>NC_139768.1:0-4981581 GCF_965231275.1 Zosterops lateralis
CCCTAACCCTAACCCTAACCCTAACCCTAACCCTAACCCTAACCTAACCCTAACCCTAACCCCTAACCCTAACCCTAACCCTAACCCTAACCCTAACCCTAACCCTAACCCTAACCCTAACCCTAACCCTAACCCTAACCCTAACCCTAACCCTAACCCTAACCCTAACCCTAACCTAACCCTAACCCTAACCCTAACCCTAACCCTAACCCTAACCCTAACCCTAACCCTAACCCTAACCCTAACCCTAACCCTAACCCTAACCCTAACCCTAACCCTAACCCTAACCCTAACCCTAACCCTAACCCTAACCCTAACCCTAACCCTAACCCTAACCCTAACCCTAACCCTAACCCTAACCCTAACCCTAACCCTAACCCTAACCCTAACCCTAACCCTAACCCTAACCCTAACCCTAACCCTAACCCTAACCCTAACCCTAACCCTAACCCTAACCCTAACCCTAACCCTAACCCTAACCCTAACCCTAACCCTAACCCTAACCCTAACCCTAACCCTAACCCTAACCCTAACCCTAACCCTAACCCTAACCCTAACCCTAACCCTAACCCTAACCCTAACCCTAACCCTAACCCTAACCCTAACCCTAACCCTAACCTAACCCTAACCCTAACCCTAACCCTAAACCCTAACCCTAACCCTAACCCTAACCCTAACCCTAACCCTAACCCTAACCCTAACCCTAACCCTAACCCTAACCCTAACCCTAACCCTAACCCTAACCCTAACCCTAACCCTAACCCTAACCCTAACCCTAACCCTAACCCTAACCCTAACCCTAACCCTAACCCTAACCCTAACCCTAACCCTAACCCTAACCCTAACCCTAACCCTAACCCTAACCCTAACCCTAACCCTAACCCTAACCCTAACCCTAACCCTAACCCTAACCCTAACCCTAACCCTAACCTAACCCTAACCCTAACCCTAACCCTAACCCTAACCCTAACCCTAACCCTAACCCTAACCCTAACCCTAACCCTAACCCTAACCCTAACCCTAACCCTAACCCTAACCCTAACCCTAACCCTAACCCTAACCCTAACCCTAACCCTAACCCTAACCCTAACCCTAACCCTAACCCTAACCCTAACCCTAACCCTAACCCTAACCCTAACCCTAACCCTAACCCTAACCCTAACCCTAACCCTAACCCTAACCCTAACCCTAACCCTAACCCTAACCCTAACCCTAACCCTAACCCTAACCCTAACCCTAACCCTAACCCTAACCCTAACCCTAACCCTAACCCTAACCCTAACCCTAACCCTAACCCTAACCCTAACCCTAACCCTAACCCTAACCCTAACCCTAACCCTAACCCTAACCCTAACCCTAACCCTAACCCTAACCCTAACCCTAACCCTAACCCTAACCCTAACCCTAACCCTAACCCTAACCCTAACCCTAAACCCTAACCCTAACCCTAACCCTAACCCTAACCCTAACCCTAACCCTAACCCTAACCCTAACCCTAACCCTAACCCTAACCCTAACCCTAACCCTAACCCTAACCCTAACCCTAACCCTAACCCTAACCCTAACCCTAACCCTAACCCTAACCCTAACCCTAACCCTAACCCTAACCTAACCCTAACCCTAACCCTAACCCTAACCCTAACCCTAACCCTAACCCTAACCCTAACCCTAACCCTAACCCTAACCCTAACCCTAACCCTAACCCTAACCCTAACCCTAACCCTAACCCTAACCCTAACCCTAACCCTAACCCTAACCCTAACCCTAACCCTAACCCTAACCCTAACCCTAACCCTAACCCTAACCCTAACCCTAACCCTAACCCTAACCCTAACCCTAACCCTAACCCTAACCCTAACCCTAACCCTAACCCTAACCCTAACCCTAACCCTAACCCTAACCCTAACCCTAACCCTAACCCTAACCCTAACCCTAACCCTAACCCTAACCCTAACCCTAACCCTAACCCTAACCCTAACCCTAACCCTAACCCTAACCCTAACCCTAACCCTAACCCTAACCCTAACCCTAACCCTAACCCTAACCCTAACCCTAACCCTAACCCTAACCCTAACCCTAACCCTAACCCTAACCCTAACCTACCCTAACCCTAACCCTAACCCTAACCCTAACCCTAACCCTAACCCTAACCCTAACCCTAACCCTAACCCTAACCCTAACCCTAACCCTAACCCTAACCCTAACCCCTAACCCTAACCCTAACCCTAACCCTAACCCTAACCCTAACCCTAACCCTAACCCTAACCCTAACCCTAACCCTAACCCTAACCCTAACCCTAACCCTAACCCTAACCCTAACCCTAACCCTAACCCTAACCCTAACCCTAACCCTAACCCTAACCCTAACCCTAACCCTAACCCTAACCCTAACCCTAACCCTAACCCTAACCCTAACCCTAACCCTAACCCTAACCCTAACCCTAACCCTAACCCTAACCCTAACCCTAACCCTAACCCTAACCCTAACCCTAACCCTAACCCTAACCCTAACCTAACCCTAACCCTAACCCTAACCCTAACCCTAACCCTAACCCTAACCCTAACCCTAACCCTAACCCTAACCCTAACCCTAACCCTAACCCTAACCCTAACCCTAACCCTAACCCTAACCCTAACCCTAACCCTAACCCTAACCCTAACCCTAACCCTAACCCTAACCCTAACCCTAACCCTAACCCTAACCCTAACCCTAACCCTAACCCTAACCCTAACCCTAACCCTAACCCTAACCCTAACCCTAACCCTAACCCTAACCCTAACCCTAACCCTAACCCTAACCCTAACCCTAACCCTAACCCTAACCCTAACCCTAACCCTAACCCTAACCCTAACCCTAACCCTAACCCTAACCCTAACCCTAACCCTAACCCTAACCCTAACCTAACCCTAACCCTAACCCTAACCCTAACCCTAACCCTAACCCTAACCCTAACCCTAACCCTAACCCTAACCCTAACCCTAACCCTAACCCTAACCCTAACCCTAACCCTAACCCTAACCCTAACCCTAACCCTAACCCTAACCCTAACCCTAACCCTAACCCTAACCCTAACCCTAACCCTAACCCTAACCCTAACCCTAACCCTAACCCTAACCCTAACCCTAACCCTAACCCTAACCCTAACCCTAACCCTAACCCTAACCCTAACCCTAACCCTAACCCTAACCCTAACCCTAACCCTAACCCTAACCCTAACCCTAACCCTAACCCTAACCCTAACCCTAACCCTAACCCTAACCCTAACCCTAACCCTAACCCTAACCCTAACCCTAACCTAACCCTAACCCTAACCCTAACCCTAACCCTAACCCTAACCCTAACCCTAACCCTAACCCTAACCCTAACCCTAACCCTAACCCTAACCCTAACCCTAACCCTAACCCTAACCCTAACCCTAACCCTAACCCTAACCCTAACCCTAACCCTAACCCTAACCCTAACCCTAACCCTAACCCTAACCCTAACCCTAACCCTAACCCTAACCCTAACCCTAACCCTAACCCTAACCCTAACCCTAACCCTAACCCTAACCCTAACCCTAACCCTAACCCTAACCCTAACCCTAACCCTAACCCTAACCCTAACCCTAACCCTAACCCTAACCCTAACCCTAACCCTAACCCTAACCCTAACCCTAACCCTAACCCTAACCCTAACCCTAACCCTAACCCTAACCCTAACCCTAACCCTAACCCTAACCCTAACCCTAACCCTAACCCTAACCCTAACCCTAACCCTAACCCTAACCCTAACCCTAACCCTAACCCTAACCCTAACCCTAACCCTAACCCTAACCCTAACCTAACCCTAACCCTAACCCTAACCCTAACCCTAACCCTAACCCTAACCCTAACCCTAACCCTAACCCTAACCCTAACCCTAACCCTAACCCTAACCCTAACCCTAACCCTAACCCTAACCCTAACCCTAACCCTAACCCTAACCCTAACCCTAACCCTAACCCTAACCCTAACCCTAACCCTAACCCTAACCCTAACCCTAACCCTAACCCTAACCCTAACCCTAACCCTAACCCTAACCCTAACCCTAACCCTAACCCTAACCCTAACCCTAACCCTAACCCTAACCCTAACCCTAACCCTAACCCTAACCCTAACCCTAACCCTAACCCTAACCCTAACCCTAACCCTAACCCTAACCCTAACCCTAACCCTAACCCTAACCCTAACCCTAACCCTAACCCTAACCCTAACCCTAACCCCTAACCCTAACCCTAACCCTAACCCTAACCCTAACCCTAACCTACCCTAACCCTAACCCTAACCCTAACCCTAACCCTAACCCTAACCCTAACCCTAACCCCTAACCCTAACCCTAACC
Source organism: Zosterops lateralis (assembly GCF_965231275.1). Lineage (NCBI taxonomy): Eukaryota > Metazoa > Chordata > Aves > Passeriformes > Zosteropidae > Zosterops > Zosterops lateralis. The sequence continues at coordinate 4,364 of NC_139768.1, forward strand.
CTAACCCTAACCCTAACCCTAACCCTAACCCTAACCCTAACCCTAACCCTAACCCTAACCCTAACCCTAACCCTAACCCTAACCCTAACCCTAACCCTAACCCTAACCCTAACCCTAACCCTAACCCTAACCCTAACCCTAACCCTAACCCTAACCCTAACCCTAACCCTAACCCTAACCCTAACCCTAACCCTAACCCTAACCCTAACCCCTAACCCTAACCCTAACCTAACCCTAACCCTAACCCCTAACCCTAACCCTAACCCTAACCCTAACCCTAACCCTAACCCGCTACCCTAACCCTAACCCGCTACCCTAACCCTAACCCGCTACCCTAACCCTAACCCGCTACCCTAACCCTAACCCGCTACCCTAACCCGCTACCCTAACCCTAACCCGCTACCCTAACCCGCTACCCTAACCCTAACCCGCTACCCTAACCCTAACCCGCTACCCTAACCCGCTACCCTAACCCGCTACCCTAACCCGCTACCCTAACCCGCTACCCTAACCCGCTACCCTAACCCTAACCCGCTACCCTAACCCGCTACCCTAACCCTAACCCGCTACCCTAACCCTAACCCGCTACCCTAACCCGCTACCCTAACCCGCTACCCTAACCCGCTACCCTAACCCGCTACCCTAACCCGCTACCCTAGCATAATTAATTAGTATAATAATAATTATTTTATATTATATATTTTATATATATTTATTTATATATACATATTTATTATAAATATAATAATTATATTTATAAATATATTTTTAAATTATAATATATATTATATTATGAATATATTTAATATATTTTTATTATAAATAAATATATTTAATATATATTAAATTAGGTTATAAATATATTTAATATATTTAAATATATTTATATTTATATAAATATGTATGTATATTTATGTAAATATACATTTTTATATATTATATAATAATTAATAGTATAATAATTACTAATATATATAATTAGTAATTAGCATAAATAATTAGTATAATTAATATAATTATAGATTATAATTAAACCCTAATTGAATAATTGATTAGGTTATCTGCATAATTAATTGAGTAATTTGCATATGTGTGGGTAAGTTATTAGGTCATTTATGTAATTGGGATAATTAATTATGCAGTTGGCTAATTGGGTCATTAGTACTCCAGGTGGGAGGCGGTGGGGGTGTGGTGATTAAGCAATTAGCTATAGTCACCTACTCCCACCTGGAGGACTAATTAGGGGGGTGGGGGTGGCTATATAGGGGGTGTACTATGTGTATAGGGGGGGCTATATAGTATGTGTACCCTGTATATAGGGGGAGTATAGGGTGGGTATACACCCTATATAGGGTGTATATATAAATAAAAAAGAATAAAAATAATAAGTCTGGTGCAGTGGTAGGAATTTTCATGCGGCCAGGGAGTAAATATTGTTATTTATTTAAAGTTTTTTTTAAATATTTATTCCCTGGCCGCATGAAAATTCCTACCACTGCACCAGAGTTAGAAATAAAGTTAAACTTTATTTCTAACTTTAAATTACAAAAGAAGAAAAACTGAGAAAGAGAGAAAGACAAAGTGAGAGAAACAGAGGAACAGAGAAAAACAAAGTGAGAGAAAGAGAAACAGAGAAAAACAAAGTGAGAGAAACAGAGAAAGACAAAGTGAAAGAGAGAAACAGAGAAAGACAAAGTGAAAGAGAGAAACAGAGAAAGACAAAGTGAGAGAAACAGAGAAAGACAAAGTGAGAGAAACAGAGAAAGACAAAGTGAGAGAAAGAGAAACAGAGAAAGACAAAGTGAGAGAAAGAGAAACAGAGAAAGACAAAGTGAGAGAAAGAGAAACAGAGAAAGACAAAGTGAGAGAAAGAGAAACAGAGAAAGACAAAGTGAGAGAAAGAGAAACAGAGAAAGACAAAGTGAGAGAAAGAGAAACAGAGAAAGACAAAGTGAGAGAAAGAGAAACAGAGAAAGACAAAGTGAGAGAAAGAGAAACAGAGAAAGACAAAGTGAGAGAAAGAGAAACAGAGAAAGACAAAGTGAGAGAAAGAGAAACAGAAAAACAAAGTGAGAGAAACAGAGAAAGACAAAGTGAAACAGAGAAACAGAAAGACAAAGTGAGAAAAAAAGAAACAGAGAAAGACAAAGTGAGAGAAAGAGAAACAGAAAAACAAAGTGAGAGAAACAGAGAAAGACAAAGTGAAAGAGAGAAACAGAAAGACAAAGTGAGAGAAAGACAAAAACAGACAGAAACAAAGCAAAAGAGATAGCAACAAAGAAACAGAGTGAGACAGCAAAAGAGTCAGAGCGAAAGAGAGAAACAGCTGTTAGAGTGAACGTAAAAGAGAAACACCATTAGAGTGAAACTGAGACAGAGTGAGCGTGAGAGAGAAACAGAGAAACAGACTGAGAAAGAAAGAGAAACAGACTTAGACAAAAACAGAGTTACAATGAAACACAGGGAAAGAGAGACAGAGCTAGACAGAAACACAGAATGAAAGTAAAAGAGAAACAGCTAGAAATAGAACAACAGAGGAAAATAAAGAGTTAAGAGAGAAAGAAGCAGAGTGAGAGAGAAAAGGAAATAGCGGGAAGACATAGAGAGGAGAATAAATAGACTTACCTGGAAGTAGGGAAATAGAGTGAAGGAAAGCAAGAAATAGAGCAAGAGAAAATGACTCAATGACACCAAATAAAGACAGGAGCCAAAGGGGGGGCGGGGTGGGGGGGGATCTTTATTGGGGTGGATTCAACTTTTATTGAACGAGCATTTTTATTTACACTTCAGCAAAACACATGGAAACAACATATACAAATACACGTACAGATACAACCCATAGACACGCTGATAAAAGTACAGCTTCGTACAGAGCGATACATGGAAATACGGCAGCAAATGCAAATACGGAACAATACGGGGAACCGCGAGCCAAATACATATTGAGACAATAGAACAGTTTTTCTACTTCTGAAACATCCATTATATCTCTTTTTATTGGTACAGGAAATGCAAAACAAAAGCAGCACACGTAAAATAGAACAGTCATCCACCACACGCACCTCCTTCAGCTTACACACAAACCCACTCTCGCTCTCACCTCAAAGCACCTCCCAACAACCCCCAATCATCGACACGCACTCACAGCACTCCTCGGGAACGTGGTTCCCGGGAGCCTCGACACAAACCGGCCTGCCTGACGAAAACCCCGGTCCCTAGGCCGTCGGCACCCAAACTTTGGCGATGAACATCGCCTCGCAGACCGGCCGGGACCGAGGAAAAAAAAACCCAGCCGGGGGGGAAAATTAAAAAAAACCCCCCCAGCTGGGGATTTTTTATTCTAAATTTAAAATGTGTTGAAAAACCTGAAAGGCAAAAGTCATGCACACAAGGTTAGAACCAGTCAACACATGCACCTCCTTCATCTTATACACAAACCCACCCTCACTCTCACCTCAAAGAACCTCCCAACGACCCCCAACCATCGACACGCACTCGCGGCACTCCTCGGGAACGTGGTTCCCGGGAGCCTCCACACAAACCGGCCTGCCTGACGAAAACCCCGGTCCCTAGGCCGTCGGCACCCAAACTTTGGCGATGAACATCGCCTCGCAGACCGGCCGGGACCGAGGAAAAAAAAACCCAGCCGGGGGGGAAAATTAAAAAAACCCCCCCAGCTGGGGATTTTTTATTCTAAATTTAAAATGTGTTGAAAAGCCTGAAAGGCAAAAGTCACATACACAAGGTCACAACCAGTCAACACAGGCACCTCCTTCAGCTTACAAACAAACCCACCCTCGCTCTCACCTCAAAGCACCTCCCAACGACCCCCAACCATTGACACGCACTCGCGGCACTCCTCGGGAACGTGGTTCCCGGGAGCCTCCACACAAACCGGCCTGCCTGACGAAAACCCCGGTCCCTAGGCCGTCGGCACCCAAACTTTGGCGATGAACATCGCCTCGCAGACCGGCCGGGACCGAGGAAAAAAAAACCCAGCCGGGGGGGGAAAATTAAAAAAACCCCCCCAGCTGGGGATTTTTTATTCTAAATTTAAAATGTGTTGAAAAACCTGAAAGGCAAAAGTCACGCACACAAGGTTACAACCAGTCAAACCAGTCAGCACACACACACACACACACAGGCAAACACAAGCAAACACAGACAACTCTCATACACACACAGTCACTCTTCAGCGTACGTGGTAGATTCCAGGAAACTTGTAGCATCGGCAACCGCAGAGATGCTAATCCTCCTCAGGGACCTGGAAGACAACAAGAGGTGGTCAACAAAGGCTTATCTGACAGCATGTTATCCCCACTCCAGGCCCACATCTCTTATGCCCAAAACCCCACAGAAAAGAGGTGAACTGTGAAGTTTTACAACTGTTCTACCTCACTAAGACTATGTGCCAGGGCAGGGCAGCTCATACATAAGTGGCATAAGATAGCCTGATACAACATAGACACATACAATAGGATACAGCATAGTCACATACAATAGGATACAGCATAAGCCAGCATAGTATGATACAGCATAGTCACATACAATAGGATACAGCATAAGCCAGCATAGTATGATACAATATAGTCACATACAATAGGATACACCATAGTCACATACAATAGCATCCAGCATAGTATGATACAATATAGTCACATACAATAGGATACAGCATAAGGCACCATAGTCACATATAATAGGATACAACATAGTCACATACAATACGATACAGCATAAGCCAGCATAGTATGATACAATACAGTCACATACAATAGGATACAGCATAATCCAGCATAGTCACATACAATACAATACAGCATAAACCAGCATAGTATGATACAGCATAGTCACATACAGTACAATACAACATAAGCCAGCATAGTCACATACAACATATTCAGATACAGTGTAGGCACATACAATATAAACCAACATAGTGAGATGCAATAGACTCAGATACAATATAGGCGCACACAATATAAGCCGACACTGAGAGACGCAATATTGGCACATTCAACGTTGGCACATACGATGTGAGCCGAGAGACAGAGAATACAAGTGCTGACTTCAGATGACTCTGGAAGATACTGCATGCACATGAGGGGAATGTAATACCCTCCCTATAAAAGTCCAAGAGAATGGCATCTGAAAAGGCAGCACTACCGAAGCTGAGAATGAAAATGGATGAGAACGCTCGAGTGTCCATGTGCCAGCCTCGAAAAGTCAAAATGTAACGAGGCCGGAATAAGGATGATCCGGGAAAGTATGTGAGGAGAGTACGGCCGACGTGGGCCGGAAGGATGTGGATAAAGCGCCTGGATGTAACAAAGGCCTATCACACAGAAGACGAGGGACACAAACAACACAATGCAGACGCAGACAACACAGCAGACGCGACTTGAAACTGCCAGGCAGCTTCACCTTATGGACCCGAGACTCCTAGCACAAGATGAGCCACAGGCTGATGATGCCAAAGGAAAGAAAGCTTTAAGGCAATAGGACATGATGATGAAACAGAACTCCTTACAAGAACTAGTGCCTAAGTTGTTAATAGGATGCTTGAGAAGCTGGGTAGGCCGAGAGAAGGAAGCGATGACTGCCGGGTGACCGTGGCGATAGCTCTGGACGCGAAGGTGACCTCCTCGGGTGAAAACGTCCACGAGGCTGTTGAGACTTGAATATGGATGACGGCGCAAAACACGCGAGGACGCGGAACTGCCCTGCCCGGCAAAGCCTCCCGTGAGGCCGAGGTGAAACCCTCTCCCGTTACTTCCCACTAGGGCCCTCTCCTCTAAGCTAACTCTGAATTGCCTCCTTTTGCAAAGCTTTTTCCCCTTCACCCAAACACCAGCCCAAACACTTATCTTTCACAAGATGAGCGCACAAAAATCCATCTTCAATGGAAAAGAACACATCCGCTTCAGTGCTGCCATATCCGATCTTGGGCTCCGCACCTCATGGTACCTAAGACAACAAAACAGAAAATGTGACAATTGCCTGACAGAAAACATAATCCCCAGGCCTCCATTGCACCGCTACCCCGGCTCACCTCAGATAACCATTTGACTCCTGAGGCTGCCCGGAGGGTACCTGCAAAAGGAAAAGGTACACATTTAGTGTGCTGTTAGACACCGCTCACCTGAGTCATCCTGCCAAAATGTCAACTCACCTGCTTGCCTCTCTTCCCTGGTATGCGTAGGGCCGCAGCAGCTCCTACAAAGAAACAAAGCAAAAAGCAGACTGAGTTACTGTGAAAACACAACTGCTCCAGGCTGACAGAACTCTGAAACATGTATATCTTAAACTTGTACCCACCAAGCTGCCGGGATCCAGGACTGGAACGCCTTGCAAGTGGACCACCTAAAAAAAAAAAAAAAAATCATCAACAGTGTATGCTTAGAGTTGCAGCAGAAATTGAGACCTAAGCAACAACAACTGCTTCCATCCACCAGTCAACACTCACCTTGTCTGCTTCACCTGGACTGCCAGTACCCCATGTTACCTCCTAAAAATAAAGACAAAGAACAATGCTGTAACACAGGCACCATGTACACTGCCACTGCAGAGACAAACAAGGACTGACTTAAACTCACACCCACCAGGGCACTAGCATCCAGAACCAGGATACCTCACACATGAACCAGCTGAAACAAAAAAAACAAGAGGGGATGATTAGAATTGCACCAAAAATTGACACCACAGCAATAACAGCTACTCCCATGCACTGCCTCACCTTGCGCTCCTCACATTGACTGGCGACATCACGCTTTACCTCCTAAAAATAAAGAGAAATAGCAGTGCTGAAACATAGCCACCATTTACACCTCCCCTGCAAAGACCAAATAACACTCACCCTCTCAGAGCTATGGACTCCACCAATACAGAGTGCTCCACTTTTAATCCATCTGACTTGATCCATCAGCAACTGAAAGAAAGTTAGGACAAAAGTCAAAGTGCTGCAGGATAACTTGACAGCTCCAGGCATCTTCTGTCAATCTACAGATAGCACCTAGAATCCAATGGACCCTACAACTCAAATTTCAAGTCCCCTACACCCAGCTGTGCAGCAGGGCAGAGCAGCTCCGGGCCAAATACCACCAACACCTGTGACACAAGAGACAACAAAGAGACACAACAGGGACAAAAACTCTGAGCCAGAAGAATGACCATGAGAACTCAGAATGAGATGACCAAGGTAAGAATGAGGGCAAGCTGACCAGGCTCAGAAAGCCCTGCAGGAAGAAGATGAAGCCGACGGGATGACTTGTCCCAAAAATCGCAAAGATGGACGCCCGAGAACACTCCAGTTGCAATCTTCTACCTCACATTGCAGTCTTGCAAGACCTGATCCACCGGAATGGATCGTTGCGGTGCACAGCTGTCGATACAGCTCAGAACAAGACCTGGAAAGGCATCAGTCGGGATGCTTCTGAAGAGAGATACAATCCCCATGCCCACCTGAGCTCTCAAGTAAACAGTCCAATGGTATCGGCACTCGGCCGAGGAAAGGCGGGACCAGAGATGCAAAGAATGATGTCAGGGTTTTTGACACACCCCTTGAAGGGCTAAGGGAAATGACATGAAACACTGAGGGCACAACAAACAAGTGACACGACAACCACCGGGACTGCTCTGCCCTGCACACCTCAGCATTGACATCAAAAGTGAGACTTTCCCTTTATGCAGCCTAAAGGACCAGTTCTTGGACAGCCCCATCTCCAAAGCCAAGTCAAAAAGCCCTCTCAGCCAGAAGCCAACCCAGCACCCTGCTCCCATCCCCTCCGTGGCTCATTAGCCCTCTACTTATCTCTGAGACAGCTGGAGATGCAAAGTCCCATCCGGTGCAAAAGAAGGCTGCTCGTCCCTCTGGGAAATTCCTGCTATCACCAGGCTGCTCTCCCTTAGTCAGCTACAATAAATAAAACCAAACATCACTGCATGCTCTTAGCACCACATTGCCCAAAACCCAACAATTCTGCTACTCACCATCTCCTAAGAACACCCAGGTCCTCAGGGCACACACTTCAGCCAGGTTCAGAGGCCGACACCAAGGTCACAGGGTATATCTGGGTTTAAAAGCAGACAAGGTAATGTGGCATTGCTGAAACTTGAGAGGACCCCCCTTCCTCCTCCCTACCTCCCCAACTCCTCAGCTGTTAGCAAAGCCTACCTGGAAAAGCACCTTCAAATGGAGAAGATCAAGGCTTCAGCACAGAGTCCTGTAATGCTTCCAGAGGGCTCACACCCAGGTCCATCCTCTCATTGGTCAGGGGAGTTAAGCACAATGAGAGTGGACTGCCTAAAACACACAATAATAGAGGCTTAGAGTGGCACCAGAAATTGACACCACCGCAATAACAACTGCTCCCATCCACTGGTCACCGCTCACCTCACCCTCCTCAGATTGACTGGCAACATCCCACTTTACCTCCTAAAAGAAAAACAAAGCAGTGCTGTAACATAGCCACCATTTACACCTCCCCTGCAAAGGCCAACTAAGACTCACCCTCTCAGAGCTATGGACTCCAATACAGAGAGATCTGTTTTCAATTCATCTGATTTAAGCCATCTGCACCTGAAAGAAAGTTAGGACAAAAGTCAAAGTGCTGCAGGATAACTTGACAGCTCCAGGCATCTTCTGTCAATCTACAGATACCACCTAGAATCCAATGGACCCTACAACTCAAATAGTAAATCCCCCAGGCCTTGTTCTATTACCCCTACACCCAGCTGTGCGGCAGGGCAGAGCAGCTCCGGGCCAAATACCAGCAACACCTGTGACACAAGAGACAAACAAACAAAGAGACACAACAGGGACAAAAACTCTGAGCCAGAAGAATGACCATGAGAACTCAGAATGAGATGACCGAGGTAAGAACGATGGCAAGCTGATCAGGCTCAGAGAGCCCTGTAGGAATAAGATGAAGCCAACAGGATGACTTATCCGAAGGACTGGAAAGATGGATGCCTGACAGTGCTCTGGTCAAAATCCTCTACCAAGCTCTACAGTCTTGCAAGACCTAATCCACCGGAATGGATTGTTGCGGTGCACAGCTGTTGATACAGCTCAGAACAAGATCTGGAAAGGCATCAGTCTGGATGCTTCTGAAGAGAGATACAATCCCCATGCCCACCTGAGCTCTCAAGTAAACTGTTCAATGGTATCGGCACTTGGTCAAGAAAAGGAGGGACCGAAGATGCTCAGAATGATGTCAGGGTTTTTGACACACCCCTTGAAGGGCTAAGGGAAATGACATGAAACACTGAGGGCACAACAAACAAGTGACACGACAACCACCGGGACTGCTCTGCCCTGCACACCTCAGCATTGACATCAAAACTGAGACTTCCCCTTTATGCAGCCTAAGGGGCCACTTCTTGGACAGCCTCGTCTCCCAAGCTGACTCAAAAATCCCTCTCGGCCAGAAGCCAACCCAGCTCCCTGCGTCCATCCCCTCTGTGGCTCATTAGCCCGCTACTTATCTCTCAGACAGCTGGAGATGCTAAGTCCCATCCACCGCAAAGGAAGGCTGCTTCTCCCTCTGGGAAATTCCTGCTATCACCAGGATGCTCTCCCTTAGTCAGCTGCAAGGTAACTTGACAACTCCAGGAATCTTCTGCCAATCAGACAAAACCAAACATCACTGCATGATCTTATGAGCAAAACCCAACAATTTCTTTCTCAAAACCCAACAATTCTGCTACTCACTGTCTCCTAAGAACATCCAGGTCCTCAGACCACACACTTCAGCCAGGTTCAGAGGCCAACACCAAGGTCACAGGGTATACCTGGGTTTAAAAGCAGACAAGGTAATGTGGCATTGCTGAAACTTGAGAGGACCCCCCTTCCTCCTCCCTACCTCCCCAACTCCTCAGCTGTTAGCAAAGCCTACCCGGAAAAGCACCTTCAAATGGAGAAGATCAAGGCTTCAGCACAGAGTCCTGTAATGCTTCCAGAGGGCTCACACCCAGGTCCATCCTCTCATTGGTCAGGGGAGTTCAGCACAATGAGAGTGGACTGCCTAAAACACACAATAATAGAGGCTTAGAGTGGCACCAGAAATTGACACCACCGCAATAATAACTGCTCCCATCCACTGGTCACCGCTCACCTTGCCCTCCTCAGATTGACTGGCAACATCCTGCTTTACCTCCTAAAAACAAAAACAAAGAGCAGTGCTGTAACATAGCCACCATTTACACCTCCCCTGCAAAGGCCAACTAACACTCACCCTCTCAGAGCTACGGACTCCACCAATACAGAGTGATCTGTTTTTAATTCATCTGATTTAAGCCATCTGCACCTGAAAGAAAGTTAGGACAAAAGTCAAAGTGCTGCAGGATAACTTGACAGCTCCAGGCATCTTCTGTCAATCTACAGATAGCACCTAGAATCCAATGGACCCTACAATTCAAATTTCAAGTCCCCAGGCCTTGTTCTACTACCCCTACACCCAGCTGTGCGGCAGGGCAGAGCAGCTCCGGGCCAAATACCACCAACACCTGTGACACAAGAGACAACAAACAAGGAGACACAACAGGGACAAAAATCTCTGAGCCAGAAGAATGACCATGAGAACTCAGAATGAGACGACCGATGTAAAGACTAATGGAGAGCTGACCAGGCTCAGAAAGCCCTGCAGGAAGAAGATGAAGCCGACGGGATGACTTGTCCCAAAAATCGCAAAGATGGACGCCCGAGAACACTCCACTTGGAATCTTCTACCACACTTTGCAGTCTTGCAAAACAAAATCCGCCAGAAGGGATCGTTGCGGTGCACGGCTGTCGATACAGCTCAGAACAAGACCTGGAATGGTACCAGCCTAGATGCTTCTGAAGAGAGATACAATTCCCATGCCACCTGAGCTCTCAAGTAAACTGTTCAGTGGCATGAGCACTTGCCCAAGGAAAGGAGGGACCAGAGATGCAAAGAATGATGTCAGGGTTTTTGACACACCCCTTGAAGGGCTAAGGGAAATGACATGAAACACTGAGTGCACAACAAACAAGTGACACGACAACCACCGGGACTGCTCTGCCCTGTACACCTCAGCATTGACATCAAAACTGAGACTTTCCCTTTAGGCAGCCTAAAGGGCCAGTTCTTGGACAGCCCCATCTCCAAAGCCAAGTCAAAAAGCCCTCTCAGCCAGAAGCCAACCCAGCACCCTGCTCCCATCCCCTCCGTGGCTCATTAGCCCTCTACTTATCTCTGAGACAGCTGGAGATGCAAAGTCCCATCCGGTGCAAAAGAAGGCTGCTCGTCCCTCTGGGAAATTCCTGCTATCACCATGCTGCTCTCCCTTAGTCAGCTACAATAAATAAAACCAAACATCACTGCATGCTCTTAGCACCACATTGCACAAAACCCAACAATTCTGCTACTCACCATCTCCTAAGAACACCCAGGTCCTCAGGGCACACACTTCAGCCAGGTTCAGAAGCTGACACCGAGGTCACAGGGTATACCTGGTTGTAAAAGCAGACAAGGTAATGTGGCATTGCTGAAACTTGAGAGGACCCTCGTTCCTCCTCCCTACCTCCCCAACTCCTCAGCTGTTAGCAAAGCCTACCTGGAAAAGCACCTTCAAATGGAGAAGATCAAGGCTTCAGCACAGCATCCTGTATTGCTTCCAGAGGGCTCACACCCAGGCCCATCATCTCATTGGTCAGGGGAGTTAAGCACAATGAGAGTGGACTGCCTAAAACACACAATAATAGAGGCTTAGAGTGGCACCAGAAATTGACACCACCGCAATAACAACTGCTCCCATCCACTGGTCACCGCTCACCTTGCCCTCCTCAGATTGACTGGCAACATCCTGCTTTACCTCCTAAAAACAAAAACAAAGACCAGTGCTGTAACATAGCCATCATTTACACCTCCTCTGCAAACACCAACTAAGACTCACCCTCTCAGAGCTATGGACTCCACCAATACAGAGAGATCTGTTTTCAATTCATCTGATTTAAGCCATCTGCACCTGAAAGAAAGTTAGGACGAAACTCAAAGTGCTGCAGGATAACTTGACAGCTCCAGGCATCTTCTGTCAATCTACAGATACCACCTAGAATCCAATGGACCCTACAACTCAAATTTCAAGTCCCCAGGCCTTGTCCTATTACCCCTACACCCAGCTGTGCAGCAGGGCAGAGCAGCTCAGGGCCAAATACCAGCAACACCTGTGACACAAGAGACAACAAACAAGGAGACACAACAGGGACAAAAAACTCTGAGCCAGAAGAATGACCATGAGAACTCAGAATGAGATGACCGAGGTAAGAACAATGGCAAGCTGACCAGGCTCAGAAAGCCCTGCAGGAAGAAGATGAAGCCGACGGGATGACTTGTCCCAAAAATCGCAAAGATGGACGCCTGAGAACACTCCAGTTGCAATCTTCTACCTCACTTTGCAGTCTTGCAAGACCTAATCCGCCGGAATGGATCATTGCGGTGCATGGCTCTCGATACAGCTCAGAACAACACCTGGAAAGGCATCGGTCTGGATGCTTCTGAAGAGAGATACAATCCCCATGCCCACCTGAGCTCTCAAGTAAACTGTTCAATGGTATCGGCACTTGGTCAAGAAAAGGAGGGACCGAAGATGCTCAGAATGATGTCAGGGTTTTTGACGCACCCCTTGAAGGGCTAAGGGAAATGACATGAAACACTGAGGGCACAACAAACAAGTGACACGACAACCACCGGGACTGCTCTGCCCTGCACACCTCAGCATTGACATCAAAAGTGAGACTTTCCCTTTATGCAGCCTAAAGGGGCCACTTCTTGGACAGCCCCGTCTCCAAAGCCCACTCAAAAACCCCTCTTGGCCAGAAGCCAACTCAGCACCCTGCTCCCATCCCCTCTGTGGCTCATTAGCCCACTACTTATCTCTGAGACAGCTGGAGATGCAAACTCCCATCCAGTGCAAAAGAAGGCTGCTTCTCCCTCTGGGAAATTCCTGCTATCACCAGGCTGCTCTCCCTTAGTCAGCTACAATAAATAAAACCAAACATCAGTGCGTGCTCTTAGCAGCACATTGCCCAAAACCCAACAATTCCGCCACTCACCATCTCCTAAGAACAGCCAGGTCCTCAGGCCACACACTTCAGCTGAGTTCAGAGGCTGACACCAAGGTCACAAGGTATACCTGGGTTTAAGAGCAGACAAGGTAATGTGGCATTGCTGAAACTTGAGAGGACCCTCGCTCCTCCTCCCTACCTCCCCGACTCACCCCAATGCCTTGGCTGTTACCAAAGTCTACCCAAATGACACCTTCAAAAGGGAAAGAATAAGGCTTCTTCAGACAGTCCCTGAACGCTTTCAGAGGGGTCATGAGAGAAGCCAACTGGGTCTGTTGGCCGGTTGATGAGGGGGGTCTCAGTGTAATAGGATTGGACCACCTAAGACACACAAATGACAATAAATTGTTAGACTTACACCACAATGTGGTCCTATCATTATATCTCCAGGCTGTGGCCCCTGACTTATCTTTGAGGTGAACCCACTTTGGACCTGAAATGAGTCTGCCTCAGAAGACCCCGCGCTCGCCGGTTAGCCTCAACCGGCTACAAAAAAGAAAGCGAAGATCAATGTACAAATTTAGTGGCACGTGGGCCAAACCCCAGTGAGGTGGCTACTTGCCCTCTGCTAAGTGTGCCTGGGCCCTTGAGTTTGTGGTTTCACCCCACTTTGAAGGTGAGGGCTGTTAGAATGTTTGATACCCAGGTTAGTGAAGGGCAAAATTGCACAGCACTTCTCTGAACATGGTGGATGTGCTGTAAGACACATCAACAAACCTGCTGTTTCTTGTGAAAAAGCCTTGGGGGAGGCCCTCAAGTGAACACCCTTTCTCACTTTGTGGTCTTCAAAATCCCCGAACTGTAATTCCTAACCAGGTACCCAGCTCACAATCCTTGACTTACCTATTAGAAGCCTTGATCACAAACATCACCTTTGACACAAACCCTTTTGTGGTAATGAAGCTGCTGAAAGAATCTGAAGTATCATACTTGACACAACCTGGAATTTCAGGAGCTGCACTCCTCCTAAAAAAAAAAAAAAAAAACAAACCCAGAAATTACAAAAGCACCTTACCACCCCTGAACACACAACCCAAACTCCTAAACTTAAATACTCCCTGTATTCAATGGTGTCTTCTTCATGGAGTCTTCAAAGCCTCCCTTACTTGCAGGTGCCCAAAAGCACCTACTGAAAAGAAGCTGAGACAAACTGAAAGAGCCCCTTCACTGAAAAGAGAAGAGAGCTCTTATCCCAGCTGATCCCCAGGAGGGAATGAAGCCCTTAGCAAAAGCTGGGGTTTATATACCCCTGTTGGGGGGCCGCCTCCCTTTCCCACAAGTCCCTGAGAAAAGGGAGGAGACAAATCCCACCGGGTATAAAAGCCTTGGGAAAGGCTGTTGTTGTTTGGCTCCTCTGACTTAAATTCCAGGTGAGTAAAGGGCCCCATGTAGTGATAAACTCTTCAGAGAAATAATAGTGCTTTCTTTTTTGCTGGAACAACTTTGAGCAAAAGGGCAGAAAATGGGTGAAAAAGAAAGCTTTGTGTTTTGGTAAGGTAGCTAGATAAATTGGATAACTTGTTGCTGACTTGTGTTATTATTCCTAAGTGATTACTAAGTGGTACTCCACATGTGACTAAATAGGAGGGAGAAGATTAATGCTGATAAGAATGGTATAAATCTCATTAGGACTTTTAATTAGGGTCCCCTTAGTTGTATCTACATTATAGAAAAAAATAAGAAATAATAACAGACTCCCAGGCAGCGTTATGTGCCGGACTCGCTCCCATCTGAGACATTTGGGACCGGGCTGTGGGTAAAAGTGCCCTGAAATGCTGTTTTAAAATGCTGAAAAGGGACACCTTCCTCTAACTGAACCCATTAAACTGAGGAAATGGGGGAGATGCCCCCCTTAAACTGACACAATGGGTGATAAAAGGCTTCTCCCCTTTGCTTTAGTCCCCTAAAATATTGGCAAAAGAGGAGTTTTCCTGTGGGAAGATAACTAGGAGTAATGCTAAAGGCAATCCTAGCTCTGCTACACTGCAGCTGTGTCAATTATCAAAGAGTGGGAACAGTCTAGCCCTCCCAGTTATGGGTGTGATAGAGAGTGAGTTAGCTGGGAGGGGGGTCAGTTGGAGTCTGCTAGCCGTGCTGTGTGGAGGAGAGGACAGGAGGTCTGTCGAGGGAAAAATGACATAAGCTACAGTACTAGGGACAGAAGGGGATAGGCAGGTGTGCTAGGGACAGAAAAGAGTTAGCTGGAGAGCAGAAGTCCCTCTCACCTACTGGTTCCTTGTGCGGGCAGGCAGAGGTAACCCCTTAAAAATGACCCCTGGGGGACTCGGTGCCTTGTAATCCTTGCAAGTCACACCTGGAACTGCTTGAACTTGGATGGGTGGGGAGAGGTAAAGAAAAGTCCTGGAGGTCATTGGCTTCGCTGCACAGCCTGGTGTCTGCCTCTGAAGCTTGAGGGCTCTGGGGTGTCCACACCATGGAAAACAGCTGTCCCTTGGGTCCAGGGGTGATTTAGAAAGATTTGGGAAGGACATGCAGTTGCTGGGATAATTTCAGTGGTTTTAGGACCAGGTCTGGGATGCTTAAGCTTTTTAGGAGCTGGTGGAAATAGTTTAGGTGTTCTGAAGCAGGCCGGTCAGGATTTAAAGAAGGTGACTGTGGATTTGGGGGCTTCTAGAGGCCCCTGAAAAGTTTGTAGGACCTCCTAAGTCCTCCTAGGCCCTGGAATACCACTCAGAAACCTCTGATGGCCTGCTAGAGGGACCTGATGACATCTATGGTATCCCTGGAGGTCATGAGGTCCCTGAAACTTTGCCAAGACTTAATGGAGCACCAAATGTTCTGGTCTGCTGGGATAGGGATGATTCTGAACAGAAAATTACTCCCCTGCCAGGCGCATGAGTCGTAACATAATGTGCCTCGTGGACTCTCCTGATAAATTGATGTTGTGAGCCCCTCGGGGGCTTGGGGATAGAGAGGAAATGAGAATCTGAGGCCACCCGGAGGTGTACTGTGGGAATACAGATAGAGACAGGGTAAAGGCAGTCTTGCCTCTCATATATTGCAGCTATGTTAATTAGTCAAGAGTGAGACCAGCCTTGCCCTCACAGCTATGGGTGCAATAAAAGAGTGACTTACCTGGTAGACGGACAGTTGGAGTCTGCCGGCCGTGCCACGAGGAGGAGGGGACTGGAGGGCACGTGAGGGACGGACGGGGTTAGGTGGCCGTGCTAGGGACGGGAAGGAGCGAGCTGGAACTGCAGAAGGACGAGAGAAGAAAGAGAAAGAGCCAGAGCTGTGTGGATCTGCTCATGGGAGGCTACATAGAAGAGATATGAAAGACTTCTAGATAACAAGGTGCTGATGCCTGAAGCCTTCTGAGGTTTTAAAGAAGCACTCGGGGTGTTGTGGCTGTCTCAACAACGGCGGTGTACCGTCTGCCAGTCCCGGTCTGGTAAAAATTGTCTGACGTTTGCAATTTTGATAAGCGCATTCCTGGTTTTCTACAATAGCACCTGAGTAGAAAAGTGGCTGGATTCCACAGGTAGGAAAGATTTCTGATTGGATCTTTATGGGGTTTGAAGTAGCCTTCCGAATACCTAAGGCCAGCGAGAAAGCTGTCCCTAGCAGGCTTCACCTGGGAGAAATCCTCTGATGATCTGAACTTTAAGACGTGTAATCCCAAGGTCAGATCTGGGCTCCTGGCTGTAAACAAGGGCTATTTGGCATATTTAGGAACTTTCCAACCTAGTGTCTAAAGAGCCATTTAGAGGAGGCAACTCTAAGGCCAAAGCAGGCTGGAGCTTGTGTTCTCAGCACCATTCATTTAGAAAAACTCTTGTGATATTTGCAAATTTAAGAGGTGACACCCGCTTTCACACCGTGGCTCCCGGATGCGAACGTTAAGTCCTTTCAATGGTAAGGAAATCCACACACCCTGGGGTCTCGAGGTCGCTTCACGTGACGGTCGCAGGAGCCCAAATCCAGCCAGAGACATAGCTCCCAGGAAACTTCTACTATAAGAAATCCTGCAAAATTTGCAGTTTTAGGAGGGGAACCCCACAGGACACACGAGGCTTCTGACTCCAAATGGGAGCTTCTTTCCCCATGATGGAAAAGTCAGCGAGCCGTCCTGGCGAGACCGGTTCGTGGGAAGTGCGTGACGCTCGAGGGCTGGGCAGACCTGACTCCACAGAAGCTTTAATCTGAAAGAACTCATGTACTGTTGGTATTTTTGAAAGGTAGAATTTAGACCCTGGCTGATGCATCAGAGTGATTCTTTTACACAGTAAATAAAGATTTCCATTCCGGTGTCTGTAGGTGGCTTTGGAGACAGCCCCTGAACTCCGTGACCGAGCAGAGCCATAGTTGCTGGCAGCTGTCATCCGGGAGGAATTCTGTGACGTGCACAATTCAAGAAATGCAAAAGTTCAACACCTGATACGTAGATGCAAAAGACTGCTGTTTTCCTGAGGTAAGAAATACTTCAAACCTGACATTCGGAAGGAGTTCAAAATATACACCCGGGACTGCCGTGATTCACAAAGAGCTACATCCTGGCAGATGGTCTCTGTGGTAAAACCTGAAACACTAGAAATTTTAGGAAGCAGAATCCAAACTATGCCACCTGTAAGGAAAAGGTACCTCTGTTCAAGAGCTAGAATAACTGGCACCCGAATGTTTCACAGTAAGTTGACGAGAGGGCTGAAGGGATGCCAAGGCCACCTACCCCTTAACTTCCTAGAACGGCTGATGTCAGACGAGCACTGCGATTTCACAAGCGGAACTAAAACTGGTTCTGAGTCGGGGGGCAGCAGTACCGCTCTCTGTCCACGAGGGGGCGAAACTGCCGCTGAGGTCGGCTAGGGACTGCGGCGAGCTTTGGGGGCGGGTGGAGAACGGAGACAAAATTTGCCGGAGAGCCTGTTTTATTCCCTTCAGCCTCAGCATCTGTTCTGATGGTTTCAAAGCACTTGATTGGATCATTCCTACACAAAACCAATAGGCATTATTTTCAAAACTATTACCCATCCCTGGTCAGAGTTTCCTACATTCCTGTGTACAATAGAGTGGATAGAGAGAGGGTTTCTTTCCAAAAGAATTTAGAGACAAGCTCCTGTTTTTGACAATATCTATAAAAACAAAAATTTAACAGGTTTTAGTATTCTACAACCACCCGTGCCTGTGAATTTTCTGGCAGCTTTGGGATCATCCGGGGGAGGGCACCCAGCATGACCCCTCCTCATTCCTCACTCACCTGCTCCTCCACTGCCAGGTGGCTTCCTCTTGGTCCCAAATAGTGCCCCAAATGACATCAGAGCCCCCAAGTCTCCACCTCCTCCCCCTCAGCGTTTTTTCCTCACCCCCAAAGAAGGCAGAGAATGAGTCAAACTGCCCTGGACAGCAGCACGGTGCTTTATTCCAGCCCTTTCCGAGTGTACATCCCCCCAAAAAGGGACTTTGCTGCAACAAGAAAGGGGAACAGCCCCCAGAAGGGTTGCGGTCCCTCCTTACCCCTGCAGTCACAGGCAAGAGACACAAAGGATTGGCAGCAGAGAAGATGGGGGTGGGGGGGGGAAATTAAGATCAGGGTGCAGGATGAAACTTTAAAAAAAAAAAAAAAACAAAAAACACCAAACAAAAAACCTGAGATGGCCAGCAGAGCATAGAGGGATTTAAAAAGAACAGAAATAGCAAATGGGACACCAGGATCCCAGATTTCCTGTGGGAAAGTGGCACAAGGAGCACCACAGAGCCACAGAGAATAAAAAAAGGAATGGGAGTGAGGCATGGAAAAAGACAGAGAAAATAACAGAGTGCCAGACACATGGCAAGGACAGATGCATATGGCGACAAAGAGGGAAACGAGGAACCGGAGAGGAAACGACCACGGCAGGTGCTGGTGGGGGGAAGACGGGCAAGGCACAGCGCAGGGATGGAGACGGAGAGGTGTGGCTGAAAGGGGGGAGGCTTATGGAGAGAAGGGTACAATAAGTGCAAAGGACTGGGCGACAGGTGCGGACGGGTACGGGCAAAAGGATGACGAGAGGGACAAAGAAAGAGTCACAGTGAGGGACAAAGGGAAAAGAGGAATGAAAAAGGAAAGACAAAGATGTGGGGAGTGAGGGAGGGAGACAAAAAGCAGGACAGAACAGGGAGAGGGATTGAGCAACATTTATTAAATAAATATTGAGGATTCGTTCCTTACAAGAAAAAGAAGAACAAGACAGAGTGAAAGGAAGTGGGAGGGGGAGCACACAGAACAAGGGAACACAAGACACATCTATACGGGTGTCATCAGCAAAAAGAACCTGGCTGTATTCTTCTGAATTTCCCACTTCTCAGCATAAAGCTGACGTACATCTTGGGTAGCGCTACCTGGCCCTACCGACCAAGGCTTTCCCGGACAGGCACCGATTGTTACCTGGAATGCATCACCGAGGTGTTGCTGTGGAACAAAACGGTAAACATTAGGAACTCGAAAAACCCTCATCCTCTGAAAACTAAAAAGTCAGAAATAAAAAGCAAGCCTCTCCCTGCTCCAGCTGTAAAACACACACCTGGTTTGTGCAGGTGACCTGGCCTGTGCTGCACAGGTGCTTTGTCCAGGTGTCCCAGGACAAGTGCTGGTCCCTGGAGCGCTGTGGGCTGCCTGGGGGGTGGTACCTGTCAGGAACTCCTCTATTTGTCTTTGGTGGGTGATGTGCTCACAGCTGTGCAGTCCCACAGGGTCAGTGTCAGTCCCTTCCAGCCTGATCAGACAGCGGCTGAATACTTGTCCTAGGTGTCATTTCCAGGGAACCCAGCTCCTGGCACCCCTGGGATGGGCTAAGGACCCATGTCAGTGTGTGCTGGGGGGTCACGGCTAACCTGTGTCCCGCTCAGAGCATCCCCAGCTTTGTACTGTGCTCCAGGGTGCGTGTCCTGCTCCCCTGCAGCCCCTGGGGTACACTCAGAGTGACAGCTGAGTATGAGTGCAGAGAAAAGTCCTCTCAAGTATAAATAAAAGACTCAGAGCAGGCATGCAATAAAGCAGTGACACGTTATTGAGCATCCATGTACTTGTAAAAGTTAAAGTTCTAATTTGGTGAGGATGACTGGGGCGGTAACAGTACAGGCAGCACAGAGGGTGGAGGTTTCCTCCAAGATGGAGTTGTAGGCTTAAAAAAATCTACTCTTTTCTTTAGCTAAAATCCATTAATTTTTTTCTTTTTTAGCAAATAGTTTTACAATTCTCTGAGCAAAAGAGTTTCCATTAAGAGCTGGTACAGTGTTTAGCCTTCCTTAAGGAAGATGCTCAGAGGTTTATCTTATAGACTATCTTTTTTTTCCATTTGATTAAGTGTTATCACTGACAACATGAGAGCATGGAACATGAGGAGGTAATAGTGGCAAAGTACATTATAATTACACCTTTCTTTTAATGTGGTATTAAAGCAGTAGAGTTGGCATTTTGTAGCTTGTTGGGCTTCCGCAATCACTGGTGTGTCAGTGGGAGGGTTTAAAATGACTTAGCTCCTATTTCATTTCATATTTGAATATGAGATTATGCAATGTGGGTACGATACCGTAGGAAGAAAGCTTTACGCGCAGGTCCGATAGGTTTTGGACGAGCGCTGGGCCGTCCTTTAAAGGTTTTGTTCCTGTTCCAAAGTTCTCATCGTCAATTTTCCTACCACAAAATTTGAATTCAAAGACACAGAATACCAGTCAAACCCGCAGATTTTTATGATTTACATAAAGAGCTGATCTGTTTTTACTTACTATTTCTCTCTTTCCCCTTATCAATTCTTTATTTCAGCATACTGTTTATATATTCTACCCCCAGGAATGTATGTCCTCTTTTTACCTCAGACACTCCCTTTCTGGTACCATGTGTACTCACCTCCTTTGGAAAGCTCTTTACTTACTCCTCAGTTATGATGGAAAGTGAGTCACTTGAAGGAGTCTTTTTGCTTTGTAGCTTTTTGGGTCCCTGGTACACCGTCAGGAAGGTGAGCGTGGCTGCCCTGAGCACGCTCTGTTCTCTGCTAAAGAGGAGACCCCACCAGGCTAAACTCAGTTTCCTCTCCACTGTGGGTATGCCGAGCCTTGCCATCCGAGTGGGAAGAGGAAATCCAGTGGCTGAACTACCTTGGAAGGCAAATTGGCTTTAAGTGTGGCTCTGGAAAGTGTCTCTTCCAGCACCCTGCAGAACATCAGTCACTTTGGCTATAGCTTTGCCTTGTCCTCTGGCCCTAAACTCTTACCTTAAAACCTGGACATTATCGCTGGCCCGTGAGCTGTGGCCTGGTGTCTAAGCCTGGCCTAACCCAGTTTCATGGGACTGCATTTCATTTTTTTTACAGAGATTCTGAAAGAAAATTTACACTGCACCGTTCGAGTCAATGCACATGATCTCTGGCTCGTGTCACAGAAACTGCAGGAAAAGCAAAAACTCGGGAATTGAAACAACAATTTTTTGGGGCTTAGAGAATCAAGGCGTGATTTCTTTCTAGCCAGGACGTGCAACGGGAATCATTTTATCATTACGTTGCCTGGCTCGTACAGAGAAAGTCATTCCATCACGCAGGATTTTTACTGGCTTTTTCACAGACTGGTGCAGTCAAAATTACCCAGAGAAAAGCATTGGTTCTGTGCTCCTCGGTCCCAAGTTACAGAGTCCTTACTTCTTTGCTATCCTGTAGGTTATTAATCTCTTTGCCTCCCAGGTTCATTAGGTTCTCATCCTTCCTTCTCTTGTTTCTCTTTTCCCAGACCAGGAGTCTCAGACCGTGCCAGGTCTGATGCCTCCTCTGCCACCAGAGGGGCACCTGCGGCTCTCAACTGCCGGGGCTGGTGAGGGGCAAACGCCCACACCTGGCTGGGTGCGGACGTGGCACGGCTCGAATGTGCTCCGGGAGCGCCTCTGGAGCTGACTGAGGGATGGCACCGAACGAGACTCACCAACAGGCACTCGCAGAAACTCTCCCGACGTCTGGATCTTCTGCTTGTCTCTTTCTCAGGGCCCCGAGGAGTTTTGGTTCCTTCTTGTCTGACACTTGCCAGAGACCTGGAGAAGATAAAAAAAGGCACAGTTGTTACCCTTACCTGTGGTCTTCAAAGGCTTTGGCTTCCATGGTGGGTGCAGCCTCCCAAAAACAGCGGCAGACGCTCGGGTTCAGGGGCTCGGTTTGATTGTTTGAGACTCGTCCTGACAGCCCAGGCCAAATCCTAATACCCAGAATTACAGGGAAATATTAATAGAGTTCATACATAGGCCTCTTCCCTGTAACTCAGGATTTGCTCCATCTTTTCTTCCCAATGGCACCTCTCCAGCACAAATCCCAACTCTCGCAGACACAATCCAAACAGAAATCTGCTACGGGTGTTGGATTAGAAATTAAAAACCTTAGTACAGCTGGCTACAAGATTAAAACGCGTGCATGCCTTGGTGGTCGTAGGTGGAAAACTTTTCACTGGAAAAAATAGCCATTGGGGTAGCACACCTTCACACACCTTCAGAAAAAGCAGAATGAGCACCGACTCCTAAAACCCCTGCTGAGGAACCCCTTGTGACACCCGATGCCACAGATATCGAAAAACCAGGGAAAAGCCAAGCTTGAAGCAGTAAAAGACAGAGTAATACATGAGCCTGTAAAAAACCTTCATGTTGGGAACAATGAAGGTTTGCAGGTAGAGTTTTACAGATATGAATGCTTAGCAGAAGCTCTCTGAATGTAGAACCTGAAAGCAGAATAGAAATAAAAGCAAGTTTGGATACAGGAGAATAAAAAAAATGTTTAAGTTAGGGATTGCTGAGTTTGTTGTTACTGAACAAAGGTTAGGATGAGTTGGAAGAAAACATTTATGGTTGAGATCAAAGGATAAGGCATCTACAAAAAATAACATGCTTTTACCAAGTAAATAGAGAAACCCAGCCGAACAAAACCATGTTTTTACCAAGTAAAAAAAAGTCAAAGAATTTTCCACTGCAAGAAAAGAGAAAAAACAACTTTAAGCTTAAAATGTAACATGCTAACTCAATGTGATTGGATAGTACTAACCATAATACGGTAATAATAGTAGTTGTGATAGGCTATAAATTTAAAGGTATTGTGTACAATGCTGATTGGATTTTATGTATTAAGATGCTCAATAAAGAAAACTACATAATGCATTGTAACCGGAGCTAAAGTGGCTTCAGGTTTGCCTATAAGCTGATGCTGACAGCTATAGGCTTGGCTCTCTTACCCACGACCCATGACTGCTGTGACTTCAATCTATGAAATAAACAGCACCTTTAAAGAGCCGCCTGGAGTCCCCTCTCTCTCATTCAGGCTCTGTCCCGGGTTGTAGTGTAAGATGTACAAAAGTATTTATTCCATCACCATCTTCATGAGCTGTTGGAACCAGGTGGGGCAGTGTTTTCCCAGGCCCCTCCTTTGCGCTCTTCTGCTCATGGCCCATCAATGCCTTGCCCAGGACTCACAGGGAACTCCCTCCAGGAGCTCTCTCTGTTTAATGGGCCATCAAGGACCCACTTCATGACTCATCATCCCTTGGTGAGATGCTCCACCCAGGGGGAGGAGCTAAGCCTTCTCACCTGGATATAATCTGGGATTTGGGACAGTACAAGCAGCCCCGACCCACTGGATTCCCAGAGGAGCAGAGATACCAGACCTTTCTACAGGATTACAGACCACCTCATCTGGACTGTTCCACCATCCTGCTCAGGTTGTATTCTGACTCTGTCAGTGGTCTTTGGTATTATTGCATTTATTTTATTTTACTTTTTTACCTTTCTACCTGTTAAATTGTATTTTTGACTTGGAGGCTCTCACTCACTTTGCTTTCAAACCACAACAGGCTTTTACATCTTCACATTGCAAGAGTGGGAACCAGTCACATCTACATTCCTTGCTTTTTGTGATGACATAAATATGAAGTAAAAACACATTAAACACGAGGCAGTGCTAGGATTTTACAGATCTTTCGTTTGGACGAGAAATGTCTCTTCCTTGACTAACTCCATCCTTAGCACGACCCTTCCTCACCTCCCATTTCCCACCATGCCGCTCAGACCTTTGCACCTCAAGCTCTTTCCTCCTGTGATGCAGCAGCACCGCAACATAATGCAGCGGGGCAAACCAGGCACCCTGCTCCGCACCCCTCGCCTCCTGGCAAAGAGAGCAGCCACGTCCTGGTTGCTCTGGCTGCTAGGAACAGCACGAGGAACAGCTGCAGTACCGCTCTTTGCCCACAGGGTGGCAGCACTGCCGCTCACCTCAGCCCAGGGCTGCTGCACACATTAGGGACAGGCACGGGGGAGAGCTGCAGTACCGCTCTGTGCCCACAGGGTGGCAGCACTGCCGCTCTCCTCTGCCTGGGGCTGAGCTGCAGTACCGCTCTGTGCCCACAGGGTGGCAGCACTGCCGCTCTCCTCTGCCCGGGGCTGAGCTGCAGTACCGCTCGGTGCCCACAGGGTGGCAGCACTGCCGCTCACCTCGGGCCAAGGGGACAGGCAGAGCGGAGGCAAAAAAGGTGGCCAAAAATGCCCTTCCAAACATCCTCTAAAATAAATGTCCCAAAAGACGCCCAGCCACAACGCCAAGAACCCTGCCATCAACCAAACTGAAACCAAAAAAGCCTTTATTTTAGGCTATATTTCAATTTTTTTTATATTTATAATTTTGATATCTATATTTATCATTACAAATTATCTTTTATATTAATATCTCTTTTATATATCATACATAACACGGAATAATTTATTTTATTGATATTTTTCATATATTTTTGTCTTTATTACTTGTATTTTTGTTTGTATTTATTTTTTAATTCCTGTTTGTTTAAATTATATTTTAAACTATATAAATTCATTAACTTAACACATCACAACCACAATTAAGTGGAATTAAATTAGCCTGGTTTTCTAAGGGGAAAAGGTTTAATTTTCATTAGAATAATATTGGCATATTTTCTCTTTCTGTGTTTTCTGGGGGGGGGGTTGTTCATGGGGGCTTTTGGTGGGGTTTGTTTGCTTTGTTTTGAATTTCTTTGTTAATAAATAAGGACATTCAGAGAGTAACAAAATAAAATGTCTACTTAGTTTTATTGATACCTCTGAAAAACATTTTGACATCAAGTTATTCCTGGTAATACTGTACGTGGGGAGAATGAGACCTGAAAGGAAAAAAAAAGGCAGCACAGTGTTGACACCTTTCTCCGTTCAGGTTTTATAATTTAGCAGAAAATAGAGGGTTTTTGCTAACTGCACTCTCAATTGTATCCAGACATCCAGTGGACATTGAGGTTATTTTTCAACTTCTTTCTTCCTTACAGCCAAACTTCCACATACTCTGGGTAAGAAAGAGTATGGGAAAAAAAGAAAACAAGAAAAAATAAAATAAAAATAAATAAAATTGAATAAAAGTTAATAAAAAATTAAAATAAATACAAATTAAAAATGCTAAATAAAACATGAAAATAAAAATATAAATAATGAAATAAAAATCTAAAAGTAATTTAAAATTTAAAAATTAAAAAATAGAAGAAAAAATATAATTTTTTGAAAGAATACAAAACAAACAAAAAACCCCATAAAAACCACAATAAAATAAAAGAGCATAAAAAATACAAAAATAAAAAAAAATAATAAAAAGAAGAAAATAAATAAATGCAGATCTCCCCTCATGCCACTGCCTAACACAGCTCCAGGAGTTTCCTTGATTATGCAGTGATTGGAAAAACAAACCCAGTGCCTCCCAGAAAATAAGGTTTAGTAGACAATTCCCAGTTTTGCTTGGAAACAAATTCTGTTTTATGGGGAAGCTCACTTGGGATGACCAGCCACATGTGCCAAGGCAGGAAAGAACCACCCCATTGTGTCCAAGGAACAACAACTAGGCCAGTATTTAAGTTTTAATGGGATTTATGTAATTAACAATGCAGTAAATTTAACTTTACAAAGGTATGAATCATGGCAATTAAAACTTAGCAAGTTCTCCTGGGAATTCCCAGAATTCTGTGGATATGGTGCTGAACAATTCCTGATTGACCATCCTTATTTTGGTAAATTTCCTTGGAAATGTCCCCTAAGAAGTACCAAACTTCCAATTAGAATGGAAAATTGGAAAAAATAAATATTCCCTCACTAAAATCAGAGAGAGGAAAAGCATCAAATAAAAGGAAGGAATAATATCTAAATCCCAGCTTGCCTGGAAAACAAGCTCAGGAATTTCTAACATTGAAAACTTTTGGTGGAAGGTCACGGAACGATGATTTCAAATCTGCTGCCTCTGCTCTGATTTTAAAGGGAAGTGGGAATTCAACAGGTCTAGTTACTCCTATCCAAGAATTATCTGCATTTGTGGGAGTAACAATCAAAAAACCCTCCAATCTTATTTTTATTTGGCAGCAGAAACTCTCAGCAGAGTTGGGAAGTTTCAGTGGAACAAAAGAGCCACAACTGCTGGAATAACAAAATTCCACTTAGGAAAAATCAGGAATTCTATTTACAAATCCATGGAGGAGGAGGACACCAGGAACACATTCCAGCTGAAAGCAATGATTTATTGGAAAAGACAGGAAATGAAACCGAGGCTCTGGTTATGGTCAAAGAATTATGCAGGAGTCAGAGAGAAAAGTCCTTCCAGTAGCTCCACTTCCCACTGGCTCTCTCCTTTTTTGCCAAATACCTGCAAGAGGAAAAACAACAGGAATAAAGTTTCAAACAGGAGGTCCTTGGTTCAGGCAGACTGAAGTGCAGCTCCCAGGGAGCGAGTCCAGGCTGTGCCCAGGGGAGCTCCGGGAATCTGGGATTGCCCATGGGATTCAAGGGCTGGAAAAGCAGGACCCACCTGCCGAGTTTAGTGCTGGAACACAGCAAGGCCTCGGCTCAGGGGCAGCAGTTGGAGCTGGGACCGCAGGAGAACACCCCAAAGCCAGGTTAAACATCCAGCATGACACGCAGCACGCTCCAGGAGAAACTCAGGTGGGAGAAGCCCCCGGATGCTCCGTGTTCCTTGCCCTCGGCAGCTTTGCCAGGGCCTCCCTCAGAATACTGACCTCACCCTGCAGCTCCTACAAAATAGGAGAACTTATGGGAAGCACCCAGCAATCCATAGATCTCCAGTTATTAAGGAACCAAAGCTGCAGCAAAATGTGCCCAAACTCTACTGCAAACCAGCAGCTCTGAGGAGACACAGGGATTTATTCCAGAGGGGACACAACTATCCCTCAGCCAGCCAGTGTTTCTCTCAGGCTCTCCCCACTGCTCTCTGAGGACACAAACAGCAGTTGTTCCCTGGTGTTCCCCTTCCCACCAATGCGAAGACTTCTGTTCTCCTCCAACTCCATGTTCAGGAGGGGAAATAGGAATATTATCATTGCACAGACTGTCCAGGAGAGTGCGACTGAGGCAGGATCACCAGCTCCCAATCCACTGCTGCTCCTGGATTTCTGAGCAGTTCCTTCCCCTCCTGCCCTCCCCAGCACCATGCCCTGGGTGCCGTGTCCACTGACACCTTCTCCATGCAGCTTAAAACCCACACAAACCAAAAGGAAGGAGATAAAAAATCAATTCACATGTTTCTAGTCTGGAGAAAATGAGAGAGGTCTTAAATCTGTAATTATTTTAGAGCAGTAGAGCAATTTTTTAATGACCTTGAGTATGACCAAAGGCCAGCAAAAGCTGATAAACACCTTCATTAACTTTTACTAGCAGAAAAAAAAATGAAGTTTTAACTTCAGTAAAGATCAAGTTTTGCTGCTAAACATTAAGGCGGTGGCATGTTGGTGTTAGTGCCTTAATCTTCTGACATTAAAGGTATTTTTACAATAAATTGGTTATTGAAGCAGCATATCTCAAAATAAGGTTTTTAACAAATGTTGGCCATAAAAGAGTCTGACAATCAAGATGTAAGTCTCACAGCTATTAAACAAAAACAAAACAAAACAAAACAAAAAAAAAAAAAAAAAGAAAAAAAAAAAAAAAAAAGCTGTCTCTGGTGTGTATAACCTGCCAGCCCCTCATGTCTTCAGTCATTACAGTTTATTTTTACCAGGTTGATGGTTAAAGCCTTGTAGAAAGCTTAAAAAAATAAAAATAAATAAATAAATGAATAAATAAATAAACAACCACAGGACATAGGAAGGCATTTTACCAAGCCCCCTCAGTGTGGAGCTGTGTCAGCCCCAAGTGTTTGGTCCCCCAGCCCAGAGCAGGCTCCAGCTGCTCCCCAGGGGGGGTTACCAAGGGACTCACTTGTTTGGAGCTGTAAATGCAGGTGCCCTGCACTGGAGTGCCAATAAATGTGAAATATGTGACTCTCATCATCGACAGTGACTGACCTTCTCAGGGAAGCCTCCTCACCCGGGATGGGGCACTCTGCCATGGATTTAATCCATCTGCACCTGAAACAAAGTCAGGACAAAAGTCAAAGTGCTGCAGGAGAACTTGAAAACTCCAGACACTTTTTCTCAATCTGGAAATACCCTCTACAGCCCAACTACACCCCACATGACACATTTCAACTCCCCAGGACTTGTCCCATTCCCCCCACACCCAGACTGAGCAACAAGGCAGAGCAGCTCCAGGCCAAACACACCAACACCCGTGACACAGGACAGGACAAAAGGGGGGACACAACAGGGACAGAAATATCTCAGCAAGAAGAATGACCCTGAGGACCGAGAGAACTCGCAATGAGATGACCGAGGTAAGACCCATGGGGAGCTGACCAGGCTCAGAGAACCCTGCAGGAAGAAGATGCCAACGGGATCACTGATCCCAAGAAACGCAGAGATGGATGCCTGAGAATCCTACGGTCAGAATCCTCCACTCAGCTGTGCACTTTTAGAAGACCTAATCTGCCAGAATGGATCACAGCAGTGCACAGCTGTGGATACAGCTCAGAACAAGACCTGGAAAGGCACCAGACTGGATGGTTGTGAAGAGAGATGGATTCTGATGTGTGTCTGAGCTCCTAAATCAAAGTTCAATGATATCAGTGCCTGTCCAAGGAACAGGGAGATGTTAAGAACGATGCCTGGGGTCTCCAAAAGACCCCTTGAAGGGTTAAGGCAAAAGACACACAAAACAAAACACACAAGACACAGAGTGCACAACAGACAAGTGACACGACGTGCCCTGGGACTGCTCTGCCCTGCACACCTCAGCACTGGGATCAAAAATGAGACTTTTCCCTTTACACAGCCTAAGGGGTCACAGCTTGGACATCCCCATCTCCAAACCTGATTTAAAAACCCCTCCTGGTCACCCCTGACCCCACACCCCACTTTCATCCCCTCTGTGGCTCCCAGCCCTCCACTTATCTCTGGGACATCTGGAGATGCAAATCCATGTCAGGTACAAAAAAAGGCCACCTCTCCCTCGGGGAAATTCCTGCTGTCACTGGGCTAGTGTCTCTCAGTCAGCTACAATAAAGAAAAGCAAACGTGACCGTGTGATCTCAGCAGCACATGGGCCAAAAACCAGCAATTCTGCTACTCACCACCTCCTGAGCACACCCAGGTCCTCGGGCCCTGTGCTCCAGCTGTGCTCAGACACCAACAGTGCGGGGTGTGCCTGGGTTAAGAGCAGACAAGGTGATGTGGCACTGCTGAAACTTGAGCAGAGCCTCCCTCCTCCTCCCTGACACACCTCAACTCCTCGGCTGTTACCAAAGCCCACCTGGATGGCCCCTTCAAATGGAGAAGGTCAAGGCCTCCCCACAGAGTCCTGTAATGCTCCCACTGTCTGGCTGGTGAGGGGAGCTCGGCATCGTGTGAGTGGAACACCTAAAACACACAGCACTGGATGCTCAGAGTTCCACCAGCAAGTGAGGCTGGAGCAATAGTAACTGCTTCTGTCCACTCATCACTGCTCACCTTGTCCACTTCACCTTGACTGCAGAGACCCAGCTTTGCCTCCTAAAAATACAGACAAAGAGCAGTGCTGTGACATGGCCACCATTTACACTCCCTTGCAAACACAAACAGTGACTGACCTTCTCAGGGAAGCCTCCTCACCCGGGATGGGGCACTCTGCCATGGATTTAATCCATCTGCACCTGAAAGAAAGTCAGGACAAGAGTCAAAGTGCTGCAGGAGAACTCGACAGCTCCAGACACTTTGTGTCAATCCAGGAATACCCTCTACAGCCCAACTACACCCCACATGACAAATTTCAACTCCCCAGGACTTGTCCCATTCCCCCCACACCCAGACTGAGCAACAAGGCAGAGCAGCTCCAGGCCAAACACACCAACACCCGTGACACAGGACAGGACAAAAGGGGGGACACAACAGGGACAGAAACATCTCAGCAAGAAGAATGACCCTGAGGACCGAGAGAACTCGCAATGAGATGACCAAGGTAAGACCCATGGGGAGCTGACCAGGCTCAGAGAAGCCTGCAGGAAGAAGATGCCAACGGGATCACTGATCCCAAGAAACGCAGGGATGGATGCCTGAGAATCCCAAGGTCAGAATCCTCCACTCAGCTGTGCACTTTTAGAAGATCTAATCTGCCAGAATGGATCACAGCAGTGCACAGCTGTGGATACAGCTCAGAACAAGACCTGGAAAGGCACCAGCCTGGATGGTTGTGAAGAGAGATGGATTCTGATGTGTGTCTGAACACCTGAGTCAAAGTTCAATGATATCAGTGCCTGTCCAAGGAACAGGGAGATGTTAAGAACGATGCCTGGGGTCTCCAAAAGACCCCTTGAAGGGTTAAGGCAAAAGACACACAAAACTAAACACACAAAAGATGCAGAGTACACAACAGACAAGTGACACAACGTGCCCTGGGACTGCTCTGCCCTGCACACCTCAGCACTGTGAGACCTTCCCTTCACGTGCCCTAAAGGGGTCACAGCTTGGACATCCCCATCTCCAAACCTGACCCAAAAATCCCTCCCGGTGACTCCCAACCCACACCCCACTTTCATCCCCTCTGTGGCTTTGAGCCCTTCACTTATCTCTGGGATGTTCAGGGATGAGAATCCACATCAGGTGCCAAGGAAGGCTGTCTCTGCCTCAGGGAAATTCCTGCTGTCTCAGTCAGGTGCCATAAAGAAAACCAAACATCCACGGATGATCTCAGCAGGGCTGTTGGGTGAGAGGATCTCAGTGTGAGACAAGTGACCACCTGAAACATACAAACAATAAGGGATGCTCAGAGTTGCACCAGAAACACCACTGCCCTGACCACACAAATATATCAATTGTAGGAAACACAAACAAAAGTCCAGCAAAAAAAAAAGCCAATTCTTATTACTGATAGCCAAACTACCTAATACAATATAATACAATAATACAATATAATACAATATAATGATGTATATTATAATATATATAATAATATATAATATAATATATATTATGTAACATATAATATAATAATGTATAGCATAATATAATATATAATAAAAATACCCCATGTCCATTCCCCTCAAAAAACCTCCAAGATGCATATATTATATATCTGGGCATACCCCCAACTTAAAGACCTGCCTCTAACTAAATAAGCATAAAACCCACATCTTTTAAACTATATAAATTCATTAACCTAACACATCAAAACCACAGAATTTTTAATCCTTAGTCAACACCATATACACCAATCCCATCACTGTATACAAAAACAAATCCTATTTTCTTTTAATAAAATAACAAAAAAGTCTCAACTTTTAACTACAAAAAAACCATAAAAACACCGAATTAAAAATAAAATAATCTCATTATAACTAAGCCAAAACTTCAAACACACCACCTCCAAAATAAATATTTTAAACACCAAAAAACCTCAAAAATTTAAAATAACTCCTTCAAAAATGCCTTCTGTACCTTCCAGACTGATTTTGAGAGCAAAGCAAGGAAAGAAAAAGCACGCAGCCTGTTTTAAGAAAACAGTGTTCACTCCTGTGCATTCCCTGTCTCTCGGGGTTTCAATCCGGTTGTTTCCTCACCCGAGATTCCAAAGCTGGCTGGTGGTTCGTGTAGGCACGAAGGGAGTGATTTTCCCTCTTGACCTCTGAAGGATTTAGGGTCTGCTGTCTGACTCTGTGTCTCTGTGTTCTGTGCTGAGCTCGGTGCTCGGTGTTCAGAGCGAGAATGATGAGGAGTCTCAAGGTCTTGGTTTTCTGGTTTCTCGCGTTGTTTATTAGTTCTTATCTTACAATTCTCTGTGTCCGGCCATGGTGTTCACAGCAGCCTGGACACGAGGTGACTCCCCTCCTGTGTCCGGCCATGGTGTTCACAGCAGCTCGGACACAAGGCGACTCCCCTCCTGTGTCCGGCCATGGTGCTCACAGCAGCTCGGACACAAGGCGACTCCCCCGTGTGATGGGAGGTCGCTACCTCTTATACAGATAACTACGTACCCATTGTTTACAATTCTGTGCCAATGTCTATCACCTATACTAACACGGTCATTTCTACTTTGATCCAATCCACTGAAACTATTTTGTGCCCATGTCACTGCAGAAGATGGATGCCAAGGGAGAAGAAGAAGAACCCAGGGCACCGCCCTAAAACCACCATCTTGTCCCTTTGCATCTACATTCTAAAAATCCAAAACTACAAAATCTTCTGCACAGTGATAACTACACTACTCTCAGTAACACCTTTGTGACTTGCAATTCTTCTCTGTGTTAGATGTTTTTCTCATGGACCAAGATCAAAGACTGTGTCTTCCTGGGCTCTGTGCCAGGCAAACCCCCCTGCACAGACCCCAGACCCTCTTTCTTGGGTCCCAGGCCTCTCTACCGAGGTCTGTGACTTCCCAGGGCGCCCAGAGGGATGCCCTGGACTCCAACACCTGTCCAGTGTGTTCAGCCCAAGGACAGACAGACTGCAGCACACAGATCTCCTTTGCTCTCTGTTAGTTTCAGCCAGCTAAAGCAAAGATTTTTTTTTTCCTTTTTCTTCTGACTGTTTAAACCTGCTGCAGACTGAAAAACCCAGAGAAGCACCGAACAATAAACAAATCAATCCACAAAAATAAAAACAGCACAAATATACTCAAATTAACAGC
Source organism: Zosterops lateralis (assembly GCF_965231275.1). Classification (NCBI taxonomy): domain Eukaryota; kingdom Metazoa; phylum Chordata; class Aves; order Passeriformes; family Zosteropidae; genus Zosterops; species Zosterops lateralis. The sequence continues at coordinate 37,432 of NC_139768.1, forward strand.
ACCAAAAACAATTATTCCTGACTCAATAAACCCATAATTCCTCAAAACCATCAAAACAAACTGACTACCTATAAATACACACAAAACCAAAAGATCCATTTGACTACAAACAATATCTCCTAAATTATGCAAAAATATGAAACATACACTGTAGTCAAGCAGGCTAAATAAACAAACCCCAATAATAAAACAAACAATTATCTAATTATAAATATTAAAAAACCTGTAAAAAATTAACTACATCACACTGTCTCAAACCCACTAAAACAAACACAACACACTCACCATGATAAAAGCCACCACTAAATAAATAAAAGCCTCCCCTACACCTCACACCACAGCCAACTACACCATTATAAACCTTAAAAAACAATTATTCGGAAAACACAATATACCCCAAAAATAATTCAACAACAAAACTCAGTTAAAAAATACTCTGACCATGTGAACTACGAATTCTAACATGAAATAAATACACCACATATCCCTCATCACACCACCTACAAACAGAATAAAGCCACACAATAAATCACTAAAAACCACCAAACAGAAAAACCAGCTCTACCCAACCTGAATCCCTCCACACAACACACAAAACCCCAATAACACATTTCAGAAGTCTCTCAAAAAGAGCTACTTAAATTAATTCTACCTCAAATACAAACAAACCCACATAAAGTTACCTTCACTCAAAAACCAAATTACTCACAATAAATAACACCAAAAAAGTCACACAAAACACTACACACCACCTAAGAACATCATATTGAAAAGAAGCCACAAAGAAGGGCCACTATTAATTAAAATTCCAGGAGAAAAGAAAATCTCTCCAGTTTAAACACAGACAGCATCAGAAGAAGAATTTCTTCAATCAACTTGAACTCCTTTTGTCTCCATAACTCCTTTTTCTTCTGGGAGCACCGGGGAGGGATTGGTGAGACGAAGCTGAAAAAGAAAAAAAAGTCCCCCCTATAAACCCACACTGGCTTACCTTCTGCTGCTGCTGGGTATAAAGGTTTGTCCCTCGTGGCCTCCAGAAGTGACGCTCCAAACCCACGTGCTCCTGCCTTCACTCCAAGAGCCACAGCCAGGACCCGAGCACTCACTGCTCTCAGCTGGATACCGAACTGAGCTGAGGCTCCCCCTCTTAAACCGCCCCCTCGTTATCCATTACAACTCCCACCTGTGCCTGGTGTGTCCCCTCGTTATCCATTACAGCTTCACCTGTGGGTGCCGGGGGATCGGGGCCGGGGGGGATCGGGGTCGGTGCTGAGCGCGGGGCGGAGCCGGGGGCGGTTCCCGGGACCTGCTGTCCAATCAGCGCTGCCGATGCCTCAGCGAGCCCGCCAATTGGGAGCCGGGCGGGGATTCAAATCGGTGCCGGAAAATGCCGATGCTCCATGAGCTCGGTGTGGAACTCTCCGGTGGGGTCCGGGGTCCTGGCACCTGGGACCCGCCCCGCGCCCGTGGAGCCCCGCCCCCGGCACTGCCCGGCCCCGCCCCTGGCTGCCTCTGGGCCCCGCCCCCGGCACTGCCCGGCCCCGCCCCCGGCTGCCTCTGGGCCCCGCCCCCGGCACTGCCCGGCCCCGCCCCTGGCCGCCTCTTGGCCCCGCCCCCGGCACTGCCCGGCCCCGCCCCCGGCTGCCTCTGGGCCCCGCCCCCGGCACTGCCCGGCCCCGCCCCTGGCCGACTCTTGGCCCCGCCCCCGGCACTGCCCGGCCCCGCCCCCGGCCGCCTCTTGGCCCCGCCCCACAGTGCCCCGGCTCCACCCCGAGTCCGCCCAGCGCCCCGCCTTCTTCAAGTCCCATTTAACCAGAATGAATTTTTGGGGTAGGAGCACCCAAAGCCAGCAGAACTGGCCTTAATCACTTTTTGGGGGATCTCTCTTTTCTTCCTCACCAAACTCCCACTGTCAAAACCCAGCCTGAGGCTCAGCTCCAAATCCCCTCAGTCTCTCCAAGGACCTCGGCTTGGATTTCCCAATCCAATAAGGCAGAAATTCTGCTGTCCTCATTGTATATCCTAATTGCAGTAATTGCTTAAGAAATAATTGAAAGACATTAAAGGAATGAAGGGAAATTAAACAAGAGCTGCCAGCTCCAGGGGCCATCCCAAGGGTTGCTCAAAACCCTCAAACCAATAATTTGCTGTAATTAACCAACTCAAATGGAGTAATTAACACCACAATGATACAGCATGATCCTTTATAATTGAGTTATAGAAAAATATTGAAGTATTTAAAACCTTTCTAAACCCAGAAACTCTTTTAAGAGATATACAGGGCACAGCCGCAGACAGAGTCTGGTGACTCAGGGGAAAAACCCCAAAGTTTTCAGTCTTTAACATCTTCCACAATGTCACCGTTGACAGCAAACGTGGCTTCAGCCTCAGCAAGACAGACTCAGAGATTTTGCAGATCCTGGTCTCGCCTCAGCTTTTCAGCAGGTCCAGCCTGCAAGGAGAGAGAAGAAAATGAGTCAGAATGGACAGCCTACCTCCAGAAAATCAGCATCATCCACAAAGCATTAAATAGAGCTGTAAGAACTTCCCAAAGGTCCATTTCTCTGTGGACTGAGGGCTCCAGGTTGAAGCACAGGCTGCACCTGCCAAGAGCAGACTTTGGGAACCCCAGAAGTAAAAGCTGCTCGATATTTCAATACAAAGTGACAGCAACAACATTAAGTCCATTTGCACAAAAGGCAGAAGAGACGTGACTCAAAGTTAAGTCAAGATCTGGGGAAGTGAATCACAACTAACTAAAAACAACCTATCAAATTATTGAGACACAAACAGGAACCTAATGCTGTGCTGGATAAACACAAAATGCTGATTACCATGAAAACTGAAGGAAAAGTTGCTGAAGATCTTCCATAACACAAGACAGCAATTACATGAAGCAGTGCAGTACGTGTTACAATGCACTGAAATGCTCGGGGTGAAATCATCTGTTCCGCAGAAACTGTTGAAGCATATTAAGGTTTCACAGAGATGATTAAACAAAAATGATATAAGGTTAAATCTCACTCTTTGCAGCACCTCTTGCAAGAGAGCTCGACTTTCAAGAGTTAATGGTTCCTCATAAATAAGAGCTTGCTTTTCCAGGGTTCCTAGAATAGAGCCCAGATGCCACAGTTCAGATCCTGAAGCCAAAAATCCAAATACAGCACTCCTTCAGAACCCTGAGGGACAGCCATGGATTCTGGGGCTACAGGAAACAGTGAAAAATGGCACCAAGATCAGTGCAGTGCTGGCTGGGAGAAGCAGCATTACTCTGTCCGAGAAAATGCCATTCTGCAGCCGGTTTAGTGCTTTAGAGAATTTTACTGCCATGGGAAAAAAAAAAAAAAAAAAAGGTAATATAGCTGTGGAATGAAAAAAATCCCCAAACCACTGTCCAGAGTACGAGGGTGAACATCCCCAACAACACAGCAAAATAAATGAGAACTTCAGAAAATAACAGAGACATTAAATCCAGTTCAGATGAACAACCATCCTCCATTAGAACAATGCTCTCACCAAAGAACTCTGGCGTGGAGCCTTAATTCAGGATACAGTTACTGAGGAATAACTGAAGACCACTTTTAAGTGCTGTACACCAAACTAAACCCAAGCCCGCTTCCTTTTTCTAGACAGATTCTCCGACAGCTGAGTGAGAGGCTCAAGCACACACTCAGTTGTCAGATTTGCCTTTGCCCTCCTCAGCAAGGACAGAGCAGACGTGGCCAGTGCAGGTCAGACCCACCCCAAGCCCTGCCTGAGCCCCTCTGGCCACCCTTCCCCCTGCTAAGGCTGACCCCAACAGGCTCCAGCCAGGCCCTTTAGGAGTTTGCTTTGCGCACTCTCCTGATCTAATGGGAGGGAACCCTCCTGTGCCCTGGGCCCGGTGAGATTTTCCTGGACAAAATGCAATTTCTGATACAAAAGGCAGACACGGTTGTTTTGTTTGGGTTTTTTTTTAGGATTTGCCCTACACAGGTGATGTTCCTCACAACTCAGCACTACGATGCCAACAGCAGCAATACAGAAAACCCCTCTGGGACAGAGCAGCAGAAAAACCCACCTCCAGACTCACCAGAGAGATGACAGGAGGGCCCTCCGTGCGATGCCTGCTGAGCCAAGTGGAGCTGGCAGGGTGACCCATGGACATTCTGTGTTCACCCTTCAACAGAGTCAATGCGGAAACAGAACAAATCTCTCTCGGTGTCGAGATGCCTTCAGGTGCACCTGGAGATGCTGCAGTGTCCTTCAGCAGCCAGAGCAGAACAGGGTTTCTACTGTGCTGTAAGTGAGAAATACAATTTAATCAGAAGAAAATAAAAGGAAGCATCTCTCCTTGTATTTTTATATTAAAAAAAAATCATGCACTAGAATTTTTTTAAGTGTTCATTCTTGCTTTTATGCAAGTGTAAGTTATGAGCACTCAACTTCCAGCCTGAAATTGCAACAGCCCCTCAGGCTGACTGAGCTCAGCCAGACCACCAGAATCACTGAATTGTGGAAGGGAAAGCTCATCCCATTCCAGCCCCACCCAGGGCACGGACACCTTCCACCAGATCCAGAGGCAGCCACAGCTTCTCTGGGTAACCTGTGCCAGGGCCCCGCCGCCCTCACAGGGAACAATTCCTTCCTGATATTTAATCTAAACCGGCCTCTGAGGCATAAACTGAAAAATCACAACTAATCCTTTATAGTAAATTAAAGACCATATACATTATGTATATTAGTATAGAATAGTATATAGTATAGTATATAGTATAAAATATAGTATACAATATAGTATATTAGAATACATTCCAAGTAGTATTTTAAAATATATAAATTTATTATTATATACTACATATATATAATATGTATTATATATATATTATTATATATATTAATATATTTAGTAACACTGTGCTTATTACTTTTTTGCATATATTTAAACATTACAAATAAGAAACCTTCAAATAATCAGACAATGAACTAGAAGAACTAACCTAAACAACAGAATAACAACATTAAGAGCACAAATAAAGAAATGAACACAGACTCTAAAAAAATACTTTCTCTTAAAATTGTGCCAAAAAAGCCAAAGCACACATGAGAAAGATAAAGGTGAAAAAATGAATAAAACAAGACCCCCCCCCCCCACGGCCTGGAGACCACCACCACTAAAAACTGAGCTTGCCCAGAAAAGCATAAAGTAATTACTATTCCAAACGAAAATAACCAAGATCAAAAAATAAATATGTATGAAGAAAGTCTGTAAGACATTATGCATATGTAAAACCTCAGAAAATAAGAAAGGCGGCAAATCCGGCCCGGAACTGCCCTGGCCTCGTTCGGTTCGGCTGAGGGGGCGACGTTCAGGGAGACTCGGCTGGGTTCGCCTGTTCGGCGATTTCCGTCAGCCGTCGGCTACTCTCGGCTGTTCGGGGAAACTCGGCGATATCCGTCAGCCGTCGGCTCTTCTCGGCTGTTCGGCAACACTCGGTCATTTTCGTCACTCTCCGGCTCTTTACGGTGACGTCGCGCCTTACATCACTTTCGCCCCTCCCCACCGCCATCTTTGGAAGGTCGAGCACTGCGAGCCGCGCCGCCACCTTGGTTGTGGCACACTTAAGGACCTCATCGGTGTCTAACACAGGCGCCTGACTAAATTGCTTAAGCCGAACCCGGCTGCGGCGTGGCGGAACCCACAGCCCATGTCCCTACACCTGGAGACGCAACAGAAAATTGTCCCCGAGCGGCGCCGTGGTCGGGATTTTTATGCAGGCAGTCAAATAGACACACATGGGAGGTCCTCATTTTTTCCCGCCCTTTTGGCCGCCATCTTTAGAAGGTCAAGCGCCGCGAGCCGCGCCGCCATCTTGGTTGTGGCATCCCCCCAAATGTCCCCCTCGGCTGCTCGCACAGGCGCCTGACCACATCGCCTGCCCGAACACTGCCGTGGCGCCGCTCAGCCACCATCCCTTGTCCGTGCACCTGCGTACGCCACGGAAAAATCGTTCCCGGGCGGCTCCGTGATCCAGGTCGCGCGCAGGGAGCCGGCTGCCACGTGTCCGGGGTCTTTGCACTTTTTTCTCGCCTTTTTGGCCGTGATCTTTCGGCGCTCGGGCGGCAACACTGCCCGTGAGCTCAGAGCCTGGGGCTGCTACGGCGGAGAGCTGCAGTACCGCTTTTTATCCACGAGATGGCAGCATTGCCTTACAGTTCACAGCCCGGTGCCAGGCAGGGGGAGCTGCAGTACCGCTCTGTGTCCACACGGTGGCAGCACTGCCGCAGGGAAAGGAGGCAGAAAAGAACGTGGCCAAAATTCCCCTTCCAAACATCCCCGGAAATAAAGGCCCCAAAAGACCCCCAACCACAAATACTACGAAAATCCCACCATCAACCAAGCCAAAACCAAAAGAGCCTTCATTTTAGGCTATATTTAAATATTTCTTCTATTTCTTATTATGATATTTCTATTATATCATGTATTTATCTATGATAATTTATCTATTTATATTATCTGCCTATTTCTATTATTATAATTTACCTATTATATCATGTACATTATATCAGGTATATTTTACAGATTATAATACATGCAACACATAATAAGAATATAGTGTATCTACTGATATTATTTTTCATATTTTACAGTTCCCTTTTTGTTACTTACATATTTTTGTACTTGTATTTTTTTTTTATTTACTTCTTGATATTTTAAACAATATGAATTCATTAACCTAAGAATTCAGAACCACACTTAATTAAAATTGAATGACCCTGGTTTCCTAAAGGGTAACTATTTAATCTTTATTAAAATAATAATTAATAATAAAAATAATCTAAAAATATTTTAATAATTAAAATTATTTTCTTGTGCTCCATCCTTTTGGGGAGGAGGTTGTTTCTTCAGGGTTTGTTTTGGGGTTTCTTTTTTTTTGCTTAATTTTAGGGTTCTTGGCTAATAAACAAGGAGGTGCAAAGAGTTACAAAATAAAATGTCTGAATTGTTTTATTGCCTCTGAAATACACCTCGACATCAAGTTCCTGCTGGCTATACTGTGCATGGGTAGAATGAGACCTGAAAGGAAAAAAAGGCACCACAGTGTTCACAGCTTTCTCCGTTCAGGTTTTTTAATTCAGCAGAAAATACAGCGGTTTTTCCCTAACTGCACTCTCAATTATATCCAGACACCCAATAGACATTGAGGTAATTTTTCAACTTCTTTCTTGCCAACAGCCAAACTTCCACCTACTCAGGGTAAGAAAGAGAATGGAGGAAAAAAAAAAAAAAAAAAAAAAGAACAAAGAAAACATAAAAAATATGTGGAGGGAAAAATAGGATTAACAAGTTAAAGGTTTCTGTGTCCAAGTCCACCAGAAGGGTGGTCAGTGCTCAGAGAATGGGAGTCGCCTGGAAAACAGAGAATGCTTGGTCTTTTTTCATGTTATCCTTTATTCTTTTTATATTAAAGTGTGGCACAAATGAATTTAATGTTCTTTGATGTCAGTCTTTTCCTGGTTTTTCTCTCCTTCAGGGTCAAATTTCCACGTACTCTGGGTAAGAAATAGTATTTAAAAAAGGAACAAAGAAAACATGAAAATATAAAAAATTAAAAAATTGAATAAAAATTAATAAAAAGTTTTTAAAAAATTAAAAATACAAAAAATAAAAACATGGAAATAAAAAATTAAAATAAAATAAAAATATAAAAGTAATATAAAATAAAAAACTAAAATAAAAATAATAAAGTAATATAAAATAAAAAGTAAAAAAAACCTAAAAGTAATATAAAATAAAGTTAAAACTAAATATAAAATCTTTTAAAGAACACACAACAACAGCTGGACTGGGATGAGGCCTTCCAGTGGCTTCACTTCCTACTGGCTCCATCCTTTTTTGCCAACTACCTGCAAGAGGAAAAACAACAGGGATAAAGTTTCAAACAGGATCTCCTTGGTTGAGGCACTTCAAAATAAGATTTTTAACAAAAAAAAAGTTGGCCAAAAAAGAGAGTCTCAAAATCAGGATATAAGTCTCACCGATATTAAAAAAAAAAAAATAAAAAGCTGTCTCTGGTGTGTATAACCTGCCAGCCCCTCATGTTTTCAGTCCTTAAATTGATTTTTAGCAAGGAGAACTTGACAATTCCAGACACTTTGTGCCAATCCAGGAATACCCTCTACAGCCCAACTACACCCCACAGGACAAATTTCAACTCCCCAGGACTTGTCCCATTCCCCCCACACCCAGACTGAGCAACAAGGCAGAGCAGCTCCAGGCCAAACACACCAACACCCGTGACACAGGACAGGACAAAAGGGGGGACACAACAGGGACAGAAATATCTCAGCAAGAAGAATGACCCTGAGGACCGAGAGAACTCGCAATGAGATGACCGAGGTAAGACCCATGGGGAGCTGACCAGGCTCAGAGAACCCTGCAGGAAGAAGATGCCAACGGGATCACTGATCCCAAGAAACGCAGGGATGGATGCCTGAGAATCCCAAGGTCAGAATCCTCCACTCGGCTGTGCACTTTTAGAAGACCTAATCTGCCAGAATGGATCACAGCAGTGCACAGCTGTGGATACAGCTCAGAACAAGACTTGGAAAGGCACCAGCCTGGATGGTTGTGAAGAGAGATGGCTTCTGATGTGTGTCTGAGCACCTGAGTCAAAGTCACCTGGCTGAGAAATGCAAAGATCAGAAATGCTAAGATTGATGCCAGGGTTTTTGAAGGGCCCCTTGAAGGGAAAAGGGAAAAGACATGAAAGAGACGAGTTGCCAAAAGACACAGAGTACACAACAGACAAGTGACATGACTTGCCCTGGGACTGCTCTGCCCTGCACACCTCAGCACTGGGATCAAAAATGAGACTTTTCCCTTTACACAGCCTAAGGGGTCACAGCTTGGACATCCCCATCTCCAAACCTGACCCAAAAATCCCTCCCGGTGACTCCCAACCCACACCCCACTTTCATCCCCTCTGTGGCTCCCAGCCCTCCACTTATCTCTCAGACATCTGGAGAAGCAAATCCATGTCAGGTACAAAAAAAGGCCGCCTCTCCCTCGGGGAAATTCCTGCTGTCACTGGGCTGGTGTCTCTCAGTCAGCTACAATAAAGAAAAGCAAATGTGACCGTGTGATCTCAGCAGCACATGGGGCAAAAACCAGCAATTCTGCTACTCACCACCTCCTGAGCACACCCAGGTCCTTGGGCCCTGTGCTCCAGCTCTGCTCAGACACCAACACTGCGGGGTGTGCCTGGGTTAAGAGCAGACAAGGTGATGTGGCACTGCTGAAACTTGAGCAGAGCCTCCCTCCTCCTCCCTGACACACCTCAACTCCTCGGCTGTTACCAAAGCCCACCTGGATGGCCCCTTCAAATGGAGAAGGTCAAGGCTTCACCACACAGTCCTGTAATGCTCCCACTGTCTGGCTGGTGAGGGGAGCTCGGCATCGTGTGAGTGGAACACCTAAAACACACAGCACTGGATGCTCAGAGTTCCACCAGCAAGTGAGGCTTCAGCAATAGTAACTGCTTCTGTCCACTCATCACTGCTCACCTCGTCCACTTCACCTTGACTGCAGAGACCCAGCTTTGCCTCCTAAAAATACAGACAAAGAGCAGTGCTGTAACATGGCCACCATTTACACTCCCCTGCAAACACAAACACTGACTGACCTTCTCAGGGGAGCCCCCTCACCCGGGATGGGGCACTCTGCCATGGATTTAATCCATCTGCACCTGAAACAAAGTCAGGACAAGAGTCAAAGTGCTGCAGGAGAACTCGACAGCTCCAGACACTTTGTGTCACTCTCACTGTTTTTACTCCAGAGGGGTCCATCCCACTGGGGCCCTCTCCTCTCTAAGGTAACTTTAAATTGCCTCCTGGAAATGAAAAGGTTTTTCTCCTTCACCCCAGCACCAACCCCAACAACTTAACTTTGGGATATGAGTGGAAAAAATCCATCCTGGGCAGAAATGAACGTGCTGGCTCCGTGGATTTGGAGACGTTCTCTCAGTGCTGCCCAATCCAAACTCCAGCTGTGCACCTCCTCACACTACCTGGGACCACAGAACAGAAAATGTGACTATTCCCCTCCAGAAGAGTCACCCCCGGGGCTCCTCTGCACCGCTGTCCTGACTCCCCCTCAGATCTCCCCCCACTCCAGAGGCTGCCCAGAGTGAACCCAGCAAAAGGAAAAGAGACACACTGAGCACAGCACTCACCTCTGGGCCACCTGCCCAAGGGCCAACTCACCCCCTCCCTCTATTCCTTGGCACACCTGGGGCAGCAGCAGCAGCACCTGCAAAGAAACAAAAAAGGAAAAATCATGGTGAGTTACTGTGAAACAGCAACGTCCCCGCTCTGACTGAAGCACAGCACAAGTGAACCTTAATGTTGCACCCACCTAACCCTCCTCTGGCATCCTGGGCCAGCACATCTGCCAAAGGGACCACCTAAAATAAAATAAAAAAAAACCCAAACAGTGAATGCTTCAAGTTCCACCAGCAAGTGAGACTGGAGCAATAGTAACTGCTTCTGTCCACCCATCAGTGCTCACCTCGTCCACTTCACCTTGACTGCAGAGACCCAGCTTTGCCTCCTAAAAATACAGACAAAGAGCAGTGCTGTAACATGGCCACCATTTACACTCCCCTGCAAACACAAACACTGACTGACCTTCTCAGGGGAGCCCCCTCACCCGGGATGGGGCACTCTGCCATGGATTTAATCCATCTGCACCTGAAACAAAGTCAGGACAAAAATCAAAGTGCTGCAGGAGAACTCGACAATTCCAGACAATTTGTGCCAATCCAGGAATACCCTCTACAGCCCAACTACACCCCACAGGACAAATTTCAACTCCCCAGGACTTGTCCCATTCCCCCCACACCCAGACTGAGCAACAAGGCAGAGCAGCTCCAGGCCAAACACACCAACACCCGTGACACAGGACAGGACAAAAGGGGGGACACAACAGGGACAGAAATATCTCAGCAAGAAGAATGACCCTGAGGACCGAGAGAACTCGCAATGAGATGACCGAGGTAAGACCCATGGGGAGCTGACCAGGCTCAGAGAACCCTGCAGGAAGAAGATGCCAACGGGATCACTGATCCCAAGAAACGCAGGGATGGATGCCCGAGAATCCTACGGTCAGAATCCTCCACTCGGCTGTGCACTTTTAGAAGACCTAATCTGCCAGAATGGATCACAGCAGTGCACAGCTGTGGATACAGCTCAGAACAAGACTTGGAAAGGCACCAGCCTGGATGGTTGTGAAGAGAGATGGATTCTGATGTGTGTCTGAACACCTGAGTCAAAGTTCAATGATATCAGTGCCTGTCCAAGGAACAGGGAGATGTTAAGAACAATGCCTCGGGTCTCCAAAAGACCCCTTGAAGGGTTAAGGCAAAAGACACACAAAACAAAACACACAACAGACACTGAGGGCACAACAGACAAGTGACACAACGTGCCTTGGGACTGCTCTGCCCTGCACACCTCAGCACTGTGAGACCTTCCCTTCACGTGCCCTAAAGGGGTCACAGCTTGGACATCCCCATCTCCAAACCTGACCCAAAAATCCCTCCCGGTGACTCCCAACCCACACCCCACTTTCATCCCCTCTGTGGCTTTGAGCCCTTCACTTATCTCTGGGATGTCCAGGGATGAGAATCCACATCAGATGCCAAGGAAGGCTGTCTCTGCCTCAGGGAAATTCCTGCTGTCTCAGTCAGGTGCCATAAAGAAAACCAAACATCCACGGATGATCTCAGCAGGGCTGTTGGGTGAGAGGATCTCAGTGTGAGACAAGTGACCACCTGAAACACACAAACAATAAGGGATGCTCAGAGTTGCACCAGAAACACCACTGCCCTGACCACACAAATATATCAATTGTAGGAAACACAAACCAAAGTCCAGCAAAAAAAACCCCAACTCTTATTACTGATAGTCAAACTACCTAATACAATACAATAATACAATAATACAATATAATACAATAATACAATATAATGATGTATACTATAATATATATAATAACATATAATATAATATATTATATATTATATAATATATAATATAAAAACGTATAGCATAATATAATATGTAATAAAAATAACCCCATGTCCATTCCCCTCAAAAAACCTCCAAGATGCATATCTTATATATCTGGGTATACCCCCAATTTAAAGACCTGCCTCTAATCAAATAAGCGTAAACCCCACATCTTTTAAACTATATAAATTCATTAACCTAATGCATCAAAACCACAGAATTTTAAATCCTTAGTCAACACCATACACACCAATCCCATCACTATATACAAAAACAAATCCTCTTTTCTATTAATAAAATAACAAAAAAGTCTCAACTTTTAACTACAAAAAAACCATAAAAACACCGAATTAAAAATAAAATAATCTCATTATAACTAAGCAAAAACTTCAAACAAACTTCCTCCAAAACAAATGTTTTAAGCGTCAAAAAATCTCAAACATTTAAAATAACTCCTTCAGAAATGCCTTCTGTACATTCCAGACTGATTTTGGGAGCAAAGCAAGGAAAGAAAAGCACACAGCCTGTTTTAAGAAAACAGCGTTCACTCCTGTGCATTCCCTGTCCAGTGTATTCAGCCCAAGCACAGACAGACTGCAGCACACAGATCTCCTTTGCTCTTAGTTAGTTTTAGCCAGCTAAAGCAAAGACTTTTTTTTTCCCTTTTTCTTCAGACTGTTTAAACCTGCTGCAGACTGAAAAACCCAGAGAAGCACAAGATTAAACAAATCAATCCACAAAAATAAAACCAGCACAAATATACTCAAATTAGCAGCACCAAAAACAATTACTCCTAACTCAATAAACCCATAATTCCTCAAAACCATCAAAACAAACAGACACCTATAAATACACACAAAACCAAAAGATCCATTTGACTACAAACAATATCTCCTAAATTATCCAAAACTATAAAACATATACCATAGTCAAGCAGGCTAAATAAACAAACCCCTACAAAACAACAAACAATAATCTAATCATAAATATTAAGAAACCCTAAAAAATGAACTACATCACACTGTCCCAAACCCACTAAAACAAACACTAGATGCTCCCTATGATAAAAGCCACCACTAAATAAATAAAAACCTCCCCTATACCTCACACCACAGCCAATTACACCACTGTAAACCTTAGAAAACAAATCCTGGAAAAACACAATATCCCCCAAAAATAATTCAACAATGAAACTGAGTTCAAAAATACTCTGACCATGGGAACTATGAAACCAAACATGAAATAAATACACCACATATCTCTCATCATACACCACCTACAAACAGAATAAAGCCACACAATAAATCACTAAAAACCACCAAACAGAAAAAACCAGCCCTACCCAACCTGAATTCCTCCACACAACACACAAAACCCCAATAACACATTTCAGAAGTCCCTCAAAAAGAGCTACTTAAATTAATTCTACCTCAAATACAAACAAACCCAACCATAAAGTTACCTTATCTCAAAAACCAAATTATATATTACAAATAATACCAAAAAAGGCACACAAAACACTACACACCATCTAAGAACATAACATTGAATAAAAACTACATGAAAGTACCACTATTCATTAAAATTCCAGCTGAAAAGAAAACCCCTTCACTTTAAACACAGACAACAACAGAAAAGGGATTTCTTCAATCAATTTGAACTCCTTTTGTCTCCATAACTCCTTTTTCTTCTGGGAACACCGGGGAGGGTTTATTAAGATGAAGCCGAAAAGGAAAAAAAAGTCCCCTCTATAATCCCACACTGGTTTACCTTCTGCTGCTGCTCAGTATAAAGGTTTGATCCCCATCGCCTCCCAAGTAACGCTCCAAACCCACGTGCTAGCGTGAGCTCCTCACAGCTCCATGCTAAACTGATCTGAGGTTCCCCTCTTAAACTGGAACCGTCCCCTCATTATCCAACATAGCTCCCACCTGTGCCTGCTCCGTCCCCCCTCACTGTTCACAGCTCACACCCGGGGCTGCTCTCTCCCCTCCCCATCCTGTGGCATCTCTCACCTGCAGCTGCTGCCCGTCCGAGGGTGAGGGCAGAGGGGACTTGCTGTTCATTCCCGAGACGGTTCATTGTCTGCACCTGACACGATGGGGCACCAGGCTTCCCTTGCTGTGGATAAGGACCCCTCTTCTCCTGCAGGTGCCCGAGGCTGCAACGGGGATTCCACCTCCGAAAGTCCGTATGCCTGAGGTTCATAATTCCCAAGGAAATTCCCCAGAAATCGTTACCCTTCATTTACAAATATTCCTTTGGAATCACTCCTGACCTGTCCTTCTGTGGAAGCGTTTCAAACATACATTGGAGAGTTCAGGAGCCGAGTTGGCTTGTTTATGACTTGGCTGACAAGCCCAGACAAAACCCAAACACCAAGAACGCCGGCCCGGCCCCGCCCCCTGGAACGCCCGGCCCCGCCCCCGGCCCCGCCCAGCGAGGTGGGGGCGGGACCATCGCCCGCGGCCCCGCCCTTCTCCCTGGGCCGGCCCCGCCCCTCACAGCTCAGCCGAGCCGGGTCCGAGGGGAGAGGAAAGATTCTGGTATAATTTCAAAACGCATTGGGAAAAATAAATCTATGGAACAGCTCATTTCCTCTCCCAGATTGGCTTCTGTGTGATCGTCTGTGACTCCAACTGCTCTGATGGCATTTTCAGCCTGTGGAGCTGCAATGACCTGCCAGAGTCTAAGCACGACAGAAAATAATGGGAGAACTCCCTGGATCAGGCAGCGGAGCCCCTCAGTGGTGTCCCCAAGGCCCAGCAGTGCCCAGCACTTCTGGCTGGAATTTGAGGGGTCCCAGCACAGCCCCTCTGGAGTGTTCCTCCTCTGGAGTTGACACTTCCCAGCAGCCCTGACCAGGGTTTGGGGGTCCCAGCACAGGACCCCCGGCACATCCCCCTGCTTCTCCAAGTCCCGTTTAACCAGAATGATTTTCTGGGGATAGCAGCACCCAAAGCCAGCAGAACTGGCCTTAATCACTTTTGGGGGATCTCTCTTTTCTTCCTCACCAAACTCCCACTGTCAAAACCCAGCCTGAGGCTCAGCTCCCCATCCCCTCAGTCTCTCCAAGGACCTCGGCTTGGATTTCCCAATCCAACAAGGCAAAAATTATATCCTAATTGCAGTAATTGCTTAAGAAATATTTGAAAAACATGAAAGGAATGAAGACAAATTGAACAAGAGCTGCCAGCTCCAGGGGCCATCCAACGGTTGCTAAAACCCCTTACCAATAATTTTAATTAACCAACTCAGAGCAATTAACACCACACTGAGAGAGTATGATTCTTTTCAATTGAGTTATAGATTAATATTGCAGAATGTAAAAAACCTTTCTAAACCCAGAAACTCTTTTAAGAGACATACAGGGCACAGCCGCAGACAGAGTCTGGTGACTCAGGAAAAAAACCCCAAAGTTTTCAGTCTTTAGCATCTTCCACAATGTCACCGTTGACAGCAAACATGGCTTCAGCCTCAGCAAGACAGACTCAGAGATTTTGCAGATCCTGGTCTCGCCTCAGCCTTTCAGCAGGTCCAGCCTGCAAGGAGAGAGAAGAAAATGGGTCAGAATGGACAGCCTACCTCCAGAAAATCAGCATCATCCACAAAGCATTAAATAGAGCTGTAAGAACTTCCCAAAGGTCCATTTCCCTGCGGACTGAGGGCTCCAGGTTGAAGCACAGGCTGGACCTGCCAAGAGCAGACTATGGAAACCCCAGAAGTAAAAGCTGCTCGATATTTCAATACAAAGTGACAGCAAAAACATTAAGTCCATTTGCACAAAAGGCAGAAGAGACGTGACTCAAAGTTAAGTCAAGATCTGGAGAAGTGAATCAGAACTAACCAAAAACAACCTGTCAAATTATTGAGACACAAATAGGAACCTGATGCTGTGCTGGATAAACACAAAATGCTGATTACCATGAAAACTGAAGGAAAACTTGCTGAAGATCTTCCATGACACAAGATAGCAATGACATGAAGCAGTGCAGTACGTGTTACAATGCACTGAAATGCTCGGGGCGAAATCATCTGTTCCGCAGAAACTGCTGAAGCACATTAAGGTTTCACAGAGATGATTAAAAAAAATGATATGAGGTTAAATCTCACCCTTTGCAGCACCTCTTGCAAGACAGCTCGACTTTCAAGAGTTAATGGTTCCTCACGAATAAGAGCTTGCTTTTCCAGGGTTCCTAGAATAGAGCCCAGATGCCACCGTTGAGATCCTGAAGCCAAAAATCCAAATACAGTGCTCCTTCAGAACCCTGAGGGACAGCCACGGATTCTGGGGCTACAGGAAACAGTGAAAAATGGCACCAAGAACAGTGCAGTGCTGGCTGGGAGAAGCAGCATTACTCTCTGAGAAAATGCCATTCTGCAGCCGGTTTAGTGCTTTAGAGAATTTTACTGCCATGGGGGAGGGGAAAAAAAAAAAAAGGTATTATAGCTGGGAAAAGAAGGGAAAAAATCCCCAAACCACTGTCCAGAGTCTGAGGCTGAACATCCACAATAAGACATCAAAATAAATAGAGACTTCAGAAAAAAAATAGAGACATTAAAACCAGCCCCAATGAAAAGCCGTCTATTAGAACAATGCTTGCACCAAAGAACTCTGGCGTGGAGCCTTAATTCAGGATAAAGTTACTGAAGAATATCTGAAGACCACTTTTAAGTGCTGTACGCCAAACTAAACCCAAGCCCGCTTCCATTTTCTAGACAGATCCTCAGACTGCTGAGTGAGAGTCTCAAGCACACACTCAGTCGTCAGATTTGCCTTTGCCCTCCTCAGCAAGGACAGAGCAGACGTGGCCAGTGCAGGTCAGACCCACCCCAAGCCCTGCCTGAGCCCCTCTGGCCACCCTTCCTGCTGCTAAGGCTGACCCCAACAGGCTCCAGCCAGGCCCTTTATGAGTTTGCTTTGTGTATTCTCCTGATCAGATGGGAAAAAACCCTCCTGTGCCCTGAGCCCGGTGAGATTTTCCTGGACAAAATGCAATTTCTCATACAAAAGGCAGTTTTGTTTGGGTTTTTTGTAGGATTTGCCCTACACAGGTGATGTTCCTCACAACTCAGCACTACGATGCCAACAGCAGCAATATAGAAAACCCCTCTGGGACAGAGCAGCAGAAAAACCCACCTCCAGACTCACCAGAGAGATGACAGGAGGGCCCTCCGTGCGATGCCTGCTGAGCCAAGTGGAGCTGGCAGGGTGACCCATGGACATTCTGCGTTCACCTTTCAACAGAGTCAATGCGGAAACAGAACAAATCTCTCTCGGCGTCGAGATGCCTTCAGGTGCACCTGGAGATGCTGCAGTGTCCTTCAGCAGCCAGAGCAGAACAGGGTTTCTACTGTGCTGTAAGTGAGAAATACAATTTAATCAGAAGAAAATAAAAGGAAGCATCTCTCCTTGTATTTTTATATTAAAAAAAAATCATGCACTAGAATTTTTACACTTGCTTTTATGCAAGTGTAAGTTATGAGGACTCAACTTCCAGCCTGAAATTGCAACAGCCCCTCAGGCTGACTGAGCTCAGCCAGACCACCAGAATCACTGAATTGTGGAAGGGAAAGCTCATCCCATTCCAGCCCCACCCAGGGCACGGACACCTTCCACCAGATCCAGGGGCAGCCACAGCTTCTCTGGGGAACCCGTGCCAGGGCCCCGCCGCCCTCACAGGGAACAATTCCTTCCTGATATTTAATCTAAACCGGCCTCCCTTCATCCTGATGAAGCCCTTCCGCTTGTCCATCACTGCGTGTCCTTGTGAGAAATCCCTCTCCATTAGGGCATAAGCGGCTGGCACAGACCCCCCCCAAATCAATGTTCTGGGGGCTCCCGGGGCCACACGAGCACTCCGGGCGTTTTACCGGCTTCTCCTGCCGCCTTCCCCGGGAACCCCCGGCACGGCTCCAGCGCCGACAGCGAGTGCTCCAGCTCCGGGCACAGCGCCAGCGTGTCCCGCCCGCCCGCCGGGGGATCGGCAGCGGCCCCGACACCGCCTTGAATGGCCCGCCGAGGAAGCGGCAGTGACGGCGGACACCAACCCGGGGCCGCCCGGGAACTGCCCCCGGCTCGGGCGGGCGCGGCTCGTTCGGAGAAACTCGGCTGGGCTCGGCTGTTCAGGGAAACCCGGCTGGGCTCGGCTGTTCGGAGAAACTCGGTCATTTCCGTCAGCCGTCGGCTCTTCGGCTGTTCGGCAACTTTCGGTCATTTTCGTCACACCTCGCCTTTTTTGGTGGCAGAGAGCATTACGTCACTTTCGCCCCTCCCCGCCGCCATCTTTAGAAGGTCAACAGCAGCGAACCGAGCCGCCATGTTGGTTGTGGCGCCCCTTAAGGCCCTCCCATAGGTGTCTAACACAGGCGCCTGACTAAAGTGAGTAACCCGAACCCGCCTGCGGCGCAGCTGAACCCACAGCCCGTGTCCCTACACCTGGCGACGCCACAGAAAATTGTTCCCGGGCGGCGCCGTGGTCGGGATTTTTGTGCAGGCAGTCTGATAAACACACATGGAGGGGTCCTCATTTTTTCCCGCCCTTTTCGCCGCCATCTTTAGAAGGTCAGGTGCCCCGAGTCGCGCCGCCATCTTGGTTGTGGCACCCTCCCCAAATGTCCCCCTCGGCTGCTCGCACAAGCGCCTGACAACATCGCCTGCCCAAACACTGCCGTGGCGCCGCTCAGCCCCCATCCCGTGTCCGTCACCTGCGTGGGCCGCTAAAACAGCTCCCGGGCCGCTCCCTGGTCCAGGTCGCGCGCAGGCAGCCGGCTGCCACGTGCCCTGGGTCCCCTCTTTTTTTTTCTCGCCTTTTTGGCCGTGATTTTTCGGTCCTCGGGCGGCAAAACTGCCCGTGAGCTCAGAGACCGGGGCTGCTGCTCACCTCGGGTACCGGCACGGGAGAGAATTGCAGTACCGCTGTATGTCCACAGGATGGCAGCACTGCCGCACAGCTCTCGGGACCGGCACGGGGGACAGTTGCAGTACCGATCTTTATCCACAGGATGGCAGCATTGCCTTACAAATCGCCTGCTATCAACCATACCTAATCCAAAAAAGCCTTCAGTTTAGGCTGCATTTCAAAATAACTTCTATTTCTTACTTTGATATATCTAATAACCATTACAAATTTATCTATTATATCATGTACATTATATTAAGTATATTTTACATATTATAATAAATAGAACAAGTAATAATATAGTGTATCAATAGTGTATCTATTCCTAGTATCTTTCATATTTTATAGTTCTCATTCTGTTACTTAGATTTTTATTTTTTTGTATTATTTTCAATTCGTATTTACTTCTTTCCAATTTTACCGATATTTTAAAGTATATGAATTCATTGACCTAACACATCAGAACCACAGTTAATTAGAATTGAATGAGCCTGGTTTTCTAAGAGATAAATATTTAATCGTTATTAAAATAATATGGGCATATTTTCTCTTTCTGTGTGCTTTTGGGGAGAGGGGGTTTGTTTTGGATTTCTTGGCTAATAAACAAGGAGGTTCAAAGAGCTACAAAATAAAGTGTCCATATTATTTTATCTCTGCCTCTGAAATACACTTCGACATCAAGCTCCTGCTGGTAACACTGTACATGGGTAGAATGAGACCTGAAAGGAAAAAACAGGCACCACGGTGATCACAGCTTTCTCGGTTCAGGTTTATTAATTTAGTAGAAAATACAGAGAATTTTTAGTAACTGCACTCTCAATTATATCCAGACGTCCAGCAGACAGGGAGGTCATTTCTCAACTTTTTCCTTGCTGAGAGCCAACCTCCCACATACTCGGGGGAAACAAAAGGGTGGATTTTATCCCCCTGCATCTGAAAGAAAGTCAGGAAAAAATTCAAAGTGCTGCAGGAGAACTTGACAGCTCCAGACACTTTGTGTCCATCTAGGGATACCCTCTACAGGCCAACTACACCCTACATGACAAATTTCAACTCCCCAGGACTTGTCCCATTCCCCCTACACCCAGACTAAGCAACAAGGCAGAGCAGCTCCAGGCCAAACACACCAACACCCGTGACACAGGACAGGACAAAAGGGGGAACACAACAGGGACAGAAATATCTGGGCAAGAAGAATGACCCTGAGGACCGAGATGAGGTCCTCAACTCGCAATGAGATGACCGAGGTAAGACCCATGTGGAGCTGACCAGGCTCAGAGAACCCTGCAGGAAGAAGATGCCAACGGGATCACTGATCCCAAGAAAAGCAGAGATGGATGCCCGAGAATCCTATGGTCAGAATCCTGTACCTGTCTCTGCATTCTGACAAGACCTAATCCACCTGAATGGATCACAGCAGTGCACAGCTGTGGACACAGCTCAGAACAAGACCTGGAAAGGCATCAGCCTGGATGGTTGTGAAGAGAGATGGATTCTGAGGAGCCTCTGAGCTCCCGCGTCAAAGGTTTGATGCCTGGCCTGGTATCAGCACTAGGAATAGGGAGATGTTAAGAACGATGCCTGGGGTCTCCAAAAGACCCCTTGAAGGGTTAAGGCAAAAGACACACAAAACTAAACACACAAAAGATGCAGAGTACACAACAGACAAGTGACACAACGTGCCCTGGGACTGCTCTGCCCTGCACACCTCAGCACTGTGAGACCTTCCCTCTATGTGCCCTAAAGGGGTCACATCTTGCACATCCCCATCTCCAAACCTGATTTAAAAACCCCTCCTGGTGACCCCTGACCCCACACCCCACTTTCATCCCCTCTGTGGCTCCCAGCCCTCCACTTATCTCTGGGACATCTGGGGATGCCAATCCATGTCAAAAGCCAAAGAAGGTGCCTCTCCCTCGGGGAAATTCCTGCTGCCACTGGGCTGGTGTCTCTCAGTCAGCTACAATAAAGAAAAGCAAATGTGACCGTGTGATCTCAGCAGCACATGGGCCAAAAACCAGCAATTCTGCTACTCAACACCTCCTGAGCACACCCAGGTCCTCGGGCCCTGTGCTCCAGCTCTGCTCAGACACCAACACTGCGGGGTGTGCCTGGGTTAAGAGCAGACAAGGTGATGTGGCACTGCTGAAACTTGAGCAGAGCCTCCCTCCTCCTCCCTGACACACCTCAACTCCTCGGCTGTTACCAAAGCCCACCTGGATGGCCCCTTCAAATGGAGAAGGTCAAGGCTTCACCACACAGTCCTGTAATGTTCCCAGGGTCCAGCTGGTGAGGGGAGCTCGGCATCGTGTGAGTGGAACACCTAAAACACACAGCACTGGATGCTCAGAGTTCCACCAGCAAGTGAGGCTGGAGCAATAGTAACTGCTTCTGTCCACCCATCACTGCTCACCTCGTCCACTTCACCTTGACTGCTGATATCCAGCTTTGCCTCCTAAAAATAAAGACAAAGAGCAGTGCTGTGACATGGCCACCATTTACACTCCCCTGCAAACACAAACACTGACTGACCTTCTCAGGGGAGCCCCCTCACCCAGGATGGGGCACTCTGCCATGGATTGAATCCATCTGCACCTGAAACAAAGTCAGGACAAGAGTCAAAGTGCTGCAGGAGAACTCAACAGCTCCAGACACTTTGTGTCATCCTCTCTCTTTTTACTCCAGAGAGGTCCATCCCACTGGGGCCCTCTCCTCTCTAAGGTAACTTTAAATTGCCTCCTGGGACTGAAAAGGTTTTTCCCCTTCTCCCATCCACCAGCCCCAACACTCAGCATTTGGAATACGAGCAGACAAAATCCCTCCTCGACAGAAATGAACGTGTTTGCTCCGTGGATTTGGAGACGTTCCCTCGGTGCTGCCATATCCAAACTCCAGCTGTGCACCTCCTCACACTACCTGGGACCACAGAACAGAAAATGTGACTATTCCCCTCCAGAAGAGTCACCCCCAGGGCTCCTCTGCACCCCTGTCCCGGCTCCCCCTCAGATCTCCCCCCACTCCAGAGGCTGCCCAGAGTGAACCCAGCAAAAGGAAAAGGGACACACTGAGCACAGCACTCACCTCTGGGCCACCTGCCCAAGGGCCAACTCACCCCCTCCCTCTATTCCTTGGCACACCCTGGGGCAGCAGCAGCACCTGCAAAGAAACAAAAAAGGAAAAAATCATGGTGAGTTCCTGTGAAACAGCAACCTCCCTGCTCTGACTGAAGCACAGCACAAGTGAACCTTAATGTTCCACCCATCCACCCTCCTCTGGCGTCCTGGGCCAGCACATCTGCCAAGGGGACCACCTAAAATAAATTAAAAAAAAAAAAAAACCGTGAATGCTTAGAGTTGCACCAGCAAGTGAGACTCCAGCAGTAGCAACTGCTTCTGTCCACTCATCACTGCTCACCTCGTCCACTTCACCTTGACTGCAGAGACCCAGCTTGGCCTCCTAAAAATAAAGACAAAGAGCAGTGCTGTAACATGGCCACCATTTACATTCCCCTGCAAACACAAACAGTGACTGAGCTTCTCAGGGGAGCCCCCTCATCCGGGATGGGGCACTCTGCCATGGATTTAATCCATCTGCACCTGAAAGAAAGTCAGGACAAGAGTCAAAGTGCTGCAGGAGAACTCGACAGCTCCAGACACTTTGTGTCAATCCAGGGATACCCTCTACAGTCCAACTACACCCTACATGACAAATTTCAACACCCAAGACTTGTCCCATTCCCCCTACACCCAGACTGAGCAACAAGGCAGAGCAGCTCCAGGCCAAACACACCAACACCCGTGACACAGGACAGGACAAAAGGGGGGACACAACAGGGACAGAAATATCTCAGCAAGAAGAATGACCCTGAGGACCGAGAGAACTCGCAATGAGATGACCGAGGTGAGACCCATGGGGAGCTGACCAGGCTCAGAGAACCCTGCAGGAAGAAGATGCCAACGGGATCACTGATCCCAAGAAAAGCAGAGATGGATGCCTGAGAATCCTACGGTCAGAATCCTGTACCTGTCTCTGCATTCTGACAAGACCTAATCCACCTGAATGGATCACAGCAGTGCACAGCTGTGGATACAGCTCAGAACAAGACCTGGAAAGGCACCAGCCTGGATGGTTGTGAAGAGAGATGGATTCTGATGTGTGTCTGAGCACCTGAGTCAAAGTTCAATGGTATCAGTGCCTGGCCAAGGAACAGGGAGATGTTAAGAACGATGCCTGGGGTCTCCAAAAAACCCCTTGAAGGGTTGCGGAAAAAGACACACCACACAGGACACACAAAAGACACAGAGTGCACAACAGACAAGTGACACAACGTGCCCTGGGACTGCTCTGCCCTGTTCACCTCAGCACTGTGAGACCTTCCCTTTACGTGCCCTAAAGGGGTCACATCTTGGACATCCCCATCTCCAAACCTGACCCAAAAATCCCTCCCGGTGACTCCCAACCCACACCCCACTTTCACCCCCTCTGTGGCTTTGAGTCCTTCACTTATCTCTGGGATGTCCAGGGATGAGAATCCACATCAGGTGCCAAGGAAGGCTGTCTCTGCCTCTGGGAAATTCCTGCTGTCACCGGGCTGTTGTCTCTTAGTCAGGTGCCATAAAGAAAACCAAACATCCAGGGATGATCTCAGCAGGGCTGTTGGCTGGTCAGTGAGGACATCTCAGTGTGAGACAACTGGACCACCTGAAACACACAAACAATAATGGAGGCTTAGAGTTGCACCAGAAACACCATGACCCTGACCACACAAATATATCAATTTTAATAAATGCAAACAAAAGTCCAGCAAAAAAAAAGCCAACTCTTATTACTCGTAGTCCATTTTCCAAATATAATAAAAATAACCCCATGTCCATTCCCCTCAAAAAACCTCCAAAATACACACCCAGAACCCCCCCAATTTAAAGACCTGCCTCTAACCAAGTAAGAACCATAAACCCCACGTCTTTTAAACTATAAATTCATTAAGCTAACACATCAAAACCACAGAATTTTAAATCCTTAGTCCACACTTATACACCAATCCCATCACTATATACAAAATCAAAACCTATTTTCTATTTCTACTAACAAAACAAGAAAGTCACAACTTTTAACTGCAATAAAACCTAAAAACACCTAATTAGAAGTAAAATTATCCCATTATAACTAACTCAAAACCCCAAACACTCCAAAACAAGTACTTGAAGTGCCAAAAACCATCAAATAGTTAAAATAACTCCTTCACAAATGCCTTCTGTACCTTTCAGACTGATTTTGAGAGCAAAGCAAGGAAAGAAAAAGCACACAGCTTGTTTTAAGAGAACAGTGGTCACCCCTCTGCATTCCCTCTCCAGTGTATTCAGCTCAAGCACAGACAGACTGCAGCACACAGATCTGATGGCTCTTTGTTAGTTGTTAGTTTTAGGGCAGGGAAGATCCCTGCACTGATTTTTTCCCCCCTTTTCTTAGGGCTCATTAAACCTGCTGCAGACTGAAAAACCCAGAGAAGCACCGAGAGCTGCACCTGCAGCCACAGGGCCTGGACCTCAGCATTTTATCAATGCTGAAAGAGCTGACAAGAGACCAAAGGAGCTACAACCCACAGCAAGGACATTCTGAATTTACCATCTCGCCACAGAATAACAGAAAGTTTTATTATTTTATGTCATTCACTCTTTATCCTTGTGAGCACTTTGTTAAATAAATAGTTTTTCCCATTTTTCTCCAAAGAAGTTCTTTCCCAAACCAATTTAAAAGAGAGAGCATTTTAGTTTACTCTCTAAAAAAAACCCACTCAAAAGTTTCCTCTCAGGTTTACCCTAAACCACAACAACAAACAATTCAATCCATAGAAATAAAAGTAGCACAAATATACTTAAATTAACAGCACCAAAAACAATTATTCCTAACTCAATGAACTCTTAATTCCTCAAAACCATCAAAACAAACAGACACCTATAAATACACACAAAACCAAAAGATCCATTAGACTACAAACAATATCTCCTAAATTATCCAAAACTATAAAATGTATACTGTAGTCAAGCATGCTAAATAAACAAACCCCTATAACACAATAAAAAATCATTTAATTGTAAATATTAAGAAACCCTAAAAAATGAACTACATCACACTGTCCCAAACCCACTAAAACAAACACTAGATGCTCCCTATGATAAAAGCCACCACTAAATAAATAAAAGCCTCCCCTACACCTCACACCACAGCCAATTACACCACTGTAAACCTTAGACAATAAACCCTGGAAAAACACAATATCCCCCAAAAATAATTCAACAACAAAACTCAGTTCAAAAATACTCTGACCAACGTGAATTATGAAACCAAACATGAATTAAATACACCACATATCCCTCGTCACACCACCTACAAACAGAATAAAGCTACACAATAAATCACTAAAAACCACCAAACAGAAAAAACCAGCTCTACCCAACCTGGATCCCTCCATACAACACACAAAACCCCAACAACACATTTCAGAAGTCTCGCAAAAAAGCTACTTAAATCAGTTCTACCTCAAATACAAACAAACCCACACATAAAGTTACCTTTGCTCAAAAACCAAATTATATATAACAAATAATACCAAAAAAAGTCACACAAAACACTACGCACCACCTAAGAACATCATATTGAATAAAAGCCACATAGAAGTGCCACTATTCATTAAAATTCCAGGTGAAAAGAAAATCCCTCCACTTTAAACACAGACAACAATAGAAAAAAGGAGTTTCTTCGATCAATTTGAACTCCTTTTGTCTCCATAACTCCTTTATCGTCTGGGAGCACCGGGGCGGGTTTATTAAGATGAAGCTGAAAAGGAAAAAAAAGTCCCCTCTATAAACCCACACTGGTTGACCTTCTGCTGCTGCTGGGTAGAAAGGTTTGACCCCCATCGCCTCCCAAGTAACGCTCCAAACCCACGTGCTCCTCATGAGCCACAGCCAGGACCTCAGCGTGAGCTCCTCACTCCTCAATACCAAAATGAGCTGGGGCTGCCTTCTTAACCTGGAACCGCCCCATCGTTATCCATCACAGCCCCACCTGTGCCTGCTCTGTCCCCCCTCACTGTTCCCAGCTCACACCTGGGGCTGCTCTCTCCCCTCCCCATCCTGTGCCATCTCTCACCTGCAGCTGCTCTCAGTCTGAGGGTGAGGCAGAGGGGACTTGCTGTTCATTCCCGAGACGGTTCATTGTCTGCACCTGACACGATGGGGCACCGGGCTTCCCTTGCTGTGGATAAGGACCCCTCTTCTCCTGCAGGTGCCCGAGGCTGGAACTGGGATTCCACCCCCGAAAATCCATATGCCTGAGGTTCATAATTCCTAAGGAAATTCCCCAGAAATCGTTACCCTTCATTTACAAATATTTCTTTGGAATCACTAATAACTTGTCTTTCTGTGGAAGCGTTTTAAACATTCATTGGAGAGTTCAGGAGCCGAATTGGCTTGTTTATGACTTGGCTGACAAGCCCAGACAAAACCCAAACACCGAGAACACCGGCCCCCCCCCGGCTCCGCCCGCCCCCCCCCGGCTCCGCCCGCCCCCCCCCGGCTCCGCCCGCCCCCCCCCGGCTCCGCCCGCCCCCCCCGGCTCCGCCCCCCACGCTCCGCCCCCCACGCTCCGCCCCACGCTCCGCCCGGCCCGGGATGGGGGCGGGACCAAACTTCCACGTACTCGGGGGAAAAAAAAGAGTAAGGAAAAAAAAAAAGGAACAATGAAAACATGAAAAAAAATATAAAATAAAATAAAACAAAATAAAAATTTAAAAAAAACCTCAAAAGTTATTAAAAAGAAAAAAAATATAAATAAAATCTAAAATAAATTTTAAATATAATTTAAAAATTTAAAATACTAAATAAATAACATGAATGCAAAAACTGAAATAATATCCATAAATTAAAAAAAAAATAAAAGTCACTAAGATTTTAAATAGTAAAAAAGAAAAATTTTTAAATTTTAAAAATAAATAATAGACTAAAAAATATAAAAATTAAAGAAATAAACCAAAAGCATTTTAAAAAGACAAAACAAAAAATATATTAAAACATTAACCACAATACAATATTTAACATAAAATACAAAAATCAAAAATTAAAAAAAAATAAACAATATGTAAAATAAAATACGAAATTAAATAAACACACCCCTCCCCTGATGCCACTGCCTAACACAGGCCCCAGGAGTTTTCTTGATTAGGCAGGGATAGGGAAAACAAACCCAGTGCCTCCAGGAAAAAAAGGTTTTCTAGAAAATTCTTGGAAACAAATTCTGTTTTAGCAGGAAGCTCACTTGGGATGAACACCCACATGTGCCAAGGCAGGAAAGAACCACCCCCTTGTGTCCAAGGAACAGCAACTAGGCCGGGATTTAAGTTTTAATGGAACTTATGTAATTAAAAACACACTCAGTTGAACTTGAGAACGAGATGAATCAAGGCAATAAAACACTTTACAAGTTTTCCTGGGAATTCCCAGAATTCTGTGGATATGGTGCTGACACATTCCTGATTTACCAACCTTAATTGGGTAAATTTCCTTGGAAATGTCCCCTAAGAAGTACCAAAATTCCAATTAGAATGGAAAATTGGAAAAAATAAATATTCCCTCACTAAAATCAGAGAGAGGAAAAATATCAAATAAAAGGAAGGAATAATATCTAACTCCCAGCTTGCCTGGAAAACAAGCTCAGTAATTTCTAACATGGAAAACTTTTGGAACAGCCAGGAAGTCTGTGGAAGTCCATGGAATGATGATTTCAAATCTGCTTCCTCTGCTCTGATTTTCAAGGGAAGAGGGAGTTAAACATGCCAATTTACTCCTATTCCAGAAGGATCTCTCATTTGTGGGAGTAACAATCCAAAGAAACTCCAATCTTACTTGGATTTGACAGCTGAAACTCCCAGCAGAGATGGGAAGTTTCAGTGGAACCAAAGAGCCACAATTGCTGGAATAACAAAATTCAACTCAGCAAAATACAGCAATTCTATTGACAAATCCATGGAGGAGGAGGAGGATGACACCAGGAACACAAACCAGCTGAAAGCAACGATTTACAGTAAAGGGCAGGAAATCAAACTGACAGTCTCTGGTTATGCTCAGGCATTTCTCCAGGAGTCAGAGGGAAAAGTGTGAACCATGCACTGGGATAAGGCCTTCCAGTGCCTCCACTTCCTACTGGCTCTCTCCTTTTTTGCCAACTACCTGCAAGAGGAAAAACAACAGGAATGAAGTTTCAAACAGGAGGTCCTTGGTTCAGGCAGACTGAAGTGCAGCTCCCAGGGAGCGAGTCCAGGCTGTGCCCAGGGGAGCTCCGGGAATCTGGGATTGCCCGTGGGATTAAAGGGCTGGAAAAGCAGGACCCACCTGCCGGGTTTAGTGCTGGGACACAGCAAGGCCTCGGCTCAGGGGCAGCAGTTGGAGCTGGGACCGCAGGAGAACACCCCAAAGCCAGGTTAAACATCCAGCATGACACGCAGCACGCTCCAGGAGAAACTCAGGAGGGAGAAGCCCCCGGATGCTCCGTGTTCCTTCTCCTTGGCAGCTTTGCCAGGGCCTCCCTCAGAATACTGACCTCACCCTGCAGCTCCTACAAAATAGGAGAACTTATGGAAATCACCCAGCAATCCATGGATTTCCAGGTATTAAGAAACCAAAGCATCCGCCTCTCAGTGGTGTCCCCAAGGCCCAGCAGTGCCCAGCACCTCTGACTGGAATTTGAGGGGTCCCAGCACAGCCCCAGAGCAGCAGAAAAACTCACCTCCAGACTCACCAGAGAGATGACAGGAGGTCCCTCCCTGCGATGCCTGCTGAGCCAAGTGGAGCTGGCAGGGTGACCCGTGGACATTCTGCGTTCACCTTTCAACAGAGTCAATGCGGAAACAGAACAAATCTCTCTCGGCGTCGAGATGCCTTCAGGTGCACCTGGAGATGCTGCAGTGTCCTTCAGCAGCCAGAGCAGAACAGGGTTTCTACTGTGCTGTAAGTGAGAAATACAATTGAATCAGAAGAAAATAAAAGGAAGCACCTCTCCCCCTGCTTTTTATATTAAAAAAATCATGCATCAGAATTTTTTTAACCGTTCATTCTTGCTTTACACTGTGTAAATTACGAGCACTCAACTTCCAGCCTGAAATTGCAACAGCCCCTCAGGCTGACTGAGCTCAGCAGGACCACCAGAATCACTGAATTGTGGAAGGGAAAGCTCATCCCATTCCAGCCCCACCCAGGGCACGGACACTTTCCACCAGATCCAGGGGCAGCCACAGCTTCTCTGGGGAACCTGCGCCAGGGCCCCGCCGCCCTCACAGGGAACAATTCCTTCCAGATATTTAATCTAAACCGGCCTCCCTTCATCCTGATGAAGCCCTTCCCCTTGTCCATCACTGCGTGTCCTTGTGAGAAATCCCTCTCCATGAGGCCATAAGCGGCTGGCACAGACCCCCCCAGATCAATGTTCTGGGGGCTCCCGGGGCCACACGAGCACTCCGGGCGTTTTACCGGCTTCTCCTGCCGCCTTCCCCGGGAGCCCCGGCTCGGCTCCAGCTCCGGGCACAGCGCCAGCGTGTCCCGCCCGCCCGCCCGCCGGGGGATCGGCAGCGGCCCCGACACCGCCTTGAACCGCCCGCCGAGGAAGCGGCAGTGAGGGCGGACACCGCCCGGGAGCGCCCGGAACTGCCCCCGGCTCGGGCGGGCGCGGCTCGTTCGGGGAAACTCGGCTGGGCTCGGCTGTTCGGGGAAACCCGGCGATTTCCGTCAGTAGTCGGCTATTCTCGGCTGTTCGGAGAAACCCGGCGATTTCCGTCAGTAGTCGGCTATTCTCGGCTGTTCGGGGAAACTCGGCGATTTCCGTCAGCAGTCGGCTCTTTTCGGCTGTTCGGCAACTTTCGGTCATTTTCGTCACACCTCGCCTTTTTTGGTGGCAGAGAGCATTACGTCACTTTCGCCCCTCCCCGCCGCCATCTTTAGAAGGTCAACAGCAGCGAACCGAGCCGCCATGTTGGTTGTGGCGCCCCTTAAGGCCCTCCCATAGGTGTCTAACACAGGCGCCTGACTAAAATGAGAAACCCGAACCCGCCTGCGGCGCAGCTGAACCCACAGCCCGTGTCCCTACACCTGGCGACGCCACAGAAAATTGTTCCCGGGCGGCGCCGTGGTCGGGTTATTTTTTCAGGCAGTTAACTAGACGCACATGAAGGTCCTCATTTTTTCCCGCCCTTTTCGCCGCCATCTTTAGAAGGTCAAGCACCCCGAGTCGCGCCGCCATCTTGGTTGTGGCAACCCTCCCAAATGTCCCCCTTGGCTGCTCGCAAAGGCGCTGGACTACATCGACTGCCCAAACACTGCCGTGGCGCTGCTCAGCCCCCATCCCGTGTCCACGCACCTGCGTATGCCGCGGAAAAACCGCTCCCGGGCCGCTCCCAGGTCCAGGTCACGCGCAGGCAGCCGGCTGCCACGTGTCCGGGATCTTTGCATTTTTTTCCCGCCTTTTTGGCCGTGATCTTTCGGTCCTCGGGCGGCAGCACTGCCCGTGAACTCAGAGACCGGGGCTGCTGCTCACCTCGGGTACCGGCACGGGGGACAGTTGCAGTACCGATCTTTATCCACAGGATGGCAGCATTGCCTTACAGATCGGCTCGGGGGGGAGCTGCAGTACCGATCTTTATCCACAGGATGGCAGCATTGCCTTACAGATCGCCTGCCATCAACCAAACCGAATCCAAAAAAGCCTTCAGTTTAGGCTGCATTTCAAAATAACTTCTATTTCTTACTTTGATATATCTAATAACCATTACAAATTTATCTATTATATCATGGACATTATATTAAGTATATTTTACATGTTATAATTAATAGAACAAGTAATAATATAGTGTATCAATACTGTATCTATTCCTATTATCTTTCATATTTTATAGTTCTCATACTGTTACTTATATTTTTATTTTTTTGTATTATTTTCAATTCGTATTTACTTCCATTTTTACTGATATTTTAAACTATATGAATTCATTGACCTAACAAATCAGAACCATAGTTAATTAGAATTGAATGAGCCTGGTTTTCTAAGAGAT
Source organism: Zosterops lateralis (assembly GCF_965231275.1). NCBI lineage: Eukaryota > Metazoa > Chordata > Aves > Passeriformes > Zosteropidae > Zosterops > Zosterops lateralis. Next base: position 68,482 of record NC_139768.1, read on the forward strand.
AAATATTTAATCGTTATTAAAATAATATGGGCATATTTTCTCTTTCTGTGTGCTTTTGGGGAGAGGGGGTTTGTTTTGGATTTCTTGGCTAATAAACAAGGAGGTTCAAAGAGCTACAAAATAAAATGTCTATATTATTTTATCTCTGCCTCTGAAATACACCTCCACATCAAGTTTCTGCTGGTAATACTGTGCATGGGTAGAATGAGACCTGAAAGGAAAAAACAGGCACCACGGTGATCACAGCTTTCTCGGTTCAGGTTTATTAATTTAGCAGAAAATACAGAGGATTTTTAGTAACTGCACTCTCAATTATATCCACACGTCCAGCAGACAGGGAGGTCATTTCTCAACTTCTTCCTTGCTGAGAGCCAACCTCCCACATACTCGGGGGAAAAAAGAGGATAGATTTTATCCATCTGCACCTGAAACAAAGTCAGGACAAGAGTCAAAGTGCTGCAGGGAAACCTGACCTCTCCAGACACTTTGTGTCCATCTAGGGATACCCTCTACAGCCCAACTACACCCCAACATGACAAATTTCAACTCCCCAGGACTTGTCCCATTCCCCCCACACCCAGACTGAGCAACAAGGCAGAGCAGCTCCAGCCAAACACACCAACACCCGTGACACAGGACAGGACAAAAGGGGGGACACAACAGGGACAGAAATATCTCAGCAAGAAGAATGACCCTGAGGACCGAGAGAACTCGCAATGAGATGACCGAGGTAAGACCCATGGGGAGCTGACCAGGCTCAGAGAACCCTGCAGGAAGAAGATGCCAACGGGATCACTGATCCCAAGAAAAGCAGAGATGGATGCCCGAGAATCCTATGGTCAGAATCCTGTACCTGTCTCTGCATTCTGACAAGACCTAATCCACCTGAATGGATCACAGCAGTGCACAGCTGTGGATACAGCTCAGAACAAGACCTGGAAAGGCATCAGCCTGGACACTTGTGAAGAGAGATGGATTCCGAGGGGCCTCTGAGCTCCCGAGTCAAGGGTTTGATGCCTGGCCTGGTATCAGCACCAGGAATAGGAAGATGTTAAGAACAATGCCTGGGGTCTCCAAAAGACCCCTTGAAGGGTTAAGGCAAAAGACACACAAAACAAAACACACAAAGACACAGAGTGCACAACAGACAAGTGACACGACGTGCCCTGGGACTGCTCTGCCCTGCACACCTCAGCACTGTGAGACCTTCCCTCTATGTGCCCTAAAGGGGTCACATCTTGGATATCCCCATCTCCAAACCTGATTTAAAACCCCCTCCTGGTGACCCCTGACCCCACACCCCACTTTCATCCCCTCTGTGGCTTTTAGCCCTTCACTTATCTCTGGGATGTCCAGGGATGAGAATCCACATCAGGTGCCAAGGAAGGCTGTCTCTGCCTCAGGGAAATTCCTGCTGTCACCGGGCTGTTGTCTCTTAGTCAGGTGCCATAAAGAAAACCAAACATCCAGGGATGATCTCAGCAGGGCTGTTGGCTGGTCAGTGAGGACATCTCAGTGTGAGACAACTGGACCACCTGAAACACACAAACAATAAGGGAGGCTTAGAGTTGCACCAGAAACACCACGACCCTGACCACACAAATATATCAATTTTAGGAATTGCAAACAAAAGTCCAGCAAAAAAAAAGCCAACTCTTATTACTCGTAGTCCATTTTCCAAATATAATAAAAATAACCCCATGTCCATTCCCTTCAAAAAACCTCCAAACTACACACCCAGAACCCCCCCAATTTAAAGACCTGCCTCTAACCAAGTAAGAACCATAAACCCCACGTCTTTTAAACTATAAATTCATTAAGCTAACACATCAAAACCACAGAATTTTAAATCCTTAGTCCACACTAATACACCAATCCCATCACTATATACAAAATCAAAACCTATTTTCTATTTCTACTAACAAAACAAGAAAGTCACAACTTTTAACTGCAATAAAACCTAAAAACACCTAATTAGAAGTAAAATTATCCCATTATAACTAACTCAAAACCCCAAACACTCCAAAACAAGTACTTGAAGTGCCAAAAACCATCAAATAGTTAAAATAACTCCTTCAAAAATGCCTTCTGTACCTTTCAGATTGATTTGGAGAGCAAAGCAAGGAAAGAAAAAGCACACAGCTTGTTTTAAGAGAACAGTGGTCACTCCTCTGCATTCCCTCTCTCCAGTGTATTCAGCTGAGACACAGACAGACTGCAGCACACAGATCTGATGGCTCTTTGTTAGTTGTTAGTTTTAGGGCAGAGAAGTTCCCTGCACTGATTTTTTTTCCCTTTTTCTCCAGGCTCATTAAACCTGCTGCAGACTGAAAAACCCAGAGAAGCACCGAGAGCTGCACCTGCAGCCCAGGAGGCCTGGACCTCGGCATTTTATCAATGCTGAAAGAGCTGACAAGAGACCAAAGGAGCTACAACCCACAGCAAGGACTTTCTGAATTTACCATCTCGCCACAGAATAACAGAAAGTTTTATTATTTTATGTCATTCACTCTTTACGCTTGTGAGCACTTTGTTAAATAAATAGTTTTTCCCATTTTTCTCCAAAGAAGTTCTTTCCCAAACCAATTTAAAAGAAAGACCATTTTAGTTTACTCTCTAAAAAAAAAATCCATCCAAAAGTTTCCTCTCAGGTTTACCCTAAAGCACAACAACAAACAATTCAATCCATAGAAATAAAAGTAGCACAAATATACTTAAATTAACAGCACCAAAAACAATTATTCCTAACTCAATGAACTCTTAATTCCTCAAAACCATCAAAACAAACAAACCACCTATAAATACACACAAAACCAAAAGATCTGTTTGACTACAAACAATATCTCCTAAATTATCCAAAACTATAAAATGTATACTGTAGTCAAGCATGCTAAATAAACAAACCCCTATAACACAATAAAAAATCATTTAATTGTAAATATTAAGAAACCCTAAAAAATGAACTACATCACACCGTCTCAAACCCACTAAAACAAACACTAGATGCTCCCTATGATAAAAGCCACCACTAAATAAATAAAAGCCTCCCCTACACCTCACACCACAGCCAATTACACCACTGTAAACCTTAGACAATAAACCCTGGAAAAACACAATATCCCCCAAAAATAATTCAACAACAAAACTCAGTTCAAAAATACTCTGACCAACGTGAACTATGAAACCAAACATGAATTAAATACACCACATATCCCTCGTCATACCACCTACAAACAGAATAAAGCTACACAATAAATCACTAAAAACCACCAAACCCAAAAAACCAGCTCTACCCAACCTGGATCCCTCCATACAACACACAAAACCCCAACAACACATTTCAGAAGTCTCGCAAAAAAGCTACTTAAATTAGTTCTACCTCAAATACAAACAAACCCATCCATAAAGTTACCTTTGCTCAAAAACCAAATTATATATAACAAATAATACCAAAAAAAGTCACACAAAACACTACGCACCACCTAAGAACATCATATTGAATAAAAGCCACATAGAAGTGCCACTATTCATTTAAATTCCAGGTGAAAAGAAAATCCCTCCACTTTAAACACAGACAGCAACAGAAAAAAGGAGTTTCTTCAATCAATTTGAATTCCTTTTGTCTCCATAACTCCTTTTTCGTCTGGGAGCACCGGGGAGGGTTTATTAAGATGAAGCTGAAAAGGAAAAAAAAGTCCCCTCTATAAACCCACACTGGTTGACCTTGTGCTGTTGCTCAGTGTAAAGGTTTGATCCCCATCGCCTCCCAAGTAACGCTCCAAACCCACGTGCTCCCCATGAACCACAGCCAGGACCTCAGCGTGAGCTCCTCACTCCCCACGGCTGGATACCAGAATGAGCTGGGGCTGCCCTCTTCACCTGGAACCGCCCCATCATTATCCATCACAGCTCCACCTGGGGCTGCTCTCTCCCCTCCCCATCCTGTGGCATCTCTCACCTGCAGCTGCGGCCAGCCCGAGGGTGAGGCAGAGGGGACTTGCTGTTCATTCCCGGGACGGTTCATTGTCTGCACCTGACACGATGGGGCACCGGGCTTCCCTTGCTGTGGATAAGGACCCCTCTTCTCCTGCAGGTGCCCGAGGCTGGAACTGGGATTCCACCCCCGAAAGTCCATATGCCTGAGGTTCATAATTCCCAAGGAAATTCCCCAGAAATCGTTACCCTTCATTTACAAATATTCCTTTGGAATCACTCCTGACTTGTCCTTCTGTGGAAGCGTTTCAAACGTTCATTGGAGAGCTCAGGAGCCGAGTTGGCTCGTTTATGACTTGGCTGACAAGCCCAGACAAAACCCAAACACCGAGAACTCCGGCCCTGCCCGGCCCTGCCCCCCCGGCCCCGCCCCCCCGGCTCCGCCCCCCGGCTCCGCCCCCCCGGCTCCGCCCCCCCGGCTCCGCCCCCCGGCTCCGCCCCCCCGGCTCCGCCCCCCCGGCTCCGCCCCCCGGCTCCGCCCCCCGGCTCCGCCCCCCGGCTCCGCCCCCCGGCTCCGCCCCCCGGCTCCGCCCCCCGGCTCCGCCCCCCGGCTCCGCCCCCCGGCTCCGCCCCCCGGCTCCGCCCCCCGGCTCCGCCCCCCGGCTCCGCCCCCCGGCTCCGCCCCCCGGCTCCGCCCTGCCCGGGATGGGGGCGGGACCAAACTTCCACGTACTCGGGGGAAAAAAAAGAGTAAGAAAAAAAAAAAGGAACAATGAAAACATGAAAAAATTTATTATAAAATAAAACAAAACAAAATAAAAATTTTTAAAAAAACTCAAAAGTTATTAAAAAAGAAAAAAATATAAATAAAATCTAAAATAAATTTTAAATATAATTTAAAAATTTAAAATACTAAATAAATACCATGAATATAAAAACTGAAATAATATCCATAAATTTAAAAAAAATAAAAGTCACTAAGATTTTAAACAGCAATAAAGAAAAAATATTAAATTTTAAAAATAAATAAGAGACTAAAAATATAAAAATTAAAGAAATAAACCAAAAGCATTTTAAAAAGACAAAACAAAAAATATATTAAAACATTAACCACAATACAATATTTAACATAAAATACAAAAATCAAAAATTAAAAAAAAATAAACAATAAGTAAAATAAAATACGAAATTAAATAAACACAGCCCTCCCCTCATGCCACTGCCTAATACAGGCCCCAGGAGTTTTCTTGATTAGGCAGGGATAGGGAAAATAAACCCAGTGCCTCCCAGAAAATAAGGTTTTCTAGACAATTCTTGGAAACAAATTCTGTTTTAGCAGGAAGCTCACTTGGGATGAACACCCACATGTGCCAAGGCAGGAAAGAACCACCCCATTGTGTCCAAGGAACAGCAACTAGGCCAGGATTTAAGTTTTAATGGAACTTATGTAATTAAAAACACACTCAGTTGAACTTGAAAACGAGATGAATCAAGGCAATTAAACACTTTACAAGTTTTCCTGGGAATTCCCAGAATTCTGTGGATATGGTGCTGACACATTCCTGATTTACCAACCTTAACTGGGGAAATTTCCTTGGAAATGTCCCCTAAGAATTAGCAAAATTCCAATTAGGATAGAAAATAGGAAAAAAAAATATAGCCTTACTAAAATCAGAGAGAGGAAAAACATCAAATAAAAGGAAGGAATAATATCCAACTCCCAGCTTGCCTGGAAAACAAGCTCAGGAATTTCTAACATGGAAAACTTTTGGAACAGCCAGGAAGTCTATGGAATGATGATTTCAAATCTGCTTCCTCTGCTCTGATTTTCAAGGGAAGAGGGAGTTAAACATGCCAATTTACTCCTATTCCAGAAGGATCTCTCATTTGTGGGAGTAACAATCCAAAGAAACTCCAATCTTACTTGGATTTGACAGCTGAAACTCCCAGCAGAGATGGGAAGTTTCAGTGGAACCAAAGAGCCACAATTGCTGGAATAACAAAATTCAACTCAGCAAAAGTCAGGAATTCTATTTACAAATCCATGGAGGAGGAGGAGGAGGATGACACCAGGAACACAAACCAGCTGAAAGCAACGATTTACAGTAAAGGGCAGGAAATCAAACTGACAGTCTCTGGTTATGCTCAGGCATTTCTCCAGAAGTCAGAGGGAAAAGTGGGAACCTTGGACTGGGATAAGGCCTTCCAGTGCCTCCACTTCCCACTGGCTCTCTCCTTTTTTGCCAACTACCTGCAAGAGGAAAAACAGCAGGAATAAAGTTTCAAACAGGAGGTCCTTGGTTCAGGCAGACTGAAGTGCAGCTCCCAGGGAGCGAGTCCAGGCTGTGCCCAGGGGAGCTCCGGGAATCTGGGATTGCCCGTGGGATTAAAGGGCTGGAAAAGCAGGACCCACCTGCCGGGTTTAGTGCTGGGACACAGCAAGGCCTCGGCTCAGGGGCAGCAGTTGGAGCTGGGACTGCAGGAGAACACCCCAAAGCCAGGTCAAACATCCAGCATGACACGCAGCCCGCTCCGGGAGAAACTCAGGTGGGAGAAGCCCCCGGATGCTCCGTGTTCCTTCTCCTCGGCAGCTTTGCCAGGGCCTCCCTCAGAATGCTGACCTCACCCTGCAGCTCCTAAAAAATAGGAGAACTTATGGAAATCACCCAGCAATCCATGGATTTCCAATTATTAAGAACCAAAGCAGCCGCCTCTCAGTGGTGTCCCCAAGGCCCAGCAGTGCCCAGCACCTCTGACTGGAATTTGAGGGGTCCCAGCACAGCCCCAGAGCAGCAGAAAAACCCACCTCCAGACTCACCAGAGAGATGACAGGAGGGCCCTCCCTGCGATGCCTGCTGAGCCAAGTGGAGCTGGCAGGGTGACCCACCAACATTCTGCGTTCACCTTTCAACAGAGTCAATGCGGAAACAGAACAAATCTCTCTCGGTGTCGAGATCCCTTCAGGTGCACCTGGAGATGCTGCAGTGTCCTTCAGCAGCCAGAGCAGAACAGGGTTTCTACTGTGCTGTAAGTGAGAAATACAATTGAATCAGAAGAAAATAAAAGGAAGCACCTCTCCCCCTGCTTTTTATATTAAAAAAGTCATGCATCAGAATTTTTTTAACCGTTCATTCTTGCTTTACGCTGTGTAAATTACAAGCACTCAACTTCCAACTTGAATTTGCAACAGCCCCACAGGCTGACTGAGCTCAGTAAGACCACCAGAATCACTGAATTGTGGAAGGGAAAGCTCATCCCATTCCAGCCCCACCCAGAGCACGGACACCTTCCACCAGATCCAGGGGCAGCCACAGCTTCTCTGGGTAACCTGTGCCAGGGCCCCGCCGCCCTCACAGGGAACAATTCCTTCCTGATATTTAATCTAAACCGGCCTCCCTTCATCCTGATGAAGCCGTTCCCCTTGTCCATCACTGCGTGTCCTTGTGAGAAATCCCTCTCCATGAGGCCATAAGCGGCTGGCACAGACCCCCCCAAATCGATGTTCCGGGGGCCCTCGGGGCCACACGAGCACTCCGGGCCCTTTACCGGCTTCTCCTGCCGCCTTCCCTGGGAACCCCCGGCTCGGCTCCAGCTCCGGGCACAGCGCCAGCGTGTCCCGCCCGCCCGCCCGCCGGGGGATCGGCAGCGGCCCCGACACCGCCTTGAACCGCCCGCCGAGGAAGCGGCAGTGAGGGCGGACACCGGCCGGGGCCGCCCCGGAACTGGCCCCGGCTCGTTCGGTTCGGCTGAGGGGGGCGACGTTCGGGGAAACTCGGCTGGGCTCGGCTGTTCGGAGAAACCCGGCGATTTCCGTCAGTAGTCGGCTATTCTCGGCTGTTCGGAGAAACCCGGCGATTTCCGTCAGCCGTCGGCTATTCTCGGCTGTTCGGCAACTCTCGGTCATTTTCGTCACACCTCGCCTTTTTTGGTGGCAGAGAGCATTACGTCACTTTCGCCCCTCCCCGCCGCCATCTTTAGAAGGTCAACAGCAGCGAGCCGAGCCGCCATCTTGGTTGTGGCGCCCCTTAAGGACCCCCCATAGGTGTCTAACACAGGCGCCTGACTAAAATGAGTAACCCGAATCCGCCGGCGGCGCAGCTGAACCCACAGCCCGTGTCCCTACACCTGGAGACGTCACAGAAAATTGTCCTCGGGCGGCGCCGTGGTCGGGATTTTTGTGCAGGCAGTCTGATAAACACACATAGTGGTCCTCATTTTTTCCCGCCCTTTTCGCCGCCATCTTTAGAAGGTCAAGCACCCCGAGTCGCGCCGCCATCTTGGTTGTGGCACCCTCCACAAATGTCCCCCTTGGCTGCTCGCACAAGCCCCTGACAACATCGCCTGCCCAAACACTGCCGTGGCGCCGCTCAGCCCCCATCCCGTGTCCACGCACCTGCGTATGCGGCGGAAAAACCGCTCCCGGGCCGCTCCCTGGTCCAGGTTGCGCGCAGGCAGCCGGCTGCCACGTGCCCTGGGTCCCCTCTTTTTTTTTCCCGCCCTTTTGGCCGTGATCTTTCTGTCCTCGGGCGGCAGCACTGCCCGTGAGCTCAGAGAACGGGGCTGCTGCTCACCTCGGGTGCCGGCACGGGGGAGAATTGCAGTACCGCTGTATGTCCACAGGATGGCAGCACTGCCGCACAGCTCTCGGAACGGGCACGGGGGAGAGTTGCAGTACCGATCTTTATCCACAGGATGGCAGCATTGCCTTACAAATCGGCTCGGGGGAGAGCTGCAGTACCGCTCTGTGTCTATATGGTGGCTGCACTGCCGCAGGGAGCGGAGGCAAAAAAGAACGTGGCCAAAATTCCCCTTCCAAACATCCCCGAAAATAAATGCCCCAAAAGACCCCCAACCACAACAACTACGAGAACCCAGCCACCAACCAAGCAAAAACCAAAAAAGCCTTCAGTTTAGGCTGTACTTCAAAATTTCTTCTATTTCTTATTGTGATATATCTAATAACCATTACAATTTATCTATTATATCATGTACATTATATTAACTATATTTTACATATTATAATATATGGAACAAGTAATAATATACTGTATTAATAGTGTATATATTGCTATTATCTATCATATTTTATAGTTCTATTTTTGTTACTTATATTTTTCTTATTTTTTTGTATTTGTATTTTTTCAATTCGTATTTACTTCTTGACATTTTTACCGATATTTTAAACTATATGAATCCATTAACCTAACACATCAGAACCACAGTTATTTAGAATTGAATGACCCTGGTTTTCTAAGGGGTAAATATTTAATCTTTTTTAAAATAATAGGGGCATATTTTCTCTTTCTGTGTGCTTTTGGGGAAGGAAGGTTGTTTGGGGGGGGGTTTGTTTTGGGGGTTTTTTTGTTTCCTTAGTTTTGGATGTCTTTGCTAATAAACAAGGAGGTTCAAAGAGTTACAAAATAAAACGTCTATATTATTTTATCTCTGCCTCTGAAATACACCTCGACATGAAGTTACTGCTGGTAATACTGAGCATGGGGAGAATGAGACCTGAAAGGAAAAAACAGGCACCACGGTGTTCACAGGTTTTTTAATTTAGCAGAAAATACAGAGGATTTTGGCTAACTGCACTCTCAATTCTATCCACACGTCCAGCAAACAGCGAGGTCAATTTTCAACTTCTTCCTTGCTGACAGACAACCTACCACGTACTCGGGGGAAACAAGAGGGTGGATTTAATCCATCTGCATCTGAAACAAAGTCAGGACAACAGTCAAAGTGCTGCAGGAGAACTTGACAGCTGCAGACACTTTGTGTCCATCTAGGGATACCCTCTACAGGCCAACTACACCCCACATGACAAATTCCAAGATCCCAGGATTTGTCCCATTCCCCCTACACTCAGACAAGCAACAAGGCAGAGCAGCTCCAAGCCAAACACACCAACAAACGTGACACAGGACAGGACAAAAGGGGGAACACAACAGGGACAGAAATATCTCAGCAAGAAGAATGACCCTGAGGACCGAGAGAACTCGCAATGAGATAACCGAGGTAAGACCCATGGGGAGCTGACCAGGCTCAGAGAACCCTGCAGGAAGAAGATGCCAACGGGATCACTGATTCCAAGAAAAGCAGAGATGGATGCCCGAGAATCCTACAGTCAGAATCCTGTACCTGTCTCTGCATTCTGACAAGACCTAATCCACCAGAATGGATGGTGGCAGTGCACAGCTGTTGATACAGCTCAGAACAAGACCTGGAAAGGCACCAGCCTGGACACTTGTGAAGAGAGATGGATTCTGAGGGGCCTCTGAGCTCCCGAGTCAAGGGTTTGATGCCTGGCCTGGTATCAGCACCAGGAAAAGCGAGATTTTAAGAACAATGCCTGGGCTCTCCAAAAGACCCCTTGAAGGGTTAAGGCAAAAGACACACAAAACAAAACACACAAAGACACAGAGTGCACAACAGACAAGTGACAGGACATGCCCTGGGACTGCTCTGCCCTGCACACCTCAGCACTGTGAGACCTTCCCTCTATGTGCCCTAAAGGGGTCACATCTTGCACATCCCTGTAGAGAGCCTGACTGAAGAATGGCTGCATTCCAAAGGACATATACTATGCGGCTAGTAAAAGTTTAAAAGGTCAAAATGTCATTGAGGCAGATCTGGTTTAGTTAACAAAATGCAGAAGCTTCCTGAGGAATGTAGAGCAAGCCATAAAGATAAGGATAACATTAACAGTAGGATTAAGACTTAGCAACGTGTGCGTCATTGGCTGAGAGCCAATAAGGAGCTATACTTTTGCCATATGTATGAGCTAGTTATGAAGTGTATAAAAGTGTAAGACAAATTGTAATAAGACGAGATATGCTGACCATGAAAGCATGAGGCATGTCTACCACGGCTCAATAAATCCCTTACAATTGGCGCCCGAATAGCCAATTCCCCTTTCCCTCTTAAAAGAGCTGTGATGGGTTCGGGTCGCTAAGACGGCGGATCTCGGCGCTGCGCCTTGCTTCATCGGAAGAAGTCGTCAGGCCACTCCGCCCAGAGGGGTACATCGGTGCACTCTGCCGATACGCGCTGCCGAAGCCTGAAGGTTGCAACGGTACCGGTTAAGCATGGACAGGCAAGCGGCGTATGAACTTTTTACTACTTTTCTTAGGAAGCGGGATATCAAGGGTGTAGATTTAGATAAAGAGCTGCCAGCGCTTTTGGCGCATGCGCTCTCGTATGGGTTCTTTTCAGACCCTCATAGTGTTCATGATTTAGCTGAGTGGCGCAGATACGGAGATCGTTTGTGGGATTTAGTGTTAGATGATGATAAGCCAGCAAAAAAGATGAGTAAATTTTGGAAAGTAGTGCAGAATGCGTTACTTATGGTTCAGGCGGAAAAACAAGCGGCGGAAAGCGCTCGGTTAGCGCAGGCGCGAAACCGGGACTACGATCCTTCCGCACCTAATCCCCCTATGTTCGCGTCGGTAGAAATCCCAGAGCGCCCCCCGCCAGCTCCCCCTTTTTCTGCCGCTCCCCCGCCAGCTTCCCCTTTTCCTGATAATCCTGCCGCTTCTCCGTCAGCCCCCCCCTTTCCTCATAGTCCTGTCGCTCCCGCGCCGGTCCCACCGTCAGCCTTGTCCGGCTTGCCGCCGGTACTCCCATCTGCCGTTCCGGTTCCGCTCGGACCACCCCCCCCTCCCAGTAATGCCACGGAGCCGTTCCCCGGTGCCCTGTCGGATATCGCGGAGGCTATGGCAAAAAAGAGAAGGGAGGCATGGGCAGCGTTGGCTAAGCAAGGCATTAATGACGGTGACTTAGATCTGGCAGCGGCGGCCCAGGAACAAGTTCCTGCAATGTCGCTGGCGTTCCCTGTCATTTTTCACCAGCGGCAAGGGGCGCCCCCAAGAGCGGACGTGACACAGTTAGATTGGAAACTGCTAGCACAGCTCCGTGCCACTGTAGCTCAGTTTGGGGTCACCAGCGAGCCCGCAAAACAGATGTTAGATTATCTTTTTAACTCCACAGTCTTGTTGCCCGGAGATATTAAAGGCATAGCTCGTTTAATATATACCCCCCACCAGAAAATACTTTTTGAGGCGCGCTGGAAAGAGGAAGCAGCCGCTTCTGTGGCTTTGCCGCGCCCTGCGGGAGATCCTCTTCAGGGAATTACATTAGATGAGCTCATGGGCGATGGTAACCACATTCCTTTAGAACAGCAGGCTGCGTTAGGACCGGAAAAGCTTAGAGAGGCTATGACGGTTGCAAAAAGAGCCATGGATAAAGTTCGGGATCCGGGAGGTCTCCCCATCTATATGGGAATTAAACAAGGTCGTGAGGAACCTCTTGGTGCATTTGTAGATAAGATTATGACTGCTTTATCCAAAGCAGGCGTTGCTGATCACATGCGTGATGCAATCCTGAAACAATGTGTTATTCAGAACGGAAATTCATCCACCCGGTCTCTTATCTCGACTGCACCAGGAGATTGGTCGGTTCGTGACTTGTTAGATAAGGCTGCAGCACTCCCGGCTGGCAGTCAAGTTTTTATGATACAGGCATTAGAAAAGATAGGGGAAAAGATAAGTGAAGGTCTGAATAATCAGGCACAGGCTCAGCAACAGGTTTTAGTTGCCCTTGCACCCCTTCAGGCCCCGGCAGTGCAGCGCCGTCCAGCTCCCACAGAAGCTCGGATGAAGTATTTTCGATGTGGACGTACCGGACACATACGTCGTGAGTGCACCGCAACACAAGGCGACAGTGGACTGGTATCTTCTTAACTCTTCAGAACTTGCGGAAGCCCTGCTTAATGCCCCTAGCCACATCACCTCAGCACCGCTGGCCCCAAAGCATTTGCAATAGTTAGGACAATGGCAGTGGATTGTTAAACCCCTTCAGGAGAATAAGCCTATCCCGAATGCGCTTAATGTTTTCACTGACGATCACGAAAAGCAGCTGTCACATGGAAAATCAAAGAACAGTGGCATCATCACATTATTCAGGCCACTCCACAAGACAACCTGCAAACCTTGGAATTAGTGGCGGTCATTTAAGCCTTTCAAACTTTTGCACAGCCCGTAAATGTTATCTCAGATTCAATGTATACTGTTGGAGTTGCGTCAAAAATAGAAGATGCGAGCATCAAGGAAGTCAACAACCCACGGCTAGGAAAACTCTTCATGCAGCTACAGAGAACACTACAGAATCGACAGCACCCATACTCCATACTACACATCCGAAGCCATAAACTGGAAGAAGGTTTAAGAGAAGGCAATGCCAGGGCAGATAAACTAGTAGCAATAGAACAACCAGCTCCTCTCCCGCGCACGACGGCAGCACGAGAAAGTCACAGCATTTTTCATCAGAATGCCAAAGGACTTGCTCGCGAGTTTAAAATTTCACTTAACGAAGCTCGAGCAATAGTAAAAGCATGTCCCACTTGTAGTTTCCACAATGGAGGCCAAGGAATTGGCCTAGGAGTCAACCCCAGAGGTTTGGAGTCTAATCAATTATGGCAGATGGATGTAACTCATTTTGCAGCATTTGGGAAACTGAAGTATATTCATGTTACAATTGATACCTATAGTCATTACATTTGGGCAACCGCACAGGCAGGAGAACAAGCAAAGCACGTTGAGAGACACCTGCATAGCTGTATTGCAGTTATGGGTGTTCCTAAGGAAATCAAAACAGACAATGGGCCTGCCTATGCTAGTCAGAGATTTGCAAAATTAGTTAGTTTTTGGAACATTAAACATGTTAGGGGAATCCCTAATGTCCCTACAGGTCAGGCAGTAGTAGAACGAGCCAATGGCACCCTGAAGCAGTATTTAGAAAAATATACCGATCTACACATTCCAGCAGAAAGATTGCTTAAGGCTTTGTTTGTATTAAATCATCTTTGCCTGTTTGCTGACAGGGATGTGCCCCCTGTCATGATGCATTTTCAGAAGGACCCCGCACCCGTCCCTCCTGTATATGTTACCTATAGAGACCCTAAAACTGGTGTGTGGCAAAGCCCTGCTCAGGTTCTTTACTGGGGAAGAGGTTATGTATGTGTTTCCACCCCTACAGGCTCTCAATGGATTCCTGCTAAATGGACGCGTCCTGCAAATCCACAAAAGCAGTCCGGAGGAAAAAAAAAGCGTCACAGGCTTCAGACAACACTTGCACCATTGCTGCTAACAATACAGAAGCATTTTGAGATTTCCTTCCACATCAAATCTGAGGAGGACGTGCAGCTCCACGTCATTCCCCTGTTGCATGAACTTAAAAAATAACTCTAAGTCCATCCATGCCAAGATAAAACAATTGCAGCAGCACACCGCATTGTTATGCAGGGATGATACATTCTTTGGACTTAATCTTGGGGACTGGGGACTTACAGGATGGCTTAAGGGTTTGGTTCAATTTATACTTGTAGGATTAGTTATTCTGTTTATGTTATTGTTACTTTTGCCTTGTATTTTGCAATGTTTGCAGCGCATGTTAATGTCAGCATTTACATCAAAAAATGTTGCCTTACTTGCTGTAAAAGAAAACGGGGGAGATGTAGAGAGCCTGACTGAAGAATGGCTGCATTCCAAAGGACATATACTATGCGGCTAGTAAAAGTTTAAAAGGTCAAAATGTCATTGAGGCAGATCTGGTTTAGTTAACAAAATGCAGAAGCTTCCTGAGGAATGTAGAGCAAGCCATAAAGATAAGGATAACATTAACAGTAGGATTAAGACTTAGCAACGTGTGCGTCATTGGCTGAGAGCCAATAAGGAGCTATACTTTTGCCATATGTATGAGCTAGTTATGAAGTGTATAAAAGTGTAAGACAAATTGTAATAAGACGAGATATGCTGACCATGAAAGCATGAGGCATGTCTACCACGGCTCAATAAATCCCTTACACATCCCCATCTCCAAACCTGATTTAAAACATCCTCCTGGTGACCCCTGACCCCACATCCCACTTTCATCCCCTCTGTGGCTCCCAGCCCTCCACTTATCTCTGGGACATCTGGGGATGCCAATCCATGTCAAAAGCCAAAGAAGGTGCCTCTCCCTCGGGGAAATTCCTGCTGTCACTGGGCTGGTGTCTCTCCGTCAGCTACAATAAAGAAAAGCAAATGTGACCGTGTGATCTCAGCAGCACATGGGCCAAAAACCAGCAATTCTGCTACTCACCACCTCCTAAGCACACCCAGGTCCTCGGGCCCTGTGCTCCAGCTCTGCTCAGACACCAACAGTGCGGGGTGTGCCTGGGTTAAGAGCAGACAAGGTGATGTGGCACTGCTGAAACTTGAGCAGAGCCTCCCTCCTCCTCCCTGACACACCTCAACTCCTCGGCTGTTACCAAAGCCCACCTGGATGGCCCCTTCAAATGGAGAAGGTCAAGGCTTCACCACAGAGTCCTGTAATGCTCCCCAAGGGCTCATGAATGAGGCAGACTGGGACAGCAGTCCAGTTGGTGAGAGGGGAGTTCAGTGCAGTGCAAGTGGATTGCCTAAAACACACAATAAAGGAGGCTTAGGGTTGCACCAGCAAGTGAAACTCCAGCAGAAGCAACTGCTTCTGGCCACCCATCACTGCTCACCTCGTCCACTTCACCTTGACTGCAGAGATCCAGCCTTACCTCCTAAAAACAAAGAACAGTGCTGTAACATGGCCACCATTTACACTCCCCTGCAAACACAAACAGTGACTGACCTTCTCAGGGGAGCCCCCTCACCCGGGATGGGGCACTCTGCCATGGATTGAATCCATCTGCATCTGAAAGAAAGTCAGGACAAAAGTCAAAGTGCTGCAGGAGAACTCAACAGCTCCAGACACTTTGTGTCACCCTCTCTCTTTTTACTCCTGAGGGGTCCATCCCACTGGGGCCCTCTCCTCTCTAAGGTAACTTTAAATTGCCTCCGGGGACTGAAAAGGTTTTTCCCCTTCTCCCAACCACCAGTCCCAACACTCAGCTTTTAGAATACGAGCAGACAAAATACCTCCTCGACAGAAATGAACGTGTTGGCTCCGTGGATTTGAAGATGTTCTCTGCTCCCACCTCGGTGCTGCCATATCCAAACTCCAGCTGTGCACCTCCTCACACTACCTGGGACCACAGAACAGAAAATGTGACTATTCCCCTCCAGAAGAGTCACCCCCGGGGCTCCTCTGCACCCCTGTCCCGGCTCCCCCTCAGATCTTCCCCCACTCCAGAGGCTGCCCAGAGTGAACCCAGCAAAAGGAAAAGGGACACACTGAGCACGGCACTCACCTGTGGGCCACCTGCCCAAGTGCCAACTCACCCCCTCCCTCTATTCCTTGGCACACCTGGGGCAGCAGCAGCACCTGCAAAGAAACAAAAAAGGAAAAATCATACTGAGTTCCTGTGAAACAGCAACATCCCCGCTCTGACTGAAGCGCAGCACAAGTGAACCTTAATGTTGCACCCATCTACCCTCCTCTGGCATCCTGGGCCAGCACATCTGCCAAAGGGACCACCTAAAATAAAATAAAACAGAACAGAGAATGCTTAGAGTAGAACCAGCAAGTGAGACTTGAGCAACAGCAACTGCTTCTGTCCACCCATCACTGCTCACCTTGTCCACTTCACCTTGACTGCACAGATCCAACTTTGCCTCCTAAAAACAAAGACAAAGAGCAGTGCTGTAACATGGCCACCATTTACACTCCCCTGCAAACACCAACAGTGACTGACCGTCTCAGGGGAGCCCCCACACCCAGGATGGGGCACTCTGCCATGGATTTAATCCATCTGCACCTGAAACAAAGTCAGGACAAAAGTCAAAGTGCTGCAGGAGAACTTGACAGCTGCAGACACTTTGTGTCCATCTAGGGATACCCTCTACAGGCCAACTACACCCCACATGACAAATTTCAAGTCCCCAGGACTTCTCCCATTCCCCCTACACTCAGACTGAGCAACAAGGCAGAGCAGCTCCAGGCCAAATACACCAACACCCGTGACACAGGACAGGACAAAAGGGGAGACACAACAGGGACAGAAATATCTCAGCAAGAAGAATGACCCTGAGGACCGAGAGAACTCGCAATGAGATGACCGAGGTAAGACTCATGGGGAGCTGACCGGGCTCAGAGAACCCTGCAGGAAGAAGATGCCAACAGGATCACTGATTCCAAGAAAAGCAGAGATGGATGCCCGAGAATCCTACGGTCAGAATCCTGTACCTGTCTCTGCATTCTGACAAGACCTAATCCACCAGAATGGATGGTGGCAGTGCACAGCTGTGGATACAGCTCAGAACAAGACCTGGAAAGGCACCAGCCTGGACACTTGTGAAGAGAGATGGATTCCGAGGGGCCTCTGAGCTCCTGAGTCAAGGGTTTGATGCCTGGCCTGGTATCAGCACCAGGAAAAGGGAGATGTTAAGAAACATAGGGGAAAACCATCTCCAAAAGACCCCTTGAAGGGTTAAGGCAAAAGACACACAAAACAAAACACACAAAGACACAGAGTGCACAACAGACAAGTGACACGACGTGCCCTGGGACTGCTCTGCCCTGCACACCTCAGCACTGTGAGACCTTCCCTTCACGTGCCCTAAAGGGGTCACATCTTGGACATCCCCATCTCCAAACCCGACTCAAAAATCCCTCACGGTGACCCATGACCCCACACCCCACTTTCATCCCCTCTGTGGCTTTTAGCCCTTCACTTATCTCTGGGATGTCCAGGGATGAGAATACACATCAGGTGCCAAAGAAGGCTGTCTCTGCCTCAGGGAAATTCCTGCTGTCACCGGGCTGTTGTCTCTTAGTCAGGTGCCATGAAGAAAACCAAACATCCAGGGATGATCTCAGCAGGGCTGTTGGCTGGTCAGTGAGGACATCTCAGTGTGAGACAACTGGACCACCTGAAACACACAAACAATAATGGAGGCTTAGAGTTACACCAGAAACACCACGACCCTGACCACACAAATATATCAATTTTAGGAATTGCAAACAAAAGTCCAGCAAAAAAAACCCCAACTCTTATTACTCGTAGTCCATTTTCCAAATATAATAAAAATAACCCCATGTCCATTCCCCTCAAAAAACCTCCAAAATACACACCCAGAACCCCCCCAATTTAAAGATCTGCCTCTAACCAAATAAGAACCATAAACCCCACGTCTTTTAAACTATAAATTCATTAAGCTAACACATCAAAACCACAGAATTTTAAATCCTTAGTCCACACTTATACACCATATACACCAATCCCATCACTATATACAAAATCAAAACCTATTTTCTATTTCTACTAACAAAACAAGAAAGTCACAACTTTTAACTGCAATAAAACCTAAAAACACCTAATTAGAAGTAAAATTATCCCATTATAACTAACTCAAAACCCCAAACACTCCAAAACAAGTACTTGAAGTGCCAAAAACCATCAAATAGTTAAAATAACTCCTTCAAAAATGCCTTCTGTACCTTTCAGATTGATTTGGAGAGCAAAGCAAGGAAAGAAAAAGCACACAGCTTGTTTTAAGAGAACAGTGGTCACTCCTCTGCATTCCCTCTCTCCAGTGTATTCAGCTGAGACACAGACAGACTGCAGCACACAGATCTGATGGCTCTTTGTTAGTTGTTAGTTTTAGGGCAGAGAAGTTCCCTGCACTGATTTTTTTTCCCTTTTTCTCCAGGCTCATTAAACCTGCTGCAGACTGAAAAACCCAGAGAAGCACCGAGAGCTGCACCTGCAGCCCAGGAGGCCTGGACCTCGGCATTTTATCAATGCTGAAAGAGCTGACAAGAGACCAAAGGAGCTACAACCCACAGCAAGGACTTTCTGAATTTACCATCTCGCCACAAAATAACAGAAAGTTTTATTATTTTATGTCATTCACTCTTTATGCTTGTGAGCACTTTGTTAAATAAATAGTTTTTCCCATTTTTCTCCAAAGAAGTTCTTTCCCAAACCAATTTAAAAGAGAGACCATTTTAGTTTACTCTCTAAAAAAACCCCATTCAAAAGTTTCCTCTCAGGTTTATCCTAAACCACAACAACAAACAATTCAATCCATAGAAATAAAAGTAGCACAAATATACTTAAATTAACAGCACCAAAAACAATTATTCCTAACTCAATGAACTCTTAATTCCTCAAAACCATCAAAACAAACAAACCACCTATAAATACACACAAAACCAAAAGATCTGTTTGACTACAAACAATATCTCCTAAATTATCCAAAACTATAAAATGTATACTGTAGTCAAGCATGCTAAATAAACAAACCCCTATAACACAATAAAAAATCATTTAATTGTAAATATTAAGAAACCCTAAAAAATGAACTACATCACACCATCTCAAACCCACTAAAACAAACACTAGATGCTCCCTATGATAAAAGCCACCACTAAATAAATAAAAGCCTCCCCTACACCTCACACCACAGCCAATTACACCACTGTAAACCTTAGACAATAAACCCTGGAAAAACACAATATCCCCCAAAAATAATTCAACAACAAAACTCAGTTCAAAAATACTCTGACCAACGTGAACTATGAAACCAAACATGAATTAAATACACCACATATCCCTCGTCACACCACCTACAAACAGAATAAAGCTACACAATAAATCACTAAAAACCACCAAACAGAAAAAACCAGCTCTACCCAACCTGGATCCCTCCATACAACACACAAAACCCCAACAACACATTTCAGAAGTCTCGCAAAAAAGCTACTTAAATCAGTTCTACCTCAAATACAAACAAACCCACACATAAAGTTACCTTTGCTCAAAAACCAAATTATATATAACAAATAATACCAAAAAAAGTCACACAAAACACTACGCACCACCTAAGAACATCATATTGAATAAAAGCCACATAGAAGTGCCACTATTAATTTAAATTCCAGGTGAAAAGAAAATCCCTCCACTTTAAACACAGACAACAACAGAAAAAAGGAGTTTCTTCAATCAATTTGAACTCCTTTTGTCTCCATAACTCCTTTATCGTCTGGGAGCACCGGGGAGGGTTTATTAAGATGAAGCTGAAAAGGAAAAAAAAGTCCCCTCTATAAACCCACACTGGTTGACCTTGTGCTGTTGCTCAGTATAAAGGTTTGATCCCCATCGCCTCCCAAGTAACGCTCCAAACCCACGTGCTCCCCATGACCCAAAGCCAGGACCTCAGCGTGAGCTCCTCACTCCCCACGGCTGGATACCAGAATGAGCTGGGGCTGCCCTCTTCACCTGGAACCGCCCCATCATTATCCATCACAGCTCCACCTGGGGCTGCTCTCTCCCCTCCCCATCCTGTGCCATCTCTCACCTGCAGCTGCGGCCAGCCCGAGGGTGAGGCAGAGGGGACTTGCTGTTCATTCCCGGGACGGTTCATTGTCTGCACCTGACACGATGGGGCACCGGGCTTCCCTTGCTGTGGATAAGGACCCCTCTTCTCCTGCAGGTGCCCGAGGCTGGAACTAGGATTCCACCCCCGAAAATCCATATGCCTGAGGTTCATAATTCCTAAGGAAATTCCCCAGAAATCGTTACCCTTCATTTACAAATATTCCTTTAGAATCACTCCTGACTTGTCCTTCTGTGGAAGCGTTTTAAACATTCATTGGAGAGTTCAGGAGCCGAATTGGCTCGTTTATGACTTGGCTGACAAGCCCAGACAAAACCCAAACACCGAGAACTCCGGCCCTGCCCGGCCCTGCCCCGTGAGCTGCCCGGCTCCGCCCCCCCGGCTCCGCCCCCCCGGCTCCGCCCCCCCGGCTCCGCCCCCCCGGCTCCGCCCCCCCGGCTCCGCCCCCCCGGCTCCGCCCCCCCGGCTCCGCCCCCCCGGCTCCGCCCCCCCGGCTCCGCCCCCCCGGCTCCGCCCCACGCCCTATCCTGCCCGGGATGGGGGCGGGAACAAACTTCCACATACTCGGGGGAAAAAAAAGAGTAAGGAAAAAAAAAAAGGAACAATGAAAACATGAAAAAAAAATTATAAAATAAAATAAAACAAAATTAAAATTTTTAAAAAACCTCAAAAGTTATTAAAAAGAAAAAAAGAAATTAATAAAATCTAAAATAAATTTAAAATATAATTTAAAAATTTAAAATACAAAATAAATAACATGAATGTAAAAACTGAAATAATATCCATAAATTTTAAAAAAAATAAAAGTCATTAAGATTTTAAATAGTAATAAAGAAAAATTTTTAAATTTTAAAAATAAATAAAAGACTAAAAATATAAAAATTAAAGAAATAAACCAAAAGCATTTTAAAAAGACAAAACAAAAAATATATTAAAACATTAACCACAATACAATATTTAACATAAAATACAAAAAAAAAAAAAAAAAGTAAAATAAAATACAAAATTAAAAAAACACAGCCCTTCCCTCATGCCACTGCCTAACACAGGCCCCAGGAGTTCTCTTGATTAGGCAGGGATAGGGAAAACAAACCCAGTGCCTCCCAGAAAAAAAGGTTTTCTAGAAAATTCTTGGAAACAAATTCTGTTTTAGCAGGAAGCTCACTTGGGATGAACACCCACATGTGCCAAGGCAGGAAAGAACCACCCCCTTGTGTCCAAGGAACAGCAACTAGGCCAGGATTTAAGTTTTAATGGAACTTATGTAATTAAAAACACACTCAACTGAACTTGAAAACGAGATTAATCAAGGCAATTAAACACCTTACAAGTTTTCCTGGGAATTCCCAGAATTCTGTGGATATGGTGCTGACACATTCTTGATTTACCAACCTTAACTGGGGAAATTTCCTTGGAAATGTCCCCTAAGAATTAGCAAAATTCCAATTAGGATAGAAAATAGGAAAAAAAATATAGCCTTACTAAAATCAGAGAGAGGCTAAACATCAAATAAAAGGAAGGAATAATATCCAACTCCCAGCTTGCCTGGAAACAAGCTCAGGAATTTCTAACATGGAAAACTTTTGGAACAGCCAGGAAGTCTGTGGAAGTCCATGGAATGATGATTTCAAATCTGCTGCCTCTGCTCTGATTTTCAAGGGAAGAGGGAGTTAAACATGCCAATTTACTCCTATTCCAGAATGATCTCTAGTTTGTGGGAGTAACAATCCAAAGAAACTCCAATCTTACTTGGATTTGACAGATGAAACTCCCAGCAGAGATGGGAAGTTTCAGTGGAACCAAAGAGCCACAATTGCTGGAATAACAAAATTCAACTCAGCAAAAGTCAGGAATTCTATTGACAAATCCATGGAGGAGGAGGAGGAGGATGACACCAGGAACACAAACCAGCTGAAAGCAACGATCTACTGTAAAGGGCAGGAAATCAAACTGACAGTCTCTGGTTCTGATCAGGCATTTCTCCAGGAGTCAGAGAGAAAAGTGGGAACCCTGCACTGGGATAAGGCTTTCCAGTGCCTCCACTTCCCACTGGCTCTCTCCTTTTTTGCCGACTACCTGCAAGAGGAAAAACAGCAGGAATAAAGTTTCAAACAGGAGGTCCTTGGTTCAGGCAGACTGAAGTGCAGCTCCCAGGGAGCGAGTCCAGGCTGTGCCCAGGGGAGCTCCGGGAATCTGGGATTGCCCGTGGGATTAAAGGGCTGGAAAAGCAGGACCCACCTGCCGGGTTTAGTGCTGGGACACAGCAAGGCCTCGGCTCAGGGGCAGCAGTTGGAGCTGGGACTGCAGGAGAACACCACAAAGCCAGGTTAAACATCCAGCATGACACGCAGCACGCTCCGGGAGAAACTCAGGTGGGAGAAGCCCCCGGATGCTCCATGTTCCTTGTCCTTGGCAGCTTTGCCAGGGCCTCCCTCAGAATACTGACCTCACCCTGCAGCTCCCACAAAATAGGAGAACTTATGGAAATCACCCAGCAATCCATGGATTTCCAATTATTAAGAACCAAAGCAGCTGCCTCTCAGTGGTGTCCCCAAGGCCCAGCAGTGCCCAGCACCTCTGACTGGAATTTGAGGGGTCCCAGCACAGCCCCAGAGCAGCAGAAAAACTCACCTCCAGACTCACCAGAGAGATGACAGGAGGGCCCTCCCTGCGATGCCTGCTGAGCCAAGTGGAGCTGGCAGGGTGACCCGTGGACATTCTGTGTTTACCTTTCAACAGAGTCAATGCGGAAACAGAACAAATCTCTCTCGGTGTCGAGATGCCTTCAGGTGCACCTGGAGATGCTGCAGTGTCCTTCAGCAGCCAAAACAGAACAGGGTTTCTACGGTGCTGTAAGTGAGAAATACAATTGAATCAGAAGAAAATAAAAGGAAGCACCTCTCCCCCTGCTTTTTATATTAAAAAAATCATGCAGTAGAATTTTTTTAAGCGCTCATTCTTGTTTTACACTGTGTAAATTACAAGCACTCAACTTCCAGCCTGAATTTGCAACAGCTCCTCAGGCTGACTGAGCTCAGCCAGACCACCAGAATCACTGAATTGTGGAAGGGAAAGCTCATCCCATTCCAGCCCCCACCCAGGGCACGGACACCTTCCACCAGATCCAGGGGCAGCCACAGCTTCTCTGGGGAACCTGTGCCAGGGCCCCGCCGCCCTCACAGGGAACAATTCCTTCCTGATATTTAATCTAAACCGGCCTCTGAGGCATAAACTGAAAAATCACAACTAATCCTTTATAGTAAATTAAAGAGCATATACAGTATAATAGAATATATTCCAAATAATATTTTAAAATATATAAGACAGCATTTAGTAATACTGTGCTTATTACTTTTTTGCATATATTTAAACATTACAAATATGAAACCTTCAGCACAATCAGAAAATTAACTACAAGAACTAACCTAAACAACAGAATAACAGCATTAAGAGCACAAGTAAAGAAAACAACACAGACTCTAAAACAATACGTTCTCTTAAAATTGTGCCAAAAAAGCCAAAGCACACGTGAGAAAGATAAAGGTGAAAAAATGAATAAAAAATGACCCCCACCACGGCCTGGAGACCACCACCACTAAACACTGAGCGTGCCCAGAAAAGCATAAAGTGATTACCATATCAAAGGAAAATAAGCAAGATCAAAAAATAAGTATGTATGAAGAAAGTCTGTAAGATATCATGAATATGTAAAACCTCAGAAAATAAGAAAGGGGGCAAATCCCCTGGGGGGTATGCGTGTCTTTGATAAAATTATTCCCCACGTCAATAAATACAAACCGCTCTAACAACTCGGATTAGTTGTGGAGTTCTTTCCGCGTCGTTTCAGCCTCCCTTCATCCTGATGAAGCCCTTCCCCTTGTCCATCTCACGGCGTGTCCTTGTGAGAAATCCCACTCCATTAGGGCATAAGCGGCTGGCACAGACCCCCCCAAATCAATGTTCTGGGGGCTCTCAGGGCCACACGAGCAATCCGGGCGTTTTACTGGCTGATCCTTGCCACCTTCCCCGGGAACCCCGGGCTCGGCTCCAGCGCCGACAGCGAGTGCTCCAACTCTGGGTACAGCGCCAGCGTGTCCCGCCCGCCCGCCGGGGGATCGGCAGCGGCCCCGACACCGCCTTGAATGGCCCGCCGAGGAAGCGGCAGTGAGGGCGGACACCGGTCCGGGGCCACCCTGGAACTGCCCTCAGCGCGTTCGGTTCGGCTGAGGGGGGGCGACGTTCGGGGAAAGTCGGACGTGTTCGGCTGTTCGGGGAGACCCGGCTGGGTTCGGCTGTTCGGGGAAACCCGGCGATTTCCGTCAGCCGTCGGCTATTTTCGGCTGTTCGGATAAACTCGGTCATTTCCGTCAGGCGTCAGCTATTCTCGGCTGTTCGGCAACTCTCGGTCATTTTCGTCACACCTCGCCTTTTTTGGTGGCAGACAGCATTACGTCACTTTCGCCCCTCCCCGCCGCCATCTTTAGAAGGTCAAGAGCAGCGAGCCGAGCCGCCATCTTGGTTGTGGCGCCCCTTAAGGCCCCCCCATAGGTGTCTAACACAGGCGCCTGACTAAAACGAGTAATTTCAACCCGCCTGCAGCGCGGCTGAACCCACAGCCCGTGTCTCTACACCTGGAGACGCAACAGAAAATTGTCTCCGGGCGGCGCTGTGGTCGGGATTTTTGTGCAGGCAGTCAACTAGACACACATCGGGTCCTCTCTCTTTCCCGCCCTTGTCGCCGCCATCTTGAGAAGGTCAAGCGCCGCGAGCCGCGCCGCCATCTTGGTTGTGGCACCCTCCCCAAATGTCCCCCTCGGCTGCTCGCACAAGCGCCTGACAACATCGACTGCCCAAACACTGCCGTGGCGCCGCTCAGCCCCCATCCCGTGTCCACGCACCTGCGTATGCCGCGGAAAAATCGCTCCCGGGTGGCTCCGTGGTCCGGGTCGCGCGCAGGCACCCGGCTGCCACGTGCCCTGCGTCCCCTCATTTTTTTTTCCCCCTTTTTTGGCCGTGATCTTTCTGTCCTCGGGCGGCAGCACTGCCCGTGAGCTCAGAGAACGGGGCTGCTACGGGCAAGGGGGATAACTGCAGTACCGCTTTTTATCCACGAGATGGCAGCATTGCCTCACAGATCACAGCCCGGTGCCAGGAAGGGGGAGCTGCAGTACCGCTCTTTCTCCACACGGTGGCACCACTGTCGCAGGGACCGGAGGCAGAAAAGAATGTGGCCAAAATTCCCCTTCCAAACATCCCCGAAAATAAAAGCCCCAAAAGACCCCCAACCAGAACAAGTACGAGAATCCCACCATCAACCAAGCCAAAACCAAAAAAGTCTTCATTTTAGGCCATATTTAAATATTTCTTCTATTTCTTATTATGATATTTCCATTATATCATGTATTTATCTACTATAATTTATCTATTTATATTACCTACCTATTTATATTATTATAATTTACCTATTATATCATGCACATTATATTAGGTATACATTACATATTATAATATATGGAACAGGTAATATATAGTGTATCTATTGATATTATCTTTCATATTTTATAGTTCTCTTGTTACTTATATTTTCCTTTTTTTTTTTTGTATTTGTATTTTTTTTTATTTACTTCTTGATATTTTAAACAATATTTTAAACCATATGAATTGATTAACCTAAGACACCAGAACCACAGTTAATTAGAATTGAATGACCCTGGTTTTCTAAGGGGTAAATATTTAATCTTTATTAAAATAGTAATTAATAATAATAAAAATGATTTTAAAATAATAATATAAAATAATAAAATAATTTTCCCATTCTGCCTGCTTTTTGAGGGGGGTGTTTGTGGGGGGCTTTGTTTTGGGGTTTTTTTGTTTGCTTAGCTTTAGATTTCTTGGCTAATAAACAAGGCAGTTCAGAGAGTTACAAATTAAAATGTCTACTTAGTTTTATTGCTGTCTCTGAAATACACCTTGACATCAAGTTACTGCTGGCAATACTGTGCATGGGGAAAATGAGACCTAAAAGAAAAAAAGGCACCACAGTGTTCACAGCTTTCTCCATTCAGGTTTTAATTCAGCAGAAAATACAGAGGTTTTTCACTAACTGCACTCTCAGTTATATCCAGACCTCCAATGGACGTCATTTTTCAACTTCTTTCTTACCAACAGCCAAACTTCCACCTACACAGGGTAAGAAAGAGTATGGAAAAAAAAAATTAAAAAAAAAAAAAAAAAAACCACAAAAAAAAAAAAAAAAAAAAAAAAAAAAAAAAAAAAAAAAAACCACTAAAAAAAAACCAAACAAAAAAACCCCACATTAAAATACATAGAGGGAGAAATACAATAAACAAGTTAATGGTTTCTGTGTAGAAATCCACCAGAAGGGTGGTCAGTGTTCAGAGAATGGGAGTCTCCTGGAAAACAGAGAATGCTTGGTCTTTATTCATGCTATCCTGTATCCTATTTCTATTAAAGCGTGGCACAAATGAATTTAGTGTTCTTTGATGTCAGTCTTTTCCTGGTTTTTCTCTCCTTTAGGGTCCAACTTCCACGTACTCCGGGTAAGAAATAGTATTTAAAAAAGGAACAAAGAAAACATGAAAAAAAAAAAAAAAAAAAAAAATTGAATAAAAATTAATAAAAAGTTCTTAAAAATTAAAAATACAATAAAAACATGGAAATAAAATAAAAATCAAAAAAAATCTAAAAGCAATATTAAAAAAAAGTTAAAAATAAAAAATAAATATAAAATCTTTTCAAGAACACAAAACAACAGCTGGACTGGGATGAGGCCTTCCAGGGGCTTTGCTTCCTACTGGCTCCATCCTTTTTTGCCAACTACCTGCAAGAGGAAAAGCAACAGGGATAAAGTTTCAAACAGGATCTCCTTGGTTGAGGCACTTCAAAATAAGATTTTTTAACAAAAAAGTTGGACAAAAAAGAGAGTCTCAAAATCAAGATGTAAGTCTCACAGCTATTAAAAAAAAAAAAAAAAAAAAAAAAAAAAAAAAGAAAAAGAAAAACATGTCTCTGGTATGTATAACTTGCCAGTCTCTCATGTTTTCAGTCCTTACCATTGATTTTTACCAAGGAGAACTTGACAATTCCAGACACTTTGTGTCAATCTAGGAATACCCTCTACAGCCCAACTACACCCTACATGACAAATTTCAAGTCCCCAGGACTTGTCCCATTCCCCCTACACCCAGACTGAGCAACAAGGCAGAGCAGCTCCAGGCCAAACACACCAACCCCCGTGACACAGGACAGGACAAAAGGGGGAACACAACAGGGACAGAAATATCTGGGCAAGAAAAATGACCCTGAAGACCGAGAGAACTCGCAATGAGATGACCGAGTAAGACCCATGGGGAGCTGACCAGGCTCAGAGAACCCTGCAGGAAGAAGATGGCAACGGGATCACTGATCCCAAGAAATGCAGAGACGGATGCCTGAGAATCCTACAGTCAGAATCCTTCACTCAGCTGTGCACTTTTAGAAGACCTAATCTGCCTGAATGGATGGTGGCAATGCACAGCTGTTGATACAGCTCAGAACAAGACCTGGAAAGGAACCAGTCTGGAAGGTTGTGAAGAGAGATGGATTCTGATGTGTGTCTGAGCACCTGATTCAAAGTTCAATGATATCAGTGCCTGTCCAAGGAACAGGGAGATATTAAGAACGATGCCTGGGGTCTCCAAAAGACCCCTTGAAGGGTTAAGGCAAAAGACACACAAAACAAAACACACAAAGACACAGAGTGCACAACAGACAAGTGACACGACGTGCCCTGGGACTGCTCTGCCCTGCACACCTCAGCACTGTGAGACCTTCCCTTCACGTGCCCTAAAGGGGTCACAGCTTGGACATCCCCACCTCCAAACCAGACCCAAAAATCCCTCCCAGTGACTCCCAACCCACATCCCACTTTCACCCCCTCTGTGGCTTTTAGCCCTTCACTTATCTCTGGGATGTCCAGGGATGAGAATCCACATCGAGGCCAAGGAAGGCTGTCTCTGCCTCAGGGAAATTCCTGCTGTCTCAGTCAGGTGCCATAAAGAAAACCAAACATCCACGGATGATCTCAGCAGGGCTGTTGGGTGAGAGGATCTCAGTGTGCGACAAGTGACCACCTGAAACACACAAACAATAAGGGATGCTCAGAGTTGCACCAGAAACACCACTGCCCTGACCACACAAATATATCCATTTTAGAAAACAAAACACAAACAAAAGTCCATTAAAAAAAAGCCAACTCTTATTATTCCTAGTCCATTTTCCAAATATAATAAAAATAACCCCATCTCCATTCTCCTCAAAAAACCTCTGAAATATACACCCAGAACACCCCCTACTGAAATACCTGCCTCTAACCACATAAAAACTAGAAAACCTATATTCCTTGACCTATAGAAATTTATTAACCTAGTACGTCAAAACCACAGACTTTTAAATCCTTAGTCCACACATGTAGACCATATACACCAATCCCATCACTACATACCAAATCGAAGCCTATTTTCTATTACTAACAGAACAAAAAAAGCCTCTACCTTTAACTGCAATAAAACTTCTAATTAAAAATAAAATAATTTCATTATAACTAAGCAAAAACTTCAAACAAACTTCCTCCAAAATAAATAATTTAAACACCAAAACCCCTCAAAAATTCAAAATAACTACTTCAGAAACGCCTTCAGTACCTTTCAGACTGATTTTGAGAGCAAAGCAAGGAAATAAAAAGCACGCAGCCTGTTTTAAGAAAACAGTGGTCACTCCTGTGCATTCCCTGTCCACTGTATTCAGCCCAAGCACTGACAGACTGCAGCACACAGATCTCCTTCGCTCTTAGTTAGTTTTAGGGCAGAGAAGTTCCCTGCACTGATTATTTCCCCTTTTTCTTTGGGTTCATTAAACCTCCTGCAGACTGAAAAACCCAGAGAAGCACCGAGAGCTGCACCTGCAGCCACGGGGCCTGGACCTCAGCATTTTATCAACACCAGAACAGCGGATAAGAGACCAAAGGAGCTGAGCTACAGCCCACAGCAAGGACTTGCTGAATTTACCATCTCCTTTCAGAAAAACAAAGTGTTTTATTATTTTTTGTTATTTATTCTTTATGCTTATGACCACTTTCTTTGTTAAATAAATAGTTTTTTCCATTTCTTCCTAAAGAAATTCTTTCACAAACCAATTTAAAAGAGAGACCATTTTGGTTTACTCTCTAAAAAAAACCCTATTCAAAAGTTTCCTCTCAGGTTTACCCTAAACCACAACAACAAACAAATCAACCCACAAGAATAAAAACAGCACAAATATACTTCAATTAACAGTACCAAAACCAATTATTCCTAACTCAATGAACCCATAATACCTCAGAACCACCAAAACGAACAGATCACCTATAAATACACACAAAACCAAAAGATCCATTTGGCTACAAACAATATCCCCTAAATTATCCAAAATTATAAAACATACACTGTAGTCAAGCATGCTAAATAAACAAATCCCATAAAACAATAATCTAATTATAAATATTAAGAAACCCTAAAAAATTAACTACATCACACTGACTCAAACCCACTAAAACAAACACAACACCATTGCCATGATTAAAGCCACCGCTAAATAAATAAAAACCTCCCCTATACCTCACACCACAGCCTATTACACCACTGTAAACCTTAGAAAACAAACTCTTGAAAAACACAATATCCCCCAAAAACAACTCAGTAACAAAACTCAGTTCAAAAATACTCTGATCATGTGAGCTATGAAACCGAACATGAAATAAATACACCACATATCCGTCATCACACCACCTACAAAGAGAATAAAGCTACACAATAAATCATTAAAAACCACCAAACAGAAAAAAAACCAGCCCTACCCAACCTGAATCCCTCCATACAACACACAAAACCCCAATAACACATTTCAGAAGTCTCTCAAAAAAGCTACTTAAATTAGTTCTACCTCAAATACAAACAAACTCACACATGAGGTTACCTTCACTCAAAACCCAAATTACTCACAATAAATAATACCAAAAAAAGACAGACAAAACACGACACACCACCTAAGAACCTCATATTGAAAAGAAGCCACATAGAAGGGCCACTATTAATTAAAATTTCAGCTGAAAAGAAAATCTCGCCACTTTAAACACGGATAACAACAGAAAAAAGGAGTTTCTTCCATCAATTTGAACTCCTTTTGTCTCCATAACTCCTTTTTCTTCTGGGAGCACCGGGGAGGGATTGGTGAGACGAAGCTGAAAAGGAAAAAAGTCCCCCCAATAAACCCGCACTGGGTTATTTACCTGTTTGGCACAAAGGTTTGTCCCTCGGCGCTTCCCGAGGAAATGCTCCAAATCCAAATGCTCTTGTAGTCTCTCCATGAATCATACCCAGAACCTCAGGATAAACTCCTCACTCCTCACAGCTCGATACTCAGCTGAGCTGAGGCTCCCCTTTTAAACAGCTCCCGGCTGGAACCGCCCCATCGTTATCCATCACAGCCCCACCTGTGCCTGCTCTGTCCCCCCTCACTGTTCACAGCTCACACCTGGGGCTGCTCTCTCCCCTCCCCATCCTGTGGCATCTCTCACCTGCAGCTGCTGCCACTCCGAGGCTGAGGGCAGAGGGGACTTGCTGTTCATTCCCGGGACGGTTCATTGTCTGCACCTGACACGATGGGGCACCGGGCTTCCCTTGCTGTGGATAAGGACCCCTCTTCTCCTGCAGGTGCCCGAGGCTGCAACGGGGATTCCACCCCCGAAAGTCCGTATGCATGAGGTTCATAATTCCCAAGGAAATTCCCCAGAAATCGTTACCCTTCATTTACAAACATTCCTTTGGAATCACTCTTAACTTGTCCTTCTGTGGAAGCATTTTAAACATTCATTGGAGAGTTCAGGAGCCGAGTTGGCTTGTTTATGACTTGGCTGACAAGCCCAGACAAAACCCAAACACCGAGAACTCCGGCCCTGCCCGGCCCCGCCCCCACCCCGAGCCCGCCCAGCGCCCGCCCTGCCCGGGATGGGGGCGGGACCATCGCCCTCGGCCCCGCCCTTCTCTCTGGGCCGGCCCCGCCCCTCACAGCTCAGCCGAGCCGGGTCCGAGGGGAGAGGAGAGATCCTGGTATCATTTCAAAACGCATTGGGAAAAATAAAGATACCGATTACATGAAGCAGTCCAGTACGTGTTACAATGCTCTGAAATGCTCTGGGTGAAATCATCTGTTCCACAGAAACTGTTTAAGCATATTAAGGTTTCACAGAGATGATTACAAAAAAAAGATATCTCACCCTTTGCAGCACCTCTTGCAAGACAGCTCGACTGTCAAGAGTTAATGGGTCCTCACGAATAAGAACTTGCTTTTCCAGGGTTCCTAGAATACAGCCCAGATGCCACAGTTTAGATCCTGAAACGAAAAATCCAAATACAGCACTCCTTCAGAACCCTGAGGGACAGCCACGGATTCTGGGGCTACAGGAAACAGTGAAAAATTGCACCAAGAACGGTGCAGTGCTGGCTGGGAGAAGCAGCATTACTTTGTCCGATAAAATGCCATTATGCAGCCAGTTTAGTGCTTTAGAGAATTTTACTGCCATGGGGAAAAAAACAGGGAAAAAAAAAATTGAACCAAAAATAGTGCATTGAAACAAGCAAAATAGTGAAAAGATGCAATAAATATGAAAAACATAGTTACTTCTAATAAAAGCAAAAAATAACAAAAAATGCAAAAAACGCGGTTTTATTTCTGATCCTTTAAACGCTGCTTTAAATCCAGAAACTACACAAGCGCTTCTCGCCGGGCCCCTGCTAGCTACAGCCGGTCCTCCTGCGCCGCACCAGGCCTCCGGCCGCCCTGGGTACGGCTGGCGCCACTGCCCCAGGACACCGGCGGCCCCCAGACACTGGCGCAGGCGGACGCGGGAGTCGCGTCCGTGCTCACCCTCGCTCCCCGGGCCGGCAGCTGCGGACATCCCGTCCCGGCGCAGCGGCGCTCCGACCGATCGACCAACCGCGCAGCTCCAAACGCCGCTCCCCGTCCCCTCAGGGCGCTACTTATGCCCCAGGGCCGGCCAGCTCAGCCAATCACAAGCGGATGCAGCGCCGGCCCCGACAATCCCTGTTGAGGAAGCGCCGGCCAGGTCAGCCCAACCAATCACAAGCGGAGGCAGCGCCGGCCCCGCCAATCCCAGCTCGGCTCCGCGAGCCCCCCCCCGCTTTCCCCTCACGGCCCCGCTCCCGCCAGGGCGGTCGCGATCGGGACCGGGAGCGCTGCGGGCGGCAGGAGCCGCTCCTGCTCCGCCCGCAGCCGGCGCTGCGCCGGCGTCCTGCCGGGGCTCCGGGCACGAGAGGACGGCGACGGCGATTTCCTGGCGCCGGCAGGGCCGGGCCGGGCCGCGGGGAACCCCCGTGCCGGCCCCGGGACCCCCCAAATCCTGCCGCTCCCCGTGGTGCCGGGGAATCTGTTTCCAGCATAGGCAGAAAAATCTTTACGAGAAACCTCAAAACTCGGGGACACGGGGTCTGACGGGAGAGCGGAGATTCTGGTATAATTTCAAAACGCATTGCGAAAAATAAATCTATGGAACAGCTCATTTCCTCTCTATGGAAACCTCAGAAGTAAAAGCTGCTCGGCTAATTCCATAAAGCATTCCAAAATCAGGGTCCTGGGGAGCGACGTTCGGGGCAACTCGGCTGGCTTCGGCTCTTCGGGGAAACTCGGCGCTTTCCCTCAGCCGTCGGCTCTTCTCGGCTGTTCGGCAACACTCGGTCGTTCTCGTCACCCCCCCGGCTCTTTTCGGTTGCGAGAAGCATTACGTCACTTTCGCCCCTCCCTGCCGCCATCTTAGTTGTGGCTGAAGCCAATTCTGGTCGAGACGCCATCTTGGTTGTGGCACGCTTAAGGCCCCCGTCGGTGTTTAACATAGACGCCTGACTAAATCCACTAACCTTAACCCGGCTGCTGCGCGGCTGAACCCACAACACGTGTCCCTACATGTGGAGAAAGCACAGAAAATTTCCCCCGGGCGGCGCCGTGGTCGGGATTTTTGTGCAGGCAGTCAACTAGACACACATAGGGTCCTCTCATTTTCCCGCCCTTTTCGCCGCCATCTTTAGAAGGTCAAGCGCCCCGAGCCGCGCCGCCATCTTGGTTGTGGCACCCCCCCAAATGTCCCCCTCGGCTGCTCGCACAGGCCCCTGACCACATCGCCTGCCCGAACACTGCCGTGGCGCCGCTCAGCCCCCATCCCGTGTCCGCGCACCTGCGTACGCCGCGGAAAAATCGCTCCCGGGCGTCTCCGTGGTCCAGGTCGCGCGCAGGGAGCCGGCTGCCACGCGCCCGGGGTCCTCGCATTTTTTCCCACCTTTTTGGCCGTGAACGTTCGGCGCTCGGGCGGCAGCACTGCCCGTGAGCTCACAGCTCGGGGCTGCTGCGGGCCCGCGGGGACGGGCACGGCGGAGCGTTGCAGTATCGCTTTTTATCCACAGGATGGCAGCATTGCCTTACAGATCACAGCCCGGGGCTGCTACACGCCTCGGGTGGGGAGAGCTGCAGTACCGCTCTGTGTCCACACGGTGGCAGCGCCGCCGTAGGGAGCGGAGACAGAAAAGAACGTGGCCAAAATTCCCCTTCCAAACATCCCCGAAAATAAAGGCCCCAAAAGACCCCCAACCAAAACAACTACGAGAACCCCGCCATCAACCAAGCCAAAACCAAAAAAGCCTTCATTTTAGGCTACACTTCAATATTTCTTCTATTTCTTATTTTGATATTTCTATTAATCATTACAATTTATCTATGATATGTACATTATAGTAGGTATATTTTACATATTATAATATAGGAAACATGTAAAAATATAGAGTGGATTTATTGATATTACTTTTCATATTTTATAGTTCTCCTTTTCTTGCTTATATATATGTATTAATTTTTTTGTGTGTGTTTTCTTCTTGATATTTTAAACATATGTATTCATTAACCTAACAGATCAGAACCACAGTTAATTAGAATTGAATGACCCTGGTTTTCTAAGGGGTAAATATTTAATCTTTATTAAAATATTATGGGCACATTTTCTCTTTCTGCGTGCTTTGGGGGAGGGGTTGGTTGTTTGTGGGGGGGGTTGTTTTTTTTTGTTTGTTTGTTTGTTTGTTTGTTTTCTGAATTTTGGATTTCTTGGCTAATAAACAAGGGGGTTCGGAGAGTTACAAAATAAAATGTCCGCACAGTTTTATCGCTGCCTCTGAAATACACCTCGGCATTGAGTCACTGCTGGCAATACTGTGCACGGGGAGAAGGAGACCTGTTTAGGGTTTGAAAGGAAAAGAAAGGCACCACGGTGTTCACAGCCTTCTCCGTTCAGGTTTTTTAATTCAGCAGAAAATACAGAGGAGTTTTGCTAACTGCGCTCTTGATTATATCCAGACGTCCAGCGGAGAGGGAGGTCATTTCTCAACTCCTTCCTTGCCCACAGCCAACTTTCCACGTGCTCAGGGGAAAAAAGGAGTAGGATAAAAAAAAAAAACGGAATAAAGAAAACATGAAAAAAAAATTAATATAAAACAAATAAAATAAAAGTTGAAAAAAAAAACCTCAAAAGAGTAAAAAAGAAATAAAATTTAAAATAAATTAAAAATATAATAAATTGTTTAAAATAAAAAATATCACGAAAGTAAAATCTAAAATATCCATAAATTGAAAAATGAAAAAATTAAGAGTAATTAGGATTTTAAATAGTAATAAAGAAAAATAAAAACTAAAAAGTAAATAACAGAACAAAAATATAAAAATAAAAGAAATAAACCCGAATCATTTTAAAAATACAAAACAAAAAAAACCCCCATGAAAACATTAACCACAATACAATATTTAACATAAAAAATACAAAAATCAAAAAGTAAAAAGGAAAATAATAATTAAAATAAAATATGAAACTAAATAAACACAGCTTTCCCCTTTATGCCACTGACTACCACAGCTCTGGGAGCATCCTGGATTATGCAGGGATAGGGAAAACAAACCCAGTGCCTCCCAGAAAATAAGGTTTTCTAGACAAATCCCAGTTTTGCTTGGAAACGAATTCTGTTTTATCGGGAAGTTCACTTTGGATGAACATCCACATGTGCCAAGGCAGGAAAGAACCACCCCCTTGTGTCCAAGGGACAGCAACTAGGCCGGGATTTAAGTTTTAATGGAACTTATATAATAAAAAACGCACCAAATTGAACTTCACAAAGAGACGAATCACGGCAATTAAACACTTAACGAGTTTTCCTGGGAATTCCCAGAATTCTGCGGATACGGCGCTGAACAATTCCGGATTTACCAACATTAATTGGGTAAATTTCCTTGGAAATGTCCCCTAAGAAGTAGCAAAATTCCAACTTGGATGGAAAATAGGAAAAAATAAATGCTGCCTTACTAAAATCAGAGAGAGGCTAAACATCAAATAAAAGGAAGGAATAATATCTAACTCCCAGCTTGCCTGCAAAACAAGCCCGGAAATTTCTAACGCTGAAAACTTTTGGAACGGTCAGGAAGTCGGTGGAAGCCCATGGAATGAGGATTTCAAATCTGCTTCCTCTGCTCTGATTTTCAAGGGAAGAGGGAGTTAAACATGCCTGTTTACTCCTATTCGAAAAAGGATCTCTCATTTATGGGAGTAACAATCCAAAGGAACTCCAATCTTACTTGGATTTGACAGCTGAAACTCTCAGCAGAGTTGCGAAGTTTCAGCGGAACAAAAGAGCCACAATTCCTGGAAAAACAAAATGCAACTCAGCAAAAGACAGCAATTCCATTGACAAATGCATGGGAGGAGGAGGAGGAGGAGGAGGATGACACCAGGAACACAAACCAGCTGAAAGCAACGATTTATTGGAAAGGGCTGGAAATCAAATGGACAGTCTCTGGTCATGCTCAGGCATTTCTCCAGGAGTCAGAGAGAAAAGTGGGAACCCTGCACTGGGATAAGGCCTTCCTGTGGCTTCACTTCCTACTGGCTCTCTCCTTTTTTGCCAACTACCTGCAAGAGGAAAAACAGCAGGAATAAAGTTTCAAACAGGAGGTCCTTGGTTCAGGCAGACTGAAGTGCAGCTCCCAGGGAGCGAGTCCAGGCTGGGCCCAGGGGAGCTCCGGGAATCTGGGATTGCCCGTGGAATTAAAGGGCTGGAAAAGCAGGACCCACCTGCTGGGTTCAGTGCTGGGACACAGCAAGGCCTCGGCTCAGGGGCAGCAGTTAGAGCCGGGACCGCAGGAGAACGCCCCAAAGCCGGGTTAAACATCCTGCGTGACATGCAGCACGCTCCAGGAGAAACTCGGGTGGGAGAAGCCCCCGGATGCTCCACGTTCCTTGCCTTTAGCTGCTTTGCCTCCCTCAGAATGCTGACCTCGCCGTGCAGCTCCTACAAAATAGGAGAACCTATGGGAATCATCCACTGGTGGATCTCTAGTTATTAAGAAACAAAATGTGTCCAAGCTCTACTGCAAAGCAGCAGCTCCGAGGAGACACAGGGATTTATTCCAGAGGGGACACAAGTACTTCACAGCTTTTAATACATAAATGAATAGGAGCAGAAATTTTGCGTTTATTTTAGGTCTGATGATGTCCACAGTTGCACAAGCATGGAGGGGCCGTAATCACATTCCTATGTTATTTAGGATATTTTGAATGGCAATATATAACAAACCAATATGTCTCATAATCTGCTATTCAAAGGAAACTAATCATAAGCCGATAACGTGCAGTTTGGGGTCTATCTGTAATTTACCACACTTTTGGTTAAATTACAGCTCCTGACTGTAAATCCCCTGAGAAATCACAATTTTAATCAATTACACCTCAAAATAAAAGAATTGTGATACATAATGGCATTAAAAATTATATTCTTGCATATATAACGCAGACCTTTATCAAATACCAAAAGGTATAGAAAATCTATTTGGTAATTGCTTTGATGTCTCCTGTGAATACAGCAAATTACAAGACCCTCCTGTCGCTACAATAAGATTTGAATGTATCCACTTTCTGGAGTGTATATTGGACAAGAACAAATATTTGCAAAGGTCCGGTTTCACTTCGAACTTCTTCCAAGCAGTTGTCTCCTGTCTGATGCAGATATTTTAGTATTTTGTTGATGGATTATGATATGGATTAAGACAACAGCACACTTCTTGGTCTTTTCAGCTACGTACTGAAAAATTACCTACACAAGAAATGAAAAGCCTTACCCGAATGAATTTACCTCTCGGACAGAAGTTACAGCAATCATCTGCCTGCCTTTGACGACAGTAGATTCTCTCTGAGAACTTCTGCCCAGTGTTGAAATGTTTCTGGTAGATCTTCAAGCATTCCCCATCTGAGGCTTTTCTCCTCCACAGAAATCCTGCAGAAAGGAAAGCTAAACCAGAAAAGTTGTTTGTAAGAGATTCAAACAAGTCACACCTAGATATATAACAGCAGGAGAAGGAAGCAAAAGTTTTGGGTGGGTGGTCTGACAAATATTGAAAAGAAACAAATTGTTTTTCTAACACAGTAGGCCCATGAAAGCAGAACTGGCTGAAGGACCCAGGGGTTTCTTACCAAGGCACAGCAAGGTGGTACTACCTGCCTAGAGAAAATTCATAATAATCCCCTAAAAATTACAGAAAAACAACATTTTCTTTAAAATAAAAATACAACCACACCATTAAATTATCACATTGGCAATATTCACAGGTTTTCAAGTATTACACTCGAGTTGACTTAATACATTTTTCGGAGCATGCACAAATAAATATTCAGAATTCCCAAGTACCTTTCCCTGCCTTGGCAGATTCTCCTCAGAAGCAGCCAGGACTTGGAGATACTGGAATTGCTAAGACACTTAAAAAAAAAAAAAAATTTGAATTCCAGCCTTTGAGATCACTTTATCTGGCAGGAGGGCAGTAGGATTCCTATTTGCTCAAACAGGATTCAGCCCTTCCTGCTGAGATGCCCCCAGAAAGCTGGCTCAGAATCACCAGTGAAGGTCAGAGCTGTTGGTGAAGCTGTTTTCCACTGTGTTATCTGATTGCTTCAACATCATTTCCCCGTATTCACCAATTTCCCTCTTGTGCATGAAATCAATGCATCAATTTACTTCCTGACTCCCAAAGCTCATTCTGCTTTTCATTTAAAGAAAAAGAGAGTGAAAATCAATCCAAAATGGTTCCGCAGCTGCTGAATTATTCTCTGCCTCGTGTCTTTACCGATGCTGAGGGGCACCATCATGCAGCTGCTTCTAGGAACTGGACTTCACCTCACCGAGTGGGTGGCGAGGGAGGCTCCGTCCGTCCCTGGATACGAACGCTGCGGGAAAAGGAAAGACCTCAGCGGCCCGGCCCCGGCCGAGCCCGGCAGCCCCCCCGGCCCTTCCTGCCCCGCTCCCCCTCAGAGGAGAGGGGCTGCGCGCCCCGGCCCACGGTCCCCTCCCTACCTGCAGCCGGGCTCGGCGGGCTCGGGCCGGGCTCGCCTCGGTTCGGCTCCACCCGGCGCGGTTCGGCCGCGCTCGGCCAAGCGGCGCTCGGCTCCGCTCGCTCCGCAGCCCCGGCCGCAGGCGAGGGCTCGGTGTGTGCGGCGGGAGCGGCGGGCGCGGAGCGGAGCGGGGCCGGCGGGCGCCGGAGCCGTCCGGAGGCCTCTCGGGCAGGCGCGACCCCGGGAGGGCGGCGGCATCTCGCCTCCGGCGGGCCGCACGACGGGCCGGTGTCCGCGGCGCCGCCCGGCCGGGCTCCAGCGGGCCCGGGCTCTCCGCCTCAGCCGGGGGCACCGGGGACGGGCGGCGGCCGGCCGTGAGGAGCGAGGCGCTTTTGTCCCTCCCACACATCTCCAGCCTTCAGCTTGGGAGCTCTGGGCCCCTCCCTCATACACCGATTCTCCAATTGGTGGAGAGCCGCCGCAGTGACTGCTGCGCTGGCCTGAAGCTTGAGATCCCGGAGTCGCTGCTGCTGCTGCTGCTGCTTCAGCCTTGCCGCGTGCACCGTGCAGCCCCATCTCCTCCTCCTCCTCCTCTTTCTCCCGATCCTCCTCCCTGGGATGTGGGCAGACCCAGAGGGTAAGTGGGAGCCCTGGCTCACCTCAACCGTTCTCATCCCCCGCCCTGTCACAGGACCCCACAAGTTCACTCAGGGGAGGCACGGCCAGGCCACTGGGCCGTATGGGGGAGCAGATAATTCCCAGCATCAGAGGGTGACCTCCCACCATGCACCAGCCAAGCATGCTTTGTCCCTGCCCACCCTCTCTCTTCCTGCCTCCAGCTCAGGACTTCTGTCCCACCAGCTCCAACACAGAGCCTTGGGCACACGGGTAGAAGAAACAAGAGTGGTGCCAAAAGAGGCCTTGAGGCTTGAGTTTGCCTGCAAGATGTCCTCCCCCTGCAGGGAGCCCATGGGTGCCAGGCAAATCTGAGATCCACAGGGTGCTGAGGGCCCCTTAGAGCAGCCCCTAATTTATTAGGGAGCTGCATCTGCTAAACGGTGTTTCAGGCACTGCTGTCACACAGAGATTTTTACCACAAGCCCGTGAGACTTTATGCTTCCAGGGCAGGCAGCATCAGCCACAGAAAGGCAGGATTGATCTCTGGGCTGGGCTGGTGTTCTGGCCCTATCAGGGAGCCCCAAGCCTGGACAAAAATGCTCTTTCCTATCAAGCATCCTCTATCCTGCGTACCATGTCCAGGTCTTTGGCAGACACAGGTCCTGGCACAGGTGCTTCTCCTGGGGGGAACCATCACCCCAAATAAGCAGCAAGGGTGCTGTTCTCGCAGTCAGACAGCAGCTCTAGCTGGGAGGGAGGGGATAAAATGGCTAAAATCTGCAGCAGACAACCATTGTTGAAAGTAAAACAGAGAATCAAAAAGAGCGTGAAGTCAAACAAGAAAGCAACTCGGAGGAGGGTGAAGAGCATAGAATCATAGAAGCACAGAATGATTTTGGGGTGAAAAGGACCTTTAAAGGCCATTCAGTCCAAGCCCTCTGCCATGGGCAGGGACACCTTCCCTGCTGAGAGCTCCAAAAAACCTGGCCTTGAACGTTTCCAGGGATGGGGCTCCACCATACGTTTGGGTAACATATGGCAGTGTTTATCTATCCCTCACACAGAAGATTAATTTCTTACTATCTGATCTGAATCCCATGTTCCCCTGCCAGCACCTCCATTTGCCATTTCCCCTTTAGCACCTCCAGTCATCTCCTTCCTGCACCCTTTCCTGTCTCCATCCTCCCTCCTAGCAGAGTTGCAGGTTATCCAGTAGCTCCTGAGTGGCCTCTTTGCCAACATCGGGTCTGCTGAGGTGTCATGCGTGGCACTCGTAGGGGACATATGCATCTTAGCAGTGCATCCTGCCCACTGGAGCATCTGCTTCCACTGGCCCCGGGCCAGCCAGGCTGCAGCTGAAGGTGATGGGGAAAAGATCACGTCCCAGTACAAAATCGGTTTGTGCAATATCATCCAATTTGTGCACGCCACAGTTCAGCAGACAGAAGAGCAGTGTGAGTAGAGGAAGGAGCCCTGCCAGAGCCCTCCTCCTCAGCAGGATGGCATCTGATGTCTCATCGGGTGTAAGAGCTCCTGAAACCCTGCAGCTGCTGGGGCATATGACTAGCAGGGTTGGGCAGGGCAGCAGACCAAAAATGCCCCTCAGAGCTCCTGCCATGTGGCACAAGGAACCCCTCTGCGTGTCAGAAAGCTGCCACCAAATTTCCTGGAACTGCAGGATTGACACAGCCAGAATCACGAAAGAGAAAACTGGGGGCAAATCTTTTGGAGGACAG
Organism: Zosterops lateralis; assembly: GCF_965231275.1. Classification (NCBI taxonomy): domain Eukaryota; kingdom Metazoa; phylum Chordata; class Aves; order Passeriformes; family Zosteropidae; genus Zosterops; species Zosterops lateralis. The sequence goes on from NC_139768.1 coordinate 109,533, forward strand.
AATTCTTTTTAAAGAAGCACCGCACACCAGTATCTACTCTATTCTTAAGAGGCTTCTGTAGGCTTGCAGGGTGTCTGGGGTCTCCTGAAGCATGGCGTGACCCCCTGCTGGCCATTGCACCCTGCTTTCCACTCCATCCCTGTATGTGCCATCAGCCAGACCCCAGTTCATGCCATCCATGTCCCACACACTCAGGGGACCTCTCCACTGGCTTTTCCCTTGACAGAGCCATTGCTGGTGCAGTTCTGTGCAGGTTCTGTGCTGCAGCCCAATACAAGGCAGGGCTTCCTGAATGTCAGCTGGGGTGGCAGAGACCTCGCTGATTTTGAGGTAGATAGACAGCACTGGGGGTCATGGCAGCCATCACAGGTGGCAGAGCTGATCAGCAAGAGCCTCAAGAAGCAGAGGTCAGAGTGCTCATGGAGCACTTTGTCTCCATGTGGATATGCAGAGCAACTTCCTCAGGCTGAAGAGGTATGGGATGGCAATTTTGGAGAGACAAGGTGAGCCCACCGTGACCCTGCAAGAGCTACCCCCACGCTGGGGCCCAGCCCTGCCCCACAGAACTTGCCCCACGCTATTGCTCTCATTCCCCAGAGCTGCCTGTGGCCACGGTCTTTGCGCACAGCCCCAGGCTAGAGCGGCTGCTGCCTGTTTGCCACGCCAGCGGCTTCCACCCCAATCCCATCAGCGTGGCCTGGCTGCGGGACGGCCAAGAGGTGCCTCCGGGCCCGGCGTTTAACAGCAGCCCCATCCTGCCCAAGGCTGACCTCACCCACCAGCTCTGCAGTGTCCTGGCCGTGGCCCCCCGTGCTGGGCACAGCTGTGTCAGCCGTGTGAGCCACCAGAGCCTGGGCGCCCGCAGCCTTCTCATCCCGTGGGGTAGGTTCCATTCAGACATGGGGTGCAGGCTGCAGATGACAGCCACTGGCCCTGTGAGGGGCAGCACCTGATGGGCGCTGTCACCCTCACACAGTCGCCCTCTTCCCTCCCTGTCCCAGCAAAGCACAGCACATCCCCTACCATCAGCGTCACCATTGCGGTGCTGCTTCTTGTGGCCACAGCCTCTGCTTGGGTATTTTGGTGGCGGAAGCACAGGTGAGCTCTCCCTCCCATCACCTGCGGTAAGATTTATGGGCATGTAGGTCAGTGCAGGGGTTGCAGCAGCAGCAGCAGCTCTGTAGGGGTTAAGCCCCTGAGTGCCATCAGAGCTCACACATAGCCTTTGCAGGAAGGGTAATGAGGGTGCATGAGAGAGCCAAGAATTTATCATGTGAGGCCTGTTTGCCCACAGAGCAACAACTCTTCTACTCTCTCGTGGAGTCCCCGGAACCCCCATCCCCTCTCTAGATCACTGACCCCTGCCCTGCTCTTTGGACCACCCCCGTGCCCTTAGACCATTGGTTCCTGATCCCTATTTAGGCCCGTGCACAGCACATGGCCAGGTCTTTCTGTCCCTGAACCCTCTGGTGTGCTGGAACAAACCTTGCTGGAATTTATCATAACAACAGTCCCTTCTTGCCTCTCTTTGCTGAGCCTAGCCACGGCATGTGTGATGTGAGTCTGACTGCTTAGCCCGAATCCTCCGCGAGTGGCTTTTCCACAGGAGATGTTTATGGGGCTCTAGGTAGCAGCTCCACCATGCAAAAAGCACACTGCTAGAGATCTTTGTCTCGGCTCCAGCTCTGCAACAATTCAGCTGATTTGAATATCATCACTAAGTCCACTCCAGAGTCAATATCCCAGCCGCACCGTCCTTTTCAGCTGCAGCCCTAGAGTCCCCATCCCTGCCCCACAGTCACTATGCCAGCCCTTTCATCATTTCACCATGCACCTCTCAGTTCCTTTCTCAGCTCTGCGGTTTCTTTCCATTACCACTCACAATTGCAGCCCCACAGTGATTTCAGCAGCAGCCCTACAGTGGCTATCACAGGCCCAGACAATATCTGTGCAAGCCTGGGATTTCTGGTGCAATCTTCCATTCCCCTTTTCAGGTCTAGTGATCCTGTTCCATTTTCAGTCACAATAGGCAGTGCAAACATCAATATCACAGGCCTACAGAGATTTCAGCACACAAATCCTACAGTCTTTACACCCGTCCTATAGTTCCTATGCCATTAACAATGTCTATCCCACCCTCTGGTGATTTCAAGTGGAGTTCTAGAAAGCCCTTCCCAGCCCCAGTGGTTATAGCTCTTAACCCACAAGCTTTATTTCACGGCCAGCTGGGTTCTTCTTCATCCAGCCCTACGTGTGTGTTTCTCCACCTCCACAGCCTGAATCTTGTCCTGCTTTAAATAGGCAGGATCTTCATCTTGGCACCAGCCCGGTAACAATTCAGCTCTGAGCCCTACAGTGTCTATGCTCACCCTGCAGTCAATATCCCAGCCCCACTGTGATTTCAGCCCCAGCCCTTTAGTGCCACACCCAGAGCCAGGCAATATCCCAGCAGCGCCAGCTTCTAAGGAGCCATCTTAGAGCAATCCCTTTTCATCTGTACACCCCTCTCCTCCCAATTTCAGCCTCAAGACCCAGCCCCAACATCAATATCACAGGCCTACAATGATTTCAGCACAGCAATGATACAGGCTCTATGTCAGCCCTGGAGTTTCTATGGCCTTGGCAGTCTCTATGCCACCGCTGCAGCGATTTCAGCTGGAGCCCTGCAGAGTCCCCTTCCCAGCCCCAGTGATTTCAGCTCTCGACCCGCAAGCTTTATTTCAAGTCCAGCACAGTTCTTCCAGCTCTGCGTGCGTTTTTCTGCCTGTCTCTGCCAGGTGTAGCTGCTGCAGGTTGAGACAACAGGGTCCTTTTTTTGTCTCTAGTTGTGCGGTTTCAGCTTTAGCTCTAGAAATGGTATTCCACCTCCATCCCATTAATCTTTATTCCATTACCAACCCCTGGGCACATGTCCCATTTCACAGTCGCTTCCCAGGTCTACATTCACTATCCCCTTTGAACAGTGACTGCAATTGCAGCACTGCAGTGCCCAGTGATTTCAGCTTCAGTCCCACAAGCTTTATTTCACTGCCAGCTCTTCTATTCCACTTCTGTCTCCACATCTTCCCAGCAGTGGCACAAAATGCTGCTTCTGGTTCTCAGAGTATGATTTTTTTTATTTTTGCTCTAGCTCTGTGTTGTTTCAGCTCAGCTCCTGTTCCCATATTCAAGCCTCAACCTGCTAATCCTTACTGCAGCAACAGCTCTCCAGTCCCTACCCCAGCCCTTACAGCGATTTCAGCTCCAGCCCGCAGTTCCGTCCCGGCTCCATATTCCCCAGAGCAGCCCCCCAGGGGTTTTACCCCAAAGCCTACCATCTTTGTGTCTCCTCCAGCTCTGCTGTCTCAGCTCCAGCTCCTCAGCTTCCCACTGCCTGCAGCTAAAACTGCTACTGCTTCTCACTGCAGCCCGGGGCTGTTGATAAGGCCACAAGTCAGTCATTGTCATCACTTCAATGTCTTTAGGAGTTGTATCACCCACCCTCCTGGGTTCTCAACCTTGGGGACGCTTGAAGCCCGAAGGCCAACATGTATCTCCCCCCTTCCCCTGGGTCTCAGGCCAGCACTTGTCCGAAAGCCCTCCAGCTCCCCCAGGCAGCACCAGGGGCTGGAAAGAGCCACTGGGCCCCTGCTCCCTCATCCCAAAAGGTGTCCACGGGTTGGTTCTCGGGGCCTGGAGCCCTCCGAGCCCCCACAGCCTCAGCCTCTGCTGGGTACCACGGGGCAAGGGCTGGTAACCCCCCCCGGCATCTCTTGCAGGCCCTGAGCTGCAGCTCCATCCCCTTCTCCCGTGGGGAGAACCCTCCAGCCCCAGCATTTCCACTGTTCCACACTGTTTTGGGCCTGCCTCTAGTGCCAAGGGCTTTATTCCACATCCTGGGGCTTTCTGTCTCTACTGGGCTCACAACTGCTGTTTCAGCCCTAGCCCTACAACCTTTACTGAATTAACATCAGATATTTAGGAAAGAAAAAAAAACAAAAAAACCAAAAAAAAACCAAAAAAAAACAAAAAAAAAAAAAAAACAAAAAAAAAAAAAAAAAAAAAAAAAAAAACAACAACAACAACAAAAAAAAAAAAACCACGAGCCAAAAATAGTGCATTGAAACAAGCAAAATAATGAAAAGATGCAATAAATATGAAAAACATAGTTACTTCTAATAAAAGCAAAATAAAATAAGAAAAAGTGCAAAAACTGCTGCTTTATTTCTGATCCTGTAAACACTGCTTTTAAATCCAGAAACTACACAAGCGCTTCTCGCCGGGCCCTGGTAGCCGCAGCCGGTCCTCCTGCGCCGCACCAGGCCCCGCACCAGGCCTCCGGCCTCCCTTGGTACGGCTGGCGCCACTGCCCCAGGACACCGCCGGCCCCCAGACACTGGCGCAGGCGGACGCGGGAGTCGCGTCCGTGCTCACCCTCGCTCCCCGGGCCGGCAGCTGCGGACATCCCGTCCCGGCGCAGCGGCGCTCCTGCCGATCGACCGCACAGCGCCAAACGCCGCTCCCCGTCCCGCCGCCGGACTGACGTCCCCGGCCCCTCAGGCTGCTATTTATGCCCCAGGGCCGGCCAGCTCAGCCAATCACAAGCGGATGCAGCGCCGGCCCCGACAATCCCTGCTGAGGAAGCGCCGGCCAGGTGAGCCCAACCAATCACAAGCGGAGGCAGCGCCGGCCCCGCCAATCCCAGCTCGGCCAGGCGAGCCCCCCCCGCTGTCCCCTCACGTCCCCGCTCCCGCCAGGGCCGCCGGATCGGGGCCGGGGGGTTCAGGGCCCGGGCTGAGGGCGCGGCGGCATTGCGGTCGCGATCGGGACCGGGAGCGCTGCGGGCGGCAGGAGCCGCTCCTGCTCCGCCCGCAGCCGGCGCTGCGCCGGCGTCCTGCCGGGGCTCCGGGCACGAGAGGACGGCGGCGGCGATTTCCTGGTGCCGGCAGGGCTGTTGGGTGAGAGGATCTCAGTGTGAGACAAGTGACCATCTGAAACACACAAACAATAAGGGATGCTCAGAGTTGCACCAGAAACACCACTGCCCTGACGACACAAATATATGAATTGTAGAAAACACAAACAAATGTGCAGCAAAAAAAAGCCAACTCTTATTACTGCTAGTCCATTTTCCAAATATAATAAAAATAACCCCATCTCCATTCCCCTCAAAAAACTTCCAAAATATACACCCAAAACCCCCCCAACTTAAAGACCTGCCTCTAACCAAATAAGCATAAACCCCACATCTTTTAAACTATATAAATTCATTAACCTAATGCATCAAAACCACAGAATTTTTAATCCTTAGTCAACACCATATACACCGATCCATCACTATATACAAAAACAAATCCTATTTTCTATTAATAAAATAACAAAAAAGTCTCAACTTTTAACTACAAAAAAAAACATAAAAACACCTAATTAAAAATAAAATAATGTCATTATAAGTAAGCAAAAACTTCAAACAAACTTCCTCCAAAATAAGTATTTTAAATGCCAAAACCCCTCAAATATTTAAAATAACTACTTCAGAAATGCCTTCTGTACATTCCAGACTGATTTTGGGAGCAAAGCAAGGAAAGAAAAAGCACACAGCCCGTTTTAAGAAAACAGTGTTTACTCCTGTGCATTCCCTGTCCAGCGTGTTCAGCCCAAGCACAGACAGACTGCAGCACACAGATCTCCTTTGCTCTTAGTTAGTTTTAGCCAGCTAAAGCAAAGACTTCTTTTTCCCTTTTTCTTCTGACTGTTTAAACCTGCTGCAGACTGGAAAACCCAGAGAAGCACAACAATAAACAAATCAATCCACAAAAATAAAAACAGCAGAAATATACTCAAATTAACAGCACCAAAACCAGTTATTCCTGACTCAATAAACCCATAATTCCTCAAAACCATCAAAACAAACAGACCACCTATAAATACACACAAAACCAAAATATCCATTTGACTACAAACAATATCTCCTAAATTATCCAAAACTATAAAACATACACTCTAATCAAGCAGGCTAAATAAACAAACCCCTACAACACCACAAACAATAATGTCATCATAAATATTAAGAAACCCTAAAAAATGAACTACATCACACTCTCTCAAACCCACTAAAACAAACACTAGATGCTCACCACGATAAAAGCCACCACTAAATAAATAAAAACCTCCCCTATACCTCACACCACAGCCAATTACACCACTGTAAACCTTAGAAAACAAACCCTGGAAAAACACAATATCCCCCAAAAACAATTCAAAACCAAACTCAGTTCAAAAATACTCTGACCATGTGAACTATGAAACCAAACACGAAATAAATACACCACATGTCTCATCACACCACCTACAAACAGAATAAAGCCACACAATAAATCATTAAAAACCACCAAACAGAAAAAACCCAGCTCTACCCAACCTGAATCCCTCCACACAACACACAAAACCCCAATAACACATTTCAGAAGTCTCTCAAGAAGAGCTACTTAGATTAATTCTACCTCAAATACAAACAAACCCACCCATAAAGTTATCCTCACTCAAAAACCTGATTATGTATAATAAATAATACTCCAAAAAGTCACGCAAAATACTACATATCCCCTAAGTACATAATATTGAATAAAAGCCACATAGAAACATCATTATTTATTAAAATTCCAGCTGAAAAGAAAATTCCTCCACTTCAGACACTGACAACAACAGAAGAGGAGTTTCTCCAATCAATTTGAACTCCTTTTGTCTCCATAACTCCTTTTTCTTCTGGGAGCACCGGGGAGGGATTGGTGAGACGAAGCTGAAAAGAAAAAAAACATTCCCCCAATAAACCCAAAGTGGCTTATCTGTTTAGCATAGAAGTTTGTCCCTTGTCGTCCCCCGAGGAAATGCTCCAAACCCAAATGCTCCTGCAGTCTCGTCATGAACCACGGCCAGAACTCAGGATAAATTCCTCATTCTTCACAGCTCGATATCGAATTGAGCTGATGCTCCCCTTTTAAACCGCCCCTGGCTGGAACCGGCCCCTCGTTATCCATCCCAGCTGCACCTGTACCTGCTCTGTCCCCTCTACATTAATTCTAATTTACCGGTTTCTCTTCGCTGCCTTCCCCGGGAGCGCCCGGCACGGCTCCAGCGGCGACAGCGAGTGCTCCAGCTCCGGGCACAGCGCCAGCGTGTCCCGCCCGCCCGCCGGCCGGGGGATCGGCAGCGGCCCCGACACCGCCTTGAATGGCCCGCCGAGAAAGCGGCAGTGACGGCGGACACCGGCCGGGAGCGCCCCGGAACTGCCCCCGGCTCGTTCGGTTCGGCTGAGGGGGGCGACGTTCGGGGAAAGTCGGCTGGCTTCGGCTGTTCGGCGATTTCCGTCAGCCGTCGGCTCTTCTCGGCTGTTCGGCAACACTCGGTCATTTTCGTCCCTCCCCGGCTCTGTTCGGTGACGCCGCGACTTACGTCACTTTCACCCCTCCCCGCCGCCATCTTGAAAAGGTCAGGCGCAGCGAACCGCGCCGCCATCTTGGTTGTGGCACACTTAAGGACCCCATCAGTGTATACAACAGGCGCCTGACTAAAATGTCTACCCTGAACCCGCCCGCGGCGCGGCTGAACCCACAGTGCATGTCCCTACACCTGGAAACGCCGCAGAAAATTGTCCTCGGGCGGCGCCGTGGTGGGGATTTTTATGCAGGCACTAAGATAGACACACAACAGGTCCTCTCCCTATCCCGCCCTTTTGGCCGCCATCTTTAGAAGGTCAAGCGCCGCGAGTCGCGCTGCCATCTTGGTTGTGGCATCCCCCCCAAATGTCCCCCTCGGCTGCTCGCACAGGCGCCTGACCACATCGCCTGCCCGAACACTGCCGTGGCGCCGCTCAGCCCCCATCCCGTGCCCGCGCACCTGCGTACGCCGCGGAAAAAATCGCTCCCGGGCGGCTCCGTGGCCTAGGTCGCGCGCAGGGAGCCGGCTGCCACGTGTCCGGGGGTCCTCGCATTTTTTCTCGCCTTTTTGGCCATGATCTTTCGGTCCTCGGGCGGCAAAACTGCCCGTGAGCTCACAGCCCGGGGCTGCTACGGCGGAGAACTGCAGTACCGCTTTTTATCCACGAGATGGCAGCATTGCCTTACAGTTCACAGCCCAGGGCTGCTACGGGCACGGGGGAGAGCTGCAGTACCGCTCTGTGTCCACACGATGCCAGCATTGCCTCACAGTTCAGAGCCCGGTGCCAGGGAGAGGGGGCTGCAGTACCGCTCTGTGTCCACACGGTGGCAGCGCTGCCGCAGGGAGAGGAGGCAGAAAAGAACGTGGCCAAAATTCCCCTTCCAAACATCCCCGAAAATAAAGGCCCCAAAAGACCCCCAACCACAACAACTATGAGAACCCTGCCATCAACCAAGCCAAAACAAAAATAGCCTTAATTTTATGCTATATTTCCATATTTCTTCTATTTCTTATTAAGATATTTCTATTATCTCATGTATTTATCTAGTATAATTTATCTATTTATATAATCTACCTATTTATATTATTAAAATTTGTTTATTATATCATGTTCATTTTATTAGGTATATTTTACATACTATAATATATGGAACATGTAATAATAGTGTAACTAAAGATATTATTCTTAGATGTTAAAGTTGTCTTTTTGTTATGTATATATTTATTTTTTTGTATTTTTATTTTTTTTGGTAGCATTTATTTCTTGATATTTTAAACTATATGACTTCATTAACCTAACAGATCAAAACCAGAGTTAATTAGAATTGAAAGACTGGTTTTCTAAGGGGTAAACACTTAATCTTTATTAAAATAAAAATACATTCTAATAAATAATATAAAAATAATTTAAAAATAATAATATAAAATGAAATAATTTTCTCTTTCTGCGTGCTTTTGGGGGGATTGTTTGTGGGGGCTTTGTTTTGGGGGTTTTTTTGTTTGCTTAGTTTTAGATTTCTTGGGTAATAAACAAGGAGGTTCAGAGAGTTATAAAATAAAATGTCTACTTAGTTTAATTGCTATCCCCTAACCCCTAACCCTAACACCTAGCCTGCTACCCTGACCCTTGACCCCCTGACCCCCTGACCCCCTGACTCCTGACCCCTGGCCCCTGACCTTTGACCCCCAAACCTTGACCCCTGACCTATGGCCTCTTGACCTATGACCTATGAACTATGTCCCCTGACCTATGACCTTTGACCTATGACCCTTGACCTTTGACCTCTGACCTATGACCTTTGACCTATGACCCTTGACCCTTGACCTTTGATCCATGACCTATGACCTTTGACCTATGACCCTTGACCTTTGACCCTTGACCTTTGCCCTATGACCCTTTACCCTTGACCTATGACCTTTTACCCTTGACCTATGACCTTTGACCTATGACCTTTGACCTTTGACCCTTGACCTATGACCTATGACCTTTGACCTATGCCCTTTGACCTATGACCCTTGACCTTTGACCTATGACCCTTGACCTTTGACCTATGACCCTTGACCTTTGACCTATGACCTTTGACCTATGACCCTTGACCTATGACCTATGACCTTTGACCCCTGACCTTTGACCTATGACCCTTGACCTTTGACCTATGACCTTTGACCTGTGACCCTTGACCTTTGACCCTTGACCTTTTACCCTTGACCTATGACCTTTGACCCTTGACCTATGACCTTTGACCCTTGACCTATGACCTATGACCTTTGACCTATGCCCTTTGACCTATGACCTATGACCCTTGACCTTTGACCTATGACCCTTGACCTTTGACCTATGACCTTTGACCTATGACCCTTGACATTTGACCTATGACCTTTGACCTATGACCTTTGACCTATGACCTTTGACCCATGACCTTTGACCTATTTTTTTGACCTATGACCTTTGACCTATGACCCCTGACCTTTGACCTATGACCCCCTGACCCCCGGCCTTTGACCCTGACCCCCTGACCTTTGACCGTAATGCATTCTGAACCCTAAAATCAACCCCACATGTAACCCTATATGTAAATGTAACCCTGCATAATTAATTGGGTGGTTTGAATATTTAATTAGATCACCAGCATAATTAATTGAGCGATTTGCATATGTGTAGGTAATTAATTAGTTTATTTGCATAGGGTGATTAATTATTCAACTGGCTAATTGGGTCATTAGTGGTCCAGGTGGGAGTGGGGGGTGTGGTGATTAAGCAGTCATCTATAATCAGCTGCTCCCAGCTGGAGGACTAATTAGGGGGGCATACAGTATGTATACCCTGTGTATAGGGGGGGCTATAGGGTGTATATATAAATTAAAAAGAATAAAAATAATAAGTCTGGTGCAGTGGTAGGAATTTTCATGCGGCCAGGGACCAAATATTTTTATTTATTTAAAGTTTTTTTTAATATTTGTTCCTTGGCCCCATGAAAATTCCTACCACTGCACCAGAGTTAGAAATAAAGTTAAACTTTATTTCTAACTTTAAATTACAAAGAAAGAGAAAGAGAGAAACAGAGAAAAAACAGAGAGAGAGAGCGAAACAGACAGAGAAACAAAGCAAAAAAGAGTCAGAGCAACAGAGAAACACAGTGAGTTAGAGCGAAAGAGAGACTTGGAGAGAAACAGAGTTGTTAGAGTGGAAGTAAAAGAGAAACAGCATTAGAGCGAAACTGAGACAGAGTGAGCGTGAGAGAAACAGAGAAACAGACAGAGACTGAAAGAGAAACAGAGTTACACTGAAATAGAGTTACAGCGAAACACAGGGAAAGAGAAACAGAGCTAGAGAGAAACACAGAATGAAAGCAAAAGAGAAACAGCTAGAAATAGAACAACAGAGGAAAATAAAGAGTTAAGAGAGAAAGAAGCAGAGTGAGAGAGAAAAGGAAATAGCATGAAGATATTGAGAGGAAAATAAATAGACTTACCTGGAAGTAGGGAAATAGAGTGAAGGAAAGCAAGAAATAGAGTGAGAGAAAATGACTCAATGACACCAAATAAAGACAGGAGCCAAAGGGGGGCAGAGGGGGCGGGAGGGAATCTTAATTAAGGTGGATTCAACTACTATTGAATGACCATTTTTATTTACACTTTAGCAAAACACATGGAAACAACATATACAAATGCAAGTACAGATACAACCCATAGACACGCTGATAAAAGTACAGCTTCGTACACAGCAATACATGGAAACACGGCAGCAAATGCAAATACGGAACAATACAGGGAACCGCAAGCCAAATACACATTGAGACAATAGGACAGTTTTTCTGCTTCTGAAACATCCATTATATCTCATTTTATTGGTACAGGAAATGCAAAACAAAAGCAGCACATGTAAAATAGAACAGTCATCCACCACACGCACCTCCTACAGCTTGCACACAAACCCACCCTCACTCTCACCTCAAAGCACCTCCCAACAACCCCCAATCATCAACACACACTCGCAGCACTCCTCGGGAACGTGGTTCCCGGGAGCCTCAACACAAACCGGCCTGCCTGACGAAAACCCCGGTCCCTAGGCCGTCGGCACCCAAACTTTGGCGATGAACATCGCCTCGCAGACCGGCCGGGACCGAGGAAAAAAAAACCCAGCCGGGGGGGGGAAAATTAAAAAAACCCCCCCAGCTGGGGATTTTTTATTCTAAATTTAAAATGTGTTGAAAAACCTGAAAGGCAAAAGTCACGCACACAAGGTTACAACCAGTCAAACCAGTCAGCGCACACACACACACAGGCAAACACAAGCAAACACAGACAACTCTCATACACACACAGTCACTCTTCAGCGTACATGGTAGATTCCAGGAAACTTGTAGCATCAGCAAGCACAGAGATGCTAATCCTCCTCAGGGACCTGGAAGACAACAAGAGGTGGTCAACAAGGGCTTATCTGACAGCAAGTTATCCCCACTCCAGGCCCATATCTCCTATGCCCAAAACTCCACAGAAAAGAGGTGAACTGTGAAGTTTTACAACTGTTCTACCTCACTAAGACTATGTGCCAGGGCAGGGCAGCTCACACATAAGTGGCATAAGATAGCCTGATACAACATAGTCACATACAATAGCATACAGCATAAGCCAGCATAGTCACATACAACATATTCAGATACAATGTAGGCACATACAATATAAACCAACATAGTGAGATGCAATAGACTCGGATACAATGTAGGCACACACAATATAAGCCGACACTGAGAGACGCAATATTGGCGCATTCAACATTGGCACATACAACGTGAGCAGAGACAGGTAGAATACAAGTGCTGACTTCAGATAACTCTGAAAGATACTGCAGGCACGTGAGGGGAATCTAATACCCTCCCTATAAAAGTCCAAGAGAATGGCATCTGAAAAGGCGGCGCTACCGAAGCTGAGAATGAAAACGGATGAAAACGCTCAAGTGTCCGTGTGCCGGCCTCAAAAAGTCAAAATGTAACGAGGCCGGAATAAGGATGATCTGGGAAAGTACGCGAGGAGAATACGGCCGATGTGGGCCGGAATGATGCAGATAAAGCGTCTGGATGTAACAAAGGCCTATCACACAGAAGACAAGGGACACAAACAACACAATGCAGACGCAGACAACACAGCAGACACAACTTGAAACTGCCAGGCAGCTTCACCTTATGGACCCAAGACTCCTAGCACAAGATGAGCCACAGGCTGATGACACCAAAGGAAAGAAAGCTTTAAGGCAATAGCACGTGATGATGAAACGGAACTCCTTACAAGAACTAGCGCCTAAGTTGTTAATACGATGCTCGAGAAGCTGGGTAGGCCGAGAGAAGGAAGCGATGACTGCCGGGGGACCGTGGCGACAGCTCTGGACCCGAAGGCGACCTCCTCGGGTAAAAACGTCCACGAGGATGTTGAGACTCAAAGACAGATGACGGCGCAAAACACGCGAGGACGCGGAACTGCCCTGCCCGGCAAAGCCTCCGGTGAGGCCGAGGTGAAACCCTCTCCCGTTACTTCCGAGGGGCCCGTCCCACTAGGGCTCTCTCCTCTAAGCTGACTTTGAATTGCCTCCTTTTGCAAAGCTTTTTCCCCTTATCTTTCACAAGATGAGTGGACAAAAATCCATCTTCAATGGAAAAGAACACATCCACTTCAGTGCTGCCATATCCAGTCTTGGGCTCTGCACCTCATGGTACCTAAGACAACAAAACAGAAAATGTGACAATTGCCTGACAGAAAAAGTAATCCCCAGGCCTCCCCTGCACCGCTACCCCGGCTCACCTCAGATCGCCATTTGACTCCTGAGGCTGCCCGGAGGGTACCTGCAAAAGGAAAAGGTACACATTTAGCGTGCTGTTACACACCGCTCACCTGAGTCATCCTGTCAAAATGTCAACTCACCTGCTTGCCTCTCTTCCCTGGTATGCGTAGGGCCGCAGCAGCTCCCACAAAGAAACAAGGCAAAAAGCAGGCTGAGTTACTGTGAAAACACAATTGCTCCAGTCTGACAGAACTCTGAAACATGTATATCTTAAACTTGTACCCACCAAGCTGCTGGGATCCAGGACTGGAACACCTTGCAAGTGGACCACCTAAAAAAAAAAACCCAAAAAAACTCAACAGTGTATGCTTAGAGTTGCACCAGAAATTGAGACCTGAGCAACAACTGCTTCCATCCACCAGTCAACACTCACCCTGTCTGCTTCACCTGGAGTGCCAATATCATATGTTATCTCCTAAAAATAAAGACAAAGAACAATGAAATACACCTCAACGTCAAGTTACTGCTGGTAATACTGTGCATGGGGAGAATGAGACCTAAAAGAAAAAAAGGCACCACAGTGTTCACAGCTTTCTCCATTCAGGTTTTTTAATTTTGCAGAAAATACAGAGGTTTTTTTACTAACTGCACTCTCAATTATATCCAGACATCCAATGGACATGGAGGTCATTTTTCTACTCAGGGTAAGAAAGAGAATGGAGAAAAAAAAAAAAAAACAACAAAAAACAACCCCAAAGAAAACATAAGTTAATGGTTTCTGTGTAGAAGTCCACCGGAAGGGTGGTCAGTGCTCAGAGAATGGGAGTCTCCTGGAAAACAGAGAATGCTTGGTCTTTTTTCATGCTATCCTTTATCTTTTTCATATTAAAGCATGGCACAAATGAATTTAGTGTTCTTTGATGTCAGTCTTTTCCTGGTTTTTCTCTCCTTTAGGGTCAAACTTCCACATACTCTGGGTAAGAAATAGTATTTAAAAAAGGAACAAAGAAAACATGAAAAAATAAAAATTAAAAAAAAACTGAATAAAAATAAAAAGTTTTTAAAAATTAAAAATACAAAAAATAAAAACATGGAAATAAAATAAAAATCTAAAAAAAAATCTAAAAGTAATGTTAAAAAAAGTTAAAAATTAAAAATAAATATAAAATCTTTTAAAGAACACAAAACAACAGCTGGACTGGGATGAGGCCTTCCAGGGGCTTTGCTTCCTACTGGCTCCATCCTTTTTTACCAACTACCTGCAAGACGAAAAACAACAAGGATAAAGTTTCAAACAGGATGTCCTTGGTTGAGGCACTTCAAAATAAGATTGTTAACAAAAAGTCAGCCAAAAAAAGAGAGTCTGAAAATCAAGATATAAGCCTCACAGCTATTTAAAAACAAAACAAAACAAAAAAGCTGTCACTGGTGTGCATAACTTGCCAGCCCCTCATGGTTTGAAGTCCTTAGCATTTATTTTTACCAAGTTGACAACTAAAGCCTTGTAGAAAGGTTAAAAACAAAATCCTGGACAAAACCAGGCATTTTCCCAAGCCCCCTCAGTGTGGAGCTGTGTCAGCCCCAAGTGTTTGGTCCCCCAGCCCAGCCCAGAGCAGGCTCCAGCTGCTCCCCAGGGGGGGTCACCAAGGGACTCACTTGTTTGGAGCTGTAAATGCAGGTGCCCTGCACTGGAGTGCCAATAAATGTGAAATATGGGACTCTCATCATCAACAGTGACTGACCTTCCCTGGGGAGCCCCCTCACACAGGATGGGGCACTCTGCCATGGATTTAATCCATCTGCATCTGAAAGGAAGTCAGGACAAAAGTCAAAGTGCTGCAAGATAACTTGACAGCTCCAGACAATTTGTGTCAACCTAGGAATACCCTCTACAGCCCAACTACACCCCACAGGACAAATTTCAAGCCCCCAGGACTTGTCCCATTCCCCCCACACCCAGACTGAGCAACAAGGCAGAGCAGCTCCAGGCCAA
This sequence comes from Zosterops lateralis, assembly GCF_965231275.1. NCBI lineage: Eukaryota > Metazoa > Chordata > Aves > Passeriformes > Zosteropidae > Zosterops > Zosterops lateralis. The sequence continues at coordinate 124,718 of NC_139768.1, forward strand.
ACACACCAACACCCGTGACACAGGACAAAAGGGGGGACACAACAGGGACAGAAATATCTCAGCAAGAAGAATGACCCTGAGGACCGAGACAACTCGCAATGAGATGACCGAGGTCAGACCGATGGGGAGCTGACCAGGCTCAGAGAACCCTGCAGGAAGAAGATGCCAACGGGATCACTCATCCCAAGAAACGCAGGGATGGATGCCTGAGAATCCCAAGGTCAGAATCCTCCACTCAGCTGTGCACTTTTAGAAGACCTAACCTGCCAGAATGGATCACAGCAGTGCACAGCTGTGGATACAGCTCAGAACAAGACCTGGAAAGGCATCAGAGTGGATGGTTGTGAAGAGAGATGGATAAGGCACCAGCCTGGATGGTTGTGAAGAGAGATGGATCCTGATGTGTCTGAGCACCCGAGTCAAGGGTTTGATGCCTGGCCTGGTATCAGCACCAGGAACAGGAAGATGTTAAGAACGATGCCTGGGGTTTCTAACAGATCCCTCAAAGGGATAACACAACAGACACAGAGTGCACAACAGACAAGTGACACGACCTTGCCCTGGGACTGCTCTGCCCTGCACATCTCAGCACTGGGATCAAAAATGAGACTTTTCCTTTACACAGCCTAAGGGGTCACATCTTGGACATCCCCATCTCCAAACCTGATTTAAAAACCCCTCCTGGTGACCCCTGAACCCACACCCCACTTTCATCCCCTCTGTGGCTCCCAGCCCTCCACTTATCTCTCAGACATCTGGAGATGCAAATCCACGTCAGGTACAAAAAAAGGCCACCTCTCCCTCAGGGAAATTCCTGCTGTCACTGGGCTGTTATCTCACACTCAGCTACAATAAAGGAAAGCAAATGTGACCATGTGATCTCAGCAGCACATTGGCCAAAAACCAGCAATTCTGCTACTCACCACCTCCTGAGCACACCCAGGTCCTCAGGCCCTGTGCTCCAGCTGTGCTCAGACACCAACACTGCGGGGTGTGCCTGGGTTAAGAGCAGACAAGGTGATGTGGCACTGCTGAAACTTGAGCAGAGCCTCCCTCCTCCTCCCTGACACACCTCAACTCCTCGGCTGTTACCAAAGCCCACCTGGATGGCCCCTTCAAATGGAGAAGGTCAAGGCTTCACCACAGAGTCCTGTAATGCTCCCACTATCTGGTTGGTGAGGGGAGCTCGGCATCGTGTGAGTGGAACACCTAAAACACACAGCACTGGATGCTCAGCGTTCCACCAGCAAGTGAGGCTTGAGCAATAGTAACTGCCTCTGTCCACTGATCACTGCTCACCTCGTCCACTTCACCTTGACTGCAGAGACCCAGCTTTGCCTCATAAAAACAAAGACAAAGAGCAGTGCTGTAACATGGCCACCATTTACACTCCCCTGCAAACACAAACACTGACTGACCTTCTCAGGGGAGCCCCCTCACACAGGATGGGGTGCTCTGCCATGGATTTAATCCATCTGCATCTGAAACAAAGTCAGGACAAAAGTCAAAGTGCTGCAGGATCACTTGACAGCTCCAGACACTTTGTGTCACCCTCACTGTTTTTACTCCTGAGGGGTCCATCCCACAAGGGCTCTCTCCTCTCTCAGATAACTTTAAATTGCCTCCTGGCACTGAAAAGGTTTTTTCCCTTCTCCCAACCACCAGCCCCAGCAACTTAACTTTTGAATATGAGTGGACAAAATCCATCCTGGGCAGAAATGAACGTGTTGGCTCCGTGGATTTGAAGACGTTCTCTCAGTGCTGCCATATCCAAACTCCAGCTGTGCACCTCCTCACACTACCTGGAACCACAGAACAGAAAATGTGACTATTTCACTCCAGAAGAGTCACCCCTGGGGCTCCTCTGCACCGCTGTCCCGGCCCCCCCTCAGATCTTCCCCCCAACTCCAGAGGCTGCCCAGAGTGAACCCAGCAAAAGGAAAAGGGACACACTGAGCACAGCACTCACCTCTGGGCCACCTGCCCAAGTGCCAACGCACCCACTCCCTCTATTCCCTGGCACACCTGGGGCAGCAGCAGCACCTGCAAAGAAACAAAAAAGGAAAAATTATGCTGAGTTACTATGAAACAGCAACCTCCCTGCTCTGCCTGAAGCACAGCACAAGTGAACCTTGATGTTGCACCCATCTACCCTCCTTTGGCATCCTGGGCCAGCACATCTGCCAAGGAAACCACCCAAAATAAATAAATAAATAAAACCAGTGAATGCTTAGAGTAGAACCAGAAGTGAGACTTCAGCAAAAGCAACTGCTTCTGTCCACCATCACTGCTCACCTCATCCACTTCACCTTGACTGCAGAGATCCAGCCTTAGCTCCTAAAAACAAAGACAAAGAGCAGTGCTGTAACATGGCCACCATTTACACCTCCCCTGCAAACGCAAACAGTGACTGACCTTCTCAGGGGAGCCCCCTCACCCGGGATGGGGCACTCTGCCATGGATTTAATCCATCTGCATCTGAAACAAAGTCAGGACAAGAGTCAAAGTGCTGCAGGAGAACTCGACAGCTCCAGACACTTTGTGTCAATCCAGGAATACCCTCTACAGGCCAACTACACCCCACATGACAAATTTCAACTCCCCAGGACTTGTCCCATTCCCCCTACACTCAGACTGAGCAACAAGGCAGAGCAGCTCCAGGCCAAACACACCAACCCCCGTGACACAGGACAGGACAAAAGGGAGGACACAACAGGAACAGAAATCTCTCAGCAAGAAGAATGACCCTGAGGACCGAGAGAACTCGCAATGAGATGACCGAGGTAAGACCCATGGGGAGCTGACCAGGCTCAGAGAACCCTGCAGGAAGAAGATGCCAACGGGATCACTGATCCCAAGAAAAGCAGAGATGGATGCCTGAGAATCCTAAGGTCAGAATCATCTACCTGTCTCTGCATTCTGACAAGACCTAATCCACCTGAATGGATCACAGCAGTGCACAGCTGTGGATACAGCTCAGAACAAGACCTGGAAAGGCATCAGACTGGACACTTGTGAAGAGAGATGGATCCTGATGTGTGTCTGAGCACCTGAGTCAAAGTTCAATGATATCAGTGCCTGGCCAAGGAACAAGGAGATGTTAAGAACAATGCCTGGGGTCTCCAAAAGACCCCTTCAAGGGTTAAGGCAAAAGACACACAAAACAAAACACACAAAAGACACAGAGTGCACAACAGAGAAGTGACACGACATGCCCTGGGACTGCTCTGCCCTGCACACCTCAGCACTGTGAGACCTTCCCTTCACGTGCCCTAAAGGGGTCACAGCTTGGACATCCCCATCTCCAAACCAGACCCAAAAATCCCTCCCGGTGACTCCCAACCCACACCCCACTTTCACCCCCTCTGTGGCTTTGAGCCCTTCACTTATCTCTGGGATGTCCAGGGATGAGAATCCACATCAGGGGCCAAGGAAGGCTGTCTCTGCCTCTGGGAAATTCCTGCTGTCTCAGTCAGGTGCCATAAAGAAAACCAAACATCCACGGATGATCTCAGCAGGGCTGTTGGGTGAGAGGATCTCAGTGTGAGACAAGTGACCACCTGAAACACACAAACAATAAGGGATGCTCAGAGTTGCACCAGAAACACCACTGCCCTGACCACACAAACATATCAATTTTAGAAAACACAAACAAAAGTCCAGCAAAAAAAAGCCAACTCTTATTATTCCTAGTCCATCTTCCAAATATAAAAAAATAACCCCTATATCCATTCTCCTCAAAAAACCTCCAAAATACATACTCAGAACCCCCCAACTTAAAGACCTGCCTCTAACCAAAGAAGCATAAACCCCACATCTTTTAAACTATAAAAACTCATTAAGCTAACACATCAAAACCACAGAATTTTAGATCCTTAATCAACACCAGCACACCATATACACCAATCCCATCTCTACATACCAAATCAAAACCCATTTTCTATTACTAACATAACAAAAAAGTCACAACCTTTAACTGCAATAAAAACTAAAAACACCTAATTAGAAATAAAATAATTTCATTATAACTAAGCAAAAACTTCAAACAAACTTCCTCCAAAATAAACATTTTATCCACCAAAAAACCCTCAAACATTTAAAATAACTACTTCAAAAATGCCTTCTGTACCTTCCAGACTGATTTTGAGAGCTAAGCAAGGAAAGAAAAAGCACGCAGCCTGTTTTAAGAAAACAGTGTTTACTCCTGTGCATTCCCTGTCCAGTGTGTTCAGCCCAAGCACAGACAGACTGCAGCACACAGATCTCCTTTGCTCTTAGTTAGTTTTAGCCAGCTAAAGAAAAGCCTTTTTTTTTCCCTTTTTCTTCTGACTGTTTAAACCTGCTGCAGACTGAAAAACCCAGAGAAGCACAACAATAAACAAATCAATCATCAAAAATAAAAATAGCACAAATACACTTAAACTAACAGCACCAAAAACAATTATTCCTAACTCAATGAACCCATAATTCCTCAAAACCATCAAAACAAACAGACCACCTATAAATACACACAAAACCAAAAGACCCATTAGACTACAAACAGTATCCCCTAAATTATCCAAAACTATAAAACATATACCATAGCCAAGCAGGCTAAATAAACAAACCCCAATAACACAAAAAAATCATTTAATTGTAAATATTAAGAAACCCTAAAAAATTAACTACATCACACTGTCTCAAACCCACTAAAACAAACACTAGATGTTCCCTATGATAAAAGCCACCTGACTTATTTATTTATTTATTTTATTTTATTTCTTAAATAAATAAACCTTCCTCTATACCTCACACCACAGCCTATTACACCACTGTAAACCTTAGACAATAAACCCTGGAAAAACACAATATCCCCCCAAAAACAATTCAACAATGAAACTCAGTTCAAAAATATTCTGACCATGTGAACTATGAATTCTAACATGAATTAAATACACCACATATCCCTCACCATACACCACCTACGAACAGAATAAAGCCACACAATAAATCACTAAAAACCACCAAACAGAAAAAAACAGCCCTACCCAACCTGAATCCCTCCATACAACACACAAAACCCCAATAACACATTTCAGAAGTCCCTCAAAAAGAGCTACTTAAATCATTTCTACCTCAAATACAAACAAACCCAACCATAAAGTTACCGTCACTCAAAAACCAAATTATATATAACAAATAATACTCCAAAAAGTCACACAAAATACTACATATCCCCTAAGTACATAACATTAAATAAAAGCCACACAAAAGTTCCACTATTCATTAAAATTCCAGGTAAAGAGAAAACTCCCCCACTTTAAACACAGACAACAACAGAAAAGGAGTTCCTTCGATCAATTTGAACTCCTTTTATCTCCATAACTCCTTTTTCTTCTGGGAGCACCGGGGAGGGATTGGTGAGACGAAGCTGAAAAGGTAAAAAGTCCCCCCAATAAACCCAAACTGGCTTATCTGTTTAGCATACAAGTTTGTCCCTCGTCGCTTCCTGAAGTAAAACCCCAAATCCAAGTGCTCCTGCAGTCACTTCATGAAGCACAGCCACAACCTAAATACAAATTTCTCACTCCTCACAGCTCGATACCGAATTCAGCTGAGGCTCCCCTTTTAAATTTCCCCTGGCTGGAACCGCCCCCTCATTATCCATCACAGCTCCACCTGTGCTGCTCTGTCCCCCCTCACTGTTCCCAGCTCCACCTGGGGCTGCTCTCTCCCCTCCCCATCCTGTGGCATCTCTCACCTGCAGCTGCTGCCACTCTAAGGGTGAGCGCAGAGGGGACTTGCTGTTCATTCCTGGGACGGTTCATTGTCTGCACCTGACACGATGGGGCACCGGGCTTCCCTTGCTGTGGATAAGGACCCCTCTTCTCCTGCAGGTGCCCGAGGCTGAAACTGGGATTCCACCTCTGAAAGTCCGTATGCATGAGGTTCATAATTCCCAAGGAAATTCCCCAGAAATCGTTACCCTTCATTTACAAATATTCCTTTGGAATCACTCTTAACGTGTCCTTCTGTGGAAGCGTTTCAAACGTTCATTGGAGAGTTCAGGAGCCGAGTTGGCTTGTTTATGACTTGGCTGACAAGCCCAGACAAAACCCAAACACCGAGAACCCCGGCCCTGCCCCGTGAACTGCCCGGCTCCGCCCCCGGCTCCGCCCCCGGCTCCGCCCCCGGCTCCGCCCCCGGCTCCGCCCCCGGCTCCGCCCCCGGCTCCGCCCCCGGCTCCGCCCCCGGCTCCGCCCCCGGCTCCGCCCCCGGCTCCGCCCCCGGCTCCGCCCCCGGCTCCGCCCCCGGCTCCGCCCCCGGCTCCGCCCCCCCCGGCTCCGCCCCCCCCGGCTCCGCCCCCCCCCGGCTCCGCCCCCCCCCCGGCTCCGCCCCCCCCGGCTCCGCCCCCCCCCGGCTCCGCCCCCCCCGGCTCCGCCCCCCCCGCTCCGCCCCCCCCCGGCTCCGCCCCCCCCCGGCTCCGCCCTTCCCGGCTCCGCCCCCCCGGCTCCGCCCCCCCCCGGCTCCGCCGCCCCCCGGCTCCGCCGCCCCCCGGCTCCGCCGCCCCCCGGCTCCGCCGCCCCCCGGCTCCGCCGCCCCGGCTCCGCCCCCCCCGGCTCCGCCCCCCCGGCTCCGCCCCCCCGCTCCGCCCCCCCCCCCGGCTCCGCCCCCGGCTCCGCCCCCCGCCCTGCCCTGCCCGGGATACGGGCGGGACCAAACTTCCACATACTCGGGGGAAAAAAAAGAGTAAGAAAAAAAAAAAAGGAACAATGAAAACATGAAAAAAATATTATAAAATAAAATAAAACAAAATAAAAATTTTAAAAAAACCTCAAAAGTTATTAAAAAAGAAAAAAAATATAAATAAAATCTAATATAAATTTAAAATATAATTTAAAAATTTAAAATACAAAATAAATAACATGAATGTAAAATCTGAAATAATATCAATAAATTTAAAAAAAAATAAAAGTCATTAAGATTTTAAATAGTAATAAAGAAAAATTTTTAAATTTTAAAAAAAAAAATAGACTAAAAATATAAAAATTAAAGAAATAAACCAAAAGCATTTTAAAAAGACAAAAAAAATTTAAAACATTAACCACAAAACAATATTTAACATAAAATATAAAAATCAAAAAGTAAAAAATAAAATAAACAATAAATAAAATAAAATACAAAATTAAATAAACACAGCCCTCCCCTGATGTCACTGCCTAACACAGGCCCCAGGAGTTTTCTTGATTAGGCAGGGATAGGGAAAACAAACCCAGTGCCTCCCAGAAATTAAGGTTTTCTAGAAAATTCCCAGTTTTGCTTGGAAACAAATTCTGTTTTAGCAGGAAGCTCACTTGGGATGAACATCCACATGTGCCAAGGCAGGAAAGAACCACCCCCTTGTGTCCAAGGAACAGCAACTAGGCCGGGATTTAAGTTTTAATGGAATTTATGTAATTAAAAACACACTCAATTGAACTTGAAAATGAGGTGAATCAAGGAAATTAAACACTTTACAAGTTTTCCTGGGAATTCCCAGAATTCTGTGGATACGGTGCTGACACATTCCTGATTTACCAACCTTAACTGGGGAAATTTCCTTGGAAATGTCCCCTAAGAATTAGCAAAATTCCAACTCGGATGGAAAATAGGAAAAAATAAATATTGCCTTACTAAAATCAGAGAGAGGAAAAACATGAAATTAAAGGAAGGAATAATATCTAACTCCCAGCTTGCCTGGAAAACAAGCTCAGGAATTTCTAACATGGAAAACTTTTGGAACAGTCAGAAGTTCATGGAATGATTATTTCAAATTTGCTTCCTCTGCTCTGATTTTCAAGGGAAGAGGGAGTTAAACATGCCAATTTACTCCTGTTCCAGAAGGATCTCTAGTTTGTGGGAGTAACAACCCAAAGAAACGCCAATCTTACTTGGATTTGACAGCTGAAACTCTCAGCAGAGTTGTGACATTTCAATGGAACCAAAGAGCCACAATTGCTGGAATAACAGAATTCCACTCAGCAAAAGACAGCAATTCTATTTACAAATCCATGGAGGAGGAGGAGGATGACACCAGGAACACAAACCAGCTGAAAGCAACGATTTACTGGAAAGGGCAGGAAATCAAATGGACAGTCTCTGGTTCTGATCAGGCGTTTCTCCAGGAGTCAGAGGGAAAAGTGGGAACCCTGCACTGGGATAAGGCCTTCCTGTGGCTTCACTTCCGACTGGCTCTCTCCTTTTTTGCCAACCACCTGCAAGAGGAAAAACAGCAGGAATAAAGTTTCAAACAGGAGGTCCTTGGTTCAGGCAGACTGAAGTGCAGCTCCCAGGGAGCGAGTCCAGGCTGGGCCCAGGGGAGCTCTGGGAATCTGGGATTGCCCGAGGGATTAAAGGGCTGGAAAAGCAGGACCCACCTGCCGGGTTTAGTGCTGGGACACAGCAAGGCCTCGGCTCAGGGGCAGCAGCTGGAGCTGGGACTGCAGGAGAACACCCCAAAGCCAGGTTAAACATCCAGCGTGACACGCAGCCCGCTCCAGGAGAAACTCAGGAGGGAGAAGCCCCCGGATGCTCCGTGTTCCTTCTCCTCGGCATCTTTGCCAGGGCCTCCCTCAGAATACTGACCTCACCCTGCAGCTCCTATAAAACAGGAGAACATATGGGAATCACCCAGCAATCCATGGATTTCCAGGTATTAAGAACCAAAGCAGCCGCCTCTCAGTGGTGTCCCCAAGGCCCAGCAGTGCCCAGCACCTCTGACTGGAATTTGAGGGGTCCCAGCACAGCCCCAGAGCAGCAGAAAAACCCACCTCCAGACTCACCAGAGAGATGACAGGAGGGCCCTCCCTGCGATGCCTGCTGAGCCAAGTGGAGCTGGCAGGGTCACCCATGGACATTCTGCGTTCACCTTTCAACAGAGTCAATGCGGAAACAGAACAAATCTCTCTTGGTGTCGAGATGCCTTCAGGTGCACCTGGAGATGCTGCAGTGTCCTTCAGCAGCCAGAGCAGAACAGGGTTTCTACAGCGCTGTAAGTAAGGAATAACATTTAATCAGAAGAAAATAAAAGGAAGCACCTCTCTCCATGCTTTTTATATTAAAAAAAATCATGCATTAGAATTTTTTTAACCGTTCATTCTTGCTTTACACTGTGTAAATTACAAGCACTCAACTTCCAGCCTGAATTTGCAACAGCCCCTCAGGCTGACTGAGCTCAGCCAGACCACCAGAATCACTGAATTGTGGAAGGGAAAGCTCATCCCATTCCAGCCCCAGCCAGGGCACGGACACCTTCCACCAGATCCAGGGGCAGCCACAGCTTCTCTGGGGAACCTGTGCCAGGGCCCCGCCGCCCTCACAGGGAACAATTCCTTCCTGATATTTAATCTAAACCGGCCTCTGAGGCATAAACTGAAAAATCCCAGCTAATCCTTTATAGTAAATTAAAGAGCATATACAGTATATTAGAATATATTCCAAGTAGTATTTTAAAATATATAAGATATATTTATTATTATATATTACATAATATATATATGACATATATATTATTATATATAAAATAATATATTATTGATATATTTAATAACACTGTGCTTATTAGTTTTTGCATATATTTGAACATTACAAATAAGAAACCTTCTGCATAATCAGAAAATGAGCTAGAAGAACTAACCTAAACAACAGAATAACAGCATTAAGAGCACAAATAAAGAAAAGAACACAGACACTAAAATAAAGATGTTCTCTTAAAATTGTGCCAAAAAACCCAAAGCACACGTGAGAATGATAAAGGTGAAAAAAATGAATAAAAAAAGACCCCCACCATGGCCTGGAGACCACCACCACTAAAAACTGAGCGTGCCCAGAAAAGCGTAAAGTAATTACCATACCAAACGAAAATAAGCAAGATCAAAAAATAAATATGTACTAAGAAAGTCTGTAAGATATCATGAATATGTAAAACCTCAGAAAATAAGAAAGGGGGCAAATCCCCTGGGGGGTATGCGTGTCTTTGATAAAATTATTCCCCACGCCAATAAATACAAACCGCTCTAACAACTCGGATTAGTTGTGGAGTTCTTTCCGCGTCGTTTCAGCCTCCCTTCATCCTGATGAAGCCGTTCCCCTTGTCCATCACTGCGTGTCCTTGTGAGAAATCCCATTCCATTAGGCCACAAGCGGCTCGCACAGACCCCCCCAAATCAATGTTCTGGGGGCTCTCAGGGCCACACGAGCAATCCGGGCGTTTTACCGGCTTCTCCTGCCGCCTTTCCCGGGAACCCCGGGCTCGGCTCCAGCGCCGACAGCGAGTGCTCCAGCTCCGGGCACAGCGCCAGCGTGTCCCGCCCGCCCGCCGGGGGATCGGCAGCGGCCCCGACACCGCCTTGAATGGCCCGCCGAGGAAGCGGCAGTGAGGGCGGACACCGGCCCTGGGCCGCACCGGAACTGCCCCCGGCTCGGGCGGGCACGGCTCGTTCGGGGAAACTCGGCTGGGCTCGGCTGTTCGTGGAAACCTGGCGATTTCCGTCAGCCGTCGGCTATTCTCGGCTGTTCGGCAACACTCGGTCATTTCCGTGACTCCCCGCCTCTTTTCGGTGACGTCGAGCCTTACGTCACTTTCGCCCCTCCCCGCCGCCATCTTTAGAAGGTCGAGCGCCGCGAGCCGCGCCGCCATCTTGGTTGTGGCACACTTAAGGCCCCCATCGGTGTCTAACACAGACGCCTGACTAAAATGTCTACCCTGAACCCGCCCGTGGCGCGGTTGAACCCACATCCCGTGTCCGTACTTCTCGAAACGCCACAGAAAATTGTCCCTGGGTGGTGTCGTGGTCGGGATTTTTATGCAGGCAGTCAGATAAACACACATCGGGTCCTCGCTGTTTCCCGCCCTTTTGGCCGCCATCTTGAGAAGGTCGAGCGCCGAGAGCCGCGCCGCCATCTTCGTTGTGGCAGGCTAAAGGACCCCATCGGTGTCCAAAAGAAACGCCTGACCAAAATGAGTAACCTAAATCCAACTGCAACGCGGTTGAACCCACATCCCGTGTCCCTACACCTGGAAACGTCACAAAAAATTGTCTCTGGGCGGCGTCGTGGTCGGGGTTTTTATGCAGGCAGTCAACTAGACACACATGGGGTCCTCTCTTTTCCCGCCCTTTTGGCCGCCATCTTGAGAAGGTCAAGCGCCCCGAGCCGCGCCGCCATCTTGGTTGTGGCACTCCCCCCAAATGTCCCCCTCGGCTGCTCGCACAGGCAGCTGACTACATCCACTGCCCAAACACTGCCTTGGGGCCGCTCAGCCCCTATCCCGTGTCCGTGCACCTGCGTACAGCGCGGAAAAATCACTCCCGGGCGGCTCCGTGGTCCAGGTCGCGCGCAGGCAGCCGGCTGCCACGCACCCAGAGTCCTTGCGGTTTTTTCCGCCTTTTTGGCCGTGATCTTCCGGCGCTCGGGCACCAACACTGCCTGTGAGCTCACAGCCCGGGGCTGCTACGGCGGAGAGCTGCAGTACCGCTTTTTATCCACGAGATGGCAGCATTGCCTCACAGATCACAGCCCGGGGCTGCTACGGGCACGGGGGGGAATTGCAGTATCGCTCTATATCCACAGGATGGCAGCATTGCCTTACAGATCACAACCTAGGGGAGAGCTGCAGTACCGATTTATATCCACAGGATGGCAGCATTGCCTTACAGATCACAACCTAGGGGAGAGCTGCAGTACCGATCTATATCCACAGGATGGCAGCATTGCCTTACAGAGCACAGCCTGGGGGAGCGCTGCAGTACCGAAATTTATCCACGGGATGGCAGCATTGCCTTACAGTTCACAGCCCGGTGCCAGGCAGGGGGAGCTGCAGTACCGCTCTTTATCCACACGGTGGCAGCGCTGCCGCACGGAGCGGAGGCAGAAAAGAACGTGGCCAAAATGCCCCTTCCAAACATCCCCGAAAATAAAGGCCCCAAAAGACCCCCAACCACAACAAGTACGAGACCCCTGCCATCAACCAAGCCAAAACCAAAAAAAGCATTTATTATAGGCTACATTTCAGTATTTCTTCTATTTCTTATTTTGATATTTCTATTAATCATTACAATTTATCTATTATATCATGTACATTACATTAGGTGTATTTTACATATTATAATACCTGGAACATGTAATAAGATAGAGTAGATCTACTGCTATTATTTTTCAAATTTTATAGTTCTCTTTTTGTTACTTATTTTCTTTTTTTTTTTTTGTATTTTTTTTTCAATTTGTGTTTACTTCTTGATATTTTAAGCTATATGAATTCACTACCCAAAGACATCAGAACCACACTTAATTAGAATTGAAGGACCCTGGTTTTCTAAGGGGTAAATATTTAATCTTTATTAAAATAATATGGGCATATTTCCTCTTTCTGTGTGCTTTCGGGGAGGGGCGGGTGTTTGTGGGGGGGGTTTGTTTTGTTTTGGGTTTTTTTTTCCTTTGTGTCATATTTCTTTGTTAATAAAGAAGGAGGTTTGGAGAGTTAGAAAATAAAATGTTTACTTAATTTTATTGCTACCTCTGAAAAACACCTCACATCCAGTTACTCCTGGTAATACTGTGCATGGGGAGAACGAGAGCTGAAAGGAAAAAAAGGGCACCACAGTCTTTACACCTCTCTCTGTTAAAGCTTTTTAATTTAGCAGAAAATACAGAGGTTTTTTGTTAACTGCCCTCGCAATTATATCCAGGGAGGTCACTTTTCAACTTCTTTCTTGCCAACAGCCAAACTTCCACCTACTCAGGGTAAGAAAGAGTATGGGGGGAAAAAAAATAACAAAGAAAACATAAAAAAATATGTGGAGGGAAAAATAGGATAAACAAGTTAAAGGTTTCTGTGTAGAAGTCCACCAGAAGGGTGGACAGTGTGCAGAGAATGGGAGTCTCCTGGAAAACAGAGAATGCTTGGTCTTTTTTCATGTTATTCTTTATTCTTTTTATATTAAAGTGTGGCACAAATTATTTTAGTGTTCTTTGATGTCAGTCTTTTCCTGGTTTTTCTCTCCTTTAGGGCCAAACTTCCACATACTCTGGGTAAGAAACAGTATTTTTAAAAGGAACAAAGAAAACAAGAAAAAATAAAAATAAATAAAATTGAATAAAAATTAAGAAAAAGTTTTTAAAAATTAAAAAAAAAAGCATGAAAATAAATAGAAATATAAAAATTAAAATAAAAATCTAAAAATAATATAAAATAAAGTAAAAAAATAAAAATAGAAAAAATATAAAAACTTTTAAAGAACACAAAACAACAGCTGGACTGGGATGAGGCCTTCCAGGGGCTTTGCTTCCTACTGGCTCTGTCCTTTTTTGCCAACTACCTGCAAGAGGAAAAACAACAGGGATAAAGTTTCAAATAGGATCTCCTTGGTTGAGGCACTTCAAAATAAGATTTTTAACAAAAAAGTTGGCCAAAAAAAGAGAGTCTCAAAATCAAGATGTAAGTCTCACAGCTATTAAAAAAAAAAAAAAAAAAAAAAAAAAAAAAAAAAAAAAGAAAAAGAAAAAGAAAAAGAAAAAAGAAAAACATGTCTTTGGTGTGTATAACTTCCAGCCCCTCATGTTTTCAGTCCTTACCACTGATTTTTACCAAGGAGAATTTGACAATCCCAGACACTTTGTGTCAATCCAGGAATACCCTCTACAGGCCAACTACACCCTACATGACAAATTTCAACTCCCCAGGACTTGTCCCATTCCCCCCACACCCAGACTAAGCAACAAGGCAGAGCAGCTCCAGGCCAAACACACCAACACCCGTGACACAGGACAGGACAAAAGGGGGGACACAACAGGGACAGAAATATCTCAGCAAGAAGAATGACCCTGAGGACCGAGAGAACTCGCAATGAGATGACCGAGGTAAGACCCATGGGGAGCTGACCAGGCTCAGAGAACCCTGCAGGAAGAAGATGCCAACGGGATCACTGATCCCAAGAAACGCAGAGACGGATGCCCGAGAATCCTAAGGTCAGACTCATCTAATTATCTCTGCATTCTGACAAGACCTAATCCACCTGAATGGATCACAGCAGTGCACAGCTGTGGATACAGCTCAGAACAAGACCTGGAAAGGCACCAGCCTGGACACTTGTGAAGAGAGATGGATTCTGATGTGTGTCTGAGCTCCCGAGTCAAGGGTTTGATGCCTAGCCTGGCATCAGCACCAGGAACAGGGAGATGTTCAGAACGATGCCTGGCATTTCCAAAAGACCCCTTGAAGGGTTTAAGGCAAAAGACACACAAAACAAAACACACAAAGACACAGAGTGCACAACAGACAAGTGACACAACGTGCCCTGGGACTGCTCTGCCCTGCACACCTCAGCACTGTGAGGCCTTCCCTTCACGTGCCCTAAAGGGGTCACAGCTTGGACATCCCCACCTCCAAACCTGACCCAAAAATCCCTCCCGGTGACTCCCAACCCACACCCCACTTTCATCCCTCTGTGGCTTCACTTATCTCTGGGATTTCCAGGGATGAGAATCCACATCAGGGGCCAAGGAAGGCTGTCTCTGCCTCAGGGAAATTCCTGCTGTCTCAGTCAGGTGCCGTAAAGAAAACCAAACATCCACGGATGATCTCAGCAGGGCTGTTGGGTGAGAGGATCTCAGTGTGAGACAAGTGACCACCTGAAACACACAAACAACAAGGGATGCTCAGAGTCGCACCAGAAACACCACTGCCCTGACACGATGGGGCACCGGGCTTCCCTTGCTGTGGATAAGGACCCCTCTTCTCCTGCAGGTGCCCGAGGCTGGAACGGGGATTCCACCCCCAAAAATCCATATGCCTGAGGTTCATAATTCCCAAGGAAATTCCCCAGCAATCGTTACCCTTCATTTACAAATATTCCTTTGGAATCACTCCTGACTTGTCTTTCTGTGGAAGCGTTTTAAACATTCATTGGAGAGTTCAGGAGCCGAGTTGGCTTGTTTATGACTTGGCTGACAAGCCCAGGTTAAATCCACACACCCAGAATTATAGAAAAGTATGGAAACCGTTTATAAATACTTCCCTTCCTTGCAACTTAGTCCTTTATCGCAGATCCCCCGGAGCAGATTTACTTTCTTCCCAACAGCACCGCTGCAGCACAGATCCCACTTCTCAGACACAAAACAGAACAGGAATCTACCACAAGAGGAGCCGGGGGAGCGGGCCCGGGGGGACCGGGGCCAGTGCTACGATAGCGCCCGGGCCGGGGCCGGTGCCAGGGCCGGGGAACAGGGACCGGGGGAATCGGGACCGGGGAACAGGGACCAGGGGGAATCGGGGCCGGGGAACAGGGACCAGGGGGAATCGGGACCGGGGAACAGGGACCAGGGGGAATCGGGGCCGGGGAACAGGGACCGGGGGAATCGGGGCCGGGGAACAGGGACCAGGGGGAATCGGGACCGGGGAACAGGGACCGGGGGGAATCGGGGCCGGGGAACAGGGACCGGGGGAATCGGGACCGGGGAACAGGGACCAGGGGGAATCGGGACCGGGGAACAGGGACCGGGGGAATCGGGGCCGGGGAACAGGGACCAGGGGGAATCGGGGCCGGGGAACAGGGACCAGGGGGAATCGGGGCCGGGGCCGGTGCCAGGGCCGGCGGAGCGGGGCCGGGGGCGGTTCCCGGGACGCGCTGTCCAATCAGCGCTGCCGATGCCTCAGCGAGCCCGCCAATCGCGAGCCGGGCGGGGATTCAAAAGGGTGCCGGAAAAAGCTGCTGCTCTGAGCTCGGTGCGGAGCTCTCCGGTGGGTCCTGGGGCCTCGCACCTGGGACCCGCCCCGCGCCCCCGAAACCGCGCCCCCGGTACTGCCCGGCCCCGTGCCCGGTCACCTCCGGGCCCCGCCTCACAGCGCCCCGGCTCCGCCGCAGCGCGCCGCCCTGCTCCCCGGGCCGGCCCCGCCCCTCACAGCTCAGCCGAGCCGAGGCCGTGCCCGGCCCTGCGCGGAGCCGGAGGCGCTGAGGGGGGCCGGGAATGGGACCGGGCGTTCTGCTTCGGGTCCTGTCCGTGCCGACCGGGGGTCCCGAGCGGTGCCGCCTCTCCCCCGGCGGGCGAGCTGCGGGCCTCGGGGCCTCGGGGCTTGAGGACCGGAGCGGCGACCCCGCGATGCCGGGGAATTTTTTTCCAGCATAAGCAGAAAAATCTTTATGAGAAAACTCAAAACTCAAGGACACGGGGTCTGAGGGGAGAGATTCTGGTATAATTTCAAAACGCATTGGGAAAAATAAATCTATGGAACAGCTCATTTTCCCTCCCAGATTGGCTTCTGTGTGATCGCCTGTGACTCCGAGCGCTCCAATGGCATTTTCAGCCTGTGGAGCTGCAATGACCTGCCAGAGTCTGAGCATGAGAGAAAATAACGGGAGAATTCCCTGGATCAGGCAGTGGAGCCTCTCAGTGGTGTCCCCAAGGCCCAGCAGTGCCCAGCACCTCTGGCTGGAATCTGAGGGGTCCCAGCACAGCCCCTCTGGAGTTGACACTTCCCAGCAGCCCTGACCAGGGTTTGGGGGTCCCAGCACAGCCCCCCTGCACATCCCCCTGCTTCTTCACGTCCCGTTTAACCAGAATGATTTTTTGGGGGTAGGAGCACCCAAAGCCAGCAGAACTGGCCTTAATCACTTTTGGGGGGATCTCTCTTTTCTTCCTCACCAAACTCCCACTGTCAAAACCCACCCTGAGGCTCAGCTCCCCATCCCCTCAGTCTCTCCAAGGACCTCGGCTTGGATTTCCCAATCCAACACGACAGAAATGCTGCTGTCCTTAGTGTATATCCTAATTGCAGTAATTGCTTAAGAAGTGAAAGACATGAAAGGAATGAACAAAAATTAAATAAGAGCTGCCTGCTCCAAGGGCCATCCAAGAGTTGCTCAAAACCCTCAGACCAATAATTTGCTTTAATTAACAAACTCAAATGGAGTAATTAACACCACAGTGATACAGTATGATCCTTTTAAATTGAGTTACGGATAAATAGTGAAGAATGTAAAAACCTTTCTAAACCTGGAAACTCTTTTAAGAAACATACAGGGCACAGCTGCAGACAGAGTCTGGTGATTCAGGGGAAAAAACCCAAAGTTTTCAGTCTTTAGCATCTTCCACAATGTCATTGTTGACAGCAAACAAAGCTTCAGCTTCAGCCTCAGCAAGACAGACTCAGAGACTTTGCAGATCCTGGTCTCGCCTCAGCCTTTAAGCAGGTACAGTCTGCAAGGAGAGAGAAGAAAATGGGTCAGAATAGACAGCCTACTTCCAGAAAAGGAACTTGTTCTGCTGTCTATGCTATGACTTTTACCAGCTAAAATGTAAGAAGACTTATAGTGATACTGTAGTAATCAAGAGAGAGAGATACCTAATTTCTTGCCAGTGATTACCTAATATGAGATGTATTTTTCCATGTCTACTTCTGTCTTGGTTGTAGCTCTTATTTCCATTTTTTCCTTTTGCTTGAGAAGCCCTATAGTTTATCTGTCAGGTCCATATACTATAAAATGTGCGAATCTTCAGAATTTACTAAGTTTACTGTTTAGAGGGGCTCATGATGAATTGGGATGAAATATACAAACGCTGTGTGTGAGATAAAAACCTGTTTTGAAAGCCAGTAATACAGGTTTGTCTGACAGAATCTCAGCCGTGTGCATCAGCCCTGACTGTTTCTTGTGATAATTCAGGGATGCTTTTATGGGCTTAGCTCCTAAGGATTCTCAAAGCCTGCAGCTGGCATCAGCAGAGCTGCTTCCCCAGTGTTTGCCTCTATTCCCGGGCCTCTCCAGCTGGATGTGGGCCAGGGCAGGACTGCCCACATCATACTCCACTGTGGCGTCCCTGTGGGGCACACACTTCCTCCTCAGCTCTTGCCCACCAGCAAGGGCCTTCTTTCTTCCTTGGCTGGGTGCTTGGAGATTCCTCAAGCTGAAACATAGATCACCAGGTTAGCAGAGCAGGCTGCTTGCAGCTTTGAAGGAAAGCTTCCATGAACCATGAAGCCTCAGTTCATTATTTTTCTTGCTGCTATTGCTTTTGACTGCTGCCGACAGCGGAGTTACCTCCATCTTCTCTCATGGATCCTGCTGTTCCTAATGCTGCTGTAAAACCTGGTTTTCTAAGGAGTAAAACTATACTTTCTGTTTTCCTTTCGTGTTTATCCTTTCTGTATCTTTCTGTAACATCAGCAACCCTCACAAGTAGCCCATTCATCAGCTGGAGGCCATGGCCCCAGTGGAGAGGGTACAAAGGCAGCCCCTGGTGCTCGTCCAGCCCCTCACGCGCCAGGCTGGGGCACTGCCTTTCCCTGGGCAGCAGGGTGCTGGGAGACCAGGAGCTTTGCTTTTAATTTAGACGTGGCCCTTGAAGCCAGGGTGACTTCTCAAAGCACCACATACCCTTTTCATGCATCTGAAGTCCTGCATGGGATGACCTTGATCCAGAGGTTTTGAAGGAAGGGTTGGAATTTCAGCTACACCGTATGAGCAGTTATGTGTTAAATTTGTGCCACCTCCCGCTCTTTGTACAACTGCGATGCAAGGAGAAATTTTCCCTCCGGCCCGTGCTGTTTGGTGCGAAAGGAAAACCCTGCCCAGGGCTTGCCGTGTCCGCAGTGGGGTTTGCAGGACCACTTCTCTGGCAAGCCTGGTGTGCCCTCCAGCTGCTGCGGGCTCCCGGGTGTCTGCATCTTCCCGGAGCCTCACCGGAGTCTGCAGGCAGGACTTGAAAGCAAATTCTTCAGTAATTAAAGTCAGAGGAGCAGTCGAGACCTTGAGGTTGATTGCAATGGCTGCTGCCTCGTTTGCCCTGTTGTGAGTCAACAGAAAAAAATTGTGTTTGCTGCTCAGGTGGAGAATTTGTTGCTTTGGAAGGTATTTCCCCTACAGTGCACACGTTCAGCTGAAGCAGGGCAGGGGAGTCACATGTTAGCAGGATGACTCCTGTGGCATCTAGTGAGATGGAAAATGAAAATGTGCTGTGGGGTAAGGGACCAAAGAGTGTTGAAAACTTTTTGGTTTAATTCTGTAGTTTTTGCACAGGCCTTTTTGTGTTGTGTTTCTCTGCAGAGTGCAGATCACTGCAGGCTCAAGGCATGGTTAGCTAAGGTGACTCTGAGTGCGTCCTGCTTTTGTCTGTCCCAAAGGGACCCAGCAAGGGTGGGGGAGCTGCTTGTGCTCAAGCTGCCTTGCAAACACAGCGATGAAGAGTGCAAGGGCAGGGAGGGTGGGGAAGCACTGCTCTCGGTGGCTGAAGGTCTGGAGATTTGAACGCAGCAGGGAGGGGATGTTACACCAAAATGCCCCCTGTACCCTCTCAGCCATGAGCACAGAACACTACGCTGCTGTGAGAGGGCACTCATGCTGCCAATAGGGGAGGGCCAGCACCATTCCTTCTGTCTTTTATCAGTCATATTTAGCAGTGTTGGGGTTACAGCACCATCAGCCCCAGGACCTCCTGAGGGCCCAGCAGCCTGAACAGGCTGAGCAGCCACGGGTGTGGTGGTGGGCACAGGTGGAGCTTGTCTGCAGAGATGAGGCCAGGCCGAACAGGCACAGCTGTGGTGGTGGGCACAGGTGGAGCTTGTCTGCAGAGATGAGGCCAGGCCGAACAGGCACAGCTGTGGTGATGGCACAGGTGGAGCTTGTCTGCAGAGACAGAGCCTGTGGGGTGGTGAGGAGGATGCAGATTTTTCTGGGGCCAGCTCTGCAGGTAGAGGAAGAAAGCCCCAAACTGCAGTATTATTCAGAACTCATTGTGGGATCTTGCAGAGAGGTAAGTGGGCTAAAAATCTGCACTAGTTTTTAACTGTTATTTCTTCTGCCAAGGAAGAGGGAGCTGTCTCTGCTATCTGAGCTATAGCAGTGTGGTGTTGGAGTAACTCCTGCTTTTCTAGTGCTCCACTAAGGGTGTCTGGCTCAGTACCTCTAGGTTTTTTTGCTTGTCGGTTTTGTTTTTGTTTCATGTGAATCTACTAATTTTAAAACTCACCCCAGTTAGATTTTACTGTAACATTATTTCTTTATGACTTATCTTTCATGACAGGCTTTATATCTGAGACAATTATAAAGGGTGTTTGGCTTAATTGCATCTTCATATTTTAAAAACCAGATGGGTCCTTGCACGTGTGTTGGCCAAAATGATTGTGCCTGTGTTATATAGACAAGTAGCAATAATGCATGCACAGAGAACCACCTCACAGTATTTCCCTTGCTGCTGTAGCAGACAGGAGGGATAACAGGCAGTAGGAATATCTGCAAACGTGCAGTGCAAAAACTGACTCAGAAGCAAATATCAGGCCTAGGGTCAGCTTGGCTTAGGAAGCTGTGGCATTGTGTGTGGTAGGTGCCATGGAAACATCTCCTGGTGGTAACACAGCCCTCAGCTTGTGCAAGGAGCCTCCAGAGGGGAGTGCTGGCTACAGGGAATCCACGTTTACTAGGAGTTAATTTCTACCTTCCACCGACTCTGGAGGGAAACTGCTGATTAGAGATGATGCCTAGCAATTATACTATGATAAGTTAATTGCGGAGGACCAGCCCAATAGCTGCAGTTAGCTTTGGCCAGGCTGCAGGGCTTTGTGGAGGGGAAGAGAGGTGATGGTGTCTCACGGGCAGCTCAGCTGAAATACTGGCACTCTGCCGCAGCCTAACATGGGAGCGGGTGCCTCCGTCTCCATTTGCGTGAGTGAACTCAAATCTGGCTTCTTCAGCCCTTTCTCACACCCTTCCTCCTTTCTGAGAAGCCTGCTGCATCTGAAAAGGGAGGGGTCTAAAGTAATGATGTATAGATATTTTAGAGGCTTTTTGTAACATCTCACGGCTTATGTATAAAAACGCTGTAAGATATGCTTGGTACTTGCTGATATTTGTTCTTTTAAGATAACTACTAATGCTGTAACACTATAACATCATAGTCTAAGCTTTCCTATGTACTGAAAGAGCAAAATGGGCTGGGGTGTTTTGAGTGCTGTGTGTGCTTTTGCCATGGCAGCAGGGCTGGTCTGGAGCTCCAGCTCAGGGCTTTGTGTGTGAAAAACAGCTTCACTACAGCACTTCAGCTTCAAATCCATAGGAAAATCTTTCCTTTTCCTTCTGAAAACATATTAATGAAAAACATTTAATGAGGCTGGTTTCATAGTGCATTGAGATAATGCTACCAAAATAAAATAGAAAAGTTACAAATTCCCCTTCAGATACTGTTTAAATAATCCTAATGCAAAAAAAAAAAAAAAAAAAAAAAAAAAAAAAAAAAAAGTAAATCCAGGTGTTCCTGATTTGCAGTTCTGCTCTCGTTGCCTGGTAGGAACAGGAGGACAAAATGCAGCAATTACTGTGGGTAATGGCACCTGCCCATGAGGCAAGCAAAGGGCTCAGGGGAGGAGGGGAGGTGGGAAAGAGGGCAGCCAGGACTCCTTTCTGAGCGCCAGGCAGAATTTCTCCTTCTCTTAAATATTCCTGAGGGATAATATTCTTCAATATGTATTTAATACCTATGTATTTTAGCTGTATCTAAGCATATGTTTAGATACTGATTTTTAACCCCCCTGAGGGGCGGCAGAGCTGGCCGGGCCCGCCCGGAGCAGCCCCGCCCTCACTGAGGCCCTCAGGGACCGCCGCCCCCGCAGAGCCCACAGACTCCCAGCCCACGCTCTGGGAGAACGAAAAAGCAGCTGCCTTCATCAGACAGGGTGAAAAGTGCAAGCTGTTTGTGATTTCTCATGCCTTTGCATCTGTTGTTGGGGTAAGAAATTTGGAATAACTGGGTGAGCAGGAAGGAACCTCTTCCGGGCCTTGTGCTGTGGCTGCCGCTTAAATTCCTTTTCTGGTTCCTTTGTGGGTCTTGCAATTTTTATCCTCAGAAATTAGGAAGAAATTCACAAACTTCATGGAATTGGAAGGCTGTGCACTAGCACAGGGTCAAGCTTTTTCCTGACTTTTGGGGCTCTTTTGAGGGGTAGTGACCCCTCTCTGCCCTGAACGGTGCATCTGCCTCAGCACAAGGCCCCATTTTCCCTGACTGTAGGGATGAGGGGGCTTTGCTGGAGTTTACCCCATCACAGGTCTTGTTTCTACAGAAGAATATTAGTATTTTAAGAGTATACAGCAGAAATAAAATCTGCACTAAGATGCTAGAAAGAAGACAATTTCACTGAAGCTGTAGATCTTTGAAGGCAAAAATAATAAAAGTCAGTCACTGTTTTTCACTTGCCTGTTTTTATTCCCCAGAAATCATTCTCTTCTGTACAAGTTAGACACACAACAAATAAAGTTTCACCAGATCTACAGTTCAGCAGAGAAAGAAGCACGTTTGGTGTTCCTCTGGAAACCCTTGTACAGGATGCAAAGCAATGTGGAGTTCCCTCTCTTGTGACGCAGATGGTGGAGTACCTGGAGGTATTTGGTAAGTTCATATTTTTTTCTGCTTGGCTTCTGGAAACTGATATTCTTTGTTTAAGCTGTACTTTTCCAGCTGTAAACGCTGGAAAATCCTTACCTGCCATTATTGTGTTTTCTTGAAGGAGCTCTTGGGTTTTGAACTACAGCTCAAATCACAAATATGTGGTAAACCTCTGCTTACCGCTCTGCATTTCTTACACAGGTCTGGAGCATGTCGGTATATTTCGAATTGGTGGCTCAGCAAATAAAATCAAGGAACTGAGGCAGAAGTACAATCGAGGGGAAAAAGTAGACCTTATTAATGATGGAGATGTTGATTCTGTGGCCAGTCTCCTGAAGCTCTTTTTAAAAGAACTACCAGTGGCTGTTTTTCCAGACAATGTTTGTTCTGGCTTGCTAAAAACTTTCCAAGGTACAGAACGGGCACCTTCCAAGCTTCTGTCTTTTCTCTGACAGTGACAGATAACGTATTCATGGCACCTTCTATAAACAATGTTTTGTGTTTCCTTAACCTGAGACTGATGTTTAATTGCTTTGGAGGGACCATGCATCTATGAACTTGTCTATAGCATTTTTAAAATTCATTAAGTCATTTGGATACCCTTCATTCCTGTGGCAATGAATCCTGCAACCCAATCCTGTATTCTTTGAGAAAGCTCCTCTTCGGGAGGCTTTCTTTTTTAAATTGTATGCTGTACTAGTTACTGAGATAATATTTTTAGTTTTAATGTAATCACCACCATAATGCTGCTTGTGCCTTTATATAGCCATTGCCTCACTTCTCTCTTTTCCAAGCTGAAGCTTCTTTTTTTTATTTAACCTTCCCTGGTAAAGGAGGTTTTTCTGCATATCACTGTTCTTATTTAGAACTGTATTTTTAGTTAGCATTTATTTTACCAGTCCTCTTAAAATCTTTTTGGGCAGCGGTGGGGCAGCATGCAAAGAGCCAGGATGAGCACCCCCAGCAGTCCACTCCCTGGTTCCCCCATTCACGCCTGTAATGGCTGAGCTCTGTGATTTCTCTGGCAACTAATTCAGGTGTTTGCATACAAATAAGGGGGTTTTGTGGGTTCCTTCGCAGGCTGCTTTTCTTCGAAGTGCCCGTGAAGGAGTTTACAAAGTAAGAGAAAGGAAGTAGTTGCATGAACTGTGAAAGTCTATGCAGAAAGACTTATGGGGCTTTTGCAAGCGCCTTGTTTTTTCTACCCTGAACAGTCTTGCTGTTATCTTTTAAAATTATTTTTTCCTCTCCATCGCCTTTTCCATTTCTCTCATTAATCAGTTGAGCTCTGTTCTAAACAAAATAGCAGGATTAATAATCAAAAATAAATTTTATTTCGCTACAAACAGTGATGGCAGAAAGCCTCAATAAAAAGTACAACAGCGATCCCGGGATCGGTATTGGGCGAACCTGAGTTCGGCCTCTATCGCACCGACCCCTCCCCGTTCACAAATCCGGCCGCTGAGGGGCTGGTTTATATACAGTGTATTTCTCCTAAGGCAGGGTTCTTTGTCCACTTTTGCTCGGATGGCATATTCATGTGTCTTCTTTTGGGACTTCTGTGCTCTGAAACTGCCTTTCGGGCAGGGGCGAGAACTTGATTAGATTTTCGAGAAGTCGGCATTGGGATGCACACTCGTGATGACTCTGATTGTCTTATCCCAGATGCAAATCAGGTATCAATCACCCAGGTGCGGTCTCATTTTCTGTTGCAAATTTGTATTTTTTCCTCGGAACCACCCGTGCTTCTCAGTTGCAAATCAGCTCTCCCTGGTCGCCGCTTGCAAACCTCCAATTTTAGATTCTTTAATTTCCAAGCACGAATTACTTTATACAGATATTACATTTAACAAGCTCCATGGGCCTTGGCCTGCATGGAATGTATTTTTTTAGGACTAAAATTACCCTCAAGGGCATGATTTGCTTATAAACAATGTCAAAGCTGCACAGATGTGTCCTGGCGATCTATGGCAAATTTGAGCATCAGCTGCCAATTAATGAGAAGTACTGTCATCTCAATTCTAGTAACCAGGAGACTTTATCCTACTGATACGGAACTGCTGATCAAATGGAGTTGTTTGTGAACCCATTTTCTGCCTTGTTACCCTTCTTTGAAGAATGAGAGCCAAGAAAATGTTAAGTATCCCCAATTTAGAATTTTAAGCATCTCTTGTGTAACTACAGTTGCATATTTATAGAGCAAAGATGTTTTGAGTCTGAGAGCTACCAATTAGTCAGGAAATGAAGATGATGTGGGGCTGAAAGGGTACAATTTCTCATTGGTCTTAATGAAAATCATACAGCGCGTGTAAAATCTCTTGGGAGAGTCAAGGCTGACAACCTTGTACAATCTTTCAAGGCACCTTTGAGGATTCAGGTACATGACTTCTGCCTGCAATTTCATTAGGAAAGCAGCAAGTGCTGGATGATTCTGCTATAAGGGGAAAAAACATCAGAAACAGTGAGTGTAAAACTCAATATCTAGAAAATCCATCGCTCTTAAATGTTCATAAGCGAAAAAGTATGTCAAAATTTAGTGTACAAAATCCTCATTTGGGAATTATTTATTCTTCACTTTGTTCTAATATATTTCAAAATCTTCCTTCTTTCTTATATCTAATGTCTGTGATGAAGCTGTGTTGGTATGAGGAATATTTGTTATAAGTTTGGGGTTTTTTTGTTTTTTTTTTCCCCTAGAGCACAAACTCAACACAACAGAATGCATAGCGAACCTGAGAGAGTTGCTCAGCTGCCTGCCCGAAGCCCATCAAAACCTTCTTCGGTTCCTGTCTGCTTTCCTGTTAAAGGTAGCCACCTACAGTGCTGTGAATTTCATGACTCTGGAAAACCTGGCCATCGTGTTTGGACCTGCTCTGTTCAAGTGAGTCCTCTCTATTCAGCTGCCTCTAACAGCACAATAAGATCACACCTCACAGGGAGGCTTTCTGTCATAACTCTGTGTCCAATAGTCAGTGGAGCATTTTGTAAGGTCATTTTTTATATGGTATATTATAGGCAGATGTGACAGGTTTTGAGCTGGCTGATCACTTTCTTTCTGTTGGGCACTGACTGGACAGGTAAGAAACCGTATGAAGACACGTGAGGGCTAGACAGCTGTTTAATGAAAACTGCTTCTCTTTTCTTAGCCAAGATAAGCTGGCTGATAAGCTTTTCTTAGCTGGCTGTGTTAGTTGTTTGATTCTGAAAAGCTCACGCTCTTGACCTTGTAACAGCATTTGATACCAGAAAAATGAATCCCTGCTATCAAGAAAGAGAAGCAACTAGTTCTGCCCTTTCACTAAATTCAACTTCTTCATCCAAGCAGAGCCAGCTGAGCTTGCCAGCAGTGAGTGCTTGGCTAGAGCTAGAGAAGGCATGTTTGGGGTGATGGTGAGTGGGCACAACACTGGAAACTAACAAGAGGGGGTGGCACAACATGCAAGTCAAGGTGGGAAGAAGAAACAGCCTAGTGTGATCTGATAATGGAGGATTTTCCCTTTCATTGTTGACACTAGAGATTGTTAAAATATTTTTACCTGTTACAACTTGTGGATCTTTGTTTTAGTGGATCACAGCCATGTCAGCTTAATATGAACCATAAGCCAATGACACTTTACAAAATATATGTATTAGAAATTAATATCTTCCTAAAGCCTTGTTATTCAGTTGGGTGGGGTTTTTTTTTTGTTGTTTTGTTTTGTTTTGTTTTTTTTTTTCTAATGGCAAGCCAAGTTCATTAAAAAGGTATATATTCAGCAAAATTGGTACTCAGCATCAATGACAGGCTTTGTTTTGGGGAACCTTGATGCTGTTTCATAGGTCTCTGTCTGTATGTGGTCTCTATTTTCCTGCCCTGTGGGTTTATTACCAAGTCTACCAGAATTTGACCTTTGGATGCGATACAAGTTTATATCTTTAACAAAAGCACAGCGCGGGAAACAAATGTTTCATCTAACAAGATGTGGTGTGGTTGGAGCTATGCCACTCTGTCCTCTGGGAAGAAACCTCACTGTGGAGGATAGTCAGCAATGCACCAAAGCAGTTTTGTAACCACACCCCAGGATCCTTAATATCTGAATAGTAAAGTTAGTAAAAGCATGGAGACGGATGAGGTTTATTTATCAGTGTCTGGATTAGTCGTGTGGTGGTACTTACAAGCATTGGCTGATGCCAAATAGCCTTACCAAGAATCTGTCCCTTGGCCCCCGCATTACCTCAAAAAGCACTTCACTGTCTGTCCCTCTTCTGCCACCAGGTGACATTTGCTCTCCCCTGGGGCTTCAGTGCATGCACACACATGCAAGAAGACTTTGTTCCTTTATCTCCATTCCCAAATTATCTCAATGCGTGCCCACCGATCCCTGTATCTGCACGTAAGAATCCAGTGTGCTCCCTTTTTGATTGATGAACTGCTTCAGTTTTTAAGTGTGCCACTCTCCTGGGACATGGCCCAGCCACTTCTGAACACGTGCCTTTGCCTGGTTTTAAAGTACATTCAGTGCTAAACTGAGCACTTTCGGCAATGACCTGTCTGAGAAGCCTTGAAAGCAATCAGCAGAGGGCTTCCTGGTCGGTGACCTGCCAAGACAACAGCTGCCATAAATAGAAATACATCTGCCCTGTAAATGTTATCTTCACCTTTTTACAGTCATTCTGATCTCACCAGCATTGAGAGACAACCCAGTAAATCTGGAGCTCAGCGCTTTTTTTGTAAAACATTTAACTGGTGCTGTGCTTGTTGAGTTACCTCCTAGGGTTATGAAAAATTGCCTTTTTGGTAGTTGGATGGAGAGGAGAGCTTTGCAACTGGCACTGCCAGTGAGATTGCTGGTGAGATTGCCCTATACCACTTCCTGCTGAGTGCCCTGAGGCCTTCAATGATTCAGAATAAATCATTGGTATTGTCTTGTACAGCAGCAAAATTCAAGGTAGTCAGTTGTGGCAAATCCCTGCTGACACAGGGGAAAATATAACAAACATCCTTTATGTCTTTCAGAGCAAGGATTAGTGCAATTATCTGTCGCATTATGAAACGTTTGGCAGCCAGAGTGTAGGAAATTGAGACATGTTGGGATAGTACTTGGTATAGTTGTCCAGTGTAAATGTGAAGGTTATGGAAAACAACCATTTCTAGATCTAATCTACAGAAATGTGTGCTCCATGCAATTGCTGGAATTAACCTTCTGTAGGTAATGGCGGCTCTACGTACATCATAAATTCATTGCAGGTGTTAAAACTGCTCTTCGTGTATTCTGGCAATCTGCATTTTTGTGAAATTACTTCTTCCTTCTTTGACATTAAGCACCTAAACAATGTTGTTTATGAACCTTTTTACTTTAACTTTCTTGCCTATTTATATGCAAGTGTAAATTCTGTCTATGATTATCACCTATCTCAATGTTTTGGCACTTTCATTTGTAGAAACCTGTCATGCTTATAGTTTTACTGAAGTGACTGAGTAGGAATATTCAGTAGTTAGAATGTGGAACCTCTACAAAAGTAGAATGTTAAACTTTGTACATTATAAGCCTAAACTGCACGTACTTTGTGATTTGTAGCTATGATTATTGTAACACAAAAATTATAAGGCTCAGCACAGGTGTATTGAAAGTCTAGTTAGAGGATAATGGAAAACTCCTGGTTTTGTCCTGTTAGTATATGTAAATGCCCAGGAGAACTTGTTTCTATGCTTTTATCAGAGATTTGACTGATATTACTTACATTTCTGTGGATACTTTGTTATGCTTCATCTTGATAAAGAGATTTTTAGTTCTGGTCTCAGTAAGCAATTCTTGCATGAGTGCAGGAGGACGCCTGCCAGCCAGCTGTTTGCTTCTACTCACTTTGACTCATTGTTTCTGTAAATTTGCAGCAAGCCTGTGGCAGCAGGGAACCTTGGCAGATCTCCTGGACAAAGCCAAGGCAAGGGACTTTTTAGCCTGGGCTTTGTGGCAAAGCAACTTTGAAAGTTTTAGACTTATTCAAGAAAATCTGGAGCTAATTCCTGCTGGTCAAGTTTTACTTGTTTCTTATTTGTAGTGAGTGTTCTCCTGTGATTTGCACTACAATTTATTATGGGGCTTTCATAGGGAAGTGCAGAATACACCTCAGTAGCTCTGCTCTTCCTCGGATCACGTACCTGGATTTAGCAGTGTAGGAACCTCGTTCCCCCTTACTGTCACCCCAATAATGCAGTTTCTGGTAGCAGCAGAAGTATCTGAAGGGGCAAGAAGTGATTATTTCACAAAATTAATTGAAAGTCATTGTGGAAGGTGGCTGAAGAGAAAACTAAAAGTGTATTCTCTATATTTGGAATGCCACCTGTTGCCACCCATGAATATTTACTGATGAGACATTGACGTTTGGAGTCAGCTGTCTCATCCTAGTCTATAGTTTAGATCTGTTATAGGATGAAATGAGAACTGAGCACCCAAACACAGGCTGCTAATAAGGGGAAGGAGTACCCGATGAGTGGTGTGAGAGCCATTTATCTTCCCGAATAGCTTGTGCAGTTCTCCTTCTGTCAAGGAGTTAACAGCTGGTAGAGGTGGAATCAGGAACAGATGTCTAAGCTAAAGAAAGAAGCTGAAAAAGAAGACAAAGGACTAAAGTACTGCTTGTCTGGCCTGTGAGCTGAGGGTGTTGATGTTTGGGTAAGCGATGAATAAGCTCTTAGGACTGTTGTATGCAGCAAAGGCCATTGCTCAGTCAACGAGGTTTTACAAGCAGCCTTGTTTATTGTGGAGAAACTGAGTCTGTCCTAAGAAAAATGGGAATCCAAGAAAGAGAAATGCAAACCAATTCTAAAGAAGGAACTGATGACACAGTGGTTCATCCTGTAAATCTCACTATGTTGTACCTGGCTATAACTCTGCTTAAACCTTCTGCTTTCAAAAGGAGCCCAAACTCAAGTCCTTATAGAAACAACAGTAAGTTTACAAAAGAGGAACATGAATGAAAGCAATTGGACTGGGCCCAATGTGTATATTTGTACTTTAAAATTGCGAATGAATAATGAATGTACTCATTGGCAAACAGAAGACTGGTATATTCACGCTCCGTATTAGCCTCCAGAGCTTGTGAATTTCTTGTTTAAATAGTAATATTGTGCTGGATATAACTGAGTTGGTGCAGCATGACTGAAGAAGCTCCATTAAGGGCACAGAATCTATGTAAATGTTCTCCAAGCCTCCAAATAGTTGGCAGGGGGGAATACACAGGTCCTTCAGGGGTTGAGATTAGAATCCTATATAAAGAACCCTTTTAATTAAGTTATTCTGACAGGGATAGTAAAAATTCGACTTTCATAAAAAAACCCCAAAATGTGGGGAGAGCCAGCAAGAAAGGAAAAAAAACCCAACTCAAACTCAACGTGGTTAATGGGAACATCTGGAATTTCTACTTCCTGATAGGTCTGATGTCTGTGGATTTATAAATTAATACACTGAAGTAGTTTGTTACCTGTGTTTTTTTTTTTTTTTTTCCAGGCAGTTCTGGTAATAAGACATTGTAGTGATCAAAGTTTGCCTTCATAAATGAAGGTAGAACAAAACCAGTCTGCCCATCCCAAGGCCAGTGAGCAAAGGCAGACCGATAGGGTGCTTTTTTTCACCTGTCCTTTTCATTCTTTATCGGATCATTATCATTATTTATTATTATTCATCCTTCATGTCTGAGTTACTGTCAGGTGCTAAGGGCTTTGCCGTGCTGGCACAAAGGTTCGTTGTGTCGTGAACTGCTGCAGCAAGGTTGGGGGTCTGTCGCCGTGAAGGTCCTGGTGGTGTGAACCCACCAAGCTCCAGTGGTCGCTCTCCCAGCAATTGCTGCTCTGCTGAATCACCTTGGGGACTGGGAGGGCTCCCTGTGTCCCTCACGATCAGCCCCTGATCTGAGAGCTCCTGAGATTAATGCATCTCCTCTTCCTTTAGGATTCCTGTCAGTCCCTTGGCTTGTGAAGAACAAAGGCTTTACAATGGCCTCCTGCTGTATTTGCTTCAACACCAGGAGATGCTTTTTGTTGACCTGAACCCTTGTTTCTCACAGAGACAAGCAGATGGCCTTCAGGTAAGAAAGTTACAGCAAGAAATCAAAAGTGTTCCATGAGGTTGAAACCCAGAACTGGAAATACGTTTGCTTATTCATAGTGTAATTTAATAACTGTAGCTTGTAGCCAGCAATGTAGATATTCATGATATACTTAAGCTGGAGAGGAAACGTGAAGGGTTAAAATTCTAATTTGGGAAAAAATGCAGGTGCAAAAGCAAAAGGTCCAGAAGAAAATCCCAAGCTGTTTCACTTTAAATATATTAGTGCCAAGCTTTGTTAGATCAAAGCCACTGGATTTTTCCTTCAGTGAAACACTTCTTGTTTTGTGTGCCTGTTTGTCTGAACACTGATGATGCAGGAAAGTAAGGTCACAAGGTTTGAAACCCCTCTCTTCCTTTTTAGAACTCACTGTGTATGTTCCAGCCTCTCCTTGGGCCTTTTCTTTTCTAAAACATTGTTAGTACTTTGATTCCTTTTTTTTCCTCTTGGTTGAAAACCTCGTGGTGGAAGAAACATGATAGACAAATCCTGGTTTAGAGAGAGGGTCAATATAAATCTTTTTTTCACTTGGTGATGTGGTGTATCATTGCCACTTAACTTGAAATTGATTTTTGGCAAAAGACACGAAGCAAATGTTGTAGCAAACCCTGCAGTTTAATGCTACACAGTGCAGTTTTGTGAGCCTTGCAATTCACAGTGAGGCTGGCAGCAGTGTAGCTGATCAAGTGGAAGAGATTAGCTCTACATGTAAATATGGATGATTATATTTTTGTTTATGACTCCTTAATTTTCTGGCTTCTTTCTCCAAGTACCCCTGTTAAGGAAAACTAGCAAGCTTCTAATAAAAGATTCAATGTTTAGAGCATATTACATATCCCAAAGGGAGTATTGGGACTGTAATTCTCCTTGGAAGTTTTCTTTGAAAACAAAACCTGTACAGATGCAGGCATAAAGGACAGACTATACTGATAAAAGGATGTTTCTAAAATATTGCTTCAATGCCACAAGACATGGCCCCAAATGTAACACTAGGATTGTTTCACATTAAAACAGTGTTGGAGCCCATGCTCACAGCTCCCCTTTCTCTCTGAAGAAGTCCCATGTCACAACCACCACTGGGAGTTCCTGAAACCAGTACTCGAATGAACACACAAAATCAAAACATTAGCTGTCCCAAGATATCTGTTTCCATTTGCAATGCTAGAGGAACAATCAGCAGCTGAAAGAGATTGGAAATGTGTTAGAGAAGCCAGGAAGGAAGCCCGGCTTTCACTTGCAGTGCTTTTATTTTAGAACCAGCTTCACTCCCTGTAATTCTGCAAAATGTCAGTGTCTGTCTGGAATTGTGGGAAAGAATTCTGAGAAGCTCCTTTCAAATTCTTTAATAAAACCTCAGACGAGGCATAGCCATGGGGCACTCTCTGCTCTGAGGTAAGCTTATGAAAGAAATCCCATCTGTGGGTGAGAAGGGAATTCAGTATTCTGTGGCTGGTCTTGTTTTTGTAATTTTTGGCAGGAAACCCAGGTAGGTACCCTTCATCTTTCATAATATGACAATTGCTCAAGGTCTGCTGAACTAGAAACCTCAAAGTTAGGTTTGCAAACTAAACATATTAAAAGTCCGTGTTTTTCTTCCAGTAAAACAAGCAGAAAGTGAAATGGCAAACCTGGCTCAGATTCCTTGTTGTGTCCTGGAAATGAAACTTGTTTTTATTGGCTTTTACACAGATACTTGCATTTGGACTACTTAATTCCTCTGATTTTGTCGTTGGGTTGGGTTGTCTTTCTTTTTCTTTTTTTTTCCTCTTCAACATTTTAAGTTAACCAGAGCTCTGTCAAACTAAACCATGCCAACCTGGCAGGCCTGCCATACAGCTGACAAGACTTAACCTTCAGTTGTGTTGTTTGTGGGGTGAAATGGGCAGATTGATTGTTCTGAGCAGAGTTCTTAGCGTCTCAAAGTGCCAGGAGCCATTCCACTTACGCTGTGTGTGCTGGCTGATTCAGACTGGGAGACTGGGAGAAGAATTTGCAGGTTTTTGGTAGATCAGAGCAATTACCCTGTGCTGGACAGTAGACTATTCGCAGGCACCAATTATATATAAAGATAGTGGTTTAAAGTTCTATCCCAGCCTTGAAGTATTTTAAGTTGTCCTTTTTTCCTGTATGTTGTACATATATTTCCCCCTCACCTTAAAATAGAGTCAGAATGCTGCAAAATCCTACCAGCCTGGGGGTTTGTATCTGTGTGTGGGGTTTTTTTAATGCATTCTATTTGAATTTTGATTTTATCCTCCCTCCACTGCTCCTGAGCTTTCGCTAGCATTTAAAGCTGTTCTGTCCTAGCCCAAAAGCTGCACTAGTGCTAAACTGATTTTCATGTTTGGATTAAATAAATCTTTAAAAAGATGTTAGGCATCGTGGTGTTTGTTTTGACCTGAGGCCTCTCTAGATAACTGTGTTTAACCCGAGGAATATCAATAGCTGTGTTGGAGGTGTGCAAGATTATCTTCTATAGTGTAATTTAATTATGAACCAAACCTTGCTAATAGTAATTTGTCAATTCTGAATCTTACATTCCAGATCAAGTTGAATATGTACCTTCTTTTTTTTTTGCATCTAGTCCAATAATGTGTTTCTGTATCTCCTCTTTGTACAGAAGTCATAGATAAATCCTTCCTGATTTATGCACACCACCTTTGTCTTGCAAACAAGCAGGAGCTTGACTTTATGGGTGCCTACAAGCCACTGCTTGTCTCTCCATTAAAGAATGGGTTTGGTTAGGAGAAATGCCTACACCCTCAGGTGTCTCATTGCTTGTTCTCTTCTCTTGGTTTGTCCTTTGATGCAAACTTCACTGTATATCACCAAGGTTGCTCTCTACAATCTTAGAACCCTTTTATTAAGGGATTGCAGAGATAGGGAAGTGAGGCTGCACAGCACCCTGGACCTGCAGGTTGACCACAGACAACTCAGAATGAAATTCTGAAACTGTAAGGTGTGATTTGGAGCTGGTCAGAAGAGTGCAACTAAATATTTCATGGATGCTTTGTCTGCTTGAATTATGGCTTTATTGGGAAGGCTTTTGTGGCCTGGAGAGTTTTGTTAATCTTGTGGGTTTAGCTTTTCTCAAAGAGGAAATGGATGTTTCAGCATTAACTCTGTTCTGTGAAAAAAAACATGCGGTGTCTGACTCGCATGTGAAGTTGCCATAAAATAGAATTGTGGTCTCTCTAATGGAATATCCTCAATGTGGAGGACAGCAATAATTTAACTATGTTTTACTTTGCTAATTCCATGACAATTCTTGTTGAATTAGCTGAAACTTTTCAGAACAAATGAACAACCAATCAACCAACCAGACGTACTCTCATTATCTGAAGTTTCCAGGGTAAACTAAATTGTCTTGTCAAAATAGTTTTTTTGGATAGGGGAGCATAGTTCTATTTCCTATTTTTGCTCTTAACATTTTTTTCCTAAATTTAAAGTGGTGGAAGTGTTGATTACTTTCTTTCACTTAAGTTTTTTCTTTAACAATGCTGTGTTTTAGTTGGTTTTAGGTGAACATAGCAAACCCTGCATGTACCAGGTGAAGTACCAGCAGATTCGTCATTGTATCTGTAGAGATGGCTGTTGCATTATAGAAGGACTTCTTAATATTATTTCCCATTCCACAGAAAAACTCTGTTCCCTAATCTTTTTAAATTTGCTCAAATAGGGACTCATTAAACATTACATTTTAATTTTCTATTTGAGTACTGGCCAAACCAGAAGACTGGATGAAAAATGCCATTCACAGAGATCAAACTAGGCAGCCCCTATACCCCCACAGACATTGTGGCCAATAAATTGTAAAGATGTATTTCTTCTCTTCTGCCCAGCAGAATATGTTACTGACTGCAGGCATAAGTATTTGATGAAATCTGCTGTAGGCTGGGCAGTGTGACTTGAAACAGCTCAAATGGATGTGGCTGGAGTACTCATTACTCCTTTTAGGTGCTCAGTGCCAGAGCCCTGCTGCCTGTGGGTGGGAGGAATAGAGCTTTTCTGTGCTGTGCCTGCAATCTGCAGCAGCCTGGCCTTTGTACTGGAGATCTGTAACTTGGAAAGGACAAGTGTGCCTGCTCTCCCTTTGTGGGGAACTGTAGGGTGTGGAGGAAATGTCACTGATTTAATGTTTGCTCCAGCATTGCTGGGGGTTTCTCTTGGCTTGGTGGACAGTTCCTCTGCGACACCGCTGCCACACTTCAACCCCCCGGGTGGGTTGTGCTGCTGTGTGTATTTTTCTCTCTTTCCCCTCCCCAGTACATAGAAGCGTATTTTGGTTTTTTCTTTATTGGTCTGGGTAAGGCTGCACTAGGAGAGAACCTTGGCAAGAGAAGGTGTGCGGTGTGTGACAAATGAGGACACTGCTGGCTATGCTCTACTGTAACAAGCAGCTCTCACAGAGGAGGGGAGCTGCTCAAGCTGAAATAAATGTTGAGGCTTTACTGTAGTCAGTGGCACAAGAGCAGAGACTGGGCAGTGCCACAAGCTGCTTATACCAATGTTGTTCCATAAGGATATAAAGTGCATGGGAAGAGAAGGTCTTTCTAAACTGGTAACTGATACAGGCATTTTGTGGCTCGGAAAATGGTATTGAAGGCAGGATGGGCACAGAAAGCAAAGCAGTGGAGTCTCACCTTTGTTACTTATTCTGAGTGCCCATTTCCAGTTTGGCCAAGAATGGAGCACATTAAAAGCTCCCACCCACAGTCAGACTTACAGAACCTGTATAGATTACAGATTAGGGATGTTTATCTGCAGTTTGTAAAGGGGGGCAATACCTGATGTGCTCATGGCAGCAGCAGCCAGTTGCTTTGCTCACAAAAATCAATTGCACTGCAAGGAAGAGGATTATAATTAATCTGCTGGTGTAGCCAGTAGAATGACACAGATCTCTGCTTTCAGAGGATCTATGTGGCTTCCTCTGATGTTTAAAAAATTTCCCTCAACACCTGACCCAACTCTTAAACTTTTCAGGCATCTCAAGTCAGCAGTAAAGGAAAGAGCCAGCAGCGTTTTCGTCCACGTGGTGTCAGCATTGTTCTCTCTCACTCCAGAGCTGTTTCTTTCCTTTGAACATAACCCTTTAATATGTTCAGAGAACCTATCTTAAAATTAGATATTACATTTCTATTTTTGTAGTGTATCGGAGCATCAGCCTGTTCCTTCCTCAGATAATTAATTGATATCAGAGAGGCATGAAGGAGGGGTATGAATTCACCTCCAAACCATTATGAAATGCAAGCCTTTTTTATTTTATGCTTGTGTCACCTTCCTTACCTGAGCAGGACCGCCAATTAAATCTCTTACCACTTTCATGTGCCTTTTTTTTGGTGAACCCGGGCAATTTGATTTGTTTGCTTATGTTAAAGACTTCTTCCCCCAAAAAAATCAGATGTGAGATCTTTGATAGGAAAATATGCCCTTGGGAAAAAAAGTGTATTCGTACTGAAAGGCTTATGATGTATAAGCATCAAATATTTCAGTATTTTGATTTATCTTCAGCTGTAACAGTACGGGAGAAGAAAAACATTATTTTAAACCCTTAGTGGCTTTTCATTTCATGCAAGGTTAGGGTGGGAAGTGAGAAATGTTTTCAGAAAAACAGGCAAGAAATGTTGAGTAAAATAAAACCCTGAAAAATATTCACTGTCAAAAAAGAAAAAACAAAAAAAGGGAAAATAAGAAAATCCAGTAGATCATTTAAACGTAGTTACAGCGCTGTGCAACAGTGAATTTAATAGGCGTATTCTGAACGCAGTTTCCCCTCACGCTGCTTCTCCTACACCCGACTGTTCCTAGACTACTTTGTTCCTCTTTAATTAGTTTATTTCGCCTACTCTGGCAGGTACACAAACATCCTTAAGCACTTAAACACCACCAATTGAGAGAAGAATAGGGCTGGCACTTATCGCCTTGCATGCAGAAAGGCTCGGCTGAATCTTGAAAGGACATTAGCATGTTAGAACATAATGCAGTTTCCCTCTCACCCACTTTATTTCGTTTTCTCCCTCTGGAGTGGAGTCTGCAGTGTTTAATTTATTTGCTTCAAGTGAAAATGGAAATGCGTGTTCATGAGTCAGCATTTTTCCTAGACAGTTTCCAGAACTATCAAATGCTGGGCACCTTTTTATTCCGTTATGAGAAGGAAAGGAATGAAATATGCCTGTAGTAAAAATGCAAGCGCAATCGAGCCAAAAATATGAGAAACAAAAGGAAATGTATGGCGACGTTGCGTGCTACACCTGTTCCCTGGGGTCTGTGGTTTGAAAAGTTATGTCCAAGTTGCTTTGATTTACTGATACATCTTCTTTTAAAAAAAAATTGTGAAAAGAAACTGGGGAGGAATTAAGTGAAGAAAGCATTCCAAGGCCATTTTTAATTTAAGGAAATATTACTCCAGTTGGCTTTGCATGCACGAGTTGGCTTTTATGGCTGGTAATTTAGATGGATGCCTGGAGCTGAGGTCCTGCCAACAACTTTAATCCTGACCTTTGAATTTTCACTGACCATCTGCTTTAATTAGATGTTGCCCTATTCCCAGGGGACCGCAGATGTGCTCACAAGGATTCTGGCTGGTGAAGGAATCATAGTGTGGGCCTTAGGCTGTTCTGCCAACTGCTGGGGTGGTCAGCTGTGCCTGGAGATGGTTTTGCAAAGAGTGCTGCCCAGGAGTGAGTTTTTCTGGAAGCTGCTGTGACAAGGAAATACCTGAGAAGTTGCTGGTTTGGTCTACTGTTGCTTCTGGTATGCAACTGGAACTTTGCCTGGGAGCTGCTGGTGTCACTGGCTGCATGTGAGAGCAGCCATTGGAGCTCAGCTTTTTGGGTAGTTCTTATTCCCCAAGCTGGGCAGAGCATGGAGGCAGATCTTCTGAAGCTTGAATCTGACCTCTGCTCTTTCCTGCCCATGGGGGGGCCAAAAGAGGCTGAGGTTTGTCAAGATGGTCAGCGCTGGGAGCTCTGCCTGGCACAGGCAGGAGAGAGGCCGGGTCAGGGAAAGGCTGATCCCTGTGTAAACCCTGCAGGCAGAGCAGTGGGAAAGCTGCATGAGTAGAGGAGGACAGAAGATCGTAGGATCACAGTCCCTAAGATCTGTAGCTTTAGGATTTCTTTTGTGTTCATTTACCCTTCACCAAAGGCATTAAGATGGATGAAACTACATTGAAGGGGAAAAATTAAGGAAAAAAATCCCAAAACATTTTGGTCTGTTAGTGATTTATGCAATATCTTTAGTATTTTCACAGAGCCAAAGTGGAGATCAAAGGAAGAAATTGTGGTTTAGAACTCTTTACTCCTAGTATTTTTTAGTTCCCTGATTTCTAATTTTATTTCTAGGCTCTCTAGGAATTCCGTGGATAGCTTTGACCTGCATAACATTTTCCTTGGTCAATACAAGAGGACCAGGCAGCAATAATACAGAGTGAGCTGGATTTGGATTCAGGGAGCACACTGTAACTCAAAACCATACAGTAGCTATAAAAATGTTTGTCTTTTGCATATTTTCTCTAGGAAAGTATAGGGAGCAATCTGTCACTTAATTGCAAGAAATGATGGAAGAATAAAATATTTCCTTGGTTAAATATCTGATCTGCTGCTTTGCTTTTCTTCCAACTCTTGCTTTGATGTCATTAATGTTTAGTCTAATTCCTGGCTATTTTGCTGATCATTTATATTCCATGATGCCTTCCAAGCTTAACCTAAGTGCTGGTTGGGGTGGAAGGTGGGAGAAGACAGATAATCGGTGTTTAAAATCAGTATTAAATAGGCTGCAGAACAGTAAAGAGCTGTAGCTGTTTAATTAACCTTAGCAGCTACCAAGCATGGTTTATGTTAGAAGCCTAAAGAACTTGTGAAAACTGCTGTTTACAGACCTGCAAATTGCTGTATTCTAGGTAACTCGTGGGCTGAGTCTTTCTCTCCTCAGTAATTTGTGTATTTTACCAAAATCTCTTTTGGGGGGTCCATCTGGAGCATGAGTTCAATGTTAGCAGCAGCAAACACTATTGACTTCTTTCCAGCGTTTCTTATTCCCTCTATTCACATGGTAACAGTCATTGCACTTTCTGACCAGAGAGAGCATAAGTACATGAAATCTAAAGTCAGAGCCATGAAAATGTTGTTCCTTATAAAATCTCTTTAATTCCCATGTCTACAGCAAATCCAGATACGTGTA
Source organism: Zosterops lateralis (assembly GCF_965231275.1). Lineage (NCBI taxonomy): Eukaryota > Metazoa > Chordata > Aves > Passeriformes > Zosteropidae > Zosterops > Zosterops lateralis. The sequence goes on from NC_139768.1 coordinate 163,370, forward strand.
ATTGTCATTCTTTATGAAATCAGTTTGCTTCATTATAGCAAAACAGGATTTTGCTATAATTCATTTGTTTGTTTAAAATTCACAGATATGCTGTTTCTGAGAAGTGTGTTTAGGGATCTGCTAAACCATGATTTAGAAAAAATCGATCAACCAACCAAAACCCCAACAAAACAAACAGCCAAACTCCCCACACAAAGAGCTTTGCAAAGCTTTGCTCTGATTTCTGTTTTTAAATCCTTTGCTCAGAACTTTTACCTGAGACACACATTTCATAGTTAGTATGTTTTCCTCCAGTGAAACCTACTTTACGCCTTTAAAAGAGGGAAATTCATATTGAGTGAAAATCAAAGAAAAAACCAAAAAGACCTTTATGTGCAGCAAATGAAGGCAGCATATTTTATATTCTCATTAAGCTGCCTCTCCTGAGGAGCTTGGCACTGCCACAGCCACTCCAGAAAGAGAAAAGAAACTCTTCAAGGAGAGATATGGTAACTTCAATTACAGGACAGGTCAGCTCCTAGGAATACTGAGGGCAATGATAGATCTCTTCAACTTCTTCCCACTTAATGGATTCTACAGCATGTAATCATTCCTTCTTTGAAATTTTTGTATAGCTTTGGATTTCTTTATTTAGTCGAAATGAACTTCAGAGTTGAAGGATTGGTGCTGTCCCTGCATACTCGTCAATTGTGGGTTTTCAATTAGTTGAAAGGGAGAAAATAATGGAAAACGGAAGGAAAAAATTAATTCTTTACAACAATCTACACTTCACTGAAGAAGTAGAGGGTGCTGTCCTCATTTCACCCTGTTGTAGCTTTTCTACTCTGAACAAAATATTAATTCTGGAAGCAAGGTCTTTAGGTATTCTCTTTTCCTTATTCCCTTTTGCCTCCTCTACAAATCCTTTTTCTTGCAAGTCAGGGTGTTATATACCTCTTTGAAAACACTGATGTGATGAAGTAGAACAAATGCTTGGCTTTGGGGACATACCCTATTTTTATTTAGACAGATTTTTATTTCCTGTTCCTCGTTAAATTAAAACCAATGGGAGGAAATTTTCACTGCTCAAACTCACTTCACACTTTATAAACTTCTTGGTCTAAAATGATACTGAAGCTCGGAGGAGTCACCTATCTCTAAATTAGGTTTTATACTGATGGAGGTGATGTATATTGCTCCTTGTAGAGAGGGATGACAAAATTTCTTCCCTACTTCAACACATCTTGGGCTGGTTCTGCACATCTTGCTGCAAAATGTGTTTTTTGTCTGGATTTTTGTTTTGGTTTTGGGTTTTTGTTTTGATTTTTCTTCCCCTAAGAATGGAAACCTGTTCTCTTCAGCTTGAAGCCATTCCCTCTTCTGTCCTATCACTACATACCCTTGTAAAAAGTTCCCCTCCATCTCTTTTGTGGGCTCCCTTCAGGTGCTGGATGGGCCATAGTTAGGTCACCCTGAAGCCTTTTCTTGATTTAAAAAAAACAAAACAGATTGCTGTTTTCTTCTCCTCTGCACATCCAGCAGGGAAATACCCACCACAGCAGAAGCAGAGCACAGGTTCCATTGTGAACAGAATCAGAGAATCATTAAGTTTGGAAAAGATCATAGAGTCCAGCCTCTGATATTGCTATGCCAATCTCACTACTCTAGGTGGTGCTTAGATATTATAATGGGCAGGTTGGAATTTCTTCATTGAAATGGAATGCACATTTGAATTATGAAACGGTGACTTTTTGACATTTTTACAGGGTGTCTCAATTCTTTCCTCAAAGAGACAACAAGTCAACAAATTCCAACCAAAGATGCTCACTGTGCAAGTATAACAGTGTGAGGGTTTGAAGGCATGGTCAGGTCAGCCCAAGGGACTTGTGTTATTCCACAGTAATCTCTGTGAATTCCCTTGTGAATTACCTGTACCTTAGGTTAATTCACCAAATGATAGACTAGTAGGGGTGGTGTTATTTTTCTTTCAGGAATCTGATGCTCAACAGAAGCTGTGCACAGGTGTCAGTGTGAGATCTGTGCCACTCAGGAGAGGGTTAAATCACGTGTGACTGGCTGTTTTGCTAATGTGGCTGCTAAATAAACTGCTAATTTAGCTCATGTAACTACTTTCAGTTCTTCTGGTAGTGTTCTCCCCAGCTGGATACACGTGTTCCTCAATGTATTATGCATGTACCAAGTGTTTTTAAATGATGAAGTAAAACAAGTTCAGAACAACTGACTGCACTAGGGATGTGGCCTCTCTTTAATGCACGTTTTCTTATATTATTTGTAAGCAAGGTGGCCAGGAGTTCAAAAGGTGACTGCAGTCTCAGATGAACCCTTGAATAAAAGCTCCAAAGTGCCAGGAAAAATAGTGGACGAAGTTTCTCTGATATATTCTTTTTTGCTGAAGAAAATATTTAAAAAGAAAGATAGAAAGAAAAGAGGTCTGTAGTGCTTAAAATTTCTTTCGTAATCTTGCCCTCACTCTTTTGGAGACTTAAAACCTGATCTGAAGCGTAATCCAGAAAAACATGTCAAGAGGATTTGTTCATAAGCGTACAGTGTGTTGACATCAGCAAACTCTTATTATGGCTGTCATGTTCTCTGTCCTGAAGCCTCGTTCTAATCTCCTGGCAGCATTCAAGCTCAGTGCTTTCCATTTTGATTGAATTAATTAGTGAAGTTTAGATGACTCCCCAATTCTGAAATTGTCAGAATTTTTATAGCAGGGTGTTTTTAAAGGCTATTTTTGCCCTAGTTAATAGCAAGTAGGACATCTGACTGCATTTCTGTATTGCTTGAATTGAAAATACATGGTCCATTTGGAAGCAGAGAAAATGGTAAACGAGAGCTATATTTATGTATTTATCTTGCCTTTAAAGTTAATCTCCTGTTACTAGTCTTGAGCCTTTCAGGTTGCCATAGAAACTGCCACAGCCTCCAACTGTGCTTCTCCCAAGACTTAATTGCATTCTGAGTTTCATGTGCTCTCTATTAACTGCAGCATTGGCAGACACAGGCACGTTGCAGAATGAGTTGAATTAATGGTTCAGTATGATGTATGCATTTTTTAATTCTATGTTTCTATATCTCTTTTCAAGTTTTTCTTCAGCAGCTGGTTAAATTCTTCTGTAACATGTAGTGATACCACAGGCATGGATTCTCTCAGCTGCTGCTATATTTGATGTTTTCAAGACTTTGATGCCATCAAAGTAGCTGCAAGAGCCATTAGTTTCAAGGACTTGGGTTGTTTTCCCCCCCTTGGAGAAGTCAGATTATTCCTGAGCTACCTTATCTCTGCTGAGGTTTTTCTGAGTCTTCTCCTTTCACCTCTGAAGGCAGCATTGAAGTGCATACCTGCTGTCTCAGTAGCTCTGCTAAGCTTTTGCTGACTCAATGCTCTTTTACCACATGATTTTTGCTTGATCAGTGTGGGTCAAGGGCAGTTGTTCAGCCAGGCCTGTTTTTAGGTGGGGAATATAAATTCATTAAAGTAGGAAAGGAGTGGTGGCTGTAGGCAAGGTTGATAAGGCTTTTCTGGGAATTATTTATGATGTCTTTGATGAAATTTCTTATCAGAACTGGGCTGATAATGTGTCTCATTCAACTAGCGAACAAAATCTCAGAGATTTGGTTTCCCACTTGGCTCTCAGCACAATGGTGCTGTCAGTACAAATACACCGTTTTACAGATGTCATTCTGCTTTCAGTGAGGGTGAACTCGTGGCACCGGTGGTTAATATCACTCTGTGCTCGTTGGTTTGAAGACCAGAACTTCATAACTAAAAAAGCAATTCCCACTGTTCTTGCCTTGTGCAAAAAGAGGAGAGAAAATGTACCCCTCTGTTAAGCCCTCTGCCTTAGCTCTGCTTTGCTTGTGTGGGTAAGAGATGGGGAACAGACACCCCTGTGCACTGTTGCTCTCGGACCGAGGATATTTCTGTACTTGTATTAATGCAGGCTCAGAGATGTGCTTTTATCATCAATAGAAAGCACCCCACAACTGGTGAAAGAGCAAAGGCAGTGATGCTGAGAAACGGGGCGAGGTGAGGATTTCACCAACGTGTCACTTCACGCATGCCGATTATGACACTGACCTTCTGAAGACAGCCCAAATATATCCATTGTAACTTTTAAATGTTTCAAATAGCCTTTAAAATCTGACCCCTTTGCTTATGATTTTCATGTGGTTCATGTTGTTTACTCTTTTTGTAATTCTCTGTATGTGCTACCTTTCTTGAATTATGTATTGGTGGTCCCTTATAAAAGTCTTTGTAATTAGGTCAAGTAAGCGAGGTAGCTTGTCTGGCCTCAGCCTTACTACCAATATTTCTCTGTGAATTTGTGTGCTAGTTTTAGCTTTTTCAACCAGGAAGAGGAATTGAGAAAGGATGAAATTATGACAATATTGTCAGGATTAATCTGAAAGACTGAAGACAGATTTCCAGCACTTTCCCCTGGCATTCTCTTTGTTTTTTCTCCCAGATTCCTTTTTTCATTAGCTACCTACTTTATACTTTTTGCCACAGCACAGTACACATTCTGTCTCAGAGCTTAAATCTCTTGCAACCCATCTCAGCTTTCCTTTTTATTGCCTCTGTGAGCTTGCATGTTGAAGAGAGCTGGGTTTCTCTGCCAGCTCTGCTCAAGTTGCATTTCCTCGATTGCCCTAAGGAATGCCAACATATATTCTCAAAATCTGTGTGTGCCGGAGATCTTCCTCAAACATTCAAAAAATACTTGCTCTGGGATGGGATTCATTTGGATTTGAATATAAAATAAGTATTGCTTGTTGACTTCTTGTCATTCTTGAAGCCAAAGAGAAGAAGAAGCTAAAGAGCTGCCATATCTCCAAGTTGTCTGTCTCCATGAGCTCTTTCCAGGCAGTGACAGCACTTTCTTTGCTGAAAGCACTGCTTGCACTCTCTGCAGGTGTTCAGAACAAAGACCTTGCCCATCAGTGGGATAGCCCAATGCGTGAGCATGGGGAAGTCTCGGCACCAATTCTATGTAGCTCCCAGCAATCCCAAAAGAAGAAAAGACTCATTAGAAGTCTGAGCTGTGCCAATAGCAGCTTTATTTTGCTCCACTGTGGAGAGTGTTGTGAAAGCTTTTTCACATAAGCCATAATTTCTTCTGATTTCTGTAGCTTATATGGATTTTAGGAATGTCCTCACAGTTGATGCCTGGTTGCTAAGCTTTTCTGTCTTGCTAATTTCTCTTAAGGCATTTCTGGGAGGCTGCTGGCAGCCCTCAGATCTTGATGCACCTTCGTGGGGCTCATAACATGCCGGCCTCAGGCAGCCATGCATCAACAACTGGCTGTGGTACATTACCCACAGGTGAGCAAAGAGTAGGGATGCTGCTTCCTCAGAGTTTTCGTGCTCGTCTTCCTGAGCCGGGATGCGATGCTGCTCTGGGACGTTTGTGTTGGAAGCCTGGCTGTCTATGGGAGCAGACAAGGGGAGCAATGCAAGGGACTGGCAAAAGTCAGGGACACGGATCTGAGACAGGCTGCTGAGTGGACAGTGGAACGATTAAACCCAGTCACTGACTTTGGGTTCATCTCCTAACCTTGTCCCTCAGTATAAGAAAGGGTGGAGTGAAAGTTGAGTTTTGACTAAGCAGGGCTGCTGCCTAAGAGGGGCATACATATTTCAGGCAGATATTCCCACTGGAACAAGGAGAAGCACTGGGAAGGGGACGCACAGGTTGGGACAGGCTATTCAGCAGTTCTTTTGAGTTCATGTAACTTTATTTTTTGTTTTATTTACTGCACTAAATACACATTTCCTCTAGCACATCCTGAGCAAGATGGGCGGTGACACTGGGTAGAATGTAGGCTCTGTAGGGCTGAGCATTTAAAACTCTTGAAACCTAGACCTACTACTTACTTTCAATGTGATTTATGTCTCTCTACTTCTCATTTGTGCCTGCAGAATCAATCCTCAGTGAAAATTTTGTCTTCTGTTTTAACCCTGGTCACCTCAGTGTCCACTTAGCAGAAGGTTTCAGCTATGAGTTAACTAAGTGGGTAATTTTGTGTGTCCTTGCATGGCATGCAGTGGAAGCATGCATGAGCTCTATTAATATTTGTTCTTACATAAACAGAACCAATTTTATTCAGTTCTGCAGCTAAGTTCTGCACTGTGAGAACAAGACAGCCAAAAGCTTGGGAATTACTCTACAAGGAAGAATCTCAGTGTTTCTTGGCAAAAGCTGCTCAAGGTTTTCTTGGTAAGAGCCAACAGTAACAAGGTCTTATTCTGAACAGGAGTCTAAATAAGCAGAATTTTTCTGCCTTTTTTGAAAGTTCACCCACAGAAATCCCAAAGTTTATTTCGAAGAAGGCTGAATTTTCATCTAGTTACAGCCAGCTACTCCATTTTGAGGAGGGGTTCTGATAAAGGAAAAGAGGAGTTGGAGTCCCAAACAGAGACTTGTGGAAAATTCGCTTTTCTTTATTTTCTTTGAAGTACCAACAGGATGGAAATAGTTTTGTTTTTGGTTTTTTTTTCTTTTTTTTTTCTTTTCGTGTTCTCTCTGTTGTTTTCTTTAACACAGACAACACTGAAAGGCATATGGTGACTTACTTAGCAATAATTGGATTACTAGCATCCGTTACTATCAAAATTTTATTATAATAGCTACAGAGGTGGCTGAATTGTTGTAGATGGTCTTTGATAAAATGCCTTTTTGAGGGGTGATAGAGAATATAATAGAAGCATTAGCTGGCATTAGATTTACCCAGTCATAACTTCTAAATACCTTTAAAAAGAAAACAAAAAACAAAAACCAACCTATACATTGAATTTAAATGTTAAATTCAAACTTGTGCCTGGAAGGTCGGTATCTGCAATTGGTGTGTCATGTGCAGGTGAGCCCACAGCCCCACCTGTCTGTCTGTCTGGTACTTCCCTGGTGCACATAGGTGCAGGAATGTGGGGAACTCTCTTTGCCACTGGTTTCTCGGCTGGGCTGAGCACTGCCAGCTCTGTGAATGTGCTGTCAGCACCAGAGACTCTGCCTGTTAAGCTGGAACCAGCACAAATGCCATTTGATGCCGGTGCTTTGTCTCAAGGGGTGCAGTTTCAAAGGTGTCTTTGGTTTCCAAAGACTGTCTCTGGCTGGATAATACTTCAGTCTAAAGATAACATCATCAGAGATAAGAATAAGGAAAAGATGAATGATCCTGTTTATTCTTGGATTATTGCTGTATGTTTTCCTTGGGCTGGAAGATACAGTTAAGAGGCGTTTCAGAACGAAGTCTTGCATACTAAAAGCTGCTGCAGAGCCGGCAGGAGCTGATACAGGAGAGGGTGGGGCTCTGCTTTAAATCCTTCTCCTTTGTGCATTATTCTCCTCTTCCTTGGCGAAATCCTGTCTTCAGCCACCTCTGTCTTTCTGTTTCAATAGCACACTGCAGTGAGAATCTCAGACTGGTGGGGAAAATGTGACCGAGTGTATCTGTGCAGTGCAGAGCAAGTAGGAGCCTCTTTTCCAATTGCCAGTTCCCAGTATGTCTTTATATTATCAGCGGAAATATTAGTAGGAAACCAAGCAATCACTTGCGAATGCACTGATCTGCACAATTATTCTTCAGATAAATCAGAATAGCTGCTGAATCTTTTGCATTCAGTGCATATGGCAAGAGCTGATGTGCAACAAGGCCATTTGCTGAGACCTGCATACAAAAGCAACGGTAAAGGAGACACCAATCTGCAGAACAAAACTGAAAAAATTTCATACCATATGTTCAGCACCACTGAGAAAAATGAGCCATTTATTCCCCAGTCCATACGTAAGTTTATAACTCTCTTTATGAACTTGTTTTTCTGGATCCAAACACAATAAAATTCAACCCATAATTTGTTAACTTGCTCACAATTGCACCTGACCACATGACAGATATTTCTGAGGTCCTGCAAGAGCCTGTAAGAAACAGACATGGACCCAAAAAGCACAAAGAAAATCACGATAATAAAACAATTAAAAGGCAATAACTTTTGATATAATTGAGGAAGTATTTAAATTAAGAAATAATCTCGATTCCCATTTCCTGGGAATGTGCGCTGTGCAAGGAAATAGAAGGTAATTATGCTAAGAAGACCTGTGGTAAAATCTTTAATTATAATCATTCAGAGAGAAGTTAATTAAAAGCACATCTTTAATGTAGCAGAATGGTTTTCCCTACGTGCCACCATTTGGGACTGAGTCTCTTCTGCCCTCTCTGTTATTTAACTTACATAGTTACAAATAGCTGTGTATGTGCCTTATCTGCTGAACAATGGCTTGTTTTATCAGGAGGGGTTGTGCAGAAGGCTGTAGCCTTTTCTTTTTGCAGGAAAAGAAATAGCCCCTCTCAGTCCTTATTGCTGCGTGAAGAAGTTACAAGGGTAAAATTTGAATTTAGAAGTTTCCTGGGAGCTGGCCTTAGCCATGCTCCCTTTTTGCTCCTGTTTTCCACCTCCAGGTGTCCCGGGCAGGATTGTTATCTCTGTTGGGGTCAGTCAGAACAGTGGAACTACTTTTAGGGTTTTGCCTGTTTGCTTTCTTTTTTTTCTTTTTTTTTTTTTTTCTTTTTTTTTTTTTTTTTTTTTTTTTCCTTCTTGTGTGCAAATATAGGAAATTTAAAATCTGTTTTTTGCATTTTCTTGGTAATGAGGTCAGTGATGAAGACTTATTAATCAGTAAAAGCTTTTGGTTTGCATTATTCTCCCAAAACCACTTTTAACGTTTTCTAGGTGAGAATGTTAGAGAAATTCACTGTTTTGTATGTTTGTTCATATGCACACTCATGTACATGGAATTACCTTGGTGTTAGCTGAAGTGATGTAAAATTTTACATGAAGCTTTCTTTGCTTTGGTTTTGAGAGGCATTTCTGGCTGCTTGATATGAATTTGACCTATGTAAACCTGGTTAAAGGGCACTACATCCATATTATTTTGCTGTAGCTTGACTGTATCAGCTTAATATTAGTTTCCCATGGTGTGCCTGCACAACCTTACTACGGAGGGATGTGTGATGTGGAGTGATACCACCGTGTTGGCTCCTCCACACCCATTTAGAATGACCTCTTCATCGCTGTTGCTGCTACTCCTCTGCTTACATTGACCTTTTGAAGTTTTGGGGGTTTGTTTGTTTGTTTTTGTTGTGTGGTGGTTTTGTTTTTCCCACAGTAATGTTTGTAACAGGATTTCTTTCTGTTTATGCAATCAGGCTGGCCAAGAGAAAGCAAGTGCAGTCATTTTGGGCACTGCCTGTGGACATGGAGGGATAGATAGATCCAGGCCAAGCAGACACAGTCACATCTTCTCTGTCAGAGGAGTGATTATGGGGAATGTGATCCACTGTCCAGAGCCAACTCAGCTCTGCTGGATCCTGACACAGGGAATGCCACAGGGAATTTTTCCAGTGGTTTCAGTGAGGATGCAGACAGAAATTATGAAACTACACTTTCTAAGCAGGAATTGTGCCAAAGGTCAAGCTTTCATTTCTAACTTTCACTGTTAGAAAGGATAGAAATTAGAAAAAAAAATTAGAAATGAAAGAACTTTTGAGTATTTTCCAAGCAAAAGAGAATAGTTTTAATCCAGTCTAGTAAAATTAAACCCAGTAACAAGTGACATGTGCAAAATCCTTGGCCAGTGTTGCTGGCAATCATTGTACATTGTAGCTCAGTGGATTCTTTTCCAGTTTTGAGTCTTTGAGAGTAAAACTCCACAGAAGTTTTAAGTTACCAGATTTGAATCTGCAACTATAATTCTCTGAATGTCCCTCACTTCCCCTTAACAGCAATCATTAAAATTTTCTGACATCTTACCCTTTCTTCAGGGAGCATGACAGACTGAGGAAATAGCAGTTTTCCAGACTTCATGCCAAAGCAAAGTTCTACCTTAATTGCTGTCAAGCAATTTGTTTCTCTCACAGCTTTAAAGTAGGTGTGTGTATCTCAGCAGAACAGTGCTGTGGTAAATTGAATGAGGCAGGCACTAATATATATCCCTGAGAGCTGAAACTGCTTTGAGGATCATGGGTTATATCAGCTGTGTGGCAGGAACTGAAGAAAGAGAATTACAGAAACTGTTTTCCTATTGATTTCTTTTGAAAGTAGAATTTTTTGTAGCTTAAGAGCTTTGGTTAGTCTATGTAAAAAGTAAAGTCAATTCTGTTTACATCAGGGACTATTTTGAGCTAGAAAATTTATAATTTCTCCAAAGGTTGAAGTTGGACTTGCTTTAGTTCATCGTTAGTCTGTCTCTCCTGTCAAACAGCAAGGTTTCATTGCTGGCATAGCTGTGCACCTGCCTAAACCTCTCTGGAATAACAGGGCTGCATCTCTGATTCAGCTGGAGACATATCTTGCCTGGGAGCTGAGTAGAATCACCTTGGGCAGTATATACCTTAGAGGTGAAAGGTGTATAAAGCACCTCAGGGAGCTCGTGTGGTGTGGCTGTCCCTCAAGGTGTGTTCTTTCCCCCAATGTGCAAGAACCAGTCGACACACTGAGCTATTTGGTTTTGTTGTCATTCTGCAGAATGGGGTGCCAGGCGTCACTCATTTCAGGATGCAAGCACAGCCATTTGTACAGAAATGTAATAAAAAACGATACAGAAATGGGTGATTTGGTCACTCACACTTACATAATAAAATCCACAATGTGTGTGGTGGTATGGGTCCAGTTCAGTATAATATCGTTTACATACACAAATTTCCCTAGGAGTGTAATTTTGAGCTTTATAATTGCCTAGGCCAACTTGAGATCCTATTTTCATCCTATCTGCTACCATGAAGTTATTATTTAACATTATACTCTCTTAGAGTTTTGGCTTGAATCTATTTGAACAATTAATTGTCAATAAAATAAGGATTTCCAGTACTCTGTTCCTGGAGGCTCCTCATTGCTCTGTTGCTCTGGCATGTTATTTTTTCAAGACCAGCTCAACACTGCCTGTGAACTTTTTGTGGATTTTTTAACAACATGTGACATCAGTATAAACCCAGGGGTTTTCCTTACTGGAGTTAATTGGTGGCTCTCACATGAGTGTTACTTTTGCCAAGTGTAGCTGCTGATCATACTTCTATTCAGAAATATTTTATGATGGCATGCAACTTGCTGAAATAAAGTTGCATTTTCTCTTAGTTCTTGATGATTCCTATGGGATAAAATTCTCCTCCAGAGAAACCATAAGCCATGTCAATGAGGGGAAAAAAATTCCAGGGAATGGGTTCAAGAAGCATGTTCCCTTTGAGCCTTCTTTTCTTTTAAAATTTTCTTTCTTTTATTGTTGCTGAATCAAACAAATTCTGCCCGTGGTGTGAGATTTGCTAATTGGGCTTTTCAATTACCATAAAATTCGTCAGTGTTTTATAAAGCGTGTTGCTGTTGTGTGCTGTAGTGATAGTGTAATTAAAGCAGATGTAAAATATATAAATAGTCAGCTCTTTTTGCATGTGCTGTTCCTTTAGGCTGTGTGTGGAGCAGCCCTTGGCTCCAGGGAGCGGGGTCATTCTGATGTTAATGGCAGCACGTTATTCCAGCACAAGCAGCTGCGGGAATGCAGCCGAGCACTGGGCTCTGCTTTTGGAGCTGTTCCTCAGCTTCAGAGGGAGTTAATGAGCAAATTGTTCTTCACACAGGGAGAGGATGAAAGAAAGTGTCTCAAAACTGATTTTATTTGCTGCTGAAACAAAGTTAGGGAGCAGAACTCTCCAACTACTTGAATTCATTTTAGCTTTCTACCCTAACTTTAACATTTTGCATTTTTTATGACTCAGACTGCATGGGAGAGATGGTATGCAAAGATTTTTTTCCTAAAATGAGAGCTGTCAATATAGAATATTTTAGGGTTTGTTTTTATGGTCAAATATGTAGTTATTTTGCTCTTTGTGTGATTTGTTATTCTGGGCAATATTGAAGAGCTGTGTTGTCCACTGACTTTGTTGCTTTCCTGCAGATACATCTTTTAAAATGGCCTAGCCTGGGAAATAACAGATAATTAATTTTACAAACTCCTTTCTCAGAAATGGCACTTAAGGTCTGTGGTTTTTTTCTAGTGTGATAGTAATGCTGTTTGTGGCACAGGAGGACTGTCAAGAGAATTTGAAAATTAGAGATATGAATCATCATGGAAACAGTGGTAATGTTATTTTCTGTGACTGCTGGTCTGTGATGTAACTCTGGATCAGAGATCTTGCTTTATTACTGAGAATAGAAATTCAGTGGGCTGGGAAAGAAGTTCCCTAATCCTCCTTGATGATTTCTTTGATACCACAGGCTACCTAACTGTTTAATTCCATTTAATTCTTTTGGAGTAATTTAGTAATTGAGAGTAGTGGCACAAAAACCTCTCTGCACAGGAGGAAGAGAATGCCAGTTATTTATTGCAACAAATCTCAAAACATTTCCAAAGAGGATGAACATGGCCAGGAAGGTGTTTCTGTTATTTCTCTCAGATTGCTGAAGAGGGGATAATTAGGCCAATAAATTATTTACCAAGTTTCATGAAATGTTCTGAACCTAGAATTGAAGGCCCTTTTACAGCGCTAGTAATATAGTGCTGTACAAATATACAAAGCCTCTGCTTTTGCCTTATTTTTTTTTTTTTAAGAATTAATCATTTGCTCTAATATTTCAACTTCCCTGAATCCCCAGCATATCAGCAATATAGTGAAATAAGAGTATTTCTCAAAACTAATGCATTTCTGACATAGAGACAGCAGCCTGTGCAAAGGACTAATGGAAAAATCAAGAGTGGTGGTGATGGCATGGAAGAGTCTTCTCCCTGGAAACAGAAGGGCACAACATCTGTAGGAATTGTATTTGTAAGTGGTACTTTTGCACCAAGAACACATGAAAAACAAACTGGTAGCAACAAATGCTTTGCTATTTAATGTAAACATTTTGTGCATACACTTGCACTCCTGTATTTACGCAGAAATGAAATCGATCAAGGGCCAGAATGTGAATATGTAAAGGTCAAATTCAGAAAATGTCAGTGTTTAGAAACTGCAAGGGGGAAGAAATTTCTCAAATAATTTAGCAAGCTTTGTTTTGCTTGGCAGAGGGAGCTGTTCTAAAGTGTGTTTATTGTTTTGTCTCATGGTAGAATTGGTGAGACCGTGGTTGTATGACAGTCACCATTATGGTTTCCACTGAAAGTATAAAAAATTTGCTTTCTTCGTGGTACTGCTAAGAGAGAATGAGACACTTTTTGAAGTGTTTCACGTTTTAAATGCAGCAGTGGTTTTTCTTCTCCACAAAAGAAAGTGATTTATTTCTAGTGTCATATTTCACGTTCTCTGTACAAATATAATAACTAAACAAGCTCAGGGGTGCATGCAAGACTATCACAGGGTATCAGTGAAATATAAATAAAGCCTGATTTTATTAGGTCAGCCAGAGATGAATGACTCCAGGACAACTGCAAAGGTCTCAAGATGTCAATACTTATTCTTTTTCTAACAATGAGGACAGGAAAAAACTCCAACACCAAACCATTAAAGACAGGACTGCTGCAGTTCAAATGCTTTTCTTTGTCTGTTTTTAAGGAGAGGTGTTGTGGTAATGTTTGAAAATGTGCAAAATAAATATCTGCATAATGCTGCTGTAGACTTAGACAACTGAGATACTCTAAGAGTTCCATTATTTTGCTTTGTTATAAAGTTTGGCATAAACCCTAACATGTGAGTGAGTTGACAACACAATGTCCTTGGTGTCTCTATTGTTTAGAAAATCTGAGATTATTTTGCCACTCATCATAAATATTGATGTGCCATAGAGATGACCCTACTATTTCCCCTATAGGATTTATCTCCACTGATCAGCAGCACAATTGTTTTCCTAGATGTTATGAAATAAGGTTGGATATAAAACTGTTGCCTTGTGCCTGAAGAGCTTTCCAAGCTGTGAAGTACTAAAAAGGCATTGGTGATCTCTTGAGATCTTCTATTTGGTGTGCATGGAGTCTATTAAAATAATTCCTTTTTGTTGAAAATGTGATGTCTGTTGTGAGGTAGCTTCATGCAGTCACAGAACAGTTTAGGTTGGAAAAGACCTTTAAAGGTCATTGAGTCCAAGTATTTACTACTGTAAACTGTTACATATAGAGGTATTTAGAATCAAAAATTTTAAAGACAGATCAACTGATCTGAAAATTTAGCTCAATTCTGAGCTACTAAATTTTGTATCATCTGCTATTTGATCCTAAATCAGGATTTTCTATCCTGAATTTACTTATATGCTTCAGGGACTTAAAACTCAATGAGAAATACATTTTCTTCCAGCTTCAGTGATGTAGCATAGATCCCACTGGTGATCACAGTAACTTGTAATGAAAAATTAGGTAATAAGCAGACTAGAATTCTGAAGTTCTGCTTTATCAGTGAGGCTAAAAATCAGAACACCAAAAGGCAGGGAGAATACCTGTAGGAAACATAACTGTATCTCTGTACATGTCTGTACATATAAATAAAAGAATGTTACAGGGATTTTTTTTTTTTTTTTTTAATTAGGTACCAAAGATACTGTGATGAATTTCCAGAATAGTGAAATAATTATGGTCATTTTCTTGCAGTCTTAGGAACTTGCATTCTGTTTTCGTTTGGCATTATGCTTTTAGGTATTTTATTTCATGCTATTGAAAGAATTGCTTTATATTACTCTCTGTTAGAATGCCACCTATGTTCCTTTTCAAAAGTGCATATTCTGCTTTTTATGTATTTCCTCGGATGAGTGGTATCTTAAGTAATGCTGAAAAAATTTGCTCGTACTCGATTTTTGCCTTTTATTGCATTTTTAGTAATAGTGGTTGTCCAGATATGATACTGGTCACAGATTTTGCAACCAAATCTATGCCAAAAAACCCTTAATTTTTTCAAAGAGCTTTTATGAAGCTTTGTAATTCTTGGAAATCAGTGGACACAAGTCTTGAAAATGTGAAAAGAAATAAAACCTTTCTAATATTCATATTAATGAGACATAAATTGCACAATAGATTTTGCATCTGTCGGTTTAACAAAGCAGCTGCTGCTTTGACCTCTGCTGCCCACTCTGAAGCCTGGCAGGACTTCCCTCAGTGCAGGATGTGCTGTTGTCTTCTTCCCCAACATCTGGGGCTAATCAGCTCTTATGAACAGGAATAAGACTCTCCTAACACAAAGGCAGCCTATGCTGCTGCTCTGTTCTGGCAGTTCATATTGTTTCAGGCAAATGCTCACTTGAAAGCCAAAAGAATAAAATACAAGTACAGTCTTGTTCTGTCTGAATTGCTCCCTGTTTACCTCCCTAGACATGTCAGGGTTTTTTTCTGTTATATCAGCTGTTGTTTATTTGAGGTGTATGGTAAAAGAACAAAATAACTCTGGAAATGCTTTCTCCTGTGGTTTGCCTATTACATTTCAAGCCATATTTTAGGTATAATTGAATGAATAGTTTCAGGATAAGAAATTACTTTAAAACTTTCCCATTTTCCCCCAAAGTGCAGAAGGATTTCGCTATCAGTTTCTGTCTGCCTGCTCCACAAAGACGCTGCCCATGTCTCTGGATTTCTTGCTTGCACAGAACTATGTGGTCCTGTAACAGGTCTGCTGTGGGTGCCAAAAGGGAAATTGAAAACCTGTTTCTGACCTGGAGATACTGGGCAGTGAGAAGGTGATGAAAACAAATGCCTGGCTTTCATGGAGCTAATACCATCCTTTAGCTTCTACTAAGGGAACTTGAAAATAGAAAGCATTATTTTAGTTTGTATGGTGACAGGATTTTGGGAAGAAGTGTGAAGTGCCCCAGAGCAGAACAGAACAGAAAAAAACACATTTAATACCTTGAATATATAAATCTCTCCTTGCCACAGGTTTTTGCACAGATGGTCTTGGGGCAGTGCCAGGAACCTGCAGGTGCAGGAGGCTTTCCCTTAGTCCTCATTCCCTTCAAGCAGCTCTCAAACTCACAACTTCTTGAACCTTGAAAGTACATTGCTTTTTCCTTCTCACCAGATGAGGTATAAAGGTTTTGCCAGCCAACTAGAAAGCCTGTTGCTTGGAATGCTTTAGAACACTTTGCCTTACTGAGTGAGATACAGGCAGCTGAAAAGGAAGATGTCCAAGTTCTAGCAGGTCTCAGAAGTGTTACTGAATCCCAGTGCTTTGCCCCATGGAGGGCGGTGAAGCAGCTCTGTGGTGTTGCTACAGAAGCTGCAGTTCC
The DNA here is from genome assembly GCF_965231275.1 of Zosterops lateralis. Taxonomy (NCBI): domain Eukaryota; kingdom Metazoa; phylum Chordata; class Aves; order Passeriformes; family Zosteropidae; genus Zosterops; species Zosterops lateralis. The sequence goes on from NC_139768.1 coordinate 179,556, forward strand.
TGAGCACCATCCTGAGAGATACAAGGGGCTGCAAAGACAGTGATTAATGCTGCTGTGTTTGTAAACTGATCCCTCACTGATCTGGAGGAAGCCTCAGGAGGTCATCTAATCCATAATTCTGCCTGGAGGAAAGGTGAACTCCATTTAAACCGTTCCTTACAGAGATTTGTCTAACCTGACCTCCCCACCAGGGATGGAGAGTGAGCAACGTCCCTGAAAGATTCACTCCAGCACTTAGCTAATTTCTCTCTCTCTCTCTCTTTGATCTTCAGCTACACATTGCCTTTTGTCATGTCATAGTTCCTTAGCTTTTGTGATGTCCTTATTTTTAAGACTTGAACTGAAAGTAAAATAAGGTGATTTGGGCCTCCTAGATTAATTTAAAATGTGAATGTGAGGACCAAAACAAAAGACTTATTTTGCGTAGTATTAACCAAATGAGCTCTCCTAGTGTATGGAATGGGTTAAATAGAGTTACTGTGCTTCCAACTACCTAAAGAGATATGAACAAATTCTGCTTCTGAAGCATGTCATGATGAATAATTTAGGGACTCTGGGACTGCATGCTGTACGTAAAGGTATTATAGGGCATAATATATCATTAACATGTATAGAGTGTCTCTGTAATTTGAAATAGAAAATATATAGAGTATCACAGCAGGAAATAATGTATGCTTGATGAAAATTTTCTGTCTGAGAATTAGCATCTTTGTCAAAATGACAGATCAAAACTCTAATGTGAAATTAATGTTTTAATAAATTTAATGGAGCCCATCGCTAGGACTGGAGAAAGCAGCTCCTGATGCTCTGAGAGTGTAGTGTTCATAAATAAGCCAGATCAATTTCCCACAGAACATCTAGACAGGCAGAACAAGTCTGCATTGCAGCACCTGGCAGCCTGGAGTATGGTGGCCACGCTGGAGCCCAAGGGCCTGGCAGCAGCCCTGCTCTGGTTCTGTGAGATGTGCGTGCACACATTGCATGCGGGATGCAGCTCTTAATGCACAGAGCTGCACAGCTTGGGGCCTGAGCAGCATCAGCTGCCCTGCCACAGCCCACTGTGCGTGTGCTAGGCACAGCTTGCCGTAACTTGGAGTGTTTTCAGGCTGTGCTGCTTCTGGCTTCATTAATTTAAACAAATATTCACTTGAAAATTATATCTGTTAATAGGCCAATCAGTTTTGTGTTTCTCAGTGCTTGTTGCTTATAAGAGTGTTATGTTAAGGTTTTTAGTAGAGATTGGGAAGATGAGTCAAGGTTTTCCATGAGGGAATATTAAGACACATGTGATTCATCCATCTCATGTGAAATATTGAGTGAAAATGCATATGGTACACCAGGTAGGAAGAACATCTCATTTATTTAACTCCCTGGGAATAAACCGTTCACCAACACTTCTGACGTATGTCAGTCAAAACTAAACTTCCATCCTAAGCTGGTTCTCACTTGATGGCCTTTCTGTTCTTTGATGTATGCTGGATCTGACCTTAAAGCATCTTTATGTATTAATTCTGTATTATTCAATGTATTATTCAATGCTGCTGAGTTCCACTAGAATTCTAATGCATACTGTAAAATTACCTGTAAAATGATGTTGGTCCTGAAACTTATTGCAAGCAGTCAGAATATTAAACTTAGTGCCACTGAGTTCTGGTGCTGGTTTTAAATCTTTGATGCTTTTAATGGTGAATATTAGATAAACTGGATGCATCTATTTTCATAGGTTTTTTTGTGACTTCCTCTTGTCAGCCTATGCAATGAACTGACTAGAAGCAATACAATTCCACTGGTAACCTGGACTTATTACTAGTTTCTATGTCATTGCTCTAAATAAAGGACTCAAATTAAAATTATAATCTAGGATTTCTGTGCAAAACACTGTTATAAATATCTGTTTAATAACCTGCTGAGGGAGGGCATAGTGCTGTCTCTGTTGAATGGCACTGGGCTTTGAAAGGCACTGGGCTTTTCATTTTGTCTGATAAAGCTGATGTGGAAAAAGGTTGGCACACCTTTGCCTCGTCCTCCAGAACAATGTCTACAGTGATGTGGTGAAACTACAGGAACCGAGGGCATGACTTTCCCCTCTGTAAGTGAAGAACACGTTTATATGTCAGGAAGCCTTTAGAAAGCAGGAACAGCACCAGAGTTCCTGAAGAACTCTTTCTTCTCTAGATTGTCTCCAGCCAGCAGAAGACTTGGCTGTGTTTCTTTTCAGCAATGTGTGTCTCTGAGCTGTGCTTTGCAAAAAGAATGAGAGACTGACTGAAAAGTGCAGCTTTATGCCTATTGAATTTGGTGAAACGATTAGTCCCTAACTTCCCGGGTAATTTTCTTTTCTAAGAAGCACTTCCGTAGTGTTTAGGTTTGGAGAATGGGATTCATGAGGGTAATTGGGTGTCACTAAACCAAGAGATGCATCCAGAGGCCTAACCCTCCCTTGTGTTGAATTATGGTACAAACTGGAGCAGTTTAACAGGAGAGGTCCGGAGTGAGTAGAACTCTGTAGCCCAGAGTTTGGGGCAAACTCTTTGGAATTGAAGAGCTGAAGCTCATGGTCACACTTCAGGACAGACAGATCCAGCTGTGGTTCCTGGTATAATTTGTGCATGAATTATGGGAATGGTAGCATGCTGAGGGGCTAAAAAGAGAGGCAGAGGGTAAGCATCTCTTTTCTTACCTTTTCCTTGTAAATCCCTGCATGGACTATTTTGTATTTTTTCTCTTTAAAAAAGTCTATAAATGGAAAGGTTTTATTCTGGATAAAAATAAGTACTGTGGTGGTATTTTTCACTTCTTTTTTCATCAGTTTGTCACTGATGACTAAGTGATGGAGTTCTGAGAAGTGTGGTTTTGGTTTAGCTCTAGAAACCCATGCAAGGTTTTCTCTCAAGCAGGTAATAACATCGAGGCAAAATTTATTTCTGTCCCCTGGTTTCATATGCCCATCTGTCCTGTCTGTTTAGCCTCTATCTTTGCAGATATTTTTTTCCAAACACTGAACATGCCAGAATTTTTACTTATGTTTTATACTGAAAACCTACAATATCTGCAAATTGGAGCTAGAAATAGGAGAGAATTAATTCAAATGAAAATTTCTCTGTGGCTGATGTAAACCACAGTATACATCTTATACCCATCTGAGGTAGTTGCACATGAAAAAGTTTTCATACAGTTCTGTTAATAAATTATTCTTTTTTGGAGTCAAACCGGTTTTGATAACATCCAGAAAGGAAAACAGGTACAAAAAAAAGTTTTTTAATTTTATGGTAATTCTAATTTTAATCTAAATTCTTATCAGTCAGTGTTGTAACTATTTCTAGTTGTTTCAGACTTGCAGAGGTTGTTATAAACTGCACTCCATAGAAAATTCTGAACCTTAGAATATTAGCAAACTACCAGAAGCTAAAAATAGGTTCACACAAAAAAAAGTCAGTGTTCCATACAACTGGCATTAGTTTTACCATCATTTGATCTGTATAAGAATAGCATGCATAATTATACTATCATTACTATTATATACTATCAACTGATCATTTGCAGATACAGAAATGCAGTTTGATGAATATACAAACAAAGGAGAAAGGCAGATTGTATTTTCCTGTTTGCATATGTTGCTGTCTGTGTATCTATTTCCTGGGCTTTGAGTCCTCACTCTCTGGGGTGCTGAGGTTAAAGAGCAGTCCCTGGGCTTAGCTCCATAGCTGGAATTTCCAGATGGCTTTTTTGTGAAAACGATGGTGTAACATCCCTGATTTTTTTGAATGGAATGCAAAACAAATCAAACATATTTACCACCCCAAACCTCTGCCTTGGAATAATTAGGCTTGCAAATTTTCAGAGATCTGACAGCCTATTTTTAGATACAGCTGGAAAAGATGTCAAGCATGGCAGTGTCTTTACGCTGCACAGTAAGAATGGGACACTCACAAAACATCTCATCTAAACATTTTGGTTTGCAGGACTTTATTATAGGTTTTGGAGGGGAAAAAGGGGATTTCTGTATCTCTATAAAATAGGGAAAGATAAATTAACTTGGCTCTTATCAGTACTTTTTATTCTAATCTAATGTTTCTGTTACCATAATTAATTCACTCTGTGCTTATAGGAAACTTATCAAGAATCAATCTTTTTATTTCTGTCTTCTCTTTTTCGAGTCCAACATCAGACTGATTCCCGTCTCCTCTGTTTTCTTTCAGTGCCTCCTCCCAGCCCACTTGACCAATTCAGGTTCTGTCAGCCTTCTTGACAACCGTGATCTGAGGTACTTGTGCTCTTTGTGATATTTTAATGGGTTCAATTTCTGCTCACACTCAGCAACTCATTAACTTTTAGTTATTTTTTCAGATATAAGAGCAGTGCTGTTTCTCCTTTTTATATCTTGTCGTTAGGCTGGCTCTGATTCCACAAGTCAAAAGGCTTGTTAGCATACAGGGTGTGTGGAACAAGGGAGGCTTCAGCAGGTGACTCACCTGCTGTCAGTAAACCAGAGACAATCAGCATGTCCCTGCCAGGCAGTCACCTTTCTTTTGTCCCCTCCAGTTTTCTTAGACTGATTTTTAAAGAAGGAGCACCACTTTTTTCACCCCTTCATTTATGACTGCAGTCCTTTCTGGTTTTGATTTACTTTGAATAGCAATTAGAAAAGAATATTCAAGCTCGTATTCAATGTCTAGGGATTTAGCAGAGTCATGCTAGAAACTGTTCAAAGTAGCTCCATATGAAGTTGGATTCAAATAGTGCTGATATATTTTTAATTTGTGTTTGTGGGAGTAATGGAAGGGAGGCACTTTATTGTGTAGGTGCTGGTGTCTGAAATGGATTTACATGGATATTTTAGTAGATTAATGACAAGTTTTCAGATACTCATAGTTGTGTGGTTGTTTTTATTCTTACAACTGGGTGAACTCTGAGGTCTTGTTGAGCTAAGCAGTAGCAAAAATTATATATTGAAAACTGCACAATGTGGAACCTTATTTAGAAACACAGATGTGTGGATGGTGGCTTGACTTATGGGAATTATGTGATTCTTCAGATTCCTAGGGTGTTTCATGGTGTAGATGGCTGTTCTGTACCAAGAAATGGATTGTGATGTCTACAGCAATGTTACAATGATAATTTAAAATTGTGGCAATGGTCCCACGTTGGAAGTAGACATCCTGCTCATCTCCTTTTGACTTGTGGAAAAACGAGGCCGTCTGCTTATAAATGAGACGTTTTGAGGCCATTTGCTTAAAATCGTTAATTGCAGAGGAGACACCTTAAGTAACAACTTCTAAGATTTGTCCTCCTGAGAGCCTGAGGAGATCAGCTCCTTTGCAAGTGGGAGATGAGGTGGGTAAAGAAAATACAAGGACATTGTAGGAGATAGCAAGGCAAATGCAGGATGTCTGTACAGCCCAGCAGAGCTTTCTGTTGCAGAAGGCTAAATCAGCTCTGCATCTCCTGGCAGCTCCATGGTGAGGAGTCCCCCATCTAACATATGAACGACTGGACAGCTTTCCAGGGAAATGCCTGGATGAAGCCTGGGGCTGAGTTTGACTGGATATTCTGTGCACATCTCAGGCCTGTGCTTTGGGAGCTGTCCTGCTGGTGGTGAGTTCCTGTGTAACTCTGTATGACAGAGATCAAGAATTAAGAGCAAGGGTAAGCTGCTGGGACTTTTCCTCTGCAGGTTTTGCAGACTGTTGCAATGCAGCCAGGTAATAAAAGTCTGTCTGGGTAGCTGGCTGAAGTCTTCAGGAATTCCTCATTTTTCTGTCTGAAATTCATAGTAATTCTTTTGGATGTTGGTACGTAATGTTCTGTGTGTAATTTCACTGCCGTGGGAAGGAGCATGTCCTGGTGTTATTCAGGTTGCATGCGCTTTGTGTTGCTGTGAAAACAGATTGCTGCTGATAATAAGTATTTCATTTTGTTAAGACTACTTTAAACGAGTATCAGAAAAGGTCACTTTTTTGAGATTGTATCTGAAAATGTGCATCCAGTTTTGTCAAACTTTTCCTATTTAAGTGGAAAGTTATTTTTTGCAGGATCAGAGGATGATATGAAAAATGTTGATGATTACTTATTTCAAGTGGCAGCAGTGTTGTGACTCACTCTTTCATGGGCATCATTCCCTACATCCATAATGGATTTTGAAAACTGGAGCTGGCTTCTGCCAACAAATGAAATATTAATGAATGCAGGGTTGCATAATGCAGCTTTTACGTAGTGTAATTTTTCCAAGGAAATGAAATGACCACCTCTTAAAAGTAAACTGGAGGAAATGCTTCATAGTCTTACTTTGCTGTGAATCAAAAGGGGTTTGGGTGAAATCTTAAATATCTGTGCATTGGTGTACTTGTTATATACAGGGGCTCTGCAGCTTCGATGCATCAGATGAAACTCCTAAAGGTGGATTAAATGGTTTATTACAATGACCGCTGCATTAGTTGTAATCACTTAATCATACCTTTGAATGTGGATCAGTTCCAGATCTGTTTAAAAGTATACACTACAAAGGCAAAGGAGTGAGGATGCTGAGGATAGCAGAAAATCAGGAGTTCATCAGCACACATAAGTAACACATTTTCTGAAAGAAATGACATGAAAACTTTTTTCCATACAGCAGAAAGAGGTGCTTGACTAGTCCTCAGCACTTGTAAATCAGTCCATGAATCAATCAAACTGTACTCAGTATGGATTAAATTTAATCTGTCTTTGGTTACTGCCTAACCCTTGAAATGACAACATTTTTGTCTGTTGTTACCTAAGGCTGTAAGTAGGGATTTGGGTCAAGGCATTCAGCAACAAATTGGGGAAAACAACTGGATTTTCTATATTTAAGGGAAGGGTAATAAATAATAGCAAAGCCCATTAATCCTCTTTTCCATTAGTGGCAATGTCAGATAAAGCTGCTTAGTGACTCTTGAGGAATGTTACACGGATGATTTATTGCATGTGTAGTTTTAGATGTTAAGTGTAATTTTGAAATATGGTACCTTTACAGACTCACCAAGAAAAAGAAAGGAATAGCAGATGAATTACAGCACCATATATGGGAAATTTCTGTATGTCTCTTCAGCTGATTTCCCAGCCTTTTCAGTTAGTTCTGGCTCCTTTCACTGGATATGAGCCTCATCTGCTGCAGAGGCTGACAGGACACTTTGTGGTAACTGGTGAAATTAGAAAAGCCCTGTCTTTGATGATGCACTTGGAGAATGGGTCTCATTTGGTTACTTTTCTCCTGCCTGTTTGCTGTTTGACACATGACTATTTATAAGAATGAGCTATTAATAAATTATTTTGTCTACTCTGCATTACAGATGCAAAGAATAGTTATGGTTTTATAAGCATTTTTAATAGTGGGAATTTATTTTAATGATGTATAAGGAGGAATGTTTATCCAGTATTGAAGAGTGGGATAATAATGAATGAACTCTGAACTTCTATCTCTGTTACAATATCCCTACTGATTTTAAAATGCAAACTGCTTTATGCCGGGAGGTGACTGTTCCTCAGGTTCTCCTTAAAAGCCTTGCTGTTCCTCACCCCAGCTGCATTTGCTCCTGGGAGAGGACTCAGCTACTTTTTTATTTTACTGGAAATTCACTGTGCAAAACAGGGATGTGATGGAGTGATGAGTGTGGTGCACCTGCAGGTTGGGTGCAGGCACTCACAGCAGCATGACTCACCCCTCCATCCTCCCAGCCTGGCATTCAGCTGGATTTGCCTTGTGTTTGACTAAGAAATAATCTGCTAGGTTCCAGACAAATGCATCTGCCTGACACTTATGTACTGCATGTTTTATTTAAAGCTTTAAGATACATTTATGTATTGTTGTGGTTTGCTTAGATCTGCGCTGTGATTGTGCTTTGGGCATCGCTTTAAAACTGTACAATGCAAGGCAATTGAGGAAGAACACACAGAAATTATTTCAAAAGTGGTTCTTTTTAAAAAGAGCTGTTGAACAGGTTAGTCAGAACTGTGAGTCACTCCAATTGAGTCACGCTTACTTTTTGGTGGCTATAGATTATCTGGTTTTCCTGTTTCTCCATGCAGCTATGAGCAATGCTTTGGTAAGAACTGTACAGCTTTGAAGAATTGCTTTTCCCTGCTCTGCCTGAACACATTTATTCATTGGGCAGTTTATAAAGCCATTTTTTGGCCCATTCTCTTAAACCACTCGAGGGGCTGGTAGCAAGACACAAGTGATGAGAAATCTGCCAACTGTTGCGTTGAGGGGAGAGAAAGGAGAGCGAGAGCTCTCCCTACCAACCCACGATTGGCACCAGTTCTGTGGGGTTAGTAGGAAATACTAGGAGTTATCCTGGTTGGCATTATCCCTTGTGCACCCACAGGAGCTGAGACAAGAACTTTGGGGTAGTTAATCAGAGCAGAGAAGATCTGTGAGGAACAGAAAAAACAAGGGGGTGGGAGAGAAGAACAGATATGCCCTGAGATGGTAACTGGGTTGTTGCCTTAATAAGTGTTGGAGCTGAGTTTGGGTGTGTTGGAGGATTTTTTTTTTCTATATTTGTAGTGAGCATGCATCAACACAGCTGTAGTGTTAGGCATAATCCCAGAGCCTTTACAACCATTATCCCAGACACTGAATTAGCAATGTATGTACTGGCCAAGGGTTTTCAGCCTGGTGGCTACCTAAAGTTAGTCTGAAACTGTGTAGGTGCTTAAATGTGGGTTTGAGAGCCTGGATTTGTGTTAGAAAGTGTAGGCTGTAGTTCTTCAAGCTTCAGCAAAGAGAGGGAAGATACTGTAGCTCTGAATATTCCTGAATGTGCCTACATTTAGACTACAGTATTCATTACTCTTTTTTTACTGTCAGCATTTTTGTTAATACAAAGGCAAGATGTCCTTTCCTTGTAATCTTAAAAAAAAAATAAAATTACAGTCAAGTTTTAAAGGATTAGTTATTATTTTTCACTGGCTCTGCTTCTGAGAATATCTGTAAAGACTCTAATTCTCTCTAAAAATGGATAGCTCACCTAGAAATAGAACTTTTTTTTGTGATTGATATATTCTGATTGATGCTTCAGAACTGCTAGACAGAAAATATTATTAAAATGAGAATGAAAATGTCTTTCTTATATTTACAACTCTCTGAGTAGTGTAAAACCAAAACCAATTTTCTCTGGTTTATAAAAGGGTCAGAAGACTTAAAATTTGAGACAGAAAACATGATCGTGTCATCAAGAACACTTGATGTGTTTTACAACAGAGGATTTAAATGCTTCAAAAGGGAAAAGTAATTTACCCTTCTCTTTTGTAATAGATAGAAAAGTGATAAAGCTGCTTTCCGCAGAAATTTCTTTCCCACATGGTTCTGCTTCCTTTCAGCAGATCCATACAGGAAAAATCCAAGTCACAAACAGTTTGCATTGGGATCAAATTTATGTGAAAGATGTAATTTGTTCAGTGTCAGCAGCTGTTGTAAATTTGCACAGGGTCTTCCCAGAGAAAACTACTGCTTTCAGATTCTTTTTGGACCGTAAAAGCTGTTGCAAACATGGGATGAGAACATATTCCAACACACAATGTACTGAAAAGGAGAATAGAGAATGCACAGCTGGAGGGCTGAGTGCTGCCCTCTGTGCTATAGCACTTTAGAGAGCTGATTGTGGAGGCCCCTGTAAGATGCTCTGAGCCAGAAGAAGAGATCTCTTCTGCAAAGTCTTGTTCAGGGTGGTTTGTCCTGGTCCTTGGAGGGGAATCTGCTCGTAGGAGTTGGAAACAACTACTAAACTTGTCCCCATGAAGATAGGTGGCTGTTGTTAGAACCTTTCTATGGTGCCATGGATGGTAAATCACCTGTGGCCAGGCTGTGTCAGGACTCAGACCCTGGAATCTGGGCAGGAGACTCCATTCCCTAAGGAAAGGAGATGTCCTGGTGGCCCTGGCGCAGGACACATCTGTGCACAGGCTCGGGCTCGGTGCTACCTCAGGACACTCCTGAGCCAGGCAGCTAGCCCACGAGATAAACACACACACATTAAGCAGGAGGCAGTGCAGCAGGAGAATAAAAAGGCAAGAGCACAGATGGTGTGTGGTTATGTGGATAATTCCTTGGTTTTGTAAAGAAATTAGGTCCTTGTTCCAGTGACTGCCACAGCTTTGTCTCTCCCCAAAGTACCACTATACAAGAGAAAATCCTTCTAAGTAATGAGAAAATAAACTTGAATATGTGTATAAGACATTTATGCTTTTTTAACATGTACCATTTTCTTATATTTTCTGTAGGGTTCTGATTTTATGCCTCAAAGTTGAATATTATGTAACAGGATTGTATTATTTAGTTTCTATAGAGTGTTGTGACCAGTTCTGGCTGTTTTACTCTACTGCAAGACAAAGTGCAAAGAATGTATATTTGGGTGAAATGCAGTTTCCTCTGTCTTTCCCTTAATATAAAAGAAAAAAATACTTTGCTTATTGGAAAAAAGCAAAAAACAAAACCAAAAGCCAAAACCAAATCAAACAAAACCAAAGCAACCCAAAAGGTAATGGAAATTAAAAATATTCTCAGACTTTGGAAGAACAAACTTATGTCTGCTAAGGAGCTGTGGATTGTTCTGGTAAATTAAAATAGTGCATGGTAGGACACAAGCACAGATCATCATGAGCCTGGATAGAAATAGAAGCCAAACAGAGGAGGAATACTTGCTAGCAGAAGAAATTACAACTGCAAGGTGGAAACTGAACAGGAATTGACCACTGACTGTGGCTGCTGATATTTAGTAGCTCATTCACAGCATTTTGGTGAAATACAGGTGCAGGGGAATATGGTATAACTGATGAGATGTTTCTCACGTCAATGGATCATGATATTAGAAAAGTTAATGGCCTGAATCAGTGGGTTTCAAATGTCACTGACTGCACATTTAGTGCATCGTAATTCAGAAAACAAGTTGGGGAAAAAAATGTAGGATTTGTTACCACGTGCTTTTCATGGCAGAAATAAGAATGAGCAACAGGAGCTTTATAAGGCTCCACAAAAATGGATGAGTTAATGCCCAGAAGACCTCCCTTGGCTCTCCATCCTAACTGTGTTTTACTTTGGGACTGTTTGCTTATATTTTCTGGATTTATTCTGGATTTTGTTTGTGCCTTTCTGTTATATTCCCCAACGTGAGTTTTCTTTCTTCTGTCCACGACATGATTTTCTCTTCTGACATGTGGACAGCTTTTCCTTTCTATGAGATTTAGATGGCTGGGAAGAAATATTATGTCTGAATTGACAGCCAGGAATAAGTTGACTAAATGCAGTTCTTTGTAGGATTTTTTTCCATGGCTCAGAATGGGCTCCAGAGGGGCCTGTGAGAAGTTGGAGCTGTCATGGGTTTTATATTTATTGATGCATGTAGCAAGTTCAGAAAAGAGCATATCAATAAACACATTACATCAATTTTGACTCAATGACATCAGCTTCTTCTCTGACCATACTAGCCCCTGAAATTAATAAGCACTTGGCAAAAGAGTAACAAGATTTATATGTATAGATACTGACTGCAGTGAATGGGGTTAAAAAGCTCTCTGTGGGATCCTGTGTCTTGTACAGTTGTACCTGGTGTGTACAAATGGAGACTCCTTGCTTTCCCCTGTTTTGGATGTAGGAAGGAATATAATCTTTAGGTTTTCAGACATTTCAAGTGTTCATAGAAATGCAGAGTAAATCTAAATCCACTGTTAAGCATACCTGTGTTACTGTCTGTATTTCCTTTTCTTTCCAAAAGAAAAGTAGTTCTGGTTATTTATTATGACACAAGGGACTTGTGGGGACCCAGGCCTGTGAGGCGCTGCAGAGGGGGTGGTGTGTCCGGCACTGCCCTGGAGGACTCGGCTCCCTGCGGGGTCGGTCAGTCCCGTCACCCCAGTTAAACACTGCCCGGGACCTTCACTGTCTGCTTTGTACCCCAGTCCTGTCCCCTGATTGGCCGCTTTTGAATCCCCACCCTGATTGGTCCAAGTTTCAATCCCCTAATTTGTTTATTAATGTCCCCTCTGATCGGTTCCTTTCTCAACCGTTAATCCCATTGGCTGTTTATGAAACCCCGCCCCTTTTGTGACTGTATAAAAGCCGCTGACTGAGGCCCTCGGGGTCTTTGAGTCGTCGGCGGGGATGGAATAGAGAAGATTCTTGGAGATCATCTTTGGCTGCCGAGTGATTCCTCTGCCTGAGATCGCCTCCACCAGGGAGAGCCATTTCGGCCTAAAGCCCGGTTAGAGCTGACGGGCTTTTCCGTCACAATAGAGCTGGAATCACTGGGCTTTGCCCTCATAACTGAGCTGAAATCACTGCCCCGGGGTGCCTGCACCACCTGGACTGAGGTGCCTCTTTAGAGGCGACTCGCCAGGGAAGGTCGCTGCCCCCAGAAGAGCCGGCCGGCCGGGGGCCTCGGCGGGGTGGCGACAGGAACTTACGTCACAGGTTACACTTTCGTAACTGCATTCATTGCTATTCTGTGTCTGAATTTCAGTCAGCATTCCTGGTGTTACACAAGCAGTAATGATTATTCAGAGTTCTTGGAATGTGATCTAAATGCGTAAAGTAGTTGTTAAGTGGCATAAGCATAATATAATTGTGTAGTTTTGAATTTCATGTCCTGGGTTAGTTTAAGCATTAATAGTTTGTAATCTGTCTGTATCAGATTGTCCTACAGTGCAACGAAAATAGAAAATAGAAAGTAAGCTCATGAGAAAGAAAATATTCAGGGGCTTGGAGAGTCTGTCTTCATACCCAAAACTGAGGGACATGTGGTCCCGGGAATCAGTCCTACTGGGCTATAGATACTGTGGGCAACATCCTTGGGTGGTGTAATTTGCAAAGCTGCCCCCTGGTACAGCTGCCCAGCCCTCTGGGAGCAGCCTGTGGGTGTTTTCTGCTGGTGGTCAGAGCGTAGAAATACCTAATCACAGGTTTTGTAAATTAGAAAGGGGCTTAGAGAGGATTCATGGCAAATCTGTTTTTTATGTTACCTGTCCCTCAGACTAATCAGGGAGTGTCAGGTGGTGCACAGTAATGCTTGGGGGGAAGGCCAGGTGTCCTCTGAAAACACATAATTGCTGATAATGGAACAATGCTAATTAAAGAGGTGCCTCTGTATGTCACTGAGAATAAGCTCTGAAACTAGACAGCAATTACTTTAGGTTGGTTTTGATACGTGGCTTCTAGATTGGTATTGATTTTGTTTTATATCATTCTGGCTTTGCTGGTGTCTGCACCTACGCTCAGCTGGAGTCTCTTCCTGGACAGGCCTGTCAGTTCATTTTGAGACACACAGCAAGATCAACTGAGTGCTGCTTCCCCCAGGTTTTCCCCTCTCAGATGATGTCCTAATTAGGTCACAGAGAAAATCAAAGATGTAGAAGCTGCATTGAGTGCTCACCAACCAGCTCCTATGTGTAATTGCTGTATTTTAGTTTAATTTCTCCTGAGATGTTTGCTGATGTCTTGGAGAATGTTGCCCATAAAAAGGCAGGCTGCTCGTCAGGAAAGCAAGTCGGTGAACACACGAATATTTTGAGCTGCAGTGTGTAGCACTCAGTCCCTCAGTCACTTTGTCCCTACAGGAGAATGCATGTGACTCCTCTCTCACATGGCAGCTCCTTGGTTTATACCTCACAGATTGGAAAATAGCAAAAGTATCCTGCAGGGCACTGGAGCGATCCACAGTGCTAACATTTTACTGCAGAGTGATTCCTTCCCTTACCCTTCAAGAAAATCCTGTGTGTGGGAAGACAACAGACTTGCTAAAGTCAGAAATGAGTTACTGCTTTACTGCCTAAATAAAAGTCAGAAGTGTGGCCTCAAAAGCATATTATGTGTGACCTGCCAAGGAAGCATATTTAATCTGCTCCTCAGAACAGTGGAGCTGAATATGTTCTGTTAGTGTGGCAGCAAAAGTAAGCAGGTGGGACTCGCTGCACTCCTTGTTGGTACAGCTTGAGAGGGAGATGAAGGGAGGCCGGAGCACTTCAGGGTATTGTTTCTTGGCAAGAATACACATGCTCTAAGAAAAACAAATTTGCTCAATATTTTTATGAGACTGAGCTCAGCTGGGTCTGACAGGGGTGACTTGACTTGGTCCAGAGAGACGGTAGTGGGGAGATCATTCCAAGTTTTCCTTTATTTGGGTAATGGAACATGAGTAACTTCTTCCCCGAGGTGGAAGGCGTTGCCCTGGGCTCCTCATCCTGCAGTGTGTGTGTGTAACACTGTGCCTCTCACATCCCTCCACCGTGCCCAGGGCAGCTCCCTTGTATGGCCTGGCTGCACTGCAAAATATTATTGCCTTTGATGCAGCAATTCCAGCACAGGTACTTTGGACTCTGCGGGATAACAAATAATAATAAAGAAAATAGTCTGGCAACAAATGCTAATCACACCCTATAGGCTTGCACTGAGTTACTCACTAGGTAGTAGATATTACATGCAAAATACTAACTTTCCCTGAACCTTAGAGAGTTTAGAGTTCTTTGTAAATGTGTAATTTCCCCTTTAAAGTACAGTTCATTTCCCAGTACAAATTCTTTGTTATTTTGTAGTTAGGGTTGAAAGGCCTCATCATTTGTCTGAGTCAGAAACGCCCTTAAAAGAAAGCAGTCATTTAGTGAGATGAGCAAATTCGGGAAATTGAGACGAAGGTTCTGTTCTGCAGGTGAACCCAAAGATGCACAAAGCCTGCAGGGGTGTGGGTCTGGGGGGTGTGTGACATTTTGTACAACTGCAGCTTGGAGAGCTGCACTATTCCTCCTTCTCTTTTATGACTTTTTGACTGTTGTACTCTCCTGTTCTGCTGAAGCCAGAACTATTTCTGCCCACTTTTGTCTCACTACCTCTCTCTCCTTGTGCAGATTTACACTGCCTTTGTAAGGCACTCACTGCCAGCTAATGCTGTTCTGAGCTTATGAACATATGATTTATTTTGAGTATGTGTCTCTCTTCCATGCAAAAGCAAGCTGGATGCTGTGATTCCTGTTTCATTCTTCTTCCTGACCTAGCAGCAATTCTCCTGTTGATACAAACCAAATAAAGAATGGATTTTCTATGCCAATCTATTTGTCAGCCATAACTGGGCAATTATATTAGTCAAATTTCCAGAAGTGAACAGCAACGTATTTCTGAATCTTGGTATCTCCAAAATGTATGTAGATATTTGCTTTGGGGATCTCTGACATTTTTGTTGTCAGCTAAGGGCTCTCATGTGATGTTTATGTTGGCTAGATCAACACTTGGCAAAACAGGGTAAGAACAAAACTGGGCGTAAAAGCTGGGAAGCTTTTCTGCAGAGAAAGTGTTTTCCTGGACATAGGATTTGCAAAAATATGAATCACTGAGACTGTTCAGAAGAAATAAGGAAAAACTGATCTAAAAGCCTTTATTTTCAGATTTTCAGAAATATGTATTCTGATGAATTCAAAATAAAAAGTCCTTAAAAGTTTATCTGTTATTCAGTGGGGAAGTTCAAAACTTACTTCATGCGTAGCTGTAGCTTTATTTTCATTGAGACTTCAGGACAATGAGAGACTGGCATGTCATCTGAATGTGGTGATGAAAAATATCTGACATTGGGCATTTCAGTGTTAAGAATGATGTTTTACAGCATTACGGTCCTAATTGGCTTGCATGTCATTATTGAAAATAAGGAGGTAACAGCAGTTTCAGGTTTTCTCCATGCATGGGACTTAGAAGGAAGCAGAGATGTAGGTTCAAGCTCTCCCTTGTGAGGCCAGAGGCTCCTTGCCTGCTCTGGTCTCACCCCCAGCACATGGATGGGAATCAGGTGGAAGGAGCTGGGGTCAGCCAGTAGAGCCCAAGCCAACGCTGCTGTTGAAATGAATGTTTGCCCCTAAAGACAAACTACTTCCATCTGGTAAAAGAAAAAAGTTATTGTGAGTCTACTCTAGTTCCTCACTTGTGTTCTCCAGGAGCAGGGTGGCTCCATTTATCTAACCCAGGCATTGCTCTGAAACACGTTCCTGAGTCTGGCTGGCCTTTTACTTATATGCATTTGTTATTACTATGCCTGTTTTACATGAAATGTCATTTCATTGAATGGTTTCACAACCTTACAGGAAGAGACTCTCTATTTACACTGATCAAGTGCTATCTTTAAAAGGAGTGGAAGTTCGTGAGCGAGTTGCAATGTGAACTGCTTCCCTAACGGAGATTTAGCAACTGCTGTTCAGCACCTAAGACCAGACAAACCACAGAAAAGTGATGATGCTTTATAAACTTGGCCTCAGTCCAAAGCATCCCTGTCTTACAAACTGATCTTTGGTCAGGTTATCTTCCCAGTAATAATATCAAAGCCCAGTAGTGTGTTTGCACAGGGAATGAATTTGCAGAGAATTACACCTTGACTTGTGCACCCACAAATGGAGAAGTTGTATTTGTAGGAGCTCCCTTTCTTGTGGGGTGTGTGTAGATACCCAGTCCTTTAAATTCTACTCTAGCCAAGCTGTGATGCTTATCAGTGTGAATTTGAGATAAAATATACTGATTCCTCCATTACACACTTGAAGCGCTCGCTGTGAACCCAGCCTAACCATTCAAAATCAAGAGTCAAGCACTCACTTCAGCATTTTGGAATAAATCCCTTAAAAATAATATCACTTATTTTTAATGACACTCTACTTATTGAGCATGTAAATTAAGCTTTTACTCCCCACAACATCTAGAAGAATACCTTTGTTCGGTTTCTGTCCTGCGCATAGAGTGGCAGTAAAGAAATTTATATTTGTATGGCCAGAGCAATAGAAATGGAAACAGGAGGAGAAAAAATTTGAATTTTCATTTTTGAAGCAGGATTTAATTACTAACATTAAATTTAGCTTTTCTGTTCATCCTTCTCTCACAAAACCTGCTCTCTGAAGGGCAGAGGTCCCTGCAGGCTGGGTGTGATATTGTGGTCCTCAGGTAATTCATGCCGTTCTCCACGTTGATACATATGTACAAATACAAGAAAGAGCAGAGCAGGCAGTGTGTGTGAGAGGTGGGAGGCCGGGGCGAGGGGAAGATGCGCTGCATTGTCAGTGCCGCTGGTGAAGAAAAGCGATTGTCAGGGCTCTGATTCCTGGCTGCCGCTGCTGCCTGGGAAATGTGTGTCAACACCACGCAGAGGCACAAGCTGCTGCTGCGGGGAGGAGGAGGAGGTGCCTCTCTTTATCCCTGCTCGGCGTCTCGGAGATGCCTTTGTCACAAACAGGAGTGCTCGCAAGGCGTTGTCTGCGTTGCTTTCTCTCGCCCAGCCCAAACAACAACATCCCACCTCTGCTATTTAGCAGTGAGGTTGTTTATTTGTCGGGTTGGGTTTTTTTTCCTTTTGTTTTTTCTTCTTTGCTGCTGTAAGATTTCAGTATGATCCAAGACTGTATTCTCTGGATTTGAGGGGTGTTTTTCGAGGGGGAATTCCACTGCTGCCTCAAATCCAGCAGTTTGCAATATCCTGAGCTGACCCTGCTGAATGTATTACATCAGATCAGAAACATTTTTGTTGCAGGAGCACAGCAGCCTATTCCTTTCACAGAAATGGTTTCATCTACTGTTAGCTTAAAAACCTTTTCCTATTTGAACTGTCCATTCTGCCAGATTTTTTTTTCAGAGAATCCCTTGGGGTTTGGCCGTGAGCTGAGCATGTAAGAGACCACTAAACAGGAAAACCTCTAGACACCTTAGCTAGGCAACTCTGTTTGAGTAAAAAAAACACCAAACCTGTGTTTATGAGCCAATTACACAGAGCAAACATTTAAAAGATAGAATAACAAATACTTGTTTGTAAACCTTTTTTTAAACAGCACTGTTACAACTATAAAAGATCATGATCCAAGACTCACAGTCTACCTGCACCCCTGCCTGAATTCTGGGCGCTGCTGGCTGGGCTTTGTGAGTGTTGTAGGACTGATCCCCGTGGTTTCTGGATTATGAGCATGTGCAGAGCAGCCCAAGGTAGAGCCGTGCATGCAGAGCGAGCACACAGAGACGTGCCTTGCAATGCCATGTTTGTGCATGTGTGCCTACAACTGAGGAGGATACAGCGAGCCTGCCTGCCTTGCTGATTTATCTGATGTTTTCTTGTTTCTGTTTCAGCATTCAGGATAAGTCCTTCAACACGACAGCTTTAGCAGAGTAAGTGAACACCTTTAAAGATGTCCTTATTTTTAAACAAGAATGATGAGTTTAGTTAGCGTACAGAATAATTATGAGTGGTATGTGAGGAGTCCCAAGCTATCTGTCATATATTTTGTTTGAGTTTTCTGTAATCTAAATATATTATTGACTGTATGGGAAGGATTGCATAAAGCAGCTGCCTTTAAGTGGTCTGTGACTATTTAGCAGTGAAATACCTTTTTTGGGAGAATATATGCTGGGTGCACATCACACATGTTTAAGTGCATGATTTTCAGTGTCGGATAAACCTCCTGTCAAAATACTGCTCATTTCTGGTGCTGATGATCCTGTCAAACACAAGCATGTCTTTTTTCTAAGGACACATGATCTGCACTTACCACAAGCATTGTTAGGAATAAAATAATCATTAGGAAATACTTGGAAAAATCCCTATATGTTATTTAGACAGACCAAGTACCAAAAATGTAATTTCTTTGTTATCAATTTCATAAACTCCTTTGATGGCCTTTTGTATATTTCATAATCATAAGGATGTATATGTTGATTTTTCTTGTTGTTTTACAGAGACAACAGAACAAGGGGGGCATTAGAAAGTTAGAAAGGCAAACCCTCTAGGAACTATTGCAAATGAAATGGCCTTTGTCTTATAGTCTAAACCACTTCAGTATTGGTGTCCTGTGCATTTTTAGATGCATGCTTTTGATTGTTTCAAAAGCTTTTAGGAAAGATTCTGCAGCAGTAAAGAACCAAGCTGTTTTTCAGGAGGAAAATGGTGTATGGATTTGTTTGTGTTAGGTGAGTTTTACACTGCTAAAATATTCATAATCTAAAACACCCCAGCTGGACTGTGAGCTGTTTACTGACTGCCGTGGGGACAGGGGACATTCTGAAAGCAGGCCAAGTTGTAATCATCTAAGTCATCCCTAAATTTGTCATGACCTCTACAGGAAAATTAATATTTCGAAGAGGTCTAAAGAATTTTGCTCTCTTATATTGCTCTGCTTTATTTGCTTCTACTTCCTTGCTTTATTTAATATTTAAATTCAGTCACACTTTTTGTGTTACTGGGACAGATGTGGAAAGATTGAACTGAAGCTTAGAAATCATGGAGGGGTTTTTGTTTGCTTGTATGCTTGTTTGTTTTCATTTCGGGTGTTCCTGTTAAGTGATAAATTGTCTGTAAAATTATGGGTTGCCCCCCCTTCACAGAAAAATAGTCAGATTACAGATAATATATATATATATTTTTTTTTTCTCCTTCCCTTTTCTCTGTCCCTAAGTACAGCTATAGTTTCCTGTAGAGATTCCCCTGGAGCAGTCCCTAGGCCTGCCTCACCCCTGAGGTTTCTGGGACCTGAAGGTGATGGCTTTTCTCTGTGGAGCTTCATCTTAACCCCAAGCTGGGAGTGTGGTGCCAGCCCTGTCCTAGGGGAGATGGAGAGGGGTTGGATCTCCCTCATTTCAGCTGCTGTTGGTTCTTGTCTGTGCAATTTCGTGTTTAGTCTTCTCTTTCCCAACAAAGGGGTAGAAACGTGCTTTTAGAAAAAAATGAGTGAACGACGGTATCTGAACAGCATTGTCCAGTTGAACAAACTTGGTTTCCAGAGTTGCCTTCCTTAAGTCTTGTTTAGAGCTGTCCCCCATCACCTGCTTTTGAGAGCTGCTGAGGACACACAATTCTTAATGATTTCAGCACTTACTGTTTGAGGTGGCCATCTCTGAACACAGATGAAAATAGATCTATACTTTTATTTAGCAGAAGAAAGAGAGATCTTGCCATGAAAATCTAGGCATCCTCATTAAACAATTTCTGTCTTTATTTGTGACAAAGACAGAGCCAGGGGTTCCTGAATGATATAAAGCCAGTGGTGCAGCACTTTCAGGAACATTTCTCTGAACAAGGTGAGCACCTGGGGGTTCAGAGCTCCCAGCAAGCCATGCATGCAGCCTGGTTTGGGAACTGTTCACGTGAGCATCTGAAAGGTCAAAGCAGCAAAGGGACCAGCTTTCACTCTGTTCTGAAATGGCTCCTGTGGGAAGGTGAAAATGGAAGAAAGTTAAAGAAGCTGGTCCCATTAACCCAGAGACCCTGGAGGAAACACAGAGACAGTATTATCCAGAGTCAGAGCAACACTCCATCCAGGCTGGGGTCCCATCTCTGACCTGACTCTGGCCCATGCCATAAGATCAATAATGTACTTACTTTAAAGAGATATCCATCAGTCAGTAGCTGGATTAGGCACTGAAGGGAGAGGATTCACATCACTGGGTTTGTTAAAAGACAGCTCCTACCCAGTGTAAGCCTCAACCCATCTGAATTTCTGACCTGAAGCTGTTGTGGCCTATTCTCTGGTGGTTAAGGAGTGAGGAAGATGCTGCTGCAGTTTTTCGGTTGGTGGGAAGTTTCTCTGCTACATGGCCGCAAACTACCAAAAAACTTACCAAACTCACGAACATCACCCTATCTATTAAATACTGCTAAAGCTAGACAACAAGGTTTACAAGTTACTGCTGAGAGGAAAGTAAGGTGTGCATGTTTGTTTGGATAAGTGCAGACAGGTGGCATGAACACAGGAGATGCATTTCTTTAAAAAATCAAGATAAAAACCACTCCATGCTTTAATGATGGATATTTGCATTATATCACAAATTCATCTTTTTAAAGGTCCTGCTATGGTTCTAGCCTCAAGCACTATCTTGTGTGAGCTAGCTCTCAGCCTCCTGGTTATTATTTATTCTTGCACAGGCAGAAGTTTCTGTTGGAAATTTTAGACTGTGTTGGTTCTGAACTTGTTCAGGATCTTTTAAATTTCATGATGGTCATTGTATTCTCTGACTCATTATTGCTTATCTTTCCTATCTACTGCCATCCAGTTACTCAAAAACATTTTGTCACACTCACTTTAGTTGTTTATAAGTTCTGTCTTGTTTTGTGACTTCTGTCAGTTGCTGGATGCTGGGTTAGGACCTCTGCCTATTGATATCACCTCCTTAAAGCCAGCTCAGCTCCCCAGCTAAGGAGAGTGCTCCTTAACTGGACTTGGCTTGGCCACTGAACCTGTGCTCAGGCATCCCTTGTCCCTCCAGCGAGTGTTCTCCATTGCCAAGGTGGCCTTTCAGGACTGAAGGCTGCCAAGTGAGGTGACTGGTGAGAGGAGAGGGGGGCAGAGCTGCTTCCTCCCACCTCCTCTCTCTGAGGCACACCCAGAAGGGAGAGTTTGTCCCTTTAGGGGGTCCCTGAACTTTGCTGGCCGTGGCTTGGCCCATGGTGCACCAGTGGCACCTTCTTCTCCTGTGTCTGTGCTGGGAGCTCTGTCCATCCAGCTCTGACCTTGCCACTGTCTCCTCACTATACATTTTCTTTCTGTTTCCTCCCTCTGAAATATTCTTTCTAGCTCTCCAGCCAGGTTCCTGGTTCCTTTCACACTGGGCTTCCTCATGCAAATCCCCAGTGTGTCCTGTGCCCACCTCTTGCTGTTTCCCATGAGGCAGTCAGGTACTGGCCAGAGGGGAAGCTGTCACTGGCATCCAGAGGCAAACAGATTTCTACAGTGAATTTTTCCATTTTGCACATCAAGCCATGTCTTCCATCCATCATCTCACTTTGCCATGTGGGGAAAGCTGCACTCATTGCAGGAATATTGTGTGATCAGGGGGATCTGCCACTGTAGTTCTCTGCTCCAGTTGTGAGCAGCAAATGCTTTCATGCATATGCTGATTTATTCAGGAAGTGCAAACACTTGAGTGGCCCTTTAAATATTTTCTGCTGCAGTCTGACTTTTGATACAGACACTAGCAAAAGACTGGTGAGGAAGAGGAATATACTAAAACCCTTGCCAGCAAATTGTAATGCAGAGCTATGAATGTGTCACTTAATGTACTCTCTTCTAAGTGGGGCAGCTCTCCTCAAAATTTAACTAATCAGCAAAAGTACAGGCTGCTTCCCCCATAATGAAGAGATTCCTCTGCCGAAAAACTTCAAGAGATCCAGGCCTCCTTACTGTCTGTGCCCTGTGAGTATGAACTGAGGGTGAGGAGAGGGCCCCGACTTTACCCCAGCAATGCCAGGCTCGGTGTTTGCATATTTTAGGAGTACATACTTATGGATGCATGCTTATTTGAAGAAGGACTGCTCATGGGCTTTGCAGGTTAAATCATCCTGCAAAGTTCAGCCATGCAGCCACAGTGCTATGCTCAGCTCTCAGGATTTGTGGTTTAGGATATTTATCTAGACATCTCTTTTGATTAGGCAACCATAGGACAATTCATTTGTTTGAAACTTAAAGGAAGTAATTGATTATGATTGTTGAGGCATCTTAAAAAATAGTGCTAGTTCACTTTAAGACTAACTCTCACTTCATAATTTAGTTGGGGATTCTTTTTCTTGCTGCACAAAAGGTGACTGCTCTATCGTAGTTAATATTTCTGTGAGTTTGGGAGAAAAATATCCTTAGTTGTGTCTAATTATTTTTGAGGTTAATGTGAAGTATACGATAAGCAATTAGAATAAGAAATACTTGTAATTTTCCTGTGGTAACATCTGAATTCCTTGTAATTATTTCCATTTGTCTGAAAATGATATACCAAATTGTTCACACTCAACATCTCAAATCCTCTTCTTCCTCTGAAATTTGGACTATCATGGAGTAGCTATGGCAATAAATGACCCTAACTAAAGTGTGAGGAGAAGAAACATGTTTATAGTTTGAGCTGCACTGTAATGTTATTAAAAGCTAAGTTTCTGCAGCTGGCAGAAAATCAGTAATTATCTTGTATTCATTTTCAAGGTGTGACGGGTATTCAGACTCTGTGCATGAAGATCAAGCAGGCAGTTTCAGTCCCAGGTACTCTCCTGTAAACTTTGTCTGAAATCCATTGGCAGCGAATGAAGCTGTGACTGCTTCTGTTCAACCATTAGAAAGAAACCTTTATTCTCAAGGGAGTGCAGAATTTCTGGGGTATAACCTGCAAAAGCTGTTAGTATTTCTGGGAAATATGTATTTATCTTGTGTACTTTTGTGTGATGAATGTAAAGATTGATTACTATTGCTATTGTATAAGTAAATATATTATGATCTTAATTCTTAACTTCACGTCATCCTCCCGTCATTCAGGTGCAGCTGTGGTGCTTATACACTGAATTTTACTGTACAGCAGCTGGTACAAAGCAGTAGTAAGCAGAGTTTTTCAACTTTGCAAGGATATGCTCATTGCTGAATATGTCTGGAAAAAAAAATCCTTCAAATTGTAGTTTAACTGAAGTATTCTTGAGGAATGCCTCTCTCATGGCTATATTAGTACATACGGATTGCTAGGGTACGCAACTTAACCTTTCAGGAAGATTTTAAAATCAGAGGGTACCTTAAAATTAGCAACGCTTCTGTACATTGTTGAAGTGCCCGTGGGCTATAAAGCTGTAACTATAACAACTGCCTTGGAGCACACTTGCAGAAGGCATGGGCAGCAATGGTGTTCAACTCCACAGGCACCCTGCAAGCATCCATCTGGATGCTGATGGGCCACAGATGGAAAGTAAGTTTGGCAGCTCAAAATCCTTAGGAGAAAACATTGAACTAGCAAGTTATGCTTTCTGAAAAAAAACCCAAAACAAAAGACATCTCAGGGAGATTTAATTGAACAGCCCTTGACTCCCTCAGCCGTGGAAGTTTCACACTAGGAGAGAGGTGCTCTCCCAGCCAACCATTAGGATGCTGCCAGCTGAAGCTAACATCTGAAATCCCACCTGGAATCTAAGCTAGAGGCAGGGATTTTGAAGCAGCAATGCCACCCAGCTCATGCTGCCAGCTCCTCGGGCAGCCTCTCCTTCTGCATTGCGGTAACTCGGTGGTGCCACGGAGAGGCTCCCAGGGGAAGGCAGGAGACCAGGCTAAGGCTGGAGTGACTGGGTGTGCAGGACACTAGCAAGGTCCCCTTGGAGAGAGCTTGCACATTGTAGTCTGGGTGGGGATTGAAAATGTCTTTCCAGATCCCAGATTAAGTATCCATGAGTAACAAGATGAGGTGTCTGTTCAAGCCACCAGGTGTGCTTTTACACAGGAGAATGTTTTCTCCAAACACGTCTCTGGCTTCCTCCTTCCCTTTTTGCAGTGGCCCTCAAATCCAGAGACCATCAGAAGGGAAGTGTGTGGTAGAGAGGGATTATTGTCTGTGATGATATTTTGTGAGATTATAGTTTACTGTGAATCACTGGGTGGGGGAAGACTTCTGCATGAAAAGGGTGGTTTCAGATTTTATTTGGGGAATGTGAACTGTGGGTCTGAAGCCCAAGAGTGCCTCTAAAGCTAACATTAAGTAGCTCCACAGCTGAGTGTATAATAATGCTAACAGTAGTTCATATCCATTACTGTGTGTAGACCACTAAACCTAGTAAAAGCAGTATGCTTTTACTAAGATCTTGTTGCTCTTCTTCCTTCATAATGTTTTGACAGGTGTCTGAAATCCTGCCTGATGCATTTCATTTTTATTTTCTTACAGAGATGATGATAACAAAGAAAATTACCCGGATAACTCTGCTGTCTTAGAGGAAAGGCAGCTGCCTTTGCAAGACGCTCAGCAGAACAAGCAGCAGGTTCTAATTGACTGCACTCTAAAGCCTGAAATGGGCAACTTAAAGCTGAGGAAACCTAAGCCCATTGCAAAGCTAGAAAATGGAAAAAGCCATGAGGAAAGTCAGGTAAAGAATTCAACTTACCAGGGGTAGGCTTATGGCACAATGTCTAAGCAACTTTTGAAATGCAAAGAGGGACTCCCTGGTAATTCATGGTGTGATTTGAGGCTCCACAATAATCTACCCTGATTTCTAGGGACCTGCAGTCTGCAACCCTCCTGTAATAGTTTCTTTCAGCCAGGGAATTGCAGAGAGGGTTGTGCTGCAACTGCTTTCAGAAGTGAGTGGAGAGCATAGCTGAAGATGTGCAAAAATTTCTCCTTAGTTTCCCTGTGTTTCCTTGTACCAAATAAAAAAACTAGGTAGCTGCAACAATAGATTGGACAGTTCTGATTTGTTTATTTAATCAAGGATGTCTTACACTGATATTTTGGCTGCAGATAAAGAGATTTCATGGTGTTCTTTCATCTTAGTTTCCACTTTTCTCATATTTAAATAGTAAGTCCATACCAGTGCAGTAGTATACTTGTAGCAGGGCTACCCCTCACCATCTTCCTAGGTTGAGCTGGGGGAGCATAAATGTAAATTTTGTAAAAGACATTAAGGAAGACTAGAAATGAGGAAGCTTCTGCTGCTATCTCTGGAGGTACATTTACTCTGTTGACTCTAGAATTACACCTCTCAGCAGCTGCTGAAAATGCTTCTGTTCTTCCCCAGTGCTTCCCAAGTCGTGTTGGATGTGTGGTGAAAGGGGTAGAGCTCTAGTGCAGATTTAACCCCTCAGCTGGAAATATTCTCATATCCTAGAGAGTTAATATTAATATTGGGAGATTTGTTGGTTTGCAGTAGGCACAGGGCCTAACATCTGCAAATACAGATGTCTGTCTTTACATAAAATTGTGCCTACACAAATACAGATGTGTGTATTTCCATCTCTTCTTTGCTGTATGACATATTTGGCTACTTTTTGTCTCTCCTTCTTGTTTGTGGATAGAAATTTGCAGTGCTCTTTCTGAAGTGTTTCAAACGTCTCATAGCCTAGGAATTATTTTGGACCAAGTTTAGAATGGGATTTCATCATTTTAGACAGAATGTCTTACCTTCTATGTGAGAACTGTCCTTTTGAATCCCTGAAGGAAAATGGAAAGCAAATGGCTTTATCACAGTCTCTTTTGGAATATCAATGTCAAGCTCTTGCCCAAAGCTTCCTGCCTGTTCTTCTGGAGCTCATCCAGAATAAAGCAATAACTGGGGCTATTTTTTGTGACTGTACTGCATTACTAGGAAATACCATTTAACCTGCAGGGAGATGAGGTGTGCATGTTTATCAGCTGAAGAGAAAAAAATAATGGGAATTTTGCCCTGTGAAAAGCAAGTGGAGGCAGATCAAGAGGAAGAGTAATGAGGAAGCAGTAAATGGGGCAAGGTCTATCTCATAGGTCATCTGTTGCTTTTTTAGCCACTTCTGAGTCTGCTGTGTGTGTCCTGCCTGTGCCTCTCACCCAACAAAAGCCAACACAGCACAGATTTGCTGCTCTGTGGCATTTTACGTGGTCCCAATGGGTTAACTGGAAATGGTGAAATTCTTTCAGGGGAAACCTTTTGAGTATAGAATTAGACTGCCATGAAATACCAGTGCGACTTAAGTACGCAGCCTCTGGAACGAGAAACGTGCCAGGCAGATACTTCTCACATGACTCAAGGGCTTGAATTAGGAAAGACAGAAGTGATGAAGCACTATAACTGCATGAAACTTCCTTGGTGAAACCCCTTGCTGCCAAGCCACTGGATGGGATAGATGATGTACTCCCAAGCAGCTGACAAATGGCATTTTCTGAGCACACACATTTATGAAAGAAAGGCGGGATGCACTGCACATCATGATTAAACTGTTCATCCTTGTTTTGCTGAGATTATTGACAGAGTGCTTTTTCAGCAGTCTCCTCGCTTCCCCAGCCTGACTCCTCTGTGGCATCAGAAAGAGTGACAGCAGAGCAGTGACAGAATCTCTGTTAAAGATGTTGCTCTGATAAGCCAAGGAACTGTTTGCTATTCACTTTTATGTGTTATAAGCCCATGAGCTGCTTTTACAGAGAATTGTCCCTTGAAAATTAGAAGTGGCTATTGGAAGATAAATAAGTCTGAGCATGCATTGGAAGGATTAAAGTCTGTTTGGATGTGAACCATTTTTGTGTGCCTTTCTAGTTGTGAGGATCCATTGTAGAAAGGTCACTGAGAGGGAACAGACAGCTGTGATCAAGCAGAGGAAAGATGGCCAGCTTGAGGATTTTGAGCTTCACAAGGCTCTCAGCTGAAGTGGGATTCCTGTGCCTCTGATATTTTTGGCATAAGTGTAGCCCTGTGGTCATGTGCCTTTGGTCTTCACAAAGAAAAGGTTATTAGATTTACACTGATGATTAAAAACCCCAACTGTAATAAAAGAGCAGCATCAGGTGATTTCACTTGACCACTTATCAGATGACAAAATGTCACCAGAATAAAGCTGTACTTTGCATGTTACCTGCAGTTATTTCCCTGGGGGCAGGAGCTGGCTCTGGAGACAGCTGTAACCTTTCCAAACAGAGTATGGGAAGAGAGGAGGCTGCTGGAATGTGACCGCACTGCTCTACTCCAGCTATTTGGTTTCATCTTTCCCATCGTTCCATGAGCCTCCTTAGCAATTCTCAACACTTATCTAGAGGAAATCAAATTAATTAGGATTTATTTGACTTCAAAGGTGAGGAAGCATATGCCCAGAACATACTCCAGGGAGTCAGTGTGAGAACAGATGGTGAGGAATAGAAAGTCTGCTTTCCTTGCCCATTCCTTTGTCCTGTCAGTCACCTTTGGTGCACAGTCGTGAGTATGGATTCTTGAATGACTCATCCTCAAATTCCCTATTGATACTGGGACGTATTTACAAAAGGACACCAAACTTCCTAGCTAATTGGCAGAAACAGTAAAAGTTCAATTTTAAAATCTTATTATCAAGGTAAATGGCTATAAAAATGAAATGGTGGCTTGACAATCAGTGCCTAGAGATGAGAATGCTGAAAACTGCTGAGTTAAGTTTTGTATTTTGAGTATAAATGAAGTGTGCAAATTGCTTGGATGTCAAAGAACTTCCAATAATTTGACATTGAAATTGTGATTTTAAGTGCACAGGTATCAAAAAGCCAGAGCTGATGTTGATACATCAGCTGCAAAAACACATAAACACATCAGGCAGTCTGCAAGTTTTGCTTCAGTTTCTGGGTATACTCTGTTTATTATTATGCAACTTCATTGTAAAAGTCACCCTCTTTAGTGAAAAAGAAACAAAAATGCAGTAGAAAACGGGGCTTTGCTGTAGGTGCCTGTAACACATCAAAATTTCCCTGCTCTTTAGAAACGATTCCACCAAGGGTGTTTCCCTGGTGTTACTTGTTAACACCCTAATGACATGATTTATGAGCAGCAACAAAGACATAAATGAGGAAAAAAACCCACATAAACAACCCAAAGCTACCCAAGTCCCCAGACATCAAGCCTGCAGGCAAGGGCTTATTGCCAGCGCGTGCTCTTGTGCTCAGCTTTCCCCTTCATCCAGCAGAAAGCGCCTGGAATTGCTGTGCTCTCTCTGCCCTGCAAGTTCCCATCTGAACAGTCCTATCCAAACTTTTGACTTCCTTGCATCCAACCAAGCTTTGAAACTGGAGCAAACTCAGGTACATTGCTTTAGCAGGGAAGGGAGTGAAATGAATGGGCAAGGAGGCCAGCTCTTTTTAATGCCTTTTTAAGATCAGCTCTAGGTGGGGGCTTGAGGGGTCACACACACCACTGCTGCTCCTGATGGATGACACAGGGAGGGAAGTGGTTCAGCTTTGGGTGTTCAGCTTTGGGATGACACAGGGGAGGAGGTGTTCAGCTTTACCACAGGGCAGAGCTGGGGCTTCCTCCTCACGGGAGCCCCTGGGAAGACATGGTTGGGTTCGTGGTCTAGGGATATCCGTCTGGTTGAGTGCTGCTTAAGTTATGGTGATGAGGTGGAACCCAGCTTTGGTTGGTTTGAGGTTCTTTATGGTTCTGCTGACCCAGAGTGGTTATTCTTAGTTCTTGATTTTGGGTTGGCTCGTTGTTTTTAGGGGTTTTATCTCTGAATTGTGTCCCATAAGCACTTGAGGCCTCCTCGTTTGTGGAGGTGGTGTCATCGGTTGCCATGCGGTTGACAACTTCAAAGGGGTCCGAGATAAGTATCACTTAACAGAGAAAACATTTAGGAAAAGCATTTGCAATTATAATAGGTCTGAAATAACGGTATCTAACAGAGAAAGCCTTACTACAGGTAATGGTAAATAGTATCTAATAAAAAAGACACTTTACAGTGTTAACGCTCAACTGAATTCAGGAACTTTGTATTTTATTTCTTGCAGGGAGCTCTGTTGTTCTGCAGAGCACATTGTATTTTAATTTTTTAAGCTGTTAGACTAAAATATTGGATTACAAAGCTAATAAAGAGGTGGGAAAAAAAGTTCCACTTTGATTATCACATTTTCAAAGATCTTTGCAATGCAAAGGAAATACTACAACCCATTTCATAGGTAAGGAAATTAGGATCTGCTGAACAATTTTTTCCACAGCCCTACAACTGGTTTTCAAAAGCTTGGAGTAAAATGGATACTGTTTTCATTCCTGTTCTTTTACTCAGTTTTTTGGACTAAATTGCCTTTTTTATTTTCTGTATAGCAGTTTAGGTGATGTGACTTCTTTTCCCCCCTCACTGCCTTTCCCTTCCCAGAGAGTAATACTCTGTTCATAAAGCTACACATATACTAGAGGAGGGAAAGAGGAAAATATTTAAATATTACATATCTTATTTAAGTGAACTGCACTTAGCTTTGTCAGCCAGATTTTTTTTTATGATACCCCTGTAATAAAATCTTACTGACATGTGAGTAAATAATTTCAAATGAATTCTTTGTATAGAACTTCTTAGCTCTGAAACTGACATCTGTTATTTAAATAATAAACAGAAAAGTTACAGTCTGTTTTGGTTTCAGAAACTGTTTTCCAGTGAAATAACATACTACTTTGTTTAGAATCTTTTATCTTTTGTGTTCTCCAGTTGTTTCCAGAGTAATACCAAAAAATAACAAAGATCCTCAACTAGCATCTGGTTTCATGGAGCATTTTTTTCTGAAGCAAAATATTTAGCTAGGATTGGATTGTTACTGACAGCTTTTCATTTTTTCTCTTTGTGCAGGAGCTGGAGTGTGCACTGCCAGGCCTCTCAGAGTGGCAGGGGATGGCTGGATCCTCAGCTAATAACTATGCACAGAATGTCGCTTTGAAATGCCAGGAAGCAGTCGTGAGATTCCAACCAAGGTAACAGTTGGGATAACACAGCACATTTCACTTCTGATTAACTGTAGGAAAGGCTAATTCATTTGCTGCCTTCTGCATAAAATACTCAGACTCCTGGCTCTTGTTGGCAGTGGATTCTATATTTATACATCTAGGACTGTTTGGAGAAAGCAAAAGGGATAAAGATAAAATGCAAATTTCATCATTCTTTAAACCCCTTACATCTGAAGCAGAAAGAACATCCTTAGTTTAGAAACTTCAGTTCCTCTGTGCCAAGTTTCAAAAATACTTCTTTGCTTCTTTTCTTTCCTCCTCCCCCCATGCTGAATTGTGTCAGCGAAATTGTGTCAGCTCCCCCTCTTCGTCATTCTGCAAATAAGTTGGGAATTAAGTGGTTTCATTTAACAGGACTTCTCTGGTCCCAGGGCTGCAATTCTCCAATTCTATAACTCTCTTTTTGGCAGAGGCTGTGGGGTGGCAGGTGCTGTCACACCTATGATTGTTCTGCGGAAGTGGAAATGCTGGCAGCCCTGGGCTGCCCCGGGTCTTGGGGTCAGCTAGAGCCTGCCCAGGTTTCTGTGCTTCCCTGAGGAGAGGCCAAGCTCTAGCAAGGCTTTCAGTATTTAAGTTTGCAAAGCAAATATATTTTGAGAGTGCAGTTCAGGTGAGAACTCTTGCGGTTTCCAGGCCTTCTGCTGAGCAGCTACAACTCAGAGATGAGTGGGAGGCAGCAGGGAAGCTGCAGAAGTGCTGATGTCCCCGTGCAGCCATGCATGGCTGAGGCAGAGCCTGAGAGGCTGCATTTCTTCACCTGCACAGGCAGCCAGGTGTGCAGGGGAAAAGTTGGGAATTGATTGACCGGTTCCTAAGAACAATTTCTTCAGAGATGCTGGTATTAAAATACTGGTGTTTGTAGTTCCAGTGATACTTCTTCTACCAAGGCATGGAAAAGTCTCTGGAACAAGGTTGTGGGTTGCAATGCAATTAAAGAAAAAAAAAAAAGGAAAAGGGGGAATGGGGAGAGGACATAGGAAGAAGATAAGAACAGCTCTTGCTGCAGCCCCAGTAAAGACTGTACCTGCTGAGTACAAGAGCTGCTCGTAGTGAGAATAACAAGGGCTGGCTGGGTTACAGAAGGGCTGGGAGCAGTGAGACAGGCACTGCTACTCTGCCTCTCTGTCTGACTTCTATTCCAGCACTCAGGGACTGCCCAGGGAGCGCCCTTGGGCCCTTCAAGGCGGTTTTTTTTTCGTTGCAGGTGTGCACTTTATGTTCACCCTGCAGCCTGTTGCAGGTCTGCATTGCTTTCTGAGGAGTCATAGGTGTGCTTTTGAGGCATCCACCTGCAGCCCCGTATAGAGGCATTTGGATTTGATAACGTTTTTTGCCATTTGGGAAAGTCTCAGAAAGGAGCCTTCTGTTTTCTGGGTGCTGAGGTGTGCTGTGTTCTGCTGTTCTGTGAACACATCTGCTGTAACTCTGGACAGGCTGAATCAGTGCCCTGACAGGGAAAAGACACTTCAGCTCTGAGCTGTTCACCTTCCAGGTCACCCTCATGGTGGGAAGGGGGGAGCTGGCTCCTGGCCTGGACAGAGGGGAGGAGCATTGGGCCAGGATAGACTGAAGGTGACTCTGGAAAAGGAGTTTCATCCCACGGAAGACTGTGAGGTTGATGGACAGGACTTACCCTGGCATCAGCAATGCCAAGACCCCCTACATGTGTGGCACTGTGGTGTACAAGCACACAAATATCCTGGGGATGGGGATTGTGTGATCAGAGTTGGACTGCAGTGAGATTTGCAAGTTACAAAATGTAACACTCCCTTCTGGGTTTCACAGAGGAAATATGGTGGGGATTTGTTTAGGTTATCTTTAAATGTTTTCCCCAACTTTTAAAATTATATGGTTTTTAAATTGAATTTTATGCAGGTTTAAAAGTGATGTGCATAATTCAAAAATTCAGATGTTATGGTCTGTTTTTTTAAACAGCACAGTGCTCATGCAAATTTATGTCCTCCTTGAAGTCTGGTAGGGGAGCTCTGTTATGATAATAAGAATTTAGTCAGGGTTTTTTGTTGTTGTTTGTTTTTGTTGTGGTTTTTTGTTTTGTTTTGTTTTTTTTAAAGCCTCAAATGTTCATGTTACTTATTGCATCTTTGCCATCTCTGTCATGGAGAAAAGGATAATTCTGCCAAAGCTTGAGTCTATAAAGGAGGGTGAGAGATATATATTTGAGTAGTAGCCACAGAGAGATTTTAATTTTCATTATTTTATAGGATATAAATTATACAAAATAAAGGTGCCTGCAATTATTCAAAATTTCAGCTAAGGCTTGAAATAATTTTAATGTACTCAGCACAGATGGAAAATTAGGATTTGTTCCTGCTGGTTTTGAAGTTAATGGATATTTTGTGATTGACTTTTAATGAGAGTAGGATCCAAACCATAGTTATTAAATTGTAAGCCCTGTGTTGCCTGGTGACAATCAGGCAACTGCCTTTGCCTAGCAGAGCAATAGATCTTGGTGAAAATGAAAAAGCACACCCCAAAACTCTCTGTGTAGAGTAAGATCAGCTCAACACACGAGACTGAAAACGTAAATGCTTGTCACACAAAAATGGTTACTCACCTTAAGGATTTCAGTATTTCCAGAATCCAAAGAATTGTGAATGATGTAAAATTTCATACAGTTCCTGTACAAAGTGCTGCTATCATTTACTCTTTGCTTTTGTCTTTCTTTAAAAAATCGTTTTGTTTTAATTTTATTATGGAGAATTCTCTTTTGCTGTCTTATGCACCCTGAAAGGAGTCATCCAAATGAATACAGAAGTTAACAAATCTGACACATGCTGTTTTCATCCTTTCCTTCATGTCTAGCTCTAGTTCAATGCAATAAATCACCCTAAATGTTTTTTCTTCATTAGTGAATTAGTTCTTCAGCTGTTTGTAGCCTTGCAGCTGCCTCCTTACGTGTTATTAAACCAAACGACAAATATTTCACTCTTTCCTATTAAATTTCTCCTTTTGCTGTTCTCATGACTCATTTCTGTTCCTATGGGGATTGCACATTTTAGATCCTGTTAGGAGCCAAGTGATTGTTCACCCTGGTGTAGCTCTGTAATGTGTCTGGTTTGGTAAGAAAAGTGGCATTGCCATTAATTCAGTCTTTAAATGCTTCACAAATCCAGGAAGAACTACAACAAACACCTCTGCATCTCTCTGTTCCGGTTTTGAAGTCTCTAGAGGCTTTTACAGCGTTTTGGTTTTTTTCTGGGATTACTCTGAGCCCAGAAAAATGTGAATTATTTTGTGCAGAAGATTTTGGGTTTTGTGTTGGGTGTGATCACATCTCTGAGGGAGTCTCCAGGGGCCAGCAGACATCACCATCTTCTCAGCACTGACAGGTCTCATTCTCTGAAGTTTCTCTCATTCTCTGCATTTTTCTTGCTCTCCCTGAGTCGAGAGTCAGCTTGTGGTAAACCCCTATCAGGCTCTGAAGTCACCTGTGAAAAGCCTCAGCTTGTTTTGGGGATGGACAGGGGGGTGGTGGGAGGCTGTTGGGGCTGCTCACTCAGTCTGTGGGAGGCCATTTTCAGACTTCAGTTTCCTTCCTTGGTGTAGTGAATTATCACTTAACCCTGACACAGCTGGGAGCTGCATGGGGCACAGCTCCTCAGTGGCCACACTCAGGGGGAAGAGATTTGCCCCTCACTAGTCCAGGACCTTCCTTTCCTCTCCCCACTGCTGTGGAGAAGCAGCAATACACTGAGAGAAAACCAAAGGTGTGACATCTCTGATGGCAGCAAAGTGACACTCACTAGAAGATGTGGACCTCTCTCTTACAGGATTTCCAGGCACCTGGGGCCTTTCTGAAATTTGTGAAAGCAGAAGATTGGGAGTCTGAAATGCCATCAAATTTAAATATGGAAACATTTTTTCTTTATGGCTGTGATATGGGAAAACTCTTGTTCCTGATGTAAAGCATGTGGGACAAATTGTGCTTAGATTTAAGCATATGTTTGAGCTTTCTCTTGCCTCACCGAGCCACAGATCATAACATCTGTAGAACCTTTTGACACGATAGAGTGAGCCCAGATATTAATGTCATAGTTTCCAGGACTTCATTAAGAGTTTAAATGTATTATTTAGGATTCCAGTAAAATCACTATTGTTTTGAATGGGTTAAAAATTAGAAATGTTACTTTCATAGAAATACTTTTTTTTTAATAAAACAAACTTATTCTGTAATTTATAAGTTATATACACACATGATGAAAAGCTTGAGATATTTGTAGCACAGATAGGCAATCTCTTGAATGACTTTTTAAATTTTGTTTTGTAGAATAGATCAGAGCACAAGCATTTCACCAAAAGAGGCAACGGATCAATTTAACAACTTAAATGAGGTAAGCATAACCAGAAGTTGAAATGTGATGTTATAAATTTTGAATAGATGTTCTGGTTTTTTTGTTAATTTTAAGGTGTTGGAATAA
This sequence comes from Zosterops lateralis, assembly GCF_965231275.1. NCBI lineage: Eukaryota > Metazoa > Chordata > Aves > Passeriformes > Zosteropidae > Zosterops > Zosterops lateralis. Next base: position 214,147 of record NC_139768.1, read on the forward strand.
TGTAATTGCTTAATAATCCTAGGTTAGCTTTTTAGTGAATCATTGTAGTCGTGTTTTTGGAGAAAAGCTTAAAAGTGTGATATGAATCTGCTAAAATAGTTTAAAAGAAGCAAGAGATTATAAAGCTTCTTTAAGCCAACTTTAGGTTGCTTTTTGTTTATTCTCAGAAAATAATCAAACACTTAATATTGACTGAGTGAAGCGACATCTTTCAAGAACATTTGATTTTTTCCTCAAATTACAGCTCAAAATGGTTGATCTGTTAAATATATTTTGTTTAAAAATAAGGAGTTCTCAAGGTTGCTACATCCTGCATAAATAAACAATGAACAGCACAAGGGAGTCTAAAAGGTGTTCTGGTTGTAAGATGGAAGGAGGGGAGAGCTGAAGAGAGGAAGTAAGGAAAGCCAAATAACACTAGTGACACTTGAAACAAGCTGCTTTCACAGGGATTATGCCAGGAGCACAGTGTGAGTGAAGCACAGAAAAGCTATTTGTGTGATCATGTGGAACAATGGATGAGCCTGGGCGAGGCCCTCACAGTCAGCAATATCCTGGGACGGGCAGGGGGGTAAAGCCAAGCTTTGCCCTTATAGAAAGGGGGAGACCCTATTAATGCCTTGGGAAGGCTGACCTGGAACACAGACTGGACAGGGCTAGAGAATAAAGTAGGTATTTATTGAAAGGCCTTTAAGGGTACACCTTGGGCAGGACAAGAGCCTGGCCAGGGCTACACCCAAGATGGACTGAAAATGGTAACAAAATGGACAGCCTGTCATGAAGTCTTACAGTTTTATAAGTTTTGGTCCCTTTGCATATTGGGGCCCAATTGTCCAACCACAGCCTCAGGTCGTGAGGTCTCATCCTTCTTGTTCCTCCCTTCCATCCACCGTTGTTTGTACTTTTAGGCCTGAAAGTAGTACTTGTTGTCCTTGGTCTCCAGCAGGAAAAGGATTTGTTTTGTCTCCCTGCTCTGTGAAGAGAGCTAACACTTAACATGAAGCTCAGAACTGCACCCCTAGGCAGCACAGAAACTGAAAAACATAAAAGTTAAAACTTAAGGCATCACTATAAATCATCTCCCCACACCTGGGGACTCTGCACCCAGCACAGAATCCACTCACACTGCAGGGAGAGTGCCGGACACAGGACTTACACGGGGGGAGCAGTTGGGGTTCTTAGTGCAGGCCAAGACATTACAGCAGAAGCAGTGGGAGAAGAGGGCTGGGTGAAGAGAAGCCCATTCCTGAAAAACTCTGGAAAAGAAAGCTTTGTTTCTATAATGAACCAGAGAACATCTGTATCTATTAATAGATGCCTGACTTTCATTAGGGGAAGACCACAACGTGTCCTTTTAAAGGAATTCAGACCTAATCTTCTCCTTCAGTGAATTATTTCTTTTGCATTTTGTGTCACTTTTGTGCAGCTTGCTGTAGAAAAGCTCACAAGCTGGCACATGCTGACAATCAGGGCACATTCAGTGACCAATACGAGGGAATACACTCAGCCTCTGTTCAGCCACCTCAGGCCCTGGGAGAAATCATGAGGTTACTGTTTCTTTTGAGAAGCCCCAGTGCAAATATTCACTGAAGCTTCCGCTTGAAAGCCTCTATTTAAAATCCTTGCAAAGGATTCCTTAAAGGTTAAGAAAAAATATTGTAATGAATAAATCAGTGAAAAATATTAAAACCGATGATTAGATTAGAAATCAAAATAATTTGTTAATAACCAATGAGGAATGAGCAAGGGTTACAACCTGGTGCTTTCTTTTGCAAAATCTTAGATGTTTTTGTGTCTCAGGTCTATTGCAAACTCAAAAGGACCTGTGCCATAAGAAAATAAATTCTCTTTCTGGAGTAGAGAAAATGGTGCCTCTCTTCACTGCTCACCCATGGCATTATGCAGACCCAGGGCATATCTTGTTCTATCTTATTGTTGCTTGTTTGTTCCCCATAAAGGAAGTTCTGAATTGAAAATGTCATATGCCTCAAAGCACAAATATTGTCTTAACAGATACTGCAGAGATTTATTTATGCTCGTATAAAATGTGCCTATCTTATTTTAACCTGAATTCTCAGATTAAAACGCTGTTCCAGTGTGACATATAAAAGCATTAATTTCCTTAGAGTGAAAAAAAAACTGAACAGGTTGAAATTTGCTCAGTTTCTTTCCAATATGAATCACTTCAAAGGCTATTAAATGTTGAAAACTTGGATTATTCTCCTTCTCTGTCTCAGCTGATTTCATAAATCCATTAATCCATCAGTAAACTGGATATAATAGAATAGCTGCCTTCCTGTCTGGGAGGCGCCGGGTGCAGGCATCCTTTTCATTCAGGAACACTGTGTGTGGGTCAGTTTATGCAGAAAGCACCAAGCCTGGGCTTTGCTCCTCATCCCTGCTGTATGTATCCTCTGCCCTGACAGAGTCTGAGCAGAGCCTATGGCTGGGGCACACCTGAGTCCTTTACCTTTCCCTCAGTTCTTAAATTTATCCAACCTTTGGATGTCCGTGAGAATGAAATTAAAGATGCTGATAACAGTACTGCTTTATCAGGGAAAGAAATTCTGAGGGCGGGGGCTCTCATTTGTCACATTGTCTCCTGTCACCTGGACATGGTGACCAACACATCCCACAGCCCTCTCAGTGCCACAGCATTTTGGTGGTGAACTGGGAGAATTTGTTCTTTCAGTGTCCCACTCTCCACAGGGATTTAACAGTGTGTGGCATTCATCTCTAGATGTAAGAGATTATCTGTTACCTCAGTAATTCCTTTCCCTAGGGCCTCCCCTCTTCATTTTCAGTAATCCCTGGTTGTAAGGAGTGATGGCCAGTGGGTGCAGGCTTAGTTGTAGAGAAGGTGTCTCTACTACAAGCTGAGCTTCCTCTGGGAGTGGCAGTCCTTTCTCCAGCAGACAAGGCTATGACACCTCAGTGACTGTGTTTTCTTAAAGTATTATCAAAAATAACAAGTGAGTGAGAAGGACCACGCTGTAACTCTTCCTTTCTCCACCTTCCTATAAGTATCTTCATTTTATCATTATTTGTAATAATGTGCAATGCTTTTTCTCTAGTGGAATTGGCTTAGCTCAAGATCTTTGAATTGTCAGTTGCTTTAAGAGGACATAAAAAGAGATAACAAACCTTTGTCCAAGACAATTATAATTGTTTATTTTTCAAACTTTTAGGATACTCTTCTTAAGATAAAATGATATGGTTATTTTTCCAAGGCAATTTATGGATCCATTTGAGATATTAGTATGTCCTTTGATTTGCATTAGCAGGGATCATGAATTACTGCATCAGAAACACTCATGCTACTAGTCACTAGAGTGAAGCTGGAATGAGCACCAAATCCGAAGTGTTTGAACTGAGATCTTAGCTGATACAGAACATCACAGCTTAAATTTCTTCAATTATACTGGACTGCCATGTAGGGGCTTTCTCAAATGGGTAATGGTGCCCGCCATGGCCTAACTTTTTCCCTCTGTGTGTGTTTCAGCTGTTTGCACTGGCTTCTAACATGTTTAGCAATTTCCTTTGGCCAGCCACGGGCAGAGGTGGCCTAGGCAGGGCCCAGGGACAGGGCTGGCCATGGGAGGGCTGTGAGCAGCATGTGCCCAGGCTGGTTCTCCCCTGGAGCAGATGTGCTGGCCTTTGTGCTTGGCCTTTGCTCTAAGCTGTGTCCCCTGACACGTTTCCTGCATAGTGCAGTGTGGCAGTGCCATTACACTCTGCTGTGGTTTAGGAGTAAGGTGGGGTTGGTGGTACACTCCAGATTCATCATCTCCTTGGTAACAGCAAGACGATCAAAGCTACTTAGTGTTTTTCTCAAATCCCTGTGAAGGGCACACTCATGAAAATAGATAAGATATTTAAATAATAATAATTATTATATGATTTTTTTAAAATGTTTTGGAAGTGGCTGGAAATTTTCATCCACCCACCTTCCCCAGATGGGTGAAAAATATCACTTAGAGCAACTGAATATAAACCAGCTGGTGAATTACAGCATAAGCATTTCTGAAGTACAATGTTTAACAATGTAGTCTGTGAGAATGCTTTTACACTGCACTTCCCATAAATAATAATGTATCATAAGGAATAATCATGCAAAGTGAATGTATTTTCTTGAAATGAGATTTTTCTGTCAAATGCTTGAAGTAACAGCCCATGAAGGTTAAGTCCTTGTGTCAGACATTGACTTATTTTTCCTTATTGGCACATTCGTATGGGTTGGTATCTGTGTTCTCCCTAATTTTCAGCAGCTCTTCTGCTGGTAAGGTCTAGGCTGGAATCAGAGTCCTCACTGGTTTGTAGCTGGTTTGGTCATCTTTTTCTAGATGACATTAATGACTGTAAAATTCTGCCTGTCTGTGATAATTCCACAGGCACTTCATTTGGATTTAGTTGGGATGACAGACACTGGGAAATGAGGACTTCCTAAAACAGTGCCATATGTATAATGCAAGTCAGCACCCTTCCTTTGACAAGGAAATGCATTGCCACCTGAAAACTTCTAGGGGCAAGAAGGTTTCCATAATTTTCCTGAATTCTATAAAAGGAATGAAAGGATAAAGCAAGAAAGTCTTCCCCGCTCTTCTCAGACAACCTACTTTCTTTCTTTTAAGTTTAAGTTATCTTTGGGATTACAAAACAGGTGCCTTACAACAAAAATAACGGAAAGATGTATTAAACTACTCATTACATAGGGGATGTATTGTCACACAAAGGAAACCAATAAATCAATTCATTTTTCATTAAATTAATCAATAAATTGGTTTCAGGTATTTGACAGAGTGAGGGAAAGAGTTTTCAGGATATAAATTTGAGGATTTTTTTTCTTTGCAACTCAGATTATTTTCTTCAGAAAATGCCCTTCATAAATATGTATCACTTGAGTGACTTAATGTTATACATACTTTCTGTGTGTGGCAGCTGTGTGGTTATTAGGACAGCCTTGTGTGGTTTTGTTTTACGTTGTAAGCTGTATTTCCCTTGAGATGGGGGAGCTGAATGCATGGGGTGTGGGGAGTGACTCATTTTGCCCAGTCAGATGGTGATTAGGGCTTTCACAGCATTTCCATCACAGCGAGATGCTTGTGTCAGATCGTGCAGCTCAGTACTGCATGCAGCATTAAAAATTTAAATCGGAGCTGGACCACTCATGGCACAGAGGCTGGGAGTGATGTGGCAGATAACTATCCCTGTCATTGATTTGCCTGCAGCCAGTGACAACGATGTGCTGATTTTACCTTTGCAGCCCTGTAGAACCGGCAGCAGCCCACATAAAAGCCATGTCTACATAACGAAGTCTCTCTAAAATAGCCAATTAAAAAAATATCTCTCCCAAGAATCCCATGAGTGAGCGTGTTCTCAGTAACTCTTTGTTCACTGCTGTGTACTGCACTCACAGGCTGGAGAGGGAGATTTGATTTTTTATGAATGGTAAATGGGGAGGGACATAATGTCATCAGATCGTGATGTCAGCCCAATGAATGAAATACTTCCTTAATGTATTGCTTCGAGCCCAAGCAGAGGGACACCCTCTCAGTTTGTCTTCCTGGAATAAATCATCTTCGGCTGACAAAGTCATCTTCCCCACGTGCCGTGAATAATCCATGTAAATCGGGACTCAGATATCCAGGAGTCAGGAAACTCGTGGAATAGTGCGCGTTTGTTCTCCCCCATCCTCCCGGAGCTGGCAGTGAACACCCCTTTGCAGGCACTGCCGATGGGCTCTGGGAGTTGAAGAGCAAGTGCTGATCCCTGTTGTTCTCTACCCAGCCCAATGTTCTGCTTTTGTCTGCAGAATTCTTTGTTGAAGCTGCAAGCCCTGGAAACTGATCTGTGCTCTGCGTTTCTGCCAGCCCAGGAGGAAACTCCCCAGCTGCCGGCACCCAAGGACACAGCCCCTTCTCCAGCCCAAAGCAGCGTGCAAGCTGATGGGGCCGGGTGTGGAGGTAAGCGAGCGTGCCATGATGTGTTCTCATTTGCAATTATAAAAATTCCTTGTGGCTTGCACTTTAAATCAGGCTTGCAGCCCTCTGGGAAACAGTGCAGAGCTAATGCAAAGCACCATTTCCTCCTGCAAACGCTGTGTAACGTGAAAAGGGGCGATACCTGTTAAAAGAACGGAAATTAACGGCTGTAACCCTCCGGTTTTCTGAGAGGGAATTTTCCTTTTCAGAGAGATCTTAAGAATCCAAATTCTTTTATTTTTAGCTTTAATCTGTTATTCTTCCCGAAGTAAATTTTCTCTCTTTACTTCCTATGTCTGTATTGTGTGAAATCACCTGCCATATCATGTAATTCTATTTTTGTCATTCTTTTTGTCAGAGAAATATCACTTCATTTCTCCTATTATTGATTTTAATTTAATGCATCAGCAGAGAGATAGCGAAGGTGAGTTTTACAGCATGTGGATTTTAATCATTCATGATCTTGTATTATTACTCAGCTGGGCAAACTGTGGTGTGTTATCTCTCCCTCATCCCTCAGAAGGGAAATAAATAGCCCTAAGGCTCAGCACTATTTTCGTCAATTCATGGCTTGTAGTCACAGGGCTGGCAGAGTCGTGATGCTCAATAGAAGAGGAGTCACTGCTCATGAAAAATAGGTCAAAGGCAGTATGACTAATACATCTCACAGACAAGTGACATGAATACACAAATACCTAAGTCGTGCACCATGTATGGTTCAAATTAAGGCAGGTAGGTCAGTAATCCCTTTGCAATTGATGCTTCATATCAGAAAAAAATCTGCGTTTAGAAGAACTTATTTGAAGAGCTGCTTGCTCAGCATTTTCAGCAAGAAATAACATTGAATTATTTACAAAAAAACCCCAAAAAACCAAAACCCCTCCAAAATCATAAATTATAGTGTTCTGCTTCAAAAATTCCAAAGCTCGAGGTTGGCATTGGAAAAATCAAGGAACAATGTATGTAGAAATCAAATTATTATAAAGATGAAGGAATCTAAAAATGCTGGATGTCCTGGGTTTTATTTTAAAAAAGAGGATGCTTTAGTCCAGCCAGGCAAATACCTAAATAGCTCTTGGATACGGTTATGGAGCCGGGTCTGGGGCTAACCTTGACGGGGATCTGGAGCGGAGATAGGTCTCATTTGTGTGCTGCACATTCTGCAGCTCACCCAAAATCTGCACTGACTCCTTTCCTTTGTGGCAGGGTGGAGTTTTCCTCCTTTCCCAGTAGTTTGCTGCATTATTTTGCTTTGGTGGTTTCATAGTTCATTCTTAGGATGGTTCCTAATTGTTCACCTTAATCGTTTTTTGCTGTTTTGATTAGATTTTCTTTTTATTTATGCTGGTAGTGACTGCTGCTTCCACTCCCATTTCCCCTCTGCAGCCACATGGGGAAATGTTGCATGATGTAGCGTTTCTCTCTGACCGTTTCAGAGCATGCTCTGCCACTCCAGCAGTCCAGACTCGTGCCTTAGTTAAAGCTTATCTATTTAATGGGTTTTAATGTGCCCTCATTTCTGTTAACATCTGCTTTGTGGTTTGTGGCATTTTTAGTAACTTGCCATTTTGCACAGACAGGGCTGGTCTTAATTCTGTCTCTTAAATGACTACTGAAATCTTCTGATGCTGGACTATTGGCTACTTGAGCTCCACCTTGGCTGGAAGTCCAGGGATTTGTACCAGGCTGGGAAGAGAGGATGTGCCATATATGTTCCATCTTTAGTTATCAGCCTTTCTTCAGTGGATCAGGAAAAATAAACACATTCCTTTCATTCACATCCTAGTCAACAAATTTTAGAAAAGTGTACATCATATGTATGGAGAATGAAGATTCAACAGTCTAGTAAGGTGACAGTATGCTCCAGGATGTAAATTTTAAGGGGATGAACAGTAACTTATCTCTGAGCAAAGTCAGCATTTTCTGGTTTACTTTTGTTTATATGAAAGCTGAATTAGAGTTGCCAAATTGAGAATCTAAAGAATTTGAGGGGTACCTAAGTTTTTTAAAGGGGTAATTATAGAAAAGTAGGATGTAATTTCTGTAACTTTTGGATATGAGATTACATCAAATATGTGCCTGTAGCAGTGAGCAGCTGAACCTAACTACAGGAAGTTCTAAAGGACTGTTAAATTAAAAATCCTGATGGAGGCATTCACAGATGTAATTTGTTTGATGGCCTTAAGTGTTAACTAAAAATGGGGTTGGTTGGAGCTTGTCATCACCCTGAGATGTCCCACTATTTTAGTAGTTGTGCCACCAAAATGAATCAGTTTGAATTATTTGCTGACCACTTCTGACCATTCAGTAGTAATTTAATGCACCTCTAGTAGAGTTGGAACTAAACCCTTCCTTGGGCCACAGCAAAGTTGCACCATGTTCAAGTCTTGCAGACCTTGTTGTCAGAAGGCCAAGGAAATGAAAGTGCCCTGGCCTTTGGGAAATATTCCCAAATTAGAAATCATGCAGGTTGTCTCCCTTTTGTTTGCTAACAGAACAAAAGAACCTCCTTGAGCTTTGTGTGTTTGGTTTTACACTGGAGCTGCACCAGCCACTACTTGTCCTTTGCATGTTTCTTCCAGGAGTGCTTAGTCTTGAACGTGTGCATTTCTTCCAGTTCTAAGACTGGGTTGGGCCTATAAAATTGTCTGCTTGTAGATGTGAGGAGGAGCAAATGTCTGTGACCATACAGTTTATCAGTGGTACAGGCTATCTCCTGCAAAAAGGACATTTTTAGGTCCACAGGAAATCAGAGTTCAAATGTTGGAAAGTTATTTCCTTCACCTATAAAACACAGACCGGCTGATCTTTTTATCACATCATTTTTCCTTTCAGAATGAGGGCACTGCTACTTAATATAAGAGAATTTATTCCTTGTAATAACAGAACGTGAAAATCTGTGCAACTGTTCTTAGTCAACCTACTTCACAGTGATTATGTGTTTCTTGAAGTTCAGTGATGGTGAAATTAAAGCAAGGGAAGCCAGGTTCTTCTCACTCAGAAAAAAAACAACCCAGCAACAACAACAGATCAAAACTCAACTAAAGGTATTAATTTTTAAAAATCTTTCAGGGTAAGGAAAGAGTACTTTCCAAAAAGAGAGAACACTTTTTTTTTTTTTGCAGAACACCAGTTATTCCCGCTATTGTCACTGCCTGCCTGTTGTCAGTGTCCATGATTTCCCAGCACTGGTCAGTGCCCTACCCCTGCTTCTCCCAGCTGCCTTCCTGGGGTCTCTCTGTCAGAGGATTTCAATCTCATTCAAGGTTTAGGAGATTTGGGTGTTGCTCTGGTATCTTGGAGAGCTGAACTTGGCCTACAGAGTGTGAAGTTCTTAGAGGAAGGTTCCAAGGTTAGCTTTAATAATCAACTACATTGTCTCATTGTGAAAAATGTTTATCATAATTATAATGGATGATGCTGGTAAGAGTAGATGAGCTTATAAATACAAGAATCATGTATAACTTTTGCTTGCCAGACTAAACTGTGATTATACAATATACAATAGGATTTTTTTGTTGTCGGTAAAGCACAAATAGTTCGATAGTGCCCAATAAAATTATATTTAAGCCATTGCAACTACCATTTTTTAGAGAAATATGGGGTTGTTTTTTTTTTGAAGGGTGCCATTCAGAGCTGGTTTTTCCCCACTGTCACAGTGCAGCAATAGGGATTTGTGGGTTTTGTGTTTGTTGGGAAAGAGGCCAAATAATAAAATGTACTACAAATATTACTCCATTCAAATCCTGAAAAAAATACTCACTCAGCATGGGAATGTGATGTCTCATGTGGAAAGCAGAAAATCAAAAATGAAGGTAAAAAGATCTTACCTAAACCTGCCAGTTCTTCTGTGAGTAAACTCATGTACAGTTGTTTTTCTGTGCAGTTTTAGACTTCCATTGAATAAAAAGATTCTGTGAAATGTATTAGAATGCATGACATATGGTAAATATAATACGGATTAGAATTGACACACATGCTGCCTGGAAATGCAAAGTAATAGATATGAATTGAAAACATGTATATATGAATGGGTTTAGGAAAAAAAAGAAACTAATGTTGCTGGTGTAAAATGTAATGTACTATGGAAATTGCTGTAGGGGAACCTGAATGAGAGCACAAATTTTGCTTTAGCAAAGCAAGAGAGAAGAATTTTGGGCAAGAAATTATATGTTCTGGAGTTTCTCCCTAGAAAGTATAATCTGCATTAAATCCCAGTCATCTGATAGCAAACGATCAACTGGGTTAGATCATCCTCATCCATTTCAACTACTGAGGGTGAGGAAGAAGATTCAATGAATATTCCCTTCAATGTACTCAGGTAGAGTACAGTGAAGATGAATCCCTGATGTTCCCTTAGGTAGGCCCTGCAATGTCCCATTATTTTTCATGCTACCCATAAACAGAACCAGTGTGATGAGGTTCATCAATTCCTACATGTTCTAGCTTGACCATCACTATAAAACAAATTTTACCTTTTAAAGCATCTGTGGTGAGGTTTGCATTTACAGTTCCAGACATTGTTAACACAGTACCACAAGCATGACTCCTCCAAGGAGCAGCCACTGCCCATGACCTTGAGTAAATAAATTGAATGTTCTTGGTGGTGGTTGTTATTTTTATATCTTGTGTTCTTTGAGCCAAGGGTATGTTACTGTCACTGAAAAAAAATCCTGCAGGATGCTGCAAGCAGCCCTGGAGGTTCTTAGCACCAGGACATATTATATTTTGACCTTCCTTTCTCTTCACCAGGGGAGTAAATGATAAACCACAAAATTAAACTTACTGTGGACACTCATCATCTTCTTCAGCAATGTGACTTTCAAAAGCAAACAGATCTATGAAAATACAAGTAATGCTTCTATTCTGGGAAGCTCTCCATCTTTACTTCGTAGTTTATAAATACACCCATCCACCTCCTCCTGTGGAACTCAAAAAGGATTTATGTGAAGCCAGTGACAGTATTCTATTTTCTCATCCTCAATGCTGTGTCCACCCTGCATGCAACACTTTGCTGATCTGTTTGCTGTTCACTTTGAATATGTGTGCTTGGAATACTTCTGTAAGGAGAAATTTTTATTGACCTAGGTAGCTCAACCCCTGTTAGTGACCCTCAGTCCTCACTGATTGATACTTTCCTTCTAGAGCCCGTGCCAGCCCACAGGGACTGGCAGAATGACATGGAGAGCAGCCCCCAGGAGCATCACTCCCTAGGGACCAGCCGACTGCTGTATCACATCACAGATGGAGACAATCCTCTCTTGTCACCACGCTGCTCTATCTTTAGCCAAAGCCAGAGATTTAACCTAGACACAGAATCTGCCCCTTCTCCACCAAGTGCTCAACCTTTCATGATGTAAGAAAATCTGTTTTAATTCTTATGTGTTTTTCAGCCTTTTTCTGCAATTCACAACCCTTGACTCTTCATGGGGTTTTTTCAGTTGTTGCTGTGTCATAAAAAGCAAATGTTTGTATTGTGGCATGTTTTGACATGGATAACTTACAGCACCAGAAATAGGAAATAGTGTTTCCTCAGCCATAACAGTAGAGTATTTTTTGAAGTCTTTGTTAATTATAGTTAGCAAGGGCAGTTTTAAATGTTAGTAATTAGAATGATGAGTGAACTCAAGATAGGGAGGGCTACCTAGGTATAATAATAAAAAATTCAGCTGTAATTGAACTATAGCTTGAGTCACTGATGAGGGCTGACAGTGTCATAAGGCATATGAACAGTCCATGTATGTGATTTCCAGAAACCAAGCTGTGCGTTTCAGAGAGAAATCAAAGTTTCTTAAAGCTTATATACAGAGCTTTAGCTTCAGCCGCATATGGATAACAATCAGCTCTATTGATTTGCAATTGTAAATGATCAGAAACTAAACTGTCTTCGAAGTTGTAATGTTTATTTCCAGTAATAAAAAACTCTCTGAGCTTACGTTCACAAATCACATCACCACAGTCTCCTGTTACACTTGGAAGATTTGTGAATAAAAGTGTGGGTGTTAAATGTAAATACTGGATCAGGCTTTTTCCTACTAGATTAATTTTTTGAAATATATTCAGAAATCCCACAATTAATTAAAAAAAAGAGAGAATGAAAGACAGATGGTGAACCCATTAGAATACCCTAGGGGTACCTTCAAGCAAAAGCAATTATTTTATGCTTACTTTGTAAAACTAAGCTCTCTCTATCCAGTGAAAGAATAGAATATCCCTGAATTCTGAAATTCTAAGGGTGCCTGCAAACAAGGCATGGTCCATTATAGCCAGCTCTTAGATCCCACAACTCTGCTTTTGGCTTTTGCAGGCCAAGAAGTTCTTCTAGGTGTAGCTGTGAAGACTGCAAAGAACCGCAGACTGTAACACAACTTACCAAGCATCTTCAGAGCCTCAAGAGAAAAATTAGGAAGTATGAAGAAAAGTTTGAGCAAGAAAAAAAATACCTGGTAAGACCACAATTGAAAAGGTAAATACTCCGAGGGAGAGGCAAGGATCCCAGTGTATCTAAACTTACTCAAAACATTGTGAGATAGGGTATTTATGGTAAAATGAAAGAGGGAAAACTTCAGTGAATATCTTTTCATCATCTTCCGGTGTATGCAGTTGTTCTGAGACTCTGCATGTTCTTTGGATTATCTTTGTTGCAAAATATCCATCTTTGGGAAGTGTGAATCAGTGAAACACAGCTGACAGGCTTGTGAAACAAAATGGTGCAAAAGGAGGAAAGCTACTTATTCACTATGTAGGAGTCATTTGTCTGGAGGCTTGTTCTGCTGTGCAGATTCCTTCATTCAGGCAGACTCCTGTAAACTTCCAAAGACCGCGGCTCAGTGGAAGCTGATGGCAAAAATCAGAGAAATAAAACTTGCGTGTTTGGTTGAGGTCAGTGATGAGTGCTGTGCTGGGAACTGTGCAGTATAAGAATATCAAAACATGCCTGATGCTGAGGAGGTGTACAACATGAAACAGGGAAGTTTGTGACATTTTCTGACTATATTAAAATTAAGCAAATTGACATATTACCTTTTAATCCCACTAATGGCTGAAAACTTAAATTTGTGCCCTGTTAGGTCCTGTGGTCATCATATGCTCCTAGGAGCAGAATTTCTTACCTAAACAACCCTCACGCTATGGCCAGAAAAAAAATTATTTCAGAAGCTTGGTTTTGCAAAACTGTTTTGCAATTTAAAATATCCGAGTTTTGAAGATTCAGTGTAAATTCATTTTAATTTGCAGGCAATTTCTAAATGCAAAACAACCCCTGATCTACAAAGCCTTTGTTGTTTGTTTCTTTTGAAATCACTCTTGCACAGGATTTTTCATTTGATTAATTAAGCAGGTCAGTTGAAATTTTGAAAATGCTTTTTTCCCAAGAGAATTCCTGTCTTAAAGCAAGAACTGATTCCTGCAAGGGACAGAGTCCTTCAGTTACCATCCTGGAAATCACCTAGGAACTTGACTAAAATTAGATATTTGATCAATCCTTCTGAAGTCACTGAGGTTATTTATCCAATTAGTCAGTGACTGAAACGTTTTTTGGGATCAGAGACATAACACTCATACCTTGTGGCACTGTGTCACAATGGGGAGACATAAGCCATGACAAATTAATGCCACCATGAAGCCAGGTGCTCTGCATGGCAGTGATAGAGTGCAGTGGGAACTAGGGACATTTTGTAGCACACTGGGGGTGGGCAGGGTTTTATCTGTTTGATCCTTTAACTGTCAGTTCCTTCTCTTTCTGTACGTTCTTTACATTTTCCTTTGCGCTCAGCCTTCGCACGGTGACAAGACTTCCAACCCTGAAGTTCTGAAGTGGATGAATGCTCTGGCCAAAGGTCGGAAGCAGCTCAAAGGTACATAATAATGTGTTGTGTCCCTTTGCTGCTGAAGCTTTTGGGAGTGGGAGTGTACCTGGAACATTTTAAAGTCAGTTTTCTAACCTCACTGCTCTGATTATTTTTCACAGTCCATGACAATAAGCCTCCTAAGAAAGATACTACATGATATGACTTGCCTTGATCCCTGAAATCAGGGGTTAAAGTGTGCCAGTTCAACCTTCACAGAAAGGCTAGAAGGGGGAAGGGGGAAAAGCCATTGTCTCTCCCTCATCGCTATAAACATTGATGCAAAAGGAGATGCTGTTCTGAGCACTTTTATGAGTGTCTAAAACACAGAAGTTAGAAGTTTCCTTGTAATAGCACAAATGGATGTGCAAATGTCACTTTAGGACTGAGGATAAACATCTCTAAGGATTTCATTTCTTTTGATCATAAAAACAGATCTTTCCTTGATAATAAATCTGGCCTTGAGGGTCAGGTTTTGCCCTTGACTGTCTGAATACCACTCCATTAACATCTGTGGGTGTATCAGATGCTTTCCCTTGGGGAGTTTGTAGCCAAGACTGATAGATTTTTTTTTTTTAAAGGCTATTTATAAGTTATCTAAATAGGTTGGTGGTTTGTTTTTTGGTCCAGTTATAAATGGATTCTCACTACTAAATAAATAGTAGTTTTATCTTTCATTTCTATTCTGGATGTAGTTAATAATGTAGGTATAAAGGATGTGATAGTGGTAAATAAAGAATTAGAAACTCATCTTTCAGTAAATTTCTTCTGGAAAGTTCTCCCTGGAGTACTATCCTGTATGATTACTAGATGGTGATGATAATTGCTATTATTATTTCCCCTTGAATTCTGTGTTGCAAATCCAGGAAGGGCAAATGAGAAGAAATGGCCAATCTACAATGTTACTTTTCTGAAAATTATATCTCTGACTCAACTGTTGCTTCTCCTGTCCAGAGGGTCTGGGTTTCATAGACCAGTCTCACCTTCACACCCCAAATGCCTCAATCCTGTGACAACCCTTGATTTTTATTATCCTGAAAAAATGGCACTGCTTTTAAGTAAATCCAGATTCATGAGGTTCACATGCCAAGTACAATTGAAATGGAAAACACTCAAATGCTTGTAGATCCTTCCTCAAGTTTCTAAGGCTTGTCTATCCTTTCTAGTTCTATTGGTTTACTACAAATTACTGGTTTTCCCCATAAAGCTAGCCTAAATCCTCAGACTCTCACAACTAAAAAATTATGTTACTGTTCCTGCATGGATTGCAACAAATTTAACACAGTTGGAGACATCAATCTCCTGCCTTGCCCAAGGTCCTTCACTAGACAGGCGTATGCTTGGAACAAATTCTGGCTTTAAGGGAGCTAATTCAGATTTTAATTTAATTTCCTTTTTGCTCTGTGCAGGTCCCTGGAGCTCCAGGGCCTTTGGCTTGGTGTCAAGTTAATACTTTATCACATCCAGGCAGACTGCTGACTGGGAAGCTTCTGTCTTCTGCTGGGGTGCTCAGGTGCTCTTCTGCCAGAGGAAGCAATTTAAGAAAGTGGCTGCTTCTCCTTGCAGGGACTACTTGAGCAGCAGGGCTGGCATGGCAGGCTGGCCTCTGGAAGGGAGAGGGACAGTTTCAATTGCTCTAGGAAGTAAAAGATGTTACACATTAAAGTGAAGCAAAATTACTTTCCTGCGTGCCTGTGGTGTGATAATAATTGTATGCAAGAAATAGGAAAGTTTTGGTTTGTTTTTTCCTAGTAGTGTCAGAGGAAACTGCTTTTCAAATTCTTCCAATCTATTTACTTGCCATGCAATTGGCCTTTCAGAGCTGAAACTCAGAATGTCAGAAGAGCAAAACTGCACCTCCACAGCACCCCAAAGACACGAGCCCAGTGAAGGCAGTGGGACCTCTAAAGAGGCTGGCCCACAGGAGGCCACAGGCATGGGACCAGCACCCTCCGTGGAAGAGACCATGGACAGTGTCTTGAGACGACTCAAGGAGAAAAGACAACACTTCAACCTTCCTGAGACTATTAAGGTATTTAAGAAGCATGGCTGTTCCCTCAGAACCCTCCCAGCTGAGGCAGATGTTGGTGTGTGGCTGGCTCAGGGTGTGCCAGGGTGTGCTCATCCTCTGTCTGCCGGCACTGCAGGGCATTTTCTCTCTAGCCAGGGGGGAGTTCTAGTGCAGTTTCTGGACGTGACTCTTCTGAGAAGAATTGCTCAGGTGCAGAGGTGCAGAAAGCTTTTTCAAGCAGTGCTAAGCATGTTTTTCTCAGAGATGCACATGTGAATACTGTTCAGGCACTGCTGGAACCTGCTGACTTGAGGCTGTGTGTCCACAACTGCATA
This sequence comes from Zosterops lateralis, assembly GCF_965231275.1. NCBI lineage: Eukaryota > Metazoa > Chordata > Aves > Passeriformes > Zosteropidae > Zosterops > Zosterops lateralis. Next base: position 230,321 of record NC_139768.1, read on the forward strand.
CTCTGGATGCAGTAATGTGTAATGAGGATGGTGGCAGCACAAACACCTTGAGTCCACAGAAACTGTGAGACTAAAAACATTCCTGAAGGTATTTTGATGGTAAAGATCCACTCTCAGCTGAGAAATGCTGAAAGTCTCTGCAGAGTCAGTAGCTTGCACTGAGGTGACAGGGACAGCACAACCATCCAGACTGCTTTGCTCCCCTGACCTTGTACGGAGCTTGTCGTACCTTGTTTGTGCTGATCCTGCCTCTTCCATAGTCTCAATTACTCCTCTGCATGTAGGAGCAATATTCCAGGGAATAACTACTTGGCTGGAAAATAAGGTTTTGTTTTAAAAGTAGTACATATATTGAAATATTGCTGTGCTGTCACATTCCTGGCAATATAGGGTTCTCTAAAACAATACAGACCACCCAAGCCCCCCCTTTTCTGGGGGGCTGTTTTTGCTCAGAGGATGCTTATCACAGGTTGCTGTCCTGATGCTATTGCAGCCAAGCAAGACAATAAATTCTGCCCTCAAAAGTACCTAAAATCTAAATGTTGACAGTAAGGTTTAGACTTTGGCTGGTGAATGGAAAAGGGGAAGGGGTGAAAGGATGAAAATCTACATGCTAAACTGTGTGAGAACTAAGAAATTATTCTGAGTGGATATCAGTAGCAGAGAGTACCCAGCAGAGACAATTTTTAATTTTTGTTTTGTTTCTATTCTTGGTTCTTAAACAACTAGTTGCTATATAAAAGCCAGGATTGTGCATAACAATGCCATCCTTCTCAGCTCTTGGGCACTGCATACATGACTGATTTCTAATAGTTTCTTTTTATATGCTACATTTTTATGAAGAAAAATGAAATCAAAAAAGTGTTTCATAACCAGAAAATTAAAAAAATGCAACAAAACCATGCTATTTTGTACATAGCTCTAAAATCCTAACAGTGCAAACTGTAGGATAATATTTTCAGTCATTATTATTTTTTTATTAATGGAGTGAGATCAGATGGCACCAAAACATATGTCTGTGAGGAAATTCAGTCAAAAAAAACTTTCTTATAAAAGTAAGTTGGGTGTGGGTGTCTGTCCCACTCCTTTTTCATTTGGTTGTTTTTTGGACTTCTAATTTTTCCAGAAAACCTTCTAAACTTATGAAATGGCAGTGCAGGCTTTAAATATTCTCACAAACAAGGAAGTAATGGAAATTAAATGTTTGCACATGCCAATATTTTAATTTTTTTAAAAATCTTATTCATTTACTTTCTGTTTTCTTGCAGAGAGAACTTGTGTTTTAAAAACTATATGTTAGCAAAGATGGTTGGTAATAGTAATCAAAACTGCTGGGGAACAGAGGCTTGAGCAGGAATAAGATGAAAACCAATTGATCTATTTCAAAATGATGTATTTTAGTAGCTCCCTAAGTGTAACATTAAAAAAGATCGGATTTTGATTATGAGTCATCCTGGACTTTTGGGGGGAGAATGAGGTTTTTGGCCCTGATGATACAAAACGAATCCAGGATGTCTGTGGAAACAGCAAAGATCAAAGGCTCCATTTCAGCTGCAACCAACTTTGGTCTTACTGGAGATATATTTTATGTGCAACATTTTGGTTTTTATATAACATTTAGATCCTGCACTAGAGTCTGAGCTACATTAATAGTAAAATAAATAGCAGCTAAATGTTTCTCTTTTTTTGGTATTTAGTTATTTTGGTCAAAGATAGCATTTCCATGAAAGCCTGCCAAGTTCTCTCCTGAAGTTCTCTGTGGAAGACCTCTAGAGCCCTGCTGAAATACAAATGAGAGCATGTGTGTCCTTAGAAAGGTGCAGAGTAAAACTCCAGTATGTCTAAAGAGCACAGACCACAAGATTTGAATAGGAAACAGCAGAATGTGGTTTTCAGAGCAAAGCACCCCTCTTGCAAAAAAAAAAGCCTGTGAGTAAAGTTATTGAATGAGAAGAATAAAGAAAATAGGGGTTGGCCTGTGAATTGCTCGGTACCCCACAAAGGGGTGGCCACCTCTAATTGTGTCACTAACTCCTCGTGCAGGGAGATGGTAGTTCATGTAATGGCTCACCTTGGGTTAAGGTACAAGGGTTTAGGAAAAAATAAAGATTAAGAGCATGAATGTAGGAGTCCAAGAGATAAAAGACATATAAACACACTTTAAATAATATTACTCAAGAAGCTGCACCAGATCTCCCAAAAAAGCAAACCCAAGACCGAATTCCCAACTTTGAATCCAAGTGTTGTGCCTCAGTCCTTGGGGAGCAGCAGCTCCGTGTGCCCAGCTCTGCCTCAGCAGCCCTTCCCAGCAGGGTGAGCTCAGAGCTGGGAGCTGGCACCGCTCCATGGAGGTGTCAGGTCACTTGTTGCCTTTCTTTTTACTTTTTGTTTCTAATTCCGTGTTAAATGCTGCTTTGTAATGAGCCACCACACATCCCCAAGTGGCAGACTAAGGCCCTGGGAACTTGACTGTGCCTATGTGGAAACAAAGCACTGCCTTTGACAGGGTCTGGGCAGGCCCAGCCCTCACTGAACTGTCTGTCCTTCTGTCCCCAAAGTTTGTATTTCCTGTCTGAAAAAACAACAGCAAGCTTGAAAGCATCAGCATGCAGGGAGCAGAACAGACTAGTAAGGAAGATAACTGTATATAACATTTTGTATGCCTCTGTTCCAAGTTGTGAAAAGCAAACTACTACCTTATCTTTAGCTCAAGTTCCCCTTTTCTTTCTTTTTATGTCACAAGTAAGTTTTGCCTTCTGTTTGAATGTTTGCAGCCTGTCCCCCAAGGCTTTTCTCAGACTGGTTCCTTTTATGTATCTGTCTTCTCATCATTGACCCACTTCAGGTCATATTCTCCTTGGCCATGAAGCAGTGTTCCTATTTAATTAGCATTGAATCTCCTGCTGCTGTATGTAGCCTACAGTCCTAAGATGTCTCAGACAGTTCTGTAGTTTTTAACTCCAGCTGCCTTCTCTGATTTTGAAATCATCACCTATTTCAAATGTAGCTGAATGCCAACCTGCTTTGAGATTGCTAATAAAATGAGCTAATGAAATAGGCTCAAATCCTAAGCCTCTTGAGATAATTTCTCTTGTGTAAAATCAATATTAATGATCACCCCATTTCTTCCTAACCACTCAGCTGCTCCAGGCTTAATAGTTTTTGTAAGAATTAACCTTGTATTAATTGCAGAACTAGCAATAAGTAAACAAATTAGCTGATTTATAATACTCCTGCATTCTGTTAGCAGCTCATCTCTTAACATGAATGCCAGACCATTTTAGTGTGATTAACTCATGCAGACCTTTTAGGAAAATGTGATTAGCAGTTCTGATTAATTGCTCTGTGCTGTTTTTGCATTTGAGCATCAAAAAAAAAAAAGGTTTTGCTCCTGTTGAAGTTAATAGCAAGGTGCTCTGATATTAGAAGAGTGTCACTTCTTCAGGGTTGATGTATTTTTAAAAGTAGGGTCTAATTAGTGAAAATATTTCTCCAAGTTGTCACTAAAAGTCCCCTTGTCATCAGCTTTCTTCAGAGAGGCCCCCTGTGTGTGTGTGCCCCACCTCCATGGTTCTTGACAGGACTTCATCTCCCCCACCTCTGAACACTTGGCCCTAATTCAGGCAGTTCTGTCGTGACCCGGCAGAGACTGTGGGAAGTGGCATTCCCTTTGTGTGCCTTGGTGTCCTGGCCCAGGTGAAAATACACAACTGTGAGGAGCAGATCTTGTTGGGGACAGGGAGGAGACCAATACCTGTTAACTGTGTGCTCCCCACAGCAGACACCTGTGCAAACACTGATTATTCACCAACACTGAAAAATCAGCATTCTTTTGGTACCAGTGATTTGTACTGCAATTTTTGAGCAGAAATACGCTGTTAACCATAACAGGTTGGGTTTGCATTGCTAAATCTTTCTGTTCTACATCCCTTACCAGCCAAGGCAAATCTGTTTATCTTTCTTGATGAACAATTAAAAAGTCGAGGAATGCTTTCTATGCATTTTTTCAGCTTTCTGAGTGTTTTGTCTAGAATGGTGGTTCTCACTTTTTACAGCTAAACATACTTAATATATATATTGTGTAATTTTGGACTCTTTTCTTGCTAAGTTGATGCCAAGTCCCCACTGACCTCAGTGCAGACATAGAAATAGAATTCATTATTAATGTTTATCTGGGAAGAAGAGATTATTAAATAGATATGTGCTGGTACCCTTGTCATGAAATCCTGAGTTACACTCTTACAAATAACATTTTAAAATAGGATATAACAAAAAAGCAAATGGCTTTGGAAAAAAACCCTAATCTTCAGAAATGTCTAGTATATTTAGAGAGTATTCGTGGGCAACCTGTAAGTATGCCATGGAAAGTTAGGTAAACTAAAAATTATCTAACATCTCTAACCAATATTTTCGTATATTAAATATATTAAGATGAATGTTACACAATTAGCATAATTATATTTTTTTCAAACTAATTTGCTTATAAATGTTATTGCCTGATACTGATGAATTTGGTTACTATGTTAGAAATTAAAGAAAAATAAAAAGTGACTCTGTATTTCTCCATGATTGGAAAATGCCAGATTTGAGGATTAAATTGGAAGATTACATATTCACAGCAGATTTGGCTCTGCTGTCATGTATGATTAGAATGCTTATCAGCTGAGGAAGGTTTTATATAGGGCACCATCTGAGATGTGAACTACAAAATTACATGACCCATTGTATGCGTTTGCCTTTACTCCACAGCAGGACTTAAACTATTACTTAAAATCCATTTAAGGGACTTCATTGCTGAAGGTGTAAACAAAAAATGCCACAATTGGTGAGATGATGATTTGAAAATTTGTCTTCACAGCTGAGGAAATCCTTTTTGATATCAATGTCTGTATTCTTGTGAATGTCTGCTTCTGGCTAGTAGTTGTGGTAGAGGAAAAGGGAACTGGCAGCACTGTTTGCCAGCTGACAAAATTATGATCTGATTCTGACCTCATTTTTGTTCATTTTCTTTGGGCTTGGAATGAGAGCTGAGGGCTGGATTGTGCAAGAAGAGTATGAAGAAATTATATTTCTTAGGAAAGAAAACAAAAGAATTGTTAGTGCAATGTAGAGGTAAAAGAGACAATTCAGAGTTAGGAAAGAGAATAGCAGGGTGCCTCTGTATCACAGGGTTCAGAGAGGGTGTTTCTTCTCAGGGCTGAGGAAGCTGTAACAGCACCCTGGAAACACAGTGGAGTGTGCTGGGGCTGCCCTTTGCCCCGCTGAAATCTGCTACGGCTCAGCACCATCTTTATCCAGACTTACCTGACAAGGTCAAACAGAGAGGCCACTGACCAGGTTTAAAGCAAAAAAAATTATCTCTTCTGGCTTGTTTGGCACTGCCTGGAGCTCTTCAGTGTTGTAGTTAAATAGAACATGACGCCTGGGGAGAAGTGGCCGGGCTGGGATAGGCAAGCCCTGACATTCCGCAGTGAAGGGTGGCTCTAGACGTGGTCCCTAAACCCTCCATCAGCCAGATGTGTGCAGTGCCACCAGCCTGTGTTTGTCTGCTGTCCCCTTGCTCCTGCTGACCAGGCATTTGGGCTATTGTTTGTGTCTCTTCAGACCTGCCGTGTGTTCACTCACCTGAGCAGGTGCACCTGGACCTCTCTGCAGTGCCAAAAATCAGTGAAATTGCACCCAGTGAGTGGTCATGGGTGTGGGAGCTGATGAGCAAGGGGCTTATGGTGGGCTAGGAGCAAATGACCCTCTTTGGACATTTTACCACTGAGGAAGATGTTACTTTGAGGGCGTGGGGGCATGACATGGTTGGCCGACTGGGGGAAGTTAGTCTTGGTTTTGGGTTTTATTCCTTGTGGAATTAGTTGTTGTATTTTTTTTTTTTCCTTAATGCAGTAAGTCAATCTAGTGCACAGCTAGTTTCCCAAAGGTGTATTTTTGTATTTGTGAATATTTGTGGCTGGATCAGACACTTAACACCTGATTTAAAATCATATTCTCTTCCAAATCATTGCTCCAAGTGTTCATGAAAGCCCAAGAACAAAGTAAATGAAGGGATGGATGGTTCTCCACTCTGGTGAGGAGTGCACCCAGCAATCCTGCACAGAGCCAGCTCCATGTGCAGCTGCAGAGCCGTGTTCTTGGTGCTCTCCATCCCTCTGATGGAGATGATGAGTGCCTTGTCCCAGGCAGGCTCTGGCATTCCTGCTGCTGTCATCACAGCTAAGGAGGTGAGCTAGCAATGCAAGGCACAGCAACAGCACATCTGAACTCACACTGCTCCAGCAGCAGCCTCAGAGAGAGAATAATTTACTCTGTTCCTCGGCAGTGTGGCTCAAGAAAGTGAGGGAATCATACTGGGTATTCTCCTTTAGAAAACAGATTGTCATTTTCCTTTTTAGATCAAATTACAGTTCCCATGGAATATCTATTGAAGCAAAATACACATCTGCTCATACTCCTCTAACACCTTTCTCATCTTTACAGGAGAAAATGAGAATATTTTTAATTTACTTCTTATTTTTTAATTTTTGAGGGCTGTGTTTTGTTATGATTTTTCTTTAGGTAACTAAGCAAGAAAAGAGTCTCATGAAACCTCTTTATGACAGATACAGAATTATCAAGAAACTTCTGGCTGCTCCATCTTTGATCACAACAATTGTAAGTTGGAAAGAATTCATCCATTGTCAAGGGAACATACAAAATGCCATGTTTGATTTGTACCCGTATGTCCATTTAGCAGCAATAAAACTACTGATATCCAAAAAACCTGCTCATTGGTTCATACAGGGTGTTGATACTTCAGATAGAGCAAATGCTCTGTAAAGTTCAACTTCTGTGCATGGCAGAGCTTCCAATGTACCGCAGCAGTTTCTGAGGCAAGAACTCCAGTGGGCTGGGTAAGACATCGAAGGCTGGGTTTAATTTTCCATCATGGCAAACATCTACTACACAGAAAGAAACCTCTCTCTTTTCATGAAGGACTCTGCTGTCACTATGTCTGACTTCTATATCTTATCAACAATGCTTTCATCAATAATATAGCACATACATGCAATTTGCAGTACTTTAATAATATATTGGTGCAATGGAACAGTACTGGTCTCATAGTGAGTGAAGGCAGTGCAGTCTGGCTACTTGGAAGTTAATTAGCATGCGTACCAAAATTACTAATCTAATAGTAATTGGGGCTAGGTCAAATTTAAAACTTATTATTGTCTTCTTACATGACAGTGTAACTTCACATGTCTTTGAAAAATCACAGTACAAAGCTTTGCACACTTACACATGGGTATTTCTTTGAAAAATTTCATTGAAGTTTCCCCTAAGTGTTACTTGTTAGGAGCTTTGCCCTATGGAGTTTTTGTGTTTAAGCCTTAGTTTCAATAGCTCATTTTTTTTTTCTGAGGATGGAGGAATGTGAGCAAGACACCAATATCAGTCTATTTTGTAGTTCACACTAGTAGCTGTAATACTGTGGAATCTCTCCCTCCAACTCTTTTTACAGTCAAAACATCTGGATATACTATATACACAGGAGATGTGTATATGAGAGGACCACAAGTTTCAGCTAGTCTGCACTGCTGACATATATACACTGAATGTTAGTTGATTCTTTGCTACGTGTAAGGCCTTTTGGGCAGACAGAAATAAATTGCTGGCTGGAGATACCTGGGAGCAGGGCCAGCTTCTGTCCTTTTTACGCCTGGCAGGCAATGCACAGTAACCCAGTGACCCCAGGAGTGCTTTCATGAACCACCTCAGGTAGACCTGGTAAACCTTTCAATATGTGTAATCTGTTTCAATGAATACATCCAGGAAGTCAGATCCTAATTCTTTATGTTGTCAGCCTATTACTGTAAGTAATGTAATTTAAACAATTCATTTGATAATGCTTTGCATTTCCCAAGCAGGAGGAGGAAGACTCAGATGAAGACCATTCTCAAAGCAGCCATGAGTTATCATCTGGTCCAATGTCTTGCTTCCCTGTTGAAGAGCACCTGTGTTACTCCCATGAGGAGAGTGAGCCTGCACATATTTCACCTCTGGATGAAAAGAAAGTTTACAGGCAAACAGCCTTGTCTATGTCCAATTTACATGAGGCAACAATGTAAGTTCTCTCTTTTTTACCCTGAATGTTTTAAAACATTTATTGTAGACTTGTAAGTGAAATGAGAGCCTGTAAGAGAGATGTGAGCCATACCTTTGCATAGGTAAATTCCATACCAAAGGAGTGGTTAAGTCCTTTCTTTTGGGAGAGAGGAGGCAGAGGAGATTCACTGGGCAGCATACTGGTGGTTTGAGCTGTTTATTCAAACAACTTTGTGCCAGCTTTTTGTCTCCAGGAAGAGAAAGGTAACTAGTTGAAGACTGTGCCTTCCAGGGACAGATACCTTAGGGGATGGTATTTTTTTTTTGTGTGTTTTGATTGGGAGGTCTTAGATGCATAAATGAAGCTAACTAGACTCTAACATTATAAAGATCAAATAAAAATTACTTAAATTTCTATGTAACTCAACGATGTGTACAATAGTTTGCTGATAAATGCTGGAAAGATATTTCTGTGGATTTTGTCATTCAAAAAAAAAATAATAATAAAAGAAATTACCAGGAACAAATGTCATAACAAAATTCTCTCTCTGCTTAAAACCCTTATTCTCTCAACACTAGCTAAAACCTGGCCTCCAAAAATGATGCTTCTGGGTACCACTAGCATTTCCACTGCATCTCTATAATTATTAGGAACAGCTGCAAATAGGAGCAGGGCTTGGATGTTGACTTTAATTCAGTTACAGCACTGCCTGCTGTGAGATACTGAGCCCTTTCTACTCCTTAATTCCAGAGGGAATTAAGGCCAGTAGCAAGGCTCAGTCCTGAATGCCCCTTCTCCTCTGTTGACCAGAATCTCTGCCTCTGCTTTATTTAGCTGGAATACCAGTAAAAGGGAAGGAGTCCAACCACGTATGGAGTGTGATGGGATGGCTCAGGGCTCTCTGGTTAGTGCCTGCCAAGCGCCTGGAGCAGAAGCTCTCTGCTACCCAAATCCAGGGCTTTTACAACCCTCCCAAGCACAAGGGGGTTTCATGTTCTGGTCTTTGTTCCCCAGGCCTGTTCTGCTTGAGCATCTCAGAGAAACCAGAGCTGATAAGAAGAGGCTTCGCAAGGCTCTTCGAGAGTTTGAGGAGCAGTTCTACAAACAGACAGGAAGGTAACTCAGCAGAGGCCTCTCCTTGTCGCCTTTGGGTGCTGGGCAGGGTTGTTTGTCTCTGCGAGGGTGAGCAGGCCAAAGGGGCTGCACTAAGGGCTGGAAAATACCCTGGAAATGTCTGGTCTCTGCAGATGTCCAGCTGTGTCTGCTTAGTTCATTCAAAATGTGGTCACCCATGAGGAAAGCAGGATATACCTCCTGAAATGGGTATAAACCCCAACTCAGCACAGGATATTCCCTGAGCTGAAGGGAGGCTGCTAAAAATCTCTTTCTGAGGATGTCAGTCTGTAGGGAATAGACTTGGTAGTTGGGCCATTTTTAAACAGACAGATTTTAAAACTAGAAGCCACTGGGTTTTTTACCCAGAATTAAATACTGGCCATTTTTCACTCTGTTTTTCCTCCTCTTCATTTAGCAAACACCTTATTTGAAAACTGTGGTGTATATGACTTCTCTGCATATTTGAGAACCAAGTAATTATGCTTCCACAGCTGTCAAGAAAGTTATCTGTTATATGAAAATTCAGTATTTTAAATATTATTTTATTTCTGTATATTAGAGCTTTTTGGTCCTGTCAAATTATCTTTAGTCATTTACAGTCAGTAAAAAAAGCCCCAATCCTCATCAGTTGCTGTGGAATTAATTTTTAAGACTGTTTCTCTTTATACTCATAGAAAGTGGTGGTGCTTTTATTTGCTTTTCACAGGAGTCCTCAAAAAGAAGATCGGGTGCCAATGGCTGAGGAATACTCTGAATACAAGCACACAAAAGCCAAAATCAGGCTTCTGGAGGTTCTCATCAGTAAGCATGATATTTCCAAAACAATTTGAAGTGAATGCAATGCTGTGATATTGTTCTCTAGGGAAAAAAATAATCCAAGCAAACAAACAAGAAATGAAAAAGAAAAAGTAATTTTACAGGTCTTGGTCTGCTGCACAATTATTTGACACACTGAGATTTTTGATGCACTTTATCTATTATAATAGCTGTGATGAGGGAGGACAGCAATATGCAAGAATATTAAGCACGGGTGAGCGGAGTATAGTATATATTTTTCCTTTTGAAAAGCCTTGAAGTGCACTGTGAGAATGTTTGTTAAGAAATTAAAAGGACACTGAAGTAATGTAGATTCTCAGTTTGACCTGCTCTAAGAGTGTGAGGAAATGTTCTGCAGGTTTTTAGTACATCTTAGTACATGCTAATGTGCCACATGTTTGCTTCCAGAATTAACATGTGTTGTAACTAATTAATAATGTGGGCTGTTAAGGTGCTGGTTCACTAGATTAAAAGAAGTGAATTGAAGTGAGTGAAGGGAAAACTCAGAACATACTCCAGCTGTCAAGACAGTCGCCATTCCTGTGCACAGGAAGCAGCAGTGCCAGGGCTGGGAGCAGAGCAGAGTGATGCTGCTTTGCAAGAAAAGGCCAGAACGTGACTGCCAAATGGAGCTAGTGCTGCTTGGCAAAATTAAATAGGTTGTGTGTTCCATGAGAGCACATGGAACAGTTGTACCGGCTGCTGTCCTTTTCACTAGTTCACAGGACCTGGCTCACAGAATTTAAAAGTCAATAAATAGATCAACTAACTACATGCTAATTTTGATTTCTCTATTAACCTTTGCACTTTGGTTTGCCTGACGCTATAACATTCGCTTCTCTAACTACCAAAGCTCGTTTAGACGCATGCACTTTGTAAAATGTTGAAGTACTTCTTGTGTTATAAATTGCCACATATATATAGAAAAACAGGACTAGATTACTGCATTATGCTAAGATATTTTGGATAGATAAAGTACATGGTATATAAGTGAGTGTCACAGTTATCTGATGAGGACTGCTAGACTTCTTGTTTACTGAAAATAAGGTTATAAAAAGTTATTTTTCCATTGGAATTATGCATCTTTCTTAACTTTCAGAGCACCACGCTTTGTAATATTAAGAAGAATTGTCACTGTTTGTGATAGGCCATTGGTGTGAAAGGTGGACTAGTCATAGAAGGATTATCAGCAGGTTTTGTACTAGAAATGAAAAGCAGGGATTCTGGGAAGTTCCTAGCCCGGACAGAAAGGAGGGAAGAATTACTTAAGGAAAAAAAAAAAAGGGACTGGAACCAGTTGAATCATGTTTAGTATTTTGCTTTACCTGTCATTTTGTATTGACCACATAGTATAAGCAACCACATTTTCTATCTTGGTAAGAAGATTTTGATTTTATAAAGCGTATTGTGTACCAACCATGTTTGTATTTAGTATGTAAAGGCATGATTTGGAAGATGTATACATCTTCAAGTACTATAGAGGAAAAAATATGAACACTAAAAAAGGAATTTTTTATTTTGCAGCTGTTTGTTGTTTCAGTGTACTGATTTAATAATTTATAACTTAACTTTTATGAATCAGAAATGGTCTTCATAAATCTGTTTTAATTAAAGTCATCTAGAGCACCAGGAACAGATACAGAGCTATTTGAAGTTTACAAACTACATCTTTGATAAGGGAAAATGATTTAATGACATGTATACAATTGATATTAAAATGTAATCTATATATTCTATATGATTGTATAATATTTTATACAACAGTACAAATAAAATATTTTTCTATTATATTTATTATGTCAAGACACAGTTTCTGTTTTCAGTTAGCTAATATAAATAACATAAATAACACTGTCAAACAACACGTTGGAAGTGCTGACATTTCTAGGCTCTGAAATTCAAATCATGCTGCAATTACAACCTTTCATGCTGTTCAGTTATCCCAGTACTTGTTCAGTAGTTAAAATGAATGCATATTTAAACACCATTTATAAGCCGTTATTTTTGTTTTGCTAAAGCAGTTTATATAGGATTTTGTTATGTTTGGCAAGAAACAGAAAACAATTTTTGCAGCATCTAGGTATAAATGGTTGCCAGAAAGAAATCCAGGACTTCTAATCATTTAAAGCATCAGGGGGACAGGAGGGAAAGAGGGAGAGAAGAACTCCTAAGAAGGCTACCGGAGATTTCCAAGACTGGTAGTTGCTTTTGGTGACAGCGGCATGTGCATGCTTCCCACAGAACCGTCTGACTATGGAAATGGGCAACAGAGGTTTGAAGGCTCCTAAGGAATGAGGGAAGTTTTAACGTCCAACACTGATATTGCAGGTCTTGCAGCTGGGATCTTTCTTTGCATTTGCAGTAGACAAGCTCATTAGTTGGTGACCAGTAATTTCTGCAACTGTGCCGAGGGAGAGATCCACAGGATCAGTGTAAATTACTTCCAAAATAACATCCTGGGCGTGATGGTAAACCATGACCCCATCCTCTTCATCGCAGGTCAGAAATTTGTTATCTTTTATATTTAGCTGGGGAAGGCGCTGCTTACAGAACTCGTCTCCCGGTGAGCCCACGGGGGCGATCACGAGGATGACGTAGTGGTAGGCTGTGTACATGCAGTAGAAGTCTCCAAAGTACAAGTTAGTATTGGGGTTGAAGAGTTTTTCAGCTGCAATCTCATACCTGTATCTTCCATAGGGTGAATCTTGGGGTGGCTTCCCAGTGTTAAACTCAGTGTTGCAGCTAAAGAAGATGCCTTCCAGCTTCCCACTGATCGGAGAGCCATGGCTGCCACTGTTATCCTTAACAGAGGGCTGCATGACATTCCCATGGTGCTCTCTACAAATGAAGGACTGGTATTGTTTATTTTGTAACACATGGTAAAGGAAGAGTGGAAACTTAGGGCAGCATGCTGTTTGAAATAGGACTGAAGGGACACAAAGACCATTAAACTGAAAGCCAGGGTTAGTGTCATGGTCGGAGGACCAAGAATATCAAGTGCCATCAGACTTGGGAAGAGCTAGAGTAAATCCTGCTCAAGGGGAAAATCTGCTTTTCCAGCCTGCCTTCTCTGTCAGCTGTCTGGCTATCACATGCAGGCATAAAAAGCACAAACAAAAAAGCCCCCAAACCACAAGTATCTTTAATTAGCTAATTTGTTCAGACTTACACTAACATTTCTAACAATAAACACATGTTGAATATTCCAAGTCAGCCTCCATATGCTGAATATACTGTTTGTTAATATGTATTTTTAGCATAGGCAGTATATAGTTCATGAAGAAAACTGCCAGTGAAAGTTATTTCTGAAGGCTGCTTTTCAGAGGTTATAGGAAAGAATCTACTGTCTGCCAGTATTTTTTGTCCCCAAATGATCATTTCAAGTCTAATTGGTCTACTGCTGACTTCAATCAGTGCAGAGCTGGGCACAGAGAATTAGGCAATTTGGTTAGTTTCCACTTTGGTTGGTATCCAGCTTCTGCAGTCACTAGTCCTAAGGGGAAAAATAGACGACTTTTTTTTTTTTTTTTAACTTAGGTTAATTTCATTCCAGTGAAAAGAACTGTAAATGAACAAGTGAATTTTTAAAATCCCTAATCCTAAATTGCATTCAGCAGCATTAGGCTGCTAAATTTAAGAGAACACTCCAAAATACCCCATCTGACCCTCCTCAGCACCTGAGATTTTACGTATAGCAGGGCATTCCCCAGTGTGTGTGTCCCACACAGCTCTGGAAGTGCCCCAGTGGCAGCAACCACGGGATACCTGAAAGGGAACCATCCCCTTTTGTAAGTCCTGCAAAACCGTATTTGCAAGGCACCCTTGGAACAACGTCTTTATTCTCACTGACATACAGACTAAAAATGCATGAGGCTGTGGGGCTGGAGGTCCTTATGATTCTTATATTCCCCTCTTGCTTTGCCTTTGCTTTTTTTTTCTTTTTTCCTTCTTTCCTTCTTTTAGGACAGGGGAAACTAGCCAAGGAGACTGTTCTTGCACTGCTTTTAATTTGCAACAGGTCCATGTAAAATGGTGCTGTGTGGGAGAAGGTTTTGCTTGGTTAAAGTGGGAGGTAGCAGTCAAAGCAAACAAACTCTGCATACATTACAAAACAGCTCTAAATCAACTCAGAAATATCTCCAGCTGTGATGATTTTTTTCATTATTTGTAATCTCCTCAGCAGCACATCTTTATTTTTATTCTAAGGCAAATTTCAGAAGTTTTCTGAGCCATTCAAATACTACCTACTTATTGTCTCAAGCCCTATTTCATAGAACATTGATTATATGGGGGAGGGATATATTTAGTATTTTATGACTGGAGAGATTACTAGGGGAAAAAGAAGTAGAAGAAAAAAAAAAAAAAAAAAAAGGTTGAATGAGCTTCAATAACCACCTGAAACCTCTTCAACCTGAAAAGTCAGCCTTCATTCTGAGAAAGTATTCCATTTCTGTGGCAAGATACTGACATCCAGTGGCCAATTAGGCTAATTATAGGTTGCCCTTTTGGCGGATCTGAGCTGCTTTGTGGTGCTCCCACCCAGGTAAGCGACATTGGCAGCCCCTGGGAGCTCCGCCCCAAACCCCAAATCCTCCGTTCAGGGGCTGCTGCTTTAGCACCAGGAACAGATGCATGTATGCCCGTGCTCCCAGAGCTCTTCAGGCTGTGTGATGACACCAGAGCCCATTGGCAGCCACGGGATCACAAGGAATCTTCCCTAACAGGAAGCACAGGGTTAGGGGTTTTAAGTAACATACAGATGGGTATACTGGGGAAGGATTAGCCTGTGGATTGTACTAGTCTATTTCTGATCAAAAGATGTGACCATCAGCCAGTTCTGGCATTGTAGCTTCCTGCTGTCCTGCTGTAAAACAGTTTTTTGTCTCCAGCTCACTAACAGAGGAAAAACAAACCTGTCTCTATTGGTGTCAAACCAAGAAAGAACTTAACAGGAAGAAGGGGAATAGATAGAGTGCAATCAATTAGAGACACATTTGGCAGAACAAGGCCAAACCCACAGCTATAAATGCACCTCAGTGGCAATTTTCAACACTAATGAACACAAAGGCAGATGCACTATGATTACATAGCTGAAAACAAAGCAACATGAGGATCAGAACAGCACAGGCATTTCCCTTCTGTGGTATCCAGCCCAGGATGACAGCAGTGGTTTATGAGGGCCTCAAAGAGCCTCAACAACTGCAATTTATTCTCTGTCTCCACTGAGTTTTGTAGCTCTGTCCCTGTGTGCAATAAAACAATCCTTCCAAAACACAGATGGGGAAGAGCAAGCCTATGCTCTGCAATATTCAATACACTCTTGGAATGAATCAGATACCCGTGACTACAAAGTGGGAATGTTTCCAAGTGTGGTGGAGTCTGTTCTTTGAAGCTGGATTGCCTTGTTTTAAAAACTTTCCATTCTAGGCAGGTACTTGTGTGACACACATAAAACTGAAGTTATGTAGCCCACTGGGAGCCCCATCTACTGATGAATATTAAAGAAGCACAGTCAGTGCTGCAGCCTTTCAGCACACTGCTTACCTCTCATCCATGTTCTTCTAACAGGAGAAGGTTACTCTGTGTGGCTGTTCCTGCTCACTCAGCATATGAGCTTTGACTCCTTCCATCAAAACGTCTGCTTTTCTCTTGTACTGACGCTCCAACCATGTGTGGAGGGCACACTAGGTCTCCAATGGAACAGGGAACCTACCTCCAGCCATCCTAGTTTTTCATTCCAGCTGAAGCATGGTGTCATAGCATTGTCTGAACATCATGCCCTCTGCCTCCCCACATGGTCTATAAATTAACATTCTGATTGCAGAGTCTGTATAACTGCATTTGGGCATGGAAATGGGATGGTTGTACATGGAGAGCAAATATTTGAGATGGAGCTCTTACATGCAGGCAAATGTCTATGCACACTGTTCTACACTACTACTCTCAGTCACCTTACTCTTAATTTCTTAGTACAATGGAAAAATTTGGCTACTAAACTCTCCATTATGATTACAGATGCTTAAATCTAGCTGGAGGCCCTGTGAGCACCTCAGCTTCTGCTTCAAAACACAGACTTTTATTGCCTAATGGAAGTGCTGAGTTAAGCAGGGTGAAAGAAACGAGTTGTATTTGATTCTCTGCCTTCCTCTGAACAGGCTATAAAGCATACAGACAATCTGCTGTACCTTTAGCACAGCTGTCTCTACTTATTTTCATTACTCTTTTAATTTGATAAAGGACTTTGTATATGTTTAGTTTCTTACCTGATGTAATCAAAGTATTCTCTGTGCTGATTCCGATAAAAAACAGACAGTTTCAGCATACGGCCTGCAATCACTTCAGCTTTTTCCAATAGCTGTGTTAGGTGAACTTTTGAATAATCTGGAAAGGAAAGACAAACTGCTAGTACGGGGGGCAGGAAAAACCACACCACTCTCCAAAAGCCACAGACACATGCAGACTGAAAACTGGGAACAGAGTCTTGGTAATATACAACACATCATGCCCCAGTTTTCAACAGTGGCAACAAGCAAATCAAATGGCAAGAGCAGGCATTCGTGACTCTCCCCACTCCCTCCTCATGAAGATTCTGCAGGCCTACAGCAACTTTCAGCTCAGAATTTCCTATGTTAGGGCTGGTTTCCCTGTGTTTGGGACTGCAGTGCAGCTCAGGACGGCAGAGGAGCTCAGGACTGCCCTCTGGCTCCTATCAGTTGATAAGCTTTGCTATAATACACCTGGCTGTGAGCCAACAACTAATGACAGAACTAACAGAGCTTGCTTAGGACACAGCTAAAATGGTTTCCCAACCAACAGGGGATTCATAGTGTACTTTCCTCAGTCTTCAGCTTTCACACGGGCATGCACAGTGACAGCAGGTCATGAACATCTGAAGGAAGCCTTATAAAACAAAGACAGGCTAAAGTGACTCTTGAGATGGGGTGTTGAGGGTGCTGAGGCTTTGCAGCATGCAGAGAAGGCAGAGCAGCACAATGTCTTAAGCTGTGAGGGAGCTGCCATTCTACCTTTTCCCCACAGGTGCTGGTAGCCAGCGACAGGCACACAGGTGGCCCTTTCCTAGCCTGGCACTGGTGCCAGGCACAGCACTTTGGGACAGCTAAGCTACTGCACAAGAAAAAGGAGGTCCAGCTGCATCTGCTTAACGTGCCAAACCTCAGCACACACAAAGCCTCAAGTTTAAATTGCAGTTTCCAAGGGTGACTAAGGCACAGTCAGCACTGGCAGGTGACCAGCCCAGTCTGGCAGCAGAGGCAGCAGTAATTGACTCCGGGCTGTGGGACAGTTACCTGCGGTGCAGAACTCGATGATTTCACTCCACTCGGAGACGACGTAGTCGCCGTCCACCTGCTTGGAGGCCGTCTGCACGGCCACCGTGTACTCCGTGCGCGGGCTCAGGAACCAGTGCCCGCGCACCGTCATGGGCAGGGGAACGGCCTTGGCCACCAGCTTGGTGGGGACATCCTGGGGGGACA
The DNA here is from genome assembly GCF_965231275.1 of Zosterops lateralis. Lineage (NCBI taxonomy): Eukaryota > Metazoa > Chordata > Aves > Passeriformes > Zosteropidae > Zosterops > Zosterops lateralis. Next base: position 247,838 of record NC_139768.1, read on the forward strand.
ACAGGGCACAACCACACACCGGTCAGCACTGAACCAAACCGCTCTGCCACCCTTCCCTTCTCTGCTTTTGCTGTGCGGTCCCCAACCCCTGGCTCTTCTCTGCAAACTCCAGTTACTTCCCACAGTTTGTTGGTGCAGCAAAGTGAGCAGTGGCAGAGGACAGTGGTGTGAGCCTGTTCTAAGAGACATGGGGATAACTTGCATGTGTCAATTAATTATTTGTTCCAAGTGACTGCAGAGTAATACTATTATATATAGCCCAAATATATAATTCAGACTAGGGCCATATGCGCTTACATATGCAAAACTGAGAACAAAAGTATTTTAAGAGCTTCTTGTCCTCTCACCAATTTCTTTCGGCCAATGTAATCAAACAAAATTCCTCCTGCTCTCAGTCAGTTCAGCTACACTGCTGCTGCTATCTTCCAAACTAAATTTCAACAGAGAAAATGAAACACATTGCAGAGTAACTATGGCTGGTTCACATCTTTCAAAAATACCCTTCTGTACAGGAATGGCCAGAAGAAGCCAAACAACTTGTGCCTATCACTGCTTTTCCCTCCACTGCCCCTTCAGATCCTCTGATTTGCTCTTCTGGTATATTGTAGCCCCAATGAGCAACCAAGAAATATAGCTGCTTGTTGTAGTTGAGATACTTGATTTCTACAGCACCAAAGACTTTGGTACAGACCACCAAAGGACAGGACAGGACAGTTTATGCTGTAACTGTGGGAGGTGAATCGTTCTCTGCAGTGTACCTGAGGACCTGTGATAGAATGGGAGATATTTATTGTTGAATATTCACCAGTAATAACAGAATAGTAAGATGGCTGCCATGTGAAAAGTGGACACTTTAAATGACATCCTCAACAGTTCATCTATAAATATTACTCCACAATCATCTACCTATAAATACTAGCACAGCAATCCTTTACGGAAAAAAAGGAATAGAAGGGAGATATCTTCTGGTCATAACCTCTAATCAAGATCTGCAGGATTTTTTTTCCTTGTCTTCTATTATGGAAAAGGATCTTTTTCCTTTTGTTTTCCTATCAATAAAATTTTTTCTTCAGTTTCTGTAGTAAGAAACTGTAAAATTAGCAGCTTGTGATTTTACAAGAATTGATGTAATTGAGTGATAACCTAGGGTAAAATTTTGTTGTTATTATTTGTCGTTTCCCAATTCTCATTTAAATCAAATAATAGTTGGATTAAAACTTTATCTGAAAGGGAGACAGTTGTACAAGCTACAATTAATAATATATAGAGAAAAATTAAAAAGAAAAACAACCCAAACACCAAATGACATTTAAAGCTACCAGCCTGCAATGCATCCCACTGGACTGAGTCTGCTGCTGCTAATGCAGTCAGCAGGTGCCACAGTTAACATCATTGGTGTTCCTGTCACCTCTCCTTGGGTTGTGGTAAAAACAGCTTTCACCTGGGTCAGATCTCTGTGCTCATGCCCCAGTGAGCCTTTACGCCCACTCTTTTTCCCTATTAATTTTGTCAGCTTTCATGTAACATTAAAAGCCTTGTTGCTGCCCCCAGGTGTCAAAGCTTTACCTTCCAGCTGTGGATCAGCAACCTCTACCTCTTTCAACCATATCAACCATACCAAAAAATGGGGAGACGACCAAAAAGAAAAAAAAAAAGTTAAAAGAAAGGGGCACACCACCACATTACACAGAGGGGTTTATGTCTTGCACAGCTGGACAGGAGGGGCAGATGTGATGCTTCTCACAAATCTAATCTGCTGGATTTTTTCTAAGCAAACACCATTTAATTTAGAGGCCACAATACAGAGGAAATGTTCACATTGAGGTTCCTCTGGGAATTCTCTACTTCTCCCTTTCATCTCTCATTCCTGGCAGAGCCACCAAAGAAGGGCAAAGCAGGTACAGCAGGTACTGTGCGAGCTCAAGGAGAGCCAGGGTTCTGGAGTGGCAGATGGCTGCTCCACTACCAGCACTCACCAGACAACTCTAAAGGTACCTTAGATGGCAATAATTTCTAAGAACAGCCTGGAAGCTTTGAATAACTAAGCAGCAAGGTGTATGAGTCACTCTACTCTACATTTTGGGAAAAGAAGCAGCTTTCAGTCTTCAGCTTTCTCCCATTTCATGTTACCTTCCCTTTGCCAGATTGTCTCATAGAGCACATTGTGGGAAATCACCACACCCAGATTCTAGTTCCAGTTTTGCTAAATATTTGAGTATTTTTTTATTATATGAGAGTAATCATATTTCCATATTTTAAAAAAGTGAAGAGGTATGTAAAATAAATTGAAAAGAAGATAGAATCTTATTACAATTCTAGTCTTTGCACGCTGCTACCAATACTAACCTTCTCCTTCACAGAAATTATTACAATAGTCAAAAATAATAAAACTTTATGCACCCTAAGTATGCTGAATATATATTTACCAACAGAAAGAGTATTGGAAGAATGAATCATTCATGGATGGTCTCCCAGTACAAGAAAACAATTAGCTCCCTTTCCTGAGGTGCAGCATGGATCTATCAGGTTAAGTCTATATCCCAAGTAACTCACAGCCATCTGAGCAAACTGATACTTAATTCTGTAAGTTAGAAAACGAGCTGGTCCTTTGCATTATCACCAGTGAGAGAGATGGGCACTTGTAGTGCTTTCCCCTACCTGCAGGCTAAGGAAGGAGGAATTCTCTTTGCACAGGTGTCCTCAGGGTGCTGGATGACTCCTAGGAGTGAACCCCAAAGCTGTTTTTCATGTCTAAGCAGTAGGGCTCACTCTTCTCCCTCTGGACAGCTCTGCTAGGAGAAAAGGCAGTGCCATCCTTCTCCTTTATGCAAAAGCTTTGTTAGCAAGTCAGTTCCCTGCTGTGAGGACTCAGCCCTGGGTGCTGCAGCTGCTGGCTCTGGGCTCCTGCTGCAGAGCTTCAGCTGGGGGCTGACCTTGGAGGGAGGGAGGTGCTTGTCTGGAACACACCTGGGCTACACATTTGGAATCTGAGCACTTCAATTAGCAACCAAAGTGCCTTCTAGGAGGTGTGTTAAAAATTCCTTAGTACTAAAGATGCATGAACATGAACACCCAAGTGCTCTGGCACAGAGTTGGAATATTCAGTCTGTGCTTTATTATTGTCTGCCCTCTCTGCTCTCTGGATCTCTGTCATTCAGGCTTGGGAATAAAACCATCAAAAAATTACACCAAAAAAAATCTTAACCAAGTCACTAACAAAATTAGTAGCTGTTGGGAAAGATGAGACAATGCCCTCACAAGTAGCAAGCAATTTTTAGTTAATTCTGACAAGATATCAAAATTATTCATCATTTCAATTGATGGACTTTAGCCTCCCATTCTTACAAAACCAATTACTTTTGTCCTTTGACTAAACACTACTGCACAGTAAAAAGCTAGGGAATTGTTGAGAAACACAAAATAAATCTAATAGCTTATCTTTATTATACTACCACTATCCTTTCCCCTCTCTCCATTTTGAGTCTAGTCTCATCACTGTGATAAAGATTCTGAAGTGTATGTGGTGTTGGCTCTACTGGGATGGCTCTCCTTTTCACAAAAATAAATGTTCCAAGTATACAGCCATTTGCACATGCATGAAAAAACATGCAGAATAATAAAATAAATGAAATTAGAAAGAATTCATCCCACTTTAGAGAGCATATTTAGTCCTGCAGTGTAAAATGGGAATTTCATTTCAAAGGCAGTCAGTCCAAAATTAGTAAGAGCAAGAAAAAACCAAAAGTACCCTACTATATTTGCTATTACAATTAAAAATGGGGCATAATACATGCCAATTTTAACATTAGGTTTAGTAGTGTTTCACACGCTGTTCCTAGCAACTGCAACACCCTGGCCAAACGTAAAATTCTCAATTTCAAGCCACAGTAAGTGATTTTTTTGTTACTCTTAAGAGCATATGTTACCTCTAACCAAAAAACAACAACAACAACAAAAGGTAAAATAAGAAAATTATACACCTACCATTATCAGAAATCTCATGAAAAATACTCTTAACAATAAAAAGCCTCAGAGAAATTGGTGGGAATATTTTTTGTTTATCCCACTGGCTTAGAAACCAACAGTTATTTAGGTGCTGAGATAATTACAGCCCTTACATTTGTTTGGATGGTTATTTGTGCCTTGGCAAACCTTATCTTTTAGATAATGCCAACATTATTTTTAAATTTGGAGAATGTTCGATCTCATTCCTTGTTTCTCTAGACATCTCAGTATTTCAGCTGTTCTGAGGTCAAAGCAGATTTTGCTGGATTTGTTAAGTACAGACCCCGCAATGCCTTCAATATGTTCCTGTACTGGAGGCTTGAGGAAAGAGGCCAGATGAATATTCAGGTCACAGTGCTGAGTGCTGCAAACTAAAATTGCTGGAAGCCTTCCTGAAGTGCATTAGAATTTGTGGCTCTTCTGCTGAAATGGTATGTGTTGCTCTCAGGAGTCTGTCACTGAACAAGGACAGGCAGAGAATACACACATTTTGTCAATAATGATAAAGAAATAGTCAGGAATAAAAATGGCAGTCTTGCACTACATTGTACAGGTTCAAAAAATGCTTTCAAATGAAACAGAAAAGGTGATGTGCAGTTCTCTGTGGAACAAATGTATTTGTATGTACATGCACATAGGCTGGAGACAGAGAAGGTACTTTGAGTAAACCAAAATTCCATCAGATTTATCAAAACTCACCTCTGCTGGATATCCAATACCTGTTTCCCATGGCCTTGCTTTGAAAGTTTAATAAAACACAGAGATTCCTCTATTTAAAATCAAGTATTTGTGCCTTGATTTTTAAATGAAAATTACCTTGTGTTTGAATTTGTTGGAATTCTTGTTTTCTTTCTTGTTGAGATCGATGAAGTAATGAGTAATGCGATCCTTGGATTTAGAATCCATGTCCCAAGAAATCTTGAAGGAATCACATGTGATGTTACTTATTTTGATGTTGTGTGGGACTGGAAGCTCCTCCATCTCTGCAATCCCACTATCTTGTGATTTATTCCCTGCAAGAAAAGAAGCACAGTTTGTTCAGTGAAGGACCCACTTGATGGCTGTTATGTGTGCTCCAGTACAACAAGCACATCCCTGAAGAGCCTTTCACACAGGCTCAGGGGGAGTCCCCAGGAGCCAGTGGGGTACAGTTACTCAAGTCTGGATGTCAGTGATGGAAAGCCCTGGAAAGGGATCAATTTCCTCAGGTGAATAAGCACTAATAATACGGTGCACAGTGGCTGGCAGCACTGCTGTGAGAGTTTGCAGGCTGACAGGACAAACCATCTGAAGCTATCAGGTGCTCCAAGGTTCAGTTAAGAAGCCAGAAATGCCCACAGTTCACATGATGGCCCTTATCCATACCTGTCAGCAACATAAACACAAGCAGAAATCATATTCATCCTTAAACCCTTTTTCAAGCACAAAGCACAGCCAATCTCTGCAAGCTTTAGAGATGGTGGATGCATGTGCACATATATATGCACACATTTGAAACAGCAACTCCTTTGAAATGAAACAATTAACACTTTGATGAGCCACAGCAAAACGGACACACAAGCAAACTTCATTTTCTGCTCTTTATTCTTTCTGTTTTCCCAGCTGAGACCCCGCAGTTTTCTTGGGAGGTTCTTTTCTAAGTAGATATGGGAGATGAACAAATGACCACTGACCCCAAAAAGAATCTGGTTCTAAATTTAGGTCTTCCCTTAGCTCCCAAGGCAACTTTATAGTTCAGCATTCTGTGAACATTAGAACTCAGAAATGTTAGGTGTTCTTGCACTTATTTACATAAGACCAAGTCAAAAGTGAACAAATTAAAAAAACCAACAAAATGGGAAGCTGAGAAAAAATGCTGGGTAAAAAAGGAAAAAATCTATATGATGTAAAAGAACTAAAGAATGAGAACAGAAAAAATGAAAATTGAACATAGATAAAGACAGATAGAACCAAGAGAAAACAAAAAACTAATGTCTCTATGAGAAATAGAGGAAAGCTCCCAAATTCTGGCCAGATGAGGAAGATGGAAAACTCCTGCAGGGATGTGAGGCAATGGATTGTCAGAATTATTCATAGTCACATCTAAATATAGAAAAAGATAATGTTTATACTTTTGTCATAACTGCTAAAAATGATAAAAAACTGAACTCAGAGGTGTTTGGGCAGTAATAAAAGTAAAACTTTTACTTGTAAAACATTAGGGACATTTCAGCCTCTCTACATACTCTGCCAAAGAATTATTCCAGCACTTTAATGCAGGAATATTACTGTTGGCCTGATTGTTCAAAATTCTGCTCATAGATATGTGAAATTCAATCACAGAGTCTGCAAAATTCATAGATCTCCAGCTAGTATTGTGAATAATGTATTTTTACTGATGAGTTCAAGAACTAATAAAACTATTTTTCTATTTTTGTTTTATTTTATGCATTTACATCCAAAAGGTTGTCTATTCTATTCTTCAAACATTCTATTGCTTCTTTTCTTTTCTTTTTTTTCTTTTTCAACTAATACCGAAATCAGTTAGTGCACAGTCTTGCTCAAAATGCCCCCCTATTTGTGCCCTACACAATGACATTTTCAACAGCTGCACTGGCTGCAACAGACTCGGAGATATCAGTCATTACTGAAAGCTTTCCCTTCATATGAAAGACGTGGTAAGTGCTTTTCCCAACATGACATTTCAGAAAACCAGCAGGGAGGAAATGGCACTGCTTTCTTTTACAAGCAATTTGTATTTGAGAGATGACTGAAAGCTCTGCCAGGTACACTGAAAAGGCTTTGTGTGATCGGCTCTTCCAAGAGCAAGGCTCCGTGTTTTGTAGAGGGAGTGTGGCTGCTGAGGTTCTCAGGGCTGGAGAGCGGGGCAGACTGAGACCCCAGCACACCGAACACCCGATAACATCCTGAACAGACATGCAGCCAGGAAACCCAAGCCATAAATCCACAATATCTTAATGCCAAAATTATTTGCCTAAAAATGGGCTTCTGTATTTCCATACCCAGGGCCTGAGCCACGATACCAACAGCCAAGGTGGTTTAAGCCTCAGGACACCTGCAAAACAGTAATGACCATTGACAAAAAGTAACAGAGAGAAAGAAACATTTTGGAGAACACCAATGGCCAAGAGCAAAAGTGCTTCTGGAAATAGCTATCATTTTCTGTGTGTTTCTCGGTATTAATATCTGGCACACATCTTCAGATATCTGTATATTCCTTTTAATTTCTTTGCTTTTGAAATGAATAAATAGCTTTAAGTAAATGTCAAGCAGAAAATCTCCAGATAATTTTTAGGGTTAGGGTAGGGGTTAGGGTCAAAGAGCCTGCTCCTTCAGGGAAACTGGGGCTGGAAAAGGCCCATCAAGGCCATCCCAGCAGGGCCCCAACATTGCTGCTCCTACATCTCTGTGACCTGGAAAGCCATGGTGCTGGGGTCAGGGGTAGGGTGGTTAGATAGAAAACCAGATGACACAATGCACGTATTTTAGGGGAAGCATAAAGACAACAAAGAAATCTAAGCACACCTAACATGCCAAGCTGCTGAAGCATCTCCCCCTCTAACACTGGCCTTTTTCCCAGGACTGAAAGTTTGCTGCAAAAAAGGAAGCCCAGATTCAGTGGTGATGGTTCTGTTCACCCAAACCATATCTGTCTGCACTCAAGCAGCTCAGAGCAGCCTCTCGGTTGCTGCAATTTTTTAATGGTGGGTGAGACATCCAGAAGGCACTGAATGAGCAGGGAATATCCCACAGCCAGTGGAGCCATGCTGAGGCCACTCCTGTGTCCCCACAATACCCCTCCACAGTGATGATTCCACTCATGGCGCTGCAGTCACGCAGAGGAGGCTGCACCAAGTGCTGGTCTCTGGGAATACACACCAGACATTAACTCCTGCCGTTTCTGCTGTGAGGGGTCAGCTCCATGAAAAGCCAGGAATGTCATGAGGGAAACGTGACTCAGGTTCATGAGCCAGAAATATGCAAGGTGAGAACTGTACTCACAAAGTACAGAATTAAAAGCTAATGCTAGATTTGTAATGCATTCTGGGAAAATATCTGGAAATCAAAATATGTGTAGATGAGGATGAGAAGCAATTTCTGAGACCCTGAAAGATCAGGTTTATATACATACAGATACCAACAGCACATGTAATAAACACGCTAAAAGCCAAACAGAATTTTATAATACAAATCACATTTTTTTTTTTTAAATCTCACCTTATTCAGATTTTAAAATGCATGCACTGGGGAAATCAGAATGTGGTTTTCTCAAGTTAATATTTTCAATACAATGAGAGATATTAGCTATGGTATTTTGAAGTAGAAATGTTTGATGAGAGGGGATCAATGTCTTAAGAGCACACAGGTACCATGACATAAGAAATCCTCTTATTAGATGTGAATGCCAACAACTGAACAACTCATTTACAAACAGGAACTCCCATAACATGAACAGAGAAACCTTTACGCCTTCTGAAATACAAAAGTTTCTACCTTTTCTTGTCTTGATAATTCAGCTGATAGGTTATGTATCAGATCTACAGAGGTAAAATATTGTAATTTCAGAAATCTGATATAGACTGACAATATTTCAGTGCTGTAATTGAGACTGAATTCTCCAATTCACTGAGAACGTATTTAATTTCTGCAATAATTCAACAGAATGGAGAAAACTTCATTCCGTATAACCATCAAAAAATAACAGGGAAGTGCCAGGAAATTACATATTAGCTGCTACTTTAAATTTAACTAAGCAAAAATGCAGTCTCATATTTTTCCCCTGTGCTTGGAATGAATGGCTCCCTGTTCAACTGTTGGCTATATAGAATTGTTTTACAGAGCCAGGACAATACGTCCCCACCAACAAAATAATTAACCTGAATACCAGCATTTCAGTGTTCATGGCAACACCTTGTTCAAGAGAGACAGTGAAATCCCACAGAGCAAATACAAATGCAACAACATTCAAAAATTATTAAATCAAGGCTGTTATTTGCTAGGCTATGTAAGTGCACTTCTCTAGGATAGCTATTCTATTTCAAAGCTCAATTTTTTATCCATAACCACAGAAGTAATGTTTATGTTTTGTTTGTGCCTCTTTTCATGTGCCTCTTTGTGTCTATTTTCAAAAGTATGAGTGAAGAGTCTCAGACTCTTAAGTATCTCTGTCTCTCCCCCAGAATCCTAGTAAACTACCTCCAGTACAGATTTTATACTTATATAAGCATATTTAGGAATATTTTCTAAATAAGTATCCTTGTAAAACTAATTCCTAAATTAGATAAAGAGAGAATGCCTGACCCTAGAAATCCTGTTAGAGGGATAAACCCCTCTAAACCTTCTCCTCATTTCCTCCCCACTGTCTGATACTGCTGTTGTAGTATCTAGTATCTGTAGCATTTTCTAGTAAGAAATATGCACTGTGTCCAAAACTTTTTAAAAATAGTTTCAAAAATAAAACATTACTTAACTATAACATGTATATCTATACTGAGTGTTTTTGAAATGTGCATGTACATTCAGACTCTCTTATTACTTGGTTTTAACAGCTTAATTTACCTGTTTCCTGCTAATCTAGGACATTGGCTTCAGCAGGAATACTCCACATGCAAACCAAAGAGAACACAACTGGACTCTGCCTCCGGTGCTGGCACCTTCTCCAGCTGGGAATGCCCCCCCGAGGGTGCCCACATAAACAGAACACTGAGCAATCTCTGGATTGCTGTTTTCTGTGCCGAAAAAATTGTCTCAGCCCCTTACAAAGGGCTTGATTCTTCCTCCTCCTCACACGGAGGATGAATGTACTCCACAAGTGGTGCCGTGACTGAGATCAGCAGCAGCCCAATCTCTCACTCCTGCCACTGCCAGCGAGGGATGTGCAGGCTCCCAGTTCCCAGTTCCCAGGTCCTGCTCTCTCCAAGCCCGCTCTCTCGGTGCCCGCAGTCCCCGGGCCCGAAGCCCTGCGGGCTCTCCCAGTTCCCAGTTCCCAGTTCCCAGTTCCCGCTCTCCCGGTGCCCGCAGTCCCCGGGCCCGAAGCCCTGCGGGCTCTCCCAGTTCCCAGTTCGCAGTTCCCGCTCTCCCGGTGCCCGCAGTCCCCGGGCCCGAAGCCCTGCGGGCTCTCCCGGTTCCCAGTTCGCAGGTCCTGCTCTCTCGGTGCCCGCACTCACCGGGCCCGAAGCCCTGCGGGCTCTCCCGTGTCCCCGGCCGGAGGGGCAGCCCTGCCCCGGGCCCGGGTTGCACCAGGAGCTGCAGCCCCGAGCCAGGCCAGACGCTCAATTGCCCTTGAACAAGAGCAGGTGGGATTTCCCCAGACCCGTGAGCTCCACCAACAGCGGCGGCAGTACCCGGCACAGGTGTGGCAAACCCGATTCCAGCAGCAGCGCACAGACGAGCCCGGGCAGATTTTGGAACATGGCTGTGCTATCAGGGCTTTGCTTTACCGCTCCTTCTCTCAGCAGGCACTGAATGCAACATTGTGCTCAATGGGAAATTAACTGTGTCCTTACAGAGAAGGTTACTATAATCAGTAAGCAGAAATTAAATATCACATTATAACATTTCTGTGGAATATAAATTCTGGCATAGATACTTGATTCTCAGCAGTGGATTTGCTGGGCCATATGTATTCCTTCTAAGTTAATAATAAACCCCAAATATTTCTTAAATATGACAGCAGAAACAGCAACAAGAAAAGAGCCAACAATATTCACTCCTGTGATAAGACCATAGATATGTTGAATTACACCAGGAATAATTTTGATACAAAATATGCATCAGCTAATCCAAAAGCAAAGGCTACTCTTAAAAAGATTTTATGCCTATGACTTGAAATGATGTTTAGGTACAATTCTCATATATAATATAAATATAGAATGTACATAATATAGATATATGACTTTATAATGCACACTATGAATATATAATGTACACTATGTACACTATTGCATTCATACTGTACAATATGAATATATAATGTACACTATATAAATATATATATATATGAATTTTTCAGACTACTGTGGAAACCACTAATACTTGGACTATGCCAAGACAAACATAGTGACAGAGAACATCCCCCTTGGGCAGTGAGTCTCCTGGGGCTCACTTGCACCCAGTGAAGGGAGGCAGTTTCCCAGGTGGGATAATCTGAATATCTACAGGTAACTCTCACAATTAACCTGCCCTGGAGGAATATAATTCTCCACAGAGATTAGATGGGGAGGTCACAGAAGCCAAGAGCAGCTGAAGTTACCCTTTATAATTATTTCCTAAATTACATTGGTCAATTCCACTGATTCTCATGATGCAACAGTAATTTACAAGATTTCTGCCAAGAAAAAACATGAGGATAAAAAGTACCTTTTACATTGTAGCAAATTTCTGAACTCCTTAGCAAGAAATCTACATGTTACTGACTTAAATATCCTTTGGGACCAATATTTTAAAAGGGATAAACTTGTCAAGAATAATTTCTCTGAATTTCTCTGTCAAATACATAATTTATCCCCATAATATTTTTTTCTGAAAGCACTGATAGGATCAAGTATCTCAGGACCATTTAAGCTTGAATGTGGATTGATTTATAACTTGCTAACTGCAATTATAGATAAATTATTTAATAACTGTAATTTAATTAATTTTAAATTAATAGTGCATTTAATTGCATCATTAAACTAATTCCTCAAAATAATTGTTTCCTCTCTTGCTCTTACCATACAGAAAATTCAGATATATCACTGTTGTTATCAGTCAAATGGTCTAAATCAGTGCCAATTCTTCCTTTGATTTTTGATTTATCCTCACTTGAAACAAAAATTTAAGTAACTATTAGTAACACCTCCAGAAATAAATGATTTGGAAAAGTCTTATTGAAATCAATGGAATCTAAGCTGAGTTACTCAAGAACTTCTGACAACATGATTACAGCAACGTACACAAATTTCACAAACCCCGACTGCAAATCAGATCAATGGCTAAATTGGCAAGACTGACCTTATTCTTTCACTAAGACTTATTTCTTATTTGATATCCTGACATCTTGGGAGTATTTAAAATTTATACCTTACTCATTCAAAACTAAACCACATTTCCACAATGTTGATAGCAGCCAAAGCCCCAGACTGAGAACTGAAATGGAAATAGATACAAGTCCCTGTTGATACAATTACCTTTTTTAGAGAACCCATAATCCTTATAGGTTATTTCTTGAAGAATATTTGTAAGAAAATTTGGTGTCTCTATGCCTTTATAAAGTACCTGGTGTCCCACAAGGTTGGGCTGTTATTATTGGATTTTTCCTCGTTTTGCAATTTTATTACAAGTAAGTTGAGGAGTGTTAACACAGTGAAATGCTAAGTTAACACACAGAGCTTCACACAAAATTTAGTTTTCACTGTGTTAAAAATAAATGGAGAAAATATGAAAAAGGACTTTTATTTTCAGATGAAAATATGCAACTGAAAGGTTGTAAATAATCATGTAGGTACATTTTTCTTCACTAAGCACCAGGAAAACGGTAAGACTGAAAACGCATTTAGGCTAGAAGGTTACACTGCCATCCAGGCTATCACTCCCCTGTATCTAAGATAGGGAGATCTGCTGAGATCCATTGAACCCACTGTGTTCCAAGGACTGACCAGATCTCTGGGTAGAGAGCTGAGAAGTGCTGGCATCATCTTCTGTGACCCATGAATACCAAAACCAATCAAACTGAACTGGCCAGATAAGCTGAGACTGAATGCAAGTGTCACCACCTTCCATCAGCATCTTGCTCCTCATCCTGTCCTGTAGGCAAAAACAATTTATAGCTGGTTCCCTCTAAAGTTCTCAGGCTGCTTTTACTAAACACTTCATTTTTTACTATACTTTGCCATGTAAAGCTAAACAAGCTTCTCTGCACCCTTCTGTGAAATGAGAGTTCCAGTGTGGCAAAAATAGCTCCAGCTGCACCACAGTGTCTACTGCCAAACCACTGGTTTTTGTGGCTCTGCCATCAGAGCCAGGCAAGAGCAATTCTGTCTTCTTGAAATCAAAAAGGACATCATGGCAGGCCACAAACACTAAGCCACCGCAGTATTTACTCCTAATTAAACACTCCCATTTTGTTCAGCGCAGCAAGCTTGCAGTACATGGGTGGTAAGTGGCTCTTCTCAGCATGTGTTGGCTATGAGACACATTTGAAAAACAAATTTTAATTAAAATGTGCATTTCTCAGTTGCTAAAAGGGAAAGAATGGGAAAAGGGATGTAAAAGGCTCTAAACCACCATCTTGGTTAATTTAAATGCCATTTAAAAATTAAAATGAACTCTACAGCCCTTACATATACCAGAATTTGAGTATGATGCATACCTTCAGTTATACTGAATTCCAGACTTGGAAAGCAAGTATGTCAGAAACTACTATAAAATCTCTCCCAGAACAATCTATCACATCCACTTCATTCATTTAGCAGAAGTCTGTGTTATCAGGTCTCTATTATGATCTATCCAGTGTGAAATTCTGACCATACTTCAGACTGCGCTCAGGCCCATTTGTGGTGTATTTTTGTAAGGATGCTCTATCTCAGTGCTGTTCTTCTGAAAACTGGGAGTAAAAATTTCCAGCTGACTCCCACCCTGTTGATTCCTAAAGGGGCACATTTTGGATCAGGAAGGGATACGAAGCTTTTAATGGCATGAGGTTTGTCTCTTCTGGTGAATAAAAAGTGCAGCTGCGTCCGAGGCTGTGGAAGTGCCTGTGTCTCCAGGACTAACAATAAAGGAAAACAGATCTCACAGATGAAGGCACTGACTGTATGACCCCAGACAAGTTGCTTGGGGCCAGATTCCGATCCAAGTTACACTGCTCTGGGTCACTGGCCTAATTGCTCCAGTGCTCTCCATCTCACAGTGTAACTGAGGCAAAGCATTGCCCTTAGTTTCCCACTGCTTTTAATATTAACTGTGTATTAGAGAAGTGAGTGGCCTGCCATGATTTGTGCTTCCACGTGTCACTAAACAAGGGAGAGGGACAAACACTTCCATTTTAGTTTATTACTATGAACCTCATTCATACCGCTTTACCTCATTCTTTGGCTGGCAGCAACTTGTGCCATTTATTGCAGCTGTGTCTTCATCTAAACCAAAAATGTGTTCTCTACTTCAAGTCAAGTCATGTGAGTTCAAATCTAGCAAGATGAGGCAGCCTTGAATTCACATGAGCTTTAATGTGACCTGCCAGCTTGCCAGAAACTGCAAGCCTTGATCACACAAGGATTTTTTAATTTAAAATCCATTTCCCTTCAGCTAAGGGAAGCCCAGACAGAAAGGCAAAACTCATCACTTGAAGGGCAGCAGTGAGAACTCAGGGCTGGGGAACACAGTTTTACTAAGCATTTTCCCTGAGAAAGGAGGGTGCCCATCGTGAGTGGGCTTTTGTGGCTCTCTGGACACCCTGGCAGTCTGCAGCATGAATGAGCATTTCTTTACTTTGGTGCACTGGCAGTTGCTTTTCACACACATCTCTTGTAAGGAATGGGATTTGGCTCTGGTTTACACCAGTTTGTGCTTTTTAGCACATACTAAATGAATTACATATTCACAATAGTTCAGGAAATTATACTTTGTAACTTGTAGTGATTTGTTTTACATTTAAATTGCATGCACGTTTCAGAATTGTATGCCTGTTTCAGACTTTCTCTCAGGCCCTGACAAATAAAGGAAACGGGTTTTGAGAGTCCTTTTTCCTTTGGCAGGAGTTGTTCTGTTTTGTTTCATTTTCAGCTGGTTTCCAAGGGAAACCAAACTTTGGATTTGGGTCTGCTACTGGTTGACTGTTCCTAACTTTTGAACCTCTGACAAGAGCAGAGAGCTCACAGGTAACCCAGGCTGCTGCCAGTTTCTTTAAGGCAGGCAAACATGCAGAAATGAGAGGATCCTGCTAAACACTCCTTATCAAGAGTAAGGCTACAATGAGGTAAAGCTTTTCACTGGTACTGGAATATAAAGATGACACAGTTATGAATATTGTAGTCAAAAGAAATCTTTCAGGACAGTCTTCACCACACTGGAATTCCTCCCTCACTCAGACAGGGTATAGCACACTGACCATGCATATTTATTAAAAGCCTCAGATGTGAGACATCAGCTTCCTGTCCTGATGGCATTTGTGACAGAACTCTCCTGTAGGTTATCTAATGAAAATTGTCCAATGAAGAGGAGAAAACTCAAAGTGAAGTTTTGATGTAATTAAGTTAAAAGAAAACTACAACAATTCTAAAAACATCAGATTCAAATCCATGATCCTCAGTAACTCTCAAATTGCTTTTTAAAAGAAGCACAGCTCAGTTGGATAGTTACAATAGTTCCCACTACAAATTTTTCTGTAGCTTTATTATGCAGGCTATCAACAGCCATTGGGCTGCAACAATGGCACCAATCATGATCATGACGACACAAAAATTGATTAGCTATAGAGGAATAGCTGCACAGCCTTCTACAAATTCTCAATGCCAAACAAGTCCCCCTGGGTATGGTGCTTAAAAAGAATTCATATTTAGATTAGTTTTTCATCTTTTGGATTTAGAGCATTTAAAAGCATCTCAAGGAATGCTTTCCAGTCCCCACTCCCTACTATATGAGCTAATCTAATAAGCACACAGAGACACACTGAAGGATTCTGTTCCCTCTCTGGCTTCCATCTCCAGCACTGCACATTGCACTGGGGCTGACAGCCCCCCCGGCAGCCCAGGGGGCTTCCTGATGGTCTGCTCAAGGAAACAACACAGAAACCAGCTGAGCATTACAGAATATACAAAAACAGAAAAAGGAGCATCACTGTACATGGAGCTCGTGGTTCTGTCTTCCCTGCACTTGTCCAGTTAGGAGAAAGCACAGAGTGTAAGATATGCTCCTACCACACAAGTCATGCTGGGCCACCTGGCTACCTGATGTGTCACAAACCCTGAAATTAAACTCTCATGCTCTAGAACTCTGCTCTACTCACATCCCTGCATATCAAGGATGGTTTAAGAACTCCAAGCTACCTAAACAGTGACAAAGCACAGAAGTGACATATTCTTTGTGTCAGGGTCCCAAAGCATGGCACAGAGCTGTTCACAGACAGGAAACAAAGAATGGTACCCGGAGTTTCAGGTGCCTCCATCTGTGGGGGAAAGGAAGCAACCTCTGCACATGGGCAGGGGTGAGACAATCGCAATAAATGGCCTGAGAATCCTACTGCCCAAACCTGTCCTTCCATGAAGAGTAAGGTGGTAGCTGTGTCATCAGAGCACGGGTAACACTGCCCAAAACTCCAGTATGTTCCACACGAGAGGGCCAGAGCTTCCCTGAGATCTGCTGGAAGCAGTGAGCAGCCTGAGGGGATTTTCAGTTCCTGTGATTAGGGACATGTCTTGGAATGACACTGGAAGTGTAAAGGCTCGAAGTTCATCAGAAACATTAGTGCTCTGAAAGTCAAGTGCTTACTACTCAACATTTGTTACCAGCATAAAGTTCCTCATGAATGTGCAAGTGCATGGTATTTACCTTATGCCATCACATGGAAGACAGACCTTAGCAGCATTCAAAAATACAACTGCTGCATTCCCTGTTCTTAATTTTATCCCTTCCTTTACATAAACTCACACATAATTTCCCTTTACATAAGTTGCATTAAAAAGAACAACACAGCATGAGTCACTCCACAGATACTTGTACACTAGCACTTACAGCTGGCCAAGACTGAAAGAGCCTTTTAACATCTTTTTATCCTGCTTATTTTGAAGTCCAAATGTGTTCAACTATGAGTACACATAGAAGAGAAATGTAAAAAAATGCTCAGAATAATCTTTTAAAAATGTTATTTCTAACCAAAAGTTAAATGCAGATTATAAATACAGGTTAAATATATAAACAAATATATAAATCTGTCTTATAAAAAAAGACAAATTAAATCCAGACAAACTGCAACTTATAGAGAAAAACTCCAAATGAGATGCCTATCTGTATAAAATAAGATAGAACACACACACCAAAGACTAGGAAAATACAGCACTTGTAAGATCTTAATCATGCCACATTATGAATGCAAATTGGTTTTTACACAAAATCTTGCTGAAGCCAATGGAACAGCTCAGGGAAGAAATTTATGAGATGCTTCTGATCATTGCAAGCCAAGGAATTCTCCTAACAAGAGTGCTTGGATATACAAAGCTTAATATGGCAATTCCTTCAACTGTGCTTCTCCTGGAGCTGCCAGCTGGGAATGACTTTCTCCAATATCAAAGAAATAAACTCCAGACTCCACTCCACACTTGGAACTAAGAGTGCAACCCTGATAACAGTTTCTGTCACTCTGCAGGAATGAAAGAGCAACACCAAACTGGTTTTAAGGCTTCCCATTCTTGGCAGCGCCTGTCAAGACTCAGACACTTGCTGGGTTATGAAAACAGTACAGCTAATCATTGCTTTTGGAAACATCCATGCAAAACACCTTGTTCATTCAGGCAGAAATAAAACAAGAACACTCTGAGAACAATAAAACAAAACTGTCTAATGATTCAACTACAAACACCACTGTGAAAACTGATTCAGTTACAAACGCTACAATGAATTCTAACCAAATCTTCTGTGCTGAAGGAAAAATTTCAAGGTCAAATAAAGAAGGCTCCAGTGTGGAACAAACCAGTGAGGAAATCACACAAAGTGATCATGGAGCAGAGTTTTCTTTAGTTTAGGCAGTTCCAACTGCATAAACACTATCTTTGTTCATACTTTTCTAGAGCAGTGACATATTTTATACACATATCCTGTACTGGCAGGGTTAGTACTATTTCTCTAGATGTGTTTACAAATCTTTTAAGAAAGTGGTCTGCAAAAAAAAAAGCTTAAAAATTCTTAAAAATTAAAAAGAGAACAGAAGACATAGCTTAGGCCTGTGGGCTGTGTTCAGCCAGAATTAAATATAGCCTTCAGGTGACAAAAAGCACGGAAGGCCACGCATGCTGGCAGAACAGAAGATGTACCTACTGTCCTGAGTGGTCAATGAAAAACTCAGACTGGGAGGAATTTAAAGATTCAGTCAGGGTGGAAGATACAGCCACTACTTCAGCAGCACAAAGAGGAATGAAAACTGCCTTAGTCAGAAAAGGCAGAGCCTTCAAACCTGCTGTTTAGAAGACATGAACAATAAAAGATGGAGGAAATTACAAGGAATGGGTTAAGGAGGAGATCTTTCTAGATTCTAGGGAAAAAATTGAAAATTAATGAGGCAGAGAAGTCCCAGAATGAAAAACCAAGGTCAGGAAGACAGGCTTTGGAGACAACTGAACACAACAATGCCTGAGTGGAATCCATTCAAAAAAACAATGATGAAATACTAGAGAAATCTAAATAAGAACATGATAGTGTCTCCTCAACACACCTTAGATGACAGAAGGGATACTGTGCCTGTTCTAGAGCTATGGCTCTGTGACCAGGAACCTCACAGGAAAGCTGTGGGAAAGCCTGAATTGGCCTTCTGGGTGTACTCTGACCTAGACCAGACAGGCAGAATGGCAGGGTAAAAGGTGAATTTGGAAACATGAGCTCAGAACACGTCTTACAAGAGATGGTAGAGCCACCAGACTAGTGGGCTGAGAAGAAAATTGCTAGTAAAATAGAAAAATCTAGTTTAAGATGAAAGATGAAAGAGACAAATTAGATAGTAATGGCTTAACTCTTCCTCAATAAAAACAGTTTAGTCTTTGAGATTTGCAGAAGATACATGAAATTTGAAGTGAGAGGTGGGCTTGGCTTCTTCGTCTAGGGGACTGCTTCTCAGATGCTGGAGGGGTTAGAAATTCTCTTCCCTAAATGACTCCTCCTGCCATTGTACTGACTGAGAACTCCTGATCCGCACCAGGGCTGGCAGAGGTGAGACTGACATGTGGAAAAGCAAGTAAGGAGCTGACGTGGCCACTGGGCTACCATAGAGCCTGTGCCTGGCTCCAGCTTTGTGTCTTTGTGAAGGATCTGAAGAGAGATCACATTTTTGTATTGCAGACAACATTAAACAGAAGGAGCTGCAAGCACAAGATGGCTTAGAAGCACAGGCAGGAAATGCTACAAAGAATTGTGTTACAGAATAAATAAAAGAATGCATCTGGGGACTCTAATCTGACTCAACATGAAGAAGGAATGTACACAGGAGACAATGATGATTAAAATGCTTTAAGTATAAAATTGACTAGAAATTAACTACAAAAGCTATATTATATGTTTGAATTTCAACCCAGCAATATCAGCACTGGGAAAGAACAGTGATTCTGTAGGTGAATCTAGCATAATTACACATCAAACATTTCAGTAGCTTTATAAAGGACCTCATAGAGTTGCAGTAAAGAATAATTGAATGAAAAGCGGCAGAAATAGAATGGCAGGCAAAATATAAATAGCTAATAATATAATAACTTGGTCATTGCTAGACAAAATAGCTCAGAATCAATTATGCAGATTTGGGCATCATAAAGCTCTAAAAGAAGATGAGAAGCAAGAAAGAAGGAAAATAACCCTTAAAATTCATGAATATAAAGGAAGAATTTGCATGAGTACAGTTCTTGACACCAGGATGCTGAATGGCCAGTTTCCAGCAAAGCCTCACTACTTAGTGACATCATTACTTAGGATATAAACCAAGACAGGATGAAATACTTGCTGAAGTGGAAGACCCAGGCAAATCATTAGTCTTCTTCTCTTCCACAACTCTAAAGATCATTCATGAAGACTTGTTGCTCACCTCCATTTAGTATTTTTCTGTTCTAACAATGAGGAATATGTGAAATTATAGTCTCTGGCAAGAATGTAAAGCTAAAACAGTAACTAGTATTTTTCTTTGCAGCTAGAGAGCTTTTGAAGTGATGCACTAGATTTTAACTCCTACCTGAAGCAGCATTATTGTCACAAAGAATGAAAAAATCACAATGTTCAAATTCAGCCAGGTTAGACATAATTTCATGGAAGAAATATATTTCTTAGTTGGCCATTCCACCACTCAAACTCTAGAAAACTGATATGGTGTGTATTTTGAAGAGAGTGAATTATATATCCAAATTTGCAGCTGGGGAGAGGAACAATTCAATAATAAGCATAACTCTGAATTTTGTGTCCTATCAAAATATCACAAATACAGGCACTTCTCTATTATGCTAGACACAGAAAATATGAACTGTGCTCAGTAGTGTCATAGTTTTCTTTAAAAATAAACAATTATTCAACGACAAAGATTCAGAGCACTAAGAATTACTGGGAAATGTGGATCTCTCAATTGTCCCTCATGTGAGAGTCTGCGTAGGTATTTGACTTTTCCCCATCTCCTGATACATGATGACATTTCAGAAACAGCAGTGGTACTGATCCATAATGCCAAAAAGGGGATTTGAAGATTGCATCCAGAGACTGGATGATGCCACTTTTTCCCTTCTGTTTGAAAGGTGAATGTGTACACAATATGGCAATGAAAATCCCAGTTAATGAACTCCAGAAAAATATTTCCAAATGCTCCAATAAATCCAGCATGATAATAAACTCCTGCAATAAATTAGAAAACATGAGACATGCTCAAAGAGCATGAAAAGCCAAAGATGCAAGCTGTTTACATAAACCAGAAATGACACCTTAGCTTATATGATGTAATGTTTTTATACAAGCTTGGTAGACTAAACAGTTGTGATGGTGCCAAGTGCTTGGAAGGTGATGAAATTGATTGAAACTGGCCAAGATGCCAGTTCCAGCTCTGATCCTGGTGCTTAAATACGATCTTCAAATATATGAAGGCAGAAAAAAAGTTTAAAAGCACATTAGTGAGATTGTATAGTTCAAGCCATCAATGGTTAGAAAATACCAGAATGAAGCATACTTGAATAACCTTAAATTGGACACTTTGTTTGGATTCTGATATAGCCTTTAACTGCATGATTACGTACTAATTTTTCCACATAAATTTTGATTCATTCAGCATACATAATGAATAGTGCGTACATAATGAACTATTTTTCTTGTAACAGCTATTTGCTTTTGTTCAGCGTGTAGTCCCAGGACTTATTTGCTACACATTATTAATATTCTTCTCTGAAGACAAAATTAGGAATTTCATCATGGGTTTTTCCATGCACCTCATGGGTTTTCCAGGCTACTACGGCGTCTGTCTGATTAACAAACATTCATTAGTTTATTTTGAAAACATTGCTGTGAGGGGAGGCAGCAATATGCTTCCATTTTACACATGGAAAACTGAGGCACAGGAAAGTTACTTAATGTGCTTGATGTTGTCTTCAAAGCCTTTTTTTTTAAAGTCCCACTCTGACAGAAGTCAGCAGCAGCCATTGACTCTGAGTGCCCATGGTACCCTACTCTGCTGGGAAATAGACAGGAGACTTTGTCATCCTGGGGTCCTGTGCAGCTTTGGAAGGTGCCATGCGCTGACACACACTGACCCTTCTCGGGCAGGCACACCAGAGCACGGCCTCCTCTGCCCTGCTCCTTCAACTTGTCTCTGTCCCCTTTCCTCCTTCTTCCCAGGCACACTTCCAAAGCCCTGTTCTTCCTTCCTAAGGCTGTCCTTTCAGCCTCAGTCTCTCTGCTTGGCAAGTCCTAGTTCCATTCCTTTACTCCTGAGCTCTGTGGTCCAAACTGCCCAGTAACCTCCCTCTTGTCCCTCCTCATTCAAATTAATCTAGTCTAGGCAAACATGCCCTCACTTTTCCCCCCCAAGCTTTACTTCCCTGGGCATGCTGCCTGGACTTTCCTCCTTGCTCCTTCTCCCATTCTCCTTCAGGGTTATTTTGTCCCATTCCCATGTAACCTAGTCCCTGCCTTGCGAGTCTTTCCTGTTCTTCCACCTGTGACCATCCACTGCCTCTAGTCTGTTCGGCACCTCCAGGCCAGTTTTCTTGCCTGACTCTCTCGTCTGTGTGCCCCACGTTCCAGCGTCCTCTTAGATGTTTTTTTCTCTGCTCTTCTCCTTTCTGCATTTTGGCAGGTGTTGTTTTGGTCGGTGTCCCGGCTTTCCCCTGTCTGTGCCAGGAGGGCGGGATGCGGTGGCGGGACCCCCAGGCGCGGTTCCCCCACCGGCTGTAGGGGGAGCCCGGCACACCCGGAGGAGCTGCGGGAATTTCGGCTGCTGACATCCAGGACTGTTCTACCGAGCCTCTGAAAGGCTTGGGTTTTTCCAAGACTCATCAGCTGTATTTCCATAATATTGACGTGCTCATGGCACAAAAGACATCCATTCATCTTCTCAAGGTTTAATCCCCAGGTAAGGTTAATTTAAATTTTATAAAAAGGTCACCAGAACGTTCAGCACTTATTAAATAATCATTCCTGGCCTTACAGAAGTATGGCTACGATGTTCAAATATGGCAAAGAAAAATAACAAATGCTACACTTTTTCCTATACACAGAGTGAGTTCAAGAGAGTTCTGAGGAACTGCACGTTAGACTGCACATCAGACTGAGCTGTGCTATTAGACCCACATAAAAGAATTAGAGCAAATAATGCAAAATGCCTTTGAAAATAACAGCGTGTAACTGGCTTTATAATGTTGCATTCACTTTGAACCAAATCTTATCAGGAGCTTTTATCTAAAAAAAAATTCCAAAATGCATACATTTATTATCTCTTATTTAACATTTGTAAGTTTTAAAATTGCTTTGATTCATTAAGAGAGGTGACAATGTCTGCAAAAACAACACTGAAAGAAACCCAGAAAAAAATCAAAAAATAGATGAACTGTCATGATATTAGTTGCTTACTCCAATTTCTAGATTTGTGGCTCCTGTATATACCTTCACAAAAGGTATAACTCAGTTTGCTGAATCCAAAACATCTCCGTATTAATCCTCTCATCTTAGAAAATAAGATAAATATTTCTCTATCTACATAAATTTTCCATTACTGCTTATGTTTTTACTGCAGCAGTGCTTGTAATTCCAACTAAGTGCATTGCAGAATTTGTCATAGTTGGATGTATAATGTTATGATTTCACTGGCTTTCTTTACAATTACTACATCCTAAAGACCAAGGACACTTCCAGAATATGAAAATCTAGTATATTTATAATTTACTGTGTGTAATACATTGCTACTTATCACAAGACTTTGTTGAACCTCAGTGATGCCAATCACCTTAAGAACATCACCTTTTTCAACAGATACCCTAAACTAAATTGCAATTATTTATAATACAGATGTACCCACACAGACACTCAGGGATCTAAATGTATGGAATACACATTTGTATGCTTATCTCAAAGATGACTGCCTTAACCTTTGCTTCCTTGTTTTGTGTTTCCATCAGAAGAAGCTTTTTGGTGCAGAAGTGCCACCTGTAGGAAACACGGGAGTGTGCTGGGGAGCAGCCCTGTGCCAGCTGAGCACTGAGCTGTCCCTGCCATCCCCAGCGTGGGGCTCCTTTGGAAATTCAGCCGCTCCTGAGGAAGCAAAGCCCTGGGTGATGGCAGCTGGCTTGATCAAGGTTGGTTTGTAAAGCCACAGCCACGGGAAAGTTGTTGCTTTCCAGTGAAGCCTAATCAAAAAGGAACTGAAATGAAAAATGCTGCATTTTCCATTTGCTTGTCCATATGACATTAATCCATAGGAATCAAGCATCCTTCACTATTGTATGTTGATCCAAATAGAGTTTGTCATGATTAGCATGGACTACTTCACTACAATTACTGAGGGCACACAGATATGAAAGATTGCATAATTAATCTATTTTTAATTATATCTACTATTAATTAAAAAGAATATAACGAAAAATATATAGTGAAATATAGTGAAAAAGTGTTTTAACAAAAAAAACCCCACCCAAACCCCCAGTGTAATCTCCACTACTACAAACACAGTTCAGTTCCCTGTGGCAATGAGTAAGGCATGAATGGATGGAGGAGCATTTATCTTAATTCCAACATAAAAAGAAAAAAAATCAAAGAATTTCGAATGTGGCTATAAAAATAGTACTGATAAAAAACCTGATACTGATAAAAATAATAACTGAGACTTTTCAATGCCTTATCATTTTTTAGTATTATAAGAAAAATAAAGAGCTTACAAAAATCCAGCTTTTTAAATGTTAGAGTCTGCCTAGGTCAAAAAGTGAAGTATTTAATCCTATTTTGTAAAAAATATCAGAGAAAACTGGCCTGACTCCTCCTATAGCCATCAGCTTTAACAGTTGTGCTCCAAAAACACACTCACCACAAGGAAATATTTTCATTAATTCAGTTGTACCAATCAATGATACAGTATCCCCATTCCTTGGTACATTTACTAGGTAACATAAATTCCCTACCCAAAGCACGTCTTGCATCCAAAAATGAGAAGTTATTTTTGATAATTCGATGTGAAATGACAAGATAGAAATTATCTGGTTTAGGAGAACAAATTATATGCCACTCTAGGAAAAAATACTAGTTCATTGTTTGCCAGGCGGCGAGTGTGTGCAGTTCAGGCAGTCAGAGCTGTGTACAAACGACACGTCTGTCCTCTCCCCATGGCAGCCTTAGCGCCGCTCCGAGCACGTACACTTGTTCTGGCTGTGCCCCGTCACCGCCTGGCATTTCCGGGCTGCCTTCAGCACAGACAGCCCTTAACAGCCACAGACAGCCCTTAACAGCCGGCCCTGCTGCTCCGAGGGAACCTGCCCCGCGTGTGGGGGGCGGGCGGGCCGGAGCCGCTCTACCGGGCACTGCGGAGTCCCCGCGGCGCTGCGGGATCAGGGCTCAGGGCTCGGGGCTCGGCTCAGGGCTCAGGGCTCAGGGCTCAGGGCTCGGCTCAGGGCTCGGGGCTCGGCTCAGGGCTCAGGGCTCAGGGCTCAGGGCTCGGCTCAGGGCTCGGCTCAGGGCTCAGGGCTCAGGGCTCAGGGCTCAGGGCTCGGTTCAGGGCCCAGGGCTCGGCTCAGGGCTCAGGGCTCGGCTCAGGGCTCGGTTCAGGGCTCAGGGCTCAGGGCTCGGCTCAGGGCTCGGTTCAGGGCTCAGGAGGGCTCGGTTCAGGGCTCAGGGCTCGGCTCAGCTCAGGGCCCGGCGGTGCGGTGCTGTCCGCGGTGCTGAACCGCCTCCCGCCCGGGCTCCCCTCGCCCCGGGCTCGGCCCGCTCGCCGCCCCACGGCTCTCACCAGGGGCCGGCAACAAGTCTGGCCGCCCGCCCCGCCAGCCGCACAGCGGCCCGGCCGTCTGAGCACGGGCATTGCCCGGTAATACAGAGGGCTCTGGAGACCGCGGGCACAGAGCCCCGCAGGGACACAGAGCCCAGCGGGGACACAGAGCCCCGCAGGGACACAGAGCCCAGCACGGCCACAGAGCCCCGCAGGGACACAGAGCCCCGCACGGCCACAGAGCCCAGCGGGGACACAGAGCCCCGCACGGCCACAGAGCCCAGCGGGGACACAGAGCCCAGCGGGGACACAGAGCCCAGCACGGCCACAGAGCCCAGCGGGGACACAGAGCCCCGCAGGGACACAGAGCCCCGCACGGCCACAGAGCCCCGCAGGGACACAGAGCCCAGCGGGGACACAGAGCGCCGCAGGGACACAGAGCCCCGCAGGGACACAGAGCCCCGCACGGCCACAGAGCCCCGCAGAGGCACTGCCCCGTGCCTGGCCCCGGACTCCCCGCAGCTCGGCTCTGGCTCTGGGGGCCGCCTCTCCCAGAACGAGCCCAGCGCCCATTCCTGGCAGGGGCAGGGCTGTGCATCACGCCCGCCCGGGGTAACCGCACCGCAAGGCCAGGCACGGCTCAGGGAGCGGCGCTTTTCCCTCCCTTCCCTCCAGCAAGGTGCAACCTTCTCCTCCTCTTTTGTTCTCAGCGGCAGGAGGGTGGCGGCAGCGGCGGGAGGGGTGGGGAGCACCTGCACCTACAAATTCATGGGGGATAACAAAGGACCATACGACGCGCGGATTAATTTGCATTAGCATCCGTGAGGGCAGCAGCATCTTACGTCTGCAGGGATTAGCCGCGCCGAGCCCGGGCTTACCGTCCCTATCGCAGAGCTGAATCGCCTCCAGGCTGAGGTTCTTGATCACCTCCTCGCAGGGGCTGGTGGGGCTGCCCATGGTGTGCGCCAGGCGCGGAGCCTCCATCGCGCCCTCGGCCTGCCCGCTGTGCCTTGCCCGGGGCCGGGCTGGGGCTCGGTGCAGAGCCCCGCGGCAGCGCTTCCCGGCGCTTCCCGGCGCCGCCCGGCTCGGCTGCGAGCGCTCGGCGGAGGAGGCGGGCGGGGAGCGGATTTGTCACGGCGGCGAGCCGGGGAGGGGGCAGCAGCGAGGCGGGCGCCCGGCGCGCCCGGGATGCGCGTTTAAAGGGGCCGCGCCCGCCGCCGGAGCCGTCCCTTCCCCCCGCTCTTATGTAAGGGCGAGGAGCGCCCGGACAGTCCAGTCCCGCCGGACAGCCCCTGTCCACGGCCGGGCCGGCTCCGGACAGCACAGCCCCCAGCACAGCCCCAGCACAGCCCCCAGCACAGCCCCCGCCGCCGGGCTGGGTCGTTTCCAGGTTACCCCACAACCCGACGGAGGCAGCCGGGGCAGAACCGCCGCCAAGCGCCGTTAGTGACTCCCCCTCCCTGAGCACAGCCCACCGCCACCGCTGTGTGCGATCGCACCCGACTGCAAAGGCTCCCCCGTCCACTCCCATCCTTCCATTACGCAACAATTTGCGGACAGAAATATTAGCCGGTGTTAGATTGATAAACCTAGAAAAGCTGGCAGAAGGGTATTGATGGCAAGGGAGGGTATGGGAACGAGCCACTTCTGGCTCTCTGCCCTGCACATTTCCCACCTGCCCTTTTTGTGGGAAGGAGAAATAACCCACATGGTAGTGGTGCCATTCATATCAAGCTTTTTTGAGAAGAACTTATTTATCGGTTCCCAGCTTCAGGGACAAGAACGGGGCCAGAAAAGGAGAAAGTTTATAGAGCAATAGATAATACATTAACCTTGTGCCACCATCAGCCCAGCGCCCTCCCCGGCACAGGCCTGCGGGCTGCACAAAGGAGCAGCCCCAGCTCAGGGGCTGCAGGAGTGCACTGCTTTCTCCAGGTCACAGGCTGACTCTGGGATCAAGCTCCCTGTGCTGGGATGGCATCACCACTTTCCAGACACAGTGGTTTGGGCACATTTCCTACCACATATTACAACAAGCATTCCTGACACCAGTTTGTTGTTTCACCAAACCAAATGTAGCCACTGACCAGGAGACATCAACACTGGCTCCCTTGAGAAACAACAGCTCGTTGCATCAGGCTCCCACCAAGACTGGGGCTGTGGTGTTTGCTGGTCAGCATTGCATGGCAGCAAGTCCAGAGAGTCCCTGAAGCTCCCATTTCTCTTTCTGCAGTCCCAAGACCACCCAGTATCTTCACAATCCTCACCAATCTGGCACAGTAGCAAGTCCCATGCACAGCTAGATATCTGTCATTCCACTAACACTGGACTTTGGGATCCTTCTGTACTGAATGATGGTTTCCAGGGACACTAATCTCAGAAAATGAACTCTGGTGATGCCTTTCATGAAGCCACTGCCAAGTGCTGCAGCCTAGAAGCAAGGAATAGATTTTAGGAGCCTGGATTCCTCTGACACCTTCAAAAATCTGTAGTATGTTGTGGGGAGAAAGAGAAATGCTCAGCACTCTTCTGGGACTGTGTACTCTACAAGCACACTCCCCCCCACACACACACTCTTTCTTGTTCATATTTTTTCCCCTTTTTTTCCTGTTTTTCATTTCTCTGATATTTTTCATCATGATGGCAAATGTATGCAGAGGGGTCAGGCAAATGGAATGAGTGGGAAGGGAACCTAAAGGAAGAGAAAATGAAAAGGAAGTAATAACAGGAAGGGAGAGTGTGAGTCAATGGGGAGGTGGGAAGGGAGAGGAATATATGAATGAATGCACAGACAGAATGAGGACAAATACAGAATCAGAAAGGGAAGAAATTAAAGTGGGTGAGACTGCATTCATCAGGTTTTAATTTTGTCTCTGACAAGCATTAATTCCCTGCACTGAAGCAAAACCTTTCTCCTTGATATTGCAACTGTTCTTAGCACACAGGCATCTCCTACGTAAGGCTGGAAAATTTCTTTCTCTGAAGATGGTGTATTTAGTCTCTCAGCCTTATGTTCCACATTCATTTCCTTCCACAACGTGGCAGACACTTCAGCAGCTCACACAATCTTGTTACTGCTTTGCTCTGACATTATATAAAGTCCATTTGAAACAGACACTGTTCTTGAATACTGAGAGAATTCCCAAATTATTCTCTCTGCCTCTATTTTATACATCTTTCTCTCCTCTACTTCTTATTCTATGCAACCAAAATCAGTTTTTTAAGAATGGATGGATTTTGCATAGCTCTTTGAAAGGGACAGCTTTGGGAGGTGTTCCCATTCCTCAAAGGCCTCTCATTCCTCAGCTACCTTGTAGCAATAACCCCTGTCTGAGCTGTATCTATTTCTTTCCCCACACCATTATATATATATATATATATATATATATATTTAAGAAAAGACTGATTAACTCGCCAAATACCAGCAGACTTCAGTGTAAGAACAGAGCAGAGAAACCTTTTCCATAGTAGCACTTTTCTAAAGCCAGACCTGCCTGAGACAGTATTTTGCAGAGTCACACTTCAGACTGTGTGCTTCCTCCAGCCTATCACTGCTCCCATCACCTGGGCAATAGATCAACATTTTTTTAAAGCTCAGATTACTCCCAGATGTGATTCCATGCAATCATTTGACAATGAATTTAATCCTAGGTATTTCAGTCTCAGAGCACACAACGCTCTCATGGCATTTTTCTCACCTGAGAGAACTATACTCTGCTTGTCTTAACAAGGAAAATTATTGTCTGAGGCACAAGTTTTGTTTGTGCTAAAGGATGATAGAGTCTCAGCATATAATCAGAAAGTTTATTCTGTGACAGATTATCCCTGACAGTGTTTAGCAAAAATGTCACATATCACAGATATGGGTCAACATTATGTAATGGAAAGTCTGCCAATGACAGCACAACGTTAGAGACAGCAGAGGCTCGTGTGTTTAGAACTGCAAAAGCTTGCAAAGAATTTACCTCTCAGCCTTTTAACATTTAGATAAACAGAATCTTACCAACTTCTGTAGTTCAACACCAATGTGTGTTATTACAGTATCCTCACACAAGGAGAGAGGAGCCGAGTTTTCTGGTGTAATGCCCGCACCAGGAAACGTGAGCTGTGACACACAGCTCTCGCCTGGCGAGGCTCAGCAATCTCAGCTCTCCTGCCTCAGCCTGGCATTCACAGTCCCCCAGGTAGGTCAGCGAGATCTTGCTGCAGGGCTGCCACTCTGCAGCAGAAAGGCAGAGAGGCTGCCAGCCAGCTGGAGGGGTGTGTGGCCTCTTTCCTCAAAGGCACAACCTCATTCCTGCCATCAAGCAAAGGGAAAAGGGATTCCTGTGTATTCCTTTCCTCCCCACAAACAACCCTCTCCACACGATTACAAAGTTTAGCCCCGTGTTGCACTCTCTTTTGGGAAACTGCTGTGCATTACCTCCAGGGCACAGCACAGAACACACATTCTCACTGTTTGAAAACTCTTTTGTATTTCATTGTAGCAGGTTTTTATCTGCAAGTTATAAAAGAAACCACCTTTCTTAGACCTCAGCAAGACTCAGAGCTCCAGCTCTTCCTTCCCACTTGGGAATAAAAAATGACTTGTGTTGTTGCTCAGTGGACTGTGCAAGCAGAAGGCACAAAGGCTACAGACATGGTTTTCAGGAAAGAAAAACCAGGGAGGAATTAAAGACAGCCTTTTGGATTTTTTTCCCTCCTATTAATACATCACTTTTGAGGAGAAAATCAAAATATTAGAGGACAGATAAAAAGAAGGATGAAGCACACTTCAAAACATCAAAGATACAATTCTGAGACAATCTTGTGACTTCTGGTGCCAGGGAACCTACTCATGAACCTGTAAAAATGGCTTCAGTGTAGGCAAAACTAGTGTACAACTCGGATAAAAAGACAACCAGTCTATGAAAGAGACAACCAAGGGTACATAAAATAGGAATTCACTAAAGGACGAGAGGCACAAATGGGGTAGCCAGAGCCTGACTCTGCCAAGTCTCCCAATACAGGAATTAAAGGGTGTCAGCTGCAGTTAACAGGAGCAGCTTCAGAGCAAACAAAAGGAGATGGTAATTCCTGCAATGGATGTTACAGTTGTAGGGCTACAGGACAGTGCCAGTGCTAGAAATTATTGTACATTCAAGGGAAGGCTGGAAAAGTCCATGCAAAAGGAATTGTTTAGAGTTACTAAAACCACAAGTGACTGAGCTGAGAGTGACTGAGCCCTAAGCAGAAAACCAATCGAGTCCAGGGAAGAGTTACTGAAGGCTCTTGTATGTGCCTGTCATGCCCTTCATCTTCTGCCCATTTCCGTAAATGCCCATTTCCAGCCCCTGCTAAAGGGACTGCACTATCCTGGGAAGTCCTTGCTCTGACCCAGGACAATCACAGAAATGCTCTGCAGCCAACCCTACATTCCTTAGCACCCACCACTGCCACACCACCCTCATTCATAAGGAAAACTTCAGAGTATGGAGCCCTCTGATGGTACCGGTTGGGTGTGCAAATCTCAACCTCATCTAAGCAACATAAACAATTGAAAGAGAATATTCCTCTCAGACCAAGAAAGACATCAAGCAAATTATAATTTTAATAATGTTATTGATGGTGCTGCTTTCTGAATTTCAGTTTTCTGTTTAGCTTTATACAGTCTGAATAAGCATCTAAGAAAGACAAATTCTTTCATATGCAAAAAAAAAAGTATTTGTAGTTTGTAAAATTTATTTGTTCCCTTATGGGCACAAAGTACTGTTAATGTTTAGTATTACCACGTATTAATTTCATTTTAAGGTCAGCCTCCCTTTATGAGATCCAGAGTAACCTTAGAGAACAATTTGAACCTCTCTCCTCTGTGCTATTAATCAGTCTTCCAACTTTTGTAACCATTTGCACATTTAATTAGAGCCTAATCCTCCAGATACTGGACCATATCTTGACCTTTAAGGGATACAGCTGTCTGCTTATCCTTGACAACGATGACTGCTATTCAGATTTAACTTCTGTCTACAGTTCAGTGGCCAGCTTTGATACCTTTAAGTGAAATTTAGCCCCAGCTGACTTGTTTCAGTAATTTCCTTAAAATATTATGTGGCACAGCATCAAATGCCTTTGGAAAGTCTTGATGCAGTTCTGTCCTCTGCTAATCTTCTGGCTTCATCATAAAAGATGTGGAGGGATAAACATTCTAATGCCCTGGCTTGGTTTACTGCAGTACACCTGTGCTGTATCAGGGTCTCCTTACACTGTTCACCTTCATATAAATACATTTCCCCCTTCAGCTTCACAGTTTATAGTATTTATTTCAATCTGGAGCCATGCCCATAAGACAATAGTTTCCATAGTTACTCTTAATTCCGTTTTTAAAGACTTCTGGCGTGCTGACACTTTATTAGTCTCCTGATACTTCCTCAATTCTCTGTGGGGTTTTTTAGCAACTAGCTGTTCCATCAGTTCTTTAAATATCTGAAGGGACACCTCAGATGCATTTGTTCAAGTGATGGCATTTCATTATGTATTTTTAGTTACTTTTTCCCAGCAGTTAATAATTACATCAATGATTTCTTAAGCAAGCCATTATTTAAAGTTTAATCTCCTTCCCAATAAACTTCATGGCAAAACTCCAATTAGTCTTGGGGAGAATAAGAACTAGTTCTCAAAATTTAACTCCTTATTACAAATTAATTACAATTAATATTTTCTTGGTCAAGTAATTTTGTGTTATTGTGCCTTCAAGACCTATAACACAGTCTTTTCATATTATTTTTAACCTCTTGGCAGCTGTTTCAGTGTATCCTCATCTCCCTGTTTCTCTCCTGTGTAGTAAACATGGAACATAAAACCCTGTTTTGGTGACCCTCCAGTTTTCTGTTTCTAGCGCAGTTCATAATTTAGTTTTACTTGTTTAAGTAGCCCACAGTGACTCATTCTCTCTCCAGTGTCTCCCATTTTCATTGGAACAAGACACATTTCTGCTGGCTTTTCATTACAGTATCCTCTCACGTTCCTCCTCTTCCCACAAAGCCTTTTCTCTCAACTGATCCCGTCAGTGAGATTTTCCTCATCATACTACACCCTTTCACTGGATAACCAAAACTCTTCAGATAGCCAAGAAGAATGTACTGTTCATTAATAAAGTTAATGAAGAAAGTCTAAGCGATAGTTCCTCAGTGTCATCTACTGATCTCATTTCCTCATAACTCTAGAGCTGTAAGCATTTTGTGTAAGCACAGAGGATGGGATCTAGGTTGATGTCACTGTTTTGTGCCATCACAATCTGCTATGACTGAGGTGATGTGGCAACATGGAAAGACACCATTGCCTCCTCCCCACTGCTACCATGAACACAGTCAATTAACTGCTAAGGAAACACCAGGAAGATTGTGGTAAATCAATGAGAGTAGGAACACCAAGACATTCCCTCTCCTTAGCTCAGAGACTGGATGAGTACTGAGACTAATCTTAAGTTTCTCTCCTTTGACTCAGTCACTTACTACAAGCTCTTATATTGTTTTTCAGATCTATGATTATTTAGATATAGTCTTTGCATTGACCCAGGCTGGATGCCAGGTGCTCACCAAAGCTGCTCTGTCACTGCCCTCCTCAGTGGACAGGGCAGAGAAAATAAACAGAAAAGCTTGTGGGTCAAAACGAGGGCAGGGAGAGATCACTCAGCAGTGACTGTCATGGGCAAAATGGGATTGACTTAGAGAATTAATTGAATTTACTACCAACCAAAATCAGAGTAAGATAATGAGAAGTAAAACAAATCTTACCCCACCCTGCCCTCCTCCTTTTTGGGCTGTCCTCCCCAGCCAGTGGTGCAGGGTGATCTGGAAGGGGGGTTATGGGCAGCTCATCACAGATTATTTCTGCTGCTGCTCAGGAAGAGGAGTCCTTCCCCTATTCCAGCACGGGGTCCCTGTCACAGGAGACCATCCTCCACAGGCTTCTCCAGTGTGAGTCCTTCCCACGGGCTCCAGTTCTCCATGAACTGCCCCAGAGTGGTCCCGTCTCATGGTGCAGTCCCTCAGGAACAGCCTGCTCCAGCACAGTCCCCATGGGGTCACAGTCCCCGCCAACAAACCTGCCCCAGTGTGGGCTCCTCTCTCCACAGCTCTGCAGCTCCCTCCCAGGGCTTTCCACAGATTCGCAGTGTTCTTTAGGGCATCCCACTGCTCTGGCAGGGGTCTCCTCCATGGGCTGCAGGGGGGTCTCTGCTCCCCTGTGGGCTCTCGTGGGCTGCCTTGCCATGGTCTGCACCACGGGCTGCAGGGGAATCTGCTCTGGCACCTGGAGCACCTCCTGCCCCTCCTCCTGCACTGATCTTGGTGTCAGCAGAGTGTTTCTCTCACATACTCTCCTCCCTTCCCCGGCTGCAATTACTTCTGCACAATACTTTTTTTCCTTTCCTTCTTAACTATGTTATCACAGACACATTACTGCAATTTCTGATTGGCTTGGCCTTGGCCAGTGGCGAGCCTGTCCTGGAGCTGGCTGACTTTGGCTCTGTTGGACATGGGGGAAGCTTCAGCAGCTGCTCCCTTTAGCCATCCCTGTCTCCTCCCTGCTACGAGACCCTTGCCACACAGACCCAATGCAATATGTGATCCACAATTAAAATGTCACAAAATTTCACAAGAAACAATTTCACATTAAAAATGGCAATGAAGAGCTGTGTTTTCCATGGGTTTGCTCTGGTAGGAATGCATGTCCACTTAGCACCATATACAGGCAGATTAGATAAGGAGAGTAAAGAAATAAACAATAAAATGAGAATTTGTCTGTAGCACTGTTCCTTTAACAACATCCACAAGCATTTTAATTAAACCATGTTCTGCTATGAATTATGTCCTACCACTGTTACTTGTGTTCTGAATATATGTCAGCCCTGCAGTCTGTTATTTATTGGTAGTGTAGCAATCCTTACAGATTTCTACTTGCTGTACATACACAGTGCCCTGGAGTGTTTAAAGTCAGAGGAGGAGTTGTGGCAGTCTCTGAACCTTGAAAATCCTAGAACTGACTCAAAATCTGTTAGTGACTGATTCACTGCTCCTGCTTCTTAACCCAGGCTGTACAGGACGATAATTGCAAAGGCCATCTTTAGCCTAAGGAGTGTATTTGCCTTAGGATCTTTCTGCAGTCAGTGGGGAGTAGAAAAACTCTCATCTGTGTCTCAAAGGGAGTTCATTGTAGGTGCTCAGAGCTGCTCCAGAGGAAATTCTTCCTCTTGATTCTACGGGAAGCAGGGGGAGAAAAACCTTCTGAGGCTAAATTTAGTCTTTGTGAATGCCCTCTAAATTGTTCCTATGTGTGTTTGCAAGAGCCATCTTTGACAGCCTGCATATTCTGGAGTGAGAAATGAGAACAGCAAACAAATTTGGCAAAACTCTCTCTAGGGCTAACACGAGCTCCTCAGCTCCTTGTCCAAGGCTCAGGGGGCTTTATCATCTCATGCTGATAGGGACAGGGCTGCCTGCAAACAGAACAAGTGTTCATTTATCCAGGCACAGCTGCTGCCTGATGACAGGGGTCGGACAGTGGCTCCAGTGTGAGGGAACATGGGTCTGTGCTCAGACTTGTCCGGTCGCTGCTTATCTGAGACCTGCTGAACTCAAATCAAATGCTCATTATTTGTCAATTCTTTTTTTCTAATTTCCTCTATTTGTTCCATGTTAAGTGTAATGATATCCTACATTAGTTTTTAAACCCAAAATTACCAGGGTTATTTATCTAACTTTTCTTTTTAATACCAGCATTTTTCTACTTGATTCTCTGTGTTTTTATTTTATCAATTTTCAGTCTAACCTCACCTACTCCCATCTGTCTGAGAGCCAGGTTCTGATTAATGTATCTCCACATAAATTCAATTTAGCCATTGACAGTACATTTTTGGGGTTGATCACATGATATCCACCTAGTTATTTCTGGGATGAGGAGGGAAAATGAGGTAGGAAGTAGAGAAAAAAATTGCTTTCTGTGTTGAAGCAGTTGATTTTAATTGATGAAATTAAATTTTACTTGGTTTGTGTGGCAAAGTTTTGGTTGCTAGAGGGAGAGGCTGCTGAACCACTGCTGGCCAAGGCCAAGGCCATCCATGATGGTGGCAGCAGCTCTGGGATAACAGATGTCAGAAGAGGGAACAGACACTGTGCAAAGCAAGCATGAGCAGCGAGAATATGTGAGAGACACAACCCAGCAGACACCAAGGTCAGTGGAAAAGGAGGGGGATGAGGCGCTCCAAGCTCTGGAGCCGAGATTCCCCTGCAGCCTGTGGGAAGGACTCCTATTGGGTAAGTTGGAGGGGGGCCTCCTTCCATGGGATGGACCCCATGCTGAAGCAGAAGAGTGTGATGAGCTCTTCCATTGAGAGGAAGATGAGATGTTCCCCTCCCTTGAGAAGGAAGGGACAGCAGAGAAAATGAGCAATGAAACGGCCAAACTCCAAATTCCCCATCCCCCTGTGTCACTGGCTGGGGAGGAGATAGAGAAAATTGGGAGTGAAGATGTGGAAGAAGGGAGAGGTGGGGGGAAGGTGTTTTAAGATTTAGTTTTTATTTCCCATGATCCTGCTCTGATTTGATTGGTAATATATTAAGCTAATTTCCTATAGCTGAGTGCATTTTGGCCATGACAGTAATTGCTGAGTGATCTCTCCCTGCCCTGGTTTTGACCCACAGGCCTTTCATTACATTTTCTCTCCCTTACCCAGCTGAGAGGGGCAGTGACAGAGCAGCTTTAGTGGGCTCCTGGTACCTGGCCTGGGCCAACCCACCCCATAAATTTTCTGGTTTCTTGTCCTTAGCAAGTTACTTACAGTAGCTGCCAGTTGATAAGAAAGTTGTCTGTGTGGATTTTATCAATCTTATAACATATTGCCTGTCATGCTGTGGAAGTTGTAATTTGTACACATAAGTGACAGTAAAGTTTTCCAGTATCATATTGAGCACAGCAACAGAGGTAAGGGTATGAGGTGGAACTATACAGTTTTGTGCCTTAAATACCAATATAGATTACTCCTAGTGTTTTGTGTGGGCAATAGCTAGACTACTGCGATTTAATTTCTTGCATTTTTAAAGCAGTCATTATGTGTTTAAACATATTTTAATGCCATAGCTCCATCAAATTAATTTAGAGGTTGCACCAGCTTAATTATAAACACTCTTACAGCGATACAGCTACAGTTCACAAAAACTAAGGAATGAATTAGACCTGGTATTAAGGCAGTACTGAACTCTGTATGTGTTTTTGGAGGAGAGCCAAATATTCATGTATATTAAAATCTCTTGAAACATATTACTACATTTGTGTTTGCATTCATAAAATTTATCAAGCAAAGCTATTCAGAAAAGGAAGATATGACACAGAGTCAGCCTAAGGAGAGATTAAAAATGGAAATATTTTATCACTGACCAATGACTATTTTTATTTGTCTAATAGTGCAATAGAAATGAGTGCCAAATCCTCCATTCTCTGCAGACAGTTTGAGGCCTGAGCAAAAAAGCTCCATTACCACTTTTTTATTGTTCTTTCTTGAAGTTGAGTAATCTATCACTATAAACTAGGTGAAACAAACGAGGAACAAATCAAGCTAAGTTCAAGGATTAATGAGATTAGCAGCTATCAGATCCATAGGCTATCTATAGACTGACCATTAAGTCCTATGCCCTCAGGAGTTAATTATACAGCTATCACAATACTGAAAATGCACATGGCTGGCCTCTACCTCAATTGCAAACAAACCTTCCCACCCCTAGCACAGGAGCAGTGATGTCTGACAAAAATGTGCCAGCAAATAATTCAGAGACAAAGGACAGGACAGCACTCCCCAATGTCTTCAGGGCTTCCTCCCATGCTTAGGAGGCATGAGGGATGCTCAGTGACAAATCAGACAAAAAGGGAAGCCAAGCTGTCAAAGCAGAGGTTGGTTCCCTCATTCCTCTCACCAGGGAGTTCAAAACTGCGTTTATCATTAACACCTGTAGAAAATGATTAAAAAACGTGCAGTGATCATGATGGCTGAGGTGGGGAGACCCAAGCTCTGCATCTCAGTTCTGTTTTGGTGCAGTGCTGCTGCAGTTGAAATGGTGCCACGCAGCCCTTTTGGGAACAGTTGCTGTCAGTGAGCATTATCAGCTCACAGTCAGTCTGGACTAAGATGCTCATTCCCAAAGTGGGGCTGGTTGGCTGCAGAAGGCAAATACCAGGAGTCAACAGGAGTGTCAATAAAAAAACAGGAACAAGCAGTGGGGTTAGACTTCAGTCACTCTGGGGGTTTGAGCACTCATTAAAATGACTGCCTGACAGAACTGTCAAAATGGAAATATTATGCAAACGGTGAATTCATCCTGGATAAAACCTCCTTCCTCTATCTTGCTGGAAAAAACACTTTATCAACAAATATATATCCAGACTAAAATAGATTATGCAGCCAGCTTTAGTGAGAACATGTAAGTCTTATCCCTATCTTCTCATTTTGGATTTCTTCACCCTCTCAAGGGATGGTGGTCTGAACCCCTTATCCTGTCAAACTGCCACTGACCTCAACAGAAACCAGCCCATCTCAAAGCCCAGCAGAGCAGAGCAGCCAGCTGCCTTTGCTTGAGCCAGCTGTTCCCAAACCGAGGCTGCAATCCCACACGCAGCTGCAAGGCAGGCAGTGAGAGCAGGGTCACTTCTCCAGCCTATTATGTGGTGCTTCCACAGACTGTGGGACCAGAAGCTTTGCTACAACAATGATCATGGGTATCTTCTTTCACTGCTTTAAAGTTGTTTTCCCCTCTTCCTCCCCCTCAACTACTGATGGAGTCTTATTACTGCTTGATCCAGCTGAACCCTAAGGCAAAGTTTTTAGCACTGGGCACACTCCTGCAGAGAGAGTTTTGTATGAATTATAAAGTCAGGGCATTCAAATACTACATCAATTCACTTCCCACAGGCTGTCTTCATGAATGCTTATTCATCTTGAAATGATGGTACTCTAAGAAGTCACTTAAGCTCTTAAGCTTTCCTGATCTCATGTCACAACTTCAAGAACAATCAAAAGGAAGAACGCTTGGAAAAGCATAAAAACAAAACCCAGAGTCAGAAAAATTGGTTGCTGCGACTTCTGCTAAATAAAGAGATCACTCCCTGCACAGATACAACATAACATGTTCTGCTGTATAGCTCCTAACAAACTTCGAGTCAGTAATTTCTGTCACGTTCTCCTTGTTCTGGATCACAGACAAACATAGAAGCCCCTCTGCACACGCCCTTCTAGAGGTTGTGAAGGAGAAGCAAAGATGTTCCTCCCACTTCATTGGTGAAGGGTTGGTGGCTGTTTCTGACAATCAGATTCTCATTCTGGCAGAGACACCTTAAAATTTATTTTTTTGTTGTCATTACGTGCAGCAGTATTGGTAGCTTTTACAAAGAACTCTTGTGTTTCGAAGTTAACATTACCACACAAACACTGGCTGTGCCCTTCCACAAAGGCTAAGCAACACATTTCTTACTGCCTTAACTCATGTCTTCCGGGCCTGCTGGAGATCAGAGGGGCTGGCACAGGGGAGCACCTAAGTGCAAGTCACTTGTAATGTTCTACCTGCTAACTAACGAGCAGACAAGCCCTGGCAGGCTGGCTGGAGCTGCGGGCACACAGCACTTGCTATGGCTCATTTCAGAGGTGTAGCACTGCTCTCCTCTCTCTCATGCCCTCTGCCACATGCCAGCGAGCCAACAGGAGCAGGGGAGCAGCTGACCACTTCTGATGCCAAGGACTGTGTGCACGCACTGTAACAGCCTGTGCTCGCCAGCACTTCTCAAAGGAAATGAGAAGGCAGTGTTCCTCTCCAGCCCTGGGTGAGGGCAGGGAGGGGAGGGGAAGGAACTCCCCCCGTACTCTTTATCCTGTCGTGGGAGCTCAGCAGAGGACACCAGACTTAGGAAAGTGTGTGAAAGTGAGACAACACAGCAATTGGGGAGTGCTGTAGGGCCGTGGCACCAGCTCTCCAGGCAGAGCTCACACAGCCTGGGAAAGCAGGCAAGGTGGAAGCACAGGAACCCCTCTGCATCCTGATGCTGTTCCTCCCTTCCTAGGGCACAGCGCGGTGCCTGGGACAGACAAAGCACTAAACACAGCACAGAGGTGCTCTCACAGAGCCACGGAAAATGCTGAGCTGGCAGGGACCCACAGGGATCATCAAATCTGACTCCTGGCTCTGCACAGGACTATCCCCACTCTCTAAAACCACTTCGCCCTTCTCTTCCCCAAAGCACCATCTCCTACTCACTGTCTTTGCTCACTAGTGGTTCTTGGGGAAAAGAAAAAAAAAGGAAAAATCACAATGGGCAAATAAAACTTGCCACTTCCAGACACCAGCCAGGACATGGTAGTGATGCTCCTCTCCTGTCGCTGATCAGGGACATATAGAGAAACTGTAACTCTGAGGAGTGAGATCTTCTTGCCGTGCACATCCCGGCTGAGTGTCCCCTGCCCCCTGCTGCCACAGCACTGGGTCTGCAGGATCACTGAGCAGCAAGAGGCAGGTGGATAGACTGGACTTCACACATTTCCATTGTTCACAGGCAGTTTATCAATTGTTTGAGGACCTGTCCAGGTCAAGTTTGGTTCTATTTTCGGAGCTGCGTAATGACTGTTGATGGCATCTGCCCACGACTGGCAGCACACATTGATGAGTCCTGTAAATGACCAGTTTCCATATGTACGGCCACGTGTCTCCTTTCTGCTCCAGGCTGCTGGTAAAGATCCACTGTGGTAGCTGCTCTTTAATATGGTAAATGATTTTGGAGATTACAGTCTTCTCTTGTGTAATCTTCTTACGTAAGGACTGAGAAAGAAAACACGTGAAGTGTAGAATTTGATCATCAAAACAGCAGTGGATCTGGAGCTCAAGATCTTGATCTTTTCTGACTATTCCAAGTTCATAAAAAGCCAACAGAAATAAAATTCATCCTCTTACAAGAAACTTAAATAAGAGCTGCATCTCATCATAGAATCTTGTGTGCTAATCCAGTACATGGCACTTAGCTAATCAGATGTTCGGTGAATAATATGGGAGGTAACTAAGCAAGTCAATTTTAATCTAAGTAAAAACTAAACAAAACTGAACAAAAAATTTTCAAAAACTGGAGCTCAAAAACTGGAGCTTAGAGATTGTGAATGGGTTGTTCCTAGGGTAAGATTAGGTTGGAGAAAAACACGTTTCTCTTCCTAACCAGCTACCTCATGGTGAAAGACACATTTTGAGACTTTTTGCATGCTGATTTATGATTTCAGGCCATGATATTCCATTTGGTCTCCTCGTGTGCTGCATCAGCAGCTCCTGCTGTGTGTTGCTTGTAGCTCCTTTTGCTCATTCCTCATAACTTATGCTTGTAGTAAAGACAGAGGGACTGACTTAAAATGTTTAAAATCTTGATAGCAGAGAGTGAGGAATGTAAAAAAACAGAGCAAGATAAAGAGAATGGAAAAAAAAGTAAAAGCAGAATGGGTGGAAAATGCTGAGAGGCTCTTTTGTCCTTTTCATTCCTATCGATTACTGTCTGCTCTGTTCCTTTCTTTATCTTTCTTTGCTGTATCGTGTCTCATAGTGCAAGCTTTGAGAACACTCTGTTCTGATACAATGGCCAAGAGCCAACACATGCAAGACCTGAAAATACCAAAGGGATGAACAACGTTCACGGGTGGAGGCTGTTTGCAGTAATGTGAGAAATTTCATGCCTATGGAAGAAAGGTCACCATCAGGAGAGCGTCTGCCCTGTGTTTACTCCTGAGCACAAGGTATAGAGGGCTCACAGGTTTACGCAACTCAGTGAGAGATGGAAGTTTTTCATTGCTTTTAGATGAGTGTTGTACCAGTTCTTAAGAGAGCTGAGAAAATACTGACAAACCCTCCACCAGCACTTCTTCAAACTTTTTAATGAATTCAGTTTAGCTCTGTTTGTCCTTCATAATGTTCTAATGAACAAATATTCTGGTGATGAGACTCATAGACAGTGCAATCATTATGCAGATTATTCAGCGAAGGGTTTGGAATAATGCATTGGTAAAGACTGGATTCCTAAACGACAGAGGCAACTAATGAAATTTCACCTCTGCCCTGTTGATGCACTAGATATAAACAAAAGGCCTTATCCAGAGAGGTTTTTGTCCTGTTCTACAAGGTGTAATTCTGAAATTATTTAATATTAGAATAGTTTTCCTGCTGGACCTGATCAGCCTCTCAAATGGAAAACACAGCCGAAGCATGCATATTTTATCAAAAACTTTTCTTTTTTCTTTCCTGTTTGCGTTTTTTCCTTAAAATGCAACATCTTGCTTGATGTACATTTCCTTGGCAGTAAGATTAAGACTAAACTCAAACTGTTAAAGCTCCTAACATTGGCTTTGCAATGAAAAAACACAGACATAGCAAATCCAAACACCATAGATGCAGCCATCTTCTCTTATGTCCTGCAGAATGGGTCTGGTAGAGACAATGTCCAAAAATAGAGAAAGGAGGAAAAAAACCCAGAC
Source organism: Zosterops lateralis (assembly GCF_965231275.1). Classification (NCBI taxonomy): domain Eukaryota; kingdom Metazoa; phylum Chordata; class Aves; order Passeriformes; family Zosteropidae; genus Zosterops; species Zosterops lateralis. The sequence continues at coordinate 289,471 of NC_139768.1, forward strand.
TAGGGGAAAACCTATTGCATATTCTTGTTTCATGGTGGAAATGGAGTAATGATCAATTGATAATCTCTAGATCCAGTCAGTTCAGAAAATGAGTTTCCTGTGTTTATTGAGAGCAGTAAATGAGAGCAGCCCTGTGAGCACAGGGGCTGATGGCATGAGCCCCACTGAGCTCTGTCCCTGTTGCTGCATGCACCAAATGCTGCAAGTCTCCTGCTTTGCTGGGCTGTGCCCACAAGGCAATCTGTTCATGGCTCACAGCTGCTACGCTGGCACCCAACTCCATCATTCTTTAGACAGATTCCTCAAGGTAGTTCTGGAGAGCGTAACATACTTAACTGGAATTTCTAAAAGATGTGTTCTTTGTGAGGCAGGAAAGGATAGCAAAAACAAAACCAACACCAAAACCCATAATGTTTTTAAACTATTCTGCTCTCATCACACAGAAATTAAGAAACAGGGGAATTTCAACGCTAACTTTTTGCTCAAATCTATGAACAAATTTCTATAAATTATCTCTGTGATTTTGATAAGGTTTTTCCAGTGCTCCTCCTCCTTCCAGCTGCTCCGTTGTTTTCCATCCCAAGCAGTAAGCTGGCTGTCTGGCTCTCTTCATTCATTGTGACATTAGGTACTCGAGCCTAAGGCGCCAACGTCTCTCCAAAGGCTGTGCAGGGTGGCAATGCTCTGATTCAGGAGACAAAATGCGTCCAGGCACACAACTCTGACTTTCACTTATTTCTTGACCTGTGCTGACAGTGTGCACTCTTTTTTTCTCCACTCACTCCTAGGAGGGAGACATTCAGTCATCCAAATATTTCTTTAGGACACAAATACAGCTTAGTTGCAAAAAGCACTGAATGTATATGAAGTGCAGACCTTATTTATAACTGCTGTGTTCTGTATGTGATTGATTACCTTCAGGAGGGCTCCTCGGATGGAGCTGAGCTGTTTGTTTTGGAGGCAGTGGCTGCAGACCAGTGTCATTTGGTGGTCACCAGATAGCTGAGCTTTCTTAGTGCTCTTATGTACATGCCCCAGCAGAAACTGTTATTTAAAAGTCACTAATACTGCTTACTAGAATTCTAAGGAAGAATTTTTTCTCTGGTTCTGCAAAGTTTTTGCTTTTCCTTTTACACTGAAGTCATGGTTTTACTTCTCCTCTCAATCCTATTTTGCCAAGTTGCCTTTTTAATTCATTCACCTGATAACATGGCATACACAATATAATTATTCTTTATTTATATATAACACCTAAATATTTTCCAAGTAATTGAGGATAAGGAAAACAGTAAGGATGAATCTCTTATAAAGTCACCTAAAACAGAGATTATGTTCTTTCTTCCCAGAGTGACAGCACAAAGGAAGTTCACTGACTCCAGCACAGGAGATAAAACAGAGAGATTCAGCTCAAATACACTCAGTGGGTAAGCAAAGAAGGATTTTCACAAGAAAACATTCTAAAAATAGATCTGGAATTTGATGGCACTGTATTTCAACAAAATAATAATAATAATAATAACAATAAAAATAACAACTACTACTTTATACCTATTATGACATCATCTCAACTAATTAAAAAATAATATGCCCTGAAACTACAAACAAATAATTTGGCAACTATCTGGAGGAAATGCTTTTAGTGCAGCAACCCCAGAATAAATTCAAGGAATGAAGTTATGAGAGTCTGAGCAGCAGAAGCCCTTCTGCTTTAAGAGATGTACCTGTTGATGTCTATTATAAACAAATATGTCTCTAAAATAACACCACAACATAGACTAGGTCAGAAGGGGATGTTGGCAAACACCATCACAACACTGAGATCCTCCTGGGCTCCACTTCAGATTAAACAGCTCCACACAGCCAGGAGCACCCAACAGGAACTGCTGAAGGGATTAATTGTGGCCTACTCAGGTTTCATCTCTCCAGTAAATGTCCTACTGAGAGTAATAAAGTACTGGATAACAGTGGATTACAGTATCAGGAGTTCTGAAGGCATTCAAAGAGTGACACTCCAGAAAAACACCTCTGGACTCTGTACCCAAACTCCAGACAAGAATGGTACTGGTGGCATTTTGGAAAGATGCTGATACATGATTTAGACATATTTTTGTATTCTGTGTTTCTGTTTCAAAACATTTGAAATGACCATTAAGTTCTGAAAGGATGTGCATAAAAAGCTGAAGCTTTTCTCCTCACATTTTGATAATTAGTAAACCACATCATGATCTTTACATGCTTCCCATTCATTGCAAGGCTAAAGAACATAAAATCCCTTAGGAACAAGGAAAAATTATTATGCAATCACAGAAATGGTATGCCCCAAATTATTTGGTTTTTAAATGTGAGAAATATAACTCCATTAGAAAATTGTGTCAACATCCTTAGAAGTAAAAAGGGACACAAATGTAAGTTTTGAATATACCCTTGCAGCATATTTTGGAGGCAATCAGGCAGAGACTGTCTTAAATAAATACTCCTGAAGATGAAAATTTATCAGAAATGATCGTCACCTCCAGTTCTGTGCACTCAGGAGGGAAATGCAGCTCCCATGCTTTGTCTTGTTAGTGAACAGACCATCATGGGCTGGAGCAGCACAGTCCATGAACAGAAGGGCAAGACCCTTGTGTGCAGTTCAGGTACAAATGCTGATTCTGGAAGTCACCTTCTCCTGTTGCAGGGCAGCCCCATGCCTGGAGGAGCCTTCTGTGGCTGTGTGTCTGTAGTGGCCTAAACAGTGTCCTCCAGCAGCCACTGCAGGAGCCCATCCCCTTGGGCAGGGCGGGGTCTATGACCTGGGCAGCTGCAGAAGAATTGCTCCACTGCATCTCAAAGAATAGTAGTCTGCTGTGTGTACAAGTGCTCATTTTAATTAAGGGTTAATCTCCTCAATCTCTATGCTAATCCTTGGTTCTCTATAATAATATTCCCACAGAGGACTCCAGGGTATTTTCTGGCATCAAACAAGTCTTAGCTGCTGGGTTTGTTCTGATTTTACAGACTCCTGTGTATCCTTCTTCTTATATGTTCTGAGAAATATGTGAGGCAGAAAAAATATCACTGTTTGAGCATTAATTGGATGATAATGGCAATTTATGGATTCGAGGAGGAGAAAAGGTGCCACTAGAGTGTGTAAAGTGGGCAGCTGGCACAGTAGCTTTTGCCAACATTTGTGTCAACGTGGGAGTACAGCAATATGGTAGCTGTTAACGTTGCACTCAATAAATTTCTCCTCATATGGGAAGATGTGACTAGCCTTTTGGAGGAAGAAGCTGAGTATTCTCTGTATCTGTGGCGGGATTTTAAGTGTAATCCCAGCAAATCTCAGCAGGCCTTTGCGTGTGCTTAAATACTGAGCACATAAAATTGCTTTGTTGAAATGTAGTGCACAGGGAAGCAGTGAAATAATAATGAAATAATTCACACATTGAACTCTGTGGAGAAAAACAGTGTAATGCTCAACATGGCACTTTTTCTCAGCTGATTCAAGCCTTAAGGAAAAATACACAGGCCTGCTGTTGTCCAGTGCATGTGACAATTTTTGTTACTATGTGACTTGGATTCTGTATTATGTATTTGTGCATCCACAAAAGCACTTAAATTGTTTCTTTTTTTTTTTTTTGGTTGCTGTTAGAAATAGGAAGGACATTAAAATTATTATTTTAGGCCTGAGGAAATTGTTTCTATTACACATGAATTTGTAACTACTGGAGTCAAAGAGCAAAAATGATACTATAGATAAAAAGGGCATTAGATATTTTTGGGGTATTTTTCTACAGCTATTTCTTGCCATGAGGTTTCCTCCTTTGGATTTTCTACAACCCTTACACATCAATTCACTACATTGTTTTAATAGGCAAAAAAAGCTGTTAGAGTTCTGTCCTCTAGTTGTGTTCTGTTTCCATTTTGCTGTGACATTTCTCTCTGTGAGGAGTGTGCCCACCCTTTCTCTGCCTCTTCCAAACCCTTCTTCCCCTGCCTCTTCCACTGCTACTGAGTGTCATCCCTACACAACTACTAATTCTGAATAAATCCCACAGCCCTATTCCCTTAGAAGAAAATTCTCTATAATAAAAATTTATCATGACATCAACAACTGAAACATCATCATTCTGAAGAGTCAAACCCACAGAGATTTTCAAGAATTTTTGTCTGTTAAGCCTCAAAAACTTTGATTTATAGACGCAAGTGAAACAACTAAAACTGAAGCAAACTCAAAATATATACTCTATAACAAACTGTCCAATCAAACCACCTGTAAAATCAACTGGCCACACAGGTTTTGGTTTTAATGATGCCTCTTCATTCTCCAGCCAGCCAACAAAATGAGGATTCTACCCACAGGACATGCATTTATTTTTACATCAACATAAGCATAGACTCTTTTAGGAAAGAATTTGGGAACATAAGGTGGTGTAGGAAAAAGTATTAAATGACAGTGCTATTTCAAACTAAAATGACAAAATGCCTTACTAAAGTGCTTTGGGTACTATGATGGACAAAAATGCCTTTTTTAATAGGAAATTAAGTTTTGTAGTTTAACATGCAAATATAAGAAGGATCATTTACACTTTCTTACTGAACAGCTAATGACTCACATTTCCTAATAAAACACTTCCAACAAGCCTCATTAATGCAGCTATTTACATTCACAGTTATTGGCATAAGCACACGAAAAGGGAAGATACTTTCTCCACCCCATCTCTCAAGCCTAAAAGCTTGACATTTATAGCTGTGGAGAAATATCAAACAGCAACCCTGCCTCACAGCAAAACCCAAGTGTAAAATAGCACCTTCTGAATGGAAATGATGATCCTGAAACGTTGCTCCGGAAAGGGAGATATCAGGAGGCTGATTTTAGCAGCAGGTGGCCAAGAAAGACTAAGGCAGAGCTGGGTATAAAGTTTTTCCTGCCAGCATGGGGTCAGCCCATCCCAGAGGAGCACAGAGCTGATGGGGATGGGTCTGGATCTTCCCCAAGAAGGACAGAGGAGTGGGGAACCTGAGCACTCTGCAGTCACCACTTCTCTTCCAGCTGAATAGCAAGGCTGTGTTGTGTTGCGGTGGAGGAGCAGCCTCGTGCTGCCATCACCAGAGCGGTGAGACAATGAAATTGAGGACAATCTCCACTTGCTGTGTCCCATGGTGCTCCCACGGCCCAAGGGCACGGAGAGCAGGGATGTGAGCACAGGGGTGTGAGCACAGGGATGTGAGCACAGGGATGTGAGCACAGGGGTGTGAGCACAGGGATGTGAGCACAGGGGTGTGAGCAGAGGGGTGTGAGCACAGGTAAAAGTGAGCACAGGGATGTGAGCAGAGGGGTGTGAGCACAGGGGTGTGAGCAGAGGGGTGTGAGCACAGGTAAAAGTGAGCACAGGGATGTGAGCAGAGGGGTGTGAGCACAGGGGTGTGAGCACAGGGGTGTGAGCACAGGGATGTGAGCACAGGGATGTGTTTACAGGGATGTGAGCACAGGGATGTGTGCACAGGGATGTGAGCACAGGGATGTGCGCACAGGGATGTGAGCACAGGGATGTGTGCACAGGGATGTGAGCACAGGGATGTGAGCACAGGGATGAGTGCACAGGGGTGTGAGCACAGGGGTGTGAGCACAGGGATGAGTGCACAGGGATGTGAGCACAGGGGTGTGAGCACAGGGGTGTGAGCACAGGGATGTGAGCACAGGGATGTGAGCACAGGGGTGTGAGCACAGGTAAAAGTGAGCACAGGGATGTGAGCACAGGGGTGTGAGCACAGGGGTGTGAGCACAGGTAAAAGTGAGCACAGGGATGTGAGCACAGGGGTGTGAGCACAGGGGTGTGAGCACAGGGATGTGAGCACAGGGGTGTGAGCACAGGGGTGTGAGCACAGGGATGTGAGCACAGGGATATGTGCACAGGGATGTGAGCACAGGGATGTGTGCACAGGGATGTGTGCACAGGGATGTGAGCACAGGGATGTGTGCACAGGGATGTGTGCACAGGGGTGTGAGCACAGGGATGTGTGCACAGGGATGTGTGCACAGGGGTGTGAGCACAGGGGTGTGTGCACAGGGGTGTGAGCACAGGGATGTGTGCACAGGGACATGAGCACAGGGATATGTGCACAGGGATGTGTGCACAGGGGTGTGAGCACAGGGATGTGTGCACAGGGATGTGTGCACAGGGGTGTGAGCACAGGGGTGTGTGCACAGGGGTGTGAGCACAGGGATGTGTGCACAGGGACATGAGCACAGGGATATGTGCACAGGGATGTGTGCACAGGGGTGTGTGCACAGGAGTGTGAGCACAGGGGTGTGTGCACAGGGATGTGAGCACAGGGATGTGAGCACAGGGATGTGTGCACAGGGATGTGTGCACAGGGGTGTGAGCACAGGGGTGTGTGCACAGGGGTGTGAGCACAGGGATGTGTGCACAGGGACATGAGCACAGGGATATGTGCACAGGGATGTGTGCACAGGGGTGTGTGCACAGGAGTGTGAGCACAGGGGTGTGTGCACAGGGATGTGAGCACAGGGATATGTGCACAGGGATGTGTGCACAGGGATGTGTGCACAGGGGTGTGTGCACAGGGGTGTGTGCACAGGATGTGAGCACAGGGATGTGTGCACAGGGATGTGAGCACAGGGATGTGAGCACAGGGGTGTGAGCACAGGGATGTGAGCACAGGGATGTGAGCACAGGGATGTGAGCACAGGGATGTGAGCACAGGGGTGTGAGCACAGGGATGTGAGCACAGGGGTGTGAGCACAGGTAAAAGTGAGCACAGGGGTGTGAGCACAGGGATGTGAGCACAGGGATGTGAGCACAGGGGTGTGAGCACAGGGATGTGAGCACAGGGATGTGAGCACAGGGATGTGTGCACAGGGGTGTGAGCACAGGGATGTGTGCACAGGGATGTGAGCACTCACACGTTGCTCAGAGGGGCTCAGATCCATCCCTGTGGCTGCTGCTCCAGCTCGGGTGGCTCTTTTCCAGCAGATCCCACCAGCTGAGTGAGGCCTGGCTGGCAGCCAGCCCTGGATGGAGATCTGTCCTGTGGATGCTGTTGTGTGGTTTGTGTGTTTGATAAGAACAAGATAAGGCTGCAGCCCGGCTGTGCTGGCCAGCTGTCCTCAGCCTGCCTTCCAAACACCAAACAAGTCTTGGGAGAAATACCAGTGGGGAAATACTGTATAACTGCATTTCGCACAGAGAGTACTCTGCCATGGCATAGACAGTGGGATTTTGAAGAGCTTATTAATCACGCAGTAAATAATCTTGTATCAAAATAAAGACAGCTGGAACTTAATACCCTACATAACTAACTTTCCAATAAGAATTAAAGTGAAGAAAAAAAAGTCAGTAAATCCAAGCATGCTGACCCATGTGGGATACATGAAAATGGAAGGTTATATTTATGAAATTTATAAAGCCAAGTACTGTTTGTTCTTTAGTGAACCACTGCTTGGGTGGGGTTTAGAATGTTAAGGAAACTTGAAGGAAAACCGCTTCAGCTGCAGAGTAAAAGCACCTATTTGTTAAAATAAGTGTCAAAATAAATAGTCTGACATCCCACCCTGTAGAACAGAGCATTTTGCACATATAGGTATATAAAATTTCACTCAGAAAACAAGGAACAAACAAACAAACAAGTAAACCTTTATCCTTCAGTATCTGTGATCCAAAGACATTCAAGTCCAAGAAAACAAACCATATTTGAGCTTTGTCAAATAGCCATACTAAAGAGCAGGTCTAACCATCCCTTCAGAAGAGGGCACCATCTCTTTCATCTTATTTCCAAAATCACAAACATGCACTCCCCTCCTCCAAAAATAAATTTTGAAAAGTATTCATTTCATGGAAACGGCCATATTCTTTTGAACAGATGGGAAACCTGATGGTCTGGGATGCAGTGAATCCCTTATTTGCTGATTTCAGGAAGGGATATTTCTGATTTTGAAAATTGGTTTTAGAGAGTTTTCTGACTTCATAGCTTAGGAGAAGATCAGCAATGTAGAAAATACAATTGTATGTTGATAAATTCTGGAGATATGTGGGAATCAGACAAAAACATATAAGCAAAGTACATATCTGAAGAAAAATGCATGTAGTTGTCCTCATAACGTGGGTATTCCCACTCAACTCCCCAAGTCATTGCATAGCCAGGATTGCATCAAGCCATTAACTGTACAGTAAATTCTCCTTGTGCTCTCCATAGCATCACCACTCCCTGCTTTCCACATATCAGAGCACCCCATTGAATCTTATTTTCCATTCAGTGGGTCAGGTTCTTCCAAGCCCCTCCATCCCTGTTTCTGTGCTCTCTTTGGCCCCTTGCTCTCTTCTCTCCTCCCTGTCCGCTGTGTCCCCCTGCCCCAGGGGTCTGTACCTGGTGCCCAGGGTGGCGGTGCGGGATCCCGGCTCGGGGAGCTGCCCTGGCTCAGGCGGAGATGGAACTCCTCTGTGGGCCCTTCCCGTCCCCGAGGGCTCCGCAGCGCCCGCCCTGCTCCTCCCCCGGCTCTGCCAGCCCCTCATCGGACACAGAGAAGAGAGGTTTTGTTCAAAGTTGTGTTGGGCCTCATCAGGGAACGGTCCTGCCCACTCTGGCCACTTGCCAGCCTCGGAGACACCTGAAGGGAAGGGTCACTGGGGGTCCTGGGATATTTCTGTTCCCATCCCAAAGCCAGAGGGGCGTGAGCCTTGAGTTCTGAAGGCACCGTGCCTACCAAAGCCCCTCTTCGGCCCGCGCTCCTGGTACCCGCCCAGCACCAAAACCGGACAGGCTGAGCAGGGGAGGAGGAGGAGGCTGCACAGCCAGGCTTCCCCCGCTGCCGCTGTCATCGCATTTGCATTGCCGGGAGATGATCTGGCCGCCTTTGTGTGGCCCTTTGGCGGGAGCCCAGCAGCATTTCTGTGCCACTGCTCACATTGTACTGCAGGAGCATAAACACAGGCTTGTCCACAGTGCTCTCGACTGCTCTGGAGGAAATCCATGATTGCCCGGTGTCAAATAGGCCACAGGAGCTGTGCTTTCTGTACACCAGCTCCTGTCCTTATCCTAATACCCTGGCTCTTGGAGGAATGTGGAAATCCACTGGTATCAGGGAAACAGGACAGTATGATGTTACTGTAATAAATATTCTCATTCTGAGCTTGATGCTACAAAATTGTCTTTAATGCCCCACTATTTTTAAAGACTAGACTGGCCAGTGTTTACCATTCCTCAAAACCATGCCAAGGTGCCACAGAGATAAATAAATGAGGCAGAAAATATATAATGCTTGAGAAGAAAACAAGAGAGTTGCTAGCGTTAGAACAAAAATTATTTGGAAACCAGAAAATACCATCTCAACCAATTCTTTCTGTACACTATAAATATTTAAAAGCATAAACTATGTAATCAATACTCTACTCCTTCCTGTCAATTTTCTGACAGAGAGAATAATCCTGGAAAACATAAAGACAAGATCTTTCATCTACCTAGAAGTCTTAGTACCCTACTGGCTAGCCACTATATATGAGCTACTGGGCCATTATATGCTGACTTTGCACGACCACCCAAATTTCCAGGCCTGAGAACACAAGAAATACATCAGAAAAAAATCAGCAAGGTTGGTCCTCTCCAAGCTTTGGGGTCTCTAGACTGGAAAAAATTCCACTGTGCTTTGTGAATTTAACAGACAAACTCGAAACCCTGTGGGCCCTCCTTGCTGGTCTTCCTGCCTCCTACAGCCCTACGTGGGCAGGCACTGGTCGGGTCTGCCACAAACACGGGGTGCCCACCTCCCCTGGGCCCACCAGGCACAGAGCAGGAGCCCACGCTGCTCCCACAGGGAACTCCGGGGACATCCCAGAGCTCTAACAGAGGCTGGTGCACACCTTACAGCCCCAGCTGACGTGGGGTTTTCATCTCCCTGTTATCCCTCGGGCACAGCCCTTGCCTGTCTGTAGCTCAGGGTGCCCAGGCAGGACCTTCAGCAGGTCCCTCTGCCTGTCCCACAGAGGACACAGCCGGCACAGGGGTCAGGCACACACAGGAACACACTCTCAGCTGCTGCTTTACTTGTCTGAATCACAACATGGCATTTCATCAACGACCCCTTTTCCACAAAGACAAAAACAGGATTTTGCTGCCCATTTCCCTGATGCTGCACAGACCAGCTGATTAAACCCTTTTGAAATGCATGTAAATTATCTTTATTGCACTGACTTCAATGAAACTAGACAAACTCATACTCATAGGAAATTAATCCTTAAGTATTACTGGAGTAATGTACTACTGGACAAAGAAATATAGTTACAAATGTAAATATGGATATGAAAATAAAAATAATCTTTCTCTTTCCTAGAAGATGTTACCCCATCAGATTTCCACTGGACTATAAAACTGTTCAGGCTACAGACTTTATTCTCTTTCCCTTTCACCTGAAATTAATATTGTTTTAAACAAATTAAATCTTTATAATTTTTTCCTATCCCAATTCAGTTACTATTTCCTGCTCTGCATTTAATTTTTAATAAGAAATTAAATATGTACCCTGATCAAAAAATTAATTTCCTTTTGAATTACCCAACCGTTAAAACTCTGCTTCTGTGGCAAAGAGATGGCACTCTGATGAACAGAGCCATCTACAGAAATCTTTTTGATAATGGTGTCCTTCTTTCAAATCCAAACATTTCCTTGATGTAGAATACAAATTGAGCTCTAGTGTATAAGTCAGCTAGGATTTCAAAGTTGGCCTTTATACTTTGCCATTAATTAATTCCGTCCAAGAAATTCAAACAAAGATACAAACAAAAAAGTTCTCTAAATACATTACATAAGGCATTCAGAATATTCTAATTCATTCCCCTCCAGGAACACAGCAGAGTCAAAGAATAGTGTACACAGCATGTTTGGACTGTATAAAAAGCACTAGAAACTGTAAGAATAGTTTAGAACCATTTATTTAAAGCTCTCCATTATAAGAACCATTGTATAGTATTTGCTAATCAATCTACACTTCTGAGCTCTAAACAATTGCGGGCTTAATGAAGTGTGCTTTTCTCCACTTTCAGATGCAGGAACAAAGTTTCCTGTTAAAAGGGAGGAAATGCAAGCAGAAGGCAGAAGGCCTCTTCCAAAAATTACTGGAACTTCTGAGTAATTTAAATATTGGCTAGAAAGTCAGAAACTCTTGTTTGTGATCTGAGAAGAAGATGTTCTTTCCCAAGACACCCTATGTACAGCTTTAAATCAGGTAGAACGAGTATTTTCTCTGATACAATGAGAAATGCTGCCAAAATCAGGAGAATTCACACAAATTACTCCATGTTTTGAAAAAAAAAATCTCATTTTCTTGCAATTATCACAACATAACTAAAACAGAAGCTGAGAATATGGGTCAGTGGTCAGTCAGCACAGTGAGATCTTCGAAGCTGAGTAATCAAAAATGGTTTGTTCTTAGGAGTAAGTAGCACAGCATGGAGTAATAAAAGATCAGCCATGTCTGTTGAGCCTGAAAGTACATTAAGAGTCTCCTTTTCTCAAGATTCACTTTGTTCACCTTGTATAGAAAAACAAGAGAAACTTATCCCCTCACACCTTTGGCACAAAACTTAGCAGCATTCATTCATTCATTCACCTGAAAACCAGATCCGTTAGACTGGTATGGGGAAGAGGCAGAGTCACAAATGCAATGTCAGAAAGTAAAACAAAACAAAACAAAAGTGAACAGTAGGCTTTGCTGTGCTCCCCACTAGCCCACAATACGAAGACGACACCTCCTTCCTTGTCCCTCCTGTGTGACAGTCTCTCTAAAAGGCTACAGAGCTTAGCTGATATCACAGTGCTATAAAGTACCATTGACTTCTATGAGATTTCCCTAGGCCATTATTTCCTACTCTTAGCTCATTATTCCCTGGAGCCCAACTCACAGAACACTAATTTGTGGCAGCTCTTTATTCCTGCTAGGATCTTGTGTGGTCATTGTTTTTGTGTAACCCATCTCATTATTTTGTTGTAATCTTATTTACTGTGCAGTGACATCTAGGAAAGTCCCACACCAAAGTGAATATTTTATAGGATTAAATTTCTAACACTTGATTTCTAACACATGCCGCATGAGAAAGCCAATATTTGACATTCTCTTCACCTTATATTTTGACACAGACTTAAAATAATGGACAATCTTAACAGAGTTTTAGGTTACAATAACTTGCAGCATTGCCTGAGACTGTTTGAGAAGATGCAGTTCCTGTAAAGGACAGAGATTAATTCCAGCACCTATATGAGCACAGAGAAGCATATGTATTTCTATTTTTCTTTGATCATGTTTGATAATGAAGACTATATTTCAATCATGCAAATTTTTAGGGGTTTGAGGGCTGTATTTAACATGCTTTATAATTAGTGCAAGCTGTTTAAATATTCATCAATGCTCTTTAGGCACTGAACCACAGGCACTGAAAGGCAAGAAAGAAAGAATTTCACTTATATATTGTAGAAATCAGCTACTGGGAACAATCTAAATCCAAACCAAGAAAAGATCAATGATTTACCTCCTTCCTCCATATAATAACTTCCAAATGTCCAGATTCAGTGTTTTTAGTTCACCTGGAAATGAAAGGTGTAACTAAAACCATACTGAGACATGCCTGAATATCCCAAACCCAGAGGAAGCTGATACCTGCATTCTCAGAGCTTATCTATCTGCAGAGCTTTGCTGTCTCTCATTCAAGAATTTGGATTTGCTGTGAGATATGTGGCTTGGTAATGAATCTGGCATAATATAATCCTTTTTGTTATGTAATTGGAAAACTTCATATCTTCTTTTAATATTAACATGGGTTTCAGAGGAAAGAGGAAATTCCACTTTTCTTAAGGAAACAAAGCCCATCTGATCCCACATCTTTGTGATGTACAGACAGCTATCCAGGCATGAAAGGCAGCTTTTGCCATTTGTCCATGAAAAGCAGCATCATGAGACGCTCTCTGTGTTTTTATTGTCACTGCAGTTTACAGACCACATTCTCTGGTGTGGTGACAGATGAATAGTTCCACGGCACAGCGTGGGATGATGGGCCATTATCCAGCTAAGGGTCTGGAAGGAAGGTTTCCATGACAGCATTCTGTGTATCATCGGTATTTTGGAAATAACGTTCAGCTTTGATCTCTGACTTCCACAGGTTTTACTGTTCCCATGAAACGCCATAGTCAAGGAAAAAAAAAAAAAAAAAGAAAAAGCACCAGGGCTAGCATGAACCATGGATATTTTACATACAGCCAGGAATGCCTGGAAGTGATATTCCTATGATAAACCACAGAGCTATTTGTTAAATGCACCTATTAAATATATTTAATTACATGTCCTACTCTCTGGCCAGTAACCATTCTGTCTTGGGACTTACTCTGAAGTTTTATACTGCTGAACAGGTTCAGACAGCTGGCATTTCCAGCCTGCTGTCTACATTAAAATATAGAATTTTTTAAAACAAAAACTGATTCAAAGTCCAAGAGAAGTAGCTAGTTTCAATCCTGGGCCAAAAAAAAAAAGGGCTTTTCTATACATTAAAACATGATGCTTTTTAAAGCACAGCATCCTGCTCCACAAAGCTGAGGATGAGTTTAGCACTGAATGACAGGGGAGAGTTGGGACAGGAAGGGCCTTAAGAATACTTGACATTCACATGTTCATAAAAGTTGTTTCAAGTAAGGTTACAATCTGTTTTACAGCTGTTTATTCCTCCACTTTTGGACAGGGATTTTCCAAGGGGTCTGAAGGAACTAGAATGTCCAGTTCCTGTTGAATTTCAGTATCATTCCACCTCTTAACTCCAGTGTGCTGCTCTGGAGGTTCTGAGACGTGAAACAGCCTCTGTAGTGAGTTTAAACAGACAGTGGGGATCTGTGACTTTTCAAGAACAAGGTCACAATACAGGTCTTATCTGCAGCACAGGGAGAGGTCCTGTGCAACGTTCTGCTGGTTTGGAAATGGAGATTTTCTCAATCCACACATGACTCTGCTAAAGCAAAGTACACTATCACATTATGCACATCTGTCTATAAGCATGTATTTACAATTTATATACAATAAAATATCTAACTGGCTGCAATCTGCTTAAGGAGCTTTTCTCTTAATCATTTGAATTTCAAAGCATTGATAAAATTGCAGAAGGATTTTAATTGTATACAAGATGTGAGCTTAGATAAACCATCTACATGGATTCTTAATCTTTTGTGGGCAGCCACTATTCTTAATCAGTGTAAAGAAAGAATTCAATAATAAACACAAACACTGAATGACAATACAAAAGCATGGATTTTCTACGTATGGCACAATAAAATCTCTCTAATAAGGAAGAGAAGATGTACTGTTTCCAAAATGCAGCTTTTATTAATCAATGTCCCCACATTTTCTAGAGAATTATGAGTAAAATCTGAAGATGCAGAGAATGAAGAGGACAGAATTCCTCAGCTGTACTCTCATGGACAGACTCACATAGTCCATTCCTAAAGTAAATCCCTAAGTGTTTTTCTGTATCAATGTCAGGCAGGAGCATGAGCCACTGGTGTCCTACTTTTCTGCATGCTTCTCCATTTCAAGCTCGAAATAAGCCAATAAAATAAACCAATGCATGTTTCCATCCTTATAAATGTTTTCAACAGTCCTGCACCCTGTCAGGAAAGCACTTTTTCTGGGATATGGCAAGGAAATGAGCCTTTTGCTCCTGTTTTAAGGAATGTACTGATTTAACTTGAGAAAAAGTTGGGTGTAAGGGATTAGCTGATATGTTTTGATAACAAGCAACATGAAATCAGAGCTTCCACTGGAATCAACAAGAGCAAGATGCACTGGTGGCACCACAGTTAACCCAGCCCAGCACTTACTTTGCACTGAGCCATGGCACTGCTTCATGATTAACACAGTAAGAATTTGTGTGAGAGATCAGGGCTATGAGAAAGCCTAAGGCCCTTAGTACAACCCCAGCAGTGAGGGTACCACATGTGATAGAAATTTGCTGCTTCTCCAAATTTACAGCAAGGGAAGGGGTGAGATTGGGTCCTGAGGAAAGCCACACAGATGAAGCAGGGAGAGGCTAAGGTTATTGCACCAACCTAATTCATCCAATGCTAAAGGAAAGCAATGCTTAATCTTCTCTAGGGTTGGGTAGCACACTCAAGACAGACCCTTGGCTCTGGTAGTTTTCTTCAAAAGGAAAGGTTGTTGTTCTGAACTTGTAGCCAGATCTGCTCAGCTATTCACCTGCTTTCTACCCACAAGACTTGTTTCTTGTTCTTTGAAAAGGTCTTAGGTTAGAGCATGGTAATACCATGCTCTAATAATACCAAGGCTGTGGGTTCAATCCCTGTCTAGGTCATTCATTTTAGAGTTGGACTTGATGACCCTTGTGGGTCCCTTCCAACTGGAATATTCTGTGTTTCTGTGATTTGGAGAAGTTTGGCCTGGGGAGAAGAGGCAGTCTTCAATTTCTGAGGAATGCTAGTAGTCACAAGAACAAGAGATGGTAAGTTACTTGATGGGATGCCCTTGGAATCTGTGTAACTGCATGCAGGGCTGTCCACTGCTACCTCAGCTCATAAGTCCAAGCAGCACTCGCTTCCATGGGTAAGGGTTGTTACTTTACAAAAAAAGAGCACATGAAGAGAGGAAAAAAGGGCTGCTCAACCACTGTCTTTGCTGTTTTTCTCACCAGGTTTTGTTTATTCTTTGAGAGTGTTGCCTATCCTCATCTGAAGTACAAGATAGCCAGGTTGAGGAGGACAGGCATGTAGGCATTTGCAGACGGTTTGGGATACAGAGGCTGGAGAAGTCCCCAGGTAAGCAGGCACTGAGCCCACAGAAAGGGCTGGCACTTTGCCCTGCATCCCCAGCTCCAGAGACCCTTCTCACAGAGAGGGGAGAGTGTTATGTTCCCCACAAGGCTGACAACTGACCTCTCTCTGTTCCACAGTCTTCTTGGCAACATCACTTTGGAGAACACGTTGTACAAAACGTGGGATGACAATCAAACAAACCTACAATCAAGGGCAAAGCAGCACCATGTCAATAGTGAGTTTTGATGATGTGTTCCCAACTCAGATAATCTGATATGTAACCTGCTCAAGCCAAAGATGAATTACCAAGCTGTGAAAGAAGCCAAAGAGGATTTGTAACTTTCTGCCTTTCTCGGTATTTTGGCAGCTGACAAGCTTTTGGGCTGGCAGAGGCTGCCTTACCCACCAGGACTGTCCAGCACAGGGAGGGCTGAAGGAAGGCTGCAGAGGGCGGGTACAGGAAACATCCACGGGCAGAAACAGCAGCAAAATAGAGCACAGAAAGCACTTAGATACCTAATTTTAAAAATTATGTGTCATAGGGAAGTGAAGATAGATGCATCTCGGGAAGGGTTTTACTTCTGCTCTGAATGTGCTGGCAGCATGATATTGAGCACTTGGCAAGTTTCGCTAAAATCAAAACCTTCAATCAATGGGCAATGTATGCCAGTATTTCTTCATCTAAGAGATGGGTTTCTCTTCTAGGTTTCCTTTTTTTCTTTTCTTTACTGATGAAAATTTCAAGGAACACTTGGGCTGTAAAAAATACATTGCAGACCCCCACTTTTAAACAGATGCCATTTTATAGAAGCTGGTAAAGTCCTGGGGCTCCCTGGTTGTTTTGCTTCCTCTGCCTGCCTGCAGTGAGAGCCAGCTATGTAACATCTGATGCCTACAATTCACTCATCAGCAGCTATTCTGCTTTTTTTTTTCCCAAAGAGAATACCACACAACTCTAATCAGAGTTGATGTAGATCAATGTGAGCCTTTACTTTCATTATATTTAAAGGGACATACGATTTATTGATTTGTGTATCAAATTTTAGCACACGTGTTTTCTGTTTTGTCTACAGTCAATGCAGCAGATCTGTAGATCTAAATGTCATTCAGTACAAAACCAGAGTTATATCAGGAAGATGACTAGGCAATGATATTGGCATAGGACACATTTATTTTACAATGTCAAGTTTTTAATATGTAAGGATAGCTACTTGAGCACAAAGTTAGAGCCCTGAAAAAGCAATAAATCTGAATTGCCTTGCTCCGTGGGGGTTTATAAAATGGCTGCTTGCTTGACTTAAACATGATGTCCTATTTCTATATATTTAAAAATAATTTAAAATTAAAAGCTATTTCATCTTGTGGTGTTGATAATTAGTCAAAACAAGAAAAGAGAAATTTTTTTAACAAAGTAAAAGCCCACATAGCGTGCTGCCTATCCTTTGCCTAATAGGCCTTTTTCATCTTGTTTTTCCTGAACAATGTGGTCTGATTATACACCTGACATGAGCGTTTCAGCGGAGTCAGGAATTAGGTCGGGTTCACCTCACTGGCCATGTACAGGCATGCACGTGTTAGACAGTCTGACAACTGCCCAGGCTCCCTCTGCAGCCCGGGAAGCAGGAAAGGCACCTCACTCCACTCCATCCTCAGCTGGGGATCCTCTCCAGGACCAGCTCCACCTGCACGGCTGGGCTCCCCTGCCTTGGCTACAGAGCTGAAATTCATAAACCCAAACACCAAAGACACGGGTCCCAGCTGCAGGGAAAGCTGCTGCTTTTACTTAAGATCAACCCTGCTTAATTTCACAGGCTGGACCCAGCCCCAGCGCCTCCCTTCAGCGACCCATTACAGGTTACTTCCGTGAGATTAGTGCTTTTTTACTGACAGGAAAATGCAGAGGGGACTTGCTGAATCATGTCCTCAGCCTGAAAGGAAGACTGATGTTCTCTTGTTAAACCCTATATAAATTATGTGCCATTCTTAACTGGGTAAATTAACGCAGCATTAAGGACAAAGCAAACTGACAGCTGTAGTGCCTCTAACACATGAGAGCAGCTTTAGCACCTTCGACCTTTCCTGCTCCTTTCCTTGAGGTGCAGAAATATCATTCTTATTCCTTTCCCCTTGGAAAGTGGGAGAAGGAACATGAACAATAAATTAACACTTATTAATGACAGCATGATTGTCCACTGAGGAGGCATTATCACCCACTAATAATTCACTTTTTTCCAGGACATAATGTACATTTCTCATATGTCTCCTGCATATCAGCAGTGCTGAAGTGGGGACAGAGAATACTAGTTTTGGTTTTGCTGTGTGAACAAAGCCAGGATCCGATGTGAATGAGTCACTGCTGTTGTGTAAGCCTGTAAGCATCTTTGCGTGAAAGATGAAGGCATTTTAGATGAGCCCGTTCGACTCAGTGCCATCCTCTCAAGCTTGAGGACATCGTTCTGAAGATTTCAGACTTGAAATGCAACACGATTTAAACTACTGTGTTATTGGAAAAGAAATCCACCAAAGATCAGCTAAGTATTTCTTGCTTCATTTTACAATTCAGCCTGGCCTTGGGAATGCCTCTGGTCAGGATTTTTTGAGCTGCAACTCCAGTCATGCAGCATTTCTGAGGAAAGGTGTGGTCATTCTAAGTCCTTTTTAGGGAAGTAGTAGGTCTGAAACACACACTAAAGGGAAGTTGGTTTCATGGTAATATTTTAAAGAATTTGTTTTAACAATAGCAGATTGATCAATTTCTTCAATTATTATTCGCAGTTTTAAAGGAAACTTTATTTCCCTGCCTCCAGTTTTCACTGCACTTGACCTGTCAGGGCGAATGTGTGCTCATATGACACCCCCCAGCAGTGCTGTCTCAGGCTGGGTACAGCCCCTGCCCAGCCCTATCCCTGCTCGGGCAGCCAGGGGAGCAGAGGAGCCGCCCGGGGAGCCCAGGGATCTCTGCCGGCCAGGCCCTTTGCTCCAAGGCCCCTCCCCTCCCTGTGGCTCTGCTGTGCCCCGTGTGCTGCCTGATGCATCCAGAGGAGCTGCCTGGCCCCTCTGCAGGGCAGCACACACCACCCGCCTGGGCACTGGAGGTGTGTACGGAGCCTGGGGAGCAGGGAGGGGTACAGGGGTCCCATCTGCAGGAACTGGTACATTCCTTTGTCACAAGACTGAAAGTACATATGGCCTTTATCAACTGAGAGCTGTTATTTCTGGCTCTGGTTCCCACTATCTCACCAGTCCTGGAAACCCTATTAGCAGGTACTGCACGGATTACATCAATCACAGCCAAACATGAAAAATCTTGCAAAAAATTTATCATCTTGCCTATGTAGTCTTGCCTAAGAGATGACACAAGCAAGATAAATACAAACTTGAGAGACAAAACTTGTTTAGCAGGCCCTTGTTCTTTACTCGTCCAGGACAGTATGTTGAGCTCTGTTGGCTTTGCTTCCCTGGGCAGCTGCACTGAAGCTGGAACACTTCCCTCACACAGCCCAAATGCTGGTTTCCATTTTGTGGAGCTACATAATTCGATTTGCTCTGGTGGTTCAAAAGGTCAGCGGGGAAGGGCTCCTGTGGAGAGGAGAGCGAGCAGCTCTCGCTAACAAATGGGTGCTTGCCTTGGAAAACAGCGTGTCTGTTCACATGCATCCAAACTGCTAAAGCGTCCCACTGAGAGCCAGCCTGCCGCAGGAAGAGACTTCACAGATCTTTCAGTCACCAGGAGTTACACAAACAAGAGCCAGGAAAAACATTTTCTCTTTAAAAGGGAATCCTTACATATAGTGCTTGATAAAGTTCATTCTACTAATTCGTGGAATCAGGAGGGAAAACAGGACCCGGTTGTTTGAGGAGAGCATTCAGATGTAAAATGTGACCTCAGCTCAGTGGTGGTGTTGTGACAGGGCAGAGACAAAAGGATATTCAAAACACACAGCCAAGAAAGGGGAAAGAAAAGCTGAACCTCAAGTGCCATGTAAGGACAATCACGGTGTGTGACTTGGAAGGGAACTATCCAGGTCCAAGTCTAGTCCAGGACAACAATCAATACAAAGGCAACAGTTCTTGGAAAATTTCAATTATGCATTGCTAAGGTAAAGCAAAAACATTTTCAGAGCAAATGAAAACAGGTAAAACACACTGTCCTTTTTTACAAACAGAGCAGGTCAAAGCAGTATTATTCCACAAGATCTATGAAGCACAAAGAAACATTGCTCAGCAGTGCTGTCCTGTCCTGCTCCCACTGAGTAAGAGAACTCGCTAAGGGAGAAGAATTAGAGCTACACAGGAAGCACCAATCTGCTACATTTATACAGCACCTCTTACCACAAAGGGTTTGAAAGCTATTTAATGTGCAGTGTTAACAGGACAATTGAGCTACCAGCGAATAGGAGTTTCGTGGTTATAGCACAAGGGCTGGCCCCTCTGCCTGGAGGGCTGTGCCGTGGTGGGGCAGAGAGCCCGAGGCCCCAGCACATCTCCTGGCACACACACTCTGCCCCTCTGCAGCCGGTGCTCACCTGCCTGCCCTCTGGGCACCCCGCAAACTTCAGCACCAACTGAAATGTTGCACAGAAACCCTCGGGGCTTTCACTGCACGCACCTCACTGCTGCGGGAGAATTGTGTGCAGGGCAGATGTTGGCCCTGCTGATCTGTAGCTCCTGGAAGGGAAGGGAAGGGAAGGGAAGGGAAGGGAAGGGAAGGGAAGGGAAGGGAAGGGAAGGGAAGGGAAGGGAAGGGAAGGGAAGGGAAGGGAAGGGAAGGGAAGGGACGGGAAGGGAAGGGAAGGGAAGGGAAGGGAAGGGACGGGACGGGAAGGGAAGGGAAGGGAAGGGAAGGGAAGGGAAGGGAAGGGAAGGGAAGGGAAGGGAAGGGAAGGGAAGGGAAGGGAAGGGAAGGGAAGGGAAGGGAAGGGAAGGGAAGGGGCCAAATCCACCTTGGCTGGCAGACGATGTCCTTGGTGCTGTATAATCCTCCTGCCCACTTGAAGGTACCAAACTCCAGCTGACCATAAGACTTTTCTGAATCACTGCTCTGTGGACATGGTTTATAGGAGAACTGTTTGGAATGGTACATGCCAGAGCACCATGCTGGGCATAACCTAAAGAAGCTGCACTACCTGCTGAACTTGAGCAGACCCAATGAAATGATTTGGAGCTGAAGTGACCTGTAGGGCACTCCCAGCCTTTTCAGCCCTGTGCTTAAAATGTCTATGACCTCTTCCCCTCCCACCCAATGTAGTAGGAAGTAATTAGTATGAAAAAGCCAGATGCTGGTAAGAAAATATTGTGAGGTTAAAGTATTTTATACATGTGGTTGAAAAAATAAAAAGCAGTTAGTAAACTGTGGATTACATAAAGTGCTCTTAGAATTATTTTTTTAAAGGCACAGCGGTCCTAGAAATACTCAAGTTGGGTGGTCAGTATTTTTGTTTCAGTTTCAAGCAACTGGTGGAAAATAGGAACAGACAAGCCATGAAAGCTTAAACCTAACTTTGGCTGCTTTTCTGGCAAGATACCACTGCTCAGCCTGAAAATGTTGCCACAGTCTACAAGAATAAAACTGCAGATCAAATGGCATCTCAGAGTTTGTGTCAGTTCTAATGTACAAGGCCTTTATCACGAAGCAGCACTAGGAAAAAAGCCCAAAATCACTGAAGGCATTGTGACATTTTTTTCTCAGACAGTAACAAAACTCCTGAATGGTGCTATTTGTGGTTTGTGTCTCTGCATCAGGAACTTGGGAATTTTGGCTTGTAATTATTCAGACACAGGACAGGAAGCCTGAGCCAAGGACAGTTTTATTTCTGCTCTGAAACTGCCTTTCATACTCTCTTGAGATTGTTGAGGAATGACCCTCCAATCCTGGAGTAACACTCTGTGTTCTTATATCAAGGTGTAAACACATTAGGAAGAAAATTTTGTCAGAAGCTACCTTTAGTCACTTCACTCACTTTCAACCTTTCTTTTCACCACTTTATAAATAAAAAAAATAAAAATATTTCTAACAGCAGGGATAGCAAAGTCCTTGAAAAATGACCTAGGAAAGAAACACTGCAGTGTTTAAAGAAAAGCTTAAACACATATCAGAAATGTGTTTAAAGCTTCAGGAGCTCAGCTGGAGCTGCTGCTTTGCTGAGGAGGCAGAGGATGGCAGCAGCACCTGAAAGTGAAAGAGCCCAATATCTTCATTTTCACCCTCACCAAGGCAGGAACTTTGGCTTATGTGCTGGGAGAAGTCCTGGGACTGACAACCCCCAACAAGCCTAACCTGAAAATTTAGCCCAACCTAGAGGTGTTTTGCTCATTATAACAATAAAAACCAAAGGAATATTAAAAGGAGAGGAATCACCTGCCACCATAAGTTATGGGATGTTCCTTCCTACAAAAAGCTTTGTAGGTTCAACTGGGTTCAAAACAATCTTTATCTACCCTGCTGAGAAAATGGGTTTTCCTGCTTTCTTGTTTTGGGTATTTGTGCTTCAGCTGCAGCTCTGTCCCTTTCCTGCATAGTGGGCCATCTCCCTCCAGGCTGTGTTCCAACAAAAAGAAAGTTTGTACATGGGAAAAATGACAGAATTCTACCTTGTTCTCAAAACCTTTCATCTAAAGTCTTGATTGTGTTCGAGAGGTACCAAACGCACCCAGGCAGCGTTTTCTGCACTCACAGCACAGTCAGAGCTTCTGGCTTTCTGGAGTTCAGCTGTGGTTGATTCTCCATAAATACTGCTGGGTTCCATCCCCTGCCTGCAAAGGGACTGCTCTGTGTCCTCATTTTCACTACGAGGATGTTTTTGAAAAACTCGCCATTATTTTGTACTTTGAAAACATGCTGTCTCTTCAAGCATAAAATTTTGGCACTGATAGACCCTGGGGCTTTTATACAGTAAATTGATCAGATTATTTTGTTTAAAACTATTGTTCTGAATACAATTAGAATTTCTGGCTCTTGGACTGTGTTCATTTTGGCTTCATCACAGCTAAAAACTCTGACATGAAGCCCATATAAATATTTGCCCTTTTAGCATTTATTTTGATTCTAATCATACTCATAGTTTGGTTGCCTTTTTTTTTAAAGAAGAAGAGTACATATAAATCAGATTAAATAGATCACTTTGCTACAATTTTGCCATGATTGTCTGTTCTGCAGAGCAAGACATCACTGCCAGATTTTTCCAGCAACCTCTGTAGACATTTACTCTGGTGTCCTGTAATTGCTTTAACATATATTTTCCTGCACAAGCTAACTAGTCACCACTGATTTTATTAGCAGAAGGACTGCCTAATGTTCAAACTCCAGAAATTTCTACACTCATTTGTATTTACTTAAATACCCCAATCGATCTTAGCAAATTTAGTCCTGTGCTTTGCAAACAGGCTGACCTCCAGCACCAGAGCCTTGCAATGAAACCCCCACAGGTTTGAGGCTCATACTGCAAACCCATCCAGAAGAGATCCATTTCAGCCTTTAAGCACATGAATATCTGACACTGATTTATCCAGGAACAGCATTTTCCTGTTCACTTCTGGAGGCAGATTTGGATAAGATGAATGGTTGGTAAGTTAATATATTTTTGGCTTATAAAAATAGAGTTCAGGTTTTTCTAACAAAAACAAAATCCATTTTTGGATGGACTTCAGCCTGTGGAGTGACTCCCCCCACATTCCCAGGAGTGCTTTGGCATTTTGTAGTGCACTAAGCCAGGACAATAAGACGGAGCCTTTAACTCAGCTTGGCTGGTTCAGCCGAATCATTTTTTCAGTGTGCTCACAGTGTCAGGCACTCTCTTCTCACAGTGTACATAACAAATTCAGCATTCAGTGCCCTGCACGGGCCGCACGCTGCCGGGCCGGGGTGTGCCCGAGGGATCAGCAAAGGCACAGGAGGGGCAGGGGCAGGGGCAGGGCCCGCCTGGGGCTGCCAGGCTGCAGCTCCCGGTCCCCACACACCACCTGTGCCCATGGAAGACGGCGCACGCTGCTGGAGAGCATTAATTTAAAACATTGACAGGGAAATTTATCACGATTTACATGAATTATTGGCTGCATTGCCAGTTTCTGCAGTGCAATGGATGGTTTATTGTGGTCGGGACAGAAACACTGGAGAACCTGCAGTGTTGTTAACTCAGAGCAGCTGCTCTGCAAACACACCCATGGCTCGGGTGACCTGGGTTAGGGGTTGGAAATGCAGGAAAAAGGCACAAATCCAAAACTGAAATGCGAGAATTGATACACCACAAATTTCTTTTGCCATATGCCACAGGTGCATCATGAGCTGAGATTCTCCAATGCATCACTCAAGATCCTATTTGGTGTCTTTGCTCTGAAAATACTTTTAAAAAACCCTCAATACACAAGGCACCCTATTTTTACCACAGCTTTTAGGAGAGGAAAAAGGAATTTATCAGAAGCATATTTAAAGAAAGGTCCAGATTTTTCTAACTTTACAATTTCTTTTTTTTTTAAATACAAAAATAAACCCATGTTTCAGTCAGTTCAACATATTATACAATAATGAATGTGCTGGAGTTCAGTATTATAGCCAGAGATGTTTCTGGTGCTCTTTACTCAATATGAGTGTATCTATAGCAGAAGGATATAAACAAAGGGCCAGATGGGAAAAAGCTGACATTATAGCCAGACCTGACTATGAAAAGCTCCAGAACTGAATCCAGTGACTTTTTGCCAGACTAAGGCATGCTATGCTGAAAGGCGGCCAGTAAGGAACTGGATACTTCAGCAGAATATGTCACTTTCTTGGATACCTTTTTCCAGTTGTGACTGTTACTGTTAAACACTCCTGTGTTACCATTTGTACTCATCTGGCTGCAGCTTCCAGCTGATGATCTTCCTCATGCCTTTCTCCACTAGAGTCAAGAGCCCATTAAAACCCATTAAAGTATTTATATGCCGTAATCAAGTTGCCCCTCAAGCCTCTTCCTGATGTACTGCACAGATTGAGCACCTTAAAAATCTCTCCCTGGAAGGCATTATCTCTAGCCCTCAAGTGAGTCTGGGAATTCTTACCCCACTCTGTTTCCTCCTAACTGCTAGGTTTTTCTTTTTTCTTTATTCTTTTTTTTTTTTTTTTTCAATTTGTCCTGTTTTAAAACCATGATCAGACCATCTTCCCAAATACTAATTTACCAAGAGTCTGCAAAACTGGATCAAACATTTTCTCCTATTTATTATGTCTCCTTTAACCATCTGGGCTTTTTTTTTTTCCCCCCCACTGCTGAGTACATATTAGGAATTGCATATGGAATATTGTCTCAGATGCCTGTTACATCCAGCAATAGACACAGCACCCCTTTCTATTGAATCTGTGCACTGAGGTGGAATTTACAGACTTGATTTTGCAATGCCTTTAGAATTAGGAACTTTGATAATGCTCCACTTTAGATGCCCAAGAGCTACAACATATGAGCTTAAGGGTCAAACTGGCCTTTTCCTGTAAACCTTGATATTTTCACCACATTTTGGAAGAACTTTGGAAATGATGTATCATGTTCTCTCATTTTAATTATGATCCACGAAAGGTTCTCCACCAGTGTGTTCTGATGGGCTTTGCAGCAGTAATGCATTTGAATCAGAACTAATCTGTTCTCTTTCACTAATGTAATTAATACAGGCAAAGGCCTCTATAACACCCAATTAACAGACACGTGCATCCTCAGAAAACCAATTCGGATTCATCCCCTTCCAGGTTCCTAATTTTCCCTAAATATTATCTGAACTCTGTGCAGACCAAAGTCCTTTGATAAACTTGGCAAATTAAATGGTGCCAGCTACCTCTGTAAGATAGCTCTATTCTTCATGGCTTAAAATCCTATCTGCAAAATCCGTATGACTTAGAACACTGTCACAGAAGAAAAAGATAAGCTGCTTATGGTAGTTTGAAAGTCATGTTAGATTACAGAGGAATCTGACTGTTTTTCTGGAGGAAATGCACATGATGTGTCAATTGTAGCAGCTAGAATTGGGTCTCCTGGTGATTTGTGCAGTTGGGGTGAAGAGAAAATTCCCTGCAGAAGCTAAAGCTGGGAGGGCAGCTCTGTGTCCCTCCCTGGCAGCACAGCAGCCTGCTGGGCCTCTCCAGCCATGCCCCCACCTGTGCTCAGGGCTTTTTGCACAAGTGAAGTGCAACTGGAAAACTGCTAAGCCAGAACCTGCCAGGGAACTACTCTTTACCATGCCTTGCTGCAAAGCTGTGTAGTTCATTTTATGAATAACTACTACATTGCGTGACTATTTCTATTTTTATTCCCTGTTTCAGCTGACAGATTATATAAATGTGTTGATACAGCTTTGCTGTACCAGCTGAGTTTTCAAGCAGGTTATTCTGGAAGCTCAACAAAGGAAACAGTGATCCCAGGGAGGAGCTAACATGAAGGGGAGAAAGAGGCTCAGATCAGTGTGTGAAGGTAAGATCAGGGAGCCAACATGATCTATTAGAAATGTAATTTTTGCCTGTAATTGCCTTCTTTCATTCTCAGCACTGAGAAGCCCTAAGTGTATGGAGAGAGCTGATAAATGCACTGAAGAGAGAAGGGAATACAAGACACAGCAGTGTGCACTCACAGCCCGGGGAGGCCAACTGCATCCTGGGCTGCATCAGCAGAGAGGCCAGCAGGCTGAGAGAGGAGATTCTACCCCCAGCTTTGCCCCTGCGAGACCACGGAATCCAGCCCTGGGACCCTCAGACCCACCTGTTAGAATGGGTCCAGAGGAGGCCAATAAGATGACCAGAGGGCTGGAGGGCTGGAGCACCTCTCCTATGAAGGCAGGCTGAGAGAGCAGAAATCATTGTGTGCTTTGAGACTGTGCTCTCTGAGGAACACAGAGGGTGATTTGTGTTTGAAAGCAGCTTAGTGTTTAAGCACAAAGAATATGCACTGAGAATTACCTGCTCTTCAGATGAGACAGGTAAGTAGGGTGCACACAAACCATGACGTGCACCTGCATCAACCAGGAAACCATCTCAAAACACCTGATGTAATCAAGCCTTCAGACAAGGACAGATGTCATCAAGACATGTCATGGGATTAAAGTCAGAGGTAGAACTGACAGCATAAAATGCAACAAATAGGCAAAGAAAGAGTTGAATACCCATAATAAAAACATTGTAGGAGACAGATGATTTTATTGCAGCTAACAGTGAACAGGAACCAACATGTCCACTGAAGCAGAAGAAGCAGTGAGGGAACACCAGCCCAGTGACTGTGACTGCAGACTTGCTGAACTCACTGAGAGCCATGACAAGAAGGGTATAAGCACCTGATGTAAGATTAATAATGCTGCCTGCAGGAGAAGGTTCAAAAAATTACCAAAGGAAGCAAGAACTAAAATGACATTACTTAAAATATGTGAAAGCAAAGTACATTGGCAAAAAGAGGCCCTGGGAGAAACAGAGGAAGTACCCTAGACAATGGATCAGAAAACCCTGTATCACTGTATCAGCACTTTGCCCCGCACCAGGAATCTTGAGGGAAGGACGTTGACAAATGACTGCATGCCTGGACAAGTAAATCAAGTTTTCTACTCATGTATGCCACAGAAAGCCGCAGCAAAGAGGTTCTCGTGTATTTTTCACCCTGCTGTGCTGTCTGCATTTCAGCTGGGGAACCGCAATTCAATTCAATAAAAAGTTGAAGCATTCATGCCAAAGTAACAAATTGGAAGTCTTAACAAACAGGGTTCAGCAAAATATGTGCTGGAGCAGACAGATATCTGATCTAATTTTTAACCCTCCAGCTTTCCCAAACCTTGTTTATGTATTAGCCAGAGAGAATATATAAGGTGAAATAAACATGGGTTTGGTTTTTTTCTTTTAATATATGCTTTGATCAAAAATTGGGATGAAATTTCTGTGCTGTAATTGGCACTACTCGAAGCATATTTCCTTTTTGAAGTCAGCGATTAGTTGAAATATCACTTTTCTCTGCAGCCCACAGTCACTCTCTAAAACAAGCTACATGGGTGATTTTCAAGGCTGTTGTTATTTTTGGCTGTTTGCAGAAATTTTTCAGCTATGACTTTTCAAATTGAGCCGGACACTTTGAACTGACATGACAAACTTTAGGCAGGATGTCTTGAATCCCCACCTCCTCCAGCCCTCGTGCTGTCTGAAGAATTACCATGACCAGAAAAGGCTCATTTCCTTTCACAAGCTGCAGGCATGACAAGTCAGCACTGATTGTCAGAAATAGGAACAAACTCCTGCTCTCAGGCTAGTTCCTGATGGACAGCAGGAAAAGAATTTCTGAAAAAGCTTCTTATTACACTCGAGTAAAAAAAAAAAACAACAAAACCAAACAAAACCCAAAAACCCCTGTGTTAGTAACACAAATAAATTTGTTCTGCACCCACAAGGGAAAGAAAGCATTATTTTTGCACGTCTCTTGACAATTTTCTGGTAAATGCCTTGACCCCAAACATCACTGTTGTTCTGTCCTCTTAAGTTCCCTTCTGGCAGGTCTGTGCGGTGTGTTGGTGGTACAGCCCTGCTCTGTTTCCTCAGCTCTGCCTGTGAATGACAGCTTGTTTCACTGGGGTGTGAGCAGTCGGTCATCCGGCAAGGACTCGCAGAGACTCCAGCCCAAAAAGCCAACCCCTTCCAGCTCCAAGCCTGCAAGGCTTTAATGAGGCCTTGTGGAGAAGCAGCAGCTATCAGGGATTCATTAAAGATGAGGACATCCTCAATCCTAATTGCTCTAACTCACTAGATTGTGTTGTTTGTGAAAACTGGAGCCTGCAAAGCGATTCTCTCAATTTAAATTTTTGTAATGCTTTGTGCCTGTTTTGAAACTTTCCCACCCTGCCCATGAATCAAAGCACACAACAGATTTATTTTCTTTTTTATAATGACAGAAGAGAGTTATTCTGCTGGTGTCTGTGCATAACCCTGTCTAGATAAATATTCAACTGCTGAAAGCTATGCTACTGTTAACTTTCTGAGAAATAATTATAGAGGTATCATCAATACTGTGTCTTGTATAGTGTTTAACTATTGGAATACCACCTTTCTAAGCATCATATGGAAAATATTTTGCTGCTGCAGGTCTGATTAAAATTAGAGTAAAAGCCTATCCTTTTAAGAAGGGATGTACAAGTCACTACTGGATGAAAATGTATTTTCTCAGTGAAGTTCAAAAGCCTCTCGCATATATCAGTTTTGATCTCATTAAAAAATAAATAAATCCACTCAGTGGATCCACACAGTCTTTAGTTCTATCTTGTAAATTTATTAAAATATGACACTTGTCATTTATAACCTATGAATCAAAGTTTATGTGTGAGGGTGTTCAAATTAAGGACTATATAGACCAGAGCTGTTAGTACCACTCACTTTGCTTAGAAATACATGTTAGACTCAAGCCAGTAGGTTTTCCCTCAAGTGTTGGAAAATTCTCTCTCAAGCTGCATGTCTGCAGCCAGGTAACAACATGTGAAACTGAAGCTTACGTGATTCCATTAGGAGCATTTGGGATAATATCAGCAGAGGGTTTGTAAATTAAACACGGCAAGGGATTTTAGACCTCAGAGGGCCTTGTTCGGAACAGGCAAGTGGCGAGAGATGCGCACCTGCATGCGGCAGCTAAGCATGGGTGGCATCGTAGCAGTGACAATCCACCCCCAGCCCTGCCTGCCCCTGACCCGAGCTGCTCACTCAGGCAGCCCGTGCACCCGACAGGCACGGGGATGGTTGCTTTTGCTTCTTTTCCTGGCTTGTTTTTCTTCTCATGGAAATATTTTGCAAATATGAATTGACACCCCAACTGGTTTTCTCTAGCTTATTGTAAGAACAGACTTGAAAGAGGGGCAGACTCCTGATCTGAAGGAGGAGCAGAGCTTTGCTCTACAGTGCAGATTTGCCTTGAAGTGTCTCACTGGGCCATCTGGGATCTCTGCTGTGAAGCTGAAGAAGCTTTTGAAATTGCAGCTATGCAGATGCCCCATTCAGATGCCGAGAGTCTGCATTAGTTTAACTGTTTCCAGAGAAAGAGCTGAAAAGCTCTGCTGTGCTGAAAGGCTGTCTAATGTCCTTCATGGAATGATCATGGTTAACACATTTGCACTACAGGAGCTCAAACTCTCCAAAAGGATGTTTACCTGAATAGATAACAGTGTGCTGTATGGGTCATGGCTATGAAATAATCCTCTTTTCCTACGGAAAGGGCATCAGAAACCTACTTGCAAAAATGGAAAATAAACACCTACGTGGCTAAAAAAAAGGCAAAACAAAGCTTCTGAAATACAACTATAAAATCTGAAACTACAGTTCGTAAAGGTCAGGCTGTCCGGGTGTTCAAGAGGGAGAAGGGCACTCGCTGCTAGGGTGGCACTGGCTGAGCATCTAGCCTCGGCCCCTCCCCAGACTCTTGTGAGGTGCTGGGTTGTTGCCCACAGAGCTGTGACCCAGCTCAGACTTGGGTCCCTGCTATACCTCAGTGCCCTCTTCCCGCTGGAACATGATTCTGGTTTCCAGCTAGATGTGTAGAAAATTTGTAGCAGCTGAGAACTAAATTACTTTTCATGGCATTTTGAATGTGTCACAGCTTTTACCAAAGGAGTGGCAGGTCAGAAGCAACATTCTTTGGAAAAGCAGTGGTTATCACTTAGGTCTCCTCTCCTTTCCTAGTCGCCAAGGGTCTGACAATCTTAAGGAAAGCAGGATTTCCTTGCCTGTCTGGGTTTCTCTGTGAGCTGCTGGATATAGGCAGTGAGCAAACCCCATTGCTGCTGTGCAGGAGCTCCCTGGAGAGGCCTCAGCAGGTAGCCGGAGCAGCGTTGCCAGGGTGACCTCCCTGCCAGCAGCCTTGTCATCTGCAGGGAGAGCCACGGTTCAGCTCCGGCTGGTTACAGCAATTAGATTTTGACAGTGTACCACTCGGCCAACAGCTCCACACGGCAAGGCTTTAGAGAGCTCCCGGAGAAAGGTGAGGCAGCCTCACTCCCAAAATGGTTTCCAGTCCCATGGGAAGGCAGCCAGAGCTCTCAGGAGCAGGGTCATGCTGTAACCCACACATGGACACAGCCGGGGGGACAGCCCACAGCAGACACACAGGAGCACCCAAGGGTGAGTGAGCAGCACACAGCTCCCCAGAAATCTCCTGCGGGAATCTGCTTGTACAAGGCATTCAGTCAAAAACAGAACAAGTGCATTTGCAAAATCCCCTTACGACTTCCAAAGTGGGAGAAGAGCATTATCTCCCTAAGTACACTGCATGGACTGTGGTCTTAGCACTTGCTAAAGGACTCCAATGTTGTTTTACATACTCTTCTAATCTACTTGAAATGGCACCTTTTCTTACTAATATTCAGCAAGTCATCTGTCTTCCCGCTGCATCCTAGAAAGGCCTGAACCGTCCCTCGAGACTGGCCTCAGGGCCTCAGTGTGGGCTTTTATTGTAGAAAAGTAGGTGACAAGCACGCAAATACAGTACTTCCAGAAATTAACAGGTAAAAAGCAAAGAACACCATGTTTTCAAGAGGGTCCATAAAGTGAAAAAACCCCATAAAACCTCCATGCTGTAAGACTGCAAAGATACACAGGTAAGAGTAAGCACAGGGCAGTTTCTGAAAAGTATTTTAACACAGCAGTCATGTTGTAAAACCTATTCTAATCAGTGCTGAGAAAATCAAAATAGAATTGATGCAAAGAGGAGAAATGTGGTGGGATGAGTCAAGGGAATTAACATAGCTAATAAGAACCATGCAGAATAAATTAACGATGATGGCTAATTTATCTTCAACAAACACATTTATATGTAGGATTACATGAATGAAGGGGACAAGCAGATTTTAACTCTCTGCAGGTAAATGTTCTCCCATTTGCATTTACACTGACTCTCACACTGCTTTATCTACATTAAATTATAAAGAGGATGACAAGTCCTTTTCCTCAGCAGCGCTACAGAGGGAAAGGTGGTTTGTCCAGTCACAGAGATAATCACTGGCTGTGCTGCTCAGCTTCGCTGCGCCACCCCTTGCATCTGTGCCTGCGAGATGGGAGCTTGGAGCCTCCCAAGTAAATTAGTACTGCCACACTACAAATTAGAGGCAGGAGATACAGAGGTCCTCAAAACAGAGAAAGCTTCTGAAGAAATATAAAGACTGGCATGAGAAAGTGGAAAGTGAATTTCCCTTGTTTCATTCATTAAAAAAATGTTGTGACCAGTGATATTTCATATTCTTCCCATACTGAAGGACAAAAGCACAGGCTTAGGGCCTGCAGCAGGGAGAGCTCCCTCCTTGAGCCCGGCCCCAGGTGCCCTGGAACGTGGTGCAGGAACCACAATAATCCTCACAGGCACCTCAAAACGCTCTTATATAAAACAAAGGAAAATGGGTTTGGTGACAACAAGCCTTTGCAGTTTAAGAGTTGAGCATTCAAAACGAATATTCTGCCATTACAGTGGATAAGCACTTGGGTCCACTCACTTCAGTATTCAAGGTGCCATCTGCTGTCTGCTGGTATTTTTCTCTTCTCACTTCCCTTTAAACAGTAGTTTTGGTTAACTCACCTTATAGCACCTTTACACAGTGTGCTGAACATGAACTGCAGGGTTCAGTTCCACCTCAAAGCACCACCGAGAGCCCCACGCCCTTCAGGCAGCACCCAGCAGCACTTACATCACCTTGCAGACAGGTGAAGTCGTCTCTGCCACCAGGGACAGGGTCTGGCCCCAGATGACAACAAATTAAAAAGCAGAGCACTACCAAGAGACATCCTAATGACTTAGACATCTCCTGAGGATTTACACAGGCAAGAGTCACTTGCTTTTGGGGCAGATGTGAAGGTGCTGCAGATTTGGAAGGGCTACCCTGTGCCTGCTCTCCAGAAGACAGCTCTGTCTCCCAGCTGAAAAGCCTCCATGGGCTGTCAGTGATCACCAGTTCGGCATGGAAGGCAGGCTAAAGAAATGGTGTGAGAACTGCACATCATGCTCATGTGAGTTCAGTGCAGCTACATGGTTTCTCTGCTGTACCATTTAGGATCATCCTCCCTGCACAGTAAATAATTTACTGTCCCCTTTTCAAAGAGGACTTCCTATAGTACAGAACACACGGAAAACCATCGTGACTGACAAAAATCTAGCTTGTGAAAGAGTTCTTGCACTTTCTGACTATGAATAAGTTATGTCCTCTTCACAGGAACTTAGTGTAACTACAATATTTAGCTGCCATGGTATTCAGTATCATCTTGGCTGCACAGTAAATAATTTATCTGTTTATTGCCCCAGGGGATGTCCTATGAGCGAACCTGAATGGCAGCTGATTGCAGGCACAGTATGTACAGCCCCAGCCCTGTGAGAGCAGCCCTGCTCCTGCTGCTGCTGGAGGGGCTGAGGAGGGAACACAGGGCCTGTTGATGGCCTTCCTTAGGGGAGCATCCACAGCTGCACGTGTGCTGGGACAGCCCCCGGGATACCCTCAGCAACCCGCCAGCCCTTCTCAGTGCCTTGGGTGAGCCTGGAGGGAGTGAACAATGATCCACTGAGGGCAAAGTTTGCTTGTACCATATTCATCTTTCAAATTCACTTTGGGGCATCTCAAGGGAATGTTAAAAAGCCATTCAGACTCAGATATCTCTATTGATATTTGATTTTTTAATACTTTTTAAAATCGGATCACTGCTGTTTTGCCAGGAATATCCTCAAGCATTTTGTGTGTGGGGTTTCCAACTCCTTGTCCCCACTCTGCCACTAAGTGTATGATCCTAAACAAGGAGCAATTGTCTCTGACATGATTATATTTCCTCACTTCTCAAAGAGGCTGTGAGTCTGAATTGATGTTTTTAAAGCACTTTGCATGAAAGATTATAGCTGCAGCCTACAGATTTGCCTGCTACTCCTCTTCCTTTTGACTGATGCATTTTTGTGCACCATATTTTCTGTGTGTCTGTCACTATGCTGTTTTGGCCTTCACCAAGGCATGTTTTATTCACAGAACTCTCTCTGAAAACAGAGGACAAGCCCATATCCCAACCATATCCTGACCATATCCTGACCAAAGGATCAGGTCCCAGCTGCACACTTTATGCCTTGCGTGCTCCTGAAATGTCTTGCAGCAGTGCATGGCCTACTGTGCTTCTCAGAAGAATTTAGGGGAGTTGATTCTGTTGCTATATGAGCAAATTATTCTGATTTATAAAGAGATTAATACATCTCTATTTCATATAGAACATCACATAAAAATGCACAGTGGAATTAGCAGGTTTCTAATGTGCTCCAAATGAGGATTTGTCACCAATGTAATGCAAGTCTTTTGAACTTCTACAGGAACTCACAACATTCAGCACTTTGCATAACTTCTGAGTGTACAGGGTTGGGTTTTAAAACAGTAATTTGGACTGTGACTTCAATGGGATCTGCTTTCTACTCGCAGCAATTATTTAATTCAACGAAATTCAATTAAGCTACAATTGTTTATGTGGGTGTAATTAGGGGGGGAATCCAGCCTGATAAGATACAACATGACTGAGAAATTCAGTGCTTAGGCTGCACTTTAGAATACAGTTACATGATGAAGTACAAGTAGCCTTTCCTAGTCTGCCAATGTTATCAACTCAGACAAACAGCCAAGACAAAAATTACATTTGTTTGGAGACTTCAGAATTCCTCACTGACCTCCTTAATCAGCAAAAACAGGTTTTATACCAGAACGGAAAGTAACGGTGCTGCCAAGTTCATTTTATCGACATTTTACACTTTTACACAGTCTGTGGGTCCCCACTGGCTTGGAAAATTCTGGTGGCTTTTTATTGAAAGTAATCTCAGTTTATATTATATTAAATCTACAGAGACATTTGCTACTTCATGTACTTTGGAAGACATTTTGATGATGATATTACTTTCAGAATCATGAAAGTTTTGCCTTACAATGAGATGAATTGCACTTAGGATAAAAGAGCTGTGCATTTTGCAGTTTACATGGGTTTCTCTTGTTTCTTGAGCAATAAATTACTCCTGGAACCTGGGCACAAGTCTGCCCAGAGGTGATAATCAAAATGGATACTCTGCAAAAGTTATGCCAGAGTGCCACGGCATGAAAAGTTTACTTCTAAGAAGAAGGCAAAATAGAAAAATATGAAGTAGAGAAGAGTGAAAATTTTTCTTTTGGTTTTGATGCCTGCCTGGCCTGAAGTGTTTTGCTTCACCTGAAATGGAACATTAAGTTTTTGTTCCTTATCAGATCTTTCCTTGCCTTTCATTTGAACACTTCCCTAAAAGAAAGACAAAAGGAGCAAAAAGTTCATTTTATTTGTATAGTTTCTTCTCATAACCCTCCTTATACATGTTTTCCCAAGGAATAAAAACCAAACTAAACATGGGGCTGCTTTGTGTATCCACAACTGTTTGGGTTTTTTTCTGACCCTTGTTATCAAGGAAGTCTGCTGTCCAGGGAAAAAGGGTCTCATCTCCTAGGAATGCCATCATGTACAACAGGAGCCCTGGTATTAATTGCGGCACTAATTTGTCGGATTGACGGTGGGTGAGCAGAGATAAGCACCGGTCACTGTGCAGGAGAATTACAGTCTAAAACCCCAAATGGGCAAAAAGGGAGTCAGTGTGCATCAGAAAAATCTTACAGTCTGATAAACACAGTGGGCACATGGAAAAAAGGTTATATTCTATGGGGAACTGGCACATATGACACATTTCAGTGTACAAGATCCACTGTGCCCCCAAAATCAGTTTAATACACCAGCCAAGCCTCTATCTTTGGTATGATCCACAGAGCAACACTGTATATGAGCTTAAGATGATGAAATTTGTAGTTTTGAGGCAGTAAACAATTTTTTTTACAGATTCACCCCTAAAAGAAAAACTAAATAATTTATCCTTGTAATTCCTTCTTTCTAAAACATTAAAAAGAAATATTGACATTGATACCAGAGCTTAGCCCAGTTTCCTTAAATGTTTTGGGCAAGCTTTTCCTGTGAGACTCTCAAATCTCTCTTCTTTGTCAGCCTCCTGGAGAATTTACTCAAATAACTTGGGGCAGGAAATGAAACAAAAACCCCACAACTGTAAATGCACAAAAACAAGCTATTTGTTCTAACAGTATAGCTCTGAAAAAACACCCCCAATATCTGCTTAGAGTCACCTCAGAAAGCAGAGTTGAGAGAGAAACAGACTCTTCTCCAACACATTTTGCATTCAAAGCATTTCACATGTATTATCTAAACAGCCATTGTAAGGCGCCCACAAGACAAGCAATAGTTGGTTTTTACAGACAGAGGTGGGGGACAGGATCTGGTGACTTGCCACTGGCCATTAGGAGAACTGCAGAAGCCAAGACAAGGTGAGTTTTCCAGCTCCAGTCACCAGGAGCCCAGCAGTTGTTTATTTATAATCACAAGAGATATTCCCATCTCTCCCGGGGGTTGGCAGGGTTAAGGTGTGGCAATCAATACCCGGAGAGCACCTCTCCCATGCTCTGGGGAAGAGCCCTGTCCTGCCCAGCCCGGCTCTGTCACAGGCACAGCCCCGGGGGAGAGGCACTGCCGGCTCAGGCAGCTCCAGGTACCCCGTGGGGCCTCAGCACGGCCACGGGGCACAGGACGGGACAATCCACCCACCTCAGAGCATTTCTGGGGGTTCATTTTTATTTTAGCCCTGAATTATGCAAAGCCTCATCCCAGCCCGAATGCCTTAGGGAGTCAGCGGCCGTCGGGGCTGTGAAAGGCTCGACCTGCAGGTGAGTTGTGATAGTCTTTGGAGAAGCAATTATTCTGCACTGACAGGCATTTTAAATTGTGGGGGTCGAAATTATGGTACAATTCCGATTATGTTTCTGGCAGTTCCACACTGTCTCATTGAGGAATTTAAATTTATAGAGAAGACATAAATAAAAGGTGACAAAGACTTCACATTTTTCCTCAAATTATAAAGTATTCAGTAATACTAAAAACGCATGAGCAGCAGTCAGGGTTCCCACAATTCTGTGACATCCTAGTCTTTGGCAATTTCTATTGAATTCAACAAGAGACCCAACAGTCTTCCTACCTGTCTGCTTTTTTTTTTTTTTTTTTTTTTTTTTTTTTTGGTAATAGGTGGTTATAGCTGTAATAAAAAATGCAACAAAATGGTCAAGCAAATGTGAAAAGCTAACTACAAAAATAAGGGGCATTGGCACAGAATGCACTAACAACAAAGAAAATCTTTTTTTTTGTCTTACAACAGTGTCTCTTGGGAACACTAATAATAGGTGCCTCTTGTCTCTCTGAAATGACTTTTTTCCCTTCTCTGCACATGATCTGACACAGGACTTTTGTCTAACTGCAATATCTAGACGCAAAGTAAGTGAGAAAAGGAGCCTTTGTCTGCTATTTTAAACACAGAAATTCTGTCTGCAGAAGGGATGATTAAAATGCTCTGTGTGGCAACGATACATGAGCGACTGTCTCCCTGACAACAACGATAATGCTGATATGAATAAAAACCCAGGTTTACATAGAAGTTTGGAGTCTCAGGTCCTAGAAATGTCAGAAGCAGCTGAGCTTGGCACACCATTGAGTCTTATTGATTTCTTAATTATCAGGCATGCAACATTGATATTCTGTTTCTTCTATTTTTAGTTGAGTTCTCTCTTCATCTGTTGCTATCTCGGAAAAATGTAACAATTCTAGAACTGTGACTCTAACAGCTTCATTTTTCCCAGCGTGCCCTGTTAGATCTAAAGCCTGATACATTTATTGCTTAACAGATGCATTACATCAACAAAGGACATTATTTGCTTTTCTTTATTGCCACAAGACATATTTCTATCAATTAATTCCATTGGATGTTCACATATTTACCCCTCCTTTCTGGAAAAAAAAAAGTTAATGTTGTGTAACTCTGGGCAAATGTACAATTAGAACTTCTGAAGAACTCTGACAGAAAAGGTGCATTATTTTTGCAAAATATAGGCTTAGGCTTCTGAGCCAATTGCTTTTTTCAAAGTTTAAATCAAGCAGCAAGTATTCACAGCTTCATTATGGCTGAGAAAGTGTGTGTTTGTGAGCTGTAATCAATAGATAAGCACGGGTTCCCTGAACTAAAATCTATCTATGCACATAAATTCCAATGCAGGGGCATTCCAGGCTGCGCAGGCTCTGTATCCTGCACTGGCTGAGGAACATGGGGTTGTGGGGGTGGTCTGGTGTGAGCAGAGGTGACGCCCCGTGGCACTGGGCAGTGACTCAGCACAGAGAACTTGGGGCTGAGCAGCTGCGGGCGGGGTCCTGCCAAACCCGGCATGTGGACATTTTCTGCTAAGAGGTCACACAGCTCCTGGAGAAGGTCTCCCTCCTCCTTCCAGAGCGATCCTAACAACTGTGGAGAGTCAGGCTCCCCGTACAGACCGTCCCTGATCTCCGAGTTTTATACAAATCAGGAACACAACGCACAAACCCCTGGGGAGACTGCGCCAGGACCATGCCCAGACAGAGGCACTCTGCCCACCAGGGCTCCTGCTCCATCCCTACCTGTCCCAGCCGGACTGGGCCGGTAGGAGCTCACGGAGGGAGATGAGCAGGAGCTCTTGCTGTGCTGGTTACACTCCCACCCGCCTGGCTTTCAGGAACGCGCCCCCGGCACGAGGAGGAGGCGCTGGGCTGGAGGCGCTGCGGGCACGGGGCTCCCCTGGGGCCGCTCCCAGCGCTGCCCAGCCCGGCACAGGCTCCCAGAGCTCGGCACACGGCCGGGATTCTGTCCCGGATAGCGCCGAGTGTGCGGAGCTGCACAGAAACGGCTTCCAGCTCTGCCCGGGCACCGAGCTACCCCCACCTCCTCCCTGCTGTTACAGCTCACACGCCAGCAGACTGTTCCCGGAGGCCAGCAGGAAATCACACAGGGTTTTCTCCCGCTCCCAACAGTGTTTGTCATGTACACACGAGCACGTAAGCCGCAGCGGGAGCAGGCTGAGCCGCCATGGCGTTCAGAGGGGCCACCGAGACTCCTGAGGCAGAAAAGGGCTCACGGGAGGCACACCGGCCCCGGCCAGCTGCAGGGCTGGCTGCACAGCGGTGCTGCCGCCAGGTGCGCGCTGCGGGCGGAACCCGCTCCCGGGGCCCTGCATCCAGACAGGATCTCGGGGGGAGCTGTCTGTAAAAGGAAGTTCCTGCAGCGACCGGTGACAAATGAGAAGGAAATTATTCATATGGCATCAACTGTCATTTTAATGGGCTACTTAGCGCACCATTGCTGCTCATGTCTGCTCCAGCAGCGCTCAGGTGCCTAATTGTTCTGAGCACTGTGCTAACACAGGGAAAGGTGGCTCCCTGCATGCTAATCACCTTCCACAAGTTATGCCGGATATTCCTGTACTGACGGGGTGTGAGGAAAACCTGTCTAAAAATGCATTGCTCCATTTTCTGATACGGCTTTGATAGCAAAAGAAAAGTAACTAGTATCTCGGTCCCTGGCACCTGAAAAATAATCATTTGACAAATTTGCTTTGAATACTTACTTCCAAAGTGTCTATTCAGAATACACTAATTTAATTTCTAGGAGATGACTAGGAGATGGAAAGAAAAAGTTTTTTCTTTTCCTTTATAATGGAAAGGTACTTTAAACTAAAACCCCCCTTGACATAAGAATAATAAAATTATACTAAAATTAAAGTAAATTAAGCACAATTTTGAAATGTTTGCTAGAAGCAACAGTAGTACATATTACTTTAATGAAATTAAATTTTCATTAATTTGATGAAATTAAATGCCTCCACAAGTTTTTACAGTAGCATAAACAAGAGTAGTATCAAAAGATAACTACAGCATATGCTTGCTTGTGTAGCTGGGATTTTCAGTTGATTTTAGCATAACTACTACTGCTTTTCAAACTGCTCAGCTGGGCTTTGGCAATGCTTAGTCCAATTTGGTACGGGAGTCTCTCTCCCAAAGACCTGGAAATGGGGATCATGATGCTTGCAACATTTGCCTCGTCTGCATTTAGGCTGTAACTTGCAGCCTCATTTCCAATCCCCCGCTCTTCCTAACCAGGACACAGAGATGGGGCTCAAATCATTGGGATGAAGGTCAAGACAAAATCAAAGCAAACGCTTCAGACTTGGAATGTTCTGCTATAATACAGCATTTCTGAAGGAATTCCGAAGGCTGGAATAACTCGCTATAACCATCTGATCAGAGCTAATTGGCAGTAAAGAGGAGGAAAAGCAGCTGAACAGACTGTTCACCATGGTTTGTTCGCCAGGCTGTGGCGCACAGCCGCAGCGCTCCCGTGTGTGCCGGCTCCGAGCACTTTGCCAAGGCGGCCGAGGCTGCGCAGCCACAGGGTGGGTGCCCTATTGCCTCGTTCCCAGCCCAGGGACACTGCAACCACAGCCAGGGAAGTTTTCCCACGTATTTCAGGAGTGGCGGGGTTGTTATTCACCGCCAGCCGTGACACGACCGAAGGCTCTGCCATGGCAGACCTATTCACATTAAGTAGATTGGTCCCTTGAGCACAAAAGGCTCTTCAATAAGCAATGAATGTTACTCAAACAACTGTGAATGTTTTTCAAGAACTGCTGCACCTACTATTTTTTAAAAGTACAAAAAGGCTTAAAGTTTTCCTTAACAAAGGACAGCTATTGAGTTTTGTCTTACTATGCCCTTTGCTCCAGTTGATAAACACTTTAAAATTTATTTGCCCTTCCCATTTTTTTTGATGAAGGCTAAAAATAGTAATTTCATTTCCATTTTATATTTGTGGCTATCTTATGCTGACTTCTCGTAATGATGGCTTTTTTATTTGAACCAAAATAGTTTTCCATGGTGTTTCTCTGATTCATCTAATTTAAAGTGATCGCAGCTCCTCTTGCTCTTTCCAAGCTGAACAAATTAAGCCCTTCTGGTTTGCTCCTGTATTATACTGTATTATACTGCCCACATGTCCAGCATTACCTCATGCCCAATCCTGTTTCACATCCTCTCGCACGTACCTGGGTGAGGAAAGCACCATGTATTTTTCCAAGAAAACTCTCACATAGGCTATCATCTCACCACACAGCCAGCACAGCTGTATTTTGAACTATTTTTGCACTAACATTTCATAATTTATACTGCAAGTTTTGTGTCTACTCGTGCTAGTGGTTGGTGAGACCAATCAGGCAAATATTCCTTTGATTGTGATGCATTCAGCTGGAGCTCGGCTATGAGACTGAACATAGCATTTTAAAGGTATTTTGTTTGGCTACAGAGGGATTTCCTCAGTCTATTTGTCTTAATATTAGATGCAGGTTTAATTATTGCTAAAAGACCTTTTTTTAAAGCAAAAAAGTAAATATTTCAGGGAATGAAACATTAATATTAGAGACTATAAAGACACCATCACCATAAATTTTGACTGGATATAGTTCTGTCTACAGCCCTTTGCATTTCACATGAGTGGCATATTTAGATACCCTCCATCTTTGCAGGAAATAAGGATGACAGTGAAATACAAAACTGTGGGAGATCCTCTCATCACCACTACTATCTAATTTCCAAACATCCTTGATTAAAACTGCTGTTTTTAAAACGGGCTGCTGCAAAGTGACAAAGAATTGGTTTATTTTCTCTGGTGCAGCGAAGAACAGGCCTGTGTTAGTTTATCTGGAATAAACACGCACACAGCCCACACTGTGCTCCGGCACCGCTGGTTGTTTACAGTCGTGGGCTCTGTGTGCTATGCTGTAGATGTGGCCCGTTACAGATGTGTGGGGAGTGAGAAAGGCCAGGCTTTGCTGGCAGCAGGAGGCAGCTCTCTCTTGTCTCCCAGCTATTTTCATTAGCTCTCATTCATGTGCCCCCGAGAGCGAGAGAGTCAAAGTCATCTGCCCGTGGTTATTCTGCTGCAGCACAAAGGGCTCCTTCAGCCCGCAACAGCAGACTGAAAACAAGACTGTTGATAAATTATTGTGGCCCGTCCTATTCCTATTTACTCTCACTGCAGCTGTCTGGGGCTGAAGTTAACACCCACATCTGCACATTACCAGGGTGTTTGTACACCCAAAACCAGAACAAAAGCTCCATGCATGGAGATCACATATCAAGAAATTCAAGCAAGTCTGAAACTATCTCATGTAGTTTCTTCAAATGTTGGAAATCTCTTTCAACCACATTTAAAATATTACTCCATGTTCAGTGCAATTTCTCTCCCCTGGTTTGTGTCACAAAGTTGAACATATCATTGGGCTCATGTTTTAGCATTAATAGAAGCTTATGTCAGAATAAGTAATAAAAACTATTTTAGCCAATTGTAACCAATTAGAAGACACTGCTAATCAGAATATAACCTGTCTCATGGGCTTTTCCTGTATGCCATACGCCCCCAAATTGCTGTACCAATAAATGTACAAAATTTGTTATGGTTTGGGACATGAATATATCCACCCTCAGGTGTGTACTGAGAACAACAGGTCACAGTCACTTCCTGGCTCACTGAAAATGAGCCGACTGCAGTTATTTGTATTTGTTAGAAACAATACACGCAGCACCTACTGAACAGAAATGAAATCTCTCTGCTGCTACTGGAGCAGCTATCACTGACTGTACATTAGAAACTACATTGACTTTCAAAGCCATATTTGCTTCTGATATATATCTTTTCTGTCTGACATGATTCAAAGTGTTTTATCACATGCAAATCCCTACAGCAAGGCAGACAAAATCAAATATGCAGTACAACGCCAGTGACGGCCAGTCAAGCAGCAATACATGGAAAAGCATTAGGAATCATCTTGAACTGAAGTTTGCAAAGCAATGCTGATGAGCAGGAGGAAGA
This sequence comes from Zosterops lateralis, assembly GCF_965231275.1. Classification (NCBI taxonomy): domain Eukaryota; kingdom Metazoa; phylum Chordata; class Aves; order Passeriformes; family Zosteropidae; genus Zosterops; species Zosterops lateralis. The sequence continues at coordinate 332,028 of NC_139768.1, forward strand.
TTTCATGGCCTGCATTAATAAGGCCAGGAAATGCCGTTTCTTTTTTCTTCAACATTGGTAAGGTCTCAGTTGCAATAATTACAGTCCAGGGCCTGACACACAATTTTCTTTTTTGATGGCTGAGGGAATCTCTGTGTCAGGTTTTAAGAAAAGGTTACAAAATATTTCTCAGAGGTGAAGTAGATTGTCTTAAGGTTGTACTGAAGACTCTCCAGACAGTCCCCTCCAAGTCCCATATAACATTATTTACATCAAGATTAGTGTTACGGGTTAAGAATAAACCAAAAGTAATTGTAAGAAAGAATGCAAAATAAAACCAGAAAACTATTGCTACACTAATAGATTTTTGTGCATTAACCTGATATTGGTTTTAATGACTGCTTCATTAATGCTTTTCACAAAAATTTGTATTTAACAACTGTTTATAAATTACCCACTTGTGCTTAAATGTACTCAAGTTTAAGATCAAAAAACCTGTATCCTCACTACAAACTCCATCTAATGATGCAGATCATTTTCCAGAATTTAATTATAGGATGACAGCCATATCCTTCCTGAAAACAAAGGGCTTGATCATCTCACTGGTGTTGTGCACTAAGGGCCCTTCTCTCCGGGCTAATTCTGGCTGAGATGGATGCTGTCTCTGCCGTGGCAGGGAAGGATTTCTGCAGGAGCTGCTGCACTCTCACAGAGCCAGTCTGCCAGCAGAGCCCTAAGTGGGGCTGACAGCTCTGTGTCCCAGGGCACGTGGCCTTGCAGAAGCGGGTCTGCTGCGGCTTCCTGGGTCCTGGCAGAGGTGTGGGTGTCCCCAGCCCACCCTGCCCTGATCCCCTGCTGATTCATTGCCTGTCTTGGGGATTTCACAGGCCCAGCTCCAGCTTTCAGCCAGGGCTCTACAGATGCAAACCAAGCCCTGATGTTGTCTCAATGCACCCTCCCTGCAAGCACCTCAGCCTGATTCAATTAACAGGTATAGGAGACATTGAATCCAATTCCTTCCTGCAAATCTATCCTCCAGCTCCTCGTAAACGAGCTCCCTGTCAAAGGGCATTGTCAGCCCACACACAGTTAGACCTGGAGTTACAGCCCATGAGGACTGGTGAGTAATTTATTTTCCACATTTACCTACACATGGATTCAGTTTGTCACCTATCAAGCAGCATAAGATGCAGTAATTCAAGCTTGTTAATAGAAAATAATCTCGGTGAGCAGTTTATGCATTGCCTAAAGAGGGAGGGAGTAGTCTAAGCAAGGTTACAGCACATTTGGACTGAGGCTGTGGTTTACTCCTGGAAAGCAAGAGTGAGGGTGCCTTCCTTGTCTACTGGTCCTCCAGCTCAGGAAGGGCCTGTAGCTGTCAAGAGGCCGAAGGATGACAGGTTTAGTCTCAGGAGCAAAGTGGTACCAGCCATAGGGAAGAGGAATGAATCCTACCAGGCAATATGAGGCACCCAGCCTAAACAAAATGTACAGTGTGCCCAGCAAACTTATGTTTGCATGCATTTATGTACCAATCAAATTGTCAGCTGGAAAGTTAAGAAAAGAGGTTTTGGAGCAGTTACTTTTAGACTGTTATCACGCAGTTTAAAAGCAGGCACAGGACCCCGTTGGCTCTCTCTTGCACCACCCTTGGGGAATAAAGACAACCCCAGAGGCCGACGATGTTGAGGGACTGCAGAGAGCAGAAGGCAATCTGCCCCTCACCATCACTCAGACTGCCAGCAGTCCCAGGACGGCCACTACTGACCACGTGAGGGGTGAGGGCTGCCTGGAGCTCCCCGGCCCCTGGTGTCATCACAGGAGAGGCTTGAACTCAAATAGTTCTTCCGGATAAAGCAAAATATGCAACGGGCACCTTGGTAGGTCAGAGTATGCAGTACACAGTGACCAGGTGAAAAGGACTCCACTGATTCTGCTGCATCTACTGCTCAGCTTCTGAAATCTTAAAGTGGCTTCAGGGGAGCTTCTCTCTAACTGATTACCATCCTGCCAACACCACAAAGTGAATTTCTCCCTCTTTACCGCTCCCCAATGCCCATCTTCCAGGGAAGAACCTCTCTTTCTGTCAAGGATGTTTCATGGACATGGTGAATTATTGACTACTGATCTGAATAACTCTTGACCTGAAAATCAAATCAAAATTTCATTATCCAGTAGGAAAAAAAGAAAGCCACCAAGGCTTTCCAGATGCTTTGTCAAAGTAGACAGGAAATTTTTGTTAGAATACACCACACATTACCACAGCCCTTCTAGTGCCCACTGAGCTGAAGTGGCCTGAGATAATCTGTGCTCAGCATGAGAGATTTCTGTTTATAAAGAACCCAACATCCAGCATTTTCTCTATAAAAGCAATGAAGAGCACAAATTCCGGTTCTTTCACACCATTTTGTGGACCTGCAGCTGCTTTGACACTGTTGCCAGAAGGTGCAATGCAGTCATCTCAGACCAAAAATGAGCCTGTCTCATAAATCAATACTGCTGCTTTGATGCTCTGCACCTTTCTAGGTGTTTCACAGAGATCCCTGGATGAAGCAGTAAAAAGGGGACCCCTGCAGTTAATACATCCCCGTGAAGTGTGACCCTGGCTACAGCTTTGAGGAGCTGTTATGATGATTGTGTGCAGCAATCAAGCTCGATGGAGGCTTTCGTGTTCAGTACACTGCATCATCTCCAGGGAGGTTCCTTTACAACACTTATAAATGAGAAAACAAGATAACTTTAGACTGCACAGCTGCAGGCTGCAGGAGGGAAGCGATAAAATAACACAGAATTAATCCATTCATTCAAAGGCCACCGAGTTGTAGCGCGTGGATTTAATAAGGCTGGAACTCTGAATGGCTAACAAGTCTAAAAACAAAGTCATTATGCCTTCACAGCCCACATCCAGCCTCCTCTGCTAATCTCCCAGGAGATTAGGCAAACTGTAGCAGGCAAACTTCCCACATTTTGTAGGTCATCACCTACTCTCAAATTCATCTGTTTTAGTGAAAATAGAGGGCAGGCACAGGGGACGTGCTCCCTGACCCCAACTCTACAAAGACACATAGTTGGAGATTATTGGTTTTTTTCCCTGACACTCTTCATTTTGCACCTGGCATGGCAGAAGTGCAGCCACCCCACACAGGTCAGGCTAATGCTCCCCTCAGAGCTGTTCCCAGGCCTTACAGCCGTGCTGGAACGCCTATGGCTGTTGGGATGAGCTGGGAACTCACAGTGCGGACAAATGCACTGCTCATAGATACGTTGTAACTACAACCAGGTAAAAGAGCAGCGCACCTCTTGGGCTACGACACTGATACACTGCAGGGTTTCCAGTTACTGGGAGAACTTGAATAGAGCAAATTTTTACACAGTAACATCCTGTTACTGACCCAAACTCCTGGATTCAGGCAGTGGTGAACACTGTCCCTGGCCAGGCAGCAGCCACTGGGTACCCAAAGAGCCAGAATCACCTCAGATCCAGCCATTCCTCCCTTCCCTTGTCTTCACCTTTCTGGGTACAAAACCTTAGCTTCCCCAACAAACCAACCAACCAACCAACCAACCAACCAACCAACCCCAAAAAACCAACCTGCAAACGTATTCTCACTCCTTGAGGAAGGGGAGGATCATCAGGGGTGACAAATAAGTGATACAATATTTAGAGCACAAGGCAGTTGTAATTCAGTCTTCTCAACCTGAGGTAAGAACCTAAGCAGGATGGAAGTGGGGGAAGAAACTACATTTTTTTCCAGAAAATATTTGCTAATATGGCTCTTCAAATAACAGATGTGTCCCACAGGAACAGTCAGGCCGTTGCGTCAGGGTGGAGATGGGGCTGTTCATCACACCACTGCAGTGCTGAGTCAGAGCCCACGAGTCACACAACGCTGCACGCACGGCTGGACCCCGAGCAACACAACTGCTGCAGCCCTTTCTGAGGGGCATTACAGTAACAAACAGCGTTCTGGACAGATTTCTGGGGAACTGAACTTCCCCCAGGTTTTCAAACACATTGTTTAGTCTTCATTTCCATCTTGTACAGGCTTCTAAACATAGCTGATTTCAGTTTGAGCACGGTGACTTTCACACAAACTGAAGTACCTATAATCTGCCAACATGAAAGCTGTTTATAGAAGAACAGATGATTCCATGCATACAATGTGCTTATTTAGAACTGGTGTTCTTATACATAAATAAAGATATGAAAATTTTCTCTTCTGGCAGAATGACTGTCTCCATGTACATTAGTTATTTGTTTTAGTAGCAGGGAGAACTACTGGTGGCTCCAGTGAGAAGTTACTAGAAGCTTCCCAATGAACTGCTCAACAGAGCCCACGTTTCCAGGAGACACCTGCCTCGGGTCAAGGCTGAGCCTATCCATGGAGGTGGTAATACCACTGGAATAACAGATTTAAGAATGAGAAAATGCCTTGCACATCAATTTCAGTCAGAGAGAGGACTGTGAGAGACTATGTGAGAGAAACAACCCAGCAGAGACCAGGGTCAGTGCAGGAGGAGGGGCAGGAGGGGCTCCAGGGCAGCCCAGGGTACACCTGTGGGAGGCAGCTGTGCCCTAGAGCCTGTGAGATCCATGGTGGAGCAGAGCCCCGCCTGCAGCCCATGGAGGATCCCCCCACAGAGTCAGTACAGCATCCTGCCCTACAGCACCCCATGGAAGGGCCTGGGGGGAACAGAGACACCCCCTGCTCCCAGGGCAGCTCTCCAGCTGCTCACACATCACCCTTGGCTCAGGGCTCCTGCTTTTGGAATTCAGTAATGCCACCAAAGTCTCCCACTGCAGCCTCTGCCATGGTCAGGTGCTCAGAGTTTTTCACTGTCCTTACATTTGGCTGGATTTCCCACACCAGGTAATATCCCCAAACAGAAAGCACCTCACTCACTCACACACACAGAGAAGAACTGACTCCAAACTTTGTCACTGACTGGAACAAAACACTGCCTGGTCAGGAAGCACAGACCATCAGGGGGAGGCAAACCTCATGTTGTTTATCCCAGATGTGTATCTTTCCAGCAATTTATCAGTTTGGTGATCTACTGCCCCAAGAAGGATTATTTATATTCCCTGGGGATGTTTTGTGAACTCCCAAGAAGCAGGCAAGGGCATAGAGTATCCCACAGGTTGTGGACAGGCTGTGAGTGACCCAAATGATCTGAAATATCAATAGCACCAAAGTGACAACATACATACCTAAAAACCTGCTAGTGGGAAACAGTAAAAATAACCAGGTCAATAAAAACTACCTCAAATGAACAAAGCTGAACACGCTTGCAAAGCCTGGAGTTGAAGGTAACTCAGATATGGGTTTTGAAAATTATAGATTTCTCATTTCCATAAATTTAATCTTAGTTCAACTGGCTGGGTTATTTCTGGTAGCATAGTTTGAGTATGCCAGACCTTCAGTCCATGCACCCAAGACATCTTTAGAATCTTAGCTGCACCTTAGCAGATTGCCTAAACTTTGTGCTGCCAGCAGAGACAACCCATACCATAATGGGAGCGCCTGTCTGGTTTCTAAATATAGTTTAACTCTACTGAAGACAAGAACTTTCCTACAGAGGTTAACATCACTTCAGTGCAGACTGGTGTAAAAAATACGTATATATATACACACAGAGGTAAACACACTCAGTGTAGGTGCATCTGACTCCATTAAAAAGATGTGCCCACTGGACTGTGAATAGCAAAATTAATTCTGCATGAAAAGGCTCTTATTTGTGTTTTTGATGACAAACCCTCTCAGATAGATGGGAGAGGTATAATCAGCAGTCTGCTATTCCAACACTATCACACTCCTGCCCCAACAACCTTTCTCTTTACTCTCCCTCTAGCTTTCTATTATCCCAGGAAGTGCAATTCCTGCCATCAACGCAGCCAAATCTGGTAATTTACAATTACCAAAGCCAACCCCAAAAAACTGGGGTTTATCCAGATGAGAAGAAGCAAAAAGCTGCCTTCAAATCCATTGCACAGCCTGTCCGTGGTACGGCCAGCACAGACCTGAGAGTGATGCAGGGGCAGGGAATGGAGTGTACTGAATACAGCCCCCCATGGGAGGGACTGATGGGCTGTGGAGATGCCCCAGGAGCTGCTCCCTTTCCTGGTAGGGACACAGAGCACACGCACCATGGCCTGCCCACTAAACTCACTACTGCCCACAGATATTGGCACACCTCTGCCATCAGCACATCTAAATCATCATGATTTTTAGGGGGGTATTTTTTATTTGAAAACAAAACAAACTTAACACCGAGAGTTTAGTTCATCCTCAGCTGGGATTTGCTGTGATTTGTGCCTATGTGCTACAGTGTACAGTTTGTCAAGACCTGTGAAACACAGAAGGGCACACAGTGTTTATCTCTCCAAGTGTGTGGTTATTGATGAGCAATATTGTTGCTGGGGGATGTCTGTTTTTAAACAGAACATGGTTTACACTTCCTAGTAGTAGGCATGATTTCTGTTAAGCATTACATTTGCTCCAAAATTGGAATATTTTACTCCAGAGCACACACAGGTTTATCTCAAATCTACATCTCTCTGGGTTCTGTTCAGAGGGTGCCTGTACATCTGCATAAGCCTCTTTAAATGAACAGTTTCCAAGAAAGGCTAAAGTTTCATTTTGGTTTTGTCTGCAGGCTAATCCAAATAAGAGAAGTATCAGTCTTTCTGTGGAAAGAAAGAGATGGGATGGAGGGAGAAGCTGAACACACTGCCCTTACAGAAAACAAAGATGGGCTTGTTCTCACAGTGCTTAGTGCTATCTTCATCTCAAACCATCCAATCTCTTATCTTCCCAGTGCTCTCTCTTCTTTAGTATCTCCTCACATCTATTTCCATCTACAGCCAGAAAAGCCCAGACTTTGGGCTTTTGAGACACAAGCTTTGTGAGACACAAGCAACTTCCAACCTCCAGGTAATGCAACCAGCCATTGTACACTGCTGGATGAGGCAGCAAAGGCTTTTTCGTCCCGAATGGCTTTGGTTTTGTTTTTAAAATATCTTGAAGGCTAATGACAGAATAAAGAAATAACCACGGACAGGTCAACACCTGGTCATGTAACCCATTATTGGATGATCACATCACTCTGGCAACACACTGTTTTCCCCAGTGGGTAAATTTTCAGGAATTGCCCAAATTCTCCATTTGCTGAGATCCTTTGGGCTCATGGCTTTGCACTGTAGAGGAACTGGGAGGTTTTCACTCAGAATGACAGGAGGAAATTATCAAACTGTTCCTTGGCAGCAGCAGAGCAACACATCCAGCACCTCGAGGCTCTGTGAAGGGGAACTGGACCTGCTGTCCCTAATCAGCAAGACAGAAAAGCTGCTTTTATAGCAAGACTTTTTCTTCTTTTGTACTTCTGCCCAAGCTGCTGCCAGCAGATACTGGCAGGGATTTCAATAGCTGTTTTGAATCAGTGCCTGGCAAAAGCACAGGCAGGTTGAACCTGAACATCCTCTGTGGAGCTGCACTGAGGTTTCAGCACATTCCTGGTCTAGCTCAGCCCATAGAGCTGCACTTTCCCACGTGTGAGATAAGGGAGCCTGAAGAAAGCACAGGCAGTGTGTGTGTATTCCCTGCCCAGTGCTGCCCCTCTGCCCCCTCTGCTGTTGCCACCATTGTGTACAGAGTTGTCAAAATTTACTTCTGCTCTGCATCTCTGCAGTTGTTCAGATGTTCACTGGAAAATGAGACAAACACAGACCAACAGCTCGCATTTCCCTTTCAGACTGGGACTCCATTTTCCTCAGACCCTGAGGACAAGGACTGCTTTAAAGCAGATTCCTTTACTTGGAGGAGCCAAGGCCAGGTTAATAACATTAATAACATAACTGCTGCAGTTGAAAAGTGTCACTGGCAGTCAGAAAAAGTATGAAACTTCACACCCTCAACACAATTTTCTCCTGAGGTAGTCCCTGTGCTGTGCTGTCCTCTTGCAAAAGGAAATGTACCTTGATATTTTGCTGGCTGGGGGAAGCAGGGGATGGGGAGGTGGCAGTTTTTCAGTCCCAGCTCCTTCCTGCCCCATAAGAAAACAACTCAGTTCCTTCACCCCACTGACACTTTCTAAGGAGAACAGGGCACAGGTGGGAAGGTGAAAAATCCTTTTATACAATTTCATGCATCAGCACTGGGATTTATCATCCCAGTCATCCATGATTTATTTGATCATGGAAGTGCCACATCCAGGACTGCAGGGCAGACTCAGTACCCATTTCCAAAGAAGGGGTGCAAACATGCAGTGTAGCTTCCTTTCCCATGCTGCCTGCATCCCCGTCAGACACAGTTTTTTATGGCTCCAGGCAACAGTTTCAATTGAAGCAGTGATTGCAACGTATGCAGACTCACAGCAGGACTTGTGGCAGCAGCAAAGCCTTACAGGCTGCCCAAGAGTGGTCACTGCTTCCTGGCAGCAGCAACAGGGGCTGCACATGAGCTGGAAGGGGACGAGAGGCTCCCTGCCCAAGGGCAGAGCAGGGAAAAAGACAAACGCAGAAGGAGAGAAAACAAAGTGGAAGATCAGGAGAAAAGCAGCAGCAGACTACAAAACCAAATGGGTGGCTGCCTGCATCTGTGGGAATGTGTTAGTCCCTAAAGCACTTCAGGAGTTCCTTCCCTAAAGCAGCACATCAAGGGACTGGCTGGGAGTCCCACAGAGACAGCCCAGGAGAGCAGCAGCCCCTCAGGCCAGGTGAGCAGCTGCCCCTCAGGCCAGGTGTGCAGCCCCTCAGCCCAGGTGAGCAGCAGCCCCTCAGGCCAGGTGTGCAGCCCCTCAGGCCAGGTGAGCAGCAGCCCCTCAGCCCAGGTGAGCAGCTGCCCCTCAGGCCAGGTGAGCAGCAGCCCCACAGAGCCAGGTGAGCAGCAGCCCCTCAGCCCAGGTGTGCAGCCCCTCAGGCCAGGTGAGCAGCAGCCCCTCAGGCCAGGTGAGCAGCTGCCCCTCAGGCCAGGTGAGCAGCAGCCCCTCAGGCCAGGTGAGCAGCCCCTCAGCCCAGGTGAGCAGCCCCTCAGGCCAGGTGAGCAGCAGCCCCTCAGGCCAGGTGAGCAGCAGCCCCTCAGGCCAGGAGAGCAGCCCTGCAGTCCCAGTGTGACAGCCCTGGCTGTGTCCCTGCAGAGCCCCCGGCGGCACAGCCAGGTGTGGTGTGACACTGCCTTTGTGAGGGCTGCAAGACCAAGTGCTTGGGAGCACAAACACTGCCAAACCTGCCATAAACTCCCAGCCCTCCAAAACACCACTTCCCTTCCATAGCTGTCTAATTACTTTTTCACACCAAGCAGAATCTCAAATGGTGGTTTAAGGCCTCAGTTCCTCAAACCACGGGCACACACATCTGACCCAGCAATGGCCATTGGCTGCTGGGCATCCCTCAGTACTCAATAAGCCAAGGGAACACAGGACAGGGAGCTGAGTGTCGCAGCCCCCTTAGCGAGTCACTTAACAGTGAGCTGCCTTTTTTCCCCCATAAATGAAGGCCAAGATTAATTCCTCACTTCCCTGCACCTCCCCAGCTACTGCCTCCCTCCTGTTCCTCTGTCCATGTTGAGAGTCAACCTAAGAGATCAGTGCCACTGGTTCAGACCTCTCAAATTCTTGCAAGCCAAGGCAAAATATTTTTCTTCATGTTGTATTTTATATGTGGAATAAATGGCTTTTGTGGTTATTAAATGCTCTCATGATGTGCTGACATTTAACCATCCCTTCAAGCTCTTTAGTTTACATTTTTAGTTTGACATTATCCCTCAATTCTTTTAATGAATTGTTCAGTTTTGTAGCAAACTGAGCAGTAAATCATGAAACCTCTTTACAGCTGGTTTTACAAAATGGGCTTTAAGGACAGCCTGGGGGAGAACCGCATCACTAAAAAAAATGAAAAATAGATAGGCAGTTCTGTCCTGCCTTCAGCTTTGAGCTGAGCAGTCTTGTCTATTTTCTCCTGTTTCTCTTAGACTTTTAGCCTTTTCCAGGGCTCATGTGCTTGCAGGCTGCATACTGCACACGTGGCTGGTGAACTCACCCAGCCCTCCCTCCCTCCCTGCTACCACCCAACCTTCACAAGCAGTTTCCCTGCCTTTGTTTCCCCAGTGTGCACGGCGGGCATCTCCTCCTGGCAGGCTGAGGCTGTGCAGTCACTGCTCTGTGGGCCCAGCAGGATGGACAAACACGGCTGCAGAGACAGAGGCAGTGCCTGCAGCTCTGTGGGAACCTGTACACGGCCCAGGAACTGCTGGGTCCAGCCCAGCACACACCTGGAGCAAATTCAGCTCTTTCCAAGCACAGCTCACTAGTCATCCTGATGATGCAAGACAAACTAATTGAGAAGTGCAGGTACTTTGATGATGCCAAAACGCTTGTAGAGATAATTAATACATTCTGTGCAAGGAAACCACTGAAACTTTGTATTCCCACTGCAAGAATCAAGTGGAACAAGTTCTCAGTTTGCAAACCACCCTACACTGAACGGCCAAGAAAATTTCTGAATTTAATAGCAGGGTTAGGATGCAGCACAGCGTGCTTAGGTGCCTGTGCAAGCTGCCTCACCTTGACACCCTTCAACCTGGGCTGTGCTGGGGGAACCGGGTACAAAAAGGGTGACTATTTTGGTCACAGAAGCAAAGAAATCACAGGACGCAGAAAAATCTGTCAGAAAATTCCACTATTAGCTAATCTGCCAGAATTTAGGTTAACTGTGATGCCCAACATGTGAGCTGGGAAAGAAAGTATGATGTCCCTATGGAATATACAAAATGGGAATGTCACGTTCTCCTCTAGGAGCACCAAGCCACATCCTCTGTCCTTAGGCAGGTGGAAAGTCATGAGGAGGTGGCACATTTTGGGAGACATGAAAATCTGACTGCCTCTGAGTTGTGCCATGCAATATCATTGTGTATTGGCCACATTATAGAGCATCCCTGTTCAGCCTGCAGCTGTGTGTATTACTGATGTAATTGAAAACCAAGCCAGAAAGAAGATGAAAAAAAGAAGAAAAAAGAGAGCAAGAGTGAGAAAACAACACGTTTTAGTTTTGGCCTACAACACTTGGGACATTTTATATCAGAACAAGTGGGCATTTGTCTGAGGTTGGTCTGCATAGACACATCATCTGAGATACATTTATTATTTATCCAAGCTCTGGGCCCAGGAAAAGCAAAAGGCTTATGTAAACCCCATTTGGGATTTCTACATCTTCACTTAGACATTTTCTGTACCAGCTTCCCATGCAGACAGCCCACTCAATTAGAGAGAGGGCAGAAAGGCTTCCTCTGTCAGAGAGTGGGTACCATTAAGTGTGTGACTTTGAGCTGAACTGTAATTTTCCCCAAAGTGGGGATGGGAAGAGCTCTAACTACCTACTGCTGGAAGGAAACTACAGGTATTACCTCTGTCAGTGCAAAGCTGTCCAAGACCAAGCAGCTCAGATCTTAGTGGGAAAAGAAGTGATACTTCTGTCCACCCAATGTAGCCATCCTGGAAAGGAGGGAGGATAGAAAGGCAATCCCAGGTGGGGCATCCCTTTCCCTTCCCTCTCACTCTGAAGGGACAGTCACAAGTCCTGCTTCCAAAATTAGTAATGAAATTACACACTCTCAACCTGACTGTTTACTCTTGGGTACCTCACTCTTGTTTCTGGACACAGCCACTGTGTGGGATGGCTTGGAATGGACAATTCCAGGTGGTGATGCACCTCAGGCATTTCCCACAGCCTAAACACAGCCTCCCAATGGTGCTTGTCCTGACGAGGAGAGGCTGGGGAGATGAACACCCACCTTGTGTAGAGTAAAGGGTTTGAGGGCAGTAGAGTCTCAGTTCTTAGGAGCAGTCCTGTGCAGCAACACAGTATTTGGTACTTAGCTTTGTAAATGTTAGCTCACAGGAATTCAACCAGAGCTCAGTAACTAAAAGCCTTTTGCTAATAACATTGGCCATGAAAGAGTGGGTGGCCAAATGACGCTCACACTGCGTATCAAAGGTCAAAGAAGCAAATCATCTTTAATTGAATATGCAAATTGCAGAAACTCTCTGAATGTAAAGAAGTTTAAAAGCAAAGATGAGAATTTGCTAAATGATTCCAGAAATCAAATGAGATACATCTACCCTTTAATTAATTATTTGTAATTAGACAGCTCTCAAAAGCAACAGGGGACCATTCCCAACTAGCTTGGGAATTTCAGCCTAAACAACTGGAAGAAGACAAGAAATTTACTCTTGCAAACTGAATATAGTTTGGGCTTTGAGGGAACATTTCTTTTTACTATGAGTCTATCCATTTTCAGTTTTCAGATAGCTACAGGCACCACACTACTGCATTCCAGCTATTTATTTTGTGATTTTACAATCCTTATGGTTCCCTCCAGCAGGCATGTAAAAACCCCACCAGACCAAAACCTGACAGACCAGGCAGGGAAACAGTAAAACTGACTTTACACAACGTGTTGTGAAATGCAGTGAACTAAACAAATAGAAAAGCAGGTGGTATATTTTTCTTAATTTGTTTAATCTACCTTTGGTGTTGCTTAGAAAGCATTAGGTAGGCATTTGCTGATAGCTGAGTGTGTTGCAGCAGATGGCCCTCCAGTAAAAAACAGAGCTCAGACAGAGAGCTCTGGAGCCCTTGAAGGGCTGAAGGAGCTGTCAGCCATGTATTTGTGCCTCTCCAGATTCAGTCTGCAAAGCCAGCCCGTGTGAGCCATACTACCCAAAGGATGTGCAATTCCCTCCTATCTCTGTCCTGCTGAGGCATGGACCCTGTACAGGGAGAACGTGCTCTGCAGCTTTTTCCTTTAAGCCCTGGTTGCAAAAGGATGGTGGGAAGCAGCAGCAAAGCTCAGTGCTAGCTCCTGTGCTGGCCAATACTGGCCATAAATAGATCAGATAGCAGACACCTAATTGGCTCTTGACAAAGAGCATGAACTACAAGCTAAGGCTGTAACAACACCACTTCTATTACATTTCAGTCCCAGGGAATGCTGGACTGTGATTATGTCTTACCTCCTTGATTTCCCTGTGCTGGCTCACAGATGAATTTTTAAAACCTAATTTTGACGCAGTATCTTTGGACCTCAGCTTCATCCGACGTGATGGGGAGCTGAGAGTCATTTGCCTCTGTATGAAAGGGCTCTTTACAGTTCAGAATACAGAGTAAGCTCCATTTGACTGGAAAAAATTAAAAGTGCAGAAAACACCCTGTGCACATCACCCAGTGTGAAAGACAGTTTGAAGGTAAGAAAATGCTCTTCAGTGCCATCACTGTGATGTGACTGGAAACAATCTGGCTTCCTGGAATACCAGATCAGTGCTCAGTTTTGCAGCCTGCTGCAAAAGCCTTTGAGATCCAGCCCTCTCCTGCACTGCTACCACCACCAACCAACCATTCATACCAAAGTCACCCCTCCAGCACAACAGAAAGAAATCAGAAACTACTCTAAGAGATCAAAGCAAGGGATCCTGATGTTCATCTACCTTTAATCCAAACCAGCAATTGGTGTAAGGGACTTAGCAGTGAACCCTGGCATGCCATACTATCATATGTCAAGAGATGAAGACTCAATATATTCTGGAATATTTTCAATCATGACATCAGGGCAGATGGCCTGGAGGACATTTGCCTCTTCCTCCTGTCATTGAAATGTTCTGAGAAAATGCATTTATCCCATTTGAGGCCAGCTTACAGCACAGGGTGGGGAGGGAGAGGCTCTGTGTGTGCATGCACAAAGGAACGTTCTCTGTCTCGCCATATTTAAGATGCAAATAATCCTACTTGGATCCTGTATAAATGCAGAAGCAGATGACTTAATGATCTAGAAAGATTGCCTCTATTCCATGGCACTGAAAAGACTGGCTGCTACCCAAGCCCCTTGCTCCCCTGAGCACACACTGCCCTGCTGCTCCTGGACCAGGACTTGCTCAATTTGTCAAGAGCCTGGCCTAAGGTTTCACTTGTGGAAGCATCTCTGTAAATCAAAACCAAAAATCTTCCACAAATCATCCTTCACCAAGCACATTGTGAAGTCTATCAGAGACTTCTCAACACAGTCACAGATCTAAAGGAGTCTAAATTTCCTCAGTTAGTCAGTGTAGACTCCCAGTGCCAAATCTGGTTAAACATAAGATGTCTTCCTTAACAGCAAACCCAAATCACCCACAGAGTGATTGTACCTGCTCCTCACATGCATTTTTTTCCTTAATGTCTGACTTCCAGACTTAGATCCAAAGACATAATTTCTCTAATAAAGAACTTGCAGAATAAGCACAGAAGTGCTGCTATAACACTTGGCTCTCCAGTTACTTAGTGGTGATATTTTAAAGGATATAAACTCATCCACATTTTTAGCTAAGCTATTTACAGCAGCTCCAAGTGCCAAAAAGATGCAGGTGTGCTTGTTTAAACACATTCCTGTGGCTGCCTTCTGAGCTGACATTGTTTTTGGGTAACCAAGCTTTCACAAAAGCATCCATCAGCTGTGACAAGAGCCATCGTGGTCAGTGCATTGAGGAGGAAACCTGGGCCCCATAGAGCCCCTGTCCCCCAGAGCCTGGCAGGGAGAGGTGGGAACAGAGAGCTCATGGACTGGGCCATGGCAGTGCCAATGGCTCATGGGACGGCTCATTTCCCTGCCTGCACAGGTAGAGGTGCATGTTTTTATTGCTGCTTTCATGCTGCAATGGGTGCGCTGCTTTAAATATCTTCCCCAAAATAGTACAGCAATACCTTTAGAGAAATAAGGCTGCTTTCCAAAGTTATACTGTCTAGAAAGTCTGAAATCTTTACATACCGGAGCAGAAGGCGCATCTGTTCTGTAGTAGCACTATAGAGAGAAGGCTGTTATTGAGTTACTGTAGCACTGAGTCAAATCACTGCTGCATTCCTGTCACACACCCTGCAGCAAAGAAAGTCATCCCTGTGACCTGCACTCAATTATTTTTTTTTTAACTGCATCTTTAGGTAGCGTTACCATGTCACCAATCACCTTGTGGATTTACAGCTTTGAGTAATCCAAAATAGACTACGACCAGTCTTATTGCTCTCTTGTAAGAAAAAGGGTTCATTATGTCCTAGAAGCTTTTACTTAGATCAGAATGTTCTAAGGGCTGAGTGCTGATACTGATCACATTTGAGGCAAGATCTTTAATAACCAACTTTGAAACATTACTGTGCCAACCAATTCTTCTCAAGCTTTTCCCATTAATTACTCTGGCCCATAACCAGTGGTGTACAACCTGCAGGATTGTCAGACCAGTGTCACCATACAGGTGCCACTTCTGCCACTCTGCTCAGAAACGCTTTCATCATGACAAAGTCAGTGGCCACTGAAAGAGAGACCCTGAGCACAAGCTGCCTCGTGTTTCTTGTTCCTGTCTTGAACCTGATGTGAATTCTTGGATGCCCAGATGGTTTCCTGGCCTCAGGAGCTCCCTGTTCAGAAATTTGTTGAAATATTCATGCTGTCTCCACGTTTCCCATGTGAAGCTATGGGGTGCATGCAGGCCTTGGCAGTGGGGCAGGCACCTGCTGGCCCCACTCCACAGAAACCTTTCAAAGGAGGAGACATCTCTAAAGGTCAGCTTTGCAAATCTCCTCCCCTAAAGCACCTGGGGCCCCAGCACGGCTCAGCAGAGCCTGACTCCCTGCAGAGGAGATGCAGTGGTGCTGCTGAAGAGAGGGCCAAAGCCTTGAGTCATCACCACACACCTCTTGCAGATAACACACTTGATATGCTTCATTACATCAAAAGCTTCAGCCCAGCTGCCAGGACCCATTTTGCAACCCAAAAATGCAAATGCAATTCCCCCATCTAGTGGTCCAGCAGAGTAAAAAAGCCACTTTTTCTCTTTCAGCTGATGGAGGAGTAGCATCTGGCAGGGACATCACCCAGCGGAGTGCTCTTGATGCACATCAACATGATGCTGCTTTGCATCATGCATAACATCTGCCCATCCCAACAGCAAAAAAGAAAAGCAGAAAAAACCCAGAGATAAACCCTACAGCAGGCTGCAGACCTGCTTAAAAAACCCCAAACAACAAAAATTTGAAGAAAGCAAAGTATGCTCTAAAGGATGTATAAAGTAGTGTGTTCCTTAGGCTGATGCAGGACTTAGTCCAGCGCATTTTAAAATAATCAGGAAACTGGTCTGACAAAATATCAGAATTACCTTGGAAACTCTGACAAGCCATTAGCTGTGACAGCAACAAAACTGTTTCCTAGAGCTCAAATTCTCATTCACTGGGTATAGGGTCTGACAGCCAGTGTTACTGGAGCAACAGGCAGAAATAATAACCTGAATCCTCTTGGTGAGGCACTTTCAGCTGCTGTTAATTACAGGTTTACATGGGCCATTCATTGCCGTGATTCTCCTCATTCTGAGGGGATTTAAAGCAATGCACGATGGTGGGCCAGGCACTGCTGCCCCTTCTCTCCTCCTGCACTGCCAGCTGGAATTGTCAGAGCTTTTTGAGGGATGAAGGATGGGGCAAGAGCAAAAGCAACCCCCACTGAAGTGCTGCCAGAGCAGCAGTGCCCAGGTACTTCTCTTCCTTCTCCAAAGACCACAAAGACAGAGGGTGGTAGGGGCCACCCTCATGTGCTTCCCAACACACTCCCTCAATGAAGGGCAGACACTGACTTTTGGCACCGCTGGGGAAGCAAAACACTTTCCTCATGGCACAGCCCCGCACCATGAGACCCCAGCCCTGGCTCCTGCCTGCCTCAGCCTCTCACCTTTTCCCTGTGTCTGGGGCTCACAGTAGGGAACTAAACCCCGTGCTGGAGACACGCCATCCCTTCCCAGCCTAACCCCAAGCCACACTCCATTCCCTTTGTTTTCCACTTTGAGTAATTACCCAAAGGCAAGTGGAGATGACTCTGTGACATTAAGGTTTAAGGGTTCTTATGGCCAAGAGAATTTAGTATCACGAGCAATACAACCAAACTCCCTTGATGGCAAAACTGGACTACACTTGTGCCCAAACCAATCCCAGCACTATGCACGACTTCTGACTTGTTTAGGTTTTTTTTTCAGAAAGAGTAGTCAGGAAGGTATTTTTGCTTGACCCATTATAATTCACAAACTGCCTCCTCTCTGTTATTTTACATCAGCAGCAGAGAAATGGTTTCTTATTTCCCCATTTCATTTTATGGATTTTCCATACAGAAGATCCAGTGCATGAAAGAATGAGATACACCCACTTCTGTTATATAAAAAAATCCACTTTTAAACGTATTTCAACTTATCTGCTCCATGCAGTTTATATGTAGTGCTTGGTCTGCTCATTAAAAAAAAAAAAAAAATCATAGCTTTACAGAGAATGAGATATTCCCATAAAGATCAGATTTCATTTTAAGAGAGAAAGTCTAGCTAAAAATCACAAGAGAAAAGGAAAGGAAATAAATTCGCCAAATGGATCCTGTCTATTCAGAGCTTTTATTTGGGGCTTTTCTCAACCACTTGCTTCAATATAAAAGACAGCATTTCTTCATAACAACCATCCAAACAGGCCATAGCTGGGAAATAGTTTGATTCTTCAACAAGCCATGCAAATATTTTGCTGGCAACAAGGGAAAATCCCCTAGAGGTGATCTGGTCTGCACAGCCCAGGGAGAGAAGCTGCTTCTGGTCTGTGACTTCAGATGATTCTGGGCTTGGAGAATGTGAAACGCACATGAGACATCAGAGGTGGGGAGCAATGGGCATCAAAGGGAAAAAATTTCCCTGGCCAGCACATGCTCCCCGGAGCTGATCCTTATCCTCATGATCAGCTGTGCTCATTCCTCACAGGGAGGACTTGGAGAGAAAGAAAGGGAGCACTGCCAGATAGCTGAAGGGAAAAGCACAGCTCAATCTACATCCATTTTGTTGTAACTGTAAAGAGGACAAGACAAGCCTTTTCAGGTTTTATTATTATTGGAAGCAGCGGAGGTTGGGAACTTGGGGAGCACAAGTGTTTGGTGTGAACTTCAAGTACAGGAAGGTAATGATGGGAGTTGGGGTGGGGCAAGGTTGATTCTTTTTTAGCTTGGCTTTATTTCAGAAAATATAATTGCGTACACGCCACAGAAGAGAAATTAGAAGTTCATTCATATCCAAGGGAGCCAGCACAGCAGGCTCAGCTGTGAAAAATCCAAGGCCAGTCAAAGCAGCACCTGGAAAAGCCCAGGGTGCTGGGAGCCCCATCATTTGCCAGGCTAGAAAATGTCTTGAGAAAAGAGAGATTCCATTCCGTTTAGCTTTTAGAGACTCACAGATTCTCTGTATAATTCCCAGCATTCTCAACATTCACCATCTACCTCACAAGCAGCAGATGAAACCTCTGGGAAGAGCTGTCCCCCTGTGACTGGTCTGACAACACGGACCACACCAGGTTCACCAGGTTGTTTGTACATTCCTGGTACAAGGCAGCTCTGAGTTCCTCCCAGTGTTTCCTTGTTTTAGTGCTAACTGGCAGATGAAGTTTGGTATGATGCTTTTCTAGAAAGTGCTGTCAAAGGGCCATCACCTCGCACCTCTGAAACCACCAGGATCTCATTGCTTTCCCCTAAAGAAAGAGGCTCTTTCCTCCTTCCCCTAAGCCGATGAATAATTTTTCTCAGACATGCAGTTAGGTTCAGAAGACCCAAACCACTCTCTCCACAGAACATAAACAACTTAGAGAGCAGCCTGAAAACTTTCCCACACTGAGGTTGTCACCTTCTCCCCTCCTTGTTGGAGGATCGCTCTGAAACCAGGACAGTAATTCAGTTTTCTGGCTCTCTCCCTTTTCACTCCTTTATTTAGTGTTAACAAAACACAACTGCGTGCCAAATGCAGCGCAATGTCTGTGGAGAGGAAATGCATCTGGGACAGACAGAACCAGGAGCTGCAGCTCATTTCCCACAGGCCACGTCAGAGGGCAACCCTCCCCCTGGGCCACCGAGCGTGGCCACACCACGGCTGCAGGCACAGGGCAGAGCTGTGCAGGTGATGCCAGGAAAACCTCACATGCCCACAAACACTGACACCATCTGCCAGCAGGCAGGCAGGGCAGAAAACACTGTACACAGTAAACACCAACGTGCCACAAGAAGCCCTGCCCACAACACCAAGGGTTAGTCACCACAGACTGATGGTGCTCCAGCCTGGCAGCATCGTCCAGCCCCAGACCAGGCACTTGCCTCTCCTGGCCTCCACGTTGGCTGTTTGTCTTGTCCTCAAAGAAGCTGAGCAGTCACTCAGGGCTGAGGGGTGCAGAGACAACTTTCCCTCAGGAACTGAAATGCCAAGACGACACAAGAAAGCCGGGCTGGAGCCTTTCGCAACAGGAAGGAGGTTGTTACAGCAGTAATTTACTGTGGTAGGTTTTGCAGCGTGACTGCAACATATCATTACACCAGTTTTATCCTTTTCCATTTGGCAGAAGCCAATTCCTCCCCCTGTTCCTCACAGAGCCCAAGCCAATATGGCTGCATTTCAAATGGTTTCAAACTCTGCCAATAAAAATATATTAAAAAAACCATCAACAACTGAAAATTCTCACAATTGCATTAGCTTACTCAAAACTAATACATACTTATATACACACATGTAAGTAAAAAATGCACACAGGTCAGCCAGCTTGAAAGGGTGGCGCCATGAAATGGTGGGGTTGGTCTCTGTGCCTGGATAAAACAAACGAAAGATAGGTTGAGTAGGAGCCCAAAATGAGATGGGCTGTGCAGGTCTCAAGGCAGATAAACTCATGCTTAGTTGATAGCCTGCTGCCTCAAATGCTTTAGGTACTTTTCAGCAGCAAGAGAAACCACACGCCCTCTTTGTGAGACTTCTGTGCACTACAGGCCATGCAGCCAGAAGCCACAGGGACAGCAGAGAATCAATGTTCTATTGGTGCTGGAGGAGGGAGCATGCAGGAAATAAAATATTGAATGTGATGTTTCCCCCATCCCCCAGGAAGATCTGTGCTCGTCCTGCAGACCAACAGCCCAGTGGCACAAAGAGAGGTGTTCATCAGGAGCCTTTCTCAGAGAGGCTAAAATGAGTATTTCAGTTGCTGAGGTGCACCCCTCTCCAGGCTTGGCAAACAGGGATCTTCCCAATAGGGTTACAGACCCCTCACCTACAAGAGCCTCTGCTGTTTGTACCACCAGTGTGTGGGGAAGGGCATTTACTTCCCTTGCCATGTTTTCTGGAGATACAATGCGGTGATTTTTGGGCCTATCCCAGCTGGAGGAAGGTGCATGAACGTCTAAATTCTCCTGCTTGATCCCATTTAAGATCTTCAGACATGATACCTGTTTGAGAGCAAGGCAATACATTACATTAATCTTCCCATCTAAGTGATGGGGGGAGAGAGAGTTGATATCAGCTCAGATGAGCTCTCACTTAATGGAAGATACTCCTGAGATATTTTCAGAGGATGGAAAAAACACAACAATATATTGGTTTCTTAATTGAAAGAAAATAAATTGCTGCAAGATACTGAGCTTATCCTTCTGGGGAACTCTCTGTAATTCAACTGAACCAATGTAGTTCTCACTCAGGGAAGGAACTCCATTTAAAAAGTTATTAAATAAAATATTTGTGACAGTTGCAGCCTTAGGTTTAAAGAATTAGCAATTAGCACACAGTGATAATGCTGTATTTGTATTCTAGATGTCAAACTTTGCCTGAGCTCCAATGCAATTAAGAAACACTCATTTTTAAAGTGTATTATGTACAAGTGGATTCGTAGTTGTACCAGACTTTGAGGGGATGGGGGGAGGAAGAGAGGAATAGAGAAGCAGCCACTAATCTTTCTTCCACTTAAACACTTGTTTATGACTTCAGCAGTGCAGTGTAAGTAATGATGAGGAATGAAAGAATTTTTATTTTCTCATTTAACAATGTGAAGCTTTGAAAAAATATTTTCATTAAAAATGGACTTCAGTATCTTGTCAGAACAATAAGCCCATTTTCTTAAAGGTCAGCTATTACACTTTCAGAGAAAAGAAAAAGAATAATCTTCTTAATCCTAAGTGACTACTTTAAATGAAACAATAATTGACTTATTTCTTTCCATCCTTCTGCATATATTATCAGCAAAAAAAAAAAGAAAAGAAACTCCAGTGAAAAACCCTCTGGGGTTTTTTTACATGTGGATCAGTTCAGCACAGAATGGCAAATGCATCTGTGAGGCCAACAGAGTGAACAAATTTGCAGGAAACAAATCTGCAGAATGACCAGTAAGAAGGAAGAACTTACATGTTGTGTAATATTTCTGTATGAAACACAGGTGAACATGAGTCCTTGTACGTGCAGGTAGACCCTTGGTTCAATCCTGAAATCCGTTTGGCAGTTCATTTTGATGATGAAATGTCATAAAGCGAACAATCTGCTCCTCGTGCTGTCTGTACCGCGGTGGGCCCCACTCCTGGGCACCGGGTCAGCCGCGCTCGGGCACAGATCCCAAAGCAGCTCCTGGAGATGACGAATTTCACCTCCCAGCACTGGGGGTATCAGAACTGAGCCGCTACGGGAGGGGAGGGGTGGGGAGGGAAGGCGTGTCTGTGCATGTAATGAGCCAGAAAAGGCAGATGGACATTTACCACCGTTTCATTATTTTCCTATACAATTCTCAATTTGTTCAATACTATTGCAAAGGACTTTCTTGTTTCTGCCTTGTTCAGGAATCCAAACGTTATTTAAAAATTCATGTCCATATTACAACGCTGCAAAAACTAATTTATTTTTTTAAATAAATAAATGGTTTAACTCACAAGGGAGATGTCAAGAGGTTTTTATACCACAAGGTCTTTTCTGATTATGTCAGAAAACTTCATTTTAAGCACTGTGCAGTCAATCTCTGAATGAAAGTTCTTAATGAGCTAATCCTTCAGAAATTAAACTTTTATGAAATCTATTTATTGCTCTTGTTAAATAACTCTTCCAGGTGTAATTCTCAAACTGAATGCAAGCCTATTAATGTCAAGAGAAGACTGAGCAAACAGAGGCAGCTGTGAATATCTACTGTAGATAACCAGTGTGTGTATAAAACAAAATGATCAATTCTTCCAAGAAAATCTACAAATACCACCAAGTTTGCAAACTAGAGATCACCTCAACTGTATAAAATCTTTGCCAGTGCTGGATCTCCATTGAATTAAATTGTGTAAATCCCTGATGTAGAAGGAAGTGAAGGTTTCTAACACCAAGAAAAATATATACCAGCAGATTAATAGAAAATAACAACAGAAAGCTTTTGAGAAAATTCAGAACAAAACCTTTACATTAGAAACTAGGCTGAAGCCAAACCAAGCCAATTCCAATTTTAAAATAGGAAAGCACACATTTCCAAATGCCAGAGGATTAAGTTGAGGCATGGAAGATGCATTTCATTCACTTTACACTATAGCATTAATAAGATAATTTACTTGAAACAACAGCCATTTTATAAGGAAAACCCCACCTGGTGGCCATCAGGGAAGAAAATCTCATTGGTATCTTTATTAGTGGCACTGAACAGTTTCAAACAAGTTTCTGTAATGACCAACTCCTTCCTAAAAAGGCAATCGCTCATCTGGAGCCCATCCCTGGGTTAGCATGGCTGGAGCTGTTTCCTACTGCTATTGAACTTAAAATTCAGTTTTTATCAATACAAAGTCCTTGCCCTTGTCTTATACAGCTGCTCAGAATTGTCAGAATCATAGTTCTAGCACTCTGAATAATCCTGAGTAACATCTGCTTGAACTTGACTTGACACCTGCAGCAAATGCTGTCCCTCACTAGTCACCTGTTTTCCCACATAGCTGTGAGTTCATTGAACACTGGGTTGCTCTGCATTCTCAATGGACATCATAGTCCCATACAAAGACTGGCCATTTGTTCCTCCCTTTTTCCTATTTGTGTTTATAAATCCCTTAAAAAAAGAGCCAAATGAAAAAAAAAAAAAATCCAGACAAGAATCATCTTATCCTACAAAAGCTTATTATCCATATAAACAAGTGTTGAAGTCCTTACAGTAACTCTACACATCCAAAGACACTATGTGAAGTAGGTGGTTTTGTTCTTGACACTACCTTAAAAAAAGTTAGAAAGTTTACCCTCTCATGGTGGGAGCTGCCATGCCTGTATGGTTTGTGTCTTTTTACTACAGCTTTTGATGAAACTTTTATTTCTATATTCTGACTTAAACTGGGCAATTCTTTTCATGCCCATTTTTTGTTTGTTTATATGTGCAGTATTTGTTTCTTGTCTGGTTTTATATGCTGTGATTGACAGGCGCTATTACTTGTAATAGAATTTGCTATTCCCTCACAGGTTTATTATATTCTATTATTTTTAATCCTGGGATTACAGGATTTTCATTATTTTGACTTCTTGTGATGTGCCACTTAGATTTTTGAAGTCTTCGGTCCACAATGGCTTCTCCAGTTTGAAAAAGAAATGCATCTAAGCCTTGGAGAAGTATAATGCCTCCATAATAACCAGAGCCAAGCAGGCCTGCCTGAAGTGAAGCCCACCTTTCCTGCAAACAGTTACTCCAAATGCCGTCCCACTTCCTAGGAGACCTGAACTCCGCATCCCAATGGCACCTTTCAGCTCTGTGTCCCCCTGGCTGTGCAGCCTTGGCTCTGCAGGTGGTGACACCTGAGTGCCTCCAGGAGAGCACCCTTGGCATGACCCCCACCACCACTCCTCTCACCCCTCCATCTCGGCAGCACGGCTGTCACAGATAGAGATGGAAACACAATCAAGTGCTTGGGTGTCCTCATTGCACAGTTAAAAAATAAGAGAAGGTGAGGCCTCTCTAATCTAGGAAAGTGCTGGCACAGAAACAGCAGAGAGGGAAATTGCTGTGGAATGTTTTTCAGCAGTAAATCATTATTTTTAAGGAGTCTAAGGGCAACTCTTCCCTGCTTAGTAGGCTCCTTGACAAAGGGCTGTCTGTAAGGGAGGAGAAAAACTGGTTCTTTGGCAATTTGAAATTAAAATTTCCAAAATCTCCCATGAAAAGTGGATTTTCAACAGATGATGTGGCAACTTCAGATCTGAGCATGAAATGTTAATTGAAAACAAGGTCAAGGTGACTCATGTCTTTACAATAAAACAACACATGTTCATTAAATATTAAATGAAAATACTGGCAAACAAGCTTGATTCTAGTTTTTAAATGAAACTGGAAAAGTTACAGACTGAAGAAATGACTTGGAGATAATTTAATGTTTATGGATTTCAGTCAGAAATCTGATACACTGCTGTTTGAGATCCTGAGGGAAACCATTAATTAGGTTGGCTTGCTCTGAAATGCAGTTAAATTGATACAAAGCAGACCACAGAGCTTCAGAAAAAACCCCAAGTATAATCATAAATGAGAGTCCTCCTAGCATCTACTAGAGCTTTGACAGAGCAAGAGTAGGTCCTTCAGGCTCTGCACTTTGGAGAAGCTTCCATTTTCAATTAGACATGGTGCTAAATACCCAAGGAGCTGCTGAAAACGAGAGAAAGACCTCGAGATGGCAGAGCTAATGAGGCAAGGTTTGTGTGGGACATTGCACTGCAGTGTCTAGGAAACAGGGAATCTGACTGGAACTCTGGCAGTCTTCAAAAATAACAGCAGCAAAGATGATCTGGCTGTGACAGCAGAGAGCAAATTACACAGCAGTGCATAGGGGATGCTGCAGCCAAGTAACTCAGAAACTGGGCAGCTACAGTCACCTTATTTTAAGGATTTCTGTGTCCACAGTCACCAACGAATGTTGCTGATATTTCCTGCTTCACGTATGCCAGATCCAAGCCCTTCCCTAGCACATGCATACATATCTCTACAAACAGATCTGAGTCTGAGCCCACCCAGCTGTCATTGCCCTTGCAGTCAGCTCTCAGGCTGCCAATATTCAGCTGTCTGTCAAAAACACTCAGCAGCCAAAAGGCAAATAATTGGAGAGCAATGGGTGAACTCAGCTAGAAGTACCAGCCCCAAACATCTGGAGACTGGTTTATTGCTGAACTGCAGCCGAGTCTGTGACTGAGCTGGGTACAGATTGGGAAGTGCAGATTGGGTTTTCCTGTCAAAGTTGAAGGTTTGTTTTGCAGTCACAGCAGAAAGTGAAAGTGGGAAAAATATTTCCATAATTTTGGAGGAAATACAGAAATGGATAAATGGGAAATGAAGACGATGTCTGCCCCTCCCAACTTTGAACTGTATTTTCTATGGTTATGAGAAAAGGCTTATGTTGCCTAAACTCTGAGCTTTATGGCTTTACCATACATTTAACACAAAGATTTCTCCTGGGCGAAGAAGTTATACAGTTCTGCTCTCGATGATGGATTTTGTGTTCCCAGCCTGTGCTCCAAAGCCTTTGACAATTCAGAGCATATTGGCAGCATGGTAGGAACTGTAGCCCCTCTTGAGTTGCCTATTGGACTTTCCATCCTCATCCGGATGAACCGTTTGCTGGAAACCACCAGCCTGGAGCACTGCAGCCCTTCCTCCCAAGAGAGCAGTGCTGTGCCCTCCGCACAGAGTCCAAAGCCCCTGAGGACTTGGGGCAGTTTCCATATTTCAGGGAAAGAGCCTGTCTGTACAGGGCAGCACATCAGTGAACTGGACTGCAAAACTTCCTGGATTCCCAGAGCTGGCTGAGGAGACAAGCACAGAAGCCAGGTTCACCCTCCTGGGGGGTTTTCCCCAGCAGCCTCACCGGTGAGGAGGAGGAAGGCAAAGCAGCAGCCTCCCTGTGTCCCCCCACAGCAGAGCCACGGCAGGCACCAATGCTGTGGCAACCGACTCCCTCCACTGAGAGAACTGTACCTTGGCAAGTTTGGCTTTGATCACAAGACAAATTTCACTCACTTGTCTCTCTCAATGTTTAAATACTGTATGGAAACCTTTGGAGTGTTTCAAACTTTCATTAGTAATACACTTCTAATGGGTTTTCATAAGAACTAAGAAACAATTGCTATTAAGACATCTGTAAATTGCTTATTCCTTACCCTTGGGATATAATTCATTCCTATTGCATAAAGGAATGTGGCACCAGGTCCAACATATGGAGGAAATTGGATAAAAACCAAAAAGATTAGAATTTTTTTTTTTTGTGCATGAAGATGTTTGTACAATATTCACACAGGTTTTTTGTGTAGCTATTTTTCTCTTTAATTTTTTGCAATTTCAATTATTCAGAGTATTTCAAGGGAAGCAAAATGCACTAAAGAGAGTAATACCAAAGTCCTGATGAAACAGTGTTTTTCACTCTCAGCTCTATTATGAATGACAATAAAACTGTCCTGGCTGATAACATGGGAATTTGTTCCATCCTTCACACAGTTTCTGGAAGTGTAGCAAGTATCCCTCAAAGACCAGCATGTTTTCATTAACAGTAAATGTTTTGAGAAGTTGTGAGATTAACACATTATTGCAGGGCACAATTGACAAAAAATCTCAAGTTAAAAAGACCTGAGGGTTCAGATTTGCTCTGAGGCTTCACAAGCAGCACCCACACCTGTTCTCAGCAATGGGTCTGCACTCAGTCCTGGGCCACAGCTCATGTCCAGTGACACAGTTACAGTGCTGCCACACTGGGTGCAGGGGCTCCAAAGCGTATTTGCTTCATAAGCAAGTAAATGTAGTTGCTAGTAAATTCCTGTCTGCTCAGGGCTAAGGTGAAAAGCTCAGCAAATGTACCTGCAGCAAGTGCAGCTTTAAAAAATCACCCCTGGGGTATGTGTAACTGGATTTAAGTTCCTCACGTCCTTATTCTATAGGTGAAAAAAACCTATCAGGACTTTCTGTGCCTTTACGGGCCCTTAAATCCTCAAAATGGTTGTGCAAGGAACAAGAAGTCACAATTAATCAAGCGGCTATTTATCTAAGGGGCTCAGATTGAAAGGCAAACACAAATATCTTGAACACAAACACAAATATTGCTCCTAAGGAAAACAATCTGCCTAGTAGAGTCCATGCCAGCTCACAAAGTGTCATTTGATGCAGATTTTAAGCAGAGGAAATGTTCTATGTGCCCAAACTCCCAAGTTTCGTTTCACTTAAGATTCAAAACAATGTATGTTTGCATGCAGGCCTGTTTAAAAAGCCAAAAACCACAAGCCGCCACTCACAGTTCTGCAATGTCTGTTAGTTCAAAATCATTTTGTAAATTGCAGTAACATACTTGATTGCTGAAATTTCATATCAATAGTTCAGTCAAATTGTCATTGTCCAAACATGCACTAAACAGTTTTGGGAATGAACATCAGGAAGCTCAAACTGAGATATAGGGAAAAAACCCCTCAAGCCTCAATTCTTGGATTTACCGGGAGTGGTTTATTTTCATTTTTGGGATTTGTTCAGATGGAGTTTTTAAAATGTAAAACCTTTGTTAGCTTTTTAAATGCACCGATTATTACATTAAATTTTATTCTGTTGCCTCTTTACAATAAGGATGATAAAGCAACGGAAATGCAGGCTTGGATGAGAAAACCCTCTTATCTTTTATCACCAACATCTTCTAAAAAAAGTGAGTTCATTACCATGGAGATAAATCCCACTTCTTTCTGGGAATTAAGTGTCTACATGGCTTGAAAGCTGTCTGGCAAATTTCACACCTAAGCAGAAGAACTGAGAACAGATTTTTTAAATTTTTTTTAATTATTTTTTTATTTATTTATTTTTAGTTTCCTGCTTTACAAAAAAACCCAAAAAAACCAAACCAAAACAAAAAAACAAGCAAAAAAAACCCCACCACCAAAAAACCCAAAGTATCCTTATATCCATTAGTTGCACATTTTATCTCATGCATTTTCAGGTAACTTCACCTTGTCAGAAAGCCTCCAGGAAGGTGGGGAAAAGAGTGGTATAAGTGGCATACGAGATATATTAAAACCACATGATGGAGGTCTTTTCATACACATGGATGTTCCCTAGAACTTGGTAATTTGCCTTTTATTATATGGGCACCTTGAATCGTTGCAACGGAGATTTAGGAACATATTAAACTTTTGCTCAAAGGACTTGAATAAATGCTTGAATTGGTGCCAGACTTTAAAGTTTCTCCAACCTGTAAATGCTGGTAGGGGATCTGCTGCACCACAGGATTTAAAGAGCACTGGAGGATTTGCCCCTCTCCCAGGTGGGCTGCAGCCATGTGGTCCCTGGCAGCCCCTGTGCTCTAACAAAACACCCACATCCTGTAACTTCTGCAAAGGATCAGCTGGGAAGGCACACAGGAAGGGCATAAGGAAAGGAGAGAAAAACAGTAGGGAAAGTATTTTCCTTTTGACATTAGTTTCCACCACATCTCCTCCTAAGTCCAAAACTCTGGATTTTCTGGGAACACAAAAGCCACTGGCAAGCTCTTGCCTGCACCTCTGTCACCTGCTCTAAGCTGAACAGCCTGCAGGTTATGGCCTTGCTGCTGCACTATCAGTGAACCATGGCTTACCTCTACAGCCCTAGGATACAGCTGGAGTTCAGAATATTTCAGATTTTCTGCACTCTCTGTCAGTTAAAATCCCTCATCAATGGTGTGTTCTGTGTATGTCAACAAGCTCCAAAAACAGCACTGAAATACCCAATTTCATGTGCAGATGAAGATCAAATGCTTTGTCAAGCTGTGTTACCTCCAACACAAATGTGGACAGCAGAAGCCCACAGCCCTGCAGACTGAGCAGCAGTGGTAGCTGCAAGGGTCCTGGCCCCATCAGAAATGATTCAGGCAGACTAATATTGCAAGTGCGAGTGCAGATTTAGATAGATGGGACAAAAGGATCAAAGGAGAACAGACCTTGGCAAACCCAAGTTAGTGGGGTCGGGTTCTTTGGAAACAACCTGCTTTATGATGTGCCATTCACTTCTGCTTAGTCTTTATTTAGGTGCCAAACAAATGCAGCCACTGTTGAGTACTGAGGCAGAAGCTCGTTTTTTCGGAGCAGATTGAGAAATGGTAAAGGTTTTGTCAGATTCTGGAAACTCCAAGTTTCTGCAGTTAGAGGTCAAGGGAGCCCAACTGATAAATTCAAGGGCATGTTTTTATCAGCTCCTCAATGAGTGCTGCCCTTCTCCTCTCACATCAGCCCTGCCCCTCTGGCATGAGGGGGACACAGATGTGCAGCTCTGCAGGGCAGGGGCCCAGCTGTCCCCTGGCCCTGCAAACACAGCACCTCCACTCCCTTTGTGATAATGTCAGAAATCAATACCAAGCAATGCTGTGCCTGCAGCCTTCTGATGGAAAAATGATTTAAAAACAAAGAAAATCAATAGTCTAACAGACCCTGTCCAGTCCTGGTCTGCTGAAGAATAGGGGCAGAGAGAAGAGCTCAAGCAGAAGGGAGCCACAGTGCAAAATTTACATTTTTGCCCTAAGCGAAGAAGCAGGTGGACTCAGAAAGAAGCCCTGCTTTGAGAAAGGCCAAACATCAGCAAATCTCAGCACCCAACAGCAGGAAAGCTGTCAGACCAGCACTGGTACGGAGTAGCATGACAGAGCATTTTACCAAGGCAAGAGCAGCCCTGCTCAGCTGATAGGAACACTCTCAAGGTCCTGTATCTCTCAGCTGGCTGCAAAATCATCTGCTTTCCTGACAGCACTTTAGGGAGGCACCTAACACAAATATTAAGACAAAATACCCCTAATAAAACAAAGCATTGGAGTTTAAATTGAATTGGCTCCCTAACAGGAGCAGATGCATACTGGGACCAGTTTCATTGGTGAGAAAAGGTTAAAATTTTTCCCACTCATATTTTCCATTTGCTCCTTAGAGGTGGAAATAACCATAGAGACTTCACAGTGGTTTTTCTTCTAGAGCATAGGAGCAAGAGGTCATGTGCTGTCCTTCCTCAAAAGCATCACGATGCCTTTGTCTGGAAAGGCAAGTGGTCCCAGGGGCTGAAGGGACCCACAAGCTCAAACTGCAGAGGTTCCTCTCTTGCCTGGCCAGCAAACTAATGCCAGAAACCAGAGTTACCCTTCACAGCTGCCACTGAAATGGGGTAAAGCTGTTTGCTCCTGCTGTGGTGAGAGTGCAGCTCTGCTGACGGCAGCACTCAATGTTCTTGAGGAGCTGCTGGTTTTCCTCCTGTGTCCAAAGCCCTCTGTTTATTTTGAAACAGTGACAGAGTCTCTGCTGCTTTCCAGACAACACTGTTGCCGTGTCAGTACAAAACATCCCCCCTCCTCGGCCTGTCTGTGTGTGACGGGTGGGAGGAGAGCGATTTCCTTTTGCAAAATTACCCCTCTAAATCCTTACCTCAGTTGTTTCTGGACCAGCCTAGTGCTGCATTCCTCTTCCAGCCACATGACCCTGCTGTTTTCCAAACTATGGCTTCCTTTTCTGGTGTGAGAGCACAACCTCAGAGCACAACGTGCTGCCCGCACTGTCCCAGCTGCTCAACACCAGCCACCACTTTGGGCTGGCAGGAACTTCCCCATTTGCTGCCCAGAGTGCACAGAAAACCCTTCTGAAGGTGAAGGTCAGTGATTTTACACGCTATGTGAATGTTTTCTTCTTATGTTCCTAAAATCATTACACATTAAAAAAAACCCAGCCAAACCAACAACAACAACAAAACAAAACCCTTCCACAGGAGCAATTTCAGTCCATTATACATTTCCAGGAGCTTGTGGGCGTTTTACTAAGACAGAGATCAGAGCCCAAGTTAAGAAAGGCTGGCAGAGCTGTAAATGAGCAAACAAAGGTACTGATATATTTTTCAAATGACATGGGGCTGAAAGACAAGAGTATTTAAATGACTTAGAAAAAGGTAAAGTAACTGAGATTTCTGTCCGAGTAAAGCCAACATAAAAAATCCTCCATAAGAGTCAGGGTGTGTGACTTGCAGTCTCTTTTGGGTATTATATCACAGGACACACATTCTACTCTTTATCACTTTCCATACAGTTACTTAAATTATAAAAGTGAACCGAAGCTAAACCTCAAGGGAGAAAATTATAACAGCTGTACAGATGTACTGGCCAGTGGGATAGAGAAAACTGAGCTTTTCCAGAGCAAAATATGTGAGCTGGCCAGAGCACAGGGTCCCCCAACTGGGGCCACCTTGGGCAGCAACACATCCCAAAGGCCCATAACTGCTGATATGGAATTTATATACATCACTTACACACCACTCCCTAAATCACCCTTGCTGGAAGGAAACACCACCACTGTTACCCAAACTCTAGGCAGCAAAGGGCAAAAACACTGCATGTGAATCTTGATGGAGCTCATTTTCAGAGAAAATATATTTTTTATATATTTCATCATAGCAGAAGAATGACTCCAAGGTTTTTCAGGGATGGGCTGGCTTTTATCCAGGTTGCCAGGGCTCTGGCTGCTGTCAGGTGCAGACTGCAGCCTAAGGTGCTAGATTGGCATGCAGAGCTCCTTTCCTCTCCTCCCCACAGCTGTGTTTGTCCACAGCTCTGCCCCCGAGGTCAGGCCCTTTTTGGGAACCCTCCCCATGCGAGGCTGCAGTCTGCCACAGGAGGCCATGGTGGCTCCACACCTGCAGGCTGGTAGCCATTGTCAGCAAACCTCTTCAGGCCTCCCACTGGCACAGACAGCACCATAAGAATCACCTGAGCACCCTTAGCTCCTCAGCATCCTCTGCCCGCAGTGCCTCCACACGGCCAGCCTTTCTCCCAGTTGCTCACTGGGAGGCTGCTCTGCTCAGGCCTGGCAGCCCTGGAGAAAGCCCCAGGGCAGGCAGGGCCACGCTTCAGCTGCCTTCACCAGTGCAGCATAGCCTATCCTCCCCTCAGCAATGGCAGCAGGAGAAATTCAACACGGAGAAATGCTAAACCCCAGCCAAAACCAAAAGCCAGCAGAGCAGGCAGCCAGTAGGGTCCTGCAAGTATGCAATACGTGGCAGCGTGCTGTGTTTTATTAAACACCAAGCACCTCACAACAGAAGAACAGTCTCCAAAACGTTAATTTTCCTGCAGTTAATTAACTGTCCAGCATCCAGACTCACATTACCTCCGAGACTGAGCACGCGTGGGAGGGAAGCTGGCAGCAGCCACCGGGAGCCAGTGCCAGTGTGCGATGGTGAAGTGCTCTCACACCACATTTGGGATTATTGCATTCCTTGGGGAGATGCCAAACACTCCCCCTGCCCCCCTGCCTAAGCTTTTCCCTTCTTTTCTGGAGGATGCAGATTAGGATGGGGGGAAGTGGGTGCCTGTTTGATTTTCAGTGGGATGCTCCTGCTCTGATCGTTTCAGGCAGGCTGATGGATCCAGACCCCAAACTCGCGTGCGAGGCTCTCAGGAGCCTCCCGGCTGCAAACAGCTCCTCTCAATAGAAGTGCTGCCTCTTCAGAGCTGCCTCGCCACGCATTTGAACAGGGAAAGACCCCCCCTCAGAAAACAGCATTACGTTGTTGTTGTTGGTTTCACTCTGCAAACAGGAAAGGGACCGAGCTGTCCCTGTCTCCCCGAGCATGCGGCTGCCACACACAAATGCGGGCCCCAGCAACAGGAACGATCTTGTTCCCGTAAGTCAACAAACAATGTTTAGAAAGGTCTCTGCTGTGGGAGGATTTCCTAACGTAATACAAGTCATCAGACTTAAAACACATGTCTACTCTGGTGAATTTAATAAAGCTACAAGGCTGTGTAGGAAAAAAGATACAAGAAAACAAGAACTTTCTCCTGATGACTTCATCCCACAGGGGTCAACAGTAAATCAAGCGCAGCATTTGTTGGGAAGGGGAAGCTCTGGAGGGTTCTTTGAGAACTTTAAAGGAATCTTGTAGTGTTCAATAACAAGACCGACGCTTCTCTTATTAAAAAAAAAAACAACAACAAACAAACAAACAGAAAAGCCCTGTCATTTTCCCAGCATCGTACCACCAAAGCATCACTCAGGTATAGACTTGTATCATCAAGGAAGGATGATACAAGAGCCACTAAAGACTTTGTTTCACCTCTTTTTTACTGTGTGAGCAACACAGGAACATGTAGATAACACTTCCTCCCCACCTGCCATACTCACCCATGTATTTTACCCAGACAATACTAGGGGAGAACAACAAATGGGGTTAACATTTTTAAACACAAAAAGAAAAAAGCTGCCCACAAAAGCCCCCAGACCAGAGACTCCAAGCCTCACTAAACTAAGAGTCTGAAGAAGCTCCCTTAGGGTTGTAGCAGCAATGGAAATTGCAAGACAGGCAGAGAGGGGTGGACACCCGAAAAAGGGTCACCCAGACTGTGTTCACCTCACATGCACTCAGACTAAAAAGGACATTTAGAAAATCAAAAGGTGGATCATTTTCCATGTTCTCAACATAACTATCAAAATGAAAGCTGATCCTGTGGTGTGGAAGCCTCTGAGTAATCTGCTGAAGCCAAGAGGAAATCCTAGGGGATATTCAGGGCTCTTGGCAGCACAGTCCTGGCCCAGCTGGACCTTGACCTACCCAAGTGCAGTTCCCAGGTATGCCACTGCCTGCTTCCACCAAACACGGCCTTACAAAGTTGATTTTTTTAGTATATACAGCTGTGTGTACTAAAAATAAAATTA
Organism: Zosterops lateralis; assembly: GCF_965231275.1. Lineage (NCBI taxonomy): Eukaryota > Metazoa > Chordata > Aves > Passeriformes > Zosteropidae > Zosterops > Zosterops lateralis. The sequence continues at coordinate 365,490 of NC_139768.1, forward strand.
TTTAAATAAAAAATGCATATTTGTGCAGTACACTGCAATTATAAAAATTTTATCTCTCTTCTTTGTATTGCTTGGAAGCATAAATACATTTCTCATGTATTGTCAGGAAAATCTCCCTCTTTGTAAATTCAGGTGTTTTGAGAGGAACGATCTTCTAATCTTTTAAATTCAAAACAAATCAAAAAGTATCTAATTGTAGAAACCTGCATTAAAATCCCACATTCACACATGCATGCAAACAATACCTTTCAGCGGTTTAAGACATAACAAAAACAAAGACCACACACACCTTTATTAACTCTCGCAATCAGCTTTTATCACAACCCTTAATCTACCTAAAGCTTTTGTACAAACAGCAGGAGATGCACGAAACCTCCCATCCCCAGTACCACACTGGATTGAATATTCACCACTGAGGAGAGCAGGGATAAATGTACTCAGAACACCACCAACAACTCCCTGTGATTGCTCCCTGTCACGAAAGCTAAAGTTATTTAGAACACAATACAACATTCACAGGAATAAAGCATTAGTCATTAGCTCCCTACCTGCCTTCCCGAAGTTCCAGAAATCATGTGCTCAAATGAATGAAAAAAATGAAGCAGCTGTTACTGAAATTTTGCAAGCCATATAAAATGCAGAGTTATTCAGTATAGAAATTTCTAAACTGTGAAAATGTTTAACTTCTCCTTGGTTAAAAAGAGTAATAATCAACAACTGACCTACTTCAGCTACCTAATTCAGAAGATGAAAGAAAGTTCAATATGCACTAGATGATTTTCCTCAGTCTTTACTAGCTATAGAGCCTGTAGGCATGTGATGTTTTTATGTAGTCTTGTAAAAGTACAATTAAAATTCTTTAGTATGTGTATTATATTGACCTAATGAAGTTTATCATTTTGGCCAAAGGATGTTGTTTGTGAGCCTGTTACCAGCAGGTTTCCAGACTCCAATAAAATACACTTTATTCACGACTCTGAAGAGTCCAGAAGTTGCCCCTGGCTACCTGAAAGCTCAGTGACAGATTTAAAAATACAATTCACAGGTCACTGTCCTCAGACAAAGCTTCAGCTAGATCTAAGTGCGTTGTACTAACCCACCAAGTGCAATTTTAACATACTGTAGCTTCACACACAAAAGAAGAAAAAATCTTTCACTTTAATGATTAATCAGTAACGCTCATGGAGGTTTCTTTTATTGCTTCTGACCTAAATATGAGCTGCAACTCTCCTGATACTCCTCTTTGACTGCAGGAGCTTTTTAGCTTCCCATAGAGCAGTCCAAGAGCACAGTGGATATGCAGTTCTCACTGCACCATACCTCGGCAAATGTGGAGTCCTTAAAATAAACAACCTCATCAACACAAACCTAAAAAACAAAGACTTGCACATGCTAATCTGACCATTGGAACAGCGATTTCAAGTATCCGTTCTACAGAGATCACTTAAAAAAAGCAGGAAAATCTTATAATTTTGGATGAGTTGAATGAAAATAGGTTGCAAGAAAACTCAATGCATGGTGCAAAAAAAAACAAAAATAAAAATCAACCTATAAGCTTGCATAAAATTTTATACCAACTGTGAATAATCAAAGTTGTTACAGAAAAAGTGGGTTCATTCTCTGGCATAATTAAGCATTATTTTAAACACCTGACGGCAAACGCAGGTGACAGCAGTTAACTAACTGAAAGGTGTGCTCGCCTACATTTAAGTTCGTTTTGTCTCAGAAAACACAGGCTGTGAAGATTGCAGGTGTTTTGCAGAGGTTTAAAAATAAGTTGCAAGAAAACTCAATGCATGGTGCAAAAAAAAAAATACCTATAAGCTTGAGTAAAATTTTCTACCACCTGTAAGTAATCGAAGTTGTTACAGAAAAAGTGGGTTCATTGTCTGGCATAATTAAGCATTATTTTAAACACCTGACGACAAACGCAGGTGACAGCAGTTAACTAACCGAAAGGTGTGCTCGCCTACATTTAAGTCGGTTTTGTCTCAGAAAACACAGGCTGTGAAGATGGCGGGTGTTTTGCAGAGGTTTACAAAAGGCAGAAAGGCTACCTTGCCGTGTGTGTCTGCACGCAGGCACGGGCTGGGGAAAAGCCACAATTCTGGTCTCTTCCCTGGGAAAAAGCCATAGAGGGTCTAGAGAGAGGAAAACCTGGGAGCACCGTTAGGAGTTCTGCTCCGTATCTGCGGCGGCTGTGGCATCCCCTCCCGTGGCGTTTGTCAGCTCTGGCTCGGCGCTGCCCGGGGAGCGGCTCCCGAACACACTCAGCGACCCCCGCCCGCCAGCCCCTCCATCGGGGGAACGCTCGGCTGGCAGCTCACCCTGCACGGCGCTGCTGGAAACTTCTGCCACCTGCTGCTGCCTTTCCTCCCGTGCGCACAGAGATATCGGTGACTAGATACCACGCAATTCCTCTAGCAGACGTTTGAAAGCGGTGTCAATTTGAATCCCCACTTTTTTTGATTGCTTTTGTATTCACAAATCACTAAAGATTAAGGGATAAAGATGCAAGGTCTGGTTTATACAGCTAGAAAATAACTAATTATTTTCAACGGCCTATTTCTTACAAAAACACTTTTTTAAACTATGATTTGGATGACTTTTGACCTGTGTGAACAACACGGGATTCTCTCCCAAAGCCAAGCCCTAAATTCATCACACAAGTTATTGCACTGGAATGTGATTTCAAACCACAGAATATCCTACACAAACACACCCTGCCTCTGCCCAGGCAGCACCCAGAGCTGCAGACTGAGCAAGCAGAAGAGCAGGGGACCCTCCTCAGGTTGTATTTCAGAAATTTGCACTCACCAAGCCAAGCCTTGGATAAGGCCAGATACACAGTTCAAAATACTCTTGGCTACAAAGAAGCATGTTAAAACAAGGAAAATCAAGCATTTGGTGACTTAAACATCCTCTTCAGTCCCTTTGTGGCCACAGGCTCTCAGGATGAGCCGGCACAGAGACACACATTGCTGAGGAACAGCAGACCCAAACCCCGATATGAAACACCTCATCATGGACACCACAGAGAGCTCAGAGGGCCCGTGCTGCCTGCTGACACACAGGTTTATAATCGGCCTGTTTCTCCTACACAGCTTTAAGAGAGGCCCTACCTGTGCAGGCGCTCCGAATGCCCGGCTCCTGCGCTCCGCTCACCGGGGCGGCATCCTCCTTCTCAGGCCTCCTCCTTCTCAGGCCTCCTCCTTCTCCGGGTGCCTCGGGGGCAGCCTGTGCCAATGGAGGGGCTGCTTCCCGCACTGCTCACAGCCCCAAACCGCTGCTGAGGTGCCCCGTCCTGCCCGGGGAAGGAAGGGGTGAGGGCAACTCATCACCGAATGGCCCCAGCCCAGCAGGTCCCCAGGGGCACCTCGGCTCCCGGAGGGCAGCGGGACACCCTCACCTGTGCGCTCCGCTCCGTCTGAGGGCAGGGCAGCCCCGGCCGCGGTCCCTGAGCACCGGCAGTGTCCCCTGCTGTGTCCGAGCTGTGCAGGGCCGGTCCCGAGCACCCCGCGGGCAGGCCAGGGTGGGTTTGGGGCAGCACCGGGCCCCCGAGGCGGCAGCGGGGCCGGGGGCAGCGTGAGGGGAGCAGCCTGAGGGGAGCGCGGGGTGCCCCGGCGGGTCAGGAGCGGTTCTGGCTGGTTCTGGCCGGTCCCGAGCACCCCGCGGGCAGGCCAGGGTGGGTTTGGGGCAGCAGTGGATCCTCAGGGCGGCAGCGGAGCCGGGGGCAGCGTGAGGGGCGCGCGGCTGCCCGCGGGTCAGGAGCGGTTCTGGCCGGTTCCCGCCGGTCCCGGCCCCTCAGGGCCCCTCAGCGCCGAGGCGGGAAAGGCGCGCGGGCACGGCGCTGCGGGGCGGCCCGGGGCAGCGATCAGGGGCAGCGGCTCGCTCCCCTCAGGGTCCCGCCACGCAAATGGATTTCAGCTGCCGAGAAACGAAGTCAGTGTTCCCCGAGTGGAATTCATTTCTCCTGAAAGAGTACCTGAAAAGGTAAGGGATGTCCCCATTCTGATTATCAGCTGTCCCCAGTGTGGCCCAGCCCTGCTGAGGTGGCACCAGAGCTGGCCCACACAGCCTGGACAGATTGTACCGGCCACACAACAAACCCTCTGTGGGCACAGTCCCCGAGACACCCAAACCCCAGGGATAAACCCTCTGTGGGCAGTGTCCCCTGAGACACCAAACCCCAGCCATAAACCTGTACCCAACAGTGTCCCCTCAGACACCAAACCCCAGGGATAAACCCTCTGTGGGCAGAGTCCCTGAGACACCCAAACCCCAGACAAACCCTGTACCAACCGTGTCCCCTGAGACACCAAACCCCAGGGATAAACCCTGTACCCAGCAGAGTCCCCTGGACACCCAAAGCCCAGACACAGCCTGTGCTGTGGGACACCAGCCTGGGGCACGGACAGCGATGGATGACCCGCAGCCCTGCACAGGAGGACAGCGAGAGGGAAGGTAAGCCAGACAACCACATCATGGAGAAGGGGGAGAATGGGTTTGCAGTGATCCAAACACCTCCAGGAAGAGGAGTGAAACCCCATCTAGCCAACCCACAGGGACAGAAATCAAAGAATGACTTGATTGCAACCTAAGTATCTCCTTGGGGAAATCTGGGGTATGATGTCATGTAATTTATATGACAAATATTCAGAAGTGGATTGAAGCAGATTGTGACTTTATCTGCATTTAAAGTAAGGTTAGACTTTTTTTAGAAGAGTTCTCCATTTCAAACCCCACTGAAGAGTGGCCTATCACTGAAAATGAAGACTGGGGAATTTTGTTGTCACCACTAACTGAAAACTTTCAAATGCTTTCTCAGTAGGTGAATGAGCGCACATTTATACAACATAGGTTTAATACTCAATGAAGAGATATTAAGAACATTAATGAAACATTACCTCCCTCTTCAGAGCAGTGATTTTGTGATGTTTCTTATAAGGTGCACCACACAGCCATTTCCTCCCCTAATCATTAAACACTACCTCTCCAACTAGTAAGCAATGCCAAAGCAAAGGTTTGCAATATTTTGTCTTCCTTAAAGACCTGTTGCAGCAACTCTTCTCAAGGTCAAATGTGGAGACTGTTATCCACAGTTTTTCTAATGGCTGATCATGTTAACCTTTGATGATCCAACTCCTCACTTTGTTAATAACATAGCAGTATTACACCTCCAAATAGTAATAAATTATGCTGGTTCAGTTCTTCATTGGCATAATTACATAATGAGAGTTGTGAGTGCTGTAGAAGGAAAATAAACCATTAAGAATGTGTATGCCACTATTGGATTCAGTTATGGGTCCCCACGGAGTAAAACTCAGTTTTACGGAGACTTGGGTAACTGCCAGGAGATAAAACATAACATTTGTTTTGACAAATTTGGGGCAGTCCTCTTTATTTACCAGGATCTGAGAAAACTTTACTTGCACCAAAGCAGCATAGCAAGAGACAGCTTTTATGGGAAAAGGAAGATCTGAAAATTTATACTGCTTTGGTGTGCTGCCCCTCCATGCTTGAGCATGAAACATGTGAAATAATTGGTTCCCTTGGGTACACAAATTAAGAGCCTCTCATTTCTGAGCGGGTGGACATGTAGCAACTAGACATTTCATACAGGTCTAGGAGCCTGGAGAACTTGTTTTCAAAAAAAGCAGGCAAGGTCACAGCATGCACTGAGGAAGGAACTATTGCTCTACCATGGGTTTCTTTTCTGTGCTTAAACACAACAATTTCACCAGATTCAAGCCAGAGGAAAAGTTGACCTGGTGAAGAGTTAAGGGGTCAAGCAAGAAAGCTTTCAACATCTTTTTGATATTCCTGCACACCTCCCATGTTGAAGAGCACATGAAGACACTCTGGAGTGTTTATCAGGAAGTGATTTGCCTTCAGGAGCCATAAAAAACTTGATTTATTTTCTGCCAAATTTTGTGAGCTTGGAAAATCTCAATTAGATAAAAAAATGCTTTAAAATGAAACACTGACTTATCTGCTTTCAGGAAGGGAGGTGGAAAGGACAGAGTCTCTGTGATTCTTTGTCATAACATTCTGGGGTTTTATGTATAAACACAAATTCAGAAATGTCTATAAAATTTCACTTAAACCCAAAATAGACCAAAGATACGAAATACAAAATACTCAATTTCTAGTATAGCTTTGAACAGACAATGCATCTTTATGTAGTATCTGATTTAATGCCCATTTTATCACAGATGGTATAATCACAAAAAACTGAACACTTGAAAGGAATTTGACAAACAGAACCAGATGTAAAACATCTTGAAGCTTACAAATTCATCACAAAGATTAAGGAGGACTTGAAAACACAGGGTTTGTAAGCTTCCAGCAGACCAACACATCTGTTCAGTCCAGAAGTGCTTTCCTAATTCCTGAAGTGTTTACACAGTGAGAAGATGCAGTAGGAACTGCATCAGATGCCATTCTGTTTGGGGGGTTCATTGCCTCAGCTCTGCAGCGGAGCCAGGGCACAGAATAACCACACACAAAATGCCACTGAAGAACACGGATGTATTGGCCTCAGGAGAAATATTACAGGCAGGTGGGAAGCAAGGGAGAAATGTGCTGTTGTACTCCAATAATTAATGTTAAAGTGGATGGATGTGGAAGAATCCTTCTGTCTATGAATAACTGTGCTTTTATTACTGGTTAAGGCAAAGGCACTGTGGAGTCACTTCTGCAAAATCAAAATGATGCTCCTTTCTATGAATGTTTTAAAAAAGGAACCAACCAGGCAAACTAAGATTTCCTTTACTTAATCTTCACTGACAACTGCCCACCTGAAGAAATTCTGCCCTCATCTACTCCAGCCTTGTAACCACACTGTGCTGTTTATGCTGTGCTAACAAGTTTGTGTCCTCACACTGGCCAAGGATGACCATTAGCACCTGTATCCTCACTGCCACAGTTTTAAAGTCCAACACAAAAAGCAAACACTAGTCTGCCTGAAAAGTTAAAACGCCTCAAACTTCCCAAAAGTACTTGTTTGAAACTTGAGTGCTGATCAGAAGAAAGCAGAAACTTGAGCCAGGCATGGGAGAGCCAAGATCTAGGAGAGGTGAGCAGACACCACCAGCAGCCAGGAAAGGCAGCAGTGCCAGAAGTGTTATTTCCAGTCTCCACTCACGACTCTTAAATCCCTTCAAAAAATCTCTCAAAGCTCTCATCCACTCCAGTGGTTCTGGATACCGTCCACATTAATCACTCCTAGGAAAAGAAGAGAACGTTATGCTTGTGCAAGCAAAAAGCTCATCAAGCTGCATGTAACATTTAAAAGTTTGCCCTTTCTAGCATTCAGAGTCCAAAAGTATAATGGAAAGAAAGTACCGAGTCAACAGAGGAGCATCTGCAACCACTTTCAGTGAAGATGGAAGAAAATCAGTGCTGGAGGCAGGCTCAGGACAAGCCTTCGTACATGACAGCTGCCTTCAGCATTCCAGTTTGCTGGCCATTGTCACAGTTTGTTCCAAGAGAAACACTGCTGGCACAAAGCCAGTTTTACTACTGCAGCCCCAAAACATCTCTTGCCCCACAGGGACTGGTTACCTCGTTGTCTCCCACCCGGTTTCCAAACAAGATCCAAATCTGTCAGCAATTTAACTTCACCGTGTCAGCTTTGTTTGTACTGATTTCTAGGTACTGGGCTACATGAAGAGATCTTGTAGCATTGGAAGAATCGTTCTTAGTACTGAACTGTCAGTGCTAAAGCACCCGGTGCTTATTCAGGCCACTCCAGAGAAAGGGTTTTTATGGTACCCTGCATTAGCAACTTCTCTCTGAGGTGAGCTTCAGCATGAAAACAGAAGCAAACTTCTGAGGAACCAAAACACCGCTCAGCTGAGTGAGGAAAAACCTCTGCTAAAGGGAAGGGTTGTGAATATTTTGTTTTATCTGAACTTTGGATCACCTTAAAGCAAAAGGAAATTATCCTTGGGTTCCATTTTGTTTTCTCTTGGTATATTCATGAGTAACATACAGCAAGACTTACTGTCTACAGAAGATTTCTTATATTCTCAATCTCAAAAGTACTCACATCCTCTTCACTTCTATATTGTACAGACACAGCTTGAGATTGCAGTTCCCATGGATGGCTTTTCAGGCCTCTTAAACTCCTCTGTCCTTCAGGGGTGACAAACCACGATTTTTATCACAGCAAAGAAGCGTAGCAACATCCATATCAGTTTATAGTCCTAGGGTTATTAAATTAGTGGCAACATTATTTCTTAAAACATTAATCACCCATTGTTAGAAGTGACAAATTTTTACTTCATTATATAATTATTTTAGGGGCTTTTTTCCCCTCACATTATGCTTTGCTTTCTCCATCTGTTAGTTTCCATGAAGTTGCAACACAGTTTTGGCACAAACTGAGTAATTTCCATCACAATGTATTCATCTTTCTTCATATTTTCATCAACATCTGCATTTCATCATTCTGCATTTCTCAGAGAAAATATTTCCCAAATCTTACTCCTTAAGAGAGTGGGTAAATTTGACACTAGATGATGCTCTAATGCAAAAGCTTTCTACATTGTTTGAGCCTGTTTCTTTAACAGTATACTTTCTTCAAAGTGAGAGGAAAAAAATTATCTTTATTAACCTTTAACTGACCCTAATAGCTGTGTCAATATTCAAAACTGGCAAGTATGACTTTTCTACTACTTTGATTTTTAAAGCCTGCTTTACTAACTCATGAAAGCATGTAAAATATTAAAATTATAAACACTATAAAAAGTACATCTGCAGCACAGGAAACAAAGATAAAACTCAAATTTTCCTTAATACAAATATATCATCTACAAAAAGCCTTTTGTAATTGCTGGATTCTTGTTACTTCTGCTCCAGATGCTATCTTAACCCAAATAAAAATAAAGGAATTTTATACCAAAGCACAAGTTTATTGTGTGCTTTTCAGATTACAAGATAGTCCTCACTCACAGCTACACCTAATTCAAAATAAGAGCTCTTTTAACCATGCTAAAATACCTCCCCCTACCTGCTGAAACGTTCTTACAGCTCTTACGTTTCAAAGCAGCTGTCAACAACATAACAGACCCCAATCATTCACATTGCAATTTTTTCTATAAATTCAGTTTTTGCATCTTCTGACACCCTCAAAAATTTTGCGGCAACTCCAAATAAAACCAAACCTTCCTTGTGCTCAAGTATCTGTGATGCAAAGAAAGCTAGTTGTTCAAGGATAAAATGTAGGTCCAGCAGTGTCCAGACTTACCTGGAATCAAATCCTCCCTGGCTTACTTCACAGCAGGAGCACAAGTTTCTGAGTACCCCTGCCCATCACACTGTACTGACCAGCTGACAACAGTACTCATAAACTCGTGTAACCGAGTGTTCTAGGACTGTGGAAAAACAAGAGTCCTCCAGCAACTGTTAGACTGAAGTGGCATTCAAAGGTGAAGAGAGATGCCTCGCTTGTAACCTTTACAGAGCTTGGAGACTCCATCTATTTTCTCTTGTGTATTAGCAACATTTTTTCAACACAGCTTTTTGTTTAGACTGCAAATGGTCAGTTTTGTTGCAGTGACTGTAGCAGAGAGAGACCTGCCCGGTTTGCTCAGGGAGCAATCCTGTTGATGCCGTGCCTGACGCTGCTGGGAACACGCCTTACACCGTAAGGAGAGCAGCCGAGCAGCTCTAATGCTCCATCACCTCCTTCTCCGTCCCACACCAACTTACACGCTGCTGACTAAAGCTGTTGGAAGCAATATGCCCAAATAAATGGTGCAAGGATAACTGCCTTGCTCCAGCCCCTCCTGGCTCTCTACAGCTCAGACACCAGAAACGCTGTGCAATTGGCAAGCCCACCTGCCCGTAAACCTCCACATAATTTATGTCAAAGCCTGGTGGATTGGTGCTCAGCACCACAGCCTTCAGCTCTCCTCAGCAGAAGAGTTTGTTGATCTCTTTCCTTCACAGACTCTTCCCACACCTGCACTTCTCAGCAGGTGTTCAGAAAAACAACTCTCTGAGTTTTGCCAGGCCAGTGAGGCAGGACCAGCCATCGGAGAGGTGTGTCTATAACACAGACCAGGTTCGGCAGGGATAACGGATGTCTGAGGGCACTGGTGAGGCAGAGCAGTGCTGAACCTGTAGCAGCAGCTGTGGAGCAGACAGACAGACAGACAGCACTGACGTGTCCGTTGTGTGCACACCCCCTCAGTGTGACACTGTGCCTCTTGCCAAGCTGACCAGCCACGTCCCTGCCGCCTGCCACCCCTTACTTCTACACTGGAAGTGACAGTACAATGACCATCATGAAAAAACACAGATCTCTCTGCTAACCTGACCAAAGCAGTCATTAAAACGGGAAGAGCAAAGAAAGAACTCGTGAGCCAAACCACTAAAACCTGCTAAGAACTGAACCTGTGATAATTTAACTCCTCTTAGATTAAGGGAAGGCACCCCAAAGGAGCATTCTCACTTAAAAGCCACACAGAGACACTGCATATGATACAAAGAGAACAGTAAAACACATGAAGCATTGACATGTGAAAGAAACATGTTGCCATTATGTCAAATACTGCTTTTTATATTTTATTAACAAGCAAGCATCCCTGGAACCGGGTCTATATAAAAATACTTCAGAACCAATCAGAATACAAGGGAGTTATATAAATTTATTTTATGCAACACTGATTAGTTTTGAAAATTTCCATTTTTAATGTTTTAATTTCAACTTTTATTTTTTTAAAAAAATCACTAAAAGGACACAACCCACAAAAATACAATCTGTATCTGCTCTATATTTACAGATAACTGGTCACTGTTAAGGCACAGATTTAAAACTAACATTTTATGTAGCAAGTCAAATATTTGTGCATAATGTAACACTAACAATACGATACGCTGTACTGTTATATTCCCTTTGTGGAATCAAAGTAAGTGAGAATTTTCTTTCCTTCCAGTGTGGGGTTTTTTTTTTTGGTTTTTTTTTCAGTTTTTTTTTTTAATGTGAAGCCCTACTGAAAAATAATGTTGTTCATGGGAAATTCTTCACTTTGGTGTAGATGAAATAAGCACTGCTCAGCAAAAGACCACATCCACTTAATGCCGTAAGGAAATCAGTTTCTGAGTATAGTACCGTCTGGGGGCATGGCACGTACCTACAGAAGACTAAAAATCTGAGTGCAAAGCTTTTGGATGCTTTTCAGTTCAGGCAAAACAAGCAAGAATGGGTTGCAGAAAATTCTGTACAAAGTGTTGATGAATATTTAGTTTACTAAAAACATTTTATAAAATAATGAGTCTAAATACAATTTGATTTGCAAGCACGGGGCTTGCAAATGCAAACGTTTAAACAACAGCTCATCTGTAAGCAGGTCAGTAGTCCGTGTGAATGGAACTATCTGCATGCTCAGAAGTGAGCACAAGTGTAAATAAGCTTTAGAATGAGAAGCTGTGGCTTCCAAGAGGGTTTCCATGAAGTTGCTCCTGCCTGTGCAACACACACAAATCTAGACGTGTATATTGACTCTTGGCATTGAGCACAGGAACTGCTGTGAACAACTGTGAGTACCAGATACAGTTTCAGCCGGTCACATCTGCAGTACCATTTTAAAACTAGACAAAGATGCTACTTGATCTACAGGGGAAGTCACCCAGTTATACACCATTAAGTAGATATGGCTGGAATGAGTACTGAGCAGCAATTTTTAGCTAATCACAAGACTTTATATTATTGCTTGATCATCTATGCCCTCAAGTAATAGTCTCTTTAAATTCCCTTTGTGTATGCAATTTTCTCCGTACATCATTTTGCATTCTCACCTTAAAAGAATTACCCACGGAAAGTGTCAAAACTCTCTCACCCATTTTTGCATAAACCCCAACTACTGTAAAAGCTATTCTAATGCCTTCTGTTAGAGCACTTGACAGTGGTTTATGTCCATCTCTAAAGGCTTGTACACTGAACATAAATAATACATTACAGTAGAGGTAAGGTAATTCACAATATTTCTCATGGGAATGCTTTTCAATTAATGCTTGGAAACTACACATTGCATTGCAAAAAGAGGCACTTAATGGATTCCTTCATTATATTGAAACCCTTCATAAACCCATAACACAACATCTACAAAGACAGAGGAATAACATCGCCAAATCTTTCGGACTTTCACAGTATAAGAACACAAAATTTAGCTCTAGCCATTTATAACATGGACTCTTTCTGTTGAACATAACTTGTTTCAGAAATAGTTCATCTCCAGAGTTTCAAACACTTCTGCAGCTGACAATCACAAATCTAGATCGAACAAAACAGATGCTATTGCACCTATTTTATGTAGGTCACTTCATTGCTGCATGCATAGTCATGTAAGTAATATGTGTCATTTATTAAATGGCAACAGTGCTGTCTTGTCAAATTAGATTAGTTGTCTGTTTAATCAAACTGACAGCCCAGAGCTCTAGTTTGATGAATGCCTTTTGGTCTCTACCATAAATCTGCAGTAGATCAGTTTAATCTGTTACGTATTGTAGGTGTATAGAATCTAAAAATAAAAGTCTGATATAAATAAGTGTCCTTTAGTGGCAGGGTACTAAAAATAGCCCTTTGCTTTGAGACAACCATTAAAAACAGTTTTAGCATAAAGGCAGCAGTTAAATACGTTGACTGCAAAGGGTTAATATTGCAAGGTCCATTTTGGTCTTTCATTGCATTTGTTACAGTGAGTATTATTGCAGGCAGCATTAGACTGCTTCATAAGAGCATAATAAGACTGGTCCACTACCAAGTGACTTGATTTTGGAACAATCTCTTCAGATAACTACCTGGGAGACAGAGAGAGGAAAAAACAAAAATCTGCATAAGAACCAGTTCCTAGTACCATTAGAGTGAGATGTGACTTAATGCAGGAACACCTGAAAAATTTTGATTAGTGCCAATATAAAAATTGATATGGAAATGAAAGAGAAATAAATTTCCACAGGACAAGAAATCAGAACATGTAAAGTGCAGAAAGACCTCAATAATTATTTTAAGCAGTACCAGAAAAATCCATCTTGATAAAGCCAAATCTATGCTCTCTGGCATCCCAGCTCTTCATTCTTCCTTCATTCAACAAAGTACAAAATTCAGTGCATACATTATAGTTATAGGTAATAAAATACTAAACAAAGATCCCTATATTATTATTATTGCAAATTCTGTCCAATCTACATGAGTAAAACATAACCCACATTTGGTGTTTCAAAAGACAACCGACAAAACGTGTTCTCTGATTTTTTGGCACGGTACTGTGCAGACAAAAGGCTTTGGTCCTTGACACCCAAACTCCCAAAGTGCAGAGGGTGGCGTGCAGTGAGGGCTGTCCACAGGATTGCCATGTCCATCTGTCCGGCTGCTGTCCGAGCGCAGCTGCTGCTACCAGCGCCCGCTGACGCTGGCAATGTCCGAGTGGTACTGGCGCGGCAGCCGCCCGCTGGCGCCGCCCTCCAGGAACGAGGCGCGGATGTTGGACGGGTCAAACAGCTTCCTCCGGTTTTTGTTCAGCTCTGAGGGGCCAAGCACACCCACAGAAACCTCCCGTCAGAAATTCATTGCAATGCTTTGATCTGAACCAAACACAGCTTCTGTTTAAATGAGTAACGTGTTTTAGACAGATCAGGTATGCACTGAAAGTATCTGTGAGGTTCTCCTCCAATTAAAAAACAGTCCAACAGGGTGACAAGAGCACCAGGTTAGGACTCACAGGCTCCTTGGGGTGCAGCCATCTACCTGGGACAGTTCTTATTTGGCACTGACACAGTGTGAAGTAGATAATTTTTTGCGATATTCATTTAGATCAAATTGACATAACTGAAACTTCAAAAAGTTTGTTATAATACTCAAAGACTGCAAACTTCCTGGAGGGATAACCATGCAATGTAGACCAAGATTGACAGAAAAGCTCATTACTAACTTGATCATTTCTCAATGCACAATCCTTTATTTTAAACAGAAAACTGAAGCAGTATTTTAACAAGGACTTTCAGAAAAAAACAGATGCTCACCTCTCATTTAAATGTTCACCCTAATCTTGTATTAGTAACAGATCATGTAAAATATTTTTCTTTTCCCCACCTTCCTGTTCTTGTAAACAAACTCTGTGCTAGATACACATTACTGAGAGATTACATAGATTCTCAGGACTGCTACTGAAGTAAGTATATTTGCAAACCAAAACCAAAACAAAAAACCCCACCACAAAGCCCCCCAAAAGCAGGCCCTTTTCCCCAGTAGGACAACTGCTCTGCTAATCAATAAAATGGAGGACAGGGAACCAAAAGGTTGAAAATGCCAGTTGTGTATGTAGTGCTGTTCAGACCCTGCAGTGCCTGTAATCCCAGAGATTCCTGCACCCACAATTCTGGGCCATAAAACTTCACAGTCTGGTGTGAGATGAACTTTCTACCAAGCTCCGGTTTTACAGGACTCTTGCAAGTGAGCTGCTGTTAGGTAATGGGAAAGCTCTATAAAGCCCGGGTTTCAGCACCTCTGGTGAGGGGCAAGCTAATATTACCTCTGCAAACTCTAGTCTTACTTTTCAGTCTTTCCAAGGCTTTTTTCCTTTGTTGGCTATAAACACACAATTTGAGTGAGAAGAATACAAACAGCACTTAAAATCAATAAATGGTTTTTACCTGAGATTGCAAGCAGCATTTTTCTTCTGGCACCAAAAGTGGTAATTCCCAACTCTTTCAAATCTTGATCAGTAAGAGTGAGGAATGTCTGCAGATCAATCTAGAGTGAAAAAGAAGTAGAAAAACTATGCAAAACAAGTCTTTCCACAAAAGTGTTAAGTGATAAATGTGGTTCAGAACAGCCTCATTTTTTTCCCCTGCTCCACTTTACAGTTACTTTGCCAAACTATTCTTTGCATGTAAACAGCAATCATGGCTTTTCAATGACTTCTTCACACCGTTGCTCAATTTGCTACATTTCTGACAGAAAAGGAGAAATTAAAGTAGTCAGTTCTGGAAAAGCAGAGAAAAATCAATTAGTCTTATTTATTTATGAGTCTTAAGATTTAGAGTTTTTATCACAATTGTAAGCTGTATGATCCAGCTTTGAAAGAACAGCTCATGAATATCCTGTCACACAGTAAGTTCTAAGTGGCTTTTGGTGAAGAGAGAACAGAAGCACTGCTGGAAAACATCCTACCAACACCCAGGTGCCTCTGGAAGGAACACCAACCTCTTGCTGCTGGAACACGTCTGTGTATTTGCCCAAGCCAAGTTTGCTGAAGAGCTCGGGCAGATCAGATCCCTTAAACAAACTGTTGAGGTTACAGCCATTGCTTCCTGTCAGCGAGGAAATGCAGTCCATGTAGTTACTGCTACTGAGATAGTGTTCAGCTGCAAGGGAACAAGTGCACTTTCAGACACAGCACACAAGGGCGGGCTTTCCCACCAACATTATATTCAGCTAGATCATTAAATTTACAAAGTATCTAAATCTTTATTTTTCAGGAAAAAAAAAGCTTCCCAGTGGTCTGAGAGAATGAGCGGCATAAAGGAATGTTTTTGTTCATTAAGTTCCAGTGTTTGTTTTCTAGATCTACTTTTGTCCAGCCAACCCATCGCTGTTTATCCTTTTTCCACACATTTTATTCTCTGGGAAAGCTGCAGCTGCCACAGAACATTTTCTTTTGCTGCCAATGTATTTGTGTTTCTGATTTTCTTCTAACACACATGTAAATACACTTTTAATCTTTAACTGTTTTAATTAACCTAGAACTTCCATTTTTGTCCGGTTAGGTTGAAAGCATCAATAGATTGATTTCAAATAAACTTGTCATCTCTTAGTTCTTCAAGTAGTTCAACTAATGGGCTTTTAAAACCATGAATATTTTCTCTAATTAGAGCTATCCTTTCTTACCATGTCCAGATTTCATTATCTGTGTACTTTGAATTTGAGATTTAAAGGTTTTAAATTTAATATTTATTTAAGCCTGACAATTTAAGGTTTATTCCCTTTTACAGGAAAATCAACAACAAAAAGTATAAACATCCACAGTCCTTATTTCCCCATAAAGCAGATGGGCAGTATGGACTTAGTACTCTCTACCTCCACTCTTTGCTCTTTCAGAAAGGCATCTATTAACTTATTCAAAAACTAAAGTTTCAAAGAGTTCAACTAAAGTAGAATTTCAATTTTTAAACTTCAAACAAAGCTTAAAAAGTAATTATGAAACATACAGCCTGTATCCACAGAAACCAGTACTTAAAATCATGCTAGACCATGCTGAACACATGGTCAAGCTTCTTTTCATGGAATTGCCTGGGTTGGAAGGGACCTGAAAGATCTTCTTGTTCCAACCCCCTGCCATGGGCAGGGACACCTCCCACTGTCCCAGGCTGCTCCAAGCCCTTCCAGCCTCGCCTTGGACACTGCCAGGGATCCAGAGGCAGCCACAGCTCCTGTGGCTGTGCCAGGGCCTCAGAACCCTCACAGGGAAAATTTTTCATAATATCTGACCTAAATCTACTCTCTTTGTAGCCACTCCCCCTTGTCCTGTCACTACATGTTGTCAATTTTATCTCCATGAGGAGAATCATGCTTTAAAATCCAGTTCCAGCACAGATAATGACTTCATCAGTGAGCAAATGGCCCAATAAGCCCTGTCAGCTGTTGCATCAGCAACAGAGCAGAATGAGAGTAGTATAGAAAAAAGCCTTTCTACAGGTCTGGTCTCAATACACCTTGAAAAACCCACTCCATGACTGCAAAGAGTTTTCAGCAAGAATGTCTGGCATTTAACAAACAGCCTTAAAAATTATTCTTTTGGACCATTATTTGTATTATCATGTTACACAAGCTTGCACTTCTCAATTTGTGAAAAAAGTAATTACTTTACAAGGTGTCAGTAATTTAAACCCCTAATGAAGTCAGGATATACATTCATACCAAAATAAATGCTGGTACCAATATGATTATTTTCTTTTAATTGGATACTAAGAGTTCATGAACCTGATTTGTTCTGTTTCCGTTTGGGGCTGCCAATGGAGGAGACAAAATCGTGAGCAGCGGGCCCCAGCCCGTTCCGGTCCCTCCAGTTATCGGACTCGCTGCCGCTCCCCAGGTGCTCCCGACTGCTGGACCGGGACAGCGACATGGAGGATCCCTGCAAAGCACAGACACAGAGTTTGGGCTGAGAACAGAGCCTCACTGTGACTCAGATGTTTGCTTTGAGGCAGCTGACTTAAAAAGCTGCTTTTAATGCTCGCAAACATTCTTTTGGCAGCTGATAAACAGTCAAATAATTGCAAACCGGACACAAAAACAGCAGGTGTGCCTAAAACATATGCAGTTTACAGTTTTCAAGCAGGAGTTATTTAAAGACCATGATTCAAAATAAATTCTTCAGTATTTCCAAGTTTGTTTCCAAAACATTCCACAGTATCAAATTCCCACACAAATTCTAGACAAAGCAGTCTATTGACTACATCCCTTCGCAGGGAAGGGAACATAACAGAACATTTATCTGAAGATAAGTGGATTGAGTACACACTACTTGACAACAGTCTTGCTCACCATACTACAACAACAATGCCTTGTGAATTTGTAATTGTTTTGTCTGGTGTCTTCTTAAAAAGATTTTCATATACCTGTGAAATATTTATTATCAACTCTCCTCACTATGGGTCAGAACATAGCAATACAAGGCAGCAGTATTCCAGGGCAATCAACCTTAGAGATATCACATACTTACATGAGCTAAAAACTGTGGATAGTAACAATTCTATAAACTTGTACCAAATCTCAGTAGAAAAGCATCACTTAGGAGGCAATCTTTTACATTATTGAGTAAAACTGATACCCCCGAAGAAACACTGTGTTTTTGGTTAGAATCACAGACCTATTTAGAGATTCTAGACATCAGGGCCTGGGGGAAAACCCCACCCCGACTCAACCAACATAGAAAAGTATTGCAAAAAACCTGCAGATTTTGGGTGCAGCTTTTTCTTTCCCCTAGGTACTACTGCATTATGTGTACCAAGCCTACTAACAAAGTAGAATGGCTCAAAGTTGATATGCCAAGCGGAGAACACCACGGCACATTTTTATCCTGGCTGAATATTTATTTGGCATTAACAGGCAGGTATACCCTGGAGAACTACAAAGTCTCCTTCTTCAAGAAGCATACCATTTACATTTTATATAAGTAGGACAGAAAAAGATGTCTCTATGGAAGCTGGGAAGGATTACAGCAAGGAAAAGCATGCTAAAAAGCACTTTCAGCATGCCTTTGAGAAGAAAGAAACAAGTTCCCTGCAAGATTTCCATGCTGGAGCTCAGAAGAGAATTGCTGGACTCTGCCCTCTGCCCGGGAGAATTCTGAGCCCAGAGAATAGTGCAGGTAGAGACAGCTGTTCCAGTTCTGTCCACAGAAATCTTGTTCTGCTGCTCTCGTCCACCATGCAGTGATACACATTATATAGTTTAGCTGTCATACATACACTGTTCTCATTAGGTTACAAATTCCCTATTGCCCGTTTGCAGCTACGGAAATGTTTGGTCCTGCAAGTTGTTCAAAGCTGCTTTAAACAAATATATTTTAAAGAAGCAGATGTCTATGCTCTATGACTTATCTAGAAACAGATATAACTTTGCGTGCTGGGCCAAATGCAATCCATATGCCTTAATATTTACATTAGAAATATTTTTCACCATAAAAAATATTTAGAACAGTTATCTGCAGGACTTTGTATCTACAGAAGTTAGACATTTCTCAGGAGAAACAACGGTATCATTCACTAGAAGTAAACTTCTGTTACAATATCCTTTTATGTACCTCATATGTAGTTGTCATGGAAGGCTTGTAGGATACATGATTCGCTCTTCTTAG
Organism: Zosterops lateralis; assembly: GCF_965231275.1. Taxonomy (NCBI): domain Eukaryota; kingdom Metazoa; phylum Chordata; class Aves; order Passeriformes; family Zosteropidae; genus Zosterops; species Zosterops lateralis. Next base: position 384,359 of record NC_139768.1, read on the forward strand.
TTCCTTGATAGTTTCTGCAGGCATTGATTTAGAGAACCCCAAACCACTCCACGTATTTGTTGGAGTTCTCACTTCTGTTACAACTGGCTTCTTTAACATAGCTGAAAATAGAGACAAATCAGTAAATCTCAGCCTTAGTCAAGGTACTGAGAGGATAATACTAAAGTGATGTTTGCTAATGGCCTGAGCCCAGCAAACAGCAAACCCTAAACATCCCCACTTGCTACACAGCTTGAATCTTCCCCTTCCTGAAAGCAACCTCCTCTGCCAGAAGATAGTTAAACCCCACAGGGCTGCATGGAAGCCAAAAGAATCAGATCTGTTTCAAAGAGAGGAGCTTCTGTTTTTCTTTTGGTGAACGGCTAATTTGGTTTATTTTATAACAGGGTCAAAGATATGGTTAAGCCCCTTACCAATTCTACAACTTAATTTATCCTTGAAATAAGAGGCCATTTAGCTGATATGACAAACACCTTAAAGTTTAAATTGCATCCAAATAAAGTGAAGTGTCACAGCAATGAGCTCTCTGAAAACCATACTGATCATTTGCACATGGATGTGCTTACACATCCCATCTGCAAGCTGCTTATACTGCATTTTATGCTATGTTGGTAATAGGAAATTTTTTGGAATATAAAGCTAACATAGAAATGTTTCACTACCACTTTCAGATTTTATTAAAAATTGGATTACCAAACTGAAACTTCAGGAAATTATTTCACGCACATGCTAACAAACTTTTCAGAAGTCACTGTTCATCCACATACCTTTGGTTGCTAGTAGTTTCTTCTGTTCATAGTCAAATGCCTAAAAATTAAACAAGCAGAAGATAATTTAATTGCCATCCTAGCTAAATGTCACTCATCTCTGTGAAAACAAAGGTTTTCAAAGTGGCCAGTGAATATATCTAGGAAGAACCTGAAATACTGCACAATAATTTCATGGTAGCCCAGTTAGACCCCTAGTTTCTTAAAGAGTTCACTCAAACAGAGATAAAGACTTTAAATAACTATCGGATTTCCATATGAGTGGGGCTGCAGCAGTATTTACAAACTGCTTAGGAAGAATTTAATCTTCAATTTTTTAAAATAAGATATCTTTCAAACATTATTTCTTTTCCTTAACTATCAGTTCTTAGCATTTAAACCATTCCTCAACAGTACAAAAAAGGTAAAATCTTTGTAAATCTAGGCACCAGTTATTTTCAATAATCTTTCAGGTTTGGTTCCCCTCCATGCACTCATCTTGTGAAAGGAAAAGAACTTAAGTTTTGAGAGAATTTAAAGAACTTTGGCTTGTATTCCATCCATGCCAGTGGAAGATGTGAAGTTTAAATATCCCTGATTAAACAAGCTACCCTTTCCTGAATTACAAATTAGGAGATCTAAACATAAAACTACAAAAATGCTGTATTAGCCTGAATATTGCATTCTCTGCTGCAAATAACTAGAGGAATAACTGAGGAAAAGGGCTGTAAGACACCAGCCTTCCTCTTGTTCTACTCCAACAGTCTGGTTATGCCCACACTTAACAGATCCATTCTGAAAATAACCCTGTTCCTGCTTCCTGACAAACAGCCAAAGGGGTCTCCTCCCTCCTTGGGGAGATTTGCAGTAACGGGCAATCAATGGTTTATATTTGTAGGTGATAATTAACCAAGCTGTCACTGCATATGAGGAGTTGTAACATGTATTTTGTAACTATAACTCTCTCCAAGTGACAATGTAAGATTTCTAACAGGCCAATGATGCTTGAGGGAAATACAGCCACACAATTTTCTGTATATAAGCTTTTCTTAGTCAAGAGAAGCGTAAGAGCTTTTCTGTTTTCAAGGCTTTTCATTGACAGCCCACTCCTCAGTCGAAACAGGCAGTGAATGCTTCCACTGAACTGGCAATGACAATTCAGTCCGCAGTCCCCTCTGCGGTAACTTCACTGTGCGATCAGCAAGATGCACTCGGCCTCACGCAGCAGACGTACCTGCATATTGACGAAGGAGGGCTGCGGGGCCAGCCGCGCCCTCTCCGAGTTGTGCTGGGCCGCCGCCGCCCGCTCGGCCGCCCGCTCGCTGCCCGGAGCCTTCTTGTCGGCCACGGGGCCCTCCGGGGCGCCCAGCTCGGCCTCGGAGAGGAGCCTGTCCGCCGAGAGCAGCCGCTCCGCGGTGCCCGGGAGGAGCCGGTCCGCCGTGCTGCGGGGACAAAGCGGGGACACAGCGCCGTCAGCCCGGCCCGGCCCGGCCCGGGGCAGCTCTGCACAGCCTCGCCCCGACAGCCTCGGCAGACAAGGTCAAGGCATCTCTGTACACAAACATCTCAGCGTTTTCAGCAACCTTTCAGCTCTCCTGGGCCTTTTTCCCTGTCAGTGAGGGAAAGCAAGTGTTCCTCCTCCCTGTATTTCCAAATAGGAGGTATACCCTATGGATTCAGTTTTGAGCTGTCTGGCATCTGGAATTTTTGCATGCAATCCTACTCAGTGTGATTTCCTGTTTAGCCTCGCTCAGGCCAGCAGTTCTAACAGGTTCATAGTTGTAAGATAAAAGGGATTGCATAACAGGGACTAAAATTTGACATAAGTCCTACTTGCTTTCACACCTTCAATAACTGCAGTCCTAAATGTCTGTATTACCCCTTGATGCAATTTCCCCCCCTAAACTCAGCTATGCTTTAGGCCTACTCTAGAACAGGATAAACTCTTACTTCAAAAATTGATCATATTTTGGAAGTAGTAAACTACTTCCCCCAAGGAAACTGTGAGTACTATGTCCTCAACAAAAAGAACAAGACACACAATCAATCAAATTTGGTTAACAGGATTCCCTGGATCCTGAAACTGTGAAGGCAGAACTAATGAAATACATATCATAGCCTTAATAGTGTAAATAGATGAAGCAAAAGAAAATATGTGTCTCAAAAGAGTGGTGATAAACAGCTCCCAAACAAAGAGTGAGAACACCAGTACATTGGACAAAAACACTGCATTAAGAACAAAACCTGTGCTGCCAAGATTTATTATGACTCAAACAAGCCCTTCCCACTGCTGGGTCATCAAAGAGCCACCCCAACCAAAATCATCACTGAGACAAGTGTTTGAGAACATGCTGCTAAGCCCTGAACACAGCTGCCCTCAGAAGAAAACAGCCTCAAGTACACACTAAAGGAAAAAGCTGTCAGAAATTATTCTCTAAGCAATCAATGAAGAAGTGTATGCTTTAGAAACAGGTCATGAAAGTTCCTCTAATAAGGATCTCCATTCTTTTGTGGAAGAGGAAAGACATTTTTTAAAGCCAAAGACAAAGAGGATGAATGAAAAAGCATGCAAAGTCTGCAATTCCCAGACAAAACCAGGGCTCTATTAATGTCTAATGTGATGGAAAATCAAGGCCAAATTAAATCAGATCTTTGAGTATCTTATGACTGAATCTGTGTACAAAACGTGTGAAGTAATTTGAAAATGTTGTGGAAGTTCCACTAATGTGGTTTACACACTCAGCTTACTGTAGGTGGGAGTTTTTGGTGCCTTGCAGCAATTCCACCGTTTGTCTCTTGGCACAGGCTGGTTTGGAAGAGCTCATCATCTGCTTCAGGTCACTGGTGTTGGCCGAGTGCGACGGGCTCCGGGGCATGCCCACCTCCACAAAGGCATCATTGCAACCTGCCAGGACAGGAAAAGGAGAGTGAAACATCCACCCTGCTGTGTGCCAGGGAGCTTTCTGAGGGAATGATAACCATGGGAGAAGCCCTCCCCTTCCTCCCTACAGGACTGTATCCAGGGATAGATATTGGGTCAAAGTTAAACAGTCAAGATGTGCAAGTTCAAACGCACAGAAAAGGTGTCAGCATTCACACACATAATAGTCACACTAAGTATTTACTTTCTTCAAATATTCATTCTAGGTAATATTAATAACAAATGTGAAGACTGACAATTCAAAGTGACTAAGTATTCTGAAGAAATTTGATTTTATACCCAGTTTTAATAGACCTTTTGCCAGGTGCTCAGTTAACTTTTGCTGGAATAAGAGTTCCTCCTACTTCATGTTCAAATATCTTTAGAACATGTTTTTAGAAATACTTATCACCTTAAATTGGCAATTATTCAAAATATTGAATAAATATTATTCAAATCAGCATTTCAAATGACCACAACCCTAAATAAGAGATGATCTCCTTGATGAGTATTGACAAAGGAAACAAGGCCTTCACACATATTTGCTCAAGCTGAAGCGGAGCTGGGTCTCCCCCTTCAAAAAATGATGGGGACAGTTAAGCACTTCAGCTTCTAAAAGGCAGCATAACTGAAATGCTGTTGCAAAACACACAAAATTGTCTTCCAGTGTCATCTAGGTTAGATCTACACAATTTTTTGAAAAAACAAACAAACAAACAAAAACCTTCTCAGTGAAATTATTTCCTTTTGTTAAAAAAAGCAAAAATAAAACACCACTGAAACCAGCAGAGTTTAGTTAAGGTGCTGCAAAAAATACTAAAATTGTCATGGGTTATGTTCCCTCTGCTCCTAGGGAATAAGTAAAATGTTGCAAGTACATCTTTGTTGATTTAAGGTGTTTCTATCAACAGTACAGCTCAGTTACTACAGGTTCTATTTACTTTCCTTGACAATGAATCTGGGGCATCCAGCAATATTTTCCTTAAACATGGTTGCAACACCAATTCAGAGAGAACATCATTACATTTTTGTATCATGAACTGCACACAGACTGTACAAACACTACCAGACAAAGGAATGCAATGTCAAAATCTCACCTTCTTCACTATTTGCCTTGGCAGCTACTTGTTCTGAGGCACCATGGACACTTTTTTGCCTTACTCCATCACTGTGGTTTGTGCTCAGCACGTTCTCCCCCAGCGATGCGGCAGACAGTGCAGCATACTTGATGTTCGAGGCCTGAAAAGATTGTCACAAATCACTGAAGTGATTTTTGTGCTTAAGGAAATATTGAAACAATTTCCCCATTCTATCTGTGCATGAAAAAGAGAAATTCATTCCTGGTACAGCAGAACGATGTTTGAATGTTCTATTTCTCAATCTTTAAAAGTCACATTTGAAAACACTGCTGTAGATTTTTAAACTTAGAAGCTTTATAAATCTACTTAAATAGCTGGTTTTCTCTTTCAGCTTTTCTTAGTAGAGTTCTAGTACCAAGAAATTGGATTCTGCAGCAGAGTATCACTTACCTTTACGTGACCATTTAAAGAAGGTGAACCTTTTTTACTTTCTGATTGTATGCCATTAACGTGGACTTCAACAGGAGTCAAGCCTGGCGGTGGAGATGGAGTGTTCTGACCATAATTAGGCACTCCAGACAGCAGAATACTAGTTAAGGTTGCTTGGGCAGTAGATGGTATCATTAGGTGTGGAATAGCAGAAAAACCTGTAACAAAACTTGGTTATCTTCTGATTAATTGTCTCATTTAACTTCCTCAGGCATTACACTAATTTATCTAAACCTTTATGTAGCTATGATACATTACTAAAAATTTCCATTAGAATTGCATGCCAAAACCATAATGCTTTATCTGGATAGGTTAACTTTGTTTTCTACATAAAACAGATGAAAACACTGCCTGTGACAGCACGTCACATATTAAGTTATAACCTTAAATTTGCATATTTATTCATCTGTGCTAAGGTAAGTGTAGGAATTAAGGTTCTAAAGAATTAATTAATCTTGACTTGTCAACTGCAATTCCAATGACTTGGTGTTGCACAGCTCATTTAATCCACATTAACATTTTACTGACCTGTGGTGTTTGTGTTAGCAAGAGATGTTGCCCACAAGGTGGGACTGGGCGTGCCTGAACTTGGACTCTGCAAAGGGCTCACAGAGCTATTGAGGGCATTCAACAGAGAGTTTGGAGCAGTTGAGGTGTTGACTGACAGGGCTGTTGGACCTAAAAGCCCTGCAAAAAATTGTGCGAGTGAATATTTAGTTTAGACTTACAGGAAAACATTTTTCACAAAAGTACCAGTTGAAAAGAAAGAAACAAACCTCTTGCTCATTTGCACCAGCCTGTATTTCACAAACCAATTTCAACATTAAACCTGCTGCTCATTTGGTGCACATTAATAATTCTTGTTCTTAAACTGGGCATCATATATCCAAGAAGAATGGGAGCATCTTTTATGTCCTTCTGCTGGACCCTAATTCTTGTCAGAACAGAGTCTGCACTGGCTGCTTCTCAGCCCTGGCATCCCTTTGTATCCCCTCCTTTGCTTCTGGTGGGGTTTGTTTCAAAGCAGCATCACAGGGACACAAAGCAACTGTGCTGCACCACCTCACTTTGATTTCACACAGAAACCTTTTTCTCAGAGGCTCCTGTGAATTAACAACTACTTGCACACTAATAACTATTCAATTTCTTTTTGCACCTTTAATACAGGCTGCAAATCATCCCCCAAATGCATTGATCATTCCCAAAACATTCCCCCAAACCAACTCTTCATGTAGAAGTATTCACAAGCAGTTCAGCACTACACACTGAAAAGGTAAAAATCCCAAGGCCCCAAAGTGCAGCATGACAAGAACAGTCACAGAAGCATCAGAAAGCAAAATCAAATGGCACAAACACTTTCCCCTGTGTGACCCCAGGGAAGGATGTGAGATGGAACCACGCAGCTCTCCTGCATGGCAGGTCACAAGGGACAATGCTGGTTACATGACAACTCAGTTTCTAGGACCTGTGTCTAGATTTGTCACTAGATTCTTCTGGAACTACTTGGTTTTTCTCTCTATACATTTCTGATACAAAGGTATTTTCAGAGCTTGAAAATAAAATAGTAATTTCAATCTGGACTATGAGCTGCTTCTATAAAATTGAAGAGTTTACCCAATTTTGTCCTAAATTTCCAGCTGGTGAGGTCTAAACTAGAAGCACATGGATCCCTCAGTTACAGTGAGATCCTGACCTGAAATGTGGTGTTTGCCACGTTACCTTTCCCAGTGCTGTTACCAGGCCTAAGCACCCTCCCAAACTCAGGACAGCCTGGGACCTCACACAGCCAGAGAGGCTGTGAAACCCATGCCCTGCCTCACCTGTGCTTCCCTCCCTTTCAGCTGAGTGGTTTGCTCTCTTCCAGAGACTCTTCAACAGGGACGAGTCCCACACCTGATTACAAAAGCCTTGGAGAAGTTCTATAACAAGCCCTTGAGAGGCCAGAGGCTGTTGAAATTCTCCAACACTTTAACACGATTCCTTACACAAAACACACATCTGATCCTTTTTTCTAGTACAAGTGATTTCAGTTTAAAACAAAACAGTATTAAAGAAAATATAAATTGAATGACTGCATACCAAGCCCAGTGAGTCCCAGCCCTGCTGAGGACAAAATATCCAAACCAGGACAGGACAGCCCAACGGGGCACGAGACAGTAGAGGGATTGGACGCCACGGTGACTCCGCTGCTTTCCAGTCCCAGGAGACATTTCCGTGCCTCGTACATATTCAAGGCATTTCGTTCAACACTTTTTACAATCACAGACTGCAGGGAAAGAAAACAACAACAAAAAAAGGAAAACCAGTGAGTAACACTTCTCCATAACGCAGGTAATTCTTCTTCACACCCCTGCATGGCTGCCACAGCAGTCAGGGTGAGACGGCATGAGATAACACCCATTACCAACTATTTAAATTCAGGGGTCTGAAGTTCAGGAGACTAAGACCAGGGATTTCGTAAGGATTTGCAATGAGAATGATGGAAGACCTCTCTAAGAAAATTAATTACTATAGTACTTTGGTGCTACTTGGTAGACCAAATGTTAAGCACCTCAAGAGCTAGATAACTGAATTAATAATTAATATCTTATCTTCTCTTTTACCTGAGCTTTATACCTTGAAGTGGACAAAATCCCAGTTGTTCATCTCAAATTTACCTATTAAATTCCTAGCTGTTTGAGAATAAGGTAATAAGTTTCTGGAAAATTAAATTACAAAACTCCATTGCTTCTTGTACATCTTCTACAGGACGTTTCTTTGCAGTGATTTTACATATCCCTACACAGGGAAGCTCACAACGGAATGATCATTTAAAATTTTAAAACTTTTGCTTGCTTTGGCATTTTATACAACACAGGTAACTGCAAGAGTCCCCTCTCCACACTGGCCTAAATATTTGACAAGAAACACCTCCCACTGCCTTTATCATTGTATTCTATACGAAAGCTAATTTATTATTAAGCATTTAATGAAAGTCAAATCACCCTGAAGTAGAGCTGCTGGATCATTTAAACTGATATTTTGGGCAGAAAATACATATGGCTTTCACAAGTTTATGATCCGTTAAACTGGGGGGGAAGAGCACACATCAATTAATCAGCTCTAAAACTTTGTCATGACAGCCTAAAAGGAAAATATTAGCTTTGCACAAACCTTGCTTGGTTGTTTTGGCTTAGGCTTAATGCTTATGAAGACATCTAACTGCTCCATTAGCTGTGTTATAAACTGTGGTTCTACTTCAATTTCTTCCTTCATATCAAACATGAGCACGAGGGGAAGGCAACCCTGAAAAAGAGGCACAAAAAATACCTACCACTTGGCAAAGTAAAACACAATTTGCAGTTACACTATCAAGGTTATTTTTCAAGTCATGTTACCAGAGATTACAAATATTTTCAATAACTACAAACACTGACAAAGCCCTGACAAAAACTGAATCAGCTGTTTGCAGTGTGAACAGCATCCCTTCCTCTCTAAGGCTGATTTACATGTAGCTTGTAAATACATGCAGAGCAAGCATATTTTCTATGATCTTGAAATTTTTTCATGCAAGCTTCACCGAAAGTATTTACCATGAGATATTGCCTGGCAAGACAGACAGACTCAATGGTGCCCTGGAGGTAGACAGTGGATTTCTTCTGTGGGTTACTAGGGTCGGGGAAGTGGATCTGAGCACCAGTCCTCTGCATGATATGTTTGATGTTGCTGCCATTTCGACCCATCATAAAGAGATGATGCTGCGCTGCGATGTCCAGCTGTGTGCTCACGGGGATTGCAGAGGCCAGGCTCCCAGCCAGGTGTTCCAGGAGCATGGCTGTTCCTTCCTGGGGGGAAAGGGGGAAACCAGTGAAACAGTGCTCACAGGCACACTAAAGGAGGTCTCAGACTGCTCCCTTTCCTGCCATGCACTCCACAGGCAAGATAAGAAAACTCTGTTGGGTTTAAAAGCACAATTGATTTGTTAAAGGTAACAAATGCACTAAACTCTGCCCACTACTCCCCTGTTATGACCAAATGCAGCATTTAATTGGCACTCTGTAACAGGCAGAAAGACAGTGCCACATGGTTTGGTCCCAACAGACCTTTTGTGGCCACAAAAGCAGTCAGAAAGTCAGCCTAGATTTATCTGGGTAGATACACTTGCAAAACCTGCCTCTTGGAGCTGGGCTCAGATGTTCTTACTGGCTTGAGATAAACCCATCTGGGACTGTACCAATCTCTCCTGCTGCCAGTTCCTAACAAGAACACTTTTTTACTTTATTAAGATGAACAGGCTCCTGCCAGTTCCTTGCCTTGGCTGTCAAATTCACATCTCTGAGCGCTGGATTCGCAAGACCAGTTTTACTGACTGATTGGGCAACTTTCAAGGGTATATATTTGTGTGCATATTGACACGAGCTCAGCATGAACTATTAGAGATGGGAGGTGTATTCTGGGGTTTTTGTTTGTATGGTTTTTGAATTAAAAAATGGGTAAGACCAGCATGTATTCCAGCATTGCTGAAAACCTGAACAAGTGTGCAGGAGGTGAGTACTGGATTAATTAAAACCTTACTACTAACGATGCTAAATCCTAACCTTAAAACTATTTTCTATGGATTTTTATGCTTCACCTGTATAAATACAGGAAAAAATTCAAACCCTCAGGGCTTGCAAATGATTATACAATAACATGCTGAAGAGGCAATATATGCCATCTGGGACATATAAATATATGGCATTCAGAAATCTTCTTTAGAGCAGAGATTACCTTCACAGCACTAGTGTTGTTTTGTGACCCTCTGACAATGACTGTAGCACCATACATCCGAGAGCGTTGTTTGAAGGAAACTGAAATGTTGTAGGTCTGGCACACGTGCTGAATGGTAGGAGAATTAGGATCTGGGATGGGTTGGAGAATTCCAGCAATAGGCAATTCAAACATGAGTACCAATGGAAGCAGCTCCTACAACAATAATGAAGAGGAGATAATTGAAAACCAGATCCATACCCAAACGACAACGATTTTATTCCTCAGTCATAAAATGTACTGATCAGTAATGATTCAACTGACAAAACACATCCTCTGCCCAGAGTTCATGGATAACAATAGTTTATCACTTGGAAAAAGGCACCTCTTTTTCCAGAGATACTAGAGTGGGGGTTTTTTGCAGAGTTTTTTTTGAGTTTTGCTTGATTTTTTTTCTCCAAAATAGCAGGAGCATTTGGAATAAGGTTGTGTGACATGTCTGGCTAAAAACTTGCAGTAAGCTTTTGGTAATTTATTTGATTTTTCATTATCCATGCCAAAATACACATAAGAGTTGAAACTAAGAGGAAAAGATAGAAAATAGCTACAAGTGGAGAATGACACTGAATTATTTACACAAATTACACATGAAAATGGTTAAGATGTGAGAAGCAGAAATTGCCTTTCCCAAGTCATAGATTCACACAGGATGCCTGAGCCTCCACAGCCCATCTGTGGTGGGTAAGTTAAGATGAAATTTTTTATACAGTATGGAATTAATTTACACCTTGCTGAGAGTGTAGACTTGGTGTTCAAGGCCCACTTTGGGCCAGTTAACAATTGGGCCAGAATGTGAATCACTGCTACAACACCCTTGGCATATTTCTCATATATTCCCACATTTCTGCCGTCACCAGGCAGAGGCAACAACCCCAGAGCTCTCAAAACTATACACCTTTTCCCTGACAGGTGTTTTCAAGGGGACACTACACTGAGCTACAGCATTACCCGAATTCTGACTCTTGCAGACTCCACTCCAGCTGGCTGTCCTGCAATTGACACCTGCAAGAGCAAAAACATGAAAAACATTGGTTCATATTTTCAATTGAGGCATGGAAAAGTTAGGAAAAGTTACCTAGATAGCTGTGCTCTCCTTAAAAAAACCCTAAGGAATCACACCTGCTGACATCCTAATTTTTATCCAAACACTTGCTGAGAACTATAGCCAATATTAAAAAATGTTACAGCATCTTAGGTTATATATATTTAGACAACTAGAAAAAAAGGATACCTCAAAAAATACAGTGGTGTAGGTCTAATAATGGAATTACTACTGTACACATGTGCTCAGTGCTAACAGTCAGACAACAGTTGGTTTTCTTGAATGCTTTGAATTTACTGCATTTTGCTCAGCAGCCATTAGGATGCACAAATGGGAATTTTAAATAGAAGGATGAGAGACTTGGAAGCAACCATCCCACCAATATTAGCACAAGGAAAGATGTACAGTTCAGGCTCGATGATTTATTCTAATGAAGCTGAACTCTTACAATAGGACATTCATTTCTGCTGCCTTTTTGCTAAGTTTAGTTTTCAACTAAGTTACACTATAAGCAAAAAGCACCAAAAAAATCAACCAGTATGTTGAATAAGTCATTGTGTTGAACAAGAAAAAAAAAATTACAAGAGCAGATCTTTTCATACCACTTCTCTACCATTCACACTAAGTTGCTGACTTCTGTATGCACAAAGTAGTTTTAGCTTAAAAAAATTAAAATGATTCATGAGCCATCACAAATTGTTTCCATCTGTTTTTAAAGATTTGCTCACTTAGAAAACCCTGTACTTTCCACACAGTGTAAACACCAAAAATCTATTTCCCTGAACATGAACACGCCATCCCCAAAAACCCATTTTGATGAGAGAAGTTTAGAAATGTTTTATGCTCTCAGGAATTACAGTACAAATGAGCTCACTAATAAACAACACTTACTTGGTTGCTTTTCTCTGCTTGATTGTTCCTATTTGAATCTGGAAAATGGATATGGCATCCTGTTTCCTCCATCACTTTTTTAATATTATTCCCACCTTTACCTATCACATGAGAATGTTCAGTATGTGAAACATCCATCTTCAAGGTTACCCGATTGCTCTGGAAATCAAATACCCACAGTTACATTTGGCTACAGCAGAACCGAATGTTTCAGTTTTTAAGAGTAATTTAACTTCAAGAATGACATCAAAGTTGTATTTCCAAAGGATTTTTGCTGTTACTTAACTTTTACTCAAGGATGATGTTTTTAATAGGAAACATCAGTTACACTGTTTAATAGGAACATCAGCTGGATGTTAATTTGGTCTTGTTTTCTTTCTAGTGAGGAAATAGAACAGGGAGATAAATACCTCACAAGATGGATCTTCAAAAAATGACTAAGGCTTTTAAAATACCCCTGAACTTTCATCAGCTGTGACTTAAGTGTCCTTCTGCAATTTATTCTAATTTCTTTTAATTCTATGTTCTTTCAACTGAAGTCATGCACCCCTGTTTGATCTGAAAGGATCACACTATGAAGACTTTGCAAATCAAAGCCATGGGACCAAGTAAGAGTATTTTTTCTTCCTTAAACAATATTTTTTCGGTATGTATTTTTAAAATGCACAGCCTACAGCTATTCTTAAAAGCTGTGTTGTTATAATAACGTTGTTAATAGCTGTTCAAAAAGTGGTGCTTATCACTGGAGTGTTCTTTTTGGCAACCTGCTCAGAGAACCAGGAAGGTGCCCCACAACTACACAGGAGCCACACACGGCCCCAAAGAGCTGCTGCTGAATGAAAATAACACTTGATTATTATATATATATTATATATAATATAAAAATATAATATATATAATATATATAATATATATAATATATATAAAATATATATAATATAATACATTATATATATTATTATATAATAACACGGCCAAAACCTACACGTTTTAGAAATTCTGGTCCTGATGTTTCAGAGTGTAAGAATGGAGTAAGAGTTAAAACATAAAACAACATAAACACTTCTAAAATCAAACTTCAAACAGAAACAAAATGTTGGGTTCTCTGAAGTGGTCACATAACCTATTGCTTGCAGTGAAGCTGCATTTCAGATTTTGAAGTAAAACCCCAATTCAATGAACAAATCAGTTATGCTTTCAGCCATATGGCTGGAAATACTATTTCTATATAATTCAGATCTGGAAAAGCTGTTTCAAGCAAGTATTTTTCTTGCAAAATGTTTAAATATGTGGGTATACACCAATATCAACATCTGCAAGGCATTTATTGGAGACTTTGCTTCAGAGCGTCCATAAATACCTTCTCTTGAAATGTGCCCATTAAAGAGATCAATGTCACCACAAAATTAGGGCCTAAGGTGTCATTCTAAGAAAGTTTTCTTACTTTTGTGTCCAACACAGACATGATTTTCTCTTTTGCTTCTTTAACGTTTTCTTTTTTTCCAGAAACTTTAATATGGGGATCTATAAAAGAAATAAACTTGTAAGAAAAACACAGTAAAATATCTATAAAAAATTTCCTCACTGCTCAAATAAATTTGAGCCCATTATTTATAATCCACTGATAAACTGCACCACCAGCCTTTGGGATTCAGCTGAAGACCAAAACATCTTATTCCATCCCTTCAGCCCCACAATTAGGATTACCCAATGAATTTATTAAACATAAGAACCAACATAAAATAAATAGAAATCAAGTTCCAAATGTACATCACAGTATCATAAACAGTGCCTGCAATGCAATTACACAGCTAAGCCACCACGTCTTCTCAAACCAAAAGTAACAGCAGACAACCCAAAGCTTTTTGGCAGCCCACCAAACTCAAACCTCCCTTATCATCACTGTTATATTTATTTAGTCTCTTCAAATTATCCTTTGCAGTTTTAACCTGGCATTGAAGGCGTCTCTACAAAGTTTTCTATTGCATTTATCAAATGAAATTTAAATGACACTTTATTAAAACAAACTGCTGAAGTTTAAGTACATAAATGAGCAGGAACACCAGCTGGTGGTGGGGTTTGCCCAGTGAGATGTAAAATATTGATCCTGTAGCCCACATGGTTTACATGATAATTTTCAGACCCTGCTCTTAAACAACTGAAGGTGCTGGGCTGAGCTGGTGCAGTTCTGCATCCCATAATATACACCTGGTCAGAGGGTGCAGACCCAACTCTGGAACTGAATCAGGTACCAATTACTCCAAGTGTGAAAATGCCACATCAGCCAATTCAGCAGCACCATCTGGTGTCCAGGAGCACAAAGTGCCACAGTGCAAAATCGCCCCCAAAACATTAAATGGAAGTTCGGTTAGAGCAAACAAAGAAATGCTCAACTGAAACAAGGGTATGACACTGCAGGTGATGCCCCTTTCCCCTGCTCTTGACTCCTCTGCCCTTTTGCAGTGCCTTTTTCTCCTGTGATACAACAGACTGTTCTTAAAAAATTCTCAGCACTCTTCTGACTCTTGAATTAATGCAATTCATTATGCTAGACAAATAAATACATCTCAGGGAATATAAAAACAAATATATTCCAAATGGCAGGAGAAAACAGCTGTAACACAAGATCTGCCTTTCCCATCATCTCAGTGACTGAAACCACTTCCCTACTAAAGATATGTGAAATAATACAACTTAAGGCTGTAAACTTGTTCTATTCAATTGAAAACTGAAACTCTTCAAGTCGTGCCTGGACACTCTTTTCATTCCAACAGTAAGAAAAGCCTCTAGTCTTTACCACTAAGAAGTTCTGAGCACATTCAGCTGGGGATACAGAAACTCTGAAGGAACACAAGATTCACTGCCAAGTTTCATGGAAGTCAAGAAAAATGCTGCATTTTTCAGTTCTGAGAAACATTTTATTTTTTAAGATGGAAAAACCATAGTCACAAAAACATGGTACGCACACAGAACCTACAGAAGCTTCAAAAATCTGCTGCTTCAGCCTTTCACAATGGAGCAGAGTCAAACAAAACCCCAACAGAGCAGTCTTAAGGGCAAATTTTCTTTTCTTTTTTAAGTTGACAGGAAGCCATGTGGTTCTAATGCATTTAAGCTGTGAATGATATTTGAAGTGGATGTCGCAGTCAGAAGTTCCCAGAAGCAGATTCTGGCACACTGGGTGTGCTCCAAGTGCTCTTTAGATGCAACCAGGAAAAACACAAGCCCAGACCATCAGCACCACTGTGGAGTTGATTTTCATGTATTTGTAAACGTTATATTTAAATACACATTTGATTATATGTAGGAAAATGACCTGAAATCAAGCCTGGCATCCTATTAGTACCAAAGGAGATTACTATCATTCCAAATTATTTGCTTACTCATGAGTGAAAATACAGTTTAGAATACCTATTTTTTCCATTTCTCATCTCAGCTGGACACTGCTTTTCTGTTGATACTGACAGCTTTGGCCAAACATCCTGTATTTCTACATTTGTTTGTTCTTTTAAGATGAAAAAAGCTCAATGGCTCAGCTTGAAAACAAAACCAAAGAAGAACCCACAAAAAAAAGAATCCACTGATGCCAGTGACGATTCTAAAATATGCTACCAAATCTTTCAGAAATGGTCATGAGTACTCTCTCCTTACTTGACTTCTTGTCAAGGACACAGTGGCTGGAAATGGAGCAGTTTAAGTCAAAGAAATTTGTTCATTGAAAGTTGTTCACTCTTTCCTTCAGTGAAACACTTTAAAAACAAAATCCTCATCAAATTTTGCCTGAAAAGAGTCACTTGTGACTAAAAGACTTTGAAGTGTTTGCACTGGTCTTGCATGAGTTGGAAGCACATTGAACTGTGTATGACCTGCAGGAAAACTCACAGGTACCCAAATAACAACAAACAGATCATTTTAGGAATCGATTAAGAATTTAGAGAGACAAATAGATCATAATAACCTGATTTTCTGTGCATTACAGAAACAAAAGTTCTTAATATAGCTGTGGAATCAAATAGCTTGTTTGCTTTGCAGATGATTCCCTGGATTAACAGCTACATTTAATTTAGAAAAAAACCCAATCCTACCTTGTCTTGGGCACTAAGGCAAAAATCCGGGTTGGATAAAGCTCCACATTTAACATTTGAAACACCTCCAGGTGCAATGGCAGCAATGCAGTGTCAGAGCCCCCAGAATGTCCCTGGCAGTGTCAGAAGTGTGGAGAGGGTTGTCAGGCACAAGGCTGTGCCCAGTCTGGTGTGTCTGGTCCTGGCAGCCAGACCAGCACAACCAGCCCTGCAGTTGTTCTTCATTCCCACTGATCCCGGGGCCACAGCACAGCCCTGGCTGGCAGAGACCACCACCCCACTGCCCTGCCTGGGCACAGCACTGCCACTTTGTCCAGGGGATGCTCTCATTCCTCATCCCTGAGCAATGTGGGCTTTGAGACCTGTTTTTACTGGGTGGCGGGGGGGGAAAATCACCTTTTTTTTGAAGCTCCTCAGTATAACTGGGAGTATATTCCATATAAAACTAGAGAGAGTGAAGAGCAGGTGCCTACCATAAATAAAGATGTGAGACACCAAAGCTTTGCAAACTATTTGCAATCACAGAACAAAGGCTTCAGAAGAGGTCTGTGGGCTAGAAGCATATCAGGCCTTAACACTTTAAATAAAGTGTAGCATCAGGCCCTGGAAAAGGTTTTAACTCATAAGGAACAACATGATTCGTGTCCTGCAAACTATTGAAAATGCCATTCTATACTAATCCATCTTTTCCATCAATTTTGAAGGGCAGTATATTTTTCTTTAGGAATGGAAAAGAAAAAATTAATTTTAACAGGCCTTCTTCTCCACCTCTCAATAAGGGAGGAATATTTACATAGAATAGAAAGCTGAAGTTACACAACAGACACTGCTGGAAATTTTTCTCAACAGCCTTCATTATGCCAGACTCCTGCCTTCAAGTGGTCTTTTATTGCTCCTATCCTCAAATTCCTCACTCCACACTCTGGCAGAGTTTCACCTCCCCAGTCTTTGTCCACAGCTACACCAGCAAGCCTCCAGCTTTTATTGCTACTATTGTGTGTGACACTCCAGAAAACAAAACAAAATTCCTCCAAGCAAAAGCATGTTTGTGCCAGTGCAAATGCATCTACACCAACTTCTGCCAGGCAAGAAATATTTCAAATAATGAAGCCATTTAACTGTGTAGGCCTCTCCTGAAATTCAAGTGTAACATTTAACATCTGGGGCAGCTCTTCAGATCACAGCTATGCATCCAGCTTGTTTACAGGAGGAATAGCCTTAAGTAACACAAAAACCAAAATACCACTAACTCTAAAAATAGCCAGACAACTGGGCAACACCAGGGCAGATGACAGTCATTCTTAACCAGTGGCTGATTAAGATCTGAATAGCCCCAGAGTATTACAGAACTTGAGACATTCAAATAAAAAGACAAAAGATTCAGCATTTTTAAGGATAAGTTATGAGAGTGTCTGTCTCACAAGTACTAACAAAAACACACTAGGCTATAGGAGAGGTTAAAAGAAAAAAACAACAAATTAACACATAGAAATTGGTATGTTCTCATCTAAAAGGGCAAATACAATGATCACTCTACAATAAGATGAAAAAATACAGACCTAGAAAAAAAAGTGATTTAAGCAAAAAGGTCAAGTAAGGCTTCCTATTAATATGGAGAAAAGGATAATGAAATAGAAACAATTTATTAACGTTCATAAATAAATTAGAAATACTGTGTGCACAGTTTTAGGAGTGGATATTCCCTCAAAGTAGATGATTGGTAATAGCCAAGAAAGACTTGAAATAGGCTCAAACTATTGCCATGGAAAAGCAACACTGAAGCTAAAAGCATGGAACAAACGCTCAGGAGTAAGGGCACATGTAAAGGAGCTCAATTGAATAATAAATTCATCACTTGGGCACTTGTGCTGTTGGCTTACCAGTTTAAAGGAATTCTTATCCTCCCTCCAATACAACTCCGGGCAATCTCTTCTCCTCCCAGTGTCTAAACCACACAAGGAAAAAACTACTCGTGTACTAAGGCAGAAAGCAATGAGCCATTTCCTTCTGCAGACTCCTGAGTATTCTCAGAGGTATCACTCAAAAACAACGTGCACTTTTTTCGTTTGCAGCTTGTCTTTTTTCTTGTTTTTTAGCTGAAATTAGACTGCAGCATCATTTTCTCTGAACAAGATTTCACCCAGCTCACTTGGGCATGATCAAAAGCCTACCCAGAACATCATAAAAGTCCACATGGGCTGCAAGCAATTAATGGTGTCTTCAGAGGAGACACCCTGAGGCTCTGGGCATTCTGGGGGATCTGTTTGTTGTGGACAAACAACTGATTATGAAATGTCCCTGGGAGCAGCCAGAGCCACTGTCTATATGTGCACACACATTTGAAAGACTCTTTGTCTTCCCAGAACTTTTACACTCTTCATTTTCCCCATTACTGGCACCTAACTCCATCTTCAGAAGAATTTCTGTTCAGGCCAGAACATGAGAAGGAAGCAGGAGAAAGCCAACAGTCGTTGCACTGCTCCTGCACACTGTTCCTCCAGGGAGGGCAGTTTACACACAGCCCCTCACTCTTGTTACAGTTCAGGGGCTGCCAGCTGAGGAGCTCTAACCCCCAGAGCACAGCTCTGCACCCTGTCCTGTAACAGCTGCCTGAGTGCAGCAGCAATCCCCCCTCCCTTCTCTCCATCACCTACAGTAACACACTTCTGTACACAGGGACACAGGTATTCACAAAGCAGGGACTGAGTAACACACTGACCTCACACACACACACCTGAAGAAATGCAGTGCAGCACCTGGCAGAGCAGAGCAAAGCATCTTGTTTCTCAAAGATATCAGTGTAGCTCAAAAGAAAATGGCAATATCTGCAAAAGGCTACTTAAAATGGCTTTAGAGTGTAATACCTCTTTGATGTAGCCTCACAAATTAAAAGAAGCAAGATGCACTCGTACATGAATCACAGCTGAATCCCACAATTGGATCTCTTAGCAGCTTTGAAACATCCCAGCAGAACACTGAAAATTCATGTTCAGAATCAAGTGAGAATTAGCCAGAAACGTCAGATAAGCTTTAAAAAATAGATTACCTGTACAACATTACGTTTGGAGAAATAAACTAGTGATGACTGGATTTCGGACCACTGACAGAGGAAATGAGGTTGGAAAGACTTCTCTTAAGGCATAAGCAAAGAGAGAAGACAAGGAAGAGGTAACAGATCATATGGCAATTTAAACAGAAAAGTGACCAGATTTCAAGGGAGAAGGGGAAGGCCAAGGTGGAGGAGAAAACCTGAAAAGAAGAAACGAGAACGAATTAATTGTAATCACCAAGACACTCCATTTCAGCTACACAACTTCAGTTACCACCACGATTAGCTTCAATTCCTTATTTAACTTGTAAAAAGAGCCATTAGGGCCATTTTGCAAACACAGTCAGGCACAAAAAGGCACACACCATGCAGCCCTCTGCTGTCTCTTGGCTCCTCAGCCTCCAGCCCAAGCAGCCCCCCAAAGCAAGGCAGTCTCTCAGCAGGACACTAAGGCTGTTATGGCTCATTTTTTTCAGCATGGACCCAACAAATTCACAGCTCATGACTTCAGTGTCTGTTGCCATTGTATCTCAAAGCACAAACACAGAATCACAATGAAAGAAAATACAGAGAAGAAAAAAGCTATAGTATTGTAAGATCAGCTTAACAGAGGACCTGAAAACAGCCACGACATTCCTATCAGAAATAACACCACTGTATCTTCACTGCACACAGACCCAAACTCAGGGTTGCAATTCTTAATGCATAAACCATGAGATAATTTTAGTTTCTCACGCACACATGCTCAAAAAAGTCCTTGTGACTGTGTTTTTCTAAATAAAAAACATCATCTGACTCGTGAGCTTGAATTGAGGCCTCAGGCTCAGCCTCCCTTGCAGAGCTCCCACATGCAGTCCCTGCCCATTGCTGCAGCTGTTGATGTCTGCACCCCGCGGTGTGAGCTGGGCTGGACACAGCCACTGCAGGAGGAATCCTGTGTGTGCATCAGGAGGATGCAGTCAGCCTGGAGCAAAGATCAGTGCACTACACAGGCCTGAGCAAACAGGACACACAGACCTGTCCCCCTGGGAATCGGGATGGAGTGAAATGTTATCAGAAAGATAAAAGCAGCTGCTTCCCAACAGAGTATCAGACAGCAGGTCACTAAAGCCAAGGAGAGCCCACAGAACATTTTTGATCACCATTACAAATACTTTACCTTCTCAGCTTTAGTGTCACAGTCTGTGAAATTAATTTTCCCAGGAAAGTTTTCCTTTTCCTAGATTATTATATTTTTAGTGGTTATTTCAACTGTATTCCCAATGAACACAGTAGACAGGTGTCATTTTTTGTTTGTTTGCTGTTTTTTTTTCTAAACAAAGAAAAATGACAAGCCCAATAAAGAAACATCTAAACTGTCTTCTTGAGAGCTATTCAAGGAGCAACAGCTACATGAATTAGATGAAAATGAAAAAACTCCAGTCTAAGAGTCCACACTGATTGAAGTTCTTACAAAGAGGAACTCCAGTACAAGCAGACCACTCTCACATGCCTAGATTTTCTTCCCATGTACCAGACACTAATTTCATTGCTGATAACAGATAGATACTAAATAAGAAAAAGTTCTTGAACTCTTTTTTGAAGCTGTAAGAAGTCATTTTCTTTGACAGAGTCAGATCATTAACACACACCCATCTCTACATCTTGGCCTTGAAATTTGAAAGATCAATACATATTTTAAACTTATGATAATATTAAGCCTATGAAATTTGACTCAAAAATTGCTATGGTATCAACAAGTTTCTGCCATTGACTGAACATGACTATTTCTTTTATTATTTTTTAGAAGCACAAGGTACTTTTCTTCCCAGCCAGCATGGCTTTTCCCATGCACCACCACTGTGCAGGCTGTGGTCTCCAGAAGAAAAAGGCAAACAGAGATAAGGAAAGCAGAGTTTCCATCTTCCTTCTAAACCCACTTGGGATGAACCTGATCAACAAAAACATTATCCATCTGCTGATATTAAATGGGTTCTGAATACCAAAACCTTCTAGATGCCTTTATACCAACAGCTTTTTATGTGAATACTGACTCACATTTTAATCACGTAACAATCAACCATTTCTTAGCTCTTAGCATGGGAATATGTATATAGCACTCTAATTTTTGTCACCAGTAAAACATGCAGTTTGCAGCTGATTTGGGAAGAGATCCTTCACCTCCTGAAGAAGAGTGACTTAAAACCTGCTTTTCTTTTCAGGGAGGGGCTCAGAGCAAGCAAACACTGCCCACTCTGTTCCTCTGCAAGGGCAATTCTTTGTGATATACTGAGAAATAAGAACACCAAACACCTGAAGATGTCCAGTGTTGCCTTTCAAATCAAGAAATCATTCCTGAGCTGTTCTCAGATGAATTGTCTCTGCATCACTTCTGTCCATCTGTCTCTCCCCAGTATCACACTAACAGCAAAACTCACCTCTGGGAAATTAATCACCTATTGAGCATCTCTGCAACGTGAATTTCAGCAGTCACTCTGATAAATTGCATTCTGTGTCCCAAAAATTGAGCTTAAATAGAAAGATGGGCATCAGAGTGGAACACTCTCAGTCTCCAGTTTACATGCAAATGCAGTGCAGAGCCCAGTGCCAGGTATCTGCTGGCTACAAGCTCCTGAAAATCCCAAACCAGTGCATCAACTAGTTTCAACTTCAAACTGGAATTCAGAAATTGGATTCTGAAAGATCGTGACAAATTTGTGCTCTCAAGTAATTTAACCACAGCAATAAGTTTATATTACTACATTTCTGGGCTTGAAATTTCAGTTTTACTACAGTTCCTGCCAAGCACTCACTGGATGTCAAGCCCCTTGATAATTCCCTTCATATTACAACTGTGTTTGCACTTTACCCTTCCCTTGTGTGGCCGAGTGTAAACAGATCTCTGGCCTTCACAGAAAACACAGCACGCCCCAATCAAAACCAGAAAAGCTCCAAATCTTCCTCCTTTACAGGAATGACCCAAGTTCAATCACTCTTGTGTAGCTGGAGCTGAAGCAGAACGCCCACCTGCTGCCTCCTTTGCTACCTGCAGTTCCCTCAAAGCCTCCACCAGTGTGACACAAATAGATTTTATCCTCCTCTGAGCAGCCCAAACCCATGAATTCAGGCTCTCAGGCTGCGGGCACACAGCCCGAGCACGGCGGAGACAAAAGGCTCGGGAAAGGTGAGTTTCTCTAAAAGCCTCGGGCCTGTCACCCGCCCGCACAGGAGGCAGGATCAGGGCTGGGCTGCTCTGTGAACCCGGCACTCCCAGCCTGGAGAAGGGACCCGGTAAAGGAGGAGCTGCCCCAGCTGTGGCACTGGGGGGATGAGGGTTTGTGTGTGTCCCACTGCCCGGACCGGGAGAACCAGCACCGACCCCGGGCCGGCTCCAAATGGCCCGGGATGGTCCTTCTGTCCATTTATTTATTGCAAAACAGGCAGGAGTCATCCAGGCTTGAGTCAGCTGCTCCAGGAATAAAAGAAATAAACAAACTTGGGATCGAAACACAACGGTGCTTTAATTTTTAAAGTACACAATTGTGGGGCTGGGGGGAATTTTTCTTCAGAATGTAAGAAACAGCATTGACAGCTTCTCATTTACAGAGAAAGTTAATAAAAAGCAGATGGAGGTCATAATACAGCAACTACAATACATGCTGTAATTAATCTGGAACTCCAAACAATAAACACGATGTCAGCAAGAGACTCACTTTAAATCTCTGAGTCAATTACAGACCGACTGCCTCAGCAACACATCATAGAAATTATTGACCATTGACAAAGTTGCACTGAGGTGAGAAATCCTTCAGCTGCAACAGGTGCTCTGTAGCTTAATTAGAAAGTGAATACTTGGAGAAGTATTTAAACCAAAAAGACTTTTCCCTCAAAATATTCACAAGCCAAACACCATAAATACAGAAAACAGCAGAATTTTTCCACCTTTGCATCTCACCCTGAGGAGAGCTGCCACTGGCCAAAGAAAAAACTGGAAAATTCCTGTGCATACAGACATTTCAAATGGCAAAACATGCAAATATTGCCACTATTGGCAAGTCATTAAAACAACTAGACTAGTGAGGGATAGGAAGTTTGGGCCCCCAGACAGAGTATATCCATTCAGAAATGGTGGCATTGCTGTTCCCTTTGAAATGCTGAGACAAATCAAAGAACATCATCCTTGTTTCAAATTCTACATCCACAATTGGAAGAAAAAAAATTAAAGCTTTAAATGCAAAAATAACAGAAGACAAAGAAGGAGAAAATACAGGAAACATATCTACGCCTGTTAGTGTATGTTAGGAAGGCAAGAAAAGAGCAGTTAATGGTGAACAGTCTCTTTCTTCTTGACAATTTCTCCTTTTGGGCTGATGTGCTGCTTACACTGCTAAAAGCAATTTTCAATATAATGAGTCAGCGGATTAAAAGCATAACCCGTTTTGTCACAGCTTTCTTATCTTTATCTGGCATTCTACCAACAATTCATGCTATAAATGGCCTTCTCTAGAGTAGTTTCCTTTGGTTTATTTTTCTTCCAACACCATCACTCTGGAACTAACTCCATCTCTAACTTATGGAATCCAAAATCTGCTCCCCTCCCAAATGCACCCGTGTAACTGTCATGGCATTCCTGCAGGGATTCTATCTTGCAGGATCCTTCAGAAAGCAAACCCACAAGAAGAAAAAGAGAAATTATGGACCCCAATAGCCACTTTCAGTATTTCTCTCCCTCACAGAAAACACAAGTTCAATCTGACAATTTGGATTTTTGTTGTGACCAAATGTGCATCCAGGAGCGAGTGAATTCACCTCTGTAACCCTCCACACGGGAGCACCCAGAGGGAGGGAGCTGAACAGGAGCTTTACTGCCCACTGCACTCAGGGCAGCAGGAGCAGCAGAGAGAACTATACACAGGAATGCACTTTGCACACGTATAGCTACAAATTTACTGCTGGAAATCTCAGGGGAACTGACTGGCATTAGAGGATTTGAAGCCAATTCCACAAAACAGCTTGAATTTTCCTGAAGCCCAGTATTTTCACAGCTTACTTTCTTGGCTTCTACTCTCCTACAGCATTGCAAAACCAAGTTTACATTATTTGACATTGCATTGGACAAATCAAATCAGCCAGATGAAAGTTGCACTCAAAATTAATCCTTTATATTGCCATCTTGGTTTACTTGCACACACTCTAATTGTGTTTTGTGATTTTTTAGTAGAAATTGCCAATATCCTCAGCTCCCATGGACTAGAAATTCATATTTTGCATTCCTGGTATTTTAAGTCATACATATGTTTTGATGCAAGACAAGACATCTGGTAAATGTTTAACAAATTTAAATTGCAGCCATGAAAACTCCGTCTTTATGGAAACTGCACAAAGACATCAGATGGGAATAGTGACATGTTAGACATTGAACCAATGGTCCAGCACAGTAATGAAAATACTCATCAATACAGCAGCATTTAACAGCTTTTCCCTGGGATATTCATCAAGAAAGAATCTCAGAACTGTGTCGGATCTAATTTCCAAGACAAGGATATGTATTAGAAGTTCATGCTGGTCCCTATGAACAAAAGGCTGTGATCCTCCCCTCCACTTTTTGGAATATTCATTTTCACCATCTTCCTCCTTTGCACCTCCTATCTGTTTTCCCATTATCTTTACACCATCTTTGTCTCTAACTCTATTATTCTATCCTTTCAAAACTCTAATTTCTTTAGACTCCCACTCTAATCTCACATTTCCTGCCACCCCACCCACCTCCTTCCAACTGGCCTCAGTCTCCTCATCAGCCTCTCATTTCCTCTGTGTCTTTCCCCATTCCACTTCATTCCCATCTTTGTCCTTTCCCACAGCTCTGCTCCCATTAACAGGGGCTCATTTGGCTTTCCCTTTCACAGGAGTTAACACAGGGAGAACACGTTGCCAGCAGCCCTCTGAGCCTGCCCGTGGCTGGAGAGCATTGCCAGGTGGTTTTGCCTCCCCAGCTAAAAGAAACCAACTCCAAAGCCAAAACTACCAGAGTGCCCCACAAGCATTTACCATAAAAACACCAATGTTTTTAAACATTAAAAATCCGGACCAAAAAGTCACCAGAACACTAGCTATGCCTGGGATTGTGTTCTCTTTAGATGTAACTTGCTTTACAGAGTTAGTCTTGCCAAATAGTCAAGGAATTCAAATGACCAGCACTGTTTTCTACAAGGTTAAGTTTGTACAGATGAAAAGTTTAAAATTCTGAAAACTATATTATAACTATTTTTCTGATATTCTCTCCTACTGCTACTGCAGAAAAATCATATGATTCAAATTACAGTTTCCAGAGGAAGTCATTAAAGAGACAGGACTTTCTATCAATGATGGTTTTGTAAGTTTGCACTTGGTCTTTGGCACTGACTCTGTCTATATTTAGAATGCACAGTATAAAGAACACTTGACATCAAAGCACACACAAAAAAATCAGAATTTTACTAGTAATACATCAAATTTGCAGGGAGAGGATGATACTCATACAGACTGTAATTTCAGAAGGTTTATAGGACTTGATCAGGGTTGGAGCAGGGAACACACAGCCAGCCCTACCTCTGATTGCTCCTGTCCCCAGGAAAGCCTCTGGGGAAGCAGCTACAGAGACACTGTATCAACAAACTGGAAAGAATATGATTTTTTTGGTCAGCTACAGAATATCACACATTAGGTATAATTGCTTCAAAGTATAAGAATGTAGTGTTCTCATGAGTAACATTCAAGGGAAAATGATTTTTTCCCCCTCCTTTCTGTCATGCATCTTTGTTTCTCTATGCTGTTGAGAGCTGGAGGACTCTGGCCTCCTTCATTCAAGACATTTTTTGTTCCAGATTAAAACAAGAATTCAAATCCTGTTCTGCCACTCATGAACATGCTCAATGCATAATTGCTGTGTTGAAATTAGCACCCTCAGTTATTCATATCAGTGTCAGATTTGCATACAGTAACACGTTAATTTTGGCAGCAAGAACTTCTCAACATCCCTTTATGCCTTCTCAAGACTGAAACACATGGAAGCAGAAATATGTTATACTTAAAGATGAAACATGACACTTACCCTTTTTTAACACTTCTCCAACCAGGTAAAAGCACATGGTGATAAAAGAACAAAAATGTACTATGGACACTTAACACCAAGAGTTCATCTTCTCTCATGAAAAACACTCAAGAGGATGAACAACCCCTTCCCTAAAGGAAAAAGTACTGGAGTAACACAAATAGCAGCTTTGCTGCAACAAAGTCAAGCACAAAAATAAATTTAATGCCATTCTAAGGAACAGACTGGACTTGTAATTTCCCAGACCATGTACCAGATCTGACTGAAATTTTATTTTATGAAGCAACTGCATAGACAAGAAACCATCTTATTCCCCTCTCCTTAAATACTGCCAGCAATCTCAAGAAACATTGCAGAGAACCATTTATCTCCTGGCAAGGGCAATTCTCAATTCCAATGCAGAATCATATGTGCAATTCGTCTACTTTTAAGATATGAATATAATTTTTTAACAAAATCTACTTATATGCACAGTTCTTAGCTGGACAATTGTATAACAGGGTGAATCTTTTTTCCTGTTTTTAATGAGGTCAAGTAAGAGCTGCAAAGGAATTTTGCTGCCCACAGAAAGCTGACACAGAATACCCAAACCAATGGTTCTGTTGTCATGGGCACCACCAGGGAAAAGGCATTTAAATGCCAAGATTTTTGAGAAAACCTTTACTGAACTGGTATAAAAGTCAGACCCACAAGTTTATACCTTGGGAACCAAAACTAAAGAGCTTCAGGAAGAATTCTGCTGACAAAAGAAGGCTGGCCCCCATAAGCCAGCAGCCCTGAATGCCCCTGTGTCAGGGGGACGGGCCCAGGGCATGCCAGGCTGCAGGGCTGGGCTGCCTAGCAGGGAGCCGTGGAGGCAGGGCACAGGCTGCAGGCACGCAGAGAGCCAGGGGAGAGAGAGGATCACAACTGTGCTGTTTGCCAGCTGTGGAGACAATCACATCTCCCCTGACTTTGTTTCTAGCAGAAGCACCTGCCAGTCTTGCCTTTCCAAGGGCTTGGAAAAACAAGTGAGTGCATCTTTATCATTATCCACAACATATGGAATAAGGCTGTCCTGGGCTCTGATGATCACAAACCATTCTGCCCACTGCTGTTACACGAGGGTGTCTCAGCTGGGTGCACTGGGGTCCCCTTTCCACTTCCAAGATGGGAAAGACTCACAGAGGGAATTCCAAAGCCCATCTCACAGCACCTCCCTGTGGCTGGCTGTGTGACCAGGTGAAAAGCTCCTCTCCTGAGGGAACAGCTGCCCACAGCAGTCACTAAGCTCCACCTCAGTGCACCAGTTTTGGGCAGGGCACTGTTGCCTTGTCTTTAAGGCTGGGGATCCCCACGAGCAGGAGAAGGCACTCACAGCTCTGGGGGGCTGAACCTCGGAGCAGCAGCAGCTCTGAGGGGCTGGCAGAGCTCCAGCTGGGATAAAGTGCATTACCCACTCTGTAAGAATGGCTGCAGGATGACCTTGGGCAGGTTGGGCCAACACTTTCATCGATGTGCACACTGAAATCAGTGCGGAGACTAAACAAATCAAACCTCAATCATGATCCAATACAAAAGTTGCCTGTGGTAGTGCCTAAGCATCCAGGCACTTGAGAGGCTGAGGTGCTCTCTTCTCTGCATCACTGTACACCCCGGGTTACAGCCTTTCAGGGCACACAATTGGCACAATTTCCAAAAGCATCTTAGCAGGTGAGAAGCTCAAGTTTGTCAGAAAAACTCCATGTATCACTGCAGATCTCCAAGGCCCTGATTAATTCCCCCACTCTTTTTTTTTTTTTTAATTGGAGCTTAAGGCTCTAAACCAATTAAGTGGCTATTCATAGCACTGAATTTAGGGTAGGAAAATTAGTTGATCATATCCCACATTCACTCGATCTGGTTTGGTTTTGGGTTTTTTTTGTGAGAAGAGCAGAAGCTACAATTATTGTAACTAGAAACAGCACACAAAGATATGGAAGAAGGTCAAGAGCAGGAGTTGGTTGACCCAAACTATGAAAAAACACCATCAGAGTCCTTGGTTCATTAACAGGTCTGAAGCACTTGGTAGTCCTGGGATGTTGTGTGACCCTCCCAGGGGGAGCTGATTCAGCATTTAGACTCAGGTGCAAAATAAAACTCAGTGCCTTGTTGCATTTACAGAAACACAAAGCATCAATTCCTTCTGCAGTAATTTATAGGAAAGAGTGTTTTCCTTTAAGATTGATAAATCAGCAACACAGATAAGTGGTGGCAGGCACAAGCAATTCCAGCAGATGAAGTTCTGTTTCCTATTATTGACAACATTTGAATGCACTTTTAGAAGTTATATATGGCTACAAATGAAGAGATTGCAATTTTAGAAGTGGATGAAATTATAGGAGGACTTCTAATCCTATTAACATGAGTAATTCTGCTCCACAATTTACATGGGCAGAGTCTTTAGAAAACTAGCAGGATTCACTTCTATGTTGAAGGAATTAAGAACAATTCAGTTGCAACTAAGAAAACTAGCTTCTGTAAGAAAATGTTTTCATGCAACTTAAGCCATCTCTGAAATACACAATCTTTAATTTCTGCAGTTTTCCCACAATACAGCTCGTTCCAAATCACTTAAAAAAATTAAAATCAGGTATAACATATACACAATGTGAAAAATAAATTAACTAACATCTCTTTGGCCCAGAAGAAGGAAATCATTTAAGAAAATTACTAAAAACCTCTGTTATGGCTGCAACTATATTAAGAATTAGTAACATACACATAAAGCCTTAAAAGTAAGGAAAACACCAAATATCTAAAAAGTAAGGTGATGCTAACAGCCATTATTCTATACAGAATCCCAGGATCTTTAAGGTGGGAAAAGTCACGAAGTCCAACCTTTGACTGAACAGCACTTTATCAATTAAACTGTGGCAGTGAGTGCCACGACTTCTCGGGGTTTTTTGAACACTTCCAAGGATGGCAACTCCACCACTTTCCTGTTCCAGTTTTCCAATTCTTCACCACTCCTTCAGTAAAGACACAACCACACAGAGCACAGCATTATCTGCTCAGGAGTCACGTAAGACAAAGAAGCAAAAAGCCTAAACTATCAGGCATTTTCTAGTTTTATGGTTATTTGACTGAACTAGGACTTGGCCAATTTACTGGGGAAACTTCAGGTTATATAACTGCACTTTGCAGACATGCCAGCATCTGAAGAACACCAAACCACCTGGTATTTAGAAAAATATTAAGTATGTAACATAAATTTAGCGGCATAGACCAAAATCCTTTCAGTATTTCAGAAATCCCAGCAATAACTGAAAGCAGAGAAATCTCTTAATTCCTCTAAACTTTGCATTTACTACAAAATACCACCAGTGAAATGAGAACAGAACTTGTACAGAACTTAATCTTCACATCCTTGCTGAATCTTACTAGGCACACCTTGGCTGTAAATTTCAATACCTTTGTGTTTCAATACAAAACAACATGGTCTGTCCTGATTGAGTATCAGTAGTGTCTAATTAAAACTGTCAACAGCAGTGAGAAGAATGATACCACGGAACCCTAAGTGCTTAATGACAGATTGACCAATATCACAGACAGAAAAGCAAAGACTGTTTTTCCCTGTATTGGGAGGAAAGCTGTGAATGACCTAAGGCCACAACAGGCAGGATGTGAAGCTGCTGAAACTGCAGGGAAATTAAATTCAAATTTATACAAAATAATCAGTTCTGTCTCGATGGTGATTGGGTCCAGCGTGGGGCTGAGTAAAGCCCTGTCCATGCACAGCTGCTGCTCCCTCACTGAATGAGGCAGCCCCCAGTCCCAGCCAAGGGGACAGGCAGAGAGAGCACGTTCTGAGTTCAGGCCCCTGGAGAGCCAGTTATTTATTGCAGACTCCCCTCTCAATCACAAAATGTCATTGAGTGAAGCTAAGAGTATGTTAAACACTTGGAATATTTACCCCTATATAAACAGCTGCTGTAGCTGTAAATGGAAAGTTACAGAACTGCAAACAATTGGTATTAAGTGCAAACAGAACATATAAACTACACTTTATTTCACAAGAAATAGGAACCTCAGGGTTAAGGGGTTCTTTGTACACACGCTGAAGTTTACTATCTTAGGTACATTATATATACACACACACAACTTAGCACACCAGAGAGTACAAGTCTTAACTCTGGAGCCACCCTGAATTTGAAACACGTTTTTTAATAGTATAGAATATTGCTAAAATGTCTTGTTTACAGCCCATCAGTATCTCACTATCTAAAGTTTCTTTTGGCATAAGACTTTCCAGGATAATCATTCCCACTGCAGACACACTCAGTATGCCCAGCTGTAATATGTGTTCCCTTTCCTCAATTTTTAGTTTTATCAGCTCATAACTCCTGGCTGTTTTATTTCCCATGGTACCCAAATTCATTCCATGTACTGATAGAGCTTCACCACGTTATCTTCTGTTTGAGGTCAGTAATAGAGAGGCTAAATTAACTCACTTTAAAGCTGCATCTCCAAGTGCCAATGCAGAAACACAACCAACCTTCTCTCTCACCCTCTTTTCCTGGCCTTTCACTCATGCTTTTCACCTTCAGAATTAAGCCCATTTAAACTACTGGGGGAAAAGGTACAGGCGTGAGTTTATTTCTTATTTTCTGTCCCCAGAAAAAGAACAAACCCTTGAGGCTCAGCTTCCTGAGGAGCATTAGGTGTGCACTATACACAGCACCCCGAGCAGAGGGTGCACAGAACTGCCCAGGCTTGCACAGAGACCTTGTCACTCCTGCATTACTGTAAATGTCAGTTCCATGTACTAATGCCTGCACACATAACACCTGCATTTCACCCAGTTTTCACCATTTCAGCAAGATTCTTTTTCCATGCAAGTGGGGAAAAGAAAAAATTAAATCAATTTGGACTTTTAATACCATGTGGGAAAGTACCTCAGAGACAATCTCACTTTACACCATAAAAATTTTATTAATCCTGCACCTTTCTAAAAATGTAATTTTTCTTCCCAAGAGATCTTACTAAAGAGATTTACTAAGATTAGCCCACACCTCCTCCTATACATTCTATAGACTACGTAGAAAGAAATAATCTGAAGTTCACTTTCTTGGTTTTTAAATATGTATCAGCCTGGACAGAGATGCATGCAATGTTAAAAATCACTCCCAATTTCACTTTGTTATGCAGAAGAGAAATCAAGAGTTGCTTTTAATCAGTCACTGCTATGATTCCTTAGGGACAGAACAAAGTTTATTTCAAAGAGAGATGGTATACTTAGTTCACACTAATAGGCTGGGCTTCCAAAAGAAGCATAATTTAAAACATAATAGTGGTCATTCCTCAGAAACAGCTCCACTTAGGTTTCTTAGAGAACCCAAAACAGTGCAGGCTGTCCCTGTCAGGGACACAATGAGTATTTACTGTTCTGCTGGGCTTGGCCAACACTCATCTTTGTACTCTACAGAAACAAACAAAAAACCCCACAAAACACCCACTCATCTAAAACGTTACCAGAACCACTGACTTTGGCTGCTGCAAAATAAAGAAACTGTTCTGTTTAGATACAGAATCATACAGCAGAAGGCACACATCCTAATGCAACAACAGTTGCTGATTAATTAATTACAACAGTACTGATTAAATAAAGTACTCACAGAATTGCAAGCTCCTTAAAATGGGTTTGTGTATCACACACCTATATAAAGCCAAGATAACTTCAACAAGGAATTTTTATAAGAAACAGTAGGCTGAAATGAAAATAATTCATATGACCAGTATTGATATGAGAACCTAAAAACCCAATTCTTTATTCTGTTGTTTTACCATGCTAACAAGCTAAAAATCCAACTCTTTATTCTGTTGTTTTATTATGCTAACAACAAATCCCAACCCATAATAAGAACAAAAAAAAATACCTTTTTTCGATTTTGCTCCAATCTTCAACTTTGATGGCCAAGCAATCTGTGTATTTGTTTCTTCCATAATCTATGAAAAAAGAAAGCATTTTCAAAGAAAAAATTAAGGTTTTATTTTTCTCCTGCAAAGGCATACATTCATTTTCTGAAAATACAATGTTTACCATTCTTAAAACTGTTGATTATTACTGCTTTTAAACAGCACAAGCCATTAACTGCTTCTCTGGTTTTCTTGAGAACTTTTGTCTGTCAATAAGTGCCCACTAACAGCTACAGCAGGCTCTACAACCAGCTCAGGGGGAATTTCAAACCTTCACAAATATTTCTTCAGCCCCCTTAAAATGGTTTTTAAGTAAAGCCTATCCAGTTTAAATTGAGTCTTTTTGAGTCTCCATAAGTCAAGATATACTGGTTTGTGTCACTGTTACTTTTCATTATGAACTTATCCAGACTCCAGAATTTTTACTTCTTGGTTTAGCAGGTCAGAGCAGACATTTGACAGCATTTATTTATTATGACACAGTGTAACCCACCTGCACATCCCCAACCAGCCAACAGGCAATAACTGTGCACACACTGTTATCCTGTGAGAACCATGCAGTCATTTAGCTCAGTGTCAGTCTCATTCTCTGGCTCAGTGAAAATTCCATCAGCCCTATTACAGACGTATTATACTGAATTTCATCCTGGCACAGAGCTGCAGTGCTCTTCACCAACTCATTCAGCTGAAACACAGGAGAAGGATCTGCCTGACACCAAAGGCTTCAGATAAATGAATGGAAACCCAGCTCCTGGAAATGCTGGGCAGGTCTACTGAGACTGAAGGACTTCTCTTGTACACCAAGATCTCACCAACAAACATGGTGAGCTCATACCTCTCATCACAGTTAAGATGGAATGAAAACAATTAAAACGCCAAAATAATTAGGACTTCCAAGAAGGAAACGAATGAGTTAAGAAAATAGCTCATTACCAGTAACTTCTCCATAACAGTATAAATCAGAATTAAGGCAGATTTCTCCAACAGTTCCTAGTTCTTATCTTCTACATCCAAAATTCCAAGGACACCACAACTTCCAGATTAGCATGCCTTGTGGAAAAACTGAAAGCATCAGCCAGACTTCATTATAGTATATTTTTGGTTTCAGCACTATTGGATAATAAGTTACAGCTGAAATAAAACGTTTCCAAGAGGGTGAAATTCTACCAGCAACATACATATACTTTTCACCATTTTCCAATCCAGATGTGAGAAAAGCTATTTCAAAGAATTCACTTGTCTCTGATAAAAGGCTTTGGGCCAGGATTGTTTTTAATTGTGCAACAGGCAGTGAAATAAACAGAAAACTGGAAGGCACCATCTAAAAGGAAAAGGGAGATGCTAAAACAAAGAATGGTGCAGGACTGAGTTATAGAAGATCCAACATGAAAGGGACCACAAGAGAGGAGAAGCAGAAGAACGTGTGTCACTCAAGGCAAATGTTACATCCCATCACCCCTTTACCCTCTCAGTAAAGGTTGGAGACTTCTGTATTAAAGAAATTAAATCCTCCCTGTTTCTTACACTAAACTAAAATAAAAGGAAACCCCACAACTTCCCAGCTGCCCATTCTGGGGACATATGAGAAAGATGTATGTGAGATCTTCAAAGCTGTCTGACTGCCAGCCACTCAGTTCTGGCCATCTTCTATCCTTAAGCTCTTTGTAATGCTAAAAATTGCCACATTAGACCAAAAAAGACAACTCAGTTTGGTCACAAAAAAGACTAGTTTATCTCAAATACTAGACAGTTAGGTTAAAAAAAAAACCAAAAAAGTCAGGATGCATTTAAATGAAGTACATTTACTGAAGTATCAATATCAAATGCTCAGTCTCTGCTGGCTTTCAGCTCCAGGTTGTAACATTACAATAAATCAAGGCTTTCATAAAAATGCTTAAAAAGAAATTAAACTACACTTCTTACTTCTTCAACTATCATTGTATTTAAGTTACTCTTTATGCATTGCATTTATTATAACAGCAGAGTGTCACGAAGCTCTGGAAAACTTGGAACTGAGTTTTCATTGGAGCAGTTAAATTTGAAAGTAAAGATAATATTGATGACTGTGTAGATCACTGTTGCATCAACTTTTTGTTTTGGCTTTACCATTCAAACCCAGGCAGTTTGAAGGTCCAAGATTTTATTTTTTTCCCTGAAAAATCTGGAGCCATTCCATGACAACCTCAAGTGCATGTTGCAATGGAACAGCTTTCTTAGTGAAAACTCAGTGTTATGCCACATACCCTGAGAACAGGGGTTCTGCTCTCACAGGAACAAAGACAGAGCTCACAAGTGGTCCAGCTATAATACATGTGCTCCAATTGTCTAAATACTTGAGTTACATAACATTTAGAGGAAATTCAGCCTAGGGATGACTCAGAGTTCATGATCTCTGCAGAACAGATCTCTGCTAGCTCATTTCCATATAAAATAAGTAATGGAGTGAACACTAATCAGTGCTCTCCTCGCCTTGAGGGATCAACTGACCAAAGGGATCAGGCATATCTGTCACCAAGGCTCAACCCCCAGCAAATACCCTCATGCTTCTTCTCAAAACCTAAGAAATTGTCTTCCTACAACTTTCCTTCCTCCCCTTTCCCCAAGTGCAATTGTAGTGTTTACATGCCAAAATATGTAAGCTATTCTCAGTGGAGAAAAAACAGAAGAGGACAAGACACTGGAAGACACCAACAAAACAAATCAGACTGTACTCTGACCCTGAAAAATTTGGCTGTAGTTGCAAATCATTGGGCCTTCAAGGAAAAAAAAGTCTAACTGTAAGGCAGCTGGAAGACAAGCTTTTGGCTTCCTTGTATTCCAGCTTGAAAAGTTTATAGTTTAAGCACTTCGGGGAGTTTTTACATTAAGACAGTAAGAAATTTTTTCTTATGCTGTATTTTTTGTTTAGCTGATTTTGGATGGAAGCTGGAATGTCCTGAATGCAACGAAACCAACCAAATAAAACTCCCCCAAAGCCCACAAGTATTTCAGAACTCAAAGGAACTATTTTACACACAGTAGATGAACAAGAACAACATATATAACAGACCTTTCTTCATGTAAAGCAAGCACATTAAATCAAAGTATTATTCTTTATGGTTAATGTTGGTAAGATACCCATTTCTGACCTTCTCACCTTTGGGATTTGGGCATCTTGGCCTTTTCTGCCCCAGGTATTGATCACAGTGAAAGGAAAAATGGGTCAGACAGGAATCTGCATCCACTAGTGAGTTTCTGCAGTTTCCCAGTCTGAATACCATCCCCACTTAATTGAGGTTCTTTTTCCACACAAGCGGGAAAAGAAAGAAAATTAAACCAGTTTGGATTTCAATACCATGTAGGAAAGTAACTCAGAGACCACCTTACTTCACACCATGAAGATGTTATGCCTAGTCTCTGAATACTTGGTTACACAGACTTAAAATGTTCATCTTGCATCTTCAGCTTTCAGAAAAGTTGCCTTAGTCCCCTCAGTTTGTATATATTTACAGCTGCATAAACAAGTTTATACTTATGGCTTATTTGAATCATGGAACATAACTTAGATGAAAATTTAAGGAAAATATATTTCCATAGGACAAGACCTGAGGTGAAGAGTCACAGCAGCCAAGTGAAATTCTACATGGGGTGATCCTCAGTTTTCCCTCTTGCAATGCATAAGGGGTGATGCAGCACAATCTGAGGATGACTAATCCCTGAACAGGACTTTTGGCAGCAAGAACAGAACAATGGGTGTAGCTGGGACCAGAATTGTTATATTAAATGGTTTGTTGTTTTTTTGGTCTGGGGAGAGGAGAAAACAAGGCAAGAACAAGGGATGGGAAGGAAGAACAAGGCTCAGAAGAGGGCTGTGTGAAGTTACCCATTGTGAATTCAGACTCCAGAACTGGTGAGGCCAGAGAAAGCACTTGTGGTGCCAGAGCACGTCAGCAGGGCAGCATCAAGGACTCCTGGTTTGCTGAGGAAATTTGAGGAATATAAGGAGCTCCAAAAGACATTACAAAACTTAGCCCAAAGCCTGGTGGAAGTGCACAGCTCTTGTGGAAGTCTGGCCAACATTTTGGGTACAGTTATGGACTTCCATCCCAAGTCCTGTTGTGGTTTCTTTCCCCTGAGGTGATCGACATAAGAAATTCCAATCGAGAGTTCACAGTTTGTCACAGCCTGTACTCAGAGTTAGACAGTACAGCCTGACCCAGCTGTGTTAGCAGTAATTCTGAGGAAAGGATGAGGGGCTGTTCCTGAGAAGCAGCAATGGCACACGCCCCAGGCCCCCCCATATTCCAGACTACACTGTCCAGAGTTCCCAGTTTGTGCTCCTGTGTGCCAAAAAAGCCCATATCTCCTATGCAGAGAACAGGAATGAAAACCAGAAAATGCTTTAGTAAGTTTGTTCCGACTTCAGGCTGTCAGTACTGACAGCACACACAGAAGTGCAATCTGATTAAAGTACACAAGCAAAGGCTGCACAGGGAGGACAAGGATCAAGCTTCACTTGTGTGGGTACAGAAAGGAGCAGAGAGACAACAGGGCCCTCCCACACAAGGACATGAGCGCCTGTGTGTCTCCAAGGGCAGGGCTCCTCATTTTCCCATTTCATAGTCCAACTGTCAAACCCAGACATTTTCAGAAAAGGTGAATGCTTGGCTAGTCCTTCCCTAGCTTTACTTGCCTTGGAAAAAGGTAATATGTAAATTATTTTAGACATTACTGTCTGGAAAAAGCAGCACGGGTAAGGATCAATACTCTCATATGTTTTTGTTCATGGTTCCACTGCAAGTCATTTGCTTCAATACTGCAGGAAATTGATTCTCACCTACTCACTTGTCCATCTCTGTTAAACTGATTTTTATTTCAAGTTTTTATTAAATGCTAAGATGGTTCTTAAAACAAGGGTCTTGTTTAAGCAAGTATTGCAGTGTTGTTGCTGCATCCAAAAACTGCATTAAGTGAACCTTCTGCAACAATAACATCTAGAGAACTTTGTATTTCATTTACAAATACAGCAAATAAAGTTAAATGAGAGTAAAAACCAATCAACCAAATGTCCTTACCTACAGAGAGACAGTGAAGTCCTTCACTTGATTTAAATGTTTTGTTTACCCTCAATATGAGTATTAGTCAAGTGTCACATGTAACACTTTTGTTTTAAATAGATGACAAAGCACAATGGAAAACAAAGTATATATTTAAGCATGCAAAAAAATTATCTACAGAAGTATCTGTACAGCATTAATAAATTACACAAGGAATGTAAAAACTTCAAGAAAAAGTATCACTGAAAAATGAAGCCCCACAGAACACTGATCAAAACAGCAACATGCACCCAACTCTCCTCTCTGAAAGCAAAACCAGCAATCCTCCTCCTCAGAGGCCAGAAACCCAGTGTATGTTCTTGAGTTATATCATTCCTGTACTTCTCTCCATTATATTATTTTTTTCCCCAAGGTAAAAGTACAAGCATTTCTGAGAAGGAAATCCCTCCTCTATTTTAAGGGAGGGTTTAACTCTCAGAATGAAAAGCACTGAGCACCTCAATTGAGACGGTGGCAGCAAACCTCTCCTCTGTTGCTTTACAATGCAAGAGATCTTGCACAGTGTTAAGTACAGCAATAAAGTGCCATAAAGTTAAACTTTATCAACTAAGACTTCATATTACAGGTAAAATCTCAAGATAGTGCCCATTGTATCAGAAGCAGCACAGGAGAAGCTGGAGATGAAATTAAAAAAGCAAAAAATCCTTGGAATTACTCCATTGCCTTGGCAGAATGGTCACTGTACTACAGATGGGATGAATGCCATTTTCCACAAAAATGAAGCCTTCCCACCACTCAGCTCTGCCTGAACTAAGCAAAAAGTTAAGTAAGCATTCTTGATTTACCTTTTTGGAGAAACTGATCCAACCTAAATAGCCTTCTTTCCACTGGGTGGGGTTTTGCCAAAAGGGAGACAAATGTCTCAGTCCCAAGATCTCCTGCAAATGTCAACTTCCACTGACATTCTTTCAGCCCTCTAATCCACGCTGCCCTCTCCAAGCAGTCACTTCCTCTTCCCGGGAAGCTAAACGAGAGGAAGCTCAGTGTAAACTGGATGCCAGCATTCCCATCCCAGCCAGGCACCTGGAGCCAACTTTGGGAATGTATGGCCTTAATAAATCCTCGTCACACGCTGTGAGCCAAGCTCTGCATCAAGAGGTTGTTTTAATGCTGGTGCAGGTCCTGATTTCTACCCAGAAAAAGCGGAGTGCGTGCACCCAGCTCCTGCAGCCCCAGACTGCTCCTGTGGGGGAAACAGAGACAGGAGCCACGACAATGTCTGATCCCCACCAAGTCAGGAGGCCTCAGCTCCCAGATCAATAACACAGCGAGAAATGAGAGCTGAGGGGTGGCCACCAGAAATGGAAATACAGCCCCGGGGTAACTACAGGTATAAACAGGCACCTTGGGAATAGCCATGGCTGAAGACACACAAAGCCCTTCAGAAGTTACTCCTGAATGTGGATAATAATTAGCTTGAGACATTTTAGTCTCAGGTCAATGATTAATATTTTTTAATGCCTGAAAATGCCCTAAGCCACTTGCATTTGAAGCTCTAGATATGCTTCACGTTCAGAGATTAAAAAGTAGGACTGATCCGCTTCCAGACTGACCTACTGCAAACAGAAAATTAAACTTATTTGTATCAGAACATACTACCTATACTTAAAAAATGCATACATCAACACTGTATTAATATATTCACATATAAGAATATTGCAAAAGTTAAGCAGTTTGTTCCAGGCCAACATAAAAGATATTTTTCAAAGATACAAGAGAAAACACAGGATGTTGCAAACCAAGCTCTTTTACTCTCTTAGATAAGCAAACAGGGCTTGAGGAAGCTTCCTTGCTGCCTTTGCTTCCAGAGCCTCCTAAATAAATAAAAATGCACAATTCATTAATAACTACTGCATAGAGGACTTTAACAGAAATATGATTAAAGGTGCAGATATATATACCTATTTTTCACATCTTCAAGTAATTGCCAGGAGTTTATTTCTTGGCTTTGATTAGGCATTTGTTTCTTTTCTTTTTTAGTCTCTTGGTACTACTGTGTCCTGGACTGAAAGATCTACTGTTTTTAAAGGATGGTTTCACCACATTATGCTTCCAAAATGGCCTCAGTAACTTCTACAGTGCTGATTACTTAATAAAATCAGAAGTTACAGCTGACATGTAAGCACAGGAAACAAAAAGGAAAAGAAACTACTAGTCTTCCTTTACACTCCTAAGCCCCTAATAATTAACAGAAGAGATTTTGGTACACAGGTGAAACATTTGCCCAGTTGCAACGTCACAACTCCAAGCTCACTTATGTCTCCTTCAGAATTACAGTCTGCAGTCAAGAGAAACATGAACATTTAAACACACTTTTTGCCTAAATCTAGAGATATCCTAAAAACCCCCAAATATCTGCAACTGGGCAAATGCATACAAACACCACTTTGGTTTGCTTAAAAAAAGGTACAAAAGAGACCCAAAACATGAAAGAATGTCAAACACTCAGGAC
The DNA here is from genome assembly GCF_965231275.1 of Zosterops lateralis. NCBI lineage: Eukaryota > Metazoa > Chordata > Aves > Passeriformes > Zosteropidae > Zosterops > Zosterops lateralis. Next base: position 424,002 of record NC_139768.1, read on the forward strand.
CATAAAACACACTTGTTACAGCTGGTGGTGTTCTGTGCTGCCCACAAATCCAGGCTCTGCAAATGGACTCTACAAGGCAGAGCTGAGGAGCCCCTGCAGGGATGTCCCCAGAGCCGGTGACCAACACACACACACACACACACACACACACACACAGAGTAACCCTGCAGTGAAGAGCTGGCTGTGACCTGGAGCCAGGCACCTGAGCAGAGCCCCGCGGGTGCCTCATCTCCCGTCACTCACTGCCTTCTGCACGTGCAGTCCCAGTTAGCCTGAGACCTGCACCCAAATTCCACCAGAGCCACAGCCTTCTCCTCTCACCCACCCTCTGCTCACAGCCCCTTGGGGAGGCTGCAGACACGCTCCTGTCCTGAGAAGCTCCGGGATGAGGGATCATCTTCACACTAAGATTCCCATGTGTTTATAAAGAACAGAAACCAACTTGATGATGACAGAGCTAAAAGCAAAACAAAATGATGCATGAAATTCCTCTCTGTCCACACGGCCGACCCTCACCTGTTTTGGATTATGAATTCTTCAGGACAGAATTACCACTTTCTTACATTTTATATAAGAGTGTCACGCATCTCTGTAGGGCTACATAAATTATCTGTTCTCTCTGGAACAATGTCCTGGCTTTGCTGGGGGAAAGGGCCTTGCGTGAACCAGATGTTGGGGAACTTGGTGGAAAAAATCCACCATCGACTGAAAATGGGCTTTGGATCAAGGACACGTAATACCTTCATATTATGTATTCCTCTCACAGAATAAATTAGAACAACAATTTAGAGAGCAATGTCCACAAGGATCTTTTACATAAATAGTATGTAACACAACAGCAGAGCATTGCATGTTTATTTAGGATTACCTGTCACTGAACTGCAGATCCCAGAGCTCTACAGAGAAAACTATGCCATTATTTACTCATTTCTTGCTAAATTATTAGTAGCTCCCAGTGGTTTTGAAAAATCCTCATTAGATGATGTTAGGTTTTCCCTCATCTGAAGCAGTACGACAACACAGAAATACTAGAAAGAAATATGATATAGTCTTCAGAGTTTTAAAAATGACACTACCAAAACACGTTTATCTACTTTTCACTTGAATTCAGGACCAGAGGAAGGGGCACTTGATCTTCCCTGCCACGATAGGGCAGAAACATTACCTGAATTTCACCAAGAATTGGGGCTTATTCTGTAACTCCACAAGCAACTGCATTACATTGCTTCTGCTAAAATGCTCAGTGAAATAATGCATTTTGACATTTAAATTGTTATTAAACTCCAGAAGCTGGAAGTTGGTAGGAACAGTTGGCATCCACTGAGATTCTGCTTGATTATGAAGATCCAAGTAATACTGCTTTCTCACACGTTTAAAGATCAGCAAAAGACTGCTTAGCACCAAACCCTTGTATCAACTTTCTTTAAAAGCCCCTGCAGATTAACAATGCAGGCTGAGTCTCCACCAACCCCAGCCACAGCCTCCTCTCTCCTCCCTCCTGGTCTGCAAGCCTTGACACATGGAATCACCTTCCTGAACTTCTGCCTTGCCATTTGTCATTCCAGCAGTGCTGTGAAAACTTCTCCCAGCTCACACATCACCTCCAGCCAACAGCTAAGCTCAGCACACCGAGGGCAGTTCATCAGAATACACCAAACAGCATTATTTATGCAAATAATGCCCTCAGGTTCTAGATGTGGCCTTTCGAGGATGCATTTCCCCCTCCCTGCTCCACTCAAAATCCTGCCAAAACGTCCTCAAGTCTCACTATCTGAGCTGCTTTAAAAAAATGCCTTTGCAGCTTCAAGTTCATATCGAGTTCCTGGAAGTGTCCCCCTGCCTCAGTTTGCAGCGTGGTTCTAATGCCACAAATCACTTTCTTCCCCACTGCACCAGCCTGAAACACATGAAATGAGTCTTCACTTCACCTCCACATACTCTGCCTTACTCATTTCACATGAGACAGGAAAAATTTCACTCTGATTAAAGGAAATTGCACAGACAGAGACGGTGAGTAAGCCATGAGCAACCGTCCAAAGATTTCTTCCAACAAAAGAGAACTCGCAGGAGATGGTTTCCATCTGGTTTTATTAGCTGTAGTATTGTGTGTATATTCAGAAATCTACACTGTGGAGCTGGAGATATTATAAGAATGCCAGTTAAAATGAAGCAGCTTTAACCTATTGCAGCACCTACACTGTGCCTAGAGAACAATTATGCACAAATATGACAAGAGCTAAATGCCAAGATCACCACTGTATTATCAGTGTAGATAAGGAGTGCACTCATTCACATACTTGAAGTTCAGCATATTTTGCTTTCCTAATAAATTCAACACAGTATTTTCTGCTATTACACCAGTGACTACATAATTGTAATGCATATGATATCTAGTAAATAATCAAATACACATGTCAAATAGATAAGTCAGTCAAGAAGAAATATTTTATCCACATCTTCAAGAATTATGAGCAGATTTATCCAAGAGAGAAAACACTGTGGTAAAATGAATAAGGTGCAGAATAAAGCATAGGCTACTGTGGCTTAGCTTTGTTTCAGCAAGTAAAAAAACTCAAAGTATTTTGATAAAGTGCTAAGGAGGAACTATTGACACATTCTCCTCTGTGAGAGGTTAAGCACAAGCACCACATATGGAAAAATAACTCCGACTGTCAGTAAAGACCAAGATAAATCTGAAAATCCAAACATGTTGGCAGCACATATACTCTGCCTCACCAGCCTTTATCACAGCATCCCACAGCCACATGCAGGGGAAAGAAACCTTTTACATCTTCCTTTCTGGAATGGCCACTTACAATTATAGCAAAATACTTCAATGGACAACAAGTCAAAAAGGAGTGTAAAGGCATTGCAGCACACAGCAAAGTTTACACTGCCTTCTCTGTAGTAAAGACAGAACAACTCTTATTAGCCTGCAGGATGTAGATTTTCATTAAAATAATTCATAAATAATGTTCTTCACACTATTTTTGAAAAAAAAAACCAAAGAGACAAACAAAACCCCAGTACCCTGCTGCTTTGTAAAAGTAATTTCCAAGTCTTTACTCTTGACCATTTCTCTTTGTAGTTTAGTTGCTGCAGGACTCCTTTTTCCAGTCCTTCCGTGCCTCTGTCCAACCACAAACTTTGTTGAACCATTTTGTGGATTGTGCATTTCTTTCTTAAAAGGCCACTGCATTTCTCAACCAAATATTTATGCTTTCAGCAATATCACAGTAAGTCGCAAGGCAGTTTTTAAATAACAGGATGCAGCATTTATCCACAGAATCCTTAAGACCACCTCACAACATCTGTACGCTCACAATTAAGCATAACAAATGTTTATCATGTGTAATTTCCAATTTTAACATTTTCAGTTAAAGGACTGGTAAAACTGTGAAATTGTTTTTGTGCATGGACGACAGGAGCATACACCAAAGAACATGTTTCTCATCTCATTCCATCCATGGCTAGTAGCAAGAAGACACTTTAAATGACAAAATCATTTTAAAAAATTTGATCAATATGGAGGAAACTGCACATGAAGTTTAACTAGTTGATCATAAACATGAGTAATTGGTATATTTTTTTTTTTTCTCTAGTCAGGTGCTGTTATAGAACTGAAGTATCTTTCTTACCTTCTGAAAAAAGTCTTCCCCACTTTTCCCTTTGCCCTCTGCAGCAGCTGTAAAACAAAAATGGGATCTGTTACTAAATACACAGGAGAAAATTTGCAGGCTTACATATAGAAATTCTCAGTGAGTACAGGCTACTGTGAAATAACAACTCTGGGTATTTTTTCTCAAGCAATAAACATTTGTCAACAGCTGAGTAATACCCAGATCAACTTTTTACAAGTCACTTGCCAAGGACTGAACCCTTGGTATTTGCCTGCTGAAGCTCGAACACCCTGATAGTTATTTTAGTTACAAAACACACATGGTGTAACAATTTAGTCACACTGCATACTTTGCTCAGCAATTCTACCAACAGCAGGATCAACAGAAAGCTGGAGAGCACAAGACTGGCTGTATCAAGCATCACATCATTCTGTGATCTACAGACACGACCTGGATTACCTCCCACTTGTATTTAAACCCATAACTGCAAGTTTAGTTAATGCAAATTATCACACTTAAAATGCTACAACTGTTTGCATACAGCTTATGTTGTGGTTTATCTGTGTTGAACCAGCAGGCAGTTCAAAACACAGTAGCTCAAACTGATTATGAAGAGGATCATTTCCTTTTCCCCGGAGAAAGGGTTGCCCTCAAAAAGAACTCCAAGGGTGGAAAAGAGTTTCCTGAATGCTACAGGATTACTGACTCATCATGATGTTTTTTGTATTTCTCATGTACCAATCAGACCCCTTGAGCCCACCCCTTCACCCTGGCCTCAGAGCTATGTTTCAGCTATTTAGATCTGCGCCCTCCTCCAATTACACAACCAATTCCAAACTCTTAAGGAACAGTTAACTCAGCTAATGCAGTGTGACAGCAAATCCAAGTGAGCAGATACAGGCTGGAGGCATGAGAGGACTTCTACCCCAGAGGAAGAAGTGCCACTACATTTCAAACAAGCTTCTCAAAATCTCAATAACAACACTTAAATACCACAGAGAAGAGCACACTAGCAAGTTTTATCTAATACAGTTCAGAAGTTCATGATTCAACTCCAGGGCAGCCAGAGCAGAGGCAGCAAACCAAACACTCATCTTGTTGCAGGAGCAATTCCAGACTCTCACAAGTCTGAGACAAAAAGCCTTCCATACCTTCAAAAGCCATAGGTGCCTGTATGAGAAGAGCAACTGGCCCATATTTCACCAGAACCAGGCTTTCTGGAAGCAGAGAAAACAACTGGAGAAGGTTTTCCAGGTTTACAAGCTATTGATACAGGCAGGAAAACACAATTTCCTTGGAGCAGCCCCTCGATAGGTGCACGTTGCTGGATGTGTTTTCCATTAACCCAGGGACAGATAGGAAATGCCTGTGGGACGTGAGGAGCACCACCACTCCATTTCAAGTGGAACATGGGACCAACATGCTTTTAATCAGAGGGTACACGAGATAAATTGGAGATGAGAACGTGACAGATGTGTGGCTGAAGCTGCAGTTTGGAGAATAGACAGATTTTGTTCCAGCTGCAAATGCACGATTTCCAAACGGAATACAAACAAGAGATGGCTTAAGATAATAGCAGTGATGCTCTGCAGGGCATTAGGCAGAATGCTGACAAAGTGGATTCCAAGCTTTTTCATTGTAGGTTTATTTTTAATATGAATCATTCTGGTGACCTGATTTACAGCCTGGCCCCACCAACAACCGATGGCACAACAGACAGAATCCAACAAGCACAGACAAAGTGGGAAAGAAGAGGGAATGGAAACATCCCAAAATGGGTTCACAGGAATAAAACCCGCAAGAGCAGAGACAATAGGAAAGTTGGAGCAAACGGCACTTCAGAAAAACCTTTGGTTAGTAACTAGTGGGTTTAGTTGTTACAACATACTATAAAGACATTCTCATTAATAAACTGCTTTATGATAACCCATTTGTCAGGTCTCAGGATACCTGGGAAAAGCCAGGGAAGACTGTATAGTGGTTTTTGGAAAGACACTGAGGGTCTGTACCTTAGAACAGCTCTTCACATGTTAAGAGATACTGCAATCTGCTGGAATTTTGTCACTTCATGTCCAAGATGCAGCACTATTTAATCCAGGATGAGGTATGCCTCTGATCATACCTCATTCTTCTGTGTTAAGGTCATCTACTCATTTCCATCTCCATCAGGCATTGTCTTAATAAACAAAAGATGCTCAGAATTGTCAATTAAAGTATTTTGTTACACTTAGAATTATATATTTCACTATAAAAGAAAAAAATGCCTAAAAACTTGAAGACAAACTACATGAATCAATGTATTATGCCTCTTTTGTGGTTAGCCATTTTTCAGCTATTGTCTCCTTTTCCCCCCTTCCTCCTATGATATAAACTCTTTGTACCAATTATCTACTTACTCTTTCATTTTACTTCCTAAATTTCCTCTGTTTTTTATGAGGAGCAATTACAGTTAAAGAAATTTAAATTAATTTTGTGGTGGTACCCACAATTACCCACATTTGCATATATGTTTACTCTCAAACTAAGTACCTGTGTTTAAGAAAGCTTCCAACATGTGTCTGAAATGTTCATGATTCATGTGAAATTATCTCAAAGCTCTTCTGCTCTCCAAAGCAGGTAAAGGCAGTCCTAGCACTTCTGAAAACAGTAGGAATAGCCAAAACCAAAGGCAAATTTATCCATTTCTTTTATAATTGAAAAGCTAAACAGATTTTGTTACAGCGAGACAAACCCAGAATCTTTTGCAGGGAAACGAGCAGGAGAAGCATTCCAGAGTTATCAAATTTATGCAGAAGCCATTAAAATGCAAATCACAGTGTTCTCTACAGGCAGATGCAATTTAGTCAGGCATTGAGGTTTACCTCAAATCAGATAAACTGAGATAAAAGCAAACTCAAATTCGTGTTTAGGAAAAAGAAGTCTCCTAGGTCATCACACCCCGAGATCATCTTTTCTAAACAAATCTTGAGAGTATTAACCCCGACTCTCAAAATAAACTTCAGCTTTGAAATATCATATTAAGAGGCTCACGATATTTACATCTGACAATGCACTCTGGCAAATTATTTTTGTAATCTTAATAATAACAATTAGATTTTTCAAAAAAGCAGGAAGTTTTCAAGTTATCAAAGACCAAAGACAAGAAACCTTTTGTGGGAGCAGAGGGGCCAGCCCTGCTGTACCTGTGCTGCCCACAGGGCACAACAGAGCCCATCTCTACTAAATTCAAAACAAGCTTCCAGATTTTAATGGACAAAGCTTCACGTTTTCTGAGATTAATGAATTCAAAATACTGCACCAGTGACAACATAAAAAGTGACATTATTGCCTGGCACATGCCTTAGGACACCACCCCTCTGCCAGTGGTCCCTGTCCCCAAGGCAGGTTTGAGAGAAATCACAGATCAAATGCTAATTAATCCAGTTGTACCTGACTTCTGACTGAAATAGTTTCATTTCTGCTAACTCAGGAAATATTGTTTTCTTAGAAAACAGTGTTTACTTTATGGTATTGAATAATCACTTAACCAACCCTCACAAAAACTAGGATTATTTTTACACAAGGTGGCTGCGCTGGTTTCAGAAATACAGATGAAACCTACGCAAATGTGCATAACAAGCGTTTTATATTTTAAGCTATACTCTGTTTATTGTAATTTCTTCCATACCATGAACTATTTCATATTAGATTTTTGCTTTTCAAGACATACTGGATTGCTGAGGTTCCATCCAATACAAATATGAAACAGTTGAAACAGGTGTTAACTGTTATGGTACCCATGAAGTGCACCATTTGTCTACTTAATCACCAAATCATAAAAAGGCCCAATTGTAATTTCTAGGCTCACATGGAAAAAATGAACTTGAGCTTTCACTTCAAATGCTATTTTAGTTATTAAAAAAGTTATTACAATACAGGTCATATTTTACAGGAAAAGAACCCAAGATACACTGATTAAGTCAAGTCTTTAAAGGAATTACCGTAACTTTGCTGATCTCACACATCAGTTTTGTGTCTTATTTTCCAAACTCTTGAAGTTATCAAAAACTGAGGGTAACTGAGTGTGACTGACTTGGTGACTTTGCCTTTACACTGATTAGTGTCAAAACCTCCTCTGTCTGCATTGAAAGACTACATTTTTGAGAGAGCAAAAAAAGCACATTCTGCTCTTTAGGTCTCAACTACGATGAAACAAAAGCGTTCCTTGTATCAAAATACACTTTAACATGGTAGATAACTAGGTATTATTTTCATTTTATCAAGACAAATCAGCTTAACAGGATTTCAAGAAGCTGTAGAATAACATACCCAAAGGTAAGTGCTCAATTATCCTCTACCTTCCATACTCACTGAATGAGAAATTTCATAACACTCATGTTAAGACTGTCCTCATATTATTTAGGTTTGAATTTTTTCTGAAGCTGCCATGGAAACACGTTAGCCACCCAACAGTGTTGATTTTTATTTACTCCTGACTTTTTAACTGGAATGGAGAGTTATTTACTGAAAGCCTGAGCTATGTCTCCAAAGTTCCCAAGCTGCTTTCACACACAAAGAAACCCAACCAAAAACTCCTTTCACTGAACCAGAAACCACCTGACAAAGAGATGTTTTCCTGTGCACCAAGGCAGACACTAACCCACACATGCTCTGAAAGCTTGCTTATATCAAGCCAAGATAAAGAATTCCACCCCCATGACCACAGAGTTAAGCCAAATTGCTGAAAATATGCCTTTAGGAATAAAAAGATAGAGCGTACATTGTTAAAGAAAAAAATCTGGCCTTAAATTGAATTTGCTGAAATCCAAACAAAACAACTTTCCATTTTTCTTGTAATTGCAAAGCCAGTCTCAGTTCCAGTTTTCAGCTTAGGAACTAAGAAGTCACAGAGACAACTGAACTAAAATATACAGTCTGACAAGAGGAGTAAAAAGGCTTAAACAAGCAAGAAATCTGCATGAAAAATCCAAATATTTGAGACCCTTAACTGGCTTTTCAGTGAGATTATGTATTCTTTTTACTTTATTAATTATAAAAAACTTCATAAAATAACCTGCTACACATAGAAATCTTACTATTTCCAAGTCTTATGTGGCTTCATGGAGTTTTCCAGAGTTGATGAATGAAAATCAGCTATTTAAATTTTCTTAAACTTCTATACAGAGCAATCATCAGGTTTTGAGGATGCTCACAAAGACAGGTCAGAGTCAACTCTGAGTACCAGCAAAGGAGACTGAGCAAAGGGAGAAAAGCCCCAAAATTCTTGAGAAATTACTGGAACATTCAGCAAATGAGGAAAAAAGCCAACTATACCTGTCCATACAGCATGCTGACAAAAATTAATGACAAAGCCTGGACCTACATGGTATGTGGAATATTACAGAAACTGTTCACTATCTACATATTTAGTGCCACAAGGACTCCTGGGCTGAGGGTGAAAGCGTCACCTTTTAGTAAAGTCAGATAAAAAAATTTTTAAGTCCAAACAAAACCACGCATGACACAAGCTCAGAATGTTTATAAGGGAACATTCCTCCTCAGTGAGAGCAGGCAGAGCAGGGCTGGCAGACTCTCAGCAGGCTCAGTAAATGACAGTAAGTGGCCTGTCCAGTCTCTGGCCGGGTTTGGGTGGGTTCCACTGAACCTCCTCCTGCTTGCAGGAGCTCCACACACGAGTGCTGAGCTCTCCACAGGGGGGGCAGCTGTGCTGCAGCCTCTGACACACCAGAGCCGGGCTGGGAGGAGAGCAGGCTGAGCCCAGGCTGCCTTACCCTGCTGCTGAGAGTGTCAGTGAGCCCCTGGGCCATCCACGGCCTCCTCCTGCAGCCTTGGCCAGCTGGAAAACACCCCCTGCATCAAGGCGTGTGTCAGCCAAATGGGACTGCAAACACAGACAGGTAACGCGTCCAAAACCTTCATCTCCCCTTCATATTAGTCATATTCACTTAGAAGAGTATCAACTTTTTCACTACCCTGAACACTGCATTAAAATTAAATTGTTGATACTAAAATTAAGATTGTTGGCAAGTAACTAAAACCAGCTCTACAACCAAAACTCAGGAAGCTTCACCCATCCATCATTTGTGATGGATAAAGGGCACAGCAACACAGAGAAAAAGGGAAAGCTTAAAATAAACTACACTTGCTACCACTAGCTCTGCATGCATTGCCAAGAAGGAATGCAAGAAAAAAAACCCCAACACACATACTCTGAGCACCAACATCACATTAATTTTCAACAAATATTCCTAGAGATTTCCTCATAGTATTTGTAGGGACTTGATAAATTTGGTGACTGAAAGCTAAGGGGAAGAACAAATAGAAAGGGAATAAAAGAACAAAATAATTGGATTCTACAGAAAGCAACTTGCTTTCGCCATTCCACCACCAATATTTTTAGAGTTGCATAACTATAAAACTCTATCTAAAACCAATAATTTAACACATAACAACTGTAAATTTTAGATATCTACAAGATTTTTCTCATTTTGTAAAACAAATTTATCCCTAGGGGAAAAGCTGTCTGCCAAGACTCCGCATAGAAATAAGTCTAGTTGTTTATTTATTTTTAGAGACAAGTCCTAGCTTGGAGGCAGGCTGTGAAACTGGGGATGCTCTGGGAGCCCCTTTTTCCTGGGTGGCAATCTCTCCCCCCAGGGCACACAGCTCATCCCCACAGCCACAGCACACTGCCACAGGACTGAGGAGTTAATGAAGATAATGAAGTGACTGCCAGCCCCAAGCAGGGAAACAGCAGCTGTCAGCACTGTATTACCTGATTAAAACAACTCCATAGCTGCCACTTGTTCACTGCTGGAGCCACAGGTTGTCTCTGACTGGGTACAACACCCCTGGAAGTCTCCTGTGCCATCCTGCAGATGCACTCAAGCACTTTTGCTGTTCTCTACAGAAGATACGCCAGCTGATGCTTCCAGACAAGTTTTCAAAGCCCTCCTGAAGGTTTCGTTCCCAGGGCTGACACAGACTAATCAATGGCCCCTTCTGGGATCAGCAGAGGCCTTCTTGGAAAATGCCTAACTAATAAAATTCTACTGAAGACAACAAGAAAAAACCCAACAAAGCACAACTGTTACGGATTTCCTCAGAAAGGAGGGCATGATGTGTATTTAGACCCTCCTGAACTACCCTGACTGAGGCCTGGCTGAGGCCTAGCTGAGGCCCAAGGCCTGTGACGCAGCAAAAAATTCTCAGTTACTGTGGCGCAGTCAGAATTAGACACTGAGGTGTTTGGGAAAGATAATAGGGTGTTGAAGGTCATTAAATAGAATTGTTAGCATGCAGGTGTAAGCCACCTTAAGGGTGAACCAAACAATGTGCGTTTACATTCTTCCCTCTGCTGTGTGCCAATGAAAAGGTTGTTACATGTATAAACAAGGTAGAATAGTATATAAGTTGCTGCACTGCAGGTGATAAATGGACTTTGTAGAATTAACCACAGTGGTCGTATCTACGTCTGTCTCAGTCCAACCCTCTCTTGCTATTGGCTTCACACAACTTCACTCAGGATTTACTGAAAGCATAACGAGTCTCAAACACAAGTTTTCCATTTCGAGTTTGAAACCACTTTGATGGTACTGTGAAAGGAGAATATCTATGCAAACAGTGTACCCAGCTGACAGGCTGGGGGAAAGAAGGTGAGAATTCCAAGAAAGAAAGGCTTGTTGATTTTTCATCAAATCATTTTACTATTATCCACAGATTTTTAATTACAAGCTGCATTTTTTTTCCATTTTAATCAATGGATGAAGACAGCTTTTTGACACCTAAATAACAGCCAAGTTGAACACCCAATTTCTAGGTCCTTTTAAGACAACAACTTTCCATCTGTGCTATTGATAATCACTTTTTCACAGGAGAGCCTATCAAAATGTCAATCATGATACAGCTTTGTTAAGATCTATTGGTATCAGCATGAGTGAAACCTGATTAAAACCTTACATTAAGTACATTCAAGCACTGTAGCTCCTCCAGTAACTTCTCCAGTTTTGGGAAAAACATCTTTGAAATGATACTAGAGACAGTAATAAAAAGGGAAGATAACACTTCCCTGACTTTCATGTTTATAAAATATTTTTCTTGCCTAATATATATGAAAAATAAAGCATCTGTGACCTCAGTCTTCCTTCACTCTTTGATTCCACTTTGCATCTCTCAGGGGGCTTCTTGGCAGTCACATCCAAAAAGCATCACCTGTACTGAGGTGTGTAAAGGGAAGGTGATGTGGGTCAGCTTCTATTATTTTAATCAAGAAGTTAGTTAATTGCCTCCCTACCTTCAAACAGGACTTTCATCATCTCAATTTTCCAGGAAAATTGGAACTCTGTAGCCAAAAAATAATAGGCTGGCCAGAAAAGAAATTCACATTGTATTAATTTGTTCCAAATCCTTTGTAGTCAAAAACTGACATCAGCAGTGCAGAGCCAGGCGTGGAGGCTGTGAGAGACTCCCACTTCAAACACAGCTGAGATGTCACCAATTCCCTGGACCTGTTATCCAAAGAGAGGCAGTTTGGAGGAGACAGCTGGAGATGGGCAGCTCTGGCAGCTGCAGGAAAACCTCACCAACACACCATGCTGCTGTTACAAAACACTTCTCTGCACAGCAATAAAAATTATGAGTATTTCTGACAGCAACTCACTGGTTCACTACGCCAGGGCTCCCCTCTGACACGAGGGAAGGGACCAAAACACTGTGACAGGGTGAAGTCATTCCAGTCTTCTCTCACCTTGCCTGCCTCAGCTGAGTCCCCATTATTGTAAGTGCATGAGCTGCACACAACTAAATACAGGGGCTGTGGTTCCCTAGGAAAGCATTAAAAATAAAAATACAGCAGACAAGGACCCAGGGTGCAGCATTTTGCCCCTTCCCTTCAGTGTGGCCACTGTAAACACTGCAGAAGGGACAGGCCAGATGTGCGAGCTGCCCCTGTGCTGTCACACATCTGGAAATGGGCCAAAGCATTCACAGAAGGGCAGGAGAAATAAGAGATGTAAAGCTTGGCATTTTTCTAAAAATCTCTGCGGTGGGACTGCCTTGAGTCACTGGATGTGACAGCTCAAAAAAAGAAAAAAAAAAAGGCTTTGAGTGGCTCAGGAGGCAGAACCTCCCTTGCTGCCAGTGCCTGACAGATCCAACTCTGCCCCAAGCCAGAGTATGCGTTTAACAGGCCTCGCTGTTTACAGGAGGAAAGAAAATCATAATATCAGAAGTGCCCTGGGGGCTGACAGAGGATACCTGCCAAATACAAAAGCTCTGCTCTCAGCAGATTGATGGCTGGGGATATTCTTTCTATTTGTTTAGCATTCAACTTTCCCTCAATGCACAACCACTTTTCTTGTCAGGTATGAGTACAGATACTGCATGATTCATTGCATGGGAGGGGAGAATGCAGCAAGGCTGTAAAAAAATTAGAAACAAAACCCCTACAGATTTGGATAAAAAATGTACACAATATTTTTCTGATGGTCCTGCTTGTTATGAGTCATTCACAGATGTGGAGTTAAAGGAGAGAAGCCAAGATGAAGTCAAAGACAAAGCTTTATACAGGAAACCAGTTTAAGTCTGTTGCAATGCAGGTTAAACACTGAGCTCCAGGCCTTTTCCAACAGTAAGGAGACACTGCCTGTATCTGGATCCATTATGCTGAACAAGATTCTGGAATACAATTGACAGGGACAAAAAAAAAAACCAACTAGGTATTTGGAATTACAAAGTCTCCTGCTTTTCTAAAATTCAACCAACCCCACACTCTCCAGCTTCCTGAATGAAATTGGAATGTTTGGAGAAGAAAACAAGAGTTTCCCTTTTCTGTCCAAAAGCATTCACTCTTGATTTCTGTCTCTATCAGAATAAAAAAACAAAACAAAACAAAACCCAACAGCCTCAGTTTTCAAATGGCACGTGTTGTGAACCCTTTTCTAGGCATCTGCTTCTGCACATCCCTACAGCTGGTAACACTTGCAAATCCACACTCCAGGCTGCTTGGCATCTCCTTTCCCCTTAACCTGAGAATTCTGAAAGTCTGCCATCTTCTATTTTTCATTCAGCAGTTTCAAAATACACTGATGGCCTTAGATGTAAATTCTTCCCAGATAAAAATCCAATTCAGGCTTCTTGCTATATAGTAATTCCAGTTCTAAGGCATGTGACAGAGAAATTCTAGCAGGGGGCTGTTCAGTTTAGAACAGTCAATTTCCAGCTCAGGGGAAAATTGAGAGTCACTCTTGTACATTAGATTTGTAATATGTGAGACTACTGACAGTACTACTGAAGCTGTGCCCTCTTGACAGCAGCTGTTGCCTTGAGTATTTGCAAAAAATAAATTGGATCTTTTTTGTATCTTTTACTCCCCATAAATGAAAAACACCAGTTTAAATATACACACAGAAAAAACCCACTTAAACACTTCAGAAGAAGAAGGATAACTGAGCTATAACCCAGCATTAAGTAGCAAAGGACAAAAAGTTTAAAAAGCCAAAAAGAAAAGCATGAGATTAATAAGTTTAAGTGCAGGCATAGGCACTGGGGCAAGGCACTGAGGCATTCAGTTAATTAAAAAGACAAAAGTTAAAGTCACAAACACATAACCCCATTTTCAGGATTACGGTCTATGTCTCAATTTATAGCTTTAATGAGAGAAGAAAACAGTGCCAGTTTATTCTTGGATACCACCATGATCTACATAACATTTAAAGAAAGCAAAACTCAGTTTGATCTAAGAACCAAAACATGTTCAATAACATCACTGAGGAAATTGCAAAGCAGATTTGTAAAGAGAGAGTGGGATGGATCCCCCAAAGGGTGAAAGCACAGGAAGTAAATTCACCCACCCAGCCAGCCTAGAGCTGTGTATCACCATGACAAAATGTGCACCAACCTGTCACCCGTTTTTCCATGCACTTGTTAGGTAAGACATCCAAATTATGTGTCAGCACAAAGATACAGGGATATAAGTTATGTTGCCAAACTCAAGTTTACTCACGACACCAAGATCTTTCTGCTCTTAAGAAACTAAGGAAATGAAGTAATTGTTTAGGTAAGAGGATCAAAGCACAACAGAAGTCTAGACCCTTCTGGTAAAGGTGAACAAGTTCTATTTTCACAGCTGGCTTTATGTCCACATTTTCATCATCTACATGAATTTTTCTTATGAACAGTTCCCATATTAAAAAACACAACTGCTACATACAGCTGCCAGAGCATTAAATTATTCTATTTATGTGCACGCATGTAAACAAAACCATACACATTCACAGCGAATCAAGAATGTCAAGCTGTACAATTAGGATTTCTAGACACAGTTTACAGTAAGATAAAAGCCTGCACTGGTTTACATTACAGTGGTAAAATTTGGCCAGAAGCTCAGCATCCACACCAACTCCAATCATGCCACAACAGGAGATGTGGGCTGCATGAGGTGTTAAGAATAGTTTATTAGCTTTTAATTTAGAATTGTGGACTGTTTTGCAAAAAAGAGGACAGCTACCTTAAGACAAGCAAAAGCATTGATTTTAGGGTGTTGAACAAAAATAAATTAAACCAAATACATTAGTTTTAATCTCCTCAGTTAAATTACTCCACCTGGGAAATCCTACCCGCTCTTTCACTGAGGCAGCAGCACAGATATAAACATTTCTGGACAGAGACACAGCAGATAAATGTATCCAGAAAACACTGCTCTAAGCTGGCACCAGGAGAAAGCCTCTTCTGGGCAAAAAGACACAACTCCACAGGAAATTCTGCACTTCTACTGGTAGCATTTCTTTTTATTATGAGGTTTTGGAGGTAAATCATCTCCTGTGCAAGTCCACCGAATGGCAGCAAACCCTTCTGAAATTCAGGTAAACAATAATTATATTTTTCCACCATCTATTTCTCATAATGTTAATTTTCATCAAAAACTGCAGAAAACCTCCAACAATTTTCTCTACAGTGGAAGAGGAGCTGAATGAGAGGAGGATAAACCATGCTGATACAGTATTTAGTTTGCTGTTTACCCCTTCAGAAAACCTGAGCATTCTTGCCAAACCTAGGGTAAGGTGGCGTATACAAGTGGAATTTCAAGTTACACAAGCAAGCAGCAAAGTCACAGATTCATAACTTTTTCATTGTGAAGTGGTTTACACTCCAAAGAAAGCTCCATGGCTCCAGCATTATGAAATTGAGCTCAGGCTGTGTATGACAGAGTCAAAGGAAAGAGACCACAAGTTAGTCACCTAAAGGTTAAAATAAACCCAAACCAAAATCTTATCTGGCAGAACACACAGTGATATTTATTCAAATACCTCAATGCTATTGAGATTTGTCCCTCAAAGATCCCAAAGCTCTTTCTGAAATTGAACACAGACATGCTGGAAGCACTCATCACTACAGGCTGCACATGGATGAGAAGTTGTAGCTGCCCCTGCACCTCAAAACACAGATCTGGGCTCTCAGCCCTCTTCTCATGGGGACTCCTCCCAAATCTGGGGGGACCTCAAGGAAACAAAATTAGTCAAGGATGTATATTTTGCAAAACTATATATATAGTATATATATAAAATAAAAATAAATTAACATCTTATAGGAATAAAGGTTACCAACAACTTTATAACTCAGCCATCAAGCCCTGTATGCATTTTTGGCCCACGCTTTCGTACACATTAATAGGCTCAAGTTAGTTTTTCTTGGTTTCCAAGCTATGTCTTCTGGCTACAGGGGAGATGTATAGAAATGCAAAGCTCCCTCCAGCCCAAGTCTCTGAACAGATGAATCTTTATAAATCCAGCTGCATTAACCACTGGATTCCTTGTGATTCCCACCTCCTAGAGGCAAGGTCCTGCCACAGGATAGCTGAAACTGTCCCCAGGGACTGCAGAGTCCTGGCAACACCTTTGAACTGCTGCACTTGTGAGGAGAGAGAAATCTTCATTTGCACTTTCCAGTGCTCAGGAAACAACCCTGCAGAGGGGTGAACCCCCAGCAGAGCCCTGGACTGCTCAAACCCACCCCAACACTGCTGTGGGCACCAGACTAACCCTAAATAAACACCAGTGAGGAGTGTGTGCACCAGCACTTGAAAGCCAGCCTTTGTGGGCTGCTGAACCTTTTATTCAAACCTTATGAAACCGAGTGAGGCATTTAAAGGCCGGGCAGGAAGTGGGGAGTTGAAGTTATGTTGCCTACACAAACAGGCCCCAAATATGTTTCCCAAATCCTAAGATTCCTTTCTTTCCAAGCACAAGCAAATCACTGACTACAGTGTACGAGCTCAAAGACTTGCATCTGGCCCCCTGCTATCTAATTTGTGTTTTTATGGACTCAAAGCTATTTCTACAACTGCTGTTTACAAGAAATGTATAAGTCGGGACAACTCTACAAAGCTGCATTTCCACAACCTTGTGATACAGCGCAGGAAATGCTCAAGCTAAATTAATGACCACAACTAAACAAGGAAGCATTGTTTTGTGGTTAGACAACTGTAATTCTGAGTTACACAACTCGTTTATCTAGAAACCTTGACAATTTCTGAAATTAAATTCCCCTTTTTTATGGTCAAGACTCAGGAAGGTCCTGTTAGAAGAAATGATACAATACAAAACCCTTTAAGTTCATGCAAAATAAACTGGAAAGAAACTTGTAAACTTAAAGGATATAAAATGTCAAGCGTGGGGAAGTGAAAAATTAAAACAAAGAATGTGCAATTTCTGCCAAAATCTGGAAAAACAAACAATAACAAGTCAGGAACTAATATTTGGCCCACTTCTGCCTCCAGTTCCTGCGTGGGGGCTTCAGCTAAAGAAATATCATATTTTTGCAAACAAAAAGAGGCTTAAATAGCAAGATGTTAGTGCGGCTGATTTAATGCAATGCTGTTTTTCAGGACTGTTTTACCATTTCTGCTCAGTGTGACTCAATTTGGATCTTTTCCGTGAAAGTTTACGTCAATGCTTTTTCTGTATTATTTCAAGGATCAACTCCTTTTCCAGTAACAAATACAAAACCAATTCTTTATCACCAAAGCCAGGACATTACCACCTATTCATAAAAACCACCATGGGCTGAGCATTGTGTAACATCCCTCAACATGTTGCACTTGCAAAATATCCCAGGTTTTATAAATATTGCCCATGTGTTTCATGCTTTCATGAAGGTTTTGCCAAAACACTCACTTTTTAAGTGACATGGAAAGCTTAGTAATCTGGAAGGAATGTCAGGGAAGCAAAGAGAAATATCCACTCTACTTTCAAACCTTGCTACTTGCCCTGTTACATGGCAATCTGTGTTCTCTGGAGTAATCAGAATTAACCAACATAATTAATGCACACATCCAGATCTGCTGAGGCTGAGCTGACATGGGACAGTCAGCAATTTTATCAGACCTTTTATAATCAAAGTGACTTTTATATAGTCACTCTCAGGACTTGATAGTGAATAAAACCAAAACCACAGCCAGTTTTTGGACAAAAAAAATCTTAAAGTGTCATCTGATAATTAGATAATGATTAGATTGCAGATAAATTATTACTAGCAGATATATTAGACTGGAAACCACAGAAAAGCAAGTTTTACTAAACAGGCACAGAAGTATTGATGAGGTTCTTTTCAAAAAGACCAAGAAATAATTAACATAAAATATCAACTTAAGTGTCAAGGAAGCCTGGCAAAAGGAAAAATATTATCCGAAAGTTTTTAAAATAAGCACAGCCAAGAGCCCTACATAGGGAACACTAGGAGAGATTGCTCTTGAGAATAATTTTAGTTAGGAATGATAAAGACAGCCAGTACAGGGAAAAAGGCTTTTTTATTTACAGAGCCACATTTACTCCTGAGAATTCCCTGTGTGTGACCCACATGATGTAAAGCACAAGCAGGCCCATATATAAGGTACTTCCCATTCAGTTATACAAACAGGGCATTTTTAATTTACAATAACCACATCTGTGTGCTGGGATGTGGGAGAACAAGAGCAAACGCGTGATCTCCAATGCAAACAACAGTTTTGTTTCCAGCAGCCAAGGGGGCTTTGAACTGCAAACCTTCCTAAGGAAACACAGCCCACTTGAGAGCAGGGGAAAGTAGCACAGAGTCAGCACTCCCAGACATAAATAACCCTCTACTGGGGTCAGCTTGCTGTGAAAGGAACGAGTTACCCACGGATAAAACAATGACTATAGGTGTGCTTGCAACAGCCATCAGTAGTGTCTTCAACCAAAACCAAACCATGTGAGGGTTTTATGTCCAACAGAATTGACAACAAACCAAGCCTCAAGCACTCAGTCTTGCTGCAGGGTGAAAATACAACAACACTGTTGCCCCTTGACAGCCGAAGGGATCTTAGCTTTGTATTTCAGTGAAAAACAACCACCACCCATGAGGACAGATTGGCCAATACCCCCTATGTGCCCACCTTTGGCTACTGCTCCCAGTAAACATCAGCTAGCAGTTTATTTTAAAAACAAAAATAAAGCATGCAACAAAGCCTTGTTCTAGTCCTAAGCAGGTCTGGTGAAGGAATATTGAAAAAAAACTGCTTTAGGTTTGCATTCTCTATCAAGATGTGTAATAAGAGTAGATTATGACCAATGAATAACAGGAACAAATCCACCCCAATAAAAACCACACAGTTCATGTAAGAGGTGAACACACTGTAACTCAGCCTCACTTTCTCTCTGATGACTCTTTCAAGCCATGTAATTTTTCAACACCAAATTGCAATGGATGCAGGCAAACATCACACTCACAGAAAAACCTGTTGTTTTCCAAGTCCTCCATTACTTCCCTGAAGCTTTATCAAGCCCTCAGAAGGCAAGCCTCTCACATTGGGTGAGACGTAGATTTCTTGGAAGTTCTGTAAGTTAACTTACAACTTAAAAAAAAAAAAGTTAACATATAGTTATGGGGAACCTCCAGAAGATTGCCCCATGTTGGGCACCAGCTGTCGCCACCCCGCCGAGGCCCCCGGCCGGCCGGCTCTTCTGGGGGCAGCGACCTTCCCTGGCGAGTCGCCTCTAAAGAGGCACCTCAGTCCAGGTGGCGCAGGCACCCCGGGACAGTGATTTCAGCTCAGTTGTGAGGGCAAAGCCCAGTGATTCCAGCTCTATTGTGACGGAAAAGCCCATCAGCTCTAACCGGGCTTTAGGCCGAAATGGCTCTCCCTGGTGGAGGCGATCTCAGACAGAGAAATCACTCGGCAGCCAAACATGATCTCCAAGAATCTTCTCTATTCCATCCCCGCCGACGACTCAAAGACCCCGAGGTGCTCAGTCAGCGGCTTTTATACAGTCACAAAAGGGGCGGGGTTTCATAAACAGCCAATGGGATTAACGGTTGAGAAAAGGAACCAATCAGAGGGGACATTAATAAACAAATTAGGGGATTGAAACTTGGACCAATCAGAGTGGGGATTCAAAAGCGGCCAATCAGGGGACAGGACTGGGGTACAAAGCAGACAGTGAAGGTCCCGGGCAGTGTTTAACTGGGGTGACGGGACTGACCGACCCCGCAGGGAGCCGAGTCCTCCAGGGCAGTGCCGGACACACCACCCCCTCTGCAGCGCCTCACAGGCCTGGGTCCCCACAACTGATATACACAACAAACCCAAAATAATGTCTAATGCTTCTTCCTCTTAAAATTTAACAAAAAACCCCACCACAGAACAACCTCTGGAACTGTGTTGTTCTCAATATAGTGAGCCTCTGAACTTTATTTCAGCTTTTTTAATCACACAGAGCAACTCAGGATCGAAGAAGCCAGGTCAGTATTCCCACAGGCTTGCATGAACTATGCAAAGCCTGGAATAATGCTGAATAAGCCACAAAGCCATCCAGGAGAACAATAAAAACAAAGCTGTACCCACCAGCTGAAAACTAAAAATTTAAGGCTAAGTATTTTACTCAAAATTGCCAACCCAACAATTATTTTCCTGAGAAAGAAAGGAGAGGAAAGATCCTGGAGCCCTTAAATATGAAAATGTCTGCTTCTGAGGAATAGAAAAGTTAAAAGAGCCATGACAGCCTTTGCTCTTTGCTATCCAGAAAGCTCTGCTCTAAAAAAGAAAAAGAAGTTGTCCACAAAAGATTCCAAACATTCTTCTTCCATTACAATTATATAGATTTCAAGATGTTCCACAATGTGAACCAAAGCTTTGTGCAGTGCAAAGCAGCCAACAGAAAAAATACATTTTTCCTGCAGTTAAAATGGATTAGCTTTAAGACCAAGCAGAAAGGGAAAAACCTGAGGACTTGCTGCTCTAGTTCCTCTGCTGAATGTTTGGAAAGTTCGTGTTTCAGGAGTCTTTAAGCAGAGCAAACAGCAGGAGCCTGCACTGGAGGAGGAAGAAGGTTAAACACTGAATTATACTGGTAGAGTCAGGGATCTAAAATCACAAATGCACTGAGAAGGGGTAAGAACAGGTCCCCATGCAGAGAATGGGGCTGTGCCCAGCTCTGCTCTCACACAGCACACACACAAACACCAGGGAAAAGGGAAAATGGGCATCTCCAGCTCAGAAAAAGCCTCCCTACAGGGCAAGTGTCCACTCAGAATAAAGTGCATTATGCCTCTTGCAGAAAAATGGCAAACACAGCCCTACCCACACATGATAAGTATTAGGCAAAGCCTCCTACTATTGACTTTATTTAACTGGGTCTTCCTAGTGTTGCAATTAATCCACAGGAATTTTCCAAGTTCCTAAGCTTGCAGAGACTGTGGGTGATCTTTATACCAAGCCTGCTTCTGCAGTTGAAAAAAGTCCACGTACTCTGAGAAATGCAAGCCCAACATTCAGACACCACCTCCTGCTACTGAAACCCAGATATTCTAAAAAACCATAAAATTATAAACACATACCTTATTTACCCTAAAGAGAATACAGACCATCAACAGCACTTAATCTTGAGTTCAAAAACAATACAGAAGCATCAAGAAGTAGACAGTTTATGGCATAGATGCACTAGCACAAGTAGGGCCCATCAGACGTGGCTCCAATCTTCACAATTCACGCTGTTCTTGAGATAAACATGACAGTATTGTGTTTCCTACTGTGCCAACTATGACTTTATCACTTAATTTATGCTTCTTCCTTCATACTGTTGTTTTACCAGTGCTATTTCAACTATTTGAGCTGCTCCTTTAAAACAGAATTTGGCTATTGTTTGCTTTTTTTGGCACATAAAAAAAAAGAGGCATTGCATACATAAAGCACCAATTAAGTAGTATGGAGACCAGTAGATCATTCTGTAAGGACAAGTATTCAAGTTCATAAATTACTCTTGTGGAGGAAAGGACATTGTAATAGCCAGAAATTACAGTCAAAGAAGCTCACTGGACTCAAAGTCTCTGCCTATCTCAACCATGCATAATTAAAAAAAGAAAAAAACAAACCCAAACCAACAAAACCCCAAACCATCTAGAACTAACAGAGGTGAAAGTTTGGAGGGTGCTCTCCATTTTTTGGAGTTCATAAGCCATTATTATTAAGACTGCCAAAAAAAGCAATGTTTCCTGTTTGCATTTTTTCTTTGTGTTTTGATTTTAGTTGAATTTGGGTATTTTGTTACAGCTCAACTGGATTTCACCATAAAACATTTTTCAGCTCTTTAAGTTGCTACCCTGAAATCTTGAGACTGCTTGGCTACCACAAACCCACAACCTTGGCAAAACCAATTCACAGAAATTGATACAAACCTTTTCTGTACCTTAATGAAAAATAACCACCAAATTTAAGGTGTCAGAAGAAAAACTTTGTTCTAGAAAAGAAAAGCAAATAAATTTCTGTTGCCTAAGCTGTCACTGTGAAATGTTAACCAGCTCTCACTGTGCCCACATTACCACAGATCAGAGAGGTTTCTCCAGAAAAGAAAACTACTCTTCCATTGCTGAAGAAATAGCACCAGGGAGCTGAGACAGCTCAAGCACCAGTGCCCAAGGTGTTCAGTCCACTTCAGTCTCTACATTGCAGCAATTAACCAGCTCCTGCCAGAAACATCCCAAACCAGTCTGTGTTTGAGCAAAAGGAGCCCACCTGGGCTCCCTCTGCAGCACCAACCACCACTTAGAGAAGAACAAACAAGTGTCATTAGAGCACATTAAAAAATTGAAAGTAATTTAACTTACCAGAAAAGGTGTTCCCTTCCTTAACAGCCTCTTCACCTCAACTTCTATCCTTAAAAATGCTGAGGTACTCTCCCTTTAAGTTCAGTAAGGTTGGACTACCTCAAAAGAGAAATGAACTTTGTATTTCTGAACTAAAAGAAATACAGCCCAAGAGCAGAATCATTTGGGAACCATAGGAGACCACAAAGATAATTATATGTTATATTTAGAATAGAGAACCATGTTTTCACTTGTGCTGATGTTAAACACTTTTACAGGATATAGAATTACTCAGATATTATTAGAAGCACATTCTTGTTCTGATTATTAAAATGGTAGAAGAAAGGTTAAATTACAACAAAATGTAAATACTGAGGACTTTCAAGTGTTTCAGAATGAGAAGATTCATCTGTAAGTTTACCGTTACCTTTACACTACGAGGTAACACTGATCTATTTTACAAATACGTGTATTCCCCCATATATCTTTTAATCATCTCCAAGCAATTAAGATGAGTATAACAGCACAACACCAATCCCTTACAAAGGGACTCCTTAGCTGTATGCCAAACTACACTCCTAAAGTCTCTACTGTTATCCAGAAGACTGCAAAAATTCTTTTCCAGCTGTGGCTCTTCTCTTTAGAAAAATGCAAACCCATGCTGACTGACAGCTGACCAGCAGCTCCACACCATGGTCCTCCAGGTCACATCTTTAACGTGGCAGTCAACAAAATGCACCCAAATACCAAATATCCATCCACCAAATAACCTTCCTGCTACTGCCTCCATTGCAGTGCAGCAGGCCTGGTGAACAGGAGTGGCTGTTTTGGGACACACATCACACAGAAATAATCCACTCTGGGTAGATACACAGTGAAGCACCTACACTCAGCTGTGATGTCCACTGATGATCTGTACTCTACCTGACAGGGCAGTCAGGAGAGGATGCAAAGGGCTGTGTCCATCAGCCCCTGCAGCTCTCCCTGCCTGCCCTTGGCTCTCTCACCCACACGAAGTGGAGCAGCCCAAAGTCTGGGTACCAGGTGCAGAAACGCTCCGAGGTTTCTCCATCCATCAGGCTGCTGGGAGGGGGCAGAACAGAGCTGCTGAGTGGTTCCTCCTCCTCTGCTCCCACAAAACACTGCAAACACAAAGGGAGCAGAAGGGAGGCTGAACAGAAGCCCTGAGCAGCTCCTCTCTGCCTGCCTGGCTGCCGTGCAATGGATGGGGAGATCCTTCCTGTGCACATCCAAAGCTACTGGACTTGAATAATCCTCTTAGTCACGTCTCCCTCGGCCTCTGGGGGCTGAGATTTCCCACTCTGAAATTTCCTATCCGTCTGAAAGGCTTGGCTCTGCCGCTGCCCACGAGCCCCCTGGTCTGGCCAACCTGCACGGGCAGTTGTGTCAGTGTTTCCTTTAGCTCAGCCTCGCTCAGTGCTGCAGTGGCAGCCCCAGCCACCGCTCCACTGGCAGGAGGAACATCCCTTTAACTCCTGCAATGCCCAAAGCAGGAGCAGGGAACAGACACCAGCAGCATCTTCAGGCAGCGCGGAGCTGCAGCACCAAGCTGACAGCACTGAATTCTTTGACACGTTATTAAAACCAGTCTCAAACTCTCTGCTGGCTATTCCAGCCTGGAGGGAAGGCAGTGCTAACAGAAGCTCTGCAGTGATGCAGGAAAGACACTCAATGAAAAGACTCCTACAAAAATGCAATTGACATCCTCTAAGGAAAAAAGTGTATTAGCATTTTACATTTTAACTGATTTGTATTATATTCAAGTCAAAATACCACTAACCCTCAGCTCTCTACATAAACCAGAAAACATACTTCCAACAACATATAAACCAATTAAAAAAAAAAACAAACTTTGATCAGATAAAATTTATCTGTTGTCTAAATTTGCATCTTTCAGGTGATAAATACCTAAAACTGTACTTCAAATCCAGCAGAATAATCTTCTAGCACTTGCTTCCCCCAAATATTTACAAGAACATAGAATAAAAAGTTTTGTAAATGTTTAAATATATACACAACTTTGCAATACCCTACTGTTTTTTTTTTCCCACAGCTTAAATGATTCCTCATGTCTCAAACACTGGAATGACTTCTATTTCTGCCAAATCTCTGAACAATCTAAAGATGTCACTGAAGACCACTTACAGTAAAAAACCTGAGTGCTGCTAAGCAACCCAGAAAACATCATTACATGTTCAATTGTTTAGTGCATTGAAAAATTTCACACATATTGAGAATCCATGTATTCTGCACTCTAATGATGGTAATGTCTTCCACACAGAGGAAGAAAAGAAAATTCTGCAGAATATGTTCATATTTCAAAAAGGAATTGCTTATAAAGACCTAAAGATTTGATCAAATTTATTCACTGTTTCTGCACATGGAACAGATTAGAAACAGATTCTCTCTTATCCACTATTTTATACACACTCCGGAAGCAAATTTACTAAGGAAAAACAGCACTTGTGTTTGTTTAACTAAAAAACTAAAGACATAGCAGGATTCTTTTCCACTATATAAAACAGTATTTTAAAAATGTATTCCACATCCAGACTCTTTAAATCAATGCTATTTTAACTGCTTCAGCTGCATATAAACAAAGGCCATCTGATGTAATTTAATATTTCACCACTCTACAGCACTTCTCACCATGGATGATCCAGAAAAAGGGAGACCAAGTCTCATATTCCTTCAATGAAACAAAGGATCTCCATATCCCAGCAAGGGTGACACGCAAATGTATCCTTCATTTCAATTACACATAAATACATGTGTGTGTTTTTCCATTTAAATGTATTACACACAGAGATATGGGATTACACACAGGTGATATTAACCCCTTTCTGTTCAGCACACGGCTCATCTCTCACCCATCATGGCTCTGTGCCACGGTGTCATGTTCTGCACAAGAACTCCCTTACAACAGAGCTCCTGGTTTAATTCCCTGAATCCCAGTCCATACACACACTCAAGGAACACAGTCTCACCCCAAAGGTCATGGGGAATATCTTCAGAAGACACCAATGTAACTAAACAAAAAAATGTTTCACTGCATCACTTATAATGGACTTAATATTTATTTTGGAATTACGGATTTCATTTTTTCCATCTCTGAAGATGCTTGGTCTTAAGTTACCAATCTTGTATATTCAACTGCCCTAAATTTATTGCAGGCACAGACTGAACAGAACAGAGCAAATCAAAACAGACATAATCAATGCCCTCCATTCACACAATGTGATTGGCAATAAGGTAAAAGGCACACTTAAAGGTTAAACCACTAATTCAGACTGGTAACACTGGTTTCCCAAACCAAAGTTTGCTGAAAATGTAAAAAAACCTAAAAAACATCACCTGTATGTAGAATTAAAGAATGTTTTATAAACAAAAAAGTAAGGGGTGAAAAATCTATTTAAAACTTTGGAATATGTGGTAACCTCACCATGGAACCTTAGTGTATCAAAACAATCCAAAAATATTAAAGCTTTATATAGCAAGGTGTAACAAGAGACAAGGGCAGAAGCTGCTGCCCAGGAAGGTCCATGTGAACACAAGGAAGAGGTTCCTGACTGAGAAGTGACTGAGCACTGGGACAGGCTGCCCAGGGAGGGTTTGGAGTCTCCTCACTGGAGACAGTCCAGACCCAGCTGGGCACAGCTCTGTGCCATGAGCTCCAGGATGGAAAGGGAGGCAGGACCAGATGACCCCTGTGGTCCTTTCCTGACCCACTCTGTGGCTGTGTGAGGCTGGAACAGCACAGACACATGTACATGTTCCAGAAAACAAAACAACAGAATAAATCATTAGTGTTACCAGCTTCTCCCTCCAGTTATCTTTTAACATTGCTTCTTTCAGACAGATTTACTTGGCTTAATACCAATTTTCGGATGTGTTGTACTAGAGACCATTTAGCTCAGCTTGATTGTAAAAATGTTGCAAGTTCTCCCCACAAGCAAATCTAGCATAATTCCTCTCCAAGACCCAAGTTTAAACAAATGAAGCCCATGAGCTGAGCTGTTCCACAAGCAGCAGAACAGTATTTGGGGTTGTTCTGTTTGTCATCTCGTCACTAGTATGGACAATCATTCAAGCTTTTACACGTACTTTGTGCCAAATAAGTGAGAAAACACATATATCAATCTTTTTAAGTACATAATTTGAACATGCAGATATACTTCACTTGAATGAGGCTTCATTTTTTCTTTCCCTGGCACTCTTATTTATATTTTTGCTTTCAAAACCTCTGTAATAGTTTAGCAGTCAGAGCAAAATCCTGTGCCATTATAACTCCTACAAATAGAGGTTATTTTTGAAAGTTAAAAAGCTGTAGAGAAGGACTGAAAGACATAAAAATATCAACCTATAGCTTCTTAAGACACTGGGCAGGCACACAGGAAAACCAACCAACCAACCAGAAACACTTTTCAATGGGATGGGGAAAAGAAGCACCTATAAAACCCCAGTATAATAAACTTCCCTCAGCACCTACATACTGCAAGCCTGACAATAACCACATAAGCACAATGATTGCTGCTTATTTTGCCCCACAAACCATGCTTACAGACCTGCTTCATGCCACATAGTTTTAGGGGAAAATGGAACCAAGGTTTTGCAAAGCCTCCCAGGCCTGGCCTGCAGAGAAGTTTAGTAAATGGAAAATGGATGGCTCATGCCTCACTTGTATCTACACATGTTCCCAACAGGCAAAAAGCCAAAAGAGGAACAGGGACTCACTATTTCTATACATTAATATTTGAGAAAAAGCTTTTCCATACAAGTTTATCAAGTTTTATAGATAAGGAGTATTTTTCACAAGTTTTATTGCAACCTTTACACACCAGGCAAGCCCTGGAATTGCATCAGAATGGGGAATGCAGCTGCCTTGTGGCTGGCACCAGCTACACTGACCAGCTCCCTGCCTCTGGGAAAAGGCTCAGCAGATGCACCAAAGAAAAGTTTTTTTTTTTCAAAGTCTCAAGGCAGCAAACCAGAGAATATTCCTTTCAGTCCAGTAAAATTTCTACTGGGCTGCATCCGAGCTCTTCTAGAAAGGACAACAGCTAAAACACTTTACTGCATACAAAACTATCACTTACCAAGGGCTAACTTCATCTTCAAAACACCTTCAGACAGCACATTGTGTGGGTGTCCTGGACAGCACCTCCTCAAGGGACCAGTGTGCCCCACAAGTTCACAGCCCCTAAAGGAATGGGCCCAAATCTAATCTTTAAAGTTCTAGCACTTATCAACCTGGGCAATTAGAAATAAATAAAAAAAAATCCTAAACAATAGAAAAGGTGCTTTACTCCACAGCATTTATAAACTGTGGATCTCAAGATGCCAAATTCAAGACACAGCTGCTGGCTGCTGGCCATTTGAGATGTAGTCAGAATGACTGGAAATCTAATGCCTTTTAAACGCATCATCTATTATTGTCTTTCTCACCACAAGTGATACATTTATCAAGATATTTTTTTAGAAATCTTCCACCCTCGAAGGGAAAGAAACCTAAAGGACAAGTCACTTCCTGTTTGTTCTCACTCACATGCACAAGGAAGACACTTCCAGGAAGGCTGAATTGAGCAACGTGTCCTTCTGTGGTTTACACAACAGGATCCAAGCAATAGAGATAACAGGACTGTGCTCCAGTCCCAGCTGCACTCCCAAGTCCTGTTTTCACAGCTTGCTCACATCCCACCAGCAAGAACAAGCTCAGGAGGCTGCAGTGCAATCCAGAGCTCAGCGTCCCTGATCTGCACCGCTGGACCCAGCGAGGCACTGCAGCCCAGGGCCAGCTCCCAGTGCTCAGACACTGACCATCCAGGGAGTTTATCCCATTCCTGACAGGGCCTCAGCAACACCTCCAGCAGGTGAGAGGTGCTCAGCCACTGAGCATCCAGGGAGTTTATCCCATCCCTGTAGAGAACCCTGACAGGGCCTCAGCAACACCTCCAGCAGGTGAGAGGTGCTCAGCCACTGAGAATCCAGTGAGGTTATCCCATCCCTGTAGAGAACCCTGACAGGGCCCCAGCAACACCTCCAGCAGGTGAGAGGCAGGCAGAGCTGCCCACATCCCTGCAGGATTATCATTTCAAGAGCTGTCTGAGGGCAGCAAAGCAGCAGCACTCAGATGCTGCCAGAGCAGATCCGTGTTCCAGCTCCCCCAGGCAGCCTGCAGGGACCCTCCAGCTGTGCTCCCATGGGCCAGAGCACCCCAACACCACAGGCAAGCACAGCCCCCTGCACCCCTCGTGTGTGTGAGGACCATGACCTGCCCTGGCAGCAGCTGCCTGACCCAGCCATTGTCTCACCTTCCTGGGGACTGCAGGGATCTTCCTGGGGCCAGCACAGCCCAATCCTGCCAGGACTGCTAAAGATGGGGTGTACAGACCAGTTTTCCCAGCAGATGGTTCTCAATGCCCTGAGGAAGGCAAATTGACCCCTAACTCAACCACAATTGTATCAACTCTGGAGAACACTTCAGGCTGTAAATTGCTATTTTTAATAGTGGTATCTGATCAAGGATTTACCTAAAAATGTATTTTTAGTTATCTTCAATACCTAACATTAATAAACACAGGGCTTTAATATTCTAGTCCAATCTCAGATTTAGTATTTTAACTCAATAATTGAAACTGTAGTTAAGAATCCTTTGTTTGAATTTCCTTTGCTCTCCAAAAGAGAGCAGTGACCTCACTTCAGCACTGAACTCTGCAGAAACTGGAAAGCCTCCAAATTTTATGGATTATTTCCTTTTCAGAAAAAGAGGAAAAGTCAGAAAATGACATTTTTTCTGATTGTCCTGTCATTAGGCACCACTGAGAAGACTCTGGCTCCATCTGCTTACATCCTCTGACACATAGAATCCTTACAGTGTTCCCTGTGCCTTCTCAAGATTAAAGCTAAACAATCCCAGATGTCTCAGCCTCTCCTCCTGTGCCAGCTCTCAGTCCCTCAGCAGCGTTGTGGCCCTTTGCTGGATTTGCTCCAGGATGCTCAATGTGTCTCTGGCACTGGGGAAAGCAGGGCTGGCCCAGCACTCCTGATGTGCCTCACCAGGGCTGCACAGCGTGTCAGCCCCCAGCCTGTGGCAGTTTTCTCCCCTTCTGCTGAACTTCATGGAACTCCTTTGGGCCATTTCCTCACCTTGCCAGGGTCCCTCTGAATGGCTGCTCTCAATCCTCACATTCATGATTAATTTTTCCTCACAACAAGGCAAAAGCCCAGCAAACCAGTTCCTGGTGTCACTTCCCTAATCACCTGTCTGGAAGCTGCCACAAAAGCACTTCAGAAACCTCCTACATTACTTTTGTGCTACCAGGCTCTTGCCCCAGCAGAGAACAGAGGGGGTAAACTCCTCCATTGGGATCCAGTGCAAACAGGAGCCCCCCTCCAGCTGTTTGAAGATCTCATATTCTGCTTCTTCCCAATCAATGGTCTGGAGCAGCCACCTGTAAATCCATCCAGCACTCCTGGCTGGAATGGAGTCTCAAAGAGCTGCTGGTGTGTTCCAAGGCAGAGCTCCCTGCAATCCTGCCACTCCCCCACAAAACAGGGCAGCACCTCCTCCTCAGCACCCCCCTTTGTGTGCCCTAAAGACCCTGCCACTGAAGGACTCCAGTGCCCAGAGCCTTCCCACACACCTCTCCAGCCCCAGGGAGATCACAGCGCTGCAGTCCCAGCTGTCTGCTGCCCGTGCACTGCCATCAGGAGATCCAGGGATGGACCCACACACATGGGGTTCCACAAAAGGTTTTCCTGGAACAGTCCTGCAGGCAGGTGTGCCTTCCCTGTTTCTATACCCTGGTGTCCATTATTTCAGTAGAGCTGCACACAGGAGAACAGCCAGGACACAACAGTGGCAGTACACACCTAACAACCTCTCCATCAAACCTGGCTTGCTGCAGAAAAATGAAATGAAGTTATGCTACCAGGCAATGATTTATTCAGACATTCCGTGTTTACAGTTCTGTATTTGTTTTCAATCCCCCATCCATCACACCCATCTTTTGCTGCAGAGACATCAAGAGTTTTTCCAGCCAATAACCAAAAACCGCTTTCACACATGAGAGAACTCGTTGATTACTCGGATTCCTTAGACTGCATTATCTAGTGAGATAACACTCACTCAGGAGCGTTCCTTCAAAACATCAATAAAACTTTAACATGAAACTGTTTATTCCACTAAAGAGGATATCACTGCAGACATCTTTACATAAATCAGCTATAAAAGTCACTGAAACATGAAGAGTTCCTTTGCCTCATGCAATACACTCGTACTGGTTTGAGCCAGACACAAAAAGACCAACAAATACTGAACAAAAGCTGAGGCTATGTTCAAAGATTGGTTTGAATTGCTTGAGTCAAAATTATTTTAGAAAATACCACTGACTAATAGGTAGCATTTTAAAGAAGAAACCCTTAAATCAAATGCTTGTTCCTTCAGATAACTTATTAAGTGTGTGTATTTTCTATAGCTGAACTCCAGTTTTTAAGCTCAAAGTTCATGAAAGTCACCACAGAGTCTTCACAGCAAAGGTCAATACTGTAAAAATCTTTAAAAAAAGCAATTAGTTCTTCGACACAGAGGTTTGAAATTAAAGAAAACTAGCATGTTTCATTGTTTGAGAGGCATAAAGCCAAGAGCCCGAAATGAGTACTCAAAATAGGACATATTTTCCAGTGGAGGTAAAGATTACAATATAACCAACAGGAATGTGCAAGCCAGCAATACTTAACCCGGCAGCTCATGCCAAACCATGATAGTCCCTTGTACTACTTGAACACTGAAACTTGAGAAAGTGGTATTATTACAATTGTTAATAGTGGAATGCAAGATCTACAAGTCACACAAATTCATTTCGTGTATTTATTTTTCGTAGAAATAGACTATTCAGCACTTTGGGGATTTGAAAACCTGACAAAGAACTTGGATTCTTTTTTCCTGCTACATATAAGTTAAAAACCAAATGTAAATGCTATTAGGAAGGTTCCAATTTCCCCACAACTATGTCCTTCCATAGGTTATGCTGACACACTACAAGGAACAAAATATAATAAAAACCACCAACAGAAATCTCACAATTTAGTAGACAAACCCCACATTTCCTTCCTCTAGGAAAAGCAGCTGTGGTTAGGACCTACTAAAATAAAGAGTTAGATATTTCAGTATGAATCTGGTCATAGAGAAGACATAGTTCACAACCCTTGGAGCTTCAAGAGGGACATGGGAACTGTAAAGAGGCATATAAATCAACAGTACTCTGAGTATTTTTAACTTCAGCTGCAAGCAAGGTACACTAATTATTTGAAAGGCCACAGTACACTTACTTTTATTGTAAAGATTTCTGCCACCATCATGAATGCACAAAAAAACCCCATGGGAATATCAGTAATTCCTGCTTAGCCATTTAAACATAAAACCCCAAAATAAATTTAACACTGACCTTGCCCTCCCTGCACAGACCTCATCATAGGAACATTACAATTGCCTGTTAAGCAGCCAACCTGCTCAGAATTCCTATCTTCAGGGTCCAGCCTCTAATAAAATCATTGTTTGTAGCACTCGGCAGAAGCCTGGGTTTCTCAGAATATCTGTCTTCTTTGGCACATTCCAATAAATTGCTTTTCTTCTCCCCTCACTCCCACTCCACTTCCCCCAAACTTTTCCTGCCACACGTATTGATTTATCATTTGCTGTAGATGAAGCAAACTAGTGCAGAGGACTATGAAAAGTACTGAGGTAAACTTTCCAACAGTTATGCATTAAGTAGGGAAAATACACTTGTTTAAACACAAGTTTCACCTGATGGATCAGCAAACAAAAGCTGGTTTATCATCCAGGCATCAAAAAGAGGCATTGCATAAGTCCAACCAAGATCTGACAATGGTCTCAGGGTGACCTTTAGGCAAAGGAATTAATTGATTTACAGTAAGTTTCACCCAAATTAAACAGTCTAAAAAAGTTAACCAAGTATTTGTGTCACCTCCCCCTAAGAAAAACAGGGCTTGTTCTGGCAGAAAATGACTGGCTGAGCATTCTTGTAGCTCCTGTGACAGGCAAAGAGCACCAGAGCAGAGGATGGGGAGAGTGTGACCAAGGCTGCAATGGCAGGACAGAGCTGCACGAAGGCGCCTCAGTGAGCTGCCTGCACTGACTGTTCACACTGAACTGGTGTGTCCTCACTGCCTGCAAAGTAACCACTGACCCACTAGCATTTTTAGAAATCGAGTCTACATTACATAAACTCAGACTGACATGACTCCTGTAATTCTGGCCTACTCCAGCTGGCCTGTGACATCACCAATAGATCCAGTACAAAATGAAAGATGATGCATTAAAAAAAAAATACAAAACAGACTGAAGAAAACCAGAATTTTAACAAGCAGTTTTGTTCTTCAGTGAAAGAGCCATACGTAATATGGGCCCACACACCGTTGCTAGATTTAGACTCTTATTAAAAACAGCATGGATATGTTTTTTTAGCAAACTGCTATCGTGTGATAGTGCACTATCAAGTCACAAAGTATTTAACTGTGAGCGCTTAAACCACACATCACATAAAAACCCTACATCTGCTAAAGAACATGACAAAGAAAAAGGATAATTTGAAATGCAAGACTGGCATAACATTTTGTAACCGAGAACGAGACACACCACACAAGGAAAAAAAGGTGTTGCTTTCTTTGGTTTGAGGTTTTTTAATGTTCATGGCCAACTTGTCTAAGCTTACTGATTGCTGCAACATCAGCTGATAGGTAACACTTTTTGGACAGCTTTCCTCAGTTTACTGTTCTGCATCTTTACAATAATACTCACTCCTATGGTAACAGGCACTCAAACACAAAGTAAATAATCCCACAATATGAAGCCACCTGAGCATTTACCAGAATTTGTGCAGAGCAGCTGTAATTAATTGGGCTACAAGGAAATACCATCTTCTGTCACTGCTGAAATGAGCAGCTGATGTGTTTTATTCATATTGGCCTCCTAGAAAAAAAAATATTCTAGAAGTATCTGTCCACCAACAAATGAATGAAGACATGAGGCATAAGAGAGCTTAAACCCCACTGTAAAGATTTGTTTATAGGACACGATTCCAGTCATCTATGTGTAAGTAATAAAACAGTCACACAAAGAAGATGGACACAAGGGAAAAATGGTTCTTATTTGCAAGGGGTTTATCACAGCTTTTGCAATTTCTGATACTCCAAACAGAACCATTCAGGAAATACCAATACAATTGTTTTAAAAGCAGGGGGAGAAAAAAAAAGGTAGCACAAGCATCCTCAGATCTATCAACATTTTCTGACCTCTCAAGCCAGATTTGATTTCTGCTTCAGATACAACTGGCAGCAAACTACCTGCGCCTTCTCTTTTCTGAAAAAGAGCTTTGGAGTTCTTGCTCCAGCCCTCCTGCAGTTACTCTGTATCCCCCAGGAAGGTGCCCCAGGCCCCTCAGGAGCTGCAGGGTCTCCTTTTCCCAGCTGAGCCCTGCTGGGGTCAGCCCGGGCCCTCAGGAAACTGCCCACTAACTATCAGTGGTGGGAAAGATGGAAATAACCACAGCAGCAACACACAGAGAACTCAGCAATGCAAAAACTAACAGGAGCACTGAGCTGAAAATGGAGCTGCTGTGTGTTCTTCCTCCCAGATAGTTTTTCTTGCATCTCACGATTAGTACAGTAAACAACAGATGTTGATGAACAAAAAAAAAAAACAGCACCAAGGCACCCCCAAGCAAGAATGAGAACATTTCCTGATAAGTTCCTTCAACAGATGCTCCTTCAAACTTGGCTTTAAAGACAACTGAACTAAAGACAACACACTCTCACTCTTCCATAATATAAGAAAGGTGTGGTGATCACTAGAAGATATTTCAAGTTTTTTAGTAATTTAAAAAGTAACTTTCCCAAATGCAAACCAGCTATCCAGTAGCTGGTAAAAGCAAAAGAGGAGCCTTTAAGTTTCTAATATGAACAAAAAGCTGTATTTACACCTGCCTGAATTTAAAAAAAAAAAAGTAAAAAATTGGCTAACTTTTGGAAATAAGAAATCTGCTCATCATCACCTGGATTGAAGAGATGTTTCTCTTCCACAATGCAATTTCTGCATACTTTAAGAAGTTCCAGTGAAGGATCTGGTATTAAAAACTATAGGGAACACAACCATACAAATTATCTTTTGTATACAAAAAACAGAGGTTTGTTCCCAGAGATGGTTCACACCGCTTTCCTTTCCTACTTGGGCAAGTCAAAGCTTCCCCTCCCAAAAGACAGACACAAACAAAAGGTAGGGAGGGTGGGAGAAGCTGAACAATAAAATGAGGTTTGGCCTGTAATCAGCAGCATAACTGACCGAATTTCTGGGTACCAGTTACAGATCTGGCTCTAGGATGCTTTCCCTGGCACAGCTGCCTGGTGCTCCAGGTTCTGCGAAGTCAAGAGATGAGACAGATACTTGTAAAAAACTGAGAGGATACTGACAGAAAGTGACAATGTTTAACAAACAGATCAGTTTTGTCACAGAAAGAACTACTATGTTTGCCTCTTGTTTCCTAACAAGCAGTTTTTCATTAACAGTCAGCAGACAGTTCAGATTTTCACATAAAGCCACTTTTTTTCCAAGTCTAATATAAACCTTCCACCACAACAAGGATAACTATCTGATACAAACCCTCCTCAAACCATCACCTGAAGAATGTGCACTCTATACAAGGCATACAACAACCTCACATCAAAAACCAGGCAGTATTCTGCTTGCATTTACTCACTATGCTCTATCATTCATGCGTTTTTTATGATTTTATTCTTCTTATAAAGATAAGAAATAAAATTTGAAAAAGGAGCAAAGAAAGATCTTATATTTTGACACTGGCTACTACTGGGTCACACAGCCTATACAGTATTTGTTTTCTGCTTGGGAGCTTTGTTTACCCCTTCATGCTTACTATCCCAGGCAGTGGAAGAAAGGACTGTCTCAGGGATGAGATAATGGAAATTTATTTGGCTATTAGAGGAAAAAGTTAAGGCAACCTTCATCTTCTTACAGAACGCCAACTTCTGACCCTTCTCTACCATTTCTTACACAGAAACACCCATGTGGTTTTGGTTTTCAGACACTTTTGATGAACACATCTTTATAAATAGTTGTTGCTGCTGTGTTTCTCCAAATTCCTTTCTCTTTACTGCATTACATAATGAGATTTTTCTACCAGCACTGAGGTACTAACTGATTAAAGATTAACTCACCCCCAGGAGAGAGCATCTCAATTAAAAAAATTCCAATCATTGCAGTCACCCAGTCAAACCGCAGCCTCTTCAGTGAGCAGCCCAAGTCAGCAGCTCCTGTTCCCCTTGCCCCACAGCCTCCCTTCCCATCACTGCTGCCAGGAGAAGGCAGTGCCCTGACAGGGGATGCTCCTGTGTGCCGGGAGCACCTAAATGACTGTAATGTAATGACTGAAATGCCTTCCTTGGGACCCTCCAGGTGAGACATTTGTCACGGCTTTGTTTGTTCTGAAAACGTACACAAATACCTGAGTTACTGTGTCAGTGTAGCATTATTACATGTTTACAAAACAGCAGTTCCGAAGGGAAAAGCGCCCTCTTGACACCACCAGCGGCTCTTCTCGTTGATCCTCGAGCTGTGACAGGCCTGAGACTCACCTGGGCTCCCTGGGGCTGCTCAGACCAGACAGCCGGGAACACCCCGGGGGGATTACCGCGCTCAGCAGCATCCTCAGCCGGTTCAAACCTACTCACCACGCGCTCTTTAGCGACAAAACCACCAATTACTACTCCTGCTTCGTCAAAAAAGCTGCCTACGTAACTTCCACTGAGAGCAGATAATTCAAAACATACTGGGATAAAATATGTAGCCTCAAGGAAAGAAGAAGAAAAAAAAAACAAAACCCAAAAAAACTCCACCAAACTTCAAAAAAAACCCCAGAAAGCGGAGCCAAGGGGTGAGCCGGTCCCACGGCCGCTGTCAGCCCGGTGGAGCCGTCCCCGGGACACCGGGCTCCGTGGGCTCCCCAGCCCCGGCCGGGCTCCTCCGGGGGCTCTCCCCAGCCCCGGCCGGGACACCGGGCTCCGTGGGCTCCCTCTGTGCCCGCCGGGCTCCTCCAGGGGCTCTCCCCTGCCCCTGCCGGGACACCGGGCTCCGTGGGCTCCCTCTGTGCCCGCCGGGCTCCTCCGGGGGCTCTCCCCTGCCCCGGCCGGGACACCGGGCTCCGTGGGCTCCCTCTGTGCCCGCCGGGCTCCTCCGGGGGCTCTCCCCTGCCCCGGCCAAGCTCCTCCAGCAGCTCTCCCCTGCCCCGGCCGGGACACCGGGCTCCGTGGGCTCCCTCTGTGCCCGCCGGGCTCCTCCAGGGGCTCTCCCCTGCCCCGGCCGGGCTCCTCCGGGGGCTCTCCCCTGCCCCGGCCAAGCTCCTCCGGGCTCTCCCCTGCCCCTGCCGGGACACCGGGCTCCTCCGGGCTCCCCCCTGCCCGCCGGCCCGTTCCTCGAAAACCGGGAGCCCGCACCGCCCCGCCCGGGCGGGATGTCCCGTTTTCCCGGGCGGGATTCTGAGGGACGCGGACGCTCCGTCCTGGACACAGCCCCGCGGGCAGGGCTGGGCACGGCACGTCCCGCGGCCCCAGAGGACACCCGGGCTGAGGGCCCGGGGCGCTGGGCTCCGCTCCGAGCCGCCTGTCCCACACGGCGAGAGCAGCCCTGGCCCCGCAGAGCACGGCAGCGCCCGGAGCCGGGACCGGCCCTCAGAGAGCCCGGCAACGGCCCTCAGGGAGCCCGGCATCGGCCCTCAGGGAGCCCGGCATCGGCCCTCAGGGAGCCCGGCATCGGCCCTCAGGGAGCCCGGCATCGGCCCTCAGGGAGCCCGGCAACGGCCCTCAGGGAGAGCCCGCCGGGACCGGCCCTCGGGAGAACCCGCCGGCCCTCAGGGCTCCCAGGACTGGCCCTCAGGGATCCCGGCATCGGGACCGGCCCTCGGGGAACCCGCCGACCCACAGGGATCTCACCGGGACCGGCCCTCGGGGATCCCGGCACCGGGACCGGCCCTCGGGGCTCCCGGCACCGGGACCGGCCCTCGGGGCTCCCGCCGAGCCGGGCCCGTGTCCAGCGCCCAGGTAAGGGGCTGACAGGACGGGGATCCCGCTCCGGAGGGGAAGGGGAGCCGGGACAAGGCACGGCGAGGACCGGGCCCCCCCGGCCCCTCCCGGCCCGCGCCCCTCAGGCAGCGCCGCGGCTCCCGCGCTCACCTTGGAGCATGGCCTCCAGTTTCTTCCTGTCCACCCGGAATCGCTCCTCGCCCCACTCGGGGCTGTGCGGGCCCCGCGGCGGCCCGGCCGGGTCCTCCTCGGAGCCGGGCGCGGGGGAGTCGGCGCTGCGCTCGCTGGGGGAGCCGGGCTCGGGGAGCGGCGGCGGCGGCAGGAACCCGCCCAGCGGGTCTCGCTGCGCGGCCATGGCTGTGCCCGCCGGGCCCGGGCCGCGCTCGGCCGCTATCTGCGCCGCTATCTGCGCCCAGAGCCGCCCGCCCGCCGCATCCCAGCCCCGCGCCGCGCTGCCCGGCCCTGCCCGCGCCTCCCCGCGGGGTGTGGGTGAGCCTGAGCCCGGCCCCGGCCCCGGCCCCAGCCCCGCGGCGTCCGCGGCTCGGCGGCGCCCCCAGCCCGCCCGCGGCCCGCACAGCGTCCCCACCTCCATTGGGCCGCCGCCCGCCGGGGAGGGGCCGGGGATATCCCCAGCGGCGGGGACGGGCCGCCGGAGGGAGGGAGGGAGGGGGCGGTGGGGAGGGCCCGGGAGGGGAGGGGAGGGGAGATGCCGCCGCCCACAGCGGTGCCGCCCCCGCATCGGGTCGCCGGGCCGGGGTCTGTGCCAGCCGGGGTACCCTGCCAGCTGGGATCGCCCCTCAGCCGGGATCTGTGCCAGCCGGGGTGCCCTGCCGGCCGGGGTCTGTGCCGCCTGGGATCGCTCCCCCAGCCGGGATCCCCCTGCCGGCCGGGATCTGTGCCAGCCGGGGCGCCCTGCCGGCCGGGATCGCCCCTCAGCCGGGGTCCCGCCACATCCCGGCCTGCGTGAGGGCCCGCAGAGACCGCGCGGCGCCGGGCCGGGGTCTGTGCCAGCTGGAATCGTCCCGTTAGCCGGGGTGCCCTGCCAGGCGGGGTGCCCTGCCGGCCGGGAATCGCCCTGCCCACCGGGATCGCCCTGCCCACCGGATCGCCCCTCAGCCGGGATCGCCCCTCAGCCGGGATCGCCCCTCAGCCGGGATCGCCCCTCGGGCGGGTTCGCCCCTCGGGCGGGGTCCCGCCGCATCCCGACCCGTGAGGGGCCGGCACAGAGCGCGCGGCGCCGGGAGACCCGCGGGACGGGCGGGCGGCGGTCCAGTCACGCCGTGCCCGGGGCCAGTCCCGAATCCCGCCGGGGACCGGCCCGGCCGTGCCGCGCGTCCCGCGGGCGCTGCTCGGTGCGGGCAGGGGTGGCTCACACCCCACCGGGACGGCCCCGGTCCCCGCTCCCCGCTCACGGGAGGTTTCCCTGCACGGAGCCTCGGGACGGGGAAGAGCCTTGTCCCGCACCAGGGAGACCGGGTTACACATCCCTCACCCTCCGGCAGAGCTGTGCATCCACACCCGGGTGGATCATCCCGGCTGGGTGTACACGGCACGGTTCAGACACATCCAGCCCGGAGCGCTCAGCGCTGTGCAGGAAACACCAGCTGCCACACTGTCCTGGGGGCAGCGGCGGCGTTTGGCCCTTCCCGGAGCCGGACAGTGCCCAGTGTGACTGCCACCTCACCCGGACTGAGCCTGGAGCACCCACACCCCGCTCGCTTTGGGGCTGCCTTGTGTCTACTGAGCCAGAGAAATCCTTTCTGACAAAAAAGTTACACACCACACACTGCCACAAAAGGTTTCTGTTTTACTTGATCACTGTTTTCTGCTGCTTTCCAGTCTGTGAGATAGAAGATGATCCAGCAGCAGTGGGTGTGGAATGCCACAGGGGATGCTGCACTGCAGGGCTGCACACACCTGTCCTCTCCAGAGCATTTCTGGTGGCCAGCCCAGGTCACTGGATGCACTCTGGGGGCCAGGACAGAAATCACAGCTCATGTCAAGGTGAACTCACCTCGTTGATTACATCAGCTTGAAGGACCGTGCCCACATTTGTGAGATTTGCTGGAACTCCAGGCAGATGGGACCTGCACTCTGCCCAGCCTCGACATGCACTCATTTTCGCAGCTCCAGTTTGGGCTGCTGAGTCTGCACATATTTCCCACCTAGTTCTGTGGCAGTGTGAATTCGACAGCACCCATGATTTCAGTCGTGCATTGTGTGCATGGAGTGAGGCATTCTCAGCCTCTGCAGATGCAGCCAGCAGCTTGCAGGGAACACACTGCTCACAGGGTCCTCTGGTACCTCCCATGGTCCCAGGAAATAAAGGGTCTAAAGCCAAAAACACAGAACAAAATATGAATGTAGCTCTTGAAAACAGCGCAACCTCCCTTACTCTCAATATTTTCTTGTGGTGTGATCTCACTGTAGGTGTGAGGGGCAGTCTCAGGAAAGACTGAAAGTCTTTTCCTTCCCAGTTGAGAAGTTTACAGTCATTTTTTTTTTTTTTTAAAATTTTTTTTTTTTTTTTTTGGTAGATGGGAAAGTGAACACTGTCCTTATCAAAACAAACTGAAATTCAGCAAAGTGTGCTGCCTCACTGCCTCAGCCCAGACCAACAGCAGCTGGAGTTGTGTGTCTCCTAGATGCTAGGACCTGTGAGCTGCACAGTCCAAATATTCACAAGTTGTGAGTGTTGGCAGCACCTGTTACAATCCACAACAGCTACAGGTGCTGAGCTTCTCTGAGCAAAACAATTATTTGAGTATTTTCCACTCATAAATTAGTGAGATTCACAGTCAGAGATTCTCAGGGTAGGAAGTCCAAAAGGTTCCTTTCCTTGTGTTTTATCAGTTCCTGCAATACAGCCACAGAAAATTTCTTTCCCATCAGTTGAATCCAGAAGTAACCTTTTTTTCAGCAGCCATTAAATAAATATAATCAATCCAAGCCTCTTAAAAATAATTTTGTCCACAGTTTAGTTTTTATTCACTGAAAAGAACCCTTTCTCCATGTGCTTTTAGATTAAAAAATAAGAAGCAAATGCTTTGATTTCCTATTTAAATCCATATAAATGCTTTTAAAAGTATACAGTGATTAGGCACTATTATTGGTAGTTAAATTCAATACTCTACTATTTCAATTGAATAAATGACATTTTATTTTCCTGGTATATTGCAGAGGAAGAATAAAATGCCTTTTATACAGAAAATCTGAACTAAGTAGAGGAACACATTTTTAATGGCTACATAACATTACATGTGGATGAAATTGGGGAAATGGGTGGAAGTTGGTAGATCCAAGATCAAATGGCCAGAAAGAACATCAGCTGAGGTTGACTTTGGCATGTGTAATTTACGTTGGCCATTTTTTCTGGGGCCAATAGCCTGATCAAAGGAAAGAATAACAGGATCTTTCTCATTCTGGTGTACCATGTCTATTTTGCTACATTCTCTGCCTCCTTTTTTCATCCTGGTCTCTTTTCCTCACCTCACCTCACACACACACACACACGCAGACATTATCTGCAAACCTCAGAAAAAGCAAAACCAAACAGGAGAATGGTTCATTGTCACACTCAGCCTCTGTGCAGAGTCCACATTCATTGGGGTGAAACAGATCCTGGAATGGAGAGGAACTTCATGAGTCCCATTGTTTTAAATTTCTCAGAATAATATAACGTGGCCTAAGGTGTCCAAAAGTACTGTGCATCCACCAGCAAACAAACAAAACATCTTCCACAGCTGTTAAAAAACTTTTCTACCTCTAGAAATTCCCCGGATAAATTCTTTTTCTAACCAAAAGGGCAGAGAGATTCCAAACCATCTTTTTAGTGATACAGAATCATGGAACCATTAAAAAAAAATAAAATTGAAAGAGATCACAAAAAGGTTATCTCATTCATCTCCTGTCTGTGCTGAGTTCATTCCTGATAGATATTTGTTTGTTCACTCCTTTACAGTTTCTAATGATGAGGTCTTCATGACCTATCCAGGAAATTCCTGTGCTTCACTTACCATCAAGAAGTATTTTCTCCCTTTAATAAGTAACTTGAATTATTCTTGCTACAACTTAAAGCCCTTAGTTTTTGTCCTGTCCACCATGGACACACTGAATGAATTATTTCTTCTTTCTATCAGACTATGGTGCTTATGAATACTTTTATCAAGCACTGATTAATCTTTTAGAGTTACCTTCATTAAGCTAGACACTCCTAAATCTTTCAGCTCAATCTCAGAGGTCATATCTCTAGTTGGTCTGCAACAAACTCTTTCCACAGTAAGCCACATCCTTCTTGAAATACAAGCACAAAAGTGGAGGCCTGAGCAGTGCTGGACAGACCTGTGTGATTTTACCAGCTGCCTCACAACCTGTACTCCTGATTATTCATCTTTATGCAGTGCTTCTCCTGTCTGCATGGCATTGCTGACTTCTGTTGATGAACTGTAACCCCCAGGTCCTTTTCAGAAAATGCCATGGCCCAGCTAATTGTTCTTTGCTGTGTTTTGGTGTTGAGTACTGTTGCTCAGCATAGTCTCTTGGTCTGGTCCCAAATGTTTTTAATCCTAATTTTCTTAAAGATTGTGTTCCTGGTATTTTTGACATCTATTTGCACTAATGCTGTTCCTCTGCAGCTTCAGTTTTCACACCCCTCAGGAGCACATTTTCAGTTTTCTCACAGGATCACCAATGGAACACAGAACAGGTATGGGCCTGGGATAGAATTTCCATTTTGATACATCCTTCCATCCTGATGGTCACCACAGTCTTGTGTGGGGTTGCTTGTTACACACTTTTATGTTATTGACGACTTTTGTTGTATTTTATGCGAATGTTACAGGAAATAGGACTTAAACTCTGTGAAGTCCTGAGTTATGGCCTTGCTGCTGCTCCTGTCTGCAGAAATTCCTGTTTGTCACAGCAGCACATCAGCCTGGTAGGATTTATTCTTGTCATAGCCATACTCGCTGTGTATAACTCCTGTGGTTAGGTTCCCTATTCCAATTACCTGTTCCAATTACTTATTTTACTCCAGAACATTCCTGGGAGAAGTTGTTAAACTGACTAGTCAAGAGTTTATTGGTTCCTTTCCTGCCTTTTTTACAGTCACTTTATTTGACCTTTTTTCAGTGTTCTGGTACCTCACTCATCACCAAAGAGAGACATTAATGGTTGTGAGAATGAGCAGGGAAATAAATACAGCCTTGATGAACCTGACAGAAAGCCATTGGATCATTGGTTTAAAAGTCTGACTGATCACACACGAGGTGTTAACATTTGGTAACATTAAATGTGCTGTACAACCTTATATATAAACTGCTATTTATTAGAGACACCCAGTTTTAAACATCTTAATCCCTGGAAGATTTTTCAACAGATGGATTATGTGAACCTTGTCTTTTCTGAAATGTTGGGAGAATTAGAAACAAATGTACAAAGCTCAGAAGTCCAGGAATTTTCACTCTTGGAAATGGCACGGGCGTTTTCTGGCAAGAGCAAAACCTGCCTCTTCTGGCAAAGTCATAGTTCACATCCTAAATCTAATTAGAAAACATCATAAAAAGAGATTTAAATATTACCAATCAGAAAAAGAAAATTTATATTGCCTAATTTTTAAGGAGAGTAATTAATGAATAGAAGCCTGAATTAGAATTGAATATGGAACTCTAAAGAACCAAAAAGAATAAGAGCAATAATCTGCACTGGCAATCTCCTTGCCATGCCAGGTAACATCCTACATTGCTGTCAAAGGAACTGCACCACAAATCTATAAACAACGAAAAGTTGGTTTCTAACTTAAATCCTGAATTTGATAACAATGTTCTTTCCTTAATTAGGAACAAGAAAGGTTCTCTCTCTTCTTTAGAAGCCACTGGAAAAAAGCACTCCTGGATTGAGAAAAAATATTCCTGTTTTGAAACTTGCCTCTTTACACTGTAATCTTCACAGGCAATTTTTAGGTGTTTTATATTCTTTCTGTTGCACTCACATAAAGTGTCAAACAGGGAAAAGTGGTTTTATTGAAGGAGAGGGTATCTGAACTAAATTCTGATGTAAGTTTACAACTGGAGTTAATACTTTGATTTAAATTAAATATATACTGAAACCATTTTTCTCTGTCTTCCTAAACTAATGGAAATAAAATTACAGACAGGTAAAATTGTTTTCTGTATTCAGGTTCCAAATGGATCAACCTTCTTTATTAGGAATTTTCTGGTTATTTTTGTTTGCTATTACTGGTGTATGATGTAGTGTACATTCTTCTTAGCACCCTGTGTAGCTAAAATGCTGCATTTAACAATGATGCATTTCAAAAAAATCTATTCTTCTGTTTGTCTCAGCAGGTAAGATTTGCTCAATTACTATAATAGTCCCTC
The DNA here is from genome assembly GCF_965231275.1 of Zosterops lateralis. NCBI lineage: Eukaryota > Metazoa > Chordata > Aves > Passeriformes > Zosteropidae > Zosterops > Zosterops lateralis. Next base: position 468,226 of record NC_139768.1, read on the forward strand.
AACTAAGAAAAAAATCTCCTTTACACTGCAGAGGTTCCTTCAGTCACTCAAGGCTTTCATATTATATATAATGGCTGAAGCAATTAATGCACTTCTCCTTCAGTAGTAGAGGCTAATAGCTGCTGAGATTAGCCTTGGGGTATTTATCAGAAATTGAACAAAAAAATGGGATTTGAGAATTTCTTGTTTTGTTTTGTTTCTTTCATACAAGTTCAATACATGACTTCATTACTATAAAATTGTTTGCACTTGGAGAGTCACTGTTCTGTAAAAAGCACCTGGGTAGATTTAGCACTCAGAACATAGTTGCTTTTATTTCTCAGAATTACTCATCCTTGAATGCTGGGGTTCCCCTCTGCTGCAGTGCCAGGCTTTAATTGTCCTTTAAACACCCTCCCACAGCCTGCACCCATGGGTGCAGGAGCTCCATTTCAGCTTGGCCCAGAGCTCCCATTCCTGCTCTGAGCTGCCCTGGGTCTTGTCCCTGTGTTCTGTCCCTGCCTGGGCTGGATGTGGGTTCTGTGCTGTCCCTGGTTACTGCAGAGGTGCCCTGGGTGGGTCTTTCATGTGTTTGTTTTTCTTGTTTCTTTTGTGTGCATGTGTTTTCCTCTTCCCAAGCCTAGGAATACACAGAGGAGTATTGGAGCAATTAGAATGCATTAGTGGACTTTATATGATGAGGTGGAAAGGCTTTTTTCTGGTTATTCTGTTTAAGCAGAGGCATGAAAGGATAGTGTGGTATGGCCATGTTTCTAAAGGCTTGGGAAACAAGTGTTATCTGCAAGGGTTTTATCAGAATAGTCAGAGAACATTGGGCCCAGACCCCCCACAACTGGGACCTTGTCTGGCTTTGAAGAAGTTATGATGACAGCTGAACTTGAATAATTTGCATTCGGCATAGGCAACAATGTAATTATTTCAATTAAACTGATAAATCTGCTGTAAGAGAAATGGTTCTTGCACGCAGCACAATTAAAAGCAGGAGTAGAAGAGGAGCATTGGCAGCTCCAACTGTCCTGAAGACTGCAGCCAAACCAGCAAAGATTTAAGGAAATGACTCACAGTACTCACAAGAAAGAAAACTATCATAGTAATGGCAAGGAAAGTTAGGTTAATATAACCAAACTGTTCAAGTCAGGTTTACTAGCCCGCAGAGGAGAGACAGGAAGCACTGAAATGACTGAATAACATTCCTAAAACGAGTCTGTTACAGTGTTTTGCCAGGTTAGTGACTGTAAGTGTCCAAGAACTCCAGTGGACATGCAGGAATATGTTTTGCTCTTGGATGTTTTCACACAGACATGTTGGAGTAAATGACTTTGCCCATGAAACAGAAATCCCAGTGTAGTACATGCTCTTTGGTAATACCATGAAGCATGAGTTTCAGTTTGCCTGATAAATACCTGAGTCTCAAAATGCTACTATGCTAATTTTTAGAGAGTTGCTGTCAAAAAAAAAAAAAAAATACTGTGCTTTGTTTATTTTTGGGGAAATGTTTATACTGCTCTTAAAAAAAAAAGGATTTCTCTAAATCCTCTAAATGCATTTATTAGCAAGACTAATCATGTAGGAATGCTCTCTATCTTACTGCATGAATAAGCTGCGAGGAATAAAGAAAAGACTGAGGTTCCAGAAGATTCTATGACATTTTAGAATCATCTGAAAGCTTTATGCTGTGATACAGTATTTATTTCCAAAGTTAAGCACTTACTTTAATGGTGCTTTTCTGGAATAATTGGTGTTGCCTTCAGCACACTGTCCAGTGGGCCAGGGCTGCCTGACTGAGAGCATTTCTTTTGCTAAAAAAGCACTCAACTATGACAGGGTGGAGATAGTGGGCACAGGATAGCACACAGTCCTGAGGGGATTTTATTCACAGCATGATCACCCTAAGGGTGGCCAGCTTCTGCAGCAGTTATACAGGGAAGAGTCTTACCTTTTCCTTTGGTTTAATCTTTCTGCAAAGCTGGGAACAACACTGGGGTTAAAGTAAATTTGCTTTTTTCGGGCATTGTTTGGAGAAGTAGCTGGCTGGGACTGCCAGTCACAGGTCCCTGTAGGTGTGAGGTATAAAGATGTCCATACAGGAGGTATGAAGTGCAAATGGATTGTTGTGTGCACAGCCTGCCCATGTCCTGTGTGAGTGCCCTGCTGTTTCAGCTGGGGCAGCCACCAGAGCAGTCTCAGGTGTGCAGGTATGGCTCTTCTATAGCAGCCTGAGAGGCTTGGAGGGCCTCAAGGTGTGTGGCTGCTGCACTCTGCCACAAATGCCAAAGTGTGGAGCAATATTGTACTTCTCTGGGAGCACATTGCACTTCTCTATGTGGTTATAATACATGGCTCTGCATGGATGAAATGCAAAATCATCCAACAGCTTTCCTTTTTGGTGCTAGTATGTGCACTTTCAGTGAGATGAATAACTAACTTGACTTGGTTAACCCTAGGGGAAGGCCTTTTAATTATTAACTGAAATAGTTGTGGGAGTTTTGCACATTTTGCTCTAAGAATGCTTTGCATTTTATGCTGAAATGGGCTGAGTGTGTCTTATCTGACTCTGTTGGGATATTTAAAATAAATCTTTTGAATCCAGTACAAAAGCTGTGAGACCATTGAGCTACATCGATCCAAACAGGTGCAGCAGGGATTTCAGCTGACAGGAGCAGTGCCCTTCCATGCAGCCATCATGCCTCAGGAGGAGCTGCTGGAGTTAGGGAAGAGCATTGTGGATTTTGCAGGGAGATGAGGGCTCTCAGTCATGGGGTGTAACTGAGAATTGCAGTCCCAGGGGTTCTGTATAAGTGCTGTGCTCCAAATGATCCTCCCTTAACTTACCTGTACCTTTCCTGAACCCATTTTCTGTAACAAACTGCACAGTGGCCAAGGGCACACAGGACTTGAGGTGAGAGAAGACTAAAGGTGAAGATGATCATTGTATATTGAAAAAAAAATCAAAAAATACTGTACAGCAGACAGTCCTCCCCCAGGGGATGAACAACTACTGCAGTGGTGCTGAGCACTGGTGTAGAGGACAGACTTGTTGAAGCCCCTTGCAGAGTGCAGTGGTCAAGGGACCCTGCAGTGTCCTGTCCCTTGGGAGGTGAGGGAGAGCAGGGTTCAGATACCTTGGGGTAGGCAGCCTGTGCTACCACAGCATCAATACTTGGCTAACACCACAAAACCATGAGCACAGCTGGTCTGGAGTAGCTCAAGCTGACTGGCTGTGCATGCACACCTTGATATTCAGACAGCTGGATCCTTGTGGACAGTGTGTGGGGTGATAAAGAAAGGCATTGGTCACTGTGGTGCCTAAGCCTGGCTTCATCTGTACAAACAAAATCACCAAAATAGGCCTAATTGACTGAATTCATGTGCCTGCCCAATTCTGGCTGTGAGGGAGTGGTATTTCCACCTATGGCATGTAAAACAATGCACTTCAGGAGGAAAGCATGGTCCCCAACAATGTGGCATGAGGAGGAGATAAAAATTAGTACTTGGCTGTTATACACAAGCCTGAAAGAGACAAAGCTTGGCAAGTGGAACATAACATGCAGTGGGGAATAGTGTTTTGGAAGGTGGTTTGTTGCCTGTTGGGCGCTTTAATTGGAGGCACAAGCTTTTGAACACTTTCCCCTCAGTTTAGTAGTAAGAAGTTGTATAAAGATGCTTAGGAAAACCTGTTGGCTGCTGGTATTTATTCTGGTTTTGAGGCAGCATTGCCAGTTAGATGCTGTCACCATCCTGGTGAAAACTCATCTTTTTCTGTTCTGGAGCTGATAAAATAATAGCTAATCATTGAAAAGCTTCCATGTGCCCACACCAGGTTAAGCTTCACAGGCAGCATTCCTGGGTTGTAGAAATGAGCTGCCCTGGCACTGTGATTCCTGAGCTATGAGAGAATGTTTTCTTTGGTTTACAGGTGGGTTAATATTGGAAATGCCTATGAACAGTGCCAGGTATTATTTGCTGTGATAAGGAACAACAGTTTAGTTTTAATCTTGTGTTTGGGAGAAATACATCAGTCATGTACACTCAGATAGTGTGGACAGAGCAAATTTCAGAATGGCTTTTTGGGATCTTTCTACTGTAGTTATAGGAATTTAGGCAGGCCCAAAATGTGGTTTTTCAGCTCTTGCTTTCTTTCATATGATGTGTTAATTAGATCAGGGTTGTGTGGTTTTTGTTTTTTTTTTTTAAATGCCTATTTTTACACTTATACCTCAGGTACTACTCTTAAAGGCAGTATAATAAAGGAAGGATTAGTTAAATTGGTGATTTTTTCAGTTTCATGAAAGTGTAACATGAGCCATTAGGAAAAGATTGCATTTCTAGACTCTTAAACATCTTTTGCCCATGCAGTTATTCTAATGTTTAGTCTGTTCTAAGTATTTGGGGATCCTTTTCCATAGATTTTGCTTACTATTGTTGTAATGGACCAGTATCTCTCTCAGGATCAACTTGTCTGGCTGGAATTCCTGAGGAAGAGGAGGTGGTTCTCAGGCTCTGTAGGGCTTTTTACTCTCCCTTCACCAGTATCATGATTTCTTTCAGGTTTTTTGCTCAGCCAGTGGCCTGGTGGGGATTCTCCAGCAGCCTCTACTCAGGCTTTACTCACCCTACAGCAAGCCAGAGGTCCGTAGTGTAGTGAATGAAATCTGCTCTGGATTGAGCAACTCAGCCTGAGAGGACCCAGGTCTGGGGAGTGCCTGTGGGGCTGTGGCTGACCAGGAGAGATCCCAGCCATTGGCCTGTCTGTGGATAATTGTCTGACCAGGAGAGATCCCAGCCATTGGCCTGTCTGTGGATAATTGGCATTTTGTGTATTTGTTACCACCCACATCATAAACCTTGAACAGTCACAGTTGCTGGAAGCTAAATGATAAAAGTCCCGAGCAGTGACTTTCAACAGGCTGAATTGAAACATAAACGCAGCATGAAATGACCTGTGGACCTTCACCTTCTTGCAAGATGTGTGGTTAAAACAAAAATTAACCCAGAAACATTCTGAACTTAGTGAAGGATATGCTGTTGTTGACCTGGATTGACACACTGACCCAGTACAGTGGGAATAATCCCTGACAGTTTATATGGCTCTGAGGATGATGTAATAAATTTTAGTATGAATATGAAATATTGTTTAGTGTACAAATGGGTTCCTCATGTTTTTCCCTTGGAGGTTTTATGAGTTCTGGTCCATTGTTGTGAATGCATCATTGCATTTCCATCTTGCTGTCACGTAGAATGGCTGGAGATTCTATGGCTCAGGCATGGTATGGAAACACACTGTGCCCAGAGGTTTGGGGCTAAGGATTCCTGGGAGTAAGAACATGCCTCTGGACTCAGTTGCTTAGTCAGATGTATCAGAAATATGCAAAACCTACCAGTGTTCTGGTGTTTATCCAGCTGGATGAGGATGTTGTCTTCAAAAGCAATCTGCAATTAATAATAATAAAAAAAAATTGTCAACTATTTGGTATATTGTTTTGTTATGTAAGAAAGATGTATTTCTTTTCCTCTCTGACAAATGAAATAAGCTGTTGCCGGAGTTTTCTGTAGTGCTGGAAAGTAAATGTACCTCTAATAGTTTATGGTGGCTCAAAATCTGTGTTGGTAAAATGCCTAAAAATTCCTGCTTCCTGTTGAAAGTACATTCAGCACACTGGGACACATTTGTCTGGATGTGATCTGCGGGTCTACATTTTTTATTTACACTAAATTTGCAGTGATTCCTGTTATTTCAAACCACATACGCCCACACAGCTTTGGTTACTTGGAATCTGTCTTTGACTGGAATATATCAGGAGTAATTGGGTTGGTATGCCATCTTTTGTTGATAATTGGAAACTCTTGGATCTGACACAAGAAGTTAACAAATTCCCTGTACTTAGCCATATGCTTTAGAAGTTCTTGCAACAGCAATTTTCAGGTCATTTGTCTGGCTAGAACTTGAGAAGAAACATATGGCTACTGCTTATGTCCTGCCTTATTATTCTTAAGAGTATTATTTCATAAACAGAAAAGAGCTCATTAGCTGGTAAATTATTCATAGACCTTGCTGGAATTGTACCAGATATGCACTGGGACTCTTGAAAGGGTCTTTTTTAACAGCCCACATTTGGAATTGTCTGGGCAGAAGTGTATTTTTCTTTCCAGTAAGACAAATAAAACCCTACAAAGCTGTTCATCTCAGTTAAATCCAACTGTATGTATGGCACTTTCATGTCAAATACTTCTCGTGTGTGATTAAAAACCACTCGCTAATAAATCATGGCTGTAGCTGCAGCTTGCGCTCTGATGAGCTGTGCATCACCTGTAGTAAGTAATTAAAGAGCTCATATGAACAGCAAAGAGGACTGTATTTAATTACATAATTACATCTGCCTAAAACTATCCCACTTCCAACGAGCCTTCCTGGTGATGTTCAAATATTCTGGTGCCACCTATTGGTAAAATTGTCCCGGTACTGGAGTGAGAACAAACGACGTGTGCCCACCACATTTATTGCTGCACTTGGGCCCGTGGGGATCGGGGCCGTGGCCTGAATAATTTGTGTGTAACAAAAAAAGGCTCCTGACCCTAATTGCTTCCAGTCAAAACATTTCACTGCTGAAGGAAAAAGTACAGTAAACCCTTTAGTGCTTCCTTTAACTGTTCTAACTGAACAGTTTTTTAAAAGGTTTGGACACAAGCCTGAACCAAAACCAACTAGAACTTAACTTCTGACAGGAACCCATAATTTCCTAAAAGCCAAATGCTGTTTGCCCTTATTCTGCTGGGAACACAACATTCAAATTTGTACAGCTTTTTTTTTTTTTTTTTTTTTTTTTTTCCCTTTCCCTTCTGTATTCCTGCCACAATGCTGCAATTTCCAGGAAATGGATAGATGCCTCTCTGGCTGTGGGAAGTGCAGGAAGGGTCAATGTGAACAGATTTTCCCCCTTTCCATGGCCCTGGCTGTGGTGGGTGACTGATGGCAGTGGGACACCCCACAGGGCAGGCAGGGTGCACAGAGCCAGGCTCCTCACCTGCCCAAAGGAACATCCAACACACCTGGATCTGCCTCCTTCCTGTCTGCAGGCTCTAGATACATTTCTAGCTTCCCTTTTAAGATTTGGCCTTCCCATTATGTTTTTAGTCCTATTTGCCTCTCTTTAATCTGCCCTGGCAGTGGGAAGTGAGCATTGCTTACAGTTCTACCTTTGGATGTCCCTGGGGCCTTGCTGGACAGTTTACATTCTTTCCTTGGAGTGGGCGGGGAGCTCTTCTCTTAGGGGAAGATAAAGTAACTTCCTGCTCTAAATAAAGTCAAAATCCATGTGAATTCTTGGCTCAGTTGGCTTGAGCCTAGTGTTGATGGTGCCAAGGCTGTGTGTTCACTCTCTGTACGGGCCAATTGCTTCAGGGTTGGGCTTGAGGATCCTTGTGAGTCCCTCCCAACTCAGAATACTCTGTGATAATTTATCTCATGTCAGTGGGGGAAGCGACTGCAGTGGGGCAATAAGAGATGTGATTCTGTGATTCTTGTAAGGAGCTGGTGGGAGGGACAGCGTAGCCAAAAGATGTTGCAAAAGAACTACTTAAATGAACTTTCGCAATCCTCTGGAAAGGAATGTTCGGTATGTTTTGGCTGATCAATTCTGCTATCACACATTTTCTGAATACCTGCTCTAGATGGAATTAATAGAGTTGAGGCAAATAAACAGCAATACCCTAGAGACCAGGAACAGTTTTATCCAAATAGCTGAAATATTAGGTTTGCTGCCAATTTCTGAGAATCAAAAGGCTATTGAATAATGTAATTGTCAGTTATTCTGGTCAGAACTGTCTGTGCCCAAAACAATGTGAGCTGCAGATTTCTACTCTAATGTCCTTTCTAGCACCAGACTTACAGTTCTGAATCACCTTTCAAGTCCATTGTTGAGGCCCTTCTTCAAGAACAACCACTCCTGTAAGCAAAAACCATTTGTGTGAGTGGGAATTCTGATATCACTTTTGGAGGAGTTTCATTTCAAAATGAATTCTGCTGCTTTGCTATAGAATAGTTTTTTTGGAGTTAGAATTGACTGCTCCTTTGTGGAAATTCTCTTTTGGGAGGAATAAAATAAAATAAAACACCTTTCTGCTTTCTTCTGGGTATTCTAGAAAATAATGTTATTGGGTATTAGTACATGTGAATAACGTGGATAAAACAGTCACTATAAAAATGGCTTTTTTTTCCCCTAAGCATGACTAGGGAGGAAAATATTGTGTGCTGAATTGTTTGCAGATGTCACTGTTGTGGTTTCATTGAGTTACAGGCAGATTTGAAAAGATTTTGTCCCAATAGGAGATAATATGTGCAAAGCACTGCTGATGGTCTGGCCAATTTGTGGGTTCTCAGTCTGAGCTGAGAAACTGGCACTCTGTTTTTGGAAATCTGGCTTTGAGGACTGTACCGTGTTACAAAACCAGAGGGTTTGGCCCACATTTAAACTAACTGCCTGAATAGAAGTATTTTTTTTAAGCCAACCCAATAATAAAATTGTGTTTCCTTCCTTGAGTTGTAGATAAAGAAAAGAATCCTTTTCTGTGGGTGGATGGCTCTTGTCCTCAAAGGCACTTGTCACTGACTGCAGTGCTCAATATTGGCTCCCTCTTTGGCTGGGATTCTTCTAGAGGAAAAAAGGCCAAAGAATTCAAGTTAAGACTTTCCACCATGTTCAGAAAACATCTTGATCTTTCCTGTTTGCCATTGTAAGCAATTTGTTCTTGATTTCATGATCCCTCATGGTCTGCCGCTCATAAGCCCCAGTCAGTCATGAGTAACTGTCAACTCCAAGTGCTTAAAACCATCAACCTGGCCCCAAGTCATGACACTGAGATAGTTGTTATAAGCCAAGTAGCTCATGCTTAGGATCACTTTCTGTGTGTCAGGAATTGAGAAGGGAAAGAAGGAATTAACTCCCTAATTGTGGGTGTTCAGTGGGAGAAGCCTCAGGAGATGAACCCTTGTCAGCATTGCAGGCAACAGCAACAGTTCTGCTCTAACCCTCTGATTGTGTTTGCAGCCTTGGGTGACACAGATCATGCCCCAAGCTCAGAGTGGAGCTGCATTAAATCTCTTTAAAACCATCACCTGCCTCCACAGACAGTGTGGGACCCAGCACTGGCAATTCCTACCTTTAAAACTGAAGTTTTTCTTAAAACTGCTATCACCTCAGCTCTGCTGGGTGTACAAAATTGGTACATCCAACTTTGGGTGTTGCTGGGCTGATTTTGAAATGTATGTCCCAGAGGGAAATGAAAAGTAGGGCAACTAGATTTTAGCTCTTTGTTTGCTTTGAGGCTCTGTTTTGGTTTTGTGGTGTTTTTCATGCAGCAGATATGTCAGATGTGAGATCCAGGCCTAACAGCACATTACCTTGACAGTGGACTGTGTGTGGTTGTTTCCAGGGGCCTCTGGAGGAGACCCAGGTTATTTCCTCAGGATCACAGTCGTGGGGCAGAGAACACACTGAGTTCTCCTGTGAGTCACAGGCTAAAGGAGGACTGGGGGCTTAGTGGGTTTATATGCTGGCAGGGAACTCTGGAGACAGAAATTAATCAGTAGTGAAGCTCAATCAAATATAATCTTCTTGCTGCTGGAAGGAGAATGAAAAAAAAATCGCTGGTATCAGTTACCACCATGGTGCTGGTGCCTGGAAAATGCTGTGGGAAGGGCCAGGACTGATGCCAGGACATCCCACTGGCAGCCCTTATCAAGGCTCCTGCAGAGCCCCTCTGAAAACCAATGTCATTCCAGAGAAATCTGTCCAGGCAAATAAGCTTCCTGTCTGTAGTAAGCAACTTATACAAATGGGAGCTGGATGCAAAGTGTGGATGTAGGTTTGGCCCTTTGCTTCCTCAGAAGCTTCTAACAAATTCAAATTTTTACCTCAGTACTTTCAGATCCTTCATGGCTTTCTGCTTTCATTCTGGCCCCTGGAGGTCTCCCTTCCTACTGAAGGAAATTCTGCTTTCAGAGCAAATTACCACGGGAGTCTGACACAATCTTTTTGAATTTGAGTTTCTGGGCCACTTTCTGAAAGCCCCTCTTGTGTCACTGGTACCAACATCTGCACAGAGCAACAGCATCCCTGGTCCCCTCTGCTCTCAGCCCTGTCCTTGTTCACAGGCTTTCATAAACTTGAGGTGGAGAAGTAGAATTCCAGAGAACTTTCCTCAATGCAAAAGCAGCACAGGTCAGGGTCTGCAGGTTTTTGGGGATGGCCCCTGTAAGCAGATCCCTAGTTTCTCATAGAGGCTATGAGGTCAGTGACCAAACTCCCCAAAAAACAAGGTCCTGACAAACTGCAGTCTGTTTCCTGTGTCCCAGAGTATATTTGGGACATCCAGCTGCAGAGGGAGGTGAGCCAGGGAAGTGATATTCCAGAGAATCTCCCTCAGCACAAGGGCACTACAGGTGGAGAGATGGGGTGCCTGGGGTAGGGACTGGCTGAGTAGATTGTGCCTCAAATGATGCTCCCCACCTGAATATCATGAGATCTGTGACTGTTCTCTGCACTGCAGTATTTCTGTTCTATGAGAGCTTTACCCCATTAGTGATTGATGGAACATCTTAGAGGCAGTGGGAGCACTGGTGTTTTGATTCTTTTAGCAAGTGCCAGTCTCTTTACTAACCTTGTCTTGTTAGGGTTTTACACTCCTTATTTTAACAAAAACCCCTCAAGCTTGGGAAACTTAAAAGACCAAAAGAAAATAAAACGTGAGCTCTTTGGATTTTTCTTCTATCTGTTCCTCCTAATAATCTTATCAGAAAGACACTTGACTTGCTGAGTTTGCTGAAATACTCGTGCCTGATAAGCCTTATCGAGCAGGCTCCGTGCTGAGGGTGCCCTCTCGTGTTTGCAGGTTCCCTGCGCTGCCTGGGATGATGCCCTGGCACCGGGGGATGCTGCAGCAGCTCCTGCCTGGCAGCCCGGGGTGCCCCGGGCTCATCCTCGGGTTAAATTGCCTGTCTGGCCACAGGAAGGGATTGCAGCACTGTGACACACTCGTTGTTTGCCTTTTCTAGTAAATCGGGCTGCTTTTTGCAGCGCTGTTGTTTAATATTTCTTGACAGACTCGTCCAGGGGATCGCTGCTGTGCAAGAGAAGCTCACTGACCTGTCTGCTCCTCATCCTGCATGGGCAGAACAGGTAACACTGATAAGCAGCCACACATCCCTTGTTCAGCCTCTTCCCCCAAAGCCACCATTTATTTTGTTTGGCCTGGGTTGGTTGTTTTGCTGAATGACTAATCAGCCGCCAAGTCACCCATTTTTCTCTAAATGCCAGAGAGCTTCAGCTGCTCTCACAGCACCTGAGAGCCTTTGGCATTTTGGGGTCACTGGTCTCCACTTGCTGTCAGTGCTAATATTGTTTGGGTTTCAATATTAGATTTTATGCCTTGTGCAAAGCTGCATGTGGCCAGGATGTTTAACTGCAGTGCCTGTGGCTCATAAATTCTTTACCCACAAAACCCAACAGGAAGTAGTTGGGTTAGTAAGGAAGCTACTAAGGAAGCCCAGAATGGGGGTGTTGTGTATACACGTAAACCAACACTTCAGCTCTCTGTCTTTCAAACCAAATAACGAGCCAGGACTGGTCAAATGGGAAGGAGGGGAAAAGGAAATGTCAAAGAGGTTTGAAAGAAAAGGATTTGAGTACTGGAGATGGGGAACTGAGCACATAAGCACCTGCCTGTGTAGGGATGGGAGGAGCACCAAGGGTGTCCTGCAGCACCTCTGGTTTGCTGTGGATAAACCTTTGGAGCTTTCAGGAGAGCAGTCAGCCCTGAGAGCTGGGAGAACACCTCAGGAGCATGCATGAGTGAATTAACACAGGTTTGAGCCTGCTGCACACAGGCACAATCACAGTGGAAGGATCAGTGGAGAGGAATATTCCCTGCTGCTCCTGGGCTCAATTACAGAGCATGGCTGGCTGCACACATGAGCAAAGTGGGCTGCTACCTGCAGGGCAGGTACCTGCTCTGCTTCTGTCAGAGCTGATGGGGTTTGACAGAACAGCATGTTCCCCTCTCCAGCTGAGCTCCCTCCTGAGTGCAGGGCCCTTGGCTGATGGAGGGGCTGGTGTGTGTGTGGGGAAAGCTCCTCCTGTGAGTGAGGGACTGACATCAGCCCTGCCAGCAGCCTCAGTGCTCCCTGACTGTCCTGCTTGGCTTCCAGCCTGGGCTGCAGCACCAGGGAGTTGTTCCTCTTCTCCCACTGGGCTCTGCCTCAGCCAGTCCTGCCTGGGGCAGTGGCCAGGGAGAGGAGTCAAGGGCAGCTGGTGAATCTGGGAAGAGGAGAACCTCCTGGCCCTTTTCAGAGTCCCTCTGGAACAGCTGCTGTCCTCCAAACCTGAGCTCCTTCCTTACAGGTTCAGAGCTGTCTGTCAGCCTGGTGCCACACCAAGCCTTTGCTTCTGTGCCACTTTGACTGCACAGCTCTCTGCCCTCCTTCAGGCTCTCCCTCTATCCTTCCTCACACCTCTTGACTACAGCCCTAAACCAGGATATTACTGAGAAGCCCAAGGCCAGTTCTGTTGTTAAAAATCCTGCTTTAGTAGGAACATTGGTACTGGTCAAGGTGCCAGTGCATTTTCTTCCAAGGGACTTTTCTGTGGCATTTCTGGATAGTGGGCAAAAGCAAGGGTTAATGCTCTGACAGACTGAGGGCAGGGGATTAAGAATATATTCTATCTGCAGTTAGACAGATCTTCCTTTATTGTTATTGTTGTTACAGTCAGTTGTAGGGCAACTAAGGGAAATTCATCCACAATACAAACGCCTGACATTGAGAATGAAGGCAGAAACCACTGGGATTTCCAAGTGGAGATGACCTCTGTTGCTCTCTGAGCTCAGCCTATTTTTGGCAGGAGGCAGCTGAAGCGAGGGCCTGCCTTGGAATGAGGGCAGAGCAGCTGCCAGGAGCTGTAAGCAGCCAAAAGTGCTCTGGAGTGTGGGCAGGAGGCTGCAGAGCACGGGGCTCCTGCCCTGCCCTGCACAGTCCTCAGCAGTGCCTGCAGCAGTGCAGAGCCCAGCCAAGGCCAGACACTGCAGCTGAGCCCTCCTGTGGGGCTGGGCACTCACAGTGTGCCCTGCACAGCCTTTGGGGCAGGGAACACAACCCTCAGCCTGTGCCTGAGTCCATCCCTACCACGGGCCTCCAAACACACTTGGATCTAATAATGGTAATAATTGCTCAGAGTCAACTGCGACTGTGATGACCCTAAACTGCAAGAGAATGACTCAAATACACAGTAATGAGTTTAATCATTATTGTATGTGTTTAGTGTAGTTGTGGAGGGAAAATAATCACTACAGGCAAGATTTCTTGGGAAACCTCTGGGTTAGTGAAGCTATTGTGTCTGTTTATATGTAAATTCCAGGCCTGCCAAGAGCCTACATGCAAAATACTTTCTACTGATAATTGAAGATGAACCTAAGGGAGAGTATGAAGACTTAATTTTCTTTTTTACACTGTCTCATGTCATATATGGAAGGTAATCAAGGAAACAAGACAACCAAAAGGTGTTTGTCAGAATTTTTACTACAAATATGTTCCCTCCATGATATTTAGTAGGAAAACCACATCTAAATTTTCTCAAAGCAATGCATTCATTGAGATAGGCTGGCTAAAGGATGCAAAGAATGAATATATTACAGTCAGGAGTCACAGTCATAGACATGGGCTCGATATCAGAGGCTATATATGGATGATAAATCTTTCCATGGCAAGAGTCCTCAGTTGCTGCTTTCCTCTGTGGGCAGTAGCACAGCAGTGTGTTTGTACACTCCCCAGAAAAGCTGGATCCACAGCCAGTTCCTGGCCTGAATTTTGTCAGTTTCTAAGCAAGCACAGTTTCTCTGTGGGAATGAAACCAAGCAAGCATGCAGGTAATAGGGGAAGATGTAGTTCAGACTGCTTTACTCAACGTGTGGAGTTATACATCAGTTCCACTGCTCTTTCAATTTCTTTTGTCTCCTTTCTTGCTCAAGCAGTGAGGAATCTGTTTCTCAAGAGCAGTCTGACTTGTGGGGCTCTCAGTTCCTTGTTAGCTGCATGAGTTAGAGAAAGTGGAAAACTCTCTGGGACTTGAACAATGATGTGCCTCTTGTGAGGCATTTCCCCATCACTTCTGTGCTGGATTTCAGAAGCATTTGAGGTAACCAAGCTATTTCTCGTGGGTTCTCTCAGGCTATTTTATTTCCATGTTGTATGAGTTTGTTTCACAACTCTGTTTTTAATGTTTGAATGAGACAGGGAAAGAAAATAAGCACCCCACCTTACACAGGAGAAAATATGTGTAATCATCTAAGATGTGTTTTGCTGTGCAGTCTTATGGCTTTAAATTTTTCATTTGTCAGCGTAGTTCAAACTGCAGGGGCTTTGACTTGGGTTGGTGTGGATTGTGATAACAACCTTCATTCACTCACTACAAAACCTTCTGCCAAAACCTTCAACATTTTTTCCTGGTCTTCACAACCTTGCTGTGATATCTGACAGGGATGCCAGATGGCCCAAAGAGGTAAACATCAAACAGGTAGAGTGCCCCTGCCTCCAGCCCTTTGATGGTCTCAGTGGTGACAGCTCGCTGGGGGTTCAGGTCATAGAAGTACTTGCACAGCACCTTCTCTGATTTGTGCCGGGACTCAGGCCCAGAGCACCTGTCTGCACTCTGCAGCTCCCTCCAGATCTGGTCCTCTTCAATCCTTTTCCTGTACACACAGTACTTGCTCTCCTCTTGTGTCCCCAGCCAGGCAATGGTCACAGACCTGCACGTTCTCAGTTTACTGAAAGATTTGATTTTTAAGCTCTCCGGAAGAAGTGGGAATAAGGGCTTGTGGAAATGGGGGGATGCTTGTACCTTCACAGAAGAGTTAGATTCCTCTGTGGACCTCAGCTGCACCAGATAAGTGTCCAGCAGCTTTCCCTTCAGGGAGAAATACCTCACCCCAGAGAGATTTTCTGATGCCACCGTTTTGCCATTTCTCATTATGTGAACCTGTATTTGGCCCCGACACAGCTGGAAGGTGAAGTGGATTTTCTTGTGCCTCGCCTGGTACTGCAGACTGTAGAACTTCTCCTTTTTCCCATCCAGGACCACATGAACCACTTTGCCATCCTTCAGCTCTGCCACCTTGGGCTCAGGCTCTTCCAGGGTCCTGGCGAACGTCCCGGTGTAGGCGGCGCTGGCGTTTGTGAGGAGATTGACAATAAAGACATCAAAGTAATACTGAGTGCTGGGGCTGAGGTTGGGCACTGTGTAAGTGTTCTTGGTGCCCATGCACACCTGCCTGACCTCCCCACTGCTCACTTTGTTGATGATGCTCAGCTCGCTGTTGGACAGTATCATCACCTGCTGCGGCTCCAGCAGGTACGGAGAGAGGGACAGGGCTAACGTGGGTGGCAGCTTCATCCCAGAGGCCCTGATGGCTGTCTCAGCAGCACACAGGCTCTTGTAGTTGTGCTTTTCATTGACCAGGAGGCAGTACTGGGTGCTGTCCCTGTGCTGCAGCACGGAGGGGCTGTGTTTCCAGGCCAGGGTCACCGTGGTGTGGCCGATGCCGATGACGTCTATCCGTGGGTCCGTTGGGAGCTCGGGGTAGAGGTGCCCAGACGTGGTGTCTGTGGTCAGGTACACAGTGATGTGTGTGTCTCTCTCCGTGGACAGGAACTCCAGCAGGTAAAGGGCCGAATGGGAGGACATTCCCATGTAAGTCTCTACAGAATTCCCCTTGTAGCTGAAGATAGTGGACACCATGCTGGAAGCCTTGTGAGATTTGGAGACCTCTTGTGTGTCATGGTCACCTGCAGGCAAAAAAAGCTGACTGGTAACTTCTGCTTTGAAAGAGGTGAAATAAAGCATAAAAGAGGTGAAATAAAGCATATCGTACAAGTTGTACTGTTAGAGAACGTTGTATTTGCTTCTTGAAAGCAGCAATTATAACTAAAAATATGTTCTAGTAAAAGTATGTCGCTACTGACAATTTATTAAAATAAAATTTGAGAAGCTTTTATTTTAGCAGTGCAGCTGTAGAATTATGTTTTTGAAAATACTATAATTATGAAGCCACAACGTGCAAAAGCTTGGCTTGTATCATGCCTGATGCCCCTACAATTTTCTTTCTCTATTTGCTGTCTCTAAGGGTACTTTACTTTAAGGAGACTCATTATTTCTATGTTAGGTTTTTTCCTTTGGATTAGTTTTAGGTCATTGTCTCATGAAGAGGGAAAACTTCTGAATTGAAAGGAGTATAATTTGAACTCCTCAGTCAGGTGTATCTGCTTGACAGGTAAGAACTTGTTAATGACAGCTTTTAGATTTTTAGTTTGAAAAATTAGTTCAAAAAATCATGCAAGGGAAGGGAATTGCCTTTTAGGGCAAAGGCTGTATAGTACACACTGTCATGGTGGACATGGCAAGAATAAATGGCTTAATCTTCTCTGCTTCATTTGGGGAGCAAATAGTTGTCTCAAGTGACCTAAAGCACAGAAAAATAACTGAGGCAGCAGAGGGAAGTTCAGGCTAGTACCAAAAATTTATGAAGTTGGTCTGTTTGTGCAGCCTGGCAGACCTGTAGCTGTTTCCAAATACTAACCTTAGCTGTAAATGTTTTCATATCTAATCTCTGATTTATTTGTGTTGAGGGTAAGATCTGATGGGTTTCCATGTTTCACCCATGGAGACGGGTCAGCCCGTGGCCATTTAAAGGAGGGAACCACAAAATGTTAATGTTTGTGGAAAATTTCCTATGACACATTCATCTCTGGGTACCTTATGCTTTCTTTGCCTCTATTTAGGCAGCCTGAAGGCCTTACCTGGTGTTGCTCTTGCTGGTGGAGACTTGTAGACAAGAATGTTCCATTCAATGGGAACATCACAGGGAGTCACTGTTATCGAGAAAGGGGCAAGGACCCTGCCCTCTTCCAAAACAAAGTAGTACCTGTAAATGGGAATAGAAATAGAGGGAATGGATCAGGGAGTTCAAGTTTGCCCCAAACTCCTACCAGTTATCAGCCATTCTGATGTGGGTCACTTTGCTCTGGGTAGAAATGACTGTTCTCTGAGGTGCATCCACACAAAGGGGTGAGGAGTGTCTGCAGTCTTCAGCTGTGGGAAGAAAACAGGCTGTGGGGTATTTTTTTATTTTTTTTTTTAATTCCCATGTATTTGCTGAAAGATTTATTCACTTAAGGCAGTATTTTTCCTCTCTGAGTTTTTTTTCCCTGCACTTTAGGTGAACACTGTATCTCATCCTTAGCTGGTTATTTTGGATGATGGATGTGATTTAGGTGACTGCTGTCTCCATGTTGCCAGTTCTACCTTGGTTGCCTTTGTGTCAGAGGCTGCAGTGCATGAGCACCACAAAGTGACACGAGTCTCTTTGGTCAGGTTTTCATTCCTGCCTTGAAAAAGCTCAACCTCTTGTCTTGCTCTGGTTTATTTCTGTTGTTTTTATACAGACTGTGTAATGTTTGGATTTGGGTGCCTCACTTAAATGAAGGCAATTGGCAATCCAAGGGGTTTTTTTTTGTTGTTCACCAGTGAGACAAGCCTAGCCATTATGGACGGACCCTGTCAGCCTGGTGGCTACTAGGCCAGAGTGAAGCTTCACTGGAATCAGTTCCACATTCTCAAGTCTTTTACTCTCAGCCAAAACCTGTCATTCATTGTTTGTCTTCCTGCTTGGATGACTGGGGTTCAAAAGCACCTTCCTGATCATGCTAAGCTACTTCCTCATTGCAGTCTTAATTTTATGCTGCAAGAGCATAGAAAATTTCCCTTTTCTTTGAGGTTTCAGTCCCCCTTGTCCTTTAACTAGGAGAGCTCCTAGTTCTATTCTTTAGAGCATGACCACATTATATAACTTGTGCCTGATTGCAGTTTTCCTGTGCAATGCACATGAAGGCTGAGCAATCTGGCTCACCCTCTGCTCCATGACCACTTGGGTGTATGTCAAAATCTGTGTGTGCTAGTCTCTGTCCAAAGTGCATCTCCTCTTCCTAAACAAGCACATTGATCTTTGCTACCCAGATGAAGCACCAGTTGTAATATCTACATCACCTACATATCCAGGTATAACAGAAAACTCTGCAGATATTTTGGGAAGGTGAAGAATGTGGAATTTCCATATGCTGGCACCTGTATTAAAGGTCTGTGCCCTTTTCACTTTCATACTTTCTGAAACTGGATGTGGCAGACAAAGGAGCTGTAAGTTATAATCAACTGTGGAATTTCCACATACAAAGCACTTTTGATATTAACAAGTTGTGCCATTTGGCAAAAAAACCCACTTTTATTGTGCAGGATAGTGGCAGAAGTTTTCCTGATAAGATGCCTGTGCAGATATTCTATTGATTTTTGGGGGGAGTTACTCTGGCAGGTGAAGTGTTTGTGTTTCCCCAGGAATGCAGGATGGCTGCTGGGGCTGCAGACCTGAGGCTGGGCTGTTGTGACACAGCTGTTTGCTGCTGGAGCCCACCAGCTGTGTCAGCTCTGCTGCTGCTCTGACAAACACCACAGACAGCTGCTGAAACCTGGGCAGGAATCTCAACTTCATCTCAGGGCTTTGTTCCAGGTTCGGGGCAGTGTAATGGCACTTGAGGAGTGGGGCATTTTCCTGGCATTTCAGGTGCACTGCAGAGCCCTGCAGGTACACAGGGACTCTGGGCTTGTCCTGGCAGTGTGCAGCTACCAGTGACACGGGGAAGTGTCTGAGAATAGGAGTGGCTGGTTTGCTCTCACCTTTTGGGTATGTCCTTCAGCAGGTGAATTGTAGTTTCCTTCCCATCTGCAAGGACCAGGGAGTGGTAGAAGTTGAAGAGGTCAGCCTTGAAGCTCTGTTGGGAGCTGGTGGTGGATGCTTTTATAGAGTGGCACAAACAAGTGGCCGTGAGAAGGTGGAGAGGAAGGTAAAGCCAGAACCAGGACATCTTCAGTGCTGCAAAGTGAGATGACAACAGTGAATAGAAGTCTTTGATTAGACAAAAAGAAAATGTAGTCAATGCAGCACAAGTGGAGCATGAGTTATTAAAAAAAAAATTACAGCTGTCAGAATGAGTGGAAAATCACATTTAAAATATTTTTTTTCTAGTTTATGATGTTCACTTACTAAATTTCAAGCCTGAGCTATTTGTAATGGAGCTGTCCCTTTAAAACTCACAGGAAGTCACTATGCCCCAAATCCTGCTTCTGGTGGTCTAACAGGGGTCACTGAATTTTTATTTTGTCCACTGGGACTGTAGGTATGCGTGGATAAGAGGATCCTGTAACTTATCCAGAGCTGTGTAAGATACTGTTTGGTCAAAGATGGAGAATCTTGGATAAGAATCCCTGAGCTGGTACTTGATTTTAAGCTCTGTGTATCTCATTTGGAAGAAGGCTTCATCACTCTAGGGCAGTAATCTTATTCTTAGATTTTTGTATTGCTTATCATTCTCATACCTGCATCACCTCCAGCCTGTCCCAGCATTTGCTGCTCACTGGAACTGTAACAACTGTATTGTGTTCCCTCTGGCAAGAGATTTTTAAAAAATTGCTTACGTCCCTATTTTCAACAGGCCTTATTATCAGCTTGGAATCTAAGAAAGAAAAGCACAAAAGCTGTGCCCAGCAAATACTGACATTATTCAAACTGCTGTGTGCGTTTCCCAGAGCTACACAGAGGAGGAGACTCCAGGTGGGACAGGAAATTTGACAGTGCACTATGTGCAGTTACTGATTGTGACTTACAACTCCTTTGTCTGCCACATCCAGTTTCAGAAAGGATGGAAGTGGAAAGGGCACAGACCTTTAATACAGGTGCCAGCTGTAGCTCAGGGATCTGGAAAGCAGAGGGAGCTCTGTGTGCAAGATCCCTTTTTTGAGGAAAAAGTAGCTTATTGCATCTTACAGGCAGCAAGGAGTAAAGATCCTGGTTAAATCTGATTATTGGCTGCTGACGGGAGAAAACATACAAGACAAAGGCTCAATTCTTTGTAGCTTATATTTCATTCTGAGATCAGCTCTTTCCCCATAGTGCCTGTAAAACTGTGGGGGATTTTAGGTGGTCAAATCTCCAGTTCAGCACACCCGCTGTCCATTGCAGTGTAAGGGACTTTATAAAACGACCCCTTCCTTTTTAAATCTATTTCAAACACACATTTAGTATAGCATTGAATACAGCTGTAGGTTTTTATGTACAAAATCTGGGATTCCCATTGTCAAGCACATCTTTAGCATCAGTGAGATGATTATGGAAATTACTGATACCAGCTCACCTGAATGTCCCTCTCAACACTCAGATAAAGTTGGTTTATTCTCTGCCTGCTTGTGCTATTTTAGCACCTGGTTGAATTCAGGCTTAAACAACCATCTGAACAAGTTGAAAGAGTAGTTAAGATTTTCATATCAATTCCACTTTAATGCTGCTATAACAGAGCTTTTCCTTATGACTGAGTCACTTTGCTATTCCTGCAGTCTAATTATAGCTTACAGATTTAAAATAGAACCCCAAATATTTTGCTTTACCTTTGACAGTGGAATCTGAGTTGCTCTTTGCTTCGGAGAGGATTTAAAAAAAGTCTTTCTGCTGCCTTAATGACAGCATCTTGCAAACCACACTGACCCCACAGCAGCTCAGCTCTTCTTGTCCAGGAAAACAAACAAACCGAGCCATCAGCAAACCTATAATCAGCTTATCCCAAAGAGAGCATCGTCCCAAAGGCTATTTCCACTCAGTTACACAAACAATATATTCTGACTGTTGGAAATAAGTTACACAAAAAATACTGTGCCTTACCTATTGTGCTCCTGGCTAGATGATCCTCACACCAGTCGCTTTCCTTGCCAAAAAGGCAGAAAAGAACATAGACTTTTCAGATCTCTGTAGGCAGATGAAAATCAAAACTGTGCAACCAGGACAGAACTGATTTTTCCATATGGCTCCTAAGCAGACAGAGCAACTAAAAGCCTTGTGGTCCTTCAAGAAAAGTAAAAAAACCCCAAAAAACCCAACAATATTTTGTTGTTTTCTTCAGCTGGGTGTTTTCACGTTGTTTTATATTTGCCTGGTCCTGCAGCCTCCCCGTGCTGCTCCTGCAGCTCTGGCATTGCTCTGGAGCTCCAGGGCTGTGCTGAGCCTGGACCGCACAGGGAGGAGGAGGAGGAGGGGGTCAGAGGGAGACAGGAGCTGTTAACCCTTGTCAGCCCTCAATCCCGGCCAGCCAGGGGTGCAGCTCTCCTCCAGAAACCCCTTTGTGTCAGAGCCCGGTGCATCCCCAGGAGAGTGTGAGCTCCCTGCCCCAGGCGCTGCAGGTTCTCCAGGTAACTCCAGGTGCACTGAGCTCCTGCTGTGCTGCTCTGTGGGCCCAGCAACTGCAGGGAAGGCAAAAAGGCTGCCAAGAAGAGAATGATCTGCGTTTTTAAAGCAGACTGGAGTTAGCAATCCTTTGAAGGCTGTCGGGAATCTACTGAATAGAGCTGAGCCGTTTTCTTGGCTTAGAGAGGCTGAGAGAGAGAGAAACTCCACAAGTGTCTGGGCTGGGGGAGCCCTGGTTCCTGGGGGAAAGCAGAGTGCCTGAGCAGGGAGGCAGCAAAAGGGTGCATGGAAATGGCTCACAGCAAGGCAGGCACTTGCTGTTGGGGCTACAAAGCACTTGTAGCAGAGCCACGGCTTTTTCCAGGCCACTCCTGCTGAGTGAGAGCCGTGTACAGCCAGGGTTCACACACTGCTGGTGCCCCCTGGCCTGGGCTGGCAGGACAGATGCCCTGGCCCTGGGGGATCCCTGCTCAGAAAGACAAGCCCCAGGGAGCTGCAGCAGTTCCAGGCAGGCACTGTGCAGGGGGAAAAGGCAGAATATTGTAGGGAGGCTCTATTTGAGATAAAGTCTCGTCCAGTGTTTGGAGAGTGACCTGCAGTAACCCTTTATTTTTGTCTCCCTGGAGTCAGAGTTAGATTGTTTGAGCCTTCCCAAGACTAAAACTTTGCTGAGAAGGGGGGCAGATAAGGGAGAAGTAGACAGAAGTTTCAATAGATTTTGCATAGCAGATCTTTCTGAAAATATAAATTTCCTCATCTACCAATGGAAGAGAAATGTTACAGTGCAGATGGTTGCAGGAATAATTAAAGGGCTCATGAATTGTTTGCTGAGAAGTTTTGCTGAGCAGCTGGGCTTTTATAAAGGGCCAGCATGGGGGAGCCTTGATAGAGGCACAGTGTGATCAGGGTACTGGCCTGTGGAGCTGTGAGGGGACACTGCTGGATCTATTCTAGAGAACTGCCAGGGTGAATGGAAAACAGGGTCTGGCAGACAAACCATCACCCTGCTGTGAAATCCAAGGCTGTGTAACACACCTGGGAACTAATGCAAATGTGAGCACCTATAGCCTGTGTGAAACTCTTTCCTTAATGGAAGAGAAACAGGTGTTGGTGCAAAATCCAGTGAGGTCCCAGAGCAGGCCTGGAAGAGGGAAATGTAGGTCAGGTGAGGTGCATCAAAAAAGTGCCCTGAAAACAGGACATGAAATTTATTTTCACAGAAAAAAATATTGATCACAATATAAGTGCAGGGACTACAGTCTGGTTTTTACTGGGAATTTGGAGAGACTCATGGGTGGAAGTCAGCAGGAGAACTGTAGACCAGCCACCAGTAAGGATGTTTCTGGGCAAGTCTCAGAAGCAGAAGTCACTCATGTCTGGTAAAATCCCTAAATCTGGACAGAATGGACAAGTTTGTTGTAGAAGGGATGGACTCTGTCTTGTCCTTTCCAAACCTCCCCACTGCCATCAAAACAAACCTTTACCCTCAGAAAAATTCAGCTTCCAGCAAAGGCAATGGGAGGCCTTCCTTTGGCCAGAATTTCAGAGTTGGAAGCCAAACGCTTGAAGGAACCCTCTGTCTCCCACTGAATAAAACATGAGCAAGGATGTCAGGTGGAAAAGGCTGGTGATGGTTTAAGTATGGAAATAATCCAGTTCCTCTCTGGACAGTTTCTCACGTACTTCCATGTGTGTCTGCTTACCTGCTTTGCTGGAGCAGAGGCTGTGCTCATAAATTTCCAGAGAGGTTTGCTGGAGCACCATCAAAGGGGAAAACAGTATTCTCTGTGGGGGAAGCTAAGAGCTAAATTCATGACTTGTATAGCTTGACTGAATTCAGTGAAGCTACAACAGGGATAAATCAGTCCTTGATTTGGCAAAAAACTAGTCCAATGGCCTTTTCAGTAGAAAAAGTCTGTAAGCAGCAGGCTCTGCTCCCCTCAGAGCCACATCAGTGACTTCAAGGGGGCTGTTCACAGATCCTACTTCTGTTCCAACCCTGCTGCCCATCCACACCTTTCATAAATGTGTCAGATGGAGCACCTTTGACACCAGAGACTTGAATTATGCTCAGTTCTGTAATGGCTCTGCTAAAAGATCAGTAATGCTAAAACAAAGGAGCTGCTTTGAAATGGGAGCAAAAAGCCAGACCGGGGGTTTGGCTTGGAGCTCTCAAAGACCCTTCAGATGTTCATCTCCTGGAGCTGCAGTCCAGAGTTCTGTCCTCAGGTGAGGGATTCTGCAGGCCAGGGGAGTGTCCTGCAGTCTCCAGCACTGTCCCTCAGCAGGCCCTGCTGCAGCATTTGGTGGGATGCCTTGCACAGGATGCCTGGAGCACAGTTCTGAGAATTGTATTGTGCTGCTTTGTACTTGGCAAGGAGGTGCAAAAAATGGACCATGGGTGTTTCTGATGAAAAACTTCCCTGCCCTGGCAACCCTTCTTTGGGCTGGTTTGGTCACCTCCATCAGGAACCTGTCTGTGCAGGGCAGGGAGAGCTCCAGTCCTGCCTGTCAGTGTGGGACAGGGCAGTGGAGACAGGGCTGCCCTGCCCTCCCATCCATCAGCCAGCTGCCTCAGCCCCTGCCTGCCAGCTCTGGCAATCCCCCTGTGCCCCCAGCCCAGCCTGGGCAGTTCTGGCTCATGAAACTCTGTAGGCAGATTAAAAATGCATGGGGAAAGAGAAATCTAATCTCTGTTATGGGGTGAACAGTGTTCTCCCTTCCTGGCTTTTACACACGTACATATGTGTTCTATCAACAGCTGGGATAGAATTGTTAGTCTTTGGCTCCCAGCTACCTGTCTGACTGCAAAATGCCTTTTGAACTGATCTGCCTGTATAAAGTACCTTCATAGCCCTGAGCAGAGTAGCTATGGATGTCTAAAGGGGGAATTACAGCATCCAAATGCTTTCTGCATTTTCAACTGCTTCAAGTTTCAATCCATTCCTCTTAGCAAAAGAATCAGACTTGCCCTCATGGCTATGGAAAGGGGGACAAAAATTTCTATAAAAATTCCTTCCCAAGTGGAAATGTTATCCAAATCATTGCTTGATATTTACTGGAGCCAGTATGTCCTTGATGAGTTAATGTACTTCTGGTTAGTATTAGTGCCCAAAAAAATCATCCTAGACACACAGC
This sequence comes from Zosterops lateralis, assembly GCF_965231275.1. Classification (NCBI taxonomy): domain Eukaryota; kingdom Metazoa; phylum Chordata; class Aves; order Passeriformes; family Zosteropidae; genus Zosterops; species Zosterops lateralis. The sequence continues at coordinate 492,685 of NC_139768.1, forward strand.
TGGGCTCCAGAAAGAATCACACTTTCCTTTGAAGCTGTGAAAGTCAATCCTAAGCAAAAGTCTGGCACTTAAAACCTACTGAGGGTACTTTAGTGGGGCAGCTGCTTTTATTTCTTCCAGGCTTTGTCAAATCCTGGCAATGCAAAGGACTGTCAAATGAAAAAAGCCCCAAGTCTGTTCCTATTCAGAGGCATTAATAAGCAGGAGAGACAGGGAATTGCTTCTGAGTCAAAAGCAGACTTGAATTTTCCTGCAGCTCGTACCCAGGTGAGAACATGGGAATGGGTTGTTTGTTTAGGGGGCTGGGGGGTTGTTCTGGCAGCACACAGGGGGTTTACAGGATAAAAACCGAGAGAGCTGCACTTTGGACATGTAGCCCCTATTGTGGCATGTCTGTGAAAAGTCCTCCAAGGGATGATACTGTGATAATTGATATCCACTAACATCACTTGAGGTTTTTCCTCAGCAGTCTCTCTCCAGGATAAGATGCTGGCACTTGAAAATTAACTTTTTTGTTGCTGTTGAAACTAAACAGGGTCTTGAAGGGTCTTTTAGTGACCAGCAAAATTAATATATGAGCACCTGATTGCTCCTTACTGTTCTCATATTCCATATTTTCAAGAATGGTTGTAACTGCTCAGAGGAGTCTATCAAGACATGATAGTTCTGATGTAGGGGAGATCTGCTCTGCAAAGCTGATTTTGCAGGATGTGAGAGATTGCTTCTGACGTTAGCATATTCAATTTTATGGGAAAATTCCTTATTTTAGGGTAAATTTGATCTTCCACAGGTGTAAATTCAGTGCAATAGAAAAATCTTCAAGTACTCAGCTAGGAGTTAGTATTACACTGGCAGCTTCTCTATGAATTAAAGAGGAAAACATTTGAAGTCCTGGGCTGTTACTTTCATTTTATTTCCTTTTATCATAGCCCCCAGGCTTCCAGGATTTTAGGTTAAATCCTGTTAAATAATTCCTTAGAAAACACCTACTGAATTCCCTAGAGGTCATCAAAGGAGACTAACCCTTTGGGCAGGTATGGAAAAATAAGGTGATTTTCCATCTTAGCAGCAAACTGCTGGTTATCTCAGTTAAGAAAGTCACAGGCAGAATAAAGTGGTATTGTCTGTAATCAGTGCACTCTTCTAATAGGGTAATTCTGTATTTTGTTTTTAGCTACAGGGTTTGTTTTATATGACAAAGGATTAAACTTGTATAAACAGAGCCAATTCAGGCTGGTGGAGAAAGGAGCATCCAAGTGTTTCTGTGGCAGAGGATCTGAGTGTTGGGCCACTCCTCTGTGTCAGGTTAGAGAGGGGTAGGGGATGCTGAGCAGCCAGACTGTTGTTCTTACACAAGCAGGGCCCTGCTGACTCCTGTGCATCTTTTACTGCTCTCTGATCCTGTGCAACTCCACAAGATTTATAAAACCACCTTCAGTCTGAAAGAGGCCTTTCATCTCCTGGCTGCTGCTTTCCTCCACAGCATTTCACTTTCCTCCTGGGCTGCTGGGAGCCCTCCTGCCATGGCACAGCCAGGGGAGTTTGCACTGAGCAGTTGTTCAGAAGGATGTGATTATTGGTCCCTGCTCTGTTTGTCCCCATGGGCTCCCCAGTGTGCTCCTGGGGGCTTTACAATAAAACCTGCCCTTGGCAGCCCTGGAAAGCAGCCTGCATCAACCTCCCTGGCCAGACCAAAATAAAACCTGCAGCCCTGGAAAGCAGCCTGCATTAACCTCCTGTCTGACCTGCTCTCTGGGGCTGGCACAGGAGGAGTTAACCTCTGTCCTCCTTTCTGCCTCTGCTGGCTGGAGTCACTGCCTCCCATCTGGTCCAGGAGCTCTTCCCAGCCTGCCCTGGGGAAGGCACTACAATATCCAGGAATTTTAACAATCCTAAACAGATTGGGGGCCGCATATGGATGAAAATGATTAGATTATAACAAATCCAATCACATTTGCTGCCCCAGCCTTATATTTTTAAGCATTTGAGATCAGGCTTTTTGCTCAATTACAAATATTTTACATGTGGCATAGATAAAGTTGTTATGTTTGTCTCTCCATCTTGTCCCCAGAGGAAAAGTATTGATTTTAATGTTTGATTGTAGGAATTTGATGGATAAAATCTGCCATTTTTGTCATGAGTCATCACAGTAACTTTCTGTTCATGGTGATCAGACTGCAGAGAAGGAGCACTGAACATGATCATACTTAGGTCTAGAGGAGGGGAAATGAACCCTCCATGATTTTTCCTGCCTTGTTTACTCCAGTGTGGGGAGTTTCTTCTTTTCAATTAAAAAGAAATGGATATTTCACAAAAGACCTCAGCAATAAGAGTTTATTTCTGTGCAGCATTTTTTTTTTTTTTTTTATTTAGCAACGTTTTTAGCTGCATGAAAAGCACCTTCACACCCACCTGGACAGCTCCAGGCCAGTTTGTTTCTGTTCTTTGCCCTCCTTCCTTGTGCTCCTGCACGTCTCCAACACCTCGGGATGCTGTGCTTGCCCCACCTGTCCCTGAGCTCACCTGGCTCCTTTTCCTCCCTGACTGTCACCAGCTCCTGTCTGACCTTTGCTGGGGGCTGGTAAAGGGACACACCGAGGGACAGTAATTCTGCTCCTCCCAAGGCTGTGGAGGGCCTTGCAAAACAACCAACGCAGCTTTTTGTGCAAAGGGAACCTTATAAAAGGTCACCAAATAGCAGAAGGGCCCCGTAGGGAATCCTCACAGTGGAGCTCCGTGCTCTGCAAGTAAGTTCTGCTTACTGCTTTTCCAACAGACCAAAAGTTTTGCCCGGGGTGAATTGTCCAGGAATTGTTGGGAAGTTTTATTTTAAGAATTGTCTCGCTAATTCTTATTCTGATGTCTTGGATAAGATATTAAGTCTCCAAGCACCCCCTGAAGGAAGCAGCCTGCTGGGCTGTGGGAAGCAGGGAATGCTCTGCTGGGACAGCCTAAAAACCTCAGAGAGCTTTTTCTGGTCCCTGACACTGCTCTGCTCCAGAAACCTTTGCAGGAGTGTTCCTGTGGCACACCTAAGACCAGTGGTTAACAGCACTGACTGCAGCCAGTTAATGCTTCAGGGCCTGTGTGAAAATCACACTGTTGATCTAAAAAAAAAAAAAATAGAATTAATGCTTTAAATTTACAAGCTACTTTATAGACTCATTAATTTTTCATGGGGGAAGGATAAATGAGTGGCTGGGGAGGAGGTCAGAATATGCTATTTACACTTAATTTATAAATTATGAACTTGAAAGCTGACACTTTATGGAGCTTGCATCATTTCATAATGAAATGGAATGAATCTCTCTGTCCCTGGGCTGGATCTGGCATAACATTAACATTTATGCTTCTGAGCAGTCTCTGACTGAGCACAGCCCAGCCCTTTGGTAGAGGAGGAATTTCCTTTGCCTTCTCCTTGTGCTCCCTCTTTCCTGAGGCAGATGTTTGACCCTCACATCCTGCAGGTCCATCCATGGGAGTCCCAGCATGGCCTGGACAGCAAATGTGACTGTCCTGACTCCATGTGGTTTCACCTCCATCCCCATGAAAACACCACTAAATCAGCTCAAAGGGAACACCAGGATGGCTCCAGAGGCACATCCTGAGCTGTCCAGGGCAGAGATAAGAGAGATAAAACCCCTTCTGTGCCTCTGCTGTACTCCAGTGATCCCCAGGCCCCATGGCCAACCCCCTGCACTCAGGGATGGGCAGCTGGACAGGAGGTGATGGCACTGCCAAGGCAGGACCACAGAGGAGGATTTGGGAGCTCCCACCCTTCTCATGATGCTTACTGGGGCTGGGTGTGCACTGGAGCAGAGATGTGTGTGCAGGGAAAGTGCAGCCACGAGCTCAGGGGGGCTAATTCAGTGCTGTCCCTTTGCTGACACAGCCACTTGTGTGTCAGGCTCGGTCTGTGTTAAAATACTGTTCCTGACATCAGGTTAGCTCTGGTGCTGTCCAGCTTTTCAGATTTATCTCTAACAGTGGCCTCATTTATCTTACCCCTTGGCCAGTGGCCATTTCTTGCTGAGTCCTGTCTTTGGCTTTCAGTGTGAAATTAAATTTTCACCACCTTGTTAGTGCTCCCTGTGAGTGCGCAGCTTTTCCAGGGAGCTGCTTGGAGCAAGACTGAGGGCTTGGATTTGGTGATCCTTGTGGATCCTTTCCAGCTCAGGAAATCTTGTGACTGCCTCAGCACAGAGTGGTATGAGGAGTCTGTCCCGTAAGTGAAGCCCCTCAGCTTCTTGCTCCCATGCCCAGTTTCATTTTGGGGGTTCAGGCAAAACCACCAACTGTTCTAGGTGCCAAAAACTAACCTGGAAATCATAGCAATAGTTTCACAGTTAACTTATAATAGTCTTAGCATGGCTGAAGCTGCTTATCTTTTTACCTCTACTAAAATACCAATTCCTGAACCACATGAAGAGAGGTCAGACTGCACTTTGACAGTTTGTGCTGCCCTTGAAATTTATGCCATCCAGCATATTTTAAAGAGCCAATTGCTGACGCCCTGTGTGGTGACAACACCTCTATTTCTGTCTGTCAGTAATGGACAGCGAGTGAGAGGTGGTGTATCAACTTCTTAATTGCACTGTAATGTATATGGCTTCTTCAGCCTGGGCTGGGGCTCTGACCTTGAGAGCCCTGAGACAGCAGCTTTTCCTGCTGCTTTTGGCAGGAGGGGACTCCAGCAGACCTTGTTTGTGCAGACCTTGCACCAATCCCCCCTGTGGGGTTTGAGACAGGCAGGCAGTGATGGGGGTCTGACCGACTGGCAGACCAGCCCTGGCTGTGACACAGCCCTGGAGCAGCTCAAGGGTTTTTGGGACAGGCTTTGGGCCCTCTGTAGGGTGAGCCCACAGAAAGGACCCTCAGTGTTTTCTGCCTTTGTGTTTAGTGTGAATTTAGAGAGCTTTAACATCAAATAAAGGCTGTGATCAGACCTGCTCACTGTGTCAGCCTGAATGATTTCTCTTTACTCTGTGCCACTCATGTTTCCTCATGCACAACCATCTCCCCCTCCTGTGGCCAGGGCCATTCCCAGTGGGATTATTGCAGCAGGACAATTCCCTTAGCCCCCAGCACAGCTTCACCAGCACCTTCTTTGTGTGAGAATGGGACATGCAGGAAGGGAGAACACTGCTCATCCCATAACAGAGATTAGATTTCTCTTTCCCTATGGTGGGGACAATGACAGGGGTGAGATTTATCTCAGAGGAGAACCACACATGGGGATACTCCTCAGGAGAAGCCCCTGTGAGACACAGGGCTGGCCCTTGCTGTGTGAGAAAGCTTTGTGAACCCTTTGAACCAAAGCAGCCTTTTAAGCTAAAATAGAAGAGCACTTAGGCCCTTTGAACACTGGCAGTACTACTTGGTGACAAATTTGGTACTTTCCCTGCCAGCCTGTCATTCAAAGGGTTTCAGCCTGCATTCCTGCCTCACCTGCTGGGTCTCTGTATTTTAGAAAGAAGAGATTCCTTCCTTGCAGAGCTGCTGTTATCCAAAGGACAAAATACCAGCCAGCAGGACTCTTGTCTGCTCTGTCACAGAGATGTGGAAAGAGGGAACCTTTATTAATGGAGATTTAATTTGTTATGTGTGACTTTGCAGATTGATGAGCAGGTTATTTATAGTGCTGTAAAGGACCTGTGCTAGGGATGATGGTACAGGAATAAATGTACTAGAATGAAATAATAGTTCTGGTTTCAATAGGGGTATCAGCCCTAAGAAAATGCAGAGCATGTAACAGCTAATTGTGTACTGAGGAGTCTGGGGAGGAATTCCTCATACCTGTGTGCCCAACCACAGAGCCTTTGGGAAGTGTTCATTCTCTTCACTACACTGAGGGGAAAAAATCCCACTCTTTTAGACAGGGAGGAGAAGTTGCACAGTTAGTGACACCACTTGTGTCACAGAGGGGATGTAAATGGGAGCTCAGGTTGTCTGTGTCCCTCATGGATTGGCCTTGAGAGTTGAGTGACTGCAGCTCCTCCCGCCCTGGAGCCAAGGCAGGACAGGACCCCCTTGTCCTCCCTGTCCTGGAGCAGGGGGGGCATCCAGACCCTGGGAAAGGAGCTCTGCTGGGGGCAGGCACAGCTGGGAAAGCTCAGTCACTGACCTGCTCCTCAGGAGAGGGAAGATTAAGTAGGAGGCAAGAGACTTTCATTTAGAGGTGGATGGATGCATTCTGAAATAAATGACAATCACTTAATCTGCTGCTGCCTGTGCTCTGCCTCAGGACACTTATCAGTGTTATCTGAGATGGGCTGGTGGGCAGGTTTGTACAGCACAGCTGGATGTTGAGAGTCCATTAGGTTTTTATTATTTATTCTCTTTATTGATTTGTTGTCACACCATACTGCTGCTTCTCAGAAGTCAGGTAGTGCCCTAAAAAATAATAGTTCCTCAGCTTCCTGACCTCCACTGAAGCCCTAAATTTCTGTGCTGTGTTTCCAAACAGTCCTCAGCTCTTTGACCTTTTTTCTGACATCAGGTAAGCAACTTGATGGCAAATCAGATCTCTATTTTCTGTTTTGGACATGCCTGAGAGCACATCTCACTGTGAGCCTTAAATTCAGGCCTGGGGTTCCCAGTACTTCATTCTTCCCTCTCATTCACTCTCTTCTTCACTTCTCTGGGTGAGAGATCTCTGTGTTTCCATTCTCCTCTCTCACTCCAGTCAGGTTTTGGTGCTTTTGATAAAGACACCAACAAATGCCCCATCAGCACAGTCAGGGGCTCAGAGCCCTGGGGCAGGAATGCTGGTCTCTGGCTTGTGCCTGGCTGTTTCGGTTCCTGCACTCCACAAGGTCAGTTTTGCTCTGTCTCGGTGCTCGTGGAGCAGACCCAGGTTGGCAGGAGGAGCATCCTCTGTGTCTGCAGTGAGGCAGGCACTGCCCGGGAGGGCTGCATGCCACTCTGGAGAGCTGTAGACATGGAGCCTGGAAAGATGAGGCTCTATAGTGATGAGTGTTCATTGTACCCACGTCTCAGCAGCTGTAGCTCACTTTTGGTCTGACTCCTTGGAGGTGGAGAGGAAATGGATTGTGCTTCTCCTTCTGTGCCACTGGATGCTGTGGGGATGTGCTGGAGTTGTGTCTCCTGGGGCCAGGCAGTGTCCCCAGTGTCCCCAGGGGTGTCCCCTGCCAGCTCTGTGCTCACAGGTGAGCTGGAGAGAAATGTGGTGTCTCCATGGCCAGTCTGGGGCTCCATGGGACGTGCTGCAGCAGCAGATCCCTCATGAACCCCTTGCCTGGCACTAAAGCCATGAATAAATAAAATAAAATAAACCCTCTGCAGTAAAAACTGGGCTCCTTAATGGAGGTGCAAGGGAAGTCCTCCAACCTTCCCAATGTTTAAAACAAAACCTAGCTGCTTGTTAGCTGTGATTTATGGTTTTTGCCATACAAATGGAATGGATGGAGGAGGTTAAGCCCAGATGAGCCCAGGCTGCTCAGCTGGATGATATTAGGAGTTAATCCCTTTGCGTGGGTCCATATTCTGTAATTCCTCTCAAGCCTGATGACTGCAGCTGTATTTTAAAAGCTTTGTTTTTTAAAGATAATCTGGTGGAAGCGTGAAGCTGGTAGAAATAAATATTCTCTTCTTTCCATGGAAAAAGATACGATATTTGTTTCCATATTTAAACTTTTCTTTGATCTGGCTTGCAAAACAAATTCAAGATTGACTAGAACCCTCCAGTGATGATTGTAAAATTCAAACCTGTGATAGAGACACAACTCTAGCAATGTTTCCCACAACTGCTACAAGTAATTAAAGGTCTCCTTCACATGCCTAATGAACATTTTGTTTCCTGGCTGCTCAATAACTCCTTTGTTCCCTGTGGTTTGTGTTTCTGGCAGCCCAGGAGCTGCGAGGTGTTTAAATAGCTCATCAAACAGGTAATTTTGCCACCCTCTGGCTGTGAGATAATGAAATGTATGTATAACAAATCTACCCTGTGGACTGAAGCTCCATGTGCTTGCCTGACCCAGGGGTCCCAGCAAGGGTTATTTATCCCACTCCCCTGACAGCAGAACGTTTGGGGGATTTGCTGCTGACGTGAAATCCTGTACCAGGTTTCTGAGCCATCCACCAGACAGCTGATCCACTCATCCAGGCCAACCTCCTCGTTCCCATCTGTGTCACAGGGCCCAGAGGCTGCAAAGGAACAGGGAAATAACAGACTTGGTCTCTTTGAAGCCTTGTGGGAACACTGCAATGCCCCCAGTGTTTGCAGCATGCCCCTGAGCTAAATAACAATTAAAGTCAGCTTTTGAAAGAAAGCCTGAGGATTGCTAACTCGGGCTTTCTTTGGAATTCTCATGAGTTTTATTTACAGCTTCTGTGTAAAAAAAAAAAAAAAAAAAAAAAAAAAAAAAAAAAAAAAAAAAAAGAGAGAGAGAGAGAAAATTCGATATGGCTGCAAAGAAATGTGATCTGAGCAAATCCTAATAACTGCAGAGTGAGAAGGCAGAGTAAAGGGTTCAGCACAGGTAGGCAGGGCTGTGCTTTAAGGCCTGAGCTAAAATGCAAAGGTCTCTGGAACACTGTGGTTTGGATATCTGGCCTTGGTCTGCTCTGCCAGGACCTGGAGGGTACCAAGGCTCTCCCTCTCCTCCCCAACAGGATTTAGTGTCCCAGCTGTGGCTCTGGGCTCTCTGTGGGCTCATGCCCTGTGTGAGGAGCTGAACTCTGCAGGCACAAGGCTGTGGGGCAGTTCTCAAGGTCTCTGTGATCCATAAGTCAGTCAAGCAATTCTGAGTCTCTGCCTTTCAGTTCCCCAGAATGTCTGGACTGTGTGTCACACCCCGGCCTGGGGCAGGCTGGGAGTGCCCCCATCCCCTCAGACTGGTGTCATTGTTTGTCAGGGCTGTCCATCAGCCTGGCTGCTCCTCGTGAGCCTGCACAGCCTTTCCCTGGAATGGGAGGGAGACTGCAAGGGGAGGGCTCTGCTTTGACCTTCACCCACCTCTGCCAGGGGTGGTTATCTCAAGGGCAAGCAGAGACCTTGCACCATCAGCTGGAAGGTTGCACTGGAGCCTGATGAACATTTTGCTCTCCTTGGCTGGTGACTCTGATGAGCCAAGCCAGCTGCCCTGGAAGTTTCAAGGGACAGGGAAAGCCTGGGATGGAGGGCTGGACTTCACCTTGATCATCCATTTGTGACCCATTAGAGGCTGCTGGGTCAGGGGTGACCCTGGGGCCTGTTCACAGTCCCTGGGGACAGAGGGGACTGTCCCTGTCACCCATCCAAACCCTGGGGAGCCTGCAGGGCTGGGGAGGTGCTCCCTGCTGCTCATTCCTCTCCTGGGCTCCTGTTCCAGGAAATCTCCATACACAACAGCCACTGAGAGTCTCCTCACTCAGAAGGCTCTGCTGGGAAAGGAGGGAGATGAGGTTATGATGAGGTTCATGTACATTTCTCCTTGGGAAGGAGGAGGAAGGAGCCCACAAACGCCTCGGGCTTTCACCATTGTCTCCAGGTGACTAAGCAGCAATTTTATTTTTAACAAAAGCCAATACTGGGCAGTGAACAGAGCTGGTGGTACATCTGAGAGCTCCTGTGTCACTTCCTGCACAGCCAAAATCCGCCTGGGAGGCTCTGGGAGATGCACTGCATCGCTTTGTATTGATTTTCTCCTGTGAGATGAGTGTGCCTGTGAGTTTTCTCCCCTGGGACAGGTCGGGTCATCCCTCTGAAGGTCACCCAGGCCTTCCCAGCATCTGTTTCCTTGCCGAGGTTGGAGTTTGGCTCCCCTGTCAGTGCTTGTTCTGGCCAGCAGAGGGCACTACGTGCAAGGTTAATAAAGGAAAAGTTTTCTCGCGCTGTCAGGCTGGGCTCGAAGTTTAGAATAAAAGCTTTGCTTCTGATAATGGAGAGCCTAAAACCCAGTTAGGAATGCTGATATCCTCAAACTGACTTTCTATGCAAATTTGCTTTGGTTTATGGTTAAAACATTTGCATTTAAAAATGGCCAGTCATGTAAATGAATGCTGGTTTTATTTGCTGTTCCATTACCAGTCTATGTTGTTCCATGTCCTTGATGACATCTTTTGTAGAAATTAATAGATGAGGATAAGAAGGCCTTCTGTAAAAACAAGCAATAAAAGCAGCCATGAAGTGATTTCATTCGGGGGGAAAAAAAAGATAATTTATTTTAAAGAATATTAAATTATTAAAATTTATTTTAAAGAATATTAAAGAATGCATACTTCAAGCTACAGCTTGAGAACATCAACGTGAAGTGTTTATCCTGTAAGATTAACATGGAATTTTCACTCGCTATTTTTATCCCCTTGCCACTTCCCTTCCTCCTGTGTCAGAGCTGGTGTAATCCACCTCTCATTGCCAGATGTTGCCTGTCCTGCACTGGGAGGGCCTCAAACCCCCCTCCTCTGCCTTTTCCCAGTCGCGCCTTTTGCACCAAGAGCTGCTCTGCCCTTCCCTGCTGGTGCTGCCCATCCCTGGGAGCCCCAGGCACCCTCCTCCTGTCAGTCCTGTCCCAGCTCCTCCTGCCTGGAGGGAATGAACCCTGGGGGATGCCCTGTGCCAGCATCACTGTCCCCTCTGTGTCCCCAGAGCTGATGCAGCCCCTGGCCTGGGTGCACTGGGGGCTGGACACAGGGATGGGGGTCACAAATCCCCTGCTCTGGCTCATCCCCCTGCCCTGCCAGCTCTGCAAAACAAAGGTTAATGCTGTCATATTTCACTGCAAACTTGGGACCTGCGTTAATATATTTTAAAATATGTTACTGCCATTTTGATAATTTCTCCAGTCTAACCTTGTGTTCCCATCTGGGAGTTACTGCATGTGGAAGAGTGAAATACAACGTTTGCCAGGAAAAAAAATAAAATAGGGCTTTCAGGATAAATGGTTAGAAAAACAGGCTAGAAAGGAATAATGGTGGCATTTTTCAGCTTGAATTCTAATACAAGTTTATATTACATCTGGGAAATTCTTTCATCTAGCATTAGAATGGTATTCCTTAGGTATATTTCATATATGTGTTTATCCTTTTGTCTTCCCGTTTTGTATAATAATATGAACAGTAAAAGTGACAAACAAGTATTTATCAGGAAATGCCATTTAAGAATGAAATCAAATGGGATTGAAATGGAGAATGGAGGTTCAAATCCCACTTCTCCTCTGCCTGATGGCACCACGTCCCCACTGGATGTGAATTGTCACACAAACCCTGCCAGCAGCACATGGAGCATGGAGGGTCCCAGCTCTGTGTGGGGAGGCACCCCCAGAAATGTGTCACAGAGGGCGGGAACAGCCCCAGGCACCTCTCACCCCCTGAGCTGCAACTAGAGGTGGAAAGTTACAACCTTTAAGGATTTTATTTTTTTTTTTTTTTTCAGAAAGTGAGAGGGTGTGAAAGAGGTGTTGGGATGGGAGCTGGAACTCGACCTGGATGATGTGAAACGTGTGTCTGCTGGCTGGTACAATAAAATGGGAAAGAATGTTCAGAAACCTTCCCATGATCTCTGCCTGCTTCTCCAGTTTCTGCCTGCTCTCCTCTTCAGGGCTGTGCTGTGGCTGCTGTCTGTCTCTGCTGTCTGGAGTCCCTTTCCTCCCAGCCTGCTCCTGGGGCTGGGTTTTTTCTCTAGTGATTCTCCCTGTGCCACCAAAGCCTCTTGAGCACCACAGAGCTCATATCAGGCACAGCCTCTCCATCCTCCTGGGCCGGTCTGCCTTCACCATCCCTCCCTGTGCTCTTCCTGCCCCGGTGTGTCCTCTGTGCCCTGTGACCCTGTCCAGCCTCTGTCTGCCCTTCAGCAAGGACTGCTGGAAGGTTCTGCAGTGCTCTGAGAGGCAACACCACGGGAGTTGTGATTTCCTCTCTGCAGTTTGGCTGCTGGAAATGCTGCCTGCAGAGCCCCAGGTACCCTTTGTGCACACTCCTCTGAGAGAACTGGATTGCTCCCCCTGGCCAGTCCTGCTGGCACCATCCCCGTGTCCCCTTAGCACAGCTTTGCGCTTTTCCTCTGCCTGCTGTGGGCACCCCCACGTCCTGCTGTGCCTCAGGGGGGTGTCTGCTGTCTGCACACCTCTGTCTTTAGGGACAAAGGGGCCTTTATGTCACTAGCTGGCCTTGGGGAGAGCTGTAAAGGATGGAGTCCTTCCTCTCCACACACACCAAACCTCCTGCTCGGGCTGTAACCCCTTCACACCTCTGTGAGTGTTCCACCTGCAGCAAACCTTCCTGCACACCCGTGGCAGGCTGAGACAAGGACTTGGTCTTGATTTAAGTCTGGTTGGAGTTTCCTGCCTTCCCCCCTGCTCTGTTCCAGCACATGAGATGTTACTGACCTCTCCTCTGGCTGGTTTTACAGCCTGGTGCCCCTGAACTCTGGGCAGTGAGGTGTCAGACTTTGTTTCTGGCCCACAGCAACCATCACCAGCCCTTTGGCTGTGGCAAAGTTCTCCTTATGTTTGATTTCAGCACAACAGATTTGTTAAATTCCTCTGGGCTTTCCATAACAAATCTTAGCAAAAGTTCTACTGAAAAAAAAAATCTATGTGAATTTCCATCTGAATCTTTTCCAAACTGTGCTGTGTCTCAAATGGAGAGGTTTAAGAGTCAGACAGTGCTGTGGTGTGCTGGGATTGTGCCTGTCACAGTGAGCAGTGCTGTTTTATTGGGTTTGCTCTCCTGTGCTCTCCCTGCCATGCCTGCCTTGTTCTGTACTAGACATGGGCCTCTGGCAGACAGAAAGGCTTCAGGGTTTCTCTCTGTGTTATGTCTCCTTCTGATAGAAAACACAAGGTTAGTGGACAAAATGAGCCCCACTACTATTTCCAAACTGAGCACCTAAACAAAAACTGAGGAGTTCATCTTTTATAAGCCCAGATTGCCACAACTGCCTTTGCTTGCAGCATAAAACCTCCCTGGAGAGGCTCCAGCCAGGTGTGAGCTGGGAAAATCAATCACCTCCACTGCCAGGGACAGAACAGCCCCACTGAGTTTCAAAGGTGACTGGCAATGTGCAGAGTAGAAGTGGAGTGCTTGATTTAAGAAACAGCCCCACGATGCCTCACTGTGACTCTGAGATCAGCTGGAGCACAAACCTGGAGTCACTGAGGGGGTTTAGGCACCACCCAACAGTGCTGCTGTATTACATATTGTGACATACTGATATTCTCCAATTTCCTAGTTTTATTTGCCTCTTTCAGAACTTTGTCTGGAGATCTCTGTGCAACTCAAATCTTGAAGTGAAGTTTAGGAATTTCAATAATTTCTAATCCTGTTTTCCCTCAGTTATTTGCACTAAGAGTTCACTCTACTCTTGGATGCTCAGCATGCTGAGTAAGTCAGATGAATTTTTCTAATTCCTAGATATTTTCCAAGCCTTATAGCATTTAAGCCACACAATTCTTTCTAAAATAGTAAAAGCTGTGTGTCTTCAACTCTGTAACTGCCTGAAAGAGTAACTGTAGCTATTATTTAATACTTCAACAGTATTTTTCTGCCTTTGATTCTTGGGAACAGCTGTAGGTTAATTAAACTATAAACTAAGCTTTCACTGGGTGATTATCATCATTATTTATTCAGAATTAATAAGGCTGGTGAAAACAACTCCTTCTTACGCTGTGACAGAAATTGCTGTGTGTGTGTGTGCATTCAGCCCCAGCAGCCTGCCATAAATCCCCACAGCTGCTCTGCTCACCCTCCTGTGCAGCCTCACACAAAATACAGATTCATGGCAAACCCTCCCAAGGCAGGGCCCTGCTGTGAGCCCCGGGGTCAGCAGAGTTCAGCCCCCAACAGTGGGAGCTTTCAGGAGCTCAGGAGGGGCAGGGATGGTGGTGCACACAACCACAATTGTGCCACACAGCCACAGAGAGCCCTGGGCTGACACTGCTGCCCCAGGCTTGGCTTTTCACTTTGGGCTGGACTGTACAGCTGCTTTGCTGCCTGAGGAGGAGCTGAAACATTAAACTCAAACAGAAGGGTGGCCAAGAGAGCAGTCAGTGATTTGCCTCAGCTGGGGTTTCACATCCTGAGCTGGTGTGAAGAGAAACACCAGGAGCTGCTGGCTGTGGTCAGGGTATAGAGCCACATCTGTGCCTTGCACTGCTAAACATTGTCAGTCCCTTGAAGGGCTTTGCTCTGGTAATCAGAGTAACAAACACCCCGTCACTGCACCCAGGAGGAGCTCCTGCTCCGGGCAGGTGCCTGTGCCTGCAGGAGGAGAGGCCCCATCCATTAACATGCTCTGAGAACACAAACCCACCCAGTGCCTCTGGTTACCTGCAGTTCCCATCTGGACACACCTGAACCAGTGACATAAAAGTAAAAGACTTGTTCTCCTGTTACAAATCCCCTGAAGCTCCTGTTCCACCAGCTCTCTGTACTGGGAAAGCTTTTTCCATAATGGCCACTGCCCTCCCATCCTGCCTGGATGGGAGAACTCCCCACCCCTGCCCTGAAATCCATGCAGCCCCACAACTAAATTACAGTTCTAGACCATCAGGAATGTTTCTAAAAATGCCTGTCTGTCTTGAGCATCCGGGAAGGGATTACCCAGAGGCATCTCTCAGTCTAATTGGATAATCACCCTGTGCTGTAAAGGCAGCTAAGAACGTGTCCCCTCACCATTTTTCATATTATTTGCATGTACTTGGGTGACATAATTACCAAAATTCACTGAGTAGCTGTTGATGCTAATTACAAGGCTGCATCTGGAAATACTTCTAACCTCTATTTTTTGCTATGATTTTCCAGTTTGAAAAAAACCATCAGATTTTAAAGCAATGGATTGCAGCACAGAGAAGAGAGTGAGTGAAGAGTCCCTTGGGACTTTGCTATTAAAAGAAGCTTTCACAGTTTATGCATCAGGTTTTGATTGCAAGGCATTATTCAATACTCTGAAATGCCATTCATTCAACAGAAAGGAGATAGAAAGTTCCTCCAACTGTATTTTCATTTTTCTCATGTAAAATTCCAGATCTTACAAAGTTTTTTTTCTATTATGAGGGTAACTTTATCTGGTGTTGAGATGTAGTGTCAGGTGCAGTGCAGATTCTGTTCTCTTGGAGTGGAATTTAACAGCCCTGCTCACACAGGCCACAAAACCCATCCCAGTGCTGGTAAACAGCTCCCTGCATCAGGCAGAAACTGCAATGGTTCCACAATAGTCACTTCTGTATTTTATTTATTTCCTGTACACCTCCCTAGGAAGAGTCAAGATTTGGGTATCCAATAAACTGTCTCATTTAACAAAAACTGGAAAGCAATTTATGGGGGACATGGGAAATGACAACGTAAATTATACTTAGAAAACACTTTTCTAATGTATAAAAAGATTTTATTTAGCATAAAGGAATGGGAATTGTTCTGGACACTTTTTGTTTTGCAGATGGAATATTTTACTTATTTATTTTAATAGGTGAGTGTGAGAAGTAACGTTTTGCATTTGATATTGTTGATATAATGCTTAAGACTCTAAAATAACTTAGGCTGGAGTTTGAGTTGCTTCCGCAGCATCAACCCACCATCCTTTGCCATCAGACCTAAATCTGGTGCTGTTGATGTGAGACCTCTGAGCAGAAATCCTCCTTCAGGCACTCTTTGGTTCCTTGTGCTGTGTCCCATGAGGGACACACTTTTCCTCTGAGCAGGTACAGGAGAGGAAGCCCTGCAGGTCCTGGTGATGTTTGTGTGGCTGGAGGCATTTCAGGGAGGAAACAATCACTTTCCCCTGGAGGGACAGTACAGCACTTTTACAGGGTTAAACCCCCAGGTCTGGATGTAGCTGGGAGAGCAGAGGGAGTTTGTGCCATGCAGCTGCTGAGATGAGCACATTGCTGCCTGCAGGCTGCAGCACAGCTGCTTCAAGTGCCTTATTGAATCTGCAGCTTTGCTGTTTACTGCTGCCCTCCCATTCCTTCCTAAAACACAGACAAAAAATTATGTTTGTTCTTACAGAATAAATGCCTGTCCCACTCTTTCTCTAGGAAAAAAGAATGCTTGCTTCTGAAAAGCAACACAGGAAGTTAGATAGTAAGCAGGAAGATTTGTCCCAGTTTTCCAGAGCCTGGACAGAACAACCACCATCTGTGTAGGGAGAGGTCAAGCCCTGCTCTTTGCCTTCAGGGTAGGGAGTCCATACTCAGACACTCTCACTTCACACAGTTCCCCACACCACACTCACTGCTTCCCCAGCACCATCCAGGACCCCCATAACATCATCCTGAACCCCCAAAACACCATCCAGAACCCCCACAACCTAATCCAGAACCTCCACAACCTAATCCAGAACCTCCACAACACCATCCATCCCTGGGCTCTGAGGGTATTTGGGCAGAGCCAGCAGGGAGAGCAGGCTCCTGAGAGGGACCCAGCTCAGGTCAGTGGGCAGGCAGGGAAGGTGCAGAGGGAGGGAGGCATCAGCTCACTGAACTGCTGTTCTCACCCCTCAGAGCACACAGGGAGCAGAGAGGATACTGAAAGGCCCCAGGCTGGTCCCAGTTTGTAGTGCCTGTGCAAAATCTGGATTAAGACCAGGTTTGTTAAAACAACTTCAAAGCACAAAGGTTTTACAGGGCAGTCCCTTTTCCCTGCTCCTTTCTCTGTGAGAATTGGGATCTCACATGCTGGTTTCTCACAGCCTTTGATACTTGTGTATAAACTGCTGTAGTGCTGGTCAGTGCTGCATAGGCACATCAGAAAAAGGGAAATAAAATATTTCAATTCTCTATAAAACTCAACAGAATACTTAAATCCCATGCTGCTGAGACAATATAAAAATAAAAAAATGTTGACAGTCACCCTTACGTTGTTTATTTTAAAATGTGAAATTATTAAGTGGAGCATACCAGTTGGTTAAATTATTTTGTTATTGCTATCTGTGCAATGTGAAGCCAAATCAAAACAACTGGCTACTAAGGAACCAGCAACAAAACAGTTCCTGTATGAGCTTGTGAAAAGAGCCACTAATTTTAATTTTAGATATGGGCCTGGAAACATCATACAACTTAAATCAAACAGTATAGTGTGAGTAATTGCAATCACACTGTAACTTTAACTAAAATTAAGGAACCATTTAAATATCTTTCCAGAGAACAGCCCATTTCTTTGTAGAAATAAGGTTTCAACAATAGAAACACTTTAATGAAAGCCCTTATTTCAGAATTGAAATTAATTACTGAACTGCAAAAAAGAACTTAAATGATTGAATTAATACCGTAGAAAATTTATAATGTTAATTCAAATACAAATTGACTATGAGGAAAAAAAAATATCAAAGTTCCTGCTTCAATGGGAATCTTGCATTGACTTCAGAAGGTCTGGGCAGGGCTTTGATTGCAGCAAAGGCAGGAAGGACTGAAAACAGGCAGGGAAGGGGTTCCATCAGTGGGCAGGTCTCAGTGAGCCTCAGGTTTGGTTTTCTTTGCCCAAGATTCCAGCCTGGTGGTTCTGGTGGGGCTTTTCTGCCCTCTGAAGGCTTTGAGTCTGGTGCGAGAATGAATTGGAGTCTCAAGGTCTTGTTTTTTCTCTGGTTTCTCACGTGTTTATTAATTCTTATCTTACAATTCTCTGTGCTGGCCAAGGTGTTCACAGCAGCTCGGACACGAGGGGACTCCCCCTGTGATGGAAGGTCACTTTGCCTTTATACAGATAATTGTGTGGTTATTATTGACCATTTCATACCAATGCCCAGTGCCTGGTCTAGAAGGGTCATTTCTACTTGTGCCATCACCACATCAGAAAATGGAGGACAAGGAAGAAGGAGAGGAACTCAAGGGACCATTCAAATTCCTCCATTTTGTCCCCCCACCTACCTCTATTCTAAGAATCCCAAAACTACAAAATCTTCCACCTGGTGATAACTACACCACTGTCTGTCACACATTTGTGACTTGTAATTCCCCTCTGTGCTGGAAGTTTTTCCAATGGACTGAAATCAAAGCCTGTGCCCCCTGGGCTCTGTGCCAGGGTCTCAAACCCCCCTGCACAGACCCCAGACCCTCTTTCTCGGGTCCCAGACCCCTCTGCCCAGGTCTGTGAGCTTCCAGGGTGCCCAGAGGGATGCTCTGGACTCTGACAGGCGAGCAGGTTTCCTGGAGGAGATGTGGAATGGGTACTTTAAAATTGAACTCTTTTTACTCACCTAATTAAAAATGGCTATGCTGTTCATTTAGCTTTTCTGGGCTGGAACTTCCATGATCTACCTCAGGCTATTGTACATCTTGAGACAGTTATACAAGGAAGAAAATGGCTATTCTGGATAGAAAAAGCTCCTAAACTGGAATTACTGCACCACCATTTAGACCTGGTATTTTAGCTACAAATGTCATTGCAGTAACTCAAGAACAGACACACAGTGTGCTCTGGAACTGCTGGAACTTTTTTCCTTTCCTCCTGGAGTTTTCTCTCCCCTTTGGTTCAGGCTGGATTTGGTGTTTGGGTATTTTCAGGCAGTTCCCACGAGCTGTAATACCCCTGGGAGATTTCACCCTGCACTGTGCTCCTCACACATTAGGCTTAAACTAATGAAGGGTGCTTTGGAGAGCTCAAGGGAGCTTTAATCCACTTTGTAGCCCAGGGTGATGCTCTGCTCTCCTCACAGTGCCCTTGGGAAGGGACCTCTGGGAGGCTGAGAGCCTTCACAGGATAACAACACACCCAGTGCACACACAGCTCCAAGGCTGCTGGGCAGAAACTGCCCTCCCTGCTCCTTCTTTGGATGGTCAGGAAGGAACCTGAGCATCCCCTGTGCTCCTCCTGAGTGTGGTGTCTCAGAAAGGACAGTCCCCACAGCCAGGTGAAGAGAGTGACACATGGAATATCTGGAGTGGCTGGGGTGGGGCTTCTAGCACAGGCAGCCTGGTTCTCTGCTGGCTCAGAAGCTCCCAGACTGATAAAAATGACTCAAACAAAAAATGAAATGACCCTCATGCAGCTGGCTGGGTCCCTGGAAGACAGCTGTGACCTCTCCTGTCTGCAGCCAGCCTTGGGAGTGCTCTCATTTGAGACCACAGGGATTTTAGGATGCCACAGGGTAAAGGCTTTGCAGAAATGACTGTTATTACTGCTCTGATGGTTGTTATTACTGCCATAATTATGATGATGGTAAGAGCCCAAAGCCCCAGGGATTAGCCCATTGATCCAATTTGAGGAAGCTTCTCGAATTTTCAAGCTATTTACATACAATGGACAAAAGAGAAAGAGAGAGAAGCTGGTTTATGAAATTGGATCAGGCAGTGTTTGAGCTGAGTGCATTCCAGCCTGCAGCCAGTAGAGTTGTTATAAACTGGGGTGGGGGGGAGCTTCTATCAATGTCCTGTAGCTGTTGTCCCTTGTATTAAACATAAGGAAAATTCTGCAGCATTTGCAAGTTAAACTTCTGTGTGGCAAATGTTTTGTTGGTGCAGAATTTGCTGGATGCCCTTACACAGGTCCATTTATAAGCACATTAAAATCTATTTTAGATGGCTGTATAGAGTGCTCAGATAACATAAAAATTCCTCTTGGATCCCTTGGGGTGCCAGTCCCTCACTCTGCAGTGTCATCCTGTGGTGCACTGTTGTGCTGTATCACTGCAGGCAGATCAATTCCCTGGCCCATCCCATTAACCCCTGTGCTGCTTCCTCAGCACATGGAGAAGCTTTTCCTGTTCTTTGGTGGTACAGGAGGAGCTGCCTGCCAAGGACAGAATGTACCAGTGGTGAACAGCACACAGGCAGCACTGCAGAGCTTGGCTTGGTCTGCTCAAACTCTGTTTTCACATTCATAAGGAAATACTACTGTAAATGATAGTTTAGACCCTCCATAAACATTCATTACTGCGGCCTGGAAAGAAGAGTTCATGTTCTGCACTTTAATATGCTTTTATGGTAATTGAAAAGTGTGAAAACAAACAGTCTTACTGGAACTGACGTTGTGGGAAACATCAGGAGTATTCCTGAAGCTGATGGGAGGTAAAAGCTTTTGTAGTGTAAGTGTGCCCTTGGGTTTGCTGGCAAAATGTTTGTCCACACTCCTCCTGGAAGTAACTGCTACCACTTTAATCTCCACAGTATTCTAATGGTGCTTCTTTCCTGAGATTATACATCAGACTGCCTGGAAATTAGTGGGGGAGGAACTGGGATAGGATTTCTTGCTTTTGTAGAAGGTTTTTCTGATCTCATTTGTTAAGTAAAGCTTTGGCTTTGTGAGGGATTTCAGCAAGTGTCCACAGGTATGTCCCACTGTGCCTTGTTTTTGTTGGCTCCTTGGAAACCTGCAGCTCAGTGCCTTTAGATCAAACACTGGAACAACTCCTGTCACAGCCATTCCAACACCCGGCAGACAGACCTGAAAGCTGCTGTCATTACAAGCTCCATATTAATAAGGTAAGGCAGAAATATTAAGTCAGTATCTCTGTATCTGTCAAGGTGAAGCAGAAATATTGTAAGCATAGGTTATCATTGATAAACAAGGGAGAATAATGTGTGTAATAAGAGCAATAACAGTTATGGTGAAATAACTCATTAATATTTTTCAAATAAGGGGTTTGGTGGGCCCCTCATCTCCAGCCTTGGTCAACCCACCAGAGAAACCAGAGCCTGGTGTTTTTTTTTTTTTTTTTTGTTTTGTTTTGTTTTGTTTTGTTTTTTGGTTTTTTTTTTTTGGTTAGGTTTTTTGGGGTTGGCTTGTTTGTTTTAGAGGGTACAGTGTGGCAATTCTCTGTCTGAATTTGTCCCAGTTATGGTATCAAATAGTCAATATGTAAAGTAGTTCAGCCCTACATAAAACGTTGATTTTATGTAGACCTTTGAGAAGTATAAATACATGATGTACAAGAACAATGAGATTTCCATTCTGTGATTAACTAAGCATAGGTCAAGTTTTATTTCAAGTCATATGGTAATTATTCCATGAACATGAATGTATTTCCTTACAGTACAGTTAATAGAACTGAATTCTATTATAAGTAATAGTTAAGCACAGCTTTTGAATTTTAAAATCTCAGAGAAGCCAAGAAATGGAAAAATGTAACACAGTATTCGGATCCCAGGCAGAGCCTGCAGTTCAGTCCAGAGAGGAACAGAACATCCTGAGCTGGAAGGGAACCACAAGGACCATCAGGTCCAGCTCCAGGACAGCCCCGGAGTTACACCCTGTGCCTTAGGGCAGTGCACAAACCCTGCCTGAGCTCTGCCTGTGGGTGCAGGAGTGCAGGAAGCCAACACACTGATGTCCTGAGCTTGTATCAGAGCTGCCAGTTGCCATCTATCCCTTTGCTAACTCCAGACTGGAAAGATTATAAAGTAAATGACACACCAAGCTGTTAGAAAGTAACTTGTTCTTTTCATAATTAATACCAATGGGACATTGGTGCTCCTGCTACCATTGGGCTTGTGGGACCCAGGAGAGCCTCAGGCCAGCTGGACACAGTTCTCTAATATCCCTCTCTCTAAAAATGCATCCCTGGTGCATCCCTTCTGCAGAACGTGGTATGGAATCTGTCACTGCAGAACTCTAGTCCTTCATCACCCTCATCCTGACAAAGTATCTGGGGGTTGTTGCTGCATCTGTGTTTTACTGGCAGATCACCAACTGCCAGTGGAGAAACCCAGGAACAAGCCTCTTGTTCTTCATGCTCCAGAACCAAATATCTGGACCTGGAAATCAAATCTGAGTTTCTTGCCAAGATCTAACAGGACAGAGTTGGTCTGAAAACCTCTCACTTGTCAAGGTGAACGTTCCAAACCTTTCCCTTGGGCTGATTCATTTAGGATGGATTGTGATAAGCCTGAAAAGCCAGCAGCATCTCTTTTCACCCTTGAGCTGCACATATAGTCAGCCAGCTGTGTTTTAGCCAAAAGAATTAACAATTAAATCAACCCACTCTCTCAGCCACTGGTGTAATTGCAGCCAGTCTTGAGACTTCAGATCTTCCTGCCAGCATAACCAGGCTGTGTGTCACAGAACACCCTCACGAGGGAAGAGAATATCCCCATAAAGGTCTTGTGAGGCTGATCAAAGCAGATTTTTTCTGCCACTGCTGATATGCACAAGTAAGCAACTTCTGTGCAGCTCTGGTGCACTGTTGTAACTCATTCAGACACCTGGGATCTTCTCTGAGTTAATGGATAAGGATTTTTTTTTCCTGAGTTAATGGATAATGTAAAAGATAAGGATTATTTCCAAATTTTCACAGTCTATAAATAATTTTCCCAGTTCAAGTTGCCTCCCTGCTCCACTGCAGCTGCTGTACAGTTTTACTAATGGGGAAAAATTTAAAAGCATCATTTGGAAAGGTTCATGTGCTTTCTTCACCATCCTTTCAGGAGGCAAATGTGTGGCCAGTGGTTTGGGTTCAGGAAACATGGCCATGGTCTCCAGATTCCCTAAAACTCTTGTTGGGGCTGCTGATAATGTTCTATTGCAAAACAGTGGGGATAAGCAAACCTCTTCCAGGAAAATGCAGCCTCATGCACTGTACTCAGTGCAGGTACCAAATACACAACAGTTCCTAGAAATTTTTGAATCTATTTGGTTAATTCATGAGCCTTTTTCAACACAGAAAGAAGCAGCAAGTTGTGCATGAAAGCAAGAAGAAAAGCATGAAGGGAAAACATGTAAGGCAATAAAGTACATTGACTACGCAGAATTACAAGGGGAAAATACAGCAAATCTCTTCTCCCCCAAAACAGACCTGTGAGAACTGTTTCTAAACCAGATGCAATGTTAGTAATCTAACTGCTATTGTCCTCTTTATCCTGCAAAATGCTTCCTCTCATTCATGGCAGAATGAGCTGGAATCAGTAGTTAAATCCTCTTTAAATAAGCAGCAGTTTCCAAATTGTTTTTGAGCTTAACACACGGTACCTGGGCCTTCCACAGCTTTCCTGCCTGGAAAGTGTCTTTGGCCGGATAAATGAACATTCCAGCAGCGTCCAGGACATCACTGCCCTGTGAGGGCTCTGCCCAGCACCTGTGGGAGCTGCCAGGGTCACTCTGTTACCTGCTGGGGGATGCTCAGCTGCCTCTGACCTAACCCAGGTGTCAAAGCTGGGAGAGCTCAGCTGCAATGCCTGAATGCAGTGAAATTTGGAGTTTGGGGTTAGATGGGCTGCAGCTGTTGGGTGCCCTTCACCTCCCTCCTGCACACAGGACCATCAATTCTCAGCTGAACAGCAGCCAGACTTTTGTATCTCATGTTCAGCTTTGCAGACTGTTAAAGATTCTCATGGGAATGGCCTTACAACCCCTCCAGTAATAAAATCCTGCAGAAAATCACAGCTCCATGCAGGAAAACTGCTCCATTTGCATCCCAATCCAAGGAGCAGCACTTGTCATCGCTGCCTTTGGGGCCATGGTGAATTCTTTTGGTTCTGCACAGCAAGGCAGATGGGATTGATTCATTAGAGTGCAGTGGGTTATCATTGCTGTAGGAATAGGTAATGACAGATATTCTAATTAGAAAAAAGGACTCGGTGGCGAGGGCACATTACAGGCTAGAGCTGATCTGACCCCAATCAGTACAAATGAGGGTACAGTGCTCCATCATGCTGACAGCACCAACAGCATCAGGGTTCAAAAGCCATCTGTTCCTTCCAGCCTTTAAAGAAACTGAGCTCAAGGGTGTTTCTAGGACTGTGGTGTTCCAAACTTCACTCTGTCACACCCATGGGAGTGAGCTTACCCTTCTGCAGGGTAATCATTTTAATTCTCATTTCAGTCATTGTAATGTTTGGGTAAATTTTAGCTCAGAATTATCACAAATGCATTAGCTGGCAATTTTACCCAAGTATTATTCCATACTCACTTGCAAGTGATAGAGAGAGCCAACAGCTCATTCAGATGAAATGCCAGTCCTCATTGCTCAAACTCCTGGACTGGTTTGGCTGCTCTTGGGTATGGACAGGTACTGCCATAGCAGCTTCCCCTCTGATCTCATATTTTTGGTCTTTTTTGCAAGTCAAAGGACTGAAAAAGAGTTTTTGAGGCATTTCAAAGGAGATGATAACTTCGGGGCATAACTGCATGGGAATGGGAAAGAGAATGGAGGCTTTTCACACCAACCACAGCAGATGCAGAAAGGGGGTAGGAAAACTGAGAGAAGAGGGTATTTCAATTTTTACCCACCTCTGCATTGAGCCCCTGCCCAGCTTCCAGGGGACAGTGCCCTGGTGCTCCCTGAGCTCTTGGCAGGACAAAAGCAGCCTGGGTTCCCTTTGCCTGCCTGTGGGGACACGAGCTCAGGGATGTGGTGAAGATCTGTCACCAGGGACTCCCAGCTGGGCCCCTGAACAAATGAAAGAAGGAAGGGTTGCAGCCTTGCAGTGACTTTTGCAAGTCAACCTTGGAGTGTTTCACTTGTACGAATTGGCAGTCAAGGTCCTGGTGATAATCAGAGACTTTGTGTCTAAGTGTTCCACTTATGGATGAAGTCTTTAATTGCTAATGAAAGTTATTTAAGGAAGAACATATGTTGAAAAGTCTCACTTAAACTCACTGTAAATTATTTGATAATGAAAATCTACAGCCATATAAGCTGAAATATGGGATTTTTTTTGGATCTGTGTGCTATTTTGGAGTATCAGGAATTTTAGGAGAGGTATATATTATTATCCATATCCCACTTCTGTTGAAATGGAAAAATAAATCAATTATGGAAGACTTTTTCATACAGTCCAAATGTGGAAGAAAATTTCTTGGATAATGTATCATATGACTTAGCAGAATGTTAAATAATGCTAATAGAATATTGCTAATTAAACCTTGTCTATTGGAATATTTAATTGAGAATAACAATGAACATTTAATCAAAGAATAAGAAATAATATCCTTTCTTTTAAACACAAGCTTGTAATTTTTGTACTTTTTGGCTTAAGAAACCTAACAGAAATACAAGTAAGTAAAAATAAAATCTTCATTAAAGAAGGGACAAGGACCAAAATATAAACTGAGAAATATTTGCTTATTCTGTGCAAGAGAAACCTCACACTGGTACAGCACTTGTGTGGCTTTGATTCCAAAAATAGGGAAATAACCTTGGAGTAAACTTTCCATATTAAAGCAGCTTTTTTCAGTTGATAAATATTGGCAAAAAGTCTTATGAAAAATGCAGCTTTTAAATTAAATAATATATAGCAATGCATAATGTAGCCAACTTTAAAGTACATTGTAAAAACAGTTTGGGAAGACAGAGACTTCTCTTTCTATATATTATTTTTCTCCCTTTTTTTTTTTTTTTCCCTATGTAATTCTATGCTGCTCATAATTTTTTTCCTAAAAGGATTAGCTAAAGTGGAGTTTATGTTCCCTACTCAGTTCAGTAGTTTAAATTTATGGATTGCTGATGCTTACCTCTTTGGTAGATAGGTCTTTCCTCCTCAGTCCATTATTTTCACCCCCTTGGACCCTGCTCTGCCCAGGCAGCTGTACAGGAACTCTTAACCATCTCCAAATGGTGCTAAAGTTTGACCTGGATCCCTTCCAGTGAGGGGAAAAAATTAAATTCACCTAGTTCTGTTTACTGCAGCTGTATCCAAGGTCAAAATGCTCATGAGAAAGGATGTTTCAGTCACAGCCACAGTTTAAAAAAGATCAGAAATAAATAACACACTGCTGTGTTCAGTAACTGTTTAAACCCCCCTGGCTTACAGTGATGTGGAGGACTGGGAGTCTGGGGGGGCAGTGGCAGGTCTCCCCTTGGCTGCTTGATTTCACTCCTTCAAGTGTCACTGCTGACCTGTGGAAGGCTTTGATGAAATGAAATGTAAAAGTCCCTTTCTGCTTTGGGCTGTGGTAGTTCAGATTTTACATCACATTTTACCTTGTGTTATTGACAGCTCAGCACCTACACACCAGTGATTGCTGTAACACCAACAGACAGGGCCCAAGGAGTGGGGAACTCCTGAATCAGGGACACACCTCTGGGAGGGACAGGAGGGACAGGAGGGACAGGAGTTTGTACTGCTGAGCACTCCCATCTTGGCAGACCTGGGCCTGAAGGGCTTCCTGGCACCAGTCACTTGTGTTTGCTGCTCTGGGGACACCTCTGCAGGACAAATCTGCTGTCGAAAGTGAACACCCAGAAATGCTGCTGATGGTTTCACTGTGTGCCCCACCCAAGGTAAAGCAGCACATTTTAAAGCAGGATGCAAAATTCTGGAGCCCAACCCTGTGGCCTTAACTCCAGGGCATCACAGGCCATCAATTCTAATGTGACAAGGGGTTCTCTGTCAGAATGACAAGAAAAGGATGCAATAAACAGCAGCATCCTGTCCACTGCCAGGCCATTGGAGTGTTACCTTGACACAACACCTCTGGTCCAGGATGGAAATCACCATGTCACAAACTGGAGGTGTGACTGCAGTGCAGGGAGTTGAATCCTGAATAATTCTGTCTCTGCCCTGAGGTGAAGAGTCAGACTTCTAGCCTTACTTTAAGCTTTTCTTGAACTGCTTGGACTAAAGGCTTTCTGTTCTGCTCTTGGAAGCATTAAAGTCACACATGAAAGGGAAGCACAGATTAATTCCTCTTTTCTGCTCTTTAAAGGATTGTGAGAGCACAGGAGCATTAGTTTACAAAGCTTTGGGATCATGTTTCCTCTTGTCATGGCTGCTTTTTGATCATAAACTCCATCCTGGTATTCCACCAATGGCTTTGGACACAAATTGGGAATAGCTTTATTGGCAGTAAAACATGGGCTCGTGTAATCTCCACATATTAAAACTGGGAGGGAGGGCAGGAGCAAGGCAGGGAGAAGAGTTCTGTGGCTTTAAAACGGCAACAGTGATTTAACACCTTGTGGGATGGACAGGCCAACAAAAGAGCTCAGTGTCAGAGGTTTTTTGATCAGATTAAAAAGTTGCAGTAGGAATTTTGCAAATGTAGTTGAATAGTAGAAACTCCATGGAAGAAGAATTCACTTAGAAGGAGTATCTGTTAAATTACAACTAATTAATTAAATAGGTCTTCGACAGCAGATGTCACTGAAGCCTTAAGATTTAAGAGAGGATTTCATAAAGCAGAGGAACTGAAACAAATGAGCCTTGATGCCACTTTAACCTTGATCATACTTAGCATGTACATTGCTTTTATTACTCTGAGACTCTCATCTCCAGAAGATGCAACAAATTGGCTTTTTTTTTTTATTGCACTCATTACTGTTACATTTGACTCCAGCTTCACTAATTTACAACTGCATTTTAAGTTTTTCCCCTTAAAACTGCCTTTCATATTTATAACTCAATTTTATCAGCAAAAAATGCTGATGATGGGATGAAGATTATTCCTATTCCCCTGATTAGGCTCCTCCAGTTCCACACATCCCTCGGGGAGGAACGTGTTGGTGTTGCCTGTTTAATGTGGCCACTTGATCACGGGCAGGGTGTTTCTCTGTTCAGAGATCCCAGTGACAAACAGGGCTCAAAAAGAGAAACTCTGTGGCACCTGTGGGGTGTGTGGCCTGGCTGTGGATGTCCCTGTGCCCATACAGGTGTCCCTGTGCCCATGGGGATGTCCTCGTGCCCATACAGGCGTCCCTGTGCCCATGGAGATGTCCCTGTGCCCATACAGGTGTCCCTGTGCCCATGGAGATGTCCCCGTGCCCACGGGCTGTGTCAGGGCTGCAGTAGGTTTGCAGTATTTGTGTCCCAATGACCCCAGTCACTGCAGTGGGGTGGGCAGTGCTGTGTCCCAGTGACCCCAATCACTGCAGGGGGGTTTGCAGTATTTGTGTCCCAATGACCCCAATCACTGCAGTGAGGTTTGCAGTGCTGTGTCCTGGTGACCCCAATCACTGCCGGACTCAGACGGGACGGAGGGAGAGTGTCCTGGAGAAGGAGAATCCCAAATAAAGACAGCAGAGATTAGCCTCCACATTGTCAGAGTGATACTAAGCAGCTCAGTTGTCCCACTTTTTCAGGTCAACTTCATAATGCTGCTTAGGATGGAAGGAGGCTTGTCTGTGTGTGTACAGCCCAGGACAGTGAAGCTGTGTGTGAGCAGGGTCAGACTGAGTTTTCTGGACCAGGATTTTATCCTTTCCTTCCATCCAGCCTGTTTCACCACCCTGGGTTAACACAATGCAAATGTAATTCAACTTCCTAACAAGAGACTGACCCAGCCTATCTGGCTGCTTTAAAATAAAGTGAGTGGACAGTCACAATCAATTAGGGCCATGTGGATAAACCCAAAAAATCCCTGTGGATGCAGTTATAAAACACCTATATCTGATTATATATGTTAGACACTTGCATTTTTAAACACCCCTTGATCAGGGTGGGATCCAAGCTGAAACTTTCATGGAGGAAGCTTAGGAGAGTGAAGCTACGACTCTACATTTCACACCCTGTTGAGATGATTGGCATAAGAGAATTTAGATAAGGGTACAAACATCACATGCTTTCCTGTTAAAATGTATAATGTGAAAAAGGCAATTTTTTTCTTGTTTTCATCTGCTTCTATTAAGCCACTGAAAAGAAGTCAGCTTCCCATGGTATTCTGAATGAACCCAAAATATCTGAAAGCACCTTTATTCATACAGTAATTCATTCCTGCTGTGTAAAAATAATGTGCAGCAAGGTCAGAAAAACACCTCACATTAAAATCCTAACCTTAAAGTGCAGGAATTGTAATGAGATGGTCTGAATCCACAGGCAAATGTGCTGGATTTAGATGGGTGAAGAGGAAAGAAAAACATCCCAAGGGAGGTTTACACCTCCTGCTCTCCCATGTGAGTGAGCACAGTGGGATGTGGCACAGGAACTCCCACATTTTGGGCCGTGTTTGGCACCACGTGGCTGAGCAGAGCTGCCCTTCCCTGTTGTGGTGCATTTTGGGTTTTCTAAAATTCTTTGTTATTAAGGTACTGTAATAGTTTATCCCTACCATCCCCTTTTCCCAAATCCCTGTTGTTACCCTCACAACAGCCTCTCCCAGCCCAGTGTATCTTATCCATTGACACACCCCAGTGCTGGATTGCTCTGGCAGAAGCTGGTGACTCAGCCAGGCTCCAGGTTCCCCACTCCCCTTTCACCCCAAAAATGGCCATGTCAGTGCCCCCTGTACCTAAATCACTGCCCCTCATTTCCAATGGGAACACCCCTGTACTTAAGGGCAGGTAGAGCTAGAGAGCTAGAACAGCTCCCTCACACCTGGGCTTTGGCCTGAATAAATCTTCCTAATATCACCAAGTGTGAGTCTGCTCCTTCTTCCAGCCTGGAACATGTCTCTGTCTGATATCTGGACCCACAGAATAACTTGTTTATATGGTATCTGAAGAGCAGGCTGGCTGGAGACCAGCTCAGAAGAGCCATCCTTCCCTCTCCCTGTTCTCCTCACCTCACAGCAGGGCTGGCTCTGTCTCTCTGGATAATCCCACTCTGCTCTCTTGCCCAGTGCAGCACGGGGAGAGCTGAGCTCTGCTCCACTCACACGGATGAATAATGAACACTGTGCTGGAGATGTTCAGGCTCAGCTCCTGCACACCTTGTAAATCATTGAAAGCGTTAGCAACGCTCCTGCTTTATGATAAAAATTCACAGAAGGGTACTCTTGATGATTCACCTCAGAAATTTCTGAGCTGTTCTGCATTGTGGAGGAAAATCTCTCTGCACTGAGTTGACAAAGATTTCCTGGCACACACACAGGCTCTGTTTCAAACCTCTGGTTTTGTCTAAGTGATTACAAATAATGAAATCTGTAGATATTTTGCCTGTTGCTTTTGAGCAGCCACAGGTTGAGAAGACTTCCAATTCTTAGCTGTGCTTGCCAGGGATCACTGGGAATACACCTAGACAGACTCCATATAAACAAACAAGCAAAAAAAATTTATTTTGATTTATACTGTAATGTTGTCACGGGTCCTATAAGACATTATTGAAGAGTCTCATCATCTCCATTTTAGCTGTTTGCTTAATTGTTCAGGTCCAGCTTGCTCCAAAGGAAAGAGTACTCAGGCATAGAAATAAAGGGGATGGCATAGAGACAAGCTATTTAAACATGTCTGTGGAGTAAAACATAATTTCTGCAAAGAAATCAGAGTCAAAGAAGAGGCAGTAGGTCACAGTGACAGAGGAATTACTGAGGGGAATAAAGACACATCACAGGCTATACCGTAGTCATTGTATAGGACAGCAATAAAAAAATCACAACTCTGTTAGCAGCACATGAGGATAAGTAAGCAAAGACTGGAGCACAATGAATGCACCCAAAGGAAGGGATGTGCACTCAGGCTTGGGGTTTCTGAATAATGAATGCTGAGCCATTTAACTCGAGAATTTCTCCAAATCATTTTTTTTCTTTATGCAGAGTTTGTTAACTGGTGATAACACTGGCAGACACTGAGGAAGGAGCATCAGAAAACATTCTTTTCTCTTGCTGCTGTTATTCTGCATCTGTTTCAATCAAAAGGCATTTTCAAAAAACCGTTGATGTTTTCTTCAAATAAATAAACAATAGCCAAAGCAGAGTATTAAACGAAGCACATATTTTAAAGTAAGTATTGATTACCGAGAATGTGCATTTCAGAGCTGATCTGAGGGCTGTTATGTCCAGCTGTGGCAGCTGTGCTATAAAGAGAGATTGTACCAAGCTGGCAGTTGCCAGGCAGAGCAGCCGAGGTGGCCAGGACAGCAACAGGGGCTTCTATGTTTGTCTGGAGACTTGCCTCAGTTCCCAGCACTGCACAACACTTCTCCAAGGCAAAGACGCCTTGCCTGTCCTAAATTTAATCTACTGGAAGAAATCTTTTAGATTATAGCTGTGTCCTTCACTGACCCTCAGCTCTTACCAGTAGGTCGTGGTGCCAATATCTTAATTTTTCATTTTCTGCTGCTTGCTTTAACAATGTGTTCTTTGGCAGGCAGCCATGTCTACAGCACTCTGCTATTAAAATGTCTGCTCTCTGCTGCAGCTGTCCATTTACTTTATGAACTGCTCAGCCAGGCGAATGTAATTTAAAAGAATAGGGATAAGTCACAGCTGAGGGCACAGAGTACCAGCTGATGTGCTGTATGCAGGTCTGTCCTTCAGAGCTTTCTGAACCTAACTTGTCATACTACATGTTTATTTTTTAATTAGTGCAAAATGTGAAAGGAATGACTTGGCATGCTGCACAGAGTGGGTGAATAAACCAATCCTGCCCTTGTGGAAATGCTCTTGGTACCAGGAGCACACAGGAGTTGTCAGGGTGAACACAGAGCATAATACTTTTCCTACTTAAATGTTACTACAGGTCTGGAGGGCAGACTAATTGGACTTTGTAGTGGCATTAGCTTTAGCATTTAAATAAAGATGGGCAGTCCATAGGAGACAATCTCACAGGAGAACCAGCCTGTAAGCTGGATTTGTACATGACAGACATTTCACAGAATGTCCTATTTGCCTGTAACAATGGTCTGTGAGAGAGGCTGGACAGGGTGCCTGCTGAAGGCCAGGAAACAAAACCAGCTACTGGTACAACCCGAGCACTGGGTTGACATCATGTCTGGTAAACAAGGGAGGAAAGGAACCAGAAATTAATGCATGGTAATTGCTGTGCTGGCAATTAGAACTAACTGGCAGGCAGGGCAAAGGGGGGTGACTCTGCTCCTGACGTTTTCTGAAGTGATTGAACAGTGTGGGAAGTGGCTGCTTGGAAAGGCTGAGAGGGTGGAAGGAATTTTGCTGTCATCTCTGCCATCTTTAGTATCCCTGGGATTTGGAGAAGCACACCTGCTTCCCCCACACCCTCCTCCAAACTGCACTGTTATTGGCCCAGGGATGTGCATTGATTAGATAAGGCAGAGATAAGGAATGTTGACACTGTGGTCTCATCTCCACCAGCAAACCAAATCTGGGACCACCTCTTCTTTGCTCTCTGCCTTCTTTTCCATCTCCCAGCTCTTTATTTTAAAAACTAGGCATTAGCAAGCCATGAGAGACTCTGTCTCAGTATTTCCATGAGCTGCTGGCCTGAGAAGCATCTGAGAGCAATGCCTGAGATGGCATTTGCCAAGTCCCCTGGCAGGCAGTGGGACTGAGTGCTTGAGTTCATTCCTCTAAGAACAAGCTGCCAAGGCCATCATATAGAGACATACATCTGATGTATATTCTTACAGATATAAATAGATGTACAAAATGGAGGCAGGAAAATGAATGATAAAAATAAGCACAAAATATGTATCTAGTTTTTGTTCTTAAGTACAAACAAGGAAGAACCAGATGTGGCATAGTGAGGATTTTTGCCCCTTCAGTAAGAAAAAAACAACAAACAAAAACAACTTTGTAGACAGGTCTCCAGTATATTCCTTCCTTCTTATCCTTCCCCCCAGTTTATCTATAAGCTGAACAATCAGAATTTACTATGCTATTTAAAATACAGTCTCCTGCTGTTGTCTGCATTTTGATACAGACATGTATTCTCACTTGTATATATTATTTTACAGAACTCAGTTTTGCAGAGCAAATATCAACCCCATTCTCACCACTCTGGTTTTACTCTTTCTGTTTACTATCCTCATGGATGAACTTTCAGCACCAGCCTCATTCCCTCTTGGCAGTGACCAAAGACCATCTAATACAGAGCTCTAAACATATTATTAGCCTTTAACTGGTAAATTTCATATGAAATTACATGCTCTACAAAGACAGAGGTAATGGATAATAAGATCTTTATCTCAAAGGAGCTGTAAAAGGGAACATAGTGAGATTTAATTCGCTGTCACCAACTGGGTCACATCTCAGTGCAGGCAGTGTATTACTCCTGACAGACAATATGGTCTGATGGCTATTAAAAGAGCAACAGAGTGAGTTCTAGTCCTAGGCTAGTCCTCAGAGATCAAAGTGCCACTGAAGGATGGTTTTCTCAGTGGTTATCAGCATTTCAGTCTTCGTTCTCTAAGGTTGAATGTCGTGTATTTTGGCAAAAGGGCCACAGACTAATTAGACACGGATCCCAGAGAGTCTTTTCCTCTGATTTCCTGCCTTTGAAGAGAGGTATGTTGGCACTGGAACTTATGTTCCCTAAAGCTGTTTCATGTAGAAATAGAGGATTATGGTTTTCCAGTTCCTTAAGCTGGTACATTTATCATCATAGCTTTCTAAATTTGCAAGAAGCTCAAATCATCCTCTGTTGAATTATTAATCATGGAAATATCTGAAAAGATCCATCAACATATCTGTGGGTTGCTTTTCTTCCAAATTAACTTTTACTGAAAGAGCTGACATTTGTCATCAGCTGTGGACCCCTGTAGTAAGTCTTGGTGATAGTAAGATGGAATAAACATAATTTTGGGCAGCATCTTGGGGAAGAAAGCAGACAGCTCAGTGATTTTCATGATCCCTAACAGTAGTGAAAGATTAGGTGTATATTTATATTTTTTTAAATAAAGATCTGTTGAGTTGCAGGAAAAATGGGTGTGTCTTCCAATATACCCCTAATTAAAATCCTAATGTTTAACATTTATTTATGAGGGCGTGTTATTTTAAGCAATAATTCTGTATGTTCATCATGCCTAAGTCAAAAGCTTATGAGGAAATGCTTGCATATCCATCATGCACCTACAGGAAATACGTGTTTGGAATAAACTAATTTTAAAAATATTTGAAATACAATACTATCCAAGCTGATATTGGATGTACCTGGAGGAGCAGGACAGAACTAGAAGTGTCAGAGAAGTGCAGATTCTTGCTTAAGCTTTTTTAAAAGCCAATAACCTTGGTTAGTGACACACCAACATTGCCAGGTAAGCATTTCTGCATTTAGAACTCCAGTGGCCTTCCAGGACTCATGGAATGGCCTCTATTCATTCAGTGACAAAGGGGGAGCCACACAAACACTGATTTAGAAAGCAGATCCAAGGATGATCATGTTTCTATCCTATGCTTACATTTTAATTCACTCACTGAATGTGCAAAATGTTTATTTAGCTAAGCACTTGAAATTGGCCTCAGGTGTAAAACTTTACAGACTGTACTTGTGTCTCCCCAGTGATACTCTGGTGTGTCTCTCTCATTAGGGGATGCCCCCCCAGCAGCATCAGGAGTTAAAAGCAAATGGAGCAAGTGCAAAGCAGGGGTTTCCACCACTCCAGGGGAAGAGGCAACAGGACTATTTTTTTCACTTCCCTCTTCAGTATTTCATGAGACCTGATCTTCTCTTATTAACAAGGTCATCTTCCCCTGATTTGAAAAGCTGTTTTGTGACTCATTTTGTAATTTTCTGATTCCTTATCTTCCTAATCTCTTACTTCCCTCTGCCTTCTCCCATCTCTGGACCACCCTGGGCCATCTGCATCTAGAGAAACTTCACTTCTGCAGCTGCTTTGATGCTTTCCAAAGCAAAATTCTGTCACTGGGACTATGGAGAAGAAACACATCTCCAGGGAGAACTAAGGCTCATTTTTCTTAGCTAGAGCCTGCAATGCTGCTGGTGATTTAGGTGCAACAGCAGCACAAGTTACTGTTTCCTTCATATTGGAATAAGTCACTTTAAACGCACACTGTCACACTGTCTCTGCCAGGATGAAGGCTGCAGTTACTTATTTAAGAGATTACACCTGTAAAGAATTCTTTCCTGAGGAAAATTACCATAAACCCTTTTCCCCTCCCATCTAATTTCTCTCTTGTGACATATTTTGGAATCAGTAGGAGGACTTTAGTTGCTGAATTTTCCCATCAACGAGGATTGCCATTTTGGCAGATTTTCACAGGATTAATAAGGTATCTCTTTTGCAATGGAAATGGCTCCAACCCCCTTTTCCCTCTGGACACCACAGTGCATCTTGAACTAATTATGGTTAGACATTCTGGCTCCAAAAAAGAGAGTTTTTTCCCTAAACTGCTTTCTGAATAGCACAAGAAGATTATGTTCCATGCAAAGGTGTGTAACACTGAGTGTCACACACAGAGCAGCAAAATTCTGAGTCTTAGCAGGAATTAAATACTCCAGATATCCAGTGATGTGTGTCACTGCATGCACTGGGAAAACCTTAATTCAGGTATTTCCATTCTCTCTGGGATAAGTGAATCATCATAAGAAGAACATTCCCCTTTCACTAAGATCCTCTTTTCCCCATAGATGCTGTATTCAAACCCAGCAGCTGTCATTATATTACTGATTTCATTCTCTAAAATATTTGTCCTTGCTTTTCCCTGCAACTTAGAGTCAGGCTGCCAGAGTACCATCCTGGTCTTGAAAAAGGATGGAGATGGATTATAAAAATGTGGCATTAAAAAAACCCCAGCAGATATATAAAACATGTTTGCAATCAAATAAACAGCTTAGAATGATATTAAATGGAAGGAAGCCAGGCATTCCCTAGAAGTTTATCCACTTATCTGGGCTTTCTGTGTAGGTTTTTAATTTTCTACGTGCTTATCTACTAATACTCTCAATATGTCCATCATTGCTGTGTGAGTTAGTTCTGTACTTCAACTGCCCTCTCAGTGAGGAGATAACCCCCAGCTCCTCTGAACTGGCCTCTCCTTCTGGGAACAGCCCTGGGACTTCTGGAACCTTGGATTTAACCATCAGCATTTAGGCAAATATCCACAAATACTACTTCTATTTACTCACAGCTGCTCCTGTTAAAGTTTTTTTACACACAGTGTATCTGGTTTGCTTTTCTTTTCCTGCACCAGTTGGGTATGGGAGAGTTCCATATGGGGTCTGCATGGGTCAGTCCTAAATGGATGGATGTGACAGGGAGGAAAGGTGGATTCTGGTTCTGTCTTTGCCAGCTTGATCCTGGCACCTTTCTACACCTCACTTTATTTACAGTTAACTAGAAGCAGCCCTAACTCTGTCAAAGCAAGTTCTGAGGGCACATTCAAGTGTACACCAGAAACTCCTTGATTTCAGGAGATCTTGAGTGCAAAATATTACTCACAACTGTCTTGATAGTGAGCCTGAATGAGGAGCAGCTCTTCTCATGATTTTGCATGTAACTTTTTGCCTGCCAGCATTTTGTTTCCCAGTGTAGACTGAAAACATACTTTTAGCCATTAAAATACCAGAGTCATGCTGCTAAGAATTTGTTCTTGAGCCTTGTGACAACCATGGAAAACATTATTATTAATTGAATGCATTTATAAAATACTTCAGTCTCTTTCCAACCTGCCACTATCTACAGTTAGAAATTATCAACTCAGAGAAAAACACCTTCCACACCTCCTGATTTAAAAGCACAGCAGAACCTTGTAATGTGCCTTCTTAGAGCAGTGATTGATTCTCTGGTGCCATTATTTCAGGAAGCTGGCAGGATCTCTTGGAATAAATGCCTTCAGAAGTCCATGTGTCAGAGGGAGGCCAAATAATAAAATTTCTGTTTTGTCTTTGTGAGAATCCACTTTTCTTGACAGGAAAGCAAACTCATATCACTCGCTGCAACTGAATTATGTCAGGTCTGGAAAGATTCAGTGTTAAGGAAGGACCCTGGAGACAGACTGAGGGCTAATCCTCTGGCCCATTGATGCCTTAAGTTTTAAATTTTATGTTTTTTAGATTCTGTGCTGCCCAGGGGTGCAGTTCTGAGCCTCACAGTAAGTGCTAGCTCTCTTCACAGAGCAGGGAGACAAAACAAATCCTCCTCCTTTTGAAGACCAAGGACAATGAGCACAAGTTTTCAGGACCAAAAACACAAACAAGGGTGGATTGAAGAGAGAAAACAAGAAGGATGAGACCTCACAACCAGAAGCCGCAATTTGACAATTAAACCAAATGGACCAAAACTTATAAAACTGTGAGATCTTGTGATACCTAAAATAATTTTTATATTTTTATATCTCTATATATGTACACACCCAGATGTATGTATATACATACATACATACACACATACTGTAAATGAAGGTTTATGTAAAATTTACACTTCACAGAAATATATTTTTATTTGTATACATGTCCATATATAAACACTGTTATCCTCAGTAATGAGGGTTAATAAAATAGGAGGGATGGAATAAACATCAAAGAAGAAGAAAATTTTTATAAAACATTTTGTGAGATATTATCTTATGATTTTTCAAGCTACTCTGATTTTGGGCATATAGTTCTCAATGTTCCTGCAGAGCTCTGAAACACCATTATTCAGTTAATTACTGCGTGGTCACACATGACTTGGGCTAAGGTCAGCTCACTTCCCAGTGCACATGGGGCTGCCACGTGCCCAGAGGAAAAGCAATTGCATCTTTTAATCTGATCTTTGCTTTTCGTTGCCATTTAATATTGCAAATGTAATGGAATTTTAGCTTTCATTTTTTTATCTTCTGATGCTTTGACATGTTCAGACAAGAAAGATTAGGATCAAATATATACATGGAATAAAACTATATTTAAAGTCCTGACCTGTATTTTGAAACCTCTGTGTGCTGCTGGAGTGGTCTGCTGGTATTTTTCCTTAAGTTAATTGAAACTAATTAGATGCATACAAAAAAGAGGATTGAAGAAGTATTCATGGAAACAACATCACTGAGAGTCAATCCTTTTCTGCAGTCTGATTCAGCTATGAATCAAGACTTGAAAAACACATGAATCCTCTTGAAACATCTCCATGTTTGATGTGAGCAAACAGGCAGGAGGTGTTCCCTGTGCCAGCTTCCCGTGAGCTGGAATCCTGACTGCCCAAACCCAGCTGCTGAGCCCAGGACTGGCCCGTGGGGCACAGGCAGCAGGGGCTCCCCAGTGTGCTGAGACAGGAGCAGGCTCAGGGAGGGGAACGTGGTCTGCAGCCATCAGGCCAGACTGAGCTCTGACTTGGCTCTGCACGAGGATTTGCAGCCTCATCATTCCAGGCTGCTGTGTCCCAGAGTCCCAGCAACAGTGCAGGATCTGTTTTCTTTCCTGTGATCTCTCTTATCTGCAATGAGAAGTAGATAATTACATTGATCAGAGGACATATTTTAGTCATTAGTGCCGCCTTATAATATGCAAAAGCTACTCATGTAATGGTTTTCTCATAGAATTTCCTAATCAGTGAGTGGGAATTTTCCCTGAGAAAGGAAGGTGGGATTAATCCATAAATCAGTCTGGTTTAGGATTCTTAAACTGAAAGAGGGCAGGCTTAGATTAGACATGAGGAAGAAGTTCTTTACTGTGAGAGTGGTAAGGCACTGGACAGGCTGCCCAGAGGATGCTCCATCCTGGGAGTGCTCTTGGCCAGGCTGGATGGTGTTTGGAGCAACCTGGTCCAGTGGAAAGTGTTCCTGCCCATGGCAGGGGGGCTGGAATGAGATGATCTCACCCATTACAGAATATCTGCCAGTGGTAAATAAAGTGTCTAAAGAAACAAATTTATAGCTCATAAAGGTAATCCTGGGCACTCCTTAAGGCTCTGCAGCAAAATAGCAAATGTTACAGTGAAACAGATGAGGGGATAATGCAGGTATCTTATTTAAAAAATATTTGAGAGAACATCATATAATCAAGCTATTGTTAGGGCTGGTGAGATGACTGGGAGTCCTAGAAGAGAGGGTGAAACTGAGTTTGCCCTCTGTATATCACATTTAACTGTGTGCTAACAGCACACAGGGACCTTTGGTCACCGCACCACACCTTTGTTTTGTCCTTTCTGAATATTTTTTAACAAGGCCCCAAAGGATCATGTTTAGTTCACTTCCAGCTGTGAGTCATCCCTGTGGATGCACGTTAGCAGGAATGCTGTTCTTTGAGCAGTCAAATGAAAACACACAAATATGATGTTCTTGCTCTGTTCTTCTCCTGGAGGCTTTCTTTCCTCTTACATTTCTTAATATGTACAGCTCTCTTGGTCCATTATCCACTGTTGTGTGCTGATTATAAGTAGATTACTGGTGTTGCAAATCTCAGGATTAAAAACTGTAATGATATCGTAAAATGGAGGATACTGCCTATGCAAACATAAAAGCCATCATTTCATCTTCATTAAACATTTTTAGGATTGTAGAATTTAAAATGTTATTAAACAACAAAATTAGCAAACCCACAAATTATCCACATCAATCAGTTGAGGATTAGCATTAATTTAAAGCAGGCTTCTTTGTAACAGTGTTTACATAAAGATAAGCCATACAACTGCAAAGAAATTCTCATCTTTATTACTGATTTCTGAGGAGATTTCATTGAATTCCTGTTAACTTTTCTCATTCTGTTAAATTTGAAGGCCATTATTAGAAACATGACTGTTGTCTCTTCTGTTGTGTAACTGAATGACTCCACAGATAAAGAAAGAATCCCAAACACACGAGATAAAGTCCCTTAACAATGTCACTAGTAAAAGGCTATTTTTTGAGTTCTGGGATTATCAGTCAACCTTTTAGTTATAAAAAGCAACAAAAACATTAATCTGCCCTGATTTAGAAAAAAAATTAATTACACAAAAGGGAATAATTTCCATGGCTGCACATCAAGCTGAAATAAGGAGTTGTATTTATGTTCCAGAATCCTCCAAAATCCCACTGAATAATGGAAACATGAGGCATTTGGACTCCTTGGCCTTTCAG
The DNA here is from genome assembly GCF_965231275.1 of Zosterops lateralis. Classification (NCBI taxonomy): domain Eukaryota; kingdom Metazoa; phylum Chordata; class Aves; order Passeriformes; family Zosteropidae; genus Zosterops; species Zosterops lateralis. The sequence goes on from NC_139768.1 coordinate 532,108, forward strand.
CCTACAGGAATACAAATTAAATCGCAATGAAAAATAAGGAAGAAACTGTATCAGACTTAAATGAAATGTGTTTTAACAATCAGACACTGAGCAGCAGTATCTTCTGTAGGAAGAAATGAAAGGCAGCACACTTGGATTCTGGAGATGTGCCACACCATTTTAATGACTGCCTAGAAATGCTTCCCTGTGTTTGTAAAAGTGGACGTGTGGATGGTTGGAACGTGGCTGCCGAAGACAGAAACAGAAAACAAAGACTGTGTTTTAGAAGCAGCTTTAACTAGGCTTCTTAAATTGTTTAACTAGTCTGTTTAAATAATTTAGACATAAGTAGGTCTGAATTATTTAGACTAATGTAGTGTTTTGAAACGTCATGCACGGTCAGCCTTTAGAAGAAAGAGCACAGCAGCAGCAAGGTGTAAAGATTCCTGAGGTGGGTTTCAGTGGCACATTCTACTGAACTGGTCCAGGCTACTTCTACTGAAAATTACGAGCAGCTTAATCCCGTGTAAATTCACTGTTTTTCCCAGCATGAACAGACAGTGTTATGCATCCTGAGCAGGGCTGGCCACAGAATAATACATCACAGAGTTTTAAAAGCACACCCTGGACTGATATTTGAGTATTCTTTCAGCAATGTTCAGAAGAAGAGTTTGACCAAAAAGAACTTTTCTGAAAGAAGGGTATGAAAGCTCACCAAGCCCTTAAATACAGCAATACTGTCTTTGCAAGGCAGATATCTGAGACAATTATTTAAATAACAAAGCAGCTGAAACTGCAATGAACAGGTCTTCATTTAAATATGAAGGCCTAAAGAGAGATCAAATCTTCAATTACTTAATTTGGATTCTTTTCCAAAGCTAAGAAAAACAAAGGACTTAGTCTTAAATGCAACAACGTAAGGGTGCATATTTCAGCAGAATGAGTTCGAGCTCACCTCTGTTTTCCCTTAAATAAAAAGGGAAGAAGATGCATTGATGGGGATCCACAATAAAGACCTCAGCTTGCATCAAAAGGAATTCTTTTATTCTTACACAATTATTGCAGAATGGTACAAAGTGTCATTACTTGTGGGCAGGAAGCAGACTGTCCTTGCTTTGAGGATAATTTAACTCAAGCCGACTCACTCAGCTTCATTGTAATGCAGAGAATTAGGAGTATCTAGTTCAGATTTTCTAGAGTGCAGGGCTCTGCTACATGGTCAAATTTGAGAAATGCTTCTTTCCTTTTCCACCAGAGTGGAGTCCCTGGCCTGTGAACTCTTGGGGCTGGGAGAGTATCTGTGTGACTGTCACTAACTGCACATCCAGCTCTTCTCGGGGAGGTTGGTGTCACTCACTGCTGTGTCTCTGGTTTTGGAGGCAGCACTCTGCCAGGTCAGTGAGCAAAGGGGATAATAACAAGCTTTTAGTCTGTCCCCCAGTGTAATCTAATGTCCATTTAAATCAATGTAATAGAAAATCAATTCAAGGTGAAGACCTCAAGCTGAAAACATCTGATAATAAACTGGCAGGAAAAGCTACTGCAGTTGATCATAGCTGGACCTCAGTCTGCAGTCTGTCTGTAGGAGGGTTAAGACCATTTCTGGAGGCAAGCAGTGAGAAGCTGGAGTTTTGTATGTAGCACTTCCTTTTTCAAAAACTCTGAATTCTGCTTCAAGACTGGATCTTAATCTTTAGCCTACATAAGCATATGAAAATCTGTTAAATGCCTAAACAGACAGTGGAGGTTCTCAAATCTGTCCCAAAATACCTCTAGGTTGCTCTCTTCTTTTACATATAAGGTTTTCTTTCAGAGCTCTGTTCCATAATTATTTCCAGATTATAAAAGCATGAGCTGGAGTTAAAAAATGTGGTTATACCACCACTTCCAGGTCAGCACAACCAGCGTACGTGCCTCCTTTGTGCTGGTTCCAAGGGTTCCTGGTTCTCAGATCTCTGTTCCTTGATCTCACTCACTGTAGCTCAGGGATGCACCAGGGGAGCTCCACAATCCCTTTGTGAGAGAGGACTACAAGTATTGGCATGGAGGAAACACCCGCCAGTGCCTGCAGAAAGGCAGGGGGAAATGAAATGGAACTCTCCCAGCCAGTCTCTAATAGAATTGCTTTAATTTTGGGGAAGGAAATGCAGAAGAAAGTTATCAGGAAGAAATTTCAGTATGAACAGGGAAGTTGTTTTGATGAACAAAATAGCAGAAAATCAAATCTATGGTAATGCAGTTGATGCTCAGAAGCTGAGAATGACTGGCAGGAAAGGATGATTGTGCAGTTAAAGCACCAAGGCCTGACTGAGGAAATCTGAGCTCATTTCCTGGCTTTGCTCCCTCTTCAGCTTGAGCAAGAGATTTAATCTCTCTGCTTGCCTTTTTCTTTTTTTCTCCTTCCTGTACCACAGGACAGCCATTATACGTCAGATTGTTCTAAGAATAAATGCATTAACGTGGCCGGTACATTTAAGTTTAAGCAAAAAAAAAAAACAACCCCAAAAATAACAACAACAACCCAACCAAAAAAAAAACCAACCCAACATACAAAATCTTGTTCTTGTTCTCGTTCCTTCTTTCTTAAAGAGGCCTTCCTGCTGCCTCTGGGGCAAATGTACAAAGTCTTCCCAGCCTGTGTGTAGAAAGGTGAGGATGCAGTGCCTGGGCTGACACCTGGGCACTCCCAGCTTCTAGTCAGGAGGTGATCAAGGCTTATCAATTACAGGGTGTTGGTTTTATTCCTGCACAAACACAGCCTGGGGCAACTGTGCTGCTTCCTCCCCCTGGGAGGCCTGGTGGAGCAGGCTGGGAAAAGGTTAGAAAAATCGGCCAGAGAAACTTTTGAGAGAAAAGAAACTGGGAACACCTGATGTCAAAGCACAGCAAAATGAGATGGAGAAAAGCTGTGACAACACAAACACCAAGGCCCCAAACCAGGAGAGATGCAGAAGCACAAGGCCCAAGGCAGAGCACTGAGGTGGAAATAATGACTCAGGGATCCACCTCACTGGCAAGGAACTTCCTGATCCTCCTGTCAGTGCCTTCTAATTCCTAGCACGGGCAGAAAATGTGAGGAGATTAAACTCTCAATTAATTCCGTGAGCACCTACACGGAGAATGCCTGGACTGCAAGAGTCCCTCAGGATTTTTGCACAGCTGTGTCACCCATTTCTCCTGTGAGTGTGCTCTGTTGTAGTGTGGGCAGCAGGACCAGAGCAGGGACCAGCCCAACCCTGTGCTGAGGCTGCACCTCCAGTACTGGTGATGGTGAGATGAGGGCAGTGGGGGAGATGGGGGAGATGAGGGTGATGGTGGAGATGAGGGAGATGAGGGTGATGGTGGAGATGAGGGTGGCAGGGGACATGAGGGCGATGGGGAACATGAGGGCAACAGGGAGATGAGGGCGATGGTGGGGATGAGGGAGATGAGGGAGATGAGGGCGATGGGGAGATGAGGGCAATGGAGGAGATCAGGGTGATGGGGAGATGAGAGCAATGAGGGGAAGTGAGAGCAATGGAGGAGATGACAGCGATGATCGTGGACATGAGGGAGATGGTGAACATGAGGGCAATGGTGGACGTGAGCGCGACGGGGGACATGAGGGCGATGGGGGAGATGAGGGCGATGGCAGACATGAGGGTGAGACGGGGATGGTGGACATGAGAGCAATGGCGGACATGAGGGCAATGGGGAGATGAGGGCGATGGTGGAGATGAGGGCGATGGTGGAGATGAGGATGATGGTGGAGATGAGGGAGATGAGGGAGATAAAGGTGATGGGGGACATGAGGGCAATGGTGGAGATGATCGCCATGGGAGACATGAGGGCAATGAGGAGATGATTGCCATGGGGGACACGAGGGCGATGCTGGACGTCAGGGCGATGTGGCAGACGCCACAAACACCGCGCTGTGAGGCGGCCGCGGCGCCGCCCGGGCAGGGCCGTGCTGAGGGCGGGGCGGGCGCGCTGACGTCAGGACGGCGGGGGGGGGCTGCGTGTTCCCGCCCTCCGCCCCTCCCAGCGCGGGCCGGGCGGCGGGACCCGCGGGCGCGGAGCGGCCCAGCCCTTCCCGGCCCTGCCCTGCACCGCCCTGCCCTGCACCGCCCTGCCCGGCCCGGCCCGGCCCGGCCCGGCCCTGCACCGCCCCGGCCCGGCCCTGCACCGCCCCGGCCCTGCACCGCCCTGCCCGGCCCGGCCCGGCCCGGCCCTGCCCTGCACCGCCCCGGCCCTGCACCGCCCCGGGACCCGCCGCGCCCGCGCCGTCCTCCGGTGAGTGCGGGCCGACAGGCCGCCCCCTCCTCGCTGCCCCGGGGAGCGGCCCGTGCCCTCCTCCCGGCGCCGGGCCGGGGATGCTGCGGCGGCGGGGCCGTGCGGGAGGCCGCGGGAGGCCGGGCGGGCGTGGGGCGGGCGGGGCGGCCTCCTGCGTGTCCCCGGCGGGCTCAGCGCTCTCCCCCGGGCCGGCTGGGGGTCTGAAGGTGTCTGAATGTCACGGGCACGGCGGCAGCCCCGGCTCTGCGGTGGTTCCCGTCACTCGGGCTGCGGGGACACGCCGGTGCCGGGGAGCGGCTGTGCCAGCCCCGCTGCCCGAGCTCCTGTGGCGTCAGCTTTCCTATCTCTACAGGGTTTTAATCCTCGGCAAGGGGGGAAGCAAAAGGGCCCGGTGTGTGCTCAAAGATAACAGCTAAAAAATTATACATATATATATATGTATGTATGTATATATATAGTAACGGTGGGAAATAATGATAACGGTGGGGTTTGCACCTCAGCAGTGGTCTGTTGGGATTTATGCCGAGGGCTGTGCTGCTGTGCGGTGTGGTGGTTTCCCTTTAATGACACCGAGACTCTGCTTCCGTCACCCAGAGCCTGCCGTTCGCCCCGCGCTCTGTCAGAGGGACTTTGGCACACAATGAAACGTAGGCAACCTCAGCCTTTCACTCCCAGCTGGAGGAGGGCGAGCTGCTTGTCTTCTGTTTAAGAGAGCAGAACTGCATGGGAACTTTATGGTGTAGCACAGCGTTAGTGTCCAGGCCAGACGTCAAATTAAGGTAAGGATTGTCTTAGCTGGTGCTCCATCTGGGATGTTGTGTAGGGATGTTAAGCACTTTCCAGGGGAATTGGTGTGTCTTGCAGGGTTAGAATTTCATTTCTATAGCAGGTTTGTTTTTGGTGTGTGTGGGCTTTGAGCCTTGATTTAGTGCAGAACAGAATTTTTTGTTATAAAGGTGTTAAAAGTGAAATGAAGTTGAATCTAAGTTCTCATTTTCTTACATTTTTATAATTGTGAGCCATTTCACATATTTACCAAGACTTTACTAAATTCCTCTCTTCCAGAGAAATAAACAAAACTATAGGGTTAGCCTGAGGTAGTAAATATTTCCATCGTTTGCTGAATGAAATTGACAGGACTTTTTCTCATGCATGGAAGGATCCCACACCTCTGAATTCTATGGAATTGAATTTGGAATTACTTGCATCCAAGCTGAGGAGGTGATGGACATGAGTAACAACCAGCTGCCTAAATGTCCAACAAGGATCTATGTCAATATACAGCTTAGACTAGAAAAGTTGGTTTTGAAGTTGAGCTTTAATTTCTGCTTGTGGATAGTATTTTTCACTATAACAATATCAATGTTTGGGTTCCAGAAACTGCTCAGTGTTGTCTTTTAACTGGTAGGCCGTGTAAACTGTAGAAATAGTCTCAATTAACATAATGATCTCATTTAATGTATTGTTACACCAATGAGTAATCCTATTTAATGGAACTGTTGATGTAAAAGCTCATTGGAGTAAAATCCATTACTTTTGGACCTGATCATCCTTTAAGAGGGATTGGTTATTTGGAATAAACTGGTTAGTAGGAGATGTTGGCACGGGCTCTTCAGATAAAAAGCCATTATGTTCAATCTTGAGATGAACATTGCTTGCCTGGAATCTTTGGGAAGTGTGGACCTCTCAAAATGGAGAAGGAATATAAGATTACAGAAAGTAATATGATAAAATATATCAGGAGTGGTTGTGGTGTTCTCTTTTAGCCACTGTTCACTGTAAACAGCAGCACCATCTTCTTAATTAGAAGCTTTCAGGCAGGGTTAGGTCCCGTGCCAACAGGGATGCTAAGGAGATCAAAATACTAATGGTGCTTTTGATAATTAGGTTGAAAATCCTGTATTGTGTTTCAGTTGGAGCAATAAAAACAGATCATGTAAATCCCTGGATACCTGCACACGTGTATGTTACAGTAAAATCCCAACAGCATTAAATAGTTACCCCAAAGTTTGAGTTTGGCTGGTCAGGAAAGGTCTTTGCATTTCCTCATAGCTCTTGGAAACACGTCAAACTGCTGCCAGGTAGGTGCATTTTGAAGATATTCTGAGAAGGTTGTTTCCTCCTTAACCAAAAGTAGAGATTTGCAGAGATCTGGACTTTGCTCATTCTCTGCTCTAAAAGGAGGATTCAGCTGCAGCAGTTCTGCTGACAATATCCTATGGGAATGGAAGAGAGTCTCCTCAGGGTGGGGGTTTTTGCTTATCCTTGCTCACACGGGACTGGAGTCACAAGTTCTTGCTGAAATGCCCATTTCACTGCAGATTGTTGGGTTTTCATGAGCACTTAGTCTGCGCTGGGTTGAGGTCCTGCTCTGCAGAGTGGATTTTAATGGCCTTTATTGGAGAAGTGCTGGCAGTGTCCTCATGGCAAGGCCTGCCTTCTTAGCCAGAGGAAATGGGTGATGAGGATTTACTTTGATGAGGTGATTGAGCAACTTATGCATCAGGAATAACCCTTCAATTGCAAATAATTTCTGCAGTTATTCCCTGGAGCCTGGGAAATTCTGTGCTTTTAGGCTAATCAGCCCAGATGGCTTGTGACACACACAGCACAGGGGGAGCATCCAGGGGGAACTGAATGTCCCAGCTTCTCTTGACTCAATAATACGTCTGCTTTAAGCTGGAGAGTCAAAAATCTCCTCTTCTGGATGGATGCTGAGTTTATCACTGCAAGGGGGAGTTGGATGATAATTCAATTCACGCTCTTTTTGTAAGTTGTTTTCAAGATTGACTTTACTTAAATGTTATTTTTTCCTGATCTTACACGTTAAAATTATGATACAGCCAGGTTGATATGTGTTTTTGCTGAGCTGAGAGATGCTGTGGCTTTTGAGTCACCTTGATCTCAGTAAGGCAAACTTGCATAGGTGGAAACTTGGCAAGGCCCAGGTGCTGCTGTCAGTGGCAGGAGACTTGAGGGGAGGAGCACAATCTGTCAACCTGCAGAGCCTTCTCCCTCAGTAAACAGAGCTAAAAACAGAAAAAAATGATATTTTCTGTGTAAATCTTTTAATTATGAAAGCTTTCTGAAAAGGTAATGTGGATAAGTATAGCTTTACTGTGACTACATTGAGATCCTGATTAAGCAAAACAAACAATATGTATCCCCTTCCTGTAAATTTGAATGAAATACAACAAAGATGACTAACTCTGAAACTGATCCTGTGACAAACTGTCACTTGTACTGAGGTTACATCTCAGTTTCTCGGAGAATCCTTTTTATTTTTTTTTCCCTTCAGTTACAAACCTCTGAGGACATAACAAATACCTGTGTCTTCCACACTGTAGGAAAAACTGACCTTGAGAGGTGCATTCCAGTAGAGCTGCTGGTGTATCAGAAAACTGGTAGGAAAACACAAAACACACATTAAAATACTGTTGTCAAAAAACATCTTGGTATTTGTTATGCTGTGGCAAAGTTGTTTGGTACTCAAACATTTTCAGGGAGTCTGGTTTTGAAGCTGGGAACTGATTTATATCAGTGGAATTGTAGACAGAAGCTGTATTGAGTCCTGCACTGATGAAATGAAACTCAATAGCAGGAAAGTGATATTTTGGAGATGTGGTTTACAGAAAAGCAAGTTTCATCTGAAAGCTGTAATAAACCAGTGTGTGGCTGCAGTATTTTTGATCAAGGGTGGATGTTAAAGAGAAGCCAAACTTCAAATAATACACACATAGATGAGAAACAAGCTGGTGTGTTGGTAGCAAGGGGAGCAGGTAGGAGTAGACTCTGCTACTGATTTAGGGAGTTTAGGAGTAGTTTTCCTTGGGAATCTGTGCAAGACAATGCAATAGCCTTGAAAGAATTGTTATTGAGGCTCCTTGCTTAAGGCAGTAAAGGATGCAAAACGTTTTTGGGCTCAAGGACAGGTTACACAAAATAGTGGACAAGAAATCTGTGGAGGGTTCCTAAACAAACTGCAGCAAATTTAAGGATTCTATGGATTGAGGGCAGTTGATGGTTGAGGAAGTAATTTTGTGTTTGCCCTGATCATCCCTTCCCTGGTGCATTTTTATTTTAAGGCAACCACAGGAGTTAATTTTGGGATTTTTGTATTCCTCACCTCTGAAATAAAATTGACTGGCAAAACTATATCTCCATAATTGAGCTGGTCATTGAGGTGCCCTGATCCACACACAGTGAAATACCATGATTTATATAATATTTCCAGCCTATCCAGGATTCACTGTCTCTCTTTCATGATAGCAGTGTTAAGGATTTTTTTTTTTTTGTCAGTCCTTTTTCTAGTATTTTTTTGTTTAATCCAGCAGTGGCTGACTTAACAATATGAATTTTTTTGGATACTTAGCAATGTGCTGACGTGTTCTTGTTTCAGGATCACGATCTTCTGTGGAAAACTGAACTATGCTGAAATAGCATTGGCAGTATGTAGAAAAGAAAATCTCAGAACTATTTTTTTCTATCTTCTTTCTGCTTCATCTTGTCTAATCTTGCTCAGTTATCACGTGTGAACCTCTTCAGGCTTATTGAAGATATCCCACTACCAGTGAGTCTATGAATTACATGCAGTCTCTTCTCATTATCTCTGCTTGCCATTCAGCTTAACTTACAACTAGAATTCTTACTTGGACAGCAGGAGAAAGAAAGAATAAGTGTATGTGACTGGAGGGGGGGAAAAAACCAGCTTACATATTGGTTTAAAGCACAGCCTCACTGAAGATTTAAACCCATGGAAATTCTTAATCTTAATATACCCACACAGATAAACTGTTGGGCAGCAGTTCAGACAGGAAGTGTTTTTTCTGTTAGGAGTCATTATTTAATCACTACAAAGTATATATTGAAAAATGTGTTAGTGCCAGTGTGAGCGGGTTCTAGCTCAAGACAGCTCAGTGTTTTTATGTGGAGAACATGCATCAGTTGAATAAACAAACCAGAGGAGTAGGATGGACAACATGGCAGTCTAAAAAGGGATATTTCCAGTTATAATTAGTTGCATACCAAGTTTCACTTGGCTTTCAGCCTGCCTGTTCTTATCAGCAAGAAAATCCTGCTCCAGCTAACACGTATTACTAAGTAAGAAGTAGAAAAACAGTAACTAGTAACCAACTCTTGGAGTTTGTTACTGAGTCACTGGTGAAGTAGATGTTTCCTGGGTGAGTTAGAGATGGGAATAGTATGTTTGAATCACTTGGTGACAGTGGATAGTGCTGAGGAAAAAAGGGTTATTCCTCTGTTTTTCAGTGAAATATTTGCTAGAGAATAGCAGGTAATTCCTGCTGGTTTGCAGTAGGACATTGCTTTTGAGGCAGATGCAATCTTCCTGGATTTGTCCTTACAAGACAGATTAAATTACCCACGTGAAGTGCTGTTGCTGAAGGACTAATACCATCAGCAGAAGCAGGGCCTGTTTCTGCTGTCAGTTGCTTTGATGCTGACATAATCACAAAATGTTTTAAGGAGTGATCAAGATCTGACATTTCACTGGTAGAGAGCTCTAGTTCTAGACTGCAGCTGATATTTGGGATTTTTCAGTCAATCTTAGCCCCAGCATAACATTGAAATCGCCTGTATGAGGTAAGCAGTGATGCCACCCTTTAAACTCTTCTGAAAGGCAGGTTACCTGCTGATTACCTGCTGCCTTAGTCATCATGTAAGAATGCCAAAAATTTACCTGTTTGAGAAACACTGGGAAAAAATACTCTAATGGGAAAGAGGAGAGTCTTGCCAAAATCCATGTACTTGCACACAAGCAGATACACAATTATGGCTTATTGTCCAGGACAGAAATCTTGCTAAATGCAAAGAAGTATTAAGACAGCCTAGGAACCTAAATATAAATGCGCTTTTATACTCACAGTATGTTTGTTTGGGGTTGTTTTTGGAAGGGCTTGGGATGTGCTGCTGGTGAATGATTTACAGGGTTTGGCTTCTTTGTAGCTCTGTGACTTTGTTTTTAGGTTGCAGGGCCTTGGATCTGTAAGGCAGGCAGACAGTGTCTGTCTTTTCTTACTTCAGTTTTTCTCCTTTCTGTTTGTTATCCCTGCAAATTTGGTAACAGCTAAAGTATCATCAGAGAGAGAAACAAGTAAAGGTTCTCTGTTTCTCCAGCAAAGATGTTAAAAACATCTGGATCTTTTGCTATTTAGGAGCTATTGAGCAACCCTAGTGGGGAGGCTTGACTTGCTCACTGGGGTTGAATCTCTTGGGTTGGTTCAGTTCACAGGAGGCAGTTCCTTGTTCTCAGGAGGCAGTTCCTTGCATAACATGACGAGTGAAGTGATCCACATCATTAACTCCTTCTAGCAGGGCTGTTTCTGCACTGGAGCCAGATGTGCTGCTCATGATTATGTTCGTTGTTTCTGATGTATGGCAATATACCCCTCCCTCCTCTGGAGTGTTCTTGGGGTCAGCACACCTCACGTAGAGCTTTTATCTTCTGGGCCTTGTGTTCTTGGGATGCCAGGGAAAGCCACTGGCTCTGGCTCTTTTGTTTTGGAGTTGGTCGTGCAGGGGCTGCCTGGGGTTTATATCTGCAGGTACAGGCTTGACATTGCTCCTCCAGGTTTAACAAGAGCTGCTGAAGAAAGGAATTGATGCTTCCTCCAAGAGGATGCATCAGATGAAGAGCAGGTTCAGAGAAGAGTCATACATCTCCAGTGCTTTATTCCAGTTCCTGGCTGACCTCTGCTCCTGACAGCAGTTAGGCTGTCAGCACTAATGCAGGGAAGAGTAACTATCATTGTTCCTCACGTGTCATTTATGAACAAACCATAATAACCTGCATTAACACTTAAGAGGAACTTGAAATTGCACTGTCAAGTTGTCTTCTTGTTCACAGACCCTGATATTCTCCTTTACTGGGAGTAATTTATCTGTACCCTCGGTTACCCTCTTCCATCTTCTCTTCTTTGTGCTGAAACTGCTCCTTGCTGCAGCTGGCTGAACATCTGGACCCTGACTGCCTTCCCCCTTGTGTGAGAATGCCAAAGATCAGTGCAACTTTACCTGTTTGAGAAACAGCTTTTTGGCTACAGTTTTTCTTGTAGTAAAAATTGGCATGATTATTTTCAATGAAATTTAAAGGGGCTTATGACAGCTCATACCCAGTTTTGTTTCACTGGTTTGGTCAGATTTGACATAAAAATTTGGAGTTTAAAATGCGTAGTTTCTGTTTTACTAGTATGAAAAGCACAAGTGGGCAATAATTACAAAATATGGGCAGATAACACTTGGCCCTTTTTGGCTTCCTTGAGGTGCAGGGTGCTCCTTGTAAACAGCATTAATGGCAGAGTGAATTGACAGTGGCCCTGAGGGATGCCAAGGGAACTATTGTGGTAGCTTTCTACAAAATAGAGCTGCAATTCCCTATTTCTTTTTCTCCACTAAGTGCTTGTGTCCTCTTGCCTTATCAAACATTAAGAATTCTCATGAATAGCAAGAATGCTTTTAAGAGAGATGGCAAGAGATGTCACATTTTCTGCTGTATTGACTAAAGATACTGCTCAAGATTGGAAATACTGAAACTCCAATCTCTTTATGATGTATTTCTTGCTTCCTTCTCCATTTATTCATTATCATGTTCTGCTCATGTTCTTTGACCTAGTGTATTTTGACAGTAAATTGAGCACAAGAGCAGCTTGGATTACTGGTTTTTTGGTGTTTGGTAGATCAGCCCTTCAAAGTGGGTAGAACCTGGTTGGTGTGAGGGAGGAAAAACAGAAAAGGATGTATCTCTAAGCTGTCCTGAGATCTGAAAAGAGAATCTCACAATGTGAGGCACAGAAAAGCAAGGAGATTTCAGAGAAATAGAGCAATAAGCCCTCACTGTCAGGGAATTTCTTGCTATATTTCCTGCCTGTGGTAGCTTCAGAAGGCAGAGTGTCAGGGAAGCTGGTGTTAATCACTGCAGGTTGGACATAGAAGAGTGGCTAAAATTCATGGATGCCTTTGTAAAGCATTGGGAATTGACTCAAGAACAGGTGTTTTGGAGAAGGGGAAGACAGGAGGAGGCAGGCAGGCTTGGAGGATTTTACTGCAGAGCTGATAAATCTTACTGGATCTTGGAGTGACGGTGGCACTTTGGACTGAACTGTAACCACTCTGTGCAGAGTAAACAACACAAAAAAGTTGTAAAGTAAATACTCAAAGTTCAGATTTGAAGGCCTCAGAATTTCTAGTTACATTCTGATTTAATTCATACAGCATGAACAATTTCCTCAGGACTCACGATCTTGAATTCCCCAGACCTTGTCATGCTGAAGGCAGGTGTTTCCCAGCTGGATCTCTTGCCAGTCCCTTCCATTCTGTTAAGCTCCCATAGTCCTCTTAAAGCTGAAAGTTGACTGGCAGTCCTGCTGCCCATCTTGCAATGTTCTTAAGTGAGTGCTAAGGAAGCCTTTTGCTGCCTCTGTTTCAGGGATCTCCCAGATTTTCCCTGCTGACATTCAGTACCTCCCTACATTGATGGAGATAAGATATTTTCACATAACCGATCTAATGCACTTTTAATAACCCAGAGGTGTAAGAGGTGTTTTCATAAGCTGTGCCCAGGACAGAGTTGTAATACACACACTTTAAATTTCTGTGAATGAAACAGATGTGGAAGTGCTGGCATGGCAGGGGATCTGCTGGGGGAATTGTCTGGCCTCTCACCAGCCTGTCAGATATGTTTCCTCTGTCAGCTGGGAATTCCACTCTGCTCTGACAGCACGGGGGGAGTCTGGTCCCATTCAGGAATCTGGAACTGGAAAATGCTGTTATCTCCCTGGTGGCAGGGATTATAGGGCTTGCAGTATTTTATTGAGGTGCTTAAGCTTTCAAATGTGGGCATTTTTTAAGCTGTCTTCTTCTGTAGGGCAGAGTCTGAGGTTCAGAGCTGGACTTGGTGAGAAGACAGTGTATAGGAAACTGCCTTCCTGGTGATGCTCAAACAAACTGGGGGTGAAATTAGAGTGGATGTTGTGCCTGCCAGCTGAAACTAACTGTACAGGATTTTATTGAGGTGTAAATAATCCTATAGAGTAATACCAAGCAGGGTGAGAATGAATATCCTTTTGCTTATCTCTAGGATCTTGAATATCCTTGAAAGGTAAGGATGTAGCAGCTTTTCAGTTAATTCACATTATGCTTCAGAGGGGATCTGTGGATTTTAACTCCTTTCCCCTGGATCATTATGTAAGGCTAGGCTCTTTATAATTAGCTTAATTCCTGATTAGGCTTGTGTGCACCAGATAATGTATTTCCCAAGGCAAAGAATATAAAACTTGTTTGCCCAAATGTCAGTTTTTAAAAAAATCTATAAATTGCTTTAGTCTAAAAATACTTTGAATTTCCTTATAGTACAGCAGGCTATACAATTTAAATTGTATTGAACTTGAATCTGCTGGGATGCAGAAATTATATTCTGGTAGGTACAGCACTGCTGGCTAAGGCAGTTTCATTGTTAGGCTAGTGTAATCTTTCCTAGTAAACATATGCAAAGATCAAGGAAGTTTTAGAGAACTTAATAAGAAAATTCCCCATTTTCTGGGAAACATCTGCCAGACATAATGCTGTTAAGTTTTAGTGGTTTTTTTTTTTTTTATGATGTCATGTGTCAAGGAAAAAAAATGAAGCCTGGACTAGAGAAGGTGGCACAGTAATCACAGTTATGTAGCTAATAAAATACAGAGATGTATTGTTTAGCTTTTAATTTAATTATCTGAAGTGTTCTAGGCTATCAAGTATGGTTTCCTTGAAGATAATGTGTTGTCTTTGCCTAATCAAGGATAAATGAGCAAGAGCCCTTCCTAGAGAACTGAAAGGTCTCCTTTTCAAGTTTAATTTGCAGCACTTGGTGAAGGATTAAAGTAATCTAATTAAATGGCCTCATTTAAAATTTGCAGTCACCTAAGAGATGGCAGACAGATGTGAAAAGGGAATTATCCATAAAGCATGCAAGTTAAATTAGCAGCTTTCTAATTTGACTTTTTCAATTTGCAAGATTTCACAGGACTTGCCTTTTCTTTAGAGTTGGGTTATCTTCTGAGGGATCTGCAGTATGATGTTTGCTGAGAATGAATTCATCAGCATGTTGAAGGCCATTTTTTATTCATGGAGTTATTAAAAAAAAGGTGAACTTTATCGTGTGTATTTGACATAAAGTGAAGATCTTTGATGTTGCTGTTAAAGGCTGATGGTATTTTCCTGTGCAGGGTGTGCAGGGGCACTGCGGGCAGGAAATCTGACATTAGACACTTCCATCCACATGCAGACAGGTAGTGTACATGGTGAATTAAATGTTCTGCTGCTCCCAGGGGGAAATACTTGTGTCCTCCTTTGCACACCTGTGTGAGGGCAGTATCTCTGGTGTGCAGGAATTCACTGAGTCTTTGAAAGGATTTGTGTATTTCCAATTCTGTTTCAGAATGTGGATTCTGATGTTCTAACAAGTTAGGAGCCCCTAAATGCCCTGTCTGTAACTTTCTCTTTCTGTCTTTGTAGTGTAGATCAGCTTCCAGTTCACTGCTCTGGGGCATCCTATTCACTGACAAATCCCAAGGGTATTCCAGTTTGCATGAATTTAATGCTCCTTCGATTTTATCTCTGATTTTATCTTCGATTGTATTGCTAAGAAACTAAATGTTTCTTAGTGAGGTCTTGCAGCTTGGGGAGTGACTCACTTTAGGGTAATGCTGTGGTTACACAAGGTATTTTCCGCACTTGGAATAAGTAGAACTTTGAATTCGCTGACTGACACTGAACTTATGCAACTGTTGCACTTCAGGCCTTGTAGGTGAATAAGACAATTTCCAAAATAGGCTACAGTCTCCATCCAAAGAGGAAACAATGACTAGGAATGTGAATCTTGATTCAGGGATATCCATAAGGTCTGGGAACAAAAAAATACTGTGCTGAGATGCATGATGAGTGGTTATTTCCTACAAGTTTTAGCCATTGAGGAAACTGAAAGCAATCTCAAAAAATCAGCTTTTAGTCAGATTTTACATCATAGTTTTTGCAGGTTTGTGTTGCTGACCACAGGTTTTTGCTATGTCATATTTGTGGCTTTTTAAAAAATACTTAAGTTTGTGACTTAATACTTAACACAGTAGAAATGTTCAGTTTGTTGCTGAAGAAGGATAAATGAACAAAAAAGCCAACAACAAAAAATAATTCAACCTCTTCTCCAGTTTATTTTATAGATTACAAAAGGAAAAGAAAAAAAAGATGGTTGATGTAGAGAATGAAAGTTGGAGGAGGGAGCTGTGATCTGAAGAACGTAGTATTGCCAAATACCTGCTGGAACTCTGGAGTTCACAATGCCTGTCTGGGTTACTTTTGATCAGCATGGTGGAGTTAGTCACAGAAATGTAGGAAGCATACAGCTGCAGATGTATAGAAAACTGTGTTTAATGTGTGCTTGAATCAGGTTTAACATTGTTTTATTTTTCTTTCTTAGACTCAAGCACCCTTTAAGGACCAATGAACCCAATAGCTCATGGAAGAAAAAAATCAAAACAGGACATCCTTGGTTTCCAGGCTACCGAAGTATGGAACGAAAACTTTAGGGAGTGTTTTGCAGCCCATGCCAAACGGGACGGCCGTGAGCTTAGCAGGGAGTAATGGTGGCAGGAATTTCGGCAAGCACAATGGCACTGTTGGAATGTCTTCCTTTGCTTACAACTGGAAAAAATCAAATAAATATCAGCTTAACAATCAGAATGGGAGAGAGGCCAACGCCAAGCGCAACTCTAACGAAAAATTAATTGATTCGGAGAAGTTTCCTCAGTCTCCAGGAGCTTTGGGCAACGATGAGCTCAGGGTGGGTTTGAACAGCTCTGCTTCGGTTGCCTCAAAAGCAGCAAAGCAAACCAATATGTTTGTGTCTTCTACTGAGGAATTAAACCCAAAGTCTATACCTGGACTCTCTGGTTCAGCTAAATTCACCAAAGGTACCCTGTCAGGAAGGACATACTCTGGACTCAACGCCCCAAGGTCAAATTTAAATGGTTTTTATGGAACTCGGCCGGTGGTAGGTTTGCAGAGGCCTAGAGCCAATTCCAGTGCCGCGAGGACAAGTTCAGGGGAAAGCCTGGCACAGTCCACAGACAACAGTAAGGCTTTTTCCTGTGACAAAATGGTGAGATCGCAAAGTTTTTCACATTCCATTCAGAACTCTTTCCTCCCCACCGCATCTCTAACCAGGTCACATTCCTTTAACAAAGCTGTGGATCTTACAAGGCCTTATCACAGTCAGAATCTCCCTGCCAGGACGTCTCAGAGGTCTGCCCTGCTGCCGAGGAACGCGTGTCAGCTGGATGTCCCCAACGGGAACGAGCCGGGGAAGTACGGGTTCACCAGACCGTACTCGGTCACGTCAGCTCCTCCTTCCAAGAAACCTCCCCTGTCAAATGGATCTGGGTCAGCACCTTCCTATGGATACAGGCTGACTCGGCCCTCCCTGCTGAAGCCCACCCGGCAGCGCTTTGCCGGGAGCACCGCGGTGGGCGGCGGCCACGGCGCGGAGAGCGCGGAGATTTCAGCCAACATCAACAGAGCCGTGGATAAAAACAGTATCCTGGAGAGCAGGGCTCAGAGAGCAGAGCCTGCCCAGGGCCTGCAGGAAGCTCTGGGGAAACATGGGTCAAAGGTGGTGTGTATGAGCGATGATGGAGATGAGATATCCATATCGTCTTTGTCGTCCTCCGAGAAGAACGATCTGAGTGAAGACTTCAGTGATGATTTCATTGATATAGAGGAGGCAAACAGAACTGTGCAGATCCAGCAGAAGGAGAGCTGCCTTCAGGAGTTAGAGCGTGGGAGCAGAACCTCCATTGAGTCCTTCACGTCTCTCAAGGAAAGTGGAGGACCTTGCTGTAATGCTGATGACTGGCTTGATATAAATGTGTCTGGTAAATACCTATTTTATGTTCAAACCCTGTAATGGTAATGAAGTTATTTAATGTAATTGCCCATTGCTTATGAGTTGTTTCAGAATGGAACTGCTCTATGCTGGCATAGTATTTTGCTTATGCCTTTTCTGTATTGTAGTTTTTTCCCCAAGCATTACTTTGAAGAGCTCTTTGTGATAAAAATGAAGGTGACCTCCTTTAAACACATTTGTGTTGTGGTTGTGGGATTCCTCATATCCTTGCTTTGCCATTCCTTTTGTGGGTTGATGCTATTTTAAGAAAATTTCACCTCGTGCTCTCTCCACCTCTGTAGGCAGAGAACAGCTGTAACTGTTTCTAAGTAGTGGAAATAAGTGTAGGATGTGTAATTGAATTACTTCAGTTATAAACTGGATTGTTACTGGGCCTTTTTTGTTTTTTCTGATGCATATTAATTCTTTAAGAATTAATTGAAGACACTTCCAAAAGAAGATGCTTTTGAAAGCCACATTTTCAAATCTTCTCATGATAAAAGCTTGTTTAAGAGGTGTTGCAATTGAAAGACTAGATCCAAAGGATATATTTTTGGACCCACCTTCTAATATGTTAAAGAGATGCAGATTTCTAGAAGGTGTCTTCCACGGTGGGTGAATTAGGGCAGTGTAAAAGGTTAGCAAAGATGTAGGTTGGAAGATTCCTTGGTTGTAGCTGCCAAACCAGCTTGAGGTTTTCCCCTTTGATGTGGGAGCAATACTGGAGAAAGCTTTCAGATATTTCTGTTCCAGTACAGCTCCAGCAAAGGTAGCACACCAGTAACAGGCATTTTAACATTTATTTTTTGAATATTGGATTGTTTTTGGAATCTTAACTGATGCTGTTTTCTTCAAGCAGTGGATGACAACAGTGAAAGCACAAAACACATGAGTGAGAATGTCATCTCTTCAGAGATGAACTACAGGGCTGGCTCCTCCTTTGAGCTCTCTCCGTCTGACAGCTCTGATGGCACGTACATGTGGGATGAAGAGGGGCTGGAGCCTATAGGAAGTGTCCATCCCTGTGGAAGTTACGACTCTTCAGAAATGAACAGCATAGTATGTATCTCTTTTCAGAACTTGTGTTATTAGTGTGGTGAGTTTATTGCTTATGAAGTATTTTTTTTTTAATATTAATGCTTTTGAAAAAAATTGTTTCCTCTTTCCTCTGTAGTTGATAACTTTGGGAAACTTCTTGTTTAGGAACTCCTGTTTCTCCACAGGTGGCCTTGATCAGGCTGTTTGCACACATTTTTTCCTTTCCTTATCCTAAAGTCAGGACAAAACAGGTCCTTCCTCATGCAATCTCTTAGCAGCGCTCACAAAGAATAAGGGATAGGTTCAATACCTCCTACTGATCTCTAAACATAGGAATGGAAAAGCCAGAAAGCAGCTGTTGCCTCTGTGGCTTCCTGCATTTATTGTTTCTGTGCTGTGCTCATCGGGCCCCTGTGAGCTGCAGCAGATTTATGGTTTCTCTCTTCGTTCAGTCACAGCATCTCTGAGGTACAGACCTGGCTCTTTGGACATCTCCAGTGGGATACACAAATGCAGCACAACCTTTTTCTTTTTGCTAAACTCCAACTGATCTGCAAGATGCATCATTAAATATGAGGAGACTGAAAGGAGAGTTGCTGTGCTGTGATCCTTCATCTGAGATCAGGGAGCCAGCCTTGGAACTTTAGTGGGCCTGAAGAAAATTCTGTCTGTCTGTCCTGTTCATATTCCTTTATCTGCACAGACTTCTGAATTAGTCAGCTTGGATTTCATTAACATGGTGTTAACAGTGAGAACATTTGACAAAGCCAGTTTGGTTTAATCGATGTGTTGTGCTTTGTATGTTTCAGGCGTGTTGGGTGCTGTGTCACCACTGCCCAGTTTAGTTTTGTAGATGCCACTTTCAGACTCAGGCACTGCTCTGTAATTATATTCTTGGTGTGTAGCTAAATATGAATTCCTGAGATATTTTCAGCTGCTTGTGGTATTGTTTGCTCTCTGTCTTAAATTATGCAGTTGGGGTCTAGTGCTTGGAAGAGTTTAGCAGTGGTTTATTAACTTTTTGTGGCAATTGTGGCCAGCTTGGAAAAACTGTTAGGGATTTTTTGTAGTATGAGTTTTGTAGCTTTATTGGTGCTTGTAGGGAAAACCCAAGTTTGATGGAGACCACTGGAAAAACAAACACCCTTGTCCCCAGACACATGCCATGCGCATGCCAAGGAAACAGGGAAGTTTGTAAACCTTGTCCTTGATAAGTTTTAAATACAGATATTTTTATACCTACTTTGAAATGTAACAAACAAATGTAAGACACTTCTTTTACTGTGCTTTTGGAGTGTTTATCTGGGTTTTGATAGATGTAGCCCCTGTGAATTAATTTGTGCACGGGTATGAGTTACTCCTGAATCACTGTGCTGATTGACAGAAGCTGTTGTAAGCCTCGTGGAGCAGAGGTACATTAGAAGCCTTTGATATTCTTGTTCACTATTTTGGATTATTTCTTTGTCTATTGAAAGTAGAAAGTTTTTAGAGAGAGCTTAAAAATGGGAGAATGTATTTGCTGGTTTTTGAGGAAGTGGAGAAAGGAGATTTTAAGACTTGATGTTGAATCTAGAAGATCGTGTGGCGTTTCTACCCATTGATTTTTTATCCTGTTAGTGCTTTTCCAGAATTTCAGTGCTTACTGTACTGTGACTTCTGTCAGAATGAGAAAAGCATCAATAGCACATTTTATTTTTGCAAGGCAGAAATGTATTTTCAGTAGCTTGGGTTTCGAGGGGGAAAATGTAGCTCTGAAGTGTTGAATTGCCTCTTAGTAGTGGGATTTTTTTTGTTTTCTTTTTTTTCCCTGTACTTGTTGGCTTTGGTAGAAATTATGATTATTTGATTTCTTTAACCCAAACCTTAAGGAATGATATTTTCTAATCGGAAGATGCAGAAGAATTTCTGATGCAGTTTTTCATTCTTTCTGAAGAAGTGTGCTCTTGAGTAGGTTACTGTGAGCTTTTGTTCCATGTTTTTCCTTTACTCTGCAAGCTGGGAGTGTAAAGACAAAAAAGTGAAGGCATTGAGAATAATTATTGTGATTAGTCAACACGTCAGATGTTTTGATTGCTGGGAGATACGTGATCAAATTATGCAGTTTCTGTCCTCTAGTGTGGTGAGTTAAAAGCAGTTTCTATCTGTGTGTGTCAAAATCCAATTGATGGGAGTCAGATTTAGGAGTTTGGAGTGCTTGGGCTGGTGCCAGCCTGCCCCTTGGATTTAGTGTTTCCAGGGCAGTGACCAGAGCAGTGGTTCTGCAGTTCCTGTGCCACCAGGCTGGGGTGAGGAGAGGCAATGAGGCTGAGCAGCAGCTCAGGGTGAGTAACTGAGTGCTGAGTAATTGCTCATGTGTAGTGTACAATTCTTTTTCTTCCTCATTTCCATCAGCTGTTGTTTTGTTAGTCTTTTAAGCCGCTTCCTTCTTAGTATCAACAAATGCTAAATGCTAAACGCTTTTCCTGAGCTCTTCCATAGATGGCAGTGCAGCTCCCCGTGGGTGGTTTTAGATTAGGAGTGTTTGGACCATCTCTGGAAGGGCAGAGGGGATTTTAACTGGGCTCCTGACATGACAACCAGCAGAGGAAGGCAGCAGCAGGAACCTGCTGGCCTCTGAAGCTCATTGTTCCTTTTTGGGGAGCAGAAAAGCCTTTTTGCTATTCTCAGTGCATCTTGGTTTTAAAGACATGGGGACCAAGAATAAAATAAATTTGGCCTCTTTTAGTACAGTCCTTCTGTTCTTTACTAACTGAGTGAACAGCTACAGAGAAAATGTGTAATCCAGTCTTGGAGGTTTGAGTCATACAGATCTAAATAATGTCATGGGGGAGACTTAGAGCTTGGTAGGAAATGTGTGGGGCTTTTGTAAGAATGAAAATATTTTTATTGTCTTAATTGCAAACCAGAAAATAATTCTAATTCTACTCTCCCTGTTGTTGTTCCATTTCCACGATTTTTTTCTCGTTAATTTTTGTCTGAAAATACTGTTCACCATAGGTGTGAGCAATGTAGTCTCTAACAGCCTTCTTGATGAGAGTCTCATGGTTGTTTTTCTTGCCCTCTCTTCTTGTAGCACGGTTTGAGGTGTTTTTTCATCTCCAGCACATTAAATAGACACATGAGGAACAGAAGCTTTAATTTGTGTCTGTTCAGAGTGAAGCTTTGAATGTTTTTGGCAAGTGAAAGTCCTTATTTCCATTGAGAAGGGTTGGTCGTACAGCTGTTACTGTTCTGAGTTATCTGCTTGTTGTTAAAGATGCTACAGAAGTCTAGTGCTCAAAGTCTGCAAGAAGTAAAACTTCAAACTGGAAACATTCCAATAATTCTGGCTTCTTTCTGTAATATTCTCAAGAGAAGTTCTTGTGATTCAGGGTTTTTTTTTGTTTCTTTTTAAGCAATTTAATTTGGGCCAATAGGTTTGGACAGGAAGTGTTCCCTGTACTGTCAGATTGAGTCCTCTGCCCTCTTTTTCCTGTAGGTTTCAGTAGCAGTGTGAATCTCTGCACTGTGTTCACTTTCCTGAAGTAAATAAAGCCAGTGTTTTTGGGTATGTGCAGAATGAACATCAGTGTAATTATAAGGGCATAGGATTATGGAATAATAATTGAAATCTGCCTTGAAGAGACAGATGGGGTTTAACTGCTTTGCTGAGACTTTAATTGCTCTGGGGATGAAATCTGGATCTCACTGGAATGAATCAGTTTGACACATGGCCAGAATTTTAGCTGGAGTATAAAATAGTTACATTTTTCTCTTCTTCCAGGCAATTTTTGAAATCTTATAAGATTTTTGTTGTTGTTCTTTGTTATATTTTCCCCCCTTTGTGACTGTAACTTGGGCAAGGGCAGTTCTGAATTAGTTTTTGAGACTAGCAGAATGCTTTCTGGCTCCTGAAGCATTGGTGCTCAGTGAAGTATGCTTTGCTTCTTAGAGAAAATCAACTTGCTGAAATAGAATTGTTTAGTTCAGTTGTTAATTTCTTTCAGCAGTTATTTACAAGTAATTTAGTGTTAATTACCTTCATTTTGTAAATAATTCACTTCTCAAAATGACTCTATAGTAATGTTTAAATTGCCAGTCTGATTTCTCAAATGAGTAATTTATTAACATGAATTCAGACTTGTAATATGTGTAGTTCAAATACATTTGTTTCCTTAGAGTGAAGTGTTCTCTGTATTGCCTTCTACCCATCTTCCTTTCTTTGGTTGAACTTCCTTTTCAGGGAGTTAATGCCAAATTAAAACTAATTCTTGTTCTATGAGAAGCTGGGCTTTCTAAATTTTGTGAAAAATCTTTTTTGTTTTAAAATCTTGGTTTTTATTTTCATTACAGCCGTTTGGTTACAGCTGTAATGAAAATAAAAAAGCAAGTCAGCCTAAGATAATGTAAAAAGTCTATAATTTTTCTCAACACAAACTTTTCTTTTTTTTTTTTTTGCTCTAACTTTCTAAAAGAGTAGTCATGAAAGGAGTCCTTCAGGTGCGAGCTAGTTACAAAAAGCACACATTAAAAGCTTTTCATATAATGAGCCAGTTGAAGTTCAGTTCTTTTTTCTCTTTTCATCTTGCAAAGAACAATGAAGATCTTACTCAAAGCAGAGAAGAGCATTAAAAAGACACATATTTCTTGACAGGCTGTACTCAAATGAACAGTGTTGACTTCCTGCATTTCCTCCCTTCTTAGAATGCAAAAGGTGAGGTTAATAAAGAGAATTAATTGCATTTTGTGCTCCCATGATGCTTCCTAAAAGTAACTTGTATACTTCAATTGGGCACTTCTTTAAGAATTATCTGAGTTTGTTCTGTGCCTGAAAGCAAAGGATGATTTCACCTCAGTCAGTGCCTTTTTGACTGAAATTCATTATTAATAAATACACACTTCCAATTTTGTATGTGGTTAGAGATTTTTAAATTGGTTTTTTTTTGCTAGTGAACATGATGCAGTGAGAACTGGTGACACTATTAGATGCCCAATACTCTGGTGAGGATGTGAGGTTGAAAAGAGAGAGAAGACAATATTGTGGTATAATTATTTAACCAAGTATAATTGTTCTAGTCTTAGGGAATGTTGTTATATATGTTGGGGTGATTTGGATTTTGAAGTGGCTACTCCTGTATTGCAGTGCACAGACCTCTGTGAGGCTGGTCTGAGAGGAGTGACATTTTGTGAACAACCTTTTATGGCAAATTACCTTTTTTCCTTTGGGATGGGAAAGCTTCTATGCCTTTGAGAGCTGCTTCCTTCAGAACTGACACAGTGAATCTTCTGCTGCTTTGGCTGGGAAAATCAAGGAAGGCAACTCCACTTGTACTTTTGTGTTGTGTTCATGGCATCCATGGATTACACACTTGGATTTGTGTTGTGGGGAGAGGAAGGGAGCGTGGGCAGCTGCTGGGATGGGGTGTGAAATATGAGACCAAACACTGGTAAAAGTGAGCACTGGGTTCATTTCCTAGGCACATTTTCTCTAGGAGTTGGTAGCTCCATGTCCAGGTGTGAGTTGGTTCTGAGCTTTTGTGCTCTTGGCTCAGGCTGTGGAAATTATCAGGATAATGTGGCATAAATACACTTTTGCTCTAGTGCAGTAAGTGAGGGAGTTAGTGTGTTGTTAGAAGCTCATGCAGAGATTGGTCAAAATAGAATCACCCCAGAGTAGTTTGGAGGTATTTGAGGATTGTTTTGGTTTTAATTAGAAGTATGTTAAGCTGGCTGGGTAAGAATAGAACACATTAATGCTGTGCAACGTGTCATATTTAGGTTACTCCAAAAGTCTCATTAGACTCTTGCACAGAGGAGACAACTGAGCTCCTGGTACCATGCTCTTCCTCTGAGGTTATTGTTTGGTTCCTTTCTCAGCTGGGAATTACTTGAAACATCTGTATTTTCCTTAAACCAAACACTGTACGTTTGATACAAGTGCAGGTCAGTGGAGTGAGAATCATTCACACAATCATTTCTTGCCTGTTAAGAGTAGCTGTAGGAATCACACGTTGCTTAATAGGGTGAAATGCTCCATTGCTGGTTAGATAAACTGGGACAGCAGTGCTGAATCTCTGGTATTGGAAGGCTTTTTGTGCAAACAGCCTGGAAGCAGTGAGTGGGAAGAGCTGCTTTTCCTCCTCCCCTGCTCTTCCTCTGTCACTATTTATGCTCACTGCTGACTGCTTTCTGTCATGGTGCTTAAAAGTAAACAGGAAACTCTCTATGTAAAAGCACCAGCCTATTAAAAAGAAAAAAAAAAAAAACCCACCAAAATAGAAAATGTTAAATTTTGCTGGAATTCTACAGAAGGATGGTTACATTGCCTCCCTCTTTCAGCTTTCCTCATTGCTGGAGGCTAGATGGCAGTCAAGGAATGCTGCTGTGGCAGTGCCTGTAGCCTGGGCCTTGTTTTTGAAACTGCTCTTGCTTTTGAATTGGTGAAGTCTCAACAGAATGGCTGATGTTTCTGGTTTTCCTCTCTTCTTTCATTGTGTTACTGAATTGCAGATTTTTTACACAGTTTGATATCCGATTTTATAGTTTAAAATAATTAAAACCTCAGCAAGTATAGATGGTTTAGATACAGCATGTAATAACTTAAGCTAATAATGAATTCCTCTATATCTTCAGTAAGCTTAGGTAGAACATACAATACCTCTATAAAAATGTTTTCAAGAACAGTAAATGTTTCCATTCTACTTAACAGTAGACCATTCTACTTAACAGTTAAACCAAAAATATTTTGGTTTTTCAAACCAAGTTCTCGTTTCATGTGTTGCCACAGCAACCTTCAGTTATAGAGCATGGGCAAAATTACAAAATACTTGTTTGGCTGCGTGGCCTAATTATCTTTAATGTGATTTGTACAGTGAACTCCTTTCCTGTCCTGTCTTTGGTAATTTGCAGAGTTCTGTCCCACCTCTTCCCTGGGTGATTTTCTCTGGTTTAAGGACTTCATTTACAGTGGGTTTTTCTCTTCAGCCCTGTAGTACAATATGTGCTTTTCCTCTGTCTATATTTTCTGCCTTCACTTCAGAGTTCTGTTCAGTTCCTAAATAGCACTGCCTTTTTGGAGACTTCCTATTTCTTTATTTCTCTCTTTTTTGGATGCTGTCAAATGCTGAAAATAGCATTGAAAAAGACCCTGGAGATTTCCCTCTTTTCTTCTGTCAGCCTTGACTTGTTTGACTTTGGCAGTTATCCTTTAGCTGCCCTTCAGATGACTGATTTGCCCAGTCTGTTTTGTGTTTGTTTTTAAAAGCCACTTCCCTTTCTTCATTCCTCGAGCACCTTGCAATGATGGTTTGTTAGTTTCTGTGCTACTCTCAAATGTTTCACTTCAGTTTTTTTGCCAGATTGTCCTGCAGCTCTTTCTTTACTCACACTTACCTTCTGCTGTGGTCTTTTTTCATCCTCATCAAAAGCAAGACCTAAGTCAATTGGCAGCAAAACCGGTAATAAAAACAATTAGTTATTTTCCTTTAGCTGTCTGCTTCCTAAAGGTGGAACAAACGAATGAGCTCTGAGATTGTGAGTTATAGGAACAGGTAACATGTTGTTCCTAATACTCACCGCCAGTTCATGACTCCCTCAAGGCAATTGCTTTTCCTGCAGAATATCCCAATAACAATAGAAGTACCTAAATATTCATTTTTTTTATGCACTAATGTGGTGATGAAACTTGTGTTTTATCTTATGGCTATTTCAGGATGACGTTGCTGACATTATCTGGATATTGTGTTTCTTAAGAAGCTCGCAGGCAGAAATGCTCAAAGTGCTTTCACACATGGCCCAGTGATTACAAAGTCCTGGTATTTGCAGTCGAGGAGGTTTTTTTGGAGCAAGGAGTTTCCTTTCCTCAGCGTGGTGAAGAATGTGTAATTAGGGAAGCATAATGAAATGTGCTGTTGACAGGAAAGTATGTCTGGAATCTCAAATGCTGACCTCCTGTGACACCATTAGACTTCCAAAGTTGTGTTTCAAAGATAGTGAGGTGGCTTATCAGGGTTTATTAGTAAACATTCTGGCATGTTGTGTTTTTATATTGTGCATTTTTAAATGCATTTGCACAGCAAGTGGCAAAGCTTGTCCACTTTCTTTTGTGTTTGTGGCCACTGTTTCTATTTTATTTGTCATGCTCATTAAAGTTCTTGCAGTAGAAGAAAATAATGCTTGTTCACACTAATTTGGAAGATGAAAGCATGGCATAGAAATAATTTAGCAACTAGCAAACCAAAACTGCCTCTCAAGCATGCCTGTATTTTGCAGAATTGTTTGAAAAAAATATGCATTAGTTTAAAAACTCCTGGTTCCTGGAAAAATGTAAATAAATGGAAGCAAAAGGAGCAAAAATATATGGGCATTTTGCTGTCCCAAATATTAAATCCATGTTTCTTTTAAATGGCTTCCATTTTTTTTGACGCTTTTCCATAGTTAGATTTATTATTATTCCCAGTGCCTTGCTGGGTAGGTTTTCCTGTTTTTTCCTGTAAATGCATAGAATGCTATTTGTGGACCAAGCAATTCAGACAGGACTTTGAAATATGACAAAAACAGGTGGTTTTGTCTCAAGTATTCCATCTTTCCTTTATATTGCTCATGTTTTACAAAGTGCATATAACTATTTTCATCTCGCACTCTTCCTGAATAAATAACTTGCCCTGCAGAAATGTGAAATGTTTAATGTTCTGTGTCACAACCCAAACCCCCCCAAAAATCTTAAAATATACTTATTTAGCTCTTGTCACCATTTATAATAAAATACAGCAGTGCTTTGTGAGTGCTGTAGGAAGGCTGCTGAGGAACAGCTGGAGCAACATTTCAGACAAATGCCCATTATTGTTCTTCCTTTTCACCTGTGCATCTGTGACAGAGCAAATCTGACAAGTGATGGCAGCAAAGGGGTGCCTTTGCAAGGGAATATTGTTGTGCACTGTGTTCATAGCCAGTAGCCACTTAAGTATTTAATGATCGTGTTATTATGGGAAATAATTATAAAACATTTATTTGATTACTGTGTGGTAAATATTCAATATTAGTGCCAGGTATCACCTTTAGGGGTAGCTGATAAACGTGAGAAGAATCCATATTTCTGCTGTCAGGAAAGAGGCCAGTGTGAAGTGCCTGAGTCTGATCTCAGGCCTTAAAGGCATGACTTTTACTGGGAACTCAGGAGTTGGATATCCATAGGAGTTCCCTCAGGCCTGCTCTGTGTGATAGCCACTAGGTGTGTGTAAGTTTAATTTTCTTTGAGGAATGGAGTGAAAGGGTGTCTGGGTTCTCTGCCCAGGCTGCTGGGTGTTCACAGCCTGACCTCCCCACTTCTCCTCCTCTTGGTCTTCTTAAAGCAACAGGGCTCTGTTGCTTTGGATTTTCTTGCTTTTGAGTCTTTAAATTTTTGCAGTAAGATTCTCATGCAGCTTCATGAAAACAATATATGTTTTTAAAATTTATCTACTTGTGTTTACATATTTGTTCTCTGGGAGGAGAAATGTGATTGATGGTGGTGTTCACCAATAGGGTCAGAGGGGTGGAAACTTGTACAGCCAATCTTTGGCCCTCTGACCAAAATGTATGTAAGATGGAGTCAGAAAATAAAGACAGAGCTTTCCTTGTCTGACCTTGTGCTGCCTCATTCCTCGTGTGTCATAAACAGTGACAGGAGTCAGTCTCTGGCTTTTAAACACTGACTGGGCTTGCCCTCATTGCAGTCCTTTAATGCACCTGACTGTATTTAATAAGTATAATTCATTTAGCACTAACACTTCATAGCATTTTTCTCGTGCCATTAGCATACCCATGCACTGGGATGGTTTGTTAGTCCCTTTAGGAGCAGCTTTATATGAACCATAATCTGAGGGACAAAAAGAAGAGTTTGATGCTCATATTAGCATGTTTGAAGCTTTGTTGTCTCAAAAAGTCAAGATAACATTGCTTTCCCTCAATTCCTTTCAATGATTTCATGATAATATGAGAGCTGAAATAAGGGAATTTTACATCATCTCTTCATACAGCTGTTTTTGAATTACAAATAAACAAAGGAGTTGAGTTTCAAAATGCTTCCAGCTGTGGAGAAGGCAGGGTATTAATGAATAAAAAATCTTGACATCAGGCAGAAAAATGTTTTAATCCATCTTTGTTTCATCTAGCACTGTTATATTAGTTTGATATTAGCAGAGTTGTGATGATCCTGGTTTGGATGGTCTCAAACAAGGCTGATGTCCACCAGAGGAGAGGAGGCTGCTGGTGACATGGCATGTCACCAGCACATGTGTGCACAGTGAAAATGTAACAAGGCTTTTGGTGACCCTGGGGTGAATGAGGCTTCATGGAAGCAGCTGTACTCACTGTTCCTCTCTTGCAGGATATCTTGAACAATCTCGATTCCTGTGATCTCGAGGATGATGATCTCATGCTGGACGTGGACCTGCCCGAGGACACGCCTCGTGACAAGGGTAAGGCAGCCAGGCAGTCTCACTGTGAAATGAAACTTCATGGGCTTGAGAGACTTCTCAGTTGCTTTCTTCTGACTCTTGACTTAATAAGTCACTGCACTCTTTGAATTTGAGTTTGTTTTTTTTTTAAAGAAACAGCTCTTTCTTTTGTGCAATACATGAAGGGAGATATTTCTGTTTTCCCAGTTTTTTGGTTATTTGATGGGTGATAGAAACAGAATTGTGGGTACGAGCACTTATTCTAGTAATGTTTAACAGCCCTTTTTGCCAAGACTTTTGTGACCACCTTACACAGAGGTGCAGACCCACACAGAGGACAGCAGGCAGCAGCAGGTTAGACACGGAAAGTTTCTTTATTGTTCTGACTTTATCAGTTTGTATACACTTTTTACAGAGGGCCAGGATTGGCCCAAGAAGGTTACCACCTCATGACTTCATTGGTCACTCTTACTATCAATCAAGTTTTCTTCTCAGAGAAGAACTATGCAAAACACAAGATAATTTCTAAAAATACATACAGTTTACATAAAGCAGTGTGAGAATCATGCTGTGAAGACTCAAACACTTGCAAACAAGAAAATGCAACACGCTTTTTCCACAATTCCCTGCAACTGGGCTGACGTCAGCCCTTAAAGACTTCCCAGTGCTCATAAACTCTGCTGGTTTCACTTTGGAGGCCGAGATGGGGCTGGGGCAGTATTTATAGCAGCAGCTGTAGCTGCAGAGGCACGCAGGGCTGAGGAGGAGGCACAGATCCCGGGGTGACGCTGGCTGGGAGGGCAGTGGGGAGGAGGAGCCCCTGTCCTGGAGTTTGTGCGGGGCACACACTGTGCCCTGCCTGCTCCTGCTCCTGCACAGCACTGACAATGCCAGGGGAGCCTCCTGGGGTAAGTGGGGGACACAGGACAGCATTCAGGGCCGTTTCTGCCAGCTCTGAGTGCCCGGGTACAGATTGTTTTGGCTTTCTCTCAGCCATTTCCGGGCTGTTGCCAAATTTAGCGTTTGTTTCCCTTAAGACGTTTGTGGAGTTCCTGTGGCTTTGCAGAAGTTGGTGTTTTGAAGAGATTTAGTTGGTTTCCTTGTTTGAAATCGTGCTAGTTGTCCAGGTGAATACAGATTAAATGTCTCTGAATCTGAAAAAATCAAATAAGGTGAATAAGTATATCTGTATTTTAAGTAATAAACTGGGGGTTTTTTGCAGTGCAATACTGGCCTTTTTTCCCAGTGTTGTCTTTCTCTGTTTCTGTGTTGTTAAAACTTGTTAAAGGCCTGGGGGTATCATCAGTAAGAAAGACAGGAAATTGTTACTTTTAAATTTCTATTTTTCCATAATCTCTATCTCCTCCAAACAATTTTCTGTTTAAACTGGAAATACTATTAAAGCTGGATTCTTTAGTTTCTGGTACAGGTTGCTCTTATTCTTGTAACAAGTTTATATTACATTGTCAGGCAGTCTGCTTGACACTTCTAAAATGCAACTGTTCTGGATCAGTTAAAGAAAACAAACCAAACCTCACAGACTTTACACTGCATCTGCTGTACCAGCACATAGTTAATATTTTATTTGCAAGGTCCTGGGAACAAGTCTTACAAGTTTTTTTTATAACATTATGCTCTCTGTAGAGGAATGTGAAAATATGAGCCGCTATGACAGACAAGACAGAAATGTAAGACAACATCAGGAGGGATTCTGGAAAAGAGCACCACAGCAGCGATGGAACACACAGGAGCACTATCATCTTGGCCACACTGACCATTACATCCATGGTAAAAATGATTTGAACAGGTAAAGCACTTTCCTATATCCTCACAAACACTTAAAGCACCAGGGAGCAGTTCCTTTTTGGCACTAAGGGGTCTCAAGTGATACTGAGTACAAGTACAACATTTTCAGAATAGTTGTGTGTCTGAGTGGAAGCACCACTGAGGATTATAACAATTTCTTTTCAAAACTTAGGCTTCTGTTTTCGTTCCAAGTACTTGTTGCTCATGTTGATACAGTATTACACATGTTGATTAAAGTACTTTGTGTTCCATGGAAAACCATTGCAGTGTCTTACTACTTGCATTTTGTAGGTTTGGGCAGCTTTTTGCAGTTTAATTTGTTGGTAAAGTAAATATAACCTTAAAGTCCTTAACGGGTTGAATGACAGTTTATAGAAATTCTGCTGAACCAACTGGTTTTAGGGAACTGTAGTTCATAGTCTGAGAGACGTCTCTGGGGGCTGAAAGGAAAACTCTGTATATAAGTGAAATAGCATTGACATTCTCTGATTTATTAATTTATTTTCTGCTGTGTGCCACAGTATGCAAGTATAGCCCATGTTGCATAACACTTTCCTTTTTACCAAATGCTGCCCGGGTCCAGTTTGTCATCTCTGTGTTTCTCTGTTTTGGGTGTTTTTTTAGGGATACAAACTAACAAACAAACCTGGAAGCTGCGGTGTGTCCCCTTGATTCTTTAGCCTGATTGTTTACATTCTTGAACTGGAGTTTCTCAAAACAAACTAGATTGTTTCCATATTTCTCTGTGATGGGCTTCTGAATTGACCACTGGAGTCAGAGAGGTGTTCCTCTCATCTACCAATCCTTGACCAAAATCCAAATTCTATTTAAACCCCAAACCATAATAAAATGCCCTTCTTTCCTCACTTCAACCTAACCAGTGAGTGTGGGGTTCTTTCATGACCCTAACAGTGACAGCAGTGGGTGCCCTGGAGGGCTGCAGAGTGGGCAGTGGTTACCACAACTCCAGTTTTCATCTGTTTTTTGTGTATTTTAGGGGCTCAGAGTACGTGGAGGCTGCAGTGGGTGCCCTGGAGGGCTGCAGGGCGGGCAGTGGTTACCACAACTCCAGTTTTCACCTGTGTTTCTCTGTTCTGGGTGTTTTTTAGGGGTTCAGAGTACGTGGAGGCTGCAGTGGGTGCCCTGGAGGGCTGCAGGGCAGGCAGTGGTTACCAGAACTCCAGTTTTCACCTGTGATTTGTGTTTTTCAGGGGCTCAGAGTACGTGGAGGCCGCAGTGGGTGCCCTGGAGGGCTGCAGGGCGGGCAGTGGTCTGGCAGCACCGCGGGCGCTGGCCGAGAACACGGTGATGCTGGACGAGATGACCCTGAGGCACATGGTGCAGGACTGCACTGCTGTCAAAACACAGCTCCTCAGGCTCAAGAGGCTGCTGCACCAGGTCAGCTGTCCACAGGGAACAAGGCAGGAAAATAAACTAGGGACTGGGCATTCTCTTTGGTCTTATGAGCATATTGGCATTTCATTTATACATCGAATTACACAGTGTCAGAAAGTGACTGTACCTTTTGTTGCTATTTCCAACAGTACCTTTTCTGCCTTGACTACAAAACTTGCTAAATGCTAATATTTTTCCTGTTTATTCAGTATTAAATTTTACTTCTCTGACCAAACGTCAACTTAAAAAAGAAAATGAATGGATGTGAAAACCAGCTTTTATCCAATAAGGTTCAAAAAAGCTGGGAGTTAAAGAAAATTAAAAGATACTAAAATTGATTCCAAACTCGTGTTCAGCAAGTCAGTGCTAATGGTTTTTACTCAAGACTTTGTTTTCCTCATTCTTTTCATCTTTTCTGTGTATTCTGACAAGAAGCTTAGCAAATCCTACTGAGTCATCTCTACTGGAAATGTTCACACTTAACCTTCCTATGTTATGAAATTGTCATAAGCTTTTAAGGAGCTTTTTCAATGCACCTCAAAACTTGGCAAGTTGTGGGAGTTGGTAAACTGCTAAATGACTCAGCAGAAGTATGGCATTTCAGCTACAAAAATTCCTTTGTTACCATAATAAAGAGCAGTCCATGAGACTTTCTTTGGAGGCATATACTGATTAGCATTGAAAAGTGTTTGTGTGATGTTGTCTTTTAATACTAAAACAAGACACAACAGAACAGAAAGCAAATCAACCTTGAGGCTGATTCAAGGGTGTGATTGTGCCTTTTAGAAATGTGAGCATTTGCTTCCTGTGCTGAGATGTATTCCTGATTTTGTCAGGGGAAAAACAATAGTAGCAAAAATAATGCAGGGTCAGAAGGGGAAGGTGTGTTCCCAGAACCTGATGTGTGAGTGGTGGGCTGCAGGAACTGTGCCCCAACAGCCCCAGGGTTTAATACAGAGGTGCCAGAGAACCTTTACCCAGGGTTTGAATGCCTTTAATGCAAGGACAGTTTGGCAATTTGATGGATGATCTGTGTGTGTGGTTCATGGTGTAAAGGCTTGCACATTATAGCCAAGTACTGTGTGGTCCTGCAGAGTGTCATGTGTAAAATCCTGACCTGGTTTATAATAGCCAGGTTGCAGAATACAAACCTTGCCTCAAGTAGCTCAGATTAACTTTTTTAAAAGAACTTAAATGTGCACAATGGAGCAGTTACTCTTAATATACCCATTTTTCAAAATTTGCTCCTTGTCTTGACAAATGCCCGATCCTTCCTCCCTGGAACAGTGAGTTTAGTAATAACAGGTGTTACTCTTCCCTTCAAACTTTGTCAGGCATACTTGGCTGTATTTTCATGACCTAAACCAACCCTGTTTTGACTCACCAGTTCCAAAACTCATCATGGGACTTCAGAATATTTATTCTGCTCTCCTGTGTATTATCCAGTCTTTTAATCAAAGAGCATAAATAGTAATGTAAAAGTAAATTAGCCTGCTACAGAGGAGGAGACTTCAGACCTTTGCTACCTTAGTTTACTAAACAATTAGGGCAAAACTTGTATGAAATATTTTTTCATTACATTAAGGTGTTAAGCCTTTACTGTAAACATTGAGCTTCATGCTAACAGGAATGAGTTAGAATGCCATAATCCTTTTTTACTTCTTTAGCAGGAATATAGTTTTGAAAACAATTAGTTGAACTTTAGCATTCTGAACTCTGAACTAGGACTGGATCACAGGCAGCTTCTTGCTAAATATAAAAAGATCCAGGTACAAAGCCAATTACTTTCAAGCTCCAGTTTTATTCTGGAAGCAGAAGTTCTTCTCCACCAGTATTACACATTTAAGTGTATGTGTTCCCTTTCTCCAGTTGTGACATTCAGCAATAATATTTAATTTGGATAGGTAGGAATAGAGTTGTAGTCTGGACTTAGGCATAAAGTCTCAGAGGAACAGTTACAGTAAAATAGGGAGAGTTAGTAATTAAATTCAGTTTTATACAATTATCTAATCAGCTGTAGCACGAGTTAGCGTAGAGCACAGCACGTAATGAATGTATACCTAGCAGATTCCTGGGGAGACTTAATGTGCTGTGCTGGATTCATTGCTGTGACTGCAGCTCACATAACTGGGTATAAATTAGCAACATAGCTGCAGCATGTGGGGCTGGTGCTGCATTCCCAGTTCAGCTGGAGAAATAAATAGTTATTTGAGTAACAGAGCCCAGGCTGAGCTCTGTGTGAGCAGGAGAACAGTGGCAGCAGTACAGGTGCTCACAGTACACTCCTCACACACTGTCATCATCTTCCTGTGCCTTCACACAGCAAAATCAGCCACAGGAGTCTCTGTCATACAGAGTTCAGACAATTTTCACAGTACTGAGTATAACCTCTGACTTCTCAGTAATGTTATACTAACTCTATGGAGTGGAACATGCAGCTTGTTCTTGTACTGAACGCAGCCATCTTTACAGACTGTACTGCTGGAGAGCGTTCTCTCTTTAATGCTTAACTGGAGTGCTAACTTTGTGTTGTAAGAAGAAATGCTTTGGAAGTCTAATTCTAGTAATAATTGACATGTAAATGTTAATGCCTCTTCAGCATTGACTAAGGTACTTCATTTGCATCCTTATTAAGAAATAAGTTTTCTTCTGATCTTAACAATTTCTTTCTCCTCCTCAATTAATTTCATAAACTTGCTGCTCTGGGTGGAGGCTAATGCGTTAATATAATTTTAAATAAGGGTGTTCTATTTCTGTTGCCCTGGAGCCTTTGATCCTGGCAAGGATTGACCATCCTCTCTAGTAACCCAGCCATGGTTTGCATCCACCCTGCCTTACCTCAGATCAGCCCTTGCTGCTCCTGTGGGGAGGACTGAAACGTAAAGTAGCTCACAGAGCTGGGAGATCTGTGAAGCTCTTTTTTTCTGTGGGAGGCAGCTTTTAAAAAAAATGCTTCATTTCAACTTATCTTTTGTGAATGGAAATGAAATTCTATTTTTCAAGCACAGATCTTCACTGTAGCTTATCAGCTCTGGCCCATTTGTATGAAGAGATGTGAATGAAAACCTGAACCATGTAGTGCAGAGTTGTTAAATGCATCAGTGCATTTTGCTGAGGCTTTAGATCAATAAGTCACTTGTATACCTTTAAAATACATATTCATTGTGTTCTTTTCTTTTTGCCTCTGGTGAGATCCACAAGAGAGATTCATCCTTGTTTATGAGAAGCATGACATTGTGAAAGAAACAGATAAAAAATAAAAAGATGTTTTTGGCTCATGCATTAAGTTGTATAAATTGCCCTTACTATTTTTTACTAGCCACAGAAGAGTTCACCTCAGTGACTTAATTGTGCTTGAAAGTAACAGAACCAAAAGTGATGAAGGAATGAAATTGGCAAATTTTAGTTTTAAGCTGTTGTTTAACTGCCAGGCTGTTGCTGTGCCAGTGTTTGGCAGCAGTTGGGCAGTGGCACTGACATGGCCTGGGTGGAACTGATGGAACTGCACTCAGAATGCCAAGCAGGTGAACAGCACCCTCTGCTTGATGGCCCCTGAACACAGCTCTGCTTGCATCTGTATAGAAATGCCCTTAGCAAAGGACTCTCTTCACATCAGTGATTTGTACTGAATAAAGCTTGGACTTGGCAATCAAAACCTAGACCGTGGTAAAAATTGAGTTGCCACTGCTCTGGGTAAGTGATTATACCAGAATAAATAATGTATTCTGCTGCTGTAAAAAATGTTAAATGTTTTTTGTATTGCCTGTGATGTGCAATGTGGTGATACCTTTATAAAGGTCACTGTATCTTTACCAAAAGATTTAAAGCATATGTTCTCTCCAAGTTTCCAAATTTGATGATATCCTTCTTAGTATTATTTCTAGCCTACCAAAAATAGCACATGCTTATAACCAGGTGCATTTTCTTTGCTAATTCTATCATCTTTTTGCTAATTCTAATATCTTCTTTTTTGTACAAGGATGGCTCTGTTTTGCTGTTTTCTCCTGTTTCATTTTAGCAATATAACGAGCAAGAAGCAAAAAGCACAAGAGGGATTTCATAGATTAATCCTAGCACGTGTTCAAATGGGGGCTTGGGTTCCTACTGCCAGTGTTAGAACAGTTTTATTTCCAGTTGTGCTGTGTTCTCTACATGTGTACTGAGATAATTCTGACAGTGGTGAGGGAATTGCTGCAGATGACCTTTGTCCCTGCTCTGCTGGTGAATGAGTCAGGTGTAGCACAGGCCTGGAACACTGATTTAAATCACCAGGGATGTGTGACATACTGACCTTCTTTGCAATTAGGTCTTAATCTGCTCTTGTGGAGTGTCTTATTGTTCCACTTCCCTGCATTTTAATAGCAGTGAGGGGTATATTGGAGGTACAGAGCTTTGAAATGCCATGCAAGATACTTTTGCTTGAAATAGTTTTGTTTTGTATTTTTTCCCATTCCTATGGAGACTCTTTCACAGTTGTAACTGTGACCATCTGCAGCTTCACTTCTGAGTGTGTGTATTTGTTTGAATCGTTGCTTGAAATCAAATGTTGGTGAAATTTGTGAATTGGGGAATATAAGATAAATATAAAATACAGTATAAATATGCAGAAAATAATTCGTTAAACTGTAAGTAATTTTAGGATTCTAATTACTGCACTTTTCCTCTAGCATTTTATAAATACTTTGAACTAAATAACATTTGTGGTTTTATGGTATTACTGTGCAAATTATTTCAAAGCACTCTGGTAGAACTTGTCCATAACATGGAGTGTAAGCTGCTGCTTCATCAGTCTTTCACCTGCTGGTCTTGGACCTGGACAGGACAAGCAGCTACTTGAGAACTGAATACAGCTGAGTGCTGGACTGTGTAAACTTGACTGTTCTCAAAATTAGCAGTCTATTTATATAAAACTCCAGGAAACAAACACACAAAACCCCAAAACCACCAAACCAGAACATCACCAAAAAACTGTGAGATGTAAAGTTCTGTCAAGTTATGAAAATTAAATATAAGTGTCTGTAGCATGGCCCTTACTTGGGCATTGTACACAGGCTGCAGCAAGGGAGGCTTTCCCAAGGGGGGGAAAGGAAACATGCTGTTTCAACAGGTAATTCAAACTTGTATTCTTGTTTTTGTCCCCTGGCAGAATGACGAAAATGTGTCACTCCAGGACATCATGTTCTCAGTTCCATCGAGTCCAGAACCACAAGAACCTGAGTCAACTTTTAAGGTAAATGGCATGGAGTGACTCTAAGGGATAAAGAGATGCAAACCTGTTTATGTTTAGAAAACACACCCAAAGCTTGTGTGTAACTGAAGTATTGCTTCTTGCTCCTTTCTTTGAATGAATGCTAGCCTAGGTGAGCCCCACAAAGTCAGTAGCAAGTTTATTGTTTTAGAATGGGTATTAAAGGCAGAAGAAATCACAGTAGATGTTACAAATGGGATCATCTTTTATAGTTGCAGACTTGTAACGTTGTGTTTTCTGTGCTGGTGAGGTTTTGTACCATTGCTTGGCTCTAATTGTTAAATCACTTTACAAAGATCACTAATCCTGTATTTATATGAAGGAAACAGTCCTTACTGGAAATATAACAAGGCTCTACATACTTCATGAAGTTGAAGAACACTTAAAATCTAATTAAAATCTAATGCTTGTTTTGAGTTCAGTAGTTTCTGTTGTTGATAAAGAGGACTTTGGGTAGTGTTTGCTGACTAGGCTTATTCATCTACACAATGTCACTTGTTTGCACAACAGATGAATTACTGCTTCAAAAATGCAGCTGATTTATTACTTACCCTGGAAATTCAGTGGGTCAGCTAAATTTGGCCTCTTCAATGGACTTTTAGTCAAGTTTCTTCCCTCTTTTTCCCTCTGTCAGTGTGAATGGGAGGAGGAGAACACGTACTGTGTCCCTGCCCTCCCTCCAGGCATGTCTGATCTCACACATCCTGCACAGGTGTTGCTTTAGATCCTGCAGTCCTTACAGAAAACCACTCTTCTCTTGCAGATGGATGATCTGCTCAACGAGATCAGGCAGCTGAAAGATCAGCTGAGGAAAAAGGATGAAACAATCAACCAATTAGAGCAGCAGCTTGTAAGTACAATCCAAAATGTTTGGCAAAATCTCAGGTGTGCACTGCAGAGTGCAGCTTCAATAGACAGTACTGATGAAGGCTTTAAGAGAGCTTAGGGGAGCTGCTTTCTTCCTTCTTCCTTTAGCTGTAACAAAGGTAGGTTTGGGTTCCCAGTTGTGCTCCTGGGATCTTTAATTTCATAATCTGGTCATGATTTTGTGTGGCACTAAGCAAGAATGTTTATAGGGTTGTTGAAAGTATTTAGTTTCCAAAACAGTTTTGAACATAAAATTCTAGAAGTTGCTCAAAAATAACAGTGAGGAAAAGATAAGGCTACACTTAAAGTATTTTAAAAATGGACAAGGATTGGGCCTATCATTCTGCTTGAAGTTTTTGTTACTGTTTTTTTTTCCTGTCTCTCTTTTCCTCTATTGTCCATTATCTTAATAAAGAATTACACCATAAAATTAAAAGCTGAGCATGGTAGTATTCTAAGTTGATTGGTTTTTTTAGGAAACAATACAAACCAAGTTGAATAGTCAGATTAAACCTGTCACCTAAGAACAAGTTATGAGGGCACTTCATCATGTGTTAGGTTCAGGGAGACACAAGGCCTCAAGCAAAAGCTACATGTGCCTTTTACCTTTTTGCTCTTGCTCTGAGTTTGGATTTGGCCATGTATATCTTTGCATTTGGTTCTGGTGAATTCACCTGCTGACAATTCTTGTGAAATAGCCCAACATTTTCAAGACATTTCAAGCAAGATCTTACAGGCAAGGTAGATGAGGTGCCAGGAGGTGCACACCACATAGACATGTTTGTCATAGCTGGAGACAGTACTCGTGTCACCAGAATCTCTAATGAAGTGTTAAACATGTGCTTTTGTAGGTGTGTACAGTAAAACTGAGCTGTGGCCTTCATCCTCTCTGGCCTGGGGACATTCCCTCTAAAGCAAAACTGAAAGGTCAAGATTTGGTGTTTGCTTTGCTGTTTAAACAGCAGAATCCCACATCACAGCACACCAAACCAAGTTACCTCATTCCTTAGCATTTTGCAGTGAATGTTGGGTTCTGGGTAGACTTAGTCTCGCTCTAAAGTCCACCAAAATTCCTTGGAGGAAGTTTCTCCTTCCCTGCTCAGTCACGTACCTGATTGCTGGAGCAGCCTGTAACTGAGTAGCTGAGGAACTCTGCTGTAGAGATGGGTAAAACTTACATTTGTAATGACATTTGTAACTCAGTGCTTCAGAAATTTAAGTGAAAAGACTTTCCAAAAGTCAGCATTTATTCTGGGTTACTTCTCAATATCCTTCGGGAAGAGCAGCAGTTGTGCAGCACTGTAAATTCTGGTTTAATTGTATTGTGCTCTACAGTCAAGTCATGCTCGATGTTTGACCACTGGGCCTGGTCTGTACTTTTCAAGAGGCTCAGCTGGTTGATTTCTAACTAATTCTTGTTTCTTTTTTCTCTTTTTGTGGGTGATTCAGGCCAGTAGGTGTAACTGCCAGAAGGACAGTGCAAACCCTCCGCGGGCAGCGCGCGCCTGTGCCGATAAATTCACACAAACCTCCTGGAGGAGGAGTTCTGTGAGTAAAGAGTCTGCTCGGGTACCTCTCTCTGCCTTTCACCTCCTCTGCTGTGACCCTGGCTCCCACAGCACCCAGCCTTGTTTAGGGGATGCTGTGCTCTGTGTGACTGGTGTCCTTCCTGCTCTGCAGCCCTTGCAGTCTTTTCCAGCCCTGTTATATAAACAATACAAACATTTCTTTTAAAATAAATCATTAAACTTTACAAATCTTCTCTTTAAATAACCACCATTTGCAGTATTTGAGTTACAGTCAATCCAACCTGTATATCTAGTGATACTTAAAGAGATTTTCTTATATTCTGACTTCCAAGTCATAGGTATCTCTCAGGGTTTTTTCCTGGTCAGATTTTCATTGTTGTTCTCATATTTGTTGAGGAAAAGAAACAGTATTCTAAGTTTCAGTGCATAAGTGTAAAAGCAAAAGTTAATATTAATATGTCTTCTTATTATTTTTTTATAATTCATTTTAATAGCTTGAATCATTAAAGAAATAATTGTGTGAAAAGCACTTTGACAAAAGACATTTTCATTCCCATATGT
Source organism: Zosterops lateralis (assembly GCF_965231275.1). Taxonomy (NCBI): domain Eukaryota; kingdom Metazoa; phylum Chordata; class Aves; order Passeriformes; family Zosteropidae; genus Zosterops; species Zosterops lateralis. Next base: position 572,149 of record NC_139768.1, read on the forward strand.
TGTTGCATGGATCACATTTGTTTCCACTGTGTGAAATTCACATTCTTCATGAAACACCAATAGAATATTTAACATGGGGGAGGAACAACATATTTAATATTATATAATAAGAAGAAATTACCTTTGCTAAACAAAGCTTTTGTCAGCCAGCAGCAAATAGCATTTAGATATTTCAGCTACTGTTCTCGCTAGAAAACCTAAGACATTTTATTAAAACAGTAAAAATGGGTTTGATTTTTTTGTTTCTTTGTTTTTATCCTGTATTTAGTTACTTGTTGAAAGCTTGTAATAAAGATGAATCACCCCTGTTATCTTTCTAAAATTGCTCTTTTAAATAAATAGCACTAGAGCAGGGGCAGCAGCACGCTGTGTTCACCAGTTACTGCAAACAGCCTTTCCCATGTTTTCCAACCTCCTCCTTCCTGTCTGATAAGAACCTGCTGTCAAAAGATTATAACCTTCAGTGACTTTTGGTTTGCTTTGACACCTCTGCTCCCCCATGTCCATGTGACATCTTGGTTCATCCCATTTGTTCCATCTGCTTTTAGTTTGGAGCTCCTGAGCCCTTCCATTGTTTCTTTTCCCCAATTTAATTTCCTGTGTGTGCTGTTCACTGGATGGCTTTGTGCACTGATGCTGTTACAAGGTTAGTGGCTCTTGTTTCCACCTTCCTTTTTCTCCAGCTCATTTATCACATGGCTTCAGACACAAGGGGACACATGGGAGGTTAGCTGCTAACTACACAAGGTTTAATTTGTTCAGCTTGTGGTGGTAATTGATAAGGCAAAGATATTGGAGAAGATGGGGAATTTGAGTTGTCTAAAGCACAAGGAGTCACTCAGCACAGTTGTTTGGTTTGGTTGGCCAGTATATTTTTTAAGTTATATTGTAGTTTTGTTCAAAAAGATATTTTTTTGTCAGGAGGAAGTTTGGCTTAAGGGACAGTATCTTTAAGAGCTAGAGGAACTTCTGCTGTGTTTGTGGTTGGGTGTGTGGATATATGTGTATGATACACAGGTGTATTTCTAGCCATAATGCACAGTCCAAACATCTTGGTGTTTTGTTCCATGTGAAAAGTTTCTCATTAAATTGATAAAGGACTTTGGAAAATTCATGAAGTGTTAACAGATTTTGAAACTCTGCTGCTTTTCAGGAGCTTTTGAGAGCTGGGAGGTTTTGGGCAGAATGTTTTGGGCGTGTTTTTTTGGTTTTTCAGTCTTCACATGCATGTGGTTAAGTTCCAGGCTTTCTGTCAGCCAGCTGACACAGGAACTCCATAATGGGGGATTTCTTCAAGGAGGACAGTGGTTTGACTGCTGCAGCCAAATTTCATTTCTAATGGTCAGACCTCAACTTTCTGCTTTAAGGCTTCCTCTGCTAACTCTGCTATCATTTCTGAAAGGATCTCTTACAGGTCTCTTAAACAGAATTCATTCCAGTTAGTGTGTCTTATGATTTTACTGTCATGGAAGAAAATAACCAAACCCTGGAAGAAGATAAAAATTACCTGAGGAAATTCATGTTAATGGACAGCTTACAAGAAAGAAAAACGTTAACATCCATTGCCACACTTGACTTGCAGGCTCTGCAGGATTGTTTCTCTAATACTAAATACTGATCTTTTCAAGATTTTGAGGGTAAAGGGTTAGAAGTCCAGTTTTTGTTGATAAATCATTTGGTTTCTTGGGCTGGGAAGGATGTTGGCAGATGCTGAGACATAAATGACAAACAAGCAAAAACTTCAAAGCCCTGGATTTGGTCCAGGATACCTGCAGAAGATTCTGGCCTCTGAGAACCAGTCCCTCCTAGCTGCTGGTTTATCTTCCACTCCTTGCAAGAGTAGATGGTGTGTACAGTAAAAGCTGGGTATTTCCCCTTGGTAACAGCTCACAGTGATGAGAATGAGCTTTACTGCCTAAATGTGTGTACAAGTTCATTCTTGTCTCTGCTGCAGTGACAACAGAACCTGTCAGTTTGCATGGGAGCATGCGTGGTCTTGTTCTTTGCTCCATCTTTTCTCTGCTTTTACACAGAGATATTCTTTGCCTCTCTTTTGAATTTTGTTCCACTTTGTCATTCCAAAGCCTTTCACATCAATTGTTTTGATGAACCTTTGTAATCTTTGTCTGTCTTTGTGTACTGTTATCCTTGTTTTAGCATCTCCTTCCACTTTAGCCTTGAACATCCTGTGTGTGTCAGCTTCACAGCCATTCATTTGAACTTGCAGCTTTTTACAGTCACTGTGTGTGTTCATTTCCACATCCAGCCTTGTTTCTCTCACTGCCCAATGCTCTGCTGTTTGCTTCATGTTCTTATACATGTACTTGGTGAAACAAAACCATAGCAGGACTAGGTGCACCTGTGACTGTGCATGACATGTGGGGACTGCATGGAGGAGAGAGAGGTCCTTGAACCCTTCACAGGCAATTCTTGTTGGTTTAGTGTAAACCAGCACATAACACTGGGTTGGTGATGTTTTACATCTGAATACTGTCAGGACAACTGTTGCATGTCAGGACTGCTCATTCATGAGCCCTCTCTGGATGCTAGGCCAGTCAAGAGAAGACTGCTGCAGGAATGTTTTGTTTTTCTCAGTATTGAGGTCTGTCATTGTAGGTTTGTTCATGGTGTGGAGCTCCGAGTGTGTATGAGACAACTGGCAGTGCTTGGTGAGAGGCACAAAGTCACCTCCTCATTGAAGTGCTCAGAGGCTCCAGTTGTATGGATTAAAAAAGGGATCTTGGCTGTATTTGCATTTGTTTCTGCAGCAGAAAAGACTTTCTAAAGCAGTAGCAGTTTTGCATGTTGGTGCATCCTTGGGAGAAGAACTGGAATATCTGGCTGTTGGGCTAAAATTACTGTGTGGCAATAGCTTAGAAATATTCTGCTTCTCCTTTTCTGGCAGAAGCAATTGCTTTTGTTCATGGGACTTCTTATTCTAAGGTTGAAGTCTGCTCATACCTAACCATGGAAAACTCTGGCCTTAGTTTTCATAGTAGCATTTAAAAGAAGAAACAGCCACCAGGGTTTCCCAGTGTAGTTAGAGTCAGAACTTTATAAAGCATTTAGTACAACATAAAGCAATAGTACAATTCATCAGGATCTCAGAAGAACATTTGTCCTTCTGGTTTGTAGGCTACTTTATCTCAGCTGCTCTTATTTTTCCACTCCTGAATCTCATGTTGTTTTAAAATTCTGGTTCACTTCTCTTTGGGGACGCCTTTGCTATTTCACAAATTCAGTATCTGGAAAAGAGGAGGAATGGGATTTAAGAGCAGTGGCTGGATGCACATAATAGCTGTGGGGAGGGACTGTTCAAACTGCTGCCCAACATTAAAGTCTTAGTGGAAATAGTTGCTTCAGAACCCAGAAGAATCTGATATTTTTTTTATTTGGGTTTGGGTTGTTTTAATTGAAGTTGAGGTAAGTCACGTTCTCATCTTTTAATTCTAGAGTTCCTTGCGTATGAGTTTTGTAGGCATTGTAATAAATAAGAGGTGATTCAGGTTTTTCTTCTTTCTTTTAGTAGAAAACTGCCACAATATCTGTGCATTTTGAATATGTACCATCATCTGAGGAGATGTGTTTTATTAGTGTGTTTCTTTTTTCCTCCTCTTTGGATTTCTTGGGAACCTCAGTGCACACTTGAGTAACAGGAGATGAGTATGAGTTAATATTTAAAGGAGAAAGCTTGGTAACTTGGAGTTTTGTACAAAAATTACTACTAAAAGAAAACAAATCTTTTTGTAAGCCAGGCATATGTGCAGATACTTAAATCTTAATGTGCTATATCAATGGGATTGATACATCCTTTGTAATTTTTATAATCAGTTTAAGTCATAACACTCATCTTAATAAAATCCCACTGCTGTATCTGCTGATCCTTACTTTGTCAATTGATGTTGATTTTAATTACCCTATTTGATGTACAATTAAACAACTCTTGTTTGGGGTATTTTTAGAAAAAAATTATTCATTCATTTATTACAAAATAGAAATCTGGCATTTATTTGAAACTTATCTATATGGAGCAATGTCAGCTGCAGCATTTGTGAGAAGGGGATTAAAATATGCCTGGAGACCAGTTCAGCAGGCAAAAGATTCAAGGAAGTTACTTGGACTTTCCGCATTTACCTCTGCAGTCAGAGCAATGATAAAGTAGCATGAAGAATTACTGAGAAGACTGTACTTTTAGTGCTGTGCTTTGAAGTGCTAATATGGATACTTAAAAACTTCTGGAAGGTATCAAGACATGTACATATTTCATTGCCTTTACAATAGTGTTTTAACTGTTCTGTAGCTCAGATGGCTTGTGCTTCTCTTAATTCCTCTTTTCAGAGGGTAAGAGGGAGAGGATATAAAATTTTCGCCTCCCTTCTTAATGTGTTAAAAAATTCAAAGAAATCTGGGAAAAGCCCATTGCCAGCTCAGATGAGTCTGTGCAAAATCAGACTTGTGCCTGGTGATAATGTGCTTTCTACTGTGTGGAGATTCAGTTATGTTTAGAGAATGGAAAGAGTTTTTCTTGGTGTTCCAGTACCCAGACACAATATTGGATGAAATGTGACCAAACCTGTGAAGTGAGGTGTTCTTCAGTATACTGTGCTATGAAAATCCAGAGTGTGTGAGAATTTTCTCATCAGTCACTGACTGATAAATCATGTTCCCAGGACTCTTTATGTATTTAATGTATGTACCTGTTCAGCTGATGCAGCATATTATATTGGTTTGGCACATTGCTTGACTGAAGCTAGGACTGTTCCAGTATTTTCATGCAGCAGTCTAATAATTGTGGTCATAATGACCACTGGTGGGGGACTGTAAGAACACATCAGGTAATCAGTACCTCCATCTAGACACAATCAGACTGAGGAACTTGTTTCATTTTTCCCCTGAGATTTTGCTGCAATAATTGTTTTATCTCAGCTTCTGAAGAACAATAAAGGAGTCTTGTCAGGCTTTTTTTTTTATTTCCTGTTCAGCATGAAAAGTGTTCTGACTAGCAGATTCTAAGACTTGGTTAAATGCATGTGTTAAGTTTCATCTTAGCAGTACTGAAGCCTGCCATAATGCTGGCTAAAATCTGACTAGGCGAGGATAACTGGAAGATCAGGGAAATGTTTACAACTCTCCTAAGACAAATAAAAGCAGAATATTTATTTATAGAAACAATGTGATGTTTAACATTGCTTTAAATGAAACATGGAAGTCAAATAGTTCATTATTTCCAGCAGTGGCAGTATGGCCTGCAGCAGAGAGTGTGGAGAAGAGGGGCAGACTGGGTTCCAGGTGCTGTTCAGATACTTTCAGCCTGCTGGCTCACAGAGTAGCCACAGTTAGTTGCTGTTGGTCAGGAGGCAGTGGGGCAGTCATTATTGCAGTATCCATGTTCCAGGACTCAGGAAAGCAGTTTTCAGCTGCTTAAATGGCAAAGGGATTGTAAATACTTAAACCTGTCCTGCTGAAACAGGAAATCAACATTGGGTTGTTTAAGAGGGAAGTTGCAGCTTGGATTTGCAAAGGTAAGGATGTGGGCGAAAGGGAAAGTAATAAGAAAATTACTTTTCCTTGCTTTGAGAACATAGCAACCACAGTGTGTCACACTTGTGGTTATTTGAGAGCTCTGACAGGCAAACCCTGCCCTGTGTGGATCTGCACAATTCCCTGATCCTTTTGGAGCTCCAAGAGAAAAGTGAGAAGAAAAGAGTTCCATGTTGCCTCTTCCACAATAAATAATACTGATAAAACTGGAGTAAAGTGGCCTCTAAAACACCAGGACTTGCTGGAAAATTTATTTCTATTTATTAGAATTTTTTTGTTGTTTTTTGTTTAACTAAAGTTGGCCGGTTTCCTAGTAGATTAGAACTAAGCAAGCTACTACTTGGTGAGGCATTTTAAAAATAATTCTGAAAGCTGTATAAATACAATTTTATCATGTATTTTTAGTCATGATAAGCTCAGTTTCTGTACTCTTCCCCTAAAACTATCCTGGACAGAAATGTGTACTTACATTTTGAACAAAAATGGAGGTATTTTGTAAGATTTCTGGCTAGTTGAGGACATCTGGGCTTTGGTAGCATGTAAAATTTGCTTTTACAAAGTCGAACAACTGGAAATAAAATTATACCTTTTCTGGGAGAAAAAAGAAAAAGAATGATGTGGCTTTTTTGGTGTCTTTGTTTTTTCCCTGTTCTCTTTTTTTATTATACTTCTCCCCCTCTCTCTTTCTGCACAGGGTGGGTATTCTGCTCCCTCCTTCTCTCCCTGGCAGGGCTCATTCCAGGGCATCCCTCGGAGTGTTCCACCGCACCGCAGACAGAGTGAGTCTGTACCTCTCACTCATCTCCCTCACCGTGTTCCAGTAGCAGCTTCCCCTTTGCACGCACTGTTCATCTCGTAGTCTCCTCCTCTCTCAGGCACATCTCCGGGCAGACCAGACACACGGTCTGTGCCTAACAAAGCGCTTCCCCGGCCGCCAGCTGCCACTCCTAGTCCATAACAGTTATTAAATGCCAATAGACCTCAGCAGTTCTTCAGGCAAACCCCAGTAGGCCCTCGTCTCCAGTCCTGTCTTAACATCAGTCTTGCTTGCTGCATTTTCCCTGTTCTCCATGGCTGTGGTGCACTCTGCTGTCCCTGTGTGCGTTCTGTTTGCTCGTGTTCACGTCAGCGCGTCGTGCTCGTGCAGAAAAGTGTCGGTGGGAAAGTGTCACTTGCGTTGTCTCTCACAAAAAGTTTTTAACTTTTCAGAATGGCTTCCCTCAAACTAATTTTTTTTCCCCCCCACCCCCACCTCGGTATTTGTTGTAAAAAGGCTTCTCTTACACTGAAGTGGCTGTTGCACAACTTGCATGGTTTATTAACGTTCCTTATGTGCTAGCTACAATGTGGGCTGATATAAGATGCATTTGTTCACTTGGCTTGGACCTGCAAAACAAAAGACAATTGCTGGTTTTAAAACTGTGTGCTTACGTAGACGTAGAGAAATGGTAAGTCTTATCTTGTGCTTTGGTATTGCATTTTGAACAGATAAGTGTTTGAAGAAATATAACTACTTTGTAATGCTAAAGTTATATTTTTTAAATGTACTGTAATTTGCAAATTACAGTGTTTGCCTAGCAAAGCTCAAGAGTGTATTTGGACAAGAAATAAAGGAAAAGTCAAATTATGGAAACAAAGTAAGATTTCCAGGGCCAGTGGAGATCTGAAGAGTAAGCTGCACCTTGGAAAACTAAGCTTACATATATTTCACTCTGCAATGATTCTTACTGTTATCAATCACCAGAAAATAATCTAGTATTTTGTAAACTGTGCTTCAAATACTCTCTTGATGTTTCTGTGACAATGTTCATGCAAACAACTCATCGGGAATGCACAGCCTGTTTCATGGGCTTTTCTCTGTGCAATAAAGGATGTGCTTCATTTTTTCTGTGGTGTTTGATGTGGGACCCCGTGTGTGTAATGAATGTAGAATCCCAAAATCTGACGATTGTCCCTTCTGTTGCTGAGTGGATGGGCCAGCAGTAGCACAGCCTGGGTTATTCACTGTCCTGTCAACAGAGACCGACCTCAAGGAGATCAGGTTTAGACCTGAGGATGTTATAAATGTTCTGGTTTTGGGGCTTGGTGCTGGTGAATCAGAATGGGAGGAGGTGTCCCAGCTGCCCCGTGAGCCTCTGGTGTCAAATAATTCACAGTGGCTGCTTAGAAGAAGGAAAAGACTTTGCTTGCTAATCTTGCTGGTTTTCTGAGCCTCTTCCTGATCCCTCCACTAACAGGGGTGGCCTCTTATTTGGGATTCCACAGTAAACTTTTATTACTAAAGCAGGTTGAACTTTTTAGTATGCATCTTATATATTGCATTCAATGAATTGCTAGTAAAGGAAGTAAAGTAAATGAAAATGAGTCCTTGACTAGTTAACCTAAACTATAACTGATGCATTGTTTAGGAAAATAAGTTTCCACTAGTGGAGTGTTCCTAGCTTTATTCTTTATGCCTTAGGTTTACTCTATATAGCAACACTGGGAATAAAAATGTACTATAAATGAAGAGGTTCCTTAGACATTTTTAATTAATTCTTAAAAAAGCAATGATTTATCACTATGTGAACAGTTCTGTAAAGTAGAACATTACTGGAATGGCCACTAGTATCCTTCTTTCCCACTTGTTTCAGTGGTTTCAGGTTTTTGAGCCAAATATGGGGTTTTAAGGCAAATAATGAACTGGGCATCACCACTGAGTGTAGGACAGCCTGAAACACCAATGTCAGTGTTCTTCTGCAAGAATACAGAAAAGATGATGGAAACATGAAGTGGTCTCAGGTTTTGTTGTGGTTGTGTTTTCTGTATAGACTTGGAAGTCAGGCACTTTTTTCCTAATTTTTGCATCCTGAACCTGAAATATCATCTCTGCATGTGAATTTTGCAGCTTTCTTCACTGTGCTGTTGATAGCTGATGGATACATAGATCACTTTACAGGCACTGTAGATTATGAGGGTGTAAGTCTGTAAATCGTTCATGTTACAGTGTAGAAACAACGGAAAACAATTTCCCTCCTGCTCTACAGGACAGGAAATCCCTGCTAGGTAATATTACACCAGTGTAGGTTTATGGTTCTCTCTAAGCACCGGTCACCATGTCAGCACCCCTGCTGCTGGACTTGCCTTAGCACTGCACTGCAGCACACTTCAGCATTGGATGGATGGTTTTCACTTTAAATGACAATTAATTTTTAATACTTCCACATTTACTAATTTTATGTTTTGTCACCAGCCTTGGAAACAATTCAGCACTTTGCCTTTCATAAACACTTTGATAACAGTACATTAATTTTGTCATTTTACATGGAATAAAAACCATAAAATTTTGTTCCTGTAATTCCCATGTGTCTTGAACTAAACTCCTGTGTAATGGTCATTTATTGTTCTTTTGGTTATAGGGTAGATTTTGATGACATCTCAAACTTTGTTCAATACAGTAAAACATTTTCCATTTGTGTTCTAAAGCTTTAATGAGGCGGCTCTAGGAGCAAACATTTAGAATACACATTGGTAAGGAAGCAATCAGGAGTTTGTGTTGTAAGACAAGAATATTACAGCCCCTTACCCCAAGTGCTTCTCCACACAGAATTGCTGATTAAAGCTGCTTTGTTATTCAAACATTGCACTTGTTCTGTCTCCACTTACTGTGCACATCCTGGGAGAAGTATTTAGAGTTTTTGCATGTAAGTATTAGAGACAGAGACAATCTAAGCAATTGCAGCAGGTGACACACAGCTTGTTATCACCTGAAGAAAGCTGCTCTATGCCCAGTGACTATAAATCAGATCCAGGCTGTGCTTTTTCATGCATTTTCTTTTTGACAAAGACATGTTGCTCAGCACTGAAATGTTTCCAAAGCTTTATTGACTGATACAGCCTTGTAGGGTGTACAGAGTGTTGGTGTTAGCAGAACCAAGCTGTGCCAGAGCATTAGCTGGGAAGTTCTGTCACAAATTATTAAAAACATCCTGGAATCGTTGCATTATTGCCTTTTTAATGTAATTTTTGCTCCAAGAGTGTTCAGCTATATGAAGAAGAACCTTTTAGGAAAAACTCCTTTCCTCCCAACTTCAGTACTTGCAGAGTCAACTACAAGAGGGATGTCTCTTGTACCTAACTAAACTTATGTTTGCAAAAAACCCCTTCATTGTGTGTATGGTCATATTTATCTGCTTGTTGCACATATATCTATATTTGTTGATGAAATACCTGCCTCAATGTAGTTGAATATTACTTTAAGTAATTTTTCGTTGAAAAAATAAAATTTTCCATGCTGGGGTTTCTGTACAGACTATGCAGGAAAAGAAAATAATGGTTTTCCACAATACCAATTATTTTACCAGCCTCATGGCTTTGGTGAATGATGCTTTAAAAAAATGGTGATTTTGTGTCATTATTTGAAGTCATTCTCCATACTGCAGAATCCTACATTTTAATGCTGAAATACGGATATAATACAGCTAGATCAAAGGGAAAGGATAAAAGGTTCAAAAAGAAGGTATTAGCAAACGCTGCAGATTTAAGGTGTGAAATGTTGATGTTTTCCAGAGGTGGAAAATGAGAGTTCTCTGGTTCAGCCTTTCAGCAAGGCTGTGTCTGCACAGGCCGTGGTTTGAAATAACAGCTTATCCTGGGCCAAGGCAGTGAGAGGAGGGATGGCACAACTCATGAGGAAATGAAAGAATTATGTGGCAGGGTTTGTGACCTTTCCCTTCCACCCCTTTCCAAAAAGAACCTGTGGTAGTTGTCCTCTTCCAGCTCGTGAGTGAGTGTCTAGGAAAATGAGGTATTGAAAATATGGGCAGTATGACCCAAGGATGGAATGCTGTGCCTTTAATGACCTTGCTGTTCAGAGTTAGATATTGAACACACATATACATGGATGCAAAGATTTCTCTTCTATGCAGTTGTAATAATACAAACAAATTCTAGTTGTAGTATTTGGAATGTAAGAGATAAACTGCTGAAAGCCTTGAAGTTATAGGAGTGAAGGTATTCCAAGCAGGTCTTGCTATAAATGTTTTTGTGCTGCATTACTTAAATACTGTTGCTACCTTTGTTTCTTGAAGGAGGACTAAAAACCAATGGGGAACGTGGTAATTGCAGTTGAAACGGTGAAAGGTGCAGTTTTGTCATGGCAATTGCTCACTGTTTTGTCTTGGTCCTCTGACATCATTGTCCTTGTCTTTTTCTTGTCTCTGCTTTCCATTATGCCATTGGCAAGGAGTTGAGAAGTTAGTCCATTACTTCTGTGATAAAGCGTGGTACAGTACAACTTCAGATTTATTCCCGTGTTCCCCTCACGCATTTCCACTGTTGGGTTATTTCTTTGCCCCGTGCATGGTGCATGTCTGTGGGAGATGTGCATGCAGTTCTCAGATCTTCCATTGCATCGCTTCCCTCCTTCCTCAAGATACTGCAGGGAGAAAATGCCTTTGTTTCATTCCACAGAGGAATTATCAAGGGCATCCAGATGGGGATCAACATAACCAAAGCAAAACTGAAGGGAATTTTCAGCTAATTAATGAATATCACTGTCATGACCACACTTTTAGCTTCTTTAACAGTACAACATGGTGTTTCAGTTTTCGAGCACAAAGCTAATACAACCTCAGTAGTTTGATAACTGTACAATAGTGGTAATCCTTGTCGTGGATGTCATCTTTCTCTGGATGATGTAACAGCCAGTTTTACTTGAGAGAAATAATAGAAAAATCTCTTAGGCTAATGAAGCAGGGAGTGAATTGAGTAATTTTGATTAGTGCATCAATATTTAGAAGGCTTTGAAGCTCTTCCCAGTTCAGAAAATCTGTTTCTTTGTACAGGAAGGAGCATGTGCACAAAGCACTTTGTGTGATGTACTTCCAGTTTGAGGAGAACTAAGTGTCTTCAGTTACATTGTGCTTGAAATGTTTGAGTCCAGCTTTGCATTTTAGGGACATCTCAGAGGAGTGCAGGTGTTTGTCTACCTGCACTTTTTATTTATGGGACATAAATAGAAGTCTGGGTAGCATGGCCTGTCCCACCCCAGAAATATTACCAGAAGTGCACTCAAAACAATGCAAATGAAACCCTTTTTTTTAGGATTTGTGTGAAATAAAATACTATGTCTGGAAGGCAGAATGCTTCTTTATTTCTCGTCCTTCACATGATGGAATTCACCAAGTACTTCAGTCCTTCAGCTGGCTCATTGTTTTTACCAGTAACACAGTCAGAATTTCAAAGGCTTCCTTTGTAAAAGGAGAACTTGTGTTTAGCACAAAGAGATGAGCTGTGGGTGACAATAATGCAGCTGTCAGGGTTGGATACCTTGTGAACTGTTACGTGCATATTTTGCAAGTGGCATTTTGCTGCTTTCAGTGACATTTTGAATGTTAATGCCTGTAGAAATTTGATGATATTCAAATCTGTCATGGTGATAATTGGAGAGATCATGAGTAGAAATACACAATTAGAAAGCAGTACAGTATTTAAAACAACTGGGCAAAGATGATACCAGAGCTTTAGTGTCCTCATAATTCAGAGCATGTAGCCTTTTTCTTCCTTAGTATGGCTAACTTTTTGGGCAATAAACTGCTTAGACCTTTTAAGGTTATGAAGGATGATGAGGAAAACACATATTTGGCTATTTTTATATGTAAAATGCAAAATTGCCCAAAGGGAAGAGCTCAAATACTACCTAGCCTTAGTCAGAAGAATTCAAAATAGCATTATTGAAACCTTGATGGCTTTGTTGTACTTAAGGTGTTTTTGTGTTTGACTCAACTTTCCATACAAATTTAGTCTCTTCTGTAACTTAATATTTTTTAATTTTGTTGACTAGTATCACTAGATTTGATACTGTTAGAATTTTTATTGATTAGATTAGATATTTATCTGTGTTTTTGAAGACTACTGTTTAAACCCCCTTCCTGCCTGAGGGAGAAGAATTTTCTGACAATTATTTTTCCACATTTGACACAATACTGTGGGCTATAAATATTTTAGGTTTTTTTACTTCAATTGGGATTAGAAAATATGGTTTATTTGTTGCAGTATTTGCATGGGAATGGGGTAAATATTGCTTTGGTTTCTGCATTCATTATTAGCAGTTCTGGTTTTGCAGGTGAGATCTCAAATCAGTAAATCATTTTGGCCAACATCTGCCTGTCAGCTGGAAGGATAATAACTTCTGTAACACAAACATAAATACTGGAAAATGGAAAAAATACCTGGAGGACTAATTTTATTTAAGCTGTAACTCTCTCAGTGTATGGAATTACTGTGTTTAGCCTTTCCTTCCTGTAGGATTGTATGGTGAAGAAGGATTCACAAAGTTAAGCTAATTTTGGTCACATAGGGAATAATATTTTGGTACTCATTTGACAACATTTTGAAGGCTTCTTTGCCTTTTTAAAATCTTTTTCCTCTTTCCAAAACAATCACGTTCTGCCTGCTCAGGATATTTGCCCGGCATGTCTGTCACTGATAGCTGATGTCACTGGTCCAGATCTTGCCTTTCCTCATGAGACAACTGTTACATTCTAAAGGGAAAAACTGCTCATAAATAAAAAAACAGACTGAGAAACCTTGATTTTCCTCTCATTAACCATTAATTTTTTTTCTTGATGAGGAATTTTGAGGATTCAGTTTTCAGTAGTAATCCTGCCAAGGAGAAGATGAAAAGCCTAAAGAGTCTTGAGATGGGCTGTGGCCCTAAAAGTGTAACAGGAATCTGGCATGCACAGCTATCATTGCATTCTTCCTGCTGATCAAAGAGGAGGTAAAAAGACCAGACAAATAATGGATTTTTTCTTTAGAACTTGTGAATAATTCAGGAGAGTGATTAAAATGACACTTTTAGTCAAATCTCCCAAACACAAACCTTGCTTCTTTTTTATTTACTCTATTTCATTAGTAAACAGAATAACAGCCTGTTTACTGTGTACATGCAACCTGTCAGCTGGTAAAGAATCCCAGTAGCTGAGTGATGACTGATTGGTAGGAGTTCAGTTCCCCTCCTTTGTAAAGAAAATGGGAAAAATAACCCAAACCTGCTAAAACTGTAGTTTAGGTTTTTGTAGGTTTTGGGGGTTGCCACGAATTGCAGAATTTTTAGTAAAGCTTCCAAGATCTGTATCCAAGTTGCAGGTCTAGGGTGCATTGTGAAGCTAGTGCACCATTAATCTTTTAAGTCTCTTTACAGGGCAGAGCAAAGAGAATAGAAACTACCCAGAAGAGGTACTGGCAGTTCTCTTGTCTGATGCATGCCTGATTAGATTGTATCTTCTGATAAAATGTAAAATCTTCTCCAGTTCTCTTTATCCCATGGTTATCAGTGTGGTAGAGTGCGGTCTCTAGTTCCACATGAACTCTGTTTCTTTATCAGTGATTTATAATCACTTCAAGATAAAACAGTTACCTCAGCTTAGTCAGTGGCCTGATGAGCACATAGTTCCAGCAGATTTTCTGGCCGCAGTGAGGCAGGGAAAGGGCCTGTAAGTTCATGTGGTCCATCCAGCTCCTCTCCTGCCTGTGCAGTGAGAGGGTTGGAGGGTTGGGGTAGTTGAGGTCAGCGTGCAGTGAGCAGGAGTTAAAGCTGGACACAGCTGCTGCTCCATTGGAACTGATCTGCACCGGCGTTAATTCCTGCGCTGTCCTGCAGATTTGGGTGAAACCATCAGCCATGCCTTCTCCATGTTTCCTTTTAAAGCCAATCTGTTTCTTTTTTTGTCTTTACCTTGTTGTTTATTTCAGTGCTGGTATATTTTTTTCCACTCCGGTTACAAGTTCCATTTGTGCGCATCCCATGACCCATCCTGTTTTGCCAAAGTCGAAGTTTTGGTTTAAAAACCCAGATATACAGCCCTTTTCAAGCATCCAGTCAGCTCACGTTGGATTCTGAGTGTATCTGGGGTCTTCTCTGCCTAATATATTCTTTATTATGTTCTCTTTAACAGCCTCAAGTACTACAGCCTTCCAGCAGCCTTCCCAATTCCACAGACCTCGCCCAGGGAAAACTAACAAAAACTCCACATATCGAGGCCCACAGTGAATATCCTAAACCAGATCTGCATGACAATGGAAATCATCAGAATCCAAATGCTGCAAATGTCTCTCTCCCAAACAGCCTGAATGATGTAAACTCTGTAACGAGCGTACAGTTAAACACAAAAGATGAAAACCCATCATATCTGGACAATTTGAAAAACAAAAACACTGAGGACCCTGGCGAGGTGGCTGGTAAAAAGAAAGGTACTCTGCCACCTCGTTCCCATTTCCAGAGCTCTGCACGAGCTGAAGCTCCAGAGGTGCAGACTGGATTACCTGTGAAAGGTCAGCCCTCGTTCACACACCAGGCTTCTCAGCCAAAGACTTCGAGAATCGCGAAACCCCCAACTGCTTTAGTGCCTCCTACCGTGGCCGTTCCCGTGCGATCTGCAGATCACTCTGCTGCTTCCAAGGAATGTGAGCTTCTACCACTGAGCAGTTCGGCTCAGCCTCAGCCAACATCTGGGCAGGATAGCCTGAAGGGTAAACAGAGTCAGAAAGTGTCTAAACTTCGCCCGCCAACCACGTCCTTTGTTAAATCCAAGCCAGTGAGCAGTCAGAAATCCACACCAGTACCTCCAGAGCCTCAGAACGCCTCCCTCAAGTCTAACATCCCCAGGCCACCAGTGCAGAGGAAGGAGAACACCCTGCAGACACACCCTGCAGGCTCGCATTCTGGGGACAGCGCGCTCTCCGCTCGGCATTCCCGCCTCCCGAAACCAAAGACACACTGAGGCTGTTCCCACACCCACCTCACCATCACCCACCTCCCGTGCTGTGCCTGCCCTGGAGCCTGCTGTACCTGCAGCCTGCAGACCCCGAGCCACTGTTCCACACTGCTTCTTCCTTAGGGTTTGCCTTGTCCGCCCTGCCGTGTTCTGAGGCTGATGTTACCAGCTGTGCAGTTCCTCCTCAGAGTGCTTTATTTCATTGTCGGTCTGTAATAAAGGTGGTATTGCAACCTTAGTAATTAAGCAAATACTGAAGTCTGTGGTGACCACAAATGCCAGAATGCTGCACTATTTATTTCAGGATGGCAGAAATTATTTCTTACCTCTGTTTGAGTTACTAGACAATGAAATTGCTGTTCTGTCTGACTTCTTGGTTCTGAGTACTCGATAGGTCAGAGTGGTAGAAAATTAGACTGACTAGCAGGTGTTTTATTGGCCATAATTCTGACTCTGTATTCCAGAGGCCTATGCAAAAATCCTTGTATTTATCATTCTCTCAAGACTGACATATTTAATGTTATTTAATCCGATGGGTTGGGTGGGTTGTGTTGTTTTGTTTTGCTGTAATTTGAAGTTGCTCTGTTCTTTATTTATCCCGTTTTCACTGTTCACAGACAACGTTAGGCAGATTTCACAGGGTGAAACGAATCTTCTCGCTTAAACATCCTCATTTGTTCAATGATTGTGGTATGTTTCTATTGTGTTGAATAGACACATTACCGGGTAGATTCTTGAAATGCAGTGCTAAGGATGTTTGTCCAAACCTTCCAATGCAGGCTCTTAGGAATTGGTAAGTAGGGAGCCTCTGGGAATAAGGGGTCCAGAACACCTATGTTGAGGTTGCACAACAGGCATTTTTAATTAATATTTTAAACTTTTATTGTTCTGCTTGTATTTATTGATTTCTGTTTAATATTGAAAGGCTCTGAAGTACCTGACTTGAAATTTTGCACAAACTTTGCCATATGTGTAAAAATTTGAAACTATGTTACAGAATAAAACTTATATTAAAAATGCAACTATTTTTTAAAAAGGAAAAAAAAAATTAACCCCACTTATTTGCTTTGAGTAATCCTAGTATGTCCTAATCCAGAGCTGGTACTCTTAAGAGTTTTTCAAAGATTTGGGGTTTTGTTGTTGTTGGTGGTGTTTTTTTTTTTTTTTTTTTTTTTTTTTTTTTTTTTTTTTTTTTATAATTTCTGAAGAAGTGCATGATAACTGGTAAGGAGCTTTTTGGGGAAATTAAGCATAAAAACCCCCTACATTTCTCTAGAAGAAGTATTTTTTCTGAAAGTAGTCTTGGTGCACTCTGGGACCATGACACAAATGATGCAAAGTTACGTGTGTGCATACCCAGTGAAGAAGCTTCAGAAATCTGACATTATGTCCCATCTCCAGTTCTTCCCGTCTTTCCTGTGACTCTTTGGCTCTTAATAATTGAGTTCTTTTTTTTTTTTTCTCCTGTTCTCGAGTTGGTTTTTAAATCAGCAGCAGAAGGCTGTTGCAACAACTTGGCTCAGAATCTGTTCCTGAAGAGCACATAATCTCAGTAAAATGCAACAGTGTTAGTTTGTTCTTGGCTCTGGCTGTAGGACATTGACATTTTACAGTATTTTCTTTGAGAGAATTAAAGTGAGTATGTGTAGACATTTCATAAATGAATTCAGTATTCAGCTTCTATAGTCTAAGCCCTTTAACTGGGGGTATCCTGAAGGATACCTGAGTTGGGTGAAGGAAAAAAGAGTTGTCTCACCTGAGTTTTCAGTACATAGTTGATATTCAGGAATTATTTTGGATTTCTCACACTTTAATTTCAGTCTGAAATCAGGGACCTGCAGGACTCTGAACTGAGGCGATGACAATGTAAGCAAGACATAACAAGACAAATAATGTTAATTGTTGGTGTAGGATCAGAAACCACAACTGGAGATCGCAGTAAAAATTATGCTCTGGTAATAATTTATTTCCATGAAAAGCATTGAATTAGTGGTATTTATTTAGTTGTATGTATTTACTTAAATAAAAATAAATTCACTTTTTATATTCCCCAAAACTAGCTCCTGGCAGCTAACTGTGTTTCTCAGGAGTTTAAAGACTGCTGAGGGAATGATCAGGTTCCTCCTTCATTTTCCGGTCCATATAGATTTCTATGGAAGGTGTGTTTTTTAAGTTTACTTCCTTTGAAGAGAAGCTGATTTTATTGTTAGTTGTATATGATTTTGTGTAAAAATGCAATTTTCACCTAATGTTATTGGCAGAAATTCATCATCTTCCGCTTCTTATTCTGGAGGTATCGCCAGCCTGATTTAGTGATGTTTCAATTTTTATGTTTACATTTAAAAGTATAGATATCTACACCTTTATTCGTATCTGCACCTTTACTGAAAGTTAAGGAGATGATCAAAGCAAATAAACCCAAGAATATCGAGACTTTCAAGGATTTTATTAAAAAGACAGTTCATAATTTTTCTTCCCAGAAGAGAACGTTATATTTATATGGGCATGTATATATATGTATTAAAGGAACTTAAATAGATGATAGTCCATTTTTATAGCATTTCCCCGTTTTGTTCTGACAGATTAGTGAGACAGTGAGCTGGAGCCAGCAGGATTTGGTCGTGGATGGGACAGATGCTAGCCTGGCTTGTGTCTGTGTTCAGCTGCTAACCTCGCATCCCTCTAAGACAGCTGCCTGCTGGGGCTCTTCAGACTTTACCAGGGAAGGCTCTCTTGCACGTATAGTAAGTCCAGAGTATGGCAAAGCCTGCCAGGAGATGGGCAGCTGGGACAGGAGTGGTGAAGTGAGGTTTGAAACTTCACCTCGGGGAAGGATGGGGTTTGGGGAGTGATGGATGAGAGGGCACTGAGAGTGCTGGTCAAACGGGATTAGGGGAGTGTTTTCAGGTGTCATATCTACCTTATGGAAGGTGCAGATACATCGTCAGTACTGGTGCAGATTATCCAAAATGTGTACGTTTAAGTATTTGATATCTTCAGGGGTCTTTTTTTAGGTTTATAAAAACTGATTTATTGCCATTTTTTTTGTTATTTTCTCGTTCTTTTGTGCAATATTCACAGAAGTATTAAACTGCTGTTCAGTACGTGCGTACAGAGGCAATTACGCATTTTAACAAGTGAATAAACACAAAAGAAAAGAACAGAATTGCACTTTAAATGAGCTTTATTGCTTGGAGTTGTGCCTAAAATAATCTAGATGCCTCCTGCTGTGCGTGGCTTTTGTTTGAAACAAATTTCCCCGGTAGTGTTGCTGTTTCCAAGGTATTCTCACATCACTTTCACAGGATCGATAAGCACTCTAGCATGTTGAAAAGTATTCATATAGTGTACTGAGTTTTTGTTGTGCAATGACTTTAATTTAACTGTGGAATTCTAACACTGATGGTAACAGCCAGATCATTATTACCTTCCCCTTCCCTGAAGCTAGCACTTCCTACTGCCAATCAAAGCCAATGGTGAAATTTCCCTAGGACTAGCATAGCTCTTAAAGAATAATAGTCCCAGAACAGGGTTTTGAGAAAAGAAGTGCAATATTATCTCCCCAACTTCCTTGAAATAATTACGAAGGCTCTGAAAATCCAAAACGACACAATTTTGGTACAGTTCTGGGAAAAAAAAAAATAAAAAAAGCGGTTCCTCAACTTTCCATTTCGTAGCAGTGAGAGTAGGCATAGCAACTAGACTGCACCATAGGTCAGTACAGCTCATTTCATCCTTGATCTCAGTGCTGATTTGTCGTACCGATGCCTGAAAACCGAATACCATGTGCGTGATTTCCTTTCTTTGCATGTCACAGCCATATGCACATTCTAAAGTCTCATACTGGGGTAGGTTGCATGTTGGGGCGGAGGGAAGTATTTCTGGTTTTTGCACAGCACATAATCCTCTTAATATGGACATTTTCTTGCCATACAAATGAAAATCAGTTGTTGAATTGGGCTTCCGTAGCTGTTCCTTATCTCGTTACAGAGGCTTTTCCTGAGCAGAGTGGGTTTAATGTGACCCTGGTGGTAGGGCTCAGTGCAGTTATCCTACAGCTGTGCTATCAAGGAAATTCAGTCACTGCTATGGTAAAGCTGCTCACTGCCTACTTAATTGTGAAAGCACCACCATAAAACCAACATAACTCCCGTGTAGCAAAATCTTCAATTCAGTACTAGCTAAAACAAGAGGTACCCTTACTATCTGCTTTGTTGTTTTTGGTTTTTTAACCCAGGCCAGAGTAAATACTGTATATTGGAATTTGCTTGTAAAGTTGATTAAAAAAAACCTGTATGTAAAAATTCTTTCCTCAATGTTGCTCTAGTGGATAAAAATAAAAGTCATAATTCTAATAAGTATCTCTTTCTCTTGACTGCTCACTTCTGTGTTTCAAGTCATTGTGCAAAATGTAGACAGAACTGTAGACAGAAAATCTAGAAGGACAGGGAGATTAGGCTTACTCTTACAGTGGAATTGTCTTTCTCAACAGAAATGGCAGACTTTTAGCATGAGACTGTTATTAAAGGAAAAAAGACACAGAAAAGCTCAACATCTTAATGTATTGATTGCAGATGAACATGGACTGACATGGCTAAAGGTATGTTATGGCAACTGTAGTGCAGTTAGAAGAGTATTTATTAGTTGTCTTATGTATTTAATGAGTTAAAATCATTGTAAGATACTTTGAGGGAGTTATATCCCCACAGAAGTCTAAATGAATACGTGTACAAATATGCAAGTCCTAATTCTATGTCAGTATACTGCCTATGGTTTGAATGGTTTGCTGTTCTGGAGATGAAAGGAAATCTGCTCCATTAATTAATCTGACCTATTTCAGTAGATGGAAGTTCAAGTTTGAAATTGTGATCAAAAAGGGAGGAAAATGCTGTAGTCTGAAGTAAGAGCATTTTAAATACACTGCAGGCAGGCACTTGTAATCTTTAACCTAATGTTAGCTTCAAGATGGCCTTTGAAAATTTGCCTGGGTGTGGGGGGGTGAAAAGAACTGCAGAGTTTCCAAGTTCAAATGAGGAAAGTTTGAACTTCCTTACCAAGAAGGAAGGAGGGAAGATGGTGTGACTGAATCCTCCTGGGTGAGTATGCTCATTGTTACTTGTAACCATGATGTGTAACCCTTATCAGTGTGATCACCAGGCATTCAACAGCTGGTGCAATGACTATGGAAACAGTGTCCCTAAAGGCTGTGAGTGACAGCTCCCCTGTGTTCCTCATGCAAGGCAAAGGCTCCCTGGCAGAGTGAGCAATCTGCTGCTGTCCAGACTGAGAGCAGTGCTCTCCTGACTCTGGAGCTGTTGGTGGGGAGAAGGTGAGAGAGGGTGAGACATTTCAGACGTTTCTCTTCCTTTGCAACCCAGAATGAACACCCCTGGCACCTTCCCTTTGACAGAAATGTCTGGGGCTTCCATGAGCACAGTTGAATGCAGCTGAACCAAAGACAAGTTTATCAAACTGTTTGTAACATGAACCAGGTGTGTGCAGTCGCTGCTTGCCCTGGCTTGTGGATATCACCTGCTCTTTCAAACAAGAATTGGCTTGGAGTAGAAGGTACTAAGCATAAATGCTCCAGCTCTAAAAATCAGTTACTCAAATATATTTAGTGCTAATCAGTCAATCTGAAAGCTCAAAGGGTGAGTTTCTGTTAGGATTTCTAATATTTTCTCTGAAGCCACAGGCAGTGAGAGCCCTTGGGTCTCACACAATGTGTGGGGTGCCCTGCAGGCTTGCTCCAAGTCCTCACAGAAAATACAGTATGAGTTCTTAGTCAGATGCTGAAGGCAGAAGTAATTGACCAGAAACCCTGATTTAAGAAGGATTTTCAATTTGGTTATTCCAAAGCAGAGCACAACCTGAAAACTTCTGAGCTGTTTAAAATGCTTCCCTCCCTCACAGGCTCTGAGAATCCCTTCAGCTGGCAAAAGCGTTTTATGACAGAGGTTGGCTTTCAAAGCCTGTTAGAGTGCAAGGCCCTGAAATAGTCCAAGATGAGAGGCATTTAAAACCAGTTGTAGACATGGCACATTCCAACAGTTACTTCGCTTTGATTTGGCTTGGTTTGGTGTTTTTTTTTTCCAAAAATTGCACAGAAATGCAGCAATTAGGGAGAAGCATTTAGATTACAGTGGAGCTTCACATTCTGACAACCTGTGGTTCTCAGCACCTCTCCAATCAAAACAATTATTTAGATTTTATTCTGAAGAGGCTTGATAACGTCATTATCTTGTGTGCTGCCGTTAGAGGCACCCTTGAAAAGCAGCCTGTGCATTCCATCATTTCCTCATGATCATCAGAGCACCCTTTGTGTATACAATGGTCATTCTAGGGGTGGTAAATGTACTCATTTAGCTATATCAGAAGCATATCCATATAAAACCTATGAGCCTTTAAAGACTTGGATCATTTAGTATGATAAACTTCAATGCTTGGTTGTACAGAAGTCCAGCTATTCCCACAATTCCATTTTAATTGCTACTCAGTTTGACAAACTGTGCTAATTATCCCACGCTATCTTTAATCTCTCTGCCTTAGTTTCCTCATAAATAAAATAAGAGTGGTACCAGTGTTAGCAAAGTCAAGGCTTGCAAGATTCTATGCTGACAGCATGGAAAAAAATCCCTGAGGAAACTAATCCACCCTTATTTTCTTGAATGTTGTATTAATCTTCCTGCATTCGCCTGCTCAGGAGTCTTTAAAGGAAATCTTTTTAATTCCTTGCATGCAAGTTTTGTGGACCTTGTTGAGACTTATTAGATCCAGTGAATCTCCATCTTATAAGAGTTCTGTGGCAGTTTATTTGCAGGAATTCCTGAAGAGTAAATGAGAGGGAATGGCACCTCTGTGTGAGTTACAAGTTTTCTGAAGCTCTGTAAGGAAGTCCTCATGGAAATCTGTAATCCAAACTGCACTCTGGCAATCTCATGGGGTGATAAGAAGACGTGGCCTCATCTTCCAGGAGGATCCCTGAGGTGTTCATTGTGTTTATAGAGACGATTTTGAGTTTGTGGGATCCTTCCTTTTTAATTGCACTCACCCTTGGCCAGGTGATTGTGTGTCAGAGTCTGCTGCAGGCAGCTGAGCACAGTCCTGGTGTGTAACTCTGTGCTGTGTATTTCCTGCAGGTTGTGGCTGTGTTTTCCTGTCCCCCAGTGGAGAGGCAGCAGCCCCAGACAGGGGACAGCCCCAGACAGGGGACAGCCCCTTGTGGGAGCTGCTGGATCAGGCAGGAGGAGGGAAGCAGTTACTGCCACAAGACACAGCAGAAGGTTGTCAGGCTGAGCTGAGCTGCCAGCACCTGAGCTTATGTCTCGGGAAGTCTGATGTGCAAACCATATGTCTATAAGCTGTTGCAGATTTGCTATTCCCATGCAGGAGGCCTAATGATGCACGAGCTCTCTGCCAATCGTGGGCTTTTCATCCCAGCATTCAATTCCCCACTTCAAAGGAATTAGTTGGGATCTGTGTGTGAGCGTTATATTAATGGCTGTTAAAAGCTCTGTGTGTGGCATTTCTGGGATGTACAGGGCACTGAGAAAATACTCTGTGTTTGGAGTTTGTATTTAGGCATGAAAAATGCATATTTCCTTTAAAATGTGCTTCTAATGGCACTTTGAGGGTGTTCATTTTCTCAAGGAATTATCTTTGTGAGTGATTATTCTGCCAAGTAATATTGTCTGATTTCATAGAAATTTACTTATTTTAAAGGAAAAAAAGAGTCATGGAGGTTATTTCACTGAGCTCTGTTTCATTTTTTATGTTGCTGATACAGAAGACCACTGCATCTTTCTAAAAAATATTTTCTTGTGTCCCACCCTGCAATGTGCTAGTGCAGGAACAAATGATCAGGTTTGAGGAGAGGTGTTGGAAATATAATTATGGCTACGTGATAAATGTTATAGGAGGGCTTTTCAGGTATTTTCAGGTAAGTAGGACATGGGTCTCTGTGTTGTGCTAAGTGCTCTAAGCTCAGTACCAATTGCCCAGGCCTTGGCTTTAGGCAGTGTCTAAAGGGTAAACCCCAAATCTGTCAGTGTATGTTTTCTCAGTAAAGCACTCGGAGCTCTACTAACAGAAAAAAGACAAGAATTAGGATTATTACTTTAATCGTAAATTCTTAGCAGGCAGGTGGGATTACAGTGAGCAAGATGAGATGCTTTGTGTGGGAAAAACCCGTGGAGCAATCAATATCCGTGTGCATTCCCTGTTTTATGTCACAAAGCCAGTGGGTGTTGTCAGCAGTGTGTGGTTCCTGCAGAGGGCAGTGCAAGGCAAGCAGCCGGTGTGTGCTCACCTTCCCAGCCCTGTGCAGCTCTGCTGCTCCTCACCTCTCCTCCTGGCTGTGATGGGCAAGCCCCAAGCTAAGCACTGCTGACTCCTTGTTTTCAGCCAGCAGCACCAACTCTGCTCAATGGGGAGGAGCAATCAGCCTTTAGGAGATAAAACAGACATTGGAAACCTCCGCTGAAGAATCCATGTAATCTGAATTAATTGTTTTCCCTGCCTGGTCTCTGTGACAGGCTTGTCTTGTTCCAGCCGCTGTGTTTGTCATTCAGCTCAGGTGGGAAGGCCACAAGAGAGGTGGGAGATAAAGACTAAACGCTCAGATGTGTTGGCAGCTCCAAGCCCCTAAAGAAATCTTTGAGTGCTCTTTGAGTGCATAGACCCCGCAGAGCAAATCCTGCTGGGAACAGACGATCGTTTCACTGCACCAACACAATTTGTTGTGCTGCTGGTCACTGTGTGAAGATCACTCAAGGAGAACCTCTGTGTGTTTACCTTCCTGTTTAATTGTGTGGAAAACTCTCCTGTACATTACACAGGTGAAATAAGCAGAAATCAGTCTCACTCTTGGGTCCTGTTTTCATTGTGGTTTAAATGAGCCTGATTTCTTCAGCATAGCTCTGTTATGTCTTTAAAAAGAAATAATTACTTGCTCCTGTTGTTCCTTGAATTTCATATCCAGTAGGTAACATTTCCTCCCCAGACCTTCAGCAGTGGAAGTCATCACTTGTGCTTGGGGTCAAAACTTTATTCAGATTTTCTTCATGTGAAAGACAAAGGCTGTTGTGATCAGATTGAATTTAAAGAAAAGATTTCTTTAAGTAGAGCAAGTATTAATTAAGGTTAGAAGAACTTCCCAATTGCACATTACTGACCTGAATTGAGATAGATACGAGCAAGCAATTTTTCAAGGAATTAAATTAGTGATGTCTTAGACCTGGGTCTTTTCATTGGGAATCTCTTGTTTGTTTGACCTGTAGCTCTATGAAACCTTAGAATCAACTTTTTTTTTATTATTTTTCTAGCGGTTCTGTTCCAGTACACGAGGAAAAGACTCTTAATAACCCAGTGTAACTGTTTAAAAATGTCCCTCTGACCCTGCAGGTAAACTGAGTCCACGTTAGCCTGTCCCCATGTTCACATACAATTTTTCCTTTATGGTGTTTTATTCAGAAAATTTTTCCTCATTGCTCTTCTCAGACAGAATCTTTTATTTTAACTGATAGCAAGCAAATCACACTTAAATGAAGATTTATATTAATTTTAGCAGTAAGCAACCAGGGCTTTATTTATGTTAGCTCTGTAGAAATACAACATGGTACTCAGCAAACATTTGCTGCTGGGTCACCTTTCAGGACTGTTGTGCTTTGTACCATTCTGTGAAATAATTCATTTTTTCAGACTGAGTCCAGCAGAAGGAGTTTTTTGGGTTGTGGTTGGATTTTTTGAAGTAGTGATGGCTTTTTCTCCCATGTTGCACAGACACTGTAGCATGAGTTATGGTTGGTATCTACCACCAGTGTGGAGAGCAGGGAGGTGGGGCTGCCTTGTGTCAGTGTAGGAGGTTTGGCAGTTGAGGGACAGGAGGATGCTGCATTTGTAGAGGCGAGGGAGAAGACTGTAACATCAAATCTTGTAAAATCTCTTGAAGGAAGGACAGGCCAGCAGGATCCAGTGCAGACTTCCTGAGACTGCAGGAACTTCCAGACCAGTAGCAGACCAAGTGTGTTAATGACTATCCCTGTCCCAGCTCAATGACAATGCACACTAACTGAACCCAAACACACTTTTTTCTTTTTATTTCCCTGGGATGTTCTCATCCATGTCCCCACTCTTGCCTGTCATGCCTCTGCACAGTGTTCTAGCCCTTTACATGTGTGGATTCCTTTTATTTGTAATTATAAGTGTATCAGCCCAGTAACTTAAATTATTCTGAGTCCTTTCCCTTCCTCTCTTGTTTTACAGCCATCTGCAGCTAATTTACCCAGGCCAGCTTTTGATCTCCATGTCACCTTGCCTGCTCCTCCTGTCAGTCGTAGATTACATTTGTTCTTTGTACTTTGTGGTTTGATTATTGGTAGCTGCTTCTTTGTTCCTCTCTCCATAGTGAGCCATGGACATTACTGAGTTTGTCTTTTCATTGCCTGACTACAGAGGACACAAACCTTTCAACAGCAGAGTGCAGACTGACAGGGAATTAACCTCCTGCTTGTGGAACCAAGGAAATGTCCCGAGTCTGCTCCTCAGAGATGTTTCCTTGCTGTCCAAAGCCCTATTGTCAGCCTCTGTGCTATCAAAGGTGTGGGGATAATTAATTCTCAGCTTTGGGTTTGGGTGGTTTTGTGGAGAAACGAAGCACACGCTGTCTGAATTCATTTTAAATAAGCTATTTATAGGTCTCTTTGAAGCTGCTTCAATAAAGATTCCACCTCTATTTTCTTCCTTTAATTTGCTCCATTAAAACACGCCTGACCTCTCAGCACACCTTTGGCACTTGCCTGTGCTCTGGCTGGTGCAGCTGAGTGAGATGTGATGGAAATGCAGGGCCCTTCCTCCCAGAGCAGCTGGCCCAGCTGCTGACAGCCCTGCACAGAGCTGGGCCTTGTCTTTGTCTTTTCTTTTGGAAGTTAATGGCTATGGCTCAAACAAGACCATTTCCTAGAACGGACCATTTATTCTGACATGGTCGCCCTGGTTGATTTTTTATTTTTTTATTTTTTTTTATTTTTTTTTTTTTTCTTCCTGTTTTATTTGGGCTTTTAGCTGCACAAGGCTAAGTAAGGTGCCTTTCTGCCATACTGGAAGGTACATGGAAATCTCTGGCCCCTTGCCCACTGTTAGATGTCCTGCAGATTTTGTTACTTGCCTGTTTAGCAGTTGGAAATGTCAGGTTGGATGCACACTGGTGCCTTGGCTCTCTGGTGACCACAGTCACCACTTGTCAGAACTGACCCAATGAATCTCAATGCTCAAGGTGGCCAGCAGGTCCAGTGCCAGGGGTTAAGGAAACTCACTCCCTCAGCCCAGGATCTCTGTTAATTTTGTGCTCCTGTGGCATGTTTTGGGTCTGGAGGCTGATGCTCTGCAGAGGCTGTGGCTTTGCTGAAGGCAGCCCTGGGATTCCTGTGAACCCTGGGGGTGTGTTAGACCAGGAGGGAACTGCACACTGCAGCCAGCTCAGGGCAGCCTTGTTCTGGTGCAAAGATCCACATCTCTGGGGGAAGGGAACTGCTATGGGTGAGCATCACAGTGTGGGTGACAGCCCCAGCTCCCTCCTGTTTGGCCATTTCACAGTGTGACACAGGCACTCCCTGGGGCAGGAGCCAGCATTCCCGAGGGGTGTGGGGGACAGGGGAGCTCCCTGCCCTGCACTGCAGACAAGGCTGGGAATAACCAGCTGCTGGGCAAGCTTCTGGAAGAGATGCTGTACCCCTGGGGTCTTGAGGTGTGTGGTGCTCTGTGCAGAGGTTTTTAGCTGAAAGGTTGTAGATGGAGCATCTGGAGCTGGACCAGATTCATGGAAAGGATTAGCAATGTGTGTTACTGTGTGTGGGTGTCATTCATGAGGGCTTTGAAAGGTACAGAGGACTTCCTGGCACTTTGAAATTGCTGTTACTTTTTCCCTCTAAATAGGAGGATTGAAGGAAATAGTTGGTCAGTTTTAAAAAAGGAAATGATTGACCTTTTTTTGTCTTGGTGCCTCAGATGCTCCATGGGAGCCAGTCCAGTCTCTGTTTACTCTGCACAGCATTGGACATCCAGGTGACATTTCCCTTTGTTTCCCTGCCAGCTGAACAGCACATTAGGGGCTCTCTAGGAGCTATGAGTGCCCTGACTACAAGGGGCTCCTTTTCCCTCTTTGGGTGCCAGCACTCTGAGCCAAGCAGGCTCCTGAATGTCACACTCGGTGGTGGACTTGGAGTTCAGCTGGTGTATTCCTGAGGATGAAGCTGGGGACAAAATTCTGCCCTGGCACCACCCCTTGTGCTTTAGTGGATTTAATTCTGCAAACAAGTGCTCTGCTCTGTGCAGAGAGCTGGTGCTGGGTGTCCTAAACCAAAGTGGAATGAGTCCTGCCTGACGTGAGCATTCAGTGGATTTGTAAATGCTTTTGCATCATGTTAGTGAGTCCTGAATGGCCACAGCTTTTTCCTCCTTTCCAGAAGGTTCTGCCACAGAAAAACAAATCCATTTTATTCCTCAGGTACAACGAGCTTGCACACTGCTTTCTGATAGCTTATTAATGAGTTGTGGCTGTGAAAATTAGGGATGCAGCCCCTTTTGGGCAGGTTGATGAGCTGTGGTGCTTTGCTGAAGCCCAAAAAGCTGTTATTTCTGGCAGTGCTCGAGATGTTATGAAAGAACATCAGAGATCATTAATGCATCTTTTGTAAACACTGTCTCTCACTAATCTCTGTGCTTCTGCTTCTGGCTGGATAAAAGCTGCCCACTGAGATTCCTGCTTCAGCTGCTGCCCCTCTGGGCTCCCGTGAGTGTGAGGCTTCTGAGCTGCTGCTCATTACTATTAATTAAGGAGAAGCTCTGCTCTTGGCAACCTGAGGCACAGTTTCATGAATCAAATGCAAACTGTTCTGGGCTGATCAATGAGAGTCTGCTGCTTTCTAAAACTGGAACCACTGGTTTATAACGTAGTGGTTTGGGGTTACTTTATTTGTAAGGTAATTGCTATATGATCAGACATAAAAAGTGGTCCAGGAAGATCCATTTTCTCTTGACAATCATTGCCCTATAATTGTCCTTCACTTTTCAATTGACTGATTTGGAGGCAGATGTGTATTTTTTAATTGGTTTTTAATTCTCCTCAGCTCTGAGGAGACTGAACAGATCTCCAATTTATTTATTGATTCGAGTTCACAGCTCTAAATTATTCTTTCATCAGCCTTTATTGCTGGTTCTTCTCCTTGCTCATGCAGGAAGCTAACACTTTTTTTTTTCCTCTTTAAAAGAGAGAATTAATAGGTAACAGTTAAATAAAGCAGCAATAGAAAGTTTTGAGCTGGTGCTCAGCTGAGTTCCTGTCTGTCTTTTCCAGAAGCCACACTCAGGAATGAGCACAGCCTGTATGAAGGAGCCAAGGGCCAGTCACTTCTGGAGCCAAGAACTGAAGGATCAGATCATAAATTCAGGCTGACTAAGTGTTTGCTGAAGTTCTTTACCAGAAGGTCTCAATATCCTCCCTGACAGACTGTGGTGGCTTCTGTCCACGCTGTTTATCCCTCTGCAGTTTGGGGCCATAAAGCTGCTCCCTGGAGCTCCCTGGGAACTCTTGCAGGGCAGATTTTCTCAGCACAACTGCAGCTGGGCTGGGGGCACTGCTCAGAGGGGCTGAGCACTGCTGGCTCCCTGTCTCAATCCACACTATTCCCTGCCATTTCTCTGGGGGTTGTTACTGCTGAGTGGTTTGCAGGGTGTGAGTGTCCATGCTGTGAAAGTGAAGATAAAATTGATTGTTATTTCTGTTTTCTGCATGCCTTGCTGTGTTTGATGAAGCCTTGGCCCCTCTCCTCCACTGTTTAACACTTACAGGTGGTTTTGAGTCAGGGCAGCTGGACCCACCAGGGCTATTCATTCCTCCTCAGGGCTCTGGGCATGGTGTCCTGTAGGGCAAATATCTGGGGTTGTGTGGGTTCCTGTCTGCTCCCTCCCAGGTTAAACTGTTCCCAGGGGTCTGAGCTCCCTCAGGGCCTCTGGTCCTGCCCAAGGCCACCCTAGACATCACCCACAGGTGTGCTTCAGGAGGGGAAAATACCCTCCTGGACCATTTGAACTTTCCACCTCACTCTTTGGGGAGTTAGAGAGGAGAGTCTGAGAATCAATATGGACATTCCCCATCTGGAAAGCTCCAAGGGTTTTCCTTGCCATCAGCAGTGCTCCAGCTGTGCCAACCCCTGTTTGAACAGGAACAGGCAGAGAGGGGATGTCTCTGCTCCCACCAGGAGCTGCATTCCTGGCCTGAGTGCCAGAGGATGGTGCTGCCATGCTGGAGACCTGCTGTGTGTGAACAGCCTTTTGTGAGAGCTCCTGCTGCAGTGGCCAGCCTGGGTCACCCTTGGTGGGAGCTGGGTAATTAAATCTTGTTGTTTCCACCCCTCCTGTGCATGTAGTAATTAAAAGAGCTTGTAATTAATGGGGATTGGGGAGGGAAATCAACTGGAACTTGTCAATTTGAGCTCTGTTCTGATGGTGAAGATTTACTCAGCCAAGTAGTGGTTTTCTCTTACAGCTTTCATGGGTCACAGCTGTACCTGGCCCTGTGAATACCAGTGAGGCTTGGCACACTCCCCTGTCTGACCAGGGGGAAAACCTGAACTCATTAAGGATTTCAACTGTCCCAGACATTTCATTTTACCTGTAAGTACCTGAGACTGCCACTCTAGTGATAGAAGAACATACTGTTTGTGGGAGGGAATCCTTGGTTTAAACACATGTATATTTCCTTTAGCAATGAGACAAGCTACTGAAAGAGAAATTAAAATAAAATCCATTTGTGTTCTCAAAGGGGTACATATATGTGACCCTGAATGGAGCCAAGGGTCTTTAGAAATCACTGCAAAAAAAACCACCCCCCAAAATTTTTCTGCTGTAAAATAACTGCAGAAAATTTGCCTAAGTTTTCATATTTTGGTGGTTTTCTTCCCTTTTTGCAACAGACACAAACAAATTCTCCATATTTGTAGGAGCCATAGCTTTCAGGTTCAAATGGCTCCTGTGTTGGGAATCATTCCTGGCCTTCTCATAGTCCTTGAACAACTGAGAGAGTAACCAGCCCTCTCAGCTTGACTGGCCACGGTGGGGTCTCTGCTGGGATCTTCCCAGGAACCTGCTGCTCCAACTACAGCCTGAATTTGTACTGCAACACAAACTTTACAGCCTTGTTCCCAGCATCCAGAAGTCTGCATCAATCAGTGGAATGGATTTGCAAATAGGTTAAGAGAATATTTGAGCTGTATTGGCCAGAGACAGATCGGGCTCCAGGGCAGTGGGAGGAGGAATGTAGATGGGGCATGGCAGTGGATAGACTTGTCTGTAACTGACATAATTACTACAGTAGACAGGGAGAAGAATTATAAAAGAAAGGCCTCATAAAATCAGGCCTGCTCTGCTGAATTGCCAAAGTCAGCCTGGCACTTCTAAGTGATTTGCAAGTTCCCAGGTGAAAACAATCTTGATGTGAGACCTCGTTAGCCCAACAACCCATTCCTGGGTTGGAAAACAAATGCACCTGCAATAACAAGGGATATATAAAAACAATACAATAGAGATATTTGATGGACAAATAGAACACCTTTTACTAACCAAAGGAGTAATTGGCAAGAAAGCTACTAACCAATTAAAGCTGCACACAAGGTCTGTGAAATGAGTTGTGAAAATAAAGAATTGGCTTTTCCTGCATGAAGAAAATGGAGTCTGGGCTGACTTACCACAACAATTACCCCACTGAGATGATATGTCACCTCTCTGGGATTTAAGAGGTGTTACAGTGGAAGGACCTCCTTGCTGTGAGTGGCCCTGAGACCCAACTCCTGGGCTGCCTTGGCCATGGCACACACTGCAGGCCTTCAGTGCTGATTCCTGCCAGAGATGCTTGCAGCATCCACCCTGCCCTGGAAGGTGCTCAGGCACTTTTACAGGCTCAGTGTCAAATTGCAGGGTGCAGTGGGCAAAGAGCCCAGGCCAAACTGCAAAAATCCCAAATCAAACTGCCTTGGGAGAGCAGAATAAACGGTTGCTGTGGAAGCCTCAGTAACTTTCCCCACACCTGGGAACCCAAGAACAGTGCTCTGTGTAATGAGGCATGAAGGGGGAGCTGCCAGACTCTTCCTCAATGTCTTTTTAGAACTGCTGGTTTTACAAGAGCCAAACTGAGCTGGCATATTTCTCCTGTCCCCTTTCCTCCAGTAACTGCTCCCTCCCTCCTGCTGGTGCTGAATGAGACACCTGAGCATTCAGTGTGGAGCTTTCAAAGACTTTTTAGGGGTTTTAACTGCTCACTTCCAGCTGTTCCTAATGGAGCCCAGCAGTTAATCCTGAACTCGAAATGCTGAGAAGGTCAAAGGCAGTGAAATTCCAGGTGTGAGGTGTTGGGAGGCTGTCCCTGTGCACTGTCAGGGCAGTGGTGACAGTGGTGACAAGCTGCCCCTCTGTCCCTTACCCCCCTGGACACTGATCTATGAGCAGGGCCATCAGTCACTGTGCTGCTCAAAGTGCCAGCCTTGCCCTGACTGCTGCAGGAGAGAATCCACAGCACAGATTTATCCAGGGCTGGTCCTGGCAAGGGCAGCCTTCTGAAAACAACTGAACTCGGGCTTGATTTCAGTGAGTTTTCTCATTGAAAAGTGTCTCAGCCAAATGTGAAGTGAACTGGAGAGGTCTCAGCTGCTGGATGAACAGCAGAGAGGCTCTTCCGTGGTATTAGCTGGAGAACAATTTTTCTAGGGGAAGAATATTTACAGGCTAAGAAATCTGGACCTTATTAGCATGGAGTGACTTGATTGCAGGAGCACTTGAATAAATCCCCTCAGAATTTATGTGAAAGGGTCAAGTAAGACAGATTACTTTAGTGAAGAGTTTATGTCTTTAAGTTTTTTAATTTGCTAAGTGTTTCTTTAAAAGATTTGCCTTTAAATTCTGCTCTTCCAATGGAATTTCTCTCCAAGGTTTTTACAAGCAGTAATGTTATCTCGATTTCAGCCAGCTGCTGCTTTTAACTGGCTGAAATGTGTATTGCCTTGTGATGCATTCCTTGTTTTGCAGTCCTAATTAGACTATTGAAAGAGTTAATAGATGCCCATTTCAGAGGATGCTTTCGACAATTTAATTGCAGTATAACTAATTCAAGCCTGTCTGAGGTGTACTTACCAATGTAAGGCAATAAAAGCACCCTGAAAAGTGCCAGTAGATGTTTAAAGGACTCTCCCTCTGATATTATGAATATTTTCAGTTTGTGTAGGAGTCATCAGTGGTCAGTTCTGTATTGGCAGGTCACATCTTGTGACATTTCTATCTCCAAAAATTACTTGATTTCCTTTTGGATTTTGAACACTTGAGTACTTCCAGTGAAGTCTTTGATTTTGTTACTGTTCTCAGTCCTGGAATGAAAAGAAGTGCTGGAATCTTATTCCATCTTATTTGGTGTTATTTTTATGGGTGTGCAGTTTGTTCTTTTCATGGACTTTGCAGAATTCGGTGGAAATAAGATAATATATTCCCTCAGAGATGGGGATATTTAAAGGAGGAGGATGCTGAAGCTCTTCAGTTTTCACTACCAGTATTCAGACATTTTCAGATACTTTATCACTGGATTTCACTGCATATTTCTTGCCATTTTGAAATCATAAAAAGAACTTTTATAAAGAACCATAAGACAGGAGATAACAGCTTTCTTCAGCCCTTCAATCATGCACATTTCTTAAAAGAAAAAATGTATTGCTGCTGGTTTTAGCTTTTACAAGCTTGATGGTGGGTACAAATAGGATGGAGATTTAATACTCTGTTAAAGTAACATGACTGAACAAGGTTAAAGGGTCAGAAGGAGAAATGTTAATTTTCAGTCTTCAATTAATCACCCCTTAGCAGCAAGCTGATGATACACTCCTTTATTCATGAAAAGAATTTGCTATTGACCCTGAGGGACTCAGAGCTGAGCACCCAACCAAACAGGAGGATTGGGCTTTACAGCTCTGCCACTCTCAGTGTCATCCTGTGCACAGCTGGGTGCCCCTTTCTCTGTGGGAGCTGCTCCATTTGCTCCCCACTGCCCCTGCCCTTACTCCTGCCTTTGGTTCAAGGTGCTGACTGTGGCATAAATTCTGTTCTCTGCTCTGGGGAGTTCCTGTTCCTGTGCCCTTTGCTGCTGCCACTGTTGGCAGGGCTGAAATGGCTTCAGACCCATGGCTCTGCTTTCCCTTTTCCAGATGTTTCTCCAGCCCTCAGCCAGTGCTCCCTGTTTTCCCCGAGTTTTGTTTCTACAAACCAAATGGACCAAATGATGCTCAGGGACCCAGGCTGGCTGATTAGTTTTAGATTGTGAAAAGCTGCCAAGTGAATAAAAGCCTTAACAGCACTTTGTGCCATTCCCCTGAATTTAAATCTTAACTGTGGATTAGCTGCCTTAGAGGATTAGGGCTGTGATACACCAAACTTGCCACCTTTAGATTCCTTTCTTAAGTGCTCTGAGCTGAGCTGGGTCACTAATGAGTGTGTTTTGCTGTGTGAGCCCTGGGTCCATGGTCTATCCCTGTGCCAATCCTCTCATGGACAGCTGTTTGCAGTTCAAACTTGTCTTTCTGATCAGTGAAATTGCTGCCTGAGGCACAACATCTCCCAGTCTGTGGCATTTGTGGCGCTGTGATGAACAAGGTCCTTAATTCCAAGTTAATGACTCGGTGTTAATGAGCACTCACTGTCCACAGACACCCACACTCCTTCAGGGGTGGAGAGAACACACTTCACATCCCAGCAGCCACGGGAGGCACAGGGGAGTTCTGCTTGTCTACAGCTTTTTCTTGGAAGCCTCTCAAAGTGTTCTTTTTCCTTGCCTTGAGCTGACTCTGCAGCATTTCTTTGTTGTGCCTTGCTGGAAGCACTTTGAGCTGGCCTGGGTATGTCTAACACACATCCAGCCATGGCCCCTGAGCCCTGGGAGGTGCTTTGTGAGGCTCTGGGGCTGCTCTGCGCCCGAGGTTGGCTGTCTGACTCTGCTGTGGCCTGATGATGCTGGTGAGGAGCTCTGCAGGGCAGCCCTGGGTTTGTGCAGGAGCTAAAGCTGCTCTCATGGCTTTGGTCAGGGGCCTCTGTGGGAGGTGCTGCCAAAGGAGAGGAGAGGAGAGAGCTGGGCCCAGAGCTCTGCCTGGAGGGTTGGAAGTGCCCCAGAAGGGCTGGGCTGTGGAGCTGGGTGTGCCCCAGAAGGGCTGGGCTGTGGAGCTGGGGGTGCCCCAGAAGGGCTGGGCTGTGGAGCTGGGGGTGCCCCAGAAGGGCTGTGGAGCTGGGGGTGCCCCAGAAGGACTGGGCTGAGAGCTGGGGGTGCCCCAGAAGGGCTGGGCTGTGGAGCTGGGGGTGCCCCAGAAGGGCTGTGGAGCTGGGTGTGCCCCAGAAGGGCTGGGCTGAGAGCTGGGGGTGCCCCAGAAGGGCTGGGCTGAGAGCTGGGGGTGCCCCAGAAGGGCTGTGGAGCTGGGTGTGCCCCAGAAGGGCTGGGCTGAGAGCTGGATGTGCAGGGGGAATGTGGCACAGTGTGGGAGGGAGGGACCCTCAGCATGTCTGAAATGATCTCCTGCAGCCTCATGCCTTACTCAGCAAAGCACTTTGGAGGGGTCAGAAATGCAGCCTGTAAACCCAGAGAGCACCCTGTGCACACTGGGGTGTGAAACAGCTCTCACAAGCCTTGTCTCCTGCTTTGCAGGGAGGTTTAGTGCACACCTTACCCTGTGCTTGGTCTGAGAGTTCTGACAGCGTTTTAGGCACTTGCAGCTCCTTGTTTTGGCAGTGAGCACTTCCTGGAGTAAGGGAGCATTTTTTTCTCCACAGAAACAATACTTTCTCCAACAAAAGAGTTCTGGATGCATGTTTATAAAAGGTAAATCTCCCTGGGTTTTATTCTGATGTATTTTCTGCTTTTCTGTCCTAATATCCTGAGCTGGGTTTGAGGAAAGGAAGTTTATGATCCAGTTGCATTGACTTCCAAAGAGAGAACACTTCCCTAGGACAATTTACCAGGTGGGGAAGGAAAAGAAAAAAAAAAAAAAAAAAGAAAAAAAAAAAAAAAAAAGAGAGACCTGTGAAACTTTTTTTCTCCTTACTGAGCTCTGTTAACAAGTGTCTGAGTAATTCTACAGGTTTTGCCCCATTTTCTGTATGGCCAGATCTTTGCAAATCAGCCTAGAGGAGTCTTCAGAGAGGCAAGGTTAAGAATTGCCTGGCAAGTGGAAGTGTGTAGTCAAAGGCTGCCTCAGTCTGTTCACTTTTTCTTCTCTTTTGGGAAAGGGAAAGGAGCTGAGCTCCAGCAGAGATGGAAATGAACACTGTTAAATGAGGGACCATTATGAACATCAGTGCTGAAAGGAAGATGGACAGTGAGACTTGACTACCCCTTACAGACCACAATTTTGTAAGTTATTCAGAATGTATTGATTGCCAAGAAGTAGCCTCTGAGCCAAGTGGGTTTCTTTTTCTTTCTTATTTTCAGTTCCATATTTATTGTTGCAGTAATGAAGACTGTGAGAACAGATAATAATCCTGTTGCTGCACCCGAGTGGAGCCAGAAGGGGTCTTTGTTACTCTGCTTTTCTATTTGTTAAATGGCAGGGAGGCTGTTTGCAGCAGGGCATATCCATGGCTGTCTGTTTCCTCACTCAGTGTTCAGTGCAGTTGTGAATTGTGGAGTTGCAATGTTTGTGCAGTGTGAGGTTGATCAAGGAGCTCTGCTGGGCAGAGCTGAGGCTGTCTGAGCTGCCAGAAGGACCAGGCCTTGCCTACAAGTGCAGTGGAAAAGGGTTTCATTAGAGAGAAGGTGATGGTGGTGGGATGGCAGTCACACCTTAAAGTGTGGAATGTCCTCAGTGTATTGCTCATCTCACAGCTCAGACCAGGTTATATTCTGGCCAGGAGCAAGGCAGTGACATGAGAACCCAGAGCTGAGTGTACAGTGTCATTTTTTTATTATAGACAGAATAAAAGGCTCAACCTTCTGCCAAATGCCCTTTCTTTGCCACACCCTTCTTACCTTCTTCTGTTTGTGTAAGATTAGTGAAGTATAGAGAATGTTTAATTAAGTTTAATTGCATGACAGCTTAAAAGTGGGAAGGTAATTACTCATTTAATTATTGTGCTGCTTCGTGCTTAAAGTGTGTGTATAATTGCTCTTTTTATAAGGACAGTCAACTTTGCAAGCTCGTATGAAATTATAACAGCCCCACACCTTTTTTATATGAAACTGAGCAAGGAGAGAGGAGCATTCTGCTACCCCAGGCATTCCCCCTTCTCCTGTCAGTTTGGAATGCTGCTGCCCTCCATCCATGACATTTTTGCCCTGG
Organism: Zosterops lateralis; assembly: GCF_965231275.1. Lineage (NCBI taxonomy): Eukaryota > Metazoa > Chordata > Aves > Passeriformes > Zosteropidae > Zosterops > Zosterops lateralis. Next base: position 608,795 of record NC_139768.1, read on the forward strand.
GAAGGGCTGTGACATCAATCACATAACTCATTCTCTTTTGTCTATTTTTCATTAACTGTTGTAGAACATCCCGAGAACTTGGGATTGCAGATGTGTCATTGTAAATTATTATTTCCTGCACTGTCTTCCTTCATTATTTCCACAGCAGCAACACAATATATCATGGGCTTTGACTGTGTTATGCAGCCAAAGGTTAAGTGGCTCCTAGTTAGGAAGAGACTTTTCCAGTGTGCATGAAGATTCTCAAAGGTGTCTAGAAACTGCTCTCCTGTGGAACAGTTCAATTCTCTTCTGCCCTGACTGGTACCAGCAGTGAGGCAGAGATTTGGGCAATCCAATAATGCCTGGAGCATCTATACCCAGAGATGGTGATTTCCCTGTAGAAGTCACCAGAGTGGAGAGAAGCAGAGCAGTGAAGGAGAAAGGCAGCTATTCAAACACAATCACTGTTGTAATTGCAAGGGGACTCAGCCCGAGGTAGTTGCAGGCTCTAAAAGATTATTTTTTGTTTAAATAGCAAACAGTTAGATTATATGAAATCCCAGTGCAGAAAGTCCCTCTGTAGCCATTAGACAAGCCACAGAACTCCCCAAACCCTCTCAAGGTTACTCTCAAATTAATTTCTGTGTTGATGAGCCCAAGTGGGAGGGATGGGAGGCTGAATGTGGCAGGGGCTCTTTATGGTCAGTGGGGGCTTTTCTGTGGTGGCTGGTGTGACACAGCTGTCCCAGGCCAGCCCTGTGTGACAGTTCCTGCAGAGAACCAAAGGGCTGGTGCTGCAGACACCACAGCACTGGGGATGTCTGTGCTGGGCCCTCTCCACCTGCAGCTCCCCCGGGCACTGCCCTGTGCCCCAGGCACTTTCCCTGCTTTGGAGGGTGGGGTGTCCCTGGGTGACTCAGGGCTGTCCCCTCGGTGGGGTCTTGAGCCCCTGTGGGACCTCTGCTGTGCACAGGAGGTGATTCCTTGTCACTGGCAGCACTTTCCATCTCTCAGGCTGTATCTTACACATCTGCCCCCCTTTGCCAGCCCAGAGATCCTGCACTGTGTCATCAACCCTCTTGCAGTCAGTGCCTGGAGGTGCTTTGCCCTGTCAGTGGGAGCTGCTGGCACTCAGACCATTTACTGCCCTCTGTGAATCCCGTGGCTGTCATGGAAACTTTTGTCAGCAAGATAAAGTTCAGTGACGAGGCAGTAAGTACATTTATGGCATAAGCACGAGGGTAAGAAAATTTTAATGAAAATAACATGACATCCTTTCTTGCCTCATCCTTTTACTGCTGTCGGAGGGGGGAAAAATACATGACATTCCCTCAAGAAGACAACAAGAGAGCACCAAACCTGATATTTGGACATTTCAGCTTTTGTCAGGTACTTAAAAGGCTGTAGGCACATATTGCCCAGTGATAAGTAATTCCTACCAGCCTGTCTGCTGGGGGACTGGAGAGGCAGGATTTGCAGGGTGCTCACCTAAGAAAGGGAGTTTCTTGGCATGGTCTGGAAGAGAGAGTGGGTAGTTGTCATTAAAACTGGGAATAGGGGAAAAAGAGGAACCTAGAATCAGTAGGACTCCTGATGTGGTCATAGAGAAAAGGAAATCACTTTGCATAGGGCTGTGCCAGCCTCTGGTGAGGCCCAGAGCTGCTGGGAGAAGCATTCTGGAAAGACAGCTCCATTTGAGCACTGACTCCTGGCACCCAGGATACAGCCAGGTCTCTGCTGCCAGCCAGCATCTCCCAGCTCCTGGTGCGGCTGGAGAGGGATGTTTTGGGAAATTGCTGCCTGCCTGCCAGCCAGCATCTCCCAGCTCCTGATGGGGCTGGAGAGGGATGTTTTGGGAAATGTCCTCTCTAAGGCGTCCAAGCCAGCACAGCCAGGGCAAAAATGTAATGCCCAGCAGAGTGTAATGTTTACAGCCTAATCATGCTGCTTAATCAATGTTAAAGGTTTTTTCCAGGAGAAACTGTGAGAAGGAACACAGAGACTCTGCAGTGGAAAAAAAGAATGTTTAAATTTTGTTTTTAATTACCCAGAATAAAAGCACAGCCATGGGGTGTGCAGGGCTGTGGGACCAGGAGGAGTTGTGCTCAGTGAATGAGGAGGCAGTGAGGTAACTTGGGGCAGAATTGACCCAAATGAGTGACCTGTGAATGCCATTAATGCCATTTAATGTTGAATTAACCTCATAAGTTTGAGTGATGAGCACCAGGTTGGCCAGTCCCCGTTACCCCAGTTAAACACTTCCTGGTTCCTTCACTGTCTGCTTTGTGATTGGATGGTGCTTTGTACCCCAGTCCTGTCCCCTGATTGGCCCCTTTTGAATCCCCTCCCTGATTGGTCCAAGTTTCAATCCCCTAATTTGTTTATTAATGTCCCCTCTGATTGGTTCCTTTTCTCAACCGTTAATCCCATTGGCTGTTTATGAAACCCCGCCCCTTTTGTGACTGTATAAAAGCCGCTGACTGAGCACCTCGGGGTCTTTGAGTCGTCGGTGGGGGGGGGGGGGGGGGTTGGGAAGATTCTTGGAGATCATCTTTGGCTGCCGAGTGATTTCTCTGCCTGAGATCGCCTCCACCAGGGAGAGCCATTTCGGCCTAAAGCCCGGTTAGAGCTGACGGGCTTTTCCGTCACAATAGAGCTGGAATCACTGGGCTTTGCCCTCATAACTGAGCTGAAATCACTGCCCCGGGGTGCCTGCGCCACCTGGACTGAGGTGCCTCTTTAGAGGCGACTCGCCAGGGAAGGTCGCTGCCCCCAGAAGAGCCGGCCGGGGGCCTCGGCGGGGTGGCCCCACCAGGTGATTCTGGATTTTGTTCCACCTGCCGCCTGAACCTCATCTGCTGGTTTGGAACACAGTTAAGTTAATCAAGTGCTAATTTCATCAGTTTTGTGGCCTGGGCATTGATAGTCTGCAAAGTCCTGTTCACCATTCCAGGGCTATCCTTGTGCGGACCTGGGTGTTTTATTTATACTGAAGTGTTTTTTTTTCTGTGTTTATGAGGACCATCTTTCTCTAGGTAAAACTAATGATCTAAAAGATGCCAATGGGAAGCAGCCATTGCCTGGTGTGGGTGGATACACCATAAAAAATTACAGGTGAAGAACAGGAATTGGTAATGTGCTGGAATGCTTTGCTTGATGCCCTGATTTGGCTTGTTTGAACAAATGGGGATTTTTTTTTTCCAGAGAAAAAATATTTAAAATCTTTTTTAATGGATATTTTGCAAACAATAATAATAGTGTCACAGGGTCAAGAAAGTTAATATGATTTTTATATAAACTGTGCTAATACTACAGGGATTTTATTTTATTCAAAGAAGGAATACCTCAATTAAAGTAGCAAAATGACAATAAAACTGAGTTTTTTCTTTTTCCTTTAGGAAAGGAAAATTTTCTCTTGTGCTTTGTGTTGAAAGTACAGAAAGTTGATAAATTCAATGCCAGTAATTTGCTTTCTTGGAAATGTCACACAGACTTACTAAAAAATCTTTGAGTTGAAAGAGCTATAGAGAGAAGTCTTAATAGATGTTTTTATCATTATTATACATGGTCTTTTCAAAAATACAGAAATAACATGTTGGTAAAGGTCAAGTGAAAGCCATTCCATGTCATTCTGCTCTTGGAAAGCACAAAGCACAACTGGAATTTCCAGCATTCCTCTGTAGGTGGATCCAGTTACCTGGGCTCAAAGAGTATTGGGGTGGGGTGTGTGATAACAGGATTACTTTCCAGGAAAAAATGGATTAATTTTGCACACTGATTTCTGAGAAGTAAATTCCCTTTGTAACTTCTGTTCTTATTTTACTTTTTTGATTCTGAAAGATTTCAGGAACTCCTGAAATTTTCTGCTGAAAAACTCTTCTGCAGGGGAGAATGGCACAAACAAGAGAAGGTGAAAACAAATCAATTTACCCTCCAACTTCTTGGATGCAGTAGCTTGGCAAAATGAGGTGTTTGGTTTCTCAGATGCTGCTGGCCTGAAGGGTAAACACTGTCCAGTGTGGTCAGTGGTGTTTGCCATCTCCTGGAGGAGCTTTGGTGCTTCCAGGCTGGCCCAGGTGGTGTTTTGATCTCAGCAGCTCTTTAGGTGTTGTGGTTGCATTTTGGGGTTTTCCAAAGTTCTGTGTGTTTTGTTATTAGTTCTGTAATGGTTTATCCCCACAGCCCCAGCCCCAATCCCCTGCAGCCTTTCCCTGATAACAGATCTTGTCCCTCTGCCACCACCCCCTAAAGCCTGACAGTTCTGGGGGGGCTTCAGGGTGACTCAGGCAGCACCAAGTTCCCCCTGCCCTTTCTGTCCATGGATGGCCCTGCCAATTGTCCCCTGCTCTTGGTCACTGCCCCGTGCCCAGGGTTGGTTCTGGGGATCTCCTTGCCCAGGAGACCCCCCTGGTCCTTGCTGGGCCCCCTGAGCCCCTGAGCCTCACTCTGCTCGTGGGCTTTGGGCTTGGATAAACCTCTCTGCTCCCCAGGGGAGAGTCCTGCTCCTTCCACACCGTCACCACCTTTGTGTCTGGGCTTCAGACCCACCAAACCCCAAAGGTACAAGGCTGGACCCTCCAGACTGTGGTCAGCTGGTAAAGCAGCTCAGATGCCACAATATTTAGGTCCTTTGCTTTGTCTTTGATAAGACCCATGCAGCTCTGCTGGGCCAGTTCTGGTTCCTTTCACAGTGCCCATCCCCAGGAATGTGCCCAGGAGTGCCCTGGGTTCCCAGGGTTTGATTTGTCAGGGGAAAGCTGAAATTCCCCTGCCCACAAGGAAAAGCTGCAGAATGGAGAGAGGGGCTTGGAAGGAGAGCTGCCCAGGCAGGGAATAGCAGGGAAAGCTGCAGGAACTGCTGTGCAGCAGGAACACAGGAGGTGATTTGTTGAGGGAAAGAGAAGGGGAGGAGAGGTTGTCAAAGGGCAAGTGCTTACAAAGATTAAATGTTACAGAGCTTGATCTGCAGCTGGGAAACAGGAAAATGCCAGGGTGATATTTCTGATGTGAATGTCTCTGCAGATTAACAGTAATTAAAGCTGGGCTTAGCCTGTTTGGGCCTTTCTTTTCCCTCAGTGTCCACATGCTTAGTTGTTAATGCTAAGAATCAAGTATATTAATACCATTTTGAAATGTCTATTTTTTTTTCCATGTGAAAACTCTAGCAGATTGTGGATCAAGTCTGTACTGTGTAAACCCAATTGCTCCAGTGAATTTTTAACTGCATCTCTCATTTCCAATCCTGTATATTTGTGATATACTGTGCTTTTACTTCCCTATGCAAACCACTCAATAATATTAGCTAGACTGGTAATACAAGTTGCAGACAATTTGGGTGTCTTGACCAAATTCTTCTGTGCTGTAAACATGCTTAGGAACAGGGAGGGGAGGTTCTGGTTGGTTGGTTGCCTTTTTTCCCTCCTTTTCCCTTCTTTTCCATGCTTTTTTCTTTTCCCAAGAATATTTGCTTTCTTGGAAATGTCACACATTAGAAATTGCACAGTGTTCTCTGGGAGGTGCTCTTTTTATGCAGGATGGTTGTTCTTGAGAATATAGAATCCATAGAGCTGCATTCTTGTTAAATGTGTGCAGAGCTGTGCCCTGAGCTTTCTCCCTGAGCACCATGGGCAGGAGTCAATCTCCCTGACCTGGGCCCTGATGTGAGTCCAGCTGAGTGTTTCTCTATGTTCACCCCTGCAAAGCACGAGAAAACAAGATTCTGCCATCCTGGCCAGAGCCCTGTGTTTATACACAACCAGCAGTCCCAAGGCAATCCCACCAAAGGCTGATTCCAGGGCCCAGGACTGCAGTTCAAGCTCTTCTTTTAGCATAGAATTGCATATGCACATATTCTAGCACCATCTAGCAGCTTTCCGAGGTAATGCCTGAAATAATAAACATAAAATAATACAGCAGTGCTTAATCAAAGTTGGTATGTAGTGTGGAAAGAGAAGCCTGCTGAGTTATCTTTGTGCCCAGCCTTGTGTACAGATGTAATCTTCCTGCTGGGCTGGGACTGCTGCATCTCCCGTTTCCTCTCCAGGTGGCATTTGGAATGGAGCACTTACAAAATCTGCCTGAGCAGTCCTGCTGCTGAGCAAGGTCAGAGAATTTGTACTTCTCAGAGTGTCTGTTTGGTCACTGCACTGTCCTCCACCCGAGGGCTGTGAGCACATCCAGGGGAAGATAAAGTGTGTTCTGAGCCACAGCAGGGGCAGGCTGAGGGAGTTCCTGAGTCCTCCCAGAGGTGCAGGGGAGTTTTCCTGGAGCCCCGTGTCTCCTGCTGAGGCTGTTGTGGGAGATGCAGATTGATGACACTCCTAGTCTGATGCACAGCTTTCCCTCTTCTCTCAGGTGGGAATCCTGCCCTACATGTGCAGGGGGGCTTTTCTTCCAAGAGCTGAACTGGCAGGATTTAACCTCCCAGAAGCAGTTTTGGCCCGTGAAGGATGTCAGTGTGCTCAGCAGCCACACTCTGTGTGTCAGAGCCATTAGACTGTAATTATCTGGTGCTGGGTAATGGGTGGGTGGGGAGGAAAGTCACTGGGTTATTCACTGCAGCCAGTTTTGAATCAAAAAAATAAGGAGTGCACAAATCATTGTGTGTGATGTGAAATGAGACTCATGGCAGATTAAAACCTGTGATTTTTTTTTATTTTTTACTGAGCATATAATACCTCTGGGATCCATGGTGTTCTCACTGTGTGTAATAAAGTCAAGTAAAGGGCAGGGAGATAACTCAACAGTTGCTGGTGTAAAAGGTTAGGATATAAATGCTGTAAATACTAGGTTGCAAGATAAGGCTGTGTAAAGCATAAAGTATGGCTGTGTTTTTTTTTGGAGGTGAGAGATAAACCCAATCAAAGAAACAGACAAAAAGACCACAGCCACGAATAGCTGATTAAAAAACAAACAAACCCCAAAACATTATTTTAAAATAACTAATAAAACTAAATCCCTACTGGCTTGAAACAAACAACCCAAAGCCAAACAAACAAAAATAGTGAATCACCAAAACAATAAAACAAAGCCCAACCAGGCAAGTTTTGGGATCTTTGTAAATCACAGCTTCCTCCAGTTATTTCTAACAGGCAATTCAGAGCCTCAGCAGTTGTCCTTCTGATGGGCCTTTAAATCACTGAGCCCTTATTGGTGCAGAGTAGAAACAACTTTTCTTCCAGCAGGTTTCTCCTGCCATTTCATTGGGATGCAGGAAGGCAGAGCACAGTGTCCCTCTCCTCAGAGTCAGTGTGGCTGTTCCATAGTTGTGTCTCTGTGGGGTGGGGCAGGCTTTACTCTGCTGCTCATGATCCTGTCTGCAATGCTGCCCCCTGATCCTTATGGAGGATCCCAGAAATCACATCCCAGGTGCTGTGCTCCCACCCGGGCTGTGGCTGAGTGTTAACCCAGGAGTTTGGGTTTGGGTTTGGGTGTTTTCCTGCATTCTCCCAGTCAGTGTTGTGGGTGAGGCTGCAAGCTCAGGTGGAACGTGGCAATGTGTGTGTTTGGACAAAAGGTTATGGGGGTTATGGAGAGAGCTTTAAGTTGAGCTTATCTAGGAGTGATAGCAGCAGACAGAGGAACTCTGCCCAGCCTTGTCCTTCGGGCCAGGGTGGGAGCAGCTGAGTCATGTCTCTGGAGTTTTTCTCAGACCCTGTGGTGTCTTAGTGTCGAGAAGTGACTGGAAGGAGCCACAGTGAAAACCCCGTGGCAGATGAGTGAGCTGATCCACTGCAAATAGCAGTGTCTATTAATTTTCTTTCTGAAATGAAAGCAAAACAGAAATAATGCATTTAGTGCCCAGCACATCTGGGCCACAGCTTGGGGTAAAATGCTCTCTTATCACCTGCTGAGCACAAGTGAGAAGGCTCATCAGTGCTGCCTTCTGAAGACATTTAGATGAGCAGTTGCTGTGATTCTGCACAGATGGCTGCACAGTATCCAAGTGCTCCAGCTGCACTGCAGCCCCTGGGCTCCAGGGGAACCACACAGGAGCCATTCCCAACAGCTGAGCAATTCAGCAATTCAGGCTGAACATCCACTAGAATTCTACCACAGGACTGTGGCTTTTGCGAGGGTTGGGGCACATTGATTTCTCTCCCACTAAAAAATTGATCTTGGCATTTAGAATTTTTTTTTTTCCTGGGTTCATGCTCTTCATTGGGTAAATACATTTTTAAAGCAGGGATATTTGACAAAGTTTTCTCTCCAGCTCTGTGAAAACAAAAGGAGCTGAAGGTGTTTTGGTACTTCTAATTTAATCCTGCACAGGATGCAGATTTTCTTCCTCTTGTTTCAAACAGATTTTATTAATGGAGGATTTTAAAGAAAGGCTTTATACTTTAGTACAGCAGCTGCCGTAACTTTGGCTGGTTATTGAAAGTTGTTATTAAAACAATAACTGCTTTCCAGTGACTTCCTGGAGATGTGGGGCTGGAAGGGAAAGCTGCAAAGGTGTGATCAGACCTGCCTCACAGCATGGGCCAAAGGGTATCTCATAATAATCTCTGCAGGAAACCAAAATCTCTGTTTTGGCTAAGGCATTTCTCTTAAAAAGACAGGGTATTGAGTGTGCTGGTAATAATACAAGATTTGAATTGTGTTCCCTAGAGTGGAACACTCAAATGCAGAGCTCTGGTTTCTCTGAATACTAATGCAGAAGTTCCTATGCAAAACGGGACAGAAAAGTATGTAAAATAAGCATAAGGCTTAATTTAGTTCAGTTAGAGGTGAACTCCTTTATGCACAGAGGTGGGGTTGTTGGAATTGATGGAATTATTGTGTTTCTGCATCATATATTCTTCCAGGGCCAGCTGAGTGGGGTGGTTAATTTAGAAACAGCTTCTTTGTGTGGGGAGGACACAAACAAAAGGGAATAATCTGAATTATGTTTTGGAGTGGAGTAGTTACTTCATACTAACCCTCCTGCTGATGCTCTCAAACTGAATTAAGTGGAATTTAATTCAGTTGGTGTGGATTCACCTCCAAAGCCAGTTAACCTGAGCTGGAGACACACTTTTGCTGAGGGCTGTGGCTCAGGCAGTTTGTTTAGCACAAGTGTGTGTTGTGCTGTTGCTAAAGGCATTCCTGGCCAGCACAGAGGAGACAAGAGCCTGAGCTCTGCCAGCCCAGCACCTCAGGGATGGGGGGATCAGGGGGATTTCCCAGCCTGGTAACATCTGCTGGAACCTCAGCCTCAGTTAAAATCCATCAAACAAGACCATTGCCAGTGGCCTCACTTGTTCTCCAGCATCTCTTTCACAAAGGCTCCTCTGCAACAGTTTATGTGGATCTTTCAGTTGGTGGCATTAAAATGGTGACTCTTTAGTTTAAACCTTGCATTCAGAACTGGAAATAAAAGGGAGACAACATTTAAAGGAATGTTTTCCTTTGAATTTCCAATTTAAATGGAAATTTAATTTCCAATTAAATTCAGATTAAATTTCCAATATAATTTAAATGTTTTTAAATTAAAAATTTAAATTTAAATGTTTTCCTTTAAATTTCCAACTTAAAGGAAATTGGAAAATTTTACTGGTACTTCAGATGTTCTCTCTTTGGGAAAAGAACAATAATCAGTTTTTCAAAGCCTTCTTTCTCTGGCTGCTGCTGCACCCCAGAAAAGCCAAACCATGAATCTCTTGTTCAGGACTGTCTGATTCTCTGAATTTTGATATGCTGACATGAATATTTTGAGTGAGGTATTGATTTTAAAATCTCAGCAATAATTAAATGTGGACACAGACAATCTGTTCTGTGCTTTTTCTCTTGCATCTCAAAGTGGATACTTCTGGATTTATTTAATTTTTAATTGGACTTGTACTGTTTGGGAGAGGTAGTGTGCATTGTTCTTAAACTAATGACAGAACAAATAAAATTAACTAATTACACAATTCCACTGCCATTCTACTACAGTAGTCAGGAGAAAAATAACATTTTCCAACATTCTTTAAAAGGTGCTTCATCAAAGAATGAAAACAATCCATCCATCAAACAGATATGGGCATTCCCAATAATGCAGGTTGCCTTAATATTGAAGATTTATCTTCACTAAAGCAGCTTCAAGAATGGAGATGGCCACTGCTGCATGTCCTGCCATTGCATGGATAAAATTTGGAGAGAACACAGAAATGAATGATCAGTTTTCAAGTGTTATTAGACAGAAGCTTGTGTTTGACTCAGTGCTGGTTAGAATGTGATCTTCCTAATAATCATGGTCAAAATAATTCTGAAAGTGAAATGAATTGACAGGAGATGGTTTGTTGACAGTCCTAAGAATGTCAGTGTATCAATGACAAAGGACAAGCAGAAAGAAATGCAGAGAAATGATATGAGCTGAAATCACTGAGTGAACGGAATGACAGACGTAACTTTGTGCAGATGAATGTGATGAACGTAATAGCAAAATAATCCCATCTGTACATATGAAATATAAAATGGATTCTGAGCTGTTTCTTTCAATTAGGAATCAGATTTTAGCACCCTGATGGATGGTGTGGTGAAAATATTACCTCAATTCTCATCACTCTCCTGGGAATTTATATAATGTGTTAGATGTATTGTCAGAAGAGTAGAGCAAATCAAACCCATCCAGAATCCTGTGCCTGCTCCTGGTTCCCTCTGCTCAACAGGCTTCTGCTCAGAGCTGGGAAAGTTACACAGGAAGGTGTAAAGGAGGTCCTGAAACCTCAGCACAATCAGGGATACAGAGGAAGAGCCTTTAGGGCAGGAAAGAGGCTGCTGAGAAGGAATATAATGGAGAAGCAGAAAGAGGGAAGAGTTTGTTATTTTTTTTTTTTTTTTCTCTCCCCCAATAGCAGAATTAAGGGGTATCAGATGAAATCAGCAGGTGGTCAGCTCAGCACTGATAAAAAGCAATAGTAGATTGCACAGCCTGCAGAATGTTCCATGTGCTAAAGGTTTGCATGTGTCCAGAACAGCAATGGGACAACCCCTCTGAAGACTTGGAAGTATCAAGACATTGTTTCTGGCTCCAGGAATCTCCCAACTGCAGTTTTCTGGGGAGTGGAGGGGTGTTTGGGGGACACAACACTGCATTTGTCCTGAACACTTAGTGTGCCACATTCCCCTGTCAGACAGGCTGGGCTGGCTGCACCTGAGGGTGTTTGAGCTGTTCAATGGCTATACCTGGATGTACATGGGAAAAAAGGGAAAGAAATAAAGATTCCTGTCTTCTGCTTTCTTCCTTCCCTTTGCAAAAAAAGTCCCTATATATGAAAGATAAAGAAAAAAAAAAAAAAAAAAAGGCAAAATCTTTGGCTTGTTTAAGGAGAACAGATTGTACATCTTCTTATGCCAATTCCTTTCTGAAGTGTTGCCAAACAGAAAACTGTGGGAACAATGGAAAAGGCTGAGTCCAACGGTTTTTCTCCTTTAAAATAGACACTTCTGAGAGCTGGTAAGCATTCCTGCTTTGCTGGCTAGACTGGCAAATCCTATCTTTAAAGGATCGTGGATTGGGGTTTCATAAATTTAAGCTTAAAATTAAAACCTGAGAAGGTAATTTCTGCTATCTAACCCACAAGGGAATGGTGTTTTGTTCAGGCTGCTGGAGCAGCCTTTTTGTGAAAGCATAGCCAATCTGAAATACAATAAACTGCATTATTTCCCAGTCCCTCTGCTAACCATTTTGTTAGGCTGTCCATCCTTTTGCATTTCTTAGCAGGCTGAGGAACAAAGACTTTAATTGTACAAAGGAGATCATTTGCACACAATCACTTCTCCCAAGGAAATAAATTATTTCTGCTCTTCCTGATCATTCCTCCAAGCCTTTCTCCTCTGTGCAAGAAGCCCTGTGTCCTGTTTGGGTTTGACCTCCAGAGCTGCCAGCCCTCCTGGCCAGTGATGGGCAAGGTTTGCCACCTGATCCTCTGGGGAACAAGCAGCAATTTTTTGTTTTATTCTTCTTTTTTCTTAAGCAGAGAGGTTTTGCTAAGGTGGCAGGATATTTCTTCTTCATCCTCAGCCAGGAAGGTGTTGTGGGTCAGCTGGGGAAATCCTCCCCAGGCAGAGGCAGTGGCTGAGCAGAAGCTGTGCAGTGCTAGGAGAAACCTGGTTTTCCATTGGATTTCCTGGTGCTTCCCAAATTCCCTGGGCTCCTTGGCATTTCTGTGGGACAACTGTTCTCTGGCTCCTCGGTTTGTATTTTGTGATTTGGCTGGAGGAATCGCTGCAAATGAAATGATGAAGGGCTAAACATTTGTCTTGGGTGTTTCTAAGTTTGCAGAGCAAAGGAAGGAGCCCAGGAAAGGCTGGGAATGGATATAATTTATTGCTGTTGTTATTATCTTTGCCTTCCAGACTCTGCAAACGTTTGTCCTGCCACAGGGACAGCCTGGCCCTGCCTCCTCCAAAAGCTGCTCCGTGGGATTTATGGATTCCATTAGAATGGATCCCACTTTCAGGGGGATTTCTCGTTTCTGGGAACAAGCAAGATGCTTTTCAAGCTACCCAGCAACCAAGAGTTTTATATGTGAAGGGACTTGGTTCTGAAGATTTTATTCTCTCATTTTTTCCTCCATTTTCTCACTTCCTTCTGTTTTCCTTTACCTGTCTGTGGCTCCCAGAACACACCAGAGAGGCAGCTTTTAAAACACCTGTATATATTTAAAGGGCCTTACTTTTACACAAAATTTTTAGCTGTTTTTCAGCAACGAATTAATAGAGTGGAAAAAAAAGGAGCGAGAGAAAAGGTTGTCAAGTTTTGTTGCTGAAGCTGATTATACCTTAACTTTAGGTAATTTGTTGCAGTCTAAAAAGGCTGAAATGGACACTTTTTTCCTGGTTGTTTTTTATTTTTCATCGTGTGCACATAGTTGATTTCAATGACTGCAAGGGTAATTATTTCTTTGTTTGCCAGGAACAGTCAAATTGCCATGGTTTCCACAGAAAATGTGCTCAGACTCCCTGAAAGTAAGAACACAATGGGCTGTTACAGCTGCCCTTTCTGCTGGAATTATTTTAAGCAGAAGTGATGCACAGCAATTAACCCTTTGTGCTGGATGCACATCACATCTCAATCGATGGGCACTTAACAGAATAAAGGGACAGGATGAGAAATCTCAAGATTCACTTCTGAAAAGTGTCTGGTTGAACTGCTGGGAACTTCAATAATAGTAATCTTTCAATAGCACATTGGATTTCTCAGAGGGTTATCTCATGGATTACATCAATAAAGCACTTTTATTCTTTTACTCACTTTAAAAAATGTGGAGGTGAAGTTACAACCTGGAAGATTGAGATGCCACATGTGCTGCTGGGGACAATCCTCTTGTGCAGACTTCCCTGTCCTGCCTGAACACTGGCCAAATCACAGTAACTGCTAAAAATCAACCTGCCCTCTTCATTTGCCACACAGATCATTTCTGCTCCCTGAGAAAAGGGACCCACTTCAACAAACACCTTTCAATTGTTGTTTTTCACCTGAAAAAAAAATAAAATAAAATTGAGTTGTTTCAATCCAAAGCTGAAAATGGTCTTGAAAATTTCCAGGTGAGTGTATTATGTAACTTCAGCAGTCCTGAACTGGGGAGCAGGAAAAACTGGTGCTGAAATGCTGCTTTTTCAGGGGTTTGAGGCAGGCAGGGAATCCTGGGCTCTATACAGAAATACAGCTGATATTGGGTCAGTCTTAAAGCCAGGTTAACTTTAGATAATGGGGAGATTTCCATGGTTGGGGTCATGGGGATGGAGGCAATATTTCCCTGCTTCTGGGACTGGTAAATAAGGAAGCACCTGAAAGGCAGCAGAGCTTCCTCCATCTGTCTTCAGTGGAGAAGTATCCTGATTAAAGAGATATCCTAGCTAAAAAGATGTTTTCCATTAGATTTTAATCAAACTCCTAAACCTGCAAAATTTTCTGGTTTGTTTGTTTGCTTTTTAACCATTTTATGATGCAAGAACCTGTAAAGAAACCTCCCTGTGACTGCACCTGCTCTGTTAGGATGACAGCAGATTTCTTTGTTGGTTAATTTGCTGAATGCAGAGATAGAACTTCTCATTTTCCCTATTTGTTGTAAGTCACTCGTGGTGTTGGTGGCTCAAGTTCTTATTTACACTTTAATTTTCTAGAGCACAGTTTTTACAGGGAAAGACTGAGTAAAGCAGCACAAAGCCTGGTGGCTTGGCTGGAGTTCCTGCACTGTGCAAACACATGTTTAATATATTGACATTTTCACACCTGGTAACTGTAGACTTTAGGACTGTGTTTGCTGTGATGGAATTTCTATTTTGATTAAAAAAGGGCAATAAGTTTAATGAATAGGGGAGGAAACAATGGGCAGGAAATGTAGTTGTGACAAGCATTTATGTTTTTAGGCTGAGCATCTTTTCCTCTGTGCATTCAGTGCCTCAGGAAGCTCTGCAGAGGAATTTGGTGCTGCTTTGGCTGGTGAGGGAGCTCTGCATTCATGGGGCCGGTCAGAAATGAACTCTTACATGACTTGGTTGAATATAGTGCAATGAAAAAAAAAATCTTTGGAAATCCTCTGTGCTATTAAAGGGCAGGAGAATGGTTAGGATTCTCTGCCTTCAGTATTCCTGACTCTTCAAATTTAACTAGTTGTTGACTTGATATCTGAGATCGTTCTGTGCTGAGTTTTAAATTGTGAGGCTGCTCCTCCTGGTGCTGTTTTCTTAAAGGCTTGAAATTGTGCTTGATAAACAAATCCCTTTCACAGATCAGCTGCCTCCTGCACTTGACTGCATCAGTGATTCAGATAATGACTTTGATCGGGGATTTATTGTGTTTTAATGTAACTTACAGCTGGGGATCCTTTTCCCTTGGCTGGGGAACTCATGCAGGGTAGTTATGGTAACTGAGGCTGATTAGCTGTCAGACAGGATCTCTGGTGGTGCTGGTGGAGTGGGTTAGGAGAGAGATTCTCTAAAGCTGGTTTGGGTTTTGTGCTCCTTGGAGGGGTTTGTGCTGTTTGATCCAGTTTGTATCAGTGTGTGCTTGTGCTGGGGCAGAGATCAGGCACAACCATCAGAGCTCCTGTGCTCAGGGCTTTCCCCTGGACAGGAACAGATCCAAAAGGTCAAAAGCCTGTGGTGGAGGCTGGAGAGACTGGCAGCTGGATCCTAAACAATACCACCTGTCCTTACCAGCTCTGCTCGAGTGTGTACAGTCTCTCATTGTGAAACTCAAGAAAAAGGTTTGGGCTTCCATGGAAAATTCAGTCTGTGGATTAATCTCTGTGTGAAGACTCACCACTTCTACAAGTTTGCTTTTTTTTTTTTTTTTTTTAGGGATGTGGAACTTCCTATGCAAAATGCTCTAATTGTATTTTATGAAATAATGAGTTTTCACCTTGAAACCAACAAATGCAGGGAAAAGCAGCCCAAGTGTACATTTTGAGTTGACAAGATAGCTGATTGTTTAATCTCCCTGGAGTCCATGTCTATTAAAGAACTTGTGTTTTGCTGTTCTTCTTTCAATTACAGAAATAATTCTCTCTCCCAGGCACAGAGTTTGAATCTTTTCCAGTTTTTGAAAAAGTTTTGATATTGGGGAATTATATCAACCCTTTAGACAGCGACCAAAAGGAAAAAAAAAAGAAAGCAAGAAAGCTTGAGCTGTAACATTTAAAAAGTGTTGCCAGAGGAATGGCTTTATTTTGTTACCTCAGTGAGAACCAAAGTGTTTTGCTTTTCTCTTATTGTCTCAGTGATGCTTAGAATAATAAATAATAATGATACTTTGCTCTTGCACAGAGCTCTTGTCCACACATCTCAGAGGTTATAAAAAAGAGGTTGGTGTCATTGCCCAGCTCCAAGATGGAGAAACACAGAGCTGAACTGAGTTCCTGAAAGTTATCCAATGTGAGAGCTCTGGCAGAGAAATTTCTGCCAGTGTCATTTTTCATTAGGAAAAGCTGATTTGCTGAAACTGAAACCTTCCATGGAAAATCATTAGTGTCCAGGAAATTCTGCATCTGCAGAGGCAGAGGGAAATGTCAATGCTGTAGCCAGGAGCAGCTAAAAGCCTGTGACAAGGGCATCTGTGTGGACAGGGAGACCTGAGAGGTTTCACTTGGAGAGCTGCAGTGAAAACAGATTTGGATCTGTCTCTCCCGAGGGAATATCCCTCTCTGTAGATGTGGAATGTGCTGAGTCACCCCCTTGTTGTGCCAATCCATCCTCTTGGTGGGGATTGGATTTTCTGTGCATTAGAGAGTCAGTGGATTTTATAGCTTTCATATCTTTAGCATGCAGGGAAGACAAAAAAATAATTCATCTAATAAATTTACAGCCAAGGAAACTCTCTTCTATGTGGCTGCCTTTTTTTGACTGGGTTTATATTTCTGATTTGGTAATGGAAAGTTTTGGAGGAAAGGAAGGTGTGAGAACAGAAGGATAGGTGGGCACAAACATCCTGTAAGGTCATGTATATATCATATATCTATATATATATAAAATGTAGATATAATATATATATAATGTAGATATCATATATATATAATGTAGATATCACATATATATAATGTAGATATCATATATATATATATATATAATGTAAAATATCATATCAAGTCTTTTGAAAAAGTGTTGGCAGTCTCACATAAGAGAATTCTCCTCCAAGAATTTTTAGCAACAGGTGCCCATCACAGGAAGGTGCTGCTGACCCTTCTCTGCCTTTTGAGAGCTCCTTGCTCTTGCCCAAGTCAGTAATAAACTGCCCAAGGTTGATATAACAGCCTCCCTGACTGGGACTGTGAGCCTCATTAGAACTTTTCCCCTCATACTGAAAGTCCACCTCTTCTTCATTTTTGTCTTATATTTAAATCAATTCCTGTCACGGGAGAGCATTACACAAATTTTCCAAAAAAAAAAAAAAAAAAAAAAAGAGTCCTAGTGCAGCTGCATTAATCAGAGGAGTTGTGTGCTGAAGGAAATGTCAGGCCTATTATCACTGTCAGTGATCAGTGGCAGGAAAGCTGCTTTCTGCTACTTTGCATTGTTTCTTTGACACTAATTAAAAGATTTGCTATGTTTTAAAATATGCTAAAAGGGAGAGAGGGGAAGGCCCCCAGATGTGTGTTGCTGTGGTGGGAGTGGGACAGCAGGTCTGGCACGTGTGAGGATCTTTAGGATGGTTGTCCTGTGTCTTTTTTATTTGTTCACAGTATGGGTAATTCTTAGGGACTGAAAACTTAAACAAGTTATCAGATGGGTGCCCCGTCTTGTTCAAAGAGGAGTTTTGGGTTGCCTGGACAGGTGGGGACAGCAGCAAGGGCTCAGGGACTGCTGTGATGGAGCTCTGTGGTGGCATCTTGTGAGAACTTTGTTCTGGATACCAAAATGAGAAAACAGAGCTGGCAGATCTTATTTTGCTCCTTATGGTACATTCTATGGGACCTTTCATTTTAGACATAGGGAAATGTAGAGTGTAGTGTGTTCTCTGTTGAGAAGGCTGGGCTAAAGATGACCAGTCTCCAAATCCACCTTGGGCCCCCAGTGCAAGCACCAGTTTGGGGTCAGGCAGGGCTTGGATTTGAAGGTGGAGGAGTTTGTGTGTGAGCAAGAAATGTGCACCTTGTCAGGAAAACCTGAATGAGCCTCGTGTAGAAAGTGGCAGAATAAGCATGGCCATATTTATCTCTTGCAATTAACATCTTTTCCCCAGCTTAATGGCTACTGCAGTTGTAATTTCCACTCAGCAGCAGACTTCTCTAGTGTCTGGAAGGGAAGGGAAGTTTGTGGCCTGCTGCAGGAGCCATGACCCTGAAGTGCTGTCATGGCAAAGAGTCCTGTGGCTCTTGATGTGCAGACAGAAAAGGGCTGTAATTTGGGTGTGTTTAATGCTGGACAGTGGCTGCTACCACTGCCCAGTAAGTGCTGAGTCAAGTGCAGCAAACTGTCCAGAGAGTGCTGAGGGTTTGGGGCTGCAATCCCATCACTGCTGCACTTCCAGCCAAGTTCTCCTGGGCTCAGCTTTGTGGCAGCCAAAGCTGGAGCCCCAGTGGCAGAAGAGCAGGTTTGACAGCTTCCTCTGCCCCTGTCCCAGGGGGGGTTGACTGGTGACCCAGTGCCCTGCCCCTGTCCCGGGGGGGATTGACTGGTGACCCAGTGCCCTGCCCCTGTCCCAGGGGGGATTGACTGGTGACCCAGTGCCCTGCCCCTGTCCCGGGGGGGATTGACTGGTGACCCAGTGCCCTGCCCCTGTCCCGGGGGGGATTGACTGGTGACCCAGTGCCCTGCCCCTGTCCCGGGGGGGATTGACTGGTGACCCAGTGCCCTGCCCCTGTCCCAGGGGGGATTGACTGGTGACCCAGTGCCCTGCCCCTGTCCCAGGGGGGATTGACTGGTGACCCAGTGCCCTGCCCCTGTGTCTCTGGGCTCTCAGCTGGATGGATGCTGATCCCTGGTAATCCCTGCTGAGCCTCCTGGAAGTGCAGGTTAGTCCTTTGCTCTCCAGGGGAATTTCAGATTCTCCTCAAGTACAGGGGGTTAAATCCATTGGCCATGACTGAAGCCAAGTGTTTGGTGTAATGCATTAAAATAAAACCAGGTCAGGGTGTGCTTAGAGTTTTGTTTCAAGAGTGGATGGGAGTTGCAGGTCTTTACAGCAAAGCATTTTGACTAGAGGAAGCAATGCCTCTCTAGAGAGAGATATTTAAAACTTCCTCTCTTTTTTTTTTAATTTCAATGATTTTAATGGGGCTTGTCTCAATTTTATTACCCCACACCTTTGATTTGGTAATAGAGACAATTAGCAAATAGCATTAAAACCTGTTAAAGCCTTGATGTATTTGCCTTCTTTGCCAAATTTTTCCTCAGTCGAACAGAAGGGCCATGTGTGTAAAGGAAAGACATGGGGGTTACACCTTGGGATCACAATTTTGGACAAGTTTTGACTGGTTTTCAAAGTCAATTAAGTCCTTTTATGTCTTTGCCGACATTTTCTGTGGTGGACATCTTCACTGAGTGTATTTTTTTTTTTAAGTTATCCAACATTCCAGTTGTCAGATGTCTCTCCTGAAGTGCCTGGTAAGTATTTCTGTAGATCTGTGGGGTTTTTTCACAGTGTCCTAGACCCTGGATGCCTTTCCTTATGTAAAGTAACCTGAAGCACTCATCCTGAAGGAACAATCTATATAGATTAATGGATTTCCTGAGTACCTACACGGTGTTCAATTATAGATTAGCATTAGCTGATGGACACATTGGAGTGTTATGTTGTGATTTGGGCAGTTCTGTGTGGTTCTGTATCTCTCCCTGTCATTAGGAATGCCAATAACAGTAATTTAAGAAGAAAGTGAATTTTTTTTTTTCTGGAGAGCACATAAACATTTCTGTAGGTAATGAGTTCTCCCACCATAAAAATAAATATTAAATTAGCACCCTGTCACTTATATGAGTGCAGACTTTGATGCCATAATTAATTCATTTCCTGGCTCACAGTTCACATCACTTGAAGTATCATTGATGGACTTTCTGCTGGAGCCTCTCTGCCTTTTGCCCTTCCTCCTGTCTGGGGTGATCCCAGCAGAGATGTTCCCTTGGCACAGGTGCAAAGGGTTTTCAAGAATGCTCCTGATTGCCAAGTTTGTATCCTGTTCCCTTACTGCAGTACCTTTATTTTCACCTTGGGATGGCAGTTCAGGCTGCCCAGATCAGTGCTGGGTGCAGCTTGTGTGATGCTTTCTCTGCCCCATTCACAACAGGGCCTGTGGAGTTACAGTGAAATCACAGTGTTGAGGTCCCTCAGACACACTGGATCATCCCAGTGATGTGACAGCACTTTTCCTCTGATCTCTGTCTAGAGTAATATCTGGAAGTCTTTGAATTTCCTTTGATTGATCTTCTCATTAGCCCTAATTTTCTTTCTGTTGCATTGGTCAAGAGGATTGATCTTCATTCAGGAAATGTCTCTGGGATATTGTTCCTCTGTAGGGACGTGCAGCAGTGCGTGTTCATTGAGGGCTGTGCAATTTCTGCCTTCTATATATGGGTTATAAATAATCGTGCCATTGTTCTGGGCACTCACAGAGCTTTAAATGGGTGCCATTATGAGCTGCATCTTTTAAAAATTTATACATAAAGATACTTAGTGGAGGAAACTTGGCTGTGGAGCTGTATGAAAATCTACCTTTTGCCCATAATTTGTGGAAGGACAGTAGTGATCATATTATAATGCACATCTAACACCCATTGACTTTGTCTGGAGCTCAGCACTTGGCAGTAATCAGCCCCATGTTTCATGATGATTATGCCCTTGCAGCTTTCCCCTCTCAGTTTTTTCTGTAACTAATATAATCCCAGCTATATTATCCTACTAGGAGGCTCATTTTTTCCCTCCAACAAGCAGCGTGCACCTGTCTGCTTACCACGAGGGGAGCACTGGAAGTGTTCTCCCTGTATTGTTTCAGCGTTAAAGGAGATAATTTAGGCTGTAAACAGGCAAGATTGAGCTTGTTGAGTTAAAATGAGCACATTAATTCTTGAACAGAAGCCCTGCTTTATGTTTTTCCCCTTCATTAGTCATTTTACATCTCCTGGCTCTATCTGCAGTGGATGGGGAGAGGGGCAGCCTCGGTGTGATTTGGGGCAGGTCTCTGAGGGCCCTGTTTGGAATAAACTGTTCCTGGGCACCGGCTGGGGCACACAGCCCCAGAGCTCAGTGGTGGCACCTCCAGTTGGGCACAGCAGCTCCTGGTGTGCTCAGGGCACAGAGAACAGCAAGGAGGAGCTGCTGTGATTTATAAAGTGCTCCTGCATTACAGTAAGTAATGAATTGCCAGTCAGGCATTGTGCCAGCTTTGAGCTGATGGGAACTCTCATCACAAGTAGATGTAAATGCAGCTGTGTTGTCAAAACTTGGAGGTGTCACACAGCCTTTTGAACGAGGAGTGGTGTGTTACAACAGAGCAGTTCTTTTTCTCTCCTCTCCCACCTCCAGGATGACACCTTTTCTGTTCCATCAGAGCCAGGCAGCTGGAAACACTCTGCACTGTTTCCATCTGCATCACACCAAGTCAAACTTGCAAAGAGAAATGATGCTCGTGAGGTCAGACTTCAGACAACTGAGACAGTTGAATGACAAATACATTAATTTTAGCTCCCATGATGTGCATCTAGAGCAAATGTTGCTCAGGTTTTCACAGAAGGACTCTGAAAACAGATTTAGTCCTGTGTCTGAACAGCCAGAGAAACCCCTGGAAGCCCAGGGTCAGGCTGACAGATGACTTGCCAATTGACAGCATCATTTAATGATGTCCTGTGGTGTCTGCATTTCCCCTTCATATTTTTATGTGAGTGGTTCAGCAATCCTGATCTTTGGGCTCCCAGATGTGTCTGTTAAGAGGACAAGGCTGCTGAGATAAAGCCATGACTGAGAGGCTGGAGCAGCCCTGGTGAGAAGTGCCTGCCTGCAGTGGCCAGCTGCTCTCCAGCTCTGGGGATGAAAACTTAATGTGGACATAGAGCTGCTGCCTGAGGCAAAGAACTGTTGAAACAGGTTTGGATGTTTTCACTTTGCAAATTGCTTACAGGAATGGTTAAACACCTTCTCAAACACCCTTTGGAGCATGGATGGGGTTTGAATTTGTGCTGTGTATAATTTAAACACCTATTTCAGCTGCAGCTTATAGCCATGGTGAATTTGTTTGGTCAACAGTGACCAGGTTTTTTAAAGATTCTATCTTTCACAAGCAGGACTAAGACCTAAAAGGACTGATACTGTTTTCCCTGCTTGCTGAGGTGGGAAAGTCACAACCAGGCTCTGCCTTGTGAATTGGGCACCTGCTGCAGAGGATTGACACCTGAGAACCTGTTTCTCTGCACAATCTTAAGAAGTGGTCTTGGATTTTTTTTCCCCACCTCTCCTTTCCCACAGGTCAGTGTCCCAGTGCTGTAGAGAAAGCTACCCTGGATTTTGCCTGTAGACGAAATCTATTGCCCTGGCTTTGTTTTACTGACCAGAGTTGTGTGTCTGCAGCATCCTTGACATGACATCCCAGGTGAGGGTTCCTTGGGGCTTGGGAATAGCTGTGACTCATCTAAAGAGAGTTCAGATAAAAAACTCCTGAGTGAGACTGTTGCTTTTGAAGCTGTGTTGTTTTCCAATAGGTTTCATGTTCCTCAAATTTATCTCTACACAGTGTCTGGCAAGAGTGTGAGTGCCACTGAAAGTTTCCAGCTGAGGTTAATGAGACCCTCACAAAAACTTATGCATCAGCTCCTGAACAGAAAATTTCACCTTCAGAATGGAGGATCAAAAGCACCTTAGAAATCATTGCTCTGATGTCTCTATTGAAAAGACAGTATCATTAGTGCATTTTTCTGAGTGCTAATTCTCTCCAGTGTGCATTACCATTACAACTTTCAGTGCTAAAATCTATATGACTTTCCTTTGGAAATGAGGTTTCCCTCAGTGCCATCCCTGGGTGCCTGAACTGTGAGTGATTGGCTCTGCATGGAGCATTTTGTAACCCTCCTCACAGAGGTGGCCACATAAAAATAAGCATTATCATCCAGTCTGATTTGCATACTGGAGCTGTGTGTGATTCCTGAGCCTGGGATTCACCATTCTGCTGACCCTGACTGCCCCAGAGTGCTCTGGGCAGGTTTTGTGACAGCTCAAACGAATGCAGTGTCAAAGGATTGCAAAGGCTGCAGTTGTTATTTCTGTTGTGCAAAGATAGAGGAACGGGAAATTTCTATATAATGCACACACTGTTATTAAAGTGTGTCCTTCTTTGAAGGACAATCACTGGAGGGCCTGTCCTCATGAAGTTATTAACTCATCATTTTCAGATTATTCTCTGTGGATCCCTGTTGGTCTATTAGCTGCTGCTAAGAGACCTGAGAAAGGTAATTAAGAGAGGCAAGAATATTATTATTATTATGCTGACATTGGGGGATCCAAAGGGAAATGCTTCAGGGTCTGCAAATCAGCAGCCAGGAAAAAACCACTGAAACCCACTGAATGAGAATTTCAAGGGAATACATGGGCACACCCTGTATTTTTTAGGTCATTCTGATAGGAAATGTTTCATTTGCCTCAGCAGATTTCAAATTTTGTAATCCCATCATAGCTTGGAGGCATCTTAAGGGTAGATGTTTGAAAAGGTCACATTAACTTGTATATTCCTGGCAGAAAATAACACTGAATGACTGAAATACCAGCCTGGTGACTTACACAGGCTTTTGTGAATAATGGAAACTGTTTTTTCCAGTAATGCTCTTCGTTCTGCAAAGCCCAGACTTCTCAAACGGGGGCTTGGTGTGTCTGTGCTGAGGGTGGATAAAGACAAGAAAGAAACTGTGTCAAATGCTTGTTTGACATCAATCTACTCTGCTTTAGGGGGGCTTTTTAGTGAAGTGCTCAGATATCCTCTGGCAGGATTTAACCAGAAGGACTTAAACAGCAATGGGACATTCATGATTTGTGTCCTGAGAATATCCAGAAAGAATAGGTCTGACAGAAACTTCATTCACTTTGTGTCCTGAAGGAGGAAAGGGGAAAGTACCAGAGCATTGCTGACCTGGTTGTGATCTGTGGTGGTGTCTGGCCCCACAGCAGGCTGGGTGTGAGGGTGAGCAGCTCTGGCAGAGACTCCTGAGAGAGCCCTGGTGATTCCTGCAGACAATCCGTCAGGATCTGCAGCTGTGGGCATTGCTGTGTGCGGGTGGGGACAGCTGTGGGCATTGCTGTGTGCAGGTGGGGACAGCACAGCTGTGGCTGTTCCCTGCTCGCTGCTCAGCCCTGCTCCTGTTAACAGCTGGCAGGAATGGTCTGGCCTTCTCCAAACCAGCCTCAGCCTCGGCTCCTCCATGGCCTTGGGAAAAGTGCAGGTGGAGGTTCCATGGCCTTGGGAAGAGTGCAGGTGGAAGTTCAGTACACACCAGAACCAGCTGTTTCCTGATTTATAAAAAGCTCCCTTCCCCCCGAATTTAAACTCCTTGTGTTCTAGGGAGGCTGAGGAGTTTGTGTAGCCCCAGAATGTGCTGTCCTGGTGCAGATGAACCCTCCTCTGCCTTGTCCTCTCTGTGTTTGCTGTTCTGCACAGGGCAAATTTACCAAGAAGCTCAGCTGGGGCTCCTCTGACTTGGAAAATGCCTCTGAATAAATTACCTACTGTGAAAGAACAATACATACTCTGCCCAAGAGCCAGAAAATGAAACAATAAAGGGTGTTCTTAGAATAGCTCTTAAGAACCTGGGTGCCCTGAAGGAAAATGAGACTTCTGGAGGGCTTTACAGAGAATCCATTTCAGGAACCTGCCTCTCTTTTCAGTGACTGTACATGAGGTATCAAACTGAGAATGGCCAAGGTTAAATGGTGTGAACACCTATCAGTGAGCAGCTTTCAGGGTGTTGAGCAGCACAGGGACAATTTTTTGGATAATTTTTGGGTTATTATCAACTCTTCTCCTTCTCTTCTGAGAGCAAGAGCATTCCTATGAACTCAGCATTTCTTCCACTGCATGGGCAATGTGAAAGGGCTGTAATATTTCATTTGTTTCCCTCTGTTGTTCTAACAACGTTTGTGTAGCTGGATTCAAGCTTGTTTCTGTCCTGAATGTGTGCTTCTGTTCAAAAAACCAAGAAATGTTGTGAGAAGTGCTTGTGGTGAAATTCATATCATTTTTATACAGCAAACAAGATTAGATGCTCATAGGAGCATCTTTGGGCCCTGCAGCCAACAGATACACAGGATTATCAACACGTCCCTGCAAATAAATAGTTTATTTTTTGAGACAAAGCAATACTCACTGATAGGGAAAACTCTGAATTAAGATGCTGAAAGCAAGATCTTTATTTTGGAGCTGCTCAGAAGCCTGCCTCACAGAGAGCTGACTATTGCCAAATGTCATGGGAATGAGGGACTTAAACGTGTCACTGAAGTGTGTACTGCAAGTTCCTTCATGATGAAGTCTCAGATAAATTGGAAACATCTCAAACTCGCATCTTGGGAAAGCAGAACGAATTTCAGATGGAAATGAATGGAAATGAATTCAGGGTGTAGAGTTAAACCCAGCCTCTAGGGGCACAGTAATTGTGCCTTTTAGGAAATGGCCTCCTGCTCTTTGCATTTTAACTGTCTGTAATTACTTTTGTGGTTTGTTGGTTGTGGAGGAGCCAGACAAGCTGGGAATTGGCAGATTCAGTGTTGCCTTTATTTACGGGGCTTTTGCCAAGTTATTAAGTCAGCTATAGGAGGTTTTGTCCTGACAAACCTAATCCCTTGGTGTGGCCAGACACTGCATTTTCCTTTTAACTTTGTGCTGCCATTTAAAACTGTTTGGGCTAAGATTTGGATTGGCACGGATTGTCAGAAAACCACCAAAATCAGCATGGATCAGCCAGGCTTTCTCTCCTCCATCTGTGTCGTGTTTTGTCTTCTCTCACAATGAGCTGTGCAAAGCTGATTTTGTCAGGGCATTCTGCAGCCCTGGCTGACTGGAGCTACTCCAGTGGGGGAATTTGGGAAATTTGGGTGCCAAAGGGACAGGGGGCAGGAAGTCAATCCTGCAGGAGGTTTGGAGAATTCAGGCAGCCCCAGGAGCTTCCAGAGCCTGTTGGATTTGTTTGCCCCATGAATGTGCAGCATTGCACCCTGAGCACTGTGCAGGGGCAGGGAGGGCAGGGGCAGGATTCAGGGTGCGGCTGACCCCCAGGAGTGCTGAGTGCCCCCACCAGGGCAGAGATGTGCTCTGAGGAGTGCCCAGGGGTGATCTGACACTAAGTGTGATGCAAATGTTAATAGTTGCTATCGTTCTTTCTTAAGAAATGGGGGCATGTTTTTATCGTTATTCCTCCTGTCCTTGTACAATTAGGCCCTGACCTCATCAGAATAACATTTGAATTGGAAATGAGCAAATATCTAATATCCTTACACTGTGATTTCCTCAATTCCATGAACTCTGGGTGCATTAAAAGCTGGCATTAACGGTGATTCTCTGGCACCAGCAGAATCTAAAAGTGCTTTATACTTTGTGCAAAGTGACTTACAAACTCTGGGATAAAACCTGTACTGGCTGCTGCAGCTGGGCCTCTTGTCCTTTGTGCCACAGTTCAGAGAGCCAGTGAAGCTTCAGGCTGAGCCAGGGAGGGGAGGAACTTGCTGAAGAACTTTCCTGTCTGCAGGAGTAAGGAGTCATCATGGGTTTCATACAGACACAGCTCTGAAGTGTATCCAGGTCCCTCTGGATGGCATCTCTCCCTCCCAGTGTGTCCACCACACCACACCACAGCTTTGGTCACCAGCAAACCTGCTGAGAGTGCACTGATCCCACTGTCAGTGTCACCAACAAAGATACCAGTGCCAGTCCCTGAGGATTTATCACTGCTCTCCTCTTGGATGTTGAGTCATTGGCCACAGCTCCTGGAGTGTGACCATCTAGCCACTGACCACAGCTCCTGGAGTGTGACCATCCAGCCACTGACCACAGCTCCTGGAGTGTGACCATCCAGCCACTGACCACAGCTCCTGGAGTGTGACCATCCAGCCACTGACCACAGCTCCTGGAGTGTGACCATCCAGCCACTGACCACAGCTCCTGGAGTGTGACCATCCAGCCAATTCCTTATCCACACACCAAATCCATGGGGGTGTGAATTGACACGCAGAGGGACCAGGGCAGGCAGGAAGCCCCAGCTGATTCAGTGTACAAAGCACAAAGACCATATTTTTTTCAGTGCCTCGCCAGCAGCACCAGGAGGCAGAGGGACACAGGGACACAGGATCATGGGGACACAGGATCTCTCAGGCTTAGCTCATCCTAGCAAATATAGTTTTTTTCCCACACTCACACCCTTAGCATTCCCAGCTGCAAGGTGGCTTTGAGTGAAACTATTCCCTGCTGGCCAGATCTTCCGGGTTTAATCTTTTAGTCTCAGCAATGTCTCTGGTTTAGACACAAACGCATCAAACAAGACAGTGTCAAATGCTTTGCACAAGCCCAAGTAGGTGCCATCAGTCACTTTTTTCCTATCCACTGACACTATAGCTGTCACAGTGTGCCATCAGATTTGTCAGGGAGTGCCCTTAGTGGAGCCATGGTGGCTGTCACCAGGTACATTCCATGTGCCTGAGCACATCCTGTTGGGCACCAAGGTGAGACTGACCAACCTCACCAGGTTTTCCTTTTTTCCCTTTTTAAAAATTCAGGTAATATTTCCCCTTTCCCAGTCAGTGAGAACTTCACTGAACTGCCATGACTTCTCAAATATGATGGACTGTACCTAAGCCACATCCTCTGCCAGTTCCCTCAGGACCTGCAGATGCATCTCATCAGGTTCCAGAAAAGATTTCCATGATGCAGCTCCCTTTAGCTGGGCTTGTGTCTCAGTGGTAAACTGGTGTTTAAGAACAAATTCATTTTGATTGGTATTTAAATAACCCACAATCCCTGACTCGAGGATCTTGCACTCTAGGGTAGAATACTTCTGTGAATATTTGATCCTCATTTTCTCTGTGAAATAAAGCTTTGTTCATGCGGCTATGAAGCATTATTAGGTGGTAATGGCACACAGAGTGGTCTTCATTAGAGAGCACTGTTAATTACAAATGCCAGGCAATTTGCAGGCCATCTATTCTGGCTGTAATTATGATGTCCTTGCGCACCTGTGTCTGAGAGTATTTTCCTCTAACTAGGGCTCATTCTTTTGACTCAGCAAGGAGCCCCTCTCGATTGTGGAAATAGCTCTTTTGTTGTCTCTATGGGCAGAGAATAAGACGGGAGGGAGGGAAAATTTGGGAAACAGCCAGCAGCTGAAGCAGGCAGTGACTGTGTGGGCCTGCACAACAGAGGGAGCATGTCTTGAATGCAATATGATTCAAAAATAGGCTTAAAACAAGCCTATTTGCTGGTGTGCCTTTTGCTCAGTGCAACATGTGTTAATTAGGCCTTTAGCACAGCTCCTCAGTAAACAGCATTTTCCCTCAAAGAGAGACAAACAAGGAGAGGGAGAATTTTGATGCTGGGAATAAGGTGCTATGAATAAGAATCAGCAGCAACGGGTTCAGTTTAAGCCAGGCTGGGATTTATTGCAGCTTTGTGTTTTTATAAAGGAAACCCGTGTGTCAGCTTCTAGTGGTGACAGGGATGCTGAGAACTGGCGTGTGAGGATAATGTGATAATATAGAGACACCAGGGAGCGTGTGTACACAAAAATGCATCTCAGCCAGCCAGAGGGCCGTGCTGTGATTTCAGTAAAAAGCTGTGGCAGAAAATCAATAGCTTTGAGAAAGGCCCATGGTAAGGGAACAGCATTATCTGTGCCTTCTGCATTCTGCTCCCTCCTCCCTTCCCTTCGCAGAGACTGAGCTGCAGGAGCTCCTGCTGCAGTTTTGTTAACTCTGAGCCCGAGTAGCTCCAGCAGGGAGGAGATTCAGGGAATACAAAGCGTCTGCAAACCAGGCAGGGATGGGGAACGGGGAGGGATGAGTCAGGCAGGGTATTTATTGGTTTATTGACAGCTCTGGTTGCTGGCAGGGAGGCTGTGCAGACTCCTGCTCTGAGCTTCCGTCCCACCTCTGCAGAAAAGCTTCACTCTGCCCTGTGCTCAGATGTGTGGATCCACAGCAAGTCCCATCTCCAGGTTTCTGACAGGATTATCTGGCCAAGTAGTTCTGGATTATGGAGTTTATATTAGGCACCAAATTCCAGTGAGGTTTTCTAAGTGTTTTTTTTTTTTTGTTTTTTTTTTTTTTTTTT
Organism: Zosterops lateralis; assembly: GCF_965231275.1. NCBI lineage: Eukaryota > Metazoa > Chordata > Aves > Passeriformes > Zosteropidae > Zosterops > Zosterops lateralis. Next base: position 637,465 of record NC_139768.1, read on the forward strand.
TTTTTTTTTTTTTTTTTTGTGGTTTTTTTTTAATCTTCTCCAACTTCATTTTTTTTTTAATTTTTTTTTTTTTTTGTCTAAAATGGCAGAGTACAAATTGTCAATGAAAAGTAGAGCAAAGGGTGGACTGCTCAGTAGTGGCTGACACATGGTTTGTAATCATGTTATTTTATTGTGATATTCCCTGTGTATTTTGTCCATAGCCATGCAGTACACTCAGAAGTGACACTGACCTTTAGGAAAAATTCCACCAATAACATTCAAAGGGATGCTTTTATTTTATTTTATTTACATACATGTAAGACTAAACAGGATGTAAAGGAAGTTTGCAAGAGAGAATGAGTGAAAAGGATGAATCCATCCCCTGATTGGTGAATAGGACATTGCTGGGATTGATTCATTCTTAAATGCTTCCATGTACTTGGGTATATAAGCACTTTGGAATTAAGAGACTTTTCCCATGTTGGCGTAAAGAGATAATTTTAGCAATCCCATAGAATTAACTGATAATCTACCTGGTTTCTTTTGCTAACTGATAATAGTGAGAAATGTGTGATTTTCTAGCACAGAGTTAGACTGAAGTGGCAGCCAGGAGAAAGTGCTCTTTCTGATGACACTTCTGGTTGCTTCTCACTCACCCAAGTTCTTTCTCTATGGAAAACTCTGAGAGACAGCCAAACACTTGGCTCATTAAAAAAAGAAGTGATTCTAATTTGATTATTTCCCATGAAACCTTCTTTTTGTCAGAACTTAATATTTCAGAGCCCTCAGTTTATAAAAGATAGTTCATAAAGTTACGCAGTGGAGAACTCAGAGGAAGGAGAGGGCATTCTCTGGCACCCAGGAAAATCTTCCATAAATAAATAGAAGGTAATGACTGCTTTGTTCCAGGCCTGAACACTGAAGTTTAGGCTCCCAGGTTTGTTACCTGGGAAACACAAGACAAAGTTTGGTAGAGTTTTGTCCTTTTGTGCAGCTGCCCAAAACACACGAAGCACAAGAAAGCAAGAACAATCCATGTATTTAATCATTCAGCTTTCAGGAGTGCTGATATTTTATTTCTTTTCTTATTTCTCCTCTTTCTGGCTTCTTAAAAATCCTGCAATTCTTATTGTTGTCCCTTATATCTTGCTGCTTCAGAGTTTTAAAATATCTTGAGGTTAATATATACTGTATGTATATACTTGTGTTGTTCCATTGTTACTCACTTCAGTAATACACTTTTGTGCATTTCAAGGCAAATGATTTCTAAACAAGGGATGTCAAGCTGAAATCTGAGGCTGGTTCTTTATTAACAGCCCAGCACATTAACAATCAGTGGCAGTTCTGAAACACTTGTTATATTTTTCAAAATAGAAAAAAGTATCAAAGTGAATTGTGCCCTTGGGGGGAAAATTATTTTTGGCAATTTGGTTTCTGCCAGCTCACCAGAAAGCTCTCAGTCAGCGAGCACTTTCTAGAAGAGCACTAAACAGCATTGGTAGGGGTTGGAAAATCTTGCACTAATTGGCTTGCCAAGGCCCCAGCTCACTCAGTAGAAAAACTTGCTTTCGTTAGGTGAGCAGAGCACTTCATTAATAGTTAAAAAAGGTAAGTTACTCTGTTCAGAGGCTGCAGGCTGGAAGGGAAAGGCTGTCATTTGTGTAGCTGCATTTTTGTAGCTCCTGAAACCATCTGTGGGGTGTGAGGTGATGTCCCTGCTGGCTGGGTACCAGCACTGAGCTGCCACTGCCCCTCCTGTGTGCTGCTTACACAGAAGGGTCTGCTGAAATCCCCCATCATTTGTGGCTTTTCAGCTGTTTTGTGGAGGCAAAGCCACAGCACTGCTGTCCTTGGGGATTGCTGACATTTAAAAACAGAGCTCGGGATGTGCACAGGCACTTGGGACACCTTATTTCACTGTGCCCCCCATTGGACTCCACTCCCAGGTGGATCTGCCCCTGCACAGCCAGGGGGAGTCAGGAGTGTTCATCACCCTGCTCTTATTACAGATGTATGTGAGGGTTGTTTCTCAGGAGGTGGAATTTTCAGGTCACTTATGCCGAGTCCATCACTTGCATAAGTTTAGCAGCTGAGCTGCACTTTTCTGGAGCTGTGCTGTCTTTACTAATTTGATACTCTGCCTCTTAGAGGAAACATGGATTTCCTGTCAGAATTGGCATTATATATTCAGCAGATCTCACCTTTCTTCTTGATGAGTCACAAATTCTTCTTCTGTGCAGAACAATATCCTTAAGGATGTTGTCATTTCATGCTGTACGTGGCGTGTTTGGGGTGAAATGTGTTTTATGGAGACAAAAAAATAGTCTGCGCCATACTTTATCAGTCCCAGGAGGATCCCAGCCAGGAATGTGCCAGGAATTGAAGGTGGGGCTGTGCTGTTGGCCAGTTTCCCTACAGATCTTTGGTTGTACTGTCTGATCTCAGCCATGCTGAGGTGCTGTTCCAGTGGAGCCCCTGCAGTCACAGCCAAAGGATCCAATAAAGTCCCATAACTGAGCCCACCCTGGAACGTTGGCCTTGACACTGAATTTTTGCATCAAGACAGTGAAAAATGTTCCTTAGAAATCTCCACTGCAAGGACAAATCTTTTACCTGCATTCTAAAGGGTCATGCAGGGTCTGATTGCAGGAAATATCAGCCACCTCCTCACAAACAACAATGGACTTATTGAAGCAAATTAATTCACTGGTCTAAGGCAAAGCTGTCTCCCTCAGAGTTCAGTGGTCTAGCTACTTTTCTGTGCTTTCCAAAAGTTATTAGATCTCTAATTGCAATATAATCTGCTTAAAACGACCTTTACTTGAAGTCAAGCAGTCAAAAATAATAAACAGAGTAGTTTTTTATTTAGAAAAAATCTTGCTGTGTTAAAAAAAAACAAACAAACAAAAAAAAACAACCCAACTGTCAGGAGCTGGCTGCTTTCAAAGAATTTTTCAAACCAATTATTTGGAATGTTAACTGACTTAACTACAGCTCTCTCATTTCTATGATTTCTTCCTTTTTTGTTCTGAAATACTTAATTTTGGTTCATTATGTTGCACCATAAAATGAAATTTGGGATGACAGATTTTCATATACAGTGTGTTTTAAATGATGAAAGGCAGGAATAAGCCTGCCTTATTAAGATAATTAATAAGCCTACCTTAATAAGAGGTGAGTACTTCAAGAAGTTTTTGATGATATTTTTGACTAATGGAGTTGTTATTCTCAGGCATTTTTGAGACCTGGAAGTTGAACGCTGTGACATTCTCTTTGTATCTCCTTAGCCCTCCTTGTCCCAGCCTTTAGTACCATATTTTCACTTGTTCTCTCTTTACTTGTGTTCTCATCTACACACTGTTCTGATCCCTGTTTCCTTCTGCTTCTCTCCAAATAGCAAAGATCATCTTATTTGTTAATATATTTAAAAATTCATAACAGAGCCTGAGGCCTTTAGGTGAAAATACTGCATTTCTAATAGGAGCTTCCTAAATACCTTTTAGTCCCTGTCCATGCTGCCCTAAACCAATGCACAATGCCCAGAATTGCTCACTGGGGATGTTAAGAACTTGAATGTGGTTCTGTATCTCTTGTGCATATGATGGGCAGTGACTTTTTGACTGCTCTGCACTGTAATTGCACTGGGCTCCATCCCTTTGAAAGGAGATGGCCAGACAGCAGAGAAAATGTCTGCCTGTTTTCCTTCTGCAGCTTCTGCACTTTTGGCTCACTGGAGTCTCAGAAAGGAGGAGATTTCTCTTCCACAAGATACAGGTGCTGGTGGCTGGGGGAGAAGCCAGGGGAATACAGGTCAGGTCAGGAACACTCAGCCAGCAGCCTGACAGAGACTGGGGCCATGGACAGAGGAGAGGAGAGCAAAGCCAGTTTGGAAATAAATGGAAAAAGGATGGCTTCTCCCTGGGAACCCACAAATAAGTGTTAATCATCACCCAGCTAAAGGCTGAGCCTGGCTGCAAGGGCATAAATGACAGGGGAGAGATTGTTGCTGCATCCTTTTTTTTTTTTTTTCTTAATGTGAGTCCTTCTGGGTTCTGCCTCTTAAAATGCCTTTTGTTATTCCTAACTCCTCTGGACTTTTATAAACTCGTTTGGAATCTCAGGGAATGCATGTTGTTAAGAGGAGCTGTGTGGATTGTTCCACTTAATTCTTGTCTTAATTCATGCCACAGCTGTGTTTCAGTGGCTCCTTGCACAGTGTCTGATGGGAAAGAAGGGCCCAAGCACTGGTAAAACCATCCACTCATGGTGTGGGATATCTCAGCCACCCTCTCCCAGCCCCACAGACTTGTCAGACCTGGTTCATTTGGTTAACCCAGCCATTTCTTCTGATTGGAACAAGAAGGGCTCTTGCAAACAGCTCTGCCAGCAGAAGTGAGCCTCCCCTGCCAGTTCAGCCGCAGCTGAGTCAGAGAGACGGTGGCAAGAAGTTGAGGGCTGAGAGCAGTGGATTAACCTCTTTTTTTGTTGCAGCTGCACATAAATGTGATGCTACATCTGCACATAAAACAGATGCAACGTGGTACAAACCAAGAGCACATCTGGGTCACAGAGCTGTCACATATTCCAACAGTTCCTGTGTGGGAGGTGCCCAGGATCAGCGTGTGTTCAAGTTGTAGGAGGAACAGGTTCAGAACAAGGCACAGCCTGCCATGACTGCAAGTTTGGTTTAAAGCTTTTGCCCTGGGAATGACTCCTTTGTTTATTGTCAGGCCCTGCACTTCCACATGCAATCAACTCCCTAAAACTTAAATCAAATATTAAAATGAGTGGTTCATAAGTCATTCAAGTGTTAACTTAGCAGAATCTTTTAGCTTGCCCGTTTTAACAAACTGTCATCCTGATGCTCCTGGCTTTGACACCTCGATGACAAGTAATTCCATAAGAGAGACGTGTGAGCCCAGGGACCTTGGAGCACTTACGTTGCCCCTGTTATGTTATAAATATAGAATTTCCCTGTACTAAATAGCTGTAATGTGATTTGTCCCAACACCCACAGCTCTGGCCCATTGACATCAGAAGATCTGGATGATGAGGGTGGCTCCAGGGCAGGTTTAGATACAGCAAAGCCTGGAGTTGCCCAGGGCACTGAGCTGCCTTTTCTGCCTCAGCTGGGGGAGCAGAGCAGGGCTGGGCCACCCATCCCTGCCCAGCCCAGCCCAGGAAAGGCTCCACACACGGGATGGGGTGATGGGAAAGATGGGACAGGAAGGGCTTGTGGATATGACTGCCTGGTAAGAAATACTGGAGATGTAAAAGCTGTGAGGGAAATAGAAATGAAGGGCAGCTCTGAGATGTAGGCAAGAAGACAGTGATTAGCTGGAGTTAAGTTGAAAGACAGAAAACAAAAGGCCCCAAGGGTGCAGCCCCTCTCCACCCTGCCAAAGCATCAGGGAAAAGGGGGATAAGAAAAGTCTCTTTAGAGTTTAGAATACAGGATGATGTGGTGATAGAGCAGTTCTCATGGGCTGCAGGCAAAGTCTGGAGGGTTTGTGTCTCGGGCCGGTTGGTCACTGTAAATTAGAATATTCAACACACACACAAAAAAATAATGTATTCTAATAAAGTGCTCGCTCTCTTACTGCTCCCTCTCTCTTGCTCTTATGTCTCTCTTACCCCTCTCAGCTCTTTCCCCTCCCTCACCTCACCCCCTCTCTCTCTCCCTCTCTCTTTGGGGTTCCCTCCAGCCCAGGCTGTGGCTGAAGGCAAAGCCCTTTTTACCCACGACCCTGCAATAAACCCACGTGTGTCTAGAATATCTCAGCTCTGCAGAGTTCCCTCTCCCTGCTGTCCATGGATGTTCCTACACTGGGGCATTCCTGCAGTGCCAGCCCCTCCTGCCCTTGCTGGGCACGGCAGGGACAACTGCTCCCCTCTGTGCAGTGGGACAGGGAGGTTATTCCTGCATAACCTGAGGGCAAGGAGGAGGAAAAAGGAGTTTGTAGGAGAAGCTGAGCTGTTGGAAACCAATTTCATCCTGCTTCCCACAGATCTTTTGTGAGCTTTACTCTTTTGGGAGAGTTGGCAGAGCTCAGCCTGCTCAGAGCAGCAAGGAGACAACAACAAGGCATCTTTCACCAAGGGCATAGACAGTCTGGAGGGAAAACTGGAGAAAATGAGGGAGCTTTGGTGTTTACCACAGGAAGATCTCTCTGCAGCACAGAATGAAGGTGTGATGGTGGCACATGTGTTGGGACTCCTGGACTAGAGACCCCAGGCAGGGCAGGTGGTGGTTGGATTGAAGAGGTGTTGGAGCAAGCTGTGACACCTGTGGTGGCTGCAGCACAAAAACCTCCCAGGCACCAGCCACTGGCAGAGGATGGAGTAGAAGCAATGTTTGTGCCATGTTTTTATGGTGTCGAAACATCAGGCAGTGTAGCAGAAAGGTGCCCCCAGTTTCTGTCCATTTTTGTAAGGAAAAAGTCCTGCCAGACCTTACAAACCTTGCCTGGTTGTAATGCAAGATAAAACAAATGTTGGATGCCAAAGGAAACTGAACATAAGGGACACATTTTAATTAACTGCTACAGTAATTTATTGAGGAAAGTGATTTGTTGATCACTGCTCAGTCTTTAAATAAGAATTTGCTTTCTAAGAGGAGTGCTTTTAGTTCAGCCACATTTTATTCTTTTTGGTATAGGAATTTCTGTGGAGCACTCCACATACTCTCCTCCAGCAGATCTCATGAGGTGGTTGCCACAGTTCTTCCTGCCCTTAAAATTAAAAGTTGTTAGCATCTCCTGCTCATGTGTTTCAGGCTAAAATTAAAAGATAAAGAATGCTATGTGTAATGAGGTTTTGCATTTTATTCCAAATCTGTTCATTTTTTTGTTGGGGAGGCAGGTAAGACATCTCCTGGCTTAAGTGATGAGTTGAGCTTCTCATTTAAGATCTTTCTGCAAGAGAAATAAAACTTGGTGGGACCAGTTTTTACATCTCTGACCTCTCTGGTTCCCCAACACTGAACTCGTATTTCCAAAATCTCTTTCTAGTGGAACAGGGTGGTGGAAATGTGGATGTCTAGAACAAGGAAGCTCACAGGTGGCTGATGATGTCATTTAGACTTCCCCAGAAGAATCACTGCTGTTCCTGTCATTAAATAGTTGGGATGATTTTGCCAGTGTTTTTGTCTTGTTCTCCATCCTGCAGAACGATGCCAGTTGTGGGTTTAGTGCTTGCACAGATGATGTATTGATAGGTATTGATCAGGGATTTATGTTGATCAGACCATTTATTCCACATGCACTGCTTCAATTATGTTACCACTGAGAGCTTTCCAATTAATTAGCTTAGAAGGAGTAATTTCCCAACAGATTATAGGAGCGTGTAATGAATGTTTCTGACATTGAAAAACCTTATTGATGGGAATCATCTACATTGGGTATCATCAGGAAAAAAATATGGATATTACAGATCAGCTTGTAATAAATAATGAAAAAATATTTATCACATCCTGTCACTTTTATTTGATAAGTTTGCTTAAAATTTATAAAAGTTTGTCTCCATATGCTTGAACAAACTTGGCTTGTTTGAGGGGAACTATTTTCTGTTGAGCCAAAAAAAAAAAAGAAAAAAAAAAGAAAAAAAAAAAAGAAAGAAAGAAATGTTTCTTTAATTTACTCTTAGGAGAGATTATCTTTATATTATTCTGTGAAAAAGATCTGGATTTGGATGGATTTGAGAAAAGAGAAGCCTGCTGTTTGTTAGTTGCTCCATGCAGGCTGGCAGTTCTATTACATCTGGATTTTGCTAATTGGTAGGTATGATTTGATTTTTTTTTGGGTCACACAAATTGCTTTTTTATGAATTCTGGGGGTTCTGCATTGAGTGAGCCTGCAGAGGTTTTCAGATCTGAGACTGGAAGCTTTTCCCAAGCCGTTTTCCTCTCAGCTGGAGAAAATTGTGTGTTGTTATTTCAAAGTCTCACTGGCAAGGCACTCTGGTCAGTGCAGCACGATGCTCCTCTCCTCTGGAAGGGAATGTTTTCACCAGATGGGAGCATACTTGTCATTTGAATCTTTTGAGCTCCCGTGGAAATTGTGAGGCAGCTGATTTGCAAACCCAGGGATGCTCAGCTCCGCCGTGTTCAGTTAGAGACTCTCACTTTTGGTGCCTCCCTCCTGTCTGTGTCACCAGGTTACCCCTGGACACGACCGGGGGCTGCTGCTGTCTTAATCTTGTGAGGAAACTGCTTTTAGCTGCTTTATGTACCAAAAATGTCTCAACAGATTTTCTTATAATTGTTACCTTTAGAAGAGATAAGAATCAGAAATGATGATCCGTGAAACTCTTTCCTGAGAGTGATTTTGAACAATCCAAGGTAGTAGAAATCACTTTGCAGTTGCAGTCTCACAAACAAAAATCACATTTATAATCCAGCAGTTTATGGGGTAGACTTCCTTGAGTTTGCATTGACTAGGGTGTGCACAAACATGAACTTATGGAATTGTAGAGATTCTTATCTGGGCCTTCTAACAAGCCACACATAAATACAGTGATGATCTTCCCAGATACTGACCTGTAACCTTATGGTACCTGGGAAGGTGTTAGTGACCTTGGTCATCCTAAAGGACTTTTTTGCATCTGTCACACACCGAGCCTTAGGTGTGTATAGAGGGTGAGAGGGAGGAGCTGGAATAATGGAAAATGGTGCTCTCACATCCTAAGAGTCAGTGAGACTGGATTCTCCCTCCCTTTCCTCCTCCCAGTGAAGAGGATGTCTTCACCCCCTCTGTCTCTTTCTTGAGGTTCTCTTTCCCTGTGGTGGCCTGGCCAATGAAGGAACTTTACCCCAAACTCCAGACATTCACAGAGCTGATCTTTCAGTCAGCCCAAACTGTTGAAATGCAGAGGGAAAGGTGTGAAAGGAAACCATCTCTCTGCAGAAACCCCTCCAGATGTGTTCTGGGTGGGAGTGAGGGGTTTGATGGACTCAGACTCTGTAGCCCCCTGATATAAATCTCACAGTCTCCCTATATCAAAAGAGAGGATCAGAGCACAGTCCTGAAAATCTGCTCCTTAAAGGTTTCTCTCCCTTTCTTTTCAGCAAGTTTGAGCTTTTCTATTCTTCTTTTTTTTTTTAATCAGATCTGGAGAAATGTTTTTCTCCCCTATAGTGGGGTGGTTTTGGTGAAGCAGCACTGTTCTGTGTTAATGGGAACTGGGGAGGTGCTGCTTTTCCTTCATTTATCTGAGTGATTTATCTGTCCAGACACATCACTGGCTCCTTCCTGCCATCACTGGCAGGTGACATATGAAATAAAACCTGGGTGTTATGTCCTTTTACAAAGACCAGGGGTTTGTGATCTCCCCCTTGTGCCAGGCCTGTGGTGAAGAGGGAACTCTTTGCTGTGCTTTGTGAACCCTTCACAACCCTCACACCTGGCTCATGGCAGCCACATTCTCCCTGCTTTAGAAAAGGTGGGAGAGTTTTCAGGAGCTGCAGATTAATTACAAACACATCCTTAATACAATAAATCTAACACGAGGCAAGGAATAAATAATGTCTTTGTGCTGCCTGCTCGGTGCTCGTGTGTTACTTCAAGCATACCTGGAGCAGTTATTAATAATAATCATCACAGCACAGCTGTCAGTGGGTACAGAAATGTCTGCAACCTGGAACTTCTCATCCTTGTGACAACGTGTTGAATTTAATTAGAGAAGCTTTTGCTTTGTTTGTGTTTATCTATTGTGAGAAAAGGTAAAGGGATGAAAAGCAGTGTGAATCCGTATGGGGTGGCAAACAGGGACTCCTCTCCTCTGAACACTGCAGTGCCTTTGTTCTGAACGTGTGAAACAGGCAGGGACTGACAACCTTGTGCCCTGTGTTTGTCCAAATCCAGTCAAAAGCTGCTGGTTGGCAGCAGCAGCAAGACCAGAGTTCCCCAGGATCTCCTTTCAGCAACCACAGACTTTGTGTTTGGTGTAGAACAGGAGGGCTGGTGTTTGCTCACATTTAGGTTTTTGCTGCTTTCCCAGCACTGAGCACACCTGAGGCCTGAACAGAATAATCTGTATACAGTCCCTCAGCACTGACAGAACTCTTCAGGCCACTCTGCAAACACCCACCCAGCAGCAGCACCTTTCCTGATGCTGTTCAAACAGCCTGTTCGCTGCTTCAGCTGGGAGAAAAAACAATAAAGTAGGTTAAAAAATGTTTGTTCAGTTTCAGCTGGGAAGAAGGTGGAAAAGATGAGAGGGGTTGAAATATTATGGGCTGTCAGAAACTCAGCAGGAAGCTGGGAAGGAAGAGAGGAGGATGTGGATTGAAGACACTGGAGCCCTCAGGGCAATCCTCTAAAAATATATTAGAACAGCACTGTCAGTAATGGTATTCTCCAGACACACAAGTCCTGCACTCTTAATTGAAAAGTGCCAGGGGTAAGGTGCTCACCTTGAAACTCATTATCTATTAAAATAATTTCTGTCATTTTCTACTGCTAAGGACTTGTTTTAAACTGAGGTAAGAGCTGGAGCCTGAAATGCCATTCCCTTGTTCTGAGGGGCAGTTCTTTCAAAGGGAATGGTAGAGTACAGCTAATGGAGCCTGGTTTGTTTAGGGGCTTATATTTAGGATTTACCAAATATTTAGTACCCCTGAGTTTAGCAATATTCCTCTTCTCTTCCCAAAATATGAGAGGGTTAATCCTAACTCTGGTTTGAAGCACCTGTGTGTATGGGTGTGTGTAAATATTTATATATCATTACATGTGTCTTTGGGCACTGCTGTGGCTTGGGGGCTGCTTTAGGGACCTGGTGCTGAAGTGGCTGAGGTCTACGTGAACAAAAAAAAGCAGAAAAACAGAGAACTATAACTTCTCAGAACAATTTGAGAGCAGAAGCATTAAACAATTCAGTGACACATAAAATCAAATGCAGAGTCTTATACACACTGAAGGCTTATTGGATATGATTATTGATTACTACATTTTCCCCTTGAGTATTATGGAATGAGGGAAGAATTTATACTGGGATTAGGAGTCTGATATTCTCAAAGTTCAGAGCAAATAGTTGAAAAACTAGAAAAAGGACAAGCCAGGAGAATTTACTCTCAGGACAGAGATAAGAGCTCCTCTGTCAGCTGAAGGCTGAAGCCCAGGTGATTATTGAGTCATCAATCTGTTGCAGAGCAGAAGAGAAAGAGAAATTGAAGACTGGGAGGAGCAGTAGGGTGTTACAGCTCTAGGGACTATTTCACTTATCTCTGGGCTCACATTTAACCCCGAGTTCAGTCCAGCAGTTTGCAGAATCAATCTGTGTTCCTGATTCACCTCCAGATCCTTCAGCATCTCCTCATTAACCCCGTGGTTGGGGATGGGGCAGCCCATAGCAGAGCTGCTCTGATTTCCTCTGGGCTGTGTGTGCAGAGTTGTCCCAGGGCAGGGGCTGGGTGAGCCCAGTGACCTCCTGCAGCTCTGCCCTGCTCAGCTCACAGGCTGCTATTGAGGCTGCCAGAGTGACTGGCTTGTCCAGACTGATAAATCACTCTTCCTGGGCCACACAGCAGCACCAGGAATTCCTCTGGCCCTTTTTGGGTTTCTCCTCAGCCCTGCCAGAAGGTAGGAAGGTGTAAAAAAAAGAGATCACTTTCTCTGTTAAGCAATAGGTTTAATAGAAAATAAGACAATTAAGAGATAAAAAAGCAAAGTGTGGCCGGGTGACTCTGCACTCAGCCAAGTCCACACCTGCCATATCAGAGACATTCTTTAAATACCCTTTCCATTGTATCAGTCTGTTGAATATTCATATTTTTCCATAAACAGTTTCCATATCCCAGGAACTGTTTTGCCTGGCCCCTCCTTGGGTCCCCCTTTTTAGAGCATTTGTGTTTCTGGGCTGTGTCTTCATTGTCACTTCCAGCTGGGCCTTGGGCCAGACTTTCTTCAGATGGGAGATGCTGATAGTTGGTGTATCAATAGCAGGGGCTTCTTTCCATGTTCACTGGTGTTATCCCCACCAAACAGACAGTTTAAGCAGCTGCTACATCAACTACTACCACTGTGCCTGATTTTCTTTACTAACAGCAGAAATAAACACTTATATCCTTACCACAAGGTTATTAATCATACAGCACACATCTTGTGAAAAGCCAACTTTATAACATGCATTTATAACAAAGGTAAGTGCCCCCCCAAAAGCTGTGGATGCTGAGGCAGGGTGAGACCAAAACCTGCCAGGACTGAGCCATGAGCTCAGCAAGGAAGAGGCTGGGATAAGCCACTGAGCATCCCTGGTGGTTTGGTAACAGCCCTTTGTGCAGGGAGACAAACAGCAGGACTCCACACTCTGAGCTTGCTGTTCCCTCTGGCTTTTCCCATATTTCCCTTCAGTATTTAAACTGCAAATCCAAAGTTTGTTTTGTTGTTGCTTATTTCCCTTTTTCTTCTTTTTCTTGCTGGTATTGAGCCAGTGTTGCAGGGTCTGGCTGTGTGAGACAAATGAATAAAAAAGAATCCTGACTCATTCTGGGAGGAAGGGAGATGGCAACTGCTCCATTTCACCGGTGGGAGCTCCTCTCCAGATTCAAATAATCCTTAATCCTGTCAGCCTGGCACAGAAGGTATCACACAGTGCTTTTAGGAGCACAAAAGTCATGCAATCCATCATCTGAGTACCAGGTGTTGGGCTGAGGAAAAGGGCTCATTGGTGTCCAGAACACACTAAATTCCACAGCAGGTTCTTTCCCCTCAGCAGTCCCCGTGTGGTGTCCTCAGTGTCAGCACTGCCAGAACAAAGCCTGTCCCTGGCACTGAACTCAGGTCTAGGACCAAGGCATTTCTGGAATTCTAAGGTTCATTTCTCCCCAGCTCACTACACTTCTTCATTGTCTCTCTGACCTGTTCACAACAGGAGGAAGTTATTTATCCTTTAAGGCCACTCTCATGAGCCACTTCCAGCCGTGCTCACTAGGAGCTACCATGCAGGTCTGTGTTCTGTGCCTGCTTTATTCTTCAAAATCAGTCCTTAGTGTGTCATTTGAAATCTGTTTTTATGCAAAAATTTCCAATATACGTGCAAGCCTTGGAATGACCTGATTTTGTGGGATGTAGCATTATTGAAGGCGAGCACTAAAGAGAGTTTCAGGCATTTTCCTTGTGTCTCTTGAGCTTCTATTCACACCAAAATATTCTGTGTGGTTTATGTGGTTTTCCTGAAAAACAAGACAATCTAATTTATTTAAATATTTAAATAAGCTTCTGCATATTTATTTCCAAGGGCTTGAAGGTAAATAACCCTCAGCACTTTCTAGAGCAGGGCCTGTTTGGGAAAGTGTTTGGGTAAGGGATGGGCCAGTGGTGAGATGGATAACAGGACTAACCCTGGGTAAAGGATATATCTGTGTGGCTGAGGGCAGACACACACACTCTTTAGCCATGCTCAAAGCTGGCTGAGTCCTGCTGTGGAGTCCTGGTGCTGCTCTTCAGCAGAAGGAAATGCAATTCCATCCTGGTCACAAAAACACCTCAACAACCCTTGGCTTGATATGGTTGGTCATTGCTGTGGAGGTGTATAAAAAGCCACCCAAACTAAATATGCCCCAGTTTATCAGTTTTTTCCCCTTTATTGGCTGGTTGGTTGGGTTTTGTGGTTATTTTTTTACTCCACACTGAAAATCTCAATCATGGCATGGCCAGTTTACATTTCAAATTAGAACCATGATTTTCTTCTCTCGTTAAAGAGAAGTGTTAAAAGGTTTGAGCCAGAGGTATTTATAGAAAACCTCACGTGTTTTTAGTGGAATAATAGGAATGTGACTCTCATAATTCTCAAATAATCTAGTTCACCTTGGGGCAAGCAGTGCGAGAAAGAAAAGCAGCAAGGAACTGGCACAGTGAAAACTTATCAATACTTGTCCTCTGTGATGAGGAGCAAACACTCCTTTAGCCCTACACATTTGTAATTGCTCCTCCCAGGTTCTGGGAGCTGGTGGTCTGGGGGGCATCCCATTTGCAGCCGTGTGATAAGCAGCTGTTTCCTTGGCGAATTCATTTCTGCAAGTGAGATAATCCGATTTGAATGGAGCTGCAGACACACACTCCTCCAGCCAGGCAAGGAGAAAAGGGGGGAAAAGAAAGATTTCCCTCTGTGTCTTCCTTTGCTCTCTGCCACGATTCAAGGGCAGATAAAAATCTTGGCCTTGTTTCTCTCCTCCTTGTTTGTGGCCCCCGAGAGCTTTGTGAGCCTGTTATTTTGCTGGAAATTACAGACTCACTTCATTCTCCTCGGTGTAATTCTTGTGAAGCTGAGACTGTGCCAACACACAGGATTTTCATTCTGATTCAGCAAAGAATACAGGCAAGTGTTTGATTTAAAGCATATTTTAAGCCCACCTGTATTCAGCAGAGCTCTCAAGATGTTTATATTGGGGGCCTGCACTGCCCAAGAGTGGGCAAAACTCACTATTGGGAATGTGTGTGCTGTACCCACCCAGGAGCCCATCTCTCATTTAAATGATGCCACAGTTGTTCAGCAGTAAAGCTTTTGATGTTTTTCACCTTCATTTTAGAAGGATGAAAAGCTTTTGTATTTCACTGTGTCTTTCCTCCTGCCCCTTCTCTATTTTTACATTTTCTCGAGCTGTCGCCGCACGCGGGAACTCGGGTGACCCTTTCCCTGGGTGCAGATTTCTCAGTCTGGTGTGCAAGGCAGATTGCTCTTTTATCAGCTTCCCCCAGGCTCTGATCTATCAGCAGTCCCTGGCTGGTGGTGGTTCCTCCTCTCTGAGCTCCCCACAGAGCTGAGCATGGACATAAACCAAGGGCTGGGTGAGTCTGAGCCCTGCTCAGCGTGAACTTGGGAATATCCAGTGAGGAACAGACAGGGACATGGCACTGAACAATGGGCCAGAGGCAGTGAGGGTCTATGGAAGGTAGACAGAAGAAATTAATTTTTTAATTTTTTTTTTTAAATGAGAAATGGCTCAGAATGTTGTTGGCATACAAGAGAGAGTGGGAGGATGGGATGGGATGGCAGCTGGCCAGGCTCAGCAGCTTTGCACCAGGAGCAGAGGGAGCACAGGATCCAGGAGTGCTCACAGAATATTGGGACCTCCTTTGGGGAATGCACACCCTGGGAAAGACAAGGGTTCAGAAACGTTTGTGGCTGAGACCTGTTGTGCTGTGATTTAGGTTGGATGTTAGGGAAAGGCTCTTCTTTCCCCAGGAGGTGCTCAGGCTCTGAAAAGGCTCCCCAGGGAACTGAGCACAGCCTCAAGGCTGGCAGAGCTCAGGAGTGTTTGCACAATGCTCTCAGGTACTCAGGTGTCCTGTGCAGGACTGGGAGCTGGACTTGGATATTCTCTAATTCTGTGATTCTTGCTGAAAGGGACAGTCCAATATTCCCCAAAAGGTGGGGAACAGTCTTGGCCATCCTGAGGGCACTGTGCTGGTGTTTGCCTGGCTGTGCTGGGAGCCTTTTCAGAGCCTTTGTGCCTGTCATTCCTGTAAGTCCCATCTCTCTGATTTTAACATTATAAGCTCTCCTCTGTCACAGACACGTTTTTTAGATTAAGGAAAGTAACATTTCACCCTCCCTGTAGCATGTACACTATATATTTACCATGAGATAACACCATGCCTAAGGCAGGATTCACCCAAGCCTCTGTCTGTAAAATTACATCCCAACCTTCCTAGAACATCTCTGCTGTGAAACAGAACCTGCTTCAGTGCTAGGAACCCATGCCAGGAGCAGTGAGTGTCTCCACAGCAGAAAAATAGATTTATACTGTCTGCTGAGCAAGAGTAACATTTCCAGATTTAGAAATATGCTAAGTTTGTGTATTGGTGAAGTATTTATTAGTGTAATTGATGAATTCTCTGGCTGGGGATGAGTGGGTCAGGCTTCATGGGGGTAGGACAGGTCTCTCCCAGCTGTAGCTTTGAGCACTTAAAGGTTTCACACAGATGCTTTTGTAGCTGTGTAGCAGGGGCAGTGCAAAGGTTAAACGGCTTCCTTTCAGCTCCTGCACAGCACTTACAGGGGATTAGGTTTTCTCACTGGCTTTCTGGGTACTTGTGTATCACAGAGCTCCCTTGCTATGATTTCTTCCTTTTTCTCTAATCTTTCCAAGGAAACAAGTGACCTCTTCTCAGAGAGGTTGTGCAGATGATGACATTTTTTCCTGTAGCAAGCCACAAAACTGTTCTGTTCTGTTCTGTTCTGTTCTGTTCTGTTCTGTTCTTAGGAGTTTATTGTTGGGGGGGTTGAAAATACCCAGATGCCATCTCCTGAGAGAGAAATGTGATAACTCCCTGATTTATTGTAGAGTTTCTGTTGCTCTCCACATTCTCCTGGCCCAGGTGTCCCTTGGATGCATTTGGCTCAACCTGCCTTCCCAGCACTATTTCTTTGTTTAATGCCTGAATTCCCCTCTGGAAATACCAGAGTTTCTTTTTTGTATAGTAAAAAGGATTGGGCAGTTTATATGTGCATGAGCAGGAGCACAGCAAAGGGCAGTGAATAAAATATGTGCCTTTAGCCAGCAGCTGGTGCCACTCTGCTGGGGGGTCCAGGTGCACCTCATTTGTTACACTCCTGTGTAAAAACCAGCAGATTTAACACTTATTAGTTCACAGTTATGCTTCTTGCAGGACCCTTCCCAGCACCTGTCAGGGGTGGTATCAAAGTGGAATACACTAGATCAGGTCCAGCAGGTTTACAAGAGATTTTTATCATCTTCAGCCCATCCTTTTCTCTCAGAGCATTATTAATCTGGTGATGGTGCTGTCTATGACACTAAAGGAGATTCTGCAAGGGAGTGTTTTTTCCTTGCCAGGTAAGTGTGGAGGCCAGAACAGAGGGCAGAGCTGGGCTGGAATTACATTTATGGACTTAGGCTTCAGCCTGAGGAAAGTCTTTAAGGCTCTAGGCTGAATGCTTCCTGAGGGGATGCAAGAACTGAGGTTTCAAATTCAGAGGCTGAGGGGAAGGGGATTCCAGCCTGGGAGTTCAGCCTGGAGGTGCCTGGGAGTGCAGGTGGTTTGGTGGTGGGATGTGCAGATTGGCAGCTCGTGTTTGACAGTTTAGGCTTGCCTTAATTGGTCTGCCATGGCCTGGGATTGCCCCAGATTCTGAAAGCTGGAAACTCTTTGAGGAGAAAGTGTACATTCATTGGGGAAAAGCATATTTGTCAGGTCTAGCACATGTCACAGAAATTTGCTGGTTTTGAGGAGCTTCTGACAAAACACATGCAGGGATTGCTGGAAATGGACCTGGTTTGGTGCCATTAAAGCTGGAGCAGGGAATTCTGGAGGCTTTGAGCAGCAGCTGCTCTGCAGGTGGCTCCTGCAATAAATACCCTGCCAAGCAGAGCTGTTTGTCACTGGGCTGTGCCTGGGCAGCCAGGGGCTGGGAGGTGACATTTGGGTGCTGCTCCTGCTGAGTTGGGTGCTGGAAGAGGAGTGTGAACCACAGGGGAGCTGTGATGCCAAACTGCAGCAGGGGTGATGGGACAGCAGATTCCTGCCCAAAATTCAGGTGGGTGGGACACACACAGAAGTCCCCAAGGCTGGATGGTGACTTGGGGACACAAATGGGTGTTGGATATTTGCTGGAGGAATTACAAGGCACAGAAATCAAAAATGGAGTCTAAAATGGGAATACTTTCTCCTTTAAAAGGAGAGGAAATAGTGGGCCTGATGGCAAATCGTGCCACGTCTTTGCTGATTTGAGGCAGCACTAAATCACTTAACTGAAATTACTGTCAGATATCCACAATAGTATAGGACAAGTAATGGATTGAAGAATTAACAGTATATGCTGAAAAATTCATAGAGGAAAGGAGAAAATAACATCTTTCTGGGAAATAAAGATTATTTTTTAAGGGGCAATAACTTGCATGAACGGATTTTTTTCTTTTTTTTTTTGTAACAGCAACTTTAAAAAGAGGTCATAGACCTCAGTCTTTAGAATTCAGTAGCTCTCAGGCTGAAAGCTCCCATAATCAAGAGAATAAGAGAAAGCAGATCAGCTTTCTCGAGCTTTAATACAGAAAACTGCTGCCAGGCAAGTGAATTGATCTCAGGAAGGAAGGAACAACAGAATCTGAAAGTGCAATAAAAAAAATGCGATCATAAAACACAACATAAAAACATATGTTTAATGCCTTTTTTATTCTCTCTTTTCCATTAGCTCTGTGATTATGCCACAGCTAACATCAGCCATTACACAAATCAGGGGCAGACAGGCTGAAATACAGTTCCAATTACCCTGCTCACAGCAGCTCACCCCAGCCCTGGGATAAATAACCAGCAGATCCTCCGTGCCTTCCTGGATTAAGATTAAACATGGGCAGAGAATTTAAACCCTCACCATGGATCCCCCCAGTGCAGAATGTGTTTTGGGGCCAGTGTCCCCCAAAAGAGAGTGAGTGCCCTGCTGCCAGGAATGCTCCATGGAATGAGGCATTAGGCTTAGAGTGCTTTGTGACAGGGAAATGATGGACCAAAGCAAAGCAATTCATCTCTCTCTGTTGTTGCACTGTGTTAGGTGGGTAGGAAATGTGTTTTCCTTTTTTTCTAACCTGTCCAGGCTCCTGGGGGAAGGAGGCAGTGTGTGCCTGTGCTGTGCTGTCTCCACAGAAGGGAGCTGTACTCCACCAGCCAGGCTGGAGGGAGCTCCTTCCTCAGAATTCCAGCAGGTTTAATCTGTTCCAGTTAAGGTGATAACTGTTACAGACACAAACACAACTCCTCCAACCCCTCTCTCCTTCTAGAGAATCAGTGCACTACCTGTAGCACATCCAAATGACAAGAGGAGCTAAATTATGCAGGGAGCAGCATCCCCCAAAAGCTCCTGTATTGTTTGAACACCTCTGGGCCTGAAATAACCTGGACTGTGAGCTGTGCAATGGGGAGGAAAGAGGAGACACTCTGGGAGCTGGGTGAGGTGTGAGGCCAGGCTGCTGAGCTGGGAGTGCTCTGGGATTGTCTTGGAGCAGCTGGCACAGAGGAATTCAGTGCAGGAGCAGTGGCAGAGAGGAATTCAGTGCAGGAGCAGCTGGCACAGAGGAATTCAGTGCAGGAGCAGCTGGCACAGAGGAATTGAGTGCAGGAACAGCTGGCAGAGAGGAATTCAGTGCAGGAGCAGTGGCAGAGAGGAATTCAGTGCAGGAACAGCTGGCACAGAGGAATTCAGTGCAGGAGCAGTGGCAGAGAGGAATTCAGTGCAGGAACAGCTGGCAGAGAGGATTTCAGTGCAGGAGCAGTGGCAGAGAGGAATTCAGTGCAGGAACACGTTGCAGAGAGGAATTCAGTGAGTGCAGGACACTGCAGTGTGTGCTTTGAGCTCACTGAGCCCTCCTCAGGTTCCTGTCCTTGGCTCCAAAGCTACCTTGGGATTTACGTTGATGGACAATTTGCTATGAACAGGTCCTTGGAGCAGCTCTTTCTTACTAGACAGGTGAAAGAAGAGCAAAGCTATTTCCTTCCTACCCTTCAGCTTTTCCTGAATACATCAGTGTTAAGAGCTCATATCCAGGATGTGAGAAATAAGATTTTGCTGCCCTTAACTTGACAGGAGCACTGGCTGCATGTTGGATGGGCTGCTGGAGTGCCCCAGCCATCAGTCTGCTCAGTTTTCTGATTTTCAGTGAACAGCAAAATATTGATTGAAGCCAAGTAAGTAAGAGTGAGGAGTAATGTGGTAGTTAACTCCTTAGTTCAGCTGCAAATTCCTGGATTTCAGGGTTATTTATCTCACAGTAAACATCCTCATATTTAGCATCTTTCTCCCCCAGATGGAACTTGCAGTCAGCATGCAGTGCAGTAATTAATTTTCTTTTTTTTCTTTTTGTTTTCTGTGATTCAGGGAGTATTTTACAACTTCAATGGGGAGGTTAGATAAAACATTTTGGTTTACATTTCAGGGAATTTAGCTGGGATCTTGTTTATAGTCCTGGCAAATGTTGAATCTAAATTTGCCAGTCATTGTGCTAAGAGTTAAGAGGAGAGGTTTGGAAGACAGCCATGCTGGGGTGTAAAAAGCAGTGAATTACTGAATTTGTGAGCTTTGGTGTACACATCACCTTCTCAGGGAGTTGTGGATCCTCAGAGAGGCAGCACCTATCAGAGCTGAAGGACTCAGATAACTGGGAAAATCCAGTTCCTGGGTTAACTCTGACCCTTGGTCAGTGCCCCCTTTGTTCATTCCCACCCTGCTCTGCACTACTTGGGTATCATTTGTTGCTGACAGTTCTAAACGTTTTATAAATCCTAAAGGATTTATAAATGTCTGCACCAAATGTCTACACCATTTATTAATGCACTGATTAATTAATCCTATGTATTAATGGAGGTAATTTGCTCAAACATCTCAGCACACACATCTGCTGTGCCTGTGAATACCTTTATTCCCTGGGAGCAGGTTTAGACTGGATGTCAGGGAGGAATTCTTTACTGTGAGTGAGGCTGTGGAACACACTGCCCAAAGAAGTTGTGTTGCACTATTGGACACACAAAGGACAAGGCAGACAGCAGAAGGTCAGGCAGGAAAGTTTTATTTTATTTTTTTTACTTTATTTATATACACTTTTTACAGAAGGTAAAAGATTGGTTGCCACTTCTTTGACCTCATTGGTGAACATCACCATCAATCATATTTCTACTCCCAGAGGAGGAATAAGTAAACAAAATAGATGATTGTAAATAAATACATAGTTTACATAAGGCTGTGTGTGACTCTCCACTACAAAACTGCAAGAAAATTACAATTTTGTAATTGCAATTACAAAGCTGTGGATGCCCCATCCCTGGGAGTGCCCCAGGCCAGGCTGGAGGGGGCTCTCAGTGACCTGGGACAGTGGAGGGTGTCCCTGCCCATGGCAGGGGGTTGGGAATGGGTAATATTTAGGGTCCCTTCCAAGCCAAACCATTATTTCTCCTTTTGCAGTGAAGTTGAGGGGGGTGTGTGTGTGTGCACAGAGGGGAAGGACAGTGAGTAAAGGAAGAAGAGAAAAGCATCACCATGGGAGTGGTTTGGGCTCTGGTTGTGTTCAGTGAGTGAAGGAACCCCCTCAGACACAGCCCTGCCTCGTGGGGGTGAGAAATGGTCAATTAGCCATAATCTGCTGGAGGATGTCTGTGACATTTCACTCCTTCCCTGTCAGCCTGCTTGTCAGAGTGATGGATGAGAGATTTGCAGGAAGGGAAAGTCTGTTCCTTGTCTTGGCTTCTGTCGTGTTTTTGCATTACAAAACCCTTCCCTTGTTTTGGGCTGAGACATCACATCAGAGACACCAGCCCTCAGTGGGAAAACAAAAGTACAGCTTGTGGTAAAGAGCTGGGGAGTGAGAGGGGATGTTGGTAACCATGACAAGGAATTCATCTGTGAGGAAAAGACAGGCTGGAGAGCTTTGGGGAGCTCAGGCTGCTGGAGCTCCTGACAAGGCAGTTCTGGACACAAGTGCACAGTGTGCTGGGCTGGGTTTGGACACACAGATTTACTTCATTATCAGATGATTAAACCAAGGCTCCAATACACTGCCTTGTCATGAAATAATTTGCTGTAAAGAGTAACTCCTGTACTTAAGACATAGGTGTATCAGCCCTCCAAATGAGGTCAGAAAGTCCTTTCTGGGCTGCAGCTGGTTTTGTGGTAAAAATAATGCTGTGAAATTATAAAATTATAAAAATATACTTTTGCCCCAAATGTGGCTTTAAAATGAAAGGGAACTTGTTTCAAAAATAATGACAAGAGGGTTTTTTTTTTTCCCATAAATGCAGCCCTGAATCTTTTTTGTTGTGACAGGATGGAGCATCCAATCTAAAAATACACTGATCACCTGAACGTCCCAGGGATTACTGAAAAGTCTCACCCAACAAGGAAACTCAGCACTCTCATACTCTTGGCAAGCTGAGAATTAACTCTCTGGTGGAGAGAAAAGACCACAGCTGCTTCTTTAAAGGAGTGAAACTTCTCCCCAGGCAAAGCAGGAAGGGAGAGGCCCCTGGGGACAGCTGGAAAAGGGCTCACAGCAGCCACGGGGTCAGGCAGGGAGAGAAGGAGCAGCCAGGTCTTGCTGAGAGCTCTCTAAACAACCTGAAATATTGGCTGTGTCTAGGAAAGGCTTGTTGTCACCTCTGGGTAAATACAGTCAGGGAGTAATTCCTGTGCTGGGAAAGCTTGGGTGCCAGAGGGCTCTCTGAAGGGAGTGACCTTGATCAGAGACAGGCCAGCTAAATTCCCTCTCCTCCAGCTCCCACCTTGCATTAATCTCCCCTGACAGGGCAGTTTAACCGAGGGAATTCTCTCCAGTCCCTGAAAACAGTAGCAAACACAGTTACCGCCATGGAAAGTGCAGAAACCTAAGCCAAAGGGAAAAGAGAAAGCTTTGCAAAGCACTTTTTTTTTTTTTCCCTGCTTTTTTTATTCTCTAAATTTTGTAGAGTTGAGGAGGTGTTGAAAGTTATGAAACCCGAGTTTTTTTTCTGCCAGGGTTTTAAAAGCACAGAAAGCAGACCCAGCTGATGAAGCTTTTCATTACAAAAATGAAGGTGTGCCATGTAGAAAGAATCTGGCCTCCTTTTAGAGCATCACCAAGCTGAAGAGGCTGGATGCAAAGTTCTTTTTGCTGACCTGCGTGCTGGACTTCTTAGCAGCTCCATCCTGAGCCCTGTCACCCACTCCTCATGGCCACAGGTGCAGATGGCTCTGGGCCAGATGTAGAAACCATTTAAAACAAGGCATCTTCCTGACAGATGTCTCTGCTCATCATTTCCCTGAATCAGCTCAGACTGGTGCATCTTTTAATTTCAGGCAGCAGAGAAAGGTGGGCTCTGTACCCAAGTGAGGGAACCTTTTGGAAGTCAAAAAGCAGAGAGAGAAGCCCCAGTGTGTGCCTGTGTCTGCCTGGGTGAGCAGAGCTGCTCTCACCAGCATTGCTGACCTGAATGCAAATTCAAGATTCAGCTCCTGTGAATAGTCTCTACTTGAGCTCATTATTCACTGTTCATTTGCCTGGCTCCTGCCAGCAGTGACATTCTCTGGTGGGTTTGGCTGGGAAGAGCAGGCACTGGGTGCAAATGCTGCTGATGGGAATTCACTGAGGGATCCAGGTGACTGTTCCTGTTAGTTCTGTGCCATTCCCTCAGTCCTGTTTGTTCCCATGCAGTCAGTTCTCTGCCATTGCTCCCCAGAGATAAACACCCAGGCTGAAAACATTGCCATTAATGCAAAGGAGGAATAGGGACAAGTTCCTATCACAAGTCAAAGCACTCAGAAGTCCACCATTACTTTGTTACCTTTATTCCTTATACACTTAGTTTTGGACTTGGAAGCCTGTTCTCTTCTCTTGTTTTCCATAGAAGAAACCAACTGTTCTCATCCCTCTGCCCCAACACTGTGGAGAAGGATTTTTTTTGGTGTATTTTTGTTTTATGCTTGAGTTGTTTGGCAGGTTACCTGGTGCTGTAATGGATTACAGTCATTGCAAGGTCGTTTCTCTTTGGTATTTCTGGACCTTGAGAGAATGAAGCCACCTGGTTTGGATGCTTTTTTAGCCTGTTTCTCTCCAATCCAGGGAACAGACAGTTCTGCCATTGCCTGAACTATGTGTCTTCCACTTCTGACAGCAGCAGCAGCACTCTGGGTCAGTTCTCCTGGGATATTCTATTTCCCAGCACTGATTTCTTGCTGGTCACTGAGAGGTCTTCAACCACAACAGCACTGGGGACTTGGTTTTTTATTATTTATTTATTTATTTTTAAATTTTTTTGGGGTTTTTATTCTTGATTGTTTTGTTGGGGGTTTTTTTTGGTGTTTTGGTTTTTTTTTTTTTTTTTTTTTTTTTTTTTTTTTTTTTGTTGTTGTTGTTTTTGTTTTTGGGGGGTTTTGCGTTGTTTTTATTTTTGTTTGTTTGTTTGTTTGTTTTGTTTGTTTTGTTTGTTTTTGTTGTTGTTGGCAAGAGTGGCAATCAAAAGCTGCCCCTGATGCCTTAACTTTGAGCTTCCCTGTATTTCAGGCTCTGTGGTGCCCAGCGGGGCAGCTCTGAGCTCACAGTCAGTGTCACTCAGCTCTGCACACAGCAGGGACACAAAACAAACCCTTTTCCTGCTGCACACCAAGGACAACTTTCAGCCCAAAAAGCACAAACAAGGCTGGGCTGGAGGGAGGGACAAGAGGGATGGGAGCTCACAGCCTGGAGCTGGGATTGGACAATTCAACCCCAAGGTGCAAATGGACCAAAACTTATCAAAGTGAGACCTGGTGACTGTCCATTTTTGTGACCATTTTAGGTCCATTTTGTGACCATTTTTGATCCATTCTGTGTCCATTTTGTGTCCATTCTGTGACCATTTTCAGTCCACCTTGGGTGTGGCCCTGGCCAGGCTCCTATCCTGCCCAAGTTGTACCCTAAACACCTTTCAATAAATATTTGCTTTATTCTCCAGCTCTGTCCAGTCCCTGTTCCAGCTCAGCCTTCCCAAGGCATCCCCTTCTGTGCCCATAAAACTGCACACAGCCTGACTGTGCTCGTGGGAGAGAAAAGTGAATCAATAACTCAGTGAGGACTGTCAGGTAATGCTGTTGTCTGCAGTGCCTTTAATGGCTTCAGTCAATAAACTGCAATTATTTTACAAATATGTGTTGTGTTCTCTTCTAAATCCATCTCTCGGCTTCCTATAATGAATTTTTAAAAATGAGAAATATCCTGAGCACTGGCATTGTATAAAATCTGTTCTTAAAACCAATCGATGAACAGCAAAAGGCCTGGGCTTGCTCATCTCAAATGTGCACATACAAAATGCCACGTCTCCTCTACTGCATTTCCTCCTTTTTTAAAGGGAGAGTTCATCATGTATCATAATTTATAAATTTTCAGAGATGCTTCAGAAATATATATTCTTTCTGTCTTTGTTTTCTTTAGAGGTTGGAATTTGTCTGTGTATCACAATATATTTTGCTTCACAATTTTTTTTAAAAAGGAATCTCCAAACACCTCTACTGTATGAGTTTCTCTGTCTAAATAACTTTTATTTTTGCTGTGCTGCAAACTGTAATCTGTATACCTCCCTTCATTTTAGAGTCACAACAAGATGTAAAGAATCTTTTTACTATACCTAGCATTTAGTTGCTTATGGGGAATTTGCTTTTCCCCTTAAATATTAAAAGAAGCAATGGGGAGGTAGAAGAAAAGGACACAATTTATTTAAAATAGAAACTAAGCTCAGCATAGGAGGTGGGGTTTTGCTGTCTGTTCTTCAAAGCATCTCAAGATGATAGCTTTCAAATATTTAAAGGTGTGCTATGAACTCAAACCTGCAGGTGTCTGTAAAAAAAATATAACAAAAAGAATGATTTTATCCTTAGATAGCAGTGTTCACCCTCAGTCCTACCAGAGGATCAGCAAGAGCAAAGAAAAGGAAAAGATTATTGACAACAATAATTGAAAATTATTATTTGATAATGTGAACGTTTTCAAAGATGCAGAAAGGTGCTGGGGGTTGTTACAAACCTCCTAGGCCTCCAGCTCCTCTGTAGGTTGGCACATTTCTCCTGTTTTATTTACCATTAGTTAAGTAAATAGTGAACACGAGCCCCTGGCCTTACTGAAAGAAAATATTCTAGTAACAGTCATTGAAATATTTTTGCTTTACTTCTGCACAATTTTTATTTCCTACAGTGTGTGTTAGTGAGAGCAAGATCTTCTCGAATATCCTTGACACTTTATCTTTGAAGAACCACTAAAATGTGGTTTCATTTGCCCAAACAGCCTAATCAGGTTAAAGTGGGAGGGGGAAGAAAATGGGGAACCCTTGCAATAGGCAGCAGCATTGGAATTCCAGTGTGTTGGGGTTAAGTTTGTTCCTTTTTTTTACTTTAAAGAATTTTTCCCCATAAATGACCAGCCCTCCTTGGGGCTCTGGCATTTGGGGGAAATCTCACTGGGGAGAAGGTGCTGGAATTCAGCATTGGAGGGACTCAGGAGTTCAGCTGAGAGGAGGAGGATGTTGTCACTCCTGAACAAGGTGTCTCTCCCCAGCACCAGCCTGTCTCATGCCCTGGTGTGTCTGAGCTGCAGCACACTGACCTTCCTGCTTTACCAGCCTGCTAATGCCACTCCACATTAACAGTGCTCCTTCCAAGTGACCTCTGTGCCTCACACTGCTGCAGGGACAGGGAATGTAGAGATCTGCTGAGGTAAAAAAGAATAAAATTCCAGATTGGCTAGTGTGTGTTTTGTATCTGTTGTATGTTTTTACATAATATGGAAAAGGAACTTAAGACCACTTGATACATCAGGTTTTATTCTGTTTGTAAAAGCAGATTCAAAAGTGCTGTGTGAGATGTTTTTAGCATGGACCTTTTGAAAACAACAATCCTATTTGGCTACCTCCAAAACTGGAGGAAACTTTCTCGAGATTTTTCTGGCAAGATTGGCAGACACCCTCAGTGTTCAAATAAAAGACTGAAAGGGGACTCATGGCTCCCTGATTTGAGCCTGACTTTGTTGTGCCCTTGGCAGAGACCAGAACAGCCTGAGTGCCATCCCTGGCCACCAGCTGGGACCTGCTGAATGTTCTCCATGTACAGTCTCTTTCATAATGCAAGAATTTCTTTTCACATGGAAAGGAATAATTGTCTCCTCTTTACCAGAAAGTGTTTCCTGTGTGTGCACAGCCACAGGGGTGTTTACATCCCTGTATTCGAGATGTCCCTGTGTGATGCAGAGGCCAGTAACACCAGCCCCTCTCTGGCCCCTTTTTACTCCCCTGGTGTCACTGTGCCTGTTCCTGCACAGCTGATCCTGGGGCACAAAACCAGGAGCCAATGCAAATGCCAGGGCTTGTTCATCATCACAGAAAACCAAAAATCAATGTTGTCAAGTGAGCAGAACTGACAGGGAAAGCAGAGGCTGCTCGGAGAGAGTTACCAGCAATAGGAAACTGCTGGTAACCCACAGAACAGCCACAATAAGGTGACTTAAAAACTTGCTAACGAGAATTCACATTTGTGTCGGTTTCATCGTGCTTTACAAGCCCTGGGAGGCTTTTTAAAGGGAAGATAATGGTTTGGCTGTGTGCAGGGTTGGAGGAATAATCAGAACAGGGAAGTGTGGCTCTCCTCAGTGTCTGTGCCTTGCAGAGGTGCAGGCAGACCCTGCAAAGCCTCCTCTCCTCATGTTTATATGTTATTTATATGATGTTCAAAGGGCAGAGTTTGTCAGGGCTGTCCTTTTGGGCAGAGCAGGAAGGCAATAACCCCTGTGGCTTGTTGGCCCCCAAGGGTGGGCCACCAGCAGCAGCACCCCAGCACGAGCGTTGTGATGCTGCTTTCACACATTTCTGCTGGGAATTCTTTGGTGTAATTGCAAATGTTTTGTCACAGAAAAATAGGCCATATGCTGCCTCCTTGTCTGCCTGCATGAATTAAAAAATGACAACCTTAGCAGCAAGAAAAAGGAGGAGATGTAATGTTCTAGAAAACATGGCTGGTTTTATTCAGAGGAGAGGAGGTGAGTGAAATTAAGGAAAAGCTTTCTGCCTCACCAGTTTTCTTCTTTTAAGTAAAAATTTATAGACTGCTGGCAATTGTTATGCAAAACCAGAATCAATAGCTCCTACCAGGACTGAAATTTCTAAAGGCTGCCAGCTTGATTCATTTTAAAGTAATGTATCTGAACTGCTTGAGCTGATTCAAGGTCAGAATTTGTAGATTGTGTGCAGTGTAAGGTGAGAACCTTTGAATTGCTCTAAAGTTTAGTGTCTTGTCCTGTCCTCTGATAGGACACAATTCATTATTAGTGGTATCTTTTATTTGTTTGTTTGTTTCCACCTACTCATTTAGATGACAAATGTAGCATCAATGAGTTTGTCAGTGAGGCAAACTGTAGCATAATGATGTTTAACTCTATAAATCTGTGCCCAAGACAACTGTGGGCTTAAATACTTCTTTCCCAAGGATTCCTGGTGAATGGTCAGTGGAAAGAAAGGAAATGTTCTCCCACAAAGATGGCCCTAGGAAAGGATTTTCTTTGGAATCCAAACATGGACATTATGCTTTTGTACCACTTTCTGCACGGCATCTCCTCTTTTCTGCCTGAACAGACTCTTGTTACTTGCAATGGGCAGCCCAAAATGTGAGAGAGAAACAAGCAGAAGAGCTGTGCACCATATTTATCCTGCCCTGCCTCAGGTTTGAGCTTCACAGTGTGGACATCTGGTTCCAGTGTGTTCCATTTAGCTCCACAAACAGTGTTCTTGGAAAATACTCATTTGGTCTTGAACATCATAATACCAAGGCCACTTCTGAGTGCAGGCACCTCCAGTATATGTTCAAATTTAAAGAAGTAAGACAAGAAGCAGAAATTAGTCTTCTTGTCAGACTGAGAATTGGCTTGAGTGGTGTTAGGTCAAGCCAAATCCAAAAATGTCAATATCTCCCGTTCCCCAAAAACACAGACAGGGTGGAGATCAAAGCATTGGGGTTATGCTGGATTAACGTGAGAAGCAAATCTCAAATTCACACTTTGGATGTGGAAATTTTGATGTCTCTTGATGTCTGCCCACACTGCAAGGCCATGGGTTTGTCTGCCCACAGGAGGAGAAACTTTGGTTTGTGGCACAGAAATGTGACTCATCTGAAGGGTTTAACCCAATAAATCTGCACAGGATGGTGACTGCAGGAGAGGAGAGGGGCTGCTTGGCCATCCTGTGCCCCACAGTTCATTGGATTTCCATTCTCCTGCCAGCTTTATTTTGGTTGTGTTCTGCTCAATGGCAGCGCCTAAGAGACAAATCCCATTACAGAAATTTGAGCTTAAAATTCTGTGGATTTGAATTGAAATTCTGTGTTGGAATTTCTACCACAATGATACTCCAAAATTCCTCCTGAAATGGGCAAGAAGGGGAACTGTGTTAGCTGCCCTACTGGAGGGCACTGTCCCTCATTCCTGCAGAGTCCTGAACCTGCTTGTCCCAGTCCTGGTGAGTTCCTGTGCCTTTCTCTGGCTCTGTCCAAGCCCACTTGTCTCTTCTGAGTCCATGTGTGTTTTACAACCTTCCAGCATTGATTATTCTATGTGGGACTTTGGTTAAGGGTTCCTCTCTGTGTGTTATTAGCTGTGGGGGACAGATACTCCAGGGAAACTCTCAGATTTTAATTTGCCAGTAACTGAACAGGCCCCTCTGCAGAAGCCTTTGGTGGTTTTAATTCAAGCCAGTGTTCCCAAGTTTCTCTGCAATTTAATGGCCTTTGAGAAGGGGAAATGCAAACTTTGCTTTAGCCACAGTGCATGCTTGAAAGTTTTGAAAATAACTTTTCTCTGCCTTTGTGTCTTCACTGTTACATCCCTCTCTGTGGAAAGCTCTGCCTTTCTTTGCCAACCCTTAGCTGTAAATTGATACACTTCTCTTTTAGAAAATTTGCTCTGTAGGGATCAGAATATATTAGCTCTGAAAGTTGTTGGAAATGTTTCCCATTATTATGGGAGCTTGTCAAATTCACAGTCCATGTGGAATGCAGATGCAGCAGGAGCACTGACTCTGGTGTTGATGGCAGTGCATCCCAATTACCCTGGTGCTGTGCAGGGGAGGGGGTTTATTTCTGCTCCTGGGGAGGCACGGGGACAGGATGCCACATGCCCCAGGATCAAACCTCTTCCCTGATTCCAGATATGAGTGTGGGGCTAAGTGACACACGAAATCTCAGCCTGGAGGAGTCCAGGAGCGAGTGCTGAAAGGAGACTGATGGAATTACAATAGCACATGGAGGCAGGATTACAAGGCTGAATTTCAATTCCAGCCACTCAGGAGTCAATCAGGCATTTCTCAAAAGCCAGGGCTCTGCATGGATTGATTTGTTATTGTTGCAGAGCCTTTTGTGCTGGGTTCCAAACCCTTTGAGCCCTGCTGTGGGGTTTGGAACAGACCATCTCCCATCCCCAGGGCTGGGGTGTTCCTGCAGCAGAGCCTGGCAGGGCTGGTGCCTCTCCACTGGCCTTGGCAGGACCCTGACACTGCCCCTGGAATTACTGGAATTACATCCCCACACAGGAGAGGCTCCTGAGAACCAGCTCAGCTCCCAAAAACCACTTTTGGAACACTGTGGAATAATGTGCAGCTTTTGGAATTCACCAGGCTTCACAAAGCATTCACTGGATGTTTTGCTTCCACTCATTCTGACTCTTTTTCTTTTATTTATTTTTTTTTTCCCCACAAAGGCAATGCAATTTCCAATCTGTAAGGGAGACTTTCATTGCACCTGCCTGTCAATCACAGCTCAGATCTCACTGAAATTCTTACATTGGGGTGCCAAAAGCCAGAGATCCCTGAAATCATTACTTCATTCTGACAACTGATACCCCAGATTCGCAGTGAGCAAAAAGGCAATTCCATATTTTTGCTGTAGTATTTGAAATTTTTTATTAATTTAAACCGATAGTGGCAAATAAGCTTCACATGAAATGTCTGTTCTGACAGGCAGCAAAGGAAAGATGTCAGGAATACATGTAACTAGAGGATAACTTTCCTAAACTCAGATTTGTCAACAGAAAAACCAGAAGGCAGAAACAATGTGAAAATGTCATTTCCCAGTGGAGCCAGCTCCTAATTGACACTTGTAGTCTGCAATGCCTGTTTCTCATTTAACAGCTTTCACAGCAGAGGTACTTAAACTTTACCCCACGTTTTCTTGTTTAGTCTCAATTTCTTACTTTGACACAGAGCAGAATCCTGAGGGGAAATGGAACGACAACCCTGCTGCTTGTAAGCTGATGAAACCTTTCTGGGAGAATCAATCCAGAGGAAAACTTGATATGATAGACTGCAGCTGGCTCTGTGCACAAAGCAGTGTCTTAAAACATGCTGGATTTTTATTTTTTTTTTTCCCCCTGGAAAAGTCTCCAAGTAGAGCATACAGTTCATTTTCAGACTGTGATTTTAAAACCTGGTGAAGCAGATCCTTGCATGATTTCAAAAGGCATTACTGTTTCTGTCCCTCTCCATTAAAAAAAGCCCTGCAGATGTTGGGTGAACTGATGACAGTCAATGACACTATGTTTTTTGAGTATTTTAAACTTCCAGGTAATAAAAAAGTGGATAGTGGAAAGGAAAGAGGGAGAAAGGAAGGAGGGAGAAGATTTTACTTGGTTTTGCAGAAGGTGGTTAAGGGAAGTGATTTTGTGAAGGGAAAAGGCTCCTCAATCAAAGCAGGTGAATTCCTGTAGCTTTTATTGCTGGGACAGGTGAGATTTTGGGCAGATTCCTGATCCAAGGGGGCTCACCAGGAGTGATGATTTTCCCTGGGCTCCTCAGGTTTTCCTGGGCTGATGTACCTTTAGTTCTCCTCACAGGGATCACACGCACCCAGGTAACTCACTGGGGCTCCCCTGTTTGACCAGAGCTTGTGCTCAAATCCTGGGACACACAAAGGTGTTTGCAAGTCTGGACCTTTGATTTCCAGGCCTTGACTCAGAAAACAAATCCAGGAATGATTTAATATGAATCAGCTGCTCAGGAACCCATTCTTGATGAGGAATGTAATTATTTTCCTTCCTTCTGCTCTTCACCTGGCTACTGTAGGGCTGCAAATTATTAATATTTTAATATATTAAATATATTAATATATTAAATATATTAAATATATTAAATATATTAATAAATTGTTAATATTTTAAATATTTTTTCTCCTCTTTCCTGCTTCTTTCCTTCATCAAAATGCTTTCTCCCTTTGGCTGAAGGTGCTGTAGAGGGTTTATCTGGTTTTATGCTGCCATTCAGACTCTGCTGCCTCTCATGTTTGTTTGTCATTAAACTATTCTCGTGTTTCATGTGGGATATTTCTCTGTGCCTTCCAACTCTTGTTTTTTTTTTTTTTTAAATAAACAAGACAGCAAAGTCAGTGCTGGCTTTTTCTTGCTTACAGATTCAAAGAGTGAGGATGCATTTGGCCACCTAAAATGCAAAGTTACTTGCAGGTCTTTTCATGTAAATATGCAGGTCTCAAATCCACGTGTCACAGAAGAACTTAAAAAGGGTTTTTTCCTACCAGTATAGAATATAGGTAGTGCCATTAATTTGTTTAGATGAACACCAGATCAAACTGGGAAAACAACTCCAGACTCATCCTCCACTCTGAAGTAATTTTGTATGTGACAGCTTTGGGTTTTTTTTCCTTTACAAAAATATCTTTCATCTTTTTATTCCTTTCAGGGAAAGACATTTCATGTTTGAAGGCCCTTGATCAGCCCGTTCACACTGGCTGCAGTGACAGCTCCTGTGCACAGGATCCTTGTCGTGTCCTCCTGTGTTTGCTTTGAGGGTCACCTCATTTAAGGTGAAAAGAGTTTTGGGTGCCTCCTGCACCACATTTGTGCCTGAACTCCAGAGCTGGTGCTGTGTGCCTTCCTGGCAGCAGTGGACAGGACACAGGCAGGATGAGGGTGTTTTGGCACACACTAAATCCATTCTGCTCCCAAGGGAGAAGTCTCCCCTCTTTCTGTTGGCTTTGAGCCCCCGTTTCCAATTCCTCCAGCTGTCAGTGCCTGCCCTCACACATCTGCCTGAAAGACAATCTGCTTCTTGGAAGTTCAGCAGTTTAACCCAGGTTTTAAATTACATTATCTGACCTAAATTTTCCTGTTGATTTGGCTGTTCCCTGTCAAGGACTGAGCTCAAATGCTGAAGCAGCAGGTGCAGTCAGGACCCAGCCCTAGGAAAGCTGAGGTGTGTCCAACCACCCCACTTTGGCCCCAGGAACAAGATACAGGAGAAGGGCAGAGTGGGTACAACCAGTGCCTAAAATTTCTGTCTGTGGCCACAATTGGAGCTGTTCAGAATTTATCTTAAAAACAAGAGGCTCCCTCCCATTGTGAAGACAATTTGTTAAAATAATATACAAAACTGAACATGAATCCTGCCTAAAAAGGGTTCTAAACAGAAGGGAAACTGGCCCCTCTTATCCTGAAACAAAGGGGTTTTCCAAGGTTATCTCCTCTGCAGCCTGGAATGTCTCGACTTCCACTGACACACAGTCAATTTCAAGTGGAATTCCTTTACACTTTATTTTGACAACCAGTGAGGGAAAAGGCTCGAGGCTAAGTCTGAGATCTGTATCTTGTGCATTTTAGAACTAAAAGCTCAGTGAACACTCTTCAGGGAACTCATCCATGTGTGAGTAATGTGTCAGCAATTAAAAAATGAAGTGGCTGGCTTACTTTGGCCTGAGACTGAAAAAGGAGTAGCCTCAGCAAGCAAAAGTGAATTCTTCAATTGCCACACAGCTCTTACAAGTATTTCTCTGCCAGTGGTTCCCAATCCTTGCAAAAAACACACAGGATGGCAGAAGTAATTGGAAATGTAAAGAAGTAATGCTGAAATTTGAAATACTCCTTCTCTCAGTCTTCAATACAGATATAACTCAAGACTTTGACTTGTTGGTGTAAATAGAGTGGCTCATTTAATTGTTGAAACAACCGACTACCCAAGCAACTCCCTGCCCCAGCCACGCCGTGCAGGGAGGTTTGACACCCTGTGCTCTTTCAGTTTTCCAGAGTTCAGTAACTGCTGGAAAAACGGAGCCAAGGGCGCTCACATTGTGTACATAAATCAGTGATTTGCATCTGATTCGCCAGGTTCTAATTTACTAATTAGCAGGCGCTATTTAAATGTGTCTAAACCACAATTTCAGATTAGCATGCGTGGTGAAAGAAACGAGCTAATTGAAGGCAGGCAAATTAAAGTTCACATGAAACCCTATCTATTAGTAAAAAATCTGTTCTCTCAGTCACAGGATCCCTTCCCATTTGCCTGAGCACAGAGTCATTTCCCAAAGGGGGGTGACAGTGGGGATTTCTGAAATCCCCCCAAAAAATGCACCAGCACAGTTGTGTAACACTCTCAGTACCTGGGCTCCAACAAGCTGGCCTCTGCCTTTGGAATATGCTTGGTTTGCTCACAGTCATTTTCATACACTGAATTCTCAGAGAATATTAATACCACGTTGAACGTTTCACTTACTCGTGTTATGAAATGAAGTGCTCAAGTTAATTAGCAAAATGTCATGGATTTTCTGCTCTCCATCACTGGGGAATAGCATCGAGTGTCAAAGGATGTATCAGCCTTTATTATCAGGCCCAAATGTGATTACGGAGCTACTGAGATGCACCTTGGAATTCTAATTTCTTTTTCGTTCTAAGTTTTCAATACAATAACTGCAGACATGCCATTCTGGCTTGTGCATTACATTTACAAATTGTCTGTTACAAGAGTAATACAAATACAGGACCATAATTTAAAGAGTCGTTTTGGTCAGATGTCAAAGACCCAGCCCCACTCTGTCCGACAGAAATAATGAACAAATTAGTACAGTTCAGTTTGGTATGAAATCTCAATTAATGTTCAATCAAATCTTGTTAGGCAAGATGCAGCGGGACTGTGTATGTGCTCAGGCTGAAGCCCTGCAATCACCAAGGTCAGGGGAAATTACAGCCCCTTACTGTGTTTAATAATAAGTTCTTATTCTCATGAACTGATAATGCCAGCAGAAATAACCAAAGGAGGTGCTTGAATAGAGAGTGGGGAGGACATTGGGTCTGAGCCAAAGCCAGGAAAAGATGTTTGCCTAATTAAGGGTGGAAAAAAAAAAATAACTGAGTAAAGAAACCACCTTCACTACTTGCTCTGTGAGTTGACAGCTTGTGTTGTTCACCCTCGTGAAGGAAACCAAGAATGAAAACATCCAGCAGCACCAAGAAGAAACAATTAATTAAGGTTTTCTTTCCTTGGAGCTTTGACCAAGATGATGATGGCAAGAACATTTGCTCTTTTGTCTTTTTTTTTTCTTGCAAGGAACAAGTTAAGAACTTTTGGCAAAAAAAATCTTCCTGTTTTAAATTCTAGAGCCATCTGTATTTGCCAAGGTTTGCTGGAGTTTGTTCTTCCCTGTAGAAGCAGAAGATCTGAAAGCCAGGATTTCAACAATCTCTGTTGAGCACTGGACCCATTTCCTCTTTCCAAGCCTGAAGTTCTGTAACTGCAAAATTGAGAAGTTTTGCAAAGTTGATGCTTGGGGAAACTTTGTGTCTGCCTTTTTTTAATTATTATTTTTTAAAATTGAGTGTTTTCTTCTTAAGGAAAGTAGGAAAATTTTGTTATTTTCATAGCAAAACTAATGGGTTTTTTTTCCCTACCCATGGAAACATCATTTCAGTCTTGAGGAAAGTATGAAACAAGACTTAAAATATTTGGTTAATGGTGGAAGTTAATTGCGGATGTTGCACTCCTGTATTTGATTATAGTTGACTGGAATATGTGGCTCCCCACTAACCTGGTTTACAAATATTTTTTCTCTCACAGGCTTGGTACCTCTGTGCCAAACTGTGATTTGTTTTTTTCTGCTGTGGGTTTCACAGACTTCCTCCAATTCTTTCCACCTCCACAGCAAACTGAAAATCCAGGGGCTGATACAGGCCAGGAAATGTGAGGTTTTCACATCAGATGCCCACATTTTATTGATTTTTGCTTTGCCTCAAGCAAGAAGTAATTGTATTAAGAACTTTTACAAAGCCTGGGTGTTATTTCCATCCACCCCTGTGTGTCCTGGGGACAAGTCAGGGTAGCTCAATTCCCTCTCTGCAGAAGTGAACTGCTATGAAGAGAACACATACAGAGAATTCCAATGGAAGAATGACAGAATTGCCCCTGGGACTGAGCCAGAGCAATCAATGAAAAACATGTTCACAGGGCCTGCAAATGCTGCTGAATTAAAATTAAAAGCCCCAAAGTCCTGGTATTGTGGGACACCAAGAGAAGAAAATTATAGTTCTTCTTACAGTGTGACATCAGATCTCCAGAATAAATTTGTTCCTTTTTTTTATGCCAACTTGTCCTTGTAGCTTTGGTTTGATTTTTGCAGCTTGCCCTCCAGCTTTGGACTTATTTTCTTTTTTCTCTAGTTTTGCCTCTTTAGTTACTGCTGACTGTGGCCCTGGTTAAAAGAGCAGGTGTTTTTATGCCTCTTGCAGGAGCTCTCCAAGGTCCTGCCATCCCGGTTTCCTGTGATCCCCAGGGGAATCTGCTGAGAGCTGACTCTGAATGGAATGTGCTGTTGAGACACCAGGTTAGGGAATTACCCAGAAGGGAAGTCATTGCAGGTCTGGTGCAAATGGTGTCAGGGCTCAGAAAAAATACCTGCTGCCTGCAAAATCCCAAAAAGTAGATCTTGGAACTCTCCATTTGCCACTGGGATTTCCATTGGTGCACAGAAGCACCTGGATATATGGACACACACAACATACACACAATTTACAGCAATAATTTTCTGTTGTATCAATGTCAGCAAGTGTTAGAGTGACAAACTCACCTTTAACACTCCATCAGGGTTTGAGGCCATCAGTCCTTGGTCCACAGAACTATTTCTCATTCAGGCCTCTGTAGAACAAGGTTTTCAGCAGGAATTTCTCTCCTGGGCTTTGTGGTCATCAGAAGGATCACGGCTTATGAAGTGAAACCTCCAGATGTTTTCCAGCCACAGCCTTTGCCTGTCAACAAGATTCATCTCCCTGCAGGTGAATTTAGATGTCCTTACAAGGCGGGTCCTTCCCAACTCAGAATATTCTGTGAAATCTTGCAGCAGAGAAACAAGGAATAATGATTGAGCCACGTGGACTAAATGAGATGTCAGAGGAGCTGCTCTGCTATCAGCAGGTTCCTGTGGCTTTATCACATCCTTATTCATCAGGCTGTGCTCCTCACAGGTGTGAGCTCTACAGAGAGAATGATAAAGAACCTTCAGCCCTGCTCCAGGCTTGGAAAACAGTGCTGCTGCTGTAATGATGCTTTTGTTCTGCATGTTTACTGGACAAAAATGTACTGTATTTCAGATTATTTTTTGGCAGGATAGTACAGTTGTTTTTTTTTTTTTCAAATACCAGGGAAGTTATCAAAAGGAAGTTGTGCTCACTCAGGTGTAAGCTGCACAATGAAACCCAGGGGTTCTTTTAATGACATACCTATTTTCAAGATGTTTCTTGCTGTTCCTGTGATCTTATTTGAATAACCTCACAAGGTATTGGAGGGAGAGGGTTTTTTTCATCCTTCCATCTCCACTACCATTTCTGACACAACAAACTGAACTGGGACATTGAAGTGCTGAGAACTTTTTATGTTACACTGAGGACAGAAGAGAGTCCACATCTCCTCTGTAAATGGAGGTCCTGGAGAGTAAGAACAAAAGCAAGTTTACAGTCCAAATGAAGCCCTTGTCTGTCTTTTCAGCAAGAAAGAGCTGCCTGGTGCAGCAGTCTCTGCTCTCCAGGACAGTTCTGTTATCACTTCCATGGTTAGACCTGCCTTAGCAGAGAGGCAACAAAACAATTCCCTTTCAGAAGCAAAGCCCACACCTGCAGGTCACTGCTCTGGCCATTCTGGGGGAGTGCAAAACCTGCTCTGGCTGAAGGCCACAAGAACCCCTGTGGTTTCTTCTCCTCTTTCAAGAGTTGTTTTGGTTTAAACTGTTTTTATCTTTGAGCTACAAACTCCAAATCACATTTTTCCTTTTTTTTTTTTTTTTTTTTTTTTTTTTTTTCCTAGCCCAGTGCTCATGGAGGGTGTTTTATCCTGCCTGTGTTAGTGCCCCTGACATTACCAAAATATTCTGGAAGTGCTACAGGCAGAATAGGGATTTGTTGTTGTGTGTCTGAGATGTAGATTAATTCTGCAGTATTTAATTTCTCTCTTTGTTCTGTGACTTAGCTACCTTATAGAAGGATTGACAATATTGTTCTTCTGCAGCAGAAAAGAGCTGGAGGAGCTCATCTTACAAAGTTGTAAAGAAAGTTACTGCTGAGATATGAAAAGTGGACTAATAAGTATTTTGTCCATTATTTAAAATCTTTTTCTTTCCTCTCCTCAGCCCAGCAATCCCATCTTTGTGTGAAAACCCTTTCACTGAAGAATTCAGCAGATGTGGGTACACTAAAGTCAGAGGTCATCAACATGCAAGTGTATTAAAAATACATTCCCTTTATTATCCATGACTTATTTTTACAACAAGGAATATTTAACACTTCCAGCATGAATACATAAAAATTTACACAGGTGCTGCATGTTTTTACACCAGATGGGCCTTTTAGACAAGAGACAAGAACATATTGGATACAGCAAAACAAATTTGCATTTTTTAAGGTTCTTTCCTTTTTTTTTCCCAGTGTGTTATTTTTCATGAATACATCACCAGAGAGTTGTGCCTCTCTCTGTAAAGCAAGTGTGATCCAGGCAGCAGCTGTGCTGGTCTCCCCACGGTGCTCTGCCAGAGCAGAGCTCACAGAGCTCCACACATGGGCTGAAATTTCCAGGTACCGTGTGTGTGTAGGAGGCTGCCCCAGTCATGGTAAATTCACATTAGGTACCACTTCCAGAAATGGCTGGAAAGGAGAGCTCTTGTTGATGCAAAAGGTCACAGACATTAATGGCCTGCAGAACAATTCCAGGGTGCAGAAATTATTCACAGCTGCCAAAACACAAAGGAGAAGAAAGAAAAGAAGGCGGGAAGGAAAAGGTTTGAAACAATGGCATCTCTCTGTTATTACTGCTGTCATACTTTGGGTTTTTAAAACACACTCACCTTTCAGGGGAGCCAGGGTGTTAATTCTGGGCTGTTTTCTGCTTTCATCTTTAAGCAGAAACAGGAAATGTGTCCCTTTTTTGGCCCTGCTTTTATTGCATTTAGAATCTTTTGTGGAAATACGAACAGCAGTGAGTCCTGATGAAATTCATGTTCTTCTGACTGAGAATGGCCTTAAAAGGGAGTCCAGTTTTTTTTTGTTTTGTTTTGTTTTGTTTTGTTTTGTTTTGTTTTTTTTTTCCAAGGGCTCCAAACCAAGACAGAAGAGATGGAGGGTCAGAAAAGGGAAAGGATGGAGGAGAAGAGGAGGAAAGCAGTGAAAAGGAAGGGAGGTTGTTGAAGATTCAGACAAGAATATAGGTTGTCTTTTAGGATTGAAAGTATTTTGTTGCTCAAAGAAAATCAAATTCCTCTATATTTAAGGCTGGCTGTGTACTTGTGGCAAAGGCACAGAAGGGAAAGGCACAGCTCTTGAAAGCCTTTAGAGAAAAAAGGGAATAAAAGCACCAAGAATATCAAATGGTAAACTTATCTGTGCCCTCCCTCCCTCTCACCAAGACTCAGCCCCTCTTATTTTCCTCACAAGCCCTTGCAGACAGGCAGGGGTTCCAAGCAGGAGACAGAAAATAACAAAACATCTGTGTTTATAGTCAGATACATGGCTGATGTATGATTTGATAGCTCAGGCTGGTACCAGTGCTAGGTGTGGTCCTCTCCTTGGAGCACTGGCATTTATTATGCCAACAAAGTCCCAGATCCATCATTCCACCCCTCTGCTGATAGATCAGGGGTAGCTCACAGCAAGAGAGGAATTGGGCAGATTAGGAGCTACCTCTGTTGTTCTGATTACAAATGACAAAGTCTTTGACTTGCTGAGTAAAATGGAAACAGACATTTTCTCTTTTTTCCTTTCTGACTGAAAAATGGAATTACTGCTGTATTTTTAGGCACCCTTTCCTTTCCTACCAGCACTGCCCTCCCCTTTAGTGCAGATCAATAGTTCTGTCCTTTCCAGCAGGTATTTTCAGAACTCCACCAGCCTGCACTCAGGCTGTAAAAGGAGAAAGCCCTGGTCCTTATCTGCATCCTCTTCATCTGACAAGTGCACTCCCTGACTGGTTTTATCTGTGCTTCCTCCATCCTTCCTCCTACTGAGAAATCTTTGTAGGGATGGCTCAGGAGGCAGCCAGTGCTCTGTAACACCCCTCCCTCCTACATTTATTTCCAGCAGGGATTATTGTCCTGTGCTGTTTGAGGGAGGTGAGTTCTCCCCCTGCTCCTGGCAGAGGAGTGTCCCAAGGACAGGAACCATGGAATTCATGGTGGCAGCCAGTGGGCACAGCTGTGCTGTCATGTCCCCAGTAAGAACACAGGTTTATTTTTTGTATTATCACAAAAAGGGATATTGTCAAAGGAAAAGCACCTGAAATTAATGAAATGAAGGGCTTAAGGTCACAATTCTATTTCCCTCATTTAAAACAAAATCAGCAAAAGTTGCCAAATAGATCAAGAAGGATTTCATTGCAACCACCTAAGCGTGGGCTGTGCCTGCCAGAGGAACTGCATGTACATCTGCCTTTCCAGCTCTAAGGAAGCTGGATGTCCCTCTTGCTAGGTCTGTCATTTAATATTTCTAAAACCATTGAGCACAATGTAATTTTGTATTGTTAAGCAGCAGCTGACAAACAATGAAAGGGAAAATGGACAGTCCCTAACTTCTCACAACAATCACATTTTTGTGGCAGATATTCTCTGTGTTTCACTTTCTCTCTGGTTTTTCAGAGTCTTTATATGGAAGAGGATGGAAGAGGACCTCTGTTTCCTGAGAGATCATCTGTCCCTGCTGCCTGTACCCTGTTTGATGCCATGATCTTGGTTGCTGTGGAAATGATTAAGCTGTCACCAACAGATTCAGATGGGGAATAAGCTCTGGGAGAAGATGACACAACATTCCTTCTTTCATGCAAATGTGTGCAGTTAAGAATGGCAAACAAACAAACAAACAAGCAAAATAAGGAGGCAAACACCCTTCTGCATCCCAGCCGACTGTTCAGGCTGAGCAGGCTGTTTTACACAAGCACATTTTTCCCAGGGGGTGTCAGATGGTGCCTAGAAAATGTCACCCACTGCTGTGGAAGTGGCAGAAGGGAGCTAGAGGCCAGTGAATATCACTCCTCTCTTTGGCTTGACAGAGTGCAAATTCCAAAATAGAGGCCAGAACCCTTTTTTCCCTGAACTTCCAGCAGGACAGGTGCAGGTGCAATAAGTTGTACAGGTAAGTAAGAGTAGCACTTTATTTTTGTGAGTGCAAACAAATATGCAGCACACAGAGCACCAGAACTGTCCCCTGGCCTTAAACAGCCATCCCAGGGTTGTGTTCCCACAGCAAGTCACAGTGGGAAAAGTGATGCCCCCAGACATCAGATGAGGTTATGTTGACTCAGGAAAATGAAACGCCTCCCAGAAGTATCTTTGGATTTAATTGTGTTCAGAATAGATGGCTCTTCTCCCAAGGGGACTGGTGTGTTCACCACTCCTGATTGCAGCTGGAACTGCAGAGGGGATTCTTCAGTGCCTGCTGAATATAAATGGGGAGCTGGTCACCTCGGCTGTGTATTTGTGGTTGTAATTAGAAAGACAAACTGTGTAGGAAGAGAAAGTCAACAGTGATCCTGATAATTAGTTTAATGCTGCTGAGCACTCTGCTGTGTTCTTTGAAGTCTGCAATGCCCCTGTCTCAGTGCTGGGTGTAAATACCTCAGAGTAAGTCAAGCCCAGCTACTGTGACTTCCCAGTCTTGGCACCAGTAATGTCTCAAACATTCAGAAAGGGTCAGAAAATTCT
Organism: Zosterops lateralis; assembly: GCF_965231275.1. Lineage (NCBI taxonomy): Eukaryota > Metazoa > Chordata > Aves > Passeriformes > Zosteropidae > Zosterops > Zosterops lateralis. Next base: position 678,868 of record NC_139768.1, read on the forward strand.
CAAGAGGAAACAAACTAGGGGTTGTTTTCCCATTGGAGAACTCTCCTAAAATTTTGGTGCTTTTTTCCCCAGGATCTCCTGGATATAAAGTTTAAAGTCTTGAGCTGCTCTTTACCTGCAGCTAAAATTACACACAGCATAAGGAAAAGTTGATATGTGACTAAGATAATCTTATTCAGACATCAATAGGACGTTATAAGGCATCAGGGTTATATAGATTAAGGCTGAGACCAGGAAAATCTTTCCTGAACTTTTAAAATAATTCTTGATGTTTCCAGAAATGTGTTGAGGGAGTTTCCACTCAAGAAATATGTGCTGCTTCTTTGTTCTTTCTGGTGACAACTTCTCAGAGAGGGCATGGCCTGAGACATGTTTTGAATCAGGGACTTTGTTTTCTTTGGATGGTGCTGTGAAACAGCACAGGGAATTCATTTGGGATGTCATTTTTGTGTCTTGGTTCATGGTGCTCTTTGGGGGCATTATGGGGATATTTGGGCCCCAGGTTTTACAATACCATCTACATATTTGAACACTTTTTTGAAACACCTCCACAGTAATTTTTTAAGTGGCAAAATGTTGTATTGCAGGGTGAAAATAAACACACTCACAAAGGGGAGGGGGAGAAACTAAATGTCACATTAAGCTATTCCTTGCATTTCTAATCCATACCACACAGCACTGTAATATCTAAACTTCTCATTAAATAGCAAGGCAAAGCAAACTTTCCTTTCCTTTGCTTTAGACAGGGGCTGAAAATAGATTTAATCTTGGATCTAGTCAAAAGTGCAAGGCTCTATCTGCCTTCTTGCTTTATGATATACAGTCTTCCCTCTTGCAAGTTTTACAGCTGTGTAAGTCCACTGACTCCAGGGGAATTCTTATTTCCAGCAAGTGCAAGAGAGGCAGCAGAGCCATTTGCAGTGATATGTGAGAAAGCCAAGGAGCACACGGTGGGCTCCTCCTCAGGACCTGGTGTTATTCCATTAGAAATATCACAGGGATGTGTTACGTGGCCTCCTTGGTCCCTCTGCCTTGTAAATGCCACACTGCAGTTCTTGGCTCAGCAATGGGACACAGCAACTCCTGAGACATCCTGGAGAGCAAAGAGTCAGCACAGGCAGGAAAGGGAACGAGGAGAGGCTTGGGCCCTTTGCAAGGCTACAAAGTGCCTTATGGTTTAATGACAGATGCTGTCAGACACTGCACAGGTGTGCCTCAGAGTTAATATATTGGCAATTAGCACAAAAGGTCCTTATTCCTGACTAGGAGATGGTTTTACAGAAATAATGCAAGTATTGATAGCAATTAGTCATGGAATTCTCAGTGTAGTTTCCCATTACCTTTTTTTTTTTTTTCCTTTTTTTTCCCCCTTTTTCTTTCCCTTTTATTTTTTTTTCTTTTATCCCTTCCCCCCCCTTTTTTTTTTCTTTTTTTTCCCCATTTTTTTCTTTTTTTCCCCTTTTTTCCCCTTTTTTCTCTCATTTCCTTTTTTTCCTTTTTCCCCCCTTTTTTTTCTTTTTTTTCCCCCCTTGTTTCATTTTTTCTCTTTTTTTCCTTTTTTTCCTTCTTTTTTTTCTGGAGAAGTTTTTTTTCATAATCTCATTCCTTTAAAAAAATCAGTGACTTCCATTATAAGTCTTTGCACTTGGAAATTTTATCTTTGTCCTTTAGAACAGTGGTTCGATTCTTGAGGGTATCAAGACTGCCCTATGTAATGAATATTTTGTGTCTTTTAGAAACTTTTAAGTAGATGAGTCCAGAAGCAGAAACTCCCAAATTGCAGGGAGAATGGTCACAGCCATGGTCCCATCCAAGGGGCTGAGGCCATGGGGGTCAGTTTTGATGGAGTGACTTAAACAAAGTGGGGCGAAGCAGGGAACCCCTTAAAATAATGGGAAGCTGGACAGGAGCAACACAGATCTAACCAATGTGGTTAACATACATTCTCCATTTATTCTGTCTAAAATGGCAGGTTATATACACTTCTATATAGTTTACAATTACAGTCTCATTGGCACACAGCATAAGGAAAAATGCAAACAGACATTGTTTATTTCATGCTTAAGGTGGCTGAAGTGTTCACACTACCAACTATACCTATTAATACCTAGAAAAATCTCTGTCCTTCACTAATAACATAATTTCTAACTGCCCCACAGGCTCCACAGGCCTGGATTTGGACCTCAATCCAAATATAAACCATGCCCTCATTCTCTGAGAAATTCACTACAGTGGGGTTCTTTGGGGGGTAGCAGACCTCTCATATTCCTCTCCTGGCTAATGTAGGAGCAAGTTTGCCACAAAAAGCAAGAGGAGAGTCCTACTGACACCTAATTCTTTGGAGAGTCCATGGCCATTGGTCACTTAATCACTTGTCAACACCAAATGGCAGGAGAAGTGTTGTTTTACACCTGTGGCAGAGCTCAGAAAAGGCTCATGTTCCTCAGAGGCTGTGTGCTCCCAAGGAGGAAAATATTCAGTGTCAAATCCTCTGCACCAATTACTGTCTCAGCCCCCAGGCCTGTCTGTACGTGTGGTTTTGGGTGGTTGGCAGTTCTCCAGTGCCCCACACCCTGCTCAGAGCAGAGAACATGGTCCAGGTGTCAGGACTGTCCACAGCCCATAACTCTGGTGCATCTTCTCCCTGCTCTCTGCAGCACAGGAGAGGTTTGATGGATTGCCTTTGGCGCACGCAGTAAACACATCCCATTAAAATCAGTCTTCTGAATCTAATGTTTGTCTAATAGATTGCTTTCCTCACATCTCAACATATTTAACTCCTGGTAGAGTTCAGGCCTCTCGGGAGGGCTCCCTATCATTTGGCATTTCCTTAGATCACAAACACAGATCTTACAGGAGCAGCTTCCTCAGTGCTGGGGCTGTTTGGTCAGATGCCATTCGTGCCCTGAAGTGGGAGGTTTAATCAGGTTTCCTTGATCTGAGAATCAGGCTGAAGGGATAAAAAGCTTTTATCCCTTTTCCCTTGGTGCAGCCTTGCACTGCAGAGCATTGTTAGTTTCCCTGGCCCAGAGGCAAAGCCTTGCAGGCAGTGCACACCTGGGGTATGTCCCAGCCCTGCTGCAGCTCTGGGGACAAACAGCTGCTACACTGCTCCTTGCCCTCTCCTTCCCTGCTGCAAAAACATGGAAATCCACGTCTGGCAGAGAGCTGGTGCTGCCCCTGGACTGCCAAAACAAACACAGGGCAAGGGAGGTGGAACACTGAAATACAGCCTGGAGGCAGACAAGATGTTTTGATAAGATGTAAAACTGTTTGACATCCTGGTTGGGGCTGAGGGACCTTTAGCAGCACAGCTCTGGGGACTGGCAGAGCTCAGCAAACACTGCTGTGTGTCAGCCTGGATGGACCATTCTTTCCAGGAAAGGAAAGAAATGTCTCAGGTGAGGGACTGGGAACTCACTGCTGAATCCAAGAGACAGAGATGTCTAAGAGCTCTGCTCTCTGTGCTGCTCTCAGAGCTCAGCAATCATTCCAGGCAGGTCCTACTACTGCCGGTTTGTTTGTTTGTTTATTTGTTTTGAGAGAAACCTAAAAGATGTAATCACCATGCTGTCTCCATCTCTGTTTGAAGCAGCAGCAGAGATGAGTTGATTACACCAATCCCCCTCAAAGTATGGAGCTTACAAGACAGGTAAACAATTATCCAAGGATTTTTTTTTTTTTTTTTTAACCAGAAGAAAGTAAATTCCCTCCCTTCAATCTCTTCATTAAAGCAACATTTTTCTTTCCTGGTTTACTGAGGTTTGCTCTGTGCTGGTGTACTGTTTATCTAGATTTCATCTCCACGGGGTTACCTTGCTGTTCTGTAAATACAAGTGTGTCTAGGAAAGGGGAAATTCATCCTGAGATTTGATGTTTTGAAGACTGAATCATCAAACCACAGGTTCAGTGTGTTCAGTGAAACACCCCAGCCCCATCAGTGCTGTGTGTGCTTCATCCCAGGCAGCAGCTCGAACACAAAATAAATTATTCAGACTGAGAGTCAGAGGACAGTAAGTTCCCAGAGTTGCCAGAATTTGATTACTCATTGATGCCTTTGTAGAGGCAGCATTCTGAGGGACAGTTTTCATGTAAACGCTGTTTCCTTCAGAGTCCTGGGAGCTTTAATAGCTCACCTTCTTCCAGGTGAAAAACAATGCACTGGGTTTCTGCTTTTCTGGTTTCTATATGTAATAAGGAAAATAAAAAGAGTAATATTAAAGAGAAATAAGATAAAAACCACATCACAAAACCCCCCAAACAAACAAACAAAAAAAGCCCAAACAAAAAACAACAACAGCAAACAAAACAAAAAAACCCCAAAACAAAACCACAAAAACCCAACCAAACCAAAAAAAAAACAAACCACCAAAAAAACCTCCAGATGTGTGCTTGTCAATTAAGCAGCAAATATCTCAAGAGCCAGGAATGTGTTGTTTATGTGCAGATACAGAAATGCTGAGATGAAAATCAAGAGATTATTTAGCAAATACCTTGCAATAAGCTCAGCTCTAGTCAGTGGATTTGGGGTTGTTATGTGTAGGAGAAGAGAATACAGGTGAGCTCGTCCCTGATGAGTTCCAGCTGTGTTAATTACCATACAGCCTCACCCTGATGAGTTCCAGCTGTGTTAATTACCAGTACAGCCTCACCCTGATCAGTCACAGCTGTAGCCAATGAAGACAAGTGAGATAAAAGGAGTGGGTTGCTTAGCCCTGGAGGAGGAACCTTGAGAAAGAGGATTGTGAAGAAGAAGGATCCAGAAGAGCGATAATCCCTGCAGTGAGGTTAGTCTGGGTGTGCAGTCAGAGCCTGTTGTTGGAACCTGCAGTCACAGTCTGTCCAGGTAAAAGCTGCAGTCACACATTTGTCTGCTAATATATTTGTAAAAATCTTTGCAAGAATAAGGATCGTATCATTATAGATGCTGATTAGTGCGTAACATCTCAAACTCAATAATTTTGTCCTTTTGGCTGAATGTATTCTCTGACTCAAGGCTATCTGTAGCTGCAGTTGAAAAATCAAAAAGGAAACTAGATTCTGCTGATTGTTTTAATGTAACTGCTAGAAATCAAGGGAAAAACTTTAATTTTCTTCAGAGATACAGAAATCAGATACAAAGGATGAAAAGCTACTTTTCAGCTTTAAATGTGCTTTTTCTGTTCTGATGTGTCACTTGGCGTATGTCAAAATAATGTAACTGCAGTGAAATTTGAAATCAGGGAGCCACTGAGGGGTTTGGTACAGCAGTAATTCTTTCCTTTTCAAGTTCTCCTGGATAATTATCATGAGTGACAGCAATAACTTTTAGCTGAGCTACCAATTGCCAGCAGGGCTGCATCTTGACCTTCATTAGTGGTGATGTTGGGCTGGTGAGGTTCTGTTCAAAATAATACACTGTAATTGCTGTTTGCCCAGTGGACGTGCAGGAGAGCAGATCTGGAATAAAATGCTGATGAGAAAAAGGGGTTTTTTTGAGTTTTCTGTTTAACAGATTGCTTAGAACAAGAACCCACAGGCTCCTGGATCAAGCTCAATGCTGAGCTGAATAAAAATCTCAATTGAAAACTAGAATAGGAGTTCTCAACCGCATGCTGAGTTTTGCCTTTTAAAACCAATTCTACCCCAAAAAATTCCTTAGATTGAGCTGCTCCTGAGAAAGACTGAGCACTGCAGAGCTCTGAGGCCAGCACTGTACCTACCCCTTCTCACTGCTGGGCATTCTGGAGAAGCCTTGCTGAAACAGGTGTCACCAAAGCAACTTCTCAGGAGGCTCAAAGAGAAGTTTGAGGCACTTGAGCTTCAGGCCATTAACAGCCCACAGCAGAGACACAGATAAAATAACGAGATTAACAATGCTGAAAGCAGGATTAACCTTAACCACAAGGTTAAAAGTGGTAATAAAGGTGCCATTTCACAGACTGACTGAATAATTAGGAGAAGTGATCAAGTGAAGAGGGGGAAAACTTGCTACACTTCAAGGTTTTTCCAGATCAGTGGAGGTTCATTACAGCTGCCTCCAAACACCACTGGATTGAGCCAGGTTACTCTGTGGCTGAGGGGATCTGCAATTAGGACCCAAGGCACTGGGATTATCAGTGTATTTTTAAGAAATATACCCTCTGCCATAGTCCATGCCTGGCTCCAGGCACTAATATTAAAACTATTGCAGAGAGTGCAGAGTAATGCAACAGGTGCAGCCAATTCTCCTGATTGTGTCAGTTATCAGGACCCTGCTGGTTCCTTTGGGTGAAAGGTCAGGGCGGAGGGGAAACAGCTGCAATTCATTAAGTAATTAATAGGTGATGATTAGGGGGGGAGATAAAATGCCAGTAGAGCTCCTCCCTGAGGACAGGGCTTGGTATGTAACTGGGAAAATCTGGGCACTTTTTGGGGGAGGCTTCTTGGAGTTTTTCTGTCTGAGGATTTTTTGTTGGTTTGCTTTTTAAATAATGTCTAAGCAAAAGTCTGCAGATATTTACAAAGTGTAAAATATCATTATGAGGGGGCTGAGAGTCTAGGGCCTATTTTCCTTTCCTCTGAGGAGAATGCTGTCTCCTCCCATAATTGGAGAATCTAAATGCTAATGTTAAATGTTGCTGGGTTGGCTTGCTGGAGTCTGTACAAAGAGTATCTTCCTGGTTTCAGGAGGGTCTGGGAGCCTTTGTTGTGTTTTTTGTGGGTTTTTTTTTTTTTTTTTTTAAATTTATCTTTTTGGGGTTTTTTTGAGGGGGGGTTTTGGGTGTGGTGGTTTTTTTTTTTTTTTTTTTTTTTTTTTTTTTTTTTTTTTTTAACCGTGAAAAATTGCAGATTAATTTTCTGTCTGCAGCTTCTCTGTGCTAAGAAGTTGTGGACCCTCCCTCCCCTTCCATGGCAGCTGTTCTTCTCTCCCTGGAGTTATCCCTGTGAGCAGTGGCTGTGTCTGGTCTCTCAGCCCCAAGGCACTGCCATTTCCAGGGCTGCTGGGATGGGAGAGCAGAGATACAGCCATCCCCTGAGCTCTGCTTTGTTTGGTTCCTTAGAATTTTAAGCTTCTGCTTGTGTTTGAAAATGTATTTTGGCAGACTCTTGTGGGGAGCAGGGGCTGTTCAGTAGGTGGAAAACACTGCCCATTTGGAGCTCTGCATCTCTGCATTCCCAAGCCCCCTGGACTGCTGACACAATAACAGGATTCCATGTGGGCACAGCTTTTCTGCATGGAGATTTAGGAGGCACAGCACGGGAGATAATTAGAAGAGGTTAAGAAGCAAGATAGAAGGAAATTGGCATTTCTATCTAATAGAAATACAATTGTTCAGATTAAACTGGAGAACGATGGGTTGTCACTGATTCATTACTCTGAGAGGAAAATAAGCTCCCAAATTGCACACAGTGCAGTGCTGGGCTTGCTGAGCACTTTCCATAATGAGTCATTTGTAATGTTCTCCAAGTGCGGGGAGGGGAGGGAGGATGATGTTCCTAACTAGACATGGTCTATCCTCTATTGGCAATTGTATTGTAACTCATAAGTTGCAGATGAAGGACTTGGAGTGCTCTGCAGCTTCGTGATAAAAAGGGGGAAATGTAATAATGCTTTTATGAAAATAACCTTGAAGGTAAAAGAAAACCTCCATCCATCCAGGTGCAGGTCCATTAAATGTTCCCTTGGTCCACATCACAATAGAAACATTTAGGCACGCAGTGTAGCAAAAATTGGAAGAAATTTTAAATGTCTGAAGTCGCTGTATCACCTCACTTTTTGCAGGACTATTTTTGTGTCAAATAGGTTGATTTTCATGGTTTTAGTTGCTCTCTTGGTAGTGAAGCAATCATCTTGTCTTATCCTGTGGTCAGGTGGAGAAAATACAACTTCTGAGATATTGCTTTTTCTATGTAGGACTATTAAATTTCAACTTTATAATTATGTGTGCCAGCACTTAACTGCAAGCATTTAAAATGTTCCCCTGTACTGCTTCAATTGCATCACCTACTGTCCTTTTGGAAAGGCAGACCTGACCTTCTGGATTTTTTCTTTATAGGCGATTTATTTGCAGCTGGCTATTAACTGAACAAGAGGAGGTTTTAAGGAAGTATAAGAGGCAGGGGCTTAAGGCAATGGGAGAGGAAGGAACAAGAAGCCAATAATTTAAAACTCAGTTGGAGTTCTGGATGTGGGCCCTTTCTATGACTCTTAGAGTGGTGAGAGGTGTGTGTATATATCTATATACATATATGTATGTTTGTGTATCATGCCTTAACATTCCTTAGCCAATTATGATGTGAAATAGTCTAATTTAGGCTGGGTGATAACTGAGTTTAATGGTGCTAGAATGGGAAACTTGGAGCTTGAAGGTAGAGATGGAGAAGTCAATTCAAGTTTCTACCTCTGTCCTCAGACAGTGTCCTGTCACCAATGTGGAGGACAGGGGATTACACAGGAATTCTCCTGCCGTGGGAACTGTGGAGAAAACCTGGAGGGGGAGCCTGGTCTGCAATAAATGCACTGCCTTTAGGGCCAGAGCCCTGTGAGCTGCACAGTCCATCCATGGCTCAGGGTGACTCTGTCTGCAGTCTCAGGGCTCCAGAAACATGTTGTCAGCTCTGGGACCCTCAAGGACAGAGGTGGGGGAATTCCTGGGGCTTTCCTGCTCCCTGAGCACTGAGGGGAATCACTGCAGGTCAAGGCTGAGCATGGCTTTGTGCAGAGGAAAGGGATGTGACTCACAGCTTGATGGTCCTGGCCTGGCTCCTCCTTAGGTGATGTAGGTGTGAATTAAAGAAGGAAAGGGGACAGGAAAGGGTCACTCCAAAAGGAGCTGCAATCTTTTTCACCTTTCATCCTACAGCAGTCTCTCCAAAAAGGACACTTTTTGTGTTTCTGTGTGTGTTGTCTCTACTAAGCTGAGCTTTCAAAAGCTTATGGACAGAAGCTTAGACACAAACATCTCATAGAATGCTTTGGGTTGGAAAGTCATCTTTTAAGGGAAAGGTGAAAGAAAGCATTCTAAAAACCAGCCTGAGGCAGCGTGCTCTTGGCAGTGGGAATGTCTTTCCTGTTTCTGTTTCTCTACTCATTAAAAGAAACCCCACAACTCTCCAAAGCTTGATTAAAAATTGCCACTATCCAATAGCAGCTGAAGGCAGACCTGCCTTTCCAAAATGACACTGGGTAACGCAATTGAAGCAGTACAGGGAAACGTTTTAAAAGCTGGTATTTAAGTCATGGCACACACAGCTATAAAGCTGGGAAGGAGTAAAAATTATGACTGTCACACAAAGATATCACTTTAAGGTTTGAATAATAATGAAGTGAGTGACTTTTGTGTGAGTGGTGTAACAATACAACATTACTCATGATTCCAGAGTCAAGAGGCATTTCCATATATTTTTCCTAGGAATATCAAGGCATATTTTATGAAGCTAAAAGGAATAGAGGAAATTACAAAACAAAACTGATAAAATATACATTAAAAGATTTGAGGTGCTACCAAGTCAATGTCTCCTCCCACGAAGTAGCACTGCACAGAAAAAATACATATAAAAATAATGGGGTTCTCCTTTCTTTTCCTCCTTCTGCTCAGTTCTTGGGGAATGAAAAGTGAAAATGGTCTTCATTGATACATTTGGAGGTTTTGGAGCAGCTGCAAGGGCTCAAGATGGCTTGTTCAGGGGTTAAGTGTTGCTGTGTGCCCATATATTTCTGTAAATGGACATGGCCTTAATGTGGGGAAGTGTGGTTCCAGTAACAGAGATGAATGTTAGCAGTAAAAGCTCATTTTGTCAGCATTCAATTTTTGTCTCATTGATAATATTTTACTGATAGTAAGTTCCTTAATAGGAGCAATGATGAGATTTAGTACCCACCAGCAGCCAGGGCTCTCTGGCCATCACTGAAATGGCCATGTTAGTGATAATATTAGAAATATTAGAAGAAAGAAATGCAGTGGAGGGTGAGATTTCTTGTGTAGATTTACTCCAGGAATCATGCAAATGTTTTTGAACTGCTCTCAGTTCCTTGGTGTCAGGATATTTGGACTGCAGTGATTTCTGGTGGCTTCTGGTGACTCCTGGGTCACTCTGCTGTCAGGATCTGTCACTGTCCTGGCAGATTCTCGCAGACCTGGGCACATTTCTCATTTCACTGACCTCAGACCTGTGTGGGGTGGGGAAATGCACTCAGTCAAAGTGAAACATTAAACTGCATTCCAAGGTAAAAGCCTGAGATGCTGAAGCCTTGTTGCAGTACTTGGGATGTAGTTATCATGAAAATCTGATTTTAAAATAAATCAGACACTCATTTTTCTTAGAGAGACATAGCACTTATTGCCTTTTTTCTGTGTTTCCTTTCCTCAACTGCTTGATAAATTCTGTAGAATTTAAATGGAAGCACTTCTGTTACTTTTTTTTTTTTTACAGTACTATTCTCAAGAATAAAATGAAGTCCTGTGACTTAAGCTCAGGTAGTTCTTAACAAGAATAAAATATGAGCTTGGGTACAGCCAAGACCAAGTATTTGCTTCCTAGAAAGTCCACCAAAAGTATAAGGATATATAAGAGTAGCAGATACCCAAAATCTGCATTAAAACAAATTAATGATGGGGCAGATTACACAGATGAAACAGATGTAAAGTTTGATGGTAGCTTGGTTTTTTCATAGCCTAAATCTGAAGTTTTGTGATGGAGGGTTAGTGGGTACCTGCAGGATTTGGGATGATTTACTTGGTTATGGACTGGATGGTTCATTGCTGAGGGAGAGTGGCAGGACCAGGAAAGGTCCTAAAGCCCTGAAATGAAATCAGACACAATTCTCAAGTCCTTTTGGTGAAGAACATCCTGAGCAAATTGACAGTTTTAATCAGACCACGTACATATAGAGCTCTGAATTAGGTGGTGTTTTGAGGTACTTTTTTTAGTGCTTGTGTACATTTATGTCATTAGGATTGCAGTGGGTATATTTCTGACAGGGCACTCTCCAAACAGCAGTGCTGTTTTGGGACCTTGGTAAAAATGAACCAAGAGTAAAGAATTATTCTAAACCCTGTGTTTATAATCAGGACAGAGAAGGGAGGCAGAAGGAAAGTCAGTGCCTTGTGGGCCCTAAAAACATACAAAATAAACCCACTTTTTTTTCCCATTTTTTTAAATTGGCTTTGCTTGGGAGCAGAACCTGCTGCTTTGGTCAGCTCATGTCTGTGGCTGGGGCTGTCTGTGTCCAGCTCAGGAAAAAGCCCTGGGATTTGGGAAGGTGCTGGGGTAACACCTTTCTTCTTTTGTTTTGTTAAGTCTCCCTGTTCTGGGTCACCCTTCTATTTTTTCTGGGTTCCCCCTTCCCCAGGGACATCATCCCTGGGTTTTTAAGGGGAAAGCAGAAGCCCAGACCCTGCTCTTGCACCATCCCCAGGAGAGCAATAAAACCTGGTCAAACCCACGTAGAGTTCACTTTTTCTTCCACACCATGATCACACTCCAGCCTGGGGTCCCAAAACCTCCATCATAGTATGGTCATAGAGCAAACTGGACAGTAAAGCAGCTCAGGAGCCACAACAGTTTTCATCACTGAAAGGGTGGCCAGGCACTGGGACAGGCTGCACAGGGAAGGGGTGGAATCACCATCCCTGGCATTATTCAAAGGAGCACAGATGTGGTGCTGGGGGAAAGGGCTCAGTGCTGCACCTGGCACCCTTAGGTTAATGCTTGGACTTGATCTTAGAGGGAGTTTCCAAACTGAATGACCCTGTGAGGAGGTGAGAGTGTGAGAGCAGGGCCAGGGCAGGTGGGCTCTGAGCCCTGCCCCAGAGTGCAGCTGCTTTTGAGTCTCAACTGGTTCAAGCAGCTCCTTTTATGATTCCCCCCAGTTGACATTTACTTAGAGGCTCCCTCAGATGCTGCAGAGGAAGTCAGTCACGATGAACTGCTACAAGGCACAGGAACAGTGCAAAATATCAGGAAACAACAGTTTCTGTGACAGGATTGGAACACGAAGCTCTGAAAATATAAAAGGGCGGCATGAAGTGTCAGAAATAATACTGCTTTGAACTTTACAGCCCTAGAAATTCCTCTTCTGTAATTCAAGCTGTTTAGGATCATAAACAGTTTTTCTCAGCGCTGCTGAAACCACTGTGACACTCATATCATCATCTTGCTGTTTGATGTCTGTCATGCATCAGAAGGCAAATACAATTACATATCAGGAACGTCTCAGAGCTGTTTAAGAAGTCAAGGTTAGTCACAGGATGCTTTTGATGCTCCTCTCTTCTCCCTCATGACTGTGGAGTTTTAAATGTAGTGAGGATGTTGTAGTTAAGGTTTGAGATTTGGTGGTTGGAGAAACAGGGCAGACAATTCAACTCACATTTCTGACAAATGACAAGAGTCAGTGACCTCTTGTCAAACTGTGGGGGGATGATCAGTGGTGCTGGGGGCTCTGGGGATCTCAGGTGAAAAGGTAACATTTCATTTTGGAAGAAGTGGAGTTTTTTAAATGTGCCTTGTGTTGTTTGGGTCATGTTTTCAGTTACCATTCATCAGAATACCCTGGTTTGGATTCTGGGCCAGTGATGCAGCCTATGGTAAGGGCTGCTGCTTCGCCTCACTGATTTTGTTTTGTGGTTTGGAAGAAAATTGTGTTAAAGCTTCTTCCACGTGTGCTCACCTCCCTGTGCTGATGTAAGGTACAACCAAAACTGCCCTTTCATCTTGGCCAAGTGTGTGTGCAACAGGTGCACCATGTTGTACTCAGTCTGTTATTTTAAAATATTTGGTGGCAGAAAAGCCAAGGCAATGTTAAATCAGTTTTGAAGGGTGTGGGGAAGAGAGGCAGACAGAAACCTGCCAAGGACTGCTGTAGAATTTTCAAGGATTTTCAACCCATTCAGGTTCTCAAAAGGCCCTGAGAAACAACTGGGGCTTGATAATCAAAACAAAGTCCTGCACCTTAGTGTTGAGACCATCAGAAATGATCAGATGCTGCTCTTGTTGTTGCTGTTCTTCTCTGGGATTGTTTCATCAGTGTGTAAAGTCAGGCCATGTAAAGTCTTCCAGGTGTTTTCTGCTCCTTCTTCTTGTGCACAAGAGTCCAAAGACAATGGGATGGCCTGGCCAGTGCAGTGCAGCACATGTAAAAGCACTTACAGAATGAGCACTTCAGGCTCATTAATATGCAAGATGGAAGAGCAGATTGTCAATGTGAGAGCCCAGTGTGGAAAGTGCAAGAAGAAATAGATTTATATGGAGAAATATTTTGCACATAGGAAGCAATGTTGCAGAGAAACAGGCAGTGCTTTTGTTGAAGGAGGGGAAAAAATTTACAGAAAAATATTGTTTCGAGGCAGTATTTTTATCTGAAATGATATATGAAATATAGGGGTGAAATTGAAAAGGTTAATCAGAGTGCTGCAGACACAGCTGGTAAAGCACCTCTACTATCAGCAGAACTAAAGTCAGATTTCCATATTGAATATATATTGTGGTTTGAATTTTCTATTAGAAATTAAAACACTTTTCTTTGGAGTTTTACTAATGGCTCTCTTTTGCATGGACGCCAAGGTCTGCCTGTCATGAGCTCACATTACAGCCTTTCAGGAAGCAATTATTAGGAATTACCTCCTTTGCTGGCTGGAGTTCCATTAAATGTTTAAGTATTTAACCTTGTCAGACCTTGTTGTCAGATTTCACTGGAATTAGTCACTGGATTCAGGGGATACCCTGTCCCTTGGTCTTGCTATGGAGTGGCTGAAAACACCTGATAGATATATATATATTTTTTTGTTTGTTTGTTTGTATGACTAGTTAAATGGCTCTAATATTCACAGAAATAACCTGCAACAGGCAGCTTAAAGTGCCAAAAAAAACCCCAAGCTCCATTTTAACCAAATTTTTCAGTTACCTCTCCTAAGCCCTCAATGGGGAGGGGAACATATAGTGAGATGGAGGTTATTGTTCCCAACACAACTCCTATGTGCTCTGTTATTCTGGTGCAATGTAACAGTTTTCAGTTTTGTCTGCTGGGAGATTCTTTTGGTTTTATGAGGCTGTGGCAGCTGCACAGTGTCACTTGTCACACTTGGGCACAATGGGATGCTCTGGAGCTCTGCAGTGACAAGGACAGAGCAGAGAGTGCTGCCTTGTCTGTCCCTGTCTGGAAAGGCCACCCCAGCCTGTGTCCTGCTTCTCCTTCCAGAGGAGTGGAGACTGAAATTGTGAAAACAATCAGGTTCTTTCAGAGTGCATCCTGCTCCTCCTAGGGTGGGTGCACATCTCCTGTCCTGCAGAGACAGCTGCTGCTGCTGGCATCTCCTGTTGGGGAAAGACAAAGATGGATTTGCTTTGTTGTTTTTCTTTTAAAAACACTTAGAATGAAACAAACCCAAACAAAATCCTCAACTCAAACTGCAGACACCAAAACCTCTCCACCCAACAAGAAGCCCAAACCCTTCATCTGTTTCCAGGACCATTTAGTTCTGGCAGTTGCACCCAGCCTTGTGAGAAGTGAGCAGGTACATTGGATGGGATTAATGAGCTGGAGGAGATCCAGGTGTGCTGCTCAGCTCAGTGGGGACACAGACCTGTTTTACACTGCAGAGGGCTGTGGTGTCGAGCCACAGCAATTTGTCCAGTCCTGAGCCTGAAAAGCTGCAGCTCTCCTGCCTTTTGTGTGCTGTGTCCCGTGGGACTGTCTGCCTTGTGCCACCAGATGGTGAATTCCTGTCCTGAATGAGCGTGGGGAAAGGAAAATTCAGTTCTGCACAAGCACCTTCAGAGCCACCAAACCTGTGCCAGGGAAAGGGTGAGGGACTGGAAAAGGTAAAGCCTTTGCAAAGCAGGGGAGATGGGAGATTGCAGAACAGCCTGAAACGCAGTTAATAGAACTGGGCAGTTAATAGAAAATGTTAATGCTGCATTTAGATTTTCAGAGTCAGGAATTTCTATAGCAGTGTTGAGCCTTTAAGGAGCCATCACAGCATTATGGCTTGAATTTCTGTCCTCTGAGAAGCAGCTTGGACATGAAAACACCCCTTGGATCTTGGTTTCACATTTGCTTTCCTTCAGATTTTGTACAAGAGAGACTTCAGCGTGCACATTCATGACAAGTGAGCACACATTCACTAACCACATTGATGGCAACCATTATACTAAAAGGGATTCAACCAAAAATGTCTTTGTATGACTTCTCAGGCACAATCCCTTCCCAGCTCTCAGAGATGTTTCAGCCCCTTTTAAAGGTGGGTAATGAGTTCTGTCATGCCTGGAAGCCAAAGGAGTTGGCTTCCATCAGTGTCCTGGGTACTATTTTCTTTGTCAGTCCTAAGGACAAATTTTGGGCCTTTAGGTGTTGGGGTCAGCTGTGATTGGTGAGGGGACTGGTCTCTGCTCAGCTGTTTCAGGGACTGCTGGAGTCATTTATCAAAGAGCCCATGGTGCTCCCTGTGTTCCCTCAAATCTCCCAATGACTCTGAGAGTCCCCTTCTCAATTAAAACTCCCGCCTGCAGAAGAAATAGTGGCTGTGGTAATTCCATGATTGCTTGAGGAAGCAGGTGGCCAGCGGGGATGAGCATAAATCAGCCATTTGTCCTCCTGTCTCTCAAGTAAATGGCCCATTGATCACCTCCTAATAGTCTTGTTGGACTAAGTCAAGGGTCTGAACTGGAGCACTCTACTGAAATGGCAATTCATCCTGTGGCTCTTCAGGTGCTATTAAAGACACCAAATGGGAAAGGAGGTGAACAAACAGATTTTTTTATATATATATTTTTCATGAGGGAATGCATTCTTGAGAAAGCAGTTTGGCTGCAAGATTTTTTTTTTTCCCCCTCCATAAAAAAACCTCTGACACAGAATTACTCAGCCCTGCAAGGAGGTGTAAAAATGCATATCCCACTGTTTCCTAGTCAAAATAGTGAACTTTTTAGTTCAGAGGTGTTATGATTTTGCTTCCCCTTCCCTTTCATTCTAAGCACTTTTTGGGACTGTATATTTTCCAAAGCATTTCAGCTGTGAAGCAGCAGAGGTTACTCTGGGTTGCTGTTTGGACACTTGAGTCCTGAGGGTGCAGGAAGACTCCTTCAAAGCTGAGAGCTGTTAAACCTTTCTCCTCCTGGAGAACTCCATCTATTCATCTGAAGAAGCCCTTTCCAAAGAGGCAGGATGCACTTCAGAGCACACTCTTATCTGGAGGAGAGGGCCTTGCACAAAGCTTGTATTTCAGACCTAAATGTACCACAAGGATCAGCAATTGCACCTGAGCCTTCTCAGTGCAGATATTCAGACCTGTTCCTCCACTTTGTGTTTGGAATTTCCGTTAAATCAGATCAATACTTGGCTTCTTTCCTGATGTCCTGTCATTTCCTGTGATCCATAGTGAGCCTTATCCCTATTCCAACACTGATCACTGCTGAATATCAGCCAGGTGACAGAAAAAACAGGGAGCTGGGTGGAATTGAGACAAATCTGAGCTTGAAGAGTTTGTCCCAAGTACTTATGACTTCATATCTTATATTCAAGGCTGTGGATTTGTGTGGTGGGGAAGGAGTTACTGGGGTTTGTTTAAAAAAAACCCCCAAGACATCATGTTCAGTAGCTTCATTTTACTTTCATTTCATTTTTGAAAATGGCACAGGGTGAAAAGTGACTGGAGAGGAGGGAGACGTTGTGAAAGAACAGTAAATAGCTCTGGGTGAGATATTTTATCCAGGGTAGGGAAGAGACAGATTTCCCTTAGGGGGTTTGTGCACCTTGTTCCTCTTGATATCATCACATTGTGGAGAAGTTGGCTCTTTTTCATTCCTTCATGGCAAAATTTCTTACCATTATTTCTTCATATTTACACTAAAAGCAGGTGCTGCAAACCTGCACAACTTTTGTCTTTTTATTTACACCCCGCTCTTATTTGGGGAGGAAATCGTCAGCCAAAGCCAACCATTGTATATATTTCATGTCAGCTCCATTTCCTGAAGTGTAAAGTAGAAGATTTTAAAGCAAACTCATCTTGTTTGTTATTTATAACAATCATTTTATGAGTGGCTTGTTTATATGCGTGTTAAAGAATTTATTACTAATTAAATATTGATGTATAAAAGCTACTGAGCTTCTACAAAGATAAAGGAGACAGATCTGGTGGGCAGAGTGTTATCTCCAATGCTGCTGAGATGTTGAGCCCACAATTACCATCTTATTATGTACAATGTTGAAAGAATTGCTCAGACCCTTAATTGGTATCAAACAACATGTGATTGTTGATAAGATATCAATTGCAACAAGGCAGGAGCTGACATTTGATAAGCAGTGGTGAGTGATGGCTTGCTTTTGTCACGCCAATTAAATGTCTACATGGAATTAGAGATCTCAGGAAATCACTGACGTGTTTGGCAGCTTGTCAGGGGATCTGTAAACAGGGGGGTTCTGCCTGTGGGTGGGAATTGGACATTTCCTCACAGTTTGGGGCTGTTTGGCACAGACACTTTGGATAACCAAATACCCAATGCAGGGAAGTTGTGCTATTCCTCACTGGCAAATTAATTTGCTGAAATGGAGGTATAAATATTTACTGGATTGGGTTAAACACAGTTCAACCAGATAATTCACAAGATCCTCTTACCCGATTTTGCCAGCAGACATCCTGTCTGAGAGTTGTTCCTTGCCATGGTTTAATCTATGTGTGTCTATATACATCTCTGCCCACACCTTGATTTACATTTCTCCATGTAAATTAAGATTTCTTCCTTTGTTAAGTTGACTAGAGCTTTAAGACAGAGTACAACTGAAAGTCTTGGAGGAGAGAATGTAATTTTCTTTTGCCATGCAAGCAGGAGGTTATTTTCCCACATTCTCTGTAGAACAAGGGGTTTGTTTCAACCTTGAAACAAAGTCCTTTTTTTATTCTCAGTGCATGTTATAACTGTGACAGGAGTTTAATATGAACAGTAAATTAATGAACACGTAGAAAAGGGAACTTCTGAGGGAAGGAGAGAAATCTACAGGCAAGAACCTTGATAAGGCTCCTCATTAAGGTGTGCAAATGAACATATTTCAGGAGTTGTGTTTCAGCCCAGGGCTGATCTGGCTCAGTTGTTCTCTCCTCCTGCAGCACAGGGAGGTGTGGGGTGCCTGTCCCTGGAAATCTCATCAGCAGCTGCAGAGTCTTGCTCTCTGTAGTCTGTTCACAAAGCAGATCCTTCTATTCTGAAGGAAACTCCAAAGGGAAAAGGGCAGAAAAGGAATATTCCAGTTGAGTCTCAGTATAGATTCCTTCTGGCTGTTCTATACTGAATGCAAAGGCAGAGACTCTGTGACAGACACCTGGCAGCCTTTTTTCTGTGCTGGGCCAGGGCAGGAGGAGGAGGTGCCAGTGATCCAGAGGGGACCAGTGTCTCTTTTCTCTGTCTAGAGCTCATCCTTACTGCCTGGGCATTCCTGAGACAGCTGGTTGCTGATTTGGGTGCCTCTCTTTCGTGTTTGTTCCCCTGCAGTGCCTCTGGCTTTTTGGTCTTTCCATCTGCATTAAAGAATATACGTGGCTTATAATGGTTTTGTTTCCCGAGTTAACTCGGAAGGAATAAAGGAAGCATTTCTGTCAAATGACAGATGATGGTGGTGTTTGTCTGAATTCAGTTTCCCTGCATGTGCAGCTGTGTAGAGCGCTGTATTTCAAAATGCCACCTTATTAACTTCTCATGCTCCTGAAGGTTGTGTCCTGTGGCATATCTGCTCAGACAACCAATGGATCTTGCACAGAGCACTGAGAATAGCTGTGTGCGTTAGTGTTTTGGTGCTTATTTCCCTGTGTGAAATGAAATTTAGTTTATTGCCTATGCAAAAGAAAAATGAATTCATCACAATGCAAGAAGGCTTGTCACTGAAACCTTGTAAATGTCAACAAGTGTTTATCATGATGTAACATCAAAATTAACTTAAAATAGCTCCATTACATGCAAATGAAATGTTTCTTTGGGAAACGATCCATTCTGTGTCAACTTCATTACCTAAACTGTCTTTGATTACTTTGATGTACAACATCTTGCTGTAATTCAGATCCCTCAAATGAGTGCTCTGTAATCATCCCTGTGCTTTCAGCAGAGAGGAGATGGATAATTGTGTGCTGCAACCTGCACAGCAGAGAGGCAGCTCTTGGCTATTGTTTGCTCAGCTGGGTTATTGCCAATGGTTTAAAGCAATCTTGGATGGCTACAAGTGTACTTTTGAGTAAGTTGGGAGTCTTTTTGGAGAAGTTGTCACTAAAAGAGTTTGAAATACTTTGAAATAATCCAAATGCTGCTGAAGCCAACAGCAATTCCCGCTTTTTGTTGTGGTATTGAACAGAAAGGTTATTCCTCTCCTGCTTCAGATGCTAAATATGTAATCTTCCAGCTCTTCTGTGCAAAGTGTTGCTTCTGGGGAGAGCAGTGTAGCAGATGGAGCATTACAAAGTTGTTGTGTTTGATGGTTTGTTTTGGTTTTGTGGAGTTTGTTGAGTTTCTTGGTGCTGCGGTGGTTTTGTTTCCTTGGTTTTTGTTGTTGTTTCTGTGGCTTTGATTTTTAGTTGGATTTTGTGGGTTTTTTTTTTCATTGCTGTTTGGGTTTTTTTCCTGTGCTTTAAGGAAAGAAAGAATTCCAGACAGACAGGAAATCTGTGACTTGTTTTTTTTGTTAGAGAAACTCACATGGAATCTATGCTCAGTCTGTGCAGACCTGTCTGCAGAGAAATGCATTATGTGAAATTGTGGTGAGTCACTGGAATATCGTTAGAGAAGAGGAAAAATAAAACCAGTCTGATGTTGGAACATTCTATTTCAATGTTTCCCAAATGGTGCTTTATTTTCTTTTGGCTGTGATTTGAATGTTTTGTCTTTAGATATATTGATACAGACTGGAGAAGTAAAAAAAATCAAAATAAAGCTTTCCAATTCCCCTGCAAAAATGTTTTGATTAGTCAAAAATGAATAGAAATATTCCCTCCTTGCCTTCCCACCTACCATTTGTCTTCAAAACATTTAAACTTTAAGGGTTTTTTTTCCTATATTAGATGAAGCAAGAGAGTTGAAACAGAACTTCTGGTGCTTTCTGCATTGCCTCAGCCATGCTTCTCTTGTCTGCCTTTTTGCATTGAGTACTTTGTGCTTCACAAATACACATGAAATAAATACAGAATTGTGAAGCTGATAATTTTACACCTGAATACAGAATGCACTGAGAGAGAATGATGGGAGTGTGTTCCTCTGTCAGCTCAGTGCCCTGCAGTAATGAGAAATTCTTCATCTCTCCTTCTATTCCTCTTGCAGAGCAGATTTTCAGCCCCCCCCCAGCCTCTCATGGTGAGTTTTTTGAGTATTTGAGAGATGTTGCTGTGAGTCCTTTGGGCCAAGGAGTCACCCAGAATGGGGTGAAGCTGCCACAGCATCTCCCTGGCTCTTCACTATCCCAGGGAAAATAATCTTCCCCTCTGAAAACCCTGGAGAAGCACTCCTGCTTGCAGCAAACACCTAATTTCTGCAGTTAATTAGCTAAACTGTAGCTCTGAGCAATCAATCTCATGCTTGTATTGTTGGGGTAACTCCTGTGCCTGTCACAGAGTCTCAGGTTCTGTTTGTGGCTGGGCAGGGATGGTCAGGGAGGGGAGAAATCCTGTTGTGAGCTGCTGGAGGTGATCAAAATGCTGCCAAGGGTGGTCATTCCCCAGCTGGAGAGGGGAGATGGTGTTGGGGGGTGAATTTCTGGGCCGTTCAGGTCACCTTTGGTGCCAGTCTGAGGCTGGAGGGGAGGTGACAGAGGCAAGAGCTGCAGGCACTGTGCTCACACACTCCTCTGATGTGACAGGGGATGCTGAGAACAAACTCAGGGGTTTAAAGAGCTTCTTTCCACTTTATCATCCTTCCCAACCTGTCACACCCTGATCCACAGCAGGAAAGGAGCATTTCCCCGTTGCATTAGCTGAGGTGGATGGAGCAGGATCCTGTTGGCATCTTGGATTTTCTGTTGTTTCAGTCTGTTTCCTAAAGTGCTGCCTTTCCATGAGGAACTTGGACAGAAATGCAATTTGCCAGTGAGTGAGGCAGGCTGTGTTTTCAGTTAGCTTTTCTCCTTACAGTACATGATAATTGACAATGAAATAGCAGTGTAGTTCTCAAAATCACTGAAACCCAGCTCTTCTGGGGTGGGGAAAGAGCTCTTAAGTAGCTCAACTGGTGATCATTTTGCTTTATCAGATGTCACTTTTGGAGACTTTAAGGAGTGTCTGCTGTAGCTGCACTGTAATTGGCTGTGTAGGACACAGGGCTTTGAGAGAAGTACATTTATTGATGTGATAAAGTGGAGATGGTGTGATGGCATTAGGACCCCCCAGTTCCTCACCCTGTACCTTTGAGGGATGTGTGAAATTTGTGTTCCTGCTCTCAGTGGGACAGATGTGACCCTCCTCCCATTACAGATGACTTATTCTCATCCCAAATCCCCTTTCCTCCTCCTGGCAGAGGTTTCAAACTCCTTTTCCCTGGCTCACAAGGAGGAGGCTGCTGGTGCATGGCACAGGGGGCAAACCAAGAGCTGCCCACAGGGAGAAAAGCAAAGCTGCACCTTTCAAAGCCTGTGTGGGGCTGTGCACTCCTGTTCACTCCTGTGGCTCTCAGGTCACAGCTGAAATGCTGTGCTGTGCTCTTTCAGCTCAGTACCAGCAGCAAGAACTCAAAAATGACATGGGAAGTAAGAGGAGGTGTGGGGATGTTCTGTCAGGGCAGACTGTTAGAATGCTCTGTCATAACCAAGGATGCTCATTAGAAAACTCTAATTGAATGGAATGAGCTGAGGTGCTGAAAACTACCTTGTCACCCTAATCCTCAGCCTTCTGATGATTGTTTACATATTTTCCTTTAGGGTCTCTCAAAACAATGTGAATTGTTTTCATTCCTCTCTTGGTGATGGACTTCTGGATTGACCATTGGGGTCAGAGAGGTGTTTCCTCTTGTCTGCCAATCCTCAACCAAATTCCTAATCCTATAAAAACCCTAAATCATAATAAACTGCCCCTTCTTTTCCTCACTTCAACCTGACGGGTGAGTGTGGTTCTTTTCCTGTCCCTAACAGTGACACCACCTACCAGGAAAGATTTTTATTTTTACACAGGCTTCTTAAACTCAGATTGAGGCTGAGAAACTGAGAGAATAGGGTAACAAGTAGGGAGATAGCTCCATTAATCTTTGGATCATAAAAATAAAGGTGGAAATACCATTTACTGACCTAGGGTGTGTTTGAATGGTGTGGACTAACATTATAAAACACATTAGACTTATCTGCCAGGAGGGAAAATAAAACCCACTTTGGTAAGAGATGGGCAGGACTCTTTTACCTAAAAGCAGCATTTTAAAAGTTCCCCTCCTTCAAAACCTGCTGCCCGAAGAGCAAATTTCATCAAAACTGTTCAACAGCTTGGGACACCTGTGTGTCCTCTTAGAGAGCAAACAAAACTTCCCTTCCAGGATTGCCCTGCTTCTTGTTGCCATGGTTGTGCTGAAGGTGAGTAGGATTAGCTTGTTAGCATCTGTTTAGCACAGCATTAAATTCTGATAAGTCTGTAAGAAACATTTCTTCAACACCATCATTTTTTGCTCTTTTCCTAGAGCAAATCAGCTCAGGTGCTTTTCTTGCATCCTCTCCAGTCTGTATTCCAGCCCAGGAATAAATAGGTGTGCTGAGCCAGAGGAAAGGATCAGAAGCCTTGGATCAGTGTGTCTGAATAATGAATGATCCTTTTTTTTAAAAAACAGTTGTCTCAAAGGCAGTCAGCAGCAGTCAGTCTGTTTAAAGAAGCTTGCCCTTGAGCCGAGAGGGAGGATGATGAATTGCATAAAGGAAGAGCTTCTCAGTCTGAAGCATTTGAAGATAAACTTTTGAAAAAATTAATGAAGTGTAAATTCCTGAAAACAAACCAGCAACTAGACAATCTTCCACGCCAAGGATCAGAGTTCTAGGACAGAGGATGAGCTCAGTGTTCTCCAGGCTCTGTTTTACCTCACTGATTACGGGTAAGTGGATTGAACCTGTCACCTGGAGAACTCTGGCCCACAGCACTGGGATCTGCTGTTTGTGTTCCCTCACCTTTCCCTGGGGAGGTGAAGTGCAAACAGCTGCATTATAATTATAGCCAAGGATTGCTTGAGGAAACTAAAACCTCAGCTTTCAAATAAACCTGAAAATCACAATCTAGAAGCAGCCACAAAACCTGGATCCCCAGTACTGGCAGCTGTGTGCCAGACCTAATGAATTCATAAATTCCCTGGGAAGGGAGTGTGCTTCTGTGTCACTGAGAAATGCAGGAAAACCAAAGGTTGAATTGCAGCCTAGAACTTCACTCTTCCATCAATAAGCCTAAATTGCTTACAGAACTGTTTGCCCATAGAAGGGAGGCTGCAGCAACTCTTTCTCGAGTTTGATTTGATGTTTAAAGGTAGAAATTTGCCTCTGACACAGCCAGGAGATTACACTGTGTTGTGTGGCATGGGAAGAAAAGGATTACAGTGATCTTTCCTTGTTTTACAGCTTTATGTAGGAGGAGAGAGATTACAGCATGCTTCCATAGGAACATGGAAATGATGGGGAATTATCTGCAGCGACCTGGCGTACATTAAATATTGTCACACCACTGCTTTTGCCACTAACCAAGTCCCCTGTGAGCCACCAGACACGGAGCTCTTAAAAGGGAGGAGAATTATCACTTATTTGTTTGTGATGTAGACAGTAGCAGTTTGAGTAAAATCAGGCATTTCAGTGGCATCAAGGAAAAGGCCTGGCTGTTCCATAGAAATGCAGATTTTGAGAGAACTGACAAAGACATCCTATTACTCGAATGTGTACATTCCTTGTTTTTGCCCCCTTGAGGAGCTCAGTCAGGAAACAGGGGCACATTAGCATTATAAATGGGATTGGCAAGGAAGGGAAAGGGCTAGAATGATTTATTTTTGACTTTATATTCAGTGGAAAGCTGTAGATACCTTTTTTTCCTATTCTTTTCTTGATATTTGGTGTTGTTTTAGCAGGGGTTTCAAATGAAAAGTGCAAGGCCTTTGATCAAAGGATCAGAAAAGGGTGTTTGCTTTCAGAGAACGAAGTAATTTTTTTTTCTCTTTCTGGATAGAGAATCCCTTATGGAAAAACCCTCTTAGCTGCACCTCTGGGTTGTATTAATGCTATAAATCATCACAGACTTTTGCTGGGTGGGTGAAATAATTTTTCTTGCATTTTTTTTTTCTGTTTGATATTTATTAATTTAATTTTTTTTTATTGCTACTGGAGAAGAGATGGAAAAATAGCAGTGTTAGTGAGAAAGCCAAGAGACTGACAGCAGGAATGAAAAGCAGGCTGCAACAACTGGTGGAACAAAACTGTGAATATTAAAGAATTTTGTTACCTTGGTAATTTAGCAACAGTGGGCAGCAGCAGTGCGGAGATGGGAATAAAAGGAGCTTGTAAATATGAACAGGTCAAGTCAAATCTGAAGCTGGAGAAACTTGTCCATAAATGTGGTGTACCCCAGGAGAGTGGTAAAATCTGTTAGGAGAAGAGTTAATAAATTCCTGGGCAGCAGAGCTCCAGGGGTGACATGATACATGAGTTTCCTGCCTGTAGCTACAACCATCCTGCAGGAGGGTTTGTTAAACACCTCAGTCCCTGGTGCTGCAGAGTTTGCAGCCTGATGTTTGCCCACAGTGGGTTTCCCTTTTATGTCCAGGACCTTTGAACATTCAGGTGTCACAGGTTTCAGGCTGGCTGTTGGGTTCCTTTCACAGACAGTTATAAGGCCTTCACCATTTCAGGGTACAGACAGAATTCTTGGTATTTTTGTTCTTCATTTTCCACATTATTTCTTTACTTTTGTTATAAATGCATATTATAAAGTTGGCTTTTCACAAGATGTGTGCTGTTTCCCAAAAATCTTTGGGAAATATTTGAAGAGCTGGTATTTTCTGCCTATTTTAGTTGTTTAATTTGCAGGCATTAGTACAACAGTTTTTTCTCCACTGGGCAGGACAGTTTGCAGCAATTCATGTATGTCTGCATGCACGCAAATGTGTGGAGTGATTTTATGGATTGTTGAATCAAGGCAAACTTCTGTTCCCTCTTGGACACCTTGGGCTGATAAGAAAACGTGGGTTTGGTATCTAAAATAAACTGGGGAAGCCATGAAATAGAGTTTAATACTCATGAAAAATAAAACCTGTTAATAAAAGTGACAAATTCCCATCACCACAACTTGTGGTGGGGCAATTATCCTTGGTGAAGTTCCAACAGCCCTTGTTTTATTGCTCCCATGAGCCCCCTGCCAGATTTTGGGGCTTTATAGAAATAAACTTGCTCTGCCTGGCCCGTGTCCTTCAGTGCTCTTCAATCAAAGGGATGGATGGAGGAGCTGGGCACTGTCAGGGTTGTGTTTTCTGTTTGGGGTGGTGGGGCTGTGGCCCTGCTGCCCCCTGAGGATCCTGCACAGCCAGGGCAGCCCCAGGTCCTTGGCTGGGTGACTCCTCCTGTCACTGTCATATCTGCTGGCTTGTGATGCACAAATCTTGTAAAACTTGCAGACAGGTCCCCTGGGGATCAGAGAAACCTCGAAATAGAAGCAGGGCAGTGAAGTGCTTGTCAGGGCAGGGGTCAAAGCCCCTCCTCTTTCCTTCTCTGTGTATGTAGGGCAAGTGCATGTTCTTTATACATCCTCTGAAATCTTAAATTCTCTCCTCGTGCAGCACCATCCTTGTGGGGCTTTAGCTCCAGAAGCTGTCACTGAAGACAAATCTGCAGGCTGGGAGAGGGAGAGCACAGGATCTCAGCTACTCAGTGTCCTTGGGGAATGACAAATATTTTTTGCTGCGGAGGAGGGCAGAGACTGCCAGAAAAGGCCTTTTCTTTATGGTAACTGAAGTAATGAACTCAAATGAAAGGAATAAAGCAGAGGTTTAGAGTGGAAGTGCTATTTCTGTTCTAACCACAGCGTTGCTGCTGCAAAAGCCACAAATTAGGGCAGGGCAGTGAGGTAGGATGATGTAAAGGAAGAAACAGAGGGTCCTTGGTGATAGGGAACTCCTCAGAGGAGCCCAGGCTCTGGTGATTGCTGAACATCCCACTGGCATGGGCTGCTCCCACCAGGGCTGGCAGAAAGGTGCAGAGAACAACTTGCACAGGAGGGTGTGTGCTTTCCCAATGCCTCTGTCATTCCACTGGCACAAAGGAAACGTGTGTGTGCTGCTCAAGGTTAAGTTGTTCTTGTCACAGAGAAGATTTTCCTGAGGAAAATTGATTTCAGGTAACTTCCCTACAACCTCTTTCACTCTGAAAAATGCTGAGTCACTTAGCAGACAGAGGTCTAGACTTTTTGCAGGAGTGATGAGGTGACTTCAGTGAGTCTCTGGCTAAATGTGTCATTCCTGCTGCTGTGTGATTCCAGCAGGATGTCCCCGAGTGACTCGAGTCACCTCTAAATACAACTCTCACTTTCCTTGCAGGGGAGGATTTAGAGCACTGTTCTGATTTAGGTGACTTAAGCATTAGTTCCCAACACAGCTCCATCTCTTCCTATTTTCCAAGTTACGAAATGGAGTGTGCCCCCAAAAAACCATTTATAGTTTAAATTAGACTTGTTTCCCCCATTCCTCACCCCAGCCTGCTGTAGTGCCCAGGCCTATTAATTCTGTGTAATTATGGCCTGAGATTTATTCCCCTGAGTCACAGCAGCTATTCAGCTTTATCCTGCATCACAGTAAGCAGGAAACTTTACCTGTATTGAAATGGGTGTTTTTCTTAGGCAGAGCTTCTCTTCTGGAATTTGGGTAGGACAGAGGTATTTTCTCCCAAAATGCATAGAGACTATGGGTGCCAACGACTTTTATCTCTTTGTCAATCTGCTCCATGACAACATCTTGCAGTTCTTTGCTCAGCACAGGGCTCAGCACATCTCCATGTGCTGTGTCATCCCTGTGCAGTGCAGAGAGGGATGGTTTAAAGCCCCACATGCAGTGGGCAGCAGCCTCACTCCTGCCTTCCTCAGAGCTAATGGGATCACAAGGTCACAGTAAATCAATAGTCGCAGATCTGCTCTCATAAATCTCTGTGCACAGAACAGTGCAGGGCCTTACTGGTGGATCTCATTCACGAAAAGGCTCTGCCTTGTTACTGTGGTGCAGAGACCTGTTTTGACAGAGCATCAGTGCAGTGGTGAGCAGCCTTTATCAGACTGTTTGTGCTGGAGGTGAAGTGCCCCTGCCTGTCCTTGCCACAGCTCACCAGCCCTCTTCAGTTTAGTCTTTATGGCAGTTCTCAGACAGTAAAACTAAAGGGAGTGGGAGGATGTCTCTGTTAGGGACACGAAAAGAACCACACACTCACTGACAGGCTGAAGTGAGGAAAAGAAGGCGCAGTTTATTATGATTGGGGTTTAAATAGGATTAGAAATTTGGTTGAGGATTGGCAGATGAGAGGAACACCTCTCTGACCCCAGTGGTCAATTCAGGAATCCATCACTGAGAGATATGAAAACAATCCACATTGTTTTGAGAGACTCCAGAAGAAGTATGTAAACAATCATCAGAAGGCTAAAGAATCAGGGCAACAGGAGGGAACACTCCATCAGTCATTGCAGTGGAAGGGATTTCTGGGAAAGGTGAGGTAATAGGTTTGGTTTTTTTGACTGGTCTCCTTGAAGAATTTGGATAGTCATGTGTGGATTATTTCAAGGGACAGATATCTGACCTGTGGATCCTTTCTGTGGGACCTAATCTTTTATGGCAGGGGAGCAATTTTACAGGGGCAGGTCACACAGGGATTAGGTTCACTCTTAGAAGTAAAAAAATGCCTTGTGTTCAGGTATTAGGTGTGTCTTCATATCTCTTCTGGTCCTCTTAACTCTTGCAGAGAGATTTCCATAAAATTCAGAGAACTACTTTCAAAATTTTGGGTAAGGTTTGAAGCTTGATAC
This sequence comes from Zosterops lateralis, assembly GCF_965231275.1. NCBI lineage: Eukaryota > Metazoa > Chordata > Aves > Passeriformes > Zosteropidae > Zosterops > Zosterops lateralis. Next base: position 706,794 of record NC_139768.1, read on the forward strand.
ATTCTCTGCTGCTGGAAAGCAAGCAGCCAGTGTTCTCCCAGGGTTGGTGTATGTCAGGTCAGAACTTTCCTTGTTGTCCTGCAGTGCCAGCTTTATTTCACTGGGGGTTTGGCTGCCCCAGTTCTCTGCCCTGGAGATGAACAGCAGGTGCACTCCCTGTGTCAGGGCCCCTCCTGTATCCTAGGAATGCTCCTCATGGACATCCAGCTCATTGCTGAGGGCAGGGATAACACCCCTGGTGTGCCCAGGTGCTGCTCAGGGCTGCTCAGGGCACAGCAGCAGCAGCTGGCAGGAGCAGCTGCAATAGATCATCCTTCCCTGTCTGCTCTGTTTTCTTGAGGAAATAAATCACTTGGCTGTAGGTGAGATGCCTTGTGCCTTGGACATGCATTCCCTTCTCTGCCAAAGGGAAAAGGGCTGTGCTTGTGGAGAGATGGGACAGTGCTGTGCCCTTGGTTTGCTATTGGACATGGAAGTGATTTAGATAGGATAAAAGATACACTGGGAAACGTGCAAAGTGCAAGCCATAACTTGATGTACTTTAAAACTGGAACATGCACAGTTTGATTTTGAGCCCTGAACTTGGGTCCCTTTGCAATGCACTTACCAGAGAACCTGCATGAGAAATTAATATTTTTACCTGTAACTTTTTGTTCACCAGAAGAAAAATCTAGGAAGTCACAGAAAATGAGACTTTAATCTGGTTTTTAATTTTTGTATGAGTGCAACCTTTGGACCTGCAGAAGTTTATCTCCCACTTTGATTTTAATGTTTAGCTCCTGGCCTGGATTTCTCCAAGGACTTGAGCTGAGACCCTTTAGGAGCCTCAGGTCCAGCAGCTGGTGGGCACTAAATGACTGGAGGCCAGAGCCTCTGAAAGTCGTGGTGCTGTAGTCAAAGTTGTGCTGATAAACTCACACCAGGAAAGGGAAAGAGAAAATATATTATTGTCACTGGTGTTACTGATGTTCTTGATTATTTCAGAGTTTTTTATAATCTGGAATGCAATCTTCATAATCCCAAACTGGAATTTGTTTTTTATGTCCCCTCTATTGAAAAGGCTTTTATAACACGATGAGAGTACCTGTTTGCTGGCAATTATCTGAGTCTGAGGAGCCTCTCCTGGCCAGCCCTTTACTGCTTCACATTTCCTTGTGTTTCCAGCACACAGAGCTCAGAGCTGGGGTTCCTTTCTGAACTGACCATTGCACTCACAATTCTGCAATATCCCACGACCATCAGGTCTCTGTGCTTAATTTTATTTTATTTATTTTATTTTTTCTCCCTAAAACTCTTACAGGAGTTGTGCTTTCATGCCCCAATAACTCAAGTGACCCTCATCTGGACAGGGATTCATGGCCTGAAAACTGCTTACAGAGAGTTTTTGTTTCTTGACTTAGTGTTGCTTCTCTTGAATATTTTCGTTTTGTCAGTTCAAGGCGTGTCATTTCCAAGCACAGAAATCCCTTCTTGTCCTCTTTTTTTCGGCACAAAATACTGTTTGGAACAGAACTCTGTATTTTACCATGTGAGATATAAACATTTTCCCCCACATGCCTTTAGGCACAGGGAGAGTTTGCCTGCAGTGCTCTGGAGCAGCAGCAGCTCTTCTCCTATGGGCCCCAAGTCTTCCCCACAAAATAGGATGTTAACATGAACTCTTATATGTCTCAAAAAGATTATGGAAATCTATGTCTCTCAATTATTTTGGCTTTTTTTTTTTTTCTTCAGGTTAATAAAAAACGGCTTTTTGCAAAAATGAGGGGGGTTTTTGTTATGTTCCTGTTTTAATTTAACCCTTGTTTTTTTTTTTTTTTTTTTTTTTTTTTTTTTTTTTTTTTTTTTTACTTGATATATGCTCCTTTCTCCTGGGTATAACTTATGTTCTATGGTGTTAATTAGAACGAGCACATACAGCAGGCAGGGTAATTTAGCTCATATGTACAATTAGAAATCAGATTTTTGGGAAATTATTGCATTTTTTGGCATGGCAAGCACAGGGACATATGGCCATGTGACTGAATGGAAAAGAGCTAATTTGGTTTGGAACTCTTCTGACCATGTCTCAGAATGAAGGTGAGAAATAAGTCAGAGGTTTGTACAAATTAAGGCTGTAAATGACTACTGTGGTTATTTAGTGAGCAATGACCTCTCCTGGGTGCTGGTTTTCAATCCAACACCTTTGCTGGAATGAGACCTGGTGCTGTGTTTGAACCTGTTCAGTTGTGATTTCAAGGTGTGCAGGGAAGGAGAACTCTGGGTAGGCTATTAATGAACCTCACCATGACAAAAGTATCTCTTATTTCTTACCTGAATATGCCTGTCTTCAGCTTCAGCTCCTGCAGCCTTGTTCTCTCTTTAATTATGGCACTGAAGAGCTTTCCCTGCCATCAAATCCTGCTCTCCCTGCAGGTCCCTGTTACACCACAAAGAAATCCTCCCCATGCCACACCTCTAGGATAAACCACTTTGGGGATTTTTACTTCAAAATCTTAATTAATTTTTTTTGTTGTTGTTGTTCCCTTATAAATATTTCCAATTTTTCCATGTTCTTATTAAAAGCTGAGTGTCAGAACTGTGTGTGCCATTCCTGCAGGTCTTTTTCTGTACAAGATTGAAATACTTCTTTGCCTCTCAGTGTTTCTTTGCTTTAGAGTGTGCAGCTCTTTCAAGCTGCTGCAGTCTGTGCCCAGTTTTCCATTTTTGAATGTCTGGTAGATGTAAATTGGCTGTGAAAATTCTGCCCTTAGCTGCACCTTCACTGCTAAAGAAAGGCACAAATCATTGCTGTGATCTGAAAACTCCAAGACACTGGAAACCTCTATCACCATCTGAGGTGTTTAAAGGTTTGCTCTCTGTGGTTGTGGTCACAGGTCTACAGCAGAATTTCAGAAGATCCAGTCTTGGGTAGAGCCTTTTGAAAGCAGGCAAAGAGGGAACTCAGGGGAGGAGGATGTGAAAAGAGTTGGTGGCAGGGATGGGGGTTTGTTACACGATTAAAGTCTGGCCAAACACAGAGGGGATTGTGGTGCCATCTGTTCTCCCTGTCCCCGTTTGGTCACATCCTCCTGGGCTCAGTGACAGCACCACACTCCAGTGGGCTTGGAGACAGCCCTGGATTGTGGATCAGCAGCTTTGATGGGAAATTTTGCACCTCTCAGTCCTGCTCTTTTCCTCTGTAGTGTCAGATTGAGGATTGCAAGGCCAGGGACAAGGCATGGAAAGCCCACTTTGTCCATAGCTCATGTTAAACTTCATCCCTGCCCTCCTGGTGTTTGTGCTGAGTTGTGCCCCTGCCACTTCTGCTCAGAGCCTGATCAGCTGCACTCTGGGACAATTCATTATTTACCACTCCATTTTTTAGTCACTCTTAGCCTTAATGGTAACAATTTTATGGATAGCATTTTGTGAAGTTATTGACAACAATTAAAAATAGGTATTTATTAAGCAATCACTTTGGCACTCACGCTGGAAACAGTCTCTTAACAATGCTAATTTAACAGGTAAAGTTTTGTTTTGGGAGCTCTGTAATTGGATGGATTTCAATTGATTTATGGCCAGTCACATACTCTTTGATATAATCCTGGTTTTCAGCTATATTCAACTAGTCTCACATGCTAGAGCAAAGTTTGTATTAGGCACAGAAAAAGAAAAGTAGGCTTATGTCAAGGGCTTCTGAAAACCCTCCCTCATAAAGAGGGTGTAAGTGGCTAGAACTGTTTTTTCATTTTAAATGGCAAACACAAGAAACTAATAAATACAGATTACCTAAATAAATCAAAGTCAGGATGCTCCTGTTGAAGTGCAAATCTACTGTCATAAAAATTTCTATAAAGTTATCTCATTTCCATAAGCAGGATTTCTACTGGATAATGATTTATTCATCTAATGTTTCTCCAGAGATCTTAGCTGGCTGCCAGAGAAGAAAACTTGAATAAAAATAAATCCTTATTGTTTTTTTAATTTCTGTAGAAAAGGTTGACGCTGCTTTCCAAAGATTTCAGGATAAATGTTTTGTTTCTATTGTACTTTTGTCTCAGAAAAATGAGAACTCCTTCTATTCAGCTCTGTGGTCCATGCACTGTTACCTGCCATTTATAGAGTTCTGCAATTGTTTCATCTCTCCAAGGTGTGAAAGAGGGACCTTTTAGATGTTCTGTAAAACATCCAGTTAAAATTGTCTTTGAGACAGACTGAATGAGAGCTGCTCTTTTGTTTCAATCCTGCAAATTGAATACAACAAGAGGCCCCTAAATGTTTGGGTTTGCTACTTGATACTGATTTTAGTTCTGCGAGTGCACATCATTCTTATTGAGTGACAGTGGGAAGGACAGAGAGAGGTTTGCTGAAATAAAATCACTGAAATGGCTGGGGGGAAATTGTGGTTGCAGGTTGCTATTGTCTGCAATAAAAGAATTTCTTATTTTTGTTTGCCTTTTTTTTTTTATTTTATTTTTTTTATTAAAGCCATTAAACTGCAGAGGTAATAGAATTTAGCAGAATTACTCTCTGTAGAGCCAGATAGCCAAGATATAATGAAATATAAATCTATTATCTTTACACCAAATGGGACAACCAAATGCAGAAATAATCCTCTGTGTGCAATAGTAAATAGAATGAGCAGTATATAATAGCTACTGAGGAGGAAAAAACATAAGGAAAAGGAAGTTTTGGCATCAGATTTTAATCCTGTGGTGTATTTTACATTTCTCAAAAATACTGGGCATCTTAATCTCTGGACCTGTAGCATTTTAAAGAGAGGAGTCACTCAGCTAATGGGTTTGAACTGTTCACCATCAACTTTCAGGCTTAAGGTTGTTTCTCTCTATTTTTTAAAAAAAACTTTATATTGTTAAAGAAATCTAGGACTTTGACTGTAGTGCTTAAGGAGTTTACAGCTTCTCCTTAATTGATTTTACTATTCTAATTAAATAATAAATACTATTCTAATTAAATAAATAAAAAATTCTAATTTAAATCAATTAAGTAGAAGCAGTTTACAGCTTCTCCTTAATCGCTTTTACTATTCTAATTAAACCTTCTTTTGACATTTACTGTGTTAGTACAGGCCACACGAAGATGAGACCCTCAGATTCCACCTCTTGTGCCTGTTGTTTCTGGTGTGTGGAGGCTGTGCTCACACATGAGCTGCCACAACACCTGGATCCCTTGGTGAGTCTCTTTCTTGTCAAATTATTTCTAGAACAGCCGAATTCTAACAGTGAATGGACAGTCTAAGAGAAATATCGTGGGTTTGGTTCCACATCCTTATCTCGTTGTGTCTTCTAAAACTGAGGATTATGGAAGGTGCTATTTAGCATCACACGTTGAACACAAAGTCTGGGTCCTTAGCAAGCAGGGGAGCATCTGGAACCAGGTAATTCCCCTAGAAAGGTGGAAAACCATCTGTGCCAACAACCAGAAATGAATCAAGCCCAAGGTAAAAAAGCTCCTCAGTTCCCAACAGCAAATACTGAATTTCAGCTGCGTGTTGTTCCTGTGATCTCAGCTTGTGGCTCAGATCAGTCAGAGCAAACACTACTGCAGGCCTTGCTGTGTGCTAATTGTCAGCAAGAGTTTGCAGTAATAAGTTACTCAAAGTTTGCAGCAATGAGCTGCTTAACTGTGACTGGTGTGTGAGCAGTGTAGAAAGCAGAACAACAGAGGGGAGAGGTGTTGGCTCCTGCCTCACTAAAAGCATTGATGAGGACTGTGTTTGTGTTGGTGCATTGCTCAGAAGGGGAAAATATTAGAGATATATCTACTAAAACCTGTCTGGAACTGATGAGATGGCAGGTAAATGCATTATTAAATACCACTTTCAATAAACAGGTTTTGGGGCTACAAAATTGGCTCGTATATTGTAAACAGTCCTTCACTATAACCCAGAATTAATCATCTGCTCCTTGGAGCTATTGCTGCAAGCACAGAAATAAACACACCAGAACAGATAAATGAACGCTGGCATTCATAAGGAACGTGTTGTGCAGTTCTCATATGGCACCTGTGGCAAAGCTCCAGCAACAGCAGCTTTGGTGCCTCTGAGCTGCCTTTGCCCTCTCGGAGGGGAACAGGGATGGTTATTTAGTGCAGGAGAGTCACATTTAGATTGCAATAGCCACAGGGACTGTGTGAGGTGTGTGGGAGCAGGAGACACGGATCTACCAACTCTATGGATTGTTACTCATGGCACACATGGAGATCTTTAGATTATCAGCCTCGTGTTTTCTGTCAAAGGTTTTGATTCTTCACTGGGTGTGTGTCAGTAGAAAAGTGATTCACACCCTCTAATTCCTGCTTCCCATCCCAAGTGCAGATTGATGGTGCTCTACGGAACATCTTCATCTCCCTGCAGAAATGCCATCACACACCCCAAGTGTCCCTTAAATCCTGAGATTTGTGCTCTTTGGAGCTGTGGTTCTCCTTGCTGCTCTTTCCAGGCAGTGCATTGGCTGTGTCTGCGTTGCCAAATTGCCCCATGGGTGTTTGGGAAGGTGCAGCCCTCTTTCCTTCCTGGCTCCAGCCCTCTCCAAAAAGAGAAAAAGAAAAAAAGGGGAAATGGTGATTCCAGCCCTGAGAAGTTTTCCAGCCCGTTATGTTTGGACAAGAGAGCAAAGCAGGATCTGGGGGGTCTGGAGAGGTTGGTTGGTCTCTTCTGTGTGTGTGTGTGTGTGTGCAGAACAAAATCCTGACTAACCATGAGTCCGTGAAGAACTTGAAGGTAAAATGAGCACATTTCTCTTTTATTTGAGAGTAGGTCTCTCTCTGACAGCAGAGTTTGCTTAATGGATTTCTGCCCTGAGTTAGAGGAGTCTTGTCTGTGGTGGAGGGCCCAGCTGGACTGATGATATATTGGGATTTGGTTTTATTTCTATGAGGTGGGTTGTTCTTTCCTCTGACTGTGCTGATTCAGCTTTATTGGAAGAGCTGAAAAAAAACTCCTGCCAAAAGCAAACAGTAGGGAGACCAAAAGCTGAATTTTTTACTTGCCTTCTTGTCTCTGGTAATGGAATAAAAGCAGGCCAGTTCTGATGGCTCTTTAGACCCTGATTCATCTTCGTCTCAGCTGTTCTGCCTTCCTGAGAGCTCTTCAGAGATGTGGTGGGATAAAAACAGACATGTATTCTGTGCTCACAGATTCCCTTTGCTCTGCCTCCGAGCTCACATTGACTGGAGGACTCAGTTTCCCTGTCCAAGTTTTCCCATGGAAACCAGATGTTGTGGGCAGCAGGAAACACCTTCCTTTATCAGGAATTAGGACCCCAAAGCTGGGAAGTGTTCCTGGGCTCTTTGCAATAGTGGCCTCTGTCTTTTTCTTCAAAAAACACTCTCTCCTAAACTTAACAGAACTTAAAATAACAGAATTTAAACTTAGCAACACTTAACCTTGCTTAGACTGAACCACACTTAAACTGGACAGAAATTGATCTTCATAGAACTTAGCCCCAACAGAATACTAAAATAATAAAATATAACATTACTCTGACCTAAACAGAGTAAAACATAACTGTGCTTAACTCTGTCAACACTTAATTTGTTTCAAATGAAAAAAAATCACATATTCTGAGTCTATTATTACAAGAAAAGGTAACTGAAAATTTGGTGTGTAGCAGCTAAACATGGATTGACAGGGACAGCAGCAATATAGATTATTAATTTTGAAGACCAGAAGAAATAAAAAAAAAACCTACTTAGTAAGCATGGAATCAGAGATCAAAACAAATTACTTGGGCAATTTGCCAGAATGGGGAGTTAAACAGATTACAGATAAAGCAATACTTGTGAAGTACTAGTTATTAATTAGGATCAAATCTGCTTTGGTGCCATATGGATCACGATACACTTTCCCTCTGCCTCTTCTTCTTGTCATTATCTCTCCATTTCCTTTTCTCTTTCTGATGTGTGCAAGTGCTCGTGTTACTCTGAAAAGATTAAAAAATGGCTTAATCACACTGAAGGAAAATTCTATGAATCCTCTTGACTTTAATCTAAATACAGAAAAGTGCTCTAATTGGCAGGTAAAAATTGTTTGAGTCAAATAATCTTTATCTGATGGAGGAAAGATTAGTAAAGTGGTCCCAATTAATTCTGTGGTTCATTTCATCAGATCAGCAGAGTAGTGCTCCAGTTGTACTGTAATTAGCATTTTGTGTTTTACAGGAACATGCAAAAATGGGCTAGAATACCTAATTTTTAATTTATTTTTTTTAACAGTGTCCTACAGAGAAAAAAAACAACATGTAAGTGTAGTAGAGGAGTTCAGAGGAGGGCAAAACTGAATTTGTTAAAACAATAGAACTTGTGTTTTTGGCTTTGGAGAAACTTGCTTAATTCATCTGTGTCCCTGCTTTTTTAACCTGTTCAGTTATGTGCTGTGGTGGGAATTCAGCCTCAATGCTTGAAAATTCTAATTAAAAGCGAAATTACACCCTGAGAAAACCTTTTTTCCTAGATTAAAGGAGCAAAATTTAGATGAAATTGCCAAAAGTTTGATATTGAAGAACATGCACAGAGAGGAGCATCCGTTACTGACCAGTGTGAGTTTTCCTTTTGGACCTTTTCAGCCTCTGTGGGTTTTACTGTTTGATGGATAATCCTCCCACAGCTGCTCTTCCATGGAAAGCTGGAGATCAAATTCTCCTCTCTACCTTTTCCACCATCAGTTTTAACCTCCAGAACAGACAGGAGATTTTCAAGTCTAGGAGAATAAATATGGAACCATATAAATTGCCCAACAGTCAAGTTAGCACAGGGGCTGGTGGACTTGCAGCTGCTCTTGTTGCAAAATACACTTTTATCATCTCTGTAAAACAGATCCACAGATGTAAATCTGTAGAGTAGAAGGGAAGATGGAAAAATCACACGCTGTGTTATGGGGGTTTTATGTGTACACAGATGTCTATGTTCACATTACATTAAAAAATATTAGACCCTGAAATGTCTACCACCAATAACCTTGTGCACAAACTGTGCACTCACCATGAGAAGTAGGAGATTGGATTTTTATCAGTGTTTCCCTCAAGAAGGGAAAGATCAGAAATTATGTGAACAAAAGTATGTGAAATAAAAAAAGTATATAATATGAAATACAAAAAAAAAAAAAAAAAAAAAAAATTAAAAAAATTTAAAAAATAATAAAATTCTTCTGTATTCCAAGTGAAAAGCCACAGCTTCCCAAACCCTGTAATGCTCAGGGGAGCAGCTCCTGTGAGATGAGATGTAAAGTTGTTAAAGAGTCAGAGAGGACAGGGAGTGATTTTGAAAGGAGTGAGAGCACTGCATGGAAATAGATACCCATGATATAAAGTTATGACATTTGGCAATAGTGTGCAGCACAAACTGGGGTTTGTAATGGCTCCAGAGACCCTTCCCAAACCTTTATGGGACCTGAATTAATCATGTTCCAGAGAAGCCCATCGGAGCTGCAGGAAACCAGAGGATGTGATGGCTCAGGTCACCTCATACATTGTTTCGAGTTCTGCTGGGGTATTTGAGGGCTGGGATTCAGGAACAGGCTTGATGCAGGAGTGTTATGTATTTGGGAGCTTTCTGTGTGAATATAGCATACATTTTTAATCAAGAGCAATAGGTGCTGATGGCAAGTGCAGCTTGGAGTGTTCAGGTGGGCTTTTGGAATTTGTCATAGTGGTAAAAAATGTATATAATACAAACAGCATTCAGGCAGCAGATGCAAAGAATTATAAACCACCTTCTCTTGTGTTATTTTTGAGCGTGGTTTAGATAAATCTGTCTCCATGTGTAAAATAGCATCTTAACTGACACTTAAACCTTATCTTTTTGTATTGATTTAGTAGACTTTTAAACTGGGTTTGGTCCTAAATAGAGCAGCACGTCAGTGGCATTAGGAGGACTTGTTGATCTGGAAAGATCAGACAGTCTGGAGACTGAACATTATCTATGCCTCAACAATCCTGTTCTGCCCACTGCTGCATTCGTTGGAAATTCAGAAAATTATCACCTTGAATAAATCTCCAAATCCCTCTCCCACCTTGGAAACTTTTTTTTTTTTCCTTCCTCCCACAAATTTTCAGAGAACACGTTAGAACAAACATGAAGGTTCCTTGCACTTTGTCTGGTTTAGATTAATCAAAAGCTTTTGGCACTGCTGAGCTCTCCCACATCAGATCCTGTTCAAATGGAAGCATCATTCCCTCTGCTTCCAGGGCTTGCCCTAAAAATACACAGAAATGTGTATTACGTAATGCCTGTCTTCTGTCTCAAGCTAAATGAGTGTTAATTGAAAACAGGAAAGAACACCTAAAGTTAATAGGAGGAAAAAAGCTTTTAGGACTTCTGCGTTTTGGTTTAATTAAAACGACAACAAAAAAAGCCTTCCCCAAAAAAGCCCAAAAAACCCCAAAACCAGAACCCCTCCCCCCCAAAAAAAAATCCAAACAGGAAACATGATAATTTGATGTCCAATGTAAAGGTAAGGAAAATAATTATATCATGTTTCTGCTCCAATACCCTTCAGTCCGTCAGAAAGGCTTTTAGTGAATGTTGTAATTACTGCTCAGCTGCTCTGATTGCTCATTACATGACACACTCTTACAAGGAGATCATTTGCCTGTCAAGATTTAGTCAGAGTCATTAGCACTCACCTTTATCTTGGCAGAGAATTAAATGTTTTACTATAAGCTGCTAGTGATACATTCCATGCACTGCTGCATTTCCTAAACAGGGAGACAATTAAAGCTGCCATTGCCCTCTCCCCTTTCCTGGGGTGTGTGGCCACTAATTTTGTTTCACTGACCAATATTTGTTTTTAATGTTCACCTTTTTCTGTCACACTTAGATGTGCACAAGCACAACATGATGAAAAGGTCACAAGTACTATGTCAGAGTCAGGGTTGAGAGATAAAACACAGCTGTTCACTCCTGGTGAACTTCACTTCTACATTTTGGTGATGGAGTTTTATACTGACTGCTGAGTGGCAGAGCTAAAGCACAAAGAATTCAGGCTCTGTGTAATGAAACTATATGGAAGAAGGGTTAAGTGTATTTTAATAATCTTTGGTGATGGGTGAATGTGTCTGGGTCTTACCAGGTTATAATTCCTCTGTGGTGTGAGGGTCCCCCAGGGCAGGCACAGGGTGACAGTGCTCACAGTCCTGGGATTTCCTGTGAAAGGAAATAACTGCACTGCACTTGAGTGCCCCTCCACAGCTCAGTGATACCTGCTGCTGCTGCTGACAGTGCTCAAACACCCTTGGATCTGCCATTTCAGGAAGGATTTTTGTTGGTGTAAAGTAACACAGCTCTTCTGGCTCAAATTTTGATTGAGTCCAGAAGGCTTCAATTATTAAACAATTGTATTTTTACACGTTGGGAAATTCAGTCCTCGATTGCCCTTAAAAATTCAAAAGGAGTGAAGTCCACTGTGTAATTTTAGATCAGCCCAGTGCACAGGGTGTGTGATCTCTTCCAGTCCTAATTTCAGGGAACTAAAATTATTGCATCAGGAGCGTGTTCTTTTATTCCTTTTTCTGTCACCATTAGTAGCCAAAGTGAAGGCAATAGTGCATTATTTAGTCAGGATTGTTTGGGTTTGTTTAAGTATAACCTTGTGCACTGTGCCTTCATTCCTTTGTGGGCTTTGTGTTTCCCTTGCTGCTGTCCTTGGTACTGCAGAACACCCACTTCTGGTTTGCCCCAGGAATTGTCACAATTGTCCTCCTGCCCTGGTGTGTGGCTGTTAAAGACAGACTGGAGAGGGGTGGGTGGGCAGAGTGGTGTGAGCCCTTTGTTTGATGCCTTCTTGAACCTGACTCACAGGCTGCCAGGGACAGAGCTCTGAAAGTGTCACCCTGTGCATCCTGAACTCTCAGTGCTGAGTTTTCCCTGTGTTTTAATAAAGCAGAACTTTTACCAGAGCAGGAGCCACATCTGTGCACGAGTGGAAATTAGGGCTCTTTAAGCACCGTAGCAGTGGCCCACCAGAACACCCTGATGCTGGGCAAGAACCCCCAAAATTGCTATTTTCACCATAACTGGTGAGCATTACGAATAGGGATGATTTTTAATGGCTTTTCCTTTCCATTTCTCAGCCACGTCTAAAGCTGTCAGCGCAGAACAGAACAATTCTCCCCAGCTATTCACACTGGCTGAGGGGACAAATCTTGTTATGCACACTTAACTTGTTGTGGTTTGTGATTAAGGCAGAAAGCATGTTTTTCCTCTCTAAAACACTAGTCATCAAATGAGATTTAAAATGCAATCCATGTAGCCCAAGAGATTATCCCAGGAAATTTCCTCTGGTGCTGGAACCCTTTGGGCTCCACAACAGCAGCAGTACCCCAACAATTTCATGGTAACAGCCATATCTACACAAAACAACACAGAAACAGTGCTCTGAACAGAAAAAAACCCCACCAGATCCAAGTAGCTGTGCTATAAATCATTATTAATCCAGGAATGCTGCATATTCATTGTGGTAAAATTGCATTCTTAATTTTTTTCTTTGGAAAGTTTTCTCCAAGCCACGTTTAAGGCAAGTAACACTTGCAGACAGATACAGATGGCAGCAGAATTTGCTTGTGCATTAGTTACACCTCCCCTTTCTTCTTAGAAGTTCTGTCTCTGTGCCCCAAAACACAAATGGTTTAAAAATAAATTTTTTGGACTGGAACCACAAGTGCTATTAGGAAAAAGGATTTGTTTTGCCCTCTGAATTCTGCAGCAGGATATTGTTCTGTAATAAGTTTTCCACGTAGTGAGTCTCTCCAAGAAACAGGCCTTGGTTTTGAGTTGTGTGGTAGGATCTGCATACTCTAATCAAAAATAACTGGCCCATTGTGAGTGTATCCTCTGGGTTTTGGTTTCACTTCCAGATCCAAGGTGGAATAAGCCAAGGGTCTCAGCTCCTCAGCACTCTGAATTTTTGAAAAGTTAAGATAGAGTGAGGTAAGAAGCTCTGAGAGCTAAAAACGATGTCCTGGGGAGCTGTGCCAATGTCGTGGCAGGTAAAAGAATTATAAAAGAAAGGTCTCATAAAATCAGGCTTGCTCTGTTAAATTAATAGCTGGCCTGTCATCTCTTCTAAGTGTAGTTAAGCAATTTGCAAGTTCCCATGCAAAAACAGTCTTAGTACGAAAATTCATTAGCATAAAAAGCTATTCCCAGGTTAAAAAAACCTGCAATAACAAGGGATTTGCCCCATGAGAATCAGTAAAAAAAAAAAGTAAACAATACAAGAATAGAGAGATTTAATAAACAAGTAAAATACCTTTTACTAACCAGTAGAGTAATTAACAAAAAGCTATTAACCAATTAAAGTTACACGCAAGGTTTGTGAAAACTGCATAAAACGAGTTGTGATAATAAGGAATTGGCTTTTCCTGCAGAAAGATTAACAGACTCTCAGCTAATTTATTACAACATGCCTCCTTCCTCATTTTACTCACAGCACAACAGTCCTGGAATTCCATCATTCTCAAGAAACATTTGAAGAAATTTAGGGTCTTATCCTTTGTGGTAGAGCTGCAAAGTGTGCATTGCTCTGGGCTCGTTGCAGCAGTTCTTGGAGAGTTCTGTGATGTGGGTAAAAGGTGAGTCTCGGGTTTTAATCTGGTTGTTTCTCACCCGAGATTCCAAAGCTGGTGGTTTGTGTGGGCATGAAGGGTGTGATTTTCCCTCTTGACCTCTGAAGGATTTGGGGTCTGCTGTCTGACTCTGTGTCTCTGTGTCTGTGCTGAGCTCGGTGTGAGAATGATGAGGAGTCTCAAGGTCTTGGTTTTCTTGTTTCTCGCGTTGTTTATTAGTTCTTATCTTACAATTCTCTGTGTCCCCCAAGGTGTTCACAGCAGCCTGGACACGAGGGGACTGCCCTGTGATGGGAGGTCACTGCCTCTTATACAGATCACTGTGTACCCATTGTTTACACTTCTGTGCCAGTGTCCATCACCTGCACTAACAGGGTCATCTCTACTCTGCCCCAACCCACTGAAACTCCCCTGTGCCCACATCACTGCAGAAGATGGATGCCAAGGGGGAAGGAGAAAAGAACCCAGGGCACCGCCCTAAAATCTCCATCTTGTCCCTTTGCATCTACATTCTAAAAACCCAAAACTACAAAATCTTCTGCACAGTGATAACTACACTACTCTCAGTAACACCTTTGTGACTTGCAATTCTTCTCTCTGATGGATGTTTTTCTCATGGACCAAAATCAAAGCCTGTGTCCTCCTGGGCTCTGTGCCAGGCAAACCCCCCTGCACAGACCTCAGAACCTCTTTTTGGGGTCCCAGGCCTCTCTACCGAGGTCTGTGACCTTCCAGGGCGCCCAGAGGGATGCCCTGGACTCCAACAGGTGGGCACTGTGTGCTGAGCCCAGGGAGCATCAGCTCTGTGCCAGCACAGGAGCACAGGGATGTGACAGGAGCAGCAGGGGGGACAGCAGGGAGGAACTCTCATTGCTGCAGTGCACAGCCTCAGCTCACAGGGGAGGGAGCACCTGGGAAAAGAGAGGATCACCATCAGTGACCAACTGAGCAAGCAGAAAGAGACTTTGTAAATATTGCATGGAAAGAGAAAATGAGGGCATGTGTGCAGCCTTCTTTAAGAGAGGGAAGGAATGAAGTGATCTCAGGGAATTCAGGCAGGGTTACAGTGCTAAGAATTCTCAGTCAGAGAATAGTGGGAATATAACTTGGACAGCACCAAGGCTCCCCACAGGACCAAACCCCAAACAGTGCCAGTTGCTCTCTTCCCACAGGCACTTCAGCTGAGGATTCATTTTTCAGCACACTGGTTCCCAGTCCTGACAAAGCAGGAGCTGTGTCAGGGCACAGAGCTAATCTGTCTGACAGCTCCCATGCAGGACAGTTGGCATCTCTGAATTTTGCATCAGCGTGACCTGGAATGAAGCACCAAAAATGGGCAAATGTCTGACAGAATGGAATTAATTGACGCTGAGTTTGCAATCTGTTTTCCTTGGAAAAAAATGAGTCTTTACCAGTGAAAATACTAAATAATTATTTAAAAAAATACATAACTAATGGACTTGCATATGGTAACACTGTAATTTTTTTTTTCCAGTACAGGGATCAGTGTTAATACCAAAGCCTCACTCACCAGCCTCATAGAAATTGAGGAGATGTTTTTTTAGTGCCTCCATGCAATTTCAGGAACAGGTTTACCATTTTGTTCTCTTTAAAATGAGAGTTCTCAGGCCCTCACAACAAGATTTGCAGACAACACTTTGTAAGGATGAAATAAAGTGAAAAAGTAATGAAGCATCGGAAAAAAACAGTGCAGGAAAGTGTTCAGAGGTTATTTCCTTGTCTCACTCATGTCTCTGTGCTCCTATTTTAAATGCAAAGCAATACATTTTCCATGTTTCATGCTGACATAGTTTTTCTAATGTTTAAAGTATACTGATTATGCTGTAGGAAAAAGAAAAAAAAATAAAAAAAGAAAGGGAATAAGAATTATATGAGTGAAGATTTTCTAAAGAAGAGTCAGGATGTGCAATGTGGTCCTAAACCTGGAAGTTGGAATCACAGGCCAATGAAGAGAAGAATGCATAACTAAAAGTACTCAGAACCAAAATCTGAGGGAAACAGCCACAAAGGCCAAGACTAAAGAGAATTAAAAAACAACCAACCAAATGTAAATAACCCTGCTGAGATTTTAGTTATACTCACAAAGAAGGAAAGTAAAGGGAAATACAAGGCTAAGTATGTACTAAAAAAAGATGAAACATTCTTTCTGTTCTCATTTAAATCATTCCTAATTACACTGGGTATGTATTTAATGAAAATGGGATTAATGAGAAGATAGAAGTCAAAGCAGGTCAAATATATGTAATAGTAAAGAATGGTGTAAATCCACAGGGACAGGACCAAGAAAGTCACCCTAAGGCATTTAAAAACAGGCCAATTGCTAATGAATTCCTAAAGGAATTATGGTATTCACTTATTTAAAGAGACTTGAGGAAAATTGCAGCTGGTCATCTTCACTGTAATCCCTGGAATGTTCCGTGCTGAATTCTTACCTGGGCAGTTGTTGTGTAGCTTCAGGAGAGTGAGGCAGCAAAGTTAAATCCAGCCAAGGTAAATCTATGAGATTTACCAGATTACATTAATTTATTCCCCACTCTCCTTTTTTTTCCCCTTTTGGTTACTGATCTTGTAATCTTGATTAAAAAAAAATAAAAAATTAAAAGACAGGAAAAAAAAGTAATAGCAAATCCAGTATGGGGCTTCAGAGCAGTGGGGAAAAACTAGACCCAGAACCACCTCCAGAGCTCATTCAGTCACCCCAAAGCTCCCCTGTGGTAAGCAAGTGGTAGAGATGGTGCAAGGCTGAGCCCATTTGTGCCTTTCTGTGAGCACTGGCACTGTGCAGGGTAAGCAGGAGCTCCTTGTGAACCTCCCTCCATCCTGTGGCACCTGCCCTGAGCCCTGGAGAGAAATAGAATAGTAACAATTCTCTCTGAGCAGAAACTGAGGAATGAGGCTGCATTGGCTCCCTGCCTGCAGCTGCTGGGTGTGATTGGGACCAGTTTATGAGATATTCATGGTGTTGGCACAGCTGAACCAGCGTGTGCTGAGGTCTGTAGGATTTGTTACCCCGTTATCCACTAAAGGAGAATTGCGATCAAAACAAGCCTGGTGTTCCTGAAGAAATGTGGGGCTCCATCAGAGAGATAAAAACCAGGAGAGCTCAGCACTCTTCGGTGGGATGCCAGACCTGAGAGTGTGAGATTAGACCATTAGATTCCGGCAGTGGTTTATGGTGCAATAAAAGCACTGATGTGCTGTGGTGCAGCACAGGGAAAAGGAGTGGGACAGACCCAGAGCCTTGTGTGGGGCAGCACATCAAGGATGGGGTGAACTGTAAATGTGGCTGGTGAGAGCTCACAGAGGAGCTCTGGACTTGGCAAGGTGCAGCTGCAAGGGCCAAGTACATTTCCCTGCATGATACAGTGTGCTTGGCTAGTTCGTGACTGAATATTCAGTGTATTTCTGTTCCTAATCGTTCATTTGCTTCATGTCAGTGTCAGCTGCTGCAAAAATGTTTTTAACTGGAGAGCTGATCACCAGTGAGGTGATGTCTGTGCTTCTGATATTAAAACCTGCTAGTGTTAATAATCTTTGGCTATGTCAGCATCCTTTATATCACAACACAGGCAGGGGAGGGGCATCGTTCTGTATCAGAATAATTCCAGTAAAAAGTTTTAAGTGCTTTAAAAGTTTCATTTAATTACTTTTTTTTTTTTTTTTAATTGAGATATCATTAAATGGTTGTTTTGAAGCCTAAATCCAGGTCTGTTTGGCAGTGAATTACAATGAATGTGGTTGCCTTGATCTATTTTTCTTTTGTAACTATTTTGTCTCTTCCTGGCTGGATATTCCAAGGGAAATATTCAGGAGACATTCCCAGTGGAAGGTGCATTGTGAGGGCACTTGAACAATGTTCCCCTCTCTCCTTGCACTGGCTGTAACCGTGTGAAGTGCTGAGGATGAGGCAGAGTCAGGGGAAGGAAGGATGCAGCTCGGATAGTTAACATGCTTACTGTGCTCCTTAATGACAGATAAGCCAGACAGGAATGAAAAAGCCTTCTCTGTAGTCTTCCCCTCCAGGAGAGAAAATGGAATTAAAGTGCTAAGTTTGTATGGAGAAGTTATAAGTAGAAACTGGGGAAAATGAATTACGAAGGCTTTTATTTTACTCTCAACTTTTTCCTAAATGTCTTTTCTATTTAGTCTCTAACAATTCCATGAATACAAAGTCTTTTTAACCTACAAAATATTTTGACAACATTTTTCATTCTTACTTGCTGTACAGTTTACAAACATTTTAAAGCTTTCTTCTTTATCATCAGCCTGAAGGCTGATTTTTTTATTTATTTTTTCCCCTGGAAGGTAAGAGGAGAACATCTTCCATCAAAGGCACAGTCTGTTTGCTATAAGACAGAGAAATAAAATATCTGCAAGGCTACCTCACTTCTTAATCATTCAGAAAGACAGGACTGATATTTTAAGGCCAAGGGTGAACATTTAGAGAAACTTCAGTGAAATAAAACTATAAACACCTGATTGGAATTACTGCACAAACAATTTAGTAGTAGAATTTTCCTTTTTTTTTCTCTGGGCAGAGGCAATGCCTTAATTGTTTTGTAAGGTGCCTAAAACATTTGTGCTGTATGTTTGTGACTGAGCTGGGTGTTTAGTCTCCCACGGAAGTTATGGTATTTACTCCTACAGGGAGATTCCTAAAATCTTATTAACCAGGCTACCTAAACTTTTTCTTCCAGTGCAGATCAATCCCATAGAAGGGGAGATGACCAAGTCTGTCCAGAGTGCCCTGTGATTGTATGGATGCGATGTGGTTCAGGTCATCACGAGCTTTAACTTGATTTTACTTCTGTGATGTGACAAGCCACTTAGCAAGTCTGTTGATTTGGGGTGTTTTACCTCACTAGAAAAGCAGGATTGATGCTCCTGTTGTTATCTGCATCCTAGAGAAATATTTCAGTTTGTAGATGAGTATCTGTGGCAGGTTTGGACTACAGGGCCTCATCCCTGAGCTCAGCTTGATATATTTGGGCCAGTTCTATGCAAGCAGAATTTCCTTGGAGAACTTTTTTTTAATATAAATATTGTCTTTGGATAATACTACTTTAATTTCTGGTAATTGCCTCTCTCCTTGCCCACTTTGGTGGTGTTTTTCCAGCAGATAAGTGCTAGAACAGGACCCTGGAACCCTGGCCTGGCTCTGAGAGCTGGTGTTTGGCTCTGCTTGCTGCTCAAAACAACATGTCAAGTCAAAGTCAAAGGGAGAGCTGTGGACGCAGTCACAGGGGAAGCTCCACAGCCTGCCAGGGGAATGTCTGATGGGCACACTGTGATCCTGGTGTCTCTGATGGCCTGATGTTATCCTGCCTGACATCACCCTGTTAGGTACATGATGTGAGATGGCACCGTGTTGTGTGAGATAAAACCACGTTGCGTTAAAAGCTGGAACAGTAATGACAAAGCCAAACAGGCTTAACTGTTTGAGTATAACAGTTATAACAATAACTTCCTTGAAAGCCAAATAAAACAACGGTTTTCTAATCTGACTATGGGTCTTCCCATTGAGCTGAAGTTAATATAATTTCATGCAGGCTTAGCTTTTTACCGTTACGTGCACCTTCACGCCCACACACAGTTTATTTCTGGTTCTGCCTATGAATTCTTAATGTTTAAGGTTTAATAGGAAATGCACTGGCTGAGTCAATTAGTGCTGCAGCTACTACTACGTGTTTCAGCACAACTGTAGCTGTTGTAAAAGAAAATGTCATAACCTTCACAGCTGTCTCCTGCAATCCAGCACGAATAAAACAGGATTGCAAGTTCATCTTGTTTGCCAGCCTTCCTGTGTCTTAGCAAAACACACTTAAATTTGATATTGCTTCTTAAAAAAATAAAAATTAAAAAAAAAAAAAAAATCAGAATTATTTTTCCATCCAGCCCTTCTCCAGGCTGTTGCAGCCATCAGCATGTCCAGACCCTGCCTTGTTCCATCACAAAAGGAGAATTTCTGTGAGTTGGACTTGTATGAAATTATCACTGGCATTAGGGGAGGAGGAAGGTTGGCCTCTGCTTTTGGACTGCAGGTGAATGTCCCAAGGATTTTCCTGTGTGTGTAATCTGCCACATTCTACCCATGTGCAGCTTTCAGGATGAACTCCTTAGGAACTGGTCCTTTATCCATTAATGGCACCAGCAGAGCACTTTTTTTTACAATGTGAGTGTCTCACTGAGTTGTTTCTCAGTTTATCATTTGCAGGTGTCATGTAATTAAAGTTTAGTCTAGCCTAAGGATTTTTTAATGGTGCTTTCCCCATTCAGGCTATCTCAGGGTGCTCTGTTGGATTGGAGAATGATTATATAGGCAATTAACTGGGTCATTATGCTCTCAGCAATAGTTCACACACAGCTTTTTACATTACGACCTGAATTTTATGGATGAAACTAATGTTAGTCTAGACATCAGGGTCATTCACTCCTCTTTTCAAAGAAGCCCCGTGGGATGTTTAAACTTCTACTTAGAGGCCAACAGAGGGTCTGGCTTTATGATTGCTGTTAGCAGAGAGCAGTGGCTGGACTTGCCCAGACATTAAATACTGCGGTGTCAACAGCTGGTTATAAAAACATGTCCTGAGCCCCTCTAAAGCCCATGACCTGCTCCCCCAAAAGGAGGAAAGTCAATCAGTGAGCAGGACTGCAATGATTGTGTCTTAGTTTGGGATTGTGCTGCTGGCTCTCTTGGATAACGTTACAGCTCCAGATGTCCTAAAAGTCCTTTGCTGTTCTTTGATGATGAGTATTCATCTGTGACACTGTGATATTTCGGCCAATAAATTATGCCTATCGGTCACACATGGTAGATAATAAAGCATTCCCATAAAAAGCCTTCCATGAGAGGCTCTCTCAGTGACAGACAGTCCTGGATTACATGTGAGGAGCTTTGTTTGTGTGATTGACTTTTTGTTTCAAGAATGGCATCACCATAGAAGGTCCTTTTCAGTCTTAGAGTCCAGAGTAAGGGCTCCAAAGTGCCAGGTCCTGCTTGCTCTGAGAGTAGGATGCTGATTCTAAGATTTACTGGTAATTTGAGTTTACAGCATCCAGTGGCAGAGTTAGGCACTCAGTTGACTGCCTGGATCTGTGGTCTCATGGGCTTAAGGCACTTTATTTGGGGTGAGCTCTGTACACTTGGGTGACCCTCACTGAAAGCAGGGAACACCATCAGTAGGGCATCAGTCCCTGTGAGGATCAATAAAACTCTTCCACATGTTGGAGATGTCCTTTGCTCATCTTCTCCATAACAGTGAAGGAAGCACCAGGAGAAGGACAAAACAAGTATTTTCTGAAGATAAGGACATGCCTGGAGGGAATGTAGATTCCTGCTCCTTGGTGAGGACGGGAAAAGAAATTAATTGTGAAATGTGTTTCAAGAGCAAACAGCTCCAGAAGCAGGAAAAAAGAAAAAAGTGAATGTCTGCCCAAGAAGGAGTGGGTGACAGTTTCCTGGAAGCAAGTAGAGATGGAGAGAGAACAAACTGAGCCTGTTCTCAGCACTGGACAATTTCCTTCATTTTTTAGGGAGGGGATGTAAAAGTCATGGTAGCTGTGCAAGTTAGAAGGGAATTTACAGCTCTTGTAAACATCCACTGGGCCCAGCTAAGATGATTTTCTACTGCACAGTTTTCTATAAACAGTTTGAGGACTTGATAGTATTTCTGGCTGTGGCTTTGCAGCAGCAGGGACCACAGGACAGAATATACCTGCTGTGATTTGTGACTTCTCAAAAAACCATTGATTTCCCTGCAGTTCATGTACAATTTCATGGCACTCATTGATACTTGGTGCCTCCTCTGTTTTGTGCCTTGTCTCAGATATACATAGGGAATGGTTTTGGGGTTTTTTTTGCATTCCCATGTAAATGACCCAGTTCTTTAAAATGTAGCTCATGGACACAGTCCCTTCCAAACTGGGTCTGTCAGTTGGAAGGTGATTGCTTTGATGGTCTCTGGCTACAAACTGGAAGTGCCTGATGAAAATCAGTACATTTTAGAAGAGGTGGCACATAAGAAGTGCTTTCACTAGAGAGGATTTTTTGACAGCAACATTAGGCAGTGAGATTTCTTTGAATGCATGGACCTGATCCTTGTCTGAGAATCACCAGTGTGGCAGCTCTTGGTAAAGCTCATTTCAGTGTCTGGAATTTTTTGCATCATTTTTTTAAAGACATTTTCTTATGTTAAAATCTTCTGTCAGGGGACTTTTCTTGCCTCATGGTTTTTGAAGTGATGTTGTCCCCGTGCTTGTTTTTAATAGTCATTTGGCACCTGACAGCACAAGTCTTCTTATCTATTATCTTCCATTCTGTGTGCACTATGGCTGGTTTGTTTTGCTGCTATTTATAGGAGAGGCTCCCACAAGGCTGTGGGCACTGGTAATGGCTTTTAGAGAACAGAAATATCCCTGGAGAAATTTCATAAATGGAAAATAATCCAGATGATAAACAGATGCAATGAGAGAGCATAAACTGGCTTTTCATGCCTGCATCACTCAGAGGAACCTGTCAGTCCAGAGCTGAGCTATTATGGATCTGTCTCAAGGAATATATGCTTTATCCTCCAAATATGATTATTTCCCCTGACAAAAGAAAATACCAGTAGACTGACATTTCTTAGGAAATCTAAGTAGTTTCAATATGGAATATATGGAAATTTCAGTCATTTACATGCAACCATCATTGTTTTAAAGGACCGCATGATCTAAAACGCTTTAAAAAAATAATAGAGGAGGAATTAATATGTTTGCTGGGAAGGGATGAAGCCAGTCACAAAGACTCCTTTTTAAAATATTGCAGATATTGTATATGAGGAATAGTTAAGATCATTGAAGGAAAATATTACACTGAAATGCTGTTGTGGTTCCAGATAATAGTGACAGTAGTAGATATTGTATGTGAAGAGTAGTTTAATCATTGATGGAAAATATTGCACTGAAATGCTGTTGTGATTCCAGATAACAGTGACAGTTTCCTGCACAGCCTGACCCAAACCACTGGCAGTTCTTGAGTTCAAGGCCAATTGTTCACCTGGCCAACCCTCCTCAGTTATGCTGGGAGGTTTAGCAAAGCAAATGCCTTTGTCATTGAGGCTCAGCTTTCAAAACTTTTGTCATGCACCTCTCCATAAAGAGAACAGGCAGCTTCAAGGAGCTCTCTCTGCTTCCCAGCTCTCTCCTGTGCCTGGTTTGTAGGGACTCCCCAGCCAAAAGTGCTGGGACATGCTTTTTATACTCACGACAGGGATTTTAATTTTTATTTTTTTTCTTTTTGGTGCTGCCTTCTCAGAACACTCTCTCTCTGTGTCCCCCATTTATCTCTTAAATTCCTAATCTGCAGGGCCTGTATCTGTGTGAGCAGACAATGTGTTTGCAGTGCAAATGGAGGAGGGCTGAACACAGACATCTGCTTGACTTTTAATAATTGCTTACATCTCCAAATATGTTGGTTCTAAACTATCCAATCTGTGCCCAAATCTCAAACTAGGCATTCGGAAACCTAATTACAGAGTGAAGCAAAACATTTAGATTAGGAACAGATGCCTGGTGCTAAGCACGTAATTTTGAGTGTGTTTCTGTTCTTGCTTTAAGAGGGCAAGGGAGCTGTGAGTCACTGTAGTCTTCACTTCAGGGGTTGGGGCATCACCTCCAGACACAGCCTTTCTTTATTTCCAAGCCAAATAAAATTCTAATGGCAGCTACCTGGCAGCAATGGGCCAATCTGTGTTTAAGGTAAGTATTTTCCATCATAAAAGCTTTAAGCCTTCAGGTCTTCTATGGTAAAGACAGCTCAGGAACTCAGGATGAAATCTTTCCTCTGGAGTAAAGGGAACTTTGTCCAAATGAATTCACAAGTGTGATATATAACAGCTTCCTCAGTTCTTCATCACTGTCCTGTCCTGTCCTGTCATTATTCAGGTAGAGACAAAATTATTTCAGCTGCAGGTTTCATCTCCCTTCAGCTGTGTGCATTAGACAGTTGTTTTTTCGAGTCATCACTGTGGATTTGCCCAGGTTGTTATGTAAATGTGGAAGTGTGGACTGGTGCTTGTACAGTGTCAATCCTGTAGGTACCTCGTGTTTATGCTGGGGTAAAGCATCAACAATATCTCTTCCCAAGATAAGGAAATTCCATATAATAATTAAATAATAATAAAATTATTGTTTAATAATTTATTATTATAAAATTAAATAATAATAAAATTATTATTTAAAATGATAATAATTCCATAAATAATTAAATGTTTTTTAAATTCCAAACATGGGAGGCAGCATGAAGCAAACCACAACTTTGGTACATTAAATTTTTCTGTCCCATTGGTGCTGACTGATCAAATGTTGTGATATTGGCATTGGGAACTCCTTTTGGATAAAATCCACTCCATTTTCATTACCAATATCTGTTAGAAAGCTGATCAAAGCTTAGTAGGAATTGTGGTTGCTCCACTCCTGGCCTGTTGTGAAGCAAAACCTTTCTGTCATCCTAACTGAGAAATCAGGGATTGTTTTTTCTCTTCTGTTGTAAGATAAGCTGAATTCCCAGCTCAATATTTGCATGGTATTGAAGCAGGACAGCTGAACACATCCAAACAGAATAATTGTGTATAACAGTTTGCTTGTGCATTTTCATTCTGTTCTGAAAGCCAAACACATTTCAAAATGTTAGAATTTTCCTGAGGAGCTGAAGGGGCTGAATTTTGATTAGTTGTGATGCAGGGAGCATCTGTGGCTGGGTGTGTGCTGTGGGTGCTGCAGGATTATCCCTGTAACTCCAGTGGTAACTTCGGTAGCTCTGCTCAGTGCTCAGGCAGCTTCTGTCTTCCAAATGCAGCCAGGCTGTTTGCAGCTGAAGTAATCACACACAGAAGTTCATCATCATTTTTAATAAAGAGAACGGAAGCTTGACAAGCCAAAAAAAAATGATTAATTTACAGTTTCCCTCGGTAGATTCCCAGTATCAACAATGGAGATAGGAAAGTAAAGACTTTACTCATTTTAATGGGATTACAGATTCTCCTGAGCATCTGGGGTTAAACTGGCAAAAAGAAACTGAAATCGGGAATTTTTTCACTTATTATTTTTCCACAGGAAAAATAATTACATCTTGTAATAGTCTGTGCTCTATGCTCTATTCTGGGTATGAAAAACCAGCAATTGTGCAGGAAAGAATCAAAAAAAGTTGATGTCTGTACTGATGTTTTGGCCCTTATGCTGCCTTTAGTTCCCTGAGGTGTGGGCAGCCTCATTGATACAGGTACAGAGACGTGGAAGGAAAACTGTGTTTTGGTAGCCAGGGTTACCAGATTTTAGCTTGGTTTGTTTTTTAGCTTAGTTTGGTGCCTGTGTCACAGCTCTGGGCCAGAGATGGAATCAGGGAGCAGCCCCTGGTAGCAGGGACCTGCAACACTGAATAAACCAGCTCATTTAAATTTAAACCAGCTCTGCCCTGTGCTGTGCATCAAAAACATGCTCAGCTGCCTGTTTGCTCTGGATCCTGGCTGCCTTGCTCAGAACACCAGAATCATAAGCCTGTTTTGTTTTGATTCTGCAGAGGGTGGGGAAAAGGGAGACAACAGGAGGAGACGGGAGCTGTTTGTTATTTATGACCATATGTCATTGTAGTAGCTGTGCAGGAACCAGAACTGTGACTTTGGAAGGGAACTCACTGAAAAGATTTGAAAAGGATTTAATTAATTCCTCCCTCCCTCTATTTTATCTCTGTCTGGAAAGAGCTGGCCTGTGTGGCTTTTCTATGGCTCTGTGCAGGATCAGGTGCCAAAGTGTGGTAATTAAAATTGGGACTGAGGAGGATGTGGTAAGACAAAAAACCATTTTTCTTGGCACACACCTCTGTTACAGTATTATAAAAATAAATTGCTCACAATTTTTTTCCAATTTTTCAAAGCTTCAAAATCCCCTTCAAACCACCTCCTCACAAGGGGAGGAAAAAAAAAAGGCAAAATTTCACACATTAATTATCTTCTTCAAACTTGCACATCATTTCAGAGCCTGTTCTCATTACAGCCAAGTTTGAGGATGATGTGGCTTCAATAATGTGCAAATGTAGAGATTCTGAAGGGGGAGTGTTGCTACTCTGAGTTGTTCATATCTGCAGCTGCCACACCTCTGCTGGGCAGGGGGCCCCAAAGAAAACCCTCACTGGAAAGGTGCTAAACTCAATTAGTGGTTGTTCCATCATCAATCCAAAATGAGTGAGGAGAATTTGTGCCACCCTATGTCAAGAACTTGAAAGAAAATGAGATTTGTTCCTGAAGAGGAGCTCAGGCTGGAATGATACAGGATAAATCAAACAATTGCAGGAGCACTTTACCTGCACTCCACAATTGCTCTTAAAATGGCTGTAATATGTTTTATTTTCTGTACTATTTTGTGGACAGTCTAAACAATAGTCATCACCATCACTGATCTTGAAGGGGGGAAGGAAAAAGAAGCTATATATTAAAAAAGCATTAACAGCATACAAATATATCCTTTATACCATATCCCAGCATAGCCAGAATTGCTGTTCTATCTGTGGGAAGCTCTCCAAACTCTGAGTGTCACTCTGACTAAAAGCCCTTTGCTGCACAGTAAAGCTAAAGAAAGCCAGATCAAGCTATTCTGTGAAGAGTTTCTTATTCTAGGAAGCACAAGTCTGCTGAGTATGTGAAAGGGTACAAACAGCAAGTTTGGTCTCCCAGCCCACTAATTTCCAGCCCACCATATGGGGATTTTAATGTAATAGCATTATATTTTAATGTTATATTTTAATGTAATAGCATTATATAGGCAGGGGATGTGTCCTCCACATGTAGAGTGGCTGCTGTCTGCACATTTATGCAAAACTCCACATTTATTTAAAGGATATCCTGGTTACATTGAGAGGCTGAGTCTAGACAGGCTGAGGTGAAAGCATCACCACAAGTAGCTTAATTGCCCCCAAATATTTTTGTCATGTTCTGCACCCGTCCTAAAAAATTGGCTTACAGGGAGTGCTCTTCAGATGCTAAATAGATTGTAATATTTAAATTTGCATTCATGTGAACGTTGTCACAGCCTCGCCACCATAACGAGCTATTCAGAGAGCACAATCAAGCCATGTTTACAGTGCTTTTATTGCCATTCTGCTGCGAGTTACAAGGTGCCTGACAGCTTCCCTCTCCTCCAACTTGTCCTTTTCCCTGTTTAATAAACACTGATTTGTGTCTCCAGCCAGGCAGAGCTGGGTGTGCTGTCTGCAGCCACTGTGGCAGCACCATTTTGCTTTATTTTGATGAGGGAATGTCCTTTGCAAGCAATCCTGGGGTGCTCAGGAGGACAGATGGGGACAGAGGTGGAGGGCAGAGCTCCTGTGTGCTCTGATCCCCTCCAGGGCTGCTCTGTGCTCTGCTGCTCATGAAGGGCCAGTGCTGTAATTCAGTGTGTTAAGTGTATAAGTGGCTTGGCAGGATTAAAGTAATCATTTAGCCATGGAGCAAAAAAAGCCAAAATGTCACCCTGCTCTCCTCCTGGAGATGAATGTGTTTCTGTTGTTGGAAGAACCTTGAGGTCCTCGCTGAGACGGTCTGGGAGAAGTTTTTCTAGTTGGACTCTAGAGAAACGGAAAATATGTCTGCAAATGGATCTTCTTGCTCTCTGACATGAAGTGAAAGCTCCAAGGGGATTTAGATGGGAATAAAGTTGTGATAGAGGTATTAAAGTGTCCTCAGAGGCAAATCCCTTCTCAGAGAAGAACTATGCAAAACACAAGATAATTTCTAAAAATACATATAGTTTACATGGAGCAGTGTGAGAATCAGGCTGCAAAGATTCAAACACTTGAAAGGAAGAAAATGCAGGGCAACAACTGTCCAGCTCCACCTCTGGGCTCTCAGTGGACCTGATATGTTCTGTTCAGCAGGGAGGAACAACTGCTGCTGCCACTTGGTCAAATCCTCTGGAAAACATTCAACAACCAGGTTTTCATCTTGCTCAATTCTCTGTTGTCCAGCCAGCTGACAATCAAAAATCCTGCAAGAGTCCTTCCTTTAGTGTCACACTGTGTAGTGTAGGGATCAGTGTGTGAGGAATGTTAGTTATTATTTGAATTTACATGGTTCAGGTTGTTCTGTGCTCATTAGACACTGAAAGGAAGTTTCAGGAGGGAAGAGACACCAGGGCCTCACTCAGCTTGTGAAATCCTGCCATAGTTCAAAGTTACAACAGAACTGATTCCATTTATCCAAATCCACAGGTCTCTTCTTTTTATCTCATTGTTCACAGGGGTGCAAGACTGTACATTGGAGAAACAAATTGAACTTGGCTTTTGGCAAGACTTCCAGAAATAGATTTTTAGGCATGTTATCCTGTGCTGCTCCCTTTCTGGGTTCTTGTATCCTTGTTTTGATTGGCAGTAGTTTTTTTTAGGGCAGAAATGACTCGCCTAAGCTGCTTCTTCAAGGTAAATATGAGTTATAAACATAAGTTTTTCAGGTATGATTTATATTTATATTATTTGGCCAGAAAGAAACAGTCTAAACACAGTAAGTGACAGATGACACTTGGTGTGGTCCTTCCAACCCAAACCCAACTAATGGTTTATGCAGTTATAAACAGCATTTTGCTTGGTTAATAATCAAGATTTGTGGAGATCACTAACCTTTCCCATGTTTGGTGGGAGAGGAAAAGCTTTTCGGGGACACAGCAGGTATTTTTGAAAGCAGAATGAACACATGGATAAAGCTTTACCATCTTTTCAGAAGTCACTGAAGCACTTTGGCCAACATTGAAAGCAGCAGGAGTATTAAATTAAAACAACAAGGCCAAGAGAGGTGCCAGGAACATCATTCCAGGTGATAAATTTCTATCTAAGCCCCAATGCAGAGACTTTAAAGATGCTCTGGCACTAGAAAGCACCAGAAAAGGCCAATTTGTGTCATGATTTTGCCTCCTTTCCTCTCCTACACCTCTGCTCTGGTCAGATGCATCCGAGTTGCAGATTGACAAACCAGTGAGTTTCAGGAGTCAAGAGGTTTTTTTTAGACTCTTTGGGATTACATAGAATTAATAATCCAATTTGTTGTTTTAGTCCAGTGAACCAGTGACCTTGTAAAGGAAAGGAATACTTAAAAAAAAAATAAATAAAGCAACTCCCTTTAAAAGACCCAACCAAAACAAAAGGCATTTGCCTCTTTAGTACATTTGTAATATTTTATGACATCTAAACCGTTGAGAATAGAGTTTGGGAGTTCAAACAAGCACGGAAAGGTGGAATATTTGCTGGTAAATTGCTTGGCTTTTGACCCTTAAAATTCAGATTGTTAAGGATAAAGATAAATTTAAACCAGGATCTCAGTTTAAAGGAACCTGTCAAGATACTTTCCCATCATCGGTAAAACATCTCCCCTCAGGCTGTTTGTTATATAACAATACCCTAAGGATCTTGAAATTCAAATCTGTTTGACTTTTAGTTATTTTTTAAATGGTCACTTCTCTCTGTTAAATGAAGTCAATTGATTTATTGTAGGGTAGGACAGAAAACATCACTCTTGTTTGAATGTGATATATGATAAAGGAATTCTGAAGAATAAGTTTGAAAGGAAAACCTGGAAAAATAAAGAATGTGAAATCCTGTTCAAGAATGATGGAGAATTGGAAAAATTACATATTATACCTATATTTATATTATACCTATATTTTATTATATAAATTCTGAAAATTTTAAGTGTGCAAACACATAAGTGAATATATCAAAATATTTCTATCTGGTAATGCTGAATCCAACACCTGCTGCCAGTGTGCATTGTGTGCACTTGTACACTTTGTGTGCCTGTGCTCACTCAGAGCAATCCACCTAACAGAACCTGAGAAAGCTGGAACAAAACGTCCTCTTTAGTCCCTGAAAATCCTCTGTTGAGCTTCACTGGAATTGGCAGGCTCCCTCCCAAAGTCCTTTGCTGCAGTCAGAACATATTACCTGGCAGGGGAAAAAAAGAATCAAGCTGACTAATTCTGAATGCAGCTTTGAGGATGCCATATGAAAAACCTTGTTTAACTTAGACACTGTCAACAACACAGAGAAGGGTGCAATGTCGTTTCCAAAATAACTGTTTCTCTTTGTTTTCGTGCGTGCCTGGATATCTTAAGTTCACAAACACACGTATTATTTTGAAATCTTGCCCAGTGCATGCAGATATTTATATCTGAAATGGTAGAGGAGCTTCAGTTTGATTGGTGGCAGAGAAGGAAGGAAGCTCAGGCTGGATCAGGCTTGCTTGTCTGCCAGACAAAGGGTGCAGGAGATTTAAGGGCAAGTGCATTGACTTGTGTGACTGGAAGATAGAAAACAGAAGGAGCATTAGTTTTAAAATAGTTGTTAGGAATGCTGGTAAAGTGCTATTTCCATCTTACAGTGACTCCTGAAATGAATAGGGACTACTAAATTTTAGTACATAAACATTGTGCCTTTCACTCATAGAGTGATTTATTCAGTTTCTCAGCTCACTTTACTGTAGGAGCATCCCTGGAGGGCAGGGAGAGGGAACTCTGCAGAGCTGAGATATTCTAGACACACGGGGGTTTATTGCAGGGTGGTGGGGAAAAAGGGCTTTGCCTTCAGCCACAGCCTGGGCTGGAGGGAACCCCAAAGAGAGAGGGGGAGAGGGGTGTGAGGTGAGGGGGGTAAAAGAGACGAGAGGGGTAAGAGAGGTAAGAGCAAGAGCAGTAAGAGCAGTAAGACAGAGAGTGAGGACCTTGTTCCAATCCATTCCATCTCATTTGTGTTGAATATTCTAATTTACAGTGACCAACCAGCACGAGATACAAACCCTCCAGACTTTGCCTGCAGCCCATGAGAACTGCTCTATCACCACATCATCCTGTATTCTAAACTCTAAAGAGACTTTTCTCATCCACCTTTTCCCTGATGCCTTGGCAGGGTGGAGAGGGGCTGCACCCTTGGGCTCCTTTTGTTTTCTGTCCTTCCACCCATCTCCAGCTCATCCCCGTCTTCCTGCCTGCCATGATCACATCTCAGAGCTGCCTTTTTTTTTTTTTTTTTTTTTTTTTTTTTTTTTTTTTTTTTTTTTTTTTCCCCACAAAGGAGAAATTGTGGTTAACTGCACTTTTTAACACCCATGAAAAGGAGCCATGTCCTTCATTAGCTTACACTAGAAGTGTCTTGCCAGCTCAAACATTTTATTTTAGTGACAAGGTGGGGGGCTCAGTTATTTTTGCGTTTTTATTGGTGCCCACAATTATTTTTCCTTGGTTTTGCTCATCTTTTGCACCGCTGGCCACAGCATGCTCGCTGTTGCCTGCAGGTCAGTTTGCAAATGAGACAGCTGTTCTGATTTGGACACAGAGTGGACAGAATCTCCCTGGCAACTGGGGCTGCACAAGGGCTGCCTTGCATGGCCCTGCCCCATGATTTTGTCTCTCCCCTCATTTTGGTAGCCATCACTCACATGGGATTGCAGGGTCAGGGAGGGCACAATGCACAGATACATAAGGAATGGAGCCCAAGCAATGGAATATGTTTTAATTTTCTGCACGATGGGACCCTGCTATCCTTTTGTAAGAAATAAAATACAAAGTTCCTGAGTGCTGGTACTGTAAAGTTCCTTTTTAGTTAGATACTATTTACCTAGCCTGTAGTAAGGCTTTTGCTGTTAAATATCGTTATCTCAGACCTGTTGTAATTGCAAATGCTTTTCCTGAATGTTATTGCTGTTAAATGATACTTATCCTGGACCCCTTTGAAACTATCCTACCCATGGAGTATCACCCCTGCTGCTCTCATGGCAACCAATGACACCACCCAACATGCAAATGAGGAGGCCTCAAGTGCTCATGGGACACTATTTGGAGATAAAACCCCTAAAAACAACGAGCCAACCCAAAATCAAGAACTAAGAATAACCACTCTGGGTCAGCAGAACCATAAAGAACCTCAAACCAACCAAAGCTGGGTTCCACCTCATCACCATAACTTAAGCAGCACTCAACCAGACGGATATCCCTAGACCACGAACCCAACCATGTCTTCCCAGGGGCTCCCGTGAGGAGGAAGCCCCAGCTCTGCCCTGTGGTAAAGCTGAACACCTCCTCCCCTGTGTCATCCCAAAGCTGAACACCCAAAGCTGAACCACTTCCCTCCCTGTGTCATCCATCAGGAGCAGCAGTGGTGTGTGTGACCCCTCAAGCCCCCACCTAGAGCTGATCTTAATAAAGGCATTAAAAGGAGCTGGCCTCCTTGCCCATTCATTTCACTTTCGCAACTTTTTTTAGTTAAAAAGTGTATTCTGTGGTGCTCAAACACGTATTCACACAGATGGGTTTTGTCGTGTGTGTGAAAATATTCTCCAGGCGTGAGCCATCAGAGCAGGGCTTGCTTTGGTTACCCACAGCACTGAAGTCAGCACAGGGAGAAGCAGGAGGACACGAGGTGCCTTGTTGATCAAGAGACCTTTATGCACATGGATTATAATTTTGCTTTTGTAATTCTCTGTTAGGGAAAATGAGCAGTTGTTTTTGCTGGCATAAACCACTCTTGAGTTATAGGGGACATCTCTCTTTCCTGATATCAGCGTCCCCCCTGATGGCAGCTCCTCCATTCACCAGTGAATCTGTGGCAAGTTAACACTTTTAAACACTTTTTCTCACTGTGTGGACACTGCCCAGACTGTAGGAGAGAGAAAATCCGAGGGGTTACGTGTGAGCTTGGCATAATCCAGGTATAGAAACAAGGTAGTTGTACCTGGAAAAGTGTCTTAAAGGATTTGCTGTTCCTGAAGCTATCAGGGAATCTTCTCCACTCTGCCCCTGTACTTCCTTCTGGGAACTCCCAGAGGCAAAACTGGAGAGCAAATCTGTAGAAATAAGTAACCGTGGCCGTTACCACAAACCTATTGTGGGTGGCTGTTCCCTCAATTAACACTTTCACCCTGTCAGGTCAATTCTCTCTTCTTGTGGAGATTCGCCTTTTAGACACCCTTGAAAGCATTTCAGTTACTTTTTTTCATTAGTCTGTATACACTGCACGGGCTCTGGCTGTAATTGCTGACAGATGCCTCGTTAGCTTAGGAGTGAAATGTATTCTACAAGAAAAAAAACCCTGCCAAGAGCCATTACCTAATGACCCAACCTCTGCTGATCCCTTGACACTGCAAACTGGAGCCTCACTGGCCAGATCCACTGCTGAGTGCTTACAAAACCATACTCGTGCAAAAAAAAAAAAAAAAAAAAAGATATTTTTGGGGGACGTGGATAACAGCAAATGGCATGTTGGATATCAAGACCCTTCGCCCTTCTTGCCTCAGGCTGTGATTTCTCCTTCCCAGTGCAAGTGGGTGCCAATTACAGCTTTGTGGCCTCTGGGTGGCTGAGGAAAGCAGGGTCTCCTAGCTCTGCTGCCTGAGAGGAGATCTTTGCTCAGGACAAGGGGATTTTCTGTCAGGAAGAAGTCAAAAAATAGATTTCCCTACAGCCATGAGGTCTCTGGCACGCCAGAAGGCGTTGCACTGCTTTATTAGAGAAAGGGAATGGAAAAGCAGCATGAGATGGATGTGACTAATAGCAATGGGAGCCCTTGGGCCTGGGGTTTGGTTCCTTTTTATTTTTTTTGGGTTTTTTTGGTTTTTTTTTTTTGGTAGTTTGAGTCTCCCTGTGAAGGTTAACTAGGGAAAAAAGCCTCATCTCCACCAGCCAGCTTTGCAGACTGAAATACTGCAGCCATGTCTCTTTGCTCTCTGAAGGCTGCAGAGCTGATTGTTTGGATGAACAGCTTCGTGGAAAAAAAACAGAGGCAATTCTCCTTCTCTTCTTAGAATTTGGGATTTAAATGGCTTCAGAGCTGCTTCCATGTAGGAGAGTAGCACATGTGGTACAAAGGCACTGTGTTGGAAACCTTGAATGAAAAGGCAGGGAAGAGCAGAGCACTCCAGCGCAGGATTTTGAAAACCAGCAGTTCATACAATGAAAATGTTTGGGAGAGAAATTTTGGTGGGAAACTTGGAAAATGTAGCTGGGAACACACAAGTGCCATTCGTTTCTGGGAGCTTTGGACAGGGTCAGCAGAATAGTGAAGTACAGTGGTGTCTGTGGCAGCTGGGCTGCCTCTGCTCGTGTATCTAAGCATGGAACAGGCTGGTTGGGGTGATTAGGACTTTTGGGGGGAGGTGGATCAAGTTCTGTGGGCACTGATGGATTCCCAGGTGTCCAAGAGAAGGGCCAGGTGATTTCTGGCTGGTATTCACCTGTAAAAAGGCTCCTTATTCCCAAGGGCAGAGGGAATGGGAGCTCCCTCAAACTGGCTGGCTCACCCTACTTGCTGAAAATGAAACCCTAATTCTCTCTGTGTGCCTACTTAGTGTTTCATCTCTTGCAGGAGTTTTAGGGGCCTTGCTGTGAACTGGTGTCAGCATTTCTGTGGCAGGAGCTGCTGAGAGCTGGAGCTCCTGGGAGCAGAGCAGGGCTTGTTGTAGTGCAGTCCTGGCTGTGTTATAAATGTATATTATAAAGTTGGCTTTTCACAAGATGTGTGCTATATGATTAATAATATGGTAAGGATATAAGTTTTTTTTTTATTTCTGCTGTTAGTAAAGAAAATCAGGCACAGTGGTAGTAGTTGATGTAGCAGCTGCTTAAACTGTCTGTTTGGTGGGGATAACACCAGTGAACATGTGAAGAAGACTCTGCTATTGATACACCAACTATTGCTATTGATAGCAATAGTTTGTATTCATAGCAATTGACCAACTCTGCTATTGATCAGCATCTCCCATCTGAAGAAAGTCTGGCCCAAGGCCCAGCTGGAGGTGACAATGAAGACACAGCCCAGAAACACAAATGCTCTAAAAAGGGGGACCCAAGGAGGGGCCAGGCAAAACAGTTCCTGGAATATGGAAACTGTTTATGGAAAAATATGAATATTCAACAGACTATACAATAGAAAGGGTATTTAAAGAATGTCTCTGATGTGGCAGGTGTGGACTTGGCTGAGTGCAGAGTCACCTGGCTGTGCTTTGCTTTTTTATCTCCTCATTGTCTTATTTTCTATTAAACTTATTGCTTAAAATTTACCGAGAAAGTGAACCTTGTTTTCCACAGCTGCTTGATAGAGTGCTGTGCCTTGGTGATTCCTCATTCCTCTGAGCCAGCAAAGCAAAGAATGGAAATAATTTATGCTTGACTCTGATCCACATCTCCTGTCAGCCCTTGGCATAATCTGCATTAGGAAACAAGTTGTCCTGGCTGGGTTCCCTGGTGACGAGGGAGGTGAGGAGTCCATTACATTTCCTATCAGTGTAACATCACAAAACCACTCTGGCATTGATTGCACAGCAATGGCTGCAGCAAAGCATCTCCTGCTGCAGTGATGGGAGGAGACGAGGATGTCACAAAGCAAGCCTGAAGTGCCTGGAGTTTCCTTCTAAACCTAATTAGATTTAGAGGACCCTTCTGTTTGGAAGGAGTTTGGATCTGACCCAAGAAGAGCAGCCTGAGGCAAGGATGATCAGTAAAGGCAGAGTCAGGGAGCTGCAGGAAAAATGCCCAAATCTTCATTGCTACAAGTCCCAGTTTACACAAATATGAAAGACTTCCTCAAGCACTATGCTGAGTTTAATTTATAATCTCTGGTGAAATATATATTTTTTTTTTTCCATTGCTATTTTTAGGAGGAGAAACAATCAAAAAAAAGTTGGTGTTTTTTTTTTTGTTTTGTTTTGTTTTGTTTTTTTCATGGGAATGCATGAATGCTATAATATCCCATGGGAAAAGCTCTCTGCTTCTACCTGCCTCCTTCATTTTTAAGAAACCTTTTCCACCTCTCCCTTATGGATATGAGAAACAAGGAGAAAGACTTTAAAAAAGGATCAGAATTCTCAATTTTTAATAGTGCTCAAAGGAGAAGTCTCAAAAGGCCCCACAAAGATTATTTTAATAGAAAAAATTTGGTTATGTACCTGCAAAACTGTTTATTAAGATCACAGCAATTCCCTTGCTCCATGCCAGAGGAAACCTCTGTCAGGGTCCAGAAATCTGACTCAAAGGCAGAGCTCTCATTTTGATAATTTTCCATTTCTTCACTTCCTGGTGCCTGGCAGATCACGTAATCCTGGTTACACACTTCATCTTTCTGCTTCTTGCTATTTCCTCTTCAGTTTTTCTTCTTCCTTTTCCACCTTGTATATGTGTTCTGGTCAGTGAAACCAAAATTCATCTGCTTTTCTTCTGGTTTCCCTGTTTCAGACATCAGTGTCCTTGTCTTCTGTGTTTTTCCTCCCCTCGGAAGTCCAGAGGGAAAGAAGTTTTTTTTACAACCTTCCTCTGGTTATTTACTCAATTTCTGGAATCTCTGCGATTTCTTTTGCTAAGGAGTTAAAACATCCACAAGGAAAGCAGCAACAATGCTAAAACTTTATCATTTGAAAATTAGGAAAAAAAATAAGAATGTAAAGCATTAGCTGCGTGCTTTCAGTTTCTTTAACAGTCTTTTTTCTTTTGTTTGGTTTTTTTTTTTTTTTTTTTTTTTTTTTTTTTTTTTTTTTTTTGGTAAAATTTATGGATGGATACCCACCTGTGGCAAAAGCTCATCAGGTCAAATGATGTAACACTGATGATTCAGTCTCAATTCTGAAGAGTAACAGCTTTGCAGTGCCTGGACCTGAAACTCCAAATTCTGGGGTTTTTTTAATGCTCAGGGTAAATAGTTACTTTAGTTTTTAGTGAATTCACCATGTAATTATGGGATTGTATGCACCTGACTGTCTCCAGATCAGGGAGAGCCTAAACAAAGACAAAAGGGCTGAATCCTTAATCACTGAGATTAATTAGGTATCTGCAACAGGTGTAAATTATCTCAAAGTGTTGCTACATCTGGTTGTGGAAAAGCACACTTGTTCAAAGAGAAACACACAAAAATGATTGGGGATTTTGGAAGAAAAAGCAACAAACGTTAGTCAGTCATAGGGAAATATAATAATCCTCTTTATTTGCTTTGAAGCAATTTTTTGGAATCTTTTTGCCAGAAATGCAAGTTTATATAATAAATAAAAGTGTGTTTCTCCATTGAATTTTAGAAGGGGATTTCCCCCCCTAACTCCAGCTGAACAGTGGTTTCCTCCTGTTTTCTCTCAGAATTGTTCTGCACATCTCACACCGTTGTTTTTAGGCAAATTAATAGTCAAGGAACTTTTGTTCACAGTCCTCTTTTAAACATGCAAAGAGACTGCAATCTTGTAGGAGATGCCAGCAGCACCTCAAACTCTCCAGGGACGTTTTGACTCAAGGAGCCAAACCTATTTTCCCCTCAATTGGCTCTGTAATGGAAGGATGGAATCCTGGAGACATTTATTAGCTGCCAGCTGAACTGGAGAGAGACAAGCACTTGGTGTGGGCTCAGATCTTTATCAATTAGCAAACGCAGGTGTCACAGAGACAGGGGACAACACAAATCCTGTAGCAGCAGCGGTGGTGCAGCTCACATCGTCTGCCTGCCTTTCTGCAACCTGAGCAACTCCCCTGCCCCTTAGTCTGGAGAGAGGTGATGCTTTAAAAATCCATCATTGCTAAATCAATGCTATTGACAGGAGATGGGTCTTCTCAGGAGAAGCCATAACTCATCAGAGCACATTACCAGCTGGTTTAAGAGCTATCTGAATGTGAAATTAAGGTTTGATTCCACTGGTGTAAGGTGATGTTTGCCTTTGCCAGAGATGGATTGCACACAAGGTTTTGTTTTGCTCACACAGTTTGGGGCTGGCACGCTCCGACAGGCAGAGAGGAAGGGAAGATCAACTTGCAAAGTTTGCAGCTTGGTCAAGTGGTGTGGCTCTGCCTCTTGTCCCTTTTCCTCTTTGTAAAAGGTCAGTCACAAAAGCATCACAGTTGCCACAATCTCAATCTCCTTAAGTTGCTGGGCCAGCCCAGAAGCTGAGCATCAATAATTGCAGTGCTGTGAGCATCTGTCTGGGAAAAAAAATAAAATACATGAATAATGGTAAAAGACAGCATGTCTCAAAATCCAAGCTGAAATAATGAGTCGAACCTTGTCATTGTTTTGTTGAATATTTATTTATTTGTTAAATATTTCCCTTCCACTTGAATTCGAGGTACCCACTGCCCTCCTGTGACCTGACAGGACAGATCTCTTGGAAGATTCCTGGCAAAATTTTAACAGCTGGGAATTCTGTTCCTTCATCTGGGGAGTGTAACTTTTAAAATACTGTTCTTTACTCAGCTCTTTCACACTCAGAGCTCTCATTTACAGGTTTGGCCCTCTGTGTGCCTCTCCAGGGGTCCTTTCACTGTCCCCCAGGAGCCTGCAGGGCTTCTGGCACCCACAGCCTGTTCACAGCCTTGATAGTACAGGATTAAAATGATTTCTAAAGGCATAAGAACGGGACTTGGCTTCACTGCAACCAGGATGTTATTGTCATGGCATTGTTTTAACCAAATCAAGTGTAACTTTGCCCGGGTAATGGGGAGAGGGGGATGATGGTGATTCTTAGTTAAACACGAAGGGCCTGGGAATAAAGTCAGACAGGTCAGGTGGGTCTGTGCCTGTATAATCATCAATATGACAAATGACATCATTGTTAATTGTAACGTTAGTTTGATAAGTGAATATGATCATTCTCTTAAACAAGAATCATGAGAATCGATTGTTACAGGTTCATGCTTGGGTAGAATCAATGGAACAAGGGGGTTTAATGATTAACATGGATCCTTATGGAACAAGGAAAGTATAAAACTGTGTCCATTTTGAACTTCTGTTGGAGTTGGATTTGGGTCTGTCCAGCACCCTCAACTCCCAGAGCTCTCAATAAAGCACCACACACAATCATCTCCAGTATTGTGTGGTTTTCCTACACCAAAAGCCTCTTCCAGCAATTCTCTGCTGGCCTGAGCAGGTTTCTGGCCACACACTCCCTTTGGGGATGCTGTTCATCCTCTGCCAGGGCAATCCTGAGCTCAGGGTACATGAGAACACATGTTTAGTGCTGCTGTATAGAAATAGGAGGTACTGATGGGAGGCTGTTACCTCAGAGAATCATCACTCCTTTCGTTTGGGATCCAAACCCTGGATCTGGGCATCCTGTTCTGCCTGGAAGAGAGAAATGCCAAGCGCTGATGCCAGAGATTGGTGCACACTCACTCCTATGTTTCTATTTTCCCCCTTGGCGTTTCCAGGCTCTGGTGTTCTCTGCAGAGCAAGTGAAGGCAGAGTTAAAGGCACCATCACTCTCAGCTTATTGAACAGCACATCTGTAGCTCATTAGCATCCAAGTACCTTTAAGCTGTTTGTCTCAGACCTTGGTCACACTGCTCCAGAGCTTACAGGATGAAAGTCCTCAAAGTTCAGAAATAATGGGCTGTATTGTTGCTGAAGGGAATATCTGGTTAGTGGAGGCTTGCCCGTGTACTGTATAGAGGAAATACAGAAATGCAAAGGGATTTTCTCTTTATTATTCATGTGTAATCACATTTTAAAAACGGTAATAATTAGGCGACCGTTTCTGGAAAACATGAGGCAGTTTATTCATATTTCTTCCTGTGTTTTGCAGAGCTTTGACTTTTATGTAGGTAATTAAGAAAGAGGTTATGAACTCTAATAATTGCTAGGCTGGTCTCTTCTAAGGAAGCAGTTTGAATAGAATTGAGGTAAGACAAAGGACTGTTGCTAAACTTTTCTCTTTCAGACTGTCACCTGTGCCAGGCTGGAGTTGAAATGAGGATGGACTCAGTAAGAGGAGCAGGGCCTGGTGTGACTGTGTTTTGGTTAGCAGGTGTATTATTACTGAGTTTTGGTTAGCAGGTGTATTATTGCTGTGTTTTGGTTAGGAGATGCATTATTACTGTGTGTTGGTTAGCAGGTGTATTATTACTGTTTTGGTTAATAAATGTATTATCACTGTGTTTTGGTCAGCAGGTGTATTATTACAGTGTTTTGGTCAGCAGGTGTATTATTGCTGTGTTTTGGTCAGCAGGTGTATTAGTACTGTGTTTTGGTTAATAAATGTATTATTACTCTGTGGTGGTTCAAACACAACTGAAGTGTAACAGTTTTATCAGGAGAGGTACTCTACTCCTCCAGTAATGGACTAAAAGGAGACTGTGCAGTGTGAGAGTGAAGTGTTTAATGTGAGTGCCCAAGCCTGGGGTACAGGGGTGCTGTGCCTCAGCAAGGAAATGTTTTACACATCCCTATGAAAGAGTTTCTTGTGCCTGTTCTCCCCGGGCAGCAGCATCAGAGCTTCACTCAGAGATATAAAAATATGATAACTAAATGGTGCAAAGAGATAAAAGCTGCTATCTGCTCAGAATAAAAAGGTCACCAGGGTCATGGAAAAAAAAAAAAAAAAAAAAAAAAAGCCTTTGCTGGAGCCATTTGCATTGTCAGCTCTTTCTGTGGAAATCCCTGATTGCAAAGCTTGGAACTGGCCCAGCCCAGCAGCTCTGGGATTTACCTCCCTAAGGAAGAATAAGAAAAATCAATCTAATAAAGTGTCTGCATGGAAAATAAGCCATTCTGTCTCCTGCAGCAGGAGAGCAGGGGGGATACCTGAGGTGGTGGGTGAAAAACACCCCCCAGCAGTGTCTGACCTGCCAGGTCCTCCCTGGCAGCCCCATGCGCACAGGTGTGGCTGGAGGCTGTGCCTCACCTTGTTTTGCTGAGGCAGCTCCTGCAGCCAGGTTAATCTGCAGCAGGGAGGGAAATACCAGGGAAATACCTGTGCAAGGAGCACAGCCTGGCCTCTCTCTCCTCCTGCTCAGCTGAACGCTTTGTGCTGTGCCTGCCTGCACTGCTGGGCCACTCTGGCATTTCTCAGCTTGCTGAACACAAATAGGAGTAAGTCATGTACACATTGCAGGCCTGCCACTGCCTGGGGTTATTTATGAATTAATGTTTTCTTTATCATTAGGTAGAAGTAGTTTAAGGGGATCCATAGTGAATGTATAAATCTGCCAGCTCCACTTAAATAGGGGACAGCAGCTGGAGAAGAACATGCCAATTTAGGCAAATTTCAGAGCAAGTATTTTTTTCTATTTTTGTGGCCCAGGGTGAACCTGATTTGAAGGCTCATTTCTGATGCATTGGTACAGAGTTATAGCCTTTTCTTTAAGCAGAATAAATCTCTGGATAGCAAAGCCTGCTGAGGGTGTCAGAGAATCAGAGCAGGAGATCTGCTGTCTCAATGTCTGCTGCACCAACCCAAACCATGTCCAACTGATGCACTGATTTCTGCTTCTGGATAAAGGAACCCAAAGGGTCTGGAGTCCAGTTGGCCATTTATGATAAAAAACCATTTTGAAGAGACATCTCTTTTTCTTTCTAAAGCACTACAAGTTTAGTAGACAAGAAAGAAGAAGGCAAAGATAATAATTTTTTATCTCCATTTTACATACAGAGAACAGAAAGCTGGGCTGTATTTACTCCATCCTTTGCAAAGCAGGCAGACCCACTGCAAGCTGCAAATTCAGAGTTTCTGTCTGTCTAGACAGCTGGAAATGAGGCTCCTGTGCTGACTAAAGGCTCCTCTCCAGTGAATACAACACATGCACCCACAAGAGCCTGTCTCTGTATGTCAGCAGCACACAGCCAATGTGCTCTTTGCAGAATTTTGGATGTAACCAGTTTTCTGCACTGTGAATTTCCATCCTGTGCTGGCTGCCTCCATCACATTTTTAGGAAGAGGAGAGGGCTGGACCTGATGTCACACTGTGCACAAGCTGGGCTGTGGCATAAACCTTGTCGCAGAGATTACCTGGTCTGTTCCTCACAGTGCAAATTCATCTCCTTAAAAAAAAAAAAAAAAGCGCTTTTATTTCTTGTGCACAGCCTCAGCTGTGTCCCTGCAGCAGCTGCCGTTCACTGGGGTGTAGTTTAACTCCTCAGCAGAGCAGTGTTGAGGTGCTGTAAAGGCAGGCAGGTAAATTGAGTGTGTCTCCTGCATGGCACAGCTCCTCCCCAGCCTGTGGCAGTGAGCTGTGCTGCTGCTCTGAGCTGTAATGCTCTAAAGGCTTGGAGACCATCTGTTTGAGAAAATGCCTCTTTTACCTTGCTGGGCATGTCTGATGGAAGCCATCACAGCAGAACAGGGTACTCTAAAGCCATTTATCTCATCTAGTGCTGCCACTGTTCTGCCTTTCCCTTTTTATCTTCCATTCTCTCTCTTCCCTTTGTGAAATAGCAAGAAATAATATCAGCACATTGCACTAATCAAGGAAGCATCTGTAGCACCTGCTTTAGCTTTTGCATCTTGTGTGAATAAATGCAGGATATGACAGGTTTGACAGATGTAACTGTCAGGGAGAGGAAAGCAGGGCTCACACTCTGGGGCAAGCACAGGAAGAAAAATGTGAAGAGAAGAGTGAAAAGGGCATCCTTTGTGCCACACTGGCAATTTATATCCAGGCCTTTCCCCATTAGCATGCAGCAGAGAGGAGGGTTTGTTCTGGCAATGACTTGGGGAGAGTTGGGAGTGATCAGAAGGATGCACAGCATCTCCTCTCCCCCATGGGACTGGAGCAAACAGACCTGTGGTCATCTCCTGAACCTCTCTGAGCCCAGCTCTTGTTCTGCACACTGCCCAGCAGCTTCATGGACAGGGTTTTATATAACTGGTGGAGGTCCAGCCCAGAGCCCTGCACTGATGGGACTTGACCAGGCACCCCTGTGGGCAGAGCTGCTGCCCTGCACCTCATCCCAGCCTGTGGAGAGCTAAATGTGACACTGCAGCCTGTTCCTGCTCCTCCCCACTCTGTGGCTGGGACACAGGGCCTGGCTTTGGGACGAGGCACCAGCCCAGCTCTTCTCTCCTCATCCAGCCTGTGCTGCTGCCTCCTCCTGCAGGGAAGCCCCAAACACAAAAGTAGAACACAAAAGTAGGGTTCTGCAAAATCTGTTTTGTGTCACAGAAATGTCAGTAACATTATAAACACAGCAGCAAAGCTCCACTGATCTAGCAGACAAGCACAAAAAAAGACAAAGGAGTGTATGTGTGTTCTGTGTGGTTGTTTTGGGTTTTTTTCTTTCTAAATACCAGATCTGTTGGGTAGTTACCAGGGATGGGCAGTGAAAAGACAGAAATTGATGAGAAGATGCAGCACTGTGGTGGGCACAGAGTGTCACTCCATGTGAGAGCAACCAAAGGAGATATTCTGACATGTTCACAGACCAGGATGGGCTGTACTGACCCAAATTATCTATAACCCTGTGGAAAAAAAACCCCTTCATTTTGTAAAGATTTAAGCACTGAGTTATGAGGATTATATTTGGGCACAGTTAGAAACTTTAAATACTCCCAAGCATCTGAAGAGAAATGTGTATGCACAGACTGAGTTATGTTTCTGTTTAAGATCAAGAACAAACAGAATAGTGCTATAACCAACTAGTGTTAAACTGCACCTTAACAGGACTTACTATCCTCAAAGGTACTTTATTTGATCAAAACCAGGCTTTTGTCTCTAAAGTTTACACGTCTCCATCTTTCTTTCCTCAGCTTTAATTCATTTTGTTGAAATGAAAAAAAAAAATCAAAGTAGTAAAGTGTTTTGGACCCAGTTCAGTTGAAACTTTAAAATTATTTTTACCTTTATGCACTAAAGAAATCAATAGGTGTGTTGATTCTCAGCCTACAAAGCACGTTGGAACCAGGAGCACAAAGTGACTGGGAAAAACGAATTGGAGAAATGACAATTCTGGCTGCCATCAGTTTTCTGCAGGAGTGACACGTTGATCATGGAAGTCACTCCAACAAGCAGCTGCATTCCCAGCCAGTGTCATTTATCTGAGGTGATGCAATCCTTCTTTCCCTCCTGTCAGATATATTCCCCACTGTAAAATGGCCTTCAGAGACAGGCAGCTTTGGGCTTTTTTCTGAGCTGACTACGCATTATTCATGCAGCAGACACTGTTGAGATGGCTGGGATTGCTGTCACACTCAGGAATCTTTTCTCCAGTTATTTTTATAGGC
Organism: Zosterops lateralis; assembly: GCF_965231275.1. NCBI lineage: Eukaryota > Metazoa > Chordata > Aves > Passeriformes > Zosteropidae > Zosterops > Zosterops lateralis. The sequence goes on from NC_139768.1 coordinate 750,343, forward strand.
AAACACGAGCAGTAGCACGAGGGTCAAGCCTTTTCTTCCCCTCTCCTTTCTGTTGTTTCCTCCATTCTCCAGGCCCTGTAACTTTCTGAGTATGACATTTTGATGAGTGGAATATAGAATGTGATACGTGAGGAATCCCAAAAGGAAGGCAGAGCCTGGTACTTGACTTTCATCTCCTGTTCACCTTCAGCAATAACTTGGTGTTTTAAACTGTTTCCACTCTGTAAATTTGATGATGTGTGATATGGGAAGGGAGACACTGTGAGGGGGGAGGCAAAAAGGAAGGATGAGTGACACAGCAGCTCAAAAATCAGGTAACTGCTGGAAAGTCCCCTTGAGGGTGGTTGTAATTTTTGAAGGAAATTGTTTCCAAGAAGCAAAAAAAAAAAAGAATTTTCAGACTGGGAAAAAGGAAAAAAAAAATCCTGCTTTTAGGTTTTATACTTGTAAGGACTTGCAGGCATTTGTGGTGGTTGGTGCAGCATTTATGTTGTGTCCTGGGTTTGGTGCAGGATGTGCACACAGTATTTATTCCATCCCCATCCCCATGAGCTGTTGGAACCAGGTGGGGCAGTGTTTTCCCAGGCCCCTCCTTTGGGCTCTTCTGCTCATGGCCCATCAATGCCTTGCCCAGGACTCACAGGGAACTCCCCCCAGGAGCTCTCTCTGTTTAATGGGCCATCAAGGAGCCACTGCACGACTCCTCATCCCATTGGGAGATGCTCCCAATGCCCAGGGGGAGGAGCCAAGCATTCCCACCTGGAGAGAATCTGGGATTTGGGACAGGACAAGCAGCCCTGAGCCACTGGATTCCCAGAGGATGGTTAGGGAAATACTCAGGCACAGCCATGAGGTGTCTCACAGTAGGGCTGGGTTATGCCATTTACAGCACACTGGGGTCTCATCAGCTTTAGTTACAGCAGGACCCAAAATCTAACCAGAAAATAGAGGATTCACAAAACTCTACAGGAGATGCTCCAGCGTGGCTGAGATATTTTTCATTTTCATACTTTCATTTTCAACTCAGAAATTTAAGTAGCCTGACGAAAACACAAGTGCTCAAATGCATCCATAGAAATTATCTTTAAGTGACTTTGGAGCTAAAATGCAGATATAGAAGCAGGAAAAGTACAGACTCTGATTTGTCTTTCCTCAGCACATCACTATGGGAAAAATTCTTTTTTCTTTTCCTCTCCTGACCTCAATTGAAATGTTTCTGAACTGCCACCTGTAAGAACAGGTGAGAGTGCCTGAGTGTTTCCTACATTTATTCAAAGAATTCTTCTAACTTTGGAAATGAGATGCTCTTTTGAACCTGAAAAACATTATCTTCTTCTTCCAAAGTTTTGAAAATAAATTGAGAATTTGGAATTAGTTTCAAAACGTTATTTTTATTTAAAATGTGTTTTGGCTAAATGTTTCATGAGTTTGGCATTTTAAAATAAAAATACTTTGTAAATATTAATAAGACTGGGGAAAATGTAAATTCTTTTGGCAGCTGCCTTATATAGCAGTTTTTCTTACTTAAAAAAACAAAAACAAAAACAAAAACAAACAAAACAAAACAAAACAAAAAAAACAAAAAAAAAAAAACCAAAACAAAAACAAAAAACAAAACAAAACAAAAAAAACCCACCACCAACCAAGAAAACCCTTTTTTCTCTGAGATTTCTGCTTGTCCAACTCCAAGCCTTGTCAGAGGCATCAGCCAAGGATAATTGCAGAGGAGCAGGTCAGACAGGAGACTCAACATCCCCACTGCAGGCTTGTCTCTTTTCCAGATTTGCTCTGTGGTACCTGAAGTGTCACCACAATGAGGAAATCTTACTTTGGAATTACAAAACAGCATTTTCATTCAGACCAGAGAACTGCTGACATAGGGACTTACACAAAAAAAACCCAGAATAAAACAGATTTAACACCCACCCCTCCACACACAACAACAACAACAACAACAACAAAAATCTTGTTTATTGAGAAAAATAGCAATTTGTGTTGGGTTATTTTCAATTATGGTGACTGGCTTAAGTTTCCATAAGGCAAATAAATGCTGGAGCTATAAATTCTTGTAAAGGCAGAAATCACTTCTTCTCACACCTGTGCCACCTGCTTTATCTGTATTTATACACATGTGCCATATTTATATATTTTTCTAGACAGTTCTCATTATTACCACCAACCAGGGCTGGAGAAGGAAAGTGCAGATGATGAAATAAATTGGAGTGTAGGATGAAAATTCTGCTTTTTCATAGGAAAGCTGTCAGAGGGATTAATGGCTGGGCTGAGCCAAATAGCTCCATTATCAGATCAGATAAAGACCTCTCCCCTCCCTGGCTGAAATAATTGAGAAAGGGGGCTCTGATATGGATTTTGTGAGGGATGAACTCCTTGAGAGTAAATTAAAGACAGGATAATAGAGTTCCTCACCACGCATGTGTAACCAGTGCTCTGATAAATTGGGATGAATGTAATCTTATATAGGCCAGCCACATCCAGGTCTGTCAAAACCCCAGATGTATCTGTATCTATCAATAGAGATGTGGTTTATTTTCTTGCAGGAGTGGGGAGGAAGCTACAGAGCTATGAATGAAATGGAAAATCACTGCAGTGGGTAATGCCATACCCACACACAGAGAGAAAACTCCATTATCTTCCACTCAAGCAGAAATAATACCTTTGTTCAGGGGGATGTGTGGGGATGTGCAATAGCCTCCCCCAGCCTGGCACAAGGGACACAGGAGAGGGAACAAAGCAGTGAGGGGAGTGAGCTCAGTGTCCCATCCCAGACTGCCCCATCCCCACAGCCAGGGGAGCACTGGGACCCTGAACCCACCCTGGGAGAAGTGCTCTGGGGGGAATTCTGACCTCCTGTGCTCACAGTGCTCACTCAGGCCCTGGAGGGACGTGGTTTAGTGGAATATTCAGGCATGGCCACTGTCACCCCTCACTCAGAGGGGGCACAAGTTGTGATGTGGGTGTGGATCCCCACAGAGGACAGCAGGCAGCAGCAGGGCACACATGGAAAGCTTCTTTATTTCCTGAATATTAACTTATATTAATTATTAATTATGTTAATTAATATTAATATAATTAACTCCATTAACTTATATACACTTTTTACAGAAGGCCAGGATTGGCCCAAGGAGGTCACATCCATGGATGGAGGGATGGATGGAGGGAGGGAGGGATGGATGGATGGATGGATGGATGGATGGATGGATGGATGGAGGGATGGATGGGTAGATGGATGGAGGGATGGATGGATGGATGGATGGAGGGATGGATGGATGGATGGATGGATGGATGGATGGATGGATGGATGGATGGATGGAGGGATGGATGGATGGATGGATGGATGGAGGGATGGATGGAGGGATGGATGGATGGATGGATGGATGGATGGAGGGATGGATGGATGGATGGAGGGATGGATGGAGGGATGGAGGGATGGATGGATGGATGGAGGGATGGAGGGATGGAGGGAGGGAGGGATGGATGGAGGGATGGATGGATGGAGAGAGGGAGGGATGGAGGGATGGATGGATGGAGGGATGGAGGGAGGGATGGATGGAGGGATGGATGGAGGGATGGATGGATGGATGGATGGAGGGATGGATGGATGGATGGATGGATGGATGGATGGATGGATGGATGGATGGATGGATGGATGGAGGGATGGATGGAGGGATGGATGGAGGGATGGATGGATGGATGGAGGGATGGAGGGATGGATGGATGGATGGATGGATGGATGGATGGATGGATGGATGGATGGATGGATGGAGGCTGCTCATCCCTGCTTTCCTCACAGGGTTGTGCTGAAAAATTAATAAAACCAAGTGAAAGGAGAGGTGAGAGAAAGTAACTGACAAGATGAACAAGACAAATGATAAAGGAGGCTGGAAGGACTGGCTGGCTGTGATGTGTGCAGAAGGGCTGCAGATGAGATAGGAATGCTCCAAGCACTGATTGCAAGGTGACTTGGAAACACTCTGCAAATATTTGAGGGAATAAACATCATTGGGGAAGAGAAATTAGTGCAAGTTTTATCATAGAGAGCAGGGAGATGATCGCCAGGAAAACTTTTTGAAAGACATTAACAAATGGTGAAGTGAGCCTTGCAGGGGCAAGAGGAGAGGGAACGCTGGGTGAGATTTTTTTTAAATGAAATGGGAAATCAGGCACAGAAAACAGTTCTGCTTTGGGTGAAAGAATAAAGGTGTGGTGTGCCAGTGTTGGCAGCTTTGGGCTTTAGATTCTCTTGTACACCAGTGCTCTGCATGGCTTTGTCCCTCAGGGGTGTGGTGCTCCAGGGAAATGGTAATAACTAAGAAAAGCAAGTGGGACAAAACACATCAACCCTCTGACAGCATGAGAATTGAGTGTATAATCACACTCAGCCTTGTTCAGAAGCCCAGAATGACAACTTGCAGTTGTCTGTGCAGGGGCTTTGTCCCTTATTTGTGGCAGGAATGGTCTGTCTTGAGGACATTTTTCAAGCTGTAGATGCATAAACCACTGACATTTCCTGATGTATGCTGCCTCTTTAAAACCAAAGTGCATCACACCTTTGTGACACTGCTGGTCTTTAGAAAAGCTGTTTAATTCCCCATCACCACGTTTATTTGTATCTCCCAGTTTTGTTATTTATTGCAGCTTCCAACAATTTACACTGTGCCATGCTGCAGCTAGAGTTGTCTCTGGCTCCTTATGCCAGGGGACCCGTGGAGGATTGCTCTCAGCAGAGTTGGGTTTAAATCACAATCTCTGTCAGATTAATAGGTTATGAGCAAGCACAGAGGCAGGAGTTTGCTCTCTGGAGCCCTGTGATTTCTGCCTTCTCTGCCTGGCAGTGCAGAGGGAGCTGCTCCCTGTGTCTGCTCACCAGGTGGAACAGCAGAGGAACGTGTGTCTGAGCATCCCTCCTGGCTGGATCTAAACTGATTCTTTCTCAGTAGTGCTTTGCTTGTCACAGGAACATTATCTGTATTGAGATCTGAACACTGATATTTTTTTCTTTCCTCTGTGTTCCTGTGTTTTTCTGCTGTTTATCTTCCCTGGGTTTGCTGTGTGTCATCCCTGCCAAAATCCTGTGTCTTCTTTTTCTTCTCTATAGGGATTTGATTTTCCCTCCAAAACCTGGTGGTGCAAAAAATGATCTTTTTTGGGGAAAGCTCCTAGAGGGGATCTGATTACCTTTGAGTCCACACTCACCATCAGTGCTTTTGTTCACCACTTATCCATAATTTCTGAGTCATAGTAACAGTTCAGAGATCTCACTGAAGACAGAAGAACCTTATGCTTGTCTTTACCATAGCATTCCTTTCCAAGCAAATGCTCCATCCTGTGAAATGTCTTCTCTCTGTTTTGCCTTCATCTATTTATTAATTTTGCATAAAACAGTTACGTGGCCTTGGTAAGAAATGCTTAGCATAAATCGCTCTTCAAATACAGGATTTTCTGGTCATCTACCCTGCCTTTATTCCATTCCCCTTTGAAGATAAGAAAGGCTAGATAGATGTGGGTGAGTCACAGCATGTTACAGACTCCCACCAGGATGCTCCAGCAAACATTTCCTACACCAGGGGGGATAGTCCAGGGTTAAACTGATTTCTGAGGTAGTAAGACCTGAGAACAGGACCTTGGCTTCACTGCAACCAGAAAATGGTATTTTCATGCCATTGTTTTAACCAAATCAAGTGTAACTTTGCCCAGGTAATGGGGAGAGGGGGATGATGGTTATTCTTAGTTAAACACGAAGGGCCTGGGAATAAAGTTAGACAGGTCAGGTGGGTCTGTGCCTGTATAATCATCAATATGACAAATGACATCATTGTTAATTGTAATGTCAGTTTGATAACTGAATATGATCATTATCTTAAACCAGAATCTCAAACAAGGATCATGAGAATCAATTGTTACAGGTTCATGCTTGGGTAGAATCAATGGAACAATGGGGTTTAATTATTAACATGGATCCTTATGGAACAAGGAAAGTATAAAACTGTGTCTGTTCTGAACCTCTGACAGAGTCAGGATTTGGGTCTCCAGACCCCTGGCTCCCCGAGCTCTCCAAATAAAGCCCCACATACAATCATCTCCTGTGATTGTGTGTTTTTCCTGCACTAACGGGGTCACTCCCACTCCTCAGCCTGTCTGACCCCTGTTAATTGCAGTGGTGCTTTCCTCCTGCTCGTTTGCAGAGAAATGTTTGAAACAAGGTGCAGTGCTACAGTCTGTTCTGGAAAACCTCTCCAGGAGAAGAGGAGCTGTGTCTGCAGCTTCGCTCTCCCGCGCTGGGAAACCAAGTGGAACAGATTAACACACTTAGTGCTAACACGGCCCGGAATCTCAGAGGGTTCCACTTGTTCTCCCTCCTTCAAAGCAATTAGCTGTATATAAATTCGATTCTGTATGGTGAATGCCTTTTGACTGGTTTAAGATCTTTTCTTGGTGATGGTGAGGTTTTCAATAAAACATGAAATAATTTACGTGACTGGATTACCCAAGGTCCTTTTCTCGTATGGCCCAGTGCGAGTAATAAAAATGTGAGACCTGAAATATGCCTGTGATCTCCAAAGACATCATATCCATGCTACTTAAAACCTATTTAAATTAAAAAAAAATAAGAAAAAAAAGAAAAAGAAAAAGAAACAGTGAGCTGGTTTTGCTCCATCCTTCTCTCTGAGAAAATGACCTGCATAACAAATCAGATGCATTTCACCACTTAATTCTTACTTACGGGGTTTTTGGAGAACCAAATTATTTTCTATCTCCCATGCAGAGGTTTTGCTCTGAATATTCAATCCTGTCACTCTTTTGTTATCTTGCTCTCCAAGTTCTCACTTTAAGAATATTAGAAAAAAAAAAAAAAAAAAAAAAAAAAAAAAAAAAAAAAAAAAGAAGAAGAAAAAATTGGCTCCTGTGCATTATATGGAAGGAAGGCAAAGTGTGGGAAAGCAAAGCAGTGATCTCAGATCCCTGTTTTTATCTCCCATTTCTCTGCTGTGACTGCAGGACCGTTTTGTTCCCCAAACATCCCTGAGCTGGGTTCCCTCCAGGCCATCCCAGCTTCACTCATCTCTGCAGGAGTGGCAGTGTCCCCTCCCCACGATGGTGTGCAGTGTCACAAAGCATGTCCCCTGTGTTTGTTAGCAGGATGGCCAGCACTAGCAGCCTGCTCACAAATGCCAGCTCTAATTACAAATTTTTGCTTCCAAGGGGAGCGCGCGGATTATGCCTGGGTATCTTAAAAGTGCCTCTTGCCTTTTGAACTCTGACTGTTGTGTTGTGAGAAATAATAAGGCTTCTGTTCTCAGGACTGCTAGTCCTTGCTGTCACCCTGTCCTGGGAGGAACCCAAACAGAGGCAAATGATAACAGACAATCTTGTGCCTCTTGAGCTGGCTGATGGTAGGAAATAATGCCATTCCCCATTGAAAAGAAATAAAAAAAACACTGGGAATAAATTGCTTGCATTGTTTTCTCCAAAAAGAGCCTGACCCTCTGATTCTTGATGTTAATCATTGCAGCGGGTGCCTCAGGAGCACTTTGTGTGAAATACAGAGCACACAGTCCTCAGCCTGCCTTGCTTTAAGCCTGCATGACCCACAGCTGTGGACTCATCTCTGTACACAGTAATGTGAAAACAATTGGCCACTAATTTCTTCCTGGATGAGGAGCTACCTTGTGTGTAATCTTGCTTAATAAATGAGTCCATAATCGTTATATTAGTCACCGTTTTGGCAGGGCAAAATAGATGAAAGCATAATGGTGTTTACTCTGCGGGCCCATAACACTTTCATAGGAACATAAAGAAAACCTGAGAAGTGGGGCACAGAAAAAAATATTACCGGAGGTGTGGATCTATTGTACTATCTTAATAATAATAATAATAATATATATATATAATCATATATAGAGAAAAACATATTTTCTTTCACAGAAAAACATATTGCCTGAGATATGCATCTATTCTACTATCTTAATATCTATCTATCTATTGTACTATCTTAATAATAATAATAATAATAATAATAATAATAATAATATATGTAGAAAAACATATTTTCTTTCACAGAAAAACATATTGCCCAAGGTATGCATCTATTGTACTATCTTAATAATAATAATAATTATATATATATATATATATATATAATCATATATACTTAGTGCAACACACAGGTCCAGGCATTAGATGGTGACATATTTCAGATTCAACAAACTCAACATCAAAATTGATCTCAAACTCTCATGTTTTGGGCCAGTTTTCCTGCAGCCTGTAACTGAGATTGTTGAATCTTTCTGTGCAGTGCTTGGGAAAGAGGCTGGACATTGATCTGCTTGCTCAGAGTTTATTCTTCAGGGACTGACACAAAGAGGGTTGTACGTGGTGAGTTGGCCAAAGGGTTCAAGGTCAGTCCAGCAGCCTTGGCAGGGCCGTGTTCCTTCACCCATGATATTCAATTATCTGCTGACTGCATGTGGAGATGAGCCCTTGGTGATTACAAAGGAGAAAGCAAAGTTTGGGGATTTTATTAGTGTGTTGACAGCTTTTTTAGACTTTGCTGCTGACCTTGGGTATAATCAAACACACAGAATTTTTGCAGAAATCGCAGCTTTGAAGAGGAAGCAGAAATTGTCCTAAAATATGGGAGTAAAGGTTTTATGGTCAATGACCAGGAGAACTTTTTTGATGTCTTTAAAATTATAGGGGTAAGAAAAGCTGGAGGAAAAAGTCATTTAAGTGGCTTTCTTTCAAACTAATGATACTTAATCCTTTGTAATTTTCTCGGATTCTTATCTGCTCTCTGCTGGTATAATTCCACTAATTTTCTGTACCATCTCAAAGGAATGAATTGTCCCTCACTCAGGAGATATTAAATAAAACCAAAGAAGGTGATTTGCATCGTTCTGAGCTGCCTACTGACACTATTTTTAGCCATGGAAGGTGGTGGCTGCACTCCAGCTCTGAGAAAAACAGAGACGAGTGCATTGATTCATTCAAACATTTATTCTTCATATTTTTCCTGTCTTGTTAGCTGGTCACTCAAAAAAGCAAGTTGGTGGTGGTTTTTGCTTGTTTGATTGGTTTTTTTGATTATTTCTTTTTGGGTTTTGTTTTCCTAAGACAGTAAAACATGCTGTGCCTGAGGCTGCAGAGGTTCTAGAGAACAAAGTGGGGTCACAGCTCAAAGGGTGGGAAGCCACAGCCCTGAATTTTCTGCTCATTGGTTTATGGGCTCAAAGGTGCAAGAATGAGACAGAAGTCAAGAGAGCAAGTCTGTTGTATGTCTGATTGGTGGGGAAGCCATCAACTGAGGTACAATTCTGATTTGAACCATTTATTTTTTTGTATACCATATTATTTTATATTTTGACAGCCACAACTGTCATTAAATCATTAACTTGAGAAGGAAACGGTTAAATTAATTGTTATGGGTTGATTTTCTTTATGGATCTTCTAGGGACAGATCTAAGTTAAAATATATCGTTTTTTAAATGACCTCATGCAAGTTTTAAAAGAAGGTTTTTTTGTCCCTTCTGCTTTTTAAAACTATTTAGTTCTCTGGTGAAGACTTTCTGGGTCAAAGCAGCTCCTTCTAGAAGAGTCCAGCTGCCCTCATCCATATTCCAGTGCAGAATATTGACATCATGTGGAAACAGTGGTGATTAATCCTAAAACACTCTGGAGTAAGTCAATGAACAGCTACTGCAGGGAAATTAATTTTACCTTAGCAAATCTATACTTTGGGTCGAAAATTAGGGAAAAGCGCTACACGAGATTCAGGAAATAGAAAAGTTTTCTTTTGAAGGCAAATATTTATTTTCTCATCCACTGCAGTCATTTGGAACTGGGAGCAGTTTTTATTCTTTATTCTGGCACTCCCCCAGTTCTCCTCCTTCACCTCAGCCCATGGTTTTGATCAGTGCCAGAGGGGCTGGATTTAGGGCACCAAGCACAGGCTCATCAAAGTCTCACTTAGGAGCCACCAGAAAGAAATAAGAACTTCCAGGGCCTGTGTCCTCTCTCCTAAAATATTTTCTTGCAAGTCAATTCTGTTCTAAAGCAGAATCTCTTTCCTTCTGCTGACTCCCAGGTCGTTAGCACAGATTTAGGTGTTTGTGCAACATTCACCTGAACCTCCTGAGCTCCTGGTCTGTGTCTGAGAATGTCTAGAGTGAGCATCAGGAGCTGTCTTGTCCTGACTATATGAAAAAGAAGCAAGTGGAAAAATTTTTAAGGAATAAAATGGAAATATTTGTGCTTTAATGAAAAAAAAAAAAAAATTGTAAAGTTTTCTACTTTGGTGAGAACTTCCTCCGTGAACAAAGTGTATGTCTCCAAGAGAGTGAGGTTTGCTTCTCAGGTTCTTCTGTTTGCTTTACAGCTCCTATTAACAAGAGGAGAGCTTGTTGTAACTGGTGTTTTCTGATATCAAGGGTTTCCAGCCTGAGATATGGGATGGGTTTAATGGATTTACACCCTCCCAGTGCATCCATCCCCTTGGCTGAGTGTCACTGGAGAGAGCAGCTCCAGCTGCTGGAACCTGCTGGAAATTCTGTGTTAGGATTTTATCCAGCAGAGAAGTTTGCTGGAGTTTGCTGAGTGCTATAAAAGGAGCAGAGTGTGACAGCATGACAGTGAGGTTTTTGGTGTATCTGAAGTTTTGTTCTAGTTGCCAACTTTATCCTTTGCTCAGTACATTTATTTGTATTTTAGCTCCACAAAAGTCTGCTGAGCTCACAGAACAAGTGAAGGAAAAGAAGTCATCTTTCCAGTTCTGGAAGTGTTTAAGGGGTTCCAATTCCACCCTTGAAAATGCTCCAATCTACTGACATTTTATTTTCTTTCCTTTATTTCTGGCTATCATAGACATGACAAGTAAAAAAAGCTTTACTAGATCCAAATTCTGATTTCATTTGTCTGCCAATGAAAGTTTCCTCCCAGAAAATACCTTTTTAGTTACAATTAATCTTCAACTTAGTTGTTTTAAAAACAAATTCAAATGGAGTTTCTGCCTTTTCTGCTGCAAACCTAAAACACAGCAACGAATAACTTTGTGTGGGAAGCCCTTGACACTTTTTCTTTTAATATGATGAGTGGCAGCTTTTCACTACCCGTATTTCTGATTGCTTAAATGGCTTTCAATCCAGGAGACAGTATTAGTACAGCACGATGTTCTGTCTGATGCAGAAATTTGGGATGTTGGATATCTGACTCAAACCCAAACACTTACACCCAGCATGTTCCCACTGATTTTGTCATTGCAATATCCCAAATCACTCAGGATGCCAAGCTTGCTTTGCCTGAGCTGCTTTTGCTGCTGGTGGCATTGCTGCTGCTGCTGCTCAGGAAGAAATCTTGAGTGTGCAGTGTCTCAGGAACAGGAAACCTTTCCTGTGGTGAGACAGGTTTGCCCTGCTCCCTGTGACAAAGGGGGATCTGATGGGACAATCTGCTGCACCTGCAAGAGGAAACGCTCTGCCCAGGACAAGGAGTGAACGTGCTGGAGAAAAAATTATTCAGAAGGCACTTCTGCATGCAGAGTTAGCTTGAAGTCTGGGAAGATAGGTTCAGGATGAAATAGAGTGTTGCCCTGATTTTCAGCCTTCTGATGATCTTGTTTGCATATTTCTTCTGGAGTTTCTCAAAACAAAGTAGTTTTCATATTTCTCTGTGATGGATTTCTGAATTGACCACTGGAAGTCAGAGAGGTGTTCCTCCTGTCCTCCAATCCTTGATCAAATTCTAAATCCTATTTAAACTCCAAGTCATAATAAATTGCCCTTCTTTCCTCACTTCAGCCTGTCAGTGTGAGTGTGTAGTTCTTTGGTGTCCCTAACAGTGAGAACAGAGAGTGAAAATAAGCAGCTTAAAGGAAAGGAGGCCCTGGGCTTGCCTGTCCTGTCCAGCCCTTAAGGAGGGTGAGTGATGGCTCAGCCTGAGTGGAGACAAGAGTTTCCTGTGCACAGAATGAGGTGTTGCCACCACTGCAGGACCATCTGGGGTCCAGGCTGCAACTCTTATCACCCAAGGGGCAAACCTGAAGACTCTTCATCACCACAGGCACAGTGTGGTGCTGCACTGACAAACCCTCATGAGAGGAGATCACAAGGGCTTTGTTCACTCGAGCCTAATAAAGGGTGAGAGACAATATGGAGATAAACACATCAGGAGAGAGGAGGGCAGTGTGGGTGACAGGAGTGTGCTGGCACAAAAGCCAGGGGCAGGTGTGGTGCCCGTGAATAAACACAGGCTGTGCCAGAGCACGTTCTGATCCATGAGGGATGGAAGTCTGGCATGGCAGACACAGAGTGTAGCCTTGGGGAGGAATGGGACTGTTCCATGGGACAGTTTATTTAGTTCATAGGTTGTCTACAATAGCAGGTAGACCAGGCTCAGTAATATGATATGATATAATATGATATGATATAATAATATGATATGATATGATATGATATAATATAATATAATATAATATAATATAATATATAATCTGTCACTGTCCTGTGCTTCTGGGCTTGCTCTGAATGAGAGTCCACCAGCCAAGTCACTCCTCTCTCTCTTTACCTTCCTCCCCTGCTCCCATTCTCAGGATTCTCCTGTGCAGGGACCTGTTCCCTCCTACAGCAAGTGCCATCTGCAGGAGGGGGAGATGTCCCCTTGCAATGTCCCTTTCTGCCAGTGATTGCACCAGACCCGATGATGAATGTGCAAAATATTTTGTTTTCTTTTAGTATTTATCTGAGAAAAGATGTTGAATGCCTTAGGCTAGGTTTTTTCAGAGAGGTCTTCCTTTATTTTCTGTATAGGGCAGCCCTTTTAGCAGTTATGGCTCTTTGTGTGTCTCCCACATTGCTTCTGTGATGATCTAATTGTCTAAATTATACACTGATCATTTACTAGATAAAAAAGGAACTTTACTTGCTGTAGTAATAGAAATATGAAATTAAATTGATTGACTTGGATTTAGCTATTGGACTATGGATGTAAAGATCCTCTCCCTTACCCTAAATTCATTATCCCGTTTATTTCAGTTGTGATATTGTATCCCATTTATTTTAGCTGCAGTGCTTTGCTTATAAATAAAGCATGGGACTAGTTCTAGGTGCTTCTCTGAAACCCTTCAGCTTGTAGCTTTTAATCTAGTCAGATAACACAGTAATTACTGACGAGGAAGATCAATGCCTGTAAAGCTCAGTGCAGCCAAGGAGAGCCCTCAGTCATCCTACAGAAGAATCTGTTTCTGCATTGACCTGCCCAGCACCATCACAGATCCTGGTTTAGCTGGGGTGGATGAGTGCTTAGAGGAGTGAATCTGGACTCAAGTGTGTTCATGTTTTCCAGCACTAAAATCCCTTTTCCTTGCTGTGTCATCCATTCTGCATTCCAGCTCCAGCCCTTTTCATATTTTGTTTGTAGCTGTATAAAAACCCATTTAGGGTTAAGTAGTTATGTGTGTACAACTACAGTCTATAGTGTCTGGTTTTATTTCTCCACTCCCTGTAAGGATAAAGGCAAAGAAAGGGAAAGTCTCCATTTGGGTATGTGATGACAGTACGACACCCCTGTCTCTTAATGGACATATATGATTTAAATTCAGGTAGCTTTAAAATATGGATACAACTACTGGTTGTTTTTTTTTTTCCAAATACATTTTCTTGCTTTTATTCTTATGACTGATCATTAAATATGGTGGCTAAATAGTACATATCACCCACATGGTGATAGTACCATCACACATATGGTTTTGGTATTGGAAATTTTCTTGAATAACAGCAGAACTAATGTGTAGATAGTCACAGCAATTTAAAACCTCACCTTTATTAAACCAAGGACAGAATATGAAAGCAGCAGGTGTCTGTAGACTCTGCCCTCTCCTCTGAGAAGTTGCTTCCACCTGCACAAAGGGTTCACCTGCTGCAAATCTGGTTTAGCTTTACACTCTGTTACTACTTTTGACCTGATTATTGTTTAACTGGAGATACTCAACATAAAAGTTTGTTACCAAATGGGACAGGCAAAGATTGGAACATGAATTCAGACAGATAGGAACTGAGAGAGGGAAATCAACGCTGCTTTCCCAAACTGGATGTTTTGCATTCTTGCTGATGCGTTTGGCAATCTGCTGGCCTGGCTCACAGCCCTGCCAGGGTTAAGGGCCACAAGATGTCAGTGTAGCACCAAACATGAGGGGATGGCAGAGGGTTTGTGCAGCTCCTTAAACTGCCCTGCTGGTGAAAGGCTGTTGGCTCTAAGTGCAGAGAGAGAGAGGCGCAGGGGCCAGGAAATGGCCCGTGAGATGAGGAGCCACCTCTGAGCCTGCAGCACAGGAAGGCAGGCAGGAGCAGGAATTCAGCAGGGCTTGTGTGGGGATAAAAGGCTGAGTGTTCCTGCAGGAGCTGGAACTGCAGCTCCTGTTTTCCTGTACAGCACAACCCCCTGGGCTGGCCCAGCTCCATCAGCCCCACTCAGCATGTTGGTTGCTGCTAACAGTAGTTGCTACTGACAGAATTGTGGTTTATTTCCAAATAGAATAGAATTAGAATTCCAATAGAGTAGGTCCTATTCTTCTACTGTGTATAAAGCAGTAATTCTTGATACTATGGGGGAACATTATTGAATGGGGGTGAGAAAAAGCAAATGAAAGAAGAAGATCAGTTCCTTGCATTGTCCTTTGGGTGACTGCTAAAGAAAATCTGGTTCCAAAGTTCTGACACTGATACTAGCTAAAGCCACATCTCCAAAAACTTGGTTTTGTTGTTAATTTGTTTTCCTTGTTTTCTCTTTCTGGGAAGTATATAATGAGTCCAATATTGAACAACAAAGCTGTTTGTCAAAGGCATCTCAGCACACTGGAACTGTCCTTTTCCAGGGATGGATGTTTCTGGGTGCCAAAGGAACACTTGCTCTTTGCCTGTGTGTATCTGTACCCCAAGTGTGACAGCAAAGGAACCCAGAAAAAATGGGACTGGAACAGTGCAGAGATGTCTGGGCCTGGTTCCTGAAGTTAAACCAGATGTACAAACTAGTCCATTCCCTCACTCTTCTTTTTTTATTTGTTCTCTTCCCTTTGCTCTTACCTCAGAGGTGGTATCTCTTTTGGATTTGCTGAGTTTTCTTGACACAGTTTCCTCTTCCAGTTCAGTTTTGTTCAGTCACAGTATGGGTATTGCCATAATCCCTAGACTTATGATGATAGTTTACATACCTTCCTGCAAAGTCTCTCAAAACAATCAGTATTGTTTTCATTCCTCTTGGTGATGGACTTCTGTATTGACCACTGGGGTCAGAGAGGTGTTCCTCTCAATGACCAATCCTTGACCAAATCTCAGATACTATAAAAACCCTAAATCATAATAAACTGCCCTCTTTTCCCTACTTCTACCCAACGGGTGAGTGTGGTTCTTTTCCTGTCCCTAACTGTGACAGTATGGGTGATGACAGGAATGAGAGACAAATTACCAATCGTGGACTCATCATCAGATATCAGATTTTAAAAAAATAATTAAAGGGAACCAGATATTTTCTGATGTGCCAGATGAATGATTCCAGAACATATTTTATTAAAGAAGATGAAGCACAGTGCTTGCTAATCTTTGGGAAAGTTTCCCTTCATTAGTGCAGAGCTGTTAGCACAGTTGTGGCCTGGAGCTAAAGTTGTGGCTGAGCCTCAGACATCTGTGTTTGGTGCCTGTTTGGCACAGGGGCTCCCCAAATACTCCCTGTCCCTCCTGTGGGCTGGAGCTAAAGGCACAGATATGGAGAGCTGAGAGCTTAAACCCCAACCTGAATGGATCTCTGTCTCCCCTCCTTTGTGTTAACCCACTTTGGTTCACCATTCACTCTCTCCAGTCACCTTTGGGTGTGAATGGAGGTGATTAGTTCATTGATGTCCCAATTACCATCAGGCTGTATTGTTGTTCAGTGACAGATGATCACTGTGTGTTTGACTTTAGACTTAAAGCCCCCTTTGTCCTTCATGTTGCTCCCATGTACATCACAGCTAAAACAAAATCTGCTGCCACCCTTTGTGCTGTTGGGAAGGTGTCCTTGGCAGGAAGGCTGGGCTCCAGAGAAAATCTTTGCCATGCAGGCTTGCATTGCTGCTTTTTCCCTTCAGTTTGCTCTTCCTCTGCAAACTTATTTCCCCACCCACTCTGGAAACAGGAAAAAAACCCACCAAAATCTTCTTTGCCCAAATACCCACCTCTCCCAAGCTGCAAATCCAGGAGCCACAGCCCATCCCTTTCAGTGAATTTCAGTGAATTCAGAGTATTTCAGAAATAATCTAATAAATTTCTGACTGCATTTTTTTACCATGGAAAAGGTTCTGTTGTTCTTGGAGACTCACTTTCTTTTCAACAGATCAGCAACACTAAAAAAACAATCTGTTCCCTGGTTTTTTTGCTTTATTTTCTTCATGTCTCCTTGAATAAAGCCAATTAGGTCTCTGAATTAGGAGCTTTTTGGGTTTGGGGCTTTGTTTAAACAACAGCCTGGAAGAAAAGGTTCGAATACCTGCAGTGTGCTGATGGAGTGTCACAATTTGATTTTCCCAAGTCATGTATTCTTTCCCTTTCCTCTCTCCTCTTTTGGTGTCAGGCTAATATTTTTTACCTTTTGATAAGCAGACCTCCACAGGGACTGGGGCCTTAACCCCAGCATTCTCAGGCTGTGTTACTTCTGATAAAACCAAATGGTTTTGTGATCACTAAAAGCTTTGAAGAAAAATTCCAGAAAAAGTCCTTTTTTTTTTTTCTTTCTCTTTTTTTTTTTCTTTTTTTGGGGGATTTCAGGCCCCTTAACACTCCAGAAAAAAAGAAATTTTTTTTTTAAAAAAGAGAAAAAAAATAAAAAAAAGAGAAAGATGTGCTGTTCCCTTGGAGCCCTGAAAGAAGCAGAGCAGGGAGCGCAGAATACTTATGTGCCTGATGAATGGCTGTGCTGCAGAAAACTAAAACTCTGAAACAGGCAAGACAAGGCATGGAGGTCTTATCTCGTATAAAGGATGATGATACACACTTGTTTTAGGGAAATCAGATTGTTAGTCTGACTTAGGGCTTTGAATTACCTGGGACTTGATTAATACAGCAGATTACATAGAAAATAGTTCACACGATGAAAACAAGGGAAGGTTCTTTGTGGAAAAACAAAAGCAATTGATAATCCCCCAACCAGCCCAGGAGATGATTCCCTTCCACATGAATCCAGTGATGTGAGACCTCTCAGGGAAACCCTCTTGAAAAGAGGCCAGGACCTCACTGGAGATGCAGCTTCCCTGAGGATTTTAATTCTGGGGAATCCTTTTTGCCAGCTCCTCTTTAAATCATCTTTGGATAACACTTTTGTTTGATGGGAGTCTGGTGAGAGGTTTTACACATCCTGCACTTGGATTTATCTGCCTTGTTTGTCTGCAGGATAATGCATGATGTTTTCCCCTCTGTAAGTTTATAAGTATTGTTATAGTTTGGGAGAATGCAGAGTAGGGGGGCAGCAGAACATGCACCAGCCTGGAAACGTGAGCTGGGAAAAGTGGGGGCAAAGCCACAGATTGGATCTAATAATGGAAATGTGAACAGAGGAAAACAGGGCCAGGATCTGAGGGATGTACAAACCCTGGTCATCAGCAGGGACCCAGAAAACTCCTTCCAATGATCCCTCAGAAGCAGAAGGAATATAAAAAATGAGAAACCAGCAAAAGAATAAAAAACTTGGAGAAGAAGAGGTTGGGTTTTTTACTCGTGTCTCCTCCACAGGACGTGGATTTTGGGTAATGGGGCTGAAAAAACATGGAGTGAGCAGCTCGTTCTGAAGTGGATCAAAGGCACAGGTTTTGGACAGAGTGGGATTTGTCAGGACTGTGACAGGGTTGGAATGTGGGCCCTGAGCTACTTTAAGGCACACTCAAAGCTCTGCAAAATGAGAGGAACTAACCCACTGCTGCAGCTCACCCAAGGAAAACTGCTGTGTGACAACTGCAGGAATTTAGGCCAACTTGAGCAGGGAAAAGGAAAAAAAAAAATCTTTAAAAATTCCTTTGCTATTTTCGAAGTCGCATTGTATTCCAGAAATGCAGAAACTTCTCATTTCCACATTTTGGCACAGAACTTATTGTTTCCCAATTACAATAAGGCATTAAAATTTCACTTAAAGGTGGCCTAATAAGAAAAAAAGCTCAAAATCTTTCAGAAAATTGAACACCACCAAAATCGTAGTATAGTGAGAGTCTCCTGTCTTTCTTAATTAAAATTCCCAACAGTTAAAAGAAGTAAAGTGATTAGCATTTGATCTAACCTTTTTTAAAATTTATGTTCATCCACCAAAGTGAAAAAAAAAAATCCATTATTCTCCCAGATCTAATTAGTTGTGGATACAGATTTTCTGCCCTTTTTTCTTTTGGTTTCAGCATTCACTGGGCACAGTATCTCTTGATCTGTCAATTTTTCTGAACCTTAACTTAAGGAAGATAGAGTTACTGTTGAAAAGTCTATTGTAAAGAAAAAGATTGATCTAATGCTAACAGAGGTACTAAACCCCAAGGAATTGAAAGACACCTGTGGATTTAAAAGAGAGGAAACACTTTCCTTGCAGATAAACAGTGGAAAGAAGAGCTCTATTTATTGCATCTGTTGCCCAGTCTCAAGGTGTGCACTTCAACTGGCAGGAGCCAATTCTGCTGAGAAAATCTTGGAGTTTTAGCCTTTAGCCAAGCAATCATTAAGTCATTTCAGCAGCGTTTCTGATCCTTGAGACAGCTGTACAGGTTACATAGATTTCCTTCTAGAAAAGCAGAACCACCCAGGGCAGGGGCAAAGTTTTCCCTGCCCGACGTCACAGTCAGGTTGTCTCTGTGCCTTACAGAACATCCCAACCCTCCCTCCTGCTCTCTCCCAGCTGAGCCCCTGTCCTGGGTTGTGGTGTAGGATGTGCACACAGTATTTATTTCATCCCCATCCCCATGAGCTGCTGGAACCAGGTGGGGCAGTGTTTTCCCAGGCCCCTCCTTTGGGCTCTTCTGCTCATGGCCCATCAATGCCTTGCCCAGGACTCACAGGGAACTCCCTCCAGGAGCTCTCTCTGTTTAATGGGCCATCAAGGAGCCACTGCACGACTCCTCATCCCATTGGGAGATGCTCCCAATGCCCAGGGGGAGGAGCCAAGCATTCCCACCTGGAGAGAATCTGGGATTTGGGACAGGACAAGCAGCCCTGAGCCACTGGATTCCCAGAGGAGCAGAGCTCCCAGACCTTTCTGTGGGATCACTGCTTCAGGAAGAGCCCCTCACCTGGACTGCTCCCCCCACCCTGCTCAGGGTGTGTTCTGACTCTGGCAGTGCTCCTTTGTGTTATCGCATTGATTTTATTTTTTACCTTTTTTACCTTTTTTTCTTATTAAATTATATTTCTGACTTGGAGCCTCCCACTCGTTTTGCTTTCAAACCACGACAGCCCCCACAGGCTGCAGGGATGTCCTCATTTGCTGGTTTATTCCTTCTTTGTATTCCCCCAGCTGTGGAGAGGGGACATCCTGCTGGAGCATCCCCTGGTAACCTCAGTGTTGCCTCCCCCAGAGCAGATGTGGTTTTTCTGGGAGGCTGAGCTGTGTGACAGGGAACAAGCTGCTGGGGCACTGTGGACATCTGGTATGGGCTGTGCTGCAGGAGATGTGCAGAGGAGTGGCTGCAGTTTCTGTGCTGCCTGGAGCTGCACAGAGGGGAACTCTGACCCCCAGGATGAACTGTGCATGGCAAGAGCAGCTCCTCTCCTGCCTTGGCCAAGAGCAGCAAAACTGGGATAGGAGCTGGCAGAGGCTCAAAGGTCTGTGCAATTAAGAGATCTCACAGAGATTCCTGTGCTTGTATAATAAAAACACAACTTTTGGAAATGCAGACATCACTCTTCCCCACTGTCTTAATCATGGAGCGATGAGGCAACTTTTGATTTTTCCTTCCTGATGCCATTTCTCTGATCCGACAAAAAAAGGAAAGGAGTCAGTAGGGAAAATCCCTCGGGAGCAGAGTATTTAACACTCATTTGGCAGGTGATATTTACCCTGTTTTAAGAGGATTAGACACAGTCATAGCCCAGAATCCCAGCCAAGGTATCTCCAACATCAGCGATTGCTCTGCACAGTCTTTGCCCTTTTAATCACCTCTTCTGTAACGCTGGGGGCCACTCCTGGTGCATCCTCTGTGCAGGGCCCAAGGATTTCCAGAAAATGAGAGAGAGGAGCTCTGCAAACAAGACACGCCAGTGCAGTTGTATTGAAGTTGCTATCAAGACATTTATTGGTATGCCAATTGCACTTCAGCTCTCCAACTGTACAACTTCCTTGTTTTCCAAACCCGCTCTTGCTTGTAGCGTTTGAAAACACACCCTGGGCAAACCGTTAAAAAAAAAAAGTAGTGCAAAATGCCAGAGGAAAAATAGATGGGGAAGTAGGAGAAATGAAGGGGCTTGTCAGTTTTCTGGGTTGTTTCTTATTTACTTATTTATTACTTGATTTGGATTTGGAGTGGGAAGTTTGTGTAATCATGTGGAAAGTAAATTAAGACAGCTCACTTGTGGGTGTTAAAGAAACACCTAATTTTTCTGAAAGAGGTGTCTGTTGAGAGATGATAAGGTGAAGCACATTTCCAAGCTGAACTCCACTCCAGAAGCTTTTGTAGGGGAGTGAGGGTCCCTCCAGCCCCAGTGGTTGATCCTGATTTTGTATTGGCAAGGTGTGCTGTGAGACATAGAGTGAAGGGGGACTCTTCTTCCCTTTATTTTCTTTGTTTCTTTCTAAATCTTCTGCACTTTCCCCTCTTTTCCTCTTCAGCTGAGCTGCCCCTGTGCTTACCTGGCTGTGCAAACAATGCTCAGCTGGCAGCTATGCCAGGCAAAAAAAGGAATGTCTAAGACCATGCCTGTGGCAACGTCCCTGGGGCTTTTATCTGCTTTATAAAAAGGGAAACTGGTGTTCTTCCATCATTACCTGACCTCATGGATGGGAAATGGGAGTAAATCTGCAGCTCTTGGTTAATGTGAAAAACAAGGTTCATTTTCTCAGTAAATTTTAAGCAATAGGTTTAATAGAAAATAAGACAATTAGGAGATAAAACAGCAAAGTGTGGCTGGGTGACTCTGCACTCAGCCAAGTCCACACTCTGGTATCTCAGAGACATTCTTTAAATACCCTTTCTATTGCATCAGTCTCTTGAATATTCATATTTTTCCATAAACAGTTTCCATATCCCAGGAACTATTTTGCCTGGCCCCTCCTTGGGTCCCCCTTTTTAGAGCATTTGTGTTTCTGGGCTGTGTCTTCATTATCACCTCCAGTTGGGCCTTGGGCCAGACTTTCTTCAGATGGGAGATGCTGATAGTTGGTGTATCAATAGCAGGGGCTTCTTTCCATGTTCACTGGGTTTTCTCCCCACCAAACAGACAGTTTAAGCAGCTGCTACATCAACTACTACCACTGTGCCTGATTTTCTTTACTATCAGCAGAAATAAATTATAATATAATTTAATGTAATAATATAATTATAATAATAATTATATCCTCACCACAAGGTTATTAATCATACAGCACACATCTTGTGAAAAGCCAACTTTATAATATACATTTATAACAATGTTCATTGCAGAAGTCACACCTGCTCCCACAGCTGCCCCAAAGGACAGCGTGTTTAACCCTTGGGCAGCAGATTCTCCTAAAGCCTTAAAGCAGAAGGGAAAAGGGAAACCTTTTATCACCATGTCTCTTTCTCAAAGGCATGAAAAATGGAGCAGGTTGAAAAGGACTACTCAAAGGCTGCTACATCTGCGGCAGACAAACAGATGGGGAAAACAAGCAGAGGAGGGATCAAGCCCAGGGCAAGCGAAGAAACAATTTCCACTGAGTGCATTTCTTGGTCTGGGTCAACCCTTTGAAGCAAATGTGTCAGATGTTTGGGGGAGTGCACACCTCTTACCTCACACAGGGAGACTGGGATGTGAGGCCAACCTTGGCTTGTACAGCATTCTGTGCTCAGGACTGTGCTGGAGTGCAGTGACAGCCACAATAAATGGCAAATACTGCCTTTTATGCATCTGCTTGTTATTCCAGCTGCCTGAATGAGCATTCCACCAAATCTCGTCCTGGGGATTGCACCTGAGCTCGGGTTATATTTTGTTCTGCCTTCCTCAGGGTGGAGCTGGCACCTTGAGGCCAGGCCCACTGGGATATTTATTGTGGCACACAGCATTTACACATCTGACTTTGCAACCTGCAGCCAGGGCAGGGTATCTCAGTGAGATGTGTGGAGCAGGAGGAGTCACTTGTCTCAGAGTGGGAAAAAAGGCAAAGGATGCACCGAGAGGGGAATTTCAGTCAGAATTCATCAGGTGTAGCCAGAGCAATAAAGATCCTGGAAAGGTTTTACTGCCCATCAGGGAAGTTCTGCACATTTCTTCGAATCTAAAAAGATACAGTGGGAAAGACCAGGGCCTTAATGGCTCGTTTTCTGGCTTTCATTAGGTCATTTCAGCCATTCTTGGGAGTATTTTCCACCTATTCTTCAACCCACTTTTCATTTACACTTCATGTGCTGAGTTCTGCAAGCACATCTGCATTGTTTTCTTGAATTGTCCAAATATGAAACAATGGACTGAAAGTGTTTCATCAACTAAGACACGCATTTTCTATTAAATATTTGCAGCATTTATTAGTATAATAAATAAACCTCTCTTGAAAAATCGCTCTAAAGAAAATGCTTAATTTAAAAAAAAGATATTAGATTAATTATTTTATCTGGCTTTTATATTAAAATACTAAGAAAACAAACATTTTTGAAATGCTATAGTTGCACCAGATTATTTGTCTTTCTTTTTCTTAAGGCAACTACTTTGATAAATATTTCTAGTTAGTCATAATATCATTATGATTTTGCACTAATACGATTTTCTCATAATTATTTAACATCACATTAAATATTTCTGGGAAAAGCTATCAGAACAATAACTGCGATTATATAAGCAAACAGAAAAATCTGAAAAGTACTCCAAGGGTATTTTTATTGCTTGTTGCATTGTGGGGTTTTTTTTGGTGGGAAATGCTGGCAGGGAATGTGTGTGTGTGTGATGTGAGTGCAGAGCTGTGTCCACAGCCAAGGCTGTGGTTGAGTGGGTGGGACTTGAAGTGTGCTGAGAGTGTTGTAAAAGGAGTTTTTAGCTCTGGTAGTAGCCAGGCTTTAGGATGAATTAACTACAGGGGTGTTGGGGAGGCTGTTTAGGGGAATGAAAACCTTTATCTCACTTGCCAAACACAAAATGAATCGATGGAGTAATTTTGGCGCGATGAGTCAGTGAAAATGCCACATGTGCTTGTTTCTTAAAATGTTCTTTTCTGCCTGAACTTGCAATGCTGCTGAGTTCAGTGGGGAAAGTAATGTCAATAAATGTACATTTCCTGTCCTCCCAGTGGCTCCGGAGCAGAGCAGGGCTTCAGTGCAGAGCCACACTCAGGCTCAGGCTGTTTTGTGTCACATCCATCCATGTGAGTATGGGGACTGGGGCAGTAATTCCACTGTGGTGGTCTTGCCTCTGACAATGACTTGCCTTATGGCCTGTCTCATTATTTCTGTGAATTTTGTCCTCTCGGGCTCCAAAATGAGGATAATAATAACGATTTACCCTGAAATGTGAGCCATGAGGCTGAATGAGGTCATATTTGTGAGGTTTTCCACTATGGAATGTGCTATAAAACTCACAGTAGTCACTGATAGGAATATTTGAAGGGCCAAGTCAGTGACACAAAGGACAGGATGTGTAGCCTTTGTAACGCTGGGTGACCATCTAGAGATGCTGCAGAAGAAAAAAGAAGAAAAATCTTACATTATCATTAACTGTAGATTGAGTGTCACAAGTCTCACACCAATCCCTGCAGTCACAGTCTGTCCAGGTAAAAGCTGCAGTCACAGTCTCACCAATCCCTGCAGTCACAGTCTATCCAGGTAAAAGCTGCAGTCACAGTCACACCAATCCCTGCAGTCACAGTCACAGTCACACCAATCCCTGCAGTCACAGTCTCACACCAATCCCTGCAGTCACAGTCTGTCCAGGTAAAAGCTGCAGTCACAGTCTCACACCAATCCCTGCAGTCACAGTCACACACCAATCCCTGCAGTCACAGTCACACACGAATCCCTGCAGTCACAGTCTGTCCAGGTAAAAGCTGCAGTCACAGTCTCACACCAATCCCTGCAGTCACAGTCACAGTGACACCAATCCCTGCAGTCACAGTCACACACCAATCCTTGCAGTCACAGTCACAACAATCCCTGCAGTCACAGTCTCACACCAATCCCTGCAGTCACAGTCACACACGAATCCCTGCAGTCACAGTCTCACACCAATCCTACAGTCACAGTCTGTCCAGGTAAAAGCTGCAGTCACAGTCTCACACCAATCCTGCAGTCACAGTCTCACACCAATCCTGCAGTCACAGTCTGCACAGCAATCCCTGTAGTCACAGTCTCACACCAATCCTGCAGTCAGAGCTCAGCAGACAATAACCTGCAGTCAGAGGCTGTAAGGGAAACCTCCAGCAGGAGCTGCTGCAGCAGAGTCAGGGAATGGTTGGAGTCAGGATGGCTGAGCTGTGAAGAGGAATAAACCAGGACACTTTCCATGGTGTGATGCACAAGAAGTCTGGGCTCATTTCCACCCTCTAACAAAAGGGCTGCTAAAACAGAGCACCAGTTCTGGGCAGGAACTGGAATGTGTCTCCAAAATGGAGAGCTAGGTTTGTAAAGACAAACATAGCTGTAAGTTATGAGGGTTTTTTTCCATTTCTTTTCTTGCTGATGAATAGAACAGAAGCTTGAAAATGGGATTGTCTTCCTGCTGATAGACTGCAGGGCTTATCTGTAAACAAAAAAGTATTTATGGGAGTTGGTGTTAGTTGTGGCTTTTCACAACTGCCTTGAGGTATGAGGAACTGTGGGATTATCTCTTTTAGGTTATTTTTTTGCTGTTCATCCCTCCACGATCTGTACATCTGCTACATAAAACAGACTAGGAGAACAAAGACCATTGTGGATCTCAGGGGTGTTTGACTCATCAGCTCTTTCTGCTTACAGAAAGTTTGGCCTGGCTGAAAAACATTGTTTATAAGTGCTGGAAAAGCTTTTGGTTTCTCTGGTCTTCTTTGAGATTTTAAAACTTTTAGAGAGTGAGGAATTCAAAAGCATCTTTTCAAAATACCCCTTTAGACATCCAGCTATTAGATTATTTAGAAAGGTGTCAGGGAAGAAACCTTTCATGAGGTAGCAACCAGATTTAAAACAAAGGTCCAAACCACAAGAAATATCAACAAAGAGAAATATATTGTTTCTTTTCCAGAATTTCTTTTGGTGAAGTCCTTGTCTTAATTGTGATTTATTGTCTAGTTCTGTGCTCAGAAAATGGTTTGTCTCTCCCTATTTTTCATATCAGATGTCGTTAATGAATGACTATTGGATTTTGTTTATTTCCTAATTTCCAGTCTAGAATCTTTAAAACAAGCTTAGGAGCTCAGGGTTTTTTTTTTTTCTCCTTTCCTTGCTTACCACCAGCAGTAAAGATTATTCAGGCAGAACTAGAAAGACAAGTATCAAATTTAACAGAGAAGGAGAACAAAACAAAAATCAGACATTAGATATTCTCTCACAGTTTATGTTTAAATGTGCCTACTAGTTTTGCTTGCAGTACAAGTGAAAACAGGGCAAGTAAATAGGAGGGGAGAAGAAGAAGAAGAAGAAGAAAGTGTTTTAATCAAGTCAGTTTTACCTGCAGACAGGTGGGCTCAGCTGGGCTCAAATCCTACTGCTGAAGGACAAGGGAGGGGATCAGGGACAAGTTTTGGATCATAGGTCCTCTCTGGGTTATGAGCTGCCCAATATTCCATCCCAAAGGAGTCCTGGCTGTGCCAGCTGACTTCTCTGGTTGGGTAAGTCAAGTTTGCTGAAACAGAAGGGTTTGCAAACATGAGATTGCTGAGGGATGATTTTGCTGCCAGCTTAGCAGCCAGATACAAGGGACAGGGACTTTTAGAAGGCATTTTTTTTTCAAGCTCTTTTAGGCACAAAGCTATTTAACTGGGTGATTTTTTTTTTGTTGTTGTTGTTCATAAGTAACACCCTAAATAGAATATACCCATTTAGCATGTTTTTTTTCTGCTCTTTCTCTGTGTTAAATAGGGCAATCATTTTCATTGGTGGTCTGGCTGGAAAAGAGAAAATGTCCATGTGGTCTAAACATCCCATTGGGGAAGGCAACAATGATGCTCTGAGGGCTCTGAGAAAAGAAGCTACAAATGTGGGACTAAAGGAGGAAAGGAGAACAGTGCAAGTGCAGATAACTTGTCCAACCCATGGAAAAAAAAAGTTTAAGAGTATCAAAGTCTGTGCTGTGATTAGTCAACACTAAGTGAAGAGAGGACAAGGTACTTGCACAAGATGATGATATTGAGAGCGAAGATTTTGAGGGAGAAAATGGGAAAGGAGATTTAGATGAGAATAAGGGTCAGATAGTGACATACAAACTTTTTTTTTTAATTCCATTGTTCTTTAATATTGAAAATTTTGCTCATCTCACCAGTTAATCAAAGTAGCTGCCCATTAGGGCTACAATTAAGATAATTGTACAAGGGTGTTTTTTTTTCTGTTGAAGCTAGCATGTCCTTGCTCATTAATACTAAAAATAATAAGCACATAAACAAACACTGTGAGATGCTCCAGAGCCCAGGGCTGGCTGTGTGCAGCACATGGCTCACCTGCTGGCAGGGCCTGTGCTGCTGGCCTGTGTTACCTTCCCTCCAGTGACAGTCTGCACTGATGACTTTTTCCCAAGCAGGATTTAAATCCTCCACCAGAGACGTGCAGTGCACTGATTTAGAAGAATTAAAGAATTTAGTTAAAATAAATATCGCTGAGGTGAGGGAGCTAAACTTCCCTTTTGCTAACAGAAGCCAGACTGAAGGAACTAATAAAACATTGAAGGAACTGATAAATCATGGGAGCTGTCAAACCAGGCTTTTGCATCCTGAATAATCAATAGACCCCATGAATACAATACAATCATAAATCAAACAGTCCTGGAAAAAACAGGATTCAGCTGTCAAAGGTTAAAAAATCAAGGGAGGAAGACCCATCTTACTTCATCATTTTAGGACCCCACCCCATAAAAAACCCATTTCAGAGAACAAACCACTCATGCTTAATGGTTTTTTGGGCTAATTACCATACGGAGCGGGGAATGGGATGTACCAGAGTTATGAATGTGCATTTGTGTTTTGGGTATTCAACAATCCTGGACATAAAAGCCCCTGTGACCATCTGTAAATTGTGGTGTGTATTTGGGAGCGATCCCGCACGCTGCCCGGCGTCGTAATAAACATTCACTTTCTAACTTTAAACTGTTAGAGAGTCTTCGTCCATCATAGTTGGATATTGGTATGAGATCAATATCCATAGTTTGTTAATAATTCAGTGCAGTGCACTGGAGCTGCTGTTTTCTGGCCTCCCATCCTTGCTGTGCCTCCCTGTTAGGAATACTCACAAATACACTGGAGCAGGAGAATTATTCTTTTAGCCATCCCACGAATCAGTAACATCTGTATTCCAGCTTCATCTCCCTGAATTGTTTGCTGCCTATGCAATTATATTTTGTCTTCTGCTGAGGTCACTGTCATTGCAATTGTTTTAATTGCAGCTGATGAGTCGTGGGCTTTTGAAATCATTAGTGGTTCCTGTGAGCTCTAGAAACAGAATAACATCATTTCTTCCTTGCTGTTCTTAGTCTTCCATGAAAGTGAAATCTATACAGAACTTAATTACATTTTATATCTTATGTGTTGTTTTAACTGAACTAATATTTACAAATGGATTTGATGAATATCATTGCATTTAAAGGAAGGACCCCCTCTGTGTTGTCTTTTCAAGTTGCTGAAAAGAAATCAGAAAGAATGAGTTCTTTGGGAAACCTTAATTACTAGCTGGTTTCATTGACCTGCCAGGCTGGTGGCATCTGCCTTCCAGTCTTTTTCAAATAATTTCTCTTTCATTTGGATGTTTAGGGATACATTAGCATGTGGCCATAAAAATTACAAATTATAATGATTAAAGATTAGGGGGTTTCTTCTGCTATCAAGAATTTTTCTCATTCCAGCCAAAGGCAAAACACAGGCACAGATTTCTGTTCTTCTCTTTTTTACTGAGGGGATGAGATTTGCAGATGAGTGTAGGAGGAAGGAAAGCAGCTCATGGCAAGTTTAAGGAAGAAAGGAATTGTTTTGTGGGGACTTGTTTGAATCCCTGATTCACATCCCTGTGTCAGAGGCCACTCTGGGTTCTTCTTTCTGGCCACAGCCTGAAGCAGCTCGTGAGCAGTAAAGGCTCAAGTCTTGGTTTCCATTGCACTTTACAATTTCAGTTCTCTGACTTAGCCTTGTCCATCGGTTTTATGTTTTGCCTTTGTGTTTCTAAACTTTTAAACGTGGTGGTAAATGAAGTGACTGCAGGCATTTAATTAACAAATACTAACAGGTTCATCTGCCATATTGAGCCTCTCTTTTAGCTGCTTTTCATAGTGAGAAAAGACAACTGTGTGTGGGTAAAAGGGAATTGTGCATTTTCATAACCCAACACATCTGTCAATCACAGCAATCCTCGAGGCACTCCTGACACCCTCCCTGACCTGTCTATTGACCCCCTCATCTGCTGCCAGACTTGTAGTTAGAGGAATTGATTTTTGCACTCTTTTCCAATCTCAATCTTCAGAACGTGCAATGGTATGACCCTTTTTACAGCAGCTTTGCACTTGAGATGGGGATTCTGCAATTAGACCAATTACATGAACACAACTATCCCATCCCCTTCCTAAATGGGATAGGAGGAATTCAGTTATACAAGGCAGCAGGGAGATGGAAAAAAATCACCCCTGTTCTTCTCCCAGTCCTGGATTTTTCATATACAAGCCCAAGAGAGGAGTTGGGGTAGAAGCTTTGAATTCTCTCTCATTCTTTGGCTGTCAAAGGAGAGGTTGGTTTAGTCCAGAAGCCCAAGGGAGAAGTTGGGATAGAAGCTTTGAATTCTTTCTCATTCTTTGGCTGTCAAAGCAGAGGTTGGTTTAGTCCAGACAGCCAGCACTGCCAGGGCTTCATGCTTTGTAACAAAACTTGTGTCTGCTGCAGCCCATCTGCAATGAATTCCTCAGTAAACAGGGAAGCCCACGACACCTCCAGCATCCCTTGCTTGCCCTGACTTTCCTGGCTGCAGAGCCCTGTGCTCACACCCTGCAGGAATGGAGGCTTGGTGTGTGCAGTGCTCAGAAGTCTCTGCTTGTAAATACTGCACTAGGACTTGCCCTTTTAACTCCACCACTGGCTTGTCATTCTGAATTTAATAGTAGCAGCCAACCTGAAGACAATTCTTGCTTGATAAGTGAATTAATATCTTTCCAAGGAGAAGAGAGATGATACCAAACCACAACTAATTTAATAATTTTTCCATCTTAATGTTTCATGGGAGGTTGATGCTTCTTACATAACAGGGGAATTTGTCTACCTTTGTTCCACCACAGCTGCTCTTGGCCAGATGTGACCAAGAGTTGCCCTAAATGCATTTTTTTGTTTAATTGGGCAATATATCTCTTTTGGGGCATGTAAACTGTGACTGACAAACATCTGCCATGAACACGACTGCCTCTGCACTGGAAACGTGCAAACGGATCTGGCATCTTCTGGAAACTTTTCAAACACATTACTGACTATTTGGAAATGTTTCTGACTTGAGTGTTCTATTTGCTCTTATTTTATTCTTTATGTGCTTTATTAGCACAGCCATTTACAGGAAAGCTGAGATGCTGCAGGGGTTTTTCTGTTGGTTTTGCCTTTGCTGATGCCATTATTGGTGTCTTTTTTAGTATTGCTCACCTTTATTACTTAACTAAAACTTACACTACCCTGGCAATATCTGAATTATTCCAAGAGTTTACTTTTCTTCCCTTTAAACAGAGCTGTATTGAGAGAGATAGAGGTCAAGTAATCAAGGAATTTCCATTATAAAGGTGATTTTTAATTACTTTTTTTAGGTAGAGTGGGGGGTGCTGGTTTCTAGTGATGTTGTGCCTTTCCCTGGGAGTGGGACACAGGTGCAGATCTTTGAGGTGGAAGGAGTTAGGGCTGGAGGGAGGTGGATTTCTGTGTGGTGTTAGGCAAATAGTTCCACTTGAGCAGATTTTTTTTGTGTTTTATCATAGTTTGTTTGTAGTATTTATTTGTTTCCTGCTTTTAAGAGAAATGAGAAAAGGAAGATCTGCAAAACGTCATCAGTCACAAACCAAAACCACGGCAGTCAGAAAATCAGTATTTTCCTGGTTTTCCACTTGTTTTTTGTATCCCTTGGTCAAAGGGGCAGGGCTACAGAATTATCCTCAGAAAGGAATCCCAAAGGTTTTTTATGAAGGGTCATGAGTGACAGTCCTGTTCAGTCTGGGGGTGGTGGCAGTGCCTGCAGGGCACTCCTTGTCCCACCTTGTGTCAGTGTGAGCCCTGGGCATGGATGGCAGGAGTCTGCAGGAGCGAGTTAATTATTATTTAAATAATAAAAAATTATGCTTTCCTGCCTCCAGAGCCCTGTGCTCACACCCTGCAGAAAGGGAGGCTTGGTGTGTGCAGTGCTCAGAAATCTCTGTTTGTAAATACTGGACTATGATTTGCCCTTTTAACTCCGCCACTGGCTTGTCATTCTTAAGAACATTTTCTGAACAGAGCATTTAAGAGAAGCTGCTCTAGTACTGTGCTTTCATTTTTTTTTTTAAACTTGATAATTTGATTTTTAATCAAACAAATCCCACATTCAAAGTATACCTTTCTGTGTTGGGTTCACTGTTTTCTGTGTCCACTTAAACCCCAAACTTGTAGCCCTACAGTTTGCAGCAGGATGGAGTTTTGTGAATTAAGTGTTAATGATTGCAGACAGAGTGAGGCAAACTCAGCAGTCACTAGTGCATCAACACAATGGCCATGAAAATAAGTTTTATTGATCCCCACCTAAATAGGTACATAAAATATTTTTGTTTTATAGCTAATCCCTGTAGAAAGGGCTAAGATATATTTCTAAATAAAAATGTTTCCTGAAAGGGATGAGTATAATTCAATTCTAAAATATCTTCCTTTTGCAGCACTTATAGAACAGCACCAATAAAAATCCCAGAGTAATTGGTCACAAAGCAACAAGCTGGTTTGTGAAATACATGCTCTGGCGTGAATAGATAAGCCATAGATCCTGAATTAAATTATTTCCTGATAAAGGATCCATGTTCACTTGCATTTCCTCCCAGGTATCTCTGGCTGTGGATCCCACACTCTCTCCTTACTTTGCTGCTTCACTCTCTTTCTGTTGTCACTCACAGGACGTTTTGTGGTACAAATCAAACATGTAAAACATGGATGGAACTAAACCAAGCCTGTCTTTCCTGGGGAAGTGTCAGCTGCAGACTCTTCCCAGATTTCACAGAGCAGCTGTGCCAGCCTGGGCCTTGTGTGTTGTGGTGGGGAATCCATCCCTGTCAGGCATTTATAAGTTGTGCCCTGGCCATGGAAAGGAGTTTATTTATCCAATTTGTGCTCACAGGTATGAGCTCTCTGGGGAGGGAGATGCTGCACTGTGGCTGGAGCAGCCCTGGCCCTGAAGCCTTCCTGCAGTGTGAGCTTACACTGTCAGAGCTGAGCTGTGCTTCTGCTCCTGGGGAAGCCTCAAAATGCATTAAAATAAGAGATGGGAAAGGCTGAGCAAAATTTTGACTATTTCTGACACGAGGGCAAAAAGACAATTATATGAATAGTTGTTTGAATCTCTGCAAAGGGCTGATATGGCAAAATGTTGTTCTATGCAGACAATCACTAATGCTTTTGCTGCTGTTTTTTAATGGGGTAGAGACTTCTGACAATACCCACATCATCTTTAAAAAAAAAGAATAAAATTAGTTGATACACCAAATGTATTCCTTTTTATATTAAAATGTCTTTTGGGATACTTTCCTAGAACAAAAACAGTTTTTCTTTTATGTAGATTAATTTTGTTCAGCTTTCTTGGATAGACACAAAATGAAGATGAAATATCTCTAACCTTTCACAGGTTTTTCCAGTTGTTAGAATGGAAAAAGAAAAACCTTTTTTTCTTCATTCCTGCAAAGAGTATTTCTTGAAAAACCAGGAATCCTTTCCATATTTTTTACCAAGTAATTAAACCGCTGATGAATTTTGAACTGGTATCAAACATTTCTGCAGTTCTGCTCATTGAGTTCAGCCAAAACTCAGTTTACCTTTGAAAAATAATTTAGATGAAAAATTTCTAAACTGGCCTAGGTGTTTTCCAGGTAATGGATCTGACACCTTTGGGACTTTTCTTTTAAGTCACTGTCCAAAAACCCTGCAACCTGCTTTTCCACTGCAAATAACTTGGATTAACAACAAAACCTGTGAGGAAATAATGATTTGTTTGGCTTTGGAAGGTAAAACACGCTGTGCTCATGGAAAAAATGGGTCCCTGCTCCGTTTTCTTCACTTGGTGATTTTATCCACTGGCAATTTCCAGTGCCATGAAGAACGAGGGGTGGCAGCAGGTCACTGCATCAGCTGGAAGGAAACACACATGGGAGAGTGGGAGAATTTAAAAAGTAAAATTGGGTTGTGAAAGTCGAGTGTTTTCTCTTTGTCTGTTGTTAGTTCTGACTGTGCCCCTCAAAGGGAGGAAATGTCATCACAATTCATAAATCCCCAGAAATCTCAAACTCAGTGAAAGGAAAGGTCTATGGGCATGGTTTTGTGTCCACTCGGAGAAAAGTGGAGAAAACTATTTATTTAACAAACAAACTGCCCACAAGCATAAAGAATTAATAATATGACACAATAAAACCTCTCTCAGGTGCAAAGAGAGATGGCAACACTGAGAGAAGTCCTTGCCTGGGTCAGCTCAGCTCTCTCAGCTCTGTCAGTCCCCGTCCCTTTGGGGCTGGAAAATGCTGGTCCAGCCCTGGTGGGCCACAGGGGCAGCTCCTGGGGCTCCTCTGGGGTTTTCAGTCCAGAGCAGGTTTAAACAGTCCCAAAAAAAAGGGGAAAAACAGTCCAGGAAGCTTTTTTGCTCCAGCCAGCCAGACTGACTAAAAGGAAGAAAAACTCTCCAGCCACTGTCCATGTGTTTGGTGAACACACAGCCCAAGGAGGAGGAGGAAGAGGAAGAGGAAGAGGAAGAGGAAGAAGAAGAAGAAGAAGAAGAAGAAGAAGAAGAAGAAGAAGAAGAAGAGCAAGAACAAGAAGAACAAGAAGAACAAGAAGAAGAACAAGAACAAGAAGAAGAAGAAGAACAAGAAGAAGAAGAAGAAGAAGAAGAAGATGCAGAGGAGTGAGCAGTTTTCAAAACAAACTGCACAGTTCTTCTTCCCCTGCTCACCCTCAGAACCAGTCTGAAAGGTCCAGAACACACAGCACGGACCATTGGGGATACAGGCATCATGGTCACCCAAGGACAGGAGGGAATTTCATGTTGCAGAAAATCCCTCACCCTGTGCAGTGGTGGCTGTGCCTGGACACACTCAAGTGCCTCCCTCAGACATGGGTTAAGAACAAATTAAGAGGATTAAGGAGGATGTTTGAGGACTCTGTGGGATTGCTCTGGTGTTGTAGGGCTCGGTAGCTGAGCCCTACAACTCTTGAGGAAAGGAGGAATGATTAATAAACCCAGGGCAGTGCCCGTTGTATTAAGGCTCTTGAGTTTAAAATACTTTTCAAAAGATGTGGGTACTCCAAAGCATTTAAATACTGGCAGTGTCCTCAAGTTACAGGTAGGAAAGTCATCTGGAGTTTATTTTAGGAGCAGCAGAAAAAGCCTTCGAGGCAAAGGGCTGTGTGTTCAAAAGGGTTATGAAATCACTGAAATGAAGGCAGGACTTGTGAGTTAGGGTAAGGCAGAAGAATTTAACCAGAAAATTGAGCTGTGGCACAAAAAGTCAGGACAAAGTGATAATTATTCATCCCATTGATGGACACAAATGTGGCTAAAGAAGAGCAAAAACCTTATCAGTGACATATATGGAAAAGAAGAGGAGGCTGAATGAGAAAATGGGTTGTATAAGTCAAATTAAAATTCTACCCTAGATCACAACGTTTTAAACCTTTTAATTTACATTTGTAAGGTGATCCAGCTCAAGAGACATTTGACAACGAAAAAAATTAACCTTTTTTGAACATACACTTTCTGTTAGCTTCTTAATGGACTTTTTTTTTCTTTTCAAAGCTGAAATAAATAAAAGATGGGAAAAAATCAATATGTAAACAGGTGGAGAAATTTATTGGCTGAGGGTGTGGGCAGAACTAATTTAGATAAGGCCCTGCTTCTGCAGTAATCCAAGGTTTCCAAATAACCTTCTTTGCAAAGGTTTGACCTCATGAGCAATCCACAGTTGATGAAGGTGTATAAAAAAAAGTTTGCTTCACTTCTGGTTCTTATTGATTATTAAAAACATAAGTATTATTTGTTTTAATCAAATTGTCTTTCTTTGGTTTTATTTTTGTTTGGTTTCTTTTTTGCTTTTGTTTGGGTGTTTTTTTTTTTTTTTTTTTTTTTTTTTTTTTTTAAGTTGCAATGAAATATTGTAATTGCCTAGAAAATTGCAGAATGTGCCTTCTACACCTGGCTTCAGAGGGCTTTCAAAAGGGTGGAATTTGTTTTTCTCACAAGAAAAACACCGTGAAACCATTCATTCTGCTCTCCTCTGGAGTCCTGAAAAGCCTGAGACCCCAGAATAAACCACTTCCCCTTGCATCTCTAGGATTTTATTACTTATTTGCCTGAGTGGCTCTGCGAACTTTATGAAACTTCAGCATTTAAAACTCAAGTAAAAATGAGTAATATTTAATTGGTGTCTTTTTCCATACCATACTGGGCCTGTCACCACTGATTTAAAATAAATGACTAGACTAGCAAAAAATCTTAAATGTTCTCACATCCTCTGCTGCCTCATTATAAAGATATTTCAGACAAGAATACCATAATTATTATTTTTTTAATCCTTTTATTTCCTCAGGTAGTAACAAACACTGGAGGGGGAGAGGCTTCTTGGCTGAACCTGCCAGCAATTTATAGGAAAACATGAATTTTGACTTACCAACAGCTCCCTCAAAACTTAAGTTCTGGCTTGGGTGATATACACTGATTATTTCAGAGCACTGATTGATTGGCAGTGTATTATCAGGAGAGGAGCTTGAGATCTGTTTCCCTTCACACATTGGCAATAAAAAAAAACACTGTTTTTTTTTAATGTTCTTTCACACCTCTTGAAACAAAAAAAAAAAATTCTCTCACAGATGTTTTGTTCAGAGCTCAGCTTGGTGGGAAAAGACACACGTGGGGAACACATGAATCAGCAGTTCCACATTCAGAATTGTTCACTGCCACAGGCTGGGGAAAGTCTTGGCCAGAAGGTGAAGGGGCTTTACCACCAGACAGTGACACAAGTGTGACTCTCTGTGACTGAGCATTTTCCTCTGGTGCTGGTACAGGGAATTTCTGCAGTGTAGGATCATCCATGGACAGCAGGGAGAGGGAACTCTGCAGAGCTGAGATATTCTAGACACACGTGGGTTTATTGCAGGGTGGTGGGTAAAAAGGGCTTTGCCTTCAGCCACAGCCTGGGCTGGAGGGAACCCCAAAGAGAGAGGGAGAGAGAGAGGGGGGTGAGGTGAGGGAGGTAAAAGAGCTGAGAGGGGTAAGAGAGGTAAGAGCAAGAGAGTGAGGACCTTGTTCCAATCCATTCTGTCTCATTTGTGTTGAATATTCTAATTTACAGTGACCAACCAGCACGAGACACAAACCCTACAGAGATATTTGCTTGTTCTCTGTTGTGTGTTCTCAACCTGCTAAAAGGCAGGGTGACCATCTTCTCCTAACTAGAATTTCATGGCTTTGAGAAGTCACCAGGATTCTCCAATGTCAGCTGGTGGTCTCCATGTTTTCCAAAGGAAGTGCATGAACTAAATGAGGAGAAGCTGCTCTGTCTGTACCCCGTTCCTGCAATGAAAATGGCAGCCCATTCACTGCCTCAAGATCAGCAGAAAGTCATGATTATAGTCATATTTTAAATTTCATATTCAAATAATAATATTTTGTGTTTCTGAAAAGAGAAAACTGCACTTGGGTTGTTTTTTTGAAGGGGAATATATATTTATTTTTTTTTAACCCAGTAGCAAAACAACTCTTCTCTCAAGGAGAATTTCGTATTTTTGAAGAAGAAAAAAACTAAGGGCTGAGAAATATCTTATTTCTTCACTCAGGAGTCGAAAAATGTACCAGAAGAACTTGGAAAATTACAACATATTCAATGTTTGATCCATATTCTGTTCTCAGCCTTAAAAAGAAATGATTAAAAATTCATTTTGAAGTCAGCTTTGCATGTATCCTGTAGATAGAAGCCCGGCTGACAGAGCGGGTTCAGATTTGCAGACATCTTTGTACATGTAAGAATAAATAAACAAGAGGGCCAAGAATAGATGAGAAAGTGCAAACCTGTTTGTTGGGCTTTGCTGACAAATTCTTGGGAGTGACATGGAATATACATTGATGCAAATTTATCATGGGGAGGTGGTTTAAATATTGAATGTGATGGTGCAGGGCAGGTTTTCTCACTAGGGATTGACACAGATAATAACAGAATTTACTTTGCCTTTGTACCTCCCTTAGATAAGTTACTTCTGAATTTTACTGCTTCAAATTTTACTGCTTCAAATAGTCATAAGATGAAACCTGGAATAAGACATAACCTCTGTAGCTGGCTAATGATCCATTCTTATACGTTTTCACGCTGCTTGCAGGGCTCTTGTGGAAATTGAGATGGCCCAGGTTGATCCTTTTTTAGCAGAAAATGGGTGGCAGAGGTTTGGTAACTCCTGAAAACGTTTTGTCAGGGAAGGAATTCACAGCCAGACCCAGAAATCCTGCCCTTTGCCAGTGCATTCACTGCAAAGTGAGGACACTCTGATGGTGCTGCCCTTCTGAGGAGCTGCTGCAGTTCAGAGAACTGACTCAACGCTGGTTTTCAGGACTTCGTGTTCTCAGTTTATGGAAAAGTGCCACAATTAGCAGACTTAGCAGGAGAAAAGCAATATTAACTTGAGAATGCTTTCAAGTAGCCCATTTATTTATTTATTGTTCTTAAAAGACGTCATTAAACTCCTTCATACAGTAAGAGGATGTGCCCCATCAGAAATTTATTATTATTAATATTAATATTATTATATTACAAAACAAAGTTTGGCCATAGCATTTTAATTTTTTTTTTCCTGTGAGCTTTCTTCTGTATAATGATGAGGATTATTTGGGAGGGCAGAGGCTCCTCCTTCAGATCAACATGATGTAAAGGCAATGTCACTCCAAACCCAGTGAAGAATGACTCAGGGCTGATGGAGAATTGCCAGTCCCATCTGGTGGTGACACTTATTCCCCGAGTGAAGCCTTAGCTGGCTGTAGGGGATGTTGTTTGGGATGTTGTTTGGGATGCCCTGTCTGTAACTGAGACAGAAATGACAGCAAAGACGTGAGAGCATCTTCACCCCCTCCTTGCTGCTCTCTGCATCTCAGACACTTTTCTTCAGCACATCTTTCTTTGCTCCTTATCCCTAAATTCAGATTGGAGTGCCAGCTCAGAACTGCAGGATGTATTCCCCCTCTCTGTGTCAGGATGGGAACAGAACCACTGAGACAGTCCAGAATGCAGGGGCAAAACTGAGTTATGGGAACTCACCTGGTAATTCACCTAATAATTCACCCCCTTTAACTTGTAGGACCTTTCTGACATGGTAGACTCATGTTCTTTCATTTCCCTTCTTTCACAAGCTGATGGGTTCCAGAGGGCAGGAATTGGGATGCAGGAGTGGGAATGCTGGTGTGCTGGGGAGCTGGAATATCAGCTAAGCATTGCTTCAAAAATAAGTGAGGAAGGAGGAAAAATAAAATTCAGCCTTATACACACACCTAGGATTTAATATTTGTTTGAAAATCAGAAAAGATGACTCATGATGTCCATCCCTGGACAACAGTACTGGGAGGCAAAACAAGAGAAACAAAAAAAGCAATGAAAGTGCATTGGCAAGTATTTGATATTTGAGATTCTGGTTTTGTTGTCAAAACAGCTTGATAGCCACAATAGCCACTGTTGCTTCGTGTTTTAGTTTCAGCTCTCTGGAGGAAAAGTTTTAGGGAGAAAATGCCAAGGTGGTAGAAGTTTAAACATAAGAAGGAAAAATGAATGGGGGACATTATTTAATGGGGTTATTTAACATGCACTGACAGAACTGACATGGCACAGGAAATCCACATTTCAGTGCCTGTCCTGAAGCCTCTGGTTGCCATCAAGAATGTACCTGAGACCTAATTCCTGTCTAGACAAGCAGTGAAGACCAGCAGCTGTGATTTCTCTAACAGTTCATGCTGCCATAGCACTCCACTGTATTATTCATGTTTTCCTGACGCACAAAACATTTGGTGTCAAGCCCAGAACATCTTTCAATTTCAAAAAAAAAAAAAAAAAAATTTAGAATGAGAGGGAGAGAAAGACAAGGAAAGGACATCAGGTCTTATGCAGAACTGCCATTAGTTGTGTTGGTATAACTGGCAGTATGACTGGGGATCTTGAATTCCTCACAGAAATAAAACCAGAGCAGTTCACTTTTTGCTTCTTTGTTGTTCTTCTGCCTCTATGTTGTTTGGCTTCTTAGGGTGTTGCTGAAGATCTAAGGATGTCCTTGAATTGCCATTCTTGACCATTAGGTTAAAATTCCTCTGGATGGGGATGTTTTTCAGTGACACTGAGTCTTTGGTTCCCAGCGTCATCCTGACAGTGTTGGTTTGTGCCACATTTCTCATGTTCTCCAACTTTGGCACATTCTTTATTTTCCTTTCTTCCTGACAAACCTTCCAGTTCCCTTTTCTCTGGAGGCTTCAAAATTTAACACTGCTTATTGTAACGTGTATATATATATATATATATAATTTAAAACCTATATATATAACCTATATGATACCTCTGCATGCCTGCCCTGACACCTGGGCCCTTGAATGATTAATTTATCATTAATTTGGCCATTAGGTCCTTCCCTGCTGATCAGCTGTCAAATAAAAATTCTCCCTTTGCAGTGCATGTCTTTGAGCTGATGCTGATAGTTCAGCATTTTAAGGAAACACTTTAGTGAATTGATTTTATGACTTTTTTTTTTTTTTTTGGTGGTGAAAAAGCCATTCTGGGAGGGAGAGAGAGCAAAAGCTCCCAAGTAAAACCTCCCCAGAAAACCAAATAAAACATTGAGCAGTGGAAGTGTCCTGACACGAGTTCAGCCTCTCTGCTCATTCTGAATCTGCAGAAATCACTTTGACATTAAGAACTTTCCTGTGGTGGTTCCTCAGTCCTTCCTCTCTGGTGAGATTGCAAATAGAGGTGAGAATTTCTGTCAGCTGGGATTGTGGTTTGGAAGCTACAGACACTGCTTTTTAAAGGAAATTGTGTCATTTCTCTGCAGTTTTCTTTTAGGAGTAGCTCCACTTTCTCCACTCCATCCTAGTGATGTACATGAGAAATAATTAGTGATACAGTCTAATTAAGGCGCTTTTTTTTCTGGAAAAAAACTAGATTTTTCTTGGTAGAAGATCTTAAAAAAAAAAAGCAAAAAACAACAAACAAAAAAACAAAACAAACAAAAAAAACACCCCAACAAACAAAAATTAAAAAAAGGCAAAAAACCCCCAAAACAAACCCAAAAACAAACAAACAAACAAACAAAACCCACAAAAACCCAAAACCAAAATCAAAAATAAAAACCAAAAAAACCCTCAAATATTAGCTTTCTGAACTGTTCTGCTAAAGTCTGAATAGCCACCTGAGAAATCAAAAGGAAGGTGTCCATGTTCTAGTAATGAAATTTTTGTCATCTTTTTGGCATCAAAACTGGACTGTGGGGTTTGGGGTTTTTTGATAATTCAACCTTTCCTTATTTTCTTCAGTACCTTTTGTCAATTTATTGTCAAAGTGCTCCACCAGAATATCATGTCTGCTTGTTGCATCAGAGGTGGCAGGTGATGGAATTGGACTTTATCAAATCCAATCGTGTTTTTGTTGACTTCATTAGAGACTTTCTTTTAATGATAGAGATAGAAATAAACTGTTGCTATTTCATTATCATATTTTATTCTTCACTGCTAACACTGAAAATAAAAGGATCTGTGCCTACTTCCTAGAGTAAGCCTTTGAGAGAAAGTAGAATTCTTCAGGAGCATTAACTCTGTAAAAATACATCGTCTTTGCAGCAAAGTAAAAATCCAACTATCTGGACCACATAAAATAAAATCTACTATTACAGCACTGTTAAAATAAATAAATAAATAAATAGATAAATCAGGTTGGCTAAAGAAGTTCCTGATATGAAAGTGTTGTATTTGAGAAATCAGTTGAGATATGAAAAAGTAAATCAGTTTTAGCAGAAGGAGCACTCTGGGAAAGATCAAGGGTGCTGGGGGAGACTCCGGTGAGAAATCTGTTGTGACAATGCTGTAAGAAGATGTTTTCATTAGCACCGTGTCTCCTCCTTCACCTGCCTGCCAAAGCAGGGTGGCTTTGTGTCTGCAAATGAAAACAAACCTTAACATGACGGATCAAAGCTCGGAGAGAATATTTCCCTTTGCTTTTTGGTTTGTTTTTTTTTCTAGTTTGTTTGGCTGCAAATGTCACCTACTCCAGGCTGAGAAAGTAAACACCCCTGCACCAAACCCTGGTGACAAGGACACTGAATGTGCTCAGCCAACACCTAGAGATTATTATAGATCACACAGAGGATCCATAACACAAAGGTCAAAACAAAACTTTACAGGGTAAATAGGGAGGGTGACAAGTGCAGCTATTTCAGAGACTTTTGGAGTGACTCAAAGCCTGCTGACTCAAATCAGTGGGAGCCAAGATTGGGGCATCAGAGAAATGTGAAGGAAAAGTTTGTTTCTAGAGGTTCTCTTGCTCATCGTGCCATTACTTTTATTTTTCTCCCTCCTTTTTAGGTAGGGTAGGACTTTGTTTGTTTGTTTTTTAAAGTTTTCTTGTTCCTAATTCCTTAGTTCTCCTCTTAAAAAGCAACAATGTGAGAACTGAATTCTTTCCATCCCATTGGATTGAAAGCAAAGATTATCTGGTTACCCTATACTTTGAGATAAAATAGCTTTAGTATCGCTTCCATTTTAAACACAAAAGCTTATTAAAGCTGTGTGAAGGAAATTGCAAACAGAAAATATTA
This sequence comes from Zosterops lateralis, assembly GCF_965231275.1. NCBI lineage: Eukaryota > Metazoa > Chordata > Aves > Passeriformes > Zosteropidae > Zosterops > Zosterops lateralis. The sequence continues at coordinate 791,683 of NC_139768.1, forward strand.
GCAAATCCTGCTGAATATCAAGAACATCCCCCAAACATTATTTTTTTTCAGGAAAAAGAAGGCTGAACAAATCTAATAAAATAATTAATAGCTTCAGTTACATCGATATATATTAGGGATAAACTGCCAAGAAAAAAAAAATTAATCGAGGAACAAACGTTGCAATATTTATTTATGCAACAATCCTCGGTATTAAAAACAAAAGGACAAACCCCAGAAAATGCGAGATGAATAATGCAGTTATCTCTAAATGGAATTAGCTGTTATTTTAAGTTCTCTGTGTCACATCACAGCAGTTTTTTGGGATGTGAAGCGACAGGGCCAGTCTCTCCCAGTGAGGCCTGTCTGCTCCCCGTGCACTTTGTAAAGGTACCAGGAGCCTCATCAGGGAACTCCCTGCATAAACAGCCCTGCAGTATTTTAGAGCTGCATTGGTTTGAATCTATGGTTTTGAAATTTTGGAGGAAATAGAGGTCAGAGAGGGTAAGACATCTCAGACCAGACATTTAAAATGAAAACAAGGTGTCTGAAATTAGGGAAAAGAAGCATTTTTAGCCTGTCTTGGCCAGTATTCCAGGTATGTACTTGAAGACTTGGCAGTATTTTAATTATCCATTAACACACTTCCCTTTTGGAATTACTGCCACTAAAAGGGTCTGTGCAGCCCCCTCAGACTGCTGACGAGGGAATTATGATCTCAGAGAAAGTTGACTAACCCCAAATTGGCAGAATTTGTTTTTGACGGACCATTTTGTAATTTTAATTCGTCCAGACACTCTTTTAATAGCCTGAAATAGCTCAGATATGATTTTAGTTATCCCTGTAGCAAGCAAGGGATCAGGATAACAATGCTGACTTCCAGGAACATTGAACATCAGGATCATCCCTGAAAAAGTCTGTCCATAGGTGGGTGCAACTCTAGACTCGTTCTGTATCATTTTATCATGGCACAGTGATTGGAGATGTACCATAAAATACAACCCTCCAGGCTACTCCTGCTAAAAGTGACTAAATAGTAATCATATCATTTTTCTCTCCGTGCATACCTAATGGGAACAGAGTACAAGTAATTATTGTACAAGAGGAAAAACATCTGTTGTGAATACGACACAGGAAAGATAAGTAGCTGAACTGTGGAGCTGAGGGGGCTTCCAAGAACAATAAATGTACTCTGTGTGTTCCAGCTTGAAATGCGTTGCTATGGTGGATACATTAATTACTAAAATAGCAGCACATGAGTGGAAAAAAAAAAAAAAAAAAAAAAAAGGCTTAAAAATCTTTCTGATATTGTGAGGGGAAGCAGTGTGGATCATAGAGAGATCTGTCTTTTTAAACTAAATACGGACCTGAAGGCTTTTTGCTGGCACAAATTGAGATTTCTTTTTTTTCTGGGCTATTCCAGCTCCCTCCTCTGTGTCTGCCTGATGTGAGACAGGAGAACAGGGATAACATTTTCAGAGCTGTCCATGCCTCAGTCAGTGTGTTCCCTTTGCTCCCCTGTCTCTCTCTCATCCAGCACTGAGCAAAGCAGCGTTCCCAGGGAAGTGCCCACTCTCCCATTTGACAGCAGGAAAAGCTCTTCTCTCTCACTGAGCTCTGCTGTATTGAAAAAAAATTTTGAGGTTTTTTTTTGATGGCTTTTTTGTTGTTTTGTGGGATTTTTTTGGGGGGTGGCATTTGTGTTTTGTTTGTTGGGTTTGTTTTTTTTTGAGCCTCACAGTGACCACGCTCTTTGAAAAAAGAAATCCACCACCTGAGTGTGTGAGCAGACAAATTTCCTGACTCCAGAGGCATTAAAAACTATTACTCGAAGAAGAAAAAGGCAATCTGTCAGTATCTAGCTCCCCGGAAGGCTCATGGCCAGCTCAGGTGTTTAGAGAAAACAGCTGTGATAGAAAACTGTAAATGGACACGTAAATGGTCGTTAGAAATAACTCAGGTGCCCCTGCAGAGCCTTTGCACAGATGTTCTGAGCTCACAACTTGGTGCCAGAGGTACAGTTTTCTCTCAAATTAAAATTGGTGTCAGGCCTCATCTGGAATGGCAATATTAGGAGGAAATGTCAGGAAGATGTGGCTCAGCCATTCCTTCAGAGTTAAAGGAAAGCTGGAGCAGCAGTGCAGGAGCCTCTGCGGGGCAGCAGCAGAGCATTTGCTCACTTCTTCACCTTTCCATCACATGCAGTTTAAATTTCTAATTTCTTTTGAACGATGCTAAGACATAAAAAGGCCCAAATGCCACCAAAAAACAAAAACAAAAACAAAAACAAAAACCAAAGCAAAAACAAAAAAAAATGCAAAAACAAAAAATTACAAAAACAAAAACAAAAAACAAAACAAAACAAAACAAAACAAACCCAAAAAACCAAAAAAAAACACCCCCCCCCACACACAAAACCAACAAAAACAAACAAACAAACAAACAAACAAACAATTTGGGTTTATGTAATTCTGAGATCAGTGGAAGAAAAAAAATATGCCAAGAAAAAAAATTTATGAGAAAAATCTGTTTTGTAGTCACAGAATTAAAACACAGATCTAGAACAATATTCTAGATCAAAAATACTTTTATAACTTACATAAAGACTTGTAAACACACACAGAATGTGCCTGATGCCAACTATGGCAGTGGTGCCCACCTTTTGTGGGTGCAGAGGTGGTGCCCAACATGTAAAATTACATTCAAAGAAATAAGTTTTGGAAAAGCATAAAGAATGGCCTCACTCCTCTGGCTCTGAAATGCAATGATGACTGTGTAATTGTGAATGAATAATTTGCATTTTTATAGTTTTCATTGCTGGATGCATATGCAGAAACACATGCAATGTTTCAACCCTACAGCATGGGCTGCTTTTCCTGTTCCTTTCCCTTTCTCCCCACAGAAATCCACTCCATAACAATTGTTATCCACAGCAGGAAAGCATCAGGATGCTTCACAGAACTCTGGACACTCAGGATTCTCTTCATCAATAACCACAAAATAGCAAATCTATTTATGATCAAAAATCTTCTAATAATCAATGTTAACTTCTGTAACATTTCTAAAATGGAAATGTTTAAAATAAATTGGGGCGGGGAAACAAAAATCAAAGTTTTTATGGAAACAGGTACAACAAACAACCGAATATTAAAACAGAGGGGAAGAGAAAAGATGAAAAAAAAAGATGAGAAAAAGAGAAAGAGAAAATAAGAAATTTTTTTTTTTTTTTGCAATTTTTCATAAAGCTTTGCCATTTCAGCATATGACAGTCCATCCCTCCCTAGCCTTATGTCTCAGGTATTTTCATATGAAGCTGAGTTCTTATAAAGATACTCAGTATTTGTTCAATGATTATTCTCTATAAATGCTGTTGTGGTTTCTGTGACCCTTCCACCCAGGTGGTTTATGCACACAATTCTGTACTTTCATTAAAGGAAAGAGCTGCAAGCAAAGCTCTGAAAGACCTCGCTCATGAGCAGCACAAGAGAAGGACCAGAAAGTCCATTAGCCAGCTGTAAAATCCTCAAGGAAAGCAAATTCAGGGGATAAATCCAGAATTGAAAGACTGGAGAGGAGGAAGCCCAGTGGGACTGGGTGATTAAAATTGATCAGGGAGGTTGGAAACCAGCAGTTGTGTTCCATGAACATCCACCATCCCTGATCCACTCAGCTCTAACAACCACAGCTGTAAAATGTGGTTAATGTTAATGGGGGGGTGGCCAAAGTGGCTGGAAAGAACTTGGCCAGACCCCAAAGATTCTTGTTGCAGCTTTTCCATCAAAGTTTCTGACAGAGGAGCAGTAGCATAATAAATTTTGTACTAGTAGTTGGTTCTGGTGACTGTATTACCCTTAGTGCTTGGTTAGAAATGCCTTCAGTGGTAGAACACCAGCAGTTTTCTGGAGAAAGAGAGTTGATATTTCAAACTCTAGAGGAAGAATGAATAGCTGGTCCCTTATTTCATTTTTTTCCTTGTGATGGATAATGCTGGATCATTGCTACCACTGAAGGAGGTGAGGATATTAGATATGTGCTGTAATAGATTACACTTCTCTTTCCTTCTTCCAGTTTTTCTCTGGGGAAACGAATGTGAAACTTGCATTTTCACTTACTCTGCTGCTGGCCCCAGTCGTATTTACGCATTGCTCGGTTATTTTGTTTCTTTTAAGATAAATTCCACTTTCCCCGTCTCCGGTGTCTCAGTGTATTTTTCCCAATAAGTGGCTGTGTGAATGAGCTAATGGTGAGAGTCACAGATGGACAGGCTGCACTTTGGAGCTGGCAGATGGGGACCTGAGACAGGAAGATAAATCTCTCCCAGACTGCTGGGTTAGTGGGGAGAGTTCATTAGGGGGTCTCTGGAGGCAGCACACACTGCTCTGTGTGTCTGAGGAGTGGAGGGGACAAATGACACCTCTGGGTGGATTGAGGGGTGAGCTCAGTGTCTGAGCCCTGTTCTGGGCTCTGGGGGATGGCACAGGGCAGCCTGGCAAAGTTGCTCTGCTCACACCCCTGCAAAGCAAACCATGGGATGTGAAAGCACCAGGGGCTTAAGGACCCAGCATGTTAGCCAAGGAAAGGACACACAATCGCAAAATTGTATGCGGTGCTTTATTTCAGAGCTCTGGAAGCCGGGGGTCCAGACCCAGATCTCGGCTTGTCCAACATGCTTCATGGTTACAGTTTTATACCTTTCTTGTTACATAAGGATTCGTGTTAATCATTAAACCCCATTGTCCCATTGATTCCATCCCGAGGAACAATAGTCTGTGTGATTCTTGCTCAAGATTCTGGTTGGAGAAAATAATCATATTTAATTACCAAACTGATATTACAATTGACAATTCTGGCATGCGTCCTGCTAATGATTATATCGGTACAGATCCTCCTGACCTAACTTTATTCTTTTAGAGCCTGTGCATTCTACCAGGGTTCCCTTTTTCTCTCCCCCTATCACCTGTGCAAAGTTATGCTTTATACTTCATTTGGTTAAAACAATAGCACGGAATAACATCCTGGTTACAAGTGGAGCCGATCCCTGTTCTTGGGCCCTTGCTATTTCAGAAATCAATTTAACCCTATGTTATCAAGCAGACAGAGACATCCTGCCTTCAAACACGCTCTGTCCATCCCTGCCTATTCACATCTGTGCTTTCTTCCTTCTTGTGTGCAAGGAAAGCGCCCTGTGAACAGGCAGGATGGCCTTTAAATGTCACCACTTGCTGTCCTTTGGACTTGAAAGGAAAATGAGAGGAAGGATTAGTTATAGCAGGGCCAGAGGTGGGAGTCCTTTGCCTTTCCCTTCCTCCTCAGAGCCCAGAGGGAGCTGTGGCTCAGGTGTGTCTGTCCCACAAACACTCTGACACACCTGCAGACGTGGTCCTTGGAAAGCCTGCAGGTAAACAGGACACCAATTTACTGCTCTGTCGCCCTGCATTTTCTTCTTTTCAAGTGTTTGAATCTTCGCAGCCTGATTCTCACACTGCTTTAATGTAAACTATGTGTATTTTTAGAAATTATCTTGTGTTTTGCATAGTTGTTCTCTGAGAGGAGAACTTGACTGATGGTCACAATGGGGTCAGGAGGTTGTGACCTCCTTGGGCCAATCCTGGCCTTCTGTAAAAAGTGTAGATAAGTGATGGAGTCAGAAAATAAATAAGTTTTCCATGTCTGCCCTGCTGTCCTCTGTGAGGCTCTGCACCCACATCACAACTTGTGTCCCCTCTGAGTGAGGGGTGACACTGCTCTGGCTCTTTTAATTCTGCTGCCCACCAATGCCCAGTGGCAGGGCTCAGGAAATATTATTTTTTATCAAAGCTGAGGATTTTGTGCCTATTATTGAACAGGCAAGAGTTGACATCCAGCTGAATGTAAACACTGTGTTGTTATTGTTGTGTTTTATAGCATTAGACCAAAACCTTGTGCTTAAAAAAGAAAGAGACTTTAGTAATCTCCAAAAAGTAGGGATGGGAAAACTTAATGTTGCTTTACTTACAACAAAGTCTGAAAACTATTTTCACCAGATAAGTTTTGTAAAACCCTTTCTTGGTCCATGATCTTTTTCCACTTCTAAATATGAACGCTGTGTAAAGCTTTTTTAATATGGTGAGAAAGCATTTGCTTTTTCTCCCAGACTTAATAAGGGAATAGTGTAAAAACAAACCCAAATCAAACCTTTATATATTTTCATAAAAGCTAGATTAAATTAAAGCTTCAAAAAGTTTTGAGTTCTGCTCGGAAATTCTGATTTTTATTTACATTGCCTCTCTGTCACCTTGGAAACACTACTCTGTGCAGAATTCTCAGCACAGTGGAAATGTGGGTCCCAACTGCAGTTCCTCAATTTCTCCTCTGCAAAACATCTCCCAGGCCTTGCAGATGTGAAGGGTAACTTTACCTGTGAGTATTTCAGTGTTTTTCACCAACTTTGATATTTACATTTGTTAATGTTTCTTGGTAACAAAAGGGGAAAAAATGACTGTGGAATGTACGTGTACATCTTGCTCCTGTAATATAACAAAAACCTTTCCCCATAAGGCACCAAACTGCACTTCATGAGAATACAGGCTCTTTCTGCTGATGCTGAAGCATCAGGTCTTTCCTGAGACACTGATGTAAGAAAGCAGAGAGAGACACACATTTCTGCAAAGCAATAATTCAGCCCAGAATTTTAATATAAAGAACACCAAGGCAGTATCCTGTTATCTGAATTTTAATGACTGTATCTTTTTTATCCTGTCAGTTGTAGCAAGGATGTGAGAGGTTTCATGAAACATTAATGGCTCTAACTGCAGTCTTCCCCATCTCCTTTTTTTTCTCCCTTTTTTTTTTCTTTGTTCTCCTGGTGTGATGTAAAATATGAATTTGTGCAGCAGAACTGCTCTCTGCTTGATCTTGCAGCAGTGACTGTGGCTCCTGTTTGGGCTGGGAGCTTCCACACGGGAGGGAGGGAGAGGGAAAGGGCTGGAGGTGCACAGAGAGGAAGATCTGGCTGATGACAGATCATAAACAATTATAAATACAGTCCATATTTTAGGGCCTCTCAAATAAAGTGCCAGCTGGATGTTCTGCAGCAGCCTTAGTCTCGTCTGTAGATTGCTGGTTGAAATGTTCAAAAGGCAAAAAGCCACAGGGAATGTCAGATCCTCTCCCCTCCTCAAACCCCCAGAAACAGGACTGGGAATGGGGTAGAAAGAGACTAAACCCCAAAAGATTTAAGGGGTGCAAGGGCTCACCAAAGGATGTGGGGATTGCTGTGTGTGCCAGGCACTGCAGTCCTGGAGGACAATTAATTCCTCCAACAGCCAGTCTCCCAAACCTAAACCCCTGCAAGGTGTTGTTGCCATTTCACTGGGAGCTCTCACATTACAACTTCCAGGAGAACACTGTAGGAAAATAACTTAGTTCCAAGCCAAGTGAAGAAACCTAGAGGCAAACAGGCATAGCTTAACACAGGCACAGAGGCCAAGTGTGTCTGGGATCCAGGATGTGAAGTGCTGCAAAAAGCAACTTCAGCACTCAGATCCACAAGATGCATAATAGGAAATGTTCCTGTTTATTCAGAGGAAGCCTGTTAGAACCATAAATACACACTGTGTGATGCCATAATTTAGTGACTACAACGTGGCAACAGCAGCTGTCAGCCCTGATGTGTTTATTGTCCTCCCAAGACAGTGTGACAGGGATGTGTTCAGTGAGAGGGCATCCCCACACCACTGTGACACCCTGTGTCCTGCTCCCTGCCATTCCCTGGGACATTTGACAGCAAATGTTCTGCCCCCTGTGAACCTGAGGAACAAACTCACGAGGCTTTGGGAACAACACCCCAAGAGTGGCTGCCAGCTCTGTGCCTCCATCCTCTCCTCACGTCCCCATTGCTTAGAGAGCTCCATGAGCTGGGAATAGCCTCACCTCCAACAGTTTCCCTCTTGTTGTCTCTGAAAAATAGATGGCAAAAATATATCTTACTCTTCTAAGGGCTGGAGGGCACTTTCCTTCCCTCTGTTGGAGTTTGTGTCTGTCTGGTGGCCCAGGATGAATTTGGGATATCAGGATACACAGAGTGAGGCTGAGACCTTCCACCGTAAATACATTTAAATCCAGGCAGAGGTTTATGTGGAAAGGTGAACAGACAGAGCATTAGCAGCTTTTTTTTGTTTCTCAAAAAGCATTCTGTCAGTTTTCTGTGATTTTTCTGCTCTGGGAGCTGTGAGGAAGGTTGGAAAGGTGTATCATGGTCTATGCACTGGGTGTATGATGGTCTGTGAGAAGCAGTTTGGGATTTTGTACAGTAAATAAAGCAATATTTAGTAACAGCCCTGAGTTTGGTTAACATGGGCACGCTGAACAGCTGGAGAAACAACTGCTGTGGCAGTGCAGTGTGCTGTTTATCCATGGAGCAGTGGAGTCTGCTGCTGTCCACACAGCCAAACTGATAAACGCAGGTGTTGACAGGTCTGATGCATATTCACATTTCACCCATTAGGATGATCTATTTTGGAATAAGCTTGCAAATGAATAATCAGGTTGCATTCTCTGTGGAGCAGACTTGACTGCTGGCATGCTGCAGAGCCTTAATGAGAAGAGCTGCAGAAAAAGCAAGGCCCAAAGAAAAGTCGATGTGAAATAAAATTCAGTTCACTCTGACTATGCTAATTAAGGGAGCTTACACATTTCACCGTGATTAACTGAGATCCAGTGGTAGAGCTCAATGTAAGTGGGAGTTCATTTAGTTGTCTGTAGTTCTACCTTTTTATTTAACAAATGCTTCTTGATTTAAATGGAAATCTCTAATTGCAAAATGATTCCTGATGCAGCACGTCACAACAAATACATACATTGTGTTACAAGAAGAAAACTTTGTCTGTTTATATTATTTTCACTATTGTCCCAGGGTTTCCTTGATTCCTCCACTTCCCTTCATTCAGCATAAAGTTCACAGTGTGTCTGTCTGAAACAACAACAACAAAATGTCATGTCTATTATCCATGAGTCAGTGGCATTGACAGGCAAGATTGAAACAGATCTGCTGCAATAATGGTGGGTGCTTTGTCTGAAATCTGAGTTTTCTCCCTGATGGAAGCAGGAAAGGTTTTGATGGAGCACATTTTGTGCTGGTTGACATCAGTGTGTTTGCCTAGACTCCTCATTGCAGAATCAGGGCCAGCATTAGGAGATTAAGGCTTTATGTGACAGCAGTTAAGAGAAGGAGGCTTGTGGGTTGGTTTTTCTAGGGTGAAAAACAGAGAGAGAATATGAAGTGAAAGAAAGGAAGGGTAAAACAGAAAAAGCCAGATGAAATGAAGGGGAAAGTGTTCAGAAATGGAGCAGGTCAGTGAGGACTCCCCTGCACTGCTGTTTTCAGGAGGAGGCTGGGTTTGCATGGAGTGTAACCAACAGCAGAGGCATCCTGTGCCTGCCTTGCCCTGTCCCCCCAGTGCAGCAGCAGAAATCCCTCCCTCCAGTGTTAATGTGGATCCACTGAAAGCTGTACACACTGGGGAAATGCTTCTGCTGCTGTAAGGTTCTGTGGGAAAGCAGGAAACTCTTGCAAAGGAAAATGTGCAATATGAGTGATAAAGAGGGTCACTCACTGAGGTTCAGCCCAGCAGAAAAATGACCTTCATTTGTTTTCTAAGTATGAAGCAGGAGGGAGATGATATTTCTGCTGTGTCAAAGCTGGTTGTTCTAGAACTAATGTGAAAATCCCAAAGTTGGGGAAACATTAAAATGAAGGACGTGACAGTCAAAGAATAGAACACAGACTGAGACAATACTTCCTGTCCCATTTATCAAATGCTATTTATAGTTGCAGCTAAGAATATACATGCAAGGCCTGATCATATATAGAAAATCATAGTATACTAAAAAAATAGTTTTCTGATTCTATTTAGAACTTTATTAATAACTGGCAGCTTTATCATAACATACATTAATTACCTGTAGAGCTACATTTGCATAACAGCACAGCTGCCATTTAAAGCAAAGAAACACACTCAGATGTTTGGTGGATCTAAGAATTTCGTTTGGATTTCAGAAAATGTGCCTCTTAGGAGATTTAAGTAGACCATGAAATAAGACAATTTCCCTGCTGGTTTTGCCCATGTAATTCATTCAGCACAGGTGATGAGGAGATACCAAGAACCAAAGGAGTTATATTCTTATTGCCCCAGACTGTAGGGCAGTCTGTTTTTTTACTTGGCATTAAATTCACTGCAAAGGTACTACTTAATGTCTAATGTCTTATGTGGCATGTTCAGAATGTTCAACCAATATAGAGAATTTTCTGTTTTGTTGAGGTTTTTTTTTCATTTTCTTCCTTCTGCCAAATATCAAGTCTTCAAACAGGAAATTAATGACATATATATGTACATATAATTCACCTTTCATAGTGATGAAAGTTTCATTGTCATTACTGCACAAACCTGTGAATTAATGTGTATTTAAATAATAGTTGGCTGTGGAGGAGGGAGGAGTCATTTGCCTCAGGACAGACAGACTGAGCAGAGCTCCAGGTGTGCCCACTGTGAACCAATCCTGAGCTCATTGGGGATGCTGTGGGGGGCCACATCCTCACCTGTCCCACTGTTTGTAGCACTGGGGGGCCACATCCTCATCTCTGGGGTGCCACATCCTCACCTGTCCCACTGTTTGCAGCACTGGGGGGCCACATCCTCATCTCTGGGGTGCCACATCCTCACCTGTCCCACTGTTTGCAGCACTGGGGGGCCACATCCTCATCTCTGGGGTGCCACATCCTCACCTGTCCCACTGTTTGCAGCACTGGGGGGCCACATCCTCACCTGTCACACTGTTTGCAGCACTGGGGGGCCACATCCTCATCTCTGGGGTGCCACATCCTCACCTGTCCCACTGTTTGCAGCTCTGGGGTGTCACATCCTCACCTGTCACACTGTTTGCAGCCCTGCACACAAGACAGGCTTTGCTCCCCAGATCCCTGCCATCACTTTATGTCTGTATGAAGCTCCTGCTCCTCTCTGAGTCAGTGTGCTGAAATGTTGACTTCTCAGAAATCCCTGGCATGTGAAGAAGTGCAAAAGCAGCAAGAAAAAACAGCGAGTGTTGAATCCATTGGTTGCTCCCAGCTCAGCTGCTGAGTGTGCAATGCTGTTGTTTCTGACACACTGCTTCTTGCATGATACTTTTGTATTTTTCTTTGCTCTGAGAGCAAGTTATGGTGCCAGTGGGCCTGTGTGTAACTGAGCCCCATTCAGCATTGGAGAGAGACTCTGAGCTGAGCATTGGGTTTCAGACAGGTTTTGAGTTTGTTTGGGGATCCATCACCTTCCCTTGGCTGCTGTTCTCTGCAGCACATTCGTGTGAAGTACTTGCCCTTAATGTTCCCATTGCTGGAGATCCAATTTGCAGAAAGTCAGCTGTCCATTAAATACTAGTTGCAGTTTTTTGGTCTCATATCCCTTGTTCAGTTTCCATTGAGAAAATTGACTTCAGCTGAGTCACTCCAGGTATAAATCATTGTCATGGAAGGCAGGATTTGTCCCTTTCCTTTTCAGCCAAACTGTGTGCTTTCAGTGTCTGGAAAAATATAATTGTCCCTCTTTCTGACTTGTTTAGGTTCCCCCACCCTATGAATGTTCTCATTCTAGAGAAAGCTTTTGGAGAAGATCAGACATTTTTAATTTTTTTTTTACTAAAGGTTTTGGGGTGCAGAACTTCTCTATTATTTCAGTCATTTAATCAGCTATTCTTAGGTCTAAGCAAACAAAGCTCTCTTGTTTTCCATAGTTGCATAATTAATCTGTAAGAACTTTGACATTTCAAAGGATGCTCTGTCCCTCATCGATGCTGGTCTCTGCATATTTCTCTCTAGATTTCTGGCCTGATATTTACACTTAATGAATGAACATGAACTCAGACTCTTGAGGTCTGTTCAGGGTTTTTTTTTTTGTGATTGACGAAGCCACAGAGGGTAAACTCTTAGGTATTGTTTCCTTTATTCATATCCAGGCTGCTCCAATCTGCAGGAGTGGAGAATTTGCTGGGTCCCTCAGAAGTTGTGAAAAGTTCAGGATTTGGGCCTTTTGGCTACAAGAGAGAGCAGGAAATTTTTCCATTCTTGGTTTTGTCTGCCATGCTCCAAACCAGTGTAAATTTTGTTACAGCACAAAACTTTGTGGCCTTGTGGGGACCATGGGTGAAAGAACAATGAGACAAAGCTGGGCATTTCTAGGGTCATACAGTGAATGAAATAATGGGGTTTAATGATTAACATGTATCCTTATGGAACTAGAAAAGTATAAAACTGTGTCTGTTCTGAACCTCTGTCAGAGTCAGGATTTGGGTGTCCAGACCCCTGGCTCCCAGAGCTCTCCCAATAAAGCACCTCATATAATCATCTCCAGTGATTATGTGTTTTTCCTATGCTAACAATGTGTGATTTCATACCCTGTTAGCCCCACAAAGGCAGCAGAGTGGTCTGTGCTCCTACAATAAAACCAAAACATTAAACTTAATCTACTCATAAAATCAGGGGAAAAAAGGCTAACCAGTTCTCTTTGGTCTCTGTATGTGAAAACCTTCTGTCTGTCCTATAAAGACATGCCCACAGATTCTTCCAGGGCAGAAAACTGGAATTAAAAATGGGAAGAAACTGCTGTTGAACAGAAAACTGCCCATGTTGCATTTCTGAATATATCCTAATCTTTGACTATGGGGGCAACTCTCAAGAGTGGTTCAGTTTTGTGTTTGTCAGTCTTCTGGGAAGAAATTGTCACCATCTGCAAAGGCAGCAAAAACTCTTATAGAATATTTATAAGAGCATGGTTTTGTTTTACTGTATAACTGATAAAATCATTCTCTTATTAGCATACAGCAGTTTTTGTAGGTAGGAGGTGACATCATAAAACCTTTCCTGAGAATTAGGTGAAGGTATTCAGTAGAATCTGTAATTCATTCTTAAATACAATAGAGAATAATTCACTTTTGATCATTCAACCAACAATCTGGCTTTTAGGGGAGTTTTTGAGTAAAATAGATGAAATCTTACATCTGGATGTTTTCAAAACATCGTTACATCTGCTTTTATTTTTTCCTTGTGTCATCTGAGAACATGCCCTAGGACTAATAGCCCAGGATAATCATGAACAAGATGCACACACAGAGATAAATTCAGTCAAAAAGGGTTATCAGCTGGTCACTGCTAAATTTGGGTTGCACTAAAATGGAAATTCTTCAAGTGCATCCCAATTTTGTTGTTCTTCACAAAGCAGTGAAGTAGCAGAGTGTCCAGTGCCAAAGCTTTGCTTTGCCCCTGTGTAACTGAGCTGAGAATTCTGAATGAAGGAAAATCTCCTGTGCAGTGACACAACTTTTTCACAGGCTGAGACAAAGCTCTAATACAATTATCATTAAACATGTCATAATATTTGCAACACAGACGTTCATTTTTCTAGTCTTTTAGAGAGGTTATAAGAAGTAAACTCAGAATCTTCTTTACTTCCTTTCTGAATCTATCACAGGTAATAATTTTTTCTCCCAACAATAGACTGTAATTTTGTTATGGCTGCAGAAATGTCTGTATGAACGTGCTAACAGGCATAATTCCCTGATAGCATGATAGATCTGTATTAATTTAGTTAATCTTCTGCTGCATTGTCTCTGCACAGGACTGTGTGTCCTGCACGAAACTGCTGCTGCTGGGACCTGGCCCCGTGTCAGGGGCTGCCCCAGGGTCAGGGGGAGTCAAATCACAGCTGCCATTGATGGAACTGCACAAAATCTGTGCAAACAGCTGCTGCTGTCGTGGGGATTCAGAAGGCTGGGAAGTGTCAGAGCCCAGGGCATCCCCTTGGCTGAGCTGGGACTCAGGAAAGGGAGTTTGAGCCCTGGGCAGGGGGTGTGGAGCTGGTCCAGGGGGTTTGGAGACCTTGGCACAGCCCAGGACAACACTGGGTTTGATTTTAGTCCATGGGAGAGACTTCCAACACTGAGAGAGGAATTACAGACCACAAAGGGGTAAAAACAGTAGATTAGCAGAGCACAAGATGAAAAATTTAGTAGTTTTGGGGTTCATAGAATAGAGGTAAATGGGGGACAGAATGGAGGAATTTGAGTGGTGCCCTGAGTTCCTCTCCTTCTTCCTCGTGTGTCGCCCTAATCCTCAGCCTTCTGATGATTGTTTATGTATTTTCCTTTGGAGTCTCTCAAAACAATCTATATTGTTTTCATTCCTCTCAGTGATGGACTTCTGGATTGACAACTGGGGTCAGAGAGGTGTTCCTCTCATTGACCAATCCTTGACCAAACCCCAAATACTATATAACCCCTAAATCATAATAATCTCTCTTCTTTTCCCTGCTTCTGCCTGACAGGTGAGTGTGGTTCTTCTCATGTCCCTGACTGGGACACTCGTCCTCCATCTCCTGAGGTGGTGATGGCACAAGGTGGTTTGAGTGGATTGGGTCAAAGTAGCAATGACTCTTTTAGTGTGAGCACTGGACACTGGTATGAAATGGTGAATACCAGACACAGGTCTCTGTATAAAAGCAAAGCAAGGCCCATCGGGGGCAGTGCCCTCCTGTCCCGATCTCAGCTGGGAGTGGAGACAATTCTGAGATATCAAACAATCAACAACAGGAGACACCTCAAAACAAGGCCTTGAGGACTCTGCTTCTTGCTTGTGACGTGACTTGGGGCTTTTAGAGGAACAAGGACTTTTAACAACCTGAATTTTGGGTGAGAAACCCAACCTGAGAGGGAAGGTTTGTGTTGTGGCTTAGTGGGGTGCAAAGCACACAAAGAGCACGAGAAAACTGCTGGGAGCAGGATGGGAGGATCACCATTGTAAGGGCAATTAGAGTTCCTGCCAAAAAAAATGCATTTTAAGCAATTCATTTATGCATTTTAAGTAACTGAATTCAAAAACACAATTAAGCATTTCATATTTTCCTTCAGATTTTAAAGGATTACTTTTGACTTAAAAGAAATTACTAAAAATTGCTAAGAAATACGGAAATATTTAATTTCTTAGTATTTTAAACGCAAGCAAACAATAAAAAAAATTCAGTATCGTAAATAGGGTTAGGCTGGGGATGTGGTGTATGGAAATATTTGCAGTTCACTTTGTTCAAAATCCCCCTGAGCATCAGCTCACTCTCAAGTATCAGCATTGCTGTGTTTTAATACCCAATCTGCCTTTCTTGCTGAGATTTTTTCAGACAACTTGCATGTATAAATTTCAATCAGCATTCTCTACAGGGTTTTTCAAAAATACTACTGAGATCAATTTAAAATAACATTTCTAAAGAAAATTTAAGCTCCCTGCAATTATTTTCAAAATGTGCTTCTCATACGCAATTATGTTATTAAATTGTTGTCCATATCATAAAAGGGAAGACAACAAAATTCCTGTTAAATGAAAATATGGAACAATTTTTTTTTTTTACTCATTAAAGAACAGGATTGCAGAAATGGGATTGTGATATGATACATCACTTTTAATTTCTACACAAATGTACCTACTGTATTTTTTCGTTTAAGCTTTGAAATTCTTCAGGCTGGCTTTGTCTGCAGAGATGCAGGAGTTGGGATCACTGAAATGGGAATGGGGAGAAGGGTGTGGGGAAGGATTCAGGCTGAGGAAGGATTCCTTCTTGCCCCTTGATGCAGTCAAACATTCCCCCTGAAAAGAACAAGTCTGTGCCCTTGCTGGCCTGGAGATTCAGCCTGGCCCACCAGGTACCACCGAGGCAGATGTGTGCAGCAGCCAAGTTCTCCCTGCCTTGAGCCCTCTCCCCCAGCCAAACATGTCGTGGTTTGAAAGCAAAACAAGTGAGAGGCTCCAAGTCAGAAATACAATTTAATGAGAAGAAAAGTAAAACGGTAAAATAAAATAAAATCAATGCAATAACACAAAGGAGCACTGCCAGAGTCAGAACACACCCTGAGCAGGGTGGGGGGAGCAGTCCAGGTGAGGGGCTCTTCCTGAAGCAGTGATCCCACAGAAAGGTCTGGGAGCTCTGCTCCTCTGGGAATCCAGTGGCTCAGGGCTGCTTGTCCTGTCCCAAATCCCAGATTCTCTCCAGGTGGGAATGCTTGGCTCCTCCCCCTGGGCATTGGGAGCATCTCCCAATGGGATGAGGAGTCGTGCAGTGGCTCCTTGATGGCCCATTAAACAGAGAGAGCTCCTGGAGGGAGTTCCCTGTGAGTCCTGGGCAAGGCATTGATGGGCCATGAGCAGAAGAGCCCAAAGGAGGGGCCTGGGAAAACACTGCCCCACCTGGTTCCAACAGCTCATGGGGATGGGGATGGGATAAATACTGTGTGCACATCCTACACTGCAACCCAGGACACAGGCAAACCTCCTGCTGCTCCATCCCTGCCAGGCTCTTCCCTGGGGTTTTGTTAAACTTAGAGGTTTTCTTTATTGTTTGAAGGTTTTCCCTAAATACAGGGGGTGCCTATATTATGAATGTTCTACTGCATTTTGACTCACAGACTGGCCACTCAAGCTCTTTACATATGAGGGTTAATGCTAAAGAACTTAATGAAGACAGATCTCTGGTATGTAAATGGATATAGGACTGTAAGTGGATATAGCACAAAAAAGAGAGTGATCATACTGGCTTTATTTGCTGAAAAGATGTAAAAAATCCCTAGTTCTCCTCTCCTCCAACAGAGGAGAACCATATTTATGTAATATTTCTCTATATGCAGGAGGAAAAAAGAGGATTCATATATCCATGTGAAAAGACAGCTGCTTGTGCTGTGTGAGGCTGCTGTGGATGTGCATTTGATTTTTGTACCCAGCAGCTCCTGAACAGGCTTTACCTGCAGCAATAATCAGGCTCTGTGTTTGTTCCTTTTTAAATGAGCATCCTGAGGGTGACTAAGCAAAGGGAACCTGTGGAAACCTCCTCTCACAGCGCGTAAATCACCACCACAACTTTTGCTTTTCCCTGGCTGCGTTAATGTGCTGTTTGCATGGATAAATCAGGGATGGGAGCAGCACACTGAGCAGCCCTCTGTGCCCCCTCCCACTGCCCTGCTTTGGTGCAGGCACCAGAGGAGTTCACTGCAGTGACTCATCTGTGAGATGTGGATGTGATCCCACAGAAACCAACCTGCTGTCAATGCCATGCCCAAGGGATGGCCTTCAACACCCCCAGGAAATTCAAAAAAGTCCTGGCAAACTGTGCACTGCTGTCCCAGGATCAGAAGGTAGGACAGCTCTGCACGTCTACTCAGAAATAATACCTCACCTCTGCAAGGCAGTTTGTTTTCACAGAATCCCTCAGGCTTTCTTGGGAATGCTGGCCTGCATTGTTCTTCTCCACAGCAAGTTTGGCTAGAGAACAGCAGCAGGAGGGGCAAGCTGCTGTCTCTCAAAAAGACCCAAACCTGCCCATCAGCCTCTTGTCTCTGTGCCAGGAGCTCGTGGACCCCAGGCCTGGAGCAGCAAAGGAGGAGGAACACACATTCCTGCTCAGACCCACAGCAAAGGAGGAACACAAATTCCTGCTCAGACCCACAGCAAAGGAGGAACACACATTCCTGCTCAGACCCACAGCAAAGGAGGAACACACATTCCTGCTCAGACCCACTGCACCAGGGAGCAGCAAAGGAGGAGGAACACACATTCCTGCCCAAAGACCCACAGCAAAGGAGGAACACTCGTTCCTGCTCAAAAGTCCACAGAACCAGAGAGCAGAAAAATCAGATTTAGGATCCAGGAGCCACGTCCCACCTCCAGCACGTGAAGTGTCAGGTACCTCAGCCTGGAGCAGCAGCAAAGGACACAATCTGATTTTGTGTGCAACAGCTCCTGCCATCCAGGGAGGACTGGATTACAAGAGATGCTGTGAAAGGACTGACCTAAGTGCCTGTTCCAAAAGCTCTTCCTCAAGGTGAAAACATTCTCTTACCAGCATGGCTCACTCACAGTAGTCCACATAAAGATAACATCAATAGAGAATCACTATGAGGGAGAAAATCACTGTGAGGGAGAAAAGGCAGAGAAAAGTTTAATCACGCAAGAGAAAACATGACAAGAGAAAAATCATAAAATAACACAGTGAAACGAAAGAAACAAATACAAATACGTTTTCAGTAGAAATGAGAATATAAATTCCTCTGTATTCAATGTACTTTCCTGTACCTGACAGTGTCTGTGGTACCTGGCCCTGAGAGGAGGCCGAGAAGAGCCACACCTGGGGCTTGCCCAGTGCCACAGCCTGTGCAGAGCTCTCATCGTGGACTTTCAGCACTGTCTGAAACACTGGGCTTGAGAAAAGACATTATTTTTTTTCATAGTTTTTCATATTTTTTTCATATTTCAAGTTTCACAATAACCCCCCAGGCCAGCTGGTAAAAGATTTGATGAAAGTCAAACCTGGCTTCTCATATTTATTACTAATATCTATATTATGATGGTTATAATAGAATATCTAGTATCTTCTTCCTGGCTCAAAAGAACACAAGTTACCTACAATAACTCCTAATTTTGGCCTCAAAAGAGTCACAAGAGTCCCCTTACATGTAAAAAACCCCATTAGTTTTATCATAAGAAGTTTTGTTTTTTTTTTTTTTTTTTTTTTCTGGCCCCACGATAAAAATTCCCTGGGAAAGAAAACTTCACTCAAACTTCCAGAGCAACTTTTACAAATAGTTCTGCATTTACCTTTATTACTAATTCAAGCCTTCAAAACTATTCAGTCTTTTTTTTATTTTTTTTTTCTATACAAGTAATTATTTCTCCAGTCTGCCTGCTTAGAATATACTTTTTTTTTTTTTTTCCAGTGGCATTATTCTCCTTTAGTTAGCTCTTCTCAAATGACTGATGCTAATGCAGCTGTCAAAAGGTTTGAAAATATTTGACTTCCATTTTCCCAAGCCCAGATCCATAGTTTTACACATTCTGGATCTATATCTTCATCTCAAATGGCACAATGGATAATATTTTTACCAGGTTAATCAATACATGCCTCACCTCTGGCAATAGAAATCTACACCACAGTTAATGAATTCATTTATAGGACTAAAATTAAACAAAGTATTTATGAGTATTCTGACCATTTCTTGACAGCTCTCCATGTTCTAGATACAGGAAGAGAAAGCAACTTGTCTTAGAAACCACATTATTGATATTTTACTTAAACCTTAATATTGCAAACTTGTCCAGCATATCCAATTTTAATTTGGGGAGGGAGCTGCTTCCTGAATTTTAAGTTCACACAAAAAACCCAGTCTTGACTACCTCCATACAAATATTAGTTATTACTTCCTTTCAGCCCTGAAAGTCACGTTCAGATTCTCAGACCAGGCTGGCCACACCTCACTGTCCTTACTTGCCTCCTGAATTCCACTCATACAAAGTTTCTGGCACATTTTTCACTTAATTTCCCACATTGTTTCATTTATTTAACAGTATTTTTCTTCTTAACTCGAAGTTGTTCGAAGTAACCAGATCAGAAGCAAATTACCAGCTAACAACTCTGGCTTTGCTTTTGGAAACATCTCATCTCTGCTCTGTTCTACTGTACCAGGAGGACACGATTGGAAATATCAAACCATAACAATTCTGTAAAAATACAAAGGCAAGACTCATGGTTCTTTCACATTTATGTTGGAGGAATGGCAACCAACCTCGGCACTGGACACTAAATTAATGATATGTTCCATGGGGAAGTGTCACTTAGAAGTGTCTCTGAGTGGCTCTCAGGTGTTGGGTGGAAAGTAAAGACATCAGAATTCAGGAGAATGAACTGCCAGGGCTGGACCAAGAGCTCAGGGCAGGCACAGCCCCAGGCAGAGCCACAACATCATGTCCTGTGGTGGCTCTGTGGCTCCGTGGCCATCCTGGCTGCTCCTACAGCCCTCCTACAGTCCTACCCCCTTGGGGAGGGGGACCCCAGGGTCTCTGTCTGCAGGGATGGAGATGGAGGAGCCTCGTGGAGTTTCCATTCTGAACCTCTGGCAGCACCAAACAGGCCGCAGCTCCTCTCCTCAGCTCCCCACCACACAGGCATTAGAATAAAACCTGTGATGAGCTCCCAGATGAATCCATCTCTTTGCCCAAAAGCTCGTGTATGAAGGGCAGGTTGCAGACCCAGGCAAGGCTGGTGCACTCAGGCAATCAGGACAAGCCGCAGCCTTTGTGCGTTTGACTGACGTGCTCTCAGCCCTCAAAACTGCTGGTGAAAAGAAGCTTTCAGCACTGCTTTTGAAAGCCAAGGCCAGTCTGCACAGCGTATAAACAAACAACTTTTAGATCTTATATTGCTTTAAAATCCCAGGGAAAAATGGAGCTCTGGAAGTGAATGTACACTGGTATTGTACTTGTCTGTACTGTGTTCTACACCTAAACATCTGAGCACCTCTAAAATGTTCCAAAAGGTAACATGGCATTGTGATGCATGCAAGAGTGAGACAAAAATATCAACTCCAAAAATGCAAAATAAAGCCAAAGCCTTCAACTAAAATCCTGAACTAAATTAAACTGGTTTTGAGATTCAGGATTCAGCTAGCAATGCTTTTCTATTTTTCTCCTTTCTCAAATTCCTATTATGTGCATTTCAAACGTGCTATCTGCCACAAACGCTGCAGTGAGATGATGTTATTATATTTTATTATTGTCCTTTTATACCAGCAGTGTAGAATGAGGCAGGGACAGTCACACAGCACCAAGACAAGGAGTTGCAGAAGAAGAAAGAAATCTGTTGTCCTGCCTTCAGCAGAAGGTTACAAGAAATACCAAGGGAAAAGCTGAGATTCACAGCACACACCCAAAGGAAGAATAAACTCCAGCATTGTGCTATTACTCTGCTGCATTTTGGCCAAAGGTTTGAGTTGTGAATTAAATGTGCACTTCAGAGAGGAGGCCCCAAGAATTCTTCATCTCACACTGGTGGACTCTCTCCACACCATGGGCTCTGCAGGAGCCCAATGCTAATTTTGGGACAAAACATTTGTTGCCCGTGCACAGTGTGAGCTGCCCAAACTCTGACTTTGCAACATCTGAGAGAGTTTTTTTTTTTCAGCTGAGTCAAAGCCACTTTACTGAGGAGGGAGCTCATGGCAAGACAGAAGTTCTAAGAGAATCTATTTCTGAGTTGTCTGAGTGCATCCATAGCTCCTGAAGGTTTTTTAAAAGAATGGGAAAAAAAAAAAAAAACCAACTTCTTAAAAGAAATAAAAAAGAGGATTTTTTTAATGCTTCGGATCAATGAAAACCGGACAAACAGAATTTCACAAAATGTAGCAAAAAAGAAAATAAAAAGAAAAACTAAACCAAGACCTTTTCTTTGAAGAAAAGGTAATAGAATTCAGATAAAGTACTGCAGAAAGTGTTAGTGGGCTACTAAACTAATGCATTTGAAAGGAAAGTTCTTACTCCAACTGCAGTGGTAGAAGTTATTGTAGGATTTCTCTTTTTCACTAAAAAGGCTGAGCTTGGCACAGGAAGCTTAGTCTGTACTTCCATTAAACTTATCAGCCAGGAAAATCCTCCATTGATCTGGACTTGTTTAAGGAGCTCAGAATCAAGGGCCACCTTTATATCACAACAATTTCTGCAAGTTTTTTCTCAGCCTTGTAACTGAAGCTACACCATAAAATATCAATAAATTTCCCGTCACTTTGGTACCCGTGCTTACATACAGTGTATTTTTAGTGACAAAGATAACTCAAGCTGAATAAGAATACATTATTATTCAGTTGCAGTCTATCACTGCAAGCCTGTATTTCTTTTTCATGTAATACTCAGAGAACCTTGAAGAGAAAACCAAAATGCTGGAAAGAATCCTTATTCCAGATACACAAACAAAGCCCTCACACACTCCCTGCCTGGTGCATGTTTTCCCCATTATCTCCTATCAAGAAACATCCTCCAAAGTTATTTGGAATTGTTCTGAAAAAGGCAGAGTGGCAGCAAGTCTATCATAACAAGGGCAACACCTGTGCTTCCCTGGCTATCTGGAATCCCAAATCCAGCCTGTATCTTTTTGTGCTTTAGGAGTGAGCCCAAGGATTTCAGTTGTCACTTGACAATGAGACACGACAGGATATGATTATCTGAATATTGAATCAGATTTCTGGGGGATCTGCCTGTCTGAAATCGTTGCGTTTTTATTAAATTTGACACTACATGTAGAGATAAAATAGTCAACGACTACATTTCATTACTGTGGTAAAAAAAGGAACTGCTTTAATATAAAGCCTCCAGACTGTCTAAAGGTTCAGGCTGCATTATTACACTGCTTTGCTCCTTGGATAAACTCTCTGGAATTAATCCATGTGGGCAAAGAGATATCCTCAGCACAGGCTGCAGTAGCACTGTTTGTCAAGGAACAACTCAGCAAACTCAGGCATTATTTGGAGCGAACAGAAAAATCAGAGTTTAGACTGAGTGTGCCGTGGGAATGGTGTCTGAGCCAGGCTGGGGATGACACACTTTGGTGGGGTTTGTGTCACATATCCTGTGGTGTTTACCCTCGAGGGCAGAGAGCTGCACAGCAATTTCCAGTGTTACAGCAGGGAAGGAGTTGTAGTTCACTGGCCCTACCAGGTATAACATGCACAGACAGGCTGTACAGACCTCAAAACACACAACACTTCAATTCCTATAGTCCCTGCAGCAAAGCTCCAGCAAACCATGCCAGACAGCTCTTGTCTGGAGAGGCAGTTCAGGTAGTTATTTATTTCCAGTATTATTGCTGGCAGATAGTTTCCAGGCATTATTAAATTCCTACTCCCTAACAACCAATTCCCTGTTATTAACATGCATTGACAGCCACTCACTACCTGTAAATGTACAATGTGTTTGGCACAAATCAAGCTCCATTTGCTGCCTGGGAGTGTGGATTCAGTTTGATGGACACTATCAAAAAACAAACCACAGAACTGCTCGGAGCCAGACAACACAGATAAGCCAGAGCAAGTGAAATTTCCTCTAACAACAGCTGGGGAAGTCAACTGGATACCATCACTAAGTGCTGCACACTATAAAAGGACACAAGTGATTCTCTGCATTTCTAAAAAATCAGAATGTGTTTTCCAGGCTCACAAAAATCCACCACTCCATTATCAGACAAATAAAAAGCACGATAGTGAAAATTGAGAAGCAGGTCTTTATTATTTTTAAGAATATTACAGATACACCTGTTGATTATTGATGCATTGACAGCTAAAGCATTAAACTGAGAGTTTTTTTCAGCTACCCAGAAATACAAATTTCAATTTGTTTGTCTCACTACCAAGTTTTAAAGTAGACTCTTCTGACAGCCCCTTTCATTCCCCCTGTAGGGGAATTCTGCTCCCATGTGGGGCTAGAACTCCCCTACTTTGTAATGTTATGGATCTTCCTCCTGCGCTGTGGGAAAAGAGGTTTTGAGCACTTAGAGAGATCCATGAGAATAGAGAGACCAAAAAAAATTATCCAAATTTAGTCATTGAGAAGTTAGGTCTAAACCAGAGAAGAGTTGAGACTCCCTGAGTTCTGGGGAAAACACACATAAACTCTGTATTGCACTAATGGTTCTCTCTCTCCTTGATGGAACCCTCTTGGAGAGGATGAGCCTTCTCTTATTCCCTTTCCCACATTATTTGCCATCCATGAAGGGAGTTTATACCAGGCAGCAAAACTGGCTAGTGATGATTAGGCAGAAAAAAGTAATTAGCAGGAGACAGTCTGATCAGGGAGCATGAACTGAAAACTCAGGGAACTGTCGAGTTCCTTGGTCAAGAGGAGCATGGATAATAAACCTTACACCTAAACGGGATTGAGTTTGAAAGGGAAATGTTTTGGAGAGAGAGAAAAGTTAATATTGGTGCTGGGATTACTGCAATAATAAAGGGAGTGGTTGCAAATGGAGCTCTTAAAGCCTCTTGAGGAAAAAAAAAAATCCATTATTCTTTATTTTTAATTTTGTTTGTAGAATAGAGAAAATTGTCCTAACTTTTCAGCCATGGAAAAAGCCCACAAAGCTTTGCTCAAATTTCCAGTAATGTGAGCAATCAGTAAGTGACCAGTTTTAATGAGACTTCCAGGAGTCATTAGAAAGCTAATGGTTTCCCAGATTATTTCACTTTGTCAGTTGATTACCTTGCTCCGTGTTGGGAGTGTGTGTGATTAGTGCCTTGCAGGGATCAGCAGCAGCACCCCCTTTATCCAAAACAATGGGAAATGGTGAAATGTTGGGCTTTTCCTGCTTGGCTTTGCCCTCAGCTCCTCCACAGGCACAGGCAGAGCTGGTGAGAGAAAAAAATAAATAAATAAAAAACTTGGAAGTCACAGTGACACCATTTCCAAGGGAGGATTCCTGGATGTGGCTGTCCTTAGGCAATGCCACCTATTGCTCAGAAGGTGAAGATGGATCTTTGCCAAAGGCAAAACAAGATGATTTTGAGGATGATTATGGTCCAGCTACATTAAATCCTTCCGGAAATAGCTGCATTGCCTTGAAGGCTTTCCAGGTTAAAAGTTGTCACATTTATCATGGCACATGCAGACCATCATCAAGAGATGTGTTTGCAGATCTTGGCTGATACCTAAAACCAGAACCAGCTCTGTTATTACCTTTATTGCTGACACCTGTTTCTCCCTAAGGATGTGTAAATAACTGTGGCCAACACAGCTGATGGGGAGGGAAGAGATACAAACCAAAAAGGAAAAGCTCCTCTGGGGTATTTTTTAGGCCCCCTGACAATAAATTTCAAAGGCTGCTACTTTCTCATGAAGTGTAGTTAGACCCTAGGCTGTACTAGACCCACCAGTGTAGGATGAATCCCTCTGTGACACAATTCTCATTTTTATATTACAGTTGGGCCACATTCCCAGCCTTCCCCATAGTAAGGAAGTAAAAGGATACATGAATCTATGAGAGTTGTAATGATGTCAGATTAAGGGTTAGACATTTAGGATCAGGAGACATGGGAAAAAGAATTATCCTTCCAATCACTTGTGCTGAGAAGAGAAGGAGAGCCCTGAATTCAGGGTTATACTGCCTGAAACAGTCCCAGTGAAGCCTCCTCTAACACAGTTCAGTGTGTACATTTGGAATATCCTTTCCTTACAGAGAAGGATTTACAGGTAGTAAAGAACACATCCTTCACTCAGACCTATCTTCATGTGTTATGAATGGGGAAGTGACAGTTCAAAGGAAAGCTCAGCCAAGTGGAAGAAAGTGGATAAGTTATTTTGTTTGTTATATCCATTACAGTTATGGCCGGGGACATGATGAGTTTGGGGCCCTGCTGTGCAGAAGTCACTGTGCAGCACAGAGCAGGAGCTGGTCTGAGCTCTGAAGGGCTCTCAGCCAAACAGACAGGACAAAAGCCACTGCAGGCACCAAACACACAGAAGGGCTGAGAGCACAGCTGGCCTGGAGAGCATCTTCCTCAGGGTCACAGGAACAGCTTTATTATTTCCTTATTGTCAAGACTGATTTGGCATGAATTACTGGTGGGGATGAGTGAGCAGAGGGGAAAAGCAAAGACAGTGAGGAGAGCAAGGAGGAGAAAGCAGGAGCAGCCAAAGGCACTGGACTGCACAGTAGGTAACACCTGCACTGTGGACTGGGGATAGAAAAATCCATGAAGACACTTGCCAAAACATTTATAGAAACTGCAAAAGAACAAATTTCATGCTCCAGACGTTGCTATTGTAGCAGTGTCATACACTGGTTGGAATGATGGATGTCCATTCTACATTGAAACGAGATGATAACAAAAGGCTTGGCTGCATTGCCATCCCTTTTGCCATTTTCCTTTTCACTAACTACACATTAGAGATGGGAATTTACAAAGTCCCCAGCTCCAGGTTGGGAATTTCATTCCTCAAACTAAAGGGTTTTCCTGTAGTTTCATCCCATGCTGTAGTATAGAGAACAGACAGGGACTTTTAAAAGAAAACCATCAGGTCTTACAGGTGAACTACAAAATGGCATTTGCCAACAAAATTCTTGCTAAGAGTGTATTTTGATCATTGATCTAGACACTTTGGAGAAAATATTACTGAAAAAACATTAGACAACATTAAATAGCCTCATTAAACATTATCAAGTTGATATCATTACGTTCCAAACATTGATCAGATGTGTTTGACAGATCTGTAGCAGCAGAAGGACATCCCAGTCATTGCCACAGTCTTTTTTTCTTTCTGCACTGGAGACATTACGACTGTTTAAATGGTTTCAGAGCTGTCTTAAAACTGTGTACAGGAATGATTGTAGAACAACTGGCAATAAAATGATGAGCCTTTAATTGTTTAGGTCTTGGGGGAAACAAGGATCTGTTTGGCACACAAATTTCTGGTAACTTTCCAATTCTTAGAGACAAATCGCAATATCTCAGCAGCACAGTAACATGTATTCTTTCCTTGTTTATGCCCAAACCAAAAAGAATAGAGAGATACACACACAGGAAATGTGTGTATCTTCACTGCCAAGCCCACAGAGCTGCTCCTGGAGTCACAGAGCTGCAGCCTCAGCAAGGAGTGCATTTAAGGCTTCCTCCCTTTCCTCCCTTGGCTCACAGTGGATGCCGAGCATCCAGCAAGGCAGCAGCCCTGCCCTGACACCCAGCTATAGTCTGCTCCCCAAAAAAGTCTCAATGAGGTTGCATTAAATTTTTGTACTTGGCTTTTCAACGTAATTTTGTCTTCTGAAGTGTGAAGTTCTGCTTTTATCCTTTCTTTTTCGTTACTGTGTATTTGAACTTGACTAAAGTCAAAACTTCTCAGGATATGCTGCAAGCTGAAAAGAGGACAAAATGTGGTTTCAAGTTTGGGAATTTCCTAATACATCACCTTTTAAAAATTATAAATAATTATTATATTGGTAAATGTGGTTTTGTTTTCTCAGAAAGCCTTTTTAAATATGGGAACAAATATCATAAGTGAGAGAAGAGAAATTCTTGTTACTCCCCCTCCTGTCAGCACAGTAATGGAGACAACTGAAGCAAAACCCAATGTTCTGCATCATCAAGAGCAAGGCAGTTTCTTTTGTTTAATCAGCCATAAATCTTAAATCATAAATCTTGGTGCCATTGTCCCTGGAGGTTCCATCATTCCTCTCTTTATCCAGAAATATTTACCTTGGCTTTGAACGTGTTTGAATTTGGGAAGGAAAGAGCTCATCATTCTGTGTGTAATTTCAGCTGGAACTAATTCTAAAAAGCTCTGGTGATACAGTAAAGCATCTCAAATTCCTGCTCAAGGTACTAACAGAAATTAGTTGCTCTGTGGAGGTGGTTTGTCAATAGGAGTGAAGCAGATTCACTGAGGTGCTTTGGGGAATACCAAAAGAGGAGTCTGATAACCTGGAGCAGCTGGTTACTGTGTTCTTACACAAGCTTTAGTACTTGTACCGTATAAAATATTCCCTTTTCCCTAAAGAGGCAGCCAGAATGAGCTAGTTTTGCTAGATTTAACCAGATAAGGCTTCAAGGTATTAATTAAACTGTTACTTTCAAAGACAGAAATTCTATATAAGAGTATCTTTTAGCTGAACTTAATTAAAGCAAATGGTCACTATTTTCCCCACCAGGGAAAAATATAGTCATTGTGTTCCCCAATCCACAGGAGATGGGCAATCCTGACTTCGTTTTAATTCTGCTTAGAATTTTTTTTCCTGCCACTCAAACATGAAGTTCTAATTACTAAAAAATACTCCACTCCAGAAAGCCATGTTGGCTTTTTCTTGCATTTCTGCAGCCTGAAGTGGGCTCTGGCTGCTCAGATGCCTCTTGAGCTGGATACAAGGCTGGTACAGCAGTACTGACTGAGTAAGAGGAGCATAAGTTGAAGGACTCTCACTCCTAAAATAGTGAAAGATAACATTGTTAGATCAAAACATCACTGGGGAAGAAAAGGAGCTGCAGACCCCCTTCTGCTCCAGCACTAATATCAGCAAGGAGACTTTCCCACAGAAAACTGAATGGATCTGGAGCAGCTGCACAAAGGCAAAGCCATCCCAGCCTGGCTGCTGGGGTACCTCTGACCCAACACCCCATGTTGTGGTGTGCATTTTGGGGTTTTCCAAAGTTCTGTGTGTTTTGTTATTAGTTCTGTAATGGTTTATCCCCACAGCCCCAGCCCCAATCCCCTGCAGCCTTTCCCTGATAACAGATCTTGTCCCTCTGCCACCACCCCCTAAAGCCTGACAGTTCTGGGGGGGCTTCAGGGTGACTCAGGCAGCACCAAGTTCCCCCTGCCCTTTCTGTCCATGGATGGCCCTGCCAATTGTCCCCTGCTCTTGGTCACTGCCCCGTGCCCAGGGTTGGTTCTGGGGATCTCCTTGCCCAGGAGACCCCCCTGGTCCTTCCTGGAATTCAACCCCACATTGAGCCCATCCTGTTCCAGGAGCACACACTCACCCCTGCCTTTTGTTCCTGCCCATGAACGTTAATCACCAACACCTGGTGCTCCAGTAATGCTCCTCAGCATGAATCACAGGCAGGACAGTTGTAATTCGAGACCCAGCACTGCAAACCACCACAGCATAACCTCAATTGTCTCCCTTTCCTGTATTTTTTTCAGGTTATAATCTGTCTAATTTCACTTCCCCAAAGTGGCAGAGATGGAGGCAGTTCCCTCCCTGCAGCAGGCAGTAACTATGGTGACCAACCATCACACCAGTTCAATGAACACCTTCTGCTCCAACAGGAGCCCAGGAGCACTGGAGTTAAGGGATGATGTAAATAAAAAACAGGACTGAAAAGAAAAGCAAAGCAAAGCTGGGAAAACTTTGTCTGGGCTTTAGATGCAGCACTATGGAATATGTTACTCATTAATGCCTCTTGTGAAAAACAAGGTTTACTTTCTCGGTAAATTTTAAGAGATAGATTTAATTAAAAATTAATACAATGAGGAGATAAAAAAGCAAAGTACGGCTGTCCGGGTGACTCTGCACTCAGCCAAGTCCACACCTGCCATATCAGAGACATTCTTTAAATACCCTTTCTATTGGATCAGTCTGTTGAATATTCATATTTTTCCATAACCAGTTTCCATATCCCAGGAACTGTTTTGCCTGGCCCCTCCTTGGGTCCCCCTTTTTAGAGCATTTGTGTTTCTGGGCTGTGTCTTCATTGTCACCTCCAGCTGGGCCTTGGGCCAGACTTTCTTCAGATGGAGATGCTGATAGTTGGTGTATCAATAGCAGGGGCTTCTTTCCATGTTCACTGGTGTTATCCCCACCAGACAGACAGTTTAAGCAGCTGCTACATCAACTACTACCACTGTGCCTGATTTTCTTTACTAACAGCAGAAATAAACACTTATATCCTTACCATATTATTAATCATACAGCACACATCTTGTGAAAAGCCAACTTTATAATATACATTTATAACTCTGTGTATGGGGATCTCAGGATCTTGTGACCCTTCACCAGTTAAAAACACCAGACAAAACCAGCAAAGTAGATATTGTTTATGTTTAGATGGGAAGAACAGAACAGATTTATTGCTGTCACACAAATGAACACACCTGGGAGTAGCTGGTGGCTGATTCCTCCCTTACATTATTATAAATATTCTTATATTATTCTTATAAAAATAGTCTTATAGTATCCTTATACTAGAATAGCTGTAGATCCAGCTGTGTGTGGTGCTCAGAGGTGACTTTTTGCTACCTGGGAGAGAAATGTGTGTCAGGGAGTTGCCTCATCCCATCATTGAGTAGTTTGGGCTGGGAGGCAGTGAAAGATCAGCTCATTCCAACCTCTCTGCCAAAAGCTGGGGCTTCATCTGAATTCTGTCTTTTCTGCTCCCCATCGACACTAAAGGGTAAACTTTGGGAATGATTTACCAAAAGCCTGCATAATAAAGGCTTTGCCAGAATTAAAAGCCAAGTTTCTTTGTCTGCAGTTAAGCAATGAGCTATCATACATAATTCAAAAGCTTTTTTTCCAGAATATTTCACACATTAATTAGTAGTAGTACTATGAATATTCTTCTAATTTTATCACTGATAGTTTTTTTTTTTGCTGCTTCCTAACTGTAAAAGAACTTCTTTAATCTATGGAATTTATACATTACTTATATTACTTATACATATTTATATATGACTTCTTCCTTTTCCTTTATTCACTTTTTTTTTTTTTTTTTAAATGTGTTTCTGTTTACCCTAAGTCTGTAAGAAAGTAATTTGCTCTGGACTGGCAGCTGCTTTGGTGCACCCCAGAGTTTCACTGGTTGTACTCCAGGCAGAAACAGGGGCAGAGGACAAAGGAGGGCTGATTACAGCCATATTTCAAATAACAGTGCACTGCTTTATTCCCAATTAAAGGGTGGAAAGGAAAAGCTGTGCGTCTCAAGACTTAAACAGGGAAGAAACCTTAATTTACTTTAATGTCTCTGCTCACAGTCAGCAGCTTTCAGGGCACTTGTGTATCCAAACTAATCCAATGGTGTTTTCTGTGTGACAGTCTCCCCTCCCCATCTGACACCCCTCAAGGCTGTTTTCAACTTGCTCAAAGTGTTCACACACAGAGTCTGCAGAACCTGAGCCAGCCATGAATTTTTTTTGTTGGTGAGGAGGTAGAGCAAAGCCTAGGGCACATTTCATGTTCCTTTTCATGTACTGGCTCAAAGCCCCCTCTTCTCCTTGCCTGCCCCTGCCAGAGCTGTCCCTTCTGAGTAAATGAAAAACATAGCAAAGAGCCCTTCTTTCCTCTCTGGGGAGAAAAAAAAAAAAAAAAAAAAAAAGAAGAAGAGTGAAGACCGTGGCAACTTTGCCTGAACAGCCCCTGCACTTCTGAGTACTCAGTTCTGCCAACATCTGTTTCCCCTGTCTGTAGTTAAAATGCAAATGTCATCTTCTTTCCTCTCCCTTCTCCTTTCCCCAGACAACTGTGAGACCTGCTACCCATTTTTAGGCAAAGCAAAAGAGCTTTTCCTTGTTGGCTCTCTCCAAGAACAGCAGGGAACAAAGCACTTGTTATTTTTAGATCCCACAGTTCCACTCAGTGCAGGAGGCTCTCTGTCCTGGAAAGATGAAGATTCTCATCTGTAGCTTGAAAAGCATTTATTGCACTGCTGGTTTAACCACTCGTTTTCAGGGTGCTGCATTGGAAATCTGCTAATGGACAAAGAGCTGTTAGAAATTTCTGCTTGTCCGAGCCCTCAAAGCTGAAATGTATATCCAAGCCTTCTCTGTCACATCAGGCTCATCTTTTCTTATTCTTGTAACCTCATTATTTCCAGCCTGAGTTTTCCCCTCTGTGCCCTGGAACCTTCTCTCATTCCCTAAGTCCCCCCAGGTTAAATCTTTTGGGGATTTTTTTGTGTGATCTCCAGGATCCCACATCAGGACCAAGCAGCTCTCTGTGATTCTCACTCCCCCATATGCTCTGTGAGGGTGATTGGCACATCCTCATCACCATGTAATGAGCAAGGGAGTGACATCTAACAGCACTTCCTAGTGAGGGTGAGCAATGGGATGCTCAACATCCAGCAACAGATGAAAAGGAGCTTGGAAAACACAGAATCCCTGTCCAACTGAGCTCCTCAGAGAGAGTTGAGGAACCCAGAGGAGGGTGAGGAAACCAGAGAGGTGCAGCCTGAAAGTCTGGAGAGAGGAATGCAGAGTTTTATATCTTTGAGTGTAGGAACAACTGTTTTATATCTTTGAGGGTAGGGGCATCCGTGGAGGGCAGGGAGAGAGAACTCTGCAGAGCTGAGATATTCTAGAAACACCTGGGTTTATTGCAGGGCCGTGAGTAAAAAGGGCTTTGCCTTCAGCCACAGCCTGGGCTGGAGGGAGCCCCAAAGAGAGAGGGAGAGAGAGGGGTATGAGGAAACAGGTAAAAAAGCTAAAAGGGGTAAGAGAGAGGTAAGAGCAAGAGAGTGGTACGAGTAAGAGAGAGAGCTCAGAGAGGTGGGAGCAAGAGCAAGAGTAAGAGAGGACCTTGTTCCAATCCATTCTGTCTCATTTGTGTTGAATATTCTAATTTACAGTGACCAACCAGCACGAGATACAAACCCTCCAGACTTTGCCTGCAGCCCATGAGAACTGCTCTATCACCACATCATCCTGTATTCTAAACTCTAAAGAGACTTTTCTTATCCCCCTTTTCCCTGATGCCTTGGCAGGGTGGAGAGGGGCTGCACCCTTGGCTCCTTTTGTTTTCTGTCCTTCCACCCATCTCCAGCTCATCCCCGTCTTCCTGCCTGCCATGATCACATCTCAGAGCTGAAATTCATTTCTATTGCACTCACAGCTTTTACATCTCCAGGATTTCTTACCAGACAATCATATCCACAAGCCCTTCCTGTCCCATCTTTCCCAACATTTGAGGAGAAGGGGAGGCTGAGGAACCCTGGGGTCACCTGTGGTGTCACCCCTGAGCAAACCCTGGAGCACAAGGAGCTCTCAGGAGCTCCTGGGGACAGTGATGCTCACAGGACACACAACCCATCAGTGGGGACCTTTTCTCCCTGACAACACCTTGACATGCCTCAAAGAGAAGAAGAAAACAACCAAAATCACTTGGAGATTTTAATTAACTGGGGACTGGATTGAAGAGAAAAACCCAAATTAGCGGTTGCTGGAAGATTTTTTTTTTTTAATAAGCCCTGAAATGAGAAATCTAAAAGAAGTATTTGACATGAGTTACACTTGTGAGTAGGGGTTTGCCTGTGGGCTGGAGGCTTGAGCAAAAAACTGCATTATTGGACCAAACCCGTCGTCTCTGCAATGTGGGGCCTTTTCCAAAAGAGCTCCCAGCACGTTTCCTTCCCTGTGTGGGCAGTTTGGAGTAGAAACCAATTATATTAAATATGGGATCATCTACATGACATGAGGTTTGTCAAGCACTTGGCACTAGAGATCACAGGCACAGTTAAATACATTAGTCAGGTAATTAAAGATCTGTATTTTCACACATTTTCACCTTTTTTCAGATATTGTGAGATATGCTGACATATGCTTCCCCCCCAGAAAGGGCCTTACTTTTGAAATAATCTGAATTTATAGCCCAATGTTTTTAATCACTGGTACTTATAACTGTGAGCTACAAAGGAATTTATGCACATTGGAAAATTATACATAAAAGACAAAAAACCAGATAATTTTCTGTAATGCTACTTCTCCCCCCTAAGAGCAGTAGTCATCATTAGCAGAAAGTTGATTATTTAAGCAATAAACCCTCAGCTCTCTCCCACAACAGCAACTAAACAACTCATTGATCTCTGGTTAATACACTGATATTTTAACAAATCACTTAATTTTGTAGATAAAACCTGTGTTATTTATATTCTGTTGGACTCCAAGCACAATTAAATTACTTTTTTTTTATGATATATTTCACCATTAGCGTTTTCAAACACCAATAAAATGGAGACATTTAACAAAGGAACTTTTTTCTTAATTACTCTTTTAGATATCAAAACATATTTAGTTTGAGTTGAGAGTATATGCTAGAGGCAAGTGTGGCCTGTTCAGAATTGTTTCTCTGCTCCAAAAATAATTAGCTGCATTCTTTTGATGCTAACCCAGAAAACAAGGAGGAACAACATCAAATTAATGAAGCTACACCAGCATGGCACGAAATAGAAGGCAGCTGCATTTTTAAAGAGATTTTCTCTGAAGTCATAATTCGAAGGGGAAATAGGAAAAAAACCAAGTGCAACAAAAAAATATGAGTAATCTGAGTTCCTGCGTGGCGTTTCTGTCAGATCTGAAACTCGGATTGATTTGGGCAAGAAATGAAGAGCAGCATTTGGGGATGGTAAACAGCAGCTTTGTCAGGATGGCTAAAGGAGAGGCTGGGGACATCCTCACTTGACTCGATGTGTTGTCACAGCAATTTGAGCCGGTGGCAGTTCTGGAATCTGAACAAAACTTTGTACCTCGACACCGCCTGGGCAGTCAAAGGTGGATTCAGAACAGCTCCAGCAACACTCCCAACTGCTCCGGTGGAATTGGTTCCCATCCATTGCCTCCCGTCCTCTGGGTTATCCTCTAACATCATAAATTTCAAAAGATCAGGTCAGTGGTGAGGTGAGGTGTTTCCTGGAGGAAGCTGATGTCCCAGAACAGCTCTGAAATGACACTGTCAGTGATCTGCCATGGCCAGGCAGGGTGTGGTGCATCCATTGACCTTCTGTGCCTTCCTGCCTCATCCATTGCCTTTCTTTCCTTCCTTCTCTTTTTTTTTTGTTTTTGTGTATCTCTAGGTACTTAAAAAAATATGTTCAGAAAAAACAGAATACCAAAAAATCAAACCCAGAAACAAACAAACAAAAACAAACAAACAAACAAACAAACAAACAAAAAATCTCCCCCCCAACCCCCCCCAAAAAAACCTCCACCAAAATCCCAAACAAAAACCCAAACCCCCCCCCCCAAAAATCCAAACAAAAAAAAAAACCAACAAAAAAAAACCACTAAAAGCAAAAAAACCCAACCTCCCCAAAAAACCCCAACAAACAAACAACACAACACAACCCCCCAAAACAAACAAACAAACAAAAAAAACCCAACAAAAAACCCCCAAACAAAACCAAAACCAAAACAAAACCAAAAAAAACCCCCAAAAAACAACTAAAAGCAAAAAAACCCAACCCCCCAAAAAACCCCAACAAACAAACAACACAACCCCCCCAAAACAAACAAACAAACAAACAAACAAACAAACAAACAAAAAACCCACCCAAAACCCCCAAAACAAACACCAAAAAAAGCCCCAAGGAATACCTTGAAGGCTTTGCTCTTGAGAAAGGAATGAAATATCGACTGAATGATCACCGCATCCTAAAGATTCAATTTAGTCCCTAAATATTATGTAACATATTATTCCAAAGTGTGAGACTATGGAGAAAAGTTTAACCCAAAGAATAATCTTCTCTTAAGGAGTTCACAAGCTGACAAAATTCAACCTCCACGACAGGCCTGAGAATCTCTTTTCCTTTTTGGGGGAGAACGGAGGAACAGAAAAGGAAATGGTGCCGCAGTTAAATACACCAAAATAGCCACTGCACCCAAGAGAACACGGATTATGATCAAATTCAATGTTTGATTGTGCATTGCACAAAGCAAACTCCACAGAAAGAGGAGAAAATGCCATTTCCTGGGAGCTGAAACAGGCATTGCAATGAAGAGCTGCTCTGAAGGCAAGGAGCAGCAGCACACAGGTAATGACATCAGAGCAGGGATGAGAAGATAATTCCCAGTGGCAGAGGAGGATGCAAAGATAATTCCCAGTGGAATTATCCCCAGAGGAGGATGCACCTGATGGGAGCTGGGCATGCCTCTCCTGCAGTGCCATGGAGCTGTTTCCAGGGGACCACACACACATCCCTCTCAGGCTGGGCTTGCACTGACTCCCTGAGAAAAAAACCCACCTTTTTGCCTTTTGATTTCGGCTGTTCTGGTTTTGTTCTGTGTGGTGGTTTCGCGTTTGCAGAATTTTATTTGCCATTTGGGAGATAGGATTTGGGGAGAAAAAGGTGAAACAAGCTCAACTTTAAAGTAAACAGATAGTTTATTAACACATAATAAAGAAAAGAAAAAAAAAAGAAAGTTTTAAAGCCATTCTCCTCCCCCTACTAGTGTTTACTTTCTACAAACAACACAGAGACAAAAACTGTGACATCCAGTCAGTTTTACTATTTAAATATAATATTTTTGCCTTTTGATTTTGACTGTTTTGGTTTTATTCTGCTCTAGACCCTGTTCACTGCAGCCCCTTGGAGATTTTGACTTTATGGCACCAGTTCAGTGTATCTGCTGCCTGCTGGGACTGGGAGAGGCTCCCCTGGTTGTCCCCAGGACACACCTGAGCGATGACACACGCAGTCAGAGGAGGCTACACCTTATGACAACTGTGCTGCTTCCTTTCCATGAGGCAGCTGCAGCTCCTGGGCCCTTAAATCACACTGGGTATTTTTGTTTTGTCTTATCCATCCCTCTGCCTGTCTACAAGCACCCACTGACTCTGGCAGACACTTGTAGCAGCCCAGACAACCCTGTTTGCAGTTTTCTGTTGACCAGGATGTCAGAAATGACAAGCCATGCTCCACTGATGTCATTCAGTAATTTAATGACATTAAATACAGGACAGAGCCTGACCCCCATCACCACTTTAGTAGACACTTTATTATTTTGTTTTCAATCAACGACTTAGACTGAGGATAATGGGGATGTGCTGTGCCATAATTCATTGCAATGGTTTAAGCATATGCTCATAAAATGGCAGCTTGTTGTCTGACACAATTATGTCAGACTTACCATGGCCAGCAAAAGCAGATTTAATACAAACTATCAGCTGCTGGACTCTACAATCTTCTAATACAACTATTCCAAGAGACATAGTCAAATACGAGCTGATGATAAATAAGCTCCTCCATGTCTGTGGGAATAAATTTTTATTATTTTGTCCAGTTTCCCTGTCTCTGACTTGGCAAGTTCTTCCCCCTTTTTTTCTTTTACTGGGCCATATGACAAAATTTAATCTTTTCTGAAGGTGACTCTTTAGCGCAATATTTTATATGGTCTCTCCAATAGTTCCCACTCATTTACTGACCCCCCTGCCCACTTTATACAGACATTTTCTTGTAACACCTTCAGCACAACCACTCTTGTTCCAGAGCTTCCTCTGGAAGAGGCTGAAGGGGCTGTAAATGCTCCTCAGAAGGGCCAGATTCCCACAGATAATAAAGATTTCATCTGCCAACTGACTATAGCTGCTAAAAAGCAAGGCTGCCTTCATCTTATTTTATGGGTTTTTCCAACTCAGGATATTCTGTGATTGTGTGAAATTCCCTGAAATATCCTGGAAGATGTTTCACCTTACAGATTCAATCTGTGAGTGTCTGATACCTCCTTCCTGGTGAGTTCAAGAGGAAAAGGAGGCACTGGTTGTGTAAATCCTCGGGGCAGTGAGGAGGGGCTGCCCCAGACTCTGCAGCAACTGGAGTGAGCAGAGGAAAAATTGTTCTCTCAGAGAGACAGAAACTCAGCACTGGGCAGGGAGGTCATAGTACATCCATTCATTGGTTTATTTGTAGTGGGTCTCCTTGTGAGTTATCACTTCTCTTCTATGTGGAAAAAAGCTGACATTTTCTGTCTTCCTTCCTGTGCCAGCCCTGTGACCTACAGTGGCTCCCACTGTAGATTAAACCCAGCAATATCAATAGTTATTTACCCGTGACACAAAAATAAACACTATTTCACTGGCTTGGATTCCCCACACCACATTTTTAGAAGGCTATATATATAAAAAAAAAAAACCAAAAAAAACAAAAACGAAAAAAAAAAAACAAAAACAAAAACAAAAACAAAAAAAAAAAAAAAAAAACAAAAAAAACAAAAACAAAACCCACAAAAAAACCCCACAAAACCCCCCCCAAAAACCCACAAAGAAAACCCAAAAAAAAAAAACAACAAACAAAAACCAAAAAAACCCACAAAAAAACCCAAAAAACCCCCAAACAAACAAACAAAAGAAAAAAACAACCCAAAAGAAAGCAAAACCAAAACCAAAACCAAAACCAAACAAAAACAAAAAAACCACAAAAAAACCAAAACCCAAAAAAACCCACAAAAAACCCCAAACAAACAAAAAGAACAACCCAAAAGAAAACAAAAACAAAACCCCAAAAAACCACAAAAAACCCCTGACTGACCTGGTGATACCAAACCACCAACAAACAGAAAATTTGGGAAAAGTGGTGCTTCTTTTTTCGCCTGTGACTTTCTGTCTGCTATTTTGAAAAAAAATTCTGAATTTACACTTCATTATCAGGAGCTTTGCTTGAGATCCTGTATTGAATGGATCACACACAAAAGTAAAGATTGGTGGAAGCATTTTTGTCCTTATGTCAGTCCTATATCTACAAGAACACTCTCTGATATCTTATTTTCCTTCTACTTATTTTGTAGCTTCAGTTTCTTTTCTCTCCATAAGCACTCTTATCTTTTAAAGCTGCAGAAGCATTCTTGTGATTGTACCCATTTGAAAAACATCAATTTGTATTTTCAGAATGAGATTATGAGTTCAGAATGGGTTAATGAGAGCTCCTCTTTTCTGGTCTGACAACATCTTTATTACATGGACTCTGTAGCTAAAAATCTGTTTATTTGTATGGAAGAAAGAAATTATACTGGCAGCAGAGCTTGCAAGGATTTTTTTTTACTACAGCAGTTGTGGAGCTCAACGAGACAATAATTCTGTGGTCTTTAACAATAGTGTTGCAAGTCTGTCTCTGTGTTTATTATTCCACTCTGAAAAAAAATCAGGGAGTGAGAAATGGGTTCTTCTTTCCAACAAGATATTGCAAGAGAAAAAGAAAATAAGTCAATATCTTTTTTTTTTAATTTTTTTTTTAAATCCTTGTTTTAGTGTTTCAGTTATAATTAAATTTTACTTATTTGAGGATAACATAAACTGTGATACACCATAAACCCAGAGCACCAAATTAAACTCTACCAGGGTTTCTTTAATATAA
Source organism: Zosterops lateralis (assembly GCF_965231275.1). Classification (NCBI taxonomy): domain Eukaryota; kingdom Metazoa; phylum Chordata; class Aves; order Passeriformes; family Zosteropidae; genus Zosterops; species Zosterops lateralis. The sequence continues at coordinate 830,089 of NC_139768.1, forward strand.
TACCCCACAAATCAAGCAACTGGCAGCACAATTGTTTTCCTCCCATACTTGGAAGGCTTTGTGGAACAGAATATATTTAAGTTCTACTTCTTAAATATAATTTACACTAATGACCAGATCACCCAGTGTGAATTACCAAAGGCTGCAAATTAACAGAGATGAGAAGATATCCAATTATTTTTAGAGGTCTAATGGATTCTAAAATGCACGAGTTCTGTACTTTAGAGATGACATGTTGCTTTACTCTTTATAACAACACAGTAAGAGCAGGATAGAGCTCAGCACACCTGTACAGGTAATTATCACCCCCACACCATGACTGTGCTGCTGGTCCTGGCTCAGGAAGGATGGGACAGGGAGGGGCATCTAGAATTAAAAATTATTTTAAATTTTAAACGTCACCGGCCATGGTAACAAATGAGCAGAAGGCAGAGAAAAGTGGTTACCTTCTCAGGACAAGGACAGTGAAAAGGGACACAAAAACCCTTTCCAGAGCTCTCATTCACTCCTTGTGCTGCTGCTGAGGTTCCTGTAGTGCCAGACACTCTCTGTGTAGGGAAAGTGTACTAGCACTCCACCAATACCCCACTAAAATGTGATTTTCTGCCAGATATGACTGCAATAACTCACAGATAAACATCAGCCCAGTCCTTGGCTGCCATTGACTCACCAGGGCTGTCACACAAGCACCACTGCAAACAATATTCACTTAAACGTGGGATGACAGGGCTGGATGGGAATGGCAAAGATACACATGTGAGTTGACACCAGTGGATCTTTGAAGTCACATTTATTAAAAATTAATGCTTAGAAAGGACAAATGCAACACTACCTGAAGCCTCGTTGCTCTGACTGCAGCCACTGTTGAGGCCCTGCTGGAGGTTGGGTGGTGCTGCTGTGCTCGAGCTCCTTTAGTGCAGCACCTTCAGCTTGGCCACTGCTGCTGCCAGCCCTGCTCATTTCCAGCTAAGTCAGACCATTAATGCATTTCCAGTCCTGTTGGAGTGTGTTCCTGAAATCACTCCACTTTCTCAAATCGCTCCCATTAAGGTAAAAACTGCCATTTTTTAAATTCCTTTGGCCAGCACTGCATCTTATTGTGAGAATAACTGTTTTCACCAGCAGAGGGGAAAAAGGCTGATGTCACTATTGGGTCTCTGACAGATCACACACATCTATGAGCAGGAATTGAGAAGTGGAAATTGTCTCCTTGCAAAACAGGAGCCTCGAGCTGAAATCTCTCCAGGAAGATGTTTCCTGGCCTCACACTCCCAGCCAGGCAGGGCAGCCCTGCCTGAGATTCCTCAGAGCTCACACAACACTGCCTTTGGCACAAGCGAGGAATTGCAATTTGCCTATACAGGTTTTAGAAATCCTAAATGATTGCACTGGAAGTGCTGCAGCCTGTTCAGCCTGAGAGCTGGCTTGCATATTTGTATTTTTACTTAAACCACTTTTTGTTGGACAAGTCTCTCAACTGTCAAGACCAAAATAAACCACAAATAGGGGTTTATTGAAGATTTTCCCACAATTTCCTGCAGTTTTCCCTTAAATTGAAGATGTGTGGAAAACACATCATAGCTGATCTAGATACTGTTTTGATGAAATAAAACACTAGTACAGGCTTCTTAACAAGTTGTTCCACTGGTGTGAAGAAATTTACTAAATTATTTTTTTCTTGGTGTTTTTTGGGATTATTTTTTTTTTTTGGGGGGGGGGATTTTTTGGTTGTTTTTTTTTGTTTGTTTTTTGGAGGTTTTTTGGGGGGGTGTTTTTTGTTGGTTTTTTTTTTTTTTTTTTTTTTTGTTTTTTGTTTTTTTTTGTTGTGGGTTTGTTTTTTTTTTTTTGGGGGGGGGTGTTTTAGTTTTTCAACTAAGATTTATAATTTTCCCAACTCTTTTTTCTTTTTTTTTTAATATCCTAAAGAGACAATCCTAGTGCAAAACAGCTGGCAGACACTCAGCCCCCAAACCTGGAAAACAATTTAGATCATGTTTGAATGAGAAGCAGAACTCTGAAACATTTCATTGTTGTGTCCTGGGTTTAGTGTAGGATGTGCACACAGTATTTATCCCATCCCCATCCCCATGAGCTGCTGGAACCAGGTGGGGCAGTGTTTTCCCAGGCCCCTCCTTTGGGCTCTTCTGCTCATGGCCCATCAATGCCTTGCCCAGGACTCACAGGGAACTCCCTCCAGGAGCTCTCTCTGTTTAATGGGCCATCAAGGAGCCACTGCACGACTCCTCATCCCATTGGGAGATGCTCCCAATGCCCAGGGGGAGGAGCCAAGCATTCCCACCTGGAGAGAATCTGGGATTTGGGACAGGACAAGCAGCCCTGAGCCACTGGATTCCCAGAGGAGCAGAGCTCCCAGACCTTTCTGTGGGATCACTGCTTCAGGAAGAGCCCCTCACCTGGACTGCTCCCCCCACCCTGCTCAGGGTGTGTTCTGACTCTGGCAGTGCTCTTTTCTATTACTGCATTTATCTTATTTTACTTTTTTACCTTTCTTCTTATTAAATTGTATTTCTGACTTGGAGCCTCTCACTGGTTTTGCTTTCAAACCACGACATTGGCCTCTTACAGATGGGAAACTTTTCATTTGCTGAGGACCAAAGGTGTGGTTCACATTTATTTGAGCAATATTTGCATTCATATTACCCCACAATAACATGGAGGACAATGCAGCCAGAAACAAGAAACGTGTGAAATGAAGGCTGGCTGTGTGCAAATTCATCCATAGATTTTTCCAAGTGTCTGCTGGGCTCTTTGTTCCCTCAATTCTTTCTGGCCATGGATAAACTCCTTTGGGAAGGGCCTTGAAATTACTTGGCAAAATGGGATGTTCTCTTCAGTCAATTTTACTGAATAAATGCTGCTTAACAACATCAACTATCCAAGTTCTTACCAAGCGGTGTGACTGCAGGCAGAGCTGGCAGAGGTGTCCTGTGCCACCAAAGGTTTAATGAGGGAAGAGGGGCACTGTTGGAGCAGTGGTGTGGAGCACAAGGCTCTTCCCACACCTGCATTAGAGTGTGAGGATGGACACAACTGCTCTGCTTTCACACAAGAGGTGAAATTAATGCTTTTTAATGGAAATTAAATTCTGTAGCAGCTGGTGATCCAAAATGTTGACCAAAAAAAAAAAAAAAAAATGGACCCTAATGAACTGTGCAATCCTCTTAATTCAGTTAGTTTACATAATTACATTTCTACCTCCTACTCAGCTCAATAATTGCACCAATGCCCTATCTTGAAAACCCATCTTGGTGCCTTAATGGAAAGATTTAAATTATGCTGACCCACTCTGCTAATAATAATGATCAATAGCGCTGCTTCATCTCAGTTTGTTTTTAAAGATCTCTCTGTGTTGCTGTGTTGTTGTCAGAGTAATTGGGATCTGTAGTTACAATCAGCTCTTCCAGGTGTTGCAGAGATGGGGAGGGTTGTTTCTGTTCTGGCTGTTTGGGGCAGTTAGGAGTTGATTTTCTTCCTTTTTTCTTTTCCTTCCTCGGTGAGGAAGGAAATATCAGTGAGCAATCCAGTGTTGTTCTGTGAACAGCTCCTTGGGAGCAGCTGAAGTTTACAGAAGAGTATCTTGATGCCACCCAGCTGTTCTCATGCCTCGTGGGGACACATTGAGTCCTTGTTGTCAGTGTAGGAAAAACCCACAATCACAGAATGATTGTCTGTGGTGCTTTATTGAGAGCTCTGGGAATTGGGGATGGACCCAAATCTGACTCCACCAAAGTCAAAAATGGACACAGTTTTATACTTTCCTTGTTCCATAAGGACACAAGTTAATCATTAAACCCCATTGTTCCATTGATTCTACCCAAGCATGAACCTGTAACAATGATTCTCATGATTCTTGGTTAAGACAATGATCATATTCACTTATCAAACTGACATTACAATTAACAATGATGTCATTTGTCATATTGATGATTATACAGGCACAGATCCTCCTGACCTGTCTGACTTTATTTCCATCTTAGTATTTTACTAAGAATCACCATCATCCCCCTCTCCCCATTACCTGGGCAAAGTTACACTTGATTTGGTTAAAACAATGCCATGGAAATACCATTTTCTGGTTGCAGTGAAGGCAAGGTCCTGTTCTCAGGCCCTGCTACCCCAGAAATCAGTTTAACCCTGTACTATCAGTGTCAGGTCACTGTTTATACCAGCTCAGGGTCCAGCCTTACAAACCTCCTGATGCAACTTTCTGCCTGGGATCTTTCTCCTGATGTCAGGCCTGTGACCAACATCAATGCCAAGAAAAGATAACGGTTCTGAGAACTGCAAGGTCACAAAATTGTCCCTCCCATTCAAGAAAAAAATATTTTACTCCTGGCCTTGGATATGTGTTTTTGTTGGGTTTTTTTTGGGGGGGTGTTTGTTTTGGGTTTTTTTCCAGGCTGTTTCAAGAAGAGTGATTAAAATATGGAATCTAAAAAGCATCTATGAACCTGCAGACCTAATGTGCTCTGCAGGGAGTGTTTATAATTGCGTGTCTTCTTGAGCCACTGCATATATTATTGTTCTTGTAACCTTCACAAACAGCCCACCCCTTCTGCTCAAGCCGCACACACTCAGCAGTGCTGAGTTCATAGGCTGCACTAGCTTTGTCTCTTTATTTAATTTAGGAGTTATAGAGATCCTATTATTTTTATTCATATTTATTATTTTTTTTTTATATTGCAAGGCTTTGAAAAACTGGAAGCTTCCAGTTTTGGAAGGAAAAACCTTCTCAGCAGGCTCTGAACAGCCCAAGGCAGCTGGGAAATCACTTCTCTGGGAGAGAAAATGTCCAATAGTGTTTCAAGGCATGAGGAGCAGGCAGGGCTCCTAATTGTGGAAACAATTGCCTTGAGACATCCTCAGGAAAACCAAGAGCTTTATTTTTTTATATCATTTCAATGGCTGGAGAAGGACATGAGTGAGTTTTCTCTGTCTTTATTTGGTGTGACCAGGCAGTGTGCAGGACATGCTGACTTCTGTGCAAATAATAATTCCTCAGCTTTGAAGTATGAACAGCAGGAGGGCACAACATCTCAGGGGTTCATCTTATTGCTGCAAATGCCTGGAAACAGAATTAGTGAAGGTTCTGTGAGCATGGGGAAACAAAGGAGCTCCAAAAGCAGCCCCACCTATGCCAGACCATCAGAAATATGCCAAGTACTAAGTTTCAGGGGGAAAGAAAAAAATAAATATATATTGTTCTCATTAGTGAGTGAAGCCCTGGTGGTGTGATGAGGGTTGTGTTGTCTTATTTCATAGGAGGATTTAGTTTTGCAGTATGTGTGCGTGAATGCTAAAAAAAGCAGCAGGTTTCTTCACAGAGTGCATAATTTTGCAAGTTTTATACTCACTTCAGGCTGATGATTTCCTGATTATACTGTGTCCTTTTGCTGCAGGAGCTGTTGATTTTTGCAGGAGAAAAAAAAAAGAAAAAAGAAAAAAAGACAAGACTGAAATGTAGAAACTGTGGTGCTGTTATTTTGTGGTGACAGGAAAGATGCACCAGCATGCAGGTTTATTCTTACGTGACACATAATTGCTCAGGAACTATTTTTAAAACCAGGCTGAAAGAAATCACGAGGATGGCAGAGATGAGCTGCCATTTGACAAAGCTGTTTAGGTGGCATGCAGGGGAAGTTTTGAGGGGTGCAGGGACCATGAGTGCAGATACCAAGGAAGGAGGAGAGAGATGAGCAGAGCATTTCTCTCAGCTCACAGCAGTGACCACATCACCCTGCCATGTCCACTGTTTGTTTCCCCCCTGCAGCCTGGAATGGGCTGAAAAATTCTGGCTGAACAAATTTCTAGATGCTCTGCAGACCCAGCTCATTTTTATCTAACCAACTGCAGTTTTTCTGGCACTACAAGCATTTATAAATCTCCATAATGCCAAACGTTGCCTCCACTTACAAACCTTTGCATCACTGATGTTCTTAGACTATTGTGACTGCAGCAACATCATCCCCACTGTGTCTTTGGCTTTTGCAATGCTTTGTGCTGACAGGAAGTTTAGAATGCCCAGCTCTCAGAGAAGCCAAGCATTGCTTTTGTGCTTAAAAAACACCTTTCAGCTTTTCAGCTGAATCAAGCACTGGCTCCATTGTGTTCCCCGTTTCCTACAGAAAGCCTTGATGTGCAGCTCCAGGTTTGCAGGATTCAAAGGCATTTCTACTTTATTTGTCAAGCCTAACCTCAGTGAGGATTGATAATGTCTGGGTAGGATTATTTCTGTGTATTCTGTGGGGTATCTGGCATGACAGTCAAATGTACTTCCTGCTGGCCCCTCCAGCCCTCAAGAGAGTGAAATATGTTCCCTCACCAAAAAGAGGAACAAAGTTCAGTTGCAGCTGCACATTCAGGGTTGTGTCTGCTCGGGGTGAGATGAACAGCTCCAGCTCCAATGACACTGACAGGGATCTCCCCATGACAAATCCCATTTCACTGACTCTCTTGGTGCTGCCAGGAACAGAGGGATTTTGAATAAACTGTTGATATAATATTTAAAAGAAAAGGTTTTGGGTTGCATTATGTAAAGCCTGGTACTCCAAGCCCCTTGAAGGAATCCTAGATAAAGCACAGAGCACTCAGAGTGCACTCCTGCCATTCACAGTGACCCTGTCCAGTCCACCCAGAGAGGCAAAAATCCAGCTGAGACTGAAAGCTGCACTTCTTGAGCAAGGCAATTGTTTTTTCTTTGTGCATTAGCCATAGAGACAAGAGGATATTTTGGATGGGCATTCTCTTGCTATTTTCTGCAGGACACATTGAGTTACCACCCATCCTGTGCAATGTTTGGGGATTGTGGCAAAGGTGTCTGGCCTCACGTTGCAGCTCAAGAAGTGAAAAAAAGCTCTTGGTTTTCCTGAGGGTGTCTCAAGGCAACTTTTTTTTTTTTTTTTAGCATTTCAATGGCTGGAGAAGGACATGAATGAGTTTTCTCTGTCTTTATTTGGTGTGACCAGGCAGTGTGCAGGACATGCTGACTTCTGTACAAATAATAATTCCTCAGCTTTGAAGTATGAACAGCAGGAGGGCACAACATCTCAGGGGTTCATCTTATTGCTGCAAATGCCTGGAAACAGCCTTAGTGAAGCTTCTGTGAACATGGGGAAACAAAGGAGCTCCAAAAGCAGCCCCACCTATGCCAGACCATCAGAAATACGCCAAGTACTTAGTTTCAGGGGAAAAGAAAAATAAATATATATTGTTCTCATCAGTGAGTGAAGCCCTGGTGGTGTGATGAGGGTTGGTGACCGCACTGATTCCACAGACACAGCTCACAAATGATGTCCCAGAGTGATAAAGGTGTGGGGACACAGACAAAGATGGTGCTGAAGGCAATCCTGCCCCTGATGTCCTCCAGCTGTGCTGGTTACCAGAGTGGGAACAGCTGTGGGTGGGATAAAGGGGGAGTTTGCTGGGAGGGGGCTCAGCTGGAGGCTGTGAGGAGGGAGGGACAGGAGGTGGGGCAGGGGACAGAAAGGACAAGATGTCCCATGAAGGACAGACAGGGTGAGGGGGCCGTGCTGGGACAGGAAGGAGCTGAAGGAAGAGAGAAGAAGGAGAGAAAGAGGCAGAGCTGCCCATGGGAGGTACAGAGAAAAGATATGAGGGACTTTCAGATAACAAGGGGCTGGTGCTTGGAGCCTTCTTTGGCTCAGTCATACCTCCTTCATCAACAAGGTACAGTAAAAACTTCCTAGCCTTCAGAAGAAGTAGAGATGCTGCCAGAGGGGCTGCCTTTAGCCTGAGTGCAGGTCTGCCATGCCCAGCCAGCCGTGCTCAACCATCCATCCTGCAGATCATCTGGCAGCCAGCAAGCTGAACAAACATGTTTACACACAAGGCACAGAACCTTGGTGATGTAACCGAGAAACTGAATTATTACTTCTGTCCCTCAAGGCTGACTGTTGCTTAAAACTCTGAGTTATTGGTTTTTATACACTTTGCAATACAATTTATCACTCATTCCCCTTGTAAATTTTCAAATACAAGTATCAGAGCCTGATCAAGGGTACTATGGAAACACAGTGACTCAATTTAAAGAGCAAGGAACTAATCCTTACAGAGCTGTGCTTCTGTAATTATGTACTTCTAGTTCCAGAGAGTCACAAGTATACTTGAGGGAAATGTGTTCTCAAATGAAATTCAGTTAATATGAATTACTCTAATTTATCATTGGTATCAGTAGGACAATCCCTAAACATTGCAGAGGATAGGTGGTAACTCAATGTGTCCTGCAGAAAATAATAGCAAGAGAATGCCCATCCAAAACATCTTCTTGTCTCTATAGCTAATACCAAAAGAAAACTGGATGAAAAAATCTAATGATTTAAATAATCTTATTTACTTTCAGATATGCTGCTGAGATGGAGAAATGGCGTGGCTTGGCCAGTGCACATTAAGAAAATCTGAGGAAGAATTTTCCACTGAACTAAAGAGGTTTTCGGAGAAATTTTCTATTGAAACTTCCTTGTACTAGAAAGGGTGTGGGAGAGGCTATTTGCATTTTTTTTTCCTCATAACAAGGGTGTCCTTTCCACATTTTTTTCCCTGTGAATTAAAAATGGAAATAAAATATGGCATAATTAGTGTTTCAACTAAAATATTTCAGATTTCAGACACCCTTTTTTTGGAAAATTTACGGAAGAACTTATAAAAGTTTGGTTTATATCATGGAAAACCTCTGCTAAATATTGTTAATTTTCAGTTAGTTCTGGTATTGTGGACCCAGCATTTCAGTAATCACTTCCTTGAAAAGCCAAAATTGCTTCAACAATATCATCCATCCAAGAGCAAGAATGGCTCAAACTCAATTCCTGCCCCATGTGTGCAATCTGTGAAACAACAGAGAATATTGGAGGAGTTCCTTCTGTGCCATCCAAGAGAAATAAGGAGCCTGAAGGTTATATATCTATTTATTTTTTAATCTAGGTTGAAATCTGATTGTGGGATATGCAATCCACCAGGGGAGAGGAAAAAGCAAACCTGCCTTGACCTTATAATTATCACAGCTCAGTGCAGTGGCCCAGGGACAAAAGCACTGTGCCAAACTCTTGTGCCAGTAAAGTTTCTGGCACAGGGACAGCTCCCCAAGAGAAGACCATGTGAAAAAAAAAGAATTAAAAATTAAACTATTTGTATCTCTTAGCCCAATCCTTCTCTCCTTATAACAGTTAGGGTGCCTTGCAGAGTGCAATAATCTGTTTTTTCCTGGCATGCAGATGATCTATTCCAAGTGCAGAGCTGGGCATTCCCTGCAGCTCAGGACCACTGAGGACACAGAACTGGGCAGATAAATTGTCTTTGTGCTGCCCAGCATTTGACCCAGTGCTGGAGGGGCTCTGCTCACAGGCTCCTGCACAGGAGAAATGGCACAACAGGGGCTGGGGCACAGCTGAGAACGGGGCCAGCACTGACCTGGAGCACATTCACACAGGAGCTGTCTGCTTTTGTGCTTAAATACAGCTGCTTCTTGGGGCTCTGGGAGTTGGAAAATGCTCTTTGCTTTTGCTGTCAAACACCCCAATTCAAAACTATAGTTTTTAGGACCTGGAGAAGCTGGGGGAAAAAAAAACAAACCAAAACAAAAACCCAAAAAAACCCCAAAACCAAAAAACAAACAAACAAACAAAAAAAACCCTACCAAAAAACCCAAAATAAAAATAATAATAAAAAAACCCAAAAAAACCAACAAAAAAACCAACAAAAAAACCCAAAACAAACAAAAAACCAAACAAAAAAACCCTCCAAAACAAAACGAAAAAAAAAAACCACACAAAAAACCCAACAAAAACACAAAAAACCCAAAACCCAACCATCACCATCAAAAAAACCCAGACTAAGAGAAAGTAATTTGTGACCATGTGCTTCTCTCATCAAGTTAATAACTCATTTTTGTGCTTCAAAATGACCCAGCATCCCAGAGATCACGGCAAATAAGGGTTTAAATGGCTACAAGGGAGAGGGCTGCACCTTGTGATCCAATAGTTCACATTTAATAGGCTCTAGAAGATCATTCTTTTCAGATTTGAAGGACTTTTTTGCATTCTTGAAGAGGCACAGGCAATGCCCTCATTTAAAAATAATGTGAAAGAAGAGAGGATGTGTGCTTTTTTTTAGAAATGCATTTTGCGTGTACAAAAATGATCATTAAGTGATTTAGTTCTGTTAATTAACTTATGCTTGATGTAAAAATACAGCCTGCCTTTGGGCTTGTCATCTAGGAAATGGTGACAGAATAAAATGATGACACAAAGAGAGTGTTTATTCTGTCTATTCTGTCTAAAATGGCAGGTTATATACACTTCTATATAGTTTACAATTACAGTCTCATTGGCACACAGCACAGGGAAAAAATGCAAACAGACATTGTTTATTTCATGCTGAAGGTGGCTGAAGTGTTCACACTACCAACTATACCTATTAATACCTAGAAAAATCTCTGTCCTTCACTAATACCTGAACATAATTTCTAACTGCCCCACAGGCTCCACAGGCCTGGATTTGGACCTCAATCCAAATATAAATCATGCCCTCCTTCTCTGAGAAATTCTGCTCCATGAGACAAATCTGGAATCTCTTTCAACCACACGTAAAGTCCCGTAAACAAAACCGAGTGGAAAAGCTGGACAGGAAACTTGAGTGAGAGCTCTGAGTTTGTTAATGCCTATTTAGCCTAAAATGTTTAATGGCCAAAGAAGATGCTGATAAAGATTCACATCCTTCATGTCTCAAGCTGTGCCTTGTGTCAAACACTGCTGAGGCCATTCTGAGCCTGGAAAATAAAGCTGCATTTGGTGTCCCTGTTGTTGCTGTCAGCCACAGGCTGTGACAAGCAAACAAAACCACCCCTTACCTTCAACATGAAAGAACAGGAGAAACAATTCTGCTAGTTTAGCATGGCTTTATCCAAGTCAGATTTAAATATCTTGGAAAGGGCTGCAACTTAGGGATTTATGTTTTCACTGCTCACCTCAGTTAACACAGGGATGGGCTGTGGGGAGCAGCACAGCTGGCACAGCTGGGAGGAACATCTGTCAGGAGAACATCACTTTGGCTGGAAGCTGGTTTTGTGGCTGCTGGCAAAATGGGCGGGGGGGAAGAGTCAGTGGTCTCCTTTTTTGGGGCTGTTTTTTGAATTGGAAAATAAATTCCTTATCCTATGCTTTATGAAAGATGGATAAAAACCTCTGATACTGCAGAGGAAAATGGAGTTTAGTAAGATCACTTAACATTCTCTGTTAAAGTAATGGAGAGTTTCTGGCAGTTTTGTTCTTTGTCAGGGCTGTAAGGGAAGGCTTAAGAGATGTGAGAAGAAAACCAAAAAGACAAGGCAACTACATGGGCAATCTATCTGCCTGCAAATAAAGAGAAGTGATCACTTATTTTCCCTGAAAGGGAAAGGATGACAACTGAAGCCTTAGAGGTGATAGAATAAAGACACTCCAGCAAAATATTCGGAGAAAACATTGTTATTTAGAAGTGAAAGAAATTGCAAAGCCATTTGTCAGCAATTTGTGGAACAGGTGGATCATCTTTGTCTGCTGTGAGCGAACCCTTGATGAGATGAGGTGCTTTGTCTTTCTGAGCAAGAGTGAGTTGTATCTGTGGTGTCAGAGAGTCAGAGGGAGGCACCAGCCCTCACTGAAAGGTGTTTCTGACTCAGAAATGTGGCAGAAAGTGAGTTTTTTTGGGTTGGTCTTTCTGCTGCCTTTTTTTCGTCCCCCTGCTTTTGGGTGTTTGGTGTTTTTGTTTGTTTGTTTGTGGTGTTTTTTTTTTTTTTTTTTTTTGTTTGTTTGTTTGTTTGTTTGTTTGGTTTGGTTTGGTTTTGGCTTGTTTTTTGGTTTGGTTTGGGTTTTTTTTTTTGGTTTTTGGTTTTTGTTTTTAGGGTTTTTGGGGGGTTTTTTTTGTTATTTTTGTTGTTGTTATTGTTTTGTTTTTTTCACTGAAATGTTGGTCCTTAAAAGCAGGCACTGATTGAATACCAATATCCCCAGGTGTGGGCTTTCATATTTTAGATGGTAGTGTATAACTGTGATCATGTCCCCATCCTGAAACAAAAACAAAAATCTGTTTAGTCCTTCTCAAGCAGCTTTACCATTGCTGCCCCAAGATTTCTGCTGGACAGGATAACAAGGATGGCGAGGATATCTGTCTCACTGTCTTCACCAGCCCACTTCACCCTGCAGCTGTAAAACCTGCCATTCCTAAAGGTTTAAAAGGACAACAAGATACTTTATCAATTACCAGTTAACAACAAAAACTTGTGCTACAATGAACTGCCAGGACTGGGGAACTGGTCACAAAATTTCTCTACTTTTAATTCCAGAGACTGAGTTTAGTTTTTAGCTGTACATTAAACTCTCTTTCAGCTTGGCAAATGATTCAGAAAATACCTTCCCGAACAAAAAGTGATTCAAGGATATAAAAATGTTTCCAGGTATGTTTAGGAGATTTGGAGATTATCATTAAGAAACCTGAGCAGAATGCAGGTGAGGTTTGCAGTCACTTGTGCAGTGTGAGAGAGGCAATGCTCTATCCCTGTGCTTCATTTAGTTTTCTAGAAGGATCCTGGGCTCTCAGAAGTGTTTGCTGAGCCTACTGGCAGTGAAAACAGAAATAGGCAGTGACTGATTTAATTAAATGATAAAAATCTATCACCACTGTGCCAGAAAAAATGTGCTGGGGGTAAAGAGCACCCTGAGAAGGGGGCAGAGGAATAGGTGCCATTTCTGCCTTGGACAGGGGCCCTGGATCCACTCTGGGGCTGGGGACAGGCAGCACCAAGGGGAAAGGGATTTATTCTTCTTGTATGGTCCTTCTGAGCTTGTCTCTCCAGCCAGCTCTGCTCTTCAGATACCATATAAATTATTAGTTATATAAGTTATTCCTTTGGGTCCAGATTGCAGACAGAGATGTGACCTTGGAAGAAAGCAGCAGCTCACACTTGGTGTTACTTAGGAAGGTGTTTATTCATGAGTGTGACTGTCTGTTTTGGCTCTAATTTCCTCTTAAGTTCAGGGGTGTTACTGATGGAAATGAGGGGGAGTGATTTAGGTACAGGGGGCACTGACATGGCCATTTTGGGGCTAAAGGGGTGTGGGGATACCTGAAGCCTTGGCTGAGCCATCTGGCTTTGCCAGGGCCACCAAACACCAGGGAGTGTCCATTGATAAGACACAATAGGGATACAATACACTGGGACAGGCTATTGAGGAGATACAATGGACAGAGCCAGGCCTATTATGTGGGTTAATGACAGCAATTAAAGAAAGGGGATGTGGGGGTAGGAATGAACCATTACAGCAACTTAATACCAAAAATCATACAGAACTTTAGAAAACCCAAAATGCACACTGCAACATTCTTGCTCTGGAGAGTTTTTCATATGTGAAAACTGACGCTCACAGGGACAATGAACTGAAGGATGTCACCAACACAGAGCTGGAAGGACAGTTCCTCCTGTGTGGTGGGGAGTCCACAGGCTGCTGCTGTACCCTCACATCCTCCAGGGTTATGACAGAGCTCTTACCTTCAGACAGGAGAGAGAAAAGTCATCCTGACAAACCTGGGGTGAGCCTAAGGTTGTAGGCAGGGAAAACAAAACACTGAAAATACCTTGGTGCAGGAAAACAGGGGGAGTCCCAAAGCTGATTTCCCAAAAAACCTCCACCAATGTGTGAGGGCTCTCCAACCCTGGTGGTGGTGGAGATGAGGTGGTGGAGACTGAGCTCTGAGGACCCCAAGCTCAGGCAGGGGGGTCCACTTACCATAGTGTTCACACAGAAAAAGAAAATAATAAAAAAACCTGGTAAAGCAGCAAAAAATTTTCAATATCTCATTAAAGTAGTCAATTACGTGAACATATTTAATGGTTGGAATGAAAAGTGCCACTTGCTAGTTTCTGGCTGCAATCTAATTTTATCCCTTTCAAATATTTTTGTGGGAGGTCAGTGTTCCAGTTAACTTTAACTGTGTATTTTAGCTTTTCCTCCTGAATTCATTTGACAGGGCACCATTTTATTTTTTTTTCCTTTTAGAAATAAATATATTTCTTTTCTTCCTCTGAAAAAAAAAATAGAAAAAATATAAATATGATTACTTTGATAAAATTGTATTATTGGGAAAAGTATGTCTTGACAAGAGTCTTTAAGTCCTATCAACAGGTCTTGAACAACCTCATCCCACTTCAATCCCACTGCTTTTAGAACTTGCTTTTTAATGTGATCTTAGATTGATTTGATATGCATATTATATATACATATATATATATGCATGCATATGCATATATATATATATATATAAATATAATTTTTTAAAATATATATATATGCATATGCCTAGCCAAGAAACCTGGAGTACCTTTTAGAATTATTCTTCCAAAGGTGGCACTCTCAAGGCGTTTGTGAGATTTTATTTTAGCTACAAAATATTTAAGAAAGGTTGGGCTGTGAAGAAATGAATCAGCAGAGTAAAGCAGTGTGAGATTTTACACCAGCTGAAGTGCAGGTTGACCCTTTGGGAGAATTCAGGAGAGCCAGAGTTATCTTTTCACCGAGCCTGTGTGTGTGGAGAAGCAGCAGTGATGAGCTCCAGCTGTCTCCCTCACTAGAGGCAATTACAGGTGTACTTCCCCACACTTGACATCTCATTTTCTGCCTCTGTTCAGCCAGGATAGCACTTAGTTCATTAGCTCCCAGTGGTGGTGTATATATAATTTTTTAGGTTTTAATGAAAGCCAACCATAAAGCTGTAAGACATTCTGAGCTTCTCCAGGAATTGTTTTTGACAGTTCTCATGCCTGCGATATTTTAATATACTGGGGTAAACACTGCTGTAACCTGTATAAGCACAAAGAGGGAAAGAATGTTGGTAGAACGTAGGGAGGAAGAGGATAATTTGGCTTTATAACCTTATTACAGTTATTCACCAGGGAATCTGCTGGGGTTGGTGTCTTGCTGTGTTAGACATGGTTTGCAGAGAATATCAAGGAGGGAAGTCTTGGTGAGAAGTGATTGTCCTTCTGGGTCACTGTGGCAAGGAGACAAAAAGACAATTCCCTTGGTACAGCTATTCAGTTTTTTTTTTCCCCCCTGCCTTTTATTATCTCCTCTTTCCTGTTACACAGTGGTTTTCCTCAAAGAGGAAAAAAAAAAATCCATTATTATTCTCTTCCTAGAAAGGATGCGATATTATTCACAATATATGGAAAAATATCAGAATGGTGTTATTTCCTTATTTTTGTTTATGCCCTCAACCTGTTTTTTTGTTGTTGTTGTTTTAGTTTTGGGGGGTTGGTTTGTTTTTCTTGTTTCTTCTGCAAATTCAAAAAAATTGATTAAAATCATAATTTTAGTATAGCTTTCTAAAATGCTCACCTAGTCACAGAAGAAGACCTGGGAAAAGGGAAACAAGTAGATTAAAAATCAGAACAAACAAAAGTAACTTAAATACAGTTGGGACCTTCTTAGAACTTCTCTCAAACAGAAATATTTCTAGATTACAAAAAAAGTTCAGATCAGTTTGGTAAGGATTTTAAAGCCTATTTTGTGGCAAGTGATTTATGGAGTTCAAGGTTTCTTCCCAGTCAGAGCAATGGCAAACCTGTTAACAGCACCAATTTAACCTCACACAGTTCAAACTGCCTCCAAAATTAGTAGTTAATTCTCATATATGTTAAATAAATCCTCTGTATCACGATGAACTTTTTATCAACCAGAAATGTTAAATTGTAAAAAACAGTGGGAAATTAGAATATGATAACAGAGCTGAGACTAAGGAAACACGTTGTTCAATTAGTGTACTCATGCATGTCCTGCTTTTCTATGAAAGTGCTGTTGACTGAAAAATACTCTTCTCTGGAGGTCATTCCACACCTCAGTGAAGTTGTTCATGAGTCAGAGATTAAAACCTTAAAGGATGAGAGAGCAGCACAGTTCAGACCACTGCTGATGGATGGATCAGTCACTGGGAGTGCAGTTTGGTCTCTATCAATAACACCACTTTAGGTAATGTGAAAATTGCAGGTTATCCCAGCAGGTACAGGTGAAGCAAACAACCTCAGTGAATGCACGACTCGGTTCCTTTGCTGGAAAAACATGAAGAGGTTATGGCAGCAAAAAATGTAACTTGTTCCTGAAATTCCTGCAGCACTGTCTTTGGCCTGCTGCTGTATCAGGAGTGGGTTTAGTGCAGGCAGTAGGTCAGTACCATTGGATATTAGGTACCAGACCTAATATTCCTAATATTCCTAATATCTCCCAGTGGATGGGATGGATGTCAGCAGCCACAGCCTGGGGTCACAGGTCAGGTAAATCCTGGCTTTGGGATGTGCTGTTGGGCAAATCTTTAATGTAGAGGAATACAGAGATGGACAAGCTACCAGGAACTCAGGCAAAGGAGAGCTAAAGGTATGATGTCCAGTAAAGCAGTGAGATGCAGTGATGCTTTGCTTTTCAAATATATTCCAGAAGTGTTGTGTCATGGAGCAGTGCAGAGCTCAGACCTCACAGACAACTGTGCCTGACTCCTGAAAGTTGCCAAGTAAGCTGATTTTCTCCTAAAGCATCAAAATCTTTATAGCTGAGACTTAATAGTCCAGGAGCTGCCACTAAAAGAAGAACTGTGAGATGTACTTAGAGTTTAATCATCCAAGTAATCATGGCAAAGATGGTGTTGCCCTGTCTGTGCACACACAGTTCTCCTCCTCTGTCAATGTTGAAATGACCAAGTTAAGGATGATGCCTGTTAAATGTCATCAAATGGAACAATCCAATGGCTGACAGAATAATTGAGTAATTTAGATTGAATGGGATTTCAGAAGGGCATCTTGTCTGTTTTCCTGCTTGAGCTATGGTCAACATTAAATTCAGACCATAGTAATTTTTTTTTTACAAATGCTTAAAGTATAAAGTACCAGACTACCAAGAACAAGTACTTTTGTTAACAGTTGAGCAACAAGCCTCTCTAAAACACACTGAGAAATCTGATCTTAATAAAAATTTATCCTAAACTAGCAATATTTGATTTTAAATAGAAAGAGAAAACGTTTCTGAAAACTGTTAGCATTCACCTTCACCTTCTGCTGAAAGTGCATCTTTTCCCAAACCAGACCTGTTGGATACTTTGCCCAGATAAGAGGTTACTTCAGCATCCCTTGTGTGTTCAGATATATCCTTTCCTCCTGAGAGGGGAGAATTTTGACCCCAGTTAAACATGGTGAGGACTGTCCCTCATCCCTCAGGAGGAGTGTATCAAACCACAGCTCAAGCTGTCATACAGGAGATTGCAGGAACAGAATCCAGGGAGTTTTCCTGGTGTCTCTGCACCAATAACCTGCACGTCAATGTATTTCCACTTCCCCTGTGTCCCCAGCTGCACTCTTTTTGGGTTTTGCATTGTTTGCCTTTTCTCTACCAGTTTTCTTCTTTCACTTTTCCTCTTGTCTTACCCCTTTTTGTCCCTCGAGGCGCAGCAGCAGAGCCTGATCTCAGGCTACCACAGCACAGTGAGCTGTTTAATTCTCCTAGACATTTCCCTATGGCAACTATCCATAAAAATTTGTTTTGCTGAGGGCAAGTCATGTCATCTAATACAGAACTGAAACAGGAAATCTTACTTAAGGTAAGGAGGCTGTGCACTTCCCATATCATAGGCATGATGTTAAACTCATTTTGACTATCACAGATATTCAGTTTTTCTCTGAGATTATTCCTCCTCCTTGGTCCTTATCTGAAAAGAAATAACTTCTTATATTCTCCCACCCATGAATTGAGGTAGTCAGTTCAAAGGAAGCTTTATTCCTCCTGAGTGATGCTCCACAGCAGTTTTCCTCTCCTCCTTGCACTGGGCCCATCAGGAGAACAGTTTGGACAATCCCCTCTGAGACAGCTGTCTCATAAGGGAGCAGAGCAAGGGCTTGCACTAGTATTGGAAATGGATCTCAGAAATCTTCCAGAATAAAGGAAATCTAGTGTTAATGGATCTGCAAGGCCAGTGAAATCAGGCTCCATTGACAACTGATGAAGCCACAGGAGAACCATTCCCAAATTCCCTGCAGGTGATATTATTATTATTATTATTATTATTATTATTATTATTTTTTTTTTTTTTTTTTTTTTTTTTTTTTTTTTTTTTTTTTTCCCCTTGGGATAGTCAGTAGTTCTCAGGGGTATTGTCTGCAGAAAGCAAGGGCCAATATCATTTGCTACCATAACTCCACACACCTACTGTGTATCTCAGCTACCCATCTAGGCTTTTATTTACAGCTATTGAAAATCAACATTTCCAAGGTAAAATGCAGCCCATTCTATACAGAGAACTTTAGCATTTGCTCTCATGGGACATAAGAGATGTTATCTTATCTCAGGAGCACACATCCACCCTCACAGACATGTCCCTGCTTTGAATCCTGCCCTGTGCAACTTAAAGCTGGTAAAATTTCCTTCAGTCTTAGGGTGAGAAGAAGCAGGCCATGAGTTGTTTTTAAAGTCTCATTTCTTGATTCAACACAATGAGTGCCAGTGTGGTGTCATGCTGAACTTTCTGCATTTCAGGGCCTCTCAGAGCTTTGGGAAGGACTGCTTGGTTTGTGCAGCTAAGGAATCGTGGCACTGGACAGGTTGCTCTTTTCAGTTTGTGTTTGGGAAAAATTAGCTGGTGAGTTGAGATACCACGGGAATAAATGCTGCAGTGTTCATTGCAGAACAAATTCATCTTCTTTACAAGCCAAGATTCCTTTACGTGGACAGATTACAGGTGTTTTTCTTCAGCTGGGTAAGAGGAACAAAAATGTAAAACAGCTTCCTTCCTTCTTGCAGAACAATAATCTCGAAATAAGTCTGATATCATAGGAAATATGGTTGTCCCTCAAACACATTATAATAACCTCATGGTCCTTTCTTAGATTTTTTGGAGAATTGGACCAGAAAATCAGGAATCAATGATTCCTCCCCTTCTTGTCTATACATAAAATACAAACCAGCTGGCACAGCTTCCCTTGCTTGCAGTCTAAGCTTTTGAAATCGGGTGCTTATCATGAACTCTGCATTGGTTTATTTTTATTTAAGCAACACCCCTTGATCCTCCATACAGATTCTTTTCACTTTTACAAGTGTAAAGAAAGGCCTGGGAAATATAAAGTGGAAAGCAGCTGCCTGAGCCTGCAGATGAGTGAAATGCAACTCTGGAATGTGCAGCAGGTTTCCCAGGCAAAACTACAGGGCAGTAGTGCTTGGGAGCACAAGGTGCTTAGGAGCAGTTCAGGCCCATATCTTGTAATTTATGGCCCTCCTGTCTTCCAGATTTCCCTAAAATCAGACATTGGTTCACCACAGCACGCTCTGCTAGACGGGTACTGAGGCAGCAGCTACATGACCAGTGTGAAGATGTGAGAATTACTCAAACTCAGTACATTTTTCCAATGGATAATGGATTTGATTAATGTAACCTCTTCATCTTTGAATTGGATGTAATGTCCATCTGCAGATCGCTGTCTCGTTGTGTTAAGTTCTCTACATTACCACCTATCACACAGCACATATACGCATCATTTTCTCGTTACTAAAATTTACTTGGCAATTTTTGCCAATATATTTTTCCATTTTCTTTGGCCTCATTATGAAGGAGTCATTGACTACACATAGCTTGTCTAGCCATGGGGTGCAGTACAAGCTACTGAAGCTTTTTCAGAGAAAATTTATAACCAAACAAAACAACAGATTCTTACAAAATGTTTTCTCTTTATCCCTATCCTCATGGATCTTGCAAAATACTGACCTGAACCAATATTGCAGCAATGTTGAGTGCACACATATATATTTATATATTTATATATTTATATATTTATATATTTATATATATTTATATATTTATATATTTATATATTTATATATTTATATGTTTATATATTTATATTGTCCTTGATTCATCAGATTTTCGATTGCTTTAATGACATCCTCCAAGAATTTAACACAACGTTTAGTAAAAAAAATCCTTTTAAAATTAAACTGGCATCAAACAGTGTGAAATACACCATCTCTTCCATTGCTCTGAAATATTCTGAACCTACCAGCAGTCAAAAACATCTTTATCAGAGTGTTGCTGTGTTTGCCCATGCGGATGGGTATTTAGAGAGACATAAAGAAATAACCCAAATGGTGATATTAGGTGTTATATAACTGCTCGCCCACATATCATCCTGCTCTGAAAAGCAAAGCTCTGTCTCTTTTTGTCATGCTTCATGTTTCATTTACAGCTGACTTTCTGAAAATGCTGCCATCGACACTTTTGGAATTTGCTCTCTGCTGATGATCGTGGAGTAGATAATCCTGAGTGGTTCCTTCAGAACCAACCTCAAGTTTGTTCTGGGTTAGTTAACAAACATCTGTAGTAGTTTTCTGTATCTTAAAAGTTCCTTTTCAGGTGCCACCTCCTGCTTATGACCCCTTAGGTATATATTTTATAATATATATATATAGGTAGATAATATATATATAATATATATACCTATATATAGTTATATAATTATATAACCTATTAGGTATATAATTTATCTCTTTTAAGCACAGAGCAGTGTGACTTCACTAACTTTGTATGAGGCAGATGCATAATTCTGTAAGATTTCCCATTAATCCAACTCTCCTGTCATTAGGCATGAAGGGACAATGTTATTTCTTAATATTAAAAATATTTTGCATCTCTTTGTGTCCCCCAGTGCTGGCTGGAAGGTGAAAGGTGCTATCTGTGTGCTTTTCCTTTAACCTAGATGGGAGCATCAGTAAGTGCACCTTGTGCTCTGTGACATCCCTGAAGTTCTCCATTTGTGCAAGGTTGGGGGCCACGAATACCTTGGGATAAAGTGGTTTCCATGGTTTTTAATGGTCTCTTTCATCTTAGTGCTCACATTAAAAGGGAAATGATGGTCAAAACCAGATTCCCTTTAAATGCTAAAACTTGTCAGATTATAATTTATTTCATAATGGTGTACACTATTAATTTCTTACACTTAATGATATGTAGGCAAATTAAAAAAAGAAGATATTAAATTTCATCAATTTGTGGAAAATATTTAAGTATCAGAGGAAGTATCCACTTCTGAAGAAATACAGTTTATATAACGAGTCCTCAGAAAGCTTTGTTGGAATTGTTCCAGAGGGGCAAAAGTACATATTTAATGACACAATAAGAAAGTGAGAGAATATTGCATTAAAAAACTCAAATTCCCCATTTTCTTCTGTACCTTTCCTGACCTACAAGTCAGCAACTTGTCTTCTCAGGAAATACCTGCAAGCACTATGCAATCAAACTGCTGAGGTACTGCATACAAAACTCCATAAATAGGTCTTGATAGTCGCTGCTCTTGCTTTATAGAATATATAACATGAATTCTTAGGAAATCCAGCATTGGTTGAACAAAGAAAAAATTGAAAGTGATTTTATGCAATGCTATAGGACCATTAAACTGTTCTTATAGTGGCTCATATTTATGAAACAGTAAATGGTGTTCCTTTTAATTCTTCTCCTTCCATCATCCCTGCTTTTTATCTAATTTAAATCTGAATGCAACAACACAATGTTTACATAACTGTACTTCGAGCACAAGCGTGTACAAACATCGTCCTTGCTCCTTTTCCAGGAAGGATTTCTCAGTCTCTGGGGTACGATTTCACTCTGCAGTGTGTGTCAGTTAAATTTGTCAGATCTCGAGGAACGGCGACATCCCTGTTCACGTCTCCCTGCAGATCCTGAGTGGAAATAAACATTTTCTGCAGCTGAGCTCACGGGGATCAGTGATGTGCCCTGCCAGGCTGGGGCTGCTCCAGGGGAGTTGTGGGTTATAACTCCAGGAGCTGTGCCTGCTGCACCCATGGCAGGGACTCCTCCTGTCTCCTGGGGAGCTCTGTGTGAGCACAGGGCTGGAGCACAGCAGCCTCACCCCTGCTTTGGGCACTGGGCACTGCAGGAACATCTGTGGACGGCAGGGAGAGGGAACTCTGCAGAGCTGAGATATTCTAGACACACGGGGGTTTATTGCGGGGTGGTGGGTAAAAAGGGCTTTTTGCCTTCAGCCACAGCCTGGGCTGGAGGGAACCCCAAAGAGAGAGGATAAGAGGTAAGAGAGATTGCAGGGGTAAGGAAGGGAAGGTAAGAGAGACGGCCCAGGTAAGAGAGGTGGGCTGGGTAAGAGAGATAAAAGCACAAGGACCTTGTTCCAATCCATTCTATCTCGTTTGTGTTGAATATTCTAATTCACAGTGACCAACCAGCACGAGATACAAACCCTACAGACTTTGCCTGCAGCCCATGAGAACTGCTCTATCACCACATCATCCTGTATTCTAAACTCTAAAGAGACTTTTCTTATCCACCTTTTCCCTGATGCCTTGGCAGGGTGGAGAGGGGCTGCACCCTTGGCTCCTTTTGTTTTCTGTCCTTCCACCCATCTCCAGCTCATCCCCGTCTTCCTGCCTGCCATGATCACATCTCAGAGCTGAAATTCATTTCTATTTCACTCACAGCTTTTACATCTCCAGTATTTCTTACCAGGTAATCATATTTGTAAGCTTTTCCTGTCTCATCTCTCCCAGCACAGGGTCCTGAGGATGACACCAGAGGAGAGCAGCAGGAGGTCTGTGCTCTGAGCTCCAGCTCCTCTGGGTGCCTTTCCCAGCAGCTCCATCCCTGCCCTGGCAGCAGCCGGGGGCTCCAGCACTGCATTCCTTGTGCAGGGCTGTTGCAATGTGCATTTTGGGTTTTCTAAAGTTCTGTATGGTTTTTGGTATTAAGTTTCTGTAAATGGTTCATCCCTACCAACCCGCCTTTCCCAAATCTCTGTCGTTTAGCCTCATAATAACCCTCTCCCATCCCATTGTATCTTCTATGATAAGAGCCACTGACACCCCCCAGTGCTGGATTGCTCTGGTGACTCAGCCAGGCTCCAGGTTCCCCACTCCCCTTTTGAGGGTTCTGAGGTCAGAAGGAAATGGTTTGCTGAGTTTTGTTCTTACAGAGTTGAGTAGTCCTGGGGTCGGCATTTTGGGGTCTCTTTGGGTTGTACATTGAAAGTTTTCAGCTCTTACTTTATTTGTCTGTCAATTTTTAAATCCCTGAGTCACATCTGGGAGCTGTGCTGGGGCAAAGGCAGCCCTGCCTGTGTTAAATACTTGGCAGCAGCTTAGCACTTTCTGTGCAAGAATATTCTAGTGCTTTGCAAACATTAATTACATTTTACAGACCCTCTGAGGAAAGATGGGAAGCTAACTCTGCTTTTGGAGGACACGCTGATTTTGTTGATTGACTGTATGCTAAAAGAAATGTAAAATCAACCTTTATGTCGCCCAAATATACAACCAATGTAAAGTTAAAAGAAAAAGCAGCAAGATCCCAAACCCTGCTGCTTCAGTGCCAGAGAGGGAGAAATGAAAATCAGTTTGTGACTAGAAAGGAGTACTTTGATAACTGGGGATATCACTTTACATATGCTACATGATGGGTCCCTTTTTTGTCCGTATATATCAACACTGTTTTGTCTAATTATCTCTGACACCTCTTTTGAGCTTTATTTTTGTTTTGTACATACATATTGGAGAAAAAAGATCTGCCTGTCCCTGGGAATTGTTCAGAATAACTATCAGCCCTTTGATGGATAGAAAACATATTTAAAACATGGTACAGAGCAGCAAGCAAAATGAGAAGGGGGGGAAAAGGAAATGCAATTAATGCGCTCAGCATATCAAATGCAGATCCAGTTCTCACGTTCAGAGACTGTCTGGAAGCATTAAACACTGCACTGGGGCATTGTCCAGCATGAAGGAAAAGAGGGAGGTCATAGGAATCCCTTCAGGGAAGTGTGAGATATCACAGGATCCTGTCCAAACCCATTCTCACAGCCATGCTCTGTTCATGGTGAGGAAATCAGCACTGAGCTCCTGCCTTGCTTCCCTGGAGCAGCTCATTCCTTGCCTCTTGTCATCATCCCCATCCCCATAAAGAGACACTTTGATCTTTAGTTTCCAAACACAACAGAGGAATTGGCAGATGTTATTAAGACACAAACAGCTTTTAAATTACATGCCTGTTTAGTCGTTCTTTTACTGCAGTCCCTTTAGCAACACCTTGTTCTCTTATTATAGCTTAGATACTTCTCCTAATGTAATAGAATCCTTTTGGGTTTTCAGCACCTGTGCAAAGGATGTGGTTACTAATTTGGAATAAGAGTCAAGCTGCTGGAAAACATCTCGCTCAAAGTTAGATCCATGTTGTGTTTTAATGGTAAAAAAAAGCCCTTGGTACTTTAATGTTTTTTACTCACAGTAAAAAGATACTACAAAGGTAATGTAATATGATTTTATTCATTTAATTAGCGATGGAGTAGTGCATCAGACCAACTAAAATCGATAAACTCTGAATTAGTGAAACAGGTGGTTTGTAAAGTACAAGCACCATCGTAACACAACACATGATCAGTCTGAATGGGGAGCCTGCCAAACAAAATCATGTTTGAGTTGGCTGTGGAATGAGAGGGTTATGAGAGAAAAGGTATTTTTGCTCAGTTTGTGGCTGTATATATATATATATATATATATTTTTTTTTTTTTTTTTTTTTTTTTTTTTTTTTTGGTGCAAGGGAGGATGATTGAGCTTTGGTTGGGCCAATACTGTGGCAGCAAACTGTGGAGACGTTTGCTTTGTACTGGGAAATGTTACAGTGACCAAAACTAACAAATGTATTCCTGCTGGTCTGATTACTGACAATTCCTGCATGGCACTCAGAGAGGCTTTGGCATTAATATCCTATGCAAGCACTGGCATTATAGCACTTGAAGCGGCAAGCAATCTTTTGTGAAATACAAGGTGTGTATAATAATATATGATAAATTATTGCATTGACTTCCTTGGGAATTTAACGTTTTCTAAATTGTTAAATTGCAATGGGTCCCTGTGTTGCTGCGTTTGTAAGTTGGGAGTTCTTGCCCCTTCAGACTGGCCTTGTGAACTTCTCCTCACCTGCCAGCCCTGGCCTCATCCAGGTTGAGTTCCACGCAGATTTTATTGTGCCTTTATGCAGGTCCCAGAGGGAGGGAGAAACATCTTCCCAAATTGAGGTTAAAGCAGTGAGATGTTATTGTTCCGTAAGGAGCAGGCTGAGTCCAGGCTGTGTCTGAACATGACTGTGCAGCCTGGATGTTTTGCTGTGGGTTTAGATGTCCTATCGCCAACTTTTGTGAATCCCCATCCAATTTCACTGCTGCTCACAGCACCTGGAGTTCTTGATACCTTCTGGAGCCAGAACTATGATTGATTGAATCTGGTGGTGAGTTTTGAGCATTTGTAAACCATGGAGTGGAGTGGTTGTGAGTGCACTCCATGGGTTCTTCTTGCTGTAATCTCTATTATTGAAGCACACAACCCATGGTTTTCCCAAAGTCAAAGCAGGCAGGGGATAGCTGCATGTTCCACAGAACAGCACTCTCTCCCAGCTTATTTGTAAGGCTTGAGATGATAATTAATGAAGAGAGTTACACTGAATTTTAATTGGGCTGTAATTATAATATAGCGATTTATAAAGTGAGACATTCCAGACTGCTCATCCCCTACAGCATTTTGTTCCTCAGCCGTATCAGACTATAGAAGTTAGAGGGAAATAAATAATTGGTTCTGAAACACACTTATCACAAGTGGGTCAAGTGTATTTGTGTGTGTGGGCACCACTTATCATGACATATGTGGAGGAATGACCTCTGTGCCAGATCTGAGAGCCTGAAGAGCAGGGATTTGCTGATAAACAGGCAGAGCTGACACTGGAGCAGCACTGGATTTATCAGGACACTTCCAGATGGATCCACTCCATTTCCTGAAACTCACAGAGAATGTCAGATATGACCCCCAAAATTGCCAAGAACATGAGTGGGATAGATGTGGGGATTTCCTTCCCTAAAATGTTACAAGCTCCATCCAAAGGAAAATTCAGTTCACCCAAACTTGGATTGGCCAAGAGGGGAAACAATGAACCAGCTGTAGTTCCATAGATGGTGGTCTTTTAGTTGGGCTTTAGATGGCAAGGAACTGCAGATCAAATCTCTTCCCCTTATTTGGATTTTTGTGTTTTAGCAGCACGAACAGGGGTGGCTTTTGCTGCTGCAAAAAGGTGTCGGAACTTATGAAAGGGAAAATCTCAAAAGATGTCCACTGCTGGGCTGGCTCAAGAGATGAGATGTTTATTTCAAATACCCAACCATCTGAAAAATCTCAGCTTCTCCTGTGAGATCTCTGATTTTTCTTGCCTCCAACTGGGCTGGAAATATTTGAAGGGTAGATTTTCCTGTGGTGTGGAAGAAAGATGCAAGAACGCTGCTGTTGCTTGCTTATGTCTTTATTTGTAAAATTCCATCTGCAAAGGCTGCTTTTCCTGAAGTGAAGGCAGTTCTCTAGGAGAAAAAAGATGGAAAGATGGCCAGCTGGTCATAGCAGGGGTCAGCATTAAGGATTCCTGCAGGGGGAAGGTAAGAACAATTACCTGTCCTCAGGTAGGGAGTACCTCAAGAAAAATGGCATTAGCAAAGTCCATAATCCAAGTTGAATTATGGAACAGGTCAGGTCTAGAAGGCTGTAAAGACCTTAGTTAGCCTTCAGCTAACTCATTAACAGGCCTCCCATCTCCCACAGGAGATTGCTCTTGTTTACTGAGTTTTCAACCTTGAGATTGCAAATAATGGGGAAAAGTAAATACCTAAGTATGTTGGAGCTGGGTTTTAAAGTTGAGCTTGTAAAAGCAAATTGAGGAGCTGGAATCCCATCACTGCAGATCTTCAGGAGAAATTTAGAAAAAAATATAGAATGGAATTGCTGATAACCTTGGGAGATACCTGAAGTAGTTAAATTACAAAGGACATTGACAGACCTGTTTTTGTGATTTGTGATTAATCAAAATTTTGCCATTTCTTGGCAAAAGATGTAATTTTAAGATGTAGCCATAATTTTCCAGCAATTGATCATTAAGGGATTTCTGACTGAGTTTTTCTGGAAACTATTGTGGTCAAACTTTGGTAACTTCTCAAAAGGAGTGAGGAGAAAAGGGAAATACCTACAAATGCCATTTTAAATTGCTGTCCTGATAGGAATACAAGGGACTTTCATGAAAGACCTCCCTCTCTCTTCACTTGCACACACAGACCTCCAGCACTAATTCTGCATTAGCCATTTCTGTTTCACACAAGGAAATACCTCACTGGGAATTTTTGCACCTACCAAAAGATAAAGCTCTGGATACAGGAACAGCACTACAGGTGGTTATTGCAACTGTTATTTTGTATGGTTGCATTTTTTTGTTGCTCCCATAGAAATTAATCATTTCAGTATAATGTGGAGTCACAGGCATCTTTTCTGTGCAGGAATTGAGAATATCTGAAGTGGCTGGCATTTGGTGGAGGGAAAAAAAGAATATAAATCTCTGAGCTGAAGCCTTCTACTCAATAAAGTAAACAGTTTGTGGGAAAGAAAAACATGTTTCTTTGGTGATGCTTGATTATGATTTCCTTTATTGTCAGCCAGCAGAGGGGGGTTGATGTGTGTTGTTTTGTCTGGGAAGGGGTTCTGCCTCTTCTGTACCCACAACAACAAAATTGAGAATTATCTCAATTTACCATGAAGACCCTAATGAATCCAGAGGGCACGAACATGTCATTTCCAGCAAGGGCTGGAAATGTGTTTATTTGCTTGGTTCATTGTGTCATGAAGCTGTGTCTATTCTGCAAACCATCAAGGCTGTGCAATTTGGCTGCTGATAGAAAAAAAAAATTCCTTCCATTATGTTGCCTTTCTCCCATGCAGAAGCATTTAAAGTTATTTAAATTAGTAAAAAACGCTTCACTTTGTTTCTTCAGATGTGTCAGTTAGCAACAACTCAATTTGCAGCTGCCACTCATGTTTAACCAAGCAAGTGAGCCAAGAAAATGAAATCATGGTTTGTGTGTTGCTGACTGGTTAAAATTTGTGTTTCTTGGTACAATTTCCATTCTTTCAACTTCTACAGGGATTAATCGGGCACTGTGATATCTAGATGGGTTTTCCACCAAGAGGAAAAGCTTAATTAGGCTGCAAGTAGGAGCAGGATGTGTTCCACAGTGCTCCACTGTAGAGGTGTCTTGTCCCTCTGCCTCATCCAGCCCTGGCACCACGACAGTAAAGGACATGGTTTGGTAACTGGACAAACCTCCCCCATCCCTTGGGTTCTGGTTTGCCCAAAGGAGAGAAGCCACAACAGCAGGAAAGAGAGAGAGACTCTGCTCAGGGTTTATCCACTGGCTTTATTCATCCCCAGTGGGGATAACCTCAGCTCAGGGATCTGCCCCAGCACACACCCCTCAGCAGAAGTGACCCCTTGGCAGAAAAAGGCCCCAAACACCCCAAAGTAACATTTTTATTGGGGGGAGGAACTCAGGGATGGGTTTAACTGGGGACAAATCAGGGATCACGTGGGTCTGGCTCTGCAGGTCAATGACACAGATTAGAACAAATCAATAACTCACACAAGGAGACAGCTGAAGTCTTGTCCAATCACTTGGGGCCCTCAGTGGAACTTTCCAGACTTTTGGGAGAGACCCCAAAGTGACAGACAAGGCCCAGGGGCTGGATAACTTATGACTGACACATAAATGGGGTTGGGGTAAAACCAAGAAGGGCTGGACATGGGTGACATGGGGCAAACCATTATAACTTACAAAAACCAATATAAAACAAGGAACAAATACATCCATAAAACTGATAAAACCAAAACCACACCACTACACTTGACAGTGGGTGACACCGTGTCCTGAACAGCTCTGAGGCTCTGGGTGAAAACCAGGACAGATTTGAGCTCACACTGTCTTTTATGGTAACTGTGAGCACTTAACAGGCACACACCAAACACAGCCAGGTTTGTCACGTCCTCCCTTACTGAAGGTTCCAGTAATGATAAAATTGCACTGGGCTGGATACTCTGATCTCAGGCAGTGCTGGGAAAAGCACCAGCTCACTGAAACACCCCTGTGTTTTTCCTGTGTGCAGCCAGGTTTGGGGTGCCCTGTGAGTCTTCAGCCCCTGGAGACCAAAGCCTTGGGTTAAAGTGAGTGGACCCTTAAAATAAATGGGAAGCTGGATGGGAGCAAACACAGATCCCATCACTGTGATTAATGCTACGTTCTCCCTTTATTTCATCTAAAATGGCAGGTTATAGACTCTTTTAGACAGTTTACAAATACAGATACATTTACATTGGCACACAGCAGAGAAAGAATGTAAATAGATAATGTTTCACTTATTCCTTTAGGTGGCTAAAGGGTTCACATTAATAACTGTACCTATTAACACCTGGAAAATCCACTGTCTCCCATTAACACTTTAATATCTCATTTTCAGCTGCACCACAATCTTCACAGTTGGCCTTGGTGTGGGGCCCAGGATGGGTAGTTCAAACCTAATTCCAAAATATCTACATTGAGTAGCATGATAAAACAAGATTACAGCATGGCCAGGAGATATTAATAAGAAATCCGAAAATGCTGCTTGCGGGTGGTGTAAAATCAAGCCTTAGAAAATGTTGCTGTGGTTAAGTCAGACTGATGAGGATAAAGAGCCTTTGTGCAGAAGGAGAGCTGGGACAGGAGAGACAAACGTGGTGTCTGATGTCAGACTGCTGCTGATCTTTCAGCTCTCCATATCTCCTGCTTTTGATCACCTGGAGCACAAAAAGGCCAAAATGCTGCACTAATAAAGTCTGCAGTGCCCATAAACACGGGAACACCGTCACTTGTGGGCAATAACCATTTGGGAGATTGCAGAATAACACTGAACACCTTAGAAAATGCCCACACACGTAAATCTGGCGTGCATGTGCATCCTTGGAACGCTTGCTAATCAGCTTTAATTGCTCAGCTCTGTGCTTTTAGGATGTTTCTTAACGTTGCTTCGTATTCTTTAAAATTCTACAACGATTTGTTGGAATATTATCGTCATCTTTGACTAGTTTAATGAACTCAGCCCATATGGGGGATCTAATGTATCTAATGTGCTGCACATTCATGCAAGAGACAAAAGCCAGCAGTAAAACCCAACACCATGGCAACTTTTTTAGCAGCAGAGCATCGCTGAGAATTTTCCAGGATTTTCTAGGACTCCAAAATGGCTAGTTAAGAAAAAAATCTCCTCAGTGAGATTTATTTTGTATTTATTTCCCATAGATGTAATTTTGTCCTAAATTATTGGGTTTGTCTGA
This sequence comes from Zosterops lateralis, assembly GCF_965231275.1. Taxonomy (NCBI): domain Eukaryota; kingdom Metazoa; phylum Chordata; class Aves; order Passeriformes; family Zosteropidae; genus Zosterops; species Zosterops lateralis. The sequence continues at coordinate 860,369 of NC_139768.1, forward strand.
AAGGACCTTTTTTTTTAATTATTTTTTTTTAAATTTTTTTTTTTTTTTTTGACAACAAGGATATGAGAAAGTGACAGTCGACCTATTCTTACTAAAACAATTTGGGAGACTGGATTTATTTTAGTGTGCCAACCGGAATAAAAAGGAAATTAATCTCTGGAGCTTCAGTAGCAATATTTTAAATGTCTTTCTTTTTACTATTACTTTCCCAGAAGATATTGCAGAGTCATTTATTGAGGGCTTTAACATCTTCAAGAGAAGTTCTTGTAAAAATGCAAGTAAGGAATGTTCAGACCTAGGAATTGGTTTATAGTAGCTTATATGTTAACATATTGAAATTAAAGACTGTAATGACCCTATTAATTTAGAATTTTTTAAACTTTCCTATTTTTTTAAATTGTTGGGATTGATACCACGAGGTTTCTGTGTTTGTGTGAGTTTATTTTTTTTACTTTTTTTTTGTTTTCTGTTGGTTTTGTAATGAAGTGTGAGATTAATTTGCAGTGATTACTTGACATCAGTAATAAGAGCTGATGCTGCTTTGCCACGGATGTAAAGGGAGGATTTGTGTTTCTGGAATTGGAAATCTTAATATGCAGATCACACACGAGCTTGGAAGTGCTCGAGAACGGAAATAATCACGTAAAACTGAAGTCAGGAAAGAAAAGACACAAAGATGTGCACGAGGTAAACAAATTTTAAGCTTCCTTTTTGTCAAAAGACTTTCTTGCTGTGCCAGGTCATGCTAAAAGTAAAGAAGAATTTGTGTCAAAAAAAAAATGTGATGGAAAAGTGATAGAAGTTTAGCTTTGTCTTGTTCTTTTGGCTGAAGAAGAAATGATTTGTGATAATTTGAAGGGCAGGTCAGAATGGAGGTTGGTAAAAAGGAGGAGCACAGGCAACTTCCAAACAGATTCCCTCTCCCCCAGAAGGTTTGTTCCCAGGTACAGCCCAGAAATCAGCAGATTTGCTCAGGAAATTATTTGATTTTTGAGTGGCTGTCAAGAGGAGCTTGCTATAAAATTCTGCTGTGAGTTAATATTCTCGGAATTTAGTTTAAGATGCTGGTCTTGGCAGAAACTTGTTATGCAAATAATATCCCTCCAGATGTGAGGTGTGTTATGGAAAATACTAAAGAATGCATCTCTGTGAGTGCAGCAAGGATGTACAGAGTAATCTGGGCAACCTCTTTTTATAATAAGAAACATAAAATAGAAATACACATTGAAACCCAAAAAATGAACATTATCTAGGTCTCACAAAGCTTTCACCCTGCGTAAATTTTGACCAGGGATTTTTTTTCCTGATACTTTTCCTGGAATCAGTTCCTTCCAAAACACTGTAAATTACTCAGGGATGGATTCCTCTATAGAATCCATGCAGAGGAAAAACTGGATATTAAAGAGTTCTTAATGTACCATTGGCCTCGTATCAGCCCATGGTGAGTCAGAGGTGTGAAAGCCTAGAAAATATCAATGAGATCTTCTCAATTTCAAGATCATTTTTATATGATTTGGAAGCCAAAAAATTAAACTGATTATTTGTTTATACCAAAAGAGCAGTGAGTTCCTCAGTGACAGGTTTTGTCTTGAAACAATTCTGAAAATACATCCAGCACAGCAATCAGCTTTGAAATCTTCAGAGATCCTGTTGTAAGATGTGAAAACTTTGATCACTTTTTTGCAGCAATTATAATATTTAGGGAAAACAAATCCAAAACAATAGCCCTGCACTGTTTGAGTTTAAGGGCTTAAGGCTCAATCAGAGTTCAGAAATTGTCCTGGTTTCCACCCTCTGCTGTGCCAGGATGTAATTGTTAGGCAGGAGGGATGAACATGGTACAGGATCCAGCAGAAGAGAAAAGGAGAGTCCAGTGAGGAATGTTCAGCCCCAGCTCACAATTGGCTCAGCAAACACAGCTCAGCCATGCCCAGGGCTGCCCCAGCAGGACAGGGACCCATCCTCACCATCTCTGCAGCCCCAAAGGTCATGACTGAGAAATCTTGTCAAGAAGGCTGATGAGATGAGACAATGCCAGAAATAGTCCAAGTCCAAAACTCTTCATCAGCAATATTTTACACAGTTTTCCCAGGTCCTTCAATGGATCCCTAAATTGATCCTATGGTTAGCCAGAAGAATTTGTGATGCATTTTATACAAAATTCTGGATCTTTTCCAAAGCTGCTCATAAGCCACTACCTGGAATATATCCTTAAGAGGGTTTTGTTCCTCTTTACATCACAATTCTAAGCATCTCCATTTGTTTCAGCCTGCTTTTTTTTATTATTATTATTTTAGTACAAAAAGGAAGGCAGTTGCAACTCGGTAAACACATTTTTATACAAGGCTTTTACATCTATCCCATAAAGCCCTCATTTGTTTCTTTCTTCTGCAGGCACCGAAGTTTGTTTATTAAATAGAATAATAATAATAATAAAGTAGACATAAGCTCTTTCTTAGCTGGCATGGCTGCAGATTCCAGGGTGTTTTTTTCCCAGGCTCACTTCATTAAAGCTCTATTTCCCCGTGCAGAACCAGCGTGTGTCACACTGAATGAAGGCTGGCTCCAGAGTAACATGTCACTAAGATGATTGTTCTTGGAACACACACTGACCTTACTCTGTAATTAAATGCAAAACCTGTGTGGGGGGAAAAAAAAATAAAAATTGATGTTAAAAGTCTTAACTTGTGCTCACCAGAGACTGGTAGTGCAGAGACAAATGGTGTTGTATTAACTTCAGTTGTTTGGATTTGGCACCAGGGGAATCCTGGAACCATGGGCTGAAGTGGGGGTGGATCCTGTCCCACAGAATATCTGATGTATAGAGCTTTATTTGACAAAACTTTTATAATTTCATTGTCCTAAAGGATACCCTCAGATCCCTAGAGTGTCATCTTGAGATGAGCTTGTTGGGAGGAAGATTTTCTGAGATAAGAAAGAAAAAGGAAGAGACTGTGCCAGGATTTCTGGCTGCCAGTGGACACCTTGAACTCTTTCATAATTCATTTCAAGCATGATGGAAGATACCCCAACAGAATCAGTCCAATTTTAAGCTAAATGAAGAATATATACTGCAATATTCCTCTGAAGTAAAATGCATTTTAGGGAAGTTTGGAATTTTTTGTATTTCTTGAAAAAGTCTGAAATCGGGTAAATAATTTTCAATAGTAGTTTCCAACCCAACTTTTTCAGTCAGTACATCATGAGCATTTAGATAAGTGAACTGGCTTTCTACAAGGTGAACAGAACGAAATTATTTTTAAAACCATTAAAAATGTATCATGTTTTTCAATTTCCCTTTGCTCTCCCCTGACCCTCTTAGTAGAAGTGAACAAAGTTTGTATTCATTGGGGACCATTTGTAGACTTCCAGACCTGAAGTCTCTGCCTTTCTTTCCCTGTAATGATCTAGGGTGGTGTTTTTTTGTTTTTTTTTTTTTTTTTTTTTTTTTTTTTTCTTGTAAGGTTACCTTCATCCCTACAAACCCTTCCATTCACTCAGGTCTCATAAACTGTGGCTGCATCATCCTTCCCATCAGCCCATCACTCCCAGGCTGTGAGGTGCAAACCCTCTGTGCCCTCCCCTGAACTGGCTCCCCCACTCCCACAGACAGATTTTAGTTGTTGTCTTGCTCTGAGATGTTTGTTTCCTGTTCCCACTGAATCCCCAGGTCCTACAGAACCCACCTGGTGCAGACCACACTCTGAAAGGTTTTCCTGGGGTTTGCAATAAAGGATCTGGGTGTGCAGCACTGCCTGGAAACTCATCTGGCTGCTGCTGTATGATCAAAACCTCTCAGGAATTAATTTCTCAGCTCACAGGGAGAGTCAAACAAAGTTTCCTTGGGTTAAAGCCTTGCCTCTCCCTATCCAGCCCGCAGCCAGTAGAGAGCAATATTGCACACACATGAGGAATTAGATCACTAAAGTGTATTAGTCTAAGGGGAATTAGCCACTATAATTGTTGTTTTCCTTCTCACTACTGCTGTAGTAACTAAGCTATACATAAAGGAGTTTAAGCTCTGTTAATTTTTTTCATTCTTCTCAATACTCACTTTTTGTCTTGTGTGTAGTCAATGGCTTATCAAACCTGCAGCTGGCTTATTTGGTAATACACATTTGAAATGATTTATACACTAAGAACCCACTAATGGGATGTAACACATAAAAATTAGATTAAAGGAAAAAATCCTTTAATCATCTAGTTGAATAAAGCTTTCTGCTTCTATGATGAATTTATATATGCTCCCTATTTTGTACAAAGTGATATTTATTTTCAGAATTCAATTTGGATTAGATTGCCACAAAGGAGTCACAAAATTGCAATGCATGTACATACTACATTAGTACATTAGTACTTCAAGGTTTCCTTCAACTAGTATTTTGCCATCTCCTATATAAAATTTAGCCCAAATTTCTCCCTGATATATCATTTCTCCCTGATATATATCTCTCAATATTTATGATATAAATATTCATATGTTATATGCGCACATATATATATATATATATATATATATTTATAATGTGACTCAATTTCTAAAATAACTTATACCTTAATACCTGTCCACAATGGCAGTTTTTAATCTGGAGTCTTTCAAGTAAAGAATAGATGATCAAGCTAGTAATAGATGATCAAGCTAGTAATTTATCCAATATGTCCTGAAGTCTCTGAACACAGTGAAGAAAACAAAAAACAAAACAAAAAAACTGAATACACATTAAATATATCTATATAGTTTTATAATAGAGCCTTTGTTTGAGTGACCCTCAATAAAAAAATAAAAATTCCAGACCGTAAACCAGCACTGGTCTTGTTTCACACATCTGTTCTGGAGCAGAAATTACTCTGGAGCAGAAATGCCAACACCTCTCCTGGTTTGTGTCCAGACTGTGAAAATGCCTCAGTCTCCCTGACAAGTCTCCCAGGTGTATCTTTAGGATGTCTCTGCCCCCAGGAGCTGAGAGCCCATCCCTTCCCTGACAGGAGCACATTTAATGAAATAAAAGAGCAGTAAGATCAGCCACATTACTCAGGATTATTACTTTCTGCCACATCGTGTATTCATACTGTAATTTACCACCACGGGAGATCCCAGGGATAAACTCAGGATTTCACAAAGGCCTTTGTGGTGCTGTGGCTGAAATCAGAGGCAGCTGCACCGTAACGAGGGTGATCAAATTCCATATTCCAGCACACCTGGGGTCTGATAAGGGGGGTTTCCCTCCTCTTCCTCACCCAACCTCCCACCCAGCCAGGAGACAGTGCACAGCTGCTTATGGGTTACAGGGATTTAGGACTTTATTTGTGTGCCAAGAGCCAGGAGCTCCTGAAGGCTTAAGGGAAAGATGAGTGGGATAAAGGTCCATCAAATCCAGGACAAAATTTCCTTTGCTTTGGGAATTCCTCACAAATTGTTTTAACTATTTAACTATATTTATTTATATTTATAGGTAAATATAAATAAACATTTATTTATTTAAATATATATGTTTATTGTTTAATTATTTATTCAAATAAAAATATTTATTTATTTATTTTCAGATATTTAGATATTTATTTATTTAGTAAATAAACTATATTTATATTTATTTATTTAATATTTAACTATTGATTCAACTGATTGTCTACCAGTGAGAACACAGAAGTGGCCTTTGAAGCAGAGGGAGACACTGCATAAGAGGAAAAAAAAAAGTGGAAAAGAGCAAGTATATGTCAACAAAAATAGACATGACCATGGTTTTACTCTTCCCATGGAAATCTCTCACTGAGTTCCAAGGCATTGGAAATTTTTTATCTCCAGATTTTGGGTGATCCCTTTCACCTTGCCCATGGTGACTCATCTGCTGGTGCACAGTGCTGCCACCAGCTCTGGGATAAAGCTCACACACCCAGGAGCACCACTGGCTTGCTGGGAGTGGAGGAAGATAATTTTTTTATATATATAGTTACACTCCAGCTTGCCCAAAGACTTGCAGGGTCACAGATGTGCACAGCTGGCTGGAAAGAGCAGGATGTCCTTGTCTGGGTCCCCAGAGCTGGGCAGCAGAGCTCAGCTCCCTTCCCCTGCTGGCCACCCCCACTGGGCAGCACATCTGGATCATGTTCTGCACATCTGCCTCGAGGTCACCAATCTGGATCCTATTCTCTGATATTCCTGGATAAAGGCAGCCCAGCCTCTCGCTCTATTTGCTCTGTTATTCAGGGTTTTCTTTTTTAGGCAGTGCTCTTTATTAAATTTTAATCTTCCGAGACGTGATTGATACAATGGCTGGAGAAAATAAAAGAACACTGCAGAGCTTCTTCCTCAGGTCAAAGAGCTGTGACAGGAGAGCTTGGTAAGGCAGAGCAGAACAGAGCTAACAGATCTCACTCGCTCATTTCTCCTTCTTTTTGATGGATTCCTTTCAAAAGCTCATTAGATGAGCTCAGATTGATCAGCCTGGCTGAGAAAAGGCCAGGGAGGACTCCAGGAGGGCACGTTGGACACCAGAATTGGAGATGCAGGGTCGGCTGGAATGAGGCTCTGCCTTCTGCTCACATTTGTGATGGAGCATTTCCCAGGAGGGTGAGGGACCTGGGGAGGTGTCTGGGCACTGGCTACAAGGGGGGGAAAAAACCCTCAAAATCTCTGCAATGTTTTATACTCGAAGTTCACCTTTCTGTAATGAGGGGTCCTGGCTCCTGCCTCTTTCTCAACATTTCCTTCTATCAAAAAGAAAGAAATATAACAGAGAAGTGTTTTCAATATGTAGCAAGACAAACGTGGATAGGAAGAGAAATAAAGGGGAATCTGGCCAAGTTCTCTCCTACTCCCACTGCAGAATTCTGGCTTTTCCCCCTTTTGAAAATGGTTTCACTATATTGTTCAGGAGAGGGATGATGAACCACTGAAAATAATTTAGGATGACTTTCTAATAAATCACATTTATAGAGAGATCTAAGAGTAAATTAGGATGAATTTTTCGGGGAAAATTAATCTTGAAAAAAAAAGTATGGGAAAAAAATGTACTTTTCAGAACTTTTGGAGATTTTCTTCCAATGACAACCTTTTGTTTGTCCTAAGTTCCATCCACACCATTAGTTAACTTTAAAAAGTAATAAAATAAGCATCTTTAAAAACTCCTACAGCCAAACCTGATTTAACATACATACAGATAGAGATCCTTTTATTTGAGTAAAGGTCAGGTCTGTGTGCTTTGAGCACTCCCAATTCAAACTTCTTTCAGAGGGAGTGAAGAGTTCTGAGAATCAAACTGCCCTGTGTTGCAGTGTAGGATGTGCACACAGTATTTATCCCATTCCCATCCCCATGAGCTGTTGGAACCAGGTGGGGCAGTGTTTTCCCAGGCCCCTCCTTTGGGCTCTTCTGCTCATGGCCCATCAATGCCTTGCCCAGGACTCACAGGGAACTCCCTCCAGGAGCTCTCTCTGTTTAATGGGCCATCAAGGAGCCACTGCACGACTCCTCATCCCATTGGGAGATGCTCCCAATGCCCAGGGGGAGGAGCCAAGCATTCCCACCTGGAGAGAATCTGGGATTTGGGACAGGACAAGCAGCCCTGAGCCACTGGATTCCCAGAGGAGCAGAGCTCCCAGACCTTTCTGTGGGATCACTGCTTCAGGAAGAGCCCCTCACCTGGACTGCTCCCCCCACCCTGCTCAGGGTGTGTTCTGACTCTGGCAGTGCTCCTTTGTGTTATTGCATTGATTTTACCTTTTTTCCTTTCTTCTTATTAAATTGTATTTCTGACTTGGAGCTCTCACTCGTTTTCATTTCAAACCACGACACAAACAAAAGCCACCAGCAGTCTCAAGAACTTTTCCTCCATTTACCATAATCTCTTGACATTATCCTGGCATCACTCTGCAGCCTGGAGACTCCATTCATTACTCCACCCTGACTGTTTTCAAACAGGAGTTTGCATTCAGTCTGAATTTGTTGGGGGTTCCACCCTTGTGACTGAGAGTTTGATGCTCACAGTGAATCCACTGAAGAGGAGATGGATGTTCCCATGACAGGAGGGGTTCAGCTGGGATTTTCTGGCCTCCCATGCTGTGGATGTCTCCCAGCAAACCTTCCCACCCACTCTGTGCTGCTCAGGCCCATTCTCGTGGCTGTGTGCATCCATAAATGCACAGAGTCAGCTCACGACGCCCAATTTAAAATAAATTGCTGTGCAGAAAGTCATTTATGCTCTGGCCAGAATCTAGGAGCTGCTTTGACAAGACAGCAAAGCAAGCAGCAGAAATACACTTGTTTCCTGCATGTTCTTGAGTTATTTTATCCTTTGTATGGTTTTTGAATTGTGTTTAACACATGACTGTGTCATGCTACAGCTTCTCCTTCCCTCTGAGGAAAGCTCCAGAGGTTTTATTGAGACAAAAGCAGAAGATTTGTACTGTGAAGGTCTAGGGGGAGATTCAGAGGACTGAAGTTGATACTAAGCACCTACAGAGGTGAGAGAAACAAAGCTTGGGAGGCAGAGAACATCCTCAGCATAAAAAGAATGAGAAAGAAAGTGAGATATTGTCCCCAGCAGGGATGATATGGGGACATGCTGGGTCAGGTAGGGAGGCAATTCTGAGCAAATTTCTCCTTTTAGCTCATGGTATTGTAAAGGGTTATTTTAAATTCTTATTTTGGATTTACAATAGTCAATCTAACCAAATTGGTTGAATAAATAGAACTGTGCTGCTGTCATCTACTGAACTAAAAATCATTCCAGTTTACCGTGGTGATCACCTCCATGTCAGTGTGAATAATAATCACTCACAATCAAAATCACAAACCCAGTACCTAATCTATGTTAGCTGCTGTTTATTTTTCTCATGCCCCCCAGGCTGGCCAGTGCTCTGGGACAAAGCTGGGGTGTGTGAGTGTCCCAGAGCTCACAGACTGGCAGGGCTCTGTCTGGCAGTGCAGCCCAGCTCTGTCCCTGTGCCCTCCCTCGCTGTCACTGTGGGGCACTGGCTCCTCTCCCTGGTGGTGCATCATCATTTCCAGGCTGCCATGGTGATCCCACAATGTCAGCTCAGGGAAGAGAAAGAAAACATGCAACGAGGAGAGAAAGAAAAATAGATATTTCTGCTGTCTCAAAGTTCAGAACAGCCACATTATTTTACCTTCCTGGCACTATGATGTCAGAAGGCACTTGGATTGCAAAGCAGTCTATGGACGTGCTTCTGATGTACTTCACATACAACTTTTATGTATAGCATAGATACATTACCAAATGACAAAATAGTTTGACACAGTGAATAGGCAAATGTCGAGGAGGAATTTTGCATCAATTCGATTCCATTTACAGCTCATAAATTCGCTTAACATTTCCTCACGCTTTTCTCATTTGAGCCAGTGCATGGCACAAATGTTCTGATTCTGGGGAGATGCTCACAGAGTCCCCCCTCATCCAAGCCTGGATTTGTGGCAGTGGGGTGGGAACATGCAAGTGGATTTTTTGTTGAGGTGCGCATTTGGGTTTTCTAAAGTTCTGTATGTTTTTCTTATATTTGTTTATAATGGTATGTTCATACCCCCCATCCTCAAACCCCCTATGAACTCTCCCTCGTGAGACCCTGTCAATCACCTTGTAAGATCTGGAAGATTCTGAGGAAAAAGCCCTGGGATTTGGGAAGGTGCTGGGGTAACACCTTTTTCCTTTGTTCTGTTAAGTTTCCCTGTTCTGGGTCACCCCCTCTCTCCCCTGCTATTTTTTCTGTGTTCTCCCCCTCCTGGGGGACCCCCAGGTTTATAAGGGGAAAGCAGAAGCCCAGACCCTGCTCTTGCACCTGGACAGTGCCAGGAGAGAAATAAAACCTGGTCAAACCCATGTAAGAGTCCACTCTTTCTTCCACACCATGATCTCACTCCACCTGGGGTCCAGACCTGCCAAAACTCCATCACATTGTGATCAGAGAGCAAACTGGACAGTAAAGCAGCTCAGGAGCCATGAGAGTTTTTATGCCTTCTTTTTGGCAGAGCAGAGAGCTCAGGCAGAGACCACCCCAGGGACACAGCCAGGGGCTCAGTGCAGGCAGCACAGTGTCACAGTTAATGGACAGGGGCTGCAGCCTGGGTGCTCCTTTCCTGGGAACAGGCAGCGGCTCCTGCTGCCATCTCCGCTCACCGTATGTTGGAGTTGTTATAAATGTATATTTTAAAGTTGTCTTTTCACAGGATGTGTGCTGTATGATTAATAATGTTGTGGTAAGGATATAGGATATAAGTTTTTTATTTCTGCCTTTAGAAAATTATGCACAGTGGTAGTAGTTGATATAGCAGCTGCTTAAACTGTCTGTTTGGTCAGTATAACACCCAGTGAACATGGAAAGAAGCTCCTGCTATTGATACACCAACTATCAGCATCTCCATCTGAAGAAAGTCTGGCCCAAGGCCCAGCTGGAGGTGATAATGGAGACACAGCCCAGAAACACAAATGCTCTAAAAAGGGGGACCCAAGGAGGGGCCAGGCAAAACAGTTCCTGGGATATGGAAACTGTTTATGGAAAAACATGAATATTCATCAAATTGATGCTTTAGAAAGGGTGTTTAAAGAATGTCTCTGATATGGCAGGTGTGGACTTGGCTGAATGCAGAGTCACTTTGCTTTTTTATCTCCTCATTGTCTTAATTTTTTATTAAACCTATCTCTTAAAATTTACTGAGAAAGTGAACCTCATTTTTCACAGAGTGAAGTCTGGCCATGCCAGGAGAGCCCTGTGCTGTATCTCTGACACCCCGTGCTGTCCCTGTGCACTCTCTCTTTTTTTGGGAGCACCATTATCATTATCAGTGCCCTGGACACGTGTAAGCCGCATATGTACAAGCAGCACTGAGGCAGAGAAAGCAAAGGTTAATTGGATGAAGCTGTTAGTGGTTGTTGTGCGAGGCAGACAGGAATGTCAGTTCTCAGTGCATGTTCGTGTTCCCCCAGCAGATGCGAGGGCTGCTCCAACCACTTCTGGCTAATGGCTCATCTTGTTTCTTGGAGGAAGCATAACCCTGTCTGCCACTTAACAGCGAGGATGGAAATTGCTGGAGAGAGAGAAGAAAAACACCATTATGTGGAGGAAAATATAATTGGGTGACTGCACTGATTTATACAGAATTCTATGTGTAAGGAGAGTAGCAAAAATAAGATATGTTTTCCTGAAACTCTGGGGAGCAGCACATTATCTATTTAATATGGAATAACCCATAGAATAATCTGTGAAAACTATTTGTGTTTATTTCAAATGCCTCCTGCTTGGTATATAAAATCACAATACGTCCTATACCACAATGTGAATGTTATATATTAGTATACATAACATTAGTTATATATAGTATATATAGTATATATACTATATATATAGTATATATAGTATATATAGTATATATAGTATATATAGTATATATAGTATATATTAGTATATATAACATTAGTTATACATACTAATAAATTATAAATTATAAATACTAATTATTAATATATATAATTATTATATATAGTATATATAATTCTATAATATATAAAATATAATTATATAAATTATATAATAATAATAATATATAATTATTATTATATAGTATAAATACAGTATATAGTATATATAGTATATATATACACAATAGTATATATAGTATATATTAGTATATATAACATTAGTTATATATACTAATAAATTATAAATTATATGTACTAATTATTATGATATATAATTATTATATATAGTATATATATAATTATATAATATATAAATATATAATTATATAAATTATATAATAATTATATATAATAATTATTATATATAGTATATATAAAGTATATATAGTATATATAGTATATAGTATATATAGTATATATTAGTATATATAACATTAGTTATATATACTAATAAATTATAAATTATATATACTAATTATTATATATTAGTATCTTTTATTTAGTCAGAAAGGTTTACTTCAGAAAAAATAATTTGACGAAATAAACACATGTGATGGTTTTTTCATTGCAAATATATTTTGCTATTTTATTAAGCCTGTAAATTCATCTCAGCAGCAACTAAAGCAAACAACAGAGAAAAGTTGCATGTTTACAGCTGCCAGAGCCAGTAATGTAAAATAAGAATATTTTAATCTCCTTATGTGGATGTAGTGAAGGCCATGATATTTGAAGGTGATTTTGAGGGCAAACACTTCTCTAAAGGTTTTGAAATGCCTTGATAGGCTAATGGAGCTCATGGGTGCTGCATGTGGAAAATAATCCCTTTCCTTGTGTTCCTCCCACAGCTGGCATCGTTGCTGCTCCTCCCTGCTGGGTCACTTCTGCAAAGAACAGATGTGGAGATAAAACTTCTTCACCTTCAGAGCTGCTTCTCACAGGTCAAAGCTAAAGGCTTGAAATGAAATGTTATGATGGAAAACACGTTGCATGCTATGCAAATTCTTAGGTGTGGATAAGCAGAGGTGAGCACTGTCTAGTGCTGTGAATCTGGCAAACTATTTAAAAGAACAGTTTTCTTTTAAAAGAAAAAGCAAAAGAAATTGCAGTTAATTCTGTCCTGTACATTGCACTGGGAGTGATATATGAGTCTTATTAGTATATACAGATTTATGAGAGACCACACAGCCCTTGAGAAAGAAAAATCTCTCAAATTATTGCATTTTACCTCTCTATCCTTTGCTTTTATGCAAGGTCAGACTGCATATTTAAAATGCACAATTGTTTCATCCTTTCTTTAAAGATTGACTGCTGAGGACTGGGCTGAATTGGGCACCCTGAGCACCCTCGACACTGCAGGCAGCATGGAGAGTTTGTCAGGTCATGATTCCAATTTGCCTGAGAGAGGAGCAATGATTGCATTCTCTGGCACTCAGGGCCCCGTCCAGGCAAACAGAAACTTTTCCAGAGATGTTATTTAAAACAAGGAAACCTTTCTTAACTATTTAATGCTTCTCTCTTGGTGAAACCAGCTAACTAGGCATAGAAGTAGCCAAGAAATAGCTAAATAATTGTTTGTTGTAGTGGTGGGAGATGAATTAAATGTGGAGCTGCTAAAGAAAGGGAGTCAGTGGAGGCAAAAGGGAAAGGTAGAAGGCAAGAAGAATGGAACTGAATTTCTTATTTTCCTTTCAGCCATTTGTGTGTTGTAGTTGTCCATTTCAGCATAAAATTCTGCAGTATATTGAAAGTCATGAGCTGTGGATGTAGAAAGATTCAATAAAAATATTTCTCATTGGCAGATAAAGAAAACTTTCTGAATCTACAGGAAGGTGGTTAGGGGACACTAAAGCCACAAACAAATTTAGGCAACTGGAGGGTTAATGAAAAGGATTGCTTTCAAAATTTAGCTTTTTCATAGGAATTTTCACAAAGAAATGCCCAAGCATCCACCTCAGCAGTGAAATAAATCTCTCCCAGGCAGGCAGAGGGATGGCAGCAGTGCTGGTGGCCCCTGGGCCAGGCTGGTGCAGGGCTCACTGCCCACGGGAGATGTTTGCTAAGAAACCAAGCCCAGAGGAATTAATGATTTAACAGAGATGACTCCAGGATAATTCCTAGGAAACCGCAACTCATTTCAAGGAGCACAAATGAAGAAAGTTATTTTCTTATAAGATTGGCTAGTGCTCCTCTTTAATGATCTGGGCAATCAATTCATACTAGGGTTAGAACTAGATGGAAGGAAATTCAAGCTCAGTCTCATTTTGACACAGTAATTAGGCTCTCCCCAAGAGCAGATGGTTTTGTACTGTAATTATAGTGCCCTCAAATGATCACTGAAACAACACTCACAGTTTCCACTGTGATGTGTCTGGACAGATTCATAAATTGAAGAAATAAAACTTTCTTAAGGAAACTTGAGTTTCCTTTGTGTACATTCATGTGTATATGTCAATGGCTTGTCCTGCTTGAATTCTAGAAGTTACTTCTACTAATTCTAGTTGCTAGAAGTGCCCTGCAAGAGTTAAAAACCTTTTATTTGTCCTGAATGAAGGCACCTGGATGGGCAAATGCAGCGTGGGGAGGAGGATGATGTGCCCAGGACACAGTGCAGGTTTCCAGGGAGACACATCCATCATTCCAGGTGTAACAGGGACCTTGGGAGGGTGAGAGTGGGTACCACAGTCCTTTGTTCAGCAGTTTCCTCACTGATCGGGAGCTCAGAGTCAGAGCCTGGCTGTTTTCTAGTGCCTGTGCCCCTGGCAGGAGTGAGCTGCCAGCTGTGGCAGTGACCACCCCCAGCCCCAGTGCTGAGCTGCTGCACATCTGAGTTATTGCTGTGAAAAAGTGACACCTGTGGGGCCCCACTGTGTGTTAAAACCCCTGGAGGTGTTTGTCCAGGGCTCAAACTCCCTTCCTCGGGTCTCAGCTCATCCAAGGGGATGCCCTGGACTCCAACAGAGCTGGACCTGCTGGTGGGTAGAAGCTCTGGGAGAAGCTCCTCACCACCACAGCCAGTGATGCTCTGACAGCCACAGAGCTGCTCCTCCCTCCTGTGCCACCCACCCGCTCCCAGGCTGGGATAACCTCCAGCAGGACACGGCAGGGCTCGGATCAGGGAGGCAACACTGGCCTCTTGTCAGAGTCCAGGGCATCCCTCTGGGCACCCTGGAAGGTCACAGACCTGGGCACAGGGGTCTGGGACCCGAGAAAGAGGGTCTGGGGTCTGTGCAGGGGGGTTTGAGACCCTGGCACAGAGCCCAGGGGGACACAGGCTTTGATTTCAGTCCATTGGAAAAACTTCCAGCACAGAGAGGAATTACAAGTCACAAATGTGTAACAGACAGTGCTGTAGTTTATCACTGTGTAGAAGATTTTGTAGTTTTGGGATTTTTAGAATGTTGGTGCAAAGGGACAAGACAGAGGATTTAGGGTGGAACCCTGGGTTCTTCTTCTTCCTTGGAATCCGTTTTCTGCAGTGACGTGGGCACAAGGGAGTTTGATGGGATTGGGTCAAAGTAGAGATGACCCTTCTTGTACAAGTATTAGACATTGGCACAGAATTTTAAACAACGGCCACATAATTATCTGTATAAAAGCAAAGTAACCTCCCATCACGGGGGGAGTCACTTCATGTCCGAGCTGCTGTGAACACCTTGGCCAGACAAATAAATTTGTAAGATAAGAATTAATAAACACACAAGAAACCAAGAAAACCAAGGCCTTGAGACTCCACATCATTCTCGTGCTGCGCCAACTCAAAGCCTTCAGAGGTCACAGAGAGAACAGAGACAGAAAAAGACACACTCAAACCACCAGCCTGAAATCTTGGGCAGAAAGAAACATAAAACCCAAGAGCCTCTCCAATCAAGAATCAGGATAATACCCAGTGTAGACACTGCCCTTAAAGCAGCAAAAGCTTGTGGTGGATGGAAATCCCCTGGACGAGCGCTGGGAGTGGACTTAGAATAATCTCACTGAAAATTAAATACAAGTGCTGTCTAGACACCTTGTTCTGAAATAATCTTTTATTCTGTGGACAATTTAAGTGGATTTTCTAGTCAAATTGCATTAAGCCTGAGTTTAACCGTGTGCCTGCGAACATATATATGAAATAAAGCGCCAAGCTGGAAAAAATCAGTGTTTCAAATTGTATCCAGCAGAGATACAGCATAACAACCCAACGTCTTAATGGCTTCGGTGACAAGCCCTACTGCGGCTCTGTGGAAGTGTGTTTTTTTTTTATTCCTCCTCCAAAAGTGAAGTTATTTGTGGGTTATTTTGGTTGGCGCTCTGAATGGAGTGCACCAAACTGCAGTGATGTAGCTGACAGGTAATGGGAGGCAGATATGGACTGTAAAAGCAATCACATTCCCATCACGAGGCAGGTTGTAAAATCTGGATTTTTTTTTTTTTCCTTATGCTGTGAATTCAAGCAGTGGCACTCTCTGGAGCAGATCAGAAAGCAGCTGTAAAATACACATTCACTATCAGGTTTTAATTCTTTTGATATAAAATATCTCTCATCTTATCCATTCTTGTCACCCTTCAGAATCCAGCTGAAGTGTGGATAATGTGGATAGTCATGGAGTTTTATTTTTTAATTGTCTGTTGATAATAATGCATTTATTAAATGACTTTTCAGAAGCCAGACCTTTCAAATGCATTGTTTTAGTAGAGAAGGTGAGCATAATAACTCAAGTTTCTTCTGTGTGCCCAGGTGACAGTGCTGTGAATTCCCTTCTCTCTCAGCTTAATTCAGGGATAATTTTCACAGCTTGATTTAGTCTTGTACCTTCTCCAGATGTGTTCATTGAGGCAATAGATGGGCAAAGAGAAACAAATCAATGCTCACATCATAGTACATGCTGTATTTGGCTCAGGCTAAATTATATGTGGTATTCTAAGAACTTGTTCCTTGCCCTGAAGAAAAAAAATAAGTGGAAAAGACAACCCTTTTGGGGCTGAGTAATTGCACAGAGCATTTTCTGTAGGAGATTCTGCAGCTGCTTTCGAAATTCCACAGAAATTACTGTAAAGGAAAATCTACACATAGAATAGAAGTGTGAAAGAGAGAGTGCAAGGGTGTTGTTTTAAATTTTTTGCTTTTGAGTGTTTGAATCTCTGAAGTGAGGATTCTCACGCAGCTTGATGTAAACTATGTATATATTTAAAACTTATCTATTTTTGTTTACATATTTCTGCTCTGGGAGGAGAAATCTGATTGATGGTGATGTTCACCAACGAGGTCAGAGAGGTGGAAACCTCTGCAGCCAATCTTTCACCTTCTGATCAAAGTGTGTATAAATGGAGTCAGAAAATTAAAACTTTAAATTAAATTAAAACTAAGAGCTTTCCTGCCTGACCTTCTGCTGCCTACCTTGTTCTTTGTGCGTCCGAAATAGCGACACAAGGGAATGAAAGACTCCTCTAAAACAAAACTTAATTAATTGGGGCTTGTGGTTGAGCAAGGGGCTGGTTGAGGGTTGGGGCTTATGGTCGATGGCACTGAGCACACCAAGTCCAGCCTGTCTGCTCAGGGCTGTTGGAGGCAGTGGGGCTGCACTGTTTGTGGGTTGGTGTTGCCCTCCAAGAGCAGTCACCCTGATGGTAAATGCAGGGGGTTAAATGCAGGTAGTAAATGCATTGGAAAATAAATGCCTTGGAAATAAATCTCCAGTGAATGCAGTGAACACCACTATGTGTGGGTAAATGTCTTCAGGGGAAGACAGAGGCAATGCCTTGGGGGAAGGATGTGAGCAGAGCAGGACATGGATATCTGTGTGGTCTTCAGAGGAGGCAATGCCTGGGGGAAGGATGTGAGCAGAGCAGGACATGGATATCTGTGTGGTCTTCAGAGGAGGCAATGCCTGGGGGAAGGATGTGAGCAGAGCAGGACATGGATATCTGTGTGGTCTTCAGAGGAGGCAATGCCTGGGGGAAGGATGTGAGCAGAGCAGGACATGGATATCTGTGTGGGCACGGGAGGAGCAAAGAGAACTTTCTGAATGAAGCACCCCAGAGCAGGGTTTTATTTCACACAGCTCATGTTCCTCATGTAAACACACTGAGCCCGGCCTGAAAGCCCATCCTGGTTACTCTGATGTGTTTGACAAAGCTGCGGGTTTGGGATGCAGATGCTCCTTTCAGAGCCGTGGCTCTGGCAGAGCGCTGTGACCACGGGAGGATGATCATTATTACATTTGCTCTGGTTACCATGCCAATGTGGGACTGTGTGAGACAGGAGTCTCCCAGGGCAAGGCTTTTAGAGCCAGATTGGAGCAGTTAAATAAAATGATTGTTTGAACATGCTGAACGTTACTGTTCCGAGGTATTTTGGTGGAAAATATCTCCTGACCACGTGAAACATAACACGACTACAGGTTGATTTCCTCAGAATTTCATTGAGGAAAAAAACAACCTTCCTGCAAAACAAAACCTTACACTTTAGCACTGCAAAACAAACCCCTTCAAATACAATTTAAAATGGGATAAAAATGAAAAATTTATAACAGGGAGGGGAAGAGGCAACATGAGAAGGAAAAGGAAAATGGGATGTTTGGAGGAGATGCAAACATCCCCCAGCTCCCTTCATTGGGAAACATCCTCATAATATCTGACCTGATTTTAGAAGAGAATGAGATGTTACATGCTCTAGCAAAATAATAATAATAATAATAATAATAATAATAATAATAATAATAATATAAAAAAAGCACACATTTTTATCTTTAACAAGATGATGCTGCTTTCAGTGTTTTTGAAAATGATGCCACTGGTCTAATCCATGCAGATAATTTACAGAGATCTTTAACAGGATCACTTGCTGTGTTTGCTCCCAGTCTCCCCTCCCAGGGTGCAGGTAAGGAATGTGGATCAGTGATGGTCATGTCACTGCAGCTGGCTGTTCACCCCTTCAAGGCAGATGTTGCAGTGTGCATTTTGGGGTTTTCTAAAGTTCTCTATGTTTTTGTTATATTTTTACAATGGTTTATTCTGACATCTCCATCCCCAAACCCCCCCAGTGGTCTTTTCCTGGTGATAGACCTTGTCAATCACCTTGTAAGAGCTGGAAGATTTTGGGGGAAAAGCCCTGGGATTCATCAAGGTACTCAGGTGTTTGAATCTTCGCAGCCTGATTCTCACACTGTTTGATGTAAACTATATGTATTTTTAGAAATTATCTTGTGTTTTGCATAGTTGTTCTCTGAGAGGAGAACTTGACTGATGGTCAGAGTGACCAATGGGGTCAGGAGGTTGTGACCTCCTTGGGCCAATCCTGGCCTTCTGTAAAAAGTGTATAGAAGTGATGGAGTCAGAAAATACAGAAGTTTTCCATGTGTGACCTGCTGCTGCCTGCTGTGCTCTGTGTGGGTCTGCACCCACATCACAATTTGTGACCCCTCTGAGTGAGATGGTCACACTCAGGTACCACCTTTCCTCATTGTTGTGTTAAGTTTCCCTGTTCTGGGTCACACCCTCCCTCCCCTTGTGTTGGTTCTGGGTTCTCCCCTCCTTGGGGACACCTCCAGGTATTTAAGGTGAGAGGAGAGGCCCAGAGCTCATTTCTGCCCATGGGCAGCTCCTTGGATGGAATAAATCCTGGTCAAACCCATGTGAAGAGTCCACTCTTTTCTTCCACACCGCCCACCACGCTCCAGCCTGAGGCTCAGACCCACCAAACCTTCCTTGTGTGTTGGTCAGAGAACAAGCTGGCAGGTAAAGCAGCTCAGGACACCAACACAGTGTCCATGGAAATGTGGATTTCCGGTCCAGCAGGGCTTTGGACCAGTATGGGGCAGCTGTCCTGGAAAGGAGCAGCTGGGAGGGTGATGGGGCACAGGGACAGGGCACGGGGCAGGGACTGCACTGCATCACTGACCTCATCACCGAGTTAATTGAGTCCTGCCCTAATTAAACCACACTGCTGCTGGTGTGTCTCTCTTGCCACGGTGCCCAAGACAATAAACTGCAATAAAGGAGGTCAGGCAATGTGGTTTTGTGCAGGTCAGATAACTGTGGTGCACTCCAAATAACTGTGGTACACGAGTGCTGATCATACAGAGAGACAAAAGATTTGTTAGCTTTGTCCCTCCTGCCAAGTTAAATTTGGTACCTGTGTGACAGTGCTAATTAAACTGCATTTCATTTCTTTCCCATCCCCTGCTAGATAAATACTTACAAACAGAGCTACTGAACAGCTGAATCCCATTTAAAAATCTCTTGTTTGTCATATGTAAAATTCTGTGATGTGTAAAATACTGTGAAGTCAAAAGAAAAGTTTCTCTTTTAGAGGGACTAGGATGTATTTATGCTGTCAGTCTCTCTGAGATCTCTAATGATCACCTAAACACACTGAGCACCTCTGAACTGGGTTTTATTTCTACTTCTGGCATTGTGGAGAAATTCAATAGTGTTCAACAACACAGGTAAAATTGTCCCTCGATGCCTTTCACAGTGCAGTAGAAATAACCATACTGAGCTGTAAACAAGAACTATAACAACAACAAAAAAAAAACTTGAGAAAGCAATGTTATTTTGGACAAACACAGAATTGACAGGCAGAAATCATTATTAAATAATACTTAATTCCTAGTTTATTGCTGCTGAAATAAAACTCAGAGCTTAATTTAAATTTTCTCTATATAACGAGACAGGGGTAAGGGTGTAATGATGACAGGTTTTATAATTTTCTAGTGAGTTTTCCATATCTGCTATTTCTTTGTAAGTTCAGAATTCACCCAGAACCCCAATTTGGGGCTGTTGTTGGTTGGTTGGGGTTTTGTTGGTTTGGTTTGCTTTGCTTTGCTTTGCTTTGCTTTGCTTCCCAAGCACATTTTTAGCTCACTAAAGGAAAAAAACTTGTAAACCAATTCTAACAATATAACAGCTAATAAACTAAAGAATTAAAAGATTTGGATTACAATCACTTTTTACTTCTGTGATCTCATGCTTTGCAAAGAGGCTTGTTAAAGAATTGTTGCTATTTACATTTACCCATGTAACACATTCAATGCAAGGCTGGACCATTTTTTTTCCATTGCTGGCAGACCAGCCCTCTGCCTGGGATTCTTTTTCAGTTTTGCACCCAAAATCACCTTGGAAAAAAAAATAGCAATGCTGTTAAAAATGGACCAAATGATGGTCTCGTAATAAAGCAATTCAGGTTCAATTAGTCTAAAAGCAAGAGAACAAAAATTTTATTAGCTCCTGTGAGATCATAATGTGGCTCTTTGTTTTTATTCTGTCTGTGGTGTGCATAGTCATTAATTCCTTATTTCAGTAATTCATCTTTTAGTAACCATTGTTACCTTTTAATTCATACATCAAACACCAGAATATCTGCTCACTAGAATCATTCTGATTTTCCCTGTAAGCTGCTCTCCCCTTTTTAGGAGTGCATCACCCAAAAAACCCCAAAACAGAACTGAATGACCTAATCACCTCTTTTGATGTTTGTTGAAACTCCTAGAAGGGCATCATTTTCTAATGAAAATGTTTTGGTTGATTAAACAGAGAATAATTGGAATATTTTTTTGACCATCTAATTAGGCAGAAAGAGAGGCCACCAAATGTTGAGGAGTCGATCTGATAATGGGAAGAATTTGCATTAAAAGGCGCCTGAGTGTCACAGTGGCAGAGAAACTGAGTATGAAAGTCATGACAATTTAGCAGGTTGGCTCTAAATATTCGTGTGACATCTATAATTTAGAAAGAAACATTTTATATCCCTTGTTAACTGTGTTTATGATGATTTGCCAAAGAAATCTGCCATCCCTTGGTCCATTCATCTGCCTGACAACCTCCCTATGAGCCTGATCAGCCTGACAGAGTTCAGAAAACACTTTTACCATCAATGTACACAAAAACACGGGCCCAAATAATTTCCCAAACAATTTCACACTCTAATAGAGAAAAGTGCAATATCAGCTGCACCCTGCTGGGAGATTCCAGAGAATCAGCTCTGGAGAAACCTGTGGAAAAGTGTAAATGCAGCTAATTGTGCTGAATCTGCTTTTCCCTGGCCAGTTTGATTAGCAGAAATGCCTCCATCTCAGACTTGGGTGTTCTAGGGGGAAGGAAAATCTCAATCAACTGACCCCTCTGCTGTTGAGTGGTGACATCAAGAGGTTTCCAAGGCTTGGCACCTTTGCCAGCTCTGGGCACACTGATCAGATTGGTGCCTACCCTGACTAGTCATGCAACCCTTGCAATGACACAAGGCACTGTATATCTGCTGTCAGATGCTATTTTCTGTCCTGTTTTCTCCCCTCCTACCCCTGGTCCCTTCTCTCACTCCCAGGATTTTACAACATCTGAAATGACAGTGTCAGGAATCACACAAAACTGCATCTCACAGGATGTTGGCACTGCAGGAAAGGATGACTGGGGCGAGCTCAGGCTGTCTGAACATCTACAGGAGCCCTGTCATGTCTCATCCATTCCCTGATCACAGCTGCAGGACCAGGGATTTTTTTTTTTTTTTTTTTTTTTTTTTTTTTTTTTTTTGGTGTGTTTTATTTCTTGAGAGGAGACTTATTTGAATGAAAATACTGATACAAGCAAATTAGTTTGGGGCATGCTGAACTGAGATGGAAGCATTTGGCTTTCTGATTTATTTTCTGTTCAGTGATTCAGGAGATATGTGTGCATTCTGTCTCTGAGTGATTGCTCCTCTGATGGGACTCACAGAGGTGTGCATTTAGAGTGGGTAGCCCTGAAACTCAGTTTCTCACACGTGATGTGCTGAAACCAGACACGAGGAGGTTCCTCTGCTCCCTCCTCTCCTCTGCAGAGTCTCTGGCACTCCAGAAAGGCAGGAACCACCTTTGTGACCCTGCAGCCTGACCTCAGGCATCCCACAGAGCTCTCCCCTTCCTTTCTCTCCTCCCACGAGCTGTGTGTGTTGCATTGTCACTTCATTCTGTATTACATTTTCTCCCTGTCCTTTATCAGCTCTGGTTGTTGTTGGCCTTTCATGGGGCTACAGGAAAAAGAACACAATAGACACCAGGAGAGATGTCAGGGAGCTTCCACATATTTATCCTCAGTGCCCTTTTGAGCAAGAAGTGGGGAAAGGGCCACAATCTGTACAGAAAATGCACATAGTATTATTATGGGGAAGTATTACTGTGGCTGCCAGATTTACTCAGGGAGCACTTATGAATCAAGAGGATCATTGATGCAACTTATAAGGATGCACATCTCAGGGGTGAAAGGGAAACTGCTGTCAGGGTCATGGTGTTGGTTCCTTATCAAGAGAAGAGAGAACCAGTGGACAGTGCTGAGGAAGTCCAGTAAATGTGGAATAATCTCGGAGTGTTAGATCCAGTCAACCCACTGGACAAGTTTTATAGATGTTATTTCTTGAGTTTACTGCTTCCAAAAATAGTTCAATAGTCCTATATCACACAAGGCAAGAGTCATCTTAAATAGCCCAAGGGAATGTGGGAATTACAGAAATAAAAATTAAATTGGAAAAAGGAAGACTAAGTAAGACACTCTTGCATTCAGATCAGGGGTCTTTGCTTCCCTCTCGCTCTGGCTGGGGAACAGCTCCAAGTGAAGTCAAGATGGTGACAAAATTAAAGCAACAGGGGGAGACTGAGTAATTTAATTTAATTTTTTAATTAAATATGTCCTTTTTTGGAGGTAAAACATGCTAGTGGTTAAAGGAATAACAGGAAAACTAACTGTGAGATCATAAACCATATGGGAGCACTCCTGCTGCTCTGCACTGCTCCCAAAGATGCAGCCAGAGGTTCTGATTGTGGCCCCCAGTTTGTCCAGCAGGGCTTCTCTTTGCTCCTCCATCCACCTGCCTTCAGCTGGGGAAGTTTCCACGGTTTCATTGCTGAAAGACTGAAGGCTGCTTTTTGCCATGGCTGGCAAAAGTCATAAGGAAATGTGTTTTATACAGCGCTGCAGATGTTTTAGTGCAGGCAGGGAAAAGAAATTATATCACACTTAAAAATGGTTTTAAAAGAATTTATAAGAAGATTTGTATAAAAAAAATTTAAACCGCCATTCCTTGAACAGAAGGAATATATAATATAGATATATAATAGATATAATATCTCTATATATCTATATATATATCTATATATATTTATATATATCTATATATATCTATATATATCTATAATTTAGTGGCATATGGCTTCCTGTTGTGCTGTTGTGCCTCTAATCCTAATTTGTGTTCTCCCCTTGATTTTTTAGCTGATGTCCCCACTGGCTACTGAGGGAATATTTTGAGCCTTCCTGCCTTGTTCCCAACTTCTACAGGATAAATCTGCAACTCAGCTGTAGCTGACTTTCCTCCAGAAATTAATTTTTTTTCTCTTTGGCACAGTTGCTAACTAATGTTTTTAGTGACTGGATAGATCTAAAAGTTACCTCTGTTGAATTTGAATTTGAAATTGCCTAACTGCCAGAAATTGTTAGTGAATGGAGTGGAACAGACACGTAGATCCACAGTGCAAGGCCTGGTGTAGCTGGAAACCAGAATGTAAATGAAATAAAGATATCACTGCACAGAAGGGTCATCCTGGGAACTGCATTTTCCCACGTGCTGCACGTCAGGGCTCGCTCATCCAAAAAAAAAAAGAGAGACAGGTTGTTAAAGGGTTTTCTTTACCTTGCTCATCACATATCTGCCACAGCTGGGGATTAAATGAAATATTTAAGGTGCCAGGCAAGGAGGATGAGTTGCAGGGGCTGTTCCCATCAGGTTTCCTCAGGGTGAGACCAAAGCCCAGCAGCTGCTGGAGCTCAGTGCAGAGGGCTGCAGGATCCACTGCTGCCTCCCCCAAATCTGCAGGTACCTGCTGCAAGGTGTGCTCCTTATTCTGCTGTCCCTCCTCTTAAATAATAAATGTGATTGTTGTTTTTATGTCCCTGGCTTCATGGCTGGGAGGGCTGGGCTCAGTGAGGGTTGGGGTTTTGAGCAGGGCTGGGCTGGGTTTGTTAGCTGAGGAAAGAACACACAATGGTGAAATTGTATGTGGTGCTTTATTTCAGAGCTCTGGGAGCCGAGTGTCCAATTTGGACCACCCAAAATCTTGGCTCACCAACATGCTAAATGAATACAATTTTATACCTTTTTTATTACATGAGGATTCATGTTAACCATTAAACCCCATTGTTCCATTCTGAGGAACGATGGTCTGTGTGATTCTTGCTCAAGATTCTGGTTGGAGAAAATAATGATATTTAATTACCAAACTGATATTACAATTGACAATTCCAGCATGTGTCATACTAATGATTATATTGGTAAAGATCCTCCTGACCTAACTTTATTCTTTTAGAGCCTGTGCGTTCTACCAGGGTTCCCTCTTTCTCTCCCCACAACACATCCTTTCAGAGATTTTTTTTTTTTAAATCCAATTTATAATTTATCTCTTCTTTGTTGCCAATCATGTATAATTAGTTTGAAGTGAATGTAATGTAGTTATTCTAGCTGGTGGTTGAGTCACTTGCATGAATAATTCTTGGCTTAGGGTTTATTTCTTTTGTGAAATTCAGAGCAGGTAACTGCCTGTTCTCTGTCCAGTTAAACTCTGCAGAATGATCCTTCTGGTAAATCCAGGAAAAAGTTCAAACACTTTGAGTTCATGATGAATTTAATTCACTAAGAAAAAACACACAAGTTCACACATGAGAACTAAACACACACAGTAAAAATAAACTAAAATCTGAGTGCCATAGGTGACTATTAGGATATAAATTATTGTTAAAATAGTCAAATCAAGAACTGGATGGTTTGGGGGAAATATTGCTGAGCTCAATAGGAAGGGCTGGGCTCTCTAAAATATTAACTTGGCTAAATTAGATGGGATCATTAGCTGATCCAGTGGTGTCTCTTTATTTAAAATCTCTTGATAAAGCTGTGACACAGGAATGATAAACACTTGTACATCTGAGCTGTGTCCTGCATTTAACATCCCCATGGTACTTTAGCATTAAGGGGAAAAGAGCAGCTGTATTTTAAAATGTTTTCTGCTATAAGGAGTGGCAATATCTGTGCAGATTTACAGGATGTCTATGTAGTATTTATTATGGACCAAAATTCCTTATGTGTTGAAGGTAAGAGAATAATTTCATGGCCTGCCATGATCAGGAAAAAAACCTGAAATCTGAAGATACTTCAAGATATGGAGCATTAGCTTTAGTCCTGGGAGAGAAGGATTGCAATCAGGCAATTAGAGATGCACACTAAATTAATGAATCCCACAGCTTTATCACACAGCTGATATTTCTGAGAAATAATTTGCGGGAAAATGTTCATCCACATATGGATTTCCTGTTCAGCAGCACAGCTGAGGGTTCTGAGTGTCCTCAACACCACGAGAGGTGTGGGAAAGCCACATAAATATCCAGCCTGGGATTCTGCAATTCCATCCTGTGTTTTGCTTAATGTCATCCATGCAGAAGATTGAATTCTGGGGTAAAATATTATCTATTTCTACACTTTAACTTTTATTTTATTTTATAGCTCTAAATTACAAAAGTGTTTTGGATTTTTTCTGTGGGTTTTTTTTGGTTGTTTTGGGGTTTTTTTTAAATTATTTTTTGGGGGTTTTTTTTATTTGTTTGTTTTGTTTTGTTGGGTTTTTAGTTTGTTTTGGTTTTGTTTTATTTTGGTTTATTTGTTGTTTCTTTTTTGTTTTTTTGTTGTTTCTTTTTTGTTTTTTTTGTTCTTTTTTGTTTGTTTGTTTTGAGGTTTTGGGGGGTTTTTTTGTTTTGTTTTTGTGGGGTTTTGGGTTTTTTTTGGTTTTTTTTGTCCAATGGACCCAATACTTTCTTCTGGTTGCAAATCACCGTGGAAAATAGATTTTAAAACTGACACTTCTCTCTCTATAAAATTACCATGTTTAGATATATTTGTGGTTCATTGCTGTGGAGTTATTAAAAACTTAATTCAAATGACATTAGGCACCCAAATGGCAAATATTTAATGCAGCCAAGTGTGAGCTGTGTGAGCCTCAGCTGCCCAAGAGAGGCGGGAATGGCCTCAGCATCCCCTGTTTTCCACAGGGGGAAGAGACAAGCCCCTTCTGTGAAACTTGTGTTCTTTACTGGCTTGTGTTGCCCTG
The DNA here is from genome assembly GCF_965231275.1 of Zosterops lateralis. Classification (NCBI taxonomy): domain Eukaryota; kingdom Metazoa; phylum Chordata; class Aves; order Passeriformes; family Zosteropidae; genus Zosterops; species Zosterops lateralis. The sequence continues at coordinate 886,893 of NC_139768.1, forward strand.
AATTTTCTTGCTTTTGAGTCTTTGAACCTTTACAGCATAGTTCTCATGAAAACTATGTGTATTTTTAGAATTTATTAATGTGTTTGCATAGTTCTTCTCTGGGAGGAGGAACTTGATTGATGGTGATGGTGACCGAGGAGGTTCATGAGGTGTTAAACTTTTTTAGCCAATCTTTGACTTTTGTACAAAGTGTAGATAAGTTGATGGAGTCAGAAAATGAAAAAAAAAAGAAGTTTTCCATGTCCGACCTGCTGCTGTCCTCTGTGTGTCGCCCACAGGCTTGGAGGGAAGCCCAGAGAAAATCCCCTCCAGTGGAAATCTGTCCTAGCTGAGGGAAAAGGATGGTTCACATTAAGGCTTTTAACTTCCCTCCAGCAGAGAGACAAATAAAAACCCCCAGGATCGTTTGTGAGTCCTGTGTGTGCATATTTGCAGAGAGGCACACGTGTGCTCTGCTGTTTGCCAGGCTCTGAACCAATTTACAATAATTGTGCTTTACAGACTGGACGGGCTGGGCTGCTCCTTGGGGTTGTGGCTTCCTGGCACTTCTCCCAGCCTGTGCAATTGAATCTTATTTTTTTCATTCCTGCTGTGAAAAACGAGCCCTAAAAACACGAATTGGAGTGATGCAGCAGTGTCCACCCACATTTGCAATCTGAGTCAGGGCTGCCCCTTCCATTCCCACACTTGTGCTGGGGGTTACAGACAGCACTGCAGGAGTCAATATCAAGGGCTGCTGTGCCAAAGACTGGGGAGGATCTGTCGTGGTTTGAAAGCAAAACAAGTGAGAGGCTGCAAGTCAGAAATATAATTTAATAAGAAGAAAGGTAAAAAGGTAAAATAAAATAAAATCAATGCAATAACACAAAGGAGCACTGGCAGAGTCAGAACACACCCTGAGCAGGGTGGGGGGAGCAGTCCAGGGGAGGGGCTCTTCCTGAAGCAGTGATCCCACAGAAAGGTCTGGGAGCTCTGCTCCTCTGGGAATCCAGTGGCTCAGGGCTGCTTGTCCTGCCCCAAATCCCAGATTCTCTCCAGGTGGGAATGCTTGGCTCCTCCCCCTGGGCATTGGGAGCATCTCCCAATGGGATGAGGAGTCGTGCAGTGGCTCCTTGATGGCCCATTAAACAGAGAGAGCTCCTGGAGGGAGTTCCCTGTGAGTCCTGGGCAAGGCATTGATGGGCCATGAGCAGAAGAGCCCAAAGGAGGGGCCTGGGAAAACACTGCCCCACCTGGTTCCAGCAGCTCATGGGGATGGGGATGGGATAAACACTGTGTGCACATCCTACACTAAACCCAGGACAGAATCACATCAGGAGGATTTACACATCTGGTCCTTCATTGCCAGGCAGATGGAGCTGGGTCACAGCAGATCTCCCTCTCCTTGAAGCCATAAATAGCATCCCTTGCATATCCCACTCATCTTACATTTAATTTGTGGGCTACAAATAGATGCAAACCCAGGTTTGTGTTTTGTTACACTGTCAGTGTTATTTCTGCATCTGCTTAATACGAACAACATTTTTATTACCTTTTTTCTTAGATTTTCTTGTAGCACAAACTTGTCTTTGCCGTGTTCTAAATTAAACTTTCAGGCCTTTTCAGCCTGCATACATTTTTTTTTTTAGTCAGGGATGATACTGGAAATATTAAGGAGTTATTAAAAATTATGATTAATCAATTTTATTACAGCAGCACTTAGAAGCCCCTGCCGAGACAGGAGACCTATTGCACTGGGCACTGTAGGGACACATAAAAGACTGAGTTTCTGCTTCAAAGAGCTGAAAATTGAACCAGAAAAGACATGTTTCTCTTGGCTTCAAGGGAAGCTGAACAAGGGCTTTTGCGATATTCTTGAGCAGGCTGGAAGCCCCGTGTTTCATTGAAGCCTTTTTCTTTTTTATTCCACTTTTCATAAAAAATATATAATGAACGGAGCTGTATTGAATTCTCAGTTAAAAGAATCTCAGCCTATCTGTGCTCTGTCTCCCCACAGCCTGCTCCTTTTGCTCTCTCCATTCTTCCTGTGCAGGAGCTGTACAACAACCCTGTGTTCAAACCTTTTCAAGCAGCTGCGTTTTGTGTCTTCTCATCACATTTTTCTAATATTGAATTTTCCACCTTTCAAAAGCCATTTTGCTCCTCATTTTTTTTGTCCGCTCTGTGAAAACAGTCAAAACTTTCAGAGTAGCGAAGAAAAGGAGCAAGAAGGGAATGTCCTCCCCTCTGTCATCCTCCTCTCTATCAGCTCTGTTATCAGAGGAGTTATCACAATGCTGCAATGGTTAAAGACTCTGCTCTCTCTCTCTCTTGCCACTAACCTTGAGACAGTTTTTCTTGGTTGTACAACAAGAGGAGAAAAAAAGGAAAGGAGCAGAGCTGAAGGTTAGAGAGAAATCCACCTTGGGAGACAAAGCAGCCACCAAGTTCACAAAGCACATCTTCCTTTGTGCTTGGGTTTAGCCTTGTGCTTCCAGAGCTCCTGATGTGCAGCTGCTGAGTTGTCCCTCTGAGCTCTCCCTCAGCAGGCTCACAAGTTGGGAAGAAGCTGAAATCAGAGGGTGAGGAGAGGCTCTGGGTGGGGGGCAGCCCCAGAGGGTGCCAGGCAGCCTTTGAAGTGGCTGATTAGTGCAGAAAAGTGACAGAACAAGTTCCAGCCAAGCCTGACTGCTGCTAAAGAGGAAACTGGCCTTGTTTTAACTTGATCATCTGAGCACTGGGGTGGAATTCAAAGCAGCATTAATCTGAGCACAGTGGTTCCTTGCAACTTGCTCTGATCTGCAGTGCCTTTAATCCTGCAGTAAATTTTGATTTGATTTCTCTCTGTGATATCCCTCCCCACGGAGAGGGACAAAGCAGAGCTGAGGGAAACTGCCCAGGCCAGTTAAGTATTGGAGGATCTGCTTGAAGCCATTGTGGAGGGAAAAAAAAATACAGCTTTTCAGGCTCTGTAATCTGTTTTCTCTCATGAATAACAGGCTGAGGGTTTTAAATTGAGTAAAGCAAGTGGCTTGTTGTATCACCTTCTGAAAATGAGCCACTGAGCAGGAACACAATCTCTCCCATGAATTTCCATAGACAACAACCAAGCTCCCCAAAGTCTCTCTCTGGCACAAAAACCTGTTATTTAGTTTTTTCTGTGGGATCTGGTGAATGATATTAGCTGACTCAGGAATCCCATCAGGACCCTTTCTGTCTGCCTCAAGGCATTCAGGGTGTGACCATGTCCCCCTCTAACCCTGAGGTGTCACAGCACAGTCCCCAGGCAGCTGAGAAGCTCCTGGTGCTCTCTCAGACCAGCACTGGGTGGTCAAACCCTTTTTTTAAATATTTTATTTTATTTTATTTTCCTGCTGCTCCTGGCGGTGGGGAGGAGTGTTGGGAAAAGATGGGACAGGAAGTGCGTGTGGATATGACTGCCTGGTAAGAAATACTGGAGATGTAAAAGCTGTGAGTGCAATAGAAATGAATTTCAGCTCTGAGATGTGATCATGGCAGGCAGGAAGACGGGGATGAGCTGGAGATGGGTGGAAGGACAGAAAACAAAAGGCCCCAAGGGTGCAGCCCCTCTCCACCCTGCCAAGGCATCAGGGAAAAGGGGGATGAGAAAAGTCTCTTTAGAGTTTAGAATACAGGATGATGTGGTGATAGAGCAGTTCTCATGGGCTGCAGGCAAAGTCTGGAGGGTTTGTATCTCGTGCTGGTTGGTCACTGTAAATTAGAATATTCAACACAAAAGGAGACAGAATGGATTGGAACAAGGACCTCGCTCTCTTACTCTCGCTCTTGCCCTCTCTTGCTTTTTACCTCTCTTGCCTCTCGCCTATTTTCCCCTACTCTCTTCCTTGCTCTCTTCCCCCCACTCTTACCCCATTTCTACCCCTTAGATCTGCCCTTTCTCTCTGCCCCCTTTTTCTCTCTTTGGGGTTCCCTCCAGCCCAGGCTGTGGCTGAAGGCAAAGCCCTTTTTACCCACCACCCTGCAATAAACCCACGTGTGTCTCGAATATCTCAGCTCTGCAGAGTTCCCTCTCCCTGCCCTCCACAGATGATCCTAGAGGGGAGAAAAGCTGCATCCCCCCTGCAACTGCTCCAGGCTCTGGGCAGCCCCAGGTTGTGCTCAGCTGGGTGATGCTGCCAGAGGCAGAGATGTGGTTGTGCCCCTTTTTCCTCCAATTCAGCACATGCTGTCACCAGCTTTGTCTCTTACCCAGCCCGGTGAACACCTGGGATCAGTTGGGTTCTGCCACTTCAGTGCTTTCTTGGGAAATACAAACAGGCAGCCCCTTGCCAGCTGCTCAACTCTGGAGCCAAATGGAGACTCTGAAATTGTTTTACCCTGTGTAAGTTTCTCCCTCATCCACAAATGCTAGGAAGGTAAAAAAAAAAAAAAATTAAAAAGCCTTTGTAAATTGAATTGTGCTGCTGTGATAATTTTGCAGCCTTCTATTCTCATTCTGTACAATTTCAAAACAATGAGGAGTTCTTTAATGGAAAATTAAATGGAATCTCTCAATGCTTTTAAAATGCTTTCACTGTTTTTTCTCCCTCCTGTATCAGGAATTTTACTATAATGGATATTTCCCCAATTGTGCTGGGTGAATTAACATCTCTGAAAAAAAAAACCCAAAAAATCCCCAAAACAACAACAACAAACAAACCCAAGTGGGAATATCTCTTATTGATAATCACACCTGGGGTGAATCTGTCACTATTATTCTGGATTAAACCTGAAGCCAAGGTGAAGGTAGGAAGTGTCTTTCAGGCACTTTCAGGTGTAGGAGATTTAGAGAGGAAGAAAGGACTCTAAGCATAATAGGAGGAGTGGATTATTCATTTCTTTGATGCCTCAGAGTCTCCGTGTTCTGCTGATTGCAGGTTCCTGGTGTCTCCAGTTCAATTTTCACGGTCCTGCTCTCCCCACTTAGCCCTGCTGTGTTGCCTTGCCCTGTAGCACCAGACAACAAAACTTAATAATGGAACAAACACGGCAATCACTTAAAACTAATGCTGCCCCTCTTTCATTATTCAGCGAGTTACATCCTGGGCTGCTGACAAGCGTGATCCTGGGAGTAAATTTAAATGCATATTTATATAAAATACTCACTCTGTGTGTATGTAAGTTAGTAATTTCAGTGCTCTTCTTCTGTGCATTCAGTCCTTCTCTCAGGAGAAAAAAGTCCCCATTCAGTGAGGACAGGAATAAAAGGAAGAGGGAGCAGGCACAAACATGAATTCTTGAAGGACTTTATACACATAATATACATCTTGAGGCTCAGCCTCTTGCATTTTTGAAGGTTTGCATCAGCCTGATGCTTAATATTGACTTAATTTACAATTTGTAATATTGTCTTACCTTCAAAAACAATATATCTAGAAGATGAGTTAAATCAAGATAGTGCTATTATTGTTTAGTGAAATATTTAAAATTAGTTGATGTAATGACTTAAGAAAATAGCAAGAAATCCTGGTGGTTTTCTCCTTCTTCACACCAGTGCTGGGAGAACGAGTGTGAATAGCAGAATTGGCAAAATATTGAGCTTTCAGATGAGCACAGTAATGAAATAAACAGGCAAGCTGATCACAGTATGAAGACATAGTGATCATCCCCTTGGCATGTGTGGATTCAGCACTAATTATTTATGATACTTCATACTGTGATAATGAATGTTCTTCGGTACGCTTTGGAAAGCTAATGAACTTCTACTGCCACATTCTGACACCTTTCCTTTTAATTATCTACCAGTTCTCATGTGCTTGGCCTCCATGATTTAAGAAGGAGAACCATGTCTCTCAACACAGACTTTGGATGTTCAAAAAAATTGGACAAATGCATGACATGGGACAATCTGGTTCAAAGAAAGGGTTTTTATGATGTTCCATGAAAGCAAGAAATGTGTCTATTTTGATTCGAGAGAAGTCTTGCTGGAAGAGTTAACCAAAAAAGAGCTCCAGCAGAGGACACAAAAGCATTTAGAAGAGGCACAATGAATTTTGACTGCCTTTGAATCTATTTATCAAAGCCATGGCTGTTCCCATTTCAACGCAGGTGGAACAATAATAAATATCGAACAAAGCAACCCAATCTGTATTCAGAGCATTTCAATACATGGAAAGTCAACTGCAAAAAAGAAAGCAAGCTTGCAGAGTCAGACCTATTGACTCCTGCTCCTTCTGTGCCTCATTGAAATTGAGTGCTGAATGGCACACAAAGATCTGCAAGGTATTTACATTATTGCCATTAACACAGAACAAGAAGCGCATTCAGGAATGCGACTTTATTATTTAACAGAATCAATAATCTTTGACATCACAGGAACCCAATCCCTGTCAGTTGCTTTCATTTGAAGTGACTAACTTTACATGTCAAATTTCAGGCTCAGTGGGGCCGTGTTATTTTCCTGCCTGCCACTTATCCCTCTAGGAGGGACTTCTTTGCCATGAACCCTGGATGATTAGAAATTGCTTCTACTTTTTCTGTGGAGGACAGGCAGCAGGAAGACTCCAGTTTCAGGTGGTGACTTCTGGCTGACATGGGCACCATCCCCTGTGAACAGGCAGTTGTGGCACCAGAGACTCTTTGTGGCAGTGCTCATTCACAATCCTTTTAAGATCACAGTGTCTGCGTACCCTTCCACCCTTGGATTTTTTCCCCCACTGTCACTATGGTAGATACTTATAGAAAATCACTGGAGAGAGTTCCACCTGCCTCAGGCAGGGCACAGCTGAGACTGATGCCTGCCAGGCACTCATCAGACACTGTCCTAAAGAACTTTGTTTTAGAGGCAACCTGGGCTCTGAATAATCCCTACTTCAGCCACAAATCCAAAGCAAATCCTTGATGACGTAACGGGAAAACAAATGAACAAAACCTGCATATATTGAGTCATTATAAAATGCAGTTTAATACCTAGATTACATCATCAGATCATTGACAAAATAACTAATGTTCAGCAGTTCAGTGCTGCTGTCTGGACAAAAACCAAATCACAACAGCTCTCGCCCCACCCCTCCAAAAAAAGCCCAAACAAAAATACACTGCCTCCCTCTCATGACAACTTAATCCAAAATTGTAGTGTATATGTCTCCTGGCCAAATCTAAAGTGCTCTGAGACTGATGGCAGAAACTTCATTGCCTTCAAAGCCTCCTCTGGTTTTGGGTCAAGTCAGCCAGTCCAAATGAGTCTTTTATCTCCATGATTAGTGCCTTGCAGCAGATGATAAAAATCCAGTCTCTCTCTTTTGTCTTGAAATTTCCAAGGCTTATGGGTTTTGTCTGATTTCACCTGAGTATTCAGCAAACAGCTTGGCACATCAGTGTTTGCTTTTGGTGATTTGATCTGTCCTTTGGGCAGCCATTCAGGCGTTTTTTTCATTTCAGATGTCCTCGTTCGCAGCATTTCCTCAAAGCTGCTTCAGACCCTGAGAGCAAAGCAGAGCAGTGGATTTTAATTTTGAGTTGCAGCTGCTGTTGTCAAAGTTCAGTGCATTAAGCGTGGATTTCATTTTTACTGCTCTCTCACAACACCAGGAACTGCATTAACTACAAAACACATGTGCTTAGAGTAAGTAAAGTAATGGAGAAATATATTGTTCTCGTTGTTCGAAATGTCACACAAGATCTTGGGCTCATTTCAGCAGCACAATGAAACCAAGCTGCAGTTTCCACAAAGGCGTAGTTAGGGATGCTTAAAGTGAATAGATGAAATGTTCCTTCATTTTCTTTTGCTGTTGCCTCACAGCAGCACAGCAAACAACTTCCTCCATGTTCTAGTTACGGAGTTGGGAAGCATTTTTCTCGCCACTTTCCATTTTGTGGGAGTTCAGGAGGGAGGATTTGATGATCCCCTGCCTCGATTGCAGCCATATTCCCTCTATTCAAATTGACCAGCTCTTTATCATTTTTTACTCATCTGTTTTCTCAGGTCAAAAAGCCATTACACATTACAATACAATACAATCTTGTTAAAGAGGATTTTAAGACACCAAAACAATTCCCAATAAGCAGATGTTCACGATACAAAAGAGAAGAAAACATTTTTGTTCTTGTCACCCTTATTGGAAATCTCAATTAAAAAGGCAAGGGATGAATACAGAAGGCAGAACAATATGAGGGGAACTGTGGCACTCACTAGTTCCTCCACCAGCTCTGAATTAGGTTTTCAACCCAGACATTTCCTCTGTTCTGCTGGGGGCTTCACCCCGTGCCCTGTGCAGCTCCTGCTCAGGACTTGTGTTCAGAGTGATGTCAAAAGGACAATGTAAACTGGCTTGAAAGATCACTCACAAATCAATTAACTCAAGGATAAGTTAAATAAGATATAAAGGTTGGCCCAATACGAAACAGCCCTGTGCTCCCACTTGCTGACTTCTTGTCTCCACTTATTGACCTCAGTGCATGAAGTGCAGACACCATCCTGCAGATTTCAGGGAACCAAAGAGAAGAGTTTCTTCCGTGCAGAGAATTTGAGGACCCTTGCCCCGTGGGGTTGAGTACTTGACATTTTCACATAAATCTCTTCCAAATATGAAGGTTTATTCTCTCCTTAAGGGTTTGAAAACTTGGTTTTAATTTGTTTTGAAAGCCTCCGTTTTCATATCTTTGTTTAGCCTTTTTTGTTTTTCTTCTATTTCTTCTTCATTTTTCTTTTTTTTTTTTTCTGAAACACTTCAGAAGCACCATAAACCAAAAAAGCACTTGAAGGCCATAACTGACTATAAACTACAACCTCTCCTCAGCAGAGTATATGGACTTGCCATGAGCTGACTGCAAGAGAGCTTTCGATGAATGATCCCATCACCCTTCACTGGCCTTCACATCCTTTTCCAGAGATGGAATTCTGGATGCTATTCTTTTAATCTGGGCACAAGTTGACTCTGCATGCTCATGTTACATGAAGGAAATCTGGGATTTCCTTTAATTCTGTCACTTTAATTCTGTTTTTCACTCTCCTGCCACCTATTACAGACAATCCCAACTGGAATCTCATTTAGGAGATTTGAAGCTGCAGAGATGTGAGCAGAAACTGAGACGTGCCCCACATTTGCTGTGAACTGCTCTGGCTGAAATGCAGATGCCAGCAATTAGAAAAAAAAGATACCCAGGCTTAACATCCTGCTTTTGCAGAGTTACAGAGCCCAGACAGACACGTATGAAATATGAAGGACGTCTCTTTGCCAACTTCTGAATAAATTATTAGTTACTCATCTGAATGATTGGTTTGGATTAGTGCCTCATGACATGTTAGGTCAGAACTGAGAGGCTGATGCCCCAAAGTACAAAGATGTTCAAGTTTTCAATACAGCCTGAGGGAGAGGTTTATACACTTTTCCAACCTGAAATTTGGTACCTTGGGATTGGGAGGTTTGTTTTATACAAGACAGGCTTTGGAAGCCGAAATTCGCAGATAATGAGATACCCAGAAAATTCCGGGGAATTAAATTACTCCAGAGTAGGTTTTCCATGGAATTAATAGCAGAAAATCACATTTGTGGTATGATGCAATTGTCTCAACTAGAATCCCTCAGTGTGAGACAGATGATGCATGGAGAGAGTTGGGAACTGCATAATGCATGAGTTGAGAAAGAATAGTTTTTGCTTGAATGTAAGACTGAGAAAAACTGCACAAAATTTAGGAGAGAAGGAAACAAGCCCAAAGCTGGCTTTTAAGGCTTTACTTTTTAGACATTTCCTAACCAAATTAATACACAGACATGAGTAAAGACAGTGTAACATGAAGCCACTGTGCCTTATGAAGCCTGGCAAAAATAATGGCAATTCATCACTTGGAGCTCTGTCCCAGCTCAGAGTGACATCTCACATCACTGAGAGAAACTGCTGTGCTCTCTGCCTGAAAAATCTAAAAAGTCTAGAACATTGTCCTCGTGGATGAGGGAGGACTTTTGCTGCAGCTGCACACGTAACGTGAGTGTGCAGAGTCAACTTGTGCCAACCAAGGAACATTTTTATGTTATGGAAAGATAATCCAGGCCATACAATGAATTAGAAGCTTTTCTGTTTGTTTGTGTGTTTGGTTGGTTGGTTTTTTTGTTGTTGTTGTTTTGTTTTTTGGTTTTTTTTTTGTTTTGTTTTGTGTGGGTTTTTTTGTTTGTTTGTTTTTGGGTTTTTTTGGGTTTTTTTTTTTTTTTTTTTGTTTGTTTGTTTTTTTTTTGTTTTGTTTTTGTTTTTTTGGTTTTTTTTGTTTTGTTTTTTTTTTTTGTTGTTGTTGTTGTTTTTTGTTTTTGTTTTGTTTTGTTTTGTTTTGGTTGGTTGGTTTTTTGGTGTTTGGGGAGTTTTTTTGGTTTTGGTGGGGTTTTTTGGGGTTTTTTTGTTTGTTTTGTTTTGTTTTGTTTTGTTTTGTTTTGCTTTCCCCCTCACATTGAGGGTCATTGTATTATTGAATCTTTCCCTCTCCCTGTGATAAATAACATCACTAGTAACAAGCTGAATGTGCAGCTGTTGCCATAAATGGGTCACTACATTGCTACTAGGGAAATATGACAGACTTAAAACCTGAGGGTGGGGAAACACAAAATAAACCATCGGAGGATTCCAAAGGCTTCTGCAATGTTGGCCACTCTTTCAAACACCATATGTTTGATATCATCCGTACCCACAAAGATTTTCTGGTATTTCCAAAGCTGTCTGCAAGCTTTGCAGCACAGATGCTGCACTTTCCCTCGGCATTGCCATGGAAATGGAGAAGCAGCTCAAAATCTCAGCAAACTTGGATAGTCTTTTCCCTTTCTTTCTCTTTCCCAGTCAAGAACTGGGATTTGTTCTCCTGCTGCAAAGGAAACTTTAGCTGGAGACCAAAAAAAATGTATCTCCTTGACAAGGACAAAGATAGACCTGCCCATAAAACCTCAAAAAAACCTCATGAGTTAATCATATAACTGTCATGAAATATTTAACTTGCAGTCCACAGAGCTCATTCATTATCCCAGAAATAGCTGGACAAGGAGGTCACTATTCATGTGTTTGAATTTTGGGACAGACCTGTGCTGTTATAATTTATTTTGACCTGGCAAGTCAGAGCTGCACAATGATGGCAAATAGGTGGCAGCAACTTTGGTACACAATTTATAAAAGCATATTTTCCAATAGTAATGGTGTGTGTGCATGTATGGAAGAAGAAAGTTTGGGGTGGAGGGAAGATGTCAGGAGTTAATGAACTCTTTTCCAATCCAAGTGAAAAGACAGTAATTCTAGACACGGATGATAAACAGGTCTCCACAGCAATAAGTAAAGTTATCCCCCTCTTACTCTTTCATCACCTGAACTCTGCAAAACTGCAAGTGCCACAGGAGGTTTATATGGTAATATATGTGAGAAAAATCCTGACTGAGCAATCTGCCCTGAGTGGAGCCATAAATGCTCTGTTGCTGTGTACTCTGCCATAATAATTCAACATTTTTCTTCACAGTTATGACTGTTCCTTTAGCAATGCAATAATTTTTTATTCCGTCATAAATGCAGTTTTGATAAGGCAGAATACTGAAAGTGTATTCATATTTATTCTATATCTTACAAGCTCTATTGGAATTATTTTGGTTTTAGATTCTTCTCTTGCTCACGTATCCCAGAGCTTTTCTTTATAGCACCAAACTTAGAAGTCACTTTTTCCTTGGTTTTTTTTTTTCTGCTTTATGCCACTCACCATAATCATCAAAATTGAGCTCGAATAGCTATGAATCCCCCCACCCCACATGGCTCAAAATGCCTTAAAAATAGGTAGAATCTTTATGAGTCCTTTACAGCTGGGAAAACAGAAAACAAAGAGGAAAATATTAAGCCCGTGTTCACAGAGTGGGTGGCAGAGAATAAAACTCTTAATTTTTCAAGACTTAAGAGAGAAGATTTAATGAGTCCAGGGCTGCATTGAGTAGACATAAGCATTTGTTATTGTTGGACTGTTATTTATTGTTGGACAGTCAGTTTTGGCCAGCACAGATCCCTGGACACACTTCGTGCCTGGGACTGAGAGCACCAGTGCCCTTCTCTGTGGTGATTTAAGATCTGCCACTGTTTGCCTTCATGCATGAACTTCCTTAGCTAAAATGAGCTATCTGGAAGAGGAGGTTTAATCTCACTTGAGATATTACGTGGAAAAGAAAAAGGATAGCCCACCTGAGTCAAATCTGATCTAAGGACATGGAAGAAAATAATGGAGGGTGTCTTTATTCAGAGCTTTCTCACAAAGGTATATATTAAAAACTAACAGTAATAATAACAAAAAGAGGGAGGTGTTGGGAAAGATGGGACAGGAAAAGCTTACAAATATGATTGCCTGGAAAGAAATACTAAAGATATAAAACCTGTGAGTGCAATAGGAATGAAGGGCAGCTCTGAGATGTGATCATGGCAGGCAGGAAGACGGGGATGAGCTGGAGATGGGTGGAAGGACAGAAAACAAAAGGCCCCAAGGGTGCAGCCCCTCTCCACCCTGCCAAGGCATCAGGGAAAAGGTGGATAAGAAAAGTCTCTTTAGAGTTTAGAATACAGGATGATGTGGTGATAGAGCAGTTCTCATGGGCTGCAGGCAAAGTCTGGAGGGTTTGTATCTCGTGCTGGTTGGTCACTGTAAATTAGAATATTCAACACAAATGAGATAGAATGGATTGGAACAAGGGTAGAAATGGAATTTACTCAGGGTAATCTGTAGAATTGGCTGTGTAAGACACTGTGCACCTGGTGTTAGTGTCTGTACAAATCCCAGTTCCTGCACAGTTTCAGAGTAAAATGCAGAGTAGTCAGTGTGTGTGAAGAGTAGACTGAAAATAAAATAATTAAATGAAATTAAGATTCAGGTCTAGCTTTTTCCACACTTATTTCAGAGTCTGTTGTCATAGCTACTGCAGCATGAGGCTGGCTTGGCTTGTTCACTTTTTCTTTAAAGAGATGTTCACCTTTTTAAGAAAATTGAAGTAAATACCCAAATACCTGGAGAGAAAATATCAAAGTTGTCCTTCACGCAACCATAATTTTATCTCGATTTATTATTTGGATCAGGGATATTCAGCCTTTATCAGCCAGGAGCCCTTTGTTCCTCAGGCCACAAAACCAGAAAATAGTTCAATGAATATTAAAGTGCACTACAGAGCAAAACAATTGCAAACTTCAAAAGGGTCAGAATTCAGCGTGGCTGTGTCCCCTCAGTCTCACTTGTTAACATAAGTTATCTCAATATGTTATTATAGCCTCAAGCTTCTGACTTCCAGGAAAAAAATAACATTTTGATTTCTGGGCTCAGGAGGTAGCCAAGGCTTAGACATACCTGAAAACATTAAATTAAAACATTAAACTTTTAAATTTGGCTTAAGCTGTGGCAGATACATGGGCATTACTTAGCACTTTATTTATAATTCTGATTTTACATCAACCTTTCACTCTAGAATGAGTTTTTACATCCTATCATCGGACAATTAAGATGAAGCATTTTGCTTAGGTAAAATTACGGTCTTTAGATTGGACTGGAAGTGGGCAGTTCATGATTATTTTATGGCAGGTCAGGTATAATTTATGTCAGTGTCCCTGGCCTGTGAGCTGGCTCCTGCATCCTTTGCCTTTTTTGTGGTCCTGCCCTTTATTCCTTGAGTTTTCTCACAGCTCAGGGCACTTTGGCCCTTGGCTGAGCTGGATCCCAGGTTTACCACCTTTGGGGAATTCCCTCTGGCCAAGAATTGCTTTTTATATCCAACATGTCACATAATAAACACTGGCAGAGATCTTCTCCATCATTGCTGTGATGATCTGACAGATGGGTGTCTTATCTCAGGAAAAGATGGACAAAGGGAACTCTTGCTGTGCATATCTCTAAACCCCACAAAAACCTGATAACTTTGCCTGGTGGCAAGTAGGGTTTGTTTTTTTTTTCTTCCTTGCCCAGTGTTTTTGAATTATCATGTGAAGACTTTGACTCATAATTTAGTCAATTTTTTAAATATTCCTAAATCCATAATTTCCTATATGTGGCTTCCTGAAGTCTGCAGTGCCAGTAGCTGTTTTATTCCTTTGCAGGGAAACTTTTTTTTTTTTTTTTTTTTTTTTTTGCTATAAAAGTGAGTGAGAAATGAGGAGGAATGAAATGGGCTGTTAATCAGCTTCGAGACACTTTTCTAGAACTCTCAACCAGGCAATCCTCTGACAAGAGGCAAAGCAGTGATGGTGCAAAATGCTTGAGCTTGCAGATAATCCTGAACCTACATTTGAGAGATCATTTGTAAAAACTGAAATCTGTGCCATATTTAGCTTCCTGCTCTCTTTCAATGGTTATTTTAACTTGTTGGCTGTCCATAGGCTCTCTCACTGCCTTTGAGATATGTATATACTTCACTGGATCTGGACCTAATTAAGCAAATTCCATCTGCTTTTGCCCCTGGCTTTTCTGGCTGATAGTGATGCAGTAATTCATGGGGACTGTTTGTTTTTTTTTTCCCCAGTTTTTACTCAGTTCTAAAAAAAAATGAGATTGTTAACTGTGTTTTCTTGTGCACTCTTTTAAGGCACACAGAGTGGTTCTTCACACAGTATACAGGGAAATAAATGAATTTTTGATGCACTATTTTACGTATGGCAATAGCTACATGCTATACATTCCTAGCTATGAAATTACCATCTACAAGTGAAAGTTCTTTCATTTTCTTAATTATGATTTTCTCCTGTTCTGGAGCTCGGCTTTCCTCAAGCACAATCCTAGAAACAAACACACTGCTGGTTCACTGGCTGGGCTGTGCTCCTGCTGTTTTGGGGTTTAGGGACACATTGGCTGTATCTTTAAAGAGCAACTGGCACATGGAGAGGATTTTCTGAGGATAACAAAGCTTAGAAAACGATGCTAAAAACCAGGTGTTGCAGCTGGAGAAGTTATTGCTGCAGAAATCTTCTCTGGTGGGATTTAACTCATGGGTGGGGAGGTGAGCTCTGCTCTCCTTAGCTCTTGTGTGTGCATTCTGGGCTGTTCTCAGCAGAGCAGGTTTTTACATTGCTGAGGTTGCTGTGTTTGATCTCGAGCCCACAAAGGTGAAGCTTAAGGTGAAATATTGTTCTGAAAGGAATTTCCAGTGGCCAATCAGTTCCTGCACTGTTTCAGAGAGATTGGAATAAAACCAACAAGAATAAAAGATAAAATGTGGAAGACTCAAAGGAACAAGTGAGTGAATTACGGCAACTGTTCTGTATAAAGAAGCCAGAAATAATAATAATAATAATTAAAAAAAAAAAAAAAAAAAAAAGGTGAGTGTTTATGTAATTATCCTGAAAGCAGCAATGCAGGCAGGATTTCCTGCAGGTAATATCTACCTGTTGCCATGCCAATTTCATTGTGATTGGTGGATCTGTGTGAAAAATTTTGGTGGTTTTCAGTTCACCTTCTATTGGCAGGCACAAAAATAATCCCATGGCCCAAAAAACAAATCATCCCTCCCTTGTAGGCACAGTCAGTATTCCCCAGAGTATGGCAGTACAATGTGTTAGGCTCCTAAATACTCTAGGAAAGTCAAATCCTTTAATGTACATGATGTTATTTTTTTCTAACATGAAGTCTGCACTTCAGGCCTTGTTAGAGGGGCTTAACCTTCTCTACTCATGGTTCTCATTGATGAAAATCTTGGTGGGTTGTGGGTTTTTTTGTTTGTTGGTTTTTTGGGGTTTTTTTGGGTTGTTTTTGGGTTTTTTTTCGGGGTTTTTTTGTGGGTTTGTTTGTTTGTTTTTTTGGGTTTTTGTGGGTTTGTTTGTTTGTTTGTTTGGTGGTGGTTTTTTTGGTTTGGTTTGGTTTGGTTTGGTTTGGTTTTGGTTTTGGTTTTGGGTTGGGTTGGGTTGGGTTTTGTTTGGTTTTTTTGTGTTCCTTCCCCCACCCCCTTTTTTCCCAGCTTTGGCAGAGCCGTTGACTGTTCTGAGGGGTTTTCCATGTTTGTCTCCATTTGGAATTGGCTTTCCCCTGTCCCAGTCCAGAGCCAAGCTGCCCACCAGCTCTGCTCCACCCAGTGCCTGCTCAGCAATGCCTGACACCAACACCCCTGCAGGAAATCCAGCACTCCCAGCTGCCTTTTGCCAGAGCTGTCTAAAGCACAGCTCTCCACAGCTGGCATGGAGAGTTTGGTGCAGAGGCAAAGCCAAGCCTGGAGGGAATTAGGAGAACTGGGAGGGTTTTTTCACAGAGAAGCAGCAGTTTTTGTTGGAAAACTCGGAGCTGACAGACTCCATGGGAAGTTTGTGGGCCCTGCAGCAGTTAATGGACACACAGACTCATCACTTTTTTGGTGACCTGAAGTAATTTATCAGTTTAGCATTTCTCTGCAGCCTTTTTCAGGCTGACAGTGATTTAGGTCGATAACTAAAATTAGCCGGTGTCGCTGTCACAAATATCCTGATACTTGCAGAATTTAATAAGACACCTTTCCTGCACTGGCAGGAAGGCTTTATTCTCCAAACAGACTCCTGAGTTTCTGAGGACTGGGATCCCAAGCCTGACATGAAGCCAAAGCAGTCAATTCTATCTCAGGTGAGCAGCAGTTCTTGGGTTCCTCCTCTAAAGGTGCCCTTGTCTTTTGATCTTGACTACAGCACTCAGACCCGGATCCAAAGTACTGAAAACAACTTGCTTTATGATGGGGAGTAAAATAAAAAAATCAATACCTTTAGCCAAAGAGCCAAGGATTGAATTACCCTCAATATGATTTGCCTTCCAGAGAAGGGCTGAGGCACATTGGCAAGAGAGTGTGCAGAGACTTGGCTTGTGCAGAGCTTGAAGTGTGTGCCCACTCCACAGTCACCCTTCTCTCATCTGCCAAATGCTGCTACTAGATTTTTTTTCTTTATTTTTTTTTTTTCTTTCAAAGCTGTTATCAGTTTATATATTCTAAAATGTAGTTTATATATTCTAAACTGAACATTAGTGGATCACACTACAGATTGCCTCTTGTTGATGGTGTCTATTGTACCTTTCCTAACTCATAACCTGGAAAGGATTGGAACCAGAGCACTCAGGACAACCCTTAGAGTGGAGCTGTTTTGCCATAGAGTTTTAACTGGACTCTTCTGAAAATAATAATAAAAAAAAAGCTTTTATTGCCACAAGGATCCCTTACTTAGTGCTGAATGTCTCTTTGCATTGTTTTGTTTCACTGATGGAAAAAAAAGCAAATGCAAGATTTTGTTAGGAAATGAAAAGTGACGAACATTAAAAAATATATTACTGTACAGCATCTTAAAATATTTGACATTTAACAATGTTTACAAAGAATGATATTATCAGCTACGTATTTTTGAAGAGCATAAGTACTCATGCATGTTTGATGAAAAATCAAACAGCAGCATACAGCTATTTAACCAAATAAGCACTCAAGCATCATTGGATACACATAGGATTAATAATATCATAGAAAAAATATTTCCCTTAGGGAAAACATGGAAAGCTGCAGCATTGTCCTCTCTTCCTATTTTCACTTCCTGAAATACCAAATTCTTCCAGTCCTGCTTTGCAAGAAGACACATTGCATTTGGAATCTGCATGCAGTCAGAGGGAAAACCCTGATGGGAGGAAAGCACTTGCCCATAAATTAGCAGCTTTATGAATATTTGAGTTGGTTGCACTCCTGGAGCATCCTGGTGGGTCAGCTCTGCTGTGGCTGCACAAATGTGCTTCTCTGTGGCAAACAAGTGCAGTGAGAAATGGATCCAGGCTGGCTGCAGGCAGGCTGTCTGTACACTGATTATCATCTGAGCATGATGGAGGGGAAGATTAAAATGAGGATAAAGGATATTTTCTGTTAAATTATAAAAGAAGGATGTGCTTGTATGAATTTATCTCCTGTAATTTTCACTGTGTATGTGTGTAATGAGATAATGCCTGCTAATCCTCACAAATCAACCAGGAATATGTTTGAAAAAGTTTAACTCCTTACTTCCCCTCATGGGTGGCATTTAAGATTCCAAATTCCCTGGGTTTACTCCTTCAAAGTAAGGCTTGAAAGGGCAACAGCTGTGAGCTCAACACTGTATTTCACTTAGGAACTTCTGAGTAATTTACCACCAGCCTAAGGTGTGAAAATGTTACTACATCACCTAGAACTATATGAGGCACACTGGTCACTATCTAATTGTTCTGTTTCCTATTGGGTAGATAGATATTTTTGGTTTAGAATAAGATAGATGACCTGAGAAAATCAGTATAAGAAGTCAGTGTCCAGTTCTAGGGATACAAAGGTAATTAATAGAAGATTGATTAAGTAATGAAGGGCAGAAGTTCTGTGCAAATGGGGATTGGATGACACCATGAACTTGAAATGCAGAATAGCAGAGGCTCTTTCATTTTACCAGATGCAAGAGCCCTGAAACACAGTTTTCTCTTTCCTGAACACTGAATTTTTACTAATAAAGCACTAATAAAGAGTGTGTAGGCAGCCTATTCCTGTCTCCATTGTTATGCTGAAAAGACACCAAATCTCAGGACTGATGTTGTCAGTGAAAGGAACTGTTGTGAGAGAATTGTCTCTCTTTTGGTCACACTTTTAACAAAAATAACTGCATCCCTTATAAGTCTTTTAAATGTGGCAGATGTTTTTTATCCTTCCTCCCTTGAGTTACTTATGTTGCATCCTCTTTATTAGGTAGAGACATATATAATTCAAAAGACACGATTAGAAAATTGAATAGAAACATTTGGTGATAACTGTATTAGGAATGCTGGGACTGTTATTGTGACTACACGAAGCTGCATCCAGTCTGCTTTACAAAGTTATTTCTTTAAACAAGAGAAATTGGCTGCCTAACTTTGAAAACTTCACTTGGGATCAGCCTGGGAGCAGCGTTGCATTATTTCTGGCAGATCTTTCCAGCTTTATAAAGAGGGAGGAGAAAAAGTCAAAATACACAAAATTGCCACTGTGATTTGTCTTAAAAGGAGAAATGTGCCTGTGATTTGTCTGAAAAGGAGGAATGTGTGTGTGAGTTTGTGAAGCACACAGGTATTTGCTTTTTGGAAGGTTTTCTTGTTAGACACTCTCCCCACCCTTTAAAACTCTCTGATTAATCCTGATGCAAAATAGGACAACCTATTAATTATAAAAAAAACCCCCCTCTTTCACAGGATGTAAAACTCATTTTACATAAATCCTTATTAGCCATATCTTCTCAGTGTAGCAGAACTTTACTTTTCATGTCTCTTGACAGCTCCCAGTTTGACAAAGGAAGCTTAGCTTCGCTTAAGAAAAAAGCAAATCTATTTTTTTTTTTTTTTTTTTTTTTTTTTTTTTTTTTTTTTTTGGGATTCCAATTAACACATTGGCATTGTGTTATAGAGCTGGAGGTGTATGAAATTATTCCCTGGGTGTTCACCACCACTGGGAAAGGTGATTGATTCTGCTACCTGGAGGAAGCAATAGATAATGTATTAAGTAACACAGGGCTGGTTTGTTTTGTTCCCCCTAAGCAGAAGACAAATCCCATCTTCATTTTAATTTTTACATGAGAGGCAGCACCACGCAGAGGCACAGCTGCAAAGCTCCAACTTCTGCTGCTCCATCTTGGGGGCCCCAGTGAAGCAGAACATTAATCTGTACAGCAAACAAATGACTATCATTTACATAATTACATTTAGTCACCATTTATAACATATTCATAAGTGCACGAGCGAGAATGATGCATTTGCTGTGTAAGGGATGGAAATTGTGGAAATCAGCCTGGGCTTTGCCAGGACAGGAGGAGCAACAAAAAGAAGTGATTTTTCCAGTGGGTTAGAAAATTTACACTTGTGATTTTTGAGTCCAGCTGTTCTTACCTGTCCCTTCTGGTATTTTTTTTTTTTTTACTGATGGGCTTTATTTCTGTGAGTGACTGTGGGGGTTTTTGTGTAAACACATGGTAATTCATACAGTGATTTTTTTTGGGGGGGGGAAAAGGGCAAAAATGGGTGTTTCTCCAGAAATGTTTCCATTAACAATTCAAGTTTGACATGAAAATGAAAGGTAGAAATCAAAAGGACTTCCAATAAATGTCTTTTGTCTTTAACTGTGGCCCTTATGATTACCAAACTTGCTCTGCACAAGAGATTAAATAGATGTGAGTAAATCTTTCATAAAGTTTAAGTAAGTCTTCTTTCCCCAGAAGAGTATCAAATAATAATCTCAGCCACCACTTTTATCCCTACCAATGTTTGCTTTCTCTGCTATTACTTTTTCTTATTTTTCTTCGTTTCACTCTTTTTTTTTCTACTTTACTCTCCTTTTTGTCCCTCTTGATTTTTACAAGTCAAAAGGGAAGCAACCACAGCACCAAATGGTGAACTGAGAGAAATCCTCTAACAGTTATTTATATTTCAGTCTCCATATTTCACATATTTTCCTGTAATTCTGCCACTCTGAGCAATTGGGCAATTATTTCTGAAATTTGTTTGTTCATTTCTTTTTTACTTCAATTATTTATGTGAGTTTTAGAGTTCTCACATAAATGCTTCACTGTAATTCTGAAGAACGTACGAGTACAATTCAGATTTTGGAGAAAACAAAATTAGGTGATATAAAAATTATCTGACAGGGCTCTAATTTCCAGGAGAAAACAAAAGGCTGGTTTTAGTGGAATTTTTTCTTTTGGTTTCAATTGATTATATTAGATGAGATGTTTTTCATATCTCCTAATTTTGTTTTCTCCAAAATCTGAATTGTACTTGTACATTCTTCAGAATTACAGTGAAGAATTTCTGTGAGAACTCTAAAACTCAGATAAATAATTGAAGTAAAAAAAATTTAATTTGCTAAATTTAGTTTCCAGGATTGAAAAACTTAAAATAATAATAAAATAATAATAATAATATAAAAAGATTGAGGAGCAATTTTTCTTTTCACAATATACTTTTTTTTACAAAAAAAAAAAAAAAAAAGAAAATTAAAAACAAAACAAAACTTGCTGTGGGATCCATCCCCTGTGAGCAGAGCTGCATTTAGACACGAGATGAGCAAAGAGGACTGACAATTTTCCTTTTAAATCCAAACTTTGGGCTCAATTCAGCTTTGAGAAAGTTTCCTGCCAGGAGTGCTAATATTCCTACAACTCCAAGTTACTCAGATTTTTTCAGCCCATTGTGTTCAGAAGAGTCACAGTCAGAGAAATCCCAAGGAGAGCTTTTAAATGCAATAGCACCGTTCATTTCCAACGCCCACACGTTTTATAAAAAATTTAATGTAATCTTTTCCAGAGTAATTTTCATGCAAATCTACTGCATTCTTCGTGAAATAAAATAGATGCATCCCAGTTACACTTCAGATGACCTCCCTGTTTTCAGAGATTTAAAATCCCATAACTCTTCATGCATTCCTAAGAACTGGCTTTGGTTGGGGTTTTTTTTTTTGTTGTGGGGAGGTGTTTTGTTTTGGTTTTAATTTTCTGGGTTTTTTTGTAAAAAAAGATATATTGTGAAAAGGAAAATTGCTCCTCAATTTTTATTTTTTTTTTAAAATCTTTTTACAATCCTGGAAAATAAATTTAGTAAATTAAAAAAAAAAAAAAAAAAAAAAAAAAAAAAAAAAAAAAAAAAAAACCACCACATATTGGAAATGAATTTTCATTTGGTGTACATTTCAGGCTCTTGGTACTGTGTTTTTGTGGGTTTTTTTGGTTTTTTTCTGATCCAAGTAGTTAACCTATGGGGGAACAGGAGAAAAGTTCTGTGACCTCTGGACTATTTCTGCCTTTGGCCTTTTTCACTTAAATAAAAATCTTAGCACCATAAATTAAACAATTATACAGAACTTCTGCTATTACTCAGAAGTTTATTAATATTACTTATTATATTATTATAGAATATTATTAATATTATATATAATTAATATAATATGTAATATATTTAATATAATATATAATTAATATAATATATAATAATATTATATATAATTAATCTAATATATGATATTATTATATAATATTATTAATATTACTTATTAATATTATAATATTACTTATATTACTGTTATAAAATTTTAAGTAAAATTTTAAAAAATATGTAAATACTTTTTTTTGGTGGCAGTAGTAGAAATAAGAAACAATAGAGGCATATCCCAAATGATCAGTAACGTTGTAGGTTAATACTGGGCAGTGAGTTGTTTTACTACATGTAGTAACGTGTTATTGGAAAATAGAGATGCCTTTCAGCATATGCCTGTGCCAATGAAATTGTGTAAAAAAGATCCCTAATGCCAATCAAGCTGATCATTTAGGGCTAATAAAAACCTCTCTTCTCAGTTTTATTCACTCTGCAATTACTGAACTGTTTCGATGGGAAGCTGACAAGCCCCTTGGAGGCAATAAAACAGACAAGTTCCTGGAGATCACATTCCAGCCCAGCCCTCTGTGTCTCTATAATCTAAAACAGGTTTTAGAACCTTTGGGATTTTTAACTGACTCCCATAAAATTGACGCACAGCTGTGAGGATTAAATAATGCTCAGGGAAAAACCTGTTCTCAATCCAAAAATGACCAGATCTGGAATGGTGGTGATATCTAGAAAAAGATATCAAAGAAAAAATGTAATGAAAACTATTTTTCTGGCCATATGAAAAGGATGTCCATGCGGAAGGGACGGGATCTGTGCTGCACAACAGAAATCCAGACACAATTTCCTTTTGTGGAAATCAATATCCCCCAGCCCTGCCAAGAGCCCAGTTTGGCACTTTGGGAAGATAAGAGTGAGAGGAGGAAGAAGAACACAGTTTAAAAGGCTTAAGAGGATTTCGCCTTCATTTCCTGATGACAAGATAAATATTGTCTTGGGCAATTCCTAAACTCTAAAGTTTCCTAAAGAATCCCAGCACCCTGATAACCATCTCACAGCTGTAACAAATACCGTGGGATGGCCTTGGGTTTTGTTTGCAGAATTTGGGACTTGGCAAAAAAATAGGAAATAGGGAAGGTTTACAGCTTCCTGTAAAGCTACTGTGATAGATGTGAGAGAGAAGAGAAAAAGAGTGAATTTACCACATAGGAGAGTACGATAATACTAATAATGTGCCAATAATAATATAATCTAATATACTATATAATAGTATTATATAATACTGTTATATAGAGAGAGTAATTGCTTATATATTATATGTTATATATTATAAATTATATATATGTTATATATTATACATTATACATTATACATTGTATATTATATACTATATATTATATATTATATATTATATATTATATATTATATATTGTATATTATATATTATATATTATATGTTATATGTTATATATTATATTAGAGAGAGAGTATTATATACTATAATACTATTATAGCATACTATTATATAATAGTATTCTTTATTATAGTATATAGTATATACTATTATATACTATAACACTATTATAATATACTATTATATATACTATAATACCATATAGTATATATAATATATACTATAATACTATTACAGTATAGAGAGTATTATATACTATATTACTATTATTATATATAGTATTATAGTATATAATACTATTATAGTATTATAGTATCTATATATCTATAGTATCCAGATTCAGGAAGGGAAGTGAACTGCCCATCAGTCAATGCAGAGTGAGCCTGAGCTTTATCCATCTCCAGGAGACACATGGCAATTTTATAATCCAATCCAATGTGCTGCATGGTGGCACCCAGGAGACAACCAAGGAGGTTCCCTAGGCCTCCCTTTCTTGTGACTTTTGAGGAAGAATAATCTGTTTTGCACATTTCTCTCGGCACTGTTGCACTTGTGCACACTTTGATGGTGCCCCTTTTAAAATCCAGGGTTCTCTTTCTCCAATTTGCACAAGAGGTTCAGATCATGCTCACTTTACTTGTTGTTTCCCCCATTCCACAGTTATATTTTAGCAAATAGAGAACTATGGAAAATGAGTAGGACTTGAAAATTTCCCCTGATATGCAAGTGCTGTCTCTTCGTCCTACAAGGACCCATGGAGAGAAAAGGGCCTGATGGTTGTTTCTTTTAAAGTAACACAGCTCAGAGTATCTGCCTCCCCTCTGAATGAAGTTAAAATGTCATTATTGTGATTGATAGCAGTCAAAAATTCATCTGTGAGAAATCCTGCCTTGATGTGCTGAGCAGCTTCAGCTGAGCCCTGGCCTGGCAGAGCTCTGACCTGCTCCTGTTTGTCCATCCAGCCTGTGCCCACCTCAGACACATCACAAAACCCCAGCTCATTCACCTCAGGGTCAGTTTGCCTTTGTTGTCTTTTGACTTCAGACTCTGCCCGTATCCTGCTCTCTATATTGAAATATTCCCATTTCAGATCCTGGCACTGAGAAGGCACATGAATTATTCAAGGAACAAGTGTGTGCAGTTGCAGTCATCACAAAACTCTTCAGAAGTGGAATACCTTTTTTTTATTTTTGGAGTTTCAGTAAACTCTAAAAAAGCTCTTTTCTGGCAAAAAAAAAATGTATGCATCATTGAAAGAAAGCAGTAATTCAGCAACAGTATGCTAATACAAATTAGAAGTTCTCTTTCATAGTGCATTACTGAAAATGATGAACTTTAAAGGTCCCATGGCAGACAGCTGGAGGATGATATAGTATATTAAATAAATGTTTACTGCTCTGGAGGCCTGGGAGGCCTGCATCCCTTCTCATCTCTGAGGCTTTCTTCAGCCCCAACACACAGTAATTACCATTTTCACCAAGTCCAGCTTATTAGAGTATCTGAATGTGGCAGGGCCATGGAGGGCACATTGCAGCTGAAAGATCCATGAGCAAACAGCTCCCCAGTAAAAGCACCCTGTAATTGAAAAGAATGACTAGTTACAAATTAATAATTTGCCTTCCCTGGAAATTACTGGGTGTGATTACACTTCAGGCCTGCAGTCATTCCACTTGCTGCTGGCCAACATTTAATGTTTGCACACCATTATCCCATTAAACCAGAAACTAAACCCTGACAGCAGACTCCTGTGATGTTACTCGGTGTGTGCATTTCAGAAAGGGGATGGCCAGCCTCATATGGAAATCAGTTTTGAATGTTGGGAAAAGATTGCTCTTTGCATGGTTCACTATTTATTTTTGTATTATTATTTTTTTGCATGTGGGCAATAAATGAAATCAGTAACAAACAAGCCTGAGGCAGTGTGCCTGGCCAGGTGTCAGGATAAGCTGAGCACATCAGAGTTTCCCTTGAGCTCCCCACGAGTGGCAGGGTGGGTGAATCTCCTTGAGGCATTGCCTGGGGATTATCAGAGGAAGTTTTGCCAAGTCTGCACAGCACTGGGCAGTTTGAGGTGTTGCCTTTAAGGCGCTCTGACTCTTTTACATCCTGAAGCTCAAAATCCACCTGTTTTTTGTGGCCAGAGGTGAGGAGACAGGCATGGTGCAATCGGGGCTGGTTTTCCTAAGTCCTCATCCTCAATCTCAAGCCTTCCATGCCTTTAGTGAGGCACCACCATGAGCTACAATAAAAATGTTTTGCTGTTCATCAGGCTTTGGGAAAACTCAGCAGTGAAGGTGCAGTGTGTCTGTCCTTGGAACAGATGCTGCCTTTAGCATGGAAAAGATGTGGAGAAGTCAATTAAATATTTGTGTCCTTGCTTTTCTCACAGGACACCAAACCCCCTGGCAGCACAAGGGAGTTAGGAATAGAGAGAGTGGATTAAAGGTACAGACTGCAGGAACTTCCTCAGGACTGAGTTTGCACCAGTGGAAATCCCAGAAGTCCAATGACAGTTCAGTCTGGTTGGTATAATTTATTGACATTATGAACTCTCAATATAGGTGTTTTTATGGCCTTTTTTTGGTTTTAAGACTGTAATTGCATTTAAAATTGCCAATTTAAATTTATTAATTTACTCATATTAGATGGTAAAAGCAGTGTTTTAAACTTCAGGGTCTGCAAGCTGAAACAAAATTCAAAGTGGAATCAATTCCAGCTGAAGGGGTGTTTTCCTTGGGAGTCAATGCACAAGGGAGGAGGCAGCAATACTCTGTGTGTTAAAGGTTTCTGAACAAGAGAGGAAGAAATGCTCTGGCTGATTAGAGGCTGCTCTGCTCTCTGTGGGAGGAGACTGTGCAAGGACACTGTGACCCCATCTAATCTCAAGCCTATAAACCTTTTATCTCTACAAGAACTCTTGCTGCAGAATCACAGAAAAATAGAATGGTTTGGGTTGGAAGGGAGCTTAAAGGTCATCTGATTCCAGCCCTGCTGCCATGGGCAGGGAACCCTCCAAAGCTCCAGTGCCAGGGGAGGAGAGGAATGCACAAAGGATTGACCAGCCAGGGCTGAAGTGTGCAGGGCCAGGGAACCCTCATTTGGCAAGTGAGCTTTCATTGACTGAGCTGAGTCCAGATTCCCCCAGGAATTTTGTCAGCAGGGCTTGAAAACAGCTCTAAATGCTGCAATGTGTTTCCTGAGGAGCTGAGGGAGCAGAGCCTTTGCCACCTTGTCTCTGCTGTGCTGGGAGCACGGCCAACAAGACAGGGAGGCATTTAGTTTAAATATTTCTCTGCAAACTAGATTCATTAAAACTGCTTCCCCTGATTGCCCTGCTGCAGCTGAAGCCATCAAACTTGTGCATGGAGCCTGTGGCACGGCCAAAACTCATTCCAAGCTCTGTTAGCCTGGCACAGAGCATGACTTTGTATTGCTGCCTGCACAGTGGTGCTGCCCTACATCCCACCTGCCTCCAGGAGGGCTTTCAATGGACTCTTCACCACCTTCCTGTAGGCACCAGCACAGGGAACAACCTCTGATTTTCCTCAGATTTGTATTTTTCAGGAATATTTATATTTTTGAGGAATATTTATATTTTTGAGGAATAAGAGATGAATATTGCAATGTGGCTTGGGTGCCTTCACACTCCTGTGCAGACCTCAGTGTGTACCTGTGTGGACACTGCCTGTCTGCCCATCTTCTGTTGGAAAATTGGATTAAAAACTCCTGGCTGTGCCTTGGAGCACATCAGTAACTCAAAGTGAGCCCTCCCTCCACAGCCTCATCCTTTTGCACACATTGTACATGAAATGCATGGATATTTTAGCAGTTTCTGTTTAAGGAACTTGCTGTTTCTCTTTCTTCCACTACAAGCAAAGCTCAAAGATGTGCAATAAGGGGAAATCTCTCTGAATTAATAGCAGGAACCTCTATTGAAGCTGGTCCTGTCCTTCATCACCTTCTGCTGGAGCTGTGATGAGTAAGACTTTACTCACACTCCGTCAAAGTTCTGTATTTTTTCCTTTTTTCCCCTCCTCAGTTATCTGTCACACACTGAACTAGAGCTTTGCTGAAAGTTATTGTGGGGGTGAAGTGTTTAATATATATATTACATAGTTATATATATATATATAAAATATATATATACATAATAGTTATATTATATTATATTATATTATATTATAACTATTATAATATATATTATATTATATTATATTATATTATATTATATTATATTACATTACATTACATTACATTACATTATATTACATTACATTACATTACATTACATTATATTATATTATATTACATTATATTATATTGAAACTATTATTATATATTATATAGAAACTATAGTTTCTACTAGATGTGAGTGGATTCAAAAGGTTAACAAAATATTTTATTACTTTAGATCATTCCTCTTCCTAATGGTTTCCTTTTTTGTCCTCAGCATCCCAAATTCTATTGCTTTTAAAAAGTCTTTGACTAGATACCCAACTGTATTATTTTTTATAGTACATTAACTTCTCATTTTTAACCAGTAACTTGCTAATTAAGTAAATAAATCTTATAAAAAACACAGAAATGTCTGGTATAAAACTGATTAAATAGGAATATTCTATGGAGCAGCACCCACTCCCTGTGAACACAGTCCTTTCTTTCAGATCTGGGAAAACTTTAACACTTTTGTGATGCAGATTTCTAGTATCTTCTGTGTGTTTTTAAGATAATTCTTTCCTCTTGAAAGCCTTTCCCTGCTTATCCATTTCCTTTTTTTTTTTTTTAATATTGTATTTATTTACTTGCCAAGCTCTATTTATAATTTTGCCTCTGTTTTCATTATTTACTACATTAACAACTGCTTGGTTCAAATCTTCCCACACATCAAAGTGCAAGTCAAAATATTCAAGTGAAAACGCAGCTCAGATTTTTTTTCTGTTTATGTTATGAAGAATTAAGCCTCGAAGGCAGGAGGTAAATGATTTGAGTAGGTTACTTAATCATTGCCTCCTAAATATAATTAACACATGGTAGCTAACTTCTGTGGTCAATTTTTAGTGCTGGAAGATCAGTGGAGCTTTCTCTTGGAAAATCTCTTCCCATTTACTCTGCCATGACTCTGGATTGCATCATCCCACTATTTTTATGCTCAAGAAAACAAGTTTGAGGCAGATAATCAGATAAAATAATACAGAGCTCCTTACCGGACACCTTGGGAAGATATAGGGAGTGATTAGAAATATTTATGGTTGAAATTTCTTCTGACCTTCTGTTGATCAGTCTCTACAATCCTCCTAACACAGATAAAATCTCTATTGTCCATGTCCCATTGGGGTCATAAAGCAGATTCCCCTTGCCTGCAGGGTACAACGTGGAGATTATTTCTGGGGTTTCTTTCTAATCACATTGTGCTTTTCTTTCACACTCTTAGATTGCATTGTGTCAAACTCTAGACTGAGAAATTCTTTAAAAACAAACAGAACTATTCTGCCTTTCTTTCCCAAATATATATTTTTATTTTTATTTTTATTTTTATTTTATTTCTATTTTTATTTTTATTTTTTATTTTATTTATTTATTTATTTATTTATTTATTTTTATTTTTATTTTTATTTTATTTTTATTTTTTTATTATTTTATTTTTATTTTTATTTTATTTTTATTTTTATTTTTATTTTTATTTTTATTTTTATTTTTATTTAACAGGTGTTTTTCTCTCCCTTCTTGTGGTGCCATGGGGTGCCAGCTTTGAGGGGACACTGGGGAGACTGTTCACAAAGGAGACTCCAGTGCTTTTTAGTTTCTGGAAGGACTAAGGCAGGAAAGCACTTCATTCTATGTGCTTACACATTTTATAGAGCATTACAGGTCTTCTGTTAATAATTTGAAAGCTCAATGGTTTGCTTTTGGAAATAAGTACCTCGGATAAACACTTCTCACCCTTGTAAGTTTTCCATTTCTTTGACATACCAGACACAATGAATACGAAGGAATTTTTTCTGTGAGTGGAGGGGAAAAATACTTTCTATACAGTTTTTTAAATCAGGAGAAGAGAATTTGTCAAAACAATAGAACCATTTTTATTTTTTTTTAGGGAAAAAGCTCAAACCTCTACACTCCGCAGTTCTTTATTATAAATAAATCATAAATCCTGTGCTAGAAAACTATGATTTTTTCATACACTCTTCCCTTCAATCATCATTGTGGAGTTTTCCTGATGATTGCACCAAGTGACAGCCCTTTTCCCTTGTATTTGCATCCATTTATTTCCACATGTTCTGAGATAACATGTAAAACTTCTCCTACTTTTTTTTTACTTAGTTAGCAAATGCAAGTGCTCTAAAATTCCAATGAGTAACTCCTCTCCTGCCACACCTTTCCAGTTCACTGCAAATACCCAACTTTGCCAAAATGAGAGCACAGGGAGGTTGGTTGTTGGCTTTTACCTAAAGCCAAGAATTCTATATATGCATCCACAAACTGGTTTCCATTTGTCATTTGCTTCCTTCTTCCAGAAAAGTGGGTGATGCTGCAATAGTGGCCTTTTCCCCCAGGTCAGAAGGGTTGGTGACACCTTTTCCATGCCCCAGCAGTGACATGGTTTTGTTGGCCACTTGGTTGTCCTCAGAGCAAGGGGGATTTGGGCACCAAGGTGGCACAAGTCACTTGTTCAGGTCCCCACTTGTTTGGGATCAAAGCAATTCTCCCAACAAAGTTGATTTTGTGCCCTGCAGAGCTCAAACACTTTTTGTGTGTTGCCTCTGAATGACTCGTAAAATTTCTGTAAATGTTCAGTGGTTGGGGTTGGAAAGAAAAAAAAAAAGAGAATCCATAGATGCAGCACTCTTGGATGGAGCCTTGGGTGTGTTTCCCAAAGTTTCCCTCCACACTGCAGTGGGACAGGGGGGTGAAATCTGCTCTGCCTTTGTTCAGCTGCTTCAGGGGGGGCTGTAAAATACCAAAGTGTGGATTTAGGAGCTGCCCCCTCATTAAATTCACCTCCAGATGTGCAACAACACCATTGAACAAAACACAGCTGCAAGTGTTTTTTTTTTTTTTCATTTTGGACATACAGGTATGGAGAGAGAGAGGGGAAAAATTTGTTTTCAAAGAAAAAAAAAAATGCATAGAGAAGTGTTTCTCAGCTTGATGAAATATAAACACAGAGATGTGTGTGCACAAGGCGTTCCTGAGTCTGCACTTCTGTGTAACACAACCCTCGTGGGTTCAGCCTGTTGCACGGCCCTGGCAAACAGATTTGTTTCAGATTTGCTCTGGAAAATCTGTTGCTGGAAGAGGGCTCAGCAGCGTGGCCTTGGCCCATTTGTCACAGTTCCTCGGGATAAGTGACTGTCACAGCCTCCTGTGGACACCTGCCTGCTGGCTCCTGGCCAAGGGCATTCCATTTGTCATTCCCAATAAACCTTTCCCGTGATTCTGTCACAGGAGAGGGGATGGCACCTTGGGCAGGCACTCACACCCAGGATAGGATCCAAAATTTGTGTTGTAAGTGCATTAACAGGACACTGGATGTCTCTGAATGATGCTAAATTTCTATTCTATTTTGTTAACTGTGCACAGCCTACATAAACCCATGGGGAAAAAAAAAAAAAAGATTTTTTTATTGAACAAAGTGGGAGGTTTGCTTTTTTCATTCCATGCAGAAGCAGACGTGGGTGGATTTCAATAGGTGGGCAGTTTTCAGGGGTCAGAGAGGCACTAGAGCTGAACCAGGGGAGGACAAGGACACCACCACCCCATTCTCATCCAAGCAGTTTTACCTGGGTTTGAGTAAAGGGCAGTGACCTCCTTATTTCATCACATTGCTAATCAAACCTTCTGTTTGCTGTGTCAGCCTCAGTACCTGGTGGATATAAAACTTTTCATGTTACATCACCCTGAATTATATTCCATCATAGCCCTGGGGAATATTAATCACCATTTTATTACATTTATCTGAAGAAGCTGGAACCCGTTATTGTCATTTTCAGCTAAACATTATGGAGCAACAATGAGATTGAACTAACATATACCTAGTAATTAGCAGTAATGGTAATTAGGAGGAGAGAAAAAAAAATAAAATAATTGCCAGTAATAGATTTTCCCATGTGATTCTGAACAGGGTAGCACTGAGCCATCTGAGCTACCTCACTTTGAATACTTCCCTAAAAATCATTGCTCAGCATTTCACAAGTGCAGGTTCTTTCCTTGTGAAATACAGGTCAGATTGTATTAGACTGGGATCTAATTTAATGTAGCTCCTACTACTCCCTTTAATTTCCCAAAGCACTTTACAAAGCAATAACGGGCACTAGCAGTGTGATACAGGAGCAGGTAAATCTATAACTTATTTGCACTGGGCCAGTTCCAGGCTTGTTTTTAGCTCGTGTAGCTCCACTGCCTGTGGTGTGAGACTGATTTACACCAGTTAGGATTTGGTCCAAAGCCAATGGCGTGTACATAAAATGGCCAAGCATATGGAATGCTATTTTAAAGAAAAATGAGAGGTTAGCGAGGAGAACCCATTTATTTCCTCTTACTTTTTAGAGCTCTGTGATCCAACACCCGCAGAATTTAATAAGAGGTTTTGGCTTGGGTCCCATGTGAGAAATAAGATCCTAATTTTTTCCCTGAAGGACACTAGCAAAGGAGATTTCATTAAGTGTCCCATCCACTACAAGCCACGTTTATAAGTGAAGGTGTGTTGCAGGTACAGAGGAGTGTGTGGAAGGACATCTGTCATTATGTTTCCAGAAGAGAAAGGGGAAAACAGAGCATTGTTTCTCAAATGATTTATTGTTTGTCACTGGCACTTCGCATTCTAAGATTTGAGGATGAGAAGTTGATCTACCCAGGTCCTTGCCTGAAGTACTTGCAGAGTATCTTTAGTCTCAGTGCCTTTGCAGACCCTCCTTGACAGAGATCAAGGCTTGAAAACGAGGAGTTGCTCTTGGCACCACAATTAATTTTATTTTTTCGCCTCTCTCTTTTTCAAACACCTTTTCCCACGGAGGGCAGCAGCTGCACATCTCCACATCAGGAGCCATTGGTGAACACAATCCTCCAGCTTTTCTTTAATGAGTCTCTTACCTTTTCCCCTGATGGAAAGGCTCAGAGATCACAACTCTGCCTTCTAATGCTAAAGCAAATCCAGTGGCCACTGCAGGAAAACTGGAGTTAACAAATTCCTTGTACATTCTTTTGGACTTTAGAAATGCCTGGTCTGTCTGCTTAGCACCTCCTGAAAATCTTCTCCTTGACCCCTGGTGCTGTTGATGTCTGAATCAACCCCCATCCTTTGACAGTTTGCACATTTTATTTCTGGATGGGAAGTGTACCACAGGCAGGAAATGTGAGCCTTGTTTAGGGATTGTGCAGGAAATTTGTTTTGTCATGGATTTCTTCAATATTACGTGTACATAACAGTCTCCCTTTAGCTCTTTAAACTCGAGTTTGGACTATCTGGTTTGATATTATTTCATTGTATGCTTTATATTTTGCTTTTTCATGTCTTAAATTTCTTGGGAAGGGGAATTGCTTTTTCTGGTGCTTTTTTTCCTAATAGTGTTGCTCATTTTCTGCACTAAAGCATTGATTCAAAACCATATTTTCTTTTTTAAAAGAACTAATCTTTCTATTACTTTTCCCTTTCGTATGTGCAAAATCTGCCTAAGAATACTTTGTCCAGCTTTCCAAGAGTGTCCTCCTGGCAAATTGGAAAAGCTGACTGACCCTTCCAGCATTTCAGCTTGGAGGCTTTGGAAATACTGATTATTTCAGCCTCAGCTTTATCAAAATATCTGTACATGCAGTCAAAAAATATGCAGCACCAGGATCTACAGCACTGCTGGATCTGCAGAGAAAAGGGAAGGGAAGGGAAGGGAAGGGAAGGGAAGGGAAGGGAAGGGAAGGGAAGGGAAGGGAAGGGAAGGGAAGGGAAGGGAAGGGAAGGGAAGGGAAGGGAAGGGAAGGGAAGGGAAGGGAAGGGAAGGGAAGGGAAGGGAAGGGAAGGGAAGGGAAGGGAAGGGAAGGGAAGGGAAGGGAAGGGAAGGGAAGGGAAGGGAAGGGAAGGGAAGGGAAGGGAAGGGAAGGGAAGGGAAGGGAAGGGAAGGGAAGGGAAGGGAAGGGAAGGGAAGGGAAGGGAAGGGAAGGGAAGGGAAGGGAAGGGAAGGGAAGGGAAGGGAAGGGAAGGGAAGGGAAGGGATCTCCTGTGGGAATTCTTTATGAGCAGACAACAGCAGCCGATCAGCTATTTTAGCTACTCCTTTGCAGACAGTTTGACAATCTGTTACAAGTTATACCCCAAAGTGCAGCCTTCCTTCTCAGCTTTTCTCCAAGTGATGATGTCTCCAGATATCCAGCTCCAAATAAAGTTCCCCTTCGATCCACTCCAAATGGCACTTTGTGTGTGATGAGCTTTCTGCAGATGCCCACTGATCAGCAGGATGGCTCCAAATCCCATTATAATCTGCCAGGTGGAAATAGATAAATCTATTAGCCCAGGCTGGGCTTGTTTCATCATTGTGACAGCTTCCCCATGAGCCTGCATTCATCAGATTCCCTCAGAGCAGCCTCCACATCCTCTGACAGTTACACTGCCATGGCTGGACTCTCTGGATTACGGCATCTTCAATCTTCATTTATTACCAATTATTATTTAATTATTATTTAGTTATTATTTATTATTTAATGAATAATCCAGGTACTTATCCACCCCCATCACCTCTCCCCCTTTTTTTTTCCTTCATTTTAAATTGATTACTAGATACCAAACCAATGGCTAAAATTGCTGCCATGAATTTTTATTTTTTTTTAACGTGAACTTCCTGAAAATTGTGTCAATCAAAATAAAATAACCAAAAGGAAAAAAAAAATTAAAAGGTTAAAAAACAATGAGGAAAAAAAAAATCCTATTTATAACTGAATAGTGACTTGTAAGAATTTTACTTGGTAAAATACATTAATTCCATGTATCCTAATGTGTGGTGTATGGGACATGAAACTTTTTGATTCAGTCATGAGAGAGGACAAGTGACACAAATCAGATTTCTGCAGCTTTCCTGGCACCCAGAGTTTGCAGCCTGTCCTGTGGATTTTACTGAGATGTGCAGCATCTTTAACC
Organism: Zosterops lateralis; assembly: GCF_965231275.1. Lineage (NCBI taxonomy): Eukaryota > Metazoa > Chordata > Aves > Passeriformes > Zosteropidae > Zosterops > Zosterops lateralis. The sequence continues at coordinate 921,192 of NC_139768.1, forward strand.
CTGCTGGGCCAATTCCTGATTAGTCCTTCAGAACTTTCTGTCTCACCCAAGTCTGTCATGAGCCATTTTCTACCTCTTTTTCCACTATTCAGGACCCTGGGGCTCATTTCCTACCTTCAAATCACTTCATTGAATAATTACAAAAGCTAAAATAAAACTAGTTCCTTTAGTTCTTTTAAAAAATGAGAGGAATTGCTGAGCAGAGCATTGCTGTGGGTGTTCACTAGAGCTGTGTGTTTGTTAGAGTGGCTTTAATCCCACAGCCAACAACAGTCCCAGTGGGTTTTGTTACTGCAGGATATCCATGGCCCTTTGCAGCTCTCTGTGCCTGCAAATCTCTTCTCAGTGACATGAGATCATTGCATCAGGCCAGCCTGAAAGTGTAGTGGTGTGGTTTTGGTTTTATCACTTTTATGGATGTATTTGTTCCTTGTTTTATATTGGTTTTTGTAAGTTGTAATGGTTTGCCCCATGTCACCCATGTCCAGCCCTTCTTGGTTTTACTCCAACCCCAGTTATGTGTCAGTCAGGAGTTATCCAGCCCCTGGGCCTTGTCTGTCACTTTGGGGTCTCTCCCAAAAGTCTGGAAAGTTCCAGTGAGGGCCCCAAGTGATTGGACAAAACCCTGGCTGAGTTATTGATTTGTTCTAATCTGTGTCATTGACCTGCAGAGCCAGACCCACACGATCCCTGATTTGTCCCCAGTTAAACCCATCCCTGAGTTCCTCCCCCCAATAAAAATGTTACTTTGGGGTGTTGAGGGCCTTTTTCTGCCAAGGGGTCACTTCTGCTGAGGGGTGTGTGCTGGGGCAGATCCCTGAGCTGAGGTTATCCCCACTGGGGATGAATAAAGCCAGTGGATAAACCCTGAGCAGAGTCTCTCTCTCTTTCCTGCTGTTGTGGCTTCTCTCCTTTGGGCAAACCAGAACCCAGGGGATGGGGGAGGTTCATCCTGCTACCAAACCATGTCCTTTACTGTCGTGGTGCCAGGGCTGGATGAGGCAGAGAGACACTGACACCTCTACAGAAAATATATCAAGGCAAGAAGTTTGACCTCCAGAAAAGAGAGCAGTAGAAACCCAAGAGTCATATTTCCAAGGTATGTTCTCCAAAACTCTGAGTTGCAGGTTAAATCTTGTGATGTGCGGGGTGTCTGCACAAAGAAGAATCCCAGTGGGTTTTTTTCCAGTATGTTACTCCCAGAACTCACATAAACTTTTAGCATCTCCAGCATCCTGTGGTAATGAGCTCCACAGTTTTAATTGCATTTTGTGCGAACTTTTTAATGCGCTTTCTAAAATCTGTGATCTGTTCGTTTAACTCCCCTTAATCCTTGCATTAGAAGAAAAGTGAATAATTGTCTTCTGTGCACTTTTCCATTGCTCCATTGATTTTATAGACCTCAGTCATTTCTTCCTCACTTATCTGTGCTCCAAATTGAAAAGTCTTAGCCCTTCCTCTTATAGGAGAGCTGCTCCTTCCCCTGGTAAGACCATCTCAGCTAGTTGTGTAAAAATAGGCTTTACAGTAAGTCTAAACCACTGAAAGACTTAATTTTCTTTTTCTATGCTGGCTGTAAAGTTATCCAAGAGGTATCAGCTCTGTGGTAAATATTTGTCTTGAAAGATTTTTAGTAATCAATGCCTCTTAAATTTTCTGCACGGTGAGGGGAAGTAGTGCTCCCAGTCTCCAACTGTTGCATAAATATTTTTCAGCCCCAGGATCCTGCATTGATTGAAGGTATAGCTGAGTGCCTGTTGCCCTCTACATTAATGCACAGATCTCATCAGCTGTCACAGTCCTCAGGCAGGAGACTCCATGGAAGGCAGAGGATGTGGAAGGAGCATCGTAGCTAATTAGCTAAATGACAAGAATATCAATTACTTCATTATTAAAGCCCACTGTTTCTTCATAACAGCAGAGAGAACTCTTCATGAGCAGCAAAACCTGATTTGTTGTGTCTGGAGTTCATACTGAGCCTCTGGCCCTTGCCTGTTTGTGTTCAGTGTCCCAGTTTGTCCCATCTCAGGGCTGTGGTGTCTGGCAGTGACCCTCCCTCCCTTCCACCCTCCCAGGCCAGCAGATCCTCCAGCTGGGCTTGTTCTGCTCAGGGCACCTCCTCAAATTAACTTCATCCTTTCCATCCACCTCCAGAAATTAATCTGGTCCTGTTAAGCCACACTGTCTTTTAAATGAGGTCTACACACCTTCTAAATTGCAAACTTTGCTTTTTCAGGGGTTTTCTTCTCTGTTCCAAAGGAAGGTGTGATGCTGACACAGGACAGCACTGCTCACACTTGCAGCCCACCATAAACATGGGACAATAATTGCAGATTTTGAACCCAAAATCACAGGCCTGTGTGGGAACCCATCTGGTGGGAGCAATAGGATTGCACCAGGTTTCCAGGCAGTCACTGTGATAGTCCAGGGTTAAACTTATTTCTGGGGTAGCAGGACCTGAGAACAGGACCTTGCCTTCACTGCAACCAGAAAATGGTATTTTCATGCCATTGCTTTAACCAAATCAAGTGTAACTTTGCCCAGGTAATGGGGAGAGGGGGATGATGGTTATTCTTAGTTAAACACGAAGGGCTGGGAATAAAGTTAGACAGGTCAGGTGGGTCTGTGCCTGTATAATCATCAATGTGACAAATGACATCATTGTTAATTGTAATGTCAGTTTGATAACTGAATATGATCATTATCTTAAACCAGAATCATGAGAATCGATTGTTACAGGTTTATGCTTGGGTAGAATCAATGGAACAATGGGGTTTAATGATTAACATGGATCCTTATGGAACAAGAAAAGTATAAAACTGTGTCCATTTTTTACTTCGACGGAGTTGGATTTGGGTCCATCCCCCGATTCTCAGAGCTCTCAATAAAGCACCACAGACAATCCTTCCATGATTGTGGGTTTTTCCTACACTAACACCTGCACAGCAAAAATTTTTGTAAATCTTCATTCAGGTTCCACCTCAGGAAGGCACCGTGTGTGGAAGCAAAGATGACACCAGAACCATGGCTCTGCAGGGAGGTGCCGAACAATCCCTCCTGGGCTGGGCATCCCCCCAGCAGCATTGCTCCATGGACAGGAGATTTTCCCCAGCTGTTTCCAGATGTTGGACACACAGACACCAAGCTGGTAAAGCACAGGGTTCTCTCTGATTTGTGTTTCTGAGGATCCAGAAACACAAATAGAGAGTGATCTCTATTGCCAGTGATCCATCCTTCTTGTGTTTGGCGTCTGAGGACACTCTGGAGCAGAGAGGGGAGGGATGAGCAGCGTGGCAGGGAAAGGGCACGTGCAGTAACTCACACACGGGCTGTAACATATGGCAGCTTGCACTTGCAAGCAGAAACTGATAAAAAAAAAAACAACCCTGTTAGCTCTCTCTATTGATCTCAGTCACAAAAGGAGCCTCTCCAATATCTTCACAGGACACTTTTGTTTTTTTCTCTTAGTTTGAGGGATTGAGTTCGCATTAAAATAAAAGACAGCTGAAGAGAAAAAAAAAAAAAAAATTAAAAAATCTAACAAGACAAACATGACGCTGTTTGTTTAGACTTTAAAAATATTTTTTTTAAAAAAAAGAGGAAGTATTTCTCTCAGGCTAGCAGTGGAGGCAGTACTGTGGCTGTACCTTCCAGACATGCTGTCTATATTTGAACACCTTGCCTTGAACTTTTCCTTTGTGGCTCCCCAGGTGTCCACCAGAACACCCCAGTGCTGATGTGAAATGCCAAAGGAGACTGAAGTCCTGGGCCCTCCCTCCCATTGATCATACTTTTGGTGAGGAGTACATTTAGAGATTAAAGTGTCTGCATTCATTTTCACTTGTGACTGGAATGGAATATTCCATTTAAATCTTTAAAATCTGGCAGTTAAAAGCTGTCAGTAATTGATTCAGTACTCAGAATGGTTTCCCTTTAATTTCCAAGCAAGGGTTCAGATTGATTTTTATTTTTAAATCCACATCACCGTGTCTGGCGTTATGAATTACAAAGAACCTCCTTGGCTGGTTTCAATCTATTCTAATCTGTCAGGCTTCGGAAGAGACTACAACCATACACACTTGGAATTAGGTTAATTTCTACTAAGGAGAAAAGAAATTACTAGTTTTTTGTTAACATCTGTGTCAGAACTTGGCTTTCTGAGCACCACTGGGGTATGGAGCTGTGTCCTGGGTTTGGTGCAGGATGTGCACACAGTATTTATCCCATCCCCATCCCCATGAGCTGTTGGAACCAGGTGGGGCAGTGTTTTCCCAGGCCCCTCCTTTGGGCTCTTCTGCTCATGGCCCATCAATGCCTTGCCCAGGACTCACAGGGAACTCCCTCCAGGAGCTCTCTCTGTTTAATGGGCCATCAAGGAGCCACTGCACGACTCCTCATCCCATTGGGAGATGCTCCCAATGCCCAGGGGGAGGAGCCAAGCATTCCCACCTGGAGAGAATCTGGGATTTGGGACAGGACAAGCAGCCCTGAGCCACTGGATTCCCAGAGGAGCAGAGCTCCCAGACCTTTCTGTGGGATCACTGCTTCAGGAAGAGCCCCTCACCTGGACTGCTCCCCCCACCCTGCTCAGGGTGTGTTCTGACTCTGCCAGTGCTCCTTTGTGTTATTGCATTGATTTTATTTTAATTTTATTTTATTTTATTTTATTTTACCTTTTTACCTTTTTACCTTTTTACCTTTCTTCTTATTAAATTGTATTTCTGACTTGGAGCCTCTCATTTGTTTTTCTTTCAAACCACAACAAGCTATCACACCCAAACCTCTGGGCCAACACTTACCATCAGTGCCACAAATGGAGTCCACCTCATGTCATATCTGACCAACACCAGGGTTAGATCCCTGCATTTCCACCTCATGTCATTGCTGACTAACAGCAGGGTGACCCTGAAAGCCTTTGCCTGTCGACACCCCTGGTTTGTGGTGGGATGGATGGCTCTGCTCTGGGTACCCAAATCACCTGGATTCTGTTCCTCCTTATGCTGCCTGGAAAACCTCTCGGTTTTAAATCTGTGACTGCTCAATCAAGGGAACAAAGGAGAAAATGCTGACTGCATTGTAAAACTCTCTGGGCTGTGAGGCTCGTAGATCAGCTTTATTTGAGCAGTAACACTTTTTTTGAAAAAGCTACTGGCAGCATGTCCCTGGGTTAGATGCGTGTTGAATGTGTAATTTCCTTTCTACCTCTTCCAAAAGGATGCAGGCAGAATAGGAACTCAACACTGTTAATAAGCCCTTTCTTCTGTAAAGGCAAATTGTTCTCCTCCTCATGCTGGAGAGAGGCTTTTTTATATTGGTGTCCATTTCAGTTTCAAGAGGATTTCTGGGAGTGAAAGGCACAAATAGGTAGTGCAACACAAATTAGCACAGGGATGGCAAAGGTTACGTGCCTGGTCAGAGGCCAAATTAATTACCTTCATATTTTTCATTTCACCAGCTCTTCTGCTCACCTTCAGGTTAAGCTGGCATGGCCAGTTTAAAAAAAAAAAATAATATATATATATATATAAGAAAAATAAAAGCAGAAAATAAAACTACAGCATGAAGTTGTGTGCAAACTCAATCATTGGCCTCTGTAGGAGATTCTCACACCTGCCTGATGACAGGCAGCCATCGGCAGGAAAATCAATATATCTGAATTTATTCTTCTCGTATGACTGGACCTGTGCAATGCAGGCAGGAAAGCTGAGCACAAAGGTGGCAAGCCAAACTAAATTATTTCTGGATGAAAATTAGTTTTCTGTGAACAAATGAAAATAATCCCTTTAGCACTTTCTCACTGGAAATGATGGTCCTTTGGGTTAAGAGACTGTTGTAAATTGGGGCTGCACTGAATTTTAAGGTAGTAGGAACTAAATGCCACTGGACCAATATACATGACCTAGAAATAAATAGTTTTATCTACATAAGATTTTTGTTTCTATTAAACTTCTCACAATATGAAGTAGGTTTCATACAGTGGGAGAAAATCTGAGGGAAATTTTAATGGGGTCTGTTTGTTTCGCTCCTATTAGACATTTTATATCCATAAAAATCATTAGGAAGTGTTCTTTCCATTGTCTAGGATGTGGAAGAACATTTATGGCTTACAGGGAACAGAAAAAAATCTCTGCTGTCTGTTAGGTAGTTGTTTTTCTGCCTGGCACATTTGGGAAATATGAGCTAATCATTTAGGAGCAAAAAAAAAATAATTTTTACAAGTATTTTATTACTTGCTGAATTTCACTGCTGCATCCAAGTCGTCCATTTAATAAATATTTACTGGACAGTAAAGTATATTCAGAGTGAGTTCAAAATAAGTCTCTGCACTGAAATCTGGAGGAGATGAACATGCCAAGGGTTGTTCCAGTCCTGGAGTTCTTTGTTTTAACACAGCAGAAGAGAATTTGCATCAGTGAAATGCAAAGTAGGGAAATCAATTAGGAAAGAAACATATTTCCTGAATAATGTTCTACCAGCTCAACTTATGATGGATTTGTTGTTGACAATAATGTGAGATTAGCACGGGCAACAATTCCTCCTCCCTGTAAGGGATCCATGAAGGGTTTGTTTGGGCAGGAGCATCTGGCAGGGAAGAGTCTGTAGGAAATCAGGGGGGTGCAATTAATGGGAAGATGTTTGGGTAGAGGTGGACTTTGAGCGTGCACATCAATCAGCGAACTCTGGGGATGAAAACAATGTCTTGGGAAAAGCCTGAGTGAATCTCAGTCAACGCCTTGGATAAAGATGGATTTATAATTTCAGGGCTTAACATCTCCGTGACTTTTATTTCTGCAATACTAATGAAGCACAAGGAAAAGTTGAAATCAATTTTTTTTTTTTTTTAAATACACTCTTATGAAAAGAGCCCTGCTATTCTTCTTACCTTGAGAACACCATTTCTCTCTCCAGGTACTGGGCCTTGTAAATCTTTCTTCTTGTTAGACAAAAGTGAAAATAAATGCTGAAAATAAATAAATAACTAAACACCTCTTATTGCTCCATGAAGGTTCAAACTTATTCCAATTATCATTCCTTTTATGGAATAAAAGTGACATCACTCCATATTTTGCCACCTGTGGATCAAATTCTGATGTAAGCTATTTTGGTTTACTTTGACCAGTGATGCTGCAGCTCGTGTTCCCCACTCTGCTCTTGGCAACTGGAATATTTAGGAAATAAAAAAATAAATAATAATAATTTAAAAAAAGGGAAAAAAATCCATGATACTAAATTTCCAAAGAAAGCCCAGGAAAGGTGTTCTGGCCAGAGAAAGTACAATCGAAGGGTCAGAGAATAATCCCAATGGTTGGTTGTATCAGCAAGGCTGAATTTTTCCAAGGACATCTTGTGCTCTATTTTCCATGCTGGCTTTGGCCATATTTTTAAATTTAGGCTTTGCTTAGGCTGCAAAGCATTACTTGCTCAACTTGTTACCTAAAGGCCTAAAAAAAAGGTCAGAGACAGTTCAGCTACATATAGAAAAGGTGTGTGCCCCAGGCAGCAGCAGAAACTTCTATTTTTCATGCTAGAGAAAAGATAATTACATTATATATATAATTTTTACTGTGTAACCAGTTGTTGTTGGGGTTTTTTTCTGTATCTTTTTCATTTCTCTACCTTTAGAAAGTCAATTAAGTAATAAAATGCATTTAAAAGTAAAAGTGACCCCCTATTAGCCAGACATTTTCTAATAAGAACCACATTATCTCCTACTGAATATCAAAGCAATATCCTGCTTTTGCTGGGAAAATTTACATTAATATAGATAATTCCATCTTGAGTTGATGTAAAAAAATGAAATAATATTTTCAACCACTGATAACTATCTTTTTCAAATTATAAGAGGTAGGAAAGAGGAAGGTGTAGTTAGAAACTCTTATCCCAAATGAAAAATAGATGAGGTTGCGCTGAAATTCGAAACACTGAAATCTACATGAAGAAAATCATCATAGACTACTGAAATCATAATAAAACTTGGATTTTAAGTGCAAATACCAGTAATTTCAATGCAGAAATATTAATATTTAATCCCCAACCGGCATTAATATTGTCTAAAATGGAATATGCAGAGATTACACAGGCAGAATCCAAGGTATTTTCCTCTCCCTGGAGACACTGAAGATTTAACTGTAACAGAGATACGCATTTGACTTGCAACAACATAATGAGGAGTGCCTTGGTTTTTCATTATTTAGCTCTTTCTCTAAGCCAGTTGTTCTTTCTGCTCTTTCTCTTATAAAGGCACCCAAAATGTAATTCCAAATTCCTCAAAGGTTTCCCAGGGAAGCTGTGGATGCTCCATCCATCCCTGGGAGTGTCCCAGGCCAGGCTGGATGGGGCTCTCAGTGACCTGGGACATGGAAATAAAGGACCTTTTATGTCCCTTCCAACCCCAAACATCTCTGTAATTCTGTGCTGTCACCAGTGTCACTTCATGTCCAGATGGAGTGCAACACGTCCAGCCTTAAAAAGAATGAACATCACAAAGCTGAAATTTTGAAAGAGTTGGTTTGTGGTTCGTGAAATTCGGGGTACACGCTGATGGAATTCTGGAAACTTAGATTTTAAGATTTTAATATATAATAATATATGGGGCAATGTCACCCTTAGTTTGCCTTATTCTCAGTGTTTGCATTTTATTCTCACACAGCTTCAAAAAAATTATGTATATTTTTAGAATATACCTATTTTGTTTACCTATTTCTCCTCTGGGAGGAGAAATATAATTGATGGTGATGTTCACCAATGAAGTCAAAGAGGTGGCAACCTGTGCAGCCAATCTTTCACCTTCTGATCAAAGTGTATATAAATGGAGTCAGAAAATGAAAATTGAGTTTTCCTGCCTGACCTTCTGCTGCCTGTCTCGTCTTTTGTGTGTCCAAAATAGTGACAGGGCAAGATGGAGGATTTTGGGCATTTTCTTCTTCACCTTCTTCTCCCTTCTTTTTCTTCATGGGTTTGGGTGGTTTTCTGTAATTGGGTGAAAAAGGTCCTCATTGTGGGCCTTGGGTGGTCATTATTGGGTCAGAAATATAAACGATAGAGGTGTAATTAGTGCTTAAATAACCTGGGAAAGAGTTAGAGGTGCCCCATTTTACCTCCATGTTCTAACTTACTAGTCAGAGCTCACGGCTCATGAGACTGTGACACTGATAAGGAATAAAAAACCCTGAGTCCAAACATGAAACTGTGACTGGCATGTATTAATGTATTAATCCTGCCCCTGGAAGAAAAAGAAGCCAGAAACATCACAACACACAGTGTATGTGCAGAGATTTCCAGGTGTGAGACACACACCTGTGTCTCACCTCTTGTCAAGCCCTTCCTTCACTTTTACTTTATTTCAAAAATGTACAGTAAGACTGGCACAAACATAACACACACTTTGGATTTTACTCTGCCTTGTCCTGCTGCAGTTCAGGGAAATCCTGGTTCTCTAAGTATGGATGTTAGTTAGGCTTTTGCCAGAAAACTGTGGCTTCCACTTTAGAAATTCATCTAGATTTTTCATCTAGATTTTTCATTCTAGCATTGTAAAAAAGTTGAAACAAAACATAGTTTTGAAAACAAGCAGCTATGAGGTTTTTTTTTTTTTTTTCTAAAGACTGATCAATAGTTTATATAGCTCTAAACCATAAAAATAGCATTATTTAATGTAAAGGATTTATTAGCAATATGGCAAGAGAAGCTCTAAAAGGGGCTGGGGAAGGGGGAGAGAAGAAATGTGTACTGAATGACAGGAAGCTACACACTTTTAATGCTGCCTAAAAACAACCTTCTGTGGCTGTGCAGCACTCACATTAGAAGTTCAAAGATTGATTAATCATCCACTCAGATGCACCATAAAGTTTTAGAGTTTTTCCCTTGGTAGATGTCTGAAACATGTAGGGAAAAAAAAAAAAGGCAATTTACAAACAAGGACAAGGAAAGCTGAATAGCTGTTATGATTTAAAACCAGGCATTTACTGATAAAAGCTGCCTACTCACTTTCAAGTGCTTTGATCACAGAGAATTGAGGGAGATGAGTGCAGTGTATGTCCTGCCTCACTGAAGGCTTCTCTGAACTGGGGCATGCCAGTCCTGTGAGCCATTAAGTGTTTCTGGGCGTCATGTGTAATTTCACAATGTGTCTTGGTTTAGTAAATGATGCACTTTCATATTCAAGAGTGCTTCTGAAAGGGTAAAAGAAAAAAGAAATTTAAAAAAAAAAAAAAAAACAAAACACACACACAAAAGGGAGAAATTAGATCTGTGCTAATTCAGACTAAAGCGACACAGCTGGAAAAGCTGCAGGGAAGTGTTTTGGGGATGTTATATCCCATTGTTGTGCTGTCAATAAGGAGAATTTTCGGGTGTCAGTGAGGAACTGAAATAGATCTGTGCTCAATTCTGAGACATCCCTGTCCTAAAGGGCAGCACCTGGACATTGGTCACAATCATCCCTTTGCATCCTCCTGCTCTTGCATGGGAAATCTAATTTTAAGTGCATCCTTGACATTTTCTCCCTCAACAATAATGTGACATTTTCCACATCTGATTACTCATGAAACCTGACATCATGTCAGTCTTCTGGCATGAACCTTCAGCCACTGCAGCTTCACCTCCTCCTTAATTACAGCCATGACTGAAGGGAAGTTGTTGGCTGCTCTTGCACACTTGTGGGTAAATGATGCTGTTCCCAGATCATTCTTCTACATTTATTAGCATATTAATACAATAATGAAAATACATATATATATATATTTTATGTATGTTTTCCTATATACATTTTTTTGCAGCATGTGCATCTTTAATAGTGAAAAACTGTTTTATTTTCTTTTCACTCTTGTTAAGGCAAACACTCCCAAAGCCATCTACATCAGCACTTGGCAAAACCCTCTGGTGCCCATTTCCCACAGGTGAATTGTGCCTTGGTTACCCCCATTGCAGACAAGGATTTACCTGATAAAAAGCTCTGCCCTAAATAGAAGTGAGAGCAGTGTGACTAATTTAGAAGAGATCCTTTTAACTGCCGTGCTTTGATACAGCATTATCAGAAAGACACAAAAAAAACCTCTATTTGTGATATCTGGAATTTCAGTCTTTGCACCTGCAGCTTTTGGTGTGGCTTGTGGCTGTTTGGGAAGCGTTAAGTGGTAATGGATTTAAAGACTTGTTTTCTGACTTGTTTTCACGTGAAGCAGAACTTAAATAAATGGTCTGATAGTAAGGCAGTGATGATAAAAATGTGTAGAGTGAAAATTCCTACTGCTTCTCTGTAGAAGAAGCCAGGGAATCTTCAGGAGTGTCGTGGTTTGAAAGCAAAACGAGTGAGAGGCTCCAAGTCAGAAATACAATTTAAGAAGAAAAATGGTAAAAAGGTAAAATAAAATAAAATCAATGCAATAACACAAAAGAGCACTGCCAGAGTCAGAACACACCCTGAGCAGGGTGGGGGGAGCAGTCCAGGTGAGGGGCTCTTCCTGAAGCAGTGATCCCACAGAAAGGTCTGGGAGCTCTGCTCCTCTGGGAATCCAGTGGCTCAGGGCTGCTTGTCCTGTCCCAAATGCCAGATTCTCTCCAGGTGGGAATGCTTGGCTCCTCCCCCTGGGCATTGGGAGCATCTCCCAATGGGATGAGGAGTCGTGCAGTGGCTCCTTGATGGCCCATTAAACAGAGAGAGCTCCTGGAGGGAGTTCCCTGTGAGTCCTGGGCAAGGCATTGATGGGCCATGAGCAGAAGAGCCCAAAGGAGGGGCCTGGGAAAACACTGCCCCACCTGGTTCCAACAGCTCATGGGGATGGGGATGGGATAAATACTGTGTGCACATCCTACACCAAACCCAGGACAAGGAGTTTCCCAGGATCAGTGTCTGTGGGCAGACACACTGATGGGCCATGGTGGCTGAGCTGCACTCAAGGCAGGGAGAGCAAACCCAGCCCTCACCCTGCTGCTCCTGAGATTGTTGAACCCTGGATGGGATCCCAGAGGCTTTGGGACACCTTGGCTGAGCAGTGTCAGCCTCACTTTGTGCCCCCTTCCACTGACCCCAAATCTCCTGCTGCCTCCCACCAATGGTGTGAACCCTCTGGCAGAGCACAGGTAGCACAGAACACTTGCCTGTAGCTTATTCTCCTCTTTTGCTTCCCCAGAAAATCCCAACCCTGGTGGATTTACCTCCCAGAATGGATATTTTATTCTGCTGATGGAGGAATTTTAAAAATTTACCCGTGCTCCATATTCAGGCAGTGACACAGAGGTGAAACCAGGCACGCTGCTCAAGCATTTTGGGATGGGGAGAGCTGGCAAGAGAGTCTCAAACTTCAGGGCCAGGCTGGCTGGCTGGTGTGGCTCTGCTCTTACCCATCTGCTGAAGTGGCAGAGTGCCTGCTCACAGATTCCTCAGCGCTGCAAAAGTGGATTGTGCACTGCAGGTGAAAATAGCAACTTAAACATTCCCATTTGTCTTGTGACAAACAGGGGCTTCTCAAGGATTTTTGGCTGGATTCCTTTCCATGTCTGCATGTGTGTACAGATATATATTTGTGTTACACATATACCTCTTGTTTCTTCCAAGGAGACAAATATTGCCAACATTTATTTCCTTAAAATTTTAGATGCCTGTTTCTCTGCCTGTTGGAGTTCAAGGAATCCCTCTGGGCACCCTGGAAGGTCACAGACCTGGGCAGAGGGGTCTGGGACCTGAGAAAGAGGGTCTGGGGTCTGTGCAGGGGGGTTTGAGACCCTGGCACAGAGCCCAGGGGGACACAGGCTTTGATTTCAGTCCATTGGAAAAACTCCCAACACAGAGAGGAATTACAAGTCACAAATGTGTGACAGACAGTGGTGTAGTTTATCACTGGGTGGAAAGTTTTGTAGTTTTGGGATTTTAGAATGGAGGTGCAAAGGGGGCAAGATGGTGAGATTAGGGTGGTCACCTGAGTCCTTCTTCTCCCTTGGCATCCATTGTCTGCAGTGACGTGGGCACAAGGGAGTTTAAGGGGATTGGATCAGAGTAGAAATGACCCTTCTAGTCCAGGCACTGGGCATTGGCACAGAATTGTAAATCATAACCATGTAGTTATGTGAATAAAAGCAAAGTGACCTCCCATCACGGGGGCAGTCACATCATGTCCGAGCTGCTGTGAACACCTTGGCCAGCACAGAGAATTGTAAGATAAGAATTAATAAACAACATGAGAAACCAAGAAAAAACAAGACCTTGAGACTCCAATTCTTTCTCGCTCCAAGACCAGACTCAGATTCAAAGCCTTCAGAGGTCAGGAGATAAAAACACTTCCTCAAACCCACCAGAACCACCAGCTTGGAATCCCAGGCAGAGAGAAAAAAAAGACCCAAGATCTGCCCTTCACTTGTAACTCAGTGCAGAGAGTCAGGGCTGTTCCATCCACAGTTTGTCAGGCTCCCACCTCACCTGGGAAAGACACCTCCTCCCTTCCCTCTTTCTCCCAGCTAGCTGCTGAAATCTACCCTGTACTGTGGTTATAATGTGAAAAACAAATTATTTGAAGCTGTTGAGCTCCATAATCCAACTTTCCTATGGACCCAGGAATGATGAGTTTGGGGTTTTCGTGCTGGCTGTTCTCTCTGCGGTGACTGAGCAGCAGCAGCAGAGACTGATTCCTTTCCCTTGCTGCCATCACTCACTTTCCATCTAAAAATGTCAGCCGAGTTTCAGGGTGAAGTCTGGATTCATTTGGTCAAATTAACCTTCTCAATAGTCTTAAAGGGAGAGCTGACCTTTGCTGAGGTATAACTTATGTCAAATGCCTTAAGGAAATCTTTAGAGCTTACAGACGGTTCTACAAGTGAGCTGCTGTCTTGAAATTATGAGTATTATTTGTTATATACAGAACTTTTGTCAAAATAAAAAAAACTTAATATTGCTCTTTGCGTCCTGAAACAGAACCTTTAAATGGAGCCTCAATTTCCACTGTAACAAAAAAATTTCAAACTTTTTTTCATCTTATATGATTGATATAATCTGGAGTAGATTTTAATTTGAAGCATAGGATTTTCACTTCTGTCTATGAAGAATTAATCTTGAGCATGGTCTTATTTCTTGACTCAGGGTTTTGGGAGAAAAGGGAAAGCTGAGAGGAATCTCTGTGTGCTCCAGAACAGGGAAAGGAGAAAAATCTATGACTGACACCCACAGTTTTTGCAAACTCACTGTTGCATTGTATCTTATACAGCAAAAGAAAATGGGGAAAAATACCAGTGAAAATTATAGAAAAGCTGAATTTAAAACAACTGTGTCAGAATTTTAGATTTGGGGTGTTTTTCTGGTCATTACAACACTCAGGGCAGCTGAGTGTGTGTCCCAAGCCACTGCCTGTCCCATGGCAAGTTGTTGCTTTGCCCTTTTTCATTTGGGATTTTACTAAATGTTGATTCTAGACTTACCTTTATCATATCTTATATTCTAGGGGGGATGTGAGGAAAACATACCCAGGGTAAGCAGCAAGAATCTACTCAGATTAAACCTTTAATGTCATTTTTTAAAATGTTTAATAATCTGATTGTGATAAATGGTCTGGATGTTTATCTCCTTCCTCTCAGAGAGGGATCCCATTAGTGAATCCAATAATTTCAAATTTCAAATGCTTTGGGTTTTTTTAAAGCCTGAAGTGCAGGTTTTCTGCTGTTCACAAACATCTGCCCCACTTTTCCTCCCAGACCACAAGGAACTGCTTTAAAAGGTCCAGGAGCAGAGAAGTGCATCTCTGAGCTCAAAAAGCACTCTTGGCATTTTCCTTCTGCTGCAAATCTTGAATAGATGGTTATTTCAGCAACTTAAAAACCAGAGGGGGGGGACGATGCAGGAGTTTAACTGTCCCTGTGAAAACCTCAGCTGGGAGTAAAACCACAAAGCAGAAAGAGAAAATACTCTGAGCAAACTGGGAGAATGTCTTTTTCCATGCATCAATCAAAGAAACTTTACTCCAAGTGCAAAACAGCCTTGGGAAGTGGAGAGTGGCAAGGCAGAGTTATCAGCAGCAGGGTTTAGGATCAGCCTGAAATTCAGGTTCCACAGAGATGGACTGAGAATCATAAAGAAATGAGCATCTGTTCAGCTGCCAGTGATGCTGAGCAATCCTATTCCTCTGGCACAGATTTATTTATATGAAGTGAAGCACTGAAACAAAATGTTGGCTTAGCCTCAATCTGTTTGGTTTTTTTTATTCTTTTTTTTTTATTATTATTTTTAATTTGTATTTTTTTTTCTTTCCATCCAGTGTTATGAAAACCATTTTGTTTTGCTGCAATGGTAAATTGTGTTTCCATTTTTTCATTCTTGGCCTGGTGGAAAATTGTTCTCACCAGGTAAATATTGACAATTTTAAAAGTGAATGGGAATTGTGTGGAAATTTGGGGGGTTTACTTAATTTATAAATTTTTCCTGCCACAATCCCCTGGGAAAATAATCTGGAGCTCCAACTTGCATTTTTTCAAGTGCTTCTGTATGTGAACTTAAAAGCCCAAGGTGTATTTCAAAGGCAGAATTTTTGGTCAACTTAGAAATTGAAAGGCAGCTGTGTTTCACATCAAATAATTCCCCCAAGGTAAAATGCTTGGTTTAAAAGTAGGTTGTTTTGGATCTGCCTATAGCCCAAGGATTTCAACACCAAGATTCAAAGGTCCTAATGAAAATTTGATCATTTTTTCCTGAGAGAGGAGGGTTCTCTGTGAGAATCCAGCCTGGAACAGCCCTTCCAGCTGCACTCCAGCACCTAGCCAGAACAGAAATGAACACACATAACTTACTTTTCCTGCAGCCTCATTAAAACTGAACTAATTTTTGAGAACATTATGCCGTAGTTCCATACTTCATAATAAACTGTTTACTTTCTTTTTTTCCCCCCCATATAAATGAGTGTGAACCATTAAGCTTTCAACAACAGCACCTAAATAATGAGGAGGAACGCGGTTTTATAATGAGGATAATTGTAATTGCAGAACTTTCCAAGTGATGCAGTAAATTTTCTCTCCGCTGTAAGATTGGCCTTTTCTGGAAAATAAATGCTTTGGTTTATCTTTAAGTTATTATGCTCATTACAGGAGCAACTGTATAAAGTTTGCTGGCCTAGATTTCCTAGAACAAACTGAATAAAGTTTATCCTGTGCTTAAAATCTTTAAGTTTTTGATAGTATCAGTTATCTGACCATTGAAATCAAACAGATTTTTGCCATTTTTTGTCACACTGACTTTTCTTCGCTACCTGCCACATTCTTGATAATAAATAGATGTGAAAATAATTGATAATGATAAACAGGAATCAAAATTTTCTGCACAGGAAAAGAGCCCCTGGTGTCCAGGAAATGCTGCCCCACTCCCACTGGGTGCTGTCCTCATCAGGGATTCCCTGCTCAGTTCCCTATTTCCAGCCACATCAGATGCTAAAATTCAGGTTTCTTTGGGGTGTGGGATCAAAGTCACACAACTGCAACTGAGAATTGAGTCATGATTTGGAATAACATTTAATTTCCTGCTTTTTTTACATGGTAGCCAAAGGGTTGGAGGCAGGCAATTAGACAGGGGCAGTTCTGGTTCCTCATGGAAAGGGAAGACAATTAGTAATAAAACCTTCCAGCCCCCTCCTGCTCTGCCACACTCACTCCTTTCTTTAGGGTTTGGGTCATAAAGGCTTGAGAAAAGCTCCAGTTCTCCTCCAGCCTCCCCTTGTCCTTTAAGTTACTCAGCAGAGCATCCACAGAAAACGTGGGTGGTTTATCCTCAGAGGTGCAGTGAATGTGTCTTCTGGTATTTATTCCTGAGAATGTCTTCGATTTCCCTTTTGAGGTCAAGGCACAGAAGTGATCATCCAGCATTTGGTGCTTCCAATTAGCATCCCTCCTGGTCCAAAATCCAATATCAAAACCCAACCAATGGCCCTTCAGGGTTTAACTGGACTGCCAGAAAAAAAAAAAAATAAAAGGAACAAATCTTCTTCCCGCAACTCCACGAGGGATTTATTTTCTGTCCCCTTTCTTTTTTCCCCCTCAGCTTTGAGGAGCACAGATGCACAGGGCTGAGATGCTCAGAGGAGCAGACAGATTGATTTGTTCATGTGTCAACTTAGCAAAGCAAACAGACCGGACATCTAGAGAAGAAATATCAGAGGGAGCCGAGGAGATGATGGGAAACACTGAGTGATGATACACAAAATGATGTGATTATTTATGGAAGGGCTTCCACCCCCCTCTACCCACTGCAGTTCAAACAGGTTTTTCCTTTGCATCGGTTCCTCGTATAAAATATGAATCAGGATCCAGCAAAAAAAGTTTATTTAATTAACTGTCACCGAGGCTGAGATAAAAAAAGGAAAACTCTATCCTATCAAAACATGCTCAAAATAAGGACGGCAGCACAACAAAGTGATTGTGTCAAGGATCTGAGCTTTTGTGCAGAGCTCTCCTGAATATTGGGTTGCTTTTTTCTCTCTGACTGCTTTGCTGTGGTGCTGAAGAGTGAGAGTGCAGCCCCAAGGCCTGAGCAGGGGATGCTCATCTCCAGCAGACATCCAGCCCAGCAGAGGGATTGGCACCTCCACACTGAGGCTTTAACAATTTGGGCTGCTAAAAACACCCTTTGGGGCTGCAGCTCTGATCTGGGCATCATCTCCTTTAATGCCATTTTTAAATGTTTAATAATCTGATTGTGATAAATGGCCCGGATATTTATCTCCTTCCTCTCAGAGAGGGATCCCATTAGTGAATTCAATAATTTCAGGAGGGTCAGGCTGGCTTTGCCAGAGGCTCAGGTTGAATTTAGCACAGGATTCATTTCTTCCCATGCGCTGTGCTCCTACCAGAGGTGTCATCAGGGTCTGGTTTTTCCACCAAAAAACAGAGTGCAAGGTGCCAAATATCAGTGTAAAAACCAGTCCTGTTGAAAGGATGCCCAGCAGCCCTGGGGCCCTTGAGCCCAGCTAACCCTTTGTTTCCCTGGCACTCTGCATGGCTGAACGTTGATTGCCTTGGAGAAAAGTGCATCTTTTCCTTCTGCAGGACACCTATTTCTGCTTCTCTCATGACAGAGACATTCCATCTAAGTCAGCAGAGAGATTTCCAGTACAACAAAGTACAGGTAGTAGAGTTTTCCTCATAAGGTACCACTGCAAAACTTCAAAAAAAGCTTTATTAGTTATGTAAATAATGCTAAATTACTGTTGTATGTGACTCCTTCTTGCCATTCACCCATTTGTCCCAAAAATAAAAATTTGGCCCGTGTTTAGATTACAATTAAATCACTCTCAACTATTTATTGCTCATGCCAAAATAATAGCTCTAAATTTGAAAAAAATTACCCGAGGTAGGCAAGATTTGAAAGCCCCTCCTGAGACTGCCAGCACACACTTGAGTGAATCACATTGATTTAGCCTCCAGAAATTCCCTTTTGCAGGTGGTTTGGGGCACACTGGCCTTCTCCAAGTGCTGCTTTAATGAGTTGCCTGGATTTGATGATGGTGACTCAGAGATCATTAGGAGGGTGAGGAACTGCCAGGCCACATCCTGGACCAAAACTAAAGATACCACCAGGAGGATTCTCTGTCTCAGGCTTGTTGTGACGTCTGTCTGCTGCCATCAGTTTTCTGGTTCTGCTAAATGTGTCTTGTAACACTGACCTGGCTTGCAGATTTTAGCCAGCTGATTTAGTATCTGTGACTTTTAACTAGGTGTTTTTTATTATTCCTTTGCACACCAGTAAATTCATCCTTCTGGAGCACTGGCTCATGTCCTAGATTTCCCCCTCTGCTGTTGGTAAGGAGGTATGAGTTGTCCCCGTAATTTTTCTTTTCAGGGACAGGAATGTATTAAAATTTAATGTAGAAAATGATAGACAAAGCAGGAGTAATGAATGACAGCTTTTGTCTGCTCTGAGATTTACCGTGTGGTTATAAACTCATCAGAGTATCGCAGATGAATATTTTGCCCCGTGTGCACACACACCTTCACTTTTTTTTATTTTTTATTTGCCTGGTGCCTGTCATGAGGAGTGACTATAAATTCACAGGGAGAGAGAGACCCTGAGAGGAATTAAATCAGGTGTTTAATGCAGTACCCTAAACAGGAAAAGCCTTGCAGATGACACTGAACATGACCTGGTAAAGACAAAACTCTCTCTTGGAGGAATGTGGTTTGAAAGCAAAACGAGTGAGAGGCTCCAAGTCAGAAATACAATTTAAGAACAAGAAAGGAAAAAAGTAAAATATAAAATAAAATAAAATAAAATAAAATATAAAAAATAAAATAAAATAAAATAAAATAAAATAAAATAAAATAAAATCAATGCAATAACACAAAAGAGCACTGCCAGAGTCAGAACACACCCTGAGCAGGGTGGGGGGAGCAGTCCAGGGGAGGGGCTCTTCCTGAAGCAGTGATCCCACAGAAAGGTCTGGGAGCTCTGCTCCTCTGGGAATCCAGTGGCTCAGGGCTGCTTGTCCTGTCCCAAATCCCAGATTCTCTCCAGGTGGGAATGCTTGGCTCCTCCCCCTGGGCATTGGGAGCATCTCCCAATGGGATGAGGAGTCGTGCAGTGGCTCCTTGATGGCCCATTAAACAGAGAGAGCTCCTGGAGGGAGTTCCCTGTGAGTCCTGGGCAAGGCATTGATGGGCCATGAGCAGAAGAGCCCAAAGGAGGGGCCTGGGAAAACACTGCCCCACCTGGTTCCAACAGCTCATGGGGATGGGGATGGGATAAATACTGTGTGCACATCCTACACTAAACCCAGGACAAGGAATTGCCAGTGGAAGAGGAGAGGTTCTCTGTGCCAATGGAACTGGTGCCTCATTCACATGCAGATAAACACAAGGAAAATCCCAGCCTTTCTAGTTAAAAACATGAACCTGGACAAAAAGAGCAGGGCACATCTTCCCAGCTGCATCTCCAAACCACCTTCTGAGAGCCTGAAAAGTGGCCCTGCTGGTGCCTCTCTCCAGACAGCACCTCGCTGGTGCTCTGAGTGCCAGGGGGAGGAAACACTAAAGAAAAAATGGAATTTTGCTGCCCCCTTCCCTCCCTTCCCCTCTGTGCCCTCCTCCCATTGCTGGGCACGGGGCACAGATTCCTGCTGCAAACAGCAGAGCTGCTCACTTGGCTCCAGCCACAGCCTGCCAGGGGGACTAACATTTTAGAAATCACTGTTTGAGAGCACAGACAGGCAGGCAGGGAATCAAGATAGACAACACTAGACACAAGTTGATTCCCCCAGGATATTCAGGGTACAAGTTGGATTCATAGAGGCTTTTTTTAGCTATGACCATCTTTCTAGGCTGAAAGTTGCCTAGTTCTTTTCCCTTTCTATTTTATTTTTTTTTTTCTTTCCTACCCTGCAGATAGACACAGGTTCAAAGACATTTACAAAATAGATCTGAACCAGTGTAATGCTTATTATTACGGACAAGTCTTACATCTGGGAAGTGTTTAGCCCCAAGGAGTTGCATTTTCCCTCTGCTTTGCCTGAAATTGAAACATATACAGCAATGCAAGTGATCTTTCACCAGGGTGGAAATTCTGACTCCATTTCAGCTCGGATTCTGAGAGCTGCTGGAAGCACTCAGTGAATCCTGTTAGTGGAATTTATCATGTCTATCTTAAGGCATCTTGTTGAGTTGTCTCAGTACCTTGGATTCCTCCTCTGGGTGGTGGGTCTTTCCTAGAAAAATCACCTTGGTTTCTACTCCCAGCTTTTCCTTCACTCTTGTCACAGAACTGAATGCTGAAGTGACTCTTCTTAAAGAAACCTGGGCCTTTTTACATGTTTATTTCTAAATGGTGCACAGAAATTTGAGCCATTTTGGAGTGTTTTGCTGTTTTCCTGGTTTGTATCTATGCTTCTATCTGATCTGAGTTTTTTATGTGGCTGTGCCCACCCTTGTTTTATGCTTCTCTATCAGAAAACGGTGACTGAGCCTTTAAGAAACCTGTGCTGAGCAGTCACCCCAAATGCTCTCACTATAAGTGGTTTCCTGTTGGAAAGTGTTAGCAACTCCTGCAGTGGCATTTCAGCTTTGTTTGTTTGTTTGTTTGTTTTTGGGTGGTTTTTTTTGTGTTGGTTTTTTTTGTTTGTTTGTTTTTTTGGTGTTTTTTTTTGGGGGGGGGGGTTTGTTGTTGTTTTGGGGGTTTTTTTGGTTTTGTGGGGTTTTTTGTTTGTTTGGGGTTTTTTGTGGGTTTTTTGTTGGTTTTTTGGTTTGGTTTTTTGGGGGGTTTTTTTGGGTTTTTTTTGGTTTTTTGCGGGGGGGGTTTTGGTGTGGTTTTTTTTTTTTTTTAAGGAACATTTGATGTTTTACTCAGCTCCAAGTTACCATCATCTACAACACCCCATCTCACATGTACCAAAAAGTGATGCAGGTGCTTTATATAAATAAAATATTTCTGAGGTGAAGGGATGATCTCTTGACATCGGGGAAACATCCCCCAGTTACAGCTTTACTTAACACAGAAGGAACATCCTTTATAACCTATTGCAAACTGAAAGAGCTGCAGGATATCTCCACTGGTCAAACCAGCCTGCATTTTTTCCATGGGAAGGCAGTGTGGGTGCAGTGTGAGTCCTTGTGCCTCATCTCACAGCTGGATGTTGGTGCCCACTACACTCCCATTTTCTAGGGAAAAACCATTCTACAAACAGGAGCTCACAGAGGACTGGCCTGGCTCTTTCAGCTCATCCAGGCTGGAGGGTGGGAAAGAGGAGGTGACAGGACCCTCAGCAGCCCCTGAAGCTGTTCTGGGGCACGTCCCTTTGGAGGAGAAACAAGGGCAGGGGATGGCTGTAAATGTCCTGTGTGTTCAATGGTGATGGTCTGAGGCAAAAGCACATTGCCTTCATTAACCCACTTTTTTTTTTTTTTTTTTTTTTTTTTTTTTTTTTTTTTTTTTTTTTTTTAACAAGTACAAATGCTTTTTAAACAAGTGCTGCCATTCATCTTTTAAACAAAAACAGAACCAGGTTGTAGTAACATCTGTGGAGGGCAGGGAGAGGGAACTCTGCAGAGCTGAGATATTCTAGACACACGTGGGTTTATTGCAGGGTTGTGGGTAAAAAGGGCTTTGCCTTCAGCCACAGCCTGGGCTGGAGGGAACCCCAAAGAGAGAGGGGGAGAGAGAGAGAGGGTAGAAGAGAGCTCAGGGGTAGAATTGGGGTAAGAGTAGGGGAAGAGAACAAGCAAGAGAGTGAGGTCCTTGTTCCAATCCATTCTATCTCATTTGTGTTGAATATTCTAATTTACAGTGACCAACCAGCATGAGATACAAACCCTACAGACTTTGCCTGCAGCCCATGAGAACTGCTCTATCACCACATCATCCTGTATTCTAAACTCTAAAGAGACTTTTCTTATCCACCTTTTCCCTGATGCCTTGGCAGGGTGGAGAGGGGCTGCACCCTTGGGGCCTTTTGTTTTCTGTCCTTCCACCCATCTCCAGCTCATCCCCGTCTTCCTGCCTGCCATGATCACATCTCAGAGCTGAAATTCATTTCTATTTCACTCTCAGGTTTTACAATTTTTCTTACCAGGCAATCATATCCACAAGCCCTTCCTGTCCCATCTTTCCCAACACCAGGTAATTCCTTGGGAATGGAAACCTTTGTGTCAGACGTGTTTGTTCATGAGCACATTGGAAGTTTTGTGAGCCCAGAGAAGCCATTGCCATTCCAAGTCAGTTTTATGGAGGTTTTATGAGTCTGCTTAGCTCTCCTGTTTCCCCCAAATGATTGTTACCTTAGCAACTGCCAAGTTGCATACACACTCCTGCTCGGGGAGGCAGAGCTTAACAAAGTGAAGTGTCGGTGTTTAAGGAGTCAGCAGGAACACAGTGTTTATTGTGGGGCTTTTAGCTCTCATGTCAACTCACCTACAGAGATGGGGCATTCTTTTGTTTTGAGTTTTCCAAAACTTGAAATAAAACAAAAAACAAAACAAAACAAAACAAACAAAAAAAAAAACCAAAAACAAAAACAAAACCAAAAACAAAATAAAAAATAAAAAATAAAAAATAAAAAATAATAATAATAATAAAATAATAATAATTTAAAAAAATTAAAAAAATCCCAACCAACCAAAAAAAACCCAACCACCTCCCACACCTCTTAGCAGCTGGTCAGCCCCAGCATCAATTTTGTCCTTTCCTCTTCTTTCAGCTCCCCAACTCTTTTCAAAAACTAATATTTCATTCCTAATGAGAGTGATCAAGACTGCAAGGCCAGTGAAGAGTGTGGGCTGGGTTAGGATTGAGCTGAGTTGGGTAAAACAGGAAACAAAGCTTCGTGTGCCAAGTGAGTCATATTCACTTCTTGTGTCCATCTGATACACATTTGGAGCCACACACAGACTATGACATTTAGCACAGAGGAAAAGGATGGGATAAATTCAAATTAATTTTGAACTGTTTGCCAACCACTTAAATCTAATTATTATTTTGTAGGATTTGAAAAAAAAATAAAAAAAAGAAGTTAAGAAATCATCTTTTACTGTCTTATCCTCTGCACTGTTTGATTTAAATGTGCAGGAATTTAAACCTTTTATGCAGGAAATGTTACAGGTACATTTTACATCTGTCGTGTTGGGTTATTCTCCCCCTTTCCCCAGCAGGTACCCACTGGGCAATCCTCCATCTAGAGAAATCCCTGTCAGTCGGGGCTGCCACAGGAGCACATCTCTCTGTTCTCAGTTTGGCAAAGGGGCCAGGATTTTATACTCAGCTTTTTTTCCAGCTGATTTCCTGAGATGTCATCAGACAAGTGATTTATCCAGGGTTGTACAGCAAGTCCTTGCCTAAGCCAAGACTGTAACATTCTGGACCAAATAAAAATGCTTTTGTTTTCTTTTATGTTTTCTTTCTTTGTTTTCTTCACTTCTGCCACAAAGTTCCATTGCCGTGCTGAAGATCCCAAGACAGGGACCTTAAAATTGAGTATTATTAATATCAATGAATTTTTCTCTGCTCAGAGTCATCAGGGTTGTATTTTGTTGGTTTATCTGATTGGTTGTTTTACAGCAGTATTCTTCCCTAGATTTGCTTTTAGCTCGACACTTGACTGTGAAAAAAAATCAATCCCTTCAATTTAAATATCCTGCTGAATGCCCAATTTGGAAGATATTTCTGACTTCATTTTGTTCTGAATCCACTAGAGGCCACTTCTGTGGGACGTTATACCTGTAATACAAAGCATGAGCCACATGGAAGATAAAGACATCAGGAAATTACACCAAGTGTAATGAGTTTAATTTGAAATCTATTTCAAATTGGTTTTCCTATACAATGACTGGAGATCATCAATCTGAGTCAGTTTTTCTGGAGGAGTCACACAACCACACCATTGGTGATCTCAGAGAACCTGTTCTTGGGACTACTGAGGCTTTTATGTTTAGAATTACATGGGTAAATAAAGAAGACAAAACTAAGCCTTTTAATTTTGTACAAGCCTCTTAATTTTGTGTATTTGTGAGTCAGAGTCATCCAATTCTATGTCAGTCAAGGGAGAGGAGGAAAAACATGAAGGGGAAGGAAGAAGAGGAAGAGAGAGATTAAAATTCAAAGCTTCACTCCCTTATTACTTTCTCTTACAGATTGCCCCGTCATAGGCAAAAAGTCAAAATCAGCATTTTAATGAGGTGCATTAGAAAAAAAAAAAAAATTTTCCCTTTCCTGCAGGTGAGACAGAACTGAGTCCTGCATTTATCACAGCACCTCAGCACTCCAACGTGGTGTTCAACCAGAGTTTTATTTTATTGAAATCTGGTTTTAAAGTTAAGGCATTTCTTCTGTATCCTGTTCTCTTTCAGTTCTGGTCCCTTGCAAATGTTTATATCAAAATCTTTTGTGTGGTTGAACATTCTAATCGTGTTTTTTGGCCTCCTGTGCTTTTTTTCTGGGCAGTCTCTAAAGGAGTGTAGGACCTTAGAGCTCAACATTGAAATGGGCCAGGTGGGAATACAGTCATCTTCTTGAAAAAGATATTTTAACAAAAGAAAAAAAAAAAAAAAAAAAAAAAAAAAAAAAAAAAAAAAAAGTAAAGAAAAAATAGATTTGAGTCTGATGGTTTGCATGGCAGGGTAGTGCGATTCTTTCAGCCTGTCATAGGTCTGCTTGGGATGTCAGACTCCTTGCAAAGATGGCACAGAACTAAAGCCAGAAGAGAATAAAACAGCAAAGAATTGTGTATTTCCATTAAATGTGAGGAAAGAAGGAAAAAAGGCCTAACTTCACAGCCTGCAACCAAAAATATTATCAGCCAGTGAGCAGAGAGCAATAAACTGCAGCTGGAGTTGGTGCAAAACAAGATGTCCAGCCATGCTGTTTCAAGGAAAAAACTTAATTGAAAAATTATGGGGTTTTTCCCAGTTACATGGAAAACATGGCAGCATAAACCAAGCTTTGGAAATTTTCTTTTGTTTCTCATCTCTCCTCCCAATTCCTGAAAAGATCATTAGCGTTACTAATGATGAATCAACATTGCATATTCTTTTTTTTTGTCTTCACCAATGGTCTCTACAATGTGACCTATCAAGTATCAGGTCAAAGGTGAAAGATATATTTTAATATTAAAAAAATTAAAAATCCCCAGGTAACTGGAGTTCATTTTCTTGTGTGGATGAGAGCAGAGGCTTGGGTACTGTACTGATGTAATGATGACTCTCACTAATGAACTAATTAGCCTGCCTACACACACTGTGTTGTTCCTCAGTGCTGGATCTGATGAAGACATTTGAAAACAAAACTATTGCCATGGGACAGAGGAGCCCCAACCTCTGTTGCCTGTCAAGCTCCAGTTTAGCAGCAGTTTGCCTCACTTGGATTTTTCTTTCATTCTGCTACAAATAAACAATATTGGTTTGTATTTTCTACCTCCAGTTTTTCATTGCTTCTGTAAGAAAATATAATGGTTGTCAGGAAGGACAATAGGCTAGAAAGTATCAGATATCTCAATGAGAAACCTCTGCATAAATTACAATATTTGGCATCAGCAATCTTCACAAGCATGATAACATCTTCCAGACTTGGACTTCTGTAAGAGTTAATGTTTGCCAAACTTTTAAAAATACTTAAATACAGCCTATGCTGAAGCTGAAGAATAATATTTTTATTGTTATTAGTGTAAATAATGGATGAACTAACCACTGTGACAGTAGCTCTGTGTTAGCAAAATTTGAATGCGTATGAGTAGAATATATATTTGCTTCAAATACATTTAAATAGTAGCTGATAGCTTATGAAACGAGAGGTGCTAGTCATAAATTAATAATCTCAGCACTCAAAAACTTCTTGTCTCAGAGACTGTCCTGGAAAAGGCACTGTTGCCTCCTTAGGTTTGCTCAGCCTTTTGTAGAGTTGAGTATCCAGCTCATTGCTCATTGTTGGGGGTTGAGTTTGTTCCTTTATTTTACTTTAAAGAATTTTTTCCCCATAAGTTCCCAAGGAGACCAAGTGTTGGATACTTAACAGGACTTGACCAAAACAAAGAGGAGCCCTGAGCTCGGGTGGGAAGATTTTTCTTTATCTGTTGTAACTCCACAAGGGAGGCGCTAACTGCCTTCTCTGATAACAAACCAGCTGTTAACACAGGGTGGGGCATTGTTCCTTATCTCTGCTCAGTCTGCCCCTGCCTCCCAAGGCAGCTGTGAAAACCAGATGGAGCAGAGTTTGTTATCTCTGTTCACTCCTCCACTGCCCCATGGGAATATCTCCTGTTAATGGGCCATTAAAGCCCATGGACCAATGGCATCACACATTTCATCATCCCAGTGTTCCTTATCTCTCCCATGGGAATATCTCCTGTTAATGGGCCATTAAAGCTCATGGACCAATGGCATCACACATTTCATCATCCCAGTGTTCCTTATCTCTCCCATGGGAATATCTCCTGTTAATAGGCCATTAAAGCTCACCAGTGACATCACACATTTCATCATCCCAGTGTGAGATGCTCCACCCAGGGAGGAGGAGCCAAACCATTTCCACCCAGATAAAAAGGAGCCCCAAGTGTCCCCAGGCACTCTGGTGTTCCCAGGGGACTCCCAAAGGAAGACCAGACCCATCTCTGGAGCCTTTTCCTTACAGGACCATCTCTGCTCCCACAGGACACACCTGCCCCTCCAGGAGGGCTGACTTTGGGCTGTTCCCAACCCCCTGAACCAACAGGGGTCAGGTTGTATTTCTGGCTCTGTCAGGGTGTTCTGGGATTCCTTGTTTGTTTGTTTGTTTGCTTATTCTTTTGTGCTACAGCATTTGTGTGTTTAATATCCCCAGTAAAGAACTACTGTAGCTATTCCCAAAATCTTTGCCTGACAGCCTTTTAATTGCAAATTTATAATAATTTGGAAAAGGGGAGGGGCTTACATTCCAAGGCAGACTCCAATCTTCCTTGGCAGATACCTGTCTATCCAAACCAAGACACTCATAAAACTGAACAAAACCACTTTAGCATTTCCAATGCAGTAATGATTGATCATGGGTGATGAGAACCCACCTCTATTTTTTCTTGGACTGTAAGATATAATCTGCCTTACATTTATTTTCTGCCTTTTCACCTGTTTAAATCTGCACATCTCTAAACAGTGCTTATTCAGGTGTTTCATAAAACTACGTTTATTAAATTTAGGGAAACAATTCCCCGAGCATTTCTATAAACAGGCAGGATGGTGATAGATATCTGGAGTTCCTGACAATTTATGGATGTTTAAAGGAGCTCAATTACATCATACAGGGCAAAATGAATAGTACTCATCACCAAAATATTTATCATGAGAGCCCTGAAATACTTTCCTGGCCCGGCAGATAATGGTGGGTGTTGTAATAACAAAGCATGACTGGTTCTGAACATTTCAAAGTGGCAGACCAAGCAGCTGCAGTATTTCTTATTTTGGAGGATGATAAACAGAGCTGTGTTATTCTTTCTCCTGATGGAAAAGAATTTGTTTCTGCTGAGGCTGCTGCCTCCATCCCCTCAGTAGGAAAAAAAAATAAAATAAAGAAATGTTCTCAGTTAATCCTAAAGTCTTTTGAGATGAAAGTCAACAAGATGAATGAGCACAGAAAAACCACCATAATATGTGGGCTTGCTTTTTCCATACTGTGAAATGGAAATTAATCCCTGCCCTGAGTCTGGGAGATGACCATGTAAAGGGTGAGAGAGAGGTTAGAAATGTGGGATTTTGAAAAAAAAAATTATTTACATCTGAATTATTCAGATAGCAGCTTTCATAATAGGAGAGTTGTGGCAGAGTAACTGCAGGTCTTTGTCCAGAAAATGTCTTTTCTCAGGTACATGAAGACTTATTCAGCAACAAATTCTGAAATGCACAGAGGCCCTCCCCATGATGCCTCATGTTTGCTTTTGCTGTGAGGTTTAGAGCTCTCTTATAACCATTACCTATGGCAGTTAAAAAAAAATAAAATAAAATTACCACGAGGAAATGATTCTCATTAATAAGAGGAGCAAGGAGAGACCAAAAGGCTGCTGTGATACACAGCCCAGAGCCCAGGGTGGAGGTCACTTTGCCATTGAACTGTGAGAACAAAAGGGGAAAGTTGGAAAGGGAAAGCTAAAACCTGGAAAATACCAGAAGACATTTAGGAAATTGTACTAATGTAGGTAAAAAAAAATAAGTGTGAAGGAACAATTGTCTGTTTTATTGAGGTTTAATTTGGCCTTGAGCAAGGTTTCAAAGAAGGAGGGGAAGGGGATGGGAGGTGAGAAGGCATCAGTCCTGTAGTCTCTGGTTTTTCTGCAAGTGGGAATACCATGAGCTGGAAGGATGGCTCTCCTCTATCCATTTGAGATAGTCTGGAAGTGTTTTAGAAGTCTAACCTTCAGAAACTTGATGTGAGTTGCAAATTGTTCTCCTCAGGACAAATCACTGGTACAGATCTGCAAGGATACGCTACATGGGTTAGGAGGAAAATGACAAGATATAAATCTCTTGAAGACAACCATTAGAGATAATTGAGAAATGGATGATACAAGGAATGATGAACTCACAAGCTGATACTGAATTCACATTCATCTGTCTCATCAAGATCTATAATTATACAAAATTACAAATTAAGTGTACTTTCATTAGGCTCACACGTAAAAGGAAATGGCTTTTCTAATGACACGGGTAAATCTGCACTGGGGGCCCCTCTGTGCCACAGCCAAATCTTTTCTGGCAGCTTGGAAGGGCCCCATTACCTTTTTAAGGTGAACTGGAAGAGCTGAACCCCACAGTAAATTTGGAAGTACATTAAGCATGACTAATGACACTGAAACCTCCCCCCAGCCCATCTCCTGGTTTGTCTCTGCTGCTGGGGCTCTCATTTGTGTCTCATTTGTGAATTAAATTAAGGCCATTGTTCTGAGACCACTCGTTTCACCTCTCCAGTTCAGCCTTGTGTGAAAACACGGAAGACTAAAATTTAAATAAATAAATGGGACTGTTTTGTCTCTGTTTTTTGCATAATAATATTGTAATTCTCTGTGAAACACTTATTCTCCTATCCCAGCAGTGTCATAGTGCTCAGGCAAACAGTATAAATACATTTGGAGAAGAGAAAGGAGAGGAACAAAAGTATTCCTCTGAGTTACCTGGATCCTTTTCTTTGTGTGAAACAGGTGCAAGACCCTGATCTGGTCACAAACCTTCCCACCAAACCCATCAATTAACATTTAACACAGGACTAATTGCAGTCAGTCTGAGCTCCTGTTTGGTAGCTGCAGCCCAGTGGAAAAAGACATTTTTAGTGGGAAGTCCTTTGGAAATCCCTCACCGGGACCTGTCTAAAAGGCCCCAGGGCTGAGCTGGGCTGGGTTGGCAGGGGTGTGTTTCCTTCTTCTTGGAATGGGTGGAGTTGGGTTGCCTTCAAATACTCCTAAAACAGTTTCCCTTGGATTTTAATGTAAATGTAAAACTTCCATGTTGCAGAAACGAACATCTGAATCCAAAGAAGTGACCAGGTTAATGAGAGCAATAACAATTTCAGGGCTTTGCCAAGTGCCTTGTCAGAAGTTTTGCCTTCTGTGTGTCCCCACAAACTGCAATCCTGGGGACCCAACTAGCAGGACAAGCCCTTCGTGGAGAGCTGTCCACTGGGACACCACACTTCATCCTTAAGCTGAATGCAGAACATGAGGAAAGCTGAGAAAAAAATGCCTGAGTGAGTGCTGAGACTATTAAAGTGTTACTGAGAGAGCTGGGAAATGAAGGGATTGTAATTTTCCCCTCTGCCTTCACCAGAGTCGAGATCACAACCAAGATATCTGAGTCAATTTAAATATAACTAGAGTCTATAGTGAATTGCAATAATTGTATTAAAACATAAATTATGCCAATGAGATCAGTGTAGATTTGAGGGAAACATAAATTCTGATAAAATACGTAAGTCTCATGTATAAGAGAAAGTTCAGCACTTCCTTAGATATTGCAACTGTAGGCTGCAATGATGAGTAAAAAGAAAAAAAAAATAGAGAAAGGGGATATTTATAAAGCCTTATGATCAGTATTTTCTGATTTCTTGACATCTTTTCACAGCTTTAAAATATCCTGCTTTCCCATGGAATTTACCCTGAAATAAAACAAATGTCATAGCTGAGGCATCCTTTCCAGCACAGAGTGATCACAGGCAGGCAGGGGTCTCTGAGAGCTGGCTGAAATCAAATATGTATCAGCCATCTCTCTAATCCCATTAAAATAGAGCTTTGGAAAAGATGACTTGAAAATAATCCCTTTGGATCAATTTGCCAGCAAGAACCCTCCTGCCACACCCTCCTCAGGTGGCATTACCCAGCTCATTTTCCTCCTGTAATCCTGCCAGCCTCCCGTGCGCTGCAGAGCAAACAAAAATGGAGAATTAGGAAAGCAAAGGGGATCTAACTAAACAGACAATTTGCAAATGTGTGCTAAATCAGGGACGGCCTATTGCTTCAGCTGAGGAAATATTAATTCTCCTTGCTTCTCTAAATGGACAGTGAAGAAAAGCAAAATTCAAGTGGGAAAGGATAAAAGGAGAATAAAGAATGTGTCCCCTTACTCCTCGTTCAGCTCATAAGAAATACTGTCAATATTTAAACCCTCTTTTTCTTATTGCTAGGAACAGAGTTGATATTGCCAAAACATTAAAAAAAAATAATTTTAAATTCACATCTAAGTTCATAACATAGAGGAGGCTGATGAGTAATAGCTTTTACATAGTTAGAAAAGCTAACTATAGGCTCCAACAGGCATGTGTGTTTTATTTGCTCACACTTCTATGGGAAAGGAATGTTTAATCAATTTTCTTTTCACCTGGCTGCCACTGAGGTTTGCCCTGCCCTGGATATCAAGGACAGAAATCAGTCTCCAAAGGATTTAACAACTTTTTCTTTTGCCTTTTTTCTATCACTGAACCATCTACACTATAACCAGTGGTTTTAGTGACCTTTTCGTCATGCAAGAAAAATGGCAACACAGTTTTATAACCACACATAAATGTTTATTTAAATGGTGGCAAACTGTCCAGGGCTCTTCTCATACCTGGGTGATGTTGGGTGATCCTTCATTACCCAGTCTGTTTTTTCCTGTCCTGATATAAACAGAAAATGGTACCCCAGGCAGGAAAATGTTATAGAAAAAGATGTATTAAGAAATTAATATCACCTTTCCATATTGTAGTGTCTTCAGTGAAAAATATCCTTCTGTGTGTTCACCTGAGAGATGCTGCAGGTCAGTTTTTGGGTTTTGGGTTTTTACATACATTTAGATCCAACTGATTGTTGAAAAGTGAAATGTGCAAATGTTTCTTTTAAATGAGCTTTTTTTCCCTTTGAAACCAAGCTCGTACTTCCAGAAGAACTGAATTTTACTGCCAATTAATTTTCAAATAGTCTATAATGGATAACACTAAAGACAAAAAGAAGAACTGAGTCCTGGAGATCCTCAGTCAATGAGAAACTGATTTCTCAGGTCTTCTCTTCTGCTGATTCATCCAACAGCTATTGAGATTTATATGGTATTGGAGAGAGACAGGAAAGAACATTGATCCATCTGTACGAGCACCAGGCTCCCCTGCCAACCGCAGTTAACTCCTTCACTCTATTTTTCAAGCCTTAACCTCGTTCCTGGCAGTTCTGTGCTGGTTAAATGCCCCCAGATCTATGGATCTCAATCCAGCTGAGCAGCAGGCAAAGTTCCAGCTGTATTCCTTCAGCCAACTAATACCACATCCCATTATCTCTTCTGGAACTGGTGCTTTTCACTGAAGATCCTCTGCTCCCTTGGTGCATTTTTACTGTCAGGACACAGTATCTCCTCTGTTATCCAAAATCTATGAACTCTGGGGTTTTATAATCCAATGTATCACCAGCACTTGTGCATTGAACTTAACGTTCTACATCTGCAAAGCATGGTTGGGTTATCTCACATATTTAATTTCTGCTCTTTGTCTCCAGCTCCTTGTCGTGCCTTTTTTAGTCGTGCATTAAAATAAATCAATATCCTGTTTCGCAGGAGCGATCACAAAATGCAAATAAACTGCAGGAAAGGGTTTCAGGAGGAGAATTAAGACTAGATAAACCCTCAGGTTATAACGACATCTTATTTTTAACACAATCCCTTAAAAAAAAAAAAAAAGAAAAAAGAAAAATAAATCATGAACTTTCTTGTGGCTGTGGAGAAACTTGCACTTGACTTGTCTGTGAGAACTTCCCTGGGATTGTTCCTATCAGGCACATAAATTTCTACTGAGGAAGTTGTGTGGCTTCTGTCCTTTGCCACCAGCTCCTCAACCACTTCCCAATTTCCATGTGACACCCCAGTTGTTATAAACCCACCCTGGATGCTGTAAAAATTCCCTACATTGCCCTGCCCAAAGCAGAAGGAACAATTCACATCTGCTCCTCCTTTGTGTTCACCACTGACTGGGGGCAGAATTGTCTTGGGCACAATTTTTATTTCTTCTGATATTGGACTTGTGCTGCAAATTGAGAATTCCTCTCCACACAGAGGGCTGGATGGTTTAGCACCAAGGGATGCTGGTGAACCTTGCAGGGTTTTTATTTCTGAGTAACTCAGAGGTTCCCCATGTGGCCCCTGGAGGAGTGGCACACCCAGCAGTGCCAGGTGTTTGCACATTCCACAAATGCAGATGTTTGGGGAACTGCCTCAAACCCCCAGAATTGTGCTGATAACAGAGTTGTGAGCACAGAGAGGTGTTACATGGTTATAATGTGCTCTCAGTGACACCATAAAGTCTGGTGAGCAAAGCCTCCACCTTCCCTGGGTGTTCCTCAAGGAAAAAGAGCTGAAGACACAAGAAACATGGAAGGATTATTCCAGGTGAAGCCAAGCATGTGCTTTCTGTGCTTATGGCAACTGTCTCTGGCAATATGAAAGGCAGAAGCATTTAAATCAATATTCATGAAGAAGTCTGAATTAAGTTTTGGCTTTTCTTTTTCAATGCTTTATTATTACATACAGCTAAGGCACAGTGTATAAAGATACATTGAGAAGAATTATCAAACCATGGATTCTGGAGAATCATTTAAAAAATCGTTAGAGAAAATGTCAAGACACAGAAGCTGAAGGCTGGTGGCAGTTGGAAAACTGAAGAAGTTTTAGACTGTGGTTAAAAGGAAAGCCAAGAAATCAATCACAATTGTTAAAAGTTGCTGCAGGAAAGCACTGCATATGACAAAAGAAAGGGCACACTCAGAATACATCAAAGGAAAAAAAAAAAAAACATGATCAAGACATCTTAGAGAGGATGTGATGTCCTCCAATTCTTATTCTACTGCAGAGCAGAAATAAAGAAATGGCAAATGGGAAGCATTTAGTTCACCTCAAGCATGTACAAAAAAAAAAAAAACTAAAAGAGGAAATTAAAAAATTTAATATGATCCACATCACAATTAGAGCTGAACAAAAGATAAAATGAAGTTACACGTCATAGTAGTAAAATGCCTTTAGCCATGGCACGACCCTTAGGGATAAAACTGAAATGCTCTAGATATCTCACTGTTTTCTGACCAGCCAGTAATGATGAAGAAAATCACTCCCATGAGAAAAAAAGTAAGGAAAAAAATAAATGGGAAAGAGAAAAGAGAAGGGAGAAATTAAATTTCATCTTTCTCATGAAAGGCTTTTTATGTTTAGATGTATGCCTCGGCCACAGTTCACATTTCCCCTCTGCAGCTCTGAGTCCTTTTCTCCCTCAGCTGGATCTGCAGAGCAGAAATGGCACCCCGTGACTTTCCAGGAGTTTGATCTGTGTGTGGACAGCCCACCTGCTGCTGCTTCCCAGGAGCAGTCCCTTTTTCCACAGCCCAATTTCCTCACCCCAGACAATGCTCATAAATACATCAAAAATTGATGTGTCCCTTGCTTTGACACATCTGTCTCCTCTCCCAGGGACTCGCTCCCTTCTGCAATAGTTTTGCTCCTTTTAATTCCATCTGCTCAAACACAAGGCATTGTCCACACGCCTCTTCAGGACTTTGTGCATTAAATATTCAAGATTACTCCGTCAGTTTAAAATGATATAATTTCTGCCATGTGCTCAAGGGTGAGAGTGGCAGAGCCATCTCCCATCATACATATGGATTTGCTCTACCAATACTCAGAGGAATTTTATGGAATTAGATGTTTAGATGTTCACATTTCCCCTCGGTACCTCTGAGTCCTTTTCTGCCACATGGAGCTCCTCAGCTGGATCTGCAGAGCAGAAATGGCACCCAGTGATTTTCCAGGAGTTTGATCTGTGTGTGGACAGCCCACCTGCTGCTGCTTTCCAGGACCAGTCCCTTTTTCCACAGCTGAATTTTCCTCATCCCAGACAATGCTCATAAACTTATTGATGTGTCCCTTGCTTTGACATATCTGTCTCCTCTCCCAGGGACTCGCTCCCTTCTGCAATAGTTTTGCTCCTTTTAATTCCATCTGCTCAAACACAAGGCATTGTCCACACGCCTCTTCAGGACTTGGTGCATTAAATATTCAAGATTACTCCGTCAGTTTAAAATGATTTAATTGCTGCCATGTGCTCAAGGGTGAGAGTGGCAGAGCCATCTCCCATCATACATATGGATTTGCTCTACCAATGCTCAGAGGAATTTTAAGGAATCCAAGAGGGATCTCAAGGAGCTGAGGTGATTAGAGGAGATGATGATTCAGACATCAGCTGGGAAGAATAAAAATGCAGCACAAGCTGCAGAGCAGTGAGTAATGTGCAGTCACAGTGAGTGACTCAGCAAAGGTGTCAGCTCTGTGCACCGAGGGGAATGGAGCAGAGCCACCGTGATTACTGACAATATATGCTTGTCTCTTCCACTGAGGGATGCTCCCCTGAACAAAATAAATTGAACTCTAACGTTCTCCCCACAGAAAACCAGATGGCAGCAGAGCTGGGAAGCCTTGAGGAATGATTATTGCAGGAACTTGTAGAGACAAATTCATTTGATGTTGTCTCTGAAGTGTCTCGGAAGGAGTTCTGTTTGCTTTAGTGAGAACTGTGCATGTGGAGTGGTTTAGAAAGCAGTTGTATATGTTGGTAAACATGGATTTATTACTGTTGAAAATATGATGCATGTTTGGACAGTTGGATGAGTGTTCTCATTTAAGTTTCTGCATTTTAATCCTGCTGTCTTTACCAAGAACACTTATGGGGGGAAACATTAATAGAACCTGTCTCATGACCTACAAAACGGAGGGTCTTGATCTTTAAATTTGATCTTTAAATTGAGGTTGCACATATTTCTTTCCATCTCAGGCAAACAATATACAGAACTAAAAAAACTCAGCCAGAAGTTTCTGCATGTAAGTTGACCGTGACAGCTGTAAAGTTTTGACATTTACAAGAGGTCCTGAATAATAAAAAGGAACTCTGATTTAATATAGATGCTGGAGCACACAGCTGTATTGTACAGGGTTTTACCCTAGTGCAGTACTGATATGGACATTCACACAAATCAACAAATTAAACTCAACCCATCTTCATGCATTATTTTCCTTGCCTGGAGACATTAATAAGGCAAGCAGTAAGGTTTAAAAAAAAAATTAGATATGTATCTGAACAAGAAAAAAGAACAGCTTGGCTCTGTTGTGCTCAGATGATATTCTTTGAGTTTCTTAACTTTTAAGAAACTTTACACAGCAACTTAATAATATCTCAGGGCAGTAATGAATGCCTTGAATTGAGTCAAGTCAATATTAGTTTTAAAGTCCATGAAATCAGTGTAACTCTGGTGGAAATTCAGTCAAGTCCAAAACTCTGGCAGGTACAAACTGCTCCTGTACAAACTGCTGGATTGTGTCATCCTTATACTGATTTACTTGATTTGATTATTTATTTGATTATCAGAATCAAGCCCCACGTACTGAAATGCACCTCAGAGGGCAGGTAGTTTTTATTTAATCTGAATTAATTGGACTGAAAAGGGGGAAAGACTTTTCAAGGCTCACGCTTCCCTTGACCTCCCATGTCTCACCACTCTTAGTCACCAGAATAATCATCTCTCTCCCAGTCACGGTGACTCACTCATTTACAAACAATCTGTCCATCTTTCAATGGGATATGCTCATGTAAAAATCAGCTAGCATGGAAAACAAAAGGCATTTTCATTATATTTTTTATACTTTGTGAATTTTGACCAAAGGTTAAATAAAAAATAAAATAAGCAGGACTGCAACAGTTTTG
Organism: Zosterops lateralis; assembly: GCF_965231275.1. Lineage (NCBI taxonomy): Eukaryota > Metazoa > Chordata > Aves > Passeriformes > Zosteropidae > Zosterops > Zosterops lateralis. The sequence goes on from NC_139768.1 coordinate 957,844, forward strand.
TGCTTCAGCCCATGCGAAAGGGCTCCATCAGGTGAGTAAGGCTTTTTTCAGACTGAAAGTGTTGCAGATTTACTTTTGGAGTTTTGTTCCATCTATTTAAAGGAGCACATGCCTCAGAAATTAAATTGCAAGTGTGTGGTGCATAGTTGAGAGCACTTCTTTGTGGGATCCAAGACAAGATCTCCCTGTTTTAAATTAAGCTCCAGCAGTATCTCTGAAAGGAAAACAAAGAAAACAAAAAAAAAAGAGAAGAAAGATTAGAATCCTAACACCATACTTGTACAATTTCTTGTTCCCTCAAAATTAGCAGAAGGCAGGGTAAAAGATAAATGATCTTGTTACAATTATATCTTTGAACAGTTACAACCCGCTTAGGATAATGAATGAAAGCAGCTTAGCTGGGGAGATATTCCCACATTGGCTTTGTAGATTGGAAGTGATTTTTCCTGCCGTTGTTTATGACATTACCAGGGACATAATGAATTAAATCAGAGTTTTAGTGGAGATTTTGGAGAAGGAATCTAGGAGTTCACAGGTTACATGTGTGCCAGCAGGAATTCTGTTTCAGGAGAGTGGGTTGGTTGACCAAAACAACCCATACAGAGTTGCTGTCTACTGATATTTTGCATTTCTTGGGGGAGGTTATACCAGATGAGAAATAATCTGGTCCTGGAGCATAAATGACTCTGAGGTTTGTGGTTTGAAGCCTTGCGCAAGAAAAGTTTTTGGGATGTACTGACAGAGCCTTGGTGGGACTTGTGCCATGGAGCCACCAGGTGTGTTCCTTCCAGAAGGAATAACACTGGGAGCATCAAGGCACTGCAGGAACTGCACCAAAGGCCTGTCAGGGTTTTTACTTCACAGCTGCCCCACTGCTGTTCAGCAAACCACTTTGTTGTGGTTTGATTTTGGGTTTTCCAAAGTTCTGTGTGTTTTGTTATTAGTTCTGTAATGGTTTATCCCCACAGCCCCAGCCCCAATCCCCTGCAGCCTTTCCCTGATAACAGATCTTGTCCCTCTGCCACCACCCCCTAAAGCCTGACAGTTCTGGGGGGGCTTCAGGGTGACTCAGGCAGCACCAAGTTCCCCCTGCCCTTTCTGTCCATGGATGGCCCTGCCAATTGTCCCCTGCTCTTGGTCACTGCCCCGTGCCCAGGGTTGGTTCTGGGGATCTCCTTGCCCAGGAGACCCCCCTGGTCCTTGCTGGGCCCCCTGAGCCCCTGAGCCTCACTCTGCTCGTGGGCTTTGGGCTTGGATAAACCTCTCTGCTCCCCAAGGGAGAGTCCTGCTCCTTCCACGCCGTGACCACCTTTGTGTCTGGGCTTCAGACCCACCAAACCCCAAAGGTACAAGGCTGGACCCTCCATACTGTGACTGGTGGAAGAAAAGCTGCACCAGACACCAGCAAACCACTTGTTTGAAGGCAGCCAGGCATCCCCCATTCCGTCCTCAGACACTGCAGGGATTTGTAACTTCCCATAAATAATGGCACAATAGGGGCATTTTGATGCAAATTGGTTTTTGAGCATCTCTGCAGAACGACGATAAAAGGGGAAAAAAAAATAAAGCAACTGAGTGGGAAATAACAGGGAATCTGTCTAGAAATGTCACTAAGAGGTTTCACATTGTTCAATAGAACTGGAGTTACCAGTGAGATAACACAGAAAGAGGCAGCTCTAAAATTCCCTGCATGTCACAGCTCAAAGCAATGCAAACAGTAACTCTCACAGTCGCTCTGTGTTCCAGTTCTTGACTTTTATCTCACTTATCCCAGTGCAGCAGCTTGGGGCTGACTTGTAGGAATCCTTATTTCCACCAGCATCAGGAAGATCAAGACCTTATTTGCAAATGAGGGAAATCTGGAATTCGGAGCTCTGCAAAGAGCAGTCTGTGGGCTTGTGCTTCCTGGCAGCTTTTATGGATGCACCTAATGAAGGGTGGAAAATGATTTCAGTGGGGGCACGGAAGCAGGCATGGGTGCTATGGCAATAAATATGAGCTGATACAAATCACTGGCATTTTATTGACTCTGCTTCTGCTGCTCTGATTTAAATCAAGAATGAATTTGGCCCTGAGGCCTCGCAGAGAAATCTCTGGGACTGAATCCTGCTGTCTTGGCTCAGATCATTTTTTCCTGAATTTCAGTGAGAGTCATGGTTGAACAAGGATCTCGGGATCCTACTGTCACATAACACAATAAACAGCTCTCATCAGCAGCTCGTTTAGATTGGAAATGTTATCTAAATGTTTTATGGAAATTATATGCTTTAAAATCATTCCCATTGTGGTTTTAATGCTGAGGCATTTCCACTCTTCGTATGGTCAGAAATATAAGTTGTGTTCTACGGTTGAAAAAATCAGAAACATTTATAAAAAAAATACTCCAAGCAAAATAAATTGGGGGTTCTTTTGTTTTTTGGTGAGGTTTTTTTTGTGTGTCTTTTTTTGGGTTTTTTTTTTGTTGGTTTTTGGTTTTTTTTGTTGGTGGTGGTGGTGTTGTTTGGGCGTTTTTGTTTGTTTGTTTGTTTTTTGTTGTTGTGGTTTTGTTTGTTTGTTTTTCTTTTTTTTGTTTGTTTGGGTTTTTTTTGGTTTTGTTTTTTTGGTTTGGTTTTTTTTTTTTGCGTTATCTAAAATGTAGAATTTGTGTATTGAATAGAAACAATTAAAATACCAGTGGATTCATAGGTACACTGCACTATAGGTGAGGAAGGTAAGTAATATGAGGTTCCTTAATTTTCCTCACTTGTTCCTTTTCTTTTGACATTTTCAAACTTCATCCCCTTTACAGGAGTGCCAGATTCTGAACAGAACCACACGTTCAAGATAATTATGGACAAAGGAAAAAGACATGAAAACACCATGAATTTTGTAAGAGACCTGGTCAATTTGATCTTCGTCAGTCCCACTCAGGAGCGTGCTGCTTCCATGTGTGTGAGCAAACTGCAATATTTTATATTGCAATATCTGTATTATATTGCAATATCTGTAGGCAGAGCTTTTTCTCCTTGTAGATAACATTGTAGTTGAGGTTGGGCTTGAGTAGCTCAAGAAAAATGGTGAAAAGATTTCAGCTTTATTTCTCTAAAGATGCTGCGAAGGGAGGTACCTCTCAGTCATAAATCTGGCCAAAAATATATAGAAATTGGAATGTTTTCTTCAATTCCTTTGGAACTTTTGTGTAACATCCTTGGAGTTCCAGAGTGCCCTTTGCCTGCCAGGTAAAGCTATCCCTGGCTGTTACCATTTGCTGAGCCCTCAAGTTAAAAACGTGTTGAAGGGATGAGAAAAAGTCAATGACATTTATCAGAGTGGGATGGTTAGTCCTGGATTGCATGGCTTATGCCTGGGATGTACATGAGGGGGTTTGAGTGATTTTTGTGTTTATCAATCTCAGCTGCGGTTTATTGTACAAACCTTCCTGTTAATGTCTGTTTTCTGGGATGTGCGAGTTCTGAAAAATGAGTTTAAAAAGCTGTGTTTTCTTGGTCACCCTGGGACAATCAGCATTTTTGACAGTTCATAAAGCTCTGAAATATCTAAAAATTGTCCTCGGTTTCAGATCCAAGCAGCCCTAGAAAACCTCAGACAATAGCTTTTAATGAAAACATTTTATTTATTAATTCATTAATAAATATTTATTTATTAAATTTAGTAACCCTTCTGTTTTATGCAAAAAATACCACAGACACACAAAATATTTAAAATATTCTATGTGTAGGTTTAGCTACCAACATGAGGAAGCAGAAATGTCCCTGAAAGAACAGTTTGAGTATTTCTCCTCTTATCTTTATTAATTTGAGTGTTTACCAGGCTGAAGTGTGCCACTGCTGTTGTACAGGGAATGAAATACAGAAAAAAGATGAAAAAAAAGACCCAAACCAAGAAATGCTGTGACTTAGAACATTTACATGTTTCACTTTCTTTTCAGCACAGTTGGCTTGTTAGTTTGTAAATTGATGGGAGGTTGCAAATTATGTTAGTTTTGTCTTGTTGGACTAATGCTTCTTGTATTTTTTTTTTTTTTTAATTTCAGCTAAAGTGAAAATCTCAAAGCCAGTTAAGACTTAAAACACCAATTCAAAATTGTGTTTAGTGATCAGCATTAGGAAAGATAATTGTGGAAATAACAAGGAGATACTGATGGTAATGTTTGAGCCTTTGTTCAACACGCCTCAAGAGACTGGATTTTCTGCTTAAATTGATAGCAGGAGGGATACAGTAATTAAATAATTGCATTTAGAAATTGGGCTGAAGATATTTCGTGGATTTAGTTGGTTTAAAGTTAAGGCTATTTGAATGTAGTTCTTGTTAATTAAATGTAATTTCTGCCACTGAGTAAGCTGGAACATCTGAGTGCATCCTTTTGCATCACAGCCCTGGTTTATACACCCTTATCCTTCCTAAGATTTAAACAGTGAGAGTTTAATCTTTTGCACCAGCTGAAAAGGCACAGATGAGTGTTCCAAAGCCTCATGGAAAATCCCTCCAGCCCTCCCTGCAGGTTTTATATTCTCTGCAGAACCTCATGGCATGAGGAGAGGCAAAGAATAATCCCACCCAGCAGCTGGTGGGAGCTTCCCCTGGGCTGGGCAGGGACAGGTGTGTTGTTTTCACAGCAGAGTGATGGGCTGTTCCCAGAGTTACAGGTGAAGTGATGGCTGGGGTGGGTGTTGGTGTCTGTGTCATCCCTGGTGTCCATCAGGGGCCACATGGGCTGGGCTGTCCCTCACTGCTGCACTCACCTGTCCCTCACTGCTGCACTCACCTGTCCCTTATCTGCTGCATTTACCTGTCCCTTACTGCTGCACTCACCTGTCCCTTATCTGCTGCATTTACCTGTCCCTTACTGCTGCACTCACCTGCCTGTCCCTTACCTGCTGCACTCATCTGTCCCTCACCTGCTGCACTCACCTGTCCCTTACCTGCTGCACTCACCTGTCCCTCACCTGTGTGCTCCTGCACAGCCCAGGGGTTTTCAGACCCCCACCCACCTGCCTCTGTTCAGCAGGTAAATTCCCTACCTTGTTCTCAGAGATCTCCTCCCAGATGTGAGCAATCCCAAACACAAGGTGTGACCCCTAATGTCACATCTTCCCTGGTTTTACATCTTTGGGGGTGCTGTTAAAACACTGGACTATTTTGGGGACTTGTGAGAAAAGTCTAAAGGCAATTTTGGTAATTTAATTGATATTTTCACTGCCTCATGGGTTGGTTATGGTGAGAATGGAAGTGGATAAGATTGCTGGCACAGAGAGTGACTTTTGAGAAATATCTAAAGGCAATTTTGGTAATTTAATTGATATTTTCACTGCCTCATGAGCTGGTTATGGTGAGAATGGAAGTGGATAAGATTGCTGGCACAGAGAGTGACTTCAGCTATTGCAGAGCTAAGTCAGCTCTTTCCTGCAGCCAGTGGGAGGTTACATTTAAAACTCATGGAGATAACCCTGAAGAGACTAGATTAGTTCTGATGTGTTATTCCAGCCTTTACCCATTATACAAGCAGCAGATGGTTCATCATGTTATATTTTATTGACCTACAGGAAGTGAGAGAAGAGGTGTTTTTGTCACTCCTACTTGCTACAAAGCCTACAAAAGTTGCTTTTAGCTGTTAACCAGCGCCTTCAAATTGGGTATCTGTCTTGTTTAATGAGGAGAGGAGAAGAGTAATAATAAAAAGAAAAAGAAATCAATAAAAGTAGGGTTTGTAAATATATTATCTGAATCCCCTGGGCTTATTAGGTAGGATAGTCTTGCAGACAGAAAAGATCCATATGGAAATCCTTGAGGTAATTTCATGCAGTGTTGTTCCGTACTTGTAATTCTTTGGCTGTGCAGATGATTTCCTATCTGACCAGACTAAGTAAGTCGGGTGAGTCACCCATTAAGAGGATTAAATGCTTCTGCCTAGAAGAAAGCAGAGACCAAGCTTTCATGTGTGCCGTGGAATCGAGCTGGTGTGATAAAAGGAATGCAAAAAAAAAAAAAAATAATAATAAAATAAAAATCTCATTTTCATTTCTGACATGCTTAGATAACAGAAGAATTTGTAGCTGCTCTATTTTAAATGGGAAACATAAATGGCTTACAAAGGACCATTCAGGGGTAAATCAAGTTCAGAATATAAACTAGATGCCCAAAAGCAACCTTTGTAACTTTTCTGGGAGTTATTCTCCTAAAACAAATGACACTCTGGAGCTGTCGGGCTCTTGAATGCTTTATAGCCTTAAAAAGTTGTGTCAAAAATCTGTGCTGTGACAAAATTCTGACCTCAGGGCAAAGGAACTCCACTTATTTTTTTAACTTATACAGAGGAAGTGCTTGTTCTGTCCGAGCCAAATTTGGACAAATGGAGAGTGGGAATTGTGGTGAAGTTCCTGGAAGTGTGGGCAAAACCCATTGGATGTACAAGTAGAATAGTTCAGTAAAGTCTACAGATCAGCCAGAAAGCTGGAAGGAATCTAGGGACATATTCATTTCAGTCAGCAGGGCACAGGTGGCATTTACATCTCCAGGATTGAAGCCACAGGGATGAGCAGACAGAAAAGTGGACTCTTAAAAACTGATATCAATCCTGATTCATCTCCAGCTTTGATCTGTTGGGATGCCCAGAACCTCCAGTGGGAAATTATCTGTAATGTAAATAATTTCTGAATGATGAGGACTCATAGGGATGGCTCTGTTCTGCAGATTGCTTGACAGGTTATATCCCCAAGGAAAATTCTGGGAAGTGAATGCACCTTGACTGGGTCACCCTTGTGTGCTCCCTGCTTCCAACCTCACAGTTTGCAGAGGGATTGCTGCTGCTGACTTGTGCTTATTCCTGTAGTAAACAAGGCAGGTGCTCTCATTTCACACACAGGAAAAAACCAGAGCACCCTTCAACAACCCAGAAAGGACAATTAATCTGAAAATCCTCCTGAATTATGGTTGGGACTTAGGGCGAGATGCCTTAAAAGCAGGAAATGTAGTTTGAGGCCAAGGCAAATGTGCCTCAGTCTGTATCATCTCTTTGCTTTTATACAGATCACTACATACTTATTATTTACCATTTCATACCAATGAGAGGCATTGGTATAAAATTGGAAGAGGCACAGTGGCTTCCTGATGAAATAAACTTGCTCAAGGAGTTTGGACTGGCCCTCTGTGTGTTTTTCAGCTGGGAATGTTCTTGTCAGCTCTGAACCAGCTTTTATTGACTGAGCAGAGGAGTCCAACCCAGTCAGAGACAACGAAGCACAAAAATAATTGACTCAGAGTAATGCCCATGTCTTGTGGAAGGCTGCTGCAGTGAAGAGTACAGCAAACCTTCCTAAACATTTTTCCCACTTAAGTGCATTTTGAGTTGCTGAAGAAATGTAAACACACAGCAATAAATCAGGGCCTGAATGAAATGTGCATTTGAGCCAATTTTCCCCGTGCATCCCAGCAGCTTCACTAAAACAGTTTGGCATCTCTCTCTTTCATCCAGAAAAGCTTTGTCTTCTATTTTTTTCTTTTGCAAACTGAATTAAATCACTCGACTTCAAGATTTTCCTCAAGCAAATCCAAGTTGTTGATTAAAAAAAGGAGCTTATTGTACATCTGTGAAGCTTGATGCAGGCTTGGGCAGGGAACAGATGGAAAACCTCCTCTGCTGCTGTGGCACCTTTGCCCAGAGAACCTGTGGATGCCCCATCCCTGGAAGTGTTCAGCTTGGATGGGGCTTGGAGCAACCTGATCAAGTGGGTGGCAAATGACTGAAAAAAAAATGACAAAAACTCATTGATCAGAGACTCAACTGCAGTTTCTTAGAGAAGGTTCTTATTCATGTCAGGAAATCCAGCCTGCTTGAGTTGTGTTTCTCCTCATCCACTGCAGCCACATCCCAGAGTTCCTGAAGTGGATTCCCTTGTACCTGAGTCCCTGTTCCATCTTGCCTGGATCCATTTCTTGCCTGGATCCATTTCTTGTCTGCAGGAATGGGGTGATGCCCAGTCCATTGGAGTCTGGGCTCTAACATGAGTTACTCACAGCCCCACTGGCCTCACTACAGGAATGGAGAGATCCCAGCCCAGAAAATATCCAGAAATGTGTTAGATCTGTAACATGCCTGGACTTGAAATGCAATAGCAGGGAGAAAAATAACTCTAATTTACTCATTGAAGGTCAGAAAAGGGGAGGAAATAGTGAAAAAAAACAGAGTGGTGGCTACAGGAGGGACTTTATCTGATATTCTTAGAGAAAAGCCCTGCAGAGCTGTGGGTATGTTGAGTTCAAGCCAGTAATTTTTGATTTTTTTTTTTAACTGTGAGGTTAACTGCAAAGCTGTTGTGAAGTCACCCTGCACTCATGAGCAGTGGCTTGAGGCCTGAGAGGTTCCACCCTAAATGGTTCCCCAGTTCTAACAACCCAAAACTACAAAACTTTCCACCCTGTGATAAACTACACCACTGTCTGTCACACATTTGTGACTTGTAATTCCTCTCTGTGTTGGGAGTTTTTCCAATGGACTGAAATCAAAGCCTGTGTCCCCCTGGGCTCTGTGCCAGGGTCTCAAACCCCCCTGCACAGACCCCAGACCCTCTTGGGCTTTTGACCACCATATGATGAAGATTTGGTGGGTCTGAAGCCCAGACACAAAGGTGGTCACGGCGTGGAAGGAGCAGGACTCTCCCCTGGGGAGCAGAGAGGTTTATCCAAGCCCAAAGCCCACGAGCAGAGTGAGGCTCAGGGGCTCAGGGGGCCCAGCAAGGACCAGGGGGGTCTCCTGGGCAAGGAGATCCCCAGAACCAACCCTGGGCACGGGGCAGTGACCAAGAGCAGGGGACAATTGGCAGGGCCATCCATGGACAGAAAGGGCAGGGGGAACTTGGTGCTGCCTGAGTCACCCTGAAGCCCCCCCAGAACTGTCAGGCTTTAGGGGGTGGTGGCAGAGGGACAAGATCTGTTATCAGGGAAAGGCTGCAGGGGATTGGGGCTGGGGCTGTGGGGATAAACCATTACAGAACTAATAACAAAACACACAGAACTTTGGAAAACCCAAAATGCACACCACAACATCCTGGCTTTGGAGGAGAAGGCAAAGCACCACCTTGGCTTGGCAGCTGGAAACAACAGACCCACCTCAAACTCCTTCCAAAAGTGATAACACCTCACTCACCTTCCCCCCAGGTGCTTGGGGCTGTTACCATTTTGAGGTATTTGAATTAGACAATTCTTGTGTTTATTCTTTTAGGTGCTTTCTCCCCTCTTTTTTTTTTTTTTTTTTTTTTTTTTTTTTTTTTTTTTTTTTTTTTTTTTTTTTTTTTTTTTGTGTGTGTGCCTTTCTCAACACAATATTTGAAATTTTATTGAATTTGAGGTGCTTCAATATTGAATGCTTTCCTTGCAGCAAACCTTGGCAAAGGCATGGGCACAAATATCCACATTTTCTATTTTGATGTTGTGTGCAGTAAGTGATATCTGTGCTTCCTCATTGCTTATTTTTATCCACTCACCCATTTTCATCCTCTGTTGCTACATTGCAGTTTTCCTAACCCTTCTCCCTTTCTGTAGCAAAAAAAGGACATTCAGATGAAGAGATCTTTTTCAGGTTTTGGAAAGTTTACATTTTTTTGGTCGTCCTTTCCAAAAATGAGATTGTTAAAGGTAAAAAAAAAAAAAAAAAAAAAAAAAAAAGACTGATTCTGTTACATGCAGTGAAAGCTTTAAAGTGTAGGTTTTTAAGCTCTCTGCTGTGGGATTTTCTGGTGGGGGGAGTGGGAGGGGAGTGTATTAAAAAAAAAAAACTATTGAAGAAATGAGCATTTGCTGTTAAAGACATAACTGTGAATTCAGTGTTCCCCAGCACCTCTCCCTGCAAGGAAAATGAGCACTCTTATGAATACCATAAGGGTGATCAGGCAGAATTTGGCTTACAGTTGCTTCTGGAAGTTATTAAACTCTATTCCTATTGCACAGATTGCATGAGCGTGGTTTGGGGTCAAAGGCTGCCAGGAATCAGGAACAATTAGCAAACTGGGATTCTTCCTTCCCAGAGCTGGCTGTTTTACCTTGGGCAGGCATTAATATCTCATGGTGTTGGATAGGAGACATTTTATTGTTTCTGAGCCATTGAGCAGCTGAAGGTCTGGGCCAAGTGTGTCCAGCACACGTTACCCAGTGAGGAAAAGAGGATTCCAGCTCTCCAAGAGCCCTGGGACTCTCTGTGACAAGGAAGGTTTGTGTTCCATGGTCCTTCTGAGCTTGTCTCTCCAGCCAGCTCTGCTCTTCAGATCTCACATAAATGAGTTATTCCTTTGGGTCCAGATTTCAGACAGAGACGTGACCTTGCTTGGAAGAAAAGGAGCAGCTCACACTGGGTGGTAAAGAAGGTGTTTATTCAGGGCAAAAACCCTGGTGCTGAGTGTGTGAGTGTCAGTTTTGGCTCTTACTTGCTCTTATGAACAGGGTTGTTACCGATGGAAATGAGAGGCAGTGATTTAGGTACAGGGGAGTTAGACATTGTTATTTTGGGGTAAAAGGGGTGTGGGGATACCTGAAGTATTGGCTGAACCACCTGGCTTTGCCAAAGCCATCAAACACCAGGGTGTGTCCATTGATAAGACACAATAGGGGTACAATACACTGGGACAGGCTATTGAGGAGATACAATGGACAGAGCCAGGCCTATTATGTGGGTTAATGACAGTGATTAAGGAAAGGGGATGTGGGGGTAGGAATGAACCATTTAGAGGAGCTCAATAACAAAAATCATACAGAACTTTAGAAAACCCGAAATACACATTGCAACCAGGTGAAACTGGTGGTGTTTGGCTTTGGGGGAACTGGTGAGATTGCTGAGGAATAGTTTACTCCTCCAAGGGCAGGGCAGTTTTATGGGATGAAGTGAAACTCATGACATGGTAGAGTTTTTACATCGAGCACACAGATTTGTACCTGTGTCTCCATCTCCTCTCCCCCACACACTGAAACCATGCTAGGTGAAACCATGCAGCATTTTCATTTCTTGCTGTAGGGCTTGAGAAATTCACGGCCAGTTATTGATGCTTATTTATGTTTTGGATGTAAACACTATATCAAATGCACTTTTATTGCCATTTGTTCCAATAAAAAAGGTAAAAATACATAATCTAAATGTAAATTTGTCGGTGAATAAAAGCGGGCCACAAAAAAAAATAGCTGGAAAGTTATCAGTCTTGCTGAACATGAAATAGTATGGAAAAATATCATAAATGCATAGAGAATGAGGAGTGGAAGAAAATACATTTATTTGGGGGAAAAAATTGCAAAGAAGGAGACAATTGTACTCCATTCTGTCAGAACATAATATAATAAGCTCTCTTGATTCTTCAGGGAAGCCTCTCAAGGCAGTTTTCTGCAGCTTTTAAAACAGTAAACAATAAAAAACTAAGAATGAAACATGGATTACTCTTCTCAGGAGCATCTACAACTTTGAGCTTTCTTAAAACCTTGGTCAGTAGAACTTCTTGGCCATTATGTTAGGAACAAGAAACGTGTATTGGCCCCTCACCTGCTGGAGAGCCTGGGTAATTCCAGAGGAGGGTAATTCCAGAGAAATGGGCCTCCCCTGCTCCCTTAGGGATCTCCTGAGCAGGCACAGCTAATGAAACTGCTTCCTTCTTGACTTGTGTTGCTCGGGTCAGTTCATTTTCAAACTCCGTTATGGACGGAGTGTTTTGCTGACTCTGCACACACCAAAATGATTTCTCTGCTTTTTCCCCTTGAAGCCTTTCCCCTTTCCCCCACACTGAGGTATTTGGCAGGATTCACCTGCAGAAAATGCTGCAGTGACTGTCATCTGGGTTTTGTAAAGTGCCAGTTTTTGTTCTTTACCTGCCTGTTTCTGTAAAACTCCCAGGAAATTCCTGTCCTCTGAGAGGCAGGAAATATGGGCATGTTTCACATAGCATTAGTGTGTGGTTCCTGCATCAACAAACCCCCTTCCCTTTTCCCTGCTCCTGCATGGAGAGCAGCTGGGCTCTGGAGTAATTTGAGGATTTGCAGTTTGGGTGCATTTGAGTGTCAGAGTCCAGGGAATCCCTCTGGGCACCCTGGAAGGTCACAGACCTGGGCAGAGGGGTCTGGGACCTGAGAAAGAGGGTCTGGGGTCTGTGCAGGGGGGTTTGAGACCCTGGCACAGAGCCCAGGAGGACACAGGCTTTGATTTTGGTCCGTGAGAAAAACCTCCAAGCCGAGAAGAATTACAAGTCACAAATGTGTAACAGACAGTGGTGTAGTTATCGCTGGGTGGAAGATTTTGTAGTTTTGGGGTTTTTAGAATGTAGGTGCAAAGGGGACAAGATGGAGGATTTAGGGTGGAACCCTGGGTTCTTCTTGTTCTCCCTTGGCCTCCATTTTCTGCAGTGACGTGGGCACAGGGTGGTTTCAGTGGATTGGGTCACAGTAGAAATGACCCTTCTAGTCCAGGCACTGGGCATTGGTATGAAATGGTCAATAATAACCACACAATTATCTGTATAAAAGCAGAGTGACCTCCCATCACAGGGGGAGTCCCCTCGTGTCCGAGCTGCTGTGAACACCTTGGCCAGCACAGAGAATTGTGAGATAAGAATTAATAAACAACATGAGAAACCAGAGAAAAACAAGACCTTGAGACTCCAGTTCATTCTCACACCAGACTCAAAACCTGCAGAGGGCAAAAAATACTCAAACCACCACCAGAACCACCAGCCTGAATCTTGGGCAGAAAGAAAACCTAAACCTGAGATCTGAGTGCCCCGTGTGCCAGGTGAGCTGCACCTCAGAAATAAACTCAGAAATAAACAGGGAACCTGTGCAGAGTCTGCACCTTGCCAGCCCTGGGCCAGCCCTTTGCAAAACCACCTGCCTTTCTCTCTTAGAGTGACTAAAAATACTCATTTTTCTACTTTGAAATACTGCTGGAAATCATTAATAACTGGGAGTTATAGGGTGCTTCAAGAGCTGCTTTCTAGAAGCTTCCATGACACCTGGAAACACAACTCTATATTCAACCCCTGTGGAAGGGGAAAAACCAGGCTTGATTTAGGGGTTTTTACATGCTGTAGTATTAATTTTAGAGGGTGAAAGTCCTCTCAGTCTAATCTGAGGGTAAAGAAGTGTTTATCCTGTCTGATTGTATTTCAGGGTGGGGTTTGGTCTTTTTTGTAGCACATGGTGGTAATTGTGCTGCTCCAAGGAGACAGTGCTCAGATTAAAAGGTTCTGGTCAAGACATAAATTATTTTTATTCTAGGTTGGAACAGTAGATTAGACCAATATTTTAATAATATTTTATAATAAAAATATTGGCTTTTATTACTTGTAAAAAAATATTCAGAGGATGCACTAAAGACTTAAAACCAGAACAAACATCAAAGCAAAAAGGGGATTCTAGCTAATAGAGTTTGTGCTACATTTGAGTAAAAATCCTTTGGTTTATGCTGATTGTTCCTGTTCTTGGTTTTATGTTGCAAATGTTGTATTTGGACAGCGGCCTTTCCTTCCTCTGTATTTTTTTTTTTAAATTGTCCCTCATCTGACTGCAGAGCAGTGTGACTTAAGGTCCTGCCATGTCAGAGGCAAAGGGTCCCAGGGTTTAGTCACTGTTGACGTGGCTGTTGCACTGAGAGACCAAACACTTGCATGAATTGTGTGGGTGGCACTGAGACAATCAGGCAGGGTCAGGCCAGGAGTGCTGAACGTTATTGTCCCTTTCCTGTTGGATGTTGTCCCTTTTCCTGGGAAGACACTCAGTGTCTCTCCTCCAAGGAGAGCATTTAATTTTGATTTGTGTGGAGCAGCACGGAGCTGGGATTGAAGGCATCAGCTCCTGAGCTGTGTGTCCTTTACCTTTTATTGGAGGTGTTAGTTCACATCTTGATGAAGGATGTATTGTGTGATCGCAGAAATAGAATAGATTTAACTCTTTTTAAACGCCTTTTGCCAATTTCCTCTTGCCATAAAGGGTGAATTATTGACACAGCCCAGGCCTTCTGTCACACCTACTCCTCTGGTTTAACAGCCCTCTCCTACATGCCCTTGTTGCTATGGTGCTCCGCTTCACAGTGCCTTTTATATATTGTAATAAGTGACATATGCTCGAGGCAGCCCAAAAAAGTCACCACGCTAGCAATTGAGAACTTTGAATTCTTTTCTTAAGGCAAAAAATATTTGAGGGTGTAAGGCAACCAAAGGATTGATTACCACTGGAAAAAGTGTTCAGGAGATAATTATTCCTATTCTACCTTCCTCTTGAAAATGCATTATGGGGTGAGGGATTTGCCTAGAAGTGAGTAAAAACTCAGATATGGATTTTCTCAGATATCGATTATCATATTTTATTGATGTCTTTAGTTAAGAGCAAATAAACAAACCTATTTCCTGTGCTGGTTTCCTTCTGTCTTCTGAGTAAATATTGGCAGGAAGAGTGATCATGTCTTTAATGTGTGCGAGATCTCAGAGGTTTTTGTGCAATAATTTGAAATGAAAAAATCTGGAATTTTTCAAATAGGGAAAAAAAACTAAGAAAATTTCCATTGCCTTACAATAACAACTTGTATTCTGCACCTTATTTTTTGCATAGAACTGGCAGGATTATTTCAAAAGGAAGGAAAAAAAAAAAAGGAAAGCAAAACTTCTGTCTTGGGAATTGGATCTTTAGTTTTGTTCTGGGTAAGTTTTTGAGATGGTGCTCTCCTTGTTTCAGAAGGAAACCCATTAGGACAGCTGTCTGTCTAAAAACCATTTTCAGTTGCAGTTATGGGAACGTGCACATTCATTGTATTGCTCACGAAAAATTGAGCAAAGCCACGTTTATTCACTGAATACTGAGGTTGTTAATAACAAAGCATACATTATTAATGCCGAATAAAGTGAAATAATATAAACATATAAAGCAGTATTTGGCAGGAAGTGCTAGAAGGTATCAAAGAGAAATGGGGCCAGGTGTAAATCAATTCAGGCTATGTTAAAACACAGCTGTGAGGGGCTTTTCTAGATAAGTATTAATTCTAACACCATGCTGAAGCAAAATATATTGCCCAGAATTTTCTTTTTTTTTTTTTAAACTTCAAAATATGGACTATAAATTTGTGAAATAAGCACAATCTTAAAGATTCTGTTCTCACAAATTAATGAAAATGAAGCACAGGCCAACAGCTCTCCTGATGCTGGGCTGGGGATGATGCTCAGGATGGGAACACTGGGCCTAGAGCTGCCCAAGGGACCCTTCAGAGAAAGGCCTGAGTGTCCAGTCTTGGTGGACATTGAATTTTCTGGCAGCTGTGACTCCCTTGAAGAGCATAACCCCCTGAGGACATCCTCCAGAGGGGAGGGGGTTGTGTCTGATTTTGTCACCTTGCTGGTTTTTGAGGTTTAGTTGCTGTCTTGGTTTGGATAGACGTATCTGCCAAGGAAGACTGGAGTCTCCCTTGGAATGTAAGCACCCCCCTCCCCCTTTTCCAAATTATTATAAATTTGCAATTAAAAGGCTGTCAGGCAAAGATTTTGGGAATAGCTATAGCAGTTCTTTACTAGAGATAGTAAAAACACAAATGCTGTATTTTGTACAAATGTACAAAAGAATAAGCAAACAAACAAACAAGGAATCCCAGAACACCCTGACAGAGTCAGAAATACAACCTGACCCCTGTTGGTTCAGGGGGTTGGGAACAGCCCAAAGTCAGCCCTCCTGGAGGGGCAGGTGTGTCCTGTTGGGAGCAGAGATGGTCCTGCAGAGCCAAAGGGTCCAGAGATGGGTCTGGTCTGCCTTTGGGAGTCCCCTGGGAACACCAGAGTGCCTGGGGACACTTGGGGCTCCTTTTTATCTGGGTGGGAATGGTTTGGCTCCTCCTCCCTGGGTGGAGCATCTCACACTGGGATGATGAAATGTGTGATGGCATTGGTGAGGTTTAATGGCCCATTAACAGGAGATATTCCCATGGGGGCAGTGGAGGAGTGAACAGAGATAACAAACTCTGCTCCATCTGGTTTTCACAGCTGCCTTGGGAGGCAGGGGCAGACTGAGCAGAGATAAGGAACAATGCCCCACCCTGTGTTAACAGCTGGATTGTTATCAGAGAAGGCAGTTACCCCCTCCCTTCTGGAGTTACAACAGATAAAGAAAAATCTCCCCAACAGAGCTTTGGCCACCTCTTTGTTTTGGTCAAGTCCTGTTAAGTATCGAACACTCAGTCTCCTTGGTAACTTATGGGGAAAAAATTCTTTAAAGTAAAAAAGGAGCAAACCTAACTCCCAACAGCTGTCCAGCCCTTTCCTGGCTGCCTGGAGCTCATGCCCAGCTGTGCCAGCCCCTTTGCCAGGCTGTCCCTGTCTCCTGTGCCTGGAGGGGAGGGCAGGCAGGGGGTGGCACCACGGCTCCCCAGGGTGACAGAGCTGCTGCTGCTCCCACTGCCCACCAGCCAGCACAAAGCAGGATATCCCTTGTGCCAGCCTGTGATGTTTGTCTGGTGAGCAGGAACAACCTTGAAAATAACTCTTGTGGAGAAGTCTGACTCTGGCTTTGTTCTGTCTTTAACCTCAGGCAGACTGTGTCAGCAAGAGACTTTGAAATGATATTTTTTACCCTCATACCAGCTTTTCTTTTCTAACTGAGAGCATTGTGCTGAGACCCAGAGACGGAGACTGTATTCCCAGCTCTGATGTTTTTGGTTCCTGTCTTTATCCCTTTCCAAACCTTCCACCGTGTTCCTGGCTTGTCATACACCACCCCTCCTGGGCATCAATCCTCTGCTCCTTGCTGCACAATTTTACACCACCTACCCACTCTCCACTGGGCTCTTCTGCTTGCATGCAAAACATAAATAACAAATCTAAAGGGAAATTGCTAATAGGACCAATCTCAATAATTTTTTTTTTGTCAAAATATCCCGTCAAAAAGCTTTTAATGGGGTAGACAGTGAAAAGCATAGGTTTTATTTTAGGAAGAGTCAGAGTGATGTGTGTGCACGCACAGCAGCTGCCAGGCAGAACTTAACTCCGTGGAAATTTCTGATCTTCTAAAATGCGTTTTCTACCCAAAATGGACAAAGGCTGTATTTTGAGAACCTTAGAACTGAAATGTTTCTAGTTTTTGGTGTATGTCAGATCATTTTTCAGAGTACACAAGACAATTCCTTGCAGGGAAGAAAAACAGAAATCTTTTTGGAATGGGGTGAAGGCTCTATGATACAAACATCAAATAACATCCATTATTGAGCAAGCTGTATAAATAACAATGGCCACTAAGTTCTTTCACTCATTAAATCATTTAATAATTTATTTTAGAAGGGGCCAGAGGGAGGGGTGAACAGCCAGCTCACTGAGGGGCTCACACAGCCCTGCCCTGCCCACCTTTGTGATGGAGATCCACAGACATTTTGGACAACCTCTGTAGTGCTTAACCTTTTCATGCTGTTCTGTTTGGCTTTTTTTTTTTCTCGCTCTCACCTCATACCCAGCTGTGATTTATGAACATTCCTTCAATCTTTAGCTGAGAAAAGGTCAGGCTCCATCTCCTCTGGGTCACTCTCCAGGGGGCTGAAAGCTGTGGCAGGTCCCCCTTTCTCCCTGTGCCCCTCCTGAGCTCCATCCTCCTCCATGGGGGTATCCACACCCCTTTCCTGGGGAGGGACATGTCATTGAACCTTCCTGGTGCCCAGTGGTGGGAAATAATTGATTTCCAACTTGCTGGCTACTGCTTTTCCCTTGCTAAAGCTGCCCAGGATGAGGGTCTGTCTTTGCTCAGCTCCTTGAGGTTCCCCTGGGGTTTTTTTTCCCAGTTATTCCCAGTTATTATATGCCAGTTCTTTCCAAGTTAATATAAAAATATTATATTTTCCCCAGGTATTTCCCAGTATTCCCACCTTCCTGGTGAATATTATATTTTCCCAGTATTCCCACCTCCCTGGTGAATATTTTATTTTCCCAGTTATTTCCCAGTATTCCCACCTCCCTGCTGGAGGTGCCCCTATATTGATTCCTAAGGATGCCAAGGTTTAAACCACTGCCCACCCAAACACTTCAGCCCCATTTAGGGTTTTCCTCATGCCCAAAGACAATTAATCATTGCAGCGATTATAAGAATTATTTTTTCTAATTAATTAAAAGAGAAAGCAAACAGAATGGAAATGGGGACACTGGTATGTTTTCCAGAATTGAAATGGTGTTTCTGCGTGCTTTAAACCTGATGTAAGTTATTTTGATACAGTCATCTTTCCTTTCTCTGCTTTTCATTTAAAATTCAGAGATTGCTAGAATCAACTCCTGAATTATTGAACTTTTAAACAAAATTAAGTAGGCACTGTCTTGGCTGTTCTGAAAGTCAAATTAAGACATAGGAATGATCCTTTGAATTTTTAAAGGAGAACTTCAAGATACATATACATATACATATACATATATATATATATATAATTTTTTTTTTTTTTTTTTTTATTTTTTTTTTTGTTACAGGAAAAAGACAGACATGGTTGCCAGCCTGAATCTGAAATTATGAACACCAAGGAATAATAATAATAATAATAATAATAATAATAATAATAGTAATGCACTGTTGCTCAGTTTCCTCCTTTTTATTGGCTTGCTTGGGTTTTCTGGCTTTTGTGGAGTACCAGTTCTGCAGAGAGAACCTGTTTGACAGCACCAGACAGGTTCCCCCTGCAGAACAGACACGAGGAGCTGCTCCTGCTTGGAATTCCACGAGGCATCTCTCCAAACATGGTGATGCCCAAGATTCATCTTGGTGACTTTACTGGAAATGTTTTTTCAGCCTTCAGACATGCCGCTGGCCAAAGCTTTCCAAGGGGATGTGAGCCCCAGACTTTCCCAGTCGTCATAGCTGAGTTATTTTGCTACTCAGCTATGCAGAAGCAGCAGCAGGCCTTTAGGCTAATTAATAAATCATCAACGCATTTGTGGTGTGAAAAATGAAATATTTATGCTTGCCAGAGTAATGTTTCTGTCTTGCAGCCCCATGCTCTGTTGATGCCTGATGGAGGATGAAGTAAATACCAGCTGGTGTAGAATGAGCAGAATATAATTACTTTCTACAAAGTTAACTGAATATTAAAAATAGAATTCAGGGAGAGCTGGCAGAAAAGAGGGAAAAATATATAGATCCATGCCTGCAAGGCAGGACACAGGCAGTACAAGGAGGGAACACTGGCTGAAGTGGGACCGTGGGGCTGGGAAACCTGCAGGATCCATATTGTGTACAAATGTGTCACACAGAGCCCTTTTCAGAGAGCAGTTAGTGGCCAGCTGGAGCAGTTAAAGGCCTGAAGGGAAGCCAAGGATGCTCTGGTCGGTCATCGTTAGGGGACCAGTGAAGGACTTAAAGCATCAGCTGTTGTTGCTTTTCAAAAAATGTGTCCACTAATAAAAGAAAGAAAATATTACTTCTAGACTGGGAGGCAACCGGGAGCTCGTTTTGTTCTTTGTGTTCTGACACAATAGTAGATTTACTGGGGCTGTGCTGGGTGTCATTTTTGCAATCACTGCCCCTAGTCCTTCTCCACAGAGTGAATGTGTGAGCACAGGGCCAATCAAACCCCTTGAAGAAAAACATTATCATGTAACAGAAAGACGATTTAACCCCTTATTTGAAGTGGAGCCTCTTTAAAATAATCAGCTAAAAGTGATTTACACAAGTGGCTGATTTTCTGTGCTGGCAGTTGCAATCAAATGGATTGAAAGGGTGAGCCATCAAAAAAGGCTTTTCAGACAGGTGGAGGGGGAGGCTTTGTGCAGGTCAGGCATCAGCCTTCCCCCACCTCCCAGTTCTGAATTTTTTTTTTTTTTCCTGGGCAATTTAGTGTGACTTTCCCCCCTTTGTTTTGTGTGTACAATTCTGAGGTTGCAATAAAATCCTGGTGTTCAAAATCCAGGAGGAACATTCCATCCCTCTGATTGTTTGCATTGGCTTTCACAGCCTTGGCAGAGTCCTTAGTTCAGGGGTTCAAACCCTGATGAGCAAATGTGTCACCTCTTCACTCTGAGGGGGGACAAGTTGTGATGTGGGTGTGGATCTTCACAGAGCACAGCAGGGCAGACATGGAAAAACTTCTTTATTTTTCTGACTCCATCACTTCTATACACTTTTTACAGAAGGCCAGGATTGGCCCAAGGAGGTCACAACCTCATGACCCCATTGTGACCATCAGTCAAGTTCTCCTCTCAGAGAACAACTATGCAAAACACAAGATAATTTCTAGAAATACACATAGTTTACATTAAACACTGTGAGAATCAGGCTGTGAAGATTCAAACACTTGGAAACAAGAAAATGCAGGGTGACACAAAGGGGTTCTGAGCCTGCCCAGGGCAAACCCAATGCCAAACCCTTCAGAGGTAACACCACCTCTTGTGTGTGTTCCTCTGATGGTCTGTAGCTGAATCAGGATGGAAGGATGGACTCTTAATGGGGATTACTGGCCTAGTTAGTGAATAATTTCTTTTAAAACAGCAAAGAATCATACCTTTCCCTTTTGGTTGTGGCATTTCTGAAGGCAGGCAATGGCCTGAGGTGAGTACACAAGACAGTGTGTACCAGCTCATCAAGCTGCTCCTCTTAAGAGGAGTGATTGGTACAAATGCTTTGTAATCTGTGGGGTTTGTTCTGCTGCTGCCTTTTTTTTTCTTCTGTTAAAGATTTGTGGTAGAATATCCTTGCAGCATCACTGCAGCTGTTTAACTCCAGGTGTCCCCTCAGGGCTGAGTTATGATCTCCTCCCATGGGATAAAGGTGTCCCAAGGTGCTGCTCCTGCCCTGCAGCACCTTGCTGGAGGAGAGGAGGGAGCTGGAGGATTTCTCCCATCACTGTGAGCACCAGAAAGGCAAAGTGACACACAAGAAGTCCTATTCCCTTTTGGCAGCAACAAACAGGATGCAGCCAGGTCCCCTCCATCACATCAAACTGCTAATTAGGGTTTGGAGGAGCCCGTGGAACAGGAACAGAGGGGGATGGATGTACCCTTTTGCACTTGGCTGACAGAATAAAATCAACTGCCTTCAAGGAACTTGAGAAATAGACATAAATATTTCAGGGAGAAGTAAATCTAAGATCTTCAAATGCTGCTTTAAAAGGATGCTGGACCATTTGAGAATGCTCATTTTAAATAGAAGAATTACAGAAGCAGCATATGATCTGTCTTCTCTATTTGCAACAGGGATTAGAACTAAATGTCATATTTTAGGTCCATGCTTCATGTTTGCTTCTACAAGAACAGACAATTTAAATGTCAGTTATTATAGCTTGTCAATAAATTTCAGAATCTAAGCAAATCTGGAAAACATGACTGACAGCTACAAATGAATTTATCTTTATTAAATAACCAGCCAGCACTTCACTGCCTTTGCTGACACGCATCAGAGTAACAACACTACTAATCCAGAGTGTGAGCTGTTGTTTTGCCATGAAGTACAAATTATGCAGATTCTACTCATCTCCCAGGAAGAGAGAAATCTCTGCAGCTGTGATGCCCTTCAGGAGAAGTAATTGGTTATCCCAAAAGTTTTATACTCACAGAGCAGTGGTGTGGTTTAAAACAAAGTAGGCTCTCATCAAAGCATAAAATTATAACTACTAGTGTGGATGGTAAAAATTAGTATTTGCTGCTTAAAAAGAAAGGAAGTAGGGTGGAAATAAAGGCCTTCACAAAGTTAGGAGTGAGTTAAAAGCCAACATGAGCTACTGCCAGGTAATCAGGACTTCTGAATACAAAGCCATTAATTTAAGCACAAAGACGCTGCAGACTAAATACAGGGGGGTGTGTTTGAAACAACAGAATCTCTCCACACTGGGGTGTTGTAATAAAAATAATACCAAGATTAATGCCAGTTGTTGGGGTTAGAATTGCCAGATGCTTTTGTTCTAGATTACACAATAATAGATTATACAATAAGTGTAAATTGTAGATTATACAATAAGTTTCCTTGATTGCGGTCTTATAAAAAAAGAAGAGAAACTGTGTATGAAAGGGGAGTTTTTTGAGAGCAGGTGGCCAAACAGGAATGATCTAGAAATTCCCAAGTTGCTTCAGAGAGTTTTGGAATGGTTGGGGTTGCAAGGGACCTTAAAGACCATCTATATCCAACCCCCTGCCATGGGCAGGTGATAGTCCAGGGTTAAACTGATTTCTGGGGTAGCAGGGCCTGAGAACAGGACCTTGCCTTCACTGCAAACAGGATGTTATTTTTATTTTCATGCCATTGCTTTAACCAAATCAAGTGTAACTTTGCCCAGGTAATGGGGAGAGGGGGATGATGGTGATTCTTAGCTAAACGTGTAAGCTCTGGGAATAAAGTTAGACAGGTCAGGAGGGTCTGTGCCTGTATAATCATCAATATGACAAATGACATCATTGTTAATTGTAATGTCAGTTTGATAACTAAATATGATTATCCTCTTAAGCCAGAATCTTAAGCTGAATATAGAGAATCAATTGTTACAGGTTCATGCTTGGGTAGAATCACTGGAACAAGGGGGTTTAATGATTAACATGGATCCTTATGGAACAAGAAAAGTATAAAACTGTGTCTATTTTGAACTTCTGGCGGAGTTGGATTTGGGTATGACCAGGACACCCAACTCCCAGAACTCTCAATAAAGCACCACATACAATCATTCCATGATTGTGAGTTTTTCCTACACTGACACAGGGACACCTTTCTCTGTTAATCCTGAGGTTTAATGATGTAAATTTCAGCACTATTAATTATTTCATAGAGATGTTTCTGTGATTTGAAGCCTTTTAAGAGGCCAGTCAACAGAAGTTAATTTTGGGGCTATAAACGACCCAATAATAATCCAGTTGAAGTTTTTTTGTACTTCAGTAGAAAGCCTGAGAGGAAAGCAGAGAGAGAGGTGTGATTTGTAGAGCTCAGAGGGAAAATAAAGATATTCCAGGAGACTGGATAATTTTAATGGTCGATTTTATTTAAAGCCATTCCACCACGGTTTGAGTGCTGCATTCTGGAATTTATCTGGGCTTTGGGAGGTGTTGTGAGAGCAGGTTTGAAAGCCCTTGAGCACTATTCTGAGGGGACAACATGGCAAAGTGGATACAGTTCTCTCTCTGCTCTGGCAATCCCCATGTAATTTAGCAGTCAGAATGTAATTTAAATTAACCCTTTCTCATCATCTACCTTCTGTCTGGTTCAGCCTCCTTCACTCTGGTTACCATGGGACTGTGGTACTTTTTGGACCTGCCTGGTGCTGAGCTCTTTGAAACTCCAGCTGTTTCTTGGGGGCCCAAAATACGAGGTGGTGTTTGTTTTGATGAAGATTACCATGAGCTTCTCATAGGTGCCAACCCAGGCTGTGACATCCTTGGAGGTGTTTTGAATGTTCCAGTGCTTGCTCAGACCATTTTCCTTGGCTGTGGTCTTACAAACTAAAAGTTTTCTGTTAATGTCAGTCTTTACCTTCGACCACTGGAGCCTCCTTATCTCCTCATGCATTAAATGAATGTGTTATGACAAATAATGCAATATTTAATACAGTTAACCTGTTGGGTTGGGAGGTTCAGTGCCTCTGTCCAAGGGCCCAGAGTCATTGTTCATTGGATAATCATTGTAGTTACTGATAGAATTTGCATGCCATTAACATGTGAGGTTTGGGTGTTTTTTTTTGGTTTTTTTTTTTGTTTTTTTTTTTTTTTTTTTTTTTGTCCTGTCAGTGGAAGGGAAAAAAAAAACACCAAGGTGATATAAATAGAACATGTAATGAAATCAGTCTGGGCAGGAAACTCATCAATCTAGACCTCATAGGTGCTGCAAACCCAACAGGTAATAGATAAAAGGTCATCCTATTTCATGGGCATTGCTTTAGATAAAATACCTGTTAGAGTTAATAATTCTCACAATAAATCTTGCTAACATAAAGAGCTCAGTTGTACAACTGTAGTTATTTTTACATCAATGAATGTAATATGAATTAATTAATATGAACTGTTCGCTGTACCAGATTTTGCTCTATCAAGTGAGCATGGAGTCCCCAAAATAACCACCAGGGAAAGGAGTCTGCATTATTGCAGTGTTTAATTTGTATCTGGTACCTTAAAATCCAAGTGTTCATTTAATTTACAGTGAACCAGCTGGATCAGGAATTAGTTGAACATCAAACACAACATTGGCAAGGAGCCATATAAAGCACAATCAGTTTGGTTTGGTTTGGACTTCAACTTACCTCACAGAGAGGTTTTGGACATGAAAAAGGACCCTCTGCAGGTTTTTCTGTGCTTTCAGATGATCTGAGTTGGCCTAATGAGAGCTGCCACCTCCCACTATGAACCTGCCTTAATATAGATCATGCTCATACAAGTTAAAT
Source organism: Zosterops lateralis (assembly GCF_965231275.1). Taxonomy (NCBI): domain Eukaryota; kingdom Metazoa; phylum Chordata; class Aves; order Passeriformes; family Zosteropidae; genus Zosterops; species Zosterops lateralis. Next base: position 982,157 of record NC_139768.1, read on the forward strand.
TCAATAGTTAAACATAAATTGGGCTTGAACGTCTCTGGTCAACCCTTCCTGGGGGTCATGTTTATTCTGAAAACTACTAGAGGTTTTTTTTTTTTTACTTTCTCTCTGTCTCTGGAGCCACAGAGCCACATTATGAGGAAGAGGGTAGCAGAGAGATGAGGTGGTCAATGTTTAGTTTGAATTTAAGTGGCTCTGGCACTGTGGTGTTTGTAATGTGCAAATACAGGAGGTCATTCTGATTTGTGCAAATACATGAGGTTATTCTGATTTGTGCAAATACAGGAGGTCATTCTGATTTGTGCAAAGCTTGCTTGGTTTCTCCACTGTCCTGTAAAAGAGCTGAAAGTTTTCTGTTTTCATTGAGAAGACCAAGAACCACGCTGGGGTATCAGGGGCTGAGTGTTGGTATTTTGTCTTAGCCCACCTCCACAATGAGCTTGCTGGAACTAACCACAAACACAAAACATGCATCCTGCAAAAATTATCCCTCTCTTCTCTCCTTGACAACAAAACCCAAGGAATTACAGGGGAGATTTCAGGTGAAATCAGGTTATTGCCTTGCTGGCTGTGACCTTATTCTGGTATTTTCCTTCCTCCCCTCACCAGCCTCTTCCATCAGACAGATCCTGCCCTGGGTGTCACAGCAGCTCTTTGTTCCAGGGCTGCCAAACACTTTTCCTGCTGTGCTCATGAGAGAAAGGCAGATTTGGGATTAGTTTTTGAGGCTCCAGGACTTGGATTAATTGGTCAAGAGGTCTGATTCAAACTGCTGTAATTGTGCAGGCAGCAAGTGCCCACCACATGTGTTTATTCTCTCCTGCTTTCAGCCAGAGGGCTGTGATCAGCTTTCTTAATTAGTTTCTGAAAATAGGAAGAAATTGTTGTTCCATCAGCTCCTACAGAAATGAGGCACAGGGCATATGAGACAGGGCACAGAATTGCTTAGAGATGAAGGACAATGTGCTCACTTAGGTGTCAACTGATTGGTGTGAAGAGGTAAATCAAGTTCTGGTTTTGGAACCCTATAGTTTCTATGCCTTTTATTTTTTTTTTTTTTTTGCCTTTTTTTTTTCCTTTTTAATTTTTTTTTTTTTTTTTGCTTTTTTACCTTTTTTTCCTTTTTTTTTTTCCTTTTTTTTTTTCCTTTTTTTTTCCATGACAATTCTTTCTTTCTGAGTAAAAAAAAAAAAAAAAAAAAAAAAAAACAACAATGAAAAAAGGATTCCAGTCCATTACAGCAGGGTCCTTATGTGCAGAGTACACTTTGTAATGAAAAGCAAACGAAAGATAACTAATAAAACATTCTTCACCAGCACATGCGATTGTGGAGTTTAGTTAAAGGCAGAACTCTGTGGATGGTTATACTTTATTAAGTGACACGAGCAGAAAAGGGAACTATGGGAAGAACAAGCAAAAAAAAGTTGTAAGGAGCTCATAGTCACTTGCAAATTTAACACGGAACATTTCAAGTTTCCTGAAGTAGAGACAATCAGACCTCGCTAATCTGTTCCACAAATTCCCATCACGTAAGGATGATTATATTAAAATTACTTCTTGGTATGAAGCAGGATTCACTCCCCATATTAATATGAAAGATCTCTCAATCTGTTTGCTCCAATGAGTGTTCCTTTAGTGTGGTTCAAGGCATTCCAAAAGCTTGCAGGGAACTGACAAAGGTGCCTTTGAATACTTTAATCATGCAGAGCCATCTTTACCCTCTTTAGACTGAGACTTATCTAGATTACATGATTGGTTACCCTCTCAGAATAAGCTGACCCTTAAATTAAAATGTTGCCTCTTTGGAGATTAACCAATCGAATTAAAACAGCCAGTCACACTTTAGCCTCTAAAATAAACTGAGGGGTTTTTTTAAGTGTTCTCTTTTAATGATCAGTCCCTCTAAAATAATTTATAATTGTCAGTGCTCCAGACTAGAGAAATTCAAGCTCACTTGAAGAGCAGGACTGCAATGGGCCCTTTATCAAACACTTTCTCATCTTTAGAGCTGTGGTTTTGGTAAAATCAGAGAACAAATTAGAATAACACCACTGTCTGTATTGGGTTTGTGGTTGAGGTGAACTAAAGAGAAAAATCAGTTCCTTTATGACCACCATGTGCAGAATTCCACCTGCAGAGTCAAGAGCTCTTCTTGCAGCACACTGGGAGGACTTTCCAGCTTACACCTTAGTTCAAAACCTTTTGAAAAAATTCTGCTTTTCCACCAAACTGGCTTTGTAATCCCAGTTTTGGCCAACTCCTCTCCTCCTTGTGTTTTCCAGGTGGGATCACCCACCATGGAGGAGCCTCCCTGAGCCTGGTGTGTTCTGTGATTCCAAGAAACCAAAGCTCCTTCCTCCTGCCCTTTGCAAATTTGGTCATCAAAATGCAGCTGATAAAACAAGGAGAACATTCTCTCTCTCTCTTTTTTTTTTTTTTTTTTTTTTTAAATTTTAATCATACTATAAAATCCCTTAAAGGATTATGTGAAGTACTCTTAGAGCTGGCTGGAAACAGCCATTTGGTTTTTTTTTTTTTTTTTTTTAGTATTTCACATGGAGTTCTCAAAAACACTTAACTGCAAGAGAAGTTCATGTCTATATTGACAAAACTGGTAATTAAGAGCTGATGTAAAATTCGTGCATGAAACTTCCACATCACTCCCCTCAGTGTTATGATAATAATGATTATTACTCATATTGATTTAAGCCTCAACATTGACAATCTGAGTTTGCATCCAAAAAAATGTGATGTTTGAGTTAAACCAGTGTTTTTCAAGTGTGTGCCTGCAGAAGTTGTTCACTTGGGGGGTGTGCTGGGTGCACCTACAAAACATCTAATTCAACTTTTTCTTACAAAAAGCAATCAGTATCTTTAAAATAATGCAGTATTTAGAAATAGTTTTTAGTAGAAAATGATTTTTCACAATAAAATGCCTGTGTGTGTGCCATACCTGGGGGGAAGGTCTGCTGGGTCTTCATTCTGGTCTTTCTTTTCTTTTTTCAGGAAGAAAATTGTCATTTTCTGTCACTTCTCAAGATATTTTATTGCACACATCATCCATATGAGCTCATGTCCAACTCTAGTCACTGTATTATTCCATCAATGGATAAATAACTATAACACAATATTATAGAATATATAAATAACTATTTAAGTATTTCCATCATACAGAAAATAAGTTAAAATAAGTCATAATAAGCAGAGACCTCATGAAGGAACTTTTATGCAAAAGGTGAAAGCACAGGCAGGCCCTTAACAGTTAACAATTAACAATTAACTTAACAATTTCAAATAAACTCAGCTGGAGCTCTGGTTTAGGTGTTCAGCAAAATCTAATCCAGTTGTGCTCACCTGGGTGTATTTATTAAATAAAAGAAATTACATTAAGAAGAAGAAATTAAGAAGTGTATTTCTTAAATGAAAAGAATTTCTTAAATAGAAGGAATAAAAGTAAAAGCAGGAGAAAGCAGAATGTGAGAGAACAGAGCATCAGCATATACAGGTACAAAAAAAAAATCAATAATTATAAATAATAGAAGGTAACAGAGCAATGAAAAAAATATTAAAAATTAGCCTTTAATGCCAGTTCTCTATCCACTTCTATAAACTCCTGAGAATGTTTTTTAACTGCTGCTTCCTTCCTTGCCATCTCCCACCCCACACCTGGGGTTATACACAGGTTTTTATTAATGGCCCCAAAAAGGCAGCAATACAATGTCCTGGGTACAGAAGTGGAGTCAGAAAGGCTTTTCCTTCCCCCTTGAGAAGAGACTCAGAGGCTCTGCTGTCCAGCCCAGTGTATTGATCTCTGTTTCTGACACGTTAAGTAGGAAATTCTCTCCAGAGTTTATTTGTGCTGCCTCTTTGTTGCTCTGAGGTTTCAGTAAATAGCAGCATTTCACCAAGAAGTGTCTTTTTTCTTTGGAAAAACATCCCTTTTGAAGGAACCAAACAAACAGCAAACAGGTGAAAAGGTGTCTATTGCTTTGCAGTTCTGTGTTTTCATGACTCTTCTCTCTTTTTTTAATATTACTGTAGACTTGGAGCTCTGGAGGCAATGCAGGGTGAGACTGAGTAAAAAGATTATGTAAATTAATGTGTATTTTCATTTCTTGTCACAACATTCTGCACCTTTTTCTCCTTGGTCATCACAAAAAGCCAGAACTGTGTCCTCTTCTAAATGTTCCCCTTGTGCTCTGGGATTTTGTGGACTCTGCAGGTTCTGTTGGTGAGAACTGAAATTGCTTTCAAATGGTCTTCATTGGTGTCTCCTGGCTTGGCAAATGACTTGGAGTGTTTTTGCAGGTTTTATTTGCAGGTTTTGCAGGATTTTTTGCCCAATCTTCCCATAAATGTCTGGCTGATCTGGGACACTTCAGATCAAGTGTTGTAAAAATGACATTGTGACACTTTATGGCTCTTTATTTGAGCTAAAAATCCTCTGTCTGGATCACAACCCAGCCACTTCAAAGAGAGGATCTTGTAGTGATTTAATTTCTGGATTCTACTTAAGGTCAGCAGATAGATTTGTGTCTTCTCTGGCTCGTGGTAAATAATTTGCTGTACTTTAAAGAGAAAAATATATGAATATGCACGCACACCAAAAAAAACCCAACAATATTACAGGTGCTTTGATTTTTCTACCATTTGCACTTGGCTGTTTGGGTGTACAGGCAGAATAAAAATTAAAATGCAGTTCGGTGACATTAATGTCGTCCACAGAGCAACTGCTTTCAGAGCACCATTCCTCTGGGCAATATTCTCACATAATTGTTTGCAAAATGGTTTGATTTTGTTATGACCTTTTTCTCATTTATTGTTGCAGGCTTACCCAAAGGTACATAATTGATTTTATTTTTTTCTTTGTGCCACGTTGTGTTGGGGGAGTTTCTCTAGAGACCTATAAGCCTTGCCGGCATTATATATATATATATATATATATATATATATATATATATATATATATATTTTTTTTTTTTTTTTTTTTTTAATATAACTAATGGCCTTTGCAGTTTGGAACCTCTGGACAGGGGGTTTCAAATGTGAATTGAAAATATTTGACCTGGTCAGAAGAAAGTTTTGACTGACTGTACAACAAACTCCTCATTTTGATTATTGTTGTTGGCTCCAATGCACATGGAAACCTCACCCCCTTCAAAACCAGCAATTTTAGGGCCACACTTGAAATGTTGTTTCCTGCTGGCTTGCACTCCAGCCATATGTTTGGGGAAAATGGGAATGCTACCTGGGAAGATTAATCCTTGGCACACAAGCCTGAAAGCAGCCAAATCTGGCGGAGATGATGACTGAAATTTGTCTTGATTCGAGTTTCTTTGGAGAGCAGAACTAACCTTGATAATGCATGGAGAACATTGTGGGGCTCTACAACTCAGTGGGTAATGCCCCCAGCTAACAGTTTTATTCATTTATTAATGGCCCCCAGGAACAGTTTTATTCAGTTTTAAGTCAATGGCCTTAAAAAAATAATAAAAAAAAGGTTTTAAAGCACTACCTCCCAAGCCATCTCAGAGCACAGTAAATGAGAAAAGATATTTCCAGTGTGTTTCTTGCATGTTAAAAACAGAAGGTCTTTTAGGAAAGTGGTTTTACAAATATGTTTCAGTGAGTGGGGCACCTTTTCCCATTCCTCAGTCACAGGCACTTCAGGGAATCTCAGAAATTATATTTGGGGGATTTTGTCACTTCATGCTGGAGAAGTCAACATATTGAGATTATTATTGTGGTTAATTCTGTAAGTACTTTGGGAAAAAAAAATCTTCTAAATATGTGTAAAGACTTGTTGAGTGTGAGGTTAAGAATATTTGCTATTACCCTTTAGGGAGAAGTTGTTACAGCTGAGGTTCTAATCTCTTGCCTGGTTTCTCTCTCTATCAGGTTGAATTTTATTCACAACACAAGCTGAAAAATGACAAAGTGTAATTTCTCCATCTACTGCAGAAAATTGCTCATAATTTGATCGCCATTTAGCCTTGATAAGGTTCCATCTTCCAGCTAAAGTAGGCTTAGACATATTTATCTCTTTGTATTTAAGGCTGATAGCAAACAATATTTTAATTTTAACAAGTATTTATAGTCCAGGCTCTGCAGTGCAGTTGCCACCAGGGCTGTGGATGATTCCTGGAAGGTGTGAGCTCATCTGGATTAAGGAATGGAGAGCAGGATGATCCCAGGAAAATGGATCCAGGTACTCAGCTTAGAGAGAAAACAGTTTATTAGCAGTTACTGGGATGTACATTGAAGAGTTTAGTGGGCTGTGTTTAATTGGTGGCCTGAGATCCTATAAAAAATGGAATTGAAAACACAAACACCTGCTGAGAAACACAAGCTCCAGTCAGTAATAGGTGATCTTTTATATTTGCCATCTTTGAAAGGGGAAAAAAAGAATTATTTTATTGAAAGGCATAAGAGATTTCACTTTTCAAAAGCTTCCAAGTAGTTCACCAGTTTGCAATCCATCAGGAAATGCATTTGATGTTCCTCCAAAAGGCACTTTCATCACTCCTTCTTTTCTCTGAGAACTCAACTGAATGTCAAGTCAAACACCCAACTGCTAATAAACTGACAGGACAAAGGGTTATTTCCCGGGGGAAAGAGAACAGAAAGAATTTTTGAGGCAGCTTTGCCAAGTGTCTGGGGACAGGAGTGCAGCTTGGGGTGCAGTGTTTATGAGCTGTCCATAGCAGCAGGAAACCAGCAGGGAAATAAATTATCTCCTTCTCCTTTCCAGGGACTGGCACTCTGCACTTTTCCAGGAGCAGGAAATGGGATTGCACTGGCAGGAATAGAGAATTCCAGGAGGTGCAGCAGGCAGGGAAACTGCACCCCTGGGGGACACCTGGGGGATGTGGAGACCTGAGAGGGGTCCTGGGAATGCTGAAAGCTTCACATCCAAGTGACAAATGTAAGAGGCAGCAGAGGTAAATGATTTACAGATGGAAATGAAGTGAATGAGATTGGGACTGCTGGCAACACTGTTCTGACTTGAAAGTTTATATGTTTAGGATATAAAATCAAATTTATTCAAGTATGTGGTCCCCTCACTCAGAGGGGTCACAAATTGCAGACCCACACAGAGCACAGCAGGCAGCAGACATGGAAAGCTCCTTTATTTTTTTTACTTTATCAATTTATATACACTTTGTACAGAAGGCCAGGATTGGACCAAGAAGGTCACAACCTCATGACTCTATTGGTCATTCTTACTATCAATTAAGTTTTTCTTCTCAGAGAAGAACTATGTAAAACACAAGATAATTTCTAAAAATACATAGAGTTTACATGAAACAGTGTGAGAATCAGGCTGTGAAGATTCAAACACTTGAAAGCAAGAAAATGCAGGACAACACAAATATGTTAGATTAATGTAGGGTTTTTATCAAAAGTGCAGGATTTCTTTATGCATTAGATAGCCTGGCTTTGGAGGGCAGGGCTCACTGCTGCATGTAGGGTTTTGTGACATTTGATCCAAAAATGATCCAGTATTTCATTTGATCCAGTATTTCAAATGAGAGCACAAAAGCTTTTTCCTTCAGGCCTGCAGGCAGCCAAAGTGACAGCTCTGTGTCCCTGTCCAAGCTTCACACCAGAGGCTCTGAATTATGCACAGCCAATGTAACCTGGGGTGTTTTGCATCACAAAAGCTCAAGGGATCATGATCCTAAATATTATTTACCTGCTTGGTTGTAGTTAAGAAATAATATCATTTAAGAAATAATAATCAGGCACATTGAAAAAGCTAACGTATATAAGTAGTTTATGTTAATGTTATACTTTTAAACTGACATCAGCAATGTTGATACCAAACCCATTTGTTGACAGCTGATTACTTGAGTCTGAATGTATTTTTTTGTGACTTTAGCCAACAATTGCAGGAGCTCCTGGAGTGAACGTGGACAGTGATGTCAGACAGAACAAAACCCTCCTGGTACTGTGGGCTTGTCTCTGTGGGTGTTCCTTGGAATTTAATTATTTAAATGACCTCCTGTTGTTCCTAAATGAAACATTTAAGCTTTCTAAAGGGCTGCCATCCTGGTTTAGTTGTCAAGGGTAAAGGTGATTGGTACTGACAGCAGGACTGAGTTGATGCTGTTTTCACTGTTTTCTCAGTGTGCCACCCCTGTGAGGGCCAGTCCAGCACCCCAGCACTGCACAGGGAAGGAATTTCCCTGCAGATTTCCTGGCTGGGCAGAGCAGTTTCTGCCACCCCTGGAAGTGCCACAGAAATGAACATGTTTTCTACATTACCTGAGATTTCTCACACTGTGCTTTTCACTTCTCTAATGAGATAATGAAGGAAAGTCACTAAGGGAAGAGAGTCAACCTAGCAATGCATCCTTTCTTTGATTTGCATGGAGCTGGGTGTGAATTTCATACATCTCTCTGTTCTCCTAATTACAGGAGGGGTCATGTAGGTAATGTCAAAGTCCTAAGGCACTAATGGTACCCTGCACACAAGAACTTAAATTTTAAATGAAGAACTAATAAAATTAAGTACCAGACCTTTCTGTGGGATCACTGCTTCAGGAAGAGCCCCTCACCTGGACTGCTCCCACCACCCTGCTCAGGGTGTGTTCTGACTCTGCCAGTGCTCCTTTGTGTTATTGCATTGATTTTATTTTATTTTACCTTTTTACCTTTCTTCTTATTAAATTGTATTTCTGACTTGGAGCCTCTCACTGGTTTTGCTTTCAAACAACGACATCACTTTTGTTTGTTTTGAAACTAACAATCATTCCTTTATATCCTTCTCTCTTTCCTGATCAGGGCTTTAGAGATGGTGAGAACTGATCCCAGCACACACCCCTGCCCAAGGCCTGGATTTTATCATCCTCTTCCAAGTCTGTTTGGTCTTGTTAACTCAGTCCATCACTGGAGAAACTGGTTGATATCAGATCATCCTTTTAACCACCTTTTGTTTCTCTTCTATGAGATGGTGAAGAGGGAGGAAAGCAGCACAGCAAGCAGCAATCTTGATGTGAGTGAAGCAGGAATTTATGAATTGCCTAATGATGGCTTGTCTTTGTGCCTGGCATAGGATTGCTCATGGCACTTTTCCTTTATTCTGCTGTTGTTGGACTGTGCTGAAGCTGCCCTAAAGCTGGCCCCGAGGTATGGCTTTCCTTGGTCATTACAGAGGTTACAGAGGCACTCTTTAAATATGAAAAGCTGTCTGGAGGTTGACAGTAAATTCATTTCTGTCACTGAATTTCCTCAGCTGTTTTTTTAATATCTTTTTTAAAAAATCATCTTTTAATCATTTAGGAGTCACCAAGTCTGTGGTTCTTTCTGTGGTGTGAAATGTGCTCCTCTCCTTTGAGAACAGCATTTACTGTCCTGAGCAGTTGTCATCCCCTCCCTGTTAAAACCCTTCAGCCTGTTCTTCAAGATTTGGAACTGGGAAAAATCCAGCCTGGCACTTCCCAGGTTCTATTTCCTGGAAAATATTTTCCTGGGCAGGGTTAGAGCTGTGGATCACACCTGGCAGCCAGGTGTGCAGTTATCTCACTGCTGAGGTGGGTGACAATCCCTGAGCCACTGCCCTGTCCCCAGAGCTGTGCTGGGTGACAATCCCTGAGCCACTGCCCTGTCCCCAGTGACAATCCCTGAGCCACTGCCCTGTCCCCACTGCTGTGCTGGGTGACAATCCCTGCCCTGTCCCCAGAGCTGTGCTGGGTGACACCCACTGAGCCACTGCCCTGTCCCCAGTGACAATCCCTGAGCCACTGCCCTGTCCCCACTGCTGTGCTGGGTGACAATCCCTGCCCTGTCCCCAGAGCTGTGCTGGGTGACACCCACTGAGCCACTGCCCTGTCCCCAGTGACAATCCCTGAGCCACTGCCCTGTCCCCATTGCTGTGCTGGGTGACAATCCCTGAGCCACTGCCCTGTCCCCACTGCCCTGTCCCCAGTGACAATCCCTGAGCCACTGCCCTGTCCCCAGAGCTGTGCTGGGTGACAATTCCTGAGCCACTGCTCTGTCCCCAGTGACAATCCCTGAGCTGTGCTGGGTGACAATCCCTGAGCCACTGCCCTGTCCCCAGTGACAATCCCTGAGCCACTGCCCTGTCCCCAGAGCTGCCTGGCTCAGAGCAGGGACAGGGACAGGGACAGGGCCAGGGGTGGCTGCTCAGCCCTTTCCTGCTGGGCTCTGAGCATTTGGTGCTCAGCTCTTGGTCCCATGGTGACTTCTACCCCTAACACTGAGACAGTGTCTTTATTCCCCCAATCCCCAACCCAGGGAAGTGTTTCTATCACCAGGACATGATTGACATTCCTTCACACCATCAGAGATACCAAGTAAGAATTTTTATTTCTGGTGGGAAGTCAAAGATGCACTAAAAAGAAATGAGAACCAATTGTGAGTATTTTAAATAAAAAAAAAAAAAACCTGCTAGAAGTGGCAAGGCACTATCCTGTTGGCCACTTTTGTGGGAATTAAATATGACTCCTGACTTGTAGATACTATTTGAGTATTTCCCTGTGCAATGTGCTTGATAATGCAAGGACTGGAGCTCAAACACATTTTCACAGGTAAAGATTGCAAGGGAATTTTCTCTGGGAAGAAAAACTGAAATGAGGCACTGGAGAGCAGAGCAGCCTGTAAACCATGCAGAGACACAGCTCAAAAGTGTCCAGTTTGGAAATCAAGGACTTGCTTGTTTTCATGAAACTGTATTGTATTTATTTCAAATCTGAGAAATCTGAAATCTGAAATAAATCTGTATTTATTTCAAATCTGTCACACACATGTGACAAATGAATGTCTCAGTAGTTTTGGACAGGAAAACTGACAAGATCCTTTTTTTTTTTTTTTTTTTTTTTTTGCATCAAAGTCCTAAAATCTGGAGAATTTAATCAAACCAGAATTGCTCACAGAACTTTATAATTATGGCAAAAGAATACCTTCTTTTTTTTTTTTTCCTTAATAAACCTGACATCTATCAGCATTGTTAACACTTGGCCTTTGACTTATTCAAAATTATTTTAAATGTCACATACTCTCAGCACAGAAGCAATGATTTCTGGTAAGACACTGGGATTGAATCACTCTGTAATTATAATAATTGTATTTACAGAAGAAGAACAAGCTTCTTTCATAGGCAGAATATTTGAATTTGTTCTGCTGTTTGTGATGTCTAATTTTTAATTTTTTTTTTTAATTTATTTATTTTATTTTTAGTGATTAGGTTAAAAAGTCCAAAGCCAGAATTTTTCCCAGGAGACTGATTCTCCCCAGGCAGAATCTGTATTTTAAAATATCCACCATCAGTGTGATGTAGCTATAGACCTTCATCCCTAATGCAAACACTGGCAACAACTGAGCCACCCAAGGCATCATTTACTGGAATATATCTGTGGATGACTTTTCGTGGCTTTTTGTAGCAATCTGACTTCAATTCAAACCATAATCAGCTAATCACTGGTAATTTTCAGATATGAGTCAAGCTAATTTCAAGACAATCTGCCTTAGTTTCATTGAACAGCCCTGGAGATGATGTTTATGTTGATGTCCATTAGTATTCCAACTGACAGTAATGTAAGCTCTGCAAAAAGAAAAACAAAAAAATACTCAAAAAAAAAAAAAGGCCTCTCTAAACTGAACAATAATAAAAAATCTGCCAGCCTGAAGTGCAGGAAATGGAAGTTTATTTTTTGCTACCTGTGTTCCCCCAGCAGGTGAACCTGGGCTGGAGCTGTGTGAAGAGGCAATGGGTCATTCAGAACTCTCTGTCTGCCTGGGCATCTGGAGTTGTTAAAAACATTTATGTGCATTTGATGAGAAACTCCTGGTGCCCAAGGAGAGTCCCAGCTCCCTGTGGAGCTCTCACAAGGCACTCTGGCCTGATGGGGAGTGTGGGACACTGTGACTGGCCCAGGGAGTGATTTAAAATACCTCCCATGCAGATTTTGCACAGCAGCAATGCCAGCCCCATAAATATTGATAGGAAGAAAATGCACGAGGAATTTGTGCAGAATGAACACATTTTAAAAGGGGTGTATAAAATATTCAGAGGGAATATGTCCAGCATGAACTAGAGGCCCAAAAATGGGAGTTACTGACACATTCCCTCAGCACTAAACCCCTGAGACAGGCTTAAATCTTCAGCTGAACAGGTTCCCACAGTTCAGGACTTTGTGGATCACAGAACCACCAGAAATAATCTGCTGGGAGCTCTCAAAGCACTCTCTGACTTCTGGTACTGCCATGAGCCAAAGTCAGATATTCAATGAAAAAAATGTGGAACTCTGCTGATTGAATAGAACAAATGGAAGAATAGGAATACAGTTTTGTTATTAAAATGAGAAGTTTGTTCCACATTTAAGTAGTTTTTCCTTAAAAACACAGCCCAAGTAGTAGATCCAATGGTAAAAGGGAAAGGTAATTATATATTTGGGTGCAGGAATGCTGAGCTGTATTTATCTGCTCTCCTCTCAGAACTATCTTTTAGCAGGATTAAGATTTATTGAGCCTTGCTTGTTTCAGATGAACAATGCCTTTCCTTTCATAGCTGTTTGCTGGGGGGGGAGTGTTCATTCCAAAGGTGAGGAAACGAATCAATATCCCTTCCATTGGATGTTGATTTATCTCCATTTTGAACTCTTCCTTCCTTGAAAAAATGATGAAATATTTTCATCATTTGTGTGTGTGTGTGGAATACACCCATTTAAACCTCCAACAGGATTAACATTATTAATGGAGGGATTCAAGGCACGGCAAACACAGAGTGCACAGAGCTCACCTTGGCCAGGCTCATGTGTGGAGTCTCAGGTACACAGTGTGCAGCACCTGGAAACCTCTGAGGAACAGAAAAATCAGAAAAGAGAAGAGAAAAAGCCCTGAACAAGGGTGAGGAGCTGAGTGCTGGCAGATCTTACCTGCAGTGACAATCCCAAAGCCTCCAGGTGCTGATGTGTGGAGTGTCTCAGGTACACAGTGTGCAGCACCTGGAAACCTATGAGGAACAGAAAAATCAGAAAAGAGAAGAGAAAAACCCCTGAACAGGGGTGAGGAACTGAGTGCTGGCAGATCTCCTTACCTGAGTGATAATCCCAAAGCCTCCAGGTGCCCTGCAGTGATCAACAGTCATCACAAAGCACCCTGGTGATGCCTCTTCCTGAAGAACACAGGCTGGGGATAATCCTAATAATGCTCATTAATTTATTAATGTGTCAGATGGGCACACAAACACCTGAGCTGAAACCAGGGAAAGTCCTGAGCCAACTCTGGTTGCCTCCAGGCTGAAGTCTCAGCTCAGAGTGTTCCTGGGAAGGGGGTCCACAGAGACACAGTTGTGCTCTGATTAGCACCCACTCCATATGTTGAGATGTGCTGAAAATAAAACTGCACAAATCTAAATAATATTTAACTTAAAGCAGCACAGGCCCAAGTGTTTCTTGGTACAGCTGAGAGTTGTAATCATCCCTTTCCATCCTTACAGCTAAGTCTGCTCAGCTGCCTTTACACTGAGCTTCATCTCTCTCTAATTCTTTTCTGAAGCTGGAAGTGAAAGTTCATTTGATAATAATCAATTAATCACCCTCTGTTGGCACCGGGTTAGTTGAGTGCTGCTCTGGGTGGCAGCTCAGCTGGCCCTCTATTGTACTGAGGAGATTGAATTTTGAGGGAAACTGGCATCCTCGTGGGGCTCACAGTGAGTTACAGCACCTGGGGGAAGCCAGCCTCTCCTGGCAAGGGAAAAACGAACTGAAAAGCAATTTTCAGTTAAGGATTTCCCTTCTTCAGCACCTGATGGGTTCTGGAGCAAGTCTCTGAGTTTCTTTGTACCTGACACCCACAAACAACGGGGCTGCAGAGCTGCAAACCCCTCCTGGAGTGAACAGGGCAGTGCAGCAGCACAGGGAGAGAGCCAAGAGGAAAGTCACTGTGGTTACAAATATTATTCACATCACAGAATATTCTGTGGGACCCACACAAGGAAATCCCACATGAGGACCTTCAAGTGCAGCTCTAAAGTGAGTGGGACAGAGGGATTGAATCCACAGCCTTGGCATTATCAGCACCAGGCTCGAGCCAACTGAGCCAATCTCAGGGTCAACTCAAACCACATTTCAAGGAGTTTGGTGTGTTTTTTTTGTTTTGTTGTTTTTTTTTTTTTTTTTTTTTTTTTTTTTAATTGTTTGGAGCCTTGTCTTGTGAAGCAGGACACACAAGCAGCACTTGTAGACAAAAGCCAGGCAGCTTCAGCATTTAGCAGTGGCAAATATCAGCTCTTGTAGATTCCCTCAGACACTTCTATTGATTGTTGTCCTGCCCACAGTAAACCATTTTCCTGCCTCCTTTCAGTGACTCTTTCCACTCACAGCATTAAAGCACAATAAAGGATTATACTGTCATCACTCTGTGTTACCCCTGCATTGAACCTGATAGGAGAGACAGTCCAGAAGAAAAGATAAAAGGAAATTTAGCTTTAGGTTGGGACACACCTGTTGTGACAGGTAAAAGAATTATAAAAGAAAGAGGTTGGGACACACCTGTCATGAATCATAAAAGAAAGGCCTCATACAATCAGGCCTGCTCTGTTAAATTCCCAAAGTTAGTCTGGCACTTCTTCTAAGTGGTTTGCAAGTTCCCTCCCATGTGAAAACAATCTTGATATGAGATTCCTCTAACAAATTCCTCTAACAACCCTTTCCTGGGCTGAAAAACAAATGCACCTGCAATAACAAGGGATTTGTCCCATGAGAATCAGTAAAGAAAACATGAAAACAATACAATAGAGAGATTTGATGGACAAATACAATACCTTTTAATGACCAACAGAGTGATTGGTAAGAAAGCAAATAAAGTTACACACACGAGGTCTGTGAAAACTGTATAAAATGAGTTGTGAGAATAAAGAATTGGTTTTTTCTCGCGTGAAGAAAACGGAGTCTCGGCTTAATTTATTGCAGTCTCTGAAGACCTGAGGTGAGGAAAAGGACCAAAGCCGGGGCGGGACACGAGAGATGGAAAACACAAAGCCCAGAACTAAAAGCAGCGAATGAAATTGGAGCAGAGAATACACAAAGTAGGGAAAGGCTCCGCCTGCAGCTCCAGCCCCGGATACAGGGCCGGGAGAGACCAAACACAGAAACAAACAGAGAAATAAACAGAGAAAGAGAGAAACGAACAGAGAACCAAACACAGAAATAAACACACAAACAACCACTGAGACACAAACACAGAAATAAGCACAGAAACAGAGACACAAAGAACCAAACACAGAATTAAACATAGAGACAAAAACAGAACCAAACACAGAAATAAACACAGAAACAAGCCCAGAGACAAACACAGAACCAAACAGACAGAGAACCAAACACAGAACTAAACACAAAAATAATGTCCAGGGGTAATGCCCAGATTTAGAATTTAAATAAAGGCTAAAACACGGGAAATCCCAGATCAAGGATTTCAGCTGACGAAAAAGCGGTTAATCCGTGTGTGGGCGCTTATGTTGCACGAACGGGATAAAACAGGATAAAAAGAAGTCGGGAACTTTATTGCTATAGCGTAGAAAACGCTAGAGTGTATGTACAAATTGCCTTTTCTATCGATACGGTATTTTATTAGAAATCCGTTTAAAAAAATTTACAATCTGCTGAAGCAGCTGCGCCCCCGCGGGCTCCAGAGACCTCTGGGTCAGTATCTCCAGTGTCTGTAGGTGCTTCTGCTCCCTCAACCCTCGAGCGATGGGAGAGTTACCTTTTAGTTCTGTTTTTCACGTTGAAAAGCCTATTTAAAATGTTATTTCCACTTTGTTCTCACTCTGAGCCGTGTGAGGACGCGGCCGCAGGAACAGCCCGGAGCCGGAACCCGTGTGCGTGTGCTCTGTGAAATGGTTCCGGCTGGAAACAGCCTCCCCGGGCGGCACTGCGGGCTGGCCGCTCCCGCTCCCCGCTGTTATAAATGTACACCGGGAAGCCACGGTGGCAGCGGTGCCGGGCGGGGGTTGTGGTGGCCCTGCGTGAGTGAGTTTTACCCCGCAGAAAGCCCCGAGCCGCGGTGGGTTCGCAGCTCCGTGCGGAACGCGCGAGTTCTGCAGGCGGCGGGAGCCGGAGCGCATTCCCTGCTCCCGGCTCCTCCCACGGCTGAGGGCGCCAAGGGCGGCCCCTCATTCTCTCATTCCTGTGCGGGATTTCCAACAGCCCCGGGGCTCCAGTGCCCATCCCTCATCCCCTCATTATTGCCCGGGATTTCCCTCGTTCCCTCATTCCCGCCCGGGATTTCCCGCCCCGCACCGGCGGGAAGAGAGAACCTCGAGAACTTTGTGTCTCTTTAACCTTCTCTGTGTTTGTTTTCGCTACACGCGGCCTTTGGAGGGGTTTTTGTGTCGCTTTTTCCCCTCTGTGGGTGTTGGAGGCCCCGGCAGGGCTGTGCAGGCTCTGCTCGGCTCCTGCTGGGTTCAGGATATCACTTTACCCCTTCCCTTTCCCCTTCCCTTTCCCTTCTCCTTTCCCTTTTCCTTTCCTTTCCCTTCCCTTCCCCTCCATTCCCTGCGGGCAGCCAAGACCCCCGGGAAGGAAAGGGAGTCTGTAAAAACTGTCTAAAATGAGTTGTGATAATAAAGAATTTGCTTTTCCGGCACGAAGGAGTCTCGGCTAACTTAGTACAATACATACCTTTTTCTGAAGAAATAGGTGTTAAACTATGGGTGATTAATTGCCAATAATATGTGTGTGTGTATATATATATATATATATATATATATATATGTTTATTTTTATATATATACAAATAAATGTAATATATAGATAATATATAAAATAATTTATATGTAATATATATAATATAAAAATATATCTATATTTATTCATATATATACAAATATAATATATAATATATAATTTATATGTAATATATAAATAACATATAAAATATATATCTGTATATATACAAATAAATATAATGTATATAATGTATGAAAGAATTTATATGTAATATATAAAATATATTTATTTTATATATAATAATATATAATATTTTATATATAGTATACATATTTATATTTTATATATATACAAATTTTTTGGTTGGTTGTTTGGTTTTTTGTCCCATTTCATCCCTAAAGACACTTTTTCACTCGTTCCTGCAATGGACCTTGTCCTCTTCCTGCCATGGTTATACAGTGTATGTGTCAATCAGCTGCACTGACATTCATTTAGTTGAAAATAATTGTGGTTGGCCAGAAAAAAATTGTACAATTAAACTTCATTATCATAATTTATTATAAAGTTGGCTTTTTTGCAAATATTGGAGTGAATACCATGTGTATATAATGTATAATACCATATAATTGGACTGTGTTATGGAATTTAGAAAAGTGATGAGTGTACTTTCTGATTGTGACATAAGTGGTAATGTCACATTTATTTTGTGACATTTAGACTGACCAAAACCAAGAATTCTGGAGGAGAGATCATCACCTCATAGCCCTGCAGGAAGGCTGCTGGATTTCTGGGTTTTTTATCAAAATAAACCAGCAAAAATCCATGTTACCAGACAGAGTGGTGCCACTCACAAACAAATCTATTAAATAAGATGATTGGGAATATTTAAAACTGAAAAGAATGTTTTAATATCTATTGAATATTCAACAGAGACCCTTAAAGAGAGAAATCCCAAAGGGTGAAGTCATGCCAGGCACCCTCGGCCAAGAAACTGGTGCTTGTTTTGTTTCCTTATTGTCTATTTTTATTTTTTTGAATTTATTGTTTGAATTCCCATTTGTGAGTCAGAGGAAGCTGGGGACAAGAAACAAGGGCTGAATACATCAGTGCTCCCCTTCACTGTGTGAAGAGACAGAGGAGGAGCTTTGCCTCCTCACAGCTTGACTTCCCAGGGCAGTCCCAAGGGTTCAGGTGTTGAAGAAAGGAAATTCTTAACTGAAAATTGCTTTTCACTCCATTTTTCCTTGCCAGGAAAGGTTGACTTCCCACAGGGGCCGTAATTCACTGTGAGCCCCACAAGGATCCCGTTGCTGCTCTTGGGGTTTTGTCCCAGGAGAGCCCCTGGGATGCAAAGAACAAGAAAATCCTTTGGAAAGAGACAACCCAGGCCACTGAGACCTTTTCTCTCTCAATGCAATTAAGTTCTTGACCTTTTTTTTTTCCTCTATCTTCCAACCTCTTCTTTTCTAAACTTCCACTTCTTCTAGTAATGATGTGTCATCCCCCTGGGGAGAAAAAAGGGAAAACTTGTTTTCTTTGGAATCTTTGCTGAATTTATTAAAGGTATGATAAAATACTTTACCCAAGGACCTATTGCCATGATTTATTTAATATGGCTGTATAAAAAAATCAGATATTCCAACACCAAGTTCTCTGCAGAAGAGATAATTCAGAAGGCATATGCTTTGTTTATTAAAAAGATAATAAAATGAAGGCAAGAAATTTTCATAATTCAAAATATACTAATGGCCAGGCTCTATGATCAATAGTGAGGTCTCACTTCATTTTGTGTGCCAAAGAAATTATTGCAAGATAAAATTACTACTGTAAATTCATGTTGGACATTTCTTTCATCTCCATACCTACGCCAAGAAGGATGGAAAAATGAAGTCATGAAAATTCCCTGCCTCAGAGAAAACTCGAAATGATGAAGGTAACACATTTCTTAAGTGTTGGCCCAAAAGGTCTGGGAGAACAAGGTTTAAACTGAAGAGGTGGAAGAAGGGTGGGAGGAGGGGTGTGGAATGATATTGTCAATTAAACTCTGGGTGAGGGAATGAGAAATGACATCACCTGCACATTTCTGACACCGACGCCAACACACAGGGCTGATAAACACTGAAATTCCAGCTGGCTGCTGAAGTGGGACACTTAGGAGATTTAAAGGGGACAGTTTATCAAACATGCTATTTTAGAGGGGGGGAAAGAAAACAACAAAACATCTTGGCTGTGTTGTAGGTTTGATGCTCATCCAAAATGATTTTGCCTGGATCCTGAAATATTAAGCTGCTTATTGCCTTTTTTTTTCCCTCCCACAATATGAAGCTCCTTGAAGGAAAAAAAAACAAACAGCAAAACCCACCACTTTGAATGACTTACCTCATCTTCACGAGGCTTTTATAAATGGAAAGATTAGAGGTACACAGGAATGAAGGACAGGAAGGAGAGGGTGGATTTCCTGTCCTTAATTTTATTCTGTATTTGCCATAAGAACATTCATCTTGTATGTGACATAAACTGCCAGGTGGCCTCAAACTTGTGCTCATGTTTCTCACTGCAGACCAGTGATCCTCTTTGGGAAGGTGAGGAAAAATCTCCCCCGGAATTCCACAGGATTTTAGAAACAATTAGTGAGCCAACAAGCCAGGAGTTGATGGCTTGAGTCGAGTTCTAACCAACAGAAACATTTAGAAGCTTTAAGCCTCTAATTTGGGCTTTATCCACATCTGGCTTTTAGTGAGTGTGCACAGACAGACCACCAGGGACAGGAGATGGGCACAGGGTGGCAGCTCCATGACTGAGGTGACTGTGACCTTGGACACCCATGAATTGTGCTGGAAATGCTGAACAACAAGATACCTGGATGGTCAGATCTTTTCCCAGCTCTGTGCTCACAGTGAGGAACCCAATCTAACACTCAGGCTCTTGAAAATCTCACTCCTCAGTTTTAGAGAGAAGGAAAAAAAAAAAAAAAAAAAAAAAAAAAAACCAAAACCTTAATAATACTTACAGATAAAACACAGTTTGTTCAGGAAGTGCTGGTTTCCAAAATTAGGATAGGCTCCTTCTACTCCAGCAAAAGCCTGCTACAATAACAAAAATGTTAAAATTCCCTGTGTGCAGATCAGCACGGAGCCTGCCCTGGCTCAGGAGTCTCTGGTGCACCCCATGATAGTCCAGGGTTAAACTGATTTCTGAGAACAGGACCTTGGCTTCACTGCACGCAGGGTATTATTGTCATGCCGTTGCTTTAACCAAATCAAGTGTAACTTTGCCCAGGTAATGGGGAGAGGGGGATGATGGTGATTCTTAGTTAAACACGAAGGGCCTGGGAATAAAGTCAGACAGGTCAGGTGGGTCTGTGCCTGTATAATCATCAATATGACAAATGACATCATTGTTAATTGTAATGTCAGTTTGATAACTAAATATGATCATTATCCTAAACAAGAATCATGAGAATCATTGTTACAAGTTTATGCTTGGGTAGAATCAATGGAACAATGGGGTTTAATGATTAACTTGTGTCCTTATGGAACAAGGAAAGTATAAAACTGTGTCCATTCTTGACTTCGGTGGAGTCAGATTTGGGTCTCCAGACCCCTGGCTCCCAGAGCTCTCAATAAAGCACCTCATACAATCATTCTGTGATTGTGGGTTTTTCCTACATTGACAGCAGGGCAGCCCCTCACCCCTGTACCTCCCCTGGTGGCTGTTGTGATGTGCATTTTGGGGTTTTCCAAAGTTCTGTGTGTTTTTTTATTAGTTCTGTAATGGTTTATCCCCACAGCCCCAGCCCCAATCCCCTGCAGCCTTTCCCTGATAACAGATCTTGTCCCTCTGCCACCACCCCCTAAAGCCTGACAGTTCTCGGGGGGCTTCAGGGTGACTCAGGCAGCACCAAGTTCCCCCTGCCCTTTCTGTCCATGGATGGCCCTGCCAATTGTCCCCTGCTCTTGGTCACTGCCCCGTGCCCAGGGTTGGTTCTGGGGATCTCCTTGCCCAGGAGACCCCCCTGGTCCTTGCTGGGCCCCCTGAGCCCCTGAGCCTCACTCTGCTCGTGGGCTTTGGGCTTGGATAAACCTCTCTGCTCCCCAGGGAAGAGTCCTGCTCCTTCCACGCCATAACCACCTTTGTGTCTGGGCTTCAGACCCACCAAACCCCAAAGGTACAAGGCTGGACCCTCCAGACTGTGGTCACAGACTCAGCTGGTAAAGCTGCACCAGACATAGCAAAGTGCATTTTCAGCACCACGGTAATAGCCAAGGAAAAGCAATTTTCCCCTCAGGAGGTGAGTCCTCAGAGCTCCTGTGCACAGTAACCTCGTTGAGCAGCTCCAGAAGCACAAGGTTACTGCACTTAGTTAATATGCAATCCAGCACTGTGTATTTTCATACTTAATATGCAGATCTAATTGCTTGCCTGCATTTTGATTACCTTCTCTTCCTGGAATTTGCTCTTGTGTGGCTAATCCTGGTGAACTTCAAAGCATGAACTCGGTGGCTTTTATTTATTTATTTTTTTTATTTCTGCAGTTTGTGTCTGAGGCCAATGTCAAAACTCTTTGTGAGGACTATGACTTATTATTTTGGTTTAGGAAGAAAAAATGAAGTCCCTCAGTCGTCCTCTTTTTTTTAACCCCAGGACCTTTACTATCACTGACCTGGAGGGTTACCCATTTGGTCTGGCCTTAATTAGCACTTCCACATTAATTCTCCTACCAGCAGCATCCTCAGCTCTGCCTACCTAATACCAGCTTCAAGAATGGCTCATATGTAATTTCTTTCAAGAGAAAGGCTATTCTTCATTTCTGAGTGTAAATGCAAAGCAATTTGTCTAAGTACTTCTCTGTCTCAAACTGCTAAACTCAACCCACACAAATGCATTTCCCTGTAAGTGCCCCCACTTCCCACACTCTCCCTCACTTTTCACATCTTTTCCCATTATCCACCTCAGCAGCAATAAAATACAATAAATTTGTTTGCCTCTTTTGATGGGGTAACTGTCTACTTTAAATGCCACCTTGTTTAAAGATTAAAAAAAAAAAAAAAAAGGAAGAAAAATAGCCACAGAACAAACTAATCTCCCTTTCCAAATATAAAATAAAAGCTGTCTTATTTTTAGGCTTTGCAGCAGCTCATGTGTCATTTTCATCATTTCTTTCTCTCTTGATGACTGAGAAGCAGTGAGAGGAGGCGAGAAAAACTTTTTTATTTTGCTCCCCCCGGAAAATACATATTCAGAGCTTTCCCTAACCTGATTTCCTTCTGTATTAAATCATCCCTTAGCCAAAGCCAAAACGAACCTCAATAATCTGACATATTTGTCAACTTTTTGTAAAATGTGTATTGGTGATTAGACTAATATGAGAGCAGCAGCAACGTGAATCGGAGAGGCTGCAGTTTTTAATGTTGTAAATCATTGGTTTTGCAGCTCATGACAGCAAACTGAGGCCAGCAGGGATGGCTGAGAGCAGGCTCTGAAGTAGGACAATTTCATCAGAAATGAACCATCCCTTTACCCCAAGAGCAAAGGGAAGAAGAATTGATTTGAGGCAGTGCTAGGCCCATTCATTATCTGGCATGAGTCACACAGGACAGATCTGCCTCCTGCTCACTGGCACCAACAATGAGTTGCTCCAGCAATTCCAAGGACAGCAGATCCAGCTCTTTCAATTTCTTGGATCCCTCATGAACAAGAGATTTTTTTTTTCCCCCTTTCAGTTTTTTTTTCAATAGCCTTCAACAGGGAGATACAAACACCAGAGGAGCTTTGAGCTCCTGCTCTGGAGACTTAAATTTCCCCAAAATAACCACTAATACCTTTACAGGCAGAAACATTTGTGGCAGGTGTCAGCTCAGGGAACACAGGTGGTGATTCATTCTGATGTGTGGATGTCCCCTCACATGAGGTTTTGATGGTAGAAACATCCAACTACAAACACAACATTCTGTGCCTTAAAGGTTGTGCCTTTTAGCTTAAACTGCCAGGGGAAAAAAAAAAAACAAAAAAAAAAAAACCAAAAAAAAACAAACAAAAAAACACAAAACAAAAACAAAAACAAAAACAAAAAAAAAAAAAAAAAAAAAAAAAAAAAAAAACCCAAAACTTTTCCAGTGTTTAAATACTGATTTTTTTTTTTTCCTAAATCTATTGACCACCCTGGGAGAAGAAAACATGGATACATCCAATAAACCCCCTTGAAATCCATTCCTCTGCTCTCTCCGCTGTGGTGCAGAAGGTTATTTGGGGAATCTGCCAGCTGATGCACATTACAATGATGGTATTTGTCTTTAGAGACCTTTGGGTGTTGATTTGAAGTCCCAGGCACAAGGAGGGAGGGCTGGCTGTGCTGTGCCCTGGCTGTGTCACTGTGCTCCTCAACAGCAGCTCAACATCTGGCTGATGTGAGGGGGTGCATCTCCCCCTTCAGTCCTGCCATCAAACCTGGATATTTGCTGCCTGATCCACACCACCAGCTCCTCCCTTGGTCTCACTCCTCAAAATGCAGCCTGGGCTGGCTCCAGACTCCTTGTCTGAACCTCTGTCCCAGTTTGTCCCAGTTTGCCAACACAGCCCTGTGCTGGACATCACAACCACCTCCCATCACAATCCTACCCTCAAAACCAGAACTTTTCCTTTTTCTCTCTCAGAAATTGCCAATTTCTTCCAGTGGAGGAGCTGGAATAAATCCTTTACTCTTCCAGCACACAGCTATCAATTAGAACTGGTGCTTCATCTGAGTGTTTCAAAGTCTGACAGATCTATTCATAGTAAAGAGTCAAGGCACCTAATTTCTGGGCACTCTAAAATTCAATTTCCAGTCTGCTTGACTGTCCTGGATTTCTATGGAAAATTATTGTGCATAAGTTTATGCCAAGCTGTGTTTCTTTATCCTGATCTTATCAAGTTTGGTTTGGCTTATTTGTTCAATGGATAATCTGGATTCTGCAGCAGACAGACTGTCCTCGTGGCTGATGCAAGATGCAAAAGGATTGAGGAAAATGCCACTCCACCAAAACAAAACCTCCTGAGATTAAAAAAAAAAAAAAAATAAAATAAAATTATAAAAAAAAAATTCCACCCTGGTCTTCCATTTCTGTCAAACAGTCCCCATTCTCTTGACATGGAAAGATGGAAGGAAAACCAACATTTCTTAAAAATGCTTTCTTTGTCACAGTTTCAAATCAGATTTGGTTTGGAGTCAGTCAAGAATTTCAGCAAGAAGGTCCAAAAGCAGATATTAGTCACAAAATACCCCAGAGAACTGATTTATTTTTAGTATCTACAGAGGCATCTCCAGGGCAGGAGCTTTTCATTCTTTGTCTCTCTGTTTCCTGACCTCTGGATTTGGGAGAGCAATTTCTACTTTTTAATTTTCCAACAGGATGTTTTTTAATGAGAAATATTAAAAACATGAGAAAAAATTGGGGGGTTTTGGAAAAACACACAGTGATGTTTTATTTCACACTAAATCTTTATAAAGATTCTGTTCTTCCAATTCATTAGACATCTCTATTCATAAGACTTAAAAAATGATAATTATCCCTGACATGCAGTTTGAGTTGAAAATTGAAAATATAAGCTTTAAATTAAGATTACAGTACAGGAAAAGTTCAGTTATAAACAGAGAGTTTATAAAAAAATAGTCTTTACAATAAAAGTTATAGAAGTAATAAAATATTTCAGCAGAATTTTTAATAGTACTTTTTTCACAAAGTTTTCTCTAAAGAACCTGCACCAAATTTTATCTCCAAAGACCAGTAGTTTTAACCACTGATTGAGTCTTTGCATCAATTATATCCAAATTTCCCAGATTGCCTAAAAATATCAGTCATTAAACTCGATGTCAGCTAATCTAATTACAGCTACAGCAACAGAGTTTTCTATTTATTTCTTTTGCCTTTTTCATCTTCATTTTTTATCCCTCTTAACCAGCAGTTTGGGTGCAGAGAGGGTAAAAAACTGCATGTGTAGTTTCTCAGCTCTAAATAGGAAAAAATAATTTTTTCTCTCCTGGATGGAGAGTTTGGAGCCCATTTTCAACCTCTGACTGCAAAACCCTCCTCCCTTTTCCTCCTGGGTTAACAAACAGACTTTGATGCCATTTTTCCACAGTGACTGAAATGTGCACTTCATTGACCAAAGTTAGTTAATTATTAATTTTGGAGGGCAGATTGCACACCCTCCTCATCAGAGCGAGACTACTTTCTTATTTTTTATTTTTTAAACCTGCCAAAATATTATTTCTGTTTTTTAATGACCTTTTCTAATGAGTTCAGCATACTCTGTTTCACATATTGAAGAGCAATGGCAAAATGACTCCACTGCTGCCCAGCATCTCTGATGGCAGAGCAGTTAAATTAACATTTTTCTGGAAGTGTTAAATACACCCCTGGGTACAGTTGTACGCATTCACACCAGTTATTACCATAAATAAGAAAGAAATTATTGTAATAGTTGAGCTGACCTATGATCGAATTATCTGCTGGCAAGTCCCACCATATATCAAAATAAAAACTTGCTTTTATTCTGTAGGAAAAGTGATGCTTGACAGAGGATAAAATATTGGAAGACAAATAACCAGAAATTCTCTGGCTTTACAAGAAGTAAAAATTATGCTATTTTACAAAAAATATAGATTAAAAAAAATATATGGCCTTGGATTAAAAAAAAAAAAACAAAAAAAAAAAAAAAAAAACAAAAAAAAAAAAAAAAAAAAACCCAAACCTCTATGATCTTGATATATGCCAATTAAAATTCATCTGATTCCCCTTCATAAATCAAAACTGATTTTTACACAGATCCCAGCGATGAGGAGCAGGTGCTAAAACAGCATAAAAATCTCTTTCCTATACTTCCAGAGAGAACTAATTTCCAGTTGAAAAGAATGGGTTATTTTTACTGCCAGTTTAGCCACATGGCTCCCAGGTACCAATTTTGTGGAGCATTATCCATTTTTACTGTGGGTCATTTGTTTTCTCTCCCCGAGACTGACTGAACTGATCCACCTGGATTTTCCCGGTCGTGTTTTTTGAGCTTGTAATGATGATTGGGCAGGTTATTTTTCCTTTAATCTGCACTAAAGCCCTAACACAGAGTGCAGGGATTTTATCCCCTGTAACACAGAATATTTCTCCAATCCCAGAAGAGACAAAGGCACTGATATTCCCTATAAATTGCCCATGTCCCAGATCCCTCTAGGGCAGCTGGAGCTGCTAAAACCAGACCTACACCAGGCACAGGTAGCTCAGAAATAGATGGAGATTTGCTCTAGAAAAGCTTGAATTCACTGGAGAATAAGAACCTTGTGCACAAAAAACTTCTTTCCCTTATTAACTCCCGTTGTTTCTCCAGCTCCTGCCCCAATTACATAAAATCGTCTGATTTTCTTAAAATTTTAGCATCTGCTCTAAATCTTGGGGCACTTGTCCTGAGTCAAAACTTAATGATAGCAGGACTAGAGAGTCATATATACCCCTGAGAGCCAAGGGGTGGAATGTCACTGAGCCAGGGGTGTCACTGAGCCATGGGTGTCACTGAGCCAGGGGTGTCACTGAGCTGTGGGTGTCACTGCGCCAGGGGTGTCACTGAGCCATGGGTGTCACTGAGCCATGGGTGTCACTGAACCATGGGTGTCACTGAGCCATGGGTGTCACTGAGCCATGGGTGTCACTGCGCCAGGGGTGTCACTGAGCCGTGGGTGTCACTGAGCCATGGGTGTCACTGCGCCAGGGGTGTCACTGCACCATGGGTGTCACTGAGCCGTGGGTGTCACTGCGCCAGGGGTGTCACTGAGCCAGGGGTGTCACTGAGCCGTGGGTGTCACTGAGCCATGGGTGTCACTGAGCCAGGGGTGTCACTGAACCATGGGTGTCACTGCGCCAGGGGTGTCACTGAGCCATGGGTGCCACTGCGCCAGGGGTGTCACTGAGCCATTGGTGTCACTGAGCCATTGGTGTCACTGCGCGAGGGGTGTCACTGAGCCAGGGTTGTCACTGCACCATGGGTGTCACTGAGCCATGGGTGTCACTGAGCCATGGGTGTCACTCAGCCAGGGGTGTCACTCAGCCAGGGGTGTCACTGAGCCATGGGTGTCACTGAGCCAGGGGTGTCACTGAGCCATTGGTGTCACTGAGCCATGGGTGTCACTGAGCCATTGGTGTCACTGAGCCAGGGGTGTCACTGAGCCATGGGTGTCACTGAGCCAGGGGTGTCACTGAGCCATTGGTGTCACTGAGCCATGGGTGTCACTGAGCCAGGGGTGTCACTGAGCCATGGGTGTCACTGAACCATGGGTGTCACTGAGCCGTGGGTGTCACTGCGCCATGGGTGTCACTGAGCCAGGGGTGTCACTGAGCCGTGGGTGTCACTGAGCCATGGGTGTCACTGAGCCAGGGGTGTCACTGAACCATGGGTGTCACTGCGCCAGGGGTGTCACTGAGCCATGGGTGCCACTGCGCCAGGGGTGTCACTGAGCCATTGGTGTCACTGAGCCATTGGTGTCACTGCGCGAGGGGTGTCACTGAGCCAGGGTTGTCACTGCAGCATGGGTGTCACTGAGCCATGGGTGTCACTGAGCCAGGGAGGTCACTGAGCCAGGGGTGTCACTGAGCCATGGGTGTCACTGAGCTGTGGGTGTCACTGAGCCGTGGGTGTCACTGAGCCAGGGAGGTCACTGAGCCAGGGGTGTCACTGCGCCATGGGTGTCACTGAGGAGACCCTCAGCAACACAGGAGCCCTCCTGCCGTTGCCACAGAAGGCCCCTGGAGACAAAACCAGAGTCCCTGGAGTCCAAACCAGAAATCTCAGCTGCACTGAGAGTTCCAGCTCTTCTGCATTTCTATTTATGTGTGAAAAGAGAGCCTGGGATGGCTGGTGGGGCTTTTGCTGAGCTATTGCCAGGGCAGGGCTGGGACCAAGGGCAGGTCTGAGAGTTAAATTCTCCTTTGCTCATGGAAGTTAATGCTCAACCCTCAGCCATGGGAAGGGAAAAGCATCACGACAGAACCCCCCAAGAGAGAGCAGAGCAGAGCAGGGCAAGGCTGAGCAAGCACTCTGTTTCCGTGCTCACTGTGCTCCATCACTCAGCACTGGAGAATTAAATGGTGTTCAGGAGTCAGTGCACTGAATAGAAATTCATATCCAGTTCATTCTTTGGGATCAGACATGCTTTGTCACCACACAGGGAAATGGATTTCAGCTACATGAAGGCTGAGGCCTTATGTTTTTTAATAAAGTTGAGGACAGATTACAAACCTTTGCCATCCAGCAGTGGATGGAATCTATTTCCTTTGACACACTGAATAACTTGCCTTTTTTTGAAGTTACAGTAAGATAATGCAAAAAGCTTTGAACACCACATAATGTGAAGTGGTGAGGTGTTAAACTACAGCAGCGGAAAGAAAATCCTGCTGGGTGTAAAAGAGACAGGACACTAGAGCAAAACAGACCAGCAGAATGAAATCCAAAATGACCAGGTGGTGTCAGTCTAAAGGGAAGGGTAGGCTGATGCTTGGTCCTTTAATTATGGTTCCTTGGAAAGTTCTAACATTTTAATACAGTCCTCCTGGTTCCTGTCTATGTGCTAGGGAAAAAAAAATCCAAAAAGCAAATCCTTCCAGAGATGCTAAACAGACCTGCTCTCTCCTGGCCATGCTCCTGAGCCACCTGAGGTCTCTTCCCCTGCCCAGTTGTTGTGATTTGAAAGCAAAATGAGTGAGAGGCTCCAAGTCAGAAATACAATTTAATAAGAAGAAAGGAAAAAAGGTAAAATAAAATAAAATCAATGCAATAACACAAAGGAGCACTGCCAGAGTCAGAACACACCCTGAGCAGGGTGGGGGGAGCAGTCCAGGG
This sequence comes from Zosterops lateralis, assembly GCF_965231275.1. Classification (NCBI taxonomy): domain Eukaryota; kingdom Metazoa; phylum Chordata; class Aves; order Passeriformes; family Zosteropidae; genus Zosterops; species Zosterops lateralis. The sequence continues at coordinate 1,010,707 of NC_139768.1, forward strand.
GAGGGGCTCTTCCTGAAGCAGTGATCCCACAGAAAGGTCTGGGAGCTCTGCTCCTCTGGGAATCCAGTGGCTCAGGGCTGCTTGTCCTGTCCCAAATCCCAGATTCTCTCCAGGTGGGAATGCTTGGCTCCTCCCCCTGGGCATTGGGAGCATCTCCCAATGGGATGAGGAGTCGTGCAGTGGCTCCTTGATGGCCCATTAAACAGAGAGAGCTCCTGGAGGGAGTTCCCTGTGAGTCCTGGGCAAGGCATTGATGGGCCATGAGCAGAAGAGCCCAAAGGAGGGGCCTGGGAAAACACTGCCCCACCTGGTTCCAACAGCTCATGGGGATGGGGATGGAATAAATACTGTGTGCACATCCTGCACTACAGCCCAGGGCCAGGCTGGCCCAGCCCAGGACAGTGACACCTCCCCAGTGCAGTCACAAGGGATGCTGCAGGGGGAACCTGCACAGCAAGAGCAACATCCCTCCAGGAGCCCACTCTGGAGCACCTCCCTCTAACCAGCAGACATAGATGACAAGTGAGGACAGGCATCAGAAGCCCAGCTACTGACACAGTGAAGGGAGTGGGAGATTTTTGTCTCCAGGAATTTCAGGAGTTCACATCAGTGCTGGGATAAAGGCAGGAAGGTTGGAGGTGTCACAGGAATTATATGACATAAGCTCCTGACAAAAGTCTACTGATCCCTTGAGGCACCAAGTATTTTGAGAGCTTTGGTATGAGTTATATCCAGTCTGTCTAAAACTCACAAAGCTTAGAGGCACAGCTCCCTTGTGGGGCATCTGTTTTGTTTTGGGGTTTTCCTTTTTTACTATTGCACGGGCTTTAATTTAATTTCTTAATTTCAGCCAGCGTTGACGCTCTCTTAAGAGCTTTGGAAAACTGCAGAGAATGTCTTTGCAAAGGCAGCTTTCAGAAGGCCATTTAAAGATCTTTATCTATCTCAGTGGGGCTGGCACCCTCCCACCACAAAGCTTTCCAAACACAAACTCGTGTGTTTTGATGGTGTCTCAGAAGAGACATGTCACCCTTGCAGTGCTCTGGAGGCTGCACAGCACATGTAGGGAACTAAACCCAGCCAGCTGATTCCTGTGCAGTGTCAGGGCTGTGAAATCCTCCACAAGGAGCAATTGTTGTATTTGTGCATTCATCATGCACGCCGTGACAAATGACAGTTTTGTGGTTAAACGCGCTCGAACGGGGCAGGTTAAGGTTCATCTCTCTCCTCTGCCCCAGACTTCATATATCACCTCAGGTAAAACTAGGAGTGGAATAATACCTTAAGCAGCAGATTTACTTTCCCCTGCCTTGTATTTTCAAGTGTGTAGCAGCAATTCTTCCCAGCCTTGTCTCTTTAGATTAGGCACGTTCGCCTGGAAGTTTGCTCAGGGAAGCCTCAAGTCAGGCAGGGACTTTACAAACAGTGAAAATGTGTGTATTTGCACAGGTTCTGGTGTTAAAAAACACCAGAGTGCTCAAGGTGGCCCTTGGACTAGAAGATCCCAAGTGGCTGCTCACAACTCTGTGGTGACAAAGCTTTGACAGCAGTGGGTGAAGGGAAAAGATCCAGTGCATGGTTTACTGACCTGCAGTGAAATGGTTAATTTTTGTGAGTCTCACTGCACACTCATTATGAGGCAATTTGACTGGAAATTTAATAGGATTATTTTTGACTGCTGAGGTTAATGGCATTACCTGTTTGGCTTTTATGAAATCTCCGTAATTTAGCAATATTTATCTAAGTCGCCATAAAAGTCCAGAAATTGATAGTAAAATTACAGACAGCTGGGTACAGGGGGAAATGAAACAAATTAAACCAAACCCGTGCTCTTAGGAAAATACAAATGCCGAATTAAGTATGTTAGGCTAACAGTTTAAATAATCCAATTTAACACTAATAAAGGTGCTCTAGACCTAGGTTCTGCTTGATTTTCTATATGAGTGTGCAGAGGAAAATAACAGTGGAGAGGCAGAGCCTGGGCCCAGCAGGGATTGGACACCTGTAACTTTCCACTTTCATTTCACATATTCCCAATGGATTTTTCAGTAAAGTCCAGAGGCACAGGTTTTGTCCTGGGGAATTGCTAAGGGACAGAATTTTAGAATGGAAAAATACATAGAGCAAAAAATGGTTTTGGTGGGGGTTTTTTATTAAAAAATTGATCATTGTAATATTGTAATATTTCTAGCTGGTTTCTGACTTACACAGAGAGTTAGAGGCTATTTATTTAATTCAAAATTTTGTAGCCCTGACTCCTGGCTGCATCTCTGTTAGAAAGTGATGATTCTGATTGATTTCTTTTTTTTTTTTAATGGAGGTTCCATCTGAAGGTTTTGCCTTTTATTTGTCCCTTCATTTTCTTCTGATGTTGGCAAGCCAGTTAAATAAAATACTCACAGGTTTTACATAGTGGTGCCACTTGGTGGATTTTATTCAATGGCTGTTCAGACAATGTGCAATGAATGCATATAAATCTTCCGTCCCCACAAGTAGAATTGAAAGAAAAGCAAATTGCTTTTCAAGGTTTGAGGGCTACAGTACATATGTACAGTATGTGGTCAGGAAACAAAAATCAAAATATAAGAGAATAGAAAAGAAATATAAAAGAGAATTGTTACATGGTATACATCAAAAGATGTCAACAGCTGTTCCAAAAAGCAAAATAATTGACTAGGACTATCACCCACAAAGGATGATGATGCTGTAACTTCCAAGTAAGATGCAATTCCCCAAGACTCTTCCTGCTGCATGTAAATGTTTTCTGCCTTTTTCTGTATTTTCAGGGAGCTGTGACACTTTTCATCTCTCACTGTTTACATCTCCAATGGGTACCTGAGATTCTATAAATGCAGAAAAGCCATTTGGATTGGTGCTGGAAGGATGTCCTGACAGAAAGTCCTGCAAGAAGAGGAAGCCAACAGAGAAGGTGCTTCATACAGAGGCCAGCCACTGTGACTGTCAGTGTGTGAAACCATTCCAATATTCCCCTTTTTACACGTAATTTCACAGACATCACCAGAGCAGCTCACTCAAGGTGTGTTCCTGAAGAAGCTTCTGCTGTGAGCACCTTTGATCCAGATCCTCATGAGTCTCTTGAGTTTTGGCAGATTTACAGCTGAGAAAAGCTGTATGTGTTGACTTGGTGGGGAAAACAAACAAACAAACAAGCCTATCTATTAATATTGCTGATAAATGTTAATAAAAACATGTTCAACTCTAGAGCTATGATACTTGGAGAATTCCCAGAGTGCAATGGCACAAGGAAAAGAGTGGTGATACTTAATTGTGGGGACATTTGTTATTTCCTATCACAATCCAGGGCTCATTCTATGGCTGAACTCCTAGAGACAAAGATAAACTTTCCCTTATTTTGGCTAAATTAAAAAAAAAAAAAAAAAAAAGGTTTTAAATCAGGCTAAATTTACGATCAAGGAAAGAAATTTATTCCTTATTTATTTCCTTTTTTTTTTTTTCTTTTAAGAACTGAGTTATCAAGAGATTTGGTACACTTCATGATTTTGAAGGAGGAATTGCAATACAGTTCTGTGCCTGGGCTTGTGCCTGGGAGAATATTACCTATACACTGGAAATGCTCCAAAGCTGTGTCTGTGGGACTTTCCTGGCCAGTGCCAAGCTGGAAGAGCATCTTTTCTCCAATTCCTGCTGGAATTCCAGCAGTGAGAAAAACAAAGGGTAAGACAGGAGAGTTCAGGTGTGGAAGGGAGACATTCATTAAACTCAAATGGGTCCTGGCAGATGCAGAAAGTGTTCCTTGACCAGACAAAGGGATGATGGAAAGTGCAGAGAGTGAAATGCAAATCCAGGAAAGAGGAAACTTGTGTTACCATTAAAGTGCCCTTGTGCCACTGCAAATCCCTGTGGTTTGGTTCCCAGAAGAGCAGGACACCCAAACTGGGCCTTTTCAGATGAAATTAAACTGCAAGGTGCGCTCTGCTGGTCCCCACAGGACCAGGCTAGAGGCTGCCCAAAGCAAAATCTCCCAAAATGTGCACAGGGTGGATTTCAACCATCTTCAGACCTGCCCCTTTGGGCTGCACTCGTTTGCTGACTTCAGCACAGTCCCAGAGACCAGCACTTGCTGGGATACAGGAATGGGAGGATGCTCAAGGTCAGCAGTCTGAGACTTTGCTGACTAAAGAGACCTGGAAGGGTAAAGTCTGGTGAAGCATCAAAATAACAACACAAAGGCTCGATTCCCCCTCAGCCAGGGGAAAAGGATAAAATGTAGTGGAGGAACTGGAGTGAGAGGAAAGAGCTGATGACCCGGCACAAAGGTGAAGAGGGAGGGGAAGTCTGAAACAAGAAAGAGCTCAGACATTGTAGCTTGAAACTGTGCTTTTTATATCACAGCAAGTGTTATATCAAACGTTTCCTTTTGTGCCAAAGCAAAATATCATCTCTCTCCAAAAGCTCTTGCCTATAATGGGGTCTGTTTAAAGTATTTTTGAAATAATGCTGAAAACACTTGAGGTTTCCCTGTGACCAGTAAAAAGTTAGACTCCTGGTCTATTAGAATTCTGGTGAGCATCCACATTTTATCACTGATGTTTTAATAAAACATCTCTGTGTGCTGTCATTACTGACGTGTCATTATCTAATGACTTGCTTTCCCAATCGTCATAGGCACCAGGTTTGTGACGTGCTCCTGAGAGTTAAACAGAAAATAAATATTCCAGGTCTTACCTGCTGCCCTTCCAAATTGAGCTGGAAGCAGTAAATAGTCTCAGGGATGTACCTGATTTGATTTGCATTGCTGAGAAAGTAAATCCTATGAGAGAGACAACTTGAGCAAAAAAAAAAAAAAAAAGATGTGCTACTTTCTTTTCATTCAGTCAATGCTATTCCATGCTGGATATGCCTTATCTTCAATGTAACCGCCTTCCTCACTTTCTCTGCTCCCAGATATTTTCATCCAAGGTCCTAAAAGTGAAGTCAAGTCTGCAAAGTCATGCCTGAATATTAATTGATTTAACAACAGGATAATGGGATACTTCCTCCCATGTTCATTCCTTGGAATGAACAAGGAAACCAATCAGCATCAGCTGAGAAAAGATGAAGTTGGACAGAACCCAAGCAGAGATGCTCAGGAGGAGGAGGAGGAGGTCACATCTTTTTACCATATAAAATATTATACAGCAGCACCAAGCATGTCAGGAGGAGAGGTTTAGCTCCAGCAGGTGACAAGTTAAAGGTTTCAGGATATTGGATGGAGATAAACTGAGACTGAAGAGTAGATTCTTCTGTGTTCAGCCTCCAGCAATGGATAGCAGAGAGCTGCTTTGGTCCCTGGGGATTCCCAACTCAGGCTGTGGCCTCTGACAGGGCAGAGCTCAGCCTGCCTGGCCCCAGGAGACTGGGGCTGAGGGAAGAGCAGCAGGATTTGGCACACATCAGGACCCCCAGGAGTAACAGCCCCATGGTTCACTGTCCAGTGACAGCTCCATCCATCACATCCCATCGGTCTGTTATTGCCTGCAGCTCTTGAGGCAATAAAGGCAGCAAAGAAGAAAGCCACGGTTCCTTGGTCTCTGCATTACTGCTGGTCACAGTGCAAATGGAAAGGATTTCTTTACATAATTAGGGTTATTTTCTGAGAAGTTCCCAAAAATCGAGAATTTTGCATACAAGAGAACTGAACTCACATCTTGCTCCCACGGCCAATCTTTACAGATTTCTAGCAAGGAATGGATAAGAATTTGCACAGCCAGATTTCAAACCTCTTTTTAAGTACTTTGATGCCAACAATCAGGGGCTGGTTTCCACTCCCTCCCCCGTTTCCCACACAAATATGGCTTTGCACCTCACAGTCCCAGCTGTTGTGCTCAGGACCTTGCACCCTGCTCAGCTGCAAGTTTAGGAATGAGGGGCTGAAGAGCAGTGAGGAAAGCTCTCCTCCCAGGAGGATTCCTGATGGGAGACCCTCACTGCAGGACATCTGAACAGATCTGTACCCCAGTCAAAACCCAGGCTTGGTTATTGTCATGTTGCATGTCGTGGTTTGGAAGCAAAATGCGTGAGAGACTCCAAGTCAGAGATATAATTTAATAAGAAAAAAGGTAAAAAGGTAAAATAAAATAAAATCAATGCGATAACACAAAGGAGCACTGCCAGAGTCAGAACACACCCTGAGCAGGGTGGGGGGAGCAGTCCAGGTGAGGGGCTCTTCCTGAAGCAGTGATCCCACAGAAAGGTCTGGGAGCTCTGCTCCTCTGGGAATCCAGTGGCTCAGGGCTGCTTGTCCTGTCCCAAATCCCAGATTCTCTCCAGGTGGGAATGCTTGGCTCCTCCCCCTGGGCATTGGGAGCATCTCCCAATGGGATGAGGAGTCGTGCAGTGGCTCCTTGATGGCCCATTAAACAGAGAGAGCTCCTGGAGGGAGTTCCCTGTGAGTCCTGGGCAAGGCATTGATGGGCCATGAGCAGAAGAGCCCAAAGGAGGGGCCTGGGAAAACACTGGCCCACCTGGTTCCAGCAGCTCATGGGGATGGGGATGGAATAAATACTGTGTGCACATCCTACACCAAACCCAGGACATTGCAATAGCGTAACACATAAAATGAAATGCCATATAAAATATTATACAAGCACAGGGAAGTCGAGATAGACACTGCACTCCTTTAAAACTTCACAAGGCTCCAAGCATCAGCCCCTTGTTATCTGAAAGTCCCTCATATCTTTTCTCTGTACCTTCCATGGGCAGCTCTGGCTCTTTCTCTCCTTCTCTCTTCCCTCTGCAGTTCCAGCTCCTTCCTGTCCCCAGCACGGCCACCTCACCCTGTCTGTCCCTCGTGGGACACCTTGTCCTTTCTGTCCCCTGCCCCACCTCCTGTCCCTCCCTCCTCACAGCAGGGCCAGCACACTCCAACTAACTCTCTACTAGGTAATTCTCTCTGCTATCACACCTATAGCTGGGAGGGCAAGGCTGTTCCCACACTTAATAATAATAATAATAATAATAATAATAATAATAATAACAATAATAATAATAATAATCAACACAGCTGCAATATATTGGGGGCAAGATTGCCTTGAGCACTGTATCTGTCTCCCCACACAAGCAAAACAAAGAAAAAGAGAATTTACCAAAAATACAGAGGCAATATTTCTGTGACTCATCATCCCCAAACTGTATGAATGCCGTGCTCAGCAGAGCCCATGAAATATCAAGGAAAATAATATCATTTGTGTTTGTTTACCAAACAGTTTAGATTTATCCAGTTGCAGGGATTTTTCTTTTCCCTTTTCATACAGAGCACATTAAGGAAGGAGCACATTCACAGTGTGCTGTTACAACATCCACCCTAATAGGGCAAAGGAAGCTACAGTAAATTGATTAGGGAATTCACCATTCAGTGCTTCCCTCAAGTGTTGCATCCATCTTTTACTGATTAATAATGAAGCATTAATGAAAATGTTTCTGTGTCTCCATGCTCCCGCCAATTAAATGCAGTGCAGAAAAAAAAAAAAACAAAACATACAGCCTTTGGAAATTTTTATTTGTCTCACTTGCCAGACAAGCAGCAGAGTAATTCTTTACTGGGAATATTGGTAAAACAAGATCTGCATTTAGGGGTTTCAGACTGGTAAAGATGGATTCTTAAGCTGACATTTAAGAATCACTGACTCTCAAATACCACATTAGCAATCAAGAAATCAACAATGTTTAGAAGAAACGTAATTAGCTCAGCATGCTCTGCTTGAAACCAACACTGCAGCTATCAGCTGCACCAAGCGCCAGGAGAAAAGAAATGGGGAATTTGTTTTCCATTGAAATACATTCTATTTTACTTTAATAAAGCCACGAGAGCTCGAGACATTAATATTTCTGAGAAACTGCTGGAGCCAGCTCAGATCAGGGTGGATTTTTCTCCATTAACTGAGCGAATCCTGGGAAAGCAATCTGTCTCCCTCTTGCTTGGTCTGTACTAAATGCATTGCCATGACACAGCCGGGCAGGATGCGCGCGAGGTTATTAATGTGTTTTCATTTCATTTATGTACAGAACTTACTGGGATCGTGTTTGGGGCGTAATTGCATTAGGCTTTATCTAAATTGACCTTCTCATTCTAGACTTAAGTGGGGAGGATGTCAAGAAAACAGACCACCAAGGCCAGTAGTTCTGGATACTGATGGCAAGCTTGCAGGTGGGGAGAGAGGAGCAGCTGGAATCAAAGCAGTGAATATTTACTCTAAGCCATTGGTAGGGCTTTAATGTGGCTGCTTTGAAACTTGTGTGAGTGTGTCAGATCACTGCAGGATTGAGAGCTGCCACCTTTTCTGGATTTCTTAGCAAAGAAGAAGGTGAAGCAAGGAACCCCTTAAAAATAAATGGGAAGCTGGACAGGAACAACACAGATCCAAACCAATATGGTTAACATACATTCTCCCCTTATTCTATCTAAAATTTCAGGTTATATACACTTCAATATAGTTTACAATTCCAATTACATTCTCATTGACATACAACACAGGGAAAAATGCAAACAGACATTGTTTATTTCATGCTTCAGGTGGCTAAAGTGTTCACACTACCAACTATACCTATTAATACCTAGAAAAATCTCTGTCCTTCACTAATACCTGAACATAATTTCTAACTGCCCCACAGGCTCCACAGGCCTGGATTTGGTGTAGCTCCAACCTCAATCCAAATATAAATCATGCCCCTCTTCTCTGAGAAATTCTGCTACAAAAAGGTGTGGATTAAATCCTGCATTTGTTTGGGAATTGAACTGGGCACGCAAAGCTGATCATTCCAGTCTATAAACGTGGGATGACCATTAGCTCCTGCTGTAAAGCAAAAAGGGGCTTCAAGTTCCTCTCTGTCTGTCACTTTAGCACTTCTCACGAGGATCTTTAGCGCGTTTGGAATTGGAGAGAGAGCTGGAGCATGAAATCACACTTCCTTCACTTGCTCAGTGCCAGCACCACACTTTTCTCAGTGGGGAATAAGGAAGTAACACCCTTGATGCCCTTGGACCTCCCCAGCACTGAAGGCTCTGTCCCTGCAAAAAACCACAGGGTGAAGGTCCCCAGGGGAAACAGGTCACCCATCACTTGCTGACAAAGCCCCACTTCAGCCAACAGGTACTGAGAGAGTGAGAAAAATTTTTATCTGCTGATAAAAATTTCATGGCATGAGAGACCGACAAAGAGTTTTCTAAAATAGGCAAGAAATCCGAAAAGCACAAGGTTGGAGAAGAGTGACAGGAACAGGAAATGTGCATTTTTATTAGGAGGGCAGGGATAGAGGCTGCAGGGAGTGCTGTGGTGCTCTTGGACTGAGAGCCAGTGTTCCTGGGTGCCCTGGGCAGATAAATAGCAATGCATTAGTTCTAAAACTCTGCTCTGAAATGTCACCTTCATCTCCATTGATCTCTATTACCAAGCAGGTCCTTCACTGTCACTTGTGACAAAAGGCATTAGTCAATGAAAAGCTCTAAATAACTTGAGGAAGACAAGAAAGCTCTTGTCTCTTAGCCTCACAAAATAACATGAGGAAAAAAAAAAGTCTAAGAAAGTAGGGCACTGAAAAAAAAGCATCTTGTACTGAAACTAAAAATTGAAATATTCTATTCTAATCCTGTCACATTTATCAAAAATATTTGGTGGTAAGGCTATTTTTTTCCTCCTCTAGAAAGGATGTTTCTGTCAATGAGGAAATAACCTAGTGAAATGTTCTTAATATTTAATCCTCACACTACACCAACACAGGACACAAATCTACTGCAAGACTGTGACTTATCCAAGATGTCCCAAGGCTGAATTGCAATAGAACCACTGAACCATCTCCCCTGAAGCACTGAGGAAAAACAATCTAGGATAGCTCAGCAGCTGCAGGACAGGACTTTCCCCCAGCATGCAACCAGCAGGATGTGCAACCTGGAATCACGGAGGGGAATCCTGGAATCATGGAATGTCTTGGGTTGGAAGGGACCAAGGATGTGCTGCTCCTCTGGGTGCCTGTGAGCACACCCTTGACTTTAGGATGAGCAGCTCTCTGGCTCCCACATCAAAGCTCTGTGTGCTGGTCCACTTCCAACCCAAGCATCATCCACTGTTCATGGAATGGGCAAAAAGGGTATTTTGGGTCAGACCGAGTCAAAGGCTTGGGAAATGGATCAGTGGAGTTTAAGCACAGCTGCTTAAATTTGGTTAAATTTGGCCAAAATGCAAAGTTTTCCTCTGATTTCCTGCCCCAATAGCCTGCTGCAATATTTGTTCTCTGACCAGCAGACTTGTTGCTTGAGATAGGCAGTTCTGTGCCTGGTGTTCAGTCCAGCACACCAGGGTGAGGCAGGTGTGATGTCCACGAGCTCTGCTGTCCCTCTGCCTGCAGCCAGCCTCCCTCAGGCTGTGCTCCTCCAGCCACATCAGCTGTGGGCCACCACTCTGCCATTGTGCAGCCCCATTTGGGGGGCACAGAAAGTGAAAACTTGGTTTTAGCAGAGCAGCTGTCCATGAGGACAGGTAGGTGGGTTTAGCAATGATTTGGAAGGATGGTTGCAGCAATTCCTGTGACCATTTTGGACAGGCAAGATATGTGGACACCAAAGATATGTGTCCTGTACTTTTATTTCTATGTTAGAAATAAAAAAAAACCCCAAAAACATACAATGAAACAAAAAAAAAACAAACCCCACAATCCATTTTGGAGACGTTTTTGTCTTTGCTTTAGGTGTGAGTGATGAGCTGAGAGCAATGGCCCCGCTGTAACCACTAACACATCCACCAGCTGCCATCACATCCATCCGTCAGAGCTCCGTGTCTCAGGAGCTGTCACCAGAGAGGAGTTTCCAGGGAAATGATGTTTCTCTGCTCTGCACTTAAATCTCAGAGGGAAGGCAGAGGAAGGTGGCAGTAAATCCCCTGCCTGGTGCTGTCCAGGCAGAGGGACATCATCTGCAGAGAGCTGAAGGCACAGGCACAATTCAGAGCAATCCTTCCTGTCACCCAGCCCTAGACTGATCTGCTCTGCTGACACATCCTTGGGAGAAAAGGAGAGAAATGGGAGCCAGAAGATGTTCTGATGGAGGGAATGTGTGTGTGTGTGTCCACATCACCCTGTGGGATGCAAAAGGAAGGTCTGAGCTGTCCCCAGAGTCACCACTCTGCCCTGCAGTTTTCCTCAGATCCCTCCTGTGCTCCCGTACTCTGCAGCATAAGTGTTGAGCTACAGCTTTTGTTCCTTGTTTTCCATAAATATTGCAGTAATTAGCTGAATTTAATTACAGTTATCATGAAATAACAAGCATTAATCAGATTCTAGTAGCAGCTGTATTTTGCTCTTTTGAAAGCAAGAAACTATTTTAAAACTATTTCATTAAAGGCATAAAATTATTTTTAAGTCAAAGCAAAAAAAAAGCATTCTATATATAGAGCATTATTCCAGTGCACACAAACACCTCAAAATAAAATTGAAAAGGCCAACTTGGTGGGATGAACCTCTTACAGGGACAAAACCTAAAAGAGACATTTTAACAGGAATATTGTGCAATTATGAAACCTGTAAAATAAATATATGCTTTTAAAGTTCTTTTCTTTAGGCATTATTAGCTGTTCTGAAACAGCAAACAGAGAGTGATAAAGTTGTTGAGGTCAAGAGCTTAGTACATTTCAAAGAAATAGGTATTTATTCATTAAGGAGATCAATAACAGGTAAAATATGGTCATATAGAATAGACAGTGCACTGTAGCTAAAAGGAACACAGAGAGAACAATGTAAAATACAAGTTTTCTCATCTCTTCTCTTTAGGCTGCTGGCACGTACTTTCTGCAGAGATGCCCATCTAATTACAGCATCATAAAGTTCTTTAAATGTGCATAAATTGCTCTAATTCACACATCAGCTCCTCCTTTGCATGGCGAGGAACGTGTCGGTGCAATGTGGATCGAGCCCTTTGGAGATAAAAAGCAGTTTGCTTTAGAGATCCTCTGCTCATTAGTTTTCCATTTTCCCTCCTCCTCGTGTAACGTGGGCTCCATCTGGGCTCAGATATAAAAGCACAGAAGTGCTGGGGGAGGTTTCCCCCTGCAGACCCCTGGGGACAGTGGGCAGGACAAGGGTGTCTATGGGGAATTTCAGGGAATTGCCTGCCCAGGATCACACTCAGCAGGGCTGGGCTGCCTGTCCCCTGCACAGCCCCAGGGTTCTGCACCCCTGGGATTCTCCTGGGAGGGTTTTGTGCACATCCAGTTACAGGTGTGTGAATGAGTCCTGATTTAGGCTCAAAAATTAAGATACTGCAAAACTGCACAGCACGTCGAGCATCAGTGAGATATCGCCCTAAGTTTTCTTCCTTTTGAGTGTTTGGATCTCTGCAGTGGAAATTCTCACACAGCTTTATGTGAACTATGTATATATTTAGAACTTTTCTATTTTGTTTACATGTTTCATCTCTGGGAGGAGAAATATGATTAATAGTGGTGTCCACCAATGAGGTCACAGAGGTGGAAACCTGTGTAGCCAATCTTTTGCCTTCTAATCTAACTATATATAAAACAGAGTCAAAAATTAAAACAAAGCTTTTCTTGCCTGACCTTCTGCTGCCTGCCTTGTCTTTTGCGTGCCCAAAATAGCAACAGCTATTTGTTGTCATTCACAAGAATTAGGATTTAGATCCCATTTTTGCTTTCTAAAACTGATTATCTCATCTTAAACGAGCACTCCCATCCAAACTGAAGGTATCATTGTCATGATACAACTGTTGCTACTTCAGGTTAGAAAACATAGCAGGCAGTGCAGCAGAAAGATGTGCAATATCATCATGCAGTGACCTGGGCAGGTACAGCACAGGCAGTGGGAACACATGGTCACTGCACCCCATGTCGCATTTTGGGTTTTCTAAAGTTCTGTATGATTTTTGTTATTGAGTTTCTGTAAAGGGTTCATTCCTACCCACATCCCTTTCCCTAATCCCTGTTGTTATCCCCCTCAATAGGCCTCTCCCTCCCCATTGTATCCCTCAATAGCCTCTCCCAGTCTATTGTACTTTCTGTTGTATCATATCAATGGACACACCCTGGTGTTTGATGACTCTGGCAGAGCCAGGTGGTTCAGCCAAGGCTTCAGGTATCCCCACACCCCTTTTGCCCCAAAATGGCCATGTCAGTGCCCCCTGTACCTAAATCACTGCCCCTCATTTCCATCAGTAACTCCCTTGTTCATAAAGGCAGGTGAGAGCCAAAATCCTCACTTACACTCACTCTCTTCCTAATAAACACCTTCCTTACCACCCAGTGGGAGTCCACTTCTTTTCTTCCAAGCAAGGTCACATCTCTGTCTGAAATCTGGACCCACAGAATAACTCATTTATATGGGATCTGAAGAGCAGAGCTGGCTGGGAGAGAAGATTGGAGGAACCATAACCCCACACATCATCACAACTGGGTGTCCCTCACTCATGGCACAACCCCACAGGGCACTGCAGGACTTCTCCCTCTGCACCCTCAGGACAGCCCATCCCTCTCTTTTCCATGGGCACAGGGATGGACCACAGGACTGCAGAAGCCTTTAGACAACCATTTGACTCCCCTGCAAGCTGCAGTGTCCTATAAAAGGTGTCAAGGCAGGGGTCTGCAGTGCTTTATGGACAGGCAGCCCGGGGCACGGGGCCAAGGGAAGTCACAGCTTTGCATAACTCTGAGGCTGTAAAACAGCTCACACAGATTGCTATTTTAGCACTGCCACTTTTGACTCTCATCCTGCCTTTGAAACCGACCCTGCTGCTTTCTGGAGCTTCTCGGGAGAAACACCCCGAGTTGTAACATATTTCATAAGTGCAGAGATATTAAAATGTGAAGTATCAAGTCCCTTCTTATCCCAGGTGAAGAAACTTCCTGTGATCATTCACTACAATGACACAGAAAGAGAAATACTTACCATTATCAGATGAATACCTTGAAGCAACACAAGCAATATAAACTCCCTTCCAAGTTAGAAGCTAAAGTTTAAATCATACTTTAGGAGCTCATATAATACATTTATCCCTCCAGGCCACACTCTTGCGTTAATAGTTTTCCATTTCTAACTCCTGACACGCCGTGGAGAGCACTTTGCACTGGTTATTTCCTCCATTTCCTGACAGATGAGCCCACCCCTTAAAGATAAATTTGAGACACAGTCCTGTCTTCCCAAAAACAGCTTCTGTGCATAGTTATTAGAGATTTCTGAGCATCACAAATACTTGCTGGGATGGTGGCTGTGGTGAGGAACAGAAAGCACAAGCAACAAAACCCACACAGATTTGGGGGCTGGACCTTTGAGGTCCTTTCCAACCCAAGACTTTCTATGATTCCAGGATTCCCCTTTGTGATTCCAGCAGGGCGCTGAATTATTAAAAAACTAAGGATATTGATCTAATACCAATATCCAACTATGACGGACAAAGACTCTCTAACAGTTTAAAGTTAGAAAGTGAATGTTTATTACGACGCCTCCCAAATACACACCTCAATCCACAGATGGTCACAGGGTCTTTTATGTCCAGGAGTGTTGAATACCCAAAACACAAATGCACATTCATAACTCTGGTACATCCCATTCCCTGCTTCATATGGTAATTAGCCCAAAAAGCCATTAAGCATGGGGAGTTTGTTCTTTGAAATGGGTCGGTGGTCTTTTTTATGGAGTAAGGTCCTAAAATGATGAAATAAGATGGGTCTTCCTCTCTTTGACTTTTTAACTTTTGACAGCTGAATCCTGCTTTTTTCCAGGACTGTTTGATTTATGATTGTATTGTATTCATGGGGTCTATTGATTATTCAGGATGCAAAAGCCTGGTTTGACAGCTTCCCTGATTTATCAGTTCCTTCAATGATTTATCAGTTCCTTCCATGATTTATCAGTTCCTGCCATGATTTATCAGTTCCTTCAGTCTGGCTTCTGTTAACAAAAGGGAAGTTTAGCTCCCTTACCTCAGTGATATTTATTTTAACTAAAGTCTTTAATTCTTCTAAATCAGTGCTTCAGTGAATCTGCCTGCACTGAGTCACATTTACACAGGGAGAATAAAGGGGACATTGAATCTCTCTGACTTCAAAGGCAAAAAGAAAAGGGCGTATACACACCCTTACATACACACACATATATATATATTTATATCCATCCTATATACAACACCAACAGCCTCCTCCACACTGTGCTCCCCTCTCTCCTTGCCACAACACAGACCCCTGCCTTCCTTCATTTCCACCCCAGAAATCTTGATCCAGAGCCCTGTCCAAAGCCTTCAGAGCCTGAAAAGTTTAGACAAGTGCAATGGTGAGGGCGAGATGCAAAAGGAGAGCTACCCAAAAATACACCTGCCTTCTGATGCAAGTCCCACTGCCTCCTGTTTTTCTTGGATGGCTCCCCATGCAAATTCTCACGAGCAAAGCCTTATTTAGCAATTAGATAAATCCCAATTGTCACTGCAAAACAAAGTGGTTCATTGAAGTAACTCCTCTGAATTCTAAAAATAGTACCTGGGATTTTGATTTTAAAATGTTTTATGGTGGGGGAAACAGAGAGATGGGATAGGTTCTTTGGATGAATGAGTGCTGACAGCCTTCAAAAAAAAAAAAAGTCAAAATCAAGCTTTGGTTTTGGAGCCTGCCATGCATGGGAACATTAACCTACTTTGGGCAAAGTTTGCTAAGCAAGCAGGGAGAGCTAAAAGGAGCTGAATGAAGAACTCCTTTCTCATGCCTTCAGAGCTGCAAGGCCTGAACACAAGGAGAAAAAACCCCAACTGAAGGTCTGGCCACCATCCCAAAGTTTAAAGCCTTTGAGAGAACCCAGTGGTGAAAATGAAGGTATTTAACATTTTGGTGTTTCCCCATCTGTGTGGGAAACAAACAGTCAGTTTGGCTGACTTTAATTACAGTTAGTGGTTAAAAATTGAGATGTTTTATGTGTGTGAAATTTGATATTGGTGACTGCAAAAATCTCCCCCAGGTTATTTCCAGGGCCACACAAACCAGTTTGTCTCTATAATGAGGTATCAGGAATTATTACCTATTCAAATGTGCAGTGGTGGCTGAGAATGGCACTGCTGACATTTCCATCTCCTTCTGAGTGCCACTGACATTTCCTAACTGTTGGGAGGGATAAATAAGTACAGACCCCAAAAGATGCTGAGCGTTTTTATCATGACAAAAGAAAGGCATTGGATTGTAAAGTGGAAAACAGCTTTTAAGGCATCATTTTCCTGGAAAAAATTGCTTTCTTTTATGGATAATTTTTTACAGCTCTGTAATAAAGGCTTCAAAAAAGGACTTTCCAACTGCCTCTGAAAAAAATCTCATTTGCCCCTTTAACACAACTTCATTGACTTTTCATTTGTGGTTTGCCTCTTCATGCTAATTATGTGCCCTTTAATTATGGGAACAAATTCTTGCAGGGGATGCAATTAAAGATGTAAAAGCTCCTTCCACCTAGGTTTCCTTTTCCCCTCGTGGAGTTTCTAGGTTTCTGGCATTTGATTTTTAAGAAGGCTTTTAAGTCTGACTGTGTGGCATCATAATTTACAGAGCAGGAGCCTCTCTCATATCCCAAATAGCAGCTGATGAATTTCAAAGGCTTCTTTCTGAATAAACATCTAAAACTCTGGATGGTTATTGAGCTCACACAGCCCCCTTGTCTCTGGAAAGCAGAGAGCTGTGTGTGTGCAGACACAAATTGTGTCACAGCCTGTCCAGCAGCTGAATCCCAGGCTGCTGGTTTTAGACAGGTGAGAATTCATGTGAGGAATTTTGATATTTCTATTTCAGAACACTAAGACGTGTGCAGAACCAGAGAACACAGAACACCTCTTGCCTTTCACCTGACAATTCTGAAGCCCCTGAAAGGCTCAGATATAGATGCTGATTGCTTTTTATTTAGCCCACTCAACTGAAAGCAAGCCCAAATATTCTGCACTGAGCTTTGTCTCTGCTTGAAGCCTGGAGAAGATGACATTTCCATTTAGTGCATACACAATTTAAAGAAGTGCAGGGATGAAAAGGAACAAAAACAAAACCCAGAACTGCAGCGTTCCTTGTAGAAACTCTGTCCTTATAATTTTAGACTAAGCTTTAAGAAGGAACACATTAAGGGCTGAGGAGGAACGATAGATCATCAATTATTCTGAGGTTTGGGGGAAGAAATCAGGATCATTGCCTGGACTGAAGGTGAAATAAATGAGAAAGGAGCTGCCTGGATCCATGTCCAAAGCACCGTGCAGACTCTGAGTTCTGCATTCCATCCCTTGGCTCTGTGGGAACACACACACACTGAGTTAGTGCTGCCACCAAGGCCCTGGCAGGATCTCCCCATCCACAGGACAGGGATTTTCTTCTCCTTTTCTTGCTTCCCTCTGACATCTGTGGATGTTAAATCTCAAACACCTTGGGCTTCTTTGGGAGCCAAATGAATAAATGCACATTGGGTGTGCAGTGCCCAACATCTGGGGACACATTTGGGGGGAGGATGTGAGAGAAAAGGCTCCTTGGTACTTTGATTGCTGCCTTGGGTTAAGCCACAACCATACTGGACTCTTATTTTTCTGTTTATAAAGCAACTGAGGTACCAGAAGTGTTTTCAGATCATCTGCTGGAAAAGTGCATTTTGGAGATGGGTTTCCATCCTGCTTTGCACAGCACTCAGTAAAACATTCCCCAGCCTCCCACTGCAATGACTGGATGTTTGACAGAGAGAAGGGATTCTTAAGAGAGAAACAAAACCCCATCCTAATGAATGTTGAATGAGCAACACTGTGGTGACTTTAGCAAAAAGCCTTGCAATCACTGTGAAAAACAATCCAGAATAATGGTGGTTGTGAAATCTCTTGTCCAGCAGTATGGGGAATTACTCAGAGAGAGTCAGACCTGCCCTGGGAACTAAGTTTAATTCCACTTAAGGTTTCCATCTTTAATTGCTGCCTCAGGGGTAAATGTTGTCCTGGCTTGGGAGAGAACTGCAGGCACCAAAAGCAGATCTGAACAGAAATTCCAGAGCTTTCCTTGAACCCCCTGGCAAAGCTCCCAGTGCATTTCCCATCCCTGGCCAGCACCTCTCCACAGCACCAACATCCCAGCAGGAGTTCTCTCTGTTGTGCAGCTTTTTGAGTTTTAGCAACAAACCATAAGCTGCTGTAGGTACTACTATTAATAGAATGAAAACATTTGATTTTTGTCATTAATCACCCTGTTTATGTTTGATGTAGGGGAACAAAACAACGTACTTATTGCTCGGTAATAAGCATCACTGAATCATAATGCTACTGATACCTAATGTTTAATTCTCTCCTTTCAAAGGCTGTTTGTTTCAAGTCTTTGTGCACCGATGACTGTTTATGCTCAAGGATATGAAAGTGACAAATTATGGCAGAATGAATGCTAGAAATCCACTGGGATAATAATGAATGATCAATTACTCTGTGGTCGTGAGGAATTTGTTGAACTCCTCAACTACTCTGAGGCATGCACGGTGTCGTAGACCTCAATTTATATTCACCTAAGCACAATAACTGTTAAATTTTCAAATTTTCCTGTACAGAATCTCCCTCTTCTTCCTTTTCAGGATGTAAATGAATGTGCACTCCTCTCTGAATAGATGTTCTCACCTAAAATACTTTTCGCAGTAGTGACCAAGCTGAGCTACAAGTTAATGCACAGCCTACCATTCTTGAACAATCCAGGTCTTTCTCTGAATTTAAAACCAATTTTGCCTCATAAATTATATGAAAGGTAACATTTGTACAGTCATATCACGAAAAGTAGATTTAATGTTCTGCTCAAGGAAGTTACAGCAGTGGCTGTACAGGTCTGAACACTGGAGCACAGGAGTTTCATGAGGCAGAGAATGCCTGGCTGTGGTTTTTGCAGGTGGGCAGATAGAAAGAGTCACAAAACATCATAGAATAGGTTACATTGGAAGGGGCTGTCTTGGTTTGGATACACAGGTGTCTGCCAGGTCACTCTTGGAATGTAATCCCCCCCTCCCCTTTTCCAAATTATTATAAATTTGCAATTAAAAGGGTGTCAGGCAAAGATTTTGGGAATAGGTACAGCAGTTCTTTACTAGGGATATTAAAAATACAAATGCTGTAGTACAAAAGAATAAGCAAAACAAACAAACAAGGAATCCCAGAACACCCTGACAGAGTCAGAAATACAACCTGACCCCTGTTGGTTCAGGGGGTTGGGAACAGCCCAAAGTCAGCCCTCCTGGAGGGGCAGGTGTGTCCTGTTGGGAGCAGAGATGGTCCTGTGGAGCCAAAGGGGCCAGAGATGGGTCTGGTCTTCCTTTGGGAGTCCCCTGGGAACACCAGAGTGCCTGGGGACACTTGGGGCTCCTTTTTATCTGGGTGGAAATGGTTTGGCTCCTCCCCCGGGCGGAGCATCTCACACTGGGATGATGAAATGTGTGATGTCACTGGTGACCTTTAATGGCCCATTAACAGGAGATATTCCCATGGGGGAGATAAGGAACACTGGGATGATGAAATGTGTGATGTCATTGGTCCATGGGCTTTAATGGCCCATTAACAGAAGATATTCCCATGGAGGCAGGGGAAGACTGAGCAGAGATAAGAAACAATCCCTCACCTGGTTTTTAACAGCTGCTTGTTATCAGAGAAGGCAGTTACCAGTTACGCCCTCCCTTCTGGAGTTACAACAGATAAAGAAAAATCTCCCCAACAGAGCTTTGGCCACCTCTTGTGGCTTGTTTTGGTCAAGTCCTCTTTAAGTATCCAACACTTAGTCTCCTTGGTAACTTATGGGGAAAAATTCTTTAAAAAGAAAAAAATTATTTAAAGTAAAAAAGGAACAAACCTCACCCACAGAGGGCGCTGTGCCCTGACAGCAGGGAAATCCCTAAGACAGTCAAGGACACGTAATCAGGAGACATGGAATACCCATATTGTGCTAAATAAATTAATCACGATGGGATTTATTACAGCAAATAGCAAATTAATTAATAATAGAGACACCTGAAACGCAGCAAAGTGTTGCTGAGCTAGAGAGCCTTTCACTAGAGGGAGCAGCTAATGGAAAAGCCATGTAATGGTAGAAAGAACTTAGTTACAGGCTACAGTCATGGCTGGTCTCTGATGATAATAGTAAGATTGTCAGAATCCTGCAACTAAGATTGATATTTTCTTTCCCCCAATGGAAAGAAGGTAGAAAAAAATTCTGTTTCTCATCACTTTTTCAGGCTGGTCCATTACAGCAAGAGGAAGCCAAGCTTGCATGTCAAGGGGAAGGGTCAGCTCTCTCCTCTGCTTGAGCCAGCCAGCAGGAGCAGCAGGAGGTGGCAGTGCTCTCACCAGGCCTGACTCATGCAGTAATGAATGTGGTGTGTCACTTCTGGGGACTGCACAGCTGACAACCCTGCCTGCAGCTCTGGCTGCTCCTCAAAGCACAGTGAAGGTCACAGTCAGTGACTTCCCCACTCCAGGTCACTGTTGCACAGAAAGCTCCCCTCCAGCAGTATATGCATTTCACACCTAGCTGCTCCTTTTGTCAGGCTGTCACATTTAATTAAAATACCCACAGCCTTTAAGGATCTCTACAATGTGCAAAAAATACATAAGATCAACACTTCACACTTCTACCAGCGACTATTCTTTTCCAACAGTAATTTAATTTGCTACCTCAAGAACTAGAGGGTTTTAAATTATTTTTTTCCTTTTGCTGTTCTTCATGAAAGGCACAGGAAGAACTTTCTAATCAGTGCCTTGAACTCCTTTGTGCTCTCAGCCAGGACATTCTCCACCTGAAGAAACTCTCCTGCTGTGCAGAGCTTGGGGTGCTGAGAATTCTCACTGTGCACTCTCCAGTGCCTGGATCAGAGGAGGATTCTTTTTTAAACCCACAAGTTCTTTACTTGGCATTAAATCCATAGGTGGTTAAGGCATCTGACTCTCTTTGAGATCTCCAAAAGCCTTAATCCACTTCTGTGGTATTAATTCAAGTGCTTGGTTTCCTGGCATTGTTCTCTGGGCTGAACTGTGAGGTGATGACTTCACTGCTGTGTGTAATCACAGACAAACCCTTTCACAGCTCTTTCCTCCAGGCACCATAAAACCTCAGACTTATCATCTATTATATATGACATTATATAGCAACTAATTATCATCTCTCTCTTTTTTTTTTTTCCTTTTTTTTTTTTTTTTGTTTGTTTTGTTTTGTTTTGTTTTTTAAATACAGCAATAAGATGCTATCGTAATTACAAATAATCTACCAAGGCTAGATTTGTTCTCTGCTTTCAAGGAGGTCCATGAGATATTCATCTCTACCAGCACAGGGCCATCAGCACTATAATTCTGTGTTTGTCCCTGTCCCTGCATTAACTCGTGCTTTGTTTTGGACATTCATGCACAGCTGTGGGGACAAATGATACCTTGTCCCCTTGGGTCCCAGTTGCACCAGATGCTTGTAGCTCTAATTTCTATTACAGTGCACCTCTGACCGTGCAGATGGACAGACAGACAGACAAATGCAAGGCAGGCTGAGAGGAGGAAAGCTCCTGTAACACAAGAAACCAGAGACAGCCTCTGAAACAGGCCTGATCCTTGTGAGGTCCTGTCCTGGGTTTGGTGTGGGATGTGCACACAGTATTTATCCCATCCCCATCCCCATGAGCTGCTGGAACCAGGTGGGGCAGTGTTTTCCCAGGCCCCTCCTTTGGGCTCTTCTGCTCATGGCCCATCAATGCCTTGCCCAGGACTCACAGGGAACTCCCTCCAGGAGCTCTCTCTGTTTAATGGGCCATCAAGGAGCCACTGCACGACTCCTCATCCCATTGGGAGATGCTCCCAATGCCCAGGGGGAGGAGCCAAGCATTCCCACCTGGAGAGAATCTGGGATTTGGGACAGGACAAGCAGCCCTGAGCCACTGGATTCCCAGAGGAGCAGAGCTCCCAGACCTTTCTGTGGGATCACTGCTTCAGGAAGAGCCCCTCACCTGGACTGCTCCCCCCACCCTGCTCAGGGTGTGTTCTGACTCTGGCAGTGCTCCTTTGTGTTATTGCATTGATTTTATTTTATTTTGCCTTTTTTCCTTTCTTCTTATTAAATTGTATTTCTGACTTGGAGCCTCTGAAGCAGATCAGTGCCCAGGCTGTAGGAGGGGATGGGATGGGGCAGGGGGCCCCTCTCCTCCCACCTGATCCCCTTCCATTCTTCCAGCTCAGACAAGCAACAGCTATTCCCCAAAATAGGTGTTATTATTATTCCCAGCCCCTGCTCCTTTGCTCCGTTGGAAATCAAGTGCAAATAATTTCTAAAGCTGTTCAAGGGAGACACCTAAAAATGGCCAACACGCTCAAAAATAGTATCTTTCAGCAATTCATCTCTATGAAATATGCTCAAGGGAGCATTATGGTAGAAAATGGATTTTGCTTTGCAAATGTAATGATTCATATCGTGATTATCTGTGCATTCATCCAGTCACAGCAGAAGAACAATGTCATATTACACATCTGACCAAACACAACTAATCAGTATAGATTGAATAAAAATTGAGATACTCACAGTGGGGGATTTGTTGTTCTTTTCTTTTTTTTTCTTCCAACTCAATTTGCAGAGTTACATAAAAGCAGTCTAAGACACCGACCTGGTAAAGAAAATTATGATTTTCTAATGAAGTCTAAAGTAGAAAATCTGTATAAATTACTCAGTTGTAAGAGCTACTTATTCTATAAATACATCTAATATCTATATATATATTTCTATAGACTAAAACAGTAAAATAAAACTGGCTAAAAGGTCTAAAACTCTGGAGGATGTACTTCAAAAATTATTTATATCTGTTACTTTAGCATATAAGATATTATTCAAGAACCAAAATTGAGCTGAAGTTCTTTAGCATACATGAGGATTGCTTAAAGCTCCAGTTGCTGATTTCAACAACCACGATTTTGTGAAGATGCACGTGGAAAACTTGGTTCACACACATTCACATTCATTAAGGAGAAGTTAACAGGAGGTCATTTAAAAGGTCTTTCCCTGGGACCTGAACAAATACACTTAAAAAAAAAAGGAAAAAAGATGAAGGAGGCAAAGGAATGTGCTCCAGCCTGTAGCAGTGTCAGTGTGTCTCTGCCTCATCCAGCCCTGACACCGCGACAGTAAAGGACATGGTTCGGTAGCAGGACAAACCTCCCCCATCCCTTGGGTTCTGGTTTGCCCAAAGGAGAGAAGCCACAACAGCAGGAAAGAGAGAGAGACTCTGCTCAGGGTTTATCCACCGGCTTTATTCATCCCCAGTGGGGATAACCTCAGCTCAGGGATCTGCCCCAGCACACACCCCTCAGCAGAAGTGACCCCTTGGCAGAAAAAGGCCCTCAACACCCCAAAGTAACATTTTTATTGGGGGGAGGAACTCAGGGATGGGTTTAACTGGGGACAAATCAGGGATTGTGTGGGTCTGGCTCTGCAGGTCAATGACACAGATTAGAACAAATCAATAACTCAGTCAGGGTTTTGTCCAATCACTTGGGGTCCTCACTGGAACTTTCCAGACTTTTGGGAGAGACCCCAAAGTGACAGACAAGGCCCAGGGGCTGGATAACTCCTGACTGACACAAAACTGGGGTTGGGGTGAAACCAAGAAGGGCTGGACATGGGTGACATGGGGCAAACCATTATAACTTACAAAAAAACAATATAAAACAAGGAACAAACACATCCATAAAACTGATAAAACCACACCACTACATCAGCCCAGTCTGCCTGGAAATACCTCCCTGTGTAAAATGTTTCAGAGGGCTTAGAGCCCTCTGAAATGCACTTAGAGCCATGAGAACGTGGGGTTCTCCACCCAGCAATGGGCCTGCCTAAATCTGGCTGAGGAGGTTCACCCAGAGCACCCTTGCAGCCTCAGCTCAGGAGCAGCAGGATGCTCTGCCTTCCCAAAATAACAAAACACAGTCCACTCAGCTCTGCAAAAGCCCAGGTCCAGCTCTCACTAATGCCTTAAACTGATGGTGTCACAGCTGAAGCTCTACATATGTCAGGAATTAGGGAGCCCCAGGCTGCCAAGCCCTTTGGTGGCCTGTCAAGCCCCAGGATGGTTGTTGCACTGGCACTGGAACAGGGAGGTGTTCCAGGTGCCATCTGGGCACCCTCCTTTTGGCTGCTCAGGGGAGGGAGCCCATCCACAAGGGCTGCTCCCCCCTGGGCACCTGCAGACCCACATCCCACCACTCACACACAGGCTCAGTGAAGGACTTTTTTTTCCACATCTCCTGTTTTAAACAGCTTCAGAGCTGGTGCCTGTTCCCTGCTGATCGGAGCTGGAAGGTTTGGCTGCTCCTCCAGCCAGCTGCAGAGTGGAGGAGCCCAGTGTCCTGTGCTGTGCCTTGTCACATCTGTCTCCTCATTTACCCAGGAGCCAACAGGTAATGAAGAGCAGGTTGTTCTGGCTCCTCTCAGATTTCTGGCTGACATCCCAGGGCTTTGCAGGCTGGCAGAGGTCCTCCAGTGCTGTGAGAGTCAGCTGGCACTGACACACCGTGTCCCTGCTCCCAGGGGCTGCATGTCACTGTCCCCACACCTGCCAGCTGGGCTGCCAGGCCCCCAGGGCAGAGATGTCTAACCCTTCCTGTGCCAGGCAGAAACCTTGGGCAGTGACAGCTCTGCTTGTGTCATCATCTCCTCAGCCTGGCCTGTGAACAGGGATATGGTTCCAGAAAATGCCCTGAGAGCCTCTGGGAATGTCTTTGGCCTGCACCCCTGGATGGAGGCTGCTGGCCAAGAAATAATTAAAACAAAGGATGTTCCAGATCTTGGAAAGGGAAAGGAAAGGAGACCTCTAAGTCATTTTATACACTGTCAGAAATTGGATTTCTGGATGACTCCATTGTTTCCTCAGGCTTAGTTGGTTAGTTGGTTGGGGTTTTTTTTGGGGTGGTTTTTTTTGGGTTTTTTTGGGGGGGTTTTGTTTGTTTGGTTGGTTTGGTTTGGGTTTTTTTGTTTTTGTTTTTGTTTGTTTTTGTTTTGGTTTGGTTTTTTTTTGGGGGGGGGTCTTTTTAATCTTTTAAGAGTTTCATAACAGAGTCAAGGACCTCATAACACACAGAACTGTACTTTAGCATGATTCAAGCATGTGCTCCTAACTATGATTACATAAAAATCCACATCAAAAAGAACAACTTCCATGAATCTGCCTTTTTTTTTTTTTTTTCCTTCTTCTTTGTTTTCCTCTTTTCCCTTGAATACACTGATGTCTGTTCTCAGAATTACTCAAAGTCATTGAGAATCCCAGAAGGAATTGGAAATGATTCCTCCCTGGCACGTGTCAGGTCACTGTCAGCTCCCTGATCTTCAGCTGAGCCCATGTTACTCCCATTTCTTTGCAGATTTTATCTGCACATCTCAGCAAAAGCCTCTCTTTCCCCTCCTCTCCCACACTGCAGCTCCATCATAAATCTCAGGGTCCAATGAAGTGTCACTGTGTTTATCCAGAACGAGTAAGGCAGGGATAGATCACAGCGTGCAGAACAGGCTCTTAACTCTTCACTTGTTTATTAAACTGCTTGAAATGCATGGGCAGAACACGCTGAGGCTGCTGAGGTTAATGACATTGATTCATGGCAAGAGGGGACCAGCGTTTACAGTCAAATGATCCTTAGTAATTGTTGTAATAAAGTCTGCAGATGAGCTCTCGAGGCACCGTGTCTCTGCTCAGATCAGAGGAGCAACAGCACTTGAGGTCCTCTGTCACTATTTTGGACACACAAAAGACAAGGCAGGCAGCAGAAAGTCAGGCAGGAAAGCTCTGTTTTAATTTTCTAACTCCATTTGTATACACTTTGATCAGAAGATAAAAGATTGGCTGCACAGGTTTCCACCTCTCTGACCTCATTGGAGAACATCATGATCAATCAGATTTCTTCTCCCAGATAATTAATATGTAAACAAAATAGTTAATTCTAAATATATGCATAGTTTACATAAAACTGCATGAGAATCTCCACTGCAGAGATTCAAACACTCAGAAGGAAGAAAATTTAGGGTGACAGTCCTGCCAGAGGAGTGGCAGGTGCTGGAGGGAGATGCCCAGCATTGTCACCAGCCTAAGCCATCCTCCCCACTGTGACACCAGGCAGGGGAAAGGCCACCACCCTCCCCAACAGCCCTCTGATGAAGAGATCTGTTTTTGTGCCTCCCACACTATGGGACCAGTGCCTGCTCCATTTTCCGTGTGGTTTATAATAGAGAGATGTGGTGAGGTGAATAAAAGTTGGCTCCACAGAAACAACCATCCTTTAGAGCAGATTTGTGTCATCAAGCAGCATGTGGGAATTAGCAGCACTCGCTGTCACTGCTCAGATAATAATGCTGTCCCTTTTCTGGAAATGAATATTCTAGCTGTAGTAGTTTGTGTCAAAAGGATGAGGTTTGCTGGAGAAATGATTTTTTTAACCTAAAGCTTCAAATGCAGCGCGGACAAAATTATCACAATTCCCACCAGTGAATGAATGACATCACAGGAGTTGTGTGGGGACAGGTCAGGTACAGGTGAAAGAAGCAGAAGCAGCTTCTCATCTGATGGTTTAAAGTCAACAGGAGGCTGCATTCAACAGGGGATGTGTTTTAAAATAACAGCACCTAAAAATGGGGCCTTTTGGTGTCTCTTGCTTTCCTCTGCAGAAATACCCAGTGAATGACAATGCTGCTCCTACCACAAACTAAACCACCTGAACTCTTCCTGTCTCAAAGATCATTGCCTCATTTTAGCTGAAATAACAGCTCTGAGTCAGAGATGAGCTGAGATTCAAATCTCCATCACAGATCCCTTTAAGCTGTGGACTGTGAAGTGAAAGGGGAGCAGCTTGGGGCAGCTCTGTGTGTGATGAGAGCACACTGTGCCCCAGAAAATGCCACACTCACTGACACCTCTCTGCCACAGCACACAAGGATGTTGCTCAGCACTCAGGCAGTGATGAAACAGAGATTGAGGTGTTTGCTTTCCTGCCAGCAAACCCTCCTAAGTGCCTTTAGAGCAGATGTGTTTCCAGTGTGAGACCTGGGAGAGCTTCACGCTGCCAGCTGTGCCAGCCCCAGCCCAGGGGTCACTTTGGGGCAGGGTGGGGAAAAAACCCTCAAACTCTGACTGCTCTTTGTCTCCTGGAAACTCTGTGCTTTGCTGGGGGTTGTTTTTGTACCTCCCAATCCCTCTCCAGATGAGAGATGGTAATACAAAGCTGCAGTGCACCCTCTGTGTTGGGTACAGCCATGTCACTGCTCACAACACACAAGGAACAAGGCAAACAGCAGAAAATTAAGCAAGGAAAGCTCTAATTTTATTTTTTTACTTTATCTATTTATTATATTTACTTTATTTATATATATTTACTTTATACATTACTTTATTTACTTTATATATTTATATATATAAATATATTTTTATATATTACTTTATATTTATGTTATATATTACTTTATTTAGTATATATATTAATGTATCTATTTATATATATTTTTGTCAGAGATCAAAGGATTGGCCACATAGGTCACCACCTCTCTGACCTCATTGGAGAACATCACCATCAATCATATTTCTCCTCCCAGAGGACAAATATGCAAACACAATAGATAAATTCTAAAAACATACATAGTTTAAACCAAGCTGCATGAGAATCCCAAGTGCAAAGATTCAAAGACTCAAAAGCAAGAAAATTCAGGGCGACACAGGCACATATTTGGGAAAAGTAACCATGGACATTTCATTTCCAGTCATCCTGGAGTCACTCAATGTAAATCATTTCCATCTTTTAAATTTTGAAAGTTATGTTTGTCAACTGTTTCCACTGCATGGAAAATATCATCATTTTGCAGAGGAGCATCATCGTGACCTTCACTGACATCAAGTCAGATGCACTGTTCTCCTCAGGAATAGAACCTCCCCCAGAATATTTGGAAGAGATATCAGTGTCACCCTGATCTGCTCAAAGCTCTAGAAAAAACAGTGAACCTGTGAGAAAAGAAAAGCCTTAGTCCCAGTTTAGGCTTTAAAATGGGTTTGTTTTATTTTTTTTTTACAGGCATCCCCTCTGCCTCTGAAAACACGAGGAACATCCTTCCTGTGCATTCCTGCATGAGCCAGTCTGGTTGTGAAGAACCAGCAGGAGCTGCTGCTTAATTTCAAGGACAGAAAAGGGAATGGGATTTGGACTTCATTTAACCTGCATCCACACTCTGTGCTAAAAGAAGATTTGAGCTCTGGCTGAAAGGGAATAATTAGCAATAATTAATTTCTGCTGCAGATCATTAGCAATTTACAACTCCTACGAGCAAATGAAAGGGAAAACCATGGTTCATCAAACTCCTAAAATTAGCCCTAAGCAAGTTCTGTAACACCAAGGATGGCAGCTCTTCCTGGAGGGCTGGAAGGCACAAGAGCCCTCCTGGGCAGCAGCTGCTGCCTGGCTGCACTCCAGGGCTCTGAGAGGGCTGTGCTTCAATCCCAGCACATCCCTGACTCTGATTCCCTGGCACTGGCAGGTGGGAGGCTCCGAAGTCTTCAGATACTCAGTTTTCAATACCTGTAACTTTAAACACCATTTCTGGTGGTTCCTCTTTTTTCTCATTAACAATTTTTCAAAGTTAGAAACCAACTCACTACTCAAACAATAAGGTTATGTTAAAGCCCTCCAGATTTAGTGATTTATTTGGGAAATTCAGCTGAAACAAGAGTTGCTGTTCAGCAGGTCTGTAGGAGATGTGACCTCAGCTATTTTCTACCTGGTTTAAGGGGCTTGGGAGTTTTCTTTCAGACTGCAGCAATGTGATAATTGATACAATTTATTTCCCTGCATAGTCTAACTTCTCCTGGCAGATACCTCAATTGTAATAATAATTTCCTTCATATGTGACTCAGGGAAAACCCCAGAGTAGAAAGATAACTACTGTATAGGCATGAAATAAGTTGTATTGTTTGAAATCAGATAGTGCCAGGATGCTGGAAACTTCAGCAGAGGGCTTTACTGCAACTCTCATTTTGCACCATGCCAAGATTCTCTTCAATTAGGAATTCATTAACTGAAACCTGGAGCAGGTCTTTAGCAGCCTTGCCCTGCCAACAGAACAAACTGTCTGCATTTGAAATCCCCTGAAGAAAATGTTGAGGCCAGAAGTTCTCTTGCCTCTTCCCACTCATATCTCCACCTGAGTCATACCTGGAGTTTATTACTCACACTGATTCCACTGAAACTCTTACTGAGGATCTGTTAGAATGGGTGGGCATTGTTTAATCAGCTCAGCTATCAGCAAGACAGACTTGTGCTGTACAAAACAGGCACAGATCCAAGTTTTTCCATTCTTCATTACAGGTGTTGCTCTGATGAGGCTCAAACCCAGGGCTTTAGGCTTTCCTGTGGCTACTGGAAATAGGTGGGAGAAGTGTTATTTGTCTTTAACTGAAATCCTCAGAGGAGCAGAGGTTCCCATCCCTGTCCTGGGCAGATTTGCTTTTCTAGACCAGCCATGATCCAAGTTCTGCAGAGAACAACCCCCTGGCACCCCTCTCACTGCAGAACAGGGTAAAATGCTCAGTTCAGGGACTGCCCTGCTTCCCCTCACCAAAACAGGATCCTATCCTCAAGCCAAGACCTCCAATGCATTTAATGGGAATTAGTAAAAAATGACAGCAGCATCTCAAAACAGAATTTTCCGTCTCACCATCACCTTTCCAAATGCATTCAGGATGGTCTGTGCACTGTGTGTATATCTCAAGGGTTTGAAAGAGTGCTAAATTAAGAAATGTAATCTATTTCTGCAGGGCTCAGGTTTTAGCTTCGGGTAGGACATATTCATGAGTATAGATCTCCACCCAGGAAAGACAGATTGAACTTTAATAACTGTGAAATGCCAGAAAGCACATTTTAGATTTTGGACTTGCAGATTAAAACACTGTAATCTCTTTACTCTGGCACCTGCACTGTTTTATTGCTACTTATGTATATATTTACAGATACTCAATATCAATACCTATGTGGACTTTTAAAATAACTGATTGTTTATGGGTATGGTCTGCAATCTGAGGTATTCTTGGCTGAGTTCCCAGCCTTCTGGATGAAATTCTTAGAGACCCGTGGAAAAAAAATTAAAAATATTCTATTTTGGGTTTCCCATCTGAAACAAGAGTGAGAAAATAATGGAGATAATGCCTCTTTAGACATTCTTTGTCTTACAGAATTACATAAAACAAGAGTTACCTCTCTGAGAATGAAGCACTTTTTACAGTCTAGGCTTGTGCAGAACCAGCAGCCTTGGGGGGATCAAGGATAATACTGCACTATAAATGATAATTAATTTCTATTTTAGTAGGAAATTTTTACTATCAATCTATCCAGAACAGCAGCCAATGGGAGATCATGCTGTGAATCCCCAAAC
This sequence comes from Zosterops lateralis, assembly GCF_965231275.1. Taxonomy (NCBI): domain Eukaryota; kingdom Metazoa; phylum Chordata; class Aves; order Passeriformes; family Zosteropidae; genus Zosterops; species Zosterops lateralis. The sequence continues at coordinate 1,041,096 of NC_139768.1, forward strand.
CAGATACCAGCTAATATAAGTAGAATTTCTAAATACAAGAAAGTGGCCAATATGTGTTGTCCATAGTTTTGATGAGCCAACAGTGACCTGCATGTGCAGAATGTGGAGCTGTGTGTGCAGAGCTCCCTGCACTGGGAGTGGGGATTGTGCAGGACAGGGATCCCCAGCTCTCAGGGGTCCCACTCCCAGGCACCAGTGTCTGCAGCATCTTCTATTCCTTTCCCATCTCTATTAGTGCTGATTAGGCCACAGCATCATCCTGGCATTTGTACTGCATTAGACAAGAGGGGAGACATCAAAATAATCATCAGAGAATCGTGGAATATCCTGAGTCAGACGGGACCCACAAGGATCACCAAGTCCGACCCCTGGCCCTGCACAGGACAATGCCCAGAGTCCCACCATGAGGACCATTGTCCAAGAGATTCTTGAGCTCAGCCAGCCTTGTTATAGTTGGTTATGAAAATCTGAGAGTGGTAGAGAAATAGTGACCTTAGAGAGACTGTTTCCTCCACCCATGGAGGTGCCAGCAGCACTAGAGCTGTCAGCTCTGACAGCCCCTCTGCTCTTTGTGTGCCCAGACACACTTGACTCTTACTCGAACTTACAGAAATGAGAGAAAGTTTCTCCAGTCACAGAATTACAGAATAAGTTAAGTTGAAAGGCACCCACAAAGATAGTGGAGTCCAACCCCTGGCCCTGCACAGGACAATGCCCAGAGTCCCCCCATGTGGACCATTGTCCAAAAGCTCCTTGAGCTCAGCCAGCCTTGTTGCTGTGCCCCCTGCCCTGGGGAGCCTGTTCCATGCCCAGACTCCCTCTGGGGGGGAAGAACCTTTTCCTGATATCCAGGAAAATTATTTTTTAAAAAATAATTTTCTTAGCTCTTATTCTCTTGCTCTTTCTCCCTCTCTCTTTGGGGTTCCCTCCAGCCCAGGCTGTGGCTGAAGGCAAAGCCCTTTTTACCCACGACTGTGCAATAAAACCACGTATTCTGGAATATCTCAGCTCTGCAGAGTTCCCTCTCCCTGCCATCCTTGGACACACCTGCCTACCTGACAGCTTTTACACCTGGGCAGGTTTTTGTGATGTTTTATCCACTTGCATTCCACAGCCTCAGGCATGGCAGAGCTCTCCTTTCAGCATCATCCACAGAGACTTGATTTTTCCATTTTCATCGTTACTTATTGCTGTTATATTGGTTCCTACAGCCACAAAAATAATTTGGCAGAGTGTGTAGGCACCTACAAAACCTGAAACCAGCTACACCACAGTGGAGGAAAATGGTCTTTGTAGCCGTGCCAAATTTATCATTGCAAAAAAATAAAACGTCACATCACACTAAGTTTTTTCCTATTGATTTATTCTTTTACTTCACATATTCAAAAATACTCCTAAAAACATTTTCTAATTTAAAGTCATACAAACCCTGTTAAGTCAACACATTCTTTTAAATGCTGAGACTACAGTTCTGACTCTTTCAGAAATAGAAAAACAAAATTACTGATGTCAGGAAGTATTAGCCAGACATCATATTGTTGTCAAGGTTGCATATTTTGTGGAAAAGTTTCACTCAAAAAGCTTCACTCAGCCCTCTGCCTCCATGAATTTTCCCATTACAGCCTGCTGGATGTGTAACCTTCATGTTTCCCTCCCACAGAAAGTGTCTGTTAATGGGTCACTGCTACGGCTGAGGAAGACAAAATTAGATCTGTCTCAAAATTAAATTTCATTCTTTTTGTTCACCTCCATCAGCCTTATGTAAGCATTTCCATTCTGCATCCACAAACTCCCCTGATTTGTCTCCATTTCACTCTCCTCCAGCAAGGATACTGTCTCTCCTCAAATATTACCTCTTCTGACAAACACATCCTAAAGAAACTATTTGAACAGAGTCTGGGTTGTGGGGAAATAAGAAATGATGAGCTGAGTCTCCAAGGAGGGCCTGGAGCTACAGAGCCCAGGGCAGAGTCTGTTGGGCAAAGCTTCCTCTTGGAAATGAACAGAAGCTCAGTTGGATCATCACCCTCATTTTTGTTATATCCCTTTTAGCCTCACCAATAGCTAAAACACCCCCTTTTTTCCTCTCGTGCTCCCTCCCCTGCCAGCTGAGCTCAGCCCATCAGAGCCTGATGGTGTTTTTCAGGCTGGTGATGCAGTGGCTCAATGTGCCATTTGAAGTCCCATCATTTGTCTCAATTGCCTCACGAAGCAACACGAGCCAAAACTGATTTGGGAGTTTTGAAATCAGATTCTTTATAATAATTGTTTGATGAACAACATGAAGCAGAATTGATTTTACGGTGTCAGGGACTGATTTATTCAGCAGTGCATAAGTCATCACCCAGTGCCTGCAGCCTGCAGTCAACTGCCACTTTGGAATGTCCTTTCCAAGCCCTTCTTGCATCCACTTGAATATGATTACAAGTGCTGTGTATAAATCAATTTGCTTAATTATGATTAAAGGTTTCGAAAGGAACCCTTCTGAAGTGACTAAATCCATCTGAGTGAGAGGAGAAAGGGCACCACGAGAAAGAGTTAAAGAAGCAGCAAAAAAAAAAAAGTTCACTGCTCTGTAATAAACAGGGACAATCAGGGAGCTCCTCTTGGGGTCTGACAAAGGAGATGTTTTCAAAATTCATATCCCACTTTTGCAAAACTTGCTTTTCACAGCAGGACTCAGGGCACATTTGGGATCCCCATCTCAGCTCCACGGCACTCACAGGTTTCCTTGCCCTTAATTACTGTCCCGGGTTTGGTGCAGGATGTGCACACAGTATTTATTCCATCCCCATCCCCATGAGCTGTTGGAACCAGGTGGGGCAGTGTTTTCCCAGGCCCCTCCTTTGGGCTCTTCTGCTCATGGCCCATCAATGCCTTGCCCAGGACTCACAGGGAACTCCCTCCAGGAGCTCTCTCTGTTTAATGGGCCATCAAGGAGCCACTGCACGACTCCTCATCCCATTGGGAGATGCTCCCAATGCCCAGGGGGAGGAGCCAAGCATTCCCACCTGGAGACAATCTGGGATTTGGGACAGGACAAGCAGCCCTGAGCCACTGGATTCCCAGAGGAGCAGAGCTCCCAGACCTTTCTGTGGGATCACTGCTTCAGGAAGAGCACCTCACCTGGACTGCTCCCACCCCCCTGCTCAGGGTGTGTTCTGACTCTGCCAGTGCTCATTTGTACTATTGCATTGATTTTATTTTTACCTTTTTTCTTATTAAATTATATTTCTGACTTGGAGCCTCGCACTTGTTTTGCTTTCAAACCACGACAATTACGAAGGTTTTCAGCATGGAACATCTTCTTCTGGTACAGACTGACACTGGATCAAACATCTTTTGTTCAGGCAGCATTCCTGTCCAAGCCAATCCAACTCAAAAGACAATCTCTTCATCACACCAAAAGTGTTAAAAAATTCACTTAAATGTCTGTTACTCCACTTTTTCCTACTGGTTTAAATTAAGCCACTTTTATCGAGTTGTATCAGATTTGCAGCACGTTAATTATTAGTAATAAGAGCATTAGCACAACGTTTTGCTAAGTCCTAAATAACCCTTTTGTTTTCTGCATATCCTAATTTTAAAACTCTGATTTAGATATATAAATAAGGGCAGAAAGCAATCAAGATTTCTTCACTGCATGCTCCTCACAGGGTAATTTCCTCATGCATATGCATTAAGAGCCAAAGATGTGTTCTGCATACTGACAGTTGTTGCACAGCTCAGTGTTCTTGGCTGCTGTGATAGGTCAACATTTTTTCATATTGAAAAAACTGAGCATTTTGGGGGTTTTTTTGTGGGTTTTTTTGTTTGTTTGTTTGTTTGTTTTTTTGTTGTTGTTTTAAATAATAAAATATTACTTGCTTTGGTAAGTTCACTTTCTTATCAAAATTACAAGCAGCAAAGCATTTCCATGTTAAAAAAAAATCACCAATAATTTCACAGAAAATGAATGTGCCTTTCCCTCCTTTCTCTTCTTTATCTGCCATTAAATTACATTCACACTTCCAGCACCACCCTCCACTAAGCCCCACCGAAAGAGAAAAATCACGATGGGTTATTAAATATAGAACCTGAGGATGGCACAGACAAACACACAGTGCTTAAATCATCTCCCCAGAGGAAACACAGCCGTAATTCACAATTAATTTTGTTTTTTTCTTTTTCATTTGCTACTGGAATATATCAGGTTTTTTGATTTGCAGCTGAAAACAAAAAATATTTTCAGCTGAAGTTTTTACAGAAAGTTCCACATTTTCCTTCTATTGATGACAAGAACACCAGCTGAGAAGTATTTCTAACAGTGAAGGATATGCACAGACTTGCAGTATTTCTGCAATGAGAAACTTTAATTCCAGAAGAAGTTATTAATGAAAAACTTTATTATTACCCCATCCATGATTCATGGGGTGCAAACACAGCCATGCAGGTAAAGGGGAGAGGACAGTTCTCTTCCCAGATGTGATTGTTAATAAATAAACATGGTTTATATCAAACACTGAAAGAACTGCTCTCCTTGCACCACTGAAGTCTCCTCAATAACTGACTGAGAGTGACAATAACAATGATCCTGTTATTTTTTCCAGTATCTTAATGTTCACCTCAGGGCATTTCTTTTACAAAGTCGTGTTTTAAAAGCAAGTTACTCCTTGTCAGGAATGACTTAGTGAGCTAAGCCTGATCTTCAGAGAGGACCAGGCATTCTTTAGTGAACTGGGACTCTTTTTTTTTGAAAAATAATTCAATACTAAATTTCACTGCACGTTGGTGTTTTTGGATGTGGAAATGTCCTGCCAGCAGAGGAACTGCTCCCTGAATTCACTCACCCAACACACATTGTACATTCTGCCCATCACACACAATAGAACAGCTTCAGCAGACAGATTTGGGCAGGTTTTCAGCAACAGATTTTTCAGAGCTGGTCAGTAGGAGAATTCACAGAAGGGCACCAGCTCAGACTGCCCCTGACAGAGGAGGGAGGGCTCTCAGTGCACAGAAATCCCTCACTCCATACAGGATCTGCTCCTGGAAAAACACCTTGGGATCTCTCAGAGCAGCAACTGAAGGAGAAATAAAGATTTTTGTAGGCTCTGATAGTCCTCAGGCTCCAGCTGCCCAGCCTATAAGGTTTTTCTTAGGTGGCCTTTGAAGAAAATCTGTATATAATAAGGGAATTTTGCTAAGAGAACCACCATCAGTGACACAATTAAAAGTAGTCCACGGTTCCTGTACATCTCAGGCTCTGTCACATAGAAAGCTGTTGGAGAAAAGATATTTTCTCCCTGTGGATCTAACATTTGCATTATTCAGAGAAGTGTTTTGTTGCCAATAAGGAGGCAAAAAGCAGTGGGAAATAAAGGATGAGGTTTGCTTGGCGGTAAAACCTGAGTATGATCTTTGCCCAGCTGAAGAGTCCAGGAAAACTCACCTCCCCCATGCTCCATTCCCAGAGAGCCACAAATTATAAATCTATCCTTCAAATGATATTTCCCTCAACCATTTATAAAAAAAATTTTAAATATTCAGAGAAGCAAATTAAAAAAAAAAAAAATTAACAAAATTAGAAGGACAACCAGTTTGCTGCTGCTGCAAGTAGTTACCCTCATTGCTGACCTTCAGCAGAGGTGGGGAGGAAAGGCAAGGAGGTGAAAATTAATAACCCTTCTTGCAGACAGCAGAGCTCTGTCACGAGTTATGCAACCCAGGAATTTTTTTTTCTGCACTTCCCCCCCATCTTGCAGAAAGACATCATTAATTTACAGTCATTTTAACCTGCAAGTGACACTTGTGCAGTTTGGAGGAGTGACAATCACTTTTCCCAGGCTGGCAGCAGAAGTCTCTGAGTGTTGCAGCATTTGTGTGCATGCATTAAAAAATATAACTGATGGGGCCTCCTACCTTGTTAAGTGCAGTAGTTATAACTCCACACGAGGCATGAGGAATATACACATTTCCTTGGCAGAGAGTATAAAAAAAATAAAATAAATTAAACAGTCCTTTAAAATACTGCATTTTAAGGAGCATATTTAACATAATACTTGCATCTCTGTGTTTTTACTCCTAGGGTGTGGTGGTGTGGACATACACAAAAACTCTCTGGTGGATAATTTTGCCTGCTTCAGATTGCAGTAAAATTGGGATATGATGTATACACTTTCTGCCAGAACCTCTGTAAATTACAAAGGTTAATGACAGTTCTGTGAGGGGAAAAAGAAGACTAGGAACAGTAGATGTGTGTGTGTATATTTGTATAATAATTCAAGCAACCACAAGGCGACAAGGTCTCTCCTTTGCTGAAAAATTGTTTGAATAAAATGAGCCCGCTTTGACAAGATTGTAAATACCAGACACCACCTTCAACACCCAGAAAACAGCCTTAAACCTGGAAACCTCTCCAGTTCTCATCACAAATGCATTCAGGGCTCTGTGGACAACACTCAGGGGCTGAAACTGCCAGTCTGAAGAGTGGGAGAGCCTTACAAAGGCTTGGCCTTGTGCTCTACTGAGCATTTTTGGTGACCCTCCTTGGGTCACTCAAGTGGCATCAAAGCATTTTAGTTGGCTGATGTCCTAAATGGTTTTGTTAATGTGTTCACCATGAGGTCTGTCTTCAATCAGAGTCTGCAGTTTTGTCAGAGTGCAGATTTACTCCTAATTACCAGGAATTCTGTGAATTCCTTACAGCTGGAAGGAATTTCCATCCCCTTTCCATGTCCTCTAAATACACACACACATGTCCTGGCCTTGCATGGTGGACACCAGGCACTCCAAAGGGAACAGCCTCAAGGTCAGGTTTTGCTCAACAGCAAATAAAAAGAGGCAGGAACCATTCATCTCCTTAAACACCACCCCCCCACCCCCCCACCCCCCCCCAAATAAAAAAAAGAAACAAAAGGAAATGAAAACCAAAAACACCCCCCAAAAACCCCCCAAAAAACAAACAAACAAACAAAAAAATTCAAAAAACCACAAACAAAAACCCCCAAACAAAAATATCTAACAAACAAAACCCCAAAATAACATCTTAAATATAAAACCTAAAGGGAGAAGGAGAGTAGATCTGCAGGAAAATGCAGCACCACTTTCTGATCCAAAACTACACATAAACCTCAGACATTTCAAAAAAGTGATATCAATTCCATCAGGTCAAAAATGGAACACACTTGCTTTTGGTCCTGGTGTTTTTATCAGCCCTTATTCAGCTAATCACTTCTCTTTTAATCACAGTTGAACCTTGTCTTTATTTTAATATTAATATTAAATTTAATATTTTAAGTTTATTTTAATTCTTCCCTTGGAGGATCTGCAAAGCGTTTCCTGCTCTGGCCCTGTTTATTCTCCCCCGCCCAAGAGCAGAAGACATGACAGGGAGGTATAAAAGTTTTATTGGCCTGTATTTTGGCTGACCAAATTACTCATGAGCAGTGAACTCATGAATAAGTTATGAAAGTCATTACCACAAGTGCCAATAAAACCTTTTTTTATATGGGATCGCTGTATATTCTACATATGCAACTTATTTTACAGGACAGGCAAAACTCTGTGTAAGACACTTTTTAGAGAGTCTTAAAAAATTTTATGGGGCACCATTTCTTCTCTCCTTGCAACTGCAAACCAGGTTTTAATTAAAATAAGTTGTGCTGCACTGTGCCCAGAGGTACAGAAAATTTAAAACTGGTCTCAAACTTACTGCTGTCAGCTTTTACTTCCTCAGAACTCAGAATGTGAAGGAAGTGCTCTCACCCTGGAAAATTATAGTTTTCTTTTTCCTATAGGTGAAAAAAAAAAACCAACTTCTGGATGGTTGTATAGTTAGAAATTTTATGTTTATCAAAAATCCAAGATCAAATATGGTAAATTCTGAACATTCATCATCACAGTTTTCTAATGGAGAGGAAATTCCAAAAGGAAGAGAGTTAAACTAGTTTTATCAGAAAAATACCAACTTTCTGATGACACTTAAAAAGAAAACAATCAAATCCTAAGAGTTAAGGAGGATAGATATCCCTGCTCTATTTTCATCTACCCCACAACTACAGGACAACAAGAGGGGAAAAAGGCAAAAAGGATGAGTATCTACAGGTATTTTTTCCCCCAAAATTTACAAACCAGTCTAATTTTAGTGAACAAAGTTGTGATAGAAAAGATGCTTATGGATACATGAACCTGTTCAGCATTTCTCTCAGAGTTAAACGTTTGCAGGTTTTTTTTTTCTTTGCTGAAATGTCACACAAAGGCTGAAATCCCCAGGAGTTGGTAGTTGGCATTGTTTTCAGGGAAGCTGCGGGCACACGGGTTACAATTAAATATAAATATAGACAAATGCAGCTTTTTCCACCTGAATGGGTTATCTACTTTGCTTTTCGTCAGCAAGGAATAAAACTGAGAAAAACTAATGGGGTTCTACTCTGTGTGTGAGCGGCACAGAGCGGAACCTGCTGGACAGGGATGTGGACACTTTAATGGATCCTGGCTGACCCTCATGCAAATTCAGTGTGTCCTGTATGTTTGCAAGTTTGGGATTCACAGGCCAGGGCAGCACAGCATCCAAGCTGTGAGCACATAGAACAATTCAGATTATTTTCATAATGGCTCTTCCCACCAGACTCTTCTGAAAAACGCAATCTCTAATCCTGATTTTTATTTTTTTTCCAACCTGCCATCTTCTAACGTGTGCTTTGCCTCTTGATCTCCATCATGTCCCAGTGGAGATGGCCTCACTTCACCCCACGAGCAAGAGGGTTTGACTGCTTCAGGAATTTCCTTTTCTTCCCAGTTAAAGTGAAATGACAGAGAGGGAACACAAGGAGGGAACAGCACAGAGCTCTGATGGTGCTGAGCCACAAAGCTGGAAGCACTTGGGAAGAAGATTCCTTGAAGCATCATCTGTCACAGCAAGCTCTCATCATCCACCACTCAGGTACTCACATCTAAACCCAGCAAAGGAGGGGAAGGAAAGCAACATCAAACAGCTGAGTTGCAGAGCTTTAGCAGAAGTTAAAGGAGGAGGAGGTACGAGAATTGTTAGTGGGAAGGGAAGAACAGCAGGGAATTGGAGAACTGTGGAAAAGAACATTTGCACTAGCTGGGAAACAAATCAAAAAAGCTTGTTTTTAAAACACACCGAAAGTAAAAAAAAAAAAAACCCAAACAAACCAAAAACAACAGTAACAAACCCTCCAAAAAAACCACAAATCAAAGCACCCCCCAAAAAGCAAAAAAAACAACAAGCTACAATTGAAAAAATAATGTTTAGAGCTATATGATGTGACTTAAGAATATCTGGACTTCCTAAATATTCAACATTTTCTTGCCCCACCATTGCCATTGGTTTTGCACTCCTAAAATGCTGTTTTCTGGTTTTCCCTCCTGGTTTTACTTGCACTGATCTGATGTGCACCCTCCTTAAAGATGGAAAATGAGTTGGAGGATGCGGAAAGAACGTCAACATTTTACTTTATGCCATTTTTATTTGTACCATGGTGACCCAAAACAACTTCCTCATATAGATGTGGCTGTAAACACTGGCTATATTTATGCCAATTATTCTGACTGACTCATTGATTTTTATTTTTTTTTTTTTTTAAGGTGATTCTTCATAGGTTTAACACTTCCCTGAACTTTTCTAAAATCCAAGAAAGTCCTGCCTGTCAGCAGGGACAGGAACTAAAAGGAAAAGATACTGAAGGGCCAGGACTTAAAATAGCAAAAGTTGTAACAATAAAGGAGAATCAATATCAGACAGATGAACCTGATCCAGCCTGTGATCACAGTCTGTGGCCAGCCTTTCAGAGATGTCTGCATTCCCTGTCAAAACATAAGTAACTCAGGAAAACACAAATCATTCTCCCAGGAGATAACACTGAAAATACGCACCATACACTCCCCATGTAGGGCAGCAGTTTTAGACTCCACAAAGGTTTTTGCAGCCCCTGGGGCTGATGCACAGGCATGGGAGGCAGCAGCTCTGCCTGACATTTCCTCAGACCAGCAACCAGCCTCTGCTTGTTCCTGCTGCAGATCTGGGGCACTTCATTCATCCCTCCCCAGAAAAGCAGAGTGAGCCACGCTCAGCCACAGCTCCCCAAGGCAGTTTGTTTGTGCCACAGCACATCCACATCCACATCCATGCAGCAGGATCTAATCTCAGTTAAACCAGGGGCTTGCCTCGAGTCTGGAGTTATTCCAGATAAGGCACATAATCTGTGATAGCTTGTGGAGAGCAGACACAGCCCTGCTGCCCCCAGAGCTGCAGCCCTTGATCCCTGACCCCCAGCCCTGCCCTGCCCCTGCTGGAGGCACAGCCCTGCCCTGCCCCTGCTGGAGGCACAGCCCTGCTGCCCCCAGCCCTGCCCTGCCCCTGCTGGAGGCACAGCCCTGCCCTGCCCCTGCTGGAGGCACAGCCCTGCTGCCCCCAAAGCTCTATCTCTTGATCTCTGACCCCCAGCCCTGCCCTGCCCCTGCTGCCCCCAGAGCTCCAGCCCTTGATCCCTGACCCCCAGCCCTGCCCTGCCCCTGCTGCAGGCACAGCTCCCAGCTCAGCACCAGGCTGGCACTCACACCCTGCACCCCAAGCACCAGATCCTGATCCATATGTGCTCCAGCAGCATCCCAGAATGTGCAACAGATGGCTGAGAACAGCTGCCTGGGAAACGCTCTGAGAAACGTGAACGAGCACCAGAAGGAGAAATAGAGATTCCCAGGGACTGCTTCCTCAGCAAAGGGGTGAGTTACTGCTTGATCTCCCAAGAACCAGAGAGCAGCAAGCTCTGCTGTTCTCTCCTGCAGAAACTCCTTGGAAACTCCACTGACCTTGGAAAGTGGTCAGTGCTACAAAGCTACAAACGGTGAACAGACTTTGCAAGAGAAAATGTGAACAACAACACAAAGGTAACTTAAACCCACCACTTTTATTCCACTCAGAATATGATTTCGATTCAAAACTGGCTTATAGTCCAGTAAAAGGAGACATAAACCTTGAAAGATGTGCCTGAAACGTCACCCTGAAGAGTATTTTCACTGACTTCCTTAGCAGAAATATCCTTTATCAAACATTGTATCGGCAAAACTAGATACATTTACAAGATTAAACTCAAAGGAGAACTATTGATTTTGAATCACCTTCTCAAAAGCCAAAAAAGAAAGATGAAAGGAGAAGAGAAAAAGCTAAAACATGCCTGTGATAAAAGCACTGTACTTTTTTTTACAGGATTGTCTCTATTCACGACACAAGGAACAAGGCAGGCAGCAGAAAGTTAAGCAAGGAAAGCTCTAATTTTATTTTTTTGACTTTATCTTATATATAATTTTATCAGAGGGTCAAAGGATTGGCTACACAGGTCGTCACCTCTTTAACCTCATTGGTGAACATCACCATCAATCACATTTCTCCTCCCAGAGAAGTAATACAGTCAGTTCCCAGCAGTTTAATAGAAGTGAATGCTTCCTCATCTATTAAAAAACATGCATTTACTCAGCTAACAAACATAATTTCCTAAACATGGCAGCCAATACACTGATAACCCTGTGAGTGAGTACACCTCACATCTGAGAAGATTTGCTGATAAACAGTGCTGCACTCAGAGTTTCTCTCCTGTGCTTTCCCATACAATTTTAAGTGACATTTTGTCCCTAAAAAAGATTTGGATACTTCTCCAACAGCTGAGAGACCACAGAGAGCTGGGAAAGCAAAGGGTCAGGCTGTTTAGCTTCCAACAAGCTTTTTGAAAGCTCTTGAAGTTTTATTTGCTTTCAAGGAAAACAAAACATTCAGTGGAGAAGAGACTTTCCTGACCAGCTCCTACTGCCAGCCCTGCTGTGAGACCTTTTGAAAAGCTTTGTTTCCCTGTGTCCTCTCTGACTCCTCACAAGTTTTTTTCTTATTTAGAAACGAGTTCTTCAGGAGGCTTTTTCTCAGCACATATTTTTGCAAGTCTTGGCAGAACTCATCTTTATTCTCTAGATGATGTCACATAACACAAGTGCGACTCTGCAGTGTTGGGGGCAGGACTCGGGCAGGGTGGGATCTGCCAGGAACTCTCATCAGCAGCCCCTCCACTCCCCTCCACAGGTCTCAGCACAACCCTTGTCCCACTCATGAAGAGCCCAGGATTTGGAGACACAAACCAAACACACTCTTGAGTGGTGTCAGTGTTTAACCAAACAGCAAAAAAGAGGAAACAGCTGCCAGCCAAACTCTTCCAAGCTTGCAAAGCACCTCAGAGAAAAGTCTTTCCCTTGCACTTGTTAATTATCCCATTTATCTCTGTGGAGGGTACACAGGTAACATCTGTGCATCTTCTGCACTTACATGAGTGTGGTTGGTTTTATACCAATAACCCTTTTCCAGAAATTTGTACAAGGCTGACGAAGAAAACCAAAACAAACCAAACAAAGTGGAAACTATTGATCCGAGTCACATCCAAAACTGGCTGCAGAAAAGCACAGAGGACCTAATTTGGCTTTATTTTGTGCACGAGCAGGCTGCCTTAATTTTGGCAGAGATTAGCCCAGTGCTGGGATTGCTGGAGCCTGTCACTGTGCACAAACAACCCTGAGCCCACATTGCATTTCTGTACTCAACAAAGGCAGTAGCAGCACATATTTTACTTCCTTGCAAAAGAAGCACACACCAAAAGGCATGGCCTTATTTAAAGGAAAATTAATGGCATTTTTTATCCTCACCAGAAGTTCTGTGGTTCCTTGAAGAGCAGGTGGCAGTGCACTGTCCTTAAGTGCAACAGGATTCCTGCTCCTCTTTGTCCTGCCCTGGCAGAGCAGCCCTTTCTCTACATTCTGTCTGCCATAAAAGCAATGAAGTCTGATGGAAACACAGTTAAGCAATTTTTTTTTTCCTCTCTCTTTTTTTGTTAATAGGACTTTGAGAAGAACCGTTCATTCAGACAAAATGCTGCTTCAGTAATGGGGACACACGAATAATATTTCTTTAACCACCCTTATCTCTGCTAAGAACATGGGTGTAAGATTGCTGTGCCTTCAAATAGCCCTTCCTGAACCAGAGGGAAAGAAAATAAACTTATTTCCATCAAAAGTTCTTCCCATTTTTCAATTTTTTTAAACTCCATTTTTAATTTTTTTTTTAAATTTTTAAACAGCCTAAACAGTTCATGCAGTTCTGCTGAGAAAATAATGTCAGCAATGCCTTCCATGTGGCAAAGGTGATTAAGGCAGGTTGTTGGATAATTTAAAATAATCCAATAAGAAACATCTTATACTGCAAAAATGGCTTATTGCTGTCCTTGTAGATGGTCCCTGTATTTTCTGAAATCTGAAAAATCCAAATGCAGCAAATGATTCCTATAATTCTCATGCCACTCTTTTCTTCATTCTCTGAGTAAACTTTAGGAAACCTTCACCTGGACATTTTTCCCCCCCTCATAATTTATGTGACCCAGAGAGCATCTTCCAGAATTCATGAAATTAAAGTAAAGAAAGGTCTGACTAGACAAGTGTCAAACTATTTGAACAGAATACAGAAAGGCAAAAGAGAACGAGCTATGGAAGTTTAATATTTGTTCTTGTAGCATTTCTCTCAGCAATTCTTCCTTTGCCCCTGGGTTGCACTCACCACATCTCTCATCAAATATTTTCACTTAGTGATCAACAGGCTGTGAATGAGGTGACTTGTTCTGCCTGCTCACCCTCCTGCTGGATTTTAACAAAAGCACAGATTTGCAAAGGCAACCCCTCTATGCTAAATGCCCGTGCTCCTTTCAGCTTTCCATCGTGTAAAGGATCTAAGCCAGACATCATGGAAATGCATGTTATCATCTGTCCTATTGCATGTTCTGAGATGTGTTTGCTTGCCCAAGATCACTGGATTATTTGCCGTCTTCTGATTGTTGCTTATCTGCTGTCTTTGACCACTTGTACTGAAGCCTTTCCAGTGATTTATTAGTCCTTCCACAGGAATACTTTGTGTGCTGGACGCTTTCCTATAAGTTCTTAAATATATTCCATATATAAATTCCATATATCATATATATATTCCATATATAAATTCCGTATACCATATATATATTCCATAAATAGATTCCATATTCTACTAATTTATGACTGAAATCCAGGAGGAAACATATATAATTTAGGAAATCCCAATCCCCCACCTTGATTTTTAAATTTTGGGTGTTTCTGGACACCGACACCAACCAACATTTCTGACGTTGGCTGGGGACACACAGAGCTAACTCTGTGTGGTGGGAAATGTTCTCTTATCACTGCACTAAACCTGCTGAAGGGGTTTGCACTTTGATCATAAGGAAAAAATGAGCTTGGGCACAGCTGGGGATTTGCAAGACAAACAAGTGGCATGGCAACCTCTTTTCCAATGTATTCCATCTACAGGACACCTATGGGGCTGAAATGGCAACCTAAAGCCTGTTTTGGGTTTGTTTTTTTTCCCATCACTGCAAATTTCCACATGACTTCCCTTAAATCCATTCCTTACTATAGCAACAATTATTTTTTTATGCTTTTCACAATAAACTGAGAAAATCACTGCCATTCATTCCCTTTGTGGGAGCTGCATGAGTGGGAAATATTGATTTCTTTGCATTTTTTTCAGCTGGGTATTGCTGCTTGGCATGTTTCTGCTTTCATCCCTCCTCCCCACTGTACTCCACATTTCTGGGAGTCGAGCACCACTGAGCATTGTCATACCTACATAATCACACCTGGCTGCAAAAACACTTCTTGTGAAGTGAGTGACTGCTTTTAGTCATGAACGTGCTCACCACAACCCTGAGCTGGCTGCAAATCTGAAAATATCAAATGTATGGGATTATAAACATCTTCTGTTGAGCTTTGCCAAAAAAAAAAAAAAAAAAAAAAAAAAAAAAAAAAAAAAAAAAAAAAAGCTAAAATTATTATTTACTTCTGACACACATACAACTCAGAGAGTAAGGTAGATCATGGAATAGAGAAAAAAAAACTAGTAAAAGCTTGACCAGCCGTCCTTCCACCTGCTTTATCTTTTCAGGCAGATTCATTGCACGGTTTTATTTGCTCAATAACATTCTGAACCAACCAGACCCAGAGCAGTGCACTTTGGACACTAATAAAGCTGTGCTGTCACCCCTGAAGCCAATGTCCCTCTCCTCCTCACTGGAATGATCTCCAGTACAAGTGAAGCCACCCAGCTCTGCCCCACATTCCTGACATCCCCATGGATTTTTTCTCCCTCCAGGCAGGAGTGAGGGATGGCAGCAGAATGGTGAGAACAAACCCCTTCCAGCCTGGGTGAGAGTGTACCTATCACAAGGAATAACACAGCCTCGGGCTCCTTGTCAAGGAAAAAGGAAATACAAGCCCCTCAACGAGTTTAAAACCTTATAAAAATTAAATGCAATCAGGAAATAAGAAACAAGAAATAAAGAAATCTCCCTTTGCGCCTCTGCACAGGCCACCCTGCCTGTGCCTTGCCATCTGCACAATAATGAGGAGAAGTTTTGTTCCTCTGCTGCAGGTGCCCATCAGCACTATGGTGTGTGAGAGACACTCATCTATCAGCCAAGATATCCACAAGATGCAGCCTGAGAGGCTGAGAGGCTTTATTGTTGTTGTTACCTGTCAGTGTGAGGCTTTGCTTCCCAAAAATAGATCCACCAACATCAAAGCTCCTTCCAGTGCAGACAACATCTGGAGCCATTTGCACCTATTAATTTTTGAGCAGAGTCAGGAAGAAAAAGCAGGTTTTACAACTCTCAAAGCAAATTTTTATTTATTTGCCTAAAATCCTGAATGAGTGGTAACTTCAACCCATCCCACCTGGGTGAAGGGTGGAAGGATTGGGTCACACCCAGTGCCAGCAGCTTCTTGGGTCAGTTGATGGATTTTCCACACATCTCACAGTCACAGAATTCTCTCTACCCTGGGATGAAACTCACCAGTGTAGGAAAAACACACAATCACAGAATGATTGTATGTGGTGCTTTATTGAGAGCTCTGGGAGCCAGGGGTCTGAGGACCCAAATCTTGACTCCGCCAAAATCAAAAAATGACACAGTTTTATACTTTTCTTGTTCCATAAGGATCCATGTTAATCATTAAACCCCATTGTTCCAGTGATTCTACCCAAACATGAACCTGTAACAATGATTCTCATGATTCTTGTTTAAGATAATGATCATATTCAGTTATCAAACTAACATTACAATTAACAATGATGTCATTTGTCACATTGATGATTATACAGGCACAGACCCACCTGACCTGTCTGACTTTATTCCCAGGCCCTTCGTGTTTAACTAAGGATCACCATCATCCCCCTCTCCCCATTACCTGGGCAAAGTCACACTTGATTTGGTTAAAACAATGGCATGAAAATACCATTTTCTGGTTGCAGTGAAGGCGAGGTCCTGTTCTCAGGCCCTGCTACCTCAGAAATCAGTTTAACCCTGTACTATCACTGCCATTCTTACTGATATATTCCTGGTTATCATTTAAGCAATTTTTAGGTCATTGAGGCACGTCTGTGCTGGATGCAAGACTCTGCCTTGCCCTGGCACCACTCACTGGCCAGTGCCAGGGTGCAAATTCATCAGGAGCTCTGCCATGGCATCACAGCCACCAGGACAATTGCTAACAGGCATTTTTGTCAAGTTCAACAAATATAATTGTCCTTGTTTTGCCTTGTACTGTACATTGATTTCCTCCCTTTATTTTAGCAGTTCCAGCCAAACTTTCCCCAGACTTTTGCTTCCTTTGAACCACACTGCTGCAATTATTGCTACAGTCAGTGATGCTTTAGTGTTTATTTTGCATCCTTTTATGAGCATGTCTTGAGCATACAGTGTTGTTCTTGACTATAAAAGACTCAGCCTTTAATTTGAGAAACGTTTGTGGTTTAGCTTTTATCTTTGAACTTTACTGGTTTCTTTACATCTGTTAAAATAGCTGAAGAAATGTATTACCATTTCCATGCTTTTATTTAGATTTGGGGTATTTTTACACAAATAACTGCTGGTGGGTTTTTCCTCCATTTTTCCTTAACCCACCCCCTAAAACTTCCACTTGCAGTTCAAAGTGAAGTTTGAACATTTTCCTTATCTCCTCAGCCTTCTCCATAATTTTTAAGATCAGTGAAGGACTGACAACTCAAAACTCAGACTTCACAACAGCATCATTATAGGAAAAAAAAAATAAAGAAAAGAAAAAGGGAGTCAGAGAGAGGAACAAGTTCTCCCTGAGTGGGAGGTTCACCAAGCCAATGTAATCTGTGCTCTCTCCCTGCAGTTCTTTGCTTCTCCCACTGACAACAAATACAGTGACACCTGATCCATCACCAATAACAGGGAATAACCACAGCTCCTCTCTGCCTGCCTTTGAAATCAGGACCTTAACAGAAAAGAGAGTGACCAAAATCACACCAATAGTGCCAAAGTGCAGCTCAGGGTTTCTCCACTCTGTCAGAGCCAACATCCATTGCACAGTTTCAAAAGCAGGTCCCCAAATTCCCTCTGTAGCCAGGGGAGATGTGCAGGAAACACAGAGACTATTCAGGGCACCACAGTTCAATGCTGACAAGATAAACCCACACATTTTTTTTTTATGCCATCTAAAGTTGTCATGTCAATGTCTGCCTTCTAAAAATCCCTCTGGAGAATGATCTTCACTTACACGGGACATGTTACTGCAAAGCAGTGCAATATCCCTGCTGATTCTGATGCAGCTGGCCCTGCCACAAACACCATGGAAGCAGATACTGCTCCTCATTAAAACAAAGAGGTTTCCCAGGTGTCATGCCTGATGTTAAATTTTCTCATGTATGGAATTCTTCTATTGAGCAAATCCCTCTGTGCAATACCATGGTAAGATAGAACACTGTGTGTCAGGGTCAGGGATGGGAGGAGGAGGAGGAAGCTGTGCCTTGCCTGGCACAGACCACACCATGAGGACTTGCCACCTTTCCCCCTTGGTTTATTTTACTCCTGCACCTGTGCCGAGGAGCTTTCTCAATTCTGAACAAGCCCCGAGTTCTGGTTCGACAACTCTCTAAGCTGAAATAATTTATTTATCTAGAGAGCAGCTCTTTCTGCCCTGTTGAAAACATTCAGTTCCTACCTGGCCTTAGCCAGCAGTGGGGAGGAAAGGACAATTCATCTCCTGGGCTCATTCATTATTCATAGATCTCTAATGAGAAACAGCCAATCTGCAGCAGGTGAGACAGTGACACTGCCAGGAGAGGACCCTTGTGAGACCAGGGGGTCATTTCACACACTGCTCAGCTCCTGGATACAGCAGCACTAGAAGCTGAATTCACACTGAAGATGCTGGAAGTTAATTCAGCTCTGGGGGCTTCTAAAGAAAAAAGTTGAAACCAAAAGAGCCTGAAATTAATTTTCTAAATATATCTGGGGGCTGTGCAGAGAATGATAATTCCCAGAGAGCTGGGGAGTTCTTGTATGTTGCTTTATTCCAGTTTGGAAATATTGGGAACCTTCGATGCTTCAGGAGCCCAGAGCACCAGACACACTTTTCCAGAGTTTTGGGATTTTTGTCTGATGGAGTGAGAGGACCCAGACAGAGGCTGACCTGGAAGTCTTGAAGCTGCTGCCTTCAAGGAGATCATAATCCTGGGGTCTTACACAGCAAACTAAACTGGTAAGGGACCAGAGAGGACTCAGACAGTCTCTCAGCCATCAAAATAGTCCCTGGGGACAATTATATCCCAAAGAATGTGCACACACAGACAAACCTCTGCTGCACAGGGGGATTTTGTGCTGGGGCTAATGACACTCAGGTATCAAAAGCACTGACCCCACTGTCACCAGTTTCTGCAGAAGCTGCTCCCTCCAGAGTGTTCCTTCAAACAGAAAAACATCAAGGAAATATTTCCAGTCCCTGCACAGACAATCAGAAACCTTCCTTCCAGTGCCAAAGCTGCTGCTTGTTTTAGGTTTCGCTTTAAAGAGAGAAATAAAACTTTGAACACGAGGGAAAGCTCCCGAATCTTTCTCATTAATTATCTCACGAGGTCAGAGTGGAAGGACCTCTGGAGCCCTGGACTGGGGTCTCATTTCTCCGTGCCCAAGCCAGACCCCTTTGAAGCCCTGCCTCCCTCTCTGCCATTCCATTTGACCATCAGTGCCACCAGCACCTTTGAAACCACAAACTGCTCTTGATAAAACCCCACAGCACCATCAGATGTAACTCCTGAAAGCTTTCCCAGCAAACACAGCCACTTGTCACTGCTCTCCCGCCGACCAGCCATCGGCCAAAGCAGCGACAATTTCCCTTTTGTTCTTCCTTTTCAAAGAGAAGTTGGCAGCAAAAGTAAAAGTGGGAGGCTTGGCTGGTTAATCAGGTCAAGAAAAGCAGGAACCATGAGAAAGCAGAAATGGTACATGCTTTTGCAATGGGCAAAGGGTCAGAGCAAGGCTCAGTGACCCCCTGGGGCAGAAGGGACAGGGCAGGGTTAACTGGGCTCAGACTCTGCTCTCAGGTACAGCTGAGGTGACCTTGCTCTGATTTGCCTCCATGGCCAGGTTTAAAACCTGACAGAACCAGTGACAGCCTCTGGTGAGCTTTGGTGCACCCAAAGAGAGAAATACACAGTCAGTGCCCACTCCCATTTAACTCCCCACTGTGAGTTATTAAAAAACTATGGATATTGATCTAATACCAATATCCAACTATGACGGGCAAAGACTCTTTAACAGTTTAAAGTTAGAAAGTGTGTGTTTATTACAACGCCAGGCAGCGTGTGGGATCCCTCCCAAATACACACCTCAATCCACAGATGGTCACAGGGTCTTTTATGTCCAGGAGTGTTGAATACCCAAAACACAAATGCACATTCATAACTCTGGTACCTCCCATTCCCCGCTCCGTATGGCAATTAGCCCAAAAAGCCATCAAACATGGGGAGTTTGTTCTCTGAAATGGGTCAGTGGTCTTTTTTTATGGGGTGGGGTCCTAAAATGATGAAATAAGATGGGTCTTCCTCTCTTTGACTTTTTAACCTTTGACAGCTGAATCCTGTTTTTTCCAGGACTGTTTGATTTATGATTGAATTGTATTCATGGGGTCTATTGATTATTCAGGATGCAAAAGCCTGGTTTGACAGCTCCCATGATTTATCAGTTCCTTCCCTGATTTATCAGTTCCTTCAGTCTGGCTTCTGTTAACAAAAGGGAAGTCCTGGCTACATTATCTCAGCACTATCTATTTTGACTAAAGTCTTTAATTCTTCTAAATCATTGCCTCAACTGTCTGCTGTGCCCAGGAACAGGCTCTGAGAAGGCTCAGGCAGGTCAAACAAAACCCTTCTCTGGATTTACAGTGAAATCTTTCACACTCATGAAAACCATTCTTCAATATGTTTTTTTTTCCTCAGAAATTTCCTTTGTTCTTTTCCCCTCAGAAATTAGCATGCACCAAGTGACCAAGTCTATTAGAGAAAATTGACCTTCCAGTCGTTTAGCTGAGGGTTTGCCAGAACCCAAAGGTATTTATTATTCTTATAAGCAATGAGGTATATGGTTGACTTTTCCAAAGGCCATTGCAGGAAGAAAAGTAAATGACCATCCCTTGAAATGGAAACAAGAGGTCTGGGCAGGAAGAGGTTTCATCATAAAAAAACCACAAAACACAGAAAATGTGGAAAATTGACACTTGAGAGACCCTGGGCTGTGGTTCTCAGAGGATTCTGCCACTCCTAAAGCACTGAAAGGTCAGTGCCAACAGATGGGCAAGTGTTTGTCAAGTGCCTTTTGTACCTCAAAGGCTGTTGCAATATTCTAATTACAGCAGCTACACAGTTCTCTAAATCCATTTCCTGTAGAAAAAAGTGGGGTTTGCCATCTCTGTTTCTTGGCACGACACTCACAGCAGTTGTGCTACCTCTTCCCCTTGTCAGGATTATTTTAAAATTCCAAGGATTATTTTAAAATTCCAACCATTAGACAGACAAAAGAGGAATGAATTGAAGAGGGCAGGATATATTGAATATCAGAGTTATTTTAACTACCCCCACTCCTGGAAAAAGCATTTTTGCAACTATGCATTGACCTACTGTACCCACTACAGCACCTCCAGATGCTCCTGGGATGGCAAAATATTTTCCTCCCATTTACATCCTCCTGCTCCAGCCCCAGAACCCCTCCTGGTCTCTGGGTTATTACTCATGGCAAGAATAAATTGGTCTTTCCTGGACTTCTCCAGCAGTTCAAAGCCACATATATATCTCTCCATCACTAAAATTTGCAATACAGAGTAAGTTCTCTGCCCATTCAGCTGGGTGCACGCACATTTCCTAGGAGATCCAGCTTTGAGGAACAAAGTGTTCTTTCTTTTCTCAGATTTTATTAAAACATTTCATTTTACAATTTCTAGCTAAACTTAATGCTCCCTGTCTAATCTATCCCAAAGCCTCTGGTTTTCTTGCCCACGGTGCTGAAAAGTGGCAGTTCTCAGTTAATATGACGTGATTTGGTTTCAGCTCATGGACTTTTAACCATCTCCCTCATATCTTTTTGCAATAATTTCTAATCTGGCAGAATTCAGATGGTTTCAGGTTCACTTTACCAATTTTTGCCAAATCTGCCTTGTTCTCAGCACAGTGAGGAGGCAGCAGAGAGGACAGGGAGCTCCATTCCCTTATTTCCACCCCTGTAAGTCTGCACGACCCACTGCAGCTCACAGAACAATCCTGCAGTTCCTGCCACTACAAACTGGGTTAAAAAAGCTAACTCCCAGAGGAGCCAAGTAAAAATGTGGGGAGAAAAAAAAAAAAAAAAAAAACACTCCACACCTTCAGTGTGTTCAAAACAATTTGTTTTTATTTCAGCTTCCCAATCACAAACTCACACATATTTCAAACTGGAAAGCTCTCCTGAGGTCCAAAATCTTCCTTTCCATATGCTTTAGAACTGAAATAAAATCCACTACAGTGTGAAAAAGGAAAATGAAATGCAGTGCAAAGTGTATGGCTGGTGACACACCAAAGGGCTGGAAAACAGCACTTGAAAAAGTTTTTTTGGCATTGCTGAAAAGGGGAGGCGAAATTAGTTTGTGGAGCATCAAAACTGCTCATTTACTACCAAATAAAATTCTCACCTGGCACAGAGCTGTGAGTAAAGGATCAGGTGAAGTTGTAGGAGGGTATTGGGTATTCCTTTAACAGAGCAATGAATTTATTTCATCACCTAATGGCAGCACAAAAGGTAAATTGTTTCTAATCCTCTGATGTAGAACTGTCAGAGGGGAAAAGGTGTAAAACTCAATGTCAGCGATGTGGCCCCCCACACTCCTGAGCACAGAACAAGGGACACACACAGGGAGCATTCCTAAATGTCAAAGCTATTAAAATACCATATAAAGCTAAGTATAAAGAAAGCCAGGTTAGTCAGTGGCCACTCCATGGATCTAATGACACTGGTCTTTCAATATTTCTCTTACTTCTCCCATTTACAGTGTTTTCAACCATGCTATTTGGAGAAAGATGAAAAAGAATAAAGAAAAAAGGGAAGCCATGCAAAACAAGAGAGTCCTCAGCACTATTTCTATCCCACAATTAATATTGATTGCTTTCTGATTTCCATAGGAATTTCTCAGAATCCTGGCAGTGCAGGATTGATTTCTGCACTTCTGGGAACTGTAAGTTATCGATATAATTGCCACCATCAGTGCTTTTTCACAATCCTTCCTGACATTTCTGCTCCAGGGGCAAATTAGTGGGAAAAAACTGTTGGGAAAGATGGGACAGGAAGGGCTTGTGGATATGATTGCCTGGTAAGAAATACTGGAGATGTAAAAGCTGTGAGGGAAATAGAAATGAATTTCAGCTCTGAGATGTGATCATGGCAGGCAGGAAGACGGGGATGAGCTGGAGATGGGTGGAAGGACAGAAAACAAAAGGCCCCAAGGGTGCAGCCCCTCTCCACCCTGCCAAGGCATCAGGGAAAAGGGGGATAAGAAAAGTCTCTTTAGAGTTTAGAATACGGGATGATGTGGTGATAGAGCAGTTCTCATGGGCTGCAGGCAAAGTCTGTAGGGTTTGTATCTCGTGCTGGTTGGTCACTGTAAATTAGAATATTCAACACAAATGAGATAGAATGGATTGGAACGAGGTCCTCACTCTCTTGCTTGTTCTCTTCCCCTACTCTTACCCTGTTTCTACCCCTGAGCTCTCTTCTATCCTCTCTCTCTCCCTCTCTCTTTGGGGTTCCCTCCAGCCCAGGCTGTGGCTGAAGGCAAAGCCCTTTTTACCCACCACCCTGCAATAAACCCCCGTGTGTCTAGAATATCTCAGCTCTGCAGAGTTCCTTCTCCCTGCCATCCTCAGATGATCCTACACACATCAACGTACCAAAATGTGCTCAATGCCCCATCAGCTCACCCCTCTGAGCAGGAATTGGGAGATCCCCATCACCACCCTGCCATACACGTGGGACACAGATTTTCACCATCCTCGGTGCATTGGGAGAGGAGAAAACATTCTGGAATTGAAATCATTCTGCAGAAGCAAGAGCACTCATCCACACATGGACCAAACCCAAAGCAGCGTCCTAAGGCCAAGCCAAGTTATTTATGACCTTCTCTCCAACTCCCCACCAAGAGAAAAGCACACCATAAGGGACCTATTGAAGTCACTGGGCTTTGGAGAAGGCTTTTGACTCCAACCATCACAGCTCACATCTGACTTCCCCACATCCAGAGAGGTGCCTTGGAAACATCACACCCCACAGGAGCAAAAGCCTCAGACTCTCGCTTCAATGGAGCTTTGATTCACCTGTCAAGTGTGAAAGGATTTAGGATCTCTCCACTGAGGAGTGATGGCAGGAGCTTTACTTCTGTGGTATCCAGGCCTTCATGGTAGTACATCCTGTGAAATACTGCAGGTCAAAAACCTTCCACAAAAAACAAAAAAAAAAAAAAAAAAAAAAAAACAAAAAAAAAAAAAAAAAAAAAAAAAAGGAGTTGCTGTTCTTTCCCTTTTTATTCTAAGGATTTATTAAAGCAGAAGCTTTCTGTGAGAAAATATCAGTTGGAGAATGAAGTATTTCTCAGGCCAGCATTCTAAATGGAGACAAGTTCTTACTCCCCAAAAAAAGAGTCAGGACATAGAGCTGAGCAGAACATGAATTAATTCCCAAAAAGAGTCAGGACATACAGCTGAGTAGAACATGACCTAAACCCCAAAAAGGCACCTGCCAGTAACGTGGCATCTGCACCCTGGGGATGCTCTAAACTCCAGCACTATTTCTGGAGACCACTCTCACAACTTTGAACATCCACGTGCTCAATCTCAATTCCAGAGAATTAAAGCAAACAAGGGGTGAAAAATCCATATATTCCTTTTGGTTCAGTGGGAGTGTGTTTTCAAGCCAAGCCCAGCTCTGGAATTCTGACATTTCCCTGCTTTCCTCAGGGGGTTTCAGGCTCCTCCAGCAGCCCTGTCCATGTGTGGCTGCAGCCCAGGGAATGACAGGGTGGGGAATCATCAGGTGCAGGAACTCACAAAGCCTCTGATAAAACCCTGCTTCATCCTGTGAGGCCCAGGTTTGCTGTAAATCCCTGTAACAGGTATAAGGGTGGCCTGAGCCAACCCAGATAAACAGAGGGGACAGGCTGAGCTGAGGCTGGACAGAACACCAAGCCACCATCCCAAGGGGCACATCGTCCCCTAAGCTTTACTGCCAACGTGTAACCACAAATAATTCACCCCGAGCTCAGCACAGAGATGCTGTTTACCAGGAGGAGGCTCATGGGGATGTCAGCAGGGCTGGGGAGCAGCAGTTCCAGCAGCATTTCAGCCTGCACAGACCTCTGAACCCAAAAAGTGCTTTGGCAGCAGCTGCAGACACAAAATTCTCTTTTGCTGAACCCCTGGCCCGTCAAACATACATTTACAGTGGATAAATATGTACAGCACAAACAAGTCAGGAGGATTACCAGGATTAGCCACAGCCTCCTCTGCTGCTGCCAACATTTCAGGCAATCCCTTGTATTCAGCGAGGGCAGCACATCACAAATGCACCTATAAACCACTTAGGAACCAAAGCACTCACTGAGAAATGTCAAAGAGATGTGTAAAAAGGGTTTTGTGTAGGAGCATCTGTGGACAGCAGGGAGAGGGAACTCCGCAGAGCTGAGATGTTCTAGACACACGTGGGTTTATTGCAGGGCCGTGGGTAAAAAGGGCTTTGCCTTCAGCCACAGCCTGGGCTGGAGGGAACCCCAAAGAGAGAAAAAGGGGAGAGAGAGAGGGGGTGAGGTGAGGGAGGTAAAAGAGCTGAGAGAGGTAAGAGAGGTAAGAGCAAGAGAGTGAGGACCTTGTTCCAATCCATTCTCTCTCATTTGTGTTGAATATTCTAATTTACAGTGACCAACCAGCACGAGATACAAACCCTCCAGACTTTGCCTGCAGCCCATGAGAACTGCTCTATCACCACATCATCCTGTATTCTAAACTCTAAAGAGACTTTTCTTCTCCCCCTTTTCCCTGATGCCTTGGCAGGGTGGAGAGGGGCTGCACCCTTGGCTCCTTTTGTTTTCTGTCCTTCCACCCATCTCCAGCTCATCCCCGTCTTCCTGCCTGCCATGATCACATCTCAGAGCTGAAATTCATTTCTATTGCACTCACAGCTTTTACATCTCCAGGATTTCTTACCAGACAATCATATCCACAAGCCCTTCCTGTCCCATCTTTCCCAACACTTTTGATATCTGCTCCTTGCCAAAAGGAGAATATTGGAAGCAGTGCAAGCCCATGAACAGCACTACAAGGCCAGCCACTGCTGGGTCCAGTTCTGTGCTGACAAACCAACCCCAGCAGGGGAATCTCTTTCAAGTGAAGCCTTGAGCATGTTAAGTTATTCCTGCTGGCTCTCCAAAACACCAGAGGCTCACTCAGTTTGGAAAAGTTTACAGAATATCTTTCTCTTACCAAGTTTCTGCTGTCTGGAGGACACTGAGGGTTGGAGAGCCCTGTGGATGTTTCACATCCCCAACCACAGAAGAATCCTTCTCTAGGATGGAGAGGAAACACCAGAGGCTGCTACCAGCACTGGAGGTGAGCTTCAAACCAAACAGATTTTAGGGGGTTTTTTTGTTTTGTTTATGTTCTGTTTTGTTTTTTGGGTTTTTTTTTTTTTTGGTTTGGGATTTTTTGCCTTGGTTTTTCGTGGGGCACGTGTGTAATTTTTTTTTTGGTGTGGGGTTTTTTGACTTGGAGAAGTTGCCAAGTTTTGTTCCCATCCGTTACAATGTGAACACATCACTCAGGTAATCATCTCATTGTATTTGGGGTGACTTTGGAAATTTCTGTAACAAGTGACTGGGATCAATTAGAAAGAGGCCCCCGTTCCTGAAATCTAGAGGGGTTTGTCTCCCATAAAATAAAACAAAAGCTCTTCTATATTATATAGTCATGGACACACATCCTCACTCACCCACTGTGTATTTAACAAATAATACCTCATTTATTAATACTCTACAGCAGTTAGGCTTGTCTAGCGAAGCATTAATGTAACATTTCTCAAACAAAGTTCTTGTTCTGCTTGATCTATTTGGTAAATGTTTGGTGATTTATCTTGATCCACTCCTGTCTGTCAGGGGCTGCTGCCTCATTCCTGCCTGTGCTGGACAAGGCAGCAGCACTGGGAGGTGCCTTCCCAGGACACTGCAGCCCTTCTTCCTTAATTATAAATGAGAATAATTTCACTGATTTTAAAACTGATGGGAAATATGAATAATTAGAACTCAAATGAAGTATTTACGGTCAGCATTTAACAGTATGTAAAGAAATAGCAATAGAAATATTGCCAGCCTGTTTCCTACACTGAGGATGAGTACAAGGATTTAACACTGTAAAATCAGAAGATAACTTCCACAGAAGCATATGGCTTAATTTTAGAAATTTATTTCTGCTATAGGTACCTTTTGGGGTCAAATTCTTGATTTTTTTTTTTTTTCCTAATAATAATTTTGGATTTTAATATCTAGGTTAATTTTATGTCTTCATCCATCTAACTATAAATTAATAATAACTAATTTTCAGGAGAATAGTGCAGTTTCCACTGCATTCTCAAACAGCTTGCCCTTCAGAGACACAAGTGCTCCTACATGAAAAATAACTTTTCAGAGGAGTTTTAGAGCTGCAGACAATGAGCCTCTCTTTCAGAGAAAAGACAAGGCTCCTGGCTGGAAGCCAAGGTCATGGCTAATCAAAAAACAAGACACAGAACCTTTGGAGAGGGGCCTAATTTCAGGGAGTCAACACCTCTTGGCATGTGGAAATAAACAAACAGGGATTTCATTTGACACCTCTACCTTTTAGTGAGGAGAAAAAAAAAGGGACTCTTTTTTCTGTAAGGGGCAATAGATGCCCAATACCTTTTCCTTTATACAAGACTGTCCTGGGTTTGGTGCAGGATGAGCACACAGTATTTATCCCATCCCCATCCCCATGAGCTGCTGGAACCAGGTGGGGCAGTGTTTTCCCAGGCCCCTCCTTTGGGCTCTTCTGCTCATGGCCCATCAATGCCTTGCCCAGGACTCACAGGGAACTCCCTCCAGGAGCTCTCTCTGTTTAATGGGCCATCAAGGAGCCACTGCACGACTCCTCATCCCATTGGGAGATGCTCCCAATGCCCAGGGGGAGGAGCCAAGCATTCCCACCTGGAGAGAATCTGGGATTTGGGACAGGACAAGCAGCCCTGAGCCACTGGATTCCCAGAGGAGCAGAGCTCCCAGACCTTTCTGTGGGATCACTGCTTCAGGAAGAGCCCCTCACCTGGACTGCTCCCCCCACCCTGCTCAGGGTGTGTTCTGACTCTGGCAGTGCTCCTTGGTGTTATTGCATTGATTTTATTTTACTTTACTTTTTTTCCTTTCTTCTTATTAAATTCTGTTTCTGACTTGGAGCCTCTCACTTGTTTTGCTTTCAAACCACGACAAAGACAGTCCCAGGTGAGGTGTCTTGCTGTGCAGGTGGGGATGGAGATGACACTTCCACACAGGAAATGTAACTGCTGGTTAACCCTAGACCATGGGGAAAAACCATCTCCCTGCCCAGAACTGTGTTCCCCCGTGTTTTAAACAAATTGTGTGTACACAGACAGTCCCATGCACAGAGGAAAGACAGACTCTGCTCACTGGGTGCTTTAGGGGAAGAGGTGCCCCATGAATTCAATGTGAAACAGTCCCATGTTTTCCATCCACATCATATTAATACACTGGAAAAAGTCGAGCAGAAGAGGTGGATAACCTTTAAGATTTTGGGAAGGGTAGGGTTGTTTGTCAGTGAAATAAGATCAGCATTTGGAAGGGACATTTACAGACCTCTCAGACCTGGGCACCTTGAAACAAGAGTGGTTCTCATTTCAGTTTAACCTTGAGATAATAATTGCTGCAGCAGCATCACCGTGTTTCTGTTGGTAATTGGCAGTCACTGAGCTGAAGATTAAGCTAGCATGAAGACTGAATTACTGCTCGAGTCTTATAATAAATTGGAAAAAATAGCTAACTAACCTATATTACTGCATAAGAACTAAGGTTAAAAATGGCAACTTCTGCTCTCTGGGTTCATAAGTTACCTGAAAATAGGATCAGTGTTGACTTTAACATGATACAGCCTACAGCAAAGACAGAGAAGACCTTTCCCAACCACATTTATAGAGGAACTCTGACTTTTTTCTTTTTTTCCCTCTATTTTACAGGTTGCATAAAATTATGCAGTGCATAATGAAAGATCTTGTATGGAGTTCCTTGCTAATTCTGCAGTTTTCTGAGGAGTATTTCACAGCAGTGGAAACTGAAGTTTTTGTAGTTATATAACTCCAGGAATACAAGAGCCAGGCCAAGACAATGGGATGTATTTTTGTGGAATTGAAGAGCACCTCAGACACTGTTTTTCCTCTCTCGTGGAGTTAAGCCAGCAGCCAGTCACCACTCTAAAACCAAGAAAACTGCTTGAGTACGGCCAGAAGGAGAACCAATGGACTCCATCAGCTCCCTACTCAAATGTGCTTGTAGTTGCAAGCTGTAATCTACCACAAATAGCCACATTTAGAGAATGCAATTACATGGAACAAAGCTGATGGCTCTTTCAGTGCACAGAGATCATTAGAAAATGGTAACCAGTTGCAACCTATTATTTCTTCTCACCAGAGAAATGAATTGATTACGCGTCGGTTGATTTTGCCGTCACACGTAAGTGGAGTTGTTCTTATAAAAACCACTCAGGCCTGCCAGCTCTACCCTGCTGTTCACAGGGCAGGCATTCAGAGGGAAGCCAAGTCGGCCTGAGGATGCCAAGGAGGCCACAAGAAATCCATTTGCTGCTGCAGACATTAATACCCAGCAGAGGTGAATACAGATTACAGCGCCACTGGAGCAGCTCAGCCCAGAAAGCAGATTATTGTCCACAGTTAGGGCTGACAAATGTGTTAACGTGCCGTCCTGGGTTTGGTGTAGGATGTGCACACAGTATTTATTCCATCCCCATCCCCATGAGCTGTTGGAACCAGGTGGGGCAGTGTTTTCCCAGGCCCCTCCTTTGGGCTCTTCTGCTCATGGCCCATCAATGCCTTGCCCAGGACTCACAGGGAACTCCCTCCAGGAGCTCTCTCTGTTTAATGGGCCATCAAGGAGCCACTGCACGACTCCTCATCCCATTGGGAGATGCTCCCAATGCCCAGGGGGAGGAGCCAAGCATTCCCACCTGGAGAGAATCTGGGATTTGGGACAGGACAAGCAGCCCTGAGCCACTGGATTCCCAGAGGAGCAGAGCTCCCAGACCTTTCTGTGGGATCACTGCTTCAGGAAGAGCCCCTCACCTGGACTGCTCCCCCCACCCTGCTCAGGCTGTGTTCTGACTCTGGCAGTGCTCTTTTGTGTTACTGCATTTATTTTATTTTATTTTACCTTTTTACCTTTTTTCTTATTAAATTATATCTCTGACTTGGAGCCTCTCATTCATTTTGCTTTCAAACCACAACACATGCCATTTGTGCACTAAGCTCTGAGAAGACAATTTCTGAATGAGGCTAAGCTTGGTGCACCTTCACTTTTTGCCATCCTTTCCCAGCAGAATTAATGTGGTTGACACTTTAGGACCTCCTGGCCATTTTTTGGGCAGTTTCTCACTGCAGAGTGAAGCAGTCAGAGTTGACAACAAATGCTGCCCATCAGGTCCTCTAGTTCTTTTCCTTTTTAATAATTAACCTGAGATATTCATTATGCATTCACCTCACCCAACAGAGGAGAACCT
The DNA here is from genome assembly GCF_965231275.1 of Zosterops lateralis. Taxonomy (NCBI): domain Eukaryota; kingdom Metazoa; phylum Chordata; class Aves; order Passeriformes; family Zosteropidae; genus Zosterops; species Zosterops lateralis. The sequence continues at coordinate 1,071,334 of NC_139768.1, forward strand.
AAAAGAATCCTGGACTCACTTCAGAAGGTTTTCTGTGCAAAGGTTGGTGACATCACTGTGGAGTTTCCAGGGTAACCAGAAAAAAAGTTTAAGCTCCAAGTTTTACAGCATCCCAAAAGAGTGTGCTTAGGTGATTCCCAAACCATAAACTGCAGTAATTAAATTCTGAGCTATTTGCTACCCTTATTCAAGCATCTGTTCCATTTCCCAGGAAGCAGCTACTGAATCCATTGCAGCCAAAAATGACTCCACTGTCTTTTGTGGCTCATCTGCCTTCAGTGATGAGCAGCTTTTGTCATTCAGAAGGAGGATTCATTGAAAGCAAAGGTTTTGCTGCAAAAAAATCCAGTAAAGTTCCTTTTATTTCAGTTCTCTTGTTAACTCTCAGTGCAGGAATAAATTAATATCCCTTGTAAAATTTTCCCAATAATTTTCATTTTAAGGAAATTGGATTTGCTCCCCATTTTAACTGGGGGTCGGGAGAAAAGTCTTCCAGTAGTGCTAAAACTCACTCAGTTTATCCCCAGACAAACTCCACAGAGGCATCATTTATCTTAAAAATTCTTCACTGAACTTGTAAAATTTTAAATAGAGAAAATTTTGACCATGAATTGAATTATCGAGGTGTTCACATAGAGTAGAAAAAAAACAAACCAACTTGAGGAAACCAAATCTCACTTTAAAAATAACCGCCCCCCCAAAAAAACCCCCAAACTCACAACAAAAAAAGAAGTAAAAATTCTGCCTTTAAATGAAGATAAACATTAAACACAGTCTCTTTTGGAGCAAACACTAAATTCCCCTTTGGATTCACAGAAAGACTTATTTCAACTAAGCAATTTCAAGCTTTTCAGACAAAGGAGTTACGAGCAGAGGAAATTTTGCAGCAAGTAAAACCTTGGGAAAAATAAATAAAAAAGTATTGCTTTCTAAAAGTATTTAAATAAATACTTTATATAAAAAGCTTTCAAAGAAGAAAAAACAAATAAAACAACACTAGAGAAATTAATTTTCCAAATATCACGGTGGTGTGGCCACAGCTTTATTATTGTCAAAAAAAAGCTTAATTGCCGTGGACTTTTCCCAGCTCCATCTCCCTCCCACTTCCCATACAGGCAGCAATATTAAACATAAAACAGAATGGCTTCTCTTCAGGAAGCGTAATTAAATAAAATTGGGAATATAACTAAGGAAATGAGCCCTTTAAGATTCATTTAAGGAACAGCACACTGGTGCTGGGAATCCAGCAAGGACCGTAAATCCTGCCTGAAGAACAGGCACAGGGACCTGCAGAGAGATTGTTGGGAGCCTTCCAGAGACAATGAGAGATTGATAAATGCAGACAGAGACTCGAATCCAGAATTTTAAACCACACTCAGTCAGACCAGCTTTCCTCACCAGCTCAACCCCAGATTTTCTAATCCCAAATTGCTAAAGTAGTATTGTAATAATAACAATAGTATACATTAGGTATTAATTGCTCCTTTCTCCAGGAAAAAAAAAGTTTCTTGCAAAGAGATGGTGCCTTCCAGAAATACCAATCTTAATGAGAGATGTTGGTGCCAAAGCTTTCCCTACCCTTAAAAGACCTGAGATTCAATTGACCATTGGACTCACCACAGATAGAAGAGTAAGTGAATCTGTGCCATGTGAGAACAGAAGGTGCCTCTGGTACATTTTCACTCTTTAACCTTCTGAGGCAAGAGCTGAAACCTCTATTTGTGTAATCCTCCAGGGCATCTTTCCTCATTCCACACAGAAATTGTTGGTTCGTTTTTCTTTTTTTTCTCACATTTAAGAACCATGATAACACCTAATACTGGCTCTCTGTGTGCTGGGAATGGCTTATTCTCTTACCATTCCTACCCTGACTGGGGCACTGAATCTTATAATATAATTTAACATATTAATATTATAATATATTGTTAAATATATCTAATATATTAAAACATTAATATATTATAATATATTATATATATTATAAATTATGTAATATAATATATTATATATTATAATAATTATATATTATAATAACATAATATTGTTATATTATTATATATTATTATATATTATTATATTATAGATATTATTATATGACATTATATAATTATATTATTATGTATAATTATGTCATATAATTATATATTATATAATTATATTATAAATAATATATAATATATAACATAATATATAACATAATAATATAATAGATATTATATAATTATAAAAATAATTAGATATCATATAATAATATTATATATTATATAATATTTAATTGTCATATATTATATAATAATTATATATAATTATATTATATAATAATTATATATTATAAAATAATATATAATATAATATAATATATTATATATTACTTTAATATAATATATTACTTTAATATAATATAGTAATATTAATGTATATTAATATATATATCATATATATATAATATTAATATACATCTCTCTCTCTCTCTCCATTGACAACGAGCTCCCCCAGTGACTTGACCAGTGACCTTTGCCATACTCTAATTGTGACACCCATAATGATTATTGGGATTGCAAAAACCACAGTGACAGTATGACTGACCTCTCATCTCAAACAGGGAGAGGGTTTCCTGCTCTGAGATGCATCCAAGGGCTCTGTACCCCTGAGTGCTCAGCACACACACAGACCCAGCTCAGGTTTTAGAGGGATGCCCTGGGATGGAGAAGGCAACAGCTATAAACCTGTTTCTGGCTGAGCCAAACCAAGTGACAGATGAGGCAATGATTCTTTACCCTGGCCAGAACAGGCAGATTACAGCAGTTAACAAGCTACAAAAATGGCATTTTGGTTTTTCATCCTGAGCTGTAGGTGGTCCCCAGGCTCAGCTCCTCCATAATTAACCTTTACAGCAGGGGAGGCCTTTTAGACAAGCCTCAGAATAAAATAATCTGGTCACTTGTGTAGGCAAGAAAGGCAATGCTGCAGAGGATAAGCTGAATGGATTTGTCATTCTAGAACATCTAGAAATATTTTTGGACTAAAAATATTTCATCTTCAATCCATCAGAATCATTGTTTCTCAGATAGGGGCAGTGAGACTCCAGCAATAGGTCATTAAAGAGGCTTCATTCCTCTAATTAGCTACTGGTACAAATATAAATATATTGCCTAAGAACAGAGGGTTTATCCTAAACCTACAAATCACAGGATTTCAGTTTAGCACAGAAAGCATTGAAAGGATGTAGACAGAGTTGGTGACAACAGCTAAAGAGACAGCAAGGTGTACAACATGCCAAGGGGAAACAGCTTTGAATTCAAGCAGACTAAAAGGACAACAAAACCATCTCTTTAGCTTGCCCAGATTTTTAAACTGACACAAAAGTTTCCCACAAAATGACCAGCAAGGAACAGTTTCTTGTCATTTTCTATGCCTCAGTACCCCTGGTGACTCATGGGCACAAAGTGAGCCGTGGGTCAGACTCCAGCTGGGAACACAAGGAGATCCTTGTCCCTGCACACTCCTGAAGGGAATCACCACCTAACAGTAAGACAGCAACTTTCTCACCATTTTCTTTTTGAAAGCACACAGATAACCATCAACAGAGCAGGCACTGAAGTCAGGGGAAACAAATCCAATTTCTCCCCAGCTGTACAGGCTGGTCAGAGCAGAACATGGTGCAACCTCAGATTTCAAACTCTGGGCTTTAAATACAGACTGGGGAGAGCACACTGGTGACCCCTTGGGCTCTATCCTTAGCACTCATTATTTCCCTGGGGAGAAGAGTTTCCAAAGCCTGCCTGCAGGGGTTTTAACTATACTGGCACAAAAGGGTTTGAAATAAAACCACTGACAACCATCACAAACCCATCTGAGTCCAGCTGGACAAAAAACACTGTACTGGAAGCCAATGTCTGCTTAAAACACTTTTAGTTTTATCATGAACTTAACTTTACAAAAAAAAAATATATATATATATTTAGTGCATTGCTTAAAAAGCATGGTGAAATATCATTACTCTCTCCAAAATACAGAGCAGCTCTGAGTGACAGGGAATTATTACATCCTTCCAGACAAGAACACAAAACAGGCACCTCCTTTATGAAATCTCTTCTCACAGAGGCACTGACTCAGCTCCAAGCCAAGAAGTATTTTGGACCAGAAATCTCCAAAGGAAGCACTGACAAGGGTTCAGAGGATGGGAACTCACCTTGGGCAGAAGTTTTATGGGGTGGGAGATGTCTACAGCCAGGTAAAGCAGGAGTTAAAAAAGTGATGTACACCTGGATCAAATATTGAGGATCCCATCCAGTACTGTGTGCTACACATTGATCCTCGTGTCCTTTTGAAAGGGTCACAAAGGATGAGCCAGTTGACATAACAAAGGTGCATTTTTTTAAAAAAAAAAGCATTTGAAGCTGTTTCTTGAAAGTGCTTCTTAGTGTAAAACTCAGTTGTTAAGAGATAGAAAAAGATCTTTTCTTGGATTAAGGATGGATTAAACTTTTAGCAATTTATCTCTTTACACGACTGAAAAAAAAAAATCAAGAAATAAGGATAAGGAAGTGGTCAGTTTGCAAAGGAAGCACTGAAGAAAAGATATTTCCTAGGTTTCTAGCCAAAAACTGTCCTCATTCCAGCTTCATACTTCAAAAACATGAATATCAATTCTGAAGGTCTAGAGGAAAACAATAGCTTTCACTATACATAAAAAAGCTCAAAAATATATCTCAAATAGCAGTACAAGATTTTTGAAAAAGGGAGGTATTTTTTTAATAAAATCATTTTTTTTCTTTATTATTTAGCATGGAAAGAAGAAAGGCCTATACTACTGCATAAGAGTAAATATTTCAATTAAACTCCATTGGGATGTGTCAGAACAATTCCAAACACATCTATATTTTAATAATGTATCAGCGAGATATCAATTATTACGTACCAATAATCCAATTAAAAACACACTCTGAATAAACAGCCTGGCCCAAATCCAAGTCCCCAGACTATTTAACCAAGCTAATGGAAACATTAGGTGTCAGCCTGCATATTTTGTTTTCTAATTAAGGTAGTATTTGGCTGACATAGAACCAATTTACATGTAAAAGCCAAACAATTAAAAAGGTCACACAACTCAAACTTTGGCATTTCGCACACGCAAATGGAACTACCCAGCAGAAAACAAATCCACACAGGCAAACTCCAATGAGTTCCACTGCACAGGTGAGTTCAGGGAAGAGCCACAGAGACATAAACCCAGCCTGTGATTTCATCCGTGTCTGATAAGTGTCTACAGTAAAACCTAAATATAAAAAAAACTGTGGGACAAGATTAGGGTTATGAATGGTGGATGCAGAATCAGTCAGAAGCTGGTTTGCTCTCCTCTGGATCAGACTGAATTCCCAGCTGGGATCAATCCCAGGTGCCCAAATTCAGACCTCGGGGTCTGCAGGGAAGAGGAAAAGAGAGGGAGGAAAAGAGAGGGAGGAAAAGAGAGGGAGGAAAAGAGAGGGAGGAAAAGAGAGGGAGGAAAAGAGAGGGAGGAAAAGAGAGGGAGGAAAAGAGAGGGAGGAAAAGAGAGGGAGGAAAAGAGAGGGAGGAAAAGAAGCAATTGCCATGTCACAGAGCATGAAAACTTTGTTATTTTACCACTCCATCCAGCACTGACCCCACAGGTGAGGCCACGTTCTGGTTCATCTGCTTGGTACAAAACCAACCTGGAGGAGAAGCACAGACCAGGCTGAGAAACCCTCTTGCCTACAGTGATGATTATTTTAATGGAAAACTGCTAATAACCCCTACTCAAGGGACAAAGATACAAATCTTTACTGGCTAAACAGAATTATCCCCAGACACTGAAATTTAGGATTTTGTAATTACTTTACTATTCATTTTTTGCTGAATTGCCCCACATATCCCTCATCATTTTTCCACTCCATCAGCTGCACAAGTATATCAGCCAACGAGAATCCAGGTATTCCCAAATCCCCAAATTACTCTGTGGAAAATACAAGTGACTCCAATAGAAGAAATATTGTTTATAGTTGTGTCAAATGTACAGCAGATCACCTCTTCAGGAATGAAAAGGATTTCCATGCAGGCAAATCCCAAAAAGAGAAGCAAGGAGCAACTGGAAAGCATGGATAAGCTTTCCTGGAGTGCTGAAGTGCATGGGAAGGACAAAAGAAAAAGTGCAGTGTCCTGGGTTTAGTGTAGGATGAGCACACAGTATTTATCCCATCCCCATCCCCATGAGCTGCTGGAACCAGGTGGGGCAGTGTTTTCCCAGGCCCCTCCTTTGGGCTCTTCTGCTCATGGCCCATCAATGCCTTGCCCAGGACTCACAGGGAACTCCCTCCAGGAGCTCTCTCTGTTTAATGGGCCATCAAGGAGCCACTGCACGACTCCTCATCCCATTGGGAGATGCTCCCAATGCCCAGGGGGAGGAGCCAAGCATTCCCACCTGGAGAGAATCTGGGATTTGGGACAGGACAAGCAGCCCTGAGCCACTGGATTCCCAGAGGAGCAGAGCTCCCAGACCTTTCTGTGGGATCACTGCTTCAGGAAGAGCCCCTCACCTGGACTGCTCCCCCCACCCTGCTCAGGGTGTGTTCTGACTCTGGCAGTGCTCCTTTGTGTTATTGCATTGATTTTATTTTATTTTTACCTTTTTACCTTTCTTCTTATTAAATTGTATTTCTGACTTGGAGCCTCTCACTTGTTTTCCTTTCAAACCACGACACCCAGTCAGAAATCTCATCTTCCTGGGGCAGCAAGGAAACCCAGACAAGTCACTCATTGTCCACCTGCAGCCCCAGTGAGGAGCCACACCCTCCAGCAGCACTGGGAGGAGTGAAATGCTTCTCTTCCCCACTTCTTTGCTTTTCCCTCCATTAGAACCAGCTGGGGGTTTTATTCAGGTTGGAACATCTGAGGAAATTGCCAACTGTGCCCGTGAGAGTGCAGTGGGGTCAAGCCTGAAGGTGACACAATTGGGCTCTGCGTGATAGATCACAATGCACAGAACATTATCCCCATTTACACCAGCCACGGCAATACATCAGAGCCTCCAGGGCTCTGGGAAGCTGAGTAAGAACTGATTGTGACTGTCACAGAGAGGACAGATCCTGCTAGACAGAAAATTCCCTGCTCTTCAGGCTCAGACGTGGTGGGCATTTTCTTCACAACCACAGGAACACTTAACACAACTCACAGACCAACAAAAAAAATCTCAACCTCGTAATCCCCCAAAATCTTCATATGCCACAGAAACCTTAAAAATAAACATGCAAAGGGGAGCAAAAAAAAAAAAAAAGAAAACAACAAAAAAACCCCAAACAAACAAAAAAACCCAAACAAACAAACCCACAAAAAAAAAAACAAAAAACAAAAAAAAAAAAAAAAAACAAAAAAAAAAAAAAAAAAAAAAAAACCACAAAAAAAACTCTCCAAAAAAGAACCCACAAAAACAAAAAAAACCAAAAACAAACAAACAAAAAAAACCCAAACAAAAACAAACAAACAAAAACCCAAAACAAACCAAACCACACAAAAAAGTCCCCCCCCAAAAAACCCCCCAAAATTCAAACAGTTGACAGGGAAACTAAAAATCTACATAAATAACAAAACATTTTAATTTCAAGCTTTTCCAAAAGGCAGAAGGACCCCATTACGTGCCCCATTACTCAAAAGTGCTTTTTCTTTTTCAGCCAGATTGATTCATTTACACAAGGCAATTCTTTGTGCTCTCAGAACAACAACTGCAATAGAGCAAACAGGTAAAAAAATAAATATTCCCTCCTTATCTCATTGAAAGGGGTAACATCACCTTTGTGTTTATACACCAATATAATATTTTAAAAATCTATTCCATCAGAAGCTGCAGAAATTATTGAACTAAATTTATTAAAGAGGACTGAAATGTACAAACAGCATTAGCATTAATAGAATATAAGCAATATTTACTGCAGTTTATTTAATGGCCTCTGCATTAATAGTCCTTGAAATGCACTTTCTCTCTCTATAAACAGCATTAGGAGGGGGGTAAGAGCTGTTTGCTGGGCTCAAGGGCTTCTGGGCTGCTTTTATTGGGTTTTTCCATGGGGTTTAAGGTCCCCATGGCCCACAAAGGATATCTAATAGAAGACAAAGGCAAACGTTAAGCATTTGAAGATTCAAATCAATCTGAAATATTTTACATTATCACAGTTCACAAATTCACATCTTTCTCTATTATGAATTGTACCACAACAGAGACCGAAGGCCCCATGGGATGAGCCTCTGCCCAGAGACAGAATAAAGCTCAAAGTACTTAGAGAGTTTGGGGTAATAATTGTGATTTTTAAACCCCTTTTTTCTGCATTCTCTCCTTGCAGGTGGATGCAAAACTCATCTAAAGTTTTCCACTTATTAAGATAAAAACGTATTCAAAATAATGAAACTTATCAAAGTAAAAAACAACAACGAAAAACCCAAACCAAAATGAAAAACTCCACCTTCCACAAATATTAAGGTGGGGGTTTGAATTATTCATCCAAAACAGTGAGACAGCTCAGAAATCTCAATCCATCTGATGTGACAAGCACAAGATAATGTTGAACTGATTCCTGCTTTGATCAGGGACTATCAAAGGGGCTCTGTAGTTATGAGTCCCATTGAAATTTAACAGTTCGGAGATTTTAAATGTCTTTGACTCCATCATAACTTTTACCTTTTTTTCTTGGCTGTCAGAAGACTTGAGCAATTTATTTCTTTCTAGAGCTTGAAAAAACAAAGGCGGGTGACATCTAAACACAGTCAACATGTGCCAGCATTAAATCTCTCAATAACGACTTAATAAACCCATCATAACTAAAGCCAGGTGAGTCATTTAATGCTAATTATTTCCAATTAACTGCTTCTTTTATAAACAAAAAGCAAAGTGAAATTTTAATGTTTCTTTATCAACTATGAATATTTCTAATTTGCAACTCCCAGAGCAATCATTTTGATTTTCACTGGTGTTTATGTAATATTGACCAGCTAATTTAAAACCAGAATCCTATACAGCTCCCAACTAGATGAATTACCTCAGTTCCACTGTCAGCTTTGATCAAATCTCAGTTTTAGATAATTTCAAATAATACACTCTAAAGGAAAAAAAAAAAGCAGAAGCACAGGAATTTTTTTTTCCTGGTATTTTTTTTAGTACATCATTATCTTTTCATCAAATCTCATGTATAGAGAGACTTTTGTCTTTGAGAAAATAAACAGTTCTTTGGTGAGGAAAATAATTTTCCCTTAGATTAAAAAAAAAAAAAAAAAAAAAAAAAAAGTTTTTTCTTGATGTTTGTTCTTACAACAGCTTGAGGTTAAGCCAAAAAAATTCAAAGTCCCAGGCACTGAAGTGAAGCCTCTGCCAGTCACAAGTGCACACTGATAGCACAGGGGTAAACTGATTTTTGGGTAGCAGGGCCTGAGAACAGGACCTTGGCTTCACTGCAACCAGGATGTTATTTGTATTTTCATGCCATTGCTTTAACCAAATCAAGTGTAACTTTGCCCAGGTAATGGGGAGAGAGGGATGATGGTGATTCTTAGTTAAACACGAAGGGCCTGGGAATAAAGTTAGACAGGTCAGGTGGGTCTGTGCCTGTATAATCATCAATATGACAAATGACATCATTGTTAATTGTAACGTCAGTTTGATAACTAAGTATGATTATCCTCTTAAGCCAGAATCTTAACCAAGACTCATGAGAATCATTGTTACAGGTTCATGTTTGGGTAGAATCAATGGAACAATGGGGTTTAATGATTAACATGGATCCTTATGGAACAAGAAAAGGATAAAACTGTGTCCATTTTTGACTTTTGTGGAGTCAGATTTGGGTTTGTCCAGGACTCCCAACTCCCAGAGCTCTCAATAAAGCACCACATACAGTCATCTCCAGTGAATAACAACAGCATCCCCCAATTCCCCTCCTCCCTCTCCCCCACAGGACCTCTCCAACTCTTCCCTGAAAAGCAGAGAAGGGTTTTCCTCTGACAATCCACACAGGTAAAGGGATTCCATGATAAAGAGCAATTAAATTGACAGTTTATTTTAACACCTCCCATTTTGCCTGCCTTCACTCTGTGCTGTCTGAGTTCTCAATAAAAGGTTTAATACACTTTTCATGGCACTCAATACTGTGGAACTAAGCAGCTTTATAACTCAAGGTGTGGGACTTGCCCAAGCGTTTAATATCCACTTTAGGATGCTTCTTTTGCAACCTCACAGCTTTTTTGTGGTAAAATACCTGGTGGAAGTTTTGCTCTGGGGCCAAGCAAGGTGTTTACCTGTGCCACACTCAGGTCTCACAAATTAGGGAGAGCTTTCTCCTACCTGCCTTCCACCATAATTTTCTGGATGTGATATCCCAGCCCTTAGGGATGTAGCTCAATGTCCAAATCTCACCAGGCAGGACACAGGGGAGCCCTTCATCTTCTGTGCTTCAGACACTCCCTCCCATCCAAACCCTTCTTTCTGTCCTCTGGCAGGTGGTTTCTCTCTAAAAACCCTGGGAGTTGTTCCGGTCTCACAATGACTGAAGTTATTGACTGCACCAGCCCAGGGATGATCAGCAGCTGCATTGAGCTGTCACAGCCAAAAATGCCACGTCTGTGGATTAATGGCCCGGCCTGTCAGGATGGCACACAGTATTTGCTGTGTGCAGAAGATGAAACATCTACTTTCCCAAAGAGCAGGATTTGCTTGACAATAGACCTCTGCATTGCCCCAGAGCAGTGATATTTTTCTGTCACTGAAAAAAAAAAATCAACAAGCTACAGAGTCTGGAGTAAAATATGGTTTACAAAAGCCACTGAATTGATAGAGCTTCATATTCCTCCGTGGCAGATGTTACAAATATGCAGACAGACAGTCCTTATTGATCCAAATGGTTTGCAGAAACTCCATTTGAAAGCTTCTGTTTCTCTGCTTGACATTTTGACACGAGTGACAAGACAGAGCGAGGAATGCAAATGCACAAGAAGAAACTGTTCTGGTGTTGTAAAAGCACATTCCCCCTACCAAAGAGCTGGTGAATGTTGCACGACTAATCACAGCCTTGGAAGATGCGTGAGCTGACCTAGAGACAGAACAGGAGGGGAAATCTGACAGGACAAACTTAAAATAGCCTGAGAGAATCTGCACAGCCCAGTAAAACAACCACTGTGTGTTCTCTCCCTGTGCCAGGACCAGTCAAACAGCAAGTTCCACCATGTAGAATAACATGAATTTCAGGAAACCTTCATGTAAACAATGACAGCAGCATTCTCACTCCAAATACAGCATTTTCTCCATTTTATTTCCAGCCTTGTTGATGGGCTTGCACCCTCAGCACTCTTCACTGGAGACCTGCAGCCCCCCAGCTCCTCTCCTTGCTCTCCAGGGTTGTCTCCAGTTCCCTTTCCCCAGCAGTTCCATCCCAGGGCTGCTCTGAGGTTCCCTGTCCTGCTCCCACAGCAGCAGAGCAAATCCTGCCTTAAAAAGCCACCTCACTCCACTTGGAAGAAAGCTGGGAGCTCTACTGTCACATCAGTGTCTTCTAGACTGGAAGCTGAAAGCCTTCATGACCAAAGAACCCTCCCAAAAAATTCCCACCATCATCCAAAGCTGCCTTTAGAATCAACAATATTACAATATATTTTCCAGGCCAGGTCTTAAAAGGCAGATGAAATGCAGAAACCACTAAATTTCAACAACCTGTAAATGCTCTTTCTGCCCACACCCAGCACTTCTCAGGAGTTTCTCCTGTCCTGTTGTGAGCCCAATGTTGGGAAAGAAAAAGTGGATAAGAAAAGTCTCTTTAGAGTTTAGAATACAGGATGATGTGGTGATAGAGCAGTTCTCATGGGCTGCAGGCAAAGTCTGGAGGGTTTGTATCTCGTGCTGGTTGGTCACTGGAAATTAGAATATTCAACATAAAGGAGATAGAATGGATTGGAACAAAGCCCTTGTCCCTTTAATTCTCTTATCTCTCTTACCTGCCCCATTGCTCTCACCTTACCACTTTTTCCTGGCCCACTTACCTCCTTTACCCTGCTATCTCCCTTACCTCATACCCTCTCTCCCTCTCTCTTTGGGGTTCCCTCCAGCCCAGGCTGTGACTGAAGGCAAAGCCCTTTTTACCCATGGCCCTGCAATAAACCCACGTGTGTCTAGAATATCTCAGCTCTGCAGAGTTCCCTCTCCCTGCTGTCCATGGATGATCCTACAGCCCAGCACCAGAGCTGACCCTGCACAGGCAAAGCCCACACAGACACATCCCCACCCCCAGCAGGACACTCTGTCCCTTGCTCTGGGGGTAGCAACAGCACCAAACCCACTGGAATCCCCAGTATTGCCTCAAACCAAAAAAATAAATCTGCAGCCTGTAACCACAGCACTGGAGCAGACTGAGCACACAAACACCTCAGTGTCTGCTTACATTCACCTGCAATTATGCACTTCAGCACTTTGGTGGGCTGGCGTGCTTTGCTTCTGGTTAAGTATTTAATTTGACAGAATTATTTCAATATAAATCACATTAAAACACATGAAACAAAAGTCAATTTTTCTGCTGATACACAGAAGAAGCTGTACAAATCTGGAATCTCTCCTTCTCACAGTGTGTAGACTTGCAGTTCAGCAGAGCACTCAAGACTTAAAGTTAACTTAAAGCAGCTGAGAAGTCCCAGGGAGTTTTAGGAACTCACTCACTTCCATAAAATTAGGTATATATTTAATTTGAAATGTGCATTTTAACTCCACCTTTTATCCTTTTAGCAGCAATTTTCACCTGAAGCACAAGGCTCTGTTGTGTTCTACTTAACCACTTTGGAAACAATTCCATCAGGAAATACAAATACACACATTTTACATGATGAAAAGAAGTTTAGAAAGATACTGAAATGTAGAAAAATTTCCAGGATGGTTCCTTTGATGACTGAGTGACTTCTAGAATCACAAACTAAAATCAGACTAATAATTACCTACAGCTGTAGGTAATAAACCCTCAGGCTCCACCTCCCCTCCCATACAGATTCTGTAACAAAACAGTTAAAAATTCAAACAGAATTATTTACCTTGAAAACAACTTGGGGGCACAATGAGCTGTGTTGTGGGGTTGTCACCCAGAAATGTTTCAGATGGTATCTACACTCCAATCACACATTGTTCAGAAATCAGATTCTATCCCAGCATTTCAAACTTTGGCAAAGTGGGCAGAGATCTTCTTTTAAAAAAAAATTGTTCAAGCTTTTTCTTTGCCTTGCTGTATGTATTTATGATTCTGAGGACTTCTCCTCCTCCCTGTGTGATCATATGGGCCAAACAGACCTCAAAACAACTTTATAACTGCAACAATAGAACCAGGCACTGAAAGATAAAACATCTTTCAAAGAAACCTATAAAAAGACAAATTAAAAAAGACAAAGTAACTCTCTGATAGTTGTACTCTACTACAACACAATGTGAAGTTTCTATACCAGCCATTAATGGATTTCAAATAAAGTTATCAATTTCAGTAGGGAGGACAAAATAAAATAATTTTTAGGTAGTACACCTGAAAGTCTCCAGTTAAAAATAAATAATAATAATAATAAAAAAACTCAATTAAGGCTGCCAGCAAATTTAGGATAAAACAAAACTCAGTAAAAAGCTGAAGCTTTATGAATTATTTGCTTCCCTTGTTGGTTACCTTGCAAGCTTGGAGACCCCACATTTCTTTTCTATCTCCCTCCAAGACCAGAAAAAGCATCATCCACCTCCAGGAAGACAGAAACACAGCTCAGAGCACAAAACCCACAGGCAGAGCTTTCTGGGGAGCTGATTGGAGCTGCCTGAGGCTGATTTTTCCCAGCTGCAGCCCCAAGCAGCCCTAGGGAGTGTCTCCCACAGCTGCTTTGGGTGAAATCACTGATTAAAGCTGATTCTCCTCAGCTGAGCAACAATCAGTCCAAAAAAAAAACCCAAAACAGGCACCACCAAACAAATAATTTCAACTCTTAAATAATGTAACGAGTGTTTGTGGTAGAACAAATGGTGTTTTTATTTGTTTCCTAAAAATTAAGAAAAATAATAATTAGCTGAGGCAACTGCTTGTATGATGGGATTGAGGCTTCTCATACAAGTAATACAGATTTTCTAAGCATGAGTTGTAACCATCCTTTTCTCCCTCCCCCTTCACCACATGGCAGGTTTTTACCTTTTAATTTTGCTTTTCTTCAGAGTTTTCTTCTGACTTTCTCCTTGCCTTTCCCAGGATTCTGCCAAAGGATGTGGTTTCTCTGTTCCAACAGGGTCCCCCCAAATGGGTTGTGTTTAGATTTATGTCACTCTTTAGCTGCTCACAATATAAGTTCAAGTCAGTAAAGCAAAATAAAAGAAAATAAGAAGGTCTGGACAGTGGGTGCTGTACCACATCACTAACAGGATTTCCTCTGAGTGCTCCACTTGTCACCAGCCCAACAGCTTTAAACCTGTCTCAGAAGAGAGTAATTCTACAAATTTATTCCAAAATTTAAACAGATTTTAGGAATTTTCTATTTTTAGAGCAATCCCAGCATAAAGTTTAGACTGTAATCCACATTACATGCTCAAAATTTTTATCAAATTCTTAATTTTTGGAGACATTTTCCTATTCAAAGCTACCCCTGAACACCATTTCATGGAAAGCAGGGGCTCTTGACCCCAATATTAAGAGCTAAACCTTCACCTGCTGAAATTCAGCGTGCTTGACCCATTCAGAAGAGAGCTATTCCAAAAATTAAACAGATTTTAGGAAGAATTTTCTTTTTTTAAGCAATCCCAGCATAAAGTTTAGACTGCAATCCATGTTACACGTTCAAAATTTTTATCAACTTCTTAATTTTTTGAGACATTTTCCTTTTCAGAGCTACCCCTGAACACCAGTTCATGGAAAGCTGGGGCTCTTGACTCCAATATTAAGAGCTAAACCTTCACCTGCTGAAACTCAGTGTGCTTGACCCATTCCCTGGAGGGAAGCTGATTTACACAGGTGAGAACCCAGCTTTCAGTGGTTTTATTCTATCAGCAGACTGAGAAAAAAAAGTGAATTGTTTTGCTGAGACTCCACCTACAATGCAGCAATGGTTATCAAAGCAAGGCAGATTATCTGGAGTTTCACTTGGCAAGACAAGGATTGCACACACGTAGTTGTAACTCAGCATTAAAGCATTCCATCAAGTTTCAACTCTGAAATTAAAAAGCACAATTACTTTTTTTTTTTTTTTTTTCCCATTGCAATAGGAAAACATGACATACTAAGAGATCAGAGCAATGCATTCTTCAGATTGAGAGAGCAGATTGCCCGTGGATTGCAAGTAAATAGAAAAAACTGAGTCACAGTTTTCTAAGAAAATAATTTAAATAATTTCTAAATTTATGGGTTGATAGAACCAGGATTGCTGAGCCACAAATGTCATTTTGTGAAAGCTCATCAGCAAAAAGAGCACAATAAAAGGAAGGTACATTTCAGGTACAACCACCTTTGCAATGTAAACATTCCAGTTGGAGTTGGAATAGTTGGGATCATACCTTATTCCCTATTTTTAACTACACTGAGGGAAGTCCCAGTTGAAAAAAAAACCAGAGCACAGTTTGGTCTTCAAAGTTTTCAGAAACTTTCTGCAGTTTTCCTGTTTCAACTTGCATGGTATTAAAGGTGAAGGGTCAAAGCTGCAGGTGGTGTAAATAAGCACAGCTCTGCGAGAGCTTTTTTTCACCTTATGCTCATTTACATCACATGGAAATTATATTTCTCACTTCTTCTGTGAGTAATTGCACATGTATATATATATATTTATATATATATGCATGTGTGTGGTGGATACATATTATATAGAAAGTGAATGCTTTGATCTGTCAAAAAGGAAGATACAAATATAAAACAAGAGACAGGATATGGAAATCATACATTCTGCATTTACTTTGAAAACTGAAAGTTAGGGGGAAAGAAACATTGTTGATGTTCAAGGAGAAACCTGGTGATTTGCTTAAATAATTTAAAACATGAAGGGTTTAACAGCTCAAGTCAGTTAGCTCTGACTTGCTAAGTTTTAAATAAACAAATAATTCCTAGACAGTGAGAGGTCCATTGCAGATTCCCAGATTTGCAGTGTGGACCCTGGTGCAGCAAAACACTCAAAATTTAAAGTTAACTTAAAGCAGCTGAGTAGTCCCTGGGAGTTTGGCCAGCTCACTCACCTGCTGAAAATTAGGCACACATTTAATTTGAGATGTGGGTTTGAACTCCACCATGGATCAGCAATGCACTTGCTCCCTACAGGGATCACACATGCTTAAACACTTTCCTGAAAATGGTTTGATTCTTCAACATCCTGCTCATCTTAGGTGAAATCCTGCAAACATTCAAACAGCTGAGTTCTGTTCTGTGCACAAGAATTGAGGAGCTCTAACATTGCTTGTAAATTAAAGCACATTTCCAAACTTTACAGCACATAGCAAAAGTAAGCCAGGAGGAGAACCCTGATTATGAAAAATGCTAAAGTTAATCCCCAAAATATTCACAATTTATTCCACAAATGCAGGTCAGTTGCAATTACAGTGTTTTAGCCTATAATATGTAAAAGATCTGGAGTGAAAGCAAAGATGCCTCATTAAAAGAGGTTTCCCAGCCCCTGCTCTGGGATCCCCCTGGGATTTGATGCAGCAAGTCAGCAGCAGGTTTTGTGATAACAGCAGCTCAGGAAACCTCCAGGAGGTTTGTGTGCCACAACAGATTGTACCCTCACAGCCACCCCAGCACCTCCTTGCACTTTCCTGCTGCTAAAATCTTAAGTTGGTTATGAAAAAAAGATTTTTTTCCAATGCAAATCCTTGCACTCTTTCTCCAAAGCATCTTTACAGATCCCTGTGCGTGTGTAGTCTTTTAGTGCAGCTGTTTCTGCCATAACTAATTAGTGTATTTATGGAAGTTGTAGGTTTGTTAAGACAACAAAAAACAAAATAAATACGACAAAAGAAGAAGAAAAAAAAAATCCAAAGCTTTTGTAGGCCAAACCTCTAAACAGCATAAATCTAGTCAGCTGTATTATTAATTTTTAATTAGTGTGAAGCAAATAGTGCAATTTGTGCCAAGGTGCAAAACTGCACCACTTTCATGAGGAACCACCTTGGCAAGAGAGAAAAATTAATCCCTCTAAGGGGACTCCTTCTCTAAGCCCACCATCAATATTCCTCATTTAAAAAGTGGTAATCTGAGGATACTCTTCCATAAGGCTGGGTTTATGTCACAGTTTGACTTTTCCTCCCTACTGCTGCAAGTAGAAATGCAAGAAATGTGGGCACTTTAATCACCCCATAAACACACGTCTTGTGTAATTATGCAAATCAAATTAGGAGCAGTGAATGGAATGTTTATTTCTCCAAAAACCCTGACCCAGACTGCCTGCTGACTTTTCCTGGTACGTGAATGCATTTTTACCTCTGCTCAAACAGAATTTTTCACCCTAACGTAGACAGTGATTTTGCTGCACCAGGACCTAGAGCCTTTTCCAAAGAGCAGTGTTCCAACAAAGCGAACAAATCCAGCTGCAAAGGGAAATTACAACCTGGTCTTAGGGATACATTTGAGAAGACACTAAATTATGCCAATTTTGAAAGAGGGTGATGAAGAATAGGAGGGAGGACAGGGATCCACTAGGTTTGGCATTCAAATTTCTGTTTGGGAAGGAAACAATGTGTTAGATTTTGGTTGGGGTTTTTTTTTTTCCTTCTCATATGACATTTTACACTGGTAACATTTGCATGACAAGACATTAAATAAGCTGTATGTGTTGCTCTATTTTTTCACAAAGAAAAAAAAAGGTTTTGTACAGCCATTTCTACCACGATCATAGACATGGCCATTAAAACATTCCTCTTTACAAAATCAATGGGGAAAAAAAAGCAGAGCTGTGCTTATAGTCTTGTCATTCAGGGATGTGACTTCAACAGGGAGCGTTGCACCCATTATTCAACAAATTCAGTGAAATCTTAAAGAAAGGGATGGCACCAGAGGGCACAGTCCCTGCAGTGCCATTTTCTCCTGCCTTTGCAGCTCCTCCTTGCCTCACTCCATTGGTTCCTCCCCATTTTCAGTCATGTACACAAAAAAAAAAAAACAAAAAAAAGAGTTGAGCAGTTTTTTTTAAAGGTTTTCCCCGTAACCTAAAACCTGTTGTTCATCAAAGCATTTATATATATAATATATACGTCGTAATATATATAATATATATTATATATATATGTATAACAAAACACAGAAAGTTAAATTAAAAAAGAGCCACACAGCACAGCAGACATGTAAAAACACAATAATCCTGTGCCTAAATTTAGAAACTGTGTGGAAGTTTAAATCCTTGTTAGGAGGAAAATGTTCTCTGTTTATTGTTTGTTGGATTTGAGTTGTAATTCGCCTTTAAAGCATTTTTTACTGCTATGCTAATACCAGCTGCTACTTTCTCTCAGTGAATTGTCATCTTGGCTGTAAAACAGGGTTCTGGGGAAAGGAGAAATCTGAGCATGGTAAATTTTTCTAGCAAGAAATAGATATTTTTTTTTCTCTTAAAAAAACCATACCTGTAAGGGAACAAGTGTTGAAAATCCATGGGAAAAATAAAAACAAAAAAAGAAAAGCATGGCCCTCAGTCCCAGTAACAGGTCTTCTTTGGCACTTGAGAACAACCACAAGTAGTTTGCCTTTTTATTCATATAGAACAAAATTTACAAAGTCATTCATACATTTTTGTTTGTTTTTTTTGTTGTTTTTTTTTTTTTTACTTACTTCGAAAATCGGGAATATTCAAAATACACTTTTACCCCACTTCATTCTTCCGTTATTTACAACTATATACAACGAAAAACGTCAAGAGTCCGTTTTATCCTTTTTTTTCTTCTTTCTTTTTTCTTTATTTTTTTTTTTTGCGCGCGTCCCTTTTTTTTTGAAATTTTTATATTAAAAAAAAAAAAAAAAAATCAAATCTCTGCTGGTCGTTTTTCACACCGTTTTTGTCCCCCACCCCCTGTTGTCATATGGACGTCCCGTGCGAGGGCTCCATCGCTTCTGGGATGACTCCACTTGGCACTGCCTGGAAGGCCATTGGGATGGGCGTCTTCACGGGGCTCTGGCGGAACAATCCCCCGTTGGGCGACCTGTGTTTGCACTGTATGGAGGGCATGGTGGCCGAGCTGCTCAGGGGCAGGGGCAGGTTGCTGCCCGAGGCGGCCGTCAGTGTCCTGCTGGCCCCGTGGGCCGTCTGTTCGGGCAGGAAGGTGCTGACGGACAGTTGGGTGTTCTGGTAGTCGCGCACGGGCTCCAGCGGCTGGGCGGGCTGCATGCCGCCGATCTCCAGCGCTGAGATCTCGATGGACGCCGGGGAGAGCTGCTTGTGCGCCATGTCCTCGTCCATCAGGCTGTTCATGCGCCGGTGCACCTGCTCCAGGTTCACCTCCTTGTCCTGGGGGGGAAGAAATCACAACGGTCAGTCCAGACATCATCTCTGACCCCAGGTGCTCTGTAGTATCATCCATGGACAGCGGGGACAAGGAACTCTGCAGAGCTGAGATATTCTAGACACACGGGGGTTTATTGCAGGGTCGTGGGTAAAAAGGGCTTTGCCTTCAGCCACCAGCCTGGGCTGGAGGGAACCCCAAAGAGAGAAAAAGAGGGGAGAGAGATGGGGTAGAAACGGGGTAAGAGTGGGGAGAAGAGAGCAAGCAAGAGATTGGGGAAAAGAGGTGAGAGGCAAGAGAGGACAAGAGGGCAGAGGGGTAGAACAAGAGAGAGGACCTTGTTCCAATCCATTCTGTCTCTTTTGGTGTTGAACATTCTAATTTACAGTGACTAACCCGTGCAAGATACAAAACCTACAGACTTTGCATGCAGCCCATGAGAACTGCTATATTACCATGTCAGTTTATATTCTAAACTCTAAAGAGACTTTTCTTATCCACCTTTTCCCTGATGCCTTTGGCAGAGTGGAAAGGCGACATTCCTGACTCCTTTTGTTTTCTGTCCTTCAATCCATCTCCAGCTCATCCCCGTCTTCCTGCCTGCCATGATCACATCTCAGAGCTGCCCTTCATTTCTATTTCACTCACAGGTTTTACATCTCCAGTATTTCTTACCATACAATCATATCCATAATTCCTTCCTGTCCCATCTTTCCCAACACCGGCCTCCCTGCCTTTGCTCTGTGTGACAAGAGTTGCTGATCTCTCATTACAGCACTTGGGTTTTAACTGTTCCTGCACAAAACCTCGGGGTCCGGCAACATCTCCAGATGAAAAACCTGCTGAAGAAAACAGCAGCTCAATCTTGGCCTGCTGGAGCTGCTGATGTTGTCAATCCCATCCTCCTGGGAGGTAAACTGATGGCTGTGCTTCAGCTGGCAGGGGCTGGCATCAGGGACCAACCAGCACATCCATCACACCCTTTGGCTCACCTTGCACAAGCTGAGAAAAAAATCCCATAGCAGGCAAAGAAATCACCTGGGACACCAAATTCCAGTGGGCAGCTCACATGACAGCTCACCCCTATCTCATCTATCTGCAGAGCATTTTCTAAAGAACACATCAGTAAAAAACCCCTGAACTTCAGGGTGGTTGCTCCATGTGTTGAAACTCACTGGGCAGGGGTTGAGGTGGGGATGAATTCTTGCCTTCCCACCAGGGAGCACTGGGTCACCAGTGTGGCACAGGATAGGAACCTACTGGAACAGCACTGAGAGGGGACTGGGAGCCCTGGGGAGGGAACCACACATTTGTGTTTGGAGCAGCTGTGTGACAGACCATAAACTTGTCACCTCAGCACGTCATCTGGAAAAAGTGACCAGAGCTCAGTGCTGGTCTTTAGAAAATGCATCACCATCTTCTGAGAATGCCTTTCCTAATGCTCCCAGAGTGGTCTCTTCAACCGAATGTCAGAACCACCCACAACACATTTTAGCTTCCACGAGGAAATACAGCAAAAGGAGTTGTCTTCAAACCCTGAAGTAGCAAAGACCTGTTTATCACCTCAGCACGGCATTCAAAATGCTCAAATTGGGAAGCCACAAAACTGCCAGGGTGAACTCAACCACCTGGGAGGCTGCCTGACTGAATTTTAACAGCTGGCATTGTATTGCCAATAAAAAGGCAGTACATTATATAATTTCTCTCCGTTTCATGAAGCACAGCTATGATTGCAGTGGCAGTTATTTGATGCAAGTGTAACACACACAGCAGAACAGCAGCAAAGTGGAACTGGAACTGGAGAAATTCCCTGCTCCAACAGAAACCTGTGATTACATCGCTCAGACAGCAAGAGTCCAACCTAGAAGGAAAGGAGGACTACCCAAAACTCCTGAGTTCCAGTAATCCCTGACTGCTCAAGGTCAACCTGTTATCAAGTGTTGGTTGAACCCACCACCAGCAGCCTTAGTGATTCACACCAAGATGAATGTACAAGGTGTCACTGCCACTCCCTCCTCTTAATCTTCCATCACTGGTGTTTCCAGCTGGAGCACAGAGAATTATTGTCTTATTCCAGTGGTATCCTCTGCTAAGAAACTTTCCCTTCCCCTGTAAATTGACAATCCAACTCCAAAGTCCTCGATTCCAGTCAATGTCAGCCACAGGTTCAATTCCAACCTTGTGATTTAACATCCCTTTCTACATTACTCAAGAACCGTTGAATTTGCTGATCCCTGCACGGGTTTGGGAATGGATTAGTGTTACATGATGTACAGTCCAGACCTGTGTCCTCAGCTTAGGCTAAATCCATATTGATCCCAACTGGAATACAATTGCTCCACAATTACAGGCCTGAGCTGCACCTTGCAAATTCTTTGCTAATCAGTGGAAAATGAATTCCTATTTAATTTATGTCATAAATTCACCGAAATCCCAATGAGGCTCCCAGAAACCTGGGGGGGATACAATCTTCCTGACCAAAGAAGAAAATAACTTTTAGAAAATCTTGCTTTTTCAGCCAAATCTTCTAATCAGATAATTTTGAGTCAAGAGAAAAATCAATGGATAATAAAATAAAAAATAAACTTTTTTGACAGGAAGGGGATCACACCACACTTGATCAGATAACCCCAGCAGCTGTATCAAGTCCTTCCTGACAACAAACACACCTCACCTGTCAGACCCTTCATTCAACACCTCAGACAATGCACTAAGCTGATGATAACTCAGAGGCTCTTTCCTAAATTCTGTAGCTGGGAAACTCAAGGATTTATGGTACAGTGGATTACATGGATTTAATTCATAATTTCCTCAGCTCCTTTTCCTTGAAGTAAAATTGCAGAACTGGGGTAAATGTGACGAAATTTCTTACATTATTCTCCATGAGAGTAAGAGCTTGATCTCTCTGGGTGGGTTCCTTTGGAGCAGGTGTCCCACCACTCACTGCTGATTTTCCTCACCTTTTTTGGCAACAAAATCTTGCTGCCAAGTTCTGCTGGTCCCCAAGCTCCAGCTAACACCGTGTATGATGATATTGTGTCTATGGAGCCCTTGTTAGGTACCCTGTACTATTCCTTTTCTAAAGGATGCTGCCAGCTGGGATGTGAACTCTTAGCTGGCATTTGGATATCTGGGACTCATATCCTTGTCAAGCCTCCACTACAAAATAAGAAAACAAACTGAGCAAATATTAGAGCAAATATTCCTAAATGAGGCTTTGGCGAAATGCTTGTGACTCACTTAAATTTTTGTGAGTAATTTTTTACTTTTGCCAAATATTATGCCTCCTTCAGATCCTTTCAAGTGAAAATATACACCAATGTTTTATTTATATTTAATTTTTTTTTTTTTTTAAATTTATTGCAAGTACAGGAAATGCTGGATTTGCAGTTCCTTATGTCCCACAATACAGACTCGTGTTTCACTGTGCTAAAATTTTCATTCTCAATAAAGATTCAAACACAGACATCACATTCTACCTACACCAGAACACTTTATGGAATACATGGAATAGAGAAATAAACACTTGGGATCTCTTTATTAAGAGGTAGAGGTGACGATTTCATTTCCCTGATTCTCTTTCTTCAACTTGCTGGCCTTATAAAGATCAGAGAAAACTTTTTAAAGGCTTTCAACAGGCCAGGAATTCGCATTATTCCTTCTTTGCAATGTCAAAATAAAATGTTTGCAAAGGTTATGGAAAACAACTTGTCTCTGAGGAATTATAAAACCACATTTTTAAAGGTTCTTCCTTTTTTTTCTCTGTCTTATTAGACAAAGAGCAGCTAAATAAGTAAATGTCAAAGTTTGTTTGAGACTATCTTAATGGTGATTGAATGATTCTTCAAATATTTAAAAAAACACCCTAAGATAAAACTCAGAAATCCTTGAAAAGATCAGTTTGTCACTGCCCACCATAAAACTGCTTTGAATCCCAAGATTTCCAGAGGTTTTGGGATGGCTTTATGTGACAAGTCAACCTTTCAGAATCTGTAAATTCTGTAAACCTCATCTCTTTTTTCCCCTTTATTGTTCTTCTGGGAAATTCAGTAACGCAGCATATGTTACTGAAAACTAACAAGCTAAATGGAGAAAGGTTTAAATGGCAATAAAGCCAGAAAAAGAAATCTTAAAAGTTATGATGTTTTTGTTCCATTGTCAGCTCCATGCTCTCCTTTTAGTTCTTTGCTTCTCATTATGTATCAGTTCAATTTGTTAAAATTTCTTTATTGCACATAATATCTAGAATTTAGTTAATATTATAAATCTGTCACATCTCAGACATTTCATGCCAATTCAACTTCATTTCTCAACTATGGCTGTGTTGGACACAAGTGTATGTTTGTGCTGCCAGAAAAAAAAAAATTTTTCCTTTGCTGGCTTCATAATTTTTCAATATTAATGTTGTACTCCAAATAGATCAGTTGAAGACATTAAGGAAGGAAAAGCCATTCAGTGAAGGAAAAGAAATGTGTAAAGAAAATTAATTCTACACCCAAAATAAGGCTTATCCCTCTGCAGGCTTAAGGAAAACCAGCTAACCAAACATTGCTCCTGCTCAGGAAATTCTCTTATTCATAAATACCAAGTGAATTTGAGCTCAGTTTGAAGGGCAGGTCTCTGATATGTCCAAGTGGCCTCTGATAACAGCAGGAGCCCACCCTGCTTTGGAATGGATTTAGAAAATGTTCACCAGAATTATCTGGGAATAACTAAAACCTGCATGGCCACACCTGTGACTCCCTCTCAGGATTAACCAAGTCTGACTTTTTTCACACAGAGTGAAATTATGGCGAGGTATAAATGCAGACACTGTGATTTACAGAGCAATCACTTTGGTTTTTCTAGCTGATTTTCTGGGACTCTTGACAGTGGGTTCTGATAAAAGTCACATTGAAAGGATATGCTGCTAACTTTGGAGTTAAAACAATCAAATTCAAGGGTGTTGGAAAGGAGCTACAGTTTTTTTTTTTTTTTAAGGAATTGCCTACATGGCTCTAAACACAATTAATTAAAAGGTAATATTGCCCAGCTGACTGGTTCACAACACTTGAGGTTTTCCAAGTGAAAAATCTTTTGAGAAAAGCACTTTTATTAAAGACACCATTGTGATGTCTGGTTTTGTTTTTTTTTTTTTTTTTTTTCCTTGTGATTTCTGTCAGCTTATGACAGACTCCAAGAAAAGCCACTTCAAGGCATAAAAACGCTACAAGATGATGAAGCAGTTCCAGTGAGGAAAAAAAAAAAAAAAAAAAAAAAAAAAAAAAAGGAAGACAAATGCCCAAACAGGAAAGTCTAATATCTGCAGAAATGTGATGCTAAAACTATGCCAAAAGCTGTGATAAGTTGCATCAGCATCCAAGCCATGCAAATAAAAGCACATTAGAGTGGGGAATAAAAAGATTGATGGCCCTGACCCCAGAAAAACTGAAATTTCAGACACGAAGCCAATATGGGCAGAAAGGCTCATACAGGGAGGGAATACCTTGTCATATGTCAACACCTCCCAGCCAGGTGCTGCTAACTGTGCCAAGAGTTAAAAGCCTGTTAAAGTAGTTAATAAGAGTCAGGAGAAATGCAGAAAACAAATGCTTTTTAAGGTAATACAGCCTTAATCATCAATCAGGGCAAGTTTCTGGTTTGTTTTTTTTGTTTCCTGTCCTGGGTGACAACATGAAGGATTATCTTTTGGTGAGAGAAAGAAAACAAATGCTAATATTAGGTTTACATTCTGTGTAAGAACTATTAAAAAAAAAAATTAGGTAATTTTATGATTAGGGCTGGGTTTCAAAATTTGATACAAACCCCAGTAATCAGACAGATATTTTCTCTTGTGCCCTTGACCAGGAAACACTCTGGTCTCTCTCCTGCCCATATAAAATTCCTCTTGACTCACACCTGTGTGTTCACAGTGACATCAGACACAGGTGGTGGAAGGCACACCTGCACCTACTTAGAAAGGAACATTGAGGTACTTCCAGGCACAGTCAGTCCTACTGCAAAACTGAAAAAAGGGGGCAGAAAAAAACCTGAAACAGCAAAGTTGCCCTGCTCAGGTACCTACAAATTATTCTCTTCTTGCTCAGCATCAAACCCCAGCAAGCAACTGCAGTCTGTGGGGTCTCAGACATCATGGACTCAAACATTTAGTTTGTTAAAGAGAAATAAAGCAGCAGCAGCTTTGCATATGTGCAATTGTTTAGGATTATTCTGAAATCCTGTATACACTTAGGGTCATCATCATTACTTTCAGTTATAACTCCTGTATATGTAATTTTAATTTATTCCAGGAGGCTCTGACAGACTGGGCAAAACCAGGGATAACTGTCTTGCTCAAGAAGAAAAAGCAGTGATGATGTATGGAACAGATGTGCTGCACGACAGTGACAATCCAGCATGGTGTTCCATTAATACAAATAAGCCCTTTTTAATACACTCACTGTGTGACACTCATTATTCCAGAGATTCTGCAGTGAAATGCAGAGAGAAGTGCAAACAGATGCAGCGGTGATGGATGTCTGCTGTCACTAATTTAACACAGGCAACTGACCCAGCCAAACAGCACTTCTTGTTACAGGAAATTTTGCTGAGTGGTTTCTCAGTATGCTCTGCTCAAAGCTGGTGTGACCACAAGAGAATCTTACTAGAAATATCCAAGGATTCACCTCAAGGGTCTGCTTGAAAACCTGCTTTTAGAAATAAGGCCCAATCCTGCAATCAAGCTCCTGCTCTTACAAGTGGAAACTCCACCATGTATTTTAAATTAGCAATTAGCTAAATTATCCTCCATAAACCAGCTGGTGGAAGAAGGCACTGAGAGTGACATCAGGTGAGGTCCAGCTGGCTGTTACCTAATTGAAAGAATAAAAGAAATGGAAGTTTTGCAGCCTGTTAATTTCATTCAATGTGGAATCATCTGCAAAGAAACAAAACTTCACAAAAATTATGTACAAGAGGCCACCTTATTTACTAGGTGATTCTCTCCTTCACCAGAGAGCAGAAATTCCTTTTTGAAGAGACAGCAATACTTTTTTATCCTTCTAAATAAACCTGAAAAAAAAAAAAGGTGAGATATTACAGAATACTGCAAAGTTGATGTCAATGTGATAGAAGATGATTTCAAATACATTGCCAAAATTTATTTCCAGCTACCCTCAGCCAGGAAATTGGTGTAAATAAATTACTACCAAAAGCCTGGACACCAAACAAGTAACAGAGACTTCATGAAGCAGTTCCCATCTTCCCACACTCCTGCTGCACATCTGACCCAGGCTGGATTTATCTAACCTGAAATCACATTTATCTAACCAGGGCTCTAATTCTGATGTGTCCCACGGGTCCTGCCTGTGGGCCCTGCCATGATCTCCCCAGTAGGTTGACAATGCACACCACTTTAAACCAGCTAAACCTCTCTTTGTCTTATTTATCCTTTTCAACTGCATCCCTGTCTCTGTGAATAAATACACAGGACACATTCCTGATGGGGGAACAGCAGAGCCCTGCAGTGATCTGCTCCCACATCCACCACCATCCATTAAATGCAATCACAGTCCAGACCCCACAACAGACCAAAACTTGCCAGGGAAGAGGCTGTGGCAGCATTTTCATTTGTTATTCAGTATAAAAGGGGACATTCAGCCTCATGCTGAGTTATTCAAGCTGTAAAATCCTTACCCAACCTTGGTTCGCCACCAGCCGGTAACTCAACGACAAAGAGAATGAGTGAGTGGGTTCACATGGTACAGATGGTTTTTTCCACAGTTTTCACGACGTTAAAAATGGACAGGACAATAAGAGAATGCAAAGAAATGTTTTTCTCAGCACGAGCAGCAAAATGCAGGATGGAATGAGTGCTGGTTGATGAGCATGCCAGTGTCTCTGCAGAGGAATTCGGGAGGAAGGAGAAGTGGAGGAATCTCTATTGTGTGCACACTACAGACTGCAGTCACAGCATTCCCAACAACACAGAGTTGGGGTCAAGGGGAGCTCCAGGGGAAGGTAAAAATGAGGAGGAAACTAAAGGGAAACTAATCTGTGCAGGCATTTTCGACAAGAAACCAATTATCTGTGTGTTTGTTATAAATTCTCACCATGCTCCTGAGGCCCAGCCTCACATCATTGGCCATCTCCAGATGGAAAAGGGAAAGGAAGATGTGGGGAGAAGAAAAAAAAAAAAAAAAAAAAGGATCAAGATAGTGAGGCTAATAATGTAATTAATATTTCACTCTTTTTTTAGCAAACATATACTCATCATTTCTTATATTTCTGGTCTGAAATCCCATTGCAACAAGAGGATGGCCCTCGAGAGGGTGGTGTTTTCAGAATCTGACATCATCTAAAATCACACTGTGAGGTGACAGATTATTCTTTTAATGAAGAAAAAAATTAAATTCATCAAGGTTCTATTTCAAAAAACTCACTAAAACTTAATGGTTTCTCTACATGGCTTTACACATTTTTTAAATCCTAAATTATAATCTAGTCCATAAGGGATGCAATTTCTCACTCTGGTGAGCTCAAATCAAAGCAACTCCATCCTTTAACAGTCTGAATTACTCTATTGGAGCATCAGGCACAACAGATTGCTCCACACCCTCCTTCTTCACCATTCCTGTCTAGTCACGTCCAAATCTCAAAAATTCCCTTTTTTTTTTTTTTTTTTTTTTTTTCTATTATGGCAGGAGGAGAAGGGAGAGTTGGCACAGGAGACAAAGAACTGTTTTTACAACCTGCCTGATGCCCAGGGTTAGCTGACTTCACAAAACCCTTACACCTGACTATCAGCCACCATTTCTGCAATTAAAAACTGAATTTTGGAAAGATTTCTGCATCTCCCCCATTCAGGGCTGTATTTTGGAAAACTGCCCAAGCTCCTGTTTTGACAGAAGACAAGACATGACCAGCCAAATCATTAAAATAGCTCAGCATAATAAAAATCTGGCCACCAGCTTCCTGAAAGATAATTCTTGCATACTGAATATTTCTGAAGAAACAGAACTTGTTGTGCTGAGTGAGTTTTTGTAGCTCTTTTTTATATATGTGCCTATAAAAATGAGTCTGGACTTATGGAAAATCATAACCAAACCATTGATTAATTTAAAAAAATAATAAAAAATAAAATGTTTTCCACAGTATCTGTGATACCTTAATATTTTAGTAATATTGACCACAGGTTATTTTATTTCGGGTATAAACCACAAAATTATTTCAATTCAATTGATAAATAGGTTTATGAATTGCATGTTAATATCATTGCATGGCAAGGCCAATCTTCACCAAATAACTTCAATGCACATGGAACTCCCAGTTTTTTGCTTCACACGTGGTGGTTTCAAAGCAAACAAAGTTTGATCTTCTGCCACTAAAAGGAATGGAAATATTTTGGTGCTCTGGGTGAGATTAGAAGACACCTCTTATTTAATTTTATCTACATGTTTAAATGCTTAGGCAGATCAACACCTAAGGCATTTTACAAACCACAAAAATGCAAAAAGAAATTTGAGAAAAAAGTCACATTTTATGCCTTTTTTTTTTTTAATTTTATTTTAAACTCTTACGGATTTTGTTATTTTACACCCCCTTCAAAAAAATCAACTTTAAAATACCACCGTAGGCTGAGATAAGACATACAAAAATTAGCTGTGTAAACACTGTGTGAAGGATCTAAAAGAATCTGACACGTTAAGGCTCCAATTCAGTAAAACACACAAGCTCATGCCAAGCTCATGAGTAGCCACAGAAAGTTCTCTGGGACAGGCAATGCAATGCAAATTAAACAAGGACTTACACAAAGTGAAATTTTAAACAGGTTATTTCTTTTGGATTTCCCTGCATGGCAACGCTCGTTTTTTTAAAAACTTATTTCTGTTGAATAATTTTCTTCCCCTTCCCCACTGAGGTTCATGGCAGGTAAAATCCAGGTTATATCCCTAAGGATCCCATTAGCAGGGTTTTCTTATGTGAGAGAGAAAAAAATTAAACCAAAGACAAAATTCCCTTCCTTGCAGTTAGGGAAATGTGCTGGTACAAAACTGAATTTCTTGGCCCCAGTGCCATAAATCATGGGGATGACACGTCACTGTTAAATCCATTCCAGCCTTGGCCAAAACCTATGGTGATCAATAGGAGGAGCTGAGTGGTTCCATTGGATCCTGGGAGCAGGAATTACAGAATATCTGCTTCACTCTAGGCACCTCCAAAGAGAAAATCTGGTTTTTTCACTCACATTAAAAAGGCAACGTGGAGTTAGTTAAAGGTGCCCTTCCAGCTATTACCAGCTTTTCTGTACAAGGTAACTTATAGATTATAATATATATATTATATTATAATATAATATAGATTATAATATAAGATATTATATCAGCCCCCTTTTATTTTATTTTTTTTACTGGTTCTTCCAGCTTATACTTCATCATCAAACAACATTAAATTTTGCATTCTGGGTTGACTGATTCCTAACGCAGCTCTGCTGATTTAAAAATTCTAGTTAAATGAAGTTCCTCAGCTTATTACATTCAAAGCTGGTTTTGAAACTGAATTTCTAGATGGCATTAAAATGTATTGTTTTGCCAATGTTTGCATGATTTATTTTCCCCAAACAAGCCTTTATTTATTCTTAGAAAAGTAGAATACAATACAGCAGTACAAACAAATGATAATTTATATGCAACTGAGCAAAAAATGTACAAAGATTTCAGACATGTCATTAAAATACAGAAAAAAATAATTTAAAACAAAAACAAGATAAAATATAGAGAACATGCAATGAAGGGAAAAAAATAAAATATCAGCTTGATGATCTCATGTTTCCTTTCACTCTCAAAAGGAACCATCCTGGGGCAAATCAAATCATCACATAAAAAGATAACACCACGAAGGAGACAAGGTAAATGAAGCGACAAGGAAAAAAGACAAAGAAAGTGAAAATAATGGTGAAAGCAAGAGAGTCTTTAATAATCGAAACCAATCACACTGAAGGTACAGAAGGTGGATCCCCATGGGACACACCTGGCTGGATGTCCTGGGTTGTGGTGTAGGATGCACACACAGTATTTATCCCATCCCCATCCCCATGAGCTGCTGGAACCAGGTGGGGCAGTGTTTTCCCAGGCCCCTCCTTTGGGCTCTTCTGCTCATGGCCCATCAATGCCTTGCCCAGGACTCACAGGGAACTCCCTCCAGGAGCTCTCTCTGTTTAATGGGCCATCAAGGAGCCACTGCACGACTCCTCATCCCATTGGGAGATGCTCCCAATGCCCAGGGGGAGGAGCCAAGCATTCCCACCTGGAGAGAATCTGGGATTTGGGACAGGACAAGCAGCCCTGAGCCACTGGATTCCCAGAGGAGCAGAGCTCCCAGACCTTTCTGTGGGATCACTGCTTCAGGAAGAGCCCCTCACCTGGACTGCTCCCCCCACCCTGCTCAGGGTGTGTTCTGACTCTGGCAGTGCTCCTTTGTGTTATTGCATTGATTTTACTTTTTTCCTTTCTTCTTATTAAATTGTATTTCTGACTTGGCGCCTCTCACTCGTTTTGCTTTCAAACCACAACACTGGAGAACTGAAGTGAGGAGAGCACAGGACAAACCACAACTCTTGGCGGTGACAAATCTGGGTCCATTGCCCTGCCAGCCCCTATTTCCATGGGTAAGGTGCACTGGGATTCCTCTGCTCTTCCAACACCACAAGAGACTCTCAGTGGGCAACTTTCCTCACCACTAGAGCTGGGAGAATGGATTTCTGAGGTAGGCTGCGGTTTGCACATCAGGGAGTTTAAGGCAGATCACAAGAGGCTGCCCTGGCCAGAGAAACAGTTTTGGTTTATTTTCCCTTTCACTGTGAACTGCCAAAATACTTGTGACAATTTTTAGAATAATTTTCCTACCTCTCACTATCTTGTAGAGCTTGCAGAGTTTAGACTTTTTGAGATTCAGGACATTATTAAGCTTGGAGTAGCAGGAAATGGGAATTATAACAAGACCGTTCCCACTCTGAACAGGACCTGAAATGCTGCCTCCTTTTCATAATTCAAAAATAAAAAGGACGGAAAAGTGAAAAGAATATATTGAATAAAATGATTTTGCAGAAGCGTGAGAAAGGAGAGAAAACACAAACAAAGCTGTGCAGACTGTGATTGTTAATGAATTATAAATTTGACACAAGTTATGAGACAAGGACTAGAAGCAACTCAGGAGGGGGAAAAGAAAACTCTGCAATGCCTTAACCAATAAAACCCCCAAATCTTCTTGCACCACAGATTCCCAAACACACTGGGGCTAGTTCCTGAAACTCTTACATTGCTGGGAATAGCACAGCTGGTCTGGAAAAAGAGATTTTTGATGAATCATGTATATTAACTGTGCAAAAAAAGAATCAAACCAAGAATTTCTTGGGGGGTCATTCTAACATGGTCTTTCAAGAGCTGTATCACTCATATAATATAATATATAATATAATATATAAGTGGATCAATATCACCTCTTATGAGATGCATCAATTATCCCAGAAAAAAAAAACATCACCCTGCACAAGTGACTAATTTTGTTTAGCATGTCTGTTTTTTTTTTTTTTTTTTTTTTGTGGATAATCTCAAGCACAATGAAAAATACAAGAATTTAACTTTCTTTCCAGGAATAACAGGATATTTTATCTTTGCTTTTAAGCCTCCATTGTTTTGCAGCGTATGGATGAACTGGAAATGCTTTCTTCATGGTTCTGAAGAGATCTCAGAAATAATAATCTTCAGAGGAACAGCACATCACACAAAGACACAGCTGATAAAGCCCAGAGGATGCTGGGGGAGCCCAGAGCAGGATCATAATCACAACAAAGATGTGAAAACTGCCTTTCATCCCTCCAAAGGGGATAAAAGATACCAACAAGCTGATGATGTGGCAAAGCCCTTGGCTGTTAAATTATCCAAATTACATCATGGCTTACTGATGTTGTGAAATAAATGCATGGGACTCACACAAAAAGTTAAAGAAATCCAAAGGCAATTGTCAAAAGTTTGACATTTACAAGGTACCAGGTTTTAATAACTTTATCTGATTGCTCAGTCATTTAAAAGGGACATAAAGTGACTGAACAGAGACTCCAGAACAAATATTAATTTTTCCCACCTCCCTAGTTTTCTGAAGCTTAGTGAAGTCAAAAGATTAGGTATCAGCATTTCAGGCTGAGCAGCAGCTGTGTAAATCCAAGATTTTAAGACACAGACACAGATGTATGAGCTGGCTCAATTTCACTGTGGGTGTTGGATGATTGGGTGCTAACACTGAGTAGAGGGTGATTATAAATTCCAGAATATCTTTTTGGAAAAAGATGACCTAGTGCAACTTTTTCTGAGTTAAAAAGCAATAAGGCAATTTTAACATTACCAGATATTTTTCCAGCATGAAGAAATTTCAAAGTTGAGCCCTAAGAGAAGAATGTGGCAGGGTGTTGCAGCAGGACATTTTTTCCTGATGTTGGAGCTAACATTTCTTTTGTTAATCTGATCTGATAAGGATTAAATGGGGATAACATTAAGATTTGTACAGCAGAACTCATTAGAAACATTTTTACAAATCGCCTTCGAATAGAATAAAAATCTCTTGTATCAACATCAAGAAACAACAAAAATATGTTGTATCAACATCCTGAAAAAGACCAACCCAGCCCTCACTCTTCTGGCAAGAAATTTCACTATTCCTTGAAAGTACAATTATGAACCAATGGGGGCATGGAAAAATAAAGGAAATTCATCTTTCCTGAAGGTTTGTCTTAACAATTTGACTTAGGGCATAGGAACAATACTATTAAAAAAAAAAAAAAAAAAAAAAAAAAAAAAAAAAAAAAAAAAAAAAAAGTGGGGTTGAGTTTCTTCATACAAACTGGCCCAAACCACCACCTTAACATCACTGAAAACATTTCTCCAATGCCAGTGAAGGCAGCGCACATTTTTCTAGCCACAGACTTCACAGACCCTCAACATAAAAAAAATCAGAGTCACTAAAAAATGTTTTTTCCCCTCTCTCCAGCAAGTTGCACACCACCCAACCCTGTCCTAAATCCATCATAGTAGTTGTACATTCATCATCCCAACATTTTTTTTTTTTTTTGAGTTGGCAATTGTTAACATGATACAACCAACCAAGTGGGTCATGCCAATGTGAGAATGCTACACAAGTCAGGACAACTCCTTGTTCAATTCTGCTTCCACTATAATTTTTTCCAGGAGATTTATAAAGCTCTTAACAGGGTAAAGGCCACAGAAGCCAAATATTGCCACCTTCTCTTTGCCTCACGGGCAACATCAAAATCCAATCTCAGACTGCAAGAAAATCAACCTTTTCTGTGACCCTTCACAGAATAAAGTGGCTGGGAGACATCCCAGTTCCCAAAATTTTTAGGTGATATTACAACACTTGTGCTTTGCCAGAGCCTTCCCAAAAGCCAAAGAAAATCAGCAGCACAACTTGAGTCTGCAGCTCTCAGTGAACTAATGGCGTGGCTGGAGTGCCAGATGCAGCCAAGAGGCAGATTTTAATGTTCTGTGTATGCTCCTCGTGCTGTAGCTCTGTCATTACAGCTCTTGCTGTGGAAATGCTGCTAACACACAGTGCCAGGAGCTGTGAAGCATAAAAGACATAAAAAATAAAGCTATGCTGAACACACTCCTCCTCCTGGAGATCAAACTCTCCTTGTGCTTTTGGTCCCCTGTGCCAGGCTCAGCCACTGCTCCTGGCTCAGGCAGAGGAACACTCAAGACTCCACAGCCCTGGATCCTGTCATTCCCATAGTTTTAAAACTTGGTTCTTCTAAACACCTCAAAAACCTTCAATCTCTATTAACCATCTCTTTCAAAACTTGGTTTCCGACCTTAATTGCATCAGCTGTCCCACTTCAATCCCTCCTCACTGGTAGTGCATTAAAAAATACGTCAGGCCACTGATGTGCCAGGAAATGCTGCCACATTCATTTGCTGATTGAGTTGAGTGGATGTTGTGACAAGAGCCCCCAAGCCCTGGTGTGCAGCAGGGCTGGGCAATGTGGCCACTGGCCAAGGCAGAGGGTTCCTGAGGACCCTCCTGCCTGCCCCTGGCTCTGGGCCTTCCCAAAACCGAAAGTCACTGCACCCAGCTGTCCCTTCCATCCCATCCCATCCCTGTGCATGCCTTCCTCCAGCCATCCTAGTCCAGCCCTGTGCCCTCTCATCACTGGGGACATTCACCTCCTCATTCAGCCTCCACACCTGCTGCACTCTGCTCCTCCTCTCCTGCCAACAGTCCCATCACTGATCCTTCTGGAACCTGTCCATGCTCTGTTTAAGTTTAATGTGCCTCTAGCCCAGCCTAGTTGTGCTCCAAGGGCAGGTCCAGCCCCACAGACAGTGATTTCCCCAGGAACAGCCCCACCATGGGAGCAACTTCAGTTTACTTTAAAACACAGAAGGTTAAAAGTATTCAGATGTACAAGAGCAACTGTCAAGAACACACTGGAGGGAAAGGGGAGAAGGATGGGAAAGGGAGAAAAGATGGGATGGGGGAGGCACAGATATGCAATAATCCTTCTTAGAGTTATTTAAAAAAAAAGAAAGGAAGGAGACAGGTGAAAAAGAAAATATTTAAATTCAGGAAGACAGATCCTTTTTCAGCAATGGAAACTGAGCATTCAAAACTCCTCACAATAACAGAGCGAATTATTTCACCTTTGCTATATGAAACTGCCTTCAGGTCATATTCTCATCTCCCTCTACAAAGACACACAAAGGCAAGTCCCTGAGCACAGAGAGGGGGACAGAGCACTCAGTATGGCCAGGGGAGTGCACACAGCATGAGGACACTTGGGAAAGCACCCCTGCCTTGCCCTGCAGGGTGAAACACTCACTGCTGCCTTTTAGGCCTCTGCAACACCAGCGTGGGGAGACCTTTGGAGTTACAGCAGGAGCAGCTTCTACAAGGCAGCAGGGCAAAATCACAGGATATGGAACTATTGGGATGGAAGGAGACCCTGAAGACCCCCAGTTCCAACCCCTCTGCCAAAGGCAGGGACCTCATCCACTAGATCAATTTGCCAAAATTGCTTACAGGTGACAGGTATGTCAATTAATCTACTGCTCCTGCAGCTTGAGAAAGAGAGATTAGAATTGGTGTGCTATTTTCCAGCTGTGGTGCAGCAGCCCAGCTCGCTGCCATTATTTATTTGTAACAAACATCTATTCCGAGATGAAAGCACCTACAAATGCCTCAGTTTCTCCAAAATTACAAGAGGTTAGTTTGTTAAACATTTAATCTACGTAAACAAACACAGGCTTCATGCAAGACAGATCTGAGAACAGACTGAATATTCTATCTTAGAGTTGCTCTACCCCTTGCTGCTGAGCACAGAAACTTCAAACCCAGGAACTTCTCAGACATAATTTCCTAGATAAAACACGTTATATGAAGGTCAGCCTCCTCAGAGGCTCCTACTTTTAGAAATAAAACTGACTTCAAAAAAAAAAAAAAAAAAAGGAAGCATTTAAACAGTGTCACGGCAATATGGCTCATTCAATTATTCACCACCTTATTTATTTTTAATTGCTCGTCTACCTCTTCAAACTCAGCCTAGGTCAGCCATGAAGGAGAGCAGCTACCCAGACAGATGTCTGGCAGCTGCAGAGCCTGAAAAGGATTGGAGATGGCTCTCCCAGCCAATGGATGGGGCTCAGATCAAAGAAAATATCACCACAAATGTCACAGCTGGGTGCCTGTGACTGTCCTCCCCGGGCTGTGTGTCTGAACCACTCTCTTACCCCTAAAGTTGGTCTCTCCAGGTCAGGGCTGAGGCACATTGCTGGGGCAATGAGGGGAACTTTGCACTGCTGCTGCCCATGCTGTATCTGCTCTACAAATAAATACAGGACTTTAGTCTCCAGGCCTGGCAAGTTTGGCACCTTCCACGTGCACAAAAGACACTTTTGTTTGTTCGCTTTTATTTCCTTAGAAAACAACCGCCCCAAAAAAAAAAAAAAGTTATTATGCGAAGCTTAGTATGGCAAATCGAAATAAATCAAATTTATTGCATGAGAGCACCTAAAAAAATCCCACAATATCCACTCGCTCTCTCTTTTCTTTTGCGTTTTCTACTTTTTAATTGTGATAAGAATAAAAGTTATGGACCTCTTTCGGCGTTTCTTGATGACAACGGTTGCTGTTCCACCACAACTCCAGTGCTGCCACCAAGCAAGCAAGAAGAAGGCCTATTGCTAAAATGCAGAAAACTCCTGCAAAACTGTGCAGCTTGAGTGCCTTCCCATCTGTCTGTGCATTGGTGTGGCTGTTCAGGTCACAACGTCCCATCCGTGGCCACCACTTCTGTTTAAGGACATCCAAATCTCCACTTTCTTGCAACTCTAAGATCCTGCAGAGATTCCAAAAGACGAGTATTATTTGCAATGATACTTTTTTACAGGGTTTTTTTTTTTTGTCTTTTATGCTTCTTAAATCTACCATCCCACAATTCAAAACTCCACACCCCTCCATCAACCAGTGTGTTGTCTTCTTCATCTGAAACTCTCTTATTCCAAGATTTCTTTCTACTCACAGCAGCAGGTAAACTCCACTGGGCCACTTTAGGGGAAAAAAAGAGACTGTCAAAAATCCCACTGCAGTGCAAACAGCATTTCCAAGGGAAATCAGCCCATTGCAGTTAGCTGTGCTTGCTCTGGCTGCATTCAGCTGCAGCAGCTGGTCCCACTAGTGAAATGCTCAACCCACTCCACTGCTGCTCTCCTAAAATAATTCCAAAAATATGTGAAGCTAAACATGCTGCTGTTTGTGCACCACTCAGTGCAAATCTGTTTAAGCAGCGACCGACTCATTTACTTCAGCAAATGTAGTTTATTCAAAAGGATTTTACTTCAATGATGTTACTTAATGCCTGAATTACTGTGTTAACAGTTGCTAATTAATCATTGTTTTGTCTCTTGTGAAGTGTCCCTTCTCTGCATGAATGATTCATTCTGGACTTGGTTTGATGGCTGTTTTAGCTGTTTACTAACAATCTTTTCTCTTGAGGCAGCTTTGTCTCTAGTTATGCAGCTGGAGTTTTGCTCCCTTTTACATAAAGGAGGAGCAAAATGAGGCAATTTTGCTTCAGTTCCCTGCCTGGGGCAGAGCACTCGCTCACCTTCTGCTGAGGCCACAAATTTCTGCACAACAACTGTGTGTCTTCATTGCAGGGACACCCAGCTGAGAGCTCAGAGAGCACTAAACAGCAGTTTTATAGTCTGGCCTTGTCAGGCCCATGCAATTCCCTGCAATTCTTGTTTTTCTGCATCGCTGTGAGTCTTTGAGCTGTCCCTCCACCCTAAAGGATAACACAGGGTTTGTTGGGTGGGGTTATTTTTGTTTATTTCTTTGGGTTTTGGGGCGGGTTTTGGTGTGTGTGGTTTTTTTTTGTTGTTGTTCTTTATTTTTGGTTGTTTGGGGTTTTTTTGTGGATTTTTTTTTGTTTTGTTATGTTTTGTTTTGTTTTGTTTTTTGGTTGGTTGGTTGGGTTTTTTGGTGGTTTCGGTCTTTTTTTTTTTGGTTGGTTGGTTTTTTGGGGGGTTTTTTTGTTGTTGTTTTGGGTTTGTGGGTTCTTTTTTGGTTTGTTTTTTTGTTGTTGTTTTTTGGTTGGTTGGTTGGGTTTTTTGGTGGTTTTGGTCTTTTTTTTTTTGTTTGTTTGGTTTTTTGTGGTTTTTTTTTTTTTTTTTTTGGTGCTTGAGGTTTGTGGGTTTTTTTGTTTTGTTTTGTTTTGTTGTTGTTTTGGGGGGGGGGGGGGTTTGGGGTTGTTTTTTTTTTTAACTGCAGGGAGCAAACCACTACTTCAGAGCCTGCAGAATGTGGCATGAACTCAAGATCTCTCTTCAATCTCTCCTCCACCTCACACCAGGCTCTGAGGACATCAGTCCCCCCAGCCAGAGCCAGGGCAGCCCAAAGGTGTGAGGCCACCAGCCCCCTCCTCCCAAAACAGATGGAGCAGAAGGAGCAGCAGCTTTGATGGACTCTCTGCTGTCAGGTATTGATTGTTCTTTATTAATTAAATGCCAAAAGTAACGTGAGGAGTTGCTGGTTACAGAGAGAAAGCCTAGAGAAGAAGCTTTGTTCCAGTTTACCTCTGGGAGAAAAGATCCCTGTAGGGACTGCCATGCTGCAGTGCTATCCCGTATCCTTTGCTGCTGATGCTGTTCCCAATGACTGTCACCGAGCACTCATCATCTGTCAGGGCAGCGTATTCCACCACTGTCACATCCCACAGGAAAGCGTAATTGCCCTTCTTTGCCTGGAAATACAGCATGGACACAACAGAGCCTGAATTACACAGCATCTCCAGGTAGGACAAAACCTAAGCCAGCAAAAAAATCCAGATTTTCTCACTGCTCCTTGGTGATATTTCATTAGGTCACAGTTTTTGTGTAGATCTTAAACAT
The DNA here is from genome assembly GCF_965231275.1 of Zosterops lateralis. Lineage (NCBI taxonomy): Eukaryota > Metazoa > Chordata > Aves > Passeriformes > Zosteropidae > Zosterops > Zosterops lateralis. The sequence goes on from NC_139768.1 coordinate 1,110,226, forward strand.
CTTAATATTTCTACCAGTCCTCTCTTCCAGCAGGACATCACCTACTTCAAACCTTGCTAAAATATCTTCCTTTTTTCAGTATGCACATAGGATAACACAGCCAGCTATAAGTGTAGGTGAGGCTTATGTAGCAGGTCATTAGTTATAAATGCTTTAGATACTTTTTAGATTTAGAAAATTTAGACTGCTTGAAATGATGAGATTCAATGCATGTTTAGTAGGAGACATGGAATGAGATTGGTTTCATACATTTATGGGACAAGACTGGCACAGTGTGAGCATGAAGTGATGAGCATCACAGGCATCAGAATTGTAATTTTGCACCTTTGCTCATATAAACATGTAAATAAACAAATTTTCCTTGCAGGTAAACACATTCCTGAGAGTTATGTTAGTCCTGTAACAAAAGGCACACACTGAGCTGAAAGAGATCCCTTTTCTTCAAAGGTGAGAAGATTCACAAGCATCTGCTACTATCTCAGTTTTGGGATAAACAATCTTTTATTTTAACACACATCCATGCAGATATCCTTAAATATCAGCTTTAATTGGGACTGAAACCAGCACACAGGGCGTATAATGAATGTAAATCAACTTACTTAACAAGATGTAAGAATCATATCTGGAGAGGGATTCAGTAAAGTAAAATAAAATATCATTTTGTTGGGTAAAGTCACCACTGGTTGCCTGATATATTTAAGTAGCTGAAGTCCTGTATATATTTCTTTATGGGAACTGATCCACAAAGCTCCCCCAGCAAATGGCTACAGCTCTGGCATAGAATCAGCTCATCTTTCTGCATTTCTTTTCTCAATTCTTTTCTAAGCTCAGTTTTGAATTCACCTGTAAGTTTGTAAGACTCCATCAGTTATTTCATTACACTGGATTCCTCAGCTGAGCAAATAAGATAATTTACTTCACCACAGTTTGGCACAAACCATACCTTTGTGAAGCCCCTTACAGTTGCTTACACATGACAATAAATTAAACAGGTGAAGTATCTTCTAGGAGGCAGAATTCAGGGAAATAAATTTTAAAATTATATTGCCTAGATTTTCTCTAAGATACTTCCTGCAATCCACCTCTTTTCCCTGTTTTCCTTCAAAGATACACAAATTCATTTCCTTCTGGGTTGAAATGGAGCAGAAATGTTACACCCTCCCTCTTTGGTCAGATGTGAAAGGGTCTGTACACTGAACCCTTGGAAAAATATTATTTTTATTACTCAGCTACACCATGTTCCATGGTAAATAATAATACATAAGATTTTGCTGCCTATGACAGGAAGCTGCCAGCATTAAAAAAATGTCCTCAGGGCGTCAAACCCAGCAGCACTTGTTACTGTGTACAGAATTTATTCAAAATCCACAATATTAGAGAACAAAAGCCCTGCCTGATGGACAGACAGAAATTGGACACCCCAAAAAGATGTGGCCTAAGTCAAGATGGTAAAATGTGGTTTACATTTTTCTGAGTATTTTTATGTTGGTTGAATTTTTGTCTTTTTTGTTGTTGTTGTTGTTGTTGTTCTTGTTTTGTTTGGTTTTTCTTTTGTTTTGGTTTGGAGTTTTGGGGGGTTTTTTGTTTTGTTTTTGGGGTTCTTTTGGTGGTTTGTTCAGTTTAAAGAGCTGCATTTATCTCCTGTTCTTTCAGAACTGGTCAGTAAATCATCTTTTCAAATTTACAGCTTAGAAAAGAACACTGACACCACAATACATTCATTATCTATTTCTTAGTAATACTTGGGGAGCACAATGTTCCTCAAACATTTGACTTCCATTACAATGCACTGGCTAAAGGAAAAAAACCACATTATTGATTCTCCTGTTCAATCCTCAGTTTTCTGTGTGTTATCTTATATACAAGAGCTTTGTACACTGATTTTCAATGCTGGACAGCAGATTTTTTTGTTAAGGTCTATTTCTTGTGTTTGTAATGCTGCTATTCCTAAATCACATCCTGCAACTGGAAATGCTCAATAAACCAAATCTGCCAGATCTTTTCACATCTATTTTACATCTTTTTAATGACATAAGTCAGTCTATGCAACGCCATCACATCTGTAGAGCATCATTTCTCTGACAGCCTGATCAGTTTAGAATAATCACAAATCTGACTTTTAAACCAGAAATCCTGGGTGCAAGGCTGTCCCCTCCCTCCCTGACTGCAAAAAACAGAATCTCCAAAGATCCCTTTTTTTTAAGGGAAGATTTAGTTATTTCCAAACTTTTTCCACTTGTGAAATTTTCCTCCCTGAAGAGTGAAGGCCTCATGCTATTAAATGTGTTCCTTATGTGGAAAGTTTTCTTATAGCAGAATGTTTAGTTGCTGTCTAAATTCAGCATCCTTCCCTTCCCTGTTATTATCTGTTGTGACAGCTGAGCAGTATCATTTGTTCAATTTAAGGAAAAGCTGTCAAACTTTGGAAAACATATGTACAAAACACATTAGTGCACACATACATGTGTGTGTGTGTGTTTGAAGTAGGCTGGCTTTTTATATACCTTCCCTAGGCAAGCAGTGAAAGCCAAATAAAATCAAATTGACATTCACTTGCGATGAAAAATCAACGTCAAGTTCTAAATGTGGCTTAAACTTTTTTTTTCTTTTTTTTTTTTCTTTTTTTTTTTTTTTTTTTTTAATGATGAAAAAACTCCATTTTATGGAGTTTTTTCATTATTATCCCATGTTTCTGCCTCTTAATTTCCAGGCCATGAATGTAGGGACACTGGCAAAAGGCCTGTGGCAAATGCCAGCATAGAATAGGTGAGACAGTTTAAATTTAAAAATGACCAAAATAAACACAGAATAAGGAGCTCAAATTTATAATTCATTCTGCTAATTGTACTTCATATCTTGCCCCTTTCCTGTGTCATTATTGTGACTCTCAGCTGTTGTGCAACTAAACAAAAGTCACTTGGTTAAACTTCCAAAAACCTCTTTATCAGAAAGTCAGCCAAAGCAGCCACTCATTTTTTTTTTCACCCAGGTAGAAACAACTACTTTGGCTTATACCAAGGACATCAGATTTATCTTTGGTTTAAGAGATTTCAGAAAACAGATTTAAGAAGAAAAGAAGCCCCTAGGCAAAAAAAAAAAAAAAACACAAAACAAAACAAAACAAAACAAACCCCCACAAATTTATATTAAAAAAATATTTCTCCTTGCAATCCTAAAAAAAAAAAATTAAAAGGCCAAAGAAGATTGCTTCCTAGACAAGACAAGGACCACAAAGAAAATAATAGTCCAGGAAAACAGTAAACAACCCCATAATGTCACTCCTCAGCACGGATGGAGATAGAGGAATATTGTTCAAATATTCCTGATGGTTAAACAATGTTGCTTCAAACAAAGCACGGTAAGAAATAACAACATGAAAAAAAAAGATTGATTCCAGCTTAATCACTGCTGTATCTGTGATTTATCTGGAACTGATGAAGAATAGTACCAGAATAGTGCAAAATTCATCATTAATTCAGTGCCAGAACACAGTGTCAGTGTAGCTGATCCCATTATGTGCCTGGGACCACAGGAACATCAAGGAGTGACCTTTACATTGGCATTAGCAGGGTTGTTCAAAAACACATTTATTAACTATATAAAAGTGCTTTAAGGGAAGCGACGCAGTTCTAATAAAAAGAAAAAAAACATGCCATTTAATCCTGGTGAAATGTTTCAAACATGAAAATAATTAAGGAATCACTACAGGATGCGATTGATTCAGGTTTAAGGAAGCATTTGCTTTTGCTTCAAAGGCTGGTGGGTCAAGAAATGGAGAAATTTATGAAGCTCTATGAGAACAATCACAATTCACAGTATATAAAATTCACTGTAGACAAAGGAGTTTTCAAAAAAAATCATATTAAATGAACTTTTAAATTACTTCCACTCTCAAAATTAAAATGAAGAAAGACGATCACTCTGATTTAATGCTCAGTGATCATTAAGGAAGCAAAGAAGAGAAGGAATAAATCCTTCCTGTGCCATTAGCTAAATCAATGATGCATTCTCACTTTGTGCTCTACTCGGTTTTGATCGCTTCTGATCAAAAGAGATACACGGGAAGAAAAGAAACAATTCTGAGAAATTTTGGCACCAAATTGATTGGACAGGGGAACAAGCAATCTCAACCAAAGCAGGGCATTATAAAATGCAATAATGAGTTTAATTCTCCTATCTGTATATACAGCAGATGGGGGATCCATATTACTCCATTATTTCAAAGCAAAAATGGGTGCCCCCAAAGAAAATAAAAGGAAATAAAAACCACAGGTCATTAAGTGTGTTGGTGCCAGTCACTCCTCAAATCACACAATAATTCTCTGTTCCACAAAAAAAACCAAAAACAACATGTAGCTTTATCTGAGAGAAATAACATTTTGGTAAAACACAGTGCCATGTGAATGCATTTTCAAAAATCTGGAATAAACAAAGAAAAATCTTGCATTAAACTTCTGTTTTAAGAAAAACGAGTATGCTTTCTGTGGATCCCTTAATTCTTACTCACGTTTCCAATCATGAAGTCAAAAAAAAGAAAACAAACTCAAGTGAGCAAAGGACATCCCTGACTGGCAGTGGATGTAAAGCAAACACTTCACTGAGATCCTGTAAAAAGTTTCCTGTGACAGCATCAGTCAATTCTCATCTGTGACAGTCCCAGGCAGCTCAAAGTGGCAAAAACCCCCATTTTTTATGGGCTGGTGCTTGGTGTGGTTCCTGCTCTGTGCTGTGCAGAGGCTCTGCTGAACGGGAGGAGGTTTTTAATCTTTAGTGACCATTTCTATCTGTCTTGGGATTACAGGAAACACAACCTTTCCCCCACCACCCTGAGCTCCTCAGAGTGCTCCTGTCACTGATGTGACACCAAAGTGCATTCCTGCCTTTCCTGTGGCTCTCCCAGAGGGGAGATGCTCACTGTGGCTGCAGGACCCTGAAGAGACACCTCTGCCATGGCAATCAAACACCAGGAAAGCTCCTTCCACTGCCATCCCTTTATTTCCAGACAAAGGGAGTAGGGAAATCTCCATAAAGATAAATCGAATAGGGACAAACACCTGAAATAGCCGTCTGTGGCATAAATAACCAGCACTCCCTTTTCTGCACTGAAGTTCTGTTTGCTCAACTGTGATACTGTCTAAAGAACATGCAAAGGAGAAGGAGGGAAGAAAGAATAGTAGTGATTTTTTTTCTCTTTTTTTTTTTTTGCCTAAGTCCTCATTCAGAAAAATGTTTTATGAATCTTTTTATGCCAGAGAGATTTAGAGTTCCCATTTCCTCCAAAGCACATTTGTAAGGCACATTTACATCTCTTTCATGCAGCACTACGTGTTTATGGATGGAAACTCTCATTTCCTTGGCTGAATCAATTCTCCTTTAGGAAAAAAAAAAAAAAAATCCAGAATTTCGAGCCATAATACTTGACATAGAAAACTTGTCTGTTTATTCATAGGAAGAGTGACACTTAAACTACAAACACAATAGTTCAGTTGACAATGTTATTAAATATTGTTGCCAATTTCTGGAGGTGTCTAATCAAATAGGGGCCTCGGTCATCTTTGGGGACTGAAGTAAAATTTAGTTGTTGTTGACATTAATTGAATGAGCTGATCCAGTTAGATAAAAATCACCCTGCAACACTGAAAGCAAACTTGGTATAAAAAGTTATTATCACATAGATAGGCTGGAGCTGCCAGCTCCATACAGACAATATAATTGGTATTCTCAACTGCCTGCCAATCTACAGTTACATTTCTGGCTTAGCAAATGTAGCTATCATCAGTGGCAGCCTGCACTAGGCTTACACAATTTCATGGATAAAGAGCATCCGCTGCCAGAAGAATATTAGAAAAAAAAGAAAACTAAAATGCTGTGAATTATTTTATTATTGGTTTAAATGCTAGAAAAGTATTTCATGTCTCTATTTCTCCTCTAAATGTTACCAAAGTGTTTCAAAAGAGGCCTCAATTTCATAAAGTGCTGAGCAGATTAAAGAAAAAAAAACCAAACCAAACCAACAAGCACTGCAGACTTTGCTATTGCTCTGCCTTGTCCCCAAAGAATTGAGATTTTTGGAGCTGAGGGCTTTGGGGAAGCTCATCTCAGGGATGAACCCAAACTTTTGACTGAATGCTGAGACATGGGAGTGTCTGCATAAAGCTTTTGTGCAAAAGTCGAGCAAAGAGTTGGGAATCTCTTGTTAAAGGAATTTGGGAAATGGGACAGCTTGTGTTACTTGTGTTCATCCTCTTCATGGCACTGTAAAAACAGTAGATTTTGGATTATGTCCCTCTGACTGTTCAGAAAAGGTTTCAAAAATTCAAAACAGCAAAAGGAAATGGAAGCCAAAACCACTTTATTATGTCTCACGTACAAAAGCATAAAGAACTACTAAATCAGTGTTTCACTGACAAAAGCATCACTGATCAAACATTCACCATGGTGATAAAAACTGTTAACTTGTTTTAGGGAAAAAAAAAATAATCAATTGTCAGATGAAGAGGACACTTTTCACTAAAGGAGCTGCACATCAAGGCTTTCAGCATGGCTGCATCCCCTCTGTGTAATGCACTCCTGGACAGCAGTTTGATGGAAGGTTTTGTTGAGATGTCAGATGGGGAGCAGAGGGCCATGAGAGAGAGAAGGGACATCTGTAATGGCCAATTCTCTTTGTCACAGGGCTCAGAACAAAGATACAACATCCTACTCTGCATCTCTGCACATCCTCACAGTGTAGGCATACAGCACTCCTCGAATCCCACAGTAATTCTCTGTTCCACAACAAACCCCATGCAGCTTTATCTGAGAGAAACAACATTTTGGTAAAACACAGTGCCATGTGAATGCGTTTTGGAATAAACAAAGAAAAATCTTGCATTAAACTTCTGTTTTAAGAGAAATGAGTGTGCTTTCTCTGGATCCCTTAATTCTTACTCATGTTTCCAATCGTGAAGTCAAAAAAAGAAAACAAACTCAAATGAGCAAAGGACAGGAGTCAGTGCTGAACAAGGCAAAGAATTACATACAAAAAGGCAAAGTTCCCACAAAACTGAGAAAATTTATGACCAGATCCAAAGGACTTGGATACTGAAGACTTGGGCAGAGCTAAAGTACTTCAATTCAGAACAACGACACCAAAATATGATTCTTATTTTCCATCAAGGTACTAAAAGGAACTTTATATAGGAATTCAGGGGGGGGTTTTAAATGACTGTATTTTATTTCCTATGACTTAACTTTAACTCTATAGAAACAACATTGATACAGAAATTAAATTAAAACCTCTGTGATCCAGTCTTACCTTCCTGATGCCTTCAGAAGGGTTGGCCACACAATTATCTGCCCCGTTATTCTTACTGATAGTCCTCCAGAGCTCAGCAAACGTGTTGTCCTGCTCCAAAGGGTTGGTGCCTTTTGCCTTGAAGTATTCATACACTGCTGAGTCCCTGACTGTGCCATAAGATATATCCATTTGTTTGGACAGATCCTGAAAGGTCCTGAAATTCAAGCAACATGGAGAAATTAGGATTATGCAATACATTAACAAGACTTCATTAATTAAATTATTTCTTTCTATGTCTGTCATTTGTCAGAAAGCCCCAAGTAACATTTCCATATTTCATTCCTCATTGTAAAGGAAAGCCAAACAGTTATTTAATTGTACTGAGGTGAACTGATTTTAACTACACCCAAGCTCTGCTTCACCCCAGTGAACATTTCTTTTTTTTTTTTTTTTTTTTTGACAGATAACATTCATATTAAATATGTTACCAAGAATATAATGTGATAAAGACTTACCTGAACACAGGAAAAATTCATATTATAAATATAAACTTCCAACCCCATCAACTTCACCAGAAACACCTCGCAGAATTCAGTGGAATTAGTTCACAGTTATACCAATGCTCCATCTGACTCCAAATCAATACGACTGTTTTAAACAAACAAATAAAATCTTGCTTCCAATTTCCACTAAGTCTCTCTTTTCACAGCCTCTGGTAAAACAGGCATTTTTCATTCACACACAGGCCTAACTTTCATTTACTCATCATCCACCACTCTGCAAGTGTAAATGGGTCTCACCCCGAGTGGCTGTGAATGCACAATTTATTTTCAAATTGTACAGAATGTAATTCACTCCTGTTTTACAGCCTTTTCTGCACGGAAAGGTGTAAATCACTGCCTGCATCAATGAAAAGCAGCCCAAGCTTCAAAACACTTCAGGTGGCATCATCATCAGCAGCATCCTGGCTGTCTTCCCTCTCTCTGAGCTTCATTCCCAATTCCTGAGCCTTCCTCCTTTCCCCTCAAGCATCATCTGTGTGCAGAGCCATCATTTCTCCATAAATCCATAAATCCACATTCCACCTCTGGCAACCACACACTGCAGCAAGGACCAAACTGCATCTGAGAAATAATGGCTTATTTCCTGTTGTTATAAATGTATATATTATAAAGTTGGCTTTTCACAAGATGTGTGCTGTATGATTAATAACCTTGTGGTAAGGATATAAGTGTTTATTTCTGCTGTTAGTAAAGAAAATCAGGCACAGTGGTAGTAGTTGATATAGATTGTTTAAACTGTCTGTTTGGTGGGGATAACACCCAGTGAACATGGAAAGAAGCCCCTGCTATTGATACACCAACTATCAGCATCTCCCATCTGAAGAAAGTCTGGCCCAAGGCCCAGCTGGAGGTGACAATGGAGACACAGCCCAGAAACACAAATGCTCTAAAAAGGGGGACCCAAGGAGGGGCCAGGCAAAAGAGTTCCTGGGATATGGAAACTGTTTATGGAAAAATATGAATATTCATCAAACTGATCCAATAGAAAGGGTATTTAAAGAATGTCTCTGATATGGCAGGTGTGGACTTGGCTGAGTGCAGAGTCACTGGCTGTACTTTGCTTTTATATCTCCTAATTGTCTTATTTTCTATTAAACCTATTGCTTAAAATTTATAGAGAAAATGAACTTTGTTTTTTACACTGTTAAATGCTTTATAAATGTGTGACTTCACATATTAACATGTTCCTGACAGAACCAACCCATTGCTTGACATGGGTTAAACTAAAGCGACCCCTCCCTGCCTCACCCCATTTCTTTTCCCCAAAACCAATTTTTCCCAAACACAAACTTCCCTGATCAATAGATCTGAAAGGCTCACCCTTGCCACCTCCAGCTCCTGGAGCCACACAATCTTTGCCTTGCAGCTTGTGCAGATTTCCTCACCATGCTCCCAGGGAGCCTTCCCTTGGCCCAGGAGCCAAAGCTGTTTTTCCACAGCTGAAGACTTGTCACAGACAATATTTTCCTGCCACCTTTCCTGCCTTGTTTCCCTGGGGAGACGCCACTGCTGACACTTCATGTTGCCTGTAAGATTTCCCTGCTGTGATATTTAAAGCAAAGCAATCTGGGCATACACACAATGCCACATAAAAACACATAAGAAATCTCTTCCCTCTTCTCCCTCTCATCACCCCCAGCTGTAAAAATTACCTTTTTTGGGGGGGTCCTGGTGTTACATCCCTGTCCCCAGGCTGCAGCTCCATCCCCTGGCCCCAAACTCTTCCAACTCACCAGCTGCTTCAAACACTTTAAGTGGTTTAAGTTCTTAAACTGTGTTAAGGACTTTTTATCGTTTTAAGCTGTTAAGCAGCTTTAAGTAAGACTGTGTGAACACTTTCTGTCTATACACATTGCACACTTGTGGATTTGGCTCCACCAAACCCCAAAGCTCCTGCTATTTTTCCCCAGCTCTGTATATGGCAATTGATAAAGTACAAAACAAACATCCTGGAGGGTTGTTGGAAACTCAAAAAGCTAATGAAAAATGGGAGAATTTGTTCAGATTTTATTTCTTTCTTTAATGATCCTGAAAGATCTATTCTGCTCCCCTAAATGTTTTTTTTGTACATTCTAAGGAGCCACTTTTCCTCCAGTCTTGATCTGCATGATGACATGCTGCATTTAGCTCTGTCTTTATTTTTTAAAGTGAGTTTCATCATATCCCAAGGAACTGATTAAACATCAGGAATGGATAATATGACTGTTAAAAGACACATTTCTGCCTATAGGGCAAATAAAAGGTCTTTGAGGGTGTTCTGTGGCAACCCTGTCCCACCAGGTTTAGTGCAGAGATTTTGGTGTGTGTAGGAAACCCTGGTTGGCAGAAGCACAGCAGCAGAAATATGTTTAACTAATATACTTTAATACAAGTTTCAGCTGCTAACAACTTTACAAATGCCAACTGCTGATACTGCTAATTCTGTTTGAAAGTTTCAACATGAGGGTTTGGATAGTAAAAAAAAAATAATTAAACTTGCAGTTTTAATATTATCAGTATTCCCTTCATTGCCATGGAAGCTTTTACTCATGAACGTGCATTTTGTTTTAGCTAAATTGCCCTTTATTGGCAATCAGGATTTTTATTTTAGCTGAATTACATTTTATTGACAATCAGTAGTGCACAAAAGCACGGTGCACGTTGCTTTACGAGCAGAACAGTTTGTTCAATTCTCTAAACATCACAGGGCAGAGAGAGCAAATCTGGGGTTTAAACCAAGGGCTTGCAATAAAAGACAAGCACACAGGTGGCAGGGAGAGAAGCCCAGCACTGGCCTGGCTGTGGGAGTAAGGAAAGCCCTTTAGCTGGCAGCATTTCCTTGGAACACAAAATGTGGAGTACTGTGTGTCCTAAGGATTTCTCACAGTGAACTGTTTGATGTTTGGGACCACTTAGCTAAAAGCCTATCCCAGAAATTATCCTGACAGAGAGTGGTCTCAGCCACAGCTCTTGGTCTGGATAAAAAAGTATTTCTGCTGTATTTCTGCATTGAGAGTGGAGGTGATGCTCAGCACCTCCATGGCCAAAAGATTTGGGCATGGTGGGCATGGGCACATACATAAACAATACTGGATGGAGATTTATAGGAGAATTATTTATAGGAGAATTTCCTCCTACTATTTTACAGGGAGAAGTAAAATAATCACAAGGGTAGTTTTTAAACCTTATTATTTTAGCCCCCATCAATTTTGTCTTTGCCAGACAAAATCACTCACTGCTACATTTCACATCCTGGTTGTATCTCACATCCTCTAAAGGCAACTGCTGTCATTGTCCCTAAGGATTTCTTGTGTCCTAAGGATTTCTCACAGTGAACTGTTTGATGTTTGGGACCACTTAGCTAAAAGCCTATCCCAGAAATTAGCCTGACAGAGAGTGGTCTCAGCCACAGCTCTGACTCTGGATAAAAAAGTATTTCTGCTGTATTTCTGCACTGAGAGTGGAGGTGATGCTCAGCACCTCCATGGCCAAAAGATTTGGGCATGGTGGGCATGGGCACATACATAAACAATACTGGATGGAGATTTATAGGAGAATTATATAGGAGAATTACCTCCTATTATTTTACAGGGAGAAGTAAAATAATCACAAGGGTAGGTTTTAAACCTTGTTATTTTAGCCCCCTCAAATTTGTCTTTGCCAGACAAAATCACTCACTGCTACATTTCACATCCTGGCTGTATCTCACATCTTCTAAAGGCAGCAGCTGTCATTGTTCCTAAGCTTTATTTGTGCAGGACCCAACTCCTTTAGCCACTCAAGTTCTTGCCTCACTTTCTTATGGCAAAAATTTTATGTACTTATTAGACAAAACTATTTGTGACAAAAAATGTGCAGCATAAGAAGATACCCCATTAGCCTCAGCACCTCAGCTCCTGGATCCCACAAGCCATTAAAAGCTCTTTGTAAGTGGGATTAAAGATAAAGGCAGTAAAGCAGAAAAAGCCAATGCCCCTCACTCCTATATCTTATATTTGCTATAATTGACAAGTACACCTAAACCAATTAATTTAAGTAAATGCACCTGTAGTCAATCTAAAGAAAAAAAATGTCTTTTAAACCTGTGTGACCAGCCAAAATATTTAATGTCCATATTTATGCTAGAGGAACACACCAACTGATACGTGTTCACAGTGGAATTGCAATTATTTCATGCAGAATCAACAGAAAACTGGGCTCTCTGCTTGGTTTTTTTTTTTTTTTTAGAGACTCATTGACATAAAACAAATGCTGCAGAAGACACAGACAGGCAACATTAATTAGCATTTATAATTAAACCACTAAAAGTAACTGCCAGAATAAAAATACTGGTTAAGATACACTTTTTTTTTTTTTTGCAGATGTGTTCTTACTTGTAAAAGCATTGCTTAAAAAAGTGATACTTATTTTTTTGGGCAGCTGTAGATATACAGACTAAAAATATGCTGCCAGGATGGGTTTATTTGACTTTGTTGGTGCTGCGTGCCCAAGACTTCTGGATGAATAATAAGTGACAGACTAAACTTGACACCAGGTGCTTTGAGGTAACTGCGGATCAATTAACTCAGCTGGAGGCACCTGGATCATCAGATGTGATCAAAGACTTTTCCAAGAGAAAAACATGTTCCTTCATTAAAAAAAAAAAAAAAAAAAAAAAGGCGGATTTTTTTTATAGTGACCCTGAGATTTTTTTGATTTTTTTGCTCAATGCAGCATAATGTTCTAGCTGATGGTTGCCATTGAGATTCTGAGACTTCTGAAGCTGCTCTGCCTAAATGAAATCTTAAAAATGCACACATCAAATTCATAGTACAAGTCCTAATTTTCTATCTCTAAATTCCTTGAGGCTAAATTATTTTCTTTTAATTTTTTTCTTTTTCTCTCCAAAAATTAAGAATTCATTACATCTCCAGAATTAAATATAAGTGCAGTTCCTAACAAGAATTGGTTTTTTCCACACAATTATGTGAGAGAGAAATATGTGTTTTATGCACTGGGAAAATGGTAAACCAAATAAACTTCAAAGTAAAAACCAGAAGTATCTGAACTGATTTGACAAGTTTTGTAAGGCTAAGAAACACCTATGAGCTAAAACCTAGAACATAAAATTCTACCTGAAAGGGGATTTATTGGATAAAGTTACACCCAGTGGAAAAGCAATGAGTTGAAAGAGAATTCTGCCTGCAGAATTCTGAGACCTAAAATTGCTGAGAGCTCCCCCTTTCAAGGGATAATTTTCCATGACAAGGAGGACAAATAAGAAAATTATTCTCATATGTAGATGCCCCCTGAGAGAGAAAAGTCTGCAAAGCTGAACCAAGGTTGAAGTGGTACTGCAGGGTCTGCACAAGCACATTTTACCATTCACAACCTCATCTAATTCCTGATTAATTGTTTTTATCCATTTATGGATCAGCAAGGCAAAGGATTTGAGCCTCAGCCCGTTGTTCACAAATCAACAATCTTTGCAACTCCAGTTTTAAGTTAAATTTATGAGTGGGCAGGGTAAAGCTTGTCTTCAGACATCTGAAACTGAGTTCAAACTTTCACAAAAAAGACATTCTCTAGAGCTGCTCTACCCAACTTGAATATGTTGAACTGGTTGGAGAGCTGGAAAAATTAAAAATTCCCTCTGTTATGGATATAAAATACCACTAGGGGATGATAGGCTCATTGAGTCAGAGACTTGCATGGAGAGTTTCACTCTGTTGCTAAATTCAAGTTAAAAAAGCATAAGCCCATGTAAAAATGGAAAAAATAGCAGTCAGTGCCTCTAAACATTAGTGCAACTGATATTTCATCAAGAAAGGGAGATGTATTGGGTAACATTGCAATTGATCTATCTTTCGCACCTGTAAGTCCTAAAAATAAATATAATTTTAAAAAATAAAATATTATGATGTATTTTTGGTAGATTTTCAATGTTTGTTCCAGGCACATCCAGGAATGTTGTCAGTGTGTGTTAAACTGGACACACAAAACTATAAACTGTTCAAGGGATTCTTAGACTGGCACTACCCTTAGTACAGAGAAATAAAATGAAAAACAAGTTTATCTCCACTTCTTATAACCTTAGACTTCAGAAGAACCGGTCCATGATTTTAATTTGGGGATCTCAGATTTTCTTTGGAATTCCAAATAATTAAACTGAGATCTTAAATTGTCAACTTCTCTCTAGTGACGTGATCAAATTCTGCATCCTTCCATTTCACTGTAAGTCACTTTAAATGCTCTGAATTCTGTCTCAGTGCAGTGATGTGAGGAGCAACAGGTTTCTTCATCAAATACTCTAAGAAAAAAATTTTAATTTTGGCAGCAAAGGCTTTCCAGTAGAGATCAGCATGTATAGGATACACTTTTCTGGGTCAAGTCCTTCACCAGCAAACATATTCTGCTTTATAATTCATATAAAACTCATTTTATCTGCTCTCCACGAAAAATACCACCCACTTCAAACAACAGAAAAAGCCATGGGAGTTTCTGCAAGGGCAGCTGTAATTATTGACAGACTAAACCACTCTGAATCAGTGGAGATGGAGCCCTTCACAGCAGGAGTGCACCTTCCCAAACCACAGCAGGAGACAAGCAGTGCAGGCAGCCAGGGCACCCTGAGTTTTTTTGCTTTTGAGTGTTTGAATCCCTGCAGTGGAGATTTTCAATCAGTTTTATATAAATTATGTCTATATTTAGAATTAACTATTTTGTTAATATGTTTAGGAGAACTATGATTGATGGTGATGTTCACCAGTGAGGTCGAAGAGGTGGAAACCTGTGCAGCCCATCTTTTGCCTTCTGTAACAAGTGTCTATAAATGGAGTCAGAAAATTAAAATAGAGTTTTCCTGCCCGACTTTCTGCTGCCTGCCTCATCCTCTGTGTGTCCCACAGGGTCCCAAAGAAGGGACTTTCCTCCAGTGGCAAAGCCAATCCATTGACATGTGTCACAGAGCACGTTGCCATGTCAACCACCTCCTGTTCCTACAGCTAAAACAAATAGTGACTGAACTCCTCAGCAGGTAAAATGGCACTGCAGCAGCTTTTTTCAGTGTTATAATGTCACTGCTGACAGTGTGGTGGCATCTCTGAGACTCTCATTGGAGTGGGACTCGCTGCCCTAAATTAGGTGGAACCAAAAGTGAAATGCAATATTTATTTGTAGGGAGAGGTTTTATTTCTGCCTCAAGAGGAAGGGGTTTGTTGCACATTCTGCATACCAGGTGTGATGGGAACAGTTCTGTCACCCACCCAGTGCAGCACCAGAGCCCTTCTACTGCCCCCAAAGGAACTTGTTTTGTGGCTTCCCAGCAGACTCAATAGCTAGAGCAGCACTGCTGGGCTCAGTGAAACTGGTTATACACACAAAAACACACGCTCAAGGCTCCCAGGACAAAAATACCAACAAACAGTAAGAAAAACTAAAAACAAAATAGCCAAATAACACATACACAAAGCACTAGAAGCACTGAACTTGTACAGCCTCTAAACTGATTTAATTTCTTTCAAACAACATCCAGCCGCCTCTGTTCCTGCATGCAAAGGGAAAGACAAGTGAACTAAACTATTTTCTTAATTCCTGATACAGCCCTGGCTCCCCTGCAGCCTGAGTGTGTCTTGAACTACTGTGTGAGTAGTTCCTGAGCTACTGCATGATTAGGTTTGAAAACAAGGGAACAGAATGTAAACCCACCGAAATGCAAAGCCAGTCAAGCCACTAATAAATGATACACTGTCACGTTTATAATTTTAGTAGTAATTAATTACTAGCTACACGTATTTATTGGCAAAGCATTTGGAGGCTTTCTGTATTTTCTAGGAGGTGCAGCAGAAATACATTTGATTACCAGTATTTGAATTTCCACTCTTCACTGATCTCAGAACAACCTGAAGTCAAAGTGTGGAGGATGCAGGACAAAAGCCCAAACAAGTAGGTTGTGTCCCATTGCTCACCAAAGTCCTCAGTATCTTCCAGCAGTTTATTTAGGAAACATGCCCGTTACCAAAAAAGGACTTAACATTATTTCTGGCTTACTTAAAAATTATTTCTGGCTACGAGACTCAAATTTGGATCCCGAAATCAAACTGGATTCTCATCATAATCAGTAAAGCAGGTTCTTCTGTAAACAACATTAAACCTCTGGGTATTTCAATCTGCTGCTATTCCTAAATGATGCCCTCAGGACCCCCTCAGCCACTCCACTCATCTGCAGTGATCTGGGTGAGTGTGACTTGACTTGTCACTGGATCCTAAAAGTTCATTTTGCCTGGAGCTGACACTGACTCTGCTCCAGCACTGCACAGAAGGAAATCTGTGAACCAGCTGGAAATAAGCTACACATCCCCTGATTGCCAAGCCAGTGTTTCTAACTATATTTCCAACCCTTCTCCTCTCCAAACATCCTCCAGGCAATAAAAGCATAAGTCACTTAGATTGCTGATTTTTTTTTTCATTTATTTATGTGTAATTTATTTTTTCTTTCTGGGTGTTCCAGGTTTTCTGAATTGCTGTAAATTATTGTAAAGAAACTGTGATGCTCCTTACAGTAGAAGTTACAATTATTCTGCTTCAAATGTTTTCAAAAACAAAAAATAGAGTAATAAACTATTTCATTAATACTGATAGCAATGGAAACAAGTTTCTGAGCATTTATTTCAGTGCTGGATCCACTGAAGCCCCATAGTTAGTGATCCTTGGATGAAGTTTCTCTCATGGCTGAGCATTTATGATTGCATATTAATTCATCTGATATCTAAATAAGGGAGTGAAGTCAGAGAGCAGACTTCCCTTTATATTTACAATTTACAGAACCCCTCTTCACCATCCCATTTTTCCATATTTTTAAAAACTTAATAACCTTGAGATATTACTCACTTTGCCCACCACATTTACAATTTAACAATGAAAAATATCAGACTGACTCAGAGCACCTATAACACATTAGAGTCTCTTTTAAAGTGCTGGACCAGGTTTTCAAAGTCTGGAGCTTTAATTTATATGCTCAGATCCACATTTAAACTGCTACACGGCTGGGTGGATTTTCAGAACAGATCAAGGAAAGATTTGGCCCAACAGAACATTTGTACAACACTGGCAGACCCAGCTAAAAGTCTGGGGAGGGATTCAGAGCAGCCATGAGGAGTTGCTGTTCACTCTGCAAAACCAGAGTCATCAGTCTGGCTAAAAAATCTGGGTCATCTTGGATCCTTTATCCATATATATTCCATTCAATAATGAGAGGGAAACTAAAATGAAAAGGTGAAAACATCCCAAGAGCACATTTAGAGGAAAAAATACCCCTGTTTGGACTTCCTTTGACTATTTTCTTGCTTTACTTTTAAACCACTTTGCCATTGTGGCCGTTCTCTGAGTAGCTCAAAGGGTTAACACGTTAATCAAAGCAAGGTATTCCACCCCTTAAATTAATAATTAGAATAAAAACTGCAGCTGGTGTTTAACAGCACCTCGGTCCCAACAGCAGGTTTCAGTCACTTAACCTAAATCAAACATATCATAAAGTTGGCATGAAAATCACATTGTCTGAATCAAGCACATCTGGCAGCTGACACATGTTTTTACCTAAAATGAAAATAACAAACCACCTATTAGAGATGCAGATGCACTGGAAATTGTTTGTCTTGCTGATATCTTCTACCTCTCCCATTCAGCAGCTAAAAAATCCTAATGAAGATTAATGATTAAGATGGAGAGGGAAGAAATTGCTTTCTTCCTTTTCCACTGCTGTTCTAAGTGCTGATAACGCTGCCGGTTCTGTTTCACACTCAGATGACAAAAGAGAAGCTTTTTAATTAAATAGAGTGGGCAACAGATAAGCTTGGTTTTTTATAAAGCCTTTACTTGGGGTTAGTGCTGCTTTGTACAGTGACTGTTATTAAAGTCCATGAAATCCCAGCGTGGAGGAAGGTCCTACAAAACTCTTTATTAAGTTTGAACACAAGTTTCTCTGAACACTGAACCTCATACTAGAAAACACCAAAAAAAGCACATCAGAAAAAAAAAATTGGCTGCTCGCTATATTGAGATTAATTAGTTTATTGGGTAGTCTAATTATATACCTTGAAATATGAGCTTGGAAATTGCATTATTGCCATATGTAAGAAACACAGTATTTAACATCCACCCCATTCTGACTGATGGTTTTCTATCCTCTTCCAGATAGACATGACTATTCATAAATCAATTAAATTAAATCAGAGGCACATTCTCTCAGGCTGCTTTTAATGGTTTAGAAGGCAAACAACTTCAATGCCTGTGATTACATTTCTTGTAATGCAGCAAACTTGGTCAGCTGTATCAGAAACAGCTTTTCTGAGGCAATGCTGTTCTCTCCCTCATCTCCAGATGAGTATGGAAACACTCCTGTGTTATATTATATTATATTATATTATATTATATTGTATTGTATTGTATTGTATTGCATTGCATCGCATCGCATCGCATTATATTATATTATATTATATTATATTATATTATATTATATTATATTATATTATATTATATTATATTATATTATATTATGGGCACATGTGCAGAAGAGAAAATTGCTCAGCAAGGCAGATGAGCCCAGGGAATGAAGAGAACACATTTAACCCTTCTCTTAGCAACACATCACTATTCCAGAAAAGTTTTCTTTCTCTCCAGAAAATATTTTGCA
This sequence comes from Zosterops lateralis, assembly GCF_965231275.1. Lineage (NCBI taxonomy): Eukaryota > Metazoa > Chordata > Aves > Passeriformes > Zosteropidae > Zosterops > Zosterops lateralis. The sequence goes on from NC_139768.1 coordinate 1,128,716, forward strand.
ATGTAAGAATGGAGAGGAGAGCACTCAGGGTATTAAACAGGAAAATAAGTTCCTTTCTCCCCTAAACCTCCATAACCTGCATTGATTAAAAATGTTTTGCCGGGTTTCTTTTTGGTTTGGTTTGCAGATTTGTTTGTTTTTACAGCATCACAAATAGTTTCTAAATCTCTTTATAAAGATATTCAATTTTTAAAGCCTTTCTTTAAATGGCAAGTTTACAGATTTCCACTTCACAGCAAGAGGGTTGATAAATATTTTACAATGTATTGGAACAACTTTTTTTTTGCAGCAGATGAAATATCATCCTATATATCAGTTAAGAGTGTCTGGTGTGAGAATAAATGCTCTTCCATCATGGAAACATTTATGAGGGGAGTGGCTATTTTAGATCTGGTAGATTTAAATGGAAATTTAAAAGAGAAAAAGCATCCAAATTAAAAGTGTTTGCTGGAGTTTAATATCCTGAGGCAGAAGAAAAACCCAAACAAGATTAACAACATAAAAATAATACATTTCAAAAGACCAGAGTCAACAAACACCAAGAACTAGAGAAGAAAATCTCTTGGGGTGTTGCTTTAAAGGATAAAGGATACAGAAGGGCTGGAAATTCCTATCAGACACAGATGCAAATTATCTTAACATGAGGAACCATTAAAAGAAGTTATAAGAAACTGCAAGAGCTTCTTTTCAGGACTTAGAAAACCAAAATCATTCTCTCTATATTTTCAAGACTAGTGCAGCCATTGGACCAGATAATTGTATGTGCTATAAATGTAGAGGAATTGTGCAATTTTTATGCAAAAAATTGTGCAAAATTGTGCAAATGCACGAGATAAAAGGAAGGAAACTTAAATCTTCCTCACAACACCAATAAACAAAATTTGCATGATTTGTCACTGCAGAAAGAGATTTGTGTCATCCCTTGACTGAGTCCCAGTGCCCAGAGCAGAAGTTGGGAAAATTCCCTTTGCTGTTGGGTGAGTTGAGAAAATCTAATGTTGAACAATCATGGAACAAAAATGACAGGATCTTGGTGAGGAATTGTGCAAGGTGAGAAGACAGAGGTTTTTTCACATGAAAAAATGAAGCAATTCCCAAAATATTTCAAGAGATTAGCAGAGTTGGAAGCCTCTGTATGCCCTGTCTGAAGTGACAATAATTAAAAAAAAAAAAAGTACAACTTCTCCTCCTTATAAGTGAGAACAGTGACTTCCAATCTCATCTCGTGGTTTTGCAGGAATTAATTTACTGTGATTAAATGTTTACTAACTATTGGTAATTTTGTGAATACAATTTACTTGTTGTGTCTTCAGGAATGTTCTCAGAGAGACGTTCTGGAAATTGGGAAACCTGTGCAGTAACATTCATTATATTCCATGTAACAGAACCTGCATGACTTTTATAATAACTGTGACACTAATGACTCGGACCAGTACAGATAAATTATATTAAAAATATAAATAAATATATAAATATATATTTATAATAAGTATAAAATTAAATGTATTAAACATAAATTTATTTAAAATAAATATAAATTTATAAATAAAATGTTATTTTACAGGAGGTTTGGTTTGGCTTGGTTTGGTTTGGTTTGCAGGCAGCTGCTTCACTTCACAACATCATTAAAACATGGAAAAAAAAAACCCACTGGCCAACCTTTTTCATGGTTCAGACCAAGAATTATTTCCAGAAGAGAATTCTCTATGGAGTTTTTCTTCTCCCTCCTGTTTTTGCCTTTAGAGATGATGGATTGAGCCGTTAGGAGATGTCTAAAGCTTTTTAAGGCCCTTTCTGTTTGATTTGCTATAGTAATAATTATTTTGCTTTTTTAATATCCTGCTATATTAGGTGGCATTATCAGTTCATATAAGACATTAAATCAGCTTCTTTAGAGAAAACATAATAGAAATCTAAGTACCCTATTGAGCAAAAATCTCCCATTACTGTGTTACGTATTGTTTATCCCTTAGGAGTTAAATAGAAAATACAACCTGACAAAATAAGTCATCGGTGCCACCCATGGAATAAAAAATAAACTTCATCCTACAAAAAAGAAGGTGTAAGGCAGGGGCAGTGGGATTTAATTTATGCAGAAAGATGCTCTGTGGACAACTGGGGAATAATCTACATTAATATGAGCCAATATGACCAAAAAATGACTCTGTCCAAGCCAAGGAGAACCTGCTATCAAATATCAGATTAAACCAACCCTTGTATGTTTTGATGGCCTGTCCTGAGGGCTGCTACTCTTGCTAGATTTCCGTCCTTTCAAAAGCAAAAGGAAAAAAATAATAAAGATTTTATTACCTGCACAGATGGTAGATTTTGCTAACGTTACATCCAAATCATTTTCTTCTCTAAACTGTGCATGCATCTGAATTTTAATGCCTCGGCCCACCTCAGACACAGAATTTTGGCATAACCAGAACAAATGAAGAGATGCTGTGACACAGGTCTCTCCAAAGTCAAGCTGGAGAGGTGTGCAACCACAAATCTCTTTGTTGGCCATTGAAATCCCATCTACATCTCATTTTTTTAATGGCAACTGGAGAGACACAGAACACAAGCCTGACTTTCAGCTGTGCATTCTCATTTTTTTCTCAGAAAAAAAAAAAAATGTCCCTGGGAAATATTTGCACTTAGACGGTTGTTCAATTAGAAGAGTAATTAGGATCCATTTTAAACCGTGCTGGAGTGGCATATGCCAACACTCAGAGAGCTTTTCAAAGGGCTCCAGACTGGGCAGCACCATCAATAGGAGAGAAATGAAAAGACAAACAATGGGACTTGCAGCACTGGCAGCTGCCCAGTGCCTTGTCCTGAGCACAGCCTGAAGGCAAAAGCTGGCAAGCTCTGCCCCAGGAAATTCCACCTCTGTGCTCCAGACAGGGAATGTTCTGGAAAAAAAAAAAAAAAAAAAAAAAAAAAAAAAAAAAAAAAAAAAAAAAAAAAAAAAAGTTTTGAGCTCTTGCATCTTTCTTACACTCATTTTTAGCCCTTTTTTTTTTTTTTTTTTTTTTTTTTTTTTTTTTTTTTTTTTCTTCAGGGACTTAATCTAGTTATTTAATGATTGAAGCTTTTGCTCACAGGCCTTTAATAATAATCACAATCATTATTTTTTATCATGCTCATTCATACGTGCCTCCTGCCAACATGCCTGAGGTGCTGCACAGACACTGCAGAACACAGTGCAAATTAAACATAACAAAAGGAAACCCAATGAAATATTTAAAAAGACACGTCTGATATTAACAAGAGAAAGGCTGTTTTCAAACAGGAGGAATTTCAAGACAAAATTGATGTGAATACAGAGGGATTCTGGTGAGGTTCCCACCACCAACCCTATCAAATCCACTTAACTACAGAGATGAAATGTTTGTCCATCTCCCTCTGGCTGGCACCTTCCAAGCACTTTCCTCATTTTATTTTTAAATATTTTGAGATTGCTTCTGTTTTGTATGCAACCAGAAAATCTGTATTTTTTTGATACCTGCAGTGCTACTATAACATAGTGACTTATGACCATCATCCTCAAAACAGCTAAACTGACAATATGCCACATTAGAAATATAAGAATTAGAAATATAAGAAAATATTATTACTGTGTTAAACACAAAGAGAACCAAGACAGGGAGGAGGCTGAGCTTGCCAAGATCAAACAAAGCTTGTGGTAGAAAAAGAATTTGCACCCAAGTCTTCCAAGTGCCAGCCTATCACCCCAACTAAGCTGCTCTAAATCTTCAGCTGTCACCAAAACACAAGACATTGGGGGATTAAAATACAAATAAGGAAATGTGAAATCATGAAACAACAGATATATTATGCATTTGTATGCAGTCCCTGAATATATATAATATAGATGCCTCTCAAGGTATTCACAGCACATACAAATGTTAAGGATCAATTTGACAAAAAATCTTAAATTTAAACCTTTATGAATCTGCAAATAGAACACCTTTCTTTGTCCTATTTTTCTGGCATGATTCTTTACCTCTTGTCAGACAAGCTCTCCCAAACCTGAGCTCCAGAATATCCGTGCAGCTATTGAACTGCATGTAGTCTGCTTGTTAACAAGAAATGAGGCTGCAATGCAAGTCACTGCTAATTAAACTCATCATTACAAATGGAAGGTCAGACAGCAGATCCAAGAGCCGTTTGAAAATGTAATAAGACAAAAGAAAGAACAAACTCACACGTAATAATTCTGCCTTACTTGGCAGACTGACCCAGCAGAAGACTCTCCAGCTGCACTGAAGGCAAATATTAGAATAGTAAATCCAAATAATTTGGGTTTAAACAATTTCATTGAAGATTACCACAGGCTCTAAACATTACCTAGATTCCTTATTAAAAACAAAAATTGAGAATTGATCATTTATAAAGTTAGAACAGGCATCATCAGCTTCCTACCCTGAGCTGCAAGGTAGTTGTCTTCCCTTTTTCACACTGAACTGGGTAACCTCTCTCTGCTTGATGTGTCACTGCCCTGCCTGGACCTCCACAAACACAGAAATCCTGAGACAACCACAACATTGACACTGTTCCCTGCCTGGGAGGTGGGGCACAGAGAAGAGTGCCAGGAAGTAATCTGGAGGTAATTTAAGAGTGTCGGGAGTGCAGGAGGAAATTTGGACAAAAGGGATTGAGAAGGAGCATTAAAAGATCAACAGAGAGTAGAAGCACAAAATTTTTTTGGTGCTTCTTCACCAACAATTTTGCCAGCTGCAGAATTGAGGGCAGCCAAGGAAGGTACATCGGATTTCCTGTCAGCTCTGATCTCCTGAGGGGATAGAGGGTTTCCAAACTCCACGTTTGGACTCATCCCACCACCACAGACACCAAGGTGAGTGATGGGCACACAGGACACAAGAGGAGCAAGGACACAGGTGATGTCCTGTCCTGCCAGAGCAGAAAGCCACTGCCTCTTCTTGTTAGCACACCTGAGATAAAGCCCTTGATGTTTTGGGAAAAATCCAAGGAGAAGAATAGTTTTCCTTTCCAAATTAAGCACATTTCTTACTTGGGATCTGGGCACCTGGACAAAAAAAAATCCTGTTCAGGATTTACAAAGTATCTGCCAGGAAACAAATATAGATGGCAGATCAAAGCTGCTTTCTGCCATTCCTCCCACTCTGGGCGTTCCACCTTTCCCTGAGCCACAGGAAGCCTCTGAAACTCCCAGCAGGGTGGAATAGCCTTGTGAGACTTGCCAGTGACAGCTTTAAAAACCAAGAAAAAGTGTTCCCATACCAGCAGGCTTTCATCTGACACGATAATTCTAAAAAACCTGCCTTCCAACAGCTCAACTTCGCTTCAGTGAATGTCTCACCGAGCTCCTTCTAATAAATATTGTTTATGATTTCTATGACACACTTGTTTTGCAGTGAAATTGTGGAGGCAGTGATCACTGGGGCTGATTGACACCTAGTTATTCAATCAAACACACTTCTATTTCACTAGTCACAGACCACACATGCCAAATTTGATACCGAAACAGCTTCTATTAGGGCATTTTGGAGAGGGCTTGGGAAGAAAATCAGTCTTGTAATGAAAATCTTAACTATGCTGCAGCTCCTGCAGCACCATAATACTCATTTCTCTCCTGCTGGCAATTTGGAGGCAGCAGCACTGAACACCAGAGGACTCCTCCATGGAGGGAGAGATAACAGCAGACATTTACTGAAAGGATGGGGGCTGTTTTCTCTTAACAATGGAAGTGTACACAGATGGATTTGGTAGTTCTCAGCTGGTGAGCAAATATTCAGCTCCAGCTCATTGTGGCTCTTTGGGTGGGGAAAAATTGGATTTCACATAAGTATTCCTTTCTGGGTTCATGAAAGACAGAGTGCAGGCCAGCTGAGTGGCAGAGTCAGGCAGAAACAGCCACTGCACACAGTCAGTCAGAACAGGGAGCAGAGGCACAAGGCCACCATTAATTCATGAAAGGCAGTAATTTACTTTCTCAGAAAAAAACACCCCAACAACTTGTTCTAAATCTGACAAAACATTTTATAAGCTGTTTCGCCTCAAGTGTGGGGACATGAAAATCATAGTTCACACTGATGGATGGATGTTCAACAAGAGCTCCCAGAGAAACTATTCCTTTACCCCACCTCCTCTCTCCAAGGCACCTCAGGAATGATTTGGGAGCCTAAACCACAAGCATCCAGAACCATTTTTGACATCTCAGGCAATATGAACAATCCAAATTGTGACAACACCCACTAGAGATCCCTGCCCTTACGGCCAAGGAGGTGGAACACAGGCAGTGAAACTTCCGGCAACTTAAAATTGCTTTTGGCATTTACATTCTGAATTACTCTGCTGATGTTTCCTTATTTCTGCATCCTCATCTTGTATGAGGGGATGTGATAAAGGAACCTGGGAAGTGAGAAAGGCATTTAATGACTCTTCTCCAGCCTCCACCTCCAGCAGTAGAAGGCTGTCTGAGTTCTATACTTGTGAAACAATCCCGAGCAGTTCCTTCACCCAAATAACTTCTCTCCTCCTCAAGATTCTTAGCAATGTCTTTTTATTTTAAGAAGGGGATTTAAAACCCCTTGTAAATGTTGTAACAGCTCAGACTCAAAGGCATCCTCTAAAAATCCATAGTTCTGCTCTTAAACCTCTGTTCTTTTAAGATTCTTCAAGTAATTACACTCCAACTTTTGTCCTCCCCTGAACTTTACTGAGTTTTGGAAAGTGCTGATTAGAGCAAAGAGAAAATTTCTTCAGCAGGGAAAGAAATAGAACCTTCAAAAAATTTTAAGAACCTGATTAGTCAAGCTTTCTGGACAGCTATTTGTGTCTTGCTTTTCAAGAACAATTTATTCACTCAGCTTAACCTTATTCCCAGCACATCCAGGCAACACACACAGACAGTTTTATTCTACATAGTTTCTCGTGGATTTCCAGAAAAAAAAAAATGAAACCCTTTAGCCTTTAAATTTGCAGGAAAAGAAAAACAAAACAACAAGTTACACACACACACACACACAGACACACAAATTGAAACCAAACAATCAACAGGATGTGAAAGATGTCTCTCCTGGAAAAATACAGAATTCAAGTACCATGGTCCTCTCCATCAGAATTGCCTGAGGGCTGTTGGAGTGAAAGTGAAGAGGGGGAGAGGAGAGAAAAACAGCCACTGCAAATAAGCAGAGTATTTTATTAGAGAGTTATCTCCTTTTGGCAAGAATGAGCGCTCAAACGGATAATACCTTCCTGTGAAATCCAGGTTTCCGGCTCCGTGTTAAGAAGAGGCTCTTACCTGATGGGATTATCCATCCTCGATACTGTGAGGAAAGCTGCTAAATTCGCCGTGTAGGAAGAGCACACAATGAGGGTGAAGAGCCACCAGCTCCCCATCACAATGCGCATGGCCACGGAATTGACACTGGACTCACCCCCTACAAACAAACAAAACACAGGAATGGAGGGGCTCTCAGCAAAATCCATTTACAATCACCTTCTGTGTGCTCTGCTCTGTTAAACTTTGCTGGAGTTCCTCTCTGCTTCCCCTCCAGTCTGCCCTTTCACTGTGAGAAAAGCACTGTTAAGGCTGATAATTCACGAGTATTTTCTCCAGTCAACCTCTTGCTCTAGACACTGTTCTAGAAAATCATCTTTCAAAATATTTTCCCTTGAGAATTATTGAGGATCAAACCTAAAGAACGTGAAAAACGTTCTAAATAAAGTTGAACGGCGAAGCACGACTGATACGCAGGAATTAAATCATTACAGTGTTCACAATATAGTAATATTCTGTCTTCAATTACCCTCTCAGAATTGGAAAAGAAGCCCCACAGAACTGCCTAATGGTTTGTGTGCTATCTTTGCTGTATTTAAATCTGCGAAGACTGAAGCATTAGTGTCATTGCTTGTTACCCTTTACAAGATTTCAAACCATTGAAGATTTCTTTCCAGCATCCTTCAAGCACAGTTACTCTTGAGCATCATTGGAGACTAAACCTCAGCACAGAGCTGGTTCTACTTACTTCAGCATATGTTTGTGCTGATTATATCTTACTGCACTTAAACCCATCTTAATGAGATGAGGGACCAAGTTTCGTAGTAATAGGATGGATTTTCCAGCTGAAGCTTTAGAAGCTTGCAATCACAATGAAAAAAAAATATTTAGAAAAAAAAAAGTTAACAACTTTACCCATATGTCAGCAGTCAATAAAACCTGCCTTCCAAGAATACAACTAACGTTATAGATAGGGCACAAAAAACTGTGTGGGCAGATTTTGTAAACAATTAATGACAAAAATAACTTCATTAATGGCAGCAGTCCTACTGAATTCAGCAGCATCAGTCCCATGTAAAGTGTAAAGCTAGTTACACACTCAGCTCAAAGTAAGAGCTGAGTATAGCGCTCACCAAGAGATAAACTGTCTCACGAGTTCAAGAATATATGCATTTGTATTTCCATTTATACATTAAACAATTAAAAAGGTGCTAATTTCAGAGCTGGAGAAACACTGCAATTCTGCACCAAGCAGCTCTGTGGTTTACTTCTAGGGTAACAATTTTGCCAAAGAGGAAAAGCCTTTCCTGGATTCAGCAAGTGATGGGAAAGGCGTAAAAAGACAGAAATCCCCAATCCTTGCCCACTTTTGTTCAGCTGAGCTAATAAAACATACAGAGACCTTCTGTGGGATTGTCACTCCTGACTTTCTTTCTTTCAGGTGTTTGAGCCTTTGCAGCAGCTTTCTCACGCTGCTTCACATAAACAACATTGTATTCTTAGAATTTATCAGTATGTTTTGGATAGTTGTTCTCTGAGAGAGAACTTGACTGATGGTCACAGTGACCAATGGAGTCAGGAGGTTGTGACCTCCTTTGGGCCAATCTTGGCCTTTTGTACAAAATGTATATAAGTAGAATTGGAGTCAGATAATAAAGAGCCTTCCATGTTTGACCCTGCTGCTGTTGCTGTCTTCTGTGAGGGTCCACACCACGTCACAACGTTGCAGGGGTAACAGTGGGATCTCTACCCTGCTCTGGGAAGGGATGCCAGGGGTAACAGTGGGATCTCTACCCCGCTCTGGGAAGGGATGCCAGGGGTAACAGTGGGATCTCTGCCCCGCTCTGGGAAGGGATGCCAGGGGTAACAGTGGGATCTCTGCCCCGCTCTGGGAAGGGATGCCAGGGGTAACAGTGGGATCTCTGCCCCGCTCTGGGAAGGGATGCCAGGGGTAACAGAGGGATCTCTACCCCGCTGTGGGAAGACCTGCCCCACCACCCCATGGAGCAGGGTGAGTACCTTGCTGCACGAAGGCGCCGTAGACCACCCATATGGCGCTGTGCAGGGTGGAGGAGACGGAGGGGCCGGGCTGCGCCGCGCCCTGCGCCCGCACGGCCTGGATGCGGTTCAGCACGAAGATGAGCACGCCCACCACGGGGATGGCGGCCGCGATGCACGCCCACACCGCCACGTCGAAGGGAGCCAGCAGGGAGAAGATGTTGATCTTCTCCTCGGGCTTCTTGATGAGGATGCCCACGGAGTAGTCCATGTAGCGCTTGCTGAAGTCCACCACGCTCTCCCGCTCGGGGGTGATGGTGATGGCCGAGATGGCCAGGTCTGCTCTCTGCAAGAGAAACGTGGCGTGTCGCATCTTTCCCTGCTGTCAGGACACTGGCCAGCACGAGGAGAAGCTTTTAGGAACTAAGTGGTTACTTGCTTTTCCTTCTATTGTTTAAAACAATTAGATGCGCTCATATAAATATAAATTCTCATATTCATATGAATTCTCTAATTCTGCTCTCATCGTTTCGACGTTAGTTAATTGCGTCAATCTGAAGAAGAGTAATGAAGTATAACCTGTCAAGGTGCTCTTGAACAGAAAGCATGGCCCTGACTCCTCTCTTATCTGGCTTATCATCTAACCTTTATCCCTCACTTGTTTTCCAAAGGAGGCCTAAAACTCCAAACCATATTAACCCCGTGCAATGCAAGCAATAAAGAAAGAAACACCATTTATTTAGCTTGTGTGTTTGATTGCAGAGTGGGAAGAGCTAATGTTTGTTTTCCTCCCTGCAGAATTCCCAAATTTACATATTCATGACGAGATTTCATAGGACAATCGAGGAGAAGACTTTGGGTTTTTTTTTTTAATGAATAAAGTGATGGGAAAAGCTCGTAACAGGAAGAATGCACAAGGACAACTTTGTTCCTGAAACTGCTTTGACTTCAATATTTAAAACAAGTAGGTGTTGATGTAGATAATCCTTAAAGAGAAAGCACACTTGATGAAGGGTAAGATAGGAGTTAACAAATAAGATTCCCAAAGCTTTTGAAGAGCTTCAATTAGATTTTCAGTACTTTCTGTCTTAATAAAAAGAGTTCTCTTCAAAAAAACCCAGAATATACATTCTGTTTCCTAACTCTAATTGCATTGGGAACGTAAAGCCAATATTAGAGGAGGGAGGTTTGCTTTGAAACCCTTTGGAGTCTGTGGAACAAATGGTAGCAGAAATACCATTTTAAAAATACCATAATAGATATTTTATTGCTCCAAAGAAAGCAATTTCCAAAGAAACTTAACAGGAGTTCTTACCTTATTTTTAAATCCATGAAATTCAAAGAGTTTATGTCAATGCAAAATATGTTAAAAATTCTTTATGCTCCCTAGCACCAACCAAGAACATTCCATTATCACACACGTTTGCTACTGCTTTAATTGCTTCTATTTCCTCCTAAACATCTCCTTACAGATACTGAACCACCTATTTACAAGATAATGAGAAAGCTTTCGCTTTCAGTAATAACCTCCACTGCACAAGAGTAACCTTTTCTACAAAAAAAGCAGCAACATGGAATATTAATTCCTTTGATTCTTCTTCTTGATTAACGCTTGTCCCATGTCAGGTTGTAAAAACACGAACAAAATACCCTCGTTTCATTCTCTGGGAGATTCTAACCTACAAACTCTACCCGTTTACCTAAATGGACTTCAATTAACTTACTCCTGGATTTGCAATATTGTAATTAAGATATTTGGTCCTCTCAATTTTAAATGAATGAAGAATCTTGAGACAAGTTTAATTCTCATTCCCTGTTACTGGGGCTACTTTTTTCTGTTTGGGAGTCCAACTCATTGTCATTATTCATTGGTTGCCACAGAATGACCAAAATAAAGTCCATCTACAAACAACTTTCAAAGACAAAATGACAACAAATAAAATACCAGTAGTTAATACTTTAAGGAGAATATCTTATTTTTTCCCTATTTTCCATAGCCATTCCCTCACACACACAAAGATGACCTCTGTTCTTATAGCAATGTAAACACATAGATTCACACCAATATAATTTATGTTGAGAACAGCTGGAAGCAAATAAAACAAGAGACTCTCTCTAGCTCCTATCCTGTCTACAGAGTCTTAAATTGCAGTTTATATCACACTCAAACCATCCACAGCTCAGAAGAATTCTGCACTGGTGCCCTCATCCTAATTCCTAATTCCTAATCCTGTCATTTTTTAAAATGCATTTTTTAAATGCAATTTCTTCTCTGTGTACCTTGTTAATGAGTTCTCCAATCATGCCATTCCAGGAGCTGTTTTGGAGCTGGTGTCCATACTTGCCATCAGGAGCTTGGTAAATCTCATACTTGAAGCCCAGATTCTTGGCCAGCGCATCCAGGACGTCGATGGAAAACCCTTTGTATCGTTTTGGCTGCCCGAGGATGTTCTCTGCCACCATCACAAAAGGTTCTTCCTGAGAACAAAACAGCATCTTAACTGACGCTTGAAACGAGATTTTTAGTTTGTTTCTCTGAGAAAAAGGGTGTTTTCTGAGTTAGTTCTGGACAACTTGGCACAGATTTTTGAGACACACATAACCTTTTGAGGCAAAAATTGTAGATTTTTGGGATATACATGGGATATTGTGAAGCTTCCCAACCAGACACCAACCACTGCCTCAGCACTTGAGTCCTATCCATAGCCTTGGTTTTTCCACAGTTCTTGAGAAGAAGCAGATTCCAGATGAAATTCAGCCCCAGATTTAGAAAGCTATATTCTATATACAAGGCCTCATCTTTTACCCAGCTAAACACAAGCCTAAACCACTGCAATCTTGTGAACATTTAAAAATTTGAAAATCCAAATATTAACCACCTTCATGGGTACTGGTTTCTTGAGTATTTTAATTTAAGAATGTCTGTTTTGAGACCAAGTAAATGCAGCGTTTTGTGGTGTGTTTTCTGCTGGGGATGGGTGTCCTGCTCTCCCTCCTGCAGGGGAATCCCAGGGATGTTGGTGGCACAGCCACCTTTGCAGCTGGTACTGCCACAGAGGGGTCTGCTCACCTCTCACACCAGCTACAGAATAAATTGAGGGAAGAAAATTGGGGGCTGGAAAGAGTGTCTGCCTTCACGTACATATGTACACTCATGTACTGTATATTTGTACCATGAATCAAAAAAAGAGAATTGAAAACAAACAAAAAAAGGACATCAATTCTGCAATCTGCAGGCTACAAATATCTTAGCCAGGAATGCATTCAAGCCCTCGTTTGCCCCTGATGTAGCACTTGGCTGACAAGAGCTCTTAACCACACCAGATTTAACAGACAGTAGTCCCAAATGCATAATGATTTTTATATATTTTTTTGAAAGATGACACTTTTCTAAAAGATATAGTTTATCTCAATGGGAATTTATGAGCTCGATGCAGAAAATACTTGATTAAATTTTACAGCCTGCAGTGTACAAGAGCCAAGATTAGATTATCATAATTGGCCCATCTGATCTTAAAATCCATGAAATGCTGAAAACTGCCTCTCCAAGCTGGAGGATGGGATCTGGAATGCACCCCTGTGCTGGTTCTATGCCTGGTAGGAATTACAATGCAGAAAAAACAGCATAAGCAAACAAACAAACCCTCTGTGCCACCGACAGTGCACAGCTCCACATAAAATAATAAAGGGCCATCACCTATCTCCCTTGCTTATGTAACTGATCATCCAAAAATACTGAACTCGAAATGATAGGGGAGAAAACACTTGCGGGAAGCGCCCGAAATATTCAGTCAGATCCTTTTTATTTTGAGCATTTTTGTTTGCTGAACTCAGAAAGGATCATACCAAGACTGTCACCACTTTGAGTGTCACTCCCTGGAGGTCGTTGCCCAGCCGCCGCTCCTGGAGGCTCCCGTTGAGTCCCTTCTCTGAGTCCCACGTCGCCAGCTGGAACAGAAACACCCAGAGGCTGAGGCACTGCCAGGCAGGGACCTCTCAGCATTTACAAAATGTAAATTGTTTCGTGTTTAACAGCATTTAATAGCACCTTGACCGACTCCAGAACTGATACACAGAGGGGTTTGGCTTTTTTTAAGGTACAATCAGAATTAGCGCAATTCAGAGGTCAGACATAGACAGGCACCTGGCCTGAATGTGTGTTCATTTGTGTGCGCCATATAAATTATATAAATTATCTGTAGGATTTATCCTATAATTTCACTTAGTTCACTCTGACATTACGTTTTTCCTCACTAAGCTTGTATTGCCTGGGAGGCTTCAGGATTACCTGTGGTTGCACTATTCCAGATTTCCCTTTCTGCTGAGATCCCTATTTTCAATACCCTACATTTATCAAAGACCAACCTTTTTTTTTTTCCACAGTGTTTTAGCTCACCTGCAGTCATAAATTCCTGACACAGGTTCTATGGTGTCAAGCTGTCTCAGCTCATGTTTTCTTCAGCTCCTATCTTAGCTCCTGTTTTCTCTGTTCTTGCCCTACTTTTACGTGATCTCTAAAACAATTACAGGCTCTGGAGCTCCCAGGCTCCCAATGAACAAGTATCTCATATCCACCAGATGTACCACATGCATGTTTTCAGGATATCTCCCTGGAATATTACATCTAAATATTTCATTTTTCAATTAAACGCATAATTTTAAAAATTCATTTTACCGCATTTTTCTGAAGAGAAATACAGTTCAATTCAATAGAACAGATTCAGTAGGAAAGTCAGTCTTTAAGTGACCTTTGGATTATTCAAACTAAAGATGCTCCTGAGCAGCAGCAGCAGCAGCAGCATCAGACACTCCTTTTGCCTTCAAACAGAATCCACAGTGTCATTTTGTGCAGAAAACACATAAATAGTATCAAGCAGAAACTGTTTTCTTATTTTTTTTTCTTTCAGCTGTACTCTTAAGCACCAATCCTATGCTCACATATTTGGAAGCAGTGTTGTTAGCTGAAGGCATGCCCTGTAGAAATTAAACACAGTCCAAGATCTGTGAAATATGGATTCCTCCTGCCAGAAGCTAATTGTCATGTAACAAGTCAAAATCTTCTTGGAAAGAACTTACTTCACTGAAAACGCCCATGGCTAGATGTCTTACATGATTTATTTCTACGACTTCAGTTTTATCCTAAAGCCTCACAAATCAAATCAGCAAATAAAATGTGATGGAAGAGATCTGTATAGTTTTATTTCTGTTTTGTTGCATTAAACTGATAAACAGGGAACTAGAAAAGAACAAGACGTTCAGTGAATATTCAGCCACTATCACAACTGATGGAAATTATTCCACTAAACATTGAAAGCTGAGACGCAGGAGAGGAAAGACTTAAGGTACAACTTCCTTTTTATCCAGATGACCTGGAGGATGGAGGAGGAGAATGTATGAATAATTTTCAGCTTTCTAATGACACTCCTGAAAGCTGAAATATCTCAGATTGAACACTCTCCTCCTGTGATGGCAGCTTGGAGTGACAGAGGAGTGTCTGCACATCAAGTGTCTGCAGCAACACTGGCATCATTTGAATTTGAATTTAAATGCTTGTTCTGAAATATTTCCAGGTGTTCCTCAGCCCCAAGTGGACAGATCTTTCCTCCGACATGAATCAACATGGTTCAAAGATCAGTGTAGGTGTGTACAGCATCTGCTGTGTCTCAAATCTGTAAAAAAAGCTTAAAAAGAAGGTTTAAACCTTCTTTGCTTGTCCCAGGCATATGATGGAGATTTTTGCCCAAATGGTTTGCAAAATCTACAAGGTGATGATTAAATAGTCATAAAAATGGGAAATGTAACACATTCAGGTTTATTCCATCACTGGTAGACTGACACATCATTTTTTTCCTTTCAGAATCTGGTTTCATAAAAGGCCTTGGACTTCTCGAATACTCTGTTTCACATTCTGCACTACCTGGAAGAGTTCCAAAACAATACTGGAGAAAAGACAGTGTAAACCCATGAATTTATTTTTTTTTTTTTTTTCCAAAAAGGAGCAGACAAAGGTTCTTCTCTGCAGCAGGGATAAGAAGCATATTTTGCTTCAGAACAAGCACTCCAGAGATTACTGTACCACAAACTTTTCAGCCTCTTAAAAGCAAACTACAGAGACAAAAAATCATAAACTGAACATAAGGAAAACCATTTCTAGGAGGGATTTTCCCTGTGCATCCCTGTGCTTTGGAACATTTGTTAAGAACTGTGCCAATTTTATCTTCCACTCCTTGCAGGCAGAGTTTTGTTTACAGGACCGGTGTATTTGCAGATATGTATAGCAATTTGTGCCAAGATCAGAAACTAATTTCCAGCACGGTTACACACCATGAGTGCTGCTGTTCAGGCCATTGGAGTTTCATTTTTTGGAGAAATATGGACAGATTTTCCTACTAGAAGTCTGTAGCCAAAGGTTATGTAGCACAGCCATCATCACTGATAGGAGATAAAGGGCTTTTAAATCTGATTATGAGAAATAACTGCTTGCAGAATCAGCACTTGCAGGATGTGTTTAAAAAAAAATAAAAATCAATGGTCTCTGGGATATGTATTTAATGGCAACCTGGGTGGGGTTTTTTGATTCTCAATTAGCTGGTTCTGTGACTTTAAGTTTTGAAATCAGCTGCTTTATGAAAGATTTTCAACTTAAAGCTTCTCAGTTTTCCTTTCTGAACCAGCCCTGTTGCTGGGAGTCCTCTAGTTCTAACCAAACAGCAGAATCTAAACAATCCAGTAAAGATTACCCAGAGGAAACAAATGTGGAATTCACACCAAAAGGAAACTCGTTGGAAAATTCTGACTCAAAACATGCTTCTGATTTCAGTCAATATTTACTGCATTTTTAACTAGAACTGCAAGGAAAGGTTTGGAGAGAGAAAACAACAACTTGTACATTGTTTTCACCCTCCACAAGCAACACAGGGTGAAACAAAGACACTTACTCAAAACACAAGCAAAACAAATGTATGTCATAGGCCCAACCAAATGGAGATGCAAAACATCCCAAACAGATTTTTCCTTTCCCAAAAGAAAAATCCCTTTCACAGGAAATACAAATAGTTTCTTAGAAACATTTATTCATTCTCAGTGCAGACTATTGGATAAGAAATAGATAAAAGGGCAGGGATTTTTTTTCAGTATTTCTAAGCAAAACGATTTTTAATGGGAAGAGCTTGGCACATCCAGGATATAAGGAAGGACATAGATAAAGGAAATCAAAGAACTCTCTGGTGGTTCTTGAATTTACCAGAGATACCAGAGCCAAATAATGCTGGATCCCAGCCAAAGGTGATTAGGATGGTTTTGTCCCACGTAGAACAATTTCACTGAAGTCCCAGAGTGCACAGTTTGACCTGTGATCTCCTCAGTTTGCAATTTCCCAGGTGAGTGCATTGATTGCCATCTTTAAGGCTGGTAGAGGGGCAAATTATCCACAAAGCAAAAAGGTACTTGTGCAGTCTTTTCAGAGAATGTCACAATGCCAGAACACTTGAAAACCACAGCTACTTTCATCTCCAAAAGGAAAAAAACCATTCCCTACTGCTGAAACAAAGCATTTACAAGGAAACAAAGCCATTCCTAGAACTCTGCCAGGGAGGAACTCTGTCAAAAGTGCTCAGGAACAATCTGAGGTTCCAGCCTACGAGCGTTAATTCGCCAGCCTGTGTAACACCACTGAGTCCCCAGAGCCACACTTATAGAAAGTTAATTGAGCGTAGAGCTGGAATGGAAAATAGAGAAAGTTCAAGAAGGCTGAAGGAGGGATTTGAGCAGGAAAGAGCAATTGACCTGAACAGACATATCTAAGGAAACAGACATACACCAGCGCTCGCCTGAGCAGCCAGCGAGACAAATGGCAAACGTCTGGGGCTGAGATGGCACATGGAGTCTGCCCTTGAAACAGCACAAAGCCCTTCAGAGTTTTTTGAGGGAACAGGCCCACAATTAACAGAGAAAAGCAGCACTAACGGAGTCACCACCACGCAGACAGTCCCATAAAACTCTGATTTAGAATTTAAGAAAACCAATCTCCCATTGCGCCAACGAAATGCACTTTGGCAAGAAGCTGCACAGTAACGAGCAGAGAATTTACAAAAATCAGAATAAAATTTCAAATCAATTTAAACAGCTCAAAAACCAATGCAAAACACTAAAAATTATGTTGCACTGAAACAAAGAGTCAAATTAGTACCAGAAAATTAGTATCAGAAGTGTATTTTTGCCTTGTAAGATCAATGACTACTTAACTGCTATTTTATCTAGAGACTAACTAGATAGGATATGGATATGAAATCTCTCTCTCCATGTCATTTACAATAACTCCTACATAATAAATAGGGAAAACCTAGACGGGGAAAACTACATTAGTTAACCCAAAACTGTGGGGATAGTTTAGGACAGAGGACTCTCAGCAGAGGCTTTGGTAGAGGTATTCCAGCATTGATATTCTTATTCTCTAGAAGTCTCTATATTTATTCAGGTCCTGCTCTTCAAATTCTTCCATCACTGCAGCCAACAATTTCGACCCTACCTATCATAACTCAGCCCTATCTTGCTCCACTATTTTTATGGCCCTTCATTGCAGAGAATATCAAGTACTTCGACGTGAGACAAAATGTTTTCCCTTATGTTTTTCATTAGCCAAAGATCAACTCAATTAAATGTAATGACCGTACTATTAAAAGCCAACTACTTTACATATAATAGAGCTCTACAACATAAATGAAGATTAGACACTTTCTGCCCTATACTACTAATATTAAGGAAGCCAAGGTGTTCCCATGTATTGCTTTGTACGGAATTGAAAGTGAGGAATTTCATGCAGAATTGAAGCAATAGTTTCCTTTCTAACCTTATAGGTTTTATTAACACAGTGGCAGATTTTTATACCCTTTGGGAATAGATCAGCACCATATACTTTATACTGTGTGTATATCACATTTAATATTATGTTGCAGGGCATGGATGATGAGAATTATCTTTTTGCTGAAATGAGATGCTGCTCCATTATGTGGCAGAACGAGACATTATTTTGCTAGCAGGTAATGAAGCAGCATTGATACCAATTCAGGGTTGCTCCTTTTTCCATATTGTGAGAGCTGGTGAACATCTCTGACCTCTTACACAACACAGAGAAACACCTGTGTCCTACTGTGCAATGCTTGTCTGGGGCAGCAAATCCCCTCTTGGCAGAAAAAAGGAGCTGAAAGGACATGACAAGATAAATGTATTCTGTAATTCATTATATAAAAGTATAAATAGGCCATCTTCAGCTCTGCTAGAATAAATTGCTTCAATTAATACTAGTCTTTGAAGGAGCAGTGACTGCAACATGCTGATGTTATTAGTGCGGCAACACAGGCACTGAGAAAGATGTAGTATTAAATGAAGCAATCATGAGAGTGATGAAAACAATATGAACAAGAATCTTATCCTCTGATGGCTTCTTTATGAAGTGCAGGGAAGTATTACTCCATCCCGAAATTCCTGTATTTCATTTCCCCGACATAATATCAAAACGTGGCAAAGAAGGTGTTGAAAATAAATTGGAGGTATTTTCTACTAGACACTCACAGGCTTCTCTCTTGAAAAGCAGGCAAGAAAATTCCACACTTGTCCTCCTGCAGTTTTACCACTTTTTAAGATACAAATGATGTGCCACAGTGTAGAAACACTGTTGATGAATCAGATGGCAGCATTGCCATAGCAAAAAGATGTGAGTGCAGCACCACAACTCCTTTAAGGGTCAAATAAATTAACTGTGAGTACCCAAGATATTGCTGAATCAGGCACTTCCCAGGGGCATCGTAATGATATGAACAACCAGGTCTCTAAGCATAAAATTAAAACTAATAAGCAATCATGAAAGTTAGAGCAATGCAGGTACAAAGTCCTCAACAGCTGCCACAAGTTACTGGCTAAAATCACATTGCCATGGGTTACCTGTGCTAAAGGCAAATGAGCCCCTCTTCTTTTTCCTGCAGTTTTAATGTCAAAGTCATTGTCCAGTGAAATCCAACATGTCCTGGACTCCAAGGATACTCTGAATGTTATGAACAATTACTGAGAATCAGGTTGCTCAGGAAGAGCTGCTTGTGGACAAAACTGAACCAATTCCCTTTACCACGACTCATTACGTGCAGGTAAAGTGGAAACAAATCCATTTCACACAGAGAACAGGTTGTTTTCGAAGCTTCCAAATGCTTTTTGGGAGCAAATATTACCAGCTTTTGAGAGCAGGACTATCCTTGTTATTCATGCAGACCCTTTGTAAACAAAAAAAAACCCCATTGTCATCCAAAAATTGGATCTAACAACAAATACAAATTCATGTTGATTTCCTATAGGTTCTTGTCCTGCTCTACTGAGTGCAGTAGCCAAATCACTCCCTGTTGTGCTGTTCTAAGAATTTTCCTGGGGAGGGAGAGCAGGAGAGGCTTGCACAGAGCTGTCAGGACCCGTTTTTTCCAGCCCTTCTATGTGAGAACTCTGCACACAGGAATTAACCACCACACTACAATGGGCTATGCCAAAACTGCTCTGCTTTTTGCAATTCCTTACTGGGTTTCTTGGGTATTATCTGAGCTGAATGCTTTTTGATACCTCACATTCAAGAAACCCATCCATATTTCTTCAGTTGTAACCACAGGACTTTCCCTGGCCTGGCCCCCGAGGTACAGACCACTGGGTGATTCCACCAGCTGTGATTTTCATCCCCTGAAGCCTGGACAGCAGGAATTCACTTTCTGATTCTGGTTAAAGACACTGAGTCATCTCAGAAGGAAAGCAAAGTTCAGCCCACGCTCTGCTATCACCCATCAAAACCAGATCTCAGCGCTGTATTGAAAATTCTCAATTCTTCTCTCAAACTCCAGACACTTACAAAAAGCTCCACAACACCAAGAGCAACTTTTTGTAGAAATTTATTCAACAAATTGGCATTATTTGATTACCTCACGATATTTTGGTGGCCTTGATATAACAAGGACAATGTTCTAGAGGAAAAGCCACTTTTGATTTTAGTTCAAAAGGTATGAATTCATAAAAGCAATTTATAAACCAAATTGAAAACTTAAAGACAAAGAGGTAAATCTTAGATGAAATGTTGATATTTAAAGAGGACAATTAAAAAACTTAAATAATATTTTAACAGAATTGCTGTTCAGACAAGTTAATACTCTCTCTTGACATCAATAAAAACCCTACATACCAAGGCTTCCCTGCTAAAGATTTTAAATTAATTTTGATCAGCTCTGGTTATCAGCACTGGAATCCACATCCACATCAATGGAACACTGAAAACTCTTGTAATAAATAAAAAAGTTCTGTTTTTACTGAACTTTCCCTTTTTTTTGATCTTTACAATATGACTTCATCTTTATCCAGTGACACAAAATGGCTTAAACCATTTGGAGATACTTTTTTCCCCCTACAACAAAAACCACTGAGTAAAAAAACCCCATAACTTGGTGTTTGGTAATGGATAATTGCCTCCCCAAGAAAC
The DNA here is from genome assembly GCF_965231275.1 of Zosterops lateralis. Taxonomy (NCBI): domain Eukaryota; kingdom Metazoa; phylum Chordata; class Aves; order Passeriformes; family Zosteropidae; genus Zosterops; species Zosterops lateralis. The sequence continues at coordinate 1,149,469 of NC_139768.1, forward strand.
AGAAGAACTGTAGATAGTATTAAGGAAAACATGAATTTTCCTCTCTCTAATGATAGGCATTTAATGGTTTTAATTAACAACAAGCTATATTGAGACAGCTTTCAAAAATATATTTATCCCTTGGGCTTTGTTACATACATAGAGCAGGTTTTGCAAGGCAAATAAAATCAGCTTGCTCACAAAGCCAATTAGCAGAGAATATACAAACAGCAGATCCACAGATATTGTAGTTTATATAAACTATGCACCCATTGCTAAGTGTTCACAAGGAACATAACAATACATTTAGTTAATCTTTGCATAGTCTTCATACAGAAACTGTGAAAATACTTCTCCAAGTTACTGTGTACAAACCTTTTGCTCACAGCCTATTGCCCTGCTTCATTTTCATTGCCCTGCTTCATTTTTTCCCTGCTTCAAATCAACATTTAGAGGAATTTTTAGCTTTTAAAAAAAAATAAAAATTCTGGACAATGAGAACTTGTGAACAATTTTGCACAGTGACAGATAGTGCACACAGAGTACATAAGAAAGATTACAGTAATAAATACTTTCTCCCAGCTCCACAAACTGCCACGTATCAGCAAAACTCCCTCACACCAGGAAGGATGTGGCAATTTCAGCAAAGTAGTCGAAGGTAAGAAATAAAAGCAGGTAAGAAATACAACTTGTACTGTGTGTAATGCTTAAAGGCTTCTCCTCTCAGGTTCCTTTTAAAATAAACACTGATCTCCAGAAAGCTTTATTAGAGTGCCCTACATCATTTGTTCAGGAGGATTCAATAATTTAGTGGGTTTATGTAATTACTACAGAGCTTATTTAATATCGCACCTGATGAGTCGTTGTTTTCCAAGTCTCGAGAAAAGCTTCTAGAAAGGTCAAAGCTGAACGAATTAGAAAAACAAGACGTGATTTATGTCCAAACTTCTCAGTGGAGGGAGAGGAACACTTTGGGCCAGGGATGAGCAGCAGAAGCTCTGCCAAGGAAAGGGAGCAGCTCTTTGGGAATGACCCCACTGGGAGATCACCCTACCTGAAAACATCTCAAGATTTACGATTTATTTCTACGCTCTAAATGGCTCTTGGTCACTGCAGGGCAGCTGGTTTTTCAACAATGAACAGCAGAGAATTTATACACAGCCTTAGGGCTAAAATGGTCAATGCCCTCAGAGAAATATGGGTGCAGAAATATGGTAAAGAATTATCACAAACGTATCTGAGGAGGGGAAAAAAACCACACACGTTACATTCATTAAATCCCTTTCTTACTGCCTTAACCTGATATTCTTTCTGTTGCTATGGTGATTGTTATCCAGCCATTTATACATTTAAAGAAAAAAAAAATAATCAAAATCAGTATTCCCTCTCATGAAATTCAAAGTGTGAGAAATATCTCCTTAATGCAATATAAAGACTATTTCCTCAGTGGACCCATCAGACATTCATTTTCCTAAGGTCTTCCGAGTCCATTTAAACTTCTCTCTTGCTCACATTGTGTGGCAATGAATTTCAAAATATAAGCAGGCAGTCTCTGCAAATGTACTTCCTCTAACAGGTTGTACAAGCTGCCTACCAGTTCATTTTATTAAGTATCATCTAGGTTTCCATTGTGAGAAAAAAATGAATAATTCCTTCCCATTTTGTCTTTTAATCTCTTTATTTCCTAAGCACCTAGACACACTCCCTCCTTTGCTTACTGAGCCAAAAAATTGTGGCCTCTATGTCTCTTCATATAGAAGGAATCTGATATCTCCAGTCACCCTTTTTGAAAGGGGGAAAAAAATAAAAATCACCCAAAAAACCCAACTCAATCCAAATTATAGAGACCGGAGAAAAATCAGCCCATGGAAAATTGGAGAACTGACTTCAGAAAGCCAACTTTGGAGTGTATTATTAAGCCTATATTTTAAAATTACCTTAGAAAAGTTGCCTTAGAAATCTTCAGCATTAAAATGCAGAAACAGCTGAACAAGGAAAGCAGAAAGCAAATGTCACCGATAGAAATTGTATATATTTATATAATATATACTTAGGAAATGGAAAATAAATTCTTACCTACTACATGCACAGTAAAACATAGAATTATTTAATGTTTCTTGGGAAAAAAAAAAGGCACTTTCATTTATTAGAAAAAAATGCCAACACCTTCCATTGTATTTGTTGGGAACTCTTCTGAAATGCCTTCCCTTGCATAAGCAGAAGGTGATAAATACAAAATAGAAAGTTGTGAGCCTGCAGTAATCCCCCTCCTCTCACTAGATCTACAGTCATTTATTGGTAATAACTGCCCACAACTTTTAATAAAGGGGAATTTGCAGCAAATGCTGAATTTCCAGTATTTTTTTTCCAACATGGATTTTTTTTTATAACTCACAGAACTGCCTTACAGATCCCAGAATGTCTGAAGCCTGCAGACTTTGCTCCCAAACCCAATTAATTAAAGGAAACAAAATTAACGGGGTGTTAATAATTATGTGTGTTTGTCCACATCTCCATGGCAAAATATTCCCAGCTGCTTTGGAGCTTGCGATAAACTCTGATGGCTGAGAGGCCCCACAATCTGCTGGCTGCCCATCAAACTCAGTATCTTGTGAATGTTGAGTGAAAACTTGGCCATTACTGAACTCTCAGACAGTCACTGCAGATTTCAAACTGCAGGAGCTGCAGGGAGGGATGAAGGAGGGAGTGAGTGACAAATGCAATCATCACATCAGCCCAGGAGATGCTACTGAAATGCTGCTGATTAGCCCTGCCAAGGTGACAGCTGAGAATCTGTGCTCTGATGGACCTACAGAACTGACACAGTCCAGGATGGGGAGGAAATTCCAAAGGATGAGCTCCTTGCAGAAGTGGCAGCCCAGACCACACAAAACTGTTCGTTGCTCAGAAGCAGAGGAGGCCTCCTACACTGAGGGCTGTCAGGCTGGTACAAATACACAATCATTTTTAGAATTCCAGGAAGGGAAGAAGATTCGACTGTTTTTCATCCAAATTATATTGAAAAGCTTGAAGGTTGGGAAGATGAGTACCCAGGCCACTGAGCCTGCATCCCAAGGGTGACAAGGTGCACCTCTTCAAAAGGCAGATTAGGGACAGCTCACAGTTGGTGGCTTTTCCTTCACCCTGCTGAGTAGCACAGTCCACATCTAACATCATAAATGAATTAGCTAAAATGTACTCCTGTAAAAATACACCCCTTCCCACATTCACCTAGGGCTGGCATAAAAATGGCATTTCTTCATCTCTTCTTTAAGAAACACGCAGCTGTCATTAAATAGATATATATATTATATACGTGATATATGTAGACAGATATATATGTATATATGTATGCATAAAGAAGTCAGTGAAGTTATCCCTCATAAGAATCTGCCTGAGTTTAAATTGCCTTTCAGTACTAAATGTCACAGTCACTATAGAGAGCTACAATTTAAAAATCTTACAGGACTGAAACTGTTTTTCTCAATACTCCTAACTAGTTTTCATAGGGTTTTTTTAACCTAGTTACTTGTCCTTTTGGGATGCTTCTGTCTCCTTTTGCCAAATTTCCTGATCTTGAATTGGTACCACACCGGTTAGGAGGAAAAATATCAGATCTCTCAAAAAGCAGGAGTTGGCTGTTAATGTGAATAAATCTCATGTTAATGACTCTCATCACCACTTTGGTCTGTGTTAGTCTGGCAACATTACAGAGGCTGCGTGTGCACACAGAAAATCAAAGAGAACCAAGGCTTAATTAATTGTATAATGGGCTGCACAGCGACCTGTCAGAACCTTTTGGTGAAAGAATCTCACATAAATGAGAGACCAGCAATCCCATCAAACAATGACATCTCCCCTGTCCCCCCAACAGCCCCCAGTATCAACTCACATTCCTTCACAGGCACGTTAAAGGTCACCTCGTGGGTGCTGGACAAAGTGCTGACACCGGAGCTCACGCAAGATTTCACATCCAATATTCTTCAATAGAATAAACTGACACTCTTCTCATCTCTGGCAGACATGGCCTGGGAGCTGATAATCATTCCAATGATGGTGTAAATTACCACAGCAGAGTTGCTGTTATCGTGTTCCAGGCTGTCACACCAAGCCAAACAGATGTAAAAAGACTAACACCAGACTCATATTTTCACCAGATTTCCCACGTAACAAAGCAGTTGCATAAGAAAGAAATAAGGTAAAAAGGAAAAGAAGAAGGTATATTATACTGGCTTTTTTACTCTTCGCAGATTTTCCATTTTTAACTTTTTCCACTGAAGTGCAAAACTAAATTGAAGCTTGCTGTGAATACATTCAAGAACTTCAACAGATCCACACTCATTTTACTTGCAGTGCCTTGTGGTCCTAACCCTTTTTGTTGCTCTATAATAAACACTTTATATGTTGGTACACAAACCAAAGGCATCCACTTCTCACCGCCACCATTCCTGTGTCATAATTCCTGATATTCATGTTCTAGATCTTGTTATCTTTCTCCCAGGATATTTGCCCTAACATAACATGAGCAGGAAACTTCTCATGCTTACTGCACACCATGTCATTCCAGCTCTAGAACTGCTCCCCAACCATTGGCACTCATTTCATTTGTTTATGTACAACTTACACAACTTCTGTCATGACCAAGAAAAGATTCTGGATAAATACCTTAATATCACTAAATTTGGGGCAGTTCTGTTAAAACTGTGATCCAGGGGCTCCTCAGTTTAGGGGGTGCCTCAGGCTCCATAAGGTGGAATTGGAAACAGGAGCAGAGCTTCATTTCATAGTTCAAGGGGCAATGATATTTCATAACTAGTCCAAATCCAACGTGAAGATGGATGCAAAAGTGAGGAGAGGAGACAAATGGGGAAGTAGGAGCCTTAGGTTTTCATGAGAGGATTATTATGAAATATCATCAGAGTATGATAGATTGATATGGTATGGGCAGTTCCTGCAGCTGAAATATCAGAATGAGCAACAGTTGTTCTTCCACTGCTGTAACAATTTGATTTCTCCTGGTTTCAACACGACACTGATACTGGAACTGATTTAAGTGCACTAATGCCACTGGAAGCCATAAGGGCTTTTGGCAGAACCTATAAAATGTGAAGAGTTCCTATGCCCCATTATGCTGCTGATGTTGAAAAGCCAAGTGTGCCAGCCAAAACCCACCCCACACAACCCCAAACCTTTAATTAAGAAAGGCTGATATTAAGTTGTACTCAATTAGAACACGTGTAATTTGCCACTGTGCTCCCAGAGCTAGTCCATGTGCTGGTGAGGCACCTTTTCAAACCCTCTTTTGGGCACACTATGACTATCGTACAATGCACTTGTATTATAATTAAATTTAGTGTAATTACTTTACAGAGTGATCAGTGACAGTTTATTGTTCAGGAAGAATTAATCCTTTGAGCCTTCCAACATCATTTTAGTTCCTGGTTCTAAATGAGATTTCAAAGAATGTAATTTATAATAACCAAAATCCCCAACGCATACTTTAATACAGCCTTCCTTTGTTACAGCAGCTCACTGGTAAAATGCTTGTGAGTGAGAATTCTGATTTACCTACACTGCACAGGACCACTCGAATGGGAGGAAAGCAGGCAGAAATTATTAACTGATCTTCTTGATGTCTCCTCTTTCTTCCTCCCTCTCAAACAAGGTTGTTCTAGAACCCTTTCAGAAACAATCCCACTATTAAAATCCTTCCACCAGGAGAACACTTGCCTTTCCAGAAGCAGCCCAAGAAATCCTCCCTCCCCTCTGAAACATCATGAATATATTTAAAGGAGATGTGATGATTGGACTTAGAGAAAAATCTGGAACTGGTAGCACAAGAGAAACCAGGAATGTTGATTTCCTCTTGAAACGAGATGCTTTTCCACAGAGAGAGGGATCTAAGTTGGGCAGTGTCAAAACATTTTGTTTAGACGTTTTTAATTCAAGCAAAATGTTTTGACAAAGTGGAAAAAATCTTTTGCAGATCTCATCCATTCCAGTATTGAAACCTGTTTTGTATCCACTGCAATCCCAGTTCTCAATTCCTTTCTCTGGACCACTTGTTAAGCATATTGCACATCCCACTGAATAAATTCCTCCAGTTGCACTCCAGTCCCTCAGGACCACCACGCACAGGAAATAAATGAGAGAACCTGACCCACAATACAAGGCAGAAGATATTAAAACAGGTCAATATTGTGGGGGGTTTTTTTAATTATCTTTTCAAAATTAAACCCTTCAGGCCAGTTTAAAAATTCCAAATTTCAATGCAATATCTTTTTACCAAAATAAAAGCTTTTCTTGTGCAACTTTATCCACCAGAAAAGATAATTTCAATGAAAAATCGCCAACTGCCAACTGTAGCTGAATTTCTTGATGTGATTTTTTTCTAAATACCACGTTAAAAATCTCTCCTTCAGTCTACCTGGCTAATTAAGATTTCTCAGCTCTGAAGGCTCAGTCCTTTTTCCTGTCAGCAAGGTTGGTTGGTGCAATCAAAGATGCTCCAGACCTTCTGGAGGTGACACTCCAGGCAAATGTCACTGTTGGGATGATCACAGCAATCAATAATATGTGGCATTGAAACTGCATCAGAAGACACAGCAGAGCACATTTGGGGCAAAGTCTGAGAAAAATCTGTGTAATTCACACTTCTGACAAATCAAGAATCTCTTACAATTATCTTTCTGCCTTTATTTCTGCATGGAGCTACGAAGGGAAATACTTGTTGGAAAGCATAAGAGGCATCACATTAATTTTTTAGGAGAAATAGAAGGTTTTAGGTAGTGACAATCAAAATATGATTGTTCAGAGTTCATTTTATCCTCCTTCCTATGGAAAAGTATTTGATAACAAAGAGAGGGACATAAGCAAAGTTAGAGGAGGAAATAGAAGTTCCAGTGGCAACATCTGCTGGTCCAATCTGACTTTTTGCTGAACCTAACAGTAATGCAATAACATTTATCAACTTTCCTCTCCATAAAGATCTGGCCACTGCTGTCCAGACATCAGAAAAAGCTCTAATGCACAAGAATAAATGCAGAGAATGAAAAAACATGGAACCTTCAGCTGGAACAAAAGCCATCAACTCTGCAGGTTCAATCTCAGCTGTACATTATGTGCCTGCCTTCCTCCTGCAGGTTCCCTGTCAGTTCTCCATGATCATTTTAAAGTTTTGTATTAAAATATTCATTTTGAATAGTCTTCGCAATCAAACTTTTCCCTGAGTAAAATTTCAACTGTATATTCATTTATGAAAAAACACCAGGGGCATTCTTCTAGAACAGTGTGGTTCAATAGACTTGGGTGATTTCCACAGGTGGGGATCAACCATTCCTCATCAAGAAAAATGAGTTGTAAGACAAGTTTCCCAGGTGAGGAGTAAAAATAAAGTAAATGAGGAGTAAAATATTAAAATATATATATTTAAAAATATTTTAAATAAAAAATGTTTTATTATATTATATATTATTAATAATATTATAATATTAATATTATAAATATAATCTAATAATATTATATTATATATATATATAAAGATATAATATATATTAAAAACATTTAAAAATATCCCAAGCAAAACCACAAACAAACACCACCTCCTTTGAAAAAACTTAAAAACTTAATGATAATTTACTGTAGAAACAACACTGAAAATAACCCAGCTTTTAAAAGAAAACCAGCTGGAAAAAAATAAAAAAAGGTGACAGGAGGTTTGCAGGGACAACAAAATTTCTCTACAGCAGAGTAAGCAGAACACCAAAATATAAAATATCAATCATTAACATCAAGTATGTCTCTGATTTGTATTAGCCAACATCAGTTTACTATTGCAGAATAAATATACAAAGGAATATCACAATTATACTACTTCTGTTAATTTTATCTTTTTTTTTCCCATAGAAATTGGAGATGTTAGATGGTTTTGAAAAAACTGTCTGCTTTATGTACATATGAACAAATTCAGTAAATTCTCCCACATTCATAAACCAACAGTATTATCTCTTGATATCAAGAAATGCTAATGCACAGTGATAAGAGCTTGCAAGGTGATTATATTGCAGATTGACACAATCATCACATTCGCTCCAGATTTCCCCTGTGGGCTGGAATTCAGGCATTAGAGCCTTCTGCCCCAGGACACAACATGAGGAGTCAGCAAGAGCTGAGGATGTCAACAACGGGCAAAGCTTCAGTAGCAACTCAGCAAAGAAATTAAACATTGCAACAGGATGAATTTTTAGGTTAGACTCGGGTTAAAGGCCTTGCAGGATTAGGACCACTTCCTTCAAAATACACATCATAACAAATAAATATCAATATTAGCATTTTTCGTAAGCTGCCTAGATAAGTCCTCTGGCGGTCAAAAACAAAACCCACAAAATAAACTTTGGTTTGGGTAGTCAGAATCTTATGAGCAATATAAAATCAGTTGGGTTAAAAAAACAAAAAACAAAAAACAAAAAACAAAAAAACAAAAAACAAAACAAAACAAAACCAACCAACCAACCAACGAAAAAAAAAAAAAAAAAAAAAAACCACCTCACTTTGGTATCCTACTGCTTTCTTTGCCTACTGACAGTGAGCATGAGTGAAGCAAAATGTGAACACAAGAGGCAGAAAATAAAGCCAGATCAGAATTCTTGTCTTCAAACCCCCACAGTCTTGAGTTCACCACAAGAGGTGCAAGACAGACAAATCCCACAGCTCCAGGACTTTCAGAGGGAACAAAATGCGCTTAAGACAATGAAATATTTCAGTAGAATGCTGATATTCTCCCACTTAACCCCCATTTATTAGCATAACGCCAAAAGGAACATAAAATTTCACGAACACGAGCAGTTAATACAGCAGTGCTGTTTACAATGTAATTACTGCATCCACACAACTGTAATTGTTAGGTTTTTTTAGCAGGAACATCAGTGGGTTTTGCAGTCCTTGTATGAATTTCATGGTGGGGTGGAAATAAAACTAGGAATGCCTGAGCTAATTTAAAGCTAGATTAGACATGGTTAGGTGAACTGTTATTACACAGCTTGCAGAGCCAATAGAAGCTGTAATTCTGCTGGGAAAACATTCCAGGCAAGGTCCTTAATTGGCAAAAATCTGATCAATATCCTTTGACTTGGCTGCTCTTCCACGACTGCGGGAACACTGAGGTTCCAGCTCGGCGGAATATCTTTGCTAAGTGCTCCTAGTGAGTTTCTGTGTGTGTTAACAGGAATATTTCAGGCTCTTCAATTATTGCTACAATATTCTGGATGTCCATGTCATAGATTACACTACCAAAGCCTCACAGTGAAATCTCTGTGAAACTGGTGTCTTGGATATTTATTGTCTTATTTACAGCTTTCTATTTTTTTGAAAGCATTTTATTTGGTCTCATCAACTCTCCATGATAATTTTAATGACCAAATAACCTCATTTGGTCATTCTTAAATTACCACTAATACAAGTGAACCAATCTCTCTACACCTCCTAAAGTACAGTCGGAGCCTTAAATTGTTTTAATGTAATTAAAGTTGTCAACATGACGTTCTGTTTATAGGGAAAGGACAGTTTGGAACTGTAGCACAAAATAAAACTGCATTTAACTCTACAAATCTAGAGACTTTTCCAAAGCTTTAAATGCAAAAGGAAAAAAGGAATTTTTACAAATATAATCTTAAATATAATGTTTATCCAGCTCAGTATATTACTCAAGACATACCATAGGCTCACAAGAAAATAAGAATTTAGTGATATTTTTTTTTTCTATTAAATTCTGATCTCCTCAATTCTCCCCTCAGTTCATTAAAAGATGTTGAATATAGAAAAAGCCCCCAAACATCTGTCAGTGTTACCCACTGCACCAGCAGGAATATGACAAGGTTAATCATCTGGCTTGAAGGAGTCTGACTTCCCCTTGGAGGAGATTGCTGCTATCAGTTTTCTCTTGGAAGAACAGTCAATAATGTCTTCTAATCTCTAATAACAGACACGGGACAAACATTCTATTACAGCCTAAATAAATAAGACAAACTTTAATTTTAGACCTGTCTATCAAAGGGCTATTTCAGTAATTATTACCTCTATGCTTGGCATCTTTTTTATTTTTTATTTTCCAGATTAATGTATCTTAGATACTGCTTCAATTAACCGCCGTTATAGTTACAAACAATGAGATTAAATTATATTTTGGTTAAAAATACAATTATTTGCCACTTATCCTCTCTTTTTTTAACTTGAATTTTTTTCTAGCCCTGTTCTCCCTTTTTCAGTGTCCTGTGTTGTGGTGTAGGATGCACACACAGTATTTATTCCATCCCCATCCCCATGAGCTGCTGGAACCAGGTGGGGCAGTGTTTTCCCAGGCCCCTCCTTTGGGCTCTTCTGCTCATGGCCCATCAATGCCTTGCCCAGGACTCACAGGGAACTCCCTCCAGGAGCTCTCTCTGTTTAATGGGCCATCAAGGAGCCACTGCACGACTCCTCATCCCATTGGGAGATGCTCCCAATGCCCAGGGGGAGGAGCCAAGCATTCCCACCTGGAGAGAATCTGGGATTTGGGACAGGACAAGCAGCCCTGAGCCACTGGATTCCCAGAGGAGCAGAGCTCCCAGACCTTTCTGTGGGATCACTGCTTCAGGAAGAGCCCCTCACCTGGACTGCTCCCCCCACCCTGCTCAGGGTGTGTTCTGACTCTGCCAGTGCTCCTTTGTGTTATTGCATTGATTTTATTTTATTTTTACCTTTTTACCTTTTTTCTTCTTATTAAATTGTATTTCTGACTTGGAGCCTCTCACTGGTTTTGCTTTCAAACCACGACATTCAGTCACTTCTGTATCTTCTCCCACACTGCTCTCTACTTATTCCCCAAGCCAATTTATGGAATTCTTGTTCTCACAGAAAAGAATGGGGAATGTGGAGCTCCAGAGCAGCCTTGGCTGGAGTGACCATGACATGCTGGAATGTTGAAGTGTTAGGACTGTGGAAAGGATGCACAGCAAAGTCACTGCCCCAGACTTGAGGAGAGCAGACTTTGGCCTCTTCAGGGATCTGTTTAGTACAGAGCCATGGGATGAGGTCCTGGAGGGAAGAGGGACCCAGAAAAAAGCCGGTCACTATTCCAGGATCACTCCCTCCAGGCTCAGGAGTGATGCACCCAAAAAGAGGAATCCAGGTGAAAACACCAGCAGAGCCCCTGGACAAACTCAAACACCAAAAGGAAACCCACAGAGGTTTAACAGGACAGGGAGCCTGGGAGGGACACAGAGAAACTGTCTGAGCTGCAGGATCAGCCCAGGAAAGGTGAAACCCTGACAGAATTAAGTCTCATCAGGGATATCAACTTCTCTTGCACTGCTGTAGTGAAATAAGTTGTTCCTGACTTTCTCAACAGTCCCAGAGAAGTTGTACATCACCACCTGACTTTTACATGTATTTACAAAGATATTCAGGGCAGATATAACACACAGAAAAACAACCCTAGCTCAAAATACATAAACCAATCAAAATTTTCAAAGAGGATATAAACCACCCCTTCCTGCGTTCTGGTATTAAATATGTGTTCTGCAACATGAAATTAAGACACGTAGACCAACAGTAAATACATATTTTGTTTCCACTATTTATATATAGACATTAGGCACTGTCACTATTGTGTTTCAGATTTTTCTGTCACAATGAAAAGGGAAAAAAAGTGAACTGAATAGATTCCAAAATTCAAAATTAAAAACAAAAATGTAAACGCATTTCTACTGAAAGAAAGCTCTAAGTGTTTCCAGCCTCACACTTGACAGAGAAAATCTATTTTTGAAACAAAGTTTTCTATTTAGTAAGACAAAAAAAAAAAAATCAGAAAAATAAATACATTTGGATATTAAGGGGTATTTCTGTGTACTTCTAGGTTTGAACCTGATTCTGAGCCAAAAAATAGAAATCCCAAACAAGGTGACTCAGAGGCAGCTGAAACCCAAATATTGAATTTTTTCCCCATGATGGAGACCAGCTGTGAAGGACAGTTCCATTACCATGTTCTGGAGACGTTAAACTTGATTTTCAGACCAGAAGAGGTCACTATAATGACTCCAGTTTGGATTCCTCTACTACAAGGTTTGAGGATAAAATAACGTGTCTCTGACACGTCTAACTCTGACCTGACAATGGAAATTTCACATCCATAAATAAGATTATTTATTTTCCTCATGTAGAAAAACCGAAGAGAAAATTCGTGCACTTTTCTCCATATTAAAAACAGAGAAAAAAACCACGAATTTTTAAGTGTCGCTGCTCTGCAGCCTTTGTCCAGTATGAATTACAGAATACAGTCATTATTATAACTGTGGTGTTGATAACATTGATCAAACTACCGCGAGCAGTAACAAAACATCACATTTTCTAGTTATGAAACTGACCCCACGGTATCTTTTCACTGCCACAGAAGGGAAAGGTGAGGAGAGAACACAAATCCTTTGATTTCAACCACAAATCTCCCCAACAGCACAAATGGCACCTATTGTCGTGCCGTGAAAGAAACTCTCTTATTAATAATTTCACTCTTTTCATCCTCAACCTACTAATTTTCAACATGTTTCCTAAAAATTTATTTTGCCTTTATTACAGCTCTTGACTCAACCCGAAGTCAGTATCTGGTTTCAAAGATGTTGGTTTGTTCTACCTCATACTGGCAGAAAGCTTTTAAACAATCATGAATTCAGTATTACATCCACTGTGCTATTAGCGTGGAAAAAAAAATAAATCTTACTGCTCAAGAATATTTCCTCTGGGTCATAATTATAATAAGAATGGATTCCTGAGGGCATAATCCAACAAAGTGCTGAAGTTGAAAGATTGTTTAAAGCTTTATTGAGGTAGATGTCTACCATTTTCTTTCAAAAAAAAAACAACATCAGAGGTTTATAACACATCTGAAAGTTTTAATGTTTTCATTTTTCTCTTGTTTTGAAGAAAAAAGAGCCACATGCAGTTGAGAGTTTCATCTGTCGGTATAATCACTGCAGTACAGAGATTTCCGTCCTAAAGGGCCTTCATCTTTTTTTTTGCACACGCATTCAGGAATTCTTGCAGTGGAAATTAACAATTATTTCACAACGTCAACAGTTCCTGACGTGACAGGTAAATCATTTCAAGGTACACAATGGTTGAAGAGGGACTTTTCAGGAGGATGGGAACCAGCAGCTCGCATTTATCTCAATAGAAGTCAATTTGCATCCCAAATTAACTAATAGAGCTAAGAATCTGCCTCAAACTCAGAGAAACAACACAGCTGAGAATAAACACCAAGAAGAAACCAGCTAGGCACAAATGGGCTAATTTACACTGTAGCACAAGCAATGAAGTTAAACAAGAGATGATGGGCAATATTAGACACCTAAAGGAAACTGGAGCTGGGAAAGGGACAGAGCCAGACTGTGATTAGATCCAAATCAATCTGCACTTCATTACTGGACTTTGGCCACCTTCAAGACATTTAATTTTCACAAGATGCCAGGCAACTGCTCTTCCCAGATGTCCTTTCTCCCCCACCCCACGTTCTCCAGATAAATTCCTTAAAATATGCATAAAAACCCAACCTATGCTACTGAAGGAGTTCGAAGAATTTTCGTAAACCAGGTGGTTTCTATAAACTTGTATCCTGGTCTTATATATAATTATATATTAATATAATTAATATTATATAATTTAATATTAAATTATATTTAATTAATCATTTAGATCATATAAGTGGGTTCCTTAAAACTCAAGGTAGTCTATGATTCAGCATAAATCACTATTTTCCAGACACATCTATTAAGAGAATTAGAAATTATCTAGCTGGGAGATGTCCAGGTTGACCACATCATCTGTCATTGCAAATAAACAGGTTTGGGTTCTTTTAAGCAGATTAATACAAAACAGTAGGAGAGAATATTTATAACAAGCTAATAAATGATAGAGTGAAGCAATTACACATTTGGAGGAAGAGAGAATTTAAAAATCCACTTAAAAACCCATTTCCAAGGCAGCCTCATTTTCTGCTGAGGAAAAATAAAGGTGGGCAGATGTGCAAAGGTCTTCATGTGAAGGTGACTTTAGAGACACCACATTTCTATGAAGACAAAAGGCAGCAGTGGGAAGAAAGACATCAAAGTCCAGCCAGCTAGAATTCCAGCTAGCTACAATTCAGTATTCTAGTCTTTGCAAAAGAAAAATTAAAGGGAAAAAAAAAAAGTTTGTGCGTTTTTCTCTCAGATAATTAAAATAAACGCCAAGTGAGAGTAAGATTAAATAAAGGAAATTTTATAAATTAGAATCGGAGACACATTCATGACTAGGAAATAGCTGGTTTTAATAAACTCTTAGCTGAGGTATGTAGAAACCCAGTAATGATGCAGAGTCAATCAAAAGTGTCTGGAATGGCTGCAGAGAGAAGCAACAGGCAGAAAAAAACAAACTAAAGGACTGCTGTGGGTTTGGTGGCTTTATCTGGGTGACCCTACAAGTTCTGCCTTTTCTGAAAGCAGAACCCACAAAATACACAGATTGTACTCACTGCCTGCACTTACACTGGAAGAAAATATTTATTGCTTGTTATTGGTGAAAGTGGAGTAAAAATTAGTGAGGTTTTTTACATAAAAGCTTTATCTTCACATGAAATGAGCTAATGCATGTATATATACACATGGAAATAAAAATCCCCATATGGAATTAGTTCCTGAAACTGGAAATCACACAGATAAAAATGATGGTCACAGCATTTCTTAGCTTTCTGAAAATGAAGAAAAAAGTTGACCTAGAAGATGAACTATGTACTAAGTCTATGAAAAAAACTATTATTTTACCATCTGATGTAAATAAATACTTGCACATGTGCTAAGCTAGCCTGCATATTCTCTATATCCAAATTTGCCCTGAGAGGTAAGAGAGGTAAGAACTCGAGGACCTTGTTCCAATCCATTCTATCTCATTTGTGTTGAATATTCTAATTTACAGTGACCAACCAGCACGAGATACAAACCCTACAGACTTTGCCTGCAGCCCATGAGAACTGCTCTATCACCACATCATCCTGTATTCTAAACTCTAAAGAGACTTTTCTTATCCACCTTTTCCCTGATGCCTTGGCAGGGTGGAGAGGGGCTGCACCCTTGGGGCCTTTTGTTTTCTGTCCTTCCACCCATCTCCAGCTCATCCCCGTCTTCCTGCCTGCCATGATCACATCTCAGAGCTGAAATTCATTTCTATTTCACTCACAGGGTTTTATATCTTTAGTATTTCTTTCCAGGCAATCACATTTGTAAGCTTTTCCTGTTCCATCTTTCCCAACACCAGAGCAGGAGTGCCCCAGGTGTGTCACCCTGATGTGAGCTCAGACCCTCTGCTGAGCCCAGCCCAGACAACTGAGAGTGACACTGCAGGACGCTCTGCAAAATGCTGTGCAGAGATAACACAGAAAAACCCTTCCTCACAGCAACATGAAGTTTTCTGTAATACAATGTACAGTGTGGAAAGCATAGCTGTATTTCCAGCTTGTAATCAGCTAAAGGAAGCACTGATATTGTCTGTCAGCTTTATTGATGACTGGTATCCATAAATTCTTCCTCCCTTTCTCATATCCTTGTATTTCTACTGGGCACGTCTTGTTTCTCAACACTGAATTTTTGACAGCATTAGTCAGCACACCAAAAGTAAAATAATGAATCCTACTGCTGTGCTTTTTTTCCATCCTAAAAATGTGTCCATATAAAGCTTTCCAAATGCTCCCAGAAGAACTGGGTTTTGTTGATTGGTATTTTCTAAGCGACTGACACAAAAATCAGATGCTTGTTTTTGGTGACAGGAAACGTGGGGAGCAGGGAAATATTTGAAGCAGCAACAGGGCAAGATCATGGCTGTACACAAACAGCTTTGGGTTTGAGATGTGTTTACTCCTAATGGAAAAGGAGTAAAAAATCCCTTCCTTTGCTCACTGATCTGGAGCAGGATTAATGCACACACTGTCTTTCTGGACTGGACCATGAAATACATACTGCAGAAAGGCAGAGCTGCAAAAGGGCTTTATCCTGGAGTGGTGTTTCAAAATCAGAATTAAAAAATCAGAACTAAGCCCACTTCAACTAGAAGGTCAGGCTCTACAGAGCCTTGATGCTGGTCTGATCCTGAACTTTTAACTCAGGAAATACCCACAGTTATTATAAATTCAGAATAGACAGCATCTCTGAAATAATTAAAGCCAGAGAGGCAGTAGGCACAGTGAGGTACCTATTTTATACCACCTACATGTAGAAAGTTAATTCAGCTACAGGAAAGGGTATTTAATCTTTGCTGCAGCCTGACTAAGTGCCGTGGAGCAATGGAGATTATTAATGTGGGCAGGCAGAGCTGGGACACACAGGAGGGAAGGGAGCTGAAAGAGATCCTTACTGCTCCAATTCTTCTCATCATTCTAGGGGATCCTGCTAACTCTATTTTTTTGACAAAAAAAAGGGCAGTTTATCTTCAAAATCCAGTATCAATACTCAAAAGACCTTCCATAAATCCTCCTGTACAGAGACACAAGCACAAAACGAGCACAGGTTCTTAAGGAATATTTGGCTCAGAATGTGTGAGAATAGAGAAGGATAATCTGGCAGGCAGCAGGAGCAGGGCAGGGGAAGATCCTCTCTGATGTGCTGTATATTATGAACAAACTGGCTGTACTCTACCTATTCCTAACAACTGATATATTTTAGGCAAGAAAAGTAATTTCCTTATAATATTAGGATCCAGATCTGGAGTCCCCAAATTAAAATAAGGATGTGGACAAGTGCAGAGGAGGCCAAGAGGATGATGAGAGGGTGGAGCACCTCTCCTAGAAGACAGGCAGAGAGAGCTGGGGTTATCCAGCCTGGACAAGAGAAGGCTCCAAGGACACTTTATAGCACCTTCCACCACCTGAAGGTGGGTACAAGGAAGCTGAAAATGGATTTTTTACCCTCATGGAGTGACAGGACAAAGAGGAATATCCCCTTCCAATCCAAGCTGTTCTGTGTTTTGCCTGCAGTGTGCTTGTCCAGTCGTAACTCTCTCTCCTGTGAGCTTGAAAAGTCATAATACATTATACTAAAAAATTAATGGAATTGCAGTAATTATTCTAAAGCCAAAACTACTTACTGCCTTAAAATTTTGATTAGTTCTGAAAAATGCCCTTTTGGTGTCATCTGAGCTCCTTTCCTTATAAAATCTGACCCTCACTGAAAAATAATATAATCACAAAAGGCCATATATCCAATCCTTATTTCCCATTTGGTCCTCTCTACTGGCTCCAATAAATGACTGTTCTGCACTGCAGCTTGGAAGAATAGAAAAGGATCATGGTATGTGGACAGTGAACAAGACTCAACAGGAGTCACCATGGAGAAAGTGTTATGATGGTGTTAAGTCCTGCCTGACATGACAGAATTGATAATAAATTCTTGTAATGCCACCCCATAGGAAAAATATACCACATAAAGAATGAAAACATACATGAAAAGTTTTCCCTTTTTTCTTCTGAGATTTAACATGGGGCATTTTACATTTTTTCCTTACTTTTCTAATAAATCAAGCCATAATTAGCTATGGATCTTTGAACAATTCACCTGTCATTCAAAACAGAAACGGGAAGGAAATAAATATAAATCTGGAAAATACATGGAATCTATTTAATATGAAAATATGACAATATGACAATATGTTGAGTTTTATTCCAAAGGCTGTGGTTGGGCAGCAGAGGAAGGTACCAGTCTTTCACACAGAGTGTGAAAATTTTAATTTAATAATTAAATATTAAATTAAATAATTACAATTAAATAATTAAATTAAATAATTTGATTATTTTAATTATTAAAATAATGAATAATGCTGTAATGAGAGTCACACTAGAGCAGCAGAGTCTGTGGGCTGTACCCTGGATTCAGATTCCTGTTTTTATTTCCAGCCAGCTTAGCCAGCAAATGTGTGGTTTTTTTCGCTTCACTGGTTACTGTGCTCCTATTTGTGCTCAAAAAAAAAAGGAGAAAGCCCTGAATGGTCTTTCAGTGAGTCTGTCGAGGAACAGTCCTCCACTGAACACTCAGAAACCAATCAGAGTTAATGAAAAATAACAACAAAATCTCAGTGCGCTTCCCTCGTGCTCAAAAAGTAAATGTTTTGTGTTCTCTTTTGGCCTCCCTTGCCCTGGAATGAAAACCCAAAACCACGGAGCAATAACACTTGTTTCTCTAGTGCAATTACCTTGTAGAATCACTGAGAAAGCCTGGAAAGCCTGCTATGGAATACTTCACTCCCTATTATTTTAAAATTTAGGAGAAAAGAAATAAAAAGGCAGAAACAACTTCAGATTCTATTCCAGAAGGAAGCTGCTTTCTCTGCAAGTCTGAGCTGGGAGCAGCACAGTTTGCTGGATGTTTTATTCTGTCATAGTCCAGAGAAATATTCATCCCCACCTTGGCAAACACCCTGGAGAAGCCCCAGTACTGAATGTTCTCCAAACTCAGATTATGACACCATTTTTTCTGTCAGAATGGCAAAACAGGAGTAGCAGATTTCTGAATATCCAACCACAGGGATTACATATCACACAATAATTATACATTTAATTACCTGGGCATCTCTTGGTATAACAAACTCACAACCTCCAGGTGCTGCTGAAATGTAAATATCTACAGTGGCCTTGTTGTTTGGTATTGAAGAGCATCTTGAGCTCAGTTTAGATTCACTACAGCTCAGACAACAATCCTGCAAAGCAAACTGGGGCCTCGCTGTATTATTAATCTTAGGGCAGAATAAATTGCACATAGAGCTTTAAGAAAATTATAGATGAAATGTTCTCATAGAATTAAGCATCACCCAAGCTCCTAGTTACTAAATATTAGCTTTTTTTTTTTCCTCTCATTTAAGCAATTGCTGATTGTTGTACTTGTCTAGGACTCGTCTCTGATAAGGCTCCAGGAAGTAAAAGCATCAATATTTTTAGTCAGATAGTTCCTGCTGCCACTTGGTGACATGGAAGTTCCTCATGCGCCACATTTGGGCTGATCACAAAGAAATCTTGTCATTAAACCTGTCTTTTGAAAACCTGCATGTGAAAGTGTTTATTCATACACAGAGATGTAATCTGTGAGAGTATTTATCCATACACAGCCATGTAATCTGGCATGAAATGGCAGAAATAAAAATACAAATAGAAGGGGGAATTTAGATAACTTCTCTTTATGTCGTTTATTTTTATAAGACTGAATAGAAACCATAAAGTTCTTTCATTTTTCTTAACTATGATGCAAGCAGTGCCAAATAGATTACCTCTGTTTAAAGATCCCCTTTTGGACATATTGAATATATCAGAGCAATCACAGGCAGGCACCAGAGTTCCCCTGGATTTTAATATTACTGCTGAAATAAATGACTTCATAAATTATGCTTGGCCTGCATGTATTTGCAGTTTATCAAATGCTACAAGGCAGCAACCATTAGAAGAATTAAACACATTTTTCAAGTACTGCAGAGAAGACACTGTGTGCATGGTCTCCCTCAAAATTCAGTCCTTGCAACTGTCCCTGACACTGAAATTGTGCTTTAAATAAAGAGATTTTACATCTCCTTATAATTTATGTCCTTCTAAAAGCCAAGATTACATCTATTCCATCTGATAGTTAAGATAACACTATGTTGGCACTATTATTACTATTATTATTTTATTGTTATTATTATTATTTTATTGTTATTATTATTATTATTTTATTGTTATTATTATGATAGTTTTCTTCCGAAGAACTTTTGCTAAACACACATTATACTGAAAAAAAAAGTTATTCTGACATTCAACAGAAAGTTCTGGGAATAGGTATAAATTTTAAACCCCAATCATAGATCAAAGCTATTTCTCAGGGCAGGAAATTAAGAAAGACAGGCTGTTCCTCTTTTCTGGAGGAGTGAGGCTCACTGCCTTTGTTCAAGATTGATACTGTGAAAAAGAAAATTGTAAATAATCTCCATTTTTGGATTGCCAAAAAAGATTTTTTAAAAAATTGTATTTTTTTTCCTTAAGACTTCTTTTTCTTTGTTAAACTCAGTAAATCTTGACCTGTTGCTCTATGGAAATACATTTTTTCACATTGTCTGCACTTTAGCACAGATTCTTTATGAGCTGAGCTACAGAAAGGGGCTTTTCTTACCATCCCACTCTGAACACCCTCCCAGGATTCATCAACAAATTACAAGAGTTTTGGTGAAAACTCCAAAATTAAAGATGCAACTGTTTTTACAAGGCTGATTTTAGCACTCCTATTATCTCCATTTTCTGCACTACTGCACAGGTGTGAAAAAACGAGAATTTTAGACCCACAATTCATTATAACCTGGTCAGTGATACAATAGGTGATGCAGAAATTAAACAGAATTTCTGACGTGTCTGCTGCACCCTAATTTTCCTTGCCCCACTCCTACCTCAGATGTGGCTGCTTTTTAAAATCTCTCAAGCTCCACACTGTGAAAATGTCATATACAAACAGCCTTTCCAGAGGGGAAGGCCAGCACCATCCTATGCTTGGAGAAATTCCAACTCAAATTTGCCAGGCATCTCCTTTTACTCGGTGTTGACACTGGCAGGATTTGCAAATACCAGTAACAGTTTATACACAGCCACAGTCCCATTAGCAGTGCTTTCCAAAAATATAATTTAGAATTAAAAAAAAAAAATCTCTAAAAGTTTAAAAGAGCTGTGGATGTATCACAGGTCTGCAAGAGAAAATACATTTTTAAAATTGTTTACTCACTCTTCAGTGAAATAATCCAGTTAGAATTTTTATAATGAATTAATACACAAAATTAAGTATATTTCAGCCCAATTTGCAGAACTCAGGCAAGCAGTGACCCCACTTTATTTCAGGAAAAAAAACAAACCAAAATGCTCAAGGTTATTATGTTTCTCCTTTAGTTTTCTCCTCTGATTTAAAAATTGATCAGAGCCATTCCCTATATGTTAAACCGTATTTTTCACCATGAATAATTCAACTTATGGAATATGCAAGGAATACATTTACTTCTATTCCTCATACACGTCGTGCACAGAGAATCAGAAATAAAAATTTAAGGGGGTTTATTATTTTGAGTGAAATACTCCAGTTGTTTTTTCACAATGTGGTTATAGGATGAATCACAAAGCTCTTTTTCCAAATCACTCAATCAACTCAAGCAGAAAGAGAAAGTTTAACTGAATGTAAATATGTGGAAATTGCATTTTTCCAAGAGGAACAGGACTATTCACCCTTCCCCCTGTACAGACACAGAATGATTTTAGTGATCAAAAGTAGCCACAAGTTCATTCTTACATTTCTGCTGGAAAACAGGAAAAACTGAAATACAACACCCAAGTTCCTGTTTATAAAGTGCTCCAACAGGAGGCAGGGATCTGTTCTACAGCTAAACCCAGGAAATTAACTGATGTATTTTTCCATGTAAGTAAAACTCATTTAATTACAGTAGGAACCACGTAATTATTTTGGTGTAAATATAACTTTTAGCAGCATATGATGGGATTTGGCAATATTCTTGGAGGTGAAAGCACTTGATACTGCAGGTGTCTAAAAATATCGTTTGTTTGAGCAATGAATAAGAAGCATAGGGTTTGTCATTGTGATAATAATGAGATTTTGTCTTAAAGTGACAATCCCAACTAAAGTGTGGTATCAGAATTCAAAAATGTGGTTTCAACAACTGGGAAACATATCACAAAAACTACTTACAGTGATTTCTGCAGTCTGCCTCAGACGTGCTGCAAGAAACAACTATAACTGTTTACAAAGCTGAAGATATTTCAAGAAAATCTAATGTGAAAAAAAAAAAGAAAAACATACCAACTGACAGAAATGAATAACCAATCACAAACATTATCATTTTGAACAGAATGCTTCTTATGAAACACAAAAATGTGTGCAAACCATTAATCCTGCCTTCATTACAGCCAGCTTGGGAGAGAAATGCAGATTTGCTTTAGAAAAAAAAAAAATATGTTCTTTGTCATAAAGTAAACTGAATCCCAACATTGTTTCACACTTAGAGAAGATCTTCCTGCCAAAGATGAAGATGATCCCAAAGCTCCTTATTCAGCCAAACCACATCCCTGTGAGGTGTGTTTGCTGTTATGGGGCTCTCTGCACTCATGGCCAAACAAGAATAAATAGGTTTATACCCCAAGAGCTCATGGGGATGTGGGGACTTGCCACAAAAGCCCCCCTGGAGTTCCAATTCCCCCAGTTTTGCCTTCACAGCTGGATAATCCAGCTCTTAGATTGTGGAGGATCTGCCCAAGTGCAGCAGCACAAGAAGGATGAAGCAGCCCAGATGTTCTGAAAGTTCCATCAAGGCTGTCCATTAATGAGAGCTAATAATGGGTTGTCACTAAGGATGAATTAATGCAGTCCTGCCTTCCTTTCCCCTTCTACGACCATTGCACTGTGAAAGGACATCAGCTTTATTTTTGCTTTCTCCTTTTTGAGCTATTCTGTTCCCTTATCACTTTACATCCACTTACTTTTCTTTATTTATTTCTTTTAATATACAGATATTCTTGTTGCTATTTCTGAAGGTGTTTACAGACACCAGGAATGTAAATCATGGTGGTAATTATCAAGCAAAAGACATTTAAGCTTTTCAGTTTCTCCAGCAATCCTCAACTTTCAAATGCCCCAATAAGCCACAGCACAAATCTCTATTTTGAGCAGGAATACACAACATTTTCTAAACTTCCACATGTACACAGTGAATAGAAGGCAATTACCTGAGCCTTTTGTAAAACAAGGTGATATACCTTGAGGGACATACCCTGTTCTTTTTTATGTTTAAACCAAAGAAATTTGAGCATTTTCTGAAGTTTCCCTTTCACTAAAGTACACCCAAAGGAAAAACAAACTATAACACAGAAAATACACAAATACTTCTGTGAGCCTTTACCAAAACCACAGGATGTTGCCTTGAGTAAGAAAGGAGAAGACAAAGTGGAACAAAGAAGCTACACTGAGCAATGAAATACATATATTTAGGTGTAATCACAACTAAATCACAGCTAGTGAAAGGGAAAATGCTGTGTGGAAAGATCTCAGTTCAACTGGAGAGTCAAGATACCCCTGCAAAAATAGCTCTGAAAATTCCTGCAGATTGGAGTCACTGACTTGGACATTCTCTGGGCATCTCTCTGGTGGAAATGATCCTCAAAAAACTTTGTGGTGGATGCTGAGTGTTAAAAGTCCAATTAAAACCTTTTGATTGGAATTCCCTCTAAATTTCAACACTCGAATTTAAAGAGTTTTGCCCTCCCCTGTCACTGATCCTGAGTGCAAAGATTTCCTGTAGGGTCAGGACAGGGATGAATAACCACAGATGCTCTCCATACATAAATAAAACCATGCAGAAAAAACCCTCTGTTTTCTACCCAAAACACATCCCTCCACAGCTAAACCTGACCAAAGGCTGCAATGGAAGCAACTGCCAATAAATCAGAACTGGTTCTCTCACTCAAGTAATATACATAAGACAATGATTTTCTGAGCCTTTAAAAGTACTTTTAAGCTGTAACATATTTTTTTGCTGCAATAATAAAAAGTCAGGCTGCTTAAATAATTGAACTCCAGTAGTTCCATGGTAATTTTGCTCTAAGAGGTATCATCTCTTCCAAGTTCCTCTCCAAACTTCTGCAGCACACTGCTGGCTTTTTACTCTCTCTATATATTAGAATGAAAGGATAATTTCCAGAACTTTATTTTAGCTCAGAGCAGTATTCCACAGCCATTAGCTTTTTACCCATTTAGAATTATACTCCCTTTCAATTTTTGGGGAACTCTACAGTGTTCTGCATTTAACACCTGAAGAGTTAAGCCTTCCTATATTAACCACTGAGCAGCACAACCTCAAAGTAACACACCAGGGATCAAAAGTAATCAAAATACCAGGTCAGCCATTCCAGCAATTTTCCCATTTAGTAATTTGATTTATTTCTTTGCTTTGTAGTTGTTTTTGAGTGATATTTTAGTTATCTCCACCTCCCACCTTTGGATTATGTGTCAATTTGGTCAGTGTGTCACATACCCAAGTGAGAGCATTTGTCTCTGTGGTACCATATTTGAAAAGCACGTTAGAAAACACCTAATAATGTATAATATATAATAATGTAATGTCACACATCCCAGTTTGCCTGTAAGGCTCTGGGGTGCTCAGGCAACACTTCTTTCAAAATTAAGACAGTAAGATAATTTTTTATCATTCACATGGTGTTTGAAACTTAAGATTTCCTCATTTTCAATCTTCTAGAAACAAAAATAGACTGAGAAATAGCCTTTTCTGGTCCCCACAATGTAAAAGCCAAACTGAAGTGTTTAGAGGCATGTTTTTGGCAACAGAGAATTTTCAATTATATCTCCTGGAACTTTATGCATTTCAAATACTTGTCTCCCTTCTGTTGAATTTCTAATAGATATTGCACAACTTTGGCTCCATGTCCAGAATCCTTGTGCCAAATTAGACTCTGAAAGAATCTCATGTTTAGCTGATAAAGATGATCATGTAAACACAAGTTCTCTGCTTGTTTTTCCACTTACACTTCTGTAATTCAGACAAATCAAAGAAAACAAATGGCCAAATGAAAATAAGAAATCACGTATATTTTACTTATTTGTGAAATCCTCTTAGGTCAGCTCTGTTTAATGTAGGACCCATTGATCACACCACGGTGATGTCTGTATTTCAACCATCTGAGCAGTTTAGAAACTATTTACAGCACGAGTTCCAATCAGAAGCTCACTGTTCAACTGAGAATTTAATATATTTTTTTGAGCATTCCCTCTGCCCAAGTGTGTTCAAGGCAGCCTTGGCAGAACAAGGCAGTTTATGTTAATAATAATCCCATGGAACCACTTTAACTGTCCTTGTTCCACCAGCTACCACTGATAGGTCAATCTTGACTTTCCATGACAGAGCATCTTTCGTGTTGGAAATCATCTTCCCTAGAACTTATTTATTTCTCTCAAATCCTTGCGGCAGCTATATTTAAAACATCCTAGTGTGTTTATATAATTTATATACTCAGCCAGCTTCCTTAGTGCCAATTGTGTTGTATCTTCCCTATTTTTATCACAGCAATCCCATCTTAATTAACTATAAAACACATAAGCTAAATTGTGTATCTTCACTATTCTATTCACAGGCTGCTTATGGCATTGCATCGTTACTGCACATGAGAAATAACTTGCAGGATTTCCTGCCTACCAACATAAAACCTGTTCAGGGTTTAAGTGCGTCATAAATTAGAAAATATTTCTCACAGAGTAAATGTCTTCTGCAGCATAGCACTAATTCATATTTGAAGAATAACATTGTCTCCTGTGAGGCAGGATGTGTGTGATTTAGAGGGAAAACAGAAGAGAGAAGGAAGCAGCACATCTTTACCCTCCGCACGTCTTTGCCAAACGTCTCGCTGTAGCTGGTGCCCAGGATCTCAAACTGGACATAGGGGTTGGCTCCATCTTCTCTGAACTCCATAACACCAGTCAGCCCAGTTATGTGGCCCTAAGGAAACAAGTTTGAGAAACTTCAGAACAGAAGATATTTGCCTTCATAAACACTCCTCTGCATAAAATGTGTGCCAAACGCACTTTAATCGTGTTTACAGTGAATTTAAATGTGGCTGTTGTATGTTCTTCAGAAGCTCAAACCCAGCACGAGACAAAAGACTTCAATTTTTAATTTTTTTTTTTTTTTTCAGAAAATCACTTTAGCACTCAACCCAATGTTTATGGTCATCAGGTCATTGCTGCCCACAGAAACAGACCCCAAAGGAAAAGAGAAGGGTTTTAGTGGACTGTGAGACAAGAGCCCTCCCAATGTAACCAAGGGCACTGGGCTCAGTTCTTGGCTTGAGCACCAAGGCATGGACTCCCAGCCCAAAACAAAGGGACTGCCTGCTGTGCTCCCAAGAGAGGCATGAAGGAAAGATAAAATTGCATCTCTGTCAAACTATCACAGAGTTTGATTCTGGCTTTGTAGCAAAAAAAAAGCTTGAAGTGACACCAAAGTTCAAATTAATTTAACAACAAAGGATGGCACCATTAGGACTTGTCAGAATGATCAAATTGCATCAATTCGCTGGAGGAAAATGATTTCATCAATATGTATTTGGGAACAGGGTGTTGCTTCTGAACAACTGCAAAAGTTAGTGCAGTAAAAAATTAGGGGGTTTTTCTACTATTACTTGTGATCAGGTAACTTTTATACAAGAAGTTGCCGTGTGTCTGCAGAGCCACAGTTCTGTCCATGCTGGAGTATTTCAGTGTGGTGCAAAAATAGATCCTTAGCAATGCTCAGCTAACTTACAAAGCTACCCTGAGCTGTGGAAAATGGAACATAAAGCTTAAACCATTGCTTCCCCCTCCTGCCCCTCCAAAGTGCATAAATTATCCTCTTGCAAAAAATGCATTAATCAACTCCCACGACTTCTCCTGGTCCTACTTCCTCCACAGGAGGCAGCCAGGAGAACAGCAGAAATAGAACAGGTGCCACTGGACCCACACTGCACTCTATGGGTCATAATCATGATAAATAATCATAAATTATTTATCATAAATCATCTGCTTGTTCAATAGCTGTAGATTGTCCTTGGGCATTGTAGATCACTTGCTTGTCATACATCAAAGAGAAGCTGAATAGAAGTTAAAACCTTCTTCAAATACTCAAGTAGACATGAAGTAACTCTTCCAATTGCTCACACAATCGTGGTTTGAATTTTCTCACCTTTTTAATGGTCTCTAGCATGGATCTTCCCCCGTTCCAAGGCTTGGTGGATTTCCTCATGCAGTTCAGGCTTGCCATGCTGTGCCATTTCCTGTCCTCCAGTTTTCTGTGGAAAGCATTGGCCAGCATGAGCACACTGTCATACAGGTACAGGTTGGAAACCTGCAAACAATAATAAGAATGAGCCTCTTTTTCTTTTACACCTTCCAAGGAAATGATAAAAAAAACAGCAAAGAAAATAAAACAAACAAACAAAAAAAAGGGATAAGTGAGGACTAAAAGCTGGAAGTATTTGACATATTCAGCAGTGAAAAAAATTGAAAGAAATGCCTGTGCTCCTGGGTGCCTCTGTCCAAGGGATTCTGGCACACTGGCACTGCCTGAGCATTGCTGCAATGCAGTGCTGTAAAAAGAGATCTCACTCCACACAGAAACTCAAACTACAGAGGGAGCACAGCTCTCTATCAATGAAAGACAACACTGATAGTTGCTCAGCCCTTTCAGCAAGGAGGGAAAAATAAGAATTAAGTTCTTGGGGGTTTTATTCACTTGAGCAACTGGTGATTTCTGGCACAGCAAAATCCAATCTGCATGCAACTCTTCAGAACATGAAGAGGAGAAATTACATTATTATTTGGGTCTCAGCATCTCTTTGCACCAAATATACCTGAAACTCCTTTCTCTGGAGCTACTGAATTTAGCCTCCCTATTCTTCAATTCACACGGAAGATACAGAAATAAACAATTGATGACAGAGACTGCAGTAAGAACAGAACACCACACTAGTAACACTGAGCATGTATTTCATTTTTCAAACCAAGACACGTCTAGCAATCCATGATTAGATCTTTGACAGGCAGTGGCGTCCACTTCAAATGGTAAAAATTTAGTAGTGGAAATTGGCTGAGACAAGTGATTAAAAAAAAAAAAACAATTAGATACTCTTCCCTTGTTCCCAGAGTTCACACACATTCTTCTTCAAATGTATGTACAGGGGCTGAGATTTAGTCTTTACTAAACTCAAATCTTCACTTTACATCATTGGCCAGATACAGTTTTCTCTATTAATACAACACTACTACTATTACTACTACTATTAATAAAAATAGTGTTTCTTCTAGCTGAAAGCTTTAATCATGCTCATCCCTGACTTTGCCATTTATCTCCTGGATTTTTCTTGTTCATCTTAAAAAGTAATGCCTGGAGGCCAGGAAAGGGCTGCAGGTGGGAGTTAATTCACCTGCACACTTCCTATAAATGTGATTCGCTGAGAATCCCAATAAAAGTGTCACTCTGTGAAAGTTTAAATATATATTAGTGTTGAATCACTGGCTGCAAATAAACTTCTGATGTGTGTAAGATGCTAATCTTCAGAAACAAAATGTTTCATGTTCCATAATCTGGAGTTTGACATAAATTGATTGATTTAAATTGAAAACCTTTGAAATATATTATTGTATAAATAAATATGAACGAAAGATATATGTGCAAAAATTAATTTTGAAAGAATCACAATACAAAGAAAAAAAAAGATGTTGCAAATCCACACTTATTTAAGTGACTAAGCATAAAAAGGGATCTTTACATGAAAAAATGCAAAACCTACAAGATACTATCAGGGAGAATATCTCTCATCTGGCACTGTCATCTTTTTTCCCTTTTCTTTGCTGAACAAGCACTCCACACTGCCTGAATTTGCTATTTTATCCAGTTAAACCTTCTCTTTTTAGAATATTTCCCAAAGTAGCTACATGCCATACACTTCCTCTGGTTTTAACTGTCCAAACTGTATTTTTAACTGTAAAAGTAGTTAAAGAGTTAATAAGAGTCCCAGCAACCAAGTTTCTTCTGCTCAATTGCATTTGTTTCCCTATTCTGCAGATATTTCCAAACAACTTTCAAATAAAGCAACCAAGCAGATCCTTATTATTCAACAGGGCACTTTTCTTCAGGGTTAAACAACTCCTGAGAGGCAAAAAAATCCAAACAAACCTCAGACCCCACAAGATACACCACCCTAAAATCCACTTTCTTTTGAAAGAATGCTACAAACTGAGAGATGGAAAGATGGGATTTGCACAAGAGAAGTCTCCCACTACATTTGTCCTGATCCTACAGCTGGACATCTGGACCAAGGCAGAGGAAAATGTTACAGAGAACACACCAAGGTGCTTTTTGCCATGGAAAGAATATTCTGCGTGTTCTGTTGTATTATCCACTGGAATTCTGCCACTCTGGTTCTTTTCTGCTGAAAGTCTCATCCCAAACATGAGTAAAATGGTGCTTTTTAATCAGCAAAATTCCTTCCTCCATATAATCACACTCTATTTACTCCAGTAAAATTGATATGCATACATAACTACATTTTACTCATTACTCACTGAAGAGTCACTATCCTATGGAAGAGTAAGTTGCAATCAACACTTCTATTTTAGGACAGAAAATATGCAAGCTAGGAAAAAAAAAAAAAAACAAACAAACAAAAAAAAAAAAAAAAAAAAAAAAAAAAAAAAAAAAAAAAAAAAACAGAATAAAAATTTCCACAACTAAAGCTGGATTTGTAATAGTAAGAAAAAAAAAATAAGACACAAACATTCTTGGCCTGATCTCACAGCAAACTCAGGGCTGTAATAATTTTCTTTATTACATTTAAATACAGCAAAATCTCTGCTTATGTCCCAATTCATGTTTACAACATGAGTTTGCTGAACAGTGAAAGGAAAAAGGATTCAGCAGACACAACCTGCTTGCCCTTGTTACTGCACCTGCACACAGATTTTAATTTTCAGTGACCTGTAAAATTCCCTACGAGTATGGACATGACCACTGAAAGGGAATTTTTGAGACATCCAAGGGTTCAGTTGGATTCTGATTCCACCAGTATTGTCAGAGCCATGAGAAAATAGTTAATTTAAAAAAATCATTTTCAGGCAGCATTCAGAATTGGTAATAAAACAATAGAGAAAAGAAACAAGGAAACATTCTCGGCTACTTTGGGTTTTCAAAGCTCTGGAGCATTTTTTATTTCCCCTATTTGGATATTCACAAGGGAACAGAGAAGGAAAGGGCATTTATCTGTCTGAAGAGACTCCCCTTAATAGAATAAAAATTCCCAGACTATAACAAAGCATTTCATTTTGGTCATGTTTGGAGGAAGTGCCAGTAATTTTTAGTTATTCTTTTACTCCATTGCTGACAGTGTAAAAGGCAGAGGTGCTGAAATGGCTTTTGATCTATCTGCTGTAAGAATGATGGTGACTGCTTCACCAATATGCTAAAGAATATACCCTGTACATGAAAAATTTTAGCCATGTTCTGGTTTATCTTCTGGAAATTATTCCAGACTTTATGAAGCTCTTTTTTTTTTTTTTTTTTTTGCACTGAAGAAATAAATCCACCATACACTAGTAGAGCACAGCAGAAAATTTTCAAGAATGAAAATCTATCACAGCATTAAATGTCATTTCATAGAAGTTTCTACGTGAACTTCGTGAGATTCTCCAGAATGATTTTACTTATAAAGTTATGTATGGAAAAAGCTCTTATCTCCTTCAGAGGGACTAATCACAGACAAGGGATTAGACAAGTGATTTCTCTTCTGAGAAAGCCACAAGCCACAAAGACTGAGCCCAACTCTGAGTGGCCAGCAGAGCCAGGAGCCCAGCCAGAGGATGGAAGGAGAGCTCACACTGACATGCCACTATTTATTTATTATCCCTAAGGCAAATGAAATAAAATTACTCAAATTCTCCTACAATCACCAAAAAGCAGTCCTCAACTCTATATTTGTTCAAACCTTCTGACAGTGAGGAATCTAACCACTCTATTATTTAGTGTTTTGCCCATTCTAGCTTTAAGTATCTCAATGAGCTTTCCAAAGAGTTCTTTTTCAGCCTGCATGCTCAGAGTGTCTTTTTAATTGATAAGGATCTCTTCTTTCCTTTTAATTTTCTCCTGTTTTTACACAGCTACACCTCCAACACTCTCTCCTTCTTCCAGGTTCTATTCTCTGAGTGCTCACTGTCCTTCAGCAATTTATTACAGGATGGGCATTTAACACCATAATGAGTGTTTTCTCTGCCAGTATTTTTTGTAACAACATGTCAACAATAATACAAGGCCTGGATTACCCTGTAATGCTCGAGATTGTTAGCTGGAGGCATTGGCTTCACTCACTAAACATCTCAGCAATTTGGCACAGCTCACACTGACCGTGCAAGGAAAGTCTAGGAGGAGTGTCTTGATAAGGAAAACTGAAAACAACCAAGAGTCAAACAGAAGGATGAGGTAAATGCTGGAATTGCAAACAGCATAAAAGATTATAGTTTTATCCTGCCTCATTTAGAAATAAATATAGGTACAAATTAGGTTTCAGAGGCAATAACAGATGAAAAATGGAGGTACTGATGCTTTCCTCGAGCCCCTATTGTCTGCTCCGTGATTGAGCAGTGAACAAAAATTTCAGTGAAATAATTATGCAAATAGAGAAATGCAGCAGTTCAAAAGAAGCAGGGAGGAAAAGATAAGTTTCAGCCTCCAGTGTGATCACAAAATCCCCCATGGCCACAGGACACCTGCAGAGCTCTGGGGTTTTTAATGGATCCCTCTGCTAACACACCTTGGAGAAAACACACATCCCTGGGCTGCAGGGAGAGATCTGTGCTGGGCAATGGGCACTAAAGCCACTTCAAGGATACTTTACATTCACATTGCACTCAGAAACAATTTCACTGTGACTGAACATCTGGCCAAAAGTCCAAATTAAACTTTGCTAAAGAGACTAGCAAATGTAGGTTTGCACTGAAAGAAATGGGAAAAATGTGGCTCGTCAATCCTTTATGGGAGAAAGTGAATGCTTTGATAGGGGTTAATCAATATTTACTGCCCCTCAGTAGCACTCTGCAGTTGTGGAATAACAGCAGTGTTAACAAGCCAAATGAGAATAAGCCCATTTAGCTGGACAAAAGTGCAGGATCAGGCCCTTAAGTTTAGGCACTCAAACACATCCTAAAAAAAACCCCTTTACTTACAGTAAAATTGCAGTGAGTCCTGAACAGGAAATAGATCAGAAATAAAACTCAGCTTAGTAGGAGCAACTGCTAAGAGATGCCCACATGGATCTCTGATGGACACATCATTGAAGAATGGAATTTTTACTCTTTCAGTGAACACCCTCCCACACTTCTCAATGTCTCCTCAAATACGTCCAAGCAGTGCCTGGAATAGTTCTTCAGTAGAGAGGCTGGACTCTCAACCAGGAATAACCTCATTAATTTTGTGACACAGTATGCTGGGGTTTTCTTTTTTGCCTTTTCACTCCTACTGTGTATTTTTGGTCATGCTAAATTATTTTAGATACACAGTGTCCCTGAAATATGTTTAAATAGCTTTAGAATCTTACATGGATTGAACCCATCAACTACACAAATGGTAAGCAAGGAGAAAAATGAACGAATGGGAATTGCATTTTTAAAGAGAAATCTTTCTTAAAAAAATTAAAATTCGTTTTTTAAATTTATGAATGCATTGTGACTAACCCAATGAAAGAAAAAAAAAAAATACCCTCATCAAAAAACAAGTTTGTAGAGTGCCATCAGAATTAATACTTAAAGAGAAATACTTTGGAAAGAAGCAAGTTATACAGCAAGTTTTTCAAATTGAGTCTGTACGAATATTTCTGAAATAATCTAAAAAAGTTTAACAGCAATTAGGCCATTCTATACCATTCAAATGCCATATGAGGACACCATTCTATACCATATGAGGACACACACTAGGACTATGTAGATTTAACTATAAATCCTGAAGTGCTTTTGTGCTCTCCCTCCAGATGAGGCAACACTGACAACACTGATGGCCCCAACCCCAGGACACCAATGGCCAGTGGAGAAAGCAAGTTCTAAACTGTGTCTTTTCCATTTACCAAAAATAAATGAGATGGACACAAAAAAAAAAAAATCCTACCTGAAGAATAAGACAGAGAAAAACACAGTCCTCTGGAGTCAAATAAAATGATCGAGACAGGAAACTTTATAAAGCTTTTTCTCCACTTAAAGCAGAAACCCAGCTGAGTATATTTTACGTGCAAGAAATAAGGGCATGAGCAAAATTTTGACAAGTGGGTTGATGGAATAAGATTGGATTTCCACAAAGCATTCAGAACAGATGAGTTTTTGGATGAGCTTGCAGAACAGCCTGATCTTTAAAAGGCTTGTCAGAATGCCAAACTGGGATGATCACCCACTGAAAAACAACCTTCCAGGATATGGGACTAAAGACACAGAGAACAAAAATCCTTCCAAAAAGATTTTCATTAATTTAGCCAGAACAAAGTTAATAATCCATGACGTAAATGTTTCTCTCTTCTTAAAAGTGCTAAATTCTCCCCTAGAAAAAAAACACTACAGCTAGAGGTTGACAGAGATCAGCTTATTCTTCCTCAAAGTCATTAAATAAATAATTAACCAACAATAGCTGGTAAGTTACCTTGACAACAAACAATTATTAATATGAGGCTGCCCAAGGGAGGGAGAGAGGCAGGGATTTCCAGCCTGTGGTGTTAATCAAAGTATTTCAAAGCCGCACAAAGAGCCAGTGCTGGCAGGCAGTCACTGCCTCTGGTGGATCCGTGCAGCCTGACATGGAGCTTGGAGCTCCTGCAGCCTCTGGCAACGGGGGGGATTCACTGATGGTCTTCTGCACAGCAAAAGGGCAGCAGGATTTTTTTATTTTAAAAAAAACCCCAGAAAATTGCAAGTACCTGAATTACAGGACCATTAATAACACGTCAGTCACACTCAAATTAATATGAGCTGTTTGTCCACAAGGTGTTACATAAGATTTTTTTGGCAAAACATATGGAAAATAAATGCAGCTGTGGAACACTTCAGGTATGACTATAGGTGATAAAACCATCCTGTATTCCATCTATAACCACTTAAAAATATACTGGGGACAACTAATTTGGAGAGCTCCCACATGTGCCCTCTCTCTGTCTTTCATGCCAATGCAATTGAATATGGAAGTTATGGAATCAGCTGCCAAAAACATTTTACCTCTGCATTTTTTTTATCTGTATTGTTTTTAAGTTTATAGAGAAGGAACTAATGGGCAAAGCATAACTTAAAGACAGTTTCTAAGCTGGTATAGTATTTCTGGAAGATAGAAACTGTTTTGTTTCCCAAAAATCCACATCTGGAAATCAGCAAGAAGAGGGTCTTTACCTAAAGGTCCTTATCAATGGAATTTAGTAATAGGACATGAGGCTGCTGGTGCCAACAAACCAGTTACCAGTTTGCAAATTTGCAAATTAGAACTTGCTCAGAGTCCTGTCAGAGCCCTTCAGATGAGTGTCTGATTTAGATTATGCATAAACCAGCACAGGCAGCAATACTCAAAATCCTGCTGTAATGGAAGATTATTCCCCAATGAGTGATTTGTTGGTGCAGCATAGATAATTTTTCATCATACTGGAAATTGCTTTGATCCTTGGAAATGAGGGGCCTTTGTTCTCATTACAGCACACCTCAGAGTTACTAACAAAGATCAAAAGTGTCTTTTCTGTCTGAGCCAAGGCAGATGTAGACTTTCCCCTGCGCAGAAAGAATGCAGCCACACTCAGAACTGCAGGGGGGGTGTTTGGCTTTTCCCAAACTTTGCCATGGCTGAGACAGAACCTGAGCCAGCAGAGCTTCTCTTCAAGGAGGAACTGTTCACATCTGTCCCTTAAAGGATTTCAGCCTCTGCAGCCACAACTTTTTTGTAGGATGCAAAGAAATAAAATTCACACTCCTATCCCTTGGGAAATCTTAATTTACTTCTCTTCCTGATAATCTCCCTGCCTCTCCTGGTCTGAAACTCTTCTTGCAGGAGCAGCCCCTCCCCAAGCCCAACCAAGCCCCTTGTCCATCACCCCACCCTGGAGACCCCCCTGGCTCAACCACCCAACCCATCTCTGTGTAACACTAATTTTGCAATTAAATGATTTTAAGAGAGTTTATATTCTTAGTCCCACTGAAGTTTATAGCTATATCCAACACCTTCAACAGCCACACAAATGAAAATTTTTAACTGTCTTCTAAAGTAAAACAAAATATTCGAGTCCCACTGAAAGTCCAAGGCCTTTGTTTCTGAATTATTGCACTGTCATTGGAAAATAGCACCTATTAAATGATATTTAAATTACCGCAAGAAAAATTCTTGATATCTGGGACAAATTGCCAAGAAATGTCAAGATGTTGCTGACACCAGAGTCAAACGTGTTACCAAAACCTGAAACTTGAAGCAGCAGTGCATATTTTACACGCTCAGACAATTATCAGTTCTGAGCCTACTGAAAAGGGACAGACTGAACACATCAGCTTGATCCAGTCCATTACCTAAATATGAAATGCTCCACAGCCCAATATCTATTGGAGTTCTGTTATCTCCCAGATTAACTCTTTCACAGCAGATGTCTAACTAGCATAAATACAATAAGCAAGCAGTAATACCACAGCACTGTGATGGCATGACATTTTTCAAATATAAAAAGATTTTTAAGAGAATGAAATATTCAAAATCAGCTCTGAATTAGTACAACCATGTGCTGATACTTCATAGACGTCAGCACTCAGCAATAAAATAAATCAATAAAGTCAAGAAAAGTTGACCCAAAGGTTACATGCTCAGATTTATCTGTACTCATTTCCTTCCTCCTCTGAGTCAACACAGCCTCAGAAAAGTGTCCCATGGCCAAGTCCTAAGATGGGCTTTTTTCTGCTGTGCACTGTCACCTCTCACTCAGAGGGGCCACAAGTTGTGATGTGGGTGCAGACCCACACAGAGGACAGCAGCAGGTCACACATGGAAAACTTCTGTATTTTTTTTTTATTCTATCAACTTATATTCACTTTTTACAGAAGGCCAGGATTGGCCCAAGGAGGTCACAACCTCCTGACTCCATTGGTCACTCTGACCATCAGTCAAGTTCTCCTCTCAGAGAACAACTATGCAAAACACAAGATAATTTCTAAAAATACACATAGTTTACATGAAACAGTGTGAGAATCAGGCTGCGAAGATTCAAACACTTGAAAGTAAGAAAATGCAGGGTGACAGTGCACACACAGCTACTGACCTGCAGCATCTGGAGGTAGCCCTCCTGGGGATCACACAGCAGGGAGGAGATCCTGTGGTTGTTCCTCATGCACCTCTGGTTGTTGTCCCTTGACAGAGGGAAAATCTGCCTGATGACTGTCATCCTCCCCAGAGCACTGTGCACCAGCTCCAAGATTTCATTATCAGTGATTTCCTGTGAATGGAGACACAGGCATTTAAAAACATGGATTTCTCCAGATATTTTATGTGTTTCTTTCATTATTGGTTAAATGTTGTTTTTTTTTTTTAAAGACAAGAGGAGAAAAATTTTAAAGATGCACATGCTTAATCTACGCCAAATGTTATTTTGTGTTTAATAACAACAAACCTATTTTTTTATACATCATCTGAAATAGCCTAGCACAGTACCATCTATCTTGGCAATACTACAATTTTACAGATGTAGTTCCTCAAAGGAAAGCACCAAAATGGTCTCAATAGATTTCTAAAAAAAACAAACCAAAAAGCCAAACACAAAAATCCCCCTTGAAATGAAATTTATATAGAAAGACCTTTTGTTTGACAGACTAGAACCTCAGTATATCCTCAGGACAAAAATAACAATCGAAAACCATAACAGTCTTGAGGAAATATGGCTCTTTCACCTGTGAGCAACATTACAAGAGAGCACTTTTCCCATAAGTACAGTAGATCATTTCTGCAGACTAATCCTGATAATGACTCAAGGAAGTCTTTTGAGGTTGTCTGTATTAGGAAATAAAAAACAGGAGAAGCTTTATGGAGGGGTTTGACACGTTTAGGAACATCAGTTGCTGCACACGGAATACTCTGGGATGAGATATAAGGAGACCTCAAGGACAGGCTGCTTTTCTTCCCAGGCTTCACCATTTCTGAAGCTTCTCTGCAGACCTTCACACGCCCCTAATCCATCCAGACTGCAGGATCTACAGACAGAGACTGCACCTACTGCTCCTACACCATGCCTTACACATCTTGTGCTTAAAGAAACACACAAAAAACCTCTTTTTTATACCCCAGCTTGAAAACCGCAGGCTTTGCTGACCCTGAAATCATAACAAAGGTGATGTTTTTTGTCCTGGCAGGAGTTCACTGTGAGGAAAGGCAGGCACCGCACTCATCCATCCCCCAGGTGCCTGCTGCATATCCCAGCTCCTCACCAGGGCCACCAGCAGCTCCTGCAAGTCACATCAGCCTGGCCCCAGCACAGCTGGGAGTCCAGGGGATCCCTCTGGGCACCCTGGAAGGTCACAGACCTCAGCAGAGGGGTCTGGAACCCAAAAAAGAGGGTCTGGGGTCTGTGCAGGGGGGTTTGAGACCCTGGCACAGAGCCCAGGGGGACACAGGCTTTGATTTTGGTCCATGTGAAAAACATCCAACAGAGAGAATTGCAAGTCACAAATGTGTGACAGACAGTGCTGTAGTTTATCACTGTGTAGAAGATTTTGTAGTTTGGGGATTTTTAGAATGGAGGTGCAAAGGGACAAGATGGAGGATTTAGGGTGGAACCTTGGGTTCTTCTTGTTCTCCCTTGGCATCCATTGTCTGCAGTGACGTGGGCACAAGGGAGTTTCAGTGGATTGGGGCAGAGTAGACATGACCCTGTTAGTGCAGGTGATAGACATTGGTATGAAATGGTAAATAATAACCACATAATTATCTCTATAAAAGCAGAGTGACCTCCCATCACAGGGGGAGTCACATCCTGTCCAAGCTGCTGTGAACACCTTGGCTGGACCCAAAGACCTTGCAAGATAAGAACTAATAAACAACGGGAGAAACCAAGAAAACCAAGACCTTGAGACTCCAGTTCATTCTCGCGCCGCACCAAACACAGAGACACAAAATCAGACCTAAAACTTTCAGAGGTCAGGAGGGAAAAACACTCCCTTGGACCCACATGAACCACCAAGCCTTGGAATCTCGGGGCAGAAAGAACCATAAAACCCAGTGTTATTAAACCCAGTCCAGTGCCCAGCCTGCCCACGGCTCTCTCAGCCCTTTGCAGCTCAGGGGGTTGCAAATTGCCCCTGTGGCTGCAGGTTCTTGGTCAACACTTTGTGATGTGTCATCAGCAGAAGTGAACCTGGCCCTGGATATTTTAACATTCAAGGAAAAAAAAAATTACTTTGTTTTCTTGCCATTTTCTCTGTCAAGCTGTGAGCGAAATGACCGTGGGGTTATAATAATTACTTGTTATGGTTGACTAGTACTGTACCTTGGCTCAATTTAGTGCTTCTTTACTGATTTCCCATTTTTATTTTTTTTTTTAGGAACATGAATTTTTAACTTTGCACAAGGTGAAATTCGTTGCATTAATGACAGACCAACTGGGGTGGCACGAAAACAGTAAATCAGAAAACAAATATATTCTTATAGAAGACAAAGGGTTTTGAGGCTTAATAGAAAATGCTGGGCAGCATTTTCTATCCTTGTGAGGAGATGGTGTAGCAGATCCACAAGCTCCACAGATTTCCCCTCTGTGCATCTGAGGGGTGTTAAAACCACACAAAGTGTCTAAGTTTGAGGGAGAGACAATTTTATGGCCCAGCTTTAACTCACAACCTCAAGGCTGCATCCCTGGGGAGGCACACTCAGACCCAAGGGCTGAAAACAAACAAAAAAAAAAATCACAAATCATCCAAACCTCCAGTTCAGCTCTCACCACACACATTTTGTGTCCCCTCTAATTAATGCACAGCCTTTCAAAGATGGCTCAGAAACACAAATATTGGTCATTTGTGGCATTGGTTGATCTGTTTGTTTATCTGCACACACAGAAATTCAGTTATTTGTGATTCCACGTCACATTGCTCAGGGGAAAACTTAAATCCGCTTTAGTTGTGCTCAACCATCGTAACACAAATCACAAAACGAGACAATTATGTTTCACATTACAATCTCTATTTTCCTAGAGGTAATGACAGAAAATGATAAATTTTAATGGCATTAATAATTTAAAGCACCAAAGAATATTTCCCTGAGAAAAGTGGAGGATTAAACAGAACAGCGCTGAGAACAAGGATGCTCATGGAGACAAACTAGAGATTTATTTGGATTTTTTCAGTAGTATCAATACTCTTTGGTGGGTTATTCTAATTTAATTAAATTAGCTCTATTTCTAGATATAAGGATTCTGCACTGGGTATCCAGATGTATTTCTCAGATCATTGTTAGTGCCTACACAATAAAAGATCTTCTGATTTAATGAAATATTATTCCATGCTAAAAATCTTAAAAATTCTAAATAAAGGGAGCACACAAAACAATAGTCAGTAAAAGCAGGAAAAAAATAAACAAAAAACTCATCACTGGTATTAGTGTGGGAATTATTACTATTATTAACTGATTCATCAACTGAATTATTACTATTATTAACTGCTAAAACAACTCATCAAAGCTCATCCATGACCTTGCTCCTGGATTTTTGAGATTCTTTCTGTGCAATTTCACAGCATTAGAATCAAGCCAGTTTTTAATACACATTTATTTGGCCAGGATGGAGAAACACATCCAGCACTGTTCCAAGAGTATGTATAATTTTCAAGCAATTATTAGAAAAAAGAAAAGCCACAGATTTTTGTGGGAATAAATAAATAAATAGAAATGCTGAGGTGTTAAAGATCTCCAAAAGGAGACAAGTGAGATTTCCTTGGGCAAGTAATAAATATAGGGTACCTGGAATACAATTAGAATAAATTGTAATTGCAAATTGCTGCATTTTGCATTGAAACGTGTCATTTCCTAAATCTTACAAAATTTCCACACTGTGTTCCTTGTATTTCTAATCAATTTTTAAACTTTTTTTTACTCTGTATTTTTGTCTGATTTGAGAATATTCTAGACTGCTTGCCCCACAAATGATCATTAAAAAGTCTGATTTTTTTATCAAGAAAAAATAAGATTTAGGGAAGTGTTAAAGTTCTGGTCATCAAAGTAAACACAAATATCATTACTCAGACTGGTGCTTTAAAATTAAACAAAGAACATCATCTCAGGCACTTCCATATGGAGAGAAAAAGTGAACAGAACTCCAGTCCTGGCTCTACTCAGGCAAAACATAAACCACAACAATTTAACTGTTGATCACCCAAAACGCACATAAAAATATTCTCAATAAAAGTGAAGAAAAACCACTCTATTCATTATTTTTTTTTCTTCCCAAAGTGAGTTTTCCCAATAATTATTCTTACAGCCATGTGCTGAGACAACTCTGCTCATCATTCATTATCTCACACCTTCCTGCATGCTGCCCTTGGGGAAAGAAGGATCTTGCTGAGATAGACTTTATCTGATAATTACTATTCTATTTTCTGCTCATTTTTTCTCAACTTTCAAAAAAAATATTTTATGAAGGGAAATAATCCAGAAGTGCCCAGATGACAGATGAGAAACCACTTGATTTTCAGATCAAGAGGACAGAGACAGTGGACAGGTCTGATGTGGTGAAAGGGAAGAAAAGGAATATTGACAGAAGCAATGGAAGTGCAGGATGGAAATGGAAAATAAGAAATACAGGAGAGTGGAAAATAAGAAATGACACCCGGGGATTGGTGAGACACTTTCTTGCCCACCCTATAAAAAAAACACCTCCTGTAGACAATGACACAATGGAGAAGAGAGACCCATGAAAACAGCAGGAAAAAAGAAATTTAGAAATTAAATAAATAAATAAATCAAAATAATAATTAAAAATTTATTTTTATGATTTTATTATTTTAATTATTAAGTTAATAGTATTTTAATTAATAAATTAAGGGTTTAATTAATTCCTAATTAAAAAAATAATTAAGCCTGAGTCTTGGACTGAAGCTTAAAAGAATTAAGCTTGAGTGCAGAGAAGGATGAGCAGAAAGATGCTCTGAGAGGGGAAAGGAAAAACACCAACAGCCATTTTTCTGCATTATTCTCTCACCACCTGGGCTGAGCTGGGGGAAGTTTCATCTGTCCACTGAAGATCTATAAATTAATCTGCTGGCAGCACCACCAGCATCATTTGAAATGTGTCATCTGTCCAAAAAAGCAAGAATAAGGTCAACTGCTGTCGAAAATTTTTTGACTGGTATTCAAGTGATGGGGACAATGTCATCCCCACACGGCCCAGAGTTCCCCAAGTCCCTCAGCACTCGAAACTTCTGTCTAAGGCTTCTCTGATGAATTGTCTGCTCTTGCTATATTTCCAAATTTTTTTATTACTTTTCCTGAAAAAAAAAAAAAAAAATCCAAGAACTTTTCTTCCCAATTCACTTTTCCCTTCTTTTTCTCAGCTAAGAGGGCTTTTCTGACAAATATCATCATAGTTGGGAAGAATTCAATCAAATACATTAGAGCTGCATTTGCTTTAGTAGTTTCTCTGTGCTGACTCCAATTTTTTTCAAAACAGGATCTTTATTGAGGAAAAGAGAAAAGACTCAAAAGTAACTTTTTCTGGGTGTTAATCAGAGTTTAGTTTTATTTTTTAATTAAAGCTTAAAAGAATTTCAGTTGGTTTTTTTTACTGCTGAATACTTTGCTTTCCTATAGACTTGGAATTTTTATAACACTCTATTTCCACAGATATTAATTTCAGATTTCTTATTGACAACAGATTTCCACCAATAACAAACTGGTCCCTGAATTTTATTTTTTTTTAAAGCATAGTTTTGCTTAGCACTGTAAAAGCCATTGGGGATTTTTTAACAGCCCAAGTTATTAAGCTCAGGTTAGTACATGAGGATCAATTGGTTTTCCACATTCCATCTACCAAAAAAGGATATTTTTGCAGGGGCCATTGCAAATACAACTTCTCTCTCTGCTCTCCACCCCACAACGTTGCAGTGTAAGTTTGATTTTTATTTGTTTGTTTTTAAATGGGACAAATAAGAGCACAACTTTTTCTAGGAGATAAAGAAACGAGCCCATTTGAAATCTTGGATTCGAGTCACTCTGCAGAGCATTAAACCGTATTTTGAAATACAGGAATACAGAATTTCAGTCACCCTGTGAACATCTCCTCACTTATTAAACCATTGTGCCATGAGAAATGCTGACAGGGGTTGGCATTTTACCTACGAATCTTCTTTACCCCATAGAACATTCATTTCTAGTGACTACCTGATCTTTTAGACTGTAAAAAACAAACATAATGAGATTTCTGCCAGTCCTCCCCACTATTGCTGTGGTTGCAGTTTGAGAATTTAGAAGCGAATCTTGAATTTCAGCATTTGTTAGTCCATATGGCACAGAATGTGGTGATTCTAAAACTGAAAAAAGAAGTTATTTTGTGTTAATGACAAATGTTCCTTTGTATCTGCTCCGATGGGGACTGATCTGGATCAATGGGGATCGATGCAACGTAAAAGCAACAAATGGAAACCAGACATTCACGTTCACCACCAAAAATACTGAATAAATGGTTTGGTAAGAAGTGCATGGAGTGACTCTCTGCATAAACTGTCACAACAATATTGAAAAAAATGATATATGGACAGGCCTAGAGCAGAAGGTGCAGATCAGAAAACACTCAGTGGCATACAAAACACAGGTTTTTATTTGTCTTTCCGTACTGACACTGAAATTATTTAGCTGGCTTATATAATGTGAGTAGGATGATGAAAAATGAAGAATAAAAAAACAAGAGCAGAGCCAGGTGTGAAAGGAGAGAGATGATGGGATGGAAGAAAATAACCAAGGCAGTTGTTCCTATACACTCTCACACTTAGATCATAAACCATTTTCCAATACTAGATCTAATTTCCACTGCAGAAGATTAAATTTTATTTCCCTTATATTTCCAGATTGAAGATGTGATCATATTCTTGTTTTATTTGTACCCAAGTTTTTCAGCCTTTACACACAGCTCATATTTCACCAAGCTTTCATCACACTAAGTGCTTTCCTCTGTATTTCCAACATTGTTCTGCATGTCTTGTTCTGCTTTTAAAGCGTTTTGCCCAAAACTTGCAACACTGTTCCAACAAAGCCAAGCTGATGTCAAACAGAGCGAAATAATTGCCTCCTTTTCCTTACAATGGATGTTCCTGATATTGTATCTGAGGACTACATTTGCCAACTCAGCAGGACCATGATTCTCATCCTGGTTTTTATCCACAAGGATCCTGAGCTGCTCCTGCAGATGCTCCTCACCTACATCTTATTTTGTAGCCACAAGCAAAAGCACTTCTCTAGATTAAATCTCATGTGGTGGAGTGTTTCAAATTCATCTAAAACAACTGAAAGTACAACAATATATGTTTTTAACAGTCTGGTCATAATTCATGGTTTCTATAGTCAGAATCAAGGAACTAAATAAAAACATGAGATCTCCATTTTTCAAGTAATCACTTCTCACTTTTCTTTATCTTCTGCTCGATATAAACTTTTTCTTAATACTTTTCATGATCCCCTGTATAAGCCATTTTGCAACACAGCTTTATTTTATAGTCCCTTACTTTGTTACACCTTTACACTCTTCCCTGGCCCTTTTCTTAAATCACTTTTTCTGTAGAACTCATCTCTGACTTTGAGTTCTGTGAAGATCACCCGCTGTCATCATAAGGAGACCTTTGTTACGTCTCCAGAGAATCCCACAATTTGCCACCCTTTACTTCCTGTGTCATCTTTCCAAAGGCACCACTGGTTTCCCAAAGCTGTGAAGTTGGACAATCTTTTGATGTCCATTATCCTTTCTAATCTCCACTGCTTTTGACAGCTATTGCAATATTGAAACATGACTTGTTTGAAGCCAGAAAAGTGGACACATACATATATTTATATTTTTAAGCAGTAAGCTTTTAATGATTTTGGCTGCCAAGAGGACATAGGAGGGCATGAAACTGCCTGAAAAGACCCATCCCTGTGTATTCCCTTCCCCTAGAAAACCTGCCAGGTGATGTTTCCACCTTCCAACCCCACATAATAAATTTAACTCCCAATTAACCAGGATTTTTCTGAAGAGGACTGAGCCCTTTCTCACCAGCAACAACATCCAAACTGAACAGACACTTCAGCACAGACCTGGCCTATTGAGAACCAGCAAAGAGAATTTTGTCAATGCAGCTGTTTGTTCATTTGCTGTGTAATTACCAACCAGATAGATTTAAAATTAGC
This sequence comes from Zosterops lateralis, assembly GCF_965231275.1. Lineage (NCBI taxonomy): Eukaryota > Metazoa > Chordata > Aves > Passeriformes > Zosteropidae > Zosterops > Zosterops lateralis. The sequence goes on from NC_139768.1 coordinate 1,193,434, forward strand.
TCATCCTAAGCTTGGTGGTCTTGCTTACCTAACAAAATTTAAGTGATAAAATCTGTTCAACCTCTAAAACTTAACTGCTATTCTACCACATGGGAAGCAAAAAACCAAATACAAATTTTTATTGGATTGTCAGTGCAGAGAGAGTGAAATAGATTTAATTAAAGTAAGAAGATGATAATATATCTAATTGAAATAATACCTATAATGCTATATAGGCATTCTTAAGGCAAGGTAAATGCAAGTTTCAGGTCCTGGTTGGTTTGATGAGAGGTGGAGACAGAGCACACTGGGCCAGCAGAGCTCTGTACTCCAAGATGTGCAAAAAGCCCTTCAATGATTCCCCCTGAAGTGCAAAAGGCCTGGAAAATCTGTTTACAACCCAGTGCTCTTCATACAAGGAACCTCCATGGAAAAAAAAATTGTCCCTGTGTTCTCTTCCTGCTGCTGCCCCTTCAATTAATCAGTCCTACACCTCTTTCCTTGCAATGGGATCGTTGGGTGGACAGGGAAGTGCAGGGTCCTCAACCTGCCCAGGACAAAAATGGACTGGCTCAGGTTTTGGTCCATTTGCATAATGCACTTCTACTCCCATGGAAACACAGCAAAAAGAGCTGATTGGACTGTTGGGAATTTAAAGTTAATTCCATTCCACGAGACACAGTAAGAACCAGCAGCATCTTTCCCATCAAATATTCATGCGGTGCCCAGTACCACTAATTGGAGACATGTACATGGAAACTTTAATCAGTTTGTCCTTTTGCTGGCAGGGGGGGATGCACATTTAAATAAGAATCAAGCCCTAAGGAACCTCCATCGCTACACAGATCCATCCATGGAGATGCTCAATGCACCTTCTTCTCACAGTAGCTTTATCACACACACAAACTCTAACACTCCTACCACAAAAAAAAAAACCTAAAAAATTCCCTCTTCCTTTTTGCCTGCAAAGATTTCCCCCAAAACCCTGTGAGTCTGAAAAATTTCTCTAGTTGTCTGTTCGGATTTAATTGCATTTTGAGATATTTATAAATTATGTGCGCTGATATTTTTCACTAGAAATTTATACTCAAAATTCTCATGCTGCTCTCAGAGCTTCCCCACCCAGTCTTTAGGCACAAAGGAAAAAAAAAAAAACCCAACAAAATCTTCCAGAAGAGAAGCAGAGCTGACACCCTGTGTGATCTGTTTGTGTGTGTACAAGTGTGCACACATTAGTGCTAAAGGCTTTTATCAGGATGTTACAGATTCAGGCTTTGTGAAGGGAATTTTAACATCTGAATAATAACAGCAGCAGTAAAAAAAATTCACAAACACTCCCTGTCTATAAATGTTTAGGGAAATATCTTTATGTGAATATAAACACTGACTCTCTGGGCATCTCGCTGATGTTTTGTAGTGGGTCATTACAAACCAAGAGGTGCTTAAATATAACAAGGACTAGAAAGAATTTATACAGTCTTCACAAGCAGGGATTTCATTCACTTTCCCTAACCCCTATTTAATTACAGAGCCTGTCTAATGCCACACAATACAATTTATAGTTGCTATTAAAAGCTGCCCATCCAAAATTAGAGGTGCAAAAAGGAGTGAGAAATTAACAAAAGAATCAAATTAGAGGCTTTGCATTTGTAATATAAAAATGAGACAGCGAACATCATTCTTTTTAAATTAGGTTAATTTGCTATCTTTAAATAAATCATTATTAAAACAAGGAATTTGTAAAGTACTGCCATTTATCAGTGATTTATAAGTTACTATATATGGTACAACATTTCATTGTTTTTTAAATAAGGATCTCAACAGATTCCCATTAGGGCATGATGGCACTAAGGTAAAATAATCGTTGTAGCAGGACAGGATCCCATTTGCTGCAGAGGGGAAACATTCCACTTGGAATTTAAGCTGTTCTGGATCCTGGCCAATACACCAACACAGTTCTGCACTAGAGAAAACATGTGTATCATGTAAATATATATTTGAATGGACCAAGCTCACAAGTGCTCTTTCCTCTCCTGACATCTGTATTTTCACAGCAGTGCAGGGTGAGCTTCTGCCAGAGATGCCTCTCTGTGAGGTTTCTTTTCAGGTATTCTCTGCTTCCTAAATAGCTAATGAAATAGTGTCAGCAGGAGGGGAAAAATAATCCTCACAGCTGCTCTGAGGTGTATTGGAAGCTTTATCTTGACCTCTGGTGTTCAACCTAAGCCAATTCAGCTGAGACAGACAAGCAGTGACACCACAGAGTTTGAACCTTGTGCCATTCAAAAAGCAAAAATGCTCCATGTAGGCTCAGTTTGGTGTGTCAAAACACATGAAACAAAAGATGGTGATGAGGGAATGCAGCAAGCTGTGTTTTCTCTTTTGACTTTCTTACCTCATTTACATAGACCCAGTGACTATCCTTTGATGCAAGGTTGGTTTCCACAGCCTACAAAAATAAAAAGAAACATAATAATAAAAATAAACAAAACATGGGAAACATATTCCAGAAAGAACTTATATAAAAATCTACTCCTGTAAAGGTCAATTTGATTGCTTTCATTGCTACTGACATTGTTTCAGCAATAGTTCTTCCCATCACTTCCTCTGCTGCTTCATGGAACTGGAACTTTTTGGTGGCATCCACCTTTCTCTGACTTCAGTTCCTAAACCAAAGTACCCTGACTGTGTCCATGTACCCCAAAAACAAACTGGGGCAGGGTGGGACAGCAGCATCAGGGATCCTGTGATGAATAAATGCCCAGAACATGCAGTTCAGGAGATATAACTTCTCTGTGATATATCCAATGCATCCTACTCAGCTGGGTTTCTTTCCAATATGTCTCCCAAAATATATTGTCTCTGGCCCACCCAACCTCTGATAGTTTATCTGTTAACTAACCTAGTTCATTAAAAACATGTGAGATGCTCAAATGAAGTTCACACATTTATATGAGAGTTCATCCTCTCTTTGTATTTACATAAGGCTCAAGACAAAATTATGATTTGCATGGTCACTTTTTTAGATGATCACTACATATTATAAAGAAACACCTCATCCCAGCAGTTTGCAGATTTATCCACACATGTACAACCCAGTGGGAAGCTAAAACTGGAGAAGATTGCACTATTAGCACTGAGAGGGAACCTCAGGTGAAAAATCTCACAACAGACACAGAAGTTCCCCCTTTGACATAGATAAGCTCATCCCAAGACCCTTAATATTCTAATAAAGTGATAACAAGCATGGAGAGATGTGCACTACACTGCCAGGGATATTGTTAATGTCCTGCTTAATACATGTTAACTGTTAGTTAACAGTTTATCTGTTAACTAACCTAGTTCATTAAAAACATGTGAGGTACTCAAGTGAAGTTCACACATTTATATGAGAGTTCATCCTCTATTTGTATTTACATAAGGCTCAAGACAAAATTATGATTTGCATGGTCACTTTTTTAGATGATCATTACGTATTACAAAGAAACATCCCATCCCAGCAGTTTGCAGATTTATCCATACATGTATAACCCACTGGGAAGTTCAAACTGGAGAGGGAACCTCAGGTGAAGGATTTCACAATAGACACAGAAGTCCTCTTTGTTTGACATAGATAAGCTCACCTCGAGACATTTAATATCCTAATAAAGTGATAACAAGCATGGAGAGATGTGCACTACACTGCCAGGGATATTGTCAATGTCCTGCTCAATACACGGTTAAACAATTACCACAGTGTGTTCATCTCTGCTAATAACACAGTGCATACATGTATTTCAGGAGGCAGTTCATTACATTTGGAGTGTTCCTGCCTTCAATCACTTCTCTCCTCTGTGCCTGTACGACCCCATTTATTGAACAGATATTCTTATCTCTCAGTGTTATAAATGGCCCTGTGAATCACTGAAATGAACCCAGTTAAAAAAAAAAAAAAATAGAAATGCAAACAAAACCAGTTAGTGGTTTTTAACTTGGATCATTTGCACAGTATTTCAGCAATGACTGCAGTGGTACCCAGAGGCTCTGCAGACCAGCACTGGGCTGAGCAGCATCATCATCAACCACCTTCCTCTTCAGAGCACATTTGCATAATAAACCTCTCAGATATTTAGTGTCAGGTGGGATGAATCACCTTCTCTGACGACACTGAACTACAGATGACTGGCTTGGAATAAACGCCCACGACTTCTGTGGCTGCAGTGCAATGACAGGAGATCCATCCTTAATATGGGCTAAGGGATATCTGATTCCTTCAAAAATATGAGCAAAACTTCCCTAACAACACCAGCATCTTTAATATTACTCTGAGCTTAAGCTGTGTCCTTAAAAAAAGGTGTAAATGACTTGCCTAAGTAAATGTGGTTTAATATTTTGCTCATTTGTGTAGCTCAGACAACCACAAAAGAAAATTGTGGGCAACACACGTACCTCCACCTATTTCTCATGTCCACAAGCTGAAATACTCCTTTAAAAAGAAAAAAATCCCAAGAGAAACTGCAAACTCATCGAAACACAGAAAGAACATACTAATTCTCTTCATCATAAAGAGCATTACAGAAAAATAACAAAACCTGGTGTCAAAGCAGATGAGAACCAGTAGAGATAACATTTCTAACAAAATAATCCTCTCCCAAAAATGCAGTAAAAAAATTATCCCCTTGGTAATTGCCTCCCTTGCATTACTTTTAAGCCAGGAGGAATATTCATCTGACCACCTGAGGTACTGCAGCTCTTGGGAAATAAAGCACTGATGAACAGGAGGGCAAAAAATGTGTCCATTTCCTCCCTATTCACCTCCCAAATATATCCAGAAAAAGCCAAAATAGCCAGGTGCTGTAACATAGAGAGAAATAGCAAAGTGCTGCTGGCATTAGCACGGCAGAATTAAATAATGCTCAGGTGCAGAGTTATTGCACTGGCTACATGAAGTGATTCATCTGCAACAGTGAGCAATTTGTATGAATAAATGCTCAGTCTGGGGAGACGTGAGAGCCAGGGAATTCAAAATGAATTATCCTATCTCCTTCTCCTGGGTTCACAGATCTGGGCCAAAGCCTTTAAAATGAGGTGCCTAAATTTAGGCTGCTAAGAGTTTATCTTTAGTCATCAGAGTGCCAGACCACTCAGTGCTCCTCCTACAGAGCCAATGGCTCTGCATTCTAATAGCTGGAAATGTATTTAGAGACATCACTGGAGGGAGTCAAGTCTAAATGGATCTAAATATCTTCTGTTCAGAACTGCAACACAGAGTGTGAACCATTACTCCAAATGAAAATGTGCTGGGAGGGAGCTGAAACTTCTTGCATTTTTTTTTTCCTTCAGTTTTATGCCATATTTACACACTTTCAATCCAAAAAAATCTTTAAAAAACCAAAAAATCTTTAAAAAACCCCTCACTGAAAAACAGCTCTCAAGTTTCAACTCTCTGATATCACCAGGCAATTGCCAGAGGCTCAGGAAAGTCAAGCAGTGTGAAAAGCAAGGTCCTGGAGACCTGTGTTATCATAAGGAAATTTATGGAGAATTCTCAAAGTAAGGAAGAATTTAATGTTCATAACTTAGCAAGGTTTTCTTACTTTAAAGAGGAAAAAGGTATCAACACTTGGGAGATCGTGGTCACCCATTTTTAATTATTCTGAAATTAATTTATTTATTAATTATAAACTGTTCAGGTTCTTTCCAATTGCTTGAGATTGTGTCCATCCATTCCAAAATAAATAAATAAATAAAATTTCTTATGAAACATCCTTGAAGGACCTATTCCATCCTATTTGATAAATGCACCCTGTATAAAGAAAGTAGGCTATGAATTTGTGAGATCACTGTGCCTGAGAAAAAGCACTGCCATCTATTGGGGAAGGATTCATGGGTTAAAATATGCTACAGTTTTGTATGGAAAAAAAAATAATATATGTGCAAAATGTCCCAGTTCATTTTTATACTTTCTGTGTAGATGGGGTCTAGGTGACACTTGGGACTAATGCTTCACAATATTTCTACCAGGGAGAAAAGCTGCTTTTGAGACAAAACAGCACACTGAAAATTAAAGAGCATCCATCTTTCATTTGCTTTACCTCAGAGTAGAAAATAACTTGTACAAATTTGGGAAAAAAGAGGAGTATTTGAGATTGTGACCTTCTTCCTCCCCAACTACTTTTCAAGACTCAAATGTAAAATACAGAACCCAAACAAGAGAACTGTAATTCACTCAGTGGATCATTATAAGTGACAACATATAAATTATATTATCAGAATCAGGCCAGAACTGGAAGACTAGAAAGGAATCAGTGAATACAGGAAACTCTTTACAATTCCTCAGCATTTGCAATAGAAATGAAATAAAAAGACACTGAAAATCAAAATATGAGCATTAAGATTTCAGATCTCATAGCAACACTGACAAAAGAAAAGAATAAGAAGCCGCATGAAAAATAATCAGATAGTTTCATGTATATAGTTTTGTTTCCTTTAAAATGTATAACTTAAAATAATTTACTGCCAATAATCCATGACAACATTATTTTGTTGGAACACAGCGGAAAACAAATATTTACATTGCCTTTATGAATAAATAACTCGGTTCATTATTTTATCTAATGGCAGTTGCAGGATTAAAAAAAGAAGGTGGGAAAGCAAGCAGTAAATACTGCTATGTATAGAAATAATTCTGCAGAGGGAAAAATAAATAAATAAATAAATAAATAAATAAAATAAAAAATAAAAAATAAAAAATAAAATAAAATAAATAAAAAAAAAAAAAAAAAAAAAAAAAAAAAAAAAAGGAACAGAAACAATCCTTTCCTAACCCTCTTAAAAAAATCTGAAATTAAAAACTTCTCCAAGCTGGCCAATAACAGGGAAGGCTCTTTCCCAAAATAAGATATAAAAAAACCACCAGACTGTTTTGGTAGGAGGGAAACCAAAGTAGCAAAAGTTATTATTTGCATGTCCTTTAATTTAAAGGTGAGGATAAAGAGCATCACAGCTTCCCACAATGAAAAAAAACAAAGCAGAGGGAAAAGTGGGGAGTCCAAAGAAAACAATTTGAAAAGGGTGTCCTAAGAGATGCTGGGAGAACTCAAAACCAAGTCTCTTGCCACTGCTATGGTTTAACCCCAGCCAGCCCCACTAAGCACCACGTAGCAACCTCCTCACCTCCCTCACCTCTCCCAGTGGGACAGGGAGGAGAATCAGGAGAAAAAATGGTAAAACCTGCGGGTTGAGATAAGAATGGTTTAATAACAGCAACAAAATCTTTGAAAAACAACTGTAATGAGAACAGGGAAGAACAAAAGGACAGAAAAATAAAGCCCAGAATGACAATGATACACAGCACGGCTGCTCCATGATAGTTTTAATAGGTTTAAACTGATTTCTGGGGTAGCAGGGCCTGAGAACAGGACCTTGCCTTCACTGCAACCAGGATGGTATTTCCATGCCATTGTTTTAACCAAATCAAGTATAACTTTGCTTAGGAAATGGGGGAGAAGGGGGGATGATGGTGATTCTTAATAAAGTACATAGTCCTTGAGAATAAAGTTAGGTCAGGATGATTTGTACCTGTATAATCATCAATACGATAAATAACATTATTGTTAATTGTAACATTAGTTTGATAACTGAATATGATCATTCTCTTAAACCAGAATCTTAAGCAAGAATCATGAGAATTAATTGTTACAGGTTTAGGCTTGGATAAAATCAATGGAACAATGGGGTTTAATGATTAACATAGATCCTTATGGAACAAGAAAATTATAAAAACTGTGTTATTTTTCCATCTCGGCAAAGTCGAATTTGGGTCCTCCCCCGACTTCCAGACCTCTCAATAAAGCACCACACACAATTCCAAGATTGTGTTTTCTTTCCTACACCAACACCCCCAACGCCCAAACCTCTCCTGAGCCGCCATCAGTGCTCCCATCCAGCTCTCCACAGCTGGAAGATGCTCCATGGTGGAGATGCTCTGGGCACGATGCTCTGTGCTCTGGAATGTGCCTTTGGCTGCTTTGGGTCTGTGTCCTGGCCATGCTTCCCCCCCAGCTCCTTGTGCAGAGCAGGAAAACTGAAAAGTCCTTGATTTGAGGTGAGCCCCCCTCAGCAACACCACCGGGGTGTTTTCAGTGCTGTCCTCACAGTGAACACAAAACACAGGAAGGAAGATTAACTCTCTCCCAGCTGAAAGCAGGGCAGGAACCGATGACTAATTACAGCTGTCATCAGGAGGCAGATGCACCTGCATTGCAGTGAGTGCTCTGTGTCACCAATCCTGTCCCCAAGGCCACAGCTCTGGGTCTGTCTCTCCTCCAAAGCTGCTCCTCCAGGGCTGTGTTCACACTGCAGACCCCACTGTGCAGACAGACAGACAGACAGACAGACCATGGCCAGCCCTGTGCTGAGGAAACTCCCCTGTCCCAGCAGCCAGGACCCCTGTGGCTGTCACACTAACAGGACCTGGGTGACCAGGCTGAGGGACAGAGGACCCTTCTCTCACACAGACCAGATTTCCCCACTGGCTCAATCGCAGGTTTCCCATGGCAGCGTCTCAGACATCCCAAACCTTAAAACTATTTAATCTTGTACAATAATAAAATAACAGCTTGAGCTTGTGCATCTGAGGAGAGACCACATGCAAAGGAACAACTCCTGAGTTTTACCGCCTGGTGATGTAAAGGAGGGGAGGTCTGGGGGCCATCAGCTCCTGCCACGTCCCTCAGTGTCCCTTAATGTCCCTCAGTGTCCCTGGTCATGCCAAGGGTGGTCACTTTGGGGGTTCTGGTTTGAGGCTCCCACCCTGTAGGAGCATCCATGGACAGCAGGGAGAGGGAACTCTGCAGAGCTGAGATATTCTAGACACACCTGGGTTTATTGCAGGGTGGTGGGTAAAAAGGGCTTTGCCTTCAGCCACAGCCTGGGCTGGAGGGAACCCCAAAGAGAGAAAAAGGGGAGATAGGGCAGATCTAAGGGGTAGAAATGGGGTAAGAGTGGGAGGAAGAGAGCAAGCAAGAGAGTAGGGGAAAAGAGGGTGGAAAAAGTGTGGGGGAAAAGCAGGAGCAAGAGATAGAGGGGAAGAAAGGGGAGAAGCAAGAGAGGACAAGGGCAAGAGAAGAGCATGATCATCTTGTTCCAATCCATTCTATCTCCATTATATATCCATTACATATGTGTTGAATATTCTAATTTACAGTGACCAACCTGTGCAAGATACAAAACCTACAAACTTTGCATGCAGCCTATAAGGACTACTATATTACCATGTCATTTTATATTCTAAACTCTAAAGACTCCTTTTCTTATCTGTTTTCTCCCTGATGCCTTGGCAGAGTGGAAAGGCAACATTCCTGACTCCTTTTGTTTTCTGTCCTTCAACCCATCTCCAGCTCATCACTGTTTTCCTGCCTCCCATGCCTACATCTCAAAACTGGCTTTCATTTCTATTGCACTCACAGCTTTTACAGTATTTCTTACCAGGCAATCATATCCACAAGCCCTTCCTGTCCCATCTTTCCCAACAACACCCAGAGCTCCTGCACCAAGAGTCTCCCTCAGAACTGAGAGCAAAACCCAGCACAGAACGGAGTACCCTGAGGACATGGACTCCAGAAGAGCTGAGTTCTCCCCAGAGAACTGCGTGACAATGATGGCTAAACCCATTCTTTACTGCTATAAACTTATTTTTAATTATTATTCATAAAGAAGATGTGAGCAAAGGAGGGCTTGGGGAAGTAGTCATGTCTAAATCTCAGTTTTTGCAAAACTTTCCTAAGGGGTCAGTCTCATTAATTCGTTACCTGCTCAAGTTACATTTGCCCCTGAATAGGTTTCAAATGAAAATTGTTTGAGCTCTTGTCCCAAGTCAGTTTACTTCCAAAAGGAACTTTTTTCCCCCCTTTTCCCTTCACATCTATGGAGAAATTATTTGTCTACTGTATTTTCTTTCCCCCATCCACCAAGAACAAGAAAAAAAAAATAGAATCCTTTTGAAATCCACTGTAGTAAAACTGCACTAGAGAAGAAATAAAAAAAAAAAATCACTATCTTCTGTATATAATTTTGTAACCTGAGTCAAACTCAGGTCCAGCTGCCGGGTTTCATCGCAGGAGATAGATTTGGATTTTTAAAAATAGCTTTGTTCTTGATTTAAACATCCATGAAAACATCCTAAAAATCAGGAAACTGGTTTTGATCCAAAAGAAGAGCTCCAGACCAAGTTTCCACTGCAATACAACTGACAGTAATTAATTGGACAATATCAAAGTGCACCTGTTTATCTGAGAGCCTTTGTGTATGTCTTGGATACAAATAAGTTAAGATAGCAGATATGAAAAAGTCAATTTTGGTAGAACAGATGGGTTCATTCTACATCCCCTTGATAGCCAACTTATATTTAGAAATCTCTTCAATTAAAGTAGTGCAGTTCTTGTCCAGGTGTGACTTGAATAGGTGATAGCACTTCATAGAAAAACAGTTTCTCTCTACCAGAGATTGAGATTTTTGTGCTTCTTCTTTCCTTTGTGTTTTAAATAAACACCTCTTGGCTCAGTGTCTCCAGAGGAGCATTATTAGATTAAAAATAAAGTCAGCACTACTAGCTGCATTAAATAAATTATTTATATTAATATTATAATTCTTATGGCATACTAAAGAGCACTCCAAACTGATACCATTTCTCAAGTTTAATCGTTAATGGTACCGTTAGAACAGAAGTTAAACCAAGAATTTCCAGTACAACATCCCAGTTCTAGATAAAAGTTCATAAAACTAAGGTAAATTCAGACTAAGAATCTTGAAGATAAAAACTCAGTTGCAGTAAACTGGATCAAACCTGTAGGTTTATTTTCATTATTTAATAGAGGCTAACTAATATTTCTAAATATACTTTCAAAGTGACATATATTTTTTTTTTTCTTCTCTAAATGGTAAAATGGGAATTTAAAAAGTTTCTATGATATATTTTTCAGACAGAAAGTTCAATGTCCCTTTTTAACTGAACCGTATTTTCCAACAATTTGAACTTTTACTACGAAAGTGTTGCCAGAAATTCCATAATCTTCCTTCTTTCTGAGCTTATTCCCAGAACTGTGTGTGCACAGTTTTTCCCAAAGCACCCAGCAGGATCACCCTGATCCCCACACCTCTCACCAATGACAAAATTAATTTTACTACATTTATACCAGAAACTGCCAGCTCTGAATCCTGTACACAGGAGCTTCCTACAAGCCACTCATGAACCACAACCACATTTTTTGCTATTTCTCTATGTGTACCACTCCATTCTTGGTCTACACTCCATAAACACATCACCAACAGTTCTCTCTCAGCAGGGACTTCTTTTCAAGTTATGCACTGTTAACTTAAAACATAAAGCCTGGTACTTGTGCAGAACTGCACTGCTGAGAAAATCTGCTCATCCCTTCGTGGTCCTGATGGAGCACAAGGAATAACTGGAAGGTTATCACCACATCTGGTGGCTTTTTAACCATTCCACAAGCCTATAAACTTGGCATTTTGGGCCTGAATCTCCCACAAAAGAGAGGCCAAAGTGGTCACAGAGATCTCTGTGCTCTCGTTAGTCTGAGTCAGCTCTCCAGGGTTCTTGCTCCCCATAACCTCTGTAATATTTCATTTATGTTCTGTACAAATGACACGGCGATGGTCCTGTCTTGACCTCCTGTCTCAGCTCCTCCACAAGATAAACAACTCAGCCTAATGGGGTGGGGAAGAAAAATTAAAAAAAAAAAAAGGGTTGGAACAAGAAAGGAAAAAAGAAAGGAAAAAATAAAAATACATCCCAAATACCATCCCATTTTTGGTTGCTAATGAGGCATTTCACACAAAGACGAGTAAATATGACCCAAACCTTCACCTGCTTTTAGCACACACCCTGGAGTTGATGAATGCTAATTAGAAGGTGTACCCGACATTTTGCATTTATCAATATAAATTGATAACAACTCAAACCACAACACACAATTTAAAGTCGGCACTGCACTCGTTGCCTGTTACTTAGGTCATAGCTGATCAGAAAAAAAAAAAAATACACTGAAGGAAACCTAAATAAAAGGTAAATGTTAATCAAGAGAAACACTCAAGATGAAGATTGTGAGAAAACCACTGAAACTTTCTTTAGTTTCACAGCTGTATTGTTCTTGAGTAACTGCTGCAACATTTGTGGCACTGCCTATCATTTTAGCCTTAATCATTTGGATGTAATGCACTGGGATTTCTGCTTAATCTGTTTCCCATTTCATACGTAATGCTTATTACAGTCAATCTCCTCTGCCATTCCATTTAGGGCACATTCCACTGAACGATGCATGAAAATGCCGTGCATGGAACCCTTCCAAAAGCGTTCAGGAGGAATGTGCTCTTCAAAGCTCAAATGTCACCCAGTGTTTATAAACATGGTAACTGCTGACCGTTTAACTGCGTGGCCCAGCAGTGACAGCGGGTAATTGCACAGCTGTCAGAAACCAACGTTTCCCTAAAGACATCAATCTAATGTTAACTAAAGAACAAAACCTCCCAGAAATATGGTACTTAAAATTTTACCACAGCCACGTGCCAAGTTGAATTTGAAGACCCAATGAATTCTTTTAAAAGAGTAACTAAATTTTGCTCACTTTGACTCACTTTTTTTTTTTTTTAACATCTATATTCTATTAAAAAGCCTTTGCTTTTTAGAGACATTTACAAAGATTTTTGTAATGTTTTGCTGGCAACTGTACACCTGAGTCACACTCGAAAGAATAAACCAAAATTCATCAGAACTGCCCAGCACCTGGAGGTGGCTGGCTTTTTTCTTCTGTTTGTTTGATTTGATTCTCCACCTATCTTCTAAAAAGAGAAGAAATTTCCATTGAAACAATATAGGAGTTTAAATCTTCTGTTTGGAATGCCTAAAGGACACTGGTCTGAAGGTTGAAAAGGCTTTTTCAGGCACAAACCCTGGGCAAAAAAACCTATTTTTTTGCTCTCCATCTTCATAATGAGTGCAGGGTACAACCCTTCCAGTGCATGTGGTGGTGTGTTTTTAGGTTTTCCAGTTTTCCATATACAGATGTTTGTTTTTTATTGTTCTGGATAAATTACAATGATTTCTCCCTGTACCCCCACGTTAAACCCTTTTGGTTTACCCCAGTGATTGGCAGGTAACAATCACTATGAAAAGTCCTGTCCATCACCCTGCAGCCCTGCCCTGGAAAGTTCTAGTGAGGATGTCGAGTGATTTGACAGGGTCTTGGTTCTCCCCTCCCCTTTTTATGTATTGAATTGATCTACTGTCTGTCCTTTATGTTCTGGGTCACTCTCCCCCTTTGGGATTGGTTCCAAGTTGCCCCATCTCATTTCCCCACCCTGATACCTAAGGTTTGGTACCAGAAGGAAATCTCACTTTTCATGGTCTTTCTTGGTGTGTACAAGTCCCACAGGGGCTCCATAAACACCCACGAGGGTCCTCCCTTCTTCCTCACTGCTGCTCACGCTTCTTGCACAGCCAAAAACCCACTGGATGCAAAACTGAACTGTTACTGCAGCCTGTGCAGAGCCAGCCAGGAATGGGACACCAGGTCCCAGAGAAGCACAGAACTGCCCCAAGTGCATGTCAAAAATCCCATTCACTGTGATTTCTCAGCTCTGCTCACAGCCACAGCTCAAACCCCAGCTCCAGCCTGCACTGCATGTTCAGCCGTGTGGAGTTTGCACAGAGGTTTCCAGAGTTTGATCTTTTTGCAGGTATAAACAGCAGACGGTTGTGATTCCATTAAAGATGCAGAATTCTTACCTCTCTGACGTGCACCCAACCCCAAACAGTGAGAACACAACTTATACATTCCCAACTCCCCCCTTCAAAAGGCTCCTACTTTGCTCTGATAACGCGATAGCTGAAGCTCTGAGAGTCACACCACAAACTCTGAAATGAAAGAACCAGCTATAGGGTGAAGAGACCACATCAATTTCCAGAAACTTACGGTTTAATACTGATTTACTGCCCCTAGCACAGAATTGTCAATCACACTGCAAAGCTGTTATTTAACGTAGGTTATGGGGGTTTTAAACTCTGTGAACTTGGAAAGGTGTATCAACATCAAAGCTCACCCTGTCCAAAATCTATATTTTCATACATACATTCTATCTCTTCTCTTAATTTTTTTTTAAAAAACGTGTCTGGTTTTAAAGGAAAGATGGCAATAGTCAGCCTGAAACCTAATCCCTTTCAAAACAGTCCATTTCTGCCTACAGCACTCTTCTGCTTTAAATTGCAAAATAAATACATAAATAAAGCCAAGTCCTTGCAGGTCTGAGGACCCTCTTGTCAGTCACAGGGTACTTTACATGCAAAAACAGTGCCACAGGCTGTGTGAGCACTAAAGAGCACCTTAAACATCACCTGAACCATCTCAAACCACAAGACTTGCACTGACCAGCCCTGCCAAGAGGAATATTTGCTGCTCCTCACACTGCCTGAGGATTCAGGCTTGTTGTGCATTTGCCAAGTGCGAACTCTCAGGATGCTGAAGAAGGAGGGAAACACTTGGGGAGCAGCAGTGGTGGTGTGGAAGGGCTCCCTCTCCCACAGTCTTGAAGACTTTTTGCAAAGCTTTATGAGCTCATGAAGGGCACTCCAAGGCAGCAGTCACTGTGCATGTACAGCTCAAATAAATTCATTTTTTGTTCACAGATTTTTCTTTCAAGCAGATGTTCAAATATTCCCCACTTGGGTCCAATCCCGTGATGTTTTGCACCAAGGCTTTCTCAAAGCTTGCAGAGATCCACTGGAAGCCCCACAGTGATCTCATTACTGCCATTCTGCATCAGCTTCATCTTTGGCAGCAAGAATGGTATTAAAAATATACATTACAATAATGGGGCAGGAGCAGATTTGACTGGAAAACATAATTACTTTTCCTAAAGGCTTGCACACAGTTATTCAGAAGTGTATGGCAAAGTTATTCCTGTAATTTTTTAAAAAAACCCCAAACATATTTCATCCTTGGAAAAATTTTCTGCTACAAATCCAGAGGAGCAAAAAAAGGAAACTAGTAAGTTTCTAATTTTAAAATACGAGCTGGTTTGACTTGTGACATATTATCCTTTGCACTGATTTCTGTAATTCCATTCACGTAGATATGAAAGGATGCAGAAGGAAAATTTCTGTTATGTTTAAGTAGACTACACCTCACTGACAAAAAAAAAAAAAAAAAAAAAAAGTCCACTCTATGGTACATCATTTATGCAGGATAATTTCTGTAGAGGACTATCAGTCTATGTTTTAAATCTCTAATGATCTGCTTAGAGAAGAGAAAACCAGTCCCCAGATATTACGGAATGAACAGGGTTTTAATTTAACAATTACGTTTGTGACAAGCTATGACTAGAAAACACATCATTGTTTCAGTGTATATCCCATTAAAATGGATTCAGATTTCAGGCTAAGGTATGGAAGCATCCATCAAGTGTTAATTTATTTTTCTGAAGGTGAAGTGACAGCAACCTGTTGTGTAACAATACAACAAATGGTGTTTGGCATGGAATCCATCCTCCTTGAGGGAAGATCTGTGGGAGATGCAAACAAGAACAAAGTCTATCAGCTGATGATAACTCTATTCATAAAGTTTGTGCTGTGGTCAAATTTCTCTATTTGCCGTATTTATTTAGGCACGCCAAACTTTTGAGCAAGGCCATGAAGCACAAATTCCAGGTACCTTTGGCTGTGGCTGATGCTCTTCTCTGCAAATGGAAATAGAGATGCTGCAGGGAGCAAACAGACCAGCAAATAAACCAGAAAAACTCAGCAAACACAGAGGAAGATAAAATCCAAGAGCTGAGACCTATAGGTGGTGAGGATAACACACAGGAGATTAAAAAACATAAATGGAGAAAAGGAAAAAAGAGGACAGGGGAGGTAGGAAGTAACCACAAACCACATGAAGGAAAAAAATAAAATTGAGAAGATTGGAGATTCACACAATCCCAGGAAGTGTTGAATTGCATCAGGGACAAATTGACTGGCCTGCCATCAGAGAGCACAGAGGGAAGAGGTCAGCTAGCCAGGACAAGAAATAATAAAGAAAGAGGGAAAAAAACCAGTCTTTCTTCACTTAGATCAGGTGTCAGTGTAAAGTTACTTCTGGATAAAGTAAGTTCTATATAGGTGAGATAGATGTACAGTGCAAATTGCAGCAGGACGCAGCTAATGAACAGGAATAGACAGATCAGGGCTGTGATGGAAGGAAATGGTCAGCAAATGCAACCACTGAAAACCAGTTTCATTAAGTGAACATTTCTTAGCTGATCCTTTCAGATAATACTTCAGTGCTGGGCTTGAGGGACTAAGAATGAAACAAATACAAGAAAATTAAATATTAAAAACCATACAGGGCTTGCAGTCTCTACTTTTAATTTGTAAGACTATAATTTATTTTTTTTTAATGAGGATATACTAACAGCTGTTTCCAAAGAGGGAACAAGATGTCAAAACAGCAATAAGGAGAATACAATTGTGGTGACATTTTATTCAGAAAAGGAGTGATACTAACATAGTGAGACAACAAAAAACCACAGGTATATAATGGAATCTCTGTGAGGGAAGTAAAGAAAAATGTCTTGGGATAGCAGCCTTACATCAAAGCTAAACATAGAATAATAATCCTCATCTATTAAAATGCTCTGCAGGGGTGGTGCATATTTAATAAAATTTACATTCTTGAAGTCAGAGCATAAAGATAATAATAACAACATTAATAATAATAATAAATAAATATTTTATATATATATATACATATAATATATATATTATATAATTATAATAATAATAAATCTTGTAAGACAGTGCAATCACTAGTTAAATGAAGTCAAGTACAGCCGAGGTTCCCAGCTTCACAACAGAGACCCTAAGAAATTCCAAATTTCCTCTGGCATCCTTAGATTTGGAAGTTTTCACCTATCCAATTTACTCAGCAGGTAGTCCTTTGGAACCAGAGAGCTTTAGTTGCTTATTTAATATTATCAGCAATGAATCTGACAAATGCTACCAAAGGAATTAATTATGATAAAAAACCAGGTAGTACGATAAATACAAAGGTATTTGGAGAGCATTTAAAACGTGACGATTTGTAAAGCCAGATAATATAATTACACTGAAATTCACTGCTATGAAAAACAAGGTCATGCACTCAAGATTAAAAAAAAAAAAAAAAAAAAAAGTCTATTATTTGAAACTTCATCAGTTTGAAAAACACCAGGAGTGTTATTATAAGTTTATTATGTGTGGTCCATGAACAATGAGACTTTTATATATATATATATAAATATATTATATATATATATATATATATATATAAAAATATATAAAATATAATAAATAGATACCAACAAAGAGAGACTCCTAAAGTCACTGGTAGGTTGAGAGCAGAGTTTAAGTTCAGACAGCTGAGCAGCAGAATTGTAACACAGAATGTTTCCTGCATTTCAAGTACTATATTAAGGAATTCAAAAAGGATATAAAGAAAGCATCCCACCTGCTAAACTCACATGGCCATGCTAGATATAGTAATACAGATAATATAGATAATACAAGGATTATCATAGGTATATTCTGGTCAAGAATAAAAACATTTCTTCTAAAGTCTTATGTGGAGATTCTGTATTCACCTCACACCATCAGTGGCAGGTCAATACACACAGTTTCATTTCAGGACCATGATTAGCTCATGGAAGTGATTATGGAATAGATATTATTGATATTTATGGCCTCTCCTCTCAGCAGACAGAAGCATGCAAACCAGGAGTTCACTTCTTATCTTGTACCACTGGGACAGCACACAAACCCAGCAGGAGCCTTCTGAGGATTATGAGAAAAACACAAAAATATGCACTTTATGTGTTATAGACTACAGCAGAGCTGAAACAGTTAATGCTGAGGTCCTGCTTCCTTTAGGAACTCAGGTATTCAAGGTTTAACATCTCAGGTGTTGTAATTTGCATCTCCTGGAAGTTGGCGAGCCTCAGTGTAATGTAACTTGTCAGCTCCAATGTAACTTGTTTTTCCAAAGCTAAATTGTTTTTAAAAGATTAAGGTGTTCTAATTTTTTAAAGCATTAAGTACAAAAGCAGTAATCCTTTACTGCTGTGATAAGGATTGTCTACCATAATGTTTATTATTTACTAAAGCTTGACTGCCAAAGAAAAGGAACTCATTTTTCAAAGTCCATCTTTTTATGTGGCTGAATTGCTATATTCTGAATTTGGGGCTGAGAAGAGAAGACTGATTACTTCAGCTCTGCAGAACTTGCATAAAAAAAGGTATGATTCAAGAATTAATAAAAGAATATGGGATGAACATTAGTTCCAGTCAAGTCAAAGGGGATAAGATTTCATCCTCAGGAGTCTTTTGTCTCTCTTTGAATCCTGGAGAACTGATGGATTTAGAAGACTATTAAGATACAGTTTGCCCAGACATGTTAGTAAAGTAAATCAGTTAATAGGTCCTTATAAAAGAGTATTTATTAACAAAAACAAAAACAAAAACAAAACAAAAAAAAAAAAAAAAAAAAAAAAAAAAAAAAAAAAAAAAAACACCAAAACCCACAAACAACAACAACAAAAAAAGCCAAACAAACAAACAAAAAAAAGAAACAAAACAAAACAAAAAAAATTTACAGACCAAAGCTAAGTAAAGAAATCTGGGATTCTGCTTTCTGGATGAAAGTAGGAATAGCAGAGTTCTGGGGAGGAGGAAAACCCACCCACCACACAATGTTCAAATCAGGTTGATACCATTCCCTATGGAGAAAACCAAGATGATACAGGAAGAGTTTTCAATAGAAAAGAGTAGGAAAAAAACCATCCCTTTTGAAAGGGATTGAATGAATCCATTTTCATGTCACCATTTGTTGGCCTCTGGGAGAGAGATGCCTCTCCCATCCGGGGTGACACTTTTGGGACAAGCAGCAAGGAGCCTTTTCCCCTGCTGGATCTCCTGTGCCTTGCCTTTGAGAGCACATTCCAGCCTTCACTCGGCTGTGTCAGATGAGACACACAGGGCTGAGCTCTGTGCAAATTGCCTCTCCCAGCAGCCCCGTGCCATGCTCAAACATCGCCCTCCCTCACCTCCCATTGTTCCCTGCTTCTTTTCATTAGGTCTCTTCAGCAATTCACTCTCAAATCTGTGTCTTGGCTGTCTCTCTGCCGGCTGATTCCTTCCTGTCCCTCTCAACAAGCACAAGACATTACTCACCTGTCTGTACTGCACAGCTGAAACACAAAAACTATCACTCAAGTGAGAAGGCTGCAGCACATCCTACCTTGTACCATTATTTTGCTTTCCCTTAGCTATTCTCTACGCCTATTCCACAGGAAGATTTATTTCCCAAATTAATTAAAAGTACACAGCCTGTCTTCATTCTGAAACTCTCACCAGTTATTTACTCCATTCCAAACCCAGAGACAGATGGGATTGTTTGCCCCCAGCTGTAGATAAACCTCTGCAAACATAAAACTCTTCCTTTCCCCTCTACAGCATTTCTGGCCCTGTGTGTCCCTACAGAGATTGAAGATTCTAGTGCAGCTGTGTGCAAACTCTACACCATGAGTTCTCCTCCTCTTATTTTATAATCAAAGATGACCTGGTATTTTGAGCCACGTGTCTCTTCTTTTCTGGGTCTTGCCTACATAAGATATACTGAAGGCTCAGTAAGGTGTACTCAAAAAAAAAAAAAAAAAAAAAAAAAAAAAAAAGAAATTGTAATACAAACTTTCATTTACTCAGTTTTGGTTACTTCAACACCTGTTCTCCTTGTATATGTGACCTTACACCACCTAAAACTGCACTCTGACAAATGAACAAGCAGAGTAAATCTTCACCACCTTCCAAAAAACAAATAAAATTATTTTTCTATTTCACCTCCCTAGTTAAAAAATGGAGAGGACTTTTTTTTTGCTTGGGCACAGTAAACAGCAATAAATACCTCAAAATTGCAGTTTGCAATTCTCATTTAGCATAATTACAGATGCTTAGAATTAGTTGAGGAAAAGGAATGCCAGTATGGTACCTACTCTGCCAAATACCCCAAATACCAACAGGGTCCACCTTTCAGCCAAGCCAAGTGCCACAAATCTGCCAGAAAAACCCCTAATTGTTAACAATTGTTTTAACAAAAACCCCAAAACATTAACAACAACCAAAACTACTCCATGAAAAGGTTAAACATTTCTCATTTGAAATTCCACTGCTAGAACCTGTGGTAGACTAAGAGCAACCAACTAACCCAACATCTTGGGATGGATTTTTAACTGATTTATTCTTGTAATTTAAACACAACTAAAAATGACATAATATGGCTTTTACAAGCTTCACATGGGCCTGAACACTTTTCTCTGACTACTGAGAATTATTAATTAACAGAACTTGAACTTTCATTTAGTGACTGGTTACAAATTTCTCAATTTACTGATGCTTCTCAAAGTTCTGCTTTTGAACTCCATGGAAGTGCAGCTTGGGAAACCACTACATGAAATCCTGAGTTTTCCTATTCCATCCTATTTGCCAAGGAAAGCTCCAAACCTGTCTCAGATGAATAATTGCAGTAATAACAGAAATAAACTGAAATGTCTTGTTTTTATCACTGCTTGAATTACTACCACAGAAAATGAGGAGCCTTGGGGGATAAAAAAAAAAAAAAAAAAAAAAAGATGCTCGAAGCATCTGTCTCATGCAAAAAATCAAAGTTCCTTTGACGTTTTAAGTGAAGTGACAGCAACTCAAAAAATATGGCTATAAATTTTCTGTACCACACTTTTAAAATCAATAGGATTTAAAATGCGTGACTAATTGGGCTGATCCAAATCCCCCTTTGGAATTTCCGTATGTAAACGTTGGCAGAATTATCCAAGTAATTACACCACCCTTTAGCTCCTTGATCTACATCATATACGGTCTGGATAAGATGGAAACATTGATAAATTTGTGATCAATCTTTACAACAAGCTTTTTTTTTTTTTTTGGTAAGAGAAAATCAGAACCACTCCTTCCATCTGAGTGTGTCAAAGGCATGGAGTGAATAAATAAATAAATACCATGTGGTATTTTCAGATCAGCTTTTCCTCAACCTCTGCCCTCTTTTTCCTCAACTAATTCTAAGCATCTGTAATTATGCTAAATGAGAATTGCAAACTGCAGTTTTGAGGTATTTATTCCTGTTTACTGTGCCCAAGCAAAAAAAAAGTTCTCTCCATTTTTTAACTAGATAGGTGAAGTAGAAAATCATTTTGTTTGGTTTTTGGAGGCTGGTGAAGACTCCTGCTCATCAAGGGGTACTTTTCCAGCCCCTTCTGAAATACCTGCACTGAGGATGATTTTCGATGCATCTTCACTCTTTCCATTCAGTATAAGAAAATTTTTCTATCCAGAAAAATTACTCCTCTCAGTTTTCTTTAGATATTAGTGTTTTCATCAGAAATCTACTGAAATTAGTGGGTTTCCATGAGATGTCTCTAGAAATTAACAGTCTCATGGGGAAAAAAAAATTCATCCAGCAACTGGCCCAGAGTTTTGCTAACAGTAGTAAACAGCTTCTTTACCACTTCAGTTTTCAACAAACATGAGCCCAGAATGGAAAAAAAAAAAGAAGAAAAAAGCAATAGATATCTTTTTCTATTAGACCCTATCATAATCACTTTGGCAGAAGAAATAATCATTTACATGAGAGGACAAATTAATATCTAAATAATAAACTCTCCATGCTCTGGAGTCATCTCCTCACAACTGAGCCCTCTGTGGATAATGTAAAACTGCTGAGTCAATGACTTTGAACAAGCACAAGTGACCTGAAATAACAGCAAAACAACACAGAGAACTGAATCTTTACCATCATCTCCCACAGGGACCAGAATCCATTGCACCACACTGTAAAATGTTGTTTGTATAGATGATAATTTTATCTTGCCTAACTTTAAAGTTCACATTCATAGGCTTTTTTTTTTTTTTTTTTTTCCTTTTTTTTATTAATCAAATGGCTCTGACAGCCAGAAGCTTCTTTCCAATATTAGAGAGAAAGTGGTGGGTGCCAATTCACAATTATTCAAACCAGCAATCTCCTGTGTCTCTGGCTGCTATTATTCCCTTGCCTGTGACCCAGCCACTTAATGAAGTGAAATTAATTTACAGTAATAGGAAATTCTCAGAACTACATGAAAGCACAAGCTTTAATATGAGAAGAACAAATGGCTATTTCATGCAAGGCTGACCACAAGCATTGTAAAGAAATTTGAAAGGACTTTATACCTTTTTAAATAGGTATGGTATTAGCTGGAACAATATACTGCAGTAAATATGATAAATCAAATGCCTCTCTGAATCAGAAAGCACCAACACAATTTCCTCCTTTTGTCACGCAGCAGAATTTTCTCATTTGCATATAAATATATGACACACATATATTTTATAAAGGTAAAAGCAAGATCTTCTCATCCTTCAAATCCCATTTAACTCTTCCATCATGATCCCAATTACAAACTCCCAACAGCAAGGCAGTAACAGGGAGGTTGTTTTGCTTACTCATCCTTTACAAATACATGTATCAGTCTGCATTAGCACTGAAATAAATATGGCTTTATCTTAAATGGCAAAACAAAGCTCCCAGTTTGGTCCACTGATAGTGTTTATCTACAAAATTCTACAAAAGAGTGAAACTGTAACTCAAATATCTCACGTTCTTTTATTTCCTTTCATGCAGGAAAGCATCACTTTTCTAAATTTTGCTTTAAGATTTTTTTTCCCCACTTGAGAAAACAAAAGGGAAATAGAGAGGGAGAAGTGTGCAGCAGCTGGCAGTGGGGAAAATAAAATAAATAAATTCCTTTATTTGAGGCATTAAACATTTTGGATAACTTGCTTTACAATCACCAAGGCTGGAAAACAAGCTGTTTACCACCGTTAACAAAAATCTGTGCCAATTGCTAACCCTGGATGGATCTTTTATTTTATCCCCCAAGAAGACTGTTAATTTATGGAGATATCTCATGGAATCCTGGCTTACTTCCCACCAGACCTGGAGTTCTTTATTTGCAAGGTGTGGGCTGCTGCCCAAGGTGTTATCAGCAGATGTAACAGGTCCAGGTTTTCTCCAGTATTTATCCTTACAAGAATATTTCTGTTAAGGGAAGTATCCAGCCTGCATTGAGAAGTGGAAAGGCAATTTTACTCCTTGGCAAACACAAAACAAACCCCAGCCTCTTCCAGGTCCTTAAATAAACTGACTCTGACTGACAGCACAGAGAGATACACAAAAAAAAAAAGGCTTTACAAGATAGAAAATGATTCATATCTAATGATAATTCAAAGATTTCTCCTTCTCCCCCCCCTATTCATTTAGTTGTTCAAATAAACTGAAAAGCTCCTCCGTCTCCTTGACATTACAAATTCATCCTTTCCAAAAGTGCTTTTCAAAAGTGCTATTTAATTTCTTTTCTGGCAGTGCATCTAAATCTTCTGTAACCCAAACAGAGTGTACACACAATACCTCACTAAAGCTGAATGGGATGTGTTAGTTTGGCAATGTGCTCAAAGCAATCTTTCCTCTGGAATCTTCATAGATAAAAATGAAGAATCTTCAACTGCTCAGATGATGAAGCTCAGGAAATATATGCAGTGAAAAAGATTTCAGTATTACAAATAAATTTTTAAAAAGACAAAATAGAATTTTAAAGGAGTCAACTGATGGGCAGCTTACATCAGTAATTTCAGTTTTTAACAAATCTGAAAAAGCCCAGAAAATCCCAAAGTATTAACAGTTCTAAAACATTCAAATATAAAATAATTAAAGGGTGTAGAGAATTACATGCCATGGATCAATCCTGATGTTCATGGCACATAACAAAATAATTTATCAATGACTTCTCAGCCATTGATCAGGATCACTGGAATGAAAGGCTTCAGAGGAAAATCAAGAATACCTGAAAAATCATCTGGAAGTGACTGTTACCCAGTTAAACACAATCTGAACAAAGTCTTTCTTTGCCAAAAGGAATGCACAAATTCCCTGAGAATTTCCTCATGGCAGGAAATGAAAACAGACCTTTTGTGTTCCCCTGCAGACTTGGCAGCACAGACCCACAGCCAATTCACACTTGAACGGCTCCAGAGCTGATCCAAAGCTCCCAGTCCCTCCAGCCCTTCCAATGTGCTCTAAAGAAAATCTGAGTATCCCAGAACTAAGAAAATACACAAAGGTGATGTCTGATATCTAAAAGTGACAGGATGGGTAGGACCTGTTGATACAGGATATAATGGCAGAACTTATTAGGATCACTAACAGCTTAATTTCAGAAAATATGCAAAAAAAAAAAAACAACAAAAACACCTGACTTTTTTTTTTTTTTTTTTTTTTTTTTTTTTATGAATCATCTGGAAGTGGAAAAAAACTACATGACATTTTCTTGGATAAAGTAACCACTCAGACTCACTGGGCTACAGCTTTTGAATAGGTCTGGGAATGTTGATACATTATGAGAGGGTGAAGATTTATCACCTGTATTCTTCCTACTCTGGAACTGATGCATTACAGCAATTGCAACACCATGGAAAATTTAGAGCTTGATTACTCAGAAGTATAAGTGAACATAGAAATTATATATATGTATTATTGATTTTCATATAAAAATATTCCTCTAAGTGTGAGTTCTCGCCTTTCTCCAAATCTCTGCATTCATCATTAACTAAAAAAAATCATCTTTATGACTTCAATACTTTAACAAAACATGACTTCATTCCACTTGTGAACAGAAAAACAGCACTGACCTTTTCACATCAAAGTCAATCTTGGTCAACACTGATTGCTGAACATGGGTCTAGTAATATTAACATCTTTGCTGGCTGAAGTTGCATCAAGCAGTTGCTGTGAAGAAGTATCTACATTTTAACTTTTTTTAAAAAAAATCATATAAGGAGGAATTAAGTAAGTAGAGTCTGGGTGTGATGGTTTCTTGGTAGGACCTGTAGATTGTCTAACACACAAAACTGAAATTCATTCAATAATCATCTTTGTACAGCATTTCCTGTGACCCCCTTGCACTCCATGTCACTGCTCTGGGACTTGGGATATTCACAACACCAACAGCTGGAACAAGCTCAGTGATTCCCAAAGGCACATGGGATATTTAAAATTATTCCAACACTAACCCAATTGTTGCTGAGGCTGTAAAAGACAATTTCCAAAACTGAGTAACCTTCTGGTTCCATTGGCATGGTGTTGCTGAATGCTCTCCCCATACTTGGGAATACCAACCCCTACTGATTTTGAGAAATGAGCTGAAGTCTTTGGGACAGGACAGACATTTCTGCTGTTGGGTGGCAGTGTCCAAACTCCTGTGCTGGCCCTTTAGGAGGTAATGCCACCAGTTTTATACACAGTCTTCTGGGCATCCTGGAATGGCTCCACACTTCCACAGCCACTGTGGAAATTCAAAGTATTAACAGTGGAGCCAAGGACACAGGCAAAGACAGGAAGATGGAGTGTTTTTCCAAGGTCACAGATAATCCGTGTTGGATGTATTAAGAATGATATTTGTATCTACTAATGGAGTGGTTTACATTTTCTGTCATTTCTTTTCCATTTGTTTAGCTTTGTTTTGGGTTTTTTCGTGCTATTTCCTTTTCTTTATGGTTTCACCAGTCCATCCAAAAGGCCCTAAAAGTAATTACATAAAAGTGCCAATTTCTGACCCATAAGCATTGGTTTAAAGTAACAAATGACATTCAGTTTGAATAACACTGTAAATGCCTTTTGGTCTGAACTGCCCAGTTCTTTAGTTCACAGGAAAATAACGTCCTTTCACTAGAACAGAAAAGGGGAAATTTTCAAAAGACTGCTCAGGAAAATATCACTAATGACTCATAATATTAAACCTCTCTTAAAGCCAAGGATATTTCCTCGATGCTCAATTAGGTTTTTTTATATGTTTCACGCAGTCCCATTTAGTGTCTAAGATACTACGACTCCAACACTTTGCTTTTTGTAAGCAATTTTCATGAAATGCTCATTACTGAAAGCCTGAATATCCCATGTCTAAGCTGCAGTCCCTTTCAGAGATCTGTACAGCACACAGCATCACCCAACAACTTTTCATTTAGGTAAGAAAGCTAAATGGGGTAATGAGGAGTATTTTATTTCCAGCAACAGTTTTTCCCAGCATTAGAAATGTTAGTCTTGCCTTCTTGTGCCCTTCTAAGAGACTTATCTGAGCTAACTGCAGGGATGTGGAATTAGGTTCCTCAGCCAAGCAGCTCACTAAGAGTGACTTATCCTATTAAAGACAGGCTAATGAATCATCCTTTGAAGGTCTCTCTGTTAATTACAGAAAAACCTCACTGATAATGTGTAGAGAAGACCAGAATACTTTACATTTCCCTGGTTTGACCATCCTTGTTTTTTTACAGCTCCAACAAGGCCTGTCAAGTCAGCAGGGCATGGCCAGTAGAAGCAGTAAATATAGTTCTCCAAAATTCTTTTCCATTCTGGTTTTTCTCTTTTCCCACGTTTAATGACAGGACCTCTGGCTTTGCATTGAACCAATTGCAATTGAACCTCTGGCTAAGGAGCAGACCCAGAGAAGACCAAGGGAGCAATGCCAACAGAAACCAAGAAGAAAATCAATCACCAGAGATTTCTACAGGGACTTGTAATGCAGGAGGTCAAAAGATCTCTCAAAATCAGCACCAAATGGGAAGATCATTTAAAACAGATATTTGCATATTCGTGCCATGCACAATAGAGAAATCTGTGAGCTGTATTCAAATATCGAGTCAAAGTTAAGATACAATAAAAAAAGGAAAAAATAAACCAAAGAAAAAAAAACCTGTCCAATTTTTGATTTCACAAAGTGGACAGCTTTTCATTACACAATGTTTTCATGGGTGTGAATCACACTGTTAAGGAACAACTGTGGCATGAGTCACGGAATGGAAATCTCACTCTAAACTCATTTTTTGTGGCCGCCTGCACTACAAGGGATACAGGAGAAATGTTTTCCTGCCTGAGCCGCACCAGAGCTGCCAGCCATGCCTTCATCCAGAAATTAATCATGATCAATTCAGAATTAGTTATCTCAGTCCTGTTTCTGAAGATACCTCTCTGTTTGTTTTCAGCACACTTTGGTACTTTTCTGAACAAGAATTTGCTTTTTAACTGAAATTCCTGGGTTTACTTTTCTATGTTTTAGTATAGCAGAAAATGAAAAAAATGCATATAATATGAAAACCTGAATCATAAACATTTAAATCATAAACTCTATATTAAATACTAAATTAAATTTAAAAGTCCCATGTTGTATAATTCAAAGGCTCTATATTTGCTAACTTAAACCACATGCATTTAAGAATGTAACATTAAACAGGTATTAAAAATGGAACAGTCTCGTGGAAAATAAATAATCATATTGTTGTAAATCATGCAAATCATGTACTAATTCAAACTATGGAACAAAAGTTTTAGAGTTAAGAGGCTAAAAACTAAGGAGCCCTAAAAAAGGCTTTAACATTAAAATTCCACTAAAAAGGGCAACAAAAAAATATTTATGAATAAATTTATTTCTTTTTGTGTCTCTCAAGAGATGTCCCTCCCTTCTACTTTGCAGCTTTTCTGCAGATTCTCTCCTTTTCTTGACCATCTCAGTAAAGGCAGCAGGATTTCCCAACAGATGCCTCCACACAGCTCTACTCGGATTAAAGTGCTATTTTTCCAAATCCTATTACAGAACAAATAAAAGTGAATCATATACATAGATAATGGTGCTATTAGCATTCCGAGTCTACCAGGTAATACAATGCCATGTAAGCCTCAAAAGGAGATATCATCTTGCAAAACTGGATTTGAGATGCTCTGTGACAGAGCAATTTCTCTAATTCCATTAACAGCTTGTGCAGTGGCTCTTCCTGCCAGCAGGAAAGCAAATATTTAAGGATTTCATAACATCTATGCTAAAAGTTTGAGAGCAACTTGGACCACAATATATATCAACATTTTTCTCGTGTAAAAGACCCACAAAATAATTAGCTGATACACCAATTAAATATATTGATGTTTCTATTCCAGGAGACTGTTAAGAGTAGAAATTTTAATGAGTGATGAGTCAGTCATATGAAAACTCGGGTTTTGTTCCTTTGTTTGTGTTCAAAACTCTTTTTATTTCAAGAGTAATTGGAAAAGAAAGAAAAGCTTTTCATCCTCCATTTATCCCCAGTATAATTTAACAGTGGGATTCTCCTTCCATAGTAATTAAAGATTACTTTTCAGAAAAGATACTGCTGAGGAAAACAGACAGGGGGTTATGTATGATTTGGGACATCAAACATTTTACTTATGTGACACTTAAAAATGCTTTATTCTTTCATGAAAATACACTTGTTTTTTTTTTGTTTTTTTTTTTGTGATTGGCACAAAATCTGGTTTTTATCCAGATTATAGATGAACAGATCTGCCTTATCTGCAAGGAGAGTTATATGCTGCTGTAATTTCTATGTTTAAATAACTTTGCTGAGAGCTCAGATAGTAATGGCTGGGGTTTTGTTTAGTTTCTTGGCAGACAATTTTAAAATGCATAAAACAACTTAACTGAAACATGTTTTTTTTGTTAAAAAAATGTTTTTTCTGAAAAAAAGTTTTTAAAAATAAGGAGAAACTCAATTTTAGGTCAACTGACAAAAGTCATTCAAATGAAGAGATTTGTTTGTGCCCTAAAATGTCGCTGCTTTTCTCCTTTTGACAAAATGTTCTTTTGAAATGAGAGAGAAGTCAAAACACTGCATTTAAAAAACATCAAAGCATTTTCGTTCATCTGAAATACTCTTTTATTGTGAAATGACCAATAATTCCTGTATTTTATGCAGAGGGATTGACTGTGAAATAGTTGGAGGTGGTGCTTCAGTACGATTCTTACTCTGACTTAACCATAAAAGATGCATAAATTCAAATAACAATACAAGTCCACCAAGGACCTTACAACAGGACTTTGGGAAATGCAATAAATCCCTTCTATTCCTTTCCCATCTCTATTAGTGCTGATTAAGCCACAACATCATCCTGGCATTTGTCCTGCCTTAGACAAGAGGGAAGATATCAAAATAATGAAGAATCATTAGAATATCCTGAGTAAGAGGGGACTCACAACTCCTAAATGAAAGAATAATATAATGCCCAATTTTTAAACTCCTCCTAAGGTGTTCTCACCTGCTGGGTTTCAATTAAGAAGCCTCAAGTAACTGTTGATAGGAAAGTAAATGTTTGCTCTTGACAGTTTTACCTTATATTTTGTTAATGCTCGTGCTTTAATCATTTCCAGGGATGCAGTTTCACCATCCAATAACCACTTTGGAAACTGAGAACTTCAGGAAACCTCACACTACAAAAAAATGACCAGACCTCTTAATTTGTTTCTTCAAATGAGGCTTTAAACTGCTGTGAAACATTTCCCTCCCAAGGGCCAGCACAAATCCTTCCTCAAGCATGTACGAAACAAAACCAAACTTTTCAAAATTATCAATCTTCTAAAGAAAAAATGTCATATCTTGCCTAGCAATAAACAAAACCCCTTGTCTGGCAGTGACAGGAAGAAAGATTTTCTTGTCTCTATTAACATATACAGATTTAGAATAATATTTAGCACATTTATTGCACCTGAAAATGTAAAAGTCAGAAAAATTTACGCAGCTTCACGGTTAAAGTCGAAGCTATGACTTTTTTATGTGTTTTACAGAAATTATTTACTTTGATATCAGCTTTTCCTTCCTGTAATGGATTAGTGGCTTCATTCCAACAACAAGGGAAGTTCAAACATTACCAACATTGGAAGTTTTTCTTTCCTGCCAAGGCTTTGCTAATTCCAGAAAAATCAAGAGATAAATTTTGTGTCTGTGGACCAAAAGCATCCATGTCACAAAAAAAAACAATGACCACTGGTATTTGGGAGGTTCTGAATGTGTTTCAGATTTCTTTGCTCAAAGAGAAAAGTAAGAGAATCCAAGCAGAATAAAAAGCATGAGGATACAATAAAAAAAGAAAGGCAAAAATTCTTTCCACTTTATTGAGTCTTAGGATGCTCCCACACTTCTCAAAATCAGGGATATTTAAAAAGCAGAACTTGTCCCATAGAGGTCACACAGCAGAGATGGGAGAGGTGGTTTTTAGCTTCAAGCTAAGCTTTCCGCCCTTTGCTGCAAATTCAAATTTACTGCTTTTACTCCTGAAGGCTCTCTATTAGTAGTCAAGATATTTAGCAAATTCTTGCAGGCAAAGATTCCTACTGATATATAACCACCAGCAGAATTTTACTGCCCATATTTCCCACCAAATGTTCCAAAAAGTTGTATTTATCTAAAATTATCCTTCACAGAGTTGAATGATAGGTCTTAATGCTTTACTGCTTTGCTGCAGCAAACGTGAAATAAGTGAAGGGATTCAACATTAGTCACTGAATAATTTTAAGGGGGATTTTACTGTGCATCTCATGCATCAAACTGCACAGGCTTGAATTTGTAGTTTCTTTCTGCTTAACCACAGGGTCAGAAAATTACAGGGTTTTTTTTTTACCATAAAACAATAAATAAAACATTTCTGTTTGCAAAATACATATTCCAGACTATTCTGAAATCACAAGGAATTAGCTCTTTTCCAATCTCTGAATGATATGTACTAATGAATAATAATTTCAGTTGTGAGAGGGCTACTGGGGGATTAAAATAATAAAGAGAAGTTACAGATGTTGGGAGTACATTGTATTCCTACCCCACATAGCCTTAATTAACTTCCTTGGTGCTGTGGATATCCCAGAGCCTTGATTAAATTACTTTATTACCTCACATGAAAATTTAATTTCAGCTTTCTCCTCCCTCCTTTCTGAAGTTCGCAAAAAAATGTTATTTTTCGCAAAAAAATGCAACAACTAATTTTAAATAAGAGGCTTGATTTAGCAAATGTTAAAAGGACTTGTTTGATTGTTTTTCCAAAACTACATTCTTTAAAAAAAATAATCTGATGAAGATTTTTAGCTTTAATTTAATGACACAGCTCAATAAAAAAGTTATCATCAGACTCTTGCCCTACATCTCTAGCAAAGCAGCTTTTTTTGAA
This sequence comes from Zosterops lateralis, assembly GCF_965231275.1. NCBI lineage: Eukaryota > Metazoa > Chordata > Aves > Passeriformes > Zosteropidae > Zosterops > Zosterops lateralis. Next base: position 1,224,534 of record NC_139768.1, read on the forward strand.
AGGGAATTATTTCCTCTGCACATCACCTGTATTTGGGATATTTCTGGTTACACACACCTTCCTGCACTGCAAGGGGAGTGAGACAACAATAAAATGCATGTCTGAGAACACACTGACTATCAGGAACAATATTTGAAAAGGAGAAATCCACACTGTCAGGAGCAGCATCATGCAAAAAAAATGAAGAACACCCTAATACAGTTAGAGCACATTCAGGAGAGAAGATGTACAAATAGGATGTAAATATGTCCATGATAAATGGAAATACAATTGTGCAGAGGGTGAAGTCTGCTTTCTCCTTTTTTTTCCCATGGAGTTTATTGAAGTGAGATAGACACTCATTCACTCAAATTCTGCAAAATGTCTATTCTGGTGAAGAGCACAATCTTATAAATGTTTCTAAGTACTTTTGCAAAGGAAATGTTAAATAACATCTCCTGTACTTTGGAGACTTGGTGACTCACACTCCACCTCCAACAATCCTTGCTTTCTGTTATAATTAGGAAATACTATTTGTTTTCATGGTAGTAGTGCCTGGAGACCCCATTCCCTGGCACAAGGCCCCATAGGAAAATGTAGGTGACCTTTTTAGCATCAGCTCACCAAAAAATACTCTAAAAGTAGAAACAGCAATATTTCTGTCTGCCACTTCTCAGAGGGAGCAGAAGCAGCACAAGAGTCTCTGCACATATTAATGACTTTATAAACACCCTCGGTGCTGAAGATGCCGAGCACTCAGTGCAGGAAGAGCTCCACAGCATATGGCAGTCTGTAAAAATCCTGTTTATAGTGACCACCAGCCTCTCTGTGCTGGGAACAAGTGCTGGCCTGGGATTGAACAGGCAGCCTGAATCCATAAACTACAGCTGTGCTCTACATGATCCATTTGGCCCGAGTCATTTGGAGTCTCTGTGCCCTATTTCTCCACTGAAGAGGCAGGAATCTCTGTCAGGCAGTGAACTTTAGCACATTGAGAGTAATTTGGATCTCTGAGGGGAGCTGGGGTGTGAGCAATGTGGGCACAGAATTACCCTGATTTGACCAGAAAACACTGAATTCTTTATCAGTTCTCCATTCTGTGCTGTTTGTTCCCAGGGCTCTTCACTGTGCAAAATATCCCGTTTTAAAGGGATAAAGAGCAGTTTTCTCTGTGCTGTTTGAGCAACTTTGATTCTTGCAAAACAGCAGCCCAGGACAGCTTGTAAGTCACCCAGAGCAATGGGAAATTAGACCCCACAAGGGAGGTTTCCTGGGTTGCGGTGTAGGATGTGCACACAGTATTTATTCCATCCCCATCCCCATGAGCTGCTGGAACCAGGTGGGGCAGTGTTTTCCCAGGCCCCTCCTTTGGGCTCTTCTGCTCATGGCCCATCAATGCCTTGCCCAGGACTCACAGGGAACTCCCTCCAGGAGCTCTCTCTGTTTAATGGGCCATCAAGGAGCCACTGCACGACTCCTCATCCCATTGGGAGATGCTCCCAATGCCCAGGGGGAGGAGCCAAGCATTCCCACCTGGAGAGAATCTGGGATTTGGGACAGGACAAGCAGCCCTGAGCCACTGGATTCCCAGAGGAGCAGAGCTCCCAGACCTTTCTGTGGGATCACTGCTTCAGGAAGAGCCCCTCACCTGGACTGCTCCCCCCACCCTGCTCAGGGTGTGTTCTGACTCTGCCAGTGCTCTTCTGTATTATTACATCTATTTTATTTTACTTTTTTAACCTTTCTTCTTATTAAATTGTATTTTCTGACTTGGAGCCTCTCACTCATTTTGCTTTTCAAACCAGGACATTTTTGGTGCCCAACGTGGGGCTCGAGGCACTGAGAAAAGTCAGAATTACAGTTGTTTTTATTGAGAGTCTCCCACAAGCAACAGAGGGGAAGGCAGCAGATCAGGGTAATGAGAGAGTCACAGCAACAAGTGATCTGAGCTGGAACACTGAGCCCCTCGTCAGTGCCAATCTAAATTATAACACAGACAGCACTTCAAAGAGTGAAATCTCTGACCTCAGCATTGGTTTGTACCCCCTGCTTTAGAGTTTATGGGAAAAAATTCCAAACACTTTTGTATTCTTACAAGTCGGATTTACAAAGGGAAAAATTAGAAAGGGAAAAAGAGAATACAGTAATAAAGATAATTAAAAAACCAACCAAATAACAACAACAACAGCCCAAACTAAAAAACCCAGAGAACAATACTCTTGTATTCAAGTTCAGTAAAATACTCTTATTGTTGATTTCTAACATGCTGCAAGGTTTTGTTTAAGCCAACAAAAGCAGCATATCCCCATCACTATCCACATTCACTTCAGTCTTTTATAACTCTACATTACACCTAAAGCCTAAACAGGTGCTCACGTTATATAAATTTTATATAAATTTTCTCTCAAGTCCTCACAACAATGAGTTTTCTAAAATAACATGTAAAGGCTTTCTGAGACTTTGCATAAGAAGTTTTTATCCAGTGACTTTACAGCCATTATGCAGAAATGTGGTTTTGAATCAACCAAAAGATATCAGCCAAAACTGTCAGCATTAAACTGGAGTAACAATATCCTCACACGAGTAAAAAAACACACAGTAGACAGAATTTAAAGTTTCTTATGGACAATGCTAAAAGCCAAAGATATAAATCATAAAGGGACATTAAAAGTTCACACATTTGCACACGTTCATCAGCCAGAGAGTTTTCTTTTTTCCATTTTTATCCCACAGAGTCAAAATACAGTGATGACTTGGCGACCTGAGAAGCAACGGGAGGTATAAATATGCTCAGAGCTCACATCAATTTTAATAAAAATAATTTTCTGTGGAAATTACAGACTGAGCAAATAAAGATAAGAATTAATGGGTTCTCTCTAATATCGCAAGAACTATTTTCTGAACATTCTGTTTTCTCATGAAGTGTGTTAATAAAAGAGAACAAAAACTTTTTAGATGTGAGAGTACAATATTTCACCTATGCAGGTAATTTACAAATCTCTTGGACATACATTTACATTTATTTTAAATGGAATGCTTTCACCATAAGATTTCCTCTCCTCCTGCTACTTATCCCCTTGACATTTGTGCTCTTACCATAATGGGATTTAATAGCACAAGTGGGTTAAACTCTTATGAAATAAAATCCCATTTCATGGAAAATTTTTCCTGGTAATTAAAGCAAGAAGAAGGAGAAATACAGAAAATGCATTGTTTGTGGTATGCAATGAATATGTGTCTGCCTGGAACATTACACAATCTCAACAGCTCTAATGTAATTCAGGGACTGAAAAACCGGGGGGAACAAGAGAATAAACAAGCTGTATATTCTCACAGCCTAATGCAAAAATAATCACAAAAAAAAAGTAAATTTGATTCTTCGATTTCAAGTGAATTTAAAAAGAATGGTGACATTTAAAAGTCACACTGTGAAGAAATAAATTGCAATTCTCTGAACTACTGTTAGTTTAACTTGTAACTTGTTCTTGTATCTGGCAAAGAAAATGAATCATATTAGGCGTGTTTATGTTGTGTTTGGTTTTTCTCTAATGCCGTGCTGGATGGCAAAGAATTCGGGGGATATTGATTTGTTTTAAAACAAACTGTTCAATTTAAAATTAAAAAAAGAAAAGAAAAGAGCACAAAAAATTTCTATTCATTGTGGGCTTTTTCCAAGAAGTTTGAGCTATCCAAAGCATGTACTGTCAGCCACATGTTAACACATTACTAATTATTATATATATCATTATATTATAAATATATATAAATATATATATAATATAATGTAATATATAAAAATATAGAATATATAGAATATATAGAATATATAGATTACCAGTTTTAATATATATAAATATATATAATATATATAAAATATATAATAATATATAATAATATATTATATATTATTATATTACCAGTTTTGTCAGTCAAAAAGTACATCCTGCAAATACAAAAAACACCCCACTGCCTGCAGAATAACATCACACTGAATGAAAAGAAACCTGATTTTCTTCAGCACTGCAATGGTGGCAGGTCACATCCCACCTGTGCCATTAAAAATAATTCCTTCCAACCACTGACAACATGCTGAATATTCTGTGTAAATGTTGCATCATCAAAATCTTTGGACTTTGTAGATTTTTGTGTTGCACAGACTTAAATACTGAACAACAAAGTGTCTGTGCAGTGCCAGGAAAGTGCCAGCACGTCACCATTTGTGACACAAATTATGAGTGAAAAAGTCAATCGATGGAAGACTGGATGTGATGCGTGCAGAACAAAACTACCTCAAAAAAAGCAACATAACTTTTTTTTTTTGTTAAGGTAAACAGCTAAGTTTAGGTACAAGGCTGAAAGAGAAACAATGCCAGAATGATGGACTTGAAGATTATCTTTTAGTCAAAGGAAAATATTGATATTCCTCCAAGGAAAACAAACCAAAGAGATCTAAATAAAACAGCCAAATTTCAATATGTTTATTAAGTTCAACTTCTACATCACCTTAAGTCCACTGCCATAAATTTACTATTTATTGTATGCTGAGGGGGAAATAATCACTCCAGTGTAATTTCAAGACAAAATAGCTGTGATATCTGTCCCATCAGACATATATTAGAGAGATCACTACCCCAGCACATATGGGAAAAACACACCTCACACTGAAATCTCTGACGCTTTGTCATTTGCATCTGTTGTTTTGCAGGGGACTTCTGTTCTATAAACTAACTTTCATTCTCTTAAAAATACCATTTTTTAAGTTAATGAATTTAAGAAACTCCCTTGTCCAAGTTTTCATCGCTTAAGTGACAGCAAAGCCAATTTATCAAAATAGGAGAAAAAGAAAAAAATAGGTTTATAAGCTCCTAAGTAGCATTTAGTCCAAGTGTTTCAAATACTGCTGCTCCTTTTGCTACCAGAGTTCTGGCACCTTCATAAACCATTATTAACCAAGTGCATTTAGTATTAGTAGAATTTCAGCTTCCAAATGAACACCACTAACAGCCATTCTGCACAGAAATCCTGTTTTACAAGACACTTAGGAGCTCTGCGAGACCAGACCATAAAAATTATTAACCAGAAACCATGCTCAATTTAGTGTTTTTCCAATTAGCAATTCAGATTGTATTCCAGTTGGTGATGTTCTACATTGGAACAGAAATGGATTGATTTTAACTGAAGAGCAGTAGCAAAAGACAACCAGGTCCTCAGTAGAATCTGCATTTTGGACCCTGTGTCTGCTGTAGGAAATTTGGGTCTAGGGACTTCTCCCACATGGGATGCTGTGAAAATCCAGCTTCTAAACAACCAAAAAGTGAAAATAAAGTTAATTCTTTCTTTGTTCCCAGCCCAGATAGGAAAGTCTTTTGACTTGGTGTCTTACCACTGTCAAAAAAAACCCCAAATTTGGGGGTTTTTTTGTAACAAAAGGACACACCAAATCCAAAATAAATGGCAGCAGACACAGCAGGCTTGTCCCTCTGAAACCTCCAAAACCAGTTCTGCTGGAGAAAAATGGAATAAACTTCTGCAGGGGTAAATCAGCCCTAACAGAGCACGGCTAAAGACACTGAGCCATCCCATTGTAACACAAAAAGGAATAAAACATTTTGGGTTTTCAGCTCAGGAAAAACGCTACAGCTGGGTTTCCCTTTCCTCACTTTTAGAAGAAAATGCAGAAAACAGGAGCTCTGTGGCTATTGTGCCTTAAATGTTGTCCAAAAATTCTCTCCAAGGGAGACAGTAAAAGCAGAGCAGAAATTAACCCACCTGAAAGGTCCTTGTTGAGAAGAATCGTAAAATAGATCCTGAGAGCATCTGTAAGCTCAGATATCTGACAACTGTGTTGCTGCTCTCGAGATTTAAACTAATGGTGCTGAGTTGTCCAAGTATTAAAACAAGAAGTATATCTTCAAGTTTAAAAATAGTTTATAATTAAATCTAAAGTAGATCATTGTGCACTGATGTCTTAAAATGCAATTCAAAACCCACAGACTGTAAAAGCATTATTCAAGCAAGAAAAACTTTCTTTTCTAAACATTAAAATCAGAAAAAAAAATAAATAAAGGGCAAGAAAAATGGTAAATACAGCCCAAAAGATATATATACACCAGTGTGCCAGTGTCCTGAGAACTGATCCATCTTCCTCACAATGAATTCCTGTACATAAAACTTCCTTTTGAATTACAGTACATGGATTTGGGGACTTCTTGTTTGACAGAGACAAAGGGAAAGCAGCAATTTAGGACTGTACACCATTTATGCAACCTTTTTGTTAATAGAGCATGAAGAGTATAGATATATTTTATATAGTATATTTTATATATCTATACTAGAGTAGTATTATATATAGAGTATATTTTAAATAATTTCAAATACAACATGATACTGTCTAAATTTCTAATGACCTAAAAGAGTTCCAGTCTGATAATTTCTCAGTGAAGAAAGTTGAAAGAAGTCAGCTGTGTCAGTCAATTGACTCCTCCACATGAGAGGAGGCTAAACAGAATGTAACTTTTCAGCTGGAAAATATATGACTGAGGGGATGGAGCGTAACCACTCTCAGATTTTAAACAGCCTGGAAAAGGTGATAGGAAATGATTATTCACAATCCAAAAACCAGACAGAGCCAAATGATGTTAACAAAAAAAACCCAAAGCACTTTTCCACACAAAGCGTGTTAAAGGGTGTAACTCACCTAAAAAAAAAGAATTAGGAGAGATGAAAAGATCTGCCTGCAAGTCTGGAGGAGGCAGTGACACCTCCATCAGCCAGACAAGCTTCCTACCCAGCAGAGTTACCTGGTTAAGCCATGGGCAGCTGGTTTCTCCAGGAGAATATTGCAGGAAAGAGTCTCAATGACTTTACTGACGTCCAGACAACATCCACAGCCTTTTCCTCACCAGCACAGCTCCATGGAAGGAGGTGTTGGCCAGGCAGGACCTGCCTTTCCTAAATCCAATCAGCTCAGTCCCATCCCTCTTGTCCTGTTGTCACCGTAAGGAAATCCCCATCCTTCTGCTGCTTGAAATAAACTCATTTTGAGGGTGAAAAGAGGAGCACCTGTGTCAGATTCCCTGTGTTCCAGCTCCCCTGTGCAGGGGAGGCAGAGCAGGAACTCCCAGCACCAGCTCTCTGCCAACAGACAGCATCGCTCGTTTGCATCTCCTCAACATTCATGGCCAGGATTTCCCATGATTAAACCATCAGAAAGATGCAACAAGCTCTTTAATTGGGAGAGAGGAAAGGGGAAAACAAATGATCATGCTCGGCCTGGTGTTCTTGACAGCCTGAATGACGTGCTTTACACGACAGTTATTAACAGGATTGTTATTTCCAGGATGAGGCTGCTGGTGGCTGGAAACTCAGGGAAAGATCCAAGAGCACCCCCTGAATACAGAGAACCCCAAAGACAGGAGAGAGACTGTTATTTCTGCTCTCAGAGGGGCAACATGTTGTGACGTGGTGCAGACCTTCATAAAGGACAGCAACAGCAGCAGGGTCAAACATGGAAGGCTCTTTATTATCTGACTCCAATTCTGCATATAAATATTTTGTACAGAGGGCCAAGATTGGCCCAAAGGAGGTCACAACCTCCTGACTCCATTGGTCAATATGACCATCAGTCAAATTCTCCTCTCAGAGAACAACTATCCAAAACACACAGATAAATTCTAAGAATACAATGTTGTTTATGTGAAGCAGCGTGAGAAAGCTGCTGCAAAAACTCAAACACTTGAAAGCAAGAAAGTCAGAGGTGACAGGAGACCCCAGTGCAGCCTGACTCTGCCCACGGGGCAGCCAACAGGGCAGCCCATTCAGCAGCCTCCATGTTTCTCCTCACTTTGAAATTTTCCATTGGCTCAGGACAATTTTGATGCACTATTTTGATGCCCCAGCTAAATCCAAGTCCTGGAACCAGTTTGGAACCAGTTTGGCTGCATAAACCTGCCAGACCCTGCTCAACAGAGCCCAAGAAATAATCTCCAGCCAGTGCCATGACCATACCTGACTCACATCATTCCTCTCCCCCTCTCTCACACCTTTTTTCTGCAGGAGGCATTCAGGTGCTCAGAAGAAATTCAGCATGAAAGACTCACTACACTTAAAGATGAAAGTCTCTAGATCTCTCTCTAAGTGTGTGTTTCCAATTCTAGCCTTAATTCAAATTGCAGGCTTCATTGGAGGTTTTTTTTTTGCCTGTTTTTAAACGTAGGCTTGAAGCAGAAGCAGAAATGCGATAAGAAAAGCTCTGAAAGTCTCTTATAAGTATATCAGTCATGGGGATATATGAATGAGAAATCTTAGGTTTCAAGGCTGAGAAGAATTTTTAATTACTTGTATCACTAGTAAAGACCTCAGGTATTGGCAAAGAACAGAACCCAACATATATGATACACATTTATAGGAAACTACATACAGACAATGAATATAAAATACCTATGATATAATATAAATCAGGAATTTAATATTTATTATGTATGTGATATAATAATTGATTCTAAAAATGTTATAAACCTATTTTTTTTATATTTTTCCATCAATGATGTCCTAATACCACTTCATCACCCTAACAAAGCTCCCTTAGAAATTAGGTTTGGTTATTCCAAATTCTCCTGGTAGATGCAGAAGGAAAGGACTAATACAATAGGTGTGGTAATTATCTTGTACTCAAGAGATTTAACTTCACTACTTCTAACTGATAAACATTCAATTTTAGAAAAAATCCCTTTCATTTCCATTTTGCCTTATTTTCCTCACTGTAAAATACACAGAATACACATTAACTACGCATAAAACAAATAATTGCATAGTAAGTTCTTTAACCTGTCATCTTTACTCACCTGCCATGGTAACAATGCTTAGATAATTTACATGATGTTATATCCCAATTGTGGATTTCTGCCTTTTCCTAACTAACACCCACCTGCATTTTAATATAGGCAAGTTTAGCTTAAAAAGTCTCACACCATTTGTTAACTGAGTGGTAAGAGATGCAATTGTCTTTTATTTTAATGCAAATAAAGCATATAAAAAATAGTATGTGCAAAGAGATCACATCCATGAAAAGTTTATGCCTATGAAATAGTTACAGATGAGAGGAAAACTTCAGACATTTACTAAGTCCAAGTCTCACATAGTTAACAGTAGAAAATATTTACTTTTACCAGGAAATCCCATCATATCGAAACTCAGGTTTGTGTGCTTGGTCATCCCCAGCCCCACTCCACATTTCCAGCTCCTGAAAGCACCGAAGGCCACTAGACCAGTTTCCCCTCCTGATATTCTAATGCTGCCTTTGTCAGGAGAACTAAATGTTTATTGCAAAAGAGGATATAAACTGCCTACCCTCCCTGACATTTATTGAACCAATACTCGGCATTAAATTTCCTCTCTGGCATCTCAGAGTAAGATAAATAGGGATTAAAATGGCAGCAGAGCAGCAGAGGAACAGGGGGATTTTATTTACACATTCATTCTCCCAGAGATGAGAATCAGGATGCACCAGAAAACAACGTGCATGATGAGAAGTTAACATTGCCATCAAACTATAGGATTTCCAAAGGAAGAGGGATAAATCAGGCTCTGTCCTAAATGCTGAACCTTACTGGATAATCCCTAATAAAATCTGCCCAATACAGAGCTAAGGGAATTAATTTTATACAACAAATGAACTTGAGTTTGTCCATTTCCTTTCTCCACAAAAACCAAGTGGCCTCAGGAGTTTCTACCCCCTGTAAGAGAAATGCACCCTAGATCTGTGTCTTCCTATAGTCCCAGACAACATTTTTCTTTTTTCTGCCATGCAATAATTAGACAGATTTTTCCCCCTGCTGCATAACAGAGTTATGTTGAACGTAGTTATTTCCAGAAAATCCAAAATGTTATCAAAGACTTGTTAAAATGGGTTTAAAGAGTAAGGAGGATCAATCAATATGTTGAGGAATATTCAATTAACAATAACACATACTGCACAATGGGGAAACACAGACATAACTGAGGCATTTGTTGGAATATACAACTTGCTCTGAATCATTTACAAAAAGAACTAACTGAGCAACTAAAATATATTTCTTTTTGATGAGTACTAAAATTCAAAATATGAATGTTTCTAATCTGCCTGCCACACATACCACAAGATTAACTCTTTGGTTTTGCACCCCTGGAAAACAAGGATTTCATAATTGTTTTTTCATTTATAACTTTGCCAAAAGACACTTCTCTTTAAGCTTCTGACACAAATATGTGATGGTAGGTATTGTATCTCCAATCAGCAGGTTGACTGCTAGAAAATATGTAATTGTAGGAAGAAATAATGTGTTTTAAGAGTCATTTTTATCCTAAGAATCTCCAGACTATCATCAGAATTTGTCATCTTATAGATTGTTCCTTAGCCTTAAATCTTTAGGAAGAAACAAAGAGACAAATCTTAGGAAAATCAAAGGACAATCTTAGGAAGAGACAAAGATGTAGGAGGTTATGATCCAGAAACCCCATGAGACTGTTCAAGGGATCTTAAAGTGCTGTAGTCAACTTCATCCTCAGCCCTGAGCTCTACCATGTCTGGAGAAAATGGGTCGACAGAGGACATCCCTGAGTCCACTGCCCACAAGTGTTTTCCTGTAGATAAAGAGGATCCTTCCAATGGAATAGCTGTGAAGGTGGGAATTACATCCACAAAATGTTACAGATATGTGAGGTGATGGTGACACACCTCAAATGGTTGTTCCCATTTGGGTTTTCTCCTTTGTAGATATTTTGGAGTGAGGTTTGAGCTCACCCAGCCTGGGCATCACCAAGGCCAACTGTGAAGCCTGTGGTGCAGTTAGAGAATAGATATTAAGGTGTTAATGAGAGATAGTGGGTTTTCTAGAGGTTAATAAGTATAGTCATTAGTGTGAACACTTCAGCCACCTTAAGGAACAAGTAAAACAATGTTTGTTTGCATTTTTCCCTGTGCTGTGTGCCAATGAGAATGTAACTGCAATTGTAAACTCTATAGAAGTGTATATAACCTGCCGTTTTAGACAAAATTAATGGAGAATGTAGAATTAATCATAGTGATTGGATCGGCGTTTGTTCCCATTATTTTAAGGGTTTTCCCTTGTTTTACTCCTTTGTGCAGGTGACTGTCCCCTGACATGCTGCAATCACAACTTTATTGACCTGGAAGCACATAAGGCCATGAACGGAAAGATTCTCCTTTCCCCAGTCATTTTTAATCCCAGTCAGTGAAAGCCATCACACTCCCCTATTGGGACTCCGTGTCTCAGAAATCCCATTAGTGACAGGATTCCCCCCTTTCTCTGACTTCAATGTGACTGGTTCTGAACTTGCAGCCCAACACAGATCTGAAATCAGTGGTTTCATTTAAACATCACCACACCAATTCCACTGCATGCTTACTTCAGTCCTCATTCCTTTAAAATGTCATTGTCTAATTAAATTTGAATTAAAAGCAAATAAAAGCACAAAATGCTTCACTCTGTTTCGAGGAGAATGACCCACCAGAATATGGCTGACATCAAGTCAGACTTCCTGGAATAACTAAATATTTCTGAGTTGCTGATACACATTAAACTAATAGGGGTCCCTGCTTACTTCAGCTGGTGGCTGTATAATTTTTTCCTTCAAATAACTTTAAAGAATTGCTGACACACACAATAATCCTCATGCTCTGTACTCTTTTATAGATTATGCTCATTTAATAACTATTTCATAACATCACAAGCATTATACAGATTCTTTTCTATGGATCCTGCCATCCCCAGTGAAGAGCAGTGGTCAATAATCAACTCAGAACACCACTACTGTAAATTCCTTTTGACTGTAAAAAATTCATCCCGTACAAAGGGATCTTTTTATTGAGCAAAGCTTTTAAACTCTCTACCGGTGAATAACGGAGAAAAAAATAGAGGGCAAAAGAAACACTGCAGAGATTTTGTTACTATTATTACCACCTAAGCGGTCATTTAAAGATAAAATCTAATTTTAAAACTCCAGTTGTAAGAGTGGCCCATATATTAATAGGCATAAAGGGCTATTTTGTCTGCTGCAGGTTGGTCTGGAGCCACTGCCCTGGACTCTGCTCACAGCCCTGGGACAAGGAAAGGCTCCTGCCTCTCCTGCTGCTCCATCCCAGGCACAGCAGCCCTGCCACGTTCTCAAAACACAACCAGGTCACAGCCCAGCTCAGTGAATTGCTATAATGAGATATTTTTGTTTCACTGTATTCTGTACCTGAACTAAATCTTGCCCAAGCCAGCAGACAAGTCCATCCTGCTGCCATTGATGAGTTTTTTACCACATACTTTGGAACTTCTGCAGACACAGCTTATCATGACTAAAGTCAGATGACAGTGTTTCAACAAGTGAAACCAAATCTGGATGAAAATTAAAGAAATAGCAATATTTGTCTAGATAAAGGAGGCTTGCTCAGAGTTTGATATATTATATATTTTCAGTGTGCTGCACTAATCAATAGCAGCTGATTTGTGAAATGGAAAAAGCCGAGTCTACCTAAGGAGAAACACTCCTTGTGTTACTGTACATTTCAAAAATCAGCCTGGAAAAAAACCACAACAGCTTTGAGCTTTATAAATACTGAGATAGAATTGAAAAAACACAGATATTATTTTTATTCCACGTATTGTGATGAATGGAGCTATCAGAGATGTTTTTGTCTAAATACAAGCAGTTAACCAATGGCATTTGGACTGATTACTCATAACACAAATAAACAATTTCTATTTTCCACAACCCATAATAAACAGAATCCACATAACTTTTCTTTATAATTATGGTTGTTACTTTTCCAAATGATTTGACAAAACACTTCAGTGGGGAAAAAAATCCCAAATAGGAACCAGAAACAAAGCAAAACACTGTCCCTCAGCTAAGGAGAGCTCTCCAAATGAGTCTAAAAAATTGGAAGTATTTTCTTCAAAACGAAAAGAAAAAGACAAGTCTAACTAGTTTATTTCTGTGCTTGTCAGTATTTTTCACCAGAAAAGTATTCCAAGTCAGAACTAGTCTTATATGAAGTAGAAAATAAAAAAAGTTTTCAAAAAAAAAAACCAGACCCAAAACAATCATCCAACCAACCTCAAACAATCCAACCTAAAAAATCCCCACACTTGTCAAGGTGGGATCAGATTCAAAACTACAACATGGAAATGAGAAGGCCTTACATGCCTCTCTTAGTCAGCAAGTTAATAGGACTGGGTAATGCTATTTTGAGATCAATTTCATATATTTATAATCTCCATAATGGAATAATAGGAGGAGGCACAGAGTAAAAAAAAAAAAAGAGAAAAGCCATTAAAAATGTGCTGCGTGCGACAGGACTGTGACAGCCAGGGCTCAAAGAGAAAAGTGGGAACAGAGAGGGGAATCAGCCACAATTTCTGCCGGGTGTTAAAAATAGCCAGGTAGAACAGGCCAGATTTTTAATACACATTTTCTCATTTGATGCATGTTCCCCTCAGCAGGCACTGCGAGCCACCCTCCAGTAGATATTTACAACAATGTTGATTTTCTCCAGGACTTCTCTGTGTTATCAATAATCCTCATTCCCCCCAAAGAAACCCTAAAGCAAACGAAGGGGACAGAATGAAGAGACAGGCAATTACAGCACTGCATTCTACTGCTCAGGCTGCCCATGAAAAGTCTAAGAAATTTATTATCAAAACTGTTTTTCCAGACTTCCAGTCATTTAAAAGCTTCATATATTACTCTGGAGTTACTTCCAAAATTATTTTTCATAATTTCCTTTATTTCCTTCCGGCGTAACTCTTCCTCTTTGTTTATCTCTTGGTGTATAAATTCGAGTTTATTTACATATATATAGTGGATATATTACTGGCTGCCCTGCTGCAGGCATTACTGGGCTGCACTCTGTAATTCAATCAAGGCAATCCATTTAGGTTCACAATTATATTCTCTATAATTGGAATTAATCTATGGGAAAAAGTATTTCCTATAGATACACTGAGCTATCACACATCAGCCAAACACCTGCCGAAATTGCCTTCAAATATAAACAAATTTTATACATTTATTTTTTAAGCCCTACCATTTCTGGGATATAAATCTTCAGGTAAGAGTCAAATTTTCCTGCGTGTGAGACTTTTTTTGTAGATTTATAATAGAAACTATGTAAATATTGATCTCTTTAAAGTCTTTCCCAATAAAAATTCCTTCTACTTCAGCCTCCCTGTCATGTACGACTTCAGCTTATTGCTTCTCTAAGCTATTATGAATTCCTGCAGTAATTAAAAATTATGAAAAAAAATCAAAAAACCCCAAAAAAAACCACCATTGGCCACAAGACCCACTAAAATTTGACACAGCCAAGGCATGCACCACTTTCCAAAATACTTGCACATAAATGATATTTTTGAAAATAGAGTTTTATACATGGGAGTGGAGTTTAAAAGGTCTCCTGCCTCTGTTAATCCAAAATGACATTTTCCCACCAGTGCTGCGACTGCACTGACCATTTTACACTCTGCTAATTTGTAAAAAATCCGCATCATGGAATGTACTTTCGTTAAAATGCAGGAAATTAAAGCAGTTTATTGGAGAAAGCTATTGCATACCCCAGTGGGAAGCTGCAGATTTTTCACATTTGTTTATTCTGCAGAAATTAAGAATTTAGTGCTGAAATCATAGAGGTGACTTGGAGACCTAAACATACCTTTGGATACTGAGATCTTGTAAAAGTGATGTTCACAAACCTCTTATCACCAAAAAAGCTCAGGAGACCTTCCTGGGTTACAGAAAATAGGAATTTAAGCTTCTAGAGAAACTTCCAGTTAAGCACCACGCTGTTTTCACATTATTAGCCTTATTTGTTATTATAGAAAAATGGTTTTGGCCTGTTTCCCAAGCAGACAGGAACTACAGCAATTTAACTCTGCCAGCAGCAGATCTGCTCAAAGACACAATTGCTGCTCAATAATCCAAGAGGTTAAACAAGCAGAGGTGGCACAAATGCCCTGAGTAGGATTGTCTACATCAAAAAATAAAGAGATCAGCAAGAAAAGCAGGAGAAACAGAAAAATAACTCCAAAAACAAACAAACAAAAAAAAAGAACTCCAAAAATGAGCATTAATTATTTCAGCAGACTCTCAGGTCATAAAAAAAACAATAGAAAATATTTTAAATATGTTACTGAATTTATGCTCTAGGAGAGACAGGACACAGAGCAGGATGCAATTGGTACCTACAGCACATTCCAAATAGAGTTTTACTCGAAGAAATGTCACCCAGCTTGGCTCATAAAATCTTTTAAAGTCTTGATCCATGTTAAGAGCTGATAGCAAACAGTCACTGTCCTCCTTTAAAGCAGTTGGTGATTACAGATGGTGCATTTTAAAATGCTGGGAACAGATGCAGTGTGCTGCCAGTGCAGCATTAGTTCTGCTGTCCAAATCTACCAAATATTTAATTTTTATCAACAGGATTCTCATTCTCAAAAGTTACTGGTACCTGACAGGGCATTATTATGTAACAGAATAAATAATTCTGAAAGATTTCCACTTTTTACAAGTTTTATACCAACTATGTTATTCATCAATGTGCTTTAAGACAAATAGTGACAAAAAACTACAGAGAAATCAAAGTTTCACTACTTTGGTAGTTTTAACTTCTGTGGAACTGCATAAACATTTTAACAGAAGACAAATTTCGCAATTTCAAAATCTTCCAGAGTGTTCCGGCTGTGATTGAGGCAAGGGCAATATTTGAAACATTTGTATCTGACAGCCTGATGTTCAAAGCCATCAATTTTGCATTATGGCTGTAAGATTTCCAGTCCCTGATGGCGAAAGGATCAATATGAAATTATAAATTGTCACCACTTGCATGTGTGCACACCCCCCTCCATGGAAACCTCTCATCTGCCAAGGGGAGCACAGCCCTTCCACAAATCATCTCCCATTGAATTAGTTCAGCACTCAGGAAAGGAAATCATATTTTTAGACATACTCTTTTTCTACCTGAATGCACGTACCAAATTACACCTTATAATTAGTCACTAATTGATGAGGTAATTCAGAGTATTACGCAGTGACATTTGAGAAACAATATCTACACATCGGATTGGGGGAGTGTTTTCTTATGATGAGCACCCAAAAAGTAAATAAAACAATTCAGATAAAAACTGTGAAGAACATAGAGAATGAAAATAACTGCAGAATATTCAGGTGAGATTTGGGCAGAAAAAAGCTGCTCCAGTGGTTGCAAGAGCTCCCGGCCACTCATTTGAGCACAGAGATTGTAGATTCAGGATAGACCAAATAACAAATTCAGTTACCAAAACAATGTTTTGTCTTTCCAGCATTGAAAATTATCAGCACTGAGGTTCTCTGGAAACTTTTGACTGAACCTCTGGGTCTTCTTGGGAATTTTTTGTTGGTACAAATTACTGACCTTTCACAGTGAATTTCAATTCCTCATTTAAATTCTATTAGTGAATAAAATGAAAATTCTCCAAAGCATGTTTGGGAGAGGGAAAACCACCTTGACCTAACAGATTATTCCTTGTTACATCCTCTGGGGAAGTTTTAACAAAGACAATCTAACATGCCAAAGTGAGATTTCTCAGAAACCTCTCCAGGTTTTGAAAATCCTTCCCAAATATTGGATTCAATCCTCCCTCACTGCACAACCAGGCTGCTTTCACATGCAACTTCCATGATTTTCATCAGAAAATTTCCCAGCATCATGGGAGATTCCCACTGCCATGAGATTTCCATGCAAATCCAGCCTTCGGCCCTCATTTAATTTCTAATCCGATAAATAAAATAAATCTGATTCTGACAACATCTGCTTTTCCAGGTTGTGTGTCTCAGAGTAACATCCTGGAAATTTCTCCACCACCCATTCGGTTTTGATTCAACCAGCATCTCTACCAGTTGAAATCCCACTGGTTTTTAATTGACAAGCACTTTCAGGTTGCAAGTTTATTAAGTTATCTGAGTATCAGCAGAATAAAATTATCTTGGGCTTTAGCACTATTTCTGGATTTGTAGCATCAGAGCTTGACCCCGTATCTCAATCAGATAAAACCAAGTGCAGCAAATCAAAGTTCTGCATGGGAAAAGTCTATAGGGATCAAAAGAAAATATAAGTAGAGCAAATAGGCAAATGAGGCTGTTTTTAGTAGTTTTTAACTTAAGGCAAAATTCCTTGGCTTTTGTACTGAAATAGCACCAGCACAAAAATGATCAAAATTAGGTTTTCATTAAAGACTAATGCACAATTTACCAGAGCACCTTTTAGGACACTCATTTTAAAGGCTTTTAAACCCAATTTATGTTTATATTACACATCCAGTTTGCCTCAAATGCCTTAACAGGATTTATAGCACAAACCCCAGATTAAGAAAACTTCACAACTTCTACAACCACCCCCTAAAATCTTTTTTGTGCAAATTTAGCACCAAGCCTGTCAAATTCCTGCCCATAGCAATGACTTTTGATCACTGCTGCACTTGCTCTGGAGACCTGAAACTGGGAACTTCTGAGAAATCCCCATTTATTTTTTTTTTTTTAAACCCCAACCAAACAAAAAGCCAACACCTACCACCACAGAAATAATTTGAATAATTTTAAAGATTCATTAGGAAAAGAAGGAAGGTTTTTTTGTCAATAACTAGGTTGGGGGTTTTTTTCTGCAGATGAAACAAATATAGACAATTCTGCTGGCCAAAGATTGCTGGGGAATATCAACGAGCTAATGGTGAAACTTGTTGGGAAATACTATGAAAAACGAAATTCCCTTACGAATTGTAAAGGAAATACTACAAAAAACTCTAGTCCATTAAGACTGAGTTATTTCAGCTATCAAAAAATGAACAGGTTTTCGTACTTGGGCATAAAAGCAGAGTTCAAGAAAGAGAACTGCAACAGGCAGCTTAATGGTGCCGTAAAAAGCAAAAACCAGGCAAACAAAAAAACCTCAATAAACTAGGATAGTTCAATATCAGGACTGTTTCAGGGATAGTTTTATTAATGCACCACCACATGGAGCAAATGGAGTGGGCTACCATGATCCAAATAATTTTTTTCCAAGGCAGTTATTGAGGGAGAACAGGAAAATCAAGTCAGATCCACAGTGTCTAAATGGGTAAGCTTTGATAACACGTGAAATCAGAAGTTTATACACCACACTGCCCTAAAATCATAAACCTCAACCAAAAAACCTCACAATAAACCAGGGTTGTTCAATACCAGGGCTGTTTCAGGGATAGTTTTATTAATGCACCACCACATGTAGCAAATGGAATGGGCTACCATGATCCAAATAATTTTTTTCCAAGGCAGTTATTGAGGGAGAACAGGAAAAGCCAGTCAGATATGCAATGTCTAAATGGGTAAGCTTTGATAACACGTGAAATCAGAAGTTTATACACCACAGATGTGATTCATCTCAGTGCCCCAAAATCATAAACCTAAAACAAAAAAACCTCACAATAAACCAGGATTGTTCAATACCAGGGCTGTTTCAAGGATAATTTTATTAATACATCACCACATGTAGCAAATGGAGTGGGTTACCATGATCCAAATAATTTTTTTTCCAAGGCAGCTATTGAGGGAGAACAGGAAAAGCCAGTCAGATACGCAGTGTCTAAATGGGTAAGCTTTGATAACACGTGAAATCAGAAGTTTATACACCACACTGCCCCAAAATCATAAACCTAAACCAAAAAACCTCACAATAAACCAGGGTTGTTCAATACCAGGGCTGTTTCAGGGATAGTTTTATTAATGCACCACCACATGTAGCAAATGGAGTGGGCTACCATGATCCAAATAATTTTTTCCAAGGCAGTTATTGAGGGAGAACAGGAAAAGCCAGTCAGATCCACAGTGTCTAAACGGGTCCATTTTCAGACAGCGCTGATAACACGTGAAATCAGAAGTTTATGCACCACAGATAGTGATTCATCTCAGTGCCCCAAAATCATTGCATTTGGAGGCTGAAAAGCTCTATTTTCCCATTTCAGCTGCTGCTCTGCACTGCACAGGTTTCACTCTACGGACCGTTTTCTACTATTTTGTCAATCCCACTTATTCAGGTGAATTGGTCTGTGATATTTCCCTAAGATGACTCTTTCACAACTTAATATATCTCTGCCATAAAACATTTTCTGCCATACAATTAAATGTCTCCCTTGCTTGCCTTAGTCCTATGGGGATAGTTCTCTGACCTGGACATAGATCTTACATTTGAACATTACATTAAGATGCTGGCACAAAACACCTTCATATGTGCAACAAAATGAGGTAATGGAACAAAGCTGGATGGGAGAGGGAATAAAAAAGATTGCATTATTAAAGAGCAATTCACCAGCATGATAAAAGTTCAAGTGTATAAAGAGAAAAATGCTGCTCTATTTAGCTTTGAACAGAGAAATCCATTTTTTACATCTAACGACGGTAATGAATTTACTTAATTCCAGCAGTACAAGCAAATTCTTCTAAAACATCAGGAAAAATGATTTAACTTCTGCTCCAGTTTGCTTTGTAAAAGGGAGACAGTGCCTCCTGAACCAGAGATTGCTATCTGCTTAGATTCAATGGCTATCCATGGGGATAAAAATTATTTTATCTGCATTTCTTTGAGGAGAATATTCTTATTCACACTTATTTATAAATGCATAAAAAATACAAGACTGCTATTTTGCAATTCTGTCCCACACATGCACAGACAAATAGTGTTCACACAAAACTATGCCATTAGTTATTTGATTATTTAGTCATTTTTATTAAAAAATTGGTCTAGCTTGTTATTTTAATTATTTTTCCTGCGTTTTAGCGGGACTTGCTAAATAATTTGATTACAGCAAAGAGAGTGTTGCCATTTAATCAATATTGAGAGTTGAGCAGCAGATGTGAACGAAGAAAAGATGACATTAGAGGAAGCCATAACAGTAAAAAACTTCATTTCAGACTTTCATAAACACATTGCAGGGAGGGAATCTGTACAACACTCAAATTGCCTTTGCTCATGTGCTTAGATTCAACAGGCTGTTTAATTAACATTTTTAATATATTTTTAGATTTGGATAATCATAAACAAGTTATTGTGTAAAAAAAAAAAAAAGTCTACAAGCTTCTCTTTGGGTGTTTAGAAATTCATTTTTCTGTTTCTGGAAAAACAACCAGCACAAATATTTGTCTGAAAACAAATTAGCCACAAACGTTCCGAAATTTGGAGTGAATATCAGAGCTATGAGTAATGCTCTGGGGTGTTTGACCAGCCACTCTTCAGATAACACAAAATTAACTGGAATTTCAAAGCCAAATTTTCCGACTTCAGAACGCGTGATCGACTGCAGCTATCTATTTATTCTCAGCTTCTCTTTGTGGAATACACAGGAATGTTTTCTACTGGAGCACAAAGATGCAAAAATGGTTTTAAGAGCTGAATAATTTCCTGGGTGCAGGTGAGAGCTCTGGAGGAGGGCTCAGTGCCACCCCTGGGACAGGTGGAAGTCACAAAATCCAAATTAACGTGCAGAAATGTCCATGGACAGGGACAAGTGGAGTGGAAGGTTCATCCTCAGAGAGCAGAGCACAAATCATAAAAACACGAGCCTGAAATCACTTATGCTTGCATTATTGTGATTAATGGGTTTTGCCCTTTGCTACAGCATTGCTGCAGCCCTGAGAAAGGTGCAATTACCTCTTTTGAAGGATGAAGTTGAAAAGATTTGCTCCTAAAGGGCACTGCACACACTCTGCTGCTTAATTAAGACTCTCAGTGAACGTTTTCATTACCTTTCTAAACACCATCCTTAGTCCTGCTCATTTCCCAACGTTTCCATTGTAACAGAGTAAATTACAATTAATAAGCTGACTAATCCGTGTTAATTAAAGATGGTTGTCATGTAAAGTCTTTTAACCACCTCAAACCATCCCTCTGAATCTTCAAACACACAAAACTTAAAAACATTATGAAAATTAGATAGGGAAAGACTGTGGAGGCTTCTTAATTCTCCTTTTGATAGTCATTGCAATTTTTTCCACCATTCCTGGCAGGACCACCATAACTTATTTTTCAGCCTAATTCTTTATTTTACAGCCCCATATCTCTCTACTCTTCAAAAGCTTTCCCTACCACCTTTCCTTCTATCTACAAAACACAAAAGCTGTGGAAAGTCTCAGGGCAAAAAAATGCAACTGCATTTCAAATTCAACAGTCTGCAGTGAGCAAAATAAAAGTGAATAAGTGAATACAAATGTAAGTGAATACAAATGTAAGTGAATACAAAGGTAAGTGAATACAAAGGTAAGTGAATACAAAGGTAAGTGAACACAAATAATTCTACAAGCCCAAGTCTAGTAAGGAAAAGAGATGCCTTCTAAATTAATATAAAATTATCTCTCATATAAAATATTTACTTATTTAATACCCACAGGTGCTCTATTAACCATCAGCTTATTACAGCTTAGCTTTGTGCACCAAGAATTTTTATAAACATGATGTTTTCGCACCAATCAGAGCCAGGAGAAGGAAGGTTGGGTCATTTTTTATTTGTGAAAAGCAGCACCACATTCACCACTGCCCCAGAGCCTTTCAGGACAGCACAGGGGTGGATGAAGGACAAAGCAGGTCTAGGAAAGCTCTTGAGCTCAGTGTGGGAGAAAGAAAAGCACTCAAAGCTGACAATATCACAAAATCTTTCCTCCCTGTCTTTTTTTCAGAGCTATCTCCACAGGACACCAGCCTTTCTACATTCTGAGTGGTGTTAAATGCACACAATGAGCACCTGGATTTGTATTATTAACAAGCTAAATTATCTTTTTCCTTTTTTTTTTTCCTTTTTTTTTTTTTTTTTTTTGGTAAGACATAAATACACACACAAATGTTTAAATGCAGTAATATTCCAAAGGCTACATGAAAGGCAAAAAGCATTTAGTAACCATGTTACCCAACCCCCAAACCCAGCTAAAACCTAATTTGACTGAACTCCTCAAAGTTAATCAAAGCATTAGGCTAACTCTTGGGAAGTAATTTTCATCAGAAAAAAAGCCTCTGCCTTAAAACTTATTATAGCACTGGAGTCCCCAGACAGAATTTATGCTGCGGATCTTTTTCTTCATTACTTGGGTTGTTTATAGGTGAAATTTCATTTACAAGTCTGAAGAAAATCCACTCAGCCACAATCACCAAAGCATGGAAAATTTTGGTTTTACTTCAGATGAAAGGAGAGCAGAGAAGGGAAGAAAAGAAGCATTTTCAAAGTGGGTATGTAGGACCTGAGTTCTGATTTATGAAATTCAATCCAAACAATACACTTTTGTTTCCTTAGCTCAGATTCCTCTGCTTTTAGAAAAGTAACGCGGATTTTTCTTCAACAATGTTTTCAACTGACAACATTTTATGATTGACAGAATTATTTTGAAAAGATAGTTAAAAACATTTTAAAACCAAGAAATTACGCAATCTCTTCAATAAAACTAAAGTTTTATTTCCTGCAGAAAGTATTAACTCTCATAGGAAAATTTTAACATTCCACTGTGTTGGGTTACACAAGTGTTAAACTTGTCATTAGAACTTAGAATATTTTAGATGAGAAGATGCCACGGTAATAAAATATTCCAACTTCAATGGTTAATTAAAAGTTACCAGGTTCTCTTGTCCAGTTTTCCATAAAAGTTAGACTACCCACCTAAAAATGAAGAGATGCTTTTTGCATTCCACTTCATAATAATACTTTAAGTCAATGCACTTGATCAAATATAATATCAAGTTTCACTCTCAAAGCATGATTTTAGGGAAGTATAGCACTTTGAAATAAAAAGGTAGAAGACTGGAAGGCAAAAAGCAATTTTGATTTGATTATTGCTTTCTGTAGCTAATATTAATACTTCAAAAGAACTGACTTAACCTCTTCTTACTGGTTTAATATTAAAAATAATATCTTGAGTGGCTGCAGATATGCTGCCAGTGGAGCATTCATATCAGGTGGATATCTGTTCTTAATTTCAGTTTTAATGCACAGACCCAGCACTAGCCAAGACTGAGTGGCAGCACCACTGGGACAACTCATTTAGGAAAATAAACTGCACAACTGCAGCCACAGACAGGACTGGGATTATGTGAGAGAACAACTGTAGACACCAGTGTTGGTGCAGAAAGAAGGGGAGGAGCAATTCATAAAAAACTAACAAATATCTGAAAAAACCCTTCTGAGATAAAGATGTCCAGGTGGGGCTATACCCACAGATGATACTGAGTGATGGGATGAAGGAAACAGACTTTAAATAAGTCAAGTTGGTGGTTTTGGATTTGGGCACCTGTGTGATGAGCAGCCCTGGGCATCAGACAGGCACAGCACCCACAGGGGAGTCCCACTGCCCTGAGAAATGAGCTTTTCCTGACAAAAGCAGCACTGGGCTGATCCTGCTCTCTGGGCAGTTTTGCCTAATCCAGTTTCCCACATAGGATGGATTTACATTGGGCTTACACAGCAGCGCCTGGGGGGAGCAGGGGGCACCCCATCATGGTACAAATGCCTGCAGCTCTGGCCACTGCCTGCTCAGGAAGGACAGGCTTTACAGGAAACAATTTAAATAAGCAACTCCTGTATTAGGGAAAAAATTGACTAAATTGATTTTTTTCTAGTAGATGAAAAACACGAAGGGGAAGTTGCTGTGATGTGTTCCAACACTGAGTGAATGATGTTTTAATACTGACAGTCCTGCCTTGCAAACAGGGGATCTGGGCTGAGGGGATCTGCACAGAGAGATCCAAGTTAATGCAGGTGGAACTATAAGCTCAGTAAAATAAGAGTAATTCCACCTGGAGGGAGCAATTGCAATGTCCCTTGGAACCATCTACGTACAGTGCTTTCCACTCCACAGCAGCTACACCACAGCTCCCAGGTCAAGGTGCAGAGATTATATTCTTATTATAATATATAATTATTATAATATATATTAATGATAATAATAGTATATTATTGTAGTATATTCTTATTATAGTATATTACTAATATTATTGTATTGTATAATATTAATATATTAAATTAATGTATATTAAATTATTATTCCCATTACTGTTCCAAATGACTCAAATATATCAGAGAAATAAATTTCCCAGCAATGCAGGTGCATCAGTATTAAAGAGCAGGCCCAGTCTGCACTGGGATTTAATCTGAGAACAGAACATTAGAACTGGTGAGGTCCATGTGGCCCAAACCCAAATCTGCTCTATCCAGAGCTAATATTAATATTCAAAAATATTAATATAATATTAATATTAATATTGATTACAGCCAATATTAATATTCAAAGTGCTATTCTCACTTTCTGGGAAGTGGGCATTGCCATTGGAAACACACTCACCCAGCAGAGTCCAAGAAGTTAATACAAGAACAAGACAATACTGTTTTACAGCCTTAACTAATCTGATCTTTTCTATATATACTGGCAATTATAGAATAGAAATTGTCATAAATTCTTTGAGATTTTACCTCTTACCACCATAACTGCTTCCAGTTACACCAGGCTATATCTGCTGAAGGCCCTTTAAGAACCAAATTTAACCTCTGTTTTAAATATCACACATTCTCAATTATCACTATAAAATAATACACAGCATTTTTGTTTTTCACAGCTTGAATTCATGGGGAAAAAAATACAGTCCCTTTGGTTACCCACAGTGATTGTCACCACCCAGGGCAATAAACACAGACCCAGAACTTACTGCAGTCATGCAATTAAAACTAAATCTCATGGTTTTCTAACATTACAGGCTGTTGATTTATCTGACCAATGTCTCCCTGACAAAGCTCTGAGGAGTTAATAAACCACAAAAAAAACCTCAGCTCAGGTTATTTTCAAATTTCATTCAGTGAGATACAGCACAGGAAGAGTACACGTGTACTGAGCCTTCCAAAGCCCTGATAAGGCATTAATAAACTTTATCAAACTCTGATTATGCCTGTCTCTTTATGGATATTGTTACACTTCCCAAAGACAGCGCAGCTGGGAAATTAAATGCCACAAGTGCAATGTTTGAGTCTGCCCACCTGAGTGAGCAATGATAAGTAACAAAAGGCAACAGGCAGAATCTCCCTATTTTGCCAGTGTTCAATGGACCAAAGCAAATTTGTAGATATTTGAGTTCTCTATTTGTTCCTAACAAGTACCTGTCACTTTTTAGGAGGCAAAAGTGCACAAAATACAGCATTTTATTATCTAAATTCTTCAAGCGCTTCACCTGAAAGCCCAAGTGCCACCTCTAATCATAAAACAGCACACACTAAGCAAATTCTTTTGCCAAAATCTCTTACATCCTTTATTATTACATCGTATTAGGAAAGTGCTGACTCAACAGCAGCTATTTTGCTGCAGAATGGATAAATTCCTAAGTAGGCGCAGAACGTGTCACCCAGAAAATATTAACAAAATAATTTACTATTATGATACAGGGGGCAAAGATAGAAAGAAAATGCGTTTTTATTGAGGATTCTTGTGCCAAGCATTAAAATCCCTGCCTGTGCACAGACATCCTCATGAGCAGGCCAAGATATGTGATGGCTTTCAGAGTTTTATTCTGCTGTTAATTTGGCTGTGTGACCCTGGGAAGTGCAGCCTGTGCTCTGACACTGAGAGATGGAGGTGGGGACTGTTAAATGATGCTAAATCTACAGATTAAAAAGTTCTACACAGAAAAAAAAATAATAAAAAAAAAAATTTAAAAAAAATTTTAAAAAAGGTATTTTTAGCTCTTTTTTTTGCTCTTTCTGCACCATGAGTGGAATGCTGGTTGACAGAGCCAAGGAAGGGAAGTGGATCCTCACTGATGAGTGAGAAGTGGCTCTGCAGTGATTGACAGAGATATGTGGGACACGCCAAAACTATCAGAGAAGTTAACACTTGTCATGCAAAACAAATGCGGTGGCCTCTAAGGCAGCAAGGAAGGAAACAATGAGAAATAAATTTAAGCAAACTCAGCAAGGTTCCCATTAAATAAAAGCCCTAAGGCTGCAGCAAAATGGGCTAGAGAGGAAATAAAAGGAAGAAAATATTGTATTTACAGCATCATGTAACAGGTAAGTAGGAGAAACATGGATCCAGAACAGCACCTATTAGACAGGATTCCTCCTTTGCACAAAAGCTCATTGGCTTTCACAGAGTCATTAAAGGGATGCCAAACTCAAAAGCCATGTACCCATAGATAAAACATCATTTCCCTTTAGTGGTAAAAAGTGTTTCACCATGGACAAAGACAGGTTAAAAAGCCATATTTTAGTATAGCTGATCTCCCTCTCTATCTCCAAAAAAACCCCTAAAAACAAAAAAAAAACAAAAAAAAAGAAAACAAAACAAAAAAAAACAAAAAAAAAAAAAAACAAAAAAAAAAAACAAAAAAAAAACAAAAAAAAAAAAAAAAACACCCACCCAACCAACCAAAAACCCACAAAAAACCAAAACACCACCCTAAAACTCAAAAACCTCCCTGGGTGCTTTCTGTTTTCTTCCACAGAAATTTAGATATTTTCTGTTGAGAGTGTCCAGTTATTGCTGCCCCAATTTTCTCACCTCCAACACTTACTGTAATACTGTAATACTCAGGTTTAATTAAAGCACAAGGCTTTATGAATGTTTAGGGGAATGTAATACTTAAATAGTGTCATTCAAGGACAACTTTGTTTTCCAAGGTGGCAATCGGTCTTACTCCAATCAAAACCAAATCAATAAAGTGGAATTTAGCAATTCAGACACAGCATTAATAAATACAACATGAGTCAGGACAATGAAAAAGAGTTAGCAATGGTCAACTATGTGAGTGAATCTGAATAAAACCTGTTTTTCCATCTCTATAGAGAAAATTATTATTATTTGTTGCACTTTTGGAATATAAGGAGCATGTTCACTTATCTTTTGATCCAAAGAGTGTAAGAATTCACCAACTCCCCACACTTTTCTCTCCTCTTGATTTGCAGTGACAATTTCCTGCAGAAGACCTGCCAATAGTTCTTGGGGAGATGCTTGGGGGGGCTTTGAGCATCTTTTTCTTTTAATTCTCTCAGTCACTGGGCTGCTCCATCCTGGTACCACTCGAGGCTCAAGCTCTGCAGGTGATGTGATGGCTGCAGAATGTGACAGAGGAATGTGAACTGAATCCTAAAGCAGCACAGGGATGTTGCTAAAGCTTGTGAACAATGTGGGTGCAGAGCAGAATATCAGCAGCATCAACACAGCTGTCCAACAGAACATATGCTCCCACACTCCTTTTTTTTTTTTTTTTTTTTTTTTTTTTTTTAATGAGGCACTGATTTTTAATTGTTGTATTACTGTAGGAATATTGGGAGAATTACTCCGTGCAACCTGAGCTTCATACCATTCAACATATTCCTTCTCAACTTTATTCCTGGTGTTCTGGTTAAATCTTTTTTAATGGTTTTATTTTTAATTGTTTTATTATTGTAGGAATATTGGGAGAATTACTCCCAATTTTTAATTGTTTTATTACTGCAGGAATATTGGGAGAATTGCTCCGTGCAACCTGAGCTTCATACCATTCAACATATTCCTTCTCAACTTTATTCCTGGTGTTCTAGTTAAATCTCTGACATTTCTCGCAGAAGCTTTTTTATTAAGGACTTATAACAATCATAAAAATCTGCTCTGGGCAGAAACTCAGCGTATAAAGGCTTAGTGAGGGAATACTCACACCATTTAAAGTGAATTTAGGATTTGTAAAGGCACTGTGAATGAAAGAACCCTCAATACCTGCAGTAATTTTATAGTTCAAATGGTAACACTAATAACAAAATGTGTCCTCTCACTTTCCCCTCTCCTCCTTCCCTTTTTACCTCCCTCTCAGTGTTTTCCCACAATGGTAAAGCACAGTGTTATTCCAGAGAGGGAAAATAATTCAGGATGATGGGGAGCCCATCACTCAGGCTCTGTGCTGATCCTGCCCCTGATGCTGATCCTTCTCCACGCAAAAGGGACTCACCAAAAGGGTTCTCAGAGCCCAGTCAGGACCCTGAACAAATCTGGGGGTTCCTCTTATGTCCTGCAATCCTTACATGGTCAGGACTTAATTATTACATTTATTACTGCTTACATGGCTTAGCTCCTCTCTGCATCTTGTCAAAAGCCTCTCTCAACTGTTTTATTTAAGAAAAAAAACCCTGAAAACACAAAAACATTAAAAAATCCACATCCTGACAGTAATACCATGCAAGAAATCAGATATTCCCGTGCCATGAATCGCATGCAGGTCGTTAGGGCTTTTTTTTCAAAATTCTGCCAAAGAGTTGCTTAAGCCGTTTGCTCAGTTTAAAAAAAAAAAAAAAAAAAAAAAAAAAAAAAAAAAAAAAAAAAAAAAAAAAAGAAAAAATAAGGGGGAAAAGTTTAAAAAAAAAAAAAAAAAGAAGAAAAAAAGAAAAACAAAGAAAAAAAGAAGAAGAAAAAAAAAAAAAAAAAAGAAAAAAAAAAAGAAAAAAAAAAGAAAGAGAGAAACTCTTTAGAAAGATGCCACCCAGAAAATATCTGGGATATACACAATTCCAGGTACACAATTCCCAGGACTAAGAATTTCAAACAAAATTGGGTGAATATACAGAAAATGTATTGGATTATAAGGATTATAAGATTAATTTGACTGTTCTTTCAGAAATCAAATTCAGGACGTTGTGATTCACCAAGCAAATGGTCCTCAGCACCTTCTAGCTGGTCTGACTACATGAAACTGAAAAAAACTGCTTTAAATCCAGTCTGAAAACCTTGGTTGGAACTGAAGGATATGTTTCACTGAATATATAATTTTTTATATCTCCTTACACAAAGTATGTTTTAAAATGTCATCTTCTCTAAGCTAAAAGAATTACTAGAAAAATCAAACCTTTTTTTTTTTTCACTTATTTAGCTCCAGTTAATGGCATTTAATAATATTTATATAAACTTAATATATTTAGCCACACACCACCCAGAAAGGTGAGGAATAATTGATTTTAAAAGTTCTAAGAGTGTGAATATTATTAACTGATCCCTTAAAAATTATTTTCAGTGGTTCCTTTCTAAAGAGTCCAGTATTGCTTTAATGGAGACTATTAAATAAATCAAGAATATTAAAATTTTTATTATGGTTAAATGAAAAGTGAAGAAATACAAACATTTTGGCTGCCATAACTTATTACATTCTTTTAATCTACTATATCCATTGCAGTGCATGAAAAATGGTGACTTTGAAGAATTAAGCATTTTCGTTGTTTTGCATCCCAACTTTATTATCCTCTCTTAGCCCTAAAAGAAGATAACCAGGATCAGACAAGAGATTATACACAAACAGAGGTAAACAACAAATGGGTATAAATCAGATTATTGGGATGCAAATTGAGGGAGTGATTCATAGCCTAAACCTTGGAAATAAAAAACTATTTTATGCCTTCCAGGGCATTCTACTTACTCCATTATATTTTACAAAATATTTTACAAGGAAAAGTTTTGATATATCTCTGTCAGCAAAATCACTGTAGGGAGAGCAGGTCACATCCAGCATCGCTCAGTTTTCATTATAAGGTTAAAACACCTCATTCCTTCTGCTGTATCCAATCAGACCAGGGAGGGAACCCAGGAATGATCACCATGGACTCTCTGTGCTCACAAACATCTTCTCCCAACCCCAAACTCGTGTGGATGTGCCCAGAGCCCAGCACCTCACCTGCTGCCAGGTAATTCTTCCTATTTTCCACCAGGGACTGGAGCAGCTCATCCTTGTAAACCTCTGGTGGTGTTGGGCGTTAGGTTTGTTCCTTTTTTACTTTAAATATTTTTCCCCATAAGTTACCAAGGAGACTAAATGTTGGATACTTAAGAGGACTTGACCAAAACAAAGAGGAGCCCTGAGCTCAGTTGGGGAGATTTTTATCTGTTGTAACTCCAGAAGGGAGGGGGTAACTGCCTTCTCTGATAACAATCCAGCTGTTAGAACAGGATGGGGCATTGTTCCTTATCTCTGCTCAGTCTGCCCCTGCCTCCCAAGGCAGCTGTGAAAACCAGATGGAGCAGAGTTTGTTATCTCTGTTCACTCCTCCACTGCCCCATGGGAATATCTCCTGTTAATGGGCCATTAAAGCTCATGGACCAATGGCATCACACATTTCATCATCCCAGTGTTCCTTATCTCCTGTTAATGGGCCATTAAAGCTCACCAATGACATCACACATTTCATCATCCCATTGGGAGATGCTCCCAATGCCCAGGGGGAGGAGCCAAGCATTCCCACCTGGAGAGAATCTGGGATTTGGGACAGGACAAGCAGCCCTGAGCCACTGGATTCCCAGAGGAGCAGAGCTCCCAGACCTTTCTGTGGGATCACTGCTTCAGGAAGAGCCCCTCACCTGGACTGCTCCCACCACCCTGCTCAGGGTGTGTTCTGACTCTGGCACTGCTCCTTTGTGTTATTGCATTGATTTTATTTTATTTCTACCTTTTTCCCTTTCTTCTTATTGAATTGTATTTCTGACTTGGATCCTCTCACTGGTTTTTCTTTCAAACCACGACACCATGACAGAGACCCTGCAGCCCATGACAAACAGCAGTGCTGGCAGTGTGGACTGAGTCACACATTTATCCCAAAAGGTCTGAAAATGTATCACAGAAAGCTCTCTCAAGTCTCAAGGAGACAAATGAGATTCCATTAAAATCAGGAAGGGAGAAGGATCACCTTTAGAGGATGTCTTTATACAGAGAAAGATGCTCAAGACAGCCAAGGAAAAACCAAGGTTCTCCTGAGGAGCACAAAGCACAGGCAGCTCCTGGCACCTGAAGGAGAAGCTCAGAGCACTGTGTATCTCCCAGGGCAGGACAGACTGTCCCCCACGAGGGAAAACTCCACGGGAGAGCAACAGATGCCTACAGGAAAAAGGATGACGGCTGTCAAAAGGAGACGATCCCATCTGATGTGGGATTGCAAGTGACTTCCTCTCATTTTTCTCCTGAAAAATGTGGGTTGTGTCCAACCCCCAGCAGATGCCATCAGTATGATATTGTTACGTGCCTCGTGTTTGAGTACGTGCACTCTTAAAACTTTTGAAGTTTTCATTTTTCTTCAAAGAAATAAAAAAAGCAAACAATGCCTTCTGATCAGCTGCTACAGACAAAATAATGAAGTGCCCAGATTTGCACTGCTGAATGCTTTGTTGAGATAATTTTTTTAATTTTTTTTTTGTCAGAGCTCAAGAAATGAAAGTACAATCAATTTAATCACAGGCTAATAGCAGGACTCGAGAAGGAAATACAAATGATGGGAGAAACCACTCTTAGAAGGAAAACAATAATCATAAATTAATGAATCAGGGGAGTATTTTGAACTCACAGCTACTTTCTACACATTTGTTAACATTTTTCTGAAGATACAATTTTGCATTTACAAAATATCTGTTAATAGAAGCAGTCTTCTGGTTTTAGAGGATTCCTCCCTCGCCCTAAGGATGTTTTGTGAGATCTTGTGGAACAGAAGGAATAGTTATACCACCGTGTTCCACAACTGACCAGAAAACTTCCAAGTCTTTGTGTTTTAACCTGTTTCTCTGCAACTAAAAACCTGCAAGTGCAAAGCTGACAATACTGGGGGGGGGGGTTTATATATCCACAGACACTTTTGGGTTTCTAAGAGAGTGGAAAAGACTTCCAAACATGTCAGAGTCCAGGGCATCCCTCTGGGCACCCTGGAAGGTCATAGACCTGGGCAGAGGGTCTGGGGTCTCTCCAGGGGGGTTTGAGACCCTGGCACAGAGCCCAGGAGGACACAGGCTTTGATTTCAGTCCATTGGGAAAACTCCCAACACAGAGAGGAATTACAAGTCACAAATGTGTGACAGACAGTGGTGTAGTTTATCACCAAGTGGAAGATTTTGTAATTTTGGGATTTTTAGAGTGGGGAACAAGATGGAGGATGTAGGGTGGTGCCCTGAGTTCTTCTTCTTCTCCCTTGTCCTCCATCTTCTGATGCGATGATGGCACAAGGTGGTTTGAAGGGATTGGGTCAGAGTAGAAATGACCCTTCTAGTCCAGGCACTGGGCATTGGTATGAAATGGTAAATAATAAGTGTGTAGTTATCTGTATAAAAGCAGAGTGACCTCCCATCACAGGGGAGTCCCCTCATGTCTGAGCTGCTGTGAACGCCTTGGCCAGCACAGAGAATTGTAAGATAAGAATTAATAAACATGCGAGAAACCAAGAAAAAACAAGACTTTGAGACTCCAGTTCATTCTCA
The DNA here is from genome assembly GCF_965231275.1 of Zosterops lateralis. Lineage (NCBI taxonomy): Eukaryota > Metazoa > Chordata > Aves > Passeriformes > Zosteropidae > Zosterops > Zosterops lateralis. The sequence continues at coordinate 1,256,772 of NC_139768.1, forward strand.
CTCCAGACTCAAAGCCTTCAGAGGGCAGAGGGCAAAAAAGATTCACTTGAACCAGCAGAACCACCAACCTGAATCTCAGGTCGGAGAGAAACCAAACCTGAGACAAACACACAGAACTTCCCAATTGCTGCGAAGCTCCTCAATGACCAGCAAAGAGCCAGAAAAGAGCAATGAGCAATGAACACTCCCAAGGTTTCACACAGGGGAAAACCACTCCTGTGCGCACCCACAATGATGATGTGTCATATTCAGACTGAGAACAGTTCTCTGAAGCCAAACATTTTACATTTTACATTTTGCCTGGTGCTTCTGGGTTTGCTCACAGATCTCACACTGCCTGACACAGAACCTGGCATGTTCACCTCCAAGATAAATGCTGGATTGCCTCCCTGCATTATGTATTTCCTCATAACTTCACATAAACAGCAAATTCTAAAGTTCAGCTCTGTTTAAATTCAGATTATTAAACACATTTGGCCCTCGGATCTTATGCAGTGCTATTGTGATGCAGCAGAACAAAGCAGAGTTGTAGATGAGCTTTACTTTTGCAGAGAACACAAGAAAATCATTGAGAATTGAATTTCCTCACCATCTTTGAAGTCTAGTTTACAGAATAATTTTTGCTGTCTCAGGCCCAGGTAGCAGGTTTATAAATACATCAGAAAGAGGAAGAAAAAGGAGGGTCAGGATGATTCAGTGAGTGAATTACAAGCTCACTGAAAAGGCCAGTTGCATGGTTCAGTGCACAAGGCAGTCAGTAATTAGACAGCAGGTGTCTGAGGCCAAAGAGAAAGAGGAAAAAAGTGCAGCCACCTCACCCACCTGTATATTTTTTTTTTTTTTTTTTTCAGAGACACTGTTTAACACTGACCTTCTGGGCCAGCCTGTGCTGGGTGTGCACAATTTACAAAAGGGCACAAGAGGAGCAAGGGATCTTTTAGGGACAGGGACAAGGGAGCCACGAGCAGCCAAATGCTCAAGGTGAATCCTGCAGGACAGAGGAGTTATTGGGAAATATGGAGGGAGGCATGAAACGAGATAACAGGGGGAACACAACAAAGAAACAGGAAGGCACAGAGCAGAGCTGTGACACATCAGAGATGCCACACCACTGTCCCCTGCAGCATCTGCCTGCCCTTTCCCTGACAGGGATGCCCCTCCAGCATCCTGTAGAGAGAATGTTCAGATTGTTGTGTGATCTCTAGTTCTCTCATTCTCCCTTTAATCACTGATTCTGCACTGATGCTCCACTCCCCACTGCTGTCAGCCAACCCTCTCTCAAATTTCTTTAAACATCCCTCAGCAGGACCTACTGTGCCCCTTCATTTGTACAGGATCCTGTGTGAGCTTGAGGTTCTCCCTCCTTAATCACCTAATGATGCTGAAAACGCTCCCTCCAAGGGGTTTTGAAATGTGTGCACGTCTTTCTTGTGCCACCCCTTCAAGAGCAGCAGTTATGGACAGATCAATGAGGTCCTGCAGGAAGTTTTCAGATTAGGGGAGAGCAAGATCACAGATGAAATTATGAAAGAAAAAAATGCAGAGAAGGGTAGTGAGCCCTTAACTCCACACTCACAACACTGAGGGAAATGCATTTTAACTCTCAGCTTTTCTAAATTATGCTTTTCATAGGGGGGGCAATAAAGGCTGGATGGCACAATCCTTTCTAGGATTGAAATTTAGCTGACAAATTGGGGGACAAACACTAGAATTAAAAAAGTAATTTATTAAAATTCTTGATGCTGATCTAAATTTTACTAAAATCCTAGCAAAGTCTATCACTCCAATAAAGATAAAGGTTTTAAAACAAATCGTGCCACAAACAAGACTTGAAAAACATTTGGTAAGACTTGAAAAACTTCAGTGAAATCCAAAAAGTAAACTATGTATGCTGTGAGTGTAACAGAGCAAATACTGGGCAGAAATTTCAAGGTTTGGGCACACGCTGTGTACAAAAGTCTTAAGAGCCTCTTGTTTATTTGTTAAAAGCAGTATAATAAAAATGATGTTAAATACTAGCACTCTCTATGTGCACCTCTGCTACAAATGTTCTCCTGAAGTTCATTCCTCAGCTCAAGTGATACAAAACTACAATTCCTATTCATCCTCTGCAGTATCTTCCCACTCACACACAAGTTATTACCATTTATATTACACAGAATTGATAAAGGCTCACCTCAATTTAAAAGTTCTTTTTTTTCTAAAGAGCTGGCATTTCTTTTTTTCTTTAGTCTTCCATTGTTTTGGGGTTGACATTATAACATTTCCAGTCTCCAATTAGCAAAGAAAGTCTCTGCCAAAGAGCAGGCCTAAAACTTCTCCAGAACTAAAATTAAAACGTATATAATTACTCAGCTAAAGGTTTGAGATATGATTGTTTATATATTAAATTGCTCTTACAAAAGGGATAGTCTGTTAGGAAGCAACATAATTAAAATATAAACAATAAACTAAAGAGGTAATAAAACATCAATTGGCTCCTCATTATAGAGCACCCAGCTTTTACCTGGGATGTTTTATATATTTTGTTCCAGTTATGTTTTTTAATAACTCAAATTAATTTATCCTTTCGACAAGGCTTGAAAGAACATTATTTGCATTTTTATGGAGTATTGGTGGGGTAATTTTGTTGTGTTTTTTTAAGACCAACGCCACAAAAAAAAAATCTTTTCAAGTCTTTTATAAAAGCAATTCTTTTCCCATTTCTAAATACAGCAGTCACCACTTCAAGGTCAGCTTTAGTTTTCTAATACTTATGCAAAATGATCAGAGCTTACAAGGGAATCATCTGTACATAAGCTGAAGCTCTATATTATAATGGAGAGGCAACAGGGGATAAAAGTTGGCTTTTCAAAGAAAAATAGATTTTTGTCATTTTTTTCTTTAAATAAATCAATCAAACATTCAACAGAGTGGTAGAATTTCTTGCTAGAGAGCTTGCTCCTGAATGAAAATGTACAGATAAAAAGATCTTGTAAAAAGCATCTACATGTGATAAATATGAGCCTTGAGTTGGATGAGCACAGGGAAAATTACTGCAGAGGCTTTATGGACTTTGTGTGTCCGTATGTCCTGGGTGACTGTGATACCTGTACCCCCAATTGCCTGTGCTGTGTGTTCTGGACCTTTCAGACTGGTTCTGAGAGTCAGCAGGGGAAGAACAACAGCACAGTTTGTTTTGAAAAACTGCTCACTCCTCTGCATCTTCTTCTCATCCTTGGGCTGTGTGTTCATTGGGTGCACGGACAGCAGCCAGAGAGTTTTTCTCTTTTAGTCAGTCTGGCTGGCTCGAGCAAAAAAGTTTCCTGGACTGTTTTTTTTTTCCTTTTTCTTGGGACTGTTTAAATCTGCTCTGGACTGAAAACCCCAGAGGAGCCCCAGGAGCTGCCCCTGTGGCCACCAGGGCTGGACCAGCATTTTCCAGCCCCAAAGGGACGGGGACTGACAGAGCTGAGAGAGCTGAGCTGACCCAGGCAAGGACTTCTCTCAGTTCTGCCATCTGTCTTCGGACCTGAGAGAGGTTTTATTGTTTCATATTATTCATTCCTTATGCTTGTGGGCAGTTTGTTTGTTAAATAAATAGTTTTTTCTACTTTTCTCCAAGAAAGTTCTTTCCCCAGACTGGCCATTTGGGTTTGCCCTCCTGAGGTAGTCCATTCCCAGGTTTTCTCCCCAATCTGCCCTAAACCAGGACACCATACATGAAAAGAAACGTTCCACCCTAAATCCTCCATCTTGTTCCCCTGCACCTACATTCTAAAAACCCCAAAACTACAAAATTTTCCACCTGGTGATAACTACACCACTGTCTGTCACACATTTGTGACTTGCAATTCTGCTCTGCTTGGAAGTTTTTCACATGGACCAAAATCAAAGGATGGAGCTGCCATCCTGCACAGTTAAACTCTTGCAGGAATGAGAACAACTCACAAATGAAAGCAAAATACAGATAAATATTAATTATAATAAGGGAAGAAGCTCTTGAGAAAGAAAAAGCTGCTGCACCAAATAGGAGTTCTTAAAATAAATAATGAGTCAGGAGAAACAAAATATGTTCAGTTACCAAAATCATTTCTATGTAGACTGCTGCAAATCTTCCCATATGGGATAAACAGATGTTAGCACAGACCAGGCAACAACAGATACCCCTTGCATGACATCTTGCACATTATTTGATTGGATTATATTTTTATCAGATAAAAATAGGGCTTGCTAATATAATGGGAGGGAGGAGGGTCTATACATTCAAGGAACCAGCTTCTGGTACTTTTAGAATTATTTAAAGCACACAATATCATCTTGGGCATTTAATATTTTTTGTGCTCACATGGATTTTTAGGCTCAGAATGGTCATTTTTTCCCTCATTCCCTCAAAAGAGACTCCACTTGCTTTTATTACACCAACACACCAGTGCCTCTAACATCCAAAGCCTGCACTCCAAAGTGCCCTGTATGCTATTTAAGCCTCTATTTGAACAACTTCTTGCAAAATACACTAAAAAATTCAAAAAAATACCCAGAGCTAAGTGCCAGATGCCTTTGCAACAAACTCATGTTAAAATCAGGTAGAAAGTTCAAACTGAGAGCTGCTCTTGCCCTCCTTAACCAAGAGTAAAGAGTAAGCTGAATCAAAATCTAATCAATATTCCACAGCTTCTCTGAACACATCAGAGGATGAAGAACACATTAGACTTCTTAATTTTTGAACAGAACAATGATTAGATTTCACTGTTGACCAGTAGCTTCACGATCTCATCCTGGGAATAGACAAAGAAATTAGGCTTAATTATTTTATTATACCATCATTAATTCCTTTCTTGAATTTTCAGCTCTTCATCACACTGTCAACACACCAGATCAGGAAAGATGTGAAGCAGGGGTTGGTTTGTGCCTTTTGACTGGTGGGCTTTTGCTCCCTGCAGCACAAACCCACCACACTGTGGGGAGATCCCCCAGGGATGCCACACCAGCCATTCCCCAAAAAAACATTTTAACAGGAAAACTTCACTTCAGAGAGGGGCAGTGCAATGAGAGCAGCTGTGATGGATCACAGTCACACCTGAAATACTCATGTCTCCACTTGCGGAGGGGAGAGCAGGAGGAGAGCACATAAAGATGTGTCAATCCTTTCCCCTTTATTCCCACCTGTTGTGGTTTGAAAGCAAAATGAATGAGAGGCTCCAAGTCAGAGATATAATTTAATAAGAAAAAAAGGTAAAAAGGTAAAATAAAATAACTGCAATAACACAAAAGAGCACTGGCAGAGTCAGAACACAGCCTGAGCAGGGTGGGGGGAGCAGTCCAGGTGAGGGGCTCTTCCTGAAGCAGTGATCCCACAGAAAGGTCTGGGAGCTCTGCTCCTCTGGGAATCCAGTGGCTCAGGGCTGCTTGTCCTGTCCCAAATCCCAGATTCTCTCCAGGTGGGAATGCTTGGCTCCTCCCCCTGGGCATTGGGAGCATCTCCCAATGGGATGAGGAGTCGTGCAGTGGCTCCTTGATGGCCCATTAAACAGAGAGAGCTCCTGGAGGGAGTTCCCTGTGAGTCCTGGGCAAGGCATTGATGGGCCATGAGCAGAAGAGCCCAAAGGAGGGGCCTGGGAAAACACTGCCCCACCTGGTTCCAACAGCTCATGGGGATGGGGATGGGATAAATACTGTGTGCACATCCTGCATTACAACTCAGGACACCACCTTATCCCAAATTTTGGCTTCAGCAGTGACATCCCAGAGCAGGATTGTGTCCCCACTGACCTGAAAGCAGCTCCTGTGAAACATCATTCAGTGCCTGACTGAGGACACAGGATGGGGGAAATGCAGAAAAAACCTCATCTGCTACATCAGAGCAAAGTGCAGTCAAACCGCTTTATTGCACTGATAGAACACAAAGGGGTTTGTGGCAGTAATTGGAAAGAGTATTTAAAAGTCTGACTGACTGTCAGGCATTGTGGGAGAAACAATTAGCAACGTGGTTTTAAAATGCACCAGAGACTGTTTTGAGTGAACCTCAAAAGAAAAGAAATCCTTTTAAGTTTCAAAATATTTGGATCCCAGGTGAGTTCATCCCAACTTTTCTTTTTTTTGCAACAGCTTCATCCCTTTTTTTTTTTCTTGAAGTGGATTCTGTCCTCCTTCCCAACCTCATTCTACTAGAGTCAATTACCAAAATAATTCTGAAAACTTTTGTTCTCTTTTCCCAATTAAGAATCTTTTCTTACTCTTTATTTTTTCCCTCAATGATGACTGCACATCATCAAAAGAAATCACACCTAACATTATGTCTCATGACATCAATAAGTGAGAATAACTTACCATCAGTATTATATTTAAGAGGTAATAAATAACATCCTATAAATACAATTGCCTGCATCATTTTGCTCTAGTTGTTGTTTAATACTGTTTAATTAATTAACAAATTAATGTTTAATTAATTAACCAATAAGCCTATGGAAAACTGGAAACTTTGCTTCCAGAAATGGGTACCACATAATACAAAATACCTTCCATTATATTCATGTCTGAAAATTACATTTTTCTATTCTGCAAAAATCTTTTATTCTTTGTAATCACCAAAAGAATTGGTGCTGTGCTCCTCTTTACACACCATTTCTGCTGCACTTGTGTTCACATCTGCTACATCTGCTTCCTGAGACACACTCCACTGGCTTCTGTGCTTTGAGAAACGCAAAATTATCTAATTAAAAAATATTTGAGAAACGCAAAAATTATCTCTAATTAAAAAATATTTGGACCTATAGATCCAAATACTCATTTTTATTTTGAGATTCACATTTTTCCCCTTGCAGAAGTATGTCCACGCACACACATTTGTTCTATTATCAGTGAAATCAGGGGAAAATGCAACTGCTGTTTGCAAGGAGAAACATCCACAATCAGGACCCCAACATGGGCAACCTTTGCTTTGGTTGAAAGGAATTAATTGGGATACCACAGTATGTAATTATACACTGAGGAGCTGCAGTGTGAAAACCCCAGAAAGATTTTAGGAGCACCAGCACCTTCCACAGCAAGTGCCAAAACAAGCATTCAAGGGAGCTGGACTGAGGAAAGTGCCTCACACACAGGGACATGCACACACTGAACCTCATGAGTACATTAAAATAACCTTTTTTTCTATTTACATAATAACTTACATAAGAGGCAAATGTCAGGAAGTCACTTAAAACTGGAATATGCCTGTTTCTGAGCAGCTTAACTGACATGTTGTTGCTATTCCCAGAGCCTGGATTCCTGGAAACCAGGAGGCTGAACACAAATGAACAATTTACTTTTTTTTTTTTTTTTTTTTAAGCCAATGTAATTGGATTAATTCGAGATAAAGATTTTGATTAATTGTATTCATCCCCACTTAGAGGAAGTGCATTATGTTACTGTAGCCTCAGCCCTGGATTGATTTGTTCATTTATTCTGAGAGGCAAATTCTGTTTTTCTAAGTGATACATTTGTTCTGGCTTTAACTTTGGAAGGGAAGGGCCAGATCCGGAAACACTCTGTGCCCCTGCTCCCTCTCAGAAGAGATGTTGGAAAAGCAACAACTCTGATGTTTCTGCTTCTACCTCAAATCTGGCTAAAACAGGTCAACAAGTTCAAATTTCTAGACTGACAAATCCCACATGGTTTCATTACATAGTCCTGCTTTTTTTCTGGTTGTTCAGACTTTTAAAAAATGTGTTTGTGTGTTTGTGTGGGCAGGGAGGGGATGCTGTTTAAAATGACAGAGAGAAGTGTGGAATTATATTAGATGAAAACATTTTATTTTGGGCAAAACACGATTATTTATTTGGACCGATCTTTTCTTTTTTTCTTGAAGAAATTTTAAAAAATTATTTGGCTCAATTTGAAGTAATTCTGCATTTGACTTTCAGGCTGCAGAGCAAGAATTCCTCTGTCAGATGGTCAACTGCATATTGAAGTTGAAATAAAGCTGTAAACAGCTGGATTTTAGATGAGATTTGGCATTTTTAAATTAGTAATAATTCAGCAAGAAGAAGAAAATAGAAGCAGTCTGCTTTGCCTATTACATCCTCCTCATTCAGTTATAAACATAGTCCTTTTAATGCCAGAAGGGTCTGAGTTTTCCTCTCCATCAGAGTTTATTTCAATGGCACCAGAGTTTTCCATACCTGTCACTCTGCAAATTCAGTTTTGCTGTCTCCTTCAAGAGGAGTTTTGGGTAAGGGAAATCCAGGCAGAGAAGCAGAGAAAACCAGCACTGGAGCAGTTGTCCTCCTCACTAGGTAACAGCTTCCTGACAAATCAGGTGCCAGCCCATGCTTTTACAGTCCATGTTGAGATTCATTTACCTGACAAATTACTCCCCCAAACTTCCAGCTTCATTATTTCCTTAGATAATTACACCTGCATTTTTTTTGTTTTATTTCTGGAGTGATTTGTGATGGTAGCGAGCATCTGGCATTGTGTTCCACACAACTTTCTCTCCAATTAATGTGAGGAAACAAATGTCATTTTAGGGATGTTCTGTTTTTCGTAAAGGTTGTGTCCTAGGTACTTCAAGTATAAATATAAACACACACAGACTTTTTTTCATGCACTCAAATCCAGCCCAGTGAACACAAACCCAGCTGCATAACTCAGGATGTGTAACCTCTTCATCCCTCTATGATTATTATAAACGTGGCATGAGTTTTTCAGGAAGAGCAGCAGGAAAATGTTCTTCAGGGAGACTCAAAAGCCAACAGGTACCAAGCCCTGCACTCAGCTCTGCCTGAGGACCTTCCTGCACTCCAGGGCTTTGCTCTGGAAGAGTTTATTTCGAGTGTCAACTTGGAAATATCCCAGTTTTGAGGACACAAGAGCAGAGAGCTTTACCTTGGATGTGAATCTCTCTTTATGGAGACATCAGCCCTTTGCCAGGTCAATATTGAGGCCACTTCCCCTGTCCTTCTCTGGGACAGCAGCATTTACAACAATCAGATTAACAAATCATTCCTCTGACAGAGGAATTCATAGTCTCTGGAGCTTTTGTATTAATTTATACATAATTTTGTATTGTGTGTATCTTCACACAACTGAACAACTGCTGAAGAGAGAGAAGCCTGATAAAAACAAATCTGAATTAATGCTGTAGAAGTGTTGGTGCTGAGGCTGAAGGGTTTCTGGCTGGAATTTAACCACTGTATCTATGTCTGAAGTCTCAACATTTGTAGGAAAAGGCACCTGGGAAATCTCACATAACCCACCAGACACGGCAGTGCAGCAGGTCTCCTTTCAGTCTCAGCTGAACACAGCCAACCCAGCAGTACCCAAGCGAAGTCCCATCCAAATAAATATCCAAATTCAGTGTGTAAGGGTTGTCTACAGACTAATTCCTCATTAGAGCACAACCTGAGCAGTGGAGCCCAGTCACTTCCCACATCACTGCTTGTGACTGATGTGACTGTGGCATCAAAACAATTCCACTGCATCACCATCACCTCAACTGAACACAACAGGAAGAAAATGATCTGTAAAGATAAAAGGTGCACTTAAAAGAAATAGATAATTTAAAAACTGAGGATAACAAATTGGCCACTGAAAAAACAGGATCTTGACCTAAACTCTGCTGTAAACCAACCTTTGCAGTAAACTGAACCCCAGCTCCAAGAAACTGCAGGGAGGTTTTTAAGTGAACTCGACAGCTGCTCGTCCAATATCTTGTTCCTGACAGGCTCAATCAGGTGCTGTCTGAGCTCCTAAAGATGGCCAGATCTGAAGGGATATGATGTTTATTCTCTGTTTTCAACTCTCCAAAATACAAACTCATGAGTGCTGCAAGATAGGGCTGTCAATCTCTGAGTGTAACAGGGGATTCACACCCTGCTGTCCACTGCTTTCTGCTTTTCTGCTTACAAATCCATGATGTAAATTAAATGCCATCAAACTGCTTATTATCTTTTTTTGTTTTCCCATTCAGATACTCCGGATGTGTTATTTGCAGCTAATTTTATCTCCCCCAGCATTGTCTGAAAGGAGGGAGGCAATTACAGGTGCATTTACTAAAACCAGATATCCTTTTCACAATTACACTCACCCTGAGCTTTGAAAGTTGGCAGTTTGGTCTTTATCATGGGAAAATAATTTTTTACAAGGACACATTGAAATGGAATGAGTATTTGGGGAGGGCTGGTGCTGTTTTTGTGGCCACCTCATTACGTGGCTGAAATTGCAACTATTTGTAATTCTGTCTTTGTACAGCACAGGGCACCAGTGTCAGCACTGTCCCACGTGCTGCGACACAGATTTATTACCCAGAAAACTTTAATAGTGGTAAATGTTTAATTTATGGCTTCATTTAAAAATATTAACCTAATAGCAAGGCAGATGGATGGAAACTACTTTCCATTTCCTCTTGCAGGGCTTTATGTGAAGATAGCTGTCTTCAGCTAAGAATATTGGTCTACTGAGGTCAACACAAAATGCAAATTCACTTCAATCACACAAAAAATCAATTCTTAAAATCTGTGATGTCTCCAAGCCTTTCAATATAGTTTATTAATTTCAGCTGATGAAGCCCCATCAAGCTGCTGCTTCCTGTAAAGAAGAGACTAAACCAAGGTGGAAGAGTCAAGAGTTCACAGAAAGAAGAAAGAAATGCAAATATGTTCAGCTTTCTTGTGTGGTTGTTTTTATAAGACAAATGACCACATGCATGTGGAAGTACAACATAAAATTCAATAGAAATGTAATGACCTTAAGTGGGATTTTGTCCATCTTTTAACAACTGAATTTTTTCTACCCACGAAGAAGCATCAAGGGTCACACCAGACTCAGCTACTGCTGAACATCAAAGGCAATCTCCCAAAAGCTCAGTGTGCATCAAACAAATAATTGATGCAAAAAACCCAGCACTGACTCATCATATTTGGTTGGAGTAAAGGGCATTCAGCTGGATCCCTGGAGAAATTTTACATTTCAAAAAACGGAACTATGTTCATTATTCTCCCCATTTACTCAGCTCAGCCTTTCAATAAACTCCATGACAGCTTAAGCCTTTCAATAAAGCCAAAAGTGAACATAAACAACTGAGTGAGTTTCCACAATGAGGACACCCACACACCCACTGCAGGATAAGGCACTGCCCTGTCACAGTCAAATATCAGAAAATCCCTGTTCCCGTAGAGATCCTGCAGGAAAGGATTGTATCAAACTACTGCAGTGCTCCCCTAGCACACAAAATTCAATCTTCAATGATCTGAAATGACTGAGGTATTTAACATTTTTAGGTTTTCCCATATCTGTAACTCCTGCCGTGCATGTTTTGCTTCCCTTAAAACAGGAAAACGTAGAGACCCATTGACAAGAGCACCGTGGGAACCAGATAGTTTTCTGGAGGATGATTAAAACAAAGATGATTATTCAGTTATCAGCATCAAAACCAGGAGTTTAAAGAATCCACATTGGTGTATTCTGCAGAACAACTATCTCAGTAGCAGCTTTCATCAGCCGTCAGGAAAAGAAACAGACCGACCGAAAGCCATGGAAACCACTTCTAGGAAAGAGTGAACAAATCCTTTTTGTCAAGTCCTTGCAGCCTGCCAAGAGCCCTAATGCAGTGAGCAAAGGTTTCTTTGAGAAGGAAAGGCAATCCAGGAGTTACTGCCTTGGGCTGAGATGAAACAGCTGAGAGCCGACTCTGTCACTGCCACTGGGCTGAGCCAACACTCCTGGGCAACTCCCTGTGCTCTTCTCCTCTGATTGTGCTGCAATCAAGGGAATAAAGCCAATTGGGACAGTTTGAGAAACACGCCTGTGTCTGCCCATGAGATTCTGTGGGTTTTGAACAGTATTTATTCTTCTAGACAGAGTAAAACTTTCATTCTGGAGCAGAAACACGTCACCAGGGAAAAAAAGCTTAGAAAAGTAGAACGTGGTCATTGAGAGGCTGTTGACATCAAACTCTTCCAAAAGAAGGCATAAGCAAGAAGGAAGCTTTGGTCATGATCACCTAAAATATCACCATACAGATATTTATGTATTTTTATCCATATACATGGCATTCTATAACACTTTTATCTTTTTATCCCATGAAAAAAAAACAAATTGGCTGAGCATTTTGCAGTCCCAGTAAAAACCAGTGCTGGCAACTTGGCCACCAGCTGCACCCCAAACAGCTGAACTGAACCCCAGCTGTGCTGTGACAATGCTACAAACCCAGATTTGCAATGCCTCGAGAAGACTCACAACACAATAACTGTATTTTGTGTACTGCATTCTCCCCTGGATCTGTGCAGAGCATTTCACTTTTCCACAAGACTTGGGCTGCCACCAAAGCCCCAAGTGTTCCTTTCTCACTCTGCTCAGCGCAGAGCCTGCAACTGAAATACAGAAATGCCAATGAGGAGGTTTCCAGCCTGAAAAATGATGTGTCTTTTTTGTTCCATTGCTGCTGTGGATGAACTCCTAAACAATGAGCCCATTGTTGTGTCCCTGCAGTAAATTAACCCATTGCAGCACTTCAGTGAAGGATCAGTCCCTTTACAGTCACATTTATTCTACAATAAGGAACAAGCTTGTACCTTTGGAAGGGCTTTAAACACTGGGTATCATCGGTGTGAAATGTTTTCGGAAGAATTTCTCCCAGAATAACCAGGGGAATAGAAGAAAGCACTTAATTCCATTTAACTACTACAGGATATAGTCATACCTCTCTATCTCTTCTTTACTACAGCACAGCCCTTAGAAATAGCCCAACAGAATAAATATTTTGTCCATTATTTAGACAGAGGATAGACATATAAAAGTTTTTCTTTTCCTTGCAGCCAGTCCTGCTTCAGTTACATAAAACACTTTCCAGCCCAACGAGTTAAGCACTGACAGACAAGGGGCTACAGCTGAAACACAGCTGGGAACAGCCAGATCCCAACCCTGCACTGTGTTTATCTGCAAAAAGTGAGAAAGTTATCACCCACTGTCAGCCGCATTGTTCTCCTTTCCAAATCTGGATGGAGAGAGCGTGATATTATAAGGGAGTAAATTGGGGAAAAAAAGAAAAAAAAAGAAAAAAAAAAAGAAAAGAAAAAAAACAACAAACAAACAAACAAAAAAACCACCACCAAGAAACAAGCTTTAAACCAGGCATGATTCCATGGGTTTAAAAATCAGATGAAATGTTTAAATATCATATGAAGTACTGCACAGTCAAGGTCAGAAGTGTCAAGTCAACATTCAGTGCAAGAAGCAGCCCCAGCACTCCACTGTCCAAGAGATGAACGTTCTGTTTGAATTCAGCCTTTAAGGAACCAGGTGCCAATGACAGAAAATGACATCATAGTCTCTATTTGACTATTCAGTAAGGTCTGGTGAACTTGTGGCAAGAGGTAGAGTGTATTTCTGAATTCAAACCTGGAATTCTACTCAAGGCAAAGAGAATATTTCTACATCCTCACCTAGAACTTTTGTCTGATAAATACATTCATGCACAGAATGCACCCATGTCCTTGTATTGTGACTCAAATACTCACTTCAGTCAATTTAAACAGAAGGAACAAAGCCAGTGGAATAATTACCACATATGTGTGCCTAAAGCAGCAATATACTACTGGTGTATTTGCTCATCTTTACCTCTTTTCACCTCAAGAATCTAAAGGATCTTCTAAATTGTTTTCTTTTATTTAATTCAGTGAAAATATAAAGAAAAATAAGCATTATTTAAGTACATGTACCCTACAGAATGTTTAATACATGCATTATGTCTATTTAATATGAAAGAATAGAACACATCTAAATATAGAATACATTTTGAAGTGTAATTTCATATATATCACAGTTTATGCACATATCAAAAGTAGTGCTCAAATATCTCTAAGAAAATGATGAATGACATCCAAACGCATTAAGCACGTTATTACTTCAGATAAACAACCCTTAAATTATTCTGATTTATTATTCAATTTTGCTAGAAAGCATATTTGCAAAAATTAGCCAGGGTTTTAAGACATGAAACTGGATATAAATCATTAACCAGACAGCTACACTCCTCTCACTCTCAAACTATTGAACTAGAAGCATTAATGATGGCTTGGAACTGTAACTGATGGTGAATTTTGAAACTTATCATTACAAAGTGGCAAAAGAAATGGAGAAATGTGGTTTAGAAGCTCATTTGCACACTAAGATTTAATATTTGTACATTAGTCAGGTACAACTGAAGCCTCCCCAAATATTGATAATTTTAGGTCATTTAGGGCACAAAATTGAAAACAGAGCACAAATAAATTGTATCACTTGTACAGCTTTTTTTTTTTTCCTTATAGGTTCCAAACCACTTTAAAAAGAAGGTGATGATCCCTATTTGGCAGATGGGAACAGAAGGAAAACCAAGTAATTTCCTGAAGTTGGACCTGGCACAGCCTGGGACAGAAAACTCTGTGCGTCAGTGTTTCTTCCCACCTCCCTCAAAAAGATACAAAAAGGAGGGATGTCTGTGTAACCAGATAGAGAATTCATAAAAAAAGTCCTAAACTGCAAATGAAGCATCAGTTTTAAATATTTGAAAGCCATTGTAGTATCTATTACAATGTAATACATTATTCATCCTAATTGCAAGTATCTAATTTATGCCAATATTCCCATAAGCATGAAATATCCTTCCCTTGATTAGAGATTTTAAAATATATATTTTATTGGGTTAACTGATGCCTACTCATCAATTACTCATTCAAATGTGCTGAATAACCTTGTTCTTCCCTATTTCTGTTTAGGTCTAACTGGCAGATAATATGGATCAATGATGGACAGGAGGGAACTGTTCCATACCACAACTGCCCATGTCTTTAATCATCACTGTTGTCACAGACAACGTAACTTAGAAAATCTTTAATCATTATTAGTAAACTTGATGAGTATAGAAAAAAAAAAAAAAAAACCACCTAAATTGTAACAGGCAGAACTTGAATGATGGCAACTATCAGTCATTAATGTTTCCAACTGAAAGGCATTTTGCACCTATCATCTATTACAGCAAATTAAATACGTGTCAGCCAGTCAAATAAAGGACATTGATTCATTGATAGAAGCCCCAAAGACAAATAGTACATCTGAATGAGTCCATCAGTCTTTACAGAGTTATTTAAAACAGAGTCTCAGTATTTAATGAAAGGTTGAATTTGTCTTTGGCTGGTTAATGCATTCTGTTCCCAGCTCAGATCTGAGGAGAGTTTAAGGAAAGTTATCTGAGGTCATTTCTGTGCTACACCACTTTCCTCCTGGTCATTTCCATCCAATAATATTCTTACGTGTTGTTTCTCACTTTGCTTCATCACCTTATGAATTAGATCACTTGCAGACATACTTTATCCTCCCTTTATTCAATTTCTTGGTATATTTAATAAAGAAATGTCTTTTCTCGAGCTCACCAATGGGGTCAGTTTGCAGAACAACACACACAAAACCACAGCACTCCCACGTTAAATAAAAGAACTTCAACTCCAGGTGAGAGGAATTCTCAAAAGCCAAAGAAAACGAGTATAAAGAAGAATTTAAATGATGGAATCATATTGAGCAAGATGATTAATAAAAGGAGATTAATAGAAATACTCTGAGCAACAAAGAATTAGAAACAGCAGCCTTTGAACTGGTTCTTTCACCTCACAGCACAACAACAGAACATTTTTCTAACATGACATTAGGTAAACTAAAATTTTATTACAGAAATCATCAAGATGAAGAAGTTACTGAGCTTTAAAAGAAAAATAACTGATGCTAACTCAGACAAAATATATGCATAATTTAAAGATTTAATTATTATAAACACTTCGGAAGTGATTGCAAATCTAATGTTGCAGGTCCTCTCTCAAAGAGTATCAGGAAGTTGAGTATGTAGGTTCTCCTGATTTCCTTTGGCCCATGTGGTTCTGGGGCAAAGCTTGATTTAATTTCACTTAATTTAATTTCATTTCCCAGCTGGGAAATCTCTGGGCTGTGCTGTGGCCAGGCTGTGAATACACTACAGGGATTTCAGAGCATCAATTCACCCATCCCAGGACATCTGGGGCCATCAGGAAGGGAGAACTGAGACCACAAATGATTCATTTCCTGGGTCTCAGCAATTGCTTTATGCACTCCAGGGAATGCAGGGGTGATTCCAGACCTGCCACACTGACCAGCTCTCAGGAGGTAATTTACTTTTGGTCAACGCCAAGTGATTTGCTGCAGTCTGGCAAGTGTTTGCCTAAAAAACAGCACACTGATAAAAAAAAAAATCACCTTATTTGCCCACTTTTAGGGAAGGAGCACTGCTGGGAATTCTCCTCCTGAGGGAACTGAGGAAGCCTGGGAGCAGCCATGAGAAGAAGAGAGTTAAGAGGAGGATTTTCATCAAGGTCTCCAATTTGAAATCCATTTTTAGGAATGACAATTTAGTCCTGGGAAATGAACACAGTCTGGCCTTGCAGAAGGTACAGAGTCTGTCTCAGAGTGGAGCTAATGCAGATGTCAACACACACACCTGAGGCTGGAGGAGCAGAATTTCCTATTCCTATATTCCCATATTCCTATGGCCTGATAGAAGCACAAACTCCTCAGTCTTTAGATCCAAGATCTGAGGGACAAAGGGAATCCAACCCTGTGTTACAGAGTAAATTGTTATTTTGACCATTGTGACAAAAAGCCCCAATTTTCAGTATGTGACACAAGGTAAGAGATGTTCCAGTCCTTCCCTGAGCCTGCAGTCAGCACAGGAGAGTAAAGTGCCACTGAGAAATCCCCTGAGTCCTTTCTGAATATGCATTTTTACAACCTACAGCCCTGGATGCAGTGCTATCAGCACAGGAAAAATCAGATCACAGAAATTAGGAGTGTACCTTGAGGATGTGTTCTGCTCCAGACCAAGTGCTAAGAGTTTACACCTTCATAACCATCACTTTTCTGCTACACACAACAGAAATGTTCTTGTGATGTAGCTCTGCTGTGTAAGGCCCTAGAGTCATCATATCATCTAAATTTTCCCTCCCCTAAGAATACTTTGTGATTTTTTTTTCCAATGACATTTAACTCTGAGTGGATTTTAAGTGTCAAGGAGTCAGATTTATCCAATTTTGTAATTGATATATAACCTCAGCTTTTGCTAGAATGCACAAAAAACCAAGTCATCACAACAAGGTAAACTGCAGAAATGAAATTATAGTGTTCTGCTTTATCAATAGAGGGCTCCATTCCACCTAATTTCTCTCACACAATAACCACATGGCTCAACATCACAAAAAAAAATCCCATTGCTGAGGTGGCTGAAGTCAACAGGACTTTGATTTCTTGGTACCAACAAAGCTCCTTGATTTCTTAGGACCAACAAAGAAAACAGTGCAAAGCCTGTGACATTCACTGGCAAAGAGATGAAGCATCTGAATTGCACTTTATTGCTGAAAGAATGTGAAATAATGATAGTTCTATTACAAATGAAGTGATGGAAAGGCCTGAAAGAACTTTCCAAACTGCATGTGGATGAGACAGCTGAATCTATAAATGACCCTAAATCCAAATATTCCCCACTGATCTGCTCCTCCTGTGACCTGCCTGAGCTGCTCTGGGCAGGCAGGACAATTAAATGGTCACAGAACAAACTGACACAACAAGCCATGAGGTTAAATCACAGATTAGTTCAGTTTAGAATAACTTAGATATCAACTTTCTCATCAAGAAAAACCACTCTGTGGTGGTAAAACAGTGAAGTAAAATAAAATCTGTCCAATGATTTTTTGGTGCCCTCTGCACACACCCTGCAGGTATAACTCGATATGGATGAGACAAGGTTGTGTTGGCTGCTTGGTTTCTTTGGCATCTAAAGGCAGGAAGTGTGATCTGATCCAAAGTATGACTTAAATAATTCATAAAATAATATCAAATTCTTATTATCCATTTTCAGTGAGAGAGGTATGCTGTTAAATAGAGCATTTTTCAATCGTCTGATTTTCTCAAAAGGAG
Source organism: Zosterops lateralis (assembly GCF_965231275.1). Taxonomy (NCBI): domain Eukaryota; kingdom Metazoa; phylum Chordata; class Aves; order Passeriformes; family Zosteropidae; genus Zosterops; species Zosterops lateralis. The sequence goes on from NC_139768.1 coordinate 1,274,706, forward strand.
AATTTTCATGGCTAAAACTGGTTTTGGTCCTATAAATAAGGATCATCCATCCAGTTCTAAGATCCAATCAGGCAAAGGAATGTGGAAGTTTCTGTTAAACTCTGTTAATTTATTATTCCAAAGCAACTATTGAGAACAGCAGAGTCTGGGAAACAGGGATGAACACTGAGATCACTTCAGAGAGGGAATAATTCTAGACCAAACAAGGCAAAGCAGAACCCAAATTTCAGAGGAAAACAGAATATTGCCCTTAACAAAACTCACACATTTTACTGGACAGAGCACTTTAATGGCTGCAATAATTGATTTCTCTATCAAACCCCTAAATTAAATACTTTCTTTCAGTCTTTCTTATCATCTATACATATAAATTAATTTTCATACTACTTAACTACAATCAAAGTCAATATGCATTACTTTTATTACACCTAGGGATGGCATATACACAAAACCACAAGTTCAGTTCTACATAAACAGGTATATAAAACTTCCTTGCCAATTTGTAAGAAACTCATTAGTAACCTTAGCAACACAGCTAATGAGCCAGATTTCTATTGGTAGTAATTTTAATAGCCTATATCATACTTCATTTGCTCATCTTGAAGGGAATTTACTATTTATTGGCAGAACTAGCAGCTAACTCAAACCCTTTCTCATTGAATTACATTTAAAATTCACTATTTGCTTATAAATATTTAAATTAAATACAAACAGGATTCTTGCAAGGCAAACCAAAAACACTCTCAAAAAATAAACACAAGTCTCTGCACGCTCTCTCCAGATTCATCATTTGCTTTCCATCATAAGTTTGCCTTCTCAATGCTGTAGAGTTATATAATAGAAATATAGATAAAAGTGCAGAACAGTTCCAGCAATATTTAAATTATGAGAAGCAGAAAATTCAAGGGTTTTGCTGCACTCCTTCCCTCCATGCCACACTTGCTCTTAGACATCAATGGATGTCTCCAAATATTCACATCTCTCTATTAGTGCTACAAAAAACAAGTAGCCCTCAATTTTCAACCTGCAGTTTCAGGTTTCTATTGATCCCTGGAGGGCTTAAGGGAAAAAAATTCATCCTTGTTTAGACAGCCTTCACTTAATCCTGCTGACCTACTCAAGAAATGAGATATAATGGTAATATTAACATTATGAGTCTGCAGATGGCATTTCCCCTAATTCTATCAAAGTCCTGTGACTCTACAGCCCCTCTTGGTGCTCTTTAGCCTGTTATGAACTTATTTTTTAAGCAACATCAAGAGCCCTCAGCGTCACATTCTGAAATCTCATCTTGACTCTACACTTTCTCTTTTGCTGCTGTCCCATGAGGTCTCATTTTGTCTTTGATGCACAGTCAATTTTTTCCAAATATTTTCTCCCAAATGCTTTAGAGGACTTTCAAGGGAACAAGATTAAAAAAAAACAACAGCTCCTTTCTTGCTCTCAGGAAAAAAAAAAAAAAAAATCTGCTCTTGTTTTGAAGAAAACTGCAATAAATACACAGGCAGAAGGCTGTTCACAGAGATGTCTGAGAGTCTCCTTTGACCAGACACTCCTAATTTGAGAAGGAAAAGACAGATGGTCCTCACCTGTGCCTGTAGAGCTCTTGTTTTAGCATCAAATAAAAGGGCTGCCCTCGGAAGAGAAAGGATGGAGAGCACTTCAAAAGCCCAGCACAGACCGGGTGCAAAAGTGGCAATTTTTTTTCACTTTCCACAAATCCACTGAAAAATTTGCTGCCATTCTACACCTTGTTCAGCCTAACTGTGGTCCTTGACACCAAGAGCCTGGTGACCTGCCCTGGTGGAGCTAAAGAGACTCACAGGGGACACAGGGCCAAAGGGAAGTGCCTGTTCTGTCACAGGGATTGGAAACCTCTCAAACCAAGAGCATTTCAAGTGTCGGAACAGAGAAGCTTTCCAGCAAGCACCAAGAGGAAAGCAAGGTCAAACTCAAATGAGGGGACTGGCACCAAAACTCTGCCTACCTTTGCTGCCAGAATTCTGGATGGACGGGCTCGACTTGAACCTTTCCAGAAGCCAAACTGCCAATAAACAGCAGCAGGAAATGCACGAACCCAGACATTTTCATTGTGCATTAGAGAACTTTGTGTACTTTTGTCAAGAGCAACAAAGAGCTGCAGAGAGCTTGCTTAAAGTGAAATTTATTCACTTTAAACCTCTTTTTCTCCTTGTATTAACACAGTCTATAGACTATTATGTATTAACATAAACTGTAGACTTTAATAACACTTTGACATTTTTCAGGAGATTCAGCAGAAATTCCCTACTCAAATGAGGGAGAGTTGCATGAGCCACTCCACTATTCCATCCTCTCTTACTCTTGTCTCCCATGCTGATGGTGTCAGTTTACTCAGCTTTTTTAAAGACAAATCCCATTCCTTTGCCTTCATTCTTGTGCAGGACCAAGGGAGAGCAGCACAAGACTGAGGGACAACATGCACAACAACAGGTTCAGGAGGAGGGCAGTGTGTCAGAATCGCTGATTTTCTTCCTCACTTTAACACACTGTATGGAAACTGGTAAATGGAAAATGAAGAGTTTGTTGATGAACAGAAAGGGTTTCCTAAGTTTTCTCAAGCAGTCATTAATTATATGGATAATCCAAACCCAAGACACTGACACAAACATCTGACTAGTCATCTAAACCACCCCATCCACTCAGTTTGCCTTGTTCTTGTTACTTTGCTCTCTGATTTCTTAGGAACATCAAGTAGATCTTCTCCTCACACTTTTCCTCTGACAGGAAGAAGTTATATATTCACATAATTATATATCTACTGCAAACAGCTTCTCCATATCCCAAGTCTTGATCTAGATTAGCAACTGCTTAAAAAGCAACTGCTTTTTAAGACTGCTTATATTAACAAGTGAATAATGAGCATTAGCAACAGCAGTGGCACAGATGCTCTGATTCCCTCTGATACTACTTTGTCCTTATTAAAGCAATTGAAACACTGCTGTATTCCTGTTCTTTAAAGCTTATTTAGTCTTTTTAAGAACTCAAGTACCAAAATACTTTCCCAGTTTATGATTTTTTTATTCCTTGTTTGGTGGGTTGTTTTTTTTTTTTCTTATTCCAAGTCTCACTGCCAGGTCTCCCAATCCTTCCACAGTGATAAACCATGAAACCCACAGCCCTTGGAAAGTTGTTTATCTTGGCTGGGACACTTTGCTGAAGTAATGGTGATTCCAATAAACAGACATATTCATTTGCAAATCAATACCAGAGTGGGAAATCTGGAGGTTCCAATATTCTCTAGAACCACAGACAGATTTAACTGTTTTCCCACAGCCACTGAAGGTGTTCAGAGCTCCAGTGCTGTGATAAAACACTGTGTTCACTTTTAATTACAGCAGCCAGCACGAAAAGCTTCAGTGGTTTAGCGGGGCCTTGTGGGTTTTTGTGGTTTTGCAGAGGTTTCTTTTTAATAAATTCTTTGGTCAAAGTGACAAGAATTTACATGAGCGTTGTACATAAGCAAAGCTCCTGGACACGGCACAACTGGGTCATTACATCCCTGTAAAAATTTATATATACTCTTAATTCTAATTTTAGATTACCAATTACAACACTGCAAATATTTCTCTTTAAGTGCTTATGTAGATCATTGTAAGATCAGCAGCACTTTTATTTGCTGTAAGGATCCCTGAAACTCTTATTTACCAGATAGTAAGTAGTGAGTTAAACCCATCACAAAGGGAAACTCTGGAAAGGGGAGTGAAATTAAAGGAGCAGGAGAAAGACATAAATTCTCTGGCTGGCAAAGCTGAATTTCATTTTTCCAAGTAGCAGAAACCAGAGCAGAGATAAGGACTATGCACACCACATCAGTGTGACTGCTGCTATCAGCAACACAAGCACCAGCACAGTTGATTTAAACACATCCATGGATTTCCTGCTTAAAACACTGTATTTCCTACTTAAAACCCATCTCAGTGACTCCTAATTCCATGCAGCCAACCAGGTTTTTTCCTCTGCAGCCTTGAAATGCCAGAATTGACTATTCAGCCTCAGGTTATTCACAAATTTGTTGATGCTTTGACACTGTCACTGAGTCATTTCATTCAGGATTGCTTTCCTTATCACCTGGGACTGCAGCATTCCACAACTCTCATTTGGAAATCGCAAATAGCAGTTTCTGCTCAAGTCACCATTAAACTGCAGAGAGCTTTGGGACCAAATCCTGGCTGATGTTATCATTCGCACTAAAGCATCCCTCATGTTCCCAGAGAGATCTCTGTGCTTTGCCAGGACATAGATTCTCCCTGCTCACTCACAGTAAAGGTTTGACCTTTTTATTTTATAATTATTTTACTTTTTGTGTCTTCATCATTCACAGAAAACTCAGGGCTGATGAGCCTCAGTGAGGTGGTTTTCCTACACTGTTCCTGGTTCCATTTGGGCAGCATTGCAAGTGCTCTGCATGAATAATGCCCAATTAAAAAAAAAAATTAAAAAATTAAAAAACACAGTCCTTCCCCCAGTTTACACTGAAAGGTGCAAACACTATTTGCAAACATCAGTAAAACACATCAGAAATGTGTTTGTTCTTAATGAGCTGGAACAGAAAAACCCTCAAGAGCTTGTAGTCTTTGGCTCATTTCTGCTCCAGTGTCTTTATTCTCTTTTTCAGTTGCACAGAACACAAGCATTTGCTCTCTGTTCTGTATTTCTAGACATACAAATTTCTTTTTAAATGACTGAGCTGGTCATGGTATAATCTGCAAGTTGTGCTTGTGTGTATAGATATAAAACACACAGAGAACATACATATTTTAATATTTATATGTATTTATACTACATAACCACATATATTTTACTCAGACGTGCTTGGCACTAAATAGAACAGCTATTAATTGGCTTTATTAGGTAATAACTATTAATTAATTTTATGGGGTTTTAGGATCTTCCTTTATTACTATTTTGTCTCCTTGGTATTATTATTATCACTTCTGCCTGCCACAGATTTTTTTTAAATTAGACAGTTCCACTTTTTATTTGCCTTTTATGCTGTAACCACCTTATTTCCACAGGGGCACTTCCAGTGTCAGGGTGGTTCCTGTGCATGGAAAGCATCAGGAATGAGCCTGTTTCAAACTGCACATTTTATTAAGAATTCACAGCTGGATCCAGGCTGAAATGCTCTATTTTCTAGGTGCTTCTTACTCTCAATCAAGATGCATTCAGAACTGACATTGATTTTTAAAATGCCTTTTAAAATGCTGGTATGGTTTGGAAAATAAACCCTGTGGTGCAATGAGTTTTGTTTGCAGGACTTTTTAGCGTGTTGATGTACATTTCAAAATACTCTCTAAACCCTTTTAATAATTTTATGGAAAAACTTGTTAGAGAACTTGTAACATTTTCAAGTCAATATACTCCCATTAAACACACAAAGTCATTGTCATACGTCAAGGCTTATGGGGGTTTTTTTTTTCCCTTTACAGTATTATCTAAAAATAATTTTAATGCGATTTTTTCCTTTGGAAAGCTGGAAGCAAAATATGAATTATATATCAAGACCAATCACTCAAGGTGCTTTCCTAAAGAGTGTCCTTGGAACCCAGTTGCTATTTGCACACACATTAATAAAGTGCAAAGCTTTTAAATCTGATTGCTCCGAGTTAAATGGATGGGTCAGTGCCAAACAAATTGATCTCTTCCACAGTGCACAGAACTAGAACTCCATAACAATGAAAGGACTCAATTCAATAAATAAAATACAGATTTTTTAAAGTTATCTGAGCACCCCCTTTAAATGCTCTGTATGTACAAACTGCATTGTTTACCTGAAACTCAAGCCAATACCTCCTGTTTACCTGAAACTCAAACTCAATTCTCTTTGAATAGAAAGAGAATTTTAATATTTGACACAGCGTGGAGGGGTTAAAGGCTGAGTATCTGAAAAAAGGATCACTGGAGAGGCAGGACAATCAGTTCTCTCAAATGAAACAACCAAGGGGTCAGTGGTGGCGCAGACATACCTGGCAGTATCAAATGAAAGGATGACCTTTTGGGCAAGTCCTTGGTTTGACATTTAGAACTTCAATCCCTGTTTGAGGTGAGCTCAGTAAATTGCCTGCTCTCTCTGTAACCCCAGCTGGTAAAAAAGGGACTAATGACCCTCTACCTCCCCATTTAACGCTAACAATAATCATCAGGTACCTGTCTCCATAGAAAGAGCTCAACCTTGGAAAGTGATCTTTGAATAAAAGCTGTGAAAACATAACTTGAACAAACCCCTGAGCAAGCAGCGAACAGAAACAATGGTGAAAACAGCAAATCTCTGTGTGAAAACCTGATTGTATTTCCTTCTCTGCAAATTTCAGCATGGAGAATTACCAAGTAAAAAGGTATTACTAAAAATAAAAAACTATCAGAAATTATCCTTAGGACACAAAGTCCTTCCCTACTGTCAGAGCCACTTTTATTCCCTTGTTGCAAAGGGAATTCTCCAAGACCTGAAAAACTCCCTTTTTTTTTTGCACGTAGTGGAACAACCAGCAACAAAAACGTGCAATTTCTGCTGCCTACGTGTCCAATGCCTTCTCCAGCCTCTGGAACCTTTGATGAGATCTTCCACACAGCTGCCCTCAGAAGATCTCACCTTTAAAGCGGTTTTTTCTTACCTTGTTTCTCTTCCCTGAGACCAGGAGGTGTTTTAGTCCTTGTTCTCACTCTTCCCAAGTCCCTACACCCATCACCCCATTCCTCCTCTCCCTCCCACCTGCAGACCCTTTAACAGAGCTCACTTGGCTCAAACTGTTCCTAAAAAATCACTTTTTCTGCCACATTCTGCAATTGTTCCTGTCTCCTACTGGACCTGCCAGATGCCTTTAATAGAGTTAATCACATTTCTTCTTGACCTCTCTCCTGGTTTTCCTCTTGTGACGCTCCAGCATTGTCCCTCCAGGGAATTCCCTTCCTGTGAAATTCTCCAAGTTCCCACACCCATTCCCTCTGTAATCTTCTTTCTTTACATTAATTCCATTCAGCAAACCAAACTAGAAAAAAAAAAATAAAATAAAATCCCCTGCCATTCATATGCTGATGTGTCTTGATCTACTTCTCTGTGAGACATTTTTCATATTCTGGTCAGTCTAAACTGACTGCAGTCAGCATATCCCTACGAGCTTCATGTGGATAAGGAGATTTCTCAACACTCTCCCTTCAAAAAGCAAAGAAAATCTTTTTTTTCAGTCAAAATGGACAGCCAGAACATCAGACCTGCCAATTTGGACTACAACACAAGTGTCATCTTTGACTCTCACTTCTTATCCAGGATAAGCCCAAAATCTCAGAGATCCTTCAGACACAATCTCTCTAATAAACAGGTTTTTTAACCCATCTGTAATGCAGAAATTCCTCTCCCAGCTCTGATGATATTACATATTGATTACTCCCAAGTTCATCTTTCTGACCTTAAGAATCACAAGCTCCTCTCATATCTCAGTGAAACTTCTGCTGAAAGGAGGATCTCTAACCCTTTTCTTTGATCATTTCACCCAACTCTTCATATTCCTTCAAAAATTCTCTTGTTACCTGTCACATCAAAGATATGCTAAGGATTTTCACTTCCAATCTTATCCCAATCCTCCAGGTTATCTCTAATTCATCACCAACATTCTGCCCTTAGTGCCAACCTCCTTCACCTACCCCTGTTTATAAAAACATTTCCACAAGTATTTTAAAAAATCCTTAGTTTGGTTTAGTTCAAAATTTTATTTTTATTTTCAAAATGCTGATTTCTAAGATGATGAAGTGAGGACACTGTTTGTGTCACGTAATATTCATTATCAACCTCTTTTACTCCAAAGATGTCTTGGTCATTTCTTGCACACTGCAAATTTTTAGGGACACACATTCATACAGCACCCAGTAAAAATCCCAATTCATAATGAGCCCCTCAAGTGCAACAAGCATAAAAACATCAGGAAAAATCATTATTAACACAGGGCTACACCCCCTTTTCCGAAAGAGCTCTCAAACCCTTGCCAGTTTTGCAGTATTTTCCAAACTGAGGTACCAAGGTAAATGAAAAACTCACCTATATCTCACCTGAGCTCTTCTCTCACACAGTGCACTGAATTCTGTGCTGCCAGCAATTAGTAAAGGCTGCAACAGGGTTGTTTTTTTTTAAATTAGTTTGAAACTAAAAATAAGTTTCAGGTGAACATAATTTTATTTCACCTGCTGAAAGTTGCTAAAAAACCTCCTGGGAAAAGATGCCAAGCAGGTGCAAATTATTATCAGCAATTATTACTCATCCCTTCCAAGGGTAATGGGCTTTTTCTGTGACCTCTAGGACAACAAAAAAAAAATGTATCTGTGATTTTCTCAAGCCAGCACACCAGGCTAGAGGTGCATTTTAGGGGAGAAATGATTGTGCATCAGTCCCTGTGCTTAGAAAATATGGAAGAAAGTCAACCTGCACCTAATGGTTCAAAAATTCAATATTAAATACTTAAGAGTATTTATATATATCTAATATGTCTAATCCTCAAAGCCCAGCTTCCCCAGAACAATCAGCAGAACACTTCACTAGATTTATATGAAAAAGTAAAACTGGAGGATGGTAAATAATTTTTTTATGTCCATTATTTTTTTAGATTTTTGTAAGGCAAACATATTTTCTCATGTACCTGTGCTCTGCCAGTGCCTTACAGCAGGCAAACACTTGTATGGTGATCAAATGCAGCTGCAGGAGCCTATTTTAAAATTAATCAGCCATAAATTAATTAGTAATGTCTCCTTTCTGGTAAATTATACCTAAATTGCAGAAAATTATCCTTGCTGAGAATGATAAAGTCATCTACAGCTTTCAAGTATTTTAAAGAAACATTTTTGCATATATTTATGTATTATATATAATATATAAATAATTATATATATAAAATACATATATGTATTATATGTATACATTATATATATGTCTTTTATATATGTATGTATGCATGTATGTATATATGATATATATATACACTAAATATATAAAATATATTATATATATTATATTATATTATATTATATATATTATATATTATATATTATATATTATATATTATAACATATATAATTATTATATTTATATTATATATTATAATATAAAATATATATTATGTAATATATTATTACATATACTTATAATTATAATATATAATATATATTTGTTATATCTATTTATAATATATATTTATTATATATATATATAATGATATTATTATATATATATATGATATATAATGGTCATTATAATGACCACAGATATGTCAGAGTATTCAGCTCCACTTTGCACTATGCTAAAAATAAAAATGCATAAGAATATTATCTTTAAATTGCACAAGGTGTTGTTATCACCCAAACAACCTGAAGTTAAATAATTTGGAAATCAGATCCATGAAGGAGTAGGTGGAGGGGGGTTAGTTTTTGACAGCCTTGGGGTTTTTTGTGCCCACTAGATTTGTCCTCTCAGCTCTTGCAGAAGCCAGAACTAAAGAAAGTGGCTTTTCTGTGTCCCAATACAACATTTGTGTCTTTCCAAATCATAAACACATCCTGCTCCTTCAAAAAAGCCCCAAAAATGAATGCAGCCTCTCCTAACAGACAGAATCTTCCCTATCCTGAGGTTAAATCTCTTTAGAGTTCCAGATCAGCAAGTGAAAAAAAACCAAAAAATGTTGAAAAAGAAGGTTTGTTAAAAAAAAAATAAATTACTGAAGCTCACAACAGACATGAATGCTGATTCATGATACCTTAACAATTTTTTTCAGCTGGATGTTTGGCACAGTTTCCTTTAGCCTTGACATCCTGACGTGCGGACAGCAGCAAAATTTCAAAACGACTTATGTTTTAGCAACTGAACACCTGCACTGAAACAAGGACCCAAAAAACACAGGGAGGATGAAGCATTTGGGGCAGGAGAAGGAATGCCTGGTTCCTGTACAGACAGATTTATTGACATTTAAAAATACATGATCCTTGATGTGTCATCAGATTCACAACATGAGCTGAGAAATCAGATCCCTTCAGATCAGACATTGATGACACTGAGAGATTTGGTAAAAAACTGCCACTAAAGCAGTATTTAGACTCAAAAGGGCTTTGTGTACCTCTGGCAAATTTATCCAATTGCTGTAGTTTTGTTGTTTTTTTTTTTTTCCTCAATTGACCCATAATAAAACTCCTATCAGTTATTGTTAAATAAACAAAACTGGATTCAAGCCTCCTATCTCTCATGATTTCAATATTCAGGTTCAAAATCTCATGCAACATTCTAGTGGAGTAAAAAAACAAAAAACAAAAAATTAAAATTATTGTGACTTCTACCTGCAGCAGTAAAAGGAATGTCATTTAAATGAAGCTAAATAAGCAATTCATAAAGTCATTTGTTCAATATTTTTCCCCCCTCTTTACAGTGTCTATGAATCCATGGAATTGAGTGTTCCAAACACATATGACTGGGATCCCTGTGAGAATAACCCCATCCCCTGGATTAGTCACAAAATGTAGGAGGGTTTGTGTTTTTTTGGCCCAGTGGAAAGAAACTTGCTTCAAAGCCAATTTATCCCAGAATGGGAGGGCTTTGTTTTCACTCAGGTTTTAGCAATTCAATGAGCTTTGCTTGGGCTTTAATTATAATTAATATTCTCTTTAAGCACCAAGAGTCTTAGCATATTGAAAATGTCAACAATAGCAGACAAGATTTTAGCTCTAAGGAAGAAATAGAATACCAGAGGAGGATTTAGAAGAAATAAGGCGGGCATAATTTAACTTGAACTATTGAAAGAAGAAATGTATTATTTCTGCAGTTGTGTTACCAGCACTCACAAATCACCAGCAGCTCTTTAAACACAGAAATTGCCTTCTAAAAACAGAAGAGGCAGAATATTTTTTTTTCCCCAAGATTATGCAACAATATTTCGAGATGTTTGTACACTGCATATAAAACAGAGAGATGGATTAAAATGTTGAAGGTTTGCAACATAAATTAAAAAAAAAAAAAAAAGAGAGAGAAAGAGATGAAGAGTTAAGTGCCAGAAAATTAATATTGAACTTTTTTCCTGTTAAATTCTGAGAAGTGAATATCCCTGGAAAACCATTCCATACAATTTGCTTGTGGGTGCAAATTGTTCAAGATGCCATAAATAATTCCCTCAGCTCCAGTGAAGTGATAGCACATCACCAAGTGCAGAAAGAAAAAGAGAAGGCCAAGTTCCAACTCAAAGTGCTCTGGGAAGAAGCAGCTCAGCACCTTCAGTGACCAGCACTGAAGGAAGGCCACAAATCACTGTGAAATAATCCCAAAAGCAGGATATCTATATTTATTTTAAAGAATCAGCCAGGACACTTTGCAGGAAGTAGGGTGAAAAAGGAACAGAGGAGCCTTTTCTTTGCAATGAGGACACTGAGGTGATTATATAAACAGGGCAGAGATAAATTACACCTGTTTAACACAGTCTTCTGCTGGAAATTTTTAGCTTCAGCTCAGAATTGGAATTGCTGTGATTCACAGCACTGATACAGCAGTTTTGGTATTAATTTTTAAAAGAATTAATCTTGTTCTCTTTTATTATAGCTTTCTTTTTTAAAACTTGCTTGCTGTCCCAGGCTGCTGTGCTGCAGGGATATGCATTTAACCTTCCTGCAGCCAGGCAGCCTCACAAGGATCTACAGCACTTTCAGACATCCACCTCAACAGAAACATTTTTCACTCCAGTGAAGCTGCCAAAAAATACAAGTAATGCTGAGTTAAAGGTTTTGTAAAGCTGATAATGCCTTCTTTTTTATAGACAATAACTACATGCAACTGGGTTACAGCCTCCATTTCGCTGGCGCTCAAAAGGAAAAGTTGTATATAAACCTTGCAAAGAAGGAAGAGTAAAGTCTGTGAAGCAACTGATATCACGTATATTTATAAAGACAAATCCTATTAAAACACATAAACCATGTGTTCTATGAAGAATTGAGAAAGCAAAGCCTCCCCAGAGGTCAGGAAGTGCAAATCTGCCACAGGAAACTGGAGAAGACCTTTCCCTCCTCTTCAGATGGGTTGGATATAAAAAGTACGAAGTCTAAACTTATTCACACAAGCAATGTTTCCTGGCAGGTCTTCAGAAGGGCTCCTGGGTCAGCTGGAACATCCTGCACAGCCCAATTGAGGACAAACTGCTGGCCTGATTCACCAGAGTGTTTTATCCAGTGAACTCTGGAGTGCCCTGCAGAACGGTCCCTCCCTGAACTCCCATTGCCCCACTGACCTCCCTGTTAAAAACATTCTTCTCTTTAGCTTTGGGTCATTGCTTCCTGTTGGACAACCAGGATCACCTTAAATAATTCCTCCTCCTCCTCCACTCCTGTTTGCTCTCAAGCACCTGGCAGCTCTATTCCCTCAAAACGTGTTCCTGAGATCGTGCTCTCCCATCCTTTCAGTATTTTTGCCACCTCTCTGAACTTCTTTCCATTTATTCATTTCACTGTACAGCCCTTCATGAGAAAAGTAGTCCATAAAAACAATACTTCTGTTTGCAATTGAAGAAAAAAACATATCCACTGCTGAGTGGAAGGGGGAAGTGAATCCTCACTGTCTCAAGGAAACCAACAGAAAAGGTAAAAGTGCTAAATCTTCCATTTCTGAATTATTAGTTTTTCTTATCACCTTGCAAGAGGATCACGTACTTTTCAAAAAAATTTATTTTTTTTTTCCTGGCACCTCTTAAAATGGAGACAAATAAATCTGGGATTTTAGCAGATGGAGAAAGGAACATTTAAGGAGGGACACTCTTCAGATTAGGTTTGTTTCAGTCCCTAAATGCCCTTTTAATGCATAATCTAAGATAGTTAACATTTTATAAATGCATTTACCATCCCTGTTGTGAATAAAGGCTGATTCCAGGATTACAGCAATACCATTGAAAAGATTTTTTTTTTCTTCTCTGTTCTTACAGTCAAAGCAGTTTCATAGCAAAACACTAAATCTTGAAGATTCACAAAAGGTCCATCATTTCTCCTGCAGTAACTTTGACACAGGACAGAACCAGGCACTGAGATGTTAACAGAGTTAAATGAAAACCAAGCCTAAATAAAAATTAGAAAAATGTAATTCCTCCACGATTCAAAAGTTTTTTACACATGAGATGGCAGAGCCCCTTAACTTTGTACATCCCAAATCAGATCAGATCTCCCTGGCCTCCATAAGAGATAAGACAAAACCCAAATCTGTATTTCTAGGAAGAAAAATGTATCACTTGCGGTACCAAACCAGGCAAAATAGATCTTGTAGCTGATATTTATGATTTGTGCTAAGAAAAATCTGTTAAATCTGTTTATTTCAGGTTTCATAATCACAATGCTGTTCTTATTGTTTTTGTATTTTACCAGAGGGTTGGTGCTCAGCACCTGGTTTTCATGAGGACGTGCTATTGGCCAATACATTTCAATAAAAATCCTGTTGAAATTTGTCAGACAGTTTTTCCCTACTACAAAATACCAACTCAGAAAAAATGAAAATCTTAATAAGAAACCTCATTTTCACAAGAAATTTTCCATTTCCACAAACAAAGTTTTAAAACCTCTTTATGCTTCTGGTTTTTTTTTTTCCCTTCCTAACTGGAGTTAAAGAAAAAAAAAAAGGAAATAAATAAGGGCAAAATCTAAAAATAATATCTTAAAATTTTCTTCTAGCATTGCTACTTAGATTTTTTTTTTCAGAGGGCTTTTTTCTCCAAAAAAACCTAAAAAAGCCCTCAATAATTTCCAAGGTGCAGAGTGAGATTGATAACAGTAAAGATCTATATGGTACCTCCAGTATAAAACACCAACTGTGGAATTGAATAAACCCATGGAAAGCACTCACTGCCACATGTTGTGGATTATATATTTCAGTAAAATACATAAAAATGCATTTTTCATTTAAAGCTGCAGGTTTTTATTCTAAACTCCTTGAAAATGTGCTGTAGATAATTAGTTGCACTTATTGACTGAGGTATTGAAGAGCTGCAGTCATTTTAACTCTCCACAAAATATAAGTTCAGCCTCTGCCTGGGAAAGATTCTCCCCTCTGCACCTCACACCTCAAAAGCCTTTGGAGAATTCCTTTTCTAAGATTTAAATTTTCTCTTGTAAAGCTTTTTTTTCTGAATCAATCAAGATTCAATAGAGGAAGATTGGCAAATAAATTACTTTTCATTTCTGCCCACTCCTAAAACTCCTGCAGGGAGCTGGTAATACATCAGGATCATTAGTCTTAATGCCTGTAATACACAGGGATTTAAGGTGAAGTGAGGAGTAAAGGGTTTAATGCAGTTTAATATTGGTCCCTACACTGGGGACACCTCAGGGTCCACCCAACAACCCCAGAGTTGTGTGAAGGGGGACACAATTTCAACCCAACTGGGGTTTGAATAGAATATTTCCTTTTAATCAGGTTTGGATACTTTGTTAGGACTCCCTGGAAAGCCAAGCAATGTGCATTTCTCAATTGACCCATAAAGCCTCATAAAACTCCTATCAGTTATTGTTAGATAAACAGAACTAGATTCAAGCCTCCTGTCTCTCATGATTTCAATATTCAGGTTCAAAATCTCGCGCAACATTCTAGTGCAGTAAAAAAAAAAATAAATTAAAATTCTTGTGGTTTCTACCTGCAGCTATATATATATCTGGGATTTTAGCAGATGGAGAAAGGAACATTTTTGTCAACTGTTTAAGGAGGGAGACTATTTAGATTAGGTTTGCTTCAATCCCTAAATGCCCTTTTAATGCATAATCTAAGATAGTTAACATTTTATAAATGCATTGTAAAAGGAATGTCATTTAAATGAAGCTAAAGAGGCAATTCATAAAGTTATTTGTTCAACATTTTTGAAAACAACAGTTTGAAAACAACTGAGCTGTTGAGAGCTGCACACACTTTGAGGTCACCAAACTCCCTTCATTCTTCTACTGGAAACACCTGAAGAGAATTTATCCCTCCCTGTGCTTAGTCTTTTCCAATCTACCTATTTGCCTCATTTATTTAGGATAAAATTTACCTTGTAATTTAAAAAAATCACTGATGAGCACAAATGTGGATAATTTACTGAGGGTGTTATGGTAAAAAAAAAATCCTAATGAGCTAATTTGAGTTGATTTTTTTTTTAATTTAACAGGCTTTGATCCAGCAAAACTGATAATGGAAACAGGTCTCATCCACATTTTAAATTCCTCGGTTCAGTCATATCCCTGGTTAGTTAAAAAAATAAATTCAAACCCCTATTTTATTGCCAAAATCTTAACTAATGAATATACAAACTTAAACTGAGGCTCAGATTCCATTCTCAACTCTGACACATAAAGCGCTGTAAAATAATTCATTACTTAATATTAAGAAAGCTGGATAAAACTAATTAATGCCAAAACTTAGCCCACAGCACATTAATTAAAAGTTTGCCCAACAGCCACCTCCCTGTCCTAATTAGCATCACTGATTTCAAGAAACCACTGAGAAGACAAACATATAATTCCAACTTCATATTTCATAAAAATCTCTTTGATTCAACTTTTAAAGATCAATAATGGGCCCCTTTAATACAAATTTGGAGATTTCCACAGCAAAGACAGCTCTCTCAGGCACGTCATGTTTCATTTCTAATGGATTATTGCAGATTTTCTGCTCACTTGGTAACAGTGGTTGAAATCCAGGACACAGAATTATTGATATAGAAGAGAACCAGACAAAAATAATTACCCCCCATAGAGCTGTATATTATATTATATTATATTATATTATATTATATTATATTATATTATATTATATTATATTATATTACACTATACTATAATATACTCTATTATATTATATTATATTACATTATACTATACTATATTACACTATATTATACTATATTATACTATACTATATTACACTATATTATACTATATTATACTGTATTGTATTATATTAATTATATTGTATTACACTATATTACACTGTACTATATTATAGTATAATATACTATATTACATTTTACTATTATATTATTTAATATTACATTTTACTACTATACTATTTAATATTACATATTACTGTTATACTATACTATATTACATTTTATTACATTATATTACACTATACTATATTATATGATACCATATTATATTACATTATATTACACTATATTACACTATACTATACTATATTATAACATACTATATTATATTAAATTACATTACACTATATTATATTATATTATTACATTACATTACATTATACTCCACTATATTATATTACATTAAATTACACTATATTTTATATACTATAGTATATTACATTATATTACATTATATTACATTATACTATATTATATTGTATTGTATTATATTATACTATACTGTATTATATTATGTTATGTTATATTATATTATATTACACTGTATTATATTATATTAATATCCAGCCAGTGATGCCCCATTTGCATTAACCACAAATCAAGCATTCCACGGAGCCTGTGATATTCCAATTCCCCAGCACTGGAATCTGACAATCTCATTTAACATTAAACAACCAACACTGCCAAGAAGGGCAAAACAGGGTCACAATAAATGCTTCTGAATTCTTGAAAAAAAAAAAAAACAAAAAGCTGCGGACTGACCTCACTGATGAAAGTCTGGGCTCCCCGTGGGCTCAGGAGCAGGATTGCCCTTCTCAACGTGTCCCGGTAGCGGTTCAGCTCCTCCGTTTTCATGGTGGTGAAAAGGTTGGAAAACACCCTGCTGATGTTCCTGTCCACTTTCTGTAAGGACACGTCCAGTCCCAGCCTGGAGGCCTGATCCAGGAATCCCTGCAGCCCACGGATGTCTGCAACACAGGAGGGGAAATAAAATAATAATAATAATAATAATAATAATAATAATAATAATAATAATAATAATAATAGTAATAATAATAATAATAATAGGAGAAGAAGAGAAGAGAAGAGAAGAGAAGAGAAGAGAAGAGAAGAGAAGAGAAGAGAAGAGAAGAGAAGAGAAGAGAAGAGAAGAGAAGAGAAGAGAAGAGAAGAGAAGAGAAGAGAAGAGAAGAGAAGAGAAGAGGAGCCACTGCATCAACCTCACCTAGTCAGCCAAGCAGCAATAATTAAGTGGAAAAGAATTGGTTTTTTTTTTTTTTACTTTTTTCCCTGCAGTGCTCTCTGAAGAAGAGTATTCCACACAGCCATTTTTCACAGAGTGTGCCAACAGGGAAACTCCATCGGGGACCTTTCCCTGAGAATGACCCTTAGGAAGAGTCTGTTTGTACTTTTGGGTGGCTCTGCAAACCTCCCCAGAGGCTCAAGGCTCTGGGGGTTTAACAGTGCAAAAACAACAAAGTCCCACCCCAACAGTGTCACTGTTCAAATAAAAAAATCCAGGAGCAGATAAGTTTGCAAGGGATAAATCACTCACACCTGAACTTTTCACTTTCTATAAACTTACAGTTGCTTTTCCTAAGAAAAAAATACAATATCCAGAACATACACAGTCTTTCTTCTGATTTATCCTTTTTTCCCTGTCCTGGAAATAACCTGCCTAACCAGAGGTTTATCATTTATGCATAAACTCATAAAAGAATACACAAAGCCCCAGTGTAATTACAATACATTTTAGTTTAAAAAAACCAAAACAAAACAAAACAAAAAAAGGCAAAATAACAGAAATCACGCAAACAGAGCCATTCAAAACACGTTCCTTTGAGCTCTGTGCCTCAACCTCAGGATGATTTGAAAAAATATATCCTTAAACTGCTAAATACTGCAGGTGTGCTGAAATAATGACAGTGACAAACAACCACCATTTACAGGTTAAAGCATTTCACTAAAGTTGCCAAAGTAAGTTTGGAATTTATGAATTTAAATTAATCAGACAGCATTCATTACTATACCTATTCAGACCTTATGGATATGTGTGACCAAAAAAAAAAAAAAAAACCACGAATATTTTTCTTTCAATGATGTTTAGTCCTTCAAAATTACTGCAGTTAGGAGATTCCCTTCCTCATGGTTCAGTAATGACTTGTGTTTTTGTGCAAGCCTCCAAAGGAAAGCTGTTTACAGAAGATTAACTGTGCTGAGATTGCTCTGGGGGGTTTTTGCCTCCCATTTTCAGCTGACCTGATGAACTACCAGTTAGAAATATTCTTGTAGACAAGTACAAAATACTGGATGCACTTGGTGAGACTGTCTGGACTCAGAGGGATGTTTTATATTGCCTTACAAAACCTTTCCCCCAAGGAAAACAGAATATTTTCCCGTTTGAGAAATGGAAAGGATGCTGAGTTTTTCCAGCTTGGTGAGAAAGCAAAATCTGAGATGGATGAGATTGTCCAAGCTCGAGTGAGCGAGCACAATCTGGGAGTTTTTCACAGATAGAAGTGAATGTGAATTTATTCAGCGTTGGCAATTAGAAAGAACTGTGTGATGATGATACCTTCCTGAATGCTGACACGCCTGCTCCTGTACTTGACACTGGGAAAAACTGGGAAAAAGGAGGACGGGATTTAAAGGTGGAAGTGGGAACTGCAGAGAATTGCTGGAAGAGGTGACTAAAGGCTTGAGGTGCCTCCATAATGGAATCTTTCTTCACAAATAATTATTCACAACAATTACCAAGAGGGCAATCATTTCTTAAAATGTATCAGTGCACAAACACACAAACATGCCCATATGCAGCAGCATCTGTTTATAAGACATAATAAATTAGGCTCAGTCTTATTTTATCTGACATCACACGAGGGAGTGCCCTCATTTTTTTTTCCCTCCATTTAAAAGATCACAGGTCCATGAAACATTAAAAAAATGTAAGCTTTGCTCCACAGCAGCTGAAACAAAAAATACTCACAGTTAAACTTACAAATTTCTTTCCACTTCTCATAATCTAGGACTGCTAATCCTTCATTCTCTTCAACATTAAAAGGAGTTTGATACAGTTCACATAGAATTTGATTAAAATAAAGGGTTATATAAACAGTTTTGTCTGTTAAAATACAATTGTTTCATGTCTTTGGTAGTCTTAACAGTGATTTATTTATTAAAAAGTTTGGATTCTAACATTAGAGAGTTATCCTGGACCATCACTGATGAAATAATTCCTTGTGCCCATTCATTTCACACTTTGTAGGCAAAGTACAGCAATTCAAATTCTCACTTCTGTCTGGAACAAAGAGTTTGATGTAGGGAGAGAACCTACAGCCACCTGTGCCCTCAGTCTTAAAATTACTTGCTTTTCTCAGGTTGGAGCCTGAGAAAACTCACACCAACATATTTTAATTTTCTAAATGACCCTCTGATTTGTGCATGCTCAGAATGAGGCAATATTTGAATATTTTCTCTTAGAGAAGATCAGTTTCTTGAAGAGGATGAAACAGTTCAAAAGGAAAATTGTTCTAGAGAAAACACACCTCTCATAAACGGGATCCATAACACCACACAATAATTGGGTACATTTACAATAGTCTAGTCAATGACAATCATGGAATCAGCAGCTTGGAAGTGGAATTAGAAAGAAGACAAAAAAAAAGGCAAATTTCTTATGAATTATGAAAATTCTTTGTGCCTCTTCTGTTACATCTGTTCAAAATCTGTGTCTGAGAACCTTCTCTCTAATGCTGACAGATAAACCACACCTGCAGGTCTGACAACAGAATTCCGGGACAATTTTAGGGAAAACCATTACAAGGAGGGAAGGAAAGCTTTGGCACACTGCTAAGATGTGAATTCTGTCACTGTGACTACAAAACTAATGCTTGCCATAAATAAATAAAGGGTGTTATTGAACTATAAGGAATAATGGAATATATAATTTCCTGCTGGAGGTTAGCTTGGGTACTGTGCTGGCTGATTGGAACACAAACATAAAAAAAATAGTACTAAATGTGGCATTATCTTATTGTCACCTACAAAACACTTCATTTTTATTACATTATTTATAATCCTTTTTCATACCAAAAAAAAAAAAAAAAAAAATTCCTAGAGTTTCCAGTAACATTCATCTTTTATGAATTTACAGGCTCTGATTCACGGCCTTGACAAAAGAGCTTGAAGCTATTATTTCTGTGTGAAACAGCTGCGTGGCTGGGCACAGCTGGCCTTTTAGGATGGCTCATTGCAGAAAGGAATTTCCAGGAGGTAAAGAGCACTGGATCGTCCTTTCAACACCAATTCCTAACCCCACTTGACAGAAAATAAGAGGCAGCACATGGCCAGGAAGCATTTTTGCTTTGGGTGGAAAACAGCTGGAAGCAAAGTGAAGCACCAAGTTTGGAGCTCAAGAAGCACCAGGATGTAATTTCACAGCCTGTCATTCCCATCCGAGCAGAGCCTGGGAGGACCGAGTGTCGTCACCCAGTTCT
The DNA here is from genome assembly GCF_965231275.1 of Zosterops lateralis. Taxonomy (NCBI): domain Eukaryota; kingdom Metazoa; phylum Chordata; class Aves; order Passeriformes; family Zosteropidae; genus Zosterops; species Zosterops lateralis. The sequence goes on from NC_139768.1 coordinate 1,295,092, forward strand.
GTTGTCAAATAACCTACGCAAATCCTTTCGCTGGCACATTTGTAAAAGGGAAAAATAAATAAGTGTGAAAAACAATGAGATCAGGCAGGAGATGGTGGGGTTTTTGGAGTTTTCTTATTTGCGGGTTGCAGGCTCTACACTTCACACTTTTTCTTGTTGTTTTTTTTTTTCCCCTCCCCAGTGTCAGTTTTTATTTGATGATATTTAAAGTAGTGAGGAGAGTGTCAAGTAGGCTTGGAGAGTTTCATTATTTTAGCATTTATACACTTATAAAAATATGTTTACTTTTTTCAAGAATTGAGGAAGGGTATTCATTGTTCTTTATACTTAAACTCCAAGAGAAGAAAAAAATAACATTGTTTCTTCTCATTCAAAGATAAGCTTTATTGTCATTTTGATTCTCTTCAAATTGGACAATTATTTCATTTCTTGGCACAGAATAAAACACACATTTCCAGGATTCACTGATTTGAAAGATAATACAAAAGCACTCTGAAACAGGTTTCTTAAACCACTTCAGTTTCATGGGTTTTATTCTTTTTTTTTATTTTACATTGGCTGTTCTTCCTAATCCTCACAACTGCAAATTGTTTGCATTAGAAATAAGGGATAATGTGCCTGGTGTTAGAGACACATATCCTGATGATTAGACTCCTGCTGCATTGTCAGCTTTCTGAATAAATTATTCTGAATTCCAGATTTGTGTCCTTGCTGCTACTAACCTACTTGAAGGACTTGAATATATTCTAGAATTTCAGAAAACTGGAAGTGGACAAACTTCAGAAGTGGCTCTTATTCTTCAGTCAATAAATAACAAAATTTAATTTCTCCAAACACTAGATAGAAGACTATTGTAAATATTCCCAAAAGGGAATTATTTTGTCCAAATAATCTAGAAGAATCAGACTTTGAGCAAGCACTGAAACTTCCAATCTAAAATACTCACAGAACGATTTTAACTGCTCAAATAGAGTGATGAGACCAGGATGTATAACAACATATCCTGTTACAACAGAAATGACTGCATTAATATTAGAACATCAATACTTATTGCAGCCAAGTACAAATGTGAAATGATATTAAGACAATCTATTTTCTACTTTTTCTTTTTTTCCTCTGCTCTTACAATGTCTCCCCCCAAGCTCGTATTTCTCACTTCACCTACATCATTTCCTCAGGTGTCTTTGCCTGCACATTCCCACCATCAGTGCTAAGATATTTATTTTTTTTTTTCCTACAAGCATTAAAACTCACAGTTTCAAAGTGTGTCCAATCTAGTTACCTCATTCCTAATTAAGTTTTAGTTCAAGAAACTTTCTACTAAAAAAAAAATTAAAAAAAATCCTTGGCTTCTTTGCATGTTTTAGATATGCCAGAGTTCACAGTAACACCTCTGCAATTATATCCCAATTTCATTGCCTATTTTTTTTTAATAAAGAAATGAAATCAGGAACTAAGTAGTCGTTATTACAGCAAGGAGATATAATATCAAGTACAAGAATTCCACTAATTAAATTGGATACTTCTTATTCTTCAGCTTAGCTAAAGAACAGCTGGACCAAATGAGACCAGACAGGAAATTCTGAGCTTCGTGACCCGTCACTGACACACAGGGAATAAACCAGGAGGAATTGTGGATCCTTCCCTTGAATATTCTCCCAAAAATTCAGTTTACTGCAAGGAATTCCTCAGACAAGTGGAATTTCTCTGGATTTCTATGCACTAATGGTCCACATCACCCTCCATAGCTTTTTTCCTCCACAGAACAAATGTAAAATTTGAGCAAATGTAAAATTTAAATTTAATGTAAAATGCAAAATGTAAAATTTAAGCAAATGTAAAATTTGAGCATCCAAATCAGTTTTCAACCAGCATAAAAACTTGGGAATTTTCAGAATCCCATTAGATCTCCCATTTCTCAATTTTGCCTTTCCCTCTTGGACACTCCTACTGACAGGGAACAAACACAAAGCAGCGTGCCTGAATAAACACACCTAGAAGCTGCACAATCCTTTCTCAAAGACACAAGAAAAAAAGCAAGAAGTGAGACATTTCAGGAATAAAAAAAATAAAAATAAAGCAGGCTATCAGAAACTTAAACTTTGACAAATGCATGGAATATTAATTCACCATTTAAATCAAGATCCCAGACTGACATTTGACCACTTCTCCATAGAAACAAAAAGTCCCACCACGGGTGTTTCCATCCAAACATCATCAGGATCAACCAAATGCCAACTTCCACTCTGAACTCCTTGTAATATCAAAGCTCGAAGTTTCTATAACGGCTGCAGAAATTTTCCATACTGCCCACATCCATATTCTTTTCCCAAAGATAAAAACGACTTTGAATAGAGGCAAATCAAAGGTTATTTTCACTCCCAAACAGCTGGAAAAGGGACAGAATGCACCATAAAAATCCAGATGTGCTGCATGCACAAACAGATGCGTCCAGACTCGTCATAAAAGGTTAAAAAATATTGAAGTGACTCTGAACAACTGATGTTTCACACCTGGAGCAGCTGATCCAAGCTGAAGGTGGCTGGAGCTTCCCAGGAGGCCCAGAAGGACAAAAACCTTTTAAAGGCTACAACAACCCTTTCACATTTAGCATGAAAGGTCAGCCACAGGTCTCTCCTGCTGGATTTTAACACTCAGCATTCAAAAGCACAAGGGAAAGCACCTCAGGAAATTCGTTACTGCTGGAAACAATGCACACATATGCTACAGCTGATGTAAAAAGGGAATTCACTGAAGAACCAGCGTTCCTGTTCAAATCATCCATTTGATTCTTCCAAGTGCAATAATTGCCAACTGTCTGCTCAATGGTGAACCACTGAAATGAGCTGTAATAGCTTCTCACCTCACTGCTGCTGTTTATACAGTGAAATACCTTTCAAGGCACTACACAGTGCAACAGCTGTATCTTCCTGTGAGACCAAAAATATCTGTATTGGCAAAAAAAAATCCCTTTTCTGATGTATAGACTCAGTTGAAATGAAATATTTTTCACATAAACTAATTTTAATCATTGCATTAAACTGCTGAGTTTACTATTTGCTATGACTGAGTACCAGAAATCTAAACATCCATCCACCAGTACCTTAAAAAAACATTTCTTTTTTTTCTCTGAGATGCAGCCATATTTCTGAAGCCATATTATTTTACATGAATATCTGAATTAATAGCACCCATTTAAGACGTTGGGGCTGTCAGCTTTCACACAAATGTAGCTGTTACTGTATGGTCACTTTGGTTTATTGTATTTTGACACCCTTCAGAAATAAGACTAGATAAGAAAATAAGACTAAATAAGAAAAATCAATAAAAGCATCCCAAAACAAACCAAATGTGCAAAGGGAATAGCTGAAATAGAGAGGCAAAGGTTCTCTCTTGTCAGTCAGAGAAAACCAGGAGTCACCAGAGAGATTCAGTGTGTGTAGCTGAGTGTCCAGCAGAGAACTCAGCAGCTCATCCCTTTGGATTTAATGGATTGCAGAGTGAGTCCCTCTCATTTAATCAGCCTCAAATACTGCACGTTCTGATATCAAGAGAGATGGCAATGAAATTACTGCAGATAAAGGAATGAAATCACTCCTTGAGGATTGAGGGAAGGCCACTGGCAGGAACACCTTATTCCTTCACATTGCTTGTGTTCATACAACACCTTTCAGCTAAAGGACCTCCATGGACTTTATAAACTTTATAAACAATGGACTTTATAAACACCTGGACAGCATAACAAAGTATAAATGTACGGCACAGGAGCCAGTTGTTCTTTACACGACAGCAAATAATAATTCAACTCTTTATTGGTACGGCCTCACTTTGAATATTGTGTGCAGTTTTGGGCACCAAAATATGAGATATAAAGTTATTAGAGGGTGACTGAGGTCCCCTGGTGTGTCCAGCCTGGGCAGGAGCAGACTGAGGTCAGACCTCAGTGCACTCACAACTCCCTGGGGAGGGGAAGAGCAGGGGCAGCCCCTGATCTCTGCTCTGTGCTGACAGGGACAGGAGCCCAGGGAATGGCCCCAAGCTGTGCCAGGGGAGGCTGAGGTTGGATAGCAGCAAAAGGTTCTTCCCTGTTATATATATATATATATATATATTATAAAGTTGGCTTTTCACAAGATGTGTGCTATATGATTAATAACTGTGGTAAGGATATAGAATATAAGTTTTTATTTCTGCTTTTAGAAAATTAGGCACAGTGGTAGTAGTTGATGTAGCAGCTGCTTAAACTGTCTGTTTGGTGGGGATAACACCCAGTGAACATGGAAAGAAGCCCCTGCTATTGATACACCAACTATCAGCATCTCCATCTGAAGAAAGTCTGGCCCAAGGCCCAGCTGGAGGTGACAATGGAGACACAGCCCAGAAACACAAATGCTCTAAAAAGGGGGACCCAAGGAGGGGCCAGGCAAAACAGTTCCTGGAATATGGAAACTGGTTATGGAAAAATATGAATATTCAACAGACTGATGCAATAGAAAGGGTATTTAAAGAATGCCTCTGGTATGGCAGGTGTGGACTTGGCTGAGTGCAGAGTCACCTGGCCGTACTTTGCTTTTTTATCTCCTAAATGTCTTATTTTTTTTATTAAACATTTCTTAAAATGTACCAAAAAAGTAAACCTCATTTTCCACATTCCCCCCCAGAGGGTGTCTGGGCATGGAACAGGCTCCCCAGGGCAGGGGGCACAGCAACAAGGCTGGCTGAGCTCAAGAGGCTTTTGGACAATGGTCCACATGGGGGGACGCTGGGCATTGTCCTGTGCAGGGCCAGGGGTTGGACTCCAGGATCCTTGTGGGTCCCTTTCAACTTAGTTTATTCTGTAATTCCGTGATTGGAGAAACTTTTCTCTCATTCCTGTAGGTTTGAGTAAGAGTCAAGTGTGTCTGGGCACACACAGAGAGCAGAGAGGCTGTCAGAGCTGACAGCTCTAGTACTGCTGCATGGAGTCTTCACTGAGAAAACAATCTCTCTAAAGTTACTATTTCTCTATCAGTCTCAGATTTTCACAACCAACCCTCAGTGACGTTAATCTTGTACCATCTCCAATCTCCTGCCCTGCCCCTTGGGCAGGTGCCACATTTCACTCAGTGCCCAGAGCCCCCAGCACAAGGTGGATCAGGGGCACTGAGCCTGGTCCCTGTCTGGAGCCTGGTCCCCTGGAGCCCCTCTGGCTGGGTGGGCACCTGGAATGGCTCAGGCTCTGTGTCCCCTGGAGCCCCCCTGGCTGCAGGAATGGCTCAGGCTCTGTGTCCCCTGGAGTCCCCCTGTCTGGGTGGGCACCTGGAATGGCTCAGGCTCTGTGTCCCCTGGAGCCCCCCTGGCTGCAGGAATGGCTCAGGCTCTGTGTCCCCTGGAGCCCCCCTGGCTGCAGGAATGGCTCAGGCTCTGTGTCCCCTGGAGCCCCCCTGGCTGCAGGAATGGCTCAGGCTCTGTGTCCCCTGGAGCCCCCCTGGCTGCAGGAATGGCTCAGGCTCTGTGTCCCCTGGAGCCCCCCTGGCTGCAGGAATGGCTCAGGCTCTGTGTCCCCTGGAGCCCCCCTGGCTGCAGGAATGGCTCAGGCTCTGTGTCCCCTGGAGCCCCCCTGGCTGGGTGGGCACCTGGAATGGCTCAGGCTCTGTGTCCCCTGGAGCCCCCCTGGCTGGGTGGGCACCTGGAATGGCTCAGGTTCTGTGTCCCCTGGAGCCCCCCTGGCTGGGTGGGCACCTGGAATGGCTCAGGCTCTGTGTCCCCTGGAGCCCCCCTGGCTGGGTGGGCACCTGGAATGGCTCAGGCTCTGTGTCCCCACGCCGCGGGCACCAGATGGACACCAGCTCCCAGAGCTCACTGCCCTGCCAAGCCTCTCCTGAGCCTGGCCAGTGTTTGCTCATGTGCTGGCAAGGCAAGAACAACCATGGGTGTATTTTAGCTTTAGGGATGAAGGACCCTTTGGACAACCTTGATTTTATTTACGTGACGTCCATCAGGCTGTAACACAAACAGTGTGACAGTGCTGGCAGTTTGATTTCCTGTTCAACTCATAAAAGGCATTTTTATACTTAGAAAAATGAGGAAAAAAAATGCATCCTTCTTTAATTTCCTACTTTAGCCCATTTTCACAATATAGTTTCCATAAAACGCTGCAGAAAAATGGAAAGGGTTAAAAAAATCAATTGTAGACTCCTCTTTTCTTCAGTGCTCTCTGATAAAAGCAAGATGAGAAGGATCTCTACTGGGATAACAAATCTCTTGGCAGAATAAAGAGGGAGTTGAAAATAAAAACTGAGTTCATGTCACATATAATGACCACCAATTACTCCCTCTTGCAGGAATCTGCCAATAAGAAACAAACAGAAAAATCCAATTTTCGATTATTCATTCACATTACAACAACTACTGTAGTACAATGGCAAACACAAGTACTCTGTTCTTTAACAACATAACTCTGAACCCAGAGGGAGGGGAAAAAAAACATATAACCAACATGCCAGAGAATAAAAACATAGATCAACTTGGTTTTTTTTCATCAGCCAAAACCTCCTCAGGTTCTTCTCTTGGCTCCAGGCTTTAGGAACACAGTGAGTAACAATTCCTGAAAGTGAGTAATAATTACTGAAAGACAACTGGTCACCCTGAGGTGGGAGATTGTGCAGGACCACTGTCAGAAGATTCTCCACTCAGCACAATGTAAACAAAACAAGCACGTTTTTACAAACTGAAAAATGAGGCAGGCCTTAATCCCACAAACATTTAATTTAAGTCTGTATTTTGCTCTGTGTGAGGAAATTCAATGCCAAATCTCCTCCCACGTGCAAGATCTCTCAACATATGAATATAGTGCACAGTCAGTTCACACTGCAATTTATTCCTTTGATGATGATCATCATCAGGACAAACACTTAAAACACACAGGACACACTTACACCTTTCTGGATGTGAAGCCATTCTTCCCCAAAACAGCAATACAAAAACCACAAGCAAAAAAAACTTCTCAGCTTTTTAAGCTCTGCTTCCGTGCAACTCTTCTCTCCAAGCTACAATCCTGATAATTCAACAGTTTATGTTCATGAAGAAACATATGGCCTTTGTGAAAGCACTTTCCATTCTTCTTTTTACTTTATTTCTACAGAGCAGCAGCAAAGAGAAACATTTGCAGGCTTAGGATAACAGTGCCTCCTCATTAAACACTCAGCTGCAGGAAAGGATAATGGTAAACAGAGCCCTTCCCATCCAGGGCTCTCAGGACTTCAGGGGCAGCAGGTTTATAAAATTGGGGCTTCCTATAGCATCTCCTTTATGTGTATTTCTGAGTAAATGAATTGAGAGATCTGTCTGCCTCATACATTTAAATTTGATTGTAAGACATAGAGACAAAGCAACTCCCCCAAAATCTGACAAGTTTTTATCCACTTATCCCAGCCATTAATCTGAAGGCCATTTAGGAAGTCCAATACACCCTAAGGTTAATTTTTCAAGAGGTCTCACTTTTTTCCCCCCCCTAATTAACTTAATTCCTTAACTAATGCCTTCTAATTTACTGGAAAGGAGTCGGGCAACTCCAAAAGTCACCAGAGGAGATGTCATTATTAGAGAAGGATGTGAAGGACATCTCTGGCAGGTGCTGCTATCTTTGGTGGCAAACCCACACACCTGAGCGTGGCTCACAGGAGCAGACACTGTGCTCATTTCTGTTACTTTAAATAATAAAGCAATGGCCTGGAAGAGAACAAGATGTTGTGCCAGAAAGGACAGGATGATGTGTTACTGCCAAGACATCTCAAAGTCCATCAATCAGGTAAAGACAAGACTAACATAATTACTGACTTCTTTTTATTCTTATGGAGAGGCTGGAAAGGGTGAAACAGAAACCCCTCCTTAGGAAAACATTACAACTGCCACAATGCGGTGAAAGGAAAATAAAAAATATTAAAATTATAGCTAATAAATTCACATTACTTTCACATATTCCATTTTCTGACGGAAGAAAAATCTAAATCTGCTGAGTTCACAGGAACAATTCAACTATGTAATGTTTCATAAAGACATGGAAAGTCTATTTGAACTCTAGATGAACCATGCAGCATTTTTAATTTATTTTTACCTTTTATTCTGCCCTTCACTCCAGGCAGAATCAGTCTCAGGTTTTCATTGTGGGGACACAACACATCAAGCTCTGCCTCTTTACAGCTTTAAGGTAACTTCCACATACTGTAATTAATTATAAAAGCAGCAGATGAGAACTAAGAGTTCTCATTCTACCAGCTCATTTATGCACTAAATATAGGTAAGTCCTCTTTCAATTGTCCTGGTGTTTGATTTCATGGATCATGACAATCATAGTACTTGAACATAATATGTTCAAGCACTTCTGCATCTGAAATATATTTGGTTAATATAATTAATAACTTGGGGCAGGAGAAAGCAGGGTTAGAGATTTCCTGTCAGGAGAACGTGGCCCAAATCTCTGCAAGGCCACCTAAGAATGCCAGCTGGAAATATTTGGAAGGCAAAATAACAGTGAATGGGGTTTTATTTGCTCAGATTTCTTTGCCTTTTTATCCTTCTAATTCCCTCCTTTGAGCAAAAAAATGAGGTTTATTCCAGTTCAAGTATTTCTTCAGATCTCTTCATTCACTCATATAATTATTTTTCTCACTATCAAGTGGTTGTTCTTGGTCACAGAGGACATGAACAGATTCTGTTCTTACCCTGAACCCCCTTTCACTAAAGATGCCTGTGGGTCTCTTCCAACTCTGAATATTCTGTGATTTATTGGGATGCATTTCCTGACGTGGCACTACACTGACTTCCACAGCAGCAGAGACAATCCAGCTGTAAACTTCAGGGAATGAGCCAGCCCTGTAAACTGCTGGGAAACACCCTGACTCCAAAACCTCCCAGCAAGAGGCTGCAGATAAGAGTTTCACACTTCATTTCCTCTGACACGTCCCCAGAAACACTCCTGTGCCTGTGCAGTGACAGAGCTCCCAACCACACACCCCAAACACCTCCCAGGCTTTATGACACCAGCCACTCTGCCCAGGAAAAAGAAATACTCTTGGTTTTTTTTTTTTTCCCCTCTGGAAACAAGTGCTCAGTGTTTGTAGGAACAGAGACCTTTTGCTCAAAAGAGTGGAATGAATGATCGGCAAAATGTGCTTTAATGTTGGGAAAAGAGAGAGCTGGGAGTGGAGCTCTTGAGATTTGAGGCTGATTGCATTCTTTAGACAGCAGGACCTTTTTTATTATTTTTTCCCTCTTTTTTTATGTAGAAAGTGTAATACTAAAAATATCATCTTATCAGTTTCTAGTTATATTATAATAGTATCCTGATTTATGCTTTCTTTCACCCACTATCACTAAATCTTACAAGTTAAAAATAAAAAAAATAAAAATTATAATAAATATATATATATTAAAAAAACCAGGTATTTTCCTGTGCTTTCTGAATTTAAATCATAATTTTTCTGATTTATATTTCAATGATTGAAACATCCAGTTTTAACTGCCATTTAATGAGTGAAATAAACCCCCATTCATTCTCTTCTTACAGACCCCACACCCATCTCTAAATGAAATGATCAATGACTGGTTATTGGTTCCACAACGTTGATTTACTTATATAGAACACCTATAAAAATGTATGTGTATATATGTGTGTATATATTCATACACAAACTTAATGTATATATTGTATATATACACATATATATGTATATATAAAATAATAACAATATATAATAATTATTTATAATATTGTATATTTATAAATGTTATATGTGTATATAATATTATATATAATGTTAATATATTCTATATTTTCTATAATATTATATATTTCATAACATTATATACTATATTTATATTTTATATCTATATTATATATGTATGTGTGTATGTATATATATATATATAAAAATTTTTTCTGTATATATATATATGTGTGTATATCCAAGGACTCTTCCCCAGCCCCACAAGGACAAATTTGACCAAAATCATGAAAATCTTTTTCAATCTCTGCAGCACAAGAGGCAGGAGGGGGTAATAGGATTCCATTGCTATAGCAATAAATAGTGAGCAATAAAAACATTTCCCTTGAGCAGCCATGGTACAGCTGAAGTGCCAAAGCTAAAAGAGGAATATTAGAATGAACATAGACTAGTTAATTGAGGATAAACATACCAGGAAAAAAAAAAAAAAAGACTTCTTGAACTTTGCAGTATGCTGATGACAATTTGAAGAGACAGTGACTAAAAAAACCTACTTAGGAAAGAAGAAAATGAACTGTGTGAAATTTGCAGTGGATTTAGTGAAGTGCACAGTCCCCTGAGATAAAGAGATGTGAAGAGGGATAACAAGGTTGGCTGTGAGAATGAAAGAACTGGACACTGAAAATGCCAGGGGAATATTGAGGCAAATTCTTGCATCAGCTACTAAAGAATAGAAAACAAAGAACCAACACAAAGTGAGGTGTATCTTCAAACCTACATTTTTGACTTGGTTCTGAATAAAGAAAACAAACAAAATCCAAAACCACCCACAAACCAAAAACAGAGCTGAGAATAATCAAAACTAACTGTTCAAAAACTTTATTTTTTCTGATTTTATAATCCATTCCTGCAAATTATTTTTGGTGATGTTTATCTGACACTGTGTCTTTGATGCTTCGTACCTTAATTTCTATTCTTTCTTTTTTTATCCCATCTATCCCTTATTCCCACTGCAATAAATAGTCACTTTGATTTACAATTCCCTTCAGCCATCTGAGCAGGATTAAATATATCTATATATATATATATACACATACAGAGAAACAAATTAATAAAAACAAAATAAAACTTCTTATTTCATAAGGTACTTTATTTAAGACAAGGGTTTGAACTTTCTTTTTCTTTCAATTTCTAATTGCATTTGCAATTTTTAGTGTGACACTGTCAGTGGAAAGATTAAAATAAGCTGCAAATTTAACCTTTAAAGATACCAGCAGCTGTTTGTTTCATTTTCTACATAAATACTGTGAGTCAAAGGAACAGGTTTTACTAAGGAGACTCCAAACTCAAGGTTGAATATCATTCTGTTTTCAGACAGATATTACTATTTTCTCCTTGTTAAAGACTTTCCAAAGGTCTGCACACACACTCCAGTGTCTGATGTCTCAGACTCATCAGATGTCTGGTGTCTATTTTTGTTACAGCCTGCACTTCAACTAATTTGAATGTCTCATATTAGTGCTCTAATTATAGATTTCATATAATCTGATTACTGTTACAAACATAAGGGTCAAGCTCCTCTTAAAGTTGCCTGGTTTCTTTTAGGCTCTACTGAAAGTAGCTGATGTTAAAATAAAAGTTATTCCATCCTGCATGTTTATTAAAGGGATCTGATACCACTTTTATGGATTCTGCAAAGGCATCTCCTGTGATAGTCCAGGGTTAAACTGATTTCTGGGGTAGCAGGGCCTGAGAACAGGACCTTGCCTTCACTGCAACCAGAAAATGGTATTTTCATGCCATTGCTTTAACCAAATCAAGTGTAACTTTGCCCAGGTAATGGGGAGAGGGGGATGATGGTGATTCTTAGTTAAACACGAAGGGCTGGGAATAAAGTCAGACAGGTCAGGTGGGTCTGTGCCTGTATAATCATCAATATGACAAATGACATCATTGTTAATTGTAACGTTAGTTTGATAACTGAATATGATCATTATCTTAAACCAGAATCATGAGAATCATTGTTACAGGTTTATGCTTGGGTAGAATCAATGGAACAATGGGGTTTAATGATTAACATGGATCCTTATGGAACAAGAAAAGTATAAAACTGTGTCTATTCTGAACCTCTGTCGGAGTCTCCAGACCCCTGGCTCCCAGAGCTCTCCAAATAAAGCACCACACACAATCATCTCCAGTGATTGTGTGTTTTTTCCTACACTGACACCTGGACTGGAAAACCACCACCTTGTAGGACCTGGCTGCAACTTGGAACACAAACCATCACCTCTCCCAAGGGTCCAGTGCTCCACTTCAGCAGCACCAAACTCACCCAAGGGGTTAATATTAAACTCTTGATAACCAGTCCAGGATTATTTCCTATAAGAACAAACACATTCAGAAGAGGTGGGGTTTTTTTTCAGTTTTAGCAATGCTTTTTTTATATAAACTGCTGCAGGATTAGGAAGGTAAGGCTACAAACCCTCCATCACTTTGGGTGGTGTGGCACCCTGCCTTTCACATGGAAAGCAGCATCAAACTCACACAAGGGTTAATAACTCATGATAACCAGGATTATTTCCTACAAGAATAAACACATTCAGAAGAGGGTTGGGGTTTTTTGGGTTTTTTTGGTGTTTTGTTGTTGTTGTTGTTGTTTTTTTTGTGGTTTTTGTTTGGTTGGTTTTTTTGTTTGTTTGGGGCTTGTTTTTGTTTTTTGTTGGTTTTGGGGGGGGTCGTTTTTGGGGTTTTTTTTTCAGTTTTAGCAGTACTTTTTTTATATAAACTGCTGCAGAATTAGGTAGGTAAGACACCTCCAAACCCACCCTGCCTTTCACACAGACTCTGAGGCTCAGCAGGATCAAGTTCTCAGCTCAGTGTCCCCTCTGCCTCCTCTCCATTTCCCTGACAGAGGCTGAGATCAGAACAGACAGCTTGGTCTGACGTTTCCAGATGGAGCAAGAAGCAGGCAAAGCCATTCCCTTTGGATAGAGGTGGGATGGCCAGCTCACAGAGAGGAAATGCCAGGAAATGATTATTTTTTTTTTTTTTCACAGCTCCCTGCTGTCTTGATCCTGAATAATCTGTAGCTAACTGTGTTCATCAGGCAGGCTGACATGCCCTTCCCTGCAGGTGGCCAGCCCAGAAAGCATCAGCCAGCTATTCTGCAAAGGAAAAAATATCACGAAAGCAATGGCAAGGAGAAGCTTTTGGTAGCAGCAGACTTTGAGCGTGATAATGTTTATTAAATCTGATACACACTGGGTTTATTACTCACCTAAGGGGTTGTGTTATCGTGCATATAAATAGTCATATTCTGATATTAACCTTAAACTAGTGCTTGGTGAAAGAAACAAAGGATGTAAGGAGAAACTTTGGAAATGCTGTCAAGTGGATAGACACATGATTTAAGTGATAAAAGTGATAAAAAGTGATTTTAAGTGATAAAAACACTCAGTTTCATCACATACAGAGAAAGTTGAGTATTCTGACCACCAGTAAAAACATGCCTGGAAATGCAAAAATTTAACTTATTATTAAAATGTGATTTATATCACTGACAGTGATTAGTCTTAATCAGTTTTAATAACTGTAACATTACAAAGCTAAATTCCGTATGTGTATTACATGTGATTATTAATTTAAAAAAAATCCTGGAAGGCATGAGCCAGAAAACAAGAGGGAACACTTCCAGATTCCATTTTTACTCTTAAAAATGCCCAAATGATGCAAAGTAATATCTGTAACTGTGATTTTAGATACGTAATTCCCAACTACTACTAGGAGAAAAGTAAATATTTTCATTATTCTAGCATTTAATTTTACCTTGGGGAAAAAAAACCCCATAATATCCAATGCACATTGGAATAAATAACTTGCCAATGCTCTTCAAGGTGGTTTGTTTTTTTTTAATTATTATTAAGTTATCATGAATTTACTTCTTTGTGGCAGCCTAACTTGCATGTCATGAGAGAAAATTCCTTCTCAGAGGAATCACATATCCAAACAAAAATGAAAAGTGGGGAAAGAAAAAAATTAGAGTAAAATTATTTAGTCTTTAGAATTGCATTAAGAGTAAACCAGAGGCTTCCTAGAGCTGAGCTGTTCCTCTCTGGCTTCTGGCAAATCTCATGGGATCATATTCACTGACACACTTAGAGGTCTGATGTTGTGACAATTTCAGAACCTTCCAGTCTATTCCCCAATAAAACTGTTAAGTCGCTGGATGCTTTTAACACTATTCTAAAACAAAACCCTAAATTTTATTTCTGGATGTCTCTGCCTCCATCCCCCATCTAAATCATCCAGAGCGTTATTATTGCTGGGACAAAATGCTTTAAAGTGAGTAAATTATCCAGATTCCACATTAACAGCAGCAATATTCACTTAATTTAAATAGATCATTAAGAACCACATCCAAAGGCTGAGAAATCCCTTGCATTTTATCTTCATTAACATCCAAGCATCTGTAGACCTGGCAGTGTTTGGTTAATGGTTGGACTTGATGATCTTTTCCAACCTTAATAATTCCATTCAAAGGCAGACACATTAGAGGAAAGGCGATCACACATTATGAGTTTTGTCTCCTCTGCCTTGTCCATCCATTGTATCTCTGCACAGCAGTTAAAAGCTGAATGTGGCTTCTCCTTTTGTACTAAAATGCATTCTACAAAAAATATTTCAGCAGCTCGTCCTCCTGGACCAGGGCAATGTGCTGCACTGTACTCTGAGATATTTTAAAATTTAGTGAAAATTTTACCTCTTACCTCAATTTCCCTATTTCAGATCTGCCCTGTAAAGCAGTGTATGGATTGAGGAAAGCTGACTCCATCCCAACCAGCTCATCTACTGTATTTTGCTTTTGACATTTGTTGCTGTTCCACTCCCTGTCCTGCCACAGAATAACTCCAGATTTTAACCAAAGGAATGGATTTTCAACTCCACAGTACTAAGAGACAATCGAAACAGCACCATCAACTCAATTTTAAAATTAAATAGTAGCTAGGTTTCAGTTATTAAATTAAATACTAGCTAGGTTTCAGTTATTAAGACAAAATTAAGGAATATAAAAATCTTTAACATCCACGGACTGATAGATCAAAACCATTTGCACCTCATGACAAAATCTATTTCCTTACATTGTTTACAGCTGGCATGAAGGAACTTAGTCTTTAGAGTGACTTATTAGAAATATTACCAGTGATTGCATTCAAAAATCAATTCCTGCTGAAAATATATATAAAAAAAAAAAGAACCCCACTAATTAAAAAGCTATATTGGCAAAATAAAACTGGCCTAATAGGATCCTGGAAGAATCAATCACTATAATCATCTGCTGCCATAAACTCCATGGGAAGATTACAAATGTGATGCTTCAAAGGAGGGGAAAATTCTTTTAAAATATAATTTGAACTTTACTTCTGAAATACCATGACCATCATGATCCATCACCCACAGTCACTGCCCGGACCTACAATAAATCAAAGCTCTGATCCAATGGTTACAATCAATCTTTGGAGAGCAAATGCTGCTGCCATGTCCAGTGCATGCATTTCAGATTATTCATGGTGAAAGGTGTGTTAGCAAATGGCAAACAAAAAAGTTGAGGGGGAACACACACAGGACTAATAAAACCTCACACAACAACTAATCAAAGCAAATGGGAAAAGACACAAAAGCAGCACAGGGATGGAGATGAAGAAAAGCTGCATGGCCTGAGGTGGATGGGAGAGGGTGGGAATTAAAACTTTTTAATAATAAAATAGATGTTAAACCACTCTGTCAGAGGAAGCAAACGACCTTGGAAAAAGTTCTAGCTGTGAAAGAGTTATTCAGGCAGAAAAAATGACCAATTACCAGAATATAATTGGCGGCTGCTTTGCAGGAGCCTCAGAAAGCAGAGGTTCTGGGAATGGATTTTATACAGGAACCAAGTTCTTTGCCCATTTATCAGCTTGAGAAAGGTCCATTTCAGGCTTCTCACACTCACAAACCAGAATTCAATTTAAGAAATCAGACCCAGTTAGGCCTGTAATGCAGTTTAAGTCTAATGTAAGCCTATAGCAAAAGAAAGTCTCCCAAAAAAATCCACAAGTAACATCACATTCCATAATCTTCCAAGCTATTCCAGAGATTTTTAACCAGAATTCTTATGTGGAAACTCTGTATCTTGACAGTCTTGGTTGCTGTGTTGAAGAACCACCATAGACAAGGTGCTTTAGACAAAAACTTGATGCAAAGACGTGACCAGGATAGATGATTTTATACTTCCGCATTCAAAAAAGTCAATATAAATTCAATAATTGCAATAAATCTTCTTCAGGCAATCTATTTGGAGTCTTCCCCTTCCATGTAATAAATTGTGAGAGGCAAATCATGAAGCACAGTTTCCAAATAGTCTAAACTCCATTGACCACAGAGGGTGAACTTTTAATAGAGGAATTGTTATCATTTCCTGTGAGGAATTAGAATGGCTTTTCTCCAGTTAGTTGTAGATGTCCATTAGACAAAGTTATGGAAGATGAACAATTTAAATTCCATGTCAAGAGTTTTCACTTTAATTAATGCTATTTCCAGTTTAAAGGAAATAAATATCCAAGAAATGATTTAAAATTAATCCTTCCCTTCAGAAGTAGCACTAGGAGTAAAATACAATTATTTCACTTCAAATCTTGTAATCTAGAATAATAAAAAAAAAGATCCATTGTGTCTTTATTTGGCAGTAGCTCACCAGAGTAAGGTATCCAAGTCCTTAACAGAGTCCTAAAATTCCAATTTCAGCTTTGCTGCTCTCCCTCATAAACCATAGATCAGTGATAATTATGGTGCCAACCTCGTTCTCCTACATTTTCTTTCTTCAAATTCCAAGTATAAATATCAGTGAGGAGCACCACTATATTTTAAAGTAGGAAGAAACTGCAAATCCTCTGTCTTCATAAAGGTCATCTCACCTCTTCCTTTTCTAATTCAAAATGAGACATTTGAGAACAGAGAAAATACACACTTCAAACATAACGAGAGGGCTAAATGCCATTCCGAGTCTCTCTCCAAATACTGCACAAAATAAACATTCATATTAATAGGAGTTTAGGGAATCCAGTCAAACAACAACCTGAGCATGAAACTCCCACCATCTTTGGAAGGGCTGTCTTGGAAAAAATTCTGCTTGTCATTTTGATTAGAGTAAGACTGGAAGAGAATTTACTACCCAAGTGATACACGCTCCAAAATTTAAGCAAATTGGCGTGTTCTAATGAGACATTTTTTCTGCAGACAAGCTTTAACATTTCTAACCTGCTCAAATGCTAACCCATCCTTCCCGTGTGGTATTTCTTTCATCCTCTTCTCTCTGGCTGAAGTGCAGAAGCAACTTCTCCATTCTCCTCCCCAGATACTTTAATATCTGTACATTGGGTCAGACAAAAAGTAGCTGCTCCTTTTCTTCGTAATATTTTTATGGTCTCCTGTCACCACTGTGATTTACTCTCCTATTTTTTGATGTTGAATATGTACTCTTTTGAGCTTGTCTAACAACCACTGCACTTTTCCCAGTGCACACAAAATGCTGGTTATTTTCCTGCTAGACGGTATCAACCCTTGTGAGGAAAACTTTCAGCAGCAGAAGTGACAGTCTGTTAGTTCAAGCTCAGAGCAATGTCCTTCCTCGTGCTGTTCCCTCTCCACTTTCCATTCTATTCTTTTCCAGTGTTACCCTGAATGTACCAAAACCAGCAATTTCATCTTCCACCTGTGCCTTTTGCTGCACTTTCAGGAACTTAAATATTTCTAAAACTAGAACAGACTACAACACTTCGCTGACATGAATCTTGCTTACAGAAAAGCCAGAAATCTCTGAGGAATATCATCATTAATCACAGATGCAGATTCACACAAAATACAAGAAAATTAATACACTCCCACATATTTAATTTACATGTCTATACATGCACAGGCATTTTCTCACCACAGTTTTGGGTTATTTTAAAACTGTCACCCCTAATGCAGAATGAGGGAGATTTAGCTGTTATCAGTGGGTACCACTTCATGGCCCACCTGTAGCACTGAATAAAAAGGGAATTGAACCATCTGGGATATGACCCAGTGCATCCCCTTTAGCTTTTTCCATTCTTGAAACTCAAAGCTCTCAATGGTTTTGCACCACAGTGTCAGCAGGGACAGCAAAGGACAACAAGGACTCAGGGAAGGTAAACCCAGGAGAGCATCCAATTCCACAACTCAGAGAAGTTTGTACAAAGGCAGCACAAAGCTTATTTGACTAATCAAAGTTGCATTAAATGCACCAAATTAAGGGATTTTGTGAGATCTGAGCTTTTGAAAAGTTATACACACCCACTTTGAGAAGTAACACAGCAATAGGAACAATAAAATCCTCATTCTGAAAACTTCACTGGACAGAATCAAAAAGCTATCTCTCTGCTAAGGAGAAAAACTCTCTTTAATCTCCCCTCAATCAGATACCACGATTCTTTCATTGTTTTGGGGATTTTTTAGATGGAACAGGAAAAAGAAAGGGTAAACTGGACCACTTGAAAGACCCCTTATCTGCTCATTACCTCACTGACTTTGGCTCAGTGTGCAATTTCTGGTGGATTGCTCCTGAAAAGAGCCCCACATTGACAAACTCCTGGAAGGAAATATTACCCCCAGCAGCAGCAGTGAGACAGAACTGGGAACAAGGTGCTCTATTTATTGGGTTACTCTGCAGGCAGCCACAGCCCATCACAACCTCGACCTCTGCAAGAACCAAACTCTCTTCAGGATCAAATCTGACTCTCTCAGCAATCCCAGCCCAGGAAGGTTGGTGCTGAGACACCCTGCTCCATATTCCACTTATTCATTTCATCATTTAAGAACAAATCTATGAGCCAATATACAGAGCTCACCACCAATTGGAGCCTTTTTAACAAAACCCCTCAGCAATAGTTTTTTTGAACTATCTGTCCTTAGAAGTTTTATTTGGAAAATCCTTGCACACTCCACGAATTCTGCAATTAATGATTTGAACTGAAACATTTCTGCCCTCCTTGTCACCATGGTAGCCAGCACATCCCAGATCATCTCTTTGATGATTCTTTCCTGTTTGCTTATTTCAGGCACGCTGGTCCAGCATTCATGAAGCAAATTCCTTTTGCTGCCTTAAACACACAAACCTGAAGATTTCAACACCGGCTCACAAACACTTAGCCCTGCAGTTTCCACATTTAAAAATGAAGGCAGAAGTTTGAAAATGTGAGGCTAATATCACCTGTCTGAGCACATCAGCTCTCACTGCTGGCTGTGAGGCAGGCTCTGAGCATGGAACCACTTTGCAGCAGTGCTGGGAAAAACACCCTCTATAGTACATTACCCTGAAGATAAATAGGACCACAGCAAATGATTCAGTCAACAAGTAACACAGATAAAATTAGATTAACCCCTCAGTGCAACACGTTGCACAGGCTTCCTAAACAAATTGTTTTACAGCCTCCATCCCTTCCCCCTTCCCCATCACTCCACCAACTCAGGCTTCACATCCTTCAACCTCTGCCACCTCACAGGTGCAGACTAATGCTCCCCCAGCATATGGCAGATGCACAGGGACTAAATCAATCTGCTTTTTCTCCCTGTCTCTTCCCCCAAAAATCAGGTCACACTTAACAGAAAAAAATTCCCATTTTTCTCTACATTTCTGACCTATGCAGTGCCTGAGAGGGGACAATATAATTTCAAGAGCAGGGGAGCAGGGCTGTGCATGTAAAATGCTCACACCCATTTCCCCTCCATGCACTCCATGCTCCCAACATGCACAGCAGGAGCTCAGAAGGATTCCTTCATATTTCATATTTTTAAGCCCTATCGTGGTAACCACAGAAGGCAGGAACTCAGGAGAAAGGGAAAAAGGCAAGACGTGAAACTTCTGCCAGATTAATTTCTTTTCGGGCTGGTGGAGAGTTTAAAAAAAAAAAATTAAAAGCATGATTCATTTCCTATTATTCACTGTGAGATCCATTCAATTACTGCTCTAACAGTACACTGGAGCAAGGATAGCCCAGACATAGGGAAAGGTCAGCCTGACCTCTGCTTCTGAAGTCTAACTCTCACTTCCAGATCCTTCTCTCCCAATGCAATGGCAGAGGATGCACACACCAGTGCAGAATGCAGCTTTGCAGCTGGGTACCCAGCCACTCCAGCTAAGAGAGGAGCTGTGAAGCTTTAAAAAAGAAATTACAGAGGATATTTGCATAATATTTGCTGTTGGAAATAAACTTGGTTTGAGGAGCTTGTCTCCAGATACAAAACAACCTTTCCAGTTTCTACATTGATTAAATGCAGTTTTACTGTATCCAAATTAATTATTCCTATGGTTAAGCACTAGCTTCAATAGCATCCAATGTGTCTTGCAGCACAAAAAAGGATCATTTTGGACAACGTTCATTTTTTCAGCTCAGTTAAGGGTCCAACATATATTAAGTATCAGGTTAATTTTTGCTATGAGGTTTTTTTACTAAAAGAAAAACTCACATGGATGATTAAACCTGTGTCACACACTTCAAATATCAGTTTTTACCACTGCCCTGTAAGCACAAAAAGATATCCAGTTCATAATAGAATGTTCAGTGCTGCAAATTAAAATTTCAAAGTATCCACACATCAGAGTTTGTATCTTATTTTTAAAATAACAGAAGTACTCAGACCAAATACATGGACATTTGAAGAATACAGAATTTTCTAATTCACACCACTTGTTTAGAGAGCAGTGAGAGTTAGCAGAGCCAGCAATCCACCTCAGTAGTAAAAACTGCTATAAAGATCTTTATGAGCTGTTACAAACTGGCCTAATTATCAGAAGATTCCTGCACATTATTTGGATGAATCAAAGATGGATAAATGCATAATCCAAGGTTTTCATAGGGCAGCAAACCACTATTTACCAACAAGGTGAATGTAAATAGTAAACAGGAAAAGGAAGAAAAAAAATAGAAAAAAAAAAAAAACACTTCAAAATCATCAGCAGGAAAAACTCAAAAGCAACTGTTTGTATTTACAGACCCTCAGGTGTTTTTAATATTAAAACCAAACTGAGCTGAAAGTAAATTGAAAGGGTCTTAACTTCCCAGACACCAGCAAAATATAATAAGGCTTTATTGCATTACCTACACAGCCCTGCCTCGTGGAGTAGATCCCTACATGTCACTGATTTTTTTAGTTTAATTGCTTCCAAGTCAAACCAGTGGGGAGAATTTCACTTTGCCTCTGAGGGCTAAACCCACAGCTACGCAAGCAGAGAAGCAAACAAAGCCAAATAAAATCACCTCCTGTGTTTGGAACTACCTCAGAAAATGAAACAACACCTTCCTTAGTAGATGCATATATTTCACATCAAATTAGATCTGTGCACAGTCTGTCTGATTCCATGTTTTACTATTTAGGAAAGCAGTATATAAATATTTAGCACATTTGAAACGCACACACACATCAAAGTCTGTGAAATGTGTTTGGAGAGCTTTAAACAAACAACACTGGTCATAAATTTTGGTTTTTGCTTTATTGAAGCCAATGTGTTCCTCTCCACACCCTACCAATTATACATCATCCAGATTGCTCCTGTCTGCTCACACACATCCCTGCACATGTATATGCAAATGGAAGTTTGTGCTGCATTCAGAGGGTTTGTGATTCCGTGACAACTGCTCCTAATCACAGTTATTACCATTATTTATGGCACAGCTCGTGGGCCAGGTGTGCAGGGTGCCTTACAGGCAATCAGGCAGATGCCAGAGCCACACAGCTGCCTGCACTAGCAAAGCTCTGAGACAGCAACAGGGCTGACAGTGGGAGCACCTCTTTAGTGAGTATAAAGATATGTATGTAAACTAAATGTAATTTTAACAAAGCATCCCTTGTTCCACAGCACTCTTGACCTGTTCAGCTGCTACAGCCAATACCTGCAGTGTTCTGAAGGGAACAGGTGGCAATGGCTCATTGAGGAAGGACTTGAACTCTCCACACTCCTACCTTGTAACTCAGAATTCCAGTTCCTGGAATTCACAAAAGTTCCTGCTGATATAACTGTGATGGAGCCGTGGAAATTGTGGTTAGATTCCAAAACCAGAAGAATGGAACTTGCACTTTCCACACTCCTACCCTGTAATTCAGAGTTCCAGTTCTTCAGCCACAAAAGTTCCCCAGTGATATAACTGTGATGGAGCCATGGAAATTGTGGTCAGGTTCAAAAACCAGAGGAACACCCACTGCTCTGTTCTTTAGAGCTGTCAAAATTGGACATCTGGTTTAAGAGATGCAATAAGATTTTTCTAAATATTTTTTACTAAAGACCAGGGCCTGGCAGGAAGCACTGTCTTCATTTAATACCTGATTTTGGAAGCACCCATGGGTGGCCTGTGAGAGAAATTTGTATCTTCTCCTCCATTCAGCCTCAAAGGCAGGGAACAGACACAGATCTCAGTTACCCCAACACCAAGACTCCTTCCTCTAGAAACTGCCAAATTGCCTGAAGACATCCCAGAACTCTGGAAAACAGGGGGTGGGTGTTGGGAAAGATGGGACAGGAAAGGTTTGTGGATATGATTGTCTGGTAAGAAATACTGGAGATGTAAAAGCTGTGAGTGAAATAGAAATGAATTTCAGCTCTGAGATGTGATCATGGCAGGCAGGAAGACGGGGATGAGCTGGAGATGGGTGGAAGGACAGAAAACAAAAGGCCCCAAGGGTGCAGCCCCTCTCCACCCTGCCAAGGCATCAGGGAAAAGGTGGATGAGAAAAGTCTCTTTAGAGTTTAGAATACAGGATGATGTGGTGATAGAGCAGTTCTCATGGGCTGCAGGCAAAGTCTGTAGGGTTTGCATCTCGTGCTGGTTGGTCACTGTAAATTAGAATATTCAACACAAAGGAGAAATAATGGATTGGAGCAAGGTTCTCTCTCTCTTACTTGTTCTCTTCCCCTGCTCTTACCCCACTTCTACCCCTTAGCTCTCCTCTCTTTCTCTCTTTGGGGTTCCCTCCAGCCCAGGCTGTGGCTGAAGGCAAAGCCCTTTTTACCCACGTGCAATAAACCCCCGTGTGTCTAGAATATCTCAGCTCTGCAGAGTTCCCTCTCCCTGCCCTCCACAGATGCTCCTACAGGTGGGTTTGGCTTACGCCTCTTGCCCAATCCAAGCAATCAAGAACAAGTGAAGACTGCAGTGCAGTGCAGAAAATGCTCACTGCACTCCCACACCTGTGCAGGCACTGCAGCACCAAACCTTCCTCAGACACCTGCAGGGAACAGACATCTCCAAAGGCTTTTGCTTCCAGCATCTCTTCACTGCAGAAAATGAACCCCTTGCAAAGAGCAAAACACGCCCTCACCTTGCCAGGAAGGCAAACGTGCCATTTTCAATGCAATTATTTATATTCACGTCCATGTTACCACTAATGTAATGATGACAACAAAGTTCTAACATAGTCTACTCTCACTATTAAAAGACGTACAGAATAATAGCAACCATATATTTCTAAACAAAACCAATAGGGTACATCTCACTCTCCTTTTAAATTAAAATAAATAAATAAATAAATAAATAAATAAATGAAAATTGGGTGTTTTTTAAATTGTTTTGTTGGGTTGTTTTTTTTTTTCAGTATGTTTTTAACAGTGCACTGTCTTACCTCCACAGGTTCTCCTTCTATTGAGGTTATTAGAAAACCAGTGCTTGAGTAGGTTCTCTCTTCTTTAACACCTTACAACTGTTGTTTACAATAAGAATTCGAAATAAAAATAAAATTTTATTGGACTGTATTATAAAAATCTTCCAATAAAGTGCCCTTGCCTGAGGCTAAGCATTTACCCTGGCTTTTATTCCTCCCCAGATTTTTACAAGACACCTACTCAGCCTCCATCAAACCACACTGGTGAATGCACAACAGCCAATGATCAAAATAAATTCCTTTGTTTCCAGTAGCTGGACAACACTTTGATTTAAATGGGTTATGGTGTGCAAGTGATCTATAAAATGACTTTGTAGCAATATTATTAAGTTGGAGAAATTCCAAATGCCAATGTCCTCTTTTGTATTCCTTCCTAGTTCAAACTGTTATTTCCCAACATATCTTTCTTTCCCTTTTTGGCACGATGAGCAAGTCAGATTTGGAAGGATGTTTTCTTTGCATTTCTTTCACTCAGACTGAACAGGGTAGTGAGCCAGGAGCATCCCTGTGCACTCTGAAGAGAACACACATCAGTGCAAGGATGCAGCATTCCTCTGGTGGACAAGACAGAAAGACAAAAGAAGAAAAGAAAAAAGCTAATATTATGTCTGACACATTTGCCATTTTCTAACTCGAATGGCTATAATAAACCACTTGCTATTTAACATCCTACAGCTGGAAATATTTGACATTTGTCCCTTGTTGTTTGACAGAATCCCTGCACATTCTGCTGTTTCTCTCCATCATCCATGCAATTAAGTTTCCAGTGGAAGTGACTTTGAGAACTGGAAGAATTTCCTTTCACTTATGGCCTTCAACTGCTCTACAATCCCAGAGCAGTGGCCAGACCTACACAAACTCCACGCCCTTCCCTACCTGCCAAGGGTGTAAAAAGGCACAAAAATCTCTGTGGAGAGAGGTCAGCACCACATTTTGCTGCCCAAGGTGAATACAGTAGTTTCTGTTGCACACAATGTCAGGACTTTTTTATTTAGGATTGCCACATTTCCCCTTGCATGGCCATCACCAGAAGAGGCACAGCAAAACTTGTGGCTTCTTTGAAACTTTACTACCAAAACTTTATCAGGAGTGATGACAAAAAAAGCCTGGAGCTGCTCAGAGTCCAAAATCCTGAAACATTACTACCAAAATCCAAAATCCTGAAACATTACTACCAAAACTTTATCAGGAGTGATGACAAAAAAAGCCTGGAGTTGCTCAGAGTCCAAAATCCTGAAACATTACTACCAAAACTTTATCAGGAGTGATGACAAAAAAAGCCTGAAGTTACTCAGAGTCCAAAATCCAAACCATGTTCTGAAGATACTCGCACATTCATTTAAATTTAATGGGAAAATCCAGAGCACGTCAAAGAAGAGAGAAATTATGCAGTCATGTCTTCTCTAAGAACAAAATAGCATTATTACTTCAAAATTTTACTTGTGGATCTCATTCAGTATTTTCTGTAGTCTCAAAAATTAATTTCCATACAAAAGAAAAATCAAAACAACCAATTAAAAAAAAAATTTAAAAAAGCCAACAGTAAAATAAAGGCTAATTAACTATCCTCGTCTGTTCCCCATCTTTCAGTGAAGCTTTTGATTGTCAAACCAGTCAGGAGCAATTCAGACATCTGCAAATAGGTGCCTTTGAGATAAAACATGATGTCCCATAAATGACCCCTGCCTGTTTTGTGGTGGCCTAATGGAAGGTGGGGTAGGTGGCCACTGAACACACCCCAGACATCTAAAACCAGTTATTTCTATTAAGTACAGAGTTACTCTCTCCATATTTTTACAGGTTATACAAAACCAGTTCAACAGAACCTCAGTTCCATAAATGACAAAACTCCTAAGTGTCATAGCTTGATTAAACAGGGGTGTTAATGATGCACTCAAAGCACTCTCTGATTTAAGGGTCCATGGAAATCCAAATTAAGATGGAGATGGAAAAAAACCACTGTCATTAATAATGTAAATAAGGGATAATTAGTGCTCCCCAATTATTTTCAGGATAACATAATATTTTTCTATACTTAGAAAATAAATTATTGGGAATGTGTGAATTTACTTACTTTGGTCTCAAAATGAACCAACTTTATGCAAAAATTGTAAGTCACAAAGAATCAACCCCCAATTGCTGCCTCACTGGGAAAGACCAAATTTGTCAAATGTTCAAACTTTGAGGATTTCGTCAGATTCTGAAGCAGAAACAACTCTCCTGTGACAGAGGGATGTGCAGCAAAGTTGCCATTCTGTGATTCACTGCTCTTTTACAGCAGGAAAAGTACCAGAAAGAAGGTGAAGAAGGAAAGTTGGAAAACAAGTAACTACCACACAATAAATGGCTTCCACCTCTATGGATGCATCTCTCATTTTTTCCCCTGTATGATGCAAACTAAAGAACTATTTCTTTCTAAAGAAAGAACATGTTCTTGTTCAGTGAAGAAGAGGAAAGGAGTGCATTCTAGATGGTGATAACCCAGCTAACAGGAAAAAAAAAAAAAAAAAAAAAACCACAAAAAAAAAAAAAAAAAAAAAAAAAAAAAAAAAAAAAAAAAAAAAAAAAACACCAAAACAACAACAAAATTCCAGATTATCTTGAAGCCACACACACCTTCTGAATCCCCAGAGCCTGAACATTCAGGACCTAATCCATCACTACCTGCAGCCTTTTGCTAATCAATTCATTTCACTGAAAAAGCCTCTTGGAACCAAAGATTAGGTGCTCTCCCTCCAGCAGAGTCATTTTTCATTTGTATACTTTGATGACTACTTGCTTAATGAATCAAATTTGACTTAAAAAGAACAACTGTTGTTCTGTTTACTTCTTTCTGGCAGCCCTGTAAACTCACTTCTGACATAAAGGTAACTATAATCTCTTCATCTGCACAACATAAGGGTATAGAAATATTAAACCCTGAGCCTGCAGGTTTAATCCTGCTGGTCAGAGAGCAAAATAACCATAGTCACAAAAAAAAGGTACTTCCCCAAGCAAACTTTTTTGATAGTCTGAGCAGACACTTGAAAGTAATTTAAATACACCAAGAATTTGGCATTATTCATGTTTTCACTATTTTCAGCCGGGTCACTTTTATAATCTAATCAGCTAAACTTTGTCTTCTGGAATCGCTTTCAGAATAAGAACAATGTGATTCTCAATATTCATTGCACAGGACAAGCCATGTGTCAGCCCAGGCAATGTGTGGATAATAAATAAATAGGGGATAAATTCCTGCCCTGTGTGCAGTGTCAGAGTGGTCCAAAGGGCAGCACATGGAGGAGAGGCCCCATCACAGCTGGGCTGGCTGATCTAAAAAAGGGGTTTTTACAGCAGCAGAAAGGATTCCACAACACTGATAGTGCCAATGTGCTCTAATCCTCACCTCAATAATTCTGGCACTCTGGGCTCCTCATTCTCGTGGGGTGACTTTCATGCAAATTTGTGATGAGTTTTCAGCCAGTTTGGGATAGATGGGAGATGTTTAAGTGACAGTGATGTCAGTGTTTCACACAAACCTGCAGGGGACACTGGCAGGGCAGCTGAAGCTGGAATGGCACAAAAACTGTCTCATTTGTTCAGATAAGCTCATTTCTGGGACAAAAGATTAGTTCTCTCTAATGCCCCATACTGGTTTCTCTAAACCAGGATTTGGGAGGTATTAGCCACTGTGTAAATAGCCCAGCAGATTTTAACTCAACATGTTGGTGGATGTAGAGCAGACACTGCCCTACCTACACTGAAAAAGGCAAAGTGAGAGAAATTCACATTAACCTGTCTCTTCCAAATCTTGGTCAACCTGACTCGGAGTTTTTGTGATGAGGGTTGGACAGACAGCTGTCCACCACAAAGCTGAATTTCCATCCAGTCATTCTGCATTTTTCCAGCAACAAGTTAATTACTGCCACTGCATTTCAGCATGAAAAAAAAAAAAAGAGCACATAAAGAAAAACCCCAATTTGCAATTCAAAATGTATATAAATGTATATCAAATCACACAGACTAAAGCACTATTAATAATGGCAGCATAAGCATATTTTCTAGTGGTGTTTAAAATTCACAACCCTGTGCCACCTGTTTGTCTCCAAAGTCAATATAACTGAATTTTCTCTCCATATACTTCACTAGAGAAATCCCTTTCATTCTAATGAAAAAAACCTCTGCCCTTAAAAACTGGCAAATGCTTTTCAGCAAATGCACTAACAGTAATATCTGTTTCTTAAAGCATGAGTTTCAGCTTAGTGGGGTTCTTTTACCACTGATTTTTATCCTTTAAAATGCATTGATTTCTCTCTTTTTGCTGACCTTTACAGTATAAATGTCACTGTCAGATAAAATAATTGAACCCAGTAATCCATGCACAGACTGAAGAAAAACCTTTGACTGATTTCACCATGATACAATCACAATCTAATAAGAACCCATCTGTATTTCCTTGACAGACGTGTTCCTCTCCCTCAGTCTGATTCAGGTGCTGTATGAAAAACACAAAGTTTATTCTGGGGAAACATTCTCAGAGTGACACTGGTTGCTGGTTGCCATGGAAATAATAAATTATGAAGGTGGCAGACGGTGCCCTCTCTTCAGTGCACAGGTAACTGCACCATTCCCACCAGGATGCTGCAGCAAGGGAAGGCACCAGCATCTCATTTTTCCTGAGACAAACACTAAAAGAAACTGCAACAGTCAGACAAACAAAAAGCTGTTATCATTTATATATGCATTTAAATTTAATACCTGTGCAATTCCATTCCACTAACCCACCTCATTAGCACATGAAGCCATGAGATCTCTCTCCTGCCATGTATTTACCTGGAAACTCCCCATTTTCCTCAACACCTATCAGATTAGGCCTTGAAGTAATTAGATTCTTGAGCACAAACCCTATTTTTGGTGTGCTTTCTGCAAAGGGCTTTACAGAAATAATAAGTTTGTCTGTTCACTATACAGTCACTGAAACATCTACACCTCTCAGCCAGGGGGAAGCAAGTTCTCAGCCTGTCAAGCTGCATTTTTATTGCTCTGGGTGCAGCCCTTTGCCAAGGCTGCTCCACTGCAGAGAAAAGGAGGCAGGACACATCGATCCAAAGAGACAAAGCACAAACAGTCACTTTAACCCATCGGGAGGCAAAGCTCTAGTCTGAAAAAAAAAAAGAAAAAAAGAAAAAAAAAAAGAGAGATAACTGATTACAAGTACAAAGCTTTGCTGGATTTCCTCTTTCCCAGTGTGACACCAACCCCAGACCTGCAGCCACAGGTGTCCCTGTTCCTCTGGGCAATGGGGACAATCCAAAGTGCCCAAAGTCACAGCACTGGCCAGCACAGCACAGCCTGAGATCCCAAAAAAAGCTGACATGGGCCCAAATGGTCACTTCTGTGAAGATTTGGACATTTTGTGCCTGGCAAACTGGTGAAAACAGGAGTTTTCAGTGTGTGTTCCTGATCCAGCAGCTATTCTGTGCATTGACTCCATCCAGTCAAGAGATTTCTATTCAGGCTTTAAAAATATTCATAAACCGCTGGAAGTTAAGGCTGGAACCTTATTTATCTGCTTCATTGGCTCGGTTATGAGCTTAACTGGAGCTTTATGAATGATGTCTGTCCTTCCTGGAGAAGGCAGAGAGGTTGTACAGGGTGTTCAGTTGGAGCAGCTGCTTTTTCAATCAAGAGATACTTAATTAAGCAGAGAGGAAAAATGAAGAATACATAAAATGTGCAGAAACAGGTTAGCTAAGGGTTTTAGCCAGCAATGAAAAAATTTTAAAAAAAGGGACTTGCAAGAAAAATATACTCATCTATTTTTTATTTTAAGCTGGTTTCTAAAGGAAACCAAATTACGGGACTCTTTAAATCTATTATCACTTTTTAAACACCCTTTCCTACATTTCATTTCATTGATACACAGGGAGAACTCTCTCCTCGTTGTTAATGGATTCAGCAGTTTCAGTGCCACTGATGAAATGCCTCCAGACTCCCAGAGCCCAGGCAAGCAAGAAATCAAATGATGGCAGGAGGTGCAGCGGGCTCTCATCTGCCCCCAGGCATTTCCAAGCCTCTTATCACTGGAAATGCCTGCTTGAGGTTGCACCAGAGTAGAGCTAAATCCTGCATTTTCATCACAAACTCACCTAATCTGGGCTTGCACAGATTCCTCCTCTGTCATGGTGGCTTAGGTGTGCTTTTGGGGACATCAGCATGGGCTGTGACATGTTAACTGAGAACACAGGTGGCGATTTTATTTTGTCCCCACAAACTGCTCGGGCCTGTTAACACTGATTTCCACTCACATTTTACTACCTGAGTCTCCTAAAGCTAAAAAAATTACTCTAGCCACATTGGAATCCACATTGCAACCGTTCTGCAAAAAAAAACCCCAAAATAAATAAAGCAGCAACTCCTAACATTAGTCTCTTATATAGGAAAAGAGGCATTACCAAGCAAAGAGAACTTTAAAAAAGGGTGAGCCTGTAAGTAAATTGATGTAGGAAAGTATTTAAAACTATATCACACCATTATTGCCATGACTTTTCCGTATCTTCAACATAAAAAGATGTTTTAAAGCAGACTATCTTTCTCTCTACAGAGCTGACATAAAAAGGCTGGCTGTGGCTTTTCAGAAACTTTTTATACATCACAGACTTAAACCATATTTCTATTGTTTCTAGACAAATTCACATCTGGACATTCTCTGCCTGTTTAGCCGTCATTCACTAATGCACAATTTCTTTCTCCACTGTAAAAACTGGAAGAAAAAAATAAACCTTGAGGAAAATAGATACATCACTTGTTTCAAGATTTTAGTATCTGTTCCAGAATCACCTGCAAGGTAGTCATGGGTCCAGACTATTTAGACAACAATTAATCCCAAGTTTACCACTTCAAAATTGTCTACACACAACCAGCTCATATTCACCCCTCAGAGCTGACTGCTCCTGAATAATTTCAGGTATTTCTAAGTCTTTTCCATCTCATAGATGACTCAGTTTCAGTGCCAATCAGTGGCTTCAATAGTTCAGATTATGAACAGAACCATAAAATTAACAGCTGACAATCCATGGAACTGATAGAATCACTTTGATGTGATTTGAGTAACCATTGGTGAACCTCTCCAGAGGAACTGGGCAGGTTGGGGTGGGTTAACCACATGTAATTCTGCAGATGAAATATCTGTCAGCTTTAGCAAGCAGCAGCTTCCTGACTCTCCTGAAGGTACCTGCAAAGGCACAGAGGGCTCCCAGTGCCCCAGGCAGCTCCTCAGCTCCAGCTCCTCTGGATGCTGCTGACAGAGCCTGGGCTGTGTGCCCTGCCCTGATCGAGGTACAAACACCTGCCCAGTGCAAGGTGCATCACTGGCTTTACCTGCAGCTCAGTGTCTACTACCATGAGTAAAACAAAGGATGGACACCAGGAACCCCCAGCAAACACAGAGAGGTTTTCACTTTCATCAGGAGAGTAGGAGCTCATAGCAACAGGCTACATGGTGGCCTATGTGAGTTCTAAGTTTTAGTTTTCATGTTTGCAGATTCTGTGCTGTTTAGGGATGTAGTTCTGAGCCTCGTATTCAGTGTCACTCAGCTCTCTTCACAGAGTAGGGAGACAAAACAAATCCTTTTTCTGCAGAGAACCAAGGACAACTTTCAGGCCCAAAAGCACAAACAACAGTGGACTGAAGGGAGGAACAGGAATAATGGGACCTCAAAGTCTGCAGCTGGATTTAGACAATTAAACCCCAATATGCAAATGGACCAAAACCAATAAAACCAATCTTGTGACTGGGGGGCCATTTTTTTGTGAATGCATTTCTGATGTGGCCTGTGCACCATCACCCGTGTTTCAGAGCTTCTCAAAAAAGTGGCTGCAGAGCTGCCCATTGGGGGTTTGGGTGCTGACCAGCAGAAATGCTGCAGTCAATATTCACTTTGAGGAATGTTCCTCCAAGAACTAATAAAAATGTATAGAGTCCTACAGAAAGAATGCACAGCTACCTGAGAATTCCCTGGATCTTTGCCGCACTGTTTTTAATCCACACTTGCAGCAAACACTTATGATGTCACACCCACCCTCTGGTTACTCACCACCAGAGGAGATCCCAGAGGTATTTTTTATTTTTGTGCTTCCTAGTATCTACATTGTTCTTTTTTAGCTTTTTGACTTTGTGCAGTCTGTATTTCTAGTCTCAACCATCCAAGAATAATGACTCCAAAACCCAAAGTAGTGCTCACTGGAAAAATGCAGATAACTGTGGGAGACATGCAAAATTATTTCTACCTTTAGCTTATCTCACAGATAGATTTCCTAGCAGTGAAGTTGTTCACTTGGCTAAAAATCCTATCTCACAGGAGATACCCATGTTAAATAAACAAGCAAATAAGAGTTACAGCAATCACATTCTGTTATAACTCCTGGAGCTGGAATGGGGAGAGAAGGAACCAAATAGCACAATACCCTTGATGAATTCACAGAACTTGACAATACACTGCTGACAAGACAGGGGACTTTGAAAAGACCAAAACAATTCCCCTGATGATAACAACCTGAATTTCTCTGAATCCTCAACTCTCCATCCCAAATGGTCGCTTTTAAAATGCATTAAAATTTATTGCAATAATGCCTTGCTGCCCATTCCTGTACTTATAAAGCACAGAGCAGTCATCTAAATCTCCCATGATAACATCTTCAAGACAGGAGCTTATCAGCAGTACAGAGAAGGAAAATCCCGTGGGTTGGGATTACACTTTTTGATTATAAATTTCCTGAGAGAAAGATGCCATCAATCTACATTCTTTATGAACTCTACCACATGAAAGTACTCTTTTATTCTAATAACAGATATCAGGTTTTGTGCAAGCAGCACCTGCAACAAAACTCTCCCACATGGAAAAAGGAAAGTTGTTACATACAACCCCACAAAAGAGAATCAGTCAGCATTATTTTTTTTTGTCATGAAGCTGGTTTATTTTTATCTTTCCATTGTCATCAGCATACCAGCTGTTACATACCCCTTTAAGGAAGATTAGAGATTAATAGCCCTGTTTTCAAAATATATTGGAGTACTTACTTCCTTACCCTATAATACATATATCCTAACACAGGAAAAAAAATGGAAGGCCTATTTCTAGACATGGCACAAAACAGGTGATGGAAAAAAAGTTCATCAGGATCTTCCCAGGCACTTTTGTCAGAAATATGCCAATTCTACATTTTCCATCCTGGCTCCCATTCAGCTCTTCTGTAGAGAGCAAAGGTCACAGTAAATGACCAGTGACTCAGAGCTGTCCTGGGCTGTAGTGCAGGATGTGCACACAGTATTTATCCCATCTCCATCCCCATGAGCTGCTGGAACCAGGTGGGGCAGTGTTTTCCCAGGCCCCTCCTTTGGGCTCTTCTGCTCATGGCCCATCAATGCCTTGCCCAGGACTCACAGGGAACTCCCTCCAGGAGCTCTCTCTGTTTAATGGGCCATCAAGGAGCCACTGCACGACTCCTCATCCCATTGGGAGATGCTCCCAATGCCCAGGGGGAGGAGCCAAGCATTCCCACCTGGAGAGAATCTGGGATTTGGGACAGGACAAGCAGCCCTGAGCCACTGGATTCCCAGAGGAGCAGAGCTCCCAGACCTTTCTGTGGGATCACTGCTTCAGGAAGAGCCCCTCACCTGGACTGCTCCCCCCACCCTGCTCAGGGTGTGTTCTGACTGTCAGGTGCTCTTTTGTGTTATTGCATTGATTTTATTTTATTTTACTTTTTTTTTCCTTTCTTCTTATTAAATTGTATTTCTGACTTGGAGCCTCTCACTTATTTTTTTTTTCAAACCACGACAGAGCAGGAGAAAGCTCAGCAGAAGGAGGCCAGCTGCCTGTTTCAGAGGCTGGGCAGGTGCTTCAGGCCTCCTTTTCGAGGCAGGAATGGGCACTGCACACAGTGAGGGCCTGTTGAGGTACCCACTAACTCACATCACTCTGCATTACAAAAACTCACCGTGCTACTCCTCATGACAAAGTCAGTAAAGAAAATAAGACTGCCTCCAGAAAGAACCCCCAGCTCTTTGAACTCCACATATCACTTTCAGAACAACAGGTTACCCCTTGAGCCCCTGATGCCATTCCTGTCTCACCTTTCCCAACATAACAAGACCACGTTTTGCTTTAAACTAAGAAAACATGAAGATCAGAGAAAACTTTGAGAGGAGATTGGAGATTGTAACACATTGTGTTAGCTCCAGGCTCAGGAGCCCATCACCAGTTACATCTGTGCCCCGGGCCTGAGCTGGCCAGACAGAAATAGAGCTGCTATTCTCGGGAAGGTGCAGCTGCCTCCTTTGCTGTGACTCTGGTCACCAGCAGATTGCATAAAGGGAATAACACAATGAGCACAACAGGCTGGGCAGGCAAGGAGGCTCAGCACGAGGATCACCTCAGCCTGTGCACTTGAACAGTGTTATGAGTGATGTCTGTATAAAATAATTCGTGCTGGAAATTAAAAAATATAAAACCGAGAAATCGCAAGCGGCCACCAAGAAAGTTGATTTACATCTGTAAAGGGACAGGAGGTTCCAAAGAGGAATCACAGAATTTGCAACAGAAAAGGAGTTGCAGCCACGAAGATGAGCAATCAACAGTGATTAATCTAAGCTGACTAGATGATTGAGGCCAGATATGCATCAACAACAAAACGCCCAAAATCCTCAGGACTGATCATATCAATATCAGCTTCTCAAAAACTTCATCAACTCCTTGTCCCCTCCCAAACGGCCAACCAAAAGAACCAAAGTCCCAAAAGAAGATGCATGAATATGCAATTTAAACCAAAGTGGACAAAGAAACCCTACCTCAAATAGAATAAACTGTATTTAAATTGCACTTTTGGTGGTGAAATTTTGTGAACAAGGGGGGGACTGGTGCAATAAAGGCCAGTCCAATGTTCACCCAGCCTCGATCCCAAAATCAAAGCTGTTCTTTTATCGTGGCTTTCCAAGTTTGCTGTTACGTGAAAATAAATTTTATTTTTTTATTTTTCAAATTCAGCTGTTTCATTTATAGCAACAGGAAACCTCAGGCTTCAATCTCCTTCCAGTGACCTTCCACCATTACAAAGTTTTGTGTTAAACACATGGTGCAAGCCAGTTTTCATTTCTTTTTTTGATACTTTGGTTACGTGCAATCCTATATTAAAAGAAGTTGAAATAAAGGACTTAGAGTTTCCTCCCTGCTGTCCTCCAGAAAAATTCAGAGAATTACCTCCTTCTATCAGGCTCTGTAGCAAAATGCTTTCAAAACAAATCTACACTTTCTATTAATGCTGTTTATTAAATTAGGCTTTAAAGAAATACGCTGTACTAGTTCTAGCATTTTACAAAACAACTCTTAATGAAAAGCTCCAGAGGGTTTTTTAGAGTGTTCACTCAAAGTGTCACTTGACAAGTCAGATAATTCTCAAATATGAGGAAGATAAAACTCCCCCTTCCCCCAGACATCATCATAAACTCAGTGCTTCTATTGTAACTTCTATTGTAACTTCTACTGTATTCTAAACAAATGTTTGCTTAGTTTTTCTGCTGCCCTGACTTCTGAAATCTGCATGAAATTACTCTGAGAGAATTAATAAAGCGAGCATCAAGAAAATCCTCATACCTGCATAAGTCTGTATTTAAAGCTACAGGTGAAAACCAGCAATCTAGTTCATTTTCACCCTTTCTAAAAATTGAAGCAAACACTTCCTGAAAAAGCAATATATGGACATGGCAGGGGAATGCTTAATACCCAGCCAAACTATTCTTGACTCCTGCTTTACTGCAGATATAAGTGATAAGATACTTGGGGAAAAAAAGGTAATAGCCATTTATCCTTTCAAAAAGCAGAGTTCCTTCATTCTGTGCAGTTCAGTGCACAGCAACATAACTCACCAGTACAACACTTACCTTGATCTCAGCTAGATCAGTACATCAGCAGCCCAGGAGATCAACACTGCCGCTTATCAGGCATCTACATGATGATCATATTTCACAGAGGTGCTCACAATTTATCCCACACGTTCTCAGCTGTGCTCACATTTTCCAGCATGGGGATGGAAATAGCATCATTTCTCTCTACCTGTGCAGCTCTCAGCGAGCCAGCAAGACTTTCAAAGTTGAAATCAAACAATTTGAAGGCGGTCCCAGAACATAAAATACCGTTTGCCAAATACTTGGAGCATTAGTGCTACAAAGTGAAACGCTGTCATAGGAAAACTCTGACTGGGATGAGAGTCTGCTGTGCCACTGCAGTGTGCATTTTACATTCCTGTCTAGACCAAGACACCTTGAGAAAAAAATGTGTTTAGTGAAAAAGCAGCTTCTGGTATTTTTGTTCTCAAGCAGCAATGCAGCAGCATTTTCCCAGAAGATCACACACATCCAAGCAGCAGATCTCCTGATGACCAGCCCTCCACACACAGTGTTTTGGAACATCAGCAAGGGTGTGCAGCAGGGGAAGAAGAGATACTGAGAGAGAAAAGCAATTTCTGTAAAAAGCCAGCTGCAGATGAGCTGGGGAAAGTGCTACAGTACATCACTGGTGCACACAACTGTCACTTCTGCTGCAATTCCTGAGCAATTGCTGCATCTGACCTGATGCAGGAAAAGAGGAAAGTGAAATCAGGACAATAAAAAGAGTCCCAAAACAAATCCGTAACAGAAAGAAAAATAAAATGTTAAAAACGTAAAAAAAAGAACAGGAGAAATATCTCACCAATTTTTTCCTATGCAGTAAGTCTCATAATTTTGGCATGATAGGTCCTATATTAGCTCACTGTTTAAATTTACATATTGTACATTTTATACATTTTAATCTTCTCTAGTGCACCTTTATTAGAAGTTTGCTAAATATTTACAAATAGTAATTCAGCCCTTTCCTGACACATTGCTTTTGTTCTCATTTTTCCTCGAAAGTAATTTTCTTCACTACAACGAAGGTAGGACATCAGTTAAGAGACTCTGCTAATAAACCTTTGTGCACAAGATCATTTCTCAGGAAAGGAGCCTTCCTGAGTTTCATAGAGGAATTTATGTCACTGTAAAAGTGTCATGAAAGGAACACAAGACAAGCACCTGAGCAGAATTATTCCTGACAAATTCCAAAGACCAGGATGAAGACAACCGTGTGGATTTTCAGCAATAATGTTGGCAACAAGCTTAAGGACCAAAAATACTCTTTTGCACCTTTGCATTAGTCATTATTTTTACGTGCAGGAAAAGAACCACAATTGGTGGTTCTTTTGGAATCGCCAAAGCTGTGCTGCTTTCTAAGACTCTTCAAATTTATAAAAGATTTCCAAACTCTCACTGAAGCCTCTCACACTGTGATGGGTTTTACAACAACATTTCTGCCAATGTCCCTTTTATTTTATTAAAGCCACAAGAGGCCACACTGCAGCCTGTTTGTCCTTCTTGCTCCCAGATTCAGATGAAAACAGATGAACGCAGAAACAATTCAATGAAAACACTATTTTTAACAATGCCTTCCAGGAAACTTTAAAAGGAGAGCAGCTGCCCTGCCTTGGCCAAGGCGTGGACCCAAACATCAAAGAACAGGAGCAGAGCAGAAAGGAAAGGTCCAAACAGCAGAAATGTCTATCAATTCCTCTTCTTTATTGGAACAAGGAAGATAAAAGATGAATTCAAGTGAAGATGAGAGTTGTGCAGAGGGGTGAACAGAAAAAGGCAGAAAGATGGAATTAAACGTGAGAAAAAAGATGTCACAATTTTGGTTTGGTTGCCTGTTTTTTTTCAGGAGAGAACCAAGCACAAAACCTAAAAAGGCAAGACAAAAAAATATATATATATATATAAATATATATATAAAAGCAGGAAAAGGAACTGAGAATGAAACTAGTGACACCTTGAAATGGCAGCTCCTCCTTATTGGAGACCCTTTGTTTAAGGTGAGCAGCTCTCCAGGCAATCTGCTGGACCTCAATCAGTCTGCTCCCTAAGTGATATTCACGACAGATCAAATCAGATAATCCTCCCTGCCCTTAAAATACATGAATTTTTAAAAGGCTCAGATAAGGAAGGAAGTGAGCAAGAGGTTACAGAACAGGAAGGGCAAAACTTATAGAATGATGTAATGTATTTCAAAAAGGGTAAGAAATAAATTCTCCTGTTTTCGAGCTTCAAAATGTGCAACCATATCAATTTTAAGTGCCTGATCTTTGTTTTCATATATATATATATATATATATATATATATCTGTACTCTCCAATATTATTCTCTTCCCAAGACCTCAAATAAATACCACTAGCTCTATTGTTTTAGCTAAAAGAAATCAAATCTAAAAATTCAGCTTTCCCTGACACCTTGCAGCTTTCAGAGAAGATATTAAACAGTAGCTGGAAGGTTCCAAGTATTTCCAAATATTTCCTATTTACAATTAATCACTTCCTAAAGCTCAAGAATAATCTTCTATAGAGAGGAAAAACAGCTCTGAATGAACACAAGTTCTCAGAAAACAGATTTTTATTTTAAAAATATTTTTATGAGTGGATTTTTCCAGTGCAGGTTTGCAATTACACAGCTTATTTTGCCTGAGAATCCATTGCACACACACGATTACAATTTCCATGACAGAAAATTTATATTTAATCTAAAAAGACATAACCCAGTGGCAGAGACTTCGAGCACAAGAAATAGCAATAAAGTGGCTATTACCAGCACTGAAAGCTGCCTCAGAACATTTCATGTTTCCCACTTAATGTGAATTTAAATTTATGCTTGAGCATCTATGGCTTGTAAAGTTACACTACAGCCACTGTATGAGTCAATGTTCATTTTTCTACCTTTTTTTTTTTTTTTTAACACTGAGTCTCCTAGTGTGATGTTTTGTCTGACAAAGTAAAGCAACTAAAAGCTGGAAAAAAAGATGCCCTGGTGGAAATAGGAAATACACAAACAGTGAATGTGCAACTGAGATTTGAAGAACTGCACATTTTTTGTTAGATGTGCAACAGCCTGTTACTCAAATATAACAGAGATCAAAATATTAGAATAAAGTAGTAGGCACACAATAATATTCTTGTGTTTTAGAGGCACAACTGCATCATTTGAGTTCATTTCAACACACAGAACTCCCAAAACAGCCATGGGTGTTGTTATTCTATATTTTATCCCTGTTACTTATATTTGAAGTTCCTCAGTCCAATATTGGCACGTTGAAAATTAGGCACCAAGCCATGAAACAGCATTTTAATGTTCAAATTTCCTTACTCACAAAAAGGTCTTTTCTTGGTTAAATATCACGGCCACAGTGTGATAGAAACTCTTTGAATTTATTACTTAGCAAAGAATTTCAGGAAAATATTACCTGGAGTGTAGGAAAGTATGTCCAATAAAGCAAAACCTCAATATAAATACATTTCCTCTATTATGTTAGAACAAATGATGGTGAAGCAAGCAGCACCAAACTGAAACACAATCATTTCCTAAAGAATTGACTTTAATGACAAGAGCAGCATAGAAGAAAAACATCAGCTCAATAAATAACACATTTGAAATGCCATGAAACACATTTAGAACTTGTTTCAGAAGGAGATTCAAAGCCACCTGCTAGAATTCTCTTACGGGACACCTAAATTATTACCCAACTAGTTATTAATAATATTTTTATTATATATAATTTTTATATATATATATTTATATTTATATTTATTATATTACCCCACATTACTGAAGGCCTCATTATTAAAGAGACTGACTCTGCAAGCTCTGAATAAAGTCATATTGTTGCAGCAGCACCACATGAGTTAAATCCAGTTAAAAACAAGTTAATGCAGCAATGAGTTAAATCCAGGAGCTGAAATTGTATTTGGTGAGAAGCTCATCAGATGAGTTCCCAAAAAATCCCCACAGTCAGATTTCACTGCAAATATTCACTTTGAGGCAAAAGGGAATATTTTGCATCCTGTCTGGGGCAGGCTCAGCTCTCTGCTGCACTGACCAAACTGGAAAAAATTGTGAATTTCATTTGCATCATCAAAGTAAATCAGCGACAAATCTGATGGGGAATTTGATGCCAATTTATCTTTATTTTTATCTTTAAAATGCCTCCTTGCAGTGTTCAGACACAGCTACCTGAGCATCCTGTTCTTTTGTCTCCTCTTTTCACTGCTTAGATACTCCTTTCAATCTACCAGAGAAAAATCATTTACTTGAAGACAGAGAAAAAAAAAAAGGTTAAGCAAACATGCACAAAGGAATTGTGGGGAATGGAGCAAAGTAGACTCATAAAAAATGAATGCTGATAAAATGATTAAAAGCCCAACAAGTAGTACTAGTAAGATGGTAACTTCATTTTACTAAGATTTTACTCCCTCAGTCCTTGAAGGAGCTGTGCTGCTTTCACACACAATAAAAAAAAAGACAGAAAAAAAGTCCCAGGAATATTCTAAGACTCTTCAAACTCCAGATTTGGGGGATCTAAAAAAACAAGAGGCCCAGCAATAAACAATATGTTATTTAAAAGTCCACCCAATACTCATAGCAGATACTAAAGTCATCACATGGAGTCAGCAAAAAGTTGAGTGCCCTTCCCAAATTGCAAGATCAAGCTAAAAATATGAAAAGCTGATGTGATACACTTAATAAATTCAACAGCTTTAAGAGCACAATGGAAGAGACTGAAATTTGTGTGTGCTGAAAATTATCCCTAATTTCCAGCTTCACACCTTCTCTGCTGAGCTGAGCTGGATATTGTCAGTCCAGTTTATTGAAAAATGGAAACCACAAGGAAATATCCTGTGCTCAATATATCTGCACATATTTATGTCTTAAGCACACAAAATTGCTTTATCCTTAATTTAATAATGAAAGGGGGTGGATGGTTGTTGAAGCACTTCAGAAGTATTTTCATGTTTATGTGGGGAAAAAAGCCACACTTTATTCAAATTGATCTAGTTTCATATTATCATGATGAGTAATATGCTCTCTGCAATCTTATCTAAGGAAGTTCTAAACATCTGAGAGAAATATGATGTTTTAGCAAATGAACTTTTACTTTGTCTACACCATCTGATGATGGCACTTCAGTGGGAAGAAATACTGATCAGATTTACTCAACCTCTTTCCTGACAACAATAAAAACACCAGTGAGGTTTGGAGGAAAGGTTGATTTTATTTGCCTGCTTTGGGTTTTGCTTTTGTTTAATTTACAAGTGATTCATCTGCAGTGCTTTACTCGTGAAGGAATTGTGCAATCTGGACCAGAATTCAGTCTCACTGGAGGAACAGACTTTGTTTTAGTCAATCCCAATATAGGTGGCAAATAATCTGCATTTCAAGCTGCTACTGTCACTAAAGCCCAGGTATCTAAACCATGTGCATTCAAGCAAATTAAATACCAAAAAAATAAATATATTATTTCCACACTGAAGAAAAACACCTATACTGAAAACCAGAAATTCTTTCACAAGAGGAAAATGGAAAAAAAATATGGCAGGAGTTGGATAGTGAAGTATTTATTTGATCTGCTTTCGATTTGTATATTCATTTTCTTTTGAAACAAACAACGTGAAAGCAACAGAGATCTCAAACATGAAATGCAAATTAACTGATTACAGAAGATTTTTATTTCCCAAATGCTGACATAAAGCTCCTACTCACCAGACCTCGGAACACCTGAAAGAAAAATAAACTCCCAGTTTCCAGGCAGAAAAGTCAATGCTTGACAAGACAGAGAAAGACCAACCACAGGGCAAAAGAGGACCTCAGAATAAAACCCAAACTATTGCTTTATTACATCACTTAAAGCAAAATATTTTTAACCTGGTGCCTTTTATCAACACAATACTATAGTTCCTTTTATAATCAAAGAGAAATACATGCCTGACATGCAGGATTTTTTCTTAAACTGTGGTTAATCACAGTGGAGGAGGAGAGAAGGGAAAAATCCCACAAATAATTTCAGCACCGTGTTTGCAAATTCAGGCATGGAAGGCCATATTCACTTGCACACATCTGTTGCACCATCAGACACACGAAGGACGAGGCAGGGAGTGGAAAGTCAGGAAGGAAAGTTCTATTTTAATTTTTCTGACTCAATATATACATTTTTTACAGAAGGCAAAAGATTGGCTGCACAGGCTTCCACCTCTTTGACTTCTTTGGTGAACATCACCATCAATCATATTTTTCCTCCCAGAGCATCAATATATAAACAAAATAGTTAATTCTAAATAGAGTTTACATAAAACTGCATGAGAATCTCCACTGCAGAGATTCAAACACTCAAAAGCAAGAAAACTTAAGAGTGACACACATCACCCTCCAAGGTTTGTCCTGAAGTGTCTTTTCTAAGCAGTTACCAAAGAGACAAAGTGTTGCTTCTACCATCAGAAGTAGAAAGGAACAGGGTGGGTTTCACCCATTCTCTGTTTCTATGTATAAAAAGCACTCTGCTTCTTATTTTCAAAGAATCCTAATTTTAAAATATGAGATAAGCTGGTTCTAACATACAAAAAAAAAAAAAAATACTCCAAGAACTAGTTCCTGACTGGCTTGCAATGTTAACACATTTTGCAAACATGCAAAAATCCTTCAAATTATATTATATTGTAATCTTATGTTAGTAATCCCTGAGGCTAAAAAATAAAATTACAGGCACTAAAAGAAGCAAACTAAAACT
Organism: Zosterops lateralis; assembly: GCF_965231275.1. Taxonomy (NCBI): domain Eukaryota; kingdom Metazoa; phylum Chordata; class Aves; order Passeriformes; family Zosteropidae; genus Zosterops; species Zosterops lateralis. Next base: position 1,337,154 of record NC_139768.1, read on the forward strand.
CCTTGGCATTTCTCAGTGATTTTGCATGTCTGTAATACATCACTGTAATTGTATCACAGTTATGCCAATGACACTCAAACCTGCTTTTCTATTTGTGGCAATACATCTTGCAAGACAGAACATAAACCACCATCTTTTGGCTCAAAAATTGTGATTGTCAAATAATTTTTTAACTCAGACACTGACACCCCTGGAGATGCCTCCCTGCTCTGGTTTTTCCTTTTGTTTTCTGATTTTTTGGGACACCATGTCCTCAATTTGGGACAAGAGTTGGATTAACCACTGGCTTTTTAAAAAAAATATAGAAATAATTAACCATAACCATAAACTGTCTTTTTATGTAATGAGAGGGTCTGTATTCTCCATCAACCCCATGATATAAGATGCAGAAAAAGTAAAATATGGGTAATTAACCATTACAAAAAGCAGAGAGAACTGGCATAAATAACTGGTTTAGGCACCAAGACTCTGGGGCAAACTTTATCAAAGAAAGGTAATTATTTGCTCTTTTCCATCACCTTAATCTCAGAGACAAATAGATATATTTGCCATCCATGTCCCAAAAAAAAAAAAAAAAAAAAAAAAAAAAAAAAAAAAAAAGGCATAATGTTTTAACCACTGAAATACCATAATAAATCCAAAGTTCATTTTTAAGGTAAACACCCCAAACACTGAAGAAATAAATAGGTCATAATCTGGTAAGATTGAAGCACTACTTCATTTTATGATAAAAACAAAGTTTTGGGTGTTTTTTTTTTAAACATTTAGATATGAAGAATTCTTAAAGGTTAACCCCACTCCCATGAAAGCTGATCTCAGTGTATATTTGCAAATTTCTCTATCGTGCACCTTGAGGACTTCCCAAGGCAAGCACCAAAAGGAACCAAAGACTTATTCACTGCACAGAATTTATTGACAAGACCTTTCTTTCTTTCTTTGCACAACACATCTACTGTGCTGCTTAATTTGTCTTCCAACAGCATTCCTTCAATTTAGTCTTCATATTTAAACAATACCAAGAAAACCCATATTTTTTTCCATTTTTTTTTCAAATTTTACAGCCTTTCTTTCAGAGTGCTTTATGGAGTTTGGAACGCAGCAGTTCTAGTTTCTCCTGAAGACTAAAAATCTAAAAAATTTTAAATCTAGGTTAAGAATATCTTAATAAGCTTTGAAAATATGTACTTATTGCTTTATCTCTGTCAGTTAATGGAATATACCACCTTTGCACAGGGGCTAAAAACTAGCAGAGCTAAAGTTCAGAAATTTTAAAAGAAAAATTAAGCCCTTTGATACTACTATAAATAGTGTGAAATTTTTACCCAAACCCCTGTGACAAAACCTCCTGAAGGCTTAGTTCATCATTATGACATAATTTCAGCACATTCATGGCAGAACATGAGCAGATCAGGTTATCACCAGCAAACAGACAATTCACTGCCTGTCTCTCTTTTGTTTCTAAAGAAAAGTAACACCAAAAACTGATATTAAGTCCTTTCCTCAGAAGAAAAACAGCGAAACAGCACCAGGGGGTCTGAAGAGACAAAGAAGGGAAGGAGCACTGTGAGGTGCCAACCATTTGTGGTTGTTCTGGTGTTCTGGGTTTGTGGCTTGCTTTTGTTTTAAATTAAGTCAGTAGGAGTTCTGCTTCCTGCCAGTGGCAGAATAAAATCAGTTTGTTAGCTTGCTCTGTATCCTCTCACCAGGAGAGAGCCAACCTGACTCTTTGCTGGAGTTGTGCTTAGAAGAGAAGATGAATAAATTGTGGGAGAAAAACAAACCACAATGCAGACAACCTGTCATGGCTGTCCAGAAAAATCTCTTCTTGCTCTCAGCATGGGATTCTTTCTTGGCCAAATCAGTGGAAGTTTGCTTTGCCCACTCATGAACTATCACCTGTAGGAGGAGGGGCAGAGATGGCAAACCCCATTACAATTCCATCACTGTATTCCCAACTGGAATTAAAAGCACCAGAATATTGTAAAGCCTCTGAGTTACCTGCTCCAGCACTCCCAAGAAAGAAAAACAGTGTAAAAACTTGCTTTATTCTAAAAATCACAAGCACAAAAACATCCCTATCAATTTGCAGAATAGTATAAAGGAAGACACTGAAAAAAAATTCCCCACCAATTAATTTGGAATTAATTGAGCCAGCTGCTGTACACGTTCTGTGCTGCTTCACTCAGCCTGCCCCTTTCTCTCAGTGCACCTGGACCACAACCCTGTGCACCACAGCAATGTGAGTCTACCTGTGCAAAACACCTCCATTCTACACCAACCTCATTGCATCTAATTGGGATTGATCTTCTACCTGCACAGATCCTTCTAAGTCTTTCTGTCACAGACATCTCCTAAAAAAACTCCTTGATGTCTAAACATCTTCCTACAAATAAAGAAAATAAATCAAATTCAATTGACATCAACAAATAAAGAAAGGAAGAACAGTTGGGAAAGAGAGAAGTCACTCTCGGAAGATTACAATCTCCATCATGCAAAACAAACCAAACTAAACAAACAGAAGAGAAAAGAAAACAAGCAACAGTTGAAAGAACTTCAATAAACAAAGATGGCTCAGCTATTGACTGCTCAAAATGATCTCTCCTTATTTCCACCTCATTACCCAGGAGAGGCAGCAGAGGAGTTGGACACATATTAATGGTCTCAGTCCATGTGAACTCTGCTGCATCCAATCACAAAACATCCTGCCTGGAGCTATTCCACTGGCTCTTTGTCACAGACACCTCAAGCCCACCCACTCTGTAGGAATTCAGACATGCTCCTGTAGGATAATTATCCATCCAGTGGGAAGTCAATGCTGATCATCCCAAGGACACTTCAAGGTTATCTGTGACAACCACCAGTCACTTAAAAAAATACACAAACAAAACAGAAATCTCAGTCTTTGCAGCTTCTTTTTAAACTGGTCAACAGTTCCAGAGCATTTTGCCACAGACAATGGAATATCCAGACTTTTGGGGATGGGGGTGTATCCTGGTCATATTAAGGAAATCTCCATAACTTTTAGTGTATGCATAAAAGTTAACACTCCTGATTTTCTCATGCAATGCACTGAAAGTTAATTCATCTGGTTTCTCCACGGTTTGACTCCCTTATTGCGTTTTGATTAGATTGCCAATGGCTCCAGAGGTTATCAATAATTAAAATCAGAATTGCTCTCGTTGTGCATCCCGTATTTTTGAAGGAAAATAAGAACAGTCTCCCATAGAGAGAATGATAGGGACTGATTAGAAAGATAATTTTCCTTTTGTGTTTTTCTTTAAAGAAAAGCACTCTATAGCTAGAGATTGTAAGTCAGCAACATCTACACTAAAGTTACATTTCCATATTCACCTGTGAAGCAACTCTGGCCGGCTGAATAGAGAAAGATGCTCCCACTGCATGAACAGAGTGAGCAAGTAAAATAACACGTTTCAGTGGACATTTAGCTATCACATAGATTAACACAGAACATGAACCAAAACAGGCAGTGAGGGCAAACTACAGCTAAACATGTTTTGGAAAACAAAGAGGGAGAATTGTGGGAGGAAAAAAAAAAAAAAAAAAAAAAAAAAAAAAAAAAAAAAAAAAAAAAAAAAGAGAGAGAGGGAAATATGACAGCCTAAAGTCCACTACTCCTCCAGTGGACTATAAGAAACACTTCAGAGAGTTTCTAAGAGGTGCTGATTAGCATTCTGAGTTATCCCAACTGTAAAACCTGTCACCTAACCTTTGAAGCTGAAAATGCAGATCTAAATGCCTGCAGATTAAAGTGTGCAATAAATGCAGCCAATAATCTTTTTTTGCTTAATGTGACAGTTAATAAGAAAACACAGAACATAGCTGATGTAGAAATTCAGACTTTGCAAACTTCACAACTGAAGGTACACCAGGCTTGTGGCATTACAAGGTTTTGCTTAAGAGGTCTGGCCAAATATATATTTTATTCACAGTTCTTCTGAAAAGTAAAAGCAGAAATCATTACAGGAATTTTTCTTGCAAGTCTTCATCAGCCAGACATCTGTTACATTAAAGGGGGCTCTCATTCCTGCCTGGTGCAAGCCCCAAAAACAAACCAAAACAAAATAAAGCTAAGAACCAAACAGACTGATCTAGACTTTCAACCTTCTTCAAACCATTGTGACAAAGACTGCTCCAGGATAATCATGGATTTTTTTCTTCTGATGAGAAGTGCTCCTGTACTCTTCTGCTGCCAAAAAGAACAATTTACACTTCTGCACATTCAAACATGAGGGAGCACCAGATGGAAAGTGAATGGACAACCAAGATGAAACAAAGAACCAAAGCCCAGACATATCTCAAACTTAGGCTGCTGAGCAAAGCATATTGCTGTCCTCCTGTTCTTCTGGTTTCTTGTAGAGAGCAAAAGGAAAGGCAGCACCTCTTCCTCCAGCTCAGAGGAAAAAAAAAAAAAAAAAAAACAAAAAAACCCACCTTAATCAATTAAAAAAAAAGGTGCCACTGTTTGTTCCTGAGCATTAATTTCCACACTGGTGGAGCACCACCCTTGGATCACAAACAATTTTCATTTTAACATTTGATTCTTTGATTCCTTCCCTTTCTTTGTCTGTGAAAGTATTTTTAGTGACTATTAATGCACACAACCCACAGAGTGATGAGCAGAGGGTCCAAGTCTGGACTGCTACTGTACTGGAGCAAATCTAATCCAGCTTTCAAGTGAAAAACCCAAATATCAATTATGCTGTGACCAAGACAGACCAGCTGGAGAATTCCATGCTAAAGAAACAGGGCACTAAGACCTCATAAGGCTTGTGCTGTTCTTGGTATCTGAGTTAATCTCATTAAAAATTGGATGTGCCTTCAAAAGCTGTGGTAGCAAAAATGCTGCTCCAAAGAGCATTTCTAGAAACATAGAGCTTTTACCAGCCATTCAAAAAAAAAAATGCATTACAATTAATTTACCAAATCAAACAAGTTAGTTGAGTGGGTCCTAAAATATATATATAATAATTGAATCAGGTGAGCATTAATTGATTTTAATGGTGCCTCATTTCTGTGAATGGAGGCAGAGGGGGATTTGTCAGGAGCAGCTCCTCACAGCAGGTTCTCCTCCTGCTGCCTGACAGCCTGACAGCTCCTTGGCTCCTGCCTCCTTAACCCACAATTGTACCTGTTATTGTGCAAAACTTTGCTCTATTTCTGGTGATTGCATGGGTGGATGACAACCTTTTCCTTCTGAGTCATTTATTCCTCCTTGGGCCTTTAAACTGCTCCTTTACAGTATAATCAGTCTCAGCAAATGACTAGTAATTACAATGTTAAAACACACTTTTTTCCAATGAAATAATTTTTGAGTATAGGCTGTCCAAAAACTAACTCTGCATAAAACTCCAGTGTTCCTTAATTCCCTTCTGTACTCTGAGTAGAAAAGAGGGACAAACTTATTTTTCTATTTTCTTTCACTTAGAAGAGCCTTCCCCCTTTCTAGCCCTCACTCTGGGCTCTGCTCTGGAAGGTGTTTCAGTGGCATCAAGTTCCCTCAGATTATAAATAAGAAATAACATCTTTCCTAAATGAAAATTAGTGAAAATATTCTTCAGAAAAAGTGATTGCCATCTATAAGTCAGGAATGCATGTAGAGTATTTACAAGAGCACACAGTGACAGGGGAATGGCTTCACACTGAGCAGGTTTAGGTAAAATATTAGGAAATAATTCTTTACTGTGAGGATGTGAGACTCTGGAACAAATTGCCCAGAGAAGTTATGGGTGCCCCCATTCCAGGCCAGGTTGGATGAGGTTCTGAGTGAAAGGTGTCCCTGCAGGTGGGTTGGAACCAGATGTTCTTTGAGGTCCTTTCCAACCCAAACCATTCTGCAACTCCGTGTCTGTTGGGAAAGGTGGGACAGGAAGGGCTTGTGGATATGATTGCCTGGCAAGAAATCCTGGAGATGTAAAAGCTGTGAGTGCAATAGAAATGAATTTCAGCTCTGAGATGTGATCATGGCAGGCAGGAAGACGGGGATGAGCTGGAGATGGGTGGAAGGACAGAAAACAAAAGGCCCCAAGGGTGCAGCCCCTCTCCACCCTGCCAAGGCATCAGGGAAAAGGGGGATAAGAAAAGTCTCTTTAGAGTTTAGAATACAGGATGATGTGGTGATAGAGCAGTTCTCATGGGCTGCAGGCAAAGTCTGGAGGGTTTGTATCTCGTGCTGGTTGGTCACTGAAAATTAGAATATTCAACACAAATGAGACAGAATGGATTGGAACAAGGACCTCGCTCTCTTACTCTTGGTTCTATCTCTTCTATCTCTCTCTTACCCCTATAGATTTTTTTTTACCTCCCTCACCTCACACTCTCTTTCTCCCTCTCTCTTTGGGGTTCCCTCCAGCCCAGGCTGTGGCTGAAGGCAAAGCCCTTTTTACCCACGGCCCTGCAATAAACCCCCGTGTGTCTAGAATATCTCAGCTCTGCAGAGTTCCTTCTCCCTGCTGTCCATGGATGATCCTACACATCAAAATCTACTGATGTACAGGCACGAAATCAAAGGAGGTGGTTGCTGTCATATCACTCAAAAAAAAAAAAAAAACCCCACACTTCAGCATTGCACCTCAGTATTCAAGTCCACAGTCTTACTTGAAAATAAATGTATTTATACACATATAGAGTGGGATGTTGGGATTTCCTGAGGCTTCTCTCAGATGGTGTGACTCACAAAGCACCTCACTGCCTCAGAGCAGACATCACAGCACACACACACAGGCTCCATGGAATTATTAAAAGTATTTGTACTGTGTTATTCCTAGAAATCTCAACACTCATTTGACTCATTTTTTTACAGTACCAGCAGACTAGTTTTGATCTCAGAAGCAGATAGGTCAATGTAGGCATATTGCAGACAACACAAGAGGTGGCAGAGCTGAAAACCAATCAATTTACAAGGATTCTTCTAAAATTACATTCTACACACTAAGTTCTCTCTTTTGTGTTATCTGTTTTCATTTTTTTATCAAAGGCTTCCCTCTGCTAACTAGTAATTAGCAGAGAACTTAGTTCCAAACAGTTTTAAGGAATTAAATTCTCTACAGGACACAGCCCTATTGATATATGGCAATAACAATTCCATCTCATAGTGCAGGCAACATCCCCTTTGGGACACCTTTTTCAACACATATTTACCCTACTACTTTGTGCTTACCACGTCTGGGGGTTTTGTTTGGTTTTAACATTGAGGTGATCACATTTAGGGGATTGGGCATTATCGCAAGATTGATACACCAACACTTGATCACCTTCAGAGTTACAAGGAGAAAGTTTCCAACAGGTTTTAAATCCGGCAGGTGAAAACTCTGACCTGAACTGCCACAGACACAAAACAAAGAGGTTTCTAAAGGAAATGCAGAACACTCTGCAAGTGACCCCCCAGAGAGAGAACCCATTAGCCCATCTCTCATCCTCTGGCAATACATTTTGTCTCTTTACACTTTAATTTGAGAACTGTCAGGGAACCCACCACTGAAGGATCCCATTGATAACAGGTTAACAGCACAGACAGGTGTTAAACAGCCTCAATAAATTGTGCTGCTGCAGGAGCCAGCAGACTCAGCCCAAAACTTTGGATTCTGTATTGAGAATAAATTAATATCTCCCAGCTCTTTGAATCTCCTTTTATCCACAGTAATTATTGGTTGCCACAGACCAAACAAACTTAACTACTACAAAAAACATCCAAGGTACCAGCCAACCTTCTAATAATGATTTGTAGTTTCTGAAAAACATCAAAGAGTTTAACAAACATGTCAAATTGTATCATTTATAAATACATTCACATGTATATGCAGGTTCACATAAATAATCAAAAAATTCCTCAAACACATTTTTAGAAGATGTCTATGTGGCTGCCTAACTTTAAGAGAATTTAAAATAACTGAAAAACTGAAAAATCAAAGGAATTGGTTCTATACAGGTATGGAAAAACTGGGAATATTTTTGAACAAAAGCAAATTTTAAGTGCTTCTTAAAAATAGGAAAACAAAAGGCGTTTAAACAAGCAACTCTTTGTAGTCAATGTTTTCTGTTAACCTTCAGTCAATACCAATTAGTGATTCCAACAATTTAAACTGGAATGTCTAAACTGGAAACAAAAACTTGAAGTCATCCAAAGAAAACACATTTTCTTCTGGTTGTTTTGTTTTGTTGGGGTTTTTTTGTTTGTTTTGTTTTTGTGTTTTTTTTTTTGTTTTTTTTTTTTTTTTTTTTTTTTGTGGGTTTTTTTTCGTGGTCTTTTTGGGGGTTTTTTTTGTTGTTATTGTTGTTTTTTTGGTTTTTTGTGGGTTTTTTTGTTTTTTGTTGTTGTTGTTGTTGTTTTGTTTTGTTTTGTTTGTTTTGTTTGTTTGGTTTTAAGTATCAAATATTCCAAACTGAGCAGAAATTCATTGACAAGCCCATTGAAAGAGGAGCATGCCAAGGTTGAACTCCATCTTTCATCAATACCTCACGTTATACTCTGTGTAACAATTTAAAGAGTAGTTCTGTCATTAAAAACAGAATAAGAAAATGAGTTCCTGATTGTAGAAGTCTAGTTCAACCAAGTCCTCAATCAGTGTTGTTTTCCTAAGGCTGGAGATTGTTATAATTTTATTAGTAAAGATAATAAGGGCTTGATACATGGAAAGGTCTTTTCAATAAATACAAAGGGTTAAAAGGAAACAAGGAAGGGAAATGATGTCAAAATGTTGGTAAAGGGCATGAAATGGCTATAAAGATCAGTGGGCTCAGTGGAGCTGTGCAGTGCTGAAACACAAAGTTGCCTCCCTGTCAACAAGCAGACAACTACACAGAAATAGTTACAGAGATAAAAGTAAACATTTTCCATTTATGTTCCAATTTAACATTTCAGAAATACAGAAAAAGCTCTAGAGGCAAAGCGAGATGTCTGCCTTCAAAACACCACTAATCATTACTGCTGTTCTGGGAAGGTCAACATCCAGGAAAAAAAATAAAATAAAAGCTATCTCCATATTAAATTTATTTGGCCTTTTTTCCCAAGTGTTTTCAGAAAGAGAGCATGCACGAGAAATAATGTTTACCTCTAAAGATGAAAATTGCATCTATTGAAACACTTTATTGCATACACCAACTCAAAATGTCCCAAAATAAATCAAAAATTAAGGAAAATATGAGCATTTTTTAATATTTTGAACTCATGATCAAGGTGTTAAATTCTTTTCTTCATGGAGCAAATAGGCCCAACTGCCCCAGGGGTTTATCAACAGCAGGTCCATATTGTCACAATAAAACCAGAATTTCTGCAGCATCACCTCCTTGGCTGAAGATACAACTATCCCTGCATTTCTCATGGACAGGAATTACTATGAAAAATATTCCTCACTTTTGTGAAAGAAAAATATTAACAATTCTCAAGCTATTTTGCAGCACAGAAAGATCTCAATCATTCTGGAACAGACTGCAGCTGTTTTCTCAGCAGCCCTGACCTGCAGGAAACGTGACTGGATGTGGAGACCTGTCCTGTCCAAGTCCCCAAGGCCAGCCATGGCCACCACTGTGACACTGGAGAGCAGAACACTCCCATTTGTGCTGCCATGAGCATTGAATCCATGTAACTCATCATCTGAGACAGAGGGGAGACACCTATGGGAAAGTGACTATTTTTTAACCAAGATCTAAAGGCATTTTTTCCATAACCTGGTCCCTGCCATTTGGATCTCCCAGCACTCCTTTGGAGCCTCCCAACCTTTTCCCCAGCCCTGCAGTGGTGAAGCAGAGAGCTGTCAGCAGTGACATCCCACCTTTCCTTCCCAAGGCACCAAAGCATCCCCAGTGGTCCAGGGATAATGCTGTTCAGAATATCACAAACAAACCATCCTCCTTAGTGCTGTGAAACAATTCCAACCCCAACACACTCTTAAAAAAATAAACAGACACAAAAATAACAACCCTACTCTCCTGCTGTCTCTTCTTCCCCTCTTTCACTGAGAGACAACTTCAATAAAATAAATAAATCTTTAACCATGAGAAGAAAAGAGGAAGATGAATTAAACACTTGCTGTCTATACACATCCCACTCTCAAAAGACAACAAGCACTTTCATGCAGGAATCCTCTAGGTGTAAACATATTAAACTTTCAATCATCAGTATACAAGGACATTAGAGAAAAAGAGCATTACCTAAGGCAGAATCACCTCCCAGTCATAATGTTTGCCATATAAGCATATGAGCACAACGAAACAGAGACCAACACAATGGGAATTCAAAATTAATATGGCATGATAGGACTGAGATTGTGTGATTATTACCATTTTAATACACACTGGAAAGCAGAAAACAAGCTCTCAATTATCAAAATGTCTCAGGGAGAGGGAACTAGCAGGGAAAGCCTCACTGCTGTATTACCCTCCTCAGGCCTGTGTACCTTTAGTCACTTGCTTTAACAGCCATATCAAACACTGGGTATGACAGAAATAAAATTGTGGAGACCTTTATTATCAGTCACTTTAAGCTTCCAACATAAACAAGAGTGTTCAAGCAGGAAGACCAGCACAGCAAAGCAAATGTCTCTCCATGGTCTCCTGAGGACTCATTTTTCTAACATATGGACATTCAGGCTGAAGCCCTTCAAAATGTGATTAAATTCACACTAAAATGTTCTGTGCTCTCACAATTTCAAACACCTTGACATCACATCTAATTTTTATCTTTTGATTTAGCTTAGAAGTTATGTTAATCCTTAAAAAGAAGCTGAATTTGTCCTTGAGACAAGCCCTTCAGGTAATTTCACTTCAGTATCATGTAAGCTAGAACATATTTTACCTTGGCTATCATTAGGATTTACAGCCAACCACTCCAATATTTATCAGCTTGTCTGACTTTAATTATAACACGCATGGAGCTAATGGAGCTAACTTCCAACACCACATCCATCAGAGCCAGCTCTCGGGAGCTCCCAGCAGAGCCTGTGTTGTATTTCACTGGGGAATGGGTTTTCCCCCAGGACCCCTGAAGCCTGTGACCATGTAGTTTGACCTTTCCTTCCTTTCCTGACCTCATTGGCTGAGGTCCAGCTATCTTTTCCTGAGCAGGAGACTAGAAAAGGCCCTGTTCTTCTTTATTCACTCTCTTCCCCCCGGAAGCCAAGAATAAATGCCTTGGAATAATCCCAATGGAAGAGGCTCTTTTGGAATCTTTTGTCTTGTCCCTGAGATACTCCTCAAAGCCTCTCAAAGAACTGAGCTAGCCAAAGACCCCAGGGAGGCTACGGGGGAAATATTTCACCTAAGCACAAATGCCAACTCAGGTAACGTGGATTTACTTGCACTTCCCAGTTTGTACCATCCATTAGTAACAGAGTGTTGATTGAACAAGGAGGGCAGGGACAAGACACTTCATACAGCCGGAGTGTGGTGAAGGCAGCACGACCCCAGGACACCCCTGAGAACAGACTGCCTGGCACACACTGTGATGGGATGGAAATCTTACACTTTCCATTGTCGGAGTCCAGGGCATCCCTCTGGGCACCCTGGAAGGTCACAGACCTGGGCAGAGGGGTCTGGGACCCCAGAAAGAGGGTCTGGGGTCTGTGCAGGGGGGTTTGAGACCCTGGCACAGAGCCCAGGGGGACACAGGCTTTGATTTCAGTCCATTGGGAAAACTCCCAACACAGAGAGGAATTACAAGTCACAAAGGTGTGACAGACAGTGGTGTAGTTTATCATCAGGTGGAAGATTTTGTAGTTTTGGGGTTTTTAGAATGTAAATGCAAAGGGACAAGATGGGGGAATTAGGGTGGAACCCTGGGTTCTTCTTGTTCTCCCTTGGCATCCATTTTCTGCAGTGACGTGGGCACAGGGGAGTTTGACTGGTTTGGGTCACAGTAGAAATGACCCTTCTAGTCCAGGCACTGGGCATTGGTATGGAATGGTCAATAATAACCACATAATTATCTGTATAAAGGCAGAGTGACCTCCCATCACGGGGGCAGTCACATCATGCCCGAGCTGCTGTGAACACCTTGGCCAGCACAGAGAATTGTGAGATAAGAATTAATAAACACATGAGAAACCAAGAAAACCAAGACCATGAGACTCCACATCATTCTCGTGCCGAGCACAGACACAGATCTAAAACCTTCAGAGGTCGGAGAAGGAAAAACACTCCCTCGAACCCACCAGAAGCACCAGCCCTGGAATCTCAGACAAAGAGAAACATAAAACCCAAGATCCATCTGCTATCCCAGAGAAAGAGAAGGGAAAGCAAGAAGAGAAGAAAACACTAAGAGTAGTCAGCTCACAGCACTCAAAACCTCAAACTCCTCTGTTTGTTCACAAATCAACATCACATTACCCACATAACCTGACCTTGCCAAAATCACTCACTCCTCAGGACAGACCAAACACAAGAAATTAAATCCAAACAGCAGAATGGTAAACAGAGCTAACAGGGTTACCTGAAAACAAAGTTGTAGCTTCAAAACCTTTATAGCTCTAACAACTACGGGCAGGACTCATTACCAGGGGCTCTGTGTTGGTTTTTCAACACGAGCACTTGCAGAGAGGATACACACACCTCACATCTGTGCTGTGTGCACACAAAGGAAGAAGCACCAGGAATTGTGTCACTTAAATGAAACTTCAGTTTCAATGAAGGGATGTTCCTGTAAAGACTGAGTGCTGTGCATTAGTTCCTACCCTGCAACTTCATAAAACTGACTTGCCTGGGAGTGTGAAAAGCTGGATGGTGGTTTGCAACAAGCCCAAAATGACAAAAAACAAACAAACAATAAAATCTAAAACAAAATAATCCCAAGAAATTTGTATTTTTTTTTCCCAAAACCCCCACCTTTTTCATGTGTGTAAATGGTACCAAACCAAACTCCTATTGCCACAATTTTTTTTTTTTTTTTTTATATACTTCCTCTTTATTTAAAGCTCAGCTTCTAATTACAGTTTCCAGGTCAGTGATATTCATCAAGAGAAGCCCAAACTGTCTTTGCTCTTCATTCACACACAGACATACACAATTGTAAATATATATATGCACACATATGTAGAGCAATAAGTGACAACTCTTGGTGCCAACATGAGGACTTAAATACAAACACAAAAAATGCCCCATTGAAATAGTCTCAGCATTTGTGTTTCATGTGTTTTTCCTTTAAATTCAGCAGCAGCTCCTGCAGGAAATAACAGCAACACCCAAATAAGTTCTTCCTCAGCAGTTCAGTTAGGACAGAGCTGGACACAGAAATGGAGCAAAGCAATACCAACTCATTAAACATTTTAATCACAATGCAAAGAATTCCTGCCATGCCTAGAACTGAATATCATGGCTTCCTTTGCCATAATAAATCCTCTCCTGGATGAGGACATGAACACTGACCCAAAAAACAGCTTTAGCATGGTGACCTAGTGCTTCTCCTAAATATTCCCAGGAGACTACGAGCAGTGTCAAATCTTACAATGACTAAAACTCACGTTCTAAATCCAGCTATAAAATCATCCTTGAAACATTCTTTACTCCTCCAGTCAATCCCAGCAGCAGGTGGGCAGCTCTAAGGACAGCATGTGAATACAAAGGCAGAAAGGCAAATCATTTCCAAGGCTCTGACTTGCAGCCTCAGCAAGTAAAGTGAGATTTAAGCCTCAGTGCATAGTGTGGCAGTAGTTATGGCTTTTTACCAATTACCTCTAATAGGGATGGCTCCTTTTCCCCATTGCTGTGTGAAGCACGGAGAGAGACAAAGGCTGTACCTTAAATAGAAACACTGACTGCAAAGTGCACGGCTGTCAGAGGAGCCACAAATGAACACAGGAGCCACTTCAGACTAAATAAATACTGATCCAACTTCTTCACCCTCAATACAAGGAGAACAGAACTGCCTGTGAGTACAGTGAGGCCCCTCCTGAAGCTGTAGTTTGGAAAAAAAATTCCCATTGGTCCAATAATCTCTTGCCTAATTAAGCCCTTTGGGTCAAGGTGTCAAAAGGCAGGAGGAACTGACTTTTCCAACAGGAATGGTAATAAATATAACTCCTATTATGATTCAATAATCAGAGTTTCTTTTCAAAACTGATACAAAAAGTGGGGCACACCACCTTTTCTTGGAAAAGATGCGCATGAAAGGTGTGAACAACCAGATTTTAGGTCTCTGTTATGGACATTTCTGTAAAAACAGGGGCGAGACTTGAGCTGAACCCTCACCACAACCATTAACCTCCTTTGGGATAAATGTTTGCCTTTTTTTAAAAAGCAAACAGCTCTAAACCACACACACGACCTGTGTGCTGAACATCCTGACCAGAAAAGCTGTGGGAAAGCCACAGGGATGGGAACACTGCAAACCATGTAGTAACATAAACCTCACTGATGATGGCCAAGTGCAAATTCCTCTGATTGATAAGAACAAGATGCATTAAAGTCTGATCAACACACAGGATCAGGTTTATGATTGATGAGGATGGACATGCAATTGTACTTGGAAGGAGGATTTATAAATTCTTCTCCATGAGGGCCTGCAGTCTCCAGACAGGTTAAACTGATATTTGGAAGATTCTCTTAAATTTCAGTAAAATTAAGTCTTGTCACATTTTTTTCAAAAGGTCTTGGCAAAAACAATCTGTGGACAAAGCTCTGAGATTGCTTTAAAAGCAATGAAAATTGGTCATCTCCCTGACACTCAAACTCCAATTACTTCTCCTTGGTAATTGAAGTCCAAAGCATAGAGATGAAGCATCTTGCCAGCTTCTGTGGTCTTTTAAGACTGAATTTTATTTTAAACACACGATATTTCATATCAGTAAATCAAGTTCTGCAAGAGACACCCCACCATGAGACAGGCTGTGGGCAGAGTCTGGTGTCTGACAACATGGCTACATCCTACACAAGATTTTTAGAATTAAAAACCTGCTTGTGGATGCTTTAACATGTTTCAAATAAATAAACCAGGAATTAGCATCACACATTACCACTTCTATACAATTACTGTGGTAATTAACAGCGATAAACATTAAATGTTTAAAATATTTCTTTTAGATCATTATCAGAGTCTCTTTCGGTTTTTTCCTTTAAATATATAAATACAGCTATTTTCCCCTAACGCCACATCTCCTTAACACAAAGAATTAGCTAAACAGAAAGCAGCCATCCTCCCACCCAAGACATATGGGAAAACAAAGCTATTTGCATATATCCCCACAGGTCCCCTTTCGCTTGCCAATTTCCAGTATTTAAACTGTTATTAAGGGGGAAAAAAAGCATTTAGCTGCTTCTTTTGGTTAGTGTGTTCTGCTAAAGAGAACACTCAGATCAATATTTTTAATTTTTTTTTTTAATATTTGATTGGTAACACAAATAAGAACATTCAGGAGTGTGTTTATCTAAACATCTCCAAAACCACTCACATGCAATAACCATAGTTATTCTTACCTCCTCATTTTCTAATCAATCCACGACAAAAAAACACATGTCTCTACAGATTTCTGCTGAAGCAATGCTTGAAAAGCAACAGTGACCACAACTAGGAGGAAATTCAACTGGGCTTTTTGTTTTCTAAACAACCATTCA
The DNA here is from genome assembly GCF_965231275.1 of Zosterops lateralis. NCBI lineage: Eukaryota > Metazoa > Chordata > Aves > Passeriformes > Zosteropidae > Zosterops > Zosterops lateralis. The sequence continues at coordinate 1,352,712 of NC_139768.1, forward strand.
GAATCCCCAAACGATTGTCTGACACTAACTTCCATCATAATAAAAACCAAAGAACCAATTAGTGTTGCTTTTCTAGACAGCAAGGGCAATCCTTCTTTATATATTAATATTAAAAACCTGGTGTGAAAATAAAATTCTCTCCTCAAATTCTCCCCCCTGCCTGAGGTGATTATTAGTTTTTTAAGGATGTTCCTTCAGCCCCTCTGCAGCAGAAGGGGCTCAAATTTGGCTCATTTTATTATAAGGTCATTAATAAATTTAATGAAGTCCCAAGCAAAGGAAAAGTCCACCTTTGGAGGAATTTAAAAACGTGAACAAGAGGAAGTTTGATCTTACATTAATCATGATTAAATTCAAATATTTTAAGCACATCCTAAACCAGCACAATAACTAACGTACACTCAGCTGTTTAGAACTCTGGCAGAGATGGTTTACTCCATTCCAATCCATGATCCAATATAAAAATAAAAACACATCTTCCTGACATCAGCTGAGGAAGATGAAACACAAGGAGGTTAATTAGCACAAAATAGGGATTAAACACTGGAACACGAGGAACAAACCCTTTCCTGAGCTCAGCACTCACTGTGTCTGATGTTTGGATTACCTTAATGTTTAACAATGTCTGATTAAAGCTTTTAGGACTTTTGGATATTCGTCTTTATTATTTAAACCAGCTCGGTCCACATTCTTTAACTTAAACAAGAAAATAGATCTCAATCTTAAAAACAAAGTCACTTCTCTCCTTCCCCTCAGAAGTGAAGCTTTTAGCTAATTTTTTTACACAGGTGATTTTTTTTTTTTTAAATAAAGTGCAGCAGAGTTGCTGAGTGACTGAAATTAAGCCCTTCTATCATCTTTACAACAGCTGAGCCCACAAAGAGAAACAGAAAAGTCTCACTACTAACTTTGTCGTTTTCTATCCTGTCTCTCAACCCTTCTAAGTGGTTGGTTGGTTGGTTTTTTCCAAGTACAGCATGTTATAAGCCATCAAACACCTTTCTGATGCATCTATGTGAAGAGACCCTAAAAGTTTTACTGTTCTCCAGAATAATAAAAAAAAAAAATTCAAGATTTCTCTTACTTGTAATTTGTTAATTTTCTGTCTAAACCAGATCCAAAGGGAACTGACTAAATAATGGGAATCTGAGCAGGAAAAGGATGGTCTGAGATCCCCCCAAAGCAGATCAAACCCCAGTGTCATCACTGCCAATGTCACATCCCCCTGAAGCCAGTCTGAGGTTACTGGGAATTGCTGAATTTGCCAAACTCACTTGTCTCTGGCCTTGCAGGCTCTTCTTCTACCACAATTTGTATTTTTCTTCCTTTCTTTCCAATGATTTAATTAGGATTTGAGAGAAAGAAAACTTAAATACACCTGTCAGGAGTACTCAGTCAAACCCACTAATTGGCCAATAATCCAGCATTTTAAACATTCCTCTTTCCTCTCCTCCCACCCTTCCCACTGCAAGGCTGCCCTTGTTAGTCCTATTTTAGTACCATAATATATTGTTTCACTTAATTACAGCTTGGCCAGACTTATATGGCCACACAAATTAGAAGAGATTAAAAGACATGCAGCAACACCAAGACTCCCACAGATATTTCTTTATACACATATGTCACCAAATGCTCCTTGCTAAACAGGGAGAGTGCACTTTGGGTGGTCCAAACTACTTTTAAATAATTGGATGTACTTATATATTCTTCCATATATAAGGCAATCATTATAAAGCATCCTTAATGCAGAGGAACTGGGAAAACCTGGGAAAATAAAAGCACACTGCTGTTCCTTCAGCCAAGATTTCTATTGCACCACAAGGGCCTGGTGGGGTGTCCAGTTAGGTGTTGGTGCTCAGGCTGTGCTGACTCATGAATACAATGCCAGATTTTGACCTTTAATTATTCTTCCACAGCAGGAGGGATTACTATCCTTATGACAAAAAAATAAATGACAGTTCCTTCCTGTAAAGATTCTGTCATTTGAAGGAGAAAGGTGATGACAGAGAAATGTTGGTTCTAGTTAATGGATCATTCTTTTCTTAACAAAGTTCCCATGACGTTATTATAGGGCTTTTGGAAGATGAGATATGTCTTAATTCCTGTTAATGGCAATGTCAAATATTAATACCAGTGGGCCAAAGCAAAACGACTTTGAGAATTACTGAGGAACTGCATTAGGACAAGTGAGATCACTGGGTTATGGACTGTTAGGCAAGGAAGGCATTTTGTATTTCAGGCACTGGATATTGCTTGGTCTTTTGGTATAAACATAACATTCCTCTATAGCAGTTTCTTTATTTTCCTGACTCCCCATGCATGCTTTGCTAGAAGCCACTTTGCTGTTGATATAAACAGTGGCCAGAGGAAATCACTCTGACTTTGGAAATGAAACTCAAGCCAGGCCATAACACCAGCACTGAATCACTATGCTGCATTCCCTTCCTCATCTGCTATGGAAGAGCTGAAGTTTTATCCAGCCAAAGGTTTGATTCTTGCTGATGGATGGGGCAGGGGGTGCTGGGGAGGTGCCAGGGGAGGCCATGGAATGGGTGATATTAACAGACACCGTGCAGGGCTCACACAATTACTGTCCCAGGCTGCAGTGTAGGATGTGCACACAGTACTTATTCCATCCCCATCCCCATGAGCTGTTGGAACCAGGTGGGGCAGTGTTTTCCCAGGCCCCTCCTTTGGGCTCTTCTGCTCATGGCCCATCAATGCCTTGCCCAGGACTCACAGGGAACTCCCTCCAGGAGCTCTCTCTGTTTAATGGGCCATCAAGGAGCCACTGCACGACTCCTCATCCCATTGGGAGATGCTCCCAATGCCCAGGGGGAGGAGCCAAGCATTCCCACCTGGAGAGAATCTGGGATTTGGGACAGGACAAGCAGCCCTGAGCCACTGGATTCCCAGAGGAGCAGAGCTCCCAGACCTTTCTGTGGGATCACTGCTTCAGGAAGAGCCCCTCACCTGGACTGCTCCCCCCACCCTGCTCAGGGTGTGTTCTGACTCTGGCAGTGCTCCTTTGTGTTATTGCATTGATTTGATTTTTTTTTCCTTTCTTCTTATTAAATTATATTTCTGACTTGGAGCCTCTCACTGGTTTTGCTTTCAAACCACAGCTGCACAGCTGGTGAGGAGTGTGGAGCACAAGGGCTGTGAGTGAGGAGCACCTGAGGGAGCTGCCAGTGTCCAGCCTGGAGAACAGGAGGCTCAGGGGAGTCCTCCCCTCTCCCTACAAACACCTGAAAGGAGGTTTTATCCAGCTGAGGGTCCATCTCTTCTACCAGTGATGGGACAAGGGGAAATGCCCTCCAGGTGCACGAGGAGAGGTTTAGATTGGACATCAGGTAAAACCTCCTCACTGCAAGGGTTGTGAAGCCCCAGAAGAGGCTGCTGAGGAAAGCAGGGAGTTGATGGAGTCACCACCCCTGGAGGCATTAAGAAGACCCATAGATGTGGCACTTAGGGGACATGGTTAATATTTGCACTTTATGACCTTAAAGGTCTTTTCCAAAGTAAATGATTTAATGAAGTGGGGACTGCCAATAGTTCCTGACCCCAGAAGACATTCCAAACTGATGAACTCAACTGCTGTCTCCAAATAGTGTGACAACAGCTGTTGCCATTTACTGCTCTCCTTTCACAGGAAATAATCAATGAAACTATTGCAAGGGATTGTCCCAGCTCGATTTTTGTCTCTCTCTTGGAGCCCCCTGTAACTCTCCCCTATGGCTTTGTAAGAAACAGTCTCTTTGAGTCTTGGTTACTAAACCAAGAGACACAAAAACAAAAGATCCAGTATTAAAAAAAGGATCTCGGTAGGACTCAATGTTCCCCAGTAGTGAGACTAATCCTATTTACTCAATTTGTACACAAAAAAGAATGCATTATTTCCACTTAAATAAATGCCATAATAAGATGATGAATATTAAATTACTTCCCAATAGAACTCAAATTCGAATTACATTGGCAATGGGCTCAAAAACTTTGAAGCATTTTTCCTCTGCATTTTATTTAATTTTTACAGTCCAATGATGCATTTTTTTCCTAAAATGACTGAAATAATTCTTAAAATAACTCCCAGAGCACCAGATGCAAACATTAAACACACAAGGAGGTAAATGCAGAAGGCATAAAAGGCCCACACAGCACAATTCAATGAAGAGCAAAACTCTGCTCTCTTTGCATGTCTCTGCCTGGGAGGTGAAATTTGTGCAGCTGTGGACAGCCAGCTATACAAAAGAACAAGTTCAAAAGAACTTGTATCGTGTCTCTTTGCAAAACATTTTTCAAACTATTTGAAAGCTCAGAATTATTTCCTGAACTTGCCTTGAATTTATGAGCAAGACGAGATGCCTGAAACTGCCCAAACTCTTGGTCCAGAGAGCTGTGACTGGTTTTTGCTACCACTGAACTTTACAGGTAAACTGTGATAGTACACAGTGAGAATAAAGGCTGGACCATAACTCCAAGATCATTTGTATATCACATCAGGCATTGTCCTGGAAGTATTTAATTGCTTTTATGGGAAACAACCTCTGCTCATGCTCCCATACCTTGCTAGGAATAATGGGGGGTGAGAGAGGTGGAAATCTTACTGCTGCTATTAGCACTCACATACCTTAAAAATCAAAGCACTAAAAGTAATATATAAGTATTAATTTGAAGTGAAATTGACTTTCTTTAATTATATTTGGTGTTATATATTGTGATGCATTACTAAATAAAAAGAAATACCATCACAAATGACAAAAATCCGTGCTTAATTTAAGCAGACCAATTACTTTAAGTGCTGCCACAGTCAGAAAAGTGATTCAAGGATAAGTATGGGAACACACAATATCATTTCTTCAATAGCTTCCAGATCAAATTCAATGTAAAAGTCAAAAGGTCATTTTTTTTTTCTACCCCGTGGTATCACAAAGTCCCTGTTGGACTTGGAGAACTTGGCTGAATCCTTTCTTTCCTGGCACTCTCTGCAGCTGCAATGACAATCACACATTAAAAGACTCAAACTTCTTACAGGATGGTCCTCATTATTTCCAGGTAGATGCTACATTAGTCTGGAAACCAGACATCCAGTATGCAGTTGTGACTGAACAACCAGGTAGTGCAGAAATTGTGGAGATTAAATATTCAGACAATTCTGCTCTTTGTTGGGTGAAAAGTTACTCAGTCCCCTTTATCACCTCATACAGCAGCATCAATGCAGAGATGTCTGAGGCTCCCCTCCCTCAGTGATTGCTCTTGCAGACTGATGAGCATAAAGGAGTTAAATTTCTTTACAGCTAGCTCTTAAAATCTATATATCTTACTATTAAAACAGCTTCTCCACAGCAGTTCCAACTGGGATGCACCAACCAACTGGAAAAAGCCAGGTATTTTTAACAACACATCCAAACTCCATCAGCACAGCTCATGCAGGAAAAGACACCTTGGGGCAGTGTCAGATTTGTTGAACGGGCACCAACCAATACATGTGCAGTTGGCTCAACACCTCAGGTGCCAGATTTATCTGTATTTACATCAAGCAAGGGTTTCTCACTGGAAATATGGCAGCCCCAGTGATGCAGAAGTGCTTGTCTGACAGCTGGAATCATGACACAGAAAGAAGATTGTTGCAAAGTGCATTTTGGGTCTTCTAAAGTTCTGTATGATTTTTTATTATTGAGTTGCTGTAAAAGTTCATCCACCCCCTTCCCCTAATCCCTGTTGTTATCCCACTCCATAGGCCTTGCCCTCCCCATTCTGTCTCTTCAATAGCCCCCTCCCAGTGTGTTGTACCTTCTATTGTACCTTATCAATGGACACACCCTGGTGTTTGATGGCCCTGGCAAAGCCAGATGGTTCAGCCAAGGCTTCAGGTATCCCCACACCCCTTTTGCCCCAAAATGGCCATGTCAGTGCCCCCTGTACCTAAATCACTGCCCCTCATTTCCATCAGTAACGCCCCTGTTCATAAAGGCAGGTAAGAGCCAAAATCCTCACTCACACTCTCAGTCTCTCTGACACCAGGGCTTTGCCCTGAATAAACACCTTCCTAATGACCACACAGTGTGAGCTGCTCCTTTTCTTCCAAGCAAAGTCACATCTCTGTCTGGAATCTGGACCCAAAGGAATAACTCATTTATGTGGGATCTGAAGAGCAGAGCTGGCCAGGAGACAAGCTCAGAAGGATCATAGAAGGTAACTTAGGTTATAAACAGACAAGGATAAAAGAAAACTTAAAGAAGGTAAGGTGAAAGTAGCTCACATGCAAATGCTCTGCATTAATTATTTTTGTTGTGACAGTCAGTGTTTCACATCACCAGTGATTTGCAGTGTCCCACATGGACCGTACAAATGCATGCACTTCTAAATTTTCATTGCAATATTCCTCTGCAAATTAAATCAATGCAAGAGTAGCAGCCTGCACAAAAGGATCCTGATAAAAGACAGACCATTCCAGGACCAATATCTTGTTGTAAAATTATTAACAGCACAATTCCTGTAATTTAAAATCGTGGCTGAGGCCCCTGACAGGCAGGACTCAGAAATGAAACTGCCACATAATTGCTGTGGGAAACACAACTTCCCACAAAACCAGTCATATCGAAAATTAACTTCCTTCCACACAGCAAGATTGATCAAGTAGCATTCAAAGTTAGTGCAGCATCAATGAAAAAGAATAAACCTCTAATCTTGAAAACAAAAACAAATTTAGAAATCAATAAATTGTGGCCTTGGGGGTTTTTCTCCTGTAGGAAACAAGCTTCATATACAGGTTTGGAAGGTCAAATGTTCTTCAAAGGTTTTTCTTCTGTAGAACTCATACAACACTTTTCTTCAGCGAGCAACACTCACTTATTGACACCAAAACTTAAAAATACAATATTACAGCTACTTTTCACAGGTCTAACACCATTTTCATTGACAAAGTGGACTCATAAAACACCCTTGTTCTATCTCACATTCTGTAATATGGATATGCAGACATGTATGAAGGAAAGCAGAGACCTAATCTAAACCACAGAGACAAAATGTGGTTTTCAGTAGGAAGGTTAATCTAGTGAAAACACAGCTATTACTCACATTTCTCTTCAGAAACATGACTTAATGCTCCTCATTGTTTTCATTTTCACACCCAGCCTCCAAACCCCTTCTCAAACCCATCCTCTAAGCACACATCTGTTTATTTGCTCACCCTGGCAGCACAATTTCAACTGTTTATTTCCCATCCTCATCTTCTGGTGGGTGGCACCCACTGCTTTCAACTGATAGTCATTTTACAGCTTGGTAAAAAATTCTTTATGAAACTTGCCCCACTACCAATTTTTCTGTCAGAAAAGCTGATTACTGATGCTTCTACATCCAGAAGGTCAGCAAAATAAAACATTAAACTCCCCAGCAGGCTTGTGCACATTTGTTGCAATATATGTAGAGGCACAAAGGATGCTCTTGTAGAGGAAAACATAACTCAAAACACATCAGGCACAGCTGAAGCTTCTCAGGATGACACAACTGATCAGAATTCTGTTGCATGTTCTTGTACAGCTGGGAAGATCTGGTTTTACACAGAGCACCATCTGAGAGCCATTGAAAAACTTGGGGGCAGCTTGGTTTTTTTTCACCAAAAAATAGATGTCAGCAACAGCAACCTCCCAGTGTGGTCAATGGGGAGCAGGTTCCTGTGCATCTTCAAAATTACACACAAATATAAGTGATAGACGTGGAAAAGCAATGGATAAATCATGAAGGTGCAATATCTGCATTAAATCCTATCTTTTCTTATTTAAGTACAGGGGCACTGAATGGATAATGATCAACAGCCTTTCCCCTGTTGGTACAGCCCAGTAGGAATCTCTTGGTTTCTTGTTGTAGACCTTAAGGCATTTTACTGTAAAAGACCATATTCTTGCACTGAAGTTGTGCATACATTTTTATCTGTCATTTCAGTGTAAAACAAGGCGTATTTTATTGTAACCACAAGAATATTATGGGCTTGTTGGACTGTTCAGAAACTACTCTGTTTTTCTAACAGCCAAGTCCATTACTTTTCCCCAGAAATTATAATTCAAAATGTATGTCAGAGAAGGGACGAGTAATCCCTTAAATAAATTATTTTCAGCTTCAATGTTACACAGCCTTGCTATAAAGGTAGAACTTCCTTAAATTGTGCAATGTTGTTTTGTCTTCAGAAAATCTGACACAAGGAGGACACCAAGGGCTTTTAGAGACCAGCAAATGAACAAATTAAAACACCACTCAAAGGAATAGTAACAACTTTCAGAGACCAGGTAGAGAAGGATCAGTAATTATAGAAAACCACAAAAGCCCAGTGCTGGGAACTCACTGTGGTCACAAATACATCATGGCCAGCAGGAAATTCCTGCCCATTCGGAGAATTGAAGAAGAAGGAGGAAAAGGGCAGAAATCTGTTCTGGAGCTCAACATGCAACACCCTGAGAAATGGGTTATTTATCCTCCACTCACTGATCCACGCCCAGATCTGGCAAGGCTCAGTTTGGCTTTATTATGGAAACCCCCTCCCACCAATTTCTCATGAAAAAATTATTCCAAGTGGAATAAGCCTAAGATGGACACAAGGGCAGCTGTAAAGCACAGCAGACTCCCCACTGGAAGGAGCAAAATGCCTGTGGCAATGTTCCATCACCTTAATGTCTCAGTGATACAGCCTGTGCCAAATGGAAAAGATAAATTTGATCATAATTGAAATTTAGGGGTATGTGAATTAAGAGGTTCAGGATTTGCTACTTTGAAGAAAAAAAAAAGAAGAGAGAGAGAGAGAGAGAAAAGGCAAAAAAAGGCCAAGAAACACAGATGCATCACCAGCAAAAGGGATACCACAGTTCAGTAAGCAGGTTGGCTGGTATGGAAAATAGGAAAATGCAGTTTGAACATCAACCACCTGGAGTGTTTCTAAGACATCCTAATAGGATGATTCTGATCCCCTTCTTTCTTGAAATAACTGTTAGAATAATTTTGACTTTTTAACCCATTCCCCTGCTAAAGAATAACCTCCTCATCACCACCACGAGGCCACCAAAAGAACATCCTGTACATTGTAATTTTTCTTTTAAAGCATTCACTGTTCAAGCATTACAGAGGACAGCAATTACAGGACAGTTTATTTGCTGGGTTACTGGATTTTTGTGTCTACAGATTAGCTCTACAAGCATCATGGAACTCTGTGTCATTAAAAGGATGTTACAGTCTCAGTTGATTTCCTACTTAAAACCATCCTCATCTTCAGTGTTCCTGTTAAAGAAACAGCAAATAACTATCCAGCAACTGAGAAAATCTGCACCCAAGACATTCAGAACTCTTTTAAACTCAGGTTTGTTCTTTTTTCCTCTGTTCACTTGTTGGATTTTGGGGATTTTTAAACCAGGACTAAACAAACTTCAAAACCAAAGATGTTATTTCTCTCTGACTTGCCACTAAAAATCTGACAGTGTATAGGGAGAATGCAAATAAAGATTTATTTTGCAACAGCAGAAGACATATAAAAACTAAACTATATGCACAGACATACATAAGATTATTTTTCCTACTGTGACTTAACCTTAAGTTTCCTGTTTTTATATTCTGTTCATGGTAAATCAGCATGTCAAAAGACTATGCATCACATTTTAAAGCAAAAGCATTAGCAGGGTTTTAAAACACACCATTGAAAATTTATTTTCCACATTACAGATCCTATATCCTGAGACAGGAGTGCTGAATAAACAAGTTAAACAAATGGAACAGTGTTTGTATCAGTTGGGCAGGGGCAGGGGAGATATTAAAAAAATATACACAGTTCCCTTTCCCTCTGAGAGCCTGGTACAATGAGAGATTTGGGGGGTTATTATTCTTTATGTCTATCATAAAGTACCTGCACAGAGACTCCCCTTTTCCTCAAGTTTCAGCTCAAAGTAAGAATTCTCTACTCTACTTTTCAGTTTAATGCCAGGAATATCCCTGTGAAATTTAATTCAGATACAGAATAGTGTGAAAAAAGTAATAGTTATTGTGAAAATTAATTTTTAAAGAGAAAGCACTTTCTGGAACAGGTAGAGACCATGCTGAACCTCCTTGCACACCTATGTGACCCCTGCTGATCAGTGTCAACACTTGATTAATATTTTACTGAAAAAGTGTGAGATGACTCAAACTTTGTCTGGCTGGGTAGGTGTTGCTAAGCAACTTTGCTCCTTGTCTGAGAACCAGTCTTCACAGCAACCTCTCCTTCAAGACAAAGACCTGCACCCACTTGAAACACGTCCTTCCTCTGCCAGTGAAAAACCAGCACATCCTATTCCACCCTTCCCTCTCTAGTAATGCACCCCACATCCCCCAGCAGGTGTTTCCAAATAGGGAAAGAGTTTTCAGTTTACCTTGAGACGTGCTAGGAAGTTTAACTAGAAGATTTTGTTGGTTTCTCATTGTAATTAGCTCAGAGCCAGCCCAGAAGTGTGGACTGGACTCCAGGAATGTAACTCAAAGTCTGTTTGTTCATCTCATTGGGACAAAAAGCCCACCTAAGGTGTTTGGTACTCAAGAGAGAGAACAACTCTCTGTGCACGTAACGTTTGTCGTTTTGTTATTTTTTATTTATTAAACTGTCTGATTTACGAAACACCTCCCAGAAATCTTGCTCAAATTAATTATAGCCACTTTTCTGCCAGGCTGGGCCTCAGAGTTTGAGTCAAACTCACATCCCTCCCCACCTTGCTGTTAAAGAGAAGTGTAGCAGTTTGGTTTTAATTTTTCTTGTTCTCAATGGTTTCTGCTATGGTGCTGTTTTATGTAAATTAAAGTGGTTTGTTCCATGTACCCCTCTGTTCTCCCCATATGGTTTCTCCCAAGTTTCAGTTTTCTGTCAATCAATGAGTGATGTAACCCCTGGGGCTTGTCCATCATTTTGGGGTCTCTCCCTGTGTCCAGAAGGTTCCAGGGAGAGCGTCCAGTGATTGGACAGGACCCCAACCTTCCCCTCCCACTTCTCTTTGATTTGCTGCAATATCTGTCAGTCACCTACTGAGCCACTCCCCCAAGAGCCCTGATTGGTCAGGCAATGAACCCACCCCCTTGTCCCACCCCCTCAATATAAACTGCTGTACCAGAGCGCTCAGTGCCCTGTTAAGGGTGACACTCTGGAGGTGAGGTCTGACCTCAGGAGGTACCAATAAACTTCAGTTGCTGTCCCCTTATCAGAGTCTGCCTTTCCTTCTTGTCACTGCTCACTCCTCGCTGGCAGAAAAGGCTCCACAGGATCACAGTGAGGTTCCCCAGGGCACCAAACCATACCCTGTACTGTAGCCAGTGTCAGGGCTGACCTGGAAGAGCAGGAGAGGCAGAAAAGGTTCTATAGGATTGGTGAGGTTCCCAAGGTACCAAACCCTACCTCGTCCTGTGGCCAGAGTCAGGGCTGACCTGGCAAGGCAGGAGAGGCAGAAAATGCTCTATAGGATCACAGTGAGGTTCCCCAGGGCACCAAACTGTACCTCATATTGGAGCTGATGTCAGGGCTGACCTGGCAAGGCAGAAAAGGCTCCACAGGATCACAGTGAGGTTCCCTAGGGCACCAAACTATACCTCGTCCTGCAGCTGGTGTCAGGGCTGACCTGGCAAGGCAGGAGAGGCAGAAAAGGCTCCACAGGATCAGTGAGGTTCCCCAGGGCACCAAACCATACCTCGTACTGCAGCCAGTGCCAGGGCTGAGTGGCACAGCAGGAAAAGGATCCTTCCACACCACAACCACCGCACAGAACCAACCATAACAACCCTAAAGCACCATCCCTGCCTTACCGTAATCGCTGTCGTAGAAGACGATGAACTTCTGCCAGCGCAGCTCGGTGACCAGCTTGAGCATAACATCATTGAGGCGCACGGGCGGGCGCGCGGCCAGCGTGTACTCCTCGTCCTCGGGGCTGGGGTTGAGCTGGCAGGCGGTGCGCGGGGAGCCGCCCGTGCTGCGCTGCACAAACAGGTGCGGGATGTGCATGGCGTCCGTCAGCGACTGCAGCGCGTTGGCCGACGCGCAGCCTGTTGACGTCACCAGCGCCAGGATGCCCAGCGTCATCAGGTCGCAGGCTGTGGAGGAGGAGATGGAAAAGAAAGCAGGGTTGGAACGAGCTCAGATATGTCTTTGGCCAACCTAAGTGCTAAGAAGGGAACGAGGAGTCAACACAGCCCTTGCCCGTCAACACGGGGTGTTGTCGCGCGTTTTGGGTTTTCTAAAGTTCTGTATGGTTTTTGTTATTGAGTTTCGGTAATAGTTTATCCCTACCATCCTCCTTTCCCAAATACCTGTCCTTCAGCCTTACAATAGGCCTCGCCCAGTCCATTGTACCTTCCATGATAAGACCAATTGGCCCATTGTATCTTCCCTTGTATCTTATCCATTGACACACCCTTGAGTACTCTGGCAGAAGCTGGAGACTCAGCCAGGCTCCAGGTTCCCCACTCCCCTTTCACCCCTAAAATGGCCAAGTCAATGCCCCCTGTACCTAAGTCACTTCCCCTCATTTCCAATGGGAACACCACAGTACTTAGGGGCAGGTACGAGCCCCAAATCCTCACTCACACCCTGAATAAACCTTCCTAATACCACCAAGTGTGAGTCCACGCTTTTCTCCAAGCCAAGAACACATCTCTGTCTGAAATCTGGACCCACAGAATAACTCATTTATGTGGTATCTGAAGAGCAGGGCTGGCTGGGAGATCAGCTCAGAAGAACCATAGCAGGGCTGAAATTATTTATATTACACTATCATCTGAAGCCTTTCAGAGTTAGCAGCTTAGAAAACTGCTAATAGGAAGAGACCACATGAAAGCAAGTTTTCCTCTGTAAAAGTTCTGACCCACAAGAGAACTTCTCTAGGTTGTCAGTAGGAAAATGCCATGGTAAACAAAAGACTCCTCTCCTGAAGAATTAATAAAAGACTATATTTAAATGGTGAAACTGACTGAATGTCACAAGTTTTGTCTCTATTTTGTTTCTAAGAAAGTGAACACTTGTGGGGGGGAGGAGAAATGTTTTGAAAGTTTCATTTTTTTTTCTTTCTTGTTCTTACTATGTGTTAATAAACTATCTGTTTACTTTTAAGTTGAGCCTGTTTTGCCTTTTTCTCCCAAAATCCTATCTCCCACTTAGCAAACAAAATTAAGTAAACGTAAAACCACCACAGTCCTACCTTTCCTACCCTTCACAGCAGGAGACAGTATCTGCAACCTGTCCTGATATGCCAAAGTTGAGGACAGATAACAAAACTACTGTCAGTCCTTGAGACAGCAGCTGATGTGGATGGAGATATGGCCCTGCCTTCCTGGAGCATGCAGGAACTGAATTCCCATTTTCTAGAACTCATTTCACTGCTTTAACCCCTTAATCCTTGTTGAGTACATTGGATGAAGGTTTCGGACAATAAAGAGCAATTTCCATTCCAAGGAACTGCCTCATACAGCAGAGTTTTGAAGGGTTTTTTAAATTGCTAAAAAACGTTCACTGTGTGTCTCAGAGCAATGAAGAAACAACAAAGGCATTCTTTCCAACCAAGACAACTCCTGAATGACTAAACAATTATTAACAACACTATAGCTGCCTTTAAAAAGATCTGGAAAAGCACGTATCATTTAAAAACACAGCATATACATCTGACCCCATCTGTTTTTGGGAATTTGTCTCATGCTGATTTTGATACACAGACTGTGGAGAGGTGTGGGCACTCTGCTCTGCTGCTCAGGGCATACCCCATGGCATGTTCTTCCCAGGACTTTTCCAGGTAAGGCAACCTGATATTCAGCTGCAGTTAGAGAGTATTTCCAGCCAGGGCCCTCAGCAGTGGTGAGAAGACTGTGTCAGACAGACCATAAGGCAGCCAGTGATGCTGCTTTTTACTAACTCCAGTGAATAAGTGGCAGCAGAGTTGGCCCTGGCAGCTCCAGCCCTGAAGGTCACTCACTAGGAGCTGCTCCACCTCTGTAGAGGGCTGGGGCAAGCTCAGGGGTTCAGCAGCTGTTCCAGACCCCAGCACAACCCACAGGAAACCCTTGCTCTGCTCCCCCAGCACAGCCAAGCCTGACAGGAGGGGACTGGGGATGCTCCTCAGCCCTGGGCTCAGCAACAGTCCATGCATGAGGAGCCTCAGCCCTGGGCTCAGCAACAGTCCATGCATGAGGAGCCTCTGGGATGCAATTCAGAGCCCCCTGGGACACACAGAGAGCTGAGCAGGAAATTCAGCTGGAGAGGGGAGGCTGCCCACGCCCCAAAAATAGAGTTCACAGGCTTGGGGACTGCCAGCATCATCTCTGGTGACCTGCAGCCACAGTGCCACTGACCTGCTGCCTCAGCCCCTGTGGAAAGGCAGAAAACAGAACACAGTCTATTAAAAGCATTTATTTCTCCTCTGAACACTTTTAAGTGTATCTCCACTTTCAGAGACCAGAAAGTCAAAGGAAGTAGGTTATGAATAATTAATAGTAATTAACACTTAAGTGTCAATTAATATTAATTACATAAAGGCTCCATAATTAAACACGTAACTGTTTCTCACACAACCAATGAACTGCTCCACCAAAAATCTTACAGCAGACAGAAAATAGATATATTTCACTTTGATATGGGATAACAGAAAGAAAATGTTTGATCTTCTCTGTGCCCAGAATGTTCAACATGTATCCTGATGCAACAAAGATGAAGAGCTTTTAAAATTATTTCCTTGATGGTCTTCACAATAAACATATGCCAGCTGCATTATCTAAATTTACTCTGTGTTGATTATAGTTATATGAAATTGTTCTTTGCTTTTCCTGAGAGCTGACCTGATTTAACAGCAGGGAGGCATTATATTTGCCAAATGGGAGACCCAGGTTCGGGAACAGATTTGATTTCCCAGGCTTCTTGCCAGAGAAAACTGAACATGTCATACAGGTAATTTATTTAGTCACAGTAGGGGAGGGAACAGAGAAGTGAGAACAGAGGGAGAGAACAGCAAAGCTGAGCCATAAACCCCTGCAGAGATCACCAAGCAG
Source organism: Zosterops lateralis (assembly GCF_965231275.1). NCBI lineage: Eukaryota > Metazoa > Chordata > Aves > Passeriformes > Zosteropidae > Zosterops > Zosterops lateralis. The sequence goes on from NC_139768.1 coordinate 1,367,736, forward strand.
CAAGCTTTGCTGTCACCAAGGGTGAGAGCAGCAAGCCACAAGGAGCAGGAACAATTTACTTGCAAACCAGACAGAAGGAGACAAAAAACAAAGGCCCTTCTGATGGGAGGCTGCATTTGGAGAGTCACTTATTTGTGCAATTCAGAGCTGATCACCAGTTGTAGAACAAGAAAAACCTTCAGTCTCTGGCTGACACTAATCAAAAGCTGCTGCTTATTAACAGCAGAAAGAGCAGAGAGGTGACAGATCACAGCCCCCTTATCTCCCAGCACAGCCCACCAAACACAGCTGAAATATCTCAGCAAAGAACATTCCAGCTGAGGCATTTTCCCAGCGTTTTGTAGCTCATGTCCATTGGAGAATTAGTCAATACTCTTCCACATTCTGATATTTTTGTCGATTGATTATGTTCTGCCTGAAAACATTTGCTCCTTAGGAAGTGTGTGTTCCTCTTGTCTCTCTGTTTTGAGATAGGAGGCAATAAAAACTGGAATGACTAAAGAAAAAAAAAATCATGTTGTCTGAATTGCTTTCTTTAGTCAAATTTCAGAATGTGAGACAGAACATGTCATTTCTAATAGAAGACTTTCATTATACAAAAATACAATGGATTCCAAGAAGTTCAACCTCTCCACAATTATTGCACTGAAGGGTGAGAATGAGCTTTGAGAACATAAAGGAAGAAAGGATTACTTTTTACATGAGTAACACAATGGGGAACAACAACATAACAGATTCCATTAAAAAAAACTCATTAGCTCTTAAGGCATCTCAAAATTCCTTAGAGAAGAGAACATTCAAGGTTTATACAAACTTGGGAGAAAACTCTGGTGGACACTTGTTTTTTTAGGATTCCCTCCACATTCCTACAATTTCTTGCACAGAAAATTAACATTAGAAAAGAGATGCAATTTTCTGTTGAACTTCACAATAGCTGTCCTTGACTCTGTGACTGAGTAAATGCCTAATTCTGTCCAGCAGTTGCACTTTCATAAGCATTCAATGGAATCTGTGAATTTTTTGCATAAAAAATTTCATAACCCTGATCATGATTTTCCTACGAGCTAAATACAGTTGGTTTGAAATTCTTTGATCCACATCAAACTACCAACATAAGGGAAAGGGGAATGAAAATACCTTGAGAACTTCAGTGATCTTCAACTGCTAGAGTTATGGTACTTTAGGTTTAATATTATTATAATCCTTAAACACTTCCATATTTATGTATGTTGCAGATATCTTTACTTAGATAGGTTTTAAGAAATAAGGCTTTGAAAGTATTTGTTCCACAAATGAAAATATAGAAATGTTCTGGCAATCCTGCCCCAGATTTGACTGGTATTTAAACAGAAATAGGTGTTAGTTTACTGTGATGAGAATTCCTTTATCACCATCAAAATTCATTTTAAGAAGATACCAACATTGTACAAACCATACAGTAAGAAATGTTCATGTTTTCACCATGTTAGACTGCGCATCATCACACATAAAGAATAAATCTTCATTAATCTATTTGAGCCAATTGAATCGTGTCATGGTGCTTGCTCAGTGTCGACAGACCATCTCTCAAGCTTATTCTTGGATTTCATTGAAGTTTCACAAATTGATTAAATCCCGTTTGAAACTGTTTTGGTGAAATATTTCTCCCAACCTATTCTTTTGAAGTCTGTTCTCCCTTTTACACATCTGCCTAACATTTTACCTGTTGAACTGTTACTCCCATCACAGTGTTTCACTGCTTTCTTCTCCATCTACTGCCTCTAATTTTACTCTCACATCACTGCAATACACACAAAACTCATTCTGTGACCCACATCTCTAACTCCAGACACATTCCATTAAGACCACATTTAAGTCTGAAAAAGGAGCTATTAATTGTCAGACTTTGCCTTATCCACAGCACCTTTCTCATCAGTGGGACTCCCCATGGGACGTGAGACAATGCAAGATTTGTAGTTTCCAGTAATTATCCTTCAGGTCTTGCATTTCTACCCCAGCTCCCTGTACTTCCTAACTCTGAAGACAGGTGCAGATGGCAAAATCCTGATTTGGCACCATCTTCGTGGGGATACTGGCATTAAGAGCTTTATCTCAGATCTCTGTAATTAAATCCCTCTCTCTCCCCAACCCACGGGGGATTAAAATACTCCAAGAGGAACCGTGTCTTTTGCTCCTGGCAATGTGACAACATGACCATCTCTCAGTCTTTGTTTTCAGTGACTTCCCATTATCAGAAAAGGGCAGAAACTTGTTCTTTTGTTTCCTCCATTATCCACAGAGCAGCTGCCAGTGTAATTTCAGTTTTAACTATATATCCACCTACTGGCATTCACACTGCCTCTTCAAACTTCAATGTCTTTCTGTCTCTCACTTCTGGGCATCACCATCCTGCCCACTCTGGACAACCTCTCATATTTAATAAATCCTCTTCAAGTTTTTAGTAGATTATTTTTTCCCCCTTCCGTTTCACTTTGACTAACCCTTAGGGAACTCTTCACTGCACTGCAAATGGACAATCATCTAAATCACAAATAACTTGGGCAGATGAACCTGGGGTTGTTTAGAGAGAAAAGACAAGATAAAAGGAGACTCAGAAGTGACTAGAAGTTCCTGAAAGGTGGCTGTGATCAAGGGGAGGTTGGTCTCTTTCTCTTTTTCTCCAGGCAGCAGATGACAGAAGGAGAGGACACAGTCCTAAGCTGCACCAAGGTTGGATATTAGGAAAATTAGGTTGGATATTAGGAAAAAGCTTTTTATGGAAAGAGTGATAAAGGACTGGAATGGTCTGCCCAGGGAGGTGGTGGAGTCACCTAAACAAAGCCTGGATGTGGCACTCAGTGCTGTAGTTTAGTTGAGGTGTTGGGGTTGGGTTGGACTCAAAGACCTTGGAGGTCTCTTCCAACCCAGTGATTCTGTGAACTTGCATTTAAAAAAAATTACCATCTGAAAATGGAGAGGCTGTTGCCTTTCTGCTTGGAAAGCTTTTCAGAGGAAAGAGGACAACTTCAGACATGCTGTATTACCCTGCAATGAAGTGATTAACTAAGTTGGCACTTAAGTGTCTGTGATTAGGTTTGAAAGCCACCTTCCTGCTGAGACAAGGGACTTCATGCCTGCCTCGGTACTTCTGCCTCTGATTTTTCACGTTATTTATCTTTGAAAACTGTTAGGAAAAAAAAAAAGTCATTAAAACTAAGTCTGGAGAACACAGAAGATTCTGGGAAAAAAAAAAAAAAAACAACAAACTGGTTTTGGGAACTTAAATTCTAATATTTCATGAGATAATCAAGGCTTGTAATATCAGCTGAAATTTCACAGTTGGCAGATGCAGGATGTGGTGTGCTATATACAAATGAATTATTGTATTATTTATGGGTATAAACTTCAATTAGCAATTTGGTAGCCAATTTATAGATAAACAGAGACACACGTAAAATTCTGGGGGGAAACAACCAAGAGCCAGGAGTTAAAAACGTATCAGTTTGGAAAACTGTGTCTTGAATCAAGATATAAGGTCTGTGGGAAACACGCCCACAGAGGTATTCTTGAATTAAATGGAAAAAACTCCTCCTGGGAGGTTTGCTGGAGCACTGAAATGAGAGAGAAAAGACAAGGATGCAAGGAGAGGGACTGCATCCATCAAGCAATATTTCAAACTCAAGAAGATGATGATACAATCCTTCCAGGTAAAGCCAAAATAACAGAAACCACAGAAGTGTTTTCAAACATAATCTAAGCAAAACCTGAATGTTTCTGCTGTAGAACAAGAGAAATTTCCATGAAGTTACAGCACAGGCCCATGAGCTAACTCAGTCACCCAGAAAAATGGCAAAAGACTATTTAGCTATCAGCATTTTACTCCTCTATAGACCACAAAAGCTCTTTAAAATTTAATGCTTTTGTGCAAAACCAGCTGATCAGGCAGAAAAAAATTTAGAATAATCTCATCTATATCACTGAAAGTGCTTCTATTAAAAATATTGATTTATACAAAGATTCACTCCTATTATTGGTGTATTAAGGACAACATTAAAATTGGTTATCTAAGCACTCACTGAACCTCATGCTTCACTAAATGGGGTTTCCTGAAGAGCAATTTATTTCTTGCTTCACATTTTATGATGTGTCTTACTCTTCAACTTCTTTTCTTAACTGAGAAAGGCAATTCAGAATGAATTTGCATTATTTGCACTTCATGACATGCAATGCAGTTGCTCTTCCTTTGGATACTCAGCAATAAATATATTTTTCCTTTGTATCATTTCCATAGGCTTTTCCTTACCTTTATGTTCTATATTACACTATGTTTCTACAAATAACAAAGAATTTATTATTTTTATTATGAAATTTACACAAAGCTATAGTTACTTGTCATATAATGACTGATAATACAGAGAAAAGATAACAAAGGCAGACAGCAAAAACCTTTTATGCAGCACTTTTATTGCTGTATCACCTTATATGTAGTGAAGATGGATATTTCCTACTCCATTATCAAAACGAAATGCATCTCAGAACAAGAAAGAAAATTTACAATTTGTCCTCTGTGGTTAGAGAAAAAAAAAAGGAAAAAAATATAATCAAACCAACCAAAACCCCAAAGTACCTCAACTTAGGTGTGTCCATTTTTTTGGATAAAACATTTGAGAAGAATAAATATTCCCTCCCTCTTCCTGTTCTGTATCTGAGGAAGGGCATGACAGAGGTACATTCACACATTGCATTAAAGCACATAAGAATTCACATAATCACTATGTCAGAATACCTCTGACAAAGCAGCATGTAAAAAACATCTCCAAAGCAAGGAAAGAATGAAGATTTTGAAATGTCTACCAAAAAAAAAAACTTGGAACAATTGCTTCTAAAGGTCATCCTCCAATTTCTGGGCAGTTTTTTTAATTGTTTTTCCATTCGTCAAGGAGGAGGAATAAGGGAATTAAGGGAATAAGGTGCTGAGGTCAGCAGCTGGCTCCATCCCTCATCACTGCTCAACAGCACCAACTGCCCAAGAGAAACAGTTTTCAGACCTTCAGTTTCCTTTCAACTCTGTATTTTAAACCTGATGCCTCGTGGGCCAAGTCTCAGCACGTATAAACTCTGAGAGCTCCCCTGGCATTACCACAAGTGTCCTTTACATCCAAATAATTGCCACTGTGCCTTGTTTGCTCCATTATCCCCTTGGTGCAGCATTTTCAGTGCACTCTCATTGTTGGCTGGCACACACAAACACAGAGACAACTCTTGGTACAAAGGCTGCAAAATGCTTTTATTTTATAGGACCTATGATGAACACCAAAATTGCATCAATCCTTTGAGTGCTATTCAAATTAACTGCAACAATTGGGAGGAGGTTTAAAGCAATATGGCTGGAAAGACAAACCAAAAAGCCATTTATGTCCTGGACAACATTCCTTGTGTCAGTACTAACCCATTAACTGCTGTCCTTGAAAAATCAACCAGGAGCACCAAGAGGAGCAGTCTAGATCATTCTTCTGTTTGCATTTATGCAGACAAAGAAATCATTCCAAAATGGTAAGTAATGTACAACAGAGAATAAAAACAATGATCAGTTGTGGCTTTCATTTAATTGATGGGAGTGTATCAACTCCCTTCACTCTTTGATGGCCAAAATAAAACACCCAGCACAACTGACAACACCATTGAGTTTCTGCACAATTGAGTGATGCCATCAAGTGGTCAACAAATGCACCAGTTGTTTTCCCAGTGAGGTTTTGGGGTTAATCTTCATTGAACACGCTGAGTTTTGTGTGGAAGAGCTGCTGCCATGAAATCAGCACAAAGCTGATAAAAGTGCATCAACTGAGAGCGCTAGTGACAGATAAGAGATGGCCTTGTTTTTCCAAAAGACAGCTCTGGCACTGCTCTCTAGCTCCTCCTAAGAAGGTGAGAGTCTCTGGGAGCACAAACAGCTTTCTGAGAGCTTTAGAGTTGATTTTTTTCCTATTGGTTTTGCAGTTGGGTCGATCTAGAAGGCCACACCAGGAAAGACTGCATTATGTAGGTATTAAAGGTATTTAATTTTATTTATTTTTTTTTAAACAATTTTAGCATTGTGAGTGGTTAAGGATGTGCGACATCCCAGAATTTAAACCTTTCCTAGTTTTCTCAATGAATAATAAAAAGATCCTTAAAGCAGCTAAATAGAAATTTGATGGTACAGAAATTCTGCAGAGTAACTGTTTCTGTCTTCTCAACAAAATGTAACTCCATTAGTGACGACTTTCTCTTGGAATTGTAGTTTGGCACGATTAAAAATGTGAATAAGCATTTCTGGTAATTTCCAGTAGTGCATGGTCCTACAGAACTCACATTAATCACAATGGCATCAATACTATTTTTAGGCACTAGGTGGAACTGAATCAGCCTTGACTTTATTTTTTTTTTTCCCTTTTTCCCCTTCAACACTAGTTCTGAGGTAGAATTAACTGCAAACCATCTCAATTATTCACGGGACATAACTGCTTTTCCGAACACCGCATATTTGATCTCTGTTCTTTGCAAGTTCTTCAATAATTATGTTTTCTTTTGCCCTCCAACACAGAATGAGCTGCACTCTCTCACCCTCTGCTTTTTTTCCACCTGCCTTTCATGCCAAATCAATGACACAGAGGTATTTTTTACACCCTCGTTAGCATTCTGCAGGGATGCCTGACTTTGTCTCCTCCTTTGGGACTATTTTACTTGTACACTGAGTGTTATTTTAATGTCAGCGTGGCTCAGGCTCAGCTTGAGCACGAACAAAAGGAAAACACTCTTCTGCCAGCTACAAAAAGCAGTCAAACAGTGATTCCAGATGAGCTGGTAAAACCTCTCATTCTTTGGTGCTGGATCTGGAGCAGCACTGACATCCAAGGAGCACATTAGCCCTGCTTATCTCAATATATCTCTGCACAAATAGGGCCAAGAGAAACCTCATTTTGGGGAGAGGCTCAAACTCTTCCCCTTTGCAGGAGGGATGAGCACCAGCCTGAGCCTCCTCAGCACTGCTCCTGCACTACCTACAAAAATTCCTGTTGTTTCCCCAGCACAGCAGCATCAGGTACCACTCACTGCACACTCCCACTCACGTAGACATTTTAAGCAAACCAAAAAACACAGACGCATTGATCTCTTGTTCCAACCTGCCATTGTGCTCACTGAAGGGCCTGCTTGAGGACAGCCAAAATCAAAAAAAATCCCAAAATGTTGCTCCAAGGGGCACTTCACATCCTCAGATTTTAGGGAAGACTCTGGAGTTGCTGCTGTTACCAGAAGCAAAATGTTACGAGGGTCAAGATAAGTTCACAAGGTTCCCATTGTCTCATGCGCAGACAGCAAGTTCCATGCTCCAACAAGCAGCTCCAGAAATGCACAGCCTTAAAAAAAGTTATGCTTCTTGTCCCCATCTCTGCTTTTCCCCCTCCCACAGCTGTTAGTTCTGCCAGCAAAGGGGACAGCGACAGTTCCATAAGGCAGAGGAGACACCAGGAATGATGGCGGAGCCGAGGGAAGCACAGCCGTGCTGGAGGAGCCCACTTATCCAAACAGCATCCATTTATTTGTGCCAACTGCTGAAATACTCGTAGTGTTTATGGATTCTAGTTGTGACTCAGGATGTATTTATAGCGTATATTTATCGACAAGCTTTAGGGGTTGATCTATTGAAGGATCTCTGCGATGTATCACACACTTACAACTGCATTCAGAGATTATGCAAATAGCCCGAGCCTAGCAACAGTCTAAAGCTGCTATGTCATTTTCTAAAATCAGCTTGAAAAGGAACACTTTCTCCTTTCCTCACCCATGAAAGGCAGAACAAATGCCAAAATTATTTTTTGCTCATTACTAAGGAAAGGTTCCTGTCCTCACTCAGCACTAGTATTGGTGATATAAAAATCACTTTGCTTGCAGATCTCAAATCCCCCGTGGCCATCCAGTGCTATAAACTGGGGAGCATTAAAACACTGCAAATCTGCATTCTCCAGTTCTCCTTTCAGCAGATGCCACTGAGTAACTTCAGACAGCACACAAAACTTTTTTAACATCTACTAAAGCTACTTTAAATTACTGGAGCATTACTCTGAATTTCTCCTCCCTTCAGCTCTGCGTGAAAACACCAAAATTCACAAATTGTCAGGAGCTCTCACCTGAACACATGAAATTAGCCAGTTGTTCAAATGTGTTTAACACCTGGTAGTTCCCACTGTGAACCTGAGGACAGATTTTCAAAAAGCCTCAACATTTACACACTTCCTTACCAGAGGCTGCTGCAAGTCCAGGTCTCGTGTTTTGATGTTTAAATGAGATCTGACCTCTTGAAAGTTTTTCCCATTTTTAACTAGTTTTTTTTTTTTTAACCATGTCAGCCTCTGTCTCTGGGTATAACCAGGTATTTACACTGGGGATAACCAGGCTTACCTCAAACCAACAGAAATGCAGAATATTTAATATTATATTATTAAAATTGTTTAAAAAACAGCTTAATTACAACTTGTACCTAAGGTTTCTAACCAAATGAAAGTTGCTTTCAATTAGTTCATATCGTAGGTAACAATTCAGACTCATCTAGAGGAAGCCATATAGAAAATATCTGCTTTTAAAACACCTCACATTCCACAGGAAGACACAGTTTAAGGAAAGGAAAAGATGCACCTCAAATATAAAAGCAGAAAGAGCAGGTCAGAGAAGGTTCCTGCTTTCAAATATCAACAATTTTTTGTTAAAAAAAAATATATGACTTCTTAGAAAAGTGAATTTCTAACGAGAAGTACCAGTACAAATGAGGAATTTTTGTTTGTTTATTCATAGTTCATCAGCTTCTCGCTAAAGCCATTCACTATTGGATCATACAGATTTGCTAAGAATATATATTATGGTTGTATGCTCAAATCATAAGCCAAATTTAAAAAATTCAAATGTTAGAAAGCCACACATCTCAATCCTTGCAATCCTCAACTGTCCCAACCATGAGGGAATTTTACTGTGAGAAACACTTGAATTCTAGCCTGATAAAAATGAAGTTACAGCAGGATGCCACAGACAGCAGTGCCAGCTTGGACATCCTGACAAGAACCAGGGGATTCCCTGCAGGGCTGAGATGGGCTTTCTTCAGTCATCATTGTATGACTGTTACACTCTGATTTCTTCTCTTTTTACTGCACAACATCTTTATAAAATCCTTGTCTCATCCAGAACATGTGCTAGCTAAATTGTCACATTCTTCACAGCATCTATTCTTTTCTCACAATCACTGAATTGTTTTCTTAAAACAACCTGACTCTAAGGTCCATACTTTATAAATCTGCAGGGAATCACTATCCCCAGTCCTGGCAGTGCATGACCCTCTTGTCTGACTGATAATAACCCATACAATTGACACTTTTAGAGTTTTCCACATCTCTCCAAGAGTGAGGCACTGCTGTCTGAGGTTAAATCCCCAGACACATCACAAAGGTGCAGCCTCTGAGAGCCCTAACACTGTAGATTGGCTCTGCAGACTCAATGGTCACTGTCAGCTCTCCAACCTCCCCAATTTACTGGAAATGACCACTTCCCAAAGATCCAATTTCATGAACATTAGGCCAGAAGACATTTTTCTTCATTCAAGGATCTCTAACTGTCTAAATACACGTCACTGATGGAGAAAACACCTTGCCCTTGATGTAAAAAATACCCCACACCACCTCAGATAAGTTCTACACAGCTCTTGATTGTTTTCTATAGCATTAACTACACATGCAGCACTATGAACCACTTGTATTTTGGACCTGATTCATCTCAGGAACTAACTACTACAAAATGCAATTAATTTATTTCCTCACAGGCTGCAACTATTTTGTGCCACCAGGAAAACTACCTCCTGGTAGTTTTCACAAGTGAGCTGATTTCTCAGGGGGGCTTTTGTCACAGGGGCTCCTCATTTTCACACTGTAAGAATATTTTGATGTGGTCCAAACCTACATTTTTGTGACTGTCTGGCAGACAATGACCTTGTACATTTACTAGTCTCAGAAACTCCATGGAGACCACTCTTATATATATATATATATATATATATATTTAGACTGACAACCATTTCTCAGTTCTACAAGAGAAAAGTGATGGGTTGTTGTTTTGTTTTTTTTTTTTTTTTTTTTTTTTTACCATAATAACAGGTTTCTTTAGCTGTAGAGCCCAAGGCACAATATGTTCTCCTTGGCCACAGGACCAGCAGAAGGTGTTTTAATGAAGCCCAAGACTCAATCAGGGTTAAAATCTGGGGGAAGTCTGGCTCTGTACATTCAGGCCTCCATCACACAGAACCCAGGCAGTTAGAGAAAAACATTTTTTTTTCTCACTTCCACTCCAAATTCCTTGCCAGACTAAAAGCCATTTCTGCAACATTTCACTTCTGGCTCTCCCAGTTTCCTTGGTCCTCTGTGCATGCAGGAGACTGCACTGGACACTGTTTATGGCAGGAAAAGGGGGTTCTAAATGGCAGAAGTGACTGTCATTTACCCTCAGTTTAATAACATGTAATAACTCACAGGACTTGAGCTGAACATCAAAACTGAATGAAAAGGTTTTTGTGAGCAATGACCAAATACATCAGCTCTACTGTCAGAAAGACTACAGAACAGAAAGGCAGGGAATGTTCAATTTGAAGACTAATTTTAGAGCACATAGAAATGGATGATGAGAAGAAATGTTTTCTACCAATGCTCTCAAGATACTTATCCCTGTTTTGCATTAACTAGAAGACAACTTTCCCATTTTGTGACTATACCTTTTCTAATGCTCAGCCCAAGATGTTCAGAATCCAACCAGCTGAACCTCACCAAGGCCCAGGAGCTGACACAGACTCCTCATCAGGGACTTGGGTGCACACAGAGTCCCATGAAATGAGCAGCTAAAACATCTCTTTGTACCCCACAATGTGCTGATGCACCAGGAAGGAAATGTGATCTAAAAGGGCAGATATTTTCAAGTGACAAGCTTCATGACCCTTGCTCAAGTCATTTAAATATAGAGCTCTACAAAGCAAAAGTTCAACCACAATAAGCTTCATATGAAGAACATACAAAACTTTTTTTAAACAATTAAACCTTGACATTTCAATTCAGGCAATGCCTTTTTTTTTTTTTTTTTTTTTTTTTTTTTTTTTACAATCTAAATGCTTGGGGGGGGGCAAAAAAGGAAACAAAACTGCATTTTTTTATTTTTTTTTTCAATACAAAAATTGAAAAGCAGCTGAAGTTCAAGGCATAAGACTCCTCTCAGCACCACCAAAAAAAATTGGCAACTGTTTGATCCCTATAAGCCCCACTTGGGGTGAGCATCAGCTGGCACCTTCCCTGCTTCAGTTCTTTGCTGTGAAAAGTCTGAGCTCTCAAGGGCAAGTCGTCCAAAGGCTCCAGCACAAAGCTCTCCTGTACACCTTGGGAACATTCCAGCAGAGATGGAGACTGAACCTGTCGAACACAATCCCCAATTTCCATCACTCAGAAGGCCTAACCAGGAGTGATGGGCTTTCTCCTTCACCAAGAATGTTTGTTTAGAGTGCAGTGAGAGCCACAAGAAGCACAACCCTTTGTGCCACTTAGGCAAATCGGGAGAGACTGGATTTTTATCACAGGGTCAATTGGATTGAGCTGGGAAACTCCATTTCTGTTCTCTGCACCTTTGACAGAAAGCAAAGAGTCACAGGGATAATTTATACAGATAAATTAATGATAGCAAGGTCTAATTTAATTTTGTAGCCATTTGCTTATTTCTTTTATTTGTGTTCTTTCCTGAAGTACTTGCATGAAGCATGCAATTGCATTCTGCTGGAGTGGTTAACACAGCATGAAGAGAAATACACACTTGTCATGTCATTTCAGGCCCTGCACGGCAGAATCTCATGTTAAATTATTTTTGGCTACTGAAATCGAAACAGGGCAGATGCTATAGAAAGTAAATGAGCAAAAATCTGAATTGCTATAAATTTATTGCAACGTAAATAACTGTCCATGTATCCCTTGTGCAGCCCAGGATCAGCTCTCTTCTATTACAAACTCTGATACAGTATGGGTTTGCAGTCCTCTGTCACAGTTCCACTGACAGGATAAGGGTAAAGGATTTTTGAGACAAAAATTTTGGGGCCATTCTGTGAAAATTTGTTATCCCCCAAGTTTCTCTGTCCGAGTTCAATGTTGTATCTGTAATCAAGGTGTAAGTAACACCTTAACTGAAGATAAATATAATATTGAATCTACTATATCAGCTACCCTGGCTTGTCTGGGTCTTTTCCATATCCCTCACTGACACCACACCAATCTCTCTAAAGCTTTGTAAAATCTATTGCAGACATACACAAAACCAAATTCCTATAAGAGAACATTCTTCAGAATATTGTTATATTCGCTGGCTTTTGTGCTGAAGCATGAGGATTTAAATTCTTTATAATTTCTTAATCCTATCAAGTATACTTGTGCATTTTCTAATTATCTAATATAGTATAGAGTCTAATCCTTACCCAAAAAAAATGAGAAATGAGAAAATCCTACTAAGATTCTAAGCATTCAGTACGTTCACTCTGAGTTCACAAAGTTCTTGCTGGTTTTAAGCCTTGACACTGCCTCCTACAGAGTTGAAATAAAGTCCTTCTTGCTCTCTTTTTGCATCACCATTCCCCTTCCTCCAATTACGACTTTTTTTTTTTTTTAATGACTCCAAGTTTCTGCTTGTTGGGAAAGATAGGACAGGAAGGGCTTGCAGATATGATTGCCTGGCAAGAAATACTGGAGATGTAAAACCTGAGAGTGAAATAGAAATGAAATCCAGCTCTGAGATGTGATCATGGCAGGCAGGAAGACGGGGATGAGCTGGAGATGGGTGGAAGGACAGAAAACAAAAGGAGCCAAGGGTGCAGCCCCTCTCCACCCTGCCAAGGCATCAGGGAAAAGGGGGAGAAGAAAAGTCTCTTTAGAGTTTAGAATACAGGATGATGTGGTGATAGAGCAGTTCTCATGGGCTGCAGGCAAAGGCTGTAGGGTTTGTATCTCGTGCTGGTTGGTCACTGTGAATTAGAATATTCAACACAAATGAGATGGAATGGACTGGAACAAGGTCCTCACTCTCTTACCTTCCTTACCCCTGCAATCTCTCTTACCTCACCCCCTTCTCTCTCTCCCTCTCTCTTTGGGGTTCCCTCCAGCCCAGGCTGTGGCTGAAGGCAAAGCCCTTTTTACCCCCGACCCTGCAATAAACCCCCGTGTGTCTAGAATATCTCAGCTCTGCAGAGTTCCCTCTCCCTGCCCTCCATGGATGCTCCTACACCCACTGACCTCCTGCTGCTGGAGTCACTGAGTTTCTGCCTTCCCTGGGTGTCACCCACACACAATTGTTCTTCCCAAACCCAGACTAGGGATGAGAACATCAAACACTATTTCTAGTACAGAACTTGGACAGTTTTCCTGTGCTAACCATTTGTGTTCAACTGCCTTCCCAGAGCTCTTGAATTACAACAGCTTCTCACCTCCACTCTCTCCAGAACTGCTCAGATATTCTGCTGGCTTCTGCAAGCATTTGCCAGAGCATGATTTTTCCATTTGGTAACCCATTGACCTACAATAGTTCTGCTGTCTGAACGTCCTGAAAATAAAAAAGTGTACCTTAGAGCAAGTGTTTGCATCTTTGGTGAAGATCACATTGTCTTATAAACCCATGTTTAATTGGATATTGCTTTGGGAAATTGTGTTGCAGTTTCAGCAAAAGCCACAAGCTGTCTCAGAGGATCTGAAAGGTATTGTGACTGTCCTATTTTAATGAAATTGCACTTGCAGTGTTGCAGCAAAAACATCTCGTACATCTCAATTCGGTCCCTTGAAGAGATAATAAACAAAACCAAAAGAACAGTGAGCTGATTATAAATCTACTCCTGTTTTTGTTGTTTTTTTTTTTTAAGATTTACTAGTATACCAAATCTTGCTGTCTCTGGAAAGACACGAAAAGCCAAACCAACATAACCCTACAAATGGACTTTACATTTTGTCTAGACTGTGCAGTTCACAGCTGCACAAGCTCCTGATCATTTTGGAGTCACACAGAAGGTTTTCCTGTGTTACAGTGCACTGAGCAGTGCAGAAAACTCATGAGTGGCACATCCCAGAAATGCAAAGTGGGGCAGAAGGTCTGATGTTCTGGATAAGCCCCACATGCTTCTGACACACTCAGTGCAGTTGTTATACTACAATGGTTTCCTCCATCAAAACAAAATCTTGCAAAATATGATTGAATTCAAGATTCAACAGGGATGCAGAGCCCACCCTGGAAACCTACACCATTCTGTGAGGAAATGAAACCACAAGAAAGAAATGATTCAGTGTTGAATTGGATCTAGTCTGAGGTTGCTCTAGAATTCACAGCCTGAAAAAATGAGCTAAAAAAATCCTCCAAAACATTTCAAAATCCTGTGCAGAACTTCTCAACAAGGTTTTCACCCCATTAAATGGCTGGGAAGAAAGGTGACGTTATTCCCTCCAGTACAAATTTCCTTTATGCAAATCACCCAGGATTTACTACTCAGAAGTGGAAATGAACGTTCCTTCTCCTGTCTGAGGTGCAAGAAATTACCATGTGCTGCTCATTGTCAGCAGCAGGATCCTTATGACTCATTTCTTTGTCCTCATAAGACACATAAATGGAAACAAAATTTCAAGATGTACAGATAACCCTTTTTACAAGGCAAATGATTTATTACACCACCATGAATATTCACAATGCTCTTACTGGTTTTAGAGGTAGCTTTATCTTGTATCTCATTTGGATGTGACTGTACCAAATTTACAATTTGGAATATTTGTTGTAGTTCAGTTAAATATGTGCAGACATATACAATGCCGCATACCTCAGTATTCTACCCCAATACACTACTGGAGAACACTAACTGTTAAACTCAAGTTTATTTAAAAATAAACTTCAAGGAGATTAAAACAAAAACAAACTGGGTGGGTTTTTTTTTTTTTTTTTTTTTTTTTTTTTTTTTTTTTTTTTTTTTTTTTTTTTTTGTTGTTGTTGTTGTTGTTGTTGTTGTTGTTTTGTTTTTGGTTTTGTTTTTTTCTTAACCAAAGAGCAGAAAGCAGGAGCATGGTCTGAGTTTTCATTTACAGCCTCCACAAGTATCAATTAAAATCCCTGGGTTCACGTACACTGATGGATAAAATAACAAGCAAATAATGGCTAGAGAGCCTTGCTACAGCATCAAGTGTTCCTTTGAAGAGGAGCCTCAGAGTTTGCAGGGCTGATTCTGCTCTGTTTGATCTAGCACAGACTAGCCTGCACAAAAGTATTGGTTTACCCCTGACAAAACACTCTTCTGTTTGCATTATCTGCGCTGGACTGTCATAATGCCCTCTCCACTTTGGAACCTCCGAGAGCACAGAGCACAAATTCACACTCAATTTATCTTACAGCAGTGGAGACAGGTCTTCTATTCAGAGCTGGAATAAGAGACACCAGAGTGGAATAAAAAGAGGACTTTGTATTAAAATATTTATATATGTATGTTTACATGGACACTTTCAAGTCAACTGGCTTGCATAATGCTCTTCTGTGACCCCCAATAATTGAATTATTCTTTGTGGGTTGTGCACTCAGCCACAAGGCAGCCACGAACATCCAAGAGAAACAATGGCACTGTCAACAATTGCAAACAAAGAAACTAAACTGCTAATCCCTCTTTGACACAGAGGAAATACCATGGATAAATGGCTCCACTTTTACTTTTTTTAAAATTAGAAAAATAAAACCAGTATCTGCCTCTTAGGTCTTACAGCTAAAAACAAAGAGACCTGCACTACCAATGAGCCACAATCACATTTCTGAATACAGAAATGACTAAGGTAAAAGGGAATAAGAAACCACCTATCCCAATATTACCTTCCCTTTTCCTTCCCTTTGTGAATTAACATGAAGCAGAGCATGTATTGGTGGGACCCTCCTGCCTGTACACTGACAGCAGCTCCAGCAGCTCAACAGAATTACAGAATTAACCTGAGTTAGAAGTGACTTCCAACCCACTCTTTGGATTGGATGTAGCCTACAAAAGAATTATTTTTATGAGAATTCTTGAATTTTATGTCCTGTATAATTTGTTGACCTTCATACTATGTGGTTGCAAGGTCTGCAATTTAATTGTGCTTCCCATGAAAAAGGATTTACTTTAAAACATCTATTTTTGTTGGACACACCTTAGATCCCATATTACAACATGCAGATAATTCTCACTCCCTACTCTTATTTCTTTCCCCTGCACATTATTACATTCCACTATTACATCTTTTCTTGCAGCAATCCTAATCTATTGTGTTTCTCCTCCTGTACAGGCAGCTCCACACCTTTAACCATCCTTCTTGTCCTTCTTCTAGATTTTATCAGTTTTACTGTGACCTTTCAGAGACAGGAGCATCAGATCTGCACACAGGAACTGAGATACACAAGTACACTTGAAAAATGAGGTTGATTTGTTCTCCATTCCTTTCCTAAAAATCCCTAAGATTTATTTGTTGTTTCTTACTGTCACCAAGCATTCAAGTAGTGCTTTTTGAGAAATCTCCACAATAGACACAAGATCTCTCTCCAGAATGGTAATAAAGAGTTTTCAGATTTACTGCTGTGTACATGAACACATATATATTCTGTGTGGAAACATCTCACAGCAGAAAATGTTTCTTGACAGCCCCACGACGCTGAGAAAACAAAATGCCCAGGAAAAAAAAAAATAATAAAAAAAAAATCTGTCATGCCAGATCAAAATAATTCCTGAACTCTATGCATCTTCCCATCCTCATGTCCATTTCCCTGAAAATTATTATTTATAAAAGCAGACAGCCTGACAAGCAGGAGGACAGACATTTGATACCTGGCCACATCCACCTGTGCCAGGAAGAAAACTGCAGCACACAGGACAAGGAGGATGAACACTTTAATACCAAGCACTAGGCAGATACACCACAGAGAGCAGGCATGAATACTGCATTTGTTAGGGAAGAAAAACATATATCCTGCAGAAAGGCAGAGCAGTCAAATTCTCTCAATCTCAACTAACTGCAAATAAATATGACTGTGTTCCTTCAGAAAAGTCTTTCTGCGCTACATGTAAATTAGTATTTTTCAGAAAATATTGAGAGCATCTTTACCTGCCTCAGTGAAATCAAAGAGCATATTTTGAAGCACCAGAAGGTATTTTTCTTTTCTATTTGTGCTTTCTGATTGTCTGGCTGGTTTTTTTTTTTTCATTTGCACCCAACTGAGCACTGCTACACCACCAGCTCCTTTGTTCTGGCCTGTTCATCTGCTGCAATAACTTTTTTTGTTTTCCAGTTGGTAATTCCATCTTCTAGCATATATCCTCCTGTTTGGCTGCTTTATTCAATTTTATGAAATTGCCACTGCAAATTATTTGTACAAATGGAGAGTTATTTCTTTTTCCATTAGCTCTCCCTCACTCCAGACTTGCTCCAGCAATGCATTTGGTCATGCTGGAGTAAATGGTGGAAAAAAAATGGCACAACCACAAACCAGAATAACTGAACTCAAGTGTACAAGGAGAATCACCCAGTGGTAAAAGTAATATTCATTTTATAAGGCACAGGAAATCAAGATAGCTTGTATTAATTCTACTCATCTTAGAAAAGTATTTCCTTCAATTATTTTATGATCTGTATATGCAGCATAAATCCTCCATTACCCACAGTTAATTTAAGGGAGAAGAGAGAATAGTGAAGCATTTCACGTTGTTTCAAACAAGTGAAGAATTGCACTGCAGCAGCAAACAACAACAGAGCCTGTTCTGAACATCACAAAGAGGCACAATCCTAACAGGATCTGCAGAATGGGCTATATGGAATCTTGCTGCCTTCAATTTCTGCTCATCAAATGAAGCACTCCTATTAAATGGCCTTTATGTGCTCCCTAATTCAAAAAATGCCAAGGAGTTAATTTAATCCTCAAAGCAGATACTATCAGATGTGTATCTGGTGCTGTAAACAGATAATAGAGAAAGCACCTTAAATTCACAAATTTCATGGTTTTTTTCATAAAATTAACTTAGTACCACTTGCCTACATCTCTTTGGCACATCTTACACACTTTCCAAGCAGCACAAAAATTCACACTCTAACACAGCTGGAAGCCTGGCAGATAAAAAAGTATCCCCAGCCAATGTTTTAACCTTAACTGCATATCACCCTTGTCTGGAGGAGTTTAAAATACTTTACTTATTGAAATACTACATTTGTATCAGAAGCCTGAATTGCTTCCATTGAAAAGTTTAGGAAAGCTGAACTCTCCCTCTGAGCACCATGATCTATATCTGTCCTTGTTTTTCCCTACTGAAATAGGAAAATCATTTGTACTTAATCATCTGTACTTTGAAAACATAAAGGTATTGTTGATGAGTGTTTTAAAATGGAGAAATTCCAGAGAAATGGAATTGTATCCATCTCCAGAGCACCTGGGCTCAGCCCATCAGGGTCAGCCTGATTTTTGTGTCTCAAACTGATGATATCCCTGTACTCACTCTGTGTCTTTGGACAAATGCAGCAATCTGTCTCATATATCAATATTTAGAAAGTTTATGCACAAAAATCATTCATTTTTAAATCCTGATGGTGTTAATCCTATTCCTAGTGGTTTTCCATCTTTGTAAGGCTTCCCAGTGGAGGGATGGGAGAGTGGAAATTCCACAGCTGGCAGCACAGCAAGGGTCTCCACCCTCTCTAAAAGTCCTTGAGGGCCCTGCAAGAGCCTAGGGGACACTTGGATAAAAATCAGCCATGCAAGATTTTTTCCTAATTCACAGAAATGGTATGGAAATGACAGCAACAATTACAAGATGAATGCACTCTTAAGTGGTCTAGAGTGAACAGGAGTGGAATCATGGAATAAATTAGAATGGTATTACAAGAAACACTTTAAAAACCAGATTAAATTAGTTTGGCTTGAAAAATCTTTTGTTTTGGTATTTGAAAGTTTTTAATGTGTGGAATAAGTCTTGCATGAATAATATTAAAATATATTTAATCATTTTTATGGTTACACATAATGAACAATATTTGATAATGCTTACATATTCCAAACTTCAAAATACTGTTTCAAAATATATATAATAAATGGGGGTGCTGGTTTATTCCCCCCCCAAGAAAATCCATTATCCTTCTGCTACTGGGCATGCTTAAGATCAAAAAAAAACTAAAATGAAGGATGTTATATATCTTGAGGAATCACTTCTTGATTCTCAGTCATTCCAATTGCAAGACTCCACTGCCTCCTGCAGAGCAGAAATCACCTTATGACCAAATCCATAAATGCATACCACATGTGCAAATAATAATTTACAGCAACATTTGCTGAAATTTGTATCTTTAGGTGTGCAGTTAGATCCACCATAAAGAGCAGGTGATGTTCAGGCAGGAGGTCATCTGCATGTTTTTAAAATGAGATTTTTTGCACACTATGGTTTCTTCTGAGCTGATCTCTGGCCAGCCCTGCTCTTCAGATAAACATATAAATGAGTTATTTGTGGGTCCAGATTTCAGACAGGGATGAGTTCTTGGCTGGAAGAAGGAGCAGACTTACACTTGGTGGTAGGAAGGTTTATTTAGGCCAATACCCAAGCTGTTCTAGCTCTTACCTGCCCTTAAGTACAGGGGTGTTCCCTTTGGGAATGAAGGGGAGTGATTTGGGAACAGGGGACATTGACATGGACATTTTGGGGCAAAAGGGGAATGGGGATACCTGGAACCTGGCTGAGTCACCAGCCTCTGCCACAGCAATCCAGCACTGGGGTGTGTCAATGAGTTCTATCATGGAAGGTTTACAATGGACTGGGAGACGGCTGTTGTATGGGAAACAACAGGGAATTGGGAAAGGAGGGTTGGTAGGGATGAACATTTACAGAAACTTAATAACAAAAACCATACATTTTTAGAAAACCCAAAATGCGCATTGCAACAGCACAAAACGTCTGAAAGCAACAGGTCTAAGGGGCAGGTGCACTAAAAGACTCTGGGGACATTCCCAGCTCACAGGTGTCCCCAGAAGGGACAGCAGCAGCTACCCCAAGTGCCACCCCTGGGTTAGAGTGTTATCAGTGCAGGGCTGCCATAAACACACCTCCACTTCCTGCACTCTGGCACGCTTCAGCCCACCTCTTTTGCAACCAAAAATGCAACTTTTTAGCCATAGTAACAGGCACCAGTTTGAGCAGATCTGGGGAAAGGGCACATGCTATTGGTCTCAGCCCTTAAAACATAAAACACTTCATTATAAATATATATTATAAAGCTGGCTTTTTGCAGGATGTGTGCTATATGATTAATAATGTTGTGGTAAGGATATAGGATGTAAAATTTTTATTTCTGCTTTTAGAAAATTAGGCACAGTGGTAGTAGTTGATGTAGTAGCTGCTTAAACTGTCTGTCTGGTGGGGATAACACCCAGTGAACATGGAAAGAAGCCCCTGCTATTGATACACCAACTATCAGCATCTCCCATCTGAAGAAAGTCTGGCCCAAGGCCCAGCTGGAGGTGACAATGAAGACACAGCCCAGAAACACAAATGCTCTAAAAAGGGGGACCCAAGGAGGGGCCAGGCAAAACAGTTCCTGGGATATGGAAACTGGTTATGGAAAAATATGAATATTCACAAACTGATGCAATAGAAAGGGGATTTAACAAATGTCTCTGATATAGCAGAGTGTGGACTTGGCTGAGTGCAGAGTCACCCAGCCACACTTTGCTGTTTCATCTCCTCATTGTCTTAATTTTTTTATTAAACATATTTCTTAAAATTTACCAAAAAGTGAATTTCATTTTTCACACACTTGGCAGATTTTTTTTTTTTTTAATTACACTTATGTGGAGGGTGTGAATCTGTGGCTGTTGTAGGCAGCTGGTCAGAGGAGATGGCTGGTGAGACACTGATGATCTTCCAGACTTCACAACAGCAACCCCGAACTCAATAATATCTATATATGCCAAAATAAGCGACATTAAATTTACCACTGTGTCAATATGGCAGCTGTCACTGATCACTTGGAAAAATCTAATAGAGACAATAATAATATAAAAAACAATGATAATAATACTTCACTCCTCTAAACACCTGACATCTTCATTTCACTAGCTAGAAATTACAACAATAAATATCAAGTTTCATATTTTTAAGGCCAGTAAATTTCATTACAGCCATTAAGTCTGAGGTTCTGTACCATATTGCTATGAAATTTTATCAAATGACCCTCACATCAAGTCTAGAGCTTCTTCAATTCACCACATGCTCAGCTTCAGTGATCCAATATTTTATCACCAGAATTGTTTCAGAATGTGTGGCTTGTTCCAGCCTCAGTCTTTCCTACCTTCATTTTCTCTGTTTTGTAAAGATTTTTTTCCTCCATGAGCACGCAGCAACTTACTACCAAGAAATACTGTCTCAAAGTCATTACAGAAGGATTGTCAACCTTTCTTTTTCTGAACCAGGCAAAGCTTTTTTAAGTTCTTAGAGCAGAAGACACAGATGTCAGATCAGCCTTGCAGTGACTTTCTCATATCCTCCACAAAGCCCACACAACTGAGAAAAGCTGTATTTTAAGACTGCTTACTGTAAGAGTGGTACTACTGTTATTAATCAATATTCTGCACTCAGATCTGCCACAAACCCCTTAAAAGCTTGTGTTTGGAAGTCACAGAAGAGAATGACTCATATTGTTTACTAAGTCAAAATACACACCTCTGTAGGATACACACCCTGCATTCTTAGAAGCATGGGCTCACAGCATTTAATAGGACCACAAGACAGAAATGCTCTTTGCAATGACAGTAAATAATTAAATATCAGCCCAAATTACAAATCTTTAGCAGCCCAAATTACAAATCTTTAGTTGACCTAGTTGTAGACATTTCCCATGTTATTCACCCAAAACCTCACTTGGTTACTCTCCTTAATGACTCCTCCTCCTCCTCTTTAGTGAGATATTAAGAATTATTCATGTTCAAAGGAACTGCAGTTAGTTGATACCACCAGATTGACAAGAAGCCTAAGCAGGGTGTTAGGTTCAGGTAGGAATCTGAATTATTGAAAACATAAGTGACCATTTTCCCTGCATTTATGCACATCCAGCCTTCCAATAGTGACTCCCTCCATCCATCAGTGAGAGGGAAACTCTGAGAGAGAGAAATGCCAAAGCTCAGTTTGCCCACAGTGCAGAAAGGACATGAATAGATTCTCCTCCATGGGATGATCAAAGACCTCCAGAAGCTCAGAGGTTAAGGTTACATGTTCTCAAATCACTGCTCAGCAGGTCTGCCTGCACTAATTAGGATACAACACCAGGAAAGGTCAACTTCATAAAATACCCAGAGAATTAATACACAGTGACCTTGCCATTTCCTTTGATGTGATTACATGCACACTGCCAGAGAAAGGCTTCATGGCTTGCATTTTATTCATACCCACTCTTTTCAAACAGCTCTTGTGAAAAAAGAGCTGCAGTTATTGATTAATTATTAACTTGAGCTATTGATATATGTTTTGTTTTATTGACGATTTTCTTGTTTCTGATTTTTTTCCACTTACATCCTTCACAGCAACGAACTGGTTAAGGAGATTTAAAAAAATAAGTTTTACAAGAAATATTTTAGTCTTTGAGGTCACACTTTCATGGATAGCATTGCTTTCTTCCAAACAGAGGTCTGCTAGGTGATAAATCCTGCAAGAACTCTTGAACTACACCTCCCTTAAGCAGTGTACTTTAGTGATGCTGGGTGTGGTTTTTTGTGGGACTTGCCTTTTTACCTACCAAAGAGAAGCTCCAAAGAAAACCTCTCCCAACCTTAAATTAATCTGCATTAACTAAAAAAGGAAAAAATCTATTTCCTGAGGTTCACTGTTTTCTGAATTTTGTTATGCATTATTCTTCCCTTCAGCCAAGATTATGTTTTTCAACATTCATCTTCCTACTTTTCATCCTCATTTCTAATAACTCTCAATAGTCTTTTGCACTATCTATTTTCCTCTGCATTGGAGATATTCATGGTTCAGTACCTCCACAGGATTTAGTTTCTATACTTCATTTTCTGTGCTACTAACAGAGATATTAAACATTAGAACACATATAGCATGATTCCCCAGGCTTTTTCAGAGGCTCCAGCTTAATCCAGTTCAGATTATTCTTTGTTTACACTTGCCCTGCCAACTCTTAGCTCATATGGCAGTATCTCCATCACAGGAAATTTGGATCAATATTTTCAAGTAAGATTTCATGAAGCAGATTATCATGAAGTATGATTAATGCTTTACCTAATTCCAAATCCATTACGTTTCTTGAATCCCCTTCATTCACCAGATTTGTAACTCTATCAGAAAGGTAATCAAGTTTGATAGGCCTTTCACACCATACCTTTAACTTTCCCATTTTTCTGGCCAAAACACATCCATTACACTGTACTTGCAAAATACAGAATCACCAGAGATGCAAAGCTGAAAAGAAATAGTTTTCTGGGTTCAGAGGTAGAACAAACTTTACTGAATGAGCAGAGGCTGAATTTGTCTAAATCTCATCTCCCATGTAAGAAAACTGACCTCTCATTATGATTTAGCACAAAATACAAATCCAAGGCAATTAACTTGCCTTTGCTACAATTTGTGCAATTGTATGTAACTCCAAAATCCAAATCAGAGTTGTATGCAATCAGCATCAATAAATACCCACTTGGCTCTGCATCCTGCTAATTCCAGACAACAAATGTGTCCTTAAATCAATAAACACACACAATGTGGGGGGTTTTCCTTCCAAAGCCAGGCATGATGGCAGTTTCTGAGGTCAGGCTGTGGAAACTGTGCAAGACAAATTATGGATGGCTGTTCTCATCTGCTGCCTTCCCTCATTCTTGGCTCTAAAATACATGTTATAATGGCTGGGGAATCACCCTCACTCAGCTTGCACCTGGGGGCTCCTGCATCCTTTCAAACATAGAAATATATACAATTACTTTCCAGCATGTATTTTGTACTGTAAAAGCAACAGGCTGCAGCAACTGGACAGAGGCACAGGCTGGATGGTGCTATGCAGGACTTTGGGTCAATGTGAAACTTCCCTTCTCAATTACACCAGCAGGGACTGCATTATTTTTAAAAAATTAAAGAGCACTGCATAAAGAACACGAGCTAAAGATAATTGTTTCCTGAAAGCAACAGCTTTTCTATATGAGCAAACCAAAGCCCCACTAAGTGAAGTGCATCCCTAGATAGGCAGATTACAAGGTACACATTACTGCCTCTTTGTGCCAATAAAAAACCAAAATTTCCTATGAGAACACAGCTCTTTGTCCAGACCATGTGTGTTCTCTGTCCCATTCTGCCCCAGTTGATTTCTTTTTGATCTTTATATTCAGATGCCCTTAGCGAGAGAATCATCTCAGACCCACCAGTGGGACATCACTCCCTTGTGAGAGGTTCATGCTCAGAGAAATGCAAAGCACATTGTGATGTGTCAGCTCCTCCCTGCACAAAAACAGAAACAACATTCTCACTGGCCTTTAAAACAGATTCCTCCTAGACCAGACAAGCCTTGCCCAACCACAACACAACCAGATGCTGCTACAGGATTTTCTTTTGCCTTTCCTGCTGCGAATCCTTTGGAAATTTCTCCTGCCACGCTGCCTGGTGGGAGTCACCACTGATGAAGCCACTACTACCCTGATGTAGCCCTGCTTTGTGCCTGAGATGGTTTAGTTTTCTGAAATTCCCTTCCCAGAGAGTTTTCTGTAAACAAGAGACATGTTTTTTTAACTACAAATTCGTTTACATCCTTTCCCTAGGAGGGACTTCTTCTTGATGTCCCTCTGGTCTGACCAATGTAATTTTAAAAGTTTGTCTTTGTTTCACCAGTCAAATTAATCTGTGTAGAGCAGATTCTCCTCACCAGCTACAGGCTTTCCATCACCACCAGCCTTTTCCTCTGGCAGCTCCAGCACAGCACTGAACCCTGCAATGCTCACCAGGCTGCAGCACAAGGCTCCTGCCATTCACAAGGGCCTTTCATTGGCTACTTCAAATCCAATATCCAAAGCTCTTTTCAAACTAGAAGCACTCAGATCTGTCTCAAGGATACAATCCCATTTCTCTGCTTTTAAAACACTCGTCAACAATACCTTTATGTTTTCAAAGCACAGATGATTAAGGAAGAAAACAGCAAAATCTATTTCATATACTTGGCATTAGCATGCAGATTGACTAGAGAGGTAGATCTAGCAGCAAAAAAAAAAATAAAAATCTTTGTAAACAGACTGCCAGTCACAAAAACAAAAACATTTTAAAATGATGCACTAGCTGCATTCAGCCAGATTAGTAACATTACAATTAAAGGACTTACTACTAATGCAGTTTAAATAACAATGAGAACGCCTATTAAATGTATACTCAAAACAATTATTTTCAAAAGCTTCAGCATCAGCAGCTGCACAGGGCCATCCACATCAGCCAAGCCCTTTTGAAAGGCTCAGTACTCAACCAAGGACAAGCTCAATGTAGCTGAAGTCAGAACCATCAGTGGCCACAGGGAGAAAGAGGCCATACCCAAAATGAACTGTTGTCTAGCTAACTTATACACAAAACCTGTATTTAAAAAAAAAAAAAAAAAAAAAAAAAAAACACCAACAACAAGGAAAACCAAGGTTTACCCATTGACAAGTCCTCGTTTCCTGCAGAGATGCAGCACAGATAGCTAAAAAGACAAAACCAAGGGGATGCTGCTCAGTGCTGTGGTGCCCAGCAGGGCAGAGGCAAAGGACAAACCCCCATCAGTTCAGCCTTAATCACAGTTTGGTACAAGTGGGACTGAGCCAGCCTTACACCTCCTCACTGGCACACAGCCACCTCTGTGAATGGAGCTGTTGATCTCATTACAGCTCCTAGTAAATTATAGTAGACACATCAATAGCTATATCAGCACTGCTGTGACATTCTGAAAGGAAGTTAAGGGTTGGAAAGCTCTGGCCCCCAAGCAGCCCTCTTTTCCCCCAGAAGAGCTGCCATCACATCAAGGTTGGTAAATACTGCTGGATGGGGTAATAGCAATAGACACCGACAGATTCAATTCTGGTTTGATGGCAATCCAAAATCACTATCAGGAAATTAATTCATGCTAAAGAAATAAATCTACTCTCTTTAAGAGGTCACTTTATAATTAATTATACTCCGGCTTTTAAAGCATTTTGCAGACTGCAGTTCTCTCTAACGTAATTATCTCACAGGCTGCATTTTATAACAAATCTGAACTGAGAACTCTAGTCTGGAATGCCAGGAGTGAGATTACTTTAATATGAAGCTTCAGTAGGTGTTTATAACAAGTATTGGAAAAGCAGGTAATAAAATATTACACAGCCTTGAGACAAAAGTTAATGAGACAGTAAACAGCAAGAAATTAAGAAGCTGGCATGTATTGTGTTCCAGAAGCAGAAATGACACCATCAGTTGTCTCTGAACACTGACTGTAATGTTCCAGACCTTGTTCAGACATCTGAATTATCACAGCTGGCTTCCCCCAGCAGAGCTGCTCAGTGCCCATCCCATGGCCAGCCCAGGCACAGCCCAGCACTGTGTGTTCTTCCAGAGGGAAATCAAACTCCTGCACCCAACACAGCCCCTCCTGCCTGTAGGACCACCCCAAAAACCCCAGTGACACTGTCACTGCATCACAGCAATGAGAGTGACACACCCAGCACTGTCACTGCCACAGTGACACACCCACCCCTGTCACTGCATCACAGTGACACACCCAGCACTGTCACTGCATCAGTGACACACCCACCACTGTCACTGCCCAGAGTGACACACCCAGCACTGTCACTACCCCAGAGTGACACACCCACCCCTGTCACTGCATCACAGTGACACACCCAGCACTGTCACTGCATCAGTGACACACCCAGCACTGTCACTGCCCACAGTGACACACCCAGCACTGTCACTGCCCCACAGTGACACACCCACCACTGTCACTGCCCCACAGTGACACACCCACCCCTGTCACTGCATCACTGACACACCCACCCCGTCACTGTCACAGTGACACACCCACCACTGTCACTGTCACAGTGACACACCCACCACTGTCACTGTCACAGTGACACACCCACCACTGTCACTGCCCCAGTGACACACCCACCACTGTCACTGCCACAGTGACACACCCAGCACTGTCACTGCATCACAGCACAGTGACACACCCACCACTGTCACTGCCCCAGTGACACACCCACCACTGTCACTGCCCCAGTGACACACCCACCACTGTCACTGCCACAGTGACACACCCACCACTGTCACTGCATCACAGCACAGTGACACACCCACCACTGTCACTGCCCACAGTGACACACCCACCACTGTCACTGCCCCAGTGACACACCCACCACTGTCACTGCCACAGTGACACACTCAGCACTGTCACTACCCCAGAGTGGCACACCCACCACTGTCACTGTCACAGTGACACACCCACCACTGTCACTGCCCCAGAGTGACACACCCACCACTGTCACTGCCCCAGTGACACACCCAGCACTGTCACTGCCCAGAGTGACACACTCAGCACTGTCACTGCTCCACAGTGACACACCCAGCACTGTCACTGCCCCACAACACAGTGATACACCCACCACTGAATAATCTGAAATATTCTTTTTTTTTTTTTTTTTTTTCCAGAGATGTACAGCTCAAAGCAATTTGCAATCACTTGAGACTCAAATAAGAGTTCAACTCAAATTTTTGAGGAATTCAAGACAGATTGTCTTGCACTGGAATTCCATTTGTCCTTCACATTATGTTAAAAGGTCCTCCTCTGTTTTGCAGGTACGAGTAAATTGGAAATAACAAGACTGAAAATATATTTTTCATTCTATATGAAATCCTGACATTTCAGATCATCTTTTTCTAATCAGTACAAAAGACTAAAGGTCTAAGGCTGCTAAACCACATTCATTTCACAGTATTACACAATGGTAAAGTCAAATAGTAAATAAAAATCTCAAACATGAAATATTAGCTCCATTATTTTCAAAAACTCACATCATAATAAAAATAAGCAAAACAGTGTAACATAAATCATAATAATGTCATTATCAGAACCAAAATGTAAAGATTTTTTATCACAATACAAATATTCCCACCATGGATTTTGAGTAAAGCTGCAATTATCTTCCAGCCCAGTTTTGCAGGACAAAAGGCACTTCACAATTTTGAAAAACTTTGTGGGTCTTACCCAGATTTCAAGGTACTCTGATTCACCCATATTGTTATAGTCCCTACACAGAGATGAGTGTCCTTCACCTCATCCAAACCAGACCTTTCCACCACACACCTCACCCTGTAGGGCTCTGCATGTCCCAGCACTGATTTTCTGAATTTGAATTCAACATCTATTGCAAATGTGAAGGGGTTGCTACTCAGATTACACATTTCATAGAAGCTTAAAAGAAAGTTTTTTAAGTTGCCTGTATTGATAATGGAAAATTTTTCAGTGATGCAAACAAGAACATCAGCCCACACTCAAACATCATTTTTTAATACAGCAATTAATCCTAAGTGCCATTTGTTTAGTATTAATTGACGCTGAACTACTGTCACCTGCATGGCACAATAAATGAAGCATCCAGCACAAATCCCCTGAGCACACAGACCAGTCTCTGTCCTTGGGCAGCTCAGAGCTCTGATTCCAGCAATGTCCCTCATGGCAGTGATGCTTTTCCACTGGAGATACACAGGACATGTCCTGGCATTCTCCAGGATCAGAGCACCCAGGATTTATTGCTGTGAGCAGTATTTAACCTGCCCTTATCTAACCATTCAAATAAATACACCAGCCAGGTTTTAAATGCTGAACCACAAGTACCAGACTGCCTTATTTTAAAAAGGCAATTTAGAACAACTTGTATTATTATTAGAAATTCCTTTGATTCTGGAGGGGAAAAAAAACCAAAACAGATGCAGTACAGAATCCATGGCTTCAAAATGTAATTTCAGAAAAATACTAACTACAATCTGAATCTAATTTTATTTTCTATATTCAAATTGGGATGAATAGATGCTATGAGTATTGTCTATTAAAAAGCCCATACCACAGTTTTCTATATATCTCATTTGCAATTCTTCTCTCTCATTGAAAATTTCTAGCACTGCAGCTGCAAAGGCTGCTATATCTGCCTGGCTTTCTGACCATTTGCAGTGACACACACACAAAAAATAAAAAATGTGTGCTGCTCAATTCTTTCAGTTATTTGTGCTCAGTCCCCCACTCCCTTTCTCACTGTTGGGGCATTAGGTTATGTAATAGGCTGTGATATAACACAGTAACATGAAATACAACCAGATACAAAGGCAAAAAAGAGATTTTATCAGTTTCCAGTGGTGCAAAGGATGATGTTTGTTCTGTCATTGTGTCCATAAATTACAATAGGTTTGATAAAAATGTCTTAAAAGATGTCTCACTAACACAACTATAATCTCTTCTGCTCTGCTTCTTTAATCCCTGAAGATCTTTTTTAATAAGCCTCTCCCACAGAAACTGATTAAAATCCACATCTTTCATATCTTCTGAACACAAAAAATAGCACGAGGAGTAGTTCATATATCTAGTGTTAGTAATTATGCTGAAAGTGCACTTTAAAAGACTGTTTCCTTTGATTTATTTATTTCTGGCTATCCATGAATGAGCAGAGTAGGCCATTAAATGACAATATTTCAGCATCAACAGGAAATCACAGGTATATAATTTACTAGGTGACAATTCTAGCATGGGAAAGAAATAAGAAATCAACTATATTGGTGTTATTAATTACAAAGGAAATTATTTCAGTGCAATCTGAAACTCACTTCAAAGCATGGATATTGGCTGCTTATGGCAGGTAAAGCCATAACTCCCTCCATTTCAGGCCTCAGGTCAAAAAATTAACAATTCCATATTAAATTTACCATGAATTATCATCTGTATTTAAGAGTGGAATAAACTTCTCCAGGATGGGCCATCTTCACTTTCTGTTAAAGCATCTACAAATTCTATTTCGGCTCTTTTGCATGAAATCAGTCATTAAAAAGTAGGTTTTGACTAGTTTGCAGTCCTTACTTCAGTTCAGCAAACTGCAGAAGGGGAACAGCACAGGCAGGAATGGAAAGGAGCTTCTCCTGTGCTCTGCTGAGACCATCTATGAATTAAAATGACAAGGAAAGAGCCCCTGCAACACAGAGTGATGACAAAGAAAAGCCCTGCCCTTTGCTGTATCTATTATTTCCCAAGGCTGCCTGAAATCACCCCCTCCAAACAGAGGCTGCACATACACATGAGAAGGTTACCAAAGCCCTGAGTTACAAATCCTCCTGAAGTGCAGAGGAAGATGAACAACCCCAGTCAACACTCTACGTGCTGCCCAAGCACCAGGGAGATGTGGCAGACAGCACTGAAAACACTCACTCCAAATGCAGCATTTACTGCACAATTTCTCTGTATTTATAGATGCAGAAAAGCTACAAGGGGATGAGTTACCATCAGCAGCCTTGCCCTCTGCTCTGTGAGCAGGGCCAACCCAGCTCCTCCCAGAGAAATGTCACCTTCAAGGGCAGCTTTGGAAGGCTTTATTTTCTTGTGCAGCAAAACAAACCTCATCGTTCAACACCTCAATTCAGTTTAATTCAACATAAAGCTGAAAAAGGCTTGAAAACTAAATTCTAAGTGCATACAGAGTAAAGATTGCAATACACACTAGGGATTGTTCACTCACACTTCCCTTGGTTCAGCTGCTCAAAAGGATGAATCTCACAATGAATCCACTGCTAATTACCTGAAACCAGACAGGAGTTTAATATGATCCAGGCTGCTCTAACCTCCAGCATTCCATGTCTTAGGATTGCATGGACTCCAGTATAAATTGCTCTAATCCAAACACTCTGCAGAACAAGGACTTCTTTCCCTTCTCTGGACACAGGTAAGCCCTTCACCATCACTGGGCAGACAGAAAACAGCAGTATTAACACAATCACACACATTATCTAAAATTACCTGCATAAAACCCCCAAACCTTTGCAAATCAGTTAAATTTTTAGATACATGTGGGTAATCTTGAGAGAAGCCCATCACACAAACATTTCACTCATAGTTACTTTCCCCAATCTCTGACCCTCATCACCAGCTCCCTCACCCCCAGGAGTGAATTCTGTTGTTTTCTATGGCTTTGTGCAGGTTAAAAGACATTGAATTCGTGCACATGAAAATGTCTCTTCTTTCCATGGTTTACAGCTCAATTTTTGAGGAAAGAAGAGGATTTTGAATAATTCTAACGACCCTAAATATGCACAAAAAACACAATAAGATTAAATTTCAGGTGGCCTGAAATTCTGTGCATTTGTGAATATAATATTCTTTTCATGTAAGAAATTTGGGGTGAATGCATTTGCAAACAGCTGAATTCAAAACTCTAAGTTTGTGACCTCATTCACAAGGTGAGGTGATAAATATTTGTGCCTTGCTATGAATTGCTGACACAGTGCTGTGCACTGAGGAATACACAGTATTTCCTCACAGGTATCCTCATGATTCTTCCTATTTAATACTTGACTTCTCTTCTGAGACTCCCACTGATGCTGTGAGGGTCACAAGGTTTTTAAAGGTGTCCTGTAAAAACTAACAAGCAGAATGAAATACCTGCCACCTTTCTTGCAAGGCACCTAACACAGCTTTATAGGGTGGTTAAAATTTGCCTGATGTGATCAAATTGAAACCTCTGACCCAGTGCAGGGGAGGTTCTCACTCTCATTAACAGTCCCCAGACACAGCTCCTTACTGGAAAAACAAATTTGGTCAGTGCTCTGTTTCTCAAACAGTTTTGTCACTGAGGAGGATATTTGCACCAATATGATGCTGAAATAAGTCACTGAGGGAGAAACCCAAAAGGAAACAAAGCCAGACTCAATGGGCCCTGCAAAACAGCTGCAACTTATAAATAAAATTCTCCACTAACGAGTTTCCAAGTCTCTATGAAATCCCAATATTTGGCAAAAAGGCATTCCATTTCCCATTGTAAAATCCTCTGGCATAAACTGCCATGCTTTAATTAAACCCAGAATGCAAATCACATCCCCAGGAGATAATGCCTCTAGCTGCTTTCTCTTTAAGTGTGGAAATCCACTAGAGCAGTAAAGAGCACAGAGAGAGCAGGGGCAACTGTGCAGCCCCTGGGGCTGAGCTGCCCAAATGCCACTCCAAGGGGTGACTCCTCAAGAGTTCCTGGCAATACTGCTCCAGGCAGGCTCCCTGTTGGCAAAGCAGTGAGCTGTCCATCTCTGCTGCTGCCCTGCTGAGTGCCAGCCTGCACTGCTTGGAAACACAGGCTGAGCTGAGCTGATCCCACACACATTTGTTGTTCTGCCTTCTGCTGCAAGGAGAGAAGTGTCTGCTCCGAGGGCTGCAGATTCCCAATGGGAAGTGTCCTAGGGTGACTATGATTCCTGTATCCCCAATTGTCTGTTCTGTACTTTTCAGACTGGTTTTGAGAGTCAGCAGGGAAGGAAGAACAACACAGTTTGTTTTTGAAAAACTTTTCACTCCTCTGCATCTCTTCTTCGTCCCTCCATCTCATCGAACGCACAGACAGCGGTCAGAGTTTTTTTCCCTTTTAGTCAGTCTGGCTGGCTGGGGCAAAGAAGCTTCCTGGACTATTGTTTTCCTTTTTCTTGGGACTGTTTAAATCTGCTCTGGACTGAAAAAACCCAGAGGAGCCCCAGGAGCTGCCCCTGTGGCCACCAGGGCTGGACCAGCATTTTCCAGTGAAGGAACTGGGACTGACAGAGCTGAGAGAGCTGAGCTGACCCAGGCAAGGACTTCTCTCAGTTCTGCCATCTCTCTTTGGACCTGAGAGAGGTTTTATTGTTTCATATTATTCATTCCTTACGCTTGTGGGCAGTTTGTTTGTTAAATAAATAGTTTTTTCCACTTTTCTCCGAGGAAGTTCTTTTCCTGGACCAGCTGGGGGAGAGGGTCCATTTGGGTTTGCCCTCCTGAGGAACCCCATTGGCAGGTTTCCTCCCAAATCTGCCCTAAACCAGGACAGAAGCCCCCACCAGTGCTGAGGAATTAGGAGAGCTACCTTACACAGGGCAAAGAGCAAACACTTGGTGCACCTGCCATTTAAAACTCCCCTTTGGAGACAGCCCCGTGCCACAGTGGCACTCCCATCACAAACCCTTCTGTCCAGGCACTGACTGCATCTCTGCTGGGTAACTAAGAAAAATACAGACACAATACAGAAACTGGAATTGTACTGGCAGAGAAATATTGTGCACTTCCAAGCGGCCATACCATACCAGGACATTCCATAGATGTTCATTTTCTCACCAGCTCAGGAAAGTCAGGTATGCTTTTATAATAAATGAAACCTGAGGATGGGAACAGAACCAAATTGTGTTTAGCTTATCAAACATGGAACAAACCACAGCTCTTCCAAGGCAGTTTTAAAAAAGAAATGATAAATAAATACAGCTTCCACAGGTACAAGATTTGTTATGTATATCTTAGGGAAGTATCTAACAGCAGCTAATTCAAATATCAGACTAACTATATAACATTATTCCCAATACTGGGAATCCACTGCTGAGGACTCCTGTTTGACTTCAGACATGACATAAAAGACTCAGGAACTCTGTACTACGGCAGGAAAAATGCTCAAGAGTCTTCCTTATGAAAAGGGTTTGTCCAAGCTGAGTGACCGAAGTGAGAAAAGTACAGCTCATCCTACAGCCCACACACCATGGGAAGGAGCCAAACACAGGGTGTGCACACATTTTAAAATGCACAAAGCCCTGTCTTCTAGAATGCATTTACTATTTGAATTTTAAAAATGAAGCAAGGGAAATCTACTCCACGCCCACGACTTTCTAGGCTGATTGATACTCAGAGTCAGTATCCTCTGCTGCACAGCTACAGTGTGCCTGACTCCCCCACCATCCTCAGGAATTATTTTTACACCAATATTCTGTAATTAGGGTTCTGAACTCATAAACCCTCAGTTTTTTCTGCAATGTGCCTTTAGATCTCTCAAGGTGGCCAGAGCCACAAGGTAATTCAGTGTCTGACTTCCTGCAGTCAAAGCTGTTTGTTAACTTGGTTTTTGCACTGAAATATTTCACTGATGCTCTCAGCACCACCTTGCCTGAGACAGACCTGCAGTACCACAGCCTGGAAATGGAGAGTGAGGGAAAGACAAGCTCTGGAGGAAACATCACCTTCACAGAAAATATAAACTGATTCCTCTAACGGAGATAAAAAGATGTGAAATGTTAGATGCCTTTCATCCTGAGTGAGAGAAATAAAAACATTTTCAATTAGGTATTGCAGAAGGTTCAAAAGTTGAGGAAGTGCCATGAATTCAATCTTTAATAAAAAAATCATGACCATTTATTATTGATGATCCTTAGTGGTAAATATCCTCATCTAAAATTCTTAACTGATAGGGACTTTTCAGAATTTTTTCAATGGGCAGCAGGAGGAGTTTCACTCAGGCATCTGTGGCTGTGTGCACCTTCCTCCTCACTGGGGAAAAGATTATACAGTTAAAATAAAATACAAAAGAAAGACTCTATGTTTAGACAGGCATGTCTGTGAATGCTAAACAGGGGAATGCTCTGAAGCTGGTGAAATCCTTGGTATTTCCTCACTGGCCATGCAGCAGAACATCAGCCCAATATCAATGAGCCAGAAAAAAAAAAAAAAGACTGGAGTGCCCATGTGTTAGAGATGTCCTTAATGACTCAGCAATAAAACTGTTCCTCAGGCCAAAAATCAGCAAAACTTGAATTTATAAAGATATTAAGTTCTTTGTTGCATTTGTGGGTTTGTTTTTTTTTTTTGGTAACCCAAATGATTGGTACATCCAGGATGTGAACTGCTGTGATTCTATGCAAAGTGTTACAGCTTAAATCACAATGCAGTTAGCAATGCTGGAAAATACATAAATTCACCTTTCTGCATGTGATTTTTGGGAGACACTGAGCCTAAATGCTGCTGAGGATTTCAGTAGTTCCAGGTATTTTGCTTCTCAGAGCAGGGGGATGAAAGGACAGGCCACACAACGACCACCTCATCCAGAGACAAATTTCAGACCTCTCCATGAATCTTTGGCCTTATACACTAAAAATAAAAATCACTATACGTATTTCTTAAGTTTCTTGTTCCTTTCACCTTCATACAGGTCTCATTTCCCTGGAAAGCAAAAGAACCACCAAGTACTGCAAACCAAAATATTTGCAAATGCTAAGAGCATTCAGGCACTCCACTAGAACAAACAAGGATGTATCTCCTCCAAGCGCATCCAAAATCCCTTCTGGGTGATGAGCAACACAACTTTGCTGGAGTTACTCATCAAAAGAGATCAGTTTTGTCTGCAAAACACAAATGCTGATTCCAAACTGCCACTTCTACACACAGAGTCTGCTTTGGGTAAATAAATGCCATTTCAATATTTAACAGGGAAAATTATGCACTTGTTCTTACAGGTTTTGACCTACTTTAGAATTTTCTTAGCTGAAACAAAAGCTTGTCTGAACACATATACACACTTTTTACATAAATTTATATTTTTTTAAATTTATAATTATTATACTATAATATAGTATAATATACTATAATAATAAAACTATATGGTATAATTATTATAATTATATAGTATAATTATTATACTATAATAAAAATTATAATTAATATACTATAAATAAAATTTATAATTACTATACTATAATAAAATATGATAAAATATAGCTCATATATAATTAATAAACCTTAATTACTATATTATAATATACTATTATACTAAAATAAAAAATTTATACTATAATATGAATATACTATAATAAAATATACTATATATAATACTAAGTATTATACTATAATACTATAATATTTATTATAGTATAATATTATACTATAAAATATTATACTATATTAAAATTATAATATACTATAATACAATAGTTATTATACTATAATAAAATAATTATAATTATTAAACTATAATATATAATAAATTATTTTACTATAATAAAATACAACCGAGAACTTACTCTTTTTGAGTATTGGACACAACTTTAAAAAAAAAGTAGAAAATGAATGAATGTGAAGTCAGATCCTGGGGCTCTGTTTCATGCAATTCCCAGCTAAAATCCAAAAGGAAAACATGGCAGGCTGTTCATTAAAGCCATTTACTATTCCATTCATTTCCTCTTTATTTGTTCACATTGCGCTGTCACATCATGGAGACCTTGTTAGATAATCACTGAAATTTATCTCAAAACAAAATAAAAATAAAAATTCATGGTTTACTTAAGTTTTTATGAACAGACACATCTCAAAGAACAAAAAAACCTCATTAAAATCAAAGGAATAAAAATATTTCCTTCTCTCAAATTTGGCTTTTTTGGCTACTTTCTTGCTATTGCAAAATACTTAGCTTCTAATGAAAATAATGAAAGCAGGGATTCTGTGCTCAGAGGTTTTCATTTGAATAAGCAAGGCAATTTCCATTTCAAATATATGTTCTGCCATGACACGATATATAGTGTCATTTCTCATTTTAAGGTTATTGAGGTTCTTACACCCCTCTAGAAAAAACAGAAATCCACCTCAGCTTTCCCACTGCTCAGCACAGCAGATTCCCCATCCAGCCTGAGGTTTGACTGCAGAGTTTCAATGTAAAACCTACCCCAAATCCTGCTTTCTGTTCTTAAACCTGACTTGGCACAGGAATTTTCTCAAGTTGCTGCATCTTACTTGTTCCTGTCATTTATTTCCTCGCTCACTCAGGGGTATTTATGACCTGAAGTTGGACAGAGACTTTGATAAACCCAGATAAAAGATGTTGAGTGTTGTTCTTAGGGAATCAAACTCTGCACCAACCTGTGCAAAGTCTTCTCCACCAGCTCATCTGGTTGGAAACAATAATGCAGACATTAAAGTGAAACTACAGATCAAAATTTCATGCTGAAGCTCATCTTTAGGAAAAAATCCCCCTAAGAAAATAACTTCTTTAAACAGCAGAAGCAACTTGGCCAAGAGTGATTGATAAGTCGCTTTGTTTCATGGCGTAAATCTTTAATTTCATTTGCTGCCCTTGTTACTCTGACCCCAGCAATGGTCCATAAATATTTAGGTAGCTCTCGACCAACATGCTTTCAGCTTTGGAATACTAATGCTGGCTGCAGTGAAGAAGAAAAGGAATTGCTGTAATGGACCACAGAACTGGCTGTGAATATCTAACCTGTTTGTAAGGCATTCTGTTTGCTGAAATTAAAGCAGTCATTACAGCACACAGGAGCCCTTCACATTCTTAATGAATGGTGAGGCTGTCTTGGGAAAATAACAAATATCTTTACCTGAATAAGCATTAATGTTGTAACAACCAGAAAAAAAAAATCAATAGCTGTATAAAGCCCAAGGCTAAGAACAGAAAAACAAGACAGACATGCATACAGATAACCTTACCAGGGAAGAAATCAAAGAGATTCTGGTTTACTCTGCATCTCATCAGGCTGCCTGACAGATTATCAACAACTTTAAAAGTATCCTTTGATATAAGTACAGTCAAGGCCCAGGGACATGACCTTCCACCAGCCATATTCCCCCACTGCACAACACCCCAAAGCTTCTTGGACTTCAAACAAAGGGTTTGACAACACCACTGCTGGCAAAGAGTGGTGTGTGCAATAATGAGGTGAGCCTTCCTCCTGCTCCAGCCAGCAGAAATGCAAGATAGAATCACAGAAATCCTCCCATCAGTGGATGCAGCACCCAAGTTCAGCCTCTCTGGGGGGACAGGGTGATTCAGTCCATCAGCAGGGACTGACCTCCCAGCTGGCCAAATCTCTCAGAAACACCAGAAATAGAAGCAATCACCTGCCATTCCCAGCAGAAAAGGGGTGCTGAGCATAAGTAACCATTACTGCTGAAAGAGCAGCCAAAATTGATCTCTACCTTCTCCCAGCTTCTGCCAGAAGCCTCTTCTAGGCTTTAATTCCTTCTTGTCTCCGCTACTGAAATTATATTAAAAAGAATCTTGTTACATTGCTATGCTTTCAGAGCTGCAGAAGGGGATTGAGAACACTGCAGCATAGCTCTGTTTGCTCTGGAAAGCTCTTATCACTTCTTGATAATAAAAACTAACCTCCTAAGTTTGAGATGCTGTCCTGATATTTTTATGTGCATGCAGACCTTCCTCCTTAAATTCTCTTTTCTTATGCTCTGCTTCTTTCCATTAGGACTATCCAGAGTGAAGCATCAAGTACCAAGGACTTGCCTGTCTCTGACAGCCACCAGAATTCAGTGATAGTGAAACCTCACCTTCTTTTTGATAATCCTGAGGCTAAACGGAGCCAGGAATTGGGCTCTGTATCACACAGTGGCTGAAAGGGAGCAGAGTCCAACATTTGCCTTTAAGAGTCACTGGAACAAACCATGTCAGTGCAGGCCCTCCCAAATCCTACATTTGCTTTTTCCCTACACTGAAAACTGCCTGCTAAAAACCTATGAGCAATGGCAAAGGCACAGGTCTAACACTAAATCAGCAAGTCAAATGAAACTATTTTCTTCACGTCACATTAAGAAGCATTTACATGTGTGGAAATCCTGCAAACAACATTTTGTCATGTCCAGCTCATGTCCAGCCTGTGCTAAAAGGCTCAAAAGTGACTTGGCCTGTCTCAAAACCAGCCTGTGTCTGTTTGCAGCTTAAGAAAAGGCATAAAAAAAATCTTCAAATCCACTTTCCAGCTCCTCCTCCAAACTGAACAGGTTTCTGCAATACAGGAGGACAGGACTGTAGTTACTAGCAAGTTGATGATTCCCTAAACTCTTAAAAAATACAGCTTTTTTCTCACTTTCCCTAAGTGTTTCCTGTTTAGGCTGCACTGTACACAGCTCTCCCCAGCACGCCATAGTGGGGTTCCATTTTATCCTTTCAGTTCTGCTGCACAAAAGGGGAGCAAGGCATTCAGCAGAGCTCACAAACAGCACAGTTCACAATAAAGAAAGGGAGCCTATCTTTACCATAAATTTCAGGCACCACTGAGATAACAAGGACCCAACTGAGCAGGGCAAAGAGCACATTAGTAGGTTGGAAGTTTCGTTTTCCTGTTGGAGTATAGGAGTTCTGGTTTATTACTGCTGCTAGTTTGCAAGTTCTCTTTTATAGACAGTTTAACAGTGAATGTGAATAGCTTTTATTTGCTAGAGTTGCTACTAAAAGGATTTTCGTTAAAAGATTTTTTTTTTCTTGTAAAAAATCACTCAGGTACTATTTCTCAGAATGAATTGATCCAGCAAGGCACAAGTGCTAAACAGACCAGAATCTCAACACTACTTTTCAGAACATAAACCTCTGATATTTGAGCACAAAATCACCTTCAGTGATACAACCTCCTTACAGTATTTACACCTAAAACAAGGATCTGACACCCACTGTTGTCAGAAGAAAAAAATCTTTCTAATATCAACACTGGCACAAGGCTCCAGGGTCTCTTTAAGGTGCAATTTATCCATGGAGAATGGGACTAACATGTAAATACATGCAACCACTAAAGAAATTGATAAAGTTATCAGTAATTACTGACCACAAACCGATTTCTTTAAATATCACCCATTTAACCAGTTCTCAAGGAGATTTAGTGCCACACTGGGAAGAGTTAAGAGTGAGAATTTTGCCACCTTGAAGGGCCTAAGAAGCCAGAAGACAATGATAGCATCAAACCATTAATAATGTAATATTCAAAAACACTCAGCCCAACTGTTTGCTTTCAGAAATAACCAAGTCATGATCAAGGCCATGCAAAATATCTATAATATACAACAAGGCTCCATTCAAAGCAGTGCAACTTTACTGATTTAGGTGCTTGAACCTACTCCACACAAAGCAAATATCTAATGAGTGAGCACACACACACACATTCTGCCCAGATATAGTTAAAAGCAAAGTTTGGTCATTCAGTATTGAATGAACTTTCTTTGTGCCAAACCAACAGGGTTTAAACCCCACTAGTACATTGTCACTTCTCTTATATAAAGATTTTGGTGGTTTGCTGTTGCTATTGCAGACTGAACAATCTTTCAGTGCCCTATTCTGAGCAGAGTGAGCTGTAAGCCAAGCCTGCAAGTTCCATTATCCAAAAAACTGAATGAGTGACACAAAGAAGTTGATCAGAGGAAGAGTGTCTTTCCAGCCAGTTGCCTTTTTACTCACAATTCTTCAAGTTTAGCAGCACCAGCAGTGTGGGTACAGAGTGTATTAAGCACTTAATCAACAACATCAGCTCAGAGGAGTCAGGAGTCTGGCTGAACTAGCAGGGAATCATATGTGGAAATCCTCACAAAAACCTGCACTTAGAGCATTCCTGCTGCACTTAGAGTATTCCTGCTGGTGCACGACACAGCGTGGGGAAGCTGCACAGCTCAGAAGTGCTGCCTTTCAGGTAAGTACTGACAAGGTCTCCTTTGCTTTCCTCTAGAGACGTTTAAAGAGAAATTAAGGGCTCTAGGACTCTTAAAAATGTGTAGAGGGAGTTAATCATTATGTACCAGCCAACACAGCCTCTTACAGTGGAATGATGCCATTAGCCACAGCTTTAGCTATTGCTAACCCTCTAATAGCTGCTGGGATTTCTCATGGCAAGTGCAATCCTACCACTGAGCTTTTCATTTTGGACTGAGCTTTAGGACACTTTGGGGACCTCCAAAACTACACAAGCAACCCCACTGCAGTGAGCCTCATGTAGTGTTCACTGGGTTAGCACCTGTGAACTGGAAAGGGAAAAGCTGAGCCTGGCTGGGAGCTGTGATACCTGCAACCCTCACAATCCAATTCCCTGCCCTCAGTGCTGCTCTCCATGGGGTAATTCACTCTCCTCTGCTCCCCAGCACACAGCTAACATTGGCACATCTGTGTTGTTCACACCTAGAAATAAATTAACTCACACTATGTGGGAGCTAATCTTTTTTTTCAGAGGTTTCTGAGCAAGTCTTGAGAACATGCAGAATTCACTCATGGTTCATGGTAAGGCACAATTAATATATCCAGGACAGACACTGCCTTGTGCCATTTGCTCTGCCAGACTATCCTGGAGTTAAATACCTGATTTGCCAAAAATTAAACTCAAGTTCCCATGCTTCTCATAAAAACAAAGTGTTTATGGAATACACTCTCTTGATATAAACCTGATCAGATGTTTACATTCATAGAGGCAATCCTCAAGGCTTTTCTCTATGACAGCTTGGAAAAGAAGTTGTTTCAACCTTTTCCCTTGCCAGCATGAACTTTTAATGGAAGTAAATCCAATTTCCCTCCGACCTCTTGTAGGAGCATCTGTGGTTACCAACAACCTCTACATACCTGAACTGCCAACGATGGTCTCAAAGTGTTCAGTTCCTCAACCAATATTCTTAAAAGGAGGAACAGTTTTCCAGCTTATCATTCCTAACCTGTTCTCCACTGCCAAAAGTGCCCTGGGAGAACCAGGTTTACTTTGTCTTTATATTCATCAGCTCCAAGCTCTCTTTAGCTGCTCTGTTGGGCTTGCACAGCCACGGACAGCAAGGTCTTCTTTCTTCACGAGCAGCCTGTGCTCCTTTCCTGCTCGGGGATTTGATCACTGGTCTGAGCCAACTATGGACTCTTAACAAGGCAAAGAGGGTTTGGATTTATAGTCTAGATTTATAGCAGGAGTTGTGAGCAGATTGTGTATCAAATATCTCATTAGAAGTGAACAATACAATGACACACCCAGCAGATCTGTCCCCTGCTCAGATCAGGCCAGGCAGACCAACGCCAAGTGTGGGATTGGGGCCACTACCAATTCTGTAAACCACTGCCTTCTAAATTCAGAGACTTCATTTTACTCTACCACACCATTTTTCCCCCAGAAGACCTGTAAAACCTTCGACATCAAATACAGTTTTAGCATCAGAAG
The DNA here is from genome assembly GCF_965231275.1 of Zosterops lateralis. NCBI lineage: Eukaryota > Metazoa > Chordata > Aves > Passeriformes > Zosteropidae > Zosterops > Zosterops lateralis. The sequence continues at coordinate 1,409,749 of NC_139768.1, forward strand.
CAAAAGGGCTGTAGAAGTCACTGGTGTCAGTAAAGTGACATTGCAATACAAACTCAATAAAATACTTGCTAGTATGTTCTTAAACTTCTCTCATCTTTTTTTTTTTTTTTTTTTTTTTTTTTTGCCAGAAGCTCCCTGACTCCACACAGAAAACAACAAGACACTCAGATCAGTCACACACTCAACATTGATAATAAAGGCACCTTCCAGCTATTTTACATTGATACAACACCCCTGAAATGGTGCAGTGAGTGACCTTCTCAGTTACCTTTCAGATCTGATTTTCCTCAGGATTTTGTACCTGCAGCTGCTCAAGTCCCTCAAAGGTGTTTTTTTTTCCCACTGTGTTTGTCCTCTGTGGTTCTGCACATCTACAGCACAAGGAGCAGATTCTGTGATCTGCATCTGTGCAGACAGGAGACAAGAGGAGCCACAATTCTATTAAACTGATCTTTTATCTCCAAGTTTGCAAACACACGGTGCTGGAAGATTGCATTTAAATTCAGCACTTAATTCCCTTCAGTCAGCGATTAAATTCTTTAAGGTGTGAATGAGGTGTTAACTCTATTGCAGAATCGTTCCATGTGACAGAAATATATTTTTTGAAGTGACTGAATTTCATAATGGGCTAATTCTTGGGGAGTGAGAATTCAGTTCACTTAAAATACATTTGAATTACTAGATTTCAAAGCAGCTGCACCTAAAAGCAAGCCTCATAAAGTAAAAGAAAAGTATATTGTCTGGGTATTTTACTGAATAAAAGCTGGAAATTATAGATTAAGGAACTACCTTAAGACTCTACAGAAACAACTATACAACCAAAAAGTGAACCCATATCTTTAGGATACAGGTTTGTTTTCGAGCTGAAAAATAATTAAAAATTAAGAATAATTATTTTCTTTGTTGCAAGCATTTGTTTTAAAGCAGGTATGATTCAGGTTGACTTCAAAGCCTGAATTGTTTTATTTCCCCTTTGGATGATTATTCTTATTAATAATTCCCCCATTACTTTTGTTGGATTTGTTCTAGTTATAGACTGAATAGTTAGAGTTTTATAGTTATATATTTGTTCTAGTTATAGACTGAATATACTAGAACAATATAGTTATAGACTCTTTTGTCTATAGACAATATAGACTGAATCCACCCCTAAAAAACAAGTTTAATTATTTTGTGCCCACTTGAACCAAGTTGAAAAATCATTTCCTAAGTTTAATGTAATATATTCACACACCACCTGCCTTTCCTGGGTGACACTGTATGCAGGAAAAAACAAAAAAACACCCATTAAAATGAAAAGTACTGTTATAGGGGATATACTGCGTTTGATAATTCGTGCTGAAATAAAATGGTAATAAATAAATGAATAAGAACTCATTCTAAAAAAATTAAGCTTGCATTTCGAGTTAGGTGTCTCTAACAAAAAAATAATAGAAATCAACACTTAAAAAAAAGTTCCCAGTTCTAGAGATGAGCCATTGCCAACAATTAATCAAGAAAGAGCAAAATCAAATAAGACCCAACGACTCGACTCTCTCAAATGCAGCCTTCCCAAAAAAACAATCAACTCACCAACTCTGCTCAAAAATTTACTCAGGAGGGGGACAGCTTCAAAAAAAAAAATCTCAAAAAATACATCATCCCAAATAGTCAACAAAAGATCTAACCTTGGGGGAAATAAACTGTATAAAAATTAGACTGACGATGGTGGGATTTGTGTCCCGACGTTCACCCAGTCCCAATCCCAAAGTCAAAGCTGTCCTTTTATCGTGGCTTTCCAAATTTATTGTTAGGCAAAAATAAACTTTGTATTTTTACTTTATTTTTCAAATCTGGCTATTTCATTTATAACAAGCACTAATTTCCTTTCCACCTCGCGGATGTTTATATTCTTCTCCCCAGCCTGCTTTGCTCTGCCTTTATTTCTAATCTGTCTGCACCAGCACAGCTCTTGTGTAGCTCAGAATCTCTGAATAAAGAAAGAAGTCTTTCAGATCATGAAAATATTCAAATTGACATCCAGCTACATTTTTCAAAACAGACCTGTGGCTGTACCAATGCAAATCACTCCCGAAGCCAACTGCTCTATTATCATATTCATACAAGTTATTTGTTTTACAGACTTTGGAATCCCTCTGTGGTGGATTTTATTATTTGTTCATTGTTACATTAGCGCTGTTCTGCCCTTGGAAATACCCATGGCATTAGCTGCTGAATCTTTTTCATGTTATCTATTTCAACAAGAAAACAGGTTGTTTTTCCTATACCTCTTGAAAATAACAATAATACAGATATGGGGAAAAAGGATTTATACAAAACAAGGTGAAGGGGATAAGGAGGAAACTGAACACTCAGAATAAGAGGTTCAGATAAATGACTGAGCTTCATGTGTTTTTATAAGCACATAATGGAAGTCAGAATTCAGATTTAGATCTAGATTTTAAATGAGCTTAACTAGCAACAAAGGGGTATTGTGTTCTGCATTAAATTTACCTCTCCCATCATTTAAACCAAGATACATTACAGTGGTTTTTGTAGTGAATAGCTGATAGAGAATATTGTATTATATATGTATAATAATGTATTATACAGGTGTAATAATACAGATATAATACAGATACATGTGTCACCTTGATGGAGACACAGGACTTTGATCAGGCAATAAGTAACAAAATTTTAACATAACAAATCCTATTTTTCTCATAAAAATACAGGGAAATTTCAGAGTTTGCCACAAGCTCACGAACAGAAGACTGTTATTAAAAATTTTGATCAGTTCCTTATGATAATAAAGGCTGTTAATCTGAAAGCATCAAATAAAGGTCCCTTAAGGCAATCCATGTTCAACAACAAACTCGTCTCCATTTTTAAAATTTAGTCAAGATTCTAATAATTACAGAGAAAAAAATGGAAGTTTTATCTATTTTTTGAAATCTTCTCTTTAAAAATCTACTAGAAATCTACTCATCATGCAGACTGATTTAAATACTTCAAAAAGCATTTTCTAGAAACCTTAAACGGTGCAAAAAAATGGCTGAATTCAGCCAACTACATGGATTTTTTTTGTTTTCATGTATTTTATTTTTTAACTATCATGAAATGCAGCATTAAAGAAGTGATGCCATTCATTTCAGAGTTCCCTGGTACCTTCTCTCAATGTAAAGCCCAGCAGCAAACAACATTAGCCTCTATTAAATTCACGTTGTTAATCAAAAGACAAATTTGACTCCACAAAATTTCGTGGCCACCCTAAACAGGAGGCAGATCAATTCACCTCTCTGAAGTGTGAGAGAAAGAGATTATGGGCAAAAATCCAATTCTCTCGAGTTATCCTTTAGGGCAAATTCCAGTTAATTCCAGAGAGGAAGATGGAAATCCACCCACACACACAATCAAGAGGATCAGGTTGCTCAGGACCATTAGAGTAGAAAATCTGTGAGAATCACTCGTCAGGATAAAGGATCTCAAGGTTTTTTTGAGGAAAAAAAACCCACAAACAAATAAACACTTAATTTAATTCTAGAGACTTTTCAGAGGAAATTCTGTACTGTGTTCCTGCTTTCATTCCCACTGAATTCTTAGACTCCCCTTGTTAGATATTGTACAAAACAAACACAACATTTTTATTAAAAAGCACATTTCCCAGTAGCTGTTAACAATATATTGATAAAACCCAGAGAGAAATTCAGTTTTCTTAATCATTTAACATAATTCCATTTCCAAAGAGCATCAATCCTGATGTACCTCGTGTTTTACACTGCGCAGAGGTCAAAGGATCAGCTGGAACACTCTGCACTATTTTCCCTCTTGGTTAAACACAGGTTGATATTGGAAACTGAAGCAACAAGCAGATGAAAATCTCTCTCAGTTATCACAGACAGGATTATAATATCCAACAATTTTATCCACATTCCCAACTATTCAAATAATGTTAGAATAGAATATAGAATCAATAGAATGTTAGATATAGAATATAGAATAAATATAGAATCAAATTACCAACTAAACACACTAAAACAAAACATTTAAGATGAAAACAAAACATTTAAGATGAAACTAGAAAAAAAATATTCTGAAGCTGTTTATTGCTATTTGGTGACTACTAACATGCAGCTGGGTTGGGCAAGATTTAATTCTTGGAAATTCAGCTCAGTATTTCCCAGCAGGCACCAGCAAATTGATTTATTTTAATAATCAAGTCCCCCCCCAAAACCAATTAAATTTAAAAATCAGAAATCCATTCACATCTTAAAAGAAAAGCAACTAGAATAGTCAAGGCAAAGTAGGGAATGAGAGACATGGACAGAGTCAACTGCATAAATACCAGCTACAATTGAAGGTTCAGACTCTGAGCTCAAAGGGTCATGGGGTATTTAATAGTCTACAAGTGGCTTGAGAAGCAGCAAACCATCTGTCAGGGGACATGAGTCACTAGAAGAGTAATTGTCTGCTAAGAGTAATAGTGATTGAGATGTTTTATCCATGATTTCTCCAGTACAGATTAAATGAGATAGATACTATGAACAAGAAATTGTACTTTCTGCAGCCTAAAATTCACTTACATACTTTGCTGTTACACTAACCAAGACCATATTGCCATGGTTTAATCTAACCTCGATCATAAATCTTTCTCTTTGGCAGAATTTGAAACTGCTGATTAGACTTAATATGCATATCCTTAGCAAGGATACAAGGAGATTTTTTTCCAAGGACATTTCCCAAAATGAATCATCTTCAGAGAGGGAGAAGCTCTTTTCACTTAGAGCACTAGTAAAGATATTTAGAATTTAAACATGCTGCAATTCAGAAGATTTTTGTTAGATAATGGATTGAGATAGTGCTAATCACCACTCTCAGTAACGTGGGTTGAGCTAATGAAATCTGTGCGTGCACATTTGATGCCCTGCTGAACCAAATTTTAACAAATTCCATAACACGTTGAGTGGATCCACCTTCTTACTTGCAGAGATGTTCCACATCCAGCTGAAGGACATATCCAAGTTTCTACATTTCAGCACTGAAAACTGCAAGTTTGATTCCTTGGGGAAAAGCTTGAATTTGTTCCATGATGTTCATTCATCTCATTGACTCCGTTGAACTTTAAAACTGAACTGTAGGTTTAAACACAGCTCCTGAACTCTTCTGCATCTCCCAGCCCAGTCCACACACACATTTCAACAATTACAGAGTGCATTTAGAAGAATCCAATTTTAAGTACACGTTTTATGGCAACAAAGGACTTTTCACAGTGCTGGTCCCAAGTCACTGCTATTACCTGGGGTGATTTCAGAATATCCCGACAGGCCTCTCTGTGGTACAAGTCTTGATCCTATTACTGTTTCTAGGGTAACCCACATTCTGCTCAAGACCCTACAGAGCAGCTACTGTCGTGAGAGACCTCATGCCCGGGCTTCAAACAGATGAGTGTTTAATGTGCTGAAAGACTGGCTCCAATTCGGTTTGTGGGGTTTTCCCAAAACCTAAACACAACAAAAAACACCAACCTCCACAACCTGTAGGATTCCTGTCAGAATTTCACAAGAAAAGTCAGGAATGATCTCTGTCTTTAGCTTATTTTTCTATTTGCCCCCTTTCTCCTTCTCTATTTGCCTCCTTTCTTTATCTCCACCAAAAAGAAAAAAAAAAAATCAAATTAATAAATGAAAGAAAAAAGGTGAATGATGCATGTTTACCTTGGTCAGATTTCTGGATGCTGCTCCTCACCAGGAGAGAAAGAACATGGGTTTTAACACCAATAAACAAAGGTGAAAAAAATCAATTTATAAGCTTGCACTTATCTGTGCCTCACCTCAGTTAGTTGCTGTGATCACAGGCAACACAGACTTCAGAAGTCTGGTCCTAAATGGTGCATGGCCTGTTTAACACAAGCAACAGCCCTCAGACCAAAAAAAGCCCAAAAAACCAACCCAAACCCCAAAATAATAATAAAATTTAAAAAAAAAAATTAAAAAAAAAAAAATAAAAACAGCAACCAAGTCAGAGATCCCTTGGTTGTCATCTCTTTGAAGCTGCATTACACCTTCTACAGAAAACAAACCCCTTTGATCTCCCAACAAACAAGATGAAACTGAGCTCAGCCAGAAGCACAAAGACTTCCTATGTCATTATCCAACCCAAATTCAGTGCTCTGCAAGACCATGTTCGAGGCATGGCCACTTCACTGGATCCCTTCAGGCTGTGCAAACCAACATTTGGAGAAGCAAGTTTATCTCACAGCTAAGAGTAGCAAAATCTTCACAAAAGAATGGGGTTAAAAAAAAGAATGTGCCCATGAAACAGCATTTCTGGGCAATAAGAAGGAGAAACAAGCCAGTTCCCCCATAAGCAGATCTTGTAAAGGACTTCAGTGCTCTCCAAAATGCTCTTGAAGCAAACATGAGGTCACTCTGCATGAGAAGAGTTCAGAGAAAGGATCAGCAACTCAAGAAGTGAATGAAGGTGCAGAAAGCCCCAGGTCTGCAGCTGGTTCCTCTGCTCATTGTTCACCCAGGTTACACAGCCTGCAGGGCACCAAATCCTCCTAACCAAATCAGACCATTTGTTTTGCACAATACTGCAGGCAAAAAGGATAAAGAAAATAATAAAAAAGATGAGATGCAACACCACTGATGTGCTGAGAGTAAGGCACTGCCCAAGAGCTGCTGATGGAGTGCAAGGAACAGCCAAGGCAGGGGATTTTACTCTGCTGTTTCAAATAGCTGCTTATTAAACACAAATCTAATGTCTTTCTTTCAAGAAATTGCTTTGGCTTTGTACAAAAAGCTTGGTTTTTTTTCCTGAGGTCTGGCTTTTCACGATAGCTGTAGCACTAAGATAGCCTTTATTAAAACTGCTCTGCACTGTTCTTTCATTTGTGGAAAAAACAGCAGCCATGAACACCTAGAAGTCAGAAATCACTTCTTGCAAGAATAAGGACCCTCTGTGGCCATTTCTTTGGCTTATCATCCAAATGCAGTGTGCTAACATGTATGTATATACCATTCTTATATTTTAAACTATAGCCAAGGCCAGACACAGCTAGAAGACAAAAACCCACAAATCTGTTGGTAATTATTTAGCAGAGGCTTAGTTACTATGGTGATGAGTTTCCTATAAGTACCACAGTCAGAGACAGCAGCAAACATTTTTGACACTGTATCTTTATTTTTTCCATTATGTTTAGAAATAAATATCTTTGTCCTGCCCTAATGCTTTTATAACTGACCAAAGTATAAAAAGCACTTAAAAAGACAGATCTGACAGGTGGGAAGTGCTGAGTAGAAAGGGGTTGTGAAGAAAAAGATTTTTGATTATTCTGATGTTTTAACAAGTGAATATAAAGCAAATACACTACTGAATTAAGCATCAACCCTGATCTATTTATTAGAAGTAAATATCAACTGAAATGAAACATAGGCAAGAAAAAGTAGATTTTAATATTGACTAAAATGAGCATTTATGCTCTTTACAATCACATACTCTAAATTTTATTACCCATACTCATTATGGCATAGGTGCAATTGTGGTTTTAAGTTCAAGTCCAGTAGGCAGGCCTGCACTGAAGAGGAGTTTTGGACTAAATTACTGCTCAAAATCTCTAAACGTTAGGGAAGTCTGGGATTTTATTTGCAACTGGTGGTTTGAGAGAAATGAGTGACACCATGGGGAGATATTTCCAGCTGGCCCAAAGGTGGCAGCATCAGCTCTGAACAGTTCTCCTGTCAGCCCTACCCAGTTTGGCATTTCAGAGCCAACAAAGGGCTCTGAGCTGGGTTTTCCTCAAGTTTTGGGTGGGATAGAGATACCTGGCTGCAGGTCATGCAGGGGAAACTCCTCTCCCAAAACAAAGCAAGCTGGGGCTGAAGTAGTAACACTTCTCACCTACCCAAGGTTTTAATGCTGCTACTTCCTTGTACAACTCCATCTCCAGAAGTCCTTAACCTTGGTATTCAAATTCAGACATGGCCAAATAAGTCTGGGGGGCTGGGGATGGGATTTTATTTGTTTTTTAATGTTTTTTACCCCTTCATCACTTGCAAACTTCCTTTCCACATGGGATTACACTGGATAGGATTGTCTGTCAAGCTAGAAGTGCATTAATTGAGATAAACAAAACCTCAACACAGTAACTTGTCCACATAATGCAACTGTATTTTGTGAGAGGGATTAGCTGTTCTTTACTCATCCTTGCTAGAAAAAAAGCAATGAAAGAATGAGAAGCAGAGAAAGCTGCACAGAGGTCCTGAGCAGCCAGGGCTGGGCAGGATCTGCCCCCACACTCCAATATTAGAGTGGATTATAGTCACACACTCTGCTGTTCTCATCTCATTGAGACAGACACTTGGCATCAGCAGCAGCACACTAGCTCAAGCATGTGCACATCACCATAACAAACTGGCATATGGCTATTTTCAGCAAATCTGCACTTGGCACACGAGGTGAGTAACATTTCTGGATTCCAGCATCTGACCTTCCTGACACTGGAATGAGGGAACCTTGTCCTAGTCCTCCTACTGGGGACTGACTGTGAGCACCTGGGATCAGTTAAAGGTTGATTCCCCTTCCCACTCTCCCTCATTTTTTTGCTAAGTTCAAAAGCAACCTTTAAAAAATACCTGATCCTGCCTGCAGTGAGCTGTTCGTGCATCCTCCTTAGGAAGGTGAGGAACCCTTAAATATGTATTTTTCTAAACAAAGCTGACTAATTATTTACTGCTTTGACTTGTTCGTGCGTGTACATTTTGATATCCTTTTAATGTGAGATTATTCTGTTATCATGTAAAAAGGCAAAACTACACAAAGAAAGGAATAAAACAATGGCCACAGCAGCTGTTTCTGCCTTCTCTTGCCACCTCCCAGCTGTGTGGGGTGGAAGGCACCAAACACAACTGACCCATTTATCATCACCTCCTTACAACCTCTGTCCTCTGAGCCTCACCTACCTAAACCCTCAATGACAAGATGCTGTGACTGACCAAAACCATCACTGCAGTTTTACTGTCAGCCTGCTGATACACTGCACTAATTAATGCTCTTTGCAGATCGTTTTAGAAAAGCCAAGCACTCAGCTGATCCAGCTTAGCTCCTATTAGGGCTGGCTTTTCCAGGCTAGCTTGACATCTCCTGGTTTTGGAACCTTTAAAGCATTTCTGGCTGCTTGGTGCACGGAGCAGTATTTGCCAGGACTCATTTCACCGTTAATTAGAGAACATGATATCTTTGTCTGCACGTTGATGGAACTCAGAGCAGGAAAGGAAGATTTGAGATCCAAGCTATGAAAATATCCTACATGACCAAGGCACTGGGAGCATTACACTTCCTCCTTCCCCAAAACATGGTGACACTGGGTTTGATGCTGGCCAAGGAGGAATTTTAGCTGGAATTTTCTCTTCTCAGGTTAGCAGCCAGCTCAGTGAGCTGTACCACTGAGCACTGGAACTGGGACCATGCAGACATGAACCCAAAGTGAGGGAGAGGGGAACAGCTCATCTTTTTCCCATTCTAATTAAATACAGGAAGCAGAGCTCCCAGGAGAAGGGCCAGCAATAACAGGGAGCACAGCTTGGTGACAGCATCACTGAGCAGCCAACTCAGGAAATGGCTGTGATTTGGAAGCCAGTCCTTACTGAGCTGGACCAAACTGCCTCCACCACACAGACCAACATGGATTCCACTCAAAGAAATGCACGAGCTGGTTTAATATCAAGACAAAATTTCTCTTTTATCATCATTTTGCATTTTGTAATAAGTGACACATTTTCCCAGATACTCCATGTCCAGGTTATTTGGTTTGTCCCATGTTTGCATTTCAAATCGGCTCTTAACACGATACTGGTCACAGAAAAAGCTGTCATCCCTCCTCAAACCATACCCTCAGTATACACTGGCATTTTTAAAACTCATTTCTCTACTTTTTAAATGGCTCTCTACCAACTCTTCTAAAGTATTTCCTAATCACTGGTTGTCATTTGTCATTCCTACAACACAAAAATGACACCCTAATATAAAACAGTCTTTTGCCTGTCTCAGAGATCTGAAAGAACTCTGCCCAAGATTTATCCTTTTATTTGATGCACTGAAACAGAATTATTTCAAGGGCTGTTTGTCAGTTGAAAGGTTATTTTGCAGAAGTTAAATTACATTGTGTAATTGAAATCTAGTTACATTGCTCTTATCAGTCTTAGGAAGGTTCCACTGATTCAACTTTATCAAAAAACACAACCAAAAAAAAAGAAACCTGGACTTTTTCAGGTTACATAGAAATATCTTTCAGTTCTAAAAAAAAAAAATAAAAATAAAAATAAAAATAAGAGAAAAACATTCCAGTGTAAGCACCCAGTTCTTGGCTGCTGCAACATTGCCAGGCAGTGCTGACACCACGGCTTGAGAACAGCCCTGGCTCTGCCATTGTTTGCTGGCTGCACAATCAACACAGATCAATGATTTCAGGGCACTCTAACTTCCAGAACAGGGCTAATTATTAGCAGTAAGTGAGGAACAGAAAGGCACAGAGATAAGGAAAGGAACCCAGAAGATATGAGAGAGAAGGATGGAAAGTGCCCATGCAGGAAATGCATGGAGAGTATGAGAATGAACTAGTGCCTGGCCCAGCTTTTTTGAAACAGAATTAAAATTGGAAAAGGTGTTATGTTCAGCTGGAAGACATCTCTGCTCCCCTAGTGCTGATAAAACCTCCACTGTTTAATCTGATTACCACATCCATCTAACACAAAATTATGTGAGCACAATATTGGCTCCCACAGGAGCCAAGAGAAAAAAATCATTCTAATTTTTTGTACCATTGTCGTTTTGTCTTTAATTTGCTGCTTATATTCTTCCTTATTGGTGTTGCCAAGGAGCAATAAGAATTGAGAAAAAGACAACTGAAAGTGCTCACAACCTGATTCATTTGAAATCACTGAAGCACTGGTCACAAAACACTGAAATACCCTTTTCTCTTTTACTTGGTCTACAACTAACATAATGCAACAGGACAATCAGTGGAGTTTAAAACAGCAGTGCAGGTGATGCCCAAAGATTTTACAACCTGGTTTTGAGTGGTGTTGTTAATGACATTAGACTTTGTGCAGGCCTTAAAAAGACTTTTTCCATTTGCAACTCTTAAGCTGTACTCACTTCTCTTCCTGCACTGTGTCTTAATATTGAAATGGAAAATTTGAACTGGTTTTTAAAGTGATTTATTGTGAAGAAACAAGCACAAGTTCGCAACCATAAGATGAACTACATGGATATAAGATAAATTCAGTTTCTCTCTCTCTTTTCACATTTTTCTTAGAACTGTCATTAGAACAATGTGAAAGAGGCAAACAGTAAAGTTTAAGCATTCAACAAAACCTGAAGAGGTGACAGATCCTCATCAACACGTAAGAGCAACATTGAGTCTCCTGATGAACTTAATTAAATAACCTCCTAAGCACACAATTGATATCCAAATATTTTTAGCTCTGCATTCTGCATTTCTAAGTGTTTCCTAAACGATATACATTGCAATCAACAATAAAACCACAGCAAGTGCAGTGTTGCATTCTGTGCAATACAGATGTCTTACATACACAAATCACCACTGCTACCATGTGAAATAAATGCACGGTTTATTTCATGTATATAATACAGCTGAGTGAGCTGCAGCAAGACACTGGAGCCCACTCAGCTTTGGCTCCCTTTTTCACTCCCAGCAGGCCTTCAGTGCCCCAAACACCAAGTACCTACAGCAAGGATTAATAATTCTGGCAGTCCTGAGGAATAATTAATAATTCTGGCAGCCACATCCCCCTCCCTGCTCACCCCAGCAAACAGGGAGGGAGCCACACACTGGGGAGCTGCAGGAGAAAAGGCTGGGCTTGGGGAAAACAGGTTCCCATCACAGATCACAATCCTCTAGAGTGCAGCAGAGCTGGGTTTCTTGTCCATGCCCTGCATCCATAGAGAACGTATAAATTCCCATGTTCCTGTGCACACATGCAGACAAGTCTGTTTTCCTGTCAAATCAATTTTTAAATTGTGCACTCGCTAAGCAAACCTGTGTAAACAATCAAATCCCCAAGTGCCAGAAGAGGAAACACCACCCATGTACCAAATGGAGGGAACTGGGATCCTGCCTGGAATAAGCCCAAACCTCCTTCTTCCTTTTCTATATTTATAACGGGTGCTATGTGTAAGAAAAGGAATTAACAATCTGTCAACTTGCTTCTACGCCTTTTGATGCTCAAAGAGCTGCAAACAAAACTCGAGCAACCACTGCCCATTGATTGCTTCAACCTTTTAATTCTCTTGATTTCCCCCACCATGAATGAGATGGTCATGTCCCAGCTCTTATTTATGCTGGGCAAACCACAAAGTCACCATCAGGAACTTCCCTGGCACAGCTGCTCTCATGTCAGCTGGGTGTCACAGCTATAGAAAAGAAGTAAATTGACAGGGAATTGCTAAGCCACATTCACTGGTAACTCCACAATGAGTCTGGAGGAACCACTGTCAGGTTTTGTGTCTGGGTTTGGATGGACAGGTATCTGCCAAGGAAGATTGGAGTCTCCCTTGGAATGTAAGCCCCTCGTCTCCCTTTCAAATTATTAGAAATTTGCAATTAAAACGTTGTCAGGCAAAGATTTGGGGAATAGCTACAGCAGTTCTTTACTAGGGATATTAAACACACAAATGCTGTAGTACAAAATAATAAGCAAACAAACAAACAAGGAATCCCAGAACACCCTGACAGAGTCAGAAATACAACCTGACCCCTGTTGGTTCAGGGGGTTGGGAACAGCCCAAAGTCAGCCCTCCTGGAGGGGCAGGTGTGTCCTGTTGGGAGCAGAGATGGTCCTGTGGAGCCAAAGGGGCCAGAGATGGGTCTGGTCTGCCTTTGGGAGTCCCCTGGGAACACCAGAGTGCCTGGGGACACTTGGGGCTCCTTTTTATCTGGGTGGAAATGGTTTGGCTCCTCCTCCCTGGGTGGAGCATCTCACACTGGGATGATGAAATGTGTGATGCCACTGGTGAGCTTTAATGGCCCATTAACAGGAGATATTCCCATAGGGGAGATAAGGAACACTGGGATGATGAAATGTGTCATTGCCATTGGTCCATGGGCTTTAATGGCCCATTAACAGGAGATATTCCCATGGGGCAGTGGAGGAGTGAACAGAGATAACAAACTCTGCTCCATCTGGTTTTCACAGCTGCCTTGGGAGGCAGGGCAAGACTGAGCAGAGATAAGGAACAATGCCCCACCTTGTTTTAACAGCTGGATTGTTATCAGAGAAGGCAGTTACCCCCTCCCTTCTGGAGTTACAACAGATAAAGAAAAATCTCCCCAGCTGAGCTTTGGCCACCTCTGTGTTTTGGTCAAGTCCTCTTAAGTATCCAACACTCAGTCTCCTTGGTAACTTATGGGGAAAAATGTCTTTAAAGTAAAAAAGGAACTGTATGAAGAACCAAACAGGTACACACATCCAAAACCACATCTAGCCACATATAAAGGGGATTTTTAAACAAATATGTGGACACATATAAACCAAATGTTTGGAGATGCATTTCATGCACACAAAAAACAAGTTCACTAAGGTCAGCTGGTTGTTCTGGAGGAACAAAGTGGCACTTGGCATAAACTTTTTACTGTCTCTTCTTCTCTCTGAGCATTTGGTGTTCCAGAAAGCTTTATGAGTTTTCATTGCTTTTTGTATCTCTATTCAAATTGGAAACAATATACAGTGTATAATCAAAGACAAGAAGTTTAGGACAAATGAAGAAGGGCATCCTTAAGCAGGTCACTTCTGATTCTAGTGTTTGCTTCAGTCCAAGAAACTGAAAGGTTAATTTATCCATTATTTTGAAATCTCTGATATGGTGATAATTTGAGCCTGTGTGAATTCATGAAGGGCAAAAGTTACTTTCTTGATTTTCATGCAGTCAAAATATACCAGAGGTCTTTCAAGCAAACAGCCATGGTTGTACAATTTTCTAGGCTTATTTTCACTTTTCTATGATAAATTCAGTTATTTATGTTGTGCTATCCTTCCTCAGTTTCAGAAAAAAACTCCTTCATGCATGTCCTCCAAATGCCTCATATTCCACAACCGAAAAGTTTGTTCAGCCTGAATTGTGCTTTACATTTTATCACTTTTCATCCAGAACCTTTCCTAAAAGAGAAAAGTCTCCTTCCTCCCACAGAATAATTATGAGGCAGTAGCTGAAAACCTGGCTGTAATGGGCAAAAGAGAAATAAACACATTTTACCTGTTTTCTTTGTTGTTGGTTTAGAAATTACATGGTTTAGCTCAACCCTGGGTGGCAACTCTGTATTTGCATAGCTTGTAATCTCAGAGATAATGTTATGGTCCCTGGGGTGTCTGTGGTTAAATGCAACTTATTGGAGAATGGTATGAATTATCTCTGCAGTGATTTCACACTGAATTTGCAGTGGTGTGTAGCAAGCCAAAAAAAAATATGGACAGACACACACGGTATTTTATCTTCATTCCAGAAAATAAATGGCAATAACATCTGTAATATGCTCATAGACAGAACCCTGGGTTTAGAAGAGAATTCTTACAACAAAGTACTTAACTAAGATGGAAAACAGTTTGACTTGTGTTGAAGTCAAAATGAATGTTTTGTCCTAGAGAGCCAAAAAACCCCCACATTTGTTACATCAAGTTACAATGAAATCTTGAAATTATATTCTTTAGTAATTATATTTACCTTAGCTATAAAACAAGCAATGTCAAGTGCTTTGTATCTGATGATTCTGTGCAGATACAAATACTATTGTGTTTAGCCAATATAGGAAAGAGAGTGATATTCAGTGTTTTAGAAACCTGTTTGTGTCTCATTTATAATCAGTTTTTCTAGGAAACCAAAGAAAAATATGAATCTCTTTTATGCTTCTCTTATTCTTGTTTCACTCCCCTTTCTTTTGATACTTTTTTGATTCAATCCTTTGTTTGGGATGTTTGCTTTGTGAGGCAGAAGAGATGACAAGGGAAAAAGACACGTACAATGCAATGAGCTGTCGCTTTGTTTCCACTATTCCATGTGCAACAGAGTCAGTGCTCTCAGAAATTGTTTGTAAAATAAACTAGTTTTGGCAATGACCTAAGCTTAGTGGGGAGAAAACAAAGAGAATCATGCAATTCATTTTTAAAAATCAATTAAAGTCAGCCTAAGATCACAGACATGGTAAATACCATCACCAAAAAAAACCTACCACAGAATTCCAGGAGTTCACACTGAGAATTAACCGAGTACAAACTCGCTTTTCTAAGTGAGCATCTCTGGAACATCTTGGGTATCTTTAGAGCACAGCCTTATCCATTCTGCTTTTGGTTATTTTCCACTTAAACTGCTTCCCTTAAACTCCAAGTAACCCAAACCTTGATTCCAGCTCGAGATATTTTTATCTGGCTGTGACAGAAACAGAAGTTAGTTGGTGTCTCTTGCTGCCATGTGCATAATAACTCCGAGACAAGAATTTCTAAGGACTTAGTAACAGTTTCTCCTTATTGCATGATATTAACACAAATTTAGCTTGCACAGGCTGGTTAATGATGTAAAACTGCTAACGACCCTCTTTAGAAATTCCCCTCCACAACTCCAAGTAATACAACATGAAATAATGTCTGAGCAAGGAGAGATGCTCAAGAGAATCTGTACTTGGAGACTGTTGGAGTTGTCAAGATAACCAACTCCAAGGATCATGTTCTCCTAAAATATTAGTGTTTCAACATTCCACATCAGCTTCCAACTAAGAAATTGTATTTTGCAAGTTAACAAGTAGGGCTTAGGGGGAAAAAAAAATTACTTAATCCATCATGTGTTTCACAGAAAAATCACAGAAAATTCACTGGTGTCAGCTTTGAATCAAACTTGTCAGGTTAAGGCTCTCAGAGAGTTGCTTTAATTCACAGAGGAGACAGAGTCTCTGGTGGGAATGCACTATCCAAACACACTCTGCTGTCTGCAAAGGCCTTTGCTCCACACAGCAGGTCACTTCTGATGATCTGTTTTCCACACAGCAACCACCCACCAAAACTGGGCTACTTCAGGAAAACACAGGATGAAAATACAACAAGACACTTGGATGCAGGAGGAAAACAGAGATGATGACACAATGCATGAGAGAAGAAGTATGTTCTCCTTAATTCTAACTCCAGTGAGCAGGAGCACCACAACAACCTCCAGATACCAAAACAGAGGATCTTTGTTACAAGTACTACAAAAAAAAAAATCTAAACATAAAAAACACGGACACTTGAGGTATTCTGAGAAATAAGCACCCACTCTATCACTTAATTGTGATTTGAAATGCCAGTGAAGCCCTTTGCTGATGCCAGTAATGAGCTTTAGCACTTCACTTCCCTGGCCATGAGTGCATGTCCTACTTTAGGGCTGATCAGGTAAAAATTTGGCAAATCCTGGTATTTCTACAAGGAGTTGGCTTTGATAATTCAGAAAACATTTTTTAATCTTCTAATTTCTGATTTTAATGTTCATCTTGTTCTTATGACCTAAATTATCCAAGATCTTCTAAGCAGCTCATGTAGACATGAACTCCCAACTTCCAATTCAAGTTTGTCATCTATTTATTTCTCACCATGTCTCTGTAAAGCACAGGAGAAATTTAAAACCTGAAGAAATGGCCATCTGTAGCAGGTAAACTTCTATTATCAGTCTATATCTAAAGGAAATCTCTATTCTAAAATGAAGATTCCTGTCCACTAGACTTATTTGTTACTTCAGTCAGACAAATACTTGTGAAGAAAAATCTTGGTTTTCTGTTGAAGCAATAAGGCTGAGATGTTCTGAGGAGTAACAAATCAAGTTCTGCAATGCCCAAATTCACATTATACCTTTTTTTTAAAAAACACAAAAGTTTGGAAAACAGCTACTATCGCAGAACCAACACTTACATTGCTCTGTGGTTTTGTTGGGTATTTCTTTCCTCTAATTAAATTATATTTGGATTGTTGACTACAGAAGCAAATCAAGACAAACAACCACACAAATCTTCCATTCAGTGAAGAAGGGCAGGAAAAATCCTCAGGAGCCAGAAACTTCCTTGTTCACCAAGCACACACATGCAATTCACAGCAGTGCACAATGACAATAAATATACATGTATAGCCTTGAATACAGCTTGGAAAAATTACAAAATAATTTTTTTTAAACACACACACTCCCACCTGCAGCACAAAATATCACAGGGAAAAAAAAGCGAAAAAAAGAAGCAAAGAAGTGTTATTAAAAAGGCTTATTGTTATTAAAAACACTCTGAGGCCATTCCTGATGGTTACATAAGTACTGTAAAAGCAAGATGTTCTTGGCAATCAGCAGAGCTTCACTGTGCTTGCTACACTGGTTTCATTAACTATTACATCATGCTTAATTTCCATAATTGGCTTCAACTTCACTTTATAAGCTAGTCTAATTTAGTTTTTATGCATATTTTAATTTAATACAGTTTGTTCTTCACTGTAAACCCTTCATGGGCCACATATTCATCCTGTACCACCTCATTTAGAGCTTTCCCTAAGAGCAAAACTAAAAGGACAAAGACCACAGTGTCTGGGAAGTGACCTTTTCGTTCAGCTCTGACAGCTGAAACTCTCATCCAGGCCCCCATCACACAGATATTTGACTAGAAAAACCTTCTCATTTTGTGCACTCAAGACAGGACATGCTCCCCCAAAAAAAAATTTTAAAAAATTACAACTACTAAGAGTTTATTACTTATATTATTCTATTCTTCCACAAATCTAGGTCTGTACTAATTCTCTTTTCATCACACACGAGACAGTTCAACTTTTCAGCCTTAACCTTCTTGACTCCACTGTATATTTCAGTGCATTTTCCCTCTTTTATCCAGATCCACAGTTCAACAATGATCAAACATTCCGGGACTTGGGATTTGGCACATCAGACTCCACAGAGCACCCGCTTATCCCAAAAAAATTCCTCTATTTCTTGTCCTCAGTTTCACTCCTCAGCTACCCTCAACACACCCATCTGCTCTGCTCTCCTGATTCACATCTCCTCCAGATCTGCTTTTATGCTGACAGCTGTAATGATGAGCTAACAAAGGTCACTCATTCTTTTATACACTTCTCCTTCTAGGCGCTCCACTTTAACTGAGTAAATTCAGAATGTTTACTGATCTAATACATTCCACTTCTCACCTTCCTTTCCCCCATCTCCGCTGCTGTTCTATACCCTGGTTTCAAATGTCTAAAATTAGAGTGATATCTCCTGAGGGAAGAGTACACACACTTTGGGCAGCACAGCTTTTGCAGCTACAACATCATCCACGATGCTCTAAAATACAGAATAAGTGAAAACGTGACACTAACGTAATGCAGAGCCCAACAGACACTTCACAGCCGCTGCCTCTTAGAACAAAAGTGCACACTGGAGAAAGCACTGACCTAGAAAGGCAGGAATTATTTGGATGGCTTTGTTATCCATTATGGAGCAAACCTTATAAAAGGCACAGATTCAGCCCGTGCTGGGGAAATGTTTCCTTCATTAACACGACTGAGCTCAGGAGTTACTCACAGGTAAATTCTCAGCATCACTAGGCATTAAAATAATGGCTGCTTGCCCCCTTCCCCAGTAGCCTAATGAAAACACAGTGGAAGAAATTGCCACGTTTAAGAAGCAATTCCTATGCACCTCTCCGAGTGATGCACAATCTGATAATGCCCACCCAGATCGGGAACAAAAGTCTTGGTCTTTAGTAGGAATTAGACTTCCATGAACCTTTGGACCTTTGAATTGGAGCCTGAAATTGTCAGTAGTTTCTACAAAGAAGCTAAATATTAAAAAAAGCAAGCAATACAAAAAAAGAGAAGCTTGTGATGACTAAGAATAAAATTACATTACGTATCAACTTTCCGAAAAAGAATCTTTATTCTTAGACTGAATGTGATCCAGCCGCAACAATTTAATATTCCCCCCGGTAATCCTCTAAATCTTAGATCTGCACATCACGCAACCCACAGCACTTCCCAAACCATTCTGCAAATAACTAGGTCAGGAGTCATATTTATCTGTTAATATGAGATGATGAGGCTCAGATTAGGACAGGGACACTGGGAAAGTGGCCACAGAGTCACCCTTTGCCATAAGCCAATAACCCACCAGCGATGACACGCACGGCTGGCTGAGCTGCCTGTAGAGCAGAGCTGTGGCAGGACTCAGAGCACTCAGGGACCATCCTGGCCTGCCAGCACAATCCCATAATGATGGGAGATGTTTTACACACTGTCCCATTGTCCAACTATTTTTTGGAAGTAAGAGGGAAAATGAATATGAAGTTTGGTAACTGAGTTCCCTGTCGCTATGTCAGACACGCAGGCAGCAGGAGGTCAAGCAGCAAAGATTCTAATTTAATGTCTGACTCCATCCTTATATACATTTTGTACAGAAGGCCAAAGATTGGCCAAAACGGTCACCACCTTATGAACATCACTGGTGGACTTGACCATCAATCACATTCCTCCTCCTAGAGAAGAAATACATAAACACAAAGATAAGTTGTAAGAAAACAATATTGTTTATGTGAAGCAGTGTGGGAAAGCTGCTGCAAAGGTACAGAATTTCACAGGCAAGAAAATTCATGGCAACAATTCTCATGTAAAATTTCTACTTTATTGATTTTAGTTCTGATAAAACTTACTTGCAAGTTTAAAGGGGTAATTTTGAGCAGGTATGAGCCACACAGTATGGGTCTAGACTTGAAAAACCTTTACTTGCATAAACTTTATCTATACCCTCCTGAAATAATTAGAGTAAATTTACTCACTAGCTTTAGTGGCTTTAGGGTCAGGTAATTTTACTGATTTACAAGTGGTCAAGAGAACACAGAGTTACTGAGCTTTTATAGCAGTCCTAAATTATTTCCCATTACAAGCTAATTTCTTCTCCCCTGTCTCTTCCCCTCCCTCAAGTACTTATTAACCAAGGGTTTGAAGCTGAAGATAATCCATCAAGTAACAGAACCTTAAAGCAGTTTTTCTTATCCCATTTTTTTTCTCACTAAACTTTCACAATGCCTAAAGCCATTCACAAGTCAGTTACTATTCTGTTGTGTTTGTCTGAGATGTAGGAGTCCCTAGAGGGAATGGAGAAAACTCTGGGGCAAGAAGGACATTAAATCATCAAAAATTAAAAAAAAAAAAAAAAATCACCAGAATAGGGCAGACTGAGACTTTCCGGCTATTTCTGCAGCATCAGAGAAGTGTATCCTACAATTCCCAACACCAAAGTCCACACCAAAGGGGTTTCCCCCCTCGGACATTTAAAAGCCTTTAAGTAATTTATAATTACACAGACTTTTGCCTGGCTGCAGCTCAGCAGAGCAGTAATTCCTCAATGTGAGTTAAGTGGGTTCCTTTCTCATCACCAGCAACAGACTCTGCTCATTGTGGCTCTGGCACAGCAGGAGCTTCCTCTGTCCCAGATCCTGGCACAGGAGCTGCATCCTGACAGGATTTATGCCACTGGTGGAGGAGCTGACTTTCAGCCATTGCAGCACTTCAGATACCAAACATAGCCCTTGGACAAGAAAATTAAGAAGCTCCAAAGTCTCTTCTGTGCCACAGAGTGGCAGCTACTTATTATTATCATTTATATTTTATATATTATCTTATAATATAATAGAATGATAATATACTTATCACTTATTTTTATTTTTTATCAGCTATTTCATTCTAGTGCGTGTTTTACTTTCCTTCTAAATCACAACTATCCTCTTGAGAGTACAGGATACTTTATCCACCATTGGTTTTTTAGTGCTTCCAAAATCAGAGGTACACTTTGTGAGCCAGTTAGTTCCCTGGGCCCAGCACATAACTCATTTGAGCACCTTGGGAGACCAGCAGCTACAGGATTTTCTGATTTGCAGGAGGAGATGGTCAAAAGACAGCTCCAAAACCCGAGCAAACAGCAGAGTGCTGTGTGCAAGCTCCTGGACAGGGTCTTGTTGGGAAAGATGGGACAGGAAAAGCTTACAAATATGATTGCCTGGTAAGAAATACTAAAGATATAAAACCTGTGAGTGAAATAGAAATGAAGGGCAGCTCTGAGATGTGATCATGGCAGGCAGGAAGACGGGGATGAGCTGGAGATGGGTGGAAGGACAGAAAACAAAAGGAGCCAAGGGTGCAGCCCCTCTCCACCCTGCCAAGGCATCAGGGAAAAGGGGGATAAGAAAAGTCTCTTTAGAGTTTAGAATACAGGATGATGTGGTGATAGAGCAGTTCTCATGGGCTGCAGGCAAAGTCTGGAGGGTTTGTATCTCGTGCTGGTTGGTCACTGTAAATTAGAATATTCAACACCAGTGAGATAGAATGGATTGGAACAAGGTCCTTGCTCTCTCACCTTCCTTACCTCTCTTACCTCTCTTCTCTCTCTCCCTCTCTCTTTGGGGTTCCCTCCAGCCCAGGCTGGTGGCTGAAGGCAAAGCCCTTTTTACCCACCACCCTGCAATAAACCCACGTGTGTCTCGAATATCTCAGCTCTGCAGAGTTCCCTCTCCCTGTGGTCCTTGGATGCTCCTACAGGCTCTGAGCTGCCTTTCCCTGTGCCTCAGCTCAGCCCTAACGTGTTTATTCCTCTCTCAGCTCACTCTCAGCCCCTCCAAACCTGATGGAGGTGTAAAGTAGGCTAAGGCACAACCTGGAAACAGCTTCCATTCCACCCAGTGAAATGGAGCACGAGCAGCTCAAGGGGAAAGGCTGCTGTGCACACTTACGTAGCTGCCAAGGGCCCATCAACCCTCAGACTCTTTTATCAAAGGCAAAAGTACATTCTACAGAACTTTTAAAATGCAGAACAGGTTTGTTGTTTTTTTTTTCCCCACAATAGCTGCCTACTTCAAGAGGATATCAAGTTGAGGTTGGGTGAGATCTTCCAGTTCAGGCTTTCCTCTCAACTCAAAAAACTAAAAGAATGTAGGAGTGACAGCAGGATTTGGTAACACGGTGATAAATGGAGTTTTTAATATTTGCCTTCATAAAAATCAAACTGTCTGTACATTTTGCAGGCAAAGTATTGCTGATGCTTCTAGCAAAGCTTTTCAATTTTTAATTGGTTTTTAGTCCTTTACATTGATTTTTTAACCCTTTTATTGATTTGAAGCCCTTCATTTCACTGATTTTTAAAGCAATAAAAGTTTTATTTAAAATGCATTATATCTGTTGACATAGATCTAATACATCAATAACATGAAACTATTTCTTGGGCCAAGCAAAAGTTTCACTCAACTCTAAAGACTTTTTCCTGCTGGTCAAAACCACTAAATAAATATTTAAAGTTTTGTCAATACATGTTTTTTTCCTCATTTTTAGAATTGCTGAAGTTAGCTAAAAATAATTTTAAAACAAGTGCAACATTAATATATTCTGTATACCAATATGCTTTTGAAAAGGAGAGATCTCTACATAGACTTTCCAGCTTTCTAAAGCAGTGTGTGGTTGGAATTTTTTGGTTTTACATAAATACCTCACAGTCTTGAACTGTGCTTTATTAAGTAATATAAAATTTAAAAGTCTACAAAGTATAACATAGCTTGCATAGTTTAATATTATATATTGAAATATGTGCATTAAGTTAATTGTACAAATATATTATAGAAAATTAGAAAATACAGTACTCACACCACATTACTTAGAAATTACAGGGAAAGCTCTTGCAAAGATCATGGCCTAAAACAACAGAAGACCACTTGGTAACTATTTGGAATTATTGCCTTGGGAGTTAGGGCTATGAGTCCAGAACTGAGGGAATTTCTCCATGTAGTGGCTTACCTCATGTCATTAAATGCCCTTTGGAAAGAATGTCTAATTGACTCCTAATTATTGACCAATATTCACTTATAAAACCACCACATGGTTTAATTAATGTTTATAAGCTGCCCACTGGTTTTGCTTTGCACACATCCCCAGGAACACCCCTGCAAAATAAAGTTCCTTACACAGCACAGATTGCCTCGCCACGTTTGGTTCAGTCTGGTTTGCATTGTTATATAATCATTAATTCTGTGATCCCACTTCCCCCCACGAGCCTTCCCTGCCATCCAAGGCACTGAGGAGAAAAGGAACTCACCAACACTAAGTAGCAAAGAAAAGTATTTTTTATGTCTATCTCTTCTTTTCCAGTTTTACCTTCCAAAACAGATGTTTTTGCCAGGATTTTTCTACGCTGTTGGGAGTTTTTAGTGTTTGGATGGTTAATAAAATATCACTCATTGCACCAGTTCTGCACATGGGATGGTGAGCACACAAACATACGAAACACTGAAAAAACATTCAAAACCGCTGTTATTTCAGACACGCAAAGAACAAGGCAGGCAGCAGAAGGTCGGGAAGGAAAACTCTATTTTGATTTTCTGACTCCATTTATATACACTTTGATCAGAAAGCAAAAGATTGGCTGCACAGGTTGCCACCTCTTTGACTTTGTTGGGGAATATCACCATCAATCTTATTTCTCCTCCCAGAGCAGAAACATATAAATAAAATAGATAAGTTCTAAATAAATTCATAATTTACATGAAGCTGCATGAGAATCTCCACTACAAAACTGCAAACACCCAAAAGCAAGAAAACTTAGGGCGACACAAAAGCACTGAAATCAGTCCAGATATTGATCCTCAGTATTACCTATGGCATAGCCCAGGCTCAGCTCCCAGCCATGTTTCTCACTGATGATCATGAACTTTGCAAAGCAAACCGAGGCATCATGACAAGGCAGATGGAAATTTCCAACCTGTAGAAAGTTTGGCTTAGGGAATTTGCTTGGAGTTTTCCTACAAATGCACAAACAGTTTTGTCTTTCTTAAACTTCAACACAAATTATTCCCCCTCCTTCAAACTCAAGGGCTCCTCAGATTTTTGTCATTCAGTGTTCAGGGTTGGGTTTTACTGGTTTGTTTGTTTGAGGAGGTTTAGTCAGTTTTCAAGTTGTCATTTTGTTAAATTTTTTTCTCTTTCCCCTTTCTGGGTTTTTTCCTCTTTGGAAAAGAAGAGTTGATTTTACTGGGATTTTTTTTTCCTCCATTCTGAAGCAGCTGAGAGCTCTTTTAAGCTTTAAAAGAGCAACAAAATTGAGATCTCTTATCTTGGCTCTCAGTCAAGAAGCTTGTAGATTCCAAGAGAGTGATAGCGGCTGAGGTTATCACACAGAGCCACCACGCCTTGGCAGCCAACACAGAGCTTGCACTGAATGCACAGAATCCAGTCCCTACCTGATTATTGTGTATTTGGGCAACTCATTTTGGATGTTGGGATAATGTGGTCACCAGGAGGTGACTCCTGCTCTGGTTGGTGCTCTCCCACTCCGTGGGTCCCCGAGCCGCATTCGGCACATCACACAGATGATGTTCTCTTCCATCAGCAGTCCAAATCTCCCTGCAACACATTTCCCTCCACACAGGCCTCACAGAAGGAGATAAAGATGCCCAGGCAGGAAGATCTGATTTGATTTTTCAGATCAAAAAGAGATTACCAAAAGAACAAACGGCAGTCGGGATGCTCAAAAGGCGGAGAGAACCGGGCACCTAATTTCCATTAGGCACCTCCCAGTCGCAGCTTCAGCATTGCCAAAAGTTTTCTTCAGAAAATATCTGTATTCTGAGGCTGACATTCCACAGTTTCAACTCAGAGGAAAAAAAAGTCATGAGACCAAATGTTGTTACAGAATTTTTTACCAAAAAAAAAAATCCAAAACAAAACCAAACCAACCTTCCCGAACAAGCCTACCAGTCAAATGTCATTGATATTCACAGAATATGCTGCTTATGTACAAGACTTCCTTCAAAGCAGGAAATTACTTTCCATCTGAGAGAACAGACTAACTGTAAAAATCCATTTTTTTTAAACTGGGTTTTATTTGCTGTTTGTTTCTGAAATTTAAACCAAACACTTTAGATACGCCCAACGACTTTCATAACTGGCTCCACTTAGAACTCATTCATTGGCATTCATTCAAATGTGCTTAATACTATAGACACACATTTTTAAGTGATTACACTTTATGGTGCTTTAGTCTTTGAGGATTGCTAATGGGATACAAACTTTTCCACTCCATTTGTGTAATTATAAACCACTTTTCCTTATGTCCAGGCTGAGGCAATGTTCAAATCCTATCTGCTTCCTGGCAAATAACAAATGAACAGCGCAGGATAAAAGGACCATGTAGAATAAAAGGGATTTATCTTCGCTTTAAAGAGGGGGAAAGCATGCAGCAAGGTCATTTCCTACAGATAAATAGGAAATCATCATCCTTTCAGTTGATACTATTTTTCCTTGACAAGTGAGTAAGTCTTAAATGTTTTCAACTTGACACTGTATATTTTTTTTAAAGAGCTACCAGGGAACTGCAGTTCCACATTACATTTCCTTAGGTTTTTTTTGAGCATCAGTTTTCTTCTTGCTTCAGAAAAATCTCACTACCTACCATCAACATCTTCATCTCATTAAAAGCTCTATGTAATTACTCAGTCTGCATGGATTATTCAAAGCACTCACATAAGCTTGATTCTGCTTACTCTGCTCCTTCCATGCCCTCAACTCCTCTATCTATCCATGGCTCTGGCCAACTGCATATTTGGACATAAGAAAAGGGGCACTTGTCATATGCAACACAAACAGGGGAGGTTCATGAAGCTCAGAAATTGCTGTAAGAAAAAAAAAATAATCTTCCTTTCCTAAGTCACTGCAAGGTCTGACTGAGGAAAAAAAAAAACAAACACGGTTTTCTATTCTTAAAAAAAAAATGTCCTTCAGGAAGACTTTTCATTTACACCAACTCATTAGCTGCCAAAATTGACCTCTGCTTTAAAACCACGTATCTCCCTTCCAAATGGCATTTTCATTAAGATGAAATGCCTCTTGAAGCCTTTGGAGAATTTGCATTTGGTAGACACAGCACACTGTCATCAAATTGTACACAATTAACCTGAAATTAGAATGAACTACAGAAAAGCAATTAAAGTAAACCATCAAAGAAATGAAAAAATAAATTGGTAACTCTTCAGTGAACATTTTTTGGAACAAATACAGATAGGTTTGCAACAGGGCTATTCAAGAGAGGTCCAAGACACACCACAGGGCACAGTGTAAATCTGTCATTCTAAATCTTGCCAGGTAAATATGTCCTGCCATGCCAGATTTTGCTCAAGTTTTTCTCTGATGTTCTCTTCAGCATCTCTCATCAACACTTGAACTGGATGAAACCACATTCTACTTGCCTACAGACCCTCACTGCCTAATGCAAGAATGGATATAAAATCAGACAATGAATTCTCAGGGTGGCAAGGTGGTTTTTGTCATCGTTTTGGTTTTTAAAGAAGGCAGGAAGCAATGAAGGAGCCAAGACAGGAACAAGTCACCGTGCAGTGTGTGGGGGAAGCACCAAAATTAAAGGCTCCTCAGCTCAACAGCTAAAGGAGAAGTCCTGGGGTCTCTGCATTTACCTCACTGTGTCCTGGATCAACTCCTACAAAGCAGCAGAACTCAAAGACCCGACTCATATCCGAGTCCTCTTCCCATTCCATACATACAGAGCACTGGATAATGTTCTCAGTGAGTCACAGCCCTGGAGCAGCAAACAATTGTTCTCTGTTCCAAACAAGAAACACGCCATGGTCTTCTCCAGGCAAACTTCCTTCCCAGAGCTGATCTTCAGGTTGCCATTAGTGAAGGCACTGGCGTCACACTGTTGTTAAAGTGTGACAAAGGCAGGGAAGACACAATGATGACTTTTTCTTCTGTCGTGATGACTCTTCCCTTTCTGTGTGTTGATTGCAAGAGCCAAACAAGCTTCCACTTAACCCTGCTGACTCCCATTCCAACACCAAGTCCCTTCTCCTCATTGTAAGGGCCTTTCCTATTGCCACAGCAGCCTTTCACCTCAGTTCTCTACCCTGCAGCAATAGTCCTGGCCATAATGGATAAGCACTGGGGATGGAGGGAAGGAATAGAAAAACTCCCTCTGAGAACAACTGGATTGCTGCTGAATTCTGAGGACAGCCAGCACAAAAGGAACTGACACCTGTTGCTTTGCAAGAGTAGCTCAGTCCCAAGTTCCACACACCAAACTGAGCACGACGATCTCTATGGTAACCAAACTGCTTTCACTTTTTTTTTCACCCAGGAGACTTCCTTTTAAAATATAGATGCTTAAAGCACATTTCACAGTCTGGTTTTGAAAATGCAGATGGAAATAGAAGGGCTTTACTTAGTACTACTTAAATAACAACAAAAATACCCTTACAGCATAAGCATGACGACACGTCTCTTGCCCACTCTCCAAAAATAGCCCAACAATCAAATGTCAACAAGCCACAACAATCTGAAAAACCAACCCAAAGTCATGTATTTTACAGCAATCCTAGGGGACTATTATGCCTGGAAGGATACCCTCTTGAGTCTTGAGTAATTCTGCAGCTTTTATAAATAATCCTGAAATTCAGACCTCAAAGAAATACTGACTTACCATTCCTGAGATTCTCATTAACAGGACATAAATTGGTTTCTTCTCTCTAACCTTTAGGTTAGCTTCACTGAAATGCTAACAGAAATTTTAAGTGGCAGGTAGTATTTTCAGGCTGCCATTATCACAAATACAAGTTCCACAGTTAGAGGAAATATGTAGCTCATTGAAGGTTGTCACCACACTGCCTTCCTGCAGTTCTTCCTTTAATTCTGATCATGTATACACACATCAGCATTGCTGTCTTGTACTACATTATTCTATAAAACAAGCACAAGTGAAGTTTAAATAAGCTACAAACGCCACCTTTTTTTTTTTTTTTTGGCTCTGCAAAAATTTCTAACTAAACCTGTGGTTTTTTAAATGGTTTGAATTCTCATTTCTACTATGTATGTTAGAAACTCCAAGCCCACATACTTTAATCAAGACCCAAAATTGGAATAAAGTAGACAAAAAAAAAAGAACAATTTTCACAAGATACTGTTTTAATTATTTGCACCCCATAATCAGAATGACTGGGGAACACCTACAACATAAGGATTTTAATTTCAAATCATTTGCATCTAAACAGTTGGAAAAATTTACCTCCTCACACCACCTGCTTAACACAAGTCTCTTTTTCTGTCCCAGAGTTGTATCCTGCTCTGGGGCCACACAGCTACTCCAGTGTTACATTCTGGACTCACAAGCAGGATCCAGAGATTTCCAACTGTTGACCTTCCAAGTGTTTTTTAAAAAGCCTCCAAAATCATAACCACTGTAACAGATGCTGGGTAGAATTTATGTAATGCCCAAAAGGTTCATTATGTCATTTATAACCCAGGATGACAACCACAGTGCAGCATTTGTATTTGATTTTTTTATTTTTAGGTACTTTTAGATAGAAATTTCCAAATTCAAGGATTTAACCCATCCTGACACCAACTAATCCACACGACCTCTACTGCCAGATGGAGCTAAATGACTTCCAAGCCAAACCTTAGGGGGTTGGCTTGTGCTTCAGAGTAGGGGAGAAGGAGGGAAGATGTCCAGGGCTTTTTCTGGCCTCTTTAATTGTACACAGGGCTATTTTTGCTGCACCTGTAGGTAAGACATTCTGCTGGTCTCAGTGATGGTTTTGTTGCAGGTATAGAGGAGCATAGGGACAGTGATGGAAAAACATGGCAGGAGCTCTACACGTCACTGAAGGCTGCTCCCAGTTTTCCAAGGGACAGTCTGTTCATACTTTATGATCCAGCACACAATTATTTCACCACCCTGCCTCCTAGAGCAGAGACCCAAAGACCACCTCATCCACAGCTCAACGAGGATGCTGCAGCTGGAAATTGAAAGAGGGGAGGAATGATTGTGTGGTGTTTGGCAGGTTTGAGCTCACTACATCCTCTCCGTGGTCAACAGAAGCAGAAGGTATAGGTTCAAACAGTAAGTGAGGCTTCAAAAATATCCACCTCTTTCTATTTAAAATAATGTGTTTTGTAAGGACTTGGCTTACTACTTCAACACCCTCTCCCACAACAGTTTTATTTAATTCTGGTTGGCTTATCCAGTCACTTGGTAACCTAATACTACTATTTATGTTGCATCATCTCATTGATTTTATTTAATATCTATGCCTGTAATTTGGTATTAATTTTTATTTTAATTATAAATTCATGATAGAAGGGGCAGAACTGACCGCTGCAATTCACAGACCAGTTACAAACCAGTAAATTAACCCATGTAAACACTGAATTTCTGCCAACAGCTCTCAACCTTTCAAATTATTAAGTGTGAATTACAATAATAAATAGATGAGGCAGGAAGGAAATAATTTTAATAATTACTGAATTATGCATACTAAGATAAGACTTTGAATCTTAATTAAACCCTGGCCTTTGCTTAAGCACTGTATAGGCAAGGAAGCAAAAGCATTAGTCACCACAGGCAAAATAAAATGGTTGAGGTATTGATAACTGCAGGCAGTTCTTAGACTTATTCGCTGGACTATGCATAAAACAAAACAAAAAAAAGTTAATTTAAATGTTCTACATGAAAGACAGCAACAGTAAAAAAAATTGCTGGTACTTTGATACAATAAAGAACAGCATTATATATTTCCCAAGTTTCCATGCATCTTGTAATTATGCAGTGATGGTTGTTTACATGCAGAACCCTGTTTGGCAGGGCCTATACATATAACAATTTTTTGTTCCTAGTTAGGTATCCCTAATTCTTCCTCAGTACAAGCAACTGTGTGAGGCACAGGAATTTCATCCCCAAAGCTGTTTCTGTGCCACAGTTGTTGTGCATGCAGTGCCACAGGTGCCCTCAGTGCTCTGCAGACACAGCAGCCAGTCTATAGAATACAGACACTGGGAAGTACCTGCTGCCTTGTTCCTGAAGTCTGGAAACACACCTGCAAGTCTGGTCTCTATGATCTACAACAAATAAAAACTGCACTATTTACTCCTGCCCACAGAGCAGCTCACGAGCAGCAATGTTAATCCCCAGCTCACAAACCTGGACAAGAGTTACACATGGGAAAAGGCAGGGATGTCAGGAGATCAGAAACAAAATGCTTTCTTACAGCTGTCCTGGGTTTAGTGTAGGATGTGCACACAGTATTTATTCTATCCCCATCCCCATGAGCTGCTGGAACCAGGTGGGGCAGTGTTTTCCCAGGCCCCTCCTTTGGGCTCTTCTGCTCATGGCCCATCAATGCCTTGCCCAGGACTCACAGGGAACTCCCTCCAGGAGCTCTCTCTGTTTAATGGGCCATCAAGGAGCCACTGCACGACTCCTCATCCCATTGGGAGATGCTCCCAATGCCCAGGGGGAGGAGCCAAGCATTCCCACCTGGAGAGAATCTGGGATTTGGGACAGGACAAGCAGCCCTGAGCCACTGGATTCCCAGAGGAGCAGAGCTCCCAGACCTTTCTGTGGGATCACTGCTTCAGGAAGAGCCCCTCACCTGGACTGCTCCCCCCACCCTGCTCAGGGTGTGTTCTGACTCTGGCAGTGTCTTTCGTATTAGTGCATTTCTTTTATTTTACTTTTTTCCTTTCTTCTTATTAAATTGTATTTCTGACTTGGAGCCTCTCACTTATTTTGCTTTCAAGCCTTGACCACAGTGTCCTGCTGGGACTGCTGATTATCAGGGGGAAGCCTTCACTGCTCCTGATTCCCCCAGGGAGGATACAAAACACTGCTGTGTCTACTCAGGACTGAAGGAAACACCCAGCCACACCTACAGCAACTCAATGCTGTTCATTCAACGAGGCTGGGCAAGAGTTTAGTGCTTATAAATCTAGTAAGACAATCCTTTCGGCAGAAAATATTAATTCTATTCATTCGCTCTGTTTCACCTACACCTTTGAAAAATAGTCCTATTTCTCATTGCTGGTTTTAAGTTTTTCCTTTAAATTAGTGTTCTGGAGTTGGTCACAAAACCCACAGACAAAACCACATAAAATAAAAACAAGCACCTAACCAGAGCAAATCTCATGGGCAGCAGTATAAATCACACAGACAGCAGAGCATCAGCCAGCCTTCACATGCATTTGCAAACACATTTGAGGATTTTCATTTTAGTCATTACTCACTGGCATCCAACCACAGGTAAACTGCTTCTGGCAGGGAAAAAAAAAAAAAAAAAAAAAAAGGATTGGTGGTAGGGTAGGGGGTTGACACAAAAGGGAGAAGGAGGGAATAGATGATGGAAACAGGTACAGAAACAATTTTTCCCTTCTTTTACAGGCTACTTCTTGCATAAAGCAACAGCTACCATGGTTTCAACTCCCTGAGCAAGGAGGACTTTACTATTCCTTCTCTAATGGAGATCAAAACCACAGGACAGACCTGGATGTGATAAATAAAGCCACATCCCAAATGTACCACAGGCTGGCCCAGTAACTGAGTAGAACTCTTGAAACATTACCCCTTTCCCAAATGTATAGCTGTTCAGACTTTCTGCACAAAAAAAGAGGAAGGTGAGACAGAACAGCATTTGATCTTTTTTCTGCTTCCAAGTATATTTCTGCGCAACCACTACCAGAAAAAAATTTGTCTTTATGTATGTACTGCATCTTGCATGCAGGAGTTTTAATATACATCCCCACTGGCAGACTAAGGCCACCTGAACAGTAAATGAGCATGTTTCACATTCTCTCCTGCTGCTCATACAGTACATTTTTTTCTGCTCCTTACCAGCACAGGAAAGAAAAAAAAGCTCTGGAATTTTTATCTGTAAACACACCTGATCTTCAACCTCTCACCTACAGTTTCTACATTACAGCATACATGATTCAGACAATATACAAGTATTAGATTCTGCTCTGGTAAGTTTTACCACATGAGATGGGATCCTGAACTACTTGGGGATGTTTGAGGGCATTGCAGGGCTGCTAAAACTCAAGGGGATTTGCAATAAAGCAAGAATTCTTATCTTATTGCAATTCCATTCCATAGTCATTCAAAGTAACTTCAACAAACACAGGGATTTTCATTGTCATGACTGGACCTTACTTTGAAAAGTAATGGAGCATTTGTTTGTTGTAAAGAAACTTATCTTATTGTGGAAATAAAGATAAAAATGGTATAAGCTGTTTGTACATATTGAAAACTAGGACAGTTACAGTGCAATTCCTACCATGAAAACATCTTTCAAATCATTAAGAAGGCAATTACTTGACTGGGTACTGGTGGCCCTAAAGAAGATGCACAGCTGGACAAGCAGAAATCCCCAATTTCAAACTGGGCTTACCCATTTGCTACTCAGACAATAAGTAACACCATTAAGTTCCAGTCTTCCCCTAAACAGCTCCAGGGATGGTGACTCCACCACGTCTGGGCAGCCCAATTCCATTTCTCACTAAAATCCTAGTTGCTAATTTTTATATTTAAAAATAAATTTAAAATCCTATTTATAAGATCACTGTTAGCTACAGTTTCCCTACCCCCTGTAATATCACACAGGGCAGAGTATGTCTTCATAGGAGAAAAACACAAAAAACATATGGAAAGTTAAATGGAAAAAAAATAAAGCAAGAAGAAAGGTGAGGGAATGGAACTTTAAGAAACCACAGGTGCAAATATATGAACTAGCAGGATATTTGTTCCATAACATAACATTTTGCAGCAAGAGCCTGAAAATTTGTAAATATGAATGCTGGTGCATGTTCTGTGGTCTTGGACTCTTCCAACTATTTATGATCAGCACTTGCATGTGCATATGATGAGAGCTGATTTACCTAAAATAAGAAGGATCCATCTTGCCCTAGCAGGTTAAAGAGAGAATGTGTACAATGCATAATAAAATGCCAGTTTTATTATGATTTAGAGGAAGGAAGATCCAAATGTGGAACAGACTGCCTGCTAAATAAAATCTGTTGGGGCTGCTGAACAAAACTAAGTTAATTTGGCAGGTGGACTCCTAACCCAAGTTGCTCTTAATTCACAGACGTTTTTTGCCAGACAAGGGAGTCTTGCTTACGAGGCACTCGCAGGGTACTAGGGTGGAATGCAAATTCAAATATGTTTCATTGTTCCTCAGGAAAATTCCCCAAAGGGTGCAGTGCACTGGAAAATAACAGAGCATCATGCCATCTGGAAGTTTACAGTAGCATAGATGCAAATAATTAGAGTTCAGAGCTGCAAAGAGAATCCCTCCCCTTTCTCCCACCAGATCTCCACAATTTTGTTTCTTCTAATTCAACCAGACACCCAAAAACTTGTGAACAAATGCAACAAGCAAGGTCACCCCCACAACAAACAGCCCAAGGCTTTTGGGGACATTTTTGTCCTTAGAGCTTCCAGCTCAGGCACCTCATTAGGAGCACACAGCCCATCTTCCCTGAGCACAGAGCTCACCATACTGCACTGAGTGACTTCTTGTCTGCTCATTAGCATGGACAGGAGTTACAGGACACCAAATTCACCATCAAAAGCAGCCATGTACCTTTGCTGAGCTCTCCCAGATGAGGATGGAGGCTCAGGGCTTGGTCAGTGTACCTGGAAGTATGTACAGACACAAGAGGGTCTCCAGCAGGACTACAGCATTGCTTATATATCCTTATACAAAGCATTAAGCATATTAAGCATATATCCTTATACAAATACATTTTTAACCTATACAGTGCCATTGAAGAGTTTCACATCAATGTTTATATCTAAGGATTTTCATTCTGACTCTATTAAAGGAGAATTTAGGAAAAAAATTTAAAAAAAAAAAACCACAAAGTGGCCTCCTGGTGACTTTAGTGTTCAGTTTCAGACCTTCAGCATAAAGGTATCAGTGATTAGCACCATCCCAAGGGCTGCAAAGATGCATCTTTGGTTCTCAGTCCCTTAATGACAATGCCCATGTCTGCTGTAGCAGTTATGCAATCATTCCTTTAGCCTGTGACCCGATGATGAGCTAAGATGATGTGAATGAATGTGACAGAGTCCATCCACTCTTTTCTTAATTCTTCTAAGATTACTGAGTGCAGGCTGGCAGGGGTTCAAAGGAGGAGAAACGCAACAATTCAATCCTGGCTTTTTCAGATTAAAAATCTTAGTGTGTGGTAGGGAAGACAGAGGAGTGATGCATCAATAGAGCTGAGTTAGAAGCAGTTCTTACGAAAAGCCAAACAATTACACTGAGTCTTTACTTTCAACCAACATTTGAAATGCCCAGGAAAATAACTGGGGAATCATTACACTGAGAAATGTGTAAATCATGTTTCTAGTGTGCATGACTGTATATTTAATTAAAACTGGATACAACAGTTATTGTGTGTTAAATAGGAATCTAAAAAGCACTGAAGTTGAAGACCATTACAATAAATAAGTACTGACTCTTGCATGCTAACTCATGCACGATTGTAGCAGGCTGAAAATGAAAATGTGTCCATTTTCAGCCTTGGAGGCCTTTAATAAACTATCATTCCTCTTTTATTCATTTGCAAGATCTGAAGGAGCTCCTATTCTTCATTCATTTGAGTAGAAGTCTCCTTTACCAGTGAGGCTGATGAAACCCTAAATCACATTAATGCTCTTGCCACTCCTCTTTCCTACTCTGTACAGAAATCTTCCACCACTCCCCACCAGCTTCATTAAGTCCATCCTAAATCCTGCCCAGTAAAGACCAGCCCTGTACTCCAACAATCAAAGGTCTGCAGGAAAAATGGTATGAGAAATCTTGCTTTTCAAGTCTTGACTTCTACTGCAGAATGGGAACGAGTGAAAAAAAAAAAAAAAAAAAAATCAGGTTTCTTCACAGCTGTGAATCAAATTCAAGTCCAGGGAAATTACCTGGTTGAAATGGGAAAGTAACCAAGAAAGTGCTAACAACTGCAGCCCCTCTTTTTCCTTTTTTATTAAAAAATAATAGAAAGGCCCATTAAACTGCAACTTGAAGAGGGGGAAAACAGTACCCTCCTTGGATGAGACATTCAAACAGATCTTGAAACAGCTAAAAACTGTATTAACAACCTTGTTCTGAAGAGGAAGAAACAATGACAAAGTAAACTGGACATTTCATGCCTCAGAGTGAAAGAAGCAGAGACAAAGCTGAAGAAACTCCCCAACTCCATGGCCAGCATTCCACTTGCTGAACTCCCCAACCACTTCTCACCACCACAACATTGGAACTCTGAGAAATGTTGTTTTTATTAAATGAAGGCCTCAACAGATTGAGCTTTCAGAGTGCAACAGCAAAAAACAAATACACATGACATGAAATCCTGTAGAGGACAGCCTCTTCTCCAGGTCTCTTGTTGCATGATATTCTGCATCACAGCATGACATGAATGAAGCTTCCAAAATTAAGGCAAGAAAAAATGTATTCAGAAATAATTCCACATTTTTTCACATCATATCTTGACAATAAATATCCTTTCAGACCACACGTATCTCACAACAACCTTTCCACAGCCCTGACCTACCAGTATCCTATTTATTTGAGCACTACTGAAAACCACCTGTGCTCAAAGCAGTCATTCCATCACCACATCCTTCCTCCAGGATAAACATGACAAATCCTACACAGCACATCCTCATCTCATGAGGTGACAGTAGCCATACACATTCTCAATTTTGGAGATACAGCCTTCCATCTCACCCAAGGAAGAGTAAGCCAAGTTTTCCAGGTAGTTGCATCTTAGCAATTCAGAATTCCCTCACCTGAAATCACTTCTGCCCTGTACAAAAGTAAACAGCACAATGTAAAATGTCAGATTTAGGAACAGGTCTCACAATCCAGGGAACTGAATATCATTTAGAGCTTCACACAACATCCTTTTGCAAAGAATTTCATCATATTGGTTGACCAAAGTAACCAGCTAGCTGGGGAGATCCCTTCAGTTAATTTAAGATAAACTGTGAGCTACATTGAGAGGACTGCTCAGAATTCCCATTAAGGACAATGTAGCAGCATCAAACACACATTTTATTATTTGGCTTCTCTTCCTTTTTTTTCTTTTTCAACATCACACCACTGGCACAGCACTGTGAAGTATTGCTGTAACTCTGCTGTTCAGGACATGGATATGCCCTAAAGGGCCTATCATTGATTGCTCTGAATAATATTTCTTAACTGCAAAGGAAAAGATGTAACAAGAATAAAGAGGTCAGCTATTAAAAAAATTAAAAGAAAAATAATAGTCTTAAAATATTTTAAAATGGGATTATTTTATGATGAAGATCACAGAGACGTCCCCTTTCCCTGAGTTGTGAGCTCCTCCTGGTGAAGTATTTTGCCTTCATTTACCAGACACCATTTGTAATAATTCAACTTCCTGGACTTTTCATTCCACATTCTGCATGGTGACTTCATGCTGACATCACTTCAACATAATTTTTCTGATATATTACTGGTTCTTTGCCAGCTAAGAGGAAACATTCTGACAGTGAAACTGAATATTGAGGAACACTGACACCATTCTGCAGCATGGAATTTGGTTTTTTTTTTAAATAAAAGACAAGAAATTTAAAAAGAAAAAATATGGAAGCTTTCTATTTTTTGGTTATTCTTCCTCACTACAGAACTCTTCACACCTTTTGTCAAGAGCAGCCAGACACACCACAGCCATTCTTTTGGGTAGAAACAAAAATATGGAAGATTAATTGGCCACCTTCAGGCACTGAAAGAGATGAGCATTTGAAATAAACATAAGGGTAAGAAAATGAGAAGTAATTAACCTTTCTGGCTCATCTGTCTCCCTGTGCCTGCAACCTGGCATGTAGTTTTGTCACATCAATGAGCAAATATCCCATACAGGCACCGGGACTTTCATCAGCCCAGCACTCCTCAGTGCTCTCTGTGAAATGAAAATAAAGCACATTTCTCCTTCTGAACCATCACCAGCACGGAAGTGAGAATAGAGACTCTATTTCCAAAAGGCAAAAACCATTTAAAAATGAATTCTTCATTAAAGGAAAAGCTTTTTTTGTCACATTTAAGTAACTGGTCCAGGTGTGTATCACTGAAATGCAAGAGTGATTTTTGAACCAATATCCTCTATATGAGATTACAGTATGTCTGGCAATGGGGAGCTCAGCTTTTTATCCCACCAGTCACCTCATTTTTTAACTCTAAATCAGTTCTAACTGTCTGATTCACTGCAGGAGTAAATCAGATCACCAAAAGAGTTTGGGGTGGAAATGCAATGAAGAATTATTCAGGAACAGGCTTGCAATGAAAACTAGGTTTTCACTGTTATTTAAATTATAGAAGAAGGAAGAACAGAACAAAACAACAAACCTACATGAAAATTCTGCATTTTTCTGAGCATAATATGCAGATGCAGTCCTACTGTATAATCCTCTGGTTTAGTAACCTTGCATTTTGTTTTTCCATTATGTCAACAGAGGACTCGGTTCTATAGGAACTACTTTACATACAGCCACTGCATGTTCCAACTAAAAACACAAGAAAGAAAGAAAAAGCAACACACTTCTCACATCACATTGCTGTGCTGAGAGTGCAATCCACTGCACAGCTCCTGCCCCACACAAACAGCCCAAGAATTTCTCAGTATCTTCTGTACATGGGCTGGGGAGGCACAACCACTGCAGGACAAGGGTCCTCCTGGACATTCAGCCAAAGGAACAGGACAGTTCCTGTTAGTTCCTTAGTCCTTAATTAGCAGTTTTAAGTCAAGATCAAGAATTTCCTAGCACAGAAGCACTTTTCTGGGACAAGAAAGTCAGAGGCAGCTGTGAATAGCCCTGCAGTCCCCTAACAAGCAAGTTAAAATTTCTTTAACAACTGAACTGAAACTTCACTTGTCTAAATTATTTTAAACTCTACTCCTATTGTACTGAGAGGGAAGTAGAACCTCCCATGGGTGTTTTCAGAGCTCACAACAGAGAAAAGAATCCTTTTTCTTTAGTACCCTTTTTATCCTGGCTAACAATGACATTGTGAAGTGCACGCAGTGATGAAGACCACAGAATTTCATATACATTGACTCCTTTCCTCTTTAACTCCCACCCACTTCCCCCAGCACACCCCAGAGTGACAATCTCCTTCAATTTGTCCCATGAAAAGCCTGTCATGAAAGTGAAAATTTATTCTCCATCACCATATAATCTCCACTGATGAACCATCAGGAACCTCTATCAATTTACACAAGATAAAAATATCAGAAAAAATACGAGTGCTTTTCAAACTAACAAAGACTTGACTGATTTGAGTTGCACACAATCTCCAGTCATCTCGAGCTTTAGTTCTCCTGTACAAAACCAGGCAGTGATGCTCTCCTGGAGAGCACAGCCCCTCATCTTGCATCCTTTTCTTCCCTTCCTGCATCACACACACACACAAGGGGAAGATCAGTGCCGTGCCCGCAACGCAAAAACAACCAGTGACAGCAAGGCTGCCAAGCTTTAAACAGAACCTTGGCAGTACAAATTTCACTAAAAAAAGACATTTTTTGGGTTGGTTTTTTTGCTGTAGGTCAGTAGTTTGAATTCTGTCCAAGTCAACACTGCACAAAGGTTGTTATGTGATGTTGAGGTGCTAAGTGATCTCAACTCTGACAGGAGAATCTCACCAGCTTCACTCTCTGACACGTCTGCAAGGGGTGACTGCATTGAGCTGCTCCCTGCACAAACCCACGGAAAAACACCCTCATTAGAAGTGTCACCTTTGTACCCAGCTCTCCACAGGAAAACTGAAGACTCCAGCAAAAAAAGTGAGCTCATCCATCCTGCAGCAATTCCCTGGAGGAAACTCAGAGATTACAACCTGTATCTGGATTTACAGGTGACTGTTTTCCCTTTGGTCCATCCAGACCTTTTTACACGAGGCAATAAAAACTAACAAAGCAAAAAATTAACAAGTAACACCTTCTGAGTAAAAGGAAACAGGGCTAGTGGACCCAATAATTGTGAAGAACGGATTGGATTTTATTGTTCCAAGTGACAACAGGAGTTTCTATAAAACCAACAGTATGCAAAAGGTAAGAATCCCAAATCTGATGGAGTTGAAGCATTTAATCTTCTGTTAATACACTAATTTTTTTGAATATGTGACATCCAATATTCATCCTAACATCTCTAACAACCCTATAACAGAAAGATTCACAGATTTTTTTACCAGGTTTGTTTACCCCAATGTTTCATTCCAGTCCATTCTCCAACCCCAGATTTTAAAAAACCATAAATACTACTCTCAACTCAAAAAACCACATTCAGTATTGTTGCATTTACAGGTTCCAGCTTTAGCATCCTAAACCCCCCATGCAATTAGAGATGGGAACTGCCCAATAAGCAGCAAATGTTTCCATCTCGCTCTGGAAGATCCCCAGGGAGATGATTTACAATCTGTAACATTTTTATAGATCATAAGGCTGGTTTACATCACTTTTATGAGATGCTTTAAAATTTATAAGTTTTCATTTTCCCCTCCCTTGGAGTCCAGTTATTAGTGGAGAGAGGTTTTAGAGGTAGCAGGGAAGAAGGAAATGATCAGATTTAAAAACAAACAGAAAAAAAATAATTTGTGGAATATTTCGACTCCTTCATTCTATAAAAGAATGGGGAATAAACTAATTTGGTAGGACAGTGCTTAATATTTTGTTTTTACACTTCCAAATCCATTTATAACCTATGTTACAAAATATGACAACATTATAATTTAGTTTAAGTATTTAGCTCAAAAATAACGACTTTAGAACAAACATTTTATTTTAAAAATAGGTTTTAATTGGTAAGCAAAAATTTACAGAGCATTAGAAATTTCACAACAAAGTCAAACCTAGAGCACCATAAATTTTAATGCAGTAAATTACTACTCACTTCTGCTATCATGCAGAAGAAAATTCTGACAGTAATAAAAACCCCACACGCAAACCTAGAATATTTTTGTTCCAATATTTAGAATTATTTCTCTGCAATTCTCCTCTTTCTTTTGTATTTAAAATACTTGAACTAAGTGGCTAATGTTATTTACAGGGAAGAGAGGAAAAATACAGATGGAGAACCTCAAATAAATATACTTTACACTGTTTGATGAGAATCAACTGCAGAGATTGAACTCTGATCAAACCAGCTCTGAGCTGCACAGATACATCAGGATCTATGACTTAATCATGCATTTTCCTTAGGGGGCTTCAGAAATTTTTAAATAAATATTTCACTATTAATTACATGTAGTCTCCAGATCATTTTAAGATACTTATCTTGAAGATTCAATCTTTGCAGTTGAAAGTTATGGTTTTTTATCATATGAACTGCCTTGGTTTTTAAAAACCTACCTCTTTTCACCAAGGTATTCACTACTATCTTTTTTAAAAAGCTGCAGTATTATATTTATCTTTCAAGAAAAAAGAACTTAAGACCCCTTTTTCAGCAAGATGCATAAAACTGTCAGAAGGTGCATATTCAAATTCAATGGAATGGCTTAACCCCATCATACACAGGGGTTCTAAAGGACAGGTTTTCCCAACAAAAGAAAATACTCAGCCTTTGAAACAAATCCTACACTACATATAAATGTCATTGTACTCTTAATTTCAAAAGTAAGCCATTAACATTCAAGTAAATGGAGTTTCGTGGCAAATGCAAGAGGAGAAATGTTGCTAGAAGAGCAGTCACTTCCTACAACACATGGATGAAAATGTTCCAAATTTACAGCAATACTTTTAAGTGAAAAAAAAAAAAAAAAAGTAGAACAGAAGTCAAGTGTCTGATAAATATATGTAACAATCACTTAAAAAATAAAACAAAACACACACTCTTAGAGCATCCAAAGGTCCTGACATACCCAGGTAAGCAACAACTAAGCTGAAAAGAAAAGAATAATCAGCAGAGCACAAATATTTCCAAGGTGGTCAAACACAGCTTTTCACTCACACAGAAAATTGACAGTGACAATTTTATTTAGAAATTAAAGGGTTGTTTTCCAAACAAATCTGTGTCTCAGTTCCATTAATCCATAGGTCACCCAAAGTAGCCTGGCAAAGGTACCTCAAGCCAGTCTCCACATCTTTTGGCTCAGAAAAAAAAAAAAAGAGCTACCTCTTCCCCTCTTTAATTCATATTACAAGCAGATTTAAGAGAGAAAAAGGGGAGATATAGATAGATAGGGTTTTGAGTTGAGTTTGGGGCAATACTCCAAATTTCAGTTTTAGCTGCAAAAACCCAGTAGCGCTGGCTCATTTCCCCATCCTTCTTTCTACCTGTCTCTCCTTTTCTCAGAAAGCTTCACAAGAATTCTTAAACAAAGAAACACTAAGCTCAGAGAGATGTGGCTCACCTTGATGACACACCTGCCTGCTCAGCAGCTGGACAAACACCACCTGGACTACCCTGGCCATGAGGATTTCAATCTACCAAAACATGTCTCATTCAGTTTAAAGAAGTGAAGTACGTTTTAAGCACAAAAACCTATAAAATCATCACCAAAAGGCTCAATTTGTATTGTTTACATTCCTTGGCCAAAGATGACAATCACATTTCACAGGTTATTCAATGCCTCATCAAAAGACATTAATACAATTGTAATGATCACAGTCAGATATCTGTTTTAAGAATGACAAACAGTTTTCAGAATTTTAGGTAAAGTTTTGCAAAGCCAGGATCTTCCATCACAACTGCTGAAGGACCAATATAAACACACACATAATTCTGGACCAGATCAACCAGCACATTTTAGTATTGAGGATCCCTTGTACAGAGATCTGTCAGCCAAAAACCTGTAAATACCAGTTCCTCAGTGTTCACTCCCCAAGAGCACAGGAATTATTCAGTGCACCACAACTCAGCTCCCAATACTCTATCCCAGACTGAAAGCACATAAAGCACCAACTCTAAGGACAGTTGCAAGCTTTGAACACATCAGTTCACAGCATGGAACAGCTGGGTGTTTTACATTCCACTCAGGAGTGCTTCATCAAACAGTCCAGCATCCAAGATTCCAGCACTCCAAAACATTTGTTATCTGCCTCGTGTATTGTTCCATGAGACAATAAAGGGCTCAATATCTCTCCCACTGCTTTATGAGGTTACCCTTTCCTCCCCTTGAATAATACATCACTACTACTGAAATGTGTGTTCCTCCAGTTGCTTCCAAAAAAACTTAAAAACCTCTCTCTCCTCAAATGCAGCCCAGTACAAAATCAGTAGTAAATCATCTTTATTATAAATGCAGACTGTTTTTCCAGCTGCATTTCCCTTCCAAAGAACAAAATTGTTTTGCTGGTGGTTTAACTAATATCACAAAATCACAGAACTCTGCACATCCCTAGGCAGCTGCTCCAGTGCTCTGCCACCTTTAACATAAAGAAGTTTTTTTTTCCTCATGTCATTCAACATCAAATGCCACAAAAGGATTCTCCTGATAGGAGAATCTCCCCAAAACAGCCCCCTCTGCTTTGATTCTGCTGTCCTGTCCAGTTCAGCTGAAATTAAACTCCAGACTACAAAAGAAGAGGAAATACAAACAGGCTTCCCTTGGAAAACAAGGTACAATTGTAAAAGTAATAGGAGAAGCTTTTGTTACCTAGAACTGGAATATATCACAGTAGGAGTTTCTGGTGTATAATTACACCATGTTGTGCATGCTACAAGTTCTCAAAATCATCTCAAACTTCACATTTTTATATATAACTGTATATTATGCTTAAACATAAAGATCCCTGATTATAGACACACATAAAAGTGTGAGTTATACTATTCCTCATTTTGGGCTACCCAGCATTATTAAACCTGAAAAAATATAATCCTGAAAACACTCAGAGTTATCCAGTTGTGTCCTGAAATAAAAAGTTTTCATCACAAAAAAAAAAAAAAAAAAAAAAAAAAAAAAAAAAAAAAACCACCCAGAAATAACTCTTTTTAAGAAATTAATTCAGATAGAATAAAGGTGCCCAGGAATCACTACTCTCTGGATTACTTCCTTAATAAGGTGTAGCATCCTACATTATGATACATTATGAGACAAAAATAAAAAAAATTAAAATTACTTCTGCATAAAATATGCATCATTTATGACAAGACTTTATTGTAACTTCTGGTGAGGATACACAGCTTTACATTTCAATTGACAGTGCTTTCATCTAGTGCTCCTTCCACAGTCTTCATGCTATTTTAAGATACAAAAGACCTATAAAAACTGTTAATATCATGGGGATATGTGATTTTTCTCTAGTATGTTGGACTCCTGTTTCCCCTACAGCAAACAGCTCTAGTCCAGCCCCACAGCAAGAGGACACGAGGATGTCCAACCCTAAAAAAGTTTTGGCAGGTTCTCAAACTAGAAACAGCCCACAAAAATCACAATTCATCTTTCTGAATAAATAGTGGCAGGAAAGGAGAAATGGCACACTATCCCCCACAGTCACAATGGCACAACAAGCTCTCAGGAAAAAAAAAATATATATATCACCCAGGAGACAGATTAAAAAGAATCC
Source organism: Zosterops lateralis (assembly GCF_965231275.1). Classification (NCBI taxonomy): domain Eukaryota; kingdom Metazoa; phylum Chordata; class Aves; order Passeriformes; family Zosteropidae; genus Zosterops; species Zosterops lateralis. The sequence goes on from NC_139768.1 coordinate 1,453,131, forward strand.
ATAAAATGTGATGAAGAGTAAAATTGGAACAGTAGAAGGGAAGATGAAAGAGATACATTCACATAAGTTTAATTACTGAGTTTGGGGCTTGCCTTACCCTCATCTGCATTTGCCTAATCTTGTGGAATTCAAACTATCACTTTCTTTAAACTTTCTTTTAAACACAGTCCTAGAAGTGGCACTCAGATTAACTGTCATTATTAAGATTATGACATGGGCAATGCAAATTGTTAAAGCTGCCCCATTCTGGACCAGAGGAGTGGAGCACACAGACACCTGGGGGCTGATTATAAGGGGGTTTAGAGATATTCTCCTTCCCTTTCTTTGTCTATAAAACACACAAATGTTTATCTGCAAAGTGGATGCCCTCTGTGGGAAATGCCAAAAGCAAAATCACCATCTCCCATCATCACTTATCCAGCTGGAATTTACCTTGTTCCTGAAAGAGTTGAGATATGTTTGAGTTTTGTCAAGGAGGAGATGAAAAGATGTTTCTCCCATCTCAGGGAAGTGCCATAAGTGTTACACTGACTATTGTCTGATGGAGCAGTGCTGTCACAACCACCCCTTATCCTCTGTGAACAGTGAGAATGGCAAGATTTTCATCTAGCCTTAATAAAATAATAAAAATCCAAGTATAAATGGTTTTATTCAGATGAGAAGCATTTCTAATCCTTTAAATTCATCTCAATAGATACTTCACACCATCCCTCAAAATTCAGTCCAAAAAAAACACTCTTAAAAAAAATTTAAAAAAAAATTATTAATTCCCATGCTTTATCTCTACTAGCAAGTAACTTAAATCAGTGTGAGTGAGGAGATCCTGCACTCTGAGCAGTGAAGCAGCTGGTGCTGATCACCAAGTGCTCCCAGAATAGGATTACAGGGCTTTACTGGGAACTAGCACTGAGCCAGGGCTGTGGGTAACTGCCCCTTATCAGCTCTGGGAGTGCTCCTGGAGAGCATCTTCCTGTTGAATTTAATTTGAAAAAGCCTGCCTTGTGAAGTCTGAAATTGCTTCGTGACACAAACCAAAAGGTACCAACTGTAGCAGAGACTGATTTCAAAATTAGCCCAGTCATTTATAAACTCATATCTACACACACATAACACTTAAGTCCCTGGTGTGAGATCAATTTTTTTTTTTTTTTTGAGACAAATGTGCAGAGTATCCCCACCTGCATTAGTACAGGGGAAAAAAAATAAAAACAATCTCACAGCTTTCACCTGTGCTGAGAAGTACTAAGGAGAGGCTGGACAAAGGCAAAAAAAAATACTTGTTTATTCAAGTGTGTTGTGCCTCAGCTTCTGGACAAGACACAGCTTCTGGTAGCTCAAACCTCTTTGTGCTGAAGTATCCCCAAAAAATCCATTGTTAATGAACTGCCCTATAGTGCAGAATGCCTGAGTGACACCTGATGCCTGAAATTCTGCATAAATCCACCAGGGAAGGTGTTAAGTCATAGAAACCAAAAGCAGAGAAGCAAAGTGAGAAAGCAGAGATCTCTAACACACCTTATAATGTTGGAACAATTAATTGCATCCTCCCCACATCCTTACTTGAGGGCAGTAAGGAGAAATCTCTGGCTCAGACTGGATCTCAACTAGCTGAGTTTCTCCTTATTTTAGGGCTGGAGCAGGTACCTCAATTTCTGCTCTGGGTGTGAAGTGGAAATGGATTTTTATTGGGAGCTGAAGGCTTGGCTGGAGTTCCCAAGGGCAGCCTGCAGACCACTCACCACTGATTTCATTATTCTCCTTTTTCCCTTCCCAAAGCTACTTAAAATTGGATTTCAATGGCAGTAAATTTGTCTAAGAAAAAAAAACCAAAAACTTCCTAACAGGCAGCTACAGTAACTCCCCCCTGAAAACTGCTCACATGACTCCTTCCACCCTTCAAGGAGAGATGAGTTTTTGGGAGTTAAAGCAACTCATTCTGCCACAGCAGAGACAGGTAAGAGCAGTATAAACTCTCATTACGAGTGCCACTCCAGAGAAGAGCTTTCAGAGATGACACTGATGGAAGTTTATGCTTGATAAATCAATATTGCATATGAATAGTAAGAAATAAAGTAATCAATGGATTACAATTATGTATGTACCCCATCAAGACAGGAATCAGTCATTCAAAGTGGGAGCTAAAATAAAAATCTCTCTCCAGATGAGCTAGTGGGATCAACAGTAATCCTTCAAAGCTGGAAATGGGCACCCTACAGCACTCCACAGAGCTCAAAAAAATACAATCTAAGAGTTCATTTGCACACTGCTAGTTTAGGAACATTGAGCTGCCTTTCAGCTGATAGATATCTCACAGTTTTTGCAGCCTCTGAAATAAATCCTTTTAATTCAAAGTGCGCCATTAGCATTCACAAAAGGTGACACAGTGCCCCAAACAAAAGCAGAGTATAGCCCTGAACAGTTATTCACAAGCCTCTGCAATAGGTTAATGCAAACAAACTCCTGTTTACTAACAAGCTGGCAATTAAAGCCCCAGAGCATACACCTTGCTTCATTTCAAACCCTTGTAATTTGTATGAAAAAAAGCCTCTAGGAGAGGCAGAATAAAAACGAAGTGTCTGTTAAACTGAGAGAGCTGTACCTAATTATAAACCACAATAAGATTCAGCTGGTGCTTTAAAAACATTTGGTCTTAGTTTCCTAATACTAGAGCTTAGCAGTTGTCCAGCTAAGCTTTTCTAACCAACCTCCCAACTATAAATCCTCTAGTTTTCCAAAGGGAATATTGTTACCGAAAGAAAACCATGAATATCAATGTATTGTCTTCCAATTTGTATTTGTTTCTTACATTCATAGCAAAATTAAGAGTTAGAGTTTGCTCCCTACCTTTCACACCCACTTTTCACAGGTGCAAAGGGTTTTGTTAAACAAGCAGGAGAGAATGAATCCAGAGAGTTCTGGGTGTAGAATCTGCCACCCAGCACAAAAACAGATCAATCCAAAGTCATTTCTAGTATGTATCATCCAAAATCTCTCTCACCCACTAGTATCCCATAAAACACACTGAAATCTTGATGTCAGTCTAGTTTTGCTAACAATTAAGAGCTGATGCAAAAGCCAATCACTAAATCAATGCATGTGAAATGCATTAATTGCATTTAATGCATCAATGCATTAAATCAATCAATGCGAAATCTAGTGGATTCACTTTAAAATATTACATGTAATAATTGGACATGCAATAGAATTGTCTTCTTGGAGGCACAACAGGCGCCTCCCCATGGTTTCCAGACAGACAGACAACACATCTCAACACTTATAATAATAAGTAATATTCCCTTGCCCAAAAGGAGGCTTGGTCTGAAATATGGATGTTTTTGTCAGTCTTCTAACTTAGGCTTAACTCTTTTTCAGCCCAGATATTTTCTACACTTCAATCTTCTCACTGAGACAGTCCTGGAAAGGATTTCTGCCTTACCTGGCTCACAAACACAAACCAAGTCTCCTAAAATGTACAAAAATGTAATGCTCACAAAACGCAAAAGTGATCCAAAACAGAGCAAACAACTAAGCCTTATTTGTTACCCACAGAGACTCCCAAAACACAGAAATCTGACCAAAACACTGCTGGATTCAAGGGGTGGGCAAAAAGAATTCCACCCTGGGTTTGACCCGGCTGCTGTTGCAGTCAGTGGTGACTCCCCCAGTTAATTCAGTGCAACAAGGTCCATTTTCCTGCTGGGGAGCTGCAATATTCCTATTTCACAAAGGAGAGTGTCAGGAGAAAACAGGCAGGTTTCTGTCCTAAGGTGATGGGAGCAATCAGTCTTTCCCCTACCAGACAGACAGTTAGACCAGAGAACTGCTGTCAATGCAAAAATCCCTCAATGGAAGAAAAGATCTTTCTTTAGCCCAAAGAGCTGACTATCCACATCTTCAAGAGAGGCAGAAGTTTTGCTACTCACCTTGCTAAAGCTTGATCAAAGCTATTTTTCCCCTCAAGAAAACGAATTATTTTGATTCTCCTTAGTCATTGAATCAAAATAATGTACAGAAACACGACCACCCATTTATTTTATTGCATTCCTATAAAATTTCTGTACAATATTTCCTAACTATCATTTTTTTCCTCAATCCTAGGCTTTAAAGGTTTAATGGAACTTTCACAAAGTGATACAAACTCATCCTGTGAGTATCTGCACAAGATGAAAGTCTTGACAAATCGATGATGCCAAACAAACACAGGCAATTTTTTTGCCCTCCACATCTGCAAGCTCAGATCCTCCAGTTTGTCTGATCCAATAAACATGATCCATTAGATGATGGAGAAAACGAATCCCACTACATCGAGTAATATGAAAAATTAATTTGAGATGCTGGATTGAATCTCAAAAACATGGCCCTTTTCCAGGAGGAAGCAGTAAAAATTAGTATTGTTTGCTTTAGCACAATAGATATTTCATCTGGGTCTGCTGACTGAGATATAGAGCTAGATTTTATTCTAACTCTGAAAATTGAAACCTGTACTCTTCTGTCTTCCTATAGGCACAAAATAACATACCCAGGAGCATACATAATTTAGTAATTGTGCCAAGAGATTCTGAAAACAATAAGAAAAAAAAATAAATGTTTTATTTAATAAATAATAAATATATGGGTGAAAGTTTGCTTCATGCAGAGTGAGCTTGAGAAAGAAATGATGCAGTAGCTGCTTCCATCAGCAGTCTAGGGAGACATTAGAAGTTCCAGGTATGAAGGGAGTTTAATTTCTCCTTCACTGTGTAGATATGTAAGTGAAGTCACAGTTCTCTGGTTCAAGAAGTTCTGCATCTTTGAACCAGACAACACTACTGAACCCCTTGAGAGTTATATAAGCACTGATGATCTCCCCATTTCATAGAAGGAAAATTGTATTAGGACTAAGAAAAAAAAATTAAAAAATAAGCATTGCTTCAAAGGGGCCTAACTCCAAAAAGAGTTGCCATTTATATTGCAGGGCCACAAAATAAGAAACTTCAATGCAGTCATAACAATTATACTGTTTTATTAGTGCTATACAGCCCTTATTCAAAGTAGGATATAAATCCCTCATGGTATAATTTAAAAACTCTCTCTGATCCTAAAAGCTCATAGTCTAAAACCTTGACCCAACACACATTTAGAACATGCATTCTAGAGCCTGCACCAACATCCACAAAAAGAGAATGAAAATGTCTCACTTTCCTCCTTTCACTGACCTTTCTCTTTACTTCACCTGAAATTCAGCAGAATCAACATCTTGTAAAATCAGAGCCAGTTCTTATAACCACAGATTCCATTGCTCAGACAGCAGTAATATCTTAATATAAATCATTCAAACTGTTCACCATAATAAATACTTAAAATGAATTCTTCACAGACACTGTTACTTTTTAAGAACGATTTATGTAAATCGTATACAATGGCAAAAAAAATTTATATTTAAGACTTGAAATTGTACTGCTTGCATATCAGGCATCTGGACCCGAGCAACTGGGATATTGCCTTCTCTGCCTGATATTCATCACTATCTGTGCTTCACAGAGATCTGAGACAGGGAATGCACTCCCTAGATTTGAGGCAGTAAGATAAAGGATGGAGGTAGAAAGAACAGGAAAACTACAATTGAAATTAGAGTTTATGCCCTTTATCCCTCCCATGGTCCTTTCTATACCTGAACAACCTTCTCCTCCTCTTCTCCCAAGGGCTGTACACAGGACACTCCTCAGCTCCTGTTGGCATCTCCAGGTGACATGGAAAGTGCCCATCGTTATCCCCCTGAAAGGCTTTATACAAGTGGTTTATTTAACACACCTGGGAGGAAACACCCTGAATAGCAAAGTTGGTATTTTAAAGACGGTTATTCTAATTAGCAGGAGAACCCCAGGTGATTCAAGTTAACTCTGGCACCCACTACATGGATGGTGTAGTGACCTTAGGGGTCTGAGCACTAAAAATGCAAGATTAAACACAAGCTGTAAGAAGAGCTCGGTTACCATGAATGCCATCAAAACCTCTAAATTTGCAGCCAGTTTTAAAATGCACCCTCCTTTCTAAGCTGCAAATAGCAAAGTCCTGATGTGGTTGCCAAGAAACCAGTACTTGCAATTCACAGGGTTCACGTTTGAGAGATATTTGCACTCACAAACGTTTACAAAATCAAAACTGAAGCAAACCAGAAAATATGGTATCAACCCCTCTTATGATTTCTCAATATCACTGTTAAAAAAAGCACATATTCCATTCTTCAGATGACTCAAAGAAATGGACTTTGTTCCAACAGCCCTGATGGGATTCTCTGACATCTCCTCATGAATTATAGCACAGCCACTGGGGTCCTCACCAACATCAAGCTCTTCTAACTCATTGTCCCACTTTGTGGATTACTGCACTGGTTCACTGATTAAATCCAGAGTTAATCATGATCATTGTGCTGTAAAGCATCTTGGGAGACGTGACATGGAAAGTACTAAAAAATGCAGCTGAATTTGGTTGTGCTGTGTCTTCTCAAAGCCATTTATATGTTAAAGATTGGCTTTTATTGCATTCACTGTTATGTTCCGTACAAACTCCTGCCTCAATCCTATTTTCCTGTGCCATTTTTAATTATTAATATTTCTGTTTGCTACCAGAGATCTGACAAGGTTAGGCCCTGTACAGACACAAAACAAATGGCATTTCCCAGTAAAGACAATTCACAAGGTGTAACAGTCAATAAAATACAAGAAAAACAAGATGAAACAACTGCTGGAGACAAACAAACAGGAAGCTGGAGGGAAACCCATGGCTAAATCACAAACTATCCATGGAACTCTTTTAAACAAAATTCTTTGCTGCTTTTTAAATTCCCCAAAAATGTATGTATTCACCAACTTCAGTCATGCAATGCTAGTTTACTTTACATATTAATTCATTTTAGGGGATTAAGAATTATTAAAAATGCACAGTCAGAAAAGTTACGGGTAGTTCTGAAAATCCAAATCTAAAGATTTAGGATTTCTGCAATTCACCAGGATACTGCTACGTTTATAGTAGTGCAATGAGCAGAATCTCATTGCAAATTTTATGCCCTGTGATAGTTTTCTGTTGTTGGGATTCCACAGATAAATATTTCACAAAAGGACATCCTAGGATGCTCTTTGACAGTTCATCTGTCCTGAAGGTGCTCTGTAGTTCACTAGGTGATCCTTTGCTGTATTTACTCACTCAAACAGATGTGCTTCATCACTTCACCTTTTCTTTTTAATTATTTTTTCCAATTTTTCGGGTTTTTTTCAATTTTGTCCAGTAGTGGTGCCATTACAGAGGTATGAAAATGAAGAAAACAATATTAAGCCAGCAAGGTTAAATGTCTGTGAAACATAAATGGCGAAAGTGTGAAAATCATTTCAGGAATGAACAGCAATTGAGAAAGGCTACAAGGGCTCAGAAATGGTGTGACAGACCAAAGTTTGCCCAAAGTGCTTTTCAACACAGTCTCAAAAGGATGGGATGAGATGAACAAAAAGCTTCTCCAGGAGGAGCAAATCTCAATAAAGACTGAGGAATATCCAACATCAGATGATGAAACTTCCTTTCCAATACCCATTTGCAAAGAAAGAAAGACCAAGACTTGGTATAGCAAACCAAGTCAACTAGTGAGAGATTTAGAAACATATCCAAGAATAAATTTGCATTTTGCCTTTAGGAAATGTTACTTTATTTAACAGAGAAGAAAAAAAAAGGACTGGGACAAAGTCAGGCTCATGGCACAACTTTGGCCTACTTCAGTTGCATTGACTCTACCAGTTCTTGTACCCTGAATCCATACAGAACAATCAATTCTTATCTAATAAAAAACCTATCTTTAATGAGAAAATAGTCTTTCTTCCATTTACATTTGTTTGTCACCAGCAGCACAGTTCCTTTAGAAAAAAAAAAAAATCTGACTATAATTGCACTAAGATGATAGTAGGAAAAAAAAAAAAAAAAAAGAAAAAAAAAAAAAAAAAAAAAAAAAAAAAAAAAAGGGCAGAATAGTAGGTGGTAATTTTAAAAGCATCAAGCTCCATTCTTCCTTATCTGATTATTCCTGCCCATCTTCGTGTATTAAGGTTGTGTACTCACAGCATTATCCTATTTGTAATCCTCAAACACACAGGGCTTTAAGACCAGCCCCTCCAGATATCAGTGACAGGCAAGATTCTATCCTGCTAAGGAAGGATTATTGTCTTCCTGTTTCAGAAAAGCAAGAGAGGGGGAATCATGAAATAAATTAACATTGCCTGTCTCTGCAAGTCACTGTGACTCCCTTTGCTTTAATTTCTGTTGTTATTAAGGCTTTCATCTAAAGCCTTTCAGCAGAAACAGCAGAATAGAAATATAAACTGCTGCTGGAACAGGCTGATGCCTGTGATGACTGATGACTTGGATTCATCACTTTTTAGTCACTAAGCAAAGAAAGGAGGAGGAATGGGGGGGAATGGTGCTGTAGTAATTAGAGATCCAGGTTTATTAGTAAAGGCTGGTTTTATGCAGTCTAAAAGAGCACAAATCAAGGAAATATGCACACATGCAAAACAAGCAAGAAAATTTTTCTGTAACTTTTTATATAAATATATGAAGTGCAATAATAAAGCAGGGAGAGAGAACTGTAGTCCTGATTTAACTACCCAGTAGCTATGCCAAGAATGAAGTCAGTTTATTAGGTAACTGGACTAGCATCCAAATTTCTTTTCTATCATAGGATGTATTCTTTTAAATGATCAAGGTCACCCTTTGAACAGACTTTTTCTCCCTCTGGTTGTGCCTGTATTTGTGGTCCCCTCACTCAGAGGGGTCACAAGTTGTGATGTGGGTGCAGACCCACACAGAGCACAGCAGGCAGCAGCAGGTCACACATGGAAAACTTCATTTTTTTAATTCTATCAACTTATATACACTTTTTACAGAAGGCCAGGATTGGCCCAAGGAGGTCACAACCTCAGGGACCTCATTGATCACTCTGATCAGTCAAGTTCTCCTCTCAGAGAAGAACCATACAAAACACAAGATAAATTCTAAAAATACATATAGTTTACATAAAACAGTGTGAGAATCAGGCTGCAGAAGTTCAAACACTTGAAAGCAAGAAAATGCAAGGCAGCATGTACCAGACTTTAAAGAACATAAAAGGAAATGTGATTTTATTCAGGAGTTCCTTAAGCACTGTCCAGTTTGTCAGTGTTCACCATCAACCAGACATTTATCAAAGTGAATCAGCAACTGGCCACTCGCTGAGTCACTGCTCCTGATCCAACAGCCCAGAATACACATCAGGGTGTTGTTTACCAAGCTAAAAGGGAAAATAAGTTATTGCCATGAGTCACAGAGGGAAGGGAGCAACCACAGAAATGAAGATGAATGTCTGGAGCCCAACACAACCGGAAACGATCAACAAAACCCTGACACACAGACACGAGGCAGGAATGGAGTGCCAGGAAAAGACAAATACTGCTATAGATTCAGATGTCTTCCTCTGATAACAACCACAAAGATTAGTGGTTGCTGCCAGCTAAATCACAGAGAAAAATCTTCTGCTGTCCTGTACTTCGGCCTGGATTGTTAGATGGTATTGAACTGTATAATTAGGTTACCACCAAATTAAATGCAGCAAAAGTTCAGCTGCACTTCATACAAATATAAATATGCTAAATTAAAGGCTTTTCTCACTGAAAATCAATAGTGATCTAATCATGCATCTCTTTAACATCGAAGATGACATGTTTCCTTTCCATTAAAAACCTGTAGATTTGCCATTATTAAAGAATCAAATAGAAAAATATGAACATTTCAGAGCCAGGGAAGAAGGAGCAGCTCAGCTCTGGTTCCAGCAGACAGAAACTCATCACCAAGAAAATGAACTGAAGAAGGAGGGTGTTTCCAGCATACCAACTAAAAAATATAATCAGGAAGAGGATTAAAAGCATGCTTGTTCTGAATGATTCATGAAACATAATTTCTGCTCTTGCCTGGGTAATTAGAAGGCTTTCAACTCTAGTTCAGAGACCTGGGTTGGGGCATTTTTTATTCTCAAAACTACTGAGCTAGAAGAGTTTTTCTTCCTTTCAAACGTTGACATCAAGGCAAGAGATGTAGAAATGTAAAATATGCTTTTTATCAATTAATAAGAGTCCAAGATTTTAAGTTCCCCAATACCAGCCAAGGGACAAGAAAAGCCCAGATCACTTCAGGGTGAGTTTCTGAGGAAGCATCCCAAACTACAACTCCATCATACTCCTGGTTGGGAAGCAAACACACGAAAAAGGCAAATAATATGTAATTTTAAAGAACAGCTACAAGGCAAAGCATATCACATTCACTCACAAGCTTTCTTTTTTAGTCTGACTTTCATTAGTAAAAAAAAAGGCAAACAAAGCATGATCAAAACTTTACTGCTGACTCTGCCTAATTACACAACTACTTGAAAATTCATGGCAATTCTCAGCACAGGAGTCTAACCTGAGTGCCTGTGCCTGCAGACTTACAAACATCAGGCTTATGCGATTTTTTGTGCTCTGTGATGGGCTAATTTATTAATCTGCATGTTGCATTATGTGTTAATGAGTGTCTTACACACGATAATGCACAAAAATTCTAATGCAGGATGAGGAGCTTTCAGATGTAACATTGTCACTGGAGCTCAGACAAACAGAGAGCTGATAACAAAATGAATGTCACAGATCTGGTGATGAAGCATGAAAATGCTTCCTGAATGAACTAACTCAGCCTCTTGGGAGAGTAAGAAAATTCTTCATACAACAACAGAAGGTCTGTCTTATCTTTAACTCTTCTCCAAGTTCTTAATTTTAATAAGTTTTTTGTTGCTAGAGATTGTGTTATTCCTTTTTTCATAAGGTATCCACTGGTAGTTCCTTTCCAATTTCAGACTAACATTTTTAATTCTGTAAGACTGTCTTTAAGAAATTCCCTCATTTATTGGTGTTACAATAAGTATTTGTATTGCTAAATAGCTCTAAAACATAAGTAAACTTTTCACAAAGGTTTTATGCTTTATTTTGCACAGACTGCTGAGCAACAGTCACAGCTTAACCCTTTTACATGGTCTGGATTAAAAAATGACAGGAACATGAAATATCCTATATTTTCATCAATCATTTCAGCCATACAGTCACAGATCATTTTCCCATCACTTCTGTAGGGTTTTGGACTCCAGAAAGATTATCCATAACAACGAGTAAGAGGAAGAATATTTGTCTGTTCTCTAATCCTTTAAAAGAATTGTTTACTCTCTTCTAAAACAAGGTGGTCTGCAAGTTGTGCTTCCTGGAGCCTTTAGCAAACTGAGACTAAAGAGAAGGAGAGGGAGGGAGGAGGTTCAAAATAAGTTCCAATTTTAAGTTATTTCAAGTCAGAGAGGCATTAAATTGAATTAATAAATTAAACGTCACATAACTTTAATTCCTGGCTCCGGAGTACCCCTTTATTAAGACTCTGCTCCTTGGAATTAGTGTATCTGTTTGTGTATGTGTGTCTGAGCACACCCAGAGCCTTCTGGCCAGCCCACATTCACCTGGTTCATAGGAAGGTGATTAATGACAATATCTCAAAACTTTAATGGTTTCTGTTATGGTGGCAGAAAAACAGATAATTTTAGGCAACAAAGTATAACAATAAAGATGTAATGAAAGGTAGAAAACTCATCAATATGTTTATTTGAATAGGTCAACTATTCTTGACCTCAGTAAAATCACATCAGTGACAGGCATAATGCACACTTTTTCTAGAAATCAGTAATTGAGATTGTTTTTAAAGTAATAATGACAAACATCTTTTTCTGTTTCGAAACAATAAACAAGAGAAGAACCCAGCTTTCCTCCTTGCCTGTTCTCTCCCAGAGCTGCATTTCTAGATATGACAGGATCATACTCAGTACAATATTCATTCCCTGTTTAACAGCAATAAAGCAGCTGGAGCTGTTTCAAGGCTGCAAAGCCTTAATGGTCATGGGTACTTGGAGGTGTATTTTTATATCTGTCTTCCCCCTGGCTCTGGGCATTGAACAGACATGAATTGTGGTGCTGTCCAGGGCCAGCAAACATTGCCTTTAATTTACAACAGGAGAATTGCAGAGAATGAGTGTCCTGACCAATGTTACACATCCAGGAATCTGTGGCAGAACTGGGAAATTCTGGTTGAACCATCAAGTGCGTGAACTTAGTAAATTAAGGAGACAGAATGCAAAAGCAGGTTTTCTGACTCCACAGCATTGACACTCTAGGGGATGTTTGTACAAGACACTGCAGTGCAGTGGGTAACCCCAAAACTACCCTGACATTAGTTACACTGGGAATACAAAACCAATGTCCCATAAAGGTCAGTACTCTTGGATATCACCTACAGAGATGAGAGGCAGAGCAGCCTGGACTGCACTGAAATCCATTCTGCCACAGAAATTGCTCTCAATGTCTCAGACAATACAATTTGTTTAAGCCCAACCCAGCAGGTTCTACTGCACTCACAAATAAATTCCAGCCCAGGACACAGGAAATGAAGTTGGTACTTTCTGCTCTGTCACACATCTTCCTGTTTGGGAAAGCCAGAGAATACCTTGTGGCTCAGCTCCCTAGCTTTCAAATAAGGACAATTTTTTGCTAAGGATGGGATTTTTCTGCCTCAAAGGCAAATTGAAACACATCATAAAAATTCAGGGAGCATTGTGAGCATCCCAGAGAAATACTACTTTGTTTTTTTCCATTAATTTCTCCAACTCCAACGTTATCCTCAGTGAAAGAAAACTTACTGCTGCACATTAAATCTTTACATTTACTGTTATTAATCTTTTACGTTCTAAATGTAAATATATTCAATTAAACTTACGTTGGATCTCTCTTTGCGAATAATCTCTCATTTATTTTTCATTTAAACAAACTTGAAATTCTTCTTTCCCTCCAGTTACTTATTTGTAGGTTACATTGGCATATGATAATATTTCCTAGTTACAAAGGTGAGCCATGCTGGCAAAATTGCCTGTGCAAAAACAAATCCCAAAAAGCAAACCAAGAGAAACTATAGTATGTTTTACAGAAAAAAAAAAAAAAAGGTAGAACAACTGTCCTGTAATAAGTACAACAGTTCTAATTCATAGTTGCACTGAAGTGATGCCCTTAATAAATGACTAGGGATTTCTCAGTCTGTGATTCCCTCGAGTGAGGTCTCCACATTTATTTGCCCTCTGTGATGTGACAGAGCCTGATCATCTCTCTTTGCTTCCTGTGAACTGCAGGGGAACGTGCCACCCTTCTTTCCCAAAGACTCCCTTTGAATCACTCTCTGGAGACTCATTTCTCTCCCCCAGTACCAGCAGGAGTGTCTACACTATTCCCTCCTGCCCATAAAATTATCACCTCCACTGAGGTGTCCCTTCCGCTGTGTCGCTGCATCCATTGCACAGCACATCCCCAAACTCCACGACACCGGTCAATTCTTGAGGTCAATCCCAGGATGCTCATCCAGACAACTTTTGGAAAACCATCTCTTCAACCCTTATAATAAAGCCATCAAGGAGGATAAAGAGACAGATATTGGAAAACAAACCCTGAAAGGCACCTTTGTTATCACAGCCAGTGAAATATAGATAGGGCACAATTAATAAATCAATCAATAAATGAACAAGAGTAACTCAGGAACTCAATATGGAAGACAAGAACCAAAGAATGTCCTTTACAAATCTGTGCACCATGGACTTTACCAGGTTCCAGGGGGATAAAAGCCTTAATATTTATAAATATTCATAAAGCCTTTGTGGTACTTCCTTAGAAATGCTCTTCATTTAAGCATTAAATGATAAGAAAGGCACAAGCAGGAAGAATTTGATTCTGGTATATTTAAATGAATCCATGATTGATGATTGTATAAAAACTGTGAGGAGTGAAGAGTCTGTCCTTTTTCATTATTTAATTTCATATATTCTTTCATTCTTTATTATTGCATTGAGGTGAATATTTCCCTTTCTGCAGCAAATCCTTCCCCTTAGGATTACACATTTGCACAAGAAATACAGGATTATCTTCACCTACAGGAAATGAGGAGATAATCTTTGTGCTGCATACTCCATAAACGACATTTCATTGTTAAAACACTCTTTTTTCCCACTGAGGCGTGAAGAAAACAACAGCAATTACTGTCCTTTCTGAAATATTTTTCCTACTTATGGTCAATTTTTGGAAAAAACAAATGAAGTTGCAGTCTCCTTTCTCTGATCAGTGTTGAAAAATGAGCACCTCACCCTCTAAACATGACATGGATTGTGAAATCTGCAGCTTTTAAAACACCCAGAATTTAATCTGACATGGTCTTGAGCAACCTTATCCTCACTGGCCCCTCCTCTGAGTAAGGGGATTGATAACAGAATCTCCAGAAATTCCTTCAAGAAAATTATCTTCTGATTCCTTTTACACCTCTTAGAATTATCTCTTCACTTGGTTGTCTCATCTTAACCAAAGCATTTCACTTTAAGTTACCACTTGAAAATGCAACCACAGGCCTTATTATTCAAGGTTTCTTTTCTTACATCTCTATTTCCATTTCTTTTAAAATAACCAAGTGACCAGGGCTGAAGTGTTTCAAATTACCACTACTCACTAATACCAAGAGAAAGCAATTTCTTAGGGCTAATTTAATGCACTTCTGAATCCTGTAATTTATTTTGATTCTGTGTTCCCTCTTCCTTTCCAGGCTCTCTGCCAAGGAAGTTAAAGAGGGTCTTTCTAGCTAGATTTCCAATATTCTTCACAGGTTTTTTTTTTTTTTGTTTTGTTTGGAGGTTTTTTTTGGGGAGTGGGGAGAGGGTTGAAGTCTACAAACATAGGTGGATGGATGGCACAGGACCAAGCTGCAGTCATTAGCCAGGATTAAGCCATGTGAAGCTGGTATTAAAGTGGAGAAAGCAGAGAAAATAAACATCTCTTACTGTGGCAAAGTATAGTTTGAGAACAAGGATGTGGGGATCTTCTTTGCTGGCCAGAGAAACCCTTCACAGACAGTCAGTGTCCATCACAGGAAGCATATTAACCTACAAAATTCGATTACATGACACTGGCCCACAGAAAATTTACATTCAACCTCTACAGGAGGAGCTACAGAAACAGGGTGATCAGCGTTTTTTAAATTGGGTTCAAGTCTTCTTTCCTAATACTGGATTAAAGAAGGCATTTTTTCAGTAAAAAAAAAAAAAAATTAGAAAAAAAAAGGCACAAAACAAGGAGAATTTCAACACTAATTCTCTGACCTCACTTGTCACAGTATCAGATGTGGGATACTAAGCTCAGTGAAAATGCTGATTCTCAGTGAGGTGTCTTAAAGGGGAAGTTGAGCTGTCACAAATCCTCATCTTTGTGCACTGAAAGCAAGAGACCAAATTTACCATTAGAACAGTCTAAGAAGGTGGACTGTCACCTCCAGAATCTCCTGATCCAACCAAGGCTGCTCCTATTATCACCTTGGTGCTGAAAACAGAAGAGATAAATGGCAAGGACAGATCTCTCACATTTAGCTCAGAATATATCAAAAAAAGGAATGAAGGTGGTGGCTTTTATCTTGTTTTTTCTAGAGTTGGAGATTTCTGTGCCTGAGTGAGCAGTAAATGCTCTTCATAGGGTAAAACACTATCTTAGGCAGAAAATACTCCTGGTGATACCTGCACTCCTTTGGTTTTGAAGTTGCCTTAACCACCCAAAGTAAATTGTTTTAACACTAATGCATTCTCTACATCCCGCCTACTAATGAATATAAACAGAGAAAAAACTTGGTGCAGAAAGGAAAATACAGCATAAGGAAGGAGAGTTGTTAGAATCAGGGCACTTAGGACTGCTCTCTAAATGAATGAATTACATTATGAACTTTTCCCTTTTGCTCTGTCTAGCCTGAAAAGATTATGAAACACCCTCTTTATTTTTTTGAGGCAGAGTAGAAGACAGTTAAAGGATAGTTCAATGACATCTCCTTTTCAAAGGCATAAGTAGCGATACAGTGCTCTATAAGACTAAAACATTTTAAAAAATATTTTGAATAGCTAATTGTAAGTTGAGGTTAAAAAAGAATGATCACTTTAAAAAGTGAACTCCCTGCAGCATCCTGTACTTGTCAAACACTGTTCTTCCAGTCCTTGATATTGATTAGGATTCCACTTGAAGGAGGAGATAATGAAGTAGATTATTTTTTCTGCACTGCACCTGACACAATCAGAAAAGCTGACACAGAGTATTTTCCTGCTTTCCAATTTGTCTGCCACACCTATTTTCCTTTCTTTGAAGGCCACGGGGGAGAACAAATAGGAATTAAATTAAGACATTGCAGAAAATAACTGAGAATGAGGTGCATTTAAATTCTACACAAGACACAGGAGGGATGAGTGGTATACAGCAGAATTCAATGTCATACCTTTGCTAACTATGAAAATCCAGAGTTAAAGCTCGTTAAATGGTTTCCTAAGGTTTGCTAGCCAGTGTAAATGCTAATATAGCACGGCAGATGTTCCCCCAAAATAACACCTTTCTCACTTTGGAGGTATTTTTCTTCTAACTACATATGCACACACAAAATCTCAGCCTGTTCACCTATCAAAGATGCCAGAATAAGCAGGTAAGTAACTGTGATTGTAAATTTATTCACAGAACAGAACACAGACAACAACCACAGACACTCCTGCAGCTGGACAGCACCTGGGGCTGGCTGACAGGGAGAACCTTTGGTGAGCTGCAGGACCACAGAGCCTTGAAGAGGCTCAGCCTATGGATCCTTTTATGCTCCTATTTATGTAGTTGCTGTCCAGCCAATATTACATGGCCATGCACTCCTGGTTTCCCAAAACACTTGTGGATTTTCCAGCTGCAGAGTAAAATAAGCACCTTTGGCATCTGTGACAAGAGCCCACCATATCCCCAGCCCACCCTCTCCTGCAGAGGGGAAACAGGGGTGAGATGAGCACAGCAGGACCTTTGCAGGGGCACAGGAGCACTCAGAGAAACAAACAACAGAACACACTGGTGTGGAGAGAATAAACCAGGGATGTGGCAGACAGAAAATGCAAAGGATTTTAATGCATAATAGTCAGTAAAACAGTCAGGAGAACATTCAACTTCTTTGTACCTTTAAGCCTTCTTAATGAGCCAAACTTTGTTGAGGCTTTGTTGACCTCAGCCCTGCAGCAGAGGAGAAATTTGTTTTCAAGTGACTGTAGCTGCTTGAGTGGCAAACAGAAATTCTGCTCCTTGGGAGAGGGAGCAGAGTCCCTGCTCCCCACCACACATTCAGGGGAACACAAACCAGAAATACATTTGCATTTATTTCTTGACCAGTTCACATGTCTTTTGATGAGCTTGATAATCCTGTGCTGGCTCTGGAACCCAGGATTTTTGATCTGTCTGGATAACAAATTATTAAATTACTAATTACCTGGTCACAGCCATGGTGAGAACAGCCCTTCCATCACAGGCCTTGTTTTGCTGTATTACCACAAGTACCTGCTGTGTGCTCTTTATTTTTAAATTTGTGCAGTTGTGGGGATTACCCAACGTTCTCCCACACTCGGGATGTCTGAGTCTCAAACAGAGAGGATAACCTTTCCATACAATTCCCTTGAGCATTTAAAAGCACTCTCCTGGCACCATTACAAGGTAAGTCTTATTGAAGTGTATTTTTAGGCTGCCAGATGTACAAAAGACACCTTTACTAGGTGTTCTGCCTCTAAACACACTGTGTGATGTACACTGTGACACACCAGCTTTTCAAACCTGCCCATCACACTTGTGGTTACCAATATTGGAAGATGCAATCCATGAGAACAAAAGCCTGCCCTGAGAGGAGCTGCTTTCTGCTACCAGGAAATGACTGAGAAGGATATTTACCTGTCAAGATTTAGGATAAAAACAGTTTTTGAGCCTGAAGTAAAGCATGCAGTGTTACTCCCATATGAGTGTGGTGCTCAGCTCTGATTTTTTCCATCCCACAGCAGCTTCACACAGATTCCACAAGGAGCTGGGCAGCTCCTTCCAGGTAAGGCTTGAGAAAACCTTCCAGAGGCTTGTCCAAGTGTCATGTACGATCCATAATGATTGAAATGAGGTAAAAGTAAAGAATATCCCATCTGAGCAGGGGTTTTGTCCAAGAGCCATCCATGATTCCCCTCCCCAGTCTCTGCTCAGCTTTTCTCCTGGGCTGCTCTACATTCTTCCCTTTAGGGGACATTAAATTTCAGAAGATTTTTTTTTTATTATTATTATTTTTTTATTATTATTTTATTTTTTTTTTTTTTTTTTTTAGGTTTGGGTATTTTTAAGGTAAACTTTGATATTGTTGAGAATTGCTCTAATAATCCCTTTGACCAAAGACTGACCAATTAACAATATAGCTAACGAGACACTGTATTCTGAAGATGGATTCCTTCTTCTCTCTGTATAAAACTCAAATGTATTATTTTACCTTTTTTTACCAAAATCATGTACTAAATCCCATGGACAGGGTAAAAGCATAAATGGGTTTCTATTTACCTGACATTCCAAATAAATCTCAACATGCTGGAGCTGTTTAGCCATAAATAACCAACTCCTGCAAACCTTTCTTTCTTTGGTTACCTTCAAACAATGCCCAACTGTCTTTTCCAAACTAAAGAAATTTATCATCCTTTTTTTTTTTTTCAATTTTGCCACCAATTCTTTCACTACCTTTGCCTGCAGTACCCACTGCAGGTATGTGAGGTGCACATTGCCAAGCATTGAACAGGCAGAGTTTGCTCCAGAGTCAGTCAAATCACATCCCCTTCAGGTCATTTGACTTGTCAATTCTCTTGCAAAATTGCACTTGCATTTTTATTCCTTCTAAAAAGCATTCACGTTGTGAAGTGCTACATTAATTACACATCAGGCTGTGCTGAATTACTCATGTGGCTGGAACCACGTTTGTGCTGCTTTATAATATTTCCAAAGTGATCACGCTGTGTTAAGCTGTACTCTAAAAAAAAAAAGTGATATTTCTGAGAAATATGAAATATTTTTTAATAAAAAGTATTTTCTCAGAAATTTGACTACGTTCTAGATTAATTTTCAGGTATATTAGAAAGCTCAAAGGAAAAGCATGGAAAATAAAAATATATGGAATTGAAATATTCCCTTTTAAAAAAAATTCATTCTGTAAGCTAAAAGAATATAAGAATATTTCACACTTTACATTTTAAATGCCTACTAAAACCTTCCACTATGGATATAGTGTTGCTTCTACAAGATACAGCCTTTAAAATAAATTGCTAAGATATAGCTTAAAAAAGGGAAGAAAAAAAAAAAAAAAAAAAAAAAAAGGAGGGCTTTAAATTCTTCTAAACTGACAATCAGGAGATACAAGCCAAACAAAAACCTTTTTCCTATTCCCCTTACCATGACTCTGCCTTTGATGAGTCACTGACACTGAGGAATGCCAGATCATGATGAAGACACAGCCATGTGCCTTTAGCCTTCCACACAGTAATAAATTATGATAATAAGAGACCTAAACCCTCATCCCAGGCACTTCTGCAATATTCTTTAGGAGAAGAATAAACCAACCAACCTTGAGCAGACAGAACTAGCAGGCTGAATATCAGAATCTCCTAAAGAAACTCTGTTATGGTCTGGGTATCTATTTCTGATGGTACCATCTCAACAAATTGGGTTTTTCAGATCAAAAGGAATTCCTTTACTCGTGTTATTAAGAGGCTGTAGAAACACTTGAGCTGCTTGAACAGAAAACATACATTTCCCTGTTTCTCAGCAAAGTGAGAGCTTCTGTAGGAAACCACCTCTGCTGCTTTCTCAGAAAAAAAAAGAGTAACAAGAATTACTTAAAAAGGAATGAAGCATCTTTGGAAACAGGAACATGGGTCAATACCTAAAAGTATTTGACAGTTATGAAAACAAAAGGTCAAACCCACCTCTTTGTACTGAAGCATCAGTTGTAAGGGGCACAAATTATCTGTTTTCAGAGTAGTGAATACTTAATACCTGAGCTTTAATCCAGATACTCTTTCCTAATTTGGCTTGGGTCAATACCACCCTTCAATAAAGGCATAAAAACTGACATGAAGGAGGCTGCACATTGCTACCATTATTACTAAAAATCTACTAATCTATTAAACCTAGATTTAATAATTTGTAATTTAGTAAGTTTAATTGAAACTTTTAATAGATATTAAAAGCAGAACACTACCAGTGCCACTAGCTTAAAGCAGCAGCCAGTCCAACAGATCACATCCCAGAATCACGTTGTCCCATATGACAAATTCTGTATTCCTTCACTTTTGGCAGAAGTTGGTTTCACAACATCCCTGTTTCTCTTGAGGTATATTGGGAGCTTGAAAGGAAAGCCAGAAATAGTGGTGTTCCTCCTTGGCAGTTAGCCTCAACCAAAAAAAGTAGTAAACTACATTTAAATCAGCAAGACATTTCTCACATATCACAGGATGGAGTTTTTAAATGAGATATCCTGTGTTGTACCAAGGGTGAACCAGCCTTCCTTGCCAGGATGGAGGAATCTTCCCCCAGAGACACAGCCAGAGTGTCAAACTTGTCCCTTCACCAACACAGAGCCCCGTGACCAAAACCCAGAGTCCCCAAACTGGGCAAGAGGAGCTCCAGTACCCAAAATACAGAGTCCAGGGACAAAATGAGGCTACAAAGCATCTCAGCTGGGGAGAAGAGAGAAGAGAAGAGAAGAGAAGAGAAGAGAAGAGAAGAGAAGAGAAGAGAAGAGAAGAGAAGAGAAGAGAAGAGAAGAGAAGAGAAGAGAAGAGAAGAGAAGAGAAGAGAAGAGAAGCCAGAGATGTTCCCTTGTAACTGAATGGATCAGTGATCACAAAAGGCCCCAGGGAGTGAGGACCCTGAGTTCAGCAGTTTCCAGGAGTTTTCCTCAACCTTAAATCAACGTTTCAGCCTTTATGTTCTGTGAACACCTTTAGCAGCACCTAGACTTGCATTCAAATAACCTTCATCATAATGTGTCTTGTGCACCAGGCACAATCATCTGTAATTTAAATCTCTGATTGACATTAATTTTAACATTGCTAAACTTACTAAAGGACTTGATAATATTTAATTTGCAAAGAATGAACTTGATTCATCTTGAGGAATATCTCATGCTGCTTTTTATTCTAGGGATTGTGGTTCTCTTCTTTTGGGGACAAGATGGAAAGGGGAAAGCTACAAGAATAAAAAAAATCTTCATGATCATAAGTATGTCAGGCATTCCCTATGAAATAATAATATCTGGGGAGTTCCAGCTGGAAAACAGTTGTGATATTTGCTCATGGAGGATACAATAGCTGAGTTGAAGAATGAAATACAGGAAGGAGTTATGTTACACTGTTTCCTTAAACAGAACCCAAAATAATAGTAACAAAAATTGCCAAGAAGAAGAAAATTATTTTACTTTTCATAGAAAAAGGATGATATGTAAATTCACTAATTGGAGAATTCATTTCACACGGTTTAGCTCTACAGGACATTCCTGTCTGAAATAACAAATGTTCAAGCACCTAATTACAAATGTTGCTATAAATAAAGTACTTTGGGCAACTATTTTAGTCATTATGCTAAATAACTACAGTAATCATTATACTTCAAACATGCTGAAATGTGGCAAGTGTTCAGATTTGGTACCCTTGCATTTTTATTCTGCATGTGGAATAAAGTGCTAACAGATATTTAACTTAGTCAATTGGATTCAGTTCTAATTTTTTTTCTTCCACTGACATATTCATCTCCAGCTCCTGATCCATTTCAGCTCATACTTATTCCACACCAAGCTTCCAACAATAATATCATTATCCTGACAGCTCCTATCAATTATTTCTTTTTAGAGCTGTTAATTTTTTGTGCTGTAAACATCATCAATAATCACACAGGAAAAAAAAATTATGAAAAAGTGATAACCATTATCTCTCCATTCTATTTTTTTCCTTCCACCACAACCGCTACACCGACAATAAATTGAGAATAAAGTACAAGCAACGTTTGAAGCGAAGCCCTGACGCCTCTGCAATTCACATTAAATTTCTGTAGTTGCTTCATCCTTCCCCACCCTCAGAATTTCTCATTTCTGTGCTGAATCCCTCTTTGACTTCTAGATAAGGTTAGGCAACTAAACTGTAACAAAAATACCAAAAGCACAAGTCCCGTCACTTGTAAAGGCATTGATTAGGACATCCATGGCTGACTCTGGACCTTCTAACCCCATTTTTTGCACACATTTCACGCCTTGGAATAGAATTTGAGTTTCTATGTGTAAAGACAATGGATTACAGGATGCTGAAGATCCAGAGGTGAGGCTTTCTCTCTGAAAAGCCACGGGGGAGGGGACCAAGTGCTGCAGACATGGCAGAGCAAGGGCAACAACCCCAGCCCTGCCTGAACACTGAGACTGTCACTGTGCCAGGGGCAGGGAAGGTCTGCACATTCCACCCTTGCAGAATATCTTGCAACACGTGTCTGAAAACAAAGACAGAAAGGCACAAAGCCCCAGGTCTGCTGGACCAAGCACACTGAGAGGATGGCAGAACACAGGGACGTGGCTGGAGGAGACTGGCTGCTCCAAAACTGCAGCAAAATGAGAGTGCAGCGTCCTGTGAGCATCTGATGCGATATATTACTTTAAAATCAGCGCTCCTGGGGAAAAAAAGGATGGAAAAGTTGTTTGGGGTGTTTTGTGAACAGCTAAGACAGAGGAAGCATGATGGTTTCAAAAGCAGACACTGAGTTGTGAAGCCTATCCTTGGATCAGTCTGCTCTGCACTCAGGGATCCCCTGGGCATTGCTGTTTCATCCAAATCAAGTCACAAAATAACACCTTCTTTTTATCTCCTTGACTTTCAGGAAGTTACTTCCCACTTGAGTCTTATGGGACTCTGGAGCACGAGGAGAGCCCACTTGAGACTCAGATAAAACCAAATACTCCTTGAAAACGTGGTTTCAGAATAGCAAAAAATAGCCCTCAATACTGTTTCTTCTAGATAAGATTTACTCTGGCACTTGGTTCATTTCTGTAGCTTTGTTAGACTATCAAAGTGACACTGATTTTATATAAATACCTTTATACCACACTCATCTTTAAAAAGAAGATCCTAGAAGCTCTGCAATTTCATATTCCACATTCTTCTTATCTACAAGAGCCTGTCTGCCAAACAGCTACTATTAAAACACAAAGCACCAATTTTACACAATTTTAATATTATCCAAATAATTTGCTGGTGTTACATTATCTCCCCTTATTTGGTTTTGCATGCATTTAAAGGAATCCATAACAAGTTTTGCTCTACTTAGCTCATTTTGCTCACTGTTAAAAGAAGCCAGAGAGATTCACCTAAGCAATACTGATCTCAGATGACAAAAAAAAAGGGTAAATAAGAATAATCACCTCCAGATACTTATTTTGCTGCCCAAGTGGCCTATCTGCCATGTAGTCTTTGATGACTCTACTACCACAGTCAATACCAGGCATCCCTTTAACATGGTGTTTGAATGTCAGAGACTATTTAGAACATGGATAAAGCAGGGATGGTTCCAGCTTGTTTCTTTTTGGTTTGCTATGCAGCACGCAGTCTCCACTGACTAAGGTGATAAAACCATAAAACATCGTGACAAATTGACTGAATTTTACAAGCCTGCCCAAAGTGCATTTTCATATTGTTTAAAGCTTTCCAGGGAAAACATGTTGGCAGTATTAGCTGGGCAAGGTACTGACATGCACAGCATTAAAAGGGAGATAATACAGTGCTCTCTGTGCTAAAAAAAGCCTCATTCTCCCAGCCTGTAAGCAATCTGCTTCTCTGTGTGCCTTGGATGGCTCCAACGGAGGAGAGTAGCTGCAAGCAGCTCTAAATAGGAGCAAGCAGAAGCATGTGTGATAAACAGCTACTCCTCAAAGCCTTTTTTTCCCCTCTGGTATTTCAATTCTTTCACAAGCTCACAGGAGACAAGCACTCTGACAGGGTCCTATTCAGGGCGTGTTTGGTTTATATTCCTTCTCCAGGCTCTGCACAGCACCTTGTGGTGTTCAATCCCTTTCTGCACCAACAAGTGAATTTCTTGCAGCAAAGCCTTTCCTCATTCTTTCCTGAGCACGGTAGGGCCCTCCAAATGTCACTTAAGATTCTTTAAGTTACAAAGGGAAGGATAGCTTAAAAAAATATGTGAATGGGATAACACATTTCTGCAAATCTGGTGACAACATCAGCAGCAGCTGTATGGGTGGAACATCACTCCAAGAGGCTGCAGTGCTACAGCCGAGTGAAACACAAGTGTGAATTTTCTGCTTGTATCTGTGCTCTCCTTTCACATTGAGATAATGCTTGAAACCAAGATATAAAATAAAAATAGACAGAACTGTGTTCTTTACTGCACTTTTCCTAAACATTGCTATATATTTCAGCTGCTGAAATACATCCTTGGGAGTGCAAATGATGAGCCAAAAATGCATCTTCAGTCATACTCCAACACTCAATCCATTCTAAAGCTCCTCTCTGAGCCACTCAGATGTTCACCATCTCACCAACACCACTAAACCAAAATCCTCCTCCAGTCTGGCAATACTTTGGCCTGTACAGTTTAGAACACCATTTGCTTTGTGCTGATCTTCAGCTAATTCAACCTACCACTGCTTTTTCCTGCTGTAACAGTTATAGAAGGTATAGATAGCAAAGCATTAAGTAACTGCTTGGCAAAAGCATGCTTTGTATCTTGGATGAATAAAAATGTGAGTGTATTATGCCCAAGAGCTGCAAAACTGAAAAAAAAAAAAAACAAACCCAAGAGATTACAAGTTACAGACAACCAGACAACTGATATATATATTTTATTATTATTATTTTACTTCTCTATTATCTGAGAAATTTTCTAATTTCTTGACCTGCTAAAGTTTATAAATATCTTGCAAATCGTGTGGGCAATAAATCTGCTTTTTTTTAATCATCAGTTTGTTCATGAACAAGCTGATCATTCTTCCAGGTGGACATTATTTTCTGCTACTCATACTCTCGTTATCTCCCCTGTCTGCTTATCTCCACACCAGGGATCATGAAAGGATTCCTACCAGGATTCATGAAAGGATCATGAAAAGAGTAAGAACAGGATGAACTTGTTCCCTGCTTCAGCCTAATACTCTGAGCTCAGGAAGCCAACAGTTTTCAGACCAGGACCTGGATATGGTTTCTATACATTTAATTACTCTCAGTACTTCTCTCTCTCATTAACTTTCCGAGACATCCCTGTATTGATGTAAAACCTTCCCTCTGCAGCAACCTGGAGTGGAACAGCCACATTCTCTCATGTGTTTCAAATTTAACACCCACTACTTTCACCTGGTGAATGTGCCTGCATTAGAAGAACCAGTGAACAGATAATTCCTCTCCATCTCAGTCAGGGTTTTAGAAACTTCTATCATATTCTTCTACAGCTGTCTCTTTTCTGAAGAAACTTCTTCACATTATTTATTATTGGATTCAAAAAATGCTGGTGTCGTGGAGAGAAGACAAAATGTCATTTTATTTCACCAGCTGAAAACACAAAACTGAAAAAAATATATATGTTTCTAGATAACATGAGCACAACTAGATAAATTGGCACACTGAGGTGGGAAAACAAATTTTGTTTATTTCCTGACTAGAACCAGGTTTTCATTAGGCAAAAAGCATTAGGGATGTTATCTTAACAAGCTGCTTGATGACCTGTTTCCAGTGAGCACTTTGGCTAGAAGGATCTCAAAGAGGACTCCCAAAGGTCAGAGAGCAAATAAAGCCTTCAGCCAGGGATCAGGCAACAACAAAAAGCAGAGAAAAAATCTGGCTAGGCTAATATGGTGATATGGAACACTTTGAAATGTCTGTAAAGACCAGCCTAGGTAGAGCTCTTAAGAATTGATGAAGGAAATTAAGAATTTCCTTCATAATGCACCCTAAGATAAATAGGGTATAGATAAATAAAGTATATTTATTTATAAGATAAATGAAGTATAGATGTGCATCCACTTGGCTACGGAAAAACAAACGTGTCTTCCTGCAGAAAGCAATTCTTGGTGAAAGGTTGCTGCAAGTATCTCATTTCTGGTTTGAATTTGTTGTTTATATCTTTAAACTGACTTCACCACAGGGTTAGAGGTTCTTTGCTTCCTCTCCCCATCACCAAAACAGAAAAATATTCGCAAGAAATCAAGAATGTAAGTGCCTTTAGAAAACATAAATACACCGTAAGTGGGATCATCTACTAGCAGGAAATTACATGTCTGAGAGGGAAAACAACCACCTAATGCAAAACATAATAAATGTTTGTCTAGAAAAAGCATATGAATATTTGATGCTTGAATCTATTTCTTTTTAAATTATCTCCAACACACTGTGGGCATGGTAAAATTTCTCTGAGATCCTTTTTCAAGCCCCCATTAGCCCTTTTCATAGTAAAACTTGCTGGAGAGAGAGATCTATGTGTCATCTCCTTTGTGTCCCTGCCTGCTGCAGGGAGGTTGGGCTGGATGAGTCCTGAGGTCCCTCCCAACCCAAACTGGTTTCTGGATCTGTGACTGTTGAATGGAGTGTTGTCAATGGCACTGAAATAGGATTTATGCAATGCAAGTCACAATCTCCATGTTCCAGACAAAGCTAAGCTGGCCTGTATTCCTATACTCTTACACATTCCGTTCCCTAATGATTTTTATTTTCTAGCAATACTCATTGGAGTATAAAATAGAGGACATGTTGAAGAGCAGCTGAGAAATTCATTGTTCTTACAGGAAACTTGTCTTCTAAGCTTCTTCATTCCCAATACCAAATATTTACTAATAAAGCCTTTGGGAAGTGTGTGTCTTCATTTTAAATAATAAAAATATACATTCCCAAAGCTCTGAAGGAATGAGAAAACAACTAGTTAAGCATCTCTCATCTCCATCAAAAAACTGTGTGCTGCAAATTAACATCTGCAGAAAGAGGATGTCCCCTTCTTTCCCACTACTCAGTCCCCACTGCAGGATGTGCAGGGCCTGGAATCACTGTGTTACCATGAACTTCTCAGTGTCTTTAAATATGATAATAATAAAATAAAAAGATGTCTCCGTACTTTGTGAATATAACTGGAGAAATTATGAATATTTCTCTTGGAATAGGACCTTAGGGTGCAAATTCAGCTCAGCTGTAATTGCATTTAAGTGTATGGAACAATTCCAAGAATAAATTCGTCCCACTATCCAGAAGGGTGCTTGCTTTATTGAATTAGGAGAATGGAGTGCACTCATCCTGTCCACAGATCCATTAGTCAGTAGTTATGACAGGCCATAAGCAAAATCTATTATTAGCACATTAACTGAAAATGCAGTTTTTTACTTGCAGAATCCATAGCCATGATCTTAAAACTACTAAAAGAACACTGAAGCCTACAAAAAAAAAAAAAAAAAAAAAAAAAAAAAAAAAAAAAAAAAAAGACCCAGTTTTAATTTTAATTTCAAAAAGGTGATACTTATGCAGGGCTAAAGAGGGGGATCTCAGAACGTGCTAAAAATTTAAGAAAATCTCACTAAACCAGTTTTATTTCATCAAAGGCAATTCCATATTTGAGAATAATAAAAAAGAGAAGGTTCCCTGCTGGACCTGTGTAGAATTCTCTGTGCCACAGTGCAAATGGTGGCCAGGCACTAAAGCAGAATGAACCAATTAGCAAAGTGTTCCATCTGCTACAGCCTGGGCTTGCTGTGTCCCCACACCTCGTGCCACCATGACAGGAACTTCTAAAGGGACAGCTTTAGCAAGAAAGCATCTCACTCTTGCTGAAACATCTTTCTTTTTCATCTTTTCTGCACACAAAACCAAACATGGTCACTTTACAGGAAGCCAGAGTGTTGAGAGTTGGCCATTCCCACCATGAAAGGGCTTTTTCTATAGGCTTTGCTATAAGTCAATTCAAATATGCTTCAGCTCTGAGAAGTAGAACACAATCATATATCCCTTTGAGAAATACAGTGGATCAAGACAAACAGTTTTGAAGTATTGAAGAAAATAGAAAACCATGAGACCATCCAATTTCCCATCATTTCCAGATTTCACTAATTCATTTTTTTGCAAGATTCCAGCCTAACAGCTCTGGGTAACAACCTCCTGTCCTCAAAAGGCAGCAGAAGCACAAGCTTCCTGCAGTGCCAGTTCTGCACTGCTGTCAGCTTAGAAAGGCATCCTTATTTCTGAAAAAGTAGATTTCATATTGACAGTGACTTTTGTCATTGCTGAAATTGCTAAGCTGCGTATTAATTAATGGAGACAAGCCAGTAACATGGATAAAAAACCCAGGGGAGACTGGACTGCTGGCCAAACAACAAGGTTTCACAACTGCTCTGACTCATGCAGACCCTGAAACGGAAACCTGGAGATTAAAAACCTCAATGCCTCATCTCTTAAAACCACCTATCTCCCTCCCAATTTGCATAATGTGAAACAGAACTCAGAATTAAGCATTCGTGTCTCTTCTGCAAGAACAACAAGCCCATAAATCAAAGTCTCCTCGCTGTCTCTGCAATTTGCAGCATTTCAATAGTCTCATCCCCCTGCAAGGATTGATGTTGGGGCTCTGGCCAGAGTCAGTGCAGTGGAGCTGACAGGAGACTGCAGTGGGGATCTGGGGAACCAAAGGAGCCCTGCAGGAAGGCAGGGACAGCCCTCCCTGTGTTGGAGTCCAGGGCATCCCCAAGGAAGGGAGTTTGAGCCGTGGGCAGAGGGTGTGGAGCTGCTCCAGGGGGGTTGGAGACCTTGGCACAGAGCCCAGGAAGACACTGGGATTGATTTTAGTTCATGGGAGAGGCTTCCAACACTGAGAGAGGAATTGCAAACCACAAAGGGGTGAAAACACAGTTTAGCACAATAGAAGATGAAAAATTCAGTAGTTTTGGGGTTCATAGAATAGAGGTAAATGGAGGACAATGGTGGAATTTGGGTAGCAAATCACAGCAGATGTAATCCAACTCTTTATCTTTCTTTGGATTACATCTGTGTTTTAGTGAACACAGATGTTCATGATTTAGTGAATCGTGTTCCTCTCCTTCTTCCTCATCCTCCATCTCCTGAGGTGGTGATGACACAAGGTGGTTTGAGTGGATTGGGTCAAAGTGAAATGACCCTTCTAGTGCAGGCCCTGGGCACTGGTATGAAATGGTCAATACCAGACACAGGGATCTGTATAAAAGCAAAGCCAGGCCCATCGGGGGCAGTCCCCTCGTGTCCCGACCTCGGCTGGGAGCGGAGACAATTCTGAGATATCAAACAATGAACAACAGGAGAAACCTGAAAACAAGGCCTTGAACACTCTGCCTTTTTTCTACCAGCACGACTCAGGGATTTTAGAGGGCCAAGGACTTTAAACAACTTAAATGTCAGTGAGGAAACCCTCCCCAAGATCCCTGCACTCAACATGTGCTCTGGCAAATGGGGACAGACAATTCCCCATCCTGAACATCAGAAACCCGACCCAGGCTGATCTGTCACACTCCTATCTGTCCCTTTCCTTACTATCATTGCACAATCTGCTTTTTCAAAGCTAAATTAGCGTGGATTCTGTGGAGCAAAGCTTCTGCTGATGCCTGAAACAGAGACTGGACAGAGCTGGAGAATAAAGGAGGGATTTATTGAAGGGACTCCAGGCTTCACCTTGGGCAGGACAGGACTCTGACTAAGGCTGCACCCTGAATCCACTACAAAACCTCAAACAAGAAAGGCTGACCAGTCACAAGGTCTGACATTTTTATAATTTTTGGTCCATTTGCATATTGGGGTTTAATTGTCCAATTACAGCTTCAGGTTGTGAGGTCTCATCCCTCTTGTTCCTCCCTTCAGTCCACTGTTATTTGTGCTTTTGGGCCTGAAAAGTGTCCCTGGTTCTCAGCAGAAAAGGAATTTGATTTGTCTCCCTACCCTTGAAGAGAGCTGAGTGACACTGAATATGAGGCTCAGAGCTACATCCTCAGGTAACAGAGAATCTGCAAGCTAAAGCTTAGGGTATCACTTCTACTGTGGTTTAGGTAAATTACTGTTAGAAAAATCAAATGCCAATGAAATTCCTAAGATCGACTTGCTCAGTGGTGACGAGATAATGAATTATTTTCATTACTGTATATTAAAATAAAGAGGAAATTTTTATTTATTAGCATGAAAGTTAACTTTAGATATAAGATTCTCAAGCCGAAACTGATCTGGCATTTGAATTAAGTAAACATAAACAGAGACACACTGTTTTCTCTTGATGACAGAACAGCATTTCTACCATGTTAAATTGTACATCTTGCTCATAAAATTTAGTAACAAATATAACAATGACAAAGCTTTCCCAACTATAAATCAGAAATACTAGGAAATAACACATTTGCAATGCTGTGAATGTAAATTGTTCACCAGAAAGTTGTTTTCTGAAGCACAGTTTTGTATATCTACATGTCTGTGAACGACAGACATTAAATTGAGCAGGTTGGAAGAGCTGTTTCCTGTGGGTTTGTTGGAATAACCTTCTGGGAGAAAAAAAAACAACCCAACCAACAAACAAACAAACAAAATCCAAACATCAAACTGGGAAACTCATCCAATACCTTTGTCTTGGAAAATATTTTGGTGATTGAGAAGGTTTTTAAGATGCCTAGAAAGAGATGCTTTTTGTCCTGATGATTAGAGAACTTTGCTGGGTCATAGGGAGCTCCAAAGCCTCCTCCATTCACACACACACAAATCAAACCTACCCTTGATCTGAGTCCCATTTCCAAGGGTGCTGCCTCATTTCTGACAGCCAGCATTGTCTCTTAAAAACTTCACTGAGGAGAAGGAAATAAGGGTTTGGACAATCATCTTGAAAGGGGAATGTGAAATCTTCTGCAGAATTTTATATTTTCTCAAAAAATATTTTTAATATTTTGCAGACAAAATATATATATTATATATAAAATATATATTTTAATATATAATATATATTCATATAATATATAGGTATATTATATATATTTATATATTATATATTATATAAAATATATATTAATATCTTGAAGACAAACCCAAGGATATTATTTTAGTGGATATACCCAAGACATTAACGCTATAACTAAACTTACTGTTATTATACATACTCTTTCTAGAAATTTTATTGTTTTCTGACATATTCTGTCAATTTTAGTTCTTTTGTTGTGGTTGTTTTTTCTTTGCCAACACTTGTGCAGAAGTGAGGGACAAGGAAAGGGAGGGAAGGAAAAAAATTATAATAACTGCAAATAAAGCTCAGATTTCTGTGCAAATTACCAGATTCACTAAAACACAGATGCAATCCAAAGAAAGATAAAGAGTTGGGATTACATCTGCTGTGATTTGCCAGATGAATTTATAGTAACCACTGATAAAAGAAAAAAAAAGAGTTGTTGGGGAAAAGGAATAGATTTAAATCAAAGCCAAAAAGTAGGTCAGTTACTACTTTAGGTATGAAACTATCCAAAATGACAAGAGATGCAGCACAGGGCTGGGAGAGCAGGATCTCCATGAGAATCTGGGCTTTCTCCATGAGACCCAGGGCTCTCTCCATGTGCCCCAGGGCTCTCTCCATGTCCCCAGGGCTCTCTCCATGTCCCCAGGGCTCTCTCCATGTCACCAGGGCTCTCTCCATGAGACCCAGGGCTCTCTCCATGTCCCCAGGGCTCTCTCCATGTCCCCAGGGCTCTCTCCATGAGAACCAGGGCTCTCTTCATGTCACCAGGGCTCTCTTCATGTCCCCAGGGCTCTCTCCATGTCACCAGGGCTCTCTCCATGTCACCAGGGCTCTCTCCATGTCCTCAGGGCTCTCTCCATGTCACCAGGGCTGTCTCCATATGCCCGAGGACTCTCTCCATGTCACCAGGACCCTCTCCATGTCACCAGGGCTCTCTCCATGTCACCAGGGCTCTCTCCATGAGACCCAGGGCTCTCTCCATGAGAACCAGGGCTCTCTCCATGAGAACCAGGGCTCTCTCCATGTCACCAGGGCTCTCCACGTCACCCAGGGCTCTCTCCATGTCACCAGGGCTCTCTCCATGTCACCAGGGCTCTCTCCATGAGAACCAGGGCTCTCTTCATGTCACCAGGGCTCTCTCCATGTCCCCAGGGCTCCCTCCATGTCACCAGGGCTCTCTCCATGTCACCAGGGCTCCCTCCATGTCCCCAGGGCTCTCTCCATGAGACCCAGGGCTCTCTCCATGTCCCCAGGGCTCTCTCCATGTCACCAGGGCTCCCTCCATGTCCCCAGGGCTCTCTCCATGTCACCAGGGCTCTCTCCATGAGAACCAGGGCTCTCTCCATGTCCCCAGGGCTCTCTCCATGTCACCAGGGCTCTCTCCATGTCACCAGGGCTCTCTCCATGTCACCAGGGCTCTCTCCATGAGACCCAGGGCTCTCTCCATGAGAACCAGGGCTCTCTCCATGTCCCCAGGGCTCTCTCCATGAGACCCAGGGCTCTCTCCATGAGAACCAGGGCTCTCTCCATGTCCCCAGGGCTCTCTCCATGTCACCAGGGCTCTCTCCATGAGACCCAGGGCTCTCTCCATGAGATCCAAAGGTCTCTCCATGTCACTAGGGCTCTCTGGAGGGGCAGTGCTGGTCACTCAGCCCCAGGGACAGTTTGATGCTGGGGCTGAGCAGAAGGGCAGCAGCACCACTGTGGCTGCACTCTGAGCTCACCTCTGCCACAACAACACACACACAAAGTGCTTGTCTGTTCCAATCAGGAGGAGAAATATGTACCAAAGCATCTTCAAACCCATCTTTTATTGGAGATACAACATTTACCTCTTCTTTATTAAGAGGAAAAACAGGGTAAAGAAGGCAATGTTCATGGGATGGAATGAGGAACAGATGAAGAGTAACAACCCATGAAAGTGCTGGCAAACAGAAAGGAGACTTTCATTACTATGTACAAAATGTGTTCTTTAAGATGATTTCACCACTCAACCAGCAAGTCTGATTTTCTGCCATAAGCATAGGAATATTGCACCCCAGAGCAATCTTGAAGAAATGGGGAATCATCTACTCAAAAAAGCCTATTGTTACTTTGGGTTTTTAAAGCATTGTGACTATTTGCATTTTTCTAGTGTGCACACAATGCTTTGTTTTATAAGATACCAGTGACACACTTGAGAGAAAAGGGAAAAAAAGTCATGGTGTTGTTATGAAACAATAAAATGTCCTTTAAAAAAACACATATAAAAACCAAGTAACAACACCACATGCACAAGAGTATCTCCTATCAAGCTGCACTAAACCCTTTTCAAGGAGGCCTGGAAAAATAATATCCAAATATTTCTGTTT
This sequence comes from Zosterops lateralis, assembly GCF_965231275.1. Lineage (NCBI taxonomy): Eukaryota > Metazoa > Chordata > Aves > Passeriformes > Zosteropidae > Zosterops > Zosterops lateralis. The sequence continues at coordinate 1,486,441 of NC_139768.1, forward strand.
GTGTTCAAACAGCATGAATATACTACCTACGTTCTAAAGGCAAATTATTTGTTAGGTACATTTGATAAATTTAAAGAGCTGGATGTAACTCAAATAATATTTAGAGATACTTTAATGACTTTACTCTGAGATGCACATTGCTCCACAAAGAGTGCCTTTGACAAGTTAGGCTGTGCTCCCATCACACAGACATTTATTCTTTATCTGAAAACCCACAGAAAAATGTAACTAGAAATATGTAAACAGAAATGTCATATGGAGGGCAGATAAATGTCCATCTGGAGGTAAAGTGGGGCTACCTGGTCATAATCCTCACAACAACAACATATCCTCCAAGACACTGTCAAGACAATAACACTTTGTAAACATGCAGAGACTGCAGCAAGGCAAATTGCACTTGGCAGGGTTGCCCCAAGGTTTGTTCACCAACACTGCTGTGCTCCTGAAGCAGCCCTGACAGAACCCTCAAGTTGCAGCCATGGTGAGGAGCACTCAAATGCAAAAGGAGAGCGTAAGTCAATTGTGAAAAGCTGCTCTGGAAACGGGCCTGCCTCATACACTGGTGCTCACAAAACAAACCAAGCAAACAAGGAGAGGAGGAGAGGCAAGGCACCAAAACAAAACTGAAAAGTTTTGCTGAGAAGTTAAATTTAACTGAATCAGAACTTTTTATAGGAAAATAGCAGCACCATCAAGACTCACCTACCAGTGCCCACCTCCCTCACTGGGCAAGGTGATGGGACATTCAAACCACCCCTGCACAATCTGACAGCTTTAGCCAAAACCTTGACTTCTTGTAAAATTCTAAACCAACAGGGTAAAGAAAGAAGAAAAGATTTATTCCTTGTAAAGCCCATTTTCTGGCCCTTTTTATGCCTGTTTCAATTTTTGCAGAGAAATGGAGTTCAACAAGGAAGAGAGAGCAGGATTTAATCCTTGTTTAGCTTCAAAGCTGTGCTTCCAAAAACTCACAAAACTCCAAATATTCTTTTTGCATTAATACAGGTTTTCAGACTCAGCTTCTAAATAATGAATACATTGTTAGAATGATTACTATTTATGGCTGTACAAACTGACTCGTTTTAGAAAAAGATCACTGAATACTTGCTCCATTCTTGCATAATTCTGTAATTTCTGCAATAAGGCCTCATTAAACCCAAGTCCTTGATGAAATAAAAAATAATAACTTGAGAAGAAATTAAGATCCTTAAGGTTATACTGCATGCTAAGGGAGACATTCATGTATACACCCACACTTCCTAGGAGAATCAAATTCAAATTCCCACTTTTCTTATTTGGAAGCAGAACATAAATACAAGAAACGACTGAGCATAATAAGCTTAAGAAATAAAAGCAAACAATCTGAATTATCTGAATGCAGGAGCCACATTTCATTAAACTTAAAAGTAACAGAAATTGTGGCTGTAACAAACTCTTTGGGAACAAGGAAGGCTCAATTGGTTTGGTTTTTTGGAGGATGTTTGCTTTCCCTCATTACACTAACTTGATTTTCTTCACAGGTATTTTACATTACTGAAGCTCCTTGGTGAAACCATTTGAAATACAATGTCTTTCCATCAACTTCAACACTGCTTGGAATAATCTGTTTGCAAGGACTGTGACAGAGTACAAATATTCCACAGAGAACCAGAGGTAACCTTGTTGTGCTTTATATTCAGCACAAAGCACACATTTATTAAATATCTGTGATCATGATAGATTTCAACCCCAGCATCCTGTCTTTGCCTCATGAATGAATCTCCATCTAAAGTCCCTGAGGTCTGTAGTCACCTCAGCAGCTCCAGCTGGCAGTACTTACTTTAAAGATTTCAAAAGAAAATTCTCTTGTTACTCCTCTTTGAGGCAAGATATTTTACATATCCAAACTTTACTGCACAGCTGGATATGCCCATGACTACAAGCAAACCCTAAATTATCACATCAGTCCTTGCACTTCACAAATCAAGTGAGCAACAACAGTAGAGATTTAATAATGAAAAAGTATTTTTTTACAAGATCCAAGATGGAAATGCACATGGCAAATAAAAAAATGTAATTTCTGAGTTTTAAAACTCATAATGCATTGTCTATAAAAGTGTAAAGTTCACCTAAAACTCTAATTCTCAAAATACCCAGCACATAAACCTTGATAGGTAAGTCTGGTTTGAAAACCTGAGCCCTGGACTAGAATATCACCATAAAAGAAATCAGCAACACTGTTAGATTAATGAAATTCCACTTTTAAAACCTGTTTTAGGTGTTGCTGTGTCAGACAGTTGTCCTCACTCACAGGGAGGGGAAGAAGGGAAAGGTCACATTCCTGTCTTCTAATTTATTAGCACTATACATATAAATATTTGAAAAGAGCATGAATATTAGATTGCCTAAGCAACACTGCTGCCTTGGGATTTTTACTACTGAATATATTAGGCCTGAACTTTCAAAATCATTTGAAGAAAGGAGGTGAAATCACAAATATCTTGGGAATATACAAAGGCAGAGGAGAGAAAATTAGACAACGAGGGACCTTAAAGCAGAAGAAAATCCTTCATTTTTGGCAGTTGATGTGTATTGCATGCATTAATATGCAACAGTCCCCAGAAACACTGGCTGATGCTACAGTCACCTCATTTTAAGTACTGTTTATAGTAGGGAACAGTCCTAGCTCAGACGACTTGGTGTCTCAATAGGCAAAACAAATTATCTCCATTTATAGAACTGCATGTCACCCAGAGTCAGAAATAGCACTGCATTAGCACCGAGCTCACACAAAGCAAAGGGGAGAGTCACAGCTTGTGTTAACCACATGGTGGATAGATATTAAATGGCTTACAATAATTAGTGGTTAGGATTTCTTTTAAATAAATAAAATAACAAAGGCGCCGTATAATGTGAATAAATTTCAATAAATCAAACATGCCAGATGATGTGGTCAGCTCTGGAGAGTTTATTGCATGTTAATCTGGTATCTGGATATTGTTTCACATCATTATTGGTCAGAATACAGCAGGACAGGTGTATCCATGGTCAGAACATGGACTGCTGCCTCCCCCAGGCTTGCCCAGAGGAATATCTTTACTATCTATTAGGTGAACTCAGTTGTCCATTTCCAAATAAAAGTGGTTTCTTCAGCTCAATTTTTGAGTCAGAAGAATATGAAGACAGAAAAGAAGATGAAGTAATTTTAGAACAGGAACTGGCCTTCTCTAGTCCTCAGCCCGTGTGTCTTATCTGTATTCTGTGCTACAGTTTATGACCTGAATTACAAACCGTTAGTATTCACATGCACCCGGCATTTATTGCAAGCTAAACTATTTCTTTAAAACAAGATAATTAAAATTAGTTGTGGTGGGCATTAAATGCCTAAGAAATCTTTCTAAAAATGTTCCCAGAGCTTGCCCTTGGATACAAACTCATGACTCCACTAAAGCACCCTGACTACACAAAGAATTAAAAGACTTTTGTAATTTTCTGACAGCAGAGGCTATTGAATTAAAGTGACTCATTATTAGCATTTACTCTTTTGAAGTTACTTCTAATTTGATTTGAGTACTCCAAGGGAAAGTATGTTCCAGTAGCCAGAGGTGAGGCTTTCAATAAACTATATGGCTCCTCCTAAATCAGACTAGCAGAGTTTGGTAACAGCTACATGGGCTCATTCAGTATCTCAGCTGGGGCAGTGAGACACTGAGGGATTCTCATTCCCTGGGGAACAAATCCAGCCTCCAAAACGACTGAATGAAGGGACAGCCTTTCCCAATTCCATTGCCTGGTGTGACACCACACAGAGTTCTCTGCTGTAGCCTTGGTCTCATGCAGAGCTGCCACAAGCCTGAGACTGTGAGCAAAACTTGGAGGAGATCACACAGAGCATCATCTGAAATGTGCCCAGCAACTGAACCAGTGTTGATGATCCCTCAGCAAAAAAATGCAGTGATGGATTTGTGAAGAAAAACAAGTGGTTACCAGACTGCCCAATGGTGGGAGGGTCATAACCTTCTCTTCAGGGATGCATCATTAATGAAGGTGTGGAACAAGCAGCACAACAGGGCAGAGATTGAACCACAACCTTGGAGGTTTTCAGGAGTCACAGAACAAGGTTTTATAGCCCCAACACCACAAAAATATACTGGGTATGGTCTCTCTCAGTGACTGTCATCAGCAATGGCTCAAGTGGCCCCTTTGAACCAGGGGGAGTTTGGACACTCCAGTATTAGAGGAACTAAGTTCAGACATCGACTTCTTTTGAAACAGCTCAATTATTTTCCTGTGGTACTGAATTCCTGACATAAAGGAAAAAACACTGTTCCACTGTAATTGGTTAAGGATAACTATCAGCAAAGCACAGTTATTGGGAGAAAGACCTTTGCTTTCAAATACTGAAGTCAGCAACACAACGTTTAGAGATAATATTTTGACCATTTGATGTCTCATTTTAAAAAGCTATTTATACAGCTTACCTCTAAACAAAGTTTCTTACATAAAGAACAACATGCCAGAGCCCACTGCCTTAGAACTATTACCACAAGACATAGTTTAGTTTCAAACCCTTTAAAGTTCTTGACATTTATTTATTACATTTATTTCTTCTCTGTAAATCTCTGTGTGATTAGGCAAACATTGTGCAGTGCACACTGGATGACAAACAGCCTGTTTCAGGTCTCAGGGCATCCAGAGCACAAAATCTACTTCCTTATGTCAGTGCTCCCCAAAATATGCCATGGGGATGTCTCTGGTGATCACAAATCCACAAATAATCTGCCCAGCACCACGTTTGGGAATTCTTCCTTAAAGACAGAAAAAAGGGATGGAGCTGCACAAGTAAGAGCCCAAATATTCACCAGCTCCTGAAAATACCCCAAATCTTCCTGAATGGTCAATAATATTCCAGACTACTAAATAATTTGATTTTATAATAATTTATATATTATTAAATATATAAATTATTATATATATTATTATATATAACATAATAAATAATAAATAATTATAGGTTGAAATAATCACTACACACACCGGTCACTAGTCCATTAACCAGGAGGAGTCAGTGACATGAGAATTTAAACAGCATTTTACATAAGGAGGGAGGCCTGAGCCAGTCTGAAAAGGGTAAAAGAGTTCTGAGGACTCATGTGAAGGCAAATTTCACTTTGATTTCCTGGGAGATTCTTTTCATCAATAAGAACTAATGCACTCTCCTCCAAAACCTTGAATAATAACCCAACAGAGGTATGGGCAAATATATAATCCCACACTCTCCAGAGCTTAGCAACAGAGACTTTTATTTATTAAATTAGTTGAGATATTTAAAAAATAATCATAGTATGTGCAAATCTAAAATGCAAAAAAGTGAGAAAGAAAAGTTTCATGGATAGTATTTACAGTTACTATGAATATATAATTATAGGAATCATAAGCTACGAAATAATTTAGTAAAATATTCTGCAAGCTCATTTTTCATTCCTTAAGTACATCAGAACTTAATACTACTAAATTACATGAAAATTCACAGTAAATATCTGCACACATAATTTTATAACCTTCCACATTCCTGATCTAATGAAAAAATGACAATTTAGCTTTATGACAAACACTATAGCAACAGTCATTGATGAACAGCTTCTAAGAAGTTCTTTGAAAGTATCAGTGTTTATAAATTGAATGGATATACATGATGGGTTTACAGAATGTAGAAAAGAAAATTCATTATTTTGGGACTCCTGATGGTATTCTAAGCAATGACAAAAACATTATAAAAATTTTAAAAACAGGAAAAACGTGGAGTAAACGTTCAGAATATGAAACAAAGGTGATTCTTATTGTCAGTATAGTTAAAAGAACAGAACAAGTACCAATGAAAAGTTTCAGCTGAGATTACAGTGAGACTGAAAATGTGACTAGCAGGTGGTCATAAAGTAGGATCATGCAATATCTGATATATGCCAGGATAAAAAGATAAAATATTAAATGTATGCATAATTTGACAGCAATAACTCAAGAAATTCCCTCCTAGAGTTTCGCTTTTTAGTAAAAAATCTTGTTCAGGAAGAATCCTGACTCTGATCTTAGTTACACATTTACATAAATACCTTCTTAGCAAGGGGAACTTTTCTTACTTCTGTTAAAAATTAATGAAAGACATTGATAAAAAAAAAAAATTCAAAATATGCCAAGAAATGAGCAGTAGGGAGAAAAGCATTGGTATAATAAAAGAACTTGCTTTAGATCTTGTCACTTAAGATTTGATATGACTGGATAAAAAAAGCTTAGAGAGAGTCTAAGGATCACTGAGAGGAAACAAAGCAGCTCTGAGCTTGACAAGAACTATGATAGTAGAAAATGTCAATGGAATTTGGAATAAATCGTCCACCTGGGAGCAGCTTTGAGTTGGTGACTTCATTAGATGGCTGTTCCCCACTGGTGAGAACTACTGGAGCTGGGGCTGTTGAGATTTTTGAGTTGTGAGCCCTGAGTTAATGCTGAGGGAAGAACTGCAATGTCATTTGGCAGCCCAGAGCAGGGCAGAATTCCCACTTGGAGCCCTCCTCCTGCCAGCCCCATTGAAGCTGCAGCAGCACCTCTTGGGCACCCAAACTCTGTACAAGAGACATTTGTGCCTTGACTGGAGAGCTCCTGCCTGTTCTCAGTGGATGCTTCAAATCCAGATTTGACAAAAAAACTGAGAGATTTCTTTCAGGACAACACAACAAAGTGTATTAGAACTACAAAACTGAACATATTTTATGCTGATTTGCACTTTAAATACTTCTCAAAATAGGAAAAAAAGGTACTTTGATTCTTTTACAGCACTGCTAAAGTGTTTTCTGAAAAAGCTCAGTTTTCAGTCAATGTGAGGAAGGTCTTTGGCAAGACTTTCCTCCCTCCACATCCCAGATTTTCTTCCCTGATACTGTCAAGGACTGTTCCTTCAGAAGTGAAAGTGCCACTGCACTGGCTGACAGGTCTCACAGTGGTGGGAGCTTTGAAACTTAGGACAGCAAAGATTGGGCTCAAACAGAGACTCCTGTGCTCTCCTGTGAAGAGAGGAGGCAATAAAATCCTTTGCTAAGAAAGACAACTGGAAATTCAGCTCGGTGCAATTTGACTGGAAGGAGGAGCACTTTATCTTCCTGTACAAATTACTGGCTTAGCTGAACTGTGTTTAGTTCAGATGTTAAGAGCATTGCATTAATCCTCTGAACAATTTAAAAGCCCTAAACCCTCCAGAACTGACTTCTAAGAAAGCCACCAACAATACTGATAAATAACAATACACATACATGAAGGATGCTGGCTGGATTTTTGACTTAAAATTTTAGCTCAGAGCTGGGTGGTATTTTTTAATCTGTGCCTTATACACATAAAACACCATTTTCCTTTCCTTCCAATGAGGCAGGTTTGGTTTCTTTAGGACAGGAATGAAGCACAACCTCCAGCACATGCAGTGGGATTCATTCCAGCAATTGTTATTTTACACAGGTAAATTCTCTGACTCTGCCTGACCTGGGGAACTGTGCAGGGACAGGGAAAGCTTGGCAGAGAATACTTGGCCTCGAGATCAGGTTCTACAGTGCAATCAAAAAATAGAAAAAAATATTCCTTCAATATATAAGTAATTAAAGAGATGCTTCCAATAAATCTTAACTCACCATTACTTATTCAGTCTTTATTAAGAATTCTGAAAGGCAAACATTTTCTCTGTTAAGTGCTGGTCCCGAGGAAGATGCAGTTCTGTTTCTCTTCTTGTCCAAATACTGAATCTAATTTTCCTCTAAACTAATTTTTCCCTAAACAATAGTTACTATTTTCAAACATCTAATCACCATCTCAAAACAAAAAAACCCAAAGCCAAAAACAAAGCACCACTTTTTTTTATAAAGAAAATTATTTATCATCCAAACTCTTCAGAGACTCCCAAAAAAAAGACAAAGAAACTTACTAAGAATAAATTAAAGAAGAAACAAACAACTCCATCAAATTGGCAGCGTGTCCAAACTCACAGTGTGTTATTAAATTAAATCAGTGACATTTAAATGAGTGCACCTGTATGCATACAAAAATAATCTCCCAGTTAATTAGCTCTGCAGCTATGGATGCCCTAATAGGTCAAAAGTACATTAATTATACCTAAATGAACAGAAATAATTTACAGGTGGCCACAAACCAGTAAATACATCTTAACACCTCAGATTCTTGCGCTGGGAGATAAGGTCGTATATTCACTTATCATATTTTCCAGATGTAAAAAAAAATATCATTGGAGGCAAGATGTGATATTAATATTGAGTGCATTTATCCAGATGGCACAGGACAGACACCTCAGATGGGATTGTCCTGCACACAGGGAGCTGCAGATTCAAGGAAATAGGTACAGCCTTGGAGTGCTGCACACCCAGAAAGGCAGAAAAAGAGGGCAGAAAACAGCCCAGAGCTGGGAGAGGGCAGCAATGGATCTGAGAAGGAATTTCAGAGTTTGATAAACACAGAGAGCTGCAGATATGGTGATAAAACCCTCAATTACTGAAAAAAACACCCCACACTTAGCAGAATGGATGCTAAGTGTTAATCAAGCATCTGTACAGCCCTGCACTTGCAAGCTGGTAGAGGGTTCTCTGCAGAGCATCTATTTAACCAAAATATATTATCTGAGTTCTATATTTAGAAAGCAGAATAACATGGTAAAAACTATTGGATGTTCCAAACTTGATTGAGACTGAAATTCCATTTTTATTTGAGTTTAAAGGAGGGAATTCATGTTCAAACAAAACATTGATTTAATCATTCTCCAAAACAAACCTCATTTTTCAACTTTTTATTAACTGAAGAAGTAATAAACTGGAAGAGGAATTTGCCCTGAAAGTCCCTGTGAAAAGTCCTGTATATTATTTCTATATTGTTTTGGTTTTATAAAGAGATGGTGACAACAAAAATATGTGGACTCAGAGCACCCATGGACCAAACTGAGGAGCTGGAAGTGAAAGCCCCTGATATTCTGACCCCCCTGATATTTCTGTGTATCAACCCCATCAAGGAGGGCAGAGTTTGACAAAAGGAATCAGATAAATGTTGCAAAAAATTAGTTTGGTTGGGATGAACATAATATGGATTATATCTTATATTAAATACATTGTCTCAAGGTTGACTGCATGGTTTCTTTATTCAGAATAAGTAAATCAAAATTAGAACAGAGGAATTCCAAACTCTCACCATCAAACCACATATTAATCAAACCAAATAAATTTAATGATCAACCTAAAAACAGTGATTTCAAGGCAATGCATGGAACTGGAGTTTCTGCAAACTATTTGGCTTTCCACTGAAAAACAGCACTAGTCAGTCAAAAGATGAAAAAACAGTCAAGCTAATAGCATTAATGAAAAACTTGTATAACACGTTGATAATCCAATTTCTGATAGCTTTTTTTAAAAAAATGGAAAATAGCCACTAAAACCATTAGATTTTAATGAAGATTGTTAGAACAATCACTTTATTCTACTCTTTTCCTTTTGCTGTGTGCATTTTTAGCAGAAAGTAACACTGAAGTACAACGACCTGCATATGAACTGATGTTCCAAAATAACTGAGCAGCGGCTTTGTGACCTTCAAAACTCTTGTCTCTCGGGCCAGTGGGAAAATTATAACAGCAGAGTATTTAATAGGTTCAGTTTTGTTAGCTGAATGCTGGGTTCTGCTCTAGAGCAGAAGAATCAGGCAGTGTCTACACTTCACTGTGGACAGCCCAAGGTCACTGGCACCTCTCAGGGCTGTCACAGTGAAGACTGGCAAACACAGCCCCACTCCCTGATTTTCAGCCAGTTCTGAGATGAAGATAAGCTATTTAATCAGTGCAATTTTAGTACAGGAAATGAGGACACCTATCATAACCATTAAAAAAAGCCCTCCAATAATTGTATTGTAACTCATTCCTCATAATGAAAACACTGAAAGACGATGGAATTGCCTTGAAAATGGGGAAACTGCACTAAAAGGAAGTGGCAGCCACTGGAGCTCTCACTGTGTGTTATGAGATTTTTAATACTGTAAAGTAACTGCTGTAACTATTTTCTTTACTTCCCATAAAAGGGCACCTCCAGGAGGGGGTTGAAGAACTGGAACAACACAAGTCCAAGTAATGATGCACAATCACTGGACTCCTCTCCAGCAGCACAAAAGCTCTTCCTAAAAGGAACATCCTGGAGCAGAAGTAGCCCAGGACAGCACTGGGCAAAGCCACTGTCCTGGCTGTAGTGTAGGATGTGCACACAAAGTATTTATTCCATCCCCATGAGCTGTTGGAACCAGGTGGGGCAGTGTTTTCCCAGGCCCCTCCTTTGGGCTCTTCTGCTCATGGCCCATCAATGCCTTGCCCAGGACTCACAGGGAACTCCCTCCAGGAGCTCTCTCTGTTTAATGGGCCATCAAGGAGCCACTGCACGACTCCTCATCCCATTGGGAGATGCTCCCAATGCCCAGGGGGAGGAGCCAAGCATTCCCACCTGGAGAGAATCTGGGATTTGGGACAGGACAAGCAGCCCTGAGCCACTGGATTCCCAGAGGAGCAGAGCTCCCAGACCTTTCTGTGGGATCACTGCTTCAGGAAGAGCCCCTCACCTGGACTGCTCCCCCCACCCTGCTCAGGGTGTGTTCTGACTCTGGCAGTGCTCTTTTGTATTATTGCATTTATTTTATTCTTACCTTTTTACCTTTCTTCTTATTAAATTGTATTTCTGACTTGGAGCCTCTCACTCGTTTTGCTTTTCAAACCACAACAGTCACTGTGCACTATGACCAAGACAGAGCAAGGCAGCCAGAAACCAAAACCTGAACACCAATGGTCTGGTGTGGCAAGGGCACATCACCTGCTACGTCTGCCTGAGAAATTCTTGATTCTCTACAAACTAAATGTCTCCTTTTTTTTGAAAAACAGTGATTCTGCAGTTGTGGCAGACACCACACAACACAACTGTACCAAAAACCAGCTTCTAGTAAAGCATCCCCCAGGAATGAACGACACGAGCAATCCTGCCTGTCCTCACAGCCACCATCCCCACATCATCATTTTCCAGGTTACACAAGTACACAATACCTCAAAGGGCAATCAGTCAACATAAAAATTTTCATGTCACACCATGGAGAGCTTTCACATTAGCTGCAAAGACAGGCAGTATATCATGGGGCAAAATGTCTTTGTTACGTTTTTTCCAATGGTGCAGTTCAAAGCTTCAGGCTACTCCACGTGGCAGGAGAGGTATGGAGAGAGAAAATTCAAAGTACATTTCACAATTTTTTACAGGACTCTCATGTTCTCTACAAATACAGCTTTAAGTGCAGTGTTAAACTAATCCCTGTAATTTGAGCCAAAGGCAAGCAGCTGAGAAGGGGGAAAGAGGTGGACTATCCTTGCTACTGTTTAGCTCTTCAGGTATTTTATAAAAATATATTCTTATTCTTTTCTGAGACAATTACTGGCAAGCAGGATTTCAATGCACAAGGAAATAAAAAGAATAAATTTTGTGGCTTCACTACAAATGCTTCTCTAATTAGTAGTTATAGACATGTTTATTCAAGATTCTACTATGATGTCTGAGGTTTTTTGCCCCCAAAAACATCTTTTAAAACTTCTGACTACAAAGAAACTTCACTGAAGATGGAAGGAGTAACCAGCTCTGAAAAGAAGTCTTCTCTAAAAGACCATAAAGTACCACAACCCCTGCATCTGTCATAAATATTAAATTACTGTTCAGAGCAAAAATATGTTCTTTGACTTCTCCAAAATCACCACACCAGAATGCAAATTACTGCTGTAATGCAGCAGCACTACTGAAATATCCTTCTAATCAATAAAGCAGCAAACAAATCAAAAGTCCTCATTTTTGGCTGATGTCTGGAGCTGTAAGTTCACCTCCCACACACTATTTCTACCCACTGGAGCTGCAACCCAGAGATCAACATCATTTGGTTATGCCATCCATGTGGCTTTATCAGCAAATAAAACCAAAATATATTTCCTCCATTACATTTCCTCTCCTCATCTACTTTCAAAAAAATAAAAATAAAAAAATAAAAACACCATGACAGACTTTATATCCTTGCTGGTCTTGCTGTATTCCCACTATCACCTCCATTTTTATGTTGTTTTAAATGCAAATACATGAACTTAAATTTTGAGGTGATACTCAAAAGAATTACTCATCTAATTTGCAGATTGATCAATAAATAAAAATTGCAAATTCTGTAAGATTTCTTCCACATGGACTAAAAAGGACAAAACTAACATCAAAAATACAAAAATATATCAATAACATTTCATTACCAAAAAAAACTCCGTAACATTTGATTACCAAACTCCTGAATTAAGAACAGAAGCAAACAAACAAAAAAACCCTAAACAAATCAAAAAAACCCTCCACAACTAAGCACATATCAGACAGTGCATTAATAAAAATTTTATTTTCTACATTGCAAATCTCTCTTGGAAATAAAACAACCTACAGCCTTTGCAAAGCACAGAAGCCAACACAGTCACCAAAAGATGCTGCCAAGGAAAAAAAACAACTGTATGTCATATGCAAACACTGATCTTGTCCTAGAAAACTATCCCAGGACAAGGACAAATGCAATGACTTCAACAGATTCCTCAAAAATATCCAGTCACAACTATAAAATGCAGGTAGACAAGTCATGGAGCAAAAATAGGATCGTTGGTGCAGAGTGTAATGAAGGAGAAAGTGATAGAACTGTATAAAACTCTGTATAAAAGAGTACAAAAGAAGAGAAATTGATTTCTTTCAGGCTCTCAAAGTTCATAATTTATTAAAGAAAGTGAAAATAACCAGAAAACAGCAGGAGGAGAGGCCCACTTTACAGGAACCTGGACATCAAAGGTCCAACAGCCTTTCCCCCCACTTTTGCTATGGATGAGCACAGCAGCACAGCCTCGAGGGAGGGACAAAGTGAAACTCAGTTTATGTCCTGAAAATTGACCAGTAGTTTTTCATTTGAGAGTGCCAACTCTTAAAATCCAAAGTCTTTCATAAAGAACCAGTTTCTAGTGTCTAAATGGGAAAATTGATTTTAATAATTTTACTGATAGTTCATTATACACCTTCTTAAGTGACAACAAAGAATTCTGGGGAGTGTATCACACTTTGCTTAAAGAATATTAATCCTTTTTTCTTTTCAAAATTGAACTTAAATCATTTAAATGCCTAGAATTTTAAAAACATTGGATTTTTTCTTTGGTTTTTTCTGAGTTAGCTCTATTTATCTGTATTTTTGATGTTCAGACACCATAGCAACAAATGTATATGGAAAAAAAGTGGACATAAAACTGTCATAATAGAAATTGCCTAAAGGAAAAAAGCACAAGAATAGAGGAAGAATTTGAAGTGACAGCAGAAAGGCCTAATAATAATGAATGTAAGAAAATAGGGAATGGTTTGTCACATTTCAACACATGAGTAGTAGATATCATATTTACACACAACTCGTTTCACTAAATTATTTCATGACCTTGGGCAAAGACTGTTTTAATCCTCTGTGGCGTATTTATTCCAGCATCTCCAAAGCAGATGTCATTCCTCTGCCTCTGTAAATACTGCTCTCACCTACCTACAAAAAGGAATTACCTAATTCTGTAAATACTAAAATTCTAATGTAAATTACCTATTCTCTCACCTACTTACAAAAAGGAATTACCAAAGATTCTGGCAAGGGCTAAGCCAAATTTGAGTCAATTTAGTCACTGTGCCACACTCCATTCCTGGCTACAGGTCTTCTGCTCCTGTCTTACCATCAAACTTTCAATGGACTATAAAATATGCTAAAGCTCTGTCTTTCTCTGCAAAGAAATTAAGATTTCCATGCATTAAACACATTCATTCTGTTGGCAGTGCTACTAGTCCAGCATACACGAGTTTCTGATTCTGACACAACGAGAACATTCACTCCTGTAAAACAGAAAAATGTCCTGGGATAAAAAAAACCCAAGAGTCAACGGTTTCAGAAATCAAAGACAAAAGAGCAAAGCCAACCCTATGCTGAATTAATAAAAGCCTGTTTGTGTAATTTTTTCATGTCAAGAGTTCTGTATTTTAAAAGAACATAAAAAACGTTGTTGTTGGTAAAATGAAACTAAAAAAACACGAGGCACTTGATTTTCCTTTAGCCATAGCTCAAACTTTACATTTTTCTCTAAAGAATCATGCCTTGTGTTATCAATTTTTAAACAGGAATTGGCATGAAATCACCATTTCTTCAGTTAGACAAAACCAGTTAAGAAAAAGAGCTTAAAAACAACAACAGATTTACCTGCCAAATGGATAATGGGAAGTTAAATGCTTGTTGTATCTCTTACACTTCAGTATTGACAATGAAAATTATTTTCTCACCCCCTTAGAATAACCATTTTTGGGTGTCCCATAAAACAGGAAAAAGGAGAGCTACTGCACGTGGTGAAAACTAAAGGAATGTGACAAGGCAGCAGAGCAGAAGCTCTCTGGCCTTGACAAAAGAATAGAAAGGACCTTTTCAGCCTAATGCAAAGCACAGTGATTATTATTATTATTATTATTAATGTTATTATAACACAAGAACAGGTAAGTAGCTTCCTCAGTGATGTGACAAACATGGTGATCTAAAATTACAAATGTAATCATGAACTCAATTACACTTCCAACAGCAGTGTGACTACTAGAGAATATAGTATTCTATATTGTCACTAGCCCATTTTATTGGCTGGTGATCCCAAACACAGAAAAGCTAAATACGTGCACTACATAACTCTGCAAGTCTGCTAAGATCTATTTGTTTTCATGAAAAAAAAAATGCAAATAAAAATAAAATAGGAAAAAGACATAGACTCCTTGTAGCTGGATGATGACAGAAGGAAAGGCAGAGAGGAAATGAAACTGTGTCACACACAGCTGACAGTGGTTAGAGAAACAAAATTGTATATTGATGTTGCGAGGGGTAATAAGAGGCAGGAAAAGACACCAAACATCCAAGCTCTGCAAAGCTGGTGATGATGGAAGAGACATGACTGCAGGTCCTCCAGGTACCTCACACCTGGGACACAGAACAGCCATGGGCTCTGCTCTGCTCACCTCCTCTCCTGGGGACAAAGGTCTCACCAACCTCCTCCTCCTCATGCTCTCATTTCCCTCCCTGAACTGAAGGCTTCACCTCTCCACTCCTGCTCCTCTCCCAGGTTGCCATCTGGAGAGATGGATTTCTCCTGCCATCAGACATCACTGTCTTCTCATGTCTCATCAGCTCTTCTCCTCACCTGGGCTCTGCCTGGGAACCAGCCCCACCAGCAGGGGAGATGCTCCCAGCCCTCCCTGTGCTCTCACACTTGGGAACAAGGTAAGACAGTCCTTTCCAGGGTGGCTGTCCCCTGGTGAGTGTCACAGCCCTCCAGCACAGCATCTGGCCTGTGTCCTCAGGCCCTGTGGCTGTCACTGCTGCTCTGGGTGTCCTGCTCACCTGCCCTGCTCACCTGCCAGGTTGTTTATTGGTGGGCAGCACAGGTGAGAGGCACAAGGAGAGGCCCCATGAGGACCTGGAGGTGTCAGAGGAGACACATCTCCTGCTCCCCCTGTCACATCAGCAGGGTCATGGAGCTGTGCCTCACCCTGGCAGAGCCAGGCTAGCCTCCCCCAAGCTCCTGAGTGTGCAGGGACTGGAAATGTCACCTTTTACTGCAATGGGATAAAGCCAGTTTGGCTTCTGTCAGGGGACTCTTAACCTCTCAAATACAGAGATTCTGAGATCTCACTGATCTAACAAATACAGCCTTATGGGTTCATCTCCCTCTTTCTTTCCCTTTTTTATCCCCCACCATACCTTCAGCTGCACATCCTCTAAGAGGATATACCCAAACTGGTAATTCTGCTCCAACCTGGGAGGTCACCATGTCTGATTTACTGCAAAGGCCAACACAAAAGTGCAAATGTCTGTCACTCTAAGTTTTCTTGCTTTTGAGTGTTTGAATCCCTGCAGTGGAGATTCTCATGCAGTTTTCTATAAACTATGTATATATTTAGAATTAACTATTTTGTTTACATATTGAGGAGAACTATGATTGATGGTGATGTTCACCAACGAGGTCAGAGAGGTGGAAACCTGTGCAGCCAATCTTTTGCCTTCTGATCAAAGTGTATATAAATGGAGTCAGAAAATTAAAACAGAGCTTTCCTGCCTGACTTTCTGCTGCCTGTCTTGTCTTTTGTGTGTTCAATAGTGCAACAAATGTGCAATACAGACATTCAGCAATCAGCAGTAAGAGTTTGCACAAGGGTACACCATTTAACATGCATTTGCAAAACTGCTTTTTGTGCCCTAACCATGTATCTGGAGTGAAAAACAAGGCCAGAGAGAGGAAAAAGCAGAAAAACTGTATGAGGAGAAATGCTAAAAACATCTACTGCATAAATAATGGATGCTAACCAGTTCCAGTGGAGGGCTGCAGTAATGAAGAGGGAGAAAGGAAGTGCAGCTTAACTAGTTCAATTTGTTATCCTTCAGGATTTAACGGTATGTTAATCACAGTATGTTAATGACTGATAAATATTAAACACATTAAACAGCTAAAAAACATTTAGTCCTCATCCAGTGGTTAATATATATCAAGAATATATTTGTTCTTTGATTTCTTTTGCAAATTACTATTAAATTCATATTAAACACCTAGTTCTACACATTTATACAGTAGAGTTCAGTGGTTTTTACTCCAGATATTGTCATTATTAAGAAGTTAACAATGGGTAGCAGTTGCCTTATGTTTAAAATATTTGTCCTTGATTTTTCAGTTTTCTAAAACAGAATTAACTAAGCTCAGGTGTTGCTGTCAACCAACCTTCCACACATCCCACTGAGCATAAAATGGAATATGGGTTCTATGGAAAAATTAGGGTGCAACCATAAAATTAAAAAAATTAACAAAATTACTTGGCACAACCATCTACATGCATGTCAAAAAACCATAAATCTGGGAGTGTTTTAATTCCAATTGCTGAATTGAACAGAAATTATCATTAAAAATGATAAATTAAAAAATTAAAAATGATAAATTAAAAATTATCTACCAAGACAGGAGGTTTTATTCTGGAAAATTGGTTCCTCGTTGTCCCAGCCAGGATCTCTGACCTGGGCCTTTCTCTAGCCCATAGTACCATTCAAAAGGCATTTGCTATTAATTGCAGCTCTTACACCCACTTTGACCATCAAAAATTCACTAGTGTCCTTTCTCATTTCCACATGAAGCACAGCCATACACAACTTTGCACTTATCTCACAGAAAAGTCATTTTTAAGGATTTCAAGATCATTTCTCCATTTTTTTTCACAGGAAATGGAGAGCAAAAAGTAAACAAAAAAAAATATAAATCAATCAGCCACAAATATTTCACCCTATAAAGTGCTGAATTGTCATCAGATTTTGCAAGGCCCGTTTGGAGCCCTCTATTTCTTACTGTTTTACTCTTGCTAACTCCTCAACGTAAAACAATGACCTTTACTTCAGAGTCAGCAGTCCTTTTGATTCTATCAAAGCGATGATTTCTTCCGACTGCTAGAAGAAAACTAACCTCTATTTTAAGGACTCTGTGCTCCAGTGTTTAAAAAAAAACAACCAAACCAAACAAACAGAAACCCCCAAAACCCCACAGACCCAGAGTTAGTATTTTTAAGTATTCCTTAAGGCTGCTGACAATTTTTTTACTGGTCCTACGTTATATGGCAAACAAGGACATAAAAGAACAAAAGGCTTTCTGGGTCTTCTTTATAAATAGTTTTTTTTATTGCTTGTTTGTTGCCAACTATTTCCAGCAACAGACCAAAAGATAAAGACAGAACCTTGACAGGTGCAAAAGGAACCAAGTTTATCTGAAGTGTGATACAAAAGACAAGGCTTCCTATCAAGTCACACATTTTTGAGGGGTGGTACCACAATGAAACTACCCACTGTACCTTTCTGCTAATTACAAATTATGAGTAATTCAGAAATTACTCACACTTTAAGAGGATATATATCCCAATATATCCCAATAGGCAGTCTTGCCCCAACCTGTGAAGTCAGACACCCAATTTACCTTTACTTCTGTGCTTCAGAAATGTATGTAGGAATTGAATGGTGAATAATAATAATATTGTTCTCCTTGTCCTCCATCACTTCTTTTAAAGATGAAGAAATTTGTGTCATCTCTCAGTGTTACCCACCCTGCACAGGATTCTACAGGACAGCTGCTCCTGGTCCTGAGCTTCACTCAAAGAGGTTTTAAATACTGTATCCTGAACACAGGCTGATGTGAAAACACTTCTAACAATCAAAGTGCTAAATTCACAGTTCTCTCCCAAGCTGGAACTTATCGTTTTCTTTTATTATTAACAGTAATTTTGTTCTTATTTATATTTGATCTCTTTCAAAAGACCTTAAGAATAATGGCCTTCTTAATACCATCTCCTGAGAAATCTCTTTTCTGTTGCTACAGAAGACCAAAGCTTTTCCTTTTGCTGCTAATGTGATTATAGAAGTTGTTCTTGTTATCCTTAATGCCTCTTGCTAAACACATCTAATTTTGAGCCTCGGTTTTCTAAGTACCTCTCTATAAATCTGTGTTACTTTTTTATAGCTGTTCTTAGTAAACTAACTAATTTTCTTTTCTACATAAAACCAGTGGGGAGTTCATGATTCAGTCAAGCTAGTCTTTAATAATCTTCCTCTGCTATCCTTCTTCCACACATGGATAATTTTGAATTATGCTGGTAATGTCATCTGTTTGAAAGCAGGTCACCCAACTTTCTGCTTCCCTTAAACTCTCCCCCAGAAGATTTTGAAGTTTTATATGTCTGCCTTCTTAAAAGCTCTTGTTTCTGTGTTCCTCTAGCAGTTCTCATCCAACCTCACTTCCTCGGCGTTAGATTTTTTTGGACTGGATTGAAGGCTGTTTGAATTATTTCCATTTTTGCATTGTCCCTATCAATAAACAAGTCCTTGCCAGTTCATGAACCTGATGAATTCTAAGATTTTCCTGAGCATTTGCTCATTTTTGTGTCCCATCCCCATAATGTCTCCTTATTTAAACTTCACAGCCTACCCAACCTCAAATTCTGCATCAATATAAATCCATTTAATAAAAACACCTCACCAGCCTCCTGATCTCATCATCTTTTGTAAATTATCAAAACGCACAAAATTTTCTCCTAGTGCTTTTCTCATTATGGTTTATGACATTCATACAGTTGTTCAGGTTGTGGGCATTTTGCTCATGTTCTCCTTCAACCTCCATTTAAAGCTTTTACCAGTCAGCACATATTAAAAACCTCTTCAATCAAATGCTCCATATCCCATGCCAACGTTTCTCACCCACAGACCTACCCAGCCTATCTGGCCAGTAATTTTATGCATATCAGAACAAGAACTTGTTTAAACATATCCAAATTTCATTATATATTTTACACAAAATGCAGTCTACTAGAATAGCATGTGAAAGAAAGCAATTAGTTGGGATGCTGATAAATTAAAACAGTAATCCCACTAGAAATATTATATCATTAGCAGAAATCACTTTTTCAAGTGAAAATAATCATGACAGAACCATTTAAGAATACAGACAGGAAACAACATTCACCAGGAAGTTTACTTGATTATTCCAATAATTAACAAGTTTGAGGATGCTCTGTCTGAATTTATACTGCCTGGAAACAGAAAATTAGAGTGAAATTAATCCAATAGATAGTCCTAAATGATGTCCCCACTAGATCTGGATATTTACATGCATGCAGGAGCTACTCCAGTGCACTCTGAGAAGTTTAAAGATTAAGGATCTAATGCCCTGAACAGCATCACAAATGAGCAGCTTCCACAGTGAAAGGAGCCCTCAGTGGGGACGGCAGAGCCCAGGAATGATGGACAGGAGTTGCGGCATTTTCCCTCCTAAAACATTCCAAACTTTTGAGTTTTGTGGTTCACACATACTGCAATGGAATTATCAGAACTTATTTTTTAAGTGATAACTTTCTCCATTGTTTTCCTTCAGCTGGATGGAAGGTTCTCCTGTTATAATGCATCTACACTCTCATTTTTCTTTTTAAGCTGAAATACCATACTGTCAATTTAAAGTCTATATTAAGGACAGCAAACAAGAAATCTCAAGATCAATGTTTCATCAGAGTCATGTAAAAAAAAGCAAAAAGAAAGAAAATCCCACTACATGGCACTATGAAAAATAAAGACAGGATCTATAATGAAAATCACATTGTAAAAGCAGAACTTAAGTTTATTTTTGTAGTAAATCAATTGGTTTCAATAAAAACATTGCATATGGAATAGATATTGGAAAAAAATCTCTAAAACTAACTTTGTAACAATGCTGTTTTTCAAAACTATTTCTGAATGTAGGCATTAAAATAATTGTTTATGCACATTTCTGAGGCCAAACAATAGACTCTCTCCATAAAGGCAACAGCAAGTGAAAGGGAGAGTCAAGAGGGAAAGTCAGCTGGGTGCTTTTAGAAATCTTGTTTTCTTAAACAGAGTGTTCTGGCATCACAATAGTTCCCAAAAATACATATACATGGCATAATAAAGGTCATCAGGAACTGTCCCCAGCCCTTGCTTGGGGCCAAGCAGAGACCTGAGATAAGGATCTTCTTCATAAAGCAGTGAGAGCAAACAATAATGGGGGAGAAATGGAAGAGGAAAAAAAGAGGAATTTATTTTTTTTAATCTATTTTTACTCCAGCTTTGTGCCCTTCTGCAGTGAAAAACTCTGCTGAAGTATTTCCATCAAAATCAGTGCTCAGACCTGCTCTTTTTCCCGTGGCACAGTCCTGAGTGTGGAACTTTGCTCAAGATCCCTTTTGAGTCTGAACTGACTCATCCTGGTTCTTTGCATTCTCCAGTATGATTGAACTATGAAGTGAAGGGCAACAATCCTGTGTGAAATTAATAAAGGTAAAAGAAGGAAAACTACTGCTCCAGATGGCCTACCAGAGATGCAGACAGAATAGGTGCAGATACTTATAAAATTAAATTAAGAATGAACTGACTGCATGTACAATAACAGTAAAACAACTTTGCCTATTCCAGCACAGGAACCTCCCAACAAGAGGCTTCAATACACAAATTGCAGCTCAAGAGCCAGGTGTGTGTTTATGAGCTCTGGGCCCTTGAAATATGATAAATTCACCATGGGAAATAAAGAAAACTAGCTTTGGAGAAAGTTTGCATTTATCTCCAGCACTTGAATGCTGTACCAAACCTCCCCTTCTCCCTCGCTCCTCCTCTCATTCCCCTGGTAATTGATCAGCCTTTATGGACCATTTCAGTGCTTTACAAAGTTGGGGCTCGACTGGCAGGGAAGTGAAGTCTCTGCAAGAGCAGCTGTTCCAGCAAACATCACCCAGTGATGTGCAGCTTCGGGAGGATTTTTCAGCAGATAACAAGCACCAATGAAAATATTTCTCCTGTTCCCTCAGCAAAAGAAGGATGGGCTCCCACTCCATTTATGACAGGAATAAAGGTTTGGGGAAAAGGAAGTGTCTGGGATCCTCTGTTACCATGGTGACCACCCCCTTTGGAAGGCCAAACTGATTTCAGTTTGTTGACAGAATGATTTGTAACTGAGTTTCAGGGAAGTGTGGTGTTCATCACATTTCCACTGAAACAACTCATTTTTAGTTTTGCCTTTTGCCTTGTCTTTGGCTTACAGAGCAATGTGGCTAAAACACGAGAAAAACTGTTGATGTTATTTACTGTTCTGAAGCCTCTGGCACCAGCAGACAAAGAGGAATGCTGTTCAGCATCAAAAATGTCTTCAGTGGTTAGCATGGAATGTCTTCTCACTCAGCCCCACAGGACCAAGGGGAGGCAGTTTATGGTGCATTGTGCATCACAGTCATTGCAGTGAAAGGTTCTGCATCCCAGCTTCAAGTGCTCAGACAGATGCAGAGTGCACAAGTTCATCTACAGACAATAACTAGAAACTGTGTGCTCAAGACATTACCCCACACAGGACAGAAAACAAGGAGGGCAAAAATTCTTTTTTATTCAACTAAGCAGCACCTGAAATGTACAGCTGGTTCCTTAACAGAGTCACCCCTGGAGCACAGGGAGAGCACAGTGCAGTAATGTCAGGCTGGGAGGTGTGTGCTGCAGAGAAGGGCTCCCAGCTGGGGCACTACCAAGCCTGGTACTCAAAGGACTCCAGGAACAGCAGGAGTTTAAATATTTTAAGGCAGCAAAAGCAATTGCTGTTACCAAAAGAAGTCCTGCTTTCCTCTGGACACAAACATTCCACCCAGCCTGTGACACTCTGAGCTTTTATGCCAACATGGCTTTTTGTGTGGCTGCAGTTTCATCTGGATCCCAAGGCTGAAATAAAAGTCTAAAGCAAAAAAGGCTCATCCTGTGGCTATGGAGGTATGAAAAGCAGGAGGGGCTAAAAAGAAGAGAGGGTTACAGCTTTGTTTTGGTGCCAGTGCTAAGAAAAAGCCCTCCTATGTCCTCCCAATGTGTTTCCAGGTTTGCAGCATAATTGGATATTTAATGTGTGAGCTTTTATGGCATTTGAATGTTAAAAGAAATTGTTACCACAACTTCCAAATATTTTGTGAAATATTGATTACTTTTTCTTAGTTTTCTATTTATGCCACAGTATCATAATTCTGTTTTCTTTGACATTTACTAACGGGAACATTATATTAAAGAAATTCAATCATCAAGAACTCTGAAGTTTGTGAAGTGCTATTGCTGATCCCTCAAGCTGGTCATCTGTTTCTCTTTCAGATACTGCAGTCAACATTCTGGAAAGTATTACAGTGCCAAATAAAGAAGATTCATTCTGGTGCAGCATTGCATAGCAGGAGATCATACCTGAAAGATAGAACAGGTGCTTGGCCACCACCAACCAGCTGTAGCTAAAACACCTTGTTAAAACTATAAAGTAGCAAGCAAACTCTGCATATTAACATGCAGATTTCTGAGATTTATTATTTTAGGTGTTGATTGGTTTTGGTTGGAAGCCAGACTTCTCAGAAGACTTTACACAGTTCAGTGAGTCTCACTGGAAAAGAACTTTTGGATTCAGAACCAAGACTAGGAAACGTGCACACCAAGGAACAGTTATTAGCCCAGTGTCTGTGGAACTCAGGGCAGTATGGGAAGATAACACTGATGTTTCTGTTCTGTCACTCCAAAACTGGAAGTGACTGCCTTCACTTTTTTTACACATTATATCTTCTTTCTCAGTTTTTTGGGAACAAAAATTCCACAAACATTCATTTGGACATAAAACGGAAGTTTTCAAAATCAGAATTTTTTGCCA
Source organism: Zosterops lateralis (assembly GCF_965231275.1). NCBI lineage: Eukaryota > Metazoa > Chordata > Aves > Passeriformes > Zosteropidae > Zosterops > Zosterops lateralis. The sequence goes on from NC_139768.1 coordinate 1,509,767, forward strand.
AGAACAGTAACAAATTGAGAGGAAGTTCAAATTATGCTGTAAGTGAATACCATCTACACCACACTGCTATCCAGACAAGAGAGCACAATATGTCCATCACATTCCACATAGCAGAGCACTATCTCAGAGTGTACAGAGTATAACTGAAGAGGATTCTCAAATATAAAACTAAATTCAGATTAAATATTTTGAAACCCCCACAAAACCTCATTTGCAGCAAGGCTAAAATACAGAAACCAGCATTTGGAGTCACAACAATTAACATGCAGAGAGGCAAAGCAAGAGTTCTCCTAAGTTTTTTTTAAAACCAGGCAATAGATGAGAACAAAGCAGATAGATGTAGGGTGTCCAGAGAAGGGGCATTAAAATCCATCATTTAAAATAAGATCTGCTTCCACACACTCCTGAGCATGCCAATGCTCCAGCTTCACTGCACTTGAAATCAAACCCTCCAGAAGAGGTAATTAGAACAGTAGCCTGGTATTTATCACAGAGGTGCCATTCCCCAGCACATCACTCGCGTTTACTCTACACTAATACTGAGCATAAATTTCATCTTTTATTGATTTATAAATATTTCATACTATGTAAAATATTGTCAGATTATAATTCTCTCTCCATGAAATGGCAAGCAAACGTCCAGCCATCTGTTTGGCTAATGAGAACAATCACCCAGGCTACTTTTCAAGCATAACGCATCCCAGTTTGAAACTGCTTTCAGTGTAAGCACCTGTTCATACATATCAATTAAAATGATAATTACTCCGTTAGTGAATATAATCAAAACAAAATAGTTACAGCTCTATTGTTTACCAATTAAGACTGCAGAGTTCGCTGGTGATATATTTCTGGGCTCATTTTTTCTTCTTCTTTATCCATTCCAAGACTGGATCGATTTCACACCAATTTAAGGCAATATATGTTTCAATATTTGAGAACTTATATTTATAATGCAGCAAAACTCAACATGGTCTCCTGGAAGGCTGATCTATCATAGATAGATCATGCTGACATACCTTTCCAAGAAAAAGAGAGGACACTTCTCCCTGGAAAGAGAGGGCCATTCTTTCCAAGTTGAACAAGTGAACAATGGAGATAAACAAGAATGGGAATTCTGCTCTTTGTACAGAGTTCTTACTACAGGGTAATTGTCAGACTTTTTTTTTAATACTAATAATTATTATCATTTAACAATGAACTCTTATACAAATTGGATTACGATGGCTTTTTATAGCAGACATGTTAAAGTGCACAGAAAGTAACTCTCAGAAAGGTTTTGTATCCTTTCCACAAAATGTAGTGCTGCTTTTCACATGCTCATTGCTCAGCCAGTTTTGCTCAAAATTCCTCTCCATGTAGAAAAAAATTATTCATCTGTGCATTGTTAGCTATTTCTCATAATCTTTCTGAAGTATGGCTGTAGCTGGATGTGAGCCTGTGCTCCTGTGTGGTGATCAGATGTATTCTGGAGTATCCCCTTGCTACCCTTCACCACAGTGAATGCTGCTCTGTTTTTAATGAGGATGCTGGAGATTTGCTGTGCCATTCCCAGTCCTGACAGCTACTGAGTTTCAGAGATTCCTGTTTGTTGAAAACCAGTTTATTCTCCAACAGTCACAACAACCTGAGACATTCTTTCTGCAATTGCTGTATGGGCACCCCTAATGAAGTCACTGGGCATGAATGCAGTGAAACCTTTCCACAGTAAAAACACATCCTTTAATGACTTAATGCCCCTTTAGTTGTCTTCTGTGTTGAAAGCAAATCACACCTTCCAAATGCAACATTCTTCTCCAATATCTATTTCCTAAAATGGGTTTTGGGTATTGCTGGAAATAGATTTCTTCTCCAGCTGAACCTACTTTAGTGTGTTGATAGAGGTTATTGATGTTTAGAATACAATTGCTGTGAATATGAATTCTAACTTCTAGATGAGTTTAATTCATTTTAATGTACACAAAAAAGGGACCTCTTCAAAACAATACACTATATGATGATAGAAATAAGTTTCTTCCTTGCTGCCATGTACCAGATTTACCCTATTGACATAAGCAAGAATTACAAAGAAATGTAAATCCAGGTATTACACCCATAATCACACTGATGAATGAGCTCCTAAGCAATGCTTGTGCATGTGTAAGATACTCCCATGCTGAAGTATTTGAGCACACTGGAAAGAGAATTTTCACTTTTTCAGCTCTAAAAAGCTGAGAAGCAGCTTCGTGTCTCCATGAGACAGAAACTCTGATTCTCATTGTGTCTCTTGTAAACTTCCTCCAGCCCATGTTCTTCCTCCCTTCTTTGCTCTAACCCCATCAGTGTCCAGGTCAGCACTGGAACTGAATTCAGGGGGCCTCATTCCACAGAGGTTAAATGAGTTAACACATGAGGTGACTTCTCTGACAACCATAAAATTTGCTACAGCAAATTTATGCTGGAACATGTGAGGATCAGGAAAGTTTGCTACTCACATCTGCTCCTGTCTTTGTTACCAAATGGAACTCAGTACATCTATCAAGAAAACTATTTTCTAGTTTATGGCTACACAGTTATCTCTTCCTCCAGGGAAAGGCACCTCAAGAATTATGATGCAAAAAGAACATTTATATTTCACATACAGTGCTGTAACACTGTAAAAGACAACACACTTTGCCCACAGATACTTTTCCACAGTTCACTGAAATGTGGAGGTTTGGTACAATGGATACTAAATATTTTTCTTCCTCCCTTTACTCACACAATCCATCAAAAGTTGACATCAATAAACATGACTATGTTAACCAATCTCAACACTCTCCAAGATAGGAGAGGCACCTGGAAACTGACAGTGATTTTAATATTAGCTTTGACTGAGATAAATTCTGACACGGCTTCCACCATATATATAATTCTCTAAAGACTCTGATAGACAGAACCCATTTTATGTCCTCAGAGCACCAAGTGCACCCTGTCATGTTGAAAGATTTGTCAGCCTGAAGTCACCCTGAGCCATCATGAAAAAAAAAGCAATTGTCTAGAGTACAAGAAACCTGGAACGGAAGAAAATTGATTTTTAAAATGGATCATATGTACTTAGTGACTTTTACTTCAAGAATTGAAAATGTTCCCAGGTTTGCTTCCACATAAATAATTATTCTCTGACAAGACAACCACAGGAATAAACTATCCTTTTTGCACAAAGTTGTCAGTAGAATCACAACAGATAACTGTGGTCACATAGTGGATAAATTAAAAATTCCCTTGCTCAAGACTTAACATTTAAATTTGACTTTTTTGTGCAAGTTTTGCAGAAATGGTAAGATTTTCCTTCAAAAACCATTCATACCTACTTTAAAGTAGGAGGAGCATGAAAATTCACAGAGGAGCATGAAAAATTTCCATGTGCTTTCACTGATTTTTCTGTCCATTCCTCCTATTTCAACTTGCATTTCCAGTTCCCCAGGTGTCTATAGATTTGGTAATTGCCTTTTAATCAGCCACATGAACCATGTACTTGACATTCCATTTTTTACTGTTTCCTGGTCTTTCTGTAGCCATCTCATGGTATTTCATTTCTGTCAAATTTCAGATCAGCTTTTATTCAAAGGCAGCACAGGTAACATCAAATTGCATTAATGACATTAATTAACTATTTATGAAACTCCCACAAAGAAAACATATCTGTCAGGGTCCTAGCAGTCAGTGAGCATATTTAAAACTCCATCATCAGCTTCAAAGTACTTTGGATTTTCTCCTAGATGGTATCAACACCATTTTGAGCCTGACATGCCAAATATTTTTTGTAGCCATCTGAGAAAGCTTCATCATGATAAGAGTTTGTAAAAAAAGCCTTGTTTTACTATAGAATAAAAAATATTACAGGGAAAAGTCAGCTTTATTACCAAGAAGTATGAAAGAAAATATTTATTAACATTATTTGGGAGTTCATAATGGACCTGACAAAACAGATTGAAAAAAATTTTTTTTTGTTTTCCCACTTGTAGGCAAGCGGTGAGATGCACTGCCCTGAAAACAGACAAGATGGATAAATTAAATGACTGGCAGTGATGTATAACACCAAATCACCTAGAACTTATCTTCTGATAGTGTTTCTACCACATTCCTAACCAGAACACAACCCTGGTATTTAAATGGCATCTCACTGCTCCCTCTGGAGCCCCTGTACTGCAGGATACAGGGAGGAACAGGGAGAGAGGGGAAGAGAAGGAGACAGGAGAAAGGAATCAGCCTTGGTGCTTCCCTCCTTCCTCAGATTTGCAGCTTTGGAAGCAAAAGGACAGAAAATATTGTTCGTAACCTCACAGCCAACACAAATCCTTCCTTGGGATTTTCCCAGAGCACAGTTCCCTGTGGTACCTCCTGCTGGGAGAGGGAAGCAGAAGGTGCAGAGTGCAGCCTCCTGGGCAGCCCAGGGTTCAGGGAGCAGGACAGCAGTGTTTACAATGGCCTCAAGGCTTTTCCTGCACTCTGCCACCTCCCTCACAGCCCTCTCCAATGGCTCTGTGGCTCCCAGCCATAGTCTGAGCTCTTCATTTAAGAAGTACAACTTGCTGCAACCTCATTCTTCTTTGTATTCCTCCAGAGGCACTTGCCTGCTTCCTTTCCAAGAATCCACTGAGGCCATGATGTTGCCCTTCTCTTTTTTCCTGAGATTTACTATTAATTCCTTTCTGACTAGGACTTCACCATGCTCAAGTTACTGTTTGTCAATTAACAGCCCATCTAGATTTATGTAATGTGAGTCAACAGCATAGCCTGGTGCCCACCTACTCATCACTGAGTGTAAACAACACAGCTTTATATTGTTGCCTACACTGGGATGAGTAAAGTCCTCTGCAAGGAAACAGTATGGAAACTGCTCTGGGAAACAGTCTAGCACCCCATGGAGTACAGAAAGGAACAGCTGGCAAGAGGAAATCCCAAATGTCCCTTCTGCTACTCACTCACTTGCTGCCCAGAGAACCTAGACAGACTCAGCTACCTGAACTGCCTAGGCTCAGGAGTGCTGCACATTCTCTGCAGGGATAAAACATCACAAAATAATAAATTGCTGTCTTGCTGCTTTGGCTTTCCTCATGCTCCTGCTCAGTGTTTTCAGATGGAGGTAAGGAAATCAATCCCAGGTCCCATGCCTGTAATGGACAAGCTCAGGGGTGCTCCAAAGCAGATGTCTTAACTCTGCATACATGGACTCAGTGACAGATCCCTAAAAAGAAGTACAAAACTAAGAGCTGTATCAAATACCTGGGGGCTGCTCAGAAAGTATATCCTGAAAACATAAAAAGACAAAAGTCCTTTCAACAAATCGTGTTTCGGAGAAAATAAAAATACGCTAAAGACAAAAAATAACTGAAACACCAAGTACCATTTTGTGTGGTTTTATGAATAATAAATAAAGCAATTAATTTCTCAGAAAATAAGACGCTGCTGCAACCCTTATGCATATGTTCTAGCAGCGTGTTTTATTGAATTCCACAGATGTAATTAAGTGTGTCATTCATTTGTTCTCCATTATGGTATTTCAGTCAAACATAAACGGCTTTCAGACTTTATTTGCAAGAAAGATACTTTGAGCCAAGTAATTTGCTAACTTCAGAGCAATAGCTTGAGAGGTTTTAACAGGCATTTAACTCTCATTCCATGTATTTACAAAGCTCTCCACGTGCACACATGTGGGTAAGCACCAATTTACCACGGCACTAACACAGAATAGGTTGACAGATTCTTTCCCTGCACATACACTGTGATGTACAATGCCTTCATGGCGTGTTCCTCCTGTTCCTGCTAGTTTGCAATACATTTAATCATGCCTCTGATTCAGCTGTGCTCAGTGGTCTCCATTTCATTTGTACAGCTGGAAAACGTGTGCTGCTGGCAGTTGGGCAAAGGAATCCACCACCGTGAATGACTGAGGTGGAGAGGAGGGGAAGAGCATAAAGAACTTGTGAGTGGAACTGGAGTACAGCATTTTAATCCTTGCATTTCAATAAACAAGTCCAGAAATCCAGCCTATCAAGGAAAGTCCCTTTTATCTTACAAGTGATGTGGCTTGACTGTGGCAGAATTCAGCTCAGCCATCATCTGCCTGAAAAAGCCCATTTATAAATGGGCTGGTGATTGCAAAATGAATCCCTGGGAGCATTTTTTTTCAGAGAGGAGGCTATTGACAAGGCTGTATTGCAGAAAGAATGGACTATGAACAGAATTATCTATCACAAGATAATTCACTGCAAGGTCAAACTTTGACCTTGCACCAATGAGGCAAAAGAGGCTCTGGGTGTGCAATAGAAGAGGAGCTGTTTGAAGGTGGCACTGGGCCAGATCAGCTTCCTTTAGAAGACTGCAAGCAACTGTTGCTGCTGCCTGAAAGGATTAGTTACCACCACAGGACAGTCAGAACCTTTTGGGGGGCTCACCCTGATGTGCCAAAGTCAGGATTTTCCCATCTCTTGCCTATGCACTTTCTGTTCAAGACCTCAGGAAAAGCCCACTCTAAATTTTTTCTATGAGGAAAAAGGTCTGCATCTCATACCAAGAATAAATCACTTAGAACAATTCCAATATGAGTCACCAGAATAATTAAGGGATCACCCTTTCAGTATTCAGAGCACGGCCAAGATGAATTGGAAAGGCCACCTCATTCCTCTTCACAGGCTGCTGACCAGAATTTCCAGAGCTCCTTTCCCAAGTTTATTTCAAGTCCTGCACTGTGACCTGGAGCAATGTATGTTCTGTATTCTCCACAGACAGAGGGGTGAGGAGTTTTGCACTGTGGCCTCCTGAAGGAGGAGGATGCTACACAAGTCCTTCAGCAGCCCCTGTGATGCCCCAGACTATGTGAACCTGCCCAGAGATGCTCATTCCAGTGAGACATTCCAGCACAAACTCCATCATTTCTGTGTGTGAACCTGCTCAGAGATGCTCATTCCAGTGAGACATTGGACCCCCAGCACAAACTGCATGATTTCTGTGTGTGAACCTGCCCAGAGATGCTCATTCCAGTGAGACATTCCAGCACAAACTCCAACACTACTGTCCTTCACCTTCCTGAGACAGGAATCACACACTGCCCAGAAACAAAGAATTGTATTCAACAATCTCTGTTGAGGCCCACAGCTGTTACACATCTGTCTATGTACCTGCTGTTCCATCTTTAGCAGGACTAGGAAATTTTTAATCTTTACGTGGGCTCTCAGTTATAAAATTAATACTGTGTTTGCAACATTAAAAATCAACTTCCAAGTTTACAGTCTGTGCCTTTGAAAGTCTGTCCAGCCTTCTTCCATCTGGATAATAAAGGCAGTGATTTCCTGGTTTTAAGTGAAGTTTGGGGTTGTTGATTAAATATTTACTACTGGTAAAGCCCTACTTCTTAAAATGTAGAAGATTTTAAGATACAAAAGATCTCCTTCAATCTGTATCTGTTTCTGTACTTCTCACACAGTGTGCAGCTTTTTAATTCTCTGGTTTAACCTAATTGCACATCATAAGTGAAATGCTTAGACAAGACATTGCATAACTATTGGCCAGGGAAAAACCCCAAAATTTGGTCTCTGAGTCTGAGAAAGCAAAATGTGATCTGAGAAATAAAATGACCAAGATTTTTTCATGTTAAAAAAAAAAAAAAAAAAGAGGTGAATACTATTGAAACAAGACTTATCTGATTAGTAACAATTCAATGGGTTTAATTCAATTACCCCAGTTTGGGGGAGGGGGATTGTATCTCAATATAATTTCATTTTTAAATGAATTTGGTATGGTCTTCCTTTATATTTTCCCCCACTAAATCTAACATGGATGTCATTACACATCATAACTGTAATTACAGGTTTCAGTGGAAAGATGACATAATTAGGTGCAATTATGCTCATTATGTAAATGTAACACTATAAATTAAATACACAGAAAACCAACAAAGAAAAAATAAAATCCCAAGGGAAAAAAGAAATTGAACAAATCCACGAGGTAATAAACTCAAAAAGAGAAAAGCAAACTGGAAAAGTAAAAAAAACCTGTCAACTAATGTACATAGCTCTGTTTATCCCTCTTCATTTTATTTAGTTTAAGTTTTTATTTTACTTCTTAAAATGCTTGCAAGAACAGGACCAGATGAAACATTTTATTAGCCCTTAGATTAAAAAAGCACTTAGAACATGAATCCCCAAATGGAAGCACTACTATTAACTAGGCTGTAAAAGACCCTGGACTTGTTCATCACTGGTATCTGAAGAACAAACACACTTCTCCTTTAGCCATCACCCTTTATCCTGTACAAACTGCAGTTTGTACACCCAGCCCCCTGTATTTGCTATAATCATTCAGGTTCTGGCTGAGTGTGGAAGCAAATGGAGTTGTCTGGATAACACACAACAGACACCAAGAGTTTAAAGCTGCTCCTTCTGTAAGTGGCAATAATAGTTCTGAGGTAAATCACACAGAAAACTCTGATAAAATTAGGGGGCATTAGGAGACACTCTGCAGTACCCAGATGGAGTTTGGGCAGGCTCAGAGAATCTGGTCTAGGAGCCACAGGAATGCGCTGGCTCTGCACTGGGTCATTTAGTACTTTACCACTGTGATCAGATGCTTGCAAAAGAAATTGGGGATTGCTCTTTAATGTCTCTTCTTGGCAGTGACAGGAAAGCATGAACAGGTTCAGTCCCTCATTGCTGACACTGTCAGTTCTATTGACAGGTGAGGTACAGAACTGGGACTTAATCAAACAAGCAAAGGGGAGACAGATTCTCAAGGGTTACTTGTTTAAAATTTGGGTAACTCTGAGCTCCTAAACCTGTGGCTCCATTCTGTTCCTAACCTACAGGTCTTAAAAACTGCAAGAACTATTTTTTTAAAAGCTCAGCTATTCACATTTTATGGGGGCTTAGCTAACTGTGAAAGTACCATTTGATTTAACGGCTGAACTTTTGCAAGGTGAAATGAAGGATTTTTTTCCTGCCTGTGTCTACAGGAGATGCCAAACACTCTCCAGCTCTCAGGAATTAGAGGTGGTCAGATGCTCAGTCCTCATGCAGTAGCTTCAGCAGCAGCAGGGGCTGCTCACTGTATTCCTGCAGGTGACTGATCCTGCAGTCCTTCCTGGAAGATTCGGCCTATAATACTTGGGAATTCTCTTGGTGGAAGTTTCAGACACCTGGATATTATTGCATTCAATATCTTTTAAATAAACAAAAGCTGTATCCCATAAAAAATTAATTGCACAAACATTTTATAAGTGTTCTTGGGGACTCTGAGGCAGAAGCCAAGGCCTATAGGTAACATTTGCTTCCAAGACCAAAATGTGCAAGTTATGATTTTGTGGCAGCATATGGGAGGCTGTTGGTAAAGTAGCAGATGCATGATAAAAACCCAATATGGGCTGGAAGAAAACATTTGTTATTTCCCATAGAATAATTCATCATATGTTCATAGACAGAATACCCACAGGGCTCTGCTCACCAAGGAAATGGGAACCATTTTCATACAACAGCCCCACACCACACACACCATGGAAGGCAGAACCTGGAATGGCCGTTGTTCAAGTGTATCTTGATGTCTTTGACAGCCTTTTTGTCTTTTAAGACAAAATATAAGTAATCAGTCATGTATTTTGTTCTTAATGCACTACACAAAAGAAGCAGCTTTACCAGCTCTTTGTGTTTCAAGCACATTTCATCAAGTGCTCCTTTGCACAGTGTAATGCTGAACTTGGATCTAAAGAGATGATGTTTTTGTCTCAATGAAAGACTTTACCATTCCTTGTAGCCATGCACAAAGTCTGAACAAATAAAATTTAAAAAAAGCTTTTTTTCAGAAAAAAACCAAAAATTGTTAGAAGACAAAAGCCTAACCACAAATTTTAGAAGCCAGCTGATACTTAAGGCTTGGTCTGAACTCAGATTTAATAGGAATAAGAACAGTTGACCACTTAGTCATATCCATAAAAAGCTTGCATGAATACTCTCAATTCAAATTAAGCCATACATAATAATTAATGCTAAAATCCACCTAATCCATCTCATACACATTTTATATTTTAAAAAGGCTGGGGCAGTAAACTTGTGGCACTTGACCAGGTAAGCAAAACCCACTGTGATTCTGTTCTGCCTGAGGTGAAAGAGCCATTAGGCTGCTGAGTAAACAGTTCCCCTGTCCCTCCTACCTGCACACTTGTTTCCTGTACTTATTCTCAGCTTTATTTCTTCTTTGATGCCAGCACCCACACTTGAATCAGCCCACCCACTTTTCATCTGCCGAGCAATCAGCCATCGCTTCTCAAACCTTCCAGCTCCCCTGGCAGAGAGTGCCAGCACTGTTCTCTGAGGACACGCTCATCCTCCCCTCCCTGAACACTGAGCCAGTGCCACGGATGGATCTACAAATGCTGGAGTAGAAAGCTCAGAGCAGCAGCTCCAAATGGAATAAAACCATGTGCAAAAGTGAAAAATAAATGGGAACGTGCGGCGTTGCCTAAAGAGTGTCATCATTTGTTTCACCAGTATTCCTCCTCAGGGAGCCAATTCTAGCTGGGGATTTATTACGTGCATAATACAGAGCAAGAAAGACAGAAGAATAAAATTACATTTGAAAAAGGAAGATGATTTGGAAGCCAGGACAGATGAGCTGTGCACCTGATACTGCACCTACCATTGCTATCTGTCTGTCTTTGGTGGAGAGTATCAATTTAGCTGACATCACCTCCTTAGGATACATTCATTTCATGGAAAGATTTCTAAGAAGAAAATCCCCAGAATGACTACTCAGAATTTTTAACCAAGGCTCAAAAGCAAAAGAAGGAAAAGTAGAGAATGAGTACCAGACAGAAAAGAGCTCAGCAGTGGCAGGCACCTCTCCTACTGTGATTTCTGAGAAACAGTAAAATGTGAGGTCCTTATCTTCTGAAGGGTGCTGGAATCATTCTGCAAAGTCAAAAAATCTCTTTCTCTTCAGCTAAGCAGACAATATAGCAGATGTCTTACACAAAAAGTGAAGGTGAACTTTTGCAATAAGGCTTCAATTACAACAATCATGCACCTCACCTTGTGTGCTAATTTAAAGTCACAGAGGCCAGCCAGAAATTTTAAAATAAACATCACACACCAATAGCACTATCTAAGCAACAGTTCAGCAACAAAAGGGTTTGATAGGTACCAGAACAATTAGTTGAGTTATTGATGGTTAGCAATTAATAAATCTCTTGTTAACAAGACTACCATACCACTCGTGCCATTTTTACTCAAATTCACCTTCCACAGGCCATACAGTGGACTCAATTAGCAGAATCAGGGACAACTCCAAATACTGGAACTACTTTATACAAGTGTTCCTTTTTACTAATGGTCATTTTTCAAGAGGCCTTTGTCTTCTGAGTCTCTCAAGTAACAGAGACTGAGCTCTGCAGCTGATTTTCTGAGAAAGCCACAGAGAGAAACTGAGAAGATGCCACACGTGCAATTAAAAGTGACAATATTTCCATAAATTCTCCTGACAAAATAGATGGGATTCTCCACCAAAGCAAAGCAGGAACTTGCTCATGGCATGTCCCATTCCCACTGTACAAGGCACTCCGGGCTTTTCTCTCCCCATCACGTCGTTCAGTTTAAGTTAATGATTTAAAAGTAATTAAATCCAATAAACCATGACAGATTAAATAAAAACTAATCAAAGTAAATAAATTACTGTTTTCACACATGGCTTTTGTTTGGGCAACAGAACAAAAGGAAGTAGATGATGGCAGTGAACAAAAGTGAATAAATAAGAGAAAACATTAGTGTTTGAGACATTATAATTCATTAACTTTTATGTCTGTTCTGCTGTAAAAAATACTCTATATCAGCTAACAAGACAATCTAATGAGACCTATCAGGGGACTGTTCTAACAAGATTAGGAGAGGGACCAGTGGCAAGGCTATTTCTGCACAATGGAGAAAAGGATTTGGATTTAATTAACAGCATTTATCTCAACAGTCCATTCCTAAGGAATAGTCTGATAAAGACAATCAGTCTCTTGAACCAACTGGTCATTTAACCTCACAGATAGTTTTAAAAGAATAAATCTGGAATAACCCTTTGTTGATGACTGTTGATTACTATGTGCTGAAGATATTTGTTGGAACTAGCATTTGGTTGACACTGACATCAAAGTAAGTTGGATTTAGCCTTTTCCATTCTGCTCCCAAATAATCCTGACCAAAACACAAGCACACAGGTACAGGTGGTGTGCGCACGTCTATAGCTCAAGTCAGAACCACAATGGACCAAATGGACTTCAGGATTTTTCCAGAATCCAAGCCCCAACATGTTCTTGACTGAGTGAAGAAAACTCAACACCCTCCCTGTTGAATAGCTCCAATGAGGCACAAGGATTAACTGCTAAAACCTAAGGATTGCTGCCTGAGTTTTATTGCCTAGCAATAAAAGTAATTCTCTTATTAATAAAATTAGGAGAATCCTAGGAGAAGCAAATGCCACAGAAGGATTAGTTTTAGTACTGAGATTAAATGTCACAAGTTTCTGCCTCCCAGACCTGCATTTGAATGATACTTCTCGTAATTCTTCACTATTATTTTTATTATTGCTCCCTGCAAAGACACTGGCAACTTCTTTAAAAATAGCTTCACACAAAAGTACAAAATGGAAAATGTTGAAATATTTAGAGAACAAGTACCTACACACTTCTGAAGAGTTCCTGAACTTGAACAATTTATAACACGCAGCATTCTGTACAGATGACTGATCTAAAAGTAAGAGAGACTATTGTACTCAATCTCTAGCTACAACAGCAATAAAATACAGTGAAGATAATTCTTTTATTCATATTTTTCAGAACAATTGAAGTGACAAGCTCCAGTGTGAACCTCAGGCTCTTTATGAACCAGAGCTGTCATCAGCCAGGCAAAAAAAAATCTTGTTCCTTCTCCCAACCTACCTTGAGCAAAAATAAAAAATAACCTGCCAGTTACTCCAACACTAAAACACTCCACAAGTACAAAATCTTTCTTCTGCTTATCTCTGCTGGAACTTTCAGGTGTATTGTCGCTTCCATTGTCATCTTATTTCTTAATCTACTTACAATCAATATAATTGAGCAGCTAATTGGCATTAAAGCTTTGTGATGATACTGAGGCCTCTAAGCCTTTTTTACATAGTAAAAAACTAACTCTTGCTCTCTGTAACTTTCACTATTAACATTGCTGTCTCTAATTTTACACTTGTGTAACATGGCTGACAAACTCAGTGCAGGACATATGACTATGACAGGTTTTTTTAAGGCATGAACTTTCTAAAAGTTCCTTGGTTTACTCCATGACCCTTTCAAGAGTTCTGATTCTCTTCACAAACTGGGAAATCCTTTTACAATTGTCACTGCAAGGCACTGCTCAGCTGCAGCAGCACTTTGCATAGGCAGGTTAACAATCAGATTCTACTTCGCTGTCTGGAAACAAGAGAAAATCTGCAAAATCCAAGAGCCACACGGACTTCTCTATGGCACACAGGCTATAAGGCTTCAGATAGTTTGGGGTTTGTTTTGGTTTGGTTTGGTTTGGTTTTTTGGGTTTTGGTGTTTTGTTTGGGTTTTTTGGGGTTTGGAGTTTTGTTTTGTTTGGCTTTTTTGGGGTTTTGGGGGGTTTTGGGGGGTTTTTGGGGTTTTTTGTTGTTGGGTTTTTGGGGGGTTGTTTGTTTGTTTGGCTTTGTTTTGGGGGTTTTTTGGGGTTTCTTTGGTGTTTTTTGTTTGGTGGGGTTTTTTGTGTTTTGTTTTGGGGGGTTTTTTTTGTTTATTTTTTGTTTTGTTTTGGGGGTTTTTTGTTTTTGTTTTTTTGTGGGGGTTTTTTTTTGGTTCACTGGTTAGGTTTTTGTGGTTTGTTTTGGGGTTTTTTTTGTAAGTAAATTGTACCTGAAAGATTTGACAAATTAAACGCAAAACTACCAAAATCCTGGTAAAATCCTTAATTCCTTGGGCTGGCAGCAATCACTGACCACTCGAGGCAATCACCCCTTGCATCTGGCTGAGACCACACAGACAATATCCTCCATGTCCCATCCAGACACAGGCATTCCCCACTTGGAAAAGGGGAATCCTTGCTGAACCCACTCCTGGTCCCCACCTCTGTGGCACTCCCAGCACACGGTGCAGCAGCAGCAGCAGCAGGAGAGGCTCAGCCTGTCCCTCCTCCCTTGGTGGCCTCGGGCTCCAAGGGGCACATCAGGACACAGGAGCAGCTCCCCAGCTGGTGCTGCTTGTTTCCAGTGGGCTGCTGGCCATCAGCATTCCAAAGATCCCTCCCCAGCACTAACAGGCTGTATTGATCCCCTGCTCTCACTGGAGACCTGATTTCACTGCATTTCATTCATTTAATTCTCTCAGCTGCAGCTAAGTGGCTTGACACCTTTTTATTACATAAAGATGATCTTTTGCAGGCCTAATCTTATATAGTTTTGATCATTAACAACAGGCTGTTCCAAAGAACTTTGAGTTCATTTGGAGGGATGCACTCAACCCCCATGTCAGTGAACACTGGCAATTCTACCAGATTTTTTTTCTTGTTTTCAGCCTCTCCAAAGCATGAAGAAAGTTGTTAGTCTTGAATAAACTGCACATTTCATTTAATGGAATCCAGCCTTACGGAGTAGGGATTCTGAGAGTTTATTTCATCGATCATAAAATCACTTTCAATGCATATGTTCTACAAGCCTTGGCACTGTACTGCTGCAGACATGAAAGCTATTATTGTAACTGAACAATCAGATGTCAGTAAAATACTGTCTGCTTTTCCTTAGAGCACCTAATGCTGCACAGGCAGCTGTTCCCCCTTTTTATAACAGTGTTTCATAATTCTTCTCTAATCCAGACACCCCTCTGCTTAGAAGAAAATGGACAGTTCTGATGAAAAAACTATTAGCTTCACATAAATTAAAGTTCAGTAAGTTACTTAAATGTTCCTAATAACGTTTCAGTATCTTTAAAACCTAAACTAAGCCTTGCAATGACTTAATTTTAGATTATTAAAAAAAATGGAAAAGAAAGGGAAAGGAATAAATGTTTCAAATTTCCACAGTAAACACAAAGTCAGCAAAAATAAACATTTTGCAGATATGCAATGCTGTTACACTGCACAATGCAGCCAATTCTCAATCTGAAGATGGTACTTGGTGGATCTGAACTCACACTGCAGTCAGATGTATTGTATTTGTATTCTAAAATATTATACAAATTTATATTTGGATTACACAATAATGGAATATGATGCACATCCTACACACTCACATGTGGATACACGTAAAAAACAAACACACAAAAACCATTTCATGTTTTATTACCACCAGAAGCGTGAAGGCATTTAGAGGCTTGGCATCAGAGAGTAATAAAACAAGAGGGAGAAACTCAAGCTCTGTAATTCTGAGCAATTAGAACATACTGCACCTGTCACACCCGTTAGCCAAAGAGTACGAAAATCCTGTTCCATGTTTCACGAACATACCACACTTCTTGGATTCCTCCAACGTGCTGTGGGATCTTGGAGGGTGACCAAACTAATCCTTCAGTTTCATGCTTTCATCATCTGAATAAATTATACCCTAAATCTTATCTTGCAAAATACTGTGGTATTTTATTTGATTCGTGATCAACAGAGGCATTTCCCTACTATAATCTTTCAGATTTTAATAAAAGACCTGAATTCCCACTGAAGTTTGCCCATGGACAGGGTGAGAACCTTCCCAACCTGCTGTGTCAACAGTGGGCAGCCAGAAACTGGCATTGCAGGGATCCAGGTAAATTTAGAAGAACATCACCTGGTAAGATAAATATCCTTTATTTTGTAAGAAAAGCTTGTTTTCTTCAAATTGCCCAACACACTTCAGCAAAGTGAGTAGTTTTGACCGTGCAGTAGAATTTATGGCTTTCCACTGATGTTGTGATGCACATTATGTATCTTTCTGAAGGTAAATGGATCTTCAGTAACTTTCAAAAAGCCTTCGTGCCATTGGAACTGTGCAGAAATGTTAATTTGAATTTAATGGGAATTTGGTTTTGTTCTGTTACAAACTCCTCCATATTTAAAGTGACCATCAAGAGAGAATTGTATTTTCATCACTCCTTTCCAGCACAAATTTGCAAGATATTAATTCTAATTTTAATTTCATAGTCTCTATCTTTAAAATTTATTCTAAGAGCATCTGCCTAATTTTTTTCCATAGAACTTGAGGAAGGTGACCATCATGGGTTTTTTTAAGTAAAATCTGTGATCCAACTTCCTGAGACCTTTCTCAGACAGCTGAGATGCATTTATCCTTTCAGCTTAACAGTGAAGAAATACAGAATTTGCATTATGAAAGTTTTGAAAATGTCATTCTGAATAGCGAGATTCACACCAAGAAAAAAGGAATCAATTATTCCTTTTGACTAAAGTAGATGGCAGAAGCTGAAGTAATTGCTCCTTAAATAAAGTACCACCATTCCCCACACAAGATTTAATCTTTCAGACTGAACAAAGATTGCAAGTCTTGGCATATTCCACACATATTTATTGTACTCCTGCTGCTGCAGAAGGGAGGGTTAGTATCTCATTTGGTCTAGACAAACCAATCACAACAGTTTCAGATTTTTTTTTTTGTCTGGACCCTGCTGACCAGGTGAATCTGCACAGCTACACAGATACACTCCATCAACTCTCTCAGTTATCCTCCCACTTGTAAATAGTTGTTTATTTTGGAAATTTCCTGTAATTTAAAAATTGACCACACTTCTCTCTAAATTAATATAAAAATCAATAGGAAAAAACATGTAAATGAAACCAGTTTTCATGCTGCATATAGTTTCTTAAACGGAATTAATTTTAAAAAATCTTAAATAGAAGTAATTTAAAGTATTCTTACTATGACCTGTTCCTTCCAGTTTCCAACACTGGAAAAAAATAGACATACATTTCTCAATACATCATTGTGGTTTCTGTGTTGCTCTTGCAGTTCTGCTGTTTCATTAATCAATCTCTACTACAGACCCAGTCCAGCAAATATGGATGTACAAGTTTACAGCAAATACCAATCACAAAATAAAAATTATTTCTGTGTCTCAGTCTGAAATCTGGACCCAAAGGAATAACTCGTTCATTTGGTCTCTGAAGAGCAGAGCTGGCTGAGAGACAAGCTTGGAAGGGCCATAGTGGAACTCTGCAAAGCACCCAGCCAGAGGCTGTTTTACACCTTGGTGCTGCCAGGACCACCCTGCAGGGTTACCTTTGTAACTGCACTAGTGCTGCAGTTGAGTGAAGGACAAAGGGCCATTCCTTCCTTCTCAGCTTTAGACAACTGCAGGGCACAGGGTGAGGATACAGCCAGGTGCAAGGGATGTAACATGTAAGCAGGCCTTGAACTTTATGCTTAATGCAATGTGATTAATGCTCAGGTTCATCCAATTTGACCTGCACTCTCTTTCCTCCTGAAAAACAGCCTTTACTGTCCTATATGTGCTTGTGTTATAGCAATCAAACCAAACAACTAAAAATTAACATAAAAACAGAATTAAAAGAGCAAGGCAGTCACAGACCCTGGGAATGCAGAACTGCCTACTGTCTAGTGTTTAAAATCTGAAACAGCAGCGAGAAACTCGGAGAGGGACTAATTAATCCTGCGAGTTGCCCTGCAGTGTGAGCAGCCTTTAGCAGGAGGGAGTCACTCAAGTGGTCTTCGCATGTGTAGGAGCCCATGCTGTGTTACTGAGGCGCTGCAAATGAACCTTTGTTAAATGACACGACTGCTGGGGAAAGGCAGAAGGGGTTAATTATAGTCAAGTGCACATGAAATATTTTGCTCTCTGTAATTTTTAACCTGAAACTAATAGCGCAAGTAAAACTGTCACCTTCTTGTTAACGGCACATTACAGTATCATTTATATTAGTTTTTCCCTTAGGAAATAATAAGCTTTTCTGCTCTATGGGGGCTGTTAACAAGAGAATTCAGCAGAACTTAGAGGCTTATAATTCCTCTTTTATAAAATAATCACAGTAGAACTACAGTTATAAAGCCTTTTATTACATTGATGTGAGACCTAGCAGGCTCACTCCCATGAACAGTATGAAAGAATAAAGGTCTAATATTTTTCAGATATTGCATTCTGCAGAGTGATCTGGACACATCTAAACAGTGTCAGACAAAACAGTTTGGCCTATGACAAGTCTAAGAGTAATACCACAGCAACTCTCACTCTCACTCCTTTATCCCTCAGGTTGTGACAGAAGTTTTCACCAATGCAAATAATTCAAGGAAGATGTCAAATACTTCACACAGAGAATGCAAAATGAGAAAGATCTCAGAATGTTATATCCCATTTTAAAAATCCCTATACCCATATAATTTTGATCAAAACAAAACAAAACAAAACCAAAAACCAAACATTTTGAATACCACTTAGATTCAACAAGAACACGAGAAGTTTGAATACAGCACAAATGGTCACAGTGTAGAGGAACCTGTTTGTGAAATGACACCTGTGGCTTACACACATTTACAAAACCACCAAACCCAGGTGTCCTGTCAGTGGTCTTATAACATAAAAGCAACCCTAAACCTAACAGCAGGTTATTAATTAATCTCATCACAAAATCCACACTGTATCTTGCATTAGTACCCGAGATCGCATAAAAACCTCATATCCTAGAATAAGAAAATCAAGTCCATCACCACAAATAAAACCCATTCCCTCCCCACCAGTGTTAAGCACTAGGTTTACACATGGCTTTGAGGACCAGATTAGATATTTGAGGACCTCTGTTGACTTTACTGGCACATCTCATGTTCAAGTTAATGGCACCTACACAACACACATCAGTGAACCAGTAAGAGTAGAAAGACTCAGTTTTCCTCCAGCATTAAGTATGATGAAATGTTAAAATTACAACCTCCTATCATATTTTAAAGTTTGGTTAAAAGCCAGCACATATTGAATTTCATCTGTTCTCTCACTGAGAACCAGCCTCCAAGTGACAAAGTAACATGGTTTAATGCACCATGCTGAAGCACAACCCAAATAGACATATATTTTTTCTGCTTTTTTTCTGCCATGAAGCAATTCTGTTTTCTTACAGCAATACATCTGCAAGCTGTTCTATCAATTGGTCATATATTTCTGTTGCCCAGTAAGACCATGATGTGCCAAGTAGCTTTTTCTGCACCAGTCATGGCTATAACTGAATTACAGACTGGGAACAGTTGGGATTAAATGACATCCTAGAGACAGTATGTGCCACTGGAGCAAAATCCACATTTCTTCCATATTAGCACACCATAAAGTACCTTCCTTCACAATAGTTGCACAGAATAACACAGACCAAGACACAAAATTGTATTGCCATGGTAGAAGAGAACTTTCACCTTTGTCTTTTTCTCCTTTCTAATGCTGACCTGCCCCAGTAAAAATAGTGATAGAGACCAGCTCAGAACCACAAGCCTGCATGTAGAAAACTGTCCTCTAAAATATCACTCTAGTTGGAAAACACATCCAAGACTGAGTTCCCCTTTTCAGTTCCCACTTGCCTATCAGTATTTAATGAAATTGCATTGCATTAAGGCAAGGAATACCTCATAAAACAAGGTGGTAAATAATACCCATATTTTATGAACAAAAACATTTAAATGTGTTTTAGAAGGCTGGAGAATTTATCTGTTTGGTATTTCAATATCATGACTACTCTGAGCAACAGATGTACAATGTTTTTGTACAAAGAATTAGGACTGCAACTTTACTAAAAAACATTGTGTGTTAAAGCTTATATGGAAAAGCTCAAGGATTAATCACTAAACTGCAGTTTAATATTCATATTATGCTACTGAAGCCAAGAGTTAATAGATAATTTAAAAGGCTCTGAGTGATATATATTCAAGTTTGGTCATATTCACATCTTCAATTTTGTAAAAATCAACTATTATCTAATGTTGGCATCATTTTGTTCCATTAAGCAATCTGTGCTGACAGTAACTCTGGGATTATAAATCTAATGAGAACAAAATAGGTCTTATCCTATGTGAACTAAGAGGTACAGTGGCATGGCTCTGATTCTTCAATGTAAAGACAATCTCCAACTAAGACACTGCAATATCTCTTCCCTGTAGATAATGGAAAACTAGAACTAGAATTAAGAAAACAAGCAGTAATTCCTGTTTGTATTTAAACAGCAAATGTCTGTTTAAAACACATCAGTTTATCAACAATGGAATGTCTTGAGGAAGAGCCAACAGTCATGGAAATGGCTGTTCAGAGTAAGGATGCAAGAGGTTCATGGGGACAAGAAGAAGAAGAGCCAAAATTATATTTTATCTAAAGTCCAACTGCAATATAAGAACCAAAAAATGTATTTGGGAAATACAGTTGACAAGTAAGGGGTCACAGGCAAGTTTTTCTCTCCTGGTGAGATGCTGCAATATCCTCTTCAAGCCACTGACACTGTTTATATTGGAGACATCAGTGACTGCACAACAGGCAAGCCTTCTCTACTACTACTACTACTAGGAGGAATTTGGAGAACAAAATTCACAAAGGGATAAAATAACGCAATACTCCAAAATGAGAGAAAAAGAACTGCTCTTCAGTAGTAACTTTAAAATATGACTCAATATGGCTGATTCCTTATGGAGAGACTGTTTGATAATAACTGGAAATAGACAAAGGTTGAGAAAACACTGAAATTTCCTAAGCAAAGCTGCATATGAACAGTAATTATTGCTAATCCATCTGGTGCATTTCTTTGAGTTGGGTCAACAGAACTGATCCTGCGATAGTCATTGAGGAACTATAAAAAAACCAGCAAGTTTCTAGTTTTAGAACTGATAAAGATGATTCCACCCTAGAATATACCAAAAGAGCCATCCTTGAGCAGATTGGTGTGTAATGGGAGCTCCTGTATGGTTCAAAGCAAAACAAACTTTGTGAGGAGATTCTTCTCACTTGTTCCATTACAATTCCTGTTCTGTGTTCACTGTGGCATTCACCAATAGCACGTTGCTTTTCTGCCCCCATTATGGTTCCTCTGAGCTTGTCTCCCAGCTGGCTCTGCTCTTCAGATACCATATCTCCTTTGGGTCCAGATTTCAGACAGAGACCTGATCTTGCTTGGAAGAAAAGGAGTGAACTCACACCGAGTGGTCATTAGGAAGGTGTTTATTCAGGGCAAAAGTCTTGGTGTCAGAGAGAGGGAGAGTGTGAGTGAGGATTTTGGCTCTTATTTCCCCTTAAATTCAGGGGCGTTACTGATGGAAATGAGGGGCAGTGATTTAGGTACAGGGGGCACTGACATGGCCATTTTGGGGCAAAAGGGGTGTGGGGATACCTGAAGCCTTGGCTGAACCATCTGGCTCTGCCACAGCCATCAAACACCAGGGTGTGTCCATTGATAAGGTACAACAGAAGGTACAATACACTGGGACAGGCTATTGAGGGAGTACAATGGGGAGGGAGAGCCCTATTGAGTGGGATAACAACAGGGATTAAGGAAAGGGGTGTGAGAAGGGATGAACCATTACAGAAACTCAATAACAAAAATCATACAGAACTTTAGAAAACCCAAAATGCACATTGCAACACCCATTTTGTTTACAAGGTTTGCAACGAAGGGTACTGGATGTGAAAACACAGAGATGAAGGAAAAGCTCCTAACAGTGTCTGCACTGCATCTCTGTGCAGCCCTCGAAGCTCCAAATTGGCCTGCAAAGAAAAGGAGAGTGCCCTTCTCCCCAGTCATCATTTGGGTGCTGTAAATAGCTGCTGTTTCATGCATGACAGTAAAAAGAATCAACATCACTTGAAGAGTTACAGAATGACCACAAACAGCCTCCACTCCATCAATGCACTCAACTCTCAGCAGCAGCGAAATAAAGGAGCTCCTTAGTTCTCCTTGGCCCTCCCACTGTAATTAATCTGGACTACCAGAACTCCAGTGAAGCTAATTAATAGTTATTAAGGAACATGCTTAATGACACTATGGGCATGCATCAACACAGACACCCCATTTGTAGCTTTGCCAGAAATAAAGCATTTTTATGACAGATAATTTGCAGACTCGAATTCTCGCAACGTATTCCCTCCCTGAAGGGAATATCAGAATGCCAGGCTGTCTGCATGTACAGAAATACGCAGAGATATTTCATTTACCTGTGATTATTTACCAGTTACAGCTCCTAGAATTACGGCTGGAGCTAGGCTTAGCAAAAAAATGAAAAAAATTAAAATCCACTACAGGAGCAAAATACTGGGGAAAAAATTAATGTTTCTTTAAAGCATTTTTTCCTTAAATACCAAATATTAAATGCAAATGTCAAATTATATTTGACATTTTTATTTTTTCAACAATATTTCCTTTTAGTTTAGAGAATTCTTCAAGCCAAAAAACTGAGACAGAATGGTTGGTTATAGCTGGAGATATGGTAAAGTTGGCAAAGGTATAAAAACTTCCCAACAACAATTTTACATAAACAACTGTCAGGGTTCATCCCTGAACTACATCATCTCTAAAAGCAAAAAGTCAAAATATTTTATGTGCAGACACTGCCAGAAGTGTAGCAATACATTTTTAATTCCATTTCTTTCTGTAAGAAAAATTTCTTGCGTTTCACTCTAAATTTATCTATTTTCTCCTCCCACCCCACAACCTCAGCTTTTGGCAAGTGTAAAATCTGCCAGTATCTAACTCAGAGTTCACGTCAATGGCACAAGATGGTTTTTGATATCTCTGTACATTATGGGAAATCTGTGGGCATTTTCATATTTCTAATTATAACAATAGAAGAAAATTAAATTTAGCAGCTAAGCTCAAGACTTTGGATCCCCTACATACCCTACAAAACAAAACAGTGAAAGGACATGGAAGGCCCATATTTCCTAAAATTATAATGTCAGAAGCTGTCATCGTGTGTTGGTCTCCAAAATCCAAATCTTGACCCTCTGATGGAAATCTAAAGGAGGTACTCAATAGAATAGCCTGGATTAAAGGAGATACCTACCTGATTATCCTTCTTACTACTACTATCATTAAGATTTTTTAAATATTATTTCAAAAATCCTAAATGTCAGTTAAACTATAAAAAGAAGTATAGAGATCACTCCCTAGTAAAAGTATTTGAAAATGAATTTTCTATATCCCTCTCTCTGCCTTCATAAAAAAGCTTTTATTTTTTTTTTTTTTTTTACATAGGAAAACTAGAAACAGAAAACACTAAAAAAAAGTTTATCAAACAAACCCAAACAAGACAGACATACAAAGGAGCACGCTCAGGGACAGTATGATATTATGATATAGATCAGAATGATCCCAACACTGACGGTGTCACATCAAACTGGCACTGTTTAACAGCAGGAATTATTTCAGAGTAATGGCAATGTGGTACACATTTTTCCCTCACAGATAGAAAAATAGAGAGAATCAAAATAGAGGAAGAGTGGAAAAAATGCTTTCCCAGTAACTTTAACTTCCCACAGATCTTTCATATCTATTGCATTCTATAAGCTGTTCCCTGCAGAAACAACACAAATCTTCAGAAAACCGGGAAATACAGAACAAATTTCACATAATGCAGTTACATGACAATGGCTGTGTGCATCTGGAGCTGTTATTTTTCAGACCCTGCAAACAACCCTCACTTAATGGTGACAAACTCACTGCAGAGCCTCAACTAAGCTAAAAACATTAATCTGCAGATGCACAAGGCCTTCAAATCTGCATTTTGACTAACAAAGACTCCAGATTAGCTGTCTTGAAGCCACTGGAATATATAAATCTTAACACTTACCACACACCTGCAGAGAACCAAAGCATTTGGGTTAGGTATCCTAACTGTGAATGTCCAAACTGCTGAGTTAATTCATCAACAAGCAACAATTAAGAAGTACACAATTAAGAAGAGATGATTTGTGTCTACTTTGGCCTCCCACCTAAGGAAACTCGTCCTACTGAACAAAATAATCACAGAGAAAGGCAGCAAACAGAAAGTGAACTAAAGTTTTCCTCCTTTCCCTACAACAGAAGTTCCTTTCACTTAATGATGGATGTACTGAAAATGTGCATGAAACCTCCACCCTCACTAGGAGAGGGAACCTCATATAAGGAAGACCCAAAAATCCACCTTTCTCTACCATTCTCAATGGGTAAACTGGAGACTGACACTCTGCTGGTGTGATACTCACCACTGCAGACCCAAGGCAAAAACTAACAAACATCATTCTTTCTGATTCAACATCCTATACTCCTGTCACCTTGATCCAGGAGAAAAAAAAAATGAGCATTTCATGTTCACCTATGAAATTCACATTGCCAAATTAATACGAAATACTTCCCTCATTGCCTGGGCACTGCCTCACCTTACTTCTGTAAAATTAATCTCATTTGAAATGTCACTGTTTTGCTACAGAAGGACAGATCCCAAAGTACTCAGCACTCTGAACAGCCTGCAGAAAGGGTGATTATTATTGCATACATTTCTGAAAAGCTTGTCTCTCCATTGTGTCTGCAGATAAGATATGCTGTTTAAAGATGAACACTGGAAATGAAAGGGATGCCCAGTGGGAGGCAAGACACCAGCTAGAGCCCGTGATGGAAGTGTTTTTATAACTGTAATGCTTGTTGCTGCAAACAATGTAAGAATTCAGCACTCATTTGAAGTGTATCCTTTAGAGTTACAGCTGTGCTGATGCACAGATGAGAAAATAAACTTCAAGTTGAGTTGCATCAATTCTTTCACTTTAAATAGAAAATACAGCCTAGAGAGAGAATGTTGGGAGCAGGTATATGAAATTTAAAAGCACAGTTGCTGTAATGAAGATGCACATGCAGTGATTTTTGAGATCAGGGTGGTCCCACATAGTTTATATGGCTCCTGTTTTGACTTTCCACATAAGCACATTTCTGAGTTGAGAGAAAATTGGATACAAAGGAAATGTGGGGATGTGTCACCCTCCTGGTGAAGTCCTCAGATTTCTTCTGAGTGAGGAACACAAGGAATTTTTTTTTTGGTGCAAGGATCCCATGCACGCTGACTCCTCTTATTGCTAAACAATGTGAGGGTTTTTCCTTTTCACATCAGCTTTCTGAAAGTGCTAAGGCAACAGACATCCTGCATCACAAACATCTGATGACTGCTGGCTGTCCTGGTAGGAGAAATAAAAGAGACTGAGGTTCAAAAGTAAAGGCAGGCAAGAAAAAGAGAAAGGGATAGATGAGAAAAAACATCAGTAAAGTCTGGAGTGATAGGGAAGGAGATGAGCCTAAAGAAAGCACTTCATGATGCAGGAATGTGTGATGACAAGACTAAGAGGGGCCAAGGAGATGTCAATACAGCCAAAAAGGGAATTTATTTGTGGTGCAATGATCTACAGAATACAAAGCAAGTGTTCTGAAAAGCTGCTGTTACCCACACGTTCAGAAATGGACAAAAATAGAAGAGATTATGTTTGTAAAGGAGAAAAAAAAAACAAACAATAACATGATGAAGAAATACATATACTTGCTTCCTAGGGCAGTAAAGCTGCAGAACATAATGAGATCTGAAGGGAAATAAACTCAACCTTCGAGGAGGCTGGAAATGCATTCTGGCAGCTATCAAAGATATGTAGCAAATGAAGATCAGTCTAAAAGGTAAACAGAAATGGTGCAGGCATTTATTTTTCTTTAGAAAATTACAGATACCAAGGCCAAACCCTACTTTGGCACAGCTCTCTGAGGACAAACGTAAACCAAAGGGACAAGAGCAAGGACTGGGAAAGGTCGCAGAAAAGAACTAAAAGGCTTGATGGACTTGGCCAGGGATTTTTCATCAAATTACAGGATTCTGCTACTCCCAAGACATACAAAATAACAGACTTTTATCAATATTATATCAATTCCTTCCACACAAGAGCCTGCCACCTAGGTCATTTTGTAAGTCTTGTAGCTGATCCCTGGTAACTGAAGAAAAGCCAGAAAAAAATAATGACAACACCAAGAATGATTACCAGGAAATCCAAAAGTTATTTTAAATGGAAATGATCCATATGAACTGATGTCCTGCTATTTTTTGTGATTAACCAACAAGTTAAGTACTTATAGTAATTAAGTATTACTGGTTGCTCTGCAGAAAACTGCAGACAAAGATAAAAATAGTCTCAAAACAGGTACCAGGTGGTTGCAGTTTTGACAGGACCTTGCCAGTTTTCTCACAAATCATGCTATAAACTCATCTTTCAGCATCCAGGTCTGATACCAGTGAAGAAGGGAAAGCTCTGCTCAGAAAACCTTTGGTGCAAAGCCATCAAAAGGCAATAAAAACAGCAATTTCAGACCCAACCTCACCCCACCATCTGAACACACATCCCTGGTGTCACACACGGCAGCTCTGCTCCCTGACCTCTTCTCCCAATACATATGGGGAAAAGAAAAGCACTGCAAGGCAGGATCTCTTGGAATAAAATGCTTAAGAGGTGCTGAATATTCTAATTGGGACTTGTTAATTAATCCTCACGATGCTTGTTACAAGCAGGTAGAGCAGAAAGATAGTGTTATTACAGAGGAATCAGGTCAGAATCTATACAGTGACAGGCAATAAAATTGTCTAGAATGACAAAAATATTTCTGTTCAAGAAAATACAGATTTATTGGAAAGGGACTGAATTTATTTTCAGATAAAGACTGAGACCTTTAAACTCTGATTTACAAGCCCAAAACTTACGAACATCCTGAAGAACCATTTACATGTACCTGGCTGCCTTTTTGAAACATCTAGGCTATAAGAAATTTTGACATTGCTAAAATGACAAAGACTACAGTCCCAGTATCACCTTGTCTTTCAGTGTTCATGTAAATCCCTCTTGATGAAAGCCATTTTAGAGTCCTTCACAGTGACACACAGCTATTATGTAAAACACAAAGAAGGTTTATATAAAGCTAAAAACTTTGTCTAATCCAAGTCCTCTCCATTGCTGTGTGATGGGCTGTAGTTGAAGGGGTTTTTTACTGATTTCAGTCATTAGGGGGTATATGAAAAAAAGAAAAATCCTCTACTGTGCAAAGCTATTCCTTTTTATGAGATCTTATGGACCTGTGCAAGCAGTGATCTCCTTTTCTTTTCAAGTATCTTTATGGAGACTCCAGGGAAGATTTCCTCTGGATAGGAAGACTTTGAGGGGCTGTAAGTCACACACATGCTTTTGAGCCCTTCATGTCACCAGGGATCTGGGGAAGGGAAATTATCTCTCAAGACACTTTCAAAAGGGAAATCCACAGTGCTGTCTCTAGAGCAGTTAACAGCTCCATCTCTAAGGCCTCCCATTAGAGGCAGGAATGACAGCTCCTCTCTTTGCTCTGCTTTACAAGTGTTCCCTAATCAAACACACAGGGCAGGTACACAGCAACCTCCCCAGAGATTCTTACCATATTTGACACCTCCTTGTTTCATCCTGAGCCTCCAGCTAATTAGTAATTTCTGAACTGAAATTGTTCAGTACCAAAAAACTCAGGCTTGCAGAGGCAAACCCAACCACCAGAGGTGTTTCTTAAGCCTTTGGCAGAACAAATGGAAAGAAAAGAAATACTTTCAATGGAAATATCCTTTCTTTCTGTTGCACCAAGTCATCAGGAGCTTTACAGCAAGTTTACAGCAAGTTCCCAAACATTGTCAGGCATCACAGGACTTTTAACTGGGATTCAAGCAGGGTTAAAGCTTGTGTAGAGTGAAAGAAGATCTTAGAGTGGAGGGTTCAGTGTTCTGTGGGAAATGAGGACACTGAGATGGTCATGTAGGTACCTGACTGAAGAGTTCCAGTGCAAATACAGGTTGGATATTAGGAAAAAGTTTTTCACTGAAAGAGCGATTAAATACTGGAATAGTCTGCCCGGGGAGGTGGTGGAGTCACCATCCCTGGATGGGTTTAAAAGAAAACTGGATGTGGCACTTGATACCATGACCTAGTTCAGGTGTTGGGGCTGGGTTGGACTCGATGATCTTGAAGGTCTCTTCCAACCTACACATTCTGTGATTCTGTGAAATGCAAACACAAGGTTCAGTGCACCAAAAGCTGCAGAGACCTTGTGCCTCAGCAGCTGATGGCTGGATCAGCTCACCAAAAAACAGCCTGGCAGGGGCTGCACCTGCAAGGGACATACCAGGGTGCTCAAGGAACTACTGCTCAGTGTTCTGGGGGGCTGCCAGCAGCCTAATGCAAAGATTTCACTCCTATAATGGCTGGGTTTGGCATAAAACAAGACATAGCTTACAGGTAGTATGGACATAATCTGAAGGGTGAGCAGTTATTTTAGACACAAAAACACACACACACACACACACACAAGCACATATATATATATCTATATATATGAAAAGTGGGAAAAATACAGGCCAACTGACTGGCTCAAATTCCAGATTTGGGGAATTTGTTTGCCTCTGTTTGTATCTTTCTCACTGAAGTTTAAAGGGAATTTTGCCCACATACACAGACTTCAGTAACAAGTTTTGACAGAGACACCAGATCCCACATTCCACAGAGACCAGATGACCAGTCATGAGCAATCCAAAATATCCTGCTCCTTCCTTAGACCAAGGAATCCCAAGGAGGGACTTGTGGGGTAGTGAGGATCCTTCTGGCCCAGAGTCAGCACTGGGACAGCTCCAGGTGTGCTCAGTGAGCTCTGGCACCAGCAATCATCAACAACAGGGATGGCAAAGCCCACCAAAGCCAAAGTCATTCCATTTGCTTCAAAGTCTTTTAAATTACAATAAGGTTTTGTTTAATTACACTAAAAGAATTAACAGTTCCCTGGAAATTTAGGGGTTTCTCCAAAATATTCTCATGATATGAAACAAAATAAATTACAGAAGGTAATTTAAGAAAAGGCAGTGGGTTGTGGGTGTCTACTGATACTGCCCAAGACTGATTAGCTGCCTAGTTTTCAGACCAAAAATATTCCTTACCACAAGAAGAATCAGTACTGACAGCAAGGGCTTCCTTGGATTTTGCTTAGGAGAATAAGCAGAGGTAACAGAAAACATCACTGTCACCAAAAATTATACATTCTGAGGCAGGAATAAGAAGTCTGTAACAGAAAAGCTGCACTCTATTCAGCTTTCAAAGTAGCAAAAGATGAAATAAAGGAGTTTTCCAACCACTCTTTCACAAACCTCACTGAATGATTTTTTAATAAACAGTTAGGGGGGTTAATTTTGTTTGCATTTTCTGTTTTACATTTTTCTCAGAAGTAGGATGAAGGAGCAAAGCTGCTCACAAGCCTTTTCAAGGAACTTTAGTTACATTTTGCTGCTGAAAGTGCTCAAACACTAATGATGGATCTCTAACCCACTATGGAATACATTCTGTGCTACATGTGACAGATTTTGTGTATTAAAAAAAGCAGGCTCAGAACTCTTCTGTATGACTTGCACTATTCTAGTAACAGCAGCTCCAGCTCTACCACATCTCATGACATATTTGCTTCCAGATTCACTTCCTGAAGCTACAGTAAATTATTAAATGCAGTGCAGCAATCTGGGGTAAGTAGAGCCTTTCTCTTGTTGCAGTTCAAAGATATTTTTAGGGTGGGATAAAAAAGGCTTCATCTACATGGCTGACATTAGGGCCTGGGAGACCCCTGGAGGGAATTTTCTGTTGTCCTTCTCCCATTGTCCATACTTGGCTGGCTCTTCCTCATTTCTTAGCAACAGTTGGTTACAAGCTTGGAAAATCATCTGATATCAAATCTTCAAACAGACTCTCCTTGGAAAACCGAGATATTCTCAACCCCCAATCTCTGAACTCCACAGATCAGTCAGACTCTTGAAAGCTTCTTTTTAGAAATTATTTGTCAATGACTAGTAAAACAGGCAATAAATTTTTAAAGCTATGTTATCTATAACTCTTACAGTCAGACTTAATACCTACTTCAGTTACCATAAAAAGTGTTGTAACAGATGTTTTGGGGTTTAATGAAGACAGTCAAGGGGATTTATTGCCTATTTCTTGCAGAGGTGACTGAGCAATTTTCAACTAATAACTTCCCCCACTACAGTCTTTACTTTGTGCCTGTATTGAGCAGCACATATCAGACTGCAGTTTTTTCCCTTGGAATGAACCCCTTCAAGTCTTTACAGACCAGTCAAGGCTGCTGAGGCTCATGACTGAGCTGGAAGGAGTTATTCCAGTGGCAGAGCCCTGGGTATCTTCAGCCAGCACAGCTGGGCACACCTGTGAGACAATCACCTGTGTCTGAGTTAAAGGGGGGAACTTTGGGAACACTTAGCACTGTTTCCACTTCGTTCATGGTGCAGCTCTGGCTCTGGAATTATTTTCCCATTATCTGCACCTTTCAGAATCATAATCACAATTTCCACACAGCCCAAGTTTAAGCAGAACTGAGTTTCGATGCCATAAGAACTCTGGCCAAGGCCATCTGCTTCTGCCACAGGAAATAAATAAGAAGGGACAAACCCTAGGTGAAGTCTCAGTGGTGCATTCAAGTAAGCAGATTCTATTATCCCTGATGTCAGTTGGGAGAAAATGGAAAATATGAGGGGTGCTCCTACCCTGCCCCAAATCCCACCCCTTCTCATGGGACAGGGGCCATGCTGGAAAACCTCACAGAGCAGCAAAATTTACTGCCAGAACTAAGGCTGGTGCTACACTAGCAGTCCTTTATCTTAGATCTGTCTTTGCCATTGCCTTGGGCCATCCTGCCTTTAATTCCAGACATGTTCCAGGAGTGCAGGATCTGCCTTTGGAAGGAGCAAGTGCTGTACTCCAGAAATACCCATGAAAGACTTTGAGTGACTGCAATAAACATAAACAACAAACCAGGTGAGTTGTTCTCTTGTATAAGACACACACTCACTGAGGCTGAAGAGCCAGGGTAACCTGGAAAGAAAGAAGAAATCCATCCCAAAGCTTGACATGAGTGAGTCAAGCTGTGCTACAGACAGGGTAGAAGTAAGCCCAGGGCTGGACGTGGTTCACGCTCACTGTACTCACACTGTCTTGGTCACAGATCAGGTCTAAACACACAGGAGCCCATTGTGCCCACTGTGCACAAATTCTGGGCCTGCTTGTAAGAATTAACAGTGACTTGCACTAGGTAGAAAAAAAGAGTTGCCATGAGGTTATATGTGGCCTAAAACCTGAGCTCTAACATGGCTGAGGACCAAGGCAGGTCAAAGTTCACAATTGTTGATGGTTATAAAGTTCTGCTTTCAAATCTCTGTGAACAAAAAGAAAGCAAGCAAGTGGTTCTCCAACTACACTTCTATGAACTGAAGAAAGCTGGAGAAGCATCTAATAAATTTAATAAATTAGAACAGCAAAACATCATCAAATACAATGATTTACTGATCCGTCTGAAAACAGTTAAGTGCATCGAAATACTCACAGAACTAATTCTTTTTATTTTAAGCAAATGGTCTGAATTTTTACAAAAGCATCAAACTACTGTGTTGCTATCAATGACAACAAATATAATTAACTGTGTGCTATCAATGGCAACAAATATCATCAACTTCAAATGTTTACAGGCAAGACACAGAGGGAAGAACTTCCAAGGAATTTGCTGCAATCAGTTCAAATGAGGCAGATGGGGAGGAACACGCAGCTCCTGTGATTCAGTGAGTCAGTGACAATAGAGACTGTGGTATTAAAAGTACTCAGCATCACTGTTGTACAAGAAAGGTCCCATTGTAGCACCCTGCATTAACAGCAGCAAACCCTTGAGAGTTTTCCAGGCCTTGTCAGCCCAGACTGCTTTGATGAATGATATAAACAGAAGATGAAATAATCACTCACTAGTTTACAAGCACTGAATTGCAGCTATTAAAGAATTCTAGCCTGCATTATGACAGTGGAGCAGTCATGCTTGGCAAACAGGCCAATAGCTGAGCTTATGGTTGTCAGACATCCTGAATTCTTGTCTTCATTTTGTATTTCTCAGGCTTATACCTTCCAAGACAGAGGGTTCTCCTCCTTCACATTGTATTTCCCTACAGGAAACAAGCCTGGCAAACTCGAGGGGGTTGTTCCACTGCTTGTCAGCTCCTAGATAAAGGCTTATCATTCAACAACACCAGTCAATTCTTCTAGTCTTTGTCGTCAGCAGATGATAAGGGAAACCCTCAGTACCACCAAAAAAAAATTTAACAGATCATTTTAAGGAAAATAGAAGCATAAAGTTAATAACAATGAGCAGACTGTCATTTTATGGTTGGACTTAATAAGCTTAAAGGTCTTTTCCAACTTAAATCTGTCTACAGTTCTGTGCTTATGTTCCATGCCAGGGGGACAAAGCTGGAGAGATCACTGCCATCACTGATTGCAATTCTCCGCAATCACAGGAAAATACAATAAACATGTCAGTAACACATGGGTCCTATGAACACCAAGGACTATTTCCTAAATCCTCTACCACTGCTTTCAACCTGTGGCTCACAGACCAATCTAAGCAACTAAAAAAGAAACAACCTAAAACCTAACAACCAAGTTTCAGTAGATTTAAACGATCAACACACTCAGAAGCTTTTCCAGAGGAACAGAAATGGAAAAAGCTTGGAAACAACTGGCCTACAGTAAGAGGCCAAAGGCCAGAACCACGACACAGCTCAAGAGCAGAGCAGATGAAATTTGGGCTGTTTTACTGACCCCCAACAATCCTGTGAAACATCCTATGCTAAAAACCCTGAGAAACAGATCACAACCAACAGAGCACAGAGAGTGAAAATGATGAAAATTATGTAAGTAGCAGTTCCCCACTCATCTCACTCAGAAAAAAACTTCCTTAACAAGTCCACATCTTGTTTAACCAAGCTCTGATTGAAGCAAGTGCTGCAGAGTGATAATAGAATTAAGAAAGTGGTGCACCAGGCTAATTTACCAAATATCTCATCACTTCCTCTGATACTTGTGTGATCAAAGGATACCAGCAGTGAGAAGGCAGGGAAAGAAAACAAGGAATGAAACTAAAGACTACCAAGCACTTTAAGCTATCTTTCAAGAGGAAGATCCCTTTTTGGGCCCCTATTGCATCAGGAATAGGCATGTACTATCTGATAACACTTCATGAGCACTGGAAAGAGGAACTCCAATCCCAAGGACACACACAGAGGTCACAAAGTTCTGTCTTCCTAATTGTGTTATACAGATCAGAGCTTGGAAAATATATTGGGATTCCCAGTTCTCCTCACCTGACTGTTTTCATTCACCAGCAACCAGAGTTGGAGTTAAAATTCCACAATTTAAAACTTAATCCAGGATCAGAATCCAGAAAATCAATTGAACTTTCCCTGTATCAAGGTAACTAATAGTCTAAACAAGTTTGCTTTCTATATAAATACTTTTCTATAGAAAAAGAGATAAAATTAGTTTCCTGGAAAATCTCATCAAAGAGAGCACATAGTTATGGGTAGAATGGCATAATCCCTTTTTAAGCCAATATATGCATCTTGAGACAACCATCAATATACTGTAAAACGTTTCAAGAAATTTTATCAGCATTTAGGAAGGAAAAAGAAAGCCTTGAGGCCAAGCCCTGTCAGCAAATATCTCCCACCATTAACTTAAATCTCAGTATTATTTCAGATGACTGCATTGTGGGCAGAATTTTCACTCTGCTTCATTGCTGGCCACACTTCTCCCACATGAAGCATTATTTGCAAATATGGATACAAAAGTAATTAATACTCTCTTGCAAAGTTCACAGGCACACTCCATATTAACAACCTGTCACGAAGAAACTCACAGAACTTTGTAAAATTAGAATTTATGAGACCAAGATCAAACTATATCTTTATTTGTCTCTCTCTATGGTTTCATAACAAAAATGATTTTGTAATACCTGTTAGAAAACTTTCTGACCAAAAGCTAAAAAAAATAAATCTCTTTTTTTTTAATATATGTAACATCACCAGATTTTTTTTTAATTGCCAAGTTTACATATATACTCAACTTTTTTGAGGAGCAATTTAATTTTCCCTCACACATGTCTATTTGAGTTTCCTCAGATAGTTTCCATCTTATCAACACAATCTTAAGTTTTTCTTCAGTTCTCAAGCAACTTATTATCATTGTAATAACATGCTAAATCTTGAAAATACCTCTTCAAACTCTCAGCTTCAAAGTGCATTTGCCAAAGGCCCCAGGATATATGACTATTTCCCAGTTAACGTGATAATCTGACAAGATATTTGCAAATTATACATCCAAAGTGGCCCTGAAGAGATGGAGATATGACAGAACTTTCTACATTTATATATTTATTTGTAGTTCCTAAGTCTGATTCCACCTCACCACAAAGCAGTTGGGGACAGATTTAAATGGCAAACAGATGAGAGCCTTCAATTTGCCTTTAGGGCACCTCTCAGGGGCACCAGAGCCAGCAGAGCCTTTTCAGCTGTTGCTCTGCTGTTCTGTACTCAAGAGAAGAAACTCCTTCCTTTTCTTCTTCATCCTCAGAAAGAGCAATTTTACCTTATTAGTTCCCCTAAGTGTCCCAGAAAGTGAACTGAGCAATCCAAGCTAACACCTTTTTCTGCCTGTCCCTTGATCCTCCCGTGACTGAGTTTAAGATGAATTTTGCCAGGTAAAGTGTTGTGTGTATGTAAGATACATATTTTTCTCCAGGGCTTTGTTCAGGAGTTCTCTGGGCTCCTGTGCTGCATTTCACAGTGTATGAATTTTACAGTTAATTTACACTCCATGCACAGGTTTTGTACAGAAGTAAACTACACCCCTGGGCAGTTTAGCAATGCTATTTCTGGAAGAAAAAAAAAAAAAAGAAAGAAAGAAAGAAAGAAACCCAACTTCCTACATTGTATGTCTGTCACAAGCCACAGACTGTAAGCTTTTCTCCCCTGCAAGCCCAAAAAAATGCATCATTTTAAAGCACATTTTCCCTTTTTACAAACACAAGAGATCTAAGAGAATTTGCTTCCCTATTAATTACCCCGTGTCACAGCTTATTCACTCATTCTTCTGAGAAAATACATTTCAGAACCAAAACATGACACACATCCTGCTCCAAGCCTTCCTCCTTCAGCATCCTTTAGATGTGCCACTTCCACTGACTCAACGCAGCCACCCACAACTTCTCCAGGCGAGAGACGAGACTGCAGATCACAAACAGCTTCCCTGAGACCAGCACCAACACAGACCAGTCATCAGCATCACTGTCCTGGGTTGTGGTGTAGGATGTGCACACAGTATTTATTCCATCCCCATCCCCATGAGCTGTTGGAACCAGGTGGGGCAGTGTTTTCCCAGGCCCCTCCTTTGGGCTCTTCTGCTCATGGCCCATCAATGCCTTGCCCAGGACTCACAGGGAACTCCCTCCAGGAGCTCTCTCTGTTTAATGGGCCATCAAGGAGCCACTGCACGACTCCTCATCCCATTGGGAGATGCTCCCAATGCCCAGGGGGAGGAGCCAAGCATTCCCACCTGGAGAGAATCTGGGATTTGGGACAGGACAAGCAGCCCTGAGCCACTGGATTCCCAGAGGAGCAGAGCTCCCAGACCTTTCTGTGGGATCACTGCTTCAGGAAGAGCCCCTCACCTGGACTGCTCCCCCCACCCTGCTCAGGGTGTGTTCTGACTCTGGCAGTGCTCCTTTGTGTTGTTGCATTGACTTTATTTTATTTTACCTTTTTTACCTTTCTTCTTATTAAATCGTATTTCTGACTTGGGGCCTCTCACTTGTTTTGCTTTCAAAATCTGGTTTAGAGCCCCAGTGCCACTATAAATGCAGGACATGAGCTCCCATCTTTGATCAACAAGCTATTTCTTGTACCCACCAAGCGTTTTTCTTCACTTTGAGCTGCCCGAAGTGCAACACCTCTCTGAACATAATTAATGCAAGAAAGAAAACACAAAACATAAAATTATGACAATGCATGATCTGCCTCAAGTTCACAGAAAACTTAGGAAGTATTTTTTTACCAAACTACCATTTTAGTCTGAATGCATTTAGCTACTAGCATTGCCAGAATGCCCAACGGCAAATACAACTGAACTTTCCCTGTAGCAAGATAACTAATACAAGTTTACTTTCTATATAAATACTTTTAAAATTTCTTTTTTACATTCCTGATATTTTGCCATTCTTCAGAGCTGCCGAGATGCCTTGAAGAAGCAGATCTGGCTTCTTGCCCTTGTGTGTTCTCCATTTCCTTATAATGGCAGTGATAGACAGCTTTAAAGGTTACAATCTAAAATAAAAATTTTTGAAAAGAGAGGAAGATTACCCTTCATATCAGTGAAAGCAGGATGAGAGAATTAATTCTGTAATGCAAGGCTCACTGCAGCAGGTAACACAAAGGAAGCTACATGAAACATGAAGGTTTCACCTGTTGGTCACTGAAAGGCACAAAGTCTTCCAGAGACACTTTTCATCTCCATAATAACAATCCCACTTCTTGTACTGTAAATGAAAAAGACAAAACCTTAGTTTTGTCATGGAGATACAGTAAGCATTTACAAACCTTAGAATATACTCTGACAAAGCATCTGTGTACTGCTGCCAACAGATGTCATCACGATGATTAAAATGCAGTGGAAATAAAATAATCCAGTAAATCATGAAAAGAGTGTTCATAAAATCTATTGCACTGAGCAGTGGCAGGGAAGAGGGAAGTATGGGGGGAACACCATGCTGCCAAATAAGAGAAGACAGGTAGAAAAAAAAATCAGAATTTGAAGAGAAAATTTGCATTTATAAACATCACCAGAAAGTAGAAAGACAGATCCTCTGTTCATACAAAACGGGGCATGGCCAGAAGTGATGAGGTGGCTCTGCAAAGTGCAAGCACAGACAAGAAAGTCTCCTCAGCCAGATGCTTTGGAGGAACTGGAGTTTTAGTTAAGAACTCCAGGCATAAAGATACCAGCTACAACTCTACAGTCCCTGACTTGGCAATAAAACACCAAGAACAAACCAAACATGTAACAGAGAGAAACATTTCCTGAGAAAAATACTGGGCTACCAAAAGAAGTCTACTCAAAGACAGTAAAATGCCTTTTGAGCACTAGATTTGATTCTAAAAGAATCAGGTATCACTAATTATATTGCCCAGATGACTTTCAGTTTCATTAGATGTTACATTATATTTCAAAACAGCAGTGTGAAAAGCAAAGAGGACACACCATGGCCACAAAAATGGAAACTGCCCCCAACACATAACAAAGCATTAAGCCTTTAGAAAGAGGGTTTGTTTTAAGGGAAAAATAATAATAATAATAATAATAATAAAAAGCTAGGTAGTGCTGAAACATGAGATGACTTCAATTTTTTAACCCAGATGTCCTGGACAAGTGGCTTTCTACAAGCTGAGGTTTGTCAACCTCAACTTCTGCTACACCATATCTTTCCCCATCTCATCCTGTGAGCAAAAAGTCCTTTTCTCCTCTTTGAAAGTAAAATGCACAGGCTGATTATCTGCAAAACGATTACTAGTCTAAGATGTGGCACCCCTGCCTTGTCCAGCCTCTTTAAAAACCAGACCCACACCGTGCAAACACCTCGCTCAGAGCAGAGGAGGAATAAGCTTTTTCTATTTCTGTTTGGGTCACTAAGTCCTACCTATATCAAAAACACTGTCACTGCCACAGTAACTTCAGAACTTCAAGCTGAAAGGAAAGAAAAGACAGTTTTGGTAAAAAAGAAACTTAGAGCAGATAATTGGGTTGCTCCCTTTTATTTTCTGTGCACTTTAACATCCTAGCCCTCTCTGGGTTGACCCTTGCAGACATCACATCCTAAGTTCCTTCTCAGGTAACTTTTCTCCTTCCAAAAAATATATTCAAGTAGGATAGAAAATGAGTAAATTATCAATCTTCTCAATTAAAATGCAGCTAATATTTCACACAAGACAATGCTCAATTTATGTCAGAGTTTACTTTGGAGTTCTGAAGCATTTTTTATATCAATGTAAAATGAAGTTTATTAAATAAACTGTTTTAAAATAAAGGATTTGCAAACACACAAGGACAGTGAGAGGCTCTGCCTCCCATAAGCCAATTCCTCCTTCCATCATCCCAAGTTTTACCTTTATTTAGGTTAAGAAGACAAAGGAAATGCTCTAGATCATTACACAGTTTCTATATTGAAAGTATTCTCAAGCAGCAAATAATTGGTGTTTCCTAAATATCATATAATGGTGTAAAGTAGGGTCATTTACCCACTGACAAAGACAATTCTCATTAACTTTACAAACACTCAGCTCTATGGAAAATCCTTTTATTCAATTTCTAAATAAGAACAAACCAGATTGTCAATGAGATTTTGAGGACATGGAAAGCATTCCATCAGCATCATTACTAGTTAAAATCTCCAAGACTCAGATAAGTAAATTAAAAAGCAGAGGATTAAATTACTAGACTGAGGAATAGGACACTTAATGAGTCTCTGGCCCCACTGGGAGTTCTTGGTTCGAGATCCATGTGTTTATAGGAGAGAAATTAATTTCTTAGATATGATTCTGTTGACTATATGGGAGAGAAATTGTTTTCTGACTGTCCTTTTACTCCCTCTATGAAAGGTTGCTAAGGGAATAGTTCTCAGTAAGGTCAAGCAGCAGAAACCCTGCTGTGTGTTTTAATGCAGCCAAACAACACTTGAAATTAATGCCTCTTGGTTCTTTCTACCTTTAAGGACTGGCTGTTAGTGCTCTCCAGTATTCTTACTGCACAACTGAATATGTAATAGGCAGAAGGGAGAAAATGGACAGGCACAACAGGGTCAGAGTGAAGGAACTTCACAAAAGCTGTGCTAGTGCAGCTTCTTCCTGATAAGACAAACCTTTCAGGCTATAAAAAGCACTGAATAATAAATAATAAAATACTTAACTTAATAATAATAAATAATAAAAAGCACTCCAAACCCACACCCTTTTTCAAGCACAGCAATCAAGTCTCCAAATTATAATTAAATGCAAGCTATTAGGAAAAACATAAAAGAAAGCCTTTCAACATAGTTCTCATTTCAGATATTTATTGCCTTGAAGTTATGTGAACGAAAGAAAACCTGGCATATTTAGCATATCATTATTATCTGCCTTTGAAATTATTACAGATCTACATATGATATAAAATGAGGATCTCAAAATGTTGTCTGCTACTTCCATTTTCTTGACAAGATTCTTAATATGAGAAGAGCTACAGTAAGGATCAGCATCAGCTGCTCCCTGCCCTCAGTGAAGAGTGAAATGGAGAGAATTCTCAGGGTGACACTGAGGATTTTGACCTCAGAGCCACCACAGTTGTGTGTAAGGAAGTCTGCAGGACTCCAATGTGCCCTGTGCATAAAATGTGTCATTTCTCAGCCTGAATTCTGACCCCTCTCAACAGGTTTCCAAATGGGAAGGACCCACAACATTCCTGTGCGTAAGAAAAATCACTGTGAGAACTAGTGCACCAAAATAAAAAAGTGTAAAAACATGAAATTGAACATATAAACCGTTTTTCAAAATCATCGACTCAAACAACTGAAAGTTATGGAAAAACCTCTTGCCAAAAAAAAAGGAAAGAGTGAGCTCTGTGGATCAATTTCATTCTAGCAGGGTGCTTTCAGAAAAACACAGACATTTGCAGGTTTAAAAAAAAAAAGTTACATTTCCTACAATTACAACACTCACACAGCAGCATGAGTCCAACCATCTAAGTAATATTTTTTTTCTTCTGAGGGGCAAGTTGAAAAAACACCTCTAAGCACAAGATGACAGAGACAAATAAAGACACAGCAGGAATTCCCCTCGGAGGAAATTTATTATGAATAAAAGTACAAGAAACATTTTGATTCTTTGCCTAAAAAAAGAACTTTGGCTGCTCTGAAATGACAAAAAGTTGAATCTGAAGTAACTGTTTCAGCTACAGTCTTGGTGTGCTGTAGTTTACAGTCAGGCTGTATAACTTGGCTTTGAGGTTTTTTTGTTTTCCTTGCAGTAAACAACTGTGGTAAGCCACAAACAGTTTTAATAAACACGATGACATCCCCTCTGCTCAAAGAACATGCTGCTTTAACTACTTCCACTGTATGGCTTAACCTCAGCATGATAAATCACATCAAAATATTACATTCATCTCATTCAGCAAGTATAAAGATGCAATTTAAAATGTAATACTTAGATAGTCAATCCTCTAATCATCTGTAGCTGGAAGATTCTGAACACAGAAAGGCTCAAGGCATATTCCCTGCTGGACACATTACAGTAAGTCTAGCAATTAAATTATTTGTACAGGGCATACATGTATATATCCAAAAATCCAAATTGTATTTCACACTTCAGGATCCTGTTCTTGAGCCATTGTTTTACCCAGATCAGGCTGAGGAGGTTTTGTGTACTCATTTCATGTTTACAGATCCTCCTTCACATTAATGACTGAGAACAGCTGCCACAGACAAACAAAGCGCTCAGAAAATTATTTTCTGTAAAAAATAAGTAAGAAAAACACAAAGAAAATCTTTAACCCTGAAACACGTTTCCTAACATTTTTATGAGCACTGCTTAGTTCTGATCTCTTGGGATAATTTCTAACATACCAGTTAATGATGTAGCATATTTTCCATAATGAAATCCCAGAATAAGAAACCCAACTGCAGCTCCTTGGTAAATGACAGGATCAGCAGCAGGATCAGTGGGAAAGACCATTACATACTGAAAAAGAACTGTAGCCTAAACCTGCAGCTAATTTTCTGTATGAGACCCTTAAAATAGATGGGTCACCCACACCTAACATGGATATAAAAGTATTAGCAAATCTGCAATTAGAAGGAAGCAGAAATGCACTTAACCTGCTATGCAGGTGGAGGAAGTAAAAAAAAATAAAATATAAAATATATATAACCTTTCAAACTAAGTCTTTTAGCTGGAAAGCATGAAAATAATAAGGCATAGCCTGTCATCCTACTGTGACCAGAAGAGCTGTTGGCTATGGAGTAACAAACAGCAAGAAGGATAAACCAACAAAACAAAAGGGGATATAGAGATTGGCCCATAGTGTGTGACCTGCCTTCATCCTCAGCACCAAAGGGACTCCCTCATGGGAAATCTACTCCTTTCCTTCCTACTGCACATCCCTGCTTTCAGCATAAAAACACAAGAATACAAGGAGATAGACATTTTAATTTGCTGTTTTCTTTAGCTCTGCAAACACTCTTGTTTAGAATACACCAAGACATACAACTGTAGAGCATAAAAAGCTCAAGCACAATGAGATGACAGTGTCACAGGTGTCTTCACTGTGGCAGCCCTTAACAAGTCATGGTCTGATCTCAGAGGGCCCAAGGAGGTAAAACTGTTAAACTCATTCACCCCACTGAGCAACAGCTTTTAAATGCAGAGAACCAGTAAAAAAAAAATAAAAATGTGTAGTTGCACAGCAAGACCTCTCTGACCACAGGTGGGAACCCCTACCTACACTTTCTGTGTAGGCTTTTAAAAACTGTTGAAGGTTGATATTAAACATAGGAAAAAAAAGTATGTAACAGTATGTGCTTTGCAGAGAGTTAAGAGTGCACCTGTCAAAACTTCCAAACAAGACCTTGCAACCCAATGAAAACAGTGTGAAATCTGTGTTCAAGCATGGAAGAAAAGCAGATAAAGGTAAAATTACCTGACAGTGGAAGACTCAAGAGAAAACACTGGAGAAAAACTGACAGTACATCGATATAAACCAATCCTTTGCA
This sequence comes from Zosterops lateralis, assembly GCF_965231275.1. Classification (NCBI taxonomy): domain Eukaryota; kingdom Metazoa; phylum Chordata; class Aves; order Passeriformes; family Zosteropidae; genus Zosterops; species Zosterops lateralis. The sequence goes on from NC_139768.1 coordinate 1,551,418, forward strand.
ATTCTGGTAGATGAGATTTTTTTCTTTCAATGCTTTACTTTAAAAATCTAGGTACAGCCTACAGGTTTCTACCTATGCACCCAGTTCCCCAAGCCAGTGCAGTCAAATCAATAAAGCCTTGTTTTTGGGGTTATCTTTTTGAGCAAATAAAAAAAAAGAAAAACAAAATACCAATCAATCAATCAATAAAAAACCTAGTAATTTGTAGATGCAATGTTTCATGAATAAATGTCAAGACCCAGTGATGTGATGTGTGGGAATGTTCAAAGCTGTGTCATAGGAGGTTTAGACTGGACAATGGGCAATTTCCTTATTGCAAAAGGGTGTTCAGACACTGGAACTGCCTTTCTAGAGAGGTGCTGGATGCCACAAGCCTGTCAGTGGTTGAGGCATTTAGACACTGCTCTTAACAATGTGCTTGAACTTTTGGTCAGCCCTGAATTATTCAGGCAGCTGGACTAGATATTGTTGTCGGTCACTTCCAACTGAAAGAGTCTATTCTGTCTATTCTGTTTTATGTCAAGTATATAACATTACCAAGTGCTCCAGACTATGATAACAGATCACATTCACTCAATGGCATACAGCACAGACAACCCAAAAACTCAGCAGCTCTGAGCTGCTCTGAAACCACAGCAGTGTGTCAGTGTGTATGGGACTGACAATAAACCCATTTATGGAACACCATTCTTGCTCTCAAATCACATCCCGATTTTTCAAATTTGTTCTGGTTTCCAGAACTGACAGCATTTTAGCATCAACAAGCACACACACACAAGGCCTCCCAAATTAGAAACAATTCATTTGAAATTGCTATGCAGAGAGAACAGCAAGTTTCAGCTCCAGGAAGGCTCCATGGATGTGTAAAGCATCGTCCAGTGAGAAAAAGGGATTTAAAGTTTTGCAGTCAGTGAGTAACAGGCTCCTTTGGATCCCTTCTCCTAAGGGCACTACAAATGGTAAGTCTCAGCTTTCTCATGTCCCAGTTTGGACCTACAGCTAACTATGCCCTCTTTGAAAGCAACATTTTAAAAATCTACAGGTCAGTTTTGTTTGGAGGTTTTTTAGTTTAAACATGACATCACGTTTTCAAGCCTACCCATAAACCTGTTTGCCACCTGTAAATGCACACAGTCCCTTTTGAACACCAATGACAGGCTCAGAAAACTCAACTTGAACAGAAAGCTTAAGTGTCTTGTAGCTTTGAGCTTATCTGAATCCTCAAATCACAAAGAGGTTACTACAGTACTAGTTAAATACACACCACACACAAACACCTCACACTGCAATCACTGAACTGAAACTGAGCACAGAACTCTTTTGGAAGTGAGAATCTAGTTTAACTTCACATTTGTGGTTTGAGTTTCTTTCTTTAAATCATATGTAAAAAACAATGATTCCCCATGTAGATTTCCTCCCATAACAGTCAGTGAGAAAACAATTTTTCCCTCAAGTAATTGCCACATACATAAAAGCAATATTCCACAAAATACAACGACTGCTTGCAGACAAAACAGGCCTGTTTTATGCATACACCAGGGTCTGTTCATTCTTTACTGTTTCATCCCTTGCCACTGGAGCTTCTTGCAGACCCATCTGCCATGCTTTGTTATAGAATGAGTTTGATGGGACCAAAACAATCTCATCACTTATCAGCACAACAGCATCTTGTTTATGCAAAATACATTGAAATGAAAGACAAACAAGGAAACAAAATTGATACTTTTTGTTAACTGCAGTTGTCTGGCACCTGACACAACCATGAACATGAGTGTCCACCAAGTCTTTGAAGAAAAAGCATTTCTGAATTTTATTTACCAATTCAGTCACCAGAGACTATCACTACAGTTCCCTTATCTAACTATAGCAAAGTCCCTAGAGTTTTGTAGGGTTTTTTTCCCAAAATCCAGCAATACTTCTCAGCACGTCCCAGCACTGCAAACTATTTTGTAGGAAAAGCAAAGTATCTTCTGTTTGGCCTTTTGTTCTGTGAATTCATTGCTCCTCCAAGAAAACTCTGCTGGTACCACTGTTCTGTGCCTCCTCCCCACGCAGATGCTCTCTGACTGCACAGGAATTGCCAGGACAAACACATGCTAAAACCATCTCTATCAGTAATTAAAGCTTTGTCATTGTGTAACAGACATTGTTACATGGAACCACAATTTTCTGTAATTCTACCAGCACAGTATCATTGAAATGAAGGTCCTTCTTTGAAGTTCTCAATTAAAAGGACTTGAGGATAATTTACAATGTCATCTTACAAGGCTTGCAAAAGACACTTCAAATAAAAACAGTATTTGTGATTGGTGTGCTTGCATGAACTATTCTGGTGGTGATATCACAATGGTCTATTTTTATTCCAAATTGGGTTCTACCTGTAAAAAAAAAGTTCCATCCCTGTGAAACTAAGGCTTGCAACATTGATTTCCACGGCATTGCTTTGGAAAGATGCTGCAGAAGAGTAATGTGGATGTCAGGGCATTTTATGTAGCAGCAGCAGGATCCTGTGAATGGTCTGGGCAGCGGATTTGCTCCAGGTTGTTCTGACTGCTACATGCAATAATTTACCCAAATGAGCAGGACATCCATACAGTGAGATACAGTGAGATTTTGAATAGTCACAACACCACCAAGTAACACTGGGCAATGAGACACTGCTCAGTAGGAACAGGCCAGCAACTTGTACATCCCATGGATTATTCTGCCCACATGGATGAGTTTCAAAGGTAGGAAATTAAATCTTAAATTAAAAAAAAAAAAAAAAAAAAAAAAAAAAAAAAAAAAAAAAAAAAAAAAAAAAGACCTGACCTGAACCAACAAAGCAAGCCAGGAAATTGAGCAAAGTCAGACCCTTTTTTCTTAGGCCTCCCATTGTGGCAGGGCTTTTACTTGCAGAAAAGACCTCACCACAGTCCTCTCAAAAGAAGACACCTTGATGCACCTTAATGAAGCAGTGATAGAGAATGAGTTCCTTTTGGAATTGTGAAGAACCATCAATCACTTCCTCAATTCTCCAGCATGGCATCAGTTCATCAGAGAGCAATTTGAACAGCAATGGGCAGTGCAAGAGCATCTTGGAAGGGACATGAATGAGTACCTTGGAAGGGACAGTAGAAAACATCTTTATTTACCAATATTCAGGTACCACAAAGCTCCTGTACCAAGTGAAAATCTGACCAGGCTCTTTTCTATCCATGCAGCACAGAATTTCAACAGAGAGAATTTATTTTCATAGTAGCCTTCATACATGCAACCCCAATCTTCGAGGTGAGCAAACAACTCAATTTAAAAGAAGTATTACTAGACCAAGAATCCTCCACTAGGTCATGCTTTCCTGCTTTAACAAAACTGAGCAAAGGGACCCCATCCATGAGACTGCCAGCTCAGATCCCTGGGCACTGGAATGGTTTCATACAGTTTCATTTCTGAGAAGAGACACTCTTGAAAGCCATTGTTCAGCCAGCCAACTACTGTCACTTCCATGAATATGAATAAGCTCCAATATAGGACACTGAGTTTTTGCAAATGCAAGAAGATTCAATTGTTCAGTTATTCTTTGCCAATAAATCGACCCACCATTATTTAGAGATTTTTGTTTTCCTCTGGTGTCTGAATATGTGGGTGGAATTTTGTTTTCAAATCCCCTCTTCCCATTTTCATAAAGATTTCATTCCATATCACCTTGCTAAGTTTTCAGAGCAACTGAGGGAATCCTACTGTCAATGGGATAAGGCCCTTGAAAATATATATATATTGCTGTTTCTCTTGATAATATTAACTAGCACCTACTCTGAGGAAAAGAGAGAACAGAAGAAATTGTTCAGAGTTCATGAAAATTAACACTTGGTATAATTTTGTAGCCGTAATTTGCATGTACACAACTTAGACATAAATACATATGGATTAATGCAAATTTTCATACCGGGAAAGATTCGCTGTGCTCTGTAAAACTAAGGGTAAGGCTGGTGATGAATCATTTTTTTTTTAAAATATTCTAGTCTGGGTATATAAATAGCTCTCTGTTTCTAGAATAATTACTACCAAAAAACACAGCTTCTTAAATAACCTAGGCCATAATTAACCTTCACTTCATTAAATCGCAAATAATATCTTTTTAAAGTCTTATTTGTAAAGGCAAGCTGATTAATTTAAACGTTTCCCTTTTGCAAAAAAAAAAAAAAATATATATATATATATATAATTGGACTGATTTACCAACGTAGCTACTTTTCAGCTGTTGCAAACTCTGGGCAGGCTTTCAGCCGGTTCCCTGAGCCCCTGCCCGGCCTCTCGGTGCAGCATCTCCGCCTCCCTCCCTCCCTCCTTCCCTGCGGGTGGGACCTGCCCTGTCCCGCCGTGTCCCCGGGGGAGCGCTGCCAGCGCGGCCCGGGCTGATCTCCGCACTGGGGGGCAGGAGTGATGCCATGCCCTGCCCAGCCCTGCTCGGCCGTGCCCAGCCGTCCCTCCGCACCTGCAGAGCCAGGAGCGCTGGGGAGCTCCCCACGGCCTGCCCTGCCCTGCCCTGCCCTGCCCTGCCCTGCCCAGCCCATCCCGGGCTGTCCCCGCGCTCACGGCCGGGCACGGCACGGCAGGGCAGGGCAGGGCAGGGCTGGGCACGCCGCCGCCGCCGCACGGAGCCGTCCCTCCCCTTTCCTTGTAAGACAGCGCCAACCCCTGACCGAAGAAAAGTTTCCAGCCGAGCGCCAGGACGGGTCCGAGCTGTCATCGGCGTCCTCTCCCCAGCCGATGGGACCGGACCGTCCTCCCTCCGGCCCGTCCCCAGCCCCGCCGCCCGAGGCTCTCACCTTCCTGCACCGCATGGAAGGGGTTGTTGGCCTCTATGAGCTTGATGGAATAAGTGATTTTCTCGCTCTGGAGGATGTCGTCATTGAGGTTCAGATCCGATACCGCCTGCTTGAACACCTCGTCGTCCTTGGCGGCATTGCCTTCGAAAATGGCACCTGGGGGGAGAAAGGGGAGGAGGGTGAGGAGGGTGAGGAGGGTGGGGAGGGCTCGGCAGGACCCCCCGCTCCCCCCGGGGCCGGGCAGGGCTCACACGGCACCGGGCACGGGGAATCGCAGGATTCCTCCCGGCCACTTCTGCTCCAGCGGCATTAACGGAGCTCTCAGCCAGGCGGGGTGATGGACTTGCTTCGCCCGTGATGGGAAAAGGGAGCAAGGCTTGGAAACTCCACCAACTTTTTGCTCGCTGCTCGCCTCTCCCCGGGATGCTCCTCTCCCTGGGATGCTCCTCTCCCTGGGATGCTGTGCCTCTCCCTGGGATGTTGCCTCTCCCTGGGATGCTGTGCCTCTCCCTGGGATGCTGTGCCTCTCCCTGGGATGCTGTGCCTCTCCCTGGGATGCTGTGCCTCTCCCTGGGATGCTGTGCCTCTCCCTGGGATGCTGTGCCTCTCCCTGGGATGCTGTGCCTCTCCCTGGGATGATGTGCCTCTCCCTGGGATGCTGTGCCTCTCCCTGGGATGCTGTGCCTCTCCCTGGGATGCTGTGCCTCTCCCTGGGATGCTGTGCCTCTCCCTGGGATGCCGCCTCTCCCTGGGATGCGCCTCTCCCTGGGATGTTGCCTCTCCCTGGGATGTTGCCTCTCCCTGGGATGCTGTGCCTCTCCCTGGGATGCTGTGCCTCTCCCTGGGATGCTGTGCCTCTCCCTGGGATGCTCCTCTCCCTGGGATGCTGTGCCTCTCCCTGGGATGTTGCCTCTGCCTCTCCCTGGGATGCTGTGCCTCTCCCTGGGATGTTGCCTCTCCCTGGGATGTTGCCTCTCCCTGGGATGCTGCTCTCCCTGGGATGCTGCTCTCCCTGGGATGTTGCCTCTCCCTGGGATGCTGCTCTCCCTGGGATGCTCCTCTCCCTGGGATGCTGTGCCTCTCCCTGGGATGCTGTGCCTCTCCCTGGGATGCTGCTCTCCCTGGGATGCTGCCTCTGCCTCTCCCTGGGATGCGGCCTCTCGGGCTTACAGGCACGAACGTGAAGCCGGGATTTGTGTCCGGTAACCTGGAAGCTTTAATTTCACTGTCCTGTTTCTGCAGTTAACGTGAAAACATCTGGCGATGTGTGTTACATAAAATCCCTCTCCACGGAGCGTGTGTGTGCCCACGCCAGGCTTTACTGCCCTGCTCTACGCAGCGCTGGGAGGTCTTTAGAGCTGGCAACAAAACAAGCAAAAAAAAACCATTATTCCCCGGGCTGGAAAAGTCCTGCTGATTCACACCGTGCGTGCCTGCGGCTTGAGCTCCGTGCAGTGCCCGTGTGCAGTCACATCACAGCCCTGCACAGAGCAGCTCCCGCTCCTTCAGTGAGCCAGCAGCACTCGGGCTGGAGTTCCTGCGGGGAGAAGCCGAGGTGACACGGTGCACGGGGCCGAGAGCGAGAGCTCCATCACCCACTCGTGTACCCGGCCCTTCCTCCCCCAGGGCGGCCCCGCCGTCTCTTTCCCCCGCGGGCTCTGCCCTGCCCTGCCCTGCCCTGCCCTGCCCTGGCCGGGCGCTGCCGCTGGGCCGGAGTCCCCGCTGCGCTCAGGGCTGACCCGTCTCCTCAATGGCTCCGCAATGCTGTCTGCCTTGGCTGCGCCCCCAGGCTCCGGAGGCGAGCGGAGCCTCCTTCGCACCGGCCCCGGAGCCGTCCGTGCCGGGAAACTTGTTACGGGGCTGGCCCCTTCTCCCCTTCCCCGCCTCGGACTTTCCTCCCGTCTCCGTGGAGCTTCCCCTTCCCCTCCTTCCCTTCCCCTCCTTTTTGTGATCTCCCATCCTCCCCGAAAGGCTGGTGGGAATTACGGCGTTTCATTTCCCGGCCATACTCCTGTTTCCTCCTCTATCATCCTCCACAAGTGATTCTTCCCCCCCTCTCCGCCCCTAAACATCCTCATTTTCGTTCCTGCTGGTACCTTTCAACACCAGCCAAAAGGTGACTGCAGAGCCTCGCTTCTGCTTGTCAGGCTTCCCGCGGACATCACCGTGCCTTGCTCTCAGAAGCCAGAAAAGTTCACATCAGCCTTTCCTTTGCCTCTTATTCATCCCTCTCTTCCTCCCACTGCTGCAGCCTTCTCTCTGCCCAGGGGTTTTAATGAGATCTCATTCAAACCACAACAGTTGCGCGCACAGACACACACACACACACACACTCTCTCTCACAGAGCCGCTGCACAGCTCGCCTCTCTAACCCTTTCCCAGCCAAGTTCCCCCTCCGCCCCCCGCATCTCGGCTTGGCTGACACCTGCTACGGCAGGAGATGGAAACCAGGGGGGGATTGGATTATCTCCCCGAAAGTTTTCCCTGCGAGCACGTTCGGATGCTGCTGCCTCTCTCCTCTCGGGTGATGGGGGCGGTTGTTTGTTTTCGGTGCCGAGGAGGCGGGGGGTGGGGAGGGGGGGGAGAAGCCTTTCCACGCAAACAGGTCCAGGCACAGAGTCCCCGGGCACAGGGCACCGCAGCGGGTTCCCTGCCCGCTCCCGGCCCAGCGCACGGCCGGCATTTCACCCCGAACTTCAATACAGCTGCCTCCTCCCTCCCTCCCTCCCTCCATCCGTGCTCCTGTCTCTCCGCGGAGTTGGGTTCCACCGCTGCCCGTGACATTATCGCGGCTAAACGAGGTGTTTCCTTTATATATTTATTTATCTATATACCGCGTCCCTCTTTTACCAACCGCCCCCCCCTCCCCGCTCCCTCTCTCTTACCAATGTGGATGATGGAGTCCGCCCGCACCGAAACGCACTGAAATATCCAGGGGAAAAGCCAGAGCATCAACACTTCCATTTCCAGCCTCTCGCACAGCACATCAGCCCGGGTTTGGTGGAGAGGCAAAGAAGAAAAAAAAGGCGCAAGGGCAGGTGGAGCGAGGCAGCGGGCGCGGGGAGGGGGGAGATGCCCAGACGCCCTCTTAAAAAAAAAAAAAAAATCCCAAAATCCCCCCCAGCGCCCCAAGAATTTTCCAAGATTGAGGAAAACGGGCGATGGGGGAAGAGGAAAAAAAAAAAAAAAAAAAAAAGAGAGAAAAAAAAAAAAAAAACACCCAACCAACACCACCACGGGGGCTAGAAGAATCACGGAGGTAGATCCCGGCTTGGCAGGCGGCGCGGCGGAGCCTCCAGCGCTCGGTGTGTGCCGGGGCGCCGGCAGACCGCGAACTGCGGAGCGGCCCCCCCGCCGCCGCCGCCCGCCCCCCGCGCCACGTGACTGCGGAGCCTCGCTGCCGCCGGGCCACGGCGCGCCGGCCGCCCGGGCTGGAGAACGGGCAGCGGGGCCAGCGGGCGGCGAGCGGGGCCGGCGGGCGGCGGGGAGAACGGGCAGCGGGGCCAGCGGGCGGCGAGCGGGGCCGGCGGGCGGCGGGGAGAACGGCGGGCGGCGGGGAGAACGGCGGGCGGGCGGCGAGCGGAGCCAACGGCGGGCGGCGAGCGGGCGAGCGGCGGGGCCAGCGGCGGGCGGGTGGGGAGCGGGGCCGGCGGCGAGCGGGGCGAGCGGCGCGGCGGGCAGGCAGCGGGGCGAACGGCGGGCACCGAGCGGGACGGACAGCGGGGCTCACGGGCAGCGAGGCTTACGGCGGGCACCGAGCGGGGCGGGCAGACGGGCTCACGGTTCGGCGGGGCGGGTGGCGGGGCTCACGGTTCGGCGGGGCGGGTAGACGGGCTCACGGTTCGGCGGGGCGGGTAGCGGGGCGCACGGCGGGGCGGACGGCGCGGTGGGGCGGGCGGCGAGCGGGGCTAACGGGTGGCGGGGCGCACGGGCCGCGCCGGGGACAGCGGCAGCGCTGCGGGGCGCGCCGGGGCAGTGCCTGCGATGGAATAGACTTAAATCGAGCCACAATATATATATATATATATATGTCTTCATATGTAATGTATGTCTCCCCGAGGAAAGGGGCAGGGGCGGGCAGGTCCCGGTTCCCGCAGCCCCTGCCCGGAGGATGCCCGGGGGGTGCCCGGCACTGCGCGGCCCCCGCAGCCCCCGCCCGGAGGATGCCCGGGGGGTGCCCGGCACTGCGCGGCCCCCGCAGCCCCCGCCCGGCCCCGCACCGCGGGACGCCCCCGCAGGTAAGGGCGCGCTGCCGCTCCGCCAACTCCAGCGCCGGGGGGTGCAGGGAATGCCCCTTCCCTTCCTGCCGCACGCCGGAGCCCGGGACATGATCCGTGTGTGAGCAGCCAGATGGAAATGCCAGGGGTTTATGGGGACGAGGTGGTGGGGAAGAAAAGGGGTACAGCAGAACCTTTTCTTGTTTTGTTTTGTTCTAGCTTTCAATGAAATCTAATTCATAAATTGGACATGCTCGGGCTCAGAAGACTAATTCATCCCCTAAAACAAACGCATCAGTGATTGCAGGCACCCAAACGTGACAAGCGTCTCAATATACCGAGGATCCAGAGAAAACAAATTCATTCAGGAGCCTGAAACGTAATTAAAACCACTGCCAAGAAAATGAGTTGAGAGCAGGATGTTACCACGATTATTAAGCTGCTGCGGGGCTGAGGCACGGAGCGCCTGTAGTGATACACAGAGATAATGTCAGTCTGTGGATAACGGGAGAACAGCCATTCCTGGAGGTCGCCTGGTACCGCTGACACCGGCTCCAGCATCCCTGGCGTGTGTATCCAGCACAGTTTTTATAACCATCACCTGTACGTGTGCCAGTAAATGCTCCTGATGCTGAGCGGTGCAGGAGGGATCGCTGCAATGTATTTATTCCATGTAGAAAGCAGGTTTTTTCATGCAGAGCACAGTATGGCCAGAACTGCTCGATGCTTAGGAGTAGGAAATACGGATAAGGGGGCTGGTGAAGGGAACACGCAGTATAGATGGAGCAGAGTGAAAGGGAAGGAAGCTGAAATGGAAATGATATGAACAAGAATCCCTGTTGATCCACATGCATCAACAACCTCCTATTCAGCCGTAGTTACAAGCAGAGCATTCGAACAGGGAAGAGCAGGGGGTAAATAAAACCAGATATGCTTCTTAAAAATAGATCACTTGTTAACTACTCTTACTTACAGTCCTTGTCTTAAATATGCAATTTCACCCTGATCAATGCAGAGTGATATATACTATACTCTGCATTTCACGTAATAAAAACACTTAATCCAGATAATTGGCTTCTGGGACAGAGATCAATAGAAATGTTCCTTATTTGACTACGTTAGCAAGTCAAAATTAATTCTAATTTACATTTGCTTCAAATCAATATGCACTTAGTGACTTACACAGGCTCTTTAAAAAGTTAAGCACCTATATTGACCAGAGTCATATATATGTCAGTAACAAGTACATGTGTGGGAATTAGAGAGGGGGAAAGTGTTACTGCAGAACCAAGTCTCTGACTTTCATAGAGGAAAGGAGGCTAAATTTATTTGTGTTTGAGAAGTGCTTTGGCGTCCTAGCCTAAAACCTGTGGAAATGTGCAGCTATTAATCCCACAATTTATGCAGGCACCCAAACACCAGTCAGCTGCACTCCAAGCACTTGGGAACAGGCTTGCCTCCTACTTTAGTTTGTACAGCAAGGTCTTGACCTCAGCTGGGGTGCCTCTGGATGCTATTTTAGTAATAGAAAAATAGTAATATAAAATATTAAACCTCTAAACCCAGTGAATTGGACAAGTTACAAAACTTCCTGTGAAATCCTAGAGCAAATGCTCTGAATGCAGAAAAGGATCCAGTCCCAGCCAAGGGAGGGAGAGAGGAAAAGACAAGAGACCAGAATACAGTAAACCAGACCAACTGAAATAGGCCCCCAGAACAGAGAGAAGACTAGTCAGAAGACAAAAACAAACCAGGAAAATACACAGAAGAAATCTCAAATACTATAAAATCTGACATGTAAAATGCAAAGTGCAATGAGACCCAAATGGATCCACCATAGTAAAGAAGATTGCAGCTTCAGTAGCATCTCTGCAAGATGAAAAGTTGCCACATCAAAACTTCTTTGTGTCTAGTTTTAATTCAGGTTGCATTAGCTTTTCTTTCACATTATTTCACTTTTTTTTTCCTTTCTCCTCCCACTCTGTTTTCTGGGAGAAGAAAAAAAAATCCCAACAACTTTGGCTTGGATGATATTTTTCAGAACAATTACTTCTGCTGTGACTTCCCCTCCTTCCAAACAAGCTATCAATGGTGCATTTCTAAGCCCAGTACAAATGAGAGCACTCCTTTCTACCCTGCGATCCCACATGTGCAATCAGGGGAGCACTGACACTTTGCAGTGGGTGCACATTGTCCAGGTGCAGCAATCAGCACTAAAAGGCCAATCCCTTTGCCAACATTTTGCATATTAAGAATGCTCCAAGCTGCTGTGATAGTCCATCATTATCGTAGGGGACAGCTCATTATTCCACAAGGTACCACTGGGTTTACAGTGCCCACAGAAGAATGACATCCCAACAGAAATATGCCGGGTAAAAACTCAACTCAAGCAACAGCCACGGAGTCACAGGTCAACTCTGTGCCAACAGATGTGGTTCTGTGCACGTCTCAGATGGCTCTTCCCACCTCTGCAAAGCACTGTGGTGATTTTAAGCTGACCTCTCACAAGTTATTGCTGTGCTCATTTCTGTTGTCCAAATGAACATAATATCAAACCCCTACCAAATGGGTTTTGCTACCACGAGAGAGCGGCTGGAGTAATGTTCCCAAAACTGCATTGATTGCAATTAGAAACACAGAACTTCCTAGAAAGGTGAACTGGAAGTGCCACACTCAGAGCCTGTGCCCAGGGCTCTGTCCCTCTGTGCTGCCATAACAAGAATGAACCACAGTTTGAAAGACATCATCAGAACCAAGGCTGCAGGATATGCCCAGATCTGGAAAGCACCTCACATTTACAAAACTGCTTCATAAACAGGATTGAGACTTTTATCAGAGCCTATGTTCAGAATAAATGGAAGGCTTTAAGATTCAGTGTTTCTTGGGTCTTCTCCCAAGTTTCACCCATTTACTATAGCTAAACAGGCTTCCCTTCATAAAAGTGGGTATATATCTATTTGTGCACATGTAGTGATGATTTATTCCTTCTGAAAGTAAATGGAACTCCTCCTTTGTAAACAGGTGTAAAGATGCAGCTAATATCTCCAATTGTTAGTTGCTCAGTCTATGGAGTTGGAAGAATGATGAATGAAAACAACAAAATACCCTAATACAGACAGTAACAATCTCCCTTCCTTCCCCAATAGCCAAGATGTCTACTGTTAACACACCCACAAAAAAGTGCAATTTCTTACTCTAAAATGCCATGAAATTTAACAGCTGTGCTTCTCTTCAGAAACAGTAATGCAAAACCTCAAGCCTAACTTAATTCCAAAGTTTGTGGATGCTTATGTTTAAAAATTCATTTTGTCATCCAGCTGTGGTGACAGCCTGAGGTTTCAGTTGCTTTACTAAGGCTTCCTTTAGCTTATTAAAACCACCTTTTCACTTTTCATGGTTGATAGCATAGTATGATAATCTTGCAGGAGTAAATGGATTAGAGTCTGCAAGAAGAGGCTGCTGAATTAGAGTGTTCTTTGCAGGACAGTTGACATCCTTGATTAATTTGTTGTGTGCCTCCTAACAAGCTGAAACTCTGCTACAGTCAACACTTTATTTGGATTGACATGCCTCTTAAGATGCCATAAAGAAGGCAAAGCATTGTTATTTCCATATTTTTGCCAATTTAATTCAACAGAGCACACACAGACTAGATGTGATTTAACTGATTTAGGTTTGCTTAACTTCATCACTTCAAGTTGCCTCTTGATAAGGTTCATATTACTTCTCTACTCTCTTTCAACTGTGAGTTTTCACACCCTATTTTTCTTTAATGGGCATTTTCTTTGCAATAGAAATAGGATCTCTATAGGCCTTTCCAGCCTCCCACATTTTTATAGTTGCATAAATGCACTCTTAATGTAGTGCAAGGCAAATTGTATCAGTGTTGGTAAACATGGTATCTGTCTTGGCAGTTGTATTAAATTAACACTGATTCAGAAGAAAAGCAATCTCTTTATTCACAACATTTTAATATCACCAGTATCTGTTTATTGACAACACACAGGTGACCAAAGAATCCTTTGCTGTTACTGTAAGGGATGGGAGTGTAACTCATAGTTACAAAGAAAACACCCTTCTTCATTTCTAAGCAAGCCTCTTGTCATTATATCCACTGCACACTAACTAGAAAAGGCTAAACTCCCTAAGTTTATTTTCCTGAGCAGAGATCCTTCCTTTTTTTAAACAAAAAAAGAATAAGTAGGTATGGCTGCCATCTTTGTTACAGCACAGTTGCATAAGAAGGCAGGCTCTCCAAGTAAAGGTGTCTGTCAATTGTTCCTAATTTAATAGCAGCCATATCAAGATAATCTTGGAACTAACTTCACAGGCATTCATCTGAGGGGAAAAAACAATTTACAAGATTCTCCAATATAAAACCATCTCCAGGGGAACTCCATTCAAAAACATCTTGCATGCCTCATTGATCCATCCACATAGTACACACAGTCCAGTTTCATGAGCTGTTCAATGAGCTGCCTATTACAGATAATGAGACATTGCTAGGACAGCTGTCCTCTGCCATCACAGCCACCCAAAGAGACAGACACATCCCAAAAGGAAAATCACAACAGGGAAAGGCCCAGGTGTGCATAAATACACAGGTATTTATGACCACTCTCACAGGTAGGAACAGGCCAAGAATGACACCTATCTTTTACAGACTATGAATACATATCCCAGTACTTCCACTGTTACAAAACTTCCCAACATCTACCATACGAATATATCCTTGCTTTGTAAAGAGTCAATTGAAGCTGCAGGGTGGTTATTGCAGACAGAGGAAAAAGAAAGCCACTAGAATTTAACCTGCAGTTCACCTCAGCTGGGTGAAGGCTCTGGAGAAGTCACACTCCTGCTGCTTCTCACTTTACCCATCTAAACAGTAACAAAACCAGTAAAGTAGATGCTGCTGCATGGTGAAGCAGAGAACCAGAAAAGTCAGAAAACATACATTTTAAAAGTTCTGCCCTCCAGCCAAGACCCAGTAACTGATCTCGTGTTTGTTCCTGTTCACTGCAAACTCCACCAAGGAGTGATGTAAGCAGAAATATTTTGCTACAAGCCAGAAACTTGAACGCTGCCCTTTCTGCATCTCAGGCAAAGAATGGGGACCTTTTCAACTGCACTAATTCAATCCTTTGCCGTCACTAAAAACTGATGCAGTTTGTGCGTGTAGAGTCCTCTGAAAGCCTCACAATGGAAAGTACTCTAAGGGAAAAGTAATTTTATCTTTAAAAAAATCCCCGATCTTTCTCAGCAGTCCATTCTAAACCATATTATGTTTAGTCACTGTCTTACAATGGGTCATTCCTAACAGCCTCTCTTTTGTCTTGCAATGCTGTGTCATGGAGTTGGTGGCTTGGGATTTTTGTTTGGGGTGGGGTTTGTTTGTTTTCCAGTGTGTTTCTGCAACCATTAGTACAAACGAGGCACAGAATTGGCCTTCTCAGTGACCCCATTAGCATTAATGGAAGTCATACACAGAATATATTCTCCCAGGGATCTGTGTGCTCTTTGGGAAAAGATTCCCTGTAATGGAGTTCATAATTCATGCTCATGTTTCCAGGAAGGGCTGAAATGAAGACATTTCTGGCAGAAACTCCAGCTTCTCATGGTATGGCCTGACCTAAAATATTATTCTACCAAAGCCTTTGCTTGTATTTTTTGTCCCTTAGAGGAAAGAAAAAAAAGGAAGGAAAAAAATCAAGCCAAGGAGTAGGGTCAAGTGCCATGGTATGTCTTAAATTTCCTGCTCAAAGAAGGGGATACTCTTTTAAAGGCAGTGCAGCCCAGCCATTGGAGCAGAGGGGCCATGATTCCTGGGCTCCATTCCCACCACAGTCACCGATTCATTTCATGGCTAATTGAGTGGACTGTTGCATGAACATTGTATTCAGTTCTCAATTTAAGGGTGAACGAGAACATCAAGTTCCTTTCCTCAGTTCCTGCCCTCAGTCAGCTGCCCTACTTCCCCAGGAGGTAGAGGGGAAACACAGTGGGTTTCTTTTTGGCAGGTCAAACAGGTAATTTTAGGTAATTTCAAGTTTGTAGATCCTACAGAGATTAGGGGGGAAAAGTTGTTTTATTTTAAATAATTTCAAACAGAAAATGCTCTTTATGGTGCTTGAGACCAACCCATCCCACTTGACTGAGTCTGGATACAAATCTTCAGTATCCCAGCTCCACTGCTGACCTGAGTGACAGGACTTCAGATGTCTAATGATTTCTTTTCCTTTCAATTTTTTAACCATGGTGGGGAGGGTTATGTGAAATAGGGGACAACACCTTATATTGAGATGGATAAGAAAAGCTCTACAGACAAACCCACCCAGAGCTATGAGCTTGTTATACTCTCTTCTAAGTTACATTCAGTTAATCTCTTCTATTCTGCTATAGTAAGCACCTGAACTAGGTCTCCCACATGAGAAAGGGGTGTCCTGATGACTAGGTGTTGGAAAAGGAGTGGGGGAAGAATATAAACCTCTTTTGAGAAAGAAGAAAAAAAAAAGTAAAAACACCTTGAAATATTTCCATATGGCCTGGTGAGAAAGAGGGAGAGAAGAAAAAAAGAAAAGCACACTGCTTGCTTTCTACTTTTGGCTGTAGAAGGTGTTTGTGTGCAAGAACAGCTTTCTAACCCAGGTTTCCCCATGTCAAGAAGTTTGTTTATGTCAGGTAGATTTTCTGTTGGCATTTTATGCTGCTCCCTGAAAAGAAACTACTTCTATGAACACATCCAGGCATTCACAACCCTTCCAAAGGTTTGAGTCATGTAAGCCACATCCTAGTGGTGCCTCATCCCTTCAACACCTGTCCCGTGCCATTCACACAGCCTGGGCTGAAAACGTAAGTGTATCATAGATCGTTTGCCATGGTTTATATTGTGGCCAGTGGAAACAGGAAACTCAGGACCACCTGACTTTGCAGCACTCCACAGAGCACCACTGGAATGTTACTGCCACAGTGTAGAAAGTCAAGCTACAGAAAAAGTACAAATTAGTTTAGGAGCTCCAAAATACTTTGGTTCCTGGTAGACAACGCCTGACGACACTGGAAACAATGACCTCCCTTACTGATTCTTATTCCAAGTGAACTTAAAGCTATTACTCCATATACTTAACTCAACAGTTCTGAGAAAGAGCATAAAAAAAGCCCAAACATTTTCTCCAGTCTTCTGGAAACGTGGAGATATTGCAGTAAGGGGTTTATGGAAGGGGCAGGGAGGATAAAAAACAGGCGCCACTTTAAGCACCCAGCACTCCACGAGTCACAGTCCCTGTCACTGCACCCTAATGAAACTTCATTGACCAACAGGTTCTGAACTCCCCACATTCTCCAGTGTCTTCAGAATATCACAAAATACACTTTTACCTTGCTCCCAGTGCTGCACTGTACAGCAATATATTTTACTGCATTTTTCCACAGCTACATGCTATCCAGCTGAATGTCAGTCTGCAGTGGAAATAGCTTTGTTTGCTGCAGTGCTGTATTATCACACATGACTAGACCAGGCAACATTGATTCTTAAGCAATGGCATTGATTACAACTCTAATTTTTAAAATGCTGCCAGGATACAGCCCTTAGATAAGCACTTTAAGACCAAATTTGAATTGCATTTCCCAGCAGCTCTCCATTTTTTTTTTTTTTAACAGAGACTATATAATAGAATTAGGAATAGCACTACTGACTTCAACATGTACTGAGGATTTACACCATCATGGTTTTGAGTAGTAGAAGCTTTTAGTACTTCACACTTATTCAACTATAATATGCTTTAGATAGTTGTTTTCAGAATGCAAAATCTTTTTTTTCCCCTTCACTAGCTAAAAAAAGATAAACTTATTAAATTGAATTTGACCTTTCAGAGCATAGTAAGGTAGGGATTTCTGTTCCCTGGAAACATAGGAAGATTCTTCATGTACTGCTCTGAGTCATACAAGAGTCCACAAGCAAGTAAGAAAAGCACCTTTGGAAGAACACTTTACATTAAATAAATTATGCAGGGTGAGGGGGCAAAAAAAATGGAAAAAAAACCCCAACCTCAAACCCCAAATAGATCCTTACAGCTACATTTTAAATTACATACTTGAGGGTATGCAATCATTACAGAGTTTTCATGCTCTCAAGCAGCCCTCCAGATTTATCAACACTGTATCATTGCTTGACCAGTTTCCATGGGGTCGTTCCTGCCCTATTCCAAACATAACTTTTAAATACCTCTCCAAGATTTCTTTGCAGATTGTGCTTTTGTTTTCCCAAGTTGGTAAAAACCAACCTTAAGCTGGTTTGCCAACTTAATCCCAGTTTGCAAAGTGGGTTGTTTGTAACAATGCACAAGGATCATACTTTTCCACTTCTGCTTTCTCCTGCAGGAATATAGGGAAGCACATCAATGCCATCACCTGTGCTGGTCTACCTGCAGATCCACAAAACCTCTTGTTCAAGTGGCTAAACATCCTTTTCCTCACACAGTACATGGTGAGAACACAAGAATAGCCCTTGCTTCCCCTTCATGCCACAAGCTCCTTGTTTCACTCAGGACTTGCAAGTGCCAAAATACAAAAATCACAGGCACAGAGTGATCTTTGTGTCCTGTGTTACAATAAAGCAAGACTCTGTTGCTGAGCCTTGTTTGGAACACTATCTCTACATTGTCGTTAGTCATTTAAGATTTTGATGGACTTGCCATTACTGATAAATTATATTTTACCTTTCTCCCTGTTTTGATCAGAGATCTTTGGCCTCACCACCTGCTTGGGCTTATTAAGACACAGGTTTCCCTCTCAAGCAGCAGATTTATAGTCAGGATCTAAAGAAATCCAGTAGAAACACCAGGTGAAGATGGATCCATTATTCAATGATCTCACACAGTTCCCATCATTCACCAAGTAAAATGCCTTTAGGAGAGACAGGTGTTATAGCAGCACTTGCCATCCTATTGTTTACTCCAAGCCTCTCTTTCCAGCCTGCATTCATGGATATCCTTTAATTAAGTGCAAACCAGTTAAAATAGATGAATAAAAGCCACAACTGCTCTAGCACCTTCTTCTGTGTCAACTGAATTAACCAGGCTTGCAGAAAGGGGCTCAGGAGAATCAGCAGTAAATGCAATGTCCCTCATGACCCCCCAAAACTTTTTGCATTTAGTTTAGGACAGTCCACACTACAGAATTACTTCTGCGCCCTCCCCAACACTGAGCAAAGTCAGAATTTCCATGCAACGAGAGAGGAAAACCAGAGTGGCATCACCACAGTGAAATTGTCATTTCTGCACATTCCTCGTTCCACTGCCAGGGTCCTTACCCCACCCAGCAGAATTCAGCTGCTCTCAGCACTGCTGTACCGTGGAGAGCAGCTGGAGAGTTTTGCTTCAGCCACTCCTCCACTCCTGCCACTCTTGGCACCTACTTGGATTTCTTTTGAAAGCTCGGACTAGCTGCAGACTAGCTACTGAGCACTTTTGCCTTACACACACAAAAGAAGCCTCTTAATAAATACACTGCAGACACCTCTTAGTGAACTTTACCTCCCTCTAATTCCACACTGAAGAGCTATTAAAGAGAAGCACAATTATAACAAGACATATCCCTGTAAAACCCTGCTTCTTTGTGCACTTTATCCATTCACAGTTATCCGTCCTCTCCTCCATTTAGGAATACAAACCTCATAATTTTGTTTTCCTAACCTGACAAGCATGTGTAATTTCTAGGTGCAATACTTGACTCAAGAGAGAATTTTTCCCACTCATGTTTTTCCTTTCAGTCCAGCATACCCAAGACACTCAATTCAACAGAATTTTGGCAATGCCTCATATATGTCAATAATGTAGAATTTTCCTTTTCTCTGTTCAAAGTGAAAGTGGATATGGATGCATGGATTTTGTGTCCTAATCTGAGATGAATTTTGAATTATAATTTTGGCTCAGTGTTGTTTTCAGCAGAAACATTTCTGGCCCCAGAAGCCAAAATTCTCCATCAGCAACATCATTCCTTTTCCTTTTGCCAACCCATCCACATCACTGTGTGACTACGAAATCACAGGAGCAGTGATACAAATCTGTGAGGTCCTTCAGAATCACAGATAATCCACCAATTCACCAATCATGCATATTTATTTAGATTGTTAGGAACAAAACCCACAAGTTCAGCAGTTTCCATTATGTGGCTCCAGACCCTGGCTCTGTGAGCCAACCACAGAACCAATTGCCACTAAGTGGAGAACAACCCCTGGATTTGTCTAAGGGTGTTAAGTAGACAGAAACTGCAGGTCCCCCTGTTCCCTGCTGAGCTTAAGAGAGCGGTTCCTGCCACCTGCTCACCAGGCACAGTTTGGCAGCACCTCTGTCCCTTGGTGGCAGCAGCCCATTCAATTCCATCAGTGTTGGGCTTCATATTTGAATGGGCTTTAACTAACATGGCCTCAGAGGATGCATTTGAAAGGCAGAGTGAATGATTTCTTCTATTTAGACCTCTAAGTGCTGGAGCGGAAGTTCTCAGTCTCCGCAGTTAGGAGTGAGTCGTGTGGATTGGTGTGCACAGGAGGAAAACACGCTTCTCTTGACGAAGGTGGCAACACAGCAGCTCAAACGATTTTCCATTAGCACACAATCAGACTTTATATTGCTTATAGAGGAGGAACAAATTCAGAATACTGACAGAGTCTAAAAGGGACTCGTGAACACTGGTGGCAAAACAAAAACAAGAGGCGAGCAAATTTCTCATCTCTTGGTTTCTGTAACCTTGAGCTCGTCTTGCTGCAATGTAGTGGAATAAATCTGAACTGTGCAATTATGGATTTGGTTTCAAGGCTGAACAAGAAAAAAATCATCTAAATAACTATAGTTGCTCTAAGCTAATTCACTGTACAGTTTTACTAAACTAAAGATGGAATAATACAATGAAAAAAAATTGAGTGAGCAGTTACAATTAAACCAATAGGCTCAAAGAATCAGATCATTAAATTAATACAGCTAGTGATAACCAAATCAGCTCACAAGAAGAATAAGCTTTGTAGCTCACAGGAAAAGGAATTAATTGCTTTGGATTAATGCTAGAGAGAGAGAGGGTTTAAAGGGAGAGTGAACTGCCTTCCAGCACAAGGCCACAGCCAGCATAACTTCTCTGTAGCTCACAAACCATAATGGCAACCAGCATAGGCAGCAGCTCAGGATGTTGTTTCAGTTTTCAAGAGACAATAAAGCATAGGTGAGGAAACAAAGCCAAATGGCCAAGATGGGTCTGACCTCAATCTAGTTAGCTCAGATTTTCACCTCTCCAGCTCTTTTTCTTATCCCCATCAGTGAAAAGTTTATCAAGAATGTCCTTGCAAAAAGTATGGCTGCCTCTAGTACTTTGATAAGGATATGTAAGTTAGAATGAAATCCATCTTTCTATATTTCCTTGCTCTAAAAAGACAACAGGAATATAAAAATCAATCCTTTATGATTTAATGATCACACCCATAGAGAAGGGCAGCAAACTGGTTGACTGCACAAGGAGTCAGTGTGAGGGCTGAGTGTGAGGGCTCATCCCAGGCTCTGGATTCCTTTTCCAAAACCCCACACCCTGGTTGGATTAACACAGTCCTCTCTGGCCACAGCACAGCCTCTGCCTTGAGGGAGGGACCTGGAGGAGCCAACTCAGCTCTCGGGGCAGGAGAGTGGCTGCACCAAAAAAACTGTAGTATAAGCTCAAAAGCCACTCATGGCCACAAGTCCAAATCACAGCTCTGTGATCATTCTTCATGCATTTTGACTAACACGCAATAGTCATTAATGAAACTATTATCAGGCTACTGGTCTCACTCCTCATGCCACAAATAGGCAGTTTTATTCCTTTCATGACATTATCTGCTGACAAAAACTGCAAAACAATTAATTTTTTTAAAGCTTCCCTTTTTATGTTTCCAAGAAATTTTCCTCACAAAAATGTGTATTTTCTAGAATAAAATAAAGAAATATTCTAAGCAAGGATGACTCTCTGTGTGTACATATCAACCCCAGAATGTCACAAACCAAAATAAACGCTGGTAAGAACCATGTCTCACTTCTTGAGAGCTGAGGAAGTCTCAGATGACCTGTAATCTGAGGAGAGATTAACCTTTGCCAAGGAATCACTAGGAACTGCTGATGCAAAACCAAAACCTCTTCACCAACAAGGCCTTAAATAAGCTGCCAGGGCTCTGAATGTGCAAGGAAAGGAGATGTACGAAATAATGAGGGTTCTTTCCTGTGCAGTGCCTTGTCTGCTCCAAAGCACACTTTTGATTTGCTGATCTATTTTCTTTTAACAAGATGGTTTAGTTCATTACTTCTTACATGACTAAAAGCAGCACACTGCTTTTCTTCTACAGAAGACAGTAAATAACATTAAGGGAGTTATATGAGAGAAGGTAGAGCAACTTTATAACAGAAAGAAGCTCATAATCACAGGATACAGGATAATAATCTTAAGGCGCCATCATGATAAAAAGCAGTTTTTATGTAATACCCTTTTAGATTGATTTTTCTACACTCCAAATGCTCCCATAACCATCTTTTGACATCTCTCCTGCACAGCTGGTTACACCATCCATAGGCAATCTCTGTCTACCTGGCATTATTATTATTTTTAAAGCAATTTCTTTCACTTCCTTTCAACTAAGACTTATGCTATACCTAATTGCCAGTTACCACCCTCCCTTCTAGCAAAAGAAAATCTGGTTTCTAACCATTTGAAATGCATCCTCAATGAAAATGACAATATAATCATGATACCAATATATGCACATTACAGGAATATGAAAGCAGAAGACCAAAAAAAAAAGTGAGTACTACTCGAGTTCTCTGTCCCACTTGAAATGTTAACTCACAGATGAGCACAGTCTTATGATAATAACTTCAGATATATTATGTGCAGAACTACCAGCAGGAGTCATAAAAGGTATTAGTTGCTTGCTTATGATTAATAAAGTAGTTAAAAGAGAAGGAATATTATTCTTGCTGGGTGCTCATTATGCATTTGATAATCTCTATTTATAGGACAATGAAGCATGAGGCTTATAAAATGCCATCTGTTGGTTTCTTTTTAATGTATAGGATTTCTGACTCCAGGAGCTGCAGTTCAGCAGTGTTGATAGTGCTACAACATGTAATACTAATGCCTTTGGTAACAAGAATTTGAGCTTTTGAGAATTAAACATCAAGAAGCAGGTTGGGTACACATCCTGAATAGTGTAACTCCTATCTTCTTATTCTAATCTTCTCAAAAAGCAATTTATACTTTCATGTAATTGATTTTGCTCAGTCATTTAAATAGCACAACACTCACAAAATTATATATTGCAATGATCCACAAATGTGACAGAAGTGATTTTGTTCTTTGATCTCCACAAGAGAAGGCGTCTCATGAGAGAAGCTCCGAGAGATCCATAACAACTTCAGGAAAAATAGCAACTACTTTTTTATCTAAAAAATTAAACAAAACCACAGGCAAAAAAGAAAAAAAAAGTCTTTCTCAGAACAGACAGAGTTAGAATCAGATATATCTGCATTAAATTTGTCATTACCTAAAGGATGAATTTTTCTTACATATTAACCATGAAAATAAAACATTTATAATAAAGGTCAATATTAGAATGCATCAGCTCTGGTAAGTTTGCCTGTCATTGACTTCTATTCCTAATTAAGTCATCAAATGGCCCAATATCCAGATCTTAGGTTCCCTTAGAGCATTATCTTCTGGTTTTAATGCAATTAATGAAATAGTGATTGATTTTTTTTTGAAGTGGGTCACTGCGTATTCATGTCAGCATAAAGTCAGAGGGGTTTATATCACTGGTTTAATTAGGACTTCTGCCTTCACCAGAACCCATAAACACTCAACTGCTCACAGGGCAAGCAAACACAAGAAGAAATAGCTAAGCACTGTCAGGGACAATTTATACTCTGGCAGTTTCTTAGGGAGATCAACCTACAGTTTCTGTTCCCACTTTGAATTGCTTTCACCTCTGCAGTCCCTGCTGTTGCCTCAGCCTTCACCCCTGCCCTGCCACAGCTCCTCATTGTGTTTCTCCATCAGAGTCTGTCAGATAACTGGGAGCAACAGCTGCCCAGGATAGGAACTGTCATCTTTGTATTTCTCTACAGCACTTTGACAAAGCAGTTTGATGTCTGAACCAACAGGATTATAATGCCTTCCATCCCAGAACACAGGATTTGCTTCTCCCTCAGAGGCCAGAGAAATGGTAGAAATTCCTGCCTTGCTACCAAAACGGGGTCACTGTGTTAAGCTTATGACAGGTTGATGCAAATATTTGAGGAAAATTGAAAAAAATTTTACAAAAACTTGTGGTTTTTTTCATACACCAAGAGCAATGTGTGATGTTTATAGCCTGGACTCATTCAGGCTAAGAAAGGCCATCAAGAACAGCAACAAAACAAACAAACAAACAACAACCAGAAACAACAACAAAAAAGCTGTTTCATAAAAGGACACCCAAACTAACTTTCAATATCTGTTTTATCAGTGATGCACCCAAAAGGCAAACTGGTGTTCTCCTTTCTCTCAGAGATACAGCACACAGTAAGCACTGGAATTTGGCCAGAAGATCAAGACTAAATGCAAATGGGCTGTGGGTTTTGGGCTGGGCAATGAGAAGTTCCTATTTGTGCCATATAAGGAAACATACAGTTTTTCCAATCAATCCACTGTCAGTGAAGTATTCTTATAAAATTCCAAGAGTCTTAAACTAATGCCAGACAAGTTTAGCAGGAGATCATGGCAATTCAGTAAACCATATGTCATCAAAAATCACAGCAGCCTCACTTCACGAAATATAATTCAGTAACAAGATGAGGAATAATGAATAATATCAAGAACAGCTGAGATGAGGAAATAAAATGGCACAAATAATTCTAAAATGAAAATTTAAAAATATTCCCTGCAATTAACTTAAAGGGCACTACTCAAAGTTTGTTCAAACTCATATAAATTAATGGTGGTTATCTCAAGTTGCAGCAAATAAATACCCAATGTACCCACATGCTGAAATCTCTTTCAAGTAGAACACAAATAGATATTGTTTTCACCACTTTGGGGAACGTATAGTCATGATTCATCTGATGCTTGCTAATAATATCTCTTTTCCCCCCTCCTCTCATTTGTTAGGTTAAAGGCTGCCCGCAAATCGTTTACCACAGAGTATTTTAGTAGTAACTACTGGTAAGGTTGTTAGAGCAATGTTACAGGTTATGCAACATTTTTTCATCCCTGTATTTCAGTTTGTTCTTTGGCAGTAGCCTGGAATCCCTGTTTGCTTTGTCTTTAAAAAGTCACAGGATTCCCTCTAAATGGAGCCCTAGAGGATGATAAAATCCACCGTGAGCCTGGAGAGACAGGTCTCCAGAGGAATTCTGCATCTCTTTAATTAGATTGTTCTAAAGGTCACCGAGGTGCATACAGATATCAATTAGCCAATAAATACTGAGTGCTTCCCATGGAACTGGAAGTTCTAATCAACTTTCAGAAGCCCTGAAATTAAACAGTTATGAAAGTTGGATTTTTTTTAATTAATCTGAAGGGAAAGGCAAAGAGGAGCTTGTACATTTCCAGAGAGAAAGGGGATCCACATTAGCACCGTACAGTCCAACTCAAGAGTAGCATGTTCCAAAGATGAAAAGCAAAGTACCAGGGAGTTTATTTACAGGGTGTACCTTGAGCCTTGTCAAGTTGAACTAGCAAGGCAAAGAGCACACACAGAGCTCCCTTTGGCTGAAAACCCTGCTCAGGCAGACGCTGCCTTGATCTCCCCCTCACTCTCTTCAAGGGCTCCCAAAAACAGCAAAGTGGAGCCATCTGGTTAACACACTTCCTTCCCACACATCGTTCTCCCTCAGCCCCTGCACATTACACTTTCGAACCTGCCATCCCTTAGACCTCTCATCTCGGAGAACGTGACTCTGCTGTCAATTCTGCCTTTGATCGGTTGCTCTGAAGAGGAAGGATGCAGGGATCCAACAGCCCAAGCAGTGCTGACAGCCACTATTGTTTGGCATCTTTAATCATTCCCAAAGACAGTTTCATTATGGGTGCCTACAACTCAATGACCTTTAATACACGACTCAAGGCTTTTTTTTCAGGCAAGCAGTATTAATTGCTGATCAAACACTCTCAGGTGTATGAAAAGATAATTGACGCACTTATTTCCAATCCTAATAAGTGAAGAATGCAGATTTTATTTTCAAATTATGAGTGATCACGGTTAAGTGGCTTAAAGAAAGCCTTTATTTATTTGAAAGTTGTAAGAGTTTTACAAAAAAAAAAAAAAACATTCTGAAAACCAGTCCTAATGTGGCCATCACTCACACTTTATTTTCACAAGTTTAAATCACAGTTGCATTGGGAGACGTTTGTTTCTGCTGATACCTTCAGACAGCACAGCCCAAGTCACTTAATGAGAGAGGGAAACAGGATCACTCAACCAGCTCCTTGAAACAGATCTTTTATTCGCAATACACAGTTTAACAACCAAAATACATTGTGCTGTTAGTTACTTTAGGCATCAACACAAATTGTTTAACAAGTTGTGAAGCACAATTTTCATAGCAGTGGTTGGTCACATAGATCCTACAAAGCAGAGAGAACCTTTTCTATGGCTCTTGGATCTAGACACTGTAAGGAGGCTGATGTGCCACATTAGGTTTCACTATGAGACAGTTCACAAAGCACATCGGAGAATTTCTAAATTAATTCCCTGATTTCATATTACACAGCTGGTGCAAAAAAACTTTCAGAAGAAAATGCAAAAACCCCTCTCTCAATTTAAAAAAAAAAGGGCAACTGAGTTTCCCAATAGTAAGATAAAAGTACATTATATTCTCAAATAACCATTGCCAGTCATAAAGCATATCCAAAAATGGCTCAGTTCCTTATGCACTTAGTTCCAGCACATTTTCATTTGCCTTTTTTAAACTCTTTAGCAAGTTCAGTTTAAACTCTGTTATTCAATGAACATAATTAAAAAAAAAAAATCTTCAGGCTCCTGGCATGTGTGGCAAACACATGCTTTAAGAAAAAGGCAAGACTCTATCCACATTTGCCATGTGCTGGACTCCCTTCTAGGCAGAAAGATGGAATGGACTTGTTCAGGGAAGCCCAGCAGCAAAGCCTTGCAGTCCCCAGGGAAACATTGATTCTGCACTAGGAAATCTGTGCAGTCCTAGACTAACTATAAAAACTTTTCATAGTCACAGACCTGGAGCTTAGAAACCCAGCGTCTTCCAAGAAATTGTTCCTTGTTTTGTCTTCCTGCATGTAAATACTGGGTAATTTAAAGGAATTTACCTCCAGAGGAAGAAAAACATATTAATTTTTCAGGCTTGTAGTTTAAATACAACATTTAGAGGCAACACTAACACAAAGATGTTTGGAAGGAAAATTCTGAGTATTTATCCATAAATCCACAACCTAATCTTGTTGCTGTGAGTTCTCCCTCTGTAAAGGAATAAATAAGGTGGAGTTAAATTTTTAACAGTGACTTTATGAGGTTTATGTCCAAAATCCCTATCCAAACACAGCTTAGACAGAATTTACACCTTGAAGTCCAAACTAGGATTCTTTGAAATGGAATATTCTGTGTAATCAGACAGGCCTCCATGTAGAGACATGCATTATCTAAGGTACAGCAATTCAGAAGCAAGTTTAGATGTTAAACAACTGGAATCCAGCAGTATTTGCCTCCAGAGTTCTGATTCATCTCTAGCCATGGCAGATATACAATCAGGACATTGCATAGCTGCCTTTCAAAACCTTATCAGAACCCCACAGTTCAATAGCTTTAATATAAATAGGGCATCATCAACTAAGGACTGAAATAAGCATTTCACCACTACACATCATCAGCCTCATTTCAGTCAGTGCAGGGTAGGTCATCAACACTTTGACTCAGCCCAATTTCAGCAGCACTTAATGCATAAGTGCCACATATCCTAAATTAGTTTCACATGGAGCTTCCTCCTCATGAATGACAGGCAGAACCTTGCTGGAGACACTTGGGGCTCAGACAGGATGTTCCAGAGAGATGTCAGTGCAGTCAGGAGAAAGAAAAAAAGTGAGGTGCAGGAGGAACACCGTGGTTGTGTGCCTTGGTCTGTTCCTAATGCAGAACACTTGGAGTTTTGTGGGACATTCCATAAGATGCCTCCTAATGCATATGGTGAGTGTGAAGACTTAGGCTAAATTAGTATTTTTTTTTAAGTGATAAAGATTAGTTCTTCTTTAACTCCTAGGTCATACTGTGTTCTAGTATTTTTAGGAGGCATTGCCTTGAGAGTAATGCAGTAGTGAGTAAACTTGAAGCCTTTCAGCAGCTGTGCATTCTTTCCCCCTTTCTGAAATGGAAATGATTCTAGTTTCTAATCATGTTAATAGCTACAAAAAAGTGCCTGGCATTAGAAATACAGATAACTGCCTGGCATTACAAATACAGATGACTATTTTTCCTCTAAATTCTTTCACTTTACTTGTGTATTATTTCATTGTTACTATGTTTACAATATAATTTTAATGATTTTTCTCGGCTAGCTTTCCCTGTTCCAAGTTAAATCATCATCATAGGTGACTATCCATTTACCTCAGGTGAAATAATTTTCCAATAGTGCTTCTATCTTTAAAGGTCTGTTTTTTTCCATTCCCCATTCCCAAGAAGTCATCACCTAACTACACACAGAGACATATATTGAATGAGCAGGTGAAGTTTACAGGCAAAATAAAATCCACTTTGCTCTAACACATTTTTAAAGAACATTCTTCAAAGTTCAAAATCCAAACCTTAACAACAAACAGAACAAAGAAGACTCTGTCCAAAACAGCACCTGAAAGAATATTGCCTTTAGTATGAAAGCTTCCACAGGAAACAAAGTTGGAACTCTTTCAGTGAATTTCTATTCATGCTATTCCCAAGCTCTAACACATGATGAACATGACTGTAGTGGCACTGCATGGCCAGCAGGTAGATGAGAAATCTGAGACAGCACCTGCCTGCTCTACTGGCCCTGAGCCTGTTCCAGCTACTCACTGACTCACTAAAATTTAGGGGCAAAACCCAAAAGTTTAGCACCTTTTCCTTTGAACCTATGTAGTATCTTTCTGACGAAGTCCTGAGGACAACTATCAAACTCTAGGCCAGCAGTGACCATCAGGAAAGACTGGCTGAACACAGTTTTGAAAAGAACATTCTTCACAAGCCACCACCAGAGTATAGTAAAATAACCAACCAACATTTCATCTCCTCTCTCAAGGCATTCTCCTCCTCTCATATAGCATCTCTATGCCTTCCCTGCACCTGACCCTTGTATTCTAGGTATGGATTTAGAATAATCCAAGGGACATCTTAGCTAATTATCTCTTTCTAGTGATGGATGAGAATCAGATGTCTTGTAATAATGCTGCTATTATTAGCTTGATTGGCTGCCTTTGATACTCTCACAAAAGCATACAGGTTATCTCTAATCTGATTTATCTTGTCCAGAAAATAAATTGACTTCCTCAGAGTAGGAAGGCCTCAGAGTTGAGTCACCTACACACCTCATCAGGCAGCAATAGGGCCTGTCCTTCAAGTGAGAAATCAAGCTCCAGTAAAGCATCTCACTCTCTCAGTTCTTCCCACAGCTGGCAGGAAGGTTGAGGAGAGGTGGGAACAAGCTGAGTAAGTTTTTTGTTGTTCAATAATAAGCATAGTAAACATGTTATATTTACTTTTGAAACCAAATGTCATGTTGAAACTTTTCTTTTTTAATGCAGTGCCAGTGAAATGGTCTGACCAGATTTATCTGGATCTTTTCCCTCTCCCCTCCCAAAAATACTTCATGTCTCATCACACAGATTCAGTTAAGTCAGTCATACATTTTCAGGGTGAGAATTTAGAAAAAAAAAAATTAAAACAGAGTGAAAGATGAAGACTTTGATGCAGTTTAGCTTTTCAGAGGTTTCATATTTTTGCTTTAGATGATGTTCCTGCTGATTGTCATGGACTTGGCGCTTTTGTTTTCCCCCACTAGAGATTTCCCAGTTTGAAGTGGTTGGTCAGTGACAGGGGACCTGGGGAGGAAACACAGATGTTTCTTGTGTACTGACACACATCAGCTTCACAGCCACACCTCATCCGAAGTGCAGGGTTTACCTTCAGACTGCAGCCTCAGCCTTGCTGGAACCAAGATGCAGGTGAACAGGAGACAGGCACCTTTCAGGTAAACCTAAGGGAGCCACAGAGCTCTGCTAGAAGAGCGAGGTGGCTTTGCTCCTCCAAGAAAAGGGACCGAGTTGTTAATTTCAGCAACAGCCTGCTCAGCTTTTCCTGCCATCTGTATTTTGAATGCAGACTCTCCCGTTGTTACCTACACTTTCATCACCTCGAGGCTGAGGTTGTCACCAACACATCCCAGATGGGACTCCATCTGAGCACGGTGGGTGACTGAAGCAGGGTTAGATCCCTCGCTGCCATGTGCTGATGGCAGTGTACAAGTGACAGCTCTGACTGAGCTCATCTAGCAGCTGAAGTTGGAGGTGCTGATCCAGATCGGCGCTGCCTTAGATGGCAAAAGCCCATCCCTCCAAAGA
This sequence comes from Zosterops lateralis, assembly GCF_965231275.1. NCBI lineage: Eukaryota > Metazoa > Chordata > Aves > Passeriformes > Zosteropidae > Zosterops > Zosterops lateralis. Next base: position 1,581,041 of record NC_139768.1, read on the forward strand.
AATTATTTTAGTCCATCTGCCATGTTCCTACAACTGTGGGGAGCCCAGACAAGCAAGCTGAATGCTGCTGCCACAACCACCACAGGAGTCTGTCCATGTGGACCTGGAATCCTCCAGAACAGCCCCTTGCCCAAAGGAATTTCTGGGAGAATTGCAGAAAACAACAATGCATTAAGGCTTCTGACAGACAAAGTTTCCAGAATTAAAAAAAGGTAGAAATGAGTTTAAGTGCTTGCTGGTTTCATTTTAAATCTAAAATAAATAAGGATGCCTTAAACTGTGTCCACTGCTAACATCCAATTTAGATGCATGTTAACACATTCTTCTGGGGGTTTTATCAACATATAAACTTCTCAGAAACCCAAATCTTTTCTTTTATACAGAATTATTTCAAGAAAAATCTTGCAGCAATGCATCTGGTTCATCTGCTCCCTTCCTGGTAAATACCAAGCCCTTTTTTTTATAAATAGAGACATTTTGGAAGGAAGGCTGAGAAGCTGCAGTGCAACAGTGCCATCCCCCGACTGCAAAAGTCATTGTCTCTTCTCTCGGAAAAGCCGAGGACGGAGAGGCTCCACCTGTGCTGCTGTACCGACATGGAAGGAACCAGGGAGCAGCAGCACAAGCACCAGGTGCTTCGTGGGAACTGCTGGGGAATTCCTCCCTACAAGCTCCGTTTGGAAAGAAGTTTCTTTCTAGCTCGTGCCATCGACTTCATGTGGAAATAAATTGCAAATTATACATTGAAACTCAGTTTTCATATTATCCAGCATGCAGTCTGGGGGAGGGAAAGCATTTTGCATCTTTTTGTAGTAAGCAGAAAGGAGGAAATTTCCACACACTTCTAGACATCCCTGAAGAAAATCTGCTCATCTATTCCACTGCTTTGCATGTCCACTTCTGTTTCTACTAGAAGCAAGAAGCACTTCTTGCTAAATGTCTACTAAAAGCACTGCACCACCTCTAACACCCCACAGCTCAGCATTCAGACCCGAATTAGAATGAAATATTGCAAAACAAAGAAGGGGTCCAAGGAAGTTTGGGAGTAAGTGGGCTGAGGTATGCCCAAAGGTATTTCTCCACAGAATTGTGGATGCTGTTGTGTATCCAATCAGCATTTTTCATTTACAGGACTGCTGTAGGGGCTTGCATGGACTAAGAGCATGTGCAAGACACGTTTACTCTGAACTTTTTTTTTTTTTTTTTTGGTCTATTCCTAGATGCTAACTTTCATCCTGTCCATGGTATCAGGACAAGAAGAAGAAATTGAAATTAAGCAACAAGCTGACCATGTCAATAGTTACCCACAGTTGCCAATTCCCTCCATTTAGCAGGAAAAATTGAAGCTAATCATTCTTTGCTAGCATTAGGAACAACTTAAGTGCTGTCTACAAGTGTCATCTTCTCTGAAGGCTTAAAAAAAATTCCCCACAAACAATCGATCCCCAAGCCACACAACTAATGTATTGCACTATTAGTGCCAATTTCTTAAACATATCTCAGTTAGGTGCAAGTAAAGCCAGAGCCATTTTTACAATCTCCTCCAATCTCTTCTTCTTACAGAGCAGAACTAAATCAGTCCTGCAGACCAAGAGCAGCCCTCCCTTCTAGCCAAGGAGAAATCTTTATCTCTCACCTGCCATCGATCCTCTCCTACAGGCTACAATAAAATTACTTCAAAGAAAAGTTAAATCACAAATGTCAGAGGTTTCCCCTGGTTACCCTGTTTCAATCAGCTGCAAACTGATTTGTTGTGTTTTCTCATATCAACTTTATTACAGTGACTTTGACTGAATAGGTCCAGGGAATTAGAGCCTTTTAAATCACTGAAGTTCAAAGTATTGCCTCTTACAATTGGTCTCTTGGGAAACTGCTACTGCAACCTAACTGCAGATTTTGCAGTTTTTATGTGGCTGCCTGTGGTCCCCTTGCTTCATTAGGATAAATAAATTGTCAGTGACCTTCTACCTTGGTTTTTTTTTACATCCACATTGTGCCTTCTTCTGGGGAGCAGTGATGGGACTTTACTGGGACCTGGTCATCCCTGCCAAGCCAGGTGCCACATGGCCTTTTCAGGACAACAGAGGAAAAGCAGAAAAGAAGCCTTTCCCTTTATTCACTGCTGTCCCTAGAATACTTTCAACAACCCTCAGCTTTCTTCTTGGTGGTTATGGGTTCTTGTTTTAAAATGATCTTCTAGATAATCAGCCTGCATGAGAGGTTCAGTTTGCTATTAATGTTCCAGTTCCAATCTGCAGCTGGTATTAGCTCAAAGCTCATAAAGTGACTCCATGGGGGATATGATAAAAGTGACAGACACATTGCCTGAAATATTTTATTTCTTATTTCCATAACCCTGAAATATTTTATTAGAATCCTATCTATATTAGAAGCAGAGTCTGATAACTGTCTAATGTCTGAGTTTCCACTAAGCAAAGTCAGCTTCCACTTTGTTGTGAACAGGTTATTATAATCAAAAATAACTTGCTAGAGCCTTTTCACAAAATAAATCAAGGGGCACAGGACACAACAGAGAAAACAAAATAAAATCTAACCTCTGAAGTTAATAGGTTGTCAGTTAGCACACAGTAGTTAACTTCACCTTAGACATCCCTGGACATATGGATGTTTTTTGAAGACTGATGTGATCTCTCCTCCTCAAATATTTTGCAATTACCTTGATTTAATGATGTGTGGATAACAACTGGTTTTAACTGGTGTAAAAGCTCACAGCAGCAAGTGGCTTAGTGGAAAGTCACAGAAGGCAAGATAAGATCAAGCCTCCCAAATAAAGAGAAATCAATGATCAGTATCACATAAGCAAAAAAACCCAGCTACAGACAAGCTGATGTGACTGAGAATTAGCTATGTGACCTGTCCCAAAGAAACAAGTTTATCAGTTATAATTTAATGAGGAAATATTGCTATGGGAGTCACCAGGTGGTGCTGTTAAAAATGCACATTTTAATTGAGAAATTATGTCTATTTTTGAAGAGATGCTGTGCTATTAAGCTCTTTCTCTGTTTAGGTGCTATCTTGGAGCAGAATTATGCCAGTATTTGACTCTTTGGCCAAATGAGGCACTTGCTCATGCCATGCTCCTGAGGTCTCCCACTCCTACACTGAATTTATAGGAAGTCTTCCTTAATTTATACTAAGAAAATATATAGATTTTGCCACTAACATAGGGAAAATTAACTTATGAAGCTCCAGCTCCAGGATAAAGCTGAAGAACCAAGATTAAACCCAAAATACGTCCTGGATCTAAGAGATACCAAATTATTTCCACCAGGTGAACAGAATTACCTGGTTAGTTCTGAGACTTTCCTCTTGGTGTGGTGTTCCCTTATAGAATATGCCTGCTTGGTGGTTATTAAACGGAAGAGAGACCATTACTTGAGATATGGGATAAATTTTTTTACACCTTACAATAGATCTTTGAGTTCTGATCACAAGAAGCCTAAGCACTGTCCTCACTGAAGACAGCCTAAAACTAAGGCCTACATGAAGATACAACTGTTTTTAGTTCAGTATTGTGAGTTATGGTGTGCCTAAAACAAATATTCTGGCAAAGGCATGGAAGGACTTTATTGCTGTCCAATTAACATATTTAGAAACAACTCTTTCCAAAGCAGCTTATTTTCTTTCTACTCCCTAGGAACAGAACCCCATACAACTGGAGTGCTACAAAAGTGACATTTGGAACCAGGATCACGAAAATTCTTCTTTGGTATCTTCTGTGGTAAAATTAATATATATGACACCACTTAAAAAATGTTCTAAAGAACTCCACCACCTTAGCAAACTGGAGAAACGTTTCAGAAGAGAAAGTAAAATGCAGAACATCTTCCAGCAGATTCCTTGCTATATATTTATTGCTGCTATTTGAAAAGTGAAGAAAAGTATTTCCCAAGGAACCATTCATATGAATCTTTTATGGGCAATTCATTTTCACACTCTCTTGGTTCTGGGTAGGATACTGTTATTTTTGCTCTGGGTAGAACAAGGTCTACTTCAAGCCACTTCTCAAAGAGTGTGATTTCCTTCAAAGCTAAAGCAATCTTGCTGGCAGAGAGCTTCACCTTCAAAAGATGGCAAGATAAAGCCAGCATGATGGAAGGGAAAAATATCCTGTGAGTATGGCATGTGCCTCTTTATGTTTCGTCTTTAAAACACTTGTATCATGCTAGTGGTGACAGATTCTTCTCCAGGAAATAGGAGTTCTTACTGCAGAATCTACTAGAAGCATTAAAAAAATGAAAATAATTTTTTTTTTTTTAAATTAAAAAAAAAAAAATCCTACTCTCTGCTACCAGGAAGTTCACAGAATATTTAAAATTGCATAGCAGAATAAGTCAATTGAGGTTTAATTACTAAACACCAGCCCCCTTACAGCAGTCACATTATTCTCATGTAAAGTGCCACAGGATCTTTCAAGGCTTTATATGAAAGGTCAAGGATTTAACTGCACATTTTCTAGACATAAAGGTGTAGTAAAACAAATGCAGAAAAAACATACAATCTTCCCCAACTGGCATCCAAAGCTGTTTGTTAATCTTTAATGTCAAAATGTTTCAAGTTCAATATCTGTCAGCCCCAACTGGAAATATTTATAGATCCTGAAAATCATCAAGTTTTCATGCTTTTTTGTATCATTAAAGCGTTTTTTTGTGTCATTAAAGATCTTAGCATAGAGTTACAGCTGTGCTTACACTGTCTCAGCCAGGACTTCAAGCATGTCCCTTCTGCCATGGCCAGTGGCACTGTCATTCTCCATCTTATGCCAACAACAGGAGTCTGGGACTGCTTCAGATTTAGGAAACTCTAGATGAGCATAAAAGCTCTCTGGGTTGGGGGAGATATTTTACTATTGTTTTAATTATTGTTTATTTTATTATAATGAAGCAAAGGAACAAATATTAAAAAAAAAAAAAAAAAAAAAAAAAGAAAAGCAAGTGGTTTATTTCCTAAAGTCTTATTAGGTTTTCTTTAAAATGCCATACAACTTCCTATCTTTTTAAACACAGGCTCCCCACCTGCTCACTACTAGCATTTAATTAATGTACTTCACAGTTTGCAGCTTGAATTTCTCAGCAAGTTGGAGTTTTAACCTCTCTGTAGACTACCTTTCATGCCATCAACCTCTCCCTTCTTCCCAGTTAACCTCATTTAGGCCAATTTCAACATAGCTCCATGCTCAGACATGAGGTCAGCCTGCTAAGCAGATCCAAACGACAGGGGCCATTAAAACCACACCTGGATTAACCACTCCAAAAAGGGTAAGTCATCTTCATTTTTTTATTATGCCAAAGCAAATTTTCAGCCCACTACTTAAGTGATTTTTAAAAGAGCAAAGGATCTGTAGCCAACATACACAACACTGGGTCATAAAAAGTCATTTCCAAGTGTCCAGTGAGAAGTTAGAGCAACAATTTTCATGTAGGAAGGAGCCTGGGAACACATGGCTTTAAGAAATCTTTTCTAGGAGGTCAATTTTAAGAAAAAACAAAAAGCCTAGCAAGAACCTTCTGCAAGAACTGTTGCCCTACCTCCTACTTGACAATAAATAACTTCAGATGGTAGCAAAAGAGCCTAAGGGTCCAATATTCCAATACTGAAGATCCTAGATCCTCAAAAAAAAAAAAAAAAAAAAAAGAATTTAAAAAGGAGGAAAGGACATTGCCCTCTTCTCCCTTCTTGGCTGGAGATATCCAAGCCACAAAGAGAACACAATAACCTCAGCTAGGGGCCGGCTCTAAGTGGGGAGCTGTAATTCTTTTTCAGTGGTTACATTCTTCAAGGAAACAAGAACAGCCCTTTATGGCAAAGTACTGAAGCAGCACATTTTTCTCCTTTTACTGCTTCCAATCCTGGCTCACTGCCAGATCTCTTTCTCAGGAGCGCAAACAGCCTGGCTGCCCTAGCACACCTGAGATAATTAAATATTTGATATCATCCCATACTTTCAGACCACTCCGTGGTCCACAGAATAAAGTCTACGTCACTAAACTTTACAAGAGATGTGATGGGGAAATATTGATCAAATGGAGACTTTCTAGTGCACAGCCAAGACTTTAAAAGTTACAAATGTAAGAAATCCTACGTTCATATCACGCTAAACAGATGTTCTTAAGTCTAAATACATTTAATTGGTAATGAAAATCCCCCCCCAGATGGAGGAAAAATAACAAGAACCAGCCAAACCACAGAGGCTGCCATCCTTCTCTGTCCTAAGGGAAAACATATCCCACAAGCTCTGTAACCCAGAATGCTGATTTAAATACTGCTCTTGAGGACAACAAATACCATAAAGCACTTAAATACTTTTTGAAGCCCTCATTTGTAGCACTTACCATAAAGTGTAATGCACAGTGTTGTATCGATACTGTTTTCCTTCCATTTTAGACAAAATGAATCCCCAAGCTTCTCTTGAAAGGCTCTCAATGCATGTATCAATCACACTCACAGGCACATCACTTTCAAAGCTGTCATCCCATGTGCCGATTTCGAGTATTGATCCAACACTTCACACAGCCTACTCTGGCATTTACCTCGATTGTCAGTCATTGCAATAATTCCCAGAAACTGAGCAAAAAATAACTCTGCTATGGCTTTAGAGCACACAGCCCAAGATCCAATATTTAAATCCAAATGACAATAAGGTCACAAGCCCTGGTGAGCTTTCTTCATTTTGGTAGAGCCACCTTCAGACACTGATGTTCCTGAGCACAACCAAAGGTGGCAACTGCAGCTGCTATTTTTCTCTGTGAACAAAGACAGACATTCCATGTTTCCCATCTTCTCTGTAGTTCCCCAAAACATATTAGTATGCAGTTTAAGTATTGATCTGTAAGGCCTGTGAAATTCATGTTACTTCAGGCAACAGAGGGGAGAAAAAGCAATGCAGAAAACAGGCAATGATCACTATTACCCTCTGACTCCCTTCAAACCAAACCCTCAGAATTAAGAATCCCTAAGAAACCCAACTCATTAAGTGGTCCATTCACACCAAAAATCCCCACAGAAATCTTCTTGCCAAGCTGTGAATCATTGTACATAATACACTCCTCAAAGAAGCCTGTAGCCACATCATGGCAACCTGTATTCTCAGAGGTGGTTTTCCAGTCCACAATAAAAAAACAGAAGTAGAAATGGCCCTCTGATACTGGCACATATACAATACATTAATTCCCATGCAACTTATTTCATATCTCAATAGCAATGCAAACACATTGGAAAAACTTCACCCCTGCTGAAAACTGTTAAGCACTTCTTGTGTATCTGCAGTGTTTATCCTGCCAGTAAAGAAACTGCCTTTGCTAAGGAGTTTTAGATCTATGTACAAGTCATGATAATCAAGTTACTGGAATTGAAAACTCTTTTCTAGCAGCAAATGCGAAAAAGACAATTGAGTTTCCAGGCAACGATTCTGCTACTGAGACTCACAGATGCTGAGCAGGAAGGCTGAGAAATTGCAAGATTCAACATATGGTAATAGAAAGCCCTACTTAAGCAACCATAAACTGCATTTGCTTCCACAAAATTAAAGCAGAGCTGGGGTTTTATTTTATACACTATCCAAAAATTTGTTTGTTGGTTTGGTTTGATCTTTCCAAGGTGTGCTTTAGTGCACTGCAGTGCCAGACTGACACGCTCCCAAATCAGTGTCCTTTCCTGTTAGTGGGACAGCCTTCCTCTGGACACAACACCAACCCCCTGCTATGGCCTGGACCCTGCCAAAGGATCACAGTTAAAAGGGCATCCAGACCAAGCTTGTCCAGTGTACTTATGGAATGTTGATGCCTCTGACACACAGCTCTCTAAAGGCTTTTAAACTCTTCTTTTCCACTGGAACTGACAACAATGCATGACCTGCCTCCCCAGCTCAGTGCTGCTCCATCCAGGTGTTCCTGTGAGGCTGCAGGCTGTCTCCTGCAGAAGCAGCTATTTTCCACAGGCCCCAAGTTATCCACAGCTCCTGTGTCAAACATCCCACCTGTTGTAATCCTCTTGTAGGGTCAGTACTCCAGCCAGGCACTGTGCACAACTGCTCCTCCTTAGGGAGCTTGCCCACCTCTCATAGCACACTCTTTCTACAGACTAGGTACTACAAAAATAGGAGAAAAAAACCCCAAACAACCAAACAAATCAGTCACAAATGCTTCATTTACTTATTTCAAATGAGAGCTATAAGAGATATACCTTTATCTCTTAAAAACAGCCAAAACCAAAAACCCAAAACCAAGAAAAAAAAAAAAAAAAAAAAAAAAAAAAAAAAAAAAAAAAAACACCCTCATTCTACTCTCTCATTTTACACTTTCTCTACACTTTTTTAATGAAGCCAGAACTGGAAGTTGTAACAGAACAGAATGGCAATGCAATAGATCTTAAGTCAGATCTCCAAACAGGAGTTGTGCAGACGCTCATGTACAGTCCTTACCCCTGGGGATTACATCTCCACACCTTAATTTTGCCCCACACAAACTCTTCCTCAAAAATCAATAGGACAACACAACGCAGAGAGTAAGACAATAAGCCTACAAAGTATTCAATGTAAGTAAAGTCGGACTAGGTAGGATTAATTTTTGCTTAATTTTCTTTACCACACTCCCACTTTTTCCTGTTTTAGAGAGGAAAAACACCTTGACAGGATAAAATAATTGCAACCCCCTTCAAGGTTCAGGTTTTGTCTCTGTTTTGATATAAAAGTAGCAATGTTAATTTAAGACTGGACTAAAAGGCAGAGAGAAAGAAAATACATAACATAGCTCTGCTCACAGCACAGCAAATAGAATTTGAATTCTCCGCCTTTGGAACATGAAGTGACTATAAATCCCACCAGGAGAAGGGCATTTGCTGACAGAGATTGTAGATAGCAGGTGTTAAATTACTTACTGTCCATTGCCATGAATACAAATGTACTGAGAATTACATTCCAAAAAATAATAAACCAATAAAAGAACAGAGTTCAAACTGACTCCCTGGGAATGATGTAAACCAGCCAAGATAACACTTCACAGATCAGAGCTCTTTCCAGACTGGCTAGGGGATGCTTGTCCAGCATGTCTTTCACATTACATTAAACTGAGACTCATTTTTACAAACACCATATTTAGATAAGCAAGTTTAGAAAAAAAAAAAAAAAAAAAAAAAAAAAGAAAGAAAGAAAACCCAAAGTACAAACACACAGAGGATCCCCTGCAAATAAGCAGGTAATGACTGTTAATTATTCATGGTGTGCAGCTTCAGAGGAAATGGAATCCCAAATCTGTTCTTATGCACATACACAAAAATCCTAAAAGCCAGTCCTGTTCTGCACATAGGGGGTGTAGACAGCATACCAAATATGTCCACAACTTGCTTGTCACCCTATGAGAACTCTGTTTTTCCCAAATGGTTACCACTGTGATAATCCACTTTCAGGTTCCCACTCATTTTGATAACACAGCCCACAGCACTGCCCTAATCAAAACAACACATCCAAGTGCCTAAAGCAGATCATTGTATGGATAAGCTTCCATTGCCTCTTGGGGATAGAAGTGCTGCAGCTGGGGGGTATCGATTGTAATGCACAGGTGTAACCCCTCACAGAGCAAGCTACATGTGAAGAGTGACAGTAACACAACATCCATCAAGGCTGGGGTTGGTTTATTTTTGAAAGGAGTAGGAGGAGAACAGAAGGCACTTGGGGAAACATTTGATTTTATAAACATATGCAGGTTATTCCTGCAATGTCCTTCAGGAAGAGATCACCAAAAAGAACCTTTTTTCTGTGAAGGTGGCAGTGCCTGATGTCTCCCTGGTTACACTGCACAGTGCCTCTCATTATTGTTTCAGCACATCTTAACTTTTTGCCCCTACACAGATATAGAAATCTTTACAGAAACTGGTCATATATTTCTGCAATATCATTTTTTAATCTTGCACCCAATAAATATTTGTTTTTGTTAGTGCTGCTAGCCGAGTGGCATTTGATAAACAATGAATACTGCAGCAGAGTTTTCTCATCAATCAAGCTATATAAAAGGCAAATCCAGCAATTTAATCTCCTGTTGCTGCAAGCTGTCTAAACACAGTGCTTTTAAACAAGACAGTTTTGTTCCAAGAGTACACACTCCATCCAAGTCTTGTCATTAATTTGAAAAATTACATGCATGATTCCCAACCCCTGGGAAACACAAAGCTATCTCACAACTACCCTTTAGAACTGAACTTCTTCTAAACAGAGTTAAAATGAACCCTAACACAGTAGTTGTCAAAGCAGAAAAATAAAATTTAAAAATCCATCAAATGATTTCTTAAATGGTTCCTGATTTCTTAAATGTTTTCCTTGTTCGGTGGTTTTGTTTTGAGAAATGTCCAGACTCTAATTTCAAATTTAAACAGAGGTGAAACAACTCAAAACTAATTCCTAAGTCACACCTATTACAAAGGCTTGATGTTTTCAAAACAAAACAAAAAAATGTGGGGTTTTTTTCAAAAAAAACATGCATTTTTTCCTCCGCTTTTTTAAAGCAGAAGGGAACTTCAAGTATTGGAACCACTTATAGATTATTTTTAATCACAAGGGTCAAGAGCCTGTTCAATGTCTTTGAGTGACCAGAGCATTTGCTGTTGATACTGGACTGCTCTATTCAAACAGTGAGCAAACTGTTGTGCCCTGCAGGACAGAGATGCTCCTGGGTCTAGAACAGGAAAGTCAGCCTAGAGCAGATGGGAAGGAAAGAAGGCCATTGGAGAAATCTGGGACAGCCTTCCAAGGAGCAAAGGGGGCAAAGACCCAGCCTAACTCAACCTAAAATAGTCTCAGTTTATTGCAAGGATTGTATTGAAATTCAGCAGCTCCTTCAGTCCAAAAAGATATTTCTCTTCCCAGATTATATCACAAACTCACTAGGCCTTCAGATGAAGAATTTTTATAAACTGAGCAGTTTTTTCAATTTGTCTGAAGCTCAAGTTGATGTTTACAGCAGTGTCATCATCCTCTGGTAAAGAGAGCTGGTGGTGACCTAAAGAGCACCAAGCAGCTGCTCAGTACTGACAGGTTCTGCTGGATTCAAACTGATGATCTACTGTGGAAGGTAAAGTCTCTCTACTATTTCCTTAATCCTTCAAGCATCCCCATGTACCTATTCCTTTATCTCCTGCCCCCTGCAGTAAAGAGAAGTTAGGAAAGGATAACTTCCTCTGAAGTTATACATCATTCATGCATTATGTAGAAACCCCTTTTATTTTGATTTGTAAAAGTTAAAATCTCTCCTGACCTGAAAATGGGAACCCAAGACCTTCTGAATTTTTCATCATGGAAATACACTGTAACAAATTGACTTTTAAATCCATTTCCCTTTTCAAACAAATTTTAAAATGTAAAGTACTTCGCACTAAATGTACTGCCATGCAGAACATTTCTATCCAAGAATGACAGTGTCTTTCAGAATGATTCAAAATAAACAATCCATTAGTGAGAATGGCATCATTTCCTAAGGTGTTAACTAACTGGAGAGCGAGTGCAAAAGCTGAATTTCCGTTTAGCAAAACAGAAAAGATTCATTTCAAAGTTCAAATTTATTTGCCCCTTTCTGGAGAAGCAGAAAGAAATTTAGGTGGAACAAAAGTCCTATACATACACAAGAAATTTTTTCAAACACTTCTTTTCGTAACAGCAGAAGATCAAGTGGCTATTTTGACTTACATCTCACTGTTATTCAGGCTATGGATGCAGAAGTAGTTTAAAAATGCAGTGAGAGGGAAGGAAAAGAAGCCCACAACAAACTGAGAAAAAGCATACTGACCCTCATCCCCATCTCATCTGCTAATCAAAAAGGGAAGAATGAAGGTGAAGAAGATAGTCTAGAAGCAGCCAGGTGAGGCAGGATTGCTCTGTGCTACCTGGGACAACACTGTCTATCATCTGGGAATATTCCCGTGGTGACAGGCCAAGCACAGGTAATCCCACTTAGGGTCCACATAAATACTTAATTCTCCCAGCTGCCTTTTATTTCTTGCGCTGAAGCATCCCAGAAGAAGAGACAACCTAGGTGAGAGAAGACATAGGAATTACTGTCCTGGGAGATAAGACTTCAAAATCTGGCACCATCCCAGGACCCATGTGCACATTCTCAATGGGACAGAACTCACCACCATTAGTCAGTGCTGCAGCAATCACTTCTCTGAGAAATCCCCCACACAGGAATGAACACCAAGCTGAGAATTTTGAATTCTGCTTGTAATCCATGTCTTTCTTCCTTACTGTACTCAGGTAATATTTCAACCGGCTCACAATGTGACACTGCATCTTGAAAGTTATTTTGATCTGGTCAGGCATCTGATATAGTGATTAATTTGTATCCTTAAATTTGCTAGAATGGTCATACACACTGCCAAGAGCTTGACAGGGTTTGTGTAACTAGAGAGAATGCAGCATGTGCCTATCTCAAAGCAGTATTTTCAAGGTGTGTTTTCCCCTCCCCCTTGATTCAAAATAAAGGTTACAATCATAAGCCTCTATGAACCTTATTTCATAGTGAATGCAAAAAAACTAGGTTAAGGCATTATTAAGCTTGTACAGATAGGCTGACAAATACCCCATGAAAAAGAGAGCTGAACATGAAAAAAGCCCATTCTTTTTCATTGATTGGTCTGATGAGCCACTCTCTACATAAAAGCATAATTCTTTTAAACAAGCAAACAAAAAGTTATTTAATATAACATAATTATGAACCTGAGGACTCTCCTAAAGAACATTCAAAAGGGCAGGATTGGACAATGCATTTGCCCTTTAGCACCTTGTAATCCATGCAGCACAAAGCTCATTTCACATTAGTAGAACATAGTGCTTTTTTAATACAGTAGACATAAAGAACAGAATGACAGAGGCCCCAATACTCCTGACATGAATTGGCCAGCCATTACCTCAAAAATACCTTTACCAATATAAACAAGCATTTTAAGAATTTAATTAAAGTAGCACACAGCTTCTACATGTACTGGGTCCCATTCAAGGATGAGATTTTCCCCAAAACATTAAAGAAATTTTCAACCCTGGGTAGCAATGCCAACTGTCCCGTCCTTACGCACCGAGTGTGATTAACAAAAGTTGTAATTGAAACTCATCTGAAGTTATTGCTGGACTTTCTTTACAAGGTAAAATGTCTCTCTAAGTATCCAGGCCCCTCTGTGCCAGAGGTTGGCATAGCTTTAGGGCAAACACGAAATAAGCCTCCGAAACTCCAGGCTTAGCAAACTATTTCTTTTCTCGAGGGAAGGGGTCAGAAGTCCCTTTCCCCTCTAAGAGCAGCAATAAACCAGAAGTACATTACCTACCAATTCCTGCAGCCAGCCCTCTACACACAGCTCTGTTTGCCAGACAAGGAGGTTTAAACCACGTTAACTGGCAGCAGCAAAGACAACACTGGGATGTTTCAAAGGAACACTGAAGTCTTTGGGTGTATCCAGTGATGGGCTCAATTACAGCAACTCTGTTCTAAAGGGCCCCACGGGCAGCTCATCCTGGCGCCAGAAGACTCCAGCAATGGCAAAGCAAGTCTAGGACACAGCCTGTGCTAATGGCACAACTGTCCTCGACAAAAGGTTGGCATTTTATTAAAATGGAGGACACAGCTTTAATGTTCTATTCTCCCTTGGGTTTTTTATACAAACAGCAGGCCAGAAAAGAAATCTTGCCTCAGCGACACACTGTAGACATGCAACAAGTGGAATCAGAATGCAACACGGGCATGCAGTTTGTTATCTTACCTATCAGCATCTTACCAACAACTCACATTCCCGAAGTGAGAGCTGTAAATGCGATTAACGCTCTTTCCCTTCCCTCGTGAGAAATCTCTCTGCCTTTTTTCAATTTCATAGAGAAATTTTTAAGCCCTGGATATGCATCATGTAATTTATCCACCTGATCCTTCTTGGCCAAGAAATAATGCTCTTTGTGATAAATAGCTTCATAATGTAAAATCTAGTAGGCATGGTGCAATTCTGAAGCCTTCTTTAATGGAGTTACTCACTGCAGGTCCCCTAGGGAGGGGCAGCCCTACCAGGAGACAGCTGTGATCTCTATTCCCTGTCACTGGGCAGGATATTAATGCTGTACCAGTAAGTATTTGAGGGGACTTAGCCAGCTAAAGAGGTTTTGAACTCCCAGTGCACTCGGGAGGGACTCACACCTTCTCTTACCTTTTTTCCTCAGAGCTGCAAATGGCACCAAAACACAAACAGGAACAGGATTAAGCTGAGCACAGATTTTGTAGCTGAGGGAAATGAGGAGTCCTATTAGGCAAATGTGAAACTACAAACTGAGTTGCACAGTAGTGAATTTGCACTTGACATAATTAACTCTGTGGAGAGCACAAACACAAGTGCCTGGACAGGCTAAACCACAGCATACTAATAAACAGAAAAAACAGTTAATATCATAGCTAGCACTGCCAGCGTGCATCAGATCTGACCATCAATGTTATATATTCTCTAGGACTTGAGAAACTATGAACAAAAACTGAGGCCAAAGGACAGGACAACCTCATTAGAAAGCAAGGTAATTTGCATTCAAATGCTTGAGTTTCAATACCTGTGACCTGCTGAGCAAAGGAAACAGCTGGAAGAGTTAAATTCAAGCCCATCATACAGTATAATTTAGAATTCTTGCCTACCCTTGTCAAATGCTCTGCAGTTATATCCCTTAGGTAAAAATATCCAAGCTAATATGAGGTAAAAATGAAAAATGGTGTTAGTTCTTGTGTTGCTTGAGCAGTTAGGAAATGTAAATAATTGTGACATTTGTTTGGGAGATTACTAGCTCAAAGTTCTGTATAAGTCAGAAGTTTCTAAGTCAGTACTTATGTAGTTTTGTTATCGGTACAGAGACTTTTGTTTCCCCCTGTGTTCCTGATTCTCAGACTCTGCCTGTATCCCACATGTGCTCTGCAGAGTTGGAACAGTAAAACACATATCACTTTTCAAGCTACATTGCTCTCTGCAGGAAAGCAAGCTGTTCAAGACTTCTCCTAGGCCCTCAATAGGTAGGTTGGTTGGTTTGTTTAAATAGATTTGAAACCAGAAATTTTCACCTGTAGCTTGTTTGAAGTTTTTGTATGGAGTTAATTTAGTGGGTGATTTCGTCATTGAAGGGGTAAATGCACTCAGGCAGACAAAGGTGTGACCATAAAGTAATGTTAAGAAATTAAAGCAGCTATGGACATAGAATAAAAAGGTAACACAAATAAATTAAAAAGTCCATAATTCCAGGGAAAGAAAAGGCACTAATACATAAAGGAGAATGATTCTCAGATGGATAATTCAATCACACTTTTTGCAGATGAACTGTGTAAACCAGGGGAAAAAACAAAAAAAAAAAAAACAAACTAAAAAAACAAAAACAGGAAGACCTATTTCTTGAAATGCAAAGTGAAGATACTGAATACTGAAAAAAAAATCCCTAGTTTTTCAAATGCTTGAATAAAATTGGAAAGCAAGAATAAACGAAAATAAAATCATTTCTATTTCAAATGCAGTAGTCCCATAAGCTTTAATGGAGTTCAATCCTGAGATCATTCTATTTCACTTTCTCCTTATGAAGGAATAAAATAAAGTTATGATACAACTTTTCTTGCCCCCAATACCCAAGATATTTCATCTGTTCTAGAAAGATAATAATTCTTATCTTAACCGCAAGCTTATGAGATTCGTATTTCTACAGTTAAACGCAGAACAGCATCCCGTGTCAGTGGAATGGTAGGGATGAAAGCACCAGAACTGAAGAGCTTGTACCACCGGTGGGATCACTAAATCAATGCCATTCACCACCACATGCTGCTGCATCAAAAAAACAGGCCGAGTCCTCACAGTGTACTTAAGAGGCCTGTGAAATTGGGATCACTGCCCCTGTCTGCTGGAGCATTTATTACCCTTGCACTTCTCACATCTTACAGGTGGATTTATTCTACCCTCATCCTGCAGAGAGAAAACTGAGACACCAAGCAGAGTAAACCAGCCCCTGGAGGGGACAGAGGGTTGGTGGCTTGAGTTGGGATCCAAGTTATTTACTTAACCTGCAAACAAAGGCTTCCAGCTGCTCTAATCGTGTCTGTGTACCCAAACCCACAGTAAGGAACCCACTCAAGAACCCTGATGGAGCACAGTGTCCATTCAAGGTGCACATGCAGTGATTCAGTTTAAGCAACACAAATGATATCAATGTCAGTGATGAGATGGGAACAGTGGGACAAGACCTGCAACACTTGGTCCTCATTTAAAGAGTAGTTGTATCAAAATGCAAGCAAATCCTCCTTGTTGGCATTTCCATACATTATACCCTGATAATTAATACTCTTCAAGATTGAGTCAGTAGGCTGTAATTAGTTAGAGAACTATTGTCACACTAATTGTTAAAATCAGTGACACAGGATATTTGCTAATTGGGCAGAGAAGGTGCTGAGCCAAATGAGGCCTCAGAGTAGTGCTTCCACTGCTCTTCTTGAAATCATTAAGGACAGGGGGAAGGAGAGTCTTGCCAGAAAAACATGTTCTGTTCAAACAAACTGTAATGTGTGCAAAGACAGCACAAGTCTTCCTCTGAAACATGACTGACTCAGCAGAGCCTCTGCAAAAAGCTTTGCCAGCATCTTAAACCCAAAATTGAAGCCCTTGTTTGATCTACTTGTAATTAAAAATCTTCCACATCTGCTATCATTTGGCCTTCCCTCTTTTCTGCATGACATCAAGGTAAACAACTAAGTAATTATTACAGCTGTTTCCACAGACATCTAAAGCACTTACCTCGGGTAACAGATTTTGTTAAAATTATTGGAGTGGAGTTGTCATCTGTTACTATATTGCAAAAAACCTGTGTCTCTCTTACATGCAACATATAATAAAAAGCTCAGTAAAAGCCTGCAATACACACTACTAAGACAAATTTTTCTTTTCTACAAGTTCATAATCTGGTTTTCAAATTAACAGAATCCAAGAGAGCACCTGACATGCTATGCAAAACTTGAGTTATTCTCAGTTTAGAAACAATTTTGTCTCTTTGCTGAGACTCGGAGGTTTGGGTTTTTAGTTTTATTGCTATGGTAGCTAATACAAAATCTGTATAATTACTTGACATTTCTTCTCTTCTTGCTGCTTATTCTCCTCACCTGAAACCACATTCTTGTGCCATACCCACCTCAGCAATTCTGAAGAAACAGGAGCCTCTGAATTCTGAAATAATGAATCTCATCCTCATCCAAATCTATTTGACAACTGAAGAAATGAAGTGAGGTGAGGAAAAAATAAAATAACAGTGTCTGGAGAATTGCAGCTCAACAATACACTTTTCAAAGTTTACCAGCAGGAGTCACTCACTCTGTCAAGAAGTTCCTCTGTGTGTTCATGTCTGAGACACTGAATGGGATTGTCTCACAGGTACTGTGGAAGAAGCCTTAGATGAAGGTACATCAAACAAGCCATAAGCAAAATTCAGACTGGATAAATTCATTAACACAGGTTTAACTAAGGGACTTACTGAAAGTGTTTCAATTTAAACAATATTTTCCTCAAATAGAACATATGCCCCCAAGACAAAGGCACTGACCCAGAGTATCCTTACCAGAGGCTGCAAGGGCTGAAGTCACTGGAGCTGTCATGGGGCTGCAGAAGAGTGGTGTAGTGGTTTGAAAGCAAAACAAGTGAGAGACTCCAAGTCAGAAATAGAATTTAATAGGAAGAAAGGGGGGAAAAAGTAAAATAAAATAAATGCAATAATACAAAGGAGCACTGCCAGAGTCAGAACACACCCTGAGCAGGGTGGGGGGAGCAGTCCAGGTGAGGGGCTCTTCCTGAAGCAGTGATCCCACAGAAAGGTCTGGGAGCTCTGCTCCTCTGGGAATCCAGTGGCTCAGGGCTGCTTGTCCTGTCCCAAATCCCAGATTCTCTCCAGGTGGGAATGCTTGGCTCCTCCCCCTGGGCATTGGGAGCATCTCCCAATGGGATGAGGAGTCGTGCAGTGGCTCCTTGATGGCCCATTAAACAGAGAGAGCTCCTGGAGGGAGTTCCCTGTGAGTCCTGGGCAAGGCATTGATGGGCCATGAGCAGAAGAGCCCAAAGGAGGGGCCTGGGAAAACACTGCCCCACCTGGTTCCAACAGCTCATGGGGATGGGGATGGGATAAATACTGTGTGCACATCCTACACTACAGCCCAGGACAGGTGGCCACCTGCAGTGACATCATGGCAGGGAGGACAGCAGCCCCATCTGCAGCCTGGAATTAACTTGTAGGTGGTGCTGGAAGCACAAGAACAGCACCAGGAAAATAAACAGTTTACTTTGTGTAAGGGGATGTAATTACACAACTTCCAAGGAAGGGCTTTCAGAAGCAAGGATGCACCTTCCCTAACGTGCATCTTCCACTGCACAGATTCTGGAGTTTATAATCTATAAAATTTTAGAGTGTAACACAAACATGAAGGTAATTGTATAGACCTTCCTCAAGGCAAAGGATGATAAATGACCCAGCAAAGCATTTCATTGTTGCAGAATACTACACACACTCCAACACAAAAAAATCTATGGAGATTAAAATTCTGAAAGAAACATGGAACTCAGGAAAAAGAAGCTTAATGAGCTACCTCACTACAGGCAGTCTTTGTACCTATGATTAATTTGATGTTTCCTCTCACATTTATTTTAGGAAGGGGGAAAATGACTGTAACTAATTATCTAAAAGGTGAACATCAAAGCTTTTAAGTGATGCTATCTCAGAGCCAAAATTTCTAACATTGTGTATATGTACATGGGTGAACAATTAGCAATAGGCTTTATAGTAAGACTCTTTAAAAAAATAGTTAGCAATTAAGTGTCTTGATTTTTGAACAGCCAATTCAACATCCTCACCAGGAGATGTTTTCTGAGAATTGGTGCTTTTTTCCCTGATTTATGGATCCTGGCAGCAAGTCAAACTGAAACTTGGATTGAAGTACAACTTTCAGAAAACCCAACAAAAATACAGGGAAAACCAATAGTCTCAGTTTCAGAGCTTGTCTTCTGTACTGTCCTATGCTACACTGAGCTTGTAAAGTAAAAGGCAGTGAACAAAATTACATTCTCAGCTGCATGTCATTTGCCTTTGCAAAGACATCATCTCCTACAGTAGAAAAAAAAGTGAAGCAGGCCCAAGGATCTGGCAGGCAAGTGAAGGATGAGTTACTTTGATTGTGATGAACTGAGTCTCTTGTGGTAACAAAAACATCAGCTCAGTTAAAAACGTGGTGTGCAATGCAAGCTCACTTTTGTGATGCTAGTTAGACATTGATGCCATTGTGCTGTCTCTGGGTTTCAGAGCTTAGGCCCTTGATGTGCACAAACCCAGCAGTTTATGGATCCTGGGGCTCCTACCATTGTGTCTTTGGAATGGATGGGAGTAGGGGGAGCAGGAAGGAAATTCACAACCACAGACATCTGTAGGACATGGCTGTGTTTCCAGCTCTGCTGTTGGTCGCTACATCCCACAGAGAAGAAAGGACAGAGAACTTGACAAAAGTCTCCACTGAAACATGATCTGTAATAAATACCAAGTTACCTGGTTCTCTAAGTCTCTTCCCTACCTTCAGTCTGGTTTGCTAGAACTCTTCTTTTGGTCTTTTATTTAGCTAGTTGATGGAGATTCCTCTCTCTTCTTCTCCTTCAGGCTTCCTACATCATCCAATGGACCTTTTCTCTCCAGACTGAATTTTACCAGAATGGAATCTGAAATTCAACATTTTGCTGTGAGAATTTAAGCTTGTCTCAAATGAACATATCTGAAAAGCACTGAATGCCTACAGCTAACCTGAACATTCCTAGTTCCTTTCAGATGGCCTTTCCTAGCAGCAAGGAGGGTTCCCTTTTACCAGTGTACAGCGTTGGTGCACAACCACCCACAGCTCACCTCTGAAGAGAAGCAGCACTATTCCCCCAGAGCTCCAGGGATGATGTTATTAGAGGTCTGACTCCCACAGCCAGTACACTGCAGCCTTAATAAACCATGTATTTGCATCAAGGGATTACGTCCGTGAGTGCAGGGGAGTGGACTCATTTAATAGTCTTTCTCTACCACTGACTGCTCTGATCCCTACAGCAATTCTGCACTGCAAAAAAAAACAGCTACAGAATGACAAATTGATGCTTTCCTTCCTTCTAAAACAAGTCACTTCTGATTTTATGGGTACACCAGATACATTCTCCTCACTTAGATTTAAGGAGGACAAGCTGGTTATATTTCTCTCTATTTTTGCCAGAAGCTTTGTATTTTGTGCTGGATGCCTCAGGACAGGGCTGATCTAATTCTACAAACTATGGTTGATCTGTTTTGCTTTTGCTGAGCAATAGCTCACAAAAATAATCTCTATGATCCTGACTGCAGCAATTGGGGAGGATTAGACAGTCAAAGGTCTGACATACACAGGCATGTACCTTTGTCTTTAATTCTGTGTGCCTCCATTATCAGATGGTAATGCAGATAATCCTCTGTTTGAATTTTAGATAAATAACTCTTCGCCCCGTTTTTTTTCCTTTGCATAACTAATGTAGTTTTACCCCCTCTGCATGAATGAAAATACATTGAGAGCTACTCCTGTGAAAATAAAGCAGTCTCCTTATGTTGGCTGTGGGGTGCCTGATCTGAAGAGCCTCTCCAGACTATCAGCTGGCATAAGCTGGCAACAATCTGTCAGCTTCAGATGCTGCCAGTGGCAGAGGGAACTGGAAACTCTGAGCTCTCATGTCTCCAGAGAGGCTCTCACTTCCTCCAGTCATGCAAGGGCACACTGGTGTGTGCAGGCAGGGTACTCTGTACTGGTAATGCCTCTGCTGTCTCTATCACAGCTCCTTTCAGGCTACAGAGACGCCAAATTAATTGCATTTTGAAGCCTCTTCCTCTCACAAATTCAAAGTTCTCCACCTCCTCAGTGAAAAGTTGTATTGTAAATTTGTCCCGCAATGGAGCTGGGCAGCCACATTTAGATGTTTTGCTCTGTAACCAGATCTGTACCCAGAAATGTAAAAATCAGTGATTTCCCTTGGTCTCTTTGCTCATGGTGTCTCAGAGTAGAGGAAAGTGGGACCTTACTGACTTATACCTGTGCAGGTCCTAAAGAAACCTTACTTGCATAGTGAATATTCAGACAGAATGAAGATTGTAGAGCACATACAGAGGCACTTCTGTGACACTCAAGTGGCTCAGTCTTGTGGCTTTAATCACTGACCAGTTCTCATTTTTCCCAAACTGCCAATTCCATCTATTCTGACTTAGCACAAAAACTCCTATATTCTTTCCTCCAGTCACAAGGGAAGCTTGTAGACCTTCAAAACAGATGCTATCATTTCCCAACTGACTATTTCTGCTCCTGTCATTCCCTCACTTTCTCAAAGTTCATCACCAATCTCTCAAACACCAAAACCTCCCTCTGGTCCTTCACTCCCTCAGAGTGAAATTAGCCCCTGAGCCAGAGACTGAAACATCCTTCTGCAGTCCCAGTGTGTGTCTCATTCAAACCATTCTTTTCTCAGCTTTAGCCCTCAGACAGGCAATGTGATGCATTTACATCTTTGCTTTTTTCTCCATTCCTCTCGTTGCCTGCAATTCCTACAGACCTTCTGCAAACTCCAGGCCTCAGAACATCTCAGCTCCAGGCTGATGTAACTACAACTTGTCTTAAAGAACTTCACTGCCTTATTATAATTTCCCTTTTTTAAGAGTTAAAAGACCTTTTCCTTTCATATTTTTTTTCCTCAAAGATTTCCTTTCTTTTGATTATTAGTGGATTCTGACAGCAGTTATCCTATTTTATTTCACATTTTACAGCCAGGTATCCTGTCTTAAAATTCAAAAGAGGTGGTGAATAGCTTCCTCAGGAACAGAGGTTTGGGAAAGGTACCAAGGTAACCCTGCTCTCTGCTTTTCTTCTCTTACTTCCCTATCCATTAGAAACCTTGAACTCTATTTAAAATTAAATTAAATCTCTTGTATTTGAGACAAAACAAAGCAATTTCATTGCACATGTTTGGAAAGCACAGAAAGAGAAGCTAAGATACATGTGTGAATCTTGGGTTTTCTTCAGAGCTTTCTTGGAAGACAAACAATAAAACCAGATGTTTTCTTTTAAAAATTATCCAAGAACCTACACACAGAGTTGCCTTGGTTTAGCCATCTGAGCTGTGGAAGAACCCCCAGCACTGTGGTAAGGACATAAAAGGAGGGATGATCATCAGCATCTGAAGTGAGTGATGAGCACACCAGTTCTCCATCTCTGAGCACAGCAACAGCCCCTCGAGAGAAAGAACTGAGGAGCAGAGCTGGTGCCACTGTCATGACTAAAGGGCTCCATCCTCCACCCTGGAGTTAAGGCACAGATGTATCAGACTGAAAATGATCTGCTGGACAGATTGCAGGCAGGAATCTGCAAGCATCACCCTCTCAAGGAAGAGATTTCTGTGCCTGTGTTGGATATAACACACAGTTACAGAGTCTTCAAAGGAAAGGCAACATCCACTGTGGGATAATTCACAATTACATACTCCAGCCAGCTCCAAATCTATTTCCCTACAACTTCAGGAGCAAAATTTGAACCCCTGAAGTCATAGCAGTAACACTTAGGTTCAATCCAGATTTAGGCATGGGTTAGGATAGGTATGATTAAAAAAGAAGCCAAACGCCAAAATATATATATTGTGAAATAAATGTTAAAATTAACTTTAGAGTACTTTTTCTTTTCTTATATAATCTATAGTTTTGTCAGGTTGTTTTGCCTGTTGTCATCTGAAATCTATCTATTTCTTGGACTTGTTTTCTGTCTTTGGGAGTGAATACACTGATTTACTCTATATTTATTCATTTATGAGAAGTTTTTCCAAGATGGCTGAAGGATTTAACCATACAAATCTTTTTGACTCTCAATAGGATATTTTTTTTCCAAAATTCTCTAGAGGCTTTTGAAAAGTCTAAATCCCCAGACCTACAATAAGTCTGCTTTGTGTACTACTGTGTTTTTATTTCACAGTTGTTCTGCTGGCTCACAGGCATGCATATCTGCTGATCAGCACATTTGAAGGATTCCTGGAGAGTGCACATAAAATTCTCTGTCTCCTGTAAGGGAATCACAAGCACCAACAACAGAATGTTTATGTGTCTTAAGCTGCCCAGCTCAGATGGAAGTGAGGACAGAAAAATTCAGGAAACTGACTCTGAAAGATCAGCAGAAGCCAAGAATGAGCGGAGAAATGTTTCATTGGATAGTTTTAAATCTCCACACATAAATCAGAGGGCACTGTGAACTGTCTGGAATAGAACATTAGCCACCTTCAGTGTATTTCCTATCACACAGCCAGGGCAGCATTTTGGATCAAATTCATCCTGCTGAACATACTGAATTCCTCAGCTCTGCTGAGCATTTCGGATGAATAATAGAGAGGAGGCAGGTGAGGTGAATCATAAGAGATCAGAAAAGGCCAAAGCATGGCACCTTTCAGGTTCCCCACAGGACAGAGCTCACCAGGAACAGCTGTGCTGTCAGTGCACAGGGTGAAATCTGGCTGGAAAACCTGGAAGATCTTCCATGGGATCACCCACACAGCACAGCCAGTGGAGAACATGAGGATGCCTTTCATTCCTTTGTGTCTCAAATTTAATCTCACTGATTGGCAGAGCTCAGCCCAGACTCACTGAATTCGGTCTGGCTGCCATATCTGGGTTCATGACTAGGTCTATAAATATTCAAATTTTTCCCCTCCAAAAGTAACACCTTGCAGCACAGTCTGTACATGTGTACAGAATATTTGGAAGTTCCCTATTAGAAAAATAGAGAATGAACTGTTGAAATCACTAATTGAACTCAACAGGGTTAAAATCTAAAAAAAAAAAAATGCATTACAGAAACAGATCTGCTGAAGGAACAGTCATTTGAGCCTAGACAATCATGACTCAGAAAGCTGCACAGCAACTGCAAATGACTCCCTTTGACCCTCACCTATGATGTTTTAGGCAACAGAACAATATGCAAACCCAAAGTAAGCTGGTTTTCAGCAGATTTTTAAAAGGTTTTTATCCAAGAATTATGCCCTATGTCAGTTAAAATTGTATACAAAGTAGGTGAAAGAAGCAAAGGTGAGAAAAGGCTGCAGGTAAAAAAATTATTCCGGTCTAAGGAGGTTATAATTACAAAGTGAATCATCACAAATACACATTGAATACTTCCATCATTACCTGCTTTCTGGAGTGAATGACTGGGTGATCAGATTGGTAACTTTCTCTTAAAATCCAGATTTTCTGTAGGCTAAATAGAACTCAGCATCTCTGAGTTCTGGGGGAAAAATTCGTCTGGCAGCATCAAAAATAATACAAAGTCTGAAATGGCAACTTCTGCTGGTAAGCTTTTTTTTTCTTTTTTTTTAAAGACATTTTTTACTTTAGGGTCACAGTTTCTATCTTACATCCTTCAGCTTATATGAGATCAACTTGAATTTTCTTTTTTCACCCATCTCTTTTCCTAATTACTGGCAAAAAAAAAAAAAATCTGGCGTTCAACTCTTCTGATCTCCCAACTTAAAACATTGAATGGAAATTAGTAACAATGAATCTAAGGAAATTATTCTCAAGCAAAACCAACAAGGAGGTGACTGCAGTGAAGTGCCCCCCTGGCCCTGGGCAGCTAATCATGATCTAACAGAGAATACATCAATTGTAAGGTCACTGAGAGACAAGGGAAACACCACTGATCCTGATGTAAGGGGAAACAAGCTCAGGGAAGTGTAATTGTTAGTCCAGCCAGTTCAGGGAAGAACTACTCAAGTGGGACAGGGCCCACTGCATGCCCTCAGTCCCCTGTAAGACACAGAGGTTCCCCATTTTCACTGGCCATGCCTCATTAATCCCTTACTGAGCCACTCATCTGCAAACGACCTGAGCTCTGTAACTGACCCCGATGGGACCACCAGGGCTCCCCCAGTTGTGAGCAATTATTCAATGGTCCACTGTGGCATTCAGCTGTCACCCACACACCAAAGAAACACATTTTACGCTACAAAATGCTTTGTGATACTTCCTTGAAATGTATTCATGTGAAGACACGTTTTGTGAAGCAGAATCCTTAAATATAACCACAATAGAGGAGCAATTGGAGTGAATTAATTTCACCTGATTCAACTGGCAGCCATTATAATTACAAAACCAGCTCAGCTTGCTATAGAATTCTCTGTTGATACACTTTTAGTCTGAAGAGGGGTAAAGAAAGAAAAGCATTTAAAGGCAGCTTATTATTGCAGATGAGGGCAGGAGCTGAGTCTGGCTCTCACTGCCTGCTATCTTCAGTAACTAATGTATTAATAAAAGGAGAAAAATGTAACAGAACTGGCAGAGCCCCTCATTCCATAGAAAATGGTTTAGAAGCTACTTTCACCATTATAGGCAAAAAAAAAAGGATATAAAAAACCAGCAAAATACTCAAACTGGGGTAGATACAAGAATTCAACCTACAGGTTAATTTATCTACAGCTCGCTCCAAGTTGTAGGAGTTTGACATCATAGCTGAGATCTAAGCTTTGAACTTGAGCATTAGAGCCGACTTTGATTTAAATGCTATCTCCAATACCACTCCCAGGAGAGTTATGTCATGGAAATGACAATTTGCATCACATTTACTTATTACAGTACAAGAAAAATATACACAGTGATCCTGTCTTCCAAAGGAGAGCTGCAGATTTAATTGCTCTTCTGAAATTATCCTGAATTAAATACCTGCAAGTTCTAATCCTGTGTGTTCTAAAGACTTTAAGGTAGTAAAATAAGCTCTTTATCACAGTTTCGTGAAGAGTGCAATGGAAAAATAAATCCTATGATAAATATCTGGCAGTAAAAGGATAATGAGGCCAATATAGAGCGGCCTAAGGATTGAAATTGGCCAGGGAATAAAGAGCAACAGACTGGTTCATATTTTCCCTGCCTCTTGTGGCATTAAATCTTTCTTGAGAGAGAAATTGCACCTAGCCATTTTCCTAAAAGAAGGATGGATTACTGGAAGTGATAGGTCAAAAGCAATTTATCTACATAACTGTCTCAGAGTGTCATATCTTTTCAGCCTATTCTCTTAATGATGCGACATGATAGATACAGTTACTTTGAAGGGTATTATTCCTTTTTGCCCATATGCCAAGAACAGCTTTTGCCAAAACCACAAGAAGTATTACAAAGTTGCTATGGAAGATTTAAAAACAAGTTAATTACTCATCTATGTGAGAAAGGAAACATCTGCCTTAAGAAAACTACCAACCAATCAGTTTTCATTTTGAAAATGGTCAGACATTATTCAAGTCCAAAACATCAGAGAACATGCAGGTAGGCAGGAGATCCAGTGTGGATTTTCAACACTCTTCTGGATGCTATAGCAGGACCAAGCAACAAAAAGCACTGTGGCCAGACAGACTGCATTTCATCACACAGCTTAGAGCTCCCCATTTGTTTATTTTTTTGATAACTGAAAATTCATTCCAATTTGGCTACAGAATAAAAAAAAAGTTTTCCCTGATATGAAGCATCATTCTTACTATATAAGAAGCCTCTGTTGCAAATACTACCCAAACAAATAATAATTTAAGCAACTCATATATACTTTTATTTCATGAAAAAAGGGATATCAGCATGAAAAATTTCACACCAAACATTTTATTTGAGCTATAAACCACTAAAGAGATGTTCTTGCAGCAGAAATTGGTGTAAGTTATACTGAGTAATAGCAGTTCTCCCTATCCAGGGGGAAAGGATCCAGGCTGTGAGAATGCTGAGGCAGAGCTGAGTCATGCCCTGACCCTGTAAATGCCCAGCAGAGACTCAGCACACACAAAGGGGAATGAGCAAGTGGTTGCCTGAAACCTTTTGGCCAAAGAGAGAGCAAACCATGGTTGGCCTCAAGACCCAGGGCAGCCAAGGGAAAAAGTCTCCCATTGATTTTAAGGGCCTTGTGTTCAGCTCTGCAATGTTTGTTTTCATGCAGCCCAAGCTATTCTGCAAGGTTCCAGCCTGGCCAAACTTCCAAGCATGAATTACAATGGAGACTGGAATGCATTCAAATGCTATTGGCTCTTCAGAAGTGGAGCCAAATTCACACTAAAAAGCACTGTTTAACAGATAGGAATATGTTGGTTTCCCAAAAACTGTGTAGTATCAAATGGCAATGTTAAAAAAAAAACAGAATTCTGTTTTCAAGCCAGGAGAAAGAGTGGAATAGCAATCTGAGCCTGTTCCAGCCTCACAAAATGCAGACTGTTGCTGGGCTTGCAACACATCCACTGGTAGCAGAAAGCAGAAGGGATCACTGTGCGGTTTTGAGTTATTTAAAGGCTCTTTTAATCAATAAATTACTTAGATGTGCAATTGTCCAGCTTAGCCATAGGAAGGTAGCAGTGTATTGTTCAGCAGAGTATTTCTTATTAACATATTTCAGCTTTCTTCTTCAGAGTGTGCTAATCGCTGTTACATAATGTAACACATTACAATACACATTTCAGTGTTTTAAGCTGCTGTTTTACTTCTGAGACCCTGTAGAGGGCATTAGGAAACACAAACGCTGCCTCCTCCCAAGGCCTACATTCCTGGGACTGTAATGGGAGCAGAGCTAATGATGGAGTGAAATCCAGCAGGTACACCCACTCCTTAACACGTCTGTGCATACATAAAGGAAAAGAATCGCCATCTCTCTGCTGCCAGAAAACCTGCCAGATATAGCAGCGTCTGGAATCCTTGACCTGAAATAATTTCTTTTCACTTCCTTGCAAATGTGGGGTTTGTGTTTGAGTGTGCTGCAATTAGGTTCTGCAAGCCTCACTGCTGATATTGAGTGCAATAATACCAAAGCAACATTTCCTCTCCCAATCTCATTATTTTTCTCTTATTCTTTAGTGTTTTCCCCTGTTGCAAGGCTTACTCTAACTTAGGAGTGTGTTGCAAAGGTGCTTGTTTCACTCATGTTATTCTCCTTCCCAGTCCACTGAGTGGCACCAAAGTTTTTTTCTTAACCCTTGGTTTTTCTGTTTTCTTTGGAGAGAAGAGAAGTAAATCACTGCAAGACTGGTGTCCATCTCAAAGGGTGGTAATAACACATCTGTACCTGAGAAGAGATCCCCACGACCATCCACCTGCCTTAAAATGGGTCTGAGGAGCAGGACAGGCTTGGACAAAGTGCTGCTGGGGTGTTTCAGTTTGTTTTTATGAAAACCTGAAACTCATCAGGGATCATCAAAAACAGTGAGAGCTCCTTTTTCATCTCTCATAAATCTTCTATTCCCTGGATGGTCTGTTAATGAAATAAGCAAAACAGACCAAGCTGCCACATCCTCTCCCTATCTTCCTAGATTTTTGGAACAGTTGAAATTTGCAACAGTCTCAAGCTCATTTTCATTCAAGAGCATGCGGAAATACAAGGCACGATGGGAGGGGCTGTCTTTACAATAGATTCACACTGATTTAATCCAAGTGGAAAGCTGCATGCCTCTTGGTTTTTTTTCAAGAGAGTGTCTAACAGGATTAATTTCAAGGCTGTGGATGTGAGTTACCATGTTTTCTTCCAAGCAAGGCAGAAAGGGCCATAGTGCTGGGCATTACGGGGCTCCCTGCCAGCCAGTTCTGCTTTGTGTTTCGTTACCAATTAACCTTGCAATGTCTGCCCCAAACAAACAGGTTACCAATGATAAATGAACAGCTAAATGCTCATTTAGCATTTTTGTGTCCCTTTTTCACTCGTTTTTATGCTCTGGCAATTCAGACACAAGAGGTGAAAGGTAAGAGAGGGACAGACACACAAAAATCTGCACCACCTCCTTAGGGAACATATGGCTGAATTCCCCAGGAGCAGGCGTGTACATGGAAGGGGAGAAGCAAAATGAGCCAAGAGGAGCTGTCCAAAGGCAGCTGTCACTGGTCTATGACCTGCAGGCCACACAGTATTTAATGCTAAAGGAAATGTGTGTGTGCAGCTATTTCTCAGCAACTTCACTCTGAAGGACATTGCAATTTATATTAACCATAAAAGCTGGATATTGCCTTTTGGGTTGAGAGGTGTGCAGAGTGGAGGAACTGAGGCATTTAATTTCAACAGAACAACTGCATTGAGAGGTGCAATGTACCATGTTTCCCAACTAAGCTTTGATAATGATCTCACCTAGAATTTATAAAAATTGCATGCTGGAGATTCAGAGGGGCTCAGCAAAGGAGAAAAGAGTCTGTTGTTGAACCTAATAGTAATAGATGTTTGCAGTTTAGAGAGTCACTTAACAAGGTATAGCTTTTGGAGATTTTTGAGCTAAGCAGAAAGGAATCAGTCTGTGCTCCCTGCTCCAGCATTCTCGGCAGCAAAACATCAGCTTCAGTCACTGACGTGAAAATTCTCTGAGTGACATTTTTACTAAATGACACCTATACATGATAACAGTTTGGTTATGAAGACACAGGTCTGAAAGGCCTAAAAGCTCTCCACAGCATCCAGATATGGCTGAATTTTATTGGCTGAATTTCCATGCCTGCTGTTTCTCATTTCAGAATCCATGGTTATCACAGAGAAATGCCTGCTCTGTACCACACGTGACAAAAGACACTGTAAAGTGAGTCTGGGCAAGTATTTACCTCATCCCATCCCTATTACACCCAGTGAATCTCTTTGAGGGCTGCTGTAAGCCTGATGAATGTTTGTCTCATAATATTGATATGCACCACATCAAATTTTCAAGAAGTACTGTGGTACATATCTCAGAACCCTGTCATTAATATAATCTGTCCTAGAGGTCTTTTTACTTTTCTGCAGGATCTCTGTAGCCAAGTAAGAAAGCAGCTATGAAAGTGTACTGCTCGTCACAGGATTCCACATAGGGTCAACTCAGCTGGGAGGAGGTGATCCTTGGAGACCTTCTTTCTTGGAACCTTCTTCCCTCCAGGACCTCATCCCATGGCTCTGTACTGAGCACATCCCTGAAGAGACCAAAGCCTGCTCTCCTCAAGTCTGGGGCAGTGACTCTGCTGTGCATCCTTTCCACAGTCCTAACACTTCAACATTCCATCATGTCATGGTCACTCCAGCCAAGGCTGCTCTGGAGCTTCACATTCCCCACAAACCCCTTCTTTTCTGTGAGAAAAAGATCCAGCATGGCATCACTCCTCATGGGCCCCTCTGTCACTTGGAGAAAGAAGTTACCATCAGTGCATTCCTGGAACCTCCTGGATCACCTGTGCTCTGCTGTGGTGTCCCTCCAACAGATATTGGGGTGGTTGAAGGAATACATGAAGAGTCTTCCTGGTTAGTGCTATAATGCCACTGTCCCTGCCCTCCTTCCATCCCATCCCATAAGGTCTCAGCCAGCTCCTCATCCATCCCCAGGAAGAGCTCCACGCACTCCAGCTGGACATTAATATAGATGGTAAGAGCTCTTCCTTGTCTCCCTTGCTTGTCCTTCCTGAAGTACCTGAATCCTTTCATTCCAGTATTCTGGTCATAGGATCCATCCCACACATGTCCACGATTCCACAGCCCTGCAGATCTCTACACATTTCTAACTCCTTTTAATTATTCCCAATGCTACATGCATTTGCACTGAGGCATTTAAATCCATCCCCCAGCGAAGCTTTGGACTGCCTGAATTTCCTTTGTGCTGCTCTTCAGGGGCTCTCCTGCTGAGATGTGAGCCCTCTCCAGGCTCTGGGGTCTCCTGCTGTAGGAGTGGGATGGGCTGAAGGTCCCTCCCCATGGAAACGTTAAAGCCCTGCCCACCAGCTTGGCAAGGCGGTCACTGACGATGCTCTTCCCCTTCTCTGACAGATGGAGCCCATCTGCCCCCAGCAGACCAGGTCTCCAAGCAGAATCTCATATTCTAGGCAGCTGAACCAGTTGCTGGTGCAAGATTTCATTCTCCTGCATCACTGACCCCTCTTCCTCCCTCTTTGCTGTGTGTGGCAGCAGGAAAGTTTGGCTCTGTTTGGCTGTGGGCTCACTGCAGACTGTGCTTGGAGCCAGCTCTCCAGCTCCTCCCTGACACGGCTGGCCCATATCACCACCTCCTGCAGCTCAGCCAACTGTTGCAAATATGCAAATTGTAATTAGAAGGAAAAGTGTTAGACCAGCCACATTAGCACTGATGTTGCAAACACGCTGCAGCTTGATTTACACCACAACATTTTGACAGCACAATTATGTCAGTTAAAAACAGGGGAGAGAGCAGCTACAGCATATTAGCTCTGACAGAGCTGACGAAATCACTCCTTGTTGAGTTCACACTGAATCTAACATATTTTCTTCTGAAGCAGAAGCAGAGCTGTACAGGGACTGCTTGGGAAACAAGCTGTGAAGGCAAGAAAGTATAGCCAGGGAGCAATGAGGAGCAGTTGGAAGCAGCACAATTAGCACACGTGGATCCACAAGAGGATGACCTCCTTTTTCAAACCTTTGTAGTTTTTGCTAGAAGAGAAACTCCTACTGAATTCAGTAGGCTATTGAGGGGTCTGTCTAAAGTTCACACAGCACCGGATGTGAATAAGGCCATGAGGCCGCGATTCTAACAATTAAATTGTAATTATTAGGAACCTGGCACAGCTGCAACTGAATATCCCAAATGCAGCCTACTCGGAATCTTTCCTATGCTTGTGAGTGCATATAAAAAGTTAGTAAAAAAGTGCCTTATTATCTAAAAACATACAGGATATAAAAGAAGTGACTCATCAGAAATAAAACCTCTGATTTAAATTACTGGTATCGTGCTAACATTTGCCTCCCAGTCCTTTGAGAGGTCAGGCTTTGCATGAATATTTTGTATTGTGAAATCAATGAAGACACCAAGTTCTTTTTCCAAGATGAAGAGATCGAATCCCTGCTTTAAATAGGGAAAAAAAGCATTGACATTTCAAGAACAGTACAGTTTGTACCTCTAAGATGAGATGTGAGCAGTGTGAGTTATGACTCTGATATTAAGTAGTTCTGGTCCATCTACTACTCTCCTCTCAAGAGCAACTTCAATTTCCATCTCCACTGAAGGTAAAACGAAGACTGAATTAGAAGCATGTTTCTTCTCCAATTCAGTTCTCTTTAAAACAGAAGAGGGGAGTTAAAAACGTCTTGGACAGAGGGCAAGGCACTATGTATAACTACAGCAAAGTCAGCAGTATTGTAGCAGAAAAAACAAACACTTGAGATTTAAAATAGAAACTGCATGCCTGGATTTTAGCAGGGAGCTCTTTTCTTTCCTTGTGTAATGGACAGGGACAGGAATATAAAGGCCACAAAGCAAGGGGTATATTCCATCTAAGCTGCTGCCTAACCACAGAAATTAGAAAGAGCTTTCAGCAGTGAAACTCCTTAAGAGTCAAAAAACTCCTAAGCTTCCAAAAGTGAGTGAAAGGAGATTGTAAATTTTCAAACAGAAGAGTGAAATAAACATATTTCTGTAAATATTAGTGAAACCTGATACTTCAACTATACACTTTTTTTTTCTTTTTTTCGTTTTTCTTTTTACCTGGCACAAAACACAACCTTATATTTCACAGGGCTGACACCTGTCCCCAAAAACAGTGGAAAAAACACTGGCCAGGAACTGCAAGCACCACAGGGCCGTGAAAGCCCAGCCCACTGACCTGCCTGAGGAACCTTCTGGAAGCCTCCAGTCGCCATTTACCTGCCTGAGGAAGGTTCTGGAATCCCCCAGTCACCGCTAACCTGCCTGAGGAACCTTCTGGAATCCCCCAGCCTCCATTCACCTGCCTGAGGAACCTTCTGGAAGCCCCCCATTGCCATTCACCTCCCAGAGGAGCATTCTGGAAGCCTCCAGTCACCGCTAACCTGCCTGAGGAACCTTCAGGAATCCCCCAGTCACCATTCACCTGCCTGAGGAACCTTCTGGAAGCTTCCAGTTGCCATTCACCTGCCCAAGGAACCTTCTGGAAGCCCCCCCGTCACCATTCACCTTCCTGAGGAACCTTCCAGAAGCCTCCAGTCGCCATTCGCCTGCCTGAGGAACCTTCTGGAATCCCCCAGTCACCATTCACTTGCCTGAGGAAGGTTCTGGAAGCCTCCAGCCACCATTTACCTGCCTGAGGAACCTTCTGGAATCCCCCAGTCACCATTCACTTGCCTGAGGAAGGTTCTGGAAGCCTCCAGCCACCATTTACCTGCCTGAGGAACCTTCTGGAATCCCCCAGTCACCACTAACCTGCCCGAGGAACCTTCTGGAATCCCCCAGCTTCCACTCACCTTCCTGAGGAACCTTCTAGAAGCCCCCAGCCGCCATTCACCTCCCAGATGAGCCTTCTGGAAGCCCCCAGTCACCTCTAACCTGCCTGAGGAGCCTTCTGGAAGCCTCCAGCCTCCACTGGCCTTCCTGAGGAAGCTGCTGGAAGCCCCCAGTCCGTCCCCGCAGAGCCGCCTGAGGAACTTTCTGGAAGCCCGCAGCTGCCGCAGGTCACAGCGGGTCGGGCCCTGAGGGCTGCGGGCAGCCCCCGGTGCTGGGCCGGCCCCGCCCTGCCCTGGCACAGCCCCTCCCGCAGTGCCGGCCGCTCCCCCCGGGGGCACGACAGCGGGGGCGCTCCCTTCAGGAGCCTGGCGGCTGACGGGCTCCCCTCGGGGACACGGCTGGGGCGCTCCCTTCAGAAGGGGGACAGTGGCCGAGGCGCTCCCCTCGGGGGTACGGCTGGGGCGCTTCCCGCAGGGGTCCGGCAGCCGGGGCGCTCCCCTCAGTGGCACAGCCTCTTCAGGGGCACGGCTGGGGCGCTCCCATGAGGGGCACGGCTGGGGCGCTCCCCTCAGGAGGGGCACGGCTGGGGCGCTCCCATGAGGGGCACGGCTGGGGCGCTCCCCTCAGGAGGGGCACGGCTGGGGCGCTCCCATGAGGGGCACGGCTGGGGCGCTCCCCTCAGGAGGGGCACGGCTGGGGCGATCCTATGAGGGGCACGGCCGGGGCGCTCCCCTCAGGGGTTCGGCTGAGGCGCTGCCCTCGGGGGCACGGCTGAGCTCCCCTCAGGGGCACGGCGGCTGAGGCGCTCCCCACAGGGACACGGCTGGGGCGCTCCCTAAAGAGGACACGGCTGGGGCGATCCCCTCAGGGACACGGCCGGGGCGCTCCCCTCGGAGGCACGACGGCGGGGGCACGACGGCTGAGGCGCTCCCCAGCCCCACGTCCACGCTCATAGCTCAGAATCCCGCAGAAACTCCAAGGCGAGTCATCCAGCATGGATTTCATGAGCAGGGGTAGTAGCATCACCAGGTGAAGTCTCCCCAAGGCTCAGCCCCCCGCAACTCCCAGAGTCGTGCCCAGGGGACAGGCAGCCACAAACCAAGCTAAATTCTAGATTGGATGCGTTTCCTTCTATCTGACGGGATTTTGGGCTCCATCCCTCTCTAGGAGGAGCTGCCTGCCGTGTGAGGGTGAGCTCCTCCTGCCCATAGAGAGACAGAGGGGTGCGAGGAGGCCGGGATGGCTGCCCTGGGTTACTTAAACCAGCTGGGGTGGGCAGGAGAATCAAAATAAAACTCTGGGTTGTGGTAACAGTTTAATAGCTGAGAACAAAGTAAAATGCAGAAATGACATGAAATGACAGTGATTATGATAACAAAAAGGAAACAAACAAGTGATGGACAGTGCAGTTGCTCACCACTCACTGACCAATGCGTGATTCCCCCTTCCACACCCAGATTGGCCCCACTTGAGGGTGACTCCCCCAGGAAATACCAGGCAAGATGTTCTCTGGTGAGGAATATGGCTTTGGCCAGTGCAGGTCATCCATCCCAGCCACGCTCCCTCCCAGTTTCTTTTGTGCGCCTTCTCACTGGTAGAGCATGACACAAAAACAAAAACCCATAACCAAAAAAAAAAAAAAAAAAAAAAAAAAAAAAAAAAAAAAAAACACCAGAAAGCCCGCCCGCCCACCCACCCAGAAAAAGCCAAACAAAAAAGTAAAAATTCAGTGACTTAGGATAAACAGGACTTAGCAAAACGCAAAACCTCCGTGTGTTATCAACACCATTCTCATTCCAAATCCAAACCACGGCACTGTAGCAGCCAGAAAGAAGAAAATAATTCCATCCCAGCTGAGAGCAGGGCACAGGCCCACCGTGAGCTCTCACCTCACACAGGGGTCTGGCCATTGCCATGGGGAAACGTGAGTGTCCTTGTTTTCCAGCCTGGCCCAGAAGCAGGATTGCAGAGACATTTAAGCTCAGAGCTCAAACACAGCGAGCCTTTAGGGATTGGGGTCAGGGAGAGACGGTAAACGCTTGACTCAATCCCATTTGTGAATTAAACTAAAGCATGGGCTTAGCAGCCGTGCTGCAGGTTTAATGAAGCTTCAGCTTGTGCAGCCTGCCTTTCATTAACTTGGACAGACTTGCTGGAGTGCCCCAGGGTGGAGAACATGAAAGGACACTTGGGCCAAGTCGCTGGAGAGGCCTCTGGCCAAGCACAAACCACCATGTTCTGCCTGCCAAGCTGTGCCACGGCCCCTCCTGGCTGGAGGCACGCCAGGACTGCTGCTTCCCACCCCTGGATACAGAGAGAGATCAGCTGTAGCTGCAGAGAGATTCCCAGCCTCGTGGTGCTTCCAGTGAAAACCAGGCATAGCTTCTGAAAATAGAAAAAGTATTATTAAAAAAAAAATCTGTCTGAAATTTGGGCTATTCCAACAACCTTTTTATAAAAAAACCCAAAACATGTTCTCTACATTGCACTAATTTTTAAAAGCCTGGCACTTGGTACTCATGAGAGCAGCATTTCCACTGCCAAGATTATTTTACTCTCATAGGACAGTGATAACCAAATCTAAAAAAGCTCATGGAGCAAAGACTTTGAGAAGATTTACCCAGTTATTTGACAGGCAGAGGAATTGCCTCATTTTGCCTTCTATTTTAATAACGAGTGCTCTTCCCACTTGCCTGGATTGAACAGGCTGATCTCACCAGCAAGCTATTTTTCCACTCAAACATCTGCCCAGACAGCTTGGAGCAAGACTGAAACGCCAGGCTGGGTTCTTTTATTGTAGGAGCAGGAATTAAGATCCCAGATGTTGCTGCTCGACACCTGTACCTTATTTTCGTCAGGCACTGCTGCAGCTGGAGCGAGAATGTGACACAGCAGAATCACAGCAGCACTTGCTGTGATCTCTTTCTTGTTAATCAAGAAAGAACAAACATATGATATATATGTTTGATGAGACAGGGGGCTGCTGGTGGCCTGTAACCCTGTGCCAGGTCTGCCACTGCTGGGGATGGCCCTTGTGCTCTGCTCCGAGGCCTCAGCACTGATTCACACCCTGCCTGCTTTGGCAGAACATTTCCTGACCTACCTGCGAGTTTGCTTTTAACTTGCCTTAGCTGTAGCAGCATTTTTTCTTCTGGCCACACAGTCATGGATGATTTGGTTTTACTTTTGCTTATCCTGGTATGGTGCCACTGTAGTTGTCCTGTCCACAGACAGGAGTGGCAGGTCATTGTTCTGTGCAGAAGAAGAGGCAGCCAATATAAATGATGTCCCATGGAGAAAACACAGACCTGGGGTGGTAGCACAGGATGCAGTGGGGAGAAGTACAGGAATAAGATGACAAAAGATGAGGCATGGGCTTTCCACTGGAAACCCCACAGCTACAAACCAACCAGATATTGTTTTCCATTAAAAACACAGATCTAGAGTTAGACAGAACCACATTTTCATGCAGAACAGAACAAGGAACAAGTTTGTACAATACACAAGATAAATCAGCAAATTTGGATATCATGTGGGTTGCAAACCAGCAATGAAGCAGCCAATGTGACAGTTTGTTGGCAAACATAAAAACCATAAAAAAGATCCCAAGTGGATCCTGGAGTGAGAAAGATGCAGCCAACATCAGATCCCTCCCAGCCAAAAGAGCCCATGTGCTGGTGACCAGCCTTAGCACCTCTACCACTACACTGGAGGCAGCAACACGAGGACCCTGAGAAGTGGCAAGGTGAGGGCAACACCAGGAAAGGGGCAAGAAGCTGGAACTGTGAGTATAAGACACTTAGCTGTATTATTATTATTATTATTATTATTATTATTAGTATTATTATTATTTCTGCATAGATGGTTTTTTTTCTGTAATAATTAGGTCTGGGCTAATAGCGATTCTTAAAGTTAAGATTTCAGCCATCTTGGCTTTGCAATATATCCTATATATCATGTTTTTTCTTTCTTGATTAACAAGATTTTGAAGGTAACAGGGTTTAAAATTAGTCTGTGTTGTCACAGTAGTACTCAAAGTGCACTCAGAGTTACAGATACAGGATTTAAAGTCCTTGTGTGTGGAGGAGATCCCAGACTACAGGTCACTTTAGAAAGTACAGAAAGGACAAAAAAATGGAAGTGGTAAGAACAGAATTTAGCAAGATTTAAAAATTGTCATGGCAATGTACTCTTACATGTAAATCAGTGTATGAATTTAGGTAAATTATACTAAGAGCTGCCACTGCTTAAGGATTTTTCTGTCTTTTGTAGGCAAGACTGCAAGTGTTGCATTTTTTTTTTTCAATTTGCTTTTAAAAGTGTATATTCCTTATTAGCAGAATATCAGATTATTTGTTGAATTTAGCTTGAGACATTTATACATTTCTTTGAAAGAATCTCCATCTTATTGTAAACCAGCCCTTCGTGCCTCCTGCCTTCTAAGGATTTATATTTATATCCTGGCCAAACTTGCCCTTCTGTGACGTTAGACTCACACCATTGTTTAGCCTTCCCCGTGGGGAGCAGGCAGGAAAAAAATCCGAGGTTTTTAGAAACATTTCTACTAATTGCATAGAATAAAGGTTAAAATTAACGAAATACCTGACATTGTGATGAACTTCCAGGGGAACAAGGTTTCAGACCCAGGGAATCTATTGTAAATGCTTACTAAAAATACCACTCCTTAATAATTAACCCGGAGCTGGCCGTGGAGCAGAGCAGTACATGCTTCTGTCAGCAGCTCCTTGAGTTTGGCCCTATTTCATGTGCAATTAGGAAGAGTGACTTTCCTAACCGTGCCAGAGACCTCCCACACCCTTGGATGGACTCGGAACAAGCGGCGTGTGGCAGTGCAGGGGTCGAGCTCGGAGGTGCCGCTTTTTGGGGCCGTGAGCTGCTGTTGTCAGCACTGGGAGTGCCCTGACCCGGCTCCGGCAGCGCGCACGGAACGAGCCGGCTGCTCCTGCTGCCCCTCGCCGAGCCCGGGGCTGCGCATCCACCTCCATCCCGCCCTGTCCCGGGGCTGCACATCCACCTCCATCCCGCCCTGTCCCGGGGCTGCGCATCCACCTCCATCCCGCCCCGTCCCGGGGCTGCGCATCCACCTCCATCCCGCCCTGTCCCGGGGCTGCGCATCCACCTCCATCCCGCCCTGTCCCGGGGCTGCGCATCCACCTCCATCCCGCCCTGTCCCGGGGCTGCGCATCCACCTCCATCCCGCCCTGTCCCGGGGCCGCCGCGGGGAAACAGCGCTGGGGAAAGCGCCCAGCTCCCGCCAAAGGCACCGAGAGGCAGCAGCACAGGGCTCTCGGGTTAAGTTTTCTTTCTGACCCGAGATTCCAGCCTGGTGGTTCTGGTGGGGCTTTTTCTGCCCTCTGAAGGCTTTGAGTCTGGCGCGAGAATGAATTGGAGTCTCAAGGTCGTGTTTTTTCTTGGTTTCTCGTGTGTTTATTAATTCTTATCTTACAATTCTCTGTGCTGGCCAAGGCGTTCGCAGCAGCTTGGACACGATGCAACTCCCCTCGTGATGGGAGGTCACTCTGCCTTTATACAGATAACTACAGACTTATTATTTACCATTCCATACCAATGCCCAGTGCCTGGACTAGAAGGGTCATTTCTACTGTGACCCAATCCCCTCAAACTACCTTGTGCCCACGTCACTGCAGACAATGGATCCAAGGGAGAACAAGAAGAACCCAGGGTTCCACCCTAAATCCTCCATCTTGTTCCTCTACATTCTAAAAATCCCAAAATTACAAAATCTTCCACCCAGTGATAACTACACCACTGTCTGTCACACATTTGTGACTTGTAATTCCTCTCTGTGTTGGGAGTTTTTCCAACGGACTGAAATCAAAGCCTGTGTCCCCCTGGGCTCTGTGCCAAGGTCTCAAACCCCCCTGCACAGACCCCAGACCCTCTTTCTGGGGTCCCAGACCCCTCTGCCCAGGTCTGTGACCTTCCAGGGAGCCCAGAGGGATTCCCTGGACTCTGACAGAGGGATGGGTAAGGAGGGTCCTCACCAGCCTGGGTTGGTGACACCTGCACTGCTCCAGGGCCTGACCACTGCACTGAGGCCACCGGCCACAGTCAAAGGGGGAGCAACATTTTCTGCCAAGGCCTATCTGTGGCATTTGTTTAGTATTTTTGGAAATGCAATCTGAGTGTAGCAGATTATTCAGAGGGGACTTGGATTATTTTTGAAAAGAATACAGATTATTTATACAAGGGGTGATAGGCATGTGGAGGCTGGGAGAAAGCAGAGAGGTGAAGGGAAATTAGAGTTAGAAAAGAAGCAGGCATATGGTGAGCTCTAGAAAATACATGCCAAAAGTATGGAAGAAATAGGAAAAGACCCATGCTTTTCCAAGCAGTGGGGTGGAAAGCCTCTCCCTGCCCCACGGAAGGAGCCAGGGCCTGTGGAGGACTGTCAGCCAGGGACGTGACTCTTTAAGCCCAGCTAATCCTGAAGCGGTGTCTGGGACACTGCTGGTAACTGAGGAATTAGGCTGCAATAAAGCTGCTTGTGCTGCATGTGCACACTGCAGAACACACGTGGTGCTGCCACTGAGGAACAGCACAGCCAGGGGGACCTGGGGCAAAATTTGAAAGGAGAGATGAGCTCTTGCAGAAAGCAGAGAGCTGACGCTGCTCCCTCCTGCATTGCTGTGCACTTGAGCTGCCTGGCATGCAAAACATTCAGAACAAACTGCTCCCAGGAGTGTGGGGCAGCAAGTTCCACAGTTTAATTCTGTGCTGTGGTGAAGTGTACTTCCTTTTGCTTATTTCAATTTCTGTTACCTGGTAATTGCACTGGGCTCCCTGTTACAAGAACAAAGGAGAGCACTGGGAGAAGCAGTCATTTTCTATTCATGTTTTCTAATGATTTTTTGTCGTTACTGTTGCCAGTCATGTATCTCCAGTCATTATTTTTTCTTCAAGTTGAAGAATTCTGGGCTATTCAACCTCTTTTGGCTATTCCACATTGCTGATGAACCAGGGTATAAAGCAGGAGAAAAAAAAAAAAAAAAAAAAAAAAAGGATCAAGTATCTGCCTCTTGCTATTTCCTAAAATCCATGCTGAGTTCTGAACAAGGCAACATCAGGGATGCATCCTGTGATACAAAGATGGTTCTCGTTTTCTTCTTCAATTTGTTTCCTAATTACACCTAATGTTACAATTGTCGTTCTGCCCTCTGTTGGAGTTGAATAGTTAGACTCACCCCCGCAGGCAACAGTTAATTTGCAGTTTAACGTGCTGTAGTACAGAGCTGTTTTTCCTCCCGCGCATTACTTACCAGGGACAAGTTCATTGGGCTCTCAATCAGGCCGTGCAGCTCTGGGCACTCACGTTTGGATCTGGCCACAAACACCCAAACCCGAATTCCCCGCCCCTGCCAGCCCCTCCTCTTGTCAGGGCACTGTGAACCCAACCAAGAGTGCAGCACTCGACCCACAGCCCTCGGGAACTCAGCAGAGTCCTCCTTTCCTGCAGGGATGAAGCTGCTATTTCTGCCCAGCTCTTCTCTTTTACACCCTTGGAGTGAAGGTTATCAGTCCAACAGAAGATTTTTTTTCTCTCTCTCAACAGCTTAGGGGCTTGAGGAAGATTTAGTGAAAACTCTGGTCCTTTCGTTGTTTTTTGTTGGTTTTTTTTTTTTTGTTTTTTTTTTTTTTTAACTTGACAAATACATCTTACTTTTTTTTTTTTTTCTGTAGGAGAGAAGCATAGGCCTGGTGTGGATTACCAAGAGAGGCTGTGAAATCTCCATCATTAGATGTTTTCCAAACTTGGCGGGGCAAAGACCTGAACTAGCTTTGAGCACAAGTCAGGACTAGATGATCTCCACAGTTTCTCCCAACGAATATTTCCATGGTTTTATATTAACTATGTCACACCTGCCTGCTTACTTACAAGCTCCTCTGGAGTTTTAAGACCAATCCTCACAGCTTCTCTTGTTCCCCCCAATATTTAGGCAAGTACCTCACCAGCTGCCTATGCTTTATTGCAGTGTGTAACTTTTAGCAATTCCTTTTGGAAAGAGGTCAAACCTGCTAGCCTGTGGTTAGTAGGACTGTTTCTGAGGCTCTTTCCAAAGTCAGTCTTTCCTC
Organism: Zosterops lateralis; assembly: GCF_965231275.1. Classification (NCBI taxonomy): domain Eukaryota; kingdom Metazoa; phylum Chordata; class Aves; order Passeriformes; family Zosteropidae; genus Zosterops; species Zosterops lateralis. Next base: position 1,622,375 of record NC_139768.1, read on the forward strand.
TATTTCCAGCTGCAAGTGACACGTTACAAACCACAGCCACTCACTGCGTTGCTTCAGGGCTCTTGGTCCTCACCAGTTGGCCCTGACAGTGATTGATGGCTCCTGTCACACCTACACAGCTCTTGCTTTGACAGGACACCTTCTCAACACTTCTCCCTTCACCAACCTTCCAGGAAGTCTATTTTTAATCAGTGTGCTCTCTGTCTGGAAATCCTCTACAAATAGTGACAAGCAGTAAGAGCAGAGCACTGTGTGTGTGGAACACACTGGCAGGGGTGTCTCCTTAGTAAATCCTGTGTCTAAGCAGAAGTGCTGCAAGGAAGCACTACACACATCCTACTTTCATGCACCATCTCCTTCATAAAGTCACCTGTTTACTGCAGCAGGTGTGGTGGCTTTTCTCACGTTTGACAATCCATTTAACCCCGTGCAGGACACAACTTAACACCTTATCACTTACCTTTCATAGAGCCTCACATTCCCATTCCAAATCCCACATTAGAAGATCTCCTTAGAACACTCGTGCAGTCTGAGCAGAGTGCTACCCACTATGCAGTAACATGAGCAATTCCCAGCCAGTGTGACCAGGGCAGCACAAACCAATAGTGCAGCTTCAGAGTAGCAGGGAACTCTGCTCTGCCTGTGCTGCATCCCCCCTGAAAGGCTTCAGGTGCACTTACAGAGCTCCTTGCATTAAAAAAGCAGCCAGGAGCCCAGCACAGACACACACTCACCTCCTTTGCCCTTACAGGCACAGCAGGCAGAGCTCAGCTCTCCCCCACTGCCATGGGCAGAGCATCACAGAGACAAGACTCTGGAACAACCCTTTGAGTGTTTTGAGAGCCACAGAAACTCCACAAGATAATTCCTGGGGGCTATCCCCAGCTGCAGGGGTGATCAGAGGAGGCAGGGGCACAACATGTGGAGAAACACAACATGGTTCTCCTGGTTCTCTCCTCATGAAAGTAAAAAGAGAAAAAATACCTGTAGTCTTCCTTTTGTTCTTTGCAGTTTGATGATTATGGTGGTTGTTCTGAAACACTGACGTCAAAAGATTATGAGTTTTGCACCTTTCACAGCATCTCAAATAACCAAGGTTCTACTTTAGTATCTGTTCTTACAAATGGACATCATGGCTGATGAGTTCACTCCCGAGTAAATCTCCTATTTTCTACTACTACTGCTTAGTGCAATAGTCAGTGCTGGTTCTTACTTTGGTGTGGAAATTCAACATTCCAAACTTCATGTGTGCTCAGTGTTCCTGTGGAACTGGCACTGGAAGGGTGGGCAATAAACCAAGTGCCATGATGCAGCCTGGGCCTTAGCCTGGGTCCAGGAGAGAAGGTGCACTGCAACGGTGCCACGTGCTGCTCTCACTGGAATGAGGCTCCCAATGGCTCAGGACCCAGCTGAGTTTTGAAATCAGCCTGGGAAACATGGGGGAGTTCTGGTATCAGCAAGAGCTGGTGCAGAAACAGAGCAGGTGCCCTGCCCCCGTTCCAGTTCAGACTCCTCCTCTGTGAGCAGCCCGAGTCCAAGACACGCTCGCGGTGACCTGAGCAAACCCCTGTGCACACGCCAGCTCCTCACCATGGGCCTGGCACCGAGCCCCTGCTGCCACGAGAGCACTCTGCCTCTTGCTGAGAGCTCTGCATCTGCTCAGGGCTTCCTGCACAAACAGCCACAGCCTGAGCTCAGCTCTAAAGACCAGCACCACAAGGCAGGACTGACTGAGCTTAGCACACTTGGAATTGAGCATTCAAAAAGGTGACCAGGTACAATCTGCAGGGATGGGTGGGACTGTGGAGACACCGTGGTCCCAGAGCTGCTTCACTTGGTCCCAGGTAGCAAAATTCAGAAACCAAAGCACATCGACCCTAAGGGATTTTCAGATTTAAAGAAAGCAGAAGCTGTATCATGTAAGGGAATCAAACAGCACAAGCCAGTTCTCCTGAGAACTTCTGAAGGCTAATCACAAGTATTACATAAAATTCACACACAGTTCATTCTTGTATAAACCTCTTAACATTGTATAACAACACTTGGATAGATGTATATTTTTCACTTCTTGTGAAGAACATCAAAATTTAGTTCTCTCAACAGAATGATTTTAGGTTGTGGGGTTTATTTTTTACAGTCCTAGACTGGATGTGTAATAGACTAACAAATAATTCTAGAGCACTGGTTTGCCCCAGTAATTTCAATTTATATTCTACAGGGATACATAAATGACTTGAAGTCCTCTATGTTTGCTTTTCTCTCACATCTGAAATTATACTTGAATAACCATTATAACCTACATTAAATAAGGGAGCACTTGTATGATTATCTGGGCTAAAATAGCTACAAATTTATTCTCACAAAAGCCTCAGTAAGGTATCTATCTAAGGTATCACAAAAAAACCATGGTTTTGCAATATGAAGCTCCATTTTGAAATTGGATGCTTGAGATGTGTGAATATACTCAGCAAATTCCAATCAGATTTTTCCACCAAAAAAGATGCAGTTTTTCTTATTAAAAAATTATAGCCACGTTTTAAAAATAGGGCAAGAGACTACAAACAATAATTGCATCACTTCTATTTACAATGCTTAATTTCTGCTGCTAAAGTATAATTTCATTATAGCACTTCAACCTAGATATTTTTAATTTGGGTAAGACAGCTTTGCTTTAAAATTCCTTGCCAAATGAAGACAAAATTTAAAATATGAGCCAGCAAAATGACACCAGATGTTACACAGCAGTTTTATATAACACATCACTGAACTGCTTTTTGAGGCTCAGTAACCTGAATATCAAGCTTTTGAACCCAAATTCACGGCTCTGCATAGAGCTGTGACACAAAGTGATCTCACTCCAAGTTTTCCTTATGGTTTGTACTTCAACTCAATTCAGACCATAAATTTAACAGTAGATCAGAAAACAACTCTGGCCTGGATCCTTTTAAAATGTTTGCACTGGAAATGTTTTCAAGAGATGTACGTTTGGGGTGAGGGGCCAACAATACATCCATGAACAAACCCCACTTTTCCACAACTTGGACATCGTTACCAGAGATAAGGTGTGTACAAGGCTCCTGATGGTATCATTTGACAAAACCAACTCCTTCCTTCCCTTTCTCATTCAAACTTCTGCAGTAATGCCTTTCACCTCGGTTTTCATGCCTCATGTACTGGAAGCAGTGAGAAAAAGTAAGTGTCATTCTAGGACATAATCACAGGGTCATCTTTACAGGTGGAATGACAATTTCATCCACTTCACACCCCAGGTTAACATTCTTCCTCCCCACATTTAAAAACACTAAGTGCAGAGACACAACTAAACTTTCTGTTAAAATACAGAAATTTAAAGGATTCCTACACTAAGCAGTGTATTTAATAAAATTCCTGTTATTTTTTCTTTTACTCTAAGCAGAGTACCCTTTAATACATTCCCTGATTTTATTCTGCAGAAATCCAATGAACCTTCCTTTAAGTAACTTTGGTCCACTTCAGACAGACCAGAACTCTGGAAATAGGAACTACTGCCTGCACAACTCTTCATTATTTACCAGTGTGGAGAGAAAGTCTTTCGCCTTTGCTTCTCCAAAGTGACGAAGTGGAAGCTCAAATTGCAGGTAAGGAGATGTGGAGATCCAGTCTGAAGACAGCAGGGGACAGATGTGACACATCTGCCTCTGCAGTGCCAGGCTCTGTCCCTTTCCTCCAAACAAGCTCCCTCTGCATCACCAGGGCACTGCTGGCACACACAGATGTATCATACCAACCTTGGAAACCTGGGGCACAACCTACAGCTGGAATAAAAATCCTGTGGCATTAGTAAACCAATCTACCCTTGGGTAAGGGCTTCCAGCAGTTGCATTATTTATAATGGTTTCATTTTTATTTACAGTAAGACTATCTGAACCTACTGATGCTGCAAACATCTTAATAAATTACAGTCCCTTAGATAGGGGACCTTTAGGGCAAGTAAAAAAGAAAATATATGAAAGGCTTCTATTCCACACAGCTAAAAGAACCCAGAAGTGTCCTTTATCCAAGGATAAATTAACATATTACACAGAGAAAGAGAAGCAGCAGTATCAAAAATTACAGTGGCCTGGTTTTGAAAACACTTGGCTAGCGGAATTCAGGGCAATTTCCAATCTCGTTATCTACAAGAACCCAATTAACAGGCCATCCTATAAGGGCAGGCTTGATGCAGAAGAATGGCACTTACCTAAGTCCTCTATCTTCTGAACTCAAATTCACATTTTCGTTTTTCCCATGCCTTTTAAACAAGAAAAGTACCCCACATTCATGAAGAGAAACATTACTGGAAAACCATGTGGGCTTGCCTGGTTACAGCCCCAGCTACCCAAGTGTACTCTGGCTTCTGCTCAGTGATGTCCAGAAAGGAAATAAGAGACAAATCAGTGCCATATGCATCAGGCCACACCACTTCCTCCTATGCAAATCAAGCAGTTTGAAACAGATTGAAAGGGAAATAGTTTATGAGAAAGGCTGTGACTCCCAAATCTTTGGTGGAAGCTTCACAATTATCCTGTTAATCTGAAAATGCTGATGTCACCCCTCAGCACCCACACACAACGCTTTCATTACGTAACCATCAACAACATAAGAGGAAATACTCTTAGCAGATTTTTTTAAAACATTTGCTTACATAAAGCTGGATTTGCCTCTTACAGTACCACACACTAATAACACACTTTCTTCTATGTTTCAAACTCCAGTACCGTTCCCTCAGAGCACAGAAAAGGTTACATTGTGCTGCTGCTTGTCCAGAGTGGTAATGAGATGACACATCATATTCAACTCGTGTTACAGTTCATGAATTATTGCATATTGTACCCATAGCTAGTTGTACCAATTAAGGAAAAATCCATGGGAAAAAATCCATCCTGAAATTAAAGCATCATTCATATTAATCAAGAAACAGAGCAACACTCATGGCAGTTTCCTCCCTTTTCACTTCAGAAAGACCTTAACGCCCCCCATGATGTGAGAAGTCTCACCATAAGGTCTGTGCCATTTTCCCTGTGCTCTATCACATTTATGTTACTGACTACAGCTCTCCAGTGTTGTTACTGAAAGATCAACTCGTGCAGAGAACTCTAAAATGCACCAAGAGACACAATAATACATCATCTCCAGAAAATGTCCAGCCTCGCTGGTTTGACTGACCCCAGCCTCAGGTCCAGGCACTGGATTTTGTTGTCCCAACACACAGGTGAAAAGCAAAGCACTAAGTTTAGGATGCTCCTTTATCATTTTTATCATCCTTTTTTTCATTTTTTTCTTTTAGCAATTTACCTGACACTGCCTTCTTTCTGCAATCACTCAGAGGAGTGTTTTATTGCATGTTAAAAGACAAGATATGTATTGAAAGTAGCAATTTTATTTGAGTTAAAATTATTTACAAAAACCCAAAGACATACTTCATGAAACTGGTACAAACTATTTTTCCTGCCGTTGGCTTTTGCTCCAAAGATCACAGCTGAGAAATACTGTATAAAATAAAAATAGGATTGGATTCAGAAAAGTACTCTACTGTTCTAATTTCCAATTGAGAGTATTTACACAAATATTTACAATGGAAAAAAATGTTACTTTAAAACTTTAATTTGCAAGTTGACCTCAAGTACCCTTTAATGCAGAGTTATTTGAGGGTCTAACACACAAAAACGCACTGCAGTTCACAGGGTGATTTCTCCCCCCACCCTCAAAAAAAAAAAAATCTGCATTTTTCAGTGCTTGACAATTAGTTACATTTAAAAAAAACCTGTTAAACACTGAGGTAAATCAATTCCCAATTACCAGTGTAACAAAGAAAGGTAGTTGTCCCTGCTTTCCCCCATCATATTTGCATCTTCTTTTCTCTTGCCATCTCTCCACAGAAAACTACAGAATCAATTTGAAATCTCATTACAGATACGAAAATCTCTAAAATCCAAAAACTAGATGGGCCAAATAATTTCCTCCTGATGCAGATCATCTACATGCACCCTCTCCCTTGATACTGTTTTGGGTTTTTTTAAAGAAGGGGAACACAACCTCAAAAACTTTTCTGAGTTACACTGATACACTAAGTTTTAGAAGGTGATGAGAGAAAATGCAAAAAAATATGACCAACATAAGATTTTTGCCGTTAATCAGTTACTTCCTTACAGAATTCCCAACAATCTGCATTATCAAAAATAGGAAGACATAGAAGGCAGCCACTGTATGTAAAAAATTTACAGCTGGCACTGATACAAAAGCACAAGTTCTTAACTTTATACACGGAGATAACACAAGATCTAAAAGCAGGTTAGATTTCCTGTTATTTCCCCCTCATTATACATAGAACTAATATTTTTATGGCTTCAAGTTTTACAAATTTAATGGAGTAACATGATGTAACTACCTATACAGGTATTTAAAAATGTCAACGAAGCAGATCGCAGAACAGTCTGCAAATATTCAAGACCACCTTAATAAAAATAATTAATAATCAATTCTGTTGGTCTGAATAGTGAGTGCAAGAAAAAAATTGTTACAAAAGTCATGTATTTTCTGGGATTCTTTGTTCCACTTAAGTCCTCAAACACAATGCTTTGCTGTGAACTAGACCTCAGACTGAACAAAATCTTAGCTATATCAGCAATTTAAGGCTTTGTGTTGTATGCATTTCAACTCTGTCATACTACAGAAGGATGAAATAGAAAGATTATGTCAGCTGGAAACATTAATCCCCATTGGTGTTTTAGCTTCTTTAAAATTCTTCCCCCTAAAGCATCCAAATTCATTGTATTCAACATTATAAAACACACCTTGAGTTCTTCCTTGAAACAAATTAAAACAGCATTTCAAAGTTTTTGCTTATCAGAAGTGTAAACTACCCTGGGATTCAGTGGTTTTTAAATCTTTTTTTTTTTTTTTTTTTTTTTTTTTTTTGTCTTTCTTTCTTTATTTCATTTGCATTTTAAACAGGGCACAACTTTTTACAGTCACTATTCCTTTTGTGGATCACACACCCTCAATGGCTTCTGTGGTTATGGATCTGCTCTTGGAACTACAAAGCGTGATGGTCTAGCAGGTTACAGTACGTGGGCCACGGGAGCTTTAGAACTGAGAAATAGTTCAATGACCTAATTTCAATCAAAACAGTATAAAAAATAAACTATCCAATCCTCGCCTCTTTGGATTCCAACAAATTTTAAATATAGACAGTAGTTAAAATCACAAAAGTATTTAAAAATTTATAGTTTATGATTTTGGAATAGTCTAGTAATAAAAAAAGCAGGAGCAAATTAAACTCAAATAGGAGCGGTGCTGCTGTCCAGAACTTCTTTATTAGAACATTTGTTTGATACCTCAGTAGCTAAGCTGCCTTTGCACCTGGCTGGCATGAAACAGTGGCTCAACAGTAAACAGCAGTTGCACTATCAGCAGCAAGTTTTTCCCCTTGAAACTTGTCACAAACAAAGCAAGAAAAAAAAAAAAAAATAGGGAGGGTAAACCCTGCCAAAAATATTTAAATACTGCACTGCATCATAAACAGCAAGGTTTCTTTATTTACTTTGCTCAGAACCTTTTTCCCCTCATTTTTGATAGTTGCAGATTGATGTAGTAACTGTCTTTTAGAAAATGCTGAATGCATGGTTAAGAGACCAGGTAGCCTTAAAAATCCGAACACGAATGACACAGATGAATGCTCTCGGTACATCCTTCAAGGACTTCTTTCATGACTTCTTCTTTTGTCTAAGGGTAGCTCCAGCTTTTAGAGTGCCTGCAGCGGAAGTTAAGTATCTAGCAGTGTTCCAAGTATTCAATCACCCTAGAGATAGATTTCTGGCCTGTTGTTCCAACAGCACACTGGAAATGCAATAGAAAACACAAGTAACAAACAAGCATTTGTAGCACCTCCTTCAAATATCTGAGAGCTATTCTATTTTCAGAATTTTAGTATTTACAATTATGCATCAGTAAAAGCAACTAAGTTCAGACAGCCAATTCAGAATATCACAATCAAAATATGACAGACAAAATTATAAAAGAAAAATGGCTTTCAGTACTAGAAAGCAGTGCTCTTATGAAGAAAAACTGAAAAATGTTAATGCTTCTAAAAATCCATGAAATATTAACAGAAAACAAAATTACAGAAATATCTACATATATCAATTTGAAATGGGTATTACTTACAGTAAGGTTCATAAAACTGAGAAATTTTTTAAGCATTTCAGTCATTATCGAGAAGTCCCCTTCAGGTAAGTACTCCCTCACAGTAGTCACATTGATCTAAGAAATAAAACAGTCTTGTCTGATTTGGGAAACATTTTTCTGACACAGAACTACAATGCTCTGCATGTGAGATGCACTAAGACGAGTATATTCACAGCATAAAGCTGGCTTTTGCTGCCATCTTTATGATGTGAGTCTCTTTTAAGCAGTACTCATATCTTTACTGTGTTTCTGTTTCTAGAAAACTATTGCTGAAATAATTTTCTAGTGTTGGTTTGCTGAAGTTTTTTCCTAAAAACATGAAAAAGAAAATTTTAAAAAAAGACTATTGGACATCCCCAGGACCTCAAGATTATCAAGAACTAAACCCCGCCGCAGATCACTCCCTTGAGAGGGAAAGGCTCTCCGTTTACAATGTGAAGGGTTGAGAATTACTGATCTCATTGTCAATCCCACTCTGAACACTGAAACTGTTCTGGACACTGATGAGTCCAAAGGCACAGAGCAGCACCTTAAAGGCCATTTCTGCACCATGGTAAATTCAGACAAGCCTGAAGGCGGCTCTGAACTCATTCTCATGTGAACATATTTTTGACTTTGAGTTCTCAGCCATTGGAGTTCCATATTTTTAACTTTGGCTTTCTATTATATATTTCCAATCTGAAACAATTATTTTGAACAAACAGGGACACACAGAAGTTCATCTGATTTCAATGGAAGAAAAAATTAAAGTAGACTGATAAAGAACAGTCTGATGGTAACTTATTTACTAAAACTACTGAGGAGGAACAGGCTTAGCCAATTTTCCTCTGCCTTTGCAAAGTTAATATTTTTGCTGGCTACAAAGAGAGGTACAAGAGGTCAAATATTCAATTCCAACTGTTTTTGATAAACACAGTGATGTTCAGAAAATTGGTTTTGGCTGGACCAGCTCTGGCAACTCTTCCCAAAGCTGTATCAGTGTAGCTTCATCAACGTATTGCTCACACTGAAGCCCAATTTAATAAACCCCTTTCAATACAGCAAATTATCACTTCATTAAACATTATACTGGACTTAAGATCAACTTATTCCTTACTGGACTCTCCTGGCAGAGACAGCCTAGAAGCAATGCTGTGTATGAGGCCACAATGCAGTCTTCCATGTGCTTCCCAGCATGCTGAAGAGCTGTAAAAGAGACAACACTCTATTGTATTCTCTAAGCAGCTGCTATCTTTTACTGCCGCAAATACAATCCTTCATTATCACTTTCCAGAATGCTTTTTCCTCAAATAAAACGAGCTTTTGGACTGAGATCTCAGAGATCAGGAAACGCCACTCTTACTGACTCAGCAGCACATTCTTGACAAGAAAAATGGTCTTCATTCACTTCCAACTCATTCTGCTGCACGGTGTTTTGTCATTTGCCATTTCAATGTGCAAACTGTATGCTGAACACCCCAAACTACCAATGCAAATGTTTCATGGCATACTATTTGCCTCTAAGACTTCCCCCAAAGGACTTTATTGTGTTAAGGATAACAGGCACAGCATTTTTGGCTGATGACTCAGCATTTTGGGAAAAAAAACTACAAACAACTGCAGACACCAGTTGATGGAGCTACAAAAAGGAAGGAGGATATAAAGCAAGGTTGGAGAAAGTAATATACCACACCCATTAACATAAGATGAAAACACTATTAAAAGTCATACACTGCATCTACTAGTAGAAGATTAAAGAAGGAATCATGTTTCAGACCCATTTTCCAGAGACAAACTATGTAACAGGTCAGAGACACTCAAATTCCTGGAACAAACTACCAAAAATGCAGCACATCAAGGCACTACCCAGGTACTTCAGATACCACTGATGAAGGAAGAAGACAGAAACAAAGCAGAAGGGGACAGAAGGGGGGAAATACCCAACCCTTAAAGGAGCTTGAAACAAGAACCGTGGAAAACAAAATTAAGGCAGGTAACTTTGAACAACGCTTCCAAAAGAATGAAGTAACAGCCTAAAAGCCATCCTTTCCAGAGGATTTTGTACATGGAGTGTCCCAAAAAGGTATGGGTTGGTTTTTTTTTTAAGGAACAGATAAAAGGTAAAAGTAGCATAACTACTACCACTTCTCATGCTTCAGATCTAAATGGCTCCTAGTTATGCAGCAGTTTCACCAGAGATACACTGAGGAACTCTCAGCCCCAGAGACTGGATGCAGGTAGGAAGCAGAGGACAAGGTGGGATTTTATGCAATCGCTGCTCTTTGCCTTCTCTGAGCTCATTACAGCCAGACGACATACCTTTATTAAGATCAAGTTCTTCATCATCTTCCTCCTTCTTATCCTTCTCCTCAGTACTGTCTGACTTCTCTGTGGAGACCCACTGGATCTCCCCACTTGTCTCCTGCCATTCCCCACTCTGATCATGCTGAGCAGTGGGAGCCTCTTTGATCAGCTCGTCCGTCTGGCTCTCGGCCAGCTGCGCCGCCCGCTCGCACTCCAGGAACAGCTAACGGGGGAATCCAGGACAATTTCTGTTAGAAACCCTAAAAACACGTTGACTTCATACTTCTAAGCTTATTTCCTGCTCACAACTTACCCCTTCATACAATTAGCCTTCCATACTTTTCTTAACAATAAGCTTTTCTGCTTCAAAAGGAAATAATATCTGGCCCAGCAGCAGCACAGCAAGACCTCCCTGCCTGGTGCTGAACCACTTGCCAGGCTCCTCTTGGGCATCATAAAAGTTTAATCACTTTCCTTGAGACACGGCTTGGAGACTAAAAGCTGCCATAATTTTCTGTCCATTTTTGTTCTCTACCAATTTTCCTTTTCTTTTCATGCTGACTATTCCCTCTTGGCTTTCTTAGAGCGAAAATATGAAGGAGTCATTTAAACTGACTTAGCAAAGCATGGGAATGAACTAAGAATTTCATATGAGGCACTTATTTCTCATCAATTATTTCTCAAACCATACAATCACCAGTTTTAAATATTGCTTTGCCAAGCTACATACATTATATTATATAATAATAATAATAATATTATTATTATTTTTATGAATTTTTTTTGTCTGCTATTGGACAGTTATTTCACAAAGTTAAATACAACTGCTAAAAGCATCCATAAAATTAACTCCATCACTGAAACAAGACACCTGTAATATCCTTTCATTTTTTTCATTTCAGTTTGCATGGTGAAACTCATTTATCAAAATTATTGGTGGATTTCTTTTTTGTTTAACAAATTCTTTTTTTAAACTTCTTAATTTAATTGGTAGATTTCTTTTACAGTCAATTTAAGAATGCTGTTTCACACCCATAATCATTACATCTGTATTTTATTGCTTTTTATAAAGGATGATCCTATTTTTTAATTTAAAGTTGCAGAGTCCTAAAAACATAAGATTTAAATTATGGAAGCAAAGTATGTAAGAGAAAAGAAGCTTAGAGCTGGTTTAAAACAGAAGTCAAAGTAAATGATCTAGCAACGATAAAACCAGAAATAAATTGTATGGGAACACAAGAGTTTTCCAGGGTGTCTGTAAAGCAGTGTCTTTTAGCAGGGGAGCTGTTTCTGCAGTGCACAGCACGGCAGAGTCAGAGTGTGAGCACCAATCCTCCCCCTACCTCGCTCCACTCCTCAAAACACTGAACACAAAACCTGACACATTTTCACTGCTGAGCTCTCCCTTCCCCCTGACAGTCTGATAATGAGAAATGGGAAGTACTGCAGGACAAACACTTCTCACCTGCACCAAAGCCTGAACAGCATCAATCTGTCCAGTTATCTTTAGGTTCTCGTCTCCTTCGCCCGCACACAGGGAGTCGAAAGAACACGACGTTTCCATGTTGACGAGGCAGTGCCTGTTCCGGGCACTGTATTCCACGAGATTGATCAACAGACCCAATCCCTGCCACATTGGAGAGTCAAAAAATATTACACACGTTGGAAAAGAGAGCATTTAGCAAAAAACATCTATTTAGATAAACATCTTTGGCCTTATCTTTCTGAGAATACACAATTTACGAAACAGTCTGACAGACAGGGGGGATCGGGATTTAAAGAAATACAAGATAGAATAGAATTCCCTGTACAGGAGAACTTTTATACAGTAATCTCTGTTTTTTTCCAATTCTGAACATGAAAACACTTTTGGAGCTGAGGATTCCTTTACAGAGGTTGGGGATTCAGGTCTCCAACCCTCAGCTTATGCTCATAAGAGATCCTTCACATACACAATTTCACTGCTGCTATTAGGCCACTCATTGTATATAAACTGAGGTAAATCTGACAAAGCTTTTAACTCAAACAATAATATCTAGTATATTCCCAAAACTGAAAAGATGTTTGAAAATTATTAATTATACTTATTCAGCTAAATATCTTTGTTCAACAAGCAGTGCACTTTTTCCCCCCAAACACAGGGCAAAACCCCTCAAACCCATGAAATCCTTACAGAAACTTTAAGTACCTCACTTTAGGTATATATCTGGTCACTGAAAACTGTAGGGGAAACTATTCCTTAATGAGGAACCAGAGCAGCTCAATGCACAAATCATTTTCTGTTGACGTAAGAAGCACAAGAACTTACCAGCACCCGAATATCAAATCTCTGTTCTTGAGGTAGGAACTTGGGAACCTGAAGCACACAATTCATGGCTGTGCCTATCAGACCATCTTGTTCACCTGTTTTTGTACTACCCCATTCTACAAACAAAGAGAGTGCAGAGGCTCAGTACTGAAAGCACCTTTATAATGGTAAGCAGCCTAATAAAAACCTTTTGGCTCTAATGACAAACCAGCCCCTCTCAGCCCAACCCTCACCTGAACATTTCGTACTTGCAATTCCTCACCCAGCTTGCAAAGACAAATTAACTGAGGGCTCTAAGCATACATCTCCCATGCATAACTGCTTTGAAAAGCCATCAATACAAAAAAATATTTACACTAATGGTTCATTTGCCACTTCACCACAGAACACACAAAAAATGTGTTGTCTTACCATTATCATTTGTCAGGTTGAGCAAGACCCCGATGATGGCCCTCATACAGTCCTCCACGGCTTTGCCCACGTGGTTAGTTACATTCTGGTGAGGCAGAGACTTATTGTCTGGTAAACAGATACTGTCTTCAGCACGATTATATCGCTGGATTAACTCCTCACAATGCTGCAGTGCTCTGCGGGGAGAAGGTGCAGAACAAAATTATCTTCCCAACGTACAGAGCATTCCACCTTTAGACTTGTTTCACAAGTGAAAAAACTTGAACCACAGAGCTTTAGGCTGAATTTTTCTCATACCCAGTCTGTAGGGACAGATAATGAACTAATCACCTATAAAATCTTTTATAAGCTCAACTGAAAATTGTGAAAACAAAATCCTGGAAATATTAGGGTTTTATCAGCTTGCTATTTCAGGAGCAAGTTAATTTTCTTTTCCAGCTTCATCACACAGTCTTACAAAAGATATCTGCTCTTCCTACAAACCCAGCTTCTCGTATCCTCTGGCCATCAAGGCACAACATGATTCTGGCAGTGTTACCAGAAGGTTCTCTTGTTCTCCTCTCAGAACTATTTCCATTCAGTAAGGAATGATATGAGTTCCCAGCAGTAAAATCCTAATCCTGCAACACCAGTGGACCACAGATTCTACTGCATGACATTAGTTTCATGTTAAACCACCACATTTTTTTCAGTGACAAACAAAACCAGAAGTGTCAAAAATATATAATAGCTTAAATAACATATGAACTGTGGTTTGCTTTGTTTTAATTTAAAGAAATACTCCAAATATCTAACCTATAACCATGAAATCATGTTTCCAATGAGGTCTGCAAAGTCAAACTTTCAGCTTCATTTGTTCTCTTATGAAGAGCAATACAAGCAGCAGCCAGGCTCTGCCAGCCAACTGAGACCTCACCCAGATTGATAAATGGGTTAGAGGTGTTTGTACAAGGATCTCTGCCAGGGAGAAACGCCAGGAACAAAATTTCACTATTTTAATTCTTAGTTACACTGTCAATTCTGCTCTGCTCCATTCCAGTAAACACTTATGCACAACGAAAACACAATAAATAAATGTTACTTCACCCTCTTTGTGTTCCTACTGAGTACAGCAGGAGCTGAACCCACAGCCAGCAGCTCCTACAGACCAGGAGCAGCAGCCCTACACACTGGTAGTACTCAGGGGGTTGCCCATACCCCCATGTACATCAACTTTACTCAATGAAAAACAACAGTGGAAATTTCAGGGTTATTCACCCCTAGAATCTTCCAGTATAAGCCATTTATTTTCTTACCCTATCATGGGAGGTATTTTGCAAAACTGGGGTTTTTTTTCTACAACTTACTTAGCTGAGGAGACTATGAGCTGAGAGTCTTTGTATGCTATCAGATAGCTCTGATTTTCTGGATTATGCACAGTTACCTAAAGAGAGAAGGAGAAAGCAGTTTAAAAATAAGAGACTTTTTTTTTCCTGCATTCCCTTTTACTACTACTATACTTTATTCAGTTCCACATTTCTTGGCTATTATCCAGTGTAAACTTTCACTTCTCATTTTTCAGTATTTCTTTGGAGTTTTCATCTCTAAATAATTGTGGCACTGAAGATAAAACCATTTTCCCTGAAAAGGACAGAAACCATGCAGCAGAATGTATCACCACAGCAGAACCCTGAATGTTCTGGGACTTCAGCATCCCAAGTGTGTATACAGAACACAATTATAAATGTGGTATTTTAAGGACTTGACATCAAATCCACTTCTGAGAGCTTATTACGAATCCAACCATAACACACAGGGTTTTCCTTGATTCCCTTGACTGAAATTTGGAATCAATTTTCAGCAACAACAGAAGTTCTGCCCTTGGACTTGCATGATTTGGTGTGTTTTGGATTTTGTCATCTCTCCCAAGTTTCTAAGGATCTTACTACATCACAAACACCCCCAAGTCCAAATGTCAATATTCTAACCCTAGACAAGGCTCTTCTACTCTTGCTTGGCAATTTCATTTATTGAAAATAAAAGCAGAAAATTACTCTGATTTTTTTTTCTCACAGCTGAGAAGAAAGGTAAAGAGAATTTTTAAGACACCCTTCAAGAGTGGTTCATGTTTCTCAGTTTTCAGCTTGCATTTACACTATCTTTGAGTTTGTACCTCTATTTTAGTGAGGAAAACAAGTGACCACTGTGGCTATTTGCCCTCTAATTTGGGTTTAAGGTGTTGAGTGAGATTCATTGACCTGTACTCTGATCCCAAATGTTTTCTGACGTGAGGAGATGTGTTGGTAGGACATAACAAGGCTCCTCTGCTTTCTCAGGGTATGACAGAAACAGAGAAACACCAGCAACAAACACCAAACTCAGTGAAACAAGGCATTGCAGAGAAACACACACACCCCCCCCATTCCTGTCACGTCAACTCCACAAAAGTACCACATATTTTGATTTTCTTCCAAGTTCTGAAAGAAATATTTACAATCTGCCTTTACACACTCAACTGATGACAGGACTCGTTTGCCTTTCAGGGCCATTTTCTCTTTCAGCACTTCCCCAGCTGATGGTTCAAAGCAGCAATTCTAAATAATGATTTATTGCTTCCACGAAAATCTCATTTCTATAATGATCTGTTTTTACTAGACACACACATTGGAGGGTCAAACTCATGCCTCAAAAACAACATCAATAAACAGCAGCTTTTTGTAGGAACTTAAGGAAAAGCATCATGTTATACTTGGGGGGTTTTTTTACCAAAAATTATCTTGGAATGTTGTACAAACACACAGAATAGTAAATTAAATTTCTAAACATTACAGAAACACTGATAAGCATCAGAAAGTTAGAACAGTCTATAAAAAAAATAAAAATCAACCTTCTAGAGCTATAATGTGACTATGTGCTGAAAGAATGTAAAAGCAGAAAGCTTCAGAAGCAGCTTTCAGAAATGCAAAGGCTCTGCTCATACTCACACTTTCTAAGACCCGTAAACATCTCTCTGCGCCCCATAACGAAGCAACCAACTTCTCCTCGTTTTCATCACTGCTTAGGTGATCCACACATTCTTTAACTAAACACAAAAAGAAGTTGTTTTCCTCCATAAGTAAGAGATCTTCAAAAGTCAGGTGTACAAACCAATCAGCTACTCAAGAGTTGTTATCAACCTCATTTTAGACTCTGCCCACCTCTAATGGCAGGAAACAATTATGAAGACATCATCATGCCAAAATTTTTCATTTCTCCAAGTAAAAGAAGAAAACAAACCTTACAATTCTGTCTTTACAAGTTTGAGACTGTTGTTCCAAATTACCTAACTGTATATTTTATTTTATCCACCCAATAAGGGTGTCCAGCACATGATTGTGCTCCTGAACTCTAAAGGAGTCTTCTAGAAGAGGAAAGAGATAGGACTTGCACACACTTCCCAGATTTTACAAGCCTCAAACCATAACTTCAAACTGTGCTCAAATTAAATACTTTCATTTCTCCAATCCTTTTGTTCTCCCACTGCTTACTTAAGAACAAGCTTTATTCAGGTCAAGAATTCACTTAGAAATGTCCACTTTCCTACCTAGGAGATTCTGACCAAAAACACACTACCTGAGACATATTTTTTAAAAAATAATGAAATCAACCCTGCCCCTCCCCTTGTTCCCCCCATTTCTTCTTGAAGGCTTTACTTCCTTTGGTATATTTAGTTTAAAAATACCTGGTCTGAAAATAATTCTAGAAGACTATAAAGGAGATTCTACTCTGGAATAAGTGTGCTGAACAGAGATATGTAACAGCATTCTGTCCAAGCTTAAGCCATTTTTATTCTCATACACTGTAATGAAACACTACACATTCTGTTTAACATGAAAACTGCTTTCAACCCCACCTGCAACAAGATTAAAATCACTAATATTCCTCAGTTAGTTGATATTGAATTGTGTATTTTGTTTATAACACTGCTAAGAAAAATGCCTAATATTTCTATTTTTAACCACAGGAAATGAACATTACAAAAAACAAACACTTTATTACAATTGACTATGTTTTCATGCTGTCAAAGCATGTAAAGCACTGTACCTTTATCTACAATATGATCCAGACCACCCAGAAGTCGCAGCTCCTCTTTAAACCAGTCCCCAGCTCGCTTTGAGGTGAGGGACAGTAACGTCTCCATTGCCAAATGCCCGGTCTGAAAGAGTGAGGGTCTGCAATTAGTGAAACCACCACCTGGAGCTGCAGCCAATGCACCAACCCACACAGATACACGTCACACGAAATCCAGAAAAACACGAGCAGAGATTCTGGGAACAACCACCACCAGAGGGAGCAGGAACAGACTGGAAATGTGCAGATCTTAAAAGAAAATGACAGTACTGATAAAAAAGGTACTTTGCGTTTTCAAATTTTCTTTATTAATAGCTTAGAGAACCCAAGCAGACTCCGGTCATCTGTTTGTCTTGTTATCAAAATAAACAAGTGGAGGAAGTAAATGGACAAATCAGACAGGCAGTAAAAAAACAATCAAGAAAATCCCCAGTGAACACAGCTCCCCGATCCTTCAGATACATCAGCTTTGCTGCTCATAGGTCACATTTCCTTCCGATGTAGGTATCTTGTGTTTTTGATTTTAAACCTACAGAATCAAGCAGTTAAACTGAACAACTGCAGGAAATCTCACTCTATTTACTGATACACTTTTTTGGAAAAGAGGAAGAACACAGAGATGAATTCCATAAGAGTAAAGGTAAGTTCACTCCCTGCAAATGGAACTGAGTAAAGTAATCTATTACATTCAATTTTTTTGTCAATTACTACAAAATTTTAACACCAAAGGCCCAAAACATAGTTGCCTTAACATTTCAGTCTTATGCTGAGAGTGAAAAGCAGAATAAGCCCTTTCACATCTGAAAAGAGAAGTCACTCCTGAAGGCTTTTGTTATGATGCAACAGTGAGGAGGAGCAGAGGAGCTCCAAAGGGCTGCACTCGCTGACAGGTGAGGGCCAAGTTCTTCAGGTTTATCTTCTAAAGCAGCACAAGGAGCCTGGAACAAATCCAACCTGCTCACACCACCATCTCAGGTCTGGGTTCATGTTTTTAACATAAACAGCCCTCAAGAAAATAGAACCTTTGAATATTCCAGAATCAGTCCAGCCTAACTTCTATAGACAGACACACAAATAATGTTGTCTGTGGGAAGAGGGAGGCAAATTGATCACTTTTGCCTGATCCGTGTAAGATTCAAAAAAGGGAAGGTGTGACTGGTGAGGCACAAACTGGAGCTATAAAAACATCTGCTGCAATCCTTCTGTTTCTCACTGGCTGTGTCTGAGTATGAAAAAGCACAGAGCTTTCCTCTACCTCCCAAAGATTTGTATCTTTGTTTGCATTTTCTGCCTGTCATTGAGTACAAAACAGAGATTTACTGATTGTATCTCATGACAGGGATCTACATGAAAGCAGCTTGATCTTCAACATATGAAGTTCATTATTGTCTCAACTTACCATTGCTACTATTTTAAACTGGAAGAGAACCTAATCATCTCATTTGGCTTGCAAATATTCTCTAAATACTATACAGTCTCTGCTTCTCCATGGTGCAGCTGGGAGGAAACCAGTTTCCATCTGTGAGGTACTACAATATTCAATGCATTTACAGCAACAGCTCGAAATAAATTTAAGAAATAGAGCTGCCTCAGGGAAAAACCCTCAAATAAAGCAGCTGAAACTGATGGCCTCGGATATTAATGCTCTTTACTCATGAACAACTTCCTCACAAGACAGAGACCCTTTTGATATATCCTCTCCTTTTAAAACCCATGTCTAAGAAAACACAAGAACAGAACTACAGTTCATAAAAAAGCAACAGGCTAGATCAGATTATGAATATGAGAAAAGCTCAAGCAGGAGACAGTGGTCTTTGTGGCTGGATGTTTTAGCAATGAGGAACCTGCACCAGCTGTTCCAGGCTTAATAAAGGGAGCTGTCTTACATTTTATAGTGCAAGAGATATCCTGGCACCGACAAACTCTGCTATGTGAGCTGCTTCAGTGCCAAAACTGTACTGAAAGAAGACTCTGATTATACCAAATCCTAGCTGATCACCACCCAGAGAACAAACTTCATTCTGCACTGGTATTTTCACACTGTAAACTGAAAGTGCAGAATATAAGCTCATATTTGTTTGTTCTTTGCAGATTTCCAAGGCCAGAAAGTTAATTCAGGCTCCCTACTGGCACCTTTCATATGCTTGTATGAAACAAGCCTAAAATTGAAATTTGTAATCCACTGTCACCACAATCTGATTACCAAAGTTAACAATGATGTCATGGATATTTTCTTCCTGGCCCAAAATTCAGCTCTTGCTAAAGCTACAGAATAGTGACTCTTCATACCAATTCAGCTGTATGTTCCATAGCCAGAATTTGGAGGGAAAACACCCCAACAAAACCCTTCCTAAACTGACACAGAAGTCCCAAAAGCTACAGAAGGAAGTGCCAGCTCAACAAGGCACATCATCTTTTAGTCTAACTGAATATGGAACACAATCCTCACTACGGATTACTGCCAGGAACTGGAAAATTACTTGCACAGACAAAGCTCTGAAAAGCTCACTTCATAAGCAATAAATCAGAAGCTTCTCCCCTTCGGGATAAGCATTACAGAAAAAATGGCAAAACCCCTAATAAGAATCTTGAAGTGAATGTATTACAGGATGTCAAAGAATTAAGATCATACTCGGATCCAGTATACTGAAATATGGCAAAAGCAAAGACACATTACTTCTTTTTGTCATTTATAGCCACTCATCTAATCAATCTGTCAATCAATTCTTTAAATATACTCTTCTAAAAAGCCTTGCAACTTATCTTTTTTATTTTCTAAGCTAGCTTGATCATCAAACCATGGCCAAATTTATTTTTAAACAGAACCAGCTCACTCTGCTGCAGAAGAAAGTATTTTCATAAAGAGCAAGTATGTTTGAGAAAGGAAGGAAAAAAAATCATCCACACGCACAGTAAGCAACAGAACTGCCACCACACTTGGGTAGGGAAAAATCAGTTTCTGCAGGATAGGTTTTGTTTTTTAAATGTGAAAACTTGCACCACAGTTTTAATTTAGCAGACAGTACTCTTATTCCTATGCAGACACCCCTGTTTGTGAAAGTACTTATAAAACTTAGGCAAGGAAATGGAGTCAAATAACTCAGGCGTGGGTTTCAAACACAGTTATTATTTAGTGTTACTTGTTTCCAAGTGCTCCCTGTAAGTGCCTCCCCAGAGCAGGGGAAACAGGATGTTGTTCAGCTGTCTGAGTCTAACTTCATCCTGCTAACAACCCTTGACAAAGGAAATTTCAGATTTGAAGAAAACACTTGCAGTGCAGTCAGGTACACACTGAAGGCAGATGAAACACCAGGAGTCCTTTGCTGGGGATATGAAATGAAGGATGATGCCTGCAAGTTTCAGTTTATTAAGTATTCCACAACTGCCAAGGCTTTCCAATAAAAGCATTGTACCCACCGTGATGTTTTCGAGATCAAGATGTTTGTTGTGAACAGTTTCACACAGTCTCCGAATTTTTTCCTTTATTTTATTCATGTCTTTCTCATTCAGCAGCTTGGCAGAGGAAGCATCTTGCTCCAGCTCCAGGAGCCGGATCATCAGATCTAGACTGGCTCTGTCTAAATCCATGTTCAGGCGATCTCTGCTCAGGATGTACATCAGAGCTGCTGTACAAAGGGACAAATTCTTGGGTTGGGAGAGAAAGAAAAAAAAACCAGTTAGCTTTTACTAATCATTTCAGGCAGACCTTTTACTATTTTTAGTAAAGAAGCTGAAGATTCATAAAAGAAAATGCCTGACAGGCCCCAGTCTTAGCACTTGCATGAGCACTCACTGTTGAATGGAGATTCCTTCTAGCAAGATACTAATGCATTCTCCTGAGAAATAAAACTGAGACATAAAGCACTCAATGTATTTACAAAGCCCCAGTAGAAAAGCAGAGATTTCTACTTTTTAGGGACTCAGTGGTGCAGACAGTCAGAAACAGTAACTCCAGTAAGACAGCATTAGACAAGAGACAGATGGCAGGGGAACAAAGTAAAACAGCTCAGGGTACATGGTGAGGTAGGTGAACATTCTGGTTCAAGGGGATGAACTGGTGACAGCACCAGAAAATCCAGAGATCATGGGGACAGTGCCTGCAGGGAGGGAGTGCCTGGGGACATAAATTCTGATTCTGGGTCTGTCAGTTTAGTTTATCCAAACTTTTCCGGCATTTTCTTTCCAGGGGAATTCTGCTTTTTGGAAGTAGGCAGAGTATAAACCAGCTTCCCCCAGTTCCCCTGTCCATCCCCATCAGTCCTTAATTAGTGAATGTTATTAACCTGCCCACCTGTACCTTACATAGAACTGGTGTAGAGGCACATCTGACTGGCTAAAGAACATTTGATTCTTGAAGAAGGAATTAAACTCTACCTTCATGAGGCTCCAGAAAAGCCAAGGCAGAAGATGACTGTCAGGAAGGGACAGATGGCAGTGAGGCAAACCCACCCATCCCTGGTGTCTAAGGTCTGCACTTGGCCTGAGCTCCAAGTTACAGGAAAGGGGAGAAATGTTCACTGGGAACAGGGGTGAGCTGGGCACAAAACTGTCAGAAACCTCTGGCACTGACTGGAGGAGCTGAGAGCTGGGGCTGTGGGGGGTATTTGTGTGTCCTACTGAGTTCAACCCCCAGGAGTCAACACACTGCATCCATCCATTGCTATTGTTTCTGTAGAAGGTAAATTAAACACGGAAACAAACTAATTCTGGAATATAAATGTTGTACAGCTCAACAGGAAAGAGCAGATTAACATCTTGCTCAGAGTTCAGCCAACCACCAAAGCAATCATTACCTGCTCTGTTTATTTTAGAATAAGTAATAATCATACCTGGTCATACTGAGCAGTATCAGCATTTCCAAAACAGGATTAGGCAGCTAACTGACTATCAAAAGCTATGTCAAAACTCCTTCCTGTCTGAGTTAAGGGAATCCTCAGGTGAATACAAACTTTAATCTGGCCAACTACCAAAGATGCATTTGAACTACTGCAGGAAGGAAGTGAGGGCTTCCAAATGTACATCTTTCATGAATACATGAAGACAGGGTTGTTAAAAAAACCCACAACAATCTCTCAGCTGTGAGCACTGCTACCTCAGCCTCTTGAAACTTTTCCAGCCTTGCCAGATGTAAGGCAGACAGTATCTATGTGACCTGCCTGCAGAGAGTATACCTTGTTTACCCTTGATCTTCATTAACTTCCTCCAATAAGCCTTGCAATTTCATCAATTACACAAGTTGTTTATTCTTCATTTACTTGCAGCTGGCTTAAACTGAACATGTCAGGTTCCTTGAAGAACTGGGTCCTTCCAGAACGGCAGTGAAGGACACAGGAGTGCACAATTCCAGAGGAACCAAAGGTAGGCTAATCATTGTTCAGCCAATGTGGGACTTCAACATCTATGAACAACTGTATTTTAATGACCAGCATTATCTAGGGGAGCTTCCTGGTTTAAAAAAAATGCTCAAGGTGTCAAGGGAGTTTCTATCAACCAGAAATGCAGCGGTTAACCAAGGGAAAGTGCTGAATTTATAATCTGGGCTGCCATTATTTAGGCATTTCCAAAAGTCAGCCTGTTCTTAGATCATTACTCAGAAATGCCTTACGGATACTCCAAAGTCTGGTGAGGGCAATCAGACTCACTCTGTACCAAGCCCTGGCCTGTTCCAGGTGTCCTTCTTTCCAACCCAACCAGCTTTTCATTATCAAGGGAGTGATGGTTCATTTTCCCTCTGCATCAGTTCTGCCAACACTTCCCTTAGACCAGTCAGCCAGGGTTCCAGACACTTCAATGTGATCAGATCACCCAGACGTGATCCAGAGGATGATCAGATCACCCAGACCTGATGCAGGAGGTTTCAGGCTGCTGGAAAGGCAAAAAGGATGGACTGGCTCTGTGTAACAAGAGCCAGGTCCTGCCACAGCACATGCACAGGAGGGATTCAGGCCAACAAGACTCCAAATGCTGATGTGCACCAGGAAAACTGAGGATATAGAAGTAGGAAGTAAGGACCTTAAATTACAGCATGGAACAAACCTGCTTTAGCCTCAAACCAGTGATAGGGGTTTTGTAAAGCTCGTTTCTCCTAGCCCCTATAAGGTTCATCTTGAATAAAACAATTCTCCATTTTGCTCTGATCTTCTGTGTTTAACTCACCACACTGTCTGAAAGCTCATGTCCTACCTTACACACAATTCTGAGCTTGGAATGACAGGAAAATTGTTGGCAAAAATAATTCTTGATCAGTATTGTAAGAGAACAAAATATCTAACCAAAGAAACAAATCAATCCCTCCAAATGCCACCCTTACACACTACAGTAGAAGAGTGATTTTTTTGGGGTGAGCTTCCCCCATCCCATTCTATTTCTCAAGATGTGTAAAACACATTCTGCCTTCAAATAAAGACAGAGAAGAGAAAAAAGTAAAATAAATAGAATTTGCTCTAGACATAAATTTCATGGTGTAGCTAACTATGGATTTGCACTCCATACTTCTACAGAATTCAGGAAAACATCCTAGTTTGAACATACACTCCAGAAATGGCAGACCATTTACACCCACTCTGATCCCTGTCTTCTCTTGCCTGTTCTATTTATACTCAGCTTGTGGGAACAGATGGTTATTTTCTAGGGTTCAGCTCTACATATAATGCACTTTTATCTTTTTTTAAGTTATTCTCATGCTGAAGACATTATAAAACCACATTTCTGTGCTTAACTGCTGACAGATACAACGGAAATACAGTTTTTTATTTTAAAAATTAATAATACTTCAAAATCTTTACAGTTCACCACCGAAGAGACAAAGCCAATTAAAAACTTATGCTTCAACACAAGTCTACAAGAAAAAATTGGTGGAACAAGTAATTTTCATGTGGTTATTTTTGGGCATGAGATAGCTGGTTATTTTGTTTTCCCTGCTGGTTAAAGAAATGCCAACTGTCAGTGCTCCTTATGGAAATGTCAGGAGTCTCCTACACACTCAGTCTATTCCACTGCATCAGAACAATGAATGCAGTACAAGCTCGTATTTGTTTCCATTAACAATGTCATTGTAGCATTTGCCCATCTTCAAAATACTTTAAGAAAAATAACTGTGAGGTTTTAGCTCTGTCCTTACTTATCTTACAGGGATTTGAGCCATGCATGCAAAGCCAAGCGTGATTTACTATTCTTCAGTTACTTTGAACTGAGATTTAGTGGAGAAATTCTTATTCATTTGGAAAAAAAATAAAAATTCAGTGAAATAATTAGTGAATGAAAGGGTAGTACAGACAGACAGCAGGCTCATCCAGAGATGACTGTGTTGAAACACACACTGTCAGGAGTTAGGGCACATCCATTAGCATTTATCAAGAGTAGTCTGATAACTCAGTAATTTCACAATACTGTAAAACCTGTACCAAGAATGTACTCTAATGATTTTCAAACATTAACTATTATTTTTTTTTCTTTGACAAAAGGGAGCATTTCATCAAATATACTGAAAATAGTGAATATAATCAATGCTTTTTGTTACTGCAGACTAATAATAGCATGCAATTTCCTTTTGAACTTTATGTGCTAGTTCTTTTGGAAATGAAGGAATAATGGTAACTGTTAAAAGACAGCCAAAAATACACCCAGCAAGCTTGTGCATTTTCCAGGGAACTGTAGCTGTCCTCTGCTGATCTCCTGCAACTCAGTGGTGGTAACTGTCCTAAATAGAGTGACTTACTTCATTTATTTCTAGTATCACTTGGCACTATTTTGACAGCCCACAAAATAATGAACTCATTGAAGCTGGTGCCTGTGTTTTACAGTTAGCCACTGCTAATTTTTGAGGGAAATGGAAAATAAGCTATTATTCTAAATCAGTTACTTAAACCTACAGCTTCTTTCTCCCCACCCACAGTAAGATGTCAAATGCCATCTCTGAAATGCCTGTTCCTGTGGGTGCAAAGTTGCATTCTGCGTTGTATATCATTCTGCTACAGCTATTACAGAGAATTATAAACCTGACTGATATACACATCTACCACCCATTTCAAATAAAATCCCATCTTTTTGGCTTTTGTAAAAATATCTCAAGGGATACCCCACAGAGGTAACATTGATAAGGGAAACCAAACTGTTTAGAAGTTTAACGCTCAGGTCATGTTACCAGAAACAGATGAAATTTACTTGTCCTAGAATCCAAGAGGATATATATATATATATATATATATATATATATATATATATATGCATGCTCAGGGCATCCTAAAAGTGCAATTACAGCAGTGCTCAAGGAGACAAGCACAAGACATGAAAAAAACCCCCCAAAACAGCTACAGAAGATTGTGGCAATTCCCATCCAAGCAAGTCTAGAGATGAGCACTTAGAGCCACCTCTAAAAAGAAGGACAAAGGATTCCTTGCAAATGTATTTGAAAGAATTTAAAACACAACAATAAAACTCTTCAAAAAGCTTAAGAACAAATAAAATAGCAATCCAAAGCACAGTCCATTTTTACAGAATCCCTTGTCTTTTAAAAAATAATTTCCAAACCCAGAAGCACATAAACAGTGGAATAAGGAATTTGTCAGGTGCTCTAATTTTTTATGCCACTAACGAAAGCTTCCTAAAATGGAGCCACTGATCCAGATGCACCATTAGATATACTATATCTATAAATACATATACACACACCAGGACACACATAATAGTCGACTTGGATGCTTGACCTTGGATAAAACTCCTCACCCAGCAGACAGACAGACAGGAAGAAGCTTGAGTGAGATGCACGAGGAATCCATACCTGGTGGTGCTGGGAGTCATCCAGTGTTTTGAAGACCATGGCCACCATCCCGTGGGCTCTCAGGTGCATCCTGAAGCTGGGCATGGCGCACTTGGTGGCCAGGCTGATTACACTGGAGGAAATGAGCCGAGTTAGAACCACTGAAATGACCACGCAGCACACAAACACGCCTGCAACACAGCACTGACCATGTCCTCAAACCCTGGTAAACTGCAGGTCTGCAATTGGTGAGCATTGTCTCATTCGAGTTCATTACCAGCACCAAACTAGATCTGCTTTAATTGAAGCTTAGCTAAAACCAGCATTTTAAAGGGCAGCCTGAATTTGCTTTTTTAAAAAAAGCTGACAATTTCCAAGAGTTAAATTGAAAGTCAAGTGCCATGGATTAAGCGTGAAGCTGTGATTTAAGACATGGCAGAGCTCATTATGGACCAAGGCATTATGAGAAATTGTAAATGTGAGCTTCCATTGCTATCTAATGGTTATTTAATTGCTAATGGTTATTAATCCACTGATAGCTACTGGTTATCTGACACTGACTAGTCTCACATATATAAAAGGGTTTTTTTACATTTATTGCTGCATTTATGATTGATGGAAACACTATATATTTCAGAAAAGATCTAAGAAATGTACCAGTTAATCAGTGACCAGCATAAGAGTTTATTTTAAAAATGGCAGCTTTCCCCCAGCTTTCTCAGTAAGCTGTCTGCCATTTCTAGAACAGTAAAACATAACAACTGCTAAAAATACACAGCTTTTAACTGTGCACTAATGTGGGAGTGATTCTGCAATCAAGGCTTCCATGACTGCTGAGGAATTTGCCTGTAAGAAACTCACACAGTAAGGTGTCTAAAGGAACAAGTGGTTTTATGTCTCCAACCACAACAGCACCAGTCAGAGCTTACCTATCTGAGCCTTCTACGTCTACTCCTATCCTTATACATTGATTTCTTTTGGAAAAACACTGCTCTTTTAATTTGTCAACTGAAAGAAAAGATTTTTGTTGTGTTTATATGCTACATTTCATTATATAACTTTATGAAGAATTAGTTTAAAATCTGAGTAAGTTTGCCACATGAGCAAATAAGGAGTATTTGTATGAAAAATACTACTAAACTCATTATAGTAGTAAATTATTCTTATCATAGTGTATAAAAAAACTGGGTGATAAAGTTCTTGTACTTATAATCTAGCAACAATATTCACTGCTAATTTCATGAAACAAATAAATTTTAAAGTAGCTGTCTTAGAGGCACAGAAAGCTTTTTCTCAGCCACAGTCAAATAACAAACAAAACACGGCCTCACTCTCTGGATTCAAGTTTTTCTTTCTTACTGTTTTAGTTTTACTGAACACAAAGGAAAATTTAGGTATATAAAAATATTATGGCATGGTTATTTTATTTAACATTCTTACAACTACTTTCATGTCCAGGCAATTTACACCAGTGTCAAGTCACAAACTTTTTCAAAGCAAAGTTAACATTTTTGATGCCAACTTCACAATAATGTGTAACTTGAATGTTAAGGGTAATCCAAGACAAGTTAAGGAACCTCCCAATTAATGCTGAGGCCTCATTCCTTCTAGTGGGTGCCAGTTGTTATTTCTCCACAGAAGATAAAGAACAGGCAGCTGAAGTTAAACATCTCACTATTACCTCAGTTCTAGATTTTCATCAAACTCTGCAGTCTTAGGGATTTTATTTTAGAATTGAATTTGCATTAAAACCAGAACAGATATCACACATAAGATGCACTGAACAAACAAGTTATCAGAAGGTATTTTTTTTTAATTTACAGCAAGGATAACAAGTGTGTCAAAGATGTGTCTTACTGCACAATTTACTATTTCATCTTCATAGCCACACTGCTTATGATTATTCCAAAGACACTACCTTAATTATTACTTTGAAATTTTATTCTTCGTGGCAGAAATGCCAGGAAAGTGTCAATGACATTTTAAAGTGTGGTCACTTCTATGATGAATAATTAATTCAGTATCTCTTTTAAATACAGGTTCCATGGTTTGTATTAAGATGTCTTACCTAAGGCAACGTGTGTTTAGGGGCTGATTGCTCTTCAATCCACTTAGCAAGTACTCAATATCATCTGTGAACTCTTGATTTTCACCAAACTCCACTACATCATTGAAGTGCTTTACATGCTGAACAACAGTGTATAACTGGAAAAGACAAATATGTTGACCTAAGTAAGTTGCTCTTGGGATTGATTATAATCTTAACAAGTACAGTTTAAAAATCTATTCAGTTTTAAGTGCAAGGAAACGTTAAGATGTTAATAAAGGCCATTCAACTATTTAGATAAAAATATTATTTTTAATAGGAAAGCCAAATTGTGTTTTGACACTGTTCCTTCAGTAGTTAGGATTACTAGTAATTCTTTATCTTAAAAATTTTTTAAGAATACTTACTTCTTTGTCTTCTTTCCTACATTTCAATGCAGTTACTATCTCTTGATAGGGCTGAGTAGGTATTGTCACAGTTTTTATCACTTTGGGAGGTGGTGCAGGAGCCTTAAAAACTCCATCATCTTTATGAATTGCCTCCTTTGAAGATAGCCTTACCTATTAATAAGAAAGTGCTAAAATGGGCAGATGTTTTGAGCATGAAAACATACACTAAATACATCAGGAAACAGTACAGGTGTGCAATTGTCAAATTCACACTTTGGGACTATTTAGTCCTTGCCTTGCACTACCAAGATGTACCTAAGCTGTGTGACAATGTGTCTGCTCTTAATACAAAAAAATCCCATTTCCAAGTATCAGGAAAGCTGTTAAATATTTTAGGAGTGTAATACCACAGCACAAAATACAGCAAAACCTGTTCTACAGGGAGTAGAGAACTTGATGTTGGGTCTAGAATAACTACTGACAGGTTTCCAGACAACTCAGGCAAGTATTACAGGTTTCTCCTCAACTTACTTTGCTGTATTAGTTTGAGGCTACTCCAAGCTGAAGTGCAGCTTATCTTCAGACTTCTTTGACACAAAATCTGATATGAAGACAAACTACAGCAAACAAGGCATATGGAAAAAGACCTCCAAATGCCAAATTCTGAATGGTTACAAGTGCCAGTGGGCATTTAGTCACCCTCGATCTCTCAGTAACATAATGTACTTAGCTTCCTTACACAGAGAAATGAGAATATAAAAATAGAATTAACATGTAGCCACAGAAGATGCATGGCCTGTTACTCCAGGGGATAGCTGGAGAGAAAGCCTTGTGCACTGGACATTGGCAGACAAAATTAAAATGAAATCCAAAAGAAGTATTCTTTACATTCTGACTCTATTACTGTGGCATTTCAGTACTCACTCACTAAAGTACCAGTGGCAAAATGGTAATAAACCACCCTGAAAAACCGGTTTGGAGCAGGTACTGGAGGACTGATCTTATCAGTCTGTGAACACAGGAGAGCCACTGAGGGATCTCATCCAAGTCTTGGTTCATGGCTGCCCCTTCAAAGCAAACTCCAAGGGCACTTGGAGAGGCCCTAAGAGAACTCTTGGCACAAGCAGTTGCTGTGAGTCCCTCACCACAAACCTGGGACAGATTTCTCCCAAGCTTCAGGTGAGAAATTTCTACAGAAATTAAAGGGGCAGGATCACAGGTGCAGGAGCTACCACTGAACACTTGGATCAAGGCTCATTTACCCTGTCACTCTGAATTATTACACACATGTAAATCAGTTAAAAACCACGTTTGAGGCAACTCCAGATGTCCATCATACCATGAGCAGCACACACTAATTCCCCTCAGTGTTGGTTCAGCCAAACCTCTACCACATCACTGAATTAATATTCTGATGGCTCCAGATACAAAGTGGGAGTCTGACACAAGACAAAAGTGACTGTCTGGGTGAATGATACATTTCCCCAGCCTGAAAAAGGCACATTCAAAGTCTGTCTGACAAGACTCACACAAGATCTGCCCTTAAGTCAGTTATCAGAGTCCTTCACAAAAATCAGTACCAGGAGATTCAGTTAGTAATAAAACCTTCCCTTCAAAGGTACATAATTTAAATTGAGAAAGGGGTTTAGGAAAACCCAGGGCTGAAATTTCTGCTCTTTCCTCAAACTCTAGTGGAAATGGCTGTTTTCATATCAGTTATCTGCATTTTCCAGGCAGTGCAGTTAACATCCAAAGAAGGCTGTTCAGAATACTGTGAGAAGGCAACCAAAAACAATCACAAATCAAAGAGGAAGATGTACCAGAATACCACAAACAGGGGTAGAATTAAAAAATAATAATAAAAAAATCCAAAAACCAACTACAAACTGGTGACAAAAACAAAAGCTGAAGATTTATCACTGCAGAAATATCTACTTTCTGATTTTCTGTTCCCAGGTCAGTACTATCAGCAAGGCACCAAATGAAATTTTGTTTATTGACAATGTACAATGCTCTCTTAAAATAATCAGTAACAACTTGTACAAATGCAAGCAAAGACCCTGGGTTCTCAGAGTCTCAAAAGAATTAAAAAGCAATTACTCTGAGTATTAAAACAACAACTGATTTTTGGACAAACAACTTCAAGAATTGTTTTCACCCCTGGTCTGTTTTTTGATATCCAAAATATTGGTATCAGCATTTCTGATTGTACACAGAAAATGTTTCCTTCATAGTATCTAAAGACTTAAGTCAGCAATCAGCACTACTCCATTAGAAAGGAAAAATAAATGAAAAAGCTCTTTTCAAGTTTTTCCCTTTTTCATCAGCAATTTTCTGACTTCTGTGTTCATTAGTAAGTTAATCCTGGGAGTTCTCTCAGAAAATGAAATGGAGTCCATTGTTAGAAAGCTTAACTTCAGCAGATTGGGGAACATAACTTGAAGTATTCTTTGGTAGCTCCATACTGAAGAGATATGAAAGATCCTATTCTACAGTATTTCCACTAAATTTCTTTTCTATCAAATTCCAATGGCTCACATCACAAAGTGGACTTCATTCTGAATTACTGTGACATTACCAGATAGCAAGAACTTGTTGTTTTTGTTTTTTTTAAATATGTATCAGTGAATCTTGAAAGGAGATTTAGTAAACTTGGGGAAAAAAAAAACCAAGTCTACTTACTGGGACACTGGGAGTTTTCAAAGCTGGTGGTGCTGGCAGAGCCTCTGATTCTGGCTGGTTCCAGTGTCTAGCATTGTACACTGCTTTTGTGGGAGACTAAAAGATAAAAATAACAGTTATTTCTTAAGTAAATCACCAGTAGTCACTAAACACTTCCAAAATTACTGCAGCAATACTGTAGCCAAACAAGGAAAACGAGCCTCATTGTCCCTGCTGAATTTGCAGCAACACAAGTTCTCAATATCATCTGTATTAGAAAATAAGCCAGACTTTGAAGCATCTGATGGTTTTAAAGACATGTAGAGCCACTCAAATGGCAAAAGACAGAATATGGATGTATTTAAAGAATTCTTCAGTTGTCCCATCTCTTAAATTTATTCAAAGGCAAAAGGTCTGCAGCCTTCCTGTAGACAAAAACTGACAGCTCAGGGGGAAAAAAACATGTTAGCAAACACCATGTCAGTAGAAATATGACTGGGTTAGAATCAAAATGCAGAACTCACATAGATTTTGATGCTAGGAGGAATAAAAACACTCAAACAAAATGCCTTAATCCATATTAATAAATTAAGAAGCCTTTTTTTCATCCTGCTCAAAAATGTGTCAAGGCAAATCAAAATGCATCAAAATTTACTGACCTTGAATTTTTGGGAAATATATCCTCAGAGGAAGCAAAGAATTCTATTTCTACATTTGTGTTCACCAATCTACTTGCATAATATTGTTCTAGATTAATAACGCATTACAATTTTCACAATTTCCCACCATGCCACATATCAAGTAAATTTTAAATACCTGCTCCCTCACAGCACTTCCATAGAATTTTAAATGTGAAAAAATAATTTCAAATAAACTTTTTCGGTCAAAATATAAGGTATGAATTATTTAACCCAAATTCAGCTCAAGCCCACAGAGGAGGTACACATGGCAAGCCTTGGGATCAGCCAGGGACTGAGCACAACTCCACAAAGTGTGACAAGGGCCTGGCATGTCAAAAGCCAGAAAGCCAAAACTCTGCTGTGCTGCATTCTCCTGTTCTTCACAAGACAAAGCCCTATCAGACAAAATTTCAAGGAATATTTGCAGAATGAAAGCCTCAGCTGAGAGTTTTCAGAGCCCAAAAGCACCAAACCATTCCAGTCTCCAGACAAGAAAAAGCCTCTTTCCACACTGGAGTGGACTTTGATGTGGCCATGAGAAACTTGGCTTGTTAAATTATGTTCCTACAGCAGTGCTCATGTCCCATTCATCAACACCTATACAGTAATTATCTTAAGTTTCATCAGTTTTGCAAGGAAGCTCTTTTAAACAATTATCTGTTCAGCTCAAAAGGTTTAACTGAGAAACCAGTCTCATGGTCAGGATACTACAGTTACAAGAGGACATCTGGGCCCACAAACAGGAAGAAAGTGTCCTATGGATCCTTATTTGAAAAATGGCTACAAAATGGTTCAGATGTTAACTCTCTTTTCTCCTATACCTTTCAAGCAACAAATATTACCTGGAATCTGACCCAGAATGAACAAAGGGAGGACAATTTATAAAGTTTTTTGGGTTTTTTTATTAAGAAAGATACAAGTTTCACAGACATCTGCAATGGAAAAGAAGCACTGAATGTTTTTGTTTCTTGAATTGATCTCAACTGCTCCACACTCATTTCAGTGCATATTTATGACTGGCAGGAGTGGGTGCCCTGTGCTGGCATACAGGATAATTCAAGGAGATAACACACTGCCAAGTAACCTGCACAGTACAGAACCAGACCAGACTGGGGTGAAATTCTCTGCCTGTGTGCTCCTTTTCCTGCAGCAGGAGCCAAGGAGAGCCCCTGGCAGGCCTGGGCTGGGTTTGGGCTGGTCCTGGTGAGGAACCAGCTGGGCCTGTCCCTTGCTGAGCACACCACAGAACCTCCTGCAGCCCCTTGGCTTTTCCCAGTCCAGCCCCTCTGCTGTGCACACACAGACACAGGGCAACGAGGCCCAGCCCACAGGAAGCACATTCAGAGTCTGGGAGGGAGTTAAAACAAAGCACACAAACAGCTGTGGCAGTGCCCAAAAGGGCCACACAGCATCAGTGTGCCTTCCCCAGCAGAGAGCAACAGCTGATGCGTAGGAAAGAGTTCAACAGGGCAAACAGATAAAAGCAAATTCCTTCTAAATGCTCAGGGCTCACAGGCTTCCAAAGATGGCATGCTTTTTGTTTAACAGTCAAAAATGGGCTTTTCTTCTCCCATTTCCCTTAATCCCTCACTAAATCAAAAGCTGGGGCATCCCGAAGTGTTTTGTGACATGGCACTTTACAACTTAACCATTACTAGTGCAATAGAGAAAAGAGGCTACATTTTACATAAGAAAACAAGGAATGCCACCAATAAATGCCTGTCCAGAGAAACAAGGACATCTGCATTTAACAGCTCTCTTGTAACAGAGCCTGAAGTGCAGCTGGAAAAAGTAATCCTTAAAATCTCAAATACCTATGGGAGGTTAGGTTTAGCCACCATTCCTTGTAGTATCTTCCACTTCAAATCAAAGAAATGATTTAAACAAGTGATTGGCCTGTGATTCCGTACCTTCTCAGCAATATTTGCTATCTGGTCAGTGTGGCACTGCCTGCACACAGCTGGTCCACCAAAACACACCCACAAAAATCCAGCACCGCTTTCCAAAGAAATGTGTTCTAACCAGTTCTAACAAATTACACAGACACTTTGGAGCCTCTCTTACAATTCACATGGACTTTGACATCAGCAAATACATCTCTCCTTTCCAACCACCTCTTAAAGCAACCTGCCCATTTTCCCTTGCAGCACAGAGTGAGGATGAATTTCCAGAACAAGTGCCCCAGTACTGATGAACCAGTGAGCCCTGTGTGGACATGCTCTGGATTACTGTCTGACAGAACTGAGGCCAGGAAAAGTACCAAAGATCAAATGAATGCTACTGAATAAAGACTTTTCACAAGGGCTTGATCACAAAAGTGAAGAGAGGTTGGTTTGTTTGGTTTTGGGGTGGTTTTAAGGCAACTCAAATGCCGGTGATAACAAGCTTCCCTGGACAAGCAACACTGATATTTAAGCAGCAGTAATTTAAGAAACCTTCTCTTCAAGACAAGAAAACCTTGGCAATTATTCAAATAATGCAGACTTCTCTTTAATAATTCCTTCTCTCAAGACTAACTCAGAATAGATGCAAGTGGAAGTACATCATTCCTTTGAACTCTGTGTTCTTTAGGTAAATAGGTTCTGCAATATTAATCAGCTGTAAGAGCTTCTGCTGAACAGCAGCAGTTTCCTTTTCCCTTACATCTAGAACTGACAGCTGCTCACACAGAGATACATGTCTGGAAGATTGCAAATATTCCAGGATGGTTATAAGGCATATGCTACTGTGAGACTCTGCCTGTGCTTTTGGGGAGGGTGAGTGCAGATGAAAAACCAGAACTAATGCCAGGGATTTTACAAGATGCAGAGAGTTGTCTCTTTTATAAGATCATCTCCAAATGGCATCAACTATGGGTCATGCTTAACCTCCCCATCCCTGAAAGCCTCAAAAGCTGAAATTTTCAAGAGCTGGCACTCTGCACACACTGATGCAGCACTGCCTGCCATTCATAGATGTAAGAATAGCAGAAAATAAGAGCCAGGGACATGAGTCACACAGAATATACTAGCAAAACAAGAAAGAGCATCTATTTGCAGGCAGAAATGCTTTCCAAGGTAGAAGACAATGGCAAAAGAAAACTCAAGAACATTTTTAACAGATATCCTGATAAATGAATTATTTACATCTAAAATGCACTCAGTAACACTCTATGCCAGATGCTTGTCAAAATGACAAGTTCCAAGAAAACCCCAATAAACAAAATATATGAGTTGCCACTCTGTATTCATCATCATTAAGAGTACTATCCTGTCCTGCATGTCTCACTCTGAACAGGCAAAAGGTAACAAGTATGTTATGCAGCACAGAAATATTCATAATGGACGGTTTCTTTTGAAAAGGGAAAGGAGTGAACATCACTCAGGGCAATTGAAAAAGAAATCACACTTCAAAATAGGAAGATGAAATATCAATTCAGCACAGGCTGAGCCACATTATAGAACAAAATGTTAACTTGGACTCCAGATAAGATAGCAGTTTTCAACAGCAGTTTAAAACCAGCACCAAGTCATCTCTGCAGTGCTCAAAACCTGAACTGCATCTCCATTATTTGGATCAAAGTTGCAGATTAGTGCCAATAAACCACTGCCATGGATCACTTAATTGTGAGGTGCTATTCCATTTAAATACAAAAAAACACATAATGCACACACATAGCCAGAAAACTATGAGCTGTTAGTCAGGTAAGGTTTAAAGTATCAGACAACAGAAGGAGCAGGGGAAAAAATGCCACTGAAGCTTTTCTTGCATCAAACTTCTGAAAAACTGCAAAACGCTTTTTCTTCCTTCAAGCTCAAAAGGAGCCCACAGGACACAAAATGATGGGTCCAACACTCAAGTGAAATATGAAAGCAGAATTTAAGAAACAGGATAATCTGATAAATGAGATTTATCAGAAATAGCCAATGATAATTTATGCTGAGTGTATTCAAAGGTCAGCTCAGAAGCAGAAGCCATACAGTTATGGCCACTGATTTGGCCTGAAACCTTTATTAAGTCTAGTTAAAAGGGACAGGGTACAATAGTTTAGATATATCCCCACAATACTGGATACATAATGCTTTGCTCCAGAGAAGAGAAAAACCTGCAGTTCAAGGAGGCACAAGCACTTCCCAGCACAAATCACACACATTTCCTGCTCTCTTGGTTGTGAAAGGCAGAGAGAAGCAGGCAGGCACACATCCCCCTCCCCTCCTCCTGTGCATCCTCATCTACCCAAAGTTTATCAATCTACTAACAGGAAAGCCTCACAAAATTGTAACTGCAATGAAATTCCAATAAAAAACACTGCTCAAATAAATGTCCCAGATGTCCTCAGCTCCAGCTCTGGGCTTTGCACCAGTGAGTGTGAGGATCCTGACCTGACCGCTTCCCAGTGTGACCAAACTTCAGCTGCACCTCCAGAGAGCACCTACCTCATCAGAAGGCTTTGCTACATCAGGTCAAAACACATCTAATTCAAAGCAAAACCTTTGAAATGTGTCTAACGAGGACCCTGGGCCCTCCACACCACCCATTTCCCCTCCAGACGTGCTCATGTCTCATCATTCAATTATCAAATTCACATGGAGCCACAGACGGAGCTGAGTGAACCAGCCGTGCTCATACAGTACACAGGAGCTGTGAAGACAATTTTGCATATTCATCTGCATATAAATTAAGCTCCCACTGGCAAATGAAACTGGTATATTTTAATCCCTTTGAGCGTTTTTCCCATTTTAGAACTTCCTACAGGACTGAGACCTTGTGCAATGTAACATTTATCCTACACAGCCACCCTGCACTGCCAAATTCCTAAAACATCAAGTTAATTACTGGAACTACAAAACTGATGTGTGTGTGAGCTTTCCTGCAGGGAATGTGAGGATGCAAGAGAGAATCTAGTTTCAAAAATACTTGAACCAATCTTTGCTTCTTGCCTTAGAGCTAATACCAGTAGGAACTGGAAGTATAAAATGCCACATTTCCACCGTGACATTAAACATTTTCCATTCAACTTGATTTTTCTACTTCCTGAAAAGCCTAGTATGCACAGGGGAAGAAGGATTTCCATGCTTATTTTTCATTTGTTCCTCTTGCCTCTGTGAGGACTTAGCCTGTTCTGCACACTTTGCATGTCTCCCCTTGCCAGACAAAGCTGCTGCCATCTCTGTTGGCACCACCCAGAAAACCCATTTCCAAGAATGCTGCTACCACAGCTCTACCCCACAGCTGCCTGTGGGGGACACCTGCAGAAGCAGTTTTACCAGGTGGAAGGATCCCAGCTTGGCATCTACCAGAACATCCTCTCCACCACGGTTTAATATGAAGG
Organism: Zosterops lateralis; assembly: GCF_965231275.1. Taxonomy (NCBI): domain Eukaryota; kingdom Metazoa; phylum Chordata; class Aves; order Passeriformes; family Zosteropidae; genus Zosterops; species Zosterops lateralis. The sequence goes on from NC_139768.1 coordinate 1,659,517, forward strand.
AGTGAGAAGAAAATAAGTTTGATCACCATCAAATGATTACCTTGAAATGAAGAGACCAAGTCCTGCATTTGCTTTCACTCCAAGATGGCTTTGAGATGCTAAACCCCAACTCAATCCAGTAAAATTACAGCAACTATCTCACTCTCCAATTTAGGTGACTAATCTAAAAACCTGCCAGTCCTGACTAGTATCCTGCTTACTAGCTTACACATTAAGAATTGGTTTTGGTCTATTTACATTAATAATAATAAAAGAAGTCCCTAAATGGTAAGCACTTGGAAGCCAGTATTAAATAAATATGCTTATAGAAGAATTTGGTTTTGCAAATGTTAGGTGAAATAATAGTGTCAATATGAGGCTTTGGCTTCTAACAAATCAGCTAATAAACAGATTTATTCTCACCTTTTATAATATTTTATCTTTTTAATTTATTTTTATTCCAGCAATATAAAAATTGCTTACAACAGACAAGCTGATGATAACTGGCTGGCACTTGTAACAGCCCATCTCTTGTTTATCATTCCAACAAAACCTATTTGGACAAAAAAATCCCCACAAAAACCACTTCAGTTCAGGACTGGGCAGCCAATCTGGCAGCAGCACCAATGAGCAAATGAAAGGAATGCACTGCAGAAGCAGCAGGAGTCACAGGTTGTCAGCTCTGCCCAGCACCACTTGTCACCCTGCTGACAGACAGACTGGGCTTAGCCCTGAACTCAGAGGTCACAGAATATTTCAACTGACCAAATTCAGCTTGACTCCTCAATGGCCTCAAAACAGCTCATGCCAACTAATAATCTTTTATCATAAAAACACACCATTTTAACTTCCTAAATTAAATTAGGATGCAAAGAGCAGCTCAATGCGCACAGTTATCAGCAGTTTCTAATCACTGAAAAAATGCTTTGTTACAACTGCTCATCCTCAGGATAGGACACACTTTAACTAAGGTTGTGCAAGTTGAAGACAAGCAGTTCTTTTTAAAATGAGCCCTGGCCAGTCTACTCTGATCCTACCATTATAGGAGTAGAAAGGGCTATGACTGACAGCAAAACTTTTGAATTGTGAATCCTCCACTGCTTTTCCAGGACTATTTCTTTGAAATAAGCTATGGAAAAGTAATTTAGCAAAATCACACAGCTTCGTGCACTTAAGACAGACTAATGCTCACATACTCCAAAACTTAAAAATGAAAAAAACGAAGAAAAATTGTTAAAAATCTGATTTGGGCAAACGCTGATTCGTTTGCAGGGCAGCAAAAAGAAACGTTACTCGCAGGATGCCTTTGATAAACATCTCTTGTACAGTGCAACAGCAGCTCAGTGGAAAACTACAGACCACAGTGCAGCCTAGTTTCTGTCCCCTCCCACACACACGTCACTGTCACATTAGCCCTGAGATTACTCAGCCAGCCCAGAGCAGGCACGGGTTCGGACTTCTCCAATTTCAAAATACTTTCAAAGACCAGGTATAAGCGTTTCAGCTGGAACTTCTAGTTTACTCAGACCCAGCATTTGTTTCAAACTGATATTTATAGCTCCCTCCAGTCAGCATGAAACACCAGTGGAGAAAGCTCCCATCAAACTGTAAAAGATTTCTTATAGCCTTAAAACACATTATTACAATAAATGCTATTAGAAACAAAGGCTCACAGGTAAGTTTTTTATTCAGGTATTGACAGTTTTTAACAGTGCCCAACCTTGTAACAGGAGTTTGTTATTTTCCATTATCAAATTGACCTCCTTGTGGAAAAAAAACCTGCCTAGAGGACAAGAAAGAAGCATTTAAATAATGAATTAAAGACCAGTTGCAGATCAGACTGAAATCACACAAATTAAAAAAAAAAAAAAATTCCTGGTTCAGCATTTGGTAACTGGAAATAAGTGCTCTTTACACAATATTGATTTAACATGTCCATCCAACTTACCTGTCCAAAGACCACACTTAGAAATCTTGCACGCATTTCTGTACTTTAGTCAAGTTATTCTTAAAACTCGAGTAAAACACAAAAAGCAATAGTTACAGGGTTATAACTGCCTCAAGTTTTTCTCTTGAATAGAGTTCAGCAGCAGCCTGTTGGCTAAGCCATGTCTGAATTCAGCAATGCTTTAGTTCCTGTGTTTGACACGACTGTCAGTACCAGCCCCAGCAACGTCACTTGATCAAAGTGCTGCACGTAATCCTGCTAAGGCCGCTGTGTTAGTGAGCATTTCTCACTTGCAGTGTTGACTTAACCAGGTTAAGAGGACTTAATCTCTCTTCTTGGTCCCCTCAACTAAGCAGATACAATAGTTTAGAGTTTCCCAGTGAACTAGACTAAGATTTATGACAAATGTTTCCTTTTCAGTGAGTTATTTTTATAGTAGTATGCATTGTTGGGAAACTGAAGGCACAAGGAAACAGGAGGGGGCTGATCGACCAAAGGAAGAGCAAAAGCAGCATAACCACGAGCTTCTATCAGTGTTTTTGCCTGTTTCAGGTAAAACCAGTCCTTACAGTAGGATGGGGCTTTGTTGGATTTGGGACTGGGTTTTTGGTGGTTGTTTTTTGATGCATAATCCAAGATGTCAGCTTTTCCTGGTAAATGCAGTCCACACTAGCGGAGGAACTCTGAAGCAATGTCACTTCAGTGCACTAAAGTGTCCTAAACTTCAACAGTACATTAAAAGCACTGTTACCAAACTGTTCCCAGGCACAGCAAGCAGTGAAAGCCAAATGCCACGGCACACAGCAAGGCAAGGGCCCCCCATGGCAGGCAGACACCTGTCAGTTAACAGCTAAAATGCACTCACAGCTATCAGTTTGATCTAGCACATCCCAATCAAATCTGTCACTATCTCAAACCCATTGAGCCTCCTGGGAGCTGCCAAAAAGGACTGCTGTGATTTAACCCCAGCTGGCAACTAAGCCCAAGCCACCTCCTTGCTTACTCACCCCCAGTGGGATGGGGGAGAATCCAACGGGTAGAAGTGAGAAAACACCCAAAGAAATAATGACAGCTACACACAGGGAAAGCAAAACCCACGAATGCAAGCAAAACAGAACAAGGAATTCATTCACCACATCCTATGGGCATGTAGTTTTTCAGCCATTCCCAGGAAAGCAAGGCTCCACTGAGTGTAAGAGCTTCTTGGGAAGACAGAGGCCATCACTCCAAAGGTGTGCCCATTGTTCCTTCTTCTCTACATTTTTATATTGCTGAGCACAATTCCTATGGTATGGAATATCCCTGAGGTCACTGCCACCGGCTGTCCCCTCCAAACTTCCTTGTGCACTGTCATCTCCTGGCTGGTGGGGTGGGATAGGAGCAGAAAAGGCCTTGGCTCTGAGTAAGTGCTGCTCAGCAATAACAAAAACATCCCAGCACTACCAGCAGTGTTCTCAGCACAAACCCCAAACAGCCCTGTAAGAGCTCCCCTGAAGAAAATTAACTCTGTTCCAGCCAAAACCAGCAGACACAGGAAACTCTGTGGTCCAGTATTTGAATGGGCCAAAGGAAACACCAGGAACATCAAGTTAGAGGCAAAGAGGTTTTTCCATGCCTTTTCCTGTACAAGCCAATGTGTGCACAAGAAGAAAAGAACGAGCCCACTGATGTGCCCCCATTCACTGGGTACATGTGGAATGTGTACAAAGTCACAAGTCAGATGAGTTTTCTAGGGTTAAGATTTCAACAAGTGAATTTAAAGGTATTTCTCCAGGCATAGCAATGTGAGAGTAAGAAAAAAATTTAAGCCAGCTTCAAGGCATTTAAAACCAGTAAATTTTCATTGCAAAAGTGAATATTTAATTGAAATGTGCCCATTTTAACTAGAATCAGAAGTCATTAAGCAATGAATTAGCCTTCAGGTTACTTCTTAGTTTGATCAGTAGTCCACTAATCATCAATGCAGACTGACCATAAAATGAGCACTTTCTTCTTCATCTTACTAATCATAAAAAACACATTTCAAACTCTCAAGAAAATTTCAGTATTTTATAGGTGCTAAAATTGCATTCTATAGTAGCACAGAAGCTTTATGAAATATACTCAGTGCAAAAGATATCAACATCTAAAAAACCAATTCCAAAAAACTTGTTTCTAAAATTCACCCACTCTAAGGCATAGGAAAAAAAGACTTCTGATAAAGCACTCATCCAATTGAAATTTCATGCTACTTTGAGAAAACATAAGACTGAGTCTGCTTCCATTTGTGCCAACTTGAGAGAGTCAGTGCTTTTTTTCTGTTACACCTCCCTGTCTCCTTCATGCAGCTCCCTCAAGTCTTCCCACACACCTCAGCAGCCCTGAAGAGCAGTAACAAAGATTATAGTTCTGCTCCCATACCTTTTAACTGTGATTGCCAACTCTATCTAAACTCTTACCTTGAAATATTCAAAGGTAATCAGTATTCACCATGTCTAGGTTGGCTTCCTATGGCCACAGGCAGAGCCAGGATCAGCACAGAGCTGCAGATCACTCATATATTATATATAAATTATATATTTTGAGTTTAGGAGCAGAGGGGCCATCCCAGAAAATGTGCATTTCAGAGGATTTGGTGGTCCCCAGTGACACGTGGAAAACACAAACACTGAACTGACACAAAACACTAAGTATAATCATTAATTTTTAAGGCTGATAGATCAAAAGGTTAAGTTTGGGGATAGATCAGTCCTCCTTATCTTCCACTTTTAAATTGGCTTTTTTCAGGTTCCTATTTAGAGACAGGTAATTTGCATAAGACCACAGGAAACTGTTCCAGAGTATTCCTAGGAAAATTCCTAGGATTGCTGACTCCAGCTAAAACCTGTTGTGAAAGCAGCAGGAGCAAGAAATCTCAGGAAACCATTTTTATGCTCTCTTATTTTCAAGTTTTTAGCCTCAGTAGATTTGGACCACAGCAAGAAAAATTTCTTGTCTGCTCTCTTGGGTTTGCTTGTTAATGGAGAATCAGTTTCATGTGTAGAAGGGGAACTCAGCTCAAAGGGGCCAAGCAGGTGGGTGTATCCAGAGCTCCCATCTGACATGCTCCAGCATGAGTTACCCAACCAGTTGAATTAAAATTGTAAACAGTTGCAAACAAACTTCTGCAGATGTTTCTCATGTATGCCTCACACCCATAATTTGCAACTCAAGTAATGCCAATATTTATGTACTGTAAGTACCTAATTATGTTGCCATGGAATGTAACACTCCTCCTATAACTCAGGCTCAGGATAAAGAGGTTTAATTCACTTAAAAGCACGGCTCTGGTTGAGACTTTACTCACCTACCATAATGTCCATGGCTACTGCAACCAGGCAGCCATTTCAGTCCTTACAGTAAAAGCAGTGCTTAGAAACACTGTTATAAGTCAATGATGTTGGTAATATTTTAATGTACACACAATCAAGGTTCCAAGAACTAGACTTCAGCATTTAGAGACAATGGTCAAGTTTTCAAAACTACAACCATGGGTGAGAGATCTGCTGAATATAGACTGGAAAAAAACACTTGAGCATTCTGGATCTGCTGAAATTTAATGACAGCACCTTCTGCTTCCTGAGTAACAGAGCTTTTTTTTCTTGGCAGCTCAGTCTGATGCAGAGTCACAGCTCTGAACATCACCACCTAACAGAAAACATTTAATACTGTATCTGCTACCTTCTACAAGAAAAAATAAATGGTGCTGAGACAGTGAAGAAGTTCTAGAGTTGGATTTTTTTAAGAGATCATTCAGTTATTATGATAAGGTTAATACTTTAAGTTTGTGGGCTTTTTTTCATTCCCAGAATGTAAATTCCCTTAAGATACAACTAAGATTAAAAGCCTATATCTATATCTTAGGAAGGTAATTATAGCATCTCTAATTACCATCAGAACAGGCTTTACAAGCTTTTTTAGTAACTCCATGGAACAGCCGCATGATTAGAGAACATTTAAGTTTAAAATCTGAATCTCAATTACAGCAACATCTACTTCTGGGCCTATTGTATCAGTGCCTGGTCAGAAAAAGCTGTTTCATTCTCAACTTCCCCACCTGAATGAAGTTTATCCCCACCTGAGAATTTTCCAGAGTTGAAACAACCCTCCCTTATACAGGATGATATTGCTGTGAGGCTTTTTCCTTCCCCCTGTAATTTCATGCTACAGACACCCAAAATTAATTAGAATTAATTCCACACAAAATCTCAGGGATTTAAAAAATAAAAATTAAACAAGAAACACATGAAATGCAATTACAGAATAATACTTGTGACATATAAATATTTAAAATTTTTAAAAATTCTGTATTTAGCAGAACACTCCCAGCTGTTTCATGCTGTTAAAAAAATACAACTGAAAACGCTCCAGTCAAATTTGCACTTCCTGTACTTCTGTTTCTCAGTGCACTGTAACATGTTCACTGATAAGAAGCTGAATTTAAAAATATTATTTCATCAGCAGAAGCTGAGGAACTTCCATCTTCAAGAAGTTCTATTTCAGTTCTGAAAACACCCTTCTCACTTATGTGACTTCAAACTCTGAAGGGAGGAACTTCTCCTTCTGTCCAACTCAAAGCAACAAGTGACACTTCTTTTTTCAAAGGGCATCACAACTGTCAGGTATCCTCCCAAGAATATTCCCCTGCATGTTTTGAGAGCTAAACCAACTTTGTCATCCTTTCTACCCCACAAATCCATTTTTTAAATGAAAAATTGTTATATATCACCACAAGTGGGGAGATAATAAATCTTCAGGTTCTGGAAGACCAAAAAAAAGGCCCCTTGAAAAATTAGTTCAAGTGAAACTATCACATAACACAAGTAATTAGTTACCTTCATGAGGAATTATTAAAATTCCTTAGGAAAAAATAATTTTAAAAACTTCTTCAAACTGTTGGACTGATGAGCACATTCTGAACACACGTAAAAGACAATTTCTATAATACCATGCAACTGCCAGGTCTTGCAAAACCCATGGAGCTCAAAGGGAAAGGAGAAATACAAGCTCATCTCCCTCCTCCTCCTCCAGCAGCTGTGGGTTGCAGTGATGGCAAGACAGGGACTCACCAGGTAACACAAACAAGTCCTGCAAAGAGCTCATGGAAAGGCCTTGAGCACTTGAAATGTCTGTCCTGGACATTTGGGTCACAAAAACTGCATTTAATGGAGATTATATGGACTCCCCTATTGCAAACCTTTACCTGGTAGCTGAACTCATTTTTTGCTGTATGCACATTTTGAAAAGCCTCAAAATCCTGAGTATTCTTATAATGACAGATCACCCATGTTTCTATAAGATCAAGAAAATGAATAAGCTCTTTTAATGCTATGAAAGGGCAAATTCATATTGAGTATTACACAGTCAGGGAAGACTGGGCTGGGATTGGAGGTCACTTTTTTTTCCAAGTAAAAGAAAATTTCACTATACCAAATGCTATAAAGGCACTTACCCTTATAAAGACTGTACCAATACTTAATTTTAAGTTTTCAGAAAAGCTGAAGCCTATAATGATAGATATTTCTTGGGAGAGCAACAAAAGAGACCAAAAGAATCCCCCCCCCAACCACCAACAAACCACAAAGTAAAATACACAGAATTTAATGATTCTTTGCTTTAAAAATCATCTCCAGGGAATGCAGTTATGTTACAAGTCTGATTCTCCACAGCAGTAATGTGAACCTGAAAAGTGAAACTTTCAGTAATAAAAACAAAAATTTCATACTTGAGTATTTTATTTTTACAGAAATAATATTAAAGACCAACATATGATCTCAAGTGCAGATATAAACTGGGACAAAAGCCCTGTTGCATATAGAAGAAGAAACATCAACACTGAGGAGTTCAGTAAAAAAAGACCTTTGTATTGGTCTCAGCATTGTTACTCACCCGCTTTGGCCCACTGAAAATCTTCCTGGTGTTCTCCTTAGATTTATCACCTTGTTTATTTGTGGATTTCTTATTGCCTTCAAGCACACCAGATGCATCCTCTGAAAACTCCAGATCTGCTAAAGGTAAATATAGACACAAAACAACCACGTTAAAAGCTGTTGAACTGCTAGAGCATTTCTTGCATCTGACACTTCCACATGTATAGATAGCTACTGAACTTACATAATGAAAACTCAATCTTCATCAGAAAAATCAGCTTTAATGCCAAGCCCAGCCCTGGATGCAGCTCAGGCTTGCTGATGTAACACACAGAAATATGACAAGGTGAATATCACAGCTACTACAGCACCTCTTGCCCACTGGGAAAGCTTCAGGCTCCTGCTGCCCACCCCATATTCCTGAAATCCCAGGGAACCTTTTACATGAGTTTACTGATGGCTGAATTACTGCTACAACCCTGAGCAGCAGAGGAATAAAGCACCACATTGGGTTCTTCAAAAGTGGGAGATTAAGAGATTTAGAAGAACACAGTACAATTACAGAAGAATTGATCTTGCTTCACTTCTCATGAAGGCAGATTGTTTATATTTGCATATTCTGCTGCAAACAGGAAAAAAATAGTGATCAGCTCCGGAAACAGTCAGCTAGAAGGAACTGCTGACATGGCCTTTCAATGGATTTGATACTTGCATCCACTGATTCTGGTACCTGGAAATCTGCAAGTCACTCGTCAAATTAAATCTTTGTCCTTAGCTTTTTTTTTTTAACTTGTATTGTTTTACTTGAAATATTATCCCTTGGAGACAATGGAAAGGGTTTTCTTGGCACAAATCAGAAGTTATCACAAATTTCAAGATGGAAATAAAGACAGGCACAGAGCAGCATTGTTTCATCTGACAAACTGTTTAGAAAACCAGGCTATTCCTGAGAAGCTGCTGCTGTTTGAAAAGTGCACTGCAAACACACAGGTAGGATGGGTAACTCTAACCCCAAGTACCCAGGACCAGACAAATTGGGTAAGAAGTGAAGCAAAGGCAAAGCAGGCAACCCAATCTCTAATGGCATTTTCAAGGAAACAAAACTTGTCAGAGGAATAGAAGTATTCTTAAACAAGTGACTTCAAAAGATGTTTGATAAAATTGGTGTAACTGAGGAAAAATACCACAGAACAATTTCCATTAACTTAAATAAAGCAAAACTGCTTCCAAATCTATGTAAAAGACAACTCAGTTCTTGCTGAAGCCAATTGAAGGAGTAAAATCAAATTGCTTTGATATATATCCTTATAAATCCTGAAATATTTCTGAAAAAGTCAGGCCCTGAATGCAATTCTCAAAGGAAGTCAAACCAAGAGAGCTGGACCCTCCTATTACAGAGTGAAAGCTGAAAAGTAATTTACTTGACCACAGCCATTACAAGTGTGGAATCACTCTGGAAACTCGAGATGTTTCACCCATGAAATGAGAACAGTACCTTGTGCTCTGTGCTATGACTTGGACCTGGCATTGCCTTCAATAATGATTAACAATGCTCTGCACCAGCTACGGCACAATTTTAACATTGTCTTAAATTTCCTTGTTTGAATTTTACTCCTGTGTGATTCTGAACTACCCCATTTAAATTAGGTGATTTTAAATTCAAAGAAACTTTTTGATAAAAACATTTCAACTCCTACTTGCAATGGGAGAATTCTGCATTTTCTGATGTTGCTAGCACATCAAACACTTACCAGCTCTGTAGGATTACCTGGAATGCCTCCAGGTACCCTAAAAGCACTCAGTGCATACATTATCTTAGCAGAGTTCTAGATTTAAACTAAGCAGGGTCTGGGGGAGAAGCCTTTTGTTAACATAACTGAGTGAGCCCTTTGGTAAGCAGCGACCCTCCTGAAGCTTCATTTCCACTGGCTCTCTTCTGTGGGGTTTTTTTGGGGAGGGTTTTGTCCCCTCACAGAGAAATTGGTCATAGTGACTTTTTTGTAGTATGGGAGCATGTAAAGCCTTTTCTCCTCTGTCCAATCGTTTTCAAGGCATTTATGATCTTAAAGATGATTTGCCTCTCTTGGCTAGAATTGGAAAGATGTTCAAAGACCAACCAAAGCAACAACCACAGTAAATTTCCTGGGGAAAAAAAAAAAAAAAAAAAAAAAAAAAAAAAAAAAAAAAAAAAAAAAAAAAAAAGAATTTTGTTTCAGGGTATCAGGGTAATTCTGCAAAAGGTTTTGAAGCCCAAACAGGACTCTGATGTAGCTTTTGAAGACTTTGATGTAGTTTTAACTGGCTTAAAATACTGACCCAATGAAGGTGACTGTTTTTGAGAAGATGCAAAGGAATTAAAAAAACCCCAAAAAATAGGGCAAGTTGGCTCACCAGAACTGAGCCAAGTGCTGGATGCTGATGTACAAAAGCTACATCACCTAAAAAGATTACAGGAATCTCATCTTGATCACTGGAAGGAAAAATGAATTGATGACACAAAGGTTAAGCTGTACATGAGAACCGATTCACAAAGCAAAAGACTAAGCTGCAATACAGATTTCTCTTGGATACAATTCCCCACTGATTATTACAGTCAAGTCAGTCACTTTCTTCCAGTATTCTTAATATAAATATTAATAATAAATAATATAATATTAATATAAAGCTTCTCCTCACTGGAGTCATCCTGTACTTTGGCTACTGAAATGATAAAAGCAGTGTTTCAAATCCAGGAAAGCCTCACCAGCACCTTTAGCCCCTGGCATTCTGGCAGAGTCCAGCTGAAAGGCTCACAAGCCAAAGGGGCTTTTGCTTCACTGGGCTGCTACAGAGGAATTGGAGAGAATTTTAGATTGCAATGGCAAAATAAAAAGTAAACTTCTATTAGAACTCAATGCTTCAGCAAAAATCTAAGGCCAATAAAGTTATGAAGTATTTTCATTAAAAGGAGGTGTGTGATAGCAGTATCTAGGAATTTAACAAGCCCAGGGATTTTTTCAGAGTTGGGAGTTTTATTTGCCTGGGTTTTGTCTGAGGTTTTTTCATGTGTTTTTAGCCATTTCAGCAGAAAAGGCTATCATAGAAGTGAGCAACAGAAAAAGTTTTTCAATGAAAGCCAGTCTAACCAAAACTGAATTTATCTATTTTGTAATTTTTCCTGCACTAATAAGACTGTTCCTGTAGTTTTTGCACTTTCTTAAATTTCATTTATAGAAACATTTAAATTTGTATTGTTAAACTCACTTTCCCACTGTGAACAGAGGGACTGGAAGGAACAGTCTTTATAATGTTTCATTATAAAATCTGTCATATGTTTTAAATTAAGATTCTAAAATATGTATAATAAAAATGCACCTAGAGATGGCAAGTAACCAGATCAGTATCATGGTAAAGTAAAGCATCAAAAAGCATCAAGTTCCTTGAAAAACTGATTATGCCATTAACATTCCTTATGCACAGAACAGCAAAATCAGTCCTGGGATTTTCCAGGGCTGAAATTCAGAGAGGAACTCTGGCATTTCACCTGCCAACCTGGAACAGGAACAGTGGATTTTTATCTGGGCATTTATTCATTAGTACAAAGAAAGAACAGCACATACAGAACAGTCAGGTAGCATTAGCACCTCTCAGTGCTGTTCATCATTTCAGGACAGAGTTTTATTGTTCAAGATGTTCTGAAAGCTGTTTCTCAGGCTTGTAGTCAAAGCTGGCATTTTTTATTTTTCATGGATGTAGAAATCACGTTTTTTTCAGTATGCAAAGACAATACCTCAGAGCAATGTCACATTTTACTGCAACTTCAGGCTTAGATCCAGAAGCTCTTGAGAAATTCTCAGGCTCAGCATCACTATATTTAAGGACTCTTTAATCATAGTTGTTCTGAGTGATCATAATGTTCAAAATTTGCAAAGGTCTGAGACAAAATAGTCTGAACTTTAGCAAGGAGTCCCACAAATTTTAGGGCAGCATCAGACTCCCTATTTTCATAATCTGTACTACAAGACATCACCCTTTCAAATCTCAGAAAAAAAAAAACAAAACTGCAAGTCAAATCTCACCTGCCAACAGCAGCACAAAACAAGAATCAAATGAGCAAAGGAGATGCAAAATAAAGGGGAAGCATCTCCCAGCAGAGGGACTAAAAGGCAGCTCCTACCTGATGTGGAGAAGTGCATTAAGAACTAACAAAACATAAATTTACATCTCCCTGGGCCATGGAAATCTTTTAGGAAAATATTTCAGAGAAGCCATCTGTGATACCTGGGAGGATAAAGGCCAGCCTGGCAAATGCAGTGCCAAATGCAAAGTGCAGATATTCTGAGACTTCTGAGGACAGCAGCTGAAAGGATGATTCGATGGGTCGGCATCTCAGCTGCATTAACTGTACAAGCAAATTTCTGCCTCGGAATAAATGGCTGAACAAAGACTCATTAGAGACAGGGACTAAAAGTACTTCTTAAGCAGCCCTGTAAGATAAACCCATTTTCCAAAGAGGCTGGAACCCAATTGCCTCATCATAAGTAAATTTTATGAAAACAAATCATGGGGTTTTTTGTTTGAAAACACAATCTTCTTGTACAACATCAGTATCCATTTGCTCCTTTCAAATCCACAAAAAAACCCCTAGCAGTGACATTTACTTTTGATTAAAAGGCTCACAGAAAATTCTGGTTTTAGAAACAGCTATAATTAGGACAGAGAAATTAACATTTTTTTCCTCTGAAATTTTATTTCTGGATTATATTAGCAGAAGCTATTTGCAGGAAAAAAACCTCCAGCTTCTCCAACATTTGTAAGGCTAGATTGAAACCCTCTCTCCCTATCACAATGAAATACATCTGGCCCAAGTCTTAAAATGTAACAACTTTGAGTTGATAAAACTTCTCATTCTTCCTGCTCCAAAATGGAGGACCAAAATGTTCCACAGATCAGTGGCAGTGTTTTGAAATATTTATTCCAACACAAGTGATTCTCTGGCATTAGACTTTCTCAAAAGAAAAGAGCTAAAAGCAACCTTCCACCAAAGTTATGCCTTTTGTTCTTCACCAGCACACAGGACCCAACCAACCACCAAGCAAGTCTAATTTTGCAAAGGATTTTAACCACCAGAACTTGCTCAGCAGCTGCCATGTGTACACTTTTACTCTTATAAATGTGAGTACACACCCCCTGCTCCCCAACCTGTACAGAAGAAGGGGATATCCAAAAACTGAAAACAAGAGCAGAAACAAATATGCAGAGGCTCTCCCAAAGTCAGTTATCTGACTGGCACTCCATGGTCCCCACAGCCTCTCCCTTCAGTCATGCATCCTCAGATAAGATGGAGCTTGAGAAAGATCCAAACTGCCTAGAAACACATTCAAAAGCAGAAAAAGATATTTCTCATTTCTTAAGAGCTACTCAAATGTAAGCACTCAGCTCTCTAATTGTGGGCTGATCTGGAGGCTTTGTGGGAGGATACCTGCCTTCCAGGCATAGATACTTATTCTCAACACACCAAAAAGGTACAAATCTTCTGCTGGAAAAGAAAAAAAAAACAAACAACCTCTACCTCTGGCAAGAGATTAAGGGGTATAAAGCACACTTCAAGAGAGATATGAAACACCAGAGAGGACCACAGGAGAAGTGAGTTTAACTGTTAGATTTCAAGTCAGTTTAACTGTTAGATTTCCAAATCAGTGGTATTGTTCAACAAATTTCTAGGTTGGCTGCAAAAGGAACAAAACATCGAAGTAAATTAAAATTAAACATCACCCACATATTTCAAAAGAGCTCCACTGACCTGCATTAGTGCTGAGCTGGCTGTCCTGGGAGCAGTTCTCATTGCCATCAGAGGTTGACTGTAGTGAAGCAGCTGGAACAGCTCTACTTCTCTTTTTGTTGGCCTTCCTCTCTGCAACCTGCCACTCTTCATCCTCGTCCTCACTCTCGCTCAAGTCGTCAAACCCAAAGTATTTGATTTTGTAATTGGAACTCCCGGAACTTCTAGAGGCGCCTTCGTCTCCCCCTCCCTCGTCTTGATCGTCAAACCCAAAAAACTCTAACTTGACGTCCTTCTTGGATTTGGTATTGCTGGGTCGGAACCTGGTGGTGGTTTTGGCGGTGGCCATGTCGGCCTTTTTGCGCAGGCGCCCGGCCTCGCCCAGGTCGGTGGGGGCGGCCGAGGTGAACTCGTCCATGCGCTCCAGGGTGTCCTGGATGGTGACGTTGCAGACCGACAGGCACGACGGGTGCAGGACAGTGTAGTCTCTAGTCCGTCCAACCGGCCCTCGGAAACTGGTCCCGCTACTCAAAGAAACCTTTTTTCCCGCGTTCGCGCCGTCGTTGTTGGACTCGTTGTTTGCTTTGGATAAAGACTGACTAGTGCCGTCCATCAGCTTGTCAAAATTTGTTGTCCCCTGCGGTTTTGCTTTGTTGGATCGACAATATGTCCTACAGTTGCTTGGCCTGGGAATAGTTTGCACGAGTTCTTCACTAATGGCTTCCTTTGGATTATCACTATCTTCTTTATCACACTCCTCCTTGCTCTTCACCTCTGAGAGATGTTCATTGTCAAAAGCTAATATATACTCTCCAGTTCTGGTGTCTTCAGTGTCATCCTCCCATTCATACAAGTGAGTTCTTAGTGGCCCCTTGGTCTGAGATGTTTCTGATGGAGAATCTGTTTTTCCCACGTGGGAGTCCCAAGAATCAGGCAAGTCCTTGGCTTCAGTGTTGCATCGAGAAGTGTCTGTGGTCTCAGCATTGGTTTTATTGCTGTCTCCAGCATTGTCATACATGAAATGACTGTTCCCATTATCTTCTTTCAAGTTCTGGATTTTATCTACAAGAAAAAATACATTTATTACTAAAATGAAGTATTAAAAAAAGTCGCCAATATGGGCGACTTCAGAAAGCTACAACAGAACAAAAAATAGTCTGTGATCATTGATAAAAAAATATTAGAGGTCTTTATCAACCTGCTTTATACTTTTTAAACCCTCCAATTTAAAGGTTTTGCTATAATAAGGTCTTCTTGGAATTTCTCCCAAAAAAACCCCAAACTTGAAGTATCACTCTGAAAATATGTGCATCACGTAAAAGACAAGAGGTAAACTCTAAATACAACCACTTATTTACCAAGGCAAATTACACAAAAAAGGAGAAACTCTGTGGTGAAATTTTCACAAAAGACAATTACTGAAGTTTCACACACAAGTGATTTACAGTGAATAACTAGAAATAAGAAACAACTACAAATTCTCTTATTATGTAAGAAAATAACTTATTCTTGTACCCTGAATAAAACAGCCAACAACTTCAACTGTCACTTCATTTTGCTGTTTCCAATGAAAATATAAAAAAAGAAATACAGAAAAATGCAGTTCTCATCACAAATTTTAGTTTTACAATTTCTGAAACTCAGGTTTATGCAATGAATTTCTGCATCTCTGAAGAAGAGCTGCTGCCAAGTTATTCTTGCACTTCTCCAACCCATAGCCACACTCACATCTTACACTGTCCAGAGAACAATAAGAAGTCACTTCCACTATAAGAAGTCAGTTTTTGTAAGGTTTGTCTCCAGCCAACCAGCACTCACACAACAGTAATGCCAGGAGATAATGCAAGTACTAAGTCTTCCACTGTCCTCTAAATCAGTAGGGAAACCATTCCTTTTGTTTTCCCCGAATCCCAACAAAAGCTCAGTGGATTTGGTACCAGAGTTTCATGATGACTGCATCAGGAGGGAAACATCCTCTGCTGTTGACACCACACACACACATGCACAGACACCCAGCAGTAATGAGGGTTATTTCCAGGAAACAATAATTTCTTGGAAATGTCTGAGAGGGTATCACCAAGCACAGGCCCCCAGGTGCGGCGCCGGCCGTTACTGCTGGCACTGAAGCGGCTGCCGGGGCCAAGAGAGGCAAGATAACAAGTCTGACAATGCAGAAGGCCCCGGTGCACAGAGCAGTGGCACAGGATGGGACCAACTGGAGACACAGAAACAACTGGGACAGCGCCAAGTGACAACAAACGTTAGAGAAGAACATGCTTGGAAGATGTGTGCAGGACACTGCAGTGGTAAAAGGGGCTCCACTGGCAGAACAACCCCAAAGGTGCAAATTCTTCAGGCAGCAAAGGCTTCCCAAAGTCATCAGTAAATGGAGGCTAAAGCATCACTTTACCACTAGTCCTGACCACATTAAATTCCATCAGCTTCCATTCACCCATGTGGCACAGGCATTTCACAGCACTGACCAGAAGATCTCACCCTCCTGATGAGGGAAACAACCATCAGCACTGCTCCAGGGACTTGGGCTCACTTGTTTTCAAATTATAATGGCACCATCTAAATGCCATCTTTACACATATGTTTTATAGAAGAATTTTAAAATACTGAAAATCGCTGGCTACCAAAGCCAGTTTGCAGGAAATTGGTTTAATCCTTGCTAGAATTCCTCAGAGAACCAGGACAAGTAATATCTGACAAACTGCATCTAAGTTTCCTGGAGTCCAACTGAGGTCTTTCACAGATGCAATACACACTCAGCTAGAAATAAAAAAATATTTTCACAGAATGTATGAAATGCAAATCTCAAAACTAAATTCCTCAAAGAACAAGGAACTCTAACCCTGCTATCTCCAAGATAGAATCTTGGTTATTATTTTTCAGTATCAGGATGTTATACAAGCAATATTGTTATTCCCATTTCAATCTCATGCTTGCCATAATCAAAGAGGCACAACCAAAATGAATTTTTCTGTAATCAAGGAGGGAGTTTGTACAGTGTGTTCCTTTTCCCATCTGCTTAATATTATTGTGAAGCTGAAGACTACAACACTTAGACACAAAAAACAGTAAATTAAATTTAAAACACTTTCCCAGACTTCGTTGCTAAAATACACTGTTTTGCAGCCTCACCATTACTGTTCCATATCTAAGGGAACCTCTTGTTTCTCCTCATGTGTAAATGTGATTAAAATCACTTTCTCCAGCCAGCCCAGGTGACTAATAAGTAACAAATCCATTCTGGCCCAGTCAAATGGCTTTATTGATGCTGGCTTTACTACACTCCCGAGAAATGTTAAAAGGCAAAGAGCACTAACAGCTCTTTATGTTCACAGCAGGACTTGTGTTCCCTTTGTGTAGCCCGAGCATCAGCAGCTTTCAACACTGAGCTGTAGAAGATTCACTAAGTATCAACCAAGTGTTGCACCTCAATTTTACCTTTCAGTTCCTAATTTAATACAGCACACCGAGGTACTCCTAAATAGCAAAAAAGTGGCAGTTAACCTCCTCTTTGATTCTGGGGAACCAAAATTTTAAAAGTACACAGTACTTACAAAGTCTTAGTAACTGCACCAGGGAGGTTTTTCCATCTCCAATAATAAGGCTGATGGAGAAGGGAACCGCTGAACTCTTTAGTGTACACCAGGTAGAAAGTTTGGCTTTAACACTGGATCATCATAATACATTACTGGAAAACTCAGCAGTGACGTTTAGAGGAATATTTCCTCTAAGGATCCTCTGTCAAGCCACTGTTCTCATCCCATCCGTGGGTCAATAGCTGTCAGCCTGAGCCTTCAATAGCAGAAAGTGCTGCTAATCACTTCCTAATTGCCCAAAGGTGTACAGGAACCGCAATTCCAATAACCCGAGTTTAAAAATTACACTATTTATTGGCAGCAACTACTACAGCAGACTGTAGGGAAAAAAAATACGAGAAAAAGAACTAATTGTGAATTACTAGATATTCTGCAGTCCACAAGAGGTATGGAACTTCCTATTTTTAACTGCAATTAGGCTCTCGTGGAGCTCAAACACCAGAATAACTCTCCCAAGTAATTTAAAATCAGCAACAGTATGTAACTCCCCATCCCAAGTACAAACACTGTACACCTAGGAACCATAACAATGTTCTGTGGTAATCATGATTTGTTTTCTGTTTAAATTGCTAAGAGATGCTTTATTTCATGCTCTAGTTTATGTCACTAAACAAGACAGAGATGCCTTCACCATTGCTGATGAATTAAAAAAAACACAAAGCCAAAGTAAAACTTGCAGTCTTTGCCACGAAACATGAGATGACACACAGATGCATAGTATTAAACCTGTAAAACTATATTTAAATAATATTATTTCAAGTAACTTTGGTAAAGTTACCACTGGAGACAAAATTTCAAGTTCAGACAATGCAAGATAGTAAATTTACGTAAGGCAATAAAGTTTACACTCTTCTATAATATATATAGATATATGCAAACACTCAAACAGCAGGAATGTAAGAGTTGTCAAAAGCCCACTGCTTTTTCAGTAACAAACCTTAAAACGTAACAAATATGCATCTATACTTATATGGATTAGACTAGATGGATATAAAGATAACATTCTGTTCCTGTCTTATTTAAAAAAACATTTACTATAAGCATTCACTTGTTAGATGGAACAAATGTTTTTCTACACATTCAACAATAACAGCAAATGCCTCATGATAGCACAGTGGTATTACCTCCTCCCTTTTCATTTTTAAGGTCAGAGACAAAATGAAGAAGGAAATACTAGAATTAAACAAGCCCCACTTCACTTTTTTTTTAAAGGGAAATTAATTTTTTTTAGAGATAAGAAACCTACATCCTTCAGCTCAACATCTGACAATTCTGACATCAAAATGTCTCACATTTCAGCTTCACTTTTTCTTTAAGTACCTACAACAGTAAAA
Organism: Zosterops lateralis; assembly: GCF_965231275.1. NCBI lineage: Eukaryota > Metazoa > Chordata > Aves > Passeriformes > Zosteropidae > Zosterops > Zosterops lateralis. Next base: position 1,678,038 of record NC_139768.1, read on the forward strand.
GTTTGACAGAGGAAACAATGAAATTGAGAGAAAAGATAAAAAACTCTCTCCACCAAATACTGAAGCTGTAAGAACTAACAATTCCTACCCTGATCCTTCAGGTATAGCATATACCAAAATGGAATCCAAAACAAAGTAAAGTAATCCTTTAGGAAACCAAACACTCTTCTGGGCAAGAAAACCAAACCACCACAGTCCATCTATCCTCCAGCCTAGTCCCTGTTCCACTTTTCTTACATTTCCAATTCAGCTTAAAAGATTAAGTCACTGGGCTCCAAGTCTGCAAACATCATTTTCAGCTCCATAAAAACCAAATCATCATTAACAGTTGCACACTAATTGCTCACAGTCAAACATGATACGTTTCAGTTAACTATTCCGTGGCAGAGCTGCAGAACCTTATCTGCTATTTTTATGTTACTCAGAGCAGGATCTTGGTGTCCTACTGTAAATTCCTACCCTGAACAGATCCAGGGCAAAGCTGGCCCACAACCCAAGGATCATCTCCCCCAGGCTCCTCAACACCAGCCTGTGCCTGCAGTGGATCACACACCGTGACATGTGTCGGCTCCATGTGCTGCCGGGCTCTCCTGTGCCTTCCTGGGGATTAGGGAGCCTGCTAAAACCTCCTCTGCCTTCCAAAACCTCCTCTACCTTTCAAAACCTCCCTCCACGCAGGCAGCAGGGAGACAAGGGCACAGATGACACCTGCAACAGCCCAGGGTCTTTGAGAGTTGTCTTTACCATGCTGAGCTTGAATGAAACCAGGTGAACGGCACAACTGTTAGGAGAAAACTGAAGAACGCAAGAAGATAATCAATGTTAGGCTTGGTGTGCTAAAAAACCAGATCTCAATGGCAAAATGCTATCACATAGGCAAAATAAATGCTTACTCCTTCCTATGTAGTCATGGAGGAGTTGCCAGTGTTATATGTTAGCCCTAACTAACCTGAACTTTGGGTGAGTTTCTCTCTTAATTAAAGCCAAACAAAGTATCCTTCAAACTATAAACAAAAGGCATATGGCCTTCTACAGCCTTTGCAGCATGAAACCTTCATTGCTGTGCAAGTAGCTGTACAAGCCTTCACTTTTATACTGAGAAAAAACACGATTAGTATTCACAGAAAACAAATAAACAAACTATGTTTCTTTTACTATTAGGGTAATAATAAAATCAATTTTACTTGATCACGGCAAATATTAAAAGTATAGTCAGAAGCAATGAAATCTTGAGATCAGGCAGGTGGCACGATGCCATCTTTACATTCTTCTTGATTTCTCTTCCAACAGACACCAAGATGTGGTGGCAAGAAAAGGAAACATCAAGAATTGCTTGCAGGGCCTTCAGAGCCCTGCAGCTACAGAGAGCACATCCAATTATCAGGCTACAGCTCGGGGACAGATCGCTGACACAGGATGGAGGGAACAGTTTGTTAAGCTCATTATGAGCTGCTGCTCTGCCTGATGTCCCCGAGCCTTTGGAAACATTTATTATGGCTCCATTTACACCACCACCAATGTTCTCAAGCATCATCAGAGTGATCACTTCACTCTGCAGCTTGCAGTTGACCAGGCTTAAAGAGGTGCTGGTATCACATCCCCTGTTTCCAGGAAGAGATCCCAACTGAGACACAGAGTCATCTCTGGTTTAGTCAGAAAACCAGGAACTGCAGAGAAATCATGCTTTTTTCCAAACTAGAGAACAAATTTCATTATGCTTTGGAAATTAAATGTTTTGATTGGTAAGATGAAAAGGTTGCAGACTAAACTCCATTGATCCATTTTCTGTCTGACTGAAGAACTGTAGAACTCTGAAAAAAAAGTCCATGGAAACAAAATACACGATTTATGAAATGGGCAAAATTTATTTGAATTAAGTATCTATTTAATGCCTATGAGATCTTGAAAAGCAGTGCCTGTTAGCAGGTATGAAGAGAAGACAAGAAGACAGGAAGATGTGACTCCCAAGACCAGTTTTATGGTTGACAATCTCTAAAATAGCTAAAATTATAGAACCACATCCATAGCTATGGTTACAAATTCTTAAGTTTGAATTCTAAATTCAAATTCTAATTGAATTCCCAACAAGTCTGCATGCAGGTGGGACAGACAGTTTTTTACTCTTTGCAGATGTTTTAAGTGGCACCTTCTTTTGCAGAAAAAAACTCACAGAAAACCCTACAGTGATGGGAATTAATTTACTGCCATGACAGCACTATTTTCCTTAAGAATCTTTTGCTTGTCTTGTTTCCTTTTCCAGCACCCTGAATACCAAAATTCTAAGACAATTTACATGAAAATAATTGATTTGTTACTTAAAGTAAGTTCTCAATGACACTGTGTCTCCATTCCAGTTACCTATTCTTCTAAACATGAGACAGAAGATACCCCAGACACCTTTCCTGCTCTCAAATCACCTGGATGCATCTGTCAGTCTGGTAAAACTCACTGTTCAGCATCTCCAACAGACCATTTTTCTCATTCCCAGAGCCTAACAAGATTTCCGTGTTTTCAGACCGTGCTGCTGGCACAACATCCCCCAGTGCCTTGGCTGCAGCCCAGGAAAGGCTGAACCTGCCCAGGGTGTTATTGCTTCTAACCTTGCAGCCCTGCTTCAGTCACACAAGTAATTCCTCAGACACTTTTTCCACTGGGAGGATGTGCTTCTTCCAGGAGGCATTCTGAGAAGTTGTGTCATGTTGGTACACTTGGCAGATAGTGCATAATTTTTTAAATTTTCTAAAAAGTCCTTGTATTTAAATGGAAGTGGAAGCCTTTCACAGGGGTGCAGGCTGGCATGGCCACCTTCCCTTTTGTGCAGAAAACATTCACTGAATTAATCCCTTGCCTTTATCTCAGGCAATGTTTTTAGTGTTATGACAAGATGACTTTTGAAGTGGAGAAAAACACAACGGGCAGAAGAGCTGCTGCACTTTGTAGTGCAAGAGTTGTTGTGCAAAGTCCAATGAGAGACACATTCCTCCCCACTCCAAGCTCAGAAGGGCATCTGCTGCTCAGAGCAGCAAAAAAAGCCAGAAATAAACAACTCCTGAGTGTCATGGGCACCATGAGGGGCTCACACACACCACAAATACCTGTTGTCACCAACTTCTCCAGGGTGAGCTGTGATGGAAAAAAAAATTAAAGCTAACAATTGTCAAAACAAATGTATACGTGACACTAAGTCAGTCTGAATTGAGACAGAACTCATGAATATGCTGAAAATATTTAATATTTATAGAGCAGTTTCTTAAATGAAAATATGAACTAAGCATGAACTATAAGAACATTTTCCATCTAATTAATAAGATCTCAGCAGTTTGAGTCTGAAATGGCTTCCCTACCAACTGGTTTCTGCTTGCTGCATACTTGGGCCCACTTGAAAGGTATGAACCTTAGGAGGGTTTTTTTTTTCTTCCACAAGCACTGACCAACTGTTTCCAATGCAAAGTTACTTCAACTTTTTAACCATGAAAACTAAGAAGCACTCAAAATTATGATCTTTTAAAAACTGTTCATTGTACAAGGCCATGAAGAAAGAATGATTTTATAAGTATGGATTGCAAACTCCAGTGTTGTGTAGAAAAGGGGAATAATAAAGGGAAAAAAAGCTCCACGTTCTCTGTATATGGACGTACAAAGTATAAACTACCCTGTCATTAAGAAAAATATGTTGAAGAAATCAGATTCTTTCCTAAACACCAGGGTATTTTTCTGTATTGCCATTTTAACAAACACGTATAAACACTGAGATTTAAAGAGAATTTCAACCACTTCAGACTTTTGAAAAACACCTCAGGAAAAATCCAACAAGCCACCACTAAAGAAGGAGCAGCTGAAAAGACAAAAAAAAAAAAAAAAAAAAAAAAAGAGAGAGAGAGAGAGAGAGAGAGAACAACCATCACACCAGTTGGAACATGGGCTAGTGATACAGCAAGAAAACTCTGTGTGTAAAGGGAAAGGGGATATCTCCAAAAGGGGAAAACTTACCAAAAAGCAACTAAAGAAGAGAGGAGCTGTGGATAAACCCCAGCCATCTACTTGATGTGGATAAACCCATCATAACTACCACCATCCAAACAAACCTCCTAACACTGAAATTCTATGGGCACACGTATTTTCTGGCAGACCTTTCCCCTTCTCTGCTATCAGTTCCTTAATGTTTTGACCCAGCCAGAGCACAGCTGCAGTTCTTTTTAATCATGGCTGCTGCCAGCTGTCTCCTAAAACTGCCAAATGCTCAGGCCTCATTCAGGTTCCCCCAATCCTGCTCCAGTTTTGGACAGAAAATGACTAAACTGAAATTCTTCCTCACAAAGTAAATAAGTTCCTCTCAAAAACTCTGCAGAGGAAGAAAAGATATTACTCTGGCCCAACTATTATCTTCAATGTCCATGTCAGTGTTAAACACAAACCAGAAGTTTAAAACCAATTTGAAAGGAATACCCTGACGATCTGGTGGTCAAACACAATTATGTAACGAACCTGCATTTGGGAATTTAAACTGAACTCTAAAGATAGGGCTCCCCACCCACACAAGCAGGATGCAGAGGCTTTGCACACACAGTCACTAAGGTACTATCAGGATAGTGTGTCAGGAACAGACTCAGTGACTTCAACCCTCTCCTTCCTCAAGGGCATCCATTTTCTGCAGTTTACTCTGTGCTTTTCCAGCAGCCAACCACAACTACATTCTGCATCCTGGGCCAAGAAGTGGCTGAGTGTGCTCAGCGATATCCCTTTGCTCCTGCTCTGCATGAGCACAACTTCTTAAGAACTACACTTGCCATTTTGATTTGCTACTTAGAAGTGCCCCAGCCCCGAGTGAAAAATGAGGGCATTAAGAACTACCTAGAAAAACAAAAGAATCAAACAGCAGTCAACAGACAAATGCTCTCTTATAGCACCAAGAGCAAAACTACTGCCAGAACAAGACCTGTTTGAATAGCAGCACATAGTAACAAATGACAAGATGAGGAATAGCTGTTTTCATTATTGCTCTAAATGTTAAGGAGAAAAAAAAAATAATTTGTTCTTTTAATCTTAAAGAGCCCCCTCAAAGGTCACTGCCAACACAACAAGCACAAAATCTGTACTTAACATTACAACACAGCAGAAAGGGACACAATTCCTGTGCCCTTCTGTAGTCTGGAGAGATATTTTAAGTCATTCTGTTTCTCCACAGCAAGCAAAACACATTTTCAAGAAATAAATTCACAAGCTCTAAAACAAACCAGACTTAATCCATGCCCAATTAAAATACTTCTCCATTAATGCATGATTAAATACCTATTTTTTTTCACTCAGAATTAACGCAGAAAAGGAATATGAAGTATGCAGAGATGAGAAACATCTCTGTACCCAAAAGCCTTCTCTTACTTCCTAGCTACCAAGTTCCCCCTACCTTCACAAAGATGACCTAACAGTGACTATTAATACTGAAGAGCCTTTCATTGTTTCAAATTTACCTAAACCCCCATCTGCAAATTACCTGCTACATCCAGGATTAGTCATAGACGCTCTTCAGACAGTGTTAAGTCTTGATCAAGCAACATTAGGGTAAGATTATGAGCAGCTTTCCACATTAAGAGCTTCTCAAAGCCTTTAAAATGAGATTGTTACAAGCACTAGCTGAAGGCTATTAAAAAAAAAAAAAAGACCAGAAAGTTCTACCATTTTAAATAAAAGATACAGAATCTCAACTGTGTTACATGGCTGCCCAACTGCTAAAACAAACTCCCAACTCAACTGCTTTTTAATACCAAACATTAGCTAAAATTAACTGACATTGCACCACCTCCATTTTAATGCCCAAAGAAATGGCCACTGAGGCAGGATAATACAAGTGGAGCAGAATTAACTGCACCTCTCAGTGCATATCCATGGTAAGTCACATTTTTCAACTCAGCCTTACTCCTAGCATTCTCTTCACCCAGGCTAAGAATTAAGATACAAAGATGGCTCATCCTCTCTGGGTGTCCTGAGATCTCTATTCATGCACTGTCTAGGCAGTATGAGGACAAGGACAAGCAAACTGCACTTTAAAACAAATTAACAAGCACTTTATTCAACATCAGTATACCAGCACAGGCTGGTTTCCCATACCCAGAGATACACTGCTGTATGTGGGTTAAGGCTGAGCTCACATTGCACTCTGTCTTCCTTACACCGGGAATATTCATTGCTGTCTTCCTTACCCTGGGAATATTCATGTTCCTCTACCTGCTCGCTTCCCCTCCCACCCCCAGCCCTTTCTTCCCTAATCAGGAATAGCCCAGCTTGCTGTCCCAAGGATCTATAAGGCCTTTGGACGGCTCTGGTTGAACCTGGTGGAGTTCAAGAGTCACCAGGAAGGGGAAAATCATTATGGGGAGGGTGAGGACACGTGAGCAGTTGAGGTACACACACACTTACACTCTACCCCAAATCAATCAAATTAACTCTCTGGAGTTTTGAAAGAGCCTCCCCATTAAACTTTACTCAACAGTCACTACAACAAAGAAGCCTTTGAAGTACCTGCATTTACCCTGGCTGACTATACACCACTATCTCTAATTGCTCAGTGTGCTGAGCAACGTCCTCTGAGACAACGAGACAACTTTTATTTGTTTTGGATCAGTTTACACACAAGCATAACAGCAGCTTAAACCATCCAAGTTTTATTTACACTAACGAAAAGAAACGCTATCACCAAGGCTGCAGTCTTTAAATAAGGGTAAGGAAACCAAAGATCTTCCTGGGATGCTCTGCAAAGATTCATCCTTGACTGAATTTCATTTCTGAAGAAAGATACGGAAAGGGTTTTTATCTTCATCTGACTGGGTATCAACAGAATGTAATAGACTGAAAGAACAGAACCATCAGACCAAGATACACCTTGTCCTTCACTACCTGTGGCTGAACTGCAATCAGTAACAAACACTTCAGAGAACAGAATTCCTTCACTAAACTGCTGTTCAAGTAACCTCCCCCTCTGCACTCAGACCACCACCACACCCAAAGGCTGGACAGACTTATCCACCAAGATTCATCAGCTCCCTTCTCTGCAGAGCTGTGTATCTGTGATATGCACAGTACTGGCTAGCAAGGAGCTCTAGATTTTAAATAAGCATCAAATTAGCGAGTTTTTCTGGGCTAAATATTTTATTATTTTCCACAGGACTGGAATCAGGAAGCACCAGTGAAACTGCTCAAGTCTGTTCCTCTTGGCCTTTCACAAAGTATGAATTTTCAGAGCTCTCTCACTTTCTTTTCCAACCTGAAAAATACTGTTCTGACAAAAGTTGTCTACAAGGAACCATTTCACTGTAAAACCTGTTCTACTACAATCCCTCATTAACAACCAAGGAAACTCATTACTATTTCTTTCTCTTAGAAATATTGGAGAATACACTTACTCCATTTCTTATGAAAACTATATTCAACCTTTAAAATCCCATAAATTTTATTTCCAGTCTGAAGATGAATCATAGTTATAGACAGCTGCTGAAAATCCTATGAAAGCAAGAAATATTTTAGCAGCTAAAATAAAGAGCAAGATCAAAAGACAACTACACATCCTACCAATGTGTCTGTCAAACTACAGCTCAGATCAGCATTTCCTGGGTTTTCTTGAATTAGATCCCTAACATATATATTAAAATTAACTGAACTGTGACTAACTCCTAGTATTCGGTATCTTCTTGTTTACTGCATTAAGTGCACTTAAATTTCCAATCCCTGGGTTAACTATATTTGAGAAGTGAAAGTTATGTAAGTTCTTCTCATTAAAATTGATTTTGATAACCCAGAGCAAGTCAGTAGGTGTCATCTTCATCTAGGTTCATCTAAAGTGATCTTCCACCCAATTATAGAAGCTGTGCTTTAATCAGCCCATTATACAAAAGCCTCTCATGAGATGTAACAACATCTGATCTTTTCCAAGAATGACTTGAAGAAAATCACAGTGATGTTCAGCTCAATGAGAACTCCCCTTGAAAAGTATTAAGCTACCTTACAAACACTCCAGAGCCCAAAAACACCTCCACAAGGAAGTCTGACAATGCAATTTCACAGGTCTGAAGTTTTTTAGATACACGTTGACATGGTTGTGTTGTGCTAATTACAAACAGAAAATGTTTTTGCAGCTCAAGTTCAGAAAACTACTTTTTCCACCCAGATAATGAAACAAAGCGTGGTCCAAGCTGTATCTGCACCTTCATGCCTGTAAACACATAATCACACTAAATTCTACCATTAATTCATCACTGTTCAAAATGCATGCTTAAAAACCACAAATGCACTGAGCAATTGTAGAAAAGGAATGTTATTATTCCATTATTTTGTGGAATAACTGGACTGAGTGGACTGCACTGAAGTTACAGCCCCGTACCTCGATGTGCAGGCACAGATTACAGAGCCACAGGCCTCAGAGCAGGGGGGAAAATGCAGAATGTTTTAGTCAGAATATCCTCTACAATTGTCTATAATTAAGAATTGCCCCACAGTTTTATCAGAACCCTTAATCATAACACAAAGTCTAAAGGGAGATTAGCAAAAATCAGAGGGAAACAGAAGCATAGGGACAGTTGAGCAAACACACCTGCAGCTGCAAGTTTAGCACTGCTGCCCTTGCATTCTCCATCTTCCACACTTCTGCTTGTGCTCTTCTCTTTCAAGAGAGGAACAGTATTGTCAAAAGGTATGCACTTGCTGGAGACAACGTTTTCTCCACTGTCTGGCTGATTAATTCTGCTGTTTGCTTCAAGTAGAGGAGTGAAGTCCTCAGACTGAGCAGCTTCACCAGGTTCCAGCTGAGAGGAGCTTTTAGCCTGTGAGACATTCTTTGAAGACACAGGAAGAGATTCTTCATCGCTGTCAAATCCAAATGGATCCTCTGTTACCTCATCTTCAACTTTGGGTTTCTTAGGAACATCAGAAACATCTGGTTTGACACTGGGCCTCTTCTGCCCTAATTTGGCCATGAAGGTGGTTTCTCCCCATTTTGTACTGAGGGTGGTCCGTTTGTTGGAAAACACTTCATCAAACTTGGAACTGCCATTTCCCCCTTTCCGGCTGTAGGTCTTTCCAAATCGGGAGGTCATTTTGGCTCCTGTTTCATATTCTCTGGTGTGAAAGAGAGAAAGAAGAAACATCAATTCAACAACCTCCCAGTACAAATGATTGTTACCTCCACCATTTATTGAGCTGATGAACACCAGGCATATACATTGCACACAACAGATCCATCATCTGCTTCTTCCTAGGCTCACTCATTCATGTGTGATTGTCATTATGGCACAAAGTTCTGCACTAAGCATCCACTAAAATATATATATAAATAATAATATAAATAAAATAAAATATAAAATCTAAATTCAGTTGCTTACACATTTACAAACCAATGGCACAACGAGTCCTCAAGAAAAATCTTCTAAGAATGGTACTGCTTTGCGCTAATTTTATATTTTCGAGTACAGAAGGCACTATCATAAACATCATGAAACAATTCAGCAGCGTTTTCACCACATCTGAACACGCAGCTCCCTCCTGGAGCCCAATAGCAAAGCACAAAAATGGCCTAAAAAGACCTTTTGCCAGAGGTCTTCAACTTCTTTACTTCAACTACTAGGCAAAAGACAATATAAACCCCAAATTCTCATAACTGTTTTGTGAACCACTATTTCTCTCTTTTTGGCCCAAACATGGATAGGAAATTGCAATTCTTTATAGTCAGCCTGAATCTAATCAAGTCCATCCTTCTCTCTGAAATTCCTCTCCATACTGGGAAAAAGTCTGTTTAAAAAGACAAGCTACAGAATCAACACAAGCTAGCTTTTGAAGTGTTAACTAAGTTCATATAAAGTATATGAAAAATGGCAGTTAAAATATTTTTATTGAACTTCTCACGATCTATTTGTTCCAAACAACTGCTTTATTATTATTCCCCAAATATGTGCTATAACGTCATTCCTGTTTTAATTTTCATCTCAACACTCAGAGTTTCTCAACCTGAAGTATTAGTCTTGCTTCTGCCAAAACTGCCAAATTCTGCTTTCCAGAAATGTCCCTCTATCACTTTATTCTATTTTCTATTTCCTATCTACATGTACTTTAAAAAGCAAACAGCAAATTAAATTTAAATTACCCGTTTTATTTAGGTGATGCTTGTAAATATTTGTAACCGTAACTAAAATATTTTAGACCAGAAAGGCCAGGGTTTTGAGCTCTAGAAACTAAAGCAAATTATTTATTAATATCTCAGTTTCTAACAACTTATAGGAAAGAAAAAATTACTTCACTCACCACTAGCACATTTGCCTCTCCTAAACCCTCAAGATTGAAATAAGTATTTATTATATTAAGCATAATAAGAAGTGCTCAAATAAGTATTTTTGACACTGCATTTCCAGCCTGTGCAAAGATAATGACAGATTTTAATTACAGCTCCAAAGAGAAAATTCCTGTAGTCAAGAGGAGTTCATTTCCAGAAAGCAGAATCACATTTTCCTATTTATAAATTTTAAAATAAAGTTCATCTCATAAGAAGTTTTAAAACAAAATATAAAACCCAAATGAATACTCACTACAATGTGTGAAGGTTAAAAGATGAGCATCAGGAAAATATAAATATGCTATAAACTCCTATCTTAGATTGAGATTAAATTTAAGGACATAAAGAGGTGCCTCCTTACACGAGAGCATCAGGATTTTTACTCTTTACTTACAATTTGCTCTTGGTTTTTCACTCAGAGTTTCAATCTCGGCCGATTTCACTGTGTTTCCACCCCCTGCCTCCCTCTCCCGCATGGTGCCGCACCATTCGGAGGAAATACAGGGAAAACCCCAAACACATTTCTCCCGCATTTCCCTGCCCCAACTCTGAGCACCAGCCGGAGACAAAAACCCCGGTAATTCCCCAGGATCTCCATCAGCCACCCCTGCTCATCGCTCCTCTCTACACCGCTCCTCTTACATAACCAAAGGCAAGAAAAAATAGGTTAAATGCAGGGAGGCAGAAGGAGCTGATGAAATCCCACGGTGACAGTTTCTTTTTTTCCTCCCTCCCCCCGCGGCTGGGGGGGGTTTGAGCGGAACCGGCTCACCCCAGCGCTCCCTGATGTCATTTCCCTTCCCGCCCGTGGCCTCCTCCGCCCCGCCGCCCCGCCGCCCCGCATTACACATTACCCATTACACGTTACACAAGTGCCCGGGGCGGCCCCGGCCCGGCCGCGCTTCACCCCGGGCCAACTCCCGCCCCGCCGCTCGGCCCGGCCCGGCCCGGCGGCCCCGCTCGCCCCTCAGGCGGTGCTGCTCCCCGCGGGGTGCGGGCCCCGCTCTATGGCTCGTGTGGCCCCGCCGCCCCCCGGCCCGGACCCACCTCGGCGGCAGCGGGGGCGGCGGTGCCGGGCGCGGGCCCGGCCGATGTGGCTCCGGCCGCGGCTTGGGGCCGCCGAAGCGCCGCCTGCGAAAGGCGCTGGGCCCTGCGGGACGCCTCCGCCCCTCCGGCGGCGGGAGCCTCTCGGGGTGTCGCGGGCGTCAGGGCCCCCGGCGCCGCCTCCTCCGGCGGCGCTTCCTCCGCGCCGGGATTATCGCCGCGCTCGGGACGGGCCCCGGGACCATCTCTCCGCCATTTGCCCCCGCTCCTTCCTGCCGTCACCGTGCGCGCCCCGCCCCGCGCCGCCGCCGCCAATCGCCGCGCGCCTCGCTCGGCCGCCCGCGCCGCCTCCGCGCCTGCGCCCGGCCCCGCGGTGCCCGCCGGGAGTTGTAGTTCGCGGCGCGGCGCGGGCCTCGCCGGGCCTGGGCACGGCCCCCGGAGCTGGAGGGCGGGTCCCCGCGGCGGGGCGGCCTGAGCCGGGATAGAACGGGGTATCCCGCCTGGTGACAGCCGCCGCCGCCGCCGGGGAGGCTCTAAAGGCGGGCCCAGGTGGGTGTCCTCTCCCGGCGCACGTCGAGGGGCTCGGAGGGCCCGGCCGGCCCGGGGCTGTGCGCGGTCAGAACCCGGCCCCGGAGCCGGGCAAGGCGGCCCTGAGCGCACTCCAGTGAAAGTTTCAGTGCCTGGTGCGGGGCGCAGGAGCCCCGGGCGCTCCCGCTGTACTCACGGTGGGTGCCCGGTGCCATCCGCTCCCGAGAGGAAACACGGGCCGGGAACCAACACCGTGCCCGCTGTGAGATTGTGCCTTTCACAAGCTCCCACTGCCACAGGCTGCTACAGCCACCCACTCGCCGGAGATTTATGCACACCTTTGAGGCTTTCATTAATGATATGTGCTGTGCAGAGGGGAAAAAACGCTCCACGAGGATTTTGTCGTGCGGCAAAATGTGTATGGGGCATCAAACAGTCACCAAATCCAACATTTTATAGTTTGTAGGCAATAGTCCATAAAATCCTTGTGGGATAGAAAACTAGAGATGAATGACCAGAAAAACATTTAAAAACCAACATCACACAAATGGAATTTGGTCACTTTTCAGAGGAGTGAGTAACTCAGAAAAGTCAAATGAAATTCTACAATCCTGGAGTCCAGAATGGTTTCACAACAGTCTCACACTCAAACCATTGTCTGAGGCTTTACAATACAAGTCCCAAATGCAGAACTAATTAAAAGGCTGATTTCACTGTGCAGGAGAGATCAGAGTTGTCTCAATACCTCTGGTTTTTTTCTTAATTTTACATTTATCCAATGCCAAATCACTGCCTCACAGTAAGAAGATGCCAGACCATGGTTCTGTTTAGTGATCCTTTGAGTCAATCTGGTATTTGCCTCATCCCTACTGATGTGTTGGAGCTTTCAGGCATCACTTTTGAAGCACAAACATGCTGTGAAGGTGCTCTCTAAAGCCACTATACAACTGCTGCTGGAGAAAGCGGAGATAAAACCAGTGGGGCCTTGCAAGGAGAAGTACAAGCTCCATTTGGAATGTGGTTAAGGCTTGTGTTGTGTTTCAGACAAGGCTTACAAGCTCATCTCTATCTCACCACCCAACTCAGTAACTGAAGAGCTGCTGAAAAACAGACTACAAACTTTAAAATTTGTAATTTAGTACAAAAAGTGAGGAGATTGTTCTCCTGAGAGTGTTCTTGATCAGAGCTACTGAACAGCTCATTTAAACTCTCAGAGTAAAATGGATGGCTAAACCTGTTTGAGTTTGCATAGTCTTGTTTGGTGACTGATCTGTTAGACAAAGAGGAGAACACAACTGTGAGAGCTCCAAACACTGAGGCTTGAGAAGTTCTTTCCAACATCACAGTCTGTCCTGAGAACCAGAAAAAGTGAAGAAAATGGCCAGAGTAAGGAAGTAACACCAAGAAGCTATTAGGAAATAGTTTCTATTTTAATCTGAAGTTCGTGGAGTGGAAATTAAATGAGATCTGTTTCCACTGTAAAGCCTGGGCTACCTAAGTCACTTATACAGTAATGCAGAGAATTTTGCAGTCTAATGATGGTAATTGGATGTCATTTGAAAGCTCTTACACACCTTACACCCCTGGGCTAGCTTCATATTTCCAGCCGTATTTCCAGTCTTTGTAGAAACCCCACACAGAGTAAGCCAAGCCACTGCAGATTCATGGTCAGGAGGGAATTTCCCATGACTAACAGAGGATAAATTAAACTCATTTATGTGCTGCCTGGCCTATCCTGGGTACCAGCACAAGTCTGTAAGTGAAGCCTTTTACTAGGATGAAGCACAAACCTCGTTGTGTTCAAGAACAGCAGAGATGTGCCAGTTTTACTGCCCCAACATACTTTAGATACTTGGAAAATTTGACACCCTGTATCTTAATAAACTTGGCAGTTAACACATTAAGCTTTGCTATTTCCATTTGCATTTGGCTCACCTCAAATATGCAAGTACCATGGCAGAGCAAATAAACCCCAATCCCATCTGTGTTTGGCAGTAGGTATGTTTTATTCTCAGAGGGTGGAATTTAACAGGCATTTCATGCTTTTTTGTGAAATTATATTACTGGTAGTTGCCATCTCCCTTCACACAAAAATATTCCCCAAAACAAAACACCAACCACACAAATCCTCTCAAAAAAAAAAAAAAAAAAAAAAAAAGCAGCCCATGAAACACTCCACTCTGGCATTTGTGTTCATGAGAACAGCAGTGTGAGATAAGCAGCCATCTTCAAATTGGAGTTTTTCTACCTTAAAAATTTTTGTGGAAAGTCAAAGTGAATCCTACAGCTTCCCATTACTGCTCTCCCCCCACCCCCCAAAGAGAAACCATCATCTTTGCTGTTTATAATAAAGTCAGAAAGCCCTGAAAAACACAGCTCACATACATCAAAGATGGATCTAAAATAGGTAAAAGCATAGTAGCAGGAGGAACACATAAGAGGGACAGAACAGTTATTTGGATACATCCTATCTTAATACACCCTGGACTCCTCTCAGTTCTCTCTTTGAGGTTCTGTGCCAGGACCTGTGCAGGCCAAACAATACAGAATTTTCCTGCAGCCTAGTACAGACCCTTTCAAAAACATTAAAACATTTTAAACTGTTTCAGTTTCTTCCAAAACAAAAGGGAGGCAATGCAGTAGGAAAACAGGTGGTTCCCCATGCAGTAGATACTCTTGGGGCAGAGGGAGACAGTCACATCCTTCCAGGAGCTGTCAGGAAGGTTTCTCAGTGCTGCCTCATGGACAAAAACATAGTATTTCACAGTAACAGAAGCATAACTGAGGCTACAGGTTTTAAAGGGACCATAGCAGTAGATATCCTTTATATCAAGTACATGAATTAGCACCGTAATTCACCCTTGCTCCAGTCCTTTTCCCACAGAAAAGGAATAAGCTGATAACCCATTGCCCTGTTTCCCTGTGAAGCACTGTCCAAGAAGCAAATACAGATCACAGGAAAGCTCTCCCCATTGCTCCTCGTGCCTAAACTGCTCTGTTCACAACTGTGAAAGCCTCTCAGTCCACTCCTCCTTCTCTGCCTCTTCCCTGTTCTTCTGCACCTCAGCCTAGTCACTATTTGCCTTCCAAGTCCTCAGCTTCCTGTAGTACTTCCTTCCTTCCTTGCCTGTTTCTCAGGTGCGCAGGGATGGGGGTGAAGAGGATGTCCTGCTGCACTCACAGCTGCTGCAGTGCTTTCCCAGTCAGCACCACCTACAATGCTAAACACACACATTTGGTGCTTTTTCTTTGCCAAAAGTCACCGTGCTCCTGTTGCTGCCCTTCCAATGTCACGGGCACACAGGGGTGAGAGCACAGGGCCCTTTGTCATTTCCACTCACTGGGGTGAGAATTTCTCCCTTGATATTTGCACAGCAAAGGCCAGGGGAGCGGGAAGAGACACGCCAAGTAACTAATTACATATTTTAGCCACTTTCTCCTAAAATAATGACTTAGACTTTAGTATTGATGTTAACATGCTGGAGGAAGGGCAGCAGCACCAGCCCCAGCAGCAGCACAGGGCAGGAACAGCAGGGTTGTACTGAGAGCTGCAGTGGCTGCACAGGGTTCACCCAGGCTGGATGCCAGGTGTCCACCAAAGCCACTCTGTCACTGCCCTCCTCAACTAGACAGGGGAGAGAAGATATAACAGAAGGCTCATGGGTTAAGAAAAAGTCAGGGAAAGATCACTCACCAATTACTGTCACAAGCAAAACAGGATTGATCTGGGAAGAGCAGTTAAATTTATTACCAATCAAGTCAGAGTAGGATAATGAGAAATAAAACCAAAATCTTAAAACACCTTCCCTGCATCCTCCCTCTTCGCAGGCTTAACTTTGCTGTCAGTTTTCTCTGTCTCCTTCCCCTCTCACGTATTCCTCTCTCCAGCTGCAGTTTGGAAGTTTTCTTCCCTTCTTATACCTGACCACCATCACTGTTGGGCTTGGCCTTTGCCGGGGTGGGTCCATCTGGGCTGTATCAGACACAAGGAAAGCTTCTGGCAGCCTCTCACAGAAGCCACTCCTGCTACCAAAACCTTGCCATGCAAAGCATACAGTACAGGGGCAGGGAAAGAGGGGAGAGATCTGCAACCAGTGTACAGCAAAGTATAATTTCTGTCAAGAATATGGCTTTTCTTAGTGAGGTATTTCCAATGGATAATGTACTGCTCATTTCTGACACTGAACCCTGAGAAGAAGGACTAAAAGGCACTCAAACAAGGGATCTTTATATGGCTTTGGATCATAATTTTCAGTAGCTGCCTTTTCATATGTGGAGGTCAAGCCAAGGCATTAAGTTTAGTAACCAAAAGGTGAAAACAAACACTGCTGGACAGACCAAAGGAATGCTTGTATGAGTGCAGCAAAGGGCCAGTTCTCCACGATTTAAAAAATAAAAGTTCCCTGGATCACAGCATTACTAAATCAGGCCCAGACAGCAGAAAAAGCTGTGCTACTCCACCTTCTCCCTGGCCTGCACACCCATCTGTTGCAATCATGCAAGAGGCAGCACTGGCCCTGCAATGTCAGAGCCTCTGGAAAGACTCGTTTTACTCGATGAACCATCAGCAGTCGTTCACCTACGGCGAAATTCTCACTGGTTTTCTGTGCAGCTTTTTTTCCCTAGGTGCTCAGCCTGTAAGTCTACTGGAAAAACCTGTGGTGAAACACTAGTGGGAAAGCAGAAAGCAGCTTTCACCTTGTTATAACCATCAAGGTCAGGGCTTTATTCTGCTATGCAGTATGTTCCCATCAAGCTCTGCTGAGAAAGTAACCACCTGTGCTGTTTCCCACTGAGGATTTTATGATGTGCCAACATGTTTCAGGAGAAAAAAAACCAAAAACAACAACAACAAAAAAAACCCCAAAAAACCAACAAAACCCAAAACAAAGGCATTTGTAGTGAGGATGTAGTTTCACTGTAAAATGCACAAGGAAAGTCTAGGTTCCTCCATCCTTTGAACAAAGCAAGTTCCCATTGCTGTATAAGGAATAAAAGGCTGCTGTCTCTCTCAAATACCTGAGATCTCTCACAGCCTTGTAGGATGACCAGACTGAATATCAACCTTTCCTTCTTCCTGATTTTTTTTGATTCCTTTTAAGATCTCTCTGCTTCACATTATTGTTGAAGTTCTGTCTGTCTTTATAGCAACAGCCTTTAAGGAAAGCTACCAAAGTGTGTCAACATAGTGCTTGTTGAGGAAAGAAAAACATGGGAACCCATCAAGAAAGTGGTTCTTATAACATGCTCATTGGTGCAACTGTCATTTTTCTATTCTATTCTTCCTCCAGCAATAGAGGAGCAGCCATTTCTATTGCTTATTTTGTTACTTTGCTTCCTTCATCCAGTCTTTTAAAAAGGGCAGGTATGTGACCAACACTTTATCTTCCTTTGTCCTCTTAGTTTTGATTATTGAGTTTGCATCTGGCTGTCATATGGAGATGCTGTAACATTACCTTGAGTTTTAATTTATAAGAGTTTTGTTTTCACCTTTGTATTTCCCAGGCACTTGCTTCTACTTTTTAAAAAGAGGCCAGTAATTAAGCACTTCTAGAGTAGTTGCAAACTATTAAAGCCCAGCAGTATCAGGTCAACAAATCTGTTGGTACACTGGAACCAGGATGTGTGAGCAATCCTGCAAAGGACAGCAACACCAACTACAGTTGGAGAAGAAAATCCACAGGGAATTAATACTTGTGTAACTAATGAGGTCTGGATGGACGTGTCCCTGAACATCATGACAGAATTAATGTACTAGCTAGCAAATTAGGCTCATAAAATGAAAATTGAAAAAAAAAAAAAACAAAAAACAAACCTAAATGAAGATTTCCTCACGGGAATGTAGGAGGCAACAAAATATCAGTTAGTGACTTCATTAGTTTCCTGCCAGAATACAGCCTTGAACAAATTAGTTTCACCTTTACTCAGCCTACAGTGCAGCAGCACAAAGAAAGCTGTTATGTGTTGCACAAGAGCCCAGTAGGTCCAGGGCTTTACACTGTGCCAGTTTTGCAGCCCTGGGCACACTGAAGGTTCCCTGCCCATGATACAACCGTGTCCCATGGAATGAGCAAAGATCACACACAGCGTGAAACAGAGGGGCTGTTAATGAGGGGTGGCAGAGTTCACTCAGGAAAGTAGCTCATGATAACAAAAGGCTGAAAACATCTGTGCATTGCCTGGTTCTTTAGACCAGTCACGGAAGTGACTCATTACTGGATCAGCCACATGTGAGGGCAGCAGAGCAGGCAGTGCATTGACTGTCCAAACTCACGTTATTATTCTAATAATACACTGGCCTGCAGGCAGCCTCCTTATGCTAGACTTCTCTGCTGGATCTGTGACCTTGAAATCCTGAGATAAATGTTGATTGTGCAGCACAGTCTTGTTTTTTTTTTTTTTTTTTTTTTTTTTTTTGGTAAACATTTGAAAGAAATTGGAGGAGTTATTGATGCAAGAGTTTAGGCTCAAACTAAGATGGTTTGACTAAATCAAAATGTCCCCCCCAGTGGTTTTTATAAAGAATAAGCCTTGTACCATGGCTTGGGGAAAACAAAATTCCCCTTTTATCTTTTCTTGATGATACCGAGTGGCCTGAACAGCATGCCAGTGTCTGCTTGGTGCTTTTTTTGTGCCTTTCAGATGGTAGGTACTTAAGCATACTTGAAAGCTCATCTCAATCAAAACACCTCTGCTGATGGGCTGTCAAGCAAACACACAGCAGACAGGAACTACAGCTTATTCAAAAGGAAAAAATCATTCCATGCTCTACTTCAGCTCAATTCCAAGCAGTCTTCATCAGCACAGTGTGGTGTCTCCTAATGTAAAGTGTAAGAAATTTTGCTCCTTAAATGCTTTCTCAGTCTTGCAGAGAGCTGATGGTCCTTCCTGTCCCAATCAGTTCCCAGACTCTCATTTTCAACACTCCCAAAAAAGGGAGGAAAAAAAGTATTTAGGTCTTTTGGCTTAATTTTCCATTTTCTCCCCACCACTAAATATAAGATTGGGCAAGGCTTGAGTAATCCTACAGGCACTGCTAAGTGGTTTCATCTTGGTATAAAATAGTCGCTTTGGTCATTGTCAATTTGGACCAGATTCAGTCATGCTGCAGAGGGGGAAAACATCAGAATCTTTCCCAAATCATTGAATTATCCACTAACAGTTATTAGTACCTAAGGCAGGAAAACACAGTTGATCACAGTTGTTCATTTTTATTGTACCTGCATCATCATGTACAAATACTGAATGTTCCTCTGTGAATAAAGGTTCGATTAAGCAGAGATGTTTTAAAGCAGTAACAGCTCTCTGCTGGACTCCAGTGACACCTACTGGTAAACCAAGAGGTTCCCAAACATTGAAAATGCAGCAGCATTAATTTATGCAGCTGCCCTTAGGATCACTAATAATTTTTTGGCAGCTCAGGCTATGAACCTCCCTACAATCAGGTGTCAGAGTTAATGAAACAGTGTATTTATTTTTCAAAACTAGATTTTGACTTCATCTGATTATTAACTGCTTGAAACTGCATTTTTATCACTCTGAAGGCATTGTCAAGTCATATATTTTGCTACTGGCAGCTGTTGATTAGGATAGGCCAGTTGATTTTTTGGCTTGCTGGAGTGCACTGGGACATATTTCCAATTTTCCTATTAGTGATTTTATTAAATAACTATAGTCAATAAGTAAGTAATTTAATCTATCTCCATTTGCTTTCAGGTGCATTCCTTTTAGCACAGATTTCAAAAATGAAGCTCTCATGAGTAGAACAACTGACTGAGCTCATGGCTTTGCTTCTGACACCTCCCTGCTGTTTGTAGTGCTGAATTGGTTTGTCACAGCTGTGTCAGTCTGGCAGGTCATACAGATATTCCTGCATGTCATTTCAGCCAGCACTTGTAAAAGAATAAACACCAAGAAACTCCCTAAGTGACAGCTGTGGGATCAGAATTTCAATAAAACTTCACAAGATGCAAGGCTTTACTCACATAATATGGATGCAATATGCATGATGTACACTCAGACACCTCAGCTGCCAGTTGGGACAAGCAGAAGCAACACAGCGAGGAAAAGCAGTACTACAGCTCTGGGCACCAGACTCACCTCTCCCTCTTCTTCTCATCTCATCCCTTTCTACATTGGGATCCATTGTGCAAACTATTTCAGTGTATGGACATGAATATTTCTGTTTGAGACAATCTGTGACTGAGGGATTCCTTCTGTGATGACAGGGAAATAACACATGCAAGGTTTTTAAACCACGGTCTCACCAAACAACTGGCCATAAACATCACTGATGGAGCTCTAGACAACCCCATTGCATTAGGAAAATTCCCCTTACTACCTCTGGTAGGGTTAGAATTGTCTTAATTTCATCTCTAACACTGAGGTCCTTTCAGACATGGCTGAACAAAGCCTTGGAGTTTTACCTCTTTGTCCTGCATATCCTTCCTTTGAGGAACTGAAGCTTCCTGTCCAAAAGTCTATTTTGGTTAAGTCTGACAGTCTCCAGTGCAAACTGTCCCAGGAAAACAAAAACACTTTGTTATGGAGTGGTGAGGCCACCTGGCAATGAACACCCACCACCACAAATCAGCACAACTCTCAAAGCCTCAGCCCAGGAATCTCAGAACAAAGAATGCACAGATTTTATTATTTTGGGTTTTTTAGTACCAAAGTTCAAGTTGAAAAATCACTTCTGACAGAACACATCAGCCAGATTTGCACAGGCAGGAATATTGTTACAGGTTACTGGAAAGCAGACAGACAGGACACTTTGGGTTTATGGTAGAAAACTTGCTAATTAAATACTGTTCCCAGTACTCAATAACAATTTCTAAGCTGGACTATAAAGACAACAGTTTCTAAAGCAACTACAGAAGCATTTTTAGAAGTCAGGCTATAAATCTGCTAAGCAATAGTTCAATATCGATTTTACAAGCACATCCATAATAATTTACAGGCTTACAAACCTGTAAACATAATTAGAATAGGAAGATTTTAGAGAAATTGCAGTATGTTGCAACTTCAAGATCAGCTCTAAGAATGTTGTTTTGGTTTTTTTGGATTTTTTTTTTTTTAAACATGATGCATTAAACTTTATCAGAGCAGAACTATGCACAATCCCATGGAAATGAGGTGTTCAGATGTTGCTCCCTGGCACCCTGCATTTGGCCCCTGGGTTAACCATAACTTCTGTGAAGTGCACAGTGTTGACAAACTGATGGGAAGCTATCGTGGTGATGAGCAAATGCATATAAAGGGATACATAAAGAAAGAACCATCCCATAAAAATCAGACTTTGTATCTTGACTAAACAGAGATTCACATAATTATTATACCAAAATTGGAGCTTCTCATAAATTAGATGTTAATTTCCCCACGTGTGGAGCAAAAATATTTAAATTGAAAAAAAATCCATCCAGCCCTTTGTCAAAGATAAGTGGAAAGCTTTCCTTGGCAAATGAGGGAAGCCAAGTAACCTGTTTCCAAGTTTCCTTTCAAACCCAGTAGTTTAAATTTCTCATTATTAAAAAAAAAAGACAAGCTCAAAGCTATCTTTTATGTGAACAGATGCTGTGCTGTCTTCCTGAAGCTGCAGGCTTAGAGGCAGATTTTTCATGCAGCTGCAGAATGAAGTCAACAAGCCCACTCTGTTCCAGGGTTGCTATTCAGAACCTTTTGGGCAGCAATGAAAGAAGATCACATCAATTCCATGCTGCTTTTGCTGCTCTACAAAGATCTGAGCAGCAGACAGAGACACAAATCATGCCTAGAGTGCAGGTGAAAAAATGTGTCAAACTCCCCAGGAAAACAAGGTATGGAAGATTTAATCAAGTATAACTTTTATGAACACTTCTTTTACTTCAGGGTACTTTTGGTGGCATGGCATTGTTTCTGTAGCAGCCCCTACTCTGGCTGAGTCACAGACATTGAGCTCCATGTGCAATTAAGAACCATGAGTAGGACCCCTGGACCCCAGCTAGAAGATATTTGGCAGACATTGGCCTCTGGCCCCATCAGCAGCATTTCCCTCATGGTCCAGCACTGTGCTCTGCATCTGACATTACTCCCCGACTACAATCCAACACGCTTGCTTTACAATATTAATTCAATTGTAATAACAAGAGAAATTCCAGCTGCAGGTACAGAAAAGCCTTTGCAGGCAGGGAAACAAGGCACCCAGAGAGACTGCAGCTCCCATTCTTCCAAGTTTCCAAACCCACCTAGATAAAGCCCTGAACAATCTGGTGTGACCTTAGAGCTGACCCTGCTTTGAGCAGGAGGCTGGATGAGAGACCTCCTGAGGTCCCTTCTCAGCAGGACTATTTCATAATTCTATGATAAACTCCATATGCTATTAAGTGCCAAGTGAATCATATGCTTTTTCAAATTGACTTTATATGTACACACACTAATACCTATACATTAGAATACTCCAACTTCAGCTCTCTAAATATTAAGAGCCTAAACCCAAAGCTACTGAACTTTGCCATATCCTTGTATTTAAGGACACTCAGCAACCTCAACCAAGTACATTCATATTACATTAAACTTACAACCTATTTATTTCTACTAATTTCCCATCTTTCTTGATGAACTCCAAGAATCAAATTTGTATTTTCCCCAGCACAAGGAAGTTAGTGTTAAACATGCCTGCCAGCAGCATTGATTCATCCAGAGTGCCCTCAGACTGGTGACTTGGATATTAAAATAACAGAACTGCAAAATTCATCTGGATGAAGTGCTGAAGGGTAAGCTCTGATCTGCTCCAGGCCATACTTGTGCATTTCCTTGATGACAGACAAAATTGGGTCTGTTTCCAACTGTAAAGTCTTTCCCCTCTCCAAAGTAGCAGCTCTAATAACTCAGTTGGGGGCCACAAGCCTCAGTTGTGCTGCAGGTGTTTGTTGCCTGAGCCTGCACACCCAAACCACCTCTTCATCAGGCAGAAGAGTGGAAAAGGCAGAGCTGCCAGAACGTCCCTCCTGCTGGTACCCAGTGTGGGCAGATGGGAGCAAACTGGTGTGGCTCCAGCAAACCTGGTCTGGTATCCCTCTGCAGGAGACACTTGAGAAGGTGCAAGACAAGTCCAGATCTCCTTCCTCTCTGCTCATGTTTCATTGTCCTTAGACACGTTACAAACATTTACCATTCTGCTTGTTGGCAAGTTATGACTCAGGAGACTTCAGCACATTTCTTCCTAGAGAACAGGGATTACTATCAGATCTTTTCACTGACAAGATAAGCAGCCAGTCTCCCAGGAAACAGATCTATTCCACAAGATGGTGAAGAGGACAGCTTTGTACTTCTTTCACCAGCTACTCTCTTTTCAAATACTTGGTTACATGTTTATGTGACAATTAACATGCCCTGCTGATCTGAACCCCAACTCATCTTTCTCATTAGACCCTGACACAACTCAGCACCTACAGACTTTTCCCACAATGGCTGTGGCTGCCCCTGGGTCTTCTCTGCTCTTCCTGCACAAGTCCTGTGGGATTGGTGAGGCCACTTTCTACACCTGCCTTGCTGCCATCCTCACTTCTGGCTCACCTGTGTTGCAGAACAGCCTATTATTACTGCTCCCTGACAGCAATCTCTCTTTTGAACAAAACAGGAAGCCTAAATTTAGCCAAAAATAAAACCAAACACCAATTTGTAAATAAGGTGAACTGGAAAAGTCCTTGATGAAGGTAATTCCATTTCCCAGGTCCTTCTCCAAGCTCCATTAAGAAAGCATAAAATACAAGCTCTTATATATCTTGGGTACAGAACAATTCAGACAACTGCTCCATAAGAGCAGCACTTCAGAAAACATAAGATCAAGCTTCTCTGCAGCTTTCTTTACACATCTCCTGGCTGGAAACTTGCTGCACGCCCCTAGCACCTCATACAATGAGTCAGATTCAGTAATCGGTAGGAAACAGAATTAGCAGTGAAGCAAAGATATTCATGCAGTGCAATTTACAACAAGGCATCTGTCTGTGCATGAATTAGTATTTTCCTTAATTATCTGTAATAGGAAATCCCAAGATTCTCAGCTGGCCCTGTCAGTCAATATTAACTACAGACTTGGAAAATGATACAAAAATAGAAAGGAAATTGAATCCTGCAGAGGCTGCAGTAGCACTTTACGAGGAATGCAAATAGAACTTCACTGGGGACAGTTTCACTATTGGCATGGTTGGTCCCACTCCACTGCAGAGTTTGCCAGCACATCACACAACACAATACAGTGTGACATTTAGTTAACTTGCAGCTCTCACATAGTGCAAAGATAGAAACACTCTTGAAGGCAGCAAGTCCAAAGCAATATGAGACAGTTATCCATCCATGCTCACCTTTCAACCTGCAATGGTTCACCTTTTCAAAATTCTGACAATTTGACCATAAAGGTGATGTAGTCCTGCAAAGAACTGTGTAAGACATACTCCTGATTTTGCTCAGTTGAGGAAATTGTGTAGCTGCTATACTTTCCCAACAGGAGACCCACTGTTCCTTCTGTCAGACCTGGCTGTCTAATAGCCAGTCACTTGCTACAAAAGATGTAACCTGAACCTAGCAAGCAGGGACTCCAGGATTTGGTGTGAGGTAGGATTGTCACTCCCACATTAGGTGGTCTCACTTGAGGCTTCAGAGTACCACTGGCACAGACATTCCTCAGACTGCATGAAAAAGTCCATCTGCAGTTGCACAGGTTCAAACACAGCAACTACAGACATGCTCTGCAGACTTCCAGGTCAGCCAAACATACTTATCTTGGCCAGGCAGCAGGTACAGAAGACAGAGCATCTTGCTGAGTGTCAGTCCTCCTGCACAGTCACAGCTGTAACCATCCTGGAGACAGGGAGTGAAAACTGGCAAACCACACACTTCTCCATCACTCTTACACAAAATGAAAGCGCGCAGTCTTTCCATCACCATTCTTCATTCAGTCTGCTTCATCTGCTCACTGTGCCTCTGGCACTCCACATCCATCTCTCTTTACCACATTTGTTCTTTCCTTTCCTAAATCCCCTGTATTTCCCCACCTTGGCTTCTCTGACATGTTTAAGAGCAGAAGGGATGGCACACGAGGACACTCCTGTCTCCATCACTGTATTTAGCTTTGATCCAGCTAGATAAAACTATGCTCTGGCTAAATCAGCAGAAAGTTTAGCTTTTCCTAAGGCACTGGGGTTCAGTTCCTTTAAAGGGAAGCAAGCACAAATGTGAATGAATAAATAAACTAAAGGCTTTGTTAGTCCTCACAGGCAAATCCCCAGCAGCAAAAGACTAGCCCAATGCACAGCACCACACACCCCACTCCATCAGATTTCTTTGCTTCATACAAGCCAGTAATTCAAACCAAACTTACACTTTCTTAACAGCCAACAATCCTCAGGGATCCATCACCAGATAACTGCAACATACTCATGCGTCACTTTATACTTAAAAATATATATACATTTTATAACAATGCATTCCTATGTTAATCCAAAACAGGGTGTTTTTTCACCTCCAGAAGACTCCCACAAATATTTGATTTCTCTTCCAGGAGAGGAGTTCACTCAAGTAATTATGTTCCAAAAGAGAGCACAGTTAATCTCCTTGTAGAGAACAGCATTTATAGTCAATTACTTATTAACAGTGCATTGTGTCATACTGACTTTGAATATCTAAATCCACTGCTTGCTCCCAACCTCTTCTGATATATAATTTGTGGCTTGGAAAATGTCCATGTAGGTCCTGTCATAAACCCACAACAACTCCAAGTATCAGTGAGAATTATTTTTGTTGAGTAGGTTTGAATGGCTCTGCTTGTTATACAAGTGTATCTACACTATAAACAGGCTTTGATGTGCCAGAGTATTACCCCTTCCACTGTTTGCAAGTGTCTGTCCTTATATAAAAGCCTATGTATATTCTCTATTTACTCGATAGCTTACAATACATCAGTAATTTAAGATAGACATGAATCTAAAGGCTTTTCTACACACATAAAATAGGTTGTATGTAAAGCTATTGTGCCTTGTCAATGCTTTCACATAAAAAATCAATAGCTATTCAAATGAAACTGTACTCAAAGAAATCAAAATTAGCCCTCTTCCTTCATGCAGAGCAAGCTATTGCCTGTCCCTTCTGTATAAG
This sequence comes from Zosterops lateralis, assembly GCF_965231275.1. Classification (NCBI taxonomy): domain Eukaryota; kingdom Metazoa; phylum Chordata; class Aves; order Passeriformes; family Zosteropidae; genus Zosterops; species Zosterops lateralis. Next base: position 1,704,052 of record NC_139768.1, read on the forward strand.
ACACAGCTTACTAAGACAGTTAATTGCTTGTGAAGCAGATATGAAACTTTAACAGCTGCCTCTGGCTGGAGCCTGTGTCTTATCTCAGAAGGTAGTTAATCTTCCCGTGATTGCATTTGCTGGAACAATGTAATCAAATGAAGGAACAAAACCTAGTTTCATTGTTTGGTGTTCAATAGACTGCATTTGATTGTAGAACAGATTCTAAAGTAGTTTGCCAAACTCACCTTAATGCTATTGTTTTAAAGAAAATACTCCCACTCTCTTTGTCTAGCTTCCAAAACCAGATTTATGCTGTTCTTGAACTAATGGACAAATAACCACGTCAACACCTATTTCATAAAACAGCTGTATTTATAAAATAGTTTCTATATAGTGATATTCAGATAGTCAGACTACTTACTAAACTGTTGATTATTTTTTAGAATAAGCACAGGTTTTTCCAAATTTTATTAATTCAACTAGTGAATTACAAGCAGCAACACACAGTAGTGTGCCTTTCCTCTGAGGGGAAAAAGCACATTTTCTTCTTTGCATCTTTTCATTAAGTAATGTCATTCTCCTCAAAGGAGGCTTCCTTCATTGTCTAAAAAAAAAAATGTCCTTAAGTCTGCACCAAATATTTGAGTGAGAGCTTTTTAAAGGTCTTGTTAAAAAGTCTATGTATTTGTAGCTTGCTGGGTGTGCAAAGAGCTCTTGGACACAGAATTAGAGTGGGACTGGCTGATGTGAGACTCAGAATTGTTCCAAGCAATAACAATCCCACGTTAGTTTGCTGTAGATATGGTTCCCTGTTAAGAAAAAGGGAACTTTTGTGCTTTTCCATTTTTCTATATAACTACCTGTTCTTCCTCAAAGACTGAAAGATGGTGAAGTGAAAAAAGGAAAAGTAAGAGAATGGAATGAATGAGAAATATAACTAGTGAAAATGGAAAGGAATGAAGAATGGGAAGAAAAAGCAAAGATTGGGATGAGAAGAACAGAGTAAGGTGAAAAAGGTGACAAAATAAATACTCCATCACTAAGGCAGTATTTATAGTGGAACAAGAAGGATATAAGCTGGGTAAATGAACTTGATAAGTATCAAGTTTTCACAAAACACCATTTAAATAGTAATGAGTGTGATATTAGGAGACCATCTTACTGTTAATTTCTTCCAGCTACACTCCATTTCTTTCCAGCAGGACTCCAACCCCTAGGATGACATCTTCTGCACTGGTGGATTGGTGTATACAATAATATATGAAGTTATTTTTCCTTTCCTATACAAACTCCTGAAAGAACACAACCCCTCCAATGTCCACCATTATGGGATTTACCATGTTCAGGGGTGACTGGAGCTCTTAGGACTGAGAACTCACCTCAGTCTTGATTTTATCAGAGTGTGCCTTACTCTAACACAGTGGACTCTCGTCAGACCTGTAGGGATTGAATGCTCTTCATTTTTTATTTGTTTACCAAGGCTATATGTTCAATAGTGAGATGAGCATATTAATGTTTATTCTGGCCAACAAAAGGGCTGTTAAAACTAGTTATGCCTTAATCTTCCACATACATAAACAAAATTAAAATCAACATGACTTAGCATATGCTTTAGTTTCAGTTACTGTATAACATTATTAGGTTCGATAGAGGTTAAGTGATCCCAGTATATTATCACACTGGTTCTTACAGATCTTCTGCAATCTTATTTTAGACCTTTTCATCTATATCTGGAAACTTGCCAGATGTTTGAAAATAATTTTATTAATAGAATTTGCATTAGCTGTGATTCAACTTAATTTGCTATTTCCAGATAGTTTAGTTTAGTTTTTAACTTGCCTTTCAAGGAAGTGACAATTTCTAGGCACAAAAAGAAAGGACCAAAGGGATAAAACAAAGGGAAGAAAACTAGTAGTGGGGCCTGAAGTTAATAAAGATTTAGGATGAGGAGGGAAGTAACATGATCACAATTTCAGTTAAATTTTGGAAGTCTCAAATGTCTGCTGGTTGCTTTAAAAAAATATTGGATACAGAATTTCAAGAATTCATTTTTTTCCAGAAAACCATCTTTGGTTTTCCTCCTTTGTGGGTGGTGGCAATGAGAAAGATACTTCTTCCCTTACTCCTTGTGTGCTATTCATTATTAGGAATATCATTTTTTTGGTGAGCAAAACCTGCAAGAGACCTTTTCTATCTGCTTTGGGCATTCAAAGGCCATTCATGTCTGAGTACAGCTGCTCTTCAGAGGAGTCCCTTTTTTGAACAGATAATTCCTGTGACAGACTTGCTGTACAAATTTGTAATCCTCTCACATAAATATGTCAGAAAAAGTATTTCATGTCAAAAAGTATTCCTCATACAAGGTGCATTTGATTTGACTTATTAGACTTGTAACAGCCCTTGAAGCTCTTTTCTTTCTATCTAAAGAATAAGAAAAACTCTGCAACAAAACATTCCTGTAATGGAACAGCCTTTTCTTCTAGATAAAACAGATTAAAGTATTTTGCTTTTCACATAGCTAAAGGGGAAGATAGCAACATGGCACAGTCACTGTATTTCATTATTTCCTATATTAACTTCTGGTGCTAGTTAGTGCTTTACTAAAAAGTTCCTCGATTGTTGTCCCTTAGCAAAAGACAGTTCAGCTAGTCCTTTTTTACTGATGTAACCTGAAAAAACCCTGAATATCCTCTCATAACCTTTTTGAAACAAAGATATTTTTAGTTTAGAAACTCTACGCAAAGAATACTGAAAGGGGCCTATCAAGAGACTTATTTTGACAGTTCTTTTCTTGCCCAAAAAAAAAAAAAAAAAAAATCAGAATTTGCTTTTCATATTACTTGAAGATATTATATTGGGTTTTGCACAGGCAAGATCCTCTGACTAGGGCTAATGTCAGTGTTCATGCAGGTTCCTTTTAGTAAGTAAAGCTTTGCACACCGCTAATGACTTTTCAGTTCCATTAGTCTGCTATGTATTATTGATTTCAGGCATTATTGATTAATGCTGTAAGTAGATTTATTTCTGTTCCTAGAGAGTAAAGGATTGGCACCTCTGTTAGATGAATGGCATCTTTACTGCTTGTTTTGGTCAGTTCTGTGCTGACTCTTTCCCTTCCTCTGCTCGTCTGTCCCGTTTATTATGTTTTTTTTCTAATACTGAGTTAAATGTTAGGTGCTTTCCATCTACCTTCTGTGTATGAGAAATTTGCACTAAACTTTGGAAAGTATAAAGCAGTACAGAAATGGGAAGCTCATGCTTGTGCAGCAGTATTATTTTCAAAGTTAACAGGGTGATGTTTCCTGGGTGCTGCTCCTCCCAGAGCCTGACTCTGCCTGTGGCTGCTCCTGCTCCCTTGGGTTCACTGTGCAGGTTCTTCAGTCCTTGAGAGAGCTTTTTATCCCACCACTCCCAGGTCCCAAATTCTCTCTAGTGCCCAGGTATATGGGATAACTTGGTGCTGCATTTCTCACCATTCATCCAGGGCAATCCAGTGCACTTTGGATTTGTGACCGAGCCCCAGAAACCCAGATCCAGCTCTCTGGTCTCTTGAATTCAAACACTATGAACTTTGGCTCCTTTTATCTTTTTAACTGGTAACTTATTACACTCTGTGTTCTAGCTGTCATTTAGTCTGCACTTTTGAATTGCTTTATATGTTGGATACCTAAAATTCAGACATCAGCACCTCTGCTCAATACAAGTTATAGATCTTTGGCTATTTTCTGCATAGTGTCCTACAGCTGTCTGATGGCTTCTGCCCCTGGACACTACAGACATTTTACTTTTTTATAGAGTATATAGCTCAACATCTGCACTTTTAGGTCCCTCACTATTTCTGATACACAGCTATAATAATTTGACTTCATATTTTGCTGTCAGCATTGATAATCTATACCATATTTCTAAGTCAGGGGGTTTTAAGTACTTAAATGATATTTTGGTGAAATCTTACTTAATATCAAGTTATCAAACCTCTGTGAGATTCAGTCAAGTCAATTCTCATTTTTTAGAATGTACCACCTCCATCAGCTGTGGGACAGAAACACAAACATCACATACCTATGTAAATTAAGACTTAGGACTTTCATATGAAAGTTAGTGCAGGTGATTGTAAAATAAGAGTTAGAGAAGTTTTAAATGTACCTGGTTTCATGTGTCTGGGTGCTGGTTTTCTGTTAGACTTGTCACCTAATAGCCATTATTTTTCTGCAAGGAGACAGAGGGAAGCACTCTGTATTAAGTGGAGCAGAAAGTTCCTCAGCTGGTGACGGGTAGTTAAAAAAGTCTTCCTTCCTGTGAAGGAAAAAGATTTAAATTAATTTAAATAAGCAGAGTAATTTCTATCTTTTGGTAAATAAATAAGTTGTGTTGTGAATTTAAACAGTGTCAACTTTCTGCCTCATGCAATTCTAATTATAAGAAAACAAATTGCAAATTATTCCTCAGAGTTTAGTTAGGCAAGTACCCTGCAAAAAAGTTCACTGGCATCTTTAACTCTTACCTTCATATTTTCGGAAAAGTACCTCGAGTGACCTCATAATAAATACTTAGGTCAAGTTCCAGAACCAGGGTTCCAAAATGCACTTGCATAGATGATCATTAAAGGGTTAAAATACTCATCTCTCTCAAGTGGATGTTTCTCACATATCCATAACTCTGCTGGCTACCAAAAATTAAGAGCTCAGTCCCAGTGGAATAGTTGGAGAATGAAAAATAGCCTCTCTAAAATCTCCCCTTCTTTATTTTTCTCTGGTCAGTGAATCATGAGGAGTCTTTTACTGCTGTAATATCAATAAGCAAAGGTGAGAAATTCAGAAGCACCATAAAAATATAAGAAAAACCTGAGAAACAGCAGTGATTAGAAACTATTCCCAGAATAGTGACTGTTTTTCTTGCATTACTGTGTTAGATTTTCAGCTCTATTCAGCCTCCCCATTGTTAGGCCTAATTCTTATACAAAAACCATGTCCCTAAATCTTCAGGTGGTCTGGGTGTTTCAGCTGCAGGCACTACTCCAGAATGTGAATCTCAGCTCTGACCATCAAACCTTGAAAAGCTGAACTTTTAATAAGACTATCTGGGATATTTTTTTAAAAAATAAAACATTTCATTAAAGGTAGTGAAGCAAGAATTCATTTTAAGAGGAATAATTTCTCTTCCAATAATTAGTAGAAAGGGAGGAAAGGGAGCTTGGGTCTCAGCTCGTTCATTCTGGCAACTCTTTTGAAAGGCACTTGCAAATCATAAAGGGAGTTGCTAAGCTGAACTGAAAACTGGTTTTGTAGTATGACTGTGTTTTAAATTATACAAAGCTTCCCAAGAGAGGCTGTGTTAGCTTTCAGATTTCTATGCTTGTGCTCAAGCTAAAGAGCAATTTAGCTTGGACCAAAATAACTTCATGGTTCAGACTGCAGCCTTTCTTTTCCCAGACTTTTACATTGACAACTTGAAACTACATTCCTACCTACATCCTGAATCCTTTTACAAACCCACAAAAGCCCCATCAATGTTTGAGTTAGATCACTGAAATATGGGCAGAGAAGCACAGATTTATTGAGCTGCATGCTGTTTAAAGCTGAAAGAATATTTTAGGGAAATATCTCCCTATTCCTGCACTCTTTCCTGGCATTCTGCTTTCAATCACTGGATGTGGGGTTTAACACCTCTTTGGACTGACTCAGAATGGCCATTCTCATACTCTTCTGTTTATGCTCAGAAAATAGGTCTGAGTGTCTTTGGTATTGAGCTTAAGAATGCTGCCATGAGGTCTTTTTGTTCATGGAGTAACCAACCATTAGCACTGTTGCCTTGCTGTTTGCAATACACCAGAGCAAACTGAGATCTCTGCAGTTGTCTAATGATGGTAACAAGTTCCAGTTGTTGCCCAAGGATGTTTCTCTCTGAGCTGCCAGATAAACAGCCCTGCTCTCTCACTCTAAATGAAATCCAAGAAAGTAACTGTGCCACAAGTCAATGGATTTAAAAATAAAGAGACTTTGTGGGTTTTTAAGCATGTCCATGGTCAGGAATATAATAGCAAAAGTTTGTCCTGATTGTATGGTTAGGATGTTTTGAGTTTCATTTAAATTTGTGAAGACAGAAGTGACTATTTCTGTTTACTTCTCCTCCCTGGCTATCAGTTACTATAAATGAACATTTAAAAAGGAGTATTTTCACCTCTTGAGTCAAGGGCAGCAGCAATGCATTTGTTTAGTAAGATATATGTGTATTAAGGGCAAAGGCTTAACCTTTTGGCTGGATAGTTTTGTTTTGGTGGGGGGAACAACAGAAGATAAGAGTAATTATTAAATTTCATTTTGTAACTGAAGTTACCAGAAGGGGTAGAAACACACAAAGAAAATGTATTTGAGATCAGGGAGAAATGTCTCTTAAACGTTCATTTTTTTTTGAGGTGTTCTGTGGTCTTAAGTCTGATTACTGAAACTCTGCTTAGAAAAGAGCACATTCATTTTTCTCCCTTGGAAAAGAAGCAGCTGAGTCATTCACTTGGAACGGAGATAAAGCCTGTCTCCATCTGATGTTCCTCATCATGAATCCACTTGTTTATTACACAGGGAGAGGTCAGTCACTCCCCACTGGTGACATCCCTGATTTTCAGTTTGTACAAGAAGGAAACTGTATGGTGGTGTACAAAATTGCTGGGGGACTCAAGCCCATATGCAAGGCTAGATGTTGTTGATGTGCTTTCTTTTTTCAAGCATATTTGTAGCCATCTGAAAGAGCAGAAAGGGTGCAGTGCCCAGCTTTCCTAATCACATATATGAATTTCAGGGTATTATTTCAGTGAAAATTTCTTACAGTAAGTAGAGTTGACATGTTTGTCCATGTTTGTCTGCTCTGCAGCAAAATTATCACCCAATTATGTTTTTGTGGTTTGCAACATCATCTGCAAGTCATGAGCAGGAGTGCCAGTTCTGAAGGGAGTAGGCAGAATCATAAAACTTAACTAAGAAACTGCAGTTTGACTTTCTGAGGGTTGGTGCCAGTGTTTATCACTTCATAAAGGTTTGCTTTTGAGATGTGTATTTATTCAGAAGGCTTAGTCTTTTGTTTTTTAACCTCTGAAAACCATTTTCAGCTGTTCACATTTTTATTAAAACAGAATACTTTCTTGTAGTCATACTGAATTATGCACAAGTTCACCCAAAAAATTAAGTGGAGTATATAAGAAAGAAGCTGGGAGAGTACAGGATCAAAATGAAAAGGGCTTAGACTAAGCTGAACACAGTGCACTTGCACACTTGCATCCTCTGTGCAAATTTGTGATAACTATCCTTTACTTTTGATTAAGGTTGGAGTAAAAGGATGTCACAGCAACTGAACCAGAAGTCACTGAGGATCCAGAGGAGGCATTTAGCAGAGAAGGTATTAATAAAGGCCACACTGCAGAGCTAAACAAAGAAGAATGTGTTCATTTAGAGGCTCATGTGCACACTTGGGAAATCAGAGTCCAAGGTGGTAGCAGGCTGGATGACAGCCCCAGCAGAAGAGTTTATAAAGAAACAGACATATGGCTTTACACTTCTGTACAATGAGAAGTTCTGATAGTACATCTGCACTGGATTCTGCACTAACTTAACATTAGGTCTGTTTGATTTCAGACACTGTTTCAAGTTGCAGCAGGGACAAACTCCTCATAATGTCTCTTCTCAGTGGCCATTACAGAATCCTGCCCAAATCTGGAACACAGTTGCAGCTGAAGCAGAATTTGGTTCAGGCTTCTGCTGGCCCTTTTGTCTTGTTTAGGACACTGAAATTTCTTACCAGACTCAGCTCAAATATTCTCTGACAATTTTAATTTTCAATTGCTCGTCAGGCTCTTTTTAGAAACAATTTAAATACAAGGTTTTGAAAATTTAGTGATGTTAGTGAGTGGTCTGTTTCTTACTTCTCATCCTGCTCCAAATTCTGAAAGCAGTAGGCACAGTGCAGTCTAGAACAGCAAAACAGGGCATCTGGACTGGCTGGGAGTTGCTGAGACTTGAGATGCCTGCTTATTAGTGCACCAACAGAATTTTCTCCCACTCGACAATTGTGGTTTGCTTTTTTTCACCTACATAACCACTAATGGCATTTCTCGAAACAACAAGATTTCTTTCACAGAGTTGTTGTAAGAAGAGGTGTGTGTGGCAGAATTGTGTAGCCATCGGGGCAACAAATGTATTCTCTGCAGATAATTTGTGGACAATAGTGCTATTATCCAAGGAGAAAGATGATAATTCTTTAATAGCAAGTGACACCACACTTTGTTTACCCTCTGGTTATCATGAACTATTATTTCTCAAATATCAGGGTTTACATTCTGATTGCTGTGTGTGGGTAAAAATTGCTTCATACTGTTCATCTTTCCTTAGTGTATTCATCAGAGATCTGTTTCTCTCTGTTACTGTCCTCTATCTTACCTGGCAAGATATTTCTGCAGCTCCTCCCATAAGAGGCTCAAGTCACTGAGTTCTGTATCTCAGAAGTAACTACCACATAAGCAGAAGGGAGTAAAAAACCAACAGTCAAAAACCAAACAGTACCAGTAGTTCTTCCTGTAAACAGTACAAGCTCTCTGCCAGTGCTGACTAAATCCTGGCACTGCTGCCTGTCCCTGGCCACTGTGTGCACCTTTAGTGGCAGCCAGCATTTCAGTAGGGGGGAAATGCTTGATACAATTTCTCTGCAATTTCATTTCTCACCCTTTCTCTGTCAATAATCCTCCTCGTATTGGTGTAGTGTAGTAGCTGGGAAACACGTAATTCTGCTGTATCTCTGCATGAGCAAATCTTTCATAATGCCTGCTCGCAGCAAAAATTACAAAGCAGCTTTGAGACCAACATATGCTGATCCCACACTCCAGCCCACTGCAGACTGACTTGTCTGTGACAGGGATGGTGTATTGAGGGGAAGACAGCAACAAGGGAAGCTTTTTTTAAGTTTTGTATTTAATTATTGCCAAAAAGATGGGACATTTTTCTGCAATGATACAGCAACTTTTCAATTTCTTTTTAAAATATGATTTCTCCCTGCCAACAGCAGGCACTAAGCTGCACCAGCACAATCAGCTTTAGTTCACACATGTGAGAAGGTGAGAGCTCTTACTTGGGAACTAGAAGTAGGGAAGTTTCCAGCTGAAACTGTCTGGAAACAGTTTGGCTAACCAGAGTTCCTTAGAGAAGGGTAGGCTTTGTGAAGAGGTTAAGCCACAGGAGACAGGGAAGGATGAATCTGAGAGCTCACTCCACAAATCAGGGTTAAGAGGCTTTTTTTGGAGGCACTGCAAATCCAACCTGGCTAGTCTTGAGAGCTCTTTGTGCAGCTACTTTGTGCAGATTCTGTGAGGAAGGACAAGAGGGACAGAGGTGGGCTGACCTTAGCTGGCCCTGAAGCCACAAACCCCCAGAGTCAGCTGGAAACACAACTGGGGGAGCTCAGGCAGAGCAGCTGCTGGATTGTGCCTTGCCATAGACTTGCAGCCTAATGCCATTTACAGGGCTACACTCACACTGTTGGAGAGATCACTGATAGAACCTTTGGAAAATATTTTGGTTTTGCTAAGTATTAGAAAAAAAATCTTGTGTTTGAAGGGACTTTTCTACAGCGTCCCTTATGGTCTTTCTGTACTTGGCCCAGCCCTGGGATTTTCCTTCTCCTGCTGTGGGGCTAAAGAGCCCAGTGTTTGTGCTTGCTGACTGCACCCCACAGTCTGTGCCTCTGCTGTTCACCATAGATCTTGGCTACCCTACAAAATTAGAACTGCCCATGAGGTGAATTATTCACTTCTACAGCTCAGTAGAAACCATGTTGATTTGATTTACTGTTTTCTATTTTGTCCATTGATTTTTGAAGAGTCCCAAGAGTATGATCCCATGAAAGGCCATATAGAACTTTGTATTCAGTTTAACAATTTTATTTACAAAGGGTCTTCTTGCCTCCTGTCCCCTTGCCAAGTTGCTGCAGGCATGAAGAACTAAATTTAATTTTTATGATTAATAGAACACATAGAAGATATATATTACACAACTCTCTCCCTGCCTTGTTAGTTGGGGTGCCAAAATTTCAGTGCACTCTCTGAGAACAGCTAAGAAGTGGGAGAGCTCCCCTCTCTTAACAGATCTTAGCTGTTAAAAGGCAAAAAGAACACAGATGGTTGAAAACAGAGTTTTGGGTAAAACGAGCAACCAGTTTTCACCTGCCTATCGAAGCAGATATATTTGTTGCAGGTACCAGTACAAAAATAGCATCCTAAAAATGCTTCTGAGAGAAACATCTCTTCAGATGAGAAGCAATACCAAAGGAGAGGTACCCAGGGCCCACACTATACAGGGAGGGGCTGTGTGGGGAAGGCTGTATGGACTCAGATTTTACAGGGTGATTTTGCCTTTTGAAAGGCAGATACTGGAAATGAATGGACACTGAAATGAAAAATCAATAGTTCTTCTCTTTATTCCATCACTTACAGGATGATGTAGCATGTCTAGAGGGCAAGCAGAGCATATTTTGAATGTTGTCTTCCCCAAGATGTTTTCAGGAATTGTCACTATCATTCCCCACATCACAATGAGGGAAAAAAATAAAATCACTCAACTTATTAACAGTACCAAACAACTTTGTTTTGTGCATGCCTCCTTTGTGGTAACTCAAATCCCTGACCTGAGTCTGCACTCCAAGAAAAGTAGGACTTTACCTTTCCCATTTCTGAGTAGTCTGTTCCTTACTCTTTATGCTGGCCTTGGAAACCTTGGTGATTGTTCAGAAAGTTTAAAAAAGCCCAGGTGAGGCTTTGTAGAGGTGGCTCAGAGTCATTAATGCCTAGCTGACCATGCCCTTGGTCTTTTAACTCTCCTGGCACTTCCCAAAAGCAGTCTGTTTATCTTCTAGGCAGCAGATTACCTGTTCTTGCAGTGCACTCTGTATTCCTGTAGATGAGCTAACACCTAATTCCACCCACAGCTCCCAGCCAAGAAGAGGACAATGAGTTTTTTTCCCATCATTGTGAAAGAAATCTTATACTCATTTGGACTTTAATTAAATTTTATCCAGGCAGTATCTTTCCCTTTTTCTGTCAGACAATTTTCTCAGTTTCCTGGAAGGGTCCCAGAGTCTGTGGTCTTTCTGCTGGTTTTGCCTGTAATTTACAACAGACTGAACAGAAGTAAATTATCAGCAGCAAGAGGTTGCCTTGTGTCTGGCAGAGCTGGAGCTCATTTTGCCAATGGCAGCCCTCCCTGAGCTGTGCTGTGTTGGTACCTGGTGCTGCTCACACCCTGGTGTTTTGGCTCTGGCTGAGCAGTGCTGACTGCAGCACTGTCTGTCCAACATTCCCCCCTTGTCTCTGGGCTGGGCAAGATCTTGGCAGGGCCCACAGCCAGGACAGCAGATCCAGCTGACCAAAGGGACAATCCATGCCACTCTGATGTCTGCTCAGCAATAAAAGCTAAGAGAAAGGAGGCAGGAGAACATTTGTTATTACAGTGTTTGTCTTGTGATAACTGCTGTGCCTACTGAAGCCCAGCTTCTTGGGAACTGGCTGGCCAGCTCCTGCTGATGGGAAGCAGAGAATAAGTATTTTCTTTTCCTCTGCTTCTACACACAGCCTTTGCTTTTGTTTTATTAAACTGCCATTATCCTGAGCCACAGTTTTTTTCCATCTTATTTTCTCCTTCCCTCCTCATCCTGCTGAGGGAGGGGGATGGAGTATCTTGGTAGGCAGTGACATCCAGCTGAAGGCAGGACTCTCAAGGTGGGAAGGCTTTTCTCACTGTAGTTCAATGTGACAGAATTCTGAGAGATTAATTCCAGGCAGGTTTTCCTTACTCTAAAAGTTACTGGAGGGCAATTCAGACCTGGGCCATAAGCCAGGTGAACTTTCTGCATGTTTCACACACAGAACTTGTGGCAGAAATGTTTCAAAGCTTTAGAATGAGCTGATGCTTTTGGAAAGTACCTGGGGTCATAAACAAATGTTTTCTCCATTAGCTTCCCAGGAATACAACAGAGGTAAGCTTTTGGTAGAGAACAAACAAGGGAAAGAGAGAGGCCAAATGTCCCTCCTGATCCACAAGTCTAATGTTCTGATAACTTCAAGTGAAATAGCCTTAACTATAAAGAAAAACAACTATTGCTCAACAGAATACCTAGAACTGTTCTCTCATTTAACACTGCATATAAAACAAAGAAAACCTGAGATAAAAAAAGTTTTGTGAGTGATTTGCTGTGTGTCTGACTCTCCAAACCCTATGAACAGAGAATGAGATGTCTCATACGTCACACCTTGTACAGTCCTAGGATGATTCCTCTCCTTCTGTAGAAGCTGAATCATCACACATAAAACAGAGCAGCTGAATTGCCTCCAGCAATTTGCCATAATAAAGGATCACACAACTACTACCCTCATATGAAAACTGGCCACGAATCTCACTGTTAGGGGCCAATTTCCAGAAATAGTTTTCCTAGCCTGCAAGTGCCCAGCATTCACAGAAGAAGAGACCTAAGGCTAAGGAAGGATACCAAATGAGTAGCCCTGTTTGGACTAGCATCTGCTTCCCAGTGGGAGAACTTCCTTTCTCTCCTTTATACTGTGTATTCTTTCATAATATGCTCTCAGGAACTGCTGAACTAATCAAAGTAATCTCTCTGCAAAGGCATGTATAACACCAAATCTAATAAAGCAGGAAGACAACTTCTATAATGTCTAGTTCACTTTAAAAATACATATATTTATTCTATGATTTGATTACTCAGCCAAACATATTACAGGCTCCCCTAAAAATCCCAAAAAAGTCAATGCTTCCAGGCTAACTGGAAAATATGTATTTTCAGTGCATTGACTTGTTAAGATGAGAGGAAATAAGAAGGAAGAAATATGTCATCTGTGACCCAGGGAAAAGGAGAACTTTATGTACAAGCTGTATCTAAACAGATTGAGCGTTGGCATTGTCCAAAACTAAGACATAAAGCAGAAAACTAAGAGGCTCTAAGCAAAGAAAATAAGAATGTCAAGTTGAAGATCACATCTGATCTAGTATTTATGCTTGTCTTGAAGATTGTATGTCTCAAACATTATGTATTATCAATTTGACAATATCAGGATGTAACTCTGTGCAACTCCTTTAAGAGTTCACACATGAGAGACCTCCCATTGTCTCATTCCTCTGCATGTCAAGCATTTCTGTACTTTCTGCTCTACTCCTCAATAAGCTTCATTTGAAGATAGTATGAGCCTTTACCAGTTGCACATTGTGGCTTTTTGTAATGACATCTCCTGACTATTTAGTAGTAAAATTCAAAATTATCTTCCGAAAAGGTCCTGTCCCCAAAATGTCCAACACCATTGTTTGCTACAGCATCATCCTTACAGTGCAAGCACTGTGTATGCACAGAGGGGTGGGTATGGAGTTCACATCAACTTCTGAAGTTCAGACATTAATGTCACATCCAACATTGCCCTGATATTCATGTCTCTGATGTCACACAGAGAGAAGGGAAGAGCACACTCCACAAAGTGACCACAGAATCTTAGACATTGGCAAAGGTGACACTTGCCAGTGGATCAGCCACCCCTGGGTGCAGTTCTGCCACGGCTGGTTTAAATCTGGCTTGGTTGTGTCCACCAACACTGCAGGGCAGGGACATTCCATGAAACCTCTCTGACTTTCATAATGGGCCTGCTAATCATTATTCTTAGGGTGTCATGGTTTTAGAGGCTGTAGAGTCTAAGAAGTGTCTCTGCTGGTTAATATTCAGTGGCCTGGTGACAACAAGGATCACTTCCCTCCTTACATGACTATCAAGGGAAACTGCAGCACTGTAGGTGAGTGTCTTTCATCAGAGGCACAGCCCCCATTCATACAAAGAAATGCAATCTTTATGGTTAGGTACTGCAGGTGTTATTTAATGAAAGGTAAGTGTGCAGAGCTGGGGGAATGCAGTTCCCACCATTACCAACACAGCTTTCTCACAAAGGCTTTCCAGGAACAGTTCACACCATCTATTTTTAATACCAACTGCAGGGAAGCTAATAGCTTGCATCAGGGTTATTTGGACAGTGGGTGGAAGGCCTAAACTCTGATGCTCAGGCTGCAGTATCTGTTAGAAGAGCTTTTTCACACACTGTGCCTAATTTTCTGTTGCAATTAAACTTCACTTTTCAACAGTAATGGGCCTTCAACTGGGAATACAGCAAATCTTTTCTCTTTGCACAGTGGAATGTAAAGCCAGACTTGTGTGAATGAGAACCCAAACATGTGTACTTTACCTAAATACAACTGAAAAGTAAGCAGGGAACTCTTGAAACAGATGGATTTTGCTGTTTTCTGCGTAAGGCATTTGTGTGGGGTGTTTTGATTTGTTTTTTAACTGAAGAGCAGAAAGGGATGATGTGAGGTTTTATCCCTATCTTTTGTTTATTTTTAGAAGTAGACCAACGAACAATCATGACCTAAATTCTACAAGACAGAAGTGCACACAAGCACATTGTTATATATCAGAATCTCTTTGAGTTCTGACAATTTCAGCAGAACTGTACACATGCATCTTCTTTAAAAGCAGACTACAAAAAAACTAACTCACCAATATGGTGAAAAAGAACTGTATATTGAAGACAGTGAACTCCACCTTTTAACTTCTTTGTCTTCGTACAGAGATAATGTGTGGGAACAGCATTAAAATTCAGACATAAATTGGTCAAAGGTAAAAAATAGATACCAGCACTTTTAAGTGAGCATCAGTTTTATGCTGTCATTAAAGTGAGGCTGAAATGAGGATGGAAGAAGCTGCAAACTGGGCATGTGCGGACTCTGCCCTCTCCCGTATTTAAATGGGAGCCGCTGCCGCTGCCCTTTGCTAAGCTGATGATGGACTGAAACAATCTGAAGCTCTAGTGAGAAACTCTGCACTGGATCTCACACCATTCCAAAGAATTTAACAATCTCCTTCACACACACAAAGGTAAAGTGGCTGACTTAAATTCAGAGGACAGCTCTCTTTCTTGGCTTTTGCTTAGATTTTGTTCACCTGAATAATCAGCCCAGTCAGAAGGGGATCTTTCGTCCCTCCGAGGACACCAAGAGCACCAACACTGTGGAGTCCTTCAGTGCATGGAATGAGTCAGAAGCCAATGCCTACACACTGATGGATCTGCCTCTTAAAACTCCAACAGTAAGTGTTCTCTGTCACTTAAAGCTGTAGCGTGTAGATCTCTGGCAAGGATGGCATTTATTGGACTGTTAAGGAGTATGTACACATTTAATTCTGTAATGTAATAATGAATGACATAATGAAAACTTTTAAATCTTCTTTTTATTCCTTTAACTATTTCTTTGGGCTGTATGAGCAGTATTTTTCAGCAGAGCTGTATGGGCAGAGGAAAGGCAAGAATGTCTAATGGCAAAGTGCATCAAATATGTTGCAAACTATCAAAACAAGATGTTCTTGTATGTTAAAACTGCTGTTTAGCAGTTCAAACACAATGCTCTCTTGTGCTGTTATTCAGGGTGGAAATCCCCATAATTTCTGTAATAATCTGTAAGT
Organism: Zosterops lateralis; assembly: GCF_965231275.1. NCBI lineage: Eukaryota > Metazoa > Chordata > Aves > Passeriformes > Zosteropidae > Zosterops > Zosterops lateralis. The sequence continues at coordinate 1,719,574 of NC_139768.1, forward strand.
GCAGTGGAGTGCTTATGTAAATGTTAAAAGAGTTGCTATGTGCAGTTACCCAAGAAAGTTGTTTGGAAGGTTTTCTCAGGTAAGTCCTATGAACTCCCAAGTTTTTATATACTAAACAGAAAGACATTTTCCTTGGAAGTGTGAAAGTGAGAATCTGTTGTGATGATACTTCAGGATGGAATTTTTTGGGTTTGCTGAAAATTTCCTCCATCCCACCCCACAAGCCTAAACCAAAGGTGTTCAGAAGTCCTCTTCCTGGTTTGGTCTCTCTGAATATTATTAGAACTGAAGGTTTTGTTTGTGTGCTGTTTTTACAAAAGTCTGTTTAAAAGTTTTTAATGAAAACATGAGCCAATCTAATTTTTAAAGTTTTTTAAATCTACTTTTTAATAAAAACTGGATATCTGCAGTATATTACAGAAAAATAAACAAAGAAGTGTCCTGAGCCAAGGCACTTACAAGACTAAATTAGATGGAGAACACGTGAAAAAGGATAGCAGAACATAGCAGGGAGGGAGAAAAGGGGCAGGAGAGTGCATGGCAAAATGGAAAAGGATTCTGGGGACACAGTGATTTACACTGGAAAATTAAAAATTGATCTTTTCCCTATTCTGCTGAAAGATCTGATTAGCTGTCCCTTTCCTCTCCCTAGGTCAAGTGTCTGCACTGCCAAAATTTTGCATTTTCACTTGACACAAAGACTGGCTTAAGAGAGTTTCAGGAGTGAAAGCAGCGTGTGCTGCTTGTGGCTGAGATTAAATCTGGGAGATAGGATACAAAATCTGCTCTCCAAATTACTCAACAGGACAAGCATCATCTATGGCAAGCCCTGCTGTCTACTGGAAAGAGGGCTTAGCAGTTAACGTCACCCTGCTGAAACCGTGATTGAGGGGGGATTACACTCCTCTCTGTGCTGCCTGTCATCACACAGCAAGTGCCCACAGGGCCAAGCTCAGAAATCAGAGCAAGGACCTGTAAAGGAAAATAAGTGCTATCAGTTGCCTGAGGCCTCTTGTTAGGTAGGCAGCACAAAAACACAAGGAAGGAACACCAGGAAATTACAGTGGTTTTGGTCAGATAATTTTTCTAAGCTATGTAACTTGTTGTGATGTAAAAGGCCTAACATTATCATTGGTTGTGTAAGTCATACTGTGTAAATAAGTGGCTTCTTTACCTGCATTTGTAGGAAAATTAGGAACAAGGAAACTTGTTACATGGCCAAGGTTCATGTTGGACTGCCAAAACTTGCCATGTTTTGGAACTGGGCTCTATTCCATTATAACATTCTTCCTGCAAAGCCAGTTTGAAGTTAGATGAATTCATAAAAGCAACCACATAGCACTCCCTATTTTTTCCCCCCTTTTGTTGCCTTGTTTCACAGGAAATTAAATACAATCCTTCTGCCATGTTCAGGCAGAAGTAGCTGAAAAAGTGTCTTTGACATATTTTTTCTGCTCCTGGCTTTGGAATTGATGTCATATAAATCACAGTCAGTCAGAATCAGCACTGAAATATGTTCAAATGCCCAAACCACCTTAGGACGATTTCTTCTTTCCCTGTAGCTGTAACTAAACCTAATCTTATACTCTTGCTGTTGTGAGACTGTGAGGAATGGGCTGTATCAGATATGATTTATATTTACTATGAGTATTTGCTTCCATGGCCTTGCTCCTACCACTATCATTGTTAGCTTTAGTAGGACAACAATATTCCTGAATTTAATATCTGATCTAGACTTCCTTGTTACCTGGGCAAATCACTTTGGAAGTGTGATTTTGGTTTGGATTGCAAAGGAGCTCCTTTATCATTTCAACTGTCCCCAGATTAGTGTCTTGGAGGGTCTTGACACACTTCATGGTGAAATACAAGTTCTGCCCTGTGGCTGATTCATCTTTACTCTCTTCTCTGCTTGCACTGAGCCTTAGTCTGTCTCTTCCTAAAGAAGCAAGCTGGTTCCTCAGATTGTCCCTCAAGGAAGAATTCTGCCTCCCTTGCAAGCAGCTGTGGCAGCAGGTTGTAAATACAGAATAATGAGGCTCCATATTGTGCTGCAGCAAAGATTTAGACATATTTATCTATAAAACATTTGCTTTTCTCCAAACTCCCGGAAAGCATCTCAAGTTTGTAAATCTCAGGCAAGTTTGCAGCAAGATAACTGAAAACACAGTTCTGTTTTAGCTGTTTTGTTGTAGGCAGTAGCAAATATTCCTTTAGGAAGAACAGTGAGCATTTTAAGGAGGCAAACTTCGTTAAACCTACCTGCTTCCCTCTACTCTAGTGCTTCCACAAGGACACACTTAAACCTGCTGGAAAGAAGACACAGAGCAACTCCATAACCCTTGACTAGGTATCTATTGAGGGAAATGACAGAGTAGGATTTAGCAAAGAATTACACCTATTTATGGAGGAGTAAGATTTTCCTTTCCAATGGATAATAATGCTGTTTTAGGGTACAAACCAATTACTAAGACTTCTTAAAATTAAATTCCCACGTCACTGCTCATTATGCACATTTGGTATCTCTGTGAAATGCCCAGTCCTGGCTAAAGGCAGGCTGGTGTTTTGTCAGGGATGCTCATGTGAATCAGTGTGGCACTTCTCAAATTGGTTCTGCAAAACAATAGTGTAAATAAATAATAAATGATATGCCTTCCAGAGATTAAAAACATAAATTCTTACACAGCTCTAGCAAAAGGCCTGTTTTCATACACACCCAAACAAAGTTATAAAACCTGTTTTTAATCTTGACTAAAGATTGCCAGAATTGGGTTTGTTGAGCATGGGGAAGAGAGACCTTAGAACAGCCTTCCAGTACCTGAAGGGACTGAAAAGAAAATTAGAGGGGGAATTTTCCAAGGACATAGTGGTAGGACAAGGGGTAATGTGTTCTAACTGAAAGAGGGTATGTTTCTATTAGATATTAGGAATCTGTGAGGATGTGAGGCTCATTGCCCAGAGAAGCTGTGGGTGCCCCATCCCTGGGAGTGTTCCAGGCCAGGCTGGATGGGGTTCTGAGTAACTTGGGACAGTGTCCCTGCCCATGGCAGCAGTGTTGGAACTAGAGGATCTTTAAGGTCCCTTCTGACCTAAACCATTCTATGATCCTATGAACACCCCAAGATCCTCTCCCTGAGGATGCTCCCAATCTTTTTTACCCAGCCTGTATTTGTGCTTGGGACTGTCCTGACCCACACAGAGGACCTTGCAGGTGCCCTTGTTGAATTTCGTGAGGTCTGCATGGTCCCTCTCCAGGATGGAATCTCTCCACTCCAGCATTCCAACTACACCACACAGCTGGGTTCATCAGCAGAGCTGCTGAGAGTGCCCTCGATCCCACTCTCCATATTGCCAACAAAATGTTAAATAGTGCCAGCCACAATCCAAACATCTTCATTATGAGGTGTTTATAGAAAGCAGACTGAAGAGAAAACATGCAAGGCAACACTGCTGTGTATTATCATTGCAATTGAAATAGTTGTTCAGAGTATTCTCAAAGGACAAGTGCTACAATATGGATTTCAACAGGGGGATTTTTATTCTCCCTTGCCAACGCAGTACTTGTACTGTGCAATGACAACAGAAGACAGAATAAACAGGGCTAATGCACTGGAGAAACTAAATAGAGAAAGGCTTTGGGAATTATCTGATTTCTTGATTATCCTGCTGACCTGATTTTCTCAAGCACTATCTTTTTCCTGTCCTTTCTTTTGATTCCTGCAGAAGTTGAACTTGATACAGGCACATAATTTTGTCTTTGACTAAGGAAGCTGTGTGTATGTGATGGATTTGAAATGCTTAGGCCTGATCTAATCCCTTCTCAATCAACTAGTACCTTTCTTTGATGTAAAGAATAATAATTGCATTTCCAATGAAAATAGTGAAACTACTTTTTTAAAAAATAATTGATTTTTATCTCTTGGAGAATGGCTGAGTTGTATCCTCTGGTAAAAATCCAAGGCCCACAGGAAGTCCACACTAAAGTGCTAATTTATTCCTTTTGCCACACACCTTTTCCTGATTATATGCGTAGTTTTATAATTTATGCGCTAGCACTGCTCCAGTATAAATATTATTCCTTTATTTTTTCTCACACTTGATGTTTTTGTTGACTCTGAACTTGTTTCATTAATAAATGATTTCAAACTCTTCTACTTTCCCTTAACTAACCTTACCTCTCTTGTGATTTCTCCATGTATTTATATTTATCTTTCAGACTTTTCCTTGTCCTTAGCGCTCCACAAATTTAATCTTATCTTCATAGCCAAAACAAGCTCCTTTAGTTGCTCCATTTCTATTACATTGATCCAGTTCTGAATAAATGGATAGCTACAGGGAAAAACCATCAGAAATCTCCATTCTACTAAAAATCATAATTAACTCTCTGCAGAACAGGTGCTTAAAAACCTTCTAGCCACAAGGCTAAGGAGAAGTAAAACCAACCCAAAACAAAGAACACTTGATCTCATTCACTTGAAAGAGTTTTATCTCAGACTCTCCTTATCCACTTGCTATTAGTATGGGATTATTTTTGTTAGTTTACCTGCAGTGTGTTGAGCACAGCAATTCCTGGCTGGGCAAAATGCCCATTGATGTTAATGATGTTATGTCAACTTCCACTCTGCTGCAGGAACCTGAACCATAAATGCCATGATACTGTCACTCAGTCAGTGTATCAGACTTAACATTTCTCTCCAATTACAATAACAGCCAGAACTACATTTTCTTTCTCTAAGATCAGAATATTTGTCCAGCATTTCATTGCTGCTAATGTAGAAACCCAGGGAGTGCACTCTGGTGGTTGAGGATTGCTGTGGGCAGATATTCAGCACACAAAGCAATCTCATCCAGAATTCCAGGCACTCCTGGGGTTCACCTCTTGCTACTGGCACTTTGGTTTTATATACACACTGCCTGTAATGACCTCAGCCCAACCTCACAGATGTATTCACAAGTAATATCTGCTTCTATTGTTGAAAAATACCCATTTCCAATACTGCAATCTTCAGACTTGGCTACTGAATTTTGCTGTGAGTTATTAACTGATTAAGACATAAACACTTCAATCAAAGGTTCATTAAATACTTCACAGAGAGCAAAATGCCTTGATTCAGGCAGACCAAAAACCAGAACTGGTGTGCCTGTGGAAACCAGGCATAAGGTATAAAGGATTTGTGGTTTAGTTTTTCAGATCCTCAATTTAGTTTCCAAAAGACTCTTGTTCAAGCTGCCAGGCTTTTGGTAATCAGCTCTTGAGGGCAGCTCAAAATTCAGTGTTATTCAGTGGGAAAAAAGAAGTGGCCATGCTGCTAAAGGAGTAAATACCTATTTATCCACAGAACATTTCTACTTACTTAGAGGAGTCTAGCCCGTGATGTCAGAGGACAACTGAAATTGTACTTCACAGGTATAGAAACTTTCCTGAAATTAAATCTATAGGAAACTTCCTTTTTGTTTTACGTGATACCAGATGCAATGAAACAGGTCCCTTCCTGTCTCTTTTTTTCCTCTAGATCATTATTTTTTTGGGGGGGAGAGAATAGGTTGCTTTTCTTCAGTGAAATTCTAAATTGACAGTGAGCATACAAACCATCCTTTGCCCTTTCATTGCTGATGGCATCTTTATTCCCCAAAGATGATCAACAGTAAATGGAATTTGAATTTTCTTTTTGCATTCTTGACCGTTTTCCCTTCTAGAGAAGCACATGCCAGCCTATTCAGAAAAGTTTGGCAATATACCTATGACCTCTTGTTTGCTCCACAGAAAATGACAGTGCAAGATGTTCCTCGTGCCTTTCCCACAGTGGATGTCCCAGATCATGCCCATTATACGATTGGAGTTGTCATTCTCATAGTGGGGATTACAGGAACTCTGGGTAATTTCCTGGTCTTCTATGCTTTCTGCAGGTATCCTTCTTTTGAATGTCTTTTTAAATATTCAAATGTATGAACTTGAACTGTGTCCTGTGCACTGCAAACACAGTCCAGGAATACTATCTGACTACCTTATTGGCAGAGTAAAATGCACCAAGAGACTGCAAGATTCCTGTAGGAAAAGAGTGGCAACCTGCCACTTCCCTCTGATTTCTTCCCATTAACCACAACCAAAGCAAAATTGTTAGCAAGATTGCAAAGAACCACCCAGATATTCCAAGCAATAGAAATGCAGCCAAAGCAGAAATGTTACAGTGAATTTTTTTTCTACTGACTGTGTCTGCACTGAACTGATGGGCTGGCTTGCACCTCTGTACCTCACAGATCTGCTCTATTTTAGATGTTTCCTTCCTCCTGTTTTTTACTGGTCAGTTTCTTTCTTCCCCCCTGCTCATTAGTGGCCATGTCCCATTTTCTTCACATTTTCCAACACTTGGCTTGTTTCCTTTTAACTAAGTTCACATTCCAACTTTTATAAGTGATGGACATTGGATCTCTGACAATGTCATAGGCTCACCATTCCTGTTCACTCCTCATTCTGTCTGATTTGTCACTCTGGGGCAGAGCATTGACATGATGTTCAAGCCACTGAACTTCTACTTTGTGATTGTTCTTTAGGCACTGATTCAATAAACCAAAATAACAGGAACAAATTATAGGATAATTTGGCTGTGTTAACTTAGATCACTGGAGTGTAGATGAAAGTTGTCTTGTCTCAAGCTTATATTTATGGGCAGTAAGTTTCAGCACATTTCATTCAGGGTAGATACCAACACTTCAGTGAGAATGACAGTGGCCTTAAGAAGAGAAAAGGTGCTGGCATGCAGATCAGATATGTGAGGATGAAGTACATGAGCCAGTGCAGCTCTTTGGCTGGTCCCATACAGGATATCCAGTTATGGCACTTTCACTTCCACTGGAGGACACAGCTTGTCTTTATTTGAGGGTGATATGAAGATGAAAGTGATATGATAGCTGAGTAACTAGTACATCAGAAATTCAGAAAACAGTTTAGGTGCTTACAAAGCAGGCTCAGGTAATGACAAACCATAAAAGAACCAGCTGCCTGAAACAGAAATGTGTTCAGTGGCTTCACAGACTACAAACAAATACACACAATCCATAAGCACCTACTAATAACACGTCCTTGCTCTGGAATTGACAGAAAGGGTACAGTGGTCCTAGTGATAGATTCTGGACCAGTGCAAAAAGCCATGGTTTTGTCACCTATTTTTCAATTATGTCTAAGACTGAAATTGAGAAAGGAGCTAAGTAGTTACCCTGAGCCCCAAAGTGAAGAGCTCTCAGTTGTGTTTTTATGTGTACCCTTTAAAACATGGTACTGAAATATTATTATAAAAGCAGGCAGAATACACTGAAGACTGTTTATTGCTCTTTTAAAGACAGTCTGGGCCAATGAAATGTAGGTGTCACAGAGAAGAACTGATGTAAAACCAAGTGCTTGATGTAGTTCATAGTGAGTTTGCTTAATCCCTGTTGCTTAACAGGGCCCAGATCCAGACATCCATAGCGTACATCAACTTAACTTCCTGATAATTGTGGACATGCAGTGCACTGGTTAGAGTATTTAAAGAATATTTATCCCCATCACTGAGTTAGTTATCAAAACAATTCTGAGAAGTGCATAGGAGTGTAAGGGTGTAAAACTGAGCCTTGCTTGTATTCCCTTATGAGGGAAATGAGAATCACTCTGCTTTAGCTTACCATGTAGTGTTCCTTGGTATTTGTGAGCTCACAGGAAGGAGCAACAGCATAATTAACAGTGCAGCAGTGTTTAGCAACATTTCTTCTGATCTCTGTAGGAGTAGGAGCCTTCAGACTCCAGCCAACATACTCATCATCAATCTAGCTGTTAGTGACTTCCTGATGTCCATTACACAGTCTCCAGTTTTTTTCACCAGCAGCCTCTACAAACACTGGATTTTTGGTGAGAAAGGTTTGTATATCTTTTTTTCCAAGATTTCACTATGTATGTTCTTACCATAGTGGCAGTTAATCTATCTACCCTCCGGTACTCTTGCAATATTGAGAGCATTTCTCAACATTGTTTCAATGTTGAAACAAACATTTCTTTGAATATTTGTGTTCATGTGCAATAAATACACTGCCATTGTGAGAGGAAAATGATATTAATGAGATAGATAAAAAGGCACCACTGTCAACATGAGGCACAGCACTAATCTTCTTGCCAGTGCTCTTCCCCAGTCACCCACTGACTTAGTTACTGTCAGAGTCCTCTGACAAAGACACACTCCCCCTCAGCATATCAGCTTAAAAACCCTTCCAAATTACCTGCTCAGGGACTTGCACCTGGCACAGTGAGGCAAGAAAGCCTGGAAAACCTGATTTTTCACAAGAGAAATGTTAACACTTCCTGCGTAGTAAGAAAATGTGGAATGAATGTGCTTTCATTCTTCCAATATAACTGTTATAAGAGGAAGACTAGTTTTTGCCTCTTGAACAGGTAACTGACAGAAATTCAGAAGTAAAATTGGTATTTTGATCTCTGATGACCAAAACCATATTTTATTTTACTTCCATCAAGTGTTCATTTACATATGTTAGAACTAATCCCAACCACTGATTTTAATCATTAGGTTGTTTGAACAATTTAAATCACTCATTAATGTATTCATATTCTGAATATTTACTTCAGCTAAATTACTCATTAATATATTTATGTTTACTTCAGTTTTGCTGCCCTTGAGATATGAATAGCACCAAAGTAACTATATCCCATTGTTAAGTAAAACATCTGCTTCTATGGGACCTGCAGTAAAACTGGAGCTAAACCAGATATTAATGGTCTGCTGAAATGATGCCACTAGAAAAATCAGAAATCAATGTGTGAAAATATGTTAAGTCTTACTATCTCCACCAGTTGAAGCAAATAAAATCTTTGAAGTTTATCTCCATGGATAATATAATTAGCAAGACAGACAGCAGCTTTGAAGTAGCATTATAACTGCAGGAAAAACTCAAGTTTCATTGCTTTGCAAATTCCAGAAGACATTAGTTCATAAGAAACACAGACTTGAACTCTCCTAGCAATAATTACCATGGGTAGATTAATTTCACTGCTACTTCTGTCATCTTCATTGCAAGGCTGTGAGCTGTATGCCTTCTGCGGAGCTCTTTTTGGCATTACATCTATGATCACTTTGATGGTGATTGCCTTGGACAGATATTTTGTCATCACAAAACCTCTGGCTTCTGTTGGAGTGACGTCAAAGAAGAAGGCCCTAATAATCCTGGTAGGAGTCTGGCTGTACTCTTTGGCTTGGAGTCTCCCACCCTTCTTTGGATGGAGTAAGTGAACTGGAATAAAACTTTTTTGCCCTCATAAGTATTGGATTAAAGACCAGTTAAAGGTACAGAAGAGGGTTGAATTAATAGCTCACATATGAGGCTATAATAGACCAATTTGAAAAAAAAGATGGAATACATGGTGAAACTGAAGGTCTCTAATCAAAAGAAAATAATGCAGGGGGTATTACAGCATATTATATAACAGTGGCACTTTTCCTTAAGCACATTACTTGCTGCATAAAGAACAGTACATAAATTCATGGCCAGAATTTATGAAGAATGTACCTGCACATTATCCCATGTCTACCTCCATTGAATCAAATTCAACAATATATAAGTTAAATGAATGTATTTGTGTTATTTCTGATGAATTTTCATCCCCAAAGGTGCTATCTAAGACAGAAGTGTCAATCTAATTCTTTTTACTCACATGAAATAGTCTGAGCATTTGAACATCAAAACCCAGCCCACCACTATGCTCCCTAATTCCAGACGAGAATGTGTCTGCCAACTGAGGTGAGAACACAGACATGTTTGACTAGTACAGGATGCAACAACCAACTCAGGTATTGTGAAGAATTCCAGCAGAGTTTTGTTGTTGTCCTATCATTGCCATTCTGGTCCCCCTAAACATGAAGCAGGCAAACTGCAATACTGACAGAAGCAGGCTTTAGTTGAGTGAGAAGCTGTTAGAATAACAAAATGACAATATAGCCTTAGATTATAGATTTTCAGCTGAAGAAGGTGGAATACTTGCTTGAAGGGTGTTATTATCTTGTAATTAGATTGTAATAGTGCCCACAGTATGAACTCTCACACTGTAATTAGATGCATTTGAGAACATCTGGTGCAATATTTTTAAGAGCGGAACAGAAAATATCGGTGTAAACAGTTAAAATTAAAATTCCAAAGTAAAAAGATGTTGCTACTGCCAATTTATTTACTTAACAGTTTGAAACAGTTCCTTTAAAGAGAATACATTTTATTTCAGGCGGAACATGATTTCTTTTTTTTTAACTTAGTTTTACTTCATGGCAAAATAATTTGGTCTACACAAGAAATCTTTCTCCTTTTCCCAGTAAATTTATCTGCATATGCTTAGAAAAGTGGTACATAGAGCAATTGGTTGACTCCTTAGGAAGAAAGCAAATTGACAGGAAATGGAGATATTTAAAACAATGCAGGTCTGGCCCAAGACCCAAAAAAGTACTTGGAGAGATTCCTTTTGACTATGATAAGTTTTAAATAATATTCAAGCAAAATTATTCTGTTTTCTGAAGCCTTAGACTGATAAACATAAATACAATAGGGAAACAAAATAGAAGAAAATATAAAAGTCCTTTACATGAAGAATTATCCTTTTAAACCCTTTTTTCCCTTTCAGAGAATAGGACTAAATCCCATGTTTTTCTGAGTATCTCCTCTAACTTCTGCACTCTAAATAACAATCCCTTCATGGTCTGTGCCCTCTCCTGTCTTCCCTTCTAGGTGCCTATGTTCCTGAGGGTTTGCTGACCTCCTGCTCCTGGGACTACATGACTTTCACACCATCAGTCCGTGCCTACACGATGCTGCTTTTCTGCTTTGTCTTTTTCATTCCTTTGATTGCCATCATATACAGCTATGTCTCTATCTTTGAGGCTATCAAGAAGGCCAACAAGTAAGTAGCCAACAGTTCTAAGTTTTTATCTTTGTATTTAAGTGACTGTTTTCTTGAAAGAAAGAAAGAAAAAACAGGAGAAGATTGGGACGTTTCTCACACTTATTTTGCAAGCACAACTGAAACAGAAAACCGAAAGAGAATTCTGTCAATAGTCAACATGGTAAGAAGTATTATTCTTAGAAGGGCCATTTCTGAATTTAGGCCTGAGCTTATCAGTATATTATCTAATGACATGGAAAAGGGAACAAAAATTAACCAACCAGAATAAGAACAAAACAGGATCTCAGAAACACCTAACAACAGTGTATCAATAACTGTTTCACAGAAAAAATGAATTGAATTGAACTATAAATTTTTTTAAAGAGTAAAGGGTGAAAAAGAGATTAAAGATTTAATAGCAGGATTCTGAAACAAAAAGCTCTTGCTTTAGAAGTAAAGGGCAGCCTGCCCCACTCTGTGTGCCATCTGTAGGTACCAGTTCCATAGATCCCAGATCTGCTCACAGCTCAGAAATACAAAGTGACAGCAAGGTAGCAAAACAGGACCCAGGGAAGCAAAGGCTCCTCTAACTATCTTTAACTCAGCATTATTCAACTGGCTTGAATATCTGCTTTATGTGGAAAATCTTTTGGTACAGGACTGTTTTTTTCATCGAAGCACATGTGGATTTTGCCACTCATTAGTGCAGCAGAATTACATTGAATGGTGAAGGATGGGTCATGTACTTGCATTAACATGCAAGAAAAGTGCATGAGTTTTAGCCTTTAGTAGCAGAATTAAAATTAATACTAAATTAATTTAGTAGCAGTAATTGCTGCCCCACTTCATGAAGCTATTTTCTCACTTCCCTACCTTTGTTTTTTGCTGTTGTATGTTTATTTTCCCTAGGTCTATTCAGACATTTGGATGCAAACGTGGAAATAAAGAGTTCCAGAAACAGTATCAGAGGATGAAAAATGAGTGGAAGATGGCGAAAATTGCACTGATTGTCATCTTGTTTTTTGTCATTTCCTGGTCACCATACTCTGTTGTTGCTCTGGTAGCTTTTGCTGGGTAATTATAAATGTATCAGCACAGGAATATTCAGAGAAAGCAAAAGATGTGGAATTGTAAAAGACAGATGAAAGTCAAAGCTACTTGTCATGTTTGATGTCTGAAGAGTGTCCAAAACATTCACATATTTAGGAGTGATATTTAACAAATGGGGCACATGCTGACTGATTTTGGCTTAGTTTGACTTTAAGAATTTTTTTTTAAAAAAAGAGAGAGAGAGAAAGAAAACAATATTATTTCTGACAACATAAACTGCCATGCTGAAGATTTCTGAGTGTGTTCTCCATGCTAGGATATTTGAACTATCTGAACTTTATTTAGCACTAAAATGCTAAATAAAGCACTCCAAAAAGATCCTTTTATGGGTTGATTCTCTTTTTTTTCTCTACTTCTTTAATCTACAAAAGCATTTTCATTTTTTTGTGTTACATCAAACTGCTGAAATTCCTTACATGTATAAATAAGTTCAAAATTAGTACATACATGCCTTGGGAGCTTTTTGGTGCTGGATATAAGAGATCATAAATATCAATCATCAAACCATGTTCTTCATCTATTTAATTGTCAGCATTTTATACAGTAATTTCAATGGAAGCATGACAGTATTAAAACACATAGGTTGACAGCAGACAGTTGATACAATCCAGGCAGGTATTGGGAATCGAGATGCCTTGGCTCTATGTGATTATTTCTCCCACCTTAAGATGTGAATTTTCCTGTGCTTTAGTTTAGCCTCTCTAAAATGTGTGTGACTAGGACGGTTTGTCACCTTCAAAACCTCAACTGGAAGATTCCTATGACAATACAAACCACTTCTCTTTGTATTTTTCAAGTCAGAGATAAAAATAGGTGTTCCTAAAATTGACACACAGCTCGAATTTACTTATGATGGAGCATTTTGGGAGAAAAGGGTGATTTTTGTCACACAAAACAATGCTTTAAGGGATTGCTTTAAGCTGACCACTACGTAGAACTGTTGAACTGTCGCTAGGATTCAGCATTTGCCTTGGGAGGATCAAGTATCTGCTGAACTTGGCTTTTGAGAGTTTCACACTCTCAAAAATCTAAACAAATGAAGAATTTTATAATTCTCCAGTATGTCAGAAATTAGCATTTTCAAATTTTACTTACAAAGTTATCTGGGGAGAAACATAGCTTCATTCAGATTTTTTCCATTTCTGAACTCTCTCTTCTATGCAATCATACTGGGATTTGTCAGAGATTAATAGACCAAGTCTGCATGTCTTCTGTGAAATTTTATTACAAGGGACTCAGATAAAATCTCACTGCTTGCTGCGTATGGGAGGCAGACACAGAGTCTGTGGCTACAGTCTTGGATTAAAGACAACTCATCTGACAAACCAACATATGAAAAAGGAAGGAAGAACCTTAATTCCTTTAGAAAATATTTTGAATAGGGAATAGAGAGGTGACACACAGTCATAACTTACTAACATTTTTGGTCTACAGGTTGCATTTTCTGGAAATTATTAGCTTAAACATGGGAATGATTGGCTTAAACACAAGGCTTTGCCATTGTTTGTTTCTGTCAGCTGAACTCCCCATCAACCTTACCAAAGCATTGTCTCAGCTCAGCGCTGAAACCTCCATTCCAGTAAGGTTATGCTGTGTGTTATCCAGAATCTGTGAAGATTTATACCTCTAATCAATGTTCTTGGAGTATAATCAGGAGAAACCATGTTAAAAATTGCACATGGGGAACATCTTTATCAGAAAAGCCTTAAGAGGTGAACTGGCAGCTCAACACTCAAGCAGCTGAAAAAATGGCTCCTATATTGCAATTGGCAAACCATTCCACTTCATCACAAAGCATGTATATTCCCACAGTATAATGAAAAACTTCCTCACCAGGATGGTAAGGCCTTCTTAAAGGCTGACACTGTCCCTAGGTTAAATAACATGGGAATTACCACAATCCTGAATCACAGTAGTGAAGTACTGCCAGGGAAGCCCCAAGAAAATCATCTTTCTCAGAAACACAATTAGACTGAGGTTTGGTCTTTACAGGCAAAGGATTTAGAATTTGTTCTCTCACTGTTTTGGTACAGGAACTCCCCTTTTATTCTCTCTAGAGCCTTAAAGCACTGTCTTGCCACTGTGTAACTGCACAGATAATGCAGAAGTCAATGTGTTTGCATTACTCTAGGTATTCCCACATCCTAACACCTTTCATGAACTCCATACCAGCTGTGATTGCCAAAGCTTCTGTCATCCATAACCCCATCATTTATGCCATCACCCATCCCAAATACAGGTAAGTTCACTCTTACAAACTATGTTTAACATAGCACAGAAAATCTGAGAATAAATTTGTCACTTTTAGTACCTGAACTCTCCTTCACCAGTTCTTTTTAATTCTGTAGGACAGCCTTGCCCTCCCCAGGAACACTCCTCAATGCCACAGAAATGTCAGTGGAATTTGTACTTGGAACAAACTACTGAGCAGATGGTAGTTAGAGATGTTTATGGGTACTGATCTGTGTTTACCTATTGCCTGCTAAAAGATGGAAACCTTTCCATCTCAAAGGAAAGTACCATAAATTTTTAGCTGTCTTCAAGAGATGCAGACATTGGGCAGTGTTGCAAATAGCACTTTGTTACATTAACCAGGCCAGTGAGACAGACAATACAGTGAGCCAAAGCACCTCTGCCCTGTTTTGTGCATCTTCCTCAAGGCTTTCACATTTCAGGTAGTGTTTCCTCTGACAGGTAACATGAAGGGTCATCACCACTCCAAGTTCAGATGCAGGCAGTGAGATTTGACAGCAGCAAAGCCACAGACAGGCTGTTGATTCACCACTTACAAAGACTTACTATGGAACTGGATAGAGAAGAGGTGGGCAGGAACATCAGGTGGGGAAGGCTGGCAGGAAAGAGGGAAGCTAGGCCAGAGTTTCCTAATGCTGCATATGACCAAAGTAATGCAGTCATATAAATGCACATTTGATACAACTCTACAGATAGCCAGCAAACAGATGTGTAAGAGGAGCTAGAATAGCTGCTTAGGGGAAGATTAAAATAATTCATTATGTAGTACTTCTGTGAGGTTCAGTTTAAAGGGATAGAATTTTATTTTTGCCCTGATTAAGCTGAAAGCAGATAAAACATTGTTTTAATAGCTCCCTTCAGTTCCAAGAGTTATATTTTAATGCCCTTATCCCTGCCAAGCAATAAATTTGAGTTCTGCAGAACACTGTGAATAAGTGATCTTGCAGGGTGATTGTATATGAGATATCTCGAAAACTCTTTTTGTACCCAGTAATTTTCCAGTCCATGCAGTATTAGTTCATCTCTCTGAATAAATGCATTGTTTATGATGATTGAATTTTTGTGTAGAAAAAAAACCTGACTGATTCTACCTCTTATCCATTAGAAGAGCCATTGCAACATATGTTCCTTGCCTTGGACCCCTACTGAGAGTTTCTCCTAAAGACTCACGGTCCTTCAGCAGTTACTCCTCCAGACGAGCGACCGTAACCAGCCAGTCCTCTGAGATAAGTGGGCTGCAGAGAGGAAAAAGGAGACTGTCTTCTCTCTCTGACAGTGAATCAGTAAGGGAGGCACTTCCTATACACCCATTTTTAATTGCAAAACAATTAATTTTCATATAGTCTTTCCAAGTGGTAGATTCTTTAGATGAAATGCATTATGGTGCTTGTTACAAAAGCTCCAGAGAAAGTGGAGGGACAAAGGGAAATTAAAGACAGAAGACTGAAGTGTAAAAGCAGAATATAGATCATTTTCTTCTTGATGGTTGGAGGCACTGATGGAAGAGTGGAAAGACAGAACAACAGGAATTTTAGAAAGTAAAGTGTTACCAATAGATAAGGCTTTACAAAGCCTTAGCTATCAGTAACAATAAAGGAAGCACAGAGTCAGAGCTCAGCTGAAAGTCTGATCATACTTTTAGGTTGTGCTTGTCTGACCACAGATTTGCAGTCTGGACATAGAAAAAAGTAAAAAAAAGTTTTAGTCACAAAATAGTTCTCTACTGAAAGCAAGGTTGTAATGAAATAGATGATGCTTTCTGAAAGTGGGATGTATTCGTAAACATACTAATCATCAGATTTAGACAAATCAGTAAATCCATTACAGAATCTTTCTCACAGAAGACCTCAACAGCTTGCTGCTGCCAGTCTAAGTGGAAACAAATGTTTTACACAGCAGCTGAAAACAGGGCAAGCTATTTGGCATCCAGGCTCCCTCATGTAACTCAAAGTTACATTACTAACTAAATAAGCATATTAGTTAGTAAATTGCAATAATTTCAGACTAAATTTCCAAGTAATTGAAAAGACAAAATTTTCTTGGCAATTCTTCTTCACAGTCAGGATAATAATCATATCTAATCCAGCCAAGTGCTGAATTCTGGCAGTTGTTTTTAACAGTCATGTTTCAATTTCTTTGTCCTCTCTGTTCTTCTGACTTCTCAGTCCAATCAAAATTAAATTCTTCTGGCTGGTAGCCTCCAGTCAGGTGGAAGGTTTTAAAACTGGCTAGTAGAAAAGGAACATATTTATATTGCATCTCTTACACTGTGACTCCCTCAGTAACATGGTTTTGTTTTCCCATTAATTGGAACAAAGTTTATAAACCCAGGACTCCTTCCTGAAACAAAATATTTCTAAAGCACTGATTCTGCAGCCCTGAGACATTTCCTTCTATTTATTTCTGCTTCCACCCAAGCCACTTCGGAAACTTGGCCCTAATTCCTCCAAACACCTGTGCTTCCTAAGTGGGTAGTACTGAGGAAACATTCCTTGTCTCCTTGGAGCTACAAAAGGCATCAGAGAAGTTTCAACAATCAATTGTAACAAAACACTATTTTCTTTCAAATTTTGCAGGGTGTCCTGTGGAGGAAAAAAAAAGTAAGCTGATTTTTAAATGCAACAGACTTGTTAGTTTTATTTGTACTTACAAGCAAATATTTAATGAAGTTATATATGGCAGAACTTTTGTGAAATGTCTTTTATACAATGCCTGTCTCTTTTATGATTTCTGTCTAGTATTTTTGCTGTATTCATTTTAGGGCTGTACTGAAACAGAAACTGATACTCCCAGTATGTCCTCCAGACTTGCCAGAAGACATATTTCCTATGAAACGGATAAAGATACAACTCAGACTAGTGACATAAGAGCCAAACAGACAAGCCAGGATTCTGGGAATTGTGGGAAGGTAATAGACTGTGTAATACCTAAATTCTCTGACAACTGACAAGTTAACAAATCTGCACATTGTACCATAATTAATCATGAAGGTTTCTGCCAAGAAGAAGCGGATAACCTATGAGTTAACACAATGAGTAATGGCTTAGAGGCTGTAAAAGGTCATCAGCTTTTTATTCCCACCCTGGTTCAGTATTCAGCTGTCTTCATTGCATTACTGCTGCTGTTTTCAGAGAACTTAGCATCTGAATGGAGAGTTGTCTCCTGTTTGGTTTTAAGTATGTATTTAGTAATATTTGTCTTTTATTGTCCAAATTACTTGGTCGATCTTCCTGTTGTCTCACCATTTGCTACCAAATCCATATGGTAAGATGTAAAAACGAATCTATCTCTAATGTATCACTGATTTTCAGCCAGTCCTCTTTTCAGTCAGTCCTCTTTTTTCTCCTATGCAGTTTGCATAAGTCAGATATTGTGATTTACCTTTATGCCATTTATGTCTGTCTTCTCTCTGTTCATTTTTCAGACAGCTGTTTCAGATGCTGATGACATATTGATGGTGGAGTTGAATGTCAGAGAGTACATGGCTACATCTACTGTAAGAACTATTCTTTTAATATTTGGCAACAAAAACTAATGACAATCCCAGTCCCTGAGCACAAATTAAGTTGTTTTTGAGATGCAAAAATTACACAATATTCTCAGCACAATGCAGAAAACATGACCACAAAGGGTAGACCATTGCTGAAAACAAGCAGAAGGAGAACATAGGTACTACAGGATTCTTCTGAAGTCCAACTTCTCCATGGAACCTGAATATTTTCTTGAATTAATATGTTCTCTGATGAGGTCTGATGATTTCCTTAGTGGAGTATGGAAGCATTAACTTTGTGCCATCTGTATATTAATGATGTATATGCTAAGCTGAGACAGCCTTAGTCCTGTGGCAAGTACTGCTGTACAAACAAACAAAATCAAAAATCAAAAGTGATTTTGTTAACTATTTAATGTTCTCTGTTTTGGGTTGCAGCAAACATCTAAAACATGCAGCTTGGAGGAAGTCAAGGTCAGTTTTTGAAACATGCCATGTCACCTATTTAGTAAGATGTTTTTTGTTGTATCAGTGTCTGTTTCTTTTTCATCTAACACAGCTACAGCATATGGGTAAAAATATCTGACATCTCTCACAAGTGAGTCAACTTGCCTTAATTTTCAGCAGATATGGAAATAAAAGCAAAGAGTTGACAGATGAAAACAGCAGTTTTATCTTTGCAGCACTAACCCAAATGTAATACAATCACCTTAAATTGTCTCTTTATTGTTAGCAATGATCTTTATGAGCTATTGTGAGCCTCATCCTAACTGATTTTTTGGTCCTGTGCAAGCAATAGCTAACATCACTTATTATCAAAACATGCTAGTTAATCTTTCCCTTAATTTTTACCTCATTATGTAGTTTGCTTCCTCCTTCGATTATCCATGCTGTTAACACTACATTTTTACATTACCTCTTGCCCAATGAGCCTAAGCACTCCCTCTTTATGGAGAAACTCTTTGTCTGATTGATTCCATAGGCTGTCTGAACGTATTCACAGTATTTGTGTTCACAGCTGAATGTACTGTCATTAGCCTGGTCTTTTTTCAAAGTAGACCAGCACTAAAGTAGCAGATGCAATCTTTAATGCTTTAGTACATTAGCTTGTTTAAAAGGTGGGTTGTTATTCTTTCATAAGTTATTCATGAAACATTAAAAAAATTCAGATCTACTTTTCCCTCCATCATTTAAGTTTGCTTGCAGTCAGGCATGGGGGGTAGCAAAGTGCTAAATATGTCATTTTAAATAGATGATTCAATGGGATCTCCTTGTAGATGTTTGTGTTGTCCATTTCTTGTAAATCTTTGCATCCTTTAGAAAAGTGAGAGCCTGAACAGTATTGGACAAAGAAAAGGAGAGTCTCACCAGGGACCATCTTCAGCCCAGATACCCAGTATTACAATAACATGCAGCAGTGTCCAAGGAGTAGAGCTGCCTTCTAGATACAACTCTGGTTTCCTGTACCCTAAATCCAGCAGTCACAAGCAGAACAAGAAGTCCAGCAGTTAAATGAGTGCTGCAAGCCAGAATATCACCTTAGCCAAGAGCTCTGGAACAGCTGTGGACTGCTGAATCCAGAATTCCTTCCTAGATTGGTCTGAAATGCTCCTACAAAGACACAGCACAAGACAAGCAAGGCTAAAAACATGAGGAGTGATCTTTTCAGCATCAGAACTTTCTTCAGTGGAACACATCTTGATCTGAGTCACACTGTCATTTTAATATTTCTTCTTTATGCAGCTCATGAAAAAGAATCTTTCATTTGGATTTTACTCTGCTCACATACATCCCACCACTGTACAGACCTTACTTAGAAGCTTTCTAGGATCAACCTGGGAATCCTAGAGGGAAGGGAAACATGATATTCAAAATTGGCTTTGTTCACTTAGTGTATTAACTTCAAAACTATTGCAGAGCTAAAGCTGAGAAATTTGGGGGGAAATGTACATTAGTTCCTGAAGGTGGTTTCTTCATTATTGTGATATTTCTCAACCAAATGTAAATTTAATTATACAGTCAGTGCTCCCTTCTCTCATTAATGACATGTTTTTCCCCATTGTCTTCTGCAACTCAATGAAAGGCAATGTACTTAAACAGTAATTTGAAGTCTCATATCTTTATTTTAATTTCTGAGACAGGGAAAGAGAAAGGAGTAACACTTGAGGAAAAGGCTATGGTCCTTTCCATACTTAGCTTCTTTTCCAACAGTGACTTAAGAGATGATTTTAACCCATTCTCAGCTAACTTCCCCAGATCAATAGGAGATCATTATGAAACTCCTTCTGACTTTCCTTTAGCAGGTTTCATGTGAAGAATGCAAAACACAAATAAATATTTGTACTGAAATGTCTTATGGTGAGTCAATACATCTGCGTTCTGATACTTCAAAGTTGTTTACTCTTTGATGTGCTTTTCTAAAGTAAATATTGTGAGGAGAAGGTTTAGTACCCCAAAAATAGTTGTTCTAGAGATGTATGGAATCCACATCATCCTCACTTTGGCATTTTCATTTTCCCCTTCTCTAAACAGCAGCATTTGTATAGCTGAGGGTTTTCTTCTGCAGTGACTAAATCCATGAGATTGTACTTCCTTCCCCTGAAAGGAAAGAGTTCTATCAATAGGGACTTTCAGCTTTTCCTGGTGTCTCTTATGGGGCATAAGAAGAAGGGAACAAAATTCATTTGCAGTTCATAGCAGTCAGCCCAAAGTGGGGCTGAGCCCAAAAGAACAGGGCACAAAGAGCTATTGAAGCAGCTCTTCCCCATAGGCCCTCCAGCAGTTCTCCCTTTGGTTGCAGTAATGGAGGGAAACCAGCAAGGCATTTTGTCCTAACTAAATCAATTCTTCCCTATGTCACATCAGAAAAAGCCATAAAATCAATAAAAATGTAATGAGCTTATTATTTTGAGGGGAAAAATCAGTGGGTTCCAGAAGGTCTGGGGCATTGTTTTGAACTAAACTATTGGAAACTTAGGTCAGACTGAGGTTTATTAAAAGGAAGGTTATTAAAACTAAAAATGAAGGTGATAATGACCTCTGCAGCAGACAAATGTTAGATCATGAAAAAAGTGAGGCATTCAGGCTGGTAATAAACTGCTGAAAGAAACACATTGTTCAAAATATACAGTGTTTTTATGTAAATTAAATCAGAGGCATCAGAGATGGAAAGAAGCTGTTACAGTCTCTCCCTTCACCTACCACAACAGGATATTGTCTCCCAGCAGAGGACAATATTAAATTGATAATATGTACAGCTAGCAATAAGGAGAAAGAAGAGAGAAAACATTTTCAAACAGAACATATTCCTCAAGTCTAAGAAGGTCTGTTATGACTTATTGCTGAGGCTTTTAAAAATATTTAAAAGCATGAAACATGTAATTCTCTCTTTGTTATGAAGGCCATTGGCACTACTAAAAGATGAGAAGAAACATTAGCAAATGCTGCCTGTTTCATATAGGTCACAAAAGACTGAACCTGTCAAGAAAACAGGTCTAACCCACACGTGCTGTTTGATGTGTTAACAAGGAGTGTGTGATATGTGTCACTAATAGCCAGATCCTTTGCTCCAGTCATGATTTTGTTCCAAGCACTATTCTTCCAGACTGCACTCTGCTGCATTCCCTTCCACTTTTAGAGGGCATAAAAAGAATACTTCCATGGCCAGAAGAGCTTTATGAACCCACAGCATGTTGTTCTCGGTATCCTTCAACTCCAACATGTATTAGAGATTAGTTTGTATCTATAAAAAGAACTACAGCTGTTCATGCTCATCTACTTACAAGAGACTTGTAAAGCATATATTAATTAGGGAGAATTTGTATGTGAGCACTTCAAAACCCTTGTGTGTACTCTGTGTAGCTAACAGCTTTGCCTTCCTTCACCTCTGCTGTGTCTATAAAAATCATCCAGGGGAAAGCCTACAAAATTCATCTCATCTGAGTATCTCTACATGTGGTTCATACTGTAACCCCTGAGGCATTTGGAATAAATCATTATTAGTTCATATTTCATCTCATCCTAGCAGATTTATTTGTGTCCTGTGTCCTCCACTTGGCAGCCATTCTCTTGGTTTTGCTGTCTCTTTACACCCTTCAACACAGATGACTGATTGGATTAAAATAATTTAGGACTGAGATGATTCACGTTTCACTTAAAGTCAACTGTACAGGCTGTTCTGCAGAGACTGCCTGTAGTTTACCATGCACTTGGACGTGTTCCAGTGACTTGGAGTGTGACAGGACTAGGGCAAATCTGAGACACTTCCCTTTGGCCTTTTGTACTCCAGCAGCTGTTCACAGAGCAGGCTGCTGGCAAAGGCAATGGCAAGTGGTGCTGGGAGTTAACACACGAGCTCTGCCCCTTCTTGGGGGCACAAACTCGGGCTTGGGTCACCAGTGAAACTGTTTGGTCTGATCATTCAAGCCATTCTGCAAAACTGCTGAGCAATTGGTCACTAGTGCTGGACCTGCAAAGGACGTGCCAGGAGCCAGGAAAATGAAGGGCTGCTGCAAGCCCAGACTGAGGGACTGCACAAGGCAGAGGCCACATGTTGCATATCCTTCCCATTTTCACACACAACCAGGGTCTTACTCCCTGTGTCTTCCAGGGTACAATCACATTCCATACTTTTGGAAACTTTTTTTACACCCACCACTGAACTAAAAAGTGTCATCATAGAATATGACATTGTGTATTGACATTTCACACATTCCCAAGTAAGACAGAATAGCAAACAGTATTTTCCCTAAAGTCCTGTGAAAACCCACAGCAACCCTGACATTCAGCAGTAAACAAAGACACCTCCAATGCTTTTTTGGGTGTCTCTAGAGCCTTAGGGTGTGACATGGGTAAGTCACCACTCCCTCCCACATGTGCCCATTTTCCTCAGGGTGCTTGGTGCCATTTTTCCCTCAGGCCATCCCAAGTGCTGCCATGTCCTCTCATCCTCTGATCCCCTGGTGAAAGGTGCTGCATCTCAGTAACTCTGACAGGGCACCCACCTATCACTGCTGCTGAAACCACTACTGAGAGAGGGCCCTTATCTGCAATGCAGTGCTAGTATCAGACAATGGTATTTCAGTGGCTGGTAACAAGTATCTCTGTTCAAACACTTGTATTTGCAGCCTTGGAGTTGCTAATGTCATAGGAATGTTATAAATAGGTTTATATAAAAGCAGTCTTGAAACAAGTGAATAAATTCTTATTAGTGTCATTCTGAGCAACTTTAGACATAAGCCACAATTCTGTATCTAAATGATTACTGTGCCTTCCTTATCCCCTCAAATTTATAACCTAAATGCTCATTTTCAAACTTATGCAAACTTCACAGCTGACAAGATTTACAAGCTGTCCTATTTGCTTCCCTTCTAAGGAAAACAGACTGAGCAGCTCTTCAGCATAAACTTAATTAAGGCAGAAAAGTTTCTCCACAGCAAAACAAGCTTAACAGCCTGATACAAACCAGTTATAAAAATTTGTTTGTGTTTTGTAGGAAAACAGTTACAGCAGCTCTGGCAGCACCAGGGCTCTGCTGGAGACACAGCACAGGAATTCTATACACCCAGCTTGCAGAGCAAAGAAAATGCTCCAAGAGTCACATCAGGGTAGGAAAATGCTCACTCACTGAATACAGAGATGTCAGAATCACACAACATTAGACTACAAAGACTTATGGTGGTTGGTTTGCATATTAGCCTACAAACTCTTCTGGGAATGAAACTGGCTCTCAAAATTAGGATACACCTGAAACTGGGGGTAAATAGTAGGACTACCCCAGTGGCTGTGAAAAAATGGGAAGGGATTCACCTCACTTCAGAGTGAACTTTTTTCCCCTACCCTTCTGTTCAGGGTTTCTTTGGCTTTGTTTTGGTTTGGTTTTTTTGGAGGTGTTTGGTTGGTTAGTTTTTTGGCAGGGGGGAGACTTGGGTTTGGTTGTGGTTTGGGGTTTTTTGGGTTGTTTTTCTTGTTTGTTTGCTTTTGATTTTTTGCTTTTTAAACTTACACAAACACCTGTATTTATGTAGATTCAGTATCAAAGATATTTTCAATCACTTTCAGGAAAATCTTAACCTATTCTTGCCAAGAAGAATTTTTTTAAGATCAACTTTCATTTGGCTTACTGCAATCCATACTCAGTCATAATCCACCAGATCTATGCCTCAGAAGCACAGCAAAAATGGCCTAAGTAGGTTTTCTGATGCTGACTGTAACATGGAGGATAGGAAGAATATGTAACTTTATCAGGCTTGAGTCAAGCCTTAGGTATGATGTAGAGCAGAGAGAGCTGCAGCTCTGGTTAAGCTGTGCCAGTGAACAGACAACCTGAGAGTAAAGCTCATCGTGCACATAAATAAAATAAACATGACACCCACGTAAATAACTTGCTAAGGGGAATTTTTGTGGGGCATGTTTTACCCACAATGTAAAAGCAAAGCCGTTGCTCATTTCCCTCAACATTTACACTTCACTGTGACTTCCACAAGTGTACAAGAAGATGGTTTGGAAACAGACACAAAAAACTGTGACTACATCGTTGTAAAGCACATGGTCTACAAAGGAAAAAAGAAAAAAGAAAATCTAAACCCTTCCCCACAGTGCCATGCCTGAAAGGTTACAAAGAAAGTGATGGTACCTTTAATGTAACAGCATTTTCTTCAAAAGCCTCAGTACTTCAAAAATGTATTAAACACACCCAGATGCACCCTTTGCTGTAAAACTGGTAAAACTGCTTTCTTATTAAGTTTTTCAGATGCCTAAAGTTAATCATATGCATAAATACTTACACAGCCCCTCAGGACACACAAGTGAAATGAAGGAGTTAAGGGTATGTTAGGTCAGTACTAAAAGTTAGTGAATTTATTTGCTGCTAATGCCACGGAACTTTACATTAATATTTTTTTCTAAGTTTCAGATTTTTTAAAGCCAAGGTTAATACTAATAGGTGAGCTGAGTTAAAAAATTTGATTTGATGTAGAAAGCAGCAAGCACTTTGGTATAACAAACCCTTACCAAGAGGAGGAATGACAGTCCTGAAAAAATGAATGAGAATTTGAATCAGAAGTTCAAGATTCTATTTTTTCTTTTTTCCTTGTTTTCTATATGACCTTGGGAAAATTACCTAATCTTCTCCTATCTAAGTATTTCTGCCTATGAAATAGAGATAATATGCTCTTCATCATCATGTAGCTACTCTCAACTAGCTTTTACAGTTTGTTCCAAGATTCACATCTGGACATAGAATTTATTTTTTTCCATTTCTTTTATTCACATTTTCTTCCTTTACTGTACAAAACAAACACTGTTTATCAAAACAACTAAACTACACTATCACATGTGAAAGGGATTGTTACTGAAGAGGATAATGGATGCATAGGCAGTCTTTCTCTCAACAGAAATAATTTACAGATGCCCACCACACAGACTTCAGCTGTTTTGTACAGGTAACATGAGTGAAATAGAATTAGGCATTTTATTGGTTTGTTCTAACTAAGAAAAATATGTAGCACGCAATTGTATATCTGTTTTTGATCAAAAGCTCTATATGAAATATAAAGGTTTGTCCCTTGAAGTGAGCAAAGCCAAATAGGTGGTAGAATCATTTTTAGGGTTTTTTTTTGCTCCATTAACGGGACAGAAATTGTTCCTGGAGGAAGGGAATCCTTCACCAGCAGTGTCATCCAGGGAACAAGGGTAACATAAACTAAGTGAAGCTCTACAAAATCAAACCAACAAGATTTCCACAAACTTCCCTGAATGTTGTCTAGAATGAAAATCAGAGAACACTGTATGGTTTAGCCTGCTCTGAACATCAGACAGTTGTTTCTGCCCTGTCCAGACACGAGTTACACTGTCAGGACCAACTTCTACTTTCACGCACAAAAGAGCTCTGTTAATATCAAAGGATTTAAAATAGGGCAATTCATCAAAGCTTGAACTCCAAGAACTGTTAAGAATAAAGTGAGGCTCACCATGAAAGGAAAGAAAGAAAAATAAGACTATACTCTTAAAAGCTCATAGAAGCATTTCTAGTGGCTGGAGCACGTGGCTATTATCACAGCAAACCATTTCCTGTCCAGAGCTGACCTGTGTCTCTGAGGAAATCAGTTCTCATTAGAGTCCCAGCAATATTAAAATGTACTGGACTGGTCATGGTTGTAAGCACACAGCCATAGAATAGAACATATGACAATGTTTTCAGTAATGCTGCTTCCCTTATTTGTCTATATTAGATATGCCATGCAAGTTCACCTTTAAATAAAAAGAGAAGAAAGAAGGTTTAAAAACAAACAAAGAAAAGTTGGTTTCCTTTTGGAAAAAAAGTTTCAGATCTAAACTTACAAGTTCTTTCCCAGTGTGACTACTCACCTTCATCCTCTTGTGCAGACTGCAGAAATCCTGCTTAGCTCAGCCCACATCTCTTAGAAATTCTTCTCATTTTCCCTATTTCCAGCAATGAGGGACCAGTCAACTCTTCTCTAGTTAGCCCATAGGGCCAGAGGGAAGGCCCCTGCTTACCCTTTCCATGAAGATGCCATGAAATAGCTCTTTGTCCCCCCACTTCCCCTTCAAACCCTGATCTCTTGATGAGGTCTCAGCTCCCTTCTGCCTGCCAGGTCCTGCAGTTGAGCATTCCTTGACACCCATCCCATGGACAGTCCTGCTTTCAAGCCCTCCCAGCAGGATCACCACCTTCTTCCAATTTTTAGTAGTTCACACTTCTAGTACCCCCTTCCAAGCAGCCCCACTGCCCTCAGGTGGCAAAACCAGCATTAATTAAACACAGCTCCCTCCTGGCTTTTAAAGCAACTATTTATGCTTCCACCTTAACATATAAACAGATGGAGTCTGGGCTTATAATAACTCTCCAACTGTGATTTAAAAATATGAATCCTTTTGATGCTGCTGTCCCCAGCTGAAGGCTCTGAGTAGCATGAAGCACATGGCAGAACCCTTAATGTGTATTGATAGATCTTATTTGAAGTGTTATTTTCCAGATGCACTTGTTAAAACTCACTTTCTGTTGCTGCTCACTGAAGTAAGAAGAGAACTTAATCTGATGAAGGACAGAGTTGGGGTAGTAGCATCAGGCAGATTGGTGGCTCATCACATTCACTGCATGGATTCCTTTTGAAAATCATTCCTCTGAAAAAGAAAAAGCCACACCAGCCTTTCAGGTTCAGGATCATTATGTTCAGTTAGATGAGAAGTAAGTTTCACACAGAAAGAGCTGCTATCTTTAGGCACTGTAGATACTGGGTTTTTTCACCTGAAGGAATTAAAACCATGTAAATTCCATGAAACATGATGTGAAACTCCATTTCAATAAATCACACCCACTTGAATTCCTGTTTTACCCCAATCTGTAATAGTAAACTATGACCAAAGGTAAAAGAAGCAACTAAGAAAACACAGTTCAGGATATCCACTAGCAGTACATCAAAATAAACTGATTGCAAATAAATTAGAGACTCGAAAAATGTCAAAAAACAGTAACTTCATATGAAACAGGCATCTTCTCTTTCTGTTTGTGGCCCAGAAAAGGGACTCAGAGTTACCATCTTGTGTCAAATTTCTCCTTGCTCCTTTCACTGAATCCTTGATTTTCCTCCCAGGCTGGAGCCAGACCATAATGATCCCAGAGACAGGGCTAAGGAGGCCACAGCACATGTTACAGAGCTGCAGCTTGCAGCTTCCCCTCACTCTGCTGCTTCCTGAAATAGAACGAGTCCCATCACAGCTGAACCTGCTCCATTTTCACTGGGTCACAGTACAAAGACAATTGCTTTTTAGAGCAATTCATGAACATGACAACAGTGTGAGCTGCCTTAATTCCAGCTTTCCAAAACAAAATTACTGCAGGAGTTTTTAAAATAACACAGCTGACTGTCCAGCATCACTGGAAGGCATTTGTGGAAAATCTAGGATTTTGGGTACAGGATCAGGATATTTCTTTAGCCAAAAGATGGTCAAGACCAGATGTCTTACCAGAACAGCAGTACAAGTGGGAATGGCACGATACCAGTAAGGACTTAGAGCAAAAGCATTCAGAGAATTCAGCCACACAAGGTGGATCCTGATGGGAACTGGGTTTCTCATCCACTACTTAAGGGGAATTCTCTGAACAGATAATCATGATAATTAAACAACTTCATAAGGATCATAAATCAGTTCTGAAGTTTTCAGTTAAAAACCAAAAAGTCCAGCAGCAATAAAGCAACATCCTCTACTAAGCACTTTGTGTCTTGGTGACCACTTGCTTAAGATTTTCACAACACTAGTATTTATTCTCCAGTTTTGTATCTCAGGACTGGAGACAGAGATTTGAAAAAGGATGCTGGTGGTCCAAAGGACGTGCAATTGAACTTCAACAACTGAAATTCTTTGGAAGTCTCAAAAGCAACACTCACAGTGTGTATTATACACACAGCACAAATCACACTGAATTGCACTCAAAATGTTGGTGGATTTGACAAGTAAAGAGGACCCCATAATGTTTCTGTTTCAACATGTGACTAACTATTTTTAAAGAAATTACTCCTAGTCTTTTGTCAGAAGGGAAGTGAAAATTGTGAGTTGTTTTGTAAATTTCTCATTTATTTTCCAGTGACAGAAGGAACAAACCACTGACTCTCCTGCCCCCTTACACAGCATGTGCAAAGATCTGGGAAAATCAGAACTGCCAAGCAATCACAAATGGAACAGCCTCATTTACTGGAGCAGTTACACTTTGGGTAAATGAGGGCAGATCTGCACTCCTCTGAATGTCAGCACTTCTGTCTGAACAGTCCCATCAGTGTTGGCACAGAGAAATAACACCTGCACAGCCCATCCAAAGCAAAGGCAGTATTTTCTTCCCAGTTACTTGTTCCTCAGCAGGGGCTCTCGGAGAGCCACACTCATCACCAGTTTATTTCTGAACTCAGATCCCCTTCAGCTGGGCAGGGAGTGAGATGAGATGTCAAAAGCATTATCCCAGGAGAAAGCATATCCATACTTTGTGCTGCAGTGTCTGAACTTGATAATTTCCCTAATATCATCATTGCTGAGGAGCTCCTCAATACCTGAGGGGACCAGCCTTGTTGGGCAGCAGTAATTCTTTTAAGTTTCCACCCGTGGTGGTTGCAATTTCAGTTTAAAATTACTGCAAATAAAATGTGCAGACAGCTTACTGAAGTACCTGATAAACGTAATGAAACCATATTGTAAAAATTTATTAAAAATTAGGGGCCTATTTGCAAGGAAAACAATGTTTCTGAGACTGATCTGAGGCTGAACAGCTGATGAAACAGTTTGAGAGATCAGGTTGTGATTAGAAGAAAGGATAGAAGACCAGGAGAAAGATTTGCAGAAAATTAGCCCTTGACAGAACCATCTGAATTTTCCAGTAAAGGAAATTGCCCAGGCTGGAATGAAACTCCTGGGTCAAAAGCAAATCACCCTGAGTGAGTCACTGAGGAAAAGGGACAGCTAAATGTGTCAGTAAGCTACTTTCCAGAAAGCAAATAGGATTGTTTGCACAAGATGGCCCAGCCAGTGCAGTGCTCAGCTTTCCATACTACGTGCTGACCCTGAAGGTGTTTCAGGGAACTATTCCAAGGCCATTCCTAGGTAAGCAACGTATTTCTGAAACATTGTTTAAAATATGAGTTCAATGCTATCACTAGTGCGTTCTAGAAAAATGGGACAGAGAATTTGTCCCTCCAAATGACAGGCACAAGTTTCTGGGAATGAGTCTGCAGGCTCTTTTAGAGTCCTGAGCAGGTCCAGCTGCCACACTTCCGAGTTCCCCAGCCCTGAGTGACCTATGGAGAAATAGATAAACTAGTGTATTTCATCCTGTCTCAAACAAAAACAAAGTCTGAAGCAAAACTGATCCACCCCTCATCACAACAGGATTATTTGCCAATTCCCAGTCACCCCTGCTGATACTTTTACCAGGGAGCAGAAAATCAGGGTATGGAAGGCCTTGGAAAGGCTCAGGTATAAGTCCTTAAAT
Organism: Zosterops lateralis; assembly: GCF_965231275.1. Classification (NCBI taxonomy): domain Eukaryota; kingdom Metazoa; phylum Chordata; class Aves; order Passeriformes; family Zosteropidae; genus Zosterops; species Zosterops lateralis. The sequence continues at coordinate 1,749,328 of NC_139768.1, forward strand.
CTAATTTTTTTTTTTTTAATCACACATGGAATGGGATAATCTAACAGAACATCATGAAATAAATATAATTTCCCACCATCTGGATCATGTTTTCCAGCTTAAATCACCAAGTATGCTACTTTACGAGGTTGCTCTCCTCATCACAAGATACAAAATGTTTCATTTGGGGATAGGAGCCAACTTGTCAGTGGAATATTTTTTGCAACTACCATAAATTCACAATCCATATGAACATGAATTTTGGCCAAATATAAATCCAGAAATAATTTAGATCAATTTTGTCCTGGCCTTGTATAGGCATCCTGCATATACAATTCTTGGGCAGGGTTTCCTCACCTGAGATTTAGGCTGTTTAAAGTCCTTGGTCCTCTAAAAGCCTGAGTTGCGTCGGTAGAAAAAAGTGGAGTTTTCAAGGTTTTGTTTTTAGGTTTTTTTGTGTTGTTTATTATTTGGTATCTCAGAATTTTCTCCACTCCCAGCCGAGGTCTGGACAGCAGCTGAGACATGAGGTGACTGCCCATCGATGGGGCATCACTTTGCTTTTATACAGATAACTATGTGTAGGTTATTTACAATTTCATACCAAAACTTAGTGCTCACACTAAAAGGGTCATTTCTACTTTGACCCAATTGACTCTAACTACTTTGTGTTATTACCACTTCAGAAGATGGAGGACAAAGAAGGGTTTAGGTCTTTAATTTCACTATTTTGTCTTCCATTCACCTCTATTCTATGAACCCTAAAACTACTGAATTTTGCTGTGCTAAACTACTGTTTTCACATCTTGGTGGTTTGCAATTCCTCTCTCTGTGTCAGAAGCTTCTCCCATGGACTAAAATCAAACTCAGTGTTTTCTTGGGCTCTGTGCCAAGGTCTTTAAACCCTCTGGACAAGCTTCACACCCCCTGTCTAGAGCTCAAAAGAGGAGTCAGTACTTAAAGCGTGAAGAGACTCGAGGTTCCGTAAGACAAGAACCACTCAACCTGAACTGCGACCCTTGTAAGCAGGCTGGAGCTGAGAAACTTCTCCAGAGGGGTGTGCATTTCAGCGGTTCCATCGCCGTGTTTCCCGCGGCCCCTCAGCCCCGGGCCCGGCCCTGTCCCTGTCCCTGGTGCTGACGGGGCGCGGCCTCGGCACCGCGCGGAGCCTGCGGGGCCTGTCCCGGGCCTGCCCTGCCCGGGGAATTCCCACTCCGGGGGCAAATCCCAGGGGGTTCCGATGCCACAAGGAGCCTGCCCTGCCCGGGGCCTGCCCTGCTCGGGGAATTCCCACTCCGGGGGCAAATCCCAGAGGGTTCTGATGCCACAGGGCACTGCACGGAGCCTGCCCTGCCCTGCCCGGGGAATTCTCGCTCCAGGGGCAAATTCCAGGGGGTTCCGATGCCACAGGGCACTGCACGGAGCCTGCCCTGCCCAGGGTCTGCCCTGCCCTGCCCGGGGAATTCTCGCTCCAGGGGCAAATTCCAGGGGGTTCCGATGCCACGGAGCCTTTCCAGCGGCTCAACGCTTGGGAACAGGCTTTTCCTTTTTTTTTTTTTTTTTTTTTTTTTTTTTTTTTTTTTTTTTTTTTAATTGTTAACAAACTCATAAAACAGCGGCTCTGTCGTTGCGCTGAGAAAACTGACTTTCTGCAGGCTGGTTTGGAGAGCGTGACAGAAAAAGCCAAAAAAAAAAAAAAAAAAAGCCAGCCAAACGGAATAAATGGTGCTGAATAAAGGGGTGTGTGGAGCGGGCTGCCCGCTCACTGACAGCGCTCAGCAGGACCATGTGAAGGCACCACAAAGCTCAATCTCTTAAATCATCTCAGCATCACTATCCCGGTGGGCAATTAAATTGTCCGTTCTGCATTTTTTTGTCTTCTAAACCTTTTGTCTCCTCTCGGGACGTCGTTTTAACTTTTCCAGCTAACTAAAACAACCACTGCTTATCAACACCAGCGGATCGGTGGGGGAAAAACAACCTTCACTCCCACTTTTCCTGCGGGCCGGTGGATGAAACCACGGTCCCTCCTCACTCGTGTTCCGGCGGCGGGCGGAGGGGCCGAGGGCGGCAGGGCTGAAGGCTGCGGGCATCAAGCCAGCCAAGCATTAAAACACAAGGCTCAAGAGGTTTTAGCGAACTTGTGCAGGACGGCAGCCCCTCCCGGCCGCCCTCGCCGCCTCCCAGAGCGCTCCTGGTCCCCCCCGCCGCTCCCGCCGCCATTTCATCCCTCACATCCTTCCCTGAGGGCTCAGACGCCGAACGCCCGCCCCCCGGGATACCTGCTGCCCCGGCGCTCGGCTCCCCACAGCTCTGGGTCACCTTCCCGCTCTGCCACCGCGGCCCCGGGGTGATCTCGGCCCAAAAACTCGGACAGATTTACGGGCTGCCGGCGGCAGATCTGGCAGATCGATCCCTGCGCCACCGCCTGAGGCAAATCCCCTCCCTGGCCCGCGCTGCGCCCCCTCGCGGCGGGACGGGGACAGGCCGCTCCCTCGGCGCGGCCCGGGCTCCTCCGCCTCCTCTAAAAAGGCTCCTCCACCTCCTCTAAAAAGGCTCCTCCACCTGCGGGGCAGCGGCGTTTCCCTCCCCGCGGGGGCGGGCGGGTTTCTCTCGGCTCCGGGCACTGCCCCGGCCGCCCTCTGGCTGCGTGGGGAGATGTCTGTGGGTGAGGCGGTCACCCGGAGGCCGCGGGGCCCGGAGGTGCCGGTGAGCGGGACGCAAGGTGGGTCGCGCCGCGGCTACAGCGCGTCTCTAGTGGAGAATTAAACCCTGGAGAGCACTTTCTGGGGAGGCAGGAGTGAGCAGGCGAGGCTGGAGTGTAACTTTTTCGGAGAATGTTTAAGTTATCTTGCAGCTTTGCGGGTGTGGGCGCGGCGCTCCATCAGCGCGCTGTGGGGATCCCTGAGGGAGCCGCGGTGGCCAAATGGCACTGAGGGATCCTGCCTCTCCTGGGGCTCCTTGTGCCCTCCCCGGGCTGTCAGCAGGAAATACCTGCCGCCTGAGAGCTGCTGTGTCCTCGATGTCACCGCCTGTGCCACACCTCGGGCTGTCAGAGGGAAAAACCTGCCTTCTGGGAGCTGCTGTGTCCTCGATGTCACAGCTCAGCCCTCGGTCTGTGCGTGGAGCTGACTGCGATGTCTTTGGGGTCGTCTGGATGTTTTTCCTTCACTGTTTTCTCTCTCCTGAGGCCGCACAATCAGGTTCCCCCTGCAGGAAGGCACAGATTGTACTAGTCACAGCTGTAAACTTTCCTGGTTTCAGCCCAGAGTTGGAGAACAGCAATGAGAATAACAATGCAGGCTTCTTTTTCTGCTTCATGTGTTAGAAACTGAGCCCTGTGTTTTAATCCAGTTTGCTGCTCTTGACTCATTTTCTCACCTAAAGTTGGTAACCTAACCACTGTGGTTATGTTTATAAAAAATATTTAGTTAAAACAACTGGTGTTTAGGTGTTCTTTACCTTAAAAGAGGAAATTTTCTTTTTATATAAGTGCCATAGAACTCTTAAGTATTACATAATGTAGTGAGTGTCTTTAAAAACAATGACTGAAAGGTGGTAAGGTGATAGTTTAATAACATACACTTAAGTCTTCACAAACAGTCTGGAGAGAGATCTTCCCCTTCCCTTTCATGGTGAATCTATCTCTCCACACGTTTACTGTGTTACACAGTTACCAAAAAAATCTTCGTGTCTTTTAAAGTTTAATTCTGATCAAACCGTGTTGTATACCAAATCTTTTATGGTAGTGGAAGAAGGTTGGTGCAGGGGAAAAAAAAGGCCATGCAGAAGAGAAAAAAATGTGAAATACAGGGTTGTTTTTTTTTTTTGTAAAGGTGGAAATAGTCATGGTGAAGAATCTAGAGGGAGGGGTAAATAGCAAATTTGGTTAATTGATAAAGAGATACCGGCAGCAGCAAGCAGCCAGACAGGAAACATTTGAGCTGCATTTCTGAAGGCATTATATTATAGAGAAGGAAGATAATATTCTATCATATTGCTCTAGCATATCTGCCCAACATTATCAACTTTTTCTAGACCCCACAAAGCACAGTCTTAGTAAGGTCTTGACAAATCAGAATGTGGTGAAGCCAAGTGTGATAGAAAATTTAGCGGCTTCAGAAAGATCAAGACTTAGGACAACTTGATGAAGGGGCTAAAAGGAACTTAGAAATCCTAAAGTCCGTGAGAATTGAAGGATTTTGAATAAATAGGTGAAACAAAGTACATGGAAGTACAAGTAGGATTAGATCAACTTAGTTCAGAGTTCAGCAGTGAAGGAAAGGAGATGGCAATGAGCTCTTTTGCAGAATAGTCTTACTTTGGAAGCAATATTGAACTTGTGGGGGAAAATATCTTTGCTCTTGGTAATTAATTTTTTATTCAGCTTGCCACTGGCAAGGTAGGAATTCAGAGCTAAAATATTTTTCCATCTCTGATGTGTCAATTTCAGATTCTTTAGCACTGCTTAGTTAATATATGGTAAATATGTGCTATTTCACCCTGTGGATGACAATGGAGATCTGTCCCCAAATACAGCTGTTGATTTCATGTGAGATGTACTTAACATTGGGTTGATTCAAAACTTTGGAAAACTCTAGGAGATATATATATATATATATATAGATATATAACTCTTGCATATATTGGACAACTGATTCAAAGCTCGGGTTTTCTTCATGCACGTGTCTAGTGAGTAGTATTTTCCAAAGGCTCCGCTTGCCTTGCTTTCCAATTCTTATGGATTATAGATCATTGTGCTGGGGACAGTGCAGGAATCCATGGGACAAAAAGGGCATGTTTGTCATAAAGCTGAATGCTGCCTTCTTGTACTGCCACTCCCTCAGGTGAGGGAGACTGAAAGAAAAAGAAAGACAGACAATTGTTTTGCCTGGTTGGAGGTTTGTGGGTTTTTTTTGGTTTTTTTTTTTTTTGTTTTTGTTTTTTGGTTTTTTTTTTTGTTTTTTGTTTTTTTTTTTTTTGTTTTTTCCTAAAGGAAAGTCTCTCCAGCTTGTTGAACATCGTTCTATTAAAGAGGCAATGACAGTTTATTCATGTGCGGCACAAATCTTTCACTTGCCTAAACGTAAAACATTGAAACCATGACCTTGTATGCATCCTTTTATTTGCCAGAGATTATTAGTCTGTTGTACCTCAGAAGTCCAACTCTCTATAATCCACTTCTGACATCCTTGATGATCCAAATGATACAACCCTGTTGCTGCAGTAACAGTAATTCAAATCTCCCCTGTGCATACATCCACCACAGCAGCTAAAATATAACCCCTGACTAATGTGGCCAGCTTTGTGAAGCAGTTCCACCTTTAACAATTGGAATTTCCATGACTTGTTTCCTTCCACCTTAATTTAGCACTGACACTGGTGGCTTTTATTTCATTCACTGAATGTCTGTGCACTCCGGGGCACGCAGCCGTGGCTCTCCCGGCGTCAGTTCAGTGTAACACTCACACCGTGGTCTCCAGCACGTGTGAATTGTTTCCGCTGCTGTAACATCTCTCCTGGGCTGGTGGAGGGACAGCTCTGCTGGGGCTCAGAGGCTTTAGCTGGTGCTGGTGGCACTCTGCTCTGCCTGGTTCCCATCCAGCTTCCTCACAACTGTTCCCATCAGTCAGCTGGGAATAGCCTGGGGTAGGAGGGGGGTGCCTGGGGAGCTCTGGACAATCCTCTGGTTTGATATGAGTAGAGAAAATGTCACCCTGCTCTTGGAATATGCTGCTTTTTTTTTTTTTTTTTTTTTTTTTTTTTTTTTTTTTGCTTAAATGTCACTCCTTACATCAGTGACCTCATCTGACTCAGCACTCAGCATAGCTTCTCTCTGAAGGGAAGGAGCTTTAAGTGTGTCATAGATTTTGACATTGCCAGAGAATGTCAGGAAGAAGGCATGCCATCAGAAACAAAATACTATTATCTGAGCAAACAAAAATTATTTTGGAAACAGACTAGTAGGCAATTATGTAAAGCAACTTAAAACCTAATCTAAACATCACAAGCCTCTGGAAAAACAAGGAAATTGCCAGTAAACGCAGTTTATTTCAGCCTCTGGTTTCCCAGATTGTTTTGCTGATGTTTGTGCTGGTAGCCATGGTGGCACTGTACCTGCTGCACTGATGTCTCACCTCTGAAAACCGGGCAGGGCTGAAACATCCATCTGGGTGGATCAACAGACTTCTTATTTAGAGGCTGATTGTGCTGAAAGCCTGTAGAAGGTGAGACCTGTCTAAGGGTGTCCCTAACAAATGGAGCTGGGACTATAGCATGAGCTTCTGTAGCATTTTAACTTCATTATTAGGAGCAGAGCTTTCTTCAGGCAGGCAGAGGGGATACAGACATAGGAGAGAGAAAAGTGTGGAATATTCTTTCTCCAAATTGCCTCTGGTAGGGATAGTGCAGACTCATGGAAGAGCTGTGGTCCTGATGGCATTGAAGGGAAATGTTGGCCAGGACGCTGGCAAATCCTCCACACTTTCCTTTTGAAAATGCCAAGCTATGCTGAACGTTTGTGCAGACATGGACAGAAACCAAAGGAGTAGGAACAAGTGACCTCAGTTTAACATTTCATTCAGATGACAGAGCCCCGAGCGCGGTGCCCGCTCTGGTTTCTTCGCTCAGCCTCAAGGAGCTCTCCCATCCTTTCAGGTGGCCTCATAAGCAAATGGCATGTTGGAGATGGAAACTGGGACAGAAGCAACATCTCTGTTTCTTAGTGTTTAGCTCTGTTCACTTTGTTGTGTGGTTTTATCCCTTCTGGGTTTTGCTTCCACCCCGTTTCTGTCAGTCACACAAATGACGGAAGATTTGGGTGTGGGAAGGTAACATGCACAGAATTCACAGTCCGTAAAACTGTGGTCTTTCTTCTAATATTTATTTATGTGATACTGTCTTTAGTAGTGAAGCAATGACTTGTTATGTTGATCTTATTCCTGGTTTTATTCTGTTCTCCTGAACTGTTGAAATGGAGCCAAGAAGGGGCACTAAAACCAGCAGTGAATTCCTAGGAAAAGTACAATGAGAATATTCCTTCAAACTTTTTGTGTGCATGTGGCTTTCTAAAAAAAAATTTTGAATATAAAACTGTACTAGATAAACTGGCAGGCCAGGAAACTCTGCCATTTTAAGTCCAACAAGTCAGTTTTGCCTCTCCTCAAGGTAATCATCTAAACATCAGTGTTTCTGGACTCACAGAGGACAGGTTATAAATACTCTTAATGTAAATGTACCTTTGAGGTATTTGTGAGACATCAAAACCCTGATTTATTCTCAAGCTGCATATTGCTATTTGCTTTCCTTTTGGTTGGGGCCAGTTCCACTGGCTCAGTGTAACTTTTATTGAAATCTGTGTGACTTGCTGTGGTTTAATGTGGACCTCTGGCTAAAACAGAGGGTTACATGATTTAGTGTGGAGATTAATTATTCCCTTGTACAAATGGCTTTTCTGGCACTGTGAATGCTAGACAGGAACTTTTATTTCTGCATAGTTTTGAAAAATGATTGACCATCTCCTTAGACAAGGACTGAGTTCCTGGTAGTGTTTGCTCTCTGCTGTTTTGTCATCAGATATTTATCATGTTTTAAGGCAGGTGTATTGGTAAGTGATTGACATTATCAATGTTAAGGCTGAGCTGCCTCACTCAGGTGCATTGTGTGGCTTTGCTTCTCTTTTTGATTATCAAAGCAGAGCCCATGTCTGGGGGACTTTTTTCCCTCTTTTTTAATATAATGGCCATTTCTTTCTAACCAGAGGATAAATCCTGTGAAGATACAGAAGAGGGGATCTGGAGGTCCTGCACAAATTAATGACCTGAAAGGGGTGAGCGTTATTTAAAGTTTGTAGCTTTACCCTGAGAGCAGAAACTTTTTGTTTATATCTGTAGTTCTGCCAACAGCTTCTCCCCTACCCTCATGCCCTCTGTATTTTAGCAATTTCCAATCTAAGGCAGAAATGCTATCCAGCATTACTGAACAAGGTTTACAGTTTTATGGAACTCCAAAGAACTGGAATGTAAACTATGAAAAAAAAATGAAAGAATTAATTAAAGGAGCAGTTAGGTAACTATTTGTCTTCTTAGCCTTTCATTCAAGTGTCACACCTTTAGAAGAGTTATATTGAAATGATGAAACAGGTCTGTAGTGAGGCTGTGCTTTTGTTACAGAAATTGAATACTCATTAGAAGTATCTCATGATACATCTTTCTGCATTCAGGAGGAATAAATGTTAATTTTTACTAAGGAAAGGAACCAAGAGCTAAACATGAAGTTGTGTGATTTTTTTATTTTTTTTTTTGGTGATGCTAAATACATGTCGTATATACTTTTTTCCAGTTTCACAAAGCATTGCAAAAGAAGGTTGACACTTTCCTGCTACATGTGGAAAGATCTCTATAGAAAGAACTTGTATTGTAAGTCACAGTGCAAGATACCTATGTGCTGAACAGAATTTAAAAATGACTTTGTAGTTGTTAACAGGTCAGTGAAGAAACTTGCATGTTTGAGATTTTAGAATGGGATTTTGTTTGCTTGCTTTATTAAAACATGTGTTTTGTCCATAAAGTAACTGAGCAGCCTGAGGGGCTTGAGGAGCCTAGAAAGATCTGTCCCCTTCCCGGGGGACTATATTAGACCTCTGAGTCATGAAGTCTTTGCATAGTAGGTGTCTGGTTACCAACCTTTTATGGGCCCTCCTCAGCTGGGATATCAGCATCTGCATTATAGCTCCCATCTATTCTTAGGTAGTATCAGAGCACGACTGAGCAGGCAAGGCAGAGAGAGAATTGCTTTCATTATGTAAAACCCTTCCCTGTTCTCAGACTGTTTTTTTCACACGTTTTTCTGTCTGCCCCGTCCCTCTGTCCCGCAGTGCCCTGTTGCTGCCTGTGAGAGAGGAACACCATGGCTTACAGTGTGACTCTGAATGGACCTGGACCCTGGGGCTTCCGACTGCAGGGGGGCAAGGACTTCAACATGCCCTTGACCATCTCCAGAGTAAGTCTGCAAAAATTCCTCCTGGAGCTTCTTTGGCTTGGAATGTAGCAGTCAGATGTGCACTTTGAGCTGGCCTAGCAGAACTGAGATCTTTGCACCTAGGTGTGAATAAAGAGAATAGAATGTGAACTAGAAATGTGCCAGTTTGAAGTACAACCTGGCATTGATAATGCCTCAGGAAGATAGTTCTGGTTAGTATATTTTTATGGATGGTGATACTGTCTCTTTTAAGTAAGCTTCCAGTTGTATTCTGTACAGTGTTGTCTTCTTTTCTGCTGATAGGAGCCTCACTGGTGCAATCTGAGGGGAAGGGAGTAGAACAACTCTGAATGCAAATCTGGAATTATATTTCTAGAAAATAAACATGTAACTGCTTGTAAATATGTGAAATTAGGTGTTAAAACTGAACAGAGACAGGGATGTGTCCCCTCTTGTGATGGGGTGCAATAGTTGGATAAAAATTAGACATGTCAAGCAGAAGATTCAGTAGTACTTAAAATACTGTCTTAAATTATGCAGAAGCCTTCCATTTGCAGCTGACAAACAGCATGGATTTAATAATTAATTACCTGGTGTATCTATCAATTACAGCCATATATCTCCTAGTTGCCTTTTTCTTTTCTCTTCCCCTTGAAGCATTATTTTAAGGTGTTGTGGTTCAGTACTCCTGATACCTGAATTAGCTCAGTTTCTTAAAAATTTTTTAATGTTGGATGGTTTTCAGGAAATCTGTCTTTCCTTTACCTACTTTTTTCTTATAAGATAGTTCTGTGTGATTTCTGGTAGCTCCCTTCTTTTTTTTTTTTTCTTGTTTCTGAAGTCTCAAATCTGCTCCAAAATGTTCAGATCTTTCTAGGGAGGTCTTGGTTCCTCCACAAATGACCTGCAGAAGGTTTATTTTGCAGTACAGTGACAAGAGAGGTTACTTACATAACAGTATGTAAGAGAAATACCAGAATGATTTAATCAGACAAACAAGTAGAATGCAAATAAAAGGTCTGCTCCACTGCAAAAATAATAATAAAAAAGTCACCTACACTGCTTTTTAAAACTATGTTGATTTTTTTCATAATGAAAAAAAATACAATCTGTTAAGTTGTGGGTACAAAATGTGATTCAAAGTCAGTTGGTAAGCTTCTGAAATCTTAGCTGTGCTATTTCATATTCATCCTGTGAAACTGTATCATCTGATCTCCCTTGTTCTCATGCACATTATCCCTTTCTTGGAAGACAGAGCCACATTTACCTTAATACTAAGGCCTATGCTGATGAGACATATTTTTCATAACTCCTTTTGCAGCATAGTAATTGCAAAGAAGGCTGTTCTGGCAGTATTATCAAAAGCAAACAAGCAAAAGACAACCTAAAATACCCCCTGTCTGCAAAAATAAATTCCCTTCATAAGATCAGATTAATTTTGCTCCTGTAAATAGTGTTGGTGTTTCTTTTCTCATCCCACCCCAGGTAAGTACAGAGAGGTGCCATCATATTTTTGTGGGTGTTTTCATAACTCTTTGCAGCTTTCAATGTATTGATTATTTTCTTATAAGTCATTCAGTCATACCCAGAGTGTCAGCCATGGGCCAGGGCTGTAGCACTTGCACTGTGTGTGACACAACCTGTAATGAAAAGCCAATTGTTTCCCAAAGAGCTCACTGTCTCAGATTGTAATCTGTGAAAGTGTAAACACTATGCCCAAAGGCTGGATGATTCTCATGGGGCTTTTGAGAGCATAGGAGGAGCAGAAGTGAAGCTGCAACAGCTGAATTCCCAGAGGTGTGGAGGAATTAGCTCTTCACAGAGCTGACTGCATTTCCAGCCATAGCAGTGTCAGAAAGCACTGTTAAATGGTTTTTAACTCCTTCCCAGTGAGGCCCACCTTTTATCTGGGTCTCCAGCTTTGGGATGGGATTGGATTTTAGAGCCTGCCTTATGAGGCCAGAAGCAGACATACAGGAATTAACACAGCCTCTTTCAGGGGGAGCTGGGATAGTTATGCCTGCTGGTTGTGATGTTTTTAATTGGAACACAGTGCAGTACATCACTTTTGGTGATAATCTGTTTTTGTCTTTATCATCACATGTCTCCAAAGAGATCAGAAATCACAGTCGTAAGTGAGTTGACCTAATGAACTCAGCCCTAGTTGCAGTCTTATTGTGGTGGGAAAAGGGAAGTTGTACTTATATTTTTCAGATATTCCTGGTGGGGAGGAGGAGAGAGAAGATAACTGTGAGGAACATCTCCTTCTTGGAAAGGGCACACAGCTCTAAATGTTGCTAGCTGATGCTGTACACCTATTTATGGGCTGGTTTTGATCCACTGTTGCCCTGAGATGAGATTAGACTTTCTATGTGCAAGACGAGCCATAAACTCCAAATACTTCACCTTAAAGAATATTAAAATTGCTTTTAATATCAGATGTGCCATGGCCCTTTTGGCTACATGTGCTCAGTGTCCTTCTAAGCCCTGCAGACTGGGTTTGCCATGCAGACATGTTCATTGTGCTCTGACTGCCCTCAATTGATTAGACTGTCCATGGGCCACAGAGAACAGAAAGATTCCTCCTTTTTCATGAAGGCTGTGTGCTCTTCTATCATGCTGCAAGAGCTCTGCCTCTAAACTCCTGATAAAGACAATGGAAAGTGTCTAACCCAGCAGGGTTGTTCATCCCATCTATAGCATTAGACCAACAGGTTTCCAAGCACCCTCCTGAGAGAGGACACCAGTATTGTGCCATTATGAAGCTGGCCCATGCAGAGACGTAAGGTGGGTAGCTGTTGACCTGTCAGCCATCTCTACACAATTCCTCACCTCACACTTCACCTGGAGAGCAGGGGAGAAATCCTGAAGGTCTTCCAAATCTGATTGTGGGGTTACTAATGCTTCTGTTCAGGAAAAATGCTTTTAACAGAGTGGCTAAGGAAGGGAATTATTCAGAGCTGTTTGGCATCAGTTAACTTCTAAAGAAATCTTTAAAATGCTGTCTGAGAACGCTGTATTTTCTTCCGTTCAGGTAGGCCCAGGTGATCAGCTCACTGCTGAATAGTCAACAGCATAATGCACAGGAGTCACAGTCAGTCAGCTGGGTGACAGGTGAAGATGTGTTCCCCTGAAATGGATTGTTCTGCTTATCTGTTCTTTATCTAAAAATAAATGCCTGACTAACGTAGGGGGTGGGAACAAGAAAACAGGAGACAAAAACAAATAGGGAAGAGTTAAGGTCACTCTGCAGTTCTCACACTCCTTTAACAATAGCATTGGGAAATCATCTGTAAACTATTTGTCCAGTCCCCACCCTGAAGACCATCCTACCCACTAGAAAAATTCGGCCATGAGATGTCACATTCTGTTTTGAGATGTCAAATTCTGCCATGAGATGTCATGAGCAGGTAGCAGACGTAGGAAAACAGTATTGACAGGCTTAGTGAAGCTGAGCATCTGTCAGCCCTGCTGAAATGAATGAGACTTGCAGGTTGCTGGCAGTGCTGAGCGCTGTCACCAGTGCCATGATCATATACATAAATCTGCTCTTTCCAAACTGACGTGGGCAGCAAAGCTGTTTATTTTCTCCTGCTGCTTGAACTGTCTGGAAGCAAGCAGAATTCATTAATTTTACAGGCCTAATCCTCTGTAAGAAGGCTTTTGGACATGGTTAATTATCTAAGTGCTTGGTTGCCATGTTACCTAAGATGGTACAATTGTACATGGTTGGATGCAATAACAGAACATCTTCATATAATTCTAACTCTTTTATTTCTGAACAGTCAACTTTTCTAGTGACACAGGCTGGCTTGCAAGTGATGCAATGAGCTGAAGGTGCTATTGTTACCTGAGGTAGTGGAAATATTATTTAAATCACTGTGGTAACTCATGACTGGTGTATTCACTCTGCAGTTATCCATACAGTTTTGTATTTCCTAATAGAGAGGTTTTTTAGCTCCTTGGGTTCCAAATCAAAAGCCAGAGCCTGAAACAGGAGACAGTGTTTAAACAAAACAAAAACACTCAAGAAAGACTTTTCTTTATTCAATTAAATGATGAAAAGGTTGAAATCTGGTGATGATGTAAGTCCAGGGAGGAAAAATAGCAAACACTGCTACAAAAAGAATTAAATTAACTGATCTCTGCTACAAGCAGCCTGAAACAGCTTTTGGAGTCTGAGGAAAACCCTGGCCTAGCATTTTGCTGTCAGTCTCTGCCAGGAGCAGGAAGGTTTTTTTCTCACAGTGGTTAGGCTCTTTCCTTTTATCAGCATCTCTTGCTGATGGCTTCCTGTCCCTCCTCCACTCCCTAGCATGGATGTGCCAACCTCTGGCTGTCAGTGCCTGTGCTTTAGAGGAGCTGTGTGAGAGTGTTCGTTTCCTGTGGGGATATTGCGTATCAGGGCCTTACAGCACACAACTGAGGAGGGAAGGCAGTCCCTCTGCACTTTTTTTTCTTCTATTCTTGAATGCAGGGAAGCCTCAGATGATCTGGGTCAGGCTCTGTGCATTCTGCAGCTGTCCTTTGAATGGCCACATGGTGCTGTCCATAAACTATAATCAGAAAAATGCAGTTTACCTGTATTGACTGAACTGAAACAATTCAGCAAGTTCTCTGGAAGTGCTGGTACCACATCACCTGTTAAGCATCCACCTTTGGTGAATCAGTCTGCTGGACAGCTGTCCTAAAGCTGCAATTGCAGCTTTGGGAGGTTTTTGGGGTTTTTTTAATCTCCAAATAAAAAGTCCTTCACAATACCAAAAGCTATAGATTAGTATTTATAATAGTGAATATTCTACTAAACTAACAGGTAAGTCTGGTGTTTTCCTCTTTAGTACTCAGTAGAGATGTTTCCTTTTTCCTATAAAGTTCAAAGGAAAGTCAACTTCTGAGAGGGAAGTGAGCCATTTAATATAATGACTGTCTTATGCCTAGACAAACTGTAGTAATTTCTTACACCTGGGCAGATTCACATATTTCCAGTCTTCTTACAGTTTAGCTCAAAATAGTTCCTTGTGAGAGGAAAACTAAATATTTCCAGGCCAGCTTTTCAGAACACTCTGAAACTTTACTATCTATTTTTTTTTGATACAACAACTATTCTGTGTGCATCAGCATTTCTTTGGGATAATCTTAATTTGTTGATTACTTCTTGAGAAACAGTCACCTCATCTGAAGTTACAGCGTTCTGAATTTTATTACCTGCAATTATTTGTCAATGTCAGTGTCCTAGGAGAGTGCCAGTTATCTAAGGTGGTATGTTTGCTTTCAAACTAATTTGCAAGTCAGTTCTGGTGTGTTTACAGCTACATCAGAAATTACTGTGTTTCTGTGAGCCCGAGCCCTACTAGTAACTCCTCAGCCCCCTGATTTGGTGTTGTTTGTTTGAGATGTTCCAGTGGACAGCATCTGTACTATAAATGGCAGTTCAGTGTACAGGGCATTTGTATGATAAGGCTGCATGTCTCATCAAACACAAGTGTCATGTCTATGTCAGACAAGGAGAGAGGGAGCAAATTCTCTAGCTATGTTCCATTCAAATAATACTTGTTGGACCAGAGAAATGAGTTCTGGCACCTGGGGGTCAAAAAATCCCAGGATATTGGGGAAGGCAGAAACAGAACAGAGTTTTAAATGTGGCTGTGCAGGTGCTCTAAGAGGTAAGGAATTAGTTATTCTGAGGTAGACAACATGTCTTGACCAAAAATACTGTATCAGCTCTGAGAAGTAACCCCAATGAGAAGTTTCACCAAGCCACCAACACTTTAAAGAAGGTTTGATTTCAACAAGTACCCTATTTTGTATCCAAAGCAGTTCCAGCACAAGATGGGTTATTTTTCTCTTCTGGGTAAACAGGCATGATAGAAATAAGCAGCTTTTGTTTTCTTTCCTTGCAGAAAATATTCTGAAAAATCCATGAAGTTTATTGTTGTAACTTTAAGCTCAGGTTTATTTGTTGAAGAGTGCTTTTATTACAATTTTTATTTAAACTGCAGCATGACAACACAATGTGATTTGAATGCATGTATTCTACTTGACAAAATAAATTCCAGGAACAGCATGTAGCTGCAGCTCTTGGTCAAATGATTACTCCTTTAAATCAAGTAGGTACTTGGAACACAAAGGCAACCACTCCTATCTGTTTGTGTGATTAAAGTAATCACTAAATGCTAAGTCCACTGCTGAAGGTCAGGGGTATATAAGGAGAATTATGTGTTCTGCACAGATACTGTGCAGCAATTGTCTATTTAAGGCTATGTTCTTCAATTCTATCTGCTTTGAATTTCAGGAGAAACATAACACTCTGGTAGAATATAGGCCAGATAAACGTGAGTAAAGGGCAGTAATAACTGAGGTTCTGGTTTTAAATGCTGTTACATCATCAAACCTGGTTTTCTCACTGTTCTTACACAAAATACATAACCCAGGGGTTTGAAGCTCTTTCTTCATTTCACCTTCTAAGTGCTTTTTAATTTGGAGTGGGGCTGTAGCTGAATCATCAATACTTGTGTTGGCATTATGTATGAAATAACTGGGCTGAATAATATCTATGCAATTGCCAGCTCTGTTATAAAGTGACTTTGCAGCTTTCTTTTCTGCAAAAGAAAAAGAAATGCAGCCCTTCCCTGGAACAAGAGGTATATAGTGTTAGCTGTGGGGAATTTGGGCTCAAGATTGTTGAAAAACTGAGTTCACAACTGGGGATAACCGTAGCTCTTGTGGTTTTATGGAAGAGAGAGGAAAGGGTTTCTTAACCTAAGGAAACAGATCCAAAACTCAAACTTAGTTATATTCCATTTTTATTTGTTTTAAGATTTAACTGTGTGCCCTGGCAACTGGATAATGTGGTCTGACACATTGTTCAGTCTTTGACCTAGAGTTTACTTACATGAGAATATAGTTGATGTAGTATTGCAGGCAGTCCTCTGATTTACATCATTATTATTAAAGTTAATAATTTTGCACATCCTTTAGAATGAGTAAACAGTGGGAGGTAACCATTAAATTATGAATTTTAAGCTGCTGAACTGTTAGTGCTTTATAATTAAAATGAACAAAAAGCTTTATTGTTCAGGTAAAACTTTTTATTAGTGTCTGATGTCTGAACTCTGTAAATGACTGTCTTAATAACACAGCAGATAACTCTGTCATTATCTCCATTCTGAATGCATTATTGCAAAATGTTCTCCAGCTAGTGGAACACAAGGAGAAATTAGCTCTGTGAATATGTTGTCATTAACTTTCTATACCACAGCAGTTCCTATCTTGTTGTCTAATTAGTAGCATAAAGTGTATGTTATAACTATCAAAAAATGTGGGTAGTTAAATACAAAATAACACCAACATTGAGTAGCAATGGGGAGGTATGAAAATGATTACAAAATGCAATAGTCTTCATTATAATCTAGTTTTCACTGAGGGCTGGAGCTGCCTGAGAAGACAGTCTCATGTGACCAGCTTGTGTGTAACTATAAGTTTCTGCATGTGGGTACCTGAGGTGCCACCATTTTAATGCATAATACAGCATTAAATAGTGTTCAGTGTAATATGAGACAATGCTCTTCTTTTCCACTGAGTTTTGGTGCAAGATTAGCCAAATTATCGCTGTGCAGGTAACTTTGGTCCCCATTGAAAGATCTTGAGAAGGAGAGAGGAAGGAGGGAAATTTCTACTGAACATGGTAAAAATCAATTGCAACAGCAAGTTTGGAGGAAATAAAGGAATTTAAAACCTTGTCTGGCAATGTCAGCAGTACTGTGCTAGTAGAAATGAATAATGCTAATTGGATAAGAATGGTTTCTATGCACAGCATGTTAAAGGGCTGTTTCTTCTGTACTAGTGTAATTAAAGCCTTAAGAAAAAGGTTACCTGAGAACAAAACATCTGAATAGACTTTCCGTTACAGTTGTATAAACTCTAAATACTAATTTGATAGAAGTATGTGATGATATTTAATAAATGACATTTATTAATTCATAAAAAATTCATTTTTGCTGGTACAGAGTGAGGACAAGGATCTCAATAAATGTGCTGTTAAGGCACATTGTATTGACCCATAATTCACATTATATATTTAAAAAGTAACAAGTATCTCCTGTCAAAATGCATTGCATAGATGATGATTTTTTTAAAAAAGTATTTTATTTAGCTACTGTCATAAAACTCAGGTTGTAAAAGAAATAAACACTTGGTCACATAAAGCTGGCCCTGAAACTTAGGTCAGCCTGTTGGGTCTCCTTCAGGGACAGTTCTAAAATTTCCCATTTTCCAGATCCATGAAGAGTATAATATTTCCCCCAAATGTAAAGCTGTTTGTGGTCTTCTAAGAGATTTACAGGAGAAAAAGGACACAATAAACAGAGGGAAGAAAGTACCTGGAACTAGGTACCCTCAAAAAGTTCATTTTCACCTTATGAATGCCTCCAGATAATATCTTGAATGGGCTTCCTACAAGGTGACTCCTCTCGTTGGTAGTGGTGGTTATTAGCCATTTTCCCAAAAAGTCAATGAGCTCTTGCTCTTCTTTTAGGAAGATGAAATGGGCCAAATGTCTTCAAGGCATGCAAATCCCCTGACGAGGGTAGAGTTATTCTCTGCACCTCCCACGTGCGTAGCTGCTGTTGTGGTCATCTGTGCCACAGGTGTTCAGTGCCTGGACACAGTGCATAAATAGGCTTTAACCTTTCTCAAAATCCTTCCAAATACACTTGATTTGTAGCAATGGCAGCTGGGGATTAGGAGGAACACAGCCTTTCACATGGTCTCACCCTATTCCCACCTTTCCCTTGCTCTGAGTCCAAATTCCAGCCTCTGGGCTATTTTGGCTCCATGCCTCTCTTGCTTAGCCATACCTAATACAGACATAAACCCTTATTCTTATTAAAAGTAGCAGGCTTAAGGGCACATGCTTACTTTAAACAATTTATGGGTTCTTAGTTTGAGGCCAGCTTTAGTGACAATTAGTCTTTGTGGCATGAATAAAAATATTTGCAATGCATTGTAATACTTACTATACCTGGTTGGGGTGCCCTGCACACTCTTGAGAAGCCTCTGTGGGACTCTCATGCTATATTTAAAGCATCCAGTAACTTAGGAAGCTATTTTGAATTGGAACCAGTGCTACGTTTACCTCAAGCTTCTGGAATGGGACATCTTATCCAAAACTCCAAAAATACTACATGTAACCCCAGATTCTGGTACATAGTGCCAAATCGGAATGCCCTGGTATTAGGGTGAATTTGGGCTGCCTTTCCTTCATCCTGGGGGTCACTGGGACCATCCTGTTCTATTTGAAAATGTCAGCATTCTCTCCTTACCTACTCATAGCTGGTTCAAAAATGGCTAAGGGCAGTTGGTGCTATGGCAGGTGTTTAAAAAAGCAAGTCAAAGCAACATAGTCTTTTTCATCAGCATTGGCTGATTAATTATTGTAGGGAAAAATGAATAGTCTTTCTGCTAATTTTTTTTTCTTTTTGACAAGAGTTGTAAAATACAAGTACCCTTCTAACCTACTGTCAAAATTCCTTTCATGTCTAAAAGATTTTTATCTCACTGTTTTGCTTAAATTATCTAACAAATTATGCACGATGAAATCCTTTAATCCTTTTGTCAACTGTAAGGGGTGGAGTGGATGAGGATCTCTCTATTACATGTGTGCTTTGCTTTCTTCATGCCAAGAAGTGGTCAGCAGTCTGCAAGCACAACATCAGTTGTGTGGACAGCAGCAAACCACATCTCCCTGAACTGCAATCTCTTCCCTGTTTGATTGCCCGCTGCTTGGTGCTACTTCTTTTCAGGGCAGCACTTCTGAAATTGAAAAGTGCTGGTTTGCCATACAGTTGTCAGTAGTTCAGGCTGAGTGCACAGAGTTGTGGGTATCAGACTGTTGGCACCTCATGGGAAGGGCAAATTGATTATTGAGGTGCTGGAATTGTTTGGCTGTTTCACCCCTGAGGAATAGCAAGTCTCTCCTCTTTTGAGAGAGGCTTCATCCCGCCCTCGAGAGCTGCGTGCCTCAGCTGCAAGGACAAGTACTGATGGCTCCTGGCATTCATTCTCACCCCATGTGAGATTGTTCTCTGCTTCTCCTCCTTCCATATGCCTGGCATGCTTACGTGGTCTCTTTTCCCTGCCTTCTTTCCTTGCTCTGTTCCCACATTCTGCCTCACCAGAGTGTGCCATCCTTTCTTTGCTCCCAGCTTTCAATGCCGTTCAGATTTACTGCACTTAGAGTGGAGGAGCAAAAAAATGAAGGCTGCATTTGGGAAGTGAAAGATTTAGACCCTCCAAAAGGTGTGTAATCCTATAGAGCCATGAAGGGACAGAGAAGGAATGTGCAGGAAGGAGCTGGCTAAATGTGGTGCCACATGGAGGTTCATGACTGCTCTGTGTGAAACTGGGGGGTTTCCTGTTTCTCTGGTTACATGTGTTGCTGTATTAAAGTCTTCTCTAGCCTGTGTTAAGGAACCCGAGCTGCAAATAATACCAATATCACTTCTGTGTTTACAATAGAGTGCATCTTCACTAAGATTCCCAGGAAAGACTTTCTTCCTTTTACAGCCACACATCCTATGGTCCCCACAGAGATGGATTTGTCCTGCTCAGCAGCAATTCCCTTTCCCTACATATCTGTGCTTAATTTTCTTCAGAGCAGTGGTTCCTCACTCTGCAACATGTCATCTTAGATTGTAATCTCCAACTTTTTCTTTGAAGAAAATATCCACATTAATATTCTTTAAAACTATATATATATATATAAAATACAGGCAGATAATGATTGAGAGTATTTCCATAAATTCCACATGCCAAAACATGGCGGATTAAGTAGTGCTGAAGAAAAACAAAACAGAATAAACTTTCTCGAAGGTCTAGATAATCAGTGAATTAGTTCAGTTTTAATTTCACATATTTTTTTTCCTAGACCCAATTCTTTCCTTGGAAAAATGAGAAGAAGTCTAAGGATTGGTAATTTACATGAACAGGTTGCTCTCTGGAAGAAGATGAAGTGGGTTTGGTTTTTTCCAGTGTGTGTGACCTGTCATGGAGGTTATCCCAGCTTATGGGAACATTCCTGGCCAAAAAAAAGTGATCATCCCTTCCACAATATGGGAGACATATTTGCAGTGTGATTGACAAGATGAGGAGGTGGTATATCATTTCTGTGCATGTCAAGGGACTGGTAGTGTATGAAACCAAAACTAGAACTTAGCTGCTTTATTTATCCCCTGAACAGATGCAGTACCAGCAGCTGCAAGAAGATCTTTTATACATTCCACCCACGATTCCCTGGAGTTCATGTGTCCTAAAGACAACCTGGAAAGGAGGCAGGACACTCTCTTGTACAGTATTACATTTTATAAGTACAGTGTGAGATGCTGATCTTTCACATAGGGAAAGAATTCCAGGCTGGATCTGAGGAGTTTCATGCCAGTTGATGGTATGGGTAGATGCCTTTATCTCCTGCTGCTCTGAGTATTTAGCTCAAATTCTTAATTTGGTCTCTAAATTTTGTTTTATTAAAACTCTTTATAGACTAGAAAGCAGCACAAAGAAGTAGTTTTATTATAATTTAGCCCTTATTTGCCTTATTAATGGGACATTTAATTGGTTTAATCTGAGGGAAGGATCATTAAAAGGACTAGTAAACAATATTACTTCTTTTGTCTCCATTAAGTCTTGATCCTTCTCCACTGGTTTTGCAGAGATTGGATTGGGCTCCAATATTAAATGCTTCTCCAAGCTTAGGAGGCCAGGAAAGAGCTCATCAATGTAGTTGATTGTTAAGCCTCTTTATTCAATGTGTAGATAAAGGGTTTAGGTAGGAATAAACTTTCCTCGTTGATGTTTAATTTTAGAACATCCACAGTGAATGTTCTGGCCTGGATGCCACAAGTCTTTGGTTTCAGTCTTCTCATAAAGCATCTTGGCTTCTGTCTGAGACTATTTGTGCCATACATCCACACCAGTGTGCTACTGCCCTTGGATACACTAATGCTGTAAAGAGAAATGTTTAGAAAATACTCTCTAAAATACTATCTTTTTCCACTGCAGACAGCACAACTTTGCCCTAGCAAAATAGAGTTCAGGAACTATTGAGAAAAGCCCCCAAATTGCCAAAGTTTTTTGAAAGTAAAGGGTCCATGCTGTCTTTTGAAGCTGTTCATACCTTCTCACCATTGCAGCAATGACAATAACGAGATACTCAGTAAAAATTGATTTTCCCAATGTGTCACGAGAGAAGCTTTTTTCTGGCTAAATTGAAACACTTTAAAAGAGATGATGGTGGCCTCCTTGAAGAGGTGGGTTTGAAACATCTAAGTGTTTCTTAGTATTTATTTGAATATTTTCATATATTTATTGAGTAAAGTCATAATAAATTGAGTAAATTCATATATTGAGTAAAGTAATAATAATAAAAATCTCCAAATCCCTAGATTTATCTGTTAACAACAATAACAAATAATCAAGTAAAAGTATGTTTTTATAGAAAGATACCAAATCCTGAGAACAGATGAAAAGGGCAGTGATTTGCAATGTCCTTAGTACATTTTTATTTGGAACATAAAAGGAGTTCTCCCTATTTTCCCTACTGATTATATACTGCTTGGGACCTGTGTATTTATCTTTATATACTAATTGCCTAAGAAACCCCCTCTCTCTTTTGTTTGTTTCTCTTTTCTTCAACACTTGGGGTGAACAGATATTCCTGATTACATATATAAAAATGTATAAATAACAATATCTAGATTTTTTTTTCTCTGTCATTTGTCACACAATAACTTACTTTTTGCCCAGTTTGTCTCGCTTTGATACCAGAATAAGTAAAATCAAAGCTTTTTTGATGGTATCTTTGTACTTTTTGTACAGCTTCATTCCAGAGACAAACAGCCATTGGTTGGCTCTGCTTCTTTACATTTTCCTCCCTTCCTCCAGTGACTTGTGTCACTTTGTAGTGCAAGTAGGTTGCACTGTGATAGTCCTCAATTCAATTAGATAATGGAACAGAGGGAGTGCCATGGCCTCATGTTCAAGGAGAGCTGCCCAGAAGTTGCATTTGAACATTGACAATATGAATTTTAATATTCTCTTAACTTTGAAATATGTCTTTCACTTTTGTGATCCTCAATATTGTCTTGAAGTGTCTTTTTCCTTTCCATTCTTGCCTCACCTCCATAATCTGTTTTGTTATGGTTAATTTTTATTCCAAATTTTCATTTCATTCCAGTGAGAGAGACTAGGAGAGGACTTTATTTTTTAATTAAAATATACATTATCCATTTTGGGAGATGAGAAGACCATGTTACATGATACAATTTTTGTTTGTTTCACTCCATCCTGCTGTTATCCACAATCTGAACACATACAGAACTGTTTATTTCCTCTAAGTAGGAGCTAAGGGAACTACAAGACTGAGCAAACTGTGCAAATACTAGGAATGTCAGCATATATGCCAAGATAGTGAGGTTGTTAGCAAGCACTGTATGTACTGATGGATAGCTAAGCTGCATGTGGAAATGATTGGTGATTTTTTTCTATCTCTCACTGTCAAAGCTTTGGGCAATATTCTGCTAGGACTGCATTGGTATTTTGAGATTTAAGTTTGGATTAAGTAATGTCAGGACAAATGCCAGTCTGACAGAAGAGAGAGCACTGTAAGCCTGCACACTGGCATGGGACCATAAGGAAGAAGTTTGAAATCTTGCCTGGCAATTGTCCTTCTATAACAGTCCTTTTATTCCAGTGAACACAAGATTAATCTATTGCAATTCAAACAAGGAAGTCCTGCTTCCACTTCACTGCTTGCTCACAATGTTTACTCTGATGTTTAGAGCAGACCTGATTAATTTTTTTCTGTTGCTCTAAATGTTATTTTAAATACATCGTGGTGCTGGTAGTTGAAGGGAATGTTCCCCCAGAGGGGTAAAAAAAAAACCTCACAGCCGACTAAAAAACCCCAAAAATTGTCAACAGAGCGAGAAATTATTGGACTTTGAAAGAACCAAAGCTATTCAACTCATAGAAGTTTTAATAGAATATAATCAAAGAATTCATTTGGATTTGTATAGTTGAGACTGAGCCCTAAGTTGCTGTAACATGGCTGATTCTCAGTGTCAAATCCCCTCTTCCCCCTCTCCCCCAGTTTTATCAAAGTATGAAAGTCTTGACTGAGTGAGATGCTATTGTTGGCAAGCCTTTGATGGACACTCCTGGAATTTCTTTGCAGGAGCCGTGACTTCTGTTTTATCTGAAATCTCACTGGCTCCTGATGACAGACAAACTCTGTTTTTAGCATTGCACTGAAGGTCAGGCAAATGACTGGTTTCCAAATAGAGTAACTGAAGATACTGGAACAGATTTATTCCTGGTATAATTCCACTGGTTCTATGAAGTTGCAGGGGAATATATTTGTCAAGAGAGCCTTATGAGTTGAAGGATAATACCACTGTTCTCAATCCCTTGTGTATTAAAAGAGCTTGGAAAAAATACTATTTAACATAATGTTAAAATTCTTCTGTAAGAGAAATTCTATACTCACTAAGATAAGGGCAGTATTTTTTAGCTGGAATAAACTAAGATAACTCTGTTAAGGAGACTGACCACCACAGAATGTAATTTTTTTTTTTAATACCTGGGAATCTAGCTCTGGCTTCTTTAATTACAAGTGAGGCTGAGGTTTTCTGACTGTGTAAATATTTTAGGAATAATCTAGGAAGTGTGTACACTGACTAGGCTGCTTTCTGCTAGTGGCAGTTGGGGTGATTGCATTATTTTTTACAGAACTTTAATTTTAGTTGCAGTTTTGGCACTCAAGTCCCATAATCTATCAAGTAGACTGGCTACATATTTTACTTAATTTTTTCAGGTTATCTGTGGCCTTAATTCATACAGAAAGCAAAAATTGATTTTGCTGATGGATCAAGAAAGTGAAAACTAAATACTATACTATCATTGGGGCATTAGTAAAGGAATTATCAGTGTCTTTGTAGAATGACATTGCAAAGCCCAGAAGTACTAGGTAATGTGAAAAAAATTTTGCGGGAAAAGCTTAGATGAGATCACAACCACACTGACATTTTCACATCGATTGTGGAAAGCAGAGGAGCAGATGTCAGCTTGTGGATGCAAGTGTGTGTGTGTGTGTTGGCTGAGAGGTTGAGCTGTGGCTGATGAGAAGGATTCACTCCTGCCTTGTGGGAGTGAATTGGTCTGTCTAGGCTGGGGACATCAAGTCACAGATGCAGAGAGGTCCTTGGGGTAAAAGCTGCCACCTTCTGTGCCTCATTGCCCCCCTAGAGTTCATGGATTACCAACATCCTGCAACACTGGGAGCTGGTGCAAAAATTCAAGATTTGAGTTGTTACAAACGGGGCACCATCAAGAGTGGGAAAGAAACGTAAACTGTGTTATAAAATTTGGAAAACAGATGCAAGTATAATTTTTTCAATACTTTGATGGAAATGTATCCCTTAAAGCTCAAAG
Organism: Zosterops lateralis; assembly: GCF_965231275.1. Lineage (NCBI taxonomy): Eukaryota > Metazoa > Chordata > Aves > Passeriformes > Zosteropidae > Zosterops > Zosterops lateralis. The sequence goes on from NC_139768.1 coordinate 1,773,769, forward strand.
GGCATGCTTTAATAGGTTGGTCTTACTGTCTCAAGAGGTTACACTTCAGTGAGCTTTTCCTTAGAGGTGTCAAAATGTATCTTTAATGATAGATATCCTGACAGTCATGAAGTACAAACAACTGTTGCCATGACAAGACAGGATTTCTTCAAACTGAGTTGGCTTTGACTCTAATGCTGTACCCCAAAGGCTCCGCTTTTCCAAACCATTCACAACATATGCTTTTATAAATCCATCAAACAAGCCTCCCCTCTTTCTATACCCTGTGTTTTAATGTCAAAGCAAATCCATGTTCTGCTCGTGGCACCTGCTGTGGCACGTACTTCAGCTACTTCAGGGGAGTACTAAGCATACCACCATACTTAAAGTCCTGTCAACATAGCTGTGATAAAGACCCTTTGGAAAATGTATAGCTCCACCCTAAAATAATAATTTATCATCACTCATAAGGGAGAATTAATTGGCATTTAGTACATGTAATAATATGGAATAATGCCCTTCATGAGCAGGCCCATGTGTAAAAGCACAGGCCGTGTAGTGGAGTACTTTTTTTAACAAGGCAAAACAATTTCTGTGACAAATAAACTCCACTTCTAAAAATATACTTAGGACAGTCAATATATTGGTAAGTTCTGTTGTGCTGAATACTTTTAAGTCAGGCTTCAGCAACATCAATCTGCATTACTAAATATTGAAAATACTATCATAGCTTAAGACACTAGTCTATATTAAAAAGAAAATCTTTCCATTATCGATACCAACAGAGTTTAGATGATGGGTTAACCAAATGGTGTGTTGTAATATTGCTGGCCACTATGGAAATATGTGCACTATGCACTCATAAATACTTTGTCTGTAGCTTACACAAAAACATACAGATTCATCAGGCTCTTTGGCATATTAACATATTGTGACTGTATTTGAGCCTTTTGGATGATGTTTCCCAGTTCATTGTTCTATTTATTACAGAAAGTGAGAAAGGGAGTGAAAGGTTTTAAGGGGAAAAAAAGTTATTTTCTTAGTATGGATTCATGTTTACTTCAGGAGGTTCTGTAGTCATCCTTCCTTCCCAGTGACATAACTGTACAACTCTGAAATCCATTATATGCATTTTTTTTAATGGATCTCTTTGCTCCATAGGTTTGTCATGACAAGGAGCTGCTTCATTGAATTACAAATGTAGATCCTTTTGATCCTGTGAAGCATTCTTCTGACTTTCTGCCACTAACATGGGCTGGTTGTCTGCATTCTGCCAGCACAGGCAACTTCAAACTTTAATTTCTGTGATTTAAGCTTATATGTCATTCAAAAGCTGAAAGGTAATGTGCTTTGAGTGTCTGCACTGGAGCAGAAGGCAGCTCCAGTACAAAGAGGAAGGTGTGTTACACACTGACTTTGCAAAATGGCAAAATTTATATCATTATGTAAAAAAATATATATTATATACTTCTATAGTCATATATATAGTTATATGTGAGTCTCCTCTGTGCAGTGTTTGCTCTGGCCCAGCCATAGCCATTAGAGAGGGTTCCCAGATGTAAGGGCAAGATGGACTTAAAAGACCTTCCTTTGATAGGAAAAGCAGGGAGTTTGCTTTTTGGGATGGGAGCACCAGGCTGCCTGCCATCCTTAATTTTACTTCCATACTCATAAAACCAATATGAACATAAAACTATGCATGGAGTAGAAGAGCTTTTAGAACTTTATTGTAAATTAAAGTTATATTTTCTGAATGTGATTTAAAACAAAATCATTGGTGTCTTGCCTGAGGTGGAAATGAACACTCTGATTTACCACTGCCAGGCAGTTATGAGGGCATTTGTAGTGCAAAGCAATTAACTGAGAAACCGAAATACTTGCATTTGCACTGAAGAGAATAAATTTGTGCAGAGTAATAGGGAGTTGGGAGCATAATTTTTTTTGCTCTGCTGAAGTTTTATTTCTAATATGTTGGCAGGACAGAAAAAGTTCTCTGGTTCTGGAAAGCAAATGGGCTGGGGTCACAGGAATAATGTGCACAATGGAATTAATTTTCTGCATAGACTCCTTGACTCACTAACTTTCACAGCAGCTTGATTCACACCTTACTTGGGGAAGGTACTTGTAATGATGCTGTTTCAAAAACTGCTAACCTTAGAGCAGTTCTGTTCTTTGTCTTTCCTTCTCTAGAAGGATTTAACCACTTGGCATTTTTACCCTTTCAATCCTCCATTCTGCTTTTTTGCTTTGCTTTGTTTTGTTTTTTTTTTCCTGTGAGTTGATTATCAATGTACCCACTGATATAAGCACAAGACTCTCTAATTCCACACTGATAACACCATAAACAGCACACAGCCTTCTTATCAATTTTTACATAAGGTGGGCATGACTTTGTGTCATATCTGAGTTGCAGCCAGCAAAAGCTGAGCTTGACAGCCTGGTGCTTCTTTTCCCTCTGGATGATCACATTGCACATTCTTACAGGGTCATGCATGATAAAAAAGGATGAGGGGCCTTCAAAGAGGCTTGGCCAACACCTTATTGTCTGTGCAGCTTTTACCTCTGCATTCTCAATGCAAATCTGTTCACAGAGGCTGCTACAGATGCTGGAATTATTACCTAGACTGCAGAGCAAAGTAGCACAGAGCTTGAAGTCCATGCTTTCAGATCAATTCTCTTTGTATGTGGTATTCACACAGAGCAGCAGATGAGATGATTTTAGATGTTTTGAAGCAGAAAATATCTTTTTCTTCTCTGACAGACATAGCCAGAAACTAGTAAAATAAGTTTTCTTTTTCTCTCATGTCTCAGCTTCTCTTTTTTTTTTTTCTCTTTGTATTTTTATAAGGAGTTAATTTAAATGCCTGGATGATTTGTTTATACCAGTCTCCTGTGTCATTTGTCCCAAAATCTTGTTTGATGCCTTGTTTGTCACTGTGAAACAAGCTGATTCTTTATTTTCCATACTTGTATCACCCTGAAATACAGAGCCAGGGAAGGTCTGGGCCCTGTTACACTTCCCTCAAAGTCTGTGACTCCTCACTGTTTAAAACCAGAGAATTTCCTCCAGTTACTGGTGTCCCATATCAAATAAGACCACTAGATGAACCTAAGCTTACTTTTGTTTTCCTGAGTGGTTGATGCATGTAGCTTTGATATCAGCTCCTGTCCATGCTTCATATTTTCCTCTGCAGCCTTGTGAGTCTCTCCAATTTGATAAAATTTTGTAGGCAAAATGCTTTTTCTAGTAGTGAATGTTCAGTCATGAACATCACGACATTCCTCATGAAATTAGTTCAGTAACTCAATGCAAGACTGAATAGTAAAAGTCTTTTTCTAGTTCTTACTTTGGAAAGCTGCTGAAGAACAATGTCATGAAATAGTTGCTTTCTAGATATAGAATAGGAGGTAACTGTGTGAAATAGGAATTCCTTTCACTTGAATGTGTGCTGGACTGGGTATGACCCAGAAGACTGACTGGTATGGTCAGGAATTAAGGAGTTTTTTCCTGAGGATTTTATGTAGGAGATAAATGAAAAGTGTGAGCGGAAGGTAGAGGGTGAATTTCTTTCAATCCTAAAAAATGCAGGGGGGAAGGACATTCAGAAGACAATGCCTGACACCAGCAGAGAGAACCAGATGGATGTAATATGGTACTAGTTAAAACAGGTCTACTAAAAGTTTGGGAGCATCTTTGGATTTTATTAGGCAATTTCATGTAAAATACATGTTGCTCCTGTATCATTTACATGTGCAATCTTATAATTTCTTCAAGGGCTGTATAATTCTATAAATAGAAGACCCAACCTAGGATAAAGAGAGATTACTATAACGGCTCCATTTGGCACTCTTGTCTGCCCCAGGAATCTCCCCAGCTGTCCAATAACCATCCAAGCATTCCTAATTTCCATTGATTTCCGCTTCCTGGTATCTGAGGGAAAAGTCTCCTGTTTGTTAAATAGGTGCAGATTCACTTTGAGAAATGTTTTCTGCTGCCATTGCAGTTGTTACAGCGTTGATGTTGATCCAGCACTGACAATTTTAAAATATTTTCTCTGCAAACATGATTAACAAAGCTAAGCAAGGTTACTGAACAAGATGTCGTAAGAGGAAGAAGGATATAAGGAAAAAAAAGGAAACAGATGAAAAATGAAACTATAGAGGGTGGCCAAGATCAAACTCTGACAACATATTAAAACTCAAAAATGCTCACAAACTTTGTTTCTGTGTGGGTGTACAGTTCTGAAAAATATCACTGTAAATGTAACTGCCTAGAACAGAGAGAACTTTCATAATTCCATCAGTCATAATACTGGCTGAATCTGAGATTTGTTTGCTGGTATTGGGGAATACATAAATTTTCTTCAAAGTCATTTTTTTCTTTATGCAGTCCAAAATGTCACTTTAATTTAGTCATTTAGATGTTTGCTTGATGATAAAATACAGTGATGAAGCTCATTGTCCTGCAGTTTAACTAAGTCCTCATTTGGGATCAAACTGGAGGGTTAACATAATTTTTCTGTGTTCCTTTCATTCCTCATTTGTATTAGGCAAATAATGGTTTCACTAGCAGCAGGAATCCCTATTAAAGTAACTGTCATATTTTCTTATCTATACTATTTGTTGTTCAGGAGTTTGTTTGGTGCCAAACGAAGAGAAAAAAACAAACTGGACACAGAAATGCAGACTACCTTAGACCTTCTGAAATTCTTTCTTGGTCAAATGACAACTTTGTTGCTACCTCTTCCAAACCAATTATTTTGACATGCTCCATTGCAGAAGTGTCTAATGTAGCCAAGGAAAATACTGTTAAGGCAAATTCTGAATTTGATTACATTCCTTCCATGGATTTAAATAGATGTCCTGTGAACATTTATTTCTTAACAAAATACACAACCAGATTATCATAATTAGCATATTTACTTTGGAACAGGAGAAGAAAATTCCTAATTTGGACCGGCAGAGTTTAGAAACTCACTGTGACCAGGTATGGAGCTCATTACAGCCTCTGCTTGCAGTGCAGAATAAAATGTCTGCACTTATCATTAAAGAAATTAAAGATAAAAGTACAACTCTGAGATGGAAGTGAGGCACCCTGCAGATTAATTCTGTTACTTCTGCATAAGTTACACAGCCTAATGATCCTTAAGGAGCTATGCTCTGAACTCAGCATGAGTGCATATCTAAACTAAGAATCAGAACCATATTCTTCTCTCTAAAGCCCAGTTAAGTATCCCAAGCAGGCTAATGATGATTTGCACACAATTTATGCTCCTAATTTTTTGTTACATAAGAATATTTATTAGAGATGAATGTTTAACCCATTTTGGAATACCCACACTAAGTTCCTAAAGCATTAATCATGCTAGGAAACTGGTAGAAATATTTGATGTTTCCAAGTACAGGCAGTGACCTGAAAGAAATGGGAATGTAGAGAGGAGTGAGAGTTGGGAGAACATGATGCAGTCAGCATCTTCAAGGCCCTTCTTGAAATGCTCCCTTTAAACATCTGTACTCTGGGAGAAAAATCACTGCCCTGTCTTGTTGCTGCTTACACCAGTAAGTGCTGAACACCAAATCTAGAAGAGATAAAACAGGAAAGAAGCAGAATACCCAAAAAAAGAGTTGGCAGAAATGCTGGTCCCCAAGTTAAGAGGTAAAACTCTCACTAACCAGCAATATCAGCACCACAGGCAGATCTGTAGGCTGGTTTTTGCAGGGGCTTTTTGGTTTGGCAGAAGGTGTTCATTCACAGTTGATGAGTGCCCACCTTGCTCTCTGTAATTAAAATAATGGATATTATTTTAATATTTTAATGGATATTATGAGCCTCTGAACTGTAGTACAAAATAAAATTGAAGAAAGAATGTATTAAGGTGGAATATGTCTTGGCATTCCCAGTGAGACTGAAAGCTTTCTAACCCTCACCTGTTGATCAGCAAGGGTGAGCAGCACAGAAGGGAAGGGCTCTCCATAGCAGGATACCGGCTGGACAGGAAACTCATCAGGCTTCTCTTCCTGCCTTAATTCTTTCTTTCAAGTGTCAGTTATGATCATAGGCTTTGCAAGTTGGAATCCCCCTCCACACACACACACCTGTGCTGGGTAACTCCATGAGGAATTCAAAACGTGTCAGCACAAACAAGGCTGCAGAAAATACCAATAGAAACCCAGTACCTTATCCAAAGATAATTGAGGCTCCATGCCCTCTACTGAATTAAGAATTGGGAGATGACTCCTGCCTTTCTCTAGAATGAAATATCACCAAGAACAGCTTTTATTCTAGTTGCTGGGAATTTTTGAATCAAGTTTCAGTCTGAAACTTTGGCGTAAAAATAGAAGATGTGGTGCAATGGATGTGAGTGGCATTGCTTGGATCTTCCAGTTCAAGATCACTTTAAATGAAGAGCCATTCATCACAGGCAAATATTTACTAGCTGCAATCTTTAATTTCTTAAATGACCTTCTTCTAAATCTGCTTCTGAACTGGCTTCTGAACTTCATGGGACATTCCTGTTAAAACCTTACTTCAGTATACCCCTCTTGATGTTTCATTTTCTTAACTTAGCAGTGTTTTCAGTTGTACTGAAAAAGTTGTACTAAGGATCAGTATCTCCATTTTATTCTTGTTTTTTTCAGGATGTGTTGGCTCATAAATAATAATTGTGTTTAATGGAGACTTTCTGTAAATTATCGTAACATAATGTCTTTGTTTTTTGTGTAATGTTTTGTAAAAGATGTTTTCTTCCAATTCTCCCTAGAAAATCGTGCAGGCTGGGAAGGGGAGCTGATGGAGCAATACTCTATGGAAAAAGAAGACTCTCAGTCTAGGTTATTTCATGTATAGCACAGCCAGCTGATCTGACTTATTTTTGACCAGAAATTGAACAAACATTAGTAGCTGAATCAAAAATTAGTGTGTCCTTCTCCATAAATGATACTTCTTCCCTCTTAACTTGACTTTTTTTAAAAAAAATTGAGTCTTAAATAGCCTTTAAATACAGGCAGTGCAGACAATATGTTACAACAATTCATGTCTGTTATTTTATTTTGTCTGAAAACAGGAAGGCTTTCTACAATCATATAATTTTTTTTTATTGGAGAGTTATTGAAAATGCTATTTGCAAAAAAACCCACAGAAAATCACATTTTGAGAACTTGTCAGCTTAATACTGCTCTGTGCACTGAAGCCACTGAAAAATGTGTGGGAAGACACTGCACTTATGCAAGGCAGGATTATAAAGTTAATTGTAAAATTCACTTAGAAAGATGCTTTTACCTTCCAGAACCATCTATGTCATTGGTTCTTTATCAAATAAAATAGTGTGAATGTGTCTGTTGTTATACTATGCAAGCTTTTTGTGGGAAATCTTTGAAGAATGCTATACTCAATACTTTAATGGGTTAAAATGACCAAAACCAGCATTGCCATCATCAAACTATCAATAAAGGTCAATCCTTGTCCTCAGCAATAGCCACATTCTTCCTCAGAGATGGAGGAATTTAATTTTTGAAAATTAAGTAAAACAAGATCTTTCCTTTTTAAAAGTTGAGGTTGTGTTACTTTAACATAAAAATCTTCTACATAACAAGATTCCCCTTATAGATTTGAGATTATATCAATAGGTTCAGATTGTTTCCTGTTAAACAAATATGGTTCCTGTGGCTTCCCAAGGGAAGTTGCCCCTCTGTGTTCAACTGAACAGTACTAGGAAAACAAAGTTTAAGTCCTGACATTTTAACAGGTACAAGAAAACAATCTTGACAATTTCCTAGCTTCCAGAAACATCCAGAAGCTTATGTACCTGTTAAATGTGTTAAAATTTCATTTTACTTGCTACATCTTTAAATTTCCAGGGATCCTGCTGGGATGTCATATTATGCCCTGAACATGATACAGCCTATTACAGAAGAAATTGGCATTGCGCTTTCTCAGGGGGACTTTGCTTCTCTTCTGTTTTATTCACTTTGATCTTAAAAAGAATTCTTCACTCTCTGAAGATTTGAAGCCTGTGCTTTTGTTTATTTCTCACAGAGCTTCAGTGAATGCTCCAGGTACAAAACAGTTATTCCTGTGAATAAAGAAAGTGTTTGGGGAGGCATTGATGCTGTGTGCTGGCAGCTTAATGCTGGGCCTTCCACTTGGAACAGATTCACTTTGGGCACTGTGGCCTCCTAAAACCTTAGATGGGAAAGTAAGGGCATGATACCAAGTGCAAATCCTGCAAGTTTAGTTCTGATTCAGCAGCTCTGTCACTGTGGACGTGTGTTACATTTCATCTTCCTCCCTACAGCTCCCAGCTGGTGTGTGCTGTGCTGTTCTACCCTCTGTAGGCAAAGCACAGAGCTCAGTACTGAATACCTCTGATCTGGAGACAGGACTGCTGTTTGCTCTGTCAAACTGGCAGCTCGTATTTTAGTGAGCAGAGGAAGAATGGCTCCCCTGGTGTTCTGGTGGCCAGAAACAAAGAGAACTCAAATAAATGTGTTTAAAGAACAATTAAATGTAAATCTGAATCCATTTAATAAGTATCCTAAATTACAAACGTGCAGGAGCAGAGGAGTCATTACACATCAGTCATATCTGTGCCAGAACCTCAGGACTTGCTCAAAGTCAAAGCTATTTTAAGTTGCTTAATATCAGAAGTGGCTGAAGGCACTAACTGCCAAAGTAAACCTCTCAGTATTGTCTCAAATGCCCTTTTAGTCAGGCCTTATTGTTGCTGGACCAATCAAAAGCCCTTTAAAGTTAGAAAGCATAATGATCTTAGTTACATTCAATGAGATACATTAAGCAGAATGGACTTGAAAAAAAAGATAATCTTACCGTGGTGGCCAATAGCAAGACATAAACCCCTCAGTTTATTTCTAATGGCTGTAGGGGGAGACAAGACAAATTGTGTTTCTGTGAGCAGGTTAAAACACTGCACAGAATGTAGAATTCAAGAGGCTGAAACTGTAGGAGGCAATATTGATGACTGAGATCTGTCTGCTTGAAACACAAAGAAACATCCCACCCTATACAACTGCCTCAAAATGAATTCAAATTTGAAAAGGAGAAGCAGGGAAGAGGATGGGGAGCCTTTGAAGAAACTCAGCTGTTCTGATCCTGCAGACACTGGGAAGCTGTGTGTGTATTTGCTGCAGGGGGTTGTCCTGTGGAAGCTGACAGATCAGAATACTAAGGATCAGTAACTCAGTTTTAGTCTTGGTTTTCATTTGCATTCCAGTTATTAAACTCCTTGATACCAAATAAGAACTCGCTCACTTTATTCTCAAAACATGTTGTAACAAAACAATCAACTTTTGTCATTATATGACTCACATCTTTGCTTCTATTTAATTCCTGTGAGATACACAGCACACACTACCTTGGCACAGTGTGTGATGCTAACTGAGAGCAGACTGAATAGATCTAACACCTATATTTGGGTAAAGATGGAGAGAAGAGATATTACTATTAGTCATAGTAAATAGCTGTGTAACCTTCCAGTTACACCAACACATCCTATTAAAAAGACACATCCACTCTTTTACTATCATCTGTATATTTGGTGTAACATAGACAGTCATGCTTCTAACAAGCTAATCTGGAAAGTCTACAATATCACTTTTTTATTTTTTTAACAAAAGATTGAAAATTTTTCCATCAGATGTGGAGCTGGGGCAGGGAATGAAAATGTTATTCCAAATAGGAACAAGTGTATTCACACTGCCTCTCAAAACATCCCCCAAAGCCTTGCCTAGGGCAATTCCCTAAGCACTGCCTATATGCTTCCTTTCATTTCACAGCTGAAAGTCTTTTACATTTGGCTTGTTTTCATCACCTGAGTCTAGTTAGCTTGGCAGGAAGGGCTATCAGTTGTCTGTCTGCTTCCTTGAAGAGAATATATATTGTGCATGAAAAGCAGCCTTGTGAGGGATGTTCACTGTAAGGGAATTTTTTGGTGTTAATCAAGGTGGCATCATTCCAGCCTGGCTTGGCACTGCTGAGGTAAGTTGCCTGCTTTGAGTGCCCCAAGCCCTTCTGCTATTGGAGTACAGCTTTCAGCACAGAGTGTCCTGAGTTGTGAGTGCTTTACTGTTCATCCCACAAATCTCTGTGCTGCTGTGGCACTGTGATTCCTGGTACCCGAGAGGGTTAGATTAGAGCTATTTCGGGTGCTCTCACATGTATTGTAATCTCCCTTCCTGGCTGCAGGCAAGGCAGAGCCTGAGAGGCCACTTCAGAGTGTCTTTGCAGCTTGCCAGTGCAGCTCTGTTTAGTATAAATGGAATCTCCTCGAGGTGTCACTGCCATATTTTGCACATGCCATGAGTGTTCATTTAAGGCAGTTCTTGTTGTCTTATGAAAAGCAAAAAGAAAAAACCAGACCAAAGCAACAAAATAAATGCCACAGAAAGGAGAAAAAAACCCCAAAACATTAAAGCCCAATGAGACATTGTTCAGCAAATGGTAGCTGCAAAATGGAAGTTTTCCTGAGTTTGGTTAGTGATACATGCAAGGATGTTAGTTTTAGGTTTCCTACAGTCTTGTCTTTACATTTAATTGGTCTTGCTCAGCTCTCCTATCTGACACAGAGAGATATAAAAGCCATGGGATGCTTGCTTTACAGTACAGGTTATCTAGTCTGTTTCTTTCCTTGTTTATGTTTTGTGCCTTCTGGCAATGTGTCAAATTAAATGGTGAATTTCTGCCTGATGACTTATGCCAGTGGGTCTTATTCACTTTCTTTGCATTTTTTCTTGTCCAAAATTGACTTCTAAGAAAAAAAAAATCACTATTTTACCTTTGGAGTTCTTACACATTTATTGTGGGGACAGGGATCTCAAGTGACTCAATTAGGAAAAAATAATATAAATTTCCTCAATTAACTCTCTTACTATGGGAGAGGAAGTGATTTCTCTGGTCCAGAAGTAACTTCTTGGATTCATGTGGGTGTTCAGTAACTGCTCTGTGGTGGGGTCCAAAGCATGTCTCTGCTTTCACTAGGTCATGTTCCTGTGTATAAAGTGAGGAAGTTTTGCAGACACAGCCTCAGAGCTTAGAATGACTCTGAGAGTTTGTTGGAATCTTCTGTGCAAAAAAACCCAAAAAACAAAAACCAAAAACCAAACCAAAACAAAACAAAAAAAAACCAAACCAAAAAAACCACCTAACAAAACAAACTTGCTTTTTTGTGATATATTTAAATGCTGTTTTCTCTATTGAGGAAGCATATTGTGTTTCCTAGTGTTCCTTAGTCTCTGTCCAGTCCTTGTAAGAACACATTATAGTCTCTGAGTTCCTGATTATGGAGAAGAACATTTTCTTCTAATTATTTCTTCTCTTGCAGGGATCTTCAGGAGGAGAGAGTATTAATTCACTGTACTTTTGCACATTTCTAGTGCTAGTGAATATCTGATTCTCTGAAGCCTTGCTCTTAAATGAGAAGCAGAAAATATAAATTGTGGATTTTGGGGTTGAGGTTAGGATGGAGTCAGGCACAGTTCAAGTGCTGGAAAAAGAGGCCCTGGCTAATGCTGCAGACTGCATTAACAGCTTCTCATTTGTGTAGGACTTCCTGTATATTTTTGTCTGCCTTGTAAATTAGGAGTTCCTTGGGGGTAGGAAAAGTGTGTCCATCCATCTGTTTATACAAGTATTCTCGTTAGTATTTGATCACTCCTCCACTCAAATGCTGCCTGATCCCATCTCTTCCCTTTGAGTGGAGTTGAGGGGCTTGGCTGGCAACATGTGCAGCTCTCAAGGTGGTGCAGCAGCTGCTCTTTCTACGGTGCCTCCCAGAGCTCCTGCTAAGTAGCATTGACTGTGAACACAGTACAGAGGAGTTTTTTTGGGGCACAGCTGTCACTGTGGTGCTATATATTCACCCAGTGTACGGATCTGCTCACAACAGAGCGTAGTAAGAATTCTCTGTAGTGTGTTGGAAGTAACATGTGAGACTTGCAGCCTGCCAACAGCTTTAAGCTGGGGATGTTGGGAGTCAGATATCTGTCTTGTAGGAAATTTGTGAGGGCTGAACATTCACGTCTCTGAAGCAGTGCATGTTCCTCTGCTTTTCTGGGAGAGGTGAGATCCTTGGCTTTTCAAGATTAAATCTGTGCTTGAGGCACTAAAAAAAAATACTATTAAAATCAGATCTGTTGGGGTGCCCTGGGTTGGATGTTGTAAATCAATTGACAGAAATAGCTATGCCCTGAAATTCTGATGAACATCTCCCTGTAGCATTAAATACAGGCATTTGTAGCACTTAGCAACTGGAAGCTCTGTTTAGTCCAGAGCAAGACTATGACTAAGGTTTTCTGAAATCATTCTGTCTAGAACTTGCCCAGAGATTTGTTTTAGGAAAGAAAAGATCAGTGGTCAAATTGAAAAATGCATATTTATCCTTGACAGTAGTATGTTTCTCTAAATTTGTTACTTTTGTTAATAGAAGAAGAAGCTGAGATAAGAGCAAAGCAGAATTTGCTCTGTAGACAGATCTGGATTTCCAGTCTATTTCTAAGGTTTAATTGACATTTTTCCTTCAAAAATATTTTCAAAAACTATTTTTAAATGGAAAATATTTACTGAAGATTTTACAAAACCATAGTGAGCCCTCCTCTGTTTGTGGTTATATTTAGTAAATGTTTTAGTAGATCAGAGATGAGTTTTCAAAGGAAAATACCAACAGATAAAAGATAAACTCTTTGCATTCCATTCCTTTCAGCTGGATCTTTAGAAATGGGAACAAGATAGTCTTGAATGTGCCTTGACACTTCAAATCTGTCTGTCCTGTATCTCCATCTGTACACTGGTATTTTGTTCACAACAATTACTGACTGTCGTCCATGTCTGCTGGAAATGTGTGCTGTGGCTTCGCTTGGAACTCTCACAGAGATTTCTCTGGGGTTCTAACTAAAATAAATGTAAATTTGTACTTCGATTTTCATGTTTCATACAGATTATGCATCCAGTCTTTAATAATGCCTTCTATATGAAATTCTACAGGACCAAGTAGTCTAGTGTGCTTTTAACCAGTGGGAAGATCATGAGAAGTAATTCTTTCCTGTTACTTACTACTTGTCTGAATTGCTGGTACAATAAATTAGATCCATCTTTTGTACTTGTGATTTGTGTTGTCTGTGAAGTAAGGATAAGCTGGCTTTTAGAGGTAAAGTGACATCAGTGGAGTGCTGTCCCCTGAAATAGGAATTGAAAAAATAGAATTGTATGAAAGAATCCCACCCAGAATTTGCTACCCTTATACTTGGTTGAAGAAGCTGAATCCCTTTCATTTCCTTTTTAAATAATTGCTTTGGTTTGCTTTTTGCCCTTTCTTTACTGTTAATTCTATTGAGATTTTGTTTCCCAACATATTTATGGGACTGAGCAGGGAAGGAGCCTTGAGTAACTGTACAAGCACATGTGGGTGTACAAATAATTCATATTCTTTATGGCCTTCTGGATTCTGTGTACTGGGCACAATGAAAGTCAATAAAATGCATAGAAGCTAAAGCTTGTGTAACAGGTTAGGAAAACTCTCTTTGTAACACAAATCTTTAGTTGTGCTGTGGTGGGTTTTTTTGGCAGGGATTTTTTTTTTTTTTTTTTTTTTTTTTTTTTTTTTTTTTTTTTTTGTGGCCCTTTTTTTATTATTGTGAAGGTATGTTAGACTATATATCCATGCTCTTTATGTACTGGGTGCTGAAAGCAGATGCTGAACACTCTGTGTTCATTAAAATTTGTCTGGCTGATGGTATGTGAAGGCTTTTCTGGTTTAGGGTTAAACTGTACTGATGTCATCCATATGGAAGCTGAGAGGGCTGTGTAAAATTGAGATCAGGGTGCTGTCCATTCAGAGAAGATGCAGGTCACAAGCTAACTGGAGCTAACAAAATGTGTTGCCACAGTGAACAAGCAGAACTTCTGGACTGTTGTGTCGGTTATTGGGTTTGTGGTTGCAGCACTGTGGCTTCTTATTCCTGAGAGTGCTGGTCTTTGAAATGTGAGGTCCAGCAGGTTGGGGAGATGGATACATAGGAATCTGTGTTGGTAATGGAGATCTTCAGTTGTGTATGGGTTAAGGTTAAGCAGAATAATTTCCTCTAAAGCTTGCTATGAACGAAACACAGTGTGCCCAAGGCCACTCATATATGTATTCATTTTCTGTCCCTTCAATAAAATGAATTAATTTGGGAAAAATGGCTTTTAGGAGGAAAAATACAATTAAATCATGCAGTGGATAGTGGTTCCTTAGTTTTCTGCTTCTGAGTAATGTCTCTATGTATTGCTGTTATATAGAGATAATTATCCCCTTAAGACAGTGATAATAGGTGGTAAGGGAACCACTGCATTGGACTTAAGCTCTCAAAATTGAAGTAACAAGTAGATGGTGTCCTGGACCTTTGCAGAAGTGTGAGATAACCTTGATTTGCTTAATTTCCATAAATTTGGATTTTTCCCCCATTCAATAATGGATCCAACTATTGTATCTGTTAGTGTATTTTTAGCTGTATCTATCCTGTACTATAATTCTGGGTGAGTTCTTTGACTGCTTTGGATACGGAATGACTTATCAGGGTAAGACTTTTTCTTTTGTCTCTCCCCACACAGATCACCCCTGGCAGCAAGGCAGCACAGTCACAGATGAACCAGGGGGACCTTGTTGTGGCCATTGATGGAGTCAACACTGACAGCATGACCCACCTGGAGGCCCAGAACAAGATCAAGTCAGCCAGCCACAACCTGAGCCTCACTCTGCAGAAGTATGTTGGTATAACTTAAACTCTTTGTGTTCTTAAGGGCAACCTATTAAACTTGTGACTGAAGGTTGCAAGGGTTTTATCCCTGTCTGTTAGATTTGTTTGAAGTGCTCATGGCACAGATATGAGATGAAAAGCCAAAATCTTCTCTGATTCTTGTAGAAATCAGTGTGGATTCCTACAGAAATTGAATGTTACATTGAGTGTGTCTGTGTGGGATTTAGCCCATTGAATACAAGTGGGATCTCGTATCCATTCATCCTCCTATTAAATGAATCCAACAGTGATGTTTCTTTTGGTTATTCTCATGTGGGCAACACAGTTTAGTTTGGCTAATTTATGAACAACTGTTCTCAAGACAACAAACAGAACAAGTGTTACGAGTTCATGGGAGGAACCTCATGAGAATTTGTGCTAATGGTGAGTTTGAAAGTCTGCTCTGCATCTGACTGAATAAGAAAAGTGTAGCCCAAGTGCAGGAAAGGGAGGCAGTAGAACATGGAGAGGGCAGGTTTTCTCATAGAGATGTGATAAAAACTGTCTTGCCATTAAGAAGGCAGTTAATAGGTCTTTTAACTTCTACTGATTAATGTTGCTTCCAAGGAAACTTGTTCTCAAGTTAGATAACCTTGCACAGAGGATTTCTGTAATAAATGCATTAATATTTAAAGCTCCATAATTATAGAAAGAGAAGTAGCTGCTAATTTTATTGCATTGTGGAGAAGATAATTTTTTTGCAGGGTAGGCAAAGACAAGTACAGAAAGCAGTCTGTGATGTGGAAGTAAAATTTCTGAGAATATACCAAAGAATCTCATACATGGATGTGCAGCTGAGATAATGAGTATCAGGAACAGGACAATAGCTAAAGAATAAGGAGTTGAGGTGAAGTTTCCAAGACAGGACAAGGTACTATAAAGAAAAATATGTGGCTGATTATCCCTCATGTGATAGTGTTATTACACATATATGTATGATATGTTTTTTAAAAAAAAGATTTAAATTGCTCTGAATATTTTTTATCTGAAAGTTAAGAAAAAATCCTTTCTGATTGCTTTAGAATGTCTGCTTTTCTGTCGAAACTTATGTTTTTTGCATTGAGAGAAAACATTTATTATACTTTGGGTTGTTGCATGTTTGATATAAATTTTCCTGGATATTGGACCTGAAAAGTTCTCCCATGTCTGCCTCTATGGCCTAGCAGAAATGGTTTAAAACTACAAACAAACAGCTCTTCTTACTCACAGGAGAAGGATTTCCAAATTTGTAATTAACAAATCCAGATTATCCTAATACATATCACAGAGACAAGTCACTTAAAACAATAATTTTGATCAAGTGTTGCCAGGGATATTTTATTTGAATAATCATTGTGCTTTTTTTATTTACTGACCTCTAAATTACAACACCAGCAATTCTAGTGGCCACATAATTAAAAAAAAAAAAAAGAAAATTAGGGGAAGTACCCTTATTAATTACTTTCATCTCTATTTGTTTCTTCTATTTTTTTAAAGTGTGCCCTATCTCTCGGTTCCAAAACAATAATACATAATTCATATTCTCAAGTTATATAAATAAAGAACAACCAAAGAAAGCAGTAATGGAGTGTTCCACAGACTGAAATATGCTCGCATAGATAATAGATGTGGATGAACTACAATCCATTTTGAAAAGAAGGAAAATGGCATAAAGTAAAATGAAATACTAGTAAACATAAATAGATCATAAAACAGCTTTTTTTAGCAAATGAAAATTTTCTCAGATCATGTTTTTGCTCTGAACTTATGCAATTAATGGACTCTCCTCTCCAGCTCCTTTATGATGTGATCTGTTAGTTTACCTTAGTGACCCATTCAGCCTCATAGGGGAAACCCAATGAAAAAGACTGAAAAGTATTTTTTTAAATAATTTATTTTCTTAGATTATATGGGGCTATTCAAAAAAGTTGTACTTGGAGGCATTAAGCTGCCTTTGCTTTGCACAATTCAGAATTTATAGAAGCTCAACCCGAGCAGCAAGTGATGTATGCTTAGAATCCTATTGAAGATTCAATGTCTTGGACAAAAGGCATCTCCACTACATTCAGGAAGTTATATTCATCTGGCCTTAAAAAATAATTTTTTTCCCTGGACCCAAATGGGTTAATTTACCTAAGGACAAAGATTGCCCTGCCCAAAATTTACAATGCAGTATCTTTTCTTCAGCAAAAAAGAATTTTACAGATACTGGGTTGGTGGAAAGAATAACGGTTAACATGAAAAGAGGGTACCAGTGACAAGAGATAGTAACTTTCAACCAAATAAGGACAAGACAGAAGAGAGGCAAAATCTCCTGGGACGTGGTGACCAGGAAAATGACTGTGCTAAGAGATCACTTTGACTTTTTTTAGACGTGGCTTGCAGCAGTGAAACTGGAGCGGAGTGTTCTACTACTATGGAAAAACAGCCCTGGTTGCCATAAAGAGCACAGAGGTGGCAGCACTCACTTCTCCTATTTGGATAAAAGTTTGGAAACATTGGAAATCCTTTCCAATTTCCTTCCAAAGGCTTTAGGAGATTGACCATTGTGAAAGGAAA
The DNA here is from genome assembly GCF_965231275.1 of Zosterops lateralis. NCBI lineage: Eukaryota > Metazoa > Chordata > Aves > Passeriformes > Zosteropidae > Zosterops > Zosterops lateralis. The sequence goes on from NC_139768.1 coordinate 1,791,070, forward strand.
ACTTAAGCTCTACATCGTGATGATGTTGAACATGTATGTGGAGTACTCACATGGCTTTACAGAATATGTTTCAAGGTCATGGAATACCTTACCAGGCAGTCTGTGGCTTGGTTTTGTTGTTGCAGCACTGGAAGTAGAACTGGTCTTGCTTGTTTAATCTATAAGGCCATGGAAGAAGCATTGGATGTGAAATCTCGACGTAAATGCTCTGAGATAGAAAGCTTTTTATTCTTCTAATGGTTCTTGGCTCTCAAGAGTGATGGCCTTTCCCTTTATTGATCGTGGCCATGAAGGTTTCATGAGCATTGTTTATAGCCTGACAGTTAAGACAGTGTTTGCTGCTACTCACTTTTATGATAACACTTTGTTCCCTGCGGGCTTTTTTTCAGGGTGGGGAACTGGTTATTGTTTTAATTTGGCTGTCAAGAGAAGCTGTACATGGTGTCAGCACTTGTGCAGGACATCCAACTGCAAGGCTTCAATCATAGAAAAAAAGAAAAATGTTAAGAGCCTCCATTCATACTTGCCTGCCTAAACAATGGGATTCTGTGATTTCCTGGATTAATTTAGTTTTAATTGAAGTAGCACCTGTGTTGCTTCGCGTATCTGTCTCTCAGGTCAGCTCAGCGTCAGTTGGGCCGCCCTGCTAGCTGTGATACGCCAACAGTACCTTCGCGTGGGTTTTTGGTTCCGCAGCCCTTTTGCCTTAACTGTCTCGGCCGTGGTTAGAAAGAGGGGACACTCCAGGCTCAGGGAGAAAAGGTTTTATTCGGGTAACTCAGGGGGCAGCCCCTGGTTCCAGGCCTGTGCCTCTGGGGAGTGACCCCGGGCCTCGGTTACAGGGGGTTTTTGTTCCCCCAAAATCTCAGGGGTGGATACAGGTTACAAGACCAATCACACAAAGCCAGGTGGGTAAGGTCAAAATGCAATATACAACATTAACAAATCAGGTGGATTTGGGATGTGGCCCTGGGAGACTCACCAATCCCTGTCAGACACCTCTCCTGAAGGTCTGGGGTCTGGGGGATGGTGGGCATGTGGGGGAGAAGTACAATGGGATGGGGGAAAACACAATAGGACGATCGAAACCCAGGGCAGAGGATTAGAGTTGTCTTGGCAACTCTTATCAACCTCTGATAAGCACATTCCAAGGCAGTAACTTTACCTGGCTAGGGTTAAAGTCCAAATCACATCAAACCTACAACTAAGAAACTTATGATACTATTCCAGCACCCCCACACACCTGCACTGTTCACTAACACAGATCTTCTGTGAGTGTTCTATGAATGTGCTGGCCTGAGTGCAGTTCTCCATGCTGCAGCCATGAGTTCAGGAAGTGTTTCCTCACAACTTCCTTCCCTAAACTCCCTCTTCAGTTTGTTCTTCTCACCTCACCCATGCTATGTTTTCACATAAACCCACAAGATTAGACTGGAAGTCTCACCAGCTGTGCCAGAGGTTTGATCAGGCAGCCAGAACTTGTTAGTGGCTTGAGCTGCATTGTCTGGCTGCCTGTTTCTCCAGAGCCTGCAGCCTGCCTCCCTTTGCTGCTTCTGGGAAGCTAAAACGTGCACATGGGCAAGTGCCAGGAAGTTGAACTATTTGGACCAGCCTGCAGAAAGGGACCTGTAATCCAGTGATGGGGAATGTCTGAGACCCTCCAGACTAAGTTCTTCCTTAAGTTTGGAGGGAAAAGTACATCTAGGAAGTCAATTCTTTTTTTGCTGAAGAAAAGAGCAAGAATGAGAGGAAAAGGAAAGAAGTGCCTTTGGCACTGTGCACTATTACTCAGCAGAACTCCCATGAGGCACTCAGGCAAACCAGGCTGATATTTCAAAGTGTTACATACCTCTATAGATGCAGGTTATTCCTTAGAAACCTGCATTGCTCTAGGTGTTCTGAGGGGAGATTGCTGCTGTTTCTGCTGGACTGTGCTATGGAAGATTATGATCATACTCTAGAATGGCCTGGGTTGGGGTGGAAAAAGACATTGCTTTGCTTTTAGTCTTTTTGTGACCCCCTGGAGTTCAGTTCTCAGTCATTTTTCAGTATCAGTTTCTAATCAGTTATTTGAGCTACGCAGCTGCCCTCAGGCATTTTAATTCTAGGCCAGTCAAAGTTCATCTTGAAGTGTCTCTGTCCTGCATATATTAGGCCATAAACATTGGGTTGTGCAGTATTAAGTTCACAGTGGAAAACAAAATGCATGCAAAGTCTATTTTTATTTCATACAAATTGGTTCCTTTTTAAATGCACAGTAAATGAAAAAAGAGAGCAGCATTATTTGTCAACATGTTTCACTGGAGCATCCACAACATTCATTTGATCGTAACTCAAGTAATCTGATCAGCCTCCTTGGAAAGGATTCACCAAGTGTACTGGCTTAGCTTTGGAAAGTGCTGTAACATGAGTGTGCCTCATTCTGCTGGCACCAACATTCCTGTGTCACTCCAAGGCTCCACTTTGGCGTCACTCTGCTGCTGGAGAGGAGCAGGGGAGGTGGAGACTCCTGTGCCTGGTGGACATTGACAAAACTTCCCCCTCCCAGGGCATGCCAGTGATGCTACCCTTTGCTTCCACACAGTCACAATTGGCTGTCTTTTGCTGGAATATCATGAGCTAAATAATTCTTTTCTCTCCTGAAAGGGAAAGTGTCAGAGGCAAGGCTGTGAGAGACTTATGGTAAATATTTAATAGTTTTCCTTTTTTGTGTAGCACCAAAAGATGGCTGATCCTGCAGTATTTATTTCAGGCCTACTATAAATAAAGCATGTGGTGACAGCAAACTGCAAGCAAAGAGAACTCAGTGGTTATTGTAACTGCTTTCTTTTGTCTGATGCTGGATGTAGTAACCAATTCTGGGCATGTTTTAGCTCTGCCGATGGGCACATTTAAATCAGAACCAGAATAGGGCTGTATTTATGCTCAGAAGAATTAGAAGATGGTATCTGTCCCAGTTCAGGGTAAATTGGAACTATATATACATTCTCAATGAAAGCACAGTCTGAACTGCTGGGACTATTGAAAATATTAAGCAGATTAGTAGGAAAAAGAATACTTACGGTGGATATGGCATGCCATACCAGTTAGATTATTTTGCTTAGACAAGTGACTCTAGAACTTCTAAGACTCTTCAGCCACCAATAGCCAAGGTATTGGCTATATATATACCTTATAAAATAAGGTATATTTTTCCTTCCTTCTGGTGGTTGTGTATGCCTAAAACATTAAAAAAGACACATCCCACTACTTGGTTAAGGAAGCTACACTGTGTTACTGAGAGAGCTGGTCCTCCTTCCCTCTGTGTGAAACAGGTGACTCCCACTGTGTGCCCAGTTGTCTCTGTGTGCAGGTAAGAGAGGACAGTAGGATTTGTTTTCAGATGTCAGGCTATTATTTGGACAGGACTGTAAGCTGCTCTTTCTGAGTAGTAACATTTAGTGCTGGTCAAATTAATGAGCAGCTATTTCCATGGAAAATGAAATAAAGTATCAGTGTCAGTCACTGCAATAAATACAAATATATTCCTTACATGAGCAGTTTAATTGAGTGGATTGCTATTTACACTGGCTGCATAAAGTGTCCTTGTTAGTTTTAGAAAAGAGCCTGGAAACTGTGGATATATGCCAAGGCTTTAAAGGGCAGTGAAGTTTTCATTGCAACAAGATTCTACTTAGGGATTAGAACTGTTCTCAGAGTGCACATCACTTTTCTTTCCCCCCCCAATACCAGCTTAGAGGTGAGTTTAAAATTCATCGTTTTATGTGGGAAATATTTTCTGGATTCCCTAAAGATAATCTCCATGTGAATTCTTTCACATATTATATTTCACTCACCATGGAAAGGTCAGGATGGGTCCCCATGGGTCCATCTCACTGGAGTCAGCTTGGTAAATAGACATGGCACTTGTATTCTTTCAGACAAACAGTTGCTGTCTGCTTTCTACAAGGAGGGATTTTGGTTCACTTCAGATTTTTTCAACTAAAGAACTTACTTAAATATTTGATACTAGATTCTTCAAAACTGTTATTTATTATGTTTACTGGGGGGAGTTACATCGTATCTTAAGACCAGGGTATGATAGGCTACATCCAAGAACTGAATCTTTATTCAGTGCATCTTCTGCTCTTTATGAATTATTACTAATTCTTTGCTTTATGTAGATCATTTCATAACCCAAACATTTTTTCTGATGATTTTACATGAACAAATATTTTTATTTATGTTTACCTTAAGTAGATGTTTTTAGCATCTCTCAGTAATTATGAATAATCAATGTAATATTAAATCATTAATAATAAATAATTATTCCAAACTTCAGGTTCCAAGTGAGCTGTTAGATCTGAAGTTTTTATGCCATTAAGCCTTGATCCCTCTCTGATAAATCTGATTGCATCTCAACTTCTTGTTTTTGATTCTGAACCAACATTGTCTATAACTAAGCAATGCAAATCCTGCAATTAACCAATTTATTATTGGTGAGAGTAGTGGCTTCCTATTAAAATCAATACTGCTTTAGGTACTTCTGAATATTTCAAGAGTATTGTGGATTTGTCTGCACATAAATTGGATATAAATTAATGCATTTCTTCAGTAGTGTTAATGGCCATACACATCTGCATACAAATTGAGTCCATGGCAGCATAAACAAGTTTTGTAACAGAATTAAATTTCCTTGGTAAGCACCCACATTTTTTTACTGCTTACCCAAGTTTTCAGTAGTGATATGTAGAGGAAATTTTTGGAAATTATTTAAAAACAGTGCAAAGACAGGAGGAAGGAGACAGAGCAATAACCTGCCTGAGTGAAGGTGTCCACACTCCTTGGAGGTGAAGTGTGGAGCTTGCTCTGTGTGTATTGGGTGAGTGCCAGGAGTGTGCTCAGCACTCACACTTGGTGCTCTGTGGGTAACTGTCACCCCCAGGGTAGAGCTGCAGGGAGACTGGATATTCTTCCTCTTTGCCCACAGTAGCTGCTGGGAAGGAGGAATTTTAGGGTCAGTATCGAGTCAATCAAGAGCAGATGGAGGCATTGACAGCCAGTGGCTCCAGTCAGGAGGGAACAAGCTAGAGGGCAGAATGGGGGGCAGTTCAGGAAAAGGAGGGATTTTCCACGGCAGGGGAGGAGTTAGGAGGATGCAACAGGGACTGTGCAGATGCCAGAGAAGTAGAAGGGTCAAAGAGAGATCAGGAGAACCTTGGAAAAATCTCATTTTCACATATTGGCTTCAATTCACTTTTTTTTCCTCCCTTTCACAAAAATCTCCAAGGCTTCTTACCTTTCATTTTCCCTTTCTATCCCTTGTTAGTGGTTGCCTCTGGCTCAGATTCCTTCTAAGGGAAAGTAGGTATTATATATTTCCAAACAGCTTTTTTATTGGATACCTGCTTCCTTTTGGGCTGATTCCCTCTGTTCCTAACAAGCTTTTGTCCTTTTGTTGCTGTGGGCATGAACATTAGGTCTAGAAAGTGGAATTGCCCAACTTGCAATCTGAGTGTGGCATAATGCAGGGAAATAATTAACAAATCAGTCATCCAACAAAATGCTAATATTTGCATTTGCCATTGATATATAGAGAGCAAAAGTGCTGGTGGGAGAATTTTTCAATTTTATTGCAGGCACAGTTGATACCCTGAGAGAGGGAAAGTAGGTCTGATCCCAGGCCCAGAGTGATCACAGTTGTATCTGAAGTCCTGTGAAATGTTCAGGGCTTTGTCTCTGTGGCTCTCATTGGGATCACTGAGAGTGTTTGCTGATGTCCCAGGCAGGGCACAGGGAATTAGCCACAGTATCAGGGGACTCAAGATTTTCTGTGCAAGACTTAGAAACAAACAGCAACTTCTGCTTGGCTGCCTAATTCACTGGTTAGCTGAAGATTCATATTAATATCTTAGTACTTATTAAATGTACAGCTCAAACAGATAACCATGAGTAATAGTTCATCTTTTTACATCTCTCCCTGGAAGTCCCATCATCATCCCCAGGAAATTTTCAGGAATATTTATGCCTTAAAACATATATCTATATCAGAAGCCCTATTCCACATGTTTTGTTTTGCACCCTGCTTTGTGCTCACCTGCTCCACTCCAGAATGCCTCCATTTCAGTTAGGTGATAGCTAAAGTATGTAAAATGTTTTCTAACTCTAATCTAATCTGTTTTATTACTTTTCCATGTACTAGACGCCTTTTCATTTTCTAGCAGTTGAAACATGAGGATACAATTACTAAGATATTCAAGAAGTTGTAAATAAGTGCTCATGTGTCATAAAATGACAAATGAAAAAACATACTGTAAGAAAGAAAAGTTGATTTTAGTTGTTGTGAGAATTAGAAAAGATGGACACTGAGTGGTGAAGATATGAAATAAGAAAAAAGCCCAATGAAGATGGAGGGAGACCAGAGGCGTATCTCTGGAAAGGAGAAGAGCTTTAAAAAATACCAGAATTTATGTATTTGGTCATCATTAGAGCTGTTCTAAGTCTTCATTTTGAAATGAGGTTTTTGTTTCCATCTTTAACTTGGAAAATGTAGAAGAAAATGTCTAAAAGTTGAAATCAAATTAGATGCCTAAGAAAAAGAATCTCGATGAAAAATTTCAACGTCAAATCTAAAATTATCACACTCATCTGTGAAATTTGGGCTTTCATCCTTCTCATAGTCCTACTGAGCAGGTACACCTTCACGTGTTTGGAATAAAATAATTTTGCAATCAGTGGATTAAAATGCAAACCTGGACACATACGTTTGCTACAGCACCATCATCACTTGAAAAATAAGCTTCTGTTGCTGCAGGATTTGATCCATCTAGCAGGAGAGGGAGGAAAAAACAAATGTTCTGAACTTGCAGATGTTTTTCCTGGAGGAGTAATGACTCTTATGTAAATAATCACTTTATTCTGCAAGTGCATACAATTTCATTCCACAGATTGATTTCACCTCTTCTGCCCTTTTCCCTGGTGCAAGCCTCTGCTAGATCTAGCAAGCCTCATTATTCTGTGTTTAAATATCAAAGCTGTAAACATCCAAGTCAGAGCTGTGTAGGAACATTGTTTTCAAGTAACATCTTGAAATCTCCAAGTTAGTGTCAAATATGAATCTTGGCTAATGCTGTCAATTACAGATGTATTTTATCACTAATGTGGAAGAAGTGCAGATTTTTAGCATCATCTTCTATGGGCAGGGAATGAGAGGGGAAAACTAAACATGCAAAAAACATCAGAAAGGATGGAATAGTCTGGTAAATAAATTCCTTGGCTGCAATAAAACTGTTTTCCAGTTAAGCATCAAATGTGCAGTGTCTGGTTGTTTGCCACACCTCTGTACATGGCAAACCACACTCACAGTGCTGAGCAACTCTGGCGCTAAAAATTGTCAACAGTGAGCAGAGCAGGGGAACACTTAACATGGTGTGCCCAGGTTCACCTCACAGAAATAACTGAGTGTACTCAGAAATTGCAGTAAGGGAGACAGGAGCAGAATCATCCCCTAAACCTTTGTGTGTTCATAAACTGTCCCTGTCGGTTTTTAGCTACCCTGTGTTATGAGCTGCAGTTGATTTTTTTCTCCTTTTTGTTGTCTTTCATGATTCATGTGCATGTCTCATAAATATGATTTATTGTTTCTCTTTTTAAGCTAAAATGATTGGAGGAAGAGTATGGCATCCATTTCTGAGGGAAGATAACTTGCCTGAGGAGAGTTTGTTTCAGGCAGTTAGTGAGTAGCTCTTGTTCTTAGAACTTGAAGGTATCTGTTTCTCAGATAATTATATCCTGGGAGTATATTGTGATATATTTCATTGTGCATATGAATTACAGTCTTCTAGCCCATTGTTTCAGGAATGCTTTGTCAGTGAATTTCACAGGTTAATTACACACTGTTTAACAAAATGCCAGTTTTCATTGTTTCCTCAGTCTGCGTTGGTTTTCATAGTACCTGGTTGTAAGGTAGGCAGCTATTACATCAGCTTTGTTTTCAGCTCTCAGAGTGGCAAAATGTCCATACCTTCTCCGTGGAAATCTTCCACTTCCTGTCAGGGTTACTCCTTTTTTCCTAGGTGGTCTTTTTTTTTTTTTATGTTCACTACTGCTTGTGGAAAAAATGTTGTGTGGCAGCTAAAGTTAAACTGAGAGCTCAGTGTGAATCTGGGTATTAATGCAGGGATTGCCACTGGGGATGAGCCCTGTTCCTGTGGAGCTCACCCTTCCCTCTCTGATAGATGCCCCTGGTAAGTATTTCAGACGAAAGTGCAACACAGCCCTCAGTAAGGAAATAATGAACCTAACACAGAAGGTCTTTTAAGCTGTGCCATGAAAAATGAGAGTCTGTGTTTACTTATTATACCCAGTCTAAAGCAGCTCTTGGGGTTTTTTTGTTGTTAAGTGTAACTGTTTGATCCTTTCTGATACTCTGCTCTTCTCATAGTCTCAATTATATCTTGTAACAATGAGTTTCACCTCAGGTTAATCAAGTTCTCTAGAAAGAGATATTTGCCTTTATCAATTTTATATGTTTTGTCTTTTCAATTTCACTCAATGTCCACAAGAGTAGTTTTATTTCTTGTTCTCTACTATTTGTAGAAATTTGTAATTTTCTAAGCCTCTGCAATGTCTTCCCTTCTTCATCTCCTGTCTAAAGCAAACAATTGCAAATGTCTTAGCTGCTTCTACTTGATTTGTAAGCTTTTAAGTATTTTTTTTTTCATTTTTGTACCTGTCCTTATTTTGAGATGTACTTTTTTAAAATTAGCATTTGAGGCGTAATCCTGATCTGTAGGTTGGAAACGGGATATTACTTGTATAATTCTGATTCTTTTGACTATTTTTGTTTTTCATTTCCTTTTTTCTGGTGATCCCATATGTACTGGAATGATTTCAGGGGAACTTTCACCACTAGATTCTCACAACACCTTCCACAGCTACATTTTCACTTACCTGGGCATCCTAGAAGTGCTTCAGATGACATTTGCCACTGTGCTTTCTTTGTTATCCCAGTGAAAGGACAAACTGTATATTTTCAGAACATTCTGGTTGGGTTTATTTTGGGCTTTTTAAATCATCAAGGACATATATTTGTCAAATACAAGTGGAAGACAGACACCTGGAGTGGGTAATTCAGTAGTGTTCTGCTCATTGTGAAACTCAATTGTCTGAAATGAAGCCCATATCTCTTCCTGAAGAGAGGTTTAAGTAATTGCAGTGGTAGTTGTACAGTTTAAGCTATTACATCTTTGGAGGAGTTATCCTGAGATGCCTCAGCACTGAAGTTTAGCCTCTGCATCTTTAAAACACCTTTAAGTCTCTTTTTTCCAGAGTGCTGCCCAAACTTGAATTTATCTAGTTGTGGCTGACTTTCATCTATGAAAATGCAGTTTGTCACAAGTATTGGAAAACAGATGATCTCCCAAGTCAGAGGCTGCCTCCATACCTACCTGGTGGATTTTCATCATTCAGAGAAACTTTGTCAAACTTTTTCTCTCATTTAATATCTTTGTAAAGGAAGATGTAGGAAAGGCCTGATGATTAACAGAAAAAGTCTAGGCTACGCTTAACTTTCAGTCCTGATGTAGTAGCTTGAAATTAGAGCTGGAAAACAGGAGTGCAGATTGAACATCTTTAATTTTCTCTCTTGTTTTTATCACCAGATCCAAACGCCCAGTGCCAGTTTCAACCACAGCTCCCAGAATTGACTCTCCCAGGGCTGTAATTCCCCATCAGAAGGTAAGTGACACGTTCCTCCTCAGCCACAGGGAATACCATTTTTATCTGCTGTGGTGAAGGTAAATATCTGTTACAGGAAATAGCTTTTGCCTGCTCCAAATAATTAAACATTGAATGAATGCACAGACAGGAAAATTGCTGCAAGGCAATGTATTAGTGATCTGTATTTTGCTAATTTCTGATTAGCAGGACCAAAGCATCCAGCTGTCCTCTGATGTGATTTGGTCTGACCAATTCTGAGCAACTGTTTTCATCTAGGCTACAAGAAGCCACTAAAGCTTCTCAAAATCTACATTTGCTTTTGTAGATTGTTGGGGAGACAATTAGACTGTGCTTCAGTCTATCCAAATCCTGTCTGCAACTGAAATGACACTGACTGGAAAGAGGATGTGAGGGCATTTGAAAGCTTTCATCATACAGTGTTCTTATCATAGAATTCAGAAGACCTGAGAATAAAAAATAAAGAGGATAAGTCAATTTAATGAATAACAGCAAGTGGCAGAGGAAATGAATGGCTTGGTTTCCATTGTCAAAGCACATCATCTTTCATAAAATAAATGTTCATTTTAGAATAAACACTGACTGTACCTGGCAACTCATCTTCTGTATCTTTGGAGACACTGAGGAGCGAGGGTAGCGTGAAAGATGGTGTATATATCCCTAGACTCAGGCTCAGGGTAGGACATTTGTATTGCTGATGCATTTGATTAGATAAAGGGACAGGAGCTAAAGTTTCCATTGCTGCAACTTATCCCTGCTGTCAGTGCCAGTTTCATTCCTAGCATGCATATAAATAAAAAACACTGAAGATCAAAATACGTGGGGAATTAGATGATTTTCTACTGGTTTTGACAGTTCCAGCTTCCATAGATCAATCTTAAGTAACGCTATACTTTACAAATTCAGAGCACAGATGGTAACATCATCCCTGAAACTGCTGCAAATAGGTTCAAAACAGCAGAAGAGAATGCACCTGTGGGGAATAGTTTGATTCAATTTTATTTTGTGAAATTTTAAATTAACCTGACTGGCCATTTATTAGTTGAGGCAGAAATAGTGTTATTTTGACTGGATCTTGTAAACTTTTTTGGCAAGGGAAGATGAAATTAAGAATTTATCTTTTGCAGAGTTGTTTCTGCTTATATCATGATTTTATTAAAGTTATCTTGGAGGAACTTATTTTAAGAGTCACCAAACAGTACTGTGAAATTCCTAGAACTAAAGCAAGGGATTATTATTTTGCTTAAACTGGTGTTTGACTGCACCAGCAAAGTAATAGGGACAGGAAGGGGAAGGAGTTCTCATTTTCCCTGAAGACCCACCCAGAATGCTGTTAGTGTTCAAGGCAGTGAGCAGATCTATCTCAGAGTTATTCACCAGCACAAGATTGACACCCACCTTTTGGGGTTCTATAGCACCTGCACAGGTATGGAAATTTTCTCTTCTTCCTCCATAGGCACATAAAGCTTTTATACATTGGATTTTTATTACGCTTTTAGATGTGTTTCTTCCTTGGCAAGTGTCAGTTCTAAAATCGCTGCCACAGGTCTTCAGAGCTGTTTACCACAGAAAATACTTTCCTCCCTTAACTATCTACTGCATAGAAAAGTTAACTTTACCCACTGCAGGGGGTTCTTGAAGGTCTTACAAGATCTCTTGGCATGGAAGCCATAGGGACACTTTACATTTCCTATTCCAGCCCTTCAGAGAGGGATGAGGATCAAAGGACTCAAGCCATTTTCAGAAGCTTGCTGTCTCACATTTGAGAAGTCTGTGCAAGGTGCTCAGGAAAGTTTTGTAGGAGCTGCTGGAGGCAGCCTTTTCTAAACAGGCTACAGGCAGAACCAGCAGCTGGAAAAGAGAATTGCCAGTACCTTTCTGGAGGAAAAGGGGAAGGTATGGTTGGAAACAGGTTATCTTGCAGTATTCAAGAAGATCTTGGGTGTAGGGTTTTTCACCCAGGGGGAAGAGGTAACATGAGGGTAACATGGGGGATGAACCCTTTACAGGTCAAGAGGAGTGACACTTGTGTCACTTGTCTATGCTAATAGACAGCAGTAAGTTTTAAGTGAAGAGGAATTCTTCTCTGGGGGTTGTTTGAAAGGGAAAAAAGGCATTGAGCCCTCAGAGAAGTCTCAAAATCCAGAATAAAAATACTTTACTGATCAGTGTAATGCTGATATGGCAGTAAGGTGTGTTGCAGTAAATACACTCTAAAACCAAGGTTTCTTTGCCTTTATTATTCCTAGTAACAGTATCACTGTAGAAATGAAGAATTCTGTGACACACAGGCAGAAGTCACCTCCACACCTCTGCTTGACAGTATTTAGACTGATGGTTCACGTGAAATGAATTGGATGGTATTTTTTAAAAATCAGCCAAAAACTGCATTACAAGACAGTCATGACAGTGTCATCCTCATACATCAAGAGGAGCTTTCCTCACCTTTTTCTGGTTAAGGTTAAGGCATGGCAATGTTAGCTAAACAAATCTGCATGTGCAACTTCAGTCTTTAGTTAAAACCAACAATAATCTTGTACGTTATTGCTGATCTGATTGCAGCTTCCACTAATTTTTAAGCATGCACTTCTTCTCTCACTGTTTTGTTTTTATTTTTGTTTTAGGGAAACGTGCATACTTTTTCCATAAAGATCAGTCATTCCTTCACAAGCCTGATCAATGTTAGAGGTTCTGCAATCATAAGTATGTAGGGCTATTATTGGAAATAAGGCTTGGTTGATTTTCAGTTTCACTATATCTGACATAAATCTCAAACTAGAAGCAATTTTCATTTAGTTTAGTCACATTTTTTTGATTTAGTGAAGTGGGGCATAGCTGGAAGAAAGGGCATAGTTAATGTTGAAAGCATTCAAATAACAATAAGAGTAAGCTTGAGTCCAAGGATTTAAACTAAGCCGTCAATCAGTCAATAAGTTCCTGCAGCTCTTCAGAGGGGACAAAACACAGGTGAAGACTCAGCTCAGTGCAGTTCAAAATATTCAAGCTGGAGCTTTAGGGCTAAGCATGGCTTTAACATTTGTCCATTTGCATGAAGGTATTGACAGCCTTGTTAATTCTAATAATATGGCTATGTGTTGTGCTTTCTGTGAAACACTACTGAACACACTTATTTTGGAGTCCCAGTGAGGATCTTGTCATACTTATGATTTGTTTCCTGCCAAATTTGGGAGCCTGTGTGTGTCTAAAAGAAAATGATGGAGATGACTGACTTTTTAAGTTGAGTATAGGATGGGGGATCAAAGCAGTTTGACCATGTCTTTGAGCAGAGTCATTCAGTGCCATGGTGCCTCCATTCCCTTTTTCCTCTAAAAAATTTAGCACAATGATTGTTTCTTGATTATGTTGGCTGGTCAAATTCACTGGTATACTGTTAAAATTGTTCTCCCAGACGTGCAAGAGGTGAGTAATGACTGTAGGGTCACAGCAATAGATAAATAGAAAATGAGTTGTCAAAGGGAAAGGACCTGCAAAACCTGGTATTGAATCTCCCAATATAAATTTGTTTCTCACTTCCCTGATACATAAGAAGGAACATTTGCCTTTCATAGAAAGTGGATTTTTATAAACAAATAATAATATTTCAGAATGGAATTTGAGCTGATTCTTAGCTCCCTTCTATTTTGCAAGGTTTGAGACTCCTCTACATTTATTAGTTTTAGGCTCAATCCCTGCCATTCCGCAGTTTTCCTCCCGCAGTGTGGGATTGCTGCTCGATCCCGGCATCTTTCTGGAGGGAAGCCCATTGCTCAGTGTCACAGCCTCCTCTCCTGGCCGGCTGGAGGGGTAGCATCAGACTCCCCGAGCTGGAAATGTCAGCTTGCCTTTCCAGCCACTGAAACAGAACGGGATGAGAGATGGGGAACAGGGGAACGTTTGTTATTGTTGGCTGCATTTCATGTGAGGCAAAGCTGAAAGCTCAGGGCTGCTGCTCAGTATTAGATATTCACCCTTCACAGTCAGAAATGGGTTCAGGAATTCTGCATTGATTTTGACACTGAACTGGAGATAAACAATAATTCTGCAATATTCTCCCAGGAATAAACTGAATCACAGATTTATTTATTTTTTTTGTTAGTCACTAAAGGAAAGACCTAAATATGCTGATGATGGGGCAGCAATTCTTTAGAAGAAGCAATACATCTGCTCCCTTAGACACTTCCTGTTTCATCCATTCCCCCCAACAACACAGGGAAAACAACTACCCTAAAACTATCCAAAATGTGAACTTAAGATGGAATTGCTCACCTGGCACTGCTGAGTTCTTAAAAATTCTAGTGCTGATTTGCCAGTGTGCTGGTGTTCCAGCTAGGGATTTTTGAGGAGCAAAACCAGAACTCCATTCATGCCAAAGGGGAGCAAAATCATCAGCCATCACTTTTTACAACTGTCCTGTAATTTTCTCTTTGTTTGTTGTTACTGTCCAGTAACACCAAGACTATGAAAATGCAGAAATATGTGGCATTTCTCTCATTAGCAGTTCAAACTGATACTTTTCAATCAGCTCTCCTTGCATGTCCTTTTGTTTTGGGGTGTGGGAAGAAACCCACAGTTAACTAAAAGCCACAGAGTTTTCATGGTAACAAATGAATATAACTCCAGCATATCCTTTTCCTTCTCTGTTACCTCTGTGTTTATTTTTTTATTAATAATTGTTCTGTCCTTCTGCCCTGGCATATAAAAATAATTTGCCCAAGTGATTACTTGATTTTTGAACGTGGCCCTGTGCATTTGTGCCTCTTTTTGAACACATTTTTAGAGAGAACCCCAGTGCTCTGTTTATTTAATGCTGTCCAGAAGGTTTCAATAAGCCACTGGAAAGGATTGTTGTTTGCTGTTTTCAGTGTCAGGGTATAATGACCAGAGTATGTATTGCAAATGTATTTATTTAAAAAAGCATGGTCTGAAAATGCTTTTAGGATTATCTGTTTCTACAGCCTTGGGCAGCTATTAATGCCAGCTAAAATCTCTTCCTGTTTATCACTAAGAAAAATTATCTTAGTTAATTTTATCTGCCTTATATTTTTGATTCAAAATCTCTTAAATGTGTTTAATGTTATGATCATTTAGAGCCTTGGACCTTTAGGATTTTTTTCAATAAATTTTAATTAATCAAGGCATATTATCTTGATTTTTTTTTTTCAAATGTGTCCTCCCTAAATTTATATATGCAATATAGAAAAACCAAATGGGCAATAGAAATGTTTATTTTTCTTGTAAACCATAGTATCAAAATTAGTAAATTACATTAATGATAACCAATACTAGCAAAAGTATAGAAGTAAAGGCCAAATTCTCATAGTTGTATTTCATACAAGGCTGTGGGGGAGATGAGTGCAAGGTATTAAAGATGATGATTGAATAGGTGGTGAATGAGACAAAACATCACTGCAGGCCACCAGCTGCTCTTGAACTGGCTGTCATTGAGGCCAGACTGTGGCTCTGTTCCTGCTTCAGGCTCATGTCCCCTGCCTGTCCCTCAGCTGCAGCAAGTATTCAGCATTACTGGGCCTCTTCACTGTGAGCATTTTTCTTTTTTGATATCACCTCTTATTTTGCTTTCACTGAGGAGCATTTATAGTGAACCATTTATGAAACTTAAGTGTTGGACTGTGTTTTTCCAGGATGAGTTTTTGGTAGATTATTTTGAATCTGAGCACCAGCACAGACTTCTATGGGTATAGGTATTGTAGGAGAGATTCCTTTGGCTAAGGCAAGACCTGCTGCTGTCCCAGTTAGGAATATTATCTGTGACAGACTGTAGCAACACACACACACCCCTACATACTCAAGCACACATTCCCTTAAAAGGAAATTAAGCAGGAACAATCAGCATAGGAGCAACATCTCTGTGGAGCAGTTCATGTTCTCAAATCCTGTTGATGTCTCTGCTAACCCTGCTGCATGGCCTGATCAGCATGAACCAGAGGCCAGGAAAGCAGTGCATAACTTCTATAACTTCAAGTGCACTCATAGAAAACAGAATGGTGTGGTTGAGAATCATTGTGTCTTTATAATAATGGCTTTTATGGTTGTACATGATCTAAAATTACTCTTTCTTTAAAGATTTCTTAATTATCCTAGAAATTAATGGACAATATTGCCTTAATATAAAACTATTGCTGTGGGGTTGACTAGACTCATTTGTTTATTTCTTCATTTCAACTAAAACCTAGTTTAAAAAAATGCCTGAGTTGGTTTTGTTTCCCTTTTTTGAAACAATGCATTTGTTTGTTGAAAATCTTCCCTGAAAGTTTGAATGCTCTGGCCCCAATCTATTTATTGCTAGTTTATGGCTATGTTTACAGCATTAATTGCAGATATGTTATTTTTTTGCATGTGTTCTATGATTGCTCTTTTCTTTTGTTTTCTTTTCTTGGCCTGCATGTTTGCTACTACAGGAACCTGCTTGGGAAATGAATGGCAACAGAACAACCCTCAGCCCTCTAACTAACACGGCGACTGGGCCTTTGGGTAGTGTTTTAGCAACCAATGGAACATTTTCAGGCTACCTCAACCAGCAAGAGATCAGCCTTTCAAATAGCTCTTCCTACCTACAGACTACCACAGTTAGATCTTCCATGTCCTCTCAGTGTGTGACTCCTGACATTTCACCTGCCAAGAGCGCTGTAGGTTCCGAAGCAAGCCCTGCTGGGGCTGGTGGCAGTAGCCCTGCCCGCCAGCTGAGCCCTGCAAGGCAGTATAACAACCCCATTGGCCTTTACTCGGCAGAGACCCTGAGGGAAATGGCTGAGATGCATAAATTGAGTCTCAACCGAAGGGCTTCGGAAGGTGGACTCCCTAGAGGGTAGGTAACATGGTAACATCTTTGATTATTTCAATAAGTATTGAATGTAATGGTGCTTACCTCATTGTGCATTTGTCTGGCAATCATGATTAAGGTCTGGATCAATCATTAAATTTTCCAGTAGCCCCCAAAACATACCCACATTGCCATTAAAGAACAATGGTTGTTGGTGTCTGAAGTGCAGCATGGATTGGCAATGGTCAGCAGAGCAGGAGGGGGAACACTAGGACTGAAGTAACTATAATCATCTCAGGGTCATGGCACTCTGCAGTTCTAACTAATGCATGGAGTCTCAGAGAACAAAGTACTGCTGTCAGACATCAGAGCAGCTGCTATAAACCACACCTGATCTTTGGTACTTTGCTAAAGAGAGATGGCTTTGACTAGCAAATCTGACATGCTCGGCCACTGGAGTGTCCTGCTGTAATTCCTGCCTTAATGTGTTGGCTTTCCTATGCAAAAAGAGTCAGGACTGCAATATTTGGAATCCTCTGGTTTGAAGAATGTCTTGCATCTGTTAGCTTTAATGTTAACTTTGCTGTAACAAGGCCTGATCTCCAGATACTGCCCACATAGTTTGATCCCATGCTGTCAAGGTTTTCCATATTCCTGTATTGCAGGTCATCTTTTTTATTAGTAGGTTTGTGAAGTGAGGAGCTGGAACTACAGTACATGAGAAAAAGCAGTAAGAAACAGGTTTTCCTAATTTTTTTTAGGAAAAAAAGGTCTGATAACAATGCACATCTTCAAGTACTTTATATCCCTTTGCAGAAGCTCTTTGCAAAAGTAAAACCAAGAGGTTTAAAGTTGTAGCAAAGTAGGGATATTTCATCCTGTTCAGAGAGCATATACACCTGTTCCAGATGATTCAAGCGGTTTTAGATGATTCACTGCCATCTCTTGAGCACTCAACATGAACAAACCTAATTAACTTATCTGAGAAAATTCTATCCTCCTTTCTCATACTGGATAATTAAGTAAAGCAATTACCATTTAAAAGAAAATAATTTCAGTTAGTAAGCAAGGTCAGCAAAATAAACCTCAGAATACTTCTCTCTTAATTTACAGTTGTCTGGAGAACACCAATTCTTGTCTTATTTCAATATACAGAATTTCCTGGGAGTATATCTTGTTGTCTTTTTCTCCACTATATTCATAACTCTCCTTAATACCTGCAGGGGTGAGGGTAAAGGGGCTGAATTTTGGATGTGTTGACAGCATTGTGACTGTTATCAGAATTACAACACAGCTGCATCCATCACTCACCAAAGTCAATGTCAGCCTTTCTGTTCAGTTTGAATCAAATTTTAGGGAGCTGCTATGTGCCTTTACCATCTGTAACACTGATGAAAAAACAAGAAAATAAAAAATCCTTTTCCTGCAGTGCAGGAACATTCTGAAAAGATGAGAGAGCCCAGAAGCACTAAATAAATGTGTCTTGTCAGGTAACTTCTCTGAGATTTAGAGAACTGTACATCTCTGTTGACATGCAGAGAAAATTCAGAGCTCAATAGTGCTATCATTCCCACTCCCACTTGACTGTTATCCATGAAGTAAAAAGTATCTTGCCTCCTGCTCTGTGAAGAAAAAACATGGAACCTGTAACTGTAAGAGGTTGATAGAAGAAAAACATGTAACCTGTAACTGTCACCACTGACTTGGTGGCCTCCATGATAATCTCAATCTCATGGTGAATGTATGTGAATAAGGAAGCACTGTGAGCACTGCAAAATCAGCTCTGGCCTTTATTGGGAACATCCTTACCACGTAATACAACATGGTTTTATGATATTGTGGTGCTCAGAAACTGAATTCATTGTGCTTTCACACACATGCACTTATCTGTATGGTAAAAGCCGTGAGACAGTTCAGGCATGAGGAGTGATCTGAAGGTATGTTTCAGTTCTGTGCCCTTTTCACCAAATGATTTAAACTTAATTGTGTGAATTGCTGTTACAGGTTTAGCTAAACCCTTTGGAAAATCCTATCAAGAAGCTGAAATTAATTTTGAGATTTATTCCTTGATCTGTGAAGAATAACAAAGCATCTGTTGTCTGATAACACTTTACATTAAAGCTTTATCGCTCTGACCCAAGGTGAAAAATAAGATAGGCTGTTGGGAGTGTGGAACGTGATGTGCTGAAAGCTCTGGAGTGTATGAATAAATATGAACAGTGAGTCATAGTTTGTAACATGTGCGTCCCTTTCATTCCAGCCTAAGTTATTTTTCACATTGTAGGTCAAGGGCAGTAAATACCTGTCCCACAAGTACGTGCCAGGTGGCTTGGATTACTGGCCTCTTACTGTGTGACCTCTGTGAGCAGCAATTGAGTGTCCCAGACATGTCCCTATATAGAATCAAACTAAAATAATGTGTGGCTCTGAACTGGGAAGAATTTTCTCATGACATCCTAAACATAAGGAGAAGCAAAGCTTTACTGTTTTTGAAAGAAGGTATAGCAGCCTCTTCATATCTCAAAAGTCTTTACTGAGACATGACAGCTGAGCTGTTCTTAGTGTGTGCACATAACATTTCTTTTCTTTGGACATACTTTTATATTCCTTTAATTAAAGTGTATTTTAGGGGGTTGGTAGTTCTGCCTTGAAAATGTTATTTTAGATGTACAGTAGAAGCCTGGGTGAGTCTAAAAATGAAGCCATTACACTTGGTTTTGTTGCAAATGAGTGCCCAACTGTCCCACATACACCTAAAATGGATATAGGAGATATATATGGATATAGTCTCTGTAAGAGACTGCTATATTTGGCTTAATGTAGGGTTTATAAAGCTAGAAGAGTATTTTCAAATTGGAGCGTCTGACCAGTAGCTGCAGAGGGTGATGTGTGATTGCTTTGCCATGGAAATGCAGAAGTGCAAAGCCTTTATTGCAGCTTTGGCTCATTAGGGTGCTTTTGGTCATGAAAAGTGCTGTTGGATGAGCCAAGGTGAAAGGATCATATGTAGGAAGAAGCAGTAATATCAAAGGGTTCTGCAAGGAAAAAGCAGGAGGAGCCTAATGTCACTCTTAACAGTGTAATTTTCCTGTCCAGTATTTTGTATCAGTCCCAGATAGAGAAATATCACAGCAGCAAACCGGAATCCTCAGTGCTCAGTTCTGTTAACAACATTCCATGCAGCCAAGTAAGAAGAAAAGCTTTTTAACTGACCCTGGATCTCTTCTTCTTTATTTTGCACAAAATATGATTAATTTCAACTAAGTAAACAGCAGAATGTGGGTAATCTAAGCTTCAGGGGAAAAAAAAAAAAAGTTAAAATCACAGCCCATTGCTGCTATTTTTGTGACCACCATGAAGAGTTATTGGCAAGAGCACTGTAGAGCACACTCTGCTCTGCACTCCCAGCTTTATCCTGTGTTATCTGGCAAGCACCATCACTGGTTTATGCAGAGATGCAGGAATGGAGTGTGAACATACCTTTTTTCAATACTGTACACATCCCAGATGGAATAAAGTATCCTGATATGGATATCCCTAAAAACATGTAATGTAGGGCTTGCTTCATTTCATGTGGAGTACATTAGGAATGACTATTCCAAAGTTTATTGACTTACACCCCTCTTGGCATAATATAGATGCAGTCATATCTAGGCAAATGCTTTGTTATATACAAAGGCATTTTCTTTAGTTTTGGGTTTAAAACATTTACCAATATATTCTTTGGATCTTATCCAGTATGCAAAAGACTTAAGAATCAGTCTTGCAAAACCAGTTGAGGGTGGCCTGAGAAGAAGAGACTTCATCCCTGAATATTCAGTATCTAAGAGAAAAATATAGTATCTACCACTCATTTGCTATTTTCAGATGAGGATATACTCTGAAAAATCCTCCTTTCCCCCTCTGCTCCCTCCTCCCTTCACTTTGGTAGTAATAGTTTTGAGGATGCACAGCAATGCAATCATGTTCGAGGGCCAGCCAAAATGCCATGGTACCCCACTAAGTCCTGGTGGATCAGCTATAATCCCTGCATTTTTTCCTTTCTTATTCATGTTGGGTTTTTTAGGCATACATTTACTTTTCGTTCTTATTTGTAGATGGTCTGAGAAGAGCTGTAGTAATCTTTTGTAAATACCTTTTGCCCTTTGCAGTCTACAGACTATTGACTCTTCTTTTTTCCCGTGTGGTTGGTTTTGATGTTGTTTGTTCTCTTTCTCTTCTTCCAGGTGATAACCAACACCGCTGCCAAGTCAGTATCACCTCTGTGTAGTGCCAGATATTTGTGTGACGCCGTGTGTGTGTGTGAAGATGTGTTTTCTGGGGTAGCATGATCCCCTGTGTTCCTGCTGTGTCTGCTTGTATTTTTTTAAATGTCTGCTTGGTGTGGCAGGCGCCCTGTGCTGCCCCTGCTGTCCAGCAGTGCTCCCGCTTGGCATTTCTTGGTGATGCTCTAATGCTGTGAATGGAGCCGCCACCTCAGCCTGCCCAGGTCTTTTAAAAGCCTTTCAGGTGGTTTTGCTTCTAAGGAAAGGTTTAAGTCCCCTTGAACCTTTAAGTCATCTTCATGCCTTCAGAGTTTGGAGAGCGTTATTTGGTGTGTTATTAGTAAAGTACTTCTAGCTTCAGTATTTAATTAATTTTTTAAGTCTGTTAAAATTCAAATTTAGATTGAAGTCAGATACTGATATGGGGAAAAAATCTACAAAGTAATTTACCTTGATAAATATATTTCCCCAAAAAATAAATAACTATTGTTTTGAAAATGTGATTGATCTGCTTTATTTAGGAGAATTCAGAGAGTCCTCAGTTTTGTCCTTTAGTTTTCTCGGGGCAGAGGATTGTCTCTAAATTCTTGCTTTTTGCCTCTGACTTGAGTGTTGTCCATAAATTGCTGGAGACTCGGTTAAATTGAGTATAAAATAAATAATTCTAGTAGCTAAATGTCAGATTTAAACTGACAGTACAAAGTGAGAAGTAGTAGAATCCATAAAGTTGAAATAATATTTAATGCATATAGTTTACACTGATCTGGCATTCTCTGTTGATTGCAGTGAGGTGTGGGTGTGATGATGTAACTCCTTTGGAGTGAAAACCCTAGCCAGTTTACATTAATAATTATTCTGACAGGATTGTCTTAGAAAGCAGAAGTCACTTTAGAGGGGTGTTTATTATCTTGCTTGTTTTGGGATTTATTTTTCCTGATCCTTTTCTAGCTTAGGAGAAAGATCCCATTCATTTTGCAGAGGTGCTGTCTGTGCAGCCTTACCTCTGCCACTTTGTCCTAGAGCCCAGCTACCCTTACAAGCACTAACATCTTCTGTTTGCTTCCAGAGTTAGAAAGAGCTCAGCAGTTGGCAAGCTGTACTTTTTTACTATTATTTTTATGGGAATCCTGTTAACTTCAGTGAAAGTTTTGACTTGGTGTATGTAACGTGACTAAAACCTCTTGAAAGACATCACTAAAGCTGTTTAAAGCCTAAATGACTCCTGCTGCTACCACGAGGGAAGTGTAGGTTTTTCTGACATTAGTAGCTTTGATTTCTGTAACTGACTGTGGAAACCAATTGCTTAGAACATTATTTTTTAAAGGTGGCATATTTAACCTCTGTCCTTTCCTTCACACAATCTTCTCAGATCTTGGGTTTAGAATCTCTTCAGTACTTCCAACAGTGTGAAAGAAAGAGAACACTAAATTCAAGATCTTGAGGACCTGTGTGTTTGTAATTATCGTGTGATTATTTAGGGTATTACAAAGAAAAGAGATATTGTTGAAGTCAGGCATGTGCATGCTCAGTACAGCAACCTGCACATCACTCCTCAGGAGATGATGTCAGCATAATAATACAATTGTCACAGTTGATGAATAGTTAAGGGAGGTGTATTTTAGATGTGAGAATGTCTTGGTAAAAAGATAATTTTCACTTTTTGAATGCATAATGCCACTTCCCAGTTCCCTCCCTTAAAATGTTGGCATGTGCAACTGAAGGCTGTGGCTGTAATGCAGCATGTGCACCTGTGTGTTTCTGCTCCTTGTGCATGTGGTGTCCATGTTCTATCAAGGATTTGCAATGATATGTGACTGTCTGTCTCTCTGTCCATCCTCAGTCAGGGCATCCCACCAAACCAAAGGCTGAAAACAGAGCAGGATCCCCTGGCTGGCTTCAGAGGTGGCACAGCACCTGTCATCATCTTCACATAATTAAGTCAGATGGCTGCCAGCCTTACTTGATTTTGCCTTTTCCATCATGCTGGGTTGAGGGTTCAGTTTAAACTCTCACCCTCTGGGGCTACCCATTGTTAACAGGCACACTGTTGTGTGTGTAAAAAGAACAATATTAGCCAATGAACTTACAGTCTAATGCCTTAAACTGAAAAGGAAAATTGTTCCAATCAAATGGAATTAAATGCTTCAGCATTTCTTCTGCAGGGGGAGAAATATCCATTTCCAGCTTTTGGGTTCAGTTCTGAATGAAACATTTATGAAATATCTGTTATTTCACAAAGGACAGAATTCCCAGTTTTGTCCAGTTTGGTGAGTGTATGGAATCTCTCCTGCAAGAAAACCAGCTGCTCTTTGGCTGCAGTCTGACATCAAACTGACTCATTCTAGTGCCATGGGAGCTTCACTTAGCTGCCTTTTGGGGCTCAGTCTGTCAAATACAAAATCTTCCTTGTAAATGGAAATCACTGGAAACTAAGGCTGCAACTCTTCCAACTGCACGTGTACTGTGGGTTGCAATGTTGCATATTTTGATCTGGGACTAAGCATTTATCATGTCATAGCAGCACTTCAGGTTGGCTGTACAGAGATTTGGAGAAGATTTAGTCTTTGTGAGGAAAGCCTTAAAGATTAAAAGGTGCAAGTACTAAATTTCACTGTGATTAATAACACAGACAGGAAGTACTGAAACCTTCTAAATAATAGAGGACCTGATATCTTTTCACTTCACTGTACTTTCTAGACCTTTGTAAGACCCTTCTGAAAACACAAATGGACACAAAACCAAGTGGGAATTCTCTGCTCTGTGCATGCAAATAGACATGTGCATGTTTGTGTACACTTAAATGTATACATGCTTGTAACAACAGAATTTTAGTATGTGTAAATATCACTCAAATGCTTTAGGGTTTTTTGTGTAATTTTAATACAGTGACAACTATTTCACTTTTTTTTTTTCCTTTTTATACATCGTAAGCCAACCCAAAAATGACATCCATTAGCACAGCCATCTTTTTGCTGTGGCTTGGTACTCCTGTTATCCTCTCTTCTCTGATGAGAAGCTTTGGTGGTGAGATGCCATGAACAGATGTGCACACTCCTCTCTCGGTGGTGCTTCCCTCACTTAACCTCACGCCTCTCTCCTTTCTTCCCCTCCCTTCCCCCGTGGAACCTCACTCTTGCATAACCCAGCACGGACTTCACGGAGCGTTTCAACCCCAATGTCCTGAAGGACTCTGCCCTGTCTACCCACAAACCCATTGAGGTGAAGGGCCTTGGCGGCAAGGCCACCATAATTCACGCGCAGTATAACACCCCGATCAGCATGTACTCCCAGGATGCTATCATGGATGCAATTGCAGGCCAGGCACAAGCCCAGGGTGGAGAATTTGCTGGGTAAGGTTATTTCCTTCTGTGGAATGCTCTTTTCTCTGCATGGTACTTGTAACATCCCTACCTGCATGACACATTTGCTCTTCCTGGAGTCTTTCCTTTTTTTCCTGGGGTATATTGCACATGAAAAATGCGTATCGACCCTAGGCAGTGTCCAAAAGCACTTCCATGTTTTGAAATTAAAAGGATGGATCACTAGAAAATCATAGCATGGCTCATTGTTGGAAGGGACCCTAAAGATCAGCTAGTTCCAGCCCCCCTACCATGGTCAGGAGTACCTTAATTTAGCCCAGCTTTTTTGGTATTCCTCCTAGAGCTGGTAAACCCCACAAACATCTGTCTAATACTCTGTATATGATACTGGGTGGCTTTTTATTCCTGACAACCATAATTTATAATAGTCACAGTTATAAGAAAGGACAAGAAAAGGGGGATGGAATTTTTATTGAGACATGAAGAATGCAAAATATTTATTTAGCACTGGCTACTGTTTTATTCTTCAGAATGGAGTGTTTTGCTGTATTTTCCCTATCCCCAGTCTACATATAGTACATGTGTTTTACACAGACCCTTTGGACTATGGCAAAATCCACTGATCTTTAATAACTCTGCTTTTCCAATGCATGTTTCTGGAAATCTTATCTGATTAACTTCTCCAGAGTTGTAATAACTTTACTGAAGCAATAAATGTAGCCAGGTTTCTCTCTTGCTGGGTGTGCTTCTATCCAAAATAGAAATTACCTTCCTTTGATGTGACACCTAAATACAGGTGTAGCAACACACTTCAGTGTAGTTTCTTTTTCATATGTTAGCTGCAGGCTTAGTCAAAATGTGGATGGTTTATGTATTTGCTTGTGCTCCCTTTTGCTGTCCATTTTTCTCTCTTTTTTATAATTATTTTTCTTTTCTGCTAACTTTTTGCACCAATATCATTGTTCATCACAGCTCTCCCTCATGATGGATCACAAGCACTACCTTTATCTGGCTTTGGCCATGATTCAGTGAATCTCCACAGGTGCTGAGTAGGCTCATATTTCCAATTAGTGAAGTACATAGAAGTTAATTTGTGTTCTTTATGAGGGTTCACATCCCTCATAGGCATGGATTATAGGAGGCGTTTTATGATACATTGGCACTTTCTATTAAATGCTGTAGCATTATATGATGCAAATAGTAATGTTTAAAAAATGATGTATTTAAATAATGAGATGATTATAAAGTTAATGCTGAATATGTGGATCCTTTTCATTTTATAAGTTTCCTTTAGTTTCCTCTGTGATGTTCTGAACTTTAATTTGCAGTGGAAACCAAGATGTTCTTTAGCTTGCTTTATCAATCAAGTCCAAGTTAAGATTATGATTAATGCAGAAGTATTTGTATGAGACGTTTTTAATCTAAAAGAAGACCAAATTGTATACTGATTCATTTTGTCTCAATTATCAGCCTATAATTTGGTCTTGGTTCTTAATTAATAATCTTAGTTCTTTTCATTTGTCCACAAGTTTCTATAGGGTGGTAAGCACACTCAGACTGCACATCTAAAGGACAGACAGCAGCTGGAAACAGTTTATTTATTTTATCAATGAGGAAGGACAGAGAGGCCTAAGATAAGAATTCATTTTCTAGTTTGACCATTTGAAATCAGTGATGGTGTAACTTTATGAGATCAGAGTCAGGCTCTTGTCACTTAGAAATACACCACACCTACTGGATCACAATGGAAAACAAAGGGAAGGACAGGATTATTCATACTAAGACTCCATGCTAAGACTGAAACTTAAAGGTAGAAACTTTTGAATGCCCTGACTTTATGTATTTTCCTGCTCTTTGTTTTTCTGTTTTAATGGATCTTTCCAAACCAAGATCCAAGAGTTAGGTGGCTGCAGTAAAACCATGTGGACAGTGCATTTTGAGTACCTTTCTGTCAAACCACTTCTAAATTCCATTACGCAGTTTTAGCCAAGTTCACAAGTTGTATAAAGACACAAATCCAGCACCTTTATTGGGAATAAGATCTGGCAGTTGAAGTAGCAGAATCAATGATGTGATTGTACAAACTAAGGTCTTGTGTGTCCTCTCCAATAAGCCAACTTGGTTGACTGTTTACCAGTCTGCATGAAATTTTGTTTGTTGGATTGTAGGGTTTTTACCTCTTAGAGCTTTTTTTAAAATAGCTGGAACCAGTCTAATACCTGATGTCACAATATTTTGTTGTATGCCTACATCAGAGGTAGAACACTGCGGTGTTCTTAAGTTTTTACTTAATATCTACTGAAATTATATCTGCATAATGACTCCAGGGAGTGATACATGTGGTAAACCATAGTTTATAATGAATTCCAAAATAGAAAATTCCATTGCTGCTTATTCAGAGAGGTTTGACTGTCATCAAAGCTTGTTTTAATGTTAAGAATGTGTGACTTAAATGATGATAAGAAAATAGAAAATATTTTTTATTGATTCCTACTAGAATACCTTAGGC
The DNA here is from genome assembly GCF_965231275.1 of Zosterops lateralis. NCBI lineage: Eukaryota > Metazoa > Chordata > Aves > Passeriformes > Zosteropidae > Zosterops > Zosterops lateralis. Next base: position 1,817,662 of record NC_139768.1, read on the forward strand.
TCTAGAATAAAAATCTCCAACAGCTCTAATCCATTTGGGAAGAGGGGTTTTTTTTCAGTAGCATCAATTTAAAGTAATATGCTTAAAGATGCATGATATTTCTGCACATCGACACCCAGATGGAAAGAAATTAAATTACAAAGAGGTATAACAGAGGTATTAACATGGTTATGTGCATCTTTAGGCTGTCTGTAAGAATCAACTGTCACATTTAGGTTTATGAAATGCTCATAATCAGCGATGTGCTCTATTTTACACTTCCATGCTGAGTGGCTCATATGTCCTAGTTACTCATCCACAATATAATTTTTTTTTTTAAAAAAGAAAAAGGCCTGCTGAATTAAAGGCAGAGTTGGAAATACTCCAATGTATTTCATTAATTTAGTTCAATTTATATGAGCATGTTTCACTCTGCTGGGGAGGTTAATTCACCAAGCTCCATTTCCTGCCTTAATCATCTACCATAAGGATATTAATGTCATATTAATGCCACACATTGCTGCTGTGAAATTTGTGGTCCGGCCTCCAGCTGTAGGTTTTAACAATGCTTGAGATTATAGTATATCTTCACATAAACCTTTGAACTGATTTTTTGTTCGTTGGTCATAATATAAGAAAGAATTTGAGCTAAAGGATTTACACAGAGGAATTTGAACTGTCTGTGGCTGGCATGCTGCTGCTGTCACAGTGGTCTGTGGTTGAAATCAGCACTGTATATCCAGGGGTTTGTTATCCACTCTAGAACAGTGTTCAGCTGGGAAATTTGCTGTCCCATACAGCAGGTTTTTAGAATTCCACAAGATTAAGAAGTCAGCGTGGGGATATAAAGTTAACTGTTGGCCCACATCAGGCAGTCACTTCTGGTATTCAGACAGGAGCAGGTTCTGGGTGTGAAAACAGGTCACCTTTTGGGGAACATAAACATGACAGAACTTTCAGCACAGCCAAGTGTCAGAAGTAGCAGAACAGTCCCGAGGGTGTTGTTGTGACTTACTGTTGGTATTACAGAGAATCAATTTCCGTGTAAAGACTATTCCTTTAGAAGGCAGGAGAAGGCAGAACTCACTGCTGCACTTTCTTTCCTGCCTCAGCAAGCCCTTCAGCCATGTGTGATGGGTCAGAAGAGAAGGACTACTGCTCTCTCTGCCCTCCTCCACCTAAAGAAGGCTATGGCACCACTTTGTCCATTGCTGCACACAGGAGCAGCACTAATGGAAGCCACTGATGGCACAGCCTTCCCAAAATAAGCAAGTCTGCATTCTGCCTTCTGTACTTGCTAGCATTTGGATATTGTAAGGCTTGTGGTCTAGGAAACATGAGCTAAAAAAGGAGCTGGAAAATGCTGCTTCCTCCTACAGGCCATCTTTCACACTGAGAGATGTTTTTTACATAGCTTGTATGTTTTGTGGCAGAGCTTAAACTGAAGAGTCAAGTTTTTCTCCAAATTCACCTTTCTAAGCTGTGTTCCACCCCGGAGCTGCTTGTGCTGAAACACACAAAAAACTTATCTGGGTTTTGTACTTTGGTGGCTCCTCAAGACAGTGAGAAGTTTGCATATATGAGGGTTATGAAGAACATAAATACATGTTATTATGTGTAAATCCACTGAAGCAGTGCTGAAGAAGAAGAGTGTGTCAGCTAGGAAATACTGATATTTAAAGCTACCTGGTAACATTTTTCATCCCACTGTATGTAGGATATCAGACATACTTCCTGACTTTTTCAAATCACAACTTCTCTGTGGATTTTCTCTGCACAGTGGCATCTTATAGAGCCCTCACTTGGAGCCTGAACCAGGGAAGCAACTGTTGGACCAAATGGCTGTTAACTTTTAGCAGAACTGTTTCTCAGTTTTCATGAAGTTGAGCTTGCTGCTTGCAAAGCTCTTTATGGAATAGCATAAAGCTGTTACAATAAATCACTTGCTTCAAAAATAGACCTTGTATTTAGAGCAGCCATGGAGCCAAGTTGCTCCAAGCACACATCATCCCCTCACTGTGTATTTCTGCAGCTCTGTTAATAGTTAATTTTAATTCTGCTCTGTTGAAGTTATTTTCACTGGGAAAAAAAAAGCTATTAAGTTACTAAGCCTGTTTCTAGCCTGCATCATAAATCAGAGAGAGGTTACCTCACTTGTGCTACAGACCTGTGTAGCTTTGATTTTCGGTGTGCACAACTGGATATATCACTTTGCAAGATGATTAAGCATGTTGTAAGACCCTGAGATACATTCTGTCATTAAAGATTTCAGATACTACTTATATATGTAAGTCTGGAGTGCAAGACTTAAGACTTCCTGTGCTTCAAATGTTTAGTAGACGATGAATCCAGACTATGGCAGATGGAAGTTTAATTCAGTTTGAAAAAGAATCGTCTCTCGAAAAAGCTATAAAAGCCTACCACATTATTTTGATAATGAAATACGGGTTCATTTCTAATTACAACCTTAAGGTACACTAGCCCAACACTGTAATTTAAAGAAAACATAAAACAGTACCTGCACAAAGTCGTTTTTATAAGAAATAATATGGAACAAAAATGGTCAGAGAAATAAATGTTTTTGCCTGGCCTGCTCTCCTTTATCACCACATATTATTCTGACCACTGTATGCTGGTGTGCCTGCATTGGCTGAGGAATCATGAACAGGTATTTCCAAGCAGATTTGAATAACAAGTCCTTTCAGAGACAGAATGAGCCATAACATAAAACTGATCTATGTATCTTTTTAAGAAGTCATCGTCCCAAAGCCATGTTGGGGATGGCTGGGAGAGAAACTGAGACCAGAGAGCTGCTTCCAACGTTTCCCTTTCTGAATTGCAGCACCCTGCCTCTAAAGGATCCTCATGTGGACAGTGCCTCTCCAGTGTACCAGGCTGTGCTCAAAACTCAGAACAAGCCAGAGGATGACAGCGAGGACTGGAGCCGCCGCTCGGCCAACCTGCAGTCCAAGTCCTTCCGCATCCTGGCCCAGATGACTGGAACCGAGTACAGTAAGTGAAGGACAGAGCATCCCCCTCATCCTGAGCTTGGATTCACAGCTTTCCTCCCTGCCCTGCTGTTGGCCACTGATACTCAGGGAAAGACTCATGTCCCCAGGCTCATGTAGTTGTCAGCAAGGGTGAAGATCCTGGATGTAACTTGAGGGAAATCAAAGTGAACGGTCTCACCTTATGCTTTATGAAGAATACTCTTTGATCTGCCAGGGGTCTCACCATGAAAGTGTAACAGATGATACAGTAAACAAGCATTTGGGACCCCACAGTTATTCCTACTTACAAATCGAGTCTCTACAGTGCAATCTTTGGTTTTCCTGTGACATAGATGTACGGAGCTGTCCGTTCTTTAGACAAAAATGACAAACAAGTCATGTGTCCTGTAACAGTCTTTTACAGAAGTGACTTCTGGAAGTCAGAAAAAATCATAGATTGTATGGAAGCTATGGCTCTATGAGCCCTGTTACCTAAACCTAGATCTGATATGAACATCACAGAGTTTTAACTTTGTTGCTTATTGCCTCTGGAAATGTTTTTATGGCTACCCAGTACTAAGCTCCCAGGTGGTTTCTGATGTAGAGAGAAGGAAGGTCGGGGCCTTTTCCCACATCAGGGGGAAATACTAAATATTTCCTTCCCCCGTTAATGTGCTGCTGCTGTCTCTCCTGCTTTGTACAAGACAGCAGGACCTCTCTGTAGAGTCATTGCCTACAGCTGTGAAACATTGCTGATAATGAATGGGAAAGTAGTTTAATAGCTACCTTCCTCCTAACATCCTCCTCCTGTCCCTAGGGAACCGCTCCTCTTCATGATGTTCTTAAAAATTCCACTGCTGCAAAGTCAGTGTGAATGCACCTTTACTTAGGCTTTTGATAAGTTTCTAAAGAGTTTTAAATAGTATAAAGCCAATTCCTTTCTTTCTACTTTATAACTGAAACATTTTTTCTACAGTGCAAGATCCAGATGAAGAAGCCCTGAGGAGGTCAAGGTAGGCAACTCCCTGTGAAAAATACAGCTTTCTCCTTCCTGATAACTCAATAATGTTTAAAAATGGCATTAATATGAATGTCCTTTATTATATTTTTGTCATAAAATATCCTAACACATTTACTTAAAAATCACTAAAATTAAAATGCTGTCATTGAGAGGCATTTGACTGAGAAGGATAACAAATCAGCATGTTTTTAGGAAAAGCAGTGCAAAATTCCTGAAGTGTGTGTTCAAATCTGAAAGCTCTCTGCTCATGCAACTTTCCTGTACTTTACTGGGTGTGTGAATGTGATGAGTTCCAAGCCTTGTGTAACTACTTGATTGTGTAAGTGGATAAAAATATATAATGTTGTGACAGCACTGAAATTTGTGAGCAATTTATTTGGATGACCCTCTGATTGACATTTCATTCTCCTTAAATGATACAGTAAAGGAGTTGATTCCTCTCAATGCATAATCATTAGCTTATGTTTTGTTTGGAATAAATATGACCTAAATTTGTAGAATATGGAAGCACAGGACTGCTTTTGCTAATGAATAAATGTATTTGTTTCATATGATGTATCAAAAACACTGAAAAAGTGGATGTGTTCACAGATATAATATGGAATTAAAGATTTATCATCATCCTGTATAGCCAGGAAATAGATGTAGTAAAGATTCTTATGTTGAGCTTAAAACCTGCAGTTGAATCAGGAGCATTCTGCATGCTATCCTTAGTTTCTGTTTCTGTTTGCATACTTCAAATCCCTGTTTCACTTGAGCTGCTCTAAGCCGCCAGCTGGGTTTGTGATGTGTTTGCTACTCAATCCACTTCTTCTTTTCCTGTTTTATATTTTACTGCCCTGTGGGTCCTTTAAAGGTTCTGAGCTTTTGATCACAGTGCAGGTTACAGATGTTGAATCAGTGAGGAAGATTTCTGCTGTCTTCCCTGTGAGAATGCAGGAATGCTTTCAGTTGGTGTTTGCTATAAACCCTCCACTGCAGTTCACCCGAGTTCATGGCTGGGTGCCCAAACATCAGGCTTGACATTACAGCCCCCAGGGATTAATTCTTCCCTCAAATGTGCAAGCCTAATTCTCATTACATGTATTGTGCATTATCTGTTGTGATGTAATAGCACACGTCCAAATCCTTATTATGGTGGGATTTAAAGCATTGTGCCCCATTCATATCTGAGAGTAATACGTGGTTTTAAAGAAATAATCTCTCTAGGTGTAATCTGTGGCTTTGGAAAATACAAAATAGTGGAAACTTTACATGGTTGGTATGAGATATGTTGACAATAATTATCTGATAACACATCAACACGTGTAAATTGCGTATTCTATCCAGTAATATAACTTCAAGTACATGGCTATATCCACTGTGCTTTGCACATTTTCTGCAGTCTTTAGGCATCACTGTGTTATCCTTTTCTGGCCCAAGGATGCTTCTGGTTATGTTTAGGCACAGCTGAACACGTTTAAGGTGTGCATTGATAGTAGAGGCATAAGGGAGCATGTATACCTAGTTACACAGGGACAGTGCTGGTGTAAGCTGTGGGGCAAGGAGTGAAATGGGGTCTCCTTCCTACCCCACTGACAGTGCTGGCACCATCTGGGTGCTTGATACCCACCCCAAACCCTGGACACTCCACTGGGGATTTGGCAGCAGGGCCCTGGCTGTGCAGGCATCATCCATCCTTGTGGCCTCAGGCAGGCTGTGAGGAATCTCTCTCTGGTGTTTTCTCTGGTCTCTTTGTGTCAGCTCCTCAGTGTAGCCAGCAGGAATTGCATGGAATGGCCATCAGGTTTCTTCCAAACACTCAGGAGTGGGGGGAAGAAAGATGTAGCTTATTTTTGGCAGGACTGTTTTACATAAAAATAGTCACTTTTAGATTGGAGCTTCCAATTTCATGGCATGTGTTCAAAAAAATTTGGGAATTTCCAGGTGGCAGAATATTCCTATCAGTTAATATTGATGAGTGTGTTGTACGACTGTCCCTTGCTCATGCTACTGCTATTTTGAAGGCACACATAAAAGTATAACTTGCTCTGAAAACTTTTCATTGCTGGTGTGATGATTGTTGCAGAATATTTTCTGGAGATACGGGATCCATTGCAAGCCAGACTGATGTTTCTGAATACCTTTTCCTTGAATGGAGAGGTAATATCATGAAAGCAATAAGGGAGTTCTTTAATTACATCAGACCCACTGGAGCTGGTATATTCTGGTGTAGCTGGAAAAAAAATACCACCAGGAAGTTTCAGCTAGGAATACTTAATATCTCTTAATTTCCTAAAAGCATAAAAAATAGTTTGAGAAGTCATACATCAAGACCCCTTTAGAACTGTTACTTGCATGGCACTGTGTTATTAAGCACAAAAGATTTAGAAATATCAGTGAATTTGTTGGCATTTACTCTGTTTATAGTTTTGTGCTTTCCTCAGCCTGAGGAGTAAAACCAGCCCAGTCTGCTCCTTTCTGTTTGGCTGGTTTCACTCTCAAGTTCCACTGCATTAACACAATTAATTGTCTTGTGTTTTGAGTGTAAATAATGAGGAAAAAAATGACCTTGTTTGCAATGACTGCAAAAAAGTTTTGCAAATAACAAGAACATTTTATTTTTCATTTTGTTTGATATACTTCTCCTTGACTCTGCTATCATCTCACATCCTCCTTCTTCCCCTTTTTATGTACAAAAGCTGAATTTAAGCTAGAGAGCATCTAGAAAAGATTAAATCCTGAGAGGTGCTAAACATGGCTCAAGCACCCCAGTCTGCAGTTAGAGGTGGCAGAAGGTGGCCAATACTTCACAGGACTCTACTTTGAAAATCCCTTGTTCTGCTTTTGACACAAATATCTATGCAAATGTCAACACTAATACTCACTAATTCTGAGGAAGCTGTAGAAAAGTACTGCTGAAACCTGGGGTTGGTGATCCTTGCAGGAAGGACAGCAGGTTATAGATGGGCTGACCGAGGTGTTACAGAATGGAAAATATTTGCATTCACTTTGCACTTGTATGAGTTAATTTTCACTGACTCCTCAGTTGTGTGAGAGGGAGGGAAAAGCCAAGAGAAACTGCTGGGAGGAAAACAGTGGGGTTACACTGCATTTCTAGCAAAAGCAGCCCTGTAATACCAAGCACAAGTCAAAGAATAAGAAGTTATATCAAGTTACTTCTCAGAAATAAACCATTGAAAAACCTTCACACGTGGTCCAAAAAGCATCACCCAGCCTTTCACTACGCTGATTTGAAAGCTGAGGAAAAAAATCCAAATAAATTGCCATTTGCCCTAGTTGTAAGGCAGGGGAGTGGTAGCCACGGTCCCTAACCCCTTTCTTTCTCCCTCCTTTCTTTCTTCTGTGTATGTGTGTCTCTCTCTGTCTCTGTCTCTCTCTTTCCTCATGCCACAGGGAGAGGTTTGAAACGGAACGTAACAGCCCACGCTTTGCCAAATTGCGCAACTGGCATCACGGCCTGTCCGCGCAGCTCCTTAACGTTAAGAGCTAAAGGCCCCCAGTGAGAGGGCAGACACCAGAGAGCCACAGTCACACATTCACTGCTGGCCTCAGATAGAGCCTGAGCGTGCCAAAATTGCACTGCTAGGCACTAGGTTTCTGCTGTTAGCCATTCACTGTCACCACATGAAATCGTGACATGACCCACATCGTGTCCTTCGTGATAAAGTAGTTCAGCTTTTTATTTCTTCCTTTATTATCTCAAACTTCAGTGTACAGCCAAACATCACTATTGTAGTCTTTTGCATTTAATTCTGGAAGAAAATGAGAGGGGAGTTATTGATGGTATTTCTTTAGGAGGAAAAAGAATGAGATTTTCACAGAGTTTTACTGATGTGAAGATAATGAAGTAGGAGAAAGTTGAAAAGGAAAACTGATCGGCCTAGGCTTTGCTACATGTATAACACACTTAGTTTGCATAGTTGAATGATGCTGTTTGAAATAAGATATTAGCAATGTGAAGTTTTATTTCAATATATTATACTGGCAGAAGTCATTTACTGAAACCACTGCTGTAAGTTTTGTGTTGGAAACTTTCATTTATCATTATATAAAAGAGAGATAGTTGGGTTTGCTCAGGATCTGCAAGGAAATGACATTTTGCTAGAGGTGATTTAGGAGTGAGAAGAATATATCATACTGCTGGTGCACTGAAGCTTTTAAAAGCATCTTGTAAGTTTTAAGGAATATGTTGCCCATTCTGTATTGCTCTTGCTTTGACTCACATTTTTTCTGTATATAGCAGCATGCTTTATCTGAAATAAAAGGTTTTAAAGCTAAAATAATTATGTGCCTGTTTTACACAGTACTTTATTCTGTTTTAAAACAATAACTGCTTCAACTGATTATTGAAAGAAGGAGAACTTTTCTTTCCCAAATACAAAATTTGGTCAAAAAGCTTTCCTTTATTCGCTGTAATTATTATTGACCTTTAAGTTGTCTGAATTGGAATAAACCTGACAAAGCAGTTGAGTTAGGTACCTTTATCTGGTAGCAGTAATTCCAGTCAAAGGGATTAGAGCATGAGATCAGATTGAAACTATTACACCTTTTTCTGCTTCCAGATTTGTCTCAGCAGTCTGTACAGAGCCAAGTTCATTCAGACTCCCAAATTTTTTTCTGTGTTATAAAAATTAAAAAAAGCTACTGTTCATGGAGAATTTTCCCTGAATCAGCCAGATACTGAAGTATTTAAAGGGTTATCATAATCTATAAAACAACTAATTCCTCAGTATTACTTGAGAGTTCATAAGCACTAATTACTTTTAAAATGCATTTCACTTTTCTTGGCTAAATACCAGAGTGCTTCAGGACATGCTACTTAATTCACAACATACATTTATATTTTCCTTATGGGAACACAAACAGATTCTGATCACACCATCTTATTAGTATCCATGGTAAATCAGCATCCCTGCACAAAATAAGAACAACATTTTAACTTTTCCTGATTGTTGCCAGGAGCAGCCTTTGTTGAACCAAAGTGGTGGTGATTTTTTGTTTATGTATAGGAAATTTTGATAGAATTTAAAATATAAATAGACAACTAAGGTTTTTTCATCAACATAAAATGTACCTAAGTAAAAAAAATCTTCCAGGTCTAATTTTCAACCAAATTAGATGTTTTAATGAATAAATAGTAATACAGTCTCTTCATGGTAATAACACTTGTGTATCCTTAATGTTTTATGAATATAATACAGATACTACTTGTTTCCAAGAGTCGTAGTGCACATGGTAGAATGAAAATGTCTAGATTATATCTCGGTGTTTCCACTTAATGTTATTTTGAAAGTTATTTTCTAATAATAATTTTATCAGATATGAAATTAATGGAGATTTATTAAGGAATCCCTTCCCCTTAGCTCTGCTTCAGTGTTTTAATGATATAAATTCAGTGCATATAAACCATGTAATCATATAGGGCAATAGTTTTAATCCTTTTTTCTGTAGGATACAAAATGGAATCTAACTCTCCAAGCTTGTAGAATGTCAATTCTTTATACAGTTACAGGGGGGAAAAAATAGGAAAAAATCTTGACTGTCAGTAACTTTTAGAACTTCTGCAATGTTAAATACCTTTTGTGAAGGTGCTTTCATTAATCCCTACAGCAAGATTTTTACTACAACCTATTTCAACTGCTCAGTCCTGTCCCTTTTAAAAATTCTCACAAGTGACAGACTTTCTGTGTTAAAACTGCCAGTCAAGTATTTCTATGTCATTCCTTTCTTTATATTTAGACTAGTAATTCCTCAACTCTTACTCCTCAAAAATCTTCCTCTATGTTGTCATGGTGATCTTCAAGTCCAGAAAATGAATGTTATGGATTTTTTTTTTTTTTTTTTATGTGTAACTCTGAAGAGGCTTTTTTGCTTCCCAAGGAGGGGACAGACTTTGTAAGGCAGAAAAATTGGCCTGGATTTTTCACTCTACTGCATATTATTGCTAGTGACAGTAACAGACTTGGGCCTGATAAAAAAGCTTTAAAGCTTTGAAAAAAAGAGTAGCTTTGTTCTAGCAAAAGGGCAAGTCTGGCCTATTATATTTTAATATGTTCAGGCTTATCTCACTGTATGTGGCTTCTGAGTGACCAACCCCATCTTGCAGTGTTTCCTGAGTACTTGCAGAAGTCTGCTGTTTCACACAGGAAAATCAGTCACAATTAATGGCACTGAGGCTTAAAGTAGGTTTGTGATTGAGGACTCCATGAGTCATGTAATTCTCAAACCTGTGCTGATGATAGGCAGGTGTATCTATCCCATGCTGAATATATTTTGACCTGTGACTGCTCTGCTGAGCAGAGGACAATGGTTGGTGACAATACTGTCTTCTAAATAACCTCCATGCCAAAAATAAAACAAAACACAGGATGTGGATAGTCATATGCACCCCCTGCCCTTCCCAATATTGCCAGTAAAGCATAGTGTTATAAGCATTTAATGAAGACACAGCAAAGCTGATGCCAGTAGGAAATCAAAACCAAAAGGCCTTCCAGGTAAATCTGCTTGTCTGGTTATGGCACAGGGACATGCTCCTTTTCTGCTGTGGTACAAGGCTGTTTGACCTAAACTAACCTGTTTCCTGACTCCTGCTGCCCTGCCTTCTGCTCCAACAGCCCCCCTGAGCTCCTGCAGTGCCCAGTTTGCAGCAGAGGCACTGACTGCATGCAGTGTGTGCTGATGGGACGTGGCTGCAGTGTGGCTTTAGGAGAGCAGTGTGACAACTTGGCCTCCCTTCCTTTCATGCATGACAAAATGACAAAAAGGAGAAAGGTTCTGTGGCTCCTTCCCTTGCCTCCCTCTCCTCACGCCTGCCTGCACAGGAAGGACAGTATGTTTTTGCTAAGTAACACAGAGGTCACTTCATTGCAGTTTCTCTCTCATTGTGCACAAGTGGGAGGAGTATATCTTCCACACAGCAAGGAAAAAAGTATTTTTGGGACTACTTTCTCATGTTTGAAGAGCCCAATCTTGTACATTACAGAGCTTTCTGAAGCCTTCCTCAGGGGCAGAAGAAGTGACACCAATTTTTCACTTGTGCACTCTGGTTCCCACAGGAGCTAAGTTGATTTTGTGGCTTCTTTAGCTGTGTCTACCATGAGCTTCAGTGACTGGGATTACCATTATGTGTATCAGAAACTTATATGGATCCTTACACAAATTCGAGTTTGCAAAGTTAAAAAAAACAGAGTTTTGGTATGGTGCATGGTATTACCAGATAATTCCTTTCTTTAATCAGTTTGCCTTTAGTCAACAGCTTTCTGCGGGATACATGAAAATTAATTGACTAAAACTTGTTCTCAAGCACAATAACATCCTTGTTCTACAGCTGCTAATCAAAGCCATCTGACACCACCAAGACAGTCTTAGGCATCTTGATTTCCTTCCTTGGTTGGCCAGAATTTCCAGTGATTAACATTGCTGACCTGCCCAATTACCAAAAACCTCCTACCTGCTGCTCAAATTACCAGAATTGCTACTTTTGAAAGACATGCCCTGTATTTCCACAACAGCCTGTGAAAGAAAGCAGACTTCTCTAGGTAGATTTTCCACTTAAGGAACATAATAAAAAATAATAAGCACATCCATTTAATATCTTCTAATCCCCTTTTAACACCTGAAGAGTGACAAAGATGTAAAAACAGTGAAATAACTGAATTGTCTCCATGGAATCCTGAGTGAAAGCAGAGGAGAATATGGATCAAATAGAAAGTCCTTCTTCTTCAAAATACTCCTGGAAGTTCTATGTGAAAAAAAAAAAATTAGACATCATAAATCCCTTGTTCCCCAGTCAGTTCCCTATAAATAAATTGGTCAAAGATAGTGTAAGGTACAGTGTATCCACTTGAATGTACCTACTTAAAATTGAACAAGTGAATAGTCCAAATGCAATTAGAAAATACTATGAAACTTTTCTCAAAACGGTTCAGAGAGAAAGTAATGCATCAGCTAACAGAGCCTGTTAAAACTGAAATTAAACTTTGCGTGTGGATGTACTGATGTATATGTAGCATCTTATCTTTACCACCTCAGCCTCCTGCATGTTCCTGTTCATCATGTAACTTCTGCATGATCAGAAATGAACATTAACTTTCATTTCTACTGTGCAACCTTTCAAATTTTCATATGCATCCTTCAGCTGATGCAGGTGGCTAACCAAGACACCAGGGCTGCCTTTCTCTCCTCAGTCCAACAAAGGAAAAGCAGTTCTAACGTGCAGCAGATTTTCCAGCAAGCATTGTAACTCAGAGACACTCAGTTGGGGTCTGTGCATCATCAGCCTGGCTCACAGCTTTGCTTAGGGTGACCTGGAGCACAGCACTGGCACTGCTTCCTTTTATTCTGCTTCTAAATTGCATTAATGTCAGCAAAATTAGCCTAAATACTAATAACTTCCTAATAGTTCATTTCCATGTAAGCATTTGTTGTAGCTGACCCAGAATGTTATATGATTACAAATGAGAGAGAGGGAAGGTAAGAAACTCCTTAACAGAGCTTATTAAATAAAACTTAATCCACATTTTGAAAGAATGACAACAGTTCTAATTCATGCCACTTAGTTACTTGATTCAGGAGCTGAACAGCACAGACACATTGCTGGGTTTCAGGGGCAGCTTCAAACTTAGCTTAATGCCTTATAGAGGAGGTTGGAATTTTCTTATCATCAATGTGCACAAATTAAAAAAGTAGGTGTAAAAAATTACCCCCTGAAAGTCAAACCTCTGAGTTCTTGTTGTTTCTTCAGCTTCCCTGGAGGAAAGTGAAGTCATGGTGAGAAAGAACATTTCAGTGGGAGGGGAATCATTTCCTGGCACCTAAAGCCCAAACTTGTGCATAGGTTTTGTCTGTAGTGGTCACGAACACAGACTGAGAATTTATATCCCATGCTCAGGTGTCTGGTGGCAGATCCCTGCCCTTTACAGTGGGGTTATAGAAAGCTACAGGGAAACATTCAGTTAAATTGAATTGCACACTTAGGGCCAAGATAAGGAATAATTACCTGAATTAAATCCCAGCTCCAATTGCTACACATGCTCAGAATTTTGCAGTCTTTGTTCTTATTGAAGTGGTGTATCTACCAATAAGATAAAATATAAAATTGGAGTTTATATGCCAAATGTCATAATGTAAACCTTGGGCAAGAGTTACCTTACCTTTCCCCAACACTGATGCTGCATTTATTCTGTGACTTGAGTTTAACAGCAACCCTGTAGTGACCACTAAAATGCATTCATAGGAAGGATTGGCTGGGATTTCAGTGAGCTGCTTTGATGAGTTCCATACTACATGTTGAGAATGAGCTGCTGGTTGTTTTCCACTGAATCTATGATAATGCTTTTCCTATTCTGTGGCACTATCTGCACAAACCAGGATACCCGTGTGAGAAAAGTATTTCCCTGTTTTGGAAAGCAGGCATAGTAGGATATATTGCAATTGTTTTGGCGTGGGCTGCTCACATTCTTAACTACAGTGGCTGAAAAAGAGAGACTAGCTCTTCCACCCCTTTTTGTCATCCCAAGCTGAAGTGTCAACTAAACCAGCATGATAGTCATCTTCTGTCCTCTCCAGTTAACTGCCTGTCATCTCTTTGTTTGTCTTCTGGTGTCTTTGTTAAAATAACAGAAATATGGCATGGGGCGGGGGAAAATAGGCAAGCAACCTCAACAGTCTCTGACCATGGAAAAATTCTCAGCTGCAAATGCAGAAAGGTAGAAATAGCCTCACTGGATCAGGACAGCAGTTAATCTAGCTCAGTGTCCAGTTTCCAACAGTGTCAGTGTCTCGTGCCTTCAAGACAGAAAATGTTTGGAAGGCAATTACAGAATAGTTTTCACACAACTTTACTTCCAGACAACCTATAAGAATTTCTTTAAAATTATTTTGTTAGTTCTACGTCTTAAAAGGAAATTTTATGTGTGGGGAAATATGCTTATATAAATATAAGTACATGCTAAGATGAAAGTTATCCTAAGTATTAGTCCTGCAAATCCACACTATACTACTAGAAAAACAGGATTTTTAATTTCAATAAATATATACCCTAATAATCTGTAGGTCTGTTTACCCTTTGATAAAAGACTATTGTATATCTGTCAGACTTGGTAGAAGACTATTGGGTTCTCAATACAGTCAAATACTGATAAACTGAACAAATATATTTATTTTAAAAATCTATAACACCTCATTAAAGAGGGTGAAGTGATATTTTAAATACCCAGCTGGGGTTTGGGAGAGTTAATTTCAGTTCTACACACTGCTATGGACTTTCTTTTAGACCATGAACTAATCTATTAAGTTTTCGTCTCTTAACTGCAAAATTAGAAAAATAGTCTTGCTCCACAAGAGAAAAAACTCAATTAAAATGTTCACTTTTTGCTTCAGAACTGAAAGAGTAGTTTAAGGACCATGTGGTCCTGTGGGACACCTCATGTTTCTTATGTCACCAGGTCTTCATTACACACCATAGGATTCTGTCTCCACATTTTTGTGGAATGGAGCAGAGCTTTTCAAGAGAGAGAGAGTCTGGATCTGTTATTATCTAAGAAGAAGGTAGATGGAAGGTGCTCCACCTCCACATTTCAGCTTGCCTGCTACGTGTACATGTTTGGGAATCTTTTGCCTTTGGTTCCCAAAAATAAGGTAGAATGGGAAAGCATTCCAATGTCCAGTACATACAGTTCAGATGTAACATACTCATTTATTGAAAACCCTCTGAAGATTCTCCAGGCTATTTTTAGGGTCCAATAGCACGCACAAGCTTGGCTTGCAAATGAATTTTGCCTTCTGTTACTCAAACTATTGTAATTCTTGTTGGTGTGTGGGAGGGAAAGACTATTTCTAGAATTTCACTCTGCCTTTAGCACCATGTCATGTAGCATATTTTATGAGAAGAAAACATTTCATAATTTCCACTGTATAATATACTGTGTAATTGGGAAGACAGTATATTACATAAATAAGTCTTGTTTGAAGTATGGGTCCAACATTTAATGAAATCTGTGGGAGTCGCACTGTTCTCTCAGAGCAGTCATTGGCTGAGGCCGTTCTATCAAAAGCCATTTTGGTGGGGACTAAAAACAACTGCAGACAAAAAAAATCCCCCACAGTCATTTTAAATCTCTCCCAGATAGCTCAGAACTATTATCCACTACTGTCAGTTACTGCAGCAGCCTGAGTAGACAGAGATACAAACAGCTCATAATATTCTGAGCCAAATTCTTTCATGTTGTGAAGGTATTGACTTTACTGAGTCTGCCTGAGGGATGTATTTGGCTCAAAAGTAAAGTTATTTCTGCATTTAGTTAGCAAAAAAATGTTTTGATTGTAAAGGCCAGAAATCCAATAGTTGGTTCCTTAAAATGCAAGTATTGCCAGTCAGAGGCACATCTGATCTGGAGCCTTTCTTCTTGGTAGCCAAATGGGAATTACTCCTATTGACGGGGGAGGGAAATAGTTCCTAGAAGCAAAACCGTGAAGAAGTATTACATGCCTTTGAACTCATTTTTCCCTTTACTCTCTGCCTTTTCCTTTGTTTTATTCTGTGGAAGTATTTTTGCTATACTTACGTCTCTCTCTCCTTTTAACTTTCACGACTCCCCTGCCATTGTCATTCAACGTTATCCAATATTGTACACTTGGGCAAAAAGCTTTTGTGAAATCCCAACCTCAATGTGACCTCCAGTCAAGTGACTTTTGTTTTTGTTTTTGTTTTTTTGCCTTGTTCAGTGTAGCCACAGCTATTGGAGCAGAAAAGTTAGGATCAGATTAATTGTACCAACAGAGGCTTAGCACTGCTTCAGCCTGACCCAGCTGCCTGCCGTTTGGTCTTGGCTGTAATTTCTCATGGAGCATTTGGCAACACTGCAGATAAATAATGCTGGATTTTGTTTCCAGGCCCTGACTGTGTTCTTTAACATTGTTGCATGATTATGGCTCTTGGTAAATTAACACTTCCCATTCCTGCACAGTCTCTCATGCATCCTCCTGCTCCTTGTTTCATAGCTGGCCTTGCAATGAACTCACAGCTTGGTTACCATAAAAAGAGTGTTTGGTTTCTCATTGCTTCAGAGTGGTGAGCCATCAGCCTCACTGGGGGATTTCTGTCAAAGGCTGGCTCTTCTGACCACAGGAACATCTCAGGCAGACAGACACATCTGAGGGGAATTGCAGGTCAACTTCTGGATTTCAAAATCTGGCTTCAATTCGTGTATTTTAGGGCTATATTTTAGTTAGAGGTTTAAAAAATTCATAGAGAACACCTATGCCCAAGCCTTTGCTGATCTTAACTGGATTGGTGTTTATAACTTCATTGGAACTGAACTAAGGAAAGAATATGTGACTGTACATATATATGTCAATGTATAAGTACACAAACACCATACTGAAAATAATTTGGAAAATATTAAGAATAGCCTTCCAAACATAATGTAAGTTAATGATTGGAGCTCAGCAAATCCATATAAAGAAGTGCATGTATTCCTTTTTTGTTTTCAAAGGATGCTTCAGAAAGAAGGTTCAGTTGGGTAAATGAGGACATGTGCTTTGTAATTTTACATACCATTTAAGAAAGGTGTTCTCATTTGGCATATTTCAGCTTTAAACCTGTTGAAATTTCATCACAATTCCTTAAATAGGAAGGGATTCAATCACCCATTAAATTGCTAAATAGTGAGATTATCTCAATTACTTAACTAACTGGATTTCAAACTTAGGTGTTTAAGGCTAATGGATTCTATTCTTTATGAAAATACTTGTGTCTTCTTACAGATAAACAATTGCTTGCATTTAAACTGATCAGTTATTTTTTAAGTGTGTGTGTGTGTTTACAGAATAACAGCCCAGTTCTCTGTCAGTAAAACTGAGGCTGACTTAATCCTCACCTCAACAAAAGCATGATTTCTAGTTGAAGGAATTGTTTCTAATCCAATTTAGGTTGAGAAAACTAGTATTTGGACAGGGTAGGGAATTTTTAAGTGATGCCAGGCATAAGAAATCCTTTCTGTGTAAGTCTTTGTGTTAACCACTTAACTGCTTATCACTTCAAAATATTGGGTCCATGAGGACTGCCCAACTCTGGATTTGGCATCTCAGTATGTTCTGCTGGAATATTACTGAATAATTTTTTAAAAGGAAACTTACTGAAGTCAAAACTATTCCTGAAATTGTATACACACGTACAATGTCTCCTTTGCAACTGTTAATTTTCCTTTTACTTTATTATTGAAACAAAGTTGTTTGCAACTGATAAGTATACAGCAAATTGTGTATCTTGTGGTTTCACCTGGAAAGCTGAAGAGGTTTCTCACAGCTGTATTTATGAGCAACCACTCTAGGATGCTTTCTGCAACCAAACATTTCTCCCCAGCCCATGTTCTTTTTCCCTGATTGTTTTGGGTGGTTTTGTTTTGGTTTGGTTTGGTTTTTTTGCCATTGCTGGCAATTGCATTTATTTCATACTGTATCCCCTCCTTTCACAGAGACAAGGAAAATGTTGCAGCAGGATCAGAGAACAGGTAATGTTTGCTGTGTTTGATTTACTTCCTGTTAAGAGTGTATCTCCACCTTCTCCATATTCTTACCTCAAAAACATGAAGTTTCTACACTGAGCAGATGATGAAAGTAGAGGTTCCAGCTAAGTGGATTCGTTAGGCATTTCTTTCTCATGCACTGTGATGTGGAACAGGTGGGGATCGTTGTTTCTCAGGACTTATAAACCTGAAAAATAAGAAGTTCTAAATCAGATATTCTTGAAATGGACTACTGTCAGTTTGTGGTGGAGTTTTAAGAACAATTTCCACTTTAAACTTTGTCTAGACTGTTCAAGATGTTTTTAAAATCTAAAGAAGATTATCTTTTTAAGAACACCTTTTTTTTTTAACTACCATTTTATTTTGCCAGGAACAATTTCTGGTATATGACTGGTGTTATTGTCCTCCTATGTTGCCTTAACCTTGTGTGATCTATCATACCACAGCCTTTCTCCACCTCCATTACCATCACAGCTCTGCTTATTTTGATATTCATAGCAGTGTGATTTCCAGATTTAACACAAGGTACCTTTTCTTAAATTTGTCAAGCCTTTCCTGGTCTTAAGCAGCAATTAACCAATGAACTATCAAGATTAGTCATGACTTCATCTGCACTGTCATTGTGATCTCCAGCCCCATCTGTGGCTGGAATTGTGTGTGTTCCTCAACCCCTGCTGTTACCAAGGAAATGCCTCATTTACGAACAGCCTTGTAATCTCTGTCACCCAGGCCTGCAGGTGCCGCGCATGCGCCCCAGTATGTGACCTCGAGTATTTGGCACCCTCCTAAGTCATCCAGCAGGGATGCCAACACTGCCAATGCTCAGCCAGTGGCCTCCAAGGGCTCTGTGAGGCTTGGAGCGGGTACAAGCCAGGGGGAGGCTGGTTTTGGCCAGAGAGCCCCTCCTGCTTCATCCAGTAACCAAAGGTACACTGTGCCGTGTAACTGCGTAACTGACCCCGTTTGGAGCTTTGCCATGGTTTGGTAATAACAACCTCTAACTCCTTCAGATGGAAATGCCCATTGCCTCAAGGGACAGTGTTCAAGTTCTTCCAATTTCAGCGACTTCTGCTTCATGTGGGTGTTATATTTTCAGTGGCTCTCCTAGGATCACACCTACAGTACAGAGACAAGTCATAAAGCATCTTCAGCAGAGAAACAGCAGCTGATATTTCTGTATTTTCAGTGGATTCCACAAACATTCCCATACTCAAAATTAAAATCCTTCCACATTACAGCTTTCTCTAAATACTTTCTCTGGCACTTTTTTCCTACAAATGATGCAATAACACTTTTTTTTTCATATCCATTTTAGTTTTTGTTCTCTATATTTTTGATTCTTTGCAAGCGATCCGTTGGAGGATTAGAAACACAAAAACCCTCATGCATTACATAAAGGAGACTAAGTGCTGTTTTAATCATCCACTCCTTGTTATTGGGATAGAAATACTCAGAATTTAGAACTTCACCAAGAGAAAAGAGTATCATCTACACTTATATTTTAAATGTTAGAGTGCATTTGTTGCTGTGTTCTCATGATGGTTGTTAACCATTATTATCCTCTTAACCTCTACTGATCTGTGTTCCTTTTCATGAGTGAAAATCAGCTGAGAAGAGATGTGTGTTTGTTTTCATCCACCTAACTTATGTTTGTTACCACAAATATGAAGATGTTTGATTTTTTTCAATTTCTTTTAAAATACAAAGTACTGTAAAGATTTAGAGTCTACAAAACTATTGTCTTTGAAAGCCAACCAACCAAACAAAAAACCCTCTGTAACATGTCATAATGAAGCTGTAGCATTAGATGATCCATTTTATAAAGTTGCACTCACATTTATCAATTCTTAAAATTCTTCTGTGCTTGAAGAACTAAAATGAAAAATCAGACTGAAAAACTAGAAAGGATGAGGAAGAAAAACCAGTTTGGTTATTGTATTTGAAAATATAAATAAAATTATGTAAAATTTATGGTTGCTAAATTAAAACCAGTCAAGTTAATCTTAAGCTTTTTCTATAAAACTATTTTGAGAATGTTATCAACTGCATATAATTTATGTAACCAAACCGCTCTGATTTTTATAGTTATATCCACTTCACTTATATTTATTCCAATTCCTTGTTCTGATAATTAATATATTCTACCATGAAGGAAGGTAAGCAAGCCTCTAACGTTTTAATCACATAAAAAGAAATATTACAGATGCTATGCAAGATAAAATTTGTTTGTATTTCTTTGAAACCTTAAACAGTATTCTAGTATATTTGCATTTATTATATATATATATGGGTTCATTCTGTACAAATCTGTCTCCACACAGGTCCATGTCCACACATAAGAGTTGGGTTTTTTTACTTTCTTTTCAGTATTTATCACTGAATTGTGTATTTTGATTATTTTGGAGATTGTTAAAATTAAGTTACAACTATTTAAGTAAGTTCACTGCTCTCTTCAAGCTATGAAGTCTTGAATCTTTTGAAATCTATAGCAAATTCCCTTTCATATCAGTTTAAATCGACAAAATAAGTGAAATCCTAGTTTGTGTTTGTTTTAAAGTTCCATTTTTGTGTGCAGCATAGTTTCAGTCCGTTCCTGTTTGCCAAATCAAAGATATCTAAGGATGTAAGATGGAAACTGTGACTTCATAGCTTTTCATGGGGTAATTGTGGTACCCAGTGTGGCACAGGGAAAATTTCACAGTGTTGAAATTCAGATTAGCTGTGATGGGTAGTACCAGCTACTCTGCTACACAGGCTGTGAAATTGATACTCTGCTAGTTAATTGGAAGGATTTACATCATGGAATGCATCAGGATGGAAGAAGTCATCTGACTCTCAAATGCATATTACGATGGAAGAACTTCTGCAGAACTGTTGAAAAACTTGGTGTGAGGATTTGAAAGCCACAATTGCAAACTGGATGATTATTTTAAGAAATTTACTTATTATGTCTATAATTGTAGTTGAATTTCCATAAGGGAGAAACTACTGATTTGCTGCTTTTGTTGTGGGCTGCATTCAACTTCGAGGTTTGTGAGGATAACAGTCAGCTTCTTTTTCAGCTAATCAAACAAAATATTGAGCTGAATTAAGACACCATCATGTGGGCTGTTGAGCTCTAGGAGAGGAGGTGAAGGACAGTCCCTTGGAGAACAAGGGGTATCACAAATTCAGAAGTACCAAGCCCTCGAGGAGTATAACTTGTCAAATCAGTGCTTCTGAGAGAAGCAAAAGGAAGTGTGAGACAATTTGCACTACGGGTGTTAAATCTGATTAGGAAGAAAAGCTGAGAGAAAGAGAGTGTTGGAGGGCTAAGCTTGGCTGAAAAAACAGCTGTGGAACTGTAAGATTTTTTTGTTGTTGTTGTTATTTGATACTTGCTGTGCTCAGGAAGCAGCATTTTGGGCATTCGTACCTTAAGCAAGAAAATCACCAGATTCCATCACCCTGAGAGAAATAATTTGTAAGAACACAGAGTTGTGACAATACACTTAAGACATAGGTCTAAAGAAGTGGACATAAATCTGTTATGTTTCTAGGCCACTGCTCGTGGACAAGATAACTATGGACAGTGATGCCCTGATCTAAAAAAAAAAAAAAACAACAACCCTGCAAACTTTGTACCATTTGTCTGTCTGTAAGAGATGAGTAATTCTCAAATTTGAGGGAGGTGATGGAAGACATTAGTAGTTCAAAAGGTTAGTTAAATGGTCATGGGATACAAGACTAGGGATACAAGACTAGATTATTATCATTCATTTCAATATATTTGATGGAATTTATATGGGCTCACAAGACTGTGACAGGCTCTTCACAGCCATGTCAGTCCGGAGTGCCACATCTCATCCCACTGCCCTCGGTGGGAGCAGGACTGAAGTGCTGTTTAACACCTGGGGTAAATTTCAGTCAAGCAGGACCAACACTGCATTGGTGTTGGAAAAGGT
This sequence comes from Zosterops lateralis, assembly GCF_965231275.1. Classification (NCBI taxonomy): domain Eukaryota; kingdom Metazoa; phylum Chordata; class Aves; order Passeriformes; family Zosteropidae; genus Zosterops; species Zosterops lateralis. Next base: position 1,839,125 of record NC_139768.1, read on the forward strand.
GATGGAAAAGGCTGAACAAATGTTTTTTTTTCTTTGCATAACTGTGCTTTTCCCTCAGTAACCCAGCCTGCTACTATGTTTGCAGCTGCAGGTTCAAACATAGTAGGTTTTACGCTCTCCGTGTCAATGCGCGCCTTCTTAAGATGCTTCTTGTTTTATTTAATTGACCTCTAATTAGTACCCCTGTTGAGCATGCCCCGGTGGCTCCCAGTTCTGCTGCTCCTGCTGCTTCAGCACCTCAGCCTGCTCCTGCTGCTCCAGGCACAGCCAGCCCGATGACAGCACCAGCCAGCACCTCCCTAGTGCAGGAGTCTTTCTCATCCTCCTTCCAAAGGTAACGCTCCATTGCTTCGTTCCCCTCTGCCTTTGGAAATGCTGCATACACATTCTTGCCTTAAGAATGTCGTATGGAAAGCTGTAACCTGGTTTTAGAGATTTTGCTTTTATATTTTTTTTTAATATATATATTTTTTTTATATATTTTATATATATTTATTTTTATACATACATTTATTTATATAATTTTTATTTATTTTTATTTATTTTTATTTATATATATTTATTTATATTATTTTATTTTTACTTATTTATATTTATTTTTATTTCATTTCAATATATTTTTAATTTTTTATTTATTTCTATTTAATTTTAATATATTTATTTTTATTTTTTTATTATTTTTTATTAATTTTTATATATTTATTGTTTATTTTTTTAAATATTTTTATTTATATTTTGCTTTTATATATTTTGGGGAGTTTGGGTTTTTTTGTTGTTGGGTTTTTGGGGTTTTTTTTATTTTCTTTTTTTTTTTTATTTTGTGATATGTTGTTGGTGTTTGCATAGAATTTGCAAAATAAAACTGCCATAATAAAAATAACTTCCATTTTCAGAAAGTGAGTGAGTCTGGGCTTAAAATTAGAAATGCTTTTACACCACTTAAAATAAAACCTAAACAACTCCTCATAATAGCTGCAGCAAATGAAGATCCTTTTAGTAGTGTTTCTGCAGTAGAACAAGAAATGGAAAATCAGAAACTGTCATTTACTCACATGAATTGAGCTTACTGTGTCACAGCAGATATCAGTGAAACATGGTGGACACTTGATGATTGACTTGCTCTGTAAGTTAAATCAATTCATTTCTGTTAGATTTATCTAATCTTTTTTTTTTTTTCCTAATAAGAATTAGCCTTTGAGCTGAAGAAAGTTTCAAGGAGATGCATTCCCAACACTTGTAGCACAGTGGGAGTTACAGTTGTATATTAAAAACTGTCAGCTTGTGAGGAAATGTGTGGTATTTGTACAGCTGTCACTTACATTACAGTAATTTTGGAGACAGTGAGTTCTTTTGGTACACAATATTCTTTTATCTTTGGGTTTTGCTACATGAATATTCTGAAAATACGTCTATTTTGCTTTTAAAAGCCAACCAAAACCACACTTCCAGTAATATAAACGACTTTAATTGAGACCTCAGCAGTATCATATTTTGGGTATGTATAAATGGAATTGGAAATGTTCTCTTGGCTCTACTTGATTAATTTTTGCTAATTGACTTGCATTATGTATATATACCAACTGATTATTTTCTCACTTTAGTCAGTTTTCACTTAGCCATGACCTACCAGAATACAGTGGTTTTATTCCAGTGCCTGAAAATCCATCAATCAGACAGCAAAGGAGATTTAAATAAGGTCTTATGCTCTGATTCAGAACTGGCCTGAGAGGGCACTTCCACATAAAATAACGACAAGATTTAAGTAATTTTTATCCCTCAGTTGAAACTATAGCATGAAGAAAATGTATTACCTAGTATCTGCTTCAGACAAAAAAAATGCCTCTGCTAAACTAATCATTCCAATTTCTTCTGGTTTCAATAGCACAATCTTCTGCCTGGGACTGCTTGCATAGTAAAATTTTTATCTTGTATTTAGACTCAAACATCTTCAGATCTTTCAGATAAAAGCATGTATCCTTGACAAAAGTCCTGTCCTGTAATATTGTCTTTCTTAGTTATCGATAGAGTCTGGTTTTAAATTTTTTCCATAATGTGTGCATTTTACCTTGTGTTCTGTAGGAGTGTGCTTGGTTGTGCTATTCTTTAAGTCTGCAGATGTGTGCTACAGAAAACCTGTAGCTCATGGAGCAGCCTTCCTGGCTGACCTTGGTTCTGATGTCATGATTTGTGTCCCAGTGAAATTATTTTGTTCATGCTTTCAATGCTTTTATGTGTCTCCTGCAGAGTTCTTGCAGCCCCCAGCTCTCTTTCCCAGCCTAAGCCTTTCCATGGGCCCAAGAACATGTCATTAGCAGCTTCCACTATTTCATCTGCTATCTCATCTCAGTCTAGGTATATCTGTAAACCTCTCTTCTTTGAACCTAATCGGTTTTGATTTTGTATTATGCTCTTTGACATGAGGTTTTCAGTTTCTGAAGGGATTGACTTGGCAGAGAAAAAGGAATTGCCCCTTCCTTATCTTCTATGTGACAACCCAGCCAGGAAACATGTTAATGTAGGATATGTGACCACAAGGTCTTCTTGGAACACAAGTGTTTCACCTGGTTGGTTTATGCTGCTTTTGCCATCCTGAAATGAAAATATTTGTCTAGAGACACTGGGTGAGAATGATGGACTTTTTTTTTTTTTTGGTGAAAACAGGATGACAGGAATGTTTTATCACTAGAAAGAGAGAATGCTGCTTTACTGCCTCACTTCCAAGCCTTTTCACTGCTTTCATAACACTTCGACAACTAACAGAGGAAAAAGCAGTAGATTGTAAGACTCATTTGAACACAGTCTTCAGAAATAGTGAAAAATTAAATCAGCAATACATTTGAGATTGTAATTATCCATGTGTGTTTTATATTAAAAAATAGTTAGGAATCACCCAAAGGTGATGTTTGATATTGACAAAGAGCACAAGTTTGAAGGCTTCACACCAAGAAGTAAAATGGTCTTTCTCAAGAGAATCACAGAACATTAAGTGCTTGGCACAGACAGTACTTAATAGCAGTTTGGTTGGCTTCACATCACTGAAACCAATGCAAAACTGAAATGGCTACAGAACAAAACATCACAAGAGTTTTCAGTTATAGGATGTGAACATGTCTGTAACCATGGGTATCACATAGGGGAAGTAATCCCAGTGTGGAGCTGATAAAACATAAGAAATAAAATGAGCTGCTGATGAGTGGAAGTACACCAATTGTAACTCTAGCTTCAAGAAGCCCCTTGTACTCAGGTAGGGTTTCTTGCCTTCTAAGCAATAATAACTGCATATTTGAGTTGGATTAAACACTGGCATGCAAAATGTAGTATTTCTCCTGAGCTACAGAAAACACTTGATTTTAGGGTTTCTCTCAGCTGAAGATTGAAATATCTCCATAAGCCAGAAGATGAAATTAAATGGAAACTTTGGTGATTGCTGTGGCCAGACAGAACACGTCTATTCTTGTTTCACCAGTCTACATCTTAGGACACATCCAAATCTTTCCTAAGAGCTTGTTTTCATTTCTGCCGTGGAAATCATGGAATCATTGAATGGATTGGGCAGGGAGGGATCTTGAAGATCATCTAGTTCCATGGGCAGGGACAAGTTAAGCAACAATTATGTGTAATTCACACATAAACAGCTAATAAATTAGTATAAAGATAACCAGTACTTGCTGACACTACTTGCATGTCTTCATTAGAGCTAATGTAATACTGGTTTTTGATTGAACTTTTTTCCATTTCCCTTAAATTTCATATCCATTTAATGGGAAAAGGGAAGCAAGTGTGAGCCTCGAAACCATATAAATTCATTTATAATTATGTACTGATATGAACTAATCAGTGTGAAACAAAATTTTAATGAGGATAAAAAGATGACATTGAGCTATTGAGACATTTGAATTGAAAGTAAATTAGTAAATTGGCGTGGACCATTGCTGCTTTTCCTGCTCCTCTGAAAGGAAGTGACTTGTCTGGGGAGGCTGTGTCTCCACTCTTGAAGGTTTTCAAGACACCACTGGCTAAAACATGGAGTAGATGGTCTGACCTCAGAGCTGGCCTTGCTTTCAGCAGGTTAGATCAGATTCTTCCTGAGACCTCCACAGTTCTGTGAATCTGCCAAAACCAGCTGTCCATTTCAAAAAGAAATGTTTTCATCAGACTCCTAAAACCTCTTGCTGGCACAATTATTTTCTCAACTTTATGCAGTGCTGCTTTGTCAATGGATGACACAAGTGTGATGCTGTCATCTGCTTCCCTGTTACCAGCAGGCAAATGTTACTGCCTTGGCTTCTGCAAGTCTTGGGACATAAGGGCAAATCAGAGACTTGTAGGACCTGTAAAAATTTGGTTCCCTAATAATCAAGTACAAGAAGAAAACTGTGGTTGGTTGGTTGGTTGGTTTTGGATGGCTGCCTTGCAGCTGGAATAAGTTCTTTATCTTGGTGCACTTCTTCCATGTTTGTTTTAAAAAGTTTTGTGTATTATAGCTGGTGTATTCAATTGTAAAGGACTAAAACTGGCTTCTAAATTGATTTATAATTCAAATTTTTGAGCATCTGGTAGTTTTCAATTAGAAATTAGACAATGCTTTAGCATGCCAAAATACAGACTTAAAAATCCAGTTTCGGCTTAACATATACCAGAGGAATACTGAGCATTTAATATAATTTTATTTCAAAATAAAATATGGATGACCTTAATGACAGCACTGTTTTACAGGATGGGGATATTCTCAGGTAGATGAGGCTGAGATTTTATCACCATTATTCCAGTGTTTGGTGGCTTTTTCCTTTTAGATGCTTTAAAAAGATTGACCAAGAAAACACAGGAGGATTTCTTGATCAATATCCTTAACTATTTAAATCTGATTTTAAACTTCAGTAGATCCAGTTCTATAGTGACTTAGCTTTTGTGAGCCTATGCATAACACTTAACATTAGTAAAATCTTTATAATGTTCCTGACGAGGAGTGTTTGAAGTAAATCACTAATCTTTAACGGAGTGTGTTACTCTTTTACATCTGCAGTGAAATTTGACTTACTGTTATCTCTTCCACTTACAATCTTATTTAAAAGAAGCAAGCACAGCAGGAGAATTTTGAATAAGCTTGAAGTTCTTGAGGGATGGGTTATTCCATGCAGAGGGTTAAAGCAGGGCACCCCATGCAAAAGCACTCCAGGAACACAAAACCAGGAGAAACAACGGAAAGAGTTACAATTATGCTTCTAAAAGCCAAGTGTAGCTTCTGATCTGGAGATTTTAATCCAAGCACTGTGTCCATGGTAATGGGAAGAAAAACTCTTCTCCAGAAGTTGGGAAAATAACTGGCATAAGGCAGACTCCTGGTGATTCTGGGAAATGTGGCCGTGCCCCTGTGGGATGGGATTGATGCCCTGGAGCCCTGCACTGCCCTGCAGACAGGAGCCTGTTCATTCTCCATTCTTTCTCAGATCATACATTGTGCAGGCTTTCAAGTACTTCCTCTATTTGCATAAATGACTCATTTGTGTTCTGAAATTTTGCTGTTTCCTCAAGAAAAAAAAAATCTACCTGTTTGCCTAAGACTGTAGCAGTAGAAAGGTTTTGCAAGGCAAAAATTGAACATGGTGGGTTGATGTTTTTGCTTCAACTACACCAGCCTGTCCTTTCCATGGGGTTGTCCGAGCTGCATCATGAGCTGGGGCACTTCCCTGATCTTTGGCCTTTGGTTCATTCAAGGTTTGCTTTTCAGATTTGATGCATGTAAATTTATGACACTGAGACAAATCCCTCATGTTTTGGTGTTCTTTTGCTAATAAAAATAATCGGAGTCCACAACCAAATAACAAGACCAGATGAGAGTGACTTCTGGAAGAATATACTCAGCTCATTGACTTACGTTACCACTCTTCAGGTTTCACTGTTGTTCCCAGCTTAAATAAGAAAACAAAACGTAATGTAATACTCATATGATTAAAAACATGTACATGCTGTTTATTTTAGCATTTAAGAGCACTTCTTACTCATAAGAAATTCATGGTAGGGCAAGATATCCCAATTGTTTGTGTATATTTTTTTTGAAATGCCACTTTTGTCTCATTTTAGTTTCAACCGGCATTCTTCCACCTCCATCAGCTACCAGTCAAAGCAGAGGTATAAAAACGTTTTGTGCAGCTCTTCTACCTTAAAAGCTCTTAACAAACCAGTTTATTGCTACTAGTAGCCATCTAGTGAAGCGTTAACATAAAAATGATCTGCTTAGAAATATTGACTCTTTCTTTTTCTGACAACTAATAGTTTTCAGAGCCGGTATTTAATTTGCTGCCTGTCACATTGACTGCCATTGACTGCTACAGATAAATTCAATAAGGTTGCTTTCACTGCTTTTTTGATATGCCAGTGCTTCTTGATTCATTAAAGCATCTGTGGTCCTTACAACATCTTTTTATTCTTTCTTAATTTCCTTCTTTTTTTCTTGTTTCTTTCTTTGTTTTTGGTTCTTTTAATCACATGCCGTTTCCTTTTCTTCAGCAGAAATTCTGATAAATCTTTTATTTCACTAAACCCTTAATGATGTAGTGTAACACTTTATTTCTCTTTGACAAGCCTTCTTATCTTCCTTACTGTATTTAATATGCATCAAACACATGTTAAAAGGCTTCAGTACTTCTTTTAATTTTGCTGTGATTTTGGTACTGTGAATGGGGGGTGTGTTTTGGGGCTTTTTTTCAGCTTCATTTCCCTGAACACAAGGAAATCTGGGGTATGGTTTTACTATACTATTACATTTGGGAAACACTTGAATTTCAGATAACCATTTTTCTTCATGGCAGTCTAAGTATTACTAATCTGGTTCAGAACTTGTTTATTTATTTTGTGCTTTAGGAGAGATTCAAATGAGTCTTTCTTACCACTGGACATGTGCTCGTGGGAGTAGATTTTCCTGACTGGGTGACATTTTCAGATTAAGGCATCAGCAAATAGACAGTAAGAATGGAAACGAGAAAGTTTTACAGTGCTTAGAACAGCTTAGGCAGTCACAGAACCACAGCACGTTTCACAACAGAATTTACGGTGAATACAAACCCACTAAAATAGTTTATCTTGGAGAGTCGTGTTCACTCACGGTGTAGTGGACCCAAATCCAGGCCTAAGCCCTGGACTAGGGACAGAAATAATTAGCTGTAGCCACTGTAGCAATAGCTTAAGTTTCTAGGTCTTGCTAAATAGACAAACTAAATTAGCCTGAGGCAGCAATGCTGTGCAAACTAGATCTATGGTAGAAACACTCTCAGAGCAGCAAAAAGCTATACTGAGGACAGGTTTACTTTGTTCAAAATGAAAAATTGAACGTTTCCATTTCTCAGAATGTTTCTTACCTGTACCAGAAGAAATCTGCTGGGTTTGCCACGTAAGATTATAACGTGTTTTCTCCGGATGGCATCTGTTTCCGCTGTTAAAGAAAGTAAAGTCAAGATGGACCAAGAGTCTGAGAAAGCTGAATGCTTCTTTTTACGTGCTGACAAATATTTTGCTATAGACAAACCCACTATGGAAATAACTCCTTAATTGTCAACACAAATAGATGGGGATCTAGTTCATAGGGAGAGTGACACTGAAGGGGAAAAAAAAAAAAAAGCAGAACTGTGTTTTCAGGGTGAGTCAGAAGGATGTTCTGTGATTGAATAGGTTTTTCTTACTGCACGTATCTCGTTATCTGTTGCTTCCCTTCTTTGTACTTCTTTATTCTCTGTTGCTTGCTTTGACTGGAATGCTCTTTTAGCAGTCTGTGAAAACAGAATCATCCCAAGTGACTGGCAGATAGAAGAGGCATGTTTTTAATCTGTTACTGGAATCAAACTGAGAATCACCATCTAAGCCATAAAATAGAGAAAAACTGCTTCTTACTGATGTTTGGAATCCTGAGCAAATGTTTTTATTCCAGGACTGCAAGAAACTGCATCATAATATTGCATAGAATAGGTTTTTTTAAAGGATGAATCTGAACATTAGGAAAATTATTGTAAATTTTGGTCACAGTCTAAATAGGGAAAAGAATTAGTTTCAGAAAAAAATTTAAAGGTCATTTCAATACTTTTGAAAAGAGTATGACACTATATTAGCATTTGTAATAGTAGTAATTGTGCTGAGCAAGTATATTTTTAAGTCCAGATATCCCTCATTGATTTATCTTAGACAAGACCAAGCCTTTTTGTTTGCAGAGGAACAGAAAACACAAACTTCGTGTGCAGCTTTGTGAAGTCTGATCCCTTGTTAAACTGAGAGTTTCAAATTTGTCATATTTCCTCAGCAAGCTATTTTCTGTGACAACAACAGCCAACTTGCCATTACTTAAAATCCTTATTTGACTAATTTTTCTTTCCGAAGAATTGTCCAAGCCTTCCTTAGCAATGACAAAGACTGATGAATCTCCCAGCAGTCTCTCTGTAGTTCTCACAGACAGTTCCTCTTGGAGTGCTCTGGACGCTGCCAGATCTGTTACCTCATGATCAGTAACTTTTGCTGTTTATAAAGCTTTTCACACCTACATTTTGCTTTTAGAAACACAACCCAGTCCTATACACCAATGCCAGTTTCTGGAAGCTACAGTGAAAGTCCTGCTCCTTCTGCTGCTTCAAAAAGAGTTGTTACTACTGCCAGCATAAAGCCCTCTGTCTACCAGCCAGGTAAGGAGCCTTCAGAGTACTGAAAAGATTCAGAAAAAAATGCTCACACATTTCTTTTGTAGAAAGCACACATTTTGTACCAGAAAGTTTTTATACCTGTGGGACTAAATGTTGCTAGTTTTGCCTCAGATTATCTGAAGACTGAGGATTATCTTGTATTTGTATTCTGCTTCAGAGTTAAAATGTGGAACAGACGGAGGGAAAAGTAAAAGCAAGGGAAAAGTCTAATGAAAAATGTATAGCCTGATTTTTCAGAAGAAATACATTTGAAAAATAGCACAGTGTATCCAATTAGGAGCCCAGTGACACCAGAGAATTGATAGAATGGCTAAAAAATGCACAGTTCAGGAAGAAGGTAAAGTAAGTGGAGTTTTTGCAAAATAGATAAGACTATATATTGAATTTCTCAAACTTAGGCTTATAGTTGTAATAAAGAATGTGGTATTAAAGCACCTATTATGCTTTAATACCTAAAACACCTAACACCTAAATATTGCATTTCCCAGAGATCTGTTAACTTAAGGAATATATTTGGTTATTTATTCACTTGGAAAATATACTCCTTGATATTATTTAGGTTCCCTTGGTATTAATGTGTTACAAATGGACTGAGCTTCTAAAACCATTGATGACCAAAATGTGAACATTCAAACTGAATGAATTAAATGAGGCAGCAATATAAGTCTAAAGGCAGTTCTGTTTCAAATTAAGGTTTTTCTGATCTTAGCAAGAGAATTAAAGAGTCGATTTATATCTTTACAGTCAAATAAATATGAGAAGGCCGAGAATTCCAACAGACAGAGTTTACTCTGTCTTCTGTAATGTTCTATTTCTGGATCTCTGAAATTAAACAAATGTAGGAATTTTAGACATAAAGCAGACAGACAAATCAATTGATCTTTTATGTGAGACATAAAGGTAGAAAAAGTCAAGTCAGAGCTCTCATGAGCTATTTAAGGGTCTCAAAGTAAATAAACCTTCAGCTCCTCCTCATTTGCTTTTGGTTAAGTGCACCAGTGTATACCATGTTCTCACTCAAGGCAAATGCTATTATTTTTGATTTGAAAAGATGACAGCAGCAGATTTACTTCTATAATTCAGAAGAGAGCAAACTGTGGCAAGTCAAAATATCTCCTAAATACACTGACTGATGTTAAGCCCTGTGTTCATTTGGGGAAGTATAAATTCCAGTTCAATATACAAACCTGAAATAGAAATACATAGAAATACATCTGCAGCTATTTCCAGTTACTGTCTGGATCTGGTAAAATCAAAGCTGGCTGTTGAAATCTACTTGGAATAAGAGGAAAGACTTTTGTTTTCTCCTGGGTTGGGCATCTTCTGTGCACTTCCTTACATTGCTGGTGTTCCTTGCAATTCCTTATGCTGCTGCTCTTGAGCCTCATTGCCTCTCAAAAGAGGCTTAAATAGTTGGCAGAGAAAGAAAAAGTCCTCCTGTACTGTTTAGGAGTTTGAAATGTCCAATAAGGGATTCTGAAATCCCTCTTCATAATACAACCATAAAGTGACTCAGGTACAAGAGAAGTTCCAGGCAAGGATTTTAGTGTAGATGTTTGGTTCTTGTTTTGGTACCTTTTTTAAGTGTTCTATATTTGATGTAGTAGCACTTCAGAGTGGGTTTGGAACATGAGCTGGCCTGGGAGACAGTTGCAGAGCACTTGGGAAGAAACAGAGGAAATCACATTTCCTGTCACAGATGGCAAAATCAATAGTCCTTAGAAACAAACCACCAAGACAGAAAACTTCCCTGTCCAACTCTGTCAATGGCTGGCTTCCCTTGGAAATGTGGGGCACCAACTTCCAGACTAAAACACCAATCAACAGGCTTATATATCCAATATAGAGACACCTGAATCTGTCAGTGAGAGGATTTACAAGGCTAGTTTAATCTGTCAGATTGAAAAAAAAAAAACAAGAACCAAATAAACAGGAAAAAGTCTCAAAATGAAACTGCACTGTTGAGTATTGGGCTCAGATGGGGTTTATCAGGCAGTCTAGACTTTCCCTAACCAAACTCAGGTGGGAAATCCGCTGCTGCTAAAGATCTTTCGTTTTTTCTAGTAGAGAAAGCTGTGAACTCTGAAATCTTTTCCCTAAATTTCATAACCCATTTTTTTAAAGGAGCAGACTTCTCTTCTGAACAAGGCCCACTAGATGGCAGAGCGTACCTGGATATTCCTTGTAGGCTTTCCCAGACCAGGATAACCTTTCACACATCCCAAGCAACTCCAGCTCCAGTTCTGTTAACACGATACCTAAATGTAAGAAAGCAGATCTTTCCTTTTAAATCCCTAAATCCAGCTGGCCCTACTTGTGTATGCAAAATTGATCAAGTGTAAAGGCCTGATCTGCTCTTTTAGGAATTCCTAGAGAGATTCCCACAGTTCTTAATGAACTTTATATTGAATCTTGAGCACCTTCAATACTAAAAGAGCAGGTTCCACACCTTTATTTCATTTTTAGTTCCCTTGAACAGGAACAGTGTCTCCCTATAAAACATCATCTGCTTTGTCTGTCATCCATTCTGTACTGTAAGAGGATATGGGAAAACTTTGGGCTTCAAGGATGTGGCCACTACATGTAGAATAAGCCATATCAGTTGTGGTTATTAATTTAATTTGTTACTGGAAATAATAAAGAGTAACACTTACATCATCTACTAACAAAGGGGCGGGAAAAAAGGAAAAAATAATGTTCTCACAGTGCAAGTCACTGTGTGACCAAAGCATTTGAGACTCCATAAATCTTTGCTTTACTAAATGAGTCTTGGTATTGTGCCTTTTTGTCTGGAGAGAAAATTGCCATAGACCATAAATGAAGAGCTGAGGGGGAGAATTCCAACTTCCCCAGAAGCAAAGCATTGGCTTGTGCCAGCCCCTGTTAAGAGAGACCTCTTCTCCTGCCATTCTCGGGATAACAATAATCCCATTCATTCTGGCCTCTTCTAAGAGAATGTCAGGGCTGGGAGAAACAAGGTGGTGGAGGCTCAGTTGCTGAGTTATTTGAAATATTCATTTTTTAACAGTTAATGGTCAATTTGTGCAATACTGGTATTTTGAGAATATGTTCTCTGATATACTAAATCTGATATTTTAAGAATATATTCTCTGATATACTGAATCTTTGTACTTTTTTAGCAGCAAACAGCCCCCTTTTTCTGCTGATTCATGTTGGAAGACTTTTTGAAGTACATAAATGTTCAAAGTGAATGGGTATGGCAGTAGCTACTAGGACAAAAGAATTATTCATATAAGCTCAGGGATGTAGTTCTAAGAAAATAAGATAATTCCCTTTTAATAACAATTGCTAAAATCCCTAAATTAGTGAAATCTTTCTAATATATTGCAGTGATACTATTTTGAAGCAATAGTAATTGCACTTTGTTCACAGGAGGAAAATGTATTGTAATAAATCAAGCCTATAAAATTAAATTATAACAGCTGAAAAGAGAACTCAGAGCAGATGCAAACACCCAGCATTTGTCATTTTGCAGTGATTCCTCCAGTACTTTCTTCTAGTAACTGAAAAAAAAAATGCTGTTTTATTTTGCTTTTCCTTTTTCTGTTTCTTTATTTTACTGCAGCAAATAGAAAAGAAAGACTGAAAAGAAATAAAAGTTAAAGAGAATGTAGTGAAGTGAGCTGAAGTCACCTTGCTTAATTAGCCTGATAGGTGGGAGCCTTTTGAACTCACCAATTAGAGGTGAAATATTAACTTCTAATTTTGCCTAACTTAATACCCTAATACATAAATAGCAAGAGCCTCAGGATCTAAAGAGATTGCATATAAACTCTGTTCTGAAAGCTTTAAATACTGTTTACCATTTCCAAGTTAAAAAAAAAAAAAAAAAGAAGAAAAAAAAAAGAAGCCTCAAGCTAAGGTGGGATAGAGTTTCATGAAGCAGAAACATTGTTGATGCTGTACCATAAGAAATTTTTATCAAGAAAATGCACTAGATTCAACCCCGACCTCAATAAAAAGATCACAAAGGTGATCCCAGTGCGTTGATATATATGCAATTTAAGCACTTGCAAATTGCCAATAATCAGTGTAAGTAATTATGTGGCAGGGTGTGGGCTGAGGGAGGGGTGTTAAGTCGAACATAATCTTCTCAGCACTTAATTATTCAGAAAGATCCATGTTACTTCCTTGGCTGCAATACCTCCTGCAAGCCCCTTTAACCTGTACATGTTGTATTCGGTCACGATTTTCTTGGTGCTGGGAACTACTGTGTGAAATGTTTGCCCAGACTGCCGAGAACTGGCTTCTGTTCCCAAACCTGCGCTCTGTCACTGGGGCAAAACACTTCAGCTCTCCAAGCTTCTTTTCAATCATTTGCTTTGTTTTCCTTCAAAGGGAAACTGCTTTTAGTGCTCCTGTGCTTGGCAAAGCGAGGCTGTTTCTTGGGCAGTAACTTCGGTCCTACATAATGCAGGATCCGAGGTTTTGAAAAGAGCAGAGCTGGGAAAACTTGTCAGTATGTGCAGCCCCCGGCTCCTGGTTATTTTAATGTGATAAAGCTCCACCCAAGATCAGAGCCTGGTGCACACAAACAGAGACAGGCTGCACTGAAGGTTTTGTGTGCTGGTCAGAAGGGTGGAAGAGAGGAAGGATAAAACTCTGGTTTACACACAGGAACTGAGGGCAGACACATTTTGCTTTGCCCAGAGTTATACAGGAAGTTTGTGGCAGAGCCAAGAGCTGAACTGAGATCAGTCCTAACCACAAGCCTGGCCTTCCTCTAAGTGCTGTTGGCTTTATCTTGCTGGCCCTGTGAGCTGAATTGTCTCCCTCAGTATTGCTGCCAGTGCTCTCTAGCTCTGTGTTCCCTGTGGGAGCCTGTTTCTCTTCAAAAACCTAGGAATAAACCTACAAATGATAGATAACAGTGACATCTATAGAACGTGTTGTGTTTTAATAAATATATTGAGATCAAAAGTTTAGCATAACTCACTGAAATTCTGGGGAATGCTGTCTAAAACTTTACTATATTGTCTTGCTTTTCTATTTTTAACCTGTCTTAAACAGAGTATATGGCAGTCTTTGAAATTATCATAGAATTGTCCTATCCATTCCTACTAGAAAATGAAGAGATGCTCTTGACAATGGTCACCATGAGATCCGTAAAAGATTTCTGTAATCATTGTGTATTTAGTCACTGATTGTGCTGATACCCTTGGCTTCAGCCCAGGATAAATGAGCAACAACGGGACAGGCCATAATTAACAGTCACCTAAAGCTTTTATTGTGTGTGTCGTGGAGTACCCTTTGGTGAGTGTTGCTGTATTGACAGTAAAAGACTTTAAAATCCTTTTTGGTTTCTTTTGGGCTACTGAAAACAGCGCCAGCGCCGGCACCAGCCCATTCCTACATCCCTGCCAACACCGAGCCTGCCAGCCGCCCTCCCTGGGTAACAGATGACTCCTTCTCCCAGAAATTCGCACCTGGAAAGTCCACCACCACTGTCACAAAGCACATCCTGCCGAGGGGTGCTCCAGTGCCATCTCCTGCCCCGATTTCTGCTTACCCGTCTGCAGTTTCACCTTCTTCCCAGCCCCCTGCATTGGCCCGGGGCACAGTTCAGAGGGCGGAGCGGTTTCCAGCCAGCAGCCGGACTCCTCTCTGCGGCCACTGTAACAGCATCATTCGGTAAGGCCTTGGGAGCAGAAAAAAAAGTATCAGAGAGACTGGTTATTGTACATTAATATACAGTTCCAGAGCCTAAGAGTCTGGTAAATTACCCAGCAGGGATGTCTGTTGTCTGCTTCATTAATTTAACATTTCCAGAGCTCATTTTGTTGTTGTGTGGTTCACTTTTTTATCACTGCAAAGTTATACATGCTAATTGTTGGGCTCTTGGATGCTGCAGCAAATCCCTGCTTGATTTTAAACAGGTTTCTGGTCCTAAGGTTACCCTTTGAAGGAGGTTGTTGAGGAGAATTAGGGGGCTGGGGGCAGAGGGGGGGTTGTGGAGAGGAAAGGAAGGAGGCATCGGTTTGGAACAGCAGCCAAATGTAATTGTTGCTTTTGTGTCTGGAGAAAGATAATGCCTACACTCTATTAGCAGTGATTCATAGCATGCCTCTCCCTTCTCTCCCAATTCATTCTGCTGGACCGGTGCCTGCTGTTAGCCTGTGCACTGCTACCCAGCTTCAAGTAATCCATGGTTAATGACAGTCTTCCCCTCTAAAAGGAGCTGGTTTGGTGATGTGGAACTGCTGATTATTGCCCTTTATATATTCTAGAATGGAAATACTCCAGTAATAATCACTGTTATCTAACTGCAATCACCAGAGTCAATCACCAAAACGAATTTAATGTGCCTTCCACGTAAGAAACAGCAAGTTGTCACTGGATAGTCTGATATTTGTAGAACATGCTGCATGCAGGGCTCTCAGATGGAAAGAAGGCAGGAGACTTCAGGAGCTGTTATGAGGTGTGGGTGTGTAAGGATGGAAATCTGCCTGTTATTTCGTGCTTTCAAATAGTAGTATTATCTTCTGTTGCCTTTGGCCTTTTGCTCTTGTCTTTGTATCTGCTTACAAAGACCACCCATAGCTAAGCAGATATGAAAACAATTGATTTTTCCAACAGTTGTCTGTAAATGCAGTGTATGGGATCAAACAATAATGAAATATTTTAACCAGTGTGTTTTCAGTGATGGCCTTAAAAAAGACCACTTCTGTTGAGGTTTCTGAGTGTTACTTTAATATATACCTCATGGTTCAAGTAGCTTCTTACACCTGTACATGGTGTCATGACAAAGTGGGTTTGCAATCGGGGCCATTCAACCTTTTTTTTTTTTTTTTTTTTTTTTGGCCAAACAAATAAGACAATTATGATTGTTTGCAGAGGTCCTTTCCTGGTAGCCATGGGTCGCTCCTGGCACCCAGAAGAATTCAATTGTGCTTACTGCAAGACATCCTTGGCTGATATGTGCTTTGTGGAGGAGCAGAACAGTGTGTACTGTGAGCGCTGCTACGAACAGTTCTTTGCACCGACCTGTGCCAGATGCCACACCAAGATTATGGGGGTAAGAGAACAAACAACATTAACCCTTTCTGCAGCTCCCTGGATCCCTGGAATAGTGAAATAAATAGTGATGAAACAGTGAAGAGTGAAACAGTGTAAGCTGCAAATTTAGATATTTTATTTTTTTTTCTTTTAAGACTTATTTCCCAACTTGTTGATTATTTCAGAATGAGAAATATATCAATTTATAATAATTTTTATCCATTTGAAGTCTTGGATATTTCTGTACCTTATTGAGCTCGTAAAATATGTAATCCAGGTCCCATCTCACTGAGTGTAAAACAAGTAACACTTTCTGGATAGTTTTTTGCTATCTGATACACATTATGTTACTTTTCTCTCTCTCTTCCTTATAGTAAGAGACTTGAACTGGGTTTTTATTTCTTATACAGGACTTAGTCAAAATTTCAGTAGAGAAATCAGTGATATTGGGAAGAGGCCCATTGCTCTTGCTGCACCTCACTGTTAGCAGCACAGCTGTTGAGGAATTCTGCTGGCTTCTTGTAGTTAAGAAAACACAGACTAAATCAAAGACCTGAATTCCACACAGCCAAAAATACACGCCACTTTTGTCTTAAAGGACTCGTGTACAAGTAAATGTACAATTTAATTTGCTCTCCACACACCTGAGATGGTGGTGAGATTGGAATACCATCAGTAATTTTAGCAGTGTATTTATGCATGCAGTTGTGTATGTATTACTCAAATGAAGGAGCAAGGAGTCCCCCACTGGTTTTCCACTGCTCAGCTGTCACCTTTTGACATCTGTCTAAACATTGGCATTACAGATGCTCCTCTCTGCAGCTGCCAATTAGGGGTGGCAGCATCAGAATCCATGGTGGAGCTCTGACTCCAACCAAGTCTTGTTTGCTGTTGCAGCAGCAGGAGTAATTTACAGCAGAGTGCTGACCTAACCTACCTAATGAATGCTGGCACAAATCAGTTTCCCATTACGGATTTTCATCAGGAAAATAGCAAAGATGCCAGCTGCCTCTATTTATATTAATAAGATTTCTCAAGCTATTTTTGCTTCTTACCTCACTGAGGTTCATAAATGGATCCAAACCTATTTATCAGTGATAGTTGTTTTGCAAACAGTAACAGCAGTTAATGAATCTCAAATGGTGATTCTCTAATGAGATATATGGCAAATCTAAATTAGACTTGTTTTGTCTATTCACTGGATTGAAAGCATGGAAGAGGACTTCAATCCATTTTGTCATAATCAGTAGACATTAAAAACAATCTTTAAAAGAGAATCAGAGACTATGTGTATAATTGGAAGCAACATAAAATAGGATCTAGATTCTCAGCTGGAATAAATCAATGCTGTTTCCCTGAAGTTAACAAAGTTAATTTACAGCAGTTATGCAGCTGGCCCTTTGAAATGTGGGCTGTTGGACAGAGGTGCACTGACAAACATCATCCTGGCTACACGTTACTTTGACAAATTAGCAGGTGACTGTGCATCAGAGCCCAGTACAGCAGCTTTTGGACTGGGAAGACTTCTGTATGACAAAAGAACGAAGCAGGAATAGAGATTTCTCCATGCTGGACAGAAGTAAGAAGCTGATAAAATCTAGATGTTGAGGAGAACATCAGTTGCACAGAATTGGGGGTTTTTGTGATGAACACATGGCCTAGGAACAGACATGCTGACTCATTTTTACTAATCACATCAGTTAAAAGAACCTTTCCTTTTTTATTTTTTTAGATTTTTACCTTAGTTTGTGAATCGTTCTTGTAAGAAGCATCAAGAAATTACCCCAGAATCTAGATTATTTTGAAACAACAGATTTACATGACTTATTCCTGGTCTTAGAAAATTGCTCTTTGAAATTTATTTAACAAATCATACTCTTGCACTGAAGAGTTCATACTGGCCATGTCAAAACAAAGGAGAAAATAATCAGAATCTTTGTGCAGAATCTCTCCTGCAACTGTGACTGGGCATGTTGATACAAACTGCTGGCTGAACCATGTTGTTTCACTTTGGCAAGTACATTGTTCTAGAATGCTTGCAGTCCTATTTCCTCTTCCTTTCCAAAAGGGGCCCAATTTCTGTCATAATTGTTTCTTTTGAAGAGGGGAATGAGCTGATGCAGAAGAGAAGAATTCAGAGCATCTCTGCCTTGTGTTTGTTCTCCAGGAGGAAGTTGCAGGGCTGGCTGTTCTGCTGGAGATTTTTGTTTGTTTGTTTGTTTTGCAGGAAGTGATGCATGCCCTGAGACAGACTTGGCACACCAGTTGCTTTGTCTGTGCTGCCTGTAAGAAACCGTTTGGGAATAGCCTGTTCCACATGGAGGACGGGGAGCCTTACTGTGAGAAAGGTATGGCAGTCTGGGCAGTCCTGCACAGGAATTGTGTGCTTCATGTGCATGGAAACAACAGCTGGGGAACAGAATAATACCAGTTACACATCCAGCATGGATTTTGTTTCCACTCTGCACACATATAAGTGTAGTGCTCTCCAGTTAACAGGAGAGAATGGCAGAGGGCTGCTCTTTGCCTCCATGTCCACAGTGCCTTCCCTCACTTCTCTCCTTTATGCGTTATCATACTTTGCATTTCTTTCTCTACACATCTTCCCCTGTTCCACTTCCCTCCTTGGCAGATTCTGCTCACCAGAAATGAAAATTTAGTCTTCTAGGGCTGCCCACAGTCCCTCTGAGTTGCTGGGGCTGTGACCTGTGGTGCTGTTGCCTCACCCTAGAATTGTTCAGCCAACACTTATGAGAAGATAGCTCTGCACAGATGTGCAGCACATGGAAGTGCAGATTTTGCTTCCTGGCTGCTGCAACAAACAAACTTCTTCTTGCCAACTGAGAAAGCAAAAGGCCATGTTTTCCCAAAATGGTGCTTGCCATGCAAATGAGATGGCTGACAGAGTCAGGAAGGAGGTTGAGGTTTAAGTGGTATTCCCTCTGTATTCCCCTTGTGCATTCAGAGAGCTCCTGGCCTACTTCTCTCTGGAGCTTCCTTCCTTATTGTTATGCAATTCAAATTTTACAAGTCAGAGTAGCTCTTAGTGAAAAGCAAAAATGATACAGCAGGACTGACTGGGTACCTACCTTTTAAAACTGGGGATCTTGTAAGAACATCCAATAACTCTCATGAATTCCATATGCCTTTGGAATTTCCACTAATATTTTTCAGTGTGAAGCCTTTCCAAATCACACTTGATAAAGTAAAGATGGATTAATCAGCCAGCATGGGGTTTTCATAATGTTCTCTCTTTATGCAAAAAGAACATTAATCCAGGCATGGAAACTTGTAACATTCCCTTGTCATTAGACTCTTCTGTACAACCATATTTGTCCTGTGAATAGGTTCCACATATAATAAAGCCAATTTGAAAGTAATGTGAGAAATGTAACTTCAAATTCCATGGATTTTTTTGTATGTTTTCTACATTTGTGATGAAAAATGCCATACTAATGGGGTGTTTGAGTTTGTATTTAAATAATGAAAGAAAAGAAGCCAATTTCAGTAGGAGTGTTTCAGTAAATGTAGTAGGAAACTGAGCAAAAACAATCAAAACATTCATTGTCTGGAAAGGCTGTATTTCTCTTGGACTTAATATGTTAGGAGTTTGTTCTAAGTTTGCTTTTTGTTTTATTTTAGATTATATTGCTTTGTTCAGCACAAAATGTCATGGCTGTGATTATCCTGTTGAAGCTGGAGATAAATTCATTGAAGCTCTTGGACACACTTGGCATGACACCTGCTTCATTTGTGCTGTAGGTTCTACATCAAATACTCTCTCATTCCTTTGTACTCCTAAATTGTTTAGTAAAATCAGAAAACCTGAAAGCAATAATAACTAACGTGTGATTAAGGGTGCAGAGGGATGAAATTTTGGGTTTTATTTGCACTTGGAGAAGGATGGGAGTAATTTTTTCTTCCCCTCCATTACTTTTACTAGAATTATAAAATTAGACCATCAAAAGTGAGTGTTTTCTAACAAAACATCCAGTTTTAGATAGTACATACAGCAGTACAAACCACTGTTGCTGTTATTCTTTCCACTGTTTGCCAAATAAAGATAGAGCAAGACTGAAAATAAATTAACACCATACTGAACAGTGTAACCATAATCTTACTTACAAAGCAGTGAAGTTTGTATTTCCATGCTGAATGCTTGTTGAAACTTGCAAAAAGAAGTCTGTTTAGAGAGCAGGAATAGTAATTAGCATAGAAGTTGGTCAAACTCATCAATCTGTGGTGTGCACACAGCTCTAGAGTGTGGCCATGTTCCCACACTCTGCACACAAAGCAGAGAAATCCATATGATAAACAGTCCTTTCATCTGGTTCTAATACCACTGAGCAGCTCTGCAACATATTATTGCTAAAGTAATCATATCTAGAATCTCTAATTAGCTAAAAATAGCTGTTGGCCACCACACCAAACCGACAGTGACAATTTCTAATGTTTGTTTAAGTCCAAAATTTAGGCAGAATAGTTGAAAGTATAGAAATGTTTATAAATATATGAAGCTAAACGAGCTTTGCAAAAAACTGTCTTTGGAAAACTGAAGTCTTTTGGAAATTCTAACACAGAAAGGAACACTAAGAAAGTTTCCTTCATGAGCTAACAGCTCTTCATCACTTATAAATATTGATCACTTATAAAGACACTTTCTCTGAATATTTCATGTTCTTTTTTGCTTGTTCATTTGCCTTAGCTATCCTGTTTTCTGTGGCAGTGATAGTTTTATTATATGTTATTAATGTGCAATTCTCACAGTGGGGGTCTTTTTAAGGATCTAACTTGATTTCTTTCATTGGGTTAAATCAATAGCAAATCAATACATGACTCCTCCCAAAGAAATGCATGAGCAGAAGAGCAAGACAGCTGAAACTGATAATCACATCTTTCTCCCTTTTCTTTTTCCTTATTTATTGCTGATTGCACTCATTATTAATTCTAGGTATGCCATGTGAATTTGGAAGGTCAGCCATTCTACTCCAAGAAGGACAAGCCCCTGTGCAAGAAGCATGCCCATGCCATCAATGTTTAAAGGAGGAGTTGGTAGTCAGTGGTGCTGGGGTAAAACAGATGACTAACTGGGCAATCATAAAGTTGATAACCATGGCTAGCATTTCTCTCGGTAAAAGCTGGAAGTTGGTACTTCTCAAGTTTAACTTTATCCTCATTTGTAAATGCAGAACGTGCTTTTTGCAAAGTTCATACAATAACCTACTGAATGAACAGTCAAAACCAAAGGAACTGATGAACTAGTCCATTATTAGAGCAACAGTTGGGGGAAATACTGAAATTAACTAAAAACCGTAATATAAAATGTGCAAATATAGTTTTAAGTTAACTACCCACAGCAGTTTAGCAGTTTTACTGCTTAGACCACACACTGGTGTTTAAAAACAACTGGAAAAATACTTCTGTATTAAGTCATTTTCTTTCACAGCAAGAATGAGTAAGTGCCATATGTACAGTCATCTGTAGAACCAAAGGCTGTAGCTTTCAAAGGGAAATAAATAGATTAGGGCTTCCTCTAGGAAAAGTGACTGCTATTCCATTATGTTCTGGTGCTACCTCATAGCATCAGATATTTTAGATTCTTTCCAAGTAACAAGTCTGCCTTGAATCCATATGTAGCTGGGAAGCCTAGGTGACAATCCATAACAGTTTGAAAATAAAATGGTTGGGTCAGCCTTGCTAGTGCACTTGGCTTCTCTGTGCACAGCAGATAATTCACTTTCAAATGGTCATGGAAAAGGACAACTGGCTTTCTCTGAATTGCTCTTACATTGAATAGGATAGAGCTGGCTGCAAAGGCCAGCTTTTAATTCAAAACCAGTTCTCCTTTCCTCCTGTGGAATAAAAAAAGAGATTCAGTCTTGCTTTGGTTTCTAATTCCCACTGATAGCAGAGGGAGGTAGGAACCTACATCTGGACCTTCTCACTGGTGAACACAGAAGAAACACATCCATCTAGCACAGCTAGGTTGTGGGAAAAAGCTTGCAAAATTTCCTTACTCTATCCCACATAACTAGGAAAAAGGCTTTTTTTTTCCTATAGTGAATGAATGTTGATCAAAAATTAGTAAGGCAGCAGGCACAAACTCTTTTATTCCTTAGTTTAAATGCAACAAATCATGAATTGTAGCAGTATTTGCCATTGGAAAACAGTAGCTATGTTCCAACAATTAACATAACCATACAATCATCTTTTCTAATAACCATACAGCCATCTATCCTAATTTTGAGAACAACTTTCAAGTTATTCAAACAGTTATTTATAAAACTCTTTTTTTCAAAGAAGCAATACTTGTAGTACTGATAATACTTTTGAATATCAATGACTTTTATATTGGAGACAGCAGTTCTGTTTGATGGAGTTAAGATGGAAAGTGTGATCACCATTCAAGCTTTATTAACTGGTTTAAGTGAGAATTAAGATGTGTGTGTTGACAGCTTGCAGTACTGACAGTTTTGAATTAGTACTTCTGAGGCTGAGGATGCTTTCTGTGGGCCACATGCTGGTGCCATCTGCACCTATTTTACCTTGTGTTCTGAGTAGCAAAAAAATTACATAACATTGTCTGTCTTGTCCCTCCCATGGGTAATGCTCATCTCATTTGTGTATCTTTTAAGGGATGAAAAACTATCCAAAGCTTGGGGGAGGAATAAATGAAATTTGGAGTTCTAATATAAGAGTTAAGTTAGCTGCAGGCAGTCTGCATCTTGGACAAAAATAACAACCTGAACTGCCTGTGGCAGTTTTGACATGTATGACCTGTATTTATTCAGTAGGTATCTTAGTTTTCACTGATCTTAGCAGTGATCTGATCTGAGTTGCTACAGGGTCAGATTTTTGTATGCATGAATTATTCTAAAACACTAGTACATCATATGCAAAGCCATTTTTTTCCTCTCTCTTAATTTCTCTATTTCTTTTTCTTTTTTTTTTTTTTTCCTTTTTTTCTTCTTTTCTATAAGCAAGCAAATTTTCTGTTTTCAGTTGGTGCTGGGCTGGTGTGAATATGGTCCCATAGATTACAAAATCCAAAGATCTGGCTCATAATATTCTCCAGAGGAATAAATCATAATTATGGAAGCTAATTTTTTTTTCCACTCCTATTTGATTTCATTAAATACATATTCACAACAGTGAGAAAATTCTACATTTCCTTTTCATTTTTCAGTGCCATTCAACAAAACACTGTTTATTATTAACTGTTATTTGAGAGAATTCACATCAGCATACTCTCTACTGAGACTGCATTGGAGATACTCTTTCAGCAGATTTGTGTCAGTGTTGGCCACTGGCTGGGACTAATCTCTGACTGCAACATCAGAACAGGGAGTCAGGCTCCATGGGAAGGGCTTGTGATGGAAGCCTCAGGAGAATTTCATGAGGTCTTTCATCTCTGATCTGCATGTGTTTATGTGTGTGTGTCTCATTCTCCCCTCCACTTTCCTCCTCAGTGTCCCTGTGAGATTCCTCTTCAGTGGCAGCAGGAAGGATAAATCATTGTGGGATCTGGGCAGAGATGTCAGGCTGCAGCTCAGGGAGCAGAGTCTGTGAGGTCCCTGGGCAGGCCAGGCTGGCAGCTGGTGGTGTCCACTGACATGGGATGGGCTGTGGGCAGTGAGGGGAGGCTGGGATCACGGGAGGGAGACTCCTGAGGCAGCCACAGTGCAGGGGCTCTGCTGGAGGGAAAGGATGAGGCACTGAGGAGACAGGGAGCCCTTGCTGAGGCTGGGGGTGGAGGGGAGGAACAGCCAAGGAAGGCCAGTTTCACCAGGCTGGTGTGTCAGTGAGCTGGGCTGGGGCAGGGGGCAGCCAGGATGACTCTCTGCAGTCAGGGAGAGCAAGTTAGAAAGTGGGGTACAAATAGCTCACAGTAGCCCAGAGAGAAGGTTTGAATATGTACAGGAGGGGTGAGCAAGGACACAATCTGGTGACTCTGAAGTCTGGACTGCGGGAAAGGGAATGCAGTGTGTGTTTGCAGGGTGGCAGCAGTGAAAGTGCAGCAGCACAGACTTCAGAGGGAGCTGTACTGGCTCGAGAGAGTCTGAAGATTTCCTTGGGCAGAGGTGCTGTAGCTCATGCCCTGACTCCAGCTGGTGCCTGAGCAAGGGAGATTAAAGCTAGTTTACATATCACCATATGAGGTACAGTGATATCTCTGAAGGGAGAACAGAGATACCCTGAGGATTATCATGTAATAAAAATTTCCTGTCATGACTTGTGCTGCTTCATAATGTGGTCCAAAAATAGGGAATCCACGTACCCGCCCTTGATATCTATATTAAGATATAATTTTTGCACATACCTGAACAAGAAATTTGTGAATAATAATGTAGCATTTTAACTTTCACAGGGATAGAATACCACATAACTGCTGATACTCTCCTGCTACGTCACCTTTGTGATATGGAGAGGGTAAAATGCATATACATAATAATATATATCTCTAAAATTCAAAATATGGCCTTTTAACTATCACTGAAAATAATGTTGTACAAAAATATGCAAGATGAGTAATGTGTACTTGATTATGTTTTATGTCTTGGAAGAGATGCCTGGGATAAGTCCAAAGTTGTTCTGAATATTTTTTTTTTCATTCTAATTAATGTGAGGTTTTACCCAAGAAAACAAAGGTACTGTACTTCTGAATGATCAATTAAAAAAATCAGTCTTTTGTCTAACTAAAAAGTGTTCAATAACTTTTCAGTCAAAGGATTCAAAAGGGTTTTTAATGCTTTTCTCTCTTTTGATGTTCTTTTTGCAGAACAGGGAAAATTAAATGTTTCCAAAGAAAGCTACTTTTATTATCTGGACAAAAAACCCCCAGTCTTTGGACTTTTTTTCCATTAGTTTTTACTGTATTGGATTCACACATTACACAATTCTGAAATCAATTCAAAACAAGGAAAAATATTTTTCCATTGGTCCTTCAGTGGTCAGTACTTTGGGTGAAATGTTTTGCTGAAGATTACTTGTATTTATGTTTAATAATGTGAATGTCCACAGCACTGAACACATTCATTAGTGTCTAATGCTGGGCACACTAATGTTTGTTTGCAATATTCGTCTCCTGGTAGTGGATATGAATTTGTTTAGTATTTATAAACATCAGAATTTGAACCTGAGTGATTTATTGCCTGCAGTGATCATATATTAGAGGTCTAGGTTTTATAATATTTTGACATGTTGACTTGATGCCACAAGTGCCCTTGCTTTTAGATAGATATTTTTTCCTAAGTTCCTAGTTATTTCAGAACAGAATGTCTGGTTTATGAGATGTGAGTAATTACCTTGCATGGATTATCTGTGCCAACATGAATAAAACAGTCTAGTAATAAAAGCAATGTGCAAATACAGTTAAAGCTTTATGATTTGGGTATATTTATTAATATGCCATGTGAACAGCTGACAGCTTTCAGCCATGTAATAATATCAGTAAGAAAGCATACACAAGCTTGTACTCTCTACTTCAGACCTGAAAATAAAAATTAAAAGCATTGGTTTCAACTTTATTGTGTATCAGTCTTGAATATTATATTGACCAAATAAGGCTGTTTTAAACAAATATCAGTATGTCTAAAAGATGCAGTCTGCTCACAGTACATGTTGTAACTTAGCCAGACCTGTATATTCCCGGCCCTTATTGTGTCAACAAATACTGTTTATAGTAACTTTGCAAGGAGTGGGTAAATCCTGTCTTCAGTTACATCAATGCATCTGCAAACAGAGTTTGACTGCCTAAGTTCAGGTGGGTGTTCTTCCATTTCTTAGCAGAAGAGATTTAAAATACACAAAACATTTTAAACACCCTCATTGAGCTCTAGTGCCAAATGAAAGGATGACTTCATATAACATGTGTTTTACAAAAACAGCCATTTTATGTGATGCCATTGGATTTAGGTGCCATTACCAAGTACAGCATCAGGAATCACAACTTTGTGCACTTCTGATTTTATTTCCCAGCCCTGATTTCTGGTTACAATGTGCATAAGGAAATGCAATGGAGAAGAACGCCCAGAATGTAGGCAGTATTTTTTCAGGTCAAAATTGCTGGTTTTCAGATTGTCTGTTCTGACCTTTAACCTTTGCACAAGACAAGTGCAAAGTGCTTCCCAAACTGTGCACTGTGATCCCTGGAGAGTTCACTTGGAGGCATAAGCAGAGCACCACGCCAGCTGACAGGCTGGAAAAAGTGAATAGAGCAAAGTTCATCAGGAAAGGACATGGTGCAAAATGCTGGACAAGTGTTGCATTAGGGGATTTTTAACAGAGATTCTTAGAGATTATTGCTCTGAAGGAAATGGTGATTTCAAAAGTATAGGCTTTGGCATTGTTTCCCCCTCCCACCCCAATGATGCATCTTGAATTCAGCCAGTTTCTGTTGATTAAGAAAGGAAGGAATGTGTGAATAAGATTGCTGAAGCCATTATTGAATACACAATGAAATGCTTTGTTCTCCCAGGCAAATCAGAGTTATGGATGAGATTCAGACTATATTCAGGCATAAATTCTGTGCTGTGTGCCTAAGAAATATGCCCTTGGATGGCTGTTAAAATACAGTTGCTCCTCCTCTTAGAAAGATTACATCAAAAGAAAACAGTAACAAACGTGTGTTGTACTAATAAGGACTGTCAGGCTGAGTCACAAGAATTTTCTCTGTAATAAAGACAAGAAGGATTTTTTTTAACAAAGCTATACTTCTGAACAAAACATTTTTCCTTTAAAAGTTTCCAGATTATTTATTTTTTATTATTATTATTATTTATTATTATTATTCCAGATTACTGCTAGGGAATAATAAATTAGTGTGCATAAAGTATCATTAATAAATCTGCCTCTACTACCAAAGTATTTTCTAATTGTACCACTTTAGAAATTGGATTATTTTCATTAACGACAAAGACGTTACAGAAATTTTTCTGCTTCTACCTGGTTTTACTGTGCATAGTGTTACTGGAAAAGAGTTGAGAATCATTTTTCTTTTAATTAGAAGATAAAGATAAAAATACAACCTTGAGTTGAATGAAGGTGATGATTCTTCCAGTGGAATGAATGCTGCTTACTGCACTAAAGCCAGAAAACCTGCTGTTCTAGTTTGTTTTATTCTCATAGTGTATAAAAGAGGATGTTTTGGATTTTTAGGAGGTTTAATAAATATCTGTAGTCTTAATTAAAGATCTCATTTCAAAACAAAAGAATTATTTACAGTGTTGAAATTATTTTAAGATCTAATCATATGTAGACAGAAAAATAATGCTGGGATTGAGATTTAGTTTCATTTAAAGAAATCTTCATGTTGACTAATGCAAGCATTCCTATTTGCATGTATGGGATACAAACGTGGATTAAACCACTCAGAACTGAGATTCTGATTTCCTTTAAGTGGATGTGTGTCCTACCTGCATGATTTGAGCCTAAATTGTGTCATGTAGTCCATTTGAATAATGGATGAATCTGAGTGCACCTCAGGACCTGGGTTTTATTATCTGTTAGGTATTTGTGCTTTATGAAGTAACAACTCCACAATTCTGACAGCATAGGAGATGTGGGAGCAGAAAAAAAGGGCACACTTTCCAAAAATCTGGCTTCATATAAAAATTAGGATTTCAGGAATAAAAATTTTATTTGTGCATTATAAATGAAAGACCAGGTATTACTCTATCACAACAAAATATTCTTCTGCTGTCCCCTGCACAGTCCTTGACAGCTTTTCTTCCTGCAAGTTTTTCCCTGTACTGATTGCAAGGATATTTAAAATTCCCTATGATTAATGGACATGCAGAAGCCTGACCAGAGTTCCTGCTCCTTACACAGGCCTGTGAGCTGTGGGGTAAAAGGTGACAGACAGAGTGGGCTGTGCTGCTCGTGTGAGTGGATTCAGCCCACTGCATCCTGCAAATACCAGACTTCCTGAGATTTATTGTGGATACTCGATATAGATGACACTAATTGAAAGTTTCTGCCTTATTGCATGTACACTACACAGCATCTCCTTCTGGCCAAAAAGTCCTTGCAAGAAATCTGAAGTGCCAGCCAGGGATTCTGGTTCCAGCTGTGGGCTCAGAGAGAGCACCCCTGAATCTAAACTGTGGTTATAAAATAATGGCAGAGCACAGTTTGCCTTTCAGGTTGTTCTCCCAGTGCCTGCTGCTGCAGCAGAAGAACAACAGGGCTGGTCTGTGGATTTTCTGCCATTTTTATGATGTGAAGCAGTCTCTGGAATGGGAGCTCTCCTGAGCTGCCATTCTCCTGTTACTGCATCATGACACCAGTCTGAATTCAAACTTGCAAAGGTTGCAGCTCATTTCCCAAAATTTACTGACTCTCACATTGAAGGACTCTGCATTTTCCATGTGTAACTTATTCAGCTTTGTGTCAGATATCCTAGAATAGATTGGGAACAGTCTGGTGGTGAAAGGTGACAGACTGGCAGACTTCTAGGACAGCAGACACATGCTGAGAGATGGAATTCACAGACACAAATACAGAACACATAATCCACCTTTTATAGACTTACCTGCCTGGTGGTTGTTGGAGACTTCGTTGACTACCTAAGCAATCACAGAAGCTGCTCTCTGTTTAAAAGTTGTCTAAAAAGAAAGAGTCAGTGTATTAAAAAGTAGATATTAAATTTTGGGGGTAGTGTATATCCTTAGGGTCCATATTTGCCTATTTAGTACAACCTCAAACAGTTCTTGCTCTTATGTAATCCTCACCAAAAAAAAAAAAAAAAAAAAAAAAAAAAAAAAAAAAAAAAAAAAGAATGCATAACAGAGGTCTGTTACTACTCCTCCCTGACTCTGGGTAAGAATCCTCATTCCCCTCCAGCTTAGGGAAATTCACTGGCAGAGAAAGGTATAAATTACATCTCTGTGTGCCAGCTTCAGAGAACCTGGCCACAAATAATTCACTTGAGATTATTTTGTTCATTTCTTTAAAGGACACTGAGAAAGATGGTGCTTTCTCTGACCTTGTAACTTAAAAAAATATTAATAGAACAATCTTTAGGTCAAAAGATAGTAAAGCAAATATTTATTTTAGACCCTCATTATTAAGTGCAACTACTTACAAGTGAACTATTACTATCGAAGAGGGGATATGCGAAAGCAATAAAATGAGATAAAACTGTAGGAGAGTGAAAATCCAAAGAAAAAGTAGCTTTTAGCATCACAATTAACCAGCCAATCTAGCCTTTATTCCTTGCAGGGTAATTCATTGCCAGTGAATTAATGGTGAGACATTCAGTAATAGGCCTCGGTGAGGAAATAGGAGCAGTGTATCAGGATTTCCTTTTTCCGCCCCAGAGTACCAATACTTTCAATTTTATACACAACGGAAGTAATTAATTGTAACACAAAGGAGCACAGCTGTGTTTCCTGATGGACACACGTGCAATAGCTGCTATTGTTCAGCGTTCTCAGCATGTACAATGGGAACTCTTCAACTGCTTGGAACTGTTTTATATTCTCAGGGATTTAATTTCCATTAGGAGCTTTTGAATCTATAGTGGATTTTTAATATGCTATTATCTTAGATCCAATCCTGCATCCCTAATCAGGTAATTTTTTGCTGATGCCAGTGAGAGTTTAAACTGTATTAGGTGTAGCTGCCAAATGAGATTTGCAGACACAGGCCAATTTCTCGTTGGAAGGAAAGGGAGTTATAGGCTATTTTTTGGGATTTGCTTTTAGCTGTATGAGTTTAACCTGTTCAAGTTCCAGTTTCAATTAATATTCAAGTTCCTTACAGACATGAGAGAAGAGCTTCATTGCTGTGCCTGTAACTCCATTATACATTTCAGACATTTGAGCTGAACTACAAGGATATCCTTTTATTATTTTGTATACCTAGATAGGTTTCACTAGAATATGAAAAAAGAGGTGAATGAGACTATTTTGCTGCCCTTGTAGCAAAATTTAACAGCATGATTAAGGATATGTTTAGACTGAGAAAAAATAAGGAAGTGATGAAACTATTTCATTCATTTCTTTTGTACAGGATTCAGATCTGTTTCATTTTAACAAATTTGGAAGAACAGAGCATTTTCAGTCTCATAAATGTCCATCTTTGTAAATCTCTAAGTATCCACTCCTACAGCTGCCAGAAACATCCACTTGAGTCCAGGCCTCCTGAGGACAGAGCTGTTACACACACCAAGACAGACATTTTCTGTATTGATGAGAACTTGCCTTGTGTAACAGCAGGTTTTAAAAATATTTCTGCTTCCAGTGTTGCTCCAGCTTCAGGACAAAACCTGAGCTTCAAACTTAACAGAGGAACTGTTCATACAGAGTGGGTTTGGATCTAAGGATTATTCAAACTTGTAAAAGAAACAAATACCTCTCGTAAGAAAAGGTGGAGGGGTACAAACATTTAGCTTCTCTCTGAGTATAATTCAAATTACCTTGTAGATCATTTGGCACCACTGACTGCTAATTCAGGACATAAATTTTAAAATCACCACTACAATCTAAATACTTAATCTTCTCTGAGCAATTGAAGACTTCTGGCATTTTCTGTGCGTGCATCTAGGGGAAAACAATTACTAATTCTCCAAACAAACTGATGGGAGTGAGGCACCCTGGTGAAGCCTCTGCTGAGCCTACAAATATTTTCTTTTCCTGTGATAAGACTTTTAATGCTCTGCCTTTAAGAAAAACAAAGTCATTTGTATTTAAAAGGAGAGTTATCTCAGGCTTGATTGCCACCTGGTGAGAATACTGCAACAAAGGCTTTGTAAATGTGAATCCATAAAAACAAAATCATCCAGCTCAACTGGGCACAGGAAGGAGAAACAGAAAAAGCAGCGGGAAGTTTGGTTCTTGACTGGGAGGATGTGTCCCAGAGCAAAGAGCTCCCATTACTGCAGCCCTCAGGCACAGCAGGGCAGTGAGCACAGCTCGGTGAGGAATCAGCTGCTGGGGACAGGTACAGCCAAAGGCTGGGGGAGAATCCCCTGCACAAGCCCAAGGAACCAGCCCCAAAGCACAGCAAGGCTTGAGCTGAGGGAACACTTGTGCTGTGTCCTTGTGCCCTTGCTCTGCACACTGAGCTGTTATTCCTTGGATTATTGCCACACTGTTTCCCTGGACTGAGTTCCACACCAGGCTGCTTGGACCCAAGTCCAGAGATCTACCAGTGATCCACCAGCAAAAAAATTTAAAAAACACCTTTCTTCACAGATTTGACTCTGCCTTATTGAATTGATGTTGCTTACATTTAAAAAACTTAATAAAATCCATGACTTTGGTAAGTAACAAGCAGCTGAATAAATTTATAATCAAAAGAATATGCTTTCATTTCAAGTCAGATAGTTCTGAAAAAGAGACAAAGCCAAATTCACGTCATATTAAGTGAAATAATTGCGTCCCTGGCTGAAGGGCAATATTCTTTTAATATGTAACATGGAATATTTATTTTTGTAACAGTAACAGAGAAATACTCATCTAATTGCAAACAGTTCTCAAAAATCTGTTTGGACCACAGATTTAAGACATCTGAATTCCAGAGACTGAGGGGAAGAAGGATCTCCAAAGATCAAGTCCAATCACATGGCTGACCTTCTCCCTATATAAACCCCTTTGTTCTTTTGATATTCGACTTTGTAGTTCCCTAGGGATTCCAAGAACTAATAAGAAATTCCTGGAGAGGAAATAACAATGAAAGCAGCTGGAAGACTATCCATTATATATATATATATATTTAAAATACAGTTCTCTTCATCGTGACAGTCAGTTTTGAACTACTTCTTCTCTATCTCATGTTAAGACTTCCAGATCTCATCTTGGCGAAATGTCAAATAAACTTACATTTATTTTCAGATTTTCAGACTTCAGTGGTTTTTGAGTGTTGCTCAATTAACAAAATAAATATTTTGTGTTACTAAACATGGTGTGTGTGAGTTTTTACAGATTCCTAAAATCCTCACCAGGTGGGATTCTGCTGCTAAGGGGCTCACTGGAACCCTGTGTCCCTCTGAGGGCTCATCACCTAAAGTGTTCATTCTCTGGTTTAAAAAGGTCTCTCTGCCTGTCCTGGTAGAGATATTGGAAATGTAATACTGCACTGTTTTCCAAGACAGATGTATTTTCTATGTGATGTGTGTTCATCAGACATCTATCACAATCAGAATACTTTCTGTGGTTGTTATGATTCATCATTTTAGATAAAAATGCAGTTTGGTCTCCTGCAGTTCTAGTATTATTATAATGTAGCTTACTTTTGCAGGCTTTATTTTGTGATGAAGACAAGGAGTTAACAGCCCTCAATAATGCAGAGATGGGCATTATTGGCCAGAGCAATACAAACTTCATCCTCAGCACTGTTCCTGACCTGACAGAGACTGTCACTTGTGGGTACCTTCAATGTCCAAGTGCCTTGAAAAGAAAAATGTCTGTCTTGGTGTGTGAGACAGCAATTTCTGCAATGTGCAAATTGACACACCAGGAGCTAGATGAAAGGAGTTGATCCACTTCACAAAAAGGGTTAAATACACATTTCAAGGCTAGTGGCTGTTGGTAAATTCATGCCTCCTGCACTGGAATCCATATCTAACATCTGACAAGCACTGGGCTGCATTAGCACACATTATTACTGAGGAGATGCACTAACAGCTCTAGTTCTGCTTGGGAGCACACACACGCATGTTGCATTCTTCTTCCATATTGAGTGTCTCTTCTGCTGCTAGAATTTGATAGTGCAGAGTGGAGGAACAGCAGACTCATATTTTCCTTTGAAATTATAAACATGAGCATAGGAGTTCTGTATTGTTTGGCATGGAAGCTGTGATTTTGTCTCTCTTGAAGGCTGGCTTTGTTTTGGACACTGACAGACTTTTCTGGATGATGATGGTGATCGGAAAAAATTTTCTACAAGACCTGCATTTTCAAATGCCTATCCCCACAGCATCTGCCCACACAAAATTATCAGGTGTGTCTTTACCTGTCTACATTTTAAAGGAGTCTGTGAAGGTGATAGGTTTGAAGTTGTATTTCCTCTTTTGTTTTGCTGTGTAGGACAATACAGAAGTGAAACACTCATTTAACCATCTGTGGGTAAAGCCAGAATGCAAAGCCAGTGCTCTCATCTTGCATTCAGAGCTGACAACTCTGCAGGGCAGTACACAACATTTACAAATCCTATCTGATATCAGCATGCAAAACCAGAGCTACACTGTGGAGAGGTCAACAAAATAAGCCCATGTTTCCCACAATATATGCACAGGTGGCTCTTTGGCATTGCTTCCCAACTGGTTATTCTCTAGAAACACTTTATCTGGGCAGGCATCTCCACACCAGCAATTACTGCTGTGTCCTGAAGGCCTGAGGAGTGTTTTGGTGTGCAGCAAAGGGAAAGGAGTAGGTCTGCAGGATCCATGGGACCTTCATTTCTCCCTGTAAAGTTCTTGATGCAGTGTCCCAGTGACAGGACAGGTGAAGGGACAGCACAACTGGATTAAAACCCGGTGCCCAGGTGGGGCTGTGCCACCTCCCCAGCACATCACACTGCCACTTGAAGACAGACAGATAAATTATTACTTTACCAATTTGTCCTAATGATAAGGAGCTTTGAAACACACGGCCTTCAGCATCCTTATCGGCAAGCAAGAGCGGCTCGTTGCAGGAGTTATAATGCATTCCAATCCAACCAAATGGGCACATTTATTTAGATCCGGGAAATGGGAAAAGGCAAACAATGGTGTCCTTTGCAGGGGAACTCTATCTCTCTTGCGGCACTGCAATGTCAGCCTTCTCAGAACTGTTTTTCTGCAAAGCCAGAAGGCCCATGTGAGGAGTCCCTCACTCCTCCCTGTCACCATGACCGCTGTGTGTCCTCCCCAGCTCACCGGAGCCCCTCTGCACTCCCACCAAAGCCAGCACGGTTGATAATCCCGTACCCGCCTCCTCCGTGACCCGGCCCCGGCCCGGCCCCTCAGCCAAACCCGCCACAGCCGCTTTTCTCCTCTCTAGACCCTCCTCAAGGCCAGCAAGCGCTTCCATGACAATGCCTTGCCCACTTTTTCCCTCAGAAAAAATCTTTTTTTCCTTCTCACACCTTCCTGAGCTTTCCTAGAGGAGTTTCCTCACGGGGCGGGATAACGCCGAGACCCCGTCAGGAGCCGGCCGAGGCCGGGCCCGCCCGCCGAGGGGCCACCGGGGAGGCCGAGCAGGCCCGGCCGGTTCCTTTGGGCCGATTTTTCTTGCTGACGGACGGACAGGCGGACGGACAGGCAGGCGGACGGACAGGCAGGCGGACGGACAGACAGACAGGCGGACGGACAGGCGGACGGACAGACGGGCGCGCTCCCGCCTCCTCCCCGCGCAGCCCCCGCCGTGCGCGCTCCCGCCCGGCCCCGCCGCGATTGGAATCCGGCTCGCTCCCGCCCCGCCCCGCGGGGACGCGCCCGCCGGGACACGGAGCCTGCGCCGCGCCGAGCCCGCCCTGCCCGCCTCCCTCCCTCCCTCCCCCGCCCGACACGCACCCGCCTTCGCCCCCGTCTGAGCGCCGCCGTCGGGGCCCCGGGATCGGCCCGCGCAGCGCAGCGCGGCGGGGAGCGGGCCCCGTCCCCTCGGCCTGCCGTGCCCCCCGCGGACCATGAGGAGCCCCCAGCGCCGGTGAGTGCGGCCCGCACCGCCCAGGCCTCGGCCGGGCACGGGGAGGGAGCCGGGGCGCCCCGGGCACCGCACCGCTCCCCGCGGGGCGATGCTCCTTCCCCGCCGTCGGGCGGCTGGGCCCGGGCGGTATCCGGCAGGGCCCGTAAAGCGCCGTCGAGGGCGGACTGGGCTGCGGCCCGCCCGGGCCGGCCTGGCCTGGGCGCTCGGGGCCCGGGGAGCGCCCCCGGCCCGGCCCGGCCCGGCCCTGCCCCGCCGCGGCGCTGGGGGCGCTGCCCGCCGCCGGCCCGGGCTGAGCCGGGCTGTGCCGAGCCGGGCTGGGCTGAGCCGTGCCGTGCTGAGCTATGCCGGGCTGGGCTGGGCTGGGCTGGGCTGGGCTGAGCTGGGCTATGCCGGGCTGGGTGGGCGCCGCGGGGGCTGCGCGGGGCCTGCGGGTCTCTGCGTGGGCCGGGCCGCCGCTCCCTCCCTCCTGCCCTCCCTCCTTTTCCTTCCCTCCTTCCCTTCCTCCCTCCCTTCCCTCCCTCCCTCCCGGTGTTGTAATCCCGGGCCCCGTGCCCAGCCGCCCCGGCCGGAGCCACCGGCAGCGCCCGCCGTCCTGGGGAGAGAAGGGTACGAGGGATAAATAAGGTGCTTCGCCTTCCTTTTGTGCCAGCCTGGAACAAAGCTGGACGCCCGCTTTCCTAGTCGGTTTTTTGCCGTTCGGCGACGTCAAACAAAACAAACAAAAAAGAAGTCTGAAGAAATAATAACCCCAAATAGTCGCCCATACCTTTGTAGGGAAAGATTGTGCTGTTGAGGACGTGTTTTTTACAAAATCTATTGGACGGGGGTCGAAAGCACAAATGGCTTTTTTACCACCTTTCAATCAAGCGCACTCTGATGTTGTTTTGCTAAAATGAAGGGTGAATTCAGCAGCAGGGATGGCAGTGAGCTGTGGTATTTCCTTTCAGCAGTTGCCTGTTACTCTGTGTCAAGTTCTGTGACGCCTTTTCCCAGTGTAAATTGGTTGCCCTCCGAATTCACATATTTTGTTCTGTGCTTGGAGGTAATTATCTTTGAGTTCTTTTATCGAGTTAGCACGCATGGGATTGTTCAGGCCTGTTACCTGCAGAGATAGAAAAGCTGCTTTTGTAGATAAGGAAAACCCTCCCGAATTGAAAGGCTCGTTTGATTTGTAGTAGAACTTAGTCCTGGAATAAAAAAGTTAACATAAGAGCAATTTATAGTGGGATAATTTATCCAGTTTACAGCTAGAAATACTCCATGTTGTGGCATTTGTAGCAGCCTGGATAAAACTCTTGCTGACAATGTATTTGACAATGTATTTTTGTTCTTTTGTAGCTTTTTCTCAGGTTATGCACACATTGTCTTTGAGGCTATGCATTTTAAATATATTTATACAGACAGGTCCAACCTGGTAGGCTTTGAGATCTGGTTTGACATTTTATAAAGGGTCTTCTCATGCACCTGCAAGATTCAGCTGCCAGTCCTTAGCTTGTCCTGCTGCCTGATCTCTTCCAGGGACAGGGAGCATACAGAGCTGGATCTGAATTGTTTTCTTCCCTTAATCGTGAAGTAATTTAGTTTTGAAAGGGACCTCTGGATGTTATCTGTTTGAGCCTTTGTTCAAGTTAGAGCAGAAAGCTCTTGGTAAACTGCAAGCCTGAAATAGCATTTTACTTGGAATTCACTGATTAAAGACATTAAAACAGAATGTAGCTAGAGCATAGACTTTTTTAGAGCCAGTGTGTGAGACCCCCAAATCCTGATGTTTTGGACACTGCAAGATCTTCACAGTGAAAATGGTTATGCAAATTGAAGTACTGAATATGGTGGAGTGTGTAAATGATCTGTGAGCTTTTTCTGGATACCAGGTCTGACATACAGAGCTGCAGCAGCTTCTGTGGTGAATTGCTGGAAAAGACAGATGTATGAAAGAAACCAGTCAGTGTGTGGCAGAGAAACTGTTACAAATGTTTGTCCTTGCTTATTTCAAGCATCAGTTGAAGAATTGTCCTATCTGGATACCTGGGAAAGCATCAGGTACTTCTTGGTTCCTCAGTAAAAAGGGCATATTTTCAGTGCCTGGGATTTTTGACTTATCTTACTGTCATCTGTAAGTAAGTGACAGAAGGAACTCAGTAATTTAAAAGCATATCTCATCAGAGTCATATGTGGGTACAGATGGAGCATTTGAAGCCTTGTTTCCTTTGCTAATGCTAATATTCCCAAAATGCAGGACTTGGAGGCAGGCACGGAGTGTGCCTGACAAAAAGTTTTTCCTTTCACTGCTGCTTTAGTGGTTCCACTTTTTCTTTCCTTGGACAAGATCTGCAGAACCCTCTGCAGCTGTCCTCATGCTGAGGATCCCCAGTGGTCTCTTTTGTGCCTTCCAGGATGGTTCATGCTTTAAGGGGAAACCTGATTTCTTTCTGCCTTGTTGTCTTGCAATCCATTAAAGGTTGCTGTGAAAGCTGTGGAGGGTTCACTACTCTCTGGCAGCAAGTAATTAATTACTCTTCAAAATGCTTAAAACTGTCAGTGAATGTAAAACTTGACCTGCTCCATTGTGTCCTTAAGAATAACATGGAGACTGCACTAGGTGATGCTTGGAACTGGGTAAAAGGTTGAAACAGTAACCTCATTTTTCTTCTTTTGCACAGAAAACATAATTTTAGCAATCTCAGCACTATTATTGAGAAGATATATGGCATAGCTGTTTTGTGAGGGATTTAGTCCAGCAACATCTGTGTAGTAACATTGGATTTGGGGTGTGTAAATCCCAAGAGTTTAGCTTGATAAAACACATAGCTGCCCACACTGACCAGGAAATCAGGGAACAAGCTGTGAACTTGTCAGGATGGACTTGGTTGGGAATTGGCTTCCCAGGACTTTGCTGGGTATATTTACAGAGCAGATTAGGTGTTTTTCATGTCCATCTGCCTCCAAAATAAAACAAAGCAATTATGCCACTAGTCTGCAATACGTATTTTGAAATTCACTGTAGCAGGTTGGAAACTGAAGCATTTTAGGCTGATGTATATTTGATATATTGAGAAGACCAAGAACTCCATTCATCTTGTGGTGGTGCAAAACCTTTGCATGGGTTTCTGATTTTGACCCCATTGTTTCAGCTGTACACAAACACTGTGAGAAATATAGTCATTGTGTTTGAGATTTATAATCCAGAGAGGTTTTTCTTGCCGTTTTCCTAAAGGGTGTCTTGCAGTTGCCACCCCATTTCGTTATGGTTAGGTTTAGTTCTGTGTAAGGACAGTCTGGTCAGCAAAATTCAAAACGAGTGTTAGGGTAGGAAAATAAACTCTGGGTCACGGTTGTGATAATATTCATAGGTTGTAAAAGCAGGAGGAAAGGAAAAGCCACAGCAGAGCCTTATTGAAGGCCAGGTGTGTCACCAGCACTGAGTTTTGCAGTGACACCTGTAGTCAAAGTGATTGTCCCGATGGAGCTGTCACTGCTGTCCCTGCCCTGTCACCTTCCCCGCCCTGTCACCACCGAGGTGGCTCTTCATGGGGGAAGGGAAAGTGCTCTGAGCATCATGAAGATGTGAAATTTGGATGTTTTAAAGGTTTTGATCAGACAGAAACCTGTGTAACAATTCACAGGATGTGTACCTGCAACAGGCAGCTAAATGTTCTCATACTAATTTTTTCCTCAAAACAAAATACAGAGGAAAATGTAGTGCATTTAAATGTCATTTGAGTGTCATGAGTTGCTTTAAAAGGGGAAAAAAAATCAGTATTATTGATGCAGCTCTGCAGTATTGTAGCTTAATTTGCATCATATATTATAACAACAGCAATGCTTTTTACAAAAATTTGGTATCACATAAATTTTTGCAGTGTGGTTTTAGTCAACTTTCTTAGTTTAAAATGTGGAAGCAACTAGCAATTCTTTGTGTCAATATTGCCTCAGTGCACCATCTTAAGGAGAAAACTGTCAGTCTTGCCATGCTTTGGTTGATAAATACAAGCAGATGTAGCAGGGATAAGTTAGAGAAATATCAAAGTCTCACAAGATACAGACCAGGAAACAGATCTGCTTTGTGGAAGCGATTTCCTTTTCACTGCTGCAGCTGTTGAAATGATTTAAATTTGCCTTTCTTTTCTTGTTTTTTTTTTTTTTAAATCCCACCTAGAACCATTTGTAGGCTTTTATACTTCCTGTGTGAGAGCCTGATCCCAAATTTGCCTGGAAATCAGTGGACAGAGCTCAAATGACTTTGGAGGAGTGAAGTCATCAGAGATTTTGCTTATGCAGAGAATCAATACCCTCTGCTCGAGATTTGTGCAGCTGAGCACATCGTGTGCCCACAGTCAGAACATCAAGGGTATGGAGGCAGTGAATAAGCTCAGATAAAATTTTCTAAATTAATCATTCTTTTTCCTATCCTGTGTTCAGTTGGAAATTCACAGTGCAGTGGTCAGGCAGAGGAACTTGTTCCATGTGCTTTTGCAGGGGTATAGAGGGCTTGGAAAGGAAGCAGAAACAGAAAGGTTGGGAGGAATTGTTCAGCAGGAATAATGGATACTGAAAATATGAAAAATGTATCTTCTATTTGTCCCTTTATATTTGGGAATTAAAGAACTTGGGGAGTGGTATGAAAACAAAAGGGATTTATTGGAAGAAAACAGTGAAGCTCAGTTACTGGAAATATGAGTGAGGAGACCACAAAGCTGAGTGAAATGTGCTCTTCCTGGATGTGAAAGAGAAAATCATCTTTAACAGACTCCCTTTAGAAGGTTTTAGAAACCCTCCTGTTTCCCTCTCAGCGTTGTGCAAGGAGCAGCCCTTGCAGTTGTCATGTTTGGACAGCACAGAGTTAATTCCAACACAGGATTGGGACAGGGCACAGGGATGAACTTCCAGCTAATGAGGTGCAGCCTGTTTTGGGCACTGGATCTACCTTCTGTTCAGGTTATTGAAGGGATTTTAGCAGTAATGGAAAATTCAGGAGTGGTACCAAGTGTCAAGCAGAAATGTCCCTGATGATAGAAGATATGGGAAGTTTCACTTTAAAGGTTTTTTTTAAAACTTAGTTTGAATGTCTCCTCTCTTGGAGACAAAGCAAACAATAAATCCCCCCGAGTGAAAATGTGGGGGTTTTGTTTTAATGCATAGATGTATTTTTATAATTTTATCTCCATATTTATTAGTTCATAATAATTTTACCTTTGTGTGTGTGTGTGTGTGAAAATATTCTATAGAAAGTTTCCTGTAGAATATTCTGATGTGAATGCCATTCATTAGGATTGAAGATTGTGCCCTTCCCCACCCAGGCAAATTATTATTCTGAGCCTGAAACTAAATGGAAAATTGGATGGATTTTATGGCCAATCTGTCACATTTGAATCAGTGGGTCTACCAGGGATAATTCATCTTTAAAACTTGTAGTGTGGAATGAAGTTTAAGGCAGACAATATTCTATGCCCTAGCCCTCTACTTGACTTAGATGAAAGGAAATTTGTCTGAACAATGATGTCTCAATATTTAATATTTTACTACTCTTGCATTAATAAATTCTTTACTGAATTGATTTGACAACCACTCATACTGGTTTGCACTAATCTTTATATATTTTGTAAAGCTCTTTTAGTACGTGGTGAGTTAATTTTTACTTTTTTTTCACTTAGTGCTATAATTAATCATAACTCTAAAAGGAATCAAAACCTGGAGTGTTGTTTTACTCAAAAGCTTATGGCAGAGGGCTCTGGCAAAGTGTAGAAACATCCACATATAGCTGATATTCTTCAGTTTCCTGCTCTTAAAATTTCATGGAAGGAATGCAGCTCACCAATTTGGGTTAGACCAGGAACTGCAAAGTCAAACCCGACCCAGACAGGGTAGTTTTTATTCAAACCCAAGCCTCTGTTGAACTGTCTGTTTTTGGTCTGCCCCTGGCCCTGTTTCACTCCCCCACCTCTCTTTAAATTCACAAGTTTTTAAATGCAGAGATGTTTCTAATTTAGAAAATTATTTTGGTGTAATGAACTAAAACAGAGAAGAGTGGACTAAGCTGAGGGAGGTCAAAAAACAGATGGAAATAGAAAATCTGAAAACATGGAGTAAAGAAAAAAAATCCCCCTTGAAATAATGGAATCTAAATGCTGAAATTATACATCTGCTGAGCAGCTGTGCATTCCTTAGCCAGAGGTTCCGTTGCAGAAATGGCATTACTCAAGTTTTTTCTCAAAGCTTCAAATGCTGTTGTATAATATTTACATCTCTCTAATACTGTCAGTAATAGTCTTAGGAGCCTGGAGAATAGAGGTGGAATGGAAGAGCTGATGTAAGAATTTCCTTCTTTGTCCTTAACCATCTGTAATGTGTTGTAAAGTTGTTTGCTGCAACAAAATTCTGTGATTTTCTTGCTTGGTCATCCTTTATAAATATCTTTTTAATTTCTGCTGACTTAATTTCAGAGAAGTTGGTTACAGGAGGAATTACCAACTAAAATGACATGAAAAGAGGGTGCACTAGTGAGAAAAGAATGTTACAAATGTCTCAAGTGTTTTGCTCCCATCAATGGCCAGCAGTGTTGCTCCAGAGGAACACAATAAGGCAGTCCAGCAGACAGCTGTGGTGGAATTGCACTCTGGAATCTTCTTCCTACATCCCAATAACCCAGAGCTAGCTGAGTCTGTAAGGCACATTATATTATATCCATTGCATATGAAGCAATTGCAGTTAGAAAAGGTCTCTCTAAGCTACTAAGCAGGTTATAAAAATGAGTAATTTTACATTTTCTTTTGTGCTCTTTTTTTGTCTTTATACTTTCTACAATGTTGGTGTTCATCAGAGTTACCTGTTAGTACTGGGATTTACATATGGTAGAGCTGATCTTTGAGAAAGCATTGGTTTGAGTGCTGATGTAAAGGGTGATTTAGTTAATGAAAGACCCTAAGATTTTTTTTTTGCCATGTACAAAGGGAATCTTGCTTCAAAGAATTACCAAATTTTTAAAGTTTGAGGTTATGTAAGAGAAATATCAGAGTTTTCAGCAATTTTCAATCTTGTATTTCAAACTGTTTCTGCTTTTGGAAGAAGTAATTGTTTACTGGAAGAAGTTTTTTACTGTGTACTTGGACCAAGTGAAGGTAAGATAAACCTCCTTTGGGTTACTTTGATTGAGAAGCTGTGGGTGTGCTGTAAATCCAGATCCAGGGTCTCCTGAGCATCTGAAAGAGTGGGAGTGGGGCTTCCAGGTAGCAGGAACTGTGGGCAGAGGAGCAGTGGTGTGGTGAGAAAGGTTTGAGCCCTGGAGGGGAGCCCAGAGCTCTCTTCTAACCTGGGACAGGAGAGACAGAACTCTTAATCTGCTCTGTCTATAACTGCAAAGCACCTCTTCCCATATCTGTCCATCCACACATTATTACTCCACTGTCACTGTTGATTTTTCTCTCTAGCATCTCTAACTTTGCCAAAGTGTGAAATGAGGTTTCAGGCTATTAGAGTGTAGTCAAGTATGAAGTTTCTAAAACTTAACCTAAGCTGATTATTTTATTTGGATGTCACTGTTTTCCGTATGTTGTGGAAAAGACTGGGCACAAAGAGGAGAAATTGGAGGTCTGTGTGCCATCACATCTTGTTTTGGTCAGAGATGGGACAGCTGACAAGGCTGGAGTGCTGCAAGGCCTCCATGGGCTCTCCAGGAAGGACAGGCTGAGATGGGGAGGGATGCACAGTGGTGTGGGGATTTTTGTTTTGGGAGTGCCATGGAGATTGCTGAAGTTTCTCGTTTTGGGGGAATGAGGAGTCAGTTGAGAGGTGTAGCAGCAGGTCAGCGTGGGTGATGTTGGCAGACTGTCTCAGTGGATGAGTGGGGAACAGTGGATATTGTTTATCCTGAATTCCTCAGGGTAGTGCCAGTGTCGCTTCTAACATCCTCATCAACAAAGTGATGGAAGTACAGACTGGACAAATGGACAGTGAAATAGAGTGAAAATTGGATGAGCTCCCGGGTTCAGGGAGTTGTGATCAGCAGCACAAAGCCCTGCTGGGTACCAATCACCAGCAGTGTGACACAGGGGTCAAGCTGGATTTCCAGTACAGTGCAGCCAAGTGAACATTGATGGATGATGGGACAGAGAACACCCTCAGAGGTTTGTAGGCAATACAGGGAGGAGTGTTTGGTGGGCCAGGTGGTTGTGCAGCCCCTCACAGGGACCTGGATGGGCTGGAGAAGTGAGCAGAGAGGAACCTCATGAAGCTCCACACCTGAGGAGGTGCCTCCTGGGCTGTGGGCAGGTGATGATGCCCTTCATCTCAGCACTGGTGAGACACATCTGGAAGGCCCTGGCTGGTTCTGGTCTCCCAGGAAGAATTGGGCAGGTATCCCTATGGCAGAGAGGTGGTAACAGCCTCACTGGAAGCAAGCCATGAGAGCTGTTTTATTCTGTGTGTTTGGAAATAGTGTGGAAGGGGAGTGGATGGTGAGGTGCTGAAATCTGTAGCTGATACAGGTACTGTAAACTGGCTCGAGCAGTACTGAATGCCTGGATGATAAAATACTGGATGAGGTGCAGTAAGTGCAATGTAATTTAATTCAGACAGAGGCAAAACCAGTAATAGGCACTAAATGATGTATTCACACTTGGAGAGATCTTTGTTTTGAAGCTCCTACTTCAGATTGAACCTATCTGCATATGGTGTTGATTTCTTTTTTCCTCTCTTCTTTTTTTTTGTGTTTCCGCTGTCACTTTTGTACTTGTGGCCAAGTAAAAGGTTGGATTTGTTTGCTAATTTAACTGAAAACTAACCACATAAAAAAACTCTAGGTTTTTGGTATTTCCAGCTCACTGTGGTCCCTTATGAAGAGTAAGAGGAGAGGAGGGCCAGCACTTCCCATCTTACAATCAGTACAGGCTTAAATGAATTTAAGGCAATTTTGAAGCAGCATTCTATACAGTTAAGTATTTTAAAAATGTGATTACACAGCTGTACAAGTTCATTATATATGGACATGCACGTTATGTCCTTTTGATAACACAATTTCAACAGTCCCATTAAAATGAGAAGGTAATTTTTTTTGTCCTGGTTTGATTTTTTCCTTCTTCCAGCAGTACAAATAGGATGCAGTATTAAATAGACTTGGGCCTCCAGTTAACAAAGAGAAACAGTGGAGAGAGAGATGGTGATGGTAATCTATCAAACTTTAAATGAAATTAAGAAACTGATGAATAGTATTTCACCACTATTTCTTTCTCTCCACAGTGTAAGGGAATGGCAGGTTTACAAGGATGGTAAAATGGGGGCGTGTCTTTCCTTCCTCACAGCAAATATTTCAGCTGAAAAGGCACTGCCAGAATTCGTGGCTGGGGATGAAAGTGCCGTGCAGATTTGCAATCACACGGATTTGTTGACAGATGCGTGCACTGATGGCAACAGCACAGTCACTTGTGCCTGGTCGTGGGCCAGGAACTCCCCAGGTTTCTGGATGAAGGCAGGCAGGAGGAGTGTTCTCCCTTAGCTGCAGCCTGCTCTGATAGCAGGCAGTGTCACAGGCAGAGTGCTGGGCTGGAATCTGCCACAGAGCAGGCGGCGAATCCGGAGCCTTTTATCACACCCACACACAGGCAGGCACGTCAGCTCCTCTGCTCCTGCACTCAGTAGTGTCTGTAACGCCCACAGCTCTCCTTTATGTTCCCCTGGCACCCGTCTGCCTTCCTTGTCACGTCTGGTAGGTTTGCTGTAACAAAACTGCCATCAAACGTGAAGTAACGT
This sequence comes from Zosterops lateralis, assembly GCF_965231275.1. Lineage (NCBI taxonomy): Eukaryota > Metazoa > Chordata > Aves > Passeriformes > Zosteropidae > Zosterops > Zosterops lateralis. The sequence goes on from NC_139768.1 coordinate 1,883,193, forward strand.
GTTTTCTTGTATCTGCCTTATCTTAAACAGTTTCTCTTCAGATACTTTCTTTTGCTTAGTGTGGAAAGATTGATCATAGAATTTCCTAAGGACTGGAGCAGCGTAGCCAGGTAGACTTGCATTGATGTCTGCTGGATGAATAATTAACTGCCAGATGGAGAGGGCAGTTCTGTGCTCAGATAAGCAGCCGGGTGCACTCGAAGGGCCAGTTCTACTCCTTGTTCACGCCACCCTGGTGCCTCCTTCCCTCTCCCTCTGCAGCACCACTGGCTGGCACTGCTCTGATGCTGTAGGAATCTAAACATCTGAGAGCCCATTACCCTTTTTTGCCTTCTTTTTAGAATTTTTTTTCAGTGGGCTTCACTTGTTGCCAGTCCAACTGTGGGGCAGACCAAGAGTTCCTGTTAGCACAGAGAACATGAGTGCCCCTCCAGGCCCAGCTGAATTGTAGTTGTATTGTGCTTGTGGGTAAGTCTGCTCTTTGGGACTGTTACCCTGTTGCTTTGAATTTTCTTGCTTTTGAGTTTTTAAATCTCTGCAGTAAGGTTTTCACGCAGCTTCGTAAAAACAATGTATATTTTTAAAATTTGTCTACTTGTGTTTGCACATTGGTTCTTTGAGAGGACAAACATGATTGATGGTGATGTTCACCAATAAGGTCAGAGGGGTGGCAACCTGTATAGCCAATCTCTGGCCCTCTGACCAAAATATATAAAAGATAAAGTAAAAAAAAAATGAAAATAAAGCTTTTCCTTACTTAACCTGCTGCTGCCTACCTCATTCCTCATGTGTTGTAAACAGCATTACCCAGTTTGGAGTGCCTTTTATTTTTTTTTTTTTAATATTAGCTTGAAGGTTGGTGATCCCATGTAACTTCTTAGTGTGTATTGACTATATTCTCACTCCTCAAAGCAAAAATGGGCTGGTCAGAATCTTCACTTTCCCATCCCCACATTCCTCTTCGCTCCTTCGCAGTTTAGCCCTTTGTTTTGTAGTTCTATGAAATTTTTCTGCCTCTGATGTAGTCTGTAAAGTTTTGGAGTTTGGCAAACTCCTAACACCTAAAACTTCAAAGCCAAGCTTCATGTATCAGCAGGCTTGAAGATGAGATGTCTAGTCAGATTATGGAGTGGATGTCACAGTGTTTCTGTTCCAAAGGTCTCGAGCTGTGTTAATGTCCCCAGAGGTGGAGGATGTTACCATCAGAAGTGTTCAGTAAACTTGTTCTGCCTGATAAGAGGGAGGTCAATATGCACATTCTGTCCAGCCAGCAAGAGGCTGTTTGGCACCAGGGGATGTGGGAGGGAAGGGAGAGACAACTGTGGTTAGAGAAATACGTGTGTGAGTGGAGAAATGGATCTATTGCTAAGGGACAGGGGGAGTGAAATCATGCAGGATACATAGTGAGCTGGAGCAATTACACTGGGAAAAGATACAGACCAAAATAGAATAAATCTGTAGAAAAGCAGGCCATCCTATGTCTGTTGCTCATAATGCAATTTGTTTGATGTGTGATGAGTTCTTTTTTTCCCCTATATGAAGAGAAAAATTTGAGATGAAAGAATCATTGGAGTTTTAAGAACTAGAAATACCATAGGTGTGTGTTTGGCATCACTTCCAGGGCAAAGTAGATCAATTCAGCCAAGTTTTTTTCTTCTGTTCCCCTCATTAACCCAGGCTTTATTAGAACAGAGAGAAAGCACAATAAAATCTTTAGATAGCAGGCTCAGATATAACCACAGGTGTGCTATTCCCAAATCCAAGGATTTTTATAGAGTTGGTCAAAAGGAGCATGAAGTGATATAGCATCCAGAAAATGAAATGTGGGTGCTCTTTTCTGTATTACACTAAGCTGGCTCATGGCTATGACTGGGGAAATATAATTGAAATTAAATACAATCTCTAAAAATGCATTTTTTTTCCAAAGAATTGCTGTAGTTGAAGCAGAGGATTAGCTTTTTGACAACGAGCATAATGGAATTAAATGCCACTGTAACAGTGCAGTTGGTATGAGAGAATAATCTAAAAATACAGTGTTGAAATGTCTGACAAGCTCACAGGAGTACTGATGCAGCCACATGTTTATATATTAGTGTGTCTGCAGTCCACACTCCTCCACCTACGGAACCCATTACATTGTAATAAAAACCAGATTCTGCTTAAACTGCTTGTTGCAAATTCACTTGTTTTTTGAAAATGCTGGATTGGACAAATGCTATTCTTCTGTGCTGAGCTTTCTCTTCAGCAGGAAGTAGTATCCAGAATTTGTGCTTTTGGAAGGTACACCAGCAAGTATTTTAGTCTTGTGCAAAGAAATTTGCCAGTACTGCTGAGTTTTAAATTTTAGTTTAGAATGCAAGTTTCTCAAAGTATACTTTAAAAATAACTTTATTTAAACCATTAATTTGGATACACCTTTCAGAAGATTCTCTTCTCCTGGAGGCAGTGACTGGCACAGGCACACAGCATTCAGTGACAGCTCAGTGGGGCTGCTTGTCCATGGTGTGTTGGAGATCAGTGAATACAATGGCACTTGCTGGAGCAGCTAGAAATGCTCACAGTCACATTTCTCATAGGGAAACACCTGTGTTCCAAAGGACATTTTGTTTAGAATGACACCTGTCAGACTCTGTGTTACTCATGCACCCAAGAGAAGTACAAAAAGAAGTTAAAAGGCATTTTGTACCTACAGTACTTTCTGTAATCTTTGTGTCTCTTCTTCACCACTGTTTCACCATGTATGGATGTTTCTGTACCTGGTCTGTAGTTTCCAAACACTGTGACTGTGGAAGTATTAAAACTGTTACAAGCAGATATATGTTTCCTGACGCCGTTTTTCGTTTGTTAAAATAAACCTGCAAGTTTGAGTTTTTGGTTGGTTTTGTTTTGGTTTTTCTCCTTGGTTCCCTCTCCCTCCCACAGTGACTGCTTGTAATCTTTTGCTGGCATGAAACTTGTGCTGAAGTACTTGTGAAGGTATTTGTGAATGTCCTTGTAAAACATCACGGTGGTATTTTCTATCTGTTCTTTTGGAAAACAGAATCCTCGGTAAAATATGTACACATCTTGCTATTTTTAGCACAGTGGACTTAACCCCTGTGGAAACCTTTAGGATTACTTTGTAGTTTTAGCACTGGCTTAATTTTCTTTGTATGCAGTTGTTGTGTGAAATATCCCAATAATAGGTCTTGAGACCAAAACACAACCTGTGGGAGTGACGGGAAAGTTTGTTAAAAAAGACACAACAAAGTAAAACTACAGGGAGGATGCTAAGGGTGGAACTGTTACATTGGCCTTCTAAAAGAGAATCAACTCTAATAACTTCTTGCAGGGCATTTAATAGCTGTCAGGTAGTCATGTTATGGTGTTTTGAGCTTCAATTCTAATGTGTAAACATACTTGCTCTTCCACTGCTAACCAACAATTTGAATAAATTTTATTCCAATGAGTAAGCATTATTAAATATATTTTAGAAGAAAAAAATAGCTGTTTATTTGTTATATGTATGACATTTTCTGTTACCTTAGGTTAATAGAGAAATTCTGGTTAAAATAGAAAGTACTTCTAATTTTGGTTATCTGATAGAAATTACAAATTGGAAATAAAATTCTCCAGAATGCGATCAGGTAGAAGAGATTCCTTTGGGGAAAAAAATTAAAAGTCTGAGTTTTACATAATCTAAAAGACAAAATGCTATCACATATGATACACAGAAGCAAAATTAACTGTATTTTGCCTTCTGTAAAAAGGGGTCTCGCAAATATAAGTCTGTTTGCAGTAAAAAAAAAAAAAAGTTTAAAGTGCTCATATTCTGTAACAAATGCACCTGAGTAGAGTTTTTGTTCTCATATATAACAAACAAAAAATAATCAATTCTATGCTTACTTTGCCTGGAATTATAGAGGCAGCCAGTTGTTAGTGCTTCTGATCCTTGACCTGCAATAACATTTATTGGTGGTGGGGATTTCTGATAGGTGTATTAGTATATTGATAAGGGTGATTATCTTCATCATCCTGGCTACTCTAGTTTGTTTTTTTTTCAGATTTAAAGTCTTTTGAGAGCTCTCATGATAGTGGTATTTGTCATTCCTCATGAGATTCTAGGGTTTTAGCACAAAGACAGTGCTTCAGGTCAACATCTCTTAGCATTCTGAATTCTTTCCTATTTTGTAGTTGTGAACTAATACAGGGGAAAAACCACGAGAGTGAAGGAATCCTGTGTAAAAGTCATTGAGTTCTGAATTTCTGGTTTTGACTTAAGCTCCAGGCCCAAAACTTTGTAACAAAGCAAAGAGTTTCTTGGCAGCCTGTTGCTGGTGAGATATTTTTTACATGAACAGGGGGACTCTACCTGTGCAATGCAGAATGACCAAAGGTCTCTTCTTGGTGGACCTGCAGAATTACCATCCTTAGCAGTGCTCTGCAGTGTCAGATTTAGTTCAGCCTGGTTCCACACTGATGGCCCAAAGATTTCCACCCTCTGAGATACAGGGAGGGCTTTTCTTCTCAGTTCTCTGATGGAACATTTGGTACTGGGCTTAGTGAGTAAAATTACCATTGCTAAAAAAGTGTTTTTCAGGTTATTCTCTTTCTCTTCTCACACGTGCTGTCATTGGAATTATTATTTTTCCAAGTCTCTGCTATCTGGTAGCATAATGGCATCTTAGTAATTCCACTACGTTCAGAATGGTAAAATTCTTGTTGACAGCAAAATGCTTTGAATCGCAACAGCCTTTTTTCATGGTACGAAACTAGTCACTTTTAGAGAGAAAGTTTATCTGTAAGAGCATCTCCCACTTCCTTTGAGGGGTAACTTACTAATTCCTGTACTTGTACGTAATTGACCTGAAACTTGAGACATCATAGTGTTGTTGCATCCTAAAAAAACTATATATAAACTACTATACTATACTATATACTATATACTACTATACTATACTATATAATACTATACTATACTATATACTACTATACTATATATAAACTACTATACTACACACTATATACTACTATACTATACTATATACTACTATACTATATATAAACTACTATAATAAACTGCTTAGCTTTCCAAACTGTAAGTGAATTCATAACAAAACTATCCCTTTCATTTGCGAAAGGGGACAATTCGCATCACTCCAGAAATGATGTGATCTCGTTGGATGCACATGAGAACACATCGGTTTTGAGATGCGAGGCCTTTGCAATGACGATAAATATGTTCTCACAGTTCCTTGCCTTGAGTAACACGGGTCCGTGTGTCGGGGTGAGTTTGGAGTGGGGGCAGAGGGGGCCCGAAGGAGGGAGAGCTGCGGGGCCGGGGGGTGAGCTGCGTTTTCCCGGGACATACCGGCGTTTTCCCAGGACACGGCGGCGTTTCCCGGGGCCGGGGGGCAGCGGCGTTTTCCCAGGCCCAGGCACCGCTTTCCCCCGGCTGCCGGAGCGAGGGGCTGTTTTCCCGGGGCCGGGACACGGCGGCGTTTTCCCGGGACATAGCGGCGTTTTCCTGGGGCCAGGACACGACGGCGTTTTCCCGGGGGGGCCAGGGACAGCGGCGTTTCCCGGGACACAGCGGCGTTTCCCCTGGCCCAGGCACCGCTTTCTCCCGGCTGCCAGAGCGAGGGGCCGTTTTCCTGGGGCCAGGACACGGCGGCGTTTCCCGGGGCCGGGGGGCAGCGGCGTTTTCCTGGGGGGCCGAGGAGCAGCGGCTCCTCCCGGGCCCAGGCACCGCTTTCCCCCGGCTGCCGGAGCGAGGGGCCGTTTTCCCGGGCCCAGACACCGCTTTCCCCCGGCTGCCGGGCAGAGTCTTTTCCCTCCCGTGTGCGCAGAGCCCCTGGCGGTGCTGGGATGCCATTTTGAGGCCCAGGCGGTGCGGAGGAGGCGGCGCGGCCCGGCCCGGCCCGGCTCGGGTTACGGGCCCCTCATTCCGCTCGCCCCGGGTTCCCTCACTGCGAGACTCTCCTCCCTGTAAGCCTAACAACTTATTAGGAAAGAACTAGTTTTTTGAGCTATTTTTAGAGGCCAGAAATCCTCGCGGTGCTGTTTGATTTTTTTTTTTTTGCTTAGCTGTAACAGCGGTTTATAAAGGCTTTCTAGAAGCAGATTATTGTGCTGTAGATATTTCCTTGAGAGTTAGAAGGTTAATTGTCTGATGCGTTTGTTGCCTTCTCATTTTTCAAGCTGTTACCTGTATTTAGAGGATTATGTAAATTCTATGTAAATATTTGCCTTTTTTTTTTTTTTTTTTTTTTGTGGAGGTGTTGATTTTTTATATTTTTTTTTTCTTTTCCCTTTTCTTCCCATGGACACAAAAAAAGCGATTTGAAATAATGTGTTTTAAAGACGGTGTAATTTTCATTTCATGTTTGCACTGCAGCAATACTCAGTTGTTCCTTGGCAGAACAATGGTTCAGTACTTAGTGTACTCTTCTTAAACCTTTCACCATTAAAAAAAAAAAACCAACCTGCAGGAGAATATCATTAAGGCTTTTTATAATAGAACTGGGTTTGTATTTAAAGCTTCCAAGTTGACTTCAGAACAGAATGTTTTGTGGAATATTTATTGTAGCTGTTACAGCTGGTACCTGGTGTTCCTGCAGGGCCATTAGCATGTCCTGTGTGCTTCTTTGGAGCTCTGTAAATCTTTTCAGGTAAAAGAAATTTTTCAGGTAAAAGAAGCTAAAAGAAACTTTTCAGGTAAAAGAAAAGGACATCTCAATTTGAAACTCTGAGCATGTTATGTTGTGCTGTTTGGGGTGTTGTTTTCTTCCCCCTGCTTTTGTAAATAATTCTGCCAATCAGGAGCCCATAACTGTTAATTTTTTTCTCCTCTATCTTCACTATATTATGACAAACACGAGATAAATAACGATTTTAGATTTCATTCTAGAGCTAAGTACAGTTTTATCCGTGGGAAGGCTCAGCAAGGGCATGAGATACCACATTCATCAGAGCTTAAACGATGAATACTGTGTATCAAATGCTGTGAAATGTACAAAGCAAATCAGCTGCAAAAATATCTTCTCTGGCAACTGGTTAGAGTGGTATTATTTGTAAAATAACTCGGAGCTGTTAGATGGTGGGGTTTTTCTTCATGGCATGTAATCTCTTTGTAGCTAAAGAAGTAAAATGATCCTGGTTGTGGTTTGCAGTGCAGCTCTCTTGTCAAAGGAATTCCTTTTATTCCCCTCCCTCCTCCCACAAATAAAAGCCATCACACACTGAATTGAAGAGTCCTCTGCAGTTGTTTTAGTTCAAATGAAACACCCGAGGAGAATATCTTGTTCTGATGAAAATTCTTTCTGAAAGTTGCTGCTGCTGCATCCCTGGGCTCCCCAAAACTGGAGGGATCCAGCTGATTCTTTCTGCTTCACTGCAGGGAGTCTTTTGTGGCCCTGCCAGCAGAAGTGTCTCTGGGACAGGTTGGAGAATTTTTCCTCACCTCTGCCTGAACATGTGAAATCTAGTCCTGCCTGGTTAAAAGCTGTACGTAAACTTTTTGCTGAGATTGAGTTTACCCTAAAATCAATAAAATCTGGCAATAATAGCAAAAATGAAACATTGACATTGAATCTCATTTTCTTATTAAGACAACATATCGTAAAAATAAATTACTTCATCACCTCATGTACTCCTTCACCAAATTCTTTTCAGAGTTTTCTCAATTTACTGCTCCATGTGCTATAATTTAAAATGTGTGTGTTGTTGGTTAAAAAAAGAAAAATTATTCACACAAAGCAGTATGCAGTGGATGCAGCTGCTGTTGTGAATATATAAAGGTAATTGATGTAAAAAACCACCACACATTTTTGTTTCTGTTCCAGTCTGTACCTCTGTAATGGGTTTCAGTGCAGTTCAAATAGCTTAATCGTTTTCATGCTGAAATCAGTGTGTATATTGAGTAGAAATGAGAAAAGAACTATAAATGCACATATAATGTATTTTACTTCAGTATTTCTGCCAGTTTGGAAGCTGCCAGTAGTCTGTGATGGTAAAGGCCCTGTGCTGAGATCCAGGGGCAAGTTAATAAATGCACAGCTCTGGGTAAAAGTTTATCACCAACACCCAATTTCTTGCCTTAGCTGAAAAAGAGCACAGCTGCTGGAGTCACTGTAAGTTAACTCACATCTCTGAGTTATGCTGCTTCCACCCACACATGCTTACCTTGCAGAATGTTTGCATAGATCTTCATAAAAACACTTCCCTTAATCTGCTGTGGCAAGCAACAGAATTATTTTGGCACTGGATTATCACAGTGCTGGAGCTGAGGGCCCGGGGAATGGAGGATGTGTCTGCTGTTGGTTTTGCTGTGGAGCTGTTATTTGTTCACCTGTCTGATAGGGCAGTCAGATCATGGGTGGGTCTGTGCCTTTCATTTTTATGATATTCCACGTAGCAGGTTAAGTCATTGTCCTGATCTCAGAAATCCAACCTATCGAAACCCTAAACAAACAAAAAATGCCCATCCTATCAGTTACTTCATGCTTCAGTTACACAGAGTACTAGCTCTGGTCTGCAGCTGGGGGGGACAACAGTGGGATCAAACTGAAGAGTTTTAGGTTTGGCTCAGTGTTCTGCTGGACTGGAATAGGAATCACGGCCAGGTCCTCCAGGTCTGGGTTCCCCAGTGCAATGGAGTGGCCCTGCAGGAGAGGGGCTGCCACATACCAGGTGTGTTTGCTCAGCCTGCAGAAGCCTGAGGAATGATGTTTGCTGTCTTCAGAGAAGGTGGAGCTAGAGCCTTCCCAGGAGTGTGTGTTGAAAGGATGGTAAATTAGTAGTTGCAAGTTACAGCAAGGTAATTTCTTACTTGCTGTAAGATTAAAAAAAAAAATAATAATGAGAATGGTGAAGTGCTTGGGACACATTGCTGTGAGAGGGTGCAGAACTGCCTTTCTTGGACATGTGTAGGATATTCTTTGTCAAAGTCCTGAGCAGCTTAACTGAACATTGAATTTGGGTTTTTATTGGGCACAGCAACTTCTGGAGGTCCCTTCCAACCTGTGAGAGCTGATGGTTCTGTCTGACAGCAGCTGAAGAGGTCACATTGTTTTTCTCCAGAGCTCTTGCAGATTGAATTGCACCTGATTTCTAACCCAGCCTAAGAGAGTCAAAATTAGTGAATGAAGGATTGGGGCAAAAATTGCTTGGCCTTGTGTAACACCAGCCATGTTGGTTTATCTGGGTTCAGTGGTTAAATTTTCATTTGTATTGTGTATCGGGGTGAAAATGAAAACTGGAATTTCAGTGTGCATTCATCCTTCTGTGTCACTGAAGGGAAGAACTCAGCTAACAGATGAGTTAACGCTGAGTGCTGGCCCTTTTTTTAGGGTCAGATTTGTGGGCTTTTTCTAGTAGATCTTTCTTTAGAAGGAGACTTAACAATTTTTTTTTCTTCATTTCTAAAATTAGTTACTTGTCACTAAGGTTTGTTTATTTCAGATGGGCTGCATTCTAGCCTTCTGAAGATCTAGGCTGTAGATCTTCAGAAACTATGTAGACTGTTTTTTCTGTTCATCCCTCATTTGTGGTAGTCTTCTCTTCCCTGATTTAAATCTGACTTTATACAGAGAGCTGAGCCAATAGAGCTGCCAAATAGTTTGATGCTACAGGCTATCTGAAAATCTCAATCTGAGTATTTTGTCAGTGGGAGCTATTGGATGGATGCCTAGCATTTTATTTTTTAATTTTTTTTTAGTCTGACAACTTGATTGTCGAAATAGATTTGAGCTCCTATTTTATTTTAAATCTTAGCATTTGTATGAGCAGAAATAACTGTACATAGTCTTGTGCTACAGCAGTTAATACCTACATTATTTTTAAATTATGGGTGTTTGTGACCTAGGAAAGATAACAAAATGCAGTGGATGTTAAATGCTATTTGTTTTGAAGAGCATATTTGAAACAATGGAAAGACTTTCAAAAATGTTGAAGTTCTGAAGTGTTTTTTCTGTCAGTGTTAGATTTGGCAGTGGTTTGCAAACATGACAAATAATTTGCCAGGAAAAGAGTAACTCTTAATGTACTTCTCGCGAGTCCCCTGATTTTCTGCAAGTGTTAAAATCCTATTGTTTGGCTTAGAATGAGGGGGTTTATTTCAAATTGAACTAGGAGTAGTTTTCTTCCTTCTTTTTTTGAGGCAGGGTGTGAAATGGCTCTAGAACTGTTGCCTAATCAACTATTCCCTGTTGTCCCCTAGTAGGGAGTTATTTTTATTTAGAAACTGACAGTCTTTTTTTTTTTTTTTTTTTTTTAAAGCATAAATTTATGCATGTCAAGTTTTCAAACTCAAAAGAGGACAATGGTATCATTTCTGTTTTAATATGTAATAAACCGTGACGGGTTTTGTATTGGTGCTCTGGCCATCTGCAAGGCTTGTACAAGCAAATAATTGTGTTATTTTTCCAATTGGATTTTTCTTGGCAGTGTTATCAAATGTGAATGTTACCACTCAACTCCACAGAATCCTTTTTGTGTTATTTTTTTTTTTAAAACAAATTGTTAAATAAACCATGCTGGAACTTGGTAGAGGATGAGAAGCCTTAAGGCAAATTACTAAACTAGAGAAAATTCCCCAAATACTAAAGGCAAGAATGTCTTTCTCTGGTTCTTTGTATTTTTTTCAGACATTAACTGTGTACTGGCATTAAGAACTCTTAGCCTGTCTTCTTTTTGCTGCTTCCTTCAATTTTGATTGTTTAAAAATGACAATTTCTATACTGTGTATACATAAATGGAGACGGCTCCAGAGGACTAGCAACAACTTGCAAGTCATGTTGACTTTTAACATGGTGAGTGTAAGTTAAGCCCAAACCCAGAACATTCATGGAATCCCAGCATGGTTTGTGTTGGAAGGGATCTCCAAAGCCTCTTGTCCAGAACCCTGCAGTGAGCAGGGACATCTCCAAGTCAATCAGGCTGCTCCAGCTCTGTCCATCCAAACTTTGGACGTTTCCAGCAGTGTCATCCACCACCTCTGCGGGCAGCCTGTGCTGGTATTTCACCAGCCTGATGGTGAACAAACCCTCCTCGTGTCTCCTCTGAACCCACCACAAAGTTTAAAACCATTTAAAACCATTAAAACCATTACCCCTGGCCCAGTCACAAAGACCCTGCAAAAACATTTGTCCCCACCTTCCTTTATTTGTTTACCTCATGTATTGGCAGCAGTTCTGCAACTGTTGCTTCTCTTCTGAGGCCTGTTTTTCCCCTTCCAAACATCACTAGAAGGTGGAAATACAAGCATTTAGTGTCTTTCTTGGACACTTTTATTTATGACTGAACTTTTCATGTTTTCCTTTTTGTTACTGCTTTTAATTAGGATTTATTGCAACATCAACGAGAAATAGGAGGTATCTGTGAACTCAGAGCTTTCTCAAATATGGCTGCAGTTTCATCAAAGGCTCAAGAAGCTATAAAGGGAACACAGCTGTGGTTTTTTCACTAGGTATTTTGTTGTTATTGTGTGGTCTCTTGCATTAACTCAGGCTTTTAAAAAGTGATCTGTTTTCTTGGAATTTTGGATTTTCTTCCATGTCTTTTTTCTTTGATTTTGTGGCTATCAATAGGTTTGAACAATTTAAATATCATTATTGTCAGAAAACAGCAGTGATTTTGCAGAGAGTCAGCTAAAGGAAGAAGTGGAAATTATTTCTCCTCTGCTATATTCTTTGTAACAGCTGTATTGGAAAAATTTCTCATGTAAAAAAATGGGCTTTTTTTATGTTTTATTTGATTTTAGTAGCATCTGAGGAAGCCTTTTTAAGGAGGATAAAATAAAGATAAATGTAATAAAGATAAGAGTAGATTACAATGAACTTCCCATTACAATTGTGCCCTGTTTTGCAGTAGTGCAGTAGCAGAAATCTAGCACTTCCTAGGTTCTGCATACACTATTTTAGTTTTACTTGCTGACAGTGGTTTGGAAAGCTTTTTATCTGTTTTTCAGTGGTAGCTGTATATCCTGCTGCTGTATGGTTGGTGTTTCTCACAGTTATTTCTCCTAAAAACGTAACATGAGAACAGTCTAAAGTATAAACTGGGCTTTTCTGTTAGTTTAGGGTTATATCCTAAACTCATAAGGGAAGATAAGCACTTGCAGCTCATCAAAGTACACCAAATTTCAGATATACAATTGTAGCCTATAGCTGTGCAAACTTCTATCATTTAGAGTTGATGAATGAGTTTAAAAATTGTATAATCTAAGATTATTTTTTTAATGTAGAAAATATTTTTAAAATAATGCAGGCACTGGAAAAGCTGTAAAATGTGTACCCTTACTGTGCAGTGATGGAGAAGTTGTTTGTCATCACCTGGAGATGAGCAATAGCTAAAAAAAAAAGCTGTTTTCTTTCCACATCTTTTCCTTACCTGGATTCTAAACAATCTCCCTCCTCTTCACCCCAGTCAAAGTATAAAAACTATAAATATTCATAGCTATTTAATTTTTTAAGACACCTTCCTGTATACATTGCTGATAAACAATTCTTTGTCGTGACCTTTGAGGCTGATGGAGGGTGAATTCTTGTTTTTCCTGCTCTTCTTGATACACCTTTGAAAGTCTCATCTGTCAACTGGAACAGGAGGGTATTGCTTCATCCTGTTCATGTTCCCACTGGATTTGGCACAACAGATTCTGGGGCTTGAAAAGCATCTTGATCATGCAGTTTTCAAATTATCAGATGCCTTTTTTATTTTATTTTTTTTTCCATGTCGTCCCCCTCCCAGAGGCAGATAGAGGATTCTGAGGCTGCTTTTCAGTTTGTCACTTCTGGGCTCGGGTTACAAGTAGTGTGATAAGAATTACATCTCCAAACTGCTGCTATTTTACAGTATCTAAGAATGTTCCTCTTAAGATACCTTATAAATATTTCACATCTTCAAACAAAGAGGGGCTGTGAACAGCTTTCAGCTTATTTAACAGAAGAAAACACCTCCTACAGCCAGGCAAGAATCCCCCCACCTCTGCCAAACGTGTTTGCTGGACTCTGTGCACAGGACTGATACTGTCATTGGACAAATTGCAATGCATTAGGGTCTGTTGACAAAGAGATAAACCATTCCCCTGAGGGAGCATCTAGACAAGGAAAGCCTGCAAGCTCCTAATTCATCAGGAGAATTCTTGAACACTTGAATTTTTAAGTTTTTTGAGCAGTATTTTGAAGAATGTGTGTTGTGTGGTTGCCTCTTCTCCCTCCCTTGTTATCTCAGGAAACACAAAATAACCCAAGGCCATTGGATGCCTCTGCAAGCCTTGGCAGGAGTGAGCAGTGTCCAAGGACACTGTTAGGAGTTTTTGAGTTGGGTCATACATATCTCTGTCCCCTGACATCATTGTTTCCTCCTTATTTTCCCACTCCCTTTTCTGGTTTTAGGAAGGGCCAAGACCCATATAGCCAGATCTGCACAAGGTTTTGGCAGTTTGACAGTCAAAACACTTAATCAGGTCTCTGAATTATCATACAATGTTCTGGTTTATTAGAGACAGACATCCTGTATTTTAAAGAACTTCAGAATTTCTGGGTCTCACCTGATTTCTAGACATACATTACAGCATCTTAAACTCACCCTTTCCTGTGATCCTGCAACTCCAAACTTTTCTATGTTCTAACCCCAGATATTCTCCATTCTAAATAAGGAGGAGTTAGGTTATGGAGATGCTTACATTACACTGGTGGCAGGCATCTGCTCTAGTGACTGCCAGAATATGATTGCATGCTGCTTTGATTAAGATTTAGTTACACTGCTTAGATCTTTCAAGTTCTGTTTTTGAGCTGTAAGCTTGTTACTGAGTTGTTGTGTGGTTCTGTTTAAATATACTTAAATATTTGTTCTGTTTTAGTTCTGAGAATATACTATACTAATGGTAGAAGGAATGTGCAAGAGTACTGCTTCTATTCAGCAGAACTTCTTTTTAAACACACTCATTTCTTTCTGCTTACTTAAGTAACTTTTATTGTTTTATCTTTTAGAGACAGCAGAGCCTAGTCAGACTTTCCAAACTTCCTTGTGTGCTGGAAAGCTGTTTCCTGACTTGCACTCACATATACTTGAATAAATCACCTGAAGTAAATGCAGGGACACATCTGGGGGACATACTTTATTTTACAGAATATTCCACTATTAAAGCAATCCCAGGCAAGTAACCCATTGCTGGCTCTGGGCTGAGGTGGTAGGGCTGACAATAAGGAAAGCTGTGTGTTTCTGTGAAAGATTCTCCTCTCAACAGAGCCTGCTGCTGCAGATGTGCAATTCCATCTCAATTTTAGTCATTTTCAAGCTGCTTATAACAAGGTGGAAGGTCGTTTCATCATTCCAAAGATTCTGTGGTTTATAAGGAAGGGACTGCATAAATAAGTTTTTTTATGTTCTTTTACATTTTTTAAAAATACAAATAGTGAACTTGTTTCTCCTTGGCTTGGTAAGGCATGTAATCTTACACATTTTGTACATTTTTCCTGCAATTGTTTGTTCCAACGATTGCATTTCAGATTTGAACAAGCAAAAGTTGTCATGTTAGTGTATCTATCTATCTATCTATCTATCTTCTTTTTACAGTCTTGTTTAATTATATGTTATACATATAGTAGTTTTAATCCATGCATCTTGCTGTAAAAAAAAAAAAAAAGAGGCAAAATATAAATAACCAATCCATCCTGTATAAAACCCTTCAGGAAAACCTGAGTTTTTTGTTGTTTATTTTCAGTTTGCTCTTGGACAGCTTTTCACCATTCTTTACCTGAATAAGGAAGCTGCTGCTCTGAACTGGGATTCTTTTCTACTTCCAGTAAATACTTTTGGAAAGTATCTAGTGTTGAAATCTATCGTCAGTTCCAAGTGTCCTGCATTCTTGTCAGACAGAGAATGCTGAAGTTCCAGTAAGTCATTAGTGGGCTGAAACTGCTTTCTTCAATGAGTAAGGAAGCTCAGTAGCTTTGTGGTTCAGGGGAAATTATGTTACCTGAAAGGACCTACCTGAAGAGTGACACTTCAGTCGCCTTGTTGTTACCTGTTTAGAGGATGAAAATATTCCAAGGAATGCTCCTGTTACTGCATCTGTAAGTCATATGCAAGTTTCTTTTGAGCATATACCCAGATGTGACTGATTCCTTTTGAGCAAAAAAGATGTTTGCCTGCAGTTGAGCCCTTGTCTGGCAGAGTCTGTGAGCAGTGACTGTACAGAGTCTGTGTGGCAGAAGGTGAAAACAAAAAAAACTGTAAGAAAAGATAACTTTGCAGTCTCACTTGGAAATGTTTGCTGTTTTCCCCTAAATTTCACAGTACTGATTGCTATTTTATAAGTAGTTCTCCACATTGCTGAGGAGGAGGCAGCTGATCTGTAGGGAAAAACATTTTGCTGCAGTGTTGCGTGTGTAATTTTATAAAATAGATGTCATGCATCTGAAGGGTTAAATCAGCTGAGATTAATATAGAGCTTAGTAAAGAAGCTACCAGTGCTAAACATTTTGCTGGTTCTTTTATTTATAAATTAACCCTGGTTAACATATAAATGACTTGCCGTTTAATAAAATGTAGATGATTCTCAGGGTAGAAAGGGACAGAGGTTACATCTATATTCAAACTCTTTTTCTTGTATTTCCTTGATTAAAACAAGAATTTTATTTACTTATTTGAGTAGGAAACTCAATAGCTAAATTAAGGGAACATAAAAAGATGCTCTGGTTTTCATTTTTGCCCAAAAGAAAAATGGAGAAAGAAAAATTACTTAGGGTTATTAACAATTTAAAGTGTATCTGTTAAACTAGTTTTAGCTTTTATTTGAAAGATATATGTCTGGTATACTAATTTATAGATCTGAAATAGCTCCACTTTCATATTTTTTCAATATTTTTTTCATGTTAATATTATTAATTATTGGGACAAAGATGGAAAAATAAAAAGTCTTCTCGTGATGGTCCATGCTGTGTGCAGTGGAAGTTTGTCTCCACTGGTTTGAGACTGGTCCTGTATATGGGGAGCTCTGCTTGCTTGGGCTGAGCAGTGTGGATGTTGTCTTCAGCTCTGAGTGATTCTCTTTGGGATTGTTCTCTGGTCATGGGCAAAAAGAAATAACATAAATTCCTAGCCCTGTATGCCATAAATGCTCTTACCTGGGCATTTAGAAGTCTCTTCTCAGAATGGAGAACCCACTGCACCAAGAGTGAATCAGTCTGCAACTGATAACTCCCTAAAGTGTATTTCCTGTTTGAATTTAGATGAGATTCAAATGTCAGCTGTTGGCTCTTGTGTCTTCAGTAAATAGAAAAAGCTGCTACAGTCAGAAGGTTTTGGTTTTTTGTGGGTTTGGGGTTTTTTTGGTTGGTTGAGTTTTTTTGATAGAAGTCATATTAAAGCAACAATGTCAAGTATCTTCAGTTTCTTGCAGCAGGACAAGCTTTCCAGAGGTAAAATAAGTTTTTCAAAAACATGATTAAACAGTAACTACCATGAATGCTTGCTCATATTTTTTTTTTATGCTGGCTTTCAATGTTGATGGAAAAGCTTTCATATTATTTTTCAAGCCACTCTGGAACACAGTGAAGTTTAAATTACTTTCTTTACATACCAAGAATAAAATAATTTCTCACTTGGTGTGTATTTTGCTATAAAGCATGTATTAAAACTGTGGTTGTATCTCAGGGGTCTTCTCCAACCCCAAGAGTGTTTAATTGTCTAGAAATCAAATTATGCCTCTTTTCTCCCTTTTACCGTTCCATAGGCTTTGTGCTCACCTCTGTTAAAAAGTGATGTCTTCAGCTGTCACAGCAGTGACTGATCACTTGTATGTGTCAGGTCCCTCTTGGGAACACCCTGTCCATCCACAGCTTGTGGAATGATGCCTTAACTTCCAAAATAAAGTACTGGGATGTGTCTGAAGGGGAGCAGCTGCCAGGTTTGTTCGCTCATGTCAGCATTGTCAGAGCATTGGAGGTGTGTGCAGAGTACCAGCTGTGCTGCAGTTCTCAGCAGGCACCTCTGGTTGACAAAAATCCCTCCCTGAAGAAGCTGTGGATTTAATTTAGCTATTCTTTTCCAAGTTTTTTGGTGTTTTTTTCTTTTTTTTTTTTTCAGGATACAGCCTGTGTCTTTTAGTGTTTGTTCGTGGAAGGTGGTGTTGCTGTATGAAATGAACCTGTTCCCAGGCAGTTAACCAGAAGAGATCTGCATTGTTCATTGTGGCCTGTCACCACCTTTTACCACAATGAATTTTTTATTAAGGCTTAGCTTAGGGAAAAAAAAAAAAAAAAAAAAAAAAATAGACAGCTTAGTTTTCTTTCAAATCCTTGATGAGGGCACCAGGATTCCTGTGCATTTGAAGAAGAGAATTTGAGATATGAGGAATTTTTCACCATTGCTTCCAAATATATAAATCAATAGGAAATGCAAGAGGCCAGATTAGGTATTAGATAACTGTACCACACTGGTGATGAGTTTTTCTGCCCTGTGTTTGTTTGTGCCCCTCAGGTCTATTCTGGATGTAGTATTTCAGAAATCTGTCATTAGAAATCTGAGGTCAACTTGAAAGCATTCATAATGTGGTGACCAAAGAACTAGAGGCAGTATAACATTCTAGCATTCAGATTGAATAATTGTTAGAGTTAATAGCTGAAATGGCTGAGGATTTTTGAGCACCTTAGTGTCTACACTGAATTACCCTTGTGTATTATTTGCTCTGTGAGGCAGCATTGCCTTATTCCAACCTGATCACCTCAGCTGGGGCAGATGTTGAGGCCGTGGTGGCCTGAGTTTAGACTTGCAAATCAAGTGCTATATCATCATGCAAATGATAAGGATGGAAATTATTTTCTGCTCGCTACTTCTAAAATCCTGATGAGTAAAAGAATATTTTAGCAAATATCCAGCTTGTTTCATTACTTGAGAAATGTCTTCTAATTGTGCATCACTGACTGGTTGAGGGATGGGGATTGTCCCTCTCTGCTCTGCCCTGGGGCAGCTTTGCCTCAGGTCCTCTGTGCAGTTTTGGACAACACAATACAAGAGAGATTTAAAGCTATTAGAAGTGTCTAAAGGAGAGCAATGAATATAGTGAAGGGCTTGAGGGGAAGCAGCCTGTGAGAAGTGACTGAGGTCCCCTGGTGTGTCCAGCCTGGGCAGGAGCAGACTGAGGTCAGACCTCAGTGCACTCACAACTCCCTGGGGAGGGGAAGAGCAGGGGCAGCCCCTGATCTCTGCTCTGTGCTGACAGGGACAGGAGCCCAGGGAATGGCCCCAAGCTGTGCCAGGGGAGGCTGAGGTTGGATATCAGGAAAAGGTTCTTCCCCCAGAGGTGTCTGGGCATGGAACAGGCTCCCCAGGGCAGGGGGCACAGCAACAGGGCTGGCTGAGTTCAGGGAGCTTTTGGACAATGCTCTTGGGCACTGGTGTGACTCTGGGGTGGTCTGTGCAGGAGCTGAACTTCAGTGGTTCTTGTGGGTCCTTTCTGACTCAGAAAATTATTCTAATTTCCATTTGTTTTGTCAGGGTTTTTTTCTGAAATAACAATGATTAAAGAAATTTCTGAGACCAAGTATGCTCCAACAAGTCCCTAGTACAAACATCTTACTAAAAGAGTTGATTCCATAATTATAACTTTCTTGTGTGTAACCACTTTAGCCAAAAAAAAAAAATTACTTATGTTTTTGGGGGATAATACTCAGTTGTCTGAATAATGAATTGATCTCATTGTATCAGGAAAAGTTTACAGTACCTGTAAAAGGATGAAGGAAAGTTCAATCTGCTTGAGATGAGATACAGTGAAAGGCTACCAAGGTAATTTCACATGGATTATAAAGCATTCTTTCACTTTATGTACAGAAAGGTGGGGATATTTTACCTCTGAATTACAAAGAAAGGTCAAACATTTAGTTGTGGATCTTCTCTGTCAAAGACTTACAGTTGTTTCAGAAACTTTCGTTCTTTCTGTGGAAAGCCAGATCATTCCTGTAGACAACCATGTGTAACATTTTAGAAGACTATGCGGTTATGACTTTCTGAAGTTTTGTCCAAAGGAATCTGTGAAAAAACCAAAATATCTTAGACACTGTATGTAGACCAAATGAATCCTGAAGTTGTCTAGAATAATTTGAAATATTTTTACATGCATTTCTTTTTGTTTTGCTATGTAGTGTTACATATTTAGTGATTTAAAGAAAGCAGGAGACTCGATGTAATGCGTTCTCCAAAGGTTCCTCCACAAGAGTTATTTTATTCTTGAATGTTAGGGTGTAATCCATGTACTTTTTATAGAAAAACTTCTGTACTTGACAGGTCTGCTCATGGTGAAGGTCTTTAACCCTGTTGTGATGGGAGTGGTGTCTGAGGTGTCTCCTGATTTCCTTAAAGCGTCTGTCATCCTTCCATGTGTTCAGAGCTGTTGAGCTGATGGCTCTGACTTGGTGCTTTGCTGAAGGCAGTGATCGGGTAGGAATGGTTTTCTCATTCCCAGCTCTGTGTTCCTGTCACCTGTGTTTCTTGTCACAAGTTAGCCAGCCTGCAGCCTGTGTTTAATATGGTTTTGTGTGTGTGGATTTGGTTTGCATGGCAACGTTTTGGTTGCAGGGGGGCTACAGGGGCGACTTCTGTGAGAAACTGCCAGAGACTTCCTCCATGTCAAATGACCCCAGTGCTGGCCAGACCCAGGAGGGACCCACTGCTTGCCCAGCCTCAGCCCATCACTGACAGTGGAGGTGCCTCTGGGATAACATATGTGGGCAAGGGAAGGAGTTACTGTGCAGGGGCAACTGCACCTGGAGAGAGGAGAGACAATATGTCAGAGAAGGAAAAAGAACTCTGCTGACACCCAAGGTCAGTGGAGAAAGAGGAGTAGGAGGTGCTCCAAGTGCCAGAGCAGATTCCCATGGTGAGGCAGCTGTGCCCCCTGCAGCCCATGGAGGTCCCCAGTGGAGCAGAGTTCCACCTGCAGCCCATGGAAAACCCCAAGCTGGAGCAGATCTATGCCCAAAGGAGGCTGTGACCCAATGGAGAGAGGAGCTCATGCTGGAGCAGGTTTGTGGCAGGAAGCTGTGCTGAGCAGCCTTCTCCTAAGGGACTGCACCCCACAGAAGGGACCTACACTGGAGCAGTTCATGCAGAACTGCAGCATGAGGGAAGGAGTCATATTGGTTCTGCTCTTGAGGTGAAAGGATCAGTTGAGACAATATATGATGAACTGATTGCTATCCCCCTTCCCTGTCCCCATGTTCTACATGCAGAGAGAAGAGGAGGTAAAGATTTTGGGAGTAAAGTTGAGCCCAGACAGGGGGAGGGATGGAGGGAAGGTGTTTTTTAAGGTTTGCCTTTACTTCTCATTGTCCCACTTGAATTTGTTTGGTGGTATAGTAAACTTATTTCCCAAGTTGAGTCTGTTTTGCTTGTGACATTAATCAGTCAGTGATCTCTCCCTGTCCTTATCTCCTTATCACAAGCCTTTTGCTGTATTTCTTCTCCCCTGTTTAGTTGAAGAGGGCAGTGACAGTGACTTTGGGCACCTGGCATCCAATCTGAGTCAACCAACCACACTACTTTAAAATTTAAAAGATTTTAATGTAAAATATAAATTTAAGAAAGCAAATATCAATCCTACACACACAAGAGATATAAGGCAATGTGACAGAACATTAGTGTAGTTTTCAGGTTGTTTGCCCCATAGTATTTTGATAGTGCACAAAACCATGGGATTTTAAAGTTGTAACAGAATTTTTTTATTTTTTTTCCATCTAAGGGTTCCTAAAAATGTTTCTCACTATTTGAATTACTCTGTAAAACAGACAAATAGAAGAAATACTTAACCTTTTGCAGGAATCTTAGGGGGAGGGAGAAGAGGATCACCTATCAGAATGTGGTCTAATATGTCCTACGGGACAGGCAGAAGCTGAATTTCATTGGCTCTTTTGTCAGAGAGAAATTGCACTCTGGGCAACATTCCCAGGATCAGTGTGATGATAAGAATGCGCGCCTCGGAGTCTGTGTGCCAAGTGATCCAATTTGATTGTTCCTTCCATCCACACGAGGCAACCTATTAGCCGGGTGGCAAGTGTGGCCCAGTGACCCTCTGGAGCTGGCTGGGATATTTCCTCATGGTTAAACAGTGCATGGAGCCTTGGTTTGGGGGGTTTTTGATAAATTTTTTTGCAACTCAGGAAGACTTATGAAGTCAGTGGTGTCATAAGCAGCCTTACGTTTTTCAGGGATGTCAGACACAGCAGCAGAGTGTTAATTGTGGGGCCAGTCTGTCATCAGCACCCCAAGAGGAGGCTGAGATTGTGGGTGGAGGAGCTTTGGGCCAGATACCTCCAGAGTTGTGCAAAGGCAGCTGAGTTTTACATCTCTCTTGAAAACCAAGCGTATTTGTTAGAGAAA
Source organism: Zosterops lateralis (assembly GCF_965231275.1). Lineage (NCBI taxonomy): Eukaryota > Metazoa > Chordata > Aves > Passeriformes > Zosteropidae > Zosterops > Zosterops lateralis. The sequence continues at coordinate 1,904,550 of NC_139768.1, forward strand.
TTGTTTTGGATACTTGCAGAGCTGTGGGATGTGATGAAAGAAAGAGTTGCTCAGCAAAGGCTTTTGCCCAGTTGTTACTTGACAAAGCTTGACAAGTCAGATTCTGACTTCACCTCTCAGCACGGAATGAACTGGTGGCTTTGATTTGTCACCACTGCTGCAGGCTGATGAGTTTCCTTTTGAGGGTAACTGCTTTTCTTTTAACAGCAAGCTGTTGTCAGATTCCTTTTACCTCCAAACTTTGGGGAGAGAGCTGTTTTTTCAGCTTCTAGCAGCTTACTGGTGATAATATTTAAGAAGACTGAGAGGAATTCTGCAGTGTTCCTGGGAGCACAGAACCTGCTCTCACAGCACAGCAGCCTGTGGAGTCCTTCAGATGATGCAGCTAGGCACACCAAAATAAAACTGAAGATATCCTCTAAGAAATCAGCAGGTTTACACTCTTTCTGGTATGGAAAGTCACATCTGCCAGGGCAAAGTAAAAACCTGGTGGAGTTATCTGACTCTACTGACAAGACTTGTGCCTGGATTCTGATGGCCCCAAAAATGAATTATTTGTGCCACTAGATGCAGTGGAGAGTATGGTGTATTGGAATTTATGCAGATTTGTGTCATTCTGGAAAAGGCTTTTTTTTCTGTCAGGTACTGCCCAGTCCCACCTTACTCAGGAATTTATTTGTGCTCTCATATTTCTAGATATGGCCAGGGGCAATGATATTTCAGGAGCTTCATCGTGTGCACCATTTTGTCTTCTGTCACAGCATCCTAAAGAGGATGAAAACAAAAATGTGTAACAAGGGCAGGGAGAGTCCTTGCTTAGCTGCTAAACAATGTGTTGGTCCTTTGGATTCTACATGTTCAGAGTGTCTTGTGTCTGTGTGTGCTTGCCTGGTTGTAAGGCCTCAAAAGGAAAAGCTCTGGTTGTTCTAGAGCACAGATTCCTTCCTCCTATGAAAAGGGGACAAATGATGTGAGATCTGATACCTCTTGAGTAGACAAGAGGAGCTGTGTGTTCTGCAAATTTTTTTTTTGCTGTGCTAGGCCTGATCTATTAATTTAACTTCCAGCTAGTCATGTTAATGAAATAATAAAAGAGTCAGGAAGAAGAAAGTTGTATGGCTCTGATAGAGAACTTCCTCCAAAAAGAGGGTGACCTGACTTAAAGAGAAACAGTTGTAGGTTTTTGTTGTTGTTGTTGTTGTTGTTGGTGGTGGTGGTGGTGGTGGTGTTTTTTTTTTTTTTTTTTTTTTTTTTTTTTTTTTTTTTTTTTTTTTTTTGTTGTTGTTTGTTTTTTTTTGTTTTGTTTTGTTTTTTTGTTTTTTTTTTTTTTTGTTTGTTTTTTTTTTTAAATTGTACAGATTTGTCCTATATTTTCTTTCAGACTGGAAGTGGAAGGTGAATTAAGAGTTGATTCCATTAGTGGCAGCAGCTCTCATTCCTTACCCCACCTGCCTGCACAACCAACCAGCCCGGTTGGAGCAGTGCTGGAATGGCCAGTTGATGTTTCAATCTGTATTATTTCTGTTCTGTGTCATATCTTGTTTCCTTCAAATTGCTTCACGGTAGGATTTCTGAAGTTCTCACAAATTGTTAAGAATGCTTTTTGGTGTCAAGGATCCCTGCAGTAATCAATAAAAACAACAAAATCTGGGCTTTCCAAGAACAACCTGGAAGTGCTGGGAAGCTCAGTGGTGTCCTGAACTAATTTGAGTGTTTTGACCAGATATATAGGAAGGCCACATCACTGTAATACAGATGTGAAGAACTTCATTAAATAAGAGATGAAGTGCTTGAATGTTGTATAATTCCTTGTATTTTTAATACCTTGCAATAATAACTTAATGATTGTTAATTAAAATTCAAGGGAAGGTAGGTATAAAATTAATTTTAAAAATTCACTTTCATGGAGGTATATTTTTATTTACATGATTTTGAACAACCTTGCCTCAAAGATCAAATAAATATGCTTGAACCATGTCTCAGGCTCTTACTTTCCCTTTTGCTACCTGAAAGACTTGGTGTCCAGGGATTGGAAAGTGTTTGTTCAGCCAGTTTATTTTATTTGATAAATTGGTCTCATTCTATTGGAAAGGGCTGATTGTTGAATGAGATGTTTTTGCTAATATACCTTCACTGTTTGATAGACAAAACCAGCAAGCCCCAGATTTACCATGCACTATGATGTTTGCTTTTCCCAGTGTGCTCTGGGGGTTTAGCTCATAAGTAAACTTGTTGAAAAGGTTTCCTTAATAAATTCCTATCTTTGGACATGAACTATGGAGTAAAATTTGGAAATCTGGTATGGCTTCTTTCCTTTTGCAATTCAACTCCTATTTCAGAGCAGTAGTAGTCCCGTAAAAGCAATAGATTGCAACAGTTCTGGTTGTGTTTTCTAGTGGCAGCCATGAGATTGTGAACTGAGGCATCTTCCAGGCTGCCATATGGGTCTGCAGTGTATTTTCGTTGTGCATAGATTTCTAACAAAAGGCCTATTGTCCAGGGCAATAGTTTACCTGCAAAGGAATAATTGTGCTCCTGAAAGCTCTCCCATCTCTGGTTACCGGGGCTGTCAGCTGGCTGTGAACTCCCACACTGCACACACAGAGTGTTGGGAGCACCACAGGCTTTTCTCCTTTCCCCCTTTACTCCAGATGCTGAACGGTTTTGCCTTTTTTTCCTGATAAAACTGTGAGTCTGATATCACCCAAGCTTATGTCTGTACCGTGATCTGAATTTACAGAAACTCCAGAACGTTTTGTTTCATAAATGGAAATAAAGGTGTACACTACCTGAATGGTCACCCTGCAGAAGTGCCCCATGAATGGCTGGAGGAAGTGAAAGAGCAGGAAAGAAAAGTAACTGGAAGCTGGAGTGAATGGTCAAGTATTTAACCCTGTCTGTGCCAATGAGTCCTTGTATGGTCATGTACTTAATTGCACTTCAATTAGTTTAACTCTTATGTTACTTTAACAAACTTCTGTTCCTTAAATACACAGTGTATTTAACAGGTAGCAGGCTCCTTCAGGAAGAAAGATAATTTAAGATGAATAAAGTAATTAATCTGAAAACTGATGAGGCAGTTGGAGCAAAGTGGGAATGAACAGAGTGCAGGAGAAGTCCAGCGCCAGGAAAGTCTTTGGCATCAAAAGAAGAGACAGGTGAGGGAATGAGTTGGTTGTGGCCCTGGAACTGAAGAAACTGGAACTACTGAGAAGGGAAGCGGTAACTGGAGATAAGTGGTCAGACAAGAAAAGAGGAATCCACAGGCTGGGTAAGATTGTTCCTCAAGGCAAGTCAGGCTGACTTGAGCTTTGCCACTGCGAGTCCCTGTGGTCTGTCTGCTCACAGCTGCTGCTTCCTGCACTCTCTGCTGGCAGGAGAACCACCCCACGCCTGAATGAGGTTAGAACCAACTCTGATTGTTTGCTGGGGCCTGCCAGTGGCAGAAAATTAGAGTTTTCTGGGTTATCTAGTAGTTGTGTGTTCATTTAATTCAGATTTTTCTTTTCCCCTATTGAATGCTGGTATTTTTCAGTTGATAGTATATGAAGATCTCAAATTTAATCTTGCTACTAAGAACAATTTGTAGGTAAGTCTGGATTTAATATGTAATTAGTGACAAGCACTGTGAGGCTCTGTACTTTTGAAGTGTAAGAGTTGAGCAACTCTTATAGTTGTTCTAGTTTAGCAAATTCTAATAAAGTGAAGGTATAGTTGTGCAAATAATCTATTAATTTGTTTTATTTTCTACTTGATAGCACTTCTCTGGAAGATGCCATCAAGAATGGCACTAAACCTTTTGAAAAACTTATATATTAATAATTAAGCAGTTTGGATAAGTGTATAAAAATAAATATTGAAGTAAATTGATTTTTATAAAATTGAGTACATTCTCAAATAGAATTTCATGCTGATGAAGAAGTGGAAGAAATAGTAACACAGTAAGATCACTCCCATAATTTAATAATTATCATTAACTTTTGACCTGTCTCTGAGAGAGGTTTGGAGTTTTCTTTTTGAAAAGGGGAGAGATGAATCTGGAACTGACACAAAAATTCAATAAGTCATAAAAGAGTCTGTGTCCACATTACCAAGCAGTGTGGTGTAATAAGATCAGATCTGTCAGGTGCTAAGAACCTGGCATCCCTGCCATACAGGTGGTGAGAGTTTTATTTCAAGCTGGTTCTGGTCTGATTCTGTGGCTGAATTCCTCTTGGTGGTTGGAGCGTGTAAAATGTACACCTGAAGCTCATTCTGTGATCTAATTTTATTCAAAAGAAATCTGGTTCATGTGCTTGATGACTGCTTTGCAATGTAAAGCAAAGCAAAATAGGGGTGTTTGGGAGATGGACTTCAAAAGTGCAGTCCTGATTTGAATGAAATGCTAATATAGACATACCTAGAGTCGTGCAGATCAGGAAGTTCACCAAAATAAAGTTGTTTAGTAAGAGAGCTTGGATATCTGATACCTGGGGTTGGAATTGGGAAAGGCAATGAATACTTAGAGAATGGAACAGCTACTCATCAGTTTGGGACTCAGGAAAAATATAAGGAGGACATGGTTTTAAAAACAGAACAAAAAACCCCTGAGCTGCATTGTTCAGAAATGTCTTACTCTTGTAAAGAAAACTCTTTAAATAATACAAAGTGGACTTTATATAAATCAGATACTAGATACAGGGAGATTGGAGGTGTTGTAAAAACAGAAAGCACACCAACTTTTTTTCTGTTGTTGTTTTGGAGTCCACCAGAAGATGAACTTGAGGCCCTTGGTTAGGGAGACAAGAAGATATGGATATATTTTTACAGATCCTTTACTTTACAAAGGCAAAAACAATCTCTACAAACACTATTGCATGGCCAGAATGTTTTTTCAGTTTTACCATGGAAGAAATAAGTCAAGTGTCAGCTTGTCTGCTCAGAGGAGACAGTTGTCTTTAAGAATTGGTGCTATCTGATATTCTGGATGGTTTCGGGTTACCATTTAGCACAAATTTATTATTTATTACCAAGACTATTAAACCTCAGTGTGTGAGGAGCAGTGCTTATAAATGGATGTGGAGACAGAAGTATTCTGACCTTCTTGTAATAGTAAAGGTCTTTATGGTGCTTAGGAAGGAAAAGAGGAGAGAGGATGCTGAAACTGTCTGCTGGAAATCAGGCTCATGGTTTCTCTGTTTGCACTCCTCCTGTCAGCTTTGGTATTCAAAAGTCATTTCATCTCTACACTGTGTGAGTGGTTGTGTGTTACTTAACAGTATAACTGGAATGGTGGTGTTTAATTCTTTGTCTGATTTTCAAGGTTATGGTCATAGTCATAAGACTGGGACTTCTAAATGGTAAAATTCCTGTAGGATCTTCTTAAAAGCTTCAGATGAGGGAAACATTCAGAAATTTCGACAAAATGGGAAAAGTTGGTGGTATCTGCTCACTGTGGAGTCAAACTAACAAAGCTGATAAGACCATCTTAGCTATCAACAATGCATCTGAAAATGCTGGGACTTGACACAAGTCAGGCCTGCTCACAATCCTTAAGAGAACTGGGTAAGAGCCTGTGCCAGGCTTTCCTCTGATGCTGGGATGTACAACAGTTCAAAACATAAACCAAAAATCAAACTCATCTGGCTGCCAGTACCTTTGTCCAAATTCTTGGCTTGCTTTTCAGTTCCCAGGAGTAATCATGCCTGTGCACAGCTACAAAAAAACCTATTGATTATTTCTCTGTATGTTGTAGTTTCTAGTGTACTGGAACTAAGAGTGTGACACCAGTGGATTTTTGTTGTGGAGCTGCAGTCTTACAGATTCTCTGGTGTTAATAATAAAGATTGAATTATGCATGGCTCGGTTTTTTTTTTGCTGGTGTCACCAACAATTTGTCCTTTCTTTGGACTTTTGGAAGAAGTTATTCACAGAAAGGATGATTGGGCACTGGAATGCACTGCCCAGAGAGGTGGAGTCACCATGCCTGGAGGTGTCTAAGGAGAGACTGGATGTGGCACTCAGTGCTGTGGTCTAGTTGACAAGGTGGTGTTAGGTCATGGGTTGGACTCAATGAACTGAAAGGTATTTTCCAACCTAGTTAATTCTGTGATTCTCTAGTCTGCTGAATTTTTTAAAAGAAAAAAAAAAAAAAATGGAAACTTGGTGTCTGGAGGCTTGCAAATCTGGCTGGTATAGACAAGGAGAATCCAAGACTTACATGAGAAAGGCTTATTTTCCTAGGAAGACTCTCTACACAGATTTTTAACATCCTTCATCCCTGACATCACCATTCATCCAAGACAAACATGTTTAAACTAAAGGATATAAATGTTTTTATTGGTTCATTTTTAATGTGGGCAACTACTGATAACAATAAAATTATTTTATATTTTTTTGTGTGTCAGTGTTTTACAAATATGCTGTAACTGTGCAGCTGTTGGATATGCACGACTCCTAGAAAGTTTCTCTCTGGCTGGGAGCAGCTCATCATAGGAGATGGTTTCTGTAATTCCAGATACAAGTATCTGCAATGTGCAGTTCACATTCTAGACCATAAACCATCAACACAGTTTCTCCTCTTCAATAAAATCCTCTTTGTGTTTTGCAGATCAATAGAAATATGCATTTCCATAATACCACCCTTGAATTAATGAAGTGGAAGTACAGATGAAAACAGTCTGGAGGAAGCTTGAAGTACAATACAGTTTCATTCAGTTTCCTAATTCGGAGGTAAGGTTAATGCATGCAAAATTTTATTTTGAGTATTTAATGGATAAAAAGCATATGATAAGCAGTCACCATCTCTTATAAAAAATTTCAGAGCCACCTTTTTTATGCTAGTGACAGTCTTTAAAGCATTTAAAGCAGTTGTTTGATCTAATCTCTGTCTATATCTCAGTTATGAAAAAAGACAAATCAGCATCAACTACAGAGACATATGTTGTACAAAAGCACATTGGAAAAGTTATGTTATGAGGCAAATTTTATTTGGTAGGATCTGCTTAGTCATGAATACTACTGATGCTTTAGCTGATTTTTATTTAGTCTGTTATTTTGCTGATATGACTGGGCAAAAGCTTTACACAGTGTCAAATGGCAGGGCATGAGCATAAGTAGTTGGGTTAAAACTCTGGGCACAATACTATTTTAAAAAAGGAAACATAAAACACCCTCAGCCACCTTCACAAGTTACTTTTTCTGCCTTCTAGTCCACTGTCTTTTTAAAGATGAGTAGTATTATAAGTAGTTGAGGGAGGGAGGTTGTTTTTTGCTTTCCTTGTATGTAAATACTGATCTGGCAAAAAATAAAATGGCAACACCACTCCAGCACAAAATTTCTCTATCTTCACACAGTTGGTTCTCTTTTTGCTGGGGATTATGGGCTTCTAAGTCAACAAGCACACAGATGGCAAGAAGAGGGAAGCTTATCAGAACCAAAGAGGAAGTCCTTGTGCTAATTATTCCTGCTCCTATGTACTTCCTCTTGTTTTCATACCTCTTATACCTGAATTTCAATAGCAAAGAGACAAAGACAAAAAAATTGATCATGGATACTAAAAGAGGGAAATACTATAAATACCAGATATGAGCAGGGTACGTTGCGCAGGTGTTGATCAAATATTTTATGTGCTTCCTGAGTGAGAGATCAGCAGTATTATATATTCATTGCCTGACCTGCTTTCAGGTATGTCTTTGAGCCCATTAATGAGTTTGGACACCTATAAAAAACAGTGAAAGCGAGTGTTTAAATATTTGTTGTATACAGAAGGTGTATTTTGTTTGCGTCTAAAAGTACTGCCTGATAGTTTATTTGTTAGTTCCTGATTGGTTTACAGAGAGAAATTTGAATTAAATTTCTTTGGTTGTTTCTTCCATTTTAGGGTTCAGTGAAGAGTATCAAATGTCTGACAGTTCTCAAGAGAGTTTATCTTTCTTTAATATGGAATCTCTGTAATACAACCCTTCATTATTATACTTTTGCTAATTCTACTTCATTTTGTGAGAAAGTGTAAAATTTTTTTTACCTCTTACTTAGTGTAGGGTAAATAGGTCTCTTTTAATTACACCTGTGAATTTGTGCATTTCTATTGCAATGCAGCTGGAGAAATTCAAATTAGTATATTACACATAATCAGTAGGGTTATGTGTGCTCAATTCCCTTCTGCAACTGGTGTCCCATGCAGTGCTGTCTCTTTATTTAATAGAAACATTTTGGTTGTATGACTGCTTTATTTTCTTCAGATGTTGAAAACTGGACTTGGATGAGTTCCAGCACCACCCATTAAAATGTCAAATACTGCCTTAGTTTGACTTGCCTGCAGCAAGGTACAAGTTTGAAGGACATTAAAGACCTCTGAACCAATAACTTTAGTTGACAGTTTAGGAATAACTGCCTACTTTTCAACTTCTCCTGTCCATAGAGTTGTCATCTTCCTGTGTCCTCCAAACCAGTGGTGGTAGGAGCATCTTTTATGTGATGGAGCTTGTTCATTCAGTAGCCAGAAACACAGACCAGGTGGTGAGATGGTATTCCTGCAATGATTTTCTTATTAATCATCAAGACTGCCCAAGATCCTCTCTGTTCTGTTAGGAAACAATTCTTTTGTCAGGTTGGGTTAGCTGCCATTGAATTTCCTTGGTGGCAAACTATTTGCTAGGAGTTAATTCCATAGCAAACAGGCTGAGCCACTTGAGGCTCAAACCACAGATGGGAAATACAGGTCAGTGTGCTCAAAGCATTTTCCAGGAGTGGAGGAACCAGACATCCATGTCATCTTGTGAATCAGTTGATCAAAACAGGAAGTGCCAGTGGTTCCACTCTGGAGCTGCTCTGTTCTGCAGTGTCCTCCTAACAGGACTTCCCTTGCTCCCATTGCCCCTGGCTTATCCCAGCTTGTTCCTGTAGTCTCAGCATCTTGATCTCTTACCACACAAAACAAGAGCCTTTCTATTGCAAGGTCAAGGCTGTCAGACTCAGCCAGGTCAGATAAGGCTGCTGAGAATCCCTTCATTTTTATATTGGCTCTGTTTGGCTCAGGAGCTCCTGTTGGAAGTGTCATGGGCAACAGTTTTCAAAGAAATCTAGGCAAGTTCCTGTGTAGTAAAAGGAAGCTAAATTTTGTGTTTTATTTCTGTATTTGGGGATGGGAATTTTATGGGGTATGATAAAGAACAATTTAGAGTCTTAGAGTGAGAGAAGCATACAAGGAATACATTTGCAATACTGTCTGAAGATGTTTGTAGGAATATATTTTCCAACCAGATTATTGTAACATGGATATGTAATTAGAAACATACCAGATTGCCTTTTTTGCTTATTTTTTATTTAGCATTTAGATTAGGAATGGTGAAAGGTGGGTTTCAACCAAACATTAATACATGGAGTAATTTCGCTTTCAAGAATTGCTTTCTTTCCTTTTTTTTTCCTGAGCCAAAACAAAGCAGATAAATGTTTCTTTCTGATGGTACTCTTTTGAAGCAGTCCTAAGTAGTCAGTCAGGGAGTGGATTCCTCTAAACTAGGTCGAAAAGTCAGGAATGTCCTTCTCCAGATGTTCCAAGGTTATGAAGGTACAGTAAATTTCATGAAATGTGAGGTGAATTGTTTCTAAAGTGTTCCAGTTGATACAGAATTTAATTAAAATAAATTCAGGGGTCAACTTCTAATGTATTTTAAAATAGTAAATATTAAGATAATAAGCAGCTATTTGTTAGCTTACTAAAATCTAAAACTGATTTAGGTAAGGGTCTTTTTATAATATCCTTAATGTTTATAAAGACACTGTGATGCAAATGTTCCACTTTTCTTATTTCTAAACCAGATATATGTATCATCCCTTAAAAAAATTACTTGTGTGCCATAGCCAAGTCTATGTAAAGAAAGGATACTTTTATCATGTCCTTAAAATATGTGTATTTTGAGTTTACAGCACAATACAGGAATTTCAGGATATCTTGAATAAAAATGTGAATCTGTTTAGAGTAATGGTAGAAGGGTCTGTAGTCACATCTGTTAGGAGAATTTCCATGGTGTAGATGTGCAGAGAGGTTCCCAAATGGCTACACTTCACTGTGCTTCAAACACATTTTGTTGTTCTAAGATCTGAAATTCCTGCTCTCGTTCAAACATGCTCATTCAAGTTGCTGGTGTTTGAAAAACAATTATTTGTTTCAGTTGGCAGGTAAAGCATATGAAGGTTTTTTTACAGAAACAGTTCAGTCCTAGGCTTTCAGTGGGATGAAAGTGAAGTGATAAAGGGTCTGCTTGTGCAGAGGAGAGTCCCTGAAGTCTTTGAGATAGCAGTGTGTGAGAAGAGGGATATTTATACAGGTGTTTTGAAGTTCCATGCACTTTGAGTTGTTTTGGAATTTGCAAGTGTACACTTGCAATCTGCTCGGTTTCCCCTCCCCTCAGTAAATTTCATGTTTCATCTCTGAATTAATAAGACTTTTTTAATGGGGAAGGGGACTAAAAGTTTACTTTATTAGTCTTTAAAATTTGCACAGGCACCCACCAAAGCCACTCTATCCCTTTCCATGGGTTGAGATAAAGACCAGGAGAGGTCACTCGCTGATTACCATCACAGGCAAAACAGACTCAATTTGGGGATATTAACTGAATGTCTTACTAACAAAATCGAGAAGGGCGAGAAGTAGAAACCTTAAAAACACCTTCTTCCCACCCCTCCCTCCTTCCTGGGCCGTACCTCCCCTCTCCAGCAATGAAGGGAAATGGGGCTTGTGGTCAGTTCATCACACATTCCTGCTGCTGCTGCTTAGGGAGGAGAGTTCCTTCCCTGCTCCACAGGCTGCTGCAGTGTGGGTCACTCTTCCCTGGGTAGTCCTTCAGGCACAGCCTGCCCTGATGGGAGTCCCCCACAGGGTCACCAGTCCTACCAGGAAACCTGCAGTGTGCAGGTCCTTCCAGAACTCTGTCCAGCACAGCTTTCCCTTGGGTTCACAGACTCCTCTCAGGCATCCACCTGCTCTGGTGGGAGCTCCTCCATGGGCTGCAGGTGGATCTCTGCATCCCCTGGGCTGCAGGGCACTGCTGCCTCACCATGGCTGCACCATGGGCTGCAGGGGAATCTCCTCTCCTGCCCCTCCTCCTGCACTGACCTTGGTGTCTGCAGGGTTGTTTCTCTCACATATTCTCACTCCTCTCCTCCCTGGCTGCAGGAACATCTGTGCAGTCACATTTTTTTTTCATTCTTTAATATGTTATCTCAGAGGCATTATTATCATTCCTGATGGGCTCAGCCTTGGTCAGCAGCAGGTCCATCCTGGAGCCAGCTGGAATTGGCTGGACAAGCTTCTGGCAGCTTCTCACAGAAGGCACCTCTTTAGCCCCCTGCTACCAAAACCTGGTGACATAGAGCCAATAAATTACTGCAGTCTTTCCTCTGCTGGTTTGGTTTCAGTACGGTTCTTAACTCAAAATGTGTGAAAAGTCTCAAAAGAAAAAAAGGGAAATGAAAAAACACTTAGGATGTGGTAGAGGATTACAAGATACTATATAGGGCTTGATAGAGAAGGTTCAATAATGATGGGGGGTTTTTTTCCCCTTTCTCTCTGCCAAAAATAATTCTATGTTCTTTTCAACTTGCAACAAAAAATACTTCCCCTGATGGAATCTGTGGTTTTCCTGTAACCTCAATTTTTCCTTCACAGATTTAATTTGAATCAGTCTTATTTCCATCCTATTTAGAAGTGAATCATGTAAGCTAAAGAATCCGGAAAGAAAGAAGGTTTTGATAGTGAAGATGTGGAAGGAATAAATCACCCCTAGATGGAATACCAGCCTTGACAGAAGCAGCATAAGAAAAGGCAGAATGAGACAGTTTTATGAATGTGATCTTGCATGACTGGAGTATAATTGAATTGCTGAAGTTAATGCAGAGATGACTTAGGAGGAATATGGTTTTACTTTTAAGATTTTTAGCAAACATTTCCCCCTACCCTCCCATCATCCTTAATCTTGAAGGTATCTCCTCTGTTTGCAATAAAAAATAGTGTCCAAGTCCTCCCTGTAATGCTGAGTATGGGCAGTTTAAGTCATACACCATGATGGTTAAAGAGGAAAGTAGGAAACCAAGTGATATTCATAGAAGGAATATATCATATAATCTCTGTATCTTTTTAGTTTCTTTATGTCTTAGTCCACTTGCTTTCTTATAATATGGAGAGAAAAGATTGAATGAAAAAAAATGTACAGGTTTTATTAGTCGAATGTGAACTTCACTTAATCTAAAACCAAAATGAGCATCTCCCCTATATATTGATGTTCTCCTGTCCTGAGTTCTACTGTGCAACAGTTGTTGAAAAGTGTTTCATAGTGTGTTTAAAATAACCTTTTTGCACTGAGAAAAGAGCTGGTGTAGTTGGCTGATAACACATGAGAGATTTTTAATCTCATGACCAGAAAGCTCTTGTTTGCTTTTTAATTTTGTGTGAAAAAAAAAATTAACAGTATTGCTTTAGCACTTCAGTGCTGGGAAATAGAGGATTGTAACTATTGAAGTAAACATTACCTTTGAACTCTGTTTTTGTCTACCTGTTGAAAGGTTACTGTGTTTGGATTTAGAAATGTCTTTGAAGCTGTATTTGATGAAAGTACATTGTTCAAACTTAGCAGGAGTATTTGTGTGCTTGTGCCTGCCACGTTGTTTCTGTAGTTATTTAACCCAGCGGATCTACAGTACACTTAGAGCTTAACTTAGATTTGCATTAAAATCTGGTTTTATCTTAGCAAGATTTGCAGAACACTAACAGGGTAAGATAGTGCTCAGGCACATGCATTTAGAGTCCTGGAAATTTTTCCCAGAGTATTATTATGCTTCCTTACATATGTCACGTTGAAATTAAGTGTTGCAGATGAAAATAGATGCTGAATGCAGCATATTATTCATTTTACATTCTTTGTCCTCTGTATGCACTTTCTTAATATAGCAATCTAGTTTAGTATATCCACTATCTGTGAGGTAACTGTAGGTGAGCCTGTCCTGCTTTACACATGAGCATTTATCACTCTGATACTGAGAATATCTGAGCACTTTACAGGTTCTGTGTAAGATAATGAATGAATCTAGTTCAGGCTATTCTAAACTTGCCACTGATAATACTTGGTCACTTCTTTGCCCTTGCTGTGAAGGTGGTAACCTCCTCATGTTCTGTGCCTGGAGTTTGTAATCTCATAAAAAATATCCCCAACTTAAATTTCTAGGGTGAAGTTAAGGCTCACAGATGACAAAAGTTAGTCAACTATTCATTAAAATTCATAAGAATAAGAGAGGTTACAGTTTTAAGTTATTAGGGTAATACAACTAAACACAAAGAATAAACTTAATAGGTAAATGTAATTTGCTGATTAAATGTATCTAAAATTTTGTTTCTGTAGTAAGAACACTTAAAAAATAACTTCCCCCTGCCACACAGCAGTTGTTTAGAGGAGCATAAAGGAGCAGCACTTAGAATTTGACTTTTTTGTCCCATCCAGCCATTAGAATGGCTCTTTGGAAGTCTGTTGGAGACTTTGAGAGTCTCTCTGTGTTATTTACAGTGATTTGTGGGAACAGCTAGGCAGGAATTTCTCCCCTCAGCAGAGTACAGTGCCTCCATGGGCATGGCAAGCAGGTGAGGAAAATGAGGATTAAGGCTTCCCTTGCCAAGCAGCGTTTTGTATTAGCAAATCTTCATGGTGTTGAACTTGCCAGTCTTGTCTCTGCTGTTTATAGGTGTCGAGCAAATCCTGTCAAAGAAAGCTCATCTCTCACCCATTTGCACTGGGGAGTGCTGAATTCGATGCTTTAAAAATCACACTGCTTGCTTATGAAGTAATATTTACGAGTTTGTTTTTATCTCGTTCAGGGAACAACATATGAATTCACTGGACCAGCTGTTACCTTGTGAGTAGCAGAACAAATAACATGTCCATGCTGACAGCTTGAAGCCTTGTGAGGACAAGCAGTTTGCCTCTTGTGAAATGCTCTTCTGTCGGCCTTTTTTAATACTGGATCACGTCACTTGCTCTAAAAGGGACACCACAGTCCCTTTGTCACATTCCAGAGGGAAAGGGTTTGCAGATGTGTAAGCAGGCAGATTTCCCTGTGTGAGGCATCCCCGCTTGCAATTTGGAGGGGTTTGTTTGCATTTATGGCTTCATAAATAATGTTTCCTGGCTGTTCTCAGTAATTTGAAACTCCATCTTCCAGGTGTAAATTAAAAAGAAAGGAGGATTTAAAAGCTCCTTTCTGTTACTCCTTCCTAAATTTGTTTATTTTCAGCTCTGTACGGAAAGCGTACCCATTAATAACTTTCCTGTCCACAATGTGAGTGTGAGGAGTGAAGGCTTTGTGCATTATCAGGTTGACTCTTCTGACCTTGGTAATTACTAATCTATGCAATCGGCCCTTTTCTGAGCCTTTGTCAGCCTGTTTAGCGTTTTATTTATTTTATTGGTTTCTACAAGTCCTGAATAAGGAAAAGGGGATTTAAAGAGAAAACACACAAAAAAATAGTAATAATAAAAAAAAAAAACTCTGTTTATTCTTAAGAGGTGGAGGTCTTCTAGAGGGGAGCTGGCTTGCAGAGGGGGGGAAGACAGTATTCTTATGCTAATCCAGGCTCTGGATAAGGAGCAAAGCAGCCGTGCAAACAATGGAAGTGGAGCCAGAAAGTCTGCGCTGCAGTCTAGCACGCCTTGAAAAGCCTTGAAAAGCATGTCGGGCCGGGCGCCTTGGGCTGCCGGGAGGGGCCGCGCTCCGCGGGGCTGGCGCCTGGCCAGCGCTCTCGGAAAAATCCTACCTCCTGGAAAACCAGAGTTAAGGCTGCAGAAGGCGAGAGGAAGAGGGAGAAAACTACTCTTTTTTTTTTTTTTTTTTTTTTTTTTTTTTTTTTTTTTTTTTAATGTTAGAAAAGCTAACCCCCCAAACTCCCCGTGTTGAGTGAGTTGTCTCAGCTTTGTTTGCTGATGTTTTGTACCAAAAATTGAAATTTCCGAGGTGATGCGTCTTTTAAATAGTCGCCACGTTTTCTAAACGTCGTGCAGGAGAGAAGTTAGCAGCTGGAGATGAGCTTACACCTCCCTCCAGTGGGTGAAGTGCTCGGGGCTGGGCTGGGACACCTCCTCTCCTGGGACACCAGCTCCTGTCCCTGGGAGTCCGGCTCCTGTCCCTGCTCCTCCTTCTCTGGGACACCAGCTCCTGTCCCTGCTCCTCCTTCTCTGGGACACCAGCTCCTGTCCCTGCTCCTCCTTGTCTGGGACACGGGCTCCTGTCCCTGCTCCTCCTTCTCTGGGACACCGGCTCCTGTCCCTGCTCCTCCTCTGGGACACCGGCTCCTGTCCCTGCTCCTCTCCTGGGACACCAGCTCCTGTCCCTGCTCCTCCTCTCCTGGGACACCAGCTCCTGTCCCTGCTCCTCTCCTGGGACACCAGCTCCTGTCCCTGCTCCTCCTTCTCTGGGACACCAGCTCCTGTCCCTGCTCCTCCTTGTCTGGGACACGGGCTCCTGTCCCTGCTCCTCCTTCTCTGGGACACCAGCTCCTGTCCCTGCTCCTCCTCTGGGACACCAGCTCCTGTCCCTGCTCCTCCTTCTCTGGGACACCAGCTCCTGTCCCTGCTCCTCCTCTGGGACACCAGCTCCTGTCCCTGCTCCTCCTTCTCTGGGACACCGGCTCCTGTCCCTGCTCCTCCTTCTCTGGGACACCAGCTCCTGTCCCTGCTCCTCCTTCTCTGGGACACCGGCTCCTGTCCCTGCTCCTCCTTCTCTGGGACACGGGCTCCTGTCCCTGCTCCTCCTTCTCTGGGACACCAGCTCCTGTCCCTGCTCCTCCCCTGGGACACAGAATGTCACTGACATTGCAGGCAAAAGCACTGCTTTGTCCAACCCTCTTTCTTACTGATTGAATACAGTAAGACCAAAAATACAGGCTGTATTCTATTTTTCTTTAGGCATCATGAGATCGAAAATGTACTCTTTAAGCTCCAGATAAAAACCCAGTTTTTGCAGAACTCTTCTTCCTCTCAAGTTCCATGATTTGCATAATCACCTTCGCTTTGGAGGCATAAAGAAATTGTGAATTTCTTCCAGGTTGGGCAAAGGTTATAAATGTAGCAGAAGCAAGCCAAGATCATGGGAGCTAAGTAAAATAAGTGCTTACCCTGTCAGTTTGTTAATCTAGGGATTTTTTATTTTTTCTTTACATAGATCAATGAATAACTGTCCTTAAATTATGAAAAGAATACTGTAAGGTTGAGAAAACACTCATTAGTCTTCATAGTGCTGAAAGAGATGTTGCATATTAGAAACTCTTTCTATGAAAGCATTTGTGATTTTGGAGGCACTGGTGCACTTATTTTAGGATCCTTTTTCCACTTCTGAAAGTGTGAGCAAACGTATATTCGGGATTGAGGCCCAGCTTTTTCCTTTCCTCAGCCCAGGTATATTATTTGTGTTGAATTATGGAAACTCAGAGCCAAAAGTGTGATGAGTCTCTTAGGCAGTATAGTATGACCATTATATTTTAAATAATATTTACGTGTAAAACTTCTAACAGTTTTGATGATTTTTTTTTCCCTTGCTGCTCATGTTTGGTGAACGAAAGTATGTTTCTTATGAACAAGATCTAAAAGGTTTAAGTTATGATTCCCCATTTGGAGTTATTACATTTAGAGGTGGAATGCATTACATGTGGAGACTTTTCTCCTTTTTCACATTGACTGGTATGACAATAAGGAACTAGCAAAAATGATAAATAGATCATAAAAACATATGAGAAGGATAGCTTCTGGGTAGAATAGCAGAGGTTGATGTCATTTATTGTGGAAAGAGCATGGATGTCCATCTGCTAATTGTCTTAAGGGCAGAAACTCTAAGCCAGCTAATCACCAAAGTGAAGGAACTGAGAAAAGAGGGAAATGGGTCAAGATGGAAAAAAAAATTGTTTAGTGAAATTTTCTCTGAATATGTTCAAACGAGAGAATATCATGTTTGTAACACATTAGGATATGTCTGAATACCTGATTGCAGTGGGAGAACAATTTTGCTGAATGTCATTGCAGTTAATTTAATTGAAGAAACTTTGTAGCAGTTAGTTAATTGGAGTAGCAGAGTAACAGCAAGAGGAGCATTCGGGAGTCCAGTGAGTGGCGTCCCCAATTACCTAATTTTGCTGGGCATGGTAGAAAGCAGCTAGGCTTTAATTTCTTCACAGTTAACAACTTTGTTTATGAAACAGACAGATATATCATAATTTAGTACTTTGGCTTCTAAATTCTGCTGTGATGTACACATTTGATATTTGACAGGAGTGGCAAATATTCCTTTCAGGAGTTATCTGTGGGTTTTGGTGGCTTTTCCCACTGGTCAGAAATAAGAAGTCCTTTTCTAAGACTGTGAGCTCCCTTGCTGCAAAAAACCTGTTAGGGTCTTGTGGTTTTTTTGAAGGAACAAATGTGTTGCAATCCATGTGTGGTTATATATGTACTATAGAGAGGACTAAAATTTAATTTTTCAGTGTTTGAGAAGTATACAGTACACACAAATGTGCTTTATTTATCATTTCAGATTTCACTTCAGTTTCTAGAAGGAGAAAAGACCTTTGGATAATTTACACAGTCTCTTGGCTTTTAAATGTATGCAATCAGGAATAGTTTTAAATAATTCTTAGACAATCCACAGGTCACGGGAATTATTTCTGTGAGTTTGAACGGATTAGTGACTAAACAAATAGGGCCTTACGTGAAGTTGGTTTTGTTGATGGCCATGTAGCCAGCAGTCTTCTCCATCAGCTGTAGGATTTCTTGACAGATTTTGGGGGTGGATTTACCTTGCTTGTTTAATTTAACATATTTGACAGCGCTCGAGCATAGGTGGTTTGAGTGTTTCATTGTGACGCTTTTCTACAATTTGTGTGAGCATGCCTTGCAATAGAATAATAAAAACATATTTAAAAAGTAGGTTTGTACAAGTATTTGACAATTCAATACACAATCTGAAACCTTCTTCTTGTTATGGGCTTGGTTAAATTTGACTGTTTGACTTTGGATGAACTGAAGCTACTGTAGTTCTTTTTGTATTAAGAATATTGAAATGTAATCCCAGATCAGTCTATTCCTGTCCTGACACCTGTAGCTACATGAGATTGTGGCCTTTGTGAACTGAAGAGTAATTAAGTTTTTGGACTCTATTTAGTCTGAAAATCTGCCCTACAACCTTCTTCTAAGCAGTGGTTAGGAATTGTCTTCTAATTTCTGATCTAAATGAATTTTAATGGCTAATCCATACCTAGTTGTTGAACCAGTAATTTTCTTAAGGTTGAATAGCTGTGTGTCTGTCATGGTGTTTATTTCTGTTACATTGTCACAGTGTAATTTACCCATCAGTTTTAACTGTCTTAATTGTATTATTTTCTTTTCTTTTTACCTCTAAATGTCTTTCTTTCCTTGAGATAGTATCCTTCTAGATGGATGTTGAATATATCAATCACATTGTCTCTGTGCTGTTCATGCCTTACTGTTTTCCCTGGGAAATTTCCCTGAGAAATATTAGAAATACTATTTGTGTCTTTCTTCCAGCCACATCACACAGATGTGTCTGATGTTCTGTAATCAGTTGGTGTCTTTGGACATAACCATCTCTTATATATGAGCTTCCAGTCTGTGTGAAACAGAAATTCCTCAGAGTCACCAATATGCATGACTTTCCCAATTTCATGCTGTTGTACTTTATTCCATTTCTGTTACTTGAGTTCTTCCCATGATCCAAATCTTCCTGCCTAAAAACAACACTCAGCTGAACTGACAATTTATGTTTGTCAGCATTTTTTTTTAAATTTTTGCTTTCTGTGCTTAGTTCATTAATGAAAAGGCTGAGTATTCTTCAGTCAAGCTGAATCAAGAATCAAGGTCCTCAAATGCCATTTGAACTAGGCTACTAATCTCTCTTCTTGAAACTACTTGTCTGCCCTGTAGTGAATTCTTTACTGTTCTTATAATCCTTCTTTTCTTCATCCAAATGAGTAATTTTCTTTGTGGCACCATATCAGGTTTTTTTTCATAATCTTCCAGGGAAATTGTTGTTGCACACTGACTTAGACTGACAGTTCACTTTATCTCTGGCATTCTGTTCATCTCCAAGTCCTGTCCAAAACTGTACCTGTGATTGAGATAATATGCTTACTGTTACCTAAGTTGCTTCTTGCCCCAGTTACACATCAGAGAACCTTTTACTAAGTTTGATTTGTTGTGTTTAAATACATTAACTTGGTGCTACATGTACTGCTGCAAACGGTTTGAAATATCTTGTCTGTTGAAACGGATTGTGTGTTCTAATTCTTGTGAAGTCTGAGATTGACATTTTTCCATGTGTTCCGCTTATACAATACTGT
The DNA here is from genome assembly GCF_965231275.1 of Zosterops lateralis. NCBI lineage: Eukaryota > Metazoa > Chordata > Aves > Passeriformes > Zosteropidae > Zosterops > Zosterops lateralis. Next base: position 1,923,917 of record NC_139768.1, read on the forward strand.
CTTCGTTGTTACATTCAGCACTATCATTCTTTATTGAAATTTGGAACAGCACAGCTCACTTGGTTTGGGGATCATGCTGTTAAAAATATTACATAGCCACATCTAAAGAGCAGTTACACTGAATTCCATGCTTTCAGAGTTGGTTTGGGCCATATGGCAGATCCTGCACACTTCAGCTTATATTTCTGGAGTCATACAGAACATAGGGCTGGACTGCTGTGATAGTGAATTCACTGCTGAGTTCTAGTTCAGAAAAAAACCCACAGTTTCAATAATAAAAGCATTTTCTTCAATAAACTGCTACTAGAAAGGATAATGAAATACAGTGCAAAAAAAATCAGGTGTTACCATTGCTGAATTAATTACTTTCTAGTGGATTATAGTTGAATGCTTCTTTATGGCTACAATAGAAAAGAGATAGAGAACTTCAAAATCAACAGATTGGCTTATGGGTTTGATTCTCTTCAGCATAATTCTGTTGGCAGAGTAGCATTCCAAGTGTTAATTGGTGCTTTAATATATTTGAAGGGGTTATTTAATTGTGTCATTCTAAACTGTTTTATCAGGCAAGTTTTGGAGAAATACCAGCTGATGCTCTTTCAATTTTGTGCCTTAGCCAGGACTGCAGTCTTCCTTTTTAATAGGAGTCTGGAAGGGTATTTTTTGTTGTAAAATGGGGAATTAGAATTTGTTCTCTTTGATTTTTATTACATGATTTTATATATATGTGAAAAGGGAAATATTACTGGAAGGAAAATTGAGGTATAAAATACTGGTGGAAAGCATTATTTTTTGAATAGGCTTGGACAGCATTTCTGGAAACTACCTTAGAGTGTGTCACTGAAACAAAAAATCACCATGAAATTGGAGTGAGTTGCATTAAAATGGTTTATTTCTTCTTTTTTTTTGGTAACATGCTGTGTGGTACAGTGGCAAATACATGTTCCTGTGCCAGTGTGCCCTCTGGTGAACTGAGGGGCAAGTTTTAAATGCTCCTACTCTTGCAATGTACAACAGTGCAAATACATATTCCTTCTGAAACTGGACGAGACAGAAATTATTTCTAAAATTACTTTAAACAGACTGTTACTGAGATTTATTTGGTTCTGCTTGATAGAATACTGTAAATAAAGCCTTTGTTGTTATTGCTGCATAAAGCTGTTGGCAGTTTTCAGCTTGGACATGTTTTATTGAGGATTGCAACTTCATTGCCATTGAAAGCATTAATATTTATGCATTTACGTTGCTGGCCTTATGTTTTATAGCTAGAAGGATGTTTCCTTATTAACTGTCAGAATTGGTGCTGTGTCTTGTGCATGGGGAACACTAAAGAATAATATTTTTGCTGTCCCATCACTTTTCCCTCTGCTTGGCCAGGAAGTTTAATTCGAAGTTCCCGGTGCTCCAGATATTTGCACAATGCACAATTCTCAGTCCATCCCACCACAACCTGGCAATAATCCTGGCTGCTGTGGTGCTCAGGGTGCCTGGCTCCCTCTCTCTTTGTGGCTGCATTAGGGAGAAGTCAGAGACGTGTGAAAAGTAGGCCAGGGGTCGGGGCGGCGCGCTGTGCCCGCCGAAATTGGAAGTGATGGACACCTCCCGCCTCAGCCGCTAATTTGCCTCCATGTCAAATGCCTCCAAAGGCTCATTAAAATGAAAACTCCTCGGGTCTCACCGACAGACAGATTGAGTTATTGATGCTGGAAACAGCCACCAACAGTAATTGCTGCCCAGCCCCGAGCGAACGCCCCTTCTGGCATTCATGAGCCGTGCCAGGCTGACAGGGGTCAGGGGGGTCAACCCTACCCAAAAGAGGCCGAGGGGAGGCAAAATCAGGGCTCTGTTCATCTTTGTGCAGCTTTGCTTTTGTTGCAAGGAACTGTTGAGGTGTTCAAGCTGCTTTTTAGTCCTTTGAGGCCCAATTAGGCTCCCCTTGTGCATCACCATTGAAAAGCTCTGCTGGCAGAACGTGACCGCAACTGCTGCAGTCTGGAAAAGTGACTTCTTACTCAGTTTAGCTGTCTTAGCTGTGTGTTCCCCCACTGCACAAGAGTGGAATTATGGTTTATTTGTGGAGCAAATGGAGTATGGATATGGTAGTATAGTTTTTCAGGAGGAATTAATTTGCACTCAGCTTGGGAATCTGAGATTTCACAATTTTGAATTATGGTTAGTGTTGTCTTGTTGTTGTTTTAAAGATGCAGTACTCTTCTAGGAGAAAAAAGTAACAAGAGAAGTATATTAAGTAACCAAACTAACTGTTAAATTTAGTACAAATTTGGTTTTCATCCAGCAGAGAGGCTGGGGTCTTTCTGCAATAAAGATTCTCTACCAGCAGTTTTCAATAGGTGGCCTAACATGGTGTTACTGTTTCCCACCCAGTATTATGGGAAGTCACCACTTGAGTTTAATTTTTATGGAAAATAATTTAAAGAGATTTTCATTTCTGTAAAGAAAATAGTTTTCAAACAGATTTAGATGTTAAATCTGTTGAGTACTACCTCTAACAGCTATATGCAAGTCTAAAATTATATGTCTGTGACCAGTGAGTTGACATACCTAATATTTTTTATAGGAATGTAAAAACATCCCTGTGGGTTGTTACCAAAAGTTTGTATTTCAGAAGAACCCTGTTATTCAGTTAGATAGTAAATACAGTTAATGTTTTCAGTTACTAATGTTAATAAACACATGAGGGTTTTTTGTTGGGTTTGCTGGTTGTGCTCAGCAGGATGACCACCTTGAGGGTTTTTTCCTTGCTTCAGAAATACATGAAGTTTTTAACCATTTTGTTTCATTATGTTTTCCAGGAAACAAAGGTGGAAAAGCTACAGCAGCATCCTTGCAGTCTGAATCCTGTATTAGGCTTCACTGGGCAGACTGAGCTCAGCACTGGTCAAGCTGAGGGGCCGGTGCCCTGCACAGGAAGGGTTAAAAGTGAACAATGACTCGATTGAGAGTTCATGAGCAATTGCTTGGAGCCTATCTGCTTATCATCCTCCATGTTCAAGGTAAATATGAGCTAGGTGAAATGAGGTTACCTTTCTGATTGGTAACAGAGTTGTGTATTTTCCAGTGGTTGAAGTAGGATATTTTTCTTTTGGAGTTTCTTTGACAGGTGACTTTTCTGGCCTGATGTGCTATGTGGATGCTTCCCTAAAAAGTAGGACATTGTAGCAGTCATTCGTTGTAGTATAGATTAGGTCTATTTTAGCAAATACTTAATTACAAACAATGCCAAAAATGCCTAGTATGCCATGGAGCAAGTTGGATGAGCAGCAGAAGTGAAGGTTTGACTTTCTGGATTTCAGTTCCCTCTCTGTGTGAATATTTGATCCCTTTAACTTTACCCACTGAAGAACTTGCAGTGTGCAGTTCCCTACACCTTCTGATGCTCCCAGCAGCCCAGAGGTAGTTTGGCATAATTAATTTAAATTAACTTGCTGTGCCTACTTGATGGGCCAAGGTGAGCCTATGGACTATTCACAAATACCCTAATTTTTAATTAGTGAAGATACTCGTTTGTGTGTCTGTTGTCTTTCCGTACCCCAATTATCAAAAACTTCTGGAAATCCAGCTACCATTAGAACTTTAACTCCTCTGTCAGACTGGGACAAATTGCAAAAATAAATATGCAGCAGTGCCCTGCATGTCCAGCAGGCACATATGCATTAGTCAATATTTATCATTTTACTCATAGGCAATAGCAACTGAAGGATAATTTTTTCTCTCTAGATACAAATAGAAATAATGATACAAATATACAGGTCTTCTAGTGGCTAAAAATTAAATTACATTAACTCCTTCCATGATCATGGTGATTAATAATAGTTCAGTAAATGACTTCTAAAAAGTAATATAGATAAATTAAGTTTAAAGCCTGAACAATATTTTTCAGCTTCAAAAGAAGAAATTGCCTTATCTTAGAAATTTTCCTGACTTTTAAATCAATACTGAGGGAGTTCTGAAAGCCATGGAAAAGCTGAGCTTATTGAAGTGTTGTAGGTTCTTTGCAAGTTACCTGAGGGCTTTTCTTCAAATATAGAAAATGTGCTTAATTTCCAGGGGTGGTGAGGAAAAAGCCAGTAAAGTCTCTCTGCTTTTCCCTAAATTTGTGGGGGAGGAAAGAATTAAGATCATATTCATAAAGCATTTGAAACTTTTATAGGAAAGAGACAATCTAAAGTGAAAACTTGAAACAGATGAAAAAGTTTCGGCAAGGAAAATACACACTGGATTTTAGAAAAATTCACCATAAAGCAATCAGCAGAGGTGAAAAAGATTCATTAGGAAGAACTGAAGAGAATTTTTGTGATTTACAGAAAGAGGAAAGAAAAGCAGAGAAAGTAGAAACCTGTGTGTGTACTTGCAGTGTCTGGCATCCAGCTTAATGGTTTGCTCTGTTGGCTTTTTTTTTTGGAGGCTTCTTCAGAATGTTAGGAATTTCAGAGCTTACCAAGACCTGAGAGAATGATAAAAGCAAGTATGTCTGTATAGCTGCATGTATATATACATACCAGATTTCCTAACAGGCAACTTGAAAAAGCAAGTGGCTGCATGTGTTGATTACTGTGAAAATATTCTTACAATAACAAGAGAAACCAGAGGCAATTCCATGGCATTGGGGAATAGCTGCAGTTTCTCAGGTTGGTGCTGTGCAGCACAGGGGGGCAGTGGTTACCCTTTGGGTTGTATCTTTACAGCTTTGGGACTTCTTCACTTGCTTTGAGAAACAGTCAGAAATAAGCCTGGGTTGTAGATGGCCAGATTGAATAGCAGCCTCTTCAATTAAATCATTTTGTATTTCCTTTCTTGCTGTGGAAGGCCTTTGCAGTAGCTTTAAGTCCATGACATGCACTACATCTTCATCCACCTCCTTTTTCTAATCTAAGGCAAGAGGTTTTGGGCTTCAGCTGCACTTGTGGCTGCACTGAAGAGGCTTTGTCTTCCCAGCAGTGCAGGGTTTTCATACACAGAACCAGTTTTACTTCTGAGCAGAGTTCCTTCTTTGTTGTTATAGTGCATTGATGAGCATGTCTTATCAATATATGGAGCAGTAATAAAGTGCTTAACATCCACTTAAACATGTTCTCATAAATTTGGGACTTAATTGCTGGAAGTTTCCTTCCCTTGTGGTTCATCACACCTTTATGAAGTCTTCAGAGACACCAGAGAAGACCAATATTTTGATCCTTGTAAATTAGTTGACTAAAAATGTATTAATACCACTCTGATATGTATGAAGATATATTAAAAGTCAAATTTAAAAATAATTAGTGTCAATATTAAATATTAAAATGGACTTACAATTGCCACTGTTTGTTAGTGAACTAAAAAAACCCAACTGTTGATTTCATTTTACTGCTCTAATTACTTTTATTCAAATATTTGATCTAGAGAAGGTATATAATAAGATACATTTTAAAACCTTTATGCATTTTCTCAATTTCAGATGAAGTAATTAATTGAATTTGAATATATAAACTAATCTGAAACAAAATTCTCAAAGCCATAGAAGGAACTTAGAGTTGTCAGTAGCTGATTCATTACTTGAATACACTAGTTTTGTTTACTGGTGGTTTCCCCATTTAATGGCTGCATCTGTCTTTAAAACATGGGCAGCAACCATGTTCCAATGAATTTGTCTGATTAAAGTTCTTCCAAGGGTTTATTAAAAGTTGATCTATTTCTTTATTAGAATTTTGCTTTTAGTTTTAAGTAACTAAAGTCCATTTAATTTAAATTAGAATGCAGTGTACTTTTTTTTAAGGAAAACATATGAAATTTTCATATCTCTGGCTTTTATATTGAGTGCCTAAAAACAGAGCAGTGTTCAGAAGTGACATTTGGGGAAGGGAAGTGGGAGCAGAGGCTGAGCTCTGCAGGTTGGGAGGCAGAGGAGGCAGGGGCTGCCTGTCTGTGTTTGAACACTGGTGCAGCTCCTGGGAGAGCTGGAAGGGCAGGAGAGAGTTTTAAACCAGTAGTCTGGGAAAGTGCTGTGATTTTTAGGAACCAGTTCTGCTAGATGGAGCTACCTCTGACATGCCTGGTCTTTGGAGATCACAGCCTTGATACATAAAAAAAGCACTATAGGAGAATTATGGTTAGAATGCCAAACACAGAACTTGTAGAAGCATTTAAGATCATTTCTTAACAGAATGTGTTAAATCACTGTGAAAGTTTGTGATAGGCAGAAAGGTGAAATCTGCTTACTTGGAGTGGGGGATTTTGCAGTATGTGCATCTTAAAGCAAGAAAAAGTAATTTAGAACTACCACATCAAAATATCAAGGTATGTCTTTTTCATAAGGAAGGAATATCCAACATAAAGAGCACTGGTACAACTTTCATCTTTGATGAAAAGCCCCCAGTTTGTGTCAGCACCAGCAGGAAGGCTGGTGAAGGGGCTCTTTTGACAAAGATTCTTGTTACTTAAATATTGAATTTCTTGGAGTTTGCAAGCATGTATCAGAGTAGCTACAAAGAAATGCCTCTAGCATTGTAGTTCTGCTAGGACAAATCCCTTTAAAGGATAATGTAGTGTGGAATAGAAATGTTTTTATAGGCAACACCTATATTATGAATTCAGAGAGCTATCAAACAACTTGACTGCTATAGGCCATACTGGACCTTTATTTGTGGAGAAATAGAGGATGCAATTAAGTAAGAAACTGTAAGCATAACTTGGCTTTTGTATTTCTCTTCTTTCACTTACTGCTGCCTCTGCATTTCACAGAGCTGGTTTTTTATGGGTCACACAAATCTTTTCTTACATCAGAAGACTTAATGAAATTGTATCTGTATCCTGGCATTGAGTTGCAAGCAGGTTAACTTGGGTTTTAGTGATTAGTAACACTGCAGTGTCACACACGGGACATTTTTAAGATTTATCCATGTTAATATTCATATTTGAAGCATGCTTTCAAGTAGACTTAGATTTCTAACCTGGTGAGATTTTTAATATCCTGTGCTTCTTTGAAATACATTTTATAGTCTTAAGTTATTTTCTGTGATTGGAAGAAGTAGTGCTTTGAATAATTTATCAAAGGCTGGCTATGATATATTGTCAGGCGTTGCTCTGCTTCAATAATTTCCTTTTTATTAACTTTTGAAAATTTTATTTATTTTATTAAAATAAAGCTTAATTTTAAGCAAAAAACCCTTAAAGTGTTGTCCTGTCTGTAACAGTTGTTCACACTTCTAGAAATGTACAACACATGCAGTGTGTGATGGAGCAGAGCAAAAGACAAAATCAGAGCTTGAATTCCCATCAGCTTTTTTCTCATCAGTGTCACACCCTGCAGTGAAATTAGGGGTATGTCCCACCATTACTCTGATATTTCATTGAATGTTGTAACTTTGTAATGCAATAAAATACACGTTACAGAGCAGTTTGAATGTTTAGAAGTCTATGATTCTGGGGTTCTCAAGGATGGATAAACAGGCTAGAAGTGATCCAGGATGTTGAACAAGCCCCCCAGTGTGTGATAGCTCATTTGTTGCTCATATATATATTATTTTGCCCCACCAGCTCTGTGCAGTTTGCAGGTGGAGGTTAGGAAGGAGTGGGAAGGAAGCTTTGCTGTGCCTGAAGTCTCTGGGTGCTGCATTTCAGTGCACAATACCTGCACTTACACCTTTGAAGGTTATGTGAGATTTGTGTGTCCTGAGCTGTACTGCAGAGTGACAACAGCAAGTGTCATGGAAAAGAAGAGATTAATTACATCATCAAGATCCCTAAAAAATGGTCCTCCTTTTCCTTCTCCTGCTCCCAGGGGGAACATGCAGCAGTGTGAGTGTCTCAGAGCTGGAGTCTGAGGGTGGGGACATAAACCTTGGAGCAAGATGTTCTTTAGGCCTATGCTTAGTTCTCTCTTGTTCATTTACTCAGTATCTATTAACCAGGAAAAACAGCAATGAAACATCCTGGGAGCTCAGGGCCTTCCTTTGCCCTCTTAACATCAAAGGTGGATGTAAGCCAAGTCTTTGCACACTTGACTCCCATCTCCATATCCAGCAGCTGTAAGGTGGACATTAATCTGCCTTGAAATGCTGAGGATGAATTGCAGTACTACAGTAAAGGATACAGTTAGTTATCCTAGGTGGAGGCAATTAAAAACTGGTTCTTGTAGTCATCCCAAGCATCTTCAAAATTTTCCTCTTCTCTTCCCTGGGTACTCAAAATCCTGTCTAAGAAGAGTTCTGCTTACAGTCTTAGAAAGTAAAAATACAAGAGTGAAGTGGTTTGTGTTTTTTTCTCTGTTCTTTCTGCAATTCAACTATTACCTGTAACATGAAAGCAGGCTACTATAGAGTTTCACATTATAAAAATAATGAAATTGTAGTCTGTTCTTGCTTTGAATAAAAATCTTTGCCTATAAAAACTGAACAAATGACAAAGATGCTGCTTCTTTGAGAATGCAGTTATCTGTTTTGGATTTTATATGGTATGTGCTTTTCATAAATCTTACTATGCCATCCATCTTAGTAAATGAAGAGGGAAAATGTATTTCATGTCACTTTTAGTATAAAAAGTTGGTATACCTGTGGTCATGCTTCAGTGTTAGTTTACAGAGAATTATACTGCTTTAAAAGATGCCAGACATGCACAAAAATGTTCTTTGTGTTCTGAACTAGGAGAAGCTACTTTAAGAGTTCCTTCGATTTCTCCTCAAATAAACTGAAAAAACTGCATTACACTGCTGCATTGGACAGTGCACTAGGTGTGCTGTATTAACCAGATGAGGAACTCTGCTATTCTCAGTACAGTAGGACCAAATTTCACAAATATTCCATTGGCACTTGTCTAAATGACATAGTGGATGTTACAGTAGAGTGATGCAGAGGGCTGTATCTGCACAAGGTTTTATTCAAGTTTTTCTGGACATGTTTCAAGCAAGGTACAACAGGACACTAGGTAGTATTTCTAGAATAAAATTATTAACTCAGATTTGTACCATAATATTCTCATCACTTTACAGCTCACATTTGCTAGGTTTGACAGGAAACCCAAGAATCTGTTCCAAGAGACTGTGAGTTTCCTGGTCAGGTTTTTTTTCCTTAGAAAAACTGAGTTTTTTATGGTAACCTCCTTTTTTTTTTACTAATAACTGAATTTGTAAAAGCTTCTGCTGGTCCTGATTGGCTGCTGGGTTATCAAACCTCACACAGAGCCTTGCTGTGATCTGTATCAGTGCAGGTGGTACTTTGTTCACAGCTCTTCTATCTGCATTTGGTTCATACCTTGAGGATTTGGAGCCAAGGTGGTGGACAGAAAGAGATTTCCTGTTGGTAAAATTGTGCATGATAAAGCTGAGGGAGAGGGTAAAGATGTTCTCATCTCATACATTAATCACATAGCGTGTCCCAAATGAGGCAGATAATGTTCATCATTTTTGTCCTGGATGTTCTTCGCTAGGAAGGAAACAGATGGATTTTCTTCGGAGTGCCTATGTTCACAAAAGTACTTTATTAATATGAACAAGAGCAAATGGTGTTTAACTCTGCTACTGTTGAAAAACTGAGGGCTACTTGGAACATGATGTAGCCCTGTTTCTATTCTGTGAAAGCTCGTTTGGATGGATGTTCGTGTCATTTACTGAAATTTAATTTGCAAACAAGACTTACTTTAGCTGTGTTTTGAAGTACTAATGCATACAGACATCAAAAAAACCAAGAGATTTTGGAGTTATTACCACTCTTCCATGAGACTGTGAATCTATAAAAAATAACTTCAGAAAATTAGAAAATTGCATATTAAGTGTGTTCAGTCATGCATAAAATTATTCTTGTTGTGGTTATCAAGCCGTCAGCGTTTTGGTTTTCTAAATACATGAATGAGAGAAGCTTTCTTCAGAAAATTCTAACCAGTTACACCACTGCTTTCCTGCCCTACCTCAAAAAGAGAAGATATCTTTCTTTTATATTGATTATGGTTGGAAGAGCTGCTGTTAAGGTACAAAATATGTCAGCTAGGTATTTCTAGAATAAAATTATTAACTCAGATTTGTACCATAATCTTGGGAGAGGAGATTGCCTTGTTTGCTTCAATTATAAATATAATTATTGTCATGGTTTGCCTGTAAAACTCTTGATCAGTTGTCAAAGAGGTGCAAACTTTGTTTGTTTTTGGGTTTTTTTTGTGTCCAGGTCAAAAGCCAGACAGCATGCTTCATGGTACAGGAATGAAGACAAATTCTGACCAAAAGAAACAAGCAAATGGAGTAACACTTGCTCCAGAAGACACCTTACCTTTTCTTAAATGCTACTGCTCAGGACATTGTCCAGATGATGCTATTAACAACACATGCATGTAAGTGTTGCATTTGAGATAGAGAGGCTCTTTCAAGAATATAATTTTGGGTTTTGAGAGAGCTGACTACCTCTGGAGGCTGACCAGGGTTCTCTCTGGTGATCTGACCATAATTGATTATGTTCTGTGAGTGCTAAACCCCATGGTCATCTCTGTTTTCACCACACCTCAGAACAATTTGGAACTGGTCATTTTAAGGCCAGCAACTGCTTTGAAGGACAGAGGTTTTAAGTAACCCTGTGGTATTTTATAGCTGGGTGAGTATTAAGTGTCCCAAATCTAAGCTTTCTGACATGACCACCTGTTTGCTTATTTCTTCACCTAGTAGTCAAAAAGGTAGTGTAATGTAAATAACGTGGCCATTTACTGAGAATTCTTCTTGTTGCGTGTTCAGTTGTTACAGACAATGAAGGAAAGGCAGGGGGAAATAAAGAAAAGCCTGTGGACATGTAGAGACAGGAGGAAAGTTTTATCTTGTTTAGGTATAAGAATCCTAACAGACTCGTGCACAGGTCGTATACATTCTTAAGGTGGTGGTTTTTTTTTTTTTTCATGTCCTGAAATGTCCTTATTTTTCTTTTTTTTTTCCTCTCCATTTGCAGTTCCGTGTTCAAGGCCCTTCTGTTTTCTTCCTTAAGAATTTATACACACAGTTGAAAACGTATGGCTTGTTCCTGTACTTTGAGTCTTCACTTTAACATAGGTTTCAGTCTTCTCTAGGGTGTTACTTGGCAGTTTTTGTGGAACCCAAGGAGGTAGAATAAACACTGCTATCTTTTTAAATGTAAACACAGGCAGTAACTTACAGTTTGGAACCGAGAAAATGTTCCAGTATTTAGGTCTTTCAAGCCTCTTGGTATTTATTTATTGGTTTTTATTGCCCTCTAGTGTGTGCAGTCTGTATAGACCTTCTGTCTGACCTAGCAACTGATAGTCCATTATGCTGATAATAAAGCTATTAGTTAAAAACACAGTGCCTACGTGCAGGGTACCTTATGGCATTATTCTTTCCACATCTGCATTTCTTTGAATTAATGTAAATAGATTTTTGGCAAACAAAATTATTTCTAAATTTGTTTTCCTCAGTTTCTGAGGGAATGAGTGAATGTTTGTGAGGAAGCATCCCTGTAGTGTTTTCTATTCGAGAATACTGTGGGGCTCTTTTATTCTCAGACTGGATGGTAACCACTGTATTAAAGAATTTTTCTAGAAGTTTTCATTCAATAATTCTGAATGGGTTCATGGTCAACTAATGGTGGATATTAAATGACAAACATGCTAGTAAAGCACATGTGATGTTTATTGCAGAACCAATGGGCATTGCTTTGCTATCATTGAGGAGGATGAACATGGAGAACCCACACTTGCTTCTGGCTGCATGAAGTATGAAGGTTCAGACTTCCAGTGCAAGGTGAAAAAATGAGATTTATAGCAGTGCCTTACTTTATTTCATTTTTATGCCCCTCCCTTTTTTTATATGACATTCTGAAGATGTTTCTAAAGCAAGTACTGCTGCTCTGATGAGTATAGGAGAAAAACTTCCAAAAGAATTGGGTTTTTTGTCTTAAACTATGTATTTAACATATGGTTAACTGGTTTTGACTAAGCTCAAGACTTTTCCCATGTATGAAATAGCAACTTCAGTAAAAAACATCTATTTCTGTGCAACAAATAAACATTGCATGGAATATAAAAAAAATTGCAAGATCAAAGATAGGCACTCAGAGATTAGATGGTGATGTCTGTCTGCCACGGCAGAGTGATCTCATACATTAAATGATGTGGTTGAAGTGCCTTTTCACTGAACTGGCTTACACTTTGGTCTGTGCTGTGTTGCTGTAGCATCTCCTGTCCCCATTTTAGCCTCAAAATCTAAACATTCACTGAATTTTCCTTCCACAGGACTCGCCCAAAGCGCAGTTACGGCGAACGATCGAGTGCTGTCGCACTGATTTCTGCAATCAGGATTTGCAGCCAACCTTACCACCTCTTGACAGTACAGGTAAACACCTCCTGTGTGCTCACACTGCTAAGAAATGCTGTGTGGGTTCTGTTCTTCCTCATCAACAGGAGAAAATGTAATTACAGTATTGCACAGGTCTGTTTTTTCCTTACTAAGTAATTTTTATATGAAGAGCTGTACTACACTTCATTTTCTATTTTCAGTTTTCCTTTTTTGCCACTTTCAAGTTAATCTTTCCTTCAATCAGTCACTCATGGCATTTTTATTCTTGTTCTTAGTGTGTTCATATCTTGACTGCATGTGATCTTCTGATATGTTTTTATTCTGTTTCCACAGTCTGATCTCTTTTTAAAATGTTGTTCTTCATCGCTGCTGTGCTTTTACCATTATGAATGCCATCATAAAAAAAACCTATTCAGACCTTGTTAACACATCTTTATTGGAAATTCATTCTCTTCTTTCTGTTGTTCCCAGTAAAACCAGTTTGTTTTCATGCACTTACTCATTCATTGCTAGGCAAGTTGTACTGGTCTAACTGTTGCTTTATATCTTCCCAGAATCTTACTGCTCTAAATCCTTAATTTTTATTTCTAACAAACTAGCAAGAGTCAACCAAAACCAACAACTCCAAAATCTCAAGCTAAATCTTTCTTTTTTTTTTTTTTTTTTGTTTTTGTTGTCATCCAACTTAATTTATCTTTACTTTTGTGATATAAATACCTACTTTGATACACAGTATATGAAACCATACCTAAATAAACTGTTTACAATACATGTTTAATTAATAGACTTTGGAAACTCTCTTCTTTTTTTTTTTTCTTTCTATTTTTTCTTTCTTCTTTTTTTTTGTCAAATAGATGGACTTTTTGATGGCAGCATTCGTTGGATGGCAGCGTTGATATCTATGGCAGTCGGCATAATTGTCATGGTCATCTTACTTAGCTGCTTTTGTTACAAGTAAGGAAGCACTTTCTTTATTGGCAACATTTTTAATTTTGCAAATCAGTGTAAACAGAACAGTTATTTTGCAAATGTACTCAGTCATATGTAGCTTGGAAACAATTGTAACTTAATTTCACGTTTCTGTGGGTAGCAGTTTCCATCACTAGGTAAAATGAAATGTTCGTGGCAGAGAATTTCAGTGAATTTGATCCTTTCCTCTGGCTACAAAGTATTTACAGTTTTGTAAGCTACACATCACTTTGATGCTATAGCAGCTGGTAAACAGGAATATTTTCCTGGTTTTTTGCTTTTGGGTCTTCAGTCACTTTCAATAGTTAAATTTCATCTGCCTCTGATATTTTCTGCTGTGTTTCAAAACTAAGTAATTGTCCAGCTGAGCTATGACAAATTCATTCAGGTGTTTATGTCAGCCCCAGCCCTGTGGGGCTGAAGTTTCCCAGGCTTGTGTCAGCCTCAGCTGCTGTGGTTCAGGGTTCTGTCTGTTCATTCAATCCAAAATGCATCACAACAGCTTCTTAACATTAAAAAGCTGTGTAAGTTACATTTCAGGAACAGAAAAAATACAGTAAAATCCACTTCTCTGTTTTTTTCTTTTGAGAAAACGTATCTATATTCAAATAGCTCTTTTTGTAGATCAGTTTTACATATTATAAGTGTTTTGGAGTTCAGCTTAACTTCAGTTACTTTTGCAGGCATTACTGTAAGTCGATGGCAAAGAGGCACTGTTACAATCGTGACCTGGAACAAGATGAAGCTTTTATTCCAGCTGGGGAGTCATTAAAAGACCTCATTGACCAGTCACAGAGTTCTGGGAGTGGGTCAGGACTACCACTGTTGGTAAGTCATAAACTTACCATTTTTCTTCACTGAATTTCTCTCCATCACATACAAAGTTTGGATCTAATGCCTAGAACAAAGCAGTTTGTTCATACAAAATGCTATTTTTTTATATGCCATTAAGATGAAAAGTGAAGTACAAACTGACTATGTTTAAAGCCCATCTTCACGTAATTAATTAAAATGAAATGTGAAATTAGCTATGTTCCAAGATCTGTTGTCTTCAGCAGAATTCAAAGAAAGCGTAGAGCCTGCAGCCATTAAGGTGAAAATACAGAAATGGCTGATGTAAGTATCAAATTGAGTGAACTCAGAGATTCTATTTTCTTAGTACCCACTGACCATTCAAACAGAAAAGCCAGAGAGGGACTTCTTACAAGGGCATGTAGAGATAGGACAAGAGGAAATGGCTTTAAACTGAGAGTTGGTTTAGATGGGATGTTAGGAAGAAATTTTTCCCTGAGGATATTGAGGCACTGGAACAGGTTGCCCACATAATGTGGATGCTCCATCCCTGGCAGTGTTCAAGTCCAGTCTGGATGGGGCTTTGAGCAACCTGTTGCAGTGGGAGGTGTCCCCACCCATGACAGAGGGGTTGGAAGTAAATGATCTTTAGTTGATGTCTTTCTGACTCTAACCATTTTGTGATAATTATTCATAGTTTTGTTAATTCATCATCCTATATAATACTTGCAAAAAAATTAGACAGTGACAGTGAGACAGATGACTATTTATAAATCAGAAATTAAATGCAAGAGAACATACACTTCAGTTTAAAGTTGAGTTGACTTAAATCTTTTGGGGTTTTTTTATACCTTGGAGGCAGCAAGAATGAGTCCAAAATTGGAATGTAAAAAAATTCAGTGAACTAATTTTACAATGGGATCAAACTTTAAAGTAATCCAAGCTTGACAAGTAGCCTGGTTAACTGCTGTGTTTCCCTCCTCCATCTTACACCCTCTCCTTTCTTACTATTTTTTTCTTTTTTTTTTTTTGTCTGCCTTAGGTCCAGCGCACTATTGCCAAACAAATTCAGATGGTGAGGCAGGTTGGAAAAGGACGATACGGTGAAGTGTGGATGGGCAAATGGAGGGGTGAAAAAGTGGCAGTCAAAGTGTTTTTCACCACAGAAGAAGCCAGCTGGTTCAGAGAAACAGAGATTTACCAAACTGTTCTCATGAGGCATGAAAACATCCTTGGTAAGGCAGCAGGACAGGGCTCAGCTATTGGAGGGTGGCAGGAGGGAGGAGGAGCTCTTAGTGGGTTGCTTGAGGGGTCTGAGGCAACTTCTGTGGAATAACCAGATGGGTTTTTCTTAATGTGTGCTACTGAAATGCTGTTGAAAAGGTAAAATCTTGCTCCTCTTGGTTGGTGTCTGCAATCTCCTTGCTGGAAGGCTGGACTGGTAACCTCAGGTACAGTTAGAGCTTCTATTCTACATGGTTAGTTTTCATGAGGAGAATACATATCTTCTGCTCCAGTGCAAGAAAATACAGCTTTAGGAATTCTCACCATATTTTATGTACAAATATACAATAACTTGGTTTATACATTTCACAGGTTTCATAGCAGCAGATATTAAAGGCACTGGCTCCTGGACACAGCTTTACTTGATCACGGATTATCACGAAAACGGATCATTGTATGATTTTCTGAAGTGCACTACTCTGGACAACAGGGCTCTGCTCAAGCTGGCCTATTCTGCTGCATGTGGCCTGTGCCACCTGCACACAGAAATCTATGGGACACAAGGCAAGCCTGCCATAGCACACAGGGACCTGAAGAGTAAAAACATCCTGATCAAGAAAAACGGAACCTGCTGCATTGCAGACTTGGGTCTTGCAGTCAAGTTTAACAGGTAACAAATGCTCTGTCGTGGGAAAACTTTCATGTAATTGTTTTTATTTAGTGCACCAGATATCCAGTTTAAAAAGGCAGATGGAATAACTTGGTTGTGTGCTTTCGGGGGTTTGTTTTTATTTCTTTTTAGTTTTGAGAGTAAAATGTGGTTCTTGAATGCTAGTAGACATCATGATGAAAATAGATCGTTAAGAAACAAAGAAAATACTCTTATGGTAAAGAAAAGTTTTGTAGAGGAAATGAAGACTGTTTTCTTTATTCAAAACTAGCCTTTCTTAGGAATTGCGATCATGTAAATTCTTTCATAGAAAATTTGAACAGCATATAGGCAGTTGAAACTTAGGTTTAAGATGTGATATTTTAATAGTGTTATTAAATAGTTTTTTTAGTTTAGTCAGTGGAGACAGGAAATTGTCTTTTTTGTGGTTGTGCAATACAGGATTTCTCACCTTGTAGCAGTCCACAATTCAGTAACTTGCTAATGTTTCCATACAGTGACACAAATGAAGTTGACGTTCCCTTGAACACCAGAGTGGGAACAAAACGTTACATGGCTCCAGAAGTCCTGGATGAAAGCCTGAATAAAAACCATTTCCAGCCATACATCATGGCTGACATCTACAGTTTTGGGCTGATCATCTGGGAAATGGCTCGGCGCTGTGTCACAGGAGGTAAACTTGGAAATATTCTGTATAAAATCTACCAGGCCCTTCCCTCACTCAAGCAATGCTTCACCAGGAAGTAATATAATTAGCTTGCTGTGTCATCAGGCTTATATTCTTTTAAAAGGAGTAGTAATAGTCTGACACATATTTGTGGTTCATCCTGGCTTTTTTTTACTCTTCTGTATCCTTATGCATCTTCACCTGTATTCTTCTTCCATCTTCCATTTTTCTGTACTTCTTTGTAGCATATCATAGATTAGAAAAAGCCAATTTCAGCATTTGGTATCAAAATCAAAGGCACTACAAGGAATTATCATAGCTACTAAAGTTAATAATCGTAATATTGGAGCTTTTATGGTAAATTATTGTTGTAGTGAAAATTTCAGATTCTTATCACAGTAAAACAATGTGGTCAGTATGACTCAGCACAGAGTTAATTTTTATTCCTGGCTAAGGAAATCCAAGAGTAGATACAAAAATTTATTTAACTGTTCCTAATCTTTCACCATTATCTCCAGGTATTGTTGAAGAGTATCAGTTGCCATATTATGACATGGTGCCAAATGATCCATCCTATGAGGACATGAGGGAGGTGGTGTGTGTCAAACGCCTGCGCCCGGTGGTGTCCAACAGATGGAACAGCGATGAAGTGAGTTTGGTCATTAATGTGGGATTTTAGTCTTAATAAATACTAACATGTTGGGAATTAGGGACTGCCTTCACACATTCTAATATTTTAAAAACCTCGTAGCAATAATAGGAGAAAGACATGCTTGAGATAATTCAAAATACTGTATTTTTTGATGTATCTTTTCAGTGATCTGAGGGAAAGATACCTGTAAGCAGCATGCAAGTGTATGAATACTGCTTGACTTGAGATTGTGTGGTTTACATTCAGAGTTTTAATTGGAGCTAAAACTTAAATTAATTTTTAATTAATTTTCTTAGTCTTAATGTATATAGCTTATTGGTTTGTGGCATAAGATATCTCCTGAAAGATGAAACAGTTCCTTTGTGGATTTCCCCTTTCCTTTTTTCCTTTTTTACTGTTACATCCCAGGACAGTCTGTGATGTAACTACAGTACTCTCATTTATATGTGTTTTTAAAGGGCTGCAGCTTGAACACAGTAAATAAAACATAACTATTTCACATAGCAAGATAAATATGCTATATCCATTCTTCCCCAAGTCCTTGACTTCTATGAATTCCCAGTTTTCTCCTTTTTATTTTTTTTTTCCTGATGAAGGAACTGTTGTCACATCTTCATTTTCCCTGAAAGAATTCTCTATGGTTTTCCAGTCACATACGTGGAGATTTTTCTGTTTGTTGCTGCCATATTTGTATGACTGTTCCTGAGTTGTATAGGGAAGTTCTGATAATAAATCCTTGGGAGACTAAATCAGCACTTCTGTTAGTTCCAGCTACTGTAATACTGGGCAGTGAGGGGGTGGGATAAAGATTGGCATGTGGTTGTTGGGTTTGGGCTGTTTTGGGGTTTTTTGCTTCAGTAGATCTCTTTATAATAGTTTTCTACCAACTTTAGTTTTGCAGAAAATTTGGAAGTTGCACATTTTTGGTCTTGAAAGTTGTATATTTTGAGCTTGACAGCTGAACCAAAATTACAACTTTGTGTGTAGTGGTTGTTACAATAGTGTGCCTTTGTTTTTCCTCCTGCAGTGTTTAAGAGCAATATTGAAGTTGATGTCTGAGTGCTGGGCTCATAATCCTGCCTCGAGGCTCACTGCCTTGAGGATCAAGAAGACACTTGCCAAGATGGTGGAATCACAAGATGTAAAGATTTGACATAGGAAAGTGACTTTGGAGAGCAAAGCTGGACTCCTTAGATCTTTTCACCCAAACGTGGGTGAGGAAGATACAAATAGAGAAGAGGAAATAACTGAGATTCAGTATATTTTCTCAGCACACTTCTACAGGCTGCTAATGAAATCTTTCAGTACTTCATAGACCATGATACTGAGAGCCTCTATACACTACGTGCTACGTATATGGACAGCCTTGAGACAATACACATTTTGTTTTGGTTTGAGCTGCAGTGAGACTTCAATCATACTTAATGAGTCTCCAGTAAAACTCTGGGTACTGAATTGAATGTTCAGATTACAGTGCTTTCTGTGAAAGCCTAACAAGCTATATGGATTCAACAGAGATGGAGAATATAAGCTTTTTTTTTTTTTTTGCCTTCTACCTGATGAAACCAAGTCAATCCCTACCAAGTTTTGGTGAAACAGCCTGTAGGTTATGAATCTGTTTGTGATACTACTCAGTTTAACAGTTCTTTATGCCTTTATGTGTGTGCCAGGATTATTTTGCTGTCATTTGGAATATATAAGAAACCATTTAAATGAACAAAGTTTTATTGTCAGGGCTCCGTGCATTTTGTGGCTCCACAATCAGAGATTTGCTACAGAATCTTTTGCCATTAAGTTATCTTCAGAAATCTCAGTTTTAATTTTGTTTTCTGTTTTTTATATGGTCGCAAAGAGAACTGCAAGAATGTGAATCATTAATTAATTAAGGAATGCCAACCTAAATCTGTAAGGAGCTTGAAACAATCTCATGTAGAGATGTAGGCTGCCTTGGTCATCTCACTTACAGTCTAGAGAGAGCTCCATAATTGGATCCCTGAAATTTGTCATTTTTTTTTCACAATGCATTTTTGCCATAGAATACTTTACATCTTAGCAGAAAGAGCGATGACAATGTGTTTTGCCTTCCTGCTGTCTTGAGACTCATTGCTAAGTGTCTGTCATGCTCTGAACTTCTTCCCATGAAGGAAGGGATTTGTCAGCTGTAGCAATGTGTTCTTTGATCATTTGACAAAACCAGGCAGAAGGTGAGTTTTGAAAGGCTTGAGAACAAGTCTGGTTTACAGACTCAAAAGAGGGAAGGCAGGAAGCTCTGGGTCCTCTGAAGATTAGAGAATGCAGTAAAGGTCAAGACCAGGAGAACTGACTACATGAACTGTTGAAGATCAGATCCACAGCGTGCAGAAGAGTTGGAGCTGGGTTGCTTTGATGTAGACACAGGAGGCCACATCTGTGTGCCACTTAGTGGAAGGGAAGCTGTGAGACAAGGTAAATCAGTGGATATTGTAAGTTCTGGTTAAATTCGGGAGGAATGGCATTGAAATTAATTCATGAACATACAGTAAGTTAGCACAATTGCAAAACTTGGGTTTATTGTGCCAACTCTTTCTCCAGGCAGCAGCTGACAGAACGAGAGGACACAGTCCGAAGCTGTGCCAAGGGAAATACAGGTTGGATGTTAGGAAAAAGTTTTTTATGGAAAGAGTGATAAAGTATTGGAATGGTCTGCCCAGGGAGGTGGTGGAGTCACCACCCCTGGATGTGTTTAAAGAAAGGCTGGACGTGGCACTCAGTGCTGTGGTTTGGTTGAGGTGTTGTGACATGGGTTGGACTCAATGATCTTGAAGTTCTCTTCCAACCCAGTGATTCTGTGATTCAGTGTAGCTGTTTGACCTGCACAAGAAACTGAAGTTCTCCCATTTTCACCACTGGCCCACACAAGTTGGTTAGAAGCCAGAACCCTCCATGAGGTACTGTAAAGTAGAATTATTGATTTATAACTCCTTTGGCACTTCTACTAAGAAGTTAGAAAAATAGTACCATAACTCAAGTTGAAGCTTCAAAGCATGAATCGTCTGAAGATTGAACACACAGTATTGGAACCATTGAATCTGTTTCATAATTTAAGTGCCTATAACTTTGTACTGTAAATCTTGTTCTAGATAACTTTAAAAAGGGAAGCTATTTATACAGTGTGTTTTGTGCTTTAGTCAAAAAGTAAAAAAGAAATCCTTAGTCCTACGTACATGTGTAAAATTAGATATATGCGCACACACACATGCCATAGTTGAGATTTGAAGAAAAAAGGTAAGAATAGTACCAATATTGATGAAAAATGTTAAAACTTCAGATTGATTTATGCCAGATTATTTGTCGTCTTAAAATATTTACATGGAGATTGTTTTGATGTGTTTAAATTTCCCTTGAAGGTACAACTGATAGAAAGCAATGTAACCCAGAAGTAATGTGATTTGTGAACAATTACAACCTTCTAGCATGTTACTTTTTTATTTTAATCCTGTAGTTCCCATAATGTAAATGGTCAGGCAAAAGATTGCAGTATTTTTATTTTCTATTGTGATGTACAGACTTTATTTAACAGTTCTACATATTTTATAGAAAACTAGCTATTTCGAGGGACTTTTTTTTTTAATAAAGTCATTACTTTTGTTCAGTAATGCCTTTAAGTATTAATATGTATTCTGGCTGAGAAGTTCATAGGTGTGTCAACTTTAACTTATTTGAAAACAGCAAGAGCTATATGATATTGTGCCACAATCCTCATGATAAAGGCTTTTAAAAAATAAAGTTTCTCCGTCCATTGCCAAGAAAGATGATGATTTTGCAATTGTTAATCATGTCTTCGCGCATAATTTTTGCACAGGTAGCTGGAAAACTTTTGGTATAAGCCAAAAAAAAGTAAGGGATAAGCTTTTTTTTTTTTTTTTTTTCCCCCTTCTCTAGAGTTTTTATCAATAAGAAGGAAAAAATGTTTATTAGGTACCCTGCTAGCTTAAACTTTCAAAGCCTGGAGATCTGTCTAAATTAACCCCGTCCTATGTAGAATACTGTACATGTCTCATTTCTTTTAGAATTTGCCACATCATCATTAGCTGTAAACATGTTTTGTGAATTTTTTTTTTAGTTCAATTTTCCCAAGTCTTCAGGAATCCCCTTCTGGAAGTATGAATTTCAGTAATTTGTAAATTTTCACTTAGTTTCTTTTTCATTCTTTAGATATTTGCAAGGCAGCAATAGGATGGTTAGACCTAAACTGATTTACACGTTCACTTTAACATAGAGGGAACCAACTGCTGCAAAGATGATTTTTTTGAGACGGGAAAAAAAATCTTTTTTGCCTTAAACCTTATTGATCAGCACTTCAGTTGCCCTGTTCATACTGAAATGTATCATGTGGTTTTTGCTGTTCTGAACAGGAGCATCCTTGATTCCAATGCTCAACAAAATGTTAACACTAAATGATGTCTGTACTGATGCTTAAATCATTTGGGGGAAAAAATGTGCTCAAAGCCAACCCATTAATTTTTACATAACTAAGCATAATGAATGCAGACTCCAAAGCTAAGCTGTTGCTTTATGCAATCCTGTAGAGTTCAGAAGCCTTTAAGGTCAGAGAGGATAATAGGATTCTTCTATTGGACTGATTAATCTAATTTTAGTGGTTAAAATTTTAAGCATTTGTCATCCAAAAGAAATATCCTCCAAAACTGGCAAATGTGTTTTCTTTCTTCTTCTTCTTCTTTCTTTCTTTCTTTTTTTTTTTTTTTTTTTTTTTTTTTTAATACAAAAATCAACTCTGTGGAAAATATCTTGGGGAGTATCAAGCCTGTGCCTTGGAAGTTCTTAAACACTCACATGGAGAGATGTTTTAATATTTATTTAACCTGTTCCATGTGATTTTAGATGGAAATAATTGGAGTCACTTCATTCTTATTGTTACAGCAACTATAAAAGGAAAGTTTTTGTGTTCCTGGTTAACTTGTAAATTCCACCAGAAATGTGGTATTCCTACAGAGAAAATTAGGCTTACATTCTGAGTTTATTCTGAGTTTTATTTAATGTACTTTTTCCTCAACAAACAGTTTTCCCAATATCCATCGTTTTCTCCCAATTATTTTCTTATTTAGCCTTTTTTGAGCTCTTGAATGAAATGTAAAATTAATATTTTAAGTTACCTCCATAGCAGTCTAGAATCAAATTTTAGACCTCGATCTAAATGACCATTTGAATGTGTTTCTAAAACAAAATCATTTGGATACATTTCATCCATTCTATCTTAACAAACTGTATTTTAGTGGTCTAAAAGAGCAGAGACAAAGTTCAAAACCATTCTTTTGCTGTTGCAGATATTTTTAAAGGGAAGTTACACGCTCGTCTTCTGTGAAATATTCAAATTATTTTGCCTTTCCTCCCTCTCCTGCCAGTGCCTCTGAGTTCAGTCTTTATCCTGTGCCCACAATCTTTGTTCCAAGTAGGGTTTTGTCTAAAAACAGCTGGCAGTGTTGCACAGTACAGTTCTTTATAGAACCATGGTGCTCAGCCTTGGTTGTACAGCAGAAGTAGAGGGCACATTACTTCTGGTTTTTTGACAAATCTAATGTAATTGTTGCTTTGTGATATTTTACTGTTTGATGCAATTATAGAAGCCCACATCATGTAGTGACGTTTGTGCTCTGACATGACATGCCCAAAATGAAATGTACTATATTGTATACAAGAAGAATAAATAACATTGTAGTTAACCTAGAGAAGATGTAAATAAAATATGAAAGAAGAGTGGAACAAGACAAATGGTCACACTCTTGTGTGTGTTATATGCCAGAAGTGTAGAATACTACTTTAAAAATGTAACACACTAATGTATTTTGTACAGCATCTGCTTTAGAAGGTGCCTTATTGAGTTTACCATGAATTGCTTGTTCTGTACACAGATTATGTCCAATGTATCATTTTTAAGTAAATAACCTTATTTTAGTACACATTAGTAATGTGTTTTGTTACTACAAGATTTTGCCTTAAAAAATGTAATGACTTGGAAATCATAATACTGTAACTAAATAATTCCCTACTTTTTCATACCTCGTTTATGGTTTTTTCCCCCCACAGCCTCTGAATAAGTTGTTAATTACTGCTTTTATTGTTCAGCGATATTGAAAATTATTTGGTCTCTAAGTTTAAGCTCTTTATTCCTTGCACGAAATTTAAATTTGGGTGCAACGGTAAAAAACAGTGTTTCCTTCTCCTGAATTTTATCCCAAAGCCAAAAGCAACTCAAAATCAAATAATACTTTTATTTGAACATATGCAAGTTCACTCCATGTTGGTTTTATCCATATAAATTTGAGTCAAGCTTATCAGGTAAAGAGAAAAAATAAAGGGATCGGGAATTGTGTAACTGCTTTGTGTTCCCTCTTTGTACAACATTCTTTTGATGTAATAGTATCCAAATTTAGAGATTCTATTTTAATATGTGTATGTACTGCCAGTTGCAAAAGTTTGCAGGTGCTTCTGTATATCCTGATAATTTACTCTGGTTTTTATGATTCAAGCAAATGAAGACCTGTCAAGGGGATATCTCACCTATGAGTGCTATAAAGAAAGTGTCAGAATTTGTTTCCTCATTGCAGAAGTGTATTGGCTTCTACTCTCCATAGAGTTCACCTTCAGTTTACAAGGAAAAAGAAGTAAGATCAGTTTATTTTCTCTTTTTGCATTTAATCAGGAATAATCTTAGGTTTAAATACATCTTTTACAGTAGCTAGAAAGGTTTGATATCTGAACATCATAAAAACTCTTAGCAATATATTATACTTATAAGCCTTGATTTGTTTCCCTATACAATCAAGTGTTAAATTCTTGCAATACAGCTCTGGAAAGTGCAGTGGAAAGATTAGCCATGTCATTTCAAACCTTTCTTTCCTTTAACATATAAATACCCAGAAATTAGACTGCACAAGGTCTCCTTAAATTAGTGTTTTGGCAAAGTAAACCTTTTTCCTGTGGTCGTGGCTATTACGTTGCTTGTGGAATGGAATGATTGCAGTGGTGGTGGCTGGTTTTAAAGCTGGGGTTTGGTGTTAGCACTGCAGAAGGACATGATGAAAACTGCGGGTGAGTGTTGGCGCTGTCCGTGTTAAACGAGCAGCTTTTTTCTCTCTGTTGTTTCGTGAAACGGACACAGGGGGGCGCTCTGTCCTAAAGAAACAGTTATTTGGCCCAAAAAAAAAAAAAAAAAATATAAAAAAAAAAAAAGGGGAGTTTTGGGAGGTGAAAATAAGTTCTACTGCCTGCTAGTAATAAATACCGAAATATTCTCTTTTATAAATGGGTGGGGATTTGGCCACTATATAAAATATATTACTGATGAGCTTGCAGAAGCATCTAAAAGATGGAACAGCTGCAGTGAAATGGGTAAACACCCCACGTGGATTTTTGTGGGCGTACAGAAAATCAAACTGAGTAGTTGGCAAATGGAATCACAAGGTTTTAACTAAATAGCAGAAGTATCGCTAAATTCAGAAAGGATCAGATTTAATTTTTTTAAATTTCTTTAATTCCTTCTGCAGTTTTATCTTCACCCTTCCCCAGAACACCCTTTTGATGTTTCTCACTGATGTTAATGCAGTAGATCAGTGTCAGCTGTGAATCCCAGCCATGAAAGGACCACTGCTGAGTCTGCTTCATGAGGAGACCTCAGTGGGCTTCAGACTGGCTTGATGTGGATATTATCTGCAGAATTCAGGCACTGGTGGATCTATAGAAAGTAAAATTGTTCATATATGATACAGCCAGTACTTGAATTGGGAGTAGAGTAATGAGGTTGTCTTAGTAATGGAAAAGAAAAAAAAAATAAGATACTTTTATTTTAAAATTTACTATAAGATACTGACATTCCTAAAGCAGCAGGTCAGTAACAGAATATTTCCATGAAGGCAGTTAAGATGCACAGCTTTCTACCTTATTACAAAGCTTAGTGGTTTGATCTGCAAGTACAGAAACTTGAAGCAGTGGTGATGTTTTCTGTCGGGTTTCTAAGGAAGTACTAAAAGCTGTTGGAAGCTTTTATTTTTAAAGATGACAGTCAGATTGACATTATATGTATCTGTATCCTGGAGTGAGCACATGTTTCTGTGCCTATTGCTGCCTGGCCATCAGGCACATTAGTCTAGTCAGTCTGCTGTGAGAGAAACTGAAACTCTTAAAACAATTCTTCCCAGTGTCTATGCTCAACTTCAGGTTGTTTTCCACGTTTAAAAATTCTCCTAAATCCACTGAGCCAAGCAATAGCTGTATTTTAGATTATCTTCATTAAACTGATTCTTCTAGTTTGCCTAAAAATACAGGTCATAGTTATGTGGCTGTGTTAATCTAATAAAAAAGCCCAACCAACCATCCCACCAAAAAAATGCAGGAGTGGTTTAGATGGAGGCTTATAAAAAAGGTGGTTTATTGCTTTGAACAAACAAAGCCACAGCCCAGTAGATTAATCATCATTCTCTTGTTGCTTGAGAAGGAAGTCAGTCTTCCTGCAGCCAGCAGAGTGATTTAACCCATTGTCTTTCATTAATTTTTTGCCTCGTAGTCTAAAAATTAGTCTTCCAGTCAAATGTGTCTTCTTTGTATGTGCAAGTGGCTAACTTAAGCACATATTTGAATATGTCTTTAAAATACAAAAACATGTTTAAATTAACGTTTTGTTCACTCTGGAGTCAGTGTTCTCTGAACTCATCTGGCAGACTCTTCAAGGAAAGTAAACTCTGGTAAGTACCAGGAAGGACACCACACCTTTGGAAGTCCTGGCTGGATGAACTGCAGTGCTCTCTGCTACCTCCTGTGTCCATTTCCATGTGGTTTTCATTCCAGTTGAAGCTTTCTGTCAAAGCTTTAAAAACAAGGTATTTTGAGATGTATACGTGTACCATATCCCCCATACGTAACATACACGTATTCCCCAGCAGTGCTTATTTGTGGAACTTGGCTGGTAGGTGCAGAATTGGTGTGCACTGAAGGTGAGGTGTTCCCTGAACCCCCCTGACCTGGGCAGCACACCTGGCTCTGCAGAATGCTGCCACCACAGAAATCAGGAGTTGGAGGAACACTGGTAAAAACCCATCTGAGTCACTGCAGGATGGTGGCTTTGTACTAAAAGAACCTAATCTTCCAATCTGATGGTTTTCTTCATTTCACCACTTCAGTTTTATTATTTTCTTTCTTCCCTCAGATATTTTGAGCAAAAGTGGGACAGAAAATGACCCTGAGTTTGCAGGCACTTTGTGCTGCCTGCAGCAGAGCAGTGTGAGCCATGACTGTGCTAGGAAAACAGGGACACCCAGCCTGGGCATCTCCTGTGGACATCAGTATTGGCCAGGAGGAGATAAGGAGCATTTTTTGTTGTTAGTTTTCTTGGATTTTTCAGGATAGAGAAAACAAATCTTCTCAGCAGCTCAGTAGCTGAAATTGCTTTGTAGCTTTATTTCAAAAGATATGTATTGTCTGCTTGTCAAACTCTTGGTTTAAGTGCATTGTGTGTTGGTACCAGTGTGTTGGGAGTTTTTAATAGTTAATGACAATTTAGCATTGCTTAGGATACAGGTAGGTGGGGAGAAAATTCTTAACAGCAGAATAGATGTGTTAAAAATGCCACCTTAAAGGAGTGTGTCACCCTGATTTTCAGTTTTGTGGTAATCTTGTTTACATTCCTTCTAGTGGAATTTCTCAAAACAAAGTTGATTGTTTTCATTCGTCTCTATGATGAATTTCTGAATTCACCACTGGGGTCACAGAGGTGTTCCTCCAGTCCTCCCATCCTTGATCAAATTCCAAATCCTATTGAAACCCCAAATCATAATAAACTGTCCTTTCTTTCCTCACTTGAACCTGACGGTGAGTGTGGTTCTTTCCTGTCCCTAACAGTGACAGGGGTGCATTTACATAATAAGAATTTTTATCTTCATTAAAAATACTGGAAATTTCAAAGTGCATTTCATTTTGGCAAATTTAAATGTTTTAATATTGCTTTGTAAGGTATTAGGGTAGACAAAAATACCAGAATACTTAAACTTCTCTAAAGTGAAATTCTTTGGGAAGTTTTATTTGACAGAAGAAAAGTTTAAGACATGACCAAGCATGGTCACCTTGAAGTTTTGGAAATTAAAAAAAAAAAAACCCTCTACATATCAAAAGTTCTACTCTTTGGTTTACTCTGATTACAAATTTATATTCAGCAGTGATCACAGACCAATGAGCTTTCCTTTTGGTTTTAGTTTTGCTTGATTGGTTTTAAAATATTTACTAAGTGCTGAACTCTGGGCTGAATTCATTATAATCTCCAGGATTAACTTTAGAAATAAACTGCATTTTCACCAATAGTTCTAAAATATTGTTGACATTTTCCTAGTGTCTAAATGTAAATGTAATTAATCTTAACAATGCTTTAAATTTTTGCAGTGTAGCTGAAATACATCACAGGCCCAGAAACAAATTCACTGGGCCACTTATGAGATCCTTGCTTGCAAGTACTGGCAACAGAGTGAATTTTACTGGGTTTGATGGATCTCTTCTAGTGTTCCTGTTGTGCACAGACTGGGACATTGGAGTTGCAGAAGTTTCCAAGATAGTCCATGGTCCACAGAGAACTGAAAGGTAAAATTGCCCTGGCTTCTGGGTTTTAAGGTACCATCCACATAACATGAGAGTGTGCAGTCCTACCTAAAATCTTTTCCTTGCTGAATGGGGGTATTTGCCATGGGAAGATATTCTTTTGCCAAGGGAAAAGAGAAATTTGTTTTAAAAGTGAAGAAAGTCCCACAAAACTTTTATGTGCAGTTTTCACATTGGAAGGGTTTGAGAATGTGTGTGCTGATACATCTGGAGTCCAAACCATTAGCTTTTCACTTAAAAGAAAATCCCATTGCTGCTCATAAGCAACTAATCAAAAGCCAGACACTTCCAGAAAAGAAGCATGAAGACAAACCTAGGGTAGTGCTATGTTTAAACACATGCAGCAGCATTGAATACATCACAGATGAAGCAATAGTGAATGCATCCATTGCATCTATGGAAAGAGATTAATAAAACAAATGTCACTATTCAAGTTTTAGATATTAGGAATCCACCCATAGTTGTCCCAGGTGGACTTCTTTTCACCACAGAGCCGTGCAGCAGTTCAAAGCACACTGTCTCCCCCTTCTCCATTTCTGCCATAGCAAAAGTAGTCATGGTGTTTCCATGTGGGGTTTTCCTCTGGCTGCTTGACAGAGTCCTTTTGTACCCACGGCTGAAGGAGAGTTGTCCCAGTGCTGGTCCTGAGTTGAACTCCACAGAGATGACAAACAGGTAGACACCTTTGTGTGGTGCTTTGAAGTGGCCATGTTCAGAGAAGTAGCTGTTTCCATAATTGAGATATGTTTCGTTAAACCTCACGGTTTTCTCGTTATCCTTTCTTTCTGAGAATCCCACGTGGAATGCCACCAGTGAGTCTGAAAAAGAAAGAGGAACAGGATTTTAGCAGTGAGTGAGCACTCTTCTCTCTCCAGGGTGACAGAGAAGGTGAATCTCTATCAGGCCTGATTTTTACATGCTGCTTTGCAAAGCTAGACACTGGAAATGGCTTTGTGCAGTGGAGTAGATCAAATTATTCCCCAGAACTCTTGGAAAAGTATAACACTGGGACCACCCTGGGGGGAAAAAGTAGCACTTTTTTACTGTCCTAAAAATAAATTGGTTAAGAATATGTTCTCTGCTTTTTCAGTCTTAAATACAGTTTTGCAGCACAGATGCCTAAAGGGGCTGATTTTTGCTCTATGTTATTTGTCCATAGCAAGGGCTGCAATCATAAAAGCCAATGTTAAAGCTGTGGTGGTTGTAATTACCAGGTGCTTATGGTAGGGAAAGGGAACTGGCCAGTCCCAGTGAAGTATAAGCTGAAAATTTGTCTCTGAAGCTTAGTTGTAAAAGAGAGAGTATGTGCTCTCTGGTCAGTCCTGCCTGTTCCACTTGTGCAAATTATAGCAGTTCATTTAATGCATCTGTCTGCCTTGGGAAGGGTTTGGTGCTTTGAGTTGGCTCCTTCCAGAGTCAAGTGACAGGGAAAAACAAGCATTTCACATCAGCTTCCAAAGAGAAGACTGTTCCTGCATTAACACAAGCATCTAAAAACAAAATCTGTCTTCTAAACACCTGAAGTTGAATTAATTCAAGGCCAATTTTCTAGCAGCTATAATGGGTGTAATTTTATTGGCCTTAAGCAAAACACAGCAGAATATCAGCTTGGTTCTCACTCAGACTGCTTTTTTTGGTGGAGAGGGAGGATGTAAGTAATGTCGGAATTTCCCCCTCCCGCATCCCACAAGATACCTGGCAGTTATCATAACTAATACTAATGTGCTTTGTGTGTGGAACTCGCATCAGGGCTCAGAAAGAAGCTAGACCTGCCCATGAGCAAGTAAAAGAAAAGAACGCACCTTTGTCCACAAGTTCTGTCTGCACCGTATTTCTTCCACTTATTGTTTGTGTATTTTCTCTGTGCTTCTCAGGCCTTTTCTTGTCTCTTTGCTTGTCTTGACCTTTCTGTTGCCTTCTCCCTTTTTTGTTCAGCATTGACTGAATCTTTTTAACATCCAGACTTATATTTGAGGCACCTAATTCTTCGTTACTTCCAAACAGCTTTTTAAAAGTCACCAGGTGTTCCTCCAGATTCCGCTTCATGGTTGCTAAATCTGCAGAGAGAGTTTCTACAGAAACGTTGAGTGGCTCAATTGCATTTGCTATTGTGTGATTGCAGCAGAGACTCTCCTCACCTCTGGATTCATGCCTCTTGATTGCCAGGCTCAGGTGTTTGATGTCATTCTTCAGAGTCATGATATCATTATAAGTTGAGCTGTCCAAGGAGTCATCTTTGGCAGCCTCATAGTTGGGTTCCATGTGTTCTCTGATGGTGCGTTGGCTGCTGGCTTCATGTGGAGTAGAGGAGGTTTGTGTTTCCTCCTTGGGAGATGTGTGAGCATCATGGTTATCCTGGTGACCTCTCCCCAAGGGATGAAATCTCCTCACAAGAGATTCTAAAGTCACATTTTGTTCTTGCAGTTTATCTGAGAAGTGTCTGAGAGACTCTTGCAGCTCGAACACGGATGGTATTAGACTACCGAAATCATCTTCAAAAATGATGTCCAGAAATTCGTGTCTCAGTAGAGCCTCCAGCGCTTCTTCGTGCCGCATTGCATCAGTCAAAAGAGAGCTGAAAGAACTGTTGAGATGCTTGATGTGTCGATGAATCTCTTCGTCTTTCTTCTTCAGCAAACCTACATCTTCTGAAAAAGCCGTCACCTGTGACTGAAGCTGTCTGTTCTCCTCCTGACGGAGGCTCAGAGACAGATGGATGGACGGAATGGCTGAGGAGAGCTCTTCAATTTCACTCTTGAAGATATCTCTGAAAACGGACTCCAAGTGCTTCTTCATGTCCTTTGACTGGGTGTCTTCAAGGGAATAAGTGCTATTCCTGGGACCTTCCTCCAGTACATCGGTGTCAGAGGATATTCTCTGGCAATTGCATTCCTCCATGTACCGCAGCAGATCTGAATAGTTTTCCTGAAGGTTTGAGAGGGTGTAGTTGAGCTCTGATATCTGCCTTTCCATTGCTGCGTTGTTTTCTTCCATAATGACTGATTTCTCAGCTAAAGTTATTGTGAGATCTTCTGGCCTGTATTTTGAGATGTTTTTCTTTAACTCCTTAAACCACCTCTCTAAAACTGCAATATTCTGAAAGGCCACGTCTGACTCCATGTAAAGTTCTTTAATCTGCTTTGCATGCCCTGACAGAATGTCATTCATCTGTTTGATGGTAAATTGGCTGTTTTCATCTTTGGGACCATGATGGGAAGAGAGTCCTGTTAAATTTTTTTTCAAAGCCTCCAATTTATCTTCAAGAAGGTTTTGCTCTTGTTTCATGTTTGCTATGCTGTTGTTCAAAGCTAAGAAATGAGACTGCTGTATCTTATGAAGCTTCTTGAGTTTTGTGTCAGTATCTGCCTTGATCATGCTGAGGTTATAGTGAATATTAGCCTGCTGCATGTGCACTTGGCTCTCTATATCTCTTTTTGCCTGATCAACTTTCATGATGTTTTCTTGGACTTTTGATTCAAATTTAGTTCCCAGCTCCTGGAATTCCTTCTTGGGCACAGTGCTCTCTTGGAATCTTTCTATGCTTCTCTTGTTGGCCTCCACATCATGGGACAGGTTTCTTACTATGTTGGAGAGGTTCTGTAAGCTCCTGTTGAAGCTTGCCCACATTGGGTTAAAATGTTTCCTAAGAAAGTTCTCCACGTGAGGAAACAAAACTTGCTGCAGAAGCCTTTCCTGATGATCTGTTAAAACAGTTGAAAAAAAAAAAAAATTACATTTAAATTCTGCTTTTGGAACACAATCTAGCCAGGATAACTCAAGTGTGAATTTTTCTATAGTAGTTGCCATCTTACTCCCCAGAATCTGACCTCATGATAAACTTCAACTCTTGCAAAAATAGCCTGGTGTTAAATCTGTTACTGTAAAGCACATGGTGTCCATGAGTGCACAGAAAATAACTTGGATATGTGTTGACTTCCCCATTTAGGTCTTATAAATTATGCTTTTTGAAACCCCTGGACAGGTGGTTTAGCAAGTGGCCATAACTGCCCATTTTCCCAACAGTTCTTAGTTGGTGGGCTCTTCCTTTATTGACTGTGTCATAATGTTCTTTTTCTCATGCTTTCAACTCCACGAAGGTATACAACATCTCAACAGCTGAATATTCTAGGTCAGGAGTAAATAACTTGAAAAATCTGTGAAGTATCTGGACTATATGGGAATTATACTAACGTTGCTATTGTACACCACAACGACACACAGACTGACTTCAGAAGGCTGAAAAAGTGACTCCTTTATTCTCAGGAATTGTTTCCCTTTATATACTCTCTTACACAGACCAATTTGATTGGTGACAAGAAGACAAACCTCTTCAGTCACATTGGTCAGACCAGAGGGACATCAAGAGAAGTCCCTCCTAGGAAAAGGATGTAAACATGTCTCTTGTTTACAGAAAATTCCCTGGGAAAGGAATTTCAGAAACCAAAACATATCAGGCACGAACCAGGGCTACAATACTAAGGTTCAGTTTCTAACTTTAAAGTTCAAACCTGAGTACCATAGTCTGTACCCTTAAAGAATGTTTCTGCAAGCCAGTGGCTCACTATGGTGAGTTAAATTCAGCAGCTCTTTTTTTCCCACTCCTATATATGGTAGGATCACCGTTCCAGAGATGGGTCAAATGTTTCATTTTTTTATATAACAGCAGTGTGCTGTTCCACACGTCAGAGTATATAGCATGAGTATGAAAAAAGAACAGAACTAAACTGTGCACCCCCACAGAAGAGAGGAAGCCATAGAAGCAGAGTATTAAGGTTAACATTTTTTAAACATAAGCAACCTCTTTATTCTGTGATTAAGGCATGTTTTGAACTCTATCTTTCCTTTCATTTCCCATTTTGAGTTACTCTTTGGTTCATTTATTTGCCTTGGGATTGCACCCATTTTTTCTCTCTTTAGAAGCAACCAGCAGACCAAGGAATATCAGGGTATTTTTGCTTTTGTGATCTGTGTGGTTTCACAGGGCCTGTCATGGGCTGATAATTCCTGCATCAGACCTCTCACCTGAATTGCTCTGGTTCACTTCTAACATCATGCTTGTACCGTTGTTTTCAAATAGTCTCTGTAAATCACTTAAGGTGCTGGCTGCTTGATGAATATCACTTTGAAGATCATCCAGTAAAGCCTCATGATTTTGAATGACTTCGAACATTTCTCTTGAATCCACTGATGTTGACACTAGTCACAAGATTAGAAAAACAAAGTCATGCAACAGGGTGCAGCGACCAGGTGACAGGTATTCATGCAAGACCTCTGAGAACACCTGTCTGGTTCTCACTCTGAAAATTTTGCACTGACATTTAGGGGGTCTGTTGATTTCTGGCACCTTAAACTGCAGTTTGTCTGCAAGGATTTTTTTTCAACAGTGGTGGAAACGTAATATATTCAAATATTTGTGGAGAACTTCAGCTACAAGAGCCATGATGGCAATAAAATGCTCTTAATTAGAAATCTCTCCATGCCATAAAAATGTTTTGGAATACTAACTCTTTTCATTGACTGAAAGGATGGCAGGGTTTAACAACCTAGAATAAAAGAAGGGGATGAAAGAGCAATTGAGACATTCCACTGAGGAATCAGGAGCACAGTGTGTACAGTGTCAGAGCTGACTCCTGGAGGGACCCTTTAACTGATGTTTTTCTAAATAAATACTTGTGAATTTGAGCTGTAGATGTCTAAGTGTGCAATACTTCCTTGAAGCTAATTGCAGAAAGGCACTTAAAAGCACTGGAAGCCACAGCATTTCCCAGGTGGTAAAGGAAGGTCCTTCTTGGTACTTACACTGCTGGGGTGGAGTGCCTGATATACAAATCTATGGTACCTTGTAATTGTAATCTCAGAGCTGCTGGGGAGCTGTTCTAAAATAGCATTTTCAGTGCATTGTTGTTCTCGTAGATTTGTGAGCATGGTGTGCTGTCCTGTGAACCCACTTTGCAGAGCAAGGGGTTAACATCCATGCCACTGAAAGGGTAGGGCTTTGCACCAGCTGGCATCCCCTGACTACCAGACAGCTTTGAAACCTTGGGATGCTTTGTTGTGAGCATTCACAGAGTGTTACAGCAAAAGCCTTAATTTGTGTCAATAAATGTATTGTTTCAAAGCTTTCCCAGAGAATGCTTTCACTAGAGAGATTGTCCATATGTCCATAGCTTATCACTTTAAAATTACAGCTTCAAATCTTTTTTTTTTTTTTTTTTTTTTTTTTTTTTTTTTTTTTTTTTTTTTTCCCTGATCAGTGACTGAGAGGTAAAAGGATGACAAGCAAAATAACTTCAAGCACATACTGTGGTTTGAGAACTCTTCTCGTCCTTCAGTTTCGGTTCCTGGCACCAGAATAAAATTAGGATCTGCAATGGAGATGACACAGCTGAGAAAATGTTTGAGATGCAGAAATGACTACATTTTAGCAAGGCCACACAGGAGTTTCATGTGTTGTGTAACTGGTGTGGAGACAGGCTTCCTGGGGAAAGAACACCTTCCCTGGAGAACTTACTTCCTTTGCACTGGCAAACAACATTGGCAGTGCTGTGCAGTATAGCATGGGGATTTTTAACTCAAGCCAAGTTATTGCTCATAAGATATTAGTCTATTGCAAATAAATGGGGCCTTTTTCTTTTTCTGGGGGTCCCATCTGCAAATCCCTCTTCCTTGTTCCACAGTTACCTGAACATTCTGGTGGCAGCACCAGTGAGTGATGCTGTACAAATGAGGAGATGATGATGGAGGAGCTGGTTTTGGTCAATGAGTGTAACAATAGACTAAAATATTGCACTGCATTTGGTAATATCTTGCCAACACTATGAGTGAAGTTCACCACCTAAAGATCACCCACAAATGAAAGCTTTCTGTGAAGAAAAGGTAAACCTACAGGGATTTTTATCTGTGGAGTCCAGGTGAGTTAGATGTAGATTGTGGAAAAATTCTCAGGCATATGTTTGCCTTTTTTGTTATGGTTCCTTAATTGCTAGAGGGAATTACCTTTTATCCATTTGAATTCCCTTAATTCCATTTAAATTCTTAAATCTGTTTAAATTCTGCTTTTTGAGTATTATTTGCTAAATCCTGCTGGTGCCATTTTTAAACCACCAGTTTTTAAACCACACTGCCTCCCCTCTCCCTTTATTAGCAGCTGCACAGATCATAGAATCATGGAATGGTTTAGGTTGGAAGAGGCCTTAAAAACCATCTAATTCTCACCTCCTCTCCATGGCAGGGAACCTCCCACTGTCCCAGGCTGCTCAGATACCCATCCAACTTGGCCTGGAACACTTGCAAAGATGGAGCACCCACAGCTTCTCTGGGAGACCTGTTCCAGTGCCTCACCACCCTCATAATAAAGTGTTTCTTCCTAATATCTAATCTAAACCTGCCCTATTTCAGTTTGAAGCCATTTCCCCTGGTCTCACCAGTATGTGCCCTTGTGAAAAGTCCCTCTCCATCTCTCTTGTAGCCCCATGAGGTCCTGAAGGGTGATCTGAGGTCTCCTCCGAGCCTCTCCTTCCCCAGGCTCACTCCAACAGGTCCGTGTCCTTAAGGTGGGGACCCCAGAGCTGGATGCAGGACTCCATGTGGAGTCTCAGGAGAACAGAGCAGAGGGGGGGAAATCCCCTCCCTCAACCTGCTGCCTCCACTGCTTTATTCAACAGTGCAGTGGGTTACAGTGGTTCACTCTAAAGGCTGTTCCTGGAGCTTTCATGGAGGTTACAGTCTGAGCACTGTTCCTGCCTGTGCTGAGAGCTGCTCCCTGCTTGAGGAGCCTTTGCAGCCAGGGTAAACAGAGAGAGGAGGAGCAGTGCAGACTGCAGAGTGAGGGCTGTCCTCTCCTCTGAACATGGACACTTTGTGATTTCCAAGCCAGGTGATTTCACCCTGTGAAATAGGGGTATTTCACATACTAGTGTTGCCTTCTGATGTCATTACCTGCAACTAAGCATTCCTAGATGGACTTTTCTAAGATGGACATCTGACAGGCTTTCCAGCAAATGAATACCCTTCTCCATGTGTAAAGATTACAAAGGTGCTATTAACAGGACAATAAGTAGCTAATCTGTTTAACTAATTACAACAGCTAATTACAACAGCTCTTGTCTCAAAGTATCAAGGATTTGGGACATAGCAGACTGAAAAAAACAAGACATCAATTCGGAAAGAAAGGAGGAAAATTAGGCAAATTCATTTCTTGCCATTGTGCCTGGCATTTAATCATTCATTCCTATACTTATTCTCCAGCTTTGCTTACCACGCTGTTCACAGTCCTTGCCAATAAATCCAGGGCAGCATTTCCACTGCAAAGACTTCAAAACCTTCTGTTTCACTTGGTAGACTGGCTTCAGAGCTGTCCTGTACCTGGGGAGGAATGGTCTGGGCATTAGATTTCTTATAATAGAGTCCTTTGCCATCAAGTTTGGACTGATCCTCAACTTCTGTAATATTCTGATGAGGTGTAGAGACAGTTCTGTTATTAAACACATTATTCCGAAGTGTCACAGATACCAAGGCAGATAGGAATTTGTTTAAAACTCCCCTAGAAATAATGACGAAGCTTCAGTACTGTTAAAAACATTCCTTTAGATACTTCAGAGAAAATCCTGTTTTCTTCACTGGTTTGTTTAGGACACTTACATGATCTTCTGGCAGTCTGGGGCTCCGTTTGGGCAGGGCTGTTGGGAGTTGACAATGTACTTCTCCTTCATGCAGGCTTCGATGTACGTGACCAGCCGGGACTGCGTGAAGGGACACCAGTTCCTAGTGGAAGAAAAACGTGGGAAAAGGGTTTGAAGTAGGTCTCTAAGTCTCTGGCTGTAACAGTGCCAAGAAAAAGTGAAAAGCAGAAGGGCCTTTACTTTTGTATTTTTTTTCCCAGCTGTATGATGAGGAGAGTGGAAAATGCTCCCTACCTTCTCCCTCCACTCCCAATTCATTTGTTTTCATTTGAGATGTTTATCTGAATTTGTTACAAAAGGGCTGATTGTCTGAACTTTGATGCATTGGTTCCATTTCCAGTCCTTTCATTCTGCAGGAGAAATTTCCAACCCGTGATAATTTGTGGGTTAATGTCACTTTAAATGTCAAATTGCCTTTCTAGGCACGTTGCCATTTCAGATGCCTAATGACTGACTCATCAGGTTGAGGCAGACTGTTTCTGAAAACTTCATCCAACATTAACTCCATTAATAATATCTTCCTAAGCATTGCTTCTTCAAGATAAGTAAGTGATTGGATTTTATTAAAGAGGCTAGCTTCAAAATAATTTCTCCCATCACCTGCAGGAAAAT
Source organism: Zosterops lateralis (assembly GCF_965231275.1). Classification (NCBI taxonomy): domain Eukaryota; kingdom Metazoa; phylum Chordata; class Aves; order Passeriformes; family Zosteropidae; genus Zosterops; species Zosterops lateralis. Next base: position 1,961,102 of record NC_139768.1, read on the forward strand.
AATATTGGAGGGGAAAGGGTTGTTTTAGTTTTATGCTTCTAGCAAGGACAAGTGAGTTTTAATAGTCTGAATAGTTTTCCAAGGCAGAATTACATAGGCAGCTATTAATGTGAGTGTAGGTGAGCCTCTTCCTTTAAAGTCAAGACTTGGCTGAAGTTTGATGATTAAATCCAAAACCAGAAGGGGCAGGAAGCGACAAGTATTAACTATAATGGAAACAGCTGAACTTTAGGGAGTATATTTTTAAATGGGAATACAGGAACCAAATCTCCAACTATCAGCATATATGGAAAAAGTTTGCCCCTCTCAGGGACTCGGCAAAACAATGGGGAACCGAGTCCTGCACAAAAGCAGAAGCTGGCACTGCAGCAGCCAGCAGAAGGGGAGGAAGCTGGAAACATCAGGATGGAAGGGCAGACAGCCTGGGCTAGCTGGGAACAGCTCACCAGGCTTGCCATTTCCCCTGTTTCTTAAGGAAAATGTGATTGAGATTTCAGCAAGCACTCATGCAAGCAAAGCTCTTCGTCTGTTAGAAGCAAGGGCAGGAATCTGGCAAAGCCTGCAGTGCTGGGAAAGCACGACAGGAAAGGAGGCTGCTGCCTTCGTTGTGATTTCCAGCCAAAACAACTTGTTGGAGTTGTAGCTTTGAGGCCTTTGCAAGTGACTGGGGGAGATTTTGGGCTTATGATCAATGAGAGTCTTGGTTCTTATGGGACTGAACTGGAAGACAAATCCTCAAATTTTTATTGAAGTATTGCTCTTCCAGAGTCAAACACTCTGTCTGTGTCAGAGTGTAAAACCACTCAGTAAAATCCAGCAGACTAGTGATGCCTCTGAGATGTGCCTTAGAGTGCCAGGATTTAATAGCTCTGTCACTTTTCTGGTATTTGGTGCCAGTTCAAGAGCTCTAAAACAGGCACCTGGTTTCTGCTTGGTTTGGGACTGTCCTCTCTCATGGGCTTGGCAAGGCATAGCTGGGAGAGGCTTTCCCCCCTCAAATCCTTTTTCCTGGGGGAAATGAAGTGCCCAGGCCCTGGTGCTGGAGCTCCCTGCTCTCGTTGCTAGGTGCAGGATCTCTACCCTTCAGGGTTTTGTTCTTTCCTAATGAAAACAATCCACACCCAGTGAATCACCATCTGGGCTGTTTGTTTTTTTTTTTTTTTTTCCCACCATATGCAAGTCCTTCCTAAGAAAGTCCTTGGAGTCATGTCAGCCCCACAGAGCAAAAGCAAATGTGCACATGCATCAACCTGTGTGAGCAAGAATGAGGCACTGTGGGACTGTGAGTGCTTTTGCTGGATTGCACACACATGGAACAAGGATTCCTTTTGGAATGTGTTGGAGGTACCTGGTGGGCTTCCCACTTGTAGAAAGGGCTTATGTTGTGTCAGAAATGCAATCAGTGGTTGATCCCAACTTGATGCCTGCTTTGGACAGTTACTGGTATTCTGCAGAATGTAGCATGAGGGGAAAAAAAGGGGGAATCTGATGGATTCTCAATCATAACTTCCTTTAATGCTGATCACAGTTCTTTATGTCCAGTTTTCTTAATATTCACTGGTTGTGTCTCACTTGATCTTAAAGGATTATTTGTGGAGCTGAAGGGCTGTGTAATACCATGATTTTGTTCTAATCACAAAAACTTTCAGAGATTTTGAGTCCCATAAAACTTATAAAAGTTTATTCTTTCCTTGAATAAGTAGATAAGGCCTGTAATGAGCTGCCAAATAGATACATGTGCCCAAAGATGAAACTTCTATTGCAGTATTTTTTTTTACAACTTGACAAATGCTTCCTTTAGGGAAACTTTGCTATCTGTAACTAAAAATACTCCTTAAGAGGATTGACCTTGAGGAAAAATCTGTCATTCTTTAATGTTAAGTGCAACAATGTAAAAGACTAAGAAGGGCTTCATCTAAAGTTCAGCGAGGCAAGCAGGACTTCTCTGGCACCAAAGGCTCTGAATCAGGCTGTGAAATTTCAAAGAGCTGCTCCTTCACAAATAGCACTTTCTTTCTTTCTTTCTTTCTTGAGTTGGTTTCTGGTTTCTTCACAACAGCAGCTTTGTGTTCTGCTGCTGAGGTTTTTTCTCCTCTTTGTAACTATGTGGCTTCATTCACTGAATATGTAACCAACTTAACACCCTGTGCTTTTATTCTCTTTAATACAGTTTCCTTTTGGTGCAAACTTCTGCTGCCAGGGAGAGAGAGGGACAGAGAGAAGCTGCTGATGTGAGGAGAGCAGAAAAGCCTTCCCTGTGATCTGGTGAACAGTAACATTTATCACAATGCTGAAAGGTAGAGCCACACTTGAGAGGACCCTTGGAAATTCAGGGCTACAGATGTTCCATTTGTTCAGTGGCTTTCCAAAGAATTTAATTTTTTTTTCTTTTTTTTTTTTTTTTTTTCTTTTAACCAGGAACATAGTGTTTTAATTTTCTTTGCTAGACTGTAGTGTTTTTTTCCCCCAGACTTCATTCTAATTATGAATTAATCTTATTAAATAGAGTGTATTCACACATATCTATTCACAGTTGCCTTATTCTGAGGCAACTGTATTCTTCTGTCTGAGGTTAAATATATCTGATGACAAAGCATTCTGTATTTAAATAAGATTCAGCAAATGTAGGTTAGCTCAAGCTCTTTTTATTTGAAACTTTCAGGTGTTTAGAAACTGATACTAAAATGATTTTTTTCTTACGTTGGATCTAGTTCTGCTTTTACTGAAACAGCAAAATGGAGGCAGTTCTCTCTCTGATTCTAGGATTTGACTGGGCCACCTTTTATCACAGCAAACAAAATAAAACCCACAGGACCAAGAGAAAAGGTGAGATGTCTGCTCTGCAGTAATTTACTCTGCTCAAATGAACATGGGGTAGTGTCTTTCCTTCATACAGACAATTACAGCCTGTGAGTGAGTGTGAGTAATGATCCCCAGCTCAGTAAGGGACTGACACACTTTAGCTCTCCTTGCTACATGCTCTCTTGATTGGCACTGCAGTGCATAATTTTAGATGTTTCCTAGGTCAGTGGAATTTTTGCCTAAACAAAAGCTTCAGGAATTCAGGATGTTGGGATGTTTGTCATAAGTTTTGTTATTCCTTTGGCTGTACCAGTCCAACTGAGTTGTCCTTCACCATCAGTTTCCTCAGGTTTCTATTCCCAAGGAAGCCAGTGTCTATAATTACTCTGAAAACTCCTGCCTAGCCATGCCTGTGTCTACTACTCACAGTGTGCAGAATTTTTCAAGACTGTAATATTCTCCTATGCAGCACAAAAGGCAGCAGATAAGCAGTAGTTCCTGCTTAGTGTGCTATAGGAAGGTAGTAAAAGACTGTTATTTCAGCTTAAACAAGTGATTTTCCTCTAACTTGTACAGAATGACTTCTGATTTATACCAGTGGAAGAAGACTATAAGAATGAGGCTTTAGCTGTGGTTGTTTCTTCTCTCAAATTTCTCACTGACAAGAAAAAGCAGCCTCAATAAAACAGGAATTAAGTACCACACTTCAATTAATCTAAACTAAGACTGTGCATGTCAGTATTGAGGCAGATGTATCATTTTATATTTTATGGAATACAGAAAGTGATCAGCTGTTCTGGAAGGCACTGCCTCTCCAAAGCAGCACGGGGTGGCACTGGGCTTTTAATTAGCAGACAAGTGATGCCTGGTGGTCTGTCAGTGAATTCTCCAGCTCTTCCCAGGCAGCAAAAAATCTCATATTTCTCCATCTTTCCCTCAGGAAAACTCCCAAAGGGAGTAGAACTCCTTCTCAGGCAGAGTGTGGGATCTTCCCATGAAACACCCTTGTTTTCACTGGGGTGAGAGCAGACTGATTTGCAGTTTATCTTAAGAAACTGTACTGAAAAGTGGCAGTGGTAGTTTCAAACGTGGATTTCCATGCAGTGCTGGAAAACTTCCAGAGTAACCCACATTGAATGCAAAGTGTATTCCAACAGGTAGACTGATATCAGTTGGGGTGGTCCTGTCCTGCAGGATGTCCTAAAGCCATAGTGCAGTGAAGACTTTCAGAGCAAATGCAGTCCTGAACTTGGAGCTAGAGTTCAAGGAACAGCAGGCTTGACTGGCAGCTGGTTTTGAGCCAAATTCAACTGTTGTACAATGTATTTCAGAGAAGCAAATGCAAGAGGATTTTCCTCTTCAAGAGCATCCATAGCCATTACCCCATTTCTCTTATCCGCCCTGTAATGGGAGCTCTACAACCCATTGACAGGGCAGCTTACACTAAGATTTTATCCTCTGATTCCTGCAGACTTAAACTCACCCCTGGTACAGCCTGCTCACTCCTTTGTCAGAGCTCATCTGGAAGCAGGAATTGCAGCCAGTGGCTGATACCCTTTGGCACAGCTGTGCTGATAGCAGGGAGTCAAAAACTGCTTGGGAAGCCAAGCTTCCCACTGGCACCTGCCCAGGGTGCAGGCAGAGTGCAACAAGGTTTGTCCTGACCCTGTTTTTGGGGCAGGAGGGGAGATTTGTTCAGGGCTGATCACTTGTTCAAGGGGCACTGACCCACACAAGCAGGAAAGTGTTGGCTCCAGGTGGTGATAGTGCTGACAGTGATTCTGTGGCTGTGCTGGAGCAGGAGCTCCATTGCAATCTGCTGAAGAAATTAATTGCTGCAGCTTGCAGTAATGAGCTGTGAAACAAATCAATCCCGTGGGCACAGAGGGTTCAATAACTCCTGCACTGTTTGGAGTGGAGCTGTGTCATTTGCATCCAGCAGGTTAATGGGGAACTCTTCCACCTGCAGCTGAGCTGAGCTCAACGACAGCCAAATATCAGGGATTTTCCTGAAGTCCTGAAAGGAGCCAAGTGCCTAACTCTGATAGGAAACCATTCTTTCTGTTGATGAACTTGGCACTGCAAAAGCTATTGTTGAGTACCCAGTGGCTGTTCCACTGCTTTGCAGGATGTCAGGGACTGAAGATCACTTTTGGTTTCATTCAAACTGTTTTATTTTAAGCATATGTTCTGTGCCCCTTTGGTGGGAAATTGCAGTATCCCATAAGCTTCCTACAAAATCCCCTGCCTTGTTTTGAAGAAACGGATGAGTCAGTGTGAAACTGGCCTTAATTAAATTAATGGATTCTTCCTGTAAAAGTAGACAAAAAATAATAAGCTATTATGAGTGAACACTGACTTTCCTTAGAAGAAATGATTTGGGTTTTCTCTGCTCACGAACACTTGGGAGGAGAGTTACATGTTTTGACACTCTGGGTAGTCACGAGAACGGGCCTGATCCTTTGTGGCTCCTTGATGTGGAATGAGAGGAAGAGGTGAGTGTTTCAGAGAGATAACAACACCCCTGGCTGGCATCAGGAAACCTGCAATCTATTCAAGAGTCACTTCACAGAACTGTGTGTCCAACACTCCAAATATATTAACAAAATTAAGGATTTACTTAAGCTGAAGATTTCTGTCTTTCCTAATTAATAGATCAGGTGAAGTTTGGAGACTTTTCCATTTTGTTTTTCCATTTTTTGCAGGTATATTGTAAAAAAAATCCCAGGAGCTGACACTGTATTTGTGTATTCAAAAGAAAGAAGGAAAAATGAAGCACCTACCCAGCTGCAGGGCAAAACCAGAACAGGGGCCACTTGGCAGTGATGACACTTCTGGAAACAGAAGTTCTGTGAGACTTTGGATAGATGGGGAAGCCAGCTGTAGTTGCTGTTCTCCTTCCCAAACCAGCACCACTGTCCATTTCTCCCTTACAGGATGAGACTTCCACCTGGGGACTGGCTCAGTCACTGTGGTTCCTGAGGGGGAAGGTTAAAAATAACCTCTGCTTTCTCCTAACATTATTTTTAGCCTGGAATGCTTAAGTGATCTGGTTTACAGTGTTACTTGACAGACAGGTCAGGGTAACTGAGGGTACAGGCAGCTTTTTGCATGTGCCTTTTACATGCTTCATTTGTCTTGGTTTCTTTAAGGAAATCCAGCACTAAGTGTGAAGTCTGAGTTGTGAGCCTGGCTGTTCCTGATGTACAGGTCTCCTAATTTCCCTTTTTAGTTCTGCTGAAACTTTTGGGTATGTGTGAATCCATTTAGCTCAGCAGTAGAATGAAATATCTGAAGTCAAAGTAGTCAGCTCATATGAGACAGCTGGTGGGGAGAAAAGCAGGATAAAAGTTGATTTCCTTTGGAAAATCAGCTTGTTTTGATAGTTTTGATTTTGTACACATGCAGACATTTGTCCATTTGGACATGCAGAACTTCTCCTATTGTTCAGATACAAGCAACAGCTGAGATGCTAAACTGTCACCTAGTTCTTCCTCTAAAGGCCAGTGACTTCTTACTGATCTATATTTTAAAACTCTTACATGAAAAAATCTTATTATTCTTAGAGGAATTATCAAAATAACATTTTCCCAGCATTTCACTGGGATCTAATGAATCATTTTGTCTCATGTGTTGAGACAGAAACCAGAGGATTCTGACTAATACCTTGCACTCCTTAGTCAAGATGGTCTCAATTATTCAAATAACTGCAATATGGAAAATGATACTCTCCATTTTTTAAAATGTAAGACTATTTTGTAACTACCACTAGTCCTAAGACAAAGGGAAAATAAGCGGTTGAACAAAACTCTTCTTGCTTGTATTTTTTTAAAATAATGAGAGTCAAAACTTTGTCACAAAGACCAAGTTACCATAGGCTTTGTTTGTTTTCTAGTTGTGCAAAAAAAAGTATTTTCTTATTTCAAAAGCAAATAGATGTAAGACATCATTTTGGTAGAACACTCTTCTCCACCCTTCTGGGCTTTTTTTGGCATGTCTGTCACACCTTTTAATGGCATGTCTTTCTTTCCCTTTATCTCTCAATTCCTGTTTAACTACTGATGCTTTTCTTCTTGTTCTGCTCTTGAGAGATATAAACCCCTTTTCCCAATGGTTTTCTTTTCCAGGGAATGTGTCACACTCATAGGGAGGAAATACCAGGTTGACGACAACATCTGGTCAGTGCAGAGCAGGGTAGGGCAGCCACAGCAGCTGACAGGCACACCAGGACTTCACACTCTGAAGGTTGCTTCAACCATTTTAGAATTTGGAGTCTGGTTACAAGAAGAATTGTGTTGTCCCTTCTTATTCACCCTCTCTCCCTTTACTTTTAGGTATAATTCCTCTCAAAATCTTGAATTTCTTTCCCAAGACCCAGCAGCTGCCTGGCCTTGTGTGTGCTGTAAGTGTGGCAACTCTACAAAACAACAAATATATCAAGGCCACTGCCAGGCTACATCTGGATTGTCTGTAGTCATCCACATAGCTTTGTAATTGGGAAGAATGTTATGATTTGACTCATTATGCAACTATCTCCATAAAAAGGAAGTATTTCTCTCCTTGGGAGGAAATTAGGATGAGTCATAACTGGTATTGAGCTGAATTAGACAAGCTGGTGCTGAACAGAGCCACAGAGCCAAGGAAGAAACCCTGATTAGGACAGTGTATCACAGCATCTTGCTGACCTGCAATGCTGACCTTTTTAAAGCATTGAATTTTCCTGGTACTGGGAGTTTCAGAATGTTTTCAGCATTTCAACTAGCAGTCAAATTATTACCACCTTGCAGTGTAAGTTAGAAGCCCAGAGTACCCCTTGGGCCTTGTTTCCTTCCTCTGGCAGTGTCTGAACTGCATTAACCAGGACTTGGTGAATTAACAGAGCACATCATTATCGAACAGCACCCATTAGGAAGCCTTGCAGGCTTTAGAAAGTGCCTCAGGGCTCTCAGGGAGAGGTACAGATTTGTGGGAAGGTGTAGCATGAGAGACAGCAAGGTTTTCATGCACTCACCATGTTACATGCAGAAGGGAGGCCTTAATTTTACATGTAGGTGAGATTAGAAACAAGATTGCATGCTTGAGTTTACATGAAGGGGAAGCATGACATGAGCAAGGTTTTATAGTCTCTTTCCATCTCACTTTTTTTCTTTCCTCAAGAGCATTTTAAGGGAAAAATACCAGGGCATCCTAAAGCACTGAGCTGTGAACAGCACTCAGTGTGCTGCTGTTTCAGCTCTCCTGAACAGGGCTCTGCTCTACCCATCCATCAAGGCTATAAAAGATTCATTCACTGTCCTGCTTGGTTTTCATCTATTTTAAACATTTAGAGACCTACTTACATGCCCCTGTGAAACTTACACAAATCATAGGGTTTGGGAATATTTCTAGTGAAATACATGGTTTTTGCTCTGACAGTGGCTACTGTTCTGCTACAGATTGCCATGAAAAACATTCTGCTGGCATGAAAACCTTTGGAAGGGGGTGGAGGTATGAAATTTGTAGTAATTTTCATGCTTATTCGTTAATCCTTACTTTGTTATATTTACTCCTCTCTATTTTTATTTTGCTAACATCCTGCCATTCTCTTTCCCTCTCCATTTCCAAGGCCCAGGTCTGCAGGCAGGCACATTCTGCCAATGGGCAAAGCTCACCATGCTCAGCAGGAATAATCAGCATTGGTTTATGATAAGAAACAGTCAGTGAACTAACTTCCTCTGGTTCTGCTTTGCCAGAGGCAGTGTTCTGGTTTATGGCAGAGCTAGGTGTGTGCACACCCCTAACCCCATTCTGCTGTCTCAGATTAAGCAAAGAGCTGCTCCCATCTGTGGTTTCATCCTCCACAGGCAATTCAGCTTTCTCTTTGTGTACTTAAAGCATTTAAACCACTCTTGTTTGGATATAGATTGGCCCCTAAAACCCAAATGTAGTTTAATGAGAAAATTCTAATGAAAACAGCCCTGTATCAACAGAATATAAAGTATCAGAGAGGATTGCACTTGTTATGTGTAGAGTACTTACCCATTTTGGGGCTGTGGGCTCACGGATTCAAAATCCCCTCTGTCTTCATGACTTGAAGGGTAATCTTGAGTATCTTCCCTGAGCCCTTCTGCCTCCCAGGAACCTCCTTGGTGTGGCAGAGGGGTTCTCTGGGGATGAGCAGAGGTGTCCTGAGCTCGTGGCTTGGAGCTGTGCACGGCCCCATCAGGATATCCACGCTGGGCTGTGTGATCCCCTGGTTTTGCCAGTCCCACTGCACTGCAGACCAGCAAAAGCTCCACCAGCATCCTGGCCTGCTTCCCCCACACCACTTACACCTGTCCCTTGTTCTTTCCTCTGAAGCTCAGCCTGAATTGCTTCAGCAATGCCCCAGCGATAATTCTTTAACTGGAAAGTTGGAAGAAGGAAGGAAAAAATAAATTAAAAAAAAATTTTGTAACAAAGAGCGGAAAGAGCTTTCGGCCCTCCCAGCTACTGTGGAAACGTCCGTGGCTGGTGAACAATGTGAGCCTGGTTCCTGTGTGGGGCTCACACGTCTCTGACAGGGGGGAGAGAAAGGTGGTAGGAATACAGCTTATTCAAGGAACTTCTGAGCTTGCCTGCCTTCTAAACTTATCTGTGAACAGGAACTCGGCTTTTATCAACTGCCTTCTCCCTCGGGCACAGGAAAAGGATGTTAGCTTAGAGGAAGGGAAGAGAAAAGAAAGGAAAGAAAATATTGAGTGCTCTAACAGACTCTCATTGCACTGGCAGAAAATGTCACAGACCTGCCTGGTCCAGTGCTGCACATGTTTAAAGGCTGAAATACCTTGGCTTTAGCAGCAGAGTGGTTGTGGTATGTAGAACAAATGTGGGCATTGAGGGGCTCAGAGCAAAGGTACAGTATAAAAGAGCCTGTGAACATTATTATTGTGTGAGCTTTGCAAAGTAGCTCTGTGAATCATGGTCTGGTCCCATCAAAATGGAAGATTTTTCATGAAGCTGTCCTTCATAGAGGTCAGGATAATGAAGCATTTTTAATTGTTTTTTTTTAAGGCTGTGGAGGTTGCATGTCGTTTTCTTACTGGTTTTGCTTTGCTGGTGGTGCTGCTTTCAGTTTTGTTGCTTTCATTAACTGTGTTTCTTCTTTCACTGTCCTGCAGGGTGATGTGCTCTGGCATTTTAGAATAAAGTGAAAGAGAATAATGCTCCACTGACAAAACAAGTGGGAATGCAGTCCTGCTAGATCATCTTGCAGTGTGAATGATGAGATGAGCAGCCCAAAGTTCAGTATGTCCTGCAGAACATTAAATGTAAAGCTTTTATGGATTCGTTCCAAAACCAGCTTAAAAATAGAGGATAAAATCTCTCCAGGATTTTGGAAGGCTGTGTTATTAAAGGCTGTGAATTTGCATCTCCTCATCACTGCCTGGATTTGCATCCCTCTCCTGATGCCCCTATTTTATGCTTAGTGGAAGAACATAGAGAAACACAGAAGTGCCCTCCCTGACCTGTGGTAGACACTGCTGCCTAAGAGCAGTGACAGCAGCATGTGGGGCCAGGCAGGGAGAGATTTTGCTAATTCTGAGGGAAAACCTGCTCTTGCTGTAGCAGTCACTTCTCCAGGGAGATGAAATCACAAGGTCTGGACTGAAGACTGAAAAAAATTAGCAACTTCCCTCTGTTCCTTCCTGCTGCTTTTATTTCAGAATTGTATGCATCCTGCTGTAAGGCATGTCAATGTGTCAATATTTCATGTTTCACAGAGAAATGTCCTTTTCTCACAAGTAACTGGATGTGACCTAAGCATTCTATTTGTTTACGTATTAAAACCATTATCAGGAAGGAACTGAAGCAAACATGAGACAAAACAGGCTCATAACCTGACCTGCAGTGAGATCCTGCCTTGCAGAGAAGTCACTTTGTGCTGCAGGTATTGGAGTTATTCTTTGTGGGTGTGATTCCTCCCAAGTGATGGGGCAGAGTTTCTCTGCCATCCTCCTGGCTCAGAACATCTGCTGCTCCTCCAGGTGCAAGAACCTGTTTTCTGTACCCCTGTAATGGTGCAGCAGGCACAGATTTGCAGGTTAATAATTTAGCATGACAGATTTTTGGTAGTGGTCATGAAAGATGCTAAATAAAGCAAGGCAAGGGCTGATGTCACTTTCCTTGTGGTAGGCATAGCATGGGATGCTGCCATGGACACATGAAAGGCATTCATTATTCCAAGGAACTTCCTTACTGAGCAGTAGTTGAGATTTTTGTCTAACAAGTGTTGTAATTTGTGGTGTCTGAGTAACATATTCAGGTTATACTGTTGGCCCAGAACATCAGATTTGCTGGCAGAATGAGCTGTAAGGTTTTTTATATATCTGTAGAGGAACAGGTATGAGGAGTGTACCTACTCAGGAATGAGATACACCACAATTTTCCTTTTTTTTTTTTTTTTTTTTTTTTTTTTTTTTTTTTTTTTTTTTTTTTCTTCTACTTTTCTTCTATGAGCTGTTGCCTCAGCATGGAACTATGGAAAACAGACTTATATTTGCAGTAACAACCTGCTCATTGCTGTCTGAGGTCAGTGTTGTCTAGGAGGTGCTTTGTAAATGACAAAGACATCTGTGCACCAGCTAACATCAGTAGATATTTAGTCACTCTTCAGTTCTAATTAGTCCTGGTGTACCTTACAGAGCTGGGCACCACTGTTCTGATAAAAAAATGAGTGAGTTAAATCAATTTAAAAGATAGTTCAGAAAGTGTTATTGTGAAGTGTTATTGTGAAGTGTTTACTCAAAAAATACACTTGAAACCCATTAAGTGATGTTATACTGGTGTGGGGATGTTTGGAGATGCTCTGGTAGTTCTCACAAGATTTCAGTGGTTTTCAGCTGGCTAAAATATGTTGTTCCTCCACTCTTCATCCCCAGTCACTATTGACTGTTTCTTCCCTCTGTGCTCTTATTCATGGAAATGCTTTTCCTCCAAGTATTTCTGGAAAGTACTTTCCTCAAAGTGTTCAAACTATTCTTCGGCCTTCCAGCTAGTCTTTAAAGAGTTGATATTGCCAGTTATACCAGATCGATCACTTATGCCTGGGGACTTTGCCAATAAGTGTCAGGACTGCTCTTGTGTTGTCTGGTAATTCTAACCACTTCCATTAAACACAGCTCTTAACCCCCTCTGATGTTTCCCACCCCAAGAACTCAGTGTCCTGTTTGCAGTTCCAGAACCAAGTGGTCAAATGCCAGCAGCGTCTCCTGGGTAATCTGCTTAAGGTGCAAAAATCTCATCCTGGCTCCTTTCCTTTTGTTTAGGGTCAGAGCCCTGCAGCTGCAGCTGGAAGGGAGGTGGGCAAGCTCAGAGTAAACAGTGCCAAACAATGCCTGTGATCGATGGCTTGGCCCTACTTGGGCAGCAAAGGCTCTGGCTGTTCCAGTCAGCGTGTCTCTGGAGAAACAGCCCTTAGAAATTCACTTTGCACTTAATAGATCCTGATGAATTTGTTTGTTTCTTTTCTGTCTTTCCAGATTCACTGCCTCCTCTGTAATACTCTTAATTATAGACCTAAAATCCAAATCTGTGTATTTAAAAGTAAAAGAAAAACCTTGAAAAAATGTTTAACAAAGCAAGAAAGATGGAAAGCAGGTGTTGCTTTAGAGTCATATATCCAAATCTCTGAAGCAGACTGAATAACTGAAAGGATTTTATATCTGGGAGGACAATTTTGTTGATAGCTGCACAGCAAGGGGATAACTTCTCATTAGGCACTGGGATTTAGATGTGGAAAATGCTGTCTCATCCCTTGCCTGTGCATGCTCATGTGTGTGCAGATGAGTGTCAGGAGGAGCCTGCAGGGCTAGAGAGCAATTCCTTTTGCTGCTCTGTCCATCTGAGGGAGAAGATGAATTCTCGTTGCCTGTATTTTTAATGGTTTGCTCAAGAGCTATCAGTGGTATTTGACAGCAGAGATCAGTCACAGGAGATTGCTGTACTGGCAGCACTCTGTGTGCTGCGTGTGGCTCATGCCTGTGTGCGTTCCTGAAAGATGGCTCATCCCTGGGTTATTCATTCCCTGCCTAAGGAAATTAGCTCATTACCTATGCAAATGTACATGCAGGGATTCAAGGCCTGAACTGTTTACCAAAGGATGTCAGACAACTGCTTGTTTTCATTAGGGCATGGAAATGATAGATCTGTGACAGTTCTCCCTTCTGCATTTTGAAGTTTTCATAAATGGAGAGAGAGAGGAAGGATTTCTGTTTATATATAGCAAGGTTCGATCCTGTTAATGTCAATATTATTCTTCATTAAAAAAAAAAACTTCCTCAACTAAGGATATTTACCAGCCACAAAAGCAGTCTGTCTTTCCTTACCTTACCTTACCTGTCTTTCAAACAATATCATACACCATTTAAATACTTCAATAGAATATGACCAAATCACACTCCTTTCATCCAGTAAAATGACTTTGTCAGCTGTTAGTGTCCAGCATAAGTTCATTGTTAAAGGATGAGGTTAAGGCTTTGTGGACAGAGGAGCTTGCAGCTGGGAAAATTCAAGAAGGAAGAGACCCAAATGAAGTAAAATCCTGTTTAATCTGTTGCAGGCACAAAGGAAAAGACAGTAGAGGACGTGGAATGTTGGTTTCTGCTTTACATTCTTTTCTTTGCCTTCTTTGGGAAGTGCTTTGGGAACAAGGAGACTTGAGTTAGATTTCTCTTGCCCATATTCCAGAGATGCTGGCAGACATTGCACAGAGCAGGTGTCAGCCACCAACACCCAGGGACAAGTGGAGGGACATGAGAGGTGGGGAACTGCTTCTTTCAGGGAAAGTTTCAAGAAACTCTGCTGTTATCCAGCAAGAGGCTCAATGGCCAAGTCTGAGCAGCCACAATTCAAACTTTAAATGAACATCAAGTGAATGGTTTGTCATTGCACAAGGCTTTCTTTTGGCATTATGCAGATCAGCCAAATGTTTTTGATACAGCTTTGTTTACAGCAATGTAGCTTAACTGGCTTCTCCCATTGTTGCAAGGCAGAAAACAGAGAAAAATGTGAGATAGGAACTTGGGGTCTCTGAATTATCTGCTGAAGGCCTTTCTCCTTAGCTGCTGATTATCTTACCTGATACAAAGGGGGAACCTTACCTAGCACAAAGTTAAGTCTCTAACAAAATCTTAAAGCCAAGGTAGCTTGTGTTAACTCTTGTTGGTTCTGTCTGAGGTAGGACTGGCAACAAACTGGGACTGAATCCTCTGCTGTGAGTAGAAGAATCCTGCAGTTGCCTGGAGGTGGCAAACCTTGAGGAGCCATTATGGATGCTTGCCCTGTATAGATCGATGTTGTCTTGAGTCCAGAGCTTTCCTCAAAAGGTTTCAAGGTAAAACAATGCCTGTGCACACTGCCTGCTCCCTGGGAGGGATCCAACAGCATTGAAATGTGTCTTGTGAGCCTTTTCCCAAGGTCATTGGGGCAGGAGAAGGCAGGAAAGGAGTATCCCACTTGAGGCTAATTCAATCTGGTGATGATTCATGTTTCACATCCCAGGATGGCTGGATATTTTGTGCATTTTTTTTACCTTTTATAGCAATGCAAAACACGTAAAATTGAATTGTACAAATCACAATGACAGAACAATAGCTGAACGAAACCAAGATACACTTCTCACTCGGCCTTATCAGCCTTGGTGTTCTCCTGAAAATACCAGTAAAACTCATAACCCTGGGAATGTCTGTGCTCTGCTTTAATGGTCTTTGAAAGCCTGGTGAAAAAGGAAATAGGCCCTGGAGCAATTCCCAATGATGGTAAATTTATTTTTTTAGCGAACGTGGTTAAAACAAGACTCCTGCCTGTGCCAGTTTTGTGACTGGCTCCAGGAGCAGTGAGGTTCAACCACTTGTATGGCAAGGTAAGGTGCAGATATCCTCAATTTAAGAGCACCTTGGGAGCAGGAAGGAGCACCAGCCACAGCAACAACCACCTAGGGGGAATTTTGACAGATGGTAAGAAAAACCTTTTCCACTTCTTGCTGCAACATTCTGGAACTACATGAGCTCCTCTAATGATTGGTATGCTGTGCTGGCCTTCCTCTGATTCCTGCACTTTTTAAAATTAACAGTTGATAAATTCATCAGTCTGACAGAGATTTGGCTCCTTTATATTCAGATGGAAATTTGTTCTTCATTTATAATAAGGAAGCTTATTTGTGATAAAAAGATTAAGGACTGTATATGTTGTTTTCCCAGATGAACAGCTTTTCAATAATTTCAGTATGGGGTAAAAAATCGACTTCCAAAGACTGAAGAATTATTCTTAGTTCCACAGTAAGAGCAATGTTTGTGTACATGTCTGCAGTGTACGTAGATGTCTGCAAGATATGACTTCTTTTTGTTCAGACTTTTTTTCTGCGTAGTCATTCCCCATCTGACACTTCCAGGCTGATAACTTCTGGCAGCAGTGGTTTGCAGACCACTGCACTCCATGACATTGTGCTGTGCTATCTTTCCAAAATACAGCTCAGCCTCTGGATTTCATATTCTGTTTGTCTGGTGAGGAAAAAACAGCCAAAGCAGGTCATGCTTTGGGCTCAAAGGCTGATGCAATGTGGCTTCTGTAGCTTCACATCTGGCATTATTAAAAATAATAAATTAAAAATCTCCTTGCTGCACCAGCAATTGCTTTCACAGCTAGCACTGAACTTCATTTTGCTGGCAGGGCAATAGCTGATTTGGGCCACTTAGCATCTACTTCAGGAAACACTTTAGCTTGAGTTTAACTGCAAATACATTATGATATCCAACTGTGATTAAATGGTATTTTTTCCTAGCCAGGCCTTGAGGCTGGATGGATCCTGTGTGAGGTTTCCCCAGTCAGTCCTGTGCTGGCTGTCGTGGCCCTACTGTGCTCTGCAGCAGCAGCTCTGACGTGAGGGATGGTGTTGAGTGTGAGGTGTTGTCTCACTCTGCGGTGGAGGAGCAGGGCTCTGTCTACAGCAACTCAGAGGAGCAAATAGGAAACAGGATTTCCCCCAACAGGCGTCTGGTTTTTCAGAAAGGAACCATTGTAATGGGATGTACAGCTGAGCAAACCCCACAATTTATACAGAATGACTTCACACTTGACAAAACACAGCAGGTGGGACTTCAAGCTCACTTCACCTGAGCACCAAGTTGTAGCTGGCTCCCTTTTCCTCAGGATTTACTAGAAATAGTGTTCTTGTTACTGCTTTGTGCAGGGTGGGGTCTGGCAACTGCCAGACCAAGAAACCTTGACCCTGTTTGTTTGTTACAAACTCTGTCAGCATTACATGCTCTCCACCCTCTGGGGCCCAGGAGCTCTGGTGTTTTGCTCCTGCTGCAGCCTCATGGAGATGCCCTTTCAGGAACTCAGCTCTTCTGCTAAATTCTCCATCCTTCACTGAGAGCATTGCAGCAGATTTTAAAAGCTCTTTCTTGTCTGGAAATTCTCCAGACAGCTCCTTACCTACTGCTGTCGTCCTCCTTACCCCCTCCCTTCTCAAAGCTTCCCAAGCAGATCTGTATCATTAATATTTCAGTATCAGCTGTACACAGGCATTGGCTACACTGCAGCTCACTTCATCAATAAGAGCCAGTGAGGGCTGTGAGCTTTGCCACACTGCCTTCATCCAGCACAGGAGGGAGAGCAAAGGCAGAGCCTGCCAGAGGAGCTGAGTATCTGCCGAGAGTGAAGCTGCATCTCGCAGTCCCAGCCTCGAGGTGCTTTTTGCTGCTTTTGCTCCCTCGTTCAGATCAGCCCAGATCATACCCTAACAAGCAACAAGAATGGATGTCTTTAAGAAAGGTTTCTCCATTGCTAAAGAAGGTGTGGTGGCTGCTGCAGAAAAGACCAAGCAGGGAGTGACAGAGGCTGCAGAGAAGACCAAAGAAGGGGTAATGTATGTAGGTAAGAGAGAACTAGTTTTGATCTACTTTTGAGCTGCATAGATTGTCTCTGAGAAAGTCTGGGGAAATGATATTGTGGCTGAAGCTTGGGAGTGACCAGCAGGATAGTCTGGATAAGATCCTGAGCTCTGCAGAGTTGCTGTGTAAACCTGGGGTACCAAAGCCTCCCTGTGCCTCAGTTTCCCCAGGTTAGATGTAGAAACCACTACCTCAGGGAAGGCAGAACGATGTTAAGGAGCAGACGCTTAGGTGTAAGGTTTGTTTGACTATTCACTGATTGTTTGCAGGGTGAGTCAGGCACTCCCCAGACAAGTAAGCCCTGCTGGTCTCTGCCTCACCTCCACACTGGGAGGGACTCACTGAGGAGGTCCCTGAGAGGAGCCAACGGTGTTACAAGAGGGGATTGCAGGATGCATCTGTTTCCCCACAAACAAATGGGTTTGTCCTGAAACCCTTCTCCTGTTCACCGACCTCTTTCGTTGCCCATGCACACATTAATCTTGCTTTACAAGAGACGCCCAAATTCCTTTTGCCCAAAGAATAGGATCTGGAAAACAGTGTGCCTGATGTCCTGCCCAGAGACCTCTTTCACAGTTAATGGGCTGAAACCTCCTCTTCCAAGGTCACCCTCAAAACCCACTATCTCCACTTATCTAGCACATGCAATTATATGGCTGGATGGTCAGATATTCCATATAATACAAACTAAAGAGTCTTAGGTTCCCAAGACTGATTATCTCACTGCTGATTACTGCATTTCAGCTCGTTATTTTTGCTGGATGTGGGAGTGTTTCTTTTTGCAGGAAAGTTTACATGAAGGCTCTTCCTGCTATCATACTGCAACATCCACAGCTGTACTTAGCTACTATATTTAAAACTGTTTCATTGCCAATAGCTACAGATATATATTTGTATGTTGCAAATGAAATACAAAATTTGTATGCAGAAGGTCTGGTAATGTCTTTATCTTGAATTTTTAAATACTTATTTATTGATGTGCTGGGAATGAACGGATGTAACAGTTCACATTTCAATTTGAAGCTGACCCACAAGATAGAAAGGTAAGCAGCATCCCTGTAAACAACTAACTACAGTAAGTGAAACACCAGTCTAAGAAATGTCACATATGGGTGTCACATTGTGGCATCATTACTGCTCCACCTGCTTCCAGATCTGACTTGTGTTGGGGTTATTCAGAGGTTTTATACATAATTTCTCACATATCTGTTCAGTCACGTTGTACAGCTCCATACTGTGACCTGGTTTTCCTTGTAGCACAGCCAAGGTGTCTCTTTAGGAGATTCTGACCTTTTCAATGAAGTTTTCTATGAGCCTAGAACTAAAAGCCTTGAAACCTTAATCTCTGAATGAGGATCAAATAAGGATCAAGGTGAGGATTAAGTGCTTTCTCCTTTTATTGGTTTGGTCGTTGGTATATTGCTGGTTCCTGCCCTGTCATGCACTGGACAGAGCTTTGTCTTGGCCTGATTCAGTTCCTGTTGGGAAGCTCAGCCCTTTAGGAAAAATTCAGTCTTTTACAGGCAGGAAAATCAAGCCAGATGCTGATTAGCTCATAAGATGGGAGTTTTGTTTAAATAGCCAGAGAAGGTGGAGGTGAGGTATATTGGTTAAAACTGGAATGATGAGTATGTTGTTCACGCTGCCTTTTGTCACTCTGTGCCACATAAAGAGTAAATCAGAGACCTGAACTTATCCTTCCTTGCTTCTTCCCTTGCAGAGCCCTATCCCAGCAGCTTCATCTAGAGCATTAGGTGATGAGACTTGAATTTTTGGATGCTAGGAGAGAATAATACTGTATTGAACCTCAAGGGTCTTTTGAGAACATCAGGAAAGAGCAAAATCCCCAGGGCCTAGGATGGATGAAGTGGATCCCTGACTTTTATTCAGGTTTGTGTTAACTCACTGCTGACTCTCTGAGGAGGATTCCAAATGTCTGGGCACAACCACCGTGTCTGGTGAGTCACTTGCTGCTGCCCAGGAGAAGAAGATAATGCTCACTCAGAGGAGTGGACAGCATCACTGGGACACTGTGGGCCCCTCATTCCCCCTCTGATCCACACAGGATCAGCTCCCACAGAGCTGGAGATGCCTCCCTCCTGTGCTAAGCCTGCAATGCAGTGCTCCTGCCCTGCCACTGGCCTTGCTGAACCAGTGGGGTAGAGAAGAGAGTGCCTGCAAAGAGAGAGAAATCTTGTCTCATGGGTCACCTTTGCACGGTGTGAAATCACCATCCACATTTTAACAGGCTCTGAGTGTGCTGAAGTGTCAGGAGATCCCTGCATGGTTAGTGTGGATCCAGCAGTTGGTTCAGTGGGCTGTCTTTTTTGATATGCTTTGAATAGGGGTGTAAGAGATGCTGAAGTTCATTGATGAATTTAATGCAAAGCCACAGCAGAGTGTTGAGTCATTAGTACTGCTTAATGCTATAAGGAAACCTCAACACAGAATGCATTTCTGGTTTTCCAGAATGGTTTTCCACCGTGTGTGTTGCAGAAAGGCCCAACACGCTGTGTTTAAACTGAGTGATTCCTGCAGGACTTAATGCACGTCAAAATATCCCTTTATGCTGTAGACCTTCTCCCGGGCACAGGCTCCACCAGCCCCATCCCTCCCTGGCGGTCCCAAGGCTCTTGTGGATGACTCACAGCACTCAGAGGAGACAGGATGCATGAACTTTTAATTCTGGGTACAGAGGCTGCAGGCAAGGACTAATGAGTGAAATGAGATTGAGCATCAGGTGATTGCTTTCTGATTCAACAGATGCGGGCTGCTGGCAGGAGTGTGTGCAGGAAGGTCGGGTTTCATGCGGTGCAGAATGGATGGAGCCTGAGTCATCGGGTGTGGCTGGGCTGGGAGGATGAGGCCAGCTCTCCCCAGGCTGCAGCAGTGACTCTTCCCAATGACATTGCTTCTGTCATGAATTGGATTTGGATGCTTTTTCTTCATCTGCATCCCTCCTTTCTGGAATTATTTTCCATCCGCATATATAGCACCCAGCCCACTCCCCTCCCCTGTAAAATAATTGAGCTCAGACTGTCACCTTAGAAGTCTGGCAAAAAAACCATATAAAAGTGCAGCTCTTGTCTCAGTAAGCATCTTTACTGCAAAACTGCAAAGGCATGAAGGGCTGGTGCAGCAAATCATGTACTTTGCTTGCCCATCAACTGCTGTTTGACCAAAAATCAGCCAAGGGCTAAGCTTGAGCATCTGAGTCTGATATGAGACAACCTTGTATGCCAAATCAATACCATGGCAGTATTTTCTTGGAATGGTACTGGGAGGGAAAACGAGGCAGGATGGTGTCTGAACTGAACCTTGTGTGTTTGGCCCATTCAGGGGCTCACATTCGTGGCCTGAGACTTGCACATGTACCATGTGTGTCACCAGGAACTGCAGCTTACAGCAGTAACAAGGGTACAAAGATTTCATCTCTTGGCTTCTAAGACTCTTTGGGAGGGTGGAGTGAAATGTTGAGGGCGTATTGTAGTAGAAGAGTTTTGTTCTGCCCCAAGCAAACATTGCAACCACCAAAATAAATCAACAATTGAGAATTACATTCAATAATACATAACATGTATCAGGCAGGGCAGAGCTGGGCTGGACTTGTTGTTATCAGGGCACTGCACCTGTTTTGCTTCTCAGGCTGTTAATGAGAACGAGCTGTGGTTTGTAACTGGTTTCTCCCACCACACCCATGGATGCTCCACTATCATGGAATCAAAAATCTGCCTGGTTGTTGTCCACTATTATAATTTTGACAGTTGGCCATAGAAATCCTTTTGTTCTATCAGTATGGGAAACCTGAAGAGAACCTATATAGGTGCAGATGATTTGCAATATACAGTAAAGTGGGACTAGTGGAATATTTTGGCTCGTGTTTTATTTAACTTCCAAGAGAGATAAATATGATCCTTTATTTTTTTTAATGTGTAAAGCACCTAGTTACCATGAGGGCTGCCCATCTGCCATATGATTTACCTTACCTGCTGCAGCACCAAGTGGAATGGAGATATAGCTTGTCACTTCAAGCGTGGAGGAAATCACAGAGATTAATTATTCCTTAGGGCTATTTGTGTTGCAGACTGAATGCCTTCACATCCTTATAGCTTTTCTGCATTGAGAACAGCAAGATAAATTACAATGTAAGCATACATATGGTGTATTTTCATAACTTGAGACAAAACCATCTGCTTTCTGTGTATTGCTGTGAGCAGGCACTTACAGCCTATGCTGAGGCACCGAACTGGGAATCTAAGCAGGGATGTAGGACACCTACATACCAAGGTGGTGGGTCTGTAAATTCAGTCTCAGGTTTCTCCAGAGTCTTTATTAGTGGTATAGAATGAGACTTTAAATGACCACTGCAGCCAAGTATCCTGCTGAAGGGCAGGGGAGAGTCATGGACGTGGCTTCTTGTCTTGCAAGAGTGAAGTAAGTGAGATGTTACCAGGTGGTTTTATTTACAGTCATTTTTACAACCACCTTAAAGTTGATTTACCACCACTCAACTGCTCATTTTGGAAATATTGCAGGGACAATTTTTCATAATCAAGATTTTTTAGGTCTAGACATCTCCAGAGAATTTTCTGTTGAAGCTCTCCAGGTGTCAACACAAAGGTACTTTATTGTGGAGGGAAGCTGGTCTCTTTTCTGACTCTACAAACAGTTTGTGTCTGAGCAGGAGGTACCAGCAGCTTGATACCTCAGCTCCCCACTGCACTTCCTTGGAGCAGGAAGCCACCTGTGTCCAGAAATGAGGGTGTCATTTCCAGGCAGCACTGATGGATTGTGTTTCCTTTCACAGGCACCAAGACCAAGGAGGGAGTCGTGCAAAGTGTGACCTCAGGTAAGAGCAGAGCCCGAGGGGGATGTGGAGATCTGTGGTGATTGTCAGACCCCTTGGGAAGGGCATCACCCCTGCCAGGGGGGAGGTCTGTGATCTGCCTGACCTTCCCACTGATGAATGGAGCTGCCTGCCAGGAGTGATGGTTCAGAGTCTGGCATTTGCAGTGGACACGGATGGGAGAAAATATTTAATCACTAGAGTAGGTCAGAAAAAAATCTAGCAAAGGTTACTTGGCAGACTGGGATGATTCACAGCAATTTAGACATTTCACAATGTCAGGTGCACAGCCCTGCACGCAGAGAGGATTTACTTGTGTCAGATCCTGTCTGGGCAAAACTGAGATCTTTGGGAGAGTCCTGTGAAGCAACTGTAGAGTCAGGGACCCAAAGGACTCCTTCTAGGGTACCCCCAGCTCCAGGGCAGAGCAGCCGTACCAACTGTCCTGAGGATGAATGGATCCTTTCCCTGGAGAATTTCCTAACTATTGTTGTTTTCTGCCAAGGGGTGTTAAATCAACAGAAGGTAACCTGGAAGAGGTCATGCACTGTCTGCAGTGCAAAATACCTTATTTACACTGTCCTCTCTTAGTGTCTGACAGTGAATTTTTCATTCTCCAGTTGCTCACAAAAACTGACAGGCTGCAGTGCTGCTTTCTAAGCATCATTTTGTGCCAGACAAAAATCCTCACACACACGATCTAAATTCAGACGTGATCTCATCTAAAAAACCCAAACAAGGACTGCACCAGGGCTAATTTCTTCTTTTACATCAATGCAATCATTTTGTTATGCCAGGGAATAATTTGGCAACCTTCTGGCAGTGTCTAGTTTGCTGACTTCTCTGCTTTTGTTGAAACTGCAGTTGCTGAGAAGACCAAAGAGCAGGCCAACGTGGTGGGAGAAGCTGTAGTAGCCAGTGTGAACACGGTGGCAAACAAGACTGTAGAAGGAGCAGAGACCATCGTGGCCACTACAGGAGTTGTAAAAAAGGTGTGTTTGTTTCTTCTGTGACGGGCAAGACAGAAGAACCTTTGGATTACACTTAAACTACCTGCAAACATTTACCGTTGATGGTTTTACTTATTTCATGGAAGGTTTTCAGCAATATCTGCTTTTGTCTAATACTTAATATTATCATGTAATGCCTAATATAGTAAGAGAATAATTTAGTTTGAAAGGGACCCCTTGAGGTGATCTAGTCCAACCCCCTTAGGGCCAATGAGAGAGGACTGCCTCACTGGGTTTTGAATACCTCCATGGAAGGAGACTCCACAATATCCCTGGGCAATCTGTGCCAGTGTTTGACCACCCTCACAGGAAAAAAGAGAATTGTTTTCTTCTGTTCAGGTGGACACATTAATGATTTGGTGCCTGTTGTCTCTTATCCCATCAGTGGGCACTGCTGGCAAGAGCCTGGCTCTCCATTTTCTTACAAATGTAGAATGTAGATTTTTCCCCGGGACTTGAGTAGAAATGTCTGTGGGTTGCAGTGAGCACCTGGGCTGAGTCAGAGCTCAGGGATGTGCAGGGTGGGGAGGCACAGGAGCAGCACTCACCCTGACCCCTGTGCTGTGCTGGTGGGATGCTCAGCCTCGCCCAGAGGCAGCAGAGGGCAGCAGCAAGTCAGGCACAGCCTGGTTGCTGCAGAAAGCCTGACCCTGCTGTTCTGCTCCGTGCTGGTTTGACAACAACCGTGTGTTTATTGATAAAAGGCCCTGCGACCCAAATTGTGTACGAATTAAGCCACATTCAGACAAGGCGTCTTCTGTCCTCCAGCCTAATTTGACTAACGGGGCTTCTTCAAGTGAGGGGATTAAGGAGCAGAA
This sequence comes from Zosterops lateralis, assembly GCF_965231275.1. Taxonomy (NCBI): domain Eukaryota; kingdom Metazoa; phylum Chordata; class Aves; order Passeriformes; family Zosteropidae; genus Zosterops; species Zosterops lateralis. The sequence continues at coordinate 1,984,491 of NC_139768.1, forward strand.
CAGCTGCTTAGATGGAGGCAGTGCTGATCATTAGAGAAGATGCTTTGGTAACAAACAGCACCCATTTGTACAGCACATCTCTCTTTCCCAGCTTCAGAGAGTGTGATCGGTGCTGTTGATGGCCACATGAGCTTTGTGAGTCACAACAAACCCAAACCCAGAATCAAAGCGAAGCCAGGCTGGCCAAAATTGTTTTAATTGTTCGGCTGATTAATTTCCTGACCTGCACATAAACACATTGTGATGTGAAACAAAACTTCTACACGGCATATAAATCCTGAGAGAATAGCCTAACAAAAGAGGAGAACAGCAGTTACAAGTGACACAAAACGTCCTCCTGAAAGCTTGTGAAAAGGGCAGATACAGGAGTTCTGCTAAGCCCTTGGGATAGGTTTAATCTCTGTTCCCAGAGGGAACAGCAGTTAGGCTTCAGGAGTGCAAACAGCAATTCCTAATTCCATGGGGCCAGGATACCCCGTCCTACCTTATGACTCACCATGGGATGGCTGATCCAGGAATTTGCTGATGGTAGGAATCCCTGCTGCAGATAGTGAACTCTCTCCCCTCCAGCAAGGAGTGAACAGCAGAAATCCTCTTCCCCTTTCCCCCTGAGAACCCCACCTCAAAGTCTGACAGCTGCAGTTTACAGCTGATTTCAGAATTTAAACCAGTGCAGATTTTCCAGAGAGCACCTGAATTGTTACTCCGATGTCTTCCATTAAAATGGAGATTGATTAAGAAATAAAAAAATAGGATGTGTCACATGCTAAAGGGCAGACTAAATGGAGCCAGGAAACTGCTTTGGATACAGTATCATGGTGTCATGCCAAACAGCAGAGGTGGGCAGCAGACTGAAAACAGGAGAAAAACAAGACAAATCACAGGAGAAAAAAATCCAGGAAAAACATTTGTTTCTGTGAAAGAGGGTTCATCTGTTCTGCTGGCTTAGTTCAGCTTAGGAGTGCAAATCTTTTATTCATACTCACCATAGTTTAGCATGTAGCTACACACCTTTTAGATCCAGCTAGACACAGAAGATTGAGCTCCCCATGCACATCAAGTGCATCCCCACTGCTAATGGCTAATTGCCATGGAGCCAAAGCTGCTCCAGAGGGAGGGCCCTGAAGGGAGTATGAGGAGTTGTGCTGGGCTCTCAGCACCAGCTGTTTTATCTCCAGAACTGCTCCTATCATGTTACACAATTTGCTAATGGAAATGCAGGCAGAGTGTGCCAATAGCAGCACCAGGCACTGTAATGCATGTGGGAGACCCACTTGCGATACACCAAGAGTGATAATGTATAGCTTTTAAATGTTTAAACAGTGAATACCCACTGTTATAATCCTGGAATCATCACAAGCATTTCAGCCCCAGAAGTTTGAGAGAGGATCCAGTCTTGAGACTTGTTTGTGCTCCATACCATCCTCCTTTTTTCTAATTGCACAGAGCACTTGCCAACATCTTATTTGGGTTTTCAGCCATCTCCAGTGCTGTTCCCTGCTATAGAAGGGCTGTTCAAAGTGCCAGGGATCTGTGAATGCAGGGCACTGAGCAGTGCTCAGGGTGACTCAAGTTGGGGACTTGAGTGGCCTAGAATGCTGAGCATTCCCTGTATTAATATCAATTACAGAGAGCTTGATGACATTTAATCTGTGCATTTGGCAGCTGGGATCAGTGGCAGGCACACATTAGGAAGGAGAGGGGTACTCCAAGGGTTTTGGGTTAAGTTTTGCTCAGGATAGCCGTGGGGTGCAGGTGTATCAGATGGTGACTTTGGCCATGGGAAAGAATTCAGCCCTTTGTTGTGTCATGGCAGGCACTGAAATGGGGACACCCCAGCAGCCTGCTGGTCCTTACTGCCCTTGTGGGGAAGCACTCAGAGCCACAGAGAAGGAAATGGGGCTGAAGTAACCCTACACCTATGGAAGGGTGCCAAGCACCACATGAGAACACCCTTGAGTTGTGCTGGTACTGCCTAGTGGGGCTTTGGCACTGACCTGGTCACTGCTGAGTACAAGGAAGTATTGACTCATGTGGGGGCGTTTTTAAGTATCAACTAAAAAAATCTGTAAATTAAGATATTATAAACCCTCCACGATTGTTCTGATACAAAAAGGAATGAAACCAGTCAGTAGTGCATTCTGTCTGTGGCTTTGCACCCATCCCTGGGGTGGACAATAAGAGATTCCAGTGAGATAACCACCCACTAAATATCCCTGTCTTAGAAGAGGATTAGTTCTTGGTCTGTATGACACAGCACAGAGCTTGCTGCAATGCAGACACCACGTGCCTGGGACCAAGCCCATGTACATACACACGCTCTCAAAATGTCCCTCAGGGTTTGGAACTGATGCTTCCCTGCACCCTCCACCTAAATCTTCCCTTTAGATCTATTTGTCCTGTCAGATTTTATGGTTTCGTTGTCAGTTCATGACTCTGTCACTTTGAATTGGGTCTGATCTTTTTTTCTTTTACTTCGCCCCATTAATTAAACAAGCATTTGTCAGTTTTGTGCCATCGCTGGGTGCTGGATCACAGCATTCCTGTGCACCTGGTCTGGGGCACGAGGGCCTCACCCACGCCATGCCTCATCTCTTTCACAACAGCTGCACATCCTGGATGTGAAAGGCTGCTCTTCGTGGCCTTAATTCCTTTCACCTACACCCTGCAACGCCTCCAGTGCAAAGACAGTCTGTTGCACGGAGGGAATTAGGAGCAGAAACTGAGTGACCTTCCTGTTCAAGTTAGATTGGCAAGTGGCACTAGGAGAGAGCAACCAAGGGCATCTGAGAAGCCACCAAAGGCAGAGCTGCTGAGCAGGAGGAGCAGGGGAATCAGCAGCCAAAGTAGCCAACAATCAAGTAGAATGAATAGTTGAAACTTGTTCCCCTTTGTATTCAAGCTTCCCCATACTTAGTTGATGCAGTGGTATCCTTCCACATGTCATGGAACACAAGATGTGTTTTTGAAAGTGCCATGGAGTGGGGCACTCTGCCTACAGACACTTTTTCTCTGCTTCACTCTCAGTCTCATTAGTGCATCCAGGCAGACATTTTCCCATGCAGCATAGCTGAGTTAGTGGCACTGGTGAAGCCTTAAAACCTGCAAGGCCATGGATGTGCTTCATGGCTCAAGGCTGTACCCCAGCAATCCCATAGGATAAGTGTGTATCATTTGCATAAGCATAAGGAGTCTCTCAGAGAGTCTGACTCTGAGCTGGATAAAAACAAAGCCACCCCAAAAGTCTACCTGGATTTTTAGGGTAAAACAGGAATGCTGCATGCCCATCTGTCTGTCCCGTTGGTGGGTCCACTTGCTTTAATCAAGGCTGGAGCCCTTGGTCAGAGCTGTCAGAGTCACTCTGAGCACACTGAGCCTGAATCCCATCCAGGACAGCTCGTCCACAGGACCTGCCAGGCTGCCTGAGGCTTTCCTGGGGAGTGGTTTGGGGCTGCTGCCAGGCAGCATCGTGTTTGCTCCAGCACCCAAGGTCAGGAGCACTACAGGAGGCTGAACCTCTCCACCTTATGCAATAGATGGCCTTTTGAAGGTTCCTGAATTTGTAGCAGATTAGGCTGCCAGTGAACCTCTCTGGCTTTACAGCCTTAAAATAATAATAATAATAATAACAATAATAATAATGAAATCTTGCTTGCCACTGAATTTGTTGAGATTTGATGAGTATATTCCAGCAGCCAATATTTGGACTGCTTTCTCTGTTATATAATGAAGATTATCTTAGTAAGGTTGTTTATGTCTGAATATTTGGGGACAGCAATAAAACTCCCACTGATCTATAAGATCATATAGAAAAAAATATAAATTCCACTTTGTGTATGAACTCAGACAGTGGACAAGTCAATTGCTGAAGAGCTGAAAAAGGGAATTTCATAGATCCTGTGAAAATGAGAACTCTGAGGAATTAAATTGTAATTAATTTCTTCCAGTATTTCTGGGCTTTTAAAATCAGTTTTTTTAAAAACTTATTAAAATATCTGAACTCAGAAGCCTATAGCACAGTCTATTTAAGATCCCTTAGCATTGCACAGGAATATTTTTATAAATGGCAGGTCTTAATTTGTTGAGTTTTTAATTAGTGATGGCTGAACATGTGTCTCTGTTTCATAACCTTAGTGAAATATTTTATTTATATAGATCTCCCGTATATATCCTACATAAAAGCATATTTTTAAACACATAAAATATTTAAAAGCTTGTGTACTATTCTTGGAGGGAATGCTGAGGTCTTGTGTTTCACTTAACTCTTATGTTCAAGTACTTCACTTTTCTTTCTTCACTAGCAAAAAAGATTCAACTGCCTACCCGAAAATAGAAGAAAACAGTCCATAGCAAACGAAATATTTAATTTTTGTTCCATTTCAAATACTTCTTTTTTCTAAGAAAATATGTAATTTCTAAGGGGAAATGTCTGGCTTGCCCTTTAAGAGCAGGAGGACCATTGCTAATTGCCTCATGGGTTTTTTTTCTCAGAAAAAAGCAAAATGAGTGCTCATCAGTGCTCCTCTCCTTTAAATGAGGAGATGGGCACTGGCTGGAATGGCAGAACTCTTGCTGCCCCTAAGGAAGTTGAATTTTCACCTCTTCTTCCTTGCCCTGCATTGTTCTGTGAGTCAGTGTTAGAGCTGGAGCTGGTGCCCAGGAATTTCTGGATCTGTCCAAAGTGAAGATCCTTACACCACAAGGTCATCCTCTGTCTCCTGTGCTCCTGAGCAGTCTCTGAAATCCCCAGCCAGCTAACACCCAGCTGGAGAATGCAGCCCTCCCTCCCTCCTACTCCCTGTTCTGGGCAGGGTGAGAAAAAGGCAGTGAGGCGACATCCCTAACACGGCCTGACACCTCTTCATCCTGCTATTGTGCTGGTTCCTCCAGTAAAGTTTAGAAACACCCTCCAGAAACTCAGTTGCTTCCTTTTCTAAAAATAGATGGTTGATTTTTAGCCTTCTGGAGCAGCCTTGGCAGAGAGCACGACCTAAGGGATCTAACAGGCAGCACAATGGCTGAACAGGGATTCTCCAGCCCACTCTGGATTGCTCTTGGATGCAGTGTCCCAAGGGCGTTCCTGAGAAAGGTGTGCCTCTCCTCTGCTCCACATCTACCAGAGCTGAGCTCCCTGCCCACAGGAGCAATAGGTGGGCATACCCTGTAGAAAGATGGGGTGCACTGCACTGGTCCTTGTGCTCCTGTGAGCTGTTCCCCAGTTTTCCCAGTGCAGCTCAGCACCTCAGGGAGTTGCCTTTGACTGACCTTCACAATTTCACACAGCAGCTGGTGACTCCACCTGCAAAACACTATGAAAGAAACATCTGCTCTGGCAGCTGTTGTCAGTGGCTTGAATTGGAGGTTTCTTTCCTTTCCACCTAATAGTCAAAAATCTGTTTGTAAAGCTTCAAAATACAATTTGAGGCTATTTACCCCCTTTGGCTTAGTGCAAACTGTTGAGTTATAAGGTGTAGATACGCAAAGTGTAATGTAAATGCAAATGTAAAGTGCTTTAAAGCCACAGGCTGGATGAGCATCCATAAATTTAGAGTGGTGAGCTGTTTGCTGGCAGCAGGAGAGCTGACTCATTTCAGACAGACTGTGACTGAGTGGCTGCAGCAGAGCAGTGGCCTCTCCTGAAGAGCTGCACGTCTCCCTGCAGGAGAAACTGCCTTCCATTATGTCATTTGGTTACCTGGGCTTGCTTAACACAGCTCAGGCTGGGACCAGCAAGAATCATTTCAGCCAACAATGCAGGGCAAGTTAAGGGCACGTTCCTTAGGAAAAGATGGTCACGCTGTGCTTCTCATCTGGAGACTCCAGCAGCACATGGTGCTCTCTCTCCATAAACAGACTCATCAGCTCTGGTCTCAGCAGGGAGATGAAGGAATGCCTGCAGCTGAGACAGACATCAGTACAGGGCTGCAGCTCATACTTTGGCTTTTTTTTTTGTCTCCAGTGGGTTGATCTTACAGCAGCTTGCATGGAGAGCAGGAAGCCCAGAGGTAGGACAAGCAGGTTGCAGTGCTTCCACCTCCTGGCTCCCCTTGCTGCCACAAATGCATCTGAAATTCAATTTTCAGATTAAATTTTCATGGGCTCTACCTTGTATCTGGGTAACTCTGACTACTTTGCTTTTTATTTCACGTCACCTTTTTTTCCCAAATTCAGTCCAAAAAGTAGCAGGGATGGCAGGGATGTTGTGACTAAGCAGGAAAGCAAGGACATGTGTGAGAAAGAAAACTAGAGTCCCCATAACACATGAAGCATAAAGTTCTATTTACAGTAGGTTTGGCAGGGACATTGATTTGCATTGCATCAGCAGCAGCACCAAGAGAGTGATGGCCTTGTGTTTCCAAAATGTTGAAATTCATATCTTTGCCTTCCATGCAAAATTGACTTTCCCTTTCCATACTATATGTGTCTCTAGTTCCATCTGTGGTGGCCCTGAGTTCATGTGGGAAGAGACTCATCCAGGGGAACTGCTGGGCATGTGTGTTCAAAGGGAACAGAGAAGCCATGTAATTTTAATTGAGTTCTCTGGTGAACTCAACTAAAATTACAGAGGTCCTGCTATTTCTGCTTCCCCCTGCCCTCACTGAGTGACTGATTCCACCCAGGTGCATTTCTGCTTTCTGTCCATCCCCTGTGCACATCCAGTATGGTCAGGATTTTATCTTCTCTTCCCATGTGTTTAACATAATTACCTGATAATGCAACCTTTTCTCTTCTGTGAACAGGAAGGTAGCTGAAAGATGCAGGCAAGTAGCTATAAGAGCCCAAAATACTTAAGCAAATGCTGGACTCAAACAAAAAGAAAAGCTTACCCTTTGATAATGATATTTTATCTGAAGCATGACATTAACACCACCACAGTACTGCTATATCTTTGATGAGTTTTAGTCTATGCAATGAGTGCTTGGGCTAAGACAATGTGGGGAAAGGTTGGGTATAGCCTTACTATATGTAAATTTATTTGTCCCTCCCAAATTTCTTCACACTGAAGGTGTCAAAACTCTGGTCTCAATGACAGAAAAAGAACTGATTTTCTGTACGAAAAAGACCCTAAACTGGGCTGTAAGAAATCAAGTTGGCTTTTTCACAGATAACTGCTTTAACCAGCTACACATCAAAAATGGATTTCGAGCAGCATCTGCCATCTATTAAAGCTGCAATTCTGCTTGTGTGTGCAGTGCTCAACCCCGTTTCTCACAGAGTCTGTCTGAGATTAGGGGGATGACTCTGCATGTGGCAGCAAGGACAAACATCTTGTTTGTGACTTGGCAGGAGGACCTGGCAGTGCCCGAGCAGCCGCGGGTGGAGGGAGAGGGAGCCCCGGCCGGCGCTGGAGAGGAGGTGAGTGGTGCCCTGAGTGTTTCCTCTTTCTGGGTCACTGCTTTCCCCCTGGCAGTATCTCCTCCTGTGGTTCCAGAACAGCCCCTCACTGGTTCCCACTTTCCTGAGTCATTGGACAAAAAACTGGGGTCATCTGTTTTTGTGGTCGCCGCTTCCTTTTCTTGGGAATTTTCCATGAGGAACAGATGGACACATTGCAAACTGCTGCCTGATTTGGGTTGATTTTGGGAGTGTAAATGCACGTATAAAAGTTAATGCTGTCCTATGGTTCTGCCATGACATTGGAATAGCTTTTTCCTGTTTGCAGCTATCCTTTAGAAGAGATTTAGGTAACAAATTAGGTTTTTCTGTAGAATTTTCTGTATTTAAATTAGTTCATTTAATTTTGAACTGTTCTACCTGCAATGTTATTTTGAAGCCCTGGATCAAACATTAGTCTCTGGGCCACTTTAAGCTCTTGAACAAGGATGATTTTTTTATCCAACGTGTACAACAGGAGGTTCTCGTGTGATATTTCCTTTACAAATTTCAGTGTTAAGGCCTTTGTCTGCCCCTTCCACAAGTACTGCATGCACCCAAACCCCCTAGTTTTCAGCCTTTCTGAGGCTCAGGCTGTTTTCATGGTCCCCAAAACTCCCAAAAGTCTCATCTGGTGTCTACCACCTTCCTCCAGCCATCACCCCCCACTACCAGTCCCAGAAATGGAGCCCATAATCCCACTGGATGCATCTTTGCACCAGGGCTGGTGTCAGGCTGGCTCAGGCAGGGGCAGACCCAGGAGCACAAATCAGGACACTCCTGCCAGTGGAGCCTGGCCCCACATTACTTTGACTTCCACCATGTGTAAATTCACACCCTCATTTTCCCCAGAGATCTGTTACAGCAGGAGTGCGTCTGGTTTCCAGAAGGAATGAATAATTCATTTATTTTCTCCATCACCTTTGCTCCTCATTGTTTTCTAGCTGTTTGTGTGGTAACTGTCAGCATTGATTTTTTTTTTTCCTAAATTTATTTATATACGTTTTCCACTGGAAATATTTACCTGTTTTCTTATCTGTCTTCTCTCACAGGGTGAAATTGAAGCTGCTCCATCAAGTTAGGGAATTCTTGCTCAAAAGAGACAATTCCAAGAGCATACATGGAAGTTTTAGCTGACACCATAACAGGAAAATCCCACTGTCCATAGACTACATTCAGCTCTGTAGTCTTGCACTTGCCTCATCAGCCAGTCCTACAATATATGTAAGCCAGCCTCCTTTAATTGTAATTAAAGTGCAGGTGTGTCCTGGGCTGTGTGTCTTTCCCAGCCTCCCTCCTGGCCTCCCAGTTGCTTTGTCTATTTTGGTTGAACTCACAAATCTGTGTCTTGCATCCATATGCACTGGCACTTGGGATCTTTAGGCATTGTGGAAATACTTTTTCTTTTTTTTAACTAATAAAAAGTGTTTAAACACCTTTTTTTTTTGTCTTGTCGGTTTTGTTTGCACATTTTAGATGTGGATCCTTCCAAACTGATGCATTCTTCCTGTAAAAGTGCAGTATTAGAATACTCAGAAGTGTAAGGGCCTTAAATCATGTTGCAAGAGATGAAGAAACATGAAAAATTGTATTTTTAAGACAGTACTGTAAGTAGGCTGGCTGGCTGTATGTCTCTCAGGGCTGAAAAAAAGAAATTCACTTTTTAATACTTGTCATGTTTAAGAGAGAATGTGAGGGTGATATTGGATGAAAGAAGGCATTCTAAAGGAACATGAAAGTGATGTTGAGCTCAGTTTATTCTGTTTGCACCAGAAAGCTGTCCTGACTTTGGATCAAGTTACATCAAGGATGTAACAAGCTGCTGGAAGGTAATAAAAGAAATGTGGTGGGCACCAAGTGACTTGATCAGAACTGCATTGCTGCTGGCAGGGATGGGCAGGGCTGCTGTGAAATGCTTGAGTGTGAGGGCTGGTGCCAAAAGAGAATCTGCTGGTGCACCACAAACACAGAGCTGGTAATCAGTCAGGCTACACATCAGCTGCTGAGTGAGAGCAGCAGAGACCCTCCACATTCACCAGGGCACAGAGCAGGAAAATGTTGGCCATTGCTGTAAATAATGGGCTAAATTTAAAGCACATAAGTAGGTATGGATATAAAAATATGTTCTTTTATTTACCTGCAGGAAGAGTACCCCTGAATCCAAAAGAAGCCAGTGTAAACTGCTGAGATTTAAACTGCTTCAAAATCAGACCAATAATCTTCATTAAGCTGTTAAATGATGATGACTATGGAAGATATTAGAGGAGAGACTTGCAGTGGCATGGAAGCATCTGGCAAGTGTGCTGGCAGCCTCTCTCAGGCATAACAGTGTGTGTAAAGCATTGCCTTGCAGAGATTTCCATCCCAGTGGCTCTTTGATCTCAACACAGAAAGGGAACAAAAGAGCCCTTGCAGAGGTAACAAGGGCCCCTCAAAGGAAGATGTATCTGATATGTGCATACTCTTTTATGATGTCCTGCAAATAACTGCCAATTAAACAGAGTAACTAAAATTGAGGCCAAGGTAAGAGGACATAAAGAGATGCTCATCCCCAGCAGCAGGAGGCTGGAGTCTATTCTCAGTGCTTGTATAGAGAGAAAGAAAAACCTTTTGCTCAAAAACTTTGCTTTATGGGGATACAAACAAAAGTGTTTTGCAAAAAAAGCGTTTTGCAAAGAAAAAGGAAGTGAATGCCTTCACTATGTAGGGCATGAGTGGGAGGCAGGAGTGGGTTATAACTCAAAGGAGGAGTAAGCTGCTCCCCAAATGTCCATCTCTCAAACAGGCTTTGCCCCTGGTTTGAGGGCTAAAACCAGGAGATAGTGGTAATTACTGAGCTAAGAATGCCAGGCCACATCTCTGCCACACTGAGCTACGTGGCTGCTTGGGAGGGCAGCATGCAGCTCTCTGTGTTTCCTTCCCTGTGGGAGGGAAAGTGTTTTACCAGTATTTACACACCTGTATCTGGAACTGTGGGACTGAAAACACTGCTTGGCTACTGCGCAACATTGGGGCACAAAAAGTGTCCAAATGTTTCCTAAAGATCTGCCTCTGCACTTGCCTGCCTCTCATTGGGAGAGCTCTGAGCCCAGGCTGGTTCAGTCACTGCACAGGTCTGGTCTAGTCCCAGGGCAGTCAGAGCCCAGAGAGTGTTTGTGCATCTTGCACAGGCAGTGACAAGTCTTGGAGACAGACACCAGGACATGCAGTTTCCTTGCACATGAGTACCCTATGCCAGTGAGTGGGAACAGGGCAGTGCTGTGCCCATGCAATGGCTCAGTGAGTCTCTATTCCCTCCCTGTCCCTTCCTCAGACTGGCTGTCACCCAGCTGGGGGGAGCAGAAGCCAGAGGTCTGAGCCACATTTGTCAGAGGTAAGAAAGGTGAAGACTTGCTTCTTTTGAAGTAGAAGGGTCTTTCATTAAAGAGACAAAATACTGTCTGTTAATTATTCAACTTAACTTTGTTTTACATCTGTTTGGTTCGTTGAAAGGAAGTCTGTGTTTTCAATGTGTATTCAGACAAGTGTAATGAAGTGCTGGAAGGAAAGTGAAAAGTGAAATGATGGAGGAGACGTGTCAGAAACATCCCAAAGGAGAAGGTACTTTCACTACAGAAGTGCTGGCACCCCCTGCCCCAGGTAAATGCTGAGGGAAGCAAACACCAGCAAAATAATTTTCTGCTGACAGCTCACAGTCTGGGCAATAAAGAACTTCTTTCACTCATCTCACCCTGTGAATCATTTAAGTGAACTTTGTCCATGTGATGCCCCTGTCGCACAAGCTGTTAATTTAATCCCACTGTGGGAAGACAGGACCCAGTGCCAGGTACAGTGTGGTCACTGTCTGTCCCCAGTGACGACTCTGGGCACTTGCACTCTGACCTCTGAGGGGATCCAATGAGCCAGGAACAGCTGCTGCCAAGGGTTGCATCAACCTCGCCATGAAAGTGACCAACAAAGTGCTGAAAACCGCTTTTTTCCACTTGTGACAGCAAAACTTCCTTGCTACGTAAAACTACAGTTCAGGTTTATTGAGTGGTTTGTTCTGATAGAGCTCATAGCCTTTGCAAGCTCCCCCCAGTTATGTCCTAGCCAAAGGCTCAAGGGCATGAGGGGCCTGGTTTTTCAAAGATGTTTGCCTGGGATGAAGGAGAGGAAGCAGTGGCTCTTTACAGAATATCCCAAACAGCATTCCAGTAATTTAAATGCAAATCAGGTAATAATACACTTAAAATCCCGCTTCATTTGAAAGTCCTATTTTTGTCTCTGCATAATGCATGTCCTAAAACTGAATTCACAGAGCACCCAATTAAAAACCAAAGGGCTGTTTTTTACTACTGTTCTCTATAAAATCACATTCTCATCTCTTTGACACATTGAAACTCAGCTTAACTGTTTCCTAAATGCACTGAAATCCTACCAAATCACAAGAAGATACTCCATACTGTTAATAACACAGCTGTGTGCCAGAAGGGCAGAGCCACAGCACTCCTTCCTCTCAGTGTGCCTAGAAAATATACTCAGTTCTCCTGCGGTCTTTATATCCTAGCTCACATCCTCAGCTTTCTGAGCCAGTCACTCCTGAGACAGGACCAATTATTTATTTCCCCAGTCCCATGCCAGATTTTAAGCCTTTCTCATCTTCCTAGCCTTTCTAAGTTAAAGACCAGGCAATTCTTTTTTTCTTTTCTAGTCCTGAATCTGCAGGTTATCGTGAGACTCCACAGGAGTCCCAGTGTCTAAGGATGGTTTCAGGTGCTCCAGACAACAGTAGAAACATGACACTTCACCTGGATGTTACCTCAACACTGAGAAAGTAGAAGGTAAAGAACTCTATTTGCACTGACCTTATGTTGATCTCATGCTTTGATGCAGAGCTGACTGATGATTCTTGGAGGACGTTACCACCTGTGTATAGGAAGAATCAGTTAAACCTACTTTTCTCCCAGAACTGTATCAATATTTGAACTGAGCAGCTAATTTAGCTTAATTACAACAACTTTTAGTTTCATCTCCTAAATGACTAACACATGAATTACAATGATTACCTATGAGCAAACCATTGCATTTCTTAAAACAGTTCTGTTTCATGGCTTAAACATCACATCCCTTCCACACTACTATCAGTCTCCTTTAGCAGCCGTGAATGCTGAACACTGCACACTTTATAAACTTCTGGAGTGATCTATGTAGAACTTTAAGCCCTGACACATCACCTTGCATTCACCTTGCTGATGGACACCACACCTATCTATAAATCCCAACCCTGGTAAAATTAAAATTTAAGAAAACCCAAATAAATTTCAATACTTCTTAATTAACCTAATTTGCCCATTTTCATGTGTAAAACATAAGCTCTAGCTCTGATTAATTACTTCTGAAAAGAGCAGAAGGGTTCATGTCACTGATATATGAGAGGGTGATCAAAGATGCCACAGAAGGAGATGCCACAGAAGGTGTGTGAAAGGAAAGGAAACCAGAACAATTTCTAATTTCCCTGTGGTGCTTTAGATTAAACTCAGCTGTTTGGGCTGCCAGCTATTTCCATGGGTTCTGGAGGACTCCTAGCACTTAAGGAATCAGTTTTGGGTTTCTTTTCCCCAAAGACAAACATCTGTTCATCACAAGCAGCAGACTGTGAAGATACAGAATTTGGAGAAAAAGCCTGAGGACTCAGACACAGAGAAGGGTGTCAGAGGTGAGCAGGCAGTGCTGCTGGGTGTGGTGACACTTCTGAACTTCTGGCCCTGGCCAACGTCAGTGATGCACCCTGGCATTAGCAGGTGGAGTAATTTTTGGAATAGCCTGAAATTCCAGGGGCACCTTGGTGTGTGGCTCTGCCTGCACTGTGCTACCTGCCCCAGCTGGCATTAACCAGGGTTTGTACCTGCAGCCTCAGCAGATACTGAGAGCTGAATGGAGCAAAAGTCCAAACTAACTTTCTACCCTTTCAAATCCTTATTTTTAAGCACTCTAATTAATATCTAACATCACTTCAAAAGGCTTATTATTGCCTTCTAAAAAGTAATATTAACTCAGAGAGTGGATAAATATTATGCAATATATTCCATTAATTTTCTGTTGTGGTTTTGTACCTCAGCCTGTACCTGATGCACAGATTATTAGTCCCATCATATGGAATGAATACTGTGCAAATGTCCCTTTTCCCTCTGCTCTGGGCTGCATTATAATGATCCTGCCATGCCAATTTGGGCAAGAGTAATTTGCTCACTTTTTTTTTGTTTGTTTGTTTGTTTGGAATCAGGATAATGATATTAATGCTAAGGATAAGATTACATTAGATAAGGAGTCATGCTGCCATGCTGTCAGTGTAGGTTTAATCAGGAATTCATGCTCCCTAATGCTCTGAGCAGGAGGTAAAGCAAGCAGTGGCTCGGATCAGACACTCATATTGAATCCAAAATACTGAACAGATATTACTGCTTGGAAGAATACTAGTTGGAGCTGGGGAAATCTAGGTGGGTATTAGAGCAGAATTAGAGACTAATATTTACCTGAACTGATTAGGAGTCTAAAATATTGCTCTAATGTGGTGCATCTTTAATGTTTGATGTAAATGCTCTCCCAAACTCTTGGTGTCCCTTTCAGGCAGACTATCCCAGTCAGCACCTGAAGGGCCCTTGCACTAAAAACAAGCTGGGAGGGCATCTGGAAGCTATTTGCTGCTGAAGCCTGGGCACATCTTCTCTTGAGCTGTGACAAGTTGCCTGGTGGATTCCAGAGAGCTTCTTCTTTCCTGGCACTGCACACAGAAGTTAATCTACCTGACTAATTGGCTGAGAGCAGCTGAAATCCACGTGTGTGGTGTGGCTTTGCTGTGGCTGTGCTCTCAGGTTTGGACAAGAAAAATAAGTAGGTCTCTGCTACTGATTTGGTTCAAAAAGTGCCAGAGCCCCACAATACTGGGGGTGTCTTTTTATCTTGTGTTTTTGCAAATTTGAGTAAGAAAATCATTCCAGGAAGGAAATCAGCAAGGAATTGAAAAAAAAATACCTGATGTGAATATATAATTAATAGTCTAATTGATCCATTGAGGGGGAAAGAGGATTGCTGTTTGAAATAACAAAGGAGTGGTGCAAAAGTTGACAAGAGCTCTCAGAAATGACAGGCAGAATAGGAGCGGCAGAGGAATGCTTGGAACTTTGTTTTCTGTGACTCTTCCTCACTTGGGTACTAATGAAGTCCTAAACTTGTGAGAACTGTCAGTGCCCACCCTACTTCATCTGTGGCATCTTGTTCTGGTGCCTGTTTACCAACAGAAATCTTCACTCAGGAAGAAAAAATATGGGTATGAGTGTGGCCATCCAAACAGAGACACTTTGTACCCCAGAAAATCAGAAAATGGCAATGAGGACCCAAACTCCACAAAACTGGAGAGGCATTTGGCTCCTGAGTCTGCCAAAAGTTTACTTGTACAAAGTACCTTTTTACTGGGGATTGATGGCAGGAAATATAAACTCCAAAGGCTAATGGAAACCTGGGAAATGACAGAGGTTAAAGCCAGAAACTTTTATTAATGTGGTGATACTAGGAAAGGAAGTGAGTTTAAACACAATTTCTGAACTAAAAGAATCTTACCACAAAGCCACAGTAGGAAAATGTGGGTTTGCTAATTTGGCTTTTTTTTTTTTCCCCTTCCCCCGAGAGCTGCTAGAGCTGGCAATGGTTACCTGCCTTACCCAGGCAAGGCCTGTGATGATGAGATCTGCAATCCACCTTGAGTAAGCAACTGGAAAGATGACCAGATTAGCAGTTTCTTATAAAAATACACATAAATCACAACTCTCACCAACTAACCCACCTGACGAGAAAAGGGGTTGTGATTAAAACTTCCAAGAACAGAAACAAGTTTGCGCTGGTTTCCATTAATGAGGGTCTGCTCAGGGACTGAAGGAAGGAGGTCAGCCCAGAGGGGAGGAAAGCTGGCCATGCCCACACACTGCACTTCAGTAGTTTTCCAGCCCTCTGTAAAGTTCAGTTGAGTAGCTTTCCTCTGCCTGTGATGGTGGAACAGGTTTTTTTGCAGTTTTGGTTTAAAAAAAACAAAACAAACTGCACAAATTAACAAAGAAAGACAGTGCGATGGAGCAAAAATCTCAATGTGGGCACACCCTCTCATCAGGGAGGGTAAATAAACAGCTTTTCTCTATTTTCAGCTCTCATGCTTCACATTTGAACTCCACCCATTGTACCAGTCACCCCCAAAAGAATCAGCAGGTCTCCTGGCAGATGTATAAAACCAGAACAAGTCAGAACACTATCACAGTGTGCTATACATCACCAGGTGCTCAATTTTATCAAAGGAGAGGACTTGTAACAGGTGTCAGAAGCCACAATGTCAGGTAAAAGCTTCCAGGGACTGAAGGAACAAGCTGAAGGTGCAGCAAAAGATGCTGGTAAGAATGATTAAATATTGTTGTATATGTGGAGGGGGGCTTAGTTGCTAAATACCACAACCTGTAGCTGCATCGGTGCTAGCAGGACACAGCTTCCTCTTTTTTCTTCACTTCGCAAATTTTGGCCACCTGGGGAAGACCACAGGTCAGCCAAGGCTCTCAAAGCTGTCTCAACCCACTCACCCACTTCTCCCTCTGTGGTTCCTGAGCATTGTCCAACTTTTATCACTCTCCCAAATGTTAAACTTAATATTTTTAGAGCAGTGAAGCCTTTTTTTGGTGATAACAACCTTCTGTATTTAGCATTTGAATTGCTCAGGGTGGTCTTTTCTTATGTTCTGCAGTGGTTTTTAATCAGCTCTCCTTTTAGTAAGTTGGAATTAAACTTTGATTAACATTTGCCACTTGGCCTGTCAGTGCCTTCTGTTAATATAACTCCATTGATTGCAATGGATTGTTTGTAATGTATAGGACATGTTTCTGTTGTGTCCTTCAGCAGTAATCACCACATTGCAGGGTTTAAAAACCCTGTAATGCACATTTCTGTCATAGCAATGCCCATGTTGAAAGGCCGAGCCATTAGCACTGGGCATTGAAAACCAACTTTGCAATGCAAAGTAGAAAAGCTTTTCCTTCAAATGAAAAACTGCAAATTGTCTATAGCTTATAGTAGCTTTTCATAGTATATTCCCTACCATGTTTGCCTGCAGCTCTTCACCAGTAGCATTTGATTTGGTCAGACATGGTTCTGGATTCTGATCCTGCAAACTCTTCCTTGTATAGCTGAAATATATGAGTAACATCATTGATTATATTATATAAGTTACAGAAAGATTCCATACATCTGGGGACAAATGTGTAGTAGCTCCACAAACATGACAGAACCCCTTTCTGAAAAACTAAATAGTCTTTGCTGTATTCTGAATATATTCCTGGCACTGAGGGGCCACTTTGCTGTTTCATAAACTGTCAGCTATCTTACAATCACAAGGCATCTCCCTCTTTTAATGTTTCCTATTCTGGAGTTGATCTGTTATGCTTCTAGTTTTTGCTCTCTTCTTCTATTGATATCTTGTTTGTAAAAATCTCCCTGCTCTTGTCCAGCCCTGTTTAATGCACTTGCTTCCATTTTAGAACAGGCCCCACTCCCAAATGGCCCATAGGGAAAATGCACATTAAATGCTCAACCTACCCCAAACACAATAAGGTAGAAAAATCAATAAAAGCAAGTGTAGTGTTAAATAAGCAGCTTGCAGCTAAATGTCATCATTCCAACTCACTGCTAATCTTTTCTTATCTCCTGCTTATCTGCCATTGATTTGCTCAGCTGACCGAAGGTGCCAGGTGGGTGCTAATCTGGGAGAAAGCTGCTGTGGCAGCACAGAGTGCCCAGGGTGCCCTGTGAAGGGCACAGCCTCACTGCTCTATACCAGAGGCACAGCCAGGGGCACAGCCTGTCACTGCAGAGAGCTGACTGATGTACTGAACTCCTGTAACCAGAAACGCCAGCAGCTGGAAAGGATTTTGATTTTGTTCTACCTTAATTACAGCAAACACACTGGGACAGGCCACTCAGGATGCAGTCAACCAGATTACAGATGCAAGCCAGAAAGGTAGGAGCAATGACGTTCAAATCAAGACGGAGCAGCTCAACACAAGCCAGAGGCGGCCAGTGCTCATTCTCCTCTGTCCTGCAGGTGTTCCCAGCCTGAAAGTCCTTGGTTTCACTGACCACTTTATATAACCTTTAACATTTTATAACGACTTTAATGTTTTCATAACAATCTTTATAAATCTCACAAAAGAATTTCAGGATTAGTAGCTCTGCACAAGTACTGGCAGAGCTGATGCTCCCTGACCACCAAGTCTCACACACAGTATTCAGACATTGCCTTCCTATTTAGAAAACTCATGGGGACAGCTCTTCTTCCTAGAGGATTAAGTAACCCCATGTTACATCTTGCTCCCCCCAGCCCAGCCCTGAGGGCAGGGGTTTGTCCAGGTCCAGCCCTACACTGGATCCCAGCACCTGCTGGGGCAGCAGTGGGGTCCAACATTACTGACCCTGCAGGTGAAAAGGTGCTGTCTACAAACTGTTGGCATCTTGCAGCAGGGGATGGGGAACAAGTTAAACTAAAAACTAGACTGATTTTTTTTTCTTTTTAATAGTTTAATGATATTCTAACTATGAGGGGTGAATTAGCAATTTTGGGGTCTAAAATATTTCATGAAAGCCAAAATGCACTGGCAGTATCCCCTTAGGGCTGACACTTTCCACAGCTCCAGGATTGTGACAAGAGGGGCAGGTTTGGGCACCTGTTGATGTTAGATGGGGAGGTAGCAAAATGTCCAAAATCTTTTTTTGAGATATATCACTGCTTTTTTGTAGTCTAATAATTTTCACACCTCTCTTCTATCATATTTAAACCATGTTGCATTTTTCCAACTTTCTCCTTTTTCCCTCTTTTGCAGCTTTTGACAAGGCTTCCAAGACAGCACAAGATGGAGTAGAAAAAGTGGCCGGACAGGCTGCAGAAGCAATGTCTGGCTTTGGGAAAAAATGTGGATTTAAAAAATGATGCTAATTCAAGTCGACAGTCCTGCTTGTATAAATCTCTCTTTGGTCTGCTATTACCTACTTCTTTGTGTAGAAAAATGAAAGCTGTTTGATATGTGGATAATTTTGTTCTCTTCAAATACAAAATTTTAAGGTGGAAGATCTCCCTCATCCTTTACATAGAAAAAAAAATACATCTTTTAACACGTTTGCTCGCAATCATCAACATGGCTTAAAAGGTTTCAGCAATGCTGTTGCTCTGCTCTTACAACAGCTCAGTGATTATTGCCACATTTGCTGAGTGTATTTACAAAGCCAGTCAAAGTGTTCATAATTAGGACACCAGGACAGACATGTGATGAAACTGAGTCTTGTTCCAATAATCAAAAAATTAAGCTGGGGTTTATATTTCTTGTCAGTTGTTTGTTTGTTCCCATCCTCTGTATTTATAGATTAAGATAAATAAAGGTACTGTAAGATTCCCACTACTCGGGTCATCTTGTTATTTAATCTCATTATTTCGCTGGGGCTTTCAGTGAAGGATCGCAGAGTGTCTCGCTAATCTCTTTTGCCCTCTGAGTCGAAGCGCTGTGAGGTCACTGTAAGGGAAAGGAGTATTGAGACAGCTGGAAACCAAAACCAACAGCCCCGCACTGCTGAGGAGCCCTGAGGTGTCTGTGAGCCAACGGAGCTGTGCTGTCCACCCCCTTCTCCTTCTCCTACACGTCTGGTGCCCATCTCAATGTCTTGTTTCCGTTATCCAGAACACATCTGCTGTCAAACCTCCTGGGGACAAATCCCGGAGTCTCTATCTCAGTGCTCGTTTGTGCCCCGCTCTCTGCAGCCTTGCCCGGGTGCGGTTTGTGCGCAGTTCCTGCGGGGCTCCGAGGCGGCCCCGGCCTGTGCAGGGACCGAGCTGTTGCCACACAGGCGAAGGGGCAATCTCCTTGCCTAGGAGATGGAAATATTTATTTGAGATTGCTGCTTGCTGGGCAATCGGAGGCTGTGCAGCCAGACGGGATGCCCTCTGAGTGCTGCCTCTGTCAACAGAAGGCACTAATACCCACTTATTCACAGTAAGTGCTCTTACCTCGGCCTCTGGGTGCTTCTCATTGCTAGGCAATATTTCCTTTCTCTTTTTTTTTTTTCCTTTTTTTTTTTTTTTTCTGTCTCTTGCTTTGAAGCCTTACCAGCCTGTTTCAGTAAGAATCTAATTTGTGTGTTACAAAATAAAACCAAAGCATGACCAAAACCGTCTGGCTGCAATAAAATAGGGCAGTCCAGGCCTGTTGGAGGTATTAGAGTCTTGCGCCTCTTGACCAAGAGCTGTGGTTGGTTGTCCAGGGCTTTTTGGAAGCCAATTTTTGTGAATTTGGTCCAAGGAGAGACTGGCTCATCACTGAACCCAAAGACCACCCTTGTCTGCAATCTGTACAAGGACTGCATGAACAGAAAAGTCCTTACAGGACCTTATAAGTAATAGACCATCTGTGACTAAACATAGTCCAGGGCTTTGTACAGTGTCCCTATGCAATGGCTCCTGTCATTTAAGGCTTTAAAAGCCTAAATATTTACCCAAGTACAAGCTCACAGAAAAAGCATTAGATTATTGCACTCTCAGTAACTGGGCAACCCCCAATAGTACTTCATTATTTAGTATTTTTAATGGTTACCTCCCTGGTGGTGAAATCTTTGGAGACTGAGCTCTTCAGGCTCAGCATTTCAGACACCAGTGCTGTGTTTGTGTGTGATTGTGACCCACACACCACTCTCCATCACACCTTTTTTTTTTTGCCTGCAAATCACTTAAATATTACAAAAAAAAAATTGTACGCTTGCAGATATTTTCACCAGTAACTTTCATGATAGATGCTATTCCTACTGCTTTGTTCATGGGGAATGCAGCCCTGACTCATGGTGTGCAGTTTTATACCTCTTTATTCCAGTTGTCTTCAGTGTAACCACCCTGTTGTCAGTTCCCACTGCTCTGGGCCCATGTTGGCAGCAGCACTGGCAGGGTAAGGACTGGACAGCCTGACTGGAGGGACTACTGGAGGTCACCCACTGAGCTGAGAGAGGAGAAATCACTTTATCCATCCAGCCACGTCCTGGTGCCCAGTGCAGGGATGCCATTGTTGCTTCAGAAGCCTGATCAGAGTATTTCACATCTCCTTTGTCCTGAGGGTACACACTGTGCCATGGGCACCCGTGAGTCTGAGTCACTTGCTGGCACGTGTTTCCAGGTCTAGACTTAAGCACTTTGCTCCACAAGTAAGGTGCCTTAGTCACAGTGCTCTTTGGTCTGGAAGTATTTGGGACTCTCTCTCACCCGTGCATTACACAGGGACCCATGACCCAGCCCAGGACTGCATCTTCCCATCCCAACTGGATGTTCTGTAACAGTAAAGCAGACATCCCTAGAGCTCCCAGCAGCTCCTGTGCCATCAGCCCCAGGCACGTGAAGTTATCTAACACTGGAGTTCTCAACCTTCTGTTTGGTGCTGGGTGTGCCTGCAGCTGCCTGAGCTATGAAATGCTGAGCAAAGGGAATTCGTGTTCCAGCCTGGCTGGGCTGCCCAGCCCAGCACCTCTGCTCCATGTCCCACTCCAGTGCCCCAGAGACCTTCCCAGGGTGGCTGAGGGGCAAACAGCCCTCCCCATCTCCTTTTCACAGCTCAACAGGCCAGGGTGATGGGGGAGGGAACAGATTTTACCAGATTTTTATCCTCCTCTTGGGTGAATACTCTGATTAATGGTCTAAAAGTTATCAAGAATCCAAGCTCTCTGAAACCTGTCTTTGCAGCTGTAGTTCCCTATCCTGTGGCAAAGTAAGATCAAGAAACCTGGAGATGAATAAACTGTTGGTGCATTGGATGCTGTTGCCCATGTACTACAGGGATGTCTTGGATTTGGAGCTGCTGTGCAGGCTGCTCACTCTGCCTGGGTTATCCCATTTCATCAGGCCCCAGACAATGTCAGGCGTCCCCACTCAGCCTCTCTCCTCCCCAGGGAGGAGCAGCAATGGGCAGCAATAGGACACTTGGCAAACTGGACCCCTCTTGGCAGCACCTCCCAGGTTACCACGATTGCTGGATTAGTGATGTTGGAGAGGATATCCCAGCCACTGGATTAGCAGTGTTGGAGAGGATATCCCAGCCACTCCTTGGAGTCTCTGGTTGTGAACAATGTTGTCCAGCTCCCTTCAGGGGCTGTCAGCACTGTCTGCCCCCAGGGCCCATGGCAGCAGTGGGGTTTCCTGCCATATTTCTTTCACATTTGAACTTTATTTCCCACCAATCACGCAGATGGGCCCTTCACTCAAAACCTCACAACGTTTGGCAAATAAGGTCCTTTCCCCAAAACCTGCTGCACCTGGGCCTGCCCAGCTGTGCTGGGTGTAGCTGTGGAGGTTTAAAGGGGCTGTGGAGGATTCCTGGGGGATCTCCTGGTCACAGACATGGAGGGCAGACAGGCCCGGACGTGGAGGTGACGGTGTGTGCTGGGTCAGTGTCGGTGTGGGCGGTGGGATCGAGCCTGGGCCATGAGGGCCTTGCACTGTCTCTGCTCTCCAGCTCGGTGTGTCTGCCCGTGCTGGCTGCTGGTTGAGCTCAGGCAGCGTTTGTGTTTGTGCCTCGGCACCTCCAAGGGCGTTTGCCCGGCCCCGGTGGCGTTGCCGGCTGAGGCGTTTGCCGGGGCCCGGTGGCGTTTTCCCCAGTGGCGTTTGCCGGGGCCCGGTGGCGTTTTCCCCAGTGGCGTTTGCTGGGGCTCGGTGGTGTTGCCGGGCCCTGTGGCGTTTGCCCAGCCCCAGTGGGGTTTGTCGGGCAGAGGTATTTGCCAGCCCGGTGGCGTTGCCGGCTGAGGCGTTTGCCGGGCCCCGTGGCGTTTGCCGAGCCCGTGGCGTTGCCGGCTGAGGCTTTTGCCGGCCTTGAGGCGTTTGCCGGCCCCGGCCGCCCCCAGAAGGAGCCCCGAGGCCCGGCAGACCAGCCCCCCTCCCTCCAGGCCCCCTCAGGGCCGGGCGGAGCTCCCGGGCCCGTCCCTGTGCCGGGGACGGTGAGTGTGGCCCAGAGAGCACAAGTGGCGGCGGCGGTGCAGGGGCTCCTCACAGGAGCCGGGGGATGCAGTTACTGAGATTTCGTGTTACTGTAGTGGCAAAAAGTGTCAGTCTAAATGCATAGGTGATCAAAGGCCTGGTGCCTGCAGGGAACTGCACCTCCTCATGGCTCTCCATGGCTTTGTGACAGCAAATGAGTCCTTTTTGTCTTTGAAAAACGGGGTGTATTTTAATGCTGTGTATTTTCACAAATGCCGCCTTTAGCTGTGTGTAGGGAGTGCTGTGATGGTGTGTACTCTCTCCTCTCCCAGGTTACAATTCAACGTGTACCTGCAGTGTGTCATGTAATGTAATTAGGGCTGATTCTGTAATTTTATTTCTGCACTGATGTTCACTGGAAGGCCAGTGCTGGTGCTGCACCAGTCCACACTCATGGAAGTTGCTCATGACCTAATTTGGCCTTCAAAAAAATCTGTATTTGCAGTGCTGGAGTGTATTTACAGTCCATTCTTCACTTTGGAATCAGGATAGGATGAGGAGGGGTATTTCCAGTGATAACATAAATACACAAACCTGATGCTGACTGAATCTTGCTGTTTTCACACATCTCTGGTGTCAGTAACAGGAGCAGCAGCAGAACAGGACTAGGAAACTGCAATTTCCTGTGAACAAGGCTGGCTGTGGGTAGCTGAGGATGTCACAGGGAACAGTGTGTACGCTTTACTGCTTGGCTGCTGTGCAAAGAATTTCTATTGGTCAGATGCTGCTCTGAGTTATCTGAAATATTTCTGGGTTTGTTTTCTTTTTTTCTTGCGTTGCAGGTCTGTTTTGAACTTTGTCAACAACCCTTGACTTGATGTCAGCGTAAAACCAATATTGTTACTTTCCTTCTGCCTTTTTGTGAGCATATTCTGGTAGAATTTGCTTTTAGATATGGTGAATAATCCTTTCCCTGCTGTCAGAAGATAAAATGAGGAAAGGAAGCCCCCCTCTTTACTCTTAGAAACTCAATATCCTATTTAATTGATATAAAGTAGGACTTTGTGGCCTGTAAAAAAAACTGCAGGGGTGGGAAGAAAACAGAGCTTTTACTGTAGTGCTGGAAAGGGACATTGCAGAGGAACTGTTGTTCATGAAGTGCCATGCCTGGCATCAAGAGACACATTCCTAGAGCCTGCTGTGGCAGCAGCTGTAGGATAAAGAATAGTTTGATAAATAAACCCTTGTTCTGAGGTAGACTATGCATTTTCACCCTGTTTTAAGCAATAATTATTTGATCAACAGAGCAAAACCCTCTGTCCTGTGTGAAAGGGCTCAACAGTAGTTCTGCTGGAAAGCTGGTGACCCTGGAAAAAAAAAATAAGCTTAGGATTTTGGGGTGAGGTCAGCTCCTGTGTGGCTGGACAATGTAAAAGTGTCCTGTGAGAGGAGCCCGGGTGCTGTGAGGCCATAGGCTTTGCATCCTGCACATCCCCTTGGCTACAGCTGGGGGGACAAGGCTGCCCAGCTCAGCTTTTTGGCAGCTGGAGTGAGCCTGCCTGAACCTCCCACCAGCTTTTGCTGAGGCCTGAGACTCTGGGGGCTGTGCTGGGTCCTGCAAAGTACCAGTTTTTTGCTGTGGAGACAGCGGGGAAGGACACAAACCTACTGTCCTGAGCCAGCCCTTGGAAATAAGTGATTAAAATATTATGACACACCACGAAATTATGAGCCTTCTCTAATGCAGTAAAGATTTCGTCAGATGCTTTAGCAAGCAAGATTAGTGCCTCCCATTTATTTTTATAACCATGAATTTTAAGTCCCGCTGCGGATCAAAAGAATGTGGGCAAGAATCATCTGAAACTGGATACTTTTCTATGTAAGGTTTTGAAATGACAGAGTTGATTTAGGCAATCCTGCAGCGGAGTGTTTTGCAATGTGATGCTTTTCTGCCCGGTTCACGACAGGCTGTGCCAGCCCGTGTATCCCCCTGTGGCACTGGAGCCTTTGGTCGGGACAGCTGTGGCATGCACAGTGTTTACCAACTCCCCGATATGGAAAAACAAAGCTTTCATTCCTGGGCTATGGAAAACTTCTTCCAACAAATCCACGCCCTCTCTCCGGGGAGGAAATCATAACAAACATTAATGTCTCTTCACCCTTTTATGCCTGGTATATTAATCACCCAACGAGGGCTCATGACTTTTCCCTGTTGCAGTTTGTATTTGCCCTCTAACTACTGGGAGGAGTCCTGCTTTGTCTATAAAAAGCTGCACTTTGCCAAACAGTGTAACAGAACCGAACTTAGGGACTCACCCATCGCATCCCGAGAGGGAGGACTGAGCACAGCCATGTTCGGGATTGGGAAGAAGCTCGCTGAGGAAGCTGCACAACAGGCTGGAAATGCTGCACAGGTGGCAGGTAAATACAGAGTGCTGCTTTCCCTCCTCCTGTGCCTTGGGTGTTAAAGTATTTGTCCTGCTCCTGCCCCCTGGGAGCAAATCTGCCCCTGGGGGTATGAACTCTATAGACGCTGCCCCTAAGGGTGGGGTCAGCACATCCTGCAATCTCCAAGCCCTCTAACACTATAGTAAATGAAGGTCTGATATTAACTACTAATCCAACAACTTTTCCTGTTGTGGCTCGTGGTGTGTGGGTGCCTGGATGATGCACTGATGACAGGAGGGCTGAGAGCGGAGGCGAGGCTGCACATCCAGGGCTTTGCTTCCTAATATGACAAACAGAGTTTGTAGAGGGCAGTGTATCAGCTCTGAGGGCTCTGATCCCCTTGCTGCCCAGAGAGGTGCAGTTAAGTGCCCTGATGTCAGTGCTCCAGCCCTGCCAACACCACAGTC
The DNA here is from genome assembly GCF_965231275.1 of Zosterops lateralis. NCBI lineage: Eukaryota > Metazoa > Chordata > Aves > Passeriformes > Zosteropidae > Zosterops > Zosterops lateralis. The sequence goes on from NC_139768.1 coordinate 2,009,724, forward strand.
ACTCATATCTCAGAGAGCACAAGTGCAGCTGCAGGGGCTCAAGGCAGGAACCAAGTTCTCTCCTGCAGAAAGTTTTGCTGAACTGGCCCTGAAGTTAAATAACCATTGTTAGTGGAGCTTTAACATGGAGACCTGCCCTGCTGAGATTCCTGAAGTGTTTGTGCTTTGTATGTGAGCACTGGAAACTTTTCATATTTCATATTTCATTACGTGACATTTAGGTAAACTCTTGAAACCAGTTATTTTGCCTGTGACTTCAAATGCTGTAGAAATACTACTTGTGGGCTGTGTGCCCAATGAAGCAAGTGGGAATCCTGCTACTTATTTACCATGACTTGGTTCATTTTGCTAGGAAGATGAAAGGATGAACAATCCCACAAACCACCTTCTTTTCAAAGAATTTGGATTTATTCTTAATTCAGCCATTTTTATGCTGAAGCATGAAAGAAAAAACACCAGGATCTGGGCAATTGGAAGGGAACCGTCAACTTTTCAAGTCAAGATTTTTTTTCTGATTTTGCCATAGAGTAGTCCTAGAAATGCACATTTTGTGGCAGCTTTTTGATGTTCCTAACTTCTTTAACATTGGGGAAACATCTACTGTTTCCTATGCTGGAAGACAATATGGATGTTTTAGAAGGGACATTTGTCATCTTCAGAGGAGCTGAGTGCTAATCTCAATCAGCTGATGGAACTAAGTGTTTAGGAGTCAACAAACTCCAAGAGCAAAGTTTATAAATAGTAGCTGCAGTCCTTCCCCATCTGTCCCAAGCACTCGAAGCTGAACCAGCTCTGTGGATATCATCAGTCTGGAGCCCTTTGCATGAATGCTGTCTCCATCTTCCCAGCAAGTCCTGCACTGCAGCATGGCTCTACCAGCTGGAGTTGGATTCTGGAACAGCAGAGGGGAGTTCCAGGTACTGGCCTGACTTTGGCCACTTCTGTACAATCTGCACACACCTTGATGTCAGGCAGTAAATACACAACACATGCTGCTGAACTCATCACACCACTGCACTGACTGGAAGGATGCTAGAGGTACCCTCAAAACCCCCATTTAAATGAAAAGAAAGGGGGATTAATGCCAGATTTCAAGTAAAAAAGGACTGCCTAACTTGACTGGTGGTTTTGCAACTATTAATTACCTTGTTTCTGGACTACTTCTGTCGTGCCTGCGTGTGCCCCAAAGGCACAGTCCCATGAGCCACTGCCAAGTACAGAGTGGCACAACTGGGCTTTGCAAGTATCTAAAATTAGCACCTATCCCATGGGTCCTGAAAGGAGTCATGAACTTGGCTGTGACCCGAGGCTGCTTTGGGAAGCATTTTCCTTGGCTGCACCTTACGAGCAGTGAACATCCTTCACATTAGGAAACTGCAGCAGAAGATGGCATGTAATGATAATTAGTGTGTCTTTTAAGCAGTAGAAAACATCCTACAAGCTCAAGGTGAAAGAGGCCACTGGTTTTTACAAGACATTTAAAAGAACACTGTTGAAGAGATATTCAGTGCAAGCCTGGAGACCTTTGAACTTTTAGACACTCCCAGTCTACTTAAATATCTTTCCTCACCTCAGGATTTCTTCCTGCTGCCACTTCCATGAGGAATGTCTTGCTCAGCCAGCCACCCCTTCAGTATCTGTAGTGCAGAACACATCTAAGGTGTTTTTTAAAAGGTAGTACTTGGAGCCAGGGGTAATAAAATAAATACAGGTCCAATGCAAAGCCATTTTCCCCAAACTTCTGACTCTTGGAAGCAACACTTCCCTGATCACAGCTGTTGGAAGCTGATTATCTGAATATTTACCACTATTTTCTAGGCTGCAGGCCTTTAAGACAATACTTTCTCTTGCTCTTCATTTATCAGTATGTCTCTTCTATTGAACTTTTCCATGCCTTTAAAACTACTCTGGTCTCTTACAGAATACACTTTCTTTAGGTACAAGAGACAGTATTAGACTAATCACTACATTTTTGACATGCTGCTCGTACAGCATGCTGGTTCAGAGAGTGAGCACCAGTTTATGCAGTTGGAAAAATAATAATCTTTACCAATCAAACTGCTCTCAGCAGAACTTAGCCAGGCTAAGTAAAAGGAATATTTTATTCCATCCAGTTCTCTACTAGAGTTTGTTTCTTGACAGTCTAGGTGCCCCACACTAACATCCATAATCTTCATCTATACCAAGATATTTGGATACTGTGGAGAACTGCAACCAGAGTCCTAATAGCACCTCTACCACTAGATCAGAATGCCCACTCATCCTTATGGAATAATTACTCATCTTCTAGACCTGAAACATTTAGGGAATCCTTTGAAAATGTGACTGTTGAAATTAGGGTAAGGGTAAAGATGGCTTAATTGACATTTTTTTCTCCTACCTGCAGTTGACACGGTGAACCAGACTGTGCAGCAAGCTGCAGAACAGGCCAAGAGTGCTGCAGAACAGGCTAAGAGTGCTGGTCAGAAAGGTATGGTAATGTTCATGTCCATTTCAAAATGTCAGGACAGTAAAATCCCAAACAGGGCCCCCAACCCTGCTTTGCTCCTTGTCCCACGCCTGGTGGGAAAGGGGGAGCTATTGCAATTGATGCTACAGTTACCTTTGTTTTTTCTCTTTTCAAAGCACTTGATGAAGTCTACAAAGTTGCTGAAACTGGCGAAAAAGCTGTAAAAAATGTAGCAAACCAAGCAAGTTCATGGGGCAAAAGCTTTGGACAATGAAGATCAAATTGTATCACCACTAAAATATTTGTAAACAAGTTTCTACTACATATACTCTTAAATAAAGACAATACTTAACACTGCCTGGCTTGCATGTATTCCTTTGTTTACATGTATAAAAATGCATTTACAATCACTGGTCTAGAAAGACTGGATTACTGCACAGAGCAGGCAGCTAGAGCTGTGCCATGCTACTAATGCAAAGATGTTTTTTGTTTTGTTTTTTGGAGTGGTAAGGGCTGGCTTAAAGTGGGCAGTATATAGAGTCAAGCACTTGAGAGCTGGTTTCCCATTTTGTCACTGAGCCTAAATCCTGACTGTGTGTGTGTACAAGTCTGACAAGCTGAGCACCCAACAGCCCTCTCCAGACAAGGTAAGAACTTCTGTGCCTCTCTGTGTTTGTTCTTCTGGTCTCATTGATAAAACACAGTTAAGCTCCTGTGTTGAGGAAGGCTCAGGTGTGTCTGAGGTGTATGTGACCACTGTCCAGCAGCACTGTGACACTCAGAGCCACTCAAGCAGGATGTTGCACTGCTGCCAGCAGAGCATTTGGCTGCAGAACCTGCTCAGTGCTGAGCTGGGTCACTGGGGCCACTCCAGCAGCTCTGCACAGCAGAGGTGTGACAGCCACACTGTGCCACACAGGAGGAGGCACTGACCACGTCTGCAGGGCTCCTGTTAAACCCACACAGCAGCTGAAAGAATCAGAACCAGGTATTCTGAGTAACTCATCAACAACCAGAAAAAGTCCTCAAAAGCCAGGAACACTCCGTGTGCATATGAATTTAGAATAAGATCTTAAAATCTCATACTACAGACTTCTCAATTAGTAACAGAATAATTTAGAGGTTACTCACCCAGCATCTTAAAATCACAGCAAGAATTTCCATTGCTTTGACAGTTTTTCCTGATGGTGACAGTTGCCATCAAATGAAAAGAAGGTGTAGTACTGAGTTCTTTGCTGAGATTAAAAAGTTATCATTCTGCTCGCTCTTCTGTATAATAGAAACATTTTGCATTTAGTAGTTTGCAGGTGGCATGTGATCCTGAACACTGTGGTTGTAACCTTGTGGGATTCACTTGCAGCTTTAGAGTACTCGCTGAGCTCCTATTGAACACTAATTACTTCCCTAAGCAGTATTAAGTGCTGAATGAGAGTTTACAAACACCCAGTAAGGATGTGCTTAGCTCTGTGTAGTAGGTGTGGTTCAGAGCAGTTACAAATCTGTGCTCAGATCTAACTTAGGTCCTGGCTGGCTTCCTGCCAAACAGTACAGCAAGCTTCTTAGTAAATGTCTAGTGGTATGTAAGTGAATACAAGCAGTGATAAGGTGATTAGCTGGCAGATAAGACCTGTGTGTGTGTGTGTGTGAATTGTATGTAAGCAGGGTCCAACACCTAACTGAAGTTACAGCTTTAGTAAAAAGCCCCCAGTATTTACAACATGCATCCCAGAGAATGATTGCTTTCTTCAGCTGTGGCTTGGGCTGGGAAAAGGCTAGAGCTGCTTTGTACCCAAACCTCTAAAATCACATTAACTCATAGAGACTGAACAAAATTTTGCTACTTTCTTCTCTCTGTTGTTGTTGCTGGGTGTGGGGGAGGTATGTGGACAAAATGTGCTACGGAGCATGTGAACTTTTTTTTTTCTTTTTAACTGTCTGATCACATTAGGAGTGAGGTCAACAATGCTCAGAATTGGTGTGAGATCATTTCAGAGCAGGCTATCACAAGAAGTCTGGGATTACTGATAAGGATTTGGTTCTTGTGTTTAGCTACAAAGGGCAAATTAGCTGATGTGCTCTTGAGTCAGCCTCCAGGCATTTGTCTCCTCAAGAATCTCAGGTCTTGGATTGCAAGTCCCTTAAGCTGTTGTTACACGCACCCTTGGATATGATTGGATTCATGTCTCCAACACTGACTCTGTTTAATTTAACAAGAGGTCAGTAACTACTGCAATCAAGCTGCTGAATGGAGATCCAGTGAACCTAAAGGGTTCATCTCTAGGTTTAGTAAAATCATGCCAGGTGGTAGGTCTGTTTTTTTTTCTCTACATCCCTGGAAAGCTGTTAATGTTTGTGTACACATGAACAGGGGATGCTAATGAACCGGGGAACACAGGCATGGTGCAGGCTTTGGCTTTTTTTCCCTTCCAAGTTGGTAGGAGGTAAAAGATATCCCAGTTAGCTATCTGTGCCAGCTTTCTGTATGCTCCAGCAATGAAAGGATCCCATTTTTTAAGTTTGTCCAGCCAAACTAGTGCTGCTTTACTAGCTATAGAGGAAATTAGCAGGGGAGGGAGAACAACAGTAAGAATTTTGCTTTAAATGAATTTTCTGCTAGATACTGCAACACTGCTTTTAAGATTATTCCTGTATTTTACAATATAACTGTTTATTTGTGAGCTTTTAGCCTCAAAGTTTTGGTTACAATTTGTCAGAGCTGAACTGTTAAAATCATCCTTTTGTTTTACTTTTTAAATGGTTTATGTAAAAATGGCACTAAAGAATAAGATCCAGGGTACAGATCTTGTGTTTAGAGATCCATACCTTGATCACAATTAATTCTCAAACTCAAAGGGTTCACGTTGTTTTAAGTAGCATCAGTGTGTATATACATATATATATATGCTGCACTTATTTGATCTGTAGTATTTTTACAACCCTAGATGCCAGCATATGTGATGGGTAAGCCACTAATTAAACACCTCACCCAGGTTTATTGCTCCATGCTAACTACTAAATAGTTCTTCACACAAATTTTAGAGGACAAACTAAAAAGACCTGCACTGATTTACTAAAATATGGAACTTCAAAATCTTGCTGACAGGTAAGTTCAAGAGATAAAGATCTGTATTAGATCTGCTTGGCCCTTAAGATAATTCAGGCACAGTATCTTAGTAGTGGTCAGGTAATGAACAGACATGTGTGAGGAGCTGCAGATTGCAGCTACAGAAAGCTATTGCATGAAATAGAAAACAGTAATACACCAGCATAGTAGGTTTGGAAAGGTCAACTTTTTTTTTAATAACTGCTCTCTCTCCAGGTTATGTCATGCAGTTACAAAGTAGTTAGGAAAAAGCATGAGTTTCTGGGAGGGACTAATTGTCTTTTTTAAAAAAAACATTCATATTCATTACATAAATAACATCTGGCACTTCAAGGGGACTCCAAGGGACAAAAGCCTTACACTTCAAAAACTGTGCTTGATCCAATATTTTGTTGAGGTCCATTTTGTTGTACTTTGTGTTCAAAACTTTCAAGACCTCCTGATGACAAAAAAAAAAAAAAAAAAGGTCGTGTGTGTTTGTTAAGACAGTGAATTAAGTTAATTAAGTTTATAGCAGCATTCTAGCTCCTCTGTGGTCTGGCCAATGATTTCTGGGTTCAGTTTCACTCTAGTTGTTCACTGAGGCAATATCTAATTTTCAGAAGGCCTCTGAAAGGAAAAGACTGAAAAAGAATTCCAAAAAAATCTACGTATGATTGCTTACCAAATTCAGAATATCCCTTTCTTAAAAAAAAAGGAAACAACCTATAGTCAGAATAGTTATGTAGATACTTGATTAAAAACATAACTAGAGTTGCTCAATAGTTTCAGCTTATAAAAATATTAGTCTGTCAGCGCTACAAACGTCATGATGATAGTCAAACTAGGTTGAACAAGCAAGGAAAGGCAGTCCTGTAACAGTAGCACAGTTAAAGAAAAAATATTGCCTTAAGAGAATCAGGCCTGAAGCTTTACTAGAAATAAAAACTAGACTCCTATCAAAGTTAATCCCTGCTGGAGGCCTGTTCTTCCTTTGACAATGCCACAGCATTGATCATACAAGGCCTTACTGAAAGTGCTGAAGCCAAAATTATGTCATTAAACAAAAGTGCATGAAGTAATAATGAGCTAAGTGCTCATATAGTACAGTATCTGATCTGAAGTCTGAGAAGTGGCTCAGGTGGCAAGACCACTCTTTCATACATAAAATGTACCATTTTGTTTTGTAGGTGAAACACCCAGAATGGCCCCCACAAGTGCAGATGAACTGTTTATCTTCAGATACATACTTGTATACAATTTCCTAATCCATGGATTTTTATTGTAAAAAAGACTAGTTTGGAACTGAAACTAATTGAGAATAGAATCCACTATAATGTCAGAAGAAAAGAAAATTTTGTGGTTACATGTAAACTTGTGATAAGCTTTCTCAAGAAGAGGGTACATTAACAGCGAGGGGTGGGATACAACAAGGAGCGGTCGTGGCCTGTTTATGTAAAGGTCAAACCAGCCTCATTGTACACTTTGAAGACTTTCTCAATTGCATTGACATAGGCGGCTGTTCTCAGGTCCAGACCCAGGTTGTATGTCATGGCAGTACGCATGATTTGCTGAAAGAGAAAAGGTGACATGTCATTTCTGCAAGTTTCTCCACAGGAGCTCAACAATTTTCCTCGTAGGATCAATGTAAGAAATAAAAGGAGCTGCTAGATTGGTATCACAGCTCTGATCCTTTGTGGATCAATTCTGACATTTCTTCATTCCTCTTACAACTGAGAACTGAAAGGGAAGAACATCTTTCTCAGGTCATTATATTACCCCTTTTCAAGTCTTACACTGACAGGGAGAGATGAAATGTTTCAAGTAGCCTTTGTCCCATTAGTTAAACATAGAGCATAGAAGAATTAATCTAAAACTGCTAATGGTGAAATAAAGCACTCTTATGATGTACATGTCCCAGATTAGGTAGGTACAAAGGACAACTAAAAAGTTTTTACTTACTACAGCTTCTACCAGAATAATCTCTATTATACCCAGTTAAAGTTGGCCGGGATGGCACAGAGCAGAAATTCTTCATACCTCCATCAATCATGTACTATTTAGCTACTCCTTTAATTGCAAAGAAATTCTGTACAACCTATTCAAAAACTGTCCCAAAGTTAAGCTGCACCAAGGGAAACATAGGTTGGATGTTAGGGAAAAGTTTTTTACAGAAAGGGTGATAAAGTACTGGAATGGTCTGCCCAGGGAGGTGGTGGAGTCACCATCCCTGGATGTGGCACTCAGTGCCATGGTTTAGGGCTGGGTTGGACTCAATGACCTTGGAGGACTCTTCCAACCCAGTGACTTTCTGAGTTTTCTGTCTAATACAAGTGTATAGTGATGTGATATTTACCCGGGCAGAACGTTCCATCGTGTAAGCCAACCCAGAGTGCACAATGTCTTTCTCAGATGCACCCTGCAACAACAGAGAATAAAACCAAGGTTTAATCCAAGACACAAAAAAAACCTTATTGTGCACTGGGGACAATGACATGTTGGATTCCTGTAATTACTGAAGCTTGCTCACTCATTCTCTTCTAATGATGGGTGAAGAATCTAAATAGCTTTTACTGTGCTCCTTGAAGAGTTAGCTATGGTCAATTCAATTCTAAAACCTCAGATGTAAGCACTGAAGACTTTTATGGGCCTAGCTTCTAAATGCATGATGCTACCATTATCTACTGATGAAATAATTACTGTTTTCAGCCTCCAGACCACACAGTAAATATTAAACAAAAAAGTTTCCAAGAGTCAACAACCTATTGCAATTGTTTTGAAGTCAGACAGGTTTTAGGAAGGGCATAGATACCAAATTCACATACTCCACATTATATTAGGCCTTAGCAACTTTATTCCCATTAAAATTTAAATACACAGAACAATAAGCAGTTGAAGAATTATGATGACTCATGGCAGGTTCAATGTTCCATCATCCTGACTACTGTAATTTACTAATAATTTGACATCTGGCTCCACAAAATACCTGCTTTCCCTCAAATACCAATTTGGGCTAGAAGTAGAAAATACTAGGCCAGTTTCTATGGCTTGTGCTTAGGAGATCCAGCATTTGCTTTAAGATACAGAACCCATCACACATGCAACTCATATAGCTAACATGTATAAAATGCACCATATTCTGGATCAGGCTGAAGTCTCTTGCTATCATCTGGCTGTAGTCCAAGTTTATATGCACTTCTCCTGATTTCTTCCTGAGGAAGCATGGGTTAATGTTTTTTCACAACTTGCTGGACTTGTTTCCCCTCCTCATTTGTCCCACCTCCTCCTGAATTAGAGTTTAAAACCCAAACCAACCGATGCTTTTAGTTTCCATGTATCCCTTGGCAGAGCATTGCACACCTGAACTGTCTACTCTGCTAGGAACCATCCCCTATTTCTTCATTCTGCACCTCACTGTGCTGGTTTTGTTGGGACATATCTCACTCTCTTCCACCATTCCCTGCAGTGAACAATCTATCCTTACCCACCTCTTCCCACATCCCTCATTCTACAGATCACTGTCTCCACCTCAGGCCTTGCTCAGGCTAGTAGGACCTGGGTTAGTTCATTGTTGTTGTCAGAGAAGCTCCTGTACTTTTATCTATCCTTGTGATCTTGCTCTGAACTTTTTCCACACTTCCAGTGTTTGAAGTTGCAGAGACCCAACCTGCACACAGTATTCAGAAGGCAGCACACTCTGATTTCATATGGTGGCATCATTAGTCTTATCCCTTCAGAACCATTTCTAATGCTGGATTTGCTTATTGATTGCTATGGATTTCTAGGCTTCTGTTTTGTCATCACCTCCAAAACCTCCTTTTAAATGCCAATGGATGAGCTCACAACCCATCACTTCACGTGGATATGTAGTGCTACACAATAGATACCAATGAATTTTACCTGACCTTTCTTTGCCCATTGATTCATCTAAAGGAACAAGCTACACTTTTTCACCCAGTTGTTATTCTGGAGTTACAGATACATCAAACTGTCTGTGGTGTGATATCTTGTTTAAAGTCTTTTGGAAAACCAGGAAAAGTGTATCAACAAGAGCTCCAAAATACAAAAAGCATTTGTATTAAAACTGTAGCTTTTTTATCATGTTGGAGGTATTTTGCATTGGCTGAAGTAAAAGAAATAAAAAATAGCTTATTTCCTCCATTCAGAAGCAGTTGAGATCATTTGCTTGCTTGCTTTCTTTGGCCATCAGGCTAATTATGTACTAATGCTTTGCTTGGGGAAAAGTGCTCCATGATAGCTACAATGGTAAAATTTAGATTTCAGTTAGAATATCAGACTACAGCTCCCCTAACAGTAAAAAAAAAAACAACAGCAGCAACTCCTTACCGATATCCTATCTTGGAATTCTGCTGTAGGCACAACTGGAATAGTTCCCCCATGTTTCCCAAATTTTCTTTCCAAGCTTTCCTGGACAGACACTAGGAAAAAGAAAAAAAAAAATCAGATGCAAGGTAACTGACAAATGTGAAAATTTAGGATTTTTTTTTCCTTAGGACATGAGCAGTGCTTTGGTATTTTCATTGATATTTATTTCTTGAAATTCTGAAATGCCCAAACAGCAACAAAGAGCATTTGAGATGACACAATCTCAAAGTTAAGAAAGGGATTTAAATGAGAATTGCCATAACACTCCACTACTTTAGAAACACCTTACAATGTATGATTTATGAAAAAGGGTTATATTAAAAACTCTGCAGGTGTATGTTTTGTCAAGTCTAGTGTCTCAAAGTCTCATGTTTTCTACAGAGTACTGTTTAAAAGGGAGTAACATCCTCCAGTCCTTCTCCACTGCTTCTTTGGGTAATTGTTATTGTTTCCCAGAAAGCAGACAGCACAGAATGACCACAAGTGGAGCTGTGAGCCATAAGCAGGTTTTTCTAGTGCCTGTCTCTATTATATTATTGGCCTTTATAGAAATCCTTGATTGCTGTATGTGCAGAACAATGACACCCACTTGACCTTTGAATGCTTCCTAAATACCAAATGTACAGCTGAAAGATGTTTTATTAAGTAATAAATATTTCACTTAAGTGGCTTGACTTCACTATTTTACACAACTGAGGAAAGAATGAAAAGATAACCAAAAAAATATGCATTTAACTTGAGTCATTAGAATTGCAGGTCAGTCAACTTATGAAACATTTCCTATTCTTTAGTAAGCAGCAATTTCTGGGGAAAATGTGGTGAATTTAAAAGAGTTCTGTATTCCTTTTTCTCTCCTTTGGCGTTTGCTAGACCAGTCTGTTAACTGAACTGTGTGGAAGCAGAGGTGAGCACTTACTGAGCAAATGGTAGTTTGAATCTCTTTCATATTTGAAAGTCAAACGGCCGTAACTGACGTGGTTCAAGTTTTTCAGCCATTCAAAGTAGGATACTGTTACACCACCAGCATTCAGGTACAGATCCTGCACAGAAAGAATAAACATTTTGAATTGTGACAGCACTACCATATTCTGCAAAAGCAAGCAGTGTTATGTACAAGGCACCACTTTAAACTGCAGTATAGAAGACAATCCAGTTCTTACTCTTAGAGGACAACACCCTCTTCTTCAGTTTAGGGATTGCTTCTACTGATTTAAAATAGGACTTGACTTTAGAACACATCAGGTTCAGGTGTGCTTGACTGACTACTTACTTCTATTTTAGCACAAGTGTTTAAGGAAATAAGACCATTCTTAGGCCATCTCAGTGAGTAAAGGCTGAAGATCAGCTACTCTATCTGGCAAGATCACTCGAAAAAATTGTCATTATAGCTGGATAGGTCTTATTCTTTCAAATTATCACTACACATACTCTATACACTCTGCAGTACACAGCTCTGTCAGAGCATCACTTAGATACACCACATCTACAAACTGGACAGAATATTTCACTCTTCCTTCTTCCTGTGTTTAGTGCACTTTTTGATTGAGCAAATGTCAGTTAATAATCACTATCTTTGGTCATTTACAGTTGTAGTGAGGTCTTTAATAAATATCCTTCTTCAGCAACATTGACACCCATTTCCTAGACATCAGTTATTAAAAACCACTCTTAGAGAATGAATGGCTATTAATAAAAGCCTTTAATAACCAGCATCTTGGTTCTCTTCACAGAAATGTAATGAAAATCAAAGGTCATGATAGAACCTTACAGGGATAACCATGATATTCCTCTCCAAGAAGATTTTGTCAGCTTCAGGAGTTGTAGGCCCATTGGCACCTTCAGCAATAATCTGAAAGAAATCACAACACAGAGTAACTCAGAGGCAGAGATTTGGGGTTGTTCATGCTGATTATTAGTATTTAAACAGACCATCTCTATTTTTCATTTCCATTTGAACTCTTTGACTTACTTTTGCTTTAACCTTGTGTGCGTTGGCCTTGGTCAACTGCTTCTCACTGGCAGCAGGGATGAGAATGTCACAGTCTGTTTCCAGAATGCTGCCCTCAAGTGGCTTTGCTTTAGGGAAGCCCATGATTGTCCCGTGTTGCTGTGTGAAGAAAACAACCACAGTAGATTTAGTGTGTTATGCACTTATACGAGTTTCTTCCCTTCTGACTTTCAGAGAGAGAAAAAGGAGAAGCAACAGTATTAGAGTGACAGCACGTAACATAATTCCTATCCTTATTTAGACATAAAAAGCAAGCTACAAAGCTTCAGGAACAAAGTTCCCAAGACTGAAGAACAACTGCTCTCTGTATAAAGACACTGATGACCATTTGGGCTCTGGAATATTTAAAAAAAAAAAAAAAAAAAAAAAAAAAAAAAAAAAAAAAAAAAAAAAAGAAGGTCCCTCTCAGCTCTTAAAATAGTTTTCAAACAACTGAAATGACTCACTGGTCTGCTACATCCAGGATAAGTTGCATCACATAAGATTCAAATGGTTTTTAAGATTCAGTACTACAACGATAGCCTTTGTTTAGTGATAGAATCTTCATTCTTTTTTAAAAAGAGGGTAATAAAGACATTAAAATATTCCCTATATAAAAGAAGACATATCAAATAAGCCCCTAAGAAACTTTAAGTAGAAGATTGTATTGTAGAGCCTGTGAACAGTCCCCTCAAGTCTGTTTCACTTGGAAACTGAAATAAAAAGACCACATCCAACTTTCATTATGAACTACACATTCAAGTCACGCTGCCAGGCAGGCTTTCATTCTTTCAAAAACATCCAATAGGTAAGAAACAGCAAAAGTACACTTTGTACATCTTAAATGACTATGTGCTTATGATTCTCAGTCAGGAATCCTCCAGAAACCTCCTTGCCCTGGCTCCTTGAGACATCCTTCCTAGTTTAGGCATAAGAAAGGCAATATAATAATAATAATAATAATTCCAATTCTGAAAACAAAGTAATTAGCCTGCCCACATACATTTTTTTGAGAGTCAGGTCAAAGGGTAAAAAAGGTACCATCTGCATTTACATTCTTGTTGGGGATAAGAAGGAAAGTCAGAAGAATCGACATTTCTAAACCATTTTGTAAGGACGAAATATCACAACACCATTCTACAGTAATCAGTCATTCTATGTACTTGCAAAGCTGACAAAAATGAAAATTCTTTCTGCTTAGCTAAGTTTCATACCAATTTGAAATCTTCTAGTTCCTTTGGGTCAATGCCATCAGGATTCCAGATGGAACCATTGAACTCTCCGACAGCGACGCATTTTGCACCGAAACGATGCAAGTATCTCATAGAATGCAAGCCCACGTTACCAAATCCCTGAAGGTGGAAAGAGAAAGGGAAAAGTAGTTAACCCTCCAGCTAAAATGATGATTACTGCTAAGACTTATATAGTTTTTAAATAGTTCTTCATCTATTGGCACATCTTGGCATTAGATGATGTGTATAGGCAAGATGGAAGAAATCTACATACATTCTATTCTTGTCTGAATACCACTGCAGAAATGATGCACAGTAGCCAGCAAAGTACAGTTGTGATAAGTGTTTTATCCTGGAAACATAGAAAGGAAGAGGTAATGCTACTATGAAAGTGTCAAAACTATGATGTTTATCAACCTGGCAACATTCTGTGTATCTACTTTATGACTGGCACCCTTTTAAAGAGATTAGTGGATTTTTGTATAACTACTGACTTAATTCCAGGCCATTAAGTTCCTTTACTTTCAGAATGCTGATGTTCTGGAAGTAAAAGAACACATACAGCAGACTAAAAAGTCATATGTTCAATGTTGAAAGTTTCTTGTACGATTCTGTGCTGAAAAGAAAGCTGAACAATAAATTCAATTTCAATTATACTTGGGATTTTTGCTTATGTATTAAAAGAAAACTTTGATAGAAGAATCTGTCACGCCTTAGTTTCTTTGAAATGCTCTAGGCTCATTTTCCTATGAGAATTTTCTGCTTTTCTTATGGCCATAGTTTTCAGTCTAAGTTTTCCTTAAGTGCCTGTTGGATATTCCTCTGCCAGGCATGAAAATGCCAAAGTGCAGAGAGAAGACTGTGCTGCTGGGGCCTGTGCAGGGCAGAGATGTTTGTTCCAGCCCACAGGTTAACTAACTGAGGACAACTTGGAGGTTACAATTACTCTGCTACTTCTAACAAGCACTTTTTGAAAACAAATCAGTTCCTCAAACCCTCCATTTAACATACTGTTAGAAGTTGAACAAGTTTCCTTTCTTTGAAATTTTAGGAATGATAATGCATATTTACTTTCAAAATTCAACTACATAAATTCCCAAGTTTATTCAACCCTACAAATTTAGGATAAGGTCTTATTTTCTCTTTTTCCAACTGCTTATTCCATAATGGACCAAGAACATAACCTTCAATTCCTCCTCTCCTAACATTTTTTTATTGTAAAACATTGCAACAAATTTTGTGTAGGTAAAAGCAAATTTTGTGTCACAGCTCACTGAAAAGTGTGCTATGCTTTAGTTTAAAGAACTCCTGTAACAGTATTTAATTTTGGTGTTTGCAGTTTAGAAGATCATAAAGACTTAGAGATACAGAGATTTGGCTTTGCGCCTGTAGAGTGCAATTGCAAAGTTCAGTTGATAAAAAACAGTCTACAATAAAGGATTCCTAGGTTGCTTGAGAAGTGTTTCTAAAGTTTCAGAGGAAAGGTTAACTTGTAAGTTTTAAAGCTCTCTCAGTTTTTAAGGGCTACAGCCTGTTTTAAAAACAGCTCTACTGAAAGTCTGTGTACTACTTCTTTTCCTACAATACAATGGTAATAGTTACCTGAACAGCAAATGTTTTATCTCCAAATCCTGGAGTCATTCCTAATAAGCTCATATATGAGGCTTCATTGATGAAATTTTCAATTCCATGGAAGACACCACGGCCAGTTGCAGATATACGTCCATGGATCCCACCCTGGCTGATGGGTTTACCAGTTACACATGCATGTGCATTAATGTCCTGTAAAACAGCAAAGGACTCGTGAGACATGGCATTAATCAATTAAAAAACAGCTGGAACAAGAAGTTTTATACACTTTAGACATAAGGGGAAATGGAAATTTTAAGAGTCAGAACGTGATACAGCTCAAATGCATTTAGTTTGTAAAGATGATTTCCTTCCTCACTTTGTGTGAACACCTCAGAATATTCTGTCAGGAAAGTTGTGTAATGCAATAGTGGATATTATCTGTGATTTTTTGTTGCCTCTAAGTGTGTATGTTAACTTCAGTCTGTGTATCATGGTCACATCCACAAGCAGACAAATCAAAAAGTTTTCAGGAATGTTTCTCCAAGTCAACTCCTATTTACAGCCACAATTTCTTTACATCATTACTTTTGATGTCTCAATTTTTTAAGGGCTCAGACATACCCTTGAACTGGCTTTTAATAATCTTTAAAGAGTGTTTAGTGTTCCTTTATAACAAATTCAGTTATTTTGCAATCACAAAATGAGGTATGAGGTCTGTAGTCAGAACACAGGGATACAGAGGAAAAGTTTTATCATAGAGGTCTCAGAGGAAATCTGCAGTGTGAAGGTCATATGGGAAAAGTTGGATATTTATTATTTTTATTCAGAAAAGCAGCATTTATAATCAAGTCTCTATTTTTAATTTGGTGGCAATAAAATTAAGTCTTCCATATACCAGACAGTCAGCCAAGATAAAATAGCTATTTAAAAGCACAGCTGATTTTTCTAGTTGGATTTAATAACTTGAAAGAAACTCTTCCAAAGCAGACACTGGACCTCCCTCTTCTGTCACCAGTGGTTCCCATGCTCCCACATCCTGGGAGCACAGTCACACGGTGCCTTGGCTTCCAACACAAGTGAAAAAGTTGGGATGAAAGAGAATCCACTGAAGTGAGTGTGCCAGCAGCCGGATGGGTTTCCATTCCACCAGCCACACATTCACTGGGAGGCTCCCTCTGCTCCATCCCCTGTGCCAAAGGCATTTGCATGCCTGTGGTGCAGGATGCTTGGTGAGAGGAAGGAAAGGAACAGACAAAAGTAAGAGGAGGCAGAATGGCTGGAGGAGACTAGAGCCATAATGAAGGCTAAAACTATTTACTGTTTGAAAACTATAGTGAGTTAATGTATAACCCTCTTTAAGAACAATAAAAGTGATGCTGGGCTTGGCACAGAATTCCTAATTAAGCCTCCCAAAATACAGCTTGCTGCTCTCCTTAAGCTGTATGCTCCCTCTTGTGGCATGTCAACTGGAACAAAGATGGGCAGGGCCGTTTTCTTGGAACGACTTAGCCTGATGTTTTGATGGACTTTCAGGTATTTATTCTGTTATATGGTCTTAAACTATGCTTTGGGCTTCGTGCATTCACAAGAGAGGAAATATATTTTATAAATATGTGAAGAAATACAGCTTCCCACTATATATAAGAATGTATTTATCAAAAGTCCTTTCCTGTGTACCAAGTCAGTTGATTGTGTCAGGAAGTACAGATGACCGGAAAGGATTAATTTAATAAAAAACTTCAGCCATATATAGTTCAGTGATCCAGCAACTTCAGATGGATTTTCTGGAACAGTTAACATGGTAGTTATTAACAACTTGCATGGTTTGGCAAGAAAACAGAGCATGAAGCGGGGGCAGATCCAGGTCCTCCTAAAGTCACATATAAAAACTGATGTCAAAGTCCTAAAATCTTTGGTTTCGAGTCAATAAACAAAAACTTGTAACACATATTGGGCAAAAACCAAAGAGCATGGCTTTTCCTGAGAACCTTGACAAGTGGCTTATAGCTAGCATCAAAGACTTCTATATCAGCACTGGTAGCTTATGAACTTAGTTGGTGATGTTCAGGCACTAACTTTTGCTCCTTTCTTAACCTCTTTCTCCCCTGCAATGATGTTCCCCTTGTCTCTCCAGCTTCCTGTATGGTATGTTTTGAACAAACTTCTCTTATCTGTTTATATCTGTTATTTGATTTACCTTTCCCACTTGAAGCTCCCTGAACACAGCTGTGTGCAAGCACAGAGCCATCAGGTCTGTAGCTCAGACAGATACCTCTCAACAGAGTTATCTTTCCACTCCACTGAATGCAGTCCCTTGTATAGCTTCCATCTGTGTTTGAATTACAGCTTGTTTCACTTTTGTTCATTGCTCAATTTCTGCTCTTCATTCCTTTTTTTTCTTCCCCCATGGTCACTTTTGTCTTCTTCATATTCCTTAATCACCTTAAGTTTTGCTCTTGGTGTCCCAATCAGATGTGAAACATCCTCCTCTAGAAACTGGTTTTGATGGATTATTCCCTTTTTTAATAGCCTTGTCAGAATTCTCACTTTCCTTCTCCATTCCCTGGTCATTCTCCACAATAGCTCTTGAGTCCCTCTGTGGTTTCTACTCTCTCTTGAGTGTACCAACAAGCAACCCAACAAAATTAAGTAAACTAACATTCCTTCCCCCACCCCTTTCCATTCTTTGAACTTAGCAGGAAAGTGTTCCTGAATCCTCTTAGGTTTTTTTTTATTTTTCAATAAAACTGTCATTCAAAGGGAGCCCAAAAAGAAGCTGTTGTAGTGTAATTCCGATTTTAATCCTCAGTAGTTATATTCTTTTCTGTTGTCATTGAATCATAAGAGTGTGTACACAATAAGGTGAGATTATAAAGTGGAAAGAATGAGAAATTAATCCATTTGAAAACTTCTCTATCAGGGTTTTTTTTTTTTTTTAATTGAGCTTTTGTATAAAACTGTAGGGGAATGCTTTGATACAGCAAATCTTAATGCAGGTCACTTGCTGTGATCCTTCTTCTCAGTTTTAATACTACAGTGCTGTTGTAGTACATGAAATACACATTTTAGTGCAGTAAGTTAAATGTTAAAACTCAGTGCTTTGAGGCAGTAGTTTTGCTCTAAGTTGGAATTTTAAGTTCTCACGGAGGGAACTAGTTGCCACCCTGCATGTTGAAGTCCTTCTGAAGCCACAACTTTGGCTTTTTATCAGATATCAACTTTTAATTAAAATATTTACCTACATGAATAACAAAAAGCAAATAATGTTTTACAGTGATATCCCTGATGGAGAGCTCTGTGTAAAAGTGACTCAACTAATCAGCATGCCACAGCTGATTCCTCAAGCTGTATGGTTTGTTAACCAAACAGGTACAAATAACCCCAGTGACACAAGGGCAAAGGCCAGCATTCAAAAGTAATTTTTAAAAAATTTAATTTTTTTTTATTGTCGTCTCCTGGGCTATGAATTATGTCAGTGTCTTTTTGCTTTACACTTTGAAGAATTTGCTGAACTTCACAATGAAACTTGTTACTTCTAGGAGACTGCAGTGAATCTTAAAACTTTTGTAAGTTATACCAATAGTGTGAACTTAATTTGCATCGTCTCTTGAATGAACAAAACCATGAGCATGTATTTAATAAAACCTGTAAATTCAGTTATCAGTTAACAACTTGAAATTAGTAATTTCAGTACTAATGAAGAATAGAGGAAAATGATAGAAATAGAAACCAATTTTAGACTATATACACCTTTAAAAACAGTGTATTTTCTTTTGGTTGAACAGTTGCAAACAGTATTGTACAGGAGAAGCTTCTTTTCAGGCTAGTGTAAGAGTATTGTCCTTAAAACTACTTTTCCTTTGCTGTACCCTAAAATCCTCACACTGAGGTTGTCACAGTTTGCAAGAATATTTTCAGACCCAGTAAATAAACAAATTGATGTGATTAGGCAGCTTTTCTGCTTGAAATCCTCTGCTCAAGACTTACATAGTGTCCTATGGTACTGGCATAGGTGTCAGCAATCCAGGACATCTCCCTCTCCCCCGTGCTCATATCAGGAGCAGGCACATCCACGCCAGGTCCTGTTGGCAACAGTGAAAAGAACTCTTAAGGATCAAACATAAATAGTTCTTTTCGATCATTATTCCCTTGGGAACTGTGCAGGCCTTCGCAGAGAAGAACTGTTTTCCTGTTTAATCCTCAGTTTATTATACAAGCAACATATTCTTCTGGATTCAATGCAGTTTTAGATGCTGTGCCACACCTTTCTACAATATTATCAAAACCACCCACCTTTACATAAACCATTTGATAAAAGGTGAAGGCAAGTTTATCAATAAAAAGTAAGAGCAAGATAGTGCATCAAAAGTGGTTTGGGGTTTATTTGCAGGAAGGGTGCTATCTAGGTATGAGTTCTATATACTGTGATATTGGATTCTTTTGCATAAGAATTTCCTTTCTGCTCCTGGGTGAGTTTAAATATTGAAGGTAGACTGTTCCTAGTCATTGCACTGTAGCAGATGCATTTGATTTTACTGCTTATTTCAAGAAAGGTTTCATTTCTCTTTCTGGATGAAATAAACATTTAAAAGAAGTCTCACACATCTGTTGAAATAAAAAAAAAATCTGGTTTTTGTAGATGGCTAAAAACAGTATTTCCCAGACTACTTAAGATTATAGAAACTTGCTAATTGGGATATTATATGCAACTCTGCCCCAACAATTTTTTCTAAGTATTTTTAAAGGGTTTGTGAAAGTCCTGTAGCACCAACCAGAGAGCCAAAATTGAAGACAATTTTATCAAACCATTTTAATTGTCATTGAACTAATGATCACTTTAGCTTGCATTGTGTATAGTAAAACCATAGTCACATGGAACATCAGTAAGTGTGTTTATAAAGGAGCTTAATTTAGATGATAAATACTCTGGGAGTGCAGATGACAAACACTCTGGCTGAAGAGCAAGAAAATGCAGATAAAAGGATGACATTCCCAAGGCAGTTTGATATCAGGAATACATGACAGACCTTTAACTAGTTACATGCCTCATTATTCATTTGAGTAAGAACCTTCTCTGGGTAAAACTGCTCCCTTTAATTAAAAGTTGAGCTGGTAATATTCAGCTTTCTGCAGAGGAGATGTCCAGACAGCAAAGCTACCAGAACAGCTCAGGGCTGAGTGTGAATGAAGCCCCTACTGACATGACAGAAGCTGAGGTTCTGTTACAACAGGCTCCTGTGCTTCTGCCTACACTTCCCTTGCAGCCTCGGGTTGCCATGGGTGAAGCCATCAACTTTTGCTGGGGTGGATCTTCTATTTCCTTCCTCTCTTTCCTCAGATACCTGCCAAAAGCCTCAACAGAGACTACAGGAAACAGTAACAGCGAAGAGTTTGCTATTAGAGATTAAAACTGCAGCAAATATGGTCACCATTTTATGATCTGACTCTGAGAGAAATGTGATTCATTTTGGATACCATGACCTCAGCTTTTGTGGCTTCTCATAGCAGAAGAGCCACCAGAAAAAGTTAAGAGACAGTTCCCTTTAAAATGCACTAGGATGCAATGACTCAATTCTTTGTGGTTCTTGCTGAAAGTTCTGTAGCCAAATTGTTTGCAGTTCTCAGAAATACCGTTATTTAAGGATATTATCTAAATTTGAACAGTAAAGCTGCCCAACATACCAATAAAGCCCTTTTTTGCCAGCTCCATGGTAAACCTTCTCGTGATCTTTTCCAATTCATTGTCCTGTAGAGAAAAGGCAATAAATATCAGAAGAAATCATTAGTGCTTATGATTATTTGCTCAAACTTAGCCCAAGCACAAGCAAACGCCCTCTTCTTTTAGCAGAAGAAAGGATGATTCATAATTTATGTAACTTATATGCCACTCCCTAGCAGACCATTGGTATTCAGGCAGCACAAGAAAACACTGGGCTTTCTCTCTGTACATTCTGATCCATGACAAGTCAAGAGCATGGCACAGAACCCCCTGTGCCCACAGCAGAGATTTCCAGCAAACAAATCTGATATCCTGTGTGAACGATTTATGACCAGCCAGAGCCAGAGCTGGCCCTGCCAACTGTGTAATCAACACAGTCAAACACAAATCCTTACAGGAGATCTGAGCTTAGAGTATCTGTTATGTATTCTGGTATTCCTTTCTGTGCAAGTTGTTTTAATTAGGGCAAGAAGGCAAGCCTGCAGTAAACCTTTTATAAGCCAAGTTAGTTATTATTCACACTGGAACACTGCATAGAATGGTTTAATGGAGCACAAAACTATTAGTCAAAATAAACAAAAACATAAACTATTTTTTCGAAGAGTAACTTAATTTAAGCTTTTATTAACAGTATCAACTTTAAAAAAAATTCCAGGTTCCAAATTATTTGTAGTCTCTTGATTTTCAGAAAATAAAAAATAAATTAAGTAATTGAAGTATTCCATCTCTGAAACACAGACTTTTAAAAAATTCTTTTCCTACCTATGACATGCACTGGCTACTTTCAGCCTTTACAGAGGCAGAAGTGGCAGGAGGTTTTAAGTGGTCAATAATGCCCTTAGAAGAGCTTTTTATCTGGCTGGCTTCAGTACTGCAGATAATCAAATTTTTATCTATGATTAGGCTTACTGTGTAGTTCTTGGGATTGATCTTGACACCAGCCTTTGCCCCACCAAATGGCACATCTACAAGAATGCAAAGGAAAATCATTTTACTTTTTCAACAATAAAGGCAAAACATGAGAAAGATGTGTAATTATATATTTGATTTTAGCAGGGATTTTGGTTTTGCTGTGTTTATGGCTTCTGAAGTGTAACTTATAACCTCATCTAGGTACTCTTATAAAAATGGGAGGTCTTTCAAGGCACTTTGAAAACGGCCTTTAAAAGGCAAAAGTTCATTATTTAAATTTTCTATGTTTAAATATCTCTTGTCCTTGACACTTGTAGAAATAACAAGTTTCACCTTATATATTTTACTGGTTTAGCTCAAAGATTTTACTTTGGAAGTCCTAAGCACATCTATATACATTAGGAAAGTGTTTTCTTTTCTTACACATAATATGCAGATTCTCTTCAAACTCCTCTACAATGTAGTAGCTGTTTACAAATTATACTTCTTTATAACCCATAAAGGAATTTTATCCTTCTGTCTCCACAGCTCCCCAGCCTGAATCCTTTACAGCCTCCATCTCTTCCCCCTAAAATTAATCCCTTAATGCAGGTTTGTCATACTTGAATTTGAGTTCAAGATGCAGTACTTTCTATGGGAGAGGGTAGTTAGCAGAATTTGGACTTTTCAAATGAAAATGCAACCTTATTAAAGTATTTTCAGTAACAGCACAGGGAATATGTATTATTATTTTGGTCACTATAGATTTTTCCCACCTTGCTACAGATCAAAGTTAGACATTAGTGTCTGAAATTCATTTTAATCCTTTCCATGTTTGTTTTTTTTAATGTAATTACATCAGTACCGATTGAAACTGAAGACTGAAATCTGGCTTGAAAAATGAACACTTACCAACCACAGCACATTTGTATGTCATGAGAGATGCTAAGGCTTTCACTTCATCCACACTCACGTCCATACTGTAACGAATTCCTGCAAAAGACACAGCAGACAATACGGGAATTCACTAAACAGCTTCCTAAGTATTTATAAATTGGGAAGGGTAATTCTACACCAACAGTCTTTAACATGCAAGTAGATAGTTTATTAACTTATTTACTCTAAGAGGTAAACAACAAGACCCTGCTCCCCTATTTAAATATCTTTTATGTAGCAGAAATTCACTATTTCAGTAATCTTCTATGAAGGAGCTTAATGGCAGCACTCAGCCTTAGGGAAAAAACCTGAATATTCCTTGTGATGAAGATGAATCAAGCTGACAGGTAGCTAAGAGCAGAGTTTTCAAGAGGCTGATAAAGCTCTTCAGCATTCCACAAGGTCTTTAGTTTTGGACTTCATTCATTGTATAGGCAAGATTAACTTTGTTCCTGAGCATAACTTACCAGTACAGGTTATAATAAAGGTCTTTTTGATAGAGTAGTACAAGCTCCTGTTAAGTTCTAAGCCTTGGCTGCTAGGCACAGCCACAAAACAAGAATCAACAAACCATTCTGCTAGTAGGAATTTTTTCAATACATTTTGAGGGACTAGAGCTACACCAGGAAGCTTGTGAGACCAGGCCACCCATCCCACATCCACATGGCAGCCAGCCCACACCTGCATTCCCTGCTCCAAGTCACTCAGCAGGGCTGCAAGTGTGTGCTGACACATGCTACAAATGCAAATTCAATTTGCTGTGTGCTGGCAGCAGCTCAGATGTAAAATGGGTGAGCCCAGCACTCAAGGCAGTTAAAAGCTGAGTAAAAAAAAATGGTTAAACAAAGGTAAGGAGACTTTTCACCTGCCTGACTCTTACCAGTCTTCTGAAAAACGGAAAAAAAATCTAATAAATTGAATTCAAAGTTAAGATTCATGCATCTGAAGATAGCTACAGAGTAGGAAATATTTACCCAGCCTGACAGGGCAGATATAGAGAACTAGAGAAGCTTAAACATGATGTTTAACATCAACATGTGGCCACAGCCCAAACCCTATGGCTGCATGTTTCTTTCCAAACTTCTCCTACTTAACTAAGAATACAACAGAGCCATGAATAATTTATTATTCCCATCTCCACTCCCCAAATCTTGGGCTGTAGGTTCTGCCAAGTTCTGCACGGTGGTTTGTAGCGGGCACAGAGTGTCCTTTGGATGCCAGAACATGGCACCACAAATTTCCTATTATGTAAAGAGAAGACCATATTCAGGTTCTCAGGAGTGAAAAAAGGGCCAGCATACATTATCCAAACTAAAGCACTGTGCTGCTATGAAAGCCATTCCTGAATGCTCTGGAAACAATCCCAGTTTCAAAGGAACTAAGTGCTGCTCAAATAAAGCTGAGGGCCAAGTGCTGCTTTCTTATGTGAGTTCAATCAGTAAAAGAAAGTACCATGCCTCTGTAGAACAGAATTTAAGTGTATTGTGTATATGGGGGAAGGGTGGTCTCCAAAAGCAAACTAAGTAGTTTCTGACTTAGCTGCAAGGAGTTAATGTCTGAGCTTTCAATAACCTTCTCATGGGAAGTAATATTCAAAATTTAAGTAGAATCTATCAGAGCCTAAAAGACCAGTCAAAGTTAGAGTATTAATGCATTGGGGTTTTTATAATATGTCTTACTCTGATCTTTCAGAGGAGCAGTTATCCTTCTGTCAAGCTCTGAGCAAGAATGAGCAGTACCTATGGCACTGACTGTCCTGCCTGGGGAAATCATTCCCTCCTGGTTGAGCAGGTACTCTGGGGACAGGTCTCCTCTCAGTATTGCTCAAGCCAGCCAAGTTTGGAGTCACAGCCTGTGTTGGCCAGAAGTGAACTCTGCCCCTCCACCCCCACCTGAACTAGATCACTGTGTATTTATTCAACCCATATACTTATTTAAACCTCCAGGCTGCATATAAAAAGCAGTTTTGCTACAAATGTACCCCTGCAGGCACACAAAATGTTGTTTATTGATATATGAAAAGCAGCAAGGAGAATAAATACTTCGGGATAGTTATCTTGTACCATTTAAAGAGAGAAGCAAAATAGAAAAAGAGAGGGAAGCCTCTTCTGCAAATCATACAGAGGATAGGATCTGAAGAGGTAAACAAGCAGCACTTTAACTGGAAGTGCCAGTGCATATATTCACTCCAGTGCATGTAAAACAATTAGATCTCTGGTTCCTTGTACTACAGTCAAGGATTTCCACTAACTTTGATGTAATAAATGTTAAGTTCTCATATCAAGGTAAATAGTGAAAAAGCCCCAAAACTAACAAAGCACTGACAGGCTTTCAACTGAGCTGCCTATCTGTCAGCCATGTACACAGCCCAGAACACAGAAAACTTTTGGACTTGAGGTCAAAACTGTTCTTTTCTTTACAACTTCGTGCTTCTGAATAAGGTTTAACTCCTTTTCCAGGCTTTTAAACAGTTTTAATTAAAACGGCTTGACTGCTGGCTTTATGTCCATAAGTGGAAGACTAGTCAATTCTGAGAGTTGTGCTGCCTTCACTGGTCACTCTTCTCCAGTTTATGTGGTAAAATCTTTCATTAGGTGAAGTTCAGGGTGTGAACCCAGGTTCTCTGACAGGTGTGATGAATTTTTCCCTTCCCTGGCAGGAGCACATAGCATTTAAGGTGCATTAACATTTCATTCCTTTTCACAATTCAGGCAGTTACTGTTTTCCAGGAATTGTAATTACTCTACGGGGAGGGCCACCTCTTGACAGGGAAGTTATTTGTGCTAAGCTGTTAAGGCTGATGAGGAGCAGGCATCTGAGAGTGCTGTACATTCCATCTGCAAGCAGATGCACAAAGATAAAAGACTTACTTAATTTCTATTCTATTTAGACATCATTGAAATTTAGTTTGACAGCTTCCTAATTTGGCAGGAGTATTGCCACGCATTTGTGTGACTCTTTTGGCAGTGTTACTATGCATTCAATAGCCTGAGTCTAAAAATGGACCATATGCACAGATAAAATACTGGGTTTGGTTTTTTGGCTTTTTTTTTTTAAGGTTCTCACTACATAAAAGCAAACAAAGTCACTGTTAGGTGGCAAGATGACAATTTTTTTTAAACTCTGGCAAGTCCCATGCAGTAAGTCTCTGGAAACTTGTGCTTTTTACAACAAACTAGCTATATAAAAAAAAAATAGTTTGAAGAAAGCCTCAAGTTACAGTATGACTCACGGCCATGGAAAATACTTTTCATTGGAAAACATATGAATTCTTGTTCTAGTTGAGAATTCTCTTTCCTTACCACGCCCTAAGAAGTTAAACAGTATGCTAAGAGTGACTTTGTTTTTCTATGCACAAAGGCTTTTAAATGAGGAAATGTTTTCATTTAATTTTTTACCATTGGTCAGTATACAGAGAAGGCTTTATCACTACACTGCAGTGTCTATGCTTTTAAAACTTCTTTTTTACAATCTGCATTATGGAGCTATTATACTTCACCCAGTTACCTCTTCACATCAAAGCAGTCTTTATCTGCAAGGCTACTGTGGATTCTACAGTAACAGCAGCCAGTTATCATTTTAATCATTTTATAGCAAGGGGTGTACTGATATATACACATAACAAAGACCTTGATTCCCAAGGAAACTGGGTTATACATCCTGCTAGATTTTACATTGTGCAGATTTCAGTAAGTTCTGTGATGTTAACTGTGTTTATTATGTTTCCTTAGAAAATGTGGTGTATAGAACCACCAGCTTTTCAAGGATGACTATTGCCTTTCTAGTACGCCTCCAGATCTATTCAGGGAAATTTGTGTCACTATTTTCTGAGCTTCTCGTGGAGTGATCCTAAATGGCAGTTCCTACATCTGCCCTCACTACTAACAAGCACGAGGTACTCAAAGTCTCAAGAAGAACTAAACAGTTGCCATAGCAACAGTTCAAAGCAAAACACTTAGTAACCTACTCCTCCTGCACTGAATATCTTACAAATCTTAGTAAGTCTCTCAAGTTCCCCAGAACCTGGAACACATTTGCATCTCAGCCTAAATTATTAATACCTAACCAAGGGGTTTTATCCTGCTTTGACTTTAAGTGTTTTCTTCTGGTTGTCATGTTCTTGTGAACTTTGGAACTAATTTGGGTCCTTTACAGATGACAATTCCTGTTAACATGGTGCATTTGTTCTGCTCACCTCTACTGGCAAAGTGTTTGCTCATCACAAGAAGCTTTCCAGAGCAGCAGCTGCCCTACACTGCCCATACAGCACTTGCCAACACGAGTGTCATGATCTCCTCTGGAAGTTTCTTGGACTGACTAAAGGCATGTTAATTTAATCTCCCAGTCAGCAACACTGGATTCTGCAGCAGCTCTGTGGGGGAGCAGCTTGCCTGACCCTGTCCAAAGGCTTGAGTCTAAGTCCACAGTGGGAAGGAGCTTCAGTATAGGAACTCACCTATGGATTCTGCAAAATCCATAGATCAATCCCAGTAGTACCTTAACTGCAGTGTTAAAACCAGAGTGTTTTAACTCTAGATTATGTATATTTTCATGTTTGGTAAGTAAACAAATGCAATTGTTGATTGTACTGCCATTAAACTAAGTAGTCACTGACACCTAACTCAGTAAACTCTTTCAGAACACACACATTTTTCTAGACTCAGAAAAATAATCCAGCCTTCCCAAGAAGGAAACTGCTGAGCCTTATTTAACCATTTGCAAAGTGTGGTAAACAGCACAGTGACCAATTTGTAATTATTGAAGACAAAGAAATTCCAGATAAACCTAACAAAGCAAAATGAGTAATTCAGTACTAGAAAACAAGAACACTGCACACCAATCAGCAGCAAGAACCACTAATTCCTCAGTTCAATTCACTAACTGCCAAGAGAGGAGATAAAAATATTTATCTTTTCATACACAGCACTAGTCAGCTATAAAGCTGGGGCAGGACAGATATTCCCCTATAGAGATACCTCACCATTCTGCTTTAAGCATCAGTATTTATAAAATGACCATTTTGTCCTACTCAGCCAGACAGAATACTTTAGAATATCACTTACTGTATGTTTTTAATAAGCTGCACTTGAAATGTGCTTAAACATCTACATTTATTTCAATCCATGCTGAGAAAAGCCAAGAGTTTTCTTTATTCAAAAATTACCTCTGGTGCATTGATAAGACTTGGTGTTTTAAATGTGAATACAGCAAATTTAGTACACTACTAAGAAAGCAAATAGGACATGAATTTATGCACTTAGAATCTGGCTATGAAATCAAGTCTCCCACCTACAGAAGTACCTCAGCCCCACCTAAAGGATTAGGTCACTCAATAAGGTGCACTCAACACTGTAGAAACAAGGACAGAGACAGGGAGATACAGTAAACTGCTTCCACACAGATATTACTATTGCAAGGTGCAGAGGGCAGAAATAACACACAGGTTGGCCCTGGCTGGTCCAAATGCCACAGGAGCCACAAAACAAGAAGCCACCACAGTGCTGACATGAGGCAGGCAATTCCTAAGAGTCTAATTCCTAACAAGATGGAGCTGTTGCAATTAATGCAACAAAAAAAGTGTTTGTTGGGATCACCCAGAGAACAGGAGGGAGACCATCACACAGGAGATTCCTCTCTCCAACACGTGTTTATGCAGAAAGCCCAATGCTGAGAGAGGTATGATCTCTCTATAAATAGACAAAGAGCCAACAGTAGCAAGGGAAAACAACTATGTAAGATCAAGGACAAAGCTGGCTACCACAGCAATGGTATGCGCTGATTACATGATAAAAAAGCTGAACTAAGAAGATTCACAGCCAAAAGAATAAGGCATTGCCTCTTACAAGAAATCAAAGGTAAAAACAAAAATGTGATATGGTTCTGATATGTTAGTTATAACTAGCATATTAAGACAGTAAAAGACAAGACACCCATTCCTTTCCTTTTTTTTTAAATTTGCAATTTAAATGTATATCCACTGTTGCACTTATTGTGAAGTTAGATAAGCTACAATAAGAGAATAAAAACCTATGAAAATTGCTCAAAGGTTGGACTCAATCTTAGAGGTCTTTTCCAGTCTTAATGATTCTCTAAAAGTAAGGCGCTTGTATAAGTTTTAGCTATATTACTGCAAGTGTTATCACAATTAGGCTAATTACCATCTTTTCTCCAAAAAACCCTCTGACACCCCTTCAGAGTTAGATCAGTTTCCAAGGTTGATTTCAGGTTACAGATGGTCCATGTTATAGTTCCATCTGTGGCATGGTCCATAGGGTACATTTCCATGTCTTACTCGGGCCAAAGGCACAAGCTTTTAACTTTCACCCATGCATGACTTAAAAAAAGCAAAGCCACTAATTCACCCCCAAGATAAACAGCTCTGCTGATTCCAAGATACCAACAGCACTACTCCTCACCCTCTTAGAAAAGCAATAAATAATGTTGAGACAGCACATGGGGTAGTACTGGTCCAAGTCCTGCATGTCCAGGTTTTCCTTTTGCAAGTAAGGTTTCCATCATCAGGTATGCACACTGTTTTAAACATATTATTGTCTGCAACAGAGGGAATTCTGTGACTGGACACTGAGATCAGTGCCAGCCTTGGACCTCTGCAACTGCAGCAAGGGTGGCACGAATAAAAGTCACCTTTATGCAGTAAGAAACTCATTAATATGAACTCACGAGCCAAGTGAGAAGGATAAATCCTGACAGGCAGAATAAAAGCTGCAAAGACCAGACAACAGGAAAGTTTTGTAGTGCAGAAAAGCTCCTTCCACTAACCAGCCAAGGCAGCACCACCACACAGGAAATCAAATTCATTCACCTCCAAGTCGACTGAACAAATAAAGTAAGACTCATTTGTCTTCACACAAAAGAGTGACCTCTCGAGTAATGTTTGACAGAGCTTTTCAAAATTCCTCTGTAAATGAAAGTTATGCTAAATCTAGTCCAGAACTAAGGATGCTTTTAAAGCCTTTCTGAACTGAGGAAGCAGCTGAGACTTGGTTACAGCAATTTGGGTGAGCACAAACAAAAGTTAGGCTGTTTCTGGCTCTGATTCATTTGGTTTCATTTAGACCTGCTGGACAGTTTGTTAACGTGGAAAGGCTTGAAAAAGTTTTAAAAGCATTTAACAGCATTATTCCCAGAGTAAATGCTGCCTAACAAACATGGAATCACTTCCATACTACTAAGCAGGTAAAAATTCAGTAAGTTTCTTTTGTTTTCTAAACCTGACCATTTAATGATAAACAGCCATCAGCAACCACATAAAAACAGCTTAACCAGTTCTACACCTTTCGTAGAACATGATGAAATTATTTAGAAGAAATTATTATTTTAAGTAGGAACTGCCAAAGTACTTTCCAACAAAGTCCTCTATATTCAGACATCTCATTTCCTGTACCCTATTTGGTTTGTTTTACTTCTTTAGGCAGCTGTCAGTGCAGTGAACGAGAGCAGCTGTGGTTTCCTGTTAGTTCTGGCCACTGGCATGCAAAGGAAAGAGTGATGTGACCCACAGCATTACTTCAGCTACCAGGCAGCATCAGTCCAGTTGTACAAATACTGCAACATTTGGAGTGTAAGCAACCTGAGTTCCAATACACAAGAAAACTGCTTATTCCATATTTTCAGTGGGATGATGAGTAATCTGATTTTTCCTGCCTAGCAAACAATTATGGAGTCCTTAAAACCTGGATTTGCATGCTGGACATACTGCAAGACCTGCCACTTAAATGAAGATATTCATGACTGTTCTGTAAAGATTCCTAAAGTACAGCTAAAGGAAAAGAATCACCGCTCCTCAACTTGCAAGAGTTTGCAACCCCCAAAGCAGAATTAAGGATTAACTTCTACAGTGATTAAACAGGAAAGCACCACAAGATTCAACAAGAAGTGTTACTTGTGGGTTCTCTCAATAAGGTGGAAAACCACCAAAAGTTGTAAACTGAAAAGAAAGCATGTTTCAGTACCTTGTGCTTCTTTTCTAGAATAGCACTTTTCTTCACCCCGTGAAGAATCACCTGCACTGCTGTGTAGTGACAGCTACACCCAACAGCACCAAGCTGACTTGTGTTCTTACATGTGCTTTGGGGCGAGAGGAAAGTAGGATAAGCCTTTAAATAACTTCCTATTTTTATTAACAATGCTTTTGATTGTTAGAATTAGAGTATTAAGAGCATTGTGCTTCTTGTATAGAAATACAACAGTCAAATTTCTGGCCAAGGTGTAGGAGTTTGCCTACCAAAAAAATGTAAGACTGAACTTGGACTTGCCCTCATGCAGCTGTATCAGGCCACAGTCATCCTTTCACTGCAGAAGACAATGAGTAGGTGAAGACATTAAAGATATCTCTGACAGAAGGAACATCATCTAAATGTTATACTGTTAACCACAAGTGTTTAGTAGAAATAAGAAGGTGCTGTTAATAAAGTGCATATAATTAAAATGTTTATTTAGACTCTTTTTGAGCAATTCAGCTGCCTCCAAGTTTAGGACATTTAAAACAAGATTTTAAATTTTGATTTATAGTTTAAATTCTTCATTAGTTCCTGGTTAAATCTGTAAATGCCCTTGTAAACAAAGGCTTACAGAAGTAATACACAACTGCTAATGAAGCATTTTGGTATGAATGTACTGAAAAACTTAAGAACAATTAAAGGAGGGCAGCCTTTAAAAGACCTAAAAACTTTTGTACTCCTCCATTTCCTACTTGAATCTTAAAGTGTTCTTTGATCATTTGTCTAATCTGCATACAGAACAGTATTTAATATTCTCTAACCAGCATCTCTTATCCTTCAGCTTATGTAAACATCAAGAAATACAAGAGATGAGCTTTTAAAGCACAATGCTCCTTGAAAGAATAAGGGACATGAAAGAGCATCCCCACTTGCTAGCAATCACCTAGCAGTGAGTAAAAAACACTTCTTTCTTAGTACCAAATACACACACTACCAAAAAATGAAAAATAAAAAAAAAAAGAAGGAAAAAAAAAAAGGCAGAATGGGTAACTTTGTTTTGCCAAATTATACTTTTCAGAAAGTGCAAAGTTAAAAGTCACAATTCTGTATGTGAAAAGATGTGGAAATTATGCTCCTCCTTATGTCTCTGCAAGCCAACTTGTCAACTTAGCTCTTCTTTTAAAAGGGGGCCTTACGTCCCTTGCTGTTTCTTGGTGTGAATTACTTGCACTGGACACTGGGGTGGGACACTCACTTCAGCAAGTTCCCCTATTTCATACTGTTATATGGAGTTTAGAGTTGTATTCCATTGGACTTTGTGCTTTTATCCCTGTGGACTGTACTGAGATTCTAGTTCAAAAATCCCTTTTGGACAAAAGCTCAAGTTGGTGCATTTCAGGGGGATCAAATGTACTATAAATGCAGAAATATCTTTACCACTCCTTTGCCATTAAAGTAGAAATGTTCTAGTTCCTCACACCTTTCCCACAGTAGGTTTCAAGCAATTGATTTCTGCTTATCATGCATGCCATATAAATTTACTACAAATCCAGATCAGCCACCTGATAGTGGGCAAATTCCTAGAGAGCAGCAGAAGGTGAAATCCATTAATGATCTCTGTGCTTAAGAATGGAAAGGAAATATCATTTGCAATTCCTTCCCTAAATTTTGAGAGGGTGGCGAGCAGCACAAGAGGAAAAGGACAAACTATTGAGAGTTCCTATTTTCTGTAGCTGTCATTTTCAATTGCCTGTAAGTGCTCCAGTGTTTGCTTCAGTGTGAGTGCAGGCAGACATAACAGATGCCACTAAAAATCAAGAAATCCTGGTGAGAATTTAGAAATGTAAGTAACAGAACAGAGAGAGTCCAGTCTCACAACTGGCAGGGTTTGTTCACTCACAGTGCATTTTATAATATTGGTTGTGTAAACATTAGTTCCTCCACTTATGAGCAATACTAATGTGAAATGTTAGAAGCTCTCACATTATTTCACTCCTTCATTTGCCACTGGACTGCATTTTGTTATGCAAACAGAATCTTTAGAATAACAGCAAAGGCTATACAGCAAAGGACTTTTTGTAAGCAGCAGCAAAGAGTAACGTAACTGAAGCAGTGATACAACAGCAGTGTGATATCCATCAGTATTTTCAAAGAAATTATAGCAGTGGCATAGAACAGTAGATTCACACGGAGTAAACTCCAGCCACGCCCAAACTTCAGCTGCAACTCAGTCTGATGCTAATTCTTGCTTCAAGTAAACAACCAAAATTGAGTTAGCCTCTTTTGGGTAAGCATCTAGCATGTCACAGGATAGTCACTAGATGTTTGATTTTTGGAATGTTAGGAATGACATTGACAGGACAGCACTATTTGTGTTGCAGAGAGAAATCTCCATGTCACATATATATATGTGTGTGTGTATATATATACACCAGCTGAACTGATTCTCACAAACACATTTACCTAAGAACACCCTTCCTAATCTAGTCTTGAAGTCAGCGAACTCAATTTATAAGAAATCACTTGCTTTCTGTTTTTCTGTAACTGCCATTATTTACCATAAAGCTGATGTATACTGAAAAAAAAAAAAAGTGTTTACAGAAGCTCTGGTTTGAGTCACAGACCTGAAATGGTTTCCAACACTCAAATGTCCACAAAGACCAGAGCTCTTGAGTAAGTTATGCTGAAGGACGTCTGTATTTGTTTTTCAAGGAAATACCATCTATCCCAGCCCAAAAGGGAGTCTGACTCCTCTGGGATCGCGGCCGATCCCACGAGAACCCGGCTCCAGTGGGATTCACCCTCTCCGTCCCTGGGTATGGAGTTGTTCTCACCTACCCAGAGCTACCCACTTCCATTAAAATCCCTTTTCCCTAACTATGTATCCAGGCGGTGACTGGAAACACAGTTAACCTGTTGTTTTTTCTCTAGGGATGTGCTGTGTGCCAGCACCAGCTTTTGGCGAAAACACCAAGGGCTGAGTGCAGAGGGGACAGCGGCTCCTCCACTCCCGGCTCCAGCGGGCACTTCCAGCACGGCACTCCCTACAAACACTACCGAGCTCTGACTCACATCAGTTAAAATGAGCCGGGGATTCTCCTCGCCGCGCCTCAGGCCAGCCCGGCCCGGGGTGGGTGAGGCGAAGGCCCGAGGGCAGCCCCGACACAGCCGGTACCGGGGCCGGGCCGGCAGAGCGCTGAGGGGCTGTGGAGAAGCCGCCCTGCTCCTCCTGCCCTCTTTCTTTCCCTGGGGTGTCGTGTATCGGGGCTGGCACGGAGGCGGCCGGGCTGGCCGGGCGGGGAGCAGGCGCGCTGTGCCGGGGGGCCGGCCGGGGGCACGGCGGCCCTGCCCTCCCTCAGCGCGGAGGCGGCGGCTCTCACCTCCCTTGCAGGGCGTGCGGTGCTGGCTGTGCTGCGCCCGGTAGCCCTCGATCACCTCCCACTCGCCGTTGTCGCGCTTGATGGGGAAGGTGACGCTGAGCACATGGTTGCAGGGCTTGATGATGCGGAGGATGCCGCGGACGCGGTGGCGCCGCTCCTCCATGCTCTCGCGGGTGCGCAGCCCCTCCACCAGCTTGTCCTCCACGATGCTGGCGCCGCGGTCGAAGAACCCCTCCACCATCTTGAAGAAGTTGGGGTCGTCCTCCTTCTTGGCCGCCTCGCAGTAATGCCGCCGAGGACACCGGCCCCCGCCCCACGCCGCCGCCACCGCCGCTCCTCCTGCCGCCGCCGCTGCCGCCGGCCCGCCCGACTCCGCGCCCGCCAGCACCGAGCCGGCGGCCAGGCGGGACGCCAGCTGTTCCCCCAAGTAGCGGTACATGGCGGCGGCCGCCAGAAGCGAGGACGGGAGCGGCGCGGCCGCTGTCACAGGAGGCGCCGGGGGCCGCCGCCGTCGCCTTTAAACTCGGGCCGCGGGGGGGCGGCGCGCCCCGGGGCGCGGGGGGGCGGGAGCTGTCCGCGCCTCCCGCCGCGCATGCGCCCCGCGCCCCGCGCCGCCCCCGGCCGGATTCGCCGACGGGAGGGGGCGCGGCGGGAGAGGGCGGGGCCGAGCATGCGCAGTGCGTATCAACAGCGCCTCCCCTTCCCCTTCTTTTTGCCGTCCGTGAGGCCGGGCCCGTTTCCCGCCCCGCCGGGAGCGCGGCTGGTGCTACAGAGCCCGGGCTGTGGCCGCTCCCACAGCGCCCGAGCCCCGCCAACGCGCCCGGCCCCGCCCGGGTCCCCAGGCAGCCTTCACCTGCCGCCCTCCGGCCGTGTGAAAAGCCAGGCCTCTCCTAGCGCAAGTACCGTGCCAGTGAGGCCTTGCCCGCACACGGCGTTGGGCGCCCGCAGGGAAAGGAGCCTGAGGGGTTTTTAAGTGAGTGCCCTGCCCGGAGCGGACAGAGCTTCAGTAAAGCTGTTAACACGGCTGCTTTCATTGAACCCTTACATCACTGAGCTTGGCAAAGACCTTGAGGTTTATCTACTTGAGGTTTTATCTACTTTATCTGCTCAACTGGTTTTGGGTTTGCTGCGTCTTGGTCCATTCTAGTCTATTTTTTAATGTAGCTCAGGCAACATCTCTTAAGAATACTGCTTTAAACTGTGTAAGACCTTCTTTCAGAGCCTGAGGGAGAGTGTGCTGTACTATTGAATTAGGCTCGTTTTAGAAGAATTAAGCGGCTTGCTCATTTTCTGTCATTTCGGTTTGGGCTGCTAATAGAAAATACACTAGTTTTTTTTTTCTTCTTAAGCTTGTGGGAGCCCAATGCCCCAAAGCCAGGAATAACCAGGAAGTTTCTTTATCGCTGTGGGAATCTCTGACCACTGTGGGCTGTGCTACAAGGCTTGTGGGAAAGTAATTTAACTTCTCTATTTGTCAGCGGGGAGATTAGTCACAGATTCTTTAACTCACATAAACTCTTCGGGCAACTGATGCTCCGTTTTTATCATGATTTATTGTTGCACTCTGTCCTAAGAATCTGAAGAAGTTCTTTTAAGGACCACTAATAAGGCTGGGTTTTGTCTGTAATGAGGATGGTTTATAATTGTAGAGAACAAAGATCCTTGATAGTGATACAGGGTAAAATAAAGCAAAAAAGGAACTGGTTCTTAGGCCAGTTTGTTGTTTGGATGTTCACACAAGGCTTCAGAGACAAGTATGCTGATTTGCTTTTCTGTCCATTCTGTAGGTGGTTTATGGGAAACTTCTATTTTGGAGTTAATTTTCAGTTCACAGAACTGAAATCTATCAGCTTTAAGCTACTACTTGATTTCAGTCACCTGCACATTCTCATTAGCTAAAGCTCAATTTCTGTACAAGTTCTTAACCTTTTGTAAATGCACAGGAAAGAAAGGAAAGAAGGTGGTGAGAGGTGTTGTGGCACTCAGCCCTCACCAGGTAATTATTCCCACCTCCTTCTTTAGGTTGGAATATCCTTGCACAAAGGCAGAGGTGAAATGAAGAATGTGTTTGCTCAGGCATGTAGACTTGGATCTTAAGGTTAATGTGCTTGGCTCCCACCCTGCTCTCAGCTGTGTCCTGTCTGATTTACGAGCACACCCAGTGCCAGGTTGTTTGTGACACTCTTGGGGGTGTGTTTGAGGCTGGGCATGGGACATGACACTGTGAGGACCAATTGGATCTCTCCAGGGGCTCAGTCACACATTTGTATTTGGAGCAGTGGCAGTGCTATCCTTACCCTCCTTTCCAAACAAAACTGGATTTCCCCAAAACGTTTAACGAGCTGTTTGTTGAATGCTGAGGGTAACTCAATCAGCACCTTATATTTCTTAGCCTTTAAATATTGTAAGAGATAACTAGAGAGTCTTATTTTGCACATTTTTTTTATGACTGAAATAATGTGTATAGTTTGCAGGCACTTTATTAAACTCAGCAGGCCTGTACTGTATTTCTGTCTCATTCAAGTCCTTTCTGGAGGCAAGATTATGACACTGTCTGTGTCCCCCATTCCAGTATTCTTATGAGCAGCTGAATCAAAATCACTTTGCCAGAGGGAATTAAAAATTCCATGCTTCAGCAGGAGTTCTAGTAGGCATGAAAGTGGTAATTGCAATAATAAAAGAGAAACTGTATCTTCTTTAATGTCACATAATGTGGGGTGACATCAGAAGATTCACATGTGAACAGCATCAATTTAAAAAAAAACTATAAAAAAAAGATAACTTTTTGTCTTCACAGCCAGAAATTTCACTAACTTTATTAATTTCATACAAAGTTTTGGTCTTAAGGCTACATCTGAAGAGAAAGATAAGCAGAAAAAGCTCAATACCTGTGTGGTAGGAGCTGTCTGTATGATTCATGGGCTTTGCAGCAAGGTCATTTTCAACTGTGTGTCCTTGTCAGGTATCAGTTTCTATTTAAAATGTGTGAAGTATAACTGAGGGAGACAAACAACTTGATTTAATTTCTTCTGAGCTGCTTCTAAAGCACATATAAATTTTAACAGATTACTTGTATTACAGGTAAGAGCAATAATAAACACTGTATTGTGCTTTCCTAAAGCTTCTGCAGATATAAAAGATATAAGACTGTTTTAAGATGTATATTATCAATTTCATAGTGGGTAGAGTATTTTTCTATGTGTCAGATTTTAAAATTTTATTGAGAAAAGGGATCTAAGATAAGAATCAAATACTTCCAAAGATAAAGAATCAAGTGTTTTAATCCATTATATTATTTGAAGTACTAGCTGTTTGGGCTAAAACATTCCCAGGATGGACTGGTGCTGAGTTTTCTCAGAAACTGGAATAGCTATTCCCAGTTTACATCCCAGTCTTCTTACCAGAGCAGATGAGGAGGAGCAGAGAAGCTGCAAATCCTGATCCTCCCAGGGCTCTGGATAACTCTGCCCTTGTCTGCCTGAGCCCTTCAAATCCAGGGGAATCCTGGGGTTGCCTCCAGGGCAGAGTTTGAGCCTCCATTTGACAACACACTCAGGAGGAAAGTTGATCTGTACAGGGGACCAGTTCCTGTCTGTGGTAAACTGTCTTCTGGGAAGACAAATTGATTCTGATATAAACTGCAAAATGGAATTACAGTTGTTCCAGAAAATTTCGTTTTAAGTTGTGAGCCATACCACATGAAGCACTTGACAGTTCTTACCCTTTGCTTAAAGAATTGAGATAAATTCCAAATAAAAGTTGAAGCAAGTTATTTGCCTTTGAAATGCCTATATGAGCATTTATATTTCTCTTCCTCATTTCACCAGAAATTGCAAAAAAGGCCTCATTTTCTTGGGCTTAAATGTTATGTTGTACTGCTTGATGTAGACCTTGGTAGGTGTAACTAAAAAGGTGAGAGATGGAGTTATTTTCTTATCCCAAAATGCTGCAGAAACTGTTCACCCTGAGTCGACAGATCTCTGGACAATTGCATAATAATTTCTGGGTGAAAGGGAGGATGTGGATGTGACAGCAATGTTAATTGTGGTCCTATTCACACACCTCTTGGCTGAAATCCTGTGTGTGTTAAAGGAGATGATGCAGGTGAGCAGCAACTGTGTGGGACTTCACACAGGAGTTTTGTGGGACTTCACAGGGGTTTTCCTATGTGTGAGCTGCCTGCATATTGTGGGGAAATGTACTAAAATAGTAACAAATGAAAATCTAATTATTTTCCCGATCTTTAGCTTGAGATATTCTCAAGTTCATGGTGGTTTTTTTTCTGCCTTCTCAATGCTTTAAAGTAAAAACTTCATGTCTAACTGGTTTTGGCATAGGATGTGAAAATGGAGATGGCAGTTTCTTTATCTGCAGGAAAATGTACCAGCATCCAGTCTTCAGAGTAATGGGAGATAATGTTGGTGCAGCATTTGTTCTTCCAAACATGTATTTTTTTAATGAAACAAATATACTACAGATTAAAGAGTCAATACTTTGTCTTATTAAGGAGATGCTTAGGTACCTGTGGTCTGATTATTTCATGTTTTTATGTACTACTTTACATTAAATTGAAGTTTTTCCTGACTGCTGAGTTTGAGTAATAAGCTGCTATTTTTTTCTTCATCTGTAAATAGGAATATTTTTGCTTGTCTATAGCACTGCAAAAGTAGGGAGTGAAACTCATAATTTTGCAAGTAGGAAGTTCTAGGTTTACCCTGGAAGAGACAAGGCTAAAGTGAGTCTTGGTTTTTTTTCACTTGAGGCATTGCTACAAAAATAATCTGTAGCTAAGCAAATTAATATTTGAATTTATTATTTAATCAAACATAAGATTTTTTTTCACTTTTCCAGAACTTCTGCAGATATAAAAGATACATATATATGAAATAAGATATCATTCTTAGTTCAAAATTTTGGTCATAGATCTATTAATCCATTTTTTAGGATGTGAATTTGATAGGGATTCCTACTTCATAAGTGAAAGGAAAACCTGCAGTAAGTGGCTCAGAGTAATTTTCTGAGCTTTTAGTTCATTAATAATTCTGCTGCAGAAATCAAAATATTGAATAAATTCTCATAACTAATTAATGAGTAAATATTTTTAATGAAAAGTGATTGTGCTTATGCTTATTAGCTTTAAAGATCTCCTGTCCCCGTCTGTTTATATAGTTGCTGTGCCTGATGACTGATGTTGCCAACTGGTTCCTTCAGCTCTGTGACAGGGCAGATATAAAAAGCTCTTCATGTATACAGGAGCTGATGCCCTCATCACTTGGCCAGGCAGTCTGTGGATACCCAGAAATTCTCAGTGCCACGTTTTAGTATTTGTACTATCAATATATTGATAAATGAGTATCGCCACATAATCTAATTGATAAATATTAAATGTGCTTTTTAATGACTCTTATCCCTGTAACGCCACTTTGGATTTTCAGGTGGGTGGGACAAAAAGTGACTCTCTCTGGAGGCTGCAGGTCTGACCCAAAGCTTGCTGGAGTCAGTAACAAATTAATCTGATTTCAGTGACCTTTCCATCAACGTAGCCATTCATGACAGAGGGTGTAAAGGCTTCTCCTTTCTCAATTGCTGTATCAGTGAGAATCTGAGCCAGCAGCTGGCTTGTGTCACTGTGCCATAATCTTTAGCTTTTGAGTGGTATTTCCT
The DNA here is from genome assembly GCF_965231275.1 of Zosterops lateralis. Classification (NCBI taxonomy): domain Eukaryota; kingdom Metazoa; phylum Chordata; class Aves; order Passeriformes; family Zosteropidae; genus Zosterops; species Zosterops lateralis. Next base: position 2,048,983 of record NC_139768.1, read on the forward strand.
CATTTCTGATTTAAAAGACAAAAGAAGGCATGATATGGTTACCCAATCCTGAAATATTTGTGATTCTCACCTCACTGCTAAGTGTGTTTGAAATTAACTGATGAAAAAGCTAGTAATGGGAAAGCTGATGGAGATACAGGCATAAAGCTTCCACAGATCCACTGTGACCATGCCAGCTTTGTTCTCTGAAATAAGGTTAGGAGGAAAACAAAGTACTTTAGTTAGTTTATTTCCAGGAAATTATATTTTTTAGCAAATTCCTGTCTACTTCAGTGAATATAGCAAATAACGGATAATAGAAAGTGGTTTGCCAGGAGTGAAAAAAGAATTGTTGGAAAGTAACATTTAGAATTGAAATGGATCTTTTTTTACAACTCTTGGTGTCCTTGGCTGTCTGGCTGAAAATTATACCCAAGATCTTTCCAGCCTGGAATCGCAGCATCAGAGCCTGCAAACCAGTTTTTTCTTGGTTTAATACTCAATTGAGGATCAGAAGTTGTTGACATAAGCATAGTGTGTATTGTTTAAATAACAAACATTAAAGCTCTTACCAACTAGAGAATACTAGTCTCCTGTAGGGCTTTTGTTTGCCTTTCTATTAACAAAATCAACTTTAGCCTCTTTCACTTTGGAAGGGTCGTTATGGAAATCGAGATTGTTAAAATATGTTTGAATGCTGAAATCTTCTGTGAAATATGTTGGTGGGTGAAACCCAGATAGAAAGCATTAAGAATTGCCATTCAAGTTTGTGGATGTAGTTGAAAATTGGTATTATCAGAAAACTCCAGGAGTACATTGGATGGATTTCCTGGGGAGGGGGAAAAATAACTGGTTATGCTGGATGTAAAAATGTATGTGTGATATCTTTTCTTGGTTATCTTTCACAGACCTCAGGATTGTTCATGGTGCCCACTGGATACAGAGATCCAGCAAAAAATTACTGTTGTATAGCTCAACTCAGCAGAATCTCAGAATGAGAAAACAGGTCAGAAAAGGAAATGTTTGTTTTATTTAAATTATCCCTTCTTGAGCACACTTTGAGCAATTTTTGAAAACACTGTATCAAGTTTTTCTTGATTATTGTTTATTGTCTAATCTCATCAAGATAATGTCTGACTTACCTGTTCTACTTCATCTCTTCTGTTTTTTCCTTTGAAAGCCAGCAGGTTGAAATTAAGCTTATTTTGAAGTACTGGAAAGGTAGGGTCTCTTCATTATCATTAGTAAGAGATTTTCTGGTTTCATAAGGACTGCTATATTGTGGTCTTCTGACTAAAGGAGTTAAAATCACCATGAAATTTGTAAAAGCTTATCCTGCCTTCTTTCATCTTATCAGTTTTCACATAAGCCTGGTGTTTTTCTTCCATCTTATCAAATAAGCCTGGTGTTTTTCTTCAGATTAGTAAAGGAACACTGAATGACAATCTCAATAATGTATGCTTTTAGATTGTTCAGTTGTCATTAGAGATCAGCTTGTTTGAACAGAGGATGCTCTATGCTCACCCCAGGTTTTAGGGCTGCATTATCGCTGTGGCATTTACATCAATATAACATTGGGCTACCTAAGGAGAAACTGAGCTTCTTCCTCATGTGGCCAAAACCCTCAAACTCACAGATGAATAGGTGAAGGATGGAATTAGAAGCCACTCTCTTCACTGTTCTGTTCTCCCTAAATACTTTACCCCTCACCTACACTGAACTCATGCTTGCAGTGCAAGTCCATTAATGTTGCTCAGTTTAAGTGCAATTTATTCTTGTTTATTAGATGGCTAATTCAGTGAAGGTTATTTAAGTTAAAGAAGTTAATGGGCCTGTTAACGAAAAGAAAAAAAAAAAAACAATGCCTGTTATGTGACAAAACACTCATCTTTTTACTCCCAGAATGAGTCCTTAAGTCACAATAGAGTATAGGGCATCACCTCAGGAGTTAAAGTAATTCTTAACATTTTAAAAACTAAGGTTTGATTATGTGGGTGTGTTCTGCACAATATAAAGTAAAAGAGAACTTCCTCCAAATAGTGTACAAGGTTCAGGAACTAAACAAAACAAATAAAAAAAAAGGTGAATCAGATGCCCCTTGTTAATCCTGACTTTGAATCATTTGATTATTTTGTGCTAAACCAGCACCTGAGACCTCAAGACCCACCTTCCTTACACAAGGAAGGAATAAAAGCAGAGGAGGACAATAAATCTCACATTGCAGGAAGGGAGAATTGTAGATATAGAAATCATGTAACCAGGGATGCTGACTTTTAAAATCTCAAGAGGTAGGGTAAAAAGCTGAGGTGAAAAGGGTAGTTTTGTATCTTATCAAAAAGGTGAAGGATTATGCACTAGGGAATGGCAGTGCAATGTTTAAGTTATGAGTATGTGAGATTCACTCAGTTCTACACTTGGTTCAATGCACTGTGCAAGTAAAAGTAAGTTCCTTAGCCTTTCATTGCCTCAGTTCCCATCAAAAATCTGGATGATAATTTATTCCCAATTTCTTAAAAATACATTAAGTATTGCTTGGAACTGAGCTGGTTATACAGACTTGTAAGGTCCTCATATCTGAATGAATATAGGCCAGAAATTATGGAGCAGGGGCAGTATGTATTCTTGAGGAGAAACTCCTGGAATTTGCTTTTCTAATAAATTCATACAGTTTCTTTCCTATCAGACCTGATTTTCTTCAAGAAGTATAGGAAAGTCTTGGGTTATTTTCCAAAGTGATAATTAAAATACTTCTTGTCTTGAATGTTTAACCTTCTGCAGAGCATATTCAATTTATTCATTCCTAAGAAGAGAAATAGTAAGGTCTGATGGAACTGCATTTCATTAATTTTATGCTGAAGATGAGGAAAAATAAAAGTTATGTAGGCTTTTGCAGATTCTGTTGGATTAAAAGAATCCATAGAAATTAGTGATAGAGGAATGAGCAGAAGTTCTCTTGGAATAACAAATATTATCCATAAGCTACTTTAATGGGTCAGTTTGGATAAAAGGAATGATTGTCAAATACATTATATTTATGTTTTTCCAGCAGATTTTATTTCAATTATTTTTATACTGTATGCTTAATATGTCTGAAAAGAAGTCAGTCTTTCAGCAAGTCTTCATCCAGCAAATTGGATGATGGCACGTGAAGTGTAGGTAATTTAATTTGACTTGTGGCTGTATTTGGTTAGAAAAAATTCTGAAATGCCAAGTAAGGTGGAATTACTCAACAAGCAAAGAAAATAAATGCTGGTGTTGGCATGAGTTCTTTGGGAATGTGCCAATGTAGATATGATTGTGCTTTTTTGCTGAGAAGGTCAAATCAATTTGTTTAAAGCCATGTAGTTTCTTGAACTTAGACTTGTTTGTTTTTTTCCTGTTTTCCCACCCTAGGTCATAAAAGAGCATGAAATTGAGCTGAGGTGGAGGAAGGTGACTTTATTAGCTCTGTAACTTCATGGATTGCTAATTCTAACAGCCTTTGCAGTTGAGCTGTTCTCTGGCCCTCCTGTGTCCAGGATGGAACCCCAGGAGGCAGAGCTCTGACTCCTGAGTCAGAATGACTTTCATTCCTGCAGTCAGCTCAAACCCCTCATTGCACCAATGCTTGTAAAGCAGTACTAATCCTGAAGATCAGTGGCAAACTCCCTGCCAGTTCTTCTGCTTTGACATCTAGTTCCTGAGCTGAGAAATCGCTATTTAATTTTTAGAATAATGGGATAGAGCTATTCTTGAAGTATCATGAGTGCTCTTATTAATGTGGTAGCAAATTTCTGTCATGGAGCCTGGAACTAGACAGGAAAGTCAATGTGATGTGGAAAAGCCTAGATAACTTTTACATTGGAACAGCTTCAGTCCCCACTAAACTGTATTTTGAGCTATATAAGGTGAGCTATTGAGAATTTGAAAGAATAGTGTTTGACCTATTTGGGTAAAGTTTCCCCACAAATTTCTAAAATACTGATGTTGGCTGCAAGAGTGAAATTTTCTTTTTGGAAAGGTAAATGTCAGTCAAGACATTTTTTAAGGGGCTTTCATTTTTTTTTATATTTGTAGTTTTAAGAAGCTGGGCTCTGTTTGGAGAGGAAAAACTTTGCTTTAACACCACCTTTCTATCCAGCAGTACAGTGTTAGTGGCTTTGCAGTGCTCAGCAGTGGAGAATGCTGCTGATGGACAGCTTCCTTCTCCATGTGTACATGCTCCAAGGAAAGCTGAGGTGCCCACTAAACACTTGTCACTTGAGAGCTGCCTGGAGAAGGGAACTGCACAGAATAGCTCCCAGGATCAGAACTTTATTCTTTAAAACTTACCTGGATATAAAATGTAAGTGCTTGTTTTTTAAACTCTGTGTTTCCCAAGTTTAAGGGATAAGATAAGCATAGGTAAAGGGACTTGACAGCTGGTTCACATTAGGGATTGGAATCTTAACTTCCTTGAGAGCTGGTAAAGGAAAACTTACTTGTTTGCCTTATGCAGAAAGAAGCAACAAGTAACATCATAATGTATGAAGGAATTAAAAACTATACAGTATGATTGCCCAGTTCTTATGTTACCTCTTCCCTCTTCTATATTTGCCTTTTTTAGTGAGGAATACAATTTAAGTTGACATTGTTTTGGATGATTTTGTTTTCAGCTTCATCAAATCAAATTAAATTCTAGCACTTGTGCTCATTTTGTGAAGCTTTCCATCCATACCCATCACTTACTAATTTTTCTCTCACTGTGATCAGACTGTTCAGTTTTCTGCATGATTTTTCTGTTGGCAGCTGAAGTTCATAATATATTGTTTATATATTGTAATGTCATAAGATTCCTGTTGAGAGAACTATATTTCTATTTTGATTCTCACTTGTCTCTGAATACCTTGTATTTACTGAATGAATATTATCTTCATTTTTGAAAAGATACCTTCAATTATTTTTTAATCTAGTTTCTATCATATAAACTAAATCTCCATTTGCTGCTTTTTAGATTTGTGCTGACAAATATGATGCCTCAGTGGTTTTATGTCTTTTATTTATCTCAAATTTTTCTTCAGCTCCAGTGTTTCATTATATTTAATATGAAATGTTGCCATAATTCACTTAATGTTTTTTATGAGCACGTGGCTCCTGACACTCATTTTGATGGTACATTAGTTTTATCTGCAAGATAATTTTTTATATAAAATGTAATGTTATCATAGGTATAATTCTTGGAATGCAATGTCAGGTAACTCAGAACATTTGCCAATACAGAACAAACTGTGCTGCTTTCTGAATTCCTGTATCTCTAGCCTGTTGTAAAGGTTACTAATCTCTAGAGAAAGATAATGGATCACATGTTTAGTGTAATAGCTTTTGGAGTTTTCTGCTTTATCTGCTAATTTTAAAATCTTTTAAGGTAAGCTCATATAAACAGATTTTAATGTGAAATTCATTGGAAGGGAAACCAAAGATGTATTTACTAATTTCCTGTCATGTGCTCAATACCACAGTAGCTGTTTATTTAGATTCCATGAGCTTCCTAACACAAGGAAGTTAAACCTGGAAATACTGAAATCATTAGCTGGATACAGAGAGTACTTTGATATAGAATGGATTGCAAATTCCTTGTGTTTCTTCACCTCTCATTTTCCTCTTTATGTTTTTACAGAATGTAAAATTCGGGGGGTTTTGTGTGGCACTAAAGCACCACAGGTCACACAGAGCAGGAGCTGTCTTTCTGTAACTGATGTCACTTGACATGGAATAAACACTCTCCAGAGCTCCTTCAGTACCAAACTCATTTGTGTGTTGGGCCATTAAACAGAATTCTTGTTAAAAAGATATGTTTATAACTGCCACTTCTGTTCTATGTGAAAACTTCCTGCTAGTGTTTTTTTACAATATGTTTTTAAAACTACTGTGATTTTAGCTTTGTATAGCAGCTCACAAGGTGTTCTGCATAAAGAATATACTAATATATAGTGTGTGTTTATACATATATATATATTAATATACTAATATATACTAGTAGTCAATATTGGCCTTGTGTACATCAGTCCTATTGTTTCTATTCTATACTTGATTCTAAAATCAAGTATAGAACTTGCAACACCTGGCAGACAGAAAAAAAATTGCATTTCTAAACAGGATTACAGCTGCAGTACACAAGATGTTAAACTATGAGGTGACCATTTCTTTAATCTCTACTCTTTGCATTATATTGCAGAAAGAAGCAATTTATAGTTTTACTTCAGATTGGAGCAGCTTCTACATGATGATAAATGAATAAATAGATAAATCTCTGTTTCTGTCCTTAACTCTTCATACTTCAGAAGCTTTGAAAGTTAAACAACTTAAAATTTCTGGGGTAGCACTATGTAGTACTGCAAGTAATAAAAACATTTATAAAAATTACTGAACCAAAGGCTGAGTGAAGGTACCCAGCAATAATAGCACAATACAGATAATAATTGAGGTGTTGCCTCGGACCAAAACAGTGAAGAAAATGATGTGCTTTGACTGAGAACAAAGAGGGTTTTTATCAGTGGTGATGCTGCTGTGCCCTGCTGCTACACACTATGACTTTTAACAGTAGAGGGAGATCCAGGATGACTTGTTACATCATACCTTGAATTTTTTGATTTTGCTTGAGGTGTTTTCAGACAGCTGAATTACCATGGAAAAGGGTACAGGCCAAATGAGTGTTTCTGGCATTTAATTAATACACTTCATTCACATTTTGTTTGGTTGTGATGATTTCCTTTAACTTTTTGGAGATCAGCAGGATAGAAATTGTGATCTGCAATTTTTTGAAGTATAATCAAATCAGTCAAATTATTTTTAATAAATAGTCAAAGTGCATTTCTGCCCCAAAGTCTGAGAGAAAAGCTACCTCTGAAATAAGGAAATTTGCATCTGAAAGGCACCTTTGGCTCAGTCAGCTATGTTGATAGTTACTCAGTGTCACCTGTTCCCTGTTAAAGCTTAACCACTTTCCTAAACTAACATCCATCTAAACCACTGAATTGTAAAGGCTTATATATTAAAAAGCTAATGCTAATTTTCTTTATTTATCATATCTTAATTTTCTTCCTCGGTAAATGCCAAAAGACTTGAAAACTTTGTTTCTGTTGCCATAAGATTCACTGTAGGTCTTACTCACTTAAAAGAATCTGATTTTTTTTTTTTTGTCTTGGTTTCCTGCAGTGCCCTAGTAAATTAACAACTTTACTACTTAGGTGGAATAGCCATGAAAAGAGTGTTTGACGTTCATGCAGTTCTTCAGAGAAGTGAGTAGGTGTGTTCCTTCTGTGGCCACAACAAGGAGCAAGTGTGGGCAGTGAACCATCAGTGGTCTTTGTAATGCTGGTCACAGTGTGCAGAGACAGTTTGGCCCAAGTCTGAAGGTTATGTTTCCTTAAGGGAGCTTTATCTCTTAAAAAATCTTAAAACTCTTGACTTACAGATAGAAGAGCAAATCCTTGTCACTTACAGCTGAAGTGTATTCTTGGGGTGTGTGCAAAAGGGGAATATTGAAATAATCTTGAAAATCCTTTGCTTTTCCAAGAACTGGAATTCTAGATTTGGATATAAAAGTCAGTACTGTCGTGTAGTTAATGTCTCTCAAGAGTTTTGTTTAAATTACAATGCTCACATCCAAAGCATGTGTTTGAACTTTTCTTTTGAGACACTGGATCTATTGAAAGCTGTAAAGGCAGCTTTCATCTTCCTGAGATAGGAAAGTACTGAGGAGATCAGCTATTTATTGGATTGGATTGCCAGCTCCTTTGAACATCACAGAAATACACTAATGCTACCACAGAAAGGATGTAGCTGCACACTAGAGGAACAGATAAAATGTGCACAATGTTCCTTGTGGTGGAGAGGGAATAGGTAAGGCACCACAGGTTCAGTCCTGACAAAAAGCACTTGCTGCCATTTATGTTTGCAGGAAGGTTAAATGTTGGATCTTCTGGGGGGATCCTGTATGAACAGTGATGAAGTAAATGAAGTCAAGATTGAGCTCTTGGTCCAAAGGTGTCTTGTGGGCCTGTGTGCCACCTGGCTTCTTGTGGAGCTCCTTGAACAGCCTTGGAACATGATTTGATCTTCTAGCACTAGAAATCATAGTGCTCCAGTATGACTTCTTGGAGAGAGTGACTGATTTTTTCAGTTGACAGACTGTGAACGTGAATTGTTTAGTGAGGCTGACAAGTGAGACGTGTCCCGCTTGTCTTAAAGGCAAGAGGAAATGTAGCTTCTGTTAAGGTCTATTGCTAACATAACCCCTTGTGGTGGAGAGTGAAAGACGTTTTCCTGGCACTAGTAGGTTATTTACATGGTAATAAAATAGATTAGTTTACATGGTAAACTTCAGAATTACACCTTTCAACACCCTGTCTCCCACTGTACAAAAGCAAAAGGACAGTCTTACCTATCTATGGCTGTTGTCCAAAACAGTATCCCTTTTTTGTCTGTGAATGTGCAGTCAGCATCCAGGTTTTCATTATAAAACTTCATCTTTTTTGAGTAAGGCTTTTGTAAAGGTGAGAAAATAATATTGGTAGCTTTGTATTTTAAATGTTTCTTATGTATGTGTATCTATTTTCTGGTCCTAATAAGTCAAATCTACCAGCAGTTAATCTGATGGAAATCAAGCTATTATGATCTTTCTTTAGCCAGTTACCTTGCTTTTATCTTAGGTCCTGTATTGTTTTACCCACCTCTGTTTATCAGGTTTCAGTCCCAACATAGATTTTCATTGGTAATGACACCTGTGGAAAATTTTCTGCAAACTAAATAGTTTTTCCAAAAAAGCCACAATGTTGCCATTCGAATATTGTGGGTGTTTTAATATGCTGAAATAGATGGAACAATATCTTTCTTGACAGAAGGTATTGCAGTTGTTTAAATAATTCTCAAAAATAAGGGTTTGGGGAATGAGTGTTCTTCAACAAAACGTGCATGGCACGTTTGTGTCTCTTTGACCTTTTACCTTTATCTTCTACTCAAAAGGTCGGTGTTCTCTAGAACTTTTAACTTCTTTTGTTTGTAGCAGCCACTGGATGCTCATATCTCCTTAATGATATGTTTTTGTGTATTGCAAAACAAAAATCAATACATAGCATTTACTTAAGGGGCCATCTCAAAAGGCACAAAGGCAGTGAGGAAAGAATTACCAAGTTATTCACAAAAGTCTACTACCTTTACTCCAATTTTCAAACACAACCAAGACTGTCTCAATGACTGAATTAGAAGTGTACTATCAGTGTTCAGATTTTTGCATCATTTGGTTCCAATAATAATAATGGTAAAATAAAACAGCTGATGCAGCTGCTCAGTAGGAGCCTTTATATGATCCAAGCTTGGATTTACAGAAGAGATGTCTTCTATTCAGATCCAGGTAAATATTTTCCTTCTACAGCACAGCTTTAGAAATCTTCTTGCTTGCCTTCTTCTTGTATATTAATAGTTCAGTAACAGTTATGAAGAACAACTTGCCTTTTCTTACTCAGTATTTTGATATAACTTCTTTTTTTTCAGTGTCAGACTGTGGAACTGCTTAGAACACTGATTTCTGGTTTAAAGTATTTCCCTGCTGCTTCAGGAGTATTTAGGAAGGTTTCTATTGTGAGACCTAAACCATAGGTGTTCTGTATTCTAAAAATCACCTTGTTACTGCAAGTGCTCCAAATAAGGGGAAAAAAATGGATATCTCATATTTTATGGCTACATATTACTGAATACAGATTTTATGTACTTTTTTTGTATTTGTAAACCAGCTGTACCTATCTTGACTCCAAATGGTATTGTAATCATCTAGTAATAGCCAGTGAATGGATTAGTATTGCTGCTATTTAACTTCAATAGTAAGTACTAGTAGAAATTATTTTATGGTCAATAATAACCTAAGTACCTCATTTAGAAGTAACTTTATACTAATTACACATACTACTGTAGGCAAATGGATGGAGGCTTGTGATTTTCATCAGTTTTGATGTCTTGATATAGCACAGGTCTGGTTGACAGCAGCACAGTATTCCATGTGCTAACATGGTGCTACTATGTGACCCAAATATCCATCCTGGTGTAAAATTGCATTTGGTTAAACAGGTCAGTTATGGACAGGACTAGTCTTTGCCTGAAACCTTGTATAATAATTCAGATAAAAGGGGTTTGGTGGTTGTACAGCAATCACCAACCTACAGATGACAGAAATCAGACCTATCCTATTCATTCCCCAGTTTCCATGTGTATGTTCTCCCACATCTGTGGTCCCTTGACTTCTTGTTAGTACCCACCAGCCTTGGCTAACACAATCCACATAAATCTCCTTGAGCTGCTGTTCACCTACGCGTGTAATCTTCTTTTAAGCCCACTTGATACATCCCTCACTCTTATGTAGAGTAAGTTTGCTTCAGCTACAAGTTGCTTGGCTTGATTTCTTCTGTCAGTTTTTATTTTCCACTGTGTTCCTCTTAGTGTGTGTTTGGACCAAGCTTATTGATTGAGTGGATAGGTGCTGTCGTTGGTGTATTGATCCACTTGGAGTGCCAGCAGGAGCTGTTGGCAGAAGAATCACCCTTCTTTTTCTTGCACAAGTTGCAAACAAAGGGTAATGTGTTCATCACTTCATACCAGAGTTGTTTCAGTTTCTGAGTGTATGAAACTGTTACTACACTGCTTGCTGTTTCTTCTTTCAAAGTTACTGTACGGCTGCAGTACCTGTCTTTTTAAAAAGATCATGCTGAATTTTGGAGAGAGATTTGAGCAGCGTGGTGAAAGTGCCAGAAGAGTTGCCTGTGGTGTTATGAGAATTCTGCATCAAGAATATTTTTCTGGTTTTCCTTTGATTGGCAACTGTCTTAGTAGATTTTCTTCTCCACAATCACACAGGTTGAGTTGTTGAAAGAAGAAAAACCCAGCCAAACAACCCTACAGCTTGAATTGAACTGAAACGAAATACTCTGAAGATGGCTATGAATAATTCAGTTTCCTCTGTTGTAAGGTAGATGAATCAATCCTTTAATTTTTTATACTACATGTAGGAGGAGTATGAAATCGAGTATGTGGACAAGGGAAGGTAAAGTTCACAATGGAAGTTAAAATTTATAATTTAAGGAATATCCTACTTTATGTGTTTATTACTTACCTGGATAGCTTTTCAGCAGGTAAAGGACAATATAATATTTTTGTGCATATTTTAGGGATCAAATAATTAACCATTTAGTATTTAGAATGTTCATCATCAAGCTGCAGCAAATTAAAGTAGGAAGTTAAAAGAATACACTCTTTATCTCCTAAAACTGTAGTGTTTCTAGAAGGGGGAAGAACACTTTTGCATTATATTGCTATAGTCCTTTGTCTTCTGATGCATTGCTGTCTTTTATTTCTGTAATTTTATTTGTAGCTTGAAACTTTGTAGTATGGAACAGACATAAAGAAACTGGAGGTTGAATTAGTGTGGTTTACTTTCAGTGTGCAGGGTTTAAGTAAAGATTTGATGAGTCTGTTTGGATGTAACTTCTCAAAACAGAGATTTAGGCATGTGGCTACTGTGAATATTCAGGAATGATAGGAAGCTGAAGCATCAGAACATTTCTAGAGTAACTATGGGAAGAGGATTTTTAAAGCTATTTAAAATTTTATTCTATGCGCAGCAAATCACTAAAGATTAGCAATCTGTTAATGACAGTTCATTTTAAAAACCTTTAAATTTAGAATTCCTGCCTTACTGTTTAGATTGGAGGAAATACACTGTGTAGCATAATATATTTATGTGTATTAAACTTCAGTTGCAGTGTCTTGCAAATGCAGAACTTGCTGATGTAGTTGCTGTTTTTTAATAGATCATTGACCCGTCAATCAGACTCTGACCATTTCAGAGATAAAAAGCTTGGCTTTCATTGGCTGTTAGGAAAAGAGCACCTTTCCACAAATTAGGAAATGGTGTAATAATTAACAGGTATAATGGATATGCGCATTCAGGTTTCAGTTGTATCTTCATGAGTTTTAGCTCCTGTTATCTGTGGTGTAGTTAGTTAACCCACTATCTGCCCACATATAATTTAACAACATTACAAAATAGATGTTTTTTGTGGCAGTATGAATTTATGAAATGATTTATAGTTTTTTTGCTCACCTTTTAAAATCTGTAGTGAATTATTCTTTTGGACTTCTATTTATAACAAGATACAGAACTTCACTAACAAAGCTCATGAAGTGAGTAATAATTCTGTTCTAAAGCAGCAAAGCAAAGGTTCTTTAGACAGTTTTGTGTACAGAGAATTTAGGTAAACATTTTTTTGATTTATAGACTTAAATGATTTTAGGTACAGATGATTCCTAGTACAGGAAAGAGTTGGACATCTTTGACCCAAAAAGTCACTTGGAAATTGCCAAAGCAAATAATTTAGTAGTGGACCTATTACATGAATCAGAAAGTTGGCATAGGTCACTTACCATTCCTAAGGTAATTTATGTTTATAAATATAAACTACATTTTAATTGCAGACATTCATTAAATAACATCAAGATTCAGTTCCTTCGGTGTGATCATAGAAGAGCTCAGATTGGAAAGGTTCTTAAAAATCATCAAGTTCCACACTCCCTGCTATGGGCACATTTCACAGGTTGCTCAGGGCCCCAAACAACCTGGCCTTGCATGTCCTGGCACTGCAAAATGTGAATCAGGAAAGCAAATCCTGAGCTTAGAGAAGTTACAGAACTGGAAAGTTAAGGAAAACTTTCTGAATTTTTGTGTAACTTACACACCTTTAAACATGTCAAAAAGCAAAAGAGATGTGATACTTAAAATGAGGGGCTGATAAATTACTATATAATTGGACATTTACCAGGTTCATTTGAACTGATAGTAACATTTTCTGTTTGCCACAGATCTGTTACTAGGCTTTTTACATTCATGTATATTAGGTAGCCTTTTATCTGCAAAACTTATTAGCATCACTTCTTTAGGGATTCAGCCTCACTACTATCACTTTGCTTTGTCTTTCCTTTACCTGATCCACTACTTCAGTGTTGACTGTGAATTCTGTTCTTCTGATTATTTGCATATTACCATTCTTTATATAACTCAAAGCTTTCACAGCTTTGGGTACTGTCCTTTAAAAACTACCATTTCCTGTGACTAAATTTAAATGTACAACTGCAGAAGTTTGGACACTCCAATGTTTTAAGTGGCATTTATAAATATTATTTATTTTGAGCATAAAAGTGAACAATATCAGTCACTGTGTTTTGTAGCCTCTGTGTATTTTGCCCAATCTAATTTTAGTGATTGTATATTGCTTTTGCAGTGACAGCAATGATACACCAGAGATAAATATTCCAGGGTGTTTGTGGTTTTTCCACATTACAACAAGCCTTAAGAATGTGCAGATTTATCGACCCCTAGTGGGGTTGTTAGGAAAATGGTTGCTAATTTAATTAGTGCTAAATGAAAAATTGGCATGTTTTTTCAATGCTGCAATTTGTTTTAATGGTCTTTTCTTTCTATTTACAGCTGGATTAGCTCTCAAATTTGTTCTGGTGGTCTCTACATCTGCAGAATTGCCCATTGAAGCAACTTCTATTAGCAACAGCACTCCCAAAACAAGTAGCTGTAATCAGCATTTTAATGGATACAGTTATAGCTGTTTCTGCATATTTTAAAATTATAACTATACAGAAGAAATTTTTTAAAACAAAAGGTCTTCTTTTTGTGTGCTGTGTAATGGGGCTTACTTTTAATTAGCTAGAAAAGCTGGTAATTTCTTGAGTAGTTTGATACTACATAAATGAATTAAAGAAAGTCCTAGATCACCTGCTCAAGCTTTGCTGATCTCTTAGTGGCTATTAAATAATTATGATTTATCAGTAGTAGCCTGAAACAGTGATTTCAGGCTAAAACAGCATGTAAAATATTGCATTTCTAGCAAACTTTAATTTTAAATAGCTCTAGTGCTTTATTAATTTAGTTGAAACTAATTTTCTGGGAGATGAAATGATCTCCTAATTGTGCTGTTGAAGATTTCTTACATTTATTTCAGATGAGTTAAAATCAAATACTGAATAGTGAAGTCACATTTGACTGTTTAATTAGCAATAATACATGACAAACAGGTCAATAATTAATTTTAACTTCACTATAATGCATTTCTATATATCAGAATCAGCATCTAGGTATTGCTGTAAATTTATTTTTCTATGCAAGTTTGACACATATAAATGTTAAAAATTTCTAAAATAAATTTCCCTGTATGTCTATTTTTATAGAGTTTAAGTAGTCAAGTATTTTTCCCAGTTGAACTATGAAATACTCTGATGAATTGTAATTGTTTTTTAAAATTGTAAAGAAAAAGAATTTATTTTCTTTTGCATTTGCTAGTATTTATTATTGTGCTCACTGCATCTTTAAAGTCAAACTTACACAGCAGTAAAAAATGTCAAAAAGGCCCCAAATTCATATTTTTGTGGGAGCACCCAGTGTCCCAAGGCCACTGGAGGGGTCAGAGCCAAGTAGTTCAGGCTCTGGTGGTGAGAAGTGGCGAGAGCTGCACTGTGTGTGTGATACAGGTGGGTTTGGTTCTGGAAAGGTCCTGAGTGCTCCTGCCCCCTCAGTGCCCCAGGCACAAAGCTCCACACTCACAGCAGTCCCTGCAGGTGGGGACAGTGCTCAGCAGGACAGGCTCATAGCAAAAGATTTGACATCTCCTGCCCCTGTGGCAGTGACTTGTAGCAGCACAACTAAAAAGAGCACAGGTTTAACTTGCTCTGATTGTCAAGTGTCCAATGATAGATACACACCTGCAGGTGTAAATGGGCCTGCAGATCAACACCTGCCCCAGAGCTGTGCAGAATCAGCTGGACAAGAGAGAGCATCATCTGTCTGCTGCCCAGACCTCCCTGGGAGAAAAGCCAGTCCTTCAGAAGTCAACAGCTCTGACATCTCTGCTTTGGTTGCCAGTACTGAGCAGGTCAGCATCCATCTACACTCTGTGGGACTTCAGGCAGGTCACAGAAGGGAGCATCATGAGCACCTCAGTCAATATATGGATGTGCTTTTCCAAAAAGGTCTGGAATCCAGACCAAAAGAGCCAAATGACTGTGCAGGCTTCGCAGTGTCAGCAGACACTGAATTTCGTAGTGTAGTGACTTCCAGTCAGGTGGCTGTCTTTGCACAGAATGAGATGCAGGGAAGAATTGTAGAACTATCAGAAATAGAAGCAGGCAAAAAGGCTGAGGAACGACAGTATGATCACTTCCAATGTGATTCTGGTGTTGGAACATGTACTACTAATGTGACTGAAAATGAATATAAGGAAGAGCATGAAAGTTCTCTTGAACTTTTCAGTTCTGAGGATGATGGGGAAAATGTTCCAATTAAAACTACAAATCAGGAAGAAAGTGCTCAGGAAAATGCAGAAAAGTTTCAAGAACTTAATGTTCCTGCTGAGCAATTTGTGAATGAAATCCATATTGAGCCACTGAGCTCTGGAATTCTGTGCTCTCAAGGGACCTGTTCTCACAAGAACTCCTCTAAAAGACCCCGCAAGTACGAGGATTCCTTTCATCTTTTTCACTCAGCATTTAAAAGACAGCTGAAACCCAAGAGAGCTAAACTGAATTCTTCTCCACCTGGTTCTGGGGTGAGAGTGGATCCAGATAGGATGACAGAGTTCAAGAAACTCCAAAAGAAACTATCACTACTCAAGGACTGCTGCAGCAAAAATCAAAAGTACAGTATTTTGGTTGCAGTTGTACATCCTTGTCATATCAAAGAAATACAGATGAAGACTAAACCAAAATCTTCGTGTAAAGTTCCTGTAGCAACAGTTGTTGTTATTGACCAGTCAGAAATGGAGAGAAAGGTGGTGCTGTGGCGTGGTGCTGCATTTTGGTCCCTTACTGTGTTTCCTGGGGATATCATACTGCTTACAGGTGAGAGTTCTTTTGTTTGCCTTTTAAAAGTATGGATCTTGAAAATACCTGTTTAAAGTAGAAGAATGTAACAAGTAATTTGGAAATGTGGCTCCGTGTTTGTAAGTTGTTTTTTACATCACTTTCATCATTTTGAGTTCTCAGTCATGCTGCCAGTGGAGCATTGACTGTTCCCTGGAAGTTTTCCCTCAGACACAGCTGTGGAGAGTCAGGGCTGTTCTGTAAGGAGTCAGTGTTTTAAAACATTTGTTCCTGAAAAGTACAAGTGCTGCTACAAACCAGACTTAAGCAGTGTTCTGCTAGGAGGCTAATGAATTTAAGAATTACATCAAACCAATGAGAAAATTTTATTAACTCATTGTAAATGGTATTGGTAGATTTAAAAAAAATAATCGCTGTGTTTTCAAGTGATCTCTTTCAAATCTTGTGCCTTACAGTCTGTATGTAAGATGGTTATATAGTCACAAAAATATGATACACTTCAATACTGTCGACAAATAAGTTGATAAGGTTGTTTTTTTTCTTGCAGATATAATAATTTATGAGAATCATTGGTGTGGAGAGGTCATGCTTCAGTCTACATTTACCAGTCAGTTACTGAATCTGGGGAACTGCTCAGCTCTCAAGCCAGAGGAATGTAAGATTGTAGTGCCTAAGCTGCCATGAAAATCACAGTAAAAGAGCAATTTCAAGTACTCCATTTTGTTGGCAATGGAAATGTGTGCAACTGAGAGGTATAAAACACAATAGAAAAGTATGACAGGAACACCTGAGCACAAGATGGGGACTTGACATCAGATAGGCATGTAGAGATCATGGTAAAGTTGGATGGCTGCCACTCTGAACTCTAAAAAAAAAGTTTAGTTTAGGAAAGAGTAGTTATCCCTGGACCTGGCAGTACCCTGAAGTACAGTTTAATTTCAGATCAAGTGTTACATATCTCAGGGATTTCTTGCCTTAAAATTATTCTTAACCCTTTTGATTTTGTCAGTGTAAACATGTTCCAAGTCATAAGTTTTATACTTCTAAGCATAAAAAAAAAGTATGTGACTTTACCTTTTTTCCATCTAAGTTTATCCTCTGGTGGATGGTGGTGTTCTCCATGGGTTATTGGCATACATATCATCAGAATTTCCACACTTCAGAGACATTCCACAAAGGCAAGTTCAGAGGCTGGATGGTGTTCAGTATGTGCAGCTGGATCAGCTCCAGCCAAACACTTTGGTGCACTCAATCCTGAAAATCATCAATATTTCTGTGTTAACAGGTAAGTTCATGCACTGGACTTCAACTTCTGCAATAGGTGAAACTTAAATAGTAATTTTGCAAGGCAAAATGTTGCTCACTGCTTGACTTCAAGCTTTGCATGAAATTTGATCAAATTGTACTATCATCTTGAATTAGTAAGATACAAATTCCTACCCACATCATCAATATCTACAAATATCAAATTCTACAGAAGTTATGGGAACTTCCAATTACAACTGTTGCTAGGAGAGTACAATTTCTTTCTAGTCAATACAAGTCAGGATTTCAGGAGCTGAAAGATGCTCAGATACCTCCTGCTTCAAAGGGAGTTTTCCAATTACTGAGTACTTAGATGGATAAAAGTAAATTAATATAGTTTGTGCAGTCCCTCAAACTAGATTCCTGTTGCAGAAGAAATCAGGTTATTTTCTGTTCAAAAGATATTGTAGGTGTATTCTTCTTTGCTTTTTAATTTTAGCATAAAATGTGATAACACCATGATTTCACCATAATACTGAGGCACATGGGATTTGTGTGCTTATATGCTTTTTAATGTAATTTCAATTCTTTTCAGAATCTGTGTACAGCTACAAAGGTGGCAACCAAAGAAAAATTATTCTAACAGTAGAACAGAACAGAGGTCAACACTATAGGATGGTTCTGTGGGGAGCAGGGGCTGCCTGGTGCCCCCAGCTTCAGAGGAAAAAAGGTAAGGTCCTTGTACCTGTTGGTAGGTGTAAAAGGATTTGTGTGGTGCTGTTGGTGCCTTTTAAATGTTCAGCTGGCAACATCTCTCCATTCAACCTTTACATATTCCCCTTGGGAGGGTAACATGTTTTATGCCAATTCTAACATGACTCCTCTGTTTAGAAGCAGTGCCATCAGCAGCAGAATTCGAATGTACTTTAAAAGACTGAGAAGGCATAAATATTTAAAAACTTGAATCTAT
This sequence comes from Zosterops lateralis, assembly GCF_965231275.1. NCBI lineage: Eukaryota > Metazoa > Chordata > Aves > Passeriformes > Zosteropidae > Zosterops > Zosterops lateralis. The sequence continues at coordinate 2,067,065 of NC_139768.1, forward strand.
ATACAAGATGCACTTATTTGCATAGTGCCTGGTTATATAACTATTAAAAAAATCCACAAGCGTTAACTGTGTTACCAGTTTTGCTGGGTTTAGCATGAATTGCTGAGTTTTTTCTACTCCTTTTTTTCTCATTTTCTACTTTCCACCTTACTCGTGTCAGGCTTTATGTCCTGATGGTCTTGAGATCAAGTTCAGCTGTAACTAAGTAAAAGCATCTCTTATAAGAATTACATAGATTGTGTTTCACCAGTGGCTACTACCAAATTTTGATTTATTCCTAGTCTTGTTCTTTTAAGATAAGTTAAACTAGGTTTGTGTTTAATTGTGGAGATAGAAGATTAAAAACCAGGGATATATTAAAAAATGGAAGTCGATTAATAGCATGAAGATTTTTTTTCTCTGAGACGTTGCCAGCATTAGAGCTGACAACAAATTTCAGAGCTGGTTTCTATTTCAAAAGGCCGAGTTGTCTTGAGAGCTGAATTTGGTAGAGGTGAAATGAAATTTCTGTTATGGGACAACTCATGCAAAATTTCTAGGGAAAGGGAAAACCTTTGTGTCATCACACCTAAAATGAAGTTGCCAGAGCTGACCATATGAGAATGTCTTCTGATTTGTTTCTCAATCTTGTAAGTGACCTTGGCTTCCTGTAAATTAGCCATGGTATAGAAAGTGTATATATATATATATATAAACTCTTCTGTTTGCTTTTTTGTTCTGTAGACCACATATGGGACTTCAAATACCTTTTGGCTCAACGTAGTTCTGTCTCAGGTGACTTGGAACTGCACACAACTCCATGGTCATCCTATGAGTGCTTGTTTGATGATGACAAAAGGGCAGTTGAATTTAAAGAGAAGTTTCAGAGAAGTCAAACATCCCTCGTGGAGCTGACAAGGCTCTCGGCACACCTGGAAGAAAAATGCTCAGGTAAATGTTACCCATAGCTCTGTAATTTGTGCCGTGCATAAGTAGGCAAAATAAATGCTCTGTTGATGGAGTAAAATGGTTCTTTTTTTTAAGGTAGCCCAGGTCTGGTTCTGAATTTATTCTGGAGGTTGGTGCTCTGTACTTGGCCAGACTGAATGCAGCCTTCATCCCATGAGCCCAGGGGGAGAGAGAGGTGTGGTGTGTGGTGCCATGCAGAGGCAGCTTTGGGACACAGAGGAAATGCTGAATTTTGTTGTCCACACCAACCAGTCCAGTAATGATGTGACTAATTACTGAAAGTTTATCAGTGTTTCTCAAAAACTGGAACTCTCTAAACTAAAATAGGTACTGCTATTGAAAACTCCTTCCAAAAGGACAAAGAAGATATTTTACACAGTCATATTCTCCCAGATAAACCTAGAAAATTGCTATGGTTGGTGTTAAATTCTAGCAAGTGATTAAAGTTGTTCTTGCAGCATTTAACTCTAGTTTAGATATAAATAGTGAAAAGCTGAGTTGTTTAAGCTGTGCTTTTCAGTGTCTCTGAAACAGTGGAAGAAAATCACTTGGAAATTCTTTGCACAATTTTGATCTCTTATTTAGGCACCTTCTATAGTGGTATCTACTGATGTAGTACCTGAAAATGTAGTACTTTTATACATTTAAAAATAATATTTAACCACCAGAATTTTTCACTGAATAAAGTATCTCTAAAAGTTTGATGATGTCTTAGCAAAGGGGAAAAACGGAGAAAAATTTTCATAGGAATTTTGGTTTTGAATCAGCCCTTGCCATTGATTTTGCTTTCAGTTCTAAATAAAACTTAATTCATATTTGAATTGCTTTTTAGGAGTGATTCGAGTGAAAGCCCATATCTTGGAACTGAAGTTTACCATTTCCACTGGTCAGTACAAGCAACTCACCTTCTCTGCTGACACCTCACTGGAATGTGTTTTGGCTTCTCTGCCTATGATCACGTATTCAGGTTGTGCCAAGTGTGGTTTGGAGCTGCAGGCAGATGAGAACATGATCTACAAGCAATGTATTAGATGTTTGCCTTACAGTGAAGTAAAAACATTCTACAGGTAACCAAAATAGAGCTAAAGTAATGTGTATTATTAAGGAGGTAGACTTTCTCCTTTTTTTATTTTCCCCATATCTAAAATTCATTATTTAAGGTATAGTTTGCAATCCTGCCTCTCTAATATATTTTCAAGTTGTTCTTGAGTTGCTTATATTGTCATTATTTATACATGATATTCTTGGTTTATATCTAACTTTTTCATTTCTTTGAATACTATATCATGCAGGAATGATGTTTGCCCAGTACTTGTCAGATAAAGCTAAGAAGGAGTAGAAGCTTGAGGACCAAAGGAAAACTCCTTGAGAATCTTGTTCCAGCCTAAATCTGAAATCGTGTGAATGCAGAACCATGTTTTTAAACTGATTAGTCAGTTTAAGCTATGCAGAAATAATATTGACTAGTGTTTTCAACATTCTTGCAGAGCAGAGATAGTGAGTTATCACCAGATGGCACTGTGAGACACATATATTCACACTTAGAGAAAATAAACTAAGTGGATCCAGTTGATGTAGGTACATCTCTATTAACTAATTGTTCAGTTCTCACATTTATCTTGAGCTTTTGAAATGTAATTATCATAGTGACTACAAAGACATTTAGTTAGAGATTATTTATTGAGACAACCATGGATGGAATAGAATTCTACAATATGTACATTTTCTATCTAAATTTTTTTCTCAAATTCTTTCTAAACGCTTTCATGAGCTTAATGAATCATTGACTTAAATACTGTTACTTGATTACTTAATATTACTATTACTATATTTAAGACTATGACTTAAATATCTTATTTATCTTACCAGGTAATGATTTAGTGTTTTTCCTCTAAGCAAAATAGTCTTGCATCTTTATGTGCTGTTTGTTTTCCTGTGAGGGAGGATTAAGTGCAAAGAGGTTTTTTTTCTTAACTGAAAAGGTTCTGCCAGTGTTTCATAAGACTATAAAATCTCAGTGGGCATGAAGGACCTCAGTTTGCTCCTGCCCAAAAGGGGGTAGAAAAATGATAAGGATTTCCAATGTTTGTGTTCTCAGCATGGAGACACATCTAGATGTAGAATTTACATGTCCAATTTTCCTCAAACTGATTCCAGTGCTACAGGTTTGACAGATGAGTACATAGAGATTTTCTCATTTCTCTATTTATTGGTGTTATGTTGCAGAGTAAGAGTAAATTGTAGTGTTTTTAAAAATTTTGCCTCAATAAAAACCAAACCATAACAGCTAACTTTCATGAGACTTTGTTTTTTGATCTAGACCTGCTTTGATGACAGTAGAAGATGAAGGGTATGAAATTTATGTTCATGTGGCATCTGAGTTGGTGGAAAAAATCTTCCTCAATATTCCTGCAGACTGGCTGAAGAGATTAGTAGGTACTGATTCATTAATTACTTGTGATAGAAACAGGCAGAAAAGTTCACAATGGAAGCAAAATTTTTAATCATTGACAGTTAAAAAAAAAACCCTAAACAACCAACATCAAAGAATATTTCAGTAGCTGTGTGACAAACTCACAATTTCAGAGGAGCAGTTGCAACAGCAGGAGGTGAGATGGTAAAACACCTATTATGTAACAGAATAGTTGTAGTTATGTACCTAAATATTCAATAACTAAATGCATTCCTTCTTTGCCAAATAGAATCTCTTAGGAGCTTTTATAAGCAGCTGGAATGTTTTCATGGTGTGAAACACTGAGCTGTGTTTCAGATAAGCTTCACTTGATACATCCTGTTTGACTTGAGAGGTGTTCTATGTGATTCACAGGTGTTAACAGTTTAATAAGAAACAAGCTCAATTCATTGCTTTTTAAAAAGGAATTAAAAAATAAAAGGTAACTTTGTGTTCAGATGTTGAATTTCACTTGCAATAATTGGAGCTTCATTCAGGTAGAACTTGAATGTGAGGTGCTATTGTGAAAATGGAATGTAAATTGAATTGTTTTGTGTTTTGCAGTGCCCTCTTCAGATATAACCTACAGCACAATAGTAGCAGACCTGTGTCATTCCCTGCTGGCAGATACAGCAGCATCCTATTTGCTGGAAATCAGAAGCCACTTTGTGCTAGATGAGAACAGCTATCCTTTGCAGAAGGATTTCCATCTGCTAAATTTTCATCCTGATCTTTGACCTCTGCACTAACTGAAGAACAAAGACCATAAGGACACACAGATGGGAAGCAGAAGAAAAATGACTTAGCTGAAGGAAGCAAATCTCTTTAAAAAATTATAATGAAGGATTTTGGTTTTAACTTATGGAAAAAGCAAAACCATCAAAAGGACCGGTATGAAATATCTGGTAATATTATATAGAGTAATACTGATGAATTTTCATAAAGTATATTTTTATACATGTATTTTTATGTTACTAATTATGTTAATAAACTCCAACAATTTCTTCAGTATCTGTTTTCCTTTTTCTCCTCAGAAAAGTTCACTACTATTGAGAGACTGAGTTTCCCTTAGACTTGGCATAATAGAGGAAGACAGACAGAATTCAGTAATATTTTAGTTATACAATTTTTGTGTGTCTTATCCCATAGGATATCTGTAGCTTGGTGTTTTTCTTCTGCTGTTGTTGTTTAACAGCAGAATTTTTGCCATTTACCCTCAGCATTTTGCTGCTGCTCTTTTCTCTTGCAAAACAGAACTGTCTTGTAATCATTGCACCTCCTTCAGCTCTAGGTAAGTCTCAAGAACAAGATCAGATGGATGTCACGTAAAAAGCAGGAGGTAAAAAGAATTTGTTTGTTATGTGACAGCACAAACACTGTATTAGAACTCCTTATTTGATGATGTTTCTCACTTTGAAATAGCTCTTGTTCAGGAAGAGTCAAAAAGGGCTTTTCTCATTTGCTTCACTTGGATGACCAGGAGCACAAGTACATTGGTAAGTGCATTAGGATTTGTTTCTTCACAATTTAGCTGAAATTACTGAACACACAAGCTGGAAGTGTTGTTACTTCAATGTATAAGAAGAGAAGACCATACTGTTCATCAGGTCACACAAGCAACTTCCCACCTTAACAGACAACCATTAACAGACACTGTGCACTGCATGCATCTTCCTGCAAAAGCTCATAAACCAACTGTCTGAAACACTACTAACAGCTTACTTTTACTTTAAGATCTTTATTGGTATGATTGAAATAATAAAAGACAAAATTTATTTGGTAAAAGCATTTTATTCTAGTAATATGTCAATGGCATGATAACTGTTTTTTCTTCCCAGAACAAATGTGATAACTTTGCTTATTAGATTGGTTTGCAGTAGTTTTGTGGGGCTGAAATTTGAATACAGGTCTATGGGGTTGAGTTGCTGGTATTAACTCCTTTAGCAAAGATATAATGAGGGTTGAGCACTTTTCAAATTCAGTTTAGTGTAATGACTTTAGGCTCATTTTGTATCCGGTGGTGTAATTAATAAGACAGACTGAGTGTCTGTTACCATGTAACATATCAGATGGTGGATCAGGGAAGTCTGTTATCTTACAATTCCTCTGTGGTATCTTCTCATTCATAACATTTCCTTTAGGTAATAACAATATTATCAAAATGGAAAATGGTTTCATCTCCCCAGAGAAGCCTAATCTTTTAAAGATTTTGAATTAATTAATATTGTATCCTGTTTGAAAGGAAGTTGGTTTGATTTCAGCTGTTGAGGTTATGGAACACAATTGTGCAAAATATTCTGCTGCAGTAGTCTGTGTGTCTGGTTTATGACTGTACAGTGAGAAGGGTACAGAGCTCAGATCCCCAGTGAACAGTCAAGAAGAGGAAAATGTCCTATTTTATTTTGATTAGGAATATTTTCTCTGAATTACTTTACAGAGCAGTAATTTACTTAATGAAGAAGACTACTACTAAAATGGACACATGCCCAGGGGGCTTAAGCTAATTGGATTTTCAGTGTAAGAATGGTCACACTAGGTCAAACCCAAGGCTCTTGTAATCAATGCTCTGTCTCTAGCAGAGATGTATTTAGAGAGAAATATAAAAGGACAGGACAGGTCTTCATCTTACTGTCTCAGAGTATTCCAGTACTGGAATAGCCTCCAGTTACTTGTGACTCTGTGACCTCTCTGCTTGTCCCTTAGTGTCAACACAAAGTGCTGTAGTTGGGTCAGCTGAAAACACTGAACTGTGTCATATAATGCTGCTATTTTAAATAAGCTCTACATGTATTAGTCAGTATCTTTTAGGCTTTGTCTTTGTTTTGGCATGCTCACTGGCTTCTGTCCCCTTTGGTGAAGCCACTGTGGTGATGTGGAGCAGTGGGCAGATGGGTCTGCTGTCACCACTGACAATTCTTGGGTCATTTTGGGCTCAATCTACATGGTGTATGATCATTTGTGTCCAGAGTTCATGACCAAGAAGTGGAATTTACTAGTCAAACTAATTAATGCTGAGAGATCATGTTTGGCTGTTTTGTTTGCTCAGCTGCATATTAATTAAATTTAAAGCATATATTTTGAAGAGAGCAAAGAGAGATTCCCACCCTACCAGGGACTAAAACTTTTACCTGTGTTTGCTCAAGGAAATAATTTATTTTATTCTTTTCTACTTTGGATACAAACTCTTGGCAAAGATTTTTAGATGAGAAAGATAGTAAGAGCTTTTCCATGTTCAGGTTGGTTTTTTCTCAGTGCTGTTCATGTGCTGTGCAGAGAGCATGCCAACGTTTAACCAGCTCCTTGGGCTTGCTGATCATCTCATTCCAGTGTTCCAGTTCCTTGCCACGGGTGTACATGAAAGGCCCAACCACCACTCGGCCCAGCAGAAACGTTTCTGGGGAAAAAAAGCAGTTGGTGATGAACACCTGTGATGCTCCTCTGAAATCCTCTCCTCAATCAAAATATCAACTTGTGTTTTTCCAAGTAATGCTCGTTCTGAAAGGTATTTTTAAACCAAAATATTCCTCAAGGAGATAACTCGACTTCAGGCTCTGTGCCTTCTGCCTGCTGAGGTTCAGCATTAAAAGGTACAGGAGTAAGTGGGTGTTTAGTCAATGCAGGCCTGTCCTTTTGCCTGCAGTTAAACTGAAACATCTTCAAGGCACAAATATCTGTATCTGCCCCTTTACCTCATATTTACTGTGCCCTAATTTTGGGCATTAGCAACCTCAGTATGATTCATATGATGCTTTGCAAAAAATAAATGCAGTTACTGGGAGCTGCAATATGTGTGTTGCCAATGCCAAGGAGCAGATTGTTTATTCATGCCTGGACTTTTCAGCTATGAATGGGGAAAATTATTGAGATCATATTTGCACTGCAGGGAAGATGTTTTTCTTGTGAGCAGTGGAAATACTGAATTCTGATTTGCTTCTATAAGCAGAACTCCTCAATGGATTCTCTAACAGTTAGTAAGAGGTGGCCTCAAGCATCAGGGTTTCTGCCAGGGAATGGGGATGTTTGCTAATCTCTCTTTCTTCTTTCTCACTGCTAAGAGAATTAAAATTCCTATTCCTCTTTCAAATTTGCTTAGAAAGAGTGAATGGCCACAAAATTTTGGAGGTTGTGTGTTATACACACAAGTGTTCACATAAGCTTGTTTTAATGGGATACTGGGATGAAGCAAAGGCACAGCACCTTGTGCTGGCATTGACTGGTCTACAGGGATTTTATTCATGTCTTCCATGATATTTACCCTCTGAAAGAGAGACATAATCTTAACTACAAATAAGTTGTTCTGTGTTTAAAGAGACTGCCTTTGAAATACCCCAAAACTCTTATATGTTTTGTGATTATTGCTGAAAAGGAATTACTTCATGTCAGGTTTAAACATGTCTCAAATATGTAAGAGATTTGATACCTTGACTGTAACAAATTATATGATTGGGATAATTTATATAACTTACTTTCTCCTTTGATACTCTGGAGCACAGATAGACTCAGACTTGCTGTATCCAGCTCTGTCTGTTCTGCCTTGAAACTGAAGGTTTCATTGTACACAGGATTGGGAGTTCCCAGAAGAGTTGCTGTCTTTTTACTTTTGATGAATTTATTGTGGTTCATTAGTGACACTTTGACATACACACCTTGGAGAAAAAGAAATTCAAGACTAAAAAAACATCTTCAAGAAGCAGTTTGGGAGATGGCTTAAGGAATTTCTTCCTTTTGGGAGTCAATATCAAGTATAACATCAGATTGTGAAAAATTCATGGCACACACATGACAGCCTGACATAAAACAGGGTACTTGAACTGAGGGTGCAGTTTTGCCAATTTAGGTGCTGTTAAAATAACCAGCCATATTCTTACCCTGCATCCTTGATCTTATGTTTCTGTGCCTTCCCTTCATCTAATGGAGACTTTTTTGGAGACTTGATTTGTTCAGTCAAAAAAACCTTATAGTTGATATGATATATAGAGAACTAAACCTCTTTTCTTTTTAAGTGGTAGGTGTATTTTGAATTTATATTGTTTTGCTTCAAAGCCCAGCAGGAAATCACTACAGACTGAAATACAGGTTTGGTTCTTCATCTGTTTTTGCTTTGAGTGTTGGATTTTAAACAGCATTTTGAGGTAATCTCTGAGACAAGGAACACATGAGTGTGATGTACCTGAAAAAACCCTCTGCACTAAGGGAGAAAATTGTGACTCCATGCCATGGTCCTTTGAACAATAGCCAGGCTGTCCCAAACTGGGATTTTTTTTCCCAACTCAGTTCCTCCCAGGACAGCTGTTCAGCATAAGCACTTGTCCTGCAGCTGTTACCTCTGGGAATTTGATTTGAGGCAATTGTTAATGTTAATATCCCCTGAAATGCTGGAGAGCAGCAAAAAGATGCTGCTCACTGTACTAAAACAGGAGAAAAAAGTTACCACCAATTGCCACAGGACAAATCTTTTATTATGAAACAAACCCCAAACATAGCAGAACTAAGCTATCAAAATCTAACTGCCTCAGGGTAAAATATGGCTTTTTTCCACTCAAATCACCAGGATGTTGATTTGTTCCTGTCAGAGTCCCACAGCACTGGGTGGACAGCTGAGGAAGGAGCAAATTAAAACAGGAATTGTGGAGCTGATAGCAGGGAGGAAATCCCACTTACCAACAGCAGGGCTCTCCTCCTGGAGCTTTAATCCCCTCGCCCTCAGGACCACCACAGTGAGACGGCCCAGGTAGTCATTGTAGCTCAGGGAGAACTGGAGATCACCATGCTCTGAAGGAGGCTTTGGAAGCAGAACAACACCTGTCAGATCTGTCTGAAAAACTCTCATCGTGTGGTCAAATGGGGAGAAAAATCCTTTTTTATGCTAATGGTTTCTGCCACATGAAGGTGTGAGTGAATTGTAATGGCTTTATTTATGCTGCTATAACATTTGATGAAACCAATGAATCAGCCTTCCTAACCCTTGGAATTACTCTTCTCCAGGGGATATCTGTTTCCTTGCCTCTTCTGCTCTTTCCTGTTCTTACTAATTGAAAAGAGAAGCAAATAACAGAAGTTCTTATGTAACTACCTCCTAATTCATGTAGCTTTTTCTAAGCACCTGGATAATCCCTTTACAACAGCTATGGATCTGCAGGTTGGTAAGGTGGGAATTTTGATTCCAAATGTTTATGAAGTACTTTTGCATTTGAGGTGCTTGGTAGAACATAGTTCTACTTCAGCTCTATCCTTCCAATACTTGTAAGATGACAGAAGTTCCACAGTGCCAAGCAGCCTGGTGTCACATACCTCCAAGTTTTCTTTCTCCAGATCTCTCCATATGACTAGTTTGTTGTCTTCAGTTAATGCTTCATTTTTTAGTGGGAAGATAACTTGGCCCAGGAGATGATGCTTCTTCTGTTTATCAACATGATAAACCAAAAACTTTAGTGTCCTTTGGAGCAGCATTTTACTGGAAACCTGCACAGGAAAAGGAAGAATATTAATAATTATAAAACATCTGACACTTTTCTACTCTAACATGACTTCAAAGGAAATATTTTTCAAAGCGTGTTAAGTGTAGGAGGAGATTTCCTTGAATTATTTGAAGTCTACTTTTAAAATTTGCCTGAAGTTTTAGCTATGCAGAAGTCACAACCCAAGCTAAAATATGAGTTCATTTCAAAGCTGTGAATTTAGTTGGTGTTTTTTTAGCTCATCTGGATCTAGTGCTGTGTGATTCATTCTCATTCACACAAATATTTAGAATCTGTAAACATTTTTTTCAGTTGTCTGAAACACAAACTTTTTTTGGTTTTAAAGCTTTTGTCTTGTGCTGAAAGCCTCTTAGCATGGGAAGCCAAGCTGTAGAGCACTGTACAAACAGCAGCCCAGACACACCTCCCAGGTTCTGCTGTCTAGCCTGCTTCCAGAACAAAGAAACTAAAAGCTCTGAAAGCATTACATCAGTATTGGCTCCTTCTGGACCTCTAGAACTGCTGGGCTCAACTGTTCAGCTGTAGTTCAAAATGGAGTTTTTGTTATTCCCAGGGCAAGTTCTGGGATCCTTAACTTTGGTACAGACCAGAAGGAAGATCAGTTTTGGAGCCACACACTTCCATAGCCCAGGATCTCCAGAAGCCCCAGTAAAAAATCCTGTCTCTGGTGGAAACAACTTCTATCTTGGTAGAACATACAAACATGTACTGTAGTTTGACAAGTTAATATTTGCAATCAAAAATCTGCCTCATCAAAAGAAAAAGTACCTGGAAAACAAAGTTTTCATCAAACTGTGGGTTCAGAGTTTTACGTTTTGTTTTGGACTGCAGGTAGCTCCTTTCATCAGGCAGCAGGTAGATTTTCACAAATGGACTACAGGAATCAGCAGGAGGCTGCAGCTTTCTGACTTTGATCAAGGAGACCAGGAGCCTTTCTGACTCTTGCTCGTATTCTATGGAGAACCAGAGGCGGCCAATGTTGCCATCAGGAAAATCTGTTTCGCTTTTGTCTTCAGGAAACTTGTACAGAGCTGGGTTGATGGTCCCTACAACATAAGCTCCAGCTTCAAGAAAAGACAAAACAAACACCCTCAGATTAGCCTCAAGAACCATTGCAGGTGTTTTTACAGCCACTGCTGTATTTGGGTAAATCAGATTACCCTGTTTATTAACAATCAATTTTTTGTAAGAATTTTGTATTTTGTTTCCTTCCTCAAATTTGGGGGAGTACTTGTAGGCTGCATCACTTTTCTTTCTCTTATTACTGTGATTGTACCTTGTTCATTCTAGCTATTTGTTGCAGTCTGCAACTGTTGACTGCTGTTTCTGGGAAGAGCAGACACTTCCTGGCCTTTACAAAATATGGGAGGAGAGATTGCTTTGTCTGCCAAATGTGTAAGGTATCACAGCACTGGGACCAAAATGACTACATTCTTGCCCAATTCTTATATATAGAATATATAAATAGAGCATTTAGGGCTTGTGCTGTGTAATGCTATCTCTGGTATGCCCCTAAGATGATGAAGCCACCCTACCCTTTAAAATAGTCCCATTTTTGCAATGCCATACCCAGAGAATGAAATGATGACCGTGGCCCAGGCTGAGGGGTCATGCAGGGGTCCCTGTCCTCCTGAACCTGTTCTTCATTTGTCAGGTGAATCCAGTCTCGCCCGTGCAGGGTTGGTGGAATGATGAATGGAACACTTCTGGATCTGCTCAAGACAACAGCACCTATTGACTCTTCTGGTTTAAATGTGGAAACCAAACTTGGTAAGAGTAGTCAGTTTACTGTTCTTATGTCACAGTGTGAAAATTCTACAGACATGCAAAGGTAAAAGTAAAATCAAAAGCAAATAAAATCAATTGCTTAATGCATAAAAATCCAGTGAGGCACATAAAGTCTTAATTCATCTGAGAGATTCTTCTCTTTCCCCCTTTCCTTCCCTTAGGAATTTATCTTTCAAAGGAAAGGAAGAATTAACTGCAGCTGCTTGTTTTAGAGCCTGAGCCCCCTGCAATGATTAATTCTTTAAGAGAGTCTTCTTCCTGAACTGAAGTCCTATTGATTTTGTTATTTGACTAGAAATGACTCTGGAACATAGGCTGAGTTTGTCTAAATAACAGGTAAAGCTATTGATGCACCAATTACACTTGAATATATTCTCTCTTTTACATAAATCAGAAATAATCATCACATTCATAGTTAGATTATCCTTTTCCTAAAGGAACAAAACAGAACATGACTGATGTTTTCATATAATTTAGGGATCTCCTTTATTTCTGCACATGCATATATTTGGATATCCTGCTCAGTTGAGATTTGACAAGCTGAAATAAATTACACAGCATATGCTTTAAAAACAAAATGAAAATATGTACCTCGTGCTTTTTTGTTGAATTTCAGAATTTGGCTGATCCTGGAAAATGGCATTTGCATTTGTTTTGACAGGATTGATGAGCTTTTCATAAGAACAGAGGTGGCAAAATTTTTTCCAGAGCAGATAGGCAGTTATTCCAAGGAGAACAAATAGAAGGATCCCTCCTATTAGACCTCCAGCCACAGCAACTGCTTGTTCTGTTCAAATATAAAAGCACATAAAACATCATAGGAAGAGCAAAGTTAAATATATTTTGGGTGTAGACAGGAACATTAAAGCTAACAAAAACCATTCCAAACTTATTTTTAAATGAAGCATTTGGCTCACATGCACATTTTTGTTTGGTTATAGCATGGTGCAGCACCTGAAAACATATGACACTGGCAGTTACTGCAGTATAAGAGACTGCAGACATGAAAAAACCCCAGATGCCAAAGAATTGTTCAGGCTCTTGTTTTGCATTAGCATTTACCTTAACATGGCAGAAGTGCTAGAGCTTGCATAATGGAAGAAAAAGAGAACCCAGGAGCACCTAATATGAAAGGTACCATTATTTTGGTTTGGTTTGTTCTTCCAACTATTCATTTGTGTTGGATTGAATCTAGACCCTGGCACAAGGAACAAAGTAAAGCTATGGGTTGTTTTCTTTCTAAGGATGCATGTGTTTCCTGATCTGTGAAGTCAAAGTTAAATATCCATTAAACACAGTTTCCTGAATCGTGACTACTTAATGTACAACAAAATCTTGTATAATCACTGAGAATAAACCAAAACCCAAATAAAACTTAATAAATATATTTAATATGAATATGAGAAATTCTGTTGTGAGAATTTTTCGTTAGACCAAGGGTAGACAATTGATAATGAGCTCAGTTCAGTTCATTGCTTTCACATGTGTACTGAGAATGCTTGAGTGATAGGCTGCAAAAATGATTTTGCTCTGTACCTAAACTCCAGAATTACTTTCCACTCTGCAGCCATGGGCGGCTGACAGTTCTCAAGGTCTCCCCTGAAACTGAAGCAGTAAAGTGACCTGGCATTTTCTCACAACTGGTATTGATTTTTTCCACTTCTCTGCTTTAGGTAGAGGTAACTGTGATTATGCTTTATTCTTTTTTGGTTTTACCTGTCTGTGCTTGGTGGGTACCTTGCAGTTACCCATCTCTATACAATGGTACAAGTAAAATAAAGACAGTACAAGCACAAAATAATCAGTCAACACTAGTGATAGGTTTGAATAATTCAAAACTAATTTAATTTAGTTTATTCATTAAAGCTATAAAGAGTGTTGGAGGTGAGTTGCAAACACATCTATTGCTGATCTTTTTCAGTGTTGCCCCGTTGCAATAAGTGACATGAAGTGTCCTTCAGCTACAGAACACTTAAGTAATTACCTTGTGCTGTAAAATTAACCTGGCCATAGCACCTCAAAGGCCTTCATCTGGTCCTGACTTATTTTCCTGCATTTGGTAGAGCCAGGTTGGTTTTGCAGCTCCCCTCGGGGTGTGTTTCCTTAGCCCTCTGCAGGAATGGGCTGTCACACACTCACTCCTGTCTCCCAGCACCACCACGGAGCAGCCTCCCTGCTCCCAGCTGTGCCACAGCAACAGCACTTTGCTGTCCTTGCAGCTGGCAGGTGAACTGAGCGTTCAGCCAGACTGTTAGTACTGTCCTTATTCTGAGGAACAGGAAACAAGCACCTGCTTGGTGTGGGTTAATATTAATACAGACTCAAGTCTGATTGTGCCATATGGGTAAATTGGTTTGCCTTGATGAGAATGCACAGTATGAGGAAATGCATATGAGCATGGGAATTCGGTGTGTTTGTTCCTTTCAGTTTTGCAGGGCATGCTTGAATACATCTCCACTCACATTTTATTGCATCTCAGAAGGCCAGATGCAAAAAAAAAAAAAAAAAAAAAAAAAAAAAAAAAAAAAAAAAAGCTTTAGTTTAATGCCCATGAACATAATAGAAATTAATGATCTCCTTCATGTTGCTGCACTATAAACAACACAAATATCTATATGGCTGGTAGTTTTACTGTCTGACACAAGCATCTGAAAGGTAAACATTTCAAGCAAGCTGTACAGGTCTTTGTTTAATTTGTCCTCTTCATTCACAAGTCTTTGATGCTCTCAGCAGCTGTCCTGTGTTCCTCTATAGCCATTTACCATTACCTCTGTCACCATTTACCATTAAAGACAGTGAGATGAGGTGTGCATTGATTTTGGAGTAAGAGAATGAGTCTCAGTCTCTTAGTTAATGAGTTTGTATATATTGAATTTGTTCACTGCAGAATCGTGTTAAGTGTTTATGACACACCTATAGCCATTGACTCAAACTCCAGAGGTTTTTAAACTTTATACAGCTGTAGATGTAAGGTAAAGTTTTACTCATTTCAGTAGTTACCTGTAATTTAATGAGAGTAAGGGGAATTTGTCTCACAATAAGACCATCTTATCTAATTAGATCAGCAACGGAACCAAATGGCTTAGGGCACAATGTAGCAATAGTCACAAAATCCACCACTGAGACAGGCTGCACCTATTGTGTGCAGGGAGAGAATATGTATCTTTTAAAATAACTAACTACCTGTCATCATGAGAAATTGATGTACTGTATCCTGCTGTGGTACAGGATCATGGCAGCAGGAGATGGAAGAGACCTGTTGGACCACTTCATGGTGGACTGGGGGACTGTATCCTGCTAACAGGTACCAGGTTTATCCTAGCACAGAGGAGGTGTTGGCAGGCATCCTCTGTCTCCTCTGGCACTGCATCCCTTTTTGCTCATTGTCTGATTATATGCTTTTAATAAGCTTTACTTAAACTTTGTAGTAAATAACTTTTGGAGTTACGAGCAGCCTGTTCTTCACTAAGAGTTCTAATCCCCATATAAAGACACAGTCTAAGCACACGTACAGCACAAAATAAATAATTGGGGGAGGTGGAGGCAAGACTCTGCATTTGCTGTGCCTGTCTCTAGGGCCGAGTTCTCCTGTGTCAGGAGCTCCGGGCGCTGCCTGCAGTTCCCTGGCTCCGGAGGGCGGCCGGGCAGGTGCGATGGGAGAGCTTTGAGCTGATGCTTCAGTGAGCGGGGCTGGAACAGGGCAGGGACCCGGCTGGGGCTGCGGGAGGAGCTGGGCACCCCCTGCCTCCCTGTCTCTCTGTTTGCCTGGCTCCCTCCTTGCTTGGCTTCCCTGCCTGTCTACTTTCCCTCCCTGCCTGCTTTCCCTGCCTGCCTCCTCCTCTGCCTGCCTTGCCTGCCTCCCTGTCTCCCTGTTTGCCTGGCTCCCTGCCTGCCTGCTTTCCCTGCCTCCCTCCCTGCCTGCCTCCTCCTGTGCCTGCCTGCCTCCTTGCCTGCCTGCCTGCCTCCCTGCCTGCTTTCCCTGCCTCCCTCCCTGCCTGCCTCCTCCTGTGCCTGCCTGCCTCCCTGCCTGCTTTCCCTGCCTCCCTCCCTGCCTGCCTCCTCCTCTGCCTTGCCTCCCTGCCCTGGCTGCTCCCCTCCCTCGCTGTGTGCGCGCCCCCGGCACTCACCGGGCATTGGTGCGGCCGCTCCCGCGCTCCCGGGCCGCGCTCCCGGCCGGGCTGTCCCGGTGTCCGAGCGCGGCCGCCCCTCCCCGGCCCGCCCCCGCCCCCGGCACAGCCTGGGAACGGGAGTTCTGAGAGGAGCATCCCTGGCACCTGTCGGGAGAAAAGGGGATCGAGAGATTCCGCTCCGTCCCAGGCTCCCCGAGCCCGCCAGGGACAGACATTGCCGATGATCTGGGGAGGGAGGGCTGGGATGGGGCAGGAATTGCGCTGAGCGTTGTGCTGCAGAAATCTTCTGTCAGCCCCAAAAAGGCGCCCGTGCGACGCTGTGTGAGACAACTCTGAAAACTACAGTCAGGCTCAGAAAAATTCTTCGATGTTAGTAGCTTAATTCTGAATATCTATGTGGACAAGAAAGTAGCGTGCATTTCTTTTATATCTTTAACAAAATATGTAAGCACAAAGGAACACGGATCTCCTTAGACAGTTGCCATTACAGCCTTCCCTTTTTTTATTTATAAACTTAATGATCTTTAATCTCTGAGTGTGTAATAAATACAACCAACCAGTAATTGTTGACCAACAAAATTACTCATGCATAGTTCAGAAACAAAGTATTTGATGTCACTTCTTGTCTGCTAATTCTTCTTTCACAGCCAGTATGACAAGAACCTGTACCTTAAATTTAACAGCTGTTTGTGTTACATGTTCTCTTCACAACTGTTGCATGTATAGTACATAGTGTTGTTTAATCTAAAATCCAAAGAAATGCAAAGGAACAAAAACCAGTGGGTTCCTAATGAAAATATCTGCTGTTTCTGTGGAATCTTAGAATTCTTTTCAAGGCATTTAAAATGTTCTGCTGTAAATGCAGCATGGTTAAGCTTTTTCTCTAAATTTTTGAGTCCTCTGGAAGAAAGAAATAAAGAATTTAGGTAATTTTTTACCCCTAAAAGAAAAAGCTTCATTTATTTTAGTTTTATGCTTGTAAGATAGTTAATTATTAAATAAATATTGCACAGTCAGTGCTTTTGCTACTCTTATTTCTCCATTGAATTAGTGCAAACTCTGAAGTAGAGGGTTTTTGTTCAGCAGTTTTGCACTTTTCAGGATAATCTCTATAAACATATCTGAGGCAACCAAAATTTTTGAGTTGTGTGGCAGGACAACAATTATCTGCTCTTTCTTGCAGCATTTTTGCTTGAGCTCACTTTTGTAGCTGTGTGAGAAGTGCTGCAGTTGCTTTGAACAGCTGATTGCTTTGCAGAGCCCTGCTGAGCAGTGAAGTGACCCGTGCCAGATGCTCTGTCTCCCATACAAGCCACATTGCCATGGGAAGGTGGACATCTGGGACAATACCCAGTGACTGCTGCTGCTTCAGCTCCTGTGGATGGGACAGAGTGACCTGGAGGGGCAGATCTCACCCTCCCCAGGTTCCTGTGGAAGGAGTTAATGGCAAGAGCTTTAGTTTTGATTGTCTGCTCCACTGTGAAGTTCCTGTTTCCACTCTTTCTGTGCTGAGTTCTTGCGACAGCTGGAAATCAGAATAAATACATGAAATGAAATACATACAGACATGAAATACAACTATACCCTCATTTATCTCTGCTTGCTAGTTCCTTCTTAGCCTAAATCCCTGAAGCAGCTGAGAGTTTAATGTTTTGTGGACCTAGATATTGTACTATAAATATTTTATGTTTCTGGTGCATGTTTTGTAACATACACATTTTTTGGCGTCCCTATCCATGGACATCTTGCTGTCAAACATTGAGCTTTAAAAGACCACTTAAAAATTCTGTCACAAACCAATTTTCCAAAGTGTGTTACCTTAAAAACAGTGATGTCACATTGCTCATTTGATACCTATCTAATTAACAGCATATAATTTATCATATATATATATATATCATATGTAACTCCCACTAAATTGGGTGAAATTCAACATGTGTATTTTTTGACTTGGATGTCTTGGAAAAAAATCTGTGAATATTTGCTTGGCATATAAACTCTTTTATCCAGTTCTGATTTACAATTAATTTGATTGCATGTAATTACTTAAAGCTGTTTATAGGAACATCCCTTGATAAAGGAAAGAAAAACATTCAAAGAAGATACAGCTGTAGCATCACAAGCATCAATAGGTCCTTAGAAGGGTAAGTAACTACAGCATCATTTTACACTGAAGTCTAACTCCTGTTGTAATTTATTAATAATCTTAAAGTTTCAACTGATCTCATTTAATAAAAGGGGTTTCATTTTTTTTTAATCCCATTTTGCAGCCATAGAATGATCTTCAAGTCCATCCATTTCAAGTGAAATATGTTCAAGTTATTCTGCCTTCACACTCACTCCCTTGTGCTTGTGAATTCTGACTTTCATGTTGGTGGTACCTTCACCTGTAATGGCATCTAGAAAGAGGTAAACTTTTTTTCCCAATTAAATGTGAACTGATGTTATTGAGACCAGTGAATTATTCAGGGACAATAGATTAGGGTCTGTAGGGAGCATTGATGGGCACTCTGACTACAACAAATGGATTACATTGAAAAGGATAATTGCAAATGGCAGAAATAATGAGTAGTTAGAATTTCTATAGTGCTTTCATTTCCAGGCAATCATTTCCTGATTTCTATACCAGCATTAATTACTGGTAGTTAACCACCACAAACCTTTTTGAAATAATACTTATTGTTATCCTTATTTTATAGATTGTTTAATAACTGGAGTCCATCCAGATCCACACTTGTGTAACTGAGATAAGAATTTCTCCCACAATCTACTGTTGGCCTTGGTCTGACACCTAGTTCTTGGCTTTAGCAGGCTATGGATAATTGACAGTTTGAGGAAAGAAAGGTCTACTCTCTTACAAAATACCCTTCACATCTATTCTAGGAGTCATTTGTTTGTTTCCTTTCCAAAGAGAAGATGAGAATGGGAGAGGAAGTATATCCAGGAGGGAACAAGTTCTTCCACACTTATTTTCTCTCAGCTTGGCTGTTGATGGTGGTCACTGTCAGGCAGAAAAGCTCTCCCAGTAAAATTACAGGTGTCAAATGGGGATAGAGACAGGGCAACATGGAAAACAAGGAAAAAAAAATCTTCAAAAGATGCCATGTTTGGTGCTTCTAGATGGGCATGAGGACAAAGACAGCAAAAGAAGAAAGGAGACGGGAGAAATAGCATTAACCCAGCCATGGGGTTTGGATTCCTAGCCCTGTAAAACTGACCCTGCAGATAACCTTGGCATTCTTCAGGGAGAGGCAGACAGAATTCTGTCTCTGGACCTGCAGAAACCTTCCACTGTTCCATCAGTTCCTCATGACACAGAACTGCTCAGCAGAGCTTTGGCAACATAAAAACTGTTACAGCTTGCACAGAGCTGTGCAAGGCAGATTTTTTCCTGTGCTTTGCTAGGTATTTGAAATCCCTGGCAGAAACACTTTATTGCCTTCTTACAAATCTTTTTAGCACGGTCACGGAATACCTACTGATATGAAAGCATCTGTAGGTAAAGTCTGCATGCCAGCACTTCTACAGGATTCAGGATGTTTCTCTTTCTTTCCCTTTTGCTTTTAGTAAGCGTCAGCTGCTGGTATCGCCTAAAACCAAAATTTCCACAGGCTATAGCACCACCTCCTGTGCAAAGCTGGGCTTTGCTGTAAATAATAGAGCAAAGCTAAAAGATCTCTGAAAGGTGACCTTTTTTTTTAAATGTATGAAGCAAAATGGAAAAATGTGAACTTTTATTCCTCTCAAATGACTTTTCTGTGTTTTTTAATACGAAATTCAGGTTTGCTTTTACTAGAATGTGTTCTTATGGTTGCAAGGGCTTTTTGCTAATGTAAATGGCATTAAGAAAGTTAGTAGCTGGCTGTTGATGTTTGTTGCCCTGATTCTTTAGCCTTCTGATGATCTTGTTTACATTCCTTCTAGTGGAGTTTCTCAAAACAAAGTAGATTGTTTTCGTTCCTCTCTGTAATGAGCTTCTGAATTGACCACTGGGGTCAGAGAGTTGTTCTTCCTGTCCTCCAGTCCTTCATCAAATTCCAAATCCTATTTAAAGTCCAAATCATAATAAACTGCCCCTTCTTTCCTCACTTCAACCTGATGGTGAGTGTGGGGTTCCTTCATGTCATAAATTGCGACAGATGTTTTAAGAAAATAAGAGTTTAAATTGTTCCTTTTTAAATGGCTTTATTAATAAACCTCAAGTTCAGAGATAATATGCACTAGAGACTTTTGCAGAGAAAACTACTTGTGAAGCTCTGGCTTGCATGGTTTTAATGCTTTCTGGGGGCAATATCTGGCTTTTTGTTCCAGTTTTGTACACTTCCCAACCTTGATAAGAGTAATCTAAACCTCGTAACTTTGGCAGGGCCTTGCACGATTATGTGTGTACACATGGAAAATGAACTGCTCACACAGCTCTAGTGAACAGCAGGAGTTGCTCTAAGGCAAGACTGGTGTTTATTTTAGACAGTTTTTCCTAAGAGTGAGAGGTAATGAATTTAGGCCAGACATAATGTGAATTAGACAAATTGGGAGGGATTGAGGACTGAGCAGGAAGGTGAATCTGTAGAAACTAATCCATTTTAAGATTTGCAGGAAAGCACAAAATCCTATGTGTGGCATAGCAATTACACCATGTGTAACACAGCCCCAGCTGGTACAGCCTTATGGGATGCAAACTTTTAACTGAGAGCAAAAGGTGATGTTCCTTTTTGGAAGCATTTACATCTGGAATCAGATACTGAAAGCTGCAGATCTATTTCCTCTAACTTAAAGGTGTTTCTGCAAGCATCTGCACCTAAAACCACTCTCTATATAGCAGCAACAGATTTATAAGTGTCATCCCATCCATTTTTTGTGTTTAAAAATAAATAAAGGTTGGGAAAGACTGTAGGGAGATCTTGAGGGTCAAAGACGTAAGAAAAAAAAAAAAAAAGAAAAAATGCTGACTTTAGGAAAAAAATTTAAATGCTGAGTGTAGGAAAAAAAAGTAAACCTTTCCTGTAATTCAGTGGTTATTTCATATGGGTAAGTGATGCCTGTGTCTTTGCCAAGTGGCCAGGAGGTGGCCAGCAGGCACCACCATCTTGGGGCTGTCCCTGCTGCATTTCCTTGGCCAGGGGCCCCACAGGGCGGTGCTGGAACCTCATCAACCTCACTCAGCTTCTGGCTCTGCCAGAGTAAACAGTTCACTGTGACCAGGAATCCACTGGGCCACCATCCCACGTAAAAAGGAACTTCAGAGAAAGAGGCATTCTGCCCATTCTTACTCTGCTTTTGCAACAAATAATAAGGAATGCCTGATCCATTCAAAGAATTTATCCAGTGTCCAGTGCTGATAGCGTCCAGCATGCATCAAAAATAAATAATGGTCTCTCCTAAATACACCCAATACCATGGGGTTTGGCTCCAAATACTGTTGATTGCAGCTGATATCAATCAGGTTTTGCCTGTGTAGGAATCCTCGATACAAAGGGTTGGGAATTAAATCAGGTGTAGGGTACTCAACAAGTGTCACAAGCTCGAATAGTGTGAACTATTCAAGGGGTAGCAAAACCCCCAAAAAACTAACAAAAATAAAATATAAAAAACACCAAAAAACAAAACCAAAAAAACCCCCATAACCCAAAAAAGTTTTAAAGGGTTGATCTAACTTGAATCCTTTCAAAAAAACTAGATTGGAGCCCAGCCAGGAAGGAATAAAATAAGCTGATGTGGGCATGTTTTGTGTGGTAATCACTAGAGTTGTGACTGCTGCAGCAAGAATGCTGCACACTGTTCCTGTGGTTAGCTCTTCACTTAAAATAGATGTGGGACTGTTCTAGGGAATGCAAGAAATATGAGAAGGATGAAAGTAAATCTTTCAAGCTCAGAAGAATAAATGTCGCTGACACAGATATTGTTGCCTTGCTTTACTCAAAAAAGAAAAAAAAAAAAGAAGTCTAAATGCTAGAAAGCAATATATTTTTTCTCTGTAGGAGCTAAGCAAACAATTGCTGTGCCTTTCCCAGGCTGGGGCTCAAATGGTACATGCTGTGGTTGGAAATGCTAACCTGAAGGACACCTGCACACCCTGGGTAAGCTTATTATATAACTTCATTTGTGTGCATGGAGTACACTGGTTTTGAGATATTTAATTGATACCTTTGCTCCCAGTGCCAACAGAATTTTTTCCTCAAAGAGAATGAACAAGATCTCTGACAACCTGTTTATTGGACAACCAGGGGTTGAAGGATGGGAGAGAGTTAAAGGAGAATTTCTTTAGATTCCTGAGACCCATGAGTCAGTATGTCCATGAGCAAAGGTTACATAAACTAATAGATTAGAACAAGATTTAGTTGCATAAACACTGTTACTGCATTTCAATCTGTCACAGAGTCAAGCCTGCAGATTATTGCAGGCAGAGCTAGCCTGGGGCTTACAGTCCATCTTGCTGGACTGCCTCTGGCACTGGATACATTTGAAATAGCATTGTTCCCTTGCTGGGAGCTCCTCTGAAATCTAGGGCTTAGTGCTGCAAGCCATGTTTAATATACAGTGCTGTTCCTCTCAGCTCCTTGTCTAATCTGGGATGTCACTCTGGTATACTGGTTGCAGAATAATTCTGTTTCATTTAACCAAGGATCATCATGCCACTTATGTGACTGGTCCACTATAGGCAGCCACAGGGACTAGATCCAGATCCTCTTCAAATTTCCCCCCAACTTTGATGAAGCTTCTGTCCCTCTTCCATCATACTCTCTCCCCAGAAAATCCTGGATGAAGTCAGGGAGACCAGTACAAGCAGCATCCATAAATGGGGATGGATACATTACCCAGGCCTGTTGTCTGGGGAAAGGGAGTCTGGATTAGGAATTTTGAGTGGACTGGAGCTGATCCACAGGCCATGAGACATTATGATGACTGTGGTCTGTGTTGTTTGGGAATATTGCAGGTCACAGGGGAAAACAAAGCCTTTCTTGGAGCTGCAGAGCTGAGTTTTTTCAAAGTGCATGAGGGCAAATTATGCAGTACTTTCCTCTTGTGTAGTGTTTTCCTTTGTGCTTCTGGCTTATCCCATTTCATCATTTTACACGTGGGAATTGAGGCATCAAAGTTCAAGTCTTTATTTAGATGCTTAACTCCCATTAAGTAAAGCAAACTATCTCTACAGCAGGCTTTGTTCATAGCCCTCAGCCCTGGGCACCAGTTAACATCCAGAACAGACTCTGATACTTTGTTGGTCAAAGACCGAGTCATTTTTCTCTTTTTTTTGAATGACACCATTTGCAAAAGTAAACCAAGGATGTTTAGTACCTACATGAAAGTTTTGAAAAAACAGATGCAAACTTGGAAGAGTGTCCTGGTGGGCAAGTCGCATAAGGACAGAATTACTGGTGACTTCTCGAAGTGTGGTGTTCTGTAGTGGGTTGTTTTATTTTTCTGGAAGCTGGCCCTGGAAGCCCTGCCTGCTTATGTGGTCCTGGCATGCCTCCTTTTCAGTTGAGAGCACAGAACAGATGGAAGACCAGCAATCAAATGCAGGACAAAGCTAAATATGTGATTACATTATCAAAAGGCCAAAGCCCTTTATTGCATGGAAGGCAGCTTAAAGCTACCCCAAAACTGGCTTGAAGGGTTGGAGTTTTTCTGGTGCAATTATTTATTGCTTTTTGCTAATGGATATTAGGGAAGTGCAGGGAAGACATTCTGGTGGTTGTGCATGGGAGGAAATTGCATCTGGGAGAAGCAGAGCAGAGTGTCCATGTGATAGTCCCTTGATTTAAGAGGAGATGTAAGGTTTTGTGCAGCATCATCTTTGGCTTATTGCAAAACATGCTTAGAAAAGGGAGATTTTTTTCATTCTCCATAAGCCACTGTTCTATTTGTTTGATAACCAAACTAAAAATAGTGCTTTCTAGAGATTTGCTAATACATGGGATTGTTTATATCAGTGGGCTGCCTTGCTAACTGCCAAGGTAAAATAAAGGCAAAAGAACTGGTCTGCTTTGTGGAGAAAGCTGCTCTTATATCCAAGGTGAAAAAGAAAGGAGATGACAGAGCTCAAAACCACCAGTTTTCACAGGTCTAAAAATTCTGACAGCTTTCAGAAAGATTAATTCTGCAAAGAAGAGAACTGCATCTATATTGCTCCTTGAAAAAAGTCATGTCAGTAGTGTTATGGCATTATTCCCAATGAAGACAAATGTAGGTGACCTGGTAGATTCCATGGAGACTTTATGAGATAAACCCACACAAATCATCTTCCTTTCCACGGAAAAATAAAATTGCAGAATAGAGGCTTATTCAGAGACCATGCCTGCTAAATTGGGATGTCTAACCAGCAGTTGTCTTCTCCCAGGCACAAGAAGCAGAACTTGTCACGATGCTTGTTGAGAAACACTCTATGTGGTGTTTATGTTTATACCCAAAAGTCTACACAGAGTGTTGACAGACACGTTAGACATGTGGCACAGAGCCTAATGGAATGATATTTGTGGTAATTAATTGGGATGTATTGGAAAGGTTGAAGTTAATGTGATATCACTTACCTGACTGAATTGCTTTCTTCATAGAACTCTGTTAGAAATAAGCCTGTTGTTCATGTCAAGTGGAAGGTGATGGTCAGTTCCATGTTTTTAAGCAGTCTCAGGTGCATTTCAGTTGCCTCGAGTGTGTGTGTGAACACTTGCTGTGCTAACTCCTACACCTGACTGGCTGGAATCATTCTGGGTGTCTCAGTATAAGCAAAAACTGAAAACTGGCACTGCATACACAATGCCAATTTCAATAAGGAACAAGTAGCATCAGGAGTGGAGAGCTTCTGACAGGTTATAGGCATAGAAAAAGTTAAATTTGCCCATGGTGCATTAGTTATTATCTTGAAGGCTCTCTCAGACTGTGCCAAGGGGCTGTTATTCTTCAGAAACACTTGAAAACACTTTACAATGGAGATATCCAAAACCTGATCCAAATCGGCTGTGGCAGATGACATTCAGGCAAATGAGCAGTGTTACCCACAGGACAGCATATTGTTCCTGGAGGGCTGCCTTATTGTGGAGGACTAGAACATATCCCAGAAATGCATTAAGATAAAACCTGCCTGGTGGAAGGTGCAGTTTCACTGCCTTAAGTGGCTTTGAATCAACAGACAACAAATACCAGCCTTCCAGGGTTTGCATGCAGAGCCCTCCAGACAGAGATGTAAACGAATTTCAAGCAGTGTTTGTGGGCACTCAAGCCTGCCCCCCAAGGAGCAGCAGAGCTCAGCAGACTCAGGACTGTTGGAGGAGCTCAGAAGGCACAGTCTGGCAGGAAAAAGTTGCTCTAAATGACAGCAGGTCAGGCAGTGCAAAAAAATACTGTGGGAAGGGGTGAGAGAAGGGCTTCAGGGCAGAGTTTTAGGAGGCACCAAGCAATCAGGATGGTTTTCCTACCCCATTTCCTCTACTGAAGAGGACTAGATGGCCAAAGTGTGCCAGTGAATTTTATGTTAGATAAAGGGCTTTTGGGCTAGGACTGGACTTCTCCTCTCTTGAATGTGGGAGCCAAACACTGGCCTGCAGGTCTGACACTGTGCCTGGCTGGTGCCCTTGTTGAGCAGGGAGGCAGAGCTGACTGCCCCTCCTCACACTGAGGTGACTCAAAGTCAGGGGCCTGCTGGGTTGCTTTCATATGACCCAAATCAGTAAACAGAATTTTGAAAGCTTTCTTCCATGGCTGGACATAGGACTTTAATTTCATTAATTTAAACACATTCTCACATGTCTAAGCCCTGGGTGGAGTTCCTTAGGAAAACAGGAATGCTAGTCAGGCTGAGCCACAGTGGTAGAAGTGTTCTGAAATAATTCTCTTGAAAAATAGTGCTGTCCTTGTTCTCAAAAGAAATTCATCAGCATTGTCTGGATTTGGCCTAATGGATCTCTGGGCTACTGATTTCTCAGCTTCTTTTAACTATCAACTTTCTCAAATAAAGATACAAGAATAAATGAAGAGGCAGTTTTACACCTTTTCTCATCAAATGTAGAATGAGAAAGCTGTATTGCAATTGCATCATTATGGATGCCCAGATTTGTGACCTGTTGATGTAAAGGCTGGTCATCAATATCTTTCAGTATGCACATTTTTGTGCTTTCAATGAAAATACTCAATCTTGCTGGACATAGAAAATCTGGGCCCTGCATCTTGGTTCTGTAAAGGGTTTAGGGGAAAAGTTAAGTGGAGTATTGTCCTCTCATTTTATCTTTTATATGTTCTTGGGATGTCATTTGGGCAGTTCATTTGGAAGATGCATTGGAGTGGAAGGTGGTACTGAGTTGTTCCATGGCACTGGAGCAATTGGAGCAGCTACAGATGCCTGGGGTGTGTCTCACCATGTCAGCCCAAGGTCTTTTGCTGGAATAAGAAAGGAAGATGGAGAGTTGAGAAAGGAAGATGGAGATGCCCTCTCCCTGCAGCACCTCTGTAATCCTATACCATGGGATGGCAAGAGTTGCCTGGCCATGATCCTGGACCAGCAGAAATGCTGGGAAGGATGTGCTGGAAGGGACAGCTTCAAGGAACTTCTGTTTCCAGCCTGGCAGGAAGAAGGATGTCAAGGTCAGCACAAAGAGCTGACTGCAAGTGCCTACTCTGCCTCACTGCTGTAGTACATGGCAGGTAAAATAATGCAGCCAGAAAGCTGCTGCTGACCCGGGGATGGCTCTTAACCCCCGAAATGCTTCCTGACCTGCAGCCCCAGGGTGTGATTGCTCAGTGACTCTGTGGGGATGTGCATCTTAGGAACAAAGCCCGGAAGCACATAGGAAATTACTGCTTTTGCAGCCCATTCTGAAGACTCAGGGAACAATTGTACAACATTCCTAAAAGCATTTGGGAGGGGTGATGGTCCCCCTCTCTCAGCTGAGTTAGGCCTAATGAGAGGGCCTTGGTGGAGGTTTAGGAACAAACTGAGAACTGCTGTAAGTGGTTTACCAAAATTATTTACTGCTTCCTGAACAGGAAGAAAAAGGACTTGAAAGGGTTCTTTTCTGATCTTTTGGCATCCTTCTCCTTGCCCCACTAGAAATCCAACCACCCTCCCTTGTGTGAAGTTCCAAATGGAGGGAATAGGCCAGAAAGGAATAAAAGCAGCTCACAATGTGGAAACTTGGAGTGATCCTTGGCAAAGGACTGAGTGTAGCCCCTCATAAAGGTGAGCAAAAGAGGAGATTCTATACAAAAACAGGCCACTGTGGTTGGGGACAAGGCTCCTCTGGTCACATCTGTCACATGGCCACAGTATGTGGGTGACTGTGAGCACCTGTGCCAGGTGTGGGACAGAGGGATGGCACCAGTGGGAGCCTTGCAGGAGGGCAGCCCCAGCTGTGAGCACCCCAATGTGTGTGCTGACAAAAACTCCTTCAAAGTCACCTTGGTTCAACTGAGATGTGTTTAACTAAGTGGAAGTGGGTTCTGGAAGATGATTTGCTATAGAAAAGGTGTTCTAAATTGTGTCGTGTTTGGCACAAACTACATAATTATGGGATCTGTAGCACACTGCTTTTTCCATTTCTCCCTGCTCAGCACAAACAGTCTCTCTCTTTGCAGTCCATGGATACATCCTTGTTCCCAGTCCATGCCTATAGGATTGATGCATTCTGGCCTTGGGTTTGATTTGTTTTCTTTCTGATTGTTCCATGTTACCAGAAGCGATGGGTGTTTCCTACTGGTTGATTTCACCTTTATACGAGGGTTGATATTGAACACATACCAGGATGCCTTGGCCCAGCAGACAGCTCCTTTGTATACCTTTTATAATTTTCCTTTAACCCTTTACAATTTTATTCCTCCCCCTCTGCTCCTCCTCTTCCTGCCCCTTTTGCCTCCCCTCCCTGTGCTTCCCTGGCGGCATTGCCAGCTCTGCACAGGCCCAGTTTCTCTAATCAGATGAAGCTGCAGGATTATCTCTCTCTCTCCCTCCCTCCCAGGCTCCATTTTATTTCCTCTCCAGCCAAGGGGGGAGCCAAGAAGAGGCAGAGGGAACCCCATCTCCCAATCTCCTGCCTTTGATGCTTTCTAACCATCCCACCTCCTTCCCCTTATCATATGCTCACCTTAGTGTCAACAGCGTCAGGCGGATCAAGGAGAGGAAATCTGAACTCTTTGGGCTTTTGTTCTCCTCAGATTTCTGAGCGTCTGTTTTTAAATACCCTCCAAGTAACTTGTGCAGGGAAGCTGGATGTGCAATCTCTGAGTGGGGGGAAGGTAAGGACCACGGAAGTCATGGATTGCTCCTGTAAGGACAGAGAGACCTCCTTGTTTTGCCAGGAGAGTAACAAAGCAGAGGAGGGGAAGGGAAGGGAGAGGAGCTGCACAGACAGAGCCAGGCTGCTGTAAGTGCTGTGCTGGCTGCAGGGGGTTGAGAGCTGGACTGAAAATCCCAGGAAATGGTACCTTTCTCTTTTTCTGAAATGATGGGAATATGCCTCTGAGCTTTAATTGAATTTAATGTAGTTCTGTAGAAGGTGGTGTTTTTGTATTGATGTGTGGATGTGTTTGTCTTTTAGTAAATATTTCCAGAATATACATGTCACTGTTTCTTTGGGGGAGAAAAAACCCCCATAAGCTCGTTCATCTTATCCCTCTGCACATCTGTGAGTTTATGAAGATGCTTTTTTGATTATCTCTTGTGTGTATGTTAGAGTTTGGATAGTAAAACTAAGAGATAAAAGTAAATTCTGTTGCTTTAAATTTCTGTGTTTAGTACTAATATGCCAGAGAATTGTTTACCTTAGTGTTTTCTACCATGTGTGCCACGTGTTTTATAAATTCCTAGGAATATCCAACACTAGAAAAATCTGAGGAATATTTCAGTGCTTTCTGCATATCAGCTTTGTTTTACATTTTTCCTTCCTAGATAAATGGCCAATTGCTATTTAAAATGGCAAATAATTTTTTCTCTTAAACCAAAACATGGGGTTTTTTCCAGTCACAGATTTGATTTGGTTTGGCTTTCTATGGTCACAAATATTTTTTTTATCAGAATCCTTAGTAGAAGAATATTTTGTGTGTGTGTTATGATTAAAAGTAAAAGTCTGTGCTGATGCATTCCTGGATTTCAGAGGAAGAGGGAAAAGGGAGGGGAAGTGAGCAGTTATTTCCATTTAGAGAACTCTAAGCATGAAAGGTGATGGGAAAGGTAGCCATGAGATAAATATATTTTTCAAAATGTTGATCTTGTACATAAATGAGATGGACCTTACATGGATAAAAATCTACCTCTCTTCTATTGACTCGTGCTTCAAAGTAATAATCTCATACAGAAAAATATAAAAATATCAGTGATTTTCTTGCAGCAGGACATTGATGAAAGCTTGCAGATGGTTCTTTGCATGTTTTATTGTGTCTGAATGTTTGCAGGACATTGATTGTAGTAAGAGCTGAGTTTGGAGTCTTTGTGTAGAACAATTAGGCTTTGAGAAGTTTTCATTTAGGAGGTTGGATTAGATCAGAGCTTTATGTTTTCATGCCTTGATTACTCCATAAACACTTCTCCACTTACTGGGTTTTGTTGATTTTTATTGTCCAGACATTTTGTCTTAACTGCGTTCCAGGGAAAGCTGGAATTGCAATTTAGTTTATCTGACAGTTATTTAGGGCTGCATAAACAAGAGCAGTAAACTGTGTATGGCCTTGTGGTGTCAGGGTTGGTTTATAATAGAAATTGTGATAAATTTCCATCAGATAACCAGGCCAAATCCACATTTTGCCTTCCATAGTAAACTGTGCATATTCAAACTACACTGGAAAAGCAAAAATGTATGAGGGAGGGTGAAACAGAGGAAAATTTTTATTGATGAGCATTAGACTTCTGAAGTTTGATTTTCTTTCTTGCCTGTTATAGCAATGACAAAGGGTAATTGGAGGTAGTTTTTAACCACTGCGGATGAGCAGAGGTGTTTGCTTATACCACTGAAATACTATTACACCTGACTGCAGGCAGGTTATTTCTGAGCAGAACAGCAACAAAATCCTGTTTCTTCTCCAGTGGACTCTTCTGGAGGTTAGAGAGACTGAATTGTTCATTCCTTTGCCCTGGAGTTAATGTTTTTAAATGGAGTGTCCTTCACTGGTCCCTTGTATTTGGATATTACAAGCTGTTACACAGTTTGCAGGAGAATGCAGCCTAGGAATGATGCTTTCCAGGGCTAGGGACTTGAAAGAGACCTCTTAATGGTATTTTTTCCAATTAGTCAGGGAAAAAAAGGTCTTTTTTTTTGTTACCATACCACTATATCTCTTGCAGCAAGTATCTTTGGCAGGTGTGTGTGATATTTCATTGCTTCTAGTCTCAAACCATTTTAGCCCAAGAGCAACAGTACATCAGGGACCATAGGCTGCAAATGATGTTGCACTTTTCTTTCCTTGTCAGCCTCGAACTCTTTTTTTTTCTTTTTTTAATAATTTCCCATTGTTATGAGCCACACCATAGGGACTGCAGGTACTGGCCTTTAAGTTAATTCTAGCAGCTTCATTGTACAGAAATAAGAGGTTTTTAACTGATGTAAACAATAAAGCTGTATGCATACACAATATCTCTCTGGGATATTAAAATTCTGGAAGATTTTGAATAGCCAAACTTTGAATAGCCTTTTTGTTTTTATTTCTGGGGAAGGTTGGGGGCAGAATTTCAGTGGAGAGAGAGAGATCTTTTTTGTACAAGCAAAATGAGGGGGAGAATGAAAATAAACATTGGAGTACAATGGTCAGGAATATCTGCACAAGGGATACAATGAGAAGGCAGTGAATTGAAAGATACTGCTGAGCTTTTCTCTGGTTAAGATGACTTGATGCAACATTTCCTATGGATGCCTTAGAACAATTGAATTAATCTATAGCTGTGCAGGTGGTAGCTCATCTATATGTTGAGAACTCTCCTTTAGGAGTATTCTCTGATTGCTAGGGGGGTTGTTGGGAAAAAAGATGACCTCTTCCATTTAGAAAAGCTGTTAAAGTTCTTCAGAACAAAGTTCCACTCTGAGAAATTATCTTTAGCAACAGGAACCACAAAAAAACCCCTACTTTGGGGCTGCTTAGGTAGATGTATTCAGAGCATGGGAATTGGGTCAGGCCAGCTAAATGAAGTTGACATCAGCCAGGTAGCCAGGTTTGGTGTGTGAGCATTCAGCATGTGAGTTATAGCCAAGCATCATTCTGCACCAAGAAAAGCTCCATAAGAAAGATCACCTTTAATCTGGCCTGTTCCTGTGTGGGGAACCTCTTGCAAAATGATGGCTTGACTTGTGCACAGTGTGGATTTAATGCAGAGCAGAGAAAGGAGCAGGAGTCTTTCTCCATCTGCAGAATATTTGCTAATTAAGCTTTGGCAAGGGCACACTTCAGTGTGCAAATGAAGGTTAATGGGATTGAGCAGTTGTTAGACCTTCATTTGACTTGCGGAGCTTTACTCCAGTCAGCAGCACAGCAGACTGACAGACCCCAGTTCATCTGAGCTGAAGTGAAAGATCCGACTCCTTTTCAGCTCAAGCTAAGCCAGCCTGACATGGAAATTGGAGAGATGATGAGTGCACAAAGCCACCCGAGCTCTCATAAACTGGGGTGGGTTTTTTTATTTGTTTTGTTTTGTTTTAGTTTTAAAATTCTTGCTTTCTGCAGAGAATCTGCTGGGAAAGATCAGCTGTTATGACTGAGCAGGGTAGATCAATACTTCTTGAAACATCAAGGAAAAACCTACATCTTGTTATAGCAGTTTTATTTGGATCTTAATGGCCTCTAAACTGTGAAAGAGATGGGGTGATTTTGTTGATTTAGTAACAAGAGGTGTTAATGGATTGGAAAGAAACTTTTCCTATAGATCACCTTTCATGTAGAATGTGGGGATCACCTTTGTGCTCCTTTGCCAAAGTCATTCCTGTCTCAGTAAAAGGTACTAAGGTTTCAGTAAAATGTACAGGTTCCACTATTCAATAAAAGTGGTTCAGTATTGCAAAATGGCTGCACATTTCAGCTTCTCAGGTTGAGAAGGTACACAACATTCATTGGCACTGACAGATAAAAGCACGTATTTATGAAAAGAATTTTTTAAAAGTCATTTTTGAAGGGACCTTGTGAATTCATCTGTTCCAATCTCCTGCTCAAAGCAGAGACAACTGTGAGGTCAAATCAGATTTCTTAGGATTCTGTCTGTGTGAGTCTTGAATATGGGCAAACCAATGTTTGAAAAGCAAAGACTTGCTGTGGCAGAGCCTTTATTCTTTATAATGAGTATCTTCTTGCTAGCAGTGAACAGCAGATGCCTGAAGAGTTATTCTCTAGTTGTCTATGTCACACAGATGGGATCTTTCTCTATCTGAATGATGACAGGAACTGAATTGTCTTGTGGCTCTTGAGTTATTCTAAATTTGTACCTCAAAACTTTGTGATTCTGACATTATTAAATGTTAATAAGGAAGTGGAAACTTCTGCAACTTGGTTTATGATTGAGATTAACCAAGAGGAGGGGAAATTTGTTTGTTTACATAGAGTAGGATGCAAACACTAGTTCTAGAGGAAGTCCTTCACATACTTGGATTTGACAAAGTATTTGCAAACTTCAGTCTGCAGCTTTGGACTGTTACTTTACTCTGTCTTAGGTTTTTTCTCCTTGTGGTCTCTGGTGTCCAGCCTTGGGAGGCAGGGGCTCTCCTCTAGCCAAGCTCTAATGTTTTTCTTCTCTCAGTCCTGAGAGAGCAGGGAAATGCTCCTTTTCATCCCTTTCAGACGTTCTCTGAAAACTATAGGTAATGGTTCCCCACACAGGTCTGATTTGACCACAGATGAATTGAGGCAGTTGCTTTCCTGAGAGACAGACATTACACTTTTTATCACAAAATACCAACTCTGAAATGAAAACTTCCTCTTCCCATAATCCTTGTTTAAATACTTTCAAAGCTACCTCATACTACAATGGCAACTTTTAATGCTGTGAAACACTATTAACTAGTCCCCTTTCTAGTTCTCTCTGCAATATTCACTCAGCTCCTTGGATAGAGGTTACCAGCTCTTTTCCAGCTTAAGGATCTATAAAAGACAACTTGCAGTGTGAGCTGAAGGCTTAAATCAGTCACAGAATCTCTTTTTCATGAGAAGTTCATCATAGTAAATAAAAGCCTAACAAGTGCATGTGGCACTGCAAGACAACATGGTCTGCAGTTGTGACAGCTCTGCTTAGAAAGTTTAATGAAACTGCTAATAATAATTATTTATTGCTACTTAATATCCCATGCACATACAATATACATGTTGTCAGCATGCATTTTGTGTAGAGAGTACATACATACAACACCTAATTTGAGAAACTCTGCTGAGTTTGAGTATTTGAAATCCTTGAGATTGTTTATGCTCATGATGCTGGGAAGTCAATGGGGTGCTTTAAACAGAAGCTTCTGAGCACAGATAGTGGCTGAACTTTACTTTTCTTTAAGGTGAATTTTCTGCAAGTGCAACAAGAACTTCCTGTACAGATGCTCTATTCATTTCTTTCAATCCAAATATTACAAAAGAAGGGCCAGAATGTATTACCTTCAGCATCTTGTATTTAATATCTTTTATTCTAGGATTTGAGAGTGCTCTGCAATCATGAGTTAAGCCTTTAAATACCTACATGAGGGGCTTCTGCATCTAATCTGTGAGTCACAGATGAGTAAACTGAGTCACAAAGGGAATGACTTGCTCAAGGTCATACACTATGTCAGTGAGCACAGACAGAATTAGAAAGCAATTATTTCCTCTTTCTAATTACTGAGCAATTGTTTTCTAAGTCCTGGAAATCAGTTTTCTGTCAGTCCACAATGTCGAAGTCAGTCTTTTTTCTGCCACCACTGAGAACAGCTTCTAGAGGTAGATAGATTGTGGCTTTGAATCCTTCTTTTCTCCAAGGTTTTGCATACAGGTCAAAAATGCTGTTATTTAAATAAAGAATTGAAGGGGATTTTGTGGCCCTTGGCTAGTATTCAGTCACAGGGGAAAACAAGGGAACAAGCAATGAAGGTAAATTTCTAGGTTTTGCTAGGTAAGTCACCAGGTTTTTCTAGGTAGGAAAGAGATTCAACTATCACATGTTGAAGAATAATGAGCCATCTTTAATTGTTTTGGTGAGGCATCCTTCAATCTAAAACACTGTCTTTACCTTAAGGGAGATGTTTGGAGACCAGATTGCTCTTAGTGTTGTCTGTATCCCATTATTCCTGTTTGATGCTGCTGTGGGAATTGCCATCCTTCAGTTAAGGATGATATGTGAACATGAAAAGCTGCTGCACTTGGGGCTACATCTGTTCAGGAGTTTTAAGGCAGATTTGAGCTTCCTTTGTCTGCCACTGCAGCTGGTTGTAAAGCTTTTATCTCTGTTGGCACAACACTGAAGCAGGGGAGTGAGTTTTGCAGGGAGGTTGGGCATGTTAGGCAGACTCAGCTCTGTGCTTTTCTGCCTCCTTGCAGCCAGCACAACACACACAGACTGTGCATCCACTCACAGCGACTGTGGCACAGCTTTGGCTGTCACAGGAGCCTTCACCTGGCAGGGAGGGGTGTCCCAGGGCCATCTCACTCAGAAGGGCAGTGCCATCAAAGCTGGGATGTCCATTTGACAGGGAGAAGAAACTGAGTTTGTACCTTCCCTCCAACTGTTGCTCTTAAGCTTTCAAGCAAACAGCAAAAATTATTATTTGAATATTTTCTACTAAAAGATATGAATTTGCAAGTAGACATTCTAATCACCATTAGCCAGCTAGGGTGCAGTGCAAACTGCTGGCCTCTTGTGCAGGTTGCACTGATATCCAGTTGTACTTTGGGATTGGAAGGAGGATGTAAGTGAGCTTCTGGTTTTCTCCATGATTTTTAAGTTGATGCTCCTGCCCAGGCAGCTGTGATTCACACAGTTGGCAGCCTTGGGCCTCTGACAGGCAGACTGAGCAAAGCCATGGCCATGTGTTTTTCCAGAGCTCCAGGTCAGTGTGGTTGCTGTGGAGCTGGTCTGCTCAGGACTGGAGTGGGTATAAAAGTGGAACTCTGAGGAACATGAGTTATTGTTCAACACCAGACCAATTCTGTCTCCTCCAAGCTGCAACATGTGAAGGAGTAGGATTTGATCCCCTACTGTGAAGAGGAAAAGGCAAACTAGTGTCTGTCTCTCTGAAATAAATCCAAATGTGGATAGGCCACTGCATATTTTCCGCATTAAAGATAAATTCCTAAAGAAACTATCAAATATTTTGTCACAGGACTTCTGCAATACACCAGTGGATATCAGTAGCCATCAATTCTTAGCAGCATAATCCTGGCATCTGAATTAACAGTTTCATTTTGCTTAATTCTGTTCTGCTTGAGCCAGAAAGACATTAATATACCACTTCTTTAGGCATGCACTAGTCAGTGTAAGCATGATTCTAGGTCAGTGTTGCCTGCTGCCATTATACTTGATTTTTTTTTTAAGCTCCAGCTGGTGAAAACAGCTGATTACACGACCATGTCGTCATATTTAATTTGTAATTGAAGTTTTAAGTCCTCTAACTGAAGAGATGAGCTTTGAAGAAGTGAGCTGTCAAACACTAAAGGTGGGCATCAAATGTGACTATACAATATCTCATATTTTAGCTCTGTTGGGTAGATTGTAGGGTAGTTTGTGTGCTGCAGGAGATCTCCACATGGACATATAGTGGGAGTAATGTTTTGCTCATAGAATTCTTCTAAAGAAAGATGAAATCCAAGAGATTTTTGAAGTTGTTTCTGGGAGAGATGATTAATTAATAAGGTGGCAAAGAAGATGCCACATGTTGTAGTAGTAAATCATGTGGTGGTGTCAGGACAATGTCCCAACACATGCCTCCCTTGTGAGAGTGCACTTCTCTCTGGTTTCCCAATAATTCATTTACAGCCACGTGAATTGTCCTTCCTGGCAGTTCAGCTGAAGGTGTCACTGCAATGGCCTCCTTTGGTTCATCCCTATCAGGTTCATCTCTCAAGGTACTTTCATTTTAACCTTTTTCATTTTCAGAATTCAGAGTTGCCAGCTCTGCTTTGCTGGCTCAGACAGCGCTGGGGCTGGTCCTTAAAAGAGAATGTTGACCTTCCTGCATGGCTCTTCTGAGCTGCTGGGCTGACTGTGGCCACTTGTCATTCCACACTGAGGTGAATGCACTGGCAAGTGTTGGAATCTATTCATTTTCTGATGTGGCAACTCATCTGTTGTCTCCTGCTGAGGGCACTGGTACCCAGGGACCCGTGGCACCCTCAGAGTTTGGGGGAAGGAAGGAGAGAGCTGAGGTTCATTAATGCTCAGGGAAAAGGGGAGTTTTCACTCTCAGTCTTGTCACCAGTCACTGCAGAGAGAAACCTGCCCAATGTGCTCAGCACAGGATGGGGAGAAGACAGAAGTCTTTTAGGACAGCCTGGCAGCCAGAGCAGTTATCAGCAGAAACTAATGGGGCTGTGAGCAGTGGCTTTGTAAGAGACACAAGGGCTGTGCCCTGGCAGTGCTGAGCACTGAGGGTCACAGCTCTCTCATGATTTCTCTCCCTCTCCCCCCCATGAATTATGGTCCCAGTGACATGGTCTCACTGTCCCCAGTGCTTCCCGCAGTGCAGAGCTGGAAAACAACCGCGTTCCTTTGCATACAAAGTCTGTTGTGTCAGTCTCTTGGTATCTCTAGATGTCCAAACTAGTCTGTCCTCTAGGTCTGGCTGATACTTGGAAATATTTAGGATGATAGAAAATATTTACAAAAGGGCATTAGCAGATTAAACTGAACAAGGCATAGTTTGTTTATAATGCTATTCCAAAATGGAAAGCCTACAGAAAGATGATGGATTAAAGGTTAAGTGACTGGGGTCTCAACCTGAGTCTTTATTAATCTAGTTGATAGAATTCAAAGAAATTATTTTTGTATTGACAGAATTTAGCGATGTTTTTTTTATGTTCCCTGCCAAGTGATACCTTTTCCCCTACTATAACTCCTCTATCTCTTCTTTTCACTTACAGCTCACTAAAATAAAATAACAATTAAAAACAGCAACAACAAAACTCCTAATCCCAAACACTTGAATCTCTAAGCTTTTTACCATGGCTAATCCTGTTTTGCCAATGCCTTTCAAGGGGTTTGACTCCCCCCTCCACACACACAACGTAAATGTTAGTGATTACTGTTAATGAACTATTTCCTTCAGTACTAGTAGTGGTTAGGGAGAGGCCAACAGATCTCATCATGCCAATCTTTGTCTAAAGCAAAACAGATCTTTCTTATCTTGTGCAAGTAGTTCTCCATCTGGGCAAGCAAGGACAAATTTTAAACATAAGCACACTCTTCTTTTTTCGTTTATTTTGATGGCATAAGTTTCTTTAAAATTAGTACAGCTCTAAAAGAAATGAATGTCATATTAGATGATGTTCCTTTTTACGTCATTTTACCACATTCAACATGTATCTTAGAAGTTTAGCCATGGATTGCAGTTTATAAAATACCATGCCTGAGGAGAACCCAGTGTGAATATATTGAATTGCTTCTGGTACCTGAGGGAGCTTGGCTGTTTGGGCAGAAATGCAGATTTTCCTCTACTGCTGTCTTGTGCCCAGGCAAGGGTCAGCAGTGTTTATACTGCCCCTGAAGATGTAATTAAAGTTCCATAATTTTACCATAAACTGCCCTTAACTTTCACATTTATAACCATTGTGTTTGTAATAGGATTAAATAAAGTTAAGAATCTCTATCTAGCAGCCTTCTCTATTCAAGTAAATTTCTTAAGGTAATTAAAATGACACTATTCTTCTTGTATAAAATATAATCGGAGTCTTGGAGTTCGGTGTTGTTGTGGGAATTCTGTGTTTGCCTTGTGCAGCTGATTATTGCACAGCAGGGCCAGAAAGATGCAAATGGAGGAGCAAATTCAGGACAAAGACCTTGCAATCCCTTAACATTTCTCAGAAAGTGTCTTCTCTGAAAGGGCTGGTGCTGCCATGGAGGGTCCTGGTCAGCATCCAAAAGTGCTGGTATGGATCAGATTGCTTAGCTTTCCTGAATTCCACATTCGCATATTAGTGCTCTCACCCCTGAAACTGGCTTTGATTTCATCACTTATTTTGAAGTCAGATGCTGGTTTTGAAAGCATAAAATTAAGATTTTTTTTTTTTAATTATATGATCAGCCAAGTGAAGGTGGGGGAAACAGCTGCAGTCATTATTACAAATCTTGTTGACTTGTGGGTTGACCATGAGAGTTGTATAAAGAAAAAATAACTGGAAGATTTAGAGAAGTCTCTGGTATTGCATGCATGTTTCTGGTAAATAGTATTAAATTTCTCTGACTCTTCCCAAATTCTGCAACTAACTTGTGTTGTTCAATGTGCCAGGTGATTCTCACTGCCTCTTAACTTATTATAGTAACAAAGTCCTAAATGGGGACTCTTAAAAAAGAGGAAAAAGACTTTTTATGTGGGCAGATAGGACAAGGGGGAACAGTTTCAAACTAAAAGATGAGTGTTGT
The DNA here is from genome assembly GCF_965231275.1 of Zosterops lateralis. NCBI lineage: Eukaryota > Metazoa > Chordata > Aves > Passeriformes > Zosteropidae > Zosterops > Zosterops lateralis. The sequence goes on from NC_139768.1 coordinate 2,105,354, forward strand.
CAAAATTTCAATTAAAATACACGTGTGGAATGCAAGAATACCAAAGGATTTTAGAATCATAGTTAATTTACAGTGAATATCTTTCAATTGGTAACATACATTATATTTAATATTTTGAGAGTAAATTTATTGGTGCATTAAATAGGTCAAAACTTTAATCATAAGTCATAGCAAAATACACATTTGTTGCTTTAAAGTAGTTCAGTGGAATTAGTGAAAGCAGCCTAGATCCCCTCATAAGCTATCTGAAGCTAAGCCAAAAATAGTGGATGTTAATTCCATTTCTATCCTAATCCTTTCTCTGCTTGTCTAACAATTTTCTATATATTCATAGCAGAGTATCTGCCTCAAAAATTCATACTTTCGTATTTGTGTCTTCAGGTGTGAATTTCCTTTGAAATTTCAAATCAAAATCTTTCAGACAGACTCAGAACTTAAAGTAGGTGTTTTCAAGTAAAATTCCTTTCAAGGAATTTGTCCCAGGAGCCATGGGCTGCACACCAGGCTCATTGGGAGCTCTGGCACCTCAGCAGGTCTGTGTCTGCAGTGTTGGGGATCTTCTCAGGGGATTTCTGTGCACCCTGAGCATTCAGTGCCAGCAATGCATGTGTGAAATGCAGACTTTGGGAAGGCTCAAAGCCATAGGAGAATTGTTACAATTATGCTGGTGTGGAACACTGGTCTATCTGAGCAACTTTGTTCAGATGCTGTTGGGAGTAGCTGGTTGGAATATTCTACGTGTCCATGTGTGATGTATGTCACATCAGCCCATGTTTGGTCATGATTTCACCTGCAGTGGGGCAAAAATAAATCTCTTCAGAGTTTTCTGTGGAGGTTTTCTTGCCAGCATCACCCTGAGTGCTGCTTTCAGTGATGTCCCTATATTTGATCTTTCATCCACCTGAATGTGTTGTGTGAGAGGTGACAAATAAGTTTCAAATGCATCATTTCTTTCAGTTACAGAGGCTTCTGCAGCAATGCCCATTGCTACATAAAGAGAGCAAACAGAGGCCTTGGTTTCTATGTACATGTACATATTTGAACACTGCAAACTTTTTAAGAGAGCCCTTCAAACTCCCCACAGCCTTGTATCATTTGTAACAGGATATGTTTGAAGCCTCCTTTCACCTGAGTCTCAATATTTGTGTCTGAGGATTTCCATTAGGAAGTGTTGTTTCATCCAGGTGTGTGTGAGAGCCTTTGCAGGTGTTATGTTTTAAAGAGATTAAATGTAAGGTTTTCACCCTGTAGGCAGCTATTGCTCTGGTGTTTAATCCTCTTGACTCCTTTGAACCCTGTGTGGCAGACTATACTCCTGCTGAAGTGGCTGCAGGAGAGGTAAGGTGTATGGAGGGTGGGAAATCACCTTTTTTCTGCATACAGTCCAAATGGAGCAAACCCTGTGCTAGAGGATATTGCTGCTGGTCACAGGTCCCTGCTGCACAACCCACAATGAGAATTTTTGTGAGAATGTGATGGAAATTAGTATTATTTTTTAATGTTGTCATGCTAAATTTAATTTTGTTATGGAAGACAGCAAAAACAAGTGGATTTCAGGTGATGGGAAAATGGCAACCTGTTAGCCTGGGGAAGTTAACAATGGAAATGGAATTACAAGCACTGATAGCTGCCTGGGTCAGCTGTAGAGCTCTTGGCAGAGGGAGCAAAAGGCATGTTCTTATCAGTTACATTGGTACATGACTCTTGAAGCCTGTAAATATCACATTAAAAGGATCACATATGAGAAGCTTCTCACTGAGAGGGTTGACTGTGAGCCCTTGCAGCCACCGTGTCCTTGATGGTAAGAATGAACTTCCCTGTTACATTTACAGAGTGCCTTTGTTCACCATGTGTATGGACCTTTCCTGTTCCACACATTCATTTTTATTTTAGTGACATTGTGCAGGTTTCTGTCAGACCTGCTAAGGGGGCAGAGTGCATAGGGTGTATCCAAGGGAAAGTTGACCAAAATGAGAAATTCTGGCTTTCACTCTCTACATCTGCACAACAAAATATTTGGTAGTACTTGGTCTGGAAGCAATGCACAAATACTCTGTGCATTTTCTTTCTGCTCAATACAGTGAGTTCTTGTAGAAAATGCATTTATGTATTTGTGTGTGTGGGTAGATATAGATAAATGAGGTATTAAAAAAACTTTAGTTGTCCAAATGTTGCAACACCTCTGTGACACCAAGGCAATATGTGTAGTCAGTCAGTGGAATATCTGATTCAATCAGCAAAAATGGAATGCTAAATCTGGTGAGCTTCAAAATCTTCAATCACAACTCCCCTTAGATGTGGAACTGCTAACTTAAGTGTTAATAACATAAAGGGTACTGCACCAACTGGTAGATACAAGAGTTTTCTAAAAATAGAAATGACTGAGTGCACTATAGAAAGGGACAGAAGAACTGCAAGACTTTGGGTAAAGATTTTCTTGTTTTGCTCTTACCCGGCCTCTGGTGCCAGCGTGAACCTGTGGATTTGCAAAGGTGAGCAGCCCAAGAGCCCAGAGCATCCATCCTTAACAGAGACAGTGCTGAGGTGCAGATTCTCCTTACAGAGAAAGGGGGATTTCACCCCCAGCCTTTCACTGGATTGATCTTTGCAGCCACCTCCCGTGGTGTCAGAGGTCTGGAGTGCTGCCCAGTGTTATTTGTTCTGGGAACACTGGCAGTGACCCCGCACTGGCCTGGCAGAGGTCATTTCCTTGGGTTTTGTGTCATCTCTGCCACAGGGGGTCAAAACAGCTTTGTCTTTACCTACTGTACACTCAGGAAAACTGTGGACTAAAACAGGGATCTTATTGTAACATGGAATATCAAGAAGGTTCTTAGGAAAGGTATGGGGAAAAGGGAGAACTTCTTCAGTTGTTCCAGCTTTGAGGTTTAGAAGCTCCATCAGTGACTGGAAAACTTCTGAAATGATGATGTCAGGAGACTAAAAATGATTTTATTTTGTTTTGTTTTGACAATACATAATTGTATTGCAAATAATATAATTGGCCTAATGACCACTGTGGTGAAAAGCTTTCTAGTTTGAAAATACTTACGTCTTTATTTAAGTGACATGACATCACTGGGTGTCCCAAAAATGGCTCCAGTGAATTTGGGGAGATGGTACATGATAATGTTGAGATAGTTATTGGTAAAAGGTAGAAACCAAGGAGGATTTTTTTCCTTTTGTATTTTATGAATTGGAAAAAAAAAAACCCACCAGAATTTCAAAAATCCTGGGTTTAATTTAGGGAAAAACTTTTTGGGGAAAGCAAAAATGGAAACTGACTGGTCTGAGTACACTAGGACTAGAGTACAGTGCTTTTTAAAAAGTACTTGTGAACTGTGAAAGGCAAGAAGGCCAAGCAGAAGGTCAGTAGACATTATAGTTTCCAGTACATTTATTTCCTACTTAAATAGTTTTTTTTCTTTTCCACCATTTGTTGCAGATCTCTTTTTTGCCATGTCGTCTGACAGCCACCAGCTCCACACCCATTCCTACCAGGACTCTCTAAGTTCTTGTCACAGTCTCTTGAATGTCAACAGTCACCCCCTATCCAAGAGCTCCTCAAATCTGACCTGTATTGGGCACTCGAGGAGTTTAGAAGAAAGGCAAAACAAACAGGAGCTGAAGAAAAGCCACAGCAGCACCATCTGCCATGTCCTGGAAAACAGGAGTGATGAAAGGAGTGTGCAGAGTCCTGCGTGGTTGTCCTCACAGCCTGGGATGACAGGACTTGGATCAGATGTCCAAACCATAAATGACCATTCAGAGGGCAGAACTAAGAATATAAACCATGTTCTTGTCACTGAACAGTCCTCAGCATCCTGGGGAGGGGAGGACACTAGGATGTGTGTCAAGAGCAGCACTGTTGAGAATGTTTCTTCAGGCTGCTTTGTTCACCAGCAAGGCATGTATGAAATGGAAGAATCAGGAACTGCCCTTCAGAGAAGCCACTCAGACCTCACCTGCAGCTGCAAACAGCAGACTTATGTCACTCACATAGAAACCAGTGCTACTCACTCCAGCCTCATCTCTTCTGGTTGCAGGCATGACCTGCCAACGGCTAGGATGTCTTTCCAAACGCAGAGATACGGATCAGAAACAAATGAAAATACATCCCACTATCAAAACCTTGTGACTCATCTTCCTAGAGACCAGCAAGTCCCCACGAATACATTTGACAGTGGCAATATTCCACGGAACACTACTGTTTACACAGACCCCGGCATGTTTCACGGTGCCGTTCTAGGACCCCACATGCCTGGAAATGGTTTTCCAAACAGGACAATGTTCAATCAAGCCCCTGGGATTATTCATAGTGGTTTAACTTACGGTAATATCCCAAACTCTGCGTACTCCCCCCTGGTGATGACTGTTCACAACAACTCCTCGGGGCCCTGCAGTCTCCGGCAGGATGCCCTGAAGGCAGATGCCACTGTCCCTGCCTATTGCCACTCCCTGCCCATCCCATCCATCCAGCTCATCCCACGGCTGGCCTGCTCCGTCAGCGAGACAGGGAAACAGCAGGCAGCACCTGGCTACTTGCATTCCTTTTCTGCTTCAGACATTCTGACGTATCCTAAGCTGGTGTCTTCAGTAAGCGAATCAGGCCTGGATGCCAAGAAAATCCTGAAGTGCTGTAACGTTCCTGGAGAGCAGCTGCAATCTGCTCAGCAGGAGCAGGGAACTCCTCCAGAAGTCAAGGCTGCTGGTGTTGCCCTGAGCAGCCAGCAAGGTGCAGACATGGTGGTGACAACTAAGGATATGTGGACTATGACCTCTATGAATGACATAACCAAAGGCCTGAAAGCACCTCTGGAGCGCAGAGATGCCGAGGTACAAACTCTTCCAACCATGGAATGCAAATCGGTGGCAACGAGCCCAGCAGCTGCAGCAGAAGGTCACTCACATGTGTTCCCAGAGGTGAACCTGGAGCAAGACCTGGAGGCCCCCAAATCTCCAGTCCGTGAAGTGAGATGGGATGATGAAGGAATGACGTGGGAAGTGTATGGGGCATCTGTGGATCCAGAAGTCCTCGGGGTGGCCATTCAAAAACATCTTGAGTTTCAAATAGAACAGTTCCAGACAGAGCCTGCTGAGGCAGCTGAGAAAAGTAATGAGGAGCCACCCCCTGAAAAAACTGCAAAAAAAAGGCCTTTCAGAACAATGATGCATTCCCTGAGATATCCAAGCTGTTGTGCTCGCTCCAGTACTGCAGTGGAGTGAGCACAGCTGGGGGGTGCAGGACAGCTGTGCTGCTTTTAAATTGTACATAAATGCTGACTCTGAGGTGTTAACACAGTGTATGTGGACAGCCCACATCAGGACGAGTTCAGTGATCATCAAATATACATTAAAGCAAGGAAAAGTCCATGGCTGGACCATATAACAGAGAACATAAGGTTATACTTAAATAATGCCATCCAAATGCTCTTCTTGAGTGTGATTAATGTAGCACTGTTTTCTTCTATGTTAGTTTTAAACTGTATTGTAAGGAATGGAACTTCTTTTTTAATGATACATCTTTTTGAAATAATGATGACTTTTTTTCTGTATTTTAATAATTTAGGGTTAGAAAACAAATTTTAAAAATGATGCTTTAATCAAAGTTCTTAGCTTTGAATCACATTCTCTTAAATTGTTTTGGCAGCTGTTTTGCTGTTAATTTAATAATCCTGACTATGAACCCACTTTAACTGTAGACAAAATAACAAACTAGTGTAATGTTCTATGACAAAGAATTGTAACTTTTTTCTACATAACTGTGAAGTAATTTCAGTGTTGCTAGTCTGAACTCTTCCCTTAGCAAACCCATGTACATTTGGAGGACATTCCATCAGCTCTCCAGTTAGTTTGTAGTTATGATAAATTACACTCCAAATATCCAGAACTGATGTTTACCAGGTGATTGACACAAATGTACAGTATTACCAAAGATGACTGATGTAATGTGAATTACTTACTGAATGCTTGTTTTAGAGACCTGAAACAGCAGCTGTTCAGATTAGTCTGTGGCACCACCATGCCCTACAACTCACGAGCAGGTTTGGTTTGCTTATATTAAAAGTAATTTCCAGTGAGTTCTTTTTATGTGCATCTATCCTGAGCAGTGGTGATTTGGCTCTTGCATAAGCCACAGGGGACAGTTTGCACATAACCTTTGCCTGTCTTGTGTTCCCTCTCCAGTCTGACGTCAGGCATCTGCTGAAAGTGAGACCTTGTGTCTTCCCCAAAGGACAGTCCTAAGGTTATTCTCAGTGTCTTGGTCATTTGGGCAGCTTAAAGATTTATTTTCTTCCAAAAACAACTTTGCAAACAAGTTTTCAGTGACAAACCTATTCTGATAGTGTAATGCAGCCATAGTGCAGAGCCTGTTTGAAGTGAAAGGTTTGTCAAGGAAGCTGAGAATACTGTTTCCAGTCTCATATGTGCCTTTGGTGAATGCCTAAGATTCCTGGGGAAACAAGATGTGCAGTGTTTGGGGTTTTTTTATGACAGAGAAGAGAAACATTCATTTCTGTCTCAAAGGACAATCTGCAGTGTCTGAGGACTTACTGCTGTGGCATTATCCACTCTTACCTTATTTAAATGTGTGTGCTTGTGCTTTGTTGATTTGGTTTTTGTTCCAGTAAGTTAGCAGACTGTCTCCATAATCTTCACCTGACATTTGCATATCAAGAGGTGACTAGGACAGCTTTAAACTTCCATCTACAAAACCGTTAAATGTAGGACCTCCTAGCTGGAATGTCCTGTGATGCATTAATTTAATGATGTAGAGTAATTCAATATCAAATTTTCATTCCTGGGCAAAGTGGGATTTAACAGAGCTGGCTCCTGTGAACCTCACCTTGTGTTCAGGAGGCTTCATTCAGACCCTGGGACTTTGGCCTCAAAGAAGTTTGAGCTCAAAATGAGTTTTATACAAACCAAGCGTGAAACCACTGGAATAAAATGCCTTACTCAGGATGCCTCTATAGCTGTGAGCATCTAAGTTCTGATAATGATTCTGGATGTTAAAATTCCTTTTATTGAAGCTTTAATAGGAGTGAGAAAGTAATGAGTAACTAAATGAAAGTACTCTGCTGTTACTTAGAGTTTAGCTAAGCAGTTTCTATCTGAGCTTATTTTATGGTCCAGAATATTGAACATTGATTTTTTCCTTTCTTCAAACATTACACTTTGAGAATTTTAAGCACTATAGTGGTCTAAAGCCTTGTGCTGTCTGTTAGGTTGTCCTTGGTTGTGCAGGAGAACTAAAGATTTGAAAAGTCAAGCTTTAAAATAGCAAGAGTACCTTCCTCCCAACGGCCATTGTAATCCATATTTTATCTGACATGTGGAAAATCTGTATTCTCCTTCCCACCCCTGCCATTCCAAGCACCTCTCCAAAATAATGCCCCCAGCTGTAGGAAGATGATATAATAAGACCAGTATCAAACTGGTCAGAGAGAGTTTGCAGAAAAGACTGGAATAATATGGCCAGGTCCTTTGAATTCTTTGGCTGTTGTGCTATAAAACCTGGAACCATTCTTGTATTTCAGAGTTCTGCTGTCAATTACTTATGGTTTACACATTGGTGTGACTTGCTACTACAGTCCTAAACACTAATTATCATTCCTGGATAAGAAAAATAAATTCCAAGTAAAGGCAAAGGATACCAATGATTTGCAAGTACAGAAAAAGAGATGCTCACTCATTACGGGCATTCTGAAGCTTCACATTATTAATTGGGGTTGATGTTATTAACAGAAAATAGTGTTTATGTTTGAGGAATTCCTACATTTTTGGAAAGGTTTAAAGGACAAGAATACAATGGAAATCTGAGAAAACAACAACCATTCATCTGAATATTAGCTACAGGGATAAAACAAGTTGGTTTACTTGTACGATTGAAGTCTTAGAAAAAGGGCTGTTTGGATTCATTTAGCATTTGGGTTCAATTTTTTTTAAATTGAAATCTAAAAAAAATCAAATGCAGCCATTTTGTATATTAAGTATTCTCTGTTGAAGTAAATATGAGTAAATATCTCTTGTAAATATGAGAACTCTGTTTTTTAATGTTTTCTAACTTAGGAAAACCAAATCCATTACATTCTACTCTCAAATATGAATAAAGTAGCAGGAAAACTCATACACCAGATTTATAACTGAGTGGGTCAATGCTGAACGCAGATGCTTGTCAAGCTAGGATGAAATCAGGGTGTATTATTTTCTCAAGCCCATTGGAAAACCAGTTTATATTTTATCATTCTCCCTCTGCTCCCCAGCCTGAATGCTGAACTGTGAGCAGAACTGGGGCTGCCTTTCCCAGGAATTCTCAGGGAGGGATGCACTGGCACACTGGGTTGTACTTCAAGCCTTTTGTCTCAGGGTGCCTTCTTTACCTTAACATACAGGCACAGTCTCAATTAATGCAGTATTCTGGATATGTTATGTTGTCCCTAGACACTGACTAACATCTCTAGAAGGATTTCATTGTACATTGATACCTGATGGCTGAGATTGATAATGGGCTGAGATGCTTAGCTCAGTGGCTCAGCAAAGATTGAAGGCAATTGACACTAATATCAGTATGCTGTTGAAATAGTTCTGGAAAGGTGTTAGAATAATTCAGTTCATTCTGAATTAGTATTTACTGTTACCATTCCTAGAGGAGAGGCCAAAACCTGTCAAACATTTGACACTGATTATTATCATTGCAGTTTCAATTTGGGATAGTCTTTGGGGTTAAATACTGAAATAGAGTGTATTATCTAAATGCTTCCATAATTAAGTCAGTTATTTTAAAAAAGCCAAAACAACACACTAAACAGTTGCTTAGTCATTGTCACATCAGTTACTATTAAAATTGTTGTATTTATTTATTTGATCCTCACCTGAACATGTTCTGTTTTAGGAACCCCTGTTCCACAGAAAGTCTATCTTCCTTCCAGATGTAGCTTAAGAAAGTTTGTGATGTACAGCTGAGCCAAAAAGCCATACAGAAGAACATTTTTGCACCATCCTCTGAGACAGGGACGAGTGAGAAGAAGAAAAGGCAGTCAGCTGTTTTGTATTGAAATATAACCAGGATGTCCCAAAGAAAAAGAGCACCTCACTGTATGGACAGAGCAATGTATTCCATCCTGATCACTTCTCTGCTTATAGGCAGTAAGAATAATGACAGGCTGGACTAATTGCATTATTGGATAGACATTTAGTCTTTTAAATCCAAAGCAGTAACGACCTGTCTGGAGATGTGCTAAGGTAAGAGGCCTTCTAGAGGGATGTAACTCAGTATTAAAGAACAAATAAGAAAAACAGCATTGCTTTGCTCTAGGAAAAGTAATGTGTGATGAGGTTGGGTTAAAACAGAAGCTGAGAGAGGAGGTGAGATCAAGGGACCACAGTCCACAGAGGGAATAGGGTTAGGTGTCCTCCAGACACTGCTACTGCCCCCTCTCTTAGGAGCTTTTCCAACTGTGAAATTGCAATGTTAATACTTCATTGCCATCTGTTCCTTTCAGACATGTTGAGGTGATTAATTTGTCTTCTTAAGCCCCTTGAAAATGAAAGCAGTTTATTAGTGCTAAGTAATACTGTTAATTGGCAAGAGAGAGAGAGGCAGCATGTGGGTTTATGAGCTGGAAATAAATAATTCTAATCAACTCTCATGTTACCAGTTAAATAACTCAGTGGAATTTGCTGTGTCAGTCTCTCATGTCTTTCCCCTTAAGGGGACTTCAGGGTCTAGGATTGATTTCTAAATTTTATTTCTTTACCCTCCATTCAGAACTATGGAGAATATAATGTTCTATTCAGCTTCCTCCCAAAGCATTGTTATTTACACAGGCCATGAGATCCAGCTGACCCTTGTCAAAGCAGGGGAATCTAATGTGTGCAGAGCCCTGGGCTGCTCGTGTCCACGAGAACTGTGTGTCCTGCAAGTCCCTCATGCCTGCTGAGGAAGGGAGCTGTGGTGCTTTCTTTTGATGCTATAGTTTAGGTCATGTCACTTCCCTGCCTCTCTACGGGAGCAATTCTACAGAGCCATGTGGTTTTAAAGGGAAAGAAATGGGTAAGCTTTGTGGGTGACGTGGATTAGTGAGAATTTTCTTCCTTTTCTTGCTCAGAAAGCAACTTGCAGAGAGCAGTTCTGCCCTGTATGAAAATGGTCGTGCTCCCTTTTCACCTCTGCCAGCTGGAATGAGCATGTCCATTTTCTGTGGGGCAGCACACTAACATAGGCAAAACCAGTCCCATGAAGTTGTTTCTTTCCCAGACTTGGCACACAGTTGCTTGTGGCTTTTACTGCATGTTGAAGGGAATGGTGCAGATCCTTTGCCATGGTCACTTGGATGTCTGGTTTCCATCTTTCCTGAGCTGCAGAAGTGCTGAGCCTTGAGCTGACAGCCATCACATGTACCAGGGCCAATGTGTTCAGATAGCAGAGTACTAAGCTGTAGCTTGTAAGTCTTTGGGAGCATTAATCCTTTCAAATATGTGACCTAAACAGATGTCATCTGTCTTATTATCAGGCTTTCAGTATACTACAGGCTATGCCACTCAGATGGCAAGTGAAGGAAGCTTAGAAAACAAAGGGGAGAGACACGGGCAAGGAAAGGATGCTGCAAACTTCCGTCCCCTTCCAGCCACCTCCTGCTTGTCTACAGGCAGGAACAATGGTGTCACAGGTGTGCTGAAGGGGAGATTTTGTCCCCCGAGGCGTTAAAGGTGGTAGGGCTTAAGGAATGTGGGTCAGGCGCTCCCGTGCGCTCCTGCTGGCCGGGATTACATCCCCGAGCTCCACCTGGTGCTCAGTGCCGGCTCACAGCTCCGCAGGACAGACCCGTTCCTCCTCTCCGGCACCTTCTGGTCTCCGCTCACCTCCGACAATTTTTATTGTAAGGCAGAGACGGCCTCACAGCTTGGGGTGCAGTGAATCCTGCCCGGACACCCTTTTGTGTGTGCTTTCCAGCAGACCTGCTGACAGGCAGCTTTTTGTGGTGCAGGAAAGAACTGTTCAGGCCTGAGTACAGCACCAGACCTGTGCTCTACTGCCCTAACAGCAACTCCAACGGGAGCTGGAGTGTCTGCTCCTTCCCCTGACACAGACACGACACCCTCAGTGACATAACAAGTCAGCCCTTTCTCCTCCCCTGATGGCTTTTTGCAAGCACATTTGCTTACAGTGCCTCTGGTGCTTGTTGTATTGCAAACTGATGCACTCTAGATTGGGACTGGGCAGAAATTCCTGTGTGCAGGTTATTTGAATGCTGTCTTGTGTTTGCATTGTCTGGAAAATCCTAAAAAGGCCACTGCCTTGGAGAATACAATTTTAGAAAAGCTTTTACATTGATTTAAATTCATGGTGTGATGTTATAATTTGTTATGTTGTAATTTCTTCCTTGTTCACACAGTGATTTGTGTTTTCTAGATTTCATGCCTTTTTTCAGCATTAACCTCACTCTAACAGTAGATTGAGGGGTTGATTTACTGTCATGCCCCTGTAACTGCTTTCTTAAAAGGGATCTTGGGAAAAGACAAGGCAAGTGTTTCTGAGAAAGCAGAAGAGACCTGTTTCGATTGTGTGAGGCATGTTGTTCAACACTCTGCTCCCCCACTCAAATGGGAGCAAACCCTGGAGCTGTGATGCAGCTCTTGTGTTCCAAGTCTGCACTATGAGTCCGTCCTTGCTCCAATTTTGATTGGAATGTGTGTGTGCATATATATTGGGGAAGCTGTAAAATGTTTAGTGACCAAAATCACACTGCTGTTTCGCTACAGGCTCAGTGTTTGTGATAAAACAACTTTTCTGAAGCTTTGTAAAAACAATTTTAGTTCAGTTAAAATTGTTTATATACTGTTTACATGCCTGCCTCCCTCTAGTGTGAATTCTTTGGTGCTGTGCCTGTTATTTTTTGCATTGATTGGTTTGGGCCACAGCAAGTAAGAGATTTGTTCATGTCTGTGGTGGGCTCCTAATTCACAAAGCAACCCTCTGCTTCCAGAGGTTCCACCTTTGGTTAGGCTGTCTGGAGAAGCTACAGAGCACCTTCCTGAGAACTTCTTTAAATGAAATACGAGTGTGGAGATAGGTGTAGTTGGTACTTCTGTTCAATGTGAAGTGGGATAGAAGAACAGACAGTTTGCAGAAATGAGAAATCCCTAAACTAGAGAAAGGAAAAAGGTTGCGTGTGATGTGCAGGAAAAGGTTATTAAAACACCTGTTTACAGTCTATATATGAAACTGTTTGTGTGGGAGTTCAAAAACATTCCGTTCCTCTCTGGCACTGAGGTAGCTCGACACAAACAGCAAAGATTCAAGGTGAGTAAATACAGCGCAGAGAGGTCTGAAAGTGCCCTTAAGGGCACAAGTGGCGGCTGCTCGGCTCCTTGGGCAGGCGGGGGCTGAGGCCGCCCCGGGGGCACAGGGAGGCCGGGGATGGATCTGGCCACAGCTGCGGGACACGGTGCCCGGTCACCCCGCCTGGAAGGGGACCAAGGACACACGTCAGGCAGGATACGTGCGAGGGGGGCCATGCACCCGGGCTGGCAGGGACAAGGGAAAATAATCCCTTTCCAGCCGCAGAGCTGGAGGAAACTGGCGATTCCCGCGGGAGCTGCCTGAGGTTTCCTGACGACTCGTCTAGAATTTCATGCTCTGCCTTGGGACTGGCGCTTCTGACGGGAGCAGCCGGCAGCCTGATCTGCCTTGGCTGCACCCGCAGCCTGGGCCGGGCTTGCTGCACTTCCTTATTCCCCCTTTACGGGGCAAGGATGGACTGCTCGGCTGTGCGGCAGCATTGCAGAACAGGGAAATCACATTCTGGGGCATTAACAGAGAAGTTAACACAGCTGATGCCCTTCAGCTCCATTATTGCAGTTGTTGAAAGAGGAACAGTCTGAACAGAAAACAGAAACTTATGGGTTCTTTAAACCCCATAAAATTTGCTCTAAAGCCATTGCACCAGAGAATATTCTTCAAGTTGTTTATGGTTTGAGTGGTGCCCAGTAGTACAGTTCTGCAGACCTGTACCTAAGAAACACAGAAAAAGCTTCCAGTTCTCTATCAAACCTCACAGTTTCCAGGGGATGGGAAGGGACAAATCTCTCCCTGGTCTTCATTCCCACACTGCAGATGAGCAAGGAAGAATGTCTGGGAGTGTGACAAGGGAGTCATTATACACTTTTGCCAAATCAAGGAAAGATGGGCTTTATGCTGCAGAACTATAAATGGGATTTCCATTCAGCAAGAAATAGCACTGAATCTTGGGTATAGGTGTGTATTGTGTGGTGTCACACACTTCAGAAAGGAAAAGCTGCAGGGTTTTATCCTCATTAACTGTTTCTGATGTGTATTTAGATCCCTTTTATGCATCCAAAACACTTTTCTTCATGTTCTGGTTGGGAGCTTATTGTGAACACGGATACACAGTTTTATCCATCACTGAGGAACTGCCCACTACGTCTCCATCTTTGCTGCTGTTTTAACATGGACAGATCATCCTGTTTATTTTCCCATAAAACTGCATCTCTACCCAACCTTTTGCCTCTATTTTAGTAAATCACCAATTGGCCTTTTGCTTAAACTGATGTAATTTCAATTTTCTTTCTCTGATCTGCTATGCAGGTTTGTGTAAAAAGGCACATCTGGCATGGTAAAAAAGTGTGGCTGAGGGAGGAGCAGTGACTGCCACAAGGGGTGGGAGGAAAGAGACCATTAAAAGCTGCATGTGGTTCCTTACTCTTGATATTCCTTTAGGAGTAAGACAGAAGATGTATCCAAAGAGCAAATCCTCATAGGAAGGCATGACCTTCACCACAATGAATCCACACAGAAAGTGGACTGTGTGAAGCAACTCTACCTACAAAACCACACTCAGGCAATCTGGATTATGATGCTGCCTTGGTCAAGCCTGTGGAAGATGTGACAGAAATTTGTCATTGTCTGCTGTGCCTGCTGGCCCAGGAGAGGCAGCTTGCTTTCCTCGGGAGAGTCCTGCTGGGTAACTGCACGGGGGAACACAACAGGTACACGAGCACTCCTGCTTTTCCAGGGTCAGGCAGGGTTGGTATTATTTTTCCTCTTAAATCCAAGTGCCCAGAGGAGGATTATATAACACACCCTGTGTCTCGTCTGTGTTTGGACAAGGACGCCAAATACCTGAAATGTCTGTTCCTAGGGTAACAGCACATCTGGGATTAGGTGGCTGACTTCTACTTTCTCTTATGTTAGCACTGAATCATTTGTACTTGTAACCACGAGTAAGGTCCTGTTCAGAAGAACGGCTCCTTGGTCTGTGCCCAGAGGAGGAAACGTATAGGAAATTGTGACTCAGCTACCACAGGTACTCAGCTACTGAGATTACCACTTGAAGTCCTTTCTGCATGGAGTCCCCACACATTCTCTGTTAAACTTAAATGCTGTAAACACACCTACGAAAGGCAGCACTACACAAATGTGCTGGCCAGGTGGTCTCAGAAAGGCTGGAATCATACAGAATGACAGAATAGTCTGTGTTGGAAAGAATCGTGGAGTCCAAGTGCTGAATGCCCCCCACAGGGATCAAACTCACATCCTCGGCGTTATCGGCCCCCAGCTCTGGCCAGCTGAGCTCATCTCCCTGGCCCTGTTATAAATGAAACAGCCAGATTTGAAAAATAAAATAAAATAACAAGGTTTATTTTGGAGTAACAATAAATTTGGAAAGCCACGATAAAAAGACAGCCTCGACCCTGGGATCGAGACCGGATGAACGTAGGGACAGGCCTCTATCCTTCACCGTTCGCAAATCACATCACCAAAAGTCCGGCTTTTATACAAAGGCTAGATCCTTTGTCCACTATTCTGGGATGATGTATTATTGAGTTTTTCTTTTGAGGCAGTCCCACTCCTGAACAGGTTTTTGGGCAGAGTTGGTGAGTTGATTTTTTTTTCCTGGAAGGTTGCATTGTGTGGATCGAGTCGCTGAGTCTTATTTGGTTTTGCTCTTCCTCGATTAATCGTCGTCAATGGCTCATCTCCAGGACCGGGAACTTTCTTTCAGGTGTTGATTTCCATTATTCTCTTGCTGGAGACACCCAGCCTGGAATGCAAGCCTAGTTTTCGCAGGACTAGTGCTTGTTCATTATTTTATTTATATTTTATTTCAGCACACATTATCAAATGCAGTACATTCCCTATAACATCCCTGACCAGATAAAGCGCACGGGTAAGGAGCAGTAACCTTTACCCAGCTGGAAAGATCCTTTTCCCAGCTGGAAAGCGGGACGGCAATACCGAGAGCTGTTCTGCTGTGCCTCACGCTTGGGGAAAGGAAAACCCAAAACCTGTACTGTGGAGAGCCAAACCAAGCCTGGTGGTACTCTGGGAAATTTCCAGCGGACATGCAAAAGACCCAAACCGATGACCCGCCTCACGATACACGCTGTGTGCCCCGAGAGTTTGCCGTGCCGGGTCAGTTTGCTGTACCCTGATTCCCGGATTTTGGCCGCCGGGAGGAGCGGGAGGAACAGACCCTCCCTCAGCGTTCCCTCATCGATCCCCCAGCGCCCCCTCACTGATCCCTCATCGATCTCTCACTGATCCCTCAGCGCTTCCTTAGCGCTCCCTTATCGACCCCTCAGCGCTCCCTCACTGATCCCTCAGCGCTCCCTCAGCGCGCCCTCATCGCTCCCTTGCTGATCCCTCAGCGCTCCCTCAGTTCTCCTTCAGTTCTCCCTCACTGATCCCTCAGTTCTCCCTCAGTTCTCCCTCATTGATCTCTCATCGATCCCTCAGCGCCCCCTCACTGATCCCTCAAGCGCCCCCTCAGCGCTCCGTCCTCATCGCTCCCTCAGCTCTCCCTCATCGATCCCTCACTGATCCCTCAGCGCTCCCCCAGTGCCCCCTCAGCGCTCCCTCATCGATCCCTCACTGATCCCTCAGCACTCCCTCAGCGCCCCCTCATTGATCCCTCATCGATCCCTCACTGATGCCTCAGTGCTCCCTCAGCGCCTCCTCAGCGCTCCCTCAGGGATCTCTCAGCGCGCCCTCATCGCTCCCTCACCGATCGATCCCTCAGTGCCCCCTCACTGATCCCTCATCGATCCCTCACTGATCCCTCATCGATCCCTCACTGATCCCTCACTGATCCCTCAGCGCCCCCTCACTGATCCCTCATCGATCCCTCACTGATATCCCTCACTGATCCCTCAGCGCCCCCTCACTGATCCCTCATCGATCCCTCACTGATATCCCTCACTGATCCCTCATCGATCCCTCACTGATATCCCTCACTGATCCCTCAGCGCGGCCGCAGCCGCTCCGCCGCGCCGGCAGGGGGCGCGTGGGCCGGCGGGTCTCGCGAGAGCGCGCGAGGCGGGGCGGAGCGGAGGGAGCGGAGCGGCGGGCGCGCGGCCGGCGGTGAGGGAGCGGCGGGGCCGGCGGGGCACAGGGAGACATCCGGGGGGATCCCACAGCAAAATCCCGCCAGCAATACCGTAAGGAATCCCCTAAAGGAATCCCGTCAGGCGGCCCGTGCCGCGGTGCGGGGGCCTGCCCCAGGCAGCCCGAGTCGGTGAGGTCGGGGGGAAATGGACGCTCCGCGGCGCAGGGCTCGGACGGGCCGCGGAAAAGGGATTTTGTACCGATCTCGGCTCTCCCTGGCCCGGACAGGTTGTGCCGCGAGCGCTCCGAAAGCCTCATTCCTGCTGGCAAAGGCAGAGTCTTTTGTTACAGCTGCCCTTCTCGGGTGTTATATAAGCTGTAAATATCTGGGTTAGGCATGGTCGGGGTTGTGTTGGTTGGAAGTTTTGTCAGAGCTGTGCTGTTCGATGCTGGTGAGTGCTGTGAGCCAGAGCTTTCGGAGGTTTGCTAGGCATTCTGACAGCTTTAAACTCGCTGTTTATGGCTGAGATTAAAGAAAAAAGCTGACAGAGGAGCAGGGTTGCCTTCCTTTGAGACTTAGGATAGGGTGTACAGTCAGGGGAGCAGAAAAAAGCTGTCAGCCGTGTAAGAACCACTGATTATCACACTACGAGTACATAACACTGGATGAATGGATGTGCAGAGAGCGTGGCATTGGTGTCTTTGGGGCCCTGTGCTCCAGGCAGAACCAGGGGCTTGTCACTTGTTTTCCGAACTGGTTTTAAGTGCACTAGTCTGGAGGATGTGTTGTAATGTGCGATCTGTGTTAAGCGTGTGTCTTCCCCACTCTGGGGTATCTTCTTTGGTATTGTCAGTAATTACAGCATAGAGATTTCAGGCCTTCATATTCAGATACTTCGCGATTTCAGTTATACGCTTTAGTGCATAAAATATGTATTTATGATAGGTGGAATAAAATGATCAGACTTCTTCACAGCTGCCCAGCTCTTGTGATGAGAGTGTCTCAGCACAAGTGCTTTGTGCACTCACTGGGCTGTTTTGGGGCTAAAACAGGCAGAAAAAACTTGTTCAAGTTTTTCTCTTACTCAAAACTGAGAAAGGTTTTGTTGGTTTTTATTTTTTTTCCCTGCACATTGTTTGTTACTTAAAAACAGGGTGTTATATACTTGTTTTGGAGTAAAATAATTTCCCCAGCAGGAGCTCCATACGGATACTGGATTTTAATGCTGATGCTGCACTGTACAAAGTGCTTGTTTTGTTGGATATAAATGGGAAGTTCCAGATTCGGCTCGTGTACTTAGAGTACTTCACTGCCTGACCGCAAGTCCCACATACCTAATTTGGGAGGGCTCCTCAAGAGGAACTACTGTTTTTTGGTGGAGTTAGATGGAAATCCACGGGAATTTCAGTTCAAACAAGCCAGCTGGTTTAAAGCCACATAAAGACAGGTCAGAGGGGCCTTTGGAGCAGCCTGGTCCCGCCAAATGAAAGAAATAATTCCACATTTATAAATAGAGCCTGTTCAATGGGAGGCTTCGTTCCCTTCAGAGGCTTTTCCCCAGCAAAGGCTCCGCACAGCCCTGTATTTGAGATGGTTTTTCCACACCCATGTGAAATGGAAAACAATGCTCTTCCCAAGGTCAGCTGGGATGGTTGTGCCGAGAGTGAAAAGCTGGTAGAACCGGTTTCTTGCCGGCCTGTTTGCAGACTGCAGAAAGAGCCAAGGTTCCTCCCCAGCCACCAGATACTTAATTAAAAGCTTAAAATTACGTTTGTCCAGCGGTTTCTGACCTGTGGGAATTAACATCTCAGGAGTGGAGTGTAGGAGCCGGGAGGTTGCACAGAGAACCTGTGACAGGAGTTGGAGCTGCAGGGTAACATCTCTCCAGTGAGCCAAAAGTCTTCCTGTAAAAACGGCTAGTTATTTTGCTCTTAGGAACAAGAATATCATGAGATGCTTCCCAAGGTCCTTTCCAGCCATTCCGTGTGCTTTCCTCAGCTGTGCGTGTGAAATTGTGGAAGCAAGAGTCGATACACAAGCCTTGTGTGTGTGTGATTTTGGTCCTTCCAAGGGCTGACTCGCATCCGGGCGGGCTCAGTGTCAGGATTTGTGGCACATGGCAGGCTCCGTGCTGGCTGGGGAGTGTGATAGGTGTAGAATCATTTATTGCTGGGCTGTGCACGGCCAGGGACGGAAGGCTGGGCTCGGCAGCTGCCTCTGCTCGCAGCTCTTTCTCTCTGGCTGCCGCATCCGCGCCGGATCCGCTTTGTCGTTGCGTGAAGGCGGCGCATCGCCACATTTCCTGAAATTGCAAGAAACAGCGGTTTTGTTGCAAAACGCTGAGGTTTGGCGGTTTGAAGCGCTAGTTGGATATTTGCAGGCACTCGTTGTTGGGGCTGAGCGGGGCCGGGGGGTGGTCGCGGCCCGGGCCCGCCCCGGCGCTGCGGACGTGCGGCTCGGCCGGGCCGGGCCGGGCCGGGGCGGGGCGCGGGCTGGGCCTCACCGATAAGGCTTCGAGCCGAGCCGGGGCTTGGAGCCTTATTTGCAGCCTTGGGAACATTCCGGAGGCCGTGCCTGCGGATGGAAGCCGCGTTATAAAAAGGCGATCGCGGGATTACTTCCTTAAGCGCGGAAAGTAAGTGCGAGCTCCTCTGTTGGGGGTGCGCATCCCGCGAGGGGAATAGCGGGGACCGATGGGGACCCCCGTGGGCTGGAAACTGTTTGATGACACGGAAATGGCCGGGGCAGCTGCTGACGTGTTGCAGCCGTGTGTCTTCCTGCAGAAGGAATTGTGTTTTGTTACTGTCGAGTCCAAGTGTGTGATCGCGGGTGCTCCAGAGAACGCGACCTGAAAACGTCTTAAATTCTCTGTGCTGTTTGGGAGTAACCGGAAAGCAAGGAAATCGGTGCTTGTCTCCGCTTAATTTTGTAAGAGGCTCATGGAAATTGAAAAGAAGGGTGGTGGATTGGCTCTCATGCTCAGCGTGTGAGTTTTACTGCGTTATTCGTGACAAAGCCTGGGAACAGCCATTTTAACAGGAGCTGGCTGGAGGGAGGCAGCATTCATTCCATCTATACATTCTGGAGTGAGGCTCTTGCAGTCATCGAAAAAAGGAAAAGCAACAAACAGCAGTTCCAGAGGTCATTAGAGAAGCCTGTGTAAGCTTCTTGAATTTAATTGTGCCATTAGGAAGTTGCTAATACAGAGTGTGATAAAGTAGGTTAACATAATTATCACAAGAGTTAAGTATATTATTTATTGTGTGAGTAAATATGGTAGTTTTATTTAGCCTTTCAGACCTTGACTGTTGTTATGTAAAAATATAAAAAATTAAACAGTAACCAATGTGATTTTTAAAATTTGCTTTTGAGTATATGATAGTTTTTAAGGTATCTAATAATCCTTGTTTTCTTGGCTGGGTATATTGTCATCTACCTGCTAGATCACATCTGAGAACTAGGGCTGCCACACTGTTGGCTCCTGCTTCCTGTAGGTTGTACGTGAGAGCTGAAAAGTGACATAAACTCTCTAGGGCGTGTTGTGAGAAAAAGCTTATCTTTTATTGAGCATTGCTGGCATGGTGAAGATCATGAAACCTTACAGAAGTGAACCTGTGAACAGCGAGGGTGTGCAAATACCAGGGCAAAACTGGGGGTCAGAGCACAGCTTGGAGAATGATGTATTTTGGACTTTTGCACCCTCTGATTTGGTGCAAAATAACATAAGCTTAAAGATTACATTTGAGGTCTCTTCTCTTGTATTTGTTTCAGGGTTTTTTTTCTTTTTTAAGTTTTTTTCTTTTGAGTTCCTAGAAGATGAGGTGTTGTGTGCAGGGTCTTGGGGTGGTGTCTGTGCCTTATATCCGGAGGCTCTGGAGGGACAGGAAACCCTCCCGTGGTGTTGAGGGAACTGAGGGAGGTGCAGCCACTGCTCCTGCCCCACAGAGAATGTTTCTTTGTCTGTCACCTTCCACTTAAAAGCCACTCTCAGCCCTCTCCTGTGTGAAACACGTACTTTTATATCTGTCTTTTATATATCTTGGCTGTAGAAGGAGTTTTGAGTTGCAGTTTTTTGTGATTGTGGGGTTTGGAAATTGCAGACTAAGTAGCTGCTTGGTAAGAGAAGCTCATGGTTGTCTTGTTGTATTCAAAACTACTTTCAGTTCTCTTCAGAGCAGTGGTAAAATCTGTGACATTTTAGGTTGTCACACATGTGTGCTTTAAATCTGCTGGGAATTTCCATAGCTGTCATTGCTGAGGATTTGTTTTAAATAAAACAAATACTATGGATGTTTAGTGCTTCAGGAATCCCATGAAACTTGACAGGAGAATTCAAACTCTCCCATAAAAAAATAACCCATTGTTTAGGAAAAGTGCTTACACTGATCCTTCCCATTTTTACTAAAAATCCATACTATCTTTCCCCCCTTACTTGCAGAATCCTTACCAGTATAACTGCTGTAGAAATTTTATATTTGAGCCCCTTTTACTCGAGACTGTGCTGAAGTTAAGTTACCACAGCAGTGACCAGGACAAAATAATGGGTAGCTGTTAAAAGTTCTGGCCTTTGCAGCTTAGTAAAGAGTGATCTTTGTAGCAACATGTGGGTTTTCAGTTGATGAAACTGTATTGGAATTTTCTCATTTATGGGAGCCAGTTCATTTACCTGCAGAGGAAAAAAGGGTGGCTGAAATATTTCCTGCCCCTGGCCAGGCCATTCTCCTCCAGCTCCAGCACTGCTGTTGACCATTATTCCCTGAATCAGCCCCTCAGCTCTGCAGTTTGCTGGCTTGGCATAAAAGCTGGAGGAAGGTGACTGGCAGGAGAGGATTGCCTAAACTCCTGTGGCTGAAGCTGTTGTCAAACATCTGTTGGTTTTCCTGTGATTGTGCAAATTCCGTGGGCTGAGGTGTTTGTTGCTCCTGGAGGAGGGCTTTATCTATGTTTAGAAAACTTGCATCTGTGTAGGGCCTTTTTGTTCACCTTTTCTAGTGAAGTAGAGCAGATGGTTCTTCATATGATGCCCTTCCTCTTCTGTTAAAGAGGAATAGAAACTATTAAGAAATTGCTTTTTCCATTGTGTTTTAGGAACACATCAAGAATGAGTCCACCACAAGATAGAAATAGAAATTCCTGCAGCAGTGAGACTCTGGCAAAGTGCCTTCAAGCAAAGAAGGACTTGGAAACAGCTATATCTGGGATTGTCAAAGCTGAACAGCAGATCAAGGAAAACTGGCGGGAGGTAATTTTAAATTACTCCTTAAAGATTTTTTAATAACTAACATGACTTCAATTAAGCTTTTTATTATTCCAGAATATCTACTATTATCACAGTAGTCTGAAATTTTCCTAGCAATTTGCAAACACATTCTTGTGTCACAACTTTATCAAGGCCATGCCCTTGATAAAGTTACTCCTGTATTACTAGCTCAGGTATGGAGAATTTCCAAAAACTGTTGATTGAAAGATCAAATTGAAAGATCATTATTCTTTGATACCTCTTTAAAGGTATCCTCAGAACTGTTACTGCCCTGAGGCGTGTGGTGCCGTGGGTGACTGTGATGAATTTTTGGGAAATAAATCACTCCAAAAATACCAGAGCAGTTAGCAATGAGTGAGGCAGGTGTGTGCTCACTGTGCCGGGCACTGGAGCAGGAACGGTGTGTGTTCCCTGGCAGGTCAAGGCCAAGATCCACAGCCACATCAGCCGGCAGCTGGAGTGCCTGCGCAGCCGCGAGGTGTGGCTCTTCGAGCAGGTGGATCTCATCCAGCAGCTCAAGGAGGAGGCCCTGCAGCAGCAGGCACAGCAGCTCTACTGGGTAAGCCTTGCCTGGCACTCGCTGCACTGGTATTTTCAGGCAAACGTCATTCTTGCAAGTGTTGGCTCAGTTTTAAAGCTGGAAGCTGAAACAGTGACGTGTGTTTTGTCTTCCGTGCAGTACTTGGGACAGTTCAATTGCCTTATTCATCAGCTGGAACGTTCCTACAGCAACGAGCTGGCAAACCAGATTTCACTCTGCCTGGAGAGGTAAATACGTTTTATGATTCAAGTTAACACACTACGAATTGAATCTGACTTTTCATTCTAGTAGAATTAATAATAGATCTCACCGTTCCTACATTTGTAATAGTTCCTAAAAATAAGAACTTTAAAGCAGTCTTCTGAGGTGATAAACCAGGACTATAATGAGCAGGAGAGGTACTCATTTATACAGATTATTTCAAATACTAGTTGTTGATGAGAGTTGAAATAAGAAGGTGAACCTTGTGTTCTGCTGGCAATTTATTCTGTTCTTGCTTTGTAGATAATCATTTCTTTCTTATATGCCCTATCAAAAGTCTCTTTGTTACCTAATTACTGCCAAGGAGCTTGAAAGCCTTTTTCTGAAATAATGGACTGACTTCCAAAACAGGACAGATTAAAAAGATTGTAATGTTTTTTTTTTCTTTCTGTACCTATTACCTTACTCTTTCAGACTGGGAAGTCTCACACTTAAGCCTGAAGAGTCTTCCATCCTGAATTTCGAGGCTGACACATCTTTCCTTCGCCAAGCTATTACCTCATTTGGTTCCATTAAAACGATGGTAAGCAGCAGGACTTCCCTGGGGTGGAATACTTGCCTCAAAGACTTCTTTTTTTTTTTTTTTCAGTAGTCCAATATATTCCAAGTGATATTTTTGCTTTTAGTGGCAGCTTGAATAGATCCTGTGCATGAGTCATATAATTTCAGCTGTATAATAAATACACAGAGGTTTATTAATTATTGCATGTAGTTTTCACTGGGTTTAGTTATGTACATGTAATCAAGTGTATTTTGGCAGAGGCTGAGGGAATGACTACTCATTCCTACCCCATGCCAGAACATTTGTTACTGTTCTCTTTAGATAGCAATACTTAAAACATTTTAGATGCTTTCTATGATAAAAGTATTTTGGGATTCTTATGTAAGCAGCATATTTCCTGTATTATTGGAGACAATTCTGTTAAAGGAAGCAGACTCAAGGAAGTATTTTCATAGTCAATCTTTCTGCATTCTGTTTATAAATGTTGAGAACATTGTTAGTCATAAACCACTGAACATTTGTAATTATGCTTTACTTCTGCTTTATTGTGGAATTTGTCCAGCTTCTAAACTGGACAAAACCAAGATTGAAACTAATTTTAACTTTCCTTTCAGCAAACCTCAGAGAGAGAGAATGCTTCTCCCTGGTTCCCAGGGCAGAACTGTGCCCTGATGAACTGTGAGCAGGTAAGATTGACCCGTGTGTGAGTGTTTAATTGCATTAGAGGGAAGAGGAGAACTCAGGCACGTTATGTGAGATTGAGTGATGGCTTGTGTTTGCCAAGATGCTCGAGTAGCCAGCAGCAGTGGCTGTGGTGAGCAGAATGATCTGATACTGCAGCTGCTCCAGGAATAGACAAGCAAGAATAAAATGTAAAATGTGGAGTATGTGGAGTGACTGACAGGAGTTTTTAATTGAACGTTCCTCAATATTGGAACTATCCAATTCCTATGGGTTTATTGGTAATTAGAGGAGGCTGTTTCTCCTTTTGGTGCAGACACAGTGCTGCCTGCTGCATGGCTGTGCTGCTGCTGAGCCCAGATGGCTGAGCAGCCCCTCAGCAGAGCCCCCTCTCTCTCTCTCCCCCAGCAGGCGCCGTGCGGGACGGTGAGCGCCGCGCTGGCCGACTGGTTACTGGGAGGCAGGCCCGTGTCTGTGCGCCAGGCCCCCTACGTCCCCAGCACCAACCTCGAGGAGTGGGTCACCCAGAAATGTGTGTCAGAGCCCAGCCAGGTAACCCTTGGTGCACTAACCTGCTTTGGAACAGAGGGGAGAGCACAGTGTCTGATTGCGAGCAGAATATGCTGGGAATTCAGTCTTCATTCTGCCTCATGTTCCACTGATGCTTTGGCACTTACTAACTGCATGCAAACAGTTACTGAACACTGCCTTTGAGTTTTAATAGAGGTATTTCAATGTGTCTTTACTAGGATTTGAATTCTTCCAAAGTCTGCTATTTTGAGCAAGCCTGGGGAAATCTGAAGGATTTGGAGAACTGGCTCCTGCACAATCAGCAGCGTGATGTTCCTGGGAAAACGGATTCCCCTGGTCGCAAGGACTCCACCTCTACTCTCAGCTCATCCTTTTCCACTATTGAAAAGGTGGAGGAATTAGAATCCCTTGGACAGGAAGAGATGGACCTTTCTGACTGGCTGCTTACTCCTGACACAGAGAATGGAAGTACTGCTTCAGATGAGAAGTGGAAGAATGAATTTAAACCTTTTAGGGAAGAATGCAATTTGAATGATTGGCTCCTCAAAGCTGAAACGTGTACCAGTTGTCGTGGCAGCCAGAGCAGAAGTGTGGAAATTGAGAACCTGGGAAATCTGAAGTGCCTGAACGAGCATCTTGATGGAAAGAAATCACCCACTACACCTGCTGTAAATGCTTGGCTCCTTCAGCATCCTCAGCCCCCCTTTAAAGTGGAAGATGTGTGCAAAGCTAATGATCTGTGTGCCAGCTTTTCAGAATGCGTGTGTGATGAAAACTGTGGAAAAGAGGCTCTTTGCAAATGGCTTCTGAAGAAAGATGGGAAGGACAAAAACGGAGTTCCTGTCAGCCAGAGAGATGTACCAGCCCCTGAGCACGAGAAGACCAAGTTTGCTGCCAGTTCCTGGCTCAGCCCTGCACAGCAGCTCCCAGGAGAACCCCTGAGTGCAGAGAAAGCAGATTATTCAGCAGAGATCGCAGAACCCTGGAAAGCATTGCTGGAGAGGCCCCTGACAAGCTGGCTGGCCAAGGCCGAGCACAAAGCAGAAAGCACAGAGGAAAAGGAGAGTCGGGAAAAAGCAGACAAGAGTTTCAAGAGTCCTTTCCTAGACCTCTTGGCTCCATTCCACCTCCCCTTAAATGTAAACAGTTGGGTGTTGACTTCAAGTGACCTAGAAAACGCCAACCCGCCTCCAGTGGAAGATAAATGGCTTCTGCGCAAGAAAGCACAAGTGAGCAGAAGTTTCTGATACTTTGTGTCTCCTGTGCCAGGTTTATTGCTTTACTGAATTTAATGACTCCATTCTCTTCCAAAGTCGTAGCTCTTCTGGATAATACTGACTGCAAGTTTTTAGGTTTCTTGGCTCTTTTAATGTTTTCACAATTGTTATTACTTAGTGCTAAACAAGTTAATGTGTTATACTAAACGAAGAAAGCATTAATCTCAAAGACTCAAAAATCAGTTTTGTTTTGAACACTTTTTTACAGAATTTGAATACACATCAGAATGTATTTATGTTCAGGGTTGGTAATTAAGATGACTTCTCTTTCAGGACTTTGGCCTCCCTACAGTTTGCGACCTTTTTGCCTGTATGAAACTCAGTGGAGATAATGAAAAGTGGCTGTATCGGTCTCCTCTACAGGTAGGATACAGATTATGTTAGAACAGCTGAGCCTAATCATAACTTGGGAGTACAGAACACAGACACTGGCAGCTAATAGTCATCATCAATTCTTTAACCTGTAACAATCCTTCATTTATCAGCGCAGTAATTTCCTCCCCATAGACCTTTTTAGCAGCTTGGACCATTTCCTTTGTTATTATTCCTCTTCTTGATCGCAGGCCAGGGAGGGAATCACTTCTGTTCTTGTGTAAATCTCTCAACTGATCGACACTTGGTAACTCTGATTGTAACTAAGATATGGAATTATTGTGTTAATCTCCAGGCAGCTTCTTTCTTACCTTAGTAATGGATTTCTTCATTCTGATGGTAGCTCTTTGTTGTTGTTTTTGAAATGATTGAAAATGGCCCTTAGCAGGAGTATTTCAAACCCTAAAAGGCAGTATACACACTTCTAGGAGGAATGTTAATATCACTTCTTTCCAAGGGTACCTTACAGTTGTTTTTTTTTCCAAAGTGTTGCTGTTTATCAGAGAGAATAACCCTATTTTAAATTTGTTTAGATGTGAAGAACTGGAAGTGTTGAAATCATCCCCTTCCTGCTATGAGTTGCACATCATGATGAGTGACTGCAGCCAGCTGAGTGCTTGTGTTTTGTGTTTGGCCGTCTGCTTTCTCTTCTAAAATTATAACAAAAAGAAAGATTCCTTACCTAACAGAGTTATGGTGCAGAAGATCCCTTTTCGTTGTCATTAATTCTGAAATGTAAACCCACTGACCACAAGCAGTCTGATGCTTTAGAGGTGTTAGCAAATCTGTATCTATTATGGGAATACAAGGATCTTTAACGGGTTGTCACTTCAAGTGTGTTGAAGCCAGTGCAGGTATAAAGCAGAATCTTCCTGGTGCTGTGGAATGTCCACCTCTGACAGTGACTGCAGAAGTGCTGCTGTTCCTTTCAGCTGCTACAGCTTTGTCATGAGTTGGGTTCCAGCTGACTTAGGCTGTACTTGCAAGGAATTTGTTTTATGGAGCAGTTGCTCAATTCGGAGGTTTCATTTGCATCTTGTGTTGGTGCATTTCCCAGCTAAATATGTGAAATCCAGACTTGGAGAAATCCATGGATTTATGGGACCTAACAAGTGACAGGAGGATTGGTAACTAACTTTAAATAAAAACTCCTGTTATTTTGAGCCTTTCAGAGAACAGGGTAGGGTGTTAATTTTCATGCACCAGTAGCTCAGACCCTACTGTGTCCCCAGCATTTACAAACTATTTGAATGTCACTGAAAAAGCTGTAAAATGAAACGTGTGTTTCTGTTAGTTCTAGATAATTCATAATGAATTTTTATCGACTAAACCACTGGAAAGCAGGCATCTTAGCCACAAATTATTTCAAGGTAATATTTGGGGAATTAGATGCCTTCAGCAGATTGATGTCGTGCTGTTTAATTGGGAAACACTGAATTGGCAAACTGTGGCTCCCAGTGATGCAGTTTAAAGGTATTTAATCTGTGGTTTCCATGTGATTATGTTTGTGAAAGTGGGGTCCAGTAACTGGGACCTTCCTGAAGCTGTGGACATAACACGAGCAATACCTCTTCAGATATTCAGCCTTTGGAGCCTCAGGAACGAGTGCAAGGACGTTACATGGAAACTTGGATCATGCCTGCCAGGCTCCAGGGAAAAACTGTGAAGTTCCATAGTTTCTGGTGCAGCTTCTACTCACTTAAATTGCTCTAAATAACTATGAAAACAGGCCCCCCTTCTCCCCATCCCTGCAGCCTGCCTGGGAATAAAAGTGATTTGAGTTCTTCACAACCCTGTAGAAAACAAATTATTACCGAGATCCGACCGTGGTGTCACTTTGCAGTGTGAACACATTCCTGTCTGATCGATCCTGTGCATTCATTTGAGTTTTTAGTCTGAGAAGGGGAAACTGCACATCTGAAACCAGACCCTGAAAGGGCTGAACATCAGCAAAACACTTGAGGCTTTTGTACTTTCATAGCCAGGGCTCTCTGCTGGAGGCAGAGAGGTGGTTTGGGAGTTCACTTTCCCCTTCACTGTCCTCGTTGCTGCATGAGAAGACTGCACTGTGACTAACTCCAGTAACAGCCTGATGTGATTAGCAGTTGAACTTAATGAAGGTGATTGACGTGCAGCCCACCTCTTCCAATTAATTCCATGTAGTCGTCATTGTGTGCTACTTTGTCAGTTCATTATGAGCCTTTTAAAACTTGGGGGTATGTATTCCTTTACTCAACTGACTTGTTGTCACTAATTGATATTTATGTAAAACATTGATTAGTCTTTTCCATTAAAAAATTAATTGCAAACCTAAGTGTGTGTTATGTGTCATTTACAAGGTGGTCAACAGAAACTGCTGTGGAACGTGTCCAGTTTGCCTGTCTGGAAGGTGCTGCAGTTGTGCTTCCATCCCAATGGGATTAATGTGCTTTAGTTCATTTCACCCCTTCCTCGGGGTGTGCTGAGCTCCAGAGCAGGGAAACTCCTGTCCAGGAGTGTCAGTGTGAGCCCCTGGACACGCAGCTGGTGTCCCTCAGTCACCTGGGCTGTGCTCAGCTGTTGGAAGAAAACAGACTTGGACAAAATGACCCATTTGCTTCTTACCACTCTTGAATACTTAATGAGGATTCATGGATTTTTAGTAGTGTTTGGTCTTCTTCTTCCATGGCTGGAAAACGTCTGTGCTCTGGCTGTGCAGTTGTTTGAGCATCAGCCTCCCTGCATGCCTGGTTCCTCCACTGAGCATTTCCCAGTATTTAAACTGCAGCCTGCCTTGTTCATTAGGAGAGCTTTTACAGGTGGGCCTGGCAGCCTTCCAACCATGATACCTTAAATTTCATGTGTGCACACACTTTTTTTTTAAGTAGACTGGAAGTTCTTTGTTAGAAGCAGTCACATGCAGAACTCCTGGATTATGGCTTTCAAAGACAGGGAAAAAGTACTTCAAAATTATCCCAAGACAAGGAGAACAGAGTAGCAGGAAGAGGATGCTGTTCATGGGTTCTCAAAGGGCTGCAGAAATTTCTTAGAACAAGAGTGATGCCCTGTACTGAGGAATGCTTCCTTCCCTCCCACACCTCCCTGGAGCAGGGTGGCCACAGCCCCTTCAGCTCCTTGTCCTCAGAGCAGCTGTGGAGTGAGTGGGGCAGGGCAGGGAGAGAGGGGGGCTGACAGAGGGGAAATTCCTGTGAGGAACAGAGTAGGCATTAATCATGCTGGGAAAGTACCAAAAAGGGTTGGGGTACCCTCTGGTGTCCCTGCACTGGCTGGCATTGAACAGCACAGACCAATACTCAGAGTGCACAAAGCTCCACTTAAAACGTACCAGTTTCCTATCTAGAATTTATTAAGCACAGGGGTAACCTTCTGTTAAAAGCGTACAAAAGGATTTCCCCCCTCCTTTTGAAGTCCCAGATTAGATCACAGGAAACAGACTATGAACACAGGATTGTTTTTCTGCCCTAACAGACATTTGCCTCCTGTTCTCAGAAGCTGCTTCTGCTTCAGGGTACTCAAGATTTCCACCCTAAGTAGGGATTTTTCAACGAATTCCTCTAACTGTAAGAGAAGTCACCTGCTGTCAGGGAATGGTGTAAGCAGATTTGCCTTTCTGTTCCAAACACTAAGCAGAACCAGCTTAAGAAGACTCAATTTTTCCAATTTCCAATTAAAATTTTCCAATTTTACCGGCTGTCTCAGCTTCCTCACTTGATGCCACGAGTGCCTTGGATCTCTCAGCAGAGACATCACAACTGGCACCAAAACCCCACTTCACCAGGACAGTCAAGGTCTCCCACGCTCACATTTATGTAATACTGAATGGGAGGGCTCTAACTTGAGCCAAATCCTGTTTTCAACTTGATTTTACATCCTTTTATTCCTATAAAAAGTTCAGTAACTTGGATATATTTTTGGACACAATTTAAAGTAGCAACTTCATACTGATTGCCAGTAAACTGTGAACACAGTTATGTCATGACACAGAATATTTTAAACACATTCTCTGTATTGTATTGTACAATTCACCTTCCTCACTGCTGCCTCTGGGCTGGTTGTGCTTCATAGCTCGAGCTACAGATCACTCCACATACAAACAGATAATGAACCAAAACTTTTAACAGCTGTAACACAGCTATTCCAGAAAAATGCTCTCAGCTCTGCCCTTGAGGCGAGCAGTTCCAGGAAATCTGAGCACACAGCAGACCAGATAACAAGCTAAGTTGTTCAAGAGCCAGCCTAGCCTTAAAGTTGTGCTAACTATGACCTTGAAAAGGCTTTTTTCTATATTATTTATCTCCAGGGTACCTGAAGAAGGGAATACATTTGTTAAACTTCATGGTTTATCCACTTCAATTAGGGCAGACAGTTCCTGGGTCACATTCTAGTCCTGAAAAAGTCTTTAGAAAACCTAAGATACATTGCAGGGTTCCTGACATTTAAAAAGCCACCCCTGCCCCCCATCAGCCCCCAAGGCAGTTCTCAATCCTTCATCCAGCGTGGTCAAGAGTGCAGGAACACGAGTCCAAGCAATGGTGACCAGGAAACATGCAAGGGAGGAACTCACTGAGGCCAGTGGGGAGAGGAAAAGCTCAGGAGAAAGTGCAAGTGTTTTCCTGATGTCCCATGTGGCAGCACTGTGCAGATGAAGCCCAGGTCACCCCTCTGCAGCCTGCAAGTGGGGGACAGGTTTTTTTCTTGTGGTACAGCCCTCAAAAAATGCATGCTAGGAAGGAAGTCCAGCACTGACATCACAGCAGTAACATGCAGGGCACTATGCAATTGTGGAACTTAAAAGGCTTAACAAAAACCAGCATTGACACAGGGAGTGAGAAAAGGCCTGTTTCCCTTATGCTTCTTTAAGTGCTGGCATAAAGTATCTAGTTTGACCTGGTATCCAAGCAAAGCTAATTGGGTTCACCTGTGAGGGCTCCTTCGCTGGAGCACTTGCTCTATAAAAAGCTGGTCTCAGGGGTTATTTCCTGCTAATGAGGGTTCTAAGCAAAGTGGATTTCTTCTTGGGGAAATGTAAGAGCTACCACCTTCCCTTTGCTGCTTTTTGTTTTTATTGTGCTGTATACAATGTAATTATTAAGAGCTATTTCAGTAGCAAAAACTCAAATGTAAACTTGGTTTGCATTAAGTTGTCTGCTGACCAGTAAGTTACCTGTTTTTCCCTTGCTCTGGCTTCCCTGTATTCAGACCTCTTTAATAATTCATCTCTTTAATTATTTAAACGTGGAAAAAATGAGCTGTTATACAGTAACTCTAATTACTGAACTATTTCCCAACTTATTGTTTAATTTATCTGCAAATGATGCTTGGTTCATGGTTTAACACTGGAGAATGTGTAGGTTCATCACATTTCTGCCAATAACCTATGAATGGTATTTCAGGCAAAAACTTTTTTGCTAATTAAGTCCTGTAATAGGTAATGAGTGCAGTCTTTATACTGTTTTCTAATTGTTGGCTAAATGGGTTCTGAGATACTGGACCACCCAAACGTCTTGGTAATCCACTGGCAGCTGTTCTGCAACAGCAACTCTATTTCATCCATGAACAATCAGGTCCTTATTTGTTAGAGCAAATAAAGGAGTGAAGACAAACCCTGCTATGGCTTACCATAACCTCCCATCAGAAGATGATCAGCCTGCTTGTCCACTTTCCCTCACCCACCAACTCCCCCACAATTTTCATCACACTGGTCCTTTAAAATGAATCCATAAATTGGTCACTGGATGCAGCACACTTTTGTAGCAGGAAGAGCAAAGGATAGAAATGGTATTGAGTAAGTACCACCCTTTTTATTCTGATGATGTCCCTTTTGCTAGCTTGCCTCGTGCTGTCAGAACAGCAAGCCCTGCTGGGGCTGTGCTGCCAGGCTGGCAGGGAGTGCTCTGGGGACAGAGCCTGCAGGCACCCAGTGAACCTGGCAGCGAGCAGGAGCAGCACTGGGGGCCCAGCAGGCCTGGGGAGCCTGGCAGGGAGGCTCTGCCTCGGTGGCCGCTCCGTTCACTCGCAGGTCCAACAAATATTGTTGCCTCTCCAGCAGCTGGTGGCAGGAAGGGCCAGTCCAGCTACACGGTGTCAAGAAGTTCCTCCCAGCACAGCTTCCATTGGTTTTCACACTAATTGTAAATTAAATAGCAAGGGGCACCAGATAGGTCTGACAAGTGATTTGATTGGTGACTAAGCAAGCGTGTCCTTGCCCTGCTCACAGGGACTGCCGGGCCAGGGAGCCCTTCATGTGCTCCCAGTTGTTGTACAGGGCGTAGAGGCCGGTCAGCGTCAGCCCCGCGATCCCGCCGCGCGCTATCCCGCGCACGCCGCCTGCAAAACAGAACAGGGCAGGTGGTTAGTGCTGCTTCAGGAAAGGGTCAGTCAACAGCAGCTGCCAGTGAGCTGTTAAAATCCAGAGGCATCTTAATGAACAGTCCTTTCTTGAGTAACTCTCCAGAAAGAATCCCTGTGTTTTTATTATCTTCCTCTCAAACCTGCTGCCAGGCTCGTGGTCACTCATTCCTGATCCTGACACTAATTCCTCTCAAAGTGTGTTAGCACTACAGCTTCAGGGAACCACCAAGGAGCACTGGAAGCCAAGATGGCTTTTCCCAAGCCTTACTTAATCTATTTGATCTGTCCTTATTACATTTGTCTTTACAGTTAGACATGCTCTCCTCCTGTGACAAAATCCAGGTTTTCAATTATGATGATTAGCTCTGGGCAGAAGGAGAAGAGGCAGGAGGGAAACAAGTGAACAAAACAGCAGCTGATAAGGACATGACATTGGGTTCCAGAGATTCATTAGGGCCATCATGCAAAACCTATCACTGCTTTTGTGTCTTTGGAATTTTAAAACTTTTCAATAAAAAAACAGGAAGTAGATGCAAGGGATTAACTGGCAGGTATTTACTGTGGTGTACATTGAACAGCTTTCTTTATTACTTTATTAATAATCATAATTATCAACTTGCAATGGTAAAATTGAGTCACACAAGTGATTAAAGTCTTAAGGTGCTGGTGAGCACTTTAGTGTAAGGCAGAAATATAGGGCAAGTTTGGCTGCAGGTACTGCACCTGGCTGGAGCAGGTGAACTCCATCCTACCTCCAGTCCATCCAAGTGAGGACTGGGCTGTAGAGGGGCAAAGGAGAAACTTCTGTTGCCTTTACTGAACAGCAAAACTCTTCTGTGCCTTGGCAGAGCTCCCTGAATGCATTATAAATGTACAGAACACCTGGGAGTATGACCCTCAATGCTAGGAAAACTTCAGTGAGTTTGTTTCTGCAATGTTTATCATTGCAGCTGAACCAAGGTAGATAATGTGTACAGTGTATAGAACAAGGCCAGTTTCTGCTGACGGCAAGATAAAAAACCCTGCCTGCTTTATTGGAGAATCTGGAAGTGCAGCTCAGGTACCTGAAACTTGAAAGCAAATGTATCTCAGTAATCAGAGAGATTGTGTTTGGGTTTTTTTTCTTTCCATTAAGGGTCATAAAGTTGTCTCACAGAATTGCCTTTAGGCTTTTAGTGAGGCAAGAAGCTGTTGGCATCAACTAGGCTGACCCTGTGTTACCAGGTTAAAAGGGTTTCACTGGAGTTGTTAAACCTCCCTGTACTGCCCAGGAATGCAATGAAACCAAGAAGCTGCAGAAGTGGGACTTGGCATTAGAAGCCATGTCTACCCACAGTCTCTGGAAATTTCATTGCCAGACCAGCTGTGAAAATTAGAGTTTTTTAGGGTATAAGGCTGAGTTCACTGCTGGAACTGTTGAGAATTCAACAACTCTAAGAAAAGCCCTACTGGGTATGATCTATGTGCCTAAATCAGCATTTAGGAAAGCAAATGTAGATGTTTGTGTTTGTTAATTGATCCTGAATTTGTTGCACAAAAAGCTTTTCATATGAAGGGCTTGCAGCTGGGTACACAAAACTAACCATGTGCAAGCACTGTCTGGCAAAAAGCCACAGGTGAAATTTAAAGGACACTTTGTACAAAACAAGTATCTGTAAAAATACTGACTCCTCATTCCTGCTGGGGTAAATGAATACAACATTAGAGGCCAATTTTCTGCTCTTCATATCAGGATTCAAGAGATCACAGCAGGAACTCCCAAAGGGGGCTCATGACCATCAGGTGTATGAGGAAATGTGGAACATCCCTGCAGAATGCAATGCACTACAGAACTGTGACCATTCCTGTAGTCTCTTTCCTCACTCCCAGGTTTAATTCTTCTCCTTTCTTCTTAAAATCCCATTCTTCCCATGCAAGAGCAGGTAGCTGAAGGATGATCAAGCCTGACTCCAGATTCTGTGAAGTCAGGGTTCTACAAGAAAGGTCAACTTTAATTCAGATGGCTGAATTAAAGATGAGCCATTTTATAGCATCCACATAAGAGGACTTGAGATGTGCTGCTCCTACCACAACAAATATTGGTGTTCTCATGTGCTGAGCCAGCCAGGCAGCTCTGAAACCAGTGGCAAAAGTCAACCACAGGGCCCAAAGCCATCTGTGGGCCTGCAGACAACTTAGGGACGTTGCTGGAGATGTTTCATGAACAGGGTACTAAACTCGTGCTGTTGGTACAGGTGTGTGACTGAGAGAAAATATAAAAAAAAAACAAGAAGTGTTTC
This sequence comes from Zosterops lateralis, assembly GCF_965231275.1. Classification (NCBI taxonomy): domain Eukaryota; kingdom Metazoa; phylum Chordata; class Aves; order Passeriformes; family Zosteropidae; genus Zosterops; species Zosterops lateralis. The sequence continues at coordinate 2,139,761 of NC_139768.1, forward strand.
TTTACCAGTGTTTCTATGCTGTGCTTCTACTACAGAAAATTAAAAAAAAAAAAAAAAAAAAAAAAAAAAAAAAAAGGGAAAGAAAACTTTCCTTTCCCTAGCTGGTCAACTTTGTGTTTGGGTAAATATGTCCAGGTCTGTGGCAGACTTCAAACAGTAATTCACTTTAGAATGCAGCCCTGTTGCTGGGTGGAAAAATCTTAGGGCCTCTGAGAAAATTAACTTGTTAACAAAAAAAAAAAAAAAAAAAAAAAAAAGTGAACTCCACTCCCATCCCAGCTGTGTTTGCATGATAGAGTATGTTTCCACCCTCCTTTGCAATCACTCTCTGCAAGCCTTTGATACCAGGTCTGCCCTGACAAGCCCTGCTGAAACGTGGCCATGGGCCCCTAATCTTGCACATCCCACTGGAGATAAAGGTTCCAGCTGACTGGCTGGGTGCACGTATTCTGAGATCAGGCACCTTGCACAAGAGTTGAGAACTGCTGTGGCTTTCCAAAGATAGATGGAAAATGGGAAAAATGGGAAATTAGTGATCTGGCTTCAGCTGCTGCACCCTTTCACCACCAGGTATTGTTCCTCTTCTGTGCATTTCCATAGGTTCCAGCTTCCAGTGTGCCATGGCACAGCTCAGCATTCCAACATTCCAACTGCTCTGCATTTCAGCATGGCAGAGCCACCCCTAACACTGAGCTGCTCTGTCCAGTGGGTAAAAACACGAAAACAAAACCTTCCATTTAGAACTTTACTGTCTCTATTTTCAGAATGTTACTTCAATGTCCTGGGATAGTCCTTGGAATACTTAAAGCAAGAACAATCCAACAGCAAGGCATTACAAATACCTTCACCAAAACCTCAGCCCCACATACTTATGCCAAATAAAAGAATAATCTTTAAATTGCAATTAGCTTTCTGTCTTCCAATCTCTCTTGGATACTCTGAATGAAAACAGCTTCTCTTCCTCCAGGGCCTTCAGGAATAAAACTCCTTTTAAATGGTTTAAAGGGCTCAACTCAAGCGTACAAGGCAATCTCAGTCTGGCTCCAAATTCAAGCTCAGTAACCAGACCATCTGAACATCAAGCAGTCATTTGTTTGAACATCTGTGGGTGGCCTGATGTCATTAGAAAATATCAAGAGTTTCCTCCTGTTGCTCCATGGGGTTCATTTCATGAAATCTTGTAAATAGTGAGCAAAGTCCGTGGACACAGAAATTACTGAGGAAACTGATAAACTTCTATTTGGAAACAAGATGTATTCCAGAAAACCACCTTTCATTTTCATTTTGCTGCAGCTAAGGCAGTTTGGTGCTCAGAGTACAGAAACAACAAACCTTAACAGAGGGAACATTTCTTGTAGTTACTGTGCTATGGAGGCTGAATTGGAAAAAAACAGTAGGAATCTACAACTTACTGGTTTGGAAGTACTAGAGCTGTGTAAGTCACTTTGCAAACATGATTAAAACAGCCTCAAAAGGTGTTACCTGTAATGCTGCTTGTACATTGTTCTTATCTCTTCCTTATTTCAGATTCAAAAAAATCCTTTCTCTAAACATGATTTGATTGATAATCCTATAGACTTGTTATGTTCCTCAATAAAGGGGGTTCCTTAATTTCCAAAATGCCTGACAGCCCTAAATGTAAGTGATGACAAGCAAGTTCTTCACTTTTTCCAAATACTGCAGCAAAGATATCCCAGGCTCTACCTGCAGCAATCACTCAAAAGTTCTTTCCCCCTCCCCAGCCAAGAGAAACAAGAAAACTGCCCTGTCTGACCCAAAGAAAAACATGGGATGGGCTCAGATAACAAACTTTTTACAGCTCCAGAAGTTGTCGGCTAACACAACTGCCCTGAACTACCCACTGGATGTCACAAAACTGATCTTTAGCTCCAGCCAGATTTTACTGCTGGCAATTTAGCCCTTCCTAAATCATAACGTATTGACTTTCCAGGGTTGTGTTCTGAGGTCTTAAAATAACAACTGCTACCTTCAGCTATTGCTGGCATGCAGTTCCCTTCTTTTCAGACACACATTATTTTCTGTACACCAAACTATGTAACATCAAAGGCATGAGATGCTGTACCTAGAGTCGGGTTCCTACTGCACAAAAGTAAACAAAGGAATTTAGTTTATCCAAAGGATTAGTTTACTTTTGTTGCTGTTACCCCTAACCTCGAGAAAGGAAAAAAAATCATCCCAGAAAAAGAACATCTACAACCTGTGTCACCCTCAGAGAGGAGGTAAAGATTGGTTAAACTTTTTTTGCTTACTGAAGTCCATCAGGAATTCCAGTGAGAAATTAACTGCTGTCACACCAGGTCAGGCCAAAGTCCCACCTGGCTCAGTATCTTTTCCTGAGTGATCAATCCTGCACACCTGAGGAGTGTAGAGCCTCAGCCAGCTGGACCTTTGTGACAACTGGAATTCTGCATTCTCATGGTGGGAGGGTACAACAGTGGCACAGTGACTATTGGTTTTGTTTGGTGCTTTGTTACTTTCATGATTAATACAAGTCTATGAAAACTAAATAAAGGTGGTCAGTTTAGAAAAGAGGTTGAAAACACATGCAAGGAGGCTAAACATTTGGTTTAAGGTATGTTTGTCCTTTGTAACATTTATCAGAAAAAACATGGCATAATTTCTGCCTCTGCTTAAAACTGAAGAATAAAGAATATTATCTTATAAAATGGAAAAGCCATCCTTGTGGACTTAGCATATCAGACCCCCTTTTAGCAAAACCTGAACTGACTGAGTTGCTGTAACATTTCTATTGCATATGCCACTGGCAGAGGAACCCAAAGGGTTTTCTTCTGTTACCCAAACTGAATGTTCTGGGTAGAAGTGAAGTGGTGAGCTCAAAAAACTGCTCCCATGAAGATGTAAGACTGGTGTAACAAATTAATATGTACTCTTATTGCTGCATTTGGGCTAAAATCAAGTCAGTAATTGTGGCATTAAATTTAAATAAATGTGAAAGCTGGAGATGACTTTGTTCAGATGAATCAAGCAGAATCCTCACATCAGTTTTCCACTCCCAAAAGGTGTCTTTTGACCTAAGCCATGCAATACTGCTGAGATGGAGCCCAGCCCTCACTGCTTTTAATGGGGATTGAACTGCTTCAGTCACTCCAGTGGGACCTTTCAGTGAGTGATGGCACTGCCACTGAACAGAGAGGGGGCTCAATTGCCACTGTCCTCACCTGCAGAGTTTTCAATCCTCTCTTCTCCCACACAAGCTCTATCAAGCAGCTTTACACAAAACTGACAGCCAATGGCTTTAGAACGTGCACATTCTGTTTGACTGCTGCCATTTTGGTAATGATTAACACTTCTGCAAGGACAAATTGTGAAAACTGGGAACCAGTTTGGGGCAACAAATCTCAGCCTTCACAAAGTCTCCCCACTATTTTTTTTTCTTGCCCACTCATCAGATGCTTAATCATTGGTTTCAGATATTGTCTGGGTTTTGCAGTGTACACAGGAGTGGTTTTCAGTGCAGCAGAGCTGCTGATGTGATTCCTCCATCAGTGCTGTGGTTAAGCATGAAGTTATAATAATAAAAGACCTGCCATACATTATCCCATTTCTGCTTAAGTGTGTTCCTGATCTCTTTATAAAGCAGGAATGATGGAAGTGGGAAATCTGAGCCTTTGAACAGCACTGCCTGCAACCTTGTATCCACCCCTTGTGGACTACAGAGCAGCCTGGATTTGCAGTGGCAGGTTTGTGTGAGCTTCCAGCTGACACTAAAATATGGAGATCTGTAACTCAACCTCCTTGACAGCTTTTACATTTTCCTTTCCTTAATGCCAACACATCATGGCATTCCATGTAACACAGGCAATTATTAGACTCTCAATATGTCAGATGTGTGCTGATCTTTTGCATAGTTTAAATATGGTTTAAATATTCAAGGTTTTAAGGTAAATACATACACTGATGCAGTGTTAAGGCAGAACTTTTAAGTTTTACCATACAGAATAAGGAAGGGTGTTGTTTCTCTGCACTGTGGTTCATATGCACAACACACACTTCAAACACAATAATGAATAGAGATTTACTGACTTCATCTGCCTTTGTCAGGGCTGCCATTAGCTCTGCAGATCTCGTGTAACAAAACAAATGTCCCACTGTGCTCTGGTAATAAAAACCTCAGTAGTATCAGATGACTGTGCATGTGACTGGAGTAGTGATCCATGGCTGCACTGTGCCAAAAAAATGTCATGTCACTCATGAAATCCCAAGGAAAAAATGGATTACAGGAGAGTTATGTGCCCTTGCAAAGTTGCAAGTCTCATATTTATGAAAGCTGCTTCAGCCAATTATTTTTGGCTTCAGCTAGTCTAAGCCATCAGGAAAATAGAGTTACTCAAACTGTTTTGCCCCATACATAGAGCAGGCCATAGATATGCTAAAGTACATAGGTTAATTCTTGCATTATCTCAGCCATAAAATGCAGGTGAGTCACGCAGCCAAACATTTACTGAGTTACTTAAAACATAAAACTTTTTTTCCATGAGCTAATGTCAATCTGTGGTACCTAGCAATCCTCTAAAAAAGATGATACCTCCAATTGTTGAGCTTGGAATATGTGTTGACAGCCATTTTAGTGATGAAGCTCAGACCCTCCTGCAAACAATTTAGTTTTAAACTCACCTTAAATCCGTGTTGTTCTCAAATAACCTTGTTTGTTGGTTTTGATCACTATGCAAAGACTAGAATCCTACCACAAGACAACAGTTTTATGAACACCTAAGTAATAATTTCATAAATACACCAATTTCTCAGTGTGTAGGGTCTTTGCAGCTCCAGGTACCACTACCATGTGAATTACTCATCCTCATGCAATCAAAGCTCTGTGTTCTGTGCTTTCCTTCCCTGTCCCCATTCACTTTGGAAGGTATTTCCATCTGCATCCACTCATGGACTTGAGGAACAATTATTTTTGTTTCTGCTACTGCTGAAAACATGTCTAGGAATGAGGTGGGTATGTATTTTATACATATCTGAGGAAATAAATTACTGTTTCTTCAGTATGTATGTGGAGCAGTCAAAATTTGGCTCTCCTGCTTACTGTCAGTCCTGTGTAGTTGCAAGGAATCAAATTAGATTCAGCTGGAGTTTTTTTTTTAGTCCAAGTTTTCCTTAAGTAGCCTTAATTGGGTGTAAAAACTTCTGGGTTAAGGGACATGGAGCTAATGGCCATTTTTACACTGTCAATTGTCAGAGCAGGACAGTATTTAGTAAAAGTAACAAGAATCCTAATAACTAGGATAAGCATAAGAGAAGGAAAAGGAGAAATATTTTGCTACTCTACCAGTGCTTTTGTATAGCATTCCTGTCAAGGTTCCAGCAGCTATGGTATTCAGGTCATCTTCTGCACCTCGTGTTTTTTCAATGATGACTCCAAATGCACTGTAAAGCAGAGCTGGGGGAAAAAAAGAAAAATATTAAAAAAACCTTCCATGGTCTGAGGCCCAAAGCTTAGAATCCAGGCTTGGTGTAGCTATTTAGACTACACTTCTAAAAAACAGACTTTCTGCTTATTTGAAGGGAATCCTCTGCAAAATCCCATCTTTGGAGCTTCTTTTCCAAACCTCTTTCTACAGCTATTAGTATAGCTATTTCTTCTTTCTCAAGCTATAATTTGGTTTTACAGTAGCATTCTTCATTACAGTATGTGCTATAAAGGACTGACTGAAGTTTAAGCCTCCTTTGCTAGTTTGAATTTGTTTGAAAATTCAGGGTTTAAATTTGTACTGGCAGTATCAAACCGTCTTCTGTTGGAGGCCATGAAAGTAAACCCAGCCCTTTCTAGATGGAGAAAATTGCTGTCTGTGTGTGACACTGATGAAATGTGAGTTAAGTTCAGCATTCAGACCATGCTACCAAGAGCTGGAGTACAATGGGCTTTTTTCTTTTAAAAATTACTGTTAGAATGCTTGGGGTTTGACATTTACAGCTGTTTCACCTCTGCTGTGCATGGAATCTTTATCCCCAGAGGGCCTCTTGCTTTGGGATAGCTTTAGGGAGTGTCCTGGAAAGGACTAGAAAGAGAAATAAATGCATGGAGTTTTTAGCATGGATGCATTTATTTATCACTTATACATTTTGATGTAAGGAAAAGCCTCCCTGTCCTGACCCCTCATGATATATTTCATGCTGGCAAAGAACAGTAGAGTATGTTGTAATTTTGAAGTGATAAAGTCAATGCCATTTAATTCATTCTTTGCCTTCCAAGAATTTGAAATCTTTCCTTCTGCTAAAAGGCAGTAAATCCTTTATAAGCAACCATAATAATGTCAATGAGTTAACAGCAGCATTGTTCTCCATCCAGCGCAGGCAAGGGTATTTTAGCTTGTCTTAGCAGCAAGCAGATTAATAATGAGGGAAGGAAAAGCTGAATTCAACATAATTTTTTAAAACAATTCCACACAGATGTTGCCTCTGTTCAGGAACAGAATGACAAAAAATTCTCAGTAGTGACAAAAAGAATCCCAAATATAAAGTTCTGCTTAACTCTGTGCCCTCTATACTATGTTGTATTTTGTAAGAAAAATAACAATTTGTTACTGGAACGCACAAACATTTTCTTGAGTAATCTTTCTTCAAACACAGCTGGAAAAACCTGTTAATGTGTCACTTAAACTGAAACCTTGAACCGCAGTGTGCCTGCATCTCAGTTCTCAGACATGTTTTTGTTAGACTTGGAACAAAAAAAAAAAGAAAAAAATCCAAATAAAAATGCCCCAATAAAACTCAGCAGGCAACATGGATTTCTTATAGAAAAAGTGCCTTTCTTGCTGTGGCTCAGAATCCCACCTCTAACTGTCCCCTCTATATTATGCCTCAAAAGCTAAATTAAATGGCAGCTAATCTGCTGTTCAGAAATAAGACTGAAATAAAATGTCAGAGATGCAACTTGGCCTATTCTTGATGCATTTCTCAAAAGTCAAACATATGTAGACTGGGTTATATCCTCATGTAGTCTCTGATTTAAATATTGCTAAGTTCTACTACAACTCTGTAGGAAAACAAGTTCCATCGTTATTTTTCTTCAAACTAATTTAATCTATTTTGGATTTCTCCTTTTAAAGTTCCTGCATTGGTTTTAATTTTTTAAGATTGCGGAAGACTGTGGGGAGGTAAAAAAATCCGTAATTTCTAGGGCATTAGTTATTTCACTGACTTTTATGAAATAATCTTGTTTTTCTGAGGCAACTGATGTGATTTCATTCCACAGCCCCCTCCCACCCAAACCAAAAGTTCACGGAAGTTTTTTTCTCATACATCAACCTATTGGTCCTTTTCTTTTCTTTTTTTACTAACCCACATTAGTTGTAAGCAACATTTAGGTTGAAAGTCAGTGGTATCATGTGTGATTTTTCTAGCTAATGTACTAGCATTTAAAGGATAAATTTGTGTACTGACTATCACATTTCCATTTCACATAAACGTTTTGTTGACTCTAACAGGAAACAAACATTGCGCAGTTGATTACATGACCACTCAATGCAGGTTATTAAATTATTTCAGAAATATGAAATTATTTTTTTTTTTGCCTTAAGTTGTAATTTAACTGGAATTTATTACCGAGTAACCATTATCTGTAATTTCTAGTTATTTCTGATACAATTAGAGTTTGTTTATAATACAGGGAAAAAAATGGGTTTTAATTAAAGGCTTTTGGCTCCTTATGCTGTGAATCCTATTTTAGCCTTTAATTTCCCTTTTCATGTCTTCTGAAATACCCTCAAGCCCTCAAAGGAAAAAACCTGCATCGTTTCCTGATGGATTTAATAATGAAAATTTAGAGAACACTCCAACTCAGATAATACACAAATACACTTTCCCAACAAATACATCTTAAAATTGATTTCCCTGTGAAGGAATGACTTTACTTACCCAATGATCCCAGAGTGTTAGCCCATAATGCTCCTTGCCTTGTCACCATATTTAGAATTCTATAAAGGAGTTAAAGAGGTGTGAAAATCTTTAGCACTCTATGTTTACATCAAGGCAGTATTTATGACAGTAGGGGTCCTGTGTTTACATTATATATGTGGTTAATAAAACTGCAATGATGAACTAAAAGCTTTTGAAAGCAAATATTCAGTCCTGTCAAGTCTTAAGAAAATCTTTCTCTTTTTCAAGGCAAACTTGAACCCCCCCCAGGATTCAAATATCTTCCTTTCAAATGACTTTCTAACCCAAGTTATCCTTCTTTATGAGGTGACTGCACACAGCTCCTGGAAGAACTGACACACTTATGCAGATTTACCTGGGTAAAAGGTTGTTGGAGTCCAGGGCACATCTCTGGGCACCCTGGAAGGTCACAGACCTGGGCAGAGGGGTCTGGGATCCAAGAAAGAGAGTCTGGGGTCTGTGCAGGGGGGTTTGCCTGGCACAGAGCCCAGGAAGACACAGGCTTTGATTTCAGTCCATTGGAAAAACTCCCAACACAGAGAGGAATTACAAGACACAAATGTGTGACAGACAGTGGTGTAGTTTATCACTGGGTGGAAAATTTTGTAGTTTTGGGATTTTTAGAATGTAGGTGCAGGGGAACAAGATGGAGGAATTAGGGTGGTGCCCTGAGTTCCTCTCCTTCTTCCTCGTCCTCCATCTTCTGATGTGGTGATGGCACAAGGCAGTTTGAGGGGATTGGGTCACAGTAGAAATGACCCTTCTAGTCCAGGCACTGGGCATTGGTATGAAATGGCAAATAATAACCACATAATTATCTGTATAAAAGCAGAGTGACCTCCCATCACGGGGGGAGTCACATTGTGTCTGAGCTGCTGTGAACACCTTGGCCAGCACAGAGAATTGTAAGATAAAATTAATAAACAAGTGAGAAACCAGAGAAAAAACCAAGACCTTGAGACTCCAGTTCATTCTCATGTCAGACTCAAAGACTTCAAAGGGCAGAGGGCAAAAAAGACCCACCAGAACCACCAGGCTGACTCTTGGGAAAAGAAAACCAAACCCAAGAAAATGCCTCCAAGAAAGGCTCTGCTCCTCTCCAAGGACCTTGTGTCAGGAGTGTGGGGATGCCCGAGCAAACCACGTGGGCACTAAAGCAAGTCAGGAAGGAAGAGGCAGCTCCTTACAATCCCACCTGCCCACTCAGCCCCCAGGCAAAGCCCAGAGGTGTCTGTGTGTATGTCTATGTTGTGTAGGCTTCCAGACTAGCACTAAAGAGGAGGAGAGAACCTTTAGTGCGCTCTCAGGGAAGCACAATGTCACCCCTTGCTGGCACCAGCTGCCTCCAGAACGGTGACACCAGCGGCCAGAAGGAATGACTGATCTTTATCTCCCAGCAGTGTAACACCATCCCAGGCACAGGATTGCCCTGGACAGCTGACTACCACTGGAACTTAGCTCAGCATTTTGTGTCTGACACTTTTATTGCTTTATGTTCCTTCTGATTTAGATTTCCATTGTTTTTCCTTTTTTTGTAACTTTCATTAGGACACAGGTCAGTACTGAATATGGTTAGGCAATGAACTAAGCAATAATGGAATGTTTCATTTTGAAACAAGAGCGAAAAAAAATCTAAGAGGCTTATCTTGCCCCCTATCTCCTTAATTACAACCCCACCTTTTAACTTTATATTCATTCTGAATTGATAAGAGAATCAGTAATTCTAACAACCATGGCCTACTGTGAGGTATTTGATGACAAGTGAATAATAGTAAAATTAAAATTCATTGAGAAATAAATCTGTATACATTAAGGATAAATCTGGAGGAAATCTAGCTAAGCAAGTCTGTTCTCTGCACCTGATGAGGGAAAAACAGAACTTAATGCACTGTTGGAAGGTGATGACCTTTGGCAGACCTTTGCCTTGCAGAGCCAGGATAAGAGCAGTGTGTGTGCACTGACTGCCACCTCCTGGGCTTGACCTGCTGAAGTTTGTGCTCAACATCACACCTTTGTCCAACTCTGCTCATTCCAAACCCTGAAATACAATTCTGTTCCTCTAGAGCATTATGAAAAAGTCATAATTATAGTGGTGAATATTTTGATAAAGAAGGGGATGAATATAGAAACAATTTAAAAAGGAACAGAGCCAATATAAACTGTACCAGGAAATATTAAATTCCTCTTCTAAAATTCCCTTGTTCTTCAGTACTCTGGGAGTGAAAATTTCCCATGTTTTCCACTGGTTATTCTGTTCCTCTGGTTTCCAATGTCTCTTTCACTTAGGTTTTTCTTTAATTATGTCTAAGCTACCATTATTTTTAAGAAGAAACATCCTGTTGAAACAAATGTTCCCGTTTTTGCTGTGTTCTTTCAAACAATCAGGTAAGGCAAAAACATGGCAATGTCATTGATCCCATAACCCAGAGCACTCCCCACTGCAATCCCTGCTCAGCAACATGCACCAATGTCATCCCTAATGCAAATCCAGACAGGCCCAGCTCTGCATTTGAATCTTTTCCTGGCTGTGAAAAGCTTGGGAAAGAAGAGAGTCTTGTGCTCAGATGAATTACGGCAAAAAATAGCTCAAAGCAAACACTGTTGCTTCTGGAAGTATTTCTACATATAAAAACACTGCTTTGACTTTGAAGTAGATTTTTAGTAAACATCAAAGTCGTAATTATTTCTCAAATGGTTCAAGTAAACCACAGGACACACCATTTGTGACTAAATAAAAAGCAAAAAAGTTGAACTGAACATCAGTGTAACTAAAAACATGTAATAACTTGATCAGGACCAATATTGACTCCCATTTGTCCCCAGTAAACAAAAAAGGAACCCAAACCATTTATTTTTGCAGTATATTCAGATCTAACCTTGTACAAACTGGAATAAACCACTCTGTCACTAAGAAGTACATTTTTTTTAGATGGGACACTTACTGTACATTTCTAGGTTTTGACCATGCCATATTCTGTGTCTCCTTCAAGCCAAGTCTCAAACCATTCAGTGCACCAAATGCTGCCCCTGGTTGGAATAATATCAGTTATTACTTTTTAAGAAGAAAAAGAATAAACAACACTAGAAGCAAATACTGAGAAAACCACAACCACTCACCTGTCATACAACATCCTCCAATGGTAAAAAAGGCCAGCTCAAATCTGCCCCGAGTTTTGTTGGCTCCTGTGGGCAAGATAAACTCATCTGTGTCCTGGGGGAAAACAAAAACAAAGGCTTTGGTATTTTCCAAGTCTAGTTCAAAATGGTAGCTGTATCAATTTTTTTTTTTCTTTAATCCATGCAATTAAATTAAGATGGATGAGTATTTCTGGAAAATTCTTGCCTGCAGTAGGACAGAGATGGAATATACTATGTGGATCTTGTATTAAGCATGAAAAAGGACTGTAAAAAGTTCAGTTGGCTGAGCATTTTTCCCCCCTCTAGCTGTGCTAACCTTTTATAAATTATATCAGTCAGCCAAGGAACTCATACTGTGTGGGTTGTGGATTGTTGGTTGTTTTTGTATTTAATGACTATTTGCTTAATTATTAATTACATCTTGCAGCAGGCAATACAAGCCATCCAAAAACATTGTTGGAATGTTGGAATTGTTTCTTGTTGTCTCATTACATAGCACTGTCTCCTCACTGAGCAACCCAATCTGATACAATAATGCTTTAAGGAAGTTTCCCACTACTCTGATCCTGCATAAAAATTGCCTTTTTATGAAAAGAGATATTTCCTTGCACTGAAACAAGTAACCTATTTCAAGGATGTGAAAAATGCAAGGAACACACTCAAAACTAGTGATGATCAGGCAGGAAATATGTGAGGTTGGTTAATTTTTTTTACTTATCCATCTTTCATTTTGTCTTCAAGGGACTCACTTGTTCTTGCACATCAGTGGTCTGAAAAGCTAGAGAAATGGCCTAGAGAAACTGGCATATGTGTAGAGAAAAAATGAATTTCTTCAGTAGGAGACACTGAAGATGCCTGAAGATGTTATTGATAAGGTCTCTTTTAAGCTTCTGTGTTTTCCAGTCACAGAATTATCCACCCCTATTTAACTGATACATGATTCCTGTTGCAGGCTCAAGGAAATCCATTCTAAAGGGTTTTACTGGCCCACACTTGACACTGAATATAAATGGCAATACAGAAAAAATAGCTCCTAAAATTGTGAAGTGTTATCAATAAAATGAACTTATAATATGGTTTCTGTCTTCCTTGGAACCAGACAGTTGGAGAAATTCAGTGTTTCAGTGTAAGATTCTCAAGGTTAAGGCTGATTTCCCTGCTGCATTCTGAAAACAGATGGGCTTTAAAACACCAGGAGACCCTCACCTCTCCACATGCACCTTCACAGAAACCCCAACTTTAAAGGCTAATAATTGAAGTTCTTATATTCTGAAATAATATGTCTTTTTCCTTCAGTATTTAGAATCCTAGGAACTGTGGAGACTGTTTAGTGCAGCCCCCATTGTTAAAAGAAGGGTTAGTTAGTGCTGGGCACTCAGAGCCATTCCCATGTTTTGGAATTCTCTAAGGAAGGAGACCCCACAGCTTGTATGGGCAACTTGTTCAGGTAAAAAAAATGGAATTCCCTTTTATTTCAGTGCACTTTGCTATTACTTCAACACACTAGTGGTAAATAAACATGGAGGGCAGTGAAGTGTTACACACAGGCTGCAGCCTCCAGTGTTCCATCAGGAGTATTTTTAGAACTGTATCATGACACTAATGCCAACTCCTTTGCATTTAAAGCAAACCTCTCTTCTGTTTCTAAAATCTCTTAGTACCACACACATTTTGTTCCAAAATCCCTGCTACACTGTTTGTAACACCAACACTTTCTCAGGCAAACTGTACTAACTAAAGAAAACAACTTTAGAGGGTGTTTTTGGAGAAAGTCTAAATAATCTCAGCTTCTTTCTGACCACTCAACAGCAGCAGCCACAGCACTGAACCCACTTCCACCAGAGAGCTGTGGTTTTCTATCCTTCTGGGAATGTTACATTGTACAATCTGGGCTACAGCAGCTTCCAGGGCCCAGAACTGCCTGCAGAGCTTCCACTGACAAAAGAAACAGTGACCCAGGGCACAGAAACAAGGCACAGAGCTCAGCAGATACTCTGCAACTCTTGACCTTCAACTGCCAATTCTACAAAACTTCATGTTCTCAGATACTATGAGCCATATATGTAGAAAAATACTAACTAAATAAAATCATTGACATGCATCCTGATTGGATTAACTGAAACATTTTCAGCTACAGTTAATATTTATGAAAAAGGGAAATATTACTTGATTTATTTTTTTTCCTTATGATGGCCTCATTTTATATTAACTGGTCTTAAGGTGTGCAATTGTGACAGTGACATTATTCTATAGAGAAAAAATGGGAAGTTTTACTTCATCATGGTCTCCCTTCAGCTGGGGAATGAGAGAAGGACAGTGATGTGGAATTGGCAGCTGCTGTGATGGCAAAGCCTCTTATCAGCTGAACACCTCAGTAAACTGATCAAACTTGTCACAGCTCAGAAAACTCATCCCTGCAAAGAGGGAGAGCTCCTGGCTGCTCTTCCTGACTGGAGGGGCTCAGAGAAGGAATGAGCAGTGCCAGGACTCTGTGAGCTGGTGTTGAGCCTCAAGGCAGGGAGGGAGAGCTCATTCCAACAGCAGCAGGCTTGGATTGATTGACACAACAGCCCTACCCATCCTTTTATCAGTGCTCATTTTCTTCTAGATGGCACAGCACTCCAAATTTTATAAGGGACAATACTGAAAAAAATATTTCTCTCCACTGTTCTTCAGTTCAGGACTTGGGTGCAGAGTGCCCAGCACAGCAGGAGGTTTGAGGTGTCCGGGTATGATCATGCAAACACTGAAATGCAGTTCAACACAACAAACACAACCCGCTTTCCCTCTCACCTGTACTAGGTACTTGGGGTCCAAGTTTAAATACGGTGACAAAGGGCTCATCCCAGTTACTAAAAGGAAAAAAACACAGAATGCTTTAATACCAACTTCCGCAGCAAGGAGTCACATCCTGTAAAGCGAAAAAGGGGCAGATCTCACGCGTGGCAGGGAGGAAAACTCTGCCGTGAAGTCGCCCGACCCCTCAACAGGCGGCGGGGGCCGGAGCCGTCCCTTTCCGGGCGGGGAACCGGCGGGGCCGGGCCGAGGCGAGCAGGATGTCCCTGATTGGGACCAGAGCCGGCCCCACACGCGGCCCCCGCCCGGGCCCGGCTCCTCCGCCACCTCGGGATGGGTTTCCCCGGCCTGGCGGCGGCAGAGCCCCCGGGGCCCGTCGTCCCCACACCGGCCCCGCCGCCGCTCCCGCTCCCGGCCGCCCGGCCCTACTGCGGCCGGTGCGCGGACACTGCCCCCCCTGAGCCGGGCCCGCCGGCCTCCCCGGTACTCACGGGGCACCCCGGCCAGGTCGGCGTGCGAGTATCCGAGCCCGCCGGCGCCGAAGAGGCCGCCGAGCCCGGTGCCCTTGGAGTTCCCGCCGCCCTCCATGGCGGCCCCGCGCCCGCCGCCCTCGCCGCCGCCAACGGCTGCCGCAAAGCGCCGCCGTAAAGGGCCGCGAAACGCCGCCCGGCCCCGCTGCTTTGCGGGTCGCCATGGCGACGGGGGAGAGGCGCGCCGGGCGCCATCTTGCCGCCAGCGCCGGGCCCCATTCGCTGCTCGCCGCTGGTTCCCGGCCCCGCCGCGGGTTCCCGGCCCCGGGAAGAGCCCGGAGGATGCGGACGGGCCGAGCCGCTGCCGCAGCGTCGCGCCGTCCCCGGGGGGCGGGTGCTGGCCGGCGCCGGCGGGCAGGGCGGCCCCGCCGAGGATGAGCGCGGGCTGCGGGCGGGAACCCCCGCGCAAGAGAGCCCGGCCCGGCCCCGGCAGCCCCGGCGGCGGCGGCGCCCAGGGAGAGCGGCAGGACGGGCCCGGGGGCGGCTGCAGCTCCGCCACCGCCGTGGGGAATAAAGGTTTGTAGCGGCGGGAGCGGAGCGGGGCTCCTCGAGGAGCGGGGACGGTGCCCGCAGAGCCCGGGCAGCGCCGAACCGGCCCGGGATAGGAGCGCTGCTCCACCCGCCTTGGGCTGGGGCTGGGCAGGAGGAGGTCACCGTGTCCCTCTCAGGGCATCCCTGCTGTGCTGCTGCCGGCGAGGGCCGCCTGTGCCTGTGCACGGAGCCCCCCCGAGCTGCCCCTTTCCTGTCGGGCTGGGATTGTCTCTAATTTCGGGGCACAGAGCCCCCCGGAGCTGTCCCTCCTCCTGGGGCTGGGATTGTCTCTGATTTCTCTGCCCGGTGCCAGCGTGTCCCCCCCCGGTGGTGTGGTCAGCTGGAGACAGCTTGGGGCGCAGGGTCTTTAAACTCCTGGTTTTGTGGTCTATTCTGTGTAAGTTTCCCTTAATAATAGTGCGGGGCATCGGAGAGAGGGGTGAGCTGCTAAAGGTAGAGTGTTCTGTAAGAAAGGGGACAGATACTGCTGGAAAAAAGGCTTTTTGGGGGTTGTGCCGGGCTGTCACACAAAAGCAATGACAGGAGTGATGACAGGAGCTCATATAAGCCCGGGAATGCCAGCCTGGCTCCTCCTGCCCTCCTGTGTAGACAAACTCCCCACGAGCCTTTCTTAGGTTTGTTTTCTATTTGGAGCTAAAGATAATAAATAAAAATTTGATGCACCTCTTTCAGGAATAGAATGGAAGGGGAAAAAGACCCCAAAGAGATTTGCTGTTGAGTTAAACCTCGCTAACCCCTAAGAGGCAACTTTGATAGTTTGGAGTTAAAGGTGTGTGCTCCTACAGAGTAAATGAGAACCTTCTGAAAATGAGGGTGTTCTCCTCAAAGGTAGATTGTAAGGGATGATTTGTCTTATGGGAATGGTTTGGGGAATCTTGAGTAGAAGTAAAGATGCCATTAAAAAAAAAAAAAAAAAAAAGATAGCAAAATCTTGTTGTGTTGTTTGTGCTGAGAATAAGCATGTGTTGTCTTTTTGTTTTCACCACCTTATGATCAGCAAAAAGCCATGCTGGAAGTGTGAAAGTGGTGTGTGTTCTGTTGGTTGGAGGGCTTACATGGCTGCTCAGATGTTGAGGTTCAGTCTAAAGCCATTTTGTTCTTTGGTGCTGCTGCCATCATTTCTATTTATTGTGCTAATGAATAAGTATTTCTTCCTCAGCACAAGTTTACACCTCAAGAGGCAGTCAGCTGCCTTTGAAGAGGTTTATTTGTCCCGTGTTTTAACATGTCTCTTCAAGTTTTAGTGTGGGTTTTTTTTTTTTTTTTCTGGCTGCTTACCTGTAGGCAATTTGGATCAACACTTCAAATGTTAGAAGAAGGTGAAATTTGCCAATCAGAATGACTGTCGGATTTAAATTTAGCGAACCTTTGGAAATAAAAAAACATTTTAGTTCACGGAATCTGTCAGTGTGTGTTTTGTGTCTGAGTGGGGTGAGGTGGGGTGTGTACAAGTGGCTGGTGGTGGTGGCACAGGTGTCCTTGGATTGTGGCCTCCATCCAGCCTGGCTCTGCTCCCTGCTGACCCACTCACACGGTGGCAGCTTTGCACTGCTCTTTGTGCCATTACAGCATCACTGAAAATGATTTCAGTGTTTTCTGGAGATTATTATAAAAACTCTGATCTCCTCTGATTGAGGGTATTTGATAAGCAGCTCTGTAAGAGTGTTCAAGGCCTTGAATGTTATGGAAAGTGTTTATGAAACAATGTCTCTGAAGTTACCTATCCTAAGCCATCTTTGTTACAAGTTACACAACCTCCCTTTGCAGAACCCTGCTGAGACTTCCCGCAGTCAGGATCAGAAGAGCCAGGTCTGATTTACACCTTTTGAAGTTCTGCAGAACTATTGTTCAGTCAGGTAGTCCAGCTGTTCCTCACCCAGCTGAGAGCAGCCAGCAAACACCTTTCACAGTCAGCAGGGACAGGGAGATCCTTCTCTTGGCAAATGGAAAGAAAGGGACTTGAAGCCAGTTGCCAGATTTGCAGAATATCTTTAAATAACAACAACAAAACTAAGCACCCCTTATACTAATAAAGACTGTTTTCCAGTTTTGAAAGAATTGCTGTGAATTTTTTCTCTCCATTCCCCCCCAAGTCTCTGCATAGTTATATCATGTTGCTGCTCTCCTGAAAGCTTGTCTGAGCTGCAGCAACCCACAGATAAGACTGGAACTGTGTTGTTGGTAATAAATCTGAAGAAATTGAATCCTTCATTTTGTTGCTGTGTGGGAGAGTAATTGAAAAGCTTTTCAAACTGTTTGTGAATGGAGGAGAAAGGAAAAAGTTATTTTTTGAGTGCTTGTCACTTCTAGTGTGTGCTATGGTTATATCGAGCCTTATGTTTCACAGTATGCTACATACAAATAAAGTTCTTGGATGGGTCCTCAAAGATGCCTTTGTTGTTTTTTCTTTTTTGATTTTAAGTTATGTCATGTTGCCTTTTCATTCCAAAATTCAGCAGAAGCTTTTGGGGCTCACTGTGGTGGTGATTAAAGGTAATGATGAGAGCTAGAAAGTTCAAGTTTCTTTGGGTTTATTTTTGAATTCTACACATACTTTTAACCTTTTAACTGTATTTAAAAAAAAGATTGGATGAAACAAATCCCACCACACACCATGCCTGGAATTTATAAAGATTATTACAAAACCTTCAACTGCTGGGTAATGCAAATTAAATATTGCATCACAGGTAGTTTTAGTACTACTAGTGTCTGGATGCTCCCTATGGCAGAGATGCTAATGAGGCTTAATTGGAGGTGTTTTTATCTTCACCCAGTACAAGTTATCTCTTTCATATGCAATGATGTTGCAGTTTTATCATGTCTCATGTAATAACTGAACTGTGGTTTTGCAGTTTGTAAACAGCGGACAATTACCAGCTGGTTGGAGAATAAAGGACCCAAGACAACGGAGTCCAAAAGGTAAAAAGCACAACATAAACCTGTTCAAAAGTTGTGTTCTGTGAGGAGAACTGGTGGGAGCTACAAGTGCAGTTGGCTAAATGGAGGCAGCCCCATTTCTGCTTCTTTCCTTACCTTGGCACATCCTCTTGAGTAACAGATACTTTCCCTACAAACAGCTGACTCCCCACACATCCTCTCTAAACACCTAAGCCCAGACTTATTGCTGACAGAGATTCCTGAGGCACATCACTGTTCAGGTGAATAAATACATCTGCTCCTGCAAAACAAATTATGGGAGCCTGGAGCAAGGGAAGGCAGAGTGGGAGTGATGCTTCCAGTGGCAGCCCAACACTGGATCAGTTTATTTGTGATATCAGACTATGTCTTTGGTCAAGTTCTGCTTTCACTTTTGTTTGACATAGATTTGTACTGATAGTCCTGTGGCCAACTCACTGTTTTGTTGTTAATTTACAGAAAAAAATCTGTTTTGGTTTGTCTCATTGGACTGCAATTGTAGTTTAAACATATGCAGCTTGATTTAATTACAGCCAGAATTTACAGGTGCACTGAGGTTTTTTTAATGAAAGATATTACGAATTTTTGCTGCTGGATGGTATCAGGTAAAGTTTGATATTTTTGGCTAATGTGGTCTGTCAGGAGAAGTGGTTGCAAGGCTGCCTAAAGTTATACTCCAAAGAATTTAACTGTCTGGTGCAGAGGAATATCAGATATTATTTTTCTGTTGTTGCAGTTGTAAGTGTGCTGGTTCATTTTTCTTTGATGTTTGCTAATAAATAGAGATCAAAGTCCATAGCAGTGCTGGAAATAGCTGGGAGAACTTGTGATAATGATTAATACAGAAGTATGCAGGGCTAATTACAGGTTTACAGGTTCTATTAAATCAAGGATGTTAAGAGGATTCTTAAGGTGGGAATGAATCTTTTTTTTTAAATTCCCTTTATAGTATTGCACTTCAATGCCCTTCTCCATCCCTGCTGACAGATTAGAGCCTGGGCAGCTTTAGGAAGCAGATTTGTTGCATTAACATTTCCTGTGCTTTTCTATTGCAATTAACATCACAATTTTAATTTGTCTTTGTGTTAGATTTAATTTCTCGAGTTGGCAACAGATATTGTCAGTACCTTTAAAGAGTCATTGAGATGGCAGCAGTATCATAACTCTCTTTGAAATATATTTTGACTTGAGCTTTTGTATCGAGTTTTTTTGAAGGCAATGGCTGTTTATAAAAGTAAGGGAGTAATAGGAGACTGTGGACAGCTGTGCCCTCTTCTTTGATGTATTTGTAGCTCCGGGGGAATGGCCATAAAACCAATGATTTCCTTGCTCACTGTATGTAATGGACAAAAATGAAAGTTGTGGAGGACTTTATCACAACTTCTAAGTTTTTTTTCATCTGGAGAAAACAGCTAAATAGTAGCATCACAATGTTTAGATTTGAAGATAAGGATAATGAAAGACTGGAATAGGTTCCTGAGGTAAGCAACTGATTTGATCATCCTTTGGAGCCTTTAAATGGAAATAGGTTGCTAGTGAGTTACAGTCCTCAGTGCAGTAAAACCTGTTGCTCCTGGTAGTGCTCACTTGCAGAGTAGAATGAATAAAATCTGTACTTTCTGTTGTTTGTTTATCATTGTTCCTTAAAAAAAAATATGCACAGAAATCTCATTCAGAAGTAAGACACTAATTTCCCTCTCTCTTCCACAGCTTACACAGCCAAATTAATAACAATACTGAAGCAAATCCTAAGATGACTTCCATTAAAAAAGAGAACTGTTGTGAGCACGATGTGAAAAAGCTGGAGAATACTTGTCAGCAAAATTATGCAAAAATATCTGTGGAAATTGATGCAAAGCAGGTAAATTTGCCCCAGACAGGCAGCAAGTGTAACTGGGAGGCTGAGGACAATGATGCAGCCTCAGATACAGATCCTGTGAAGGGCCCACAGTCTGCAGACCTCTTTCAAAATGCCAACATTGATCAGATGCACAAAACTGGCGAGCAGAGAGGCTGTGAGGAAAGCAATGCCACATGGACTCAGAGGAAGTTATCAGCAGGCCAGGCTTCAAAACCAGGAAATTCAAAACCTTCTTCAAAAGATGTCGAGACAGATGGACAAGTGGCTTCGTGCAATTCACAGAAGCTGAAGGGTTGCAATTCTGTCTGTTTGGTGGGTGAGCAAGAGGAAGGGGATGTAGTTCCAGAAAGTCCACTTTCAGATGCTGGTTGTGATGCCTGTGTATCTGATCTTGGAGGTCCTGGGAAACTGGGCAAGTGTCAGAGCAGTTCAGGGGACTCACCTGCTTTTGAGAAAGAAAGTGAACCAGAGTCACCAATGGATGTGGATAATTCTAAAAACAGCTGCCATGGCTCAGAGGCCGATGAAGAAACAAGTCCATTTCTGGATGAGCGAGAGGAGATCAATATGTCAAAACCCATAAACAAGTCTTTTAGAATTCAATATGGGGATGCTGAATTGGAGGCGAGGAAATCACGTTTTTCTGCCAAGGGCTGTGAAAGCTTTGAGGAAATAGATAATTCTGTTAAAGAGGACAGTCTGCACACAAAGGCACCTGGGATCTCTTCTGCTCCATCATCAGAATGCAAAGCTGCAAAACAGGGTGTGAAGAGAGACTCCAAAATCACTTCTCATTTCATGAGGATACCCAAAGCTGAGGACAAAAGGTAGTGTTCTGTCTGACTCTTCATCTGGCTTTTTCATGCTTGGAAATTTGCTCTTTGGTGATAGAATTTCAGAGGCTGGATTGTATAGAGAGTTTTGCAAAATGTATTTTAAGACACAACTGACGTAAGATTGAAATAGCTTATTTTTAATGAGGGTATTTGTGGGAGTTTTGAAGGATATGTTTGTCCAGTTCAATTCTTAGCATTCTTATTAGTTTGATCTGTCAAAAATATTGAATCTATTTTGTTGAACTGTCAATGCTAATTGAAATAGACATGGAAAAAATCACTTGAGAGCAGTTGTAGAAATCTTTGAGGTTGGTTTGGGTCAGTTTTTTTTGTTTGTTTTGTTTGGCTCTATTCATAATTTGGGAGAGGGAAGGACTGCAGATTCCACTGCAGCAATGGGAACAGGAGCCCTGAGCATGTCACAGGACTCTGCATGCCAGATGCTGGGGAAGGGCAAAAGGATCATCTCTGCTCTGAAGACCTTGGATTTCAGTGGGAGCTGAGAAAGTGAATAAATGTCTAAGGAGTGAACAGAAACAAAAGGACTCTTTATTTTGGTATAACATGCAATTCTTTGACATGACTCAAATCCTTCAAGTAGGGCAAGAAAATAGTTTTGCACATCTTTACTGGGGCATTGTCCATGGATAAATAGATCCCGTTGGAAAGGAGCATGGCTCTGCAGAGGGAATACCCTGCTTTGCCAGCCCACTGCAGTCCTGGGAAGGGTTTTGTAAGCCTCTAGAGAAGAGTGTTTTGGTGGACATGTACTCGTGTGTCTTGGGGAGGGGAAGCTTGGTGGTGGTGGGAGTTCTTCCACATAAAGCTTTGGCCTGAGGCCACAGCAAAGGCTGGCAAATAAACTGACTGCTATTATTGTAACCCCGGGGTGGAAGTTTGTATATTTGCCTACCTTTTTTTTTTTTTTTTAGTGGAAATAAAACATTTCAACGCATTATATTTTAACAGCAGGAAAGACAAGTGCGAATTCAAACCCCAGAGGCCAGGAAGAAAGGCTGCTAAATACACACCACCTCCTCTGCCCAGCAACAAGAAGTGGTTTGGGACCCCACTGGAGGAGATGAGGAGGATGCCGGCGTGCGGGGCGCGGCTGCCCCACCTGCGGCCCTCGGCCAGCCACACCGTCACTGTCAGGGTAAAAAATGCACTGCACAGTCTGCCCCAGGCCTCCAGCAATGGGAAATGCCACCTCTTAATCTTACATTTCAACATTCTGCTCATACTGTTTCCTTGCAAGTAGACTGGGGGAACTGATTTTCCTGAAAATCGGCTGTTCTGGTGCATAGAATTAGGATATGGAGATCCAGAAGAAACATAATAATGGGGTTTTGCTGCCTCTGTCTTGTTAAGGGCAAGTGTTTTTGTTTTGTGGGGGGTTGTGAGAGCTTCCTTGACTGAGTTGTCAAGTTTGGGAGTTTAAATATGTCTACAAGTAAAATTGGTACTTCCAACATTTTCATGTTATGTTTTCATTTTAATGTGATTCTGGTTTGGGTTCAAGACATACAAAAGGCTTGAGATAGTTAAGATATGAAAAAGACAGAGAATGAAGCAGAGTTTCTTGCAGTTTTACCACTGCATTTTAGATTAAATTTGATACATTTTGCTCTAATTCTTTGGAGTAGGATGCAATCCAATTATTGTTGAAACAAAACGTGACCAGAAAACTATGGGATGATGGATAAATCCCAACCAAAAGAAAAGCACATTGGGTTTAAATACATATTTTGAGAGACTTAGTGCTGCTAGAGGGCTGAACAGCAAATTAAGTCTTTAAGAATGTGCTGTTATTATTATTATTATTTTTTTTTACTTTTCTGATGTTCTGTGGAGTAAGCTTGAGATACTACTCTATCTATAGTAATTCCTTATCCTTTTTGGTGTTATGTTAAAAATACTATTTCTTCAAATGAGTATGGTTACATTTTTAACTACATTTTGAATATGTTTGGATGAAAATATATAGATACTTAAATTGATAAATGAGGAAATTTCTAGCTGGTGGTTGCATATATAATAATTGAATATATTACCTTTATTTGAGTGTGTTAAGGTGGTGTACTTTTCAACAGTATAATGTAAGATTAACAGGTGGATTTTTTTTCTGAGTAGCTAGCTGTCATGTGGTCAGTTTGTAGCTTTCCCTTTTCCAAAAAGGATGGCTGGAGATGAGAGCTTTTTAAACTGTATTTTTGCTTACTTTTTATTTCTTCCATTTGAAAACTTGAACGTAGAGTCTGATTTTTTTTTCCCTGTCCTTCTGTGTTACAGGTAGATCTTCTGAGGGAAGGAGAGGTGCCTAAACCTTTTCCAACTCACTACAAAGATTTGTGGGACAACAAGCATGTTAAAATGCCCTGCTCAGAACAAAATTTATACCCTGTAGAGGATGAGGTAAGATTAAGTATTTACAGTTGTGTGATCAAATAAGTTTGTTTCCACATAGATGACTTTTCAGTTTACTGCATTTGCTCAATTGTCAGAATGACTATGGAATTAGAAAATCAAGTCTGAAAAAGCTGGATTTTGGGTCATGATGCTTCAGACAGAGCCGAAGACTTTTTTTTTTTTCCTGGTAATTATTTTGCTTAGCCAATGATTTGATGCTGTATATATTTCTATACTTACATGGAGTGTAAACTTGAACTCCTTATAAACAATATATTTATTTACTTATGTATTTATATGTTATGTATTTTGTGTGTGTAAAGCAATTTGCAATTTCAACAGATGTGAGTGAATTTGTAAGCACAGTTTGATTATAATTCTCTGTCAGGTGCTGCTGACAGTGAGGTGTATCTGACTGTTGTTCTGCTAAAACAGCTGCAGAGATTAGCCCTGCATGCTTTGTTGGTCTGATATTTTCTGTCACTGCTTGAGGCTTAAACATACCCACTGAAATACTTCAGACTGTGGTGAATATAATCAGCAAGTGTGTCCTGTAGTAAAAACTCCACAGTAATTATTGATGCTTAACTCAGAAACAAAGAATTTTTATAGCCTCTATTAAATACATTCAGTCTTTTCACTTACCAGTTTTACAGTAAATGTGTCTTTATGTTTTGAATAACTTAAGTTGACTTTGTTTCGGACTCTTACTTTAAAGAATGGAGATAGAACTGCTGGAAGTCGATGGGAACTAATCCAAACTGCCTTACTTAACAAATTTACCTGCTCACATGATTTAAAGGTAAGCCTGTCAGATTGAAATCAATCTACATGCATATAAATACATTCAGGTTGTCTGTATACTGACAGTGATACTGGCTTGGTTCTATTTGTTTAATGACTTAGAAAAATAAATTATGAAAAACTCTCTGCTGTTCAAGGGATTTCCTAAAGAATGGAGGTTTTTAATGAGTACTAAGTGTTACCAGTGAATTTATTCAGATTATTTAAATAAATTGCCCTTTAAAAGTCTGCACAAAGCTGTGTTTGTCCAGCAGTATATACTAGTCTGTGGTAAACACAGTGTGAGGGTTTTGTGTAGCCAGATGGTTGGGGATGCACAGGTGAGAAGGTTGGAAATAGCAACTCTTCGCATCAGTTCACTCCACTAAAATCACAATTCAAGCTGCTGACAAAAATCTGTAGATTTTGGAGACTAGTGCTCTTTTGATAACTCTTACAGTTGTGTTGGCACAAAGTCTTACAGTAACATGAATATTGATTTGGAGCAGCTTAGAGTTGCAATTACCTTTTTTTTTGGTGAAGAATAATGTAATTTAGGTTATACCTGAAAGGCAGGGAAGGAGGAGGATGCAAAAGCCATAGATAAACTTTAAATTAACAAATAGAACTTCCCCAGCAACTGAGGAGATTTCCCTTGTTATTTTATATGGTATTTTTTTCCTTGTGAATTTTTTAAGGGTGGTGTTACTGTAAAGGATCTATTTAATTTTTTCTGTGGTTCTGATTCTTTAAGTTCCTAAACTGGTAGAACTTCTGCTATATTGCTTTTATACCTTAAATACTTTTTATTGGTACCATTAACAAGAGCAAGTGTGGGATGGGGAACATTTATGTTGTTTGTTAGGAGAAAAAACCCCACAGACTGAAGCTTATTCATTACTAAACCCAAAACAGAGGGTTCAGTATCAAGGATTTGCTCTATATTATTAGAGCAAATTAAATGTTCTGGATTTTGGCAGGCTCTGTGGCAGGGTTTAGTCACCAGATGGTGCTGTTCCTTCAACAAGTAAATTTTCTAAGATGGTTTTTCTTCCACTAACAATTAACTCTGAGCTCTGTTTTGTTGTGCTTCTTCCTTAGGAGGCCATATTGAGGTACAACGTTGCTTATTCCAAGAAATGGGACTTCACAGCTCTTACTGACTTCTGTGAGAAGGTAAAACAGGTTGATTTAAAATAGGAAGAAAAGTAAAAGTGACTATTTTGCCTTTGTGTCTCGATGCTTTTGACTTTATTTCCGTTTTTAAGAGTAAATTTTTCCAACTGTCAGATATCTAAGTGAGTAGCTATTTAACTTCAGCTGAAACAATAATTATACTTTATAAACTGGCTTAATTTTAAATTTTATACATGTAATTTGGGTTCTTCAGTAATATCTAAGCTTCCTGAAGGTAAGGTGAGAAATTCCCTTTTCCTGTTTGATGACAGCCAGATTTATTAAGAAATTGTATTAATATTTCTAGTGTAATTTTTTTTTGTTTTAAAAAGTGTTGGTCTTTTTGTCCTTTTTTGTAAAACTTTAATGTTATATTGCAGTGGTGTTTGTATAGATTATGCTTTGCTGGTAATGCAGGAAAATCTTGCTCTTTGGTGAGGTGGTGAATTTAAACTGTAGAGCCTTTGGTGGGTTTTATAGCTTCAAATATTAGGTGTTAGTACTTTCATGGGGAGGATGAAAAAGATAAATAAGTAGCAGGTCTCAAGTGCAAGGTGGACTATTATTAATGTACATCCTGGTTGACAATCAGAAACTATGTTAATTAAAACATAATGAAAGAGTAAATGAGAGGCAGTAGAAATTGCATTTTTCTCCAACACTTCAGAAGTACTTCTAAAACACTTCTTGTTTTCTTGGGAGGGGCTTGCTAAGCTCTATTAAGACTCAGTGGAAACTAAATTTGATTTGGAGTGAATTTTGTTTGTTATGTATGTAAATAGATGTCTGCTTAGGCCCTGTGAGCAGAGGAGCTGTTCTGTTCTCTGTTGCCTGTCTCCATTGCATGTGGGGACTGCTCTTCCACAGGATGAATTTCCTTTTGCATGCAGCACACTATTATTACTACTGATGAAAGGCACCTGTAAAAATCCCAGTGGTATCATACTTGTAAGCCAGAGAACTGCTGTGCTCACCCATCCTACAGATTTAGTGCTCCCTCCTCATCTCTGGGGTCACAGTCAATCCCTGCTCCTATTGACTCTCCTGCTAAGCAAAATTAACTTGGCCTGTTCAGTGTCAGTTCACTCGTGTGTCACCGAAGTGTACATGCTTAAATTAGAATGTTTTAAAGTATCAGTGCTGTTCAGTTAAAAATCTGACTCAGGAACATGCCAAATTTGCATCCTATTGCTCCAAGCACCACTGAGCTTGTCCTGATGTGCTCACACTGTACATTTGGGATTTTGGAAGCTCTGTGTGATTAGATTCAGAGATCATCAGCCAGAGAGCGTAAGTAATATCAGCTGTCTCCAGGGGAGAGGGAACAATAGGGAAATAAACTAGGGATTGGACATCAATCTTTCATGAGGATGAAAAGGGAATTTCTGTATCCTGGGAATGATGATTTATTTGTGTGGATCTCAGATGAAGGGAGGAGTTCTGTTTCATACACAGATTTTTCAACTGAGTTAAAAGAGTGTGCAGCAGTATTTTAAACAAGAAACTGAAAAGCTTAGGACAGAGTTGCCTCTTGTAGACCACAGGAGCAAAAGCAAGCCCTGCTTGCTTCGTTGAATGTATCGAGTTTAGGGAACAGGACATGTGGAGGGAATAGATTTTGCAGAGAAATGCTTGAATTTTTGTATTATAAAGGGATGTGTGAACTTTCCAAGTTTTGTAAATTACCAAGGTATCTCCTTGCAGTCTAAGTGAGCAGCTCTTGTGTGAAAGTTGACTGGCTGTAAGTGAGCTGTAGTGCTTTTGAATTTATTGTATTTGCAAGTTATTGATTAAGGGCTTACCACTGGCCTGTGTATTTTCTTTATCCTGTGATTTTGAGCGTACAGAGGAGCTGTTTCAGGTTTGCCCAGCCACAGTTGAAGAGACTGGTTAAAAGGAAAGGTGGCCTGAGTAATCAGCCCAAAGGCTGATTCATTTGGCAGCAGCTCAACAGAAGGAGATGTGGTCACACATATATATTAAAAGAAAAAGATTAAAACAGAGTCTGTGGTTGTCAGATATGTATTTATATCATTGGGCACTATTGACTTTCAGTGCCTGCTTAACCAAGGATTTTGTAGTCTGATTTAGAAGGGAGCTGTGTATGTGGTATCTGTTTTGAGGATTATTCAGATACTGCTTTGATAGGTCTGTGTTTGGTTATAAAAGTGCTATTTGTTATTTTGTCTTCTAATGATGGACACAGCTCACCTCACAGCTCACTGTCATATCAGTTTTGCATTGGGGTTCTTCCTATTTTAGGTAGTTCCTTGCAAGTCATACTATCAAAATATGCATTTTTTAAACACTATTTTGTAAGATTGAGGTCCATTTTCTTATAATGACAATAATTATCAGTTTATTTGACTTAGGTTCATTTTCCCTTAAGATGAAAACGCTCTCAGCTTTCTTAACTAATAGGAAAATAGATATCTCATATGTGAGATTTTTTTTTGGAACAGCACAGCTAGCAAGTTCTGTAGTTTGGTCAAAGTGTTTGGTCAGAAGAGGGAGCCCTCACACTTTTGAAAAGATTCTCTTGAATGTCAGTTATTGTGTGGAAGTATAATTCCTGTTTGTACAGTGAGGTATATTGTAAAGTTTGGATTATTTTCTATTTCTTTTGACAATTTCATAGAACTTGTACATAGAACATAGAACTTGTTCATAGAACAATATATGTAAAGATCTTGATGGCTGTTTACTTCAGACATCTGACTCTTTTGCTGTTCTCTACAGAATTTCTGCATCGTTGTATTAATTTGTTTTGCCATCTATCTGTTGATATTGTCATACATGCTTAGGATTTCTTCAAGTTGTTACTTAATGGATGAAAGTTATTAGTGCCAATATTTTTCTTTGTACATACAAAATTCTTGTCACTTGGAAATTATCCTTGCATCTGTTTTCCCAGAACTTACCTACAAGTCAGGGAAGAGTAAGCAACAATCAGAAAAGGAAATGTGAGGAAACCACTATGGGTGGAGCTGTATTGGAACCCACAGTGTGTTATAGATGAGTTTTCTTTCTGGGAATGATGATGAGCTGGGTATTAATTGCATGCTTTTGCTCAGCAGTGCTATGTACTGTAGTAGTTTTTCTTTTTCTTTCTTCTAGATTTGCCATTCCACTTCCAGGCAAAACTAAGTTATTTTTGTTTTTCCCAAGTGCATGAAGTCTATTTAGGTCATTCAGGGCTTATGCCTTAGACTAATCTGTGACAACAACAACTTTAGATAAAGGGAAAAGTAGGCCTATGTGGTCTGCTGCTTTAGATTGGGCCTCCCTGTGCTGGACATGCTTCTTTGTCTGGAGTCTTTGATCATCTTGATGGAAAGTTTAGGAAATGGAGAAGATACAGGGAGAGGAGTCAGGAGTGATGCAAAGGTATGTAATAGTTTCCACATGAGGAATGTCTAAATAAGTTATGATCATTTAACCTTTTCATCTTAGTTGAGGGACATGAGCAATGGGTATAACAGTGCTGGCCAAAAGAAATGTAGGAGAGGGTGAAGAGGAAATGTCTGTCCATTCTTCTAGTAAAGCAGTTAAAGGACATCAGGTGAGTGTTCTTAGCAGGTAAGGGTTTCAACACCAGAGAAAAGTCATTATTGAGATACTGAACAGAGGGCTGTGGAACCCCTTGTCAGGGGACCTAGAGGATGCTATGGCCTCACATCAGCTTTTGAAGGAATTTGGAGAAATTGCTGTTAAAAAGATCTCATTGACACCCACAGAGATATTTTGATGGACTCTGGGGATTTCTGGTACTGATTACTGCAAATGAGGAAGTGCTGCTGATTACCTGTGCTTCTTGCTGTTAGACTTTTCTAGGAACTCTTTGTTGATGTGCTTTCATTCCATTGTTGTTCTGTTGTACATGGAACTATTGTCCATTTTTACATTCTTATGGCTTGGCTAGATTGAAGGTGAGAGTTGAGCAAAGTGGCCTTGACCTGTTGTTGCATAGTGTGCAATATGAGATGTTGCTGACAGAAAGGTATGGCATCTATACAATAGACTTTTTAAAGAGGCAAAAGTACTAAAGGTCATTGACATTTTAAATGCTTGAATCACTTAAGGCACTTAGGCCTTTCAAAATTTGCTTTTCCAGGCTCTCTTTAAACCCTTGGTGCCTACTTGACTCAAGTAGGAATACTTAAAGGGGATATGTTATCAGTATCTTTACAAAGACACTCTCCACTGTGTAATACTCAGTTTCCAGCTGTTAAATTTGCTTCTAGTATAGAGAAAATTTTGTCTGTGTCTGCAGTGCCTGTGTATGGATGCCTTGTGGTCTTTTTGTCTTTTCTATTTAATGGCCAGGGATTGCATATTTGCTGTTGATTCCCATGTAAATTCAGCATTCAGGAAATCTTTTTATGTTATGAAAGAACCTGTGTAACTTTCACCTTTGGATTTTTCTATGAGATTGAAAGAAAAATGATGATGGTGTCTAAAAAGACCAGTCTCTTCCCTTCTTTATACTTAATTACAGAGGAGAACCTTCAGCATGAGGGAAGAATTTACCAGACTACTTTCTCTGTGCTCCTCTTTCTCCTTTTCCAGTCAAGCGTGAGTTCACTGGTTTTAGCCTCAAAACTGACTGTTGGCAGTTGGGGGGTTTTAGAATAATCTCTGCTTATTCTAAAATCTGACAAAAAAACATGTAGCAAGAAAACGAAGTCACTTGTCAAACTGGAGGAATATATGGCTAGTTTTCTACACCCCTAAAAAATAGTTGTCAGAATTGCAGCTGTAATTAGTTTCCATACAAGATTAGAAAAGGAGTTTTGTTACCATCTGCTTTTACATGCAAGTCTCTATTTGTAAGTTTTTAGAACTTCACTTAATGCCTTTTTAGTATTTCCCATAGATGTAATTTAAAACCGCATAAACTAAGCAATAAGATAAATATGTAAAGAAATTAATCTATTAAATACAACTTTTTCTATCTTCCACAAATACTACACATCCATATTATATATGTTTTGGTCTTGCAAAAAGTCTGGTTTCCTTTTCTTGCAAAATTGAAGTTAACTCTTGTACTAGAAATTGCTTTTTGTTTCCACAAATCCATTTTAATTTTGGCCTAGCATTATTTATATGGGTATGTGCAGACACACTTTCTAAAATACCAGTTTTCCTACTGCAGGTGTTGTGTGCAGATTCCAGAATATGAGAGAATATTCTGAAAGTGAGGAGAGATGGAGCTTGTTACAATGAGTCTTGTTAGTCAATGCTTTGCACTTAAGAATAATTAAAGTTAATAGAAGAACACTGATGTATTTAACTGGAACATCTAGTACATGTGTGTTGCTGATTGTGGTGCAAACCTGTAAAACCTGGGATAATATCTGCAGAATGTGCTTAGTGCATTTTTTGGCAAAAATGTGGTTTCTCATTTAAATCTAAATACTAACATGTTTGGCTTGAACTTATTACTTTCAGAAAATGTCAGATACAAGTAATTGAGTTAAGATAGAGCATACTAAATGATAGAGAACTGAGCAAAACAGCCAGACATGCAAATATTGGCAGTGTGTCTGCTTCTTCTCTAAGAATTGGTTGCATTTTGGGATAACTGAATAAAATGAAGAACTATCTTGTCAATGAAATACTCTACTTCAATTGCAGAGTTGCAGGCAGCCACAGAACCATACAGCCTTTGTGGGTGTATAGTCTTATCTTTAATAACCTCAAAATTAGCTTGAGAAAATTTTAAAATTACCTGGGTAATTTTGGAAATTATGGTTCCAATTTTTTTTACCCATTTTTTCAAAGTTTCATCTTAAAAAATAACTATAAATGCAGCATCTGCAGATGATGCACATGCAATATAGTTTAACTGGATTATGATTGAGTTCTAGATTTTCATTCATTTGAAAAAGACCAAACACAGGACACTGCTACAGTTAAGTATGTGCATATCTTGGGAAATCTTTATGTCCTAATAGGGCTTCACCCCACTCCTGTCTCCTTGTAGGTCTTATGAACCATGACAGTCTTTCCTGTTCGTTTTGTTGTTTGAATGACCTGCTTGAAAAAGTGATTGCTGTAATCAGTGAAACTGGAATAGAAGGAATTTTGAAGTACCAAATTGTTCTGGTGACTGAGTTTTTGATAAATCATTTTTATAATTGTCTGGACAGTACTAACAGAAGTGAGCATTGTATAGAGATGTCAGCACTACAAATGTAGGCTTTTAAGCAAGAAACAGAATGTCCCAAGGCTGAAAATAGCCTATCCATTGCTCCTTGCTGGATTTTACTTTAGTCTGGATGTTTTCAAGCAATTTTCATTACATGAGGTTACCTTTTTAAAATCTAAACTGAAAAGGCCTTTTGAGTGTGCCATGAAGGGTTTTCTTTTCGCAGCAGCAGAAAGGAATTTATTCCCATCCTGAACAAAAGGTGAGCTTTTCTGTGGTGAGGGGGAATATGCATCTTGTACACATTCAAAAACATTAGAAACTAAGCATTGTAGAGAAAGAGCATTGAATTACAGGCTTATTCTTAGTTTTCTGTACTTTCTTGGTAGAACAGTTGAGTATTTTTTTAAGTGATGTTTTGTAAGCACTGTCCCAATGACTGCTGAGATGGAATTTTCAGGGAAGAGATGGCTGCACATAGCAGATGCAGAGATATGGTTACACCGTGTCCCAAGTGCTTGTGGATATTCAGTGCTTTAATAAAGGTCTGTGTAAAGACATTCTGAGCATCTCTTTCATAGTTTTTCCCTGTATTGAGAACATTCCTCTTTGAAAACAAAATATAAATATAAAATATAAATATAAAATTCTAGTAAATAGAAAAAATAAAATAGAAATCTAAAATTCTAGTAAATATAAAATTCTGGGTTTAAAGGCTGCCTTCTGATATTTTCTTTGTTTTGTTTTGGGGTCAGAGGGCTGTTGAATAGATTTCTTTTCTTCCACTGGATTATTTGTAAGTCATCATTTATCTGTGCTCCCCTGTATGTCCCAAATGACTAAGATAAGCTTCTTTTTCATGTGTGGGGGCTTTCCTTAGCTGCTTAGTGCTATTGGATTTTATTTTTTTTTAAATTTTATTTATCATGTATTGAGCAATTAGAATACAAAAGCTCCATGAAACAAACCCTGATGTTCAAAGCTTTCAAGAGAAATGCTTGCTGAAAAGGTGTACATTTAGGTAGGAAAGTGATAAAGAGGCATTGCCATTTTTTAGAATGACTATGAAGTATAAATGAAGTGGATTGTAACTATGTTCCTGGGGTTATTTTTCCTCCTTCCTTTTCATCTGAAAAACTGAATTTGCTTATATGGCTTTCTTGGAGCGTTTGTTACTGCTGTCATGCATTCTTTAAAGAGCAGGTTTACAAAGGTGCCCCTTTTTTTTTTTTTTTTTTTTTTTTTTTTCTTTTTCCCCTTCTGCCTGTGCTTGACTCTTTTGGTTTGGTTTGGTTTTTTGGCATGTTAAAGAAAATAGTTTTCATAAGGGCTTTTCATAACAGCTGTCTTGTCTTGTGAGGCTTTTTGTGCCAAGGTGTCAAAAGTGGTTGCAGAACATATTTAGCATCTGATGGCTTTCCAATGCTTCTACACTGTTTAAAAAATGTTTTATAAATCAATAAAATAAATAAATCAATGGTAAATATTTTTCCCCTATTACTGTGTTCAGAGAGACAAAAGTTTTGAATAAATCTGGAAACAGATCACTTTCACTCATAACTTGTATCAGGCAGGTGAAAGGTACTTTATCTTTCCCTCATGTTACAGCTCTTCTGTAGACACAAGGTTATTGTCCTCTCCACTGCTC
Source organism: Zosterops lateralis (assembly GCF_965231275.1). Taxonomy (NCBI): domain Eukaryota; kingdom Metazoa; phylum Chordata; class Aves; order Passeriformes; family Zosteropidae; genus Zosterops; species Zosterops lateralis. The sequence continues at coordinate 2,172,483 of NC_139768.1, forward strand.
TACTTCCTTAGAATAACTTGAAAGTACTTAGAAAGTCATATTTGACTTTTCATCCCAGGACTCTGCTTTGGGAATGGCTGTGGTGCTTCTACCCATGACAGAATCACTCTGCAGGAGCAAAGGGTGGAAACTATTGGTGGCCTGAAGGGTGGTGAAAATGGCTGAGGTTAGATTAACAGGTCCTTGGAAGTGTAAACTGGGCTTCTGAAACTAAAAAGAGGAGATTGAAAAATAAACACATGTTCTTCTCTCAGATTTTATTTAGAATGTTTAGAAGCTTTGAGAATAAAGCAAAGGATGATACACCTGAGAGGTTATTCCAGGGTTGGATTGGCAGAAGACATGAATGAGCCTTTGGGGGGAAAAAAATTAAACAAAACCAAATTAACCTCTGCCTTGTAAGCTGTCTTCTTTTTTCCTTTTGAAGTGTCAGTTTGTGGTTTTGATAAATGTCAGAAGCATTCATGTTCTCAGATAAGATTTCTCTGCATAATCCAGTGATACGGTTTCTTTCTTCTTTCCTCCAAAGATTACTTTGTCCTTCCTTTTGTTTCTAATCAGACAAGTGCTCAATAAATGGGATGGATTTGACAGCTAAATGTGTTTCCTACTGAATTAGTTTTGTAAGCAAGCTGGAAGAGGCAGATGAGAGTATTCTTTCCTGCAGTTTTGGAAGTCCAGTGACATGATTAAATAGGAACATTAAATGCACACACAGCACGCCCCCCACTGCACATTTTTTCTATGTTTTGGTTTTGTTAATATGTACACTGTTTATTATTATGATGAGTCTGTTTTACAGAGGCATAAGAGTTTCTGGGCTGCAGCCTGGTGTCTATCTGGGTATGAGTATGTTGGTAGTTGTCACACAATTGCTTTTAGGTAAAATTGGTCTCCTCTCTGTCCAGAAAGAAAGGCTTTGTAGAGTGTACTACATAGTGAAGCTTGTTTTGGGTGTGTAATTTAAATAGATTAGTTTTTAAAGTTCTTCAAATAAGAACCTGCATGGGTCTTTTTGTTGTTTGTGTGTTGGTTTGTTTAGTTGTTTTTCCCCAGCTGTTTCAAATATCAGTTTGAGAAAGTCTGCTCTTAGGATTCTGTAATGCTTAAAGACACCTATGACAAGGATTAGAGGAAGAAAAGGGGTACAGATTGCCAGTGTGAGGTTGGTTACTTTCAGGTGAAAGACTTCAATGTCATAACCAGTGACTTTATTGTTTTATTGGCACTGCAGAGTTCTAGTCATGGATTTAGACCTCACCATGTTTAGGTTAAACAGTATGCAGAAAGCATGGGACTTCTGGATGAGACAGGAGAACAAGGAGATAAGTACAGGCTGCTGTGGAAGGAAGAGAAAATGAAAACACTGCAATAAAGGAGCAGCCACATGTTGTCATTGTTTGAGCACACTCAGGTGTTTAAGTGTCTCAAAATCATGGAACCTGAACTTCATAGAATCCAACATTAACCCAGCACTGCCAAGTCCACCACTAAACCATGTCCCTAAGTACCACATCCACACATTTTTAAAATACCTCCAAGGATGGTGTTTTCAGTTTTGAAGTATTTAATGCTCCTCAAAATACTCTATTAAAACTTAAGGAGTTTTAATTAATTAATTAAATTAAATTTATTAATTTAATTAATTAATTAATTAAATTAATAAAATTAATATTTTATTTGAGAAAAATTGAAGATAGCGAAGAAGACAAAAGAAAAAAAACTATTCCTGAGATCAGGAGAATGAACTTACTGTAAATAGAGTACATACAGTTATTTGGCTTGTCTAATTATTTCATTCAGCATTATCACCTCTAACCATATAATATCTTACATTAAAATAATTCGGAAACTTGTTACTGGGAAGTTCAGTGCAGTAACTGTAGATGGTTCAGAGCACTGACAGCATGAGGAAGGAAAAAGTCAGAAGGTCAAAATCCATTAGAATTAGGAAATAAGAGACACACAGTCTGAAGGAAACGCTCTGGTTTTCCTCTTCATCCCTAAGAACATGATTCAAATGGTCCTTGTCCTGCCACAAAAGTTAATATGGGGATATAAAACCAAACAAATTGAAAGCGTTAAGCCATCGCTGCCTTCGCATGCTGGCTGCCTGTTGGCATGATGGCTGTGCCTTCCCAGGTGATGGATGGAGCTGTCCACAGTTGTGTACCCTACGTGCAGTTTGTTTGCTTTGATGAGCTGTCAGATTTAGATTTAAACTCTCTACCATCACTATTACCCCGTGCTACCTCAGATCCTTCTTATTAGGCCTGCCAGGCGCGCTCGTCTGCCGCGTTTTGGAGTGCTGGTTTATAGTGACAAGAGCCCATTACTTACAGCCCTGTTTAGTCAGGCCTCTTGGCTGCAGGATGAATGTTCATTTTGCTAAATTGCAATGCAGGTTTGGCCAAGAGCTCATACCTCTGCTACGGCTCACTGAGCCATTTGCATCTTAGGAATTGGAGCCTTAAGTCCTGTTCATTTAATCAGTCACTCAGATGAAAATAGTGATGGAATTGCCAAATTATTTCTTTGGTAAAAAGCAAGTCATGCTTTGCAACTCTGGCTCCATATACTTTTCCCTGGGGGTATAATATCTGCATGTATTTAATTCCTACATATTTTGCATGATTGGAGCACTGAATAAAGTCAACACTGTATTTATGTTTTTGTTTCAAATACTGAAAAAAGCCGTGAAGGATGATAGTGCGTAATAAGGAAAGGAGAAGCTGATCAATTGTTTTAAAACCAAAATTGCTATGGTAGTTAAATGAATTTTCCTTTATGAAAACTTGTAGACAACCATTTCACATTTTAGAATTCCTTAATTTAGAAGATAAATGTTAGTTCATTTAAAAATGGAAACTCAGTCCTTTCTCTTAATGTTTGCAGAGTTGTAGCCTTGAAAAAGTTGTACACAATTAAAAGCGCATTAGTGAATTCATACAAACATTCCTGTGCTAGCAGATTTACTTCCAAGTGAGGTGCTTGTTCTAACAACTCCATTCTGACTAGAACATTCCTGCTTTTTCAGTGAGAAGAGTTGTAACTGAGATCTGCCTTTGTAGCCCATTGACAAGGGTCATGACTAATTCTTTCTCACCTACCACCCACTCTGCACACATCTAATAATGCAGGACTTTTTGGTAGGTTGCTTAGACTTACCACTGCATGGGCAGACTTACCCCCACCTCCAGGTTATTTTTCTGTAGAATCAGCAAGATGAAAGATCTCAAGAAATTGTCAGATGAACATGGGAAGTGATGAACTGTGGAGTGTGGGGAGGTATGTGTGTGTTTGAGTGGATAGAATGAACACATCTATCTTTCATAGGCATCAAATATGTAGAATGTGTAATTTCACTCTAAATGTGGATGTGGCCATTTGAAAGAGAACAATGCTGAGTTAGGGGTTTCTTTACAAGGTCTGTGAACTCACAATGGTCATATATTTGAAGTTGTGGGGTCCTCATGGCATCTAAAACTCTTCTAAAAATTTACTTCTTTCACATGTAAGAATAATCAGAAGTCAACGAGAACACTCTTGGGCATTAACACCTCTAAATGCTGACATTTTTCATTAGTGGAGATCTAGTAAAACTCATGGATGGAAATACTATAGAAAAGAAAGCATACTCTGGTACATCATTAGGAAGATAAGAAGAAGGAAAAGTAGGATTTCAGAGTAGAAGAAGTGACCTTTATAGTTTAGTATTCTGCATCAGAGCTGAGCTGTGCAATTGCTGGCCTGCCTCTGTTTTGGGAAGGAATTGTCTCACACTATTATTATGTTGTTTTCAAAGGAGCATAAAGAAAAGGTTGAAGTCTTGACAGCTGTGACAAAGTCCGGTGCCATAATGTGTCACCAGATAAGTGATACTGTACAGTCTGTGGCAGTCAGCAAAGCACAGCAGCCACTATTTATATGTCAACTTTAAAAGAGAGGAAGTGTTACCCGAAGGGAAGAGAATATCAGAATTTGACAGCCTGGTAGACATCTGAGGTTAAATGTCACTTTTTGAATGGCTGTAACTTACGTATTTATTTTATGGGTTGAGATCTGAAATTCCAGACTTTAAATGCTCATTTGGTGACTTTATGGTGCTTAAAAACATTGTGCCAAACAACAGAGCAAAGTTTCCTGCTAGAGCAGATGATGTTAAAGGTTAGGTCACAGTTTTCAGGGTTTGACTTATGCTGTGTAAATATGTAGGTGCATATGCAGCCAGCAACAGGAGAGAGAGTTGCATCTTGCTCATTTCCCATCTTAAAAATAAATTTGCTTTCAGAAGTAATTTGTTTATTACATAGATTCTTCCTCATATCGAATGATTTTCATGTTTCCTGGGCTTGCTGTTCTTTGTAAGTTCTTGTTTCATGTTAAAACTTTATATTAAATCCTCATTTTTATGCCTCCACAAGCAGCATATATAATGCATAGAAAGTAACTGTGCAGGTCTTGGAATTGTTATATTTTGCCCCATTTCCCAAACAGAAATTCAGTTAGGCACTACTGTGAAAATGTTACAGATTTGGCATGAATCTAAGAAGACGTGGGTTTTTTTACTCATTTATTTTGCATGGGTCCTGTTTTCACAAACTTTTAATTCAATCATTATCTCTGAGGTAAAAAGCTTTTTTTTTCCCTTCTTTCTTTTTGACAGGTTCTTGAAGATGCAGAGGCTCAACATCTGTTCCAGTCCATTCTTCCTGATATGGTCAAGCTGGCACTCTGTCTCCCTACTATCTGCACCCAGGTGAGCAAAGTCTGTGTTTCTCTGCAAACTGCAGCTGATGGCAGGGTCAAATCATCAGGGTCATGTTGTGTTCTTAATAAAAGCTGTAATTTTTGTGTCGAAGGCAGATGAGACCTAGGGAGCAGAGTGGACAATACACATCTGAAATTATGTAATAGAATGTAAAAAAAAAGGGTAAATCTCGCTGTCATAATTTTAGCCTGAACTTCAATAACACTTTCTGAATGCTGAAGTTGCTTCTTGTATTTCTTAAATGAAATGACCATGCAACAAATCAGGTTAAATCAGGTAAATCACACTTAGAAACTGGAACAATTGAATAATCTGATTCAATTTTTTATTTCAATCTGATCTAATATTTTATTTTAGATTTTTTTGTAATCTTAGAAGTGGTATTTTCATAAAGCTTTCATTCACTCAGGAACGTACTTTATTCTGTTTAGAGTGTATAGTACTTGCACATATACAAACCTTAATTAATCCTATATTAATGCTGTGGGAATTAGTTCTGTAAGGAATAAAGCTGATAAAAGTGAGTAGAGCTGGTCAAGTGAGGATGTATGGTAGGTAACATTAATAGGGTGACAACAATTTGTGGACTCCTTTGTTGCCATTTTCTAAATTGATTCTGTTGGGAATAGGCAGGGAAAATCTTTCCCTACTTTTATGCTGCAAGGGTCCTGAAGTAGAGACATAATTTCAAGCTATGAATATATTTCTTACTTTTTTTTTCCCTGGTAATTCAATGAGGGAAATTGTTTGAAAATGCTACAAAGTTTCTGAACACAAGTCAAGCAGGAGACTTTCAGAGATCCCAAACTGCTAGGCAACGTAAATTGTGAAGATGTCTGTCAGATTAATTTTTTTGGTTAGACATAAAGATAAATTTGTTCCAATATAACACTATCAAAAGTATTCTATTTTTATAGGTTTGTCAAACTTATTAGAGTGAACTTCTCAGGCTTTTTTCCCCCTCCAGCTGTGTGACTTCAGACATCATAATGTAGCTTGTTAATTAAATAGCCAGAAGACAGAATGAGTTTCAGTGAGTGTGAAGGTAGTAGTTACAAGAATGAAGGAAAACTTGTTTGTTTTCTGGAGTAAACAGGGCTGTATTCAACAGTCTAAATCAACAACAGTTTCTGTATTCACAACTAGAAGGATGGAAATGTAGCTGTACTGGAGCTAGGCTAATGATGATGGCTGAGAATTTTGCAAGCAGGTGAAAACTGTTCTCTTTCTCCTGTCAAGTGGGTTTATCCACAGTGGTTACTGGACTCAGCAGTCAGAATGATGTGCCCCTGCCACGCTCCATATTATCACGTAAATAACAAAATAAAATACTATGAATGTTGTGAGCCAAAGCTCAAAATCAGAAGGCTGATGCCTGATAAAATGCAAGATTTATAATGCTTCAAGTTGGGGAGTTCTTTCTCCCCTTTATCACCTTTTATATTAAGGAAACCCTGACCAGAGTAAAATAAAACTTCTAACTGAAGACCAGAGTGAAGCTGAGCTTTTTGATCATTCTGATTATAAAAGAATGAATAATTATAACTTTCTACAAATACCATCATCAGTGTTATTTCTTCAAGTAGGATTGGAAAAAAAATTCAAAGCAAGTCATAGAGTTATGATCTGTGGCATGACTTCCTTGATTCTTTGTCAAGTTCAAAGCATGGTTATGTAGCTGAAAGCATTCCCTAAGGGTTCTTAACTATACAGCTATTGAAAGTGGATTTTTATTTCAGTTTTGAACATTGCCCAGGATTTGCAACATCCCTTCTGTTTTTTCCCCTCTGCATTCCTGATGGCTGCTTGTTGTTGATCTTTTTATTATTGATTAGAAATCTGCAGTTTGCCAGGCAAGCCCTTTCTGAATTGTCTTGAATAAACTATTCTTGACTTTAACGGTGCTGCTGATTAAAGGCTTTACCAATGGCCTAAATTACTCTTGCTCTAATGTAACAAACGTAATTTCGTGCTTCTGTTTTTTCTTTCAAAAAAGGGTAAGCTAATTATTCTTCTCTCTCCTTCCCTCCTTTCTCCCCTGCCCCTTCCTCCCCCTCATTTCTTTTGCTGGTAGCCAATACCTCTGCTGAAACAAAAGATGAATCACTCCATCACAATGTCACAGGAGCAGATCGCCAGTTTCCTGGCCAATGCTTTCTTCTGTACTTTTCCACGTCGCAACGCCAAGATGAAGTCTGAGTATTCCAGTTATCCAGACATTAACTTCAACAGGTATGGATGGCACTCAGCAGTAATGAACCTGATAACCCTGCCATGAAAATATTGTTGTCCTTTAGGGGAGAAACTCCATTGTTTCATGTTTCTGTCACTAAATTCACTAGTTTGCTTTTTGTCTTTTTTTCCTGTTACCTCTAAGGGACAAGAAAACTGTGCATCTGTGTAAAAAAGGATCTTGTGCACAGGAGGATATGATTACTATTCCAAATTTTCTTTTGTGCATGAGCATGCACAGACACACTCTTGCTCTGGCATAATTAGATTGATACAATTCCCTGCCTCCTCATAAGCCAATCATCTGCAAATGGTATATTTTAGTTGTGCTTCAAGTGTTCTGCGTGTATTTAAATTAAAGGTTGGTGTTTCCCCAGCCACCTTTCTCTTGTCTCCTGTGTCATCAGTGGTGATCTGCACATTGAGTCAGATCAATAGGACTCCATTCTTCAGCATCCATACCATTATTTTAAGGCAGTGGTAGAGCTGCATGTTAAAATGAAGCTTTTCTTTTTGCTGCAGGTTAGCCTATTTAAAGATACTCTGATGTATAAGCAAACATTTATTCTTTTTTTCTTAGTGCTTCCTCAGTATTTGCCAATTTATGCATTATAAGATGAGTACAGTTTCCTTTTCCATTCTGTTTTTTTTTTTACTTAACCATTTGTTGAACCAAATCCACACTCCTACACTCCCTGTATTTTGAATTTGATAATAAACAGATTAGTGAAGTGGAATACAAGGTGCGGCAGGCAGTGGATAAAATTTGAGAGAATGTGTCAGTGAGACTGGGACTGGTAGGATAAAAGCAAAAGGAAGAGTTGTGGTGAGAGTACTACAAGACTGTACAGTTTTCTGCTACTGAATGCAACCTCACTTAGTTCAAATCAAAAATGAGGGGGGGAGAAGGAGGATAGATAGTATTTTATATCTTTTTTCTCCCTGTCAACCCTGTGTTTTCCTGCCCTGCAAAGTTACTTCTTAAGTAGCAAGGACAGAGTAAACTGTCATGTTTTCAGCTATTGTTTCAGACTTGTAAAGATGACAGGATTTGGTTCACTGCAGTGTGTTTTCAGCTTTTTAAAAAAAGCTTTTTGGGAAGCTGGATGTACTCAAAAGGCAGTAGGCAATGACTGAAGTTAAAATATTTGTGACTTTTTTTTTCTGCTTGTTAAAATGTTTTGATGTAAAGGCTTTGGAGGCTGCTTAGGGATGGGCATAACAGATTGTTCACAGAGCAACCTTTTGTCCCCATAGTATTATGGTCTGTAGCTTTTTTAAGGCTTAGTTCTTGTCTCAGCATAATTCATTTGCTATATGACTGTGAATGAATGATTTTGTTCTTAAGGTATCAAAAATAATCTGCTGTTGTTCCCTAACAAAGCCAAATTACTGAGAGCATGGATGCGTTTGAGGGGTTTTTTTTTTAGCAAAAGTGGTGCTCCTTGATTCCTTTATCCATGTCCTGTCTACATTCATCCAAAAGGCTCCCACTGCTCCCCTCAAATCTCTGAGACTGAAAAACTGAAATTTCTAAGTTAGAAACACAACTGTGTAAGTTTCCTTGTGTTTTTTGGTTTTTACACAGCAGTCTTTTATCAGGTCACTTTATGCAGACTGAAACTTTAGTACCTTTTTATACACTACAAAATAGTTGCAGTTTTTATATTTAAATGCTGATATGTTTCTTCTTTCCTCCCAGTTTTCTCCCTGCTTTAGGTTTTTATGTGCTATTAACTACCATATTATAAGTTCCACCCCTACTCCTCTCAAGGCACAAATCTGTTTGACAAAATAAGACAGTCTTAGACAGAAATAAGACAGAAATAAAATTTAAGACTCACAGAGACATAAGTGCAGCTGATTGGGAGGAAGGCTGTTGTGTGTGTTAATATTAACATACATCATCAGTGCTTTACCTCTCCTCTCCTGCTGTTAGTCTTGCCAAATGAGAGGAGAATCAATGTGGCCATTCCTCTTTTGACACTGGAGCATTTGGTTTAATGGTGTGTTGTGACACTGACTGTCCATTTTGATTCCTTATCTTGCTACAGACTGAAAGTCACCTCTGTATAATTAAATACTCAGTGATTTAATTGAATTCTCCCCTTTTTTTGCTTGGCAGGGATGAGCCTATTGTGAGCCTTAAGTCATTAATAACATAATTCATTTCAAATATAGTTGATAAAAAGGAATTCATAGTTTAAGAGCTTTAATATTTATGAATTCAAGTGGGTAGAATGACATCCATTCAGTGGCCAAACATTAGATCATACTCAATAGCATAAAGTATTGCTTCTGTTCAAAATATCAAGCTAAATTTAAAGTAGTCAATTTTTCTTTTTAAAAAACACTACTATAATATATATCATGACAATAGATTGGGCAGCTTTATTCCAAAATAACCCATCACACAAAAAAATAAATAATTGAATTGGCCATTTTATTTATCTTATTGATGTATTTTTCTTTGAAGTTGCATTCTAGTTGAATGTAGAGCCTGAATTGCATTAACTCACTACATTTATGATGTTGGTTGCAGTGTTTAAAATAGGTGATTGTGGTGATGGTTGTAATTACATTATAGAATTTGGTAATTTGGGAAACTGTCTGCTTTGGTTATATGTGAAAGCAAAATGTGAGGAAAAAATGTCTGCAGTATTGAATCAGTGTTCTGGAAAGGACACAGGTTTGTCAGGGACCTGTTCTGCCTCTGCTGTGTCTTTGACCTGCTACAGATCTGCTTCAGCTGTTGTGTCAAGTTAGAAAAACTCTTCCGTTTTTCTTGTTCAAACACTCTGTAGTTGAGCTGGAGATGTGATAGTTCCCATTAAAGCCCTGGGGTTGAATTCAGAACTGGAGGCAGTGAGTAACAACAGGAACCTGGTAGAACTTCTGGCTCATGTATTAGTGTGTGCTCTGGTCTGAAACCACCAGTGTGGCCTGAATTTCTTCATCTTTATCAAACAAACCTTTAAAGTAATTTCAAGTGATTGGAAATGAGGAGAAAAACACACTAGTGAAGATGTATTTCTTTTATGGAATATATAATATATGAAAGGAAATGGGGAACTGTATGGTACACTTATGCAGTGGAATTGAAATCTAATTTACCAGCAATGCAATTATCTCTCCATAAACAACATCAATTTCACAACTAATGAATGTTCTCTGGGGAATAAGTTATCTAATGACTTTGAGAGAACTTGGTTTGGACTGAGATGTATTGCTCCTCTGGTAAGTGGTTCTAGATTTTCTGAGTTAAAGGACACTGATCTACAAAACTCATTCTGTTATGCCTGCTTTGGGCATGGGAAGTGATTAGCCTTGGATGGATTACTTTGAGTATAATTTTTAGTAAAAAAAAATTAAATCAACATTTGAATTTGGTAAATGTGGAGACACTCTTTAAATAGACAATTTCAAATGGACACTATTTTTATGAATCTGGCATAAATACTTTGCTGTAGTGATTAAAAAAGTACTGAATCTGAATTATTTTTTAGCTTAGTAAATATAATAATGTAGTCCAGAAGTCAGTTGTACCATGCTGTTGGCTGTGCTATGTTTTAGATCCTCAGGATGAAACATTTTACCCCGCTGTTCTCTGGTGTTGAGTATTTGCAGTTAGCATCTTCTCATTTCATCAAGCTCAGATATCAACCTGATGTATTTTAAGACTCATAAATCACCAAAACCTTTTGTTAAAACAGATTTATAATGCTCCAAGTTACTTGCCACAATAAACAGAACTACAAAATGAAAAGGACAGAGAGGAGAGATGTGAGTATACAGGAGTTTCTGAGATAAAAGATAGTTTCTTACATTTAGATTTCCCAACAAAATTACATTGCTCCGTTTTTTTGTTTCCACACATCTTAAAAGTCATTATTTAATCTAGAGATGAAATTGCAATTCAACATAAGGTTGTTGAATAGTGCAGTATTCTTAAATAACTTCTCAGATGACGACAGCTTGTACCTATGACACATCACAGTAAATTAGAAATTGCCCATGAGGTTGAAATACTGAATGTTTTGTTTTTCTCCTGCTTGATATGAAGGAAATTAGAAAACTCTAAAATGACGTCCTTTGTAAGCTGAGGGAAGGAAGAAAGGCAGGAAGGAAGGTAGTTTTAATGGAACAAGATAGAATTCATGTTGAGTGGAAGAGGCACACACCAGGCCCCAGAAAAGCAGAACCAAGCTTGCTGTGCCTGACTTGTGTGAGGTTGTGCTCTTTTTTTCTGTCAGGAAATGCAAGATGTGTTCAGTGGCATTTCCTTTTGTTTTGTCAGAGGGATAGCAAATTTGCCTGCCTTTCATCTCTCTGGAAGGTATTTCTCATTTGGATTATTCAGCTTTTGATTTCCATTAAATCCAAATTTCATAAAGTTGTAATGTACTGAATAGTTTTCCTTTTAATTCTCACTTAAAGTATTTTCAGTGACTGCGGGACTTTCTAGTAAGGGTTTATATTTTATGTTGGATGTAAGAATGTCCCATTTTAAAATGCTGCTTTTTCCACCCCAGAAGTTTTAGGAAAATGCTCATGTAAAAATATGTGCATGTTTTGTAATAATTGCTGAAATGGTAGGAACTGTTGCCTTGTAACTTTACTGTATGTTTACTGACAGTTGTTTTACATTTTCCCAATATTAGTTCTTACTATTTTTAGTATTTTATTTCTCATATATTGGATTTCTCTTCAGAACAATTAAATGTCTGAATAATTGCCAGGAAAGATTTTTCATTTAGCCACAATGACTTTAACAATCTGCAAAGTCATAAACGCAAAGTTCACTCATCTACTTTCTTACATTTTAAAATCTCTGGCCTCAAATACTTAAATGTATCTTTGTGGGGATCTTCTGTTTGATTAAAATTGCTACTCCCCTGGCTTGGATGAAGAGCCAGAGATGAATTTGGTGATCAGCCCTGGAGGCTTTTCTCAGCTCCTGTAGCTGATAAATTGAAGTGACTGCATGGCAGTGGGAACGTCCTGTACAAAGCTGACATATGCAGTTGCCAGTAAGATTTCAATTACTTCACCTGAAAGTGGACTTGCAGTGCCTTTGATTTACAGTGCACTTCATTTGGATGAGTTCTTTAATTGAGATTAATGGGTTTTGGCCCTAGGCCCTTCTGTAAGGAAATTATGTGGTTTCCACTTAGATTTTTGGGTGGGTTTTTAGTAGGATCTTGGATTTTGAGTGTCTTAGCGCTTGAAGAATAATGTTGTTTAATATCTTAGTGATGCCTTCATGTAGCTTTATTCTTTAAAATATTTGCTTCAAAAACAAAATTTTCATAATTTTGTCTAACTGATTATTTCAGAAGTAAGCTTCAACGTTTAAAGGATTTGTAACTTTGCCATATGATGTCCTCATTTAAGTTAATGGGGTAGGACCAGGCCATTCTTGAATCATGTAAATATCACTTGCTTTTCCTGTTTGCATTCACAAATATGACTGGTTTTAGCTTGATCTGACTCACTTCAGGCATAGTTGTGCACCTTTCCTGCCCAGCCTGCTGTTTATACTGTATCACATAGTGCCCCTGTGACATGAAGAATTCTCTCCTGAGAGTTTGCAATTCAAGCAAGGTGTCACTTTGATGTGAAGGAGGCAAAAAATTAGCAAAGGTTGACAGATAAATTAACCAGCTTAAAGGCTTCATAGGAAATGAGGCTTCTAGATAAGAGGCTGGGGTAATTTAGGCAACACCTGCACACACATGCACATATTAACTCCTTTTAGAAACTTTTTCTTACCTGTGCATGTTCAAGGCTTTGATAGAACTTGCCCATTTTAGAATAGACTGTAAAATCCTGGAGGTTACCTTCCTAAAGTCCTGATTCACTGTTCAGAGAATAACATGCTAATAAAATTAAGCTCTGTGACTTAATAAAGATTTTGGATGCAATTGATCTCTTCAGCCTGTGTGCATCATAAGGAATTTTAAATGCTGAAAAAAAATCTAGTTCGTTTCCTTGCTGAATCAAGTTCAATTCCCCTCTCAGCACTCTGGTTTTAAAGGCAGATTGTCATTCCACTAGACAGAAACAAAGGAATAATGTTGTGTCATTGCTTTACTTAGACTATTTATTGGGGATGGATCTTATATCCTCAGGGCTTTCAGTGGATCAGACATCTTTTAGTAAACTTCCTATTCAGAGGGTATTATTTCTGAAGTCTCTGCTGTTCTTCCTTCCAGATAAATTCCATTATGTGTTGCCAATAACAATGCCTTGTCACTCTGCTGGGAGGCAAATTAAGTAATGCGTGTTCAAGTTGCTGGAAGACAGATGATGCAGTAAAAGTATTTCAGCTAACCTTAAAAGAATGCATTCACTTAATGGCTAAAAATAGGATCCTTCCTTTTAATGCTTAGGTTTTTTTTATAATTGACTGTTAGAATGGCTGTGACAGCCCAGTGGATGGAGCCATTTCTGTTGGGAGAAGAAGGTTCTTTTCTTTAGAAATGTTGCTGGTGCAGTGCAGCTCTTGAAGGCAACAAGGTTGCATTAATTCTTCTGAGCAACTCACTGAGCTGAAAGGAGGGTGACATTTGGATCTTGGAGTACTCAAAATACCTGTTTTCACCCCTTGGTTACTTAATGGCCTGTTAAATATTTCAATTTGTTGGAAATAAAACTAGTAGCTTTCCAAAATGTTTGTACTGAAATGACATTTCTTGGTGTTAGAAAATTGGTGCAAGTGAGAAGAGTATTCACTTGGCATCTTCATCAGAAATATGGCAAGTCAATAAATTCATTAATCCTAAAATCTTGAATTACAGAGGGGCTGTCTAGAGGGTTCTTTCTACAGTACGGTACTTAAATGCAAGGCTAATGAAATGTGTGCATAATAATTACAAAAAATCAAATTGCAATTAGTATGTAGCACTAATTGCTCTGCACTTCATCCCTGAAATCTAATTGTTTTCTTTTATTTCCTGTTTTTCAGATTGTTTGAAGGGAGGTCACCAAGAAAGCCTGAGAAACTTAAGACCCTTTTCTGCTATTTTAGAAGAGTCACAGAAAAAAGTATATCCTTTATTCTTTTTTTGAGCTGCAAAGCAGATAGATGAAAAATTTAATCCCATTACATTTAAAAATGCCTACACAGCCATGATGGAAGAATTTAACAAAAGACAGCTTGCAAAGTACACTGATATTCATACTAATGGCACTTCTTACTATAAGTATGATGCATGCAAGCAAATTATTTGCCCAGAGCTCATCCTGGTTTGTTTTTTTCTGATAAATATATATAAATATATATGTGTGTATATACAGAAATATATTTTTAGCTCCCTGTAGATATATATATATAAAGTGTGTGTATATCATCGTGTACATGTATAGATATAAATATTATGTATATATAATGCTAATAATATATGCAACCACTTGTCTCACCACATCAAAGTAGAGGGAACTTGGCACCACTACAGCCATTAAAATAACAGCCTTAAAGATTTTGAGTCAAGCTTCACTTTTCCTGCAGAGTGCACATTTAGTTATTGACAATAATGTTTGTAGTTCTGAGGGATTTTCCCCTACTTGTGTTGGCATTTCAGGTTTTTCTCTTCTATGGTTCCAAAGCAAAGGTGTTTTTAAGTTTGCCCAGTTCAAATAAAACAAATGATAGCAAGACATATCTCCTGCTCTTGGAGAATTCAGTGCATAGTCACATCTCTATTATTACCACAGATTTGAACATTTGCATAAGCTTTCAGAAAGAGATCTATTTTTGTGATAACTACCATAGGTTATATATTGCATTTTTGAGGAGAAAGAGATTTTACTGTAGTAGCATGCGTCAGATCTGCAGCAATACCCTTTTTTTTAAAGAACTTCTTTTTATTTGGCAGCATTTTACTATTAACTTCATACTTTCTCAGAAAGGTTTGTTTTAAAAGAAAGATGGATTTAAACTATTAAATATAAAAGCCCCTTACTTGGTCCAGACCATCTTCATCATTTTAATTCACCACAAAATAAATGCAGCTGTATCCTATTTCAGCTGTCAGACTTTAAGCAATATCAATAGAACTAAATCTCTGAGGTAAAGTGTAACTTGTGATCTATGTGTGGGACTGAGAAGAGATATGGTGTACCAGCTCTTTTTAATGCTTGAGTAATAATGTTTTTGTGCAAATCAAACCCTGAGCCCTTGAACATGTGAAATCTGATGAGAACATGCTTTATGAAACTACCATATTAGATTTCCTAACAGAGGTGGAATACTCTCTGGATTGCCTGTTGACACTGAACAGTTGTTGATTTTAAAGGTTCACAATCTCTTTTTCCTCTAAAGCAGCACATTTTACTTGAACTACTGGGTCTTTCTAATAGTGTTTAGTGTTGCTAAAGTGAAAATCACTTAAGAAAATAGTTTTTCTTAGAAAAAAAAGTTCAGTTTTCTGGAAAAACTGAAATATTTCAACTGCAAAGTGGGAAGAGAAGTAACATTTTGGTCTTCATGTTACTTGTCTTCAGTTAGAGCATGGGCTGTCAGGGGGGAAAATTCAGAGTCACTCTTGAGGAAAGTTAAGCTCTTGGTCTCTGCCAAGAATGATGTTTGTAGTTTTCAGAGCTTGCCAGTTAAGATAATCTAAGGGCTAAGCTCCCACATTTAATACATTTTCCTTTGGGGTTGGTTTGCCTGTAGAACCCACGGGATTGGTGACGTTTACGAGGCAGTGTCTCCAGGAGTTTCCAGACTGGGAGAGGTAAGTCAAACATACTCTTAAATGTAAGAAATTTCTTAAGTCCATGATAACTGAATGTCATTCATTTGGAATTGCGTCAGGTCTAGAAGTACTACAGGAAACAATCTTTGCAGAAAGAAATGCAGAGGGCAGTGGGTGAATTGCCACAAGTAGTTTGTGTCCTGAATTTTCCTATGTATTTGTCTGTAAAGGAAACAAGTTTTAGTTGAAGTTTTAAAACAGTACCACATCTTTGGTGCTATTGCTTGAGTGGGGGGAAAAAAGAGAGGGATGGCTTGATTTAAGAAATGGCAGGAAATATAATGAAGTATGGGTGATGACCAGCATGAACACAAGTATTGCAGCTTCATTGCTGAGGAACAGGAAAACTTAGAACTTCACATTTGGGATTTTATGTAAAAGGTGGAGAAACTGAACAAATGACTGTGTTAAACTTTTCCACATTGTTTCTGCAAGGCAAACATGTTTTCTTTAATCTGTCAGGGCTATTGGGGTTTTTTTAAAACCACCTTATGTTTAAAGTGTGTATGCAGTTTGGGTTTGGGTGAATTTTGGTTTTAAATGAATAGCTTTTTGTGGGGGTTCTGAAATGATCCTTTGTGTACAATGTTTTTCCTCAATGGTAGATCTCAGAAAAAACTAACTAGATTGCATGTCACCTATGAAGGCACCATTGAAAGCAATGGACAAGGTATGCTGCAGGTGAGTGCATATAACACTTCATGTGGCTTTTATATCTCTGTCATACTTTCATGGTCTGCCAGCTTAACAAAGTTACTTGTTTATCCTCAATTGACTTAAATGACAAGATGTTATGCAGTGTAAAAAAAACTCATCAAAATTAATTCCATGGGCAGTCTTAATCCTGTCAATGTTCCCCAGCTCATCTAGGTAGCACATGTACCTGTTACAGAAAGGGTTGACAGAAAATCACAAGTCCTGGACAGCTTCAGGTCTTCTGGTTCAAGCCAGGATCAAAGATTGACAAGACAAAAGAGTCAGGCTGCAATCTTGATGACTTGTCAAGGGTTTCAGTTTATTTTAAAAACATTATTCTTGTGCCCCAGACAGTGACCAGGTCAGTGCTCCAGGAGACTTTCTTGCTGCTGCCAACACCACTGTTTCAGTCTGGGAGGCAGTCAGCAAAAAAAATTCATAAGGAGGATGTCCTGTCCATATCTATGGGAAGAAACATGTTTGAGTTTTCAAATTAGTTGTTTGCTTTTTTTTTTTTTTTTTTTTTTTTTTTTTTTTTTTTTTTTTTTTTTTTTATGGTCTGCCTTCTAGAATTCTTTTATTTAAAAAAAAAAAAAGAGTAAAAATTAGAACATTTTTAGCCAGGGACAAGTACTGCATTGGAAGAGGAGGAAGGAGATGAGAATTTTCTTTCTGCAATGCTTTTTGCTCAGACTTTAAAAAGTCTCATAACTTTATGAAACCTGAGCACTCAAATGTGTGCTGAAATTATGAAGAACTCAGCAATTGCTCAATAATGACCATTTTTCTTATTATTGCACTATAAGGGAGTATTGCCTAGGATGTGATATTCTTCCTCTTGGCTATTTCAAGCCTTATCAAACAAAATATCTCTGCTGAGATGAAGAGCAGTCACTCCAGCAGGGAGCAGGATGACCAAGGCAGGACAGTGACCTTTATGGGGCAGGGATGGTGACAATAACAGTTCCTGCTGGTGGCTGGTGGCCATCAGACCAAGGCAAGGGCACCAAGGACAGTGAAAGATGTCTGGTGACCATGGGAACATCAGCAGAGCACAGGGCTGGGCTGAGCCCACACCTGATGTCTTTAAAACTCTTGTCTGTATGAAAATTTAATTTGTAAAATATGTAGTATTGCAGCAAAAAATAGTCTAGAGCTTCTCTGTTTCAGTAGAAACCTTTAGAGTCAAATTTATTTGCCTTGTTCAAGTTCATTTCAGGGACAATTCGTAAGAGATTGTTAGTACATTTCAAAAAGAATTTGTTGGAGGGTTTTTTTGGGTATAGAACTGGGGCAGTGCTAATCTAAAGATACTTCAGTGTAGACAGTTGGAGCAGAATGCTTTCCAAAGGACAAACTAATGATTTTTCACTGTCCCTAAAAAGAATGCTGTTTTCATTTTTCACATTTACTGAAACGTGTTTTCTTCTGAAATATGTGCCTCTTCAAGGGAAACCCACACAACTTAGATTTCGAGTGTTGGAGATGCAAAATTTCCTTTGCTGTGTAATGTCTCATTTGTCAGAAGTTTCCTGAGAAGTTGAATGGAAAAAAAGAGACAGACATGATCATGATAACCAGTCTCTCTGTTGGTAGTTTTAAGTGATAGCAGCAGATTTCAACACAATAATTGAAATTTCTGCAGGATTTTATTTACTTTGGTAATAAAAAGATTTATTTTTATTTTTTTTTTTCTTATCCTATCATAATCCTCCTGAATGTATTTTTGGTAGGTTGATTTTGCAAACCGTTTTGTTGGAGGTGGTGTGACTGGGGCAGGACTAGTGCAAGAAGAAATTCGGTTTTTAATCAATCCAGAACTGATTGTATCAAGGCTCATCACTGAAGTCTTGGATCACAATGAATGTCTTATCATCACAGGTTAGTCTTTGCAGAAAATGTTTCACATCGAATTCTGGTTTTATATATATAAAATATATTTATTTATATATACATATATATACAAAATACATTTCAAGTTGAAGTTGAGTGTGTTTTAATGCTGTAAGGATAAAAAAAAAAGTTAAAAATAATAAAAAAGTTGATACTCATTTGACAAAGAGCCTCCTACTTCATCCCATCTAACACCACAAGGGACACTTCCACAGATGTTTTGTGAAAGGAGAAAAAAGAAGTGACAGCAAGCAAAAGATTTTATTTTATCCTCTGTAAATGTGTTTGAGGACTTGGTGTATTTAGCTAAAGAATGCTGTTGGGCAATATAGGTAACAGCCACAATTTCCAGCTATTAGCTGATACTGCTTCTCTTACATTAAAGGCTGTGGGGGTTTTGTTCCTCTCCTGAATTTGTAACATTTGATGTGATCAGCAGGATTGAACACTCTTAATAAGAAGAGTTACTTCTGATTACCTAAAAGGGGAGGAAGTGGAAAAGTAGAAAATCTGCATTCATTGGAAAAGGGTAGAAAGCTAGGAACTGTCTCTGAAGGATTTTGATCTTCTTGTAATAAGTTCCACATATGTGTTTGTGTTGCTTGTAAATTAGTTATGGGTTCCTAATTACATCAGAAACAACCTGCTCCTTCAGTATGTTGCTGAGGGGTTGTGTGTGGAGACATCCTGTCTGGCCAGAGCTCAGCTGAAAGGCTTTTTTCTTTTGCTTCCCACTCTGTCATAGATCTTGGATTGTTTTATTATCCATTGGGTTAAACCAGTTAGCATAAAAAACCAAATGTCACTGCTAAGAACTGGAGCAGCCCAGGTCATGCTGCATGTCTCAGTTTATACATGAATGAGCATTTTTCATGACTGAAGGAATAAAATGATGCTGTAATACTGCTTTATTTATGCTAAAACAAGCAACTATAAAGAAAAAAATATATGATCAAAGAGATCCTCTGGTAGATATTATAATAGACTATGTTTATATTTTTCAGTCTGCTGTAGCAAAAATGTTGAGTTTAGTTATCTGAGCTGTCTAAAAAGTCAGGAGTTTCTGTAGGTATTAGAACACATTTTTTGGAAAAATCCATCAATAGCACTTTTTTCTCTCACCTGCATACACAGTAGAAATTTCAGCTTAAATCTTGCAGGTCTTATTCTCTCCTGAGTTATCGATTGTACTGGGCAGAGCATCTTTTGTGTTCAGTCTTATGCTTGGTAATCTTTTAAAGACAGTGTTTTATTTTGTTTTTCCACTCTGCCAGAATTAATGCCTTTTCTCTGAAAAGTTTTTGATAAATTGGCTTTTGTGATTACATTTTTGAAAAACGAGTCAGAAGAGAAGTTCTTTGCCATCAGAGACTTCTGTTCTGTATTTTGGATATGATACTAAAATATTAACATATTTTAAACACTCTCCTCTGGGAGAGGCTTTTTTGGGAAGGGTAAAAACAGAGCACAGCTATCAGTCTGGGTAATAACTGATTAGGGAGAAACACTAAATTAGTGTTTTGAAAGACTTTCTTGCATTCCCCTGCAAACAAAAATAGTGATTTGCCACGGGCAAGTAAAGGTGAGAATGTTTTTTCACTGCAGCAACATTTTATCTTTCTTGATGTTTTATCTTTCAGTGTTTTGCAATTAGTATTTGGGATATGTAGTTCTTCCCTAATGGAAATATCCATTCCATCATTTTTATTTAATCCCTGGAGCTTTTCCATGTTGGTTCTTAGCCAAGTCTCCTCTGTGTCACGATCCTCTTGATAAATTACATCTTTGTGATGCATCTTGACTCAGCGGCCTAATGGATATAACTGTGGAGCTTAAATTTGCAGAGGAGCCCAAGAAATTGGGGGACAAATTAAATTTGTTGTGATTTCACAGTATCTGCTTAAGATCACCTCTGTAATGGCTATGAAGCTGGTCATGCAAACAGTCGAGTTCTTAAATGCAGACATCTACCACAGAAATGTCAGCAGCAACACCAGAGATTCCCACAGCTGCATTTCTGGTAGAGCTGTGAAGAAGTGTGAGTGGTTTTCATTCAGATTTTTTTTTCTTTCTTTCTTTTTTTCCCCCCTGTTTGAGCTCACATATCATCAGGCAGTGTTAAGAGCAGATGAAGCTGTTGCTCCTTGTTTGCTTTAAATCTACAGATCTATCAGTGGCCAGTCAGGACTGCATCTTAGCAGGGCAGTTTTGGAGACTTCTGACCACATTAGCCAGGCAGCAAATGAGATGAGATGAGCTAATTGGTTTGGCTGAAAATTTACTCAGAGAGGAAAATTGGTTTTCAGCTGGATTTAGCAGGCTGATTGTACCAGCGTTGGGAGAGCCAAAGACTAATGGTGGTACAAGATAAGGATTGGAAGAACTGATTGAAAGGGAAAAAAGGACCTTCCTCTCACTTATGGCACTAAATGTGCCTTTATGTTTATGTGACTACAAAACTAAACTCTTGCAATTTTTACATCTGCATTTTATTTAGTGCTAGTGGTCTTACCTCTTCAGGGGTATAATTTCTAGCTCATTGGAAATACTAGAGGTGGTAAATCCCATTATGGTGGGATTTTTCCCTATCCCTGGAAACATTATAATGCTGTACAGATCATATGCAAATGTCCAGCTAGACTATGGAGTCTGAGAAGGGTATGTTTATTCTTCATAAGAATTACGAATCTGTCTGAATTGGTGAGGTCCCATAAACACCAACACTTGAGTATTTTGCTTTTTGTCTGATGCTGTAACTTTTACAAGTCTCACAAAGGATGGATTTTTAAATGCTTCCTGTATATGCATTGTTTTGACTTTAAGTAGGCTTTTCTAGGTTTTGTAGCTTGTTTTTAAAGTTCTGGTGGAACTTTATTTGTGGTTTGGCTTTTTTTCACCTCTCTATTTTTTTTTCATGAGAAGAAGAAAGATTCAGCAAAAACATTAATGTATCTGGCTTATCCCATACTGATTCTGTTCTCCCAGTAACAGAAGTTTGTATCCCACTAGTTCAGGAGCAGAAGTGTTGCCAGTCAAATAATCATTTTTGTCTGACAAATTTCCCGAGCTTCACTTATGAAAACTCATTGATTTTCATTAACTTTGGGTTTCAGAGACACGACTTTAGAGTCTGTGTGATTTCCTTGAATTTCTCCAGTATTGATTTTTTTTAATAGATATATGTGTGAATGTGTGTGTATTTGCTTGTTTGTTTGTTTCCTGGTGTTTTTGCCATCAGACAGCTACACTTCCATAAAAAATTAACAAAAACAATGAACCTTGAAAAAGCCAGCCTAATACTTTTATCATTTAATCTATCCTGGTACAATATCTCAATGACCTAGAGTTTTCTTAGACATCAAAGGAAATGGTTCCTTTTTCAAGCTGGAAGTTCTGCTAGATTGTCCTCTAAAGAGAGCTCCCAAAAGAGTCACATACTTCCCTTATCTGTCTTTTCTTGCTCTGTGCTCACTTTTACCAAGCATATCAAGAGAACTGAATTTTACTCATGTCAGGAAAAGTCTTAGTGAAGGCTGATAGCCTGCAATTCAATTAGAAGACTGATTTCTGAATATGGGAGCTGCTTGTGGTTGGCATTTGTCTGAGGGCATGGATGTGTGTGAATACATAGGCATAGTTTCTTACCCACATTTTTCAGATAATTTTTTTTATCAGGAAGTGAACTCGGTGAAGAATCTCTTACCATCCCACTCAGTTTGCATAGCAACTTTTCAAAATAGCCTTGAGTGAGATTTGTGTGCCTTCAGAATGATTAATCTTCTAGACTAAATAAATAATGAGTGGGTAACAGGGCAGATGAGTTAAATGAGCATTGATAAGTCTTGTCAGTTAAAATCAGTATGGGTAAATGGGGAAAATATCTTGACATTTATGTGTCCTTTTATACAGTTTTTAACAGCTTGTTTCCCATGGAGGCAAACATTCAAATTTCCTCGTCAGTGAAGTTTGAAGTTAATAGTTTCATGGTTTTGATTGTTCAACTTCAATTGCATTTTTATTTAGGGATTGGAAAACTTAGATTATATATAAACATTAGTATTCTCAGGGTGTTGCTGATCTGTGCAATAGTTAGGCAGTATTCTTGTCTTAGCAATCAGATGCTTTGTGCTGTCAGCTTGCATTTCTTTAAAACCTATTTTTCCCCATTCTATTTATAGGCACAGCTGGTGGCACAAATTAAGGGTTTGCTTAACAGTTCTCTTCTTACTCTTACTGTTTATAATTGTGCCAAGCTATATCTGCATGAACCTCCAAACAGGTCAGCTCAGCTGGTCAGAGCAGAGTGGCCATAACACCAAGGTCCTGAGTTCACTGAAGAGTTGGACTCAATCCTTGGGGGTCCCTTCCAACCCAGACTATTCCGTGATGACTTCTGAAACTCAGGTTCAGAAGTTGTAGGCTCAGAACAGAGGGAAAAGGTGTGATTTTTGTGGCATTACTTCAGGGGTATTTCTCTGAAGCATTTGTGCAATGGCCAGGTTTTGAAACAAAGTCCTGAAGCTCTATAAAATGAGGTGAAAGGCAGCCTTTTAGAAAGGTTATGGTCCTTCTTCTCAGTTAAGGTACAGTATTTCTTTGTCTTGGGATAAACCTTTGAAAAGGAGTTGGTATAGCAGAGCATAGTAGCTCGAACTACTGGTGGCCTTAAGGAGTTAAAGCCTTTAATACTTTCTCAGACAACTTTTTCAAGAGCAGCCAAGTATGTTCAGACTGTGTTTTTTTGGATCTTTGTGCTTTTACAGAGGTAGTTTGTTAGTGCTGACCACTTCTCTTTGTATACTAGAGAGCAGATGTAGATCTGCACTCATAACATTTTGTGGTGGGTGCTGCTCATCACCTGTGGGAAGGGAGCTTTACAAGGAAATCTTGTATTCGTGGTGCAAATTCAAATTCTCTGGTTCCCATTGCTTCTGAGAGCTGCATGTTCATTTGGAGAGGCAGTGATTCCTATTAAAGATTTGTCAAGTGAAAAAAAAATGTACCTATTTTGTATGTAACCTGGAAAATGATTTGTTTCAGGTACTGAGCAGTACAGTGAGTACACAGGCTATGCAGAGACCTACCGCTGGGCGAGGAGCCACGAGGATAAGACCCCCAGGTAAAGTGCCACACAAGTATTTTAAGTGAAGGAAGAAATAAATGTTTGAAATTTGAAAACTTGGTACTTCTATGTATTTCCTAGCATTTGCCTTAATGTGATATTTGCTTGATGTTGCTGTCTTCAGTACACCCAACAAGCTAAAAAAGTAGTGTCATATTGGTAATGCCATACTAATTCTCATAAGTGGTACCTGTTGGTTCTTAAACCAACATCTTTTGCAGTTTAGAGATATATGTATTTAATGCACATTTTTATTAAGATACTGGCTAAACTATGGTTTGCAATGTCACAAGAAGTTTGACAATGATACCTCAGATGCCACAGTGCAGCTGATGTGTGGCAAAATAAGAATCAATACCATGAATCTGAGTAGAAAGCTCTGAGCTCTTGAATTTATTTCTCCAGCAATATCATTAGAGTGTATGCACAAAATTACTCATTTGGTATAGAAGCATACACAGTGTACTCTCATTTAAATGTTGGAGGAAGACAGAGAAACACTGACCTTGCAGTGTTCTTACATACTTGATAAATAGTGCTGTGTAATTAGATTTGTTTCACGTTCATGTCCAAAGTCTAGCCAGAGTATTTCTAAATTTATGGGGAGGCCTGTCTCATTTGTGATTCTGCTTTCATTCCCAACCCACAAAGAAAAAGTATTCCATTGTCTGTTATGAGTTCACCTTTTCAGCTGCTTCTAACAGAGAGTCTCTGAGGGGAATTGCTCATTTTGAATTGGGGTTCTATGGCTGATGTTAAACAACTAATGTCATCTATTTTTCTTCCCCCTCCAATTTTAGGGATGAATGGCAGCGACGCTACACTGAGATTGTTGCTATAGATGCATTTCACTTCAGACGTTTCCTTGATCAGTTTGGTCCAGAGAAAATTAGAAGAGAGCTCAACAAGGCCAGTAACTTCTTACAACAGCCTGCAGTCTAATGTTTATAGAGCCTTTTCAAATATTTTTGTTATTGTGTTCATCTGAGGAAGTTCTTGCTTAGTTAGTATCTTATATGACAGGGTTTTGTTGTTAAAGCCTCCTCCTTTCTGCAGTGCAGGAGAGTATGGAGTATTATCGGATGTGTTTTAAATAAATTCAACTATAGGAACACACTGCCCTAATTCTCAGCTGGAAAGGGAATACACCCTCTTGAAATGATGTACAGTGCTGAAGGACCAATTTAAATTAGTTGTGAAACCTTAGCATGTTGACTAAAGTAAAATTCATCAGCTTGTTTCTTCATGGTTGGCAATGAAATTAGCCCTAAAAAAGACAGTTAAGTCTAGTTTGTAAACTTCACTGGTACCTTAATACAAAATTCTAATTGCCTACATCAGTGAGTTTATGATCTGCTTACAATTTTCAATGTATTGATTTGGTTTGGATTTTTAAAATAAATTAAGGTAGATCACTGCAACGTTTATAAGGTGTGTTGTTTTGGCTGATTTTTTTTATGAGGACTGATTGGTATTTAAAGAAAATTTTAAGTCTTGAGTTCATTTTCTGTTCAGGCTCTCCTGAAAAGTTTACTGTAGCTGTGATGAAATGCCTGGGACTCAGGACCTGTATCTTAATTTTTAACATGGGTCCAAATAATGCAAAAGTCTTCCTGCCTTAATTGTTTTCATTATTGATGTTGAATTTAAAGGAAGACTAATGGTGTATTGAAGTAGTTTGAATTTGGTATTTCTAGAAGACAACAGTGATTTTTTGTTATAATTTTGTTGTTTGAGATTGCCTCACAAATCCATATGTGACTCTTGTGTGCCTGCAGGCCTTCTGTGGCTTCTCTCGACCCAACGTTCCCCCTCAGCATCTCTCTGCAATAGCCACGGGAAACTGGGGGTGTGGTGCCTTTGGAGGGGACTCCCGATTAAAAGGTACATGGTAGCAATTAGTTAATGTTCAATTTAATCAAATTACTTATATTTTGATCTTGGGCCATGTGTTTTTGTTAGAGTACATTTTTTGCTTTTGTTATAATTAATACGTTTTTGCCAAGAAATGGCATTCTAGAGAATTGGTTCATTAGTGCTGATCTTTAGGCCACGAGTAATGTGGCCTTAAACAATAAAAGAGCATTCTACTCTATTCTTTATGCTTTAGACTTTTATGCTATTTTCAGTTTAAGGTTCATGGCAAGCCCATGATGGTGAAATGCTGCATTTGCAAGTACTCATAACACTGAAACCTTCCAAAACACAAACATGCAGCTTTAGTTCACAGATGAACATATTCATTGCAGTTGTCAGTCATATAAATCAGTTGACCTTTCTGGAGCAGTCTTTTTAGATTCTGCCTGAAATTCATATCTCTGCAAAGCTGTTTAAAGTTCCTGGTAATTTGCAAGGCTTAACAAATTTGCTGGCAATGGTTAATGTTTAGTTTTACCCCTTAATATATTGCTGTATGCCAGAGGTTTCCAGTCACTCAGTCATGCTGCTTTCTTTGCTGACTTGCCTGATATATCACTCACTTTCTCATGTTCTTTTATATTTAATTAGAGTATTTATAATGCAGCAGACATCACATGCCTACATTCATTTAAGAGCTTTTCCATCAATTCAAGAACTGATGGATCCTGACATATAAATTCATATCCTGGTTCATGTAATCCTAAATAGAAATTTACATTTTTTTGTTGCTGTTTTCAAGCATTTGGAGAGTATTTAAAATTTACTTTTCAGAACAGCTTTAGGTTGCTACAGTGTGGCCATCATCAGGCTACCAGCTTCATTTCTTTGTTAATATGCTTAATTCCTAAAGCATCTATTTTTTCCTCAGTGCTCATTGAGTTCCTGGCAGCCAGGAATTTTTGACTACCATTAGATAAAACAGGCTGCCAAATGCAGGACTAGTATTTACTGTAGGATCTGAGCACACTTGATTTATGTTAGGAAGGCTTAATAAATACTTCAATTTGCGTAAGATCTTGGATCTGAACTATAATATCCCTTGTATGTTTTTATAATGTAGAAGAAGGGATGTCAGTACAGCCATTGCTGTAGGTGGAAATCCAGAAGTTAAATGGGATCACATCAGCTGAGTGCAAAGGACAGGAGAGCTCAGATCCCTCCAGACCCCAGTACCACAGGCTCTATTCTCTTCCTCTGGTGCTTCTTTCTGTACCAGCAGCATGGAAATTTCCCGTGGTATTGTGTATCAGTTATGTCCAGAGGATTGTGAACTCTGATTCTTGGCAGGAATTTTGATCTTCGTTCCATAGCAATTCCAAATAAACAGTAGGATATTTTTAGTATCTTGTAAAGTGAAACTGCACCGTTTGTTTGGAATGAATAATAAGATTCATTAGGTTCTGTTCCCCTATGCAAGCTAGTTAATTAGACTCTTTAAAAGCTGAACTACTGAAGCTTTACTAAATCCACAGCTGGTTCAGTAGTTTAATTAAAATATCATTCCCAGATTGAGATTAATTTCACATGTGAATCATGTAATTTATAATTTTGGCTATGGGTTTACAAGAGGAGGGTTTTTTTGATTAAGGAATACAGTGTTTTAATAGGTCTGTTTAAAAATGTGAAAGATTCTTGAGCTGAGCTCTGAAACAGCTTTCTATTTAGCTTCCACTAGCAGGTGGTAATGCACTATGTACACTGTTTTATTTTAAATTAATCTTTACAAAGACAATATTAATCACATTTTAATTAACGCTACTTACTGGGTAGAAAAAGGAAGAATTAATATCAGAGCTGCACCAACAGGCTCTGAAATAAGACAGGCTGCAGCAGATGAAATAGTTTCTGGGGTCCCTTGTTTGGACTGTTGTAGTTCCCTGAAATGAAACTGTGATTGATTATAAGCTTTTGTAGCACTCCAGCCTGGCCTTGCTGGCTGGTGAGAAAACTGCACTCTTAGTTTGGTACTGCCTAAAAGGGTCCTGGTTTTCTTCTCCCTCTTTGTTGTTCCTGGCTCTATGGTCTGGTGCCCTCCCTTGCCTCAGCTCTGGCTCTTAGCAAACGCTTCACTCTGCCAATTCAGCTGCTGTCCTAGCAGAAAACAATTAGCTTTTATTCTTCATCTATGACTTTTCTGCCAGTTTGGTGAATGGATTTGGCACAGTGATGTCTGATGAGTGCCAGAGAGCTGCAGAAAAGTCAGGATCTGGGTGAAAAGTGGACCAGGGCTACTTTTCTCCAGTTGCAGTGGGTCATTAGCTTGGCTCAACAGCACTACTGATCAATAGTACAGATGATTTCTCAAGGTGAATCTACAAAAAACTGTTTTCAAGATCAGAAACATTTTTCTTTCTTTTGGATATAGAGGAACAAAATCTGTCTATATTGTAATGTTGGCTGAACTTGGGATGCTATGGTTGCTTGCTGTAAACTTACAGGTGTGTTTTTTCCTTCAGCAGATTGTTTTATCCTGTGTGTTCTTGTGTAATCTTTTTTCATTGTTTCAGCCTTAATTCAGATATTGGCAGCTGCTGAGGCTGGACGTGATATTGTTTATTTTACCTTTGGAGACGTGGAGCTGATGCGGGACATTTACAGCATGCATACTTTTCTCTGTGAGAAGGGCCAAACTATTGGTGAGCAAAAAGAAATCTTTGTGTGCACTAAAGAGTCATAACCATCTCTATAAGTAGAATTTTTCCACTACAAATTCTTGCCACTAAGTCCTGAACACAAGCAAATGGGTCTAGGTTTATTTGTACCTGTTTTCAGAATGGGGAGCTCTTCTGATTCAGGATCTACTGCACAGTGCTAATCAGTTAGAAGACTTCTAGATGCCTTTCTGATTTGCTTAGGAGTTATGCTGTAGGATTTGAAAAATACAGATACATGTGGTAGGAGAAGATTTGCAAAAGCTTTTGATGTAACTGCTTTGAAAAGGCAAAAGCTGCTTAGGCATTCTTGATATAAATTTGTGGTTCTGTCTTGATCCTGCAAGATGTGATCTGACATGTTATCCAGTTGCAATACAAGAAAAGCAGTGTATCCATTGTCCTACTGTAATTATTATGTGTCTTTTAATTTCTGAGCCAGAAGCACAAAATTGGGTAGCTGGCAACACATTTGTAAGAAATGTGTATGCAATCCTGATGTTTGTTCAGGAAGTTGAGGGGGCCCATCCTATCTTCTGAACAACCTGCAGACATTCCCATTACATTCTGCTCATTTAGACTTGCTCATATGGCATGTCCTTACTTGGTGTTTAATGATTTCTCTTTGGTTTTCGCAGGGGACATTTATAGGCTGTTGCTGAGATACTACAATGAGCAATGCAGGAACTGTTCCACTTCAGGACCAGATGTCAAGCTGTACTCTTTCATATACAACACCATTGAGTCCTGTGCAGATTCTACTGATGATGATGATGATGAGGATGAAGAAAAAGGGTTGTGTTTCGAAGATTAAAATAAATGTATTTGATCAGAATAATGTTTATCTCCTCCCACTGGTATATTGTGTGAGTTGCTGGACATAATGAATGAGCTGGCTTAATTTATATCAACTTGCATTGGTAGTTATGTATAACACCCAAACAAAAAAACCCCACAAACACCTTTGAGAGATGAGATTTATTTGTTTGATGGTTTCATACATGAAAACCTTGTTCATGTGTGTGCAGAAAAAAAAATTCTTTGGTAAGTCTGGTTTGCGTTATACCTTGTTAAGTAGAATATTTTGGTACACATGTATCTTTCACTCCAGATCCTGAAAAACTTCAGATTTCTCCTGTACTCTTTTGCCTTTATTTTTCAGAGCTCTTGTGTAGATTTCTCATGGAGGCTTAGAGCTGGAGTACAGACAACCATGTAACTCCTCAGATGATGTTAGAGAGAAGCATTTTAATGATTGTTCTTGCTGAAAATTATCATAATCCTTAAGAGTGCCAAGGTACCATCAGTGTTCTTACCAAAGTTCTCATTCATTTAACTTAAAATGTCATGGGTCTAATTTATTTTTTTAAATAAATGGTTAAAAATTGAAAAGTTCTGGGGGAGCTAAGAATGCATTTCACAACTGCATGGTCTTTACCAAATTAGACATAAAAGTTAGCATGAAGAAGTAGAGAAAAAACAACGAGAGTGGGAAAATGAGAAATGTGACCAAAGCTGGAAGCAGAGGGAAAGATTTTCACATGCAACTCTTCAATATTGTTTTTTTGGTGCTATCTGTTACCACATTGAACAAGATCTTAGACATGTTAGTCTATTGGAAGTTTCTCAAGGTTCAGTGCTGCTGGCAATATTTGAGTTAAGGTCTGCTAGTTGTGTTGATATTGTCATATCAGTTCTCCCTTATCTCAGTGTGCATGTGTGTGAGTACAAGATCCCCATGGGATATGTGAGTGAGGAAACAAATCACATATCAGTGGGAGGAAAGTCTGCAGGCTATAGATAAGAACATGAGGTCTATTATGAGTTTCTGCCTGTGTCATTTTAGACACGGGAACAACAGTGAAGAGTTGGCAAAATGTGTAAAACCTGTGCTTTTACTATCTGTGAATACCAAATTAGTGTTGCTGTAGTACATTAATAGTTTACACAAAACTGCAGATACATCTGTGATAAAACTTTTTTCAGGTATTATGTACAGGGCAAATCCAGTGAGACTTTTGTCTATTTGTTGTTTAAGCCCAGTTTAAGTTTCAGCCCAGATTCCTAAGTTTAACCTCTTCTGTGTTAGATGATTTTTGTCTGTTGTAGTTGCTATTATGAGTTAGCAATACAAGTAAAAACTGCAGCAGGAAATGTAGTGACCTAAGTTTCTTAATCAATGAATCCTTTTGAGTTATGTCAGATAAAACTCTCCAAGCCTCAGACACACCATGGTAATTAAATGCTGGAAGCTCTTGGCAGTCTGGCTTAGAATAAATCACTCACTGCTTGATCTGCTCTGGGGGAAGCAACAAGAAAGGGTCTGGGTCGTTTATAAACACCTTCAAGTTGCTGTACCTTGGCATTAATTCTAAGTGGGCAGCTTGAAGGTGTGTTCCTTGGGAAGTGATGGACACAGAGGTTTCTTGCTGTTCTTCTCACCAGCTGTAGTTTTCTCCACCCCCATCTATTATAAGGAAAAGATTTTGGCTAGAATTTCAGGCTTTTTTTCCTGTGTTTGCAACCTGTGTCCTCAGATTTAGCAGAAATCTTTTCTCCTGCTCCTGGTGTTTCAATGTTGGCTCTGGCAATAGGAATAACTGCTTCATTAGCTCTTATTTGGGCATTTAGGTTCAAGTATGATAGTGCTTCTAGATGCATTGCTGATGATAGATGAACCCTATGAATTATGGCAAGTGATGGAAAACTGGTGCTATCAGCCAAACCTTTTTCACCTTATTTCTCAGGATCTTGTATAGAAGGGATGAACAGAATTTGTTCCTAAACAACTGGAAAAAAAATACAACAAAAAGCTTTAGATGGGCTAGAAATGACCTCCCCTTTATTACATATAAATACTGCTTCTTTAGTGCAATATTATCATTGTGGGAAGTGATTGGTCAGGTATGAAAAATGTACCAAAATATGATGGAATGAAATTCTACTTCAGCTCTAGACACAGAAAAATTTAACTTTGGAGAGATTCTCTTGATGATCATATTATAGTTATCCAGTTAAAAGAATTCTTGCAGTGTCAAGTGCTTCCAGGATAATCCTAGTCTCTTTATGCAGTCTGTAGTTTCAGTGATACTGAGCGTTTTCTAATATGGGGAAGAATGCCTTTTGTTTGAGATCATTCATTAGAATATGTTTATCATACTTTTTTCTCTTGTGAAATATGGACAAGAACAAAGGAAAATAACTCCTTTTCCATTTCATGTGTTGTCTGAAAAAGAGTGACATATCTTGGATTCTATGGTGTGATCTTGTAAAGGGCAACATTGTAAGAATGCTTTGAATAGGATTTTGATCACAGGAAGGCTGAAGATTATGTTGTTGTTGTTGTTTGTTTTGGGTCTTTTAAAAGCAAAACAGCACAGAATTAGTTAACAGTTGTGTTACATTCCCATGATGTTCTAATTCAGTAAAGAGCTGAACTGCCCAGATTGCTTCATGTCAGCCCAATATGTGCTCTACATCTTTCTTTTTCTCCCCATTTCCAAACTCCCTGAAATGTTTCCTTTAGCTGGCGATGCCTTTGGTGCTCTGGGGGAAGTAGTGTGGAATGGAGATGGCAGTGATCTCCTTGTGCAGCCTAGAAATCTTCAGTTTCACTCTTGCAGAAACCTGGTGGTGGAGTATTCTGAGTTTGGGAATTTTTTTTTTTATTATTTTTGGGATGTTTGCTATATGATTTCCAATAAAAAGAAACTTCCTACTGAAACTTTTGTTTTCTACTTTATAGCAGCTAAATTGAAAGCTTAATATGAAACAACAACAGGCAGTCATGTCGATTGCAATGTTGCCTCATAGTCAAGTTTGGTGTCTGAGCACTTCTGTTGTTCTACAGCTCTTGCACCTAAATTACTGTTTTGAGGTTTCCTTATCCAATGAGGAGGATCCAATACTGTATATATTAATTTATAAACTGTTGAAGTGTTCCTGACATTCTTCTAAACTTACAGTTTATGCACCATTATATTGTATTGATTTTTCTGAATCTGTATGCTAATGTTTACATAATTTTGTAGGAATACAATTAAAAAAATTCTGACTGAAGCCATGCTGTATTATTTGTCACTGCCTATATTTTCCAGGATGGAAGAATTCCAGCACATTTGAATGCACAGGGCATAATACTGCAGATGGTTCTAGCAGTAAATTGACACATAACACAGAGCTGGGCAATTTATTTTTCCTGTACAGTATTGTGGTGGTTGCTTCTGTCTGCATAGCAATGTAAAACACAATTAGCTACTGTAAATTGGAAGGGTATCAGTGTGAGTGTGAGGTTTTATCCACATGCAGATATTCTGATGTTCCCAAGTTTTTGATAAGCAAGTAGATGTTGGATTATTCATTGAACTTGGTGAAGGAAATGTCACTAAATAAAAGCAAATAACCCCCTAAAATATATATAAATAATTAGCATGTTGTATAAGGGATTTTATGGTTTATAAGACTGGGGCTGAGATCCTCCTAAATAAACCATTTCAAACTTTTTTCCATAATGTTGCTTTAAGCCAGTAAGGAATTAATTTTTTTAGCATTACAGGAAATTAGGACAAAAATATTATTTGATTGCTCCTAAGGTTTTATATGTAGCTGTGCTTATGAAGTTTGCAGCGTTGACACTGAAGGATTTCATCCATCAAACAGCAGCAATGGAAGCAAAGATGACCCAACAGACACGTCTAGGAGAGCAGGAATGAGCAGGTGGGTCATGGCAGAGCAGAGGGAACTTCCAGATAACTGTGCTCATGGAAATGGCCAAAAGGATCCCATTTTCACCAGCAGTGTTTGGCTGGGTGCTGGATGAGCTCTAGGGGTGGGGGGTTTTGGTTATGTGACAACTGGGAAGGGAGAGGAGGGTTGATGCTCTTCATGTTGTACCTTGGAAATCCCAGGTGCAGGGGAGGCAGAAGGTGCTCCCATTGTGCTGCTGCAGTGTATAAGCAGCTGCCAGTCTGTCCCAAGCTGTCCCTGATCTCACTGTGATCAGCAAACACCCTCAGGAATACACTTGGTAAACTCTTAAAAGCAACCATAACCTGTAGAGATAACCCTGAGGATAAAACACAATTCCAAGAGCTGCTTCCCCATGGACTTTTCCTGGTTTTCCCCGTTGTTTTCCCACCTGTGTCAGTGTTTGGACAGAGCAATCCCAGACACCTGAATTTCACAACTTTTCATGTTTACATTCACAGTCTGCATCCTCTCACCCTGAGCAACTTTTTATGACAGAAGGATGGACAGATGGGTGTCAGACCTTGGGATTCCAAAAGCTGTTACAAACTCTTTCAGGTTCACTGAGGTAATTGTATATTAGCCAGTGTAGGGTGATGCAATGCTTGCTCTGGATGGATGACTTGGGTTTTTTCTTTGGGTTTTTTTTTTTAATTTTTTTTTTTTTAATATCTACATAAAGTCATCTTTTGCTGTTTTGTAGCACCTCTGTGTCAAGAGTGAGAACATCCATAAAATCATGGAGACTGCAAGATGCAACAGCTGTCTGAAATGGTTGGGTTTTTTAAGCTCAGGATTGAGTATTTATGATCTTGTTTTGTGCTAACAGCGTTTCACGCTCATTTATCATTGCTTAAGTGAGTGTGACCTGGAAGTTGCATAGGAGGTATTTGTCACTGATAACTCCATTACAGCAATGCCATCAATTTCTGCTGAGCTGAGCTGTCAGCCGGGTTTTAATTGCGTGGTCCTGGTAAGTGACACTCTGTTCCAGTAAAAGGAGGCACTGGTGTGTTCCAGCTCCTCGGTGACACTGTGGGACACTGGGATTTTTTTCATGTGATTTTTATTCATTAATTAATAGTACATCGAACAGGTGATATTAAAAATACGAGGGGTTTTGCCATCTATTGTAAGTTAATAGCTAAGAGGACTACTTTGATGTTCAAATTTTTAAAGAAATGGAATGCAATGAAGGCATTTCTCCATTGGGTGCAAAACAGTAAGAGTATGCCTGGGTTTCCTTTGGTGTCTGTTTGATTGGTGTTTTTCATTTGCTAAACACTGTCCTGACTGGATCCTGACAGTAGTCTTGCTTTGCTTACAGGGGAGAAAAAACATGAGGGTGATGTTTCTCTGAAAACAATGTGAGCTCTGACCATAAGTGTCCAAGTAAGTCATGTCTGTTCTGGAGCTGGGTGGGGAAAATGACAGTTAAGCACCTTACATGTCTAGAATCTTGCAACTTTAGAATTGGAATAAGAAAAAACATGGAAGACTTTCTCCAGGCTGCCTGGTTGGTTCAAGTTGTTTGGCTTTGTGTACCTGAACAACAGAGAGTAGGTTTTCAGTGAACTGTTTCTGTGGCTTGTGCATCCTCATGAGTAACAATGTTCCCATATTAATGGGGTCCTCTTTTTCCAGGCCAGTGAGGAACTGGGTCCATGTGTAGAGAGGGCAGAGTGTCCCCTCTGGCAATCTTGGCCTTGCAGAATTGACCAAGGGGAAAAGCACTACATTAAAGATCTTTTCCCAGGAGTTTAACTCTCTCCATTCCTGTGGATTAATTTCTTGTGCTATTTTCTACATCAGGAGTTGCTTATAAAGGGACACTTAGGAAAGTTCATAATCCTGAACTGTGTGAATTATCACTAAGCAGAGAGAAGTTTTGTTTACTTCCATTTGAAAGGGGAGGGAGTTATATCAAATAAATTAATAAATCATGTCTACTTAAGATTTAGAGGTAATTTATGACATCTGATTTAGAGATGCTTCAGAAGAAACCTCTGCCATGGCCTTGAATCAGTGAGGACTTGGCTCCTCTGCACATGTACAATTGCCTTTCAGCTGGAACTTGATGGGAAGTGCTGAATGTGCTCATTTTTTTTCATTCATCAAAGCATCTTGGCATACCAGATACAATAAAGGCACTGTATGCATCAAAATGTTTCATTGTGGCACAAAGTTAATTTTGCCAAGATTTGAAGACTTACCTTTTCAAAGTGAAAGGTTAAGAAAATTGCTCTGAGTAGCTAAATCCTATTATTGAATAATGACAAAATTTTCTTTAATGTCCTAGGAATTGATTGGCTCTAAACCAAAATGTCATGAAAATAAATTAAGATAATTCTAAGTGTTTCCCACCCTTTTATATGAAGGATAAGGTCCTAAAAATTGTATTTTCAAATCCAGAGTTACGTCTATCTTCAAAATGCCTGCATTGTTAGGTAATTATCCCATTGCTGGTTTAAGTCATTATTTTGCCTGTTGCCTGAGGAATTTTACAGCAGAGCAGTATTAATAAGATGCCAGGAGAACAAATTTCATAACTTAATCTCTGTCATAAATTGAACTCGTATAAACAAAGTGACATTTTCATTCATAATTAAATGACCTGCAGCAAATGTGGGTCAGGAGTGAGGGGATGTTTGATTTTACATTCTGTGGAAAATCAAAACTTTTTGCATTTTGAGGAGAAAAGTGAGAAAAAAAGACAGTCAATGTCTTCTGGACATGGATTGAACATACCACAACTTTGAGAAAAGAAGGTTCCTAATTCACCCACATAAATCTCAGCTAAGTGGCGTTTAGACTTTACTGTTGGTGATGACAATTCCCTGAGCATTCAGATGAAAACAAAAGACCCACTGATTGATTGAGTCCACTCCTTCCTCATTCTGTGTGCACAAAAACCAGCAGCCAAACCCAGCAGATTGAATTTAAAATGCAACAGATTGGGAACTTTTAAATTTTTTTTTCTTATCTGAAATTGGGTTACTTGATTGTGAGCAATCATGTGGATGAGATGTTTCTAGTGACAACTAAGTACCTCCTAAAGTCGTATGGCTTCAGCATCTGTGGCTCTAAATCTTTCGACTGAATTTTTTTGGGATTGGTTTTGTTCTAAAGTTTTTGAAGTCCTAAAATTGTTTCCAATCATTGGCATGAGACGTGGAAACACTCAGATGAACCTGCACCTTCTGCATGTCAGTTTTGGAAGGGGTTTGTTACCCTGACTTACATCAGGAACCTCCTTTGCCTACTAGGAAACTCTTTGGCCCCAGTAGCTTGAAGGATTTCAAGGCTAATCAAATTTCTGTTTGCTTTAGACAAGCATCCCCTTTTTGTCTCAAATTTTGATTACATATGACCTTCAGAGAGCCTCAAAATGTTAATAAATTCCTCTGAGATTGGTTTTAGTTAGAGTCCAGTGTAAAATTGTACCCATGAGAAATGCTTAATCTGTGACCAAAATAAGGCATTTATATACTTAAATGAGCAGGGGAAGGCTTTGCTCTTCTGAAAATTTATGTGGCAATGACCTGACAGAACTATGTCTTAAGGGAGTTAAATTTAACTTTGAATTTTGATCTCCAGGTCAAATAACTCCAAGTATTCTCTGCTGCCTTAATATTTCTCCAGGGCTGAGAGACATAACACAAGGCAGCAACTGGTGGCTCGAGTATCATAATGTTTTATTTGATATTTTGTGTCCTAAAGGCTTTCCAAAACCAAGTCTTGGTGTGAAAAACGAGGTTCACTTTTTTGGTAAATTTTAAGAGATAGATTTAATAAAAAATTTAAGACAATTAGGAGATAAAAAAGCAAAGTACGACCAGCCAGGTGACTTGACATTCAGGCAAATCCACGCTTTGCTATATCAGAGACATTCATTAAATACTCTTTCTATTGCATCAATTTGTGCATATTCATATTCTTCCATAAACTAGTTTCTATATTTTAGGAACTGTTTTGCATGGTTTCTTTTTGGGTCCACCTTTTTAGAGTTTGTGTGTTTTTTGGCTGTGTCTTCATTATCATCTCCAGCTGGGCCTTGGTCTATACTTTCTTCAGATGGGAGATGCTGATGGTATATTAGTAGCAGAGTTTATTTTTATATGTTTACTGGATGTTATCTCAACCAAACAGACAGTTTAACCATACTTACATCAACTACTACCACTATGCCTAATTTTTTTTTACTAATAGCAGAAATAAAAACCCTATATTCTTACCACAACATTATTAATCATATAGCACACATCTTGTGAAAAGCCAACTTTATAATATACATTTATAACAATTATGTTGTATTTGGTATTTTGTGTCTTAAAGCCTTTCCAAAACCGACTCTTGGCAATGCTCCCAGGTGGGTGGAATTCTCTGGAGTGGACAGAAGGAAAGAATGAGGTGAAGGACCCCCATGAGTGTCCCTTATCCCTTTGCTCAGGCAGTGCCCAGCAGACACAGGCAGCACCTTTGCCTTACAGAGATCACACACACTTCTGTAAATCCAGTCCTTGTGGCCGAGACCCGCGCGTGTTTTGTCCCACGCTTGAGAAAGGCGTTCATTTTTTGCAAAAGCCACTTTGTTTACTGAAGCACTCGTTTTCTGTGTTTATTCCTCAGCAGTGTCTACCCGATGAGCTCAGCCTCGGCCAAAGGCTTCACCCTTCACTCCTGTCTGCGGCAGGAGCTGTAACTCAGCCCTGGGGGGAACAGTGTGTGCCAGCCTGGCTTAGTGCCTTTAGAGCATTGACTGAACTGACAGAGCCAAACTCGTTTACTTAAAGCTTGGGCTAATCACAGTCCCCAAAGTCTTCTTCCCCACAGTCCTCTTACTCTTCGTAGCTAGATCCTTCCCGTGCTACAAAGTCTGAGGTGGTGATGGCTGAGGATTATGGTTTGCTAGCGAGATTGAGGAAGAAATGACAGGTGGGATTTATTTCTCACTTTTCCAGACACCTTTACAGACTTTTCAATATTTTTCTATAATTGGCTTCAGTGACAGCCTCCCACAGGTGCTATACACGTCCAGGGAATGGGTCTATGCAGGAAAGGTCTGTTTGTTAAGGCAACATCTGTAATTGCCTTAGGCTGCCGCAGCAACAGCACTAAAACCCCAAACCTGGCATCATTACACACAAAAGTCATTTCACTGTGCCTCCTGCCTTTCACTTAATGATGTTGTTCTTCATGTAGTGTTCTGTGCATTGAAGGTGATATTATGATTCATCTGACCAGGATTTCATGCAGCTCAAAGTGCCTTCAAATGGAGCTGGACTTTTCACATATGTGACACCAGCACAGATACCTTCTGGTAACTGTGACACAAGTACAGATATTCTCTGGTAACTGGCCTGCAGAGACTGGAGAGCTGGACACTGTGATGGTGCTCTGTGCTGAGCTCCACAACTGCCTCCTGTTAATAAGAATTAGAGCAATTCAGTGAGCTCAGTGTCAGTCGGTGAGGACTTTTTAAAATAGGGTGATCTCTGTGATGTGACAGCAAACTGCTCTGAAATGAATTTAGACC
Organism: Zosterops lateralis; assembly: GCF_965231275.1. Lineage (NCBI taxonomy): Eukaryota > Metazoa > Chordata > Aves > Passeriformes > Zosteropidae > Zosterops > Zosterops lateralis. The sequence continues at coordinate 2,210,809 of NC_139768.1, forward strand.
AAAGCTAGAACAGTTTATTCCAGTAGATGATAAAACAAGCCCAAAACTACATACTGGGGGCAAGTTTGGGGTGAGTTGTTGCATTTTTTCTATGGCATCAAAATTATTTTTCTGAAAATGTATTTGGTGATGTGGTGGCTGGTAGTGCATCAAGAGTCCCCATGAAGCTCACCTTGGTAACTGAGATGCTCACACGTCTACTCAGTTCAGGTGTTTCCTCTTTACAGGAAAACAGTTGAACAGTTTGCTGGAGACTAAACATAAAGGAAGCACAGAGCTGCAGAATCACTCTCTAATACTGTCCAGCTGAGTTCAGCACTGAATGTAACATTCCTAAATGGCCACCATCAGGAAGATAAGAAATTATTGTGATTCTCATCTAACAGGTTTTATATTCCCAGGCCACCCCTGAGCCTTGGGTATTTTACATTAATAGTTTTGCAGATGGTCCCTTTGGCTCTGGCACCAGAAAAGAGATGGTTGGGAGTGCCAGAGGAAAGTGTTAGAAAGAAATTATGTTTTAACTGCACAACAGGTTTGGAGTGCAACTCTTAAGGATCCCATTGAAAAACATAGATAAGTTTTTGCTTCTGAAAAACAGAAGTAAATAGAAAAGCCTATTTAGTTATTGCAGAATAACTCAGTAGGGACAGTGCTTCTAAGGGAACTCTAGCTTTGAGGCACAACATGGTGTTGATTAGTGCAAATAAAGCTCTTCAAGAGTCACCTTTCAGCAATTACAATCAGACACTGCCACTGTGGCTTCAAAAGCTTCATTAGCAAACCCTGCTCCTAGTGAGAGCTGTAAATCTCAGATACTCCAGAAGTTTTAGCTGATGGAGAACTGTCTTCCCTTATTTCTTTTCTTCCAAATAAAAGATAATTGCATATTCCTTCATCTGGATAAATCGCATTAAAAATCAAAATAGATCCCCCTGAAGAAAACACAGCCAGTGGTGTAGTTCTAAAGAGATGATGATAATCTTCCAGTTGAGTGTGATGAAGTCAGGACACCTTAAAATTTTATTGTTACCTAAAGCAACAATCTAACAAAATACAGTGTGTTTTAGATGTAGCCAAAAGAAAAGTATATTAAAAAAAATTATTTTTTTCTAGTTTTAGAATTAGAGTTCCCTAACAAAACACCTGCAAATACTGAAAACAATTTTCTGGCAGTTTTCTCCTAATTCACTGGTAAAAAAGAAGAAGATGATGTTTTCAATTCTTTCTTAGTTGAGGAAAGGGGAGTTGGCAGTGCTTTGTTCATTGTCATTGTGCCAAACGCTGGCAGGCTCTTTTGCAGTGCCAGTAGTGATCTGTTTCCACAGTTAGTGGGAAGACTTGCTGTTTTGACTGCCAGTGTACTAACCTGCCATTAAACTAGTGGGACAAATTAAGTTTAATGCTGTTGCTAATTTCCCCATGAATTCATTATTTGGCAGCTATAATAAATGTTCTATGCCAGAGTTCCTCCTTAACCTACGTGTCTTACTGACTCACTCACTGCTTTGTATATACTGTAGTTAATTGTTTACCCTAAGAATTTAATGAAAATACAGTGAGATATCAAAGAAATAATTACAGCAACAGCTGCTTTTGTTCTTGTAGCTGTAATGGGCTAGTTTATTAGGAAAGACTTGGGAAACCACCAAGTAGAAGTTGTGTTTTCCTGATTTTTCAATCAGCTTTATTGTCTAGCTTGTCTCTCTCTAACAGATCTGTGGCCAGACAAATGGGCTCCTGCAATTTGATTCTATCCAGAAATATGTTTGGAGAATAAAATCACTTGAAAATAATAAATAATCTATTGGCCAGAATCAATCAAGGAGCACTCTTGGGTGTTACTGGTCTTTCAATAACACACTCTGTACTTGTACCTGTTTTCTCCAGGGCATCACAGCCTGGATTTTTAGAACAGAGAATAAAATAACCCAAGATAGCTGTTATGCAGATAAAACTATCAATATGATTTTGTCTGTTGACCAAATAATGATGGCCTGCTTGCCCTTAGGTTTGACATGACTTCTGTTGTGAAACTGGTACAAATCATAGGTGCCTCAGTCAGGTTGGAAGGAAGCTTGGAGATCATCCAGGGCTCAAAGCAGAATCAACAGTGGAGTCACACCAGGCTGTCCAGGGCTTTGCCTCCAAAAATGGAATCATGTTTCTGCATCCCTATTGTGATGGGTTTTTATCCTCTGAGTGAACAATGTTTTCCTTGTGTCTAGATTGAACCATTTCTATTTCACCATCTCATCCTCCTGCCCTGCAGAAAGTGAGGAGCCTGGCTTCGCTGGCTCTGCCTTCCTGCTGAACTCCCCATCCCCTGATTTATCCCTGTGTCTGAGGAAAGGGCAGTCATTGCTTCCCTCCAGCTCCTGGCTGTGCTTCACCTGGCACAGCCCAGCAGGGTCTTGGCTTTCCCTGCTGCCTCACACTTAACCTGCCCAAAGCAAGGAGCTGTGTGAAGCTGGGACTGACTTTTCTGTCCCTCAGACATCCAGCAGCACATCTCCTTTACCACGGGAATTTTATTCACAGAAGTCAGGGATATTACAGAAGCTTATAGCACACAGAGCCAAGGTTTCAGAAAGCAAAGGGAACAGAAGTAATCCAAATGAACTTTTCTGCAGGAGATGTCAGATGTAATTAAAATACTTCTCTTACGTAAGACTGGGGAGGGAGAAAAGCTGGATAAATTATTTGATGACAAAAAAGGGGATTAAAAAAGGGTTTTAGCAGGTATTTGAAATGTCTACCTAGGAAACCCCCCACAGCCTCTCCTTTGGAGACTGACTGAATCATTTGTTGCAGCTGTTTGGTCTGGACTCTAAGGCTTTTAGGTCTCAGATTTAAATGTTAGACAAACATAATGACCAGAGTCCTGTGTAACATCTGTGTTAGGCTCAAAGTGAGAGCAGGTTTTACAGTTTCCAAACTGCCTTGCTTTGAGAAGAGATAGTGCTTTTGATTTGAACCTCTGTGAGTTTATGTTCTCTGTGTGTAATAAACACATTGGGAAATAAAGGCAAATGGAGTTTCTGGTTTGGCTTAAAGAGAACTTATGGTCAACATTGTCTCTAGTGGAATTACATTACCAACAACAACGAAGAGTTGCCAAAAATACATAAATGTATCCATCTCAGGAGGGGAGGCTATTAATGAGATTGTCCTTCTATGAGTAATCCTGTACCCAGACCACCTCCTATGAGATTACCCTTTGAAAAAACAAGCCCACTGAGAAGTCGTGCTGTGTTGCAGAGAGAGTTGTGTGGAGCAATTATCCACAGGAACTCCTGGCTGATTGCAAGTGGCTGCTGATCCACCAAGGAAAACCCTCCCACCAAACCCAAGCAAAGACCAGGGCAAAGCATTAGAGGGGAGTCCAGCACCATACCCTGGAACAAGCACAGTGGGCAGCACAGTGAGTTTCCAAAACCAGCTGCGTTCTAGTTTTGTTAAAACATGCTTTGAGTTGTTTAAACAGGTTGGATTTAGTTTTGTTAAACTCATGCCTGAGCTGAGACAGAAATGAGGCAGAAATAAGTAAGCAAACCTGTTAGACTCACACTGGTCTGCTACAGGACATAAGGATAAATATAAAAATAAATAATGGTGAGGCAGTGTGTCTTTCAGCACAGCAGGCAATGTCACCTCTGACAGCACAGGGGTGCTGTTGTGACTGTCCTGTGCTGTACATTTTATCCAGTACAAAACTTCCTAACACATAACACTTCCTCACTGTGGAGCTGGCACACCTGCCCCTGTGTGTGCTAGGAATTGCAGTTTTTCCCAAAGTTTTCATCCTGCTGATGGATTTCTATTCCAGCCAATTTCAAAGTGTGATGGTTCAGCAAGAAGCAAAGCCAGTGTGTGGATCTCCCTTTGCCTGACCAAAGGGATAGCTAAGTATACAAGTGGACACATAAATGGGCAGGTAAATGTGAATTGTAAATGGAAATTGTAAGAACTGAAGCAGGAATCGTGAGCAAATTGTCTATCTTGGGCTCACTGGAGAGCAGATGGATGAGTGGCAAGCAGGTGCTGCTGAGACTGGTGTCAAAGTGACACCAGAAGCCAGCAGCAGTAAGGCAATAGCTCAGTGCACCAAAAGCTGCTGGGGCAGGCTGGTGGGACAATCAAGTCACAATAAATATCAGAGAATTTGGGAGCTGCTCCAAATCCCAATAAACCAGAATCTTGCTGTTTCAAGCACACAAATTCCTATTGTGCGAAACATTTAAATATATATATATATATATATATAACATAAATGTGAAACTGGACAAAGGCTTTTGGGAACAACATAAGCACTTGAAACATACTGTGATATCTTAGTGTCTATCCAAGCATATTTAATTTATCCTTTTCACTGCAATGGTATTCACAGTCAGATTTGACATGTGGGTTTCCCTCTAAAGTGGAGGGGAGGTCTGCTTGTACTCACTATAATCTTTAATTGAATTTCTGTTCAGTCAGCATAACATGATTGCTCTAAAGATGGCTTCTGTCTGCCCATAATAAGGTTAAGACTCAATTAGCAGTTGCAGCATCTAACGATGTTTCACCACTTGCCAGAAGGCTCGGGCAGCATCTGGCCAGCTGCAGGTCCCAGTTGAGCCCCCATTTCCCTCTGCAGGGGTGCTGGGCCACCCTCCCCGGGAGCTCTGAGTGAGGGATGGGCTCTCCTGGGGCTCCCTGTGCCCCATCCCTGCTCCATCTGTTCCCTGCACTAAACGCTGGAGCACAAAACCATCAGCACATCATTCACACTCCCCTCTGCACTCCCCTGAAGGTGCACAGATGCTGGGAAAACTGCTGAGATGATAATAGGGTTGTTGATGTATTTATGTGAGGATTAAGGTTTTTTTTTTTCATCTTGAAGAAATTAATTTTACTCTAATCAACAATTGTATCAACCAGTAAGCCTCAAGAAAATCTGAGTGACCGTGAGGTGACAAAACTCCAGATGAAGCCTGTTGTGTTCCTTCCTAAGGTTTTTCTATTTCTGCCCACCTGGCTCTGATAAACTAATTTTTTGCACTATATCCTTAGCACAAAGCAAATTATAACTCTCCTTAGCACAAAGCAAATAATAGCTCTTTATCTCTTCCTTCCTTTTAAGGTGTGTCCAGTTTTCCCATCAATCTTCTCTTATTACTTACCCAGAAAGTTACCAAACATTGGAATGCGTGTGATGGTGTCAATAGTCATCTGAAATACCAAATTTACCATATATATATATAGGCATTTGATCTTGGCTGTAACTTGATTAAGAGCAGGTAAATTAAAAATACATAATTTCTGATTTATGGGAGGAAATACAGACATAATTTCAAGGCAACCAGGAAAAAAGAAAACATGAAAGATGTAAATAAGAATTCCACCAGCAAAAGAACATTTTGAAATTGTATTGTCATGCATTTTATATTTGGTCATAGAAGTCATATAAGACTACCTTTTTGTCAAGGTCTACTACAAGTTTATGTACAAATTTTGGAGAGCAACATGTGGAGTGTGTTTCCTTGGGACACTTTGTATTCCCATCTTCTTCCCGTCACACTTCTGCATAGGAGCACCTTGTCCATGGGAGGGATTTCCTGAGCTGTTCCCTGTCCCAGGTGCTCACCAGGGCGTGTCCCGAGGGGCGGAGGCGTTTCCCAGGGGTGGGGACATATCCTGGGGTGTGTCCCAGGGCGTGTCCTGTGTTCAGGGCGTGTCCCGTGTCCCGGAGTGCGTCCCATGTCCCAGGGCATGTCCCATATCCCAGGGCGTGTCCCAGGGCATGTCCCATGTCTCAGAGTGTGTCCAGGGGCGTGTCCCGGGGCGTGTCCCGTATCCCATATCCCAGGGTGTATCCTGGGGCGTGTCCCAGGGTGTGTCCCCTGTCCCGTGTCCCATATCCCAGGGTGTGTCCTGTGTCCCAGGGTGTGTCCTGGGGCGTGTTCAGGGGCGTGTCCTGTATCCCAGGGTGTATCCGGGGGTGTGTCCGGGGGCGTGTCCCATATCCAGGGTGTGTCCCGGGGCGTGTCCCAGGGCGTGCCCTGGGGCGTGTCCTGTATCCCCTATCCCAGGGTGTATCCGGGGGCGTGTCTCAGGGTGTGTCCTGTGTGCCGGGATGTGTCCCATGTCCCATATCCGGGCGTGTCTCATGTCCTGGGGTGTGTCCCGTGACCATATCCCAGGGTGTGTCCCGTGTCCGGTGTCCCGGTCGGTGTTGCCGGTGTGTCCCCTGTCCCCTGTCCCGGTCGGTGTTGCGGGTGCCGGCCCCGCCCCGCGGTGACCTCAGCGCGCTCCGCTCACGTGACGCAGGTGCGGCCCCCGCCCGCCGCTCCCTCCCGCTGTCCATCCCTCCCTGCCCTCCATCCCCTCCCCGGATGCCCCGGAGGCTCCGCAGGTCTGTCCGCGCCGGTGCGGGGCGGGGGGCGGCGGGGCCGGGCAGGCGGTGCGGGGCAGGGCCCGTCCCCTCACAGGCCCCGGCGCGGCGGGGCCTCTCCCTGCGGCCCAGGGGGTCCGGGCCGGGCCGGGCCCTCAGCGCGGGGCGAGCGGGGCAGCCCAGCCCAGCCCGGCCCAGCCCGGCCCGGTGATACCCCGGAGAGCCCGGACAGCCCGGCAGGCTCCGGTGATACCCCGGAGAGCCCGGACAGCCCGGCAGGCTCCGGCTCCCGTGGCCGGGGTGACCGGGACGCCGCGTCCTGGCGTTACGGGGAGGGGCCCGAGAGCAAACCCGGCCCCTCCCCTTTGCTCTGCTGGGAGCCTGTGCTGGTGTCATCCCTGTGCTGATGTTATTTATCCCTCTGGTGTATTACAGTATTTAACCCGCTGCCGAAGGTGTTTTTTGCTGCGCAGGGTGATAAATCCGTTAGGTTTTATTGCACCTCCATGGCCCAGGATTTGCTCTATGCGCCTTGGGGTGAATGTGCTGCTGGAAAAAACCTCCTGCAGGTCACCTTTGTGTGTGCAGAATTGGGGTTCTCCATCCGGCACATCTGTGCTGGGGGAAAACAAACTGTCAGGGCATGGAGGTATCCCTGAATTAGCCTTATTTTATAAGGATGTTCCCTGTCTAGGAGAAAACAAACTCTTAGGGCATGGAGTTGTCCCTGTAGTAGCTTTATTTAATAAGGATATTCCCTGTGCTGGGGGAAAACAAACTCTTAGGGCATGGAGGTGTCCCTGAATTAGCCTTATTTAATAAGGATATTCCCTCTACCTCTGATTTGAATTATCTATGATCATCTTTTGGAGAAACTTTATCCTTTTTTTTTTTTTCACTGTCAGACTTGTGTTATTCGAATTACTCAGTCTTAAAAAGAACTTTAAGAGTAAGCTGTGTGTTGGGAATATTGGGGGAAATTACCATGAGAGTGGATGAAGAACTATTTTTATGAAATATGGACCAAACTTTTTAACCACTGCTTCTGCAGAGAATAAAGAACATTTGCTAATATTGGCAGCAGAGCTTCACATGTGTTAAGAAATTCAGTAAAGTCACTGGCAATGCCAGGAGGATATTGATTCAGATGTGCAGTTTATTTATACTGAAAATGATCCTGAAAAGAGCTGCATAAAGGCTTTTTTTTGTCAGAAGTGTCTGCTGTCTGTTTTCCACATGCTTTTCTGACCCTGTAGAAACCTGGGTAGAGTAATTCCCAAGACTGTCTGTGACATTAGGGCACTTCTGGAGGTGGAGGTGGCGAGGTGAAAGCTGGGTTGTTGTTTCAGACAGAACAGCTGCAGGAATTTTCAGCTGCTCAGGGCTTTCATTTACTTTCCCCATTTTGAGGGTGCTGTGGTGCATTAAATACCAGGTTGTTCTTGTGGTTCACTGCTTCTTCCTTATTTTTGACCTCGGGTGGAGATTTAATTAACACCATTCCTTAGGTTGCTCTTAGCTCAGCTTGACCCCTTTCCAATCACTGTTTCCATTTCAGGGTTGGTTTGGGAAACAAAGTGAAGTGGAACAGTCCCAACTCCTCCTGACTCGTGCGTGATTCCCTGATTCCCTGTGCTAAGCACTGGAGCTGATCCTGTTCAGCATTCAAAAGAGTCAACCCTTATGGTGGGAAATTGATTTGGAAAATTGAATTTCTCAATTCCAAATTGCACGGAATCTGCTGTCCTTGTTACAAAGCTCATAAGAGATCATTGGAAGCACAAGATAAACGTTGCCCGTTAGGAAAACAAATTAAAGCGAGCTTTTTCTCAGTGTTTCACTGTCTGGTCGAAGGCTAATGTCAATATGAACACTCAGCTAACACTTCTAATCGTTCAGTCAGCTCCATTAGCGGCAGAAATTTGAGGTGGCAGCTTTTTGTTTTCTGCGGCACCTGTGGCTGGCCCTGTTTGCTGACCCCACCCCGGTGTGACTGAGTAAAAGGCCAGAGCTTTCCAAACACAGGGGAGGCAGTGGGGGTTGCCGGGAGCTCTGGAGGGGTCAGTGATTATTAGCCCTGTTTGTTCAGGGCCCCGTGGCACAAATGGGGATTGCTCAGGTGAGCACTGAGAGGAGCTGTGAGAGGAGATGGCTGTGACCCTGAAGGGAGCTCTCTGCCTAGGCCTGAGCTTTGTGCTAGAGCCCTGCAGCCAGAAACCTCAGTTTTTTGCTGTGAGGCTGAAATGTGTCTGCAATTCATTGGCTCTTTTTTTCTGATTAAGTTTGGTTTTCTTTTATTAATAGACTTGGATCGTCTGGCTAATAAACAAACATGAGTCATCTCAAGTTGTTTGCAGCTGTGCTGAAGAGGCATGGCTTTAAACTTCTGGAAAAACAGGATGTAGCCAGGAGGGCATTTTTACATGGCCAACGGTATGTTTCATCAGGAGCCTCAGAGCCATCCCCCAGTGGGAGTAATTCCAATTATGTGGAGGAAATGTACTATGCGTGGCTTGAAAACCCTAAAAGCGTACACAAGGTAAGTCTAGAACTTGACTGTAATGCTGGGGTAGGAATGGGGTAGGCTTCCTTTACTTTTTCACTTCCTTTTTTAATAAAAAAGTTTGGGAAAAGGTCTTGTGTGAAATGAAAAACGTGAAATTAATTTCCCACCTATTGATTGGTGTAAGATGTGATATTGCAACTTTAAAAGTACAGAGGAGGCACAGGCATGGTGAGCAGAGTGGAAAGAATGGGAAGTCCAGACCAGAAGTAGAAAGCTGCTCTGAAACTTTATTTCTCCATGGAAATGCTGGTCAAGCTGTCAGTTAAGTAATTAATTACATCCAGAAGAAGACCCAAGAATAAAATATATTTAATTTTTTTGGTTTATAGTTAGGCTAGCAGAGAATATGTTATATTTAAATAATATGTGTTAATGTTGATGCTTCTAAACTGCCTGAAGAAGGTGAATGTTCAATTGCCTTTGGATTTAACTGTGGGAGTTGTAACCTTAAAACTGAATCTGGAGTTGTCAGAATATTCTTCTGAAGTACCTTGAAAAATATTCTGTTTTGTGTCTCTCTTTCTCTCTCTAGGCAATAGGCATTTGTTTGCTTTTCTGAAAACTCTATTACCTAAATCCTTTTTTGTGGACAGCATACATAGGCTTATTTTTTAACAAGCTTTCTGCTGACAAAGAGGGCTCTGTTATGGTGATACATGTAGAGTAACTTAAGAAGCCGATGAGAAGTCTGATCAATTCTAAGTCAGACAAGCCATTTTCCAGGAAGTAATGTGAATTGTGCCCAAAACGTTTACCAAATTGGTTGTCTGTTCCCTTATTCTCAAGGCATGTATATCAAAATGTCACTTAGAAGTTGTTGTTCTAAGTCTGATAATCTGTCTAGAGTGTGAGGAAGTGACGCGTGCTGAGGGCAGAAACAAAAAAAAAGAAACCAAGAAGGGTGGGTTTGGAGCTGTTTTTTTTTCTCTTTGGATATTGTGTATGAACTTAGTCTTGTTAAAAGGTCAAACATGCAGCGCCCACTCTGAAGACTGAGTGTTATTCACACAGCAGATTGATCCCAGGTCTTTTATGTTACACCTGAACTTGGGATGGAGAAACCTTCTCCACGAGCGGCTCTTTCTTACCTGACTTTGAGCCCTTGTAGCTGCCAGCTGAGCTCCACCACTGTGGGCTGGGGTAGCGCATTGTGTGGGTGCACTGAGATTCTGCAAAGCCCTCAGGATGTGTCAAGGCTGTAGATCAATACCAACCCTTTTATGCTGGGGATGCTGAAGGGACAAACTCACGCGTGTGGTGACATCAAGGTGACATCTTGTATTTTCATTGTATTGGCTTCGGGCTAACTTCTTTCCTTTTAGCTGAATGAAGGTCCTGGTTGCAGTGGGGAGTGTGTTTTGGTGCTGGGAAGCCCTGCAGAGGCTGCCTGTGGGTGGGGAGTTGCCCTGGGGCGGGCAGGGGAGCTCAGAGCCCGCAGATCCCGCAGTTCCCGGAGCGGCAGCGCTGGAGAGCGGAGCCCACCCGGAGCTGTCCAGGGTGCTGAACCAAGGGCCAGGAGATGCGCACTGCGCCTTACGGATTGGTGCTCGGGGTCGGCAGAAATGCTAAAAATCCTGCTGAAAGGCCGTCCAACTCATCTGGCAGTTCAGGCACAACATGGTAATGGATTCCGTTTAGATGATGAGGGTTGAGGGTTGAACAGCAAGCAAGAAATCAGCACAAGTGAGTTGACAGAGGAATGCAGGGTGTGGCCTAGGGAGTGGATGATTCAAGATGCGGTTTTGTCGTGGTTTAATCCCCATCTGGCAACCACACAGCCACTTGTGCTTTCTCTCTCACACACATGCATGAATGGGGGAAAGAATCAGCAGGGTAGGAGTGATAAAACTTGTGGATGGAGATAAAGACAGTTTAATAGGCAAAGCAAAAGCTGCACAAGCAAAGCAAAACAAAACAAGGAGTCCATTCACCAATTCCCATGGGCAGGCAGGTGTTCAGCCACCCCCAGGACAGCAGGGCTCCAACACATGTAATGGTAACTTGGGAAGACAAACACCATCACTCTGAACGTCCTCCCTTCCTTCTTCTTTCCCCATTCTGAACATGATGTGGTTTGGAATATCCCTTTGGCCAGCTGGGCCAGCTGTCTTATTTCTGTCCCTCCCAACTCCTTGTGCACCCTCAGGCTTCTTACTGCTGAGGTGAGGAGCAGAAAGGCTTTAAGGCTGTGCAAGCTTTGCTCAGCAATAACAAAAATGTCTCTGTATTGCCAACAGAGACATTCAAACCAATTACTTTTGAAATTCAAACCAATTACTGTGCAATTAACTACCCCAGCCCAAACCAGCATGATTATAAAACCCTGTGAATTCTTTTCTAGGTTAACTGTGTTTAATAAACTGGCGACAGTAACAAGCTGAAGTAAATTCACTGTGTCCCTGATTTACGAGGCTTTGAAAGAATATGATGGATGGAAATAATGGATTACAGCTATTCTTGCCTAAATTATTAGTTTTTTCAGAGCCTATAAAAAAAGGGGAGGTGGAGAAGAATGCCAATTAATTTTACTTTGTTTCATCACCACAATTAATTTTTGATTTCTTGAAAGCCATCTCATTTCATTGGCTGAAAGCTGCAAATACCTTCCCAAGATTTTTTGTTGACAGAAATTATTCAATTTGAGCTTTCATAAAACAAAAATGCTAAGGGTTGAAATCACCCTGTTTTTTAAAAAAATACAGGAAAATTTGTGCTGTGATTTTGACTCTAAAGTTGTGCATTTGTCATTCAGGTATGGAAAGGAGAGGAAGTGTTGAAAAGTAATTTCGAGAGACACCACGTGGTGTTGATTATGGTTTTGTTAATGATTTGACTGTCTGCAGGTCACTCATTTTCATTGTTTTATTCAATATGTCCAGCATGGTTTAGAGAACCAGCTTGTGTATACAGACATTGGATTTTCTTCCCTCATTTCCCTTTTTATACCCTATTTCTCCTCATGTTTCTTCTCAGATAACCCTTTATCAGAGGGGATGTGCCCCCTCATTGATTAGATGGAAAACTTGATTTTTCCTGGGCTTTAAAAGTCACACTCTGTTCACTTGTATTTAGAAACTCCAATTAATCAGGGCTCCTGAACTGATTTCCCCCTCAGAATATTTGACTGAACATAACTTCCCACATATGCTTATTTACAACTGTTTGAAATATGGCTGTCACATTCCAATGAGCACATGCAGTGTTTCTAACTATGTCTCCTTTCTATGTATGTCATGGTTACGTATCAAGGAATATGCATATGTATATATATATATTTATATATAAGAGCTTTTATTCTTTGTACAAACCCATTTCAGATGATTCCCTGCTTTTCCTTGCCTTCTGAATTTCCTATCATCAGAGTAGCCAAAACAACAATCAGAATAAAATGACGTGGGCTCTGAAAAAGGCATCATTATTTCTCCTTGAAGCTTGGTGTCAGGGCCATAGATCATGAGAGAGAAGCTTGACAAGGCTCAGTTATTACTATCACAAGATTAATTACAAAACTACATGGTTGGCTATGGAGTACATAATGCCTGCCATGTTATCCTGTGTGCAGCCTCTCTGTGTAATCATCTCCTTGGTTTATTGGCTAGGAAAAAAATGTGGCTTTGTTTTGCTTTGATTTAATTTTATTAGTTTTCTTTTTAAAATTATATAGTGATGCTCAATATGTGTCTTCTAAGGCTTTGCTGTCCTCACTGCAGTTGATGAATATTGTGATGGCACTAGGAAAAAAACCACCCCAAACCATCAAGATAAAGCATATGTTACTTTTTGTTCTAATTGCAACACTGTTTATTATATGACAGCAAAATGTTGCCACTGAATCACTTGAATTGTGTTATATTACTTGAGAAAATAATGGTTAACTACAATATAGATTTGCTGGCAGAAGGAAAGAAAATGTGTCATCTATCACTATAGTAATTTTTTTTGGTGAATTTTTTTTTTGTGTTATGTATCTCCTCTGCCATTTTCTTGAAGAACTTTATACTAATTTAGTTGAGAAAATGCAGGTTTGCTGTGAGAGTAAACTGGTTTTCTATCTGTTCAGTCACATGGCAAAAGCTGTTGCCCAAGACTGACATTGATACACAAAAGTTGAAGACTATGATCTGGTATCAATCTTGAAAGACACTATAGAAATTTGTAAAGGCTTTGATGGATGTGTATCTAGTGAAAACTAATTTTCTGTAGCCAAATGATGTATTTTCCCTCCCCTCTGATTAAATGTCAAGCCTGTCCAACAAATCAATAAGTTCAAAAATGTGATAGGAAAAAATAATCTGGGTCCATTCTGTCTCAGCTGGCTGCATCTTCAGATGGGAACATTTTCTTTATATTTGTGATTCTGCATGAAGAAAGGGCCTTATACTGGTTCTCCTTAACCAGATCACTTGTTGGGCAAGTCTGTTTGGAGTTAACAACTCTCTCAGCAGAGCATTTGTCTAAAAATACATTCAGTTATTTGTGGGATTGTGCTGTGATAACTTTTACATTTAAATGAAGTTTTACTCAACAAAAAATTGTTTTATTATTATCATCATTGTATGTGTATCATGGCACTGGAAAAAGTAAGGAGGAAACCTCAACATAAGCAAAGCAAATTCTTTATTAAAACTTCGAATGTGAGAGATGCCATGGATCCAAATGTGTGTTTGGAATTTCCTAATTTAATGTTTAATGGAAATTTAGAACTCTGTGTTGCCCAAATAATTTCTCCTGTCTATGTAACTTTAGTAATTTAAAAAGGGACTGTGGTTGTTTTTCACTGTCAGGGGTCTCTGGGCTCTCAGACTGGGTGCTGTGCAGGTGTGGGATAACAATACTCTTCTTAACACAGACCAAGAAGATGTATAGAGAGAATCCCAGCTGAAATACAGTCACACTAATGGGCTCTTCTAGACCACTTATAGGATGTAAATTCAGACTTCTTAATCTCAGTGTGGCTGCCAAGATGTCAAGGTAGGAAGAATATAGGAAACAGGCATGAATAAGAGAAGGGAGGAGGAGTGAATTCTTCATCAGTGTGTCTGGAACTGGCCACCACACATGATCTGTCTGCCCTAATTTGTCAGGGCATATAAAAGCCTGGCTATGTTTAGATAAGCCTGTGTAAGAGCAGGGTGATAAATTAAGTTTACTATGTTTGTATTGATGCAGCTTTGTATGAATAAAGAAGTAAGAGGAGTGCATTAAAGTAGTGTTTCTTGGGCAATGGCCTCATACTAATGGTGAGATTCCCACCCAGAGGTTCAGTGAAGCCCCCCACTTCCACAACTTAAATTTGGAAGGTTGGGTGATGTTTAGCTCCTTCATGATTCCCCTCTTGTGGCATTTCTGAACACCTTAGAGCTTTTAGAAATTTCAATATGAAGACTTTTTGTTAATGAAAACAAAAAGGATTTTGTAAATATTTTTTCTCATACATGCTTGTATTACATGATTTTGATTCTTTTGTGGCTTCTGTAATGCATATATTAAGTGATATTTTAAAAAGAATTGCTTTAGATTACTTTTTCTTTTTTTCACCACTTGTTTCTTTGAAATGTAATGGAAATCCCTTCCAGAAATTTATCCCTTGCAGTTCTTCTATTCCAGTCACAAAGATATGTCAGTTTTTAAATAGCTTCCTTTTTGTTTTCTGAAGATAGCCAACTGAGGGAAGTGTTTTACACAGATTTCCTTCTTTACTGAGTGTGTCTCATGTGTTTTGTCCCATTCTGTTAGCAGCTCTCTCTGTTGGCACTCATATCTCATACCATTCTAACCTGGCACAGAGACCACCTCATCAGAATGAAAACAAGATTTGGGCATATGTGAGGGAAGTAGCTTGTGTAAAAGAGCAGAAGGAAATAAAAGGATCTTTCGTTTGTTGTGATTCAGTTTCTGACATAAGTACTTTTCTAAAATTATGACTTGCACCAGAAACCAGGCCCATATTTTCTTTCATGGTAAGGTGACTTAAACTGGTGAGGAAAGGATCTTAGAACAAAAGTCTCGCTCAAAAAAGCTTTAATTGCTTTTAAAGTTTCTTCAAGAAAAGCTCTTAAGGACTGATTTTGATTTAGCATAATCAGTGACTGTCTTGAGGTTCCATAAATTCTATAAGTATCATTAAAGGAATGGATTAATTTAGTTTATTAAGATTCTTTGTTTTATAGGCTTGATAGCTCTTTACCAGCAGCATGATACTGTACCCATTCTTGGCTGCCTGAATAAACAGCACAATTCTAAAGAGCTGTGTGAATGGATAATATATAAAGATGCTTTACAGTCCTGTGTGCTGGAGAGTTTTCTGCTGAGCAAACTTGGTGTAAGAAATGAGAGGAAGAGTGTTCTGTGTAAATAAAACACACAGTTGCTACTGAGAGTGGGACATACCAGCTGTTTTTTTTTTTTTTTTTTTTTTGCTGTCTGTAGTGCTGTTTAACTCTGTCATGCAGTGACCTTCCATTTGCAGCTCGAAAGAGCTGCTTTGGGTTGGACTTTTTGAAGTAATAAATATTTCTCTCTCTTCTCTGTGTGCGTGTCCAGTCGTGGGACGCGTTTTTCCGAAGTGCCAACGCCGGCCAAGCAGCCCAGCTGCCAGCCCAGGTGGAGGGAAAGGCCTCATTCCTGCAGAGCCATGGCCTGGCTCCCACCCCAGGGAAGGCTGAAAAGGTTGTGGAAGACCACCTTGCTGTGCAGTCCTTGATAAGAGCATACCAGGTAAGTGTGTTTTGGGGTGTCTTGGTTTGGATAGACAGGTGTCTGCCAAGGAAGATTGGAGTCACCCTTGGAATGTAAGCCCCTCCCCCTTTTCAAATTATTATAAATTTGCAATTAAAAGGCTGTCAGGCAAAGATTTTGGGGATAGGTATAGCAGTTCTTTACTAGGGATATTAAAAATATAAATGTTGTAGTAAAAAAGAATGAGCAAACAAACAAACAAGGAATCCCAGAGAACCCTGACAGAGCCAGAAATACAACCTCACATCCTGTTGAGGAGGGTTTTGGGAACAGCCCAGAGTCAGCCCTCCTGGAGTGGCAGGTGTGTCCTGTTGGGAGCAGAGATGGTCCTGTGGAGCCAAAGGGGCCAGAGATGGGTCTGGTCTGCCTTTGGGAGTCCCCTGGGAACACCAGAGTGCCTGGGGACACTTGTGGCTCCTTTTTATCTGGGTGGAAATGGTTTGGCTCCTCCTCCCTGGGTGGAGCATCTCACACTGGGGTGATGTAATGTGTGATGTCATTGGTGACCTTTAATGGCCCATTAACAGGAGATATTCCCATGGGGGAGATAAGGAACACTGGGATGATGAAATGTGTGATGCCATTGGTCCATGAGCTTTAATGGCCCATTAACAGGAGATATTCCCATGGGGCAGTGGAGGAGTGAACAGAGATAACACACTCTGCTCCATCTGGTTTTCACAGCTGCCTTGGGAGGCAGGGGCAGACTGAGCAGAGATAAGGAACAATGCTCCACCCAGTTTTTAACCGCTGGTTTGTTATCAGAGAAGGCAGTTACCCCCTCCCTTCTGGAGTTACAACAGATAAAGAAAAATCTCCCCAGCTGAGCTTTGGCCACCTCTTTGTTTTGGTCAAGTCCTCTTAAGTATCCAACACTTAGTCTCCTTCATAACTTACGGGGAAAAAAAGTCTTTAAAGTAAAAAAGAAACTTTTTGCTTTTTTTTAATATTCTCATTTGTATTCTGGTCTTTACTGTTGTCTTGTGTCTGATCCAAAATGCCTTGAACTAGACAGTGTTTCTTCCCAGAATTGTGTCTAAACATGGAAGTGTTGGATTCTGACTGGGGTGATCGTCTGGTTGAGCAAAATCATAATTCAGATTACCCACTGAGCTGATGTTGGTTGTCTGATTTAGGCCAGAAGGACTTTATGGAGGTAGTGTTTTGTCCAAGTCTGCCTTCACCTCTTGGAACATTTGTACTACAATCCTAAATGTTACTGCCATTCTTTGAGAAAAGATGGAATGTACTTGCCTTCTCATATATCTAAGGTGAATCTTGAGATTCCTGATTTGAGCAGGGGAATAGGTAAAAAGAGAGAGGAGAAATGATGAATTAACCAGAAACTGAATTTTGGGAGGCTGACGGTACTGAGTTTGGATTAACTTTGATGGATTCTTTTTAGAGAGCTGTTCATCAAAATTGATTTTGTTTCACACTCTGATTTTTAACCCTTTTATTAAATTAAGAAATTAAGTCTAATTTCATTATTTTTCCTCTAAAAGAAGAAGGAATTTGAAAAATAGGACAGTGAGTTCTGTTAGATGTTTTCCAAATGAAAAAAAAGTTTAAATATTTTCGTTTAGACTTGTATTTACTGTCTTAGTTTCAATAAAAGGCTTAAAAATGATGTAAAAAAATCCCCAGAAATAATCAGCCCATAAAACTAGATCTGTTTTTAACAAAATATTCCACAAGTATTTTTTACATTAGTAACTTCCCAATAAGTTTCCTACAGTTTGGTTTGAGCAATCTGTTCCTCCCTGCCCTAAGTATTTTAAATCCTGTTTGGTATCATGAGAAGAACAGAAGAGGAATTTCTTAAAAAACCTTTTTCTGTACACATTGCGTTTTCACCATTGAGTTGGAGAGTTGTTGTAAAAGGGTAGAAATGTTTGTGAATATGAAGAATATGTGAAATATGCTTAGAAATAGATATAGAAAATAATGAATTTTGCAGTAAAAAATTGGTGAAGAAAATTGGAGAACGTTAGGCTGCTGCTTTGACACAATTTACTTGAAAATAGTTCAGGGATTGCCATTTTTCTCCCTGTATTTGTCAACTGATGGAACAGAAATGTCTGTAGAAATGGCAGGCACCCATGTGTCTGCAACAAACAGTCACAGAGGATTGCCTAAGGCAACTGTCTGCTTTTTAAAAGGTATTTAGTACCCTCTAAATTCAGTGTTGAAGGGGTATGATAATTTGTGACCTTCCTGTGCCTGATAATGAAATGAAATGGAGAAGGAGACAGAATTTTCATTTCTCAGACCTGTCAGTGTTTTATGGTTTTTGTGGTAAACTGCTCTGTGGTCTGTTAAGCTGGACTTTGAGAAGGCAGTTAATCTATTGCTTGTTCTTACAGAGAGCATTGGGAACACTGAAAGAAGGATTTTCAGTGGGATGTGCTTAACAAAAGCGAGGCCAGAGAAATCAAGGTCTAGTTTCTGGTAGTCTGTACTTGCATTCAGTCATATGGCATGTCAATACATACATTAAAAATTTCCATGTATGTATTTTCACAAGGTTGATCTCTGATTTTTGCAGATATTAGTATTTTCTGTATTGAGTGAAAGTAGCAGGACTTGGTAAAAAATACCTTGATATTGAGGAAAATACTGTCTTTTAGTTAAAGCCCAAACTGCTCCTGGAATAATATAGCACAGCATTTACTGATCTGCCTTTTTGGGTTTTGGCATTCCTGCTGATCTTCCTTTTCCTATTAATACTGACATAACTTAGGGAGGTGAATTCTTTCCTGTTGATGATGTTTGAGACAGAATTGTTTGCTTTGTTCCAGTCAGATAAACTTAGTGCTGCTGTAAACAGTCAGATGGCACAGATGTTGCTGTGGGCATCATTTGGCCTGTCAGAGTTTCATTACTAGTGATTCATGAGATGCAAAGAATCACAGAAGTCAAGCTGAGTTTACAGGGTTGGTAGCTCCAAAAAAGATGCTGCATTTCTGGTTTCTTATGACTGGAAACCATTTTGTTATAAATTCTCCTGCAAACATACAATAGTGGAACAGTGTTTTTACAGGTCCCTTCCATTGCACTTTATAATTTTGATTTTATTTTTCAGGGACAATTAGGATATTAGCAATGTGAATGAAATTCTACCCAAGGGATGCAATTTGTTGTTAAAAAGAACAATTATAAGGAGAAATTATTAATATATTCATCTATACAAAACTTTTAATGAGTTAATTTTGTATATGAGTCACACATAAGAGTCATATTAAAAATTGTTTTATATTTGTGACTCTCTGGGATCAATTAGCTTTTTCTTTTGTAGCAATGTTATATGATAATTCACTAGTTTATAGCAACTTGTGGCATGCATTAACACCAGTCACACTGATCATTGAAAGCTGGCTGAATTCCTCACTCAGTTTGTGTTCTTCAGTGTCTTGGCTATCAATTCAGATCAAATTTCTGAAAATTCATGAATGAAAATAGATGTTGTCAGATGCTGTCTGATGTGAAGCTGAACTCAGGAAGAGTGATCCCTTCACTGCCAGTATAAACCACTTCAGCACCCATCTGTTTTAAGTCAGCAATTCTGTATTTTAATATACTGCAGGTGCAGTGTATTAGTATATTAAGAAAGCAGGAGTCAGGCAAAAATACAAAATGAATTGGCAAATGGTGAGGTCTATGGGCTCATCATAGTTTCCTAATTTTACCCAGAGACTTGGAGTGTACTGTCTAGTAGCCTTCTTCACCAAAACTCCAGTGTAATCCCAGTTAAATTGTGTGTCAGACACAATGAAGATTATGTTGTAATGTGTAGTTTTTGATGGAGGTATATATGTAATCAGTGATATAATGCTTTTTTTTTTTTTTTTTTTTTTTTTGGGAAAACTTGGGGAATATGTAACCCTGTCATCACATTAGTGGTGTTTGCTTGTTCAGCTTAATGGCTGATACACAAACTGTGGACAGAGATCTCTGACTCTTTCCCTTTGTCTGACTTTCAGTGTGATTTCATTTTGCTCTTACTTTCCTCCTCTTCCAGATCCGTGGCCATCATGTGGCTCAGCTGGACCCCCTTGGAATTCTGGATGCAGATTTGGATTCCTTTATTCCATCTGACCTTATTACCACAATCGATAAACTCGGTGTGTAACCTCTGTGCCTTCTTGTTTGCAATGCTCATTTGTGTGTCACTGGACTGAGGTGATTTAATAAGACATTGCACAGATTCATAGAAAGGCTTGGGTTGGAAGAGACCTTTTAAGATCACCTAGTCCCAACTCCCCTCTATTGGCAGGGATGCCACATTTCAGGGGTGCTTTTACCTTTTCTGCTTGCTGATATCATGACATAGAGCCTTTGAGCATCTGTAAGGAGGCTAAAATTTCAGGACAATGGAATTTCTACTCTGAGATCACAGGTGAGGTTCCTATGAATTTATCTTCTGATGAATGGTTGTTAGAAATACTCTATAAACCCCCTCTATATTTTATTTTTGAACCACACCAGAAATTAATACTAATCAATACATTCTGATAATCTAAATTACCCTTACAGCATTACAGTTCATACTTGTTTGAACTGGGGACATCTGAAGGCTAGTCAATAGGGAAATCAAGAAATAAAGAAAGCAGGACAGAGGAACTTACGGTAAATTTCATACCAAATTTGGAATCTGATGTCTGATATTTATTACTTATGTCTATCTTGAAGAAGTCTCTTTGAGGTTATCAGAAGAAAACATGGAAAGGATAGAATTCTTTACCTGTGGATATAAATCCAATGGTGATTATATCTTCTATTATAAACTTCAGTTTGCTGCTGAAAGAGTGTAGTGCACTGGGGTCTGCTTTTGCAAAGGTTGTTCTCATTGTTAGGAGGGCTTGTGCCTGAGAAATTGGCACTGATCAATTTCTTTGCCTCTCTCTACTTGAATAAAAAAACACCCGATTGATTTTTCTCTGCTCTTCAATCTACCTAGTTTGTTTAAAATGTGGTTTTCTACTTGATGAAGACACCGAATCAATTTTTCTTTGATGTGTAGGGAAGCTTTTTTCGATCAGACATAAAACATAGTGCAGGAAGTAAATAAAACACTCTTTGCTTAATTTTTCTGTAAGCATATCTCCTGCCTCTGCTGCTCTGTTGTGTATTTCTGGTGTAGGGAAAGAAATAATTCTGATTGTAAAAAGGAAGTGGATTCCTAAGACTAAACAGAGAGAGGTGCTTACACAAACTGAGTCTTCTCTCTGAAGTTTGTCAGCTTTAATTATAGAAAAGTACCTACTAGAAAACACATGGGACATTTACTGAGCAAATATAATTAATTTGGAGCATAGGTGACTACTGGCACGTCAGTACACATTTCTTTAAACTCCACAGATAATTTAGTACAGGGTGTTGTGAATGGTCAGAAGGCATCCACTGAAGTCCTCATGCCCACAGGAAAAACATGCCAGACCTCTGAATGAAATGGGGGGATGTGATTGAGGAGATTTCAGTTTGTGAAGGGAAATCTCACAATTTCTAACCCAATCTTGGCACAGCTAAAATAGAGGAAGATCTCAAATGCCTATCTTTGAATATTCCAGGCAGGAAATTTATGAGAAGTCTTAAGCAGGGCAGAAATATTTGATTAATATTAATTAATATTTGATTTTTCTGTGCATTTTCTTTGTCCCATCTTCTGGTTTCTTTTTTGAGAAACCTTGTGGTAGGAAATTTCTTCTAAAAATGAGAATTGCTTCTAAAAATGCAGATAGTTACAGGTGTGCCTACTGCATGAGTCACAGTACAGAATTGCTTTCAGAATTTCAGTAAGGTTGTATCTCTTTAAACACGAAGTGATGCTTCAGTAAGTGTGTGGTGCTGTGGTACAAAGCACAGATGTTCTGTGTGTGCCCAAATCGCTGCTGTACGTGTTCTGGTTCATGCATGAGAGGACATCAAGAGCCTTTGAAGTCTGAGGGAAAGTCAGCAAAATTGAAGAAGTAAATGCTTTGTTTCAAATGACACTAAAGGCCCTGTCATCCCCTGTGTCACTCTCCCCTCCTGCTGGGAGAAAACCTGTTATGATATTGAAAAGGACAAGTAGTGGTATCTATGTTTTTGGGGTTTTTTTTGCCACTCCAGGTTTGACATTTTAATATATTATTGAAATTTTTATTATCACCAAAATCAACATTTTAAAACAAAAACTTGTTATTTACTGACAGTGCTGTATAGTGGAAGTGGTAGCAACGCAGTCCTATGGCCTGTCTTCAACTCTTAAGTGCTCTTATTATTTCATCCTTAATTTGCTGCTTTGCTTTTATCTTCAGAAAAGTCACTTAACATTCAAGCAACTTATTGATTTAAGAGTTATGTGCATGCTGTGGTATCAGTGTTGAAGTGGGTATCTACAGCTTATCTGGAACCATGATAAAGAGTTCAAAATTAAAAATGGAGAAGCTGTTTTTAATTTTTCAAATATTTTTACATGTGTAGGAACATATGTAGTTTTAATGTGTGTGTATAAGATTCTGTAACTGTGGGTAATGTGTATTAGAAGTGCTGTTCCTTTGCTTCTTACAGTTATAAGAAACTGTTTTTCCTTCCTTCATTTATCAGGTTAAAGTTAAACTTTATCATACAAGGCCTTTAACTTGCATTGATACCAGTCTTTCAGTCTCTTCTGTTGTGTATTTTGGCTTCTGAAACTGCAGAATAGTGAGGTTAAATATTTTCTTAAGTAATATTCTCTGCCAGAACAAGTTTAGATATGTCCAAATCAAGATGGGTCAATGTGGTTAAACAAGTTTTAGATTGGGGTGTGGAAATCTGTGTATTTTATAAGAGGTCACTGCCTGGGGGCTGTACAGGTCATTACACAACTATTTCAAACTAATTTCTCTAAAAGGAGAGAGAAGGTGAATAGAAATACCTTGAAAGTTCTTCAGAGTGCTTGTGCAGCATTTTATTGAACCTGTTGTGAATTTCTTTGTTTATCTATTAATGTAAAATGCTTCCACCAACTGGTTCTGTTGGTGAGAAGGGATTCTCTTTGTGTTTGTTGCTCATGACAGAGTCAGGTATTTTATTAAATAATGAGCTGCAAGAAGTAGTATGGAAAATTGATTATGTGTCTTAATATGGTAAAATATAAAAAAGGCTTGGATTATTCTAATTTCAGTTGTTTCATCTGAGCATTTAAGAGGGAATCAAATAATAACTATTAAATTCAAACACTCTTTTTAAAATCCAGACTAAAGTCCATTTTACTAATGGATACCTTCAAAATAGTCACACTTTCAATTTTTAATCTGGTATCTTCTTTCTTAATGCTGCTTTATTAAATATAATTGTCACTGCTTGAAAAACAATGCTGGTTTTCTTTTTGTCTCCTGTCCTGCTTTGCAAATCAATAATGTGCCTGTTGTAGGGTTTTATGGTTTGCATGAATCAGATTTGGACAAAGTCTTTCAGCTGCCAACAACCACCTTCATAGGAGGAAATGAGAACAGCCTTTCCTTGCGAGAGATCATCAAACGCCTGGAGGTCAGTGGGACTTGTTTTAATTGTTTTCTTTGCCAATTCTTTTCATTCAGACCGGAGTGAACTTTTTCCAGGTGTCAGTCACAAACCCCCCCCCCCCTTATCATTTGCCAGGTATTAATAACAACAACATTAAAAATAACCTGTGCACTATTTCTAGAGGTAGCAGCACCGCTGGTGCAATTAGCTGGATAGTGGAAATACGTAGATTAAGGATGAATATAAAAGAGGTGAATAGGGTGGAATATTAATGCCAGCCCTTGTTCTGGAAAGAACTGATATTGTTCAGGACACTCAGGGGTTGCTTTCAGATCCTCACCTCTAGTGGGACCTTTACTTGAGGAAAAATATGGAGGCTGGGTACCAAATTCATGAAAGCCCAGCTGTGGCTTGTAGACTGTGATGGTCCTTGTTTTCCATCCCAAGTCTTTTTTCTAGTTTCATTATCTGACAGGTGACATGGTTTATGGCATAGGAAGTCATCAAAGCTAAAATAATTCAAAGAAAACCTAATTTGAAGGAACAAATATCATTAGAGGCGAACTCCAAATAGCAATGCAGCAAGTAGGAATGATAATGAATTTGTAGACTGTCGAGTGAGTCATTGTTGGATATTCCCAGGTGCTTGACTTTTACATTGGCTTAGCTGAGGCATGGCAAATTGTTAAACCACATTATCTTCGTTGTGCATTTGAGCTCTATATTTGATTGAGGGGATTTTTGTTTGTTTTTGCACTTCTAGCTTATCTGTGTAGCAGTAATCCTTAAAATTGTGATCTGCAGATAAAAGAACAAAATCAATTGCAAAATGTAAAAGCCTGAAGGAACTGATTTGTGTTAAGGAGAGATAACCCTCTGCTTTCCTCTTCTCTCTAGAGCTTTAGATTTTTTTTTTTTTTTTAATAGAGGTTAACATTCAACTCCTTAAAGGCAGTAGAGAGCACACACTATGGTTGGGAGTAGTTTTGTCTCAAACTCACAGTAGGTCTTACTTCTGTTGACTTGTATGTCTTTTAGACATATTTTTTCTAATGAAATAATCTTTCTAAGATAAGAAAAGGAAAATTTTAAAAATTAACAAGGAGATAAAATTTCTGATGTGTCTATGCATTTCTCCATGTCCTTTCTCTGCTCTCAGCTGCTTGGATTATTTTTTTCACATTTCCAGGTTTCTGAAACTTGACAGTTACCAGATAATTTGCATTAGGCTTCATAGCTGTCTTCTCCCTGACTTTATTTCTTGGTTTAAGGTGACATTTAAAAAAGACGTGAGAAAAGACACAAATTTTGATGAATTACTTGAAATCTTTGCTGGTGCATCTAAAGAAGAGTGTACTATGCCTGTGAAATGCGCCAGTCAGTGTAAGGCAGGTTTGTTGCCTACTTTGAGTGTAGCACCAGATGAGAATCTTCCATTTTAAAAACTTTGAAATGTTACTTCGTAGAGAAAACTTTGTGATACAAAACCAGATCCAGTAAACAATTTATTCATTTATAGAATTACTTTGGGAAAGATATTGTGTAAGAGGAAGATGTGAGAGCTTTCAGGAGAATAACAGAGAATATAATTTTAAAAATAGATTAGTTTCTTTGTACAATTAGCTCCTAAAGGTTCTCTGTGGGTGTTTTCACTTTCTAGAACACCTACTGCCAACACATTGGCCTGGAGTTCATGTTCATCAACGATGTGGAGCAGTGCCAGTGGATCCGTCAGAAGTTTGAGACGCCGGGAGTTATGAAGTTCACAAATGAGGATAAAAGGACTTTGCTGGCGAGGCTGGTGCGCTCAATGAGGTGAGCTGGGCTGGGCTGGGCCTCTGCTCTGTGCCTGCTGCCTGGGGGAGCTGTGGGATCTGCAAGCTGCTGATGTAGGGGGGGCAATCTCACTGCAATCTGGGGTACAGGTGGGTGTAGTTAACCTGGCTGCCCTATCAAAGGAAAAGGTGTGCTATGAGGAATCTGTCAGGGTCCCTGTTGTGACTTAGTCTGATATCTTAAAAGGCCTTTAGTGGCATGCCTCGCACTGTTTTCAGTGGCTTGAGGAGCTGAATTAGGAAAAAGTTTTTTCAGCACACTAGTAATGCACATTTGTGTTTGAGATTTGTAGCCTGTTTCAGGAAATAAGTGTCAGAACAACGTCGGTGTGTGATTTCAAGTACTGTTTCTGCCCTTTTCATTTTGAGATGTGCTAAGATATATTGTGCTGTTGCACAACCTGGCAGCAGCAGTTTTGGTATCTACAGTAAAAGAAAGCACATTTGGAAATAGCTTATTGACTGCTCCCATTGTGGCTATCTGTGTGGAAATACTGTGATCCCAGAGATCGAATTATCCTCTTGCCCCTGGCACAAGGCTGCTCAGACGCAAGATTTATTTCAGTCCCTGCAGTCTGAAACAGTGTGTATTTCCTTTGTTAAACACGAGAATCAGAGATTTGTAAAGGCACACTTTTTGGTTAAGATTCTACGTTCAGAGACCTAAAAATGAAGTGCTCATTGGAGGTGTCAAAAGATATTTTTGCCAGATGTTTTGTTTGCTGGTGTTATAATGTCTCATTAAAAGTTTCATTTAAACAGAAACAAAAAATGACACTCAATGATCAAGTGAATATTAAGCTTGAGTAAGTTTGTTTAACAAGACCCTCAGTATGAACCATCTCCATTTATCCTAAGACAAGAATTTATGCTTATATTCCTACCTAAGCTGTGGACAGATCTGGGGTTTCTAGTGGCATGAAGGAACCTAATGTTCATCTTCTGCCAAATTAATTGTCTGCTCAACAGGGAAGAAAAAAAAGTTTTACAAAAATTTCTATCCAGCTATCTTTAGAGTGCTTTTTATTTTATTGTCTGAAAATGACCCAGGAAAAAGGTCTGGTTTTGTGGAAAGATGGTTGTCCTCTTGAGATTTGTGGCTTTGTAAAGCAGGTTTTCATTGCTTTGCTTAAGATTCTTTTTAAAAATGTTCATTCCAAGAACTACAGAATTTAGGTACTTGAAACTGAATTTTAAAGTTGTATTTCTCATGCCTTGTGGTTTTCACTGATAGGTTATTGAACAAAGGGTCATTTTAAACTCCTCCTTATGTAAAATACTCATTATATATTTCTGAGCTACTTTGTAATGCATTAGTAAAGATGTGGAGCCTGGGCAGGGTCAAGTATTTCCAGATCAGTCCCTTCTGAGAGCAGCCAGCTTTCAGCAGATGTTTTTCTCTCTGGGTACTGAATGTGTGCAGTGACAGAGGCTGGGGCTCTGTGTCTCCTACTGCCACATGGGGCCTGGCAAGGTGTGCCTGTGAAATACTGCACATTTAGTGGCAGATTGCCTCAAGTAATGAACTTCCTGCTTGTCCAGTACTGGCTGAACTTGCTGCTGCAAAGAGGAAGAAATCAGTGTGTGCACTGCTTTCCTTCACCATGTGGGACCTGCTGTTCACTTGGCACAGCCCTTTCCCTTTATATAAAAAACTGGCATAGCCCCACAGACTTCCCTGAGGAAATCTGGCAGAACAGCTCAGTTGAGGGTCTGGCTGGATTGTAAGGTGTTGATGGGTGAGCCAGGAGAGATTTTGGCAACAGTTCATATCACTGCCTTTAGGACTTCAGGATTCTAAGCGAGGAATAAGCTGAGTATTAATGGATTATGGCAGTGTTAGGGGGTGAGGCACTGCACAGATGATGTAACCAGTACAGTTACTTCCATGCAGATGTATTTTCTTTGCCTTTCCTATCTCCAAGCTTTACAATGTATAATCCTTTCACTGTTTGTTTAAAAGGTACTTTTTAACCACTCTCATTGCCTCTGGCCCAAATGCATTAAAGAATAAAAGAGCTTAGAGCTGTCAGGGATTGACATCATTCTGCTGCTGGAGCTGAGGCAGAGACACCAGTGTCCTGCTTCTTGGCCCATTCCTGAGTGTTACATCACACAGTCTGAGGAGCCTTGCTATTGAATGAGACCTGTGGAATGGCTGTGTTTTCTACTCTGGTTTTTTTACAAGTGTTAGAAAATACAGGTTGTTATATTTTTTTCAGTTCATAGAGGAGACTTCTTTGCTGTCACTCTGTTTTCCCAGTGCTCAGATTTGTGTACATGAGAACTGAGTGTAACTTGAGAAGTGAAGGGGATTCTCAATTGTTTTAAAGTCCTAATAAATAGTTTTTCAGATGGGGGAGAAAGAAGACTAAATTCTCTCCTCTGTTTCCCTCCCTATGTGTGACTTAATTCCAGAGGCGTATAACTTGTATTCACGGATGTTTTGAAACAATTTAATGTAACTTTATTTGCTATAAGATGGGAAACAATAAATATTTGCTACATTACCTTAGTACAAATAATTTCTCTCATTTTTGTGTTTCTTTTTGGCAAAGATTTGAAGACTTCCTTGCTCGCAAGTGGTCTTCTGAAAAGAGATTTGGTTTGGAAGGATGTGAAGTAATGATTCCTGCACTTAAGACCATCATCGATAAATCCAGTGAAATGGGCATCGAATATGTTATAATGGGAATGCCTCACAGGTAATGCCAATGGAAACACCCCAACAAATGGGCTTAGTGTGGTGGGACAAGTTTTGGGTTTGAGAATTTTATTTAAAAAGTAGGTATTAGAGAGATTGAGGTAGGCAGAGTGAGTCATAACAAGTAATGGAAACACAGAACTCTAACAAATGCCTGTCAGTAAGAGGCTACAGGTGTCCAAAATAAATGGTAGAGAAACTGTCTTCAGGATACTTTGAAGCTGCAAACAAATGTGGCAGCAGCCATGGTGTCTCTGCCATTGCACAGAGTCTCTAGAGCTGGGAAAGCTTGGTGAGGTAGATTGAACTTACTTTTGCAGTCTGCCTTAACTGATTTATAATGTGATTATTTAAAGACTGCTAGATAGCTACAACATTCACTTGTGCTCTAAAATGAGGGAATGCATTGGAGGAAATTTGTAATGGGAAAAAGGGTTGAATTAAGGGTTTCAGGCTCTAAAGTTTGAAGAGAACATTTGCAAATTTCTGACAGGGTGGCTTGCAGATTTTGTAGGCTTTATACTGTTGACTCTGTTAGTACTATTTTTGAGACATAACTGTGTTGGGAATTTTCTCAGAGGTCGGCTGAATGTATTGGCTAATGTAATCAGAAAAGAGCTGGAGCAGATCTTCTGTCAGTTTGATCCCAAACTTGAAGCAGCTGATGAGGTAAGATGGTTTTTCATTAGATCTGTATAAAGAGGTCAACATTCAAGATAATTTTCAGTTGTTTTGGTCATGGTTGCTAAGAAAACAGCATTATCAGCTGCAACACCTTCTTTTCTAGTTTGAGGAACATATTTGGTGAAATTTCTTGACAAATTTAAAAATTACATTATACTTGTAACATGCAGAAGGTCTCTCAGGAGTGACTGTAGATAAAAAAGTTGCATTTGATGGAGTTCATAACCTCTAAGCATGTTTTAGATGAATGAAGAGAGTATTTATATGCTGTAAGTATTTATTTGACATTTGATGACAACAGTAAGATAATAGAATAGGAACAGTGTCCCAGTCTGAAATTATGGTGTCAAACTCATAGTGCACACTGATGCTCAGGTAACCAGATGCATTTTTCAGGCTGAAGCATGAATTTTGAGCCCAGTGAATCAGATGGTGCAGGTCCAAATGACATTTCTGAATTGTGATTACGTCTTCCTTGTTAGGGATCTGGGGATGTAAAATACCACCTGGGAATGTACCATGAGAGGATCAACAGAAAAACAAACAAGAAAATCACTCTGTCCCTGATGGCTAACCCTTCTCACTTGGAAGCAGTTGATCCTGTTGTGCAAGGCAAAACAAAAGCTGAACAGTTTTATCGAGGGGATACAGCAGGGAAAAAGGTAAAGATTGTTTAATACAGTAACTTCTAATGGTTTTCGTGGTATTTCCAGTAAAAATAGTTTGCCAGTAGTTTCATGTCACAGAATCTTCTCTTTTTCCTCCGTCACAAAAGGAATGTATCACCTGTTGAACTAGGTAAGATTTCTGACATGAGACCTCAAGGGTAACTTCAGGAAGTAGCCTTGAAGCTTTATTTCCTTTGCAAAGTGAGAAAAGGCAGCAGAATGCTGAGAGATTTATGGTTTATTATAAAATTACTGTTTTATTTTATAAGCACTACAGAAATACGGAGCCAAGAAATCCTGCAGAGAAGCTCAAATTGCAGCTTTCCTTTCTAATATATGTGTGGATAAGTGTGTACAATTCTTCCTCTTAGGTTATGTCCATATTATTACATGGGGATGCTGCCTTTGCAGGACAGGGAGTGGTTTATGAGACATTTCATCTTAGTGACCTCCCATCCTACACCACAAATGGCACTATTCACGTTGTGGTCAACAACCAGGTAACAAGTACAGCCTTTTCCAATCAACTTCTCTGCTGAATATTTGCCCATCTGTCTCTTTTTGTTGTTTGCTATTAACTGGGTTCCTTGCCCCCTCTGATTTTATTAGAATGGTTGAGATATTTCTGAAGATGATGCTGGTATCAAGCAACTCTTGAGTGGATAATATTTTATCACCTGCATGTATTCCATTCAATTTGTAATACTTAATTGGATTAGTCTTGTTGCCCTGAATTTTCTTGCTTTTGAGTCTTTGAATCTTGGCAGCATGATTCTCACACAGCTTCATGTAAACTATATGTATTTTTAGAATTTATCTATGTGTTTACATATTTCTTCTCTAGGAAGAGAAACGTAACTGACAGTGATGTTCACCAGTAATGTTCATAAAATTGTGACCTTTTTGGCCAATCTCTGGCCTTCTGTACAAAGTGTACATAAGTAGATAGAATCAGAAATTAAATTAAAACTTTCACTGCTTGACCTGCTGCTGCCTGCTTGTCTTTAGTGTCTGAAACAGTGACATAGGCTTGCTTTGGTTTTTAAGGGAGCAAAAAGAAGCTAGCTAGCCAAAATAAAAAGCTGATCCTGTTGCTGTGTGGATGACTATTAAATGCCACCTTCAAAACAGAGTAGGGGGAAGTGTCCAAATTATTTTAATAGAAGTTTCTGGAACTTTTAGATTGGCTTCACCACAGACCCCCGTATGGCCCGTTCCTCTCCGTACCCCACTGATGTTGCTCGTGTGGTCAATGCTCCCATTTTCCATGTGAATGCTGACGACCCTGAAGCAGTGATGTACGTGTGCAACGTGGCTGCAGAGTGGAGAAACACTTTCAATAAGGACGTGGTCGTTGACTTGGCAAGTCTTGGTTTTCTGAACTTTTCATTCTGTGCATTGTGTACTACTCTTTATTTCTTCGTGAAACCTGAGAACTCTGGCAGGTGGGGTGTTAGGAAGATGCTAATACAGAGTAATCCCTGTTGGTTCATGACCTTAGGCTTTATAAGGTCAAGCCCCCTGCCCTTTAACCAAGATTGGACACCTGCCCATGTAAAACCCTATAAAATGCCAGGTTGAGCACACCCCTTGTCTTTGGATGCAGCCTATGATCTGATGCATTAAA
Source organism: Zosterops lateralis (assembly GCF_965231275.1). Taxonomy (NCBI): domain Eukaryota; kingdom Metazoa; phylum Chordata; class Aves; order Passeriformes; family Zosteropidae; genus Zosterops; species Zosterops lateralis. The sequence continues at coordinate 2,241,498 of NC_139768.1, forward strand.
TCCTATCTTTGGGCTATTCATCATACCCATCTTGTTTATTAACAGCCAAACTGGGATTGGGGTTGTGGGGACTCCCCTGCCCCATGACACCATGGTGACTGAATGGGGACCTGAGCCCTGGCCTTCCAAGGTCTCATGTTTCCACAGCTTAAAATGTCCAGTCAAGGAACAAACTTGATTTTAAAGGCCTTTGGTTTCCTCACTTTAAAAAAACCAAACAACTAACATGCCCACAAGAAGCCACGAATGCTTTTTATACAATAAACCTCTTAAAATCTCTGTAAAACTCTGAAATGGAAATATTCCATTTTACATTTTTCTTTATCAACAGAAGCAATCTTTCCCTTTGTAGGTTTGTTACCGCAGGAGAGGGCACAATGAGATGGATGAGCCCATGTTCACCCAGCCCCTGATGTACAAGCAGATCCATAAGCAGGTGCCAGTGCTGAAGAAATACGCTGACAAACTGATTGCAGATGGGACTGTGACACTGCAGGAGTTTGAGGTACACACCAGCAGAGTTAGAGGGAATCCAAGGAATTGTAAAGAGAAAGATCCAACTGTCACTGTATGCTGCCTGCTTGAAAACTTTGATGAGTCTTTACCCTTTGACAATCTGTGGTTGAATTTGGCTTGTATTTTCATGTAAAATGCTACTGTTGTAACAAAAGGACTGGAAGTGCTCTGAAATAATTAAAATATGTTGCACATAAAAAATTGATTTCAGTTTTGTCTCATTTTAGAGCAATGCTTGCAGCTTCAGCTCTTGGTACACTCCTCTGTAACACTTGTCCAATGAATGAAATGATTTGTCTAAAGTTAAATGATTTATTTAAGCATTTTCCTGGAAGGCAGTTTGATCCTAGATAAATTTAATTTTATTTATTGGTATTATTGTAACTAAATTTTCTCATGGAGTTAAACAGCTGGTTTTATCGTGCTAAATGAGAGGTGTCATCTGTAAGATATAAGGCTGTTATGTTTATCCATTTTAAAACCTTTTTGTTCTACAGGAAGAAATTGCAAAGTATGACAGAATATGTGAAGAAGCATATACTAGATCTAAGGATAACAAGATCCTTCATATCAAGCACTGGCTGGATTCACCTTGGCCTGGTAAGGAGTGTCCTTTCACTTATCCTGATGTTGCTCAAATGTGCTTTTGAGTCCAAAATCTAGGATTTAAATAGATTTTATCAGACAGCATTGCTTTAAAATGGAATATGTGACCTTTGATTTGTCCCTGTTAATAGTAAATGTAGCATTCTGCCAGATAAACTTGAAATAAATGCTTTTGTTAAAAAAATGTGCACAGTAAGCTGTGACTTTGAAAAAGCCATTTTCCGGTTTGGCAGAGAAGTGTGTTTCCTGTACTGTTAACTGTCTGGGCTATCAGAAGAAGGAGTATGTCTGATGTTATTTATTCATTTATTTATTTTTATTTGAGGGATTGAGGTGCCACATGCCTTTTATTGGCTGCCTCTGCCCACATACTTGGACTTCACAGGGAGTGAAGGCAGAAACAAAATAGATCATTGTGTGTCTGTAAGATCAGCTTCTGCTGTCATGGACACAATCAAAAGTATTGTTTCTGAGCAAAAGGGGAAGAACTAGGCTTAGTATGCTGCTTAGAATGTTACTTGATTTGTTGAGTAAATTGTAGGCAATATACATATCTCCTAAGCAGTCCTTGAACATGTCACCAAATCCTTTCCTGCCAGGCTTCTTTAACGTGGATGGAGAGCCCAAGAGCATGTCTTGTCCCCCGACGGGCATTTCGGAGGAGCTGCTGACTCACATTGGCAACGTCGCCAGCTCAGTGCCAGTCGAGGACTTCAAGATACACTCAGGTCAGCTGAAGGCTTTGCATCTCCTGCTGGCTTCGTGTCTTGCTCCATTTCAGTGTTTCTGTACAGAAGTTCTTCTTGGGTCATTTCTCAAAGAGGAAAATGCCTGTGACTTTTTTTACTTTGACTCTTCCACTCTATATGGGTGAGAAGAATGTGACATTTAAATTCCTGCTGCTTGTTCTCAGCATAATGTTCTTTCAGTGTCACACCACTTCTGTTTCATACTTCATTAAAATAGATTTTCCTCTGAGGGGAGGTAAAAGTCTCTTTGCAACCTTAAGTTAATAATTCCTTTCATTTTTGCTTTTTTTTTTTTTCCAAAAAGTCCTAGATTTTGTTCTGAAAAGATTCAGTCCTCACTTTGGCATCTATTACAGTAAGTGCTGTCTCACTGGGGAGCCCCAGCACTGTGTCAGAGATCTGATATAGTTTTATTTCCTGGGCAGGTTGAAATCCAGCAACTATTGGGAGCAATAACCTTCTCATTCCATGGGGAAACATGGAGAGACCCTTGGAGACCCTCTCCATGGGAGACCCTTTGCTTAGGGATCTTTCTTCTTGTACATACTAAAGATAAGGAAAGAAGAGCTTGTTTCTCTTTAAAATCTCTAAAGAGAGAAAGCTAATCCTCTCTAGAGTCATCCATCAAGGAATAAAATTTGTCTTCTTTAAATATTCTATGTGTTTATGTTCCTTTGGGAAATGAAACACAAGTAATGATGGTAGGTCATTCTCAGTTACTAATTGCAGGCTTGTTGAGCAGATACAATTAATGGATAAATTTGACTCTTCTACACATTTGTTGTGACACTGATAAATGAAAAATTACAGTTGCCCAATAAAATTGAGTATTAGACATTCTAATTAAAAAGGTAAATTGGTCTCTTGTTAGTAAGCTGATTAACCATTGACACTGGGGAACACTTACCAGTATATAAGGTAGATTTATGGTTCAAAACAATCATGGTATGCTAGATTCTTTTATGCAGTTTAAAAGGTCATGAGAGAGAATTTGGGGAGAAATAGGAGAGAAATAGAAATTTGAAGTACTTTGTCCTTTCCCTAGAACGAAATGGCTTAATATCATATAGTCTTGCAACAAACATTGGGAAGATTATTTTTTTATCAAATGTTTAGTATATTCTAAAGGGAAAATTTTCAGGATTTTTTTTTTTACTTAAAATGAGGCAATTTCAATGAGAGTTTTATTTGGAAAGAAAGTGGGGTGTTTTTCTGTAAAATTGTGGAAAGAAGGGGAAGGGAAATATGGTAAAATAACATATGGGACTTATTTTATGGGACTTAGCTTACCAAAATCATCAGTGTGGATGTGAAAATAAGATGCTGTCAATTGACAGTGAATACAGGAGACCTGTGGCCTCAAATCTGGAAGCACCTGTGTGCAGCTGTGAAGTTTTTGTTCCCTTTGAAAGTTACAGTGTTGTAACTTGTGTTTTGGCTCAGGAGGTTATAAAATCTTCACTGAAAAGTCAGCTGTTGGTTACCAACTGAAAGTCCATTGGCAGCTGCTACAGTTTTTCTATTATTATGACACTCATGGTATTGATCAATCCAGCCTTTTTTCACTGTATAACATCTCCAGAAGTGCAATAAGACAAATGGCAAGAAAAAATGAGAGAAGGAAGGAAGAGAAAAATTCAGAAACTAAATTGCTGTTTTCAGTCTCTTATAAAACAGTACTTGATGTTAGAGATGTGAAAATAAATATTGAGGAAGAAGAATTTTGCCGTGGGTCTTTTTAATTGTCCTCAGTAGTTTCTGACATAGTCAATCTTACTTTCTTCTTCAAAAACAAGGTATGAACATTACACAGCTGTTTGCTTGGGAAGCAAGTAGTTTTATTTCTCCAGCAGTTCAGTTCTAGAAGAACAGTTTGTAGACCTGATTTAGTATCTGTATTTAGCTTAGCCACTGGGGAAGGAGAATGGTGAATGTCATGTGTACAGAGAATTTCTCTGAAACAGAATTGTTCATTTCTGATCTTCATCTTCATTTCTGATCTTTATTCCATGTAGGACTCTCTAGGATTCTGAAAGCCCGCTCAGAAATGACCAAGAACAGGCTGGTTGACTGGGCCTTGGCAGAGTACATGGCTTTTGGCTCTGTTCTCAAAGAGGGAATCCACGTCCGACTGAGTGGGCAGGACGTGGAGAGAGGCACTTTCAGGTCAGTACTGAGATAAATGTTAAATGTTCTCAAAACTGTTTTAAAGAAACAACTTGACGTTTGTTTAAAAAATACAGTCTTCTACAGGGAGGGGGAAGTTGGGGCTGTTTCTTCAGCATTAATCTGAATGTTACAAGTTCTAGCAGACAGTAATAAGCAAATTTCCTGTGTGTCTGTAAGCAGCATTTTAAAGCATAATATTTAAGCCAGAACAAACACTTTCTACTTTCTTTTTCTGAAAAGCAGAAATGGTATCTTTCCCCCTGATTTCTAACAAAAAACTACAGTTGCATTCCATCTAATTGCTGAGGAGAGAGGATACTTGCTGCAGCAGATCCTGGGTCTTTTAAATACAATTCCAGTAGTGGCTGGAACAAGTGTACCCTGTGAACAAACATGTTGCCAGTTGGTGAGGCTTTTAAAGTCAATGAGGTCCTTTGTGCTGAGACTTTTAATGCCTATGGGGCATGTATGAAGGCAGGATCTCATCACTTGGTAAAGTACATACAGTTTGTGCCTTACCTGATTCTCTGTAGAGTAAAATGCTAATGATGTATTTAATTGAAATCCTTGATGTGATGCCAGTTCCTGGGGTGAATGCTGCACTGTGCTCCATTGTAAATGCTTGCAGAAGAGAGGAATAAATGTTGGTGCCTGTCTTCTCTGGTACAGTATTGGTTAGAATTTGGGAAGAACTGAACATACTGTGTTGCCATAATAGAACAACACGATGGGGTGCTTTCCTTATTTTGGAGCTTCTAAAGTGATGTCTAGATAACAGTTCATTCTTTCAATATTCCGTGTGATGACTTCTTCCTGTTTCAGTCCTCAATATTATCAATAGATAGGAGCTAGATAAAGCTGCAGAGAGAAGCACCAGACTCCTTCTCTTGGAGACAGAGTCTTGAGGATAGAGGGTATCAAGAGCCTTGGTTCTGTACTGGTTTGATGTCAGTAAATCTGCCAATTGCACACATGCAGATTGTGTGTCTGTATATTTCTGGCTTGCCATCTATGCTCATCTTAATCACCTTTTGCTGGGGATATGCAAAACTTTGTACTCAAGAAGCTTAACACTTATCTAGGTCTTCTGTAGTTGGCTTAATGACAAAATCAAAATTAGAGTGGCAAGAATTGGTTCTGCTAAACAGCTGCCTGGTACGTGAATTTCCCTTTTTCTCTACTTCCCTCCCTGTGCTGCTCTTCAAAGGTTCAGTCTTTTTTTGGCTTTACATTGTTGAGTTCTAGATAAATTTCAGAGGTTTTTTGCTAGCATTCATTATAGCAAAGGGAAGTGAAAAAGATTCAGAGTTCAGTGTTGGCAGCTCTACAACACACAGTGTTGTTACCAGTACAATAACTGGCCTTATGTTAGCAGTTGTAAAGCTGGACATATTGCTGTGATTCACTCAGTCTGCTCAGACAGTTAATGGATTGCAGTAATTACTTCAGTCATCTCTGTTTTGGTAGTATTCCTTGGTGCCCCATTCTAATGCTGATTAATGGTGTTCTAGAGAACTGTAAATGGTGCATGTGAGTGGAAATAGCAGGAAAGAGGATACAACTCCTTCAAGTTTCATTGCTGGAATTAGATTAGATTACATTTTTTTCCATTAAAGATGAACAGTTTTTTCAAGGAAAATACTAGAATTTGTGAGGAAGGAAGAACAAAATGTTTTTAATAACAATATTGTTCCTCTGAATTTCTTTACTTTAATAATTCTATTTTGTAGCAACAACTTCCCCATCCTTTTTTCTTTTTCGCAGTTCTACTAGTGGTGAGGTATTTTCAGTTTCTGTGAGTGCTTGAGAAGAGTCAAGTTCAAGTTGAAGAAGTTCATCTGGATAGTCAGTGAAAGTCCTTACAGTGCAGTAATTGTATTTAGATAGGTAATTGTATTTCCCAGGGTTTCAACCCCACCAGGGTGTTGTGCGTAGCAGAGATAACCACGGTGCTTGCTTGCTTTCCACAACACAACTTCGATACTTCAGCTTTGAAAATAGCTCTATTAATACTTCTTGGCTATTAAATCTTTCAATAATTCTTTGCAGCCATCGTCACCATGTGCTCCATGACCAAGATGTTGACAAGAGGACTTGTGTTCCCATGAATCACCTGTGGGAGCAGCAGGCCCCTTACACTGTGTGCAACAGCTCCCTGTCCGAGTACGGGGTCTTGGGTATGTCCCCATCTGCCTGGGGTTTGGTGGGGCTGCCAGGAAATGAATGTGGAAAGAAACAAACCTGTAAAATGGTCATATGTGAAACAGATATCAAAGCTCTTCCTCTCAGGTTCTGGCATCCTTTAAACAAGCGTCCCCACGTTTTGCAATTTTGGGATTCAGTTAAAAGCATCCATCTGCTGTTTGTTGAGAGTGCTGGAATGTGTGCCTGATGTTTTCTTAAAAGGGGAGGAGCTGACAAGAAAACCAGAGACAGTTTGTCATAGAAATGTAAAAAATAAAATCCATCTTGGCCCTATCTGAACTGCTATTCTGAATGTGCTATTTCAAGAAAACAAATCCTTTTTAGTGATAGCATTAATCACAGTGAATTATTTTACCTTCAGCCACAGAGAATGGATAATCTTATTCTGACATGCTGAGGGTGGCAAGAGGAATGTGGAGAATGAAACATATACATCTATTAATTTATCAAAAGCGTTACTGATTCTATGGATAATAAAATATCATGTGAAGGAAAACACATTGTACTAGATAAAGGTGGTAATTGATAGCTGCTTGCTTCAAATTTCCAGAAATATTTGGTTGCTTAGTCAATTTTGCAATACTACATATTACCTATTGCTAATAATATTAAAATTAAAGTGGTATAAAATTGTACAGTTACAGCATGGGCTGAAGACCAGATTTTTGTAGGTATTTTTGTTAAGTCTGTGCCAGAATAAGTGTGAGCAGAATCACATTTTTTCTATTGCTAACACATAAAGGTAAACTCTAAACAGGAGAATGCAAGTAAGGATGTGTATTAACAGGAGAAAAATAATTGGCATAGATAAAAATGAAGAATTTAATTTCAGAGAATGATTGTTTCCAATTTCCTATTGTTTCTCATGGCGTGTTCTGGGGTTTCTTAATTTGAGCCTCTTTACAGGGTTGCTGCAAAACTTGTGTGTAAGTGGGTCATAGGTTTCTGGCTTTGGGTTTTTTACATTCCAAAAGAAGTGACAAATGTCTGGATATGGTTGCAGTCTGATTTTGTTTCAAAAATAACATGTCAATAGGAGGCCTAGTGTTGATATGGCGTGAAGGCAATTCTAAGTGTCACAATTCCATTCTTCAAAAAACTAACTCAAGAGAGAGTGGGGTCTCTTTCTTGATCTCCTCCTGCTCACTATTGCCCTTCCACCTTACCCAGCAAAAGATAGGTGAAAGTTGATTTAACAAAATTCATTGAATACAAACAATAGGGTAAAATAGAGTTTTGTTTATATGCTGAAAACAAGAATACCATTTCTGTGCACTTCTGCTTCAGCAGATGGGATGACAGGTTCCTCAAAACTAATAATATTGATACTTTTAATTTTCAAGAACTTTAAATCCCTTATGTCCGAGGTGTTTCCTAAGAGTAAAGGAGATTAAATTGATACAAATAGTTGATACGTGATGTGGCTTTTTGTGTGTTTGTGGGGTTGGGTTTTTTTAAACTAAAAATGCCACATTCTGTGTTGAAGTGATTTTATAATGAAGTTTTCTCTCTCTTGCTGGCTTTTATATATTGACCTTTTCCAACATGTTTACTCTTGTGTATATTCTCCATAGAGAGACAGTTTTGGGATAAGCAGCAGTGTGTAAATATGTTTCTTCTAGTTAAGGCTCTGAGTCAAAGATGACCTATTAGAATTGATATTTATTTGATTGGTAGCATCACTCCTTTTTAATACATGGAAGGGTAAGTGAAGGCTTGCAGTTGATCAGGCAAGATAGACTTGGAATTAGTGTGTAGTTCAGGAAATTCCTGAACCATGAGACTTGGAGTATAGTTTTTTCAAGGGAAAAAGTCAAGTTTAAAGCAAAAGATGAAAGGAAGAAGACAGGTATTTATTAATGTAAAATTATTTTTTTGCAATGCACACCTAGAATGAAATATGTAGTATTACTGCTCAGTTAGAACAATGTATTTTTAATGTTGGGGGTAGCAAATACAAATAGCTGTGAGAAATTGTGTTAGGAACTAGGACAGACTGTAGTAATCTCATCTGCATGGAGTTCTGAGGAGGCATCAGTCAGCCCCCAGATGGATATTGACTTCACTTTGTCCTGAGCTGTGTTTGGCCTTGTGAAGGGATGCATATCCCTCTGTAGCCCCTGTGCTTAGAATATCTGTTAAAGATAGGTTCAAATACAGATTTTTGCTATCTTCATTCTGACATAAAATCCTTGTATCTTCTTGATAAGCCCTTTTAATCATTAATTAACATTCATGCCCTAAAAGTCACTTCAAAATCATATTGAATTAAGTTATGGCTGTAGTCTTACTTACATTAATTGAAAACCAGCTATTCTTATGACAATCCTGAAAATGCTGTGGGGAAAAGCACAGCACAGGATGCTGTGTAAGCTGCCACTTTGCTTGACAACACTTCTGTCTGTGCCAGAGTGACGGAAGAACAGTGAAGGAGCACAGCAGGCACTGGACTAATAGAAACAAGCATTTCTGCTGGGTCTGTCATCTAGGGACCATAATGAACTCCAACAATTAAACATTAGTTTTGCAGCCTTAATCAAGTGCTGTGTGTTTTTCTTCCCTCTGTCTCCTCAGTGTAGAAGTTTACGAACTGCTGTGCTGGTTCCTGGTTCCCTGTGCCCTGGTGTGCTCGGAGCCCTAAGCAGCTGCCTGCTGTTTGGAGTTGGCTGGTTGCTCTCCAGCACCCTTTGGGTGTGCAGATTCCTTACCTGACATTCTTTGAAAGTTGTCTTGCTGCCTTGGATTTCCTCACAGCTTCAACCTGTTCTCTGTTTCTAGACAGAGTTAATCCTTTAAAACCACAAAATTTGCACAGGATTTAAAAAAAAAGTTTAGTTCTTGTTTCTGCAAATGCAAACAATGAAGTTTGCAAGGTCTCTGCTGTAGTTTTTATTTATTTTTTATTTTTATTTTTTTAAATTATTTTCTCTGGTTTGAGGTAGAGCCCTCGTGAAGGACCTGGGTAGGAACTTGCTCACTTGCAGTTCATGTCCCATCTCTAGAACGGTGGAGACTTTCTAGTTCAGGTCACCTTCCCTGACTTTGACTCTGGTGCCTCAACAATTCCCTTTTTCAAAAGAACACCCCACCCTCTCCTGGGCTCTTTACCTCGCATCTGTCTAGATCTCTGCACCAGCACTTTTTTTAAAAAATTATTTTATTTTATTTTTTATTTAGCAGTTCAGATCTTGTTCTTCAAGCGATTTTCTCCCCATGAAGGTAGTAGTGATAGTAATTCTTCACAAACTCCTTAGTCTGTCAAGAATTAAAGCTCTTCCACTGCTATAATCACGATTGGAATAGTTTTAATTTAGAAACTCTCATTGCCATTTCCCTGATGGAAAATTGAATTCTGGTATACCAAAGATGTGTATACCACAGACACATGTGCCATGAAATAGTAGTCTCAGCAATATCATTCTCAAAATACTAATCAGAATATATAGATTACATTTGGATATATTTTCCTTGACATTTTTATAGCTGTCAGAAAGCTTGCAAATGATATCTGTGTTAAGATCACACTTTTTTTGATGCAGCTTCACCTAGAACATTGTTACCCTGTAGAGATTAGAATGGAGTTGTCAACAAGATAGGAAATGAGAAATTACACTCTTTTTTTCCATGTGAATTTTAGGAGTGATCTTTCATAGATGAAGTAGAATTATGTGTGTGCTGTGGCCAAATTTTGAGTATGCACTGAGCTCCATGCTCTTTGAAAAGCACTGTTTGATTATTGATAACTCTGGGTGGTCAAAGCCTCAGTTTGTGCTTCCCTAAAAGCTGGATTACCCTACCCTCAGAGAGAGGAGCATATGCACAAATAAGTCTTGAACATATTGCATATTTTCTCAACCATGTCACCCAATCAGCAGAAATGGTCTCTTAATGCTTGTGTAAAATTAGAATGGGATTCAAGCCTACCTAGGGAAATCTTTTTCAGACACCTTTGGGAATATGATTGAAGGAGTTGTGTAAATTTTTCCACTGTTTTCATTGTGTTAAGAACAATAGAATTACACAAATGAGGAGGCCAGAGATGGAGGAAAGTCTGAAGGAAAGGATGTTCAGGCAGTCAGGCCAAAGGCAAGGCCAGCAAAAGTTGTTCTCTTTGGTCATGGGGACTCACAGTGTAAGGGCTGTCTCTGACTTTACAGTCTTCTTTTGGGCTCTGATGTATCAGTTGCCTTTTGGTGGGACCATGAGCATCTGCTGGAGTCATGGATGGACTGTTCAGAGATCAGTAGCCCAAAGCCAAGTGACTCAAAGATTTCTTGCCATGGGGATGGTAAGCGAAAAACTGGGTTGGAATTACCAAGGAGTAGACTGTGAAGAGCCTGAAGTTAGTTGATGCGCTGGGGTAAGCTTCAATGAGAGTATTCTCATACTGGAGTTCTGTATTTGAAACCAGATTATTATTTCTGTGTAGAGCTTCAAGATTAAACATATCTATCAATTAAATATTTGTTCTCTGTGTGTACTGAATCAGTTTTGCCTCAGCCAGAACCTCTACACCTAGAGCATTGCTATATAGCTCTGCTTTTTACTGAGAGCTTTAACCTTTTGTTTATAATCACTCCCAAACTAGAGGTGGAGAATCTGTGTGCAGATATTTATTCAGCACTCCAGGCTCTCCTATATCAAAGGGTCAAAGGAAAATATGAACAGAGATCAAATATTACAACACTGAAGCAGAAACCCAAAGGGTCATTAGTCCTGCCTAAGAAAGGATTGTTCATCCTAGTCCCAGATGTGTTTGCCATGAAGCTGTTATATTCAAGTTTTTTGGAAGATCTGAAGACTAGGATCATGTCTGTAGACTGAAAATTGTTGTTGTCAGTAATTTTCTTCATCGTCTGCGTATGAGAGAGGGAAAGAAAGATGATGTTGTGTAGGGCTGTGGAAGTATTAGAATTAATAAATAACTCTTTAATTGGGCTGTAAATGCATTTTTACAGGAGAAGAGAGTAGTGAGCTCTTAGGGAAATGTTATACTAAAGTTGGAGTGAAGGGGGAAGGTTTAGTTTGTTTAAAAACTCCTATGATGTTGCAGTGTTTGAGGAAAAGCTTGAAGGCTTGAAGTCAGGCTTGGAAATGGTACTGTTGAAAACTGCATGATTCGTAACAGGGCTCCAAAAATCCGGTTCATGCTCTAATTTTGGGTTTGCGTTATTTTAAATTTTTAACAAGGAATGGACAGAATTTTCAGGAAATCTGCTTATTTTCTAATTCTCCTACTTGTTTGCTTGTCAGGTTTTGAACTTGGCTTTGCCATGGCGAGCCCCAATGCCCTGGTGTGCTGGGAAGCCCAGTTTGGGGACTTCCACAACACGGCTCAGTGTATCATAGACCAGTTCATCAGCTCCGGGCAGACCAAGTGGGTCCGGCACAACGGGATCGTCCTGCTCCTGCCCCATGGCATGGAAGGAATGGTGAGTGCTGCCACTGCCACCTTGTCCTGGTTTGAAAGCAAAACCAGAGAGAGTCTCTAAGTCAGAAATATAGTTTAATAAGAAGAAAGAAAAAGTAAAATAAAACAAATGCAATAACACAAAAGAGCACTGACAGGGTCAGAACACAACCCTGAGCAGGGTGGTGGGAGCAGTCCAGGTGAGGGGCTCTTCCTGAAGCAGTGATCCCACAGAAAGGTCTGGGAGCTCTGCTCCTCTGGGAATCCAGTGGCTCAGGGCTGCTTGTCCTGTCCCAAATCCCAGATTCTCTCCAGGTGGGAATGCTTGGCTCCTCCCCCTGGGCATTGGGAGCATCTCCCAATGGGATGAGGAGTCGTGCAGTGGCTCCTTGATGGCCCATTAAACAGAGAGAGCTCCTGGAGGGAGTTCCCTGTGAGTCCTGGGCAAGGCATTGATGGGCCATGAGCAGAAGAGCCCAAAGGAGAGGCCTGGGAAAACCCTGAGAAATATTTCTGAGCTCTTAGCTTTGTGTCCTTCTTAGTGGCATGTACCACTTCTCCTCTCATCTTTTTCCTTTTTTTTTCTCTCTTTTTTTGGTATCTTTCCCTGGAAAGCTGCATTCTCAGTGTACAATAAGAAAGAAATCATATCTGAGAGTGCTTGCTTGATTTTATTTTGCATGAAGTATGTCTGCGTAAACTCTGCACTAAATTCTCTTGCCATGAAATGATATGAAACAACTTTAAAACTTCTTCAAAAATAATTGGTTAGTTTTGATATAATAAGAAATCTCCCACTTTCTGGAAAGGAAAATGTTTCTATTAGCTGTTGACCATCTTTTCTTTGGTGGTTAGTAGGAGGAACTAGACAATGTCTTAGAGGGAAAGGGCGTGGGCACACCCTATGTATAAAGTTACATGAAGTTCGTATCAGCAGTGGAATTATTCTTCAAATATTTTAAATTATTTTTAAGATTATATGAACATCATGTCAGGCAAGGTTAATTTTCTCCTTTTCAAATACATCAACCTTCATGAATTGTTGCATGTATGTTCCTAGTTTTCTATTTAAAAAAGCATAGTAAGTGCCACAGTGGCAATCTCTGTCTGTATAAATGCTTTAGACCTTTTCACTGCAAACCGTGGCATTTCTATTCTCACAAACAATTTAGTTTATTTTCCATTCAGTTATGATCCTGTCCTGATACACTGGGGTGCATTCATATCTTATGAATGGCTTTCCATATCCATTGTGCTTAAATAAAGAGTCTGATGCTGTTCACAAGGGTTTTGATAAATTAATTTTTTTAACTGTATCCTGAGGGGACAGCCTGAATGAGCCCTCAGCAGGAGGTGTGGTCCTCTGCAGGGAAGCACTCAGCTTAAGGGGCTGGTTCTCTGCTACTCACAATACTTTTAATCTTTCTTTTCCCATAGCCACTTGGCAGTGCAGATTTGCACAAGTCTTCTGAAACATGCTTATTTTGCTACTAGTGTCAGCTGCTTTTGGAATATTTAAGAATCCCACCAGGCTGTTGAGATCTTTTATCTTCCCAGAGGACCTTTTCATTACAGGAGGACTAGTCTTTCTATAACTACAGTGTTGGGGACAAGATGATTTGGGGAAGGATTCTTAATGGGATATGGATCCCTTCACCTCTAGGTCATGCATTCACAGGCAAGTTGGCTGTGATTGAAAGACTCTGCAGCCTAATGGCTCCTTGGGGACTCATCTGAAAGTAGCAAATGGATTCAGTATAGGTCTCACTGGGTAGGTGGTCACAGCAGAAATAAACCCTGCCCCATCCCACGCAGCAGCTGCTGGCAGTCTGATTGGTGGTGTCAGCACAGAAAGCGAAGATGGATGTGGACATTGAGGCTCTGGACTGAGGTTGTTGCTGGGGCAGTGTCTGAGTGATGGGGCAGCCTCACCTGCCTGTCCTGTAATTGTTTGCTGGTAACATCTCTGTTCCCAGTGTACTGACTGCAGTGTGCCTGTGAAGCACTGGGTTTGTGCTGTGTGTGCCATGTTTAGTGCAGGATTTGGTTTACAGCAAACAGATGTGAACAGCAGAGGTGCTACAATAAACTGGGCTGCTGCTGTGCACCACAGTTTTGTGCAGCTTTGCTCCTTGCTCTCAAGTCCTTACCTATCTGTGACCAGATTATTTGGCACCTCAAAAGTGGAGGCAGAATTCAAAGGAGCAGTGATACAAGGCACAGTTCTAGGCTGTTTTGTTACCACCAGAATGGTTTTTTCCTTTGAATTCCCTTCGTCCATGAAGCAGACTGAATCATGGATTCATAGAATGGTTTTTGTTGGAAAGGACTGTAAAGACCATCTAGTTCAAACCCACTCACCATGTCAGGGAGCCTTCCACTAGACCAGGGCTGCTCAAAGCCCCATCCATTCTGGCCTTGAACACTTCCAGGGACAGGGCATCTGAGCAACCTGTGCTAGTTCCTCACCACCCTCACAGCAAAGATTTTCTTCCTTATATCAAACCTATACTTGCTCTCTTGCAGCTTAAAGCCATTCCCCCTTGTCCTATTGCTACCTGACCTTGTAAAAAGTCACTGCAGCTTTCCTGCAGGTCCCCTTTAGGTACTAGAAGGTGCTGTGAAATATTTCCCTGGAACCATCTCTTCCCCAGGCTGAACCATCCTGACTGTCTCAGCCTATCTTTAGAGGAAAGGTGCTTCAGTCTTCTGATCATCTTTATATCTCTCCTATGGATCTGGAATCCTCCACTTGGAATTAGGAAGGATGATGTGTTCACTGAAGGTGGACTACTAGTTGTCGGAATAATGACTGATTTTGGAGATCATGTTATTAAGATTTCAACAGAGGGAGTTATGATGAGAGATAGCCGTATAAAGAAAAAATCTCTTTATAAACATGATTAGATTTAAAGACATGGAGAGAGTTGAGAAGTGTAATAGTTTGCCTTTGAGTTAAAATACTTTACAGCTGTGTGTGAAATGAAAGTTCTTCCTAAGGGTATCTGTCACTTGAATAAGCCAAGGCTGTCAGCAATTGCAATACATAGAAAAGCACATTGCATTCTCACACTCCTCACAGCTTTCTCTGATCCTTTATAAACAGGGACATGAAAAGGAAAAATAACACACTATGCTACATTCCTTATTCCTGAGAATTTCTGTGGCCAGCATGCATGTTTTGCTAATGTAAAATGAAACTAACAGCATTTGTGCAATTCAAATAATTGCCATAGGTACTGCTAGTGAGACAGTGGATGGGAGTGTTCAGTAATGAGAGAACATAAAATATCTCCTGAGGAGGCAGAGATTAATCATAGGTTAGTCTGGAGATAATATGTGTGTGTATTTTGATCCATTTTAGCTAAAGCGTTCATCTTGGTATTTGGTCCTGTACTGAACAGTGAACAATAGCAGGAGAGATCCTGTGCCAGCTTTTGTTGCTAATAAAGCCAAAGTGGTCAGCAGTTAACTTTGTGTTTGCTCCAGTTCAGCATGCACAAACTGTGAGTCACTGCAATACTCTGGGGCACCCAGTGTTTCTCTTCCTGACATTCCTCATGCTCCTGTTGACTCTGCATTAACAGAGTCATTGTTGTGCCCACATGGACCCACTGCCTTTCCACTGGTCTTCATTTGTGCATCTAGGGTAAAAATCACTGGCAGCTGGTAGAAACATTGGAAATGTGAAACCAAATCTCCTGTGAGAACAGAAGATGAGGAGTTCCTGTCCTGTGGTGTGCCCTCTGTCTCATTGCTGCTGTTGATGTGGGCAGGTGTGCAGCTGGTGCAGAGGGCACATGCAGTGAGTGGTCTAGACTGGTGTCTAATTGCTCATTTTAACATTGTTTTAAATGATACCTTTACCAGGGTCCAGAGCATTCATCAGCCAGGCCTGAGAGGTTTCTGCAGATGAGCAATGATGACTCTGATGCCTATCCAGTAAGTAGTTTTGTCCTTTTCTTGCTTTTCACATCCCCAGAGATTTTTTGCTAGTAGTATCCTTTTAGCTAGGTATAGCAGGTTAGGATTCAGCTTCAAGTCCTGGTGTAACATTAGCTTGATCCCAGTAAAAGTAATGGTAATATGCAGCTTTGCTGCTCATTACAAAGCTGAGGTCACATACAATTAATCTCTGGCAGCATGATCTTTTTATGGCTGTTCCTCAGGGCCAGTGATCCTGCTTGTTTGTATTGTTGTGTGCACTGCAAATAGGTGTCTCTAGCCAATTTCTAAAGGTGATCAAGTGAGACTACCCTGGCTCTTTGCAGTGGAGCTAAATTGTACTGCTAGGAGCACAAAAATAAGCAAGTTCTAATTTTGATTGGGCTAAGACTTTTACTAGATTGGTAATTCACTTCTGCTGATAAAGTACATAACTCTGCAGGATGGGAGGGAGAGTGAAACCTAACTGTACACTCAAAAAGTGAATTATAGTTCTTTAAACATTCTTTCAAAGCAGTTCTATTTTGTTTCTTCCATCTGCTGATGTCCTAGTCCTCCTCAGACTTCCTGGACTTCCCATCTTTTCTGAATTAATGGATACTTTTAGTGTTTATTTGCATGAATTTTTAGGAAGAAACAGAAACAGAAGGAATGATTTGTAGGGATGCTCCCTTAGCTAATAAAAAAAATCTCAGCTAAATAAATTTTTTGAGGAAGGGACTTGCCGAGAGTCAGAAATAGAAGGATGGCTTTCAAGCTTTTTTTCTATTCTTTTAGACATTTTCCTAATGCCTTTAATGTTTCTGTCAGGAATTCACTGAGCAGTTTGACGTTTCCCAGCTGTATGAATGCAACTGGATCGTGGTGAACTGTTCAACTCCAGCCAATTACTTCCATGTCCTCCGAAGGCAGATCCTGCTGCCGTTCAGAAAGCCGGTAAGGTTTCCTTCATGGATTTGGTTATTCCAGGTAAATTAGCCCTCAAACAAGGAGTGGCCTTTCCATATGACACACTGCTGAAAAGAGTAAGGATTGCTGGTGGAAAAACCTCAACTGAACACAGGTTGAAGTTGCCAGTTTGATGGAAAGAAGCTTACTGTGGCTCTAAAACTTGATTTTCAGCTTTGCTCCCATGTGGCTGTGCAGATCTTCAGATGAGCTTGTCAGGGTATCAGTGATGTAGCTAACAGGTTGCAGAGCTATCATCTGCATGTCTGATTGCTGGAACTTCAAAGAGCCAAGATGGAACTGTTGAATGTTTTACTGGTTCATTGCCTGTGAATTGATTTTGTTGTCAAAAAGAAGCATAAGCAGTGAGTTTTGAGAACCTGTAAAATGAGTAGGGTACCTAAATCTTCAGAATAATTTTCAAACTTTCATGGCTTTTAAAACAGGAAAAAATAACTTCCTGTGTTTGCTATTCATATTAATTTATTCTATATCATATTGAGTTTGTGGGTTTTGTGTGCACAGTGTTACAAATGTTCCATTTGTAATGGAGATAAAGCAGCTCCTGAGTGTTGGAAAAATTTCTGTCTTACAGCTGATTGTTTTGACACCCAAGTCACTGCTGAGGCATCCAGAAGCTAAATCCAGTTTTGATGAAATGGTGTCTGGTAGGTCACCTCAAAGTATTGTGGAGAAATAATTAGTTATACCAAGTTGCATGTCAGACTGTGAAGAACAGAATCTGCTCTGCAGAGTTTGTCTTTTCTTTCAACATAATTTCTGTGGAGCTGTCATAGTGAGATCTAGCAGGGACTTCTGCTGAAAATTTTGCCTTCATGTACAGATTCTTAATTTTAACAGGTTTATCTTGTAACCAGCCATTAATCTTAATGGAAAGTGTATTTCCATCTCTGCAGGGAGTTTCCCCTCAAGAGGTTACTATGTCCCTCTGCTCTTTTTCTCTTCATATAAAAATTTAGTTATTTTTTGTATTGCCTGTGCCTCCCAACCCCAAGACTCTGAGATAGATTGTAATTACCCTGGGCCCATTTGGAAGAATAATGTGGCCAGTTCTTGTTGCAATGCTTGGTTTGGGGCTGCTGTGTCACACCAGGGATCTAAAGTGAGATCAGGGAGTTCAGAGCTGTGGTTGGCATGCCATCACCACCAAGAGAGACACAGTGACTGCAGGGGGAATACCAAACACTGCAGTGGTTTTGTCCTGCCCTGCACTGGTTAGACCGTGTTGGAGTAGCATCAGGAAATGCAGTGATGTGTAATGACTGAGGAATTAAAGTGACTGTTCAGAGTCGGAATGTGGGCATAGGTATGCTGGTCTAGTCCATCCCAATCCCCAAACCCCACCTGCTGCTCCACCCCAAACCCTGCCCCTGGCCACTCTCCCATCCCCAAACCCCACTCTCTGCTCCTCCCAAACCCTAATCCCACCCCTGAGCCCTTCTCCCACCCACCCCAGCCCCTTCCCTAACTCCAACCCCAGCCACCTCCCAACTGCAGCCCAAGGTTGTCCCATCAGGGTGTGGATTACACCATTAGGGTTGTGTGGTCAGGTTTCCAGTTACAGTCAGGGTTGAATTTTGGCATACCTTCATGTTTCTGCTGAAGAGGACAGACAGCAGGTAATAAAGTGTTTCTGACTCTCAGCTAACCCTTTTTGGTCTGCTTTGAATGAAAAGCTGAGTGAGGAAGACTGACTCCAGCTGACCCAATGAAGCACAGATTCAGTCTTTTTTAATGATGAATTCTGCTGTTCAGTGGGATGAGATAATTCTGACATAAATCAGTTCTGCTTTGATATGTTTGTGCTGTTGCTTTTCTTCCCCAAGACATGGTTCAAACAGGAGCTTATCCTCCTGGTAAGTGGGTGTGCTGATTCAGAATAGGAGGTTGAGCTGCTATCTGCTACCCAGCAGTTGTTTAATGTGGGAATAGTTCTACTCAATCATATATGAGAGAAAAAAAAAATGATGTTTTAGACCATCAAGTCCCTCTTCCAGTTTCACGTACCCCAAGCAAATTGTACTCCTGGGAGGTGGTAGCAGTGAAGATATGCATCTCAAATTTTACTTGTACATTAGCATTTGTACATGTGGCTCAGCTCTGTGCTAATTCTTGCTTTGGATATTGCTGTTTTAGCTCTCAAACAGAGGTTTAAATCAAATATACCAAAGTAATGTGTGTGCTTGGGTAAATATTTCTGCAGTTGTCAGATTAAGTTGCATTGGAGATATGTGTTTTGTTTTTATAGACTATTCTGAAATTTGTAAAGCTGTATTAATGCTACATGGCTGAGATAATCTTGGAAAGAAGAAAGAGTATTTCAGGTGATTCTCTGTAAAAAACCCCAAACTGGAAGCAAAGTTGAGCTGTCCAATCAATTTAAAAGTAAAGATGTGATACACAACACAAAGCTGAAAAACAGTCTACTGTTGATATGATTCTGTCTATTAAGTGTGGTGAAAAACTGGATTATTGACAATCTTCTAACTTCTTGAAATGGAACTGCTGGGGATCACTTTGGCCAAGTTACCAGTCTGGAAAGTAGGACCAGAGAGGCAGGAGAACCCTTTGATCACTACAACCTGCTGCTTGCTCAGTAAAGGACTAAAGGACTGTTTCTTGGGCTGCTTTATTGAAATGTCAGCTCCACTGAGAGCACTTTTCCTAATTTGTGCTCCAACTAGGTACCACTTTCCAACGTGTGATTCCTGAGACTGGGCTGGCAACTCAGGCACCGCACGAGGTCAAGAGAGTGATTTTCTGCACAGGAAAAGTCTACTATGACCTTGTGAAAGAGAGAAAGAACCAAGACCTGGAGAAACAAGTAGCTATAACCAGACTTGAACAGGTGAGTTCCCTGATCTTCACAAGACAAGGTCATGGGACTTTCTGTGCTTTTAAATAGACATCCCTCCTAGAATGGATGGTGATAGCATTTTTCTAGCATGTAGCATCTTAAAAGACATATTCTAATTCTTTGTGGAGAAGGAACACATCAATAGCATACTGAACAATGAGATCCAGAAATCTTGATGACTTTTCCAGCAACATAACAAAGTGAAGATTACAATATGATAGCACCTTAAATTTGTATATGCAATCTGCTAGGTTTAAATGTTGCGAATAATACACTTTGAAGCTATATTGTCATTCACTGATTAAGGACATCCTACAGCTACTTCAGTAATAAGCTGTAGGAATGCAGGTGATCTGGACTATGACCTACTTCTGTTCATACTAATACAACTATAAAATACTTGTGTATTCATTTCTGAGCATTAAATCAATTAGAGAAACATGAGTCACTCTCCATGGAGAAATAATGACTCACCACGGGCTAATAGCACATAAGAGAAAGCCTTGACAATTATTACCCTCTTTTTCCAGATCTCACCATTCCCCTTTGACTTGCTTAAAGAAGAACTTGATAAGTATCCAACTGCTGATCTAGTCTGGTGTCAGGAGGAGCACAAAAACAGTGGATATTATGATTATGTCAGACCTCGTTTCCGCACTATCGTGAACCGCACTCGACCCATCTGGTATGAGACTTTAAACAATTGCTCTGTCTCCTGGCCTGATTTGTTTACTTTTAAATTTGGTTGGGATTGTTTTCAGGTATTCATGGGTAAGTCAGTTTCTTCACAGATCAAAACCTTTGAGTCTGGGTTCTTGGGTGAAGGAGGGAAAAATCTAGACTACTATTTCTCAAATACAAGATGCACATATTGCTCCTCCTTGTAGATCTGAAAGAAAATCAGTAGCAACTAGGTCTGTATTTATTGCTGCTTAGCACAGCACTTAGCTCTCTTTTGTCTAAGAATCTTCCTTTTAAGAATTTCCTTCCAGATGTTAGGTTTCTGCAGGAAACAGCTGTTGTAAGAGCTCAGTCCATGCACCTTTGCATTTATTTTAGATGATTGACTCTCAGATCTGCCTGTGCAGCTATCAAAGGAATGAGAGTCTTCATTGCCAAAAGCAAGTTATCTAAATATGAGACAGTGTACCTGGCTGCCCTGAGAGGGATGGTGAGAAGACAGCTTAACAATGATGGGAGGGGGGAAAGAGAGGGAAGCTGACCAGAAGGCATAACTTGGGACAACTTAGATTGATTTTTATTTAAGAAAGGTTGATGACTAAATATCCAAATCTGCCAAGCTGACTTGAATGCATTAAACAGCATGTTCTCATGCTCGCTGTTGTCAAAATAGTGACTTTTCTCACCTCATTTGTCTGCCCAATTCTTTTTGTCATGAAGGTATGTTGGCCGAGAGCCTGCTGCTGCACCTGCCACAGGCAACAAGAACATGCATCTGGTGTCACTCAGAAGGTTCTTGGATACAGCTTTCAACCTGGAGGCCTTTGAAGGAAAGACATTCTAACTGCAGGGCCCTGACCTGTCTCTGACTGGTGGTCTCTCAAAACACTGCATCCGAAAAGAAAGTGGGGAGAGGACTGGAAATTATGTATTTTTGCTTTACTAAATAAAAGAATCCAGCAGCTGACTTCATTACTCTGTAGCTTGCTCCCCACTTTATAAGCAAAAAACAATTCCAGCTTACCTTCTACCATTTTTTGTCACTTATCTATTTAAATTGAGACCTTTTTGACACAAGAAGCTTCTCCTGTCCCAGGATGCAAGGTGTGGCTCAGTGAGGCTCATAACTCAGTCTCTGGGCACTGTCTAATTGCTGTAAGTAAGTTGAGCAGGCATGGACAGCACCACAGTTTGGTACACAAGAGGCATTATCACAAGGAAAAGAAATGACTTTTTTCTGCCTGTCTATCAGAGAAGAGTAATGAAACTGAAAAGCAGAGTTGGTAGATGACTGGTAGAGAAATGTACCAGCTGTGTTTGTTGGAAGGAGATGGTGAGGTGTAACCTGGAGATGTGAGGAGGAAGCTGGAAACAGTGAGTCACATAACAAAGAATTGGGGGGTAACAGTGTAGTATGAACCACTTAGATATGAGGTCAAGAAGGGCAGAAGTAAAAGAGACCAAGAAAAGATTGTTTGGGGATACTTGAAGAGGGGAGAAGTGTACATGAGACCACAGCTGACAGAGCAGTGGGTGATCACCAGGAGAATTCAGTATCAAATGACTTCAGAAGTAGGAGGTGCTCCCACTCCCTGGGCTCCCTGCTTTCTTGCTGTGGTATTAGGGAACTGTGGGATCCTGTAAACATCCTTGTTTTGGATGAACAGTCCTTCCCTCACCACACTATTAAAATTTGCTTTTCTTTGACCATTACAAGATTGTGTTTGGATGAGAAATCTGTTTTTGCAATAAGCAGCAGGTTTTCTGCTTTGTCCAGTGCCATTCACTACCTCCCATCAGCTTGCTGATACTAATTCAGCTCTGAAGTGGCTAGTCCTGATTTACTCACTCTTCTTTTAGAGGAAGGTGGGCAAGCAACAGCTGCTGATTTACCAAAGGCACATGCTGTGGCTTTGCAGAAGTTGTATTTGGTTATTTTTGGTCCCTTACATTTATCTGCTAGTTAAGATCTCAATTGCCATGCACTTTCAGTATGGACATAAAAGTGAACCACCTCAAGAGCTGCTCTGTGTCAGGGGGCTGATGTACAGCAAGTACTGGAGGGGAGAGAGCAGCAGGGGCTGTTTTTCTTGCTGGGAAGTATTGCTTGGCTTCTAGGGAGGCACTGCCTGGCAGGGTGGTCTGAGAACCATTGCTTGTGCTTCCTGCACTGTGCTAGAAGGAGGTGAGCCCAGCTTTCCCCTCCCCTCTTAACATAAGAACTAGTATTGTCAGAAGTCCCGTTCCCTCTGCCCCAGGAAAACTTGGCTCTGAGTGGACCTGCAGGTTTCTGCAGCACTAATCTGTGCAGTGGCAGGAGACTTTTTGCCCTCTTTGTAGTGGCTGGTAGAGGGAATGGTGAGGTGAGCAGTGTCAGTGGGGTGCAGAGGGATGGCCATGCCTGTGCTGGGGCAGAGAGCTGAAAACAGCTGCACAGAGACCCCAGCAGTGCCCTGAGGGTCAGACTGGATGTCCTGAGAGATAGCAAGTGACTGGAAAACACAGAGATGAGGCTTCACTCCATCTCCACTTCCCTGTCCTGAGCAGGCTCCTTGGACATGCTTTTGCTCTGGGAGTATGTTTTGCCCTCCTGCTGCTGTGTGGACTGTGACATAATGAAGCATGGCAGTTCATGTCTGACTCCAAGAGTTGGGTGATGCTGGAAAGCTTCTTGTCTCATCAAAATAAAGAGCTGCAATTAAAAACTTCAGCTATGATCAGGTACTACATACCCAGGCAGGTTTCCAAAAAGGCTTGTGTGCCTTGTCTTGTCCTTTTATTTGGCCTGGACACACCATGATGGTGAATAAACAATCCTTCTGTCAGAGCACAGAATCGCTGTGGTAAGGTACTTACCATGGCATCCAGAACTGAACTTAGTCTAATGTTTGTGAAACTGCAGCATCCTTTTAAATCAGGCTGGTTGCCCTGAAAACCTAATGAACTTGGGAAGTGCTGCAGCTGACAGCCACAAATACTGTTTCCTATCCCTTTCTATAGCTCAGAACATTAGGGTGATAGACAGTAACCATCACCCAAAGTATTTTAATGCTTTTATGAATGCTTGTTTCTGTAGCAAGAATTGAGTGCAGCTAAATATTGCTGGCTCTGTTTATTGTATTCTCAGTTTGCATAAGGCAGTCAGTGCTGCATGAAATATGATAAATGCACTTTTACCACAGTGTATGCAGAGGTAGAAAACAAAATTAACATAGAAATATAAATGGTAAATGACAGATTTTGACTCTCATTGTGTATCATATTGTGGCATAATAGTTGAATAAAAATTCCATCAAAGATGTAAAAAACCCCAATAAAATAAAAGTACATAAGAAGAAAATTGTCTATTATGGCTGTGCTTTTTTGACAGTTTCTCCTTTGAGTGGGGACATTAACATCCCATTTGTAAGAGTGCTAGGACAGCTCATTTTTGTTTTCTGTTTGTTTCCTCAATGGTGGATTATTTAAATGTAGAAGCAGTAAGGTAGACAGCATTTGGACTAGCAAAAGATAATTATTCAAAACCTTTGAGTCAAAACTGACAAAAAAAATTGAGGTTATATCAGAACATTGTTTTACTATTTGCTAATTTTTTTAAATAACACAATGCATTTGTATTTCAAGGAGAGTTTTTAAAATACTGGAACTAGACTGCAATTAACATCTCTAATTTCTAAACATTGTAAATCATTTCTCTAAACATGTTGTGTCTTCAGCTTTGAGGTGGTAAATGATGAAAAGATTCATCTTTGTTTGACAAGGACTGAAGTATTACGGAGACCTCTTGTGAAGAAAACTGGCACTGAAATTCAAATGACAGCTTTGCAATTTGGGAGAAACAGCAAATGTGAGAGCGAGTTGACTTCATCTACTTGGGGTCACACCATGCTGTGCCTGCCTGCAGCAGCAAGACTTGCTAAGACAATCAGCCTCTGTCACTGTTCTTCATTCCTCACAGACAGCAGGAGTGTGCTTGATGGAAACTTTTGCTCTGCCCATGCTACAGTCAGTCTGTGCTAGAGCATTTACCTTTCTGCCCTTGTTCTTCAGTGGCAAAAGTTACTGAGTAGAATAACTACAATATGGCATTCAAGAGTCCTGTTAGGGCTGATAAAAAAAAGTTTTGTGGGTGTTTTTTCTTTGTTCCTTTTGGCTGTTGAGTAGTTCTGCAAAGTCCAATTGTGTAGCAATAGGAGTCCTGATTTCATGGGCTCTACTGATTAAACAGATAATTGAAAGTTTTTCTTCATGTTTATACAGAGATTAAGTGAGTATATTTTCTTAATCATTGGTGTAAGATATCAGGGAACAGCATGCAGTCTAAAATAGAAATTCGACATACTTGCTGGAAGGAAATAGATGAATATTTCTTTTCTTTTCTAATTTGTTTTTTTAACATTTTTAACATCAAAACCACTTCTGGTCTTAGATACCTCTTAACAGTTACTTCAGGTTTTTTTAATGCTGTTATTTAAAATGTTGCCTATTATCCAAAAGGAATAAAAGACCAAAAGGAGTAATTATTCAGGAACAATAATATTTTAGAGTATTACTAGCTTTGATTGGAAATGTTTCACGGATTTCCTCAAAGTTTTCAATTATTAATAAGCGCACCAGGCAGTTCCTTTGTGATACTTAAGTGATTCAGTCATTAATGGCAAATGGAAATTTAATTTGTTTAGAGAGGAAAGCAGTTGTAGCCATCACTAAAGATGCTGTGTGAAACCCTGAATTATAATTTCAGAAATCTTTACTTCCTGTTCAATAACTCATCAATTCACTGATACTCTTATAAAAAGAGCGCAGAGACACTTTCTGCCCATGTCATACACAGCCAGTGTACACATTAGAGGAGCATAGAATTAGATTCTATTTCCCCAAATCAGTGTACCTACTGTTGGGGATGAAATAAAAGAGGATAAAATAAAATTGTCTAATATAGAACCTGACAAAATGACCGTATGTAATTTCCCGTGACTAGAAATAAATGTTTAACAAACTGCTCCCAGTAGGCTTGTTAAAGATGAAATATTTATTACTATATGTTAATTACAGGGTTTAAGCAGTACTTAAGTAATTTAAAGGGATTGGCTTCATCTTGCTTTCAGTAATTTTATGTGATTAAATCCTCCTTCATCAGTTGTTCTTTGTGCTATTGCAGTTTGCCCAAACATATCCTTAATTAGTTGTGTTTGCAAAGGTGGTTATTTTGTATAGGATGAATAGTGTACAGTTTTCCTTGTTAGTTTCACAGCTCAAGCAAAACCAAATTCCATCAACACTGATGTTTAAGTGTGTGGACTGAAAGACAATAACTTGTCAAGTGTAGAAAAATCTTATTACTGTGGTAAAGTTGTATGTTACTCTCAGGATACCAGTCTCTGACAATACAAATCAGTTTTGAAGAAGTTCTTATATACTTTTTTAGGCTCCAGTATGAGACAAATACATATTTAGCATTCAAGTTTTCCTCTTTCCCCTGAACAACATAAGGTATCTGTAAATATTTTGCACTTTTATGTCTTAAAATACTCTTCTGTGCCAACCCATTTTGCACAAAATTACATTGAGTAAAATTTTTGGCTTTTCCTGTCTTCAAACTGGTGTTGACAAAAACTGTCATCTTAGAGCTGATGAAGAGCTGAAACTCTGTGTTGCTTAGGGACTCTTCATTGCAACAACCTACTGCCTATTCAGAAGGAAAGATAAACAGAAATAATGCAACTTAATCTCCAGTGAGTCTAAATGGTTCCTAGTTACACTCTTAGATAATTAACTTCTCCTGTGATGTGCTCATTTAATAGATACCTGGTCATATGTGACCATGTTTATTTAATGTGCTCTGCAATATTTATACCACAATACACCCTCCTCATTATAAACCAGACAGTCTTTAATTTATCTACACACACATATTCTGAAGCTTTTGCTTAGACAAAACTCTACAGGCTTCAGGAAAATATATCTGAGTGTGCACGTCAGTTTATGACTGCTCATAAATAGCTTCTGAAGGGACTGCCAGGAAAAAAAAAAAATCAAACCCTAGTATTTTTCCTTCTTTTCAGCATTATTGTTCTGATATTTATGTACATTAAAAAATTAGGGACACACTACATGAAGTGTGATTATTTTTGTTATTTCCATTTTTATTTCATTAGGCCTTTATCACAACCCTGAAGTCCCTCATTAGACCCATCAGTAAAATAACATTTGTTATACTGAGGATAAATATTGCACAGCTCAGGAGCTCAGTAGATTTGTGCAGATTTCAGCCTGGTGGGTCCTGTCTCTGTAACAAAGCCCAAAGGGAAGGAGATTTCTGTAGCCACATTCTATTCCCCAGAATTAGCTCCAAAGCCTCCAACAAAACCCACTTGTTTGTGATGTTTCTGGCTATACTTCATACAGCCTTGGTGGGTCATTCCTGGGCACATTTGCATATACACCTGTGTGCAAGAAAATATTTATGTGCCTGGAAGGTGCCTGTGTGTTGGTGCAGAACAAACCTGTCTTTTCTTAAAACTGCCTTGCAAAAGTGATCAAAACTCAAACATGTAGCAAGCAATGGCTGCATTTCAAATCAATTTTAAATTTATTTAAAATTAATTTAAAATTAGTGATGCATCTTGTGTCTCACTTGAAGGAGCCTATGCTGATGATTATTATTGTACTTTCCTTCCCATGCACCACTTCCATCTCCACAGAAGAGCTCCCAGGCCTTTGCAGGTCTTTTTTTCTGCTTGGTCAAACTGGTAACCATGAAAGTCGATTGGTCTTGCAGCAATAACTGTGCCATTTTTGCATTAGGCTTCTGAAAATCAGCTGCTTGGGAAGGAAGTGCCTGCTGTCTTTAATATTATAATGCATGGGATAAACACCTGCCTGGTAAGGGGAACTGTCCTGTTGCAGTGTGTGGCTTGTGCAGCCACTGGGAGTGATGGCCAAGAGCAAAGTCCTCCTGTTTGCTGAGAATGAGGAGAGCCCATCAGTGGTGTCTTGCATAAGGCCAGTTTGCTCCTTTTTAAATGTGCTCCTTATATGAGGAAGGAGCTTCATCTTTCATAATATTGTTTCAAACCAAACACCAATGAAGTGCCTGGATTAGGAGCCTGGAGATGCTGCAGTTTGTGCTTCCTAGAGACCTGAACTGCTTTGTGGAGGTGCCTCTCTCCATCAGTTACAGAGGTAGCCCAGCTCCTAAACTAAAGGTTCACTGAAGTGCCTGCAAGTAACTGAGCCAAAGCCAGTCCCTGGAGGTGTGTTCTGCGAGGGAGAGTGGGCTGGGTGCCACACAACCATGCAGCCCTGCAGCCCATGCTTGCTGCAGGTTTTTATTTATTTATTTATTTATTAATTTATCAAATGTTTTTAATTAGTTTCTCGATGGCTAATGAATTTCATATGCATTTTCCCTCTCCTTTTGAAGAAATTACTGGGGAAAAATTGTCAGATTTTTTTTTTTCTCGAGCCATTTGCAAAACACGAGGAAACACACATGATGGAGCTTAATCGTGTTATAAGAGATTGTTACTGTGAAAGGCATAACTATTTTAGCTCTATTGGGTTATTGTGCCATTAGTACCATTTGACTGCCAGCTGTGCAGCAGTGGGGCTCCAATCAACAGCACCCTCTGAGCCTTTTCCACTGCAAAGAGTGCCAGGGATAGGAGGGAAAGAGGCTCTTAGTGGCACCGTTTTTTCAGTGATTAATAATACTTGAGATCCATTTCAGTGATCAGAAATGTGCCTTAATGAGACAATTAGTCAAACCATAAAAGCTGCACAGCAATTTAGTTGGTGTTACTACTGGAATAATTTGCTGCGGCTGCTTTCTTTCTTCCTCCTTGTTTGACTTTATCCACAATAATCTGGCTGAAAGTTGCTGTAGGGAAGGCTTGGAGACTTAAATTCAGTTTTGAATGGCCATGATTATCCACAGGGCAGATAATCCCCTTAAAAAATGAAGAAAAAAAGTGAGGGGAAAAAAAGATATTGGGTATTTCATTATAAAAAAATTACATGCCTTTGTCCATATGGCTACTTTAGTGCCTTTCAATAATATCCAGCTGCCTGCCAGTGCTGTGGCAATGAGCTGCAGGTTGTGTTTGGGGGCAGGTACCACACTGAAAGGGCTACTGCAAATTTGTGTTTATTTCTTCCTTCTGTGACAAAAACACAGGGATGGGGCCTAAATTCTCTGTGTGGAACTATGAGATCTCTTTTAGATGCAGCTGATTTTTTGTCTCACTCTCACAGTTTGGTCATAATACTGCTCTAAAGCAAAATCAGAGCAGTTGTGCTCCATCCATGCTTGTCTCAAAAGCTTGTTGTTTCCAGCCTGCATCTTTGTGTTCCTCAAAGCTTGTTTGTATTTACTCCAGCTAAACATGTTGATTTATTAAGACCTAATATCTCCCTACAAAAATGCTGTTATTTTGCCTTGGAAGTACGTCAGAAATGTCCTCACAATAACGGTAAAGAGGGCACCAAATACAGCAAAATTAACCTACTCAACGACCAAGATAACAAATAAAAAAAAATAATAATCTACCCCAAGAGTAGTCACACTAGTGAGCTCATCTGCTTGCAGTGTTTCCAGTGATGTTTGCAGCTTTCCACGCTCAAGAGATCTGGGGAGTTTATTCTGCTATTTTTGGGACTAAATCCTGCCCAGAACTAGCATTATTTAAACGAATTTACTCTAATTAATTTGCATTTACCTAAGAGGCCAATAAACGATTTACTGCCAGAGCAGGAAGCCATTTGTTGGTGTCCCAGTGATGAATGCAGTAGGTGTGTTTGGGAAAGCCCTGCCTCTGCTGAGAGCTGGATTTTGGGCAGGACAATCTGCTCAGCAGTGGCAGGGGAGGGTCAGGGTGACAGTGAGGTGTGAACAAACTCCCTCTGTCCAGGGCAGGTGCTGAAATCCCAGGTCTTCTCTTTGCTGTCTGTGTGAAATCTTCCTGCAAAAGCTTCATTGTATTGATATTCTCAATCCAGTTCAGTCTGAATGTTCCCACTTTCTAATCTTGTTATATCAGAGTGTAGAAAGGAAAAATGTTTCAGTCTTCTGAAGGGACAATACCATTCCTGCTTTGCTCAGTTTTAACTATGAGTACCATACTGTGGACCAAAGCCTAGCAGGTTTTCTTGTGGTTGTGTGCTGGTGCATGTGGGATGGCCCCAGACAGAGATCCCCCAAGCATGGCCTTAACTCCCAAGCCATTCTCTGTTCCTGGCTGTGCCTTTCAAACTGCCCTGAATATAAAGCAGTATAGAGCTTAAAAGTGCCAATGTGGAGAGAACCTGAACTGTTTATGCCTCAGGAAGTGCTCAGTTCAAAATGCAAGTGCTTTTGGAGAAACTGCAAATAATAAAATTCAGGAGTTACCAAAATCCAGGTCACAGATGTTGCAATGAAATAAATACCACCAGGTCCACAGCATTCCAGTCTGTCACCACCTGCAGAGTAAGGTGATGTCCATCTGCCTTCAGGCCAGCTGAAAAGGGCAAAGAAGCTGTGGCCAGCACTGAATTTGCTTGGTTTCCAGTGAATTTTGAGTATATCTAAGTTTTAGCACTTATGAGGAGGAGAAAACCCAGTGTTAATGTAGTTAAGTGCTGTACAAAACTCCCCACAAAGCCCATCAGCTTTAATCTCCATCTTCACTATTATTACATTAATGGATCTCCTTTGAATGAAGCTTCCACCCTCTGTCATTTCTAGGTCTGGGGCTAAAAGGCAAAAAATTAATTTTGTACTTGTATTTGCTATTAACTGGCAGAGCAGCTGTAAGAAACACAATGCATTTATTTGTAAGTACCACAGAATAAGACTAAAATCAAAAGAATTCTCCAATAAGCATTAAGATGGTGTTATAGAACAGCTGGAACATTAAGTGAACAACCCTGATAACCCAATTGTTCATTGAGGCATAATTCATATTTCTTCTGCTGAAAGAATAATTTCTTGGGACATTAAGGACTTGAGATTTTTGTGAGGCCAAGAATCAAATCAGAATGGACAAAATAATCTCTTGATTCACATATTTTTTTAGATGCATTAGGTGCTTTTCAGGTTTATTATGGTACAGTATATAATGTTAAATTAATCAGAACTGAGGAAATAACAAAACTGGCCTGTAATGCAGTTCAGAAATGCCAAGTACTTGCCTGGCCAATCCCCAGATTCAAATTTGTTTTAATTCATTGCTTTCTATTGAGTTGTTTTACTGGGCAAAAACAGATTCCTGTATAGTCCAACATTCAGGGTGTCACCTTTCCAGGTTTCTGTCAGCTGAGTTAAGGCTGTACTGACACCTCAGTTACCCTGGCAGGGGGAGGTACTTTCTCTGTCCCAGTTCCACTGGAGCTGTATGACTTTTAAGAGTCAGCATTCCTCAAACATTTAACTTAACTGTGGCCACCTGTGAGAGTTGTTTGCAGTATTTTAATTCAGAAAGAGTAGGAGAAGTAGCTGAGGAAAGAGTGTTTTATAAAGCAGCATGTTTTCAGCTTCTGCTGCTGTTTTGCCATTCCCATCAGACAGCTCTCGCTGCTTTCCAGGAATCTTTGATGGTAATGCCACACAATTAATTCACAGTTATAAAATGGGTGAGAGAGATGACACCTCTATACTGTGGGCTTTAAATTAAAAAGCCCACCTGATTAGTTTCCCCAGGTTAGGGCCATGACAGGTACATTGCCATGATCTACCAACCCCAGTGAAAAAAATTGGAATGAGATGCCAGCAGCCCATTTCCTGCATTAACTCATGCTCTTTGCAAATTTTCAGTGTCAAGCAAATAGGGATTTATCTAATACTGAGTTTATTTTTTTCTTTTATTTTTTTGGGGTGCCTTGATGTCACCTAAACCCTTTAAATTCACAAAATTGTAGTTATTTGAATACTTGAGATGACATGGATGCAATTTGATTTGTCTTGCAACCTTAGATTAATTTTGTTAGGCAGAAATAGTTATTATATTAGTTATATAATATATAATAGTAGAATAGATATATTCTACATCTATTATAGATAATATATAATAATAGTTATGACAATAGTTATATATTACAGCTGGAGAGCATCTGAGCAGAGGAAAAGCATTGCTCCTTCTCTCATAAGCAGGAAACAGACTCCACCAGTCCTTAATGAAATGAATGAGAAAAAAAAAATAGCTACAATCCTCCTCTGTGGGCAATCCATCACTGCAACTCTAGCTGTGGATAGCACAGTTCTGCAGCACCTGTGAGCTCTGTGAAGCCCCGAGGCGCTGCTCTTGTGTCAGAATTGCTGTGGAGCATTTCAAACCCTGCAGCAGAGCCCCGAGCAGCACAGCTGGTCCCTCACCCACAGCTCTGTTCCAAAACCTGCCAAGGCTGCCCTGACCCTGGGGGTACCTGCCTGGTGTTGGTTGCTGGAAATAACAGCCAAGCTGTGAGTAGCAAATGTAAACTCTACTCCCAAGTATTTCACTTTACGTTAAACCCAACTCGACGTTTGGGTTTAAGTGTTTTCATCATGAGTTTAAGTGTTTTCATCATTGGTTTATGTGTTTATTTCAGTCTGTGTTTTTAATGAGGTCTGTGTAAATGGAAAATATATACACAGTGTAACGCAAGCTTATTTTAGCAAACACAAAAGACGGAGGTGTTTGTGGTTCCTGAAGCGTGTGTGAGGAGCAGCCCTTTCCCTGTGTCACACCTGGCACAGCTGCTGGATCCCCTTTCACAGTGGCCTGACAGCCTTGAGCACTGAAAGCCTCTGTCACAGTGGGAATCTAAGCAGGGACCGCAGGGAATGGCCTGAAGCTGCTCAGGGGAGATTCAGACTGAGCATCATGAAAAGGTTCTGCACCCAGAGGGTGGCTGGGCACTGGAACAGTGGCCACAGCACCAGCCTGACAAAGCTGAAGAAGCGTTTGCACAACGCTCTCAGGATGGGATGGCTGGGGCTGCCCTGAGCAGGGCCAGGAGTTGGGGATCCTTGCGACTCCCTCCTGAGTCGTGATGCTGCATAGTCCTGCATCAGGAGCCCAGGTGGGGCAGGGCAGGGCAGGGCAGGGCAGGGCAGGGAGGGGCAGGGAGGGGCAGGGAGGGGCAGGGCTGGGTGGGGCTGGGTGGGGCAGGGAGGGGCAGGGCTGGGCGGGGCAGGGTGGGGCTGGGTGGGGCAGGGAGGGGCAGGGCTGGGCGGGGCAGGGTGGGGCAGGGTGGGGCAGGGCGGGGCAGGGCGGGGCAGGGCAGAGTTCCCCCGCACACCCACAGGGCGGATCAGGGCTGGGCACCGCCAGGAGGTTCCGCACAGTCCCGGCTGTGGTCCATCCCTGCTGGGCGGCCCCTGAGGCTCCAAGCAGTGAGTCCAGCTGGGCTCCAGGGGCCAGGGCTGCCCGGCACAAAAAGGCGACAAGATCTTTCCTCTGGTGGGTTTTATTCGCGGTGCGAAGCTCCGTCCATGGAGGAGCCGAATGCGTGTTACCGGCTACACTTCGGGCAGTTTATATCGACATAGACAGATAAATATATTCCAACAGAGACAAAACGCAACAGGAACAACATGTGCTATAAATACACATTTACATTTGTCATAAATATATACCTTTTTTTATAAAAATAAAAGTATCACTAAAATATTTCTCTGTCTTCTGCAGCTCAGGCTGTGCTGTCACAGCCACGACTTGCCAAATTTCCCTTGGCATGGAGGACTATGGTAGTTCTCCTGTCAGAGGAGACAGGCTGGGCTCTTTGGCCCTTCAAACATCCCTGTTTTCAAGTCGAATGTCTTTTACTTTTACACAGAATTTCATTAAAAATTTTGCTTTTCGATTTCTGCACCCCAGCACTGGGTGTATGTTGTTGTACACCCGCGGGAAGAGCAAAATAATTCCCTTCTGGAAGTTCTATTGCAGGGGGTTGTGTGCCCCAGGTCCCACCAAGAGGGCTCATGAAATCATAGCCTGTCATACTTATAATCATACTATATAATACTATATATAGTATATAGTATTATATACTATAATACTATATAGAATACTATATTATAATACTATATATAATACTATATATAATCATACTTATATTAATGTAATCACACTTAGTTTGTCCATCAAAAATTTTTATACTGAACAATCCATTCCACGCTATTCTGGTTGGAAACGTTTTTTAAAGCCTCGTGTTTGGTTTCCGTAAGTGCATAAAAGTGTGTATTTTTTAATTTCATAAAGGAACTTCATCTGCGTAACACAAATAATTTTAAATAAGAACTTAAGAAAGCCTGTTTCCTGAAATCCTTGGTAGATATAGCATGAGATCACACCACATAGGTGTAGGGAATTGTGTTAAAAAAGAAGCAGTACAGTCCCTCGTGAAGCTCCTGCTGTCAGAGAACTTTGTAATGCCTGTGAATCTTTATCCATCTGTAATTTAACCAGAACCCTCCAATTTAACCAGACCTGAAGCTTCCTGCACAAATTCAGGTACCTTGCAGACAGTGCCTTTAGCACAGGTAGAGGCAAAGGTAAACCATGTACACAAAAGTCTTCCTCTGCAGGCACTGAGCTCATCAAAGCTGCTCCTTGCAGATATTGATGCTGAACACTAAAACCAGATCACTAAAACAAGGATAGGATGGTTAGCTAAAAAAATAGGAAGCATGGGTGGTCACCGGTCCTTAAGTAAAAATATAGTGTCACTATTTTCCACCACCAGTAGTTTCCAGAGCTGGAGAATGCAAAACACTAGTTACAGCAGCAGCAGACAACTAAGGGACTCCTAATGATAAATTGGTATAAAATATCAGGTAGGGGTGTAGATGCATCCTGAGTTCTCAGTCACTGTGTTGAGCACAGTGTCTGAGCTACTGTTGAGATTTTGGACAAAAAAGTAAAATGAGGACTAGGTAATATTTGCAAATAACTATTGGTACTTACGTAGCAAAGATTACAAAATAAAAGTATATATTTAATTAGAAGAAAATTAATAAATTATGCAATAACTATTCACAGTATTTTTATACACTTAAAATATGACCACAATTTTAAGCATATACTTCTACAAAACATATGCAGTGCTACATTTATGTTAGAAATGCATAATACTTTTGTAGTGAAATGAGACAAAGCAAAATTACGGGGAATTATCAAAATAATTTTCATAATTATAGCATAAGAACAATTTAAAGAATTATTTTGAACTGTGCATTCTTTAAGCAAACTTTTGGTCTGGCTAACAGTTTTCTTGGGTTTTGCTGATGTATTTTTACATCTTGACCTATAAATTAGATTGGATGGTAGGAAGAATCTCTTTACTGTGAGAGCAGTGAGGCACTGGAACAGTGCCCAGAGAAGTTGTGGCTGCCCCATCCCTGGAAATTTCCAAGGCCAGGTTGGATGGGGCTTGCAGCAACCTGGTCTAGTGGAAGATGTCCCTGCTCATGGCAGGGAAGTGGGGACAGGATGATCTTTAAGATCCTTTCCAACCTAAACCATTCTATGA
The DNA here is from genome assembly GCF_965231275.1 of Zosterops lateralis. Lineage (NCBI taxonomy): Eukaryota > Metazoa > Chordata > Aves > Passeriformes > Zosteropidae > Zosterops > Zosterops lateralis. The sequence goes on from NC_139768.1 coordinate 2,276,098, forward strand.
TATCTTTGGGGCAGCTTTTATGCTATATAATATTATTTATGTAATCTAAAACCAGATTTCATCTTTGATTTGAACCACAGCTCATGGAGTAATAAAACACATATATTTTTCCCTGGAATGGAATAACTTTAAAAAAAATGAGCCCAGCTCTTAATGTCTGTAAATTATCATAGTTAATTTACTTCAACATAACTACTTGCTCTGATTATCAGGTCCACTGTGCTTTCAAATATGGGGTTGTGAATATCCTTAAGCAGGCTGCTTAATTGCAGGTATGCAACACCAAAGAGGCAATAAAATAATCATGGATCTATTGAATCTCCTGAATTTGTATCTAGAGTTCTTAAACAGAATATTTGCATCTCTAGGTTATTGCAATAAATCTGTTCTGCTTTTAGGCTTCAGAGTGCTTAAATGTGTGATTGTTGGGTCTACAGAGGAAGAGAGAACATCTCCACCTCTCCACAGGTAAGGAAGCAATCCCTGGTCAGGCCTCAGAGTGTTTTCCAGCTTTGTGCAGCACAGGATCTGTGCTGGAGTTTGGAATGAAGTGTCTTCAGTCAGTGAGTAAGTTCTGTTCTAACAATGATACTGAACACCACTGTGTAAGGCAGCATATTTTACCTCACAAGAAAGTCATTGAAAATATCAGTCCCCGGAAGGATTTATAGGGAATGAAAGAGATAATGAGAAAAACCTCAGGATAACACTCATATAAAATGGGAATTACCAGGCACTATATATTACCACTTTCCTGGCTGGATTTACTGTATATTGCAGAATATGATACCCTATATCTGCTATTAAAAAATATAAATCCCTCCAAGTGGGATGATGCAAAGCTGATATGAGTACCAGAACTGGTATTTATAACTCTAGCTTGAAGATTTCCTTATATTGCAAATTTACCTCTTCATTCTAGTTATTGCTCTTTGATTTTGTGTGGTTGCATTCACTCTCCTGCCAGTGACAGTGACTAAATTAATTCCAATGCAAACAGGAAAGGTCTTAAGTAGGATTGAATAGTTCTTATGTTTTGTGCTTTGCTGCTCTTCAGGGTGGATTTTGCTCAATAATAGAAATAATTAAGCCAATTCACTAGGGACAAAATTCTCCCAGTTCTCTGTGATGGGTCATCTCTCCAATATGCTGCTTTCAGAACAGGACTGTGCTTGAGACCAGTACAAACCAGAATAAAAGCTAAATTATTTCTGCAGCATTTTCGAATTGGGGCAAACATGCAAACACTCGCGTTATGTCCCTAAACTCTGTGGAAATGCACAGGGGCCACTCTTAAGAATAATCAGTTTTTCTTATATAGTAAATAGACTGGTGGTATTAAATACTCTTCATGCAAAAGTTCAAGATATAATGGCATCAGCCTATTATTTACAGTGTTACTCTCAAAATTCCCAATAGGGGAAATTTCTGGTTTTTTTCTTTGCATGCAAATCTTGTAGTAATAGATTTGAATATTTTAGAGCTACTTGCAGGGGATATTAATTGCTGTGCCTTAGTGTTTAATTGATGTCATATACAAACTTACTCAATTTTTCAGGTGATAAAATGGCACAAGTTAATTATGGTTAGATATGGTACTACGACTTTTATGACTTCCTCCTTCATTTCAAGCCAGTGAGACCAAACCTTTTTTTGCTGACTCATAAGCAAGAAATGGTAGATTTAGTACACAGAGTTGTAAATGTTGGCAAAAATGACAAACAAATGACACTTTGGTTCTACACTATTATATTACGAGTACTGTCTTGCCTTTGAGCAACTATGTGATGTTTCTTCATAAGGTGGACTCAGGAGAACAATTCCCATGGACTCTTAGTGGTGGTGGTCACTCTGCAGCTGTGTGGCTGTATCTTTTTTAGCAGGTGCCTTTGCTGCAGCAGAACTGCTCTTGGTGCACAGATCTCTCATTGCCAGGAGACTCTCTTCCACAGCTTTTGCAAAGGTGTCTGAGCAGGTTTCCTTACATTCTTTAAAGCTTGAGATGCAGAATAAGATATGCTCTGGCTGAGGGTTGTAACACGCCCCGTATCCATTGGGCACCACAGGCCCATAGCAGCAGAACATTTCCATAGTAGTGGGAACCTGGGTGCAGGGAGAAGGGAAGGAGTGACTTCTGATTAATCAGGGCACCTAGAAATCAGCTCCTTAGGAATTAGGAAAAAGAGAAGAAATTGCTACAGGTAATGTGGTGAATCCAGCCTTGTGGAGTATTACTGTCTTCAAAAGTCCTGGAGAGGATTTACCTTGCAAGGCAAAAGCTGATCTCAGTATAGAATTTGGTTGCTCTGTTTGTTCACTGTGGTTTAAAAAACTGGTTTAATTTGAGGTGGATATAATGCATTTCTTTGCTCAATTTATGCAGATATTAGAAAGCTGTAAGATTTGTTATTGATAGATAGGAATTTTATATAGTCTTTGTAGATAAAGTAGATACATAAAACTTCTCTAAGGTTTTTAATTTCTTAAGGTTGTGTTAAATTTGTAATGTGAAGACTGCATTAAATTAGAAAAATTAGCATTCTATTAGCAAACTATTTCTAATAATAGTTTATAATTTTGATCCTGTATAAAAATATTTCAATGCAACCAGGCATTCTATTACACCCCAGTTTAATCAGGGCATAATATGGCAGTGAAACACTTTCTTCCTGCAGAAAATAAAAGGTGTTAGAAATCTATATGTTTCAGACTTGGTGCACATGGGCCTTCTCAAACGACATTTGCCTTTTTAATGGTGTAGAACAGGCCATTAGTCCTGCTAATAGAGCCATAGAATTGTCAGATGAATTTGCTGTGCAACAGCCAAAGGCCATAAAGCTATTCAGAGGCGCTCTCTGCTCATGGATAGTTTCTTGGAGAATTTATGTAGTGGCATGTTGGTTACATTCACTCATGTCTGAAAGCCTACAAACATTATGACAAGATCAAATTACTTATTAAGGTTTTATGCTGTAGCATGATATTGTAGGTCTCTTTTGTGGCATAGTCCCAATCTGCTGCAGCTGGGTTAGTGTTTCAGTTAATGAATTCCTACATAGATTTCTTTTTTCATTAGGACTGCTACTACATGCAATGAAACATTTAATTTTTAGGCTGTATGCTGTAAAGATGCTTCCTTATTCAGAACATTAAATGTAGGAAATATTGACTCTTACCTTGCATGTGCAAATAACTGTAAATTTGTAAATATCTAAGTCTGAGTTGCAGGTCTGCATGGGTTGCTGTCTTACAGCAAAAAACCAGAAGGCTCTCAAAGACCTTAAATGTAGAAACTTTTAAGAGTAAAAGCTCTAGTGCTCACTAGAGCTGTCACCTTAGGGGAAGGAGGAAAGGAAGGGGAATGGGAATATATGTAGTTTGGAAACTGAGGAAACTGAGCCCTCGCGTGAATTTTACTGAGTTTGTTTGTGTGTGTGTTTCCAGAATTTCTGTGAAGGACTTTGGAATGTTACCCATGAAGTAATAATTGCAGTCAGTATTTACTGTGCTGGTGAACCAAAACAGGATTGAAAATGTGGAACAATTTGTAGACTTCTCGATGATACTGTTTTTGTTTGCTCGCCTTTTTTTACACTGTGAGCTACAAGGTGTGGCAGAACACAAATGAATTATCCTTTGCTGGGCAAGAGCAGTGAAAAGGAGAAACTCACCTGGCTGGTTGAGAGGATGAATCGATTGCTTGTCAGATAAGTCTCATCTGTAAATATCTCTGGCAGTTCCTTGAAGTGCTCCCGTGCCACCTCTCTGAGCCCCAGCAGGTGATTGTCTATTGCCATTCCAGTAACAGCCTGTGATAAGATGTGATAAGATTTAACAGCATTTAACTGAGTTTGGAGGCATTTGGACTATTACTGCCTGGTGCTCTGGTCAGAGCTGATGAACTTGGTTTGAGTGATGTAAAGCCTGTAATGTTCACATATTACTCTGAGTATGTACTTTGCTGAAGATCAGTAACTAGAAATTCATATGGTGCTCTGGAGATTTACAAATCAGGAAGGAGACAGTCTTGAGGTGTGTTATGTGCTGTGTGTTCATTGTCTCTCAGAGCTGAATATCATGGGCTGGGCTTCTAAAGATGCTGAAGGGGAACATATGGAACACCAGAAATTTCTAAGCATGTTTTGGAATTTTCTGTGCATCACTTGGATTATGTTTCAAGGTGGAGGGCTTCAAAACACCTCCAGACTGGAACAAGTCTTCATTGCCTTGCTGCCTGCATCTCCCTGTGGCAGTTAAAGCACATGTTATCCCATGGAATTTAGGTCCAAGGATCTGGTGCGTGTCTGCAACAGGCTGAACAGAATAACAGATCGACTTGCCAGTGATCTATCACAGATCTGTGAGCAAAGATGAGATCTCACTCCACTGCTTGAGAAAACTGGGGTTGGGGATGCAGAAGCAGCAGTGGCAGCTCACAGGAGCTGCAGCAAGTCCCTGCCATCAGCTGCCTGTGCTCAGGTCTCTGCTCTGTCCAGCTACCAAATGCTCTAGACTTAAGGCATTTATTAGCTTTAAGAGCTTTCCCCTACTAATAAACATGATTGAAGATGGTTGATGGGATCAAAAGTCAGCACTGGGGGCTTGGCAGACAGGATAGTCACAGAGTTTTGTTTCTATAGGAAACCAACCCAAAATTTGGTCCAACCAGGCAGGAATTGCCTCAGATAAATAAGTGTGCTCAAAATCCTTCAGTCCAGGTTTGTTCTTGCTGGTGAGAGCACTGATTTTGTGGACTGAGCCATGGCCCAGGCTGAAGTCCTGTAGGAAGGGAACACTCAATGAGGGACATTGTACTGCCCTGAGAGCAGAGCTGATATCTCTGTGGCACAGCACCCTTGTAACAAGGGGAACAAACAGCCTGAGAGAAAGCAGGATTTTAAAAAGAGGATGAGCTTGGTTTTCCTCTTAGGGATTAAAAAAAAAAAAAAAAAAAAAAAAAAAGAGAAGTAAACTTGTGCTTTTCTCTATGATGAGAATAATTTTAACCACTGCTAAGTGCCTGAAGCAGGGGGTTGGGAGTGCATAGCCTGGTTTGGCTTATTAAAAACTAGAGCACCCATTTGTAAAGGAGATATTTGTTCATCAGAGGAAGGATCCTTGCAAAGAGGTAGCATACATCAGCCCTGTGCTCATGTTCTTTTTCCCATACAGGGCAACCGGCTTGGTAATCAAAGGAAATATTTTTTGCTATCACACAAGATTTATAAGGCTGTTAGCAATGACATTTTTGCAACATAGATCAATGTCATGTCTGAGGAGAGGCCGAGACAGGCTAACGAAATAAACTGTGAGTCAACGCATAGGAAAAAACTGGCCTAAATTGAATTTTAGAGCTCCACTTTTAAGATAGCAATGCTACTAGTAAGCCTTAACAAGGGGAAATAAAATCATTAAATTGCTTTTTTGTTTTATGAAGTAGATTTTTTTTTGTTTGTTTGTTTTCCTTAGGAGCTATTACGTTTCAGTCTGTTATGCACAATTTAGTCAGACCATCTAAGTCTTACCCAGAGTTTAAAACCCCAATGATTACATTCTGCTATTCTGAGAAAGGAGGGGGAGCTTGGTAAGTAGAAATACCTGGAGAGCTTTTTAAATTTAAAGAGAAGTTATTTTTCCAATGGCAGTTTTAATATTTTCCCATGAGCTACACTGGAGGCTGAATTTTTTAACAATTTCTGGATCTGAAATGACTTGGAGGGGAGAATTAATGAACATTTCTCTCCCTCTCTCTCTCTCTCTCTTTTTTTTTTTTTTTTTTTTTTTTTTTTTTTTTTTTTTTTTTTTGAGAGCTGTGGTACAGAAATTCCATTGCTTCTTTTGTTTCACAGTCCTGCCTGAAAGCAACACTTTGCCTCTTCAGTGCTCAGAACATACCTTTAAAACCTGAAGGTGAATGATTTCTTGAATATTATGAATATCCAAAGAGTAATCAACAATATGGGTTTATATGCAATGGTCTGAGGCACAATCATAGGTAGCAAATTCACTTATCATAGCTGGTTATTAATATTTATTAATTTCATGAGTGGTATGACTAAGTTGTTTATAGAACAAGTCTGTGATTTGCCTTGGCACAGTGGGACGTAGAGCATTACCCAGACTGAATTGTCTCATTTTTAATCAACAGAAAATGAGTTGAATTTGATATTAAACTGATTTCTTCACTGGAGGGCATCTCTCCCTTTAATTAGACATGGCATTCGGGTCTTTAAAAGAAAACTAACAATAATCACTCTGCCATTGTTAATGACCTTTATTAGAAATGGCAATTTTGGAATAGCAGAATACATGTTCCAGAATACCCATCCATCTGAGCATCAGGTTCCAAATAGTGAAGAGAAATATAAGAAAATGCCTAGATGGTTAGTTTTAGGGTTTTTTAAAATTGAGGTTAGTTGAATATGGCTATTTGGGCCATTAGAAATGTTCCTAAGTGTGACAGCAGATACTTTCCTGTTTGGAGATGTCTACATTTTTCTAGTGTTTAAATAGCTAATAACTGTGTCTTCATAATTTTCTTTAAAAAGCTGACTAGTTCTTACAGAGCCAGGCAGTGTTTTACTCACCAGAATAGAGTAATTAGTCTGAGCTGCAATTGCATCCTTAAATTTCTGTATCTTCTCAGAATCCTGTTGGGGTAATTAGAATATATGTATTATTGAATCAACTCTCAAAGAAATAGCATCTTCCATCAACTGGCTGAGAGGCAAATAGCCAGAACTTCAAATGTCCAGTTGTAAGTACTCTGATAAAAGAAAAGACAGAGGGATCAGTGTTCTGATCAGCACCAGGTCATGCAAAAGGTGAACCATCTTGGTGAGGGTTTGTCTGAAGTCAAGAAAAGGCTTAGCAGTTCCCTTTGTGTATTCCTTCCATGGATTTTGGGGGTGTTGATTATTACCAATAGAATCTCTGCATTTGAAGTAGAGAAAATAATTGCCCAGTGTAATTCAGTATTTTTAAAACAGACAGGCAGTGTACCTTCTCCAGAATGGTTTATGTAGACAATGAAAGTGATATTAATGAAAGCCATTACTGATATTTTACTAGCCAGTCAAAAAATTATTCCCATGTGTGAAAGAGCATCTAGAATTTTCCAAGGCTGCTCTACCCTCCACAGATGCCTCACATTTCAGATAACAAGCTAGTAAATTTTAACTCCTGTCAAATGGCAACTTTTTATATTAAGGGAATGATCTTAAGAAGTGCTGCCTTGCTGTACATCAAGTCCAGGGCTGCAACTTTGGGAGACCCTGAAACAGCCAGAAACGAGTGGGTTTCCAGATAAACAGGGGACCTTCAGCTTCTCTGGAGGATGAATGATCTTTTGAGCAAAGAATTCATTTTAGAAGCAAGTCAAGGTCACCATCAGGGACCTTCAAAATACCAAGTCTGATATTTTTTTCTCACAAGGCTAGAGCTAGGCCTTAGTTCCCTTGTACAGATTAAATTACCGAATGCAGTCTTTAAATCTGATTAATTTACAGCTATTCAAGCAATCTCTAGTGTCAGTAGCTGCTGCTTTTACAGCAAGTGTCAAATGCATGAGATATTTCTCCTGCTGAAGAATCAATCTGACTCAATCAATCTTGGGTGACTGTTCAAGTTATAGTTTGAGGATAATTTTTATTCGTGTCAGAAGAAAAACTGTTTTTAATTGGATTTGAATTAATAGCTATTAACAAACAATATTTTGGGGACTTCAAGGCTCCTTACACCAAGTGGTGCATCTCTTTGTCCAGAAAAAAAGAATTAACCCCTTCACATTCAGAGCAGTGCTTAGGTCTAAAGAAATCACCTTGGAATAGAGTTGTATTAAATTAATTTTCTAATGTTTCTGTAATACTAATATATCTATGGAATTTTGCATGGAAAGATAAAAGTGTTCACATCAAAACAAAGATTTATAAATGTGTGTTGGAAAGAACAATCACAGAGCAGTATGAATGTCCTTTGTATCTCTTGGTGGAGAAGAGGCCAGGAAAACTATCAGTGAGTGGATATGCATTATGGTTCAGCCTTTCCAGGGGAAATGAAACCATTATCCCTCCTATTCTGTATGGCCAGGGAATGCAGTAGAAAGATACAGGGGTTGAGACTGAGCTCCATCTAGACACAGGTGGCATTTTTTGGCTTCCTTGTGTGAAACAGGGCAGGTCAGGGTGCCGTGAAATGGGAGCTGAGCTCAGATTTGGGTGGAGAAAAGGTGAGAAATGCTGAAGCTCTGAGAGAGCTGCAGAAGTCAGTAAATGTTGGAAGGAAGAAGAAAGGAGGGGATGATTGCAAGGAGATAGAAAGATCTATTGAAACAATATGGTGGGAGCATGTTGGCTGGGCAAATTTTCGTAATCCTCTGGGATGTTAGATCTTGGTTTATAATATTTCATTAATTTACACCTCACCTACAGCACTGCCAGAAGCAACGCTTCTAGCAACGTTATGCTGAATTCTAAAGAACAGCCATGTGGGCTGTTGCCACTGGAATGGGCTTACTGTGAAAAATAAACAGTATTGTGGCAGCATTTTGCATCTAAAGAGCCACCTGGAAATTCCCTGTAGGGCAGCGCAGTGCAGTGGGTGGAAGTGGTGCAGAGACATTGAGGGAGGCTCTCCAGGGAGGGTGGGCAGGACAGTGCACAGGGCTGTTTGTGCAGCTCAGCTCTCAGCTCTACCTCTCTGCATCTCCATCTACTCTGTGCAGGGCTCGTGCTTCTGGCAAACAGATGGTGGTGCCTCAAAGAAAGGCAATTTTAATTTTTATTTTTTGCGGTATGATATCAGGACAAGTTTGGAGAGTTGTTTGATTACCTTGATGAAGCTTTTCCTCTTTGAGGATCCTATAAGACTTAGTCTATTTGGTAGAAACATCCCTTTAAAACAAAAAAGATCAGCCAGAACATATCCACGTATCCAGAAATGAAAGGATGGGAATGACATCACGTATTGCAGACTGCAACAGAACTAACCACTGCAGGAGACCTGCCAGGCAATTCCCCTGGTGTGGCAGTTTAATGATCCTGAACTTTGTGTGCTCAGCCTAGATCTCTCCAGGGAGCTGAATTTGGACCTGATGATAGATAGAACACTCAGAAGACAGTACTAAATCTAAAATTAGATATTATGTTTCTTATTATGTCACGTTTAAGCACCTGTGAATCTTTTGGATGTTTAAATAAAAATAAAGGAATATTTATACTTAGCTTAACGATTGGTCTGTACAAAAAGGAAAATCCTGTAATTCTTTCTACCCTGCCCTATGCCTATAAAGAATATAAATTCTCAGTTAAGAGTTAAAAGTGAGAGACTTGGGGCCATGAATGGGTCAAAGTCCAGGACACCTCTCTGGATGCCCTGGAAAGTCACAGACCTTGGTAGAGAAGCCTGGGACCCAAAAAAGAGGGTCTGGGGTCTGTGCAGGGGGGTTTGAGACCCTGGCACAGAGCCCAGGGGGACACAGGCTTTGATTTCAGTCCATGAGACAAACTTCCAACACAGAGAGGAATTACAAGTCACAAAGGTGTGACAGACAGTGGTGTAGTTTATCACCGGGTGGAAAATTTTGTAGTTTTGGGATTTTTTGAATGTAGATGCAGGGGAACAAGATGGAGGATTTAGGGTGGAACTCTGGGTTCTTCTTGTTGTCCCTTGGCATCCATTTTCTGCAGTGATGTGGGCACAAAGTAATTTGAAGGGATTGGGTCACAGTAGAAATGACCCTTCTAGTACGGGCACTGGGCATTGGTATGGAATGGTAAATAATAACCACATAATTATCTGTATAAAGGCAAAGTGACCTCCCATCACGGGGGAGTCACATCATGTCTGAGCTGCTGTGAACACCTTGGCCAGCACAGAGAATTGTAAGATAAGAATTAATAAACACACGAGAAAGCAGAGGAAAAAAACCACTCCCTTGAGCCCACCAGAACCACCACCTGAATTCTCGGGTGAAAAGAAAATCCAAACCTGAGATAAATATATTATTTAGTTAGTGCTTTGGCTGATAAGCCAGAGGGAGCCAGCCCAACATACCGACACTGCTGTCCTGTCACCTGCCATGGCTGTGACAAAGGCCAGTGCCTCCGAGGTGGCAGATCTGATGTTCTCCACCCGACCCTCATCAAACCGGCGCAGGGAAGCGCTTTCATAGGTTGGGACAAGCCTCCTGTGACACCTGAGAGAGCGAAGGAAGAACAAAGAGTGATTGTTTTTTCAAAGAGCCATAAAGGCTAAGAGAAATATAGGCTTGGTGCATTTTGTTGTTACAGCCACGCTTTTATTTCTTGCACAGTATTCATCTTAATGTTGATGGGATTCTGTAAGAAACTTAAAAAAGATGGATGCTCACTCCTGGCTAATATGAAGAGCTGCATGCAGCTGTATATGTTTTAGTTACTCATTGCCAGTAAAAAATGACTTGTTGTGGAAAAAGAAAGCTAGTAAAACAAAAATTTACTGAAAGATCTCAAGGAATGCTTTATTTGTACTGCATCATAAAATAATTGTGTAATTAATCATTTACTTATGGGCTTGAAATATGTTTTACTTAAAACAAGAGAAAATGGACTGTGTTAATGAAAAGATGAAAACTAAAAGGGGAGTAGGGTGTTATTTGTGAGCTGGAATGAAAACCCTCATAGCAATTAGAATAGATTATGAAGACTGTTGTTTAATTTGTGCCCAGGTATACAGATACTACTCCTTGCTTCAGGGGAGAGACTGTGCCTTTCAGCTGAAGCAAGTGGTCTCAGAACACCCCTAAGGGTTTTATTGCCAGCATGGGATTTATATCATGGCTGGGATCCAGATTGAAATCTTGGCCTAAGTCATTGTTGAAGTTTTATTAATGGAATATGCAAAATGGATGTTCAACAGATGTTAAAGGAGTACATAAAGTGTGTTAAGCATCTCTGGTCTTGACCAGGTAAAGACCACTCTGGGATTTAATGATATGATAATGAATTATTTACATCATAGGCTGCTCTGCAGGAAACCATACAACCTCTCTCTACCCTGGAGTTCTGGCAATGTGGAAAGGTGCTCTTAACTTTGATAGGACCATGCAAATCAGGAGATCTTATCAAATTTGGAGATGCCTGTGCAGAATGGAACAGCAGCAGTTACTGCTCTGTGTAGGAACTCTAGTCTGATGTGCTGTGCTGCAGTGGATGCTTTTCAGCCTGTGGTGCCAGAGGGACTTGTGTGGTTACTGCCATGGTTCCTCCCCAGCTGCCCATGGGGCAAGGCAGTGGTGTTCCTGCCCCAGGAAGGAACCTGGGCTCCTCAGCTGCTGCTGCAGACATCCCTGCCATATTCCCTCACCTTCTCTATGCTGAGCACAGGGACAGCTCTCAGGAGGGGACTGTCTGGGAATGGCACATGTGGGATGCAGGGATGGGAAGGTAGAGCAAGAAAAGGGAAAAGGAGTGAAGAAAAGGAATGCCCTCTCCCAGAACCAGGTATCAGTTTCTATCTTGTCCACCCTACAGTCAAGATCACTCATTTCTATGTAGGAGGCATTTGTTGGGATGTTGAGGGAAAAATGGACCCTCTGTATCAAAAACTCCAGTACCCTGGTACCTTGTTCCTATGAATTGAACTGACCTTACCTGTAGAATGCCAGCTGAAGTGCTAGTTGAATGTAGGCATCTGGGCTAATCTTTTGTTTCTTAATAAATTCCTTTCCATAGTGCACAAACTTGTAGGCAATAAAATCCAGATTTTCCACTGCCCTGGAAAACAAGCAGAGGGCAGTTACTGTGGGGGTAGATATAAGAATCTTCTAGAACTGTTAAAGTTGGAAAAGAACATAAGATCATCAACCACTAACCTACCCTACCTTATTTACCACAAAACCATATTCTGTCCCACTTCTGTTTGCAAATAAAACCCAGAGATGTTTTCCTGCCAGTTTCCTCTTAGAGATAAGTGGCCTCCAGCTCTCCTGCTCTGCAGACAGTCCTGGTCTTTGGTAACTTGTTCCTAGTCAGTAACTTTTATTCATACAAGTTCTGCACCAGATTTATTATGTGCAGCCCTAAATGTGGCACTCAAATCTGAGTAAGACACTATTTAAAAAAAAAAAAACAACACCAAATGAAAAATCCCCCCAACTTTACTGTTTCCACCCCTGAAGCCAAGGCAAGGGTCTCCTTTGTTCTTGACAAATTTCTGGGAGATTTACTGGTGTGAGAATTGGGTGCATTTAGGACCTGATGAAGGCCTTGCAAGATTCAATTTAGAGGACTACTGCCTTTATTTAAAAACACAAAGGAGCTATTCTGCATCCTGAATGTTCTCACTCTTATGTATCTTTCTAGCCACTTTGAGGTTTTATCTAATGCAACCACACTGGACATGCTTAGAGCTGATCATGCAGAAAATGTATAAATTCTCTACAAAGAGATCACGCGCCTGAATGTTGAGAAAAAAAAATCTTATTGCTGCCTCCACACCCAAAGATCATGCAAATCTTTCGCAGCCTGGAAACAGAGTCAGAAAAACTAGACTTTGTAGGAGCAATATGAATGTAGACAAATTACATTCCTAAATTCAAATTGTTCATTCAAACCAGTTATATTCTACTGTTCTCTATATACCCTGTACCCCTATTGCCTTGGCTTCAGACTGAGTCAGCTCAACCCATAAGAGACATCCACAAAAACAGAGGACCTGCCTTGTTTGCATCCTGTGCAAATATGGGGAAGCAGTTTTTTTCCCGTGGTTTTTAGAGTTCCTAATATTTACATGGAAGGAAAACAATGGTAATGCAATTTCTCCAACCCATAAAAATCCCATCCTGCAGAGGGATGCTAGGTATGTGCAGGAAGACAGGAGGCCCCCTAGGAGAGAGCCCATGCAATGTGCTGGGTAGTTCCCAGCTTGCAGTCACGGCTGAGAAAAATGAAGCATCTGTTCTACCTTTGGAGTTTTTCTGCTGCTGATGCCAAATGTGTCTGAATATCAGGGGAACACTTCCATCTTAGTCTCCGTGGAGCAGGGAGCTCGCTCACTGAATCAGCTCGGACTAATTTCTTGGAACTTTCTTTTCTGTTGGTATGTGAGACAGAAGTCATTAATGTCACAGGAATAATCCATTTATTAAACACTGTTCTTGTAGCAGGTGAATCACTGCTGTTCAACAGTTTTATGTATCGTAGTGCCCCTGTGCATCAGGGGAAATTTGCCACTGGCAGAGGTTTCCCAGGGGCTGGAATGGGTATGAAATGCACAGAAAGGGAACTCACATGTGCCTGAGCAGGTATTCAGTGCACTGCACCATCACAATGCCATCGAAAGGGGAATGTTCACACACGGTCCCGCAGACTCCGTCTCTTCCTACCACAAACTAAACAAGAAGAATGGGTGCAGCATAAACAGGGAATAAATTGTGTTCTGGTAAAGTTGTCTGTGATGGAAACCTGACAAAGGCGTGTTGTCATTCCCCTGTGTTTTCTTATTGCTCATATCAGGAACTTCCTTGCCCTAGAGATCAGTGGGCAGCTTACAGATTTACTGCAGGAGACTTGCTTGTCCTATGGAAGGTGTTGCACTGAATCCCTTTCATGCTGCTGTTTGGGACTGAATCCTGTGAGAATGTACATTTTAGCAATTCCCAGTGGAGTCTAAAGATTTGATTTAGCATCTGCTTTATGGCACAGAAAACCCACTAATACAAAGATAGGCCAGGGTTCTCCTTCCACTTTTGAGGACAATAAAGCAAAATCTGTATCTGGAAAATCCTTAGGATTCCATTTTATTACAAAACTCATCCTTATTATTAGCTTTCTCATAGCTTATTTGGAATCTTTTATTTTTAGATGCCTTCCTTCATTTCCCCTCTTATTTGTCTTCATTCTTAATTTCACTGTGTACCCGTGGCACTGCTGGTGACAACCTGCTGCACCCCAGTTCTGTGACACACCCATGCAATTTGGAGCTTCTGCATCTGATGCAAAAGCAAATGTCTAGGCCAATACTGTAGCTTTCCTGTGCTTTTTCTGGGCTTTTCCCCACACTTGTTTTGAAGTGCATTTGTCTGGACTTCACCCACTTAGCTCTGTCTTGCACATTTGTGTCACATACAAATCCTGTCTCCCTGCTTTCCATGAGGTTTTTAGAGAGTGGACACGATGTAGAAAGTTCACCTGGACATTTTCTGAAGCCTTACTGCAAAGGTGAGGAAGAATATGGAGAGAAAGAACAAATTCTGCTGTGAGAATGGCTTCCTACCTAATGTGTGTTTGCATGAAAGGAAATGGGATCTTATTTCCCCAAGAATTTCTCTTCACCTTTGAACTTCTTTGACCTGAAAACATCTGGACAGATTAAGCTCTCTCACACTCTACACAATTTTATTTGCTTTCTGTTGCCTTATGATAGCAGACAAAAAGAAAATGTCTTTTATTCTCATCTGCATGAAATAACTCAACACTTAACCCTGCAAACAACAGGGTTCTAAAGACAAATGGTTTGTTCTTCAGAAGAGTCTTCTAAAAATGTCATTTGCAGTGGCATTAATCAGGAACGATTACCAAAATGTATTTGCTCTTGGGTAAGTTGGTGCAAGTGAAATTATTTTAGGGGTTTCTCTTTTCATGTTATAATTTTTAGATCTGGCAAGAGCAACAAGCATTATGCAAGCTGTGTATCAGTCAGGGTTTTTTCAATTTTTCATAAGGTGTCAACATTGTTGACAGTTAGAGATTAATACATCACTTCACTCTGGCTCTATTGCAAAGTGTGGAAATAACAGTGTGATGCTTTAAAATACGACAATCAAAAATCTGATGGGGAAAAGGGCTGGAGAAGTCAATACTTAAGGAAAGCCTCAACATGGATGTCATTAAATGAGTAAACAGTCTGTTAAGTGAGGACTTAAACACATGCCAAATGATATGCAGTAGCATTTCTGGGATGTCAGGAAAATGCGTAAGAAGAGGAAACAAAGAAAAATATTGTCCCATTTGATTCAGTGTAGGAAAATGCATTATTTTTTTAATAACCAATATCTACCTACTCATACATCTGCATATCTGTGTTATCTCAAGAGCAAACGGCAAAGAGGTGGAAGTCTCCCTGCTTCCACAGCCTTGCTGACACCACCCTCCCCTCTTTCTCCCAGCTGACTCAAGTGGTCCCCACCATAAGGCAACATGCAAGTGGTGTCACAGTGCTGCAAAGTCTTTACCTGCATGGGCTTGTCATACCAACGATTGGCCCCGTTTTTGTGGAATCCTCCTCCATGCAGCATCTGCAGGGCCATGTTGGTGTTGCTGAGCTCCACAGTGCTGGGGCTGTCCAGGCACACCAGGCAAATGCACCGCTCGATCATGTCCAGGGAGTCGCGGTTGGTGGAGTCTGGGGATGGAAGGGTGAAAATGTTCACATCTCTCACCTCTAAGCACAACCCTCTGCCTTGGAGGGCACTGAAGATCTGACTCTGCAATGAGCTGCTGTCTGCAGAGCTTCTTTCAGCAGGAGGTCATCCCAGTGCAAGGGAACATTATACCGAGGCATTAATTCCTTTGTTAACTTTGGTAACTCTGTGTATCTCTCACATGATTCAATAATAACCACTTTCTTTTTCTGCCTTTCATTTCCTTGAAATAATTGTATTACAAAATGGATCTATTTTACTCTTAAAGCCAGCATTGCTTACTTGTTTTATATGTAACAGTTAAAAAAGGACAGGTGGAAAATAGGAGATTTCAAAGCTCACGCTATTGCTGCAGTATTCTGCTCTGGAACTGCAGAGCTTAGAGTGTTTTTGTGTTGTTCTCCCATAAAAACCCTTTTCAGAATAAGGAACAGCAGGGTCTATGTTGGTTTGGTCTTATTGTATTAAAACCCTCTTGTCTCTCCTAACTCTGATCATTAGGTTATATTGCTTACATGACATGAGGAAACATCTATGGATGAGGTTTTAAGGTTAATTTTTGGACATGGCTTTGGCAAAATCATGGGTTGCCACATTACACTGTTCTCCTATCACTACTGTACTGCTGAATAAAATGGGCTTTTCTGGATCTCTTTCTGTTTCTTTTCCCTATCCTGACACTGTGGGTATTCTTACCTTGTCCTCAGTGTTTTCCTCCTTATTTATGGTGTATTTATGTGCTTCTCAGTTTCTTTGTCAGACTCAGAAACATTACAAAGGTTAAGGGTTTGTTTTCATCTGAGGACCACTTCGAAGCATAGGAAATATTTAACTGTGAGCACTTTTTACAGTTCCTCAGTGAAAAGATAGAAGTGTGCAACCTATCACAAGAACCTGTTTCATTTATAAAAGTATACAACATTATTAATTGTTGTTATATGGTTGTTAACAAGATCACAGGAAAAAGGGCTTTCAATCATCAATATAAAATTCCTTGTGTTCTTAACAGATCAGGTTTCATCCACTGGCTTTGCTAGATTTGAGTGTAAATGTAAATTTGTTTCAGAATGTTTTCAACAAAAGATATGAATTCAGATTGAGCAAAACTTCTTTCAAGTCTAGGCTAAGTTCAACAAATATATGCTCAATTCAGAAAAATTATTTTAACTGAAAGAATGGAAAAATATATAAAATTAAACAATTCTGATTTGCATTTGAAATATGGGGCCTGTTCAATATGAGCCTGTTTCAATTTCAATATGGGGCCATTTCAATATGTGCCTATTTTCAAGGTGTGCAAGTATGTAAAGTAGCTTGATTGTAATTTTTTGTAGTAAGAAACAATGCACCTTTCCAGAAGGACTAACACAGGTTACTCAGGAGCTAGAAAAAACCCAGACCCTTGTTACCATCCAGGTTCATTCTCCAGATGCCATGTAGTGAAAAAGAGACCAAACATGCAAGAAATTAAAAATGTGTCAAGAAAAGGGGAGGCAAGTGCTAGCAGTGGCTGAGAAGGAAGAGGGGGAGCTGTGGCCTTGTGCAGCTTAGGGTAAGATATTGCCTATTGCTGTTTGCTGACTCCTGCAAGGCAGCGTTAGCAGCCAGGAGCCCAGGGGATGGTCAGCCTGACTTCCTGCAGGCTCCCTGGGGACCTGGTGGAGTGCAGAGTGTGTGTGTCCCCTTGCCAACAGAAGAGGAGTCCCAGGGAAAGCAGCTGGAGCACCTGCCAGCTCCTACAAAGGCTCGAGCCAAGAGATTGTGTTTGATGGGGCGTGCAAAGAGGTTGCTGCCCTGCAAATGGCAAACACCAGTGTCCCTTGGGAGTGTCTTCAAAAGCTTTCAGAAGCTTTATAAGAGAGGACACATCCCTGTCCACTTGGCTGTAAAGCTTTTCTAGTATTTCACCCTTGCAGGGCTGACCATAATTGTGATAATTTTTCATTGATGGTCTGGGTGCATTGGTGCAAAGGCTGAAAAGATCCTGGTGAATGGAACTTGCCCTATATACATCAGCTCCTGGTGTTTGCAGACAGGCATCTTTGAGGAAAAACAGCTTGGAGAGTGATTTACAAACTGCTCCCAGCTTGCTCAGCATTCTGCTTTACGCTGTTTGATAGCTTTATATATATTTCATTGTGGCTGCTACCCACACATCTTTGACAGATACGAAGCCCTTAGTCTGACATATGGCTTCAGGGTATCTGGAGTCTAGGTATTAGAGTGAATAAAATTAAGCTGTGCCAGAAACAGAGATGTAGGGGAAAAGATGCCTTTACAGAAGGAAACAGACATATCCAGAGGGCTGATCAAACACTGAAAAATTATTGTGTGAAGCAGGCAATAAATTGTACAAGAACTCATGAACCAGGACTTGGGATTGAAATTATCTTTAGGAATAGCTAAAACAGAGGACAGTAAGACCAAGCCTAAAGCCCTGCAAGACATTTCTTCCTTTCTAATGCACAGTTGCACTGAATTGGCCAGCCAGCTGTTGGTTAGTTGGGGTTTTTTAATCTAGAGAAGACAGTTTTGAATCAAATTCAGATGTAGTATGCCTGGGACTGTAGCCAGTCAGTTCATACAGAATTCACTTCCTGGACTTATGGAGAGCAAGTTGGTTGTGCAGTTACAGTGCTAAGTGTATTTAGAAATCAGTGATGGCTTGGTTTATTATAATATCTTGGATATTATAATAGAAGATTTATGCTCTTTTTGCATGGCTGTGCAGACCTGAAGCATTCTCTCCTGCCCTGGCCAGCACAGACCAGCTGTGGAGTGACCCTTTCACCCACACTGCTTCTCTGCTCCTCTCTTATTGATTGTTGCAGGAACATTTCAGCATCACAGATAAGAAAGAAAAAGGGCTGTTAATGATCATATATCCATGTGTAACAGCAATGCATTCACCTCTGTAGAAGAGCTGTGCTAACATGAATGGTCTGGGATGGGATTCCTGCTTAGATTAGAGAAGGCTCCCATCGTGAGATTTACTAGTGGAGAATCTGTTTTTTTTTTTCAGCTGCATAACTGAGTTGCTTTGCCTTCTGAATAAAATTAACATTTTGTTAAATGCCAGGCAATCTAAAAACAGTATGGAGAGGGTTTTGCTAAGTTTTTGTTGCATTTTCTTTTTGTTTTTCTTTTCCATGATGTAGGTTAACAAAGATAATTTTGCTGTAAGTTTCAAGGCATTGACTGTTTTACTTAGTATGGCATGAAAATAAATGATTGGGTGTTCACTCAATTTTCATTAAAATAAGTTATTTTTTTGTCTCCTTCTTCAAAAAGAAATGATAGGAAGAGGAGGAGAAAGCTTAAAGGTGAGACTAATGCTATATAATATTGCTGAAATAATAGCCAGGACTCTGTGTGTGTGTGTGTATCTGTACTAAATTTTTATAAGCACAGATAAACTTAAACAAGAAAAGAGGAATTCCTTAGGATGACAAACTTATTTTGAGACTATTGCCAACTCTTGTATATCCCAGGGCATTAGTAAAACAGCAATATTTTCTGTGGCATTGCTGAACTGGAGATAAAGAGATGAGTTAATGTTTTCTTCAGGATGAAAAAGTAAATACTTAAGACGTGTAAAATGGCAAAAAGAGGGCATTTATATCACTCAGCCTCAGGGTAAAACACATAAGGTGTGATGTGATAGGGGTCACTAACCCCACTCTTTATTTTCAACTGTTTCCAAGTTTGATATTCAAGTCCAGAATCTGAGACAGGTAAATGCTGCTTGTTGGAAAAGAGAGAGTGAGCAGTGCCCAGATAATAACTGGTGCCATCTTTCCTAAATACTTACTTAAGAATTGATTGAATCAGCCCTGGCACCTTCTCCATTGACTAGAGAGAGTCACACAACTGGATTCAATAGGTGTTTAACTTGCAGATGCTTTAGTTGGATAAGATCAATAACATCAAATAATAGTTGCCAAAAGCTAAGAGGATACATCGTTCCTATTGGTACAAAATGGATATGAAGAAAGAGACAAATCACAAAATCTGATGTAATGTAATTTATGTGATGAAAAACAAAGAATGGAGTGAGAGTTATTACATGGCATAACACTTAAACATACAGAGCCAAAGGGACAAGCCATTGCTCCCCTGGCAACACACATCTTACACATACTGAGTTTCCTACTGCTGGAAAAAGTCAGCAGTGGGGTTGAACATTCAGTCCTGTGTTTGCTGTGATGTTTGCTCTCAGCAAAGAAAGGCAGTGATGGTGAGGAGGAAGATGATGAAGAGGAAGCTGGGGTTGCTGCTGCTAACCTTTCATAAGGATTGTCCTGGCCTCTGCCCACTCTGTTCTTCCATCTGTTGTCAGCAGGCCAATTGGAGGCAGCATCTCCTCTTCATTCTCTGCCATTTTTGCTATCTTTTGTAACTGAGTGAAAAGATCTCCCTCACTGAGACGACGGAAATTAATGACAACATCCAAAACAAAAAACTGCAAAAAAAATATAAAATGACAGAAGTCAGAAGATCAGTCAGAGGTGGGCTGGACCCTTTGTGGTCCAACATTTTGCTGTCCCCTGGGTAGGTGTTGAGATGTTCAAGTCTTGCCTGGAGAGCCAGGACTGCACGCAATGGAACACAAAACCACTGGGGAATGGCTCAGGGCTCACCCCTCCTGTGTTTTAACAGCAATGCAATGCCAGTTGCCATAGGGGACTTACATTGTGTGTTGGGCTCAAATAAAATATTTGAACAAGCTTAAAAAACCACTTGGACAGATAAAATCAGGCAGTATGTAAGTAATTTTCGTGGTATTGTTTATTTAGATATAACACAGAGAATCTAGAAAATTTCCTGCACTTCCTGGAAAAGCAGAAAGCACTTCACTGTAACCTACCTCCTCATTCTAAGAGTGCCTGCAGGCCTGGCTCCAGTACTGAAAATAGTCAAGCTGTGCCCAGGAAACAGACTCTGCTGCTCCCTGGTAATCACTGGTTGGGGCAGAGTCACTCTAACACTTCAGTATTTCTGTCTGCACCTGTGCTAAGTTCTTCAGGCATAGCTTAGGGCCCCTACCTGGTGTCTGTGCCATGCACAGGTGTGATGGTGGTACAGTTAACCATGAACTGTGTGGCAATGCTTGACTGTCAAGAGAAGAGCATTCCCAGCAAATGCACTCTAATAGGATTCTTTTTTATCTGTGGTTTCATCTCTGTTTATTAAACATTTTTGTTTGAAAGAGAAAGCAAATGAATTCTGCCACATTCCTCCTTTCTGCATCACTGTACTTGGAACATAATGTGGGCCAAGGAGAAAAATGCTGCAGAAGCATCTTTTGGAAATATCAACTGCAAACGCTTGGTAAGAAGTGAGTTCATACGTAGCACACTAATTGCATTTCTGAGCAGAGATTAGGTTAGGCTCTTCTGGAGTGAATTTAAGCAAATTAAGAAATATAGAAAGGTATGAAAAAAAAGAAAATGAATTTACCTGATTGTTACAAGCAACAATGATGTGCTCTGGTTCTGGCATAACATTGCTTTTCTGGGCCACGAGGGTATCTTTGGTACATCCTGGAAGACGATAGGAAGAAAAGAGTCCATAGTATTGCTTCATACAGAGAGGATGACCAGACAGCTGTCCACGAGAAAAATCAGGAGGTAAAGCATGGCTGCAGAGAAGAAGAAAAACAAAGCCAGAGGAAAAGAGGGGAGAGAGACAGAAAGGAAAAGAAATCTAATCTGTCCTTTGTTCTGTTACAATTAGATCAGGTATAACACAAATTGAATAATAAAATGAGATTACAGTATAAGGGAAATAGATGAATTCCCATACCAAAGTTAAATACATCATTCCTGGCAGCTTCATGCATATTCATTAAGCAACTGCATTATCATCTAGTGGAATTGGAAATAGCAGGTCACAAGCAGCTTTGCAATATGTGTAGGAAGCCTGCCTAGATGGGACCCAAGAAACTTCCCAGCACAACAGCTGGGAAAGACCAGCCTCAAAGAAAGGTACTGATTAAATTCCCTGTAAATCACAGCAGAACTGTACTGTGATGACTGGTTAGAGAGTGTGTGACAGGGCCTTGCCTGACAAACAGGAATGACTTGGGCAATACAGTGGGAATTTCTGTTTTCCACAGGTCCTGGCTTTTGTGCTAATTTTTACCTAGACCTATGGAGTAATACGTGCTGAAAAACTTTTTCTTTTTTTTATGATTGGAAGGTAGGTGAAACCAGCATCTCTTAAAAGGCTTTTTTAGTTGCCAGGGAAAAAAACCCAATTATCACAGTCTCAATTATGATTATGGATTATAAAATACTCCACTGACACTGCAGCAGGAAATAATGGTGCTGCTGGTCAGGAAAGGCTGCAGAGACCACAGGAGGAAGAAGATCTTACAGTGCAGAGATTTTCTTTCTACAAAAGAGGACTAAGCTTGCAACTTGTCAGACAGGGGCAGGGGTGGAGAGGTGCAATACAGCCCAGCTTTGCACTGAGAGCAGCCTTGAATAGAAGCCCTGTGGGTACTCAAGCTCTCCTTCCAAGCTACTTACGTGTCCAGTAAAGCTTTGTAGTCCTGCACTCCCGAAATGAGATTGGCGGCAAACCTGCAAGAGAAGTGACATCAGTCTTTTGTCATTTGGCTGTTTCTGGGAGACAGAGGAAAGCCTCAATGATTGATGACACAGCATAAGGAGAAAAAAAGTCTTCTGGCTTGGCAAGAAGAGCTCCCTGCCCCCACCAAAACCTGAATTAATTCATGTCAAAAGAAATATGAAATCCTAGACAGTCCCTTCAAAGGGTTAAACAGAGCACTGCAGGAAGAAGCCTGAAAATGCTTATTTAGAGAATGGGAACAGAGACTGAATATTTAATAGAATCCTCACATGGGTTTCAATATCAATACTCATAACCTGTCCAGTACTAGAGTACTTCCTGTCCTAAGCAGATACTCTTTTTGCAGAGCTGTGGGACAGGTGTATTATTTCCTGACATTGTCTGCTTGCACTGTGTCAGAATGGGAGGCTCTGAGAAAAATATTTCCTTGTTAAAGCATGTGCATTAGAAAATGCAAGGAGGTTTTTTTGAAAGCTGTGTGCACAATAAATTTAGTGAGTAATGAATGGAAGCATTTATAGTTATGTTTAAAGTAAAGTAAAAAGATGCATTAGCTGTCTATGCAAAATGTTAAAATAATGCATATTGGTTTCAAGGTTCTGGCTGTTTTATAACAGCATAAATTCATATGCAGTTAATTATTTCAGTAATGAGCAGCTAGAAAGTGCTAAAAAGCAAAGAGGAAAATTGCACTATATGAAGGTAGATTTTTTTACTGTTTTAAAAGGAAGAATGTTTTGGCAAAGGCTGAAGAATGGAATCCTGTTTTAAGGGTGTCTGGAGAGGTATATTCTGTGCTTGGCTACATGCTTACCTTCTTACTTTTTAAATTACAGTAATTGCCCACTACAGCTCAAAGCAGAAATATCAGTTCAGGGCTGGGACTGATGGGCCTGAAGGAAGCAGTGTTCTTGGGGAAGAATGATTTCTGAATTCTTATTCTTAGGTCCCCTGTGTTTCTGGTGCCCTTTTGTGCATCTGAGAGGAACAATTTAATGCCAGTGTGGCCTTTCCAGTTTGCAGGGTGGCTACGAGTCATGGCAAAGCCAAGCTAAAGATTATTTTCCTTAAAACTATGTGTCAGAAATTAGTATTTATTCTTTTTCATCACAAAGTGATTTACTTAAATCACATACAGTAAAAAGCTCCATAAATATTCCTTAAAAATATAAATCCCATGGCTTTTTTTTTCATGCAATAAACTTAATAGTAACGACATCTTTCTTTCTGAATATCAGTATGAGTTATCCCAGAAACACTGCCCTCAGTCAGCAAGCCTCATAGGAAATCACTTTAATGGCTACAGCCCTTATTTTTTAATGAAAGCTGATTGTCTTCTTTTTTGCAAAAGCTGTACATTTGAAATATCCTTTCATTTGGCAAAAGCTGCAAAGTCGTGATACATTACCTCAGCTGGTCATTTGTGTCCTTGAAAGACTGAGGAGCAAAGATAATTGCAGGACTGGAATTGACTGGAAGAGGCAGGCGGTTGTTGAGGTACATGTCGTCCAGCCAGTAGTTAAACACCTGGAGGAAGGGGACACAACATCTTAAAGCTGCCAAGAGCACACACGAAAACAGTCTGGAGGTGAAGGGACAGTGCCTGGTGTTCCTGGTGTCAGCCACAGGCTCTGATTAATGGAGCTGCTGAGCGTTTTCAGTCTGGGCTCTGTGACCTCAGCTCAGCACAAGTTCAGCTGCAATTCCATAATCTTATTTCTCAATAAATGGCAATTTACAGTGCGTTCCATCAAAAACTAAACAAGCTCCAGATTGGGGGTGCTTTGAGTATTTTGTTGTTTGCTTCTCTCTACAAGCTGAAAATGTTTGAATATGACAAGTTAACTCTTGCACAGCAATTAGAATATATTTAAGAGAGGGCCAGGGTTTTATTAGTGATGCCTTTTCAAGTATTTGTCAGTAATGCCAAGATGCTCCATTGCCAGCCATCAGATATTGTCCTGTAGCAAGCCAGAATTTCCCAAGCCTAATGGTTCAGTCCTGCAGAGAGTGTCATTGGGACAGGACTCCTGGAGAATTCCCTTTGTGTCCACCGACACAAATGCAGATTGCTGATTCTTGACCCAGACAGACACACATTAAATATCTGACCATTTTTACTGAAAACACAGATGAACGGTAACTGTGTTCCTTTATGTCTGAGCAGAGATTGAAGAATCATTATTTGGAAAATGGAGGTTTTCATAAAAAGATCAAATGGTCTTTCTGAGAGGGCAGGCTTTGCATATGGTAACTATAAACAACAAAAAAATTATGCAAAAATAATCACAAATGCATGCATCAGTTGAAAAAGTTTTCCTCTGAGATATTTCATTGCTGTTGGAACAGATGCTTCCCCCACAGTCTCTGGAGTCTTCAGGGGAACATACTAGAGATATACTCCTGGCATGGTAAATTCTAAATATAACCATTTCTAATTTACCTTAAGAATCAGATATTTATTTTAATAACCACAATTTAAAACTGTCCCAATTTCAGAAAATGCTTATGCATCCTTCCTCTGTAATTTTCATGCTATAGGTGTTCGAATGAGCAGTTGTCTTTTGGAATATTATTTCCCATCAGGAACACTATTTGAATGCTGGTTAGTTTAGCCACCATGAGTTACAATATGAAAACAAGACTGGGCAGCATTTTGTTCAGAAATTAGGCATTACTTTTAAAATGAAAGCACTGACAGCACTGTAGCCTTTTCCCTCTGACTGTAGCAGCAATTCGATGGAGGTTTTTCATGCGTCACACAAAAGGGAGAACTACAATTCACTGACATCAGTAATGAGCCTGCAGGATTTCACTGAACCCACAAAATCATTTTCCTTCTTGGGATGGAAGGACTTCAATAAAACTCTAATTTTTCAGCTGTCCTATTCTAACACGGTTAACAAAGGCAGGATGAACTGCAACTTTGTGGAATGGTAAAATCTACTTTTTCTGTGGCTTACCTAATTTTCCTGCCTTGGGAAGCAAAAAGCTGAACTTTTATAAAGGCAGAGGTCTCAGTATGGTCTGTGTGATAGATGTACATGTATATACATGGATGTGCATATTTGGCAAAGTAACTACTTCAGGGGAACTACACTGGTATAGCATGACAATGAATGGCAAACAATAGTTCAATTTTAAAAGACTAATTCCTATAATGAAGTATTCCATTCCAGAAGAATTGGAGTGGATTAGAACTTTGGGTAGGTGGCTGTGCAAGGCACTTTTAAAGCCCTATCAGAAAGTATTTTGCATTCTAATAAAAATTCTAAGTCCTGTTATTTAAGGCAAAGGAAGAAATTACATCCAAAAGGTGTGTTTCCTACAGGTGCTGTGACACTTCTGTGCATGAACCTGACTTGAATGAATGTCCTCATTAATGTCAACAATCTGTTGATCTGAAAACATAATACTGACATGGGTTTTGATATAATTTTAAAAATCTAGCCCATTATGTCTGTAAAGTTCCTTTGTCAAAATGACCTCTGTTTGCATTGACCTGCTGAAAGAAAACAGTGATTTCACAGAGAACATCAGAAAGAACTTGTAAATAAACATCATTCAACAAAGCAATTATTTTTCCACTGCATTTCCTTACCCAGTTTGCTGTCTTTTCACTTCTTTCCTCAAGCATTTTTTGCAAGGATTCCCCCAGGCCTCCTGCAATTCCAAATTTCTCCACAATGGCCTTGGTCTTTTTAAATTGCTCCTCTGGCACCAAGTGTTTCATGCTCTGTAGGTACATCCCTAAGGTCTGCTGCAGTGGTGGAACTGGAAGTTTTGGCACTTCCTAGTTGTTAAACAGAAATATATATTAGTGAGTAATTCGACTTGTTTCCAATCTGTCCTCTTTTTTTTTTTTTTTTCTTATTTTTTTTATTTTGTTGCTGATTAATATGTTACATCCCATTAAAATTAAATTATTCTGTTTTAGCAGTTGACAGGCCTGATTAATACAAATGTATCTGTTTGTACATATATAGAGCAAGGGATTAGTGGAAAATTATCAAGGACAGTATTCCTTGGTAAAAATTCTAGAAATCCTAGGACAAAGAGGTGTGATGCAAGCAAATACCCTGAGCTAAACTCTAGGAAATCTGCAAACACATTATGAAATAATAGACTAATATCTAAAGGTATTTCATTGGTAAAGAAGTGCATTTAGTTTGTGATTAGTAAAACCATGGGTTAATACTTGTCTGATTGGTAATGTGAATGATTATAAAATGATAGAAGTAGAAAACATGCAGGTCTACCAGTTTATTAGTACTAATTAGGTACAATCCTTAATAACCTTCTATTTTGCCCAGCCAAATCTCTGCTGTCAGTCAGTCTGGAACCCCCCTGGAAGGCCTGATAAAACATTTCCATTCATACTTCCTTTCTCCTTACCCTCTTTGGAGCAATAGTATCTGGGAGGAAAAGAGTTCCATGCTGTCCATGCAATTAAGTTTCCTTTGTTTTTTAATGTAGAATTAACCAAGTGAAGTGTAATTAGTCATTTAAAAGCCAGAGCAATTATGGGGGCGGTGGGAAAATCAAGCGAAGAGGTAATTCATGAAAGACTGGGAAATTGCAAGAGGCTGTGATGCTCTGAGTATGGTTCCTCAGAGAGGGAGCTGCATCTCCTAGTTGGGAATTGGTCATCTAATGCTTGTCCATTAGTGATTAGTGTAGGCCATAAACTTTTGGAGCCTTTATTGTTCTAATTTGATTTTTGCCCATCTCCTAAAGCAGGCAACGTTCAGATTTTTTTTTTTTTTTTTTTTTTTTTTTTTCTAGCTCTTGCTGTAATGGACATTAATTTTAGTAGGATTGCAGGCCACAGTGTGATTTTGGGTGGAAGAAAGGATTAGCAGTTCCCTGTCCCACCTGCTGCTCAGAGTTAGTCCAGGGCAAGCAGGGAGGGAGGGTATGAACAGTAGGCAGGGACTGGGTGTCCTCTGAGCTCAGACACCAGCTCTGCCTTTTGACATCCACAGAAAAGTCAGTGCTGCCTAATGTTCCCTATCTAGAAACCAGACATTTTAGATACTCATGAAAAGTGCCATAAGATTACCTGTTATTCATGGAAATGCAAATCCAATTTAGCCTGTAATACACTCAGAAATTAAAGAATGGTAATTCTACAGTTCCAAGCTATGTTTAGTCAAGACACATTTCTTCTGTCATTGATTTATTGGCTATTGGAAACAGATGTGCTAACTAGTATTTCTTTTTGATACCTGGCTTTGGCCCTGTCTTTCTGGGTAGCTTCCTGTGCAGTTCGTGACTCTGCTTAAAAAAAAAAACATTCTGGAGGCTGAATATTGACAGGCATACACAGCCAGCACCTTCTAAAGCAGCTTGAAAATTAATCATATGTGATAGTTTGATAGTGCTGTACTAGCATGAATAATTTCATGCCATCTCTGGCTTTGTAGTATAAAAATATTTGTTGCAGAATAATATTTAATTTACTGTAATCCTTCAGAGGATGTTGGGAGAAAGAGTTTATTTGGATATGAGAAGCACTAGTATTAGATCAAAGTTTCTGGCTATAAACCTTTGCAGGATAACTGGAATTCCCTGAAATGAAGAAACTGGCTCTAGAACAGAGCTTGAGTTACAGTTATGATATTAATTTACAGAATTAAAAGTTGTTAAGTCATCTTCTTTTCTTCCTTTTTACTTTTCTGGGAAGAGTTACTTACTCTCTCATTTTTACTGCATGTATCTTTCTCGTTCTTCTGCATGTTCTTTTCTAGGTCAGGCATTCCTGCATTTCTTTTGGTTGAGGACAGAAATTGAAGTCACTCGGGGGCACTTATGGAGCCTGATGCCTCAGTTCTGGAAACAGAAAAGATTTAAAGTCTTGTCAGTACCCATTATTTGTAACCAAAATGTATGAGGGGAGTATTCCCTGCACAAACACACACAGAGAAGCTTCAGAATGCAAACCTGAAGAGAAATAAAAGTACAACATTCAAAGTAGCTGAACTGAGCCCTGTGGAGATTGCTCTGACATTCTGTTTGTCTCATTTTGCTATAAATTTATTTATTCAGAATTATCTGATGCTCATAAAAGGTGCCCTCTCAGCGTGGTTTATTTTGTCACCGTAATTTACTTTGCAATTTATTGTGGCACAATCTGTGTGCTTTGTATTACTGTTACATGTCAGCTGGAGGAAAGAGGGGACTTTTCTTTGAATGCACTTATGTTGACACAGGAAATAGTAATGTTGCAGTTTTTCTATATTAGGATCTTATATTTCCCCCTTTTGCCATTTTATATGAAAGCACCACAGCCTTTAAATGTAGGTGCCAGTGCTTTGGGAGCACAGGTCTGGCCTGGGGAACCCTGTGCTGTACCCTGGTTTGAGCTGCTGTGTAGAGCAGTCTTTCCAAATAGCAAATACTTATCCAGGGAGACAGCTGAACCTGCCAAAAGTCACCAAAAATAATCTGTGACAGAGGAAATACTTTCACTCATGTCTCTCTGGTGTTGTGCTTATCCCAGTTTTCACTTCTAAAGATGCCTCAACTCCTTTCCTGTGAAGGAATAAACTGTCTGACACACACATTTCTTCTGTTTATACTAGTGACCACACCAAGCAATTGTCCTTTAATTATGACAGTACAGAAATACAGCTACAGCAGAGGGAATTTTTTGTGTTCAGTCAGGTCTTGATGGATTGGAGGTTTTTTTGTTCTCTTTTAATTTGCACTGTATGTATGCAAAATATAAAAGACAATGTGTTTGCTTTGTAGAAAATATTTTTTTTTCTGTAATCTTTGGAATTATTACATTCAGGGCACTGGAATTACTTCTAAAAGAGCTTTAAAGAACCATTTGGATTAAACTCTACAGTGTATGCAAGTGAGTTGAAGAGTTTTGTTTAGCAAGAGGCAGAGATGGCTGTGGATTTTTCCTCTCCTGAGGAATTAGTTTGGCTATTCCAGCCTTGCAGCCTCAGCATGCAATATGTATGTGGTCACTGACACCTTGTGTTGATCGTGTCCTCTCCCTGTCCTGCTCTGGCTGTCAGTGGGGCCATGTGCTGTGAAATAGGTTGTATAAGGTTGAGAGATGCCCCTGGGGCCCTGCAATGAGCCACGCAGCAAACTCATGTTGGTCTGTCATCTGCTCACAATTTCAACCCAGGTGAGAGATGATTTCCCTCATGGAAAGGCCACATTAACCCCCTGCACTGCTCTGCTCCCCCTGTGTGCTGCACAGGGCTCATCACTTGGCCATGCACTCTATTCCCAAAACACAGGTCCAAAGCACCTCAAACAATGCACCTCCTGTAACTCTTGGAAGACTCTTGGCTTGCCCACAGTCCTGCATTCAAATACAGAGCAACCATTTTATCTTTAGAGCCCCTCAAACTGTACTCCCTTACAGGAAAAATCCTGCTGGTATTATTTTTTGCTGGGACTTTTGTTCTTCTTTCCTTTTTTTTTTTTTTAATTTTTTTTTTTAGTCAAACTGCAATATGGTGTCACGCTGACTAAAAGCCTATATTGGCTCAATGTCTCTGGGAAGTGCTGGTACTAACACCCCTGCATATCTGTAAAAACAGTGTGATAAAGAGTTTGGTTTGGAGGTGGTAGCCTGAACTGTGCTTTTCTCTGTTGCAGGGATGAAGGGATGCTTTGTCTCTGGTTCAAGTGCTGACAGATTAGCATCACACCCAATCCTGCATTTGCTTAATAAAGGACGAGAAAAACTGACACGGGAGAAAATCCTGCAGAAATTCAAGATGACTTCAAAGTTGCTCACCAGAAAGCCTTGAGGTACATTGTCAAAGTTATTAGGCAAAAAAAAAAAAGAAGAAAATATAATCCTAGCTGTTTTTATTTACAGCTGGCTTAGCTGGAGCACCA
Source organism: Zosterops lateralis (assembly GCF_965231275.1). Lineage (NCBI taxonomy): Eukaryota > Metazoa > Chordata > Aves > Passeriformes > Zosteropidae > Zosterops > Zosterops lateralis. The sequence continues at coordinate 2,305,967 of NC_139768.1, forward strand.
GGGTGAGCAGCTTAGCACAGTGGATGGGAGCCACAGCAGCCTGGAGAGCCGGGTGGCCTTCCCCACAGCTCAAAGCAGCAACTCAAATCCACACAACAAAAGGCACTGATCTCTCCTAGCAGAGAGCAGAGAAGGACTAAAATAAGCCCATGTGCTTATACTCGAGTTCTCCTGACATGGTGAACTTGGGAGGCGGCTCGCAGTGTGTGGTGCTGTCGGGGCAATGCATTCAGTCCCCATCCATCCATTCATCCTCACTCTCAGTGTTATCAGGATAAGCTTAAAGTTGTCAGGAGTCTGTGTTTGAGGTTCAGAGGGATGTGTGCGCTGTCAGGAATAGGGTGTGAAGCCGAGGAGCCGCCCTGTCACCGGGCTGAGCTCCCTGCGGGCCGTGGGAGCGCTGGACCCGTCGGGGAGCGCTCCCGACACCTTCCCAAGGCTCAGCCCCGAAGGGGAGCCCTTTCCCTGCCCAACCGCCCATCGCGGGGGGACCCTCGGGCGGCTCCGGGGGCGCCGCCTGACCCAACGAGTTTGGAGAAGGGAACTCCGCTCTGTGGGACCCCCCGACCCGTCCCCAGGCTCTCCCTGTCCTCAGGCTGTCCCCAGGCTCTCCCCATCCCCAGGCTGTCCCCAGGCTCTCCCCATCCCCAGGCTGTCCCCAGGCTGTCCCCGTCCCCAGGCTCTCCCTCAGCCCCATGCTCTCCCCGTCCCCAGGCTGTCCCCTGCCTCAGGCTCTCCCTGTCTCCATCCCCAGGCTGTCCCCGCCCCCAGGCTCTCCCTGTCTCCATCCCCAGGCTGTCCCCAGGCTGTCCCCAGGCTCTCCCGGCCCCAGACTCTCCCTCAGCCGCGCCGTCGTGGCAGCGGCAGGCGCGGGCCCCTCAGCGCTCCCTCCCGCCCGTACCTGCCCGTCGGGGATCTCCGGAGCGGCCGCCGGGAGCGCTCTGAGCCTCTGTCCAAGGTACCTCCGCCTCCTCCGCCGCCGGGTCCCCTCTGGGTGCGGGCGTGCGGGGCGGGCGGCTCAACCCCACCGCCGCTGGCTCCTCCCCGCCCCGCACGGCCCGGCCCGGCCCGGCCCGGCCCCGCCGCCCCTCCCGCTGCGCGCAACAGGCGCCGCTCCCCGCCCGCGGCCGCTGGTAACGGCGGCGGCTCGCCCCGAGTCCCCCGAGGGCGGCGGGCGGGGACAGCCGGGCTCAGGGCGCTCTCGAGGCCGGGGGGATGAGCCTCGGCAGCGGCACGGGCAGCCCCGGGGGGTTACAGAGCTCTCAGACCCGCGGGGATGTCGCCAGAGTCGAGTGGGGCGTTTGCGGCTCCTGAAAGCTCCGGTGGAGAACGGGGCGGGCGGGGATGCCGGGGAGGGAGGGAGGGAAACCGCGATGGGGCTGCAGAGATCCCGGGAGGTGCCGTGGGGAGCTGCAGAATCGGCCTGGAGTTTTGCTTTTTTTTGACACAAAGATGCGGTTTTAGGGACGCAGGTCTCACCTCCCGCCGTCGCTCCTCCGTGAACAGCCGTGCCAAAGAGCCATCCATCCATCCATCCATCCATCCATCCATCCATCCATCCATCCCTCCATCCATCCCTCCATCCATCCATCCATCCCTTGTCTTCGGGAGTTTTGCAGAGCCCAAATCCTCCCGGAGGGGTGAGAGCCCTTCAAGGTGCTTGTAAAATGTCTTTTTTCCTCCTCTCTTTTATATAAAATAATTTATTTTGTTTTCTAATAGGTTAAGAATTTAAAACAAAACGATTTTGGTTTATTTTAAGGGAGTTTTGCAGGGGAAATGGTGCGGTCTGGTTCCCTTGTGAGTGGATCGAAGGTTTTCACTGTTTACAAATGTTTGAAAGAAGCGTTTCACCCGTCTTTTGTTTTTTGTTTAATCCCTGTCGGGTCATTGAGGCGGGTGCCTTTTAATTGGGGCAGCGTTTAGCACTGAGAAAGGCACCTTCCTCTATTGTATCTCTTAACTGCTGGTGGTGTCATTTTTGAAATATTATAAAATTGAAATTCGCGATTGTGGGGAATTAAAATCAAATCCGCACGGGAATTCCAGGAGCTGTTTTTAACACAATGTTTGCTCAGCCCCGTTGTGTGGTGAAGAATGAATGAATGAGAACATTTTGTGCTGGGGTTTTATCCTGTGCCATTCTGGTACACAGTGAGGATTGTGCTCTGGGGAATTGTGACTTTGGGGGTTACACTGAGCACAACCACCTCCTTCCCCCAGGCAGCCCTCAAAAACAAAACAAAAGACAATCAATCCCCTTCAATTCTGTTTATTCAGATCGTATTATTCTTGTAACTTGGACTTCAACATAATACAGCATATTGCACTTACCGGAGAGCAGCACAAGAGAGAGAAAAAAAAAAAGGTACAATACTTCAGTTTATTCCCAAGGAAGAATAAAATGAGACAGCTGTTGCTCTTCTTAAATATATGAAACCAACTGAAAGTCCGAGTATATGTACACAAGATTTACTAAGTCCCTGAATACACCGTTTGGAATTTTACGCATACTTTTTTTGCTTTTCTTGTAATTTTTTACAGAGATATACAGTATATCACACACAGTTTCAGTTTGAGAACACTCTGCACAATTAGACCCCCAGCTACAAGGCTGATGGGGTTTTTTTTGTTTTCTTTTTGGTGTGTTTTCTTTTGTTTTTGAAGATCCCCTCAGATTTCTGCTAATAATTTTTTTTCTCCAATAATTTTTTTTCAGTATCGTCTCCCATTTCCCACTCCCTCCACCTTGCCAGAATGCTGAGGGGAAAATACGGATTAAAAGTAAGTCTAGAAGAAAGCCATTACATCATGACAAAGGTTAAAGTGTAGATATTGCACATCAGTACAGAAACATAATGCAGTAACATTTTCATCCCCCTGCTTTGCCTCTCTCCCTGTGTCTGGGCCACATGGGGGGAACCTAACTGTACTCATAGTCTGATGAGTCCTCCTCAGACATCCCTTTCAGGTCTCTGTGGTAAGAGCCCGTGCCATTCAACGCAGTAACATTTTCATCCCCCTGCTTTGCCTCTGTCCCACACGCCTCTCCTTGCTCCTGGGCCACATGGAGGGAACCTAACTGTACTCATAGTCTGATGAGTCCTCCTCAGACACCCCTTTCAGGTCTCTGTGGTAAGAGCCCATTCCATTCTCATCCATCTCTCCCCCTGGCTGGAGGCTTTTCCCCGTTCCTTTGCGCTCCTCCATTCTGATGGTGTCGTAGAGTCCCTTAGGTCCTTCTTCAAGCAGGATGTTCCTCTCCGAGTGAGAGGGTTTCATTTGGCAGACGTTTTTGAGAAAGAGCAGGACGGGGGCGTAGAGCACGTTGGCCAACCCCATGCCCAGGTTGAGCTGCGCGAAGCCCATGGTGTGCACGATCTGGCCGGCCACGATGGGCCCCAGGGCGTAGGCCACGCAGTAGGAGATGTCGGCGATGGCGTAGACGCTGCCGTAGACGGAGACGTGCCGCACGTCCACCAGGAACGCCAGCGTGGGCAGCAGGGCCGTGTCCACCAGCGCGATGCCGAAGCAGATGCCGCACAGGGGGACGATGACCTGCCCGAAATTCCTGCAGGCCGGCACCAGGCAGGAGCTGGCGCCGATGATGGCCATGCCCAGGGCCCCGTAAAACCACTGCAGGTGCGGGTAGGCGGCGGCCAGGCGCACCGTGACGTACACGCCCAGCACGTGGGGGAAGAAGGCGGGCAGCCAGGTGAGGCCCACCTCCCACTCGCTGGCCCCCATGGAATCCTTCATCCAGTTGGCGATGGTGGGCTCCAGGAAGGCCAGCGGGATGTTGCAGGTGGCCAGCGCCCCCGCCACCACGGCGATGTAGGGGTCGATCATGAGGCGGTGTATGGGGGTGCCCACGGGCATGTTGGCCCGAGCCCCGGTGCCCCCGGGCGGCGCCAGGAGCAGCAGCAGGAGCCCGTCCAGGACGCAGACGCAGGCCAGCACTAGGAAAGGCACCCGCTTGCCCGCGAACTCGTAGAGGACGCCGCCGAAGGGGGGGGCGGCCAGGCTGCCGAAGGAGATGCAGGCCAGCGCCGTGCCCAGGGCGCGGCTCCGCGCCGGCTCCTCGGGGTAGCGGTCCGCGATCAGCGCGATGCCCGCCGTGTCGGCGAAGGCAGAGCCCAGCCCCTGCAGGCTCCGCGCCGCGAACAGGGTCGCGTAGTTCTCGGCGAAGGCGAAGGTGGCGGTGGAGAGGAACATGACGGCCAGCCCGGCCAGCAGCGGCGCCTCGTAACCCACGCGGTCGATGAGGGTGCCGCTCAGGGGGTTCACCAGCAGCTGCAGGATGGCTTTGGAGGCGAACAGCACCCCGATCTGCACGTCCTCGTTGTCCCCCGAGGCCGGCGGGTACCGCGCGGGCAGAAGGCTCCGGTTGCCGCCGCCGCCGCTCCCGTTGCCCCCCGCGGGCGCGGACGGGCCGGCGGCTCCCCCGCCCCGCATGGCCGCGATGTAGTCGGGGATGATGGGCACGATGACCATGTAGAGCATGTTGTCCAGCAGCAGCGCCACGCACACCACCACCAGCAGCAGCCGCCGCTGCCGCCGCGCCTCCCCCATGGCCGTGCCCAGCTGCCGCCGCCGCTCGCCCACCGCCTCCGACAGGCGCTCCGCGGCCCCCCGCGCCCGGCCCGCGGCCCCCGCCTCCGACATGGCCCCTCAGCTCCTCCTGTGCCGCCCCGCCGCCCGCATGGGGCAGGGGGGGGCGGCCCCGCCGCCTGTGCCGCCCGAGCCGCCGGCGCCGCTCACCTCCGGGCGGCCGTCAGCCCGCGCCGCCGCTGCCAGGCGGCTCCCGGGGGCCGCTCCTCCATCACCACACTAATAAACGCCGCTGCACCGAAACCCCACCCGCCCCCGCCGCTCGCTCGCCCGCCCGCCCTCCGTGCCCCGCCCCGCTGCACCGAGATGGGGATGGGAGCTCTGCCCAGCCCTGCCTAACCCAGCCCAGCCCAGCCCAGCCCAGCCCGGCCCAGCCCAGCCCAGCCCAGCCCTGCCCGCGCCCTGAGGGGCTGTGCCTGAGGGGTGGGGGGCGGCGGGAACGCGGTGCCGCCCCCGGGGCGGGGGCCCGACGGCAGCTCTGCCCGGCCCGACGGCTCGGCTGGTCGCTGGAAGCGAGCTTGGTTCCACCGCAGCCTCCCGGAGCTCTCCGGTGCTTCTCTCTGGGCCGGGGCGATGTGTGCTCGCCCGTGTCCCCCCCGTGTCCCCGCTGCCCCAGCGGAGCCCGGCGGGTACGGGCTGTGCCGCTCTGCCGCCGCCGTCTGACCCCAGAGATGCTCCGGGCTGCCCGCGGGCAGGGAAGGGTGTGAGGGCGTTCCGGGGGATCTGGGCTATTCAAGAACGGGGCTGAGCTTTGCCCCACCTCAGGAGGGGCGTGAGATCGTGGGAGTTTAATCGGAAATCATACAGCAACACAGTAACTATTTTCCCGCATGGGAGCGTGTTACCAGCGCTCTGACAAACGCCAGGGAAATAATCCTCAAGCACGGTTTTTGTGCCCGCGATTTGTCGGGCCGGTGCAGCAGCTGGAGGAGCTGTGGAGACTCGCTCGGTGCAGGGAATTGGGAATTTGCAGAGGTGTTGGGAATCACTTCTCAGCACAAAGCAGCATTTCATTGCTCCTGTAGCAGAAATGACGTGTGGGCTGGTCCAGGGAGCATCTCTGCAGAAGGCTGTGTGGAATGATCCCATCTCCCAGCCCAGCGATTGTGGAGTTCGGGCGACTTCATTTGCTTGCGTGGCCGGGCTTCCACAGCTGAGAGGGAGGTGATTTATCTGTCAGTCGCTGTGTCTTGCTCTTGTTGTGAGAAAACATTCTGGATGGCCAGAAAGACTTTAAGATGGATCCCTGCATGGAGTAGCATACAGATCTGATTGTGCTTACACAGGAGTGGAACCTCAGAGCATATTTAAAATAACAATACCCCCAGACATCCATATTGTTGTTATTCATTTATTACATCTACTGTAAAACTGCAGAAATGCACCACTGACAGTCGGGACCTGGGGCTCTAAATAAGCTGTTATCCTGAATGCTTCACAAACTAATTTCAAGGTGTAGGAGAAAAGTGTCTGAAGGAATAGAAGAGTCTGACTAGAAGGGCACTGAGCTAAAAGCCAAGCTACACTTGGCTGCATGATGTCAAGATACTTGTCACTTATGAGAGACTGGTTTGGTTGGGGAAAAAAAAGAAATCAAACCAAACACCACAAAGTCCATCTTCCTCTGATTCCTCTAAAAGACCCTGGCGTAGCTTCTTGAGAACATATTTCTGCACAGGACTGTGAGTGTGGGAGGAGCAGGTACCCAGATGATGAGGAGATGGCTGAAGGATGCACCTCCTGTTTAGGATGGATATCACGTTTGCAGTTGGCAGTAATGGGTTGGGGGCAGATATGACTTTGGATCGTTGCTGTGCTGCAGTCAGGAGTATTGGAATCTTGGCTCTCTCTTGATGAGGCACTTTATTTGATTAAAGTTTCCCTTTTAATCAGAGATATGGTCATTTCCCGTCTCTAAAATGGAATCTGGCTCTAGGGGTCATGTCTGGATAATAAAAGGACTGGTTCTCTTGTCTCGTGGGAATTGATATCGAATTTATTACCATCAAGAGAAAGCAGAATTATACTTGTAAAATGTTGCATAATAAATTTAGCTTCCTGAGTAAATCAAATCAGTGGATACCCTTATCTGCAAGAGATGCGTCATCGCTACGTGAGCTCCTTTGACTAGACAGAACTAATGGGGAGAAAATGTACCTTCAACTGTGGTCAAAGTTGATGGACCCACAGTAAATTAAAGTTAAAAAAAAAAGTCTCCCCTGGTGTTTGGCTTAGAAATTTATAATTATGTTTGGGAAGGGACTTTAAGGTGAAGTGAGATGACTTTTAAAATTTCGTGCTTTTATCCCAAAGGCCGGAGATGTGACAATTATTTAGTTTGAGAGGAGGAATGCAGAGGAGGTGATGCACTTCATTTGTCCTCCAGTGCAGAACATGCGGATTTGGAAAACCACTGGTAATGCCAAGGACATAGAGAATATTTTGGATCTGTGTAAAGACCAGAGATGACTGCACCAGGACTTTTATCACTTTCTTTGTTCTAGAGGCTGTAGATGAGGGAAAAGTAGCTCAGGAAGACTCTTTGGCAATGAAAAGGAATTTATTACTGAAACCTAAAAAGCCCATGGCCCAGAAAGAGAAATTATACTTAGGATCTTCAAGATTTCAGATAAAAAAAATCCTAGAAAATGCATAACATGTATGAGCATACAAACCTTCATGTCTGATGGTGGTATCAGTTCAATATGAGTATTGAATATATGAGTAAAGTGAAGTTTAGTATAACCAGTTTATCACATTTCTAACACTCACTTTAAAAAGGAAGACATACCTACATTGGGAATTTTGGAAAAATGAGAGAGGTTTCTCTCCAGACATCAAAATAAATATGTAAGTATTTAAACAGACAAAAATATTTGTGTACAGTCTGCTCTTGCTTGTTGTGCTACCTACTGAATTGATAGTTCTTGTGCTTTGAAATGACAGTTGTTTTTGATGCTATATCAGGGTGATTTTACAGAGAGAGAGGGAGAGAAGCAACAACTGCTGTGATGCACTCTGCTGTCAGGAATGGAGCTGAGTTAATTGTGCATCCTTAGGAGTCTTTTCTTTCACAGGAGAAAAAGTTTTGCTATGAGGTGTCCAAACACAATGAGTCAGAGAGTTAAGAGTCCTACAGGTCTGCAAAATATTAATACTCTTAATAGCCTCAGTACTTAATGTCTGCAATAGAGAGCTTGTCCTCTTCAGGATATGGCAATACCTTTTAGCACTTAGGTCTAAACTAAGTATGTGTTCCTTTTTTTGATTAAAAGACCTGCTAATCTGATTCTGCCAAATAGGAGCAGCTTACCTAGTTTGAGATGTTACAATCTTTAGAAGTGGGGTAGAGGAAAAGGGAATAGATAGAAGGTAAGGTCCATTTTCAGCAACTTAATTTCAAACGCATTTTATGCCGGAAATGGTGAGGCTGTCAAATGGCAGCCAATAAATAATTGTTGTGAATGCAATTATCAAGAAAACAACAGGTATTTTGCATTATCCATTAACATATTCCTGTGTCAGTAATAGCTGAGGTTTCTGCTCTTCCTATTGGGACACACAGTACAGACAGAATATGAAACACACAGAGGAGCTTTGTAGAGCAGAGGCAAGAGGGAGTCCTGCCATGAGGTGGCACTGGGCAGGGACATGCCAGGCAGGGCTTTTGATGCCCCTGCTCCTGCTTTGGGTTCCAGCTGGGCTTGTTGACAGTCCTGGCTGGACAAGCCTTAGCCCCTCCAACCACTGGTACCTTTAGGATTTGCAGGATGAGCCACCTGGCACAGCCTTCTGGGGAGACTGTGTGTCTTGTAACTCTGTCAAAATTTCTTGTGCCATACAGGTGTAATGTGGGATGGGCACTGTACATGAAAGTGTGCCCTTCCACTTCTGTAAAAGCTTTGTTTAATAAGCAAAACTGCTTTTTATTAATAGTTATCATACTTTGAGGAATAGTAAAATGATCTGGGTGGGGTTTTTTAATAAATGTTACACCCATACTTCATGCTGCTTCACTCTTTGGAAATAGTGCTTAGAGAGAAAGGAAAAATAGGTGAAGATAGGAAAAGTAAGAGAAAAAGCAATTCAGGGATTTGTGTCTAAGTTTATGTCAGTTCTAGCAATAATTGATGTTCTTAATAGTTGTAATAGACAGTTCTTCAGTTAGAGTTAAAAGGAAGCTAGTAAATGATGGTGTGTCTTCCAACTCTAAAAGTACAGGGTATTTTCTATGACAAAGTAATTTCTGAACATGTAAATTGCTCAGTGAAATGGAATTTCCAGTTTCCCTCTTGGAGAATACTTATCTGTCCAATAAAATTCAGGGTTTGAGTGATGGTCAGTCTATTTTTTTTCCTCTTCTTCATATCATTCAAACATTTGCTGTGTTAATCCCAGACTACATGAGGATGACAAATGGTGCCCATCTTTGAGATGCAAGAAGCAGCTGTAGAATCTGGGAAGATGTTGTTCCTCCCAGTGGCTTCTTCTCTTCCTGGTCCTTGAGCACCATTTTTGTCCTGTCATATCTTTCTCTGCTCTTTGGTGGAAGCCTGTCAAAATGTTCTCCAACCAACCACAAAAGTATATTTTTTTCCCGCAAAGTTATCCTGGTTTTCATCTTTTTAGTTGTAAAAATACAGAATCTGTCCTTGCTGCAAGATTCCTCAAGTTCATTTCTGATCCAAATTTGCAGGGAACAGGAGATGAAAAAATGTTTGGATGCTCCTGATTCTTAATGTCCTTCTCCACTAGTTACTCATCTCTGCTCACTTTTTGGGGCTTTGGTGCAGTCCAAATCAAATTCCTCATTGCTTAACAGCCTTTCAAAACTGTGATAGCAGGAAAGACACCTTCCACATGCTCACAAATAGTTTCTGGGGCTTTAAAAGTGGTGTCATATTGGCAATTTGCTTTGCTGACTGTTCAAATGTGCATTTCCATCATGCTGGACATTCTCTTCATGCTGACTACAGAAGAAAGATATATCAAAAAAACACTGTCAGATATTTTGGATTGGTAATCTGCAAAGGCATTCACTTGTCCAAAGCAGAATGAATTGAATAGGAATGTTTTACTTAAATGAGGAGGCAAATATCTTGGCAAATAATTAAATGTATGTTTGCAAGATATATTGTAAGTGACACATCCCAGTGACAGGATACAAGTCAGCTTGTATCTTCTAACTATTAAAGTAAAATTTCACTGTCAGGAAAAGCTCAGGCATCTGGCAATTTAATACCTTTCTGCAAAATTAATTCCAAGGAGAAAATTCTAAGTGTGAACTAGGCATTGGAGACAAACATAAAGTTGTAGTGGATCCTACTTTTCCATGTGACCTGAGGAAATCAGAAAAGAAGATAATTATTCATCTACATCTAATGCATCTATATATCTAAATCTTAGACATTTACTCAAGTGCATCTATTATGTGTTAGGTTTGTCTGTGGCAGTGTTTGCCACCAGACTTGCCCATCTCTTCCCAATGCGCTGTTTAGCTCATAAGAAGTTAGATAAAGCCAGTGGAGACTGAAGCCACCTTGAAGGTCCTCACAGGTGTGTGGGATTAATATTCACACAGATTTAGGAAGGGAAATCAAGGGTACATCATGCTCCTACCTCAGGAAGTTACCAGACTGATTCTCAGCCTGCTTGTCTGAGGCTGGTCTTGGCATGAGCTGGTGTCACTGTGAAGCTGCTGTTGGAGTGAAGGCTTGGAACTGGTTGACAGTAGAGGCAGAAGAGTGAAATTAGTGATTTTGTGGTGTTTTTTTGTCACTGGGAGTATCTGCTGAAGTCTCTGCTGCCACTGCAGCCTCAGAGCAGCATATGGTCCATATGTGGCCTTTGTCAGCTGGGGGCTTCTCTTTGCCAGGTACAAAGGGCAGTGACTGCTGCTGGTGCTTTTAAATCTATCAAAGCAGCCTTTGGTATTTTTGAATAAAGTTGAATAATAATCTGTAATTAATATTATATTTAATATTATGATAGACTTTTTTTTCCCCTTTTGCTTTCTGTTCGTGAACCGTCTGAAGGTACTTGTATAATTGTCTCTTGTTTGAAAATATTTTAAGTTGCCCTTAGAATGAAGGTTGTTCTCAGAGAATGAGGTGCCTGACATCAGAAATCTGTGCTGCACTGGCTCTCAGGGATGGAGCACCCCCTGTTGCTTCCCTGCTTGGGCTGGAAGCCCATGGAATAAGTGTCAGTGTCTCAGCTTGTCCATGTCTCTGCCCCCCAAACTGAGAAGATTAGATCATTAGTGGAATAAACTTCATAAAAAGTGGTGAGATTTGACAGCACATCTAGTAAGTTTGTATTCAGAAATTGTACTGAAAGCTCTCTGGAGGATTTGAAAATCCGGAGAGGTGAAGTCCATTTGCTACTAAAACCAAAGCAGGACCAACTGTAAAGATAGCAGGAGGAATATCTGGGAGAAACAGCTGAGAGAGCTCCTGCTCTGAGCCCTCTTGCTGGTGGGAAAATGCATGGGATTTGCTGTCAAAATGTGATGGGACTGGTGCTGTCCCAGTTGTAATCCCAAAGAATGCTTGGTTATGTAGGTTAGATTTCGAAGAAGAATTTCAGGTTTTTTAAGCAGTTTGGCACAGTGGGTGTGTGGGAGTTTTTTTGTTTCTTTGGAAATTTTTTTTTTTTGTTTCAGAAACACAAAATTATGGGGCAAGTTTTCTTTGACTTTCAGTTAGATGGTGGCACCTGCAGATGAACTTAATTCTTTTTTAATGTACCCAATTGTTTTAATTGTGAATATGGCAACAGAATGGAAAAACACTTTGGTTCTGTGGGGTATCAGAACCAAATTTTTTTTTTCCCAAAGCTTTGCAAATTTTTATTGGTACTGTTGAGAACTCTGTTTTTCAAGTCATAGCATATGAGCATTATGTATTCTGTGCATTTCATGACCTAAACTGTGTGTATGGAACAGAAGGCTGCTCTGTGCATGTCTCTGTACTATGTGCACATCCCTTGAGTAAAAGGGAAATGCAGGGAAAATACAGCAATGAGCTAAAGGATGTTGAACATACCCTGTGAAGGAAACTGATTCTAATTGGAGACAAATGAGGCTGCATTTGAAGGGAACTCTTTACCTCCTGACAAGATTTTAGGAATTCAGTGGGCTCCAGTAATTTCCTAACAGTGAACTTTTAAAGAGATTTTCCATTTCCTTGATTGCTGCTATATTTAAAGAAGATGGCACTTGAGAATTGAGAGCAGGATGCAGTGATCTTGCCTGACCCGTAACGCCAGTGGAAGCCACTATTCTTAGAGTGCTGTAATTCTGCTCTGGCTGGGAGGCTGCCTTTGATTTCAGGGCAAAAGGCTGGAGCTCCCATGTGGGAACCTGCTGTCCTGCATCTCTCACCGAGCGTGCATTAACTGGAGAGAGCAGGCAGCAGATTAACATCCCTAGAGCTGTCATAAATCCATCTGTGTATGCTTAAACAAGTTACATCAGCCTAATGGGAAAAGATGTGGTGAGACAATTAAAAGAATTAACCCAGAGCAGGGGGGGTCGATAGCAGGGAATAATCTGTTGCTGGAGTGTGACGGACCAGGCGCCGTGATAGTTCTGGCAGCCAGTCCCTGCAGAGCCCCAGTCTCTCTCATGGGAAGGCTGATGCATTTTCAGAGGATCTGGCAATGGGGCTCTGGGGTTTCCAAATGCTTGGAGGCTGATGAGGTTTAATTATTTTTATTATTAATTTTTATTGCTCTGAGGTAGAAAGAAAGCAGCTGTGTGTGAATGAGTTCACTTGCGTGTGTGTGTGTGTGTCAGAGCCTTCCTGCCAGTGGAATCAGAGCATAAGCAATAGGGGGCAATCAATTTTAGTGATTTAATACTGTCTAGGTAAGCTTTTCTTCTTACTTACTGACTCAAGAAGGTTGTCTTGTCCTGCAATGCTGTTCTTATGCTTTAGTGAGTTGCCTAAATTGAGCAGTGCAAATGGCTGCCAATGGAAACCAGAAACTCAGACTTCTAATTAGATTTAGTACAGTGGTCATTATGGTGAATTTAATTAAGAGAAAGGCAGGGGAGAGTCGCTAAAAAAAGACACAGGTTTGTTTCCTTTACTCCTCCCCACCTTGTGAAAAGTCAAATTGACAGTGCATATCTATCAGGCTTAGAGCACACACTGCAAGCTCCTATTCAAGTTCAAGGCAGTTTCACAGGGGTCTTTGAAAAATGAGCCTCTGTCTTCCCCAGCCAATACTCAGCACCTGAATCCAGCTCAGCCATGCCCTGTGTGAGTTAATGGAAACCTCTGCTCCTCCATTTCCCTTGAGTCTGCTTGTTGTTTCCCTGCAAGATTTCTTTTCCATGGGGCTACTTGTGCCTGGAAAACCATCAATGTAATGTACCTGGGATCAATGTAAATCTCCTCCTTTCCTGCCAGTTCAATGCAAAGAAAGTAAAACTGTGTGCTGAAACTCAGGGAGTTGTGAGAGTCTCTGTCACACAGGCATTTTTTAGAGAAAGGCAAGGAGTCAAGAAGAAATCAAGAGCTGGTGGAAAGGGGCACTTGCAGCATTTTGCTTGTGTACTTTCACCCTGGTGTTTTTTTTTTTTTTTTTTTTTTTTTTTTTTTTTTTTTTTTTTTTTTACTGTAGCTTTATCATCTTCAGGCAGAGAAACCTGTGCTTGCAAATCGTTTTCTTATTCACTTATGCCCAAGCAGCAGTGTGAAGTGTTACTGGGACCATAAGGGGCAGCATAAAAAGGTCATGGAATTCAAGGAGTTCTCTGCAAACCTCACCGTGTATCTCAGAGTGTGTGATGTTGACACTGTGAGTCCACCAGACCACCAAAGCCTGAAGAGTAAGGATAAAATGCTGGTGCTGTCTCCAAGAAATTAAGTTATTGTCTACCCAGCCTTTTGCTTGCTAAGTGTGTCTCTTGGCTCAAGGCAGATCAGGTAGTGCTGGGGCTGGCACTGCTGCATTACAGCAAAGCCAGCAGAGAGCAGCTGATGGTGCAGTGTCCTCATTGTCAGAGGAACATTGCAATGGGTGTTTGAGAGAGCTGCTCCTCCAGCTCCTGCATGCATGGCTGGATTTTTGTGTGGGTTGTGCTTAGTTTTTGGTGGACGTGCTGAAGAGGGTCAGGAGCAAAGAGAGGCTCTTGCTGGTCCAGGAGACCAGCAGCATGGAAAGGCTATTGGGAGATGCAAAAGGAGTGCTGACCCTAGTTGCTCTGCTTTCTGCTTGCTGTTTTGAAGCTTCCTGGCAGTGAGGTACCATGCAAGATAAACTTTGTGGCCATTTTTCAGTGTGCCAGTTGCATATATAATGGTTCTCAGTTGGGAAAGCCCACTAGGACAAGGCAGGGGTAAGGGTTGGAGCAAAGCTGGCATTTCCCCTCCCCTAGCAGCTATCCAGCTGCATCTTCTAGCACAATGCCTTTAGCAATCATCGAACTTTTGACCCGAGCCTCTGAAGTAATGCCAAGTATGTTTAGCACACATACAAATGAAGTGGAAATCATTATTGGCTTGCTCATGACCTGCTGAAAAATGGTTCCCCTCCGGGGGCTCTGTTTGCATTTCCCTCAGTCTCTCTGAGCACTCAATCTTTCAGCAGTTTCATGTGCTACAAACTGAGCGTCGCTGTGCTTTTGATTGGATCGACCTGCCACTGCCTGTTCACTCCAAACCTTTCCCTGCCTTGCGTTTCCTGAGGCAGCAGTAACAGGGCTCACACCTCAGCACCCCCCAGAACACACACCATGTTTATATTGTGTGTCCAGGTGTGGCTCAGGACCACATCCAGCTCATGTCATTCTGGGAGCTGATTTCAGCCCACCTTATCTGTCCTTCAACTACCAAGCCCCAGGAAAAGGAAATGCAGATTTGTAGGCTGTCAAGAGGCTCTGCTGATCCAGATGACTGGCAGCCCAAATGGCAAGGTTTCTTCCAACCCTGAATTTTTATTTCTCTGCTTTCCCTCTGCATGCATTTATTCATTTTGTCTGCGCTGCCACGAGGATTGACAAAGCTGATCTCTTCTTTAAATGTCCATCATTGGAGCCCCTTCTCTTCAAAACAAAGGAGCTTCCAAACACTCAGAAACCTCTGAATTATTTATCTGAAATACAGGAATAAAATGTATATTATTTTTATCTTTATTTTTTTTCCTAAGCAAAGCTACACATAAAGTTTGAGATAAGGTCAAAGCTCATTGAGAAAATTGCTACTTTTTCTGTGTAGATACAGAGTGATCCCAGCAACTGGATTGCTCCTTGCAAGAATCTCCTTTTGCATTTTCATGTAAATGATCACAGAAAGAAGGAAATCTTGTCACCTTATTCTGCATTACAGTTGAAATATCCTGAGTAGCTGATCTGTAGAAGGGAATACAGATGATCTTGTCCCTGATAAGTAACAGCTGTGTTAATTACCCGATACAGCCTCACCCCCATGAGTCACAGCTATATCCAGTAAAGATAATTGTGATAAAACTGAGTGGGTTTGCTGGTGAGGGGGAATCATGGAGCATCATCATGGAGGATCATGAAGAAGAAGGATCCTGGGGTGAGAGAATCACTGCTGTGAGGTCAGTCTGGGTGTGCAGTCAGAGCCTATTGTTGGAACCTGCAGTCACAGTCTAGCCAGGTAAAAGCCTGCAGTCGGAGTCTGTAAACTGATCCCTGCAGTCACAGTCTGGCTGGGTAAAAGCTGCAGTCACAGTCTGCATGCTGTTCCCTGCAGCCACAGTCTATCCAGGTAAAAGCTGCAGTCACAGTCTGCACACTGATCTCTGCAGTCAGGGTTTGCAAACTGATATTCTGTGGTCAGAGTTTAGCAGGAAATAACCAGCAATCAGAGGCTGCAAGGGAAACCTCCAGCAGAAGCTGCTGCAGCCAGAGTCAGTGATTGGTTGGGGTCAGGATGGCTGAGCTGTAAAGAGGGATAAACAAGAAGTCTGTGTCTCAGCTCATTTCTACCCACTAACAAGAGGGCTGCTTGTTGATCCTTCCAACATTGATGCTTCCATTTTGCAATTTTGGATGCTTGCCTTTTTTTTTCTTCCTGTTGTACTGGTTCAGTAAAATGGCATTTTCTTCTCCCAAATGTGTTCTTTTTGATGGGCTGGAGATACCACTAGAATAAATAAGAGAAGGCTTCAGTGAAAAGGAGTAATGATCAACTCATTAAAAAGAGTAAATGAAACAGCCATGTTGAGCTGTCTTAGTAAAAAAAAAAAAAAAAAAAAAAAAAAAGGTTATTTTAAAATTTGTTTCTAGGTTGTTTTCTGTCAGTATACCAGAGCCGGTGTTGAGACAGCAACCATTCCAGGTAGAGCACCCTGTATTTGCATGGTGTTAGTATGATTGATTGACAGCTGGCCTGTGACAGCAAAGCCCTTTCCTTCAAAGAGATAGCAGGGCTGCAACTTGATGAGGGGATGTGGCAGACCAAGGGGAGCTCTTGTGTCCCTGCTCTGTTGTTTGCTGCACTCCAAGCCCTCTTGGCTGGAGCTGGGTGATCTGTGCTGTGTCCCCAGCACTGCTCCCTCGCCCTGCTGTTCACTCTGTGGGCAGTGCAGGGCTGGGGGCTGCTCTGCAACAGCACATTCCCTGGCTGTTCTCATCATCCCCTGAATCTCGAGTGTCTCCCTGCCACGGGACAGCTCTTCTGCAGCTGTGACAGGCAGGTGGTGGAGCATCACCCCGGGACTGAGGGGAACAGATCTAGAGCAGGGTAGGAGGGAATTGAGCTCCTACTGTGCTCAACCACGGGGAGGAAACCCAGGGCTTTGGGCTCTCTTTGGTGTCAGGGTGCAGGTGTAGGAGCATTTGTGGACGGCAGGGAGAGGGAACTCTGCAGAGCTGAGATATTCTAGAAACACGTGGGTTTATTGCAGGGTCGTGGGTAAAAAGGGCTTTGCCTTCAGCCACCAGCCTGGGCTGGAGGGAACCCCAAAGAGAGAGGGAGAGAGGGTATGAGGTGAGGGAGGTAAAAAAGCTAACAGGGGTAAGAGAGGTGAGAAGAGTGCAGGGGTCAGAGTGACAAGAGAGAGTGAGGACCTTATTACAATATATTATATCTCGTTTGTGTTGAATATTCTAGTTTACAGTGACCAACTGGCCCGAGATACAAAACCTACAGACTTTGCATGCAGCCCATGAGAACTGCTCTATCACCATATCATCCTGTATTCTAAACTCTAAAAACTACTTTTCTTATCTACTTTTTCCCTGATGCCTTGGCAGGGTGGAGAGGGGCTGCACCCTTGGGTCCTTTTGTTTTCTGTCCCTTCTGCTCCACATTAAGTATTGCACATACTGTACACATGGGTCTTTCTGTGGACTTCAAGAAAGCCAGAGCAGATTTGCTATGGATTGGTTGCACAAGGAGAAGAGGCAGGAGAGAAGAAATAAAGTACTTTTCTTGCTACTGTAACACGAATTAGGTATTGACTACTCTAATTCCAGGGAGTTTATGCGAGTGGAAGCCTAAATTTCAGATTTACACAGCATGAAGTGTCCAAACCCTTCCCTGCTCGGCTCTGGCAGGCAGCAGTTCAGGACACTGGGAGCAGATTTGTGGCCATTCAATGCCACCTTCTGGTGGAAAGTTACCTTAGAGACTCAGGGTTCTGCAAAAGGGTTCACCAGCCTCACTACAGAAAATCTGCCACAGACTTTTTGTGTATCAAAACAAAGGTCTGATTTTCAGTAGATAGCAACTCTTTGTCCCCCGGACATGTTATTTAATGATATATGGCTAATAGAGCTTTTTTTTTTTTTTTTAATATTTAAATGGCTTTTCTACTCAGCACAAGGGGACTCCTTCCTTACAAAAAACAACAAAAATAAATCTACCAAACAAGCAACCCCGCCCCCACCCAAATAAACCCACAAAACAAAAACAACAACAAAAAATCCAACCAAAAAACCTGAGTTATCTTGCAAGATTTTGATAAATAAGGGATTTCCATGAGCTTCTCTCACTATACATTAGTCCTATATGTAAACTTTTCACTGGCTCCAACTAAAGTCAGTAAAGCTCCTGACTAGAATCCAATTGATATGGGGTTAAAAGAAATAACCTGTTTAAGATGAAAACTGCTCCCCTGTGGTCACATTTGGGCGATGTGGGGAAAATCTCCTCGGTGAGACTCTGCAGACTGTTTGCTCGTGGCTGTTTCCCCAGCAGAGGGTGCAAAGGTAGCGTGTTTTGGGGGGAAAAAATGCCCTTTTCTTCTTCAGCTCAGCCCCACATCTCTTTATTTACTGCCAAGCCTTTAGGGAAGTTTTTAACTACAAAGGAGAAAGAGCATAGGAAAAATGCAGAGTGTCAGCAGATGGACAAGTTTTATTTGATAGAATCTAATTTCACTTTGCACCTACACCAGTGGCAACAGGAGGTGCAGCCTGGCAGGGAATGGAATTCCCTCTGTTGCCTGTAACTCATTTCTATTTTCTAGGGGAATTTTTTATTGTTACAGCATTTCTGCATGTCTTTATTTATTTATTAATATTTTATTTTCTTGTTTGACCTATGGACTGACTTCTGCCTATTCATTCCTTTCACAAAGATCTGATGTTGCCTTTTGTGTGTAAAAGCTAAGTTTTTTTCAAAGTGAGAAGGAAGTTAGTTATTGGGGCATACCAAAAAATTAATTCGACCTTCAGGATGACAGAGTGCACTTATTTAATGTTTCCTCTTGTTTCTTAGAGAGTTTGATATATAAACTTCATTCTCTATTGCCACTATAAACCTGATTTGCTGCTTTAGCAAGTGTTGTTCTTGGTTGGTGTATGCTTGACACTGAATTCTGCACACAAACATCAGCTGTCTGATCTGATATCCCTGAGACTCTGATGGCAATTTTATGTGTTTAGAATATTTGTTAATAAATGCCATATGTTTTCACTAGATTATGTGTAGGGTAATGGTATTTATGTAATGGTAGAACTATTTGAAAGGAATCAAAAAGTACAAGGTAGTGTTTTTGACATAAAAAGTAGAACGTTCCTTGCCAAATGTTGGTATCTTCATGCTTGATGGAACATTTAACACTTTTTTCCTCACTTAGAAGTTACCTTAAAGTTATTGGCTTCAACAGGTGTTTTGCAGGAGGAAGTCCTTGTTTTGTACTCTCTAAACACTTCATGAGGATCCTGATAAAATCCAACTCTCTGTGTGCACTGTGGTTTATGATCAGTGGGTCAAATATTATTTCACTTGTGACATTGTCTTTCTTTTTTTTCTTATTTCTTTCTATTGTAACTCCAGTAATGCATTAAGATTATGTCAGTGAAGATGGGTTACAATGTAGGAGATTAATATTGTTCAAATTATTTGTTTGGTGAACAGCAAACAAAAAATATAAATCTTAAAAATACAAGAAACAAATTTCTTCCTGGCAGAGTTCTTTTTCCATTAAGAAAAATGATGCCTGGGTATCAGTATCAGCCATCTTTATTGGTTCCCACTTTGTCAAATCCAGATTTCAGAGAAATATCCTCAGCTTTTATGCAAGAGCACAGAGCAAATGGCAGCTGCTGTCTGGGCAGCTTAGAGCAGCTTAGGCTGCAGTGGGGTGTGTGCTGCAGTGGCCTGAACAGACCTGATAATGAACCTGCCTCTGACTTGTCACACTCAGCTCTATCCTGGGAGTCTAAAATAAGTCACAAGCTGAGCCATGGCCAGGCTCCCTAGACAAGGTGCTGAATGCAGGAGCCTTTAAAGGTTTCCACTATTTTGTAACTGCAGCCTGAATGCACCTCTGTGTCTTCACCTTCTTCCAAGGAATATTTTCTGCATTTTCAGGCACCCTTTTGGGTCTGATCTTACTCATCCAATCTCCCTTTTCATACAGTCTGGATGGGTGCTGTGGGAGGACATCCTGGGTTCTGTGGGAAATCTTATAGTCCACTTCTAATTAAAAATCCAACAGAAACAGCCCATGTTCTTTTCTAAAGCTTCAGCAAAGACTGAAGGAAATGGAAGCTATTCCCTGTGGAAAGCCCTGCTCAGAGCATGGCTTCATTCACCCAACAGTGAAGGTGGCTTTCAGCAAGAGCTGGGCTGGCCACACCATTCTGCTCCTCCTGCTCCTCAGATCTGCAGGGGCTGTCAGGCTGAGCTAACATGATTATCCTCAGGATGAGATTACCCAAAGGTGATTTCTTCTTTCCTTGCAGTGACAGGTAATGGGGACTGACTCTTCACCTTTGGAGTCACACTGATGGAATAGGGTTTCCTTCAGGAAACTGAGGATGAGAACCATAATTTTGTTATGTATCCCTTCCCATCTCATATTCCTATATCTGTATCTTGGTTCACCAACACTCTGCTCTGAGCAGGGTTGTGAGTGCAGCTGGACAGTCACCAGGGATCTGTGGTTGTGGGGGCACCTACAGGTGGAGATGTTTGATGGGACAGGCACCAGTCCCCTTGAAGGAGTTTTTCGGTTTCGTTGTCTCTAATTTTGAAGCAATGTTTGTACCAAGTGTTGGTAAGGATGTATCAGCGTCAGAAAGCAGGCTTAGACAATGCTCATTTTTAAAATGAACATTATGTCAATTTATTGGTCATCTGTAAAACAGCAGTGGCTGTGCCTACAAAGGGCCAGTGAAGAAGTTTTGGGTTATATAGGATATATAGAGACTTGGTGCTGCATTGTCTGCAGGGCTGCAGTGTGGTGGATAGATAAGCCTGCAGTGCAAATCAGAAGATCATGTGCAAGGAATTAGGAGAAGCAAATCTAATTATTACTCTTGCAAAGACTGTTTACTGTCCCTTGATTCACTTTTTCCATCATATGCTGAAACAACATGGGTTGTGTGACGTGTTGGGAGGTCAGTATGATTTTGCACAGATTTGATTTTTGATGTGCCATCCTTAATTACTGGAAAAAAGTTTGGAAGAGTCTGAAAAGGAAAATAGTATGATACAGATATATTTGGTGACAGATCAACAGATCTCAGTGTTTTATAAGAGCATTATGTTCTCTAAGGGAAAATGGCACAAAGAGACTTCCACCATAGTGACACAATATTACATCTGCTCAATAAATCAGGTAATCTGTCATCAGAGCCAGTCTCTGTACGTTGCAGCAGGCCCTTGAAACTCTCTTTCAGTCACCTTTTGCCTCAGTGCTTAGTGATAATCACACAGAATTATCTCTCTGTGGCAATTTTTGAGGTTCACTGTAATTCACACAGAATCCTTTAAACAACTATGTGAATCACAAAATCAACTAGATTGGAAAAGATCTTTGAGCTCATTAAGTCAAAACCCTTCAGAGCACAGGGGAGTGAACCACCCAGCTGAGCCTCTCTTAACTGGTCACATCCCCCACCAGCCCCTTTCCTCAGGGAGAAAGAGGAATTTTTATTTTCTGCTTCAGAAGATGAAATTAATTTTGTAAAGTGCAGGTTGTCTTGGGCTTGCCTGAGGTCAGCTCAGGCAGGGAGTGGGCTGTGCCTCTGGTAGGTGGCCTGTAGAAAAGCTCAGCTGGGGGAACAGTCTGATGGTGATGAATCAGAGCCACAAATCTGGCCATGTAACTGCTGTGGCCTCATCATCCCATTTTCAGTGAGTCTGTCAGTGTAAGTTTTGCCCCAATTTCTTGTCTGTTTCCCTTTCAAACAGTCATTCCACAAATGACTCTATGGAAAAGCTAGATTAAAAAGTCACATAAGCTGCTTTAGCAGCCATTAGTTTAAATACACTCAGCATTGTAAACATTCATATGCCAAATCAATCCAGTAAATGGAGACAGGTCAGTGTATTAAATGGACTGGCATGAACTCAGGACACCAGGTCCCCTCAGCAAGAGATGCAGAGACTGTTCTCTCTCTCCAACACTTTGCACTTACTAAGATCAATTTGTTTGAGAAATTATTTTGTCATTAATTGGAAGTAGTGACAGATGTGGTTAGAGAGGTCCCTGAGAGGTTTAATGTACCTCCAGGACTGGGAGGCTGATGCTTGCTAGAGAATGGAGATACTCTTGCTTTGGAAACCACCCTGTGGGTACAATTCCCTGTCTTTGGCTCCCATCCCTACATGCCTGCGCTTCTGGAGTGAGAGACAGCCTGGAAAACTAACAGCAACATAAATTACCAGTGCCTTTCCCTTCCATGGATGCCATGGTAGGAGGAAAGTGCTTTTCTCTTGGCACACTTGGCCAATGCTGCTTGGACAGCTGCAGAGAAGAAACAATGATGGTCTCAAACAGCAGCATGGGCATTGGACGCCCTGCAGTCATTGAGATAAATTTGTGCCTCTGCTGTGCCTTATGGACCCAAATCCTTTCACCAAGTGTGGTAGACCTGTCCTGGTGGGCTGTTAGGAAAGGCCTTGCTAGCACCTTTGGCAGGTTACCTCTGAGTATGGACCCTGGAGTGCTCTCTGCACATGCTGGGTGAACACAGGCTGTGGGCTTTATATTTCTCTTTCTGTAACAAGAGAGAAATAATATGGTAGCAATGTTGACTTTTCAGAAAGTGCAGAACCAAGAGATGCCCAGTGATTTTTGTTTAGCTGGCCGTGAGATTGTCACAGGCTGAACAAATCAAACAGCCACACATCCTTTTGTCTCTGTTGTGTATCTCCTGTCTGAGGAGTCTGTGAGCCCCAGCAGAAACCAGCAGCCCCTTGCAGAAGTTAAGCAAGTCACTCATATATTTGTACATGAGTACATATGTATATATGAGGAGTACTCAATACTCCTCAAAACACAGACTTGTTGTTTCATTACCAATAAAATAAATTTCACATGAGTTTGGTTTCTATGCTCTCTTGATGGGAGGGTGAGGAAATATCTAATGTTAAATTGGTTCTTTCCTATCCATTCCATAAGTAAAAAAAAAAAAAAACAAAAAAAAAACCAAAAAAAAAACCCCCAAAAAAAATACCCAGTGTCCAGAAGCCCAGTGCTCTTGTCAGGGGACTTGCAGCACTGGGGATATTAGGAAGTGTTTGGGCATTGGCTAAGCCTAAAATCTTAGTGCGGTGTTAAAGAAATATTCTTCTCATTACACTTGCTGGTTTTTTTTTTTTTTTTTTTTTTTTTTTTTTTTTTTTTTTTTTTTTTTTGGTGTTGTGTTGTTTTGTTTTGTTTTTCTCTGACAGGAGAAAAAAAACTAACTAAGGAAAAAAAGGAATTGACTGAGGTTTTTTCTTGGGGCCCACTGAGGCTGCTGCAGGGATGAGAAGTGTCATTAGGCAACCTCAGGTGTGCACCAGCTCTGCATCTTTCCTGGCTGTGATCACAGGATAGGATGACTTGGCATTGGGCCACTTATTTTTTCCCCTCTGGTGGAACTTTGCCATTTCAGTGTACTCTGGTGATGGCAACACAGGACTTAATAAAGAGAAGATGTGCTGAGTCTTCACTATTACAGGCCATGGCCCCACTAAACATAATAACATTAATCTCTTTTCTTCCAATTTCTAAGACTGGACTGTCTTATGTTATGATGAGGTCTTGTTTTTTATTTGTTTTTGAGAGTAAAGAGGAGAGCAAAACCTTTTTGGCCTCCTTCATCTGGAGTGACTTGCTATTTTGTACTGTAACTGTGTGCCATAGTACTATTGCAAAGCCTAAGAAGATTTAACCAACCTGCATTTCAGGAGGAAATGATAGCTTAGATAATTGTTCAACTTGATAATAATTTAAAAAATAATCAGATTTTATTCCAAAGGCCCAAGTTTGTGTTGTTACTAAGAACCAGGTAACTTCTTGTGCAACCTACTTGGGATCCTTGTCTGTCATCTACTGTAGGGGGTTTGGTCCAGAGTGAGAGAGATTGCTGAAGTCAAAACTTAAATAGGTTTGCAAATGCAATATAGCAAATTTGAATAAATTTCTCCTCTAAATATGTGATTCTACCATTGTCTTCTTGTCTTTCACCTTTGTATCCCCCCTGCTCTCTATGGTGCTGCTGTTCTCCTCATGTCTCAGTGAGTGATACTCCTGCTGTGGTCCATGTCTAACCTCAGGAGGCTCAAAATAAATGTCTGGAGTTTATATTTCCTCCAGATATGATCTATACTGGTTGCTGTCTTATCGCTCTTTGGATTTGTAGCCAGGTGTAGTTGAAAATGTTTTGGTTACTCTTCTACTATACAACCTTTCCAGAAAATAGCAGAAATTTGATGGTTCTTAAGGAAAAATATTCTGGGAGCAGCATGAGGGTACCATGAGTTCTGGAGTTTCTGCCTGCAGTCAGTTTGATTCTGCTTTTGATGTAGAACCCCAATTCCCTTTCATCGGTGTGTTTGTTTATTTTGCTGAGATTTCATGGCTTTTTAAACAGAAGCCCACCACATGTTTTGGTAGTGGCTGTGACAGAACACACGAACATTTCCTGGTTCATTATTTCTCCTTTGACCAGCTCTGTCTATCC
Source organism: Zosterops lateralis (assembly GCF_965231275.1). Lineage (NCBI taxonomy): Eukaryota > Metazoa > Chordata > Aves > Passeriformes > Zosteropidae > Zosterops > Zosterops lateralis. The sequence continues at coordinate 2,329,965 of NC_139768.1, forward strand.
TCTCCTTCTCATCTGTGTTGAGCAGATGAGTGTGTCTCAATAACGAACATTTAAGAATGTTGCAATCTGTGTGTGTGGCAGTGCTCCAAGTGAAGGAGGAAAACTGTGGGAAGAGTTCCTGGGTACTCGTTTTACTGCTCAGCATTAGGCATCTGTTTAATTGTTTCTAACAAGCTGAAGCAAAATGGACAGGCAGATGCAATCAGATATATTTTAATTTGCATCTCTGGGACGTTTCCCATGCCAGAGTAGGGTTTGGGAGTCATTCTGTCTCTGGGGTATGAAAAAATGCCAGGTTTGCTGAGAGTGGGCTTGCCTTGTTTCCATGTGGTGTTTGAAAAGGGCAAAATTAAAAAGTGGAAAAACTTGCAGCCTTATTAAATCTAGTATTAAATTTTGAGATTAACCTGTAATTTTAATGGTTGTTTACTTCGGGATGATTCAGTTGTTGGGATTAATTTGCATTAATAATGTCCTACATTCCCACTTTGACAAATATGTGCGTGTACTCACACTGTCCAGAAATTTTCTCAGTTTTAGTGTAGGTTCAACATTCCTTGAGCAAAGTGGCTGGTGAAAAAACAGAGCTGGTCTGAATGAGTGCTGTTACTGAAGAAGAAATAGATTATGCAGGCTAACAAGTCAGCATGTAAGATATCAATGTCCAAGGTAAAATGCATGGAGTGATCTGGTTTTGGCATCTGTAAAATGACTGAGGTCAGCAGGAGCTGGGACCCCTCTCTGAGAATGGGAGACCTCCTGAAACCTCTGCTGTGGTGCTGAGGATTTATTTCTTCCTGAAGCAATTGCCAATCAAATACAGGGTACTCTGCAGTTGTTTTACTGAAGTCATTCCTGTTCTAGGTTTGAGCCTGTTTTAGCTCTTCTCACCACCAATTTACGATGGGGGTCCTCCCCTAATTAGGGGATGTATCAGTTTTCCTTGTGAAGGTCTCATGGTGCCTACAAAGGGTTGTCCTGGAAAAACCAGTGGGAGTTTAATTCACAGAAATGCTTCTGTGTTCAGTGTTAATGACTTGTAAATACAGGCAGGAATAAGGAGCTGCAGGAGCAACCCCAATTGCTTGTTGTGCTTTTTGGGATGGCTGTTTGTGTGGGTGAGTTCTGTGACCAGTCTATTCATGTGTGGCAGACTAAGGGCTCACAAGTCTCACATTTTCAAAAAGCTGTTGACAATTCACCACTATTGCAGTCATTTGTTAATATGGACTGAACAGCTTACTACTTTTATTTTTTTTTTTTAAGTGTGTGAATATTTTTACCTCTTTCTAGTCTTGTTTGGGGTGTGGTTTGTTTTTGGTTTTGCCTTTTTTTTTTTTCCCCTGACTGTTCCTGCATGGTTAACTGGAGTCAACTTGAGGTTAAAGCTAATTTAAACTGGTTGCTATATTTAGCATTTATGGTGCTAAAAGGATTATAGGAAAATAGATACTACATAAGTGGCCATAATCTTCTCACTGCTTGTATTACTTGAGTGGCAGAGAATGGGGTGCCAATCTGAGATTAAAAATCTAATTTTAGGGAGTTAACAAGAGTCACATTGAAGCAAAAAGGTACAGAGGGATTAAATTTTGTGGACTTAATTTTTTTAATTGGGCCCCTGACCTGCTTAAAACCTTGCAATCATACTTTTAACGAAAGCCTGTGATTCTAAATGATGTACTATTTCCATACACCAATTTAATAAAATCAAAGTAGCCACTTCAGTTTGACCCTTGATGGAACAGCCAGGATATATTTTCAGAGGTCAGTTTTTTCCACTGCCTGAAGCTTGGCAAGGCAGCTCTGTGCCATAATTTTTGATTGCTGGAGGCAGCAGTCAGCCAGCTCCTCATCTGTATTCCTTCCTGCATGACAAGAAAGCCCAGGCTGGGATGTGAGGAGCCAGTGCAGATGGCAGCTCTGCCCCTTGGTCACAGTTACAGCCACTTTGCCTGGAAAGACCACCCAGATAATTTCTTTTCCATCACCTGGAGAGAAAAGAAAGAAGAAACAGACTAGTGACAAATAATGTTGTTTGTAGCCATGGCCTTATGGCTGTGGCAGGAGGAGGGTGGGCTACTTCTGAGAAGAGACACAAAAAAATTTTAAACCGTGGAATTCCCATCATGTTATGGATGAACCAGCTTGTCTGAGTTCAGTTGTCAGTGCAAGTGAGGAAGGACTGGCTGCTGGCACCGAGGCACTGCAGGAGCCTGGGGACTTGGTAAGATAAAATGCACAGCCCTGGTTTCCTGGGGGTTATTCTGCATTATTCCAGTCATATTTAATGGCTACCAGCAGGAGGAGGGATGGATCTTGCATTCTGACTGCAACCGAAACTGAAGCAAAATCAGCATCCAGAGAATGTCTGAACAGGGCTCCCTTTAATTCCTGCTCGTCTGTGGGTTTTTAAATAACAATTAAACCCTCCTAATGGGATTTGTGTACCATATGGCACCTTTCTCACAGGATGGCACTTTTTTGTTGCTATCCTGTCATTTGTCCACATCTTCAAATGGTTTTTAGCCAGAAAAAACAACAGGCACCATTTAGGGACATCCAAGGAGGGAACACCATCCCTTTGGATAATTATTTGTAAATATTTGTCTGAGGTATTGTGTTCTCTCGTGGTGGTGTAAATCAATGGAGTAGAATTCAGTGGTGTCCTGGTTTAACCCCCAGCCAGCAATTTAAGCCCCACACAGCTGCTCACTGACTCCCCCCGCAGTGGGATGAGGAGGAATTGGAAGAGTAAAAGTGAGAAAACTCGTGGGTGGAGATAAAGACAGTTTAATAGGTAAAACAAAAGCCTCGTCCATAAGCAGAGCACAACAAAGAATGAATTCAGCACATCCCATGGGTGGGCAGGTGTTCAGCCATCCCCAGGAAAGCTGAGCTTCCTCACATGTAACAGTTACCTGGGAAGAAAAATGCCATTGCTCTGAACGTCCCCCTCTTCCTTCTTCTCCCAGCTTTATACACTGAGCATGATGTAATAGAGGCTGGAATATCCCTTAGGTCAGCTGGGGCCAGTCCTGGTTTTGTCCTCTCCCAGCTCCTTGTGCACCCCCGGCCTCCTCACTTGGTGGGATGGGGAGCAGAAAAGGTTTTGGCTCTGTGTAAAAGCTGATCAGCCATAAAGGTAAACATTTCTGTGTTATAAACACCGAATCCAAAACATTGCTGTATAGCAGCTGCTATGAAGAAAATTAATTCTAACCCAGCCAAAACCAGAACAAGTGGCAAGCTCAGGCCTCTGAAATGTTTTAGCAAAAAGAATTTAATAAATGTTCCATGTAAGCAAAGACTGTTGGGCGATAGGATTCTGGCATGCCTCTAGTCCTGAATTCCTGAGTTTTGTTTATAATACTCTCGTTTTTGCTGATAGTGAATTCTGGGAAAGAGCAACTGCAACAGGACACCAATTTTATCATTTCGTCTGTGTAACAGAAGACACTAAGCTATTGCTTGTCTTACTGATGCTTGCAATGCTTGCTTCTCTTTTAATTTCCTCCTAATCCTAGTAGTAGTCACACAGCATTTTGGTGGTAGATGGAGCCTTTAATTATGGGCAATGCCATGGGATTAATGTTTCTAATTTCAGCTGCTGAATGGGGTTTCACTGGAGTCAAGAACTGTGTTTTTTTCACAGATGCTTCAAGTTGAAACTCATTGCTGCTTCATGTGTTGTATTTATAAGTATGGCTGCTATATACATTTGATTTCAAATGCCATCCTTGGCCAATTGTGTCAGAGGTGCTGATACTCTGCTCTCCCCACCTGTCTATCCCACAGCAGGTGTATCTGTCAGTCTGTAATTCCAGTGTACAGTTTCCCCTGGAGGATCCTGCCTCTGAATAAGTACCTGGTGCCTTCTAAATTTCTAAGACCAGTGAAGTTGGCTAGTGTGACTCCCTTCAGCAAGCCCATTGGGATCAGATCTGGCCATATCTGTGATGTGCTTCACTTTCCAAGTGCTCTGTGGATGAGTTTGGAGAAAGCAGGGGAACATTTCAAACTAGTTTTGGCCTTAATGTAAAGGAAAGTATTCATAGCTTCACAAGGGTTGATCACTCTCCGCTGCTACCCAAGAAGATTTTACACTTGTTTTGCATCCTTAGGAATGGATTATGGTCTCTCAAACACCTGATATCAAATTTTCTGACTGTCTATGTCAGAACAGGATATAAGGTTACCCTTTCTCCCTGAGAATGAGGCCAACATGACCCCACAATGCTGACCCTTGATCATCATTTGAGCCATCAGGGAAGCATTGCAGGCACATTGGTTCCAGTACAGGCAGTCCTGTTTCACCAAGGGCTGAGGAAATAAAGCTGTGCATAGGGGAACTAAGGGCTCACAGCTCACCAAGCCAGGAAGGACAACCATAATCATCTAGTCTGAAATTAGGCCAAAAGTGTATCTTCAGAGCTATCTATCTTTGTCTAAAAGGTTGCAAGTGATGGTCATTTCACTAGTTCCCCTGATAAGCTGTTTCTGTCTTTCATTACTTTGTTGCTGGGAAATTTCCCTTTATTTCAAGGTTGAATTTTTCTGGCTTCAACTTTTATTCATTGGATTTTTGTCAGCCAGATTGGGAAGCTCCTCACGTATGTCTTCCCCAAGAGCAATTACCTACACAGTGTGATGAAGGTATGTCTGTGCTTTCTCCTCAGTGAGCTGAATATGCTGAGCTTCTTACCCATCACGTCAGAAGGCATGGGCTTCTTTTTTAAAGCCAGAGAATACATTTGTGACACTCACTTGAACTCTGTCCAATGCCTTCAAATCCTCTTAAAATGCAGACACTAGGACAGCATTCAGTAACCTAGTAAGGGTCTTGGCAGTGCTGCCAAACGATGCTGAAATCCTTCATTATTTCTGCTTCATATTATTCTCCCCCACCCATATTCAAGAATCTCATTAGTCCTTTTTGCAGCAGCATTGCCCAGACAGCTTACATTGAGGCGATTATCCATAATGACCCCTAAATCCTTTTCTGAGCTCTGTTTTTCAAAGCAAAGTCTTCTATCATGTAAATATAAGCAACTGCCATTCTTGGATCTCAAACACTTGATCCTACAAAAATACATTTTTTCAGGTTACAGCTATTTACCCTGATGCCTCATTTAGCCATCTGTCTCTTAAGTTAAGTTACTACTCCACACAGTTTTATGTCACCTGAAGATGGGACTGTAGCATAGAAAGAAGCAAAACCAAAGAGTCAATCAAGAAAAAGTCTCTGGTTTTAAAATGTCCCCATTTAGTGGTACCTGCCTATGAACTTTATTTTAAGAACTGCCAATAGTCTGGTATTCAGTTCAGAGAATTCCACAAAAGGTGTAATTGGCTGTATTTTACTTATCCTTACAAGTATCTTGGGGAAATTCAACTTTTCACTAGGAGCACATGAGTCTTTGCATTTCGTCCTGGAAAAAAAAAAAATACTGTGATCTAAATTTCTTCACATCTAATCCAGTCAAATCAATTCCAAATTACTTGTTCTCTTTCAGTTGGCAAAACTAAGTCCAACCATTAATTAAAAATAATTATTCTTAATTGGTAGTTCAAAGAATGTGATTTTGGAAAGGTCATTTCTGGCTTAAATATTCAATGATACTGAGTTGCCTAGTCCCAGGTTTTGGATCCTTGTTGAAAACAGACTGCAGTGAAGTGGCTCAATGTGCTGACAAAGAACATGAAACAAAAATCTCCCCTCTTTTCAGATTTGTAGCCTAAGGTCCTTTTCCTTACTTCCTGTGTGGATTCCACTTTTGGTTTGGAAGGGATCTTAAAGATCACCTGGTTCCAACCCCTCTGCCTTTAGTAATGAAACCTTTAACAAGACCAGGTTGTTCAGAACTCCATCCAACCTGGTCTATATGTAAGTGAACTATTGCTGTCACCATTTAAAAATGAGATAAATAATTGTAGGACCACAAATGTTTGTCTTCCTAGAGTCATAATCTTGTAGTACAATAATTAGAATTATTTTTCAAACTTTATTTTTAACAGCACTGTAAAAAATATCAGACCTTGCTTTATAGCTACACAATTATTTTTCTAATTCCCAAGAACCAATTTTTGGTAAAGGAAGCACATTTTCTACCATTAGACACTTACTGAACTAGGTATTGTCCTCTGAAACATATTTCTAAACAATGTTTAATTAGTTTACATTAATTTGAGACCTGGGTTAATTAAAATTAGATTCCTTTAAAGCAGGTAATTGAATTTGCATCTGAAATACATTAAATTGGCATTTAGGTGCATAATCTTAATTGTCTTGACCATTTCTGTGGGTCAGAGTCTCGAGGGAGGTATCAGCTCTCTGCAGCTCCCTTTGCCTCACCTCTGGCATTGCTCAGGGGTATTATTCCTATCCAGTGAGTCCTATGCTTGTCTCTTTTTTCTCCTGAAACAAGGAAAGCCTGTAGCCCCTTTACACACCACTGGTTCTCCTCTTCTGACAGTTCTGTGTTCTGATGTTCTGTTCTGAACAAAACCTGCTTTGGAAAATTTCATACGTGGCAAACACTGGAAGAAATTACAGTCTGCAGAAATCCAAGGGTCTCAAAGTATTAAAAAACCAATTCTTAAATCTTGCATTCACAATTTCAATTGTATTAATAATCATTCAGACTTGCATCTCATTGAGAAGAATTTTTGTGCCTCTTGGTGCTGTTATTGGATCCTTTTGTCTTTTAATGACATACACAAAAGGTTACTTTACATTAGTAAACTTCCAAACAACACCTAATACAGATGTGTAGGCATGTGTGTTCACCATTTGAAAATACTTAATATTTTACAGAATATTCGTGCACCAGACCCACCCTCCCTTTTTCTCTGCAGAGAGTGGAATACCTTTTTCATAAGAAAAAGCCTTATGAGTATTTACTGTGTTAGCCTGGCCAGGGTAGCTCAGACAAACCATTGACTGTAATCCTCTGATGGACAGTCTTGAGTGTGAATATGTGTAAAAAGGCAGATGGTACCAAATATTCCAGTTTAACTCCAACGTGCAAACTCTCACTATCATGGGCTGAGGTGTGAGCTTCTTCTTTGTCATCCTTGCAGGTGAGACATGAACAGAGATTTCAGTGAGACATAACAGGAAGGATGAGCACTCATGACTAACACTTGCCATTCATCGTGCTATAAAGATCTTATCTTTCACTTTTTGTCTTTGTATCCCACTTTGTTGAACCAAACCAATCACTTGGGTTCATGTTTAAGATTTTTTTTTCTGTGATGACAAAACCAGCTCACTGCCCTGTTTTACAGGAATGGGGTTCAAGGAGGCATGATGATAAACTGGGAACAAGTGCAGATTCCTCCTGAATTGTTGTGTAATGCTCCCAGCAGCTGTACTGAGGGTGCTGGGAAAAGCACATCACAATGTGTGTGAGGAATGTGCACTGCAAAAAAACCTGGCTCCCTTTTATTGAACTGGAGTGTGTTTGTGAGTGTGGGCAGTGCATGAAAGCTGAGTCAGCAAGGTCTGGATTTGCAGCATTATTGAGGACACAGGAACTTCATTTGGAGTTGTGGGCGTTTAATAACCTTGAAAATAGAACTGCATGAAATGCTATTTAAGGTGTGAGGCATTTATGTCTGCTGAAAGAAATTACCCTTTGTATCTAGAGATAAGGAGGAAAAATTGCTTTCTGTTTTTTCTCTGAAAGTCTGTTTTTCATCAGTGTGACACAAATAAGCAGAGTTAGTTTGCCTGTAAGAAGGATGGTGGGGTGTTTAAGTGATATTGGATATAATGCTGCAGGTCACTGGGTGTTAGGAGTGGTTGGATACTGAACCAAGTAATTGAAGCCAAGGAGAGCCCCACTTTCACTTCTGTTTGGGTTGTCCCCAACAAAGGGTTGCAATGGTTAATGTGATATATATAACCTGAGGTGTCATTTAATTACTTTTTAACAGTGGGCACACAGTCATTGTAGTCACTCTCATCTTTAGTGACAGGACAGGTATTAATCACTGATGTTCATATTGGCTGTACTGGCTTAAGCTGAATTTCCCTTTTTTCGTTCTTATGCAGTTTGGTTTAGAGAATAGGTGGGATACTCTGTGTATAGGAGTGTCTTGTATCCCCCGTATAACCCCCTGGCCTGTACTTTGATTAGGGTAATGTAAATCCTGTTTCTGGCCATCTGGGACTCTCCAGAGAGCAAAAACATGATGGGATTTTGTTTGCTTCAGCCTAAACTCCTCAAGATAAAACCTTGTTGTGGCAGGTGTAATCGGGATGGTAACAGATATCCACTGGCAGTGCCATGGGGAGCTGGGCCAGCACATTGTGGTGAAGGCTGACTGTGCTAAAGATAAACTGTATAATTAACTGGAAGTATGTGTTTGGCTTCTTGATGCACTGCAGTTTGGTTTCAGATATTTTCCTGAAGTGCAGGACATTTGTTTAGGCCATTGTTAGTGGTCATCATTAATGTGAATAACCCATTGGTGAGGACTAGTCACAGCCAGAAGAGTGACCAGTTATCAGGTACTGCCTGATCTTGGTGACCAGTCATTGGAAACTCTCATGTTTATTTCCGTGTCTTTTTTTTTGTTTCAATTTTTTTTGGTGAAGAGAAAGTATCCATAATCCAATAAATGAGTCATGAGCAACCCAAATTCCTCCCCTCTTTGGCAGAAAGTCAGCAGCCAAGGCTATAAATTAGAATTTGAACAGTTTGTTCAAATGCTTTTTTTGCCTCTCTCCCCTCAGCCAGGAACTTGTATGAAGGAGTCTTCAGGCTGGAACAACTGCCTGAGAAGCATTTGTTGAAGATATTTAGGGGGGAGATAAATGACAGGAGAAATGACTCAGGTTTTATGTACATCTTTACATTTAGAGGTGCAGAGTGAAACCAGGTGGGATTTCTGACTCAGTGGGAGAAACACAGTGCACAGGAAACCATCTGAAGGGAGGTGTCTCTCTCCCTGGGGTGGGACAGGCTGTTCTCATCTCACTATTAATGCACTGCACTGCCTCTGCTTAGTCCCAAGTCCTACATTGGGCACTATGAACATGTCCTGTGTTCTTCACAGTCTGTCTATAAGTTTTGCACCTTCCCTAGGTCTGAAAGGTTTCAGTGACTTTGTTTCTTCAGTGGGGCTCTAGAGTACAGCTTTTGTTGCTGCTCAGGACAGAGGCCCCATTTGTCACAAGGCTTGAATACCCTTTACCAACATTCAGCTCTCTAAGTCATGATATTCAGCTTTACCCACCACTACTTCTCAGTAATCAGTATGAAAAAGAATGCACAAACCTAAGCATGTTTAGATTTGTAGCTGTCCAACAGAATGAAGAAACAGCTCTGCTGCTTTCTGCTCCCACAGTAGAAAGTTTGTAGTAAGAGCAAATCAAAAATCAATCAGCAAATGGACTAAACCAAAGTCTGAGATGAGTTCCTGATGTATGTTTCCTTTAAGCCAAAGGGACTCAGTCCCTAACCAAATGTCTTTAGCTGTTATTTATTAGATTATTACAGTTTTTTAATGTAAACCATAATGTGTTTCAATAGGCAGAGATGAAGAACACTCCTCCAACTGTGAACTTCAGAAAATGCACATCTCAAACTAATTTTACTGCATGTCCCATCATTCCTCTGGGAGCAGCAAACAATCATTCCATCTCTCATGCCCTGGATCCCTGTTCAATAAGCCTGTCTCTATTCTCCTCACCAGCCATCTCTCTCCTTCATTTCCTCCCTACTGTGTTCAAGCTTCTCCCTGTGTTTGATCATCTCTGTGGCTCTTTTCTAGTTTGTCCTCTCTGAGTTGGAACAACCCAAACTATGTGCCCTGTTCACTAAGTCTGAATATTTGGTTTTCAAATGGTGTGACTGTGTCCTGTTTTGTTACCTACTCCATTTTTGGTGTTTTTTAGCATTCTGCTGGGATTTGTCATTGTGACCCTGCTGACAGTGGAGCTGGTGATTGCAAGACCTCCCCAGCCTCTTTCCTGAGAAAGAGATAATTGCACATTTAGAGCCTGTCACTGCAGATACATACTTAAAGGTAATTTTGTGCCCAGACATGTTATTTTGCACTTATCAGCACAAACATTTTGTCATCTGCTCACTTTGTATTAGGTGTACCTAAGATGTGAGTCTTTGCTGTCAGCACTGGATGTCATTGTTCTGCATAATTTTGTTATGGCATTTTTTCAGTGCTCTGTCAGGTAGTTTGTGACCAGATTAAACCTCATGGAGTCCCAAAGCACATCTCAGAATGGGATCCTGCTGGTTAACTACTGACAAAATGACATTTATTCCCTATCTCTAGACATGAATGTTCCTTCTACCCACTGATAGTTTAGCTTGCAGGATTGTACCATCTACCCTTTTGTAGCTCACAAACAACTGTTTTCCCTTTTAATATGTTGGAAGGCATCAAAAGGATAGATCAGCTTTTTCTTTGGTTTGTTTCAAAAACCCTTTTTACTGTCAGGGCTTGGAAATGAACCATATGATCCCTGTAAGTATCAATTAGTTTGCTTTTTTTTGTACACACAATCTCTCTTAATCTGTGTCGTGCACATATTTTTCTACAAGTGGGCAATTCTGAGACACATCTTGTAATAACAGGCAATATCAACTGGCAGTTTTTCATCACTAGGCAATAGGAGCAACATGAGTAAATACAAGTGTTTAAAGTGGACATTTCTGAGAGTTTAACATACATATGAATTCTGATGATTGTGAAAGTGACTTTTTAATTGCTCAGATGTTTTAATCACCACTGATTCAGTGATTGCTCTCTTATGTAGAATGTAAAGGAATTTAATGGAAGATGTGAAGTGAATTTTTATTCTTATGACATTTTTGAGCAGAATCTGACTCATACCTCCCTTTAGTTTTTGCTCAATGTTCAACAAAAAGATGAATGTTTTTTATGATGGACTATAAGCTTTTGATTGTCCTGCTAAGCAGCAGCTGCAAAATCTGATGCAGTTTAGTGTGTGACAAGGCTGAATGTCATGCAGTAACTCATTTGAATAGGAGCCAAGCTAATATTCCTTTCTGGGGAAACATGCTCACTAAAATGTTTTTATGGAACTAGGATGTCAGATTCATGATGGAAATTTGGAAACTCCCGTTTTGGGTGCACTGAAAACGAGTTGTTCAGATGAACAAGCTATTTATACGGACATGTGGTCAGTGCTGGATGCTGGTTTAATCTTCTAATAATCCAGACATTACCATATGGACAACCTGCACAGATTGGTCTGATGAGGCCTCTCTGGATAAATGAATATCCTGCTTCAGTTAACTTGCTGAGCTTTTATGTTAGCTTTTATCAGGAGAAAAAAAAAATGCTTTCCAGCCCATAGTTTATTTGCAGTGACATACAAAATGAGACCGATGGCAATCAACACAGGTTTAAGGCAGCTTGTTTGACAAGCAGCTCGTGATGGTTTGGACACTTATCTGGAGGGCTTTCTTTCCATATTTCATTGTTTGTAGCCAATGCACAGCCTTTCCAATGTGGAACCACCTTTGCACATATCAGAGAACGCACTCAGTTTTCTTGAATTTTTGCTTTCAGTGATGTACCCGCAGTAATTTTGTTCAGTGCCATAATGGGTTATTTAGTTTTATTATCGACCTCTGCTTTCTCAATCTTCTGTCCTGTGAGGAACTGCCATATTCCTCCTCTGTAGTTCTCATTTCCCAGGGCATATACAAAGGCATCCACCGTTGGCACAGTCTTGGCAATAAGGGCAGGAATCTGTCATGAAACACAATATTTATTATTAGGAAAACACACTGAGAATACAATGGGCTGATTTCAGCCTGTGTTTAGTTTCTCTTTACCAAAAAACCCCTCTCTCCAATGGCATTAACTTGCTGCTCCCAGACAGGGGAGAAGTAAAAGCAATTTGACTGGTGGGAAGTACTCAGGAAATTACAGTTTCTAGGAGAAAGAATTGAGGTTGGCATTGCCTGAAAAAGGAATAATTCAGTTGAGAGTGAATACAAGCACTTAGGAGGAGTGAAAGGTGTGCCATGGACACCTGTGGATGGATGAACAGGCTGATGTTGCTAAAACATTTAATGTGGGATACTGAATACAGTAATGCATTTGGTAACCTGAAACTGGGCTGGTTTGGGGCATGGAATGGAAGTTGAAAGTTTTGATGTGATATTGATGAGTCCCAAAAGTGGCTTTGGAGCCAAGACTCATAGAAGAAAGGGGGAAAAGGAGGTGGCAGAACCTTAGGAATGATCAATTACAGCTTCCTTGAGGAGAGAGAAGTATTAGAAATGTGAATGAGACAAACAGTCTCTTTAAAACTGAAAATTCTGAGCTGGTACCTCACTCTTGGAAGGACACAAAAAGCTCCTACATGGCACGGAACAGTACAGGTTACACATCTCTAACTAACTGCTGAAGAAAAAAACTTCTTAAACTTTCCCTTGATCAAAGCAAAAATGCAATGCCTGCTACATCACTGTGCTTACCTGTTTTCACTAAAAAATGGTAGATGAACAGAATGCTTTAAGGGAAAGGACTACTTCTTATAATACTTATATTACTTATATAAGTATACTTATATATAAGTATACTTACATATAATACTTATAATATTTATATTTTTACAAGTGAAGCCAGTAGTGAGTAAACAGGCATTGTTCCATAGAGACAGAGAGAGGAGAGTGAGGAGAATCCCACTGTTGGTGTGTCCTGAGGTGGCACTGACGTACCATGCGGTATTTGGGTGGAATGAACATCACATTTTCCACTGCTGCATAGGAGCACAGGAGGCAATAGGGACCCCAGCAAATCACCAGTGTCTTCAATGGTAAACCAGTATTAAACTGAAAAACAAGAGCAACGGGTTTCTTTGTGTTTCACCATCACACAAATGGATGGGAGAGGTCCTGTGGGGCTGTGGTTTGTGTTCAGCAGCAGGAGAGGATCAGGCAACAGGATGTGAGACAGAGCAGAGCAGCAGCACCAAAGGCTGATCCTGGGCGTGGGTGGGGAGTGGCAGAGGTGGCAAAACACCTTATGGTGTTTTGATCAGCTAAATCAGTGTGTGCTGGATATAGAAGCCATGGCCAGTAATGCTGCTGAAGGGAGAGGAATCTGAAAATTTAAAAGTAGATTAAAAGGAATGATATTCTGCTGACTTGCAGACAAACTGTGTGAAGCCACTGCCATGCTGGTGCGAGAAAGGGATGCAGTAACTATGTTGTGGTAAGGGGATTTCTCTGTCCTTTATGCTAAGGCCCTATCCATGGTGTTCATGGCCAATAAATATTAATGACTAAGGAAGTGAAAATTTCATCTGCATTGTAACTTGTCTGCACAGCTACAGAGAATCGTGAGAAAGAAATGACATGCTAGTGCATACAAACTTACTGGAAAAAAGTAATAGACATAATAATGAACACTGAGACTTGTTCAAGAAATACGTAGGAGACATGTTTTTATTGCAGTCAGCTACAAACAAGTCTGCCTGACTGTCTCTGTCAATATAACATTTCTCTTGAGCTCTGACTGTCTGCTGAGTGCAGGGGTTGGGCTGTGCCCACTGGCCATGCATGGTGCCCCAGATTGTACAGCCTGCACCTCAGCAAACAACTCATATAATCACCACATTACACTCCCATAAACCTGCCACAGCAGAGCAATTCCTTTGTTTCCAGCTCATAAAGATTCCTGGATTTCCTCAGCCAAGTGTAAACACAATGTGTATTGAAGGCCCTTCTCCCCCAATGGGGTGCCTGTGTGTTTCCTTGCAGTTCTGACTTCCTCAGCCATGAGCCAAAGGCAAAGCAGGAAAAAACAATCCTCCCTGAGATAAACTTCCCTGGATAAATATTGATATGCTATTGGCAAATATTCTGTACGCTCTGTGATTATTTTGTGAGGAGAGTTGGACCAGTGTTGATGGAGGGAAATCTTTCAGGATCACTGGTCCAACTCCCTCTTTGATGGGGAACTGTTTACAGCATTTGTAAAAAATGTTGGCCCTCTGGTAAAAGGTTGACATTTCCAAGGATGGTGTTTCCATGAACTTTGTGGATGTCTCCATTCTGTGTTGCACTACCCTCCTAGTCAAGTAGCACTGGGGGAGTTAGGACAGAGGGAGCTGATTCAAAGTCTTTGTAAAAGTCCTTTTTTTCAAGGATTTTGACTCTACTACTTTGAATGCAGCCCTATTGTGTCAAGGTGATTACAGGGGTTCAGGGAGTTTTCTTACCTTAAAGTGCCCAGTTTTCCTGAATTTTTGGTGTATGGACTGATAGGCTGTCAGCATGATGAAGCCTGGGATCATGAAATTGAACGTGGATAGAGCAAAAAGGAATGTGACATAGTTTCTGGAAAAGGTGAGGAGGGAAGAAAAAACAGAGGGTGTTAATTCAACTCTAGTGCATCTCTGTAAACTTGCTGTAAATATTTATCAAATTGTAATTTTAAAATTGCTAAGACCACTTTTGTCAACATGCTTGAGGTGCAGCATTTGCTGAAGGCCAGTTAAGCTGTGCCAGGTGTGGGATGGATAGTATTGTACAACTGGTGTTGGTATTGTAAACCATCACTACTCAGACATCTGTCCTGGCCTGCATAAAGCCAAAAAAAAAAAAAAAAAAGTTTGAAATATTTCAAGCCCTAACCCCAGAAAAGATGCAGTGTACAGATGAGTGAGGGAGGGTCAGAAAGCTGAGCACCAGTCTCTCCCCCAGAGGAAGCTGACTTGAGCTGTTCCCTGTGCCACCATGCAAGTCCAGGCAGCCTTGGGTGGTGCCTGCCTTGTCCCAGCTGCTGGGAAGGGACATCTGCCCCAGGAGCAGTGCTGGGCACAGCTGGGATGGGGTTTGTGTGCCACCAAGACCATCCTAGGGGGTGGCAGCCTGTTGGAGCTGGCCCTGGCCCTCACCTGTCCCCTTTGCTGTAGTCCAGGGTGCAGCAGGTTCGGAGCGGTTCGTAGTCATATTCTCCCCAGCCCAGCAAGGGCATCACGGACCAGAAGGCAGCAAAGAGCCAGGCAAACACCATCATGGAGGCTGCTGTGCTCCACTGCAGCCTGCTCCCTGTGGGAAGACAAAGGGGGTCTCCATGCCCTGAACAAAACCACTGGAAACAGCTGTCAGGCCCACCAAGCAGCTGTTCATGTTCTGCATCCTGAAGGTGACCAGAGTCTGGAGGAGTCAGTCTTCCATAAAATCAGAAGGAAGCTTTTAGCAAACAGCAAACTGAACTTCTCTTTTGTGTGTTTTACTTAGATAAATCCTGTATTGCTGCTCAGCTCCATGCTGGAGATACAGCTGCTGTTACAAACATTATATTCCTGTGTTTTGGGAATGTGTTTAAAGACACAGATGAGGCAGAGAGTAGAATGAACAGGTGATGCAATAAAGAGTGTTTGAAGAAAGAGTCCCATTGCAGAGTGTGGGTCAGATCAGAAATGTGACTCTGCACACACTCCCCAGCCCCTGCTTTCATCCTTCCTGCCTGGCCAGGAGTGCATGGCATGTGTGGATATCTAATATACTCTATTCTAAAATTACTGGTCATCAATATATATGTGAATATATATACCCAACATGAGAACAGAACTTGTTCTAAAAATACTACTGGACAAGTAATTTTGCCCTTTAGATCATCACTTAGCCTGTAACAGGAAATGTGAAACACTCAGCATTAGCAATTTTTTTCTAATTTTATTATAAAGTATTCTCTTGTACCTATCTCATCCAGTTCCATCAAATACCCAAAGGAATGTAATGAAAGACTGGAAACTTGAGAAGACACAGGAAGTATTTCTTCGTGGAGAAAGCAGGCAGGCTTCCTTGCTGCTGCAGGATATTGTGCTAGCCCCAGTGCTGGGATGTAAAAAAGTCTGGATAATTTTGTTATCCAGGCCAGTGTCTGTTGTCATGCCCATGACACCAGCAGGGAGAACAGTGACTTTCCCTTCTAATCCAATCTCCCATTAGGGACAAGGAATGATGTCGTTTTCACTAAGGGGAGGCAATACTTTTTGGGCCCCACTTTGGAGGCTTGAAGAGGACAGAATCAGAACTAACAAAATTAAATTTTTCCTTTTGGCTCTGACCTTTTGCAAAATGAGATTAATGGTGAAGTAGACCTGGTAAAATCAGCTGCTGGTTGACCCTTCAGGAAATATTTACACACACATCAGAAGTGGTTAAAAATATATGAATATAAAATCAAACAATCTTGAGATTGTTTTAGTTTTTCTCAGAAAAAATACTTTCAGTATAAGAACAGTGAAAGATGTGCTCACGTGGCAAAAATGTCCTTCCCTGAGAAGGTTGAGAGCAAGAGCACAAGTTGAGAGCAGTTCAGTTGTTTTTGTGCACAACAATCCATTGCTTTACCTTAAATGCCTTTTCTTGGCCTGATAAAATTGAATGTAATAGCTGTGTAGGTCCTAATTCAATTAAATGCAAAATGTATGGGGTTCAGCATATGCTTGTAGATATAATTCCTAATTAGTGCCCAGTGCTGGCAGTTTGGTCCTATTAAGTCTAATCACTCTTGTGCTCTGGTTTTCTCTCTTTTAAAAGCAAAATGGAAGCCTCTCTTTTCCACACAGTGAAATATGAATGCAGGGAATTTAAAACAATTTCTCTAATTGCTTTGGAACAGAAAGACTGTGCCCCCATCATTCAAAGATGACTAAAATTTTGATGCCAAAAGATGAACTTTTAGCAAGTGCCAGATAGATCACGGAACCTTAATCCTTTTGATCATAAAGGCCAGTTTTTAGTGATATAATCATAAATTATATCTCGGTGTTTAGTTTGTGGAAACATTTATGAATGTATTTCTTTTAAGATTTATGATTTATTCAAACATTTAGCTGATTTTCACAGACTGAAAAAATAAATCTCTGCTGGGGTGATAATACTGTTTTCTTTCATATTGCCAAACAATATCAACCTGATTTCTGGTGAGTGACTTGTCTGGTTATCAAAACATTTTAAAGGTATTTATCACTTAGGGCTTGCTGATGTCCAAGTCTAAAAATCTGGTTAATTTTTGGAATGTTGATGAACAAATTTGTGATATTAGCATCCAGAATAGTTGTAAAGCCACAGGTTATCATAGTAATTTTACATTCTCATGAGCTCTTTCTTCCCAGAAGTAGGGATAGTGAATAATCAGTGCCAAGCTGATGAATGCCACAGCAAAGGTTTTCTTGGGAAACTGTTAGGACATAACAAAAAAAAACCACCTGGGGATGATGTAATTGAGCCTGGAAGGGAGTACCAGATCCTGGGGAGTGAAGCTAAAAGGCTGACAGCTTTATATTTTAGGTAAAGGTATTTTGTACCTGCTGTACAGGCATGCAAGTCACACTGGTGTCAACAGGAGTTTAATGTATGGATTGAGAACACAGCGTAGCCTGTGGGCTTGGTGTAGCACATCTGTGAAATATGCCTTAATCTCCCTTGCAATCAGCATGTGAAGAATTGAACTAGAAGGGGCTGGTTTTACTGGAATAACCACAGGGCATGAGCACCTTCGGGGATTTTTGTTTTGTTTTGTTGTTCAAAATGTTCACTTTTAGGAGCCATGTTTGGCCATCAGTAAGTAACAATTTGAGCAAAGTAAAGAAGCTTGTGCCCTTAGGGTCCTTCTGCCTGTACTCTAAATGTATTGTGTGTTCTTGACTGGAGGAGTGCATGGCACAAAAGCATTAAAGCCAATGTGGCCGAGAGTAAAATGTCTTTCCCAGACATGCTTATTTTCAGGCTCTCTCTCATAAAATACAGATGCTTCAAATGCATTTCAGTGTCCAAGGGATGTTAGTATGGATTTAGCTCACAGCCTGCATTATTTGGGACCGTTGTCTAGACATAAAAAAATATATTTCTTTACCTGAGCCAAATTCCTGCAAAAATTGCAGAACAAAAAAGTTGGCAGCCTTTCCTCAACAAGATAATCAGACTGACCATATTCCCTGTGTGCTTGGGGTGTGCTTTGCTGTTTGCTGCTGGAATCACATGGAGATTGTGCCTCAATGGCTCTGTGGGTAAAATATATTTTACTTTGTGGGTAAAAGAAGTCTCTTGCAGCCCCAAATGCCTGTGTGTTGCACAAAGGGGCTGCTGAGCTGTGTCTGTCCAATCCTGCCTCTGCACGGGCTCTGTTCCAGCCACTGTCTCTGCAGAGGCAGCTCTCTGCTTACACCAAATTTATCTGTAATTAGTAAACTCTGCATGAACATGATGATCTGTTTGGTACACAGCAGGGTGTTGGGTGAAAGCCCAAGATGAATAGATTTTTCTTCAATATGAGGGATTGGATTTTATTTGGGACTTTGTTTTAAAGATTACTTACGGATTAAGAGAAAGAAGGTCACAAATTGGATGTGATCTGGAAGAGGGAATATCTCCTGAAGGTGGTTGATAATAATTTCCCCCTGTATGGGAAAGGGTCCTTTGGAGAAACTGTTTATATTTGCCCTATCTACTGTATAAGAAAAACAAACTCATATATAAAATACAAATGATAAGTATGTGCTTGCTTTGATTCTCAGAAGCATCAGGCAGCTGCCTTTGGCAGGCTGTGGATGTGGTTGGGAGGTAAATTGCAGCCCTTACTTGTACAGTAGTGATGGTATCTGTCCCAGGCGACGGCAGCACTGGAGCCAATGCTGGCCAGGGCTGTCAGAAAGCCATGGAAGCCATGGATCTGACAGCCATCAGAGCCATAGGGCCAGTATCTGTCAACAAACAAGGAACAGGCTAAGAAAATCATAGAGAAAGGTGAAGGCATGTTTGGAAATTGCATCAGCAGAGAGGGTACAATGATAGCCTGTGCTCATCCTTGATAGCCTGTGCTCGTCCCATCTGTCTAAGAAACACTGAAAGATGTTACTGGACTTGCTTTTAGGCATTTGGTTTCTCTTGTGGTGCAACAGTTATTTGTACTCTTAATGCTGAGAAGAAAATATAACCCTTTATCTGTGTATTGAAAAGTTGGGAGGATTTAAATTTGAAATCTACATTTTGTCCGATTATCCAGATCTTCAAGATTTGCCTCCTTTGTGAGGAGCTAATTTATCAATGTGTGCAAGTCAGTGCAACACAACAAACAGATAAAGACTTGCAGACAAATTTGGGGTCAGTCTAGAGGTTTAGTGAAGTGATATTTTGATATTCAAGTAGCTTCTATAACCACTGGTGAAGATGTCTGCTAAATGTCTTCTCTAGTCAGTCTTATAATCTGTCACTGGTTATATGCAGTAAAATCTGCTTTTCTACTGTCCTGGGTTGCAGTGTAGGATGTACACACAGTATTTATTCTCTCCCCATCCCCATGAGCTGTTGGAACCAGGTGGGGCAGTGTTTTCCCAGGCCCCTCCTTTGGGCTCTTCTGCTCATGGCCCATCAATGCCTTGCCCAGGACTCACAGGGAACTCCCTCCAGGAGCTCTCTCTGTTTAATGGGCCATCAAGGACCCACTGCACGACTCCTCATCCCATTGGGAGATGCTCCCAATGCCCAGGGGGAGGAGCCAAGCATTCCCACCTGGAGAGAATCTGGGATTTGGGACAGGACAAGCAGCCCTGAGCCACTGGATTCCCAGAGGAGCAGAGCTCCCAGACCTTTCTGTGGGATCACTGCTTCAGGAAGAGCCCCTCCCCTGGACTGCTCCCACCACCCTGCTCAGGGTGTGTTCTGACTCTGTCAGCGGTCTTTTGCGTTATTGCATTTTTTAAATTTTATTTTACTTTTTTCCTTTCTTCTTATTAAATTGAATTTCTGACTTGAAGCCTCTCACTGGTTTTGCTTTCAAACCACGACAAGGAACAAGAAAGTTGGCTATGACTTATGGCAGAAAGAGAGCCATTTAATTAGTTAGACCTCTTAAAGCTTAAGCTGTTGATTTTCATGTGGTTCTTCTGAACAAGCTTTAGGAAAACCTCCCTGCCATACCTGAGGAAGCTGGAGAAGGCAGCGATGAAGGCGTTGATGCAAATCCCGCAGTCGGCCAGGGCGATGCTGAGGACCAGCAGGTTGCTGGGTGTTCTCAGCTCTTTGATTTTTCGGAAAGAAATAATGGTCAAGCCATTCAGGCAGAAACCAAGCAGGGCTGAAAGACAGAATTGTTTGGTGTGATTCGACTGGAAATGGAAAATATCTACAATGATACTGCTGTTTTCTTTGATGACGGAATAATTACAGTGGAATCTTATGCACAGGAAATATGTCTGTAGTGGTCAGTCTGCACGCAAGTTACAAAGGCTTTCAGATGAGAAGTCATGGCTCAAGCCAGTGCTTCAGACTTCATCAGTCATGTGGAGCAGAAGAGGTTTGATCTCATTTGCAATTCTGCCTTTTGTGATAATAAGAGAAGCTGGATTGTCAGGCTCCATGCAGGGACACACAGTTCAGGGTTCAGAGCAAGTGAGATGCAGAGGAAGCAGTTCCAGGAGAGCTGCTGCTGGTGTACACATGTCCAGGCCTGACTTTGATAGAGAAATGGCTTGTGCTTAATGTCCATTCTAACATTCTTTTTCCGTTTAAGCACAGAAATCTCCCAGCCATGTTTCAGTCAGGCTGCCTCCCTTTGGGCTTCTGTCTCAGGGCAGCTACACAGGGCTTGAATCACACCAGCCCAATCTTATTACTGCTCCTCGTCAATAGACTATACATGGAAAGGAATAATCTAATTATGAAAAGCACTCACTGATAGATTAAAAAAAAATAAATTTATGTTGGTCCTCAGAGCAACCTGAGCTGTGCCACTCCAAAGCCCATCCTTCACTGGTTTAAACTCAAGCTTTGTCTTTTAATACCTTTTTCAAGGCAACCTGAATTATTTTACCTCTGATGAGGCTCTGACTCAACATCCAGTCCCTAAGTTTCAGTTAGATGAGAGGCACTTTGTCTTTGTGTTCTTCTTGGAAAAAGAAATGATGTAGCACAGAAAAAATCCTTATCCCCTAATTCTGTAAAATAGTGTAGTTACTTATGATTATTGTCTTAATTCTGCAGTTACATAAGATGGATGATTTTTTTTTTCTAGTCAGAAATCCTGCTTCTACCTTAATTGCATTAATGGCTGACGGCATAACCATAGTACCAGCTGATGTGTGTCTATCATTACACAACATATAACAAAATATTTCCAGGAGAAATATTTGGAGCCATTTGAGATCGGCTGTTTTTATTTCCTCCCTGCCAGATTACCTCCCACCCACAGGGTAAAACTGCTGTCAACTCTCCCAAATGCAGAGAAGCCTTTAGGAGAGATGTGTTCTGAGCAAATTTAGAGTAGAGCTGAAGAGTTATTACTATATCAGATTTATTTTCTATCTTTGCCCTGGTTTTGGAAGCCTCAGGCTTTACCAGATTCTGCTTTCTTGAAGCTCATCATGAGTGTACAAATAGAGAACTTACTAAATTTTTTTTAAAAGCTTTGAATTTTCATTTTTAGATCAGCAAATGTGTCCACTTAATAAAGTGAATGCAGCTCTTCATCTTCACCACAACCTTTTTTTGTGAACTGCAGTAAGAAGCTGCCATAAAAAAAGGAGAGGTCTTCCTGTGTTTCAGAAGGTGAATTAAACCTGATTATTTAGCTTGGTCTTCTAACCAATGACAATAATAAAGTTTTACTGCCAATCTACTGGGCACATTCTGCCTGTGGAAAATACTTGTGTTTAGTAAACCAGAAATGTATTAGACTACACCTGGTTTTAACTGCAGGTGGTTACCACGGGGTTCTTTGCTGGAACTTGCACAAGTGCAGGTCCCCACAGGCTGCAGCCCCTGGCACAGGGCAGGGCTTGCAGGGCTGTGGTGCCACAAGCAGGTCCCCAGCAGGACCCAGCACTGTCCCTGTCCTCCTGCTGTTCCCACCCTTCAGGACCAGAGTGCAGATCCTGCCAGGCTGTGCACATGGCTCAGGACTGTCAGCCAGGCTTAGCCCTGGACTCTGTTCAGGCAGCAGTCTGCTCCTGGGCAAGAAGTGGAAGCTTTTTCCTCTTTCTTCCAAGGAAGAGTTTCTGACAGCATTTCCAGCTTTCCTTTGCAGCCAGATATGAGCTTGGCTGCAAGGCAAAGGCAAACACCCATGCTACATGTTCATGGGGTGAGCTAATGAGCATTTATCCCACTCTGATGGTGCTTACAGCTTCTCCTCCTTGGCTCTTGGGCCCCATGATTCCCACATCCCCCTTTGAGTAGCACTCAGCAGAAATGGGATCCCATGCCCTGGGACTGACACCAACATAATCCTAGTTGTGAACCTTTGCTGGCTGCCAGGTAGATACAAATTCATGGTTTTGTGGCAGTCTCTCAATAAGTGGCATATGCCTTAAGAAAAGATCACATTGGCTAAATTAAATTGATATGGTTTGTTACTTTTACCCAGCAGCCATTAATCACAGTGCTACCATTGCAGTCTGGATGTATGCTAAGAGTTTACAGGTTTTTTTGGAGCTATTGTCTTTGATTGTAAGACAGCCATCATAACCCACAAAACAAGCAGTCCAATTTCATTGAGAGATTATCAGTCATTTCAACTTCTTTCCCCAGAGGAAGATAAAATTGCCTTTAAAAGTCAACAACAAAATATCACATCCCAAATTACTGAGAAGAGCTGAGTAACAAGTATTTCACTGCCACAGCTACACATAGAGCACAGATATTCAAGGCAAGGAGCTTGCAGCTCCCCCTGATTTACTCACCACAAGTACTGGTGATGTAGCCACTGTAACCAGGGTCACCATACCACAAGTACTGCTGTTCACTTCAATTTTCCTTCCCTCCTCTTATCAGAAATAATAGGAGGAAAAAAAATCTCATTGCTGCTGAGGTCCCACACCAAACTTACCTTCTACCAGCAGGGCAGTGCCAATGGCAAACACTTCTATTTCAGTGAAGCCTTCAGGGAGAGGGTGTGCAGTGACCATCCTTATGGTAAATATGCCAAAAGATTTAACCTCTGCCCTCTGTTATAGCTGTGGGGCTGCCTTTTCTCTGGATCTCTCTACTTCCAGTAGCCCCAAGGCTTCTTAAAGGAGCAGCTCACGTGCAAACACATGCTGTTATTATATAAAAGCTTTGGGGTTTTTACTCCCACCACTACAATCCCTGCAGGAATGTTATTAATGATGGGACCAGCATCAGCCCGCACTCCCCCTTCCCCTGTAAATCGTATTTCAGACACCAGCAAAATGAAAGCATTCATTGCAATCACAACAAGTTCTTTGTAGACACAAGATTAAGAAACCTGTCCAGTTAATTTTGCAACACTGGAAAAGAACTAAATGCTGTGGAACAAAGGAAACATGTAATTGGGGAGTGACCTGAAAAACAAAGGGGCACTCATTGAGTTGATAATTAGAGGGAAAAGTAGGAACCAATAATTTCTGCAGCTTGTAGATCTTCCCCTCACCCACTTTTTTAGAAACTGGCCAGTGTATTTTTCTGGCAATGACTGTCCTCTATATCAACATATTTCCTCTTTGTAACTGAGGCTTAAACTAACATGCACACTGGCATAGCTTGATTAAAGACAAACACAAATTACTGATTTGGGGCCCTAAACATACAAGGATATGAGTGAGTTGCTCAGTGGTGAGGGCTCACAGGCATCACCTCACTGTTCTTTTGGAGATGTTTGGAGTCTGGATGTGCAGTGTGCAGCTTGTCCAACCTCCAGCTGTTGCCTTAAACAAGCAGGATAGTTCCATCTTTGATGCATAAATTTCTTCATCCTGATAATCCTACTGCAAAATGGGAGCAAAAAGGGATATGAGCACAAGGGGATATATGAGCTTCCCCCAGCTCAGACCCCACACTGTGCTGACCTGCTGATTGAGGTGTCAGGCAGAGGGAATTCACTCCAGATGCCACCAGAGCTCCTTCTGTTCTCTTGACTATATGGTGAAGTTTACGTTTCAGGGGTGCATTTACAGTCAGGGGTGTTGGTTGAAGGTAGTAGTGGATTTTTTTGCAGTTTTTCTGAAATCTGTGCTTAAAGGGTGTGATGCCCAGGAGAACTGATTAGAGCTTCAAGGCTGTTGTGAAACCATCTTGCTGTGCTTTTTTGATCTCTGGTATTCAATTTACAGCTCTTTTTGATGTAGGTAATTGCCTTGATGGATATGCTCTTGGATTTTGAAGTAGAATTCAGGAGGACATGATATTTGTTAGGCTGTATAGATGTTTGGCTTAAGCAGAGTAAAATTACATTGCACCACATAAATCCATTGTTATGTTTGCCTTTCACCCACCTGCATGTCTTGATGACAAAGAAGGTGACAGTCCTGCCTCCTAGCATGGCAAATGAGTGATCTAAACCATCTTAATAGTGATCCATTGTATGTTCTTGCAAAAAAAATTAGTGCTAGATCTTGTAAATGTGCTGTAAATCTTCATAGCATGATAGTTCTGAAAAGGGATGGCTCATTGTAATGCTTGTCAACATAAAGCTCCTCTAGACTGGGGATAAAGGACACAGATATTTGAACTGCCCTCCTGAGGGCTGTCAGGTACTTTTGGTTGCCTGCCACTGTACTTCACCCCAAGCAAATGTGTTACACTGCTGATGGTTTTTGTGGAGTGTATTAAAGTCTGTGGGGCAAACTTTGCTCTCATTCCAACACTATTTCTTCTGTGAAAGTAGGGTACTACGCTGGTCCCCTTGGATTTAAAACACCTTTACTAGAATGATTATATTAACTTGTTGACTGCTTTTCTTTAAGTACCTTAACAATTTCCATGTCTAAGTCTCACTTAATTTATCAGTGCAGAGTGTACCCAAATTAGTCATAGGCAAACTTTCCAGTGGCAGTTCAGCATCTGACTCAAGTGAAATTCATGTTGACAGAAACTTTGTGCATCAGTCTCTTAATGCCTTTGTTGATGCTGTGTTAAGCTGACTTTCTAAAGGTATGTTGAGATAGTATGGAATGATTTATGGTCCAATATGGTTTCTAACTTCAGCTATAAGTTCAGATTGTAAATGGTTTTCTTCAAGCAAAGAGGAAGTGCAAATAAGGAATAGATATTGATAGAATCTGCTAATGATAGTTCTTTTTCCAGGTGGTAAAAATGCATTCATTTCCTTTCTGTCTTATTTATGTAAGACATAACCTCACATTGTGTATTCCTGTAAAGTCAGGAAGAACATGCAAATGATAACAGGTTTGCCAAAGACGCTCATTAACTCCTTAGCGATGAAGTTTTTAATGATCCCTTTCTATTTTATGCACTCTTTCAATAGCTTTGTGCTCTTTCCAAATCGAGGGGAAAAGGTCTTTTGCTCAACCTGATGTTATCCATTTCCTTTTGCCCCCTCACTTAAGAATATTTCACTGGTTACTAATCTGTTTGCCAGGAATACACGAGAAAAAATTACAGTATATTCTTGCCAGATGTCCCTATGGATTTCAAAGAACTGTAAAGATCTGATGGAAGCATATTAATCTTTGTAAAATATGCATTGGTACAAGCACAACAAAAAAAGGTGCAGTTCAAAGATAACAGAGTGCTCATGCACTCTGAATTTTCTTCAAGCAATCAATGCAGATTACTGACACAGTATTTTATATTCACAGCAAGAACTTTGCTAAATTGATGCATCATTATTCCTCTGCCTTCCTAATCCTTTCTTCTGATTCAGGCTTAGCTGAATTTGACTTTTTTATGTTGAAATATGGCTTTAAATGAAAAAACAGCAGCATTTCAGCAGAAGCAGGCTGGGAGTGCAGTCACCCAGAACTGCAGTTTGGTGTCACTGAAACGAGAGGGAATCTTGGTCCTCATGGGAAAGGCTTCTTGCCAAGGAAAGGAAACAGAAAGTGTATTGTCTGGAGACCTTCTGGCTGCAGTTGTGTAAATTTGTTTCAGTTTGGTAGGAGTGATAGGGAATATGACCCAGATTGTAAATAGGCACCTGGTGTTGGCCATAAGGAGGGATGATGCAGGGAAAAAGTCATCAGCATTTCCAGAGCTCTGCTAATGACTTTGTTCCATAGGTCTGAAGGAGCTGCCTTCATCAGCATTAAATGCAAGATCCAATTTAGAATGACGTAATGCATTAACGTGCTCTCCACTTGCATCAGTGGGAAGGATTTTCCACTTCACAAGTGTCCTGCCAGAAGCTTCTTGGAGCTGCATTTACCTAATGAAATTGATTTAGTGGCTGGCCTGTGTTGCCTGCTAATAAAATCCTTCATGCAAAATCATGATAATAAGGTATTTTATGGCTTTTGTTTATGCTAATATATGCTGTTTGGTTTGCTTTATGCCATGTTTTTCTAAGTATACGGAGAAAAGAAATAAAAATAAATTCTGTCCAATTGCCATATTAAAAATGAGAGACTTAGTGGAGTATTCTGTGTTTGTCACTCAGATTTAACTTTAGAGTTTGTGAGGAGAATCTTCTGATCAAACATTTCTGGGGGAAAAAATGGAAACTATAATGTAAAATAATTCATTTAGTCTTATTAAATACAAAGCAAAAATTTTTCTCTGAATTATAACCCCACCTAAGAAAGATAAGAAAGATTGCCATGTCCTGAACTTTGCTGACAATAGACTTTGACCCCATTTGCTTTGCATTTATTTACACCAAAAAATATAAACGGGAGATCTGGTTCTTCTCAAAGAATGCAAAACAAATTCTTACACTTCAGGTGAATTACACTTTCTCACTGCTTCTTTGTATGTTTTTTCCTACAACTGATATTTTTGGTTTGGTGCAGAGAAGGAACTGTTTACTTCCCTTCCTAAGTAAACAGCAAGGAGCACAATTTTTATGATTTGGAGTGCAGAACTGTAAGTAAAGAGCCTAACCCCTGCTAGTTTCATTATGGAATGGGATTGTCTGTCATGAAAAAAATGCTTTTACTTTGCACTGCAAAATGTGGTATTGATTTTAAAGTCTCAAATAAATATCACCTGCACTTACAAGGAAATTATCTAATGAGCATTCATTTTGCATTACAGAGCATAATGAGCAAATAACTGTTCAGTAGTTGGGAGGAGGTCATGCACTTTAGGCTTAAAAATACCATGAAAATCTAGAAAGCTGTTGTACTGCAAACAGTGCTTCAGGATTAACTAGAAATTTGTGTCAAAGTGAATTTGTAGTCTGTTGAACACAGCAATCAGATCTTGCTTCCAGATTTATTTCTTCCATCTCCCTGAATTAAGCAGGGAGCATGAATGTAAGCAGAAATAGCATCTTCTTGCAGCCCACTCATCAGTGCTGCCTCATGCAGCCCTTGAAGTGCAGGTACTGGCATCTACTCTTACAGTTTTAATGATCTCTTCTCATTGTCTTTGTTTCACTGATTCTGTTCTCTTCTGCTTGCTCCATTCTGAGACTGCACCTTGTGTACAGCGTCCAGTTCAGGGATTCCCAACAAAAGGACCTGGACCTGCTTAGAGGAGGGTCATGAAGAAGATCAGAGGCTGGAGCATCTCTCCTATGAGGACAAGCTGAGAAAGTTGGTGTTCTGCAATCTGGAGAAGAGAAGGTTCTGGGGAGGCCTTGGAGCAGCCTTCCAGTACCCAAAGGGAGCCTGCAAGAAGCTGAGGAGACTCTGCACAAGGGAATGTAGTGACAAGAGGGACAATGCAGTGACAATAGCACTTTAAATTGGCAGATGGCAGGTTTAGATTATATATTAGGAAGAAATTCTTGACTGTTTATGAAGCAATGAAGCACTGGAACAGAATGTGTGGATGCCCCATCCCTGGAGGTGTTCAAGGCCAGGTTGGATGGAGTTTTGAGCAACCAGTTCTAGTGGAAGTTGTCCCAGCAAATTTGGAACTATGTGGTCTTTTAAGGTCCCTTCCAAACCAAATCAAACCATTGTGTGATTCTATGATCTATGAAGCCTGTGAACCAGGGGAATATATCTACTCCCTGTGCACCAAAGCTTTCCTCCTCCACTTCTTTCTGTTCCAGTTCCTTAAGTCCAAAGCCTGCTTTAGCTGGTTTCCACACCTCCTGATGGACCTCTTGAGTTTCTGCAGGGTGAGAGCAGACTGCTCTCTTGACCATTCAGATCAAGCCTAACATGGGTGTATCTGTGCCTTGATGGTTAACCCATCATTTGCATCATTTGGTGGTGATGTATCAATGAAGGATTATAGGAAAATACAGTCAACAGGGAGGGAAAACTCCAACATGTAAGTGCTGATAAAACATAACTGGGTTATTAGTTGACTGGTCCTTTTCCTCCTTCCAGAGACAACTTGTGAATACACTCCAAGATATAAAACCTGTTAATGTTGCCTCTTTTATTTTATCTGGCTTTATTAATCTCTCAGCCTACCTCCAGGTCTTTCTTTTTCAGAACAGAAGTGACTCTGTCATGTTAAGTAAATAGCAGCTTTCTTGACAAAGTGCAGAGCATTAGCTGCTGCTAAGGCATGCTTTATTGATTGCTGTTGATTTTTACAAATTAAGTTTACTTCTACTGCTCCTGACATTTAGTGGTAACTTAAATGTTTCATTAGTGAGGCAAAATTGAGGGTCACAAAAGCAAACCTTACAATACAGTTCTGCTTTCTACAAGTTTATTATCTGAGAGCTCCAATGGAGGGCAACTACTTTATCAGATGGATTGAAAAAAAAACCAACAAAAACAAACCAGATACAAGAGGTTAATTATATTGTATTGCCTTTTCAAGTAGAATTTAACTTCAGATGTTTCAGTCAATGTTGTGAGTATTGAGCTGAGGCAGAGTCTGGGCAGCAAGGCAAGTTAAACAATGAGCACACTAAAAAAAACCCCAACCCAATAAGCTTGGTCTTAGCTTGGAGATCATTAAGGGAACTGAGAAATCGTTAAATCTAGAAATGGGACCTAATGGAAGTCAATGAGAGAACAACTATGGATAGTTAATGAGCAGAAATGCATTATGTTCTCAGAAATATCTCTTCAGAAATAAATAATGGGATACTTGAATTTCTCTCTGAGCAAGAGTAAATGTAGAATGTGAAAATGGCAGGGGGAAAAATAATAATTTGGGCCATCCTCTCGAGAAATGATTTCTGCAAGCCTTAATTAATTGTCTGAGTAACTTGTGAAACAAGCTTATGTGAAACTATGGCACCATAAAATGTCTGTTTAATAATCAGCCCCAAACCACATCTACGTTACCTTGAAACTTTGAAAGTTCACTACCCAGACTGATTGAAAAATTACCAGCATAATTTCACTGTGAAGAACACAGGATGAACTCTGCATGAGAAGAGCTCCACTCCAGAAATCCTGGCGAGCAATCTTTGTTAGGAACAACAGTGATGTAAGCACAGTCATTAACCTCCCGGTTAATTTGTACATAGATAGGTGTGTTATTGCTGCACTTCTGAGTTGGTAACTTCTCATTATGTAATTTCAAAAGGAAAAGCAGTATCAACAGGTCCACAACAGGCAGGAATGCTGGAAAAGTGAGGTGAGTCTTTGGCTGAGCTTAAGACAGAGCTGAGCTTTTCTTATCATTCCTGAATTCCTGCCACAGATGGAACTCCACAAAAGGGTCCCTTATCTGAGCTTAGCTGTGTCAGTGAGTCAGAGTACAGTGCTCAGCCCTGCAGGTGTGTGCCAGCCCTGGTAGAAACTGAAATATATACATTTTTACTGGGTTATAAACTGTTTATCGGTATCAGGCTTGTTGCCAACAGTTCAATAATTGCTTTATCAAACTAGGAGTCTTTAAAAGAGAATAAAGCCTTTTAATGGCATCGCTCTCTATATATTTTAGTGTTTTCAGATAGAAGGCTTACATTCCATTAGCAGAAATAACTGTTTTAAATCTCCCCAATACCTCTGCGAGGAAGTAAATTATTGCTAATTCCTGGTTAGATAACAGTTATCTTGCCTGTGCTGTAGATCCACCAAAAATATATTAGTTTTTTTCTTGCATGAGAGCCCCAGACTGCCCGAGGAGGAGAGCGTTTTGAAGGAGGAAACGCTGCTAGCACACTTCCAGGAAGCAATAAGCACCTTCAATGAAAATAACTCAAGTCCCCCATCCTTTAATCCCCTGCCTATCCTTTTTTATCTGCCGGACTCAGCGCTGGGGCTGGAAGATCAGAGCGCACGGGGGCTGAAAACAAAAGGGAGTTTAACAAGATGTGAGCGGGCGATGGATATAACAAAAAGAGAAGCCCTCCAGGCCAGGTAGAGCCAGGTGTGCTCCATGCCCAGTGGCCATGTGGCTGGTGGTGACCCTGCTGTGCTGCTGGGCACTGGCACTGCTGCCCCTGGCCGGTGCCTCCTGCCCCTCTCAGTGCAGCTGCTCCTTCCACAGCCTCGCCGACGGGACCAAGGCCAGGTATTGCCTGGGGGGTCGTGGGGAAGGGGGTTTCTGCTCCTTTGGAAGGATGCTCGCAGGAGAAAATATTTGTGGTTATTATTTATCCAGTTGTTCTGCGCTCCGGCTATATTTGCAGAGGATTAGCTTCAGAAAAGGCAGTAAGCTGATTGCAGGGAAAGCGTTTGGGGCATCTTCTGTGTGAGAACAGAAGTGACATAATTATTGCTGCTGTAACGACAAAAAACGGAATAAAACTTAAACTATATATATATATATTTAACCTTTATGCTGAAAATTCTGGTTCTAAAAGGTTTCATTCTGCTCTGCTGCTTCATTGCTAAAGTGTGACTAGATTTGATTCCATGTTGTGGTATCAAACTCAACAATTTACTTTAAAAAAAAATCCTTCAGCTGGAGATTTTAGGCATAGCTATAAAAAACCAGACAGTAGCAATAAAAAAAAGTTAATTCTCAGACTGGAAACGTTCTGTTAAAAAAGAAAAAACTAGAAGGACATCCATCTTTGAAGGCAAAGCCATTGTACATCCATTTCTCTGGAGGACTGTTATAAAAGAGTCCTTCTAAAGGGTAAGCACAAAGTATCTGACTTAAAGAAAATAGAGGCCGTATTTTCACAAGGTGTGGTTCACAGCAGAAGAGGTTTTGTGACAGAGATACAGGATTTGCAAATTTCTTTGCAATAAACGTTTTCTAGACTGAAATATTTTTTCATTACTGAAAATGAGGTATTTTGGAACTGTATGAAATAGCTTTGCTTTCTTCTCTCTTTTATGGTGCTATAGATTTAATACTAGAAACTTTCCCAGTAAGGAGAAGCATGGTAGGGACACAAGTAGCCTGCAATTGTTAAAAGGGAGTGCAACAGCATGAGAGGCAATTATTGCTCCATAAATGTCACAGTTCCCAGGGGAATTTCCTCTCAGTGACTGGAAAAAGCTGTTGTGCATTTTAGTAAGATACATAATAAAGCAAATATCCATTAGTCCCTTAAGGAGCATAATGCCACCTTTTTTTTTTTTTCTGCATTATGATTCATATTTCTCACTACAAGGAGATTATCCCATAGATTAAATGTTTAGTGCTCACTGACATAATTTAGGGA
This sequence comes from Zosterops lateralis, assembly GCF_965231275.1. Lineage (NCBI taxonomy): Eukaryota > Metazoa > Chordata > Aves > Passeriformes > Zosteropidae > Zosterops > Zosterops lateralis. The sequence goes on from NC_139768.1 coordinate 2,361,390, forward strand.
CATTCTGTTTTACTGCTATGGTCTTTCTCTTAGTAAATATTTTGTTGCATGACTATACAAACTAAAATGTTTTATTGAAAGTGGATTTGTGGATTTTTCTTATTTGATAGATTTTTATCTTCTTCAAAATCTCAACTTTCAGCAGAGGGTGGACAGGATTTAATGCCACAATAAAAGTAGAGGGTGAGAGTAATATATTGTGTTTTGATTATAAAATAACAATTTAACTGTAGGCTCAAATAGCATTTAAATCTCATAAATCTAATAAAACTGCCTGAGCAGTTCAGCAATGTTATATGTTTTTTGTTGATAGTGGAGAAATAATTGCTTTCAGCCAAAACCAGTCTGGTTTTGACAGCTTTGTAATATTCTGCTTATAGTGACAGTGTGATGGGAAATGTTACTTGACTGATCACATCACATTTCTTGTGGTGTCTTGTTCAGCAAGTGGAGTGGAACATGCCCATCTAGCCTGTTACCTTTTGCAGGTGGCTTGGTATTTTGTTAAGAATTCGCCTTCCTTTACTTGCTGATAGGCAAATTAAAATTCACTCTGAGAGACCTATTTTGTCTCCCTTCATTTCTCACGGCTCTCAACAATCCCAAATCACCATTTTTTGTCTGAAGGCTGCAAAAATGCAGCACAGGCTTTTCACGCTTTGACCTCTAGAGATTAGAAATAGGGAGGAATGTTTAAAAAACATAAATCTGCCTTGCTTTCAGTATAGCATTTTCCAAAGAGTTAATTTTCAGTGCTTTCAGTCTCATTTCTGTGCCTGCAGTGCAGTGACTGCTCCCATCTTTACACACCTTCCATAGTAAAGCAGAGCTTACTCCAGAGTATTTCCAAGGAGTTGTTACCTGGCTTTCTTATCCTCATTTCTCAAAGCAGAGTTCCTGTGTCATATTTAATCTATATAACTTCTTGTCATCCCACATGTCAATAAGGCTTCTTTTTGTAGGGCTTTAATAGTTCAATTTATGGATCCTTTTGTTTTAACTTGCACTAGAATCCTCTGTGGTGCAGGAATGTTGTCACTGCTGTCTATCATCTAAAAAAACTGATGGCAAAACTCAACAGGAACACTGAATGGGCCAGATGTGGACTCACACCACTCCAGGAGAGGTACAACACTGTGATCTCTGCAGTCAGAAGGCACATAGGAATTGCTGCAAGTTGATGTATTTACAGTGATGATGCAGAGATCAGCAGCAAGAAAGAAATGACAAGAAATCTTGTGGAAAAAGAAAGGCTGATCGAAATCTTGCATTAAAATAAGGTTTCAAATCTTTTCAAAATAAAAGAAAGTCACATCTTTGCTTGTCCTTGTCTTTCCCCACCAGGACAGTGCTGTGTAATGACCCAGAGATGACTCTCCCTCCTGTGAACATCCCTGTGGATACAGCCAAGCTCCGGATAGAAAAGACAGCCATCCGCAGGGTGCCAGGAGAGGCCTTCCACCTGCTCCACCACCTGGAGTACCTCTGGATGCCCTACAACTCCCTGGCCAGCCTCAGTGGGATCACCTTCAAGGGCCTTCGTCGTCTGCAGGAGCTGAGGCTGGATGGGAACAACTTGATATCATTCCCCTGGGAAAGCCTGGCTGGCATGCCACAGCTGAGGCTTCTGGATTTACACAACAATGAACTCACCTCCATCCCTCCAGATGCTGCTCGTTATGTCAAGAATATCACATACCTGGATCTGTCCAGCAATAAGCTGATGACTCTTCCTCAGGCTCTCATTGCCACCTGGGCCAGCCTCCAGACTGTTCCCTACTTCCCCAATGATAACTCCAAGATCATCCTAGGTAAGAGAAGTGCCTGCATTTTGCAGGGGGTACAAATGTCAAGAGTTCCTCATCTTCTTGCAGCCTTTTCACCCACTGTGGTCACCATAGAAAGTACATTGCTATATTATGTATACAATTTAATATTTCAGATAATGTGTGTATATTCATTTGCATATTAACAAACTCACCTCAGGCTCATCACACCCATCTTATTATGCCATAAATTTGATTATTTGCTTGGATCTTTGTAGCAAAAAATTGGTGACTCTTGCTCAAGGCCTTTTTAGTTATTTCCACTGCCATTTTGGATAGAAATATAAACATGTTTACAGCTCTTCATCATTTGTGTGCTCTTTTCTAACAGCACCGTGTTTGGAATTGACCCATTTTAAGCAGAACTAAATAAAAGGACGGATAATTTATCATGCCTAAATTAAAGAGGAATAATGCCACGACTGAGCATAAAATCTGGGTCAGAGCTGCCAGTTTGTCTCTTCCCAGAGCCTTGTTTATCTGTTCACACAGAATTAAACCCCAGTCTACCCAAACACGCCAAGATAGTGCTGCCTTGAAGGGGCAGCTATGAAGCTGCAAGAACACCCTTTTTGGGGGCAGCTCTAGGCTCCTCAGAGCTATGGCCTTGAGGCAATTGTCTATTTTTGTATCAGGGTATCTCACAGCTCACTCTCAGTTGCACGATGCCCAGGTGATGTTTGGAGCACATTTCCCAACTTGTGGGATCATCACATGGTCTTTTAGCCATAGTCTTTTAGTACCTGCTGCTCTTTGTTCCCTTGATAAATTCAGGGAGGTGAAGTTTTTAAAACTGGATTGCAGTGGAAAGAGATACAAGACTTTAAAAAGATGCAAAATAGCACCTACAGAGCTTTTAGTGTCCTATACCAGATGTTGCTGAAGGTTTCATTAGCATCAGGAGAGGAGCAGGTGTTTCATTATCCTGTTTAGCCAGATGCAGTAACAAGTTCTTTTAGCCCAAACTGGCAGTTCGGGGTTGCCCATTTCATTTGTGGCAAGACTGCCCAGATCATACTTTTCCTTTTTTTATTTTTAGAGTCAAGTTACATGTAAAAATGTTATTCCATTCAATATAGATTAGGAGAGTGTTTTATCAAGAAGAACAGATGCACGTGGCCAAACTGAGTAATATCCAGCTGTGCATAGGTGCTTGTGCCAGGATCCTAAAAAATTAATGTAGCCATGTGAGTATAATGCTAAAATTAATGCAGTAATGGACAGACACTCCAGCTTCTAGGTCTTATCCTGTGGACACCCATAGGCACCAGGTAGATAAAATGCATGTCCCTCACAGGACCAGGCTGGGAAAACACAGCTGCACGTTTCTGTTTCACTCTGCCCATGACTGTTTCTCATGGAGGCATAAAAAAATCATGAATAATAAAAAGAGTCAGCCCAATCCATTCCTTGTCTGCAGTGCATCACTCCTTCAAAGAAGTAATTCCTGTGCTAAGTTGCTGGCTAATATTCTGTGCCAAGGGTGCAAGCTTTTTCACATAAGAACTGAATGTGAATTTAGTGAGCCCACTGAATTGTGCTGCACTGGCCCTTGTGGGTGCTGCTGCCAGGGAACCTGGGATCAATAGTTATCCAGTGCATGAACTAGAAACTGCTAGCAAAAATGCCATAAAACAACACAGCCAAGCTTAATGTTCATTATTTACTTAGTAAATCCCACCTTAAAAATATTAATTTACAAGAACTGACCTCCTGCCAAAACCCATTGCTTCCAGGTCCTCTTCTAAGCCCAGGGAAGAAGATATGGAATGCACTCAGAAGAATTTTAAAAGTTTGAGGGAATATTAGTACTCTTCCCTTTCAGGCAGGTCGCAGCTCCCAGGCATGTCCTTGGGCTGTGCACAGAAAAGAGGAGGTGCAGCCCTCTTGGAGGGAGCAGAGCTCACTCCTGTGGCAGGCAGGAGGCCTGGGCTTAGAAGGCATTTATATCCCTAGTGCCAATTCTGCTAGCTAAAATCATTAGAGACCACAGCCTGTCCACAGCACAGCTGGATTTGAACATCTGTAACTAGGACAACATAGATTTAATCAGAATACAGCAACTTCTGTTCATGGATGTGCATTGCTCTAGTTCCAGATTTGCTTTTTTGGTACTATATTACAGGTCTATTTTTAATAATATATCATTTTTTTCAGAACTGGAATTCAATAGGTGCAAACTGGGAGAGCAGAATAAAGAAGGGAAACATTCCAAGAGTCTGAAACAGGAGTGTGTTTTTCAATATATCTCTTTCTGTGTGTATAGCCTAAATATAATTATGGTCTATCTATGTTTTTTATATACTATAACAGCCATATTCTTCAATTTAATCCTTAAAGTAGTTCTTTCATCTTATCCAGTATAAACTAGCATTTCAGGAGAAGCAACTAATTACCAAAGTAATGAAAATAATTTAGAATAACAAGGCTGGAAGAGAACTATGACAGGCAAGTAGGATCAGGTACAGCTATTGCAGGCGTGAAAAGTGGTATGACAATCTGGCTAATATTTTAAGAATGTCCAGTTAGAAGAATTTTCTGGCCTGTCTGAGACTTCATAGTCTCCTCATGCCAAAAGAATCCACAGCCCTTCTCCCATGAGTATTTGTTTATTCATCCTGGAATGAAATGTGTTTATAATAAACTCCTGTGTTGCTTCTTTATGTTTACAGGTCACAATGTTTTCATGATCTGAATGATCCTGCATTGAACTTAAAGTATATGATTTCAGACCCAGATTTGGAGATACTTTAGCAAACCACCTTTATTCCATTCCGGCAACTGTGGGATCCATCAGGCTCAGCCAACAGCAGTGGGGGGACATAGCCCATCCCACATATTCCTGCATAGGCAGTTCTTGTAGACCACATTGGGAGCCTATCACACTTTCTCTTGCTGAAAAATAGAAACAAAAGGTGCTGTTGGAGTGACTTAGTGCCCTGATTTCTTTTTTGACAGGCTTGCAAGACAATCCTTGGGTGTGTGACTGCAGCCTGTATGAAATGGTCCACTTCCTAAATTTCCAGTCTCCTAACATAGCCTTCATCGAGCCCAGGCTGAAATGCTTCACCCCACGGAGCCTGGCGGGAGTCTTCTTCAGCCAGGTGGAGCTGAGGAAGTGCCAGAGCCCCGTGGTGCACACGTCAGTGGCCAAGGTGAAGACCATCCTGGGCAGCACGGTGCTGCTGCGCTGTGGGACCACTGGTGTGCCCATCCCCGAGCTCAGCTGGAGGAGAGCAGATGGAGCTCCACTCAATGGCACAGGTGGGTATGGTCCACTCCTGTGTTGTGAGTTTCTCTCAGGTTTTAGGTTTCTCTCCATCCGAGATTTCAAGGCTGGTGGTTTGTGTGGGTCCGAGGGAGTGTTTTTCCCTCTCCAACCTCTGAAGGATTTGATTCTGATGCGGGGCTCATCATGAGAATGATGTAGAGTCTCAAGGTCTTGGTTTTCTTGGTTTCTCACATTTATTAATTCTTGTCTTACAATTCTCTGTGTCCAGCCAAGGTATTCACAGCAGCTCAGACATGATGTGACTCCCCCCGTGATGGGAGGTCACACTGCTTTTATTCAGATAACTACGTGGCTGTTATTTACCATTTCATACCAATGCCTATCACCTATACCAACAGAGTAATTTCTACTTTGACCCAATCCACTGAAACTACTTTGTGCCCACGTCACTGCAGAAGATGAATGCCAAGGGAGAACAAGCAGAACCCAGGGCTCCACCATCTTGTCCCCTTGCATCTACATTCTAAAAATCTCAAAACTACAAAATCTTCCACACAGTGATAAACTACACTACTGTCTGTTACACATTTGTGACTTGCAATTCTTCTCTGTGTTAGAAGTTTTTCTCATGGACCAAAATCAAAGCCTGTGTCTTCCTGGGCTCTGTGCCAGGCTCTCAAACCCCCCTGCACAGACCCCAGACCCTCTTTCTTGGGTCCCAGGCCTCTCTACTGAGGTCTGTGACTATCCCAGGGTGCCCAGAGGGGTGCCCTGGACTCCAACAAGTTTCTATAGACTGGAAAAGTACTTTACACATTGATCTAAGTGTTATCAGATAAAGGTGTGTTATCTTGTCTAGGAAGTTGGTTTTGCTTTGTTTCATAGCAGTTTTGGTGGTGACACAAGTTGAGGCATTTTCTGCAAATATGTTGGAGTTAACAAAATGAAGTATTTCTAACTGTAGCAATAGGCTGTTTTCAGTTAGTTAGTTAGTTGCTGAGTCACTGAAGAGGCTTCCCACTGAATTATTCTATTATTCTATATTCTGTTCATCTACTCTTTTGCTAATCTGTTAGCAAACTTTTCTGGCAGAGAGATGTCTGATGGGAATTCACTGCAATTCAGATCAGCTGCAGAAAAAAGAACAGGTTGCAAACATACAGCATTACTGATATATTGAAAGACATAGGCTTTCAGGAAATCATCCTGTTTTATTTTTTGTGGTGGGTCTCTTTCAGGTGTAGGAGAACTATTTGTAATAAGTATCATTTTCTGGGACCTGCACAGGTCATTGCTCTGTTGTGCACCATGTGCAGGATGTAGCAGAGTTGCCCCTCACAATGATAATGTGTACCCATCATGCTGCATCCCTCCTATACCTGAAAGAGACCCACCACAAAAAATAAACCAGGATGATTTCCTGAAAGCCTGTGTTGAGTTTACTTTGAGCTACAACTGAGAATGATGTATCTTGAGCCCCATTAAATCAGATGCTGGTATCTTTCAATAAAAAGTTAGCTGGAAAGGAAGGCTATTTCATATATATTATAGCAATGGCAGCTTCTGTGCCAATGCTATAATGTGACTATTTGAAATGCTGGTGCTCTGAGCAGAAAGGAGTGAGAAACAGTCCACAGTCTGTATGTGTAGGTAATTTCCATAGGTAAACCCATAGCTTAACGATTTTTAATATACTCATTCAGTAAATAATTAAACAGAAAAAGTAACTTCTGTTACCTTGTATTTCACTGCCATTGGAAGGGGCTCTGTTTGCCAAGGCTGGATCCTGACCCCGAGAGGGCTTGGGAGAGGTTTGCATCTTCTTACCTTTGCCTTTCAGACATCTCCCTGGTTTACCTTTCAGCAGGAAAGGGCTGAGACAGCACACGCTGCTTAATAATGAAGAGGGTGCTTTACCCTTCCACGTGATCCCAACTCTTTTTTTTTCTCTGCACCAATAGAAAAAGGCAAAAAAACCTAGTTTTAACCTGCAAGTGAGCAGGTGAGCAAATCAATACTCAGCTATGTACATGTCATTTGTATTGATTACACCTCTGTAAGGATAAACAGGATAAACACCTGCAACAACTAGCCAGTAGAAGGGATATTATCTTTCAACTATTTTTCCATATACTCTAGGCTAGTCCATGTGTGTTTATTACAATAATAATACCACTGTTTGTTTTTTCTTTGCCACCGTGGTCTTCATCTAATACTCAAATAGATCATGTTGCTGCTTGCTCCTTCCACTCCTTGAAGTATTGTACCTACATAAGAAATTTCAAGCTTTTATTTTTAATGGAAGAACCTTTCCTGTTACATTCTCAAGGTGTACATGAATTTGGAGGAAATAGCATCAATTTTTTCATGTATATTCATTCTGAAGCAGTTTAAAACCTGACATAATCTAATCATAGTCCTTTTCTTAGATTTACTTTGATTTTGTAATGTTCTTGGTGGCAAGCAGAAATGATAATTCTTTATTATATATTTTATCAAGCAGATTATTTGGCGATGGAGTCTTAATATTTTACAAACATGGAATTAATTCCGCTTATCATTGCCTGTTTATTTAACATTTTTTCTGCCTTGCAGTTCACCAAGAGATTTCCAGTGATGGGATGAGCTGGTCTATCCTGGGCCTGCCTGTCGTCTCTTACCTGGACTCTGGAGAGTACATCTGCAAAGCAAAGAATTTCCTGGGGGCCACAGAGGCCTTCATCTCGCTCATCATCACAGACTCAGAAACCACAGATGACCCCAACTCCAGTGCCAGAGGCACGTGGAATGGGAAGGCAAGCGGGATGGAGGCAGCTGCCTACAACGACAAACTGGTGGCCAGGTATGTTATCACCACCTCCACCGTGCCCACCCTGGGCGCTGGGGCGGGCACTGGGGACAGCCTCCTCCTCCCGGAGGGGGCCCAGGACAGCAACCCCCAGAACCTGCTGGTGAGCCCCACCACGGGCCAGCAGCAGGAGCCAGAGAGGATGGTGAGGTCCGTCAGGGTCATCGGGGACACCGACCAGAGCATCACCCTGGCCTGGAAGGCACCTATGGCGAAGAACACCACGGTGTTCAGCGTCCTTTACGCCGTTTTTGGGGAGAGGGACATGAGGAGGATCAATGTGGAGCCAGGGAAGACCAAGGTCACTCTTTATGGGCTGCTGCCCAAGACCAAATACATCGTGTGTGTCTGCGTGAAGGGGCTGATCCCCAGGAAGGAGCAGTGCATCATATTCTCCACAGACGAGGTTGTCAGCGCTGGGGGGACGCAGAAGCTCATCAACGTGGTTGTGATCAGCGTGGCCTGTGTCATTGCTGTGCCCCTGACACTGGTGGTGTGCTGTGGAGCCCTCAAACGCCGCTGCAAAAAATGCTTTGTGAGAAAGCCCAAGGACGTGCAGGAGTCCTATGTCACCTTTGAGAGCCTCTCTCCAGGGGCCAAGGCCAAGGGCGTGGAGGGGGAGTACCTGACCAGGCACACCCCTGATGAGTCCAACAGGCTGCTGTCTGCCCGCTCCAGCGTGGACTCAGAGGCCATACCAAAGATAGAGGGACAGCCTAATGAATATTTCTGCTGACAGCAGCTGGGCTGACCCTCAGTGGGAAGCTGTGGCTGTGTCTGTGACTCTGCTGCAGCACTGCAGCCCACCCTGGCCATGCTCCTGATGTGCTCTGTAAGAAGATGCAAGAGGGCAGATGGTGCCCAAGCTTTACAGAAACATGTCGCTCAGATCACTTGGGGTTGGCTGCTTTGTACCCAGTCAAAAGCTACTGTGATAATGGCCTCGTTCTCCTGGACCACTTTTTTTTTTTGTTTTGTTTTGTTTTTTCCTGTCAAATGAAGTGTGCACACTAAGTGTGAGGACATTAAGCAACATTTCTGAGTGTGCTCTGCTTGGTGTTGTTTAGGACCTGCTCTACAATATGCTGTGTATTTTATTCTCAGCTCTTCTGATGTTCTTTTGGTTGACAACCCAGGAGAGTGTTTAGTAAATTTAATAAAAATACTTATGAAGGTGAAGATTGAGAGTCTCACCTTTGACATCCCCCTGATTTGCATGAAACATGCAGCTTGATGCTTAATGGATCATTAAATACAGATGTACAGCAACTGTTTTTAATATATCCAACATAATCACAACTCAATGCTCTGAATCCAGAGAAATGTACAAAGGAGACAGAAATGAAGAGACAAAACCCAATCCACTCCTAAGAATGCATAACAGAGAGCATTTGCTGACTGCATTTTGGCCCTAAACTCTGTCCTAAAGATATGGAACAACAGCAAAGGTCTTTCACTATCAGTCCTAGGTGGCATTTTGTACCTGTATTGTAATTAGTAGATTATATTTTATACCAGCTGTGCTAGATAAAAATCATACAATAGCCTACTCTGGACATTGTGTGTGGTGGTGTAATCCTTTGTAATCACACTGGAAAAGCTACATTAGAGAGTTTTGCAAAAATCTCCCAAACCAGCCCTGTCAGTGCTGCCTGTGCTCCTGGCAGAAGTGATGGTGAAGGGACACAGGATCAGCCAGGCACAAAAGAAGCTGCTCTGTGCAGAGCAGGAGGGTGATGTGGTGTCAGAGCATGGGCCATGCACACATCAGCCACTCCTGTCTGTGCTCTCAGTGGCTCAGTGCAGTCTTTTGGGTTTAAAACATTTTCCAAGTTAAAAAAAAAACCTGTTTAATATTAATCTAAATGTACTTTCATAATCAGGGTGAACTGATCAGTCATTTAAGTTCTGCAGGTTAACTGGAATTCGAATCTGAGTGCTTATCACAAAGCAATTCCCAGATGTGTAATTTTCCACTCAAGTCCCTCAGGTAGTAAAACTGCATATAACATTTTTCTCTTTGCAATAAATATTATTAATGAATAACATTCTATACGTTCTGCCAAATGTTGAAGGGGAAAGATCCTGCCAAGCTGGAATGCTGACAGATAAAGCTTGCTGAATTGTTCTGAAATGTGTTTGTAAATTTATTGGAAGGACTTCTACTCACGTTCTGGATGTGGCTTAACAAAATTCCCTGGCTAGAATGGAGCCCTGTATGGATTTTGCAAGTCTTCCATGTACAGAAGGGCTTCACTTATGTCAGATTACGTGGCCTGATGGAAAGAGTAACTCATTTGATCTCAACACAGATGTACCAGGAGTTTCGGATAGGACTCTCTATATTCCTTGCATTAATGACAAAGAAATTCTCTTGTATTGGGAGAATTTGTCAATCCCTGTATAAAATAATTCATGCTACTTCTAGGTCGTGACAGTTAAAGAATTATCAAAGAAAGGCCTCCTAAATTCAGGCCTGCTCTGCTAAATTGCCAAAGTCAGCCTGTCACTTCTTCTAAGTAACTTACAAGTTCCCAGGTGAAAACAATCTTGGTATGAGAACTCATTAGCCCAACAATCTATTCCTGGGCTGAAAAACAAATGCACCTGCAATAACAAGGGAGTTGTCCCATGAGAACCAGTAAAGAAAATATATAAACAATACAATAGAGAGATTTGATAGACAAGGAGAACACCTTTTACTTACCAACAGAGTAATTGGCAAGAAAGCAATTAAAGTTACACACACGAGGTCTGTGAAAACTGTATAAAATGAGTTGTGAGAATAAAGAACTGATTTTTCCCCAGTTCCAGCCCCAGCTCCATCCCGGGACGGCCCCAAACACACAGAGACAAAAGTGGGAGCCGGGAACAAAGACAGAAACAGAGACACAAACACAGAAAGAAACACAGAAAGAAACACAGAAATAAACAGAGAAATAAACAGAGAAACAAACGCAGAAATAAACAAAGAAACACAGAAATAAACAGAAAAACAAACCCAGAAATAAACCCAGAAATAAACAGAGAAACAAACCCAGAAAGAAACACAGAAACAAACCCAGACACAAACCCAGAAATAAACAGAGAAACAAACCCAGAAAGAAACACAGAAACAAACCCAGACACAAACCCAGAAATAAACAGAGAAACAAACCCAGAAAGAAACACAGAAATAAACAGAAAAATAAACCCAGAAAGAAACCCAGAAAGAAACACAGAAATGAACAGAGACACATAAGCCGGGGGTTAATATCCAGACTTAGAATTTTGAAAAAGGGTTTACGGTAAAACACGGGAAATCCCAGACCACGGATTTCAGCTGCCGAAAAAGCAGCTGAATTATACGTGTAATAATTACACGTAATAATTATTATACGTGTAATATTTTGTACAGACGAGATAAAAGAAAATCGGGAGCTTTATTGCTATAGCGTAGAAAACAATGTGACAATAGATTTCTACCTATACTTTATTAGAAATCCATTAAAAAAGATTACAATCTGCTGAAGGACCGCAGCAGCCGCCCCCCCTCCCCCCGAACGATGGGAGAGTTACCTTTTAGTTCCGTTTTTCAGGTTGAAAACTGAATTAAAAGTGTTCTCTCGCCTCTGACACCACCCTCAGTCTGAGCCGTGCGGAGACGCCCGGAAGCGGAACCCGTGTGCGTGCGCTCTGTGAAATGGTTCCGGCGGGAAACACCCTCCCCGGGCGGCACTGCGGGCTGGCGGCTGCCGCTCCCCGGTGTTATAAATGTACACCGGGAAGCCGCGGTGTCAGCGGGGGCCGCGGTGGCCCCGAGCGGGTGTTTTATCCCGCAGAAACCCCCGAGCCGCGGTCTGTTCGCAGCTCCGTGCGGAACGCGCGAGTTCCGCAGGCGGCAGAAGCCGGAGCGCATTCCCCGCTCCCGGCTCCTCCCCACGGCTGAGGGCGCCAATGGCGGCCTCTCCTTATTGCCCGGGATCTCCCACAGCCCCGGGGCTCCAGTGCCCGTCCCTCATTCCCTCATGGGCTCTGAGGGATTTCCCGCCCCGCACCAGCGGGAGGAGAGAGCCTCAGAGCTTTGTGTGTCTCTTTAACCTTTTCTGTGTTTGTTTTCGCTACACGCGGCCTTTGGAGGGGATTTTTGTGTCGCTCTTTCCCCTCCGCGGGTGTTGGGGCGGCTCCGCTCAGGAGTTCAGGATCTCCCCGATCTCATCCCTACGTTTTGTTGTTTCCTTTCCCCGCGGTGGCAGCGGCCCGAGGTTTCTTTCTCCCCCCCTCTCCAGCGCGGAGCGGTTTCTGACTCTGTTTAATGATGCACTTTCTCTGAGTCTCAGCTGTCGCCCTGATTCTTTAACCTTCTGATTGTTCACATTCTTGAACTGGAGTTTCTCACACGTGTAACATAAACAAGTAGATTGTTTTCACATACCTCTCTGTGATGGACATCTGAATGACCACTGGGATCAGAGAGCTGTTCCTCTCATCTACCAATCCCTGACCAAATTCCAAATCCTATAAAAACCCCAAATCATAATAAACTGCCCCTTCTTTCCTCACTTCAACCTGACCGATGAGTGTGTGGTTCTTTCTTGTCCCTAACAGTGACACTCAACTATTTGGCCAGTATAACATTTATTATCTCAATGTCCCCTAGAGACATTGGACATTATTTTTATTTTTCTCATGCTGCAAGACCCCATATCAGCGACATAATTAGATTTAATAAGTTTTGGTGATGGTTATCGGTTTTTTATGTATCTTGTCCCATATTTAATAGATAACTGGTAATAGATGTAGTTTTAACATCAGAACATATGAGCTTTAAAAATTAATAAAAAAGAGGGACAGGTAAAAGAATTACAAAAGCAGAAAACCCCTTGTCTTCCCAGCAGCAGTTTTTGTGCTGAGTTTCAGGATTGCTGATTGCATATTTTTTCTATTTTGAATAAATAGTGATCCCCAATGGAATAAAGGTGACTTCTCTCATTGCTGTGCCCACTCTCACTGTGTCATAGATGAGACATCCCAGTTCATCATCTCAGCTGCTGCTCAAGACAAGCTTTTCTCCACTGCACTGGTGGTTCATACACAATAAGCAATAGGTACAAATTTGCACAAGCTCTGTCTTGTCTGGCATTGGTCTGTACTTGCTAAGCTGTGAGTGAAATTTCAAACCATTACAGAAGCTGATGTGAGTTCAAGGCTCTGGGTCAGCTTTTCAGTGGTATCAGACACATAAATATCTCACGGGATTTTCTGTTTTGCTCTCATGGAAGGGCTGTCAGGCATGAAGTTTCAGCATGGTAAGGAATAAATTTTTTTTTTCTTGATTAAAGTCAATTCTCCAGATATGCTGGAGAAGCAAATCAAACATCTGCTATTGCACTCCCTCCTACCAAGCCTGGACTGGATATCACCACGCCCACTAAACTGTATCACATCAACTCATTATTTAAAGACTTTGATACTTGCACTGTCTGAAACACCCAAGTGCAGCCTCCAATGCTTCTGTCCTGCCCAGCAGTGATTCCTAACACTGAAGGCTGAGGCAGAGGGACTAATTGAAAAGCATCAGCCCATTCTTGATTTCTGAAAAGAAGAAATGTCATTTCGAGATGGAGTTTGACTCCCTGGCTGTCACAATAGGTGATCTCTTGGCATTTGCTTTGGGAATCAGCACAGTCTCCTCAACTCCACTTCCCACAGACCAGCAGATACTGTCTCCGTGGAGATTTATTTTGACAGCTGGAGTTTTAGACAGCTTGTTCTGCACTTTGGCTTCAGCCAGGATGCCACAGGATGTTAAAGAGCAGCTGAACTGAGGGGACATCTGCTGTCACAATAGTGACCATTAAATTTACAAGCAGGCATAAAGTGGGCTGAATTAAAAAGGCAGCAAAATCCCAGTCCAGTAGGGAACATAAGCATAATGACTGTGGCCAAAACTGGGGGATTTATTTCCCTTACTTCCCCCTTCCCCCTTCTCTCTACTCTAATTCATCCAGTTTTGGTAAGTGATTCACTACTGGACTCCCAGGTTAATACTGAGCCTTCTGAGTAGACTTGGAATTTGGATATATTTAGATAAATGGGCTCTCAAGCAGCAAATAAATATCAGCCAGAGCATTGGCCCATGGTACTGACTAACACCACTCTTTGTAAGGCCATTTTCCAGCCCTGTAGAAGATAAGTGGAACTGGCAGGAATTCTCATGTGGAAAAAGGAAAACAACTGCAATAACTACTATTCATTTTTTTTAAGTAAGATATTTCTACCAGAGAACCCTGGATATAATTTTGATTCCTGCATCCCAGGACACTGGGCACCTATCCTGTGCCTTAAGATATACACGGAGGGAAACTCCAGTAGTTTATAAACCTGTAAATAAACAACAATTTTTCTTGAAAGATTTTTTGACTTAGCTGCTACGTACTTAATAATAAGGAATATTTCAGCTAAAAACCCCAAACCACAAAAATCCCATGTGCTGGTGGTTAGATGTGAGGCACTGCTGGCAACAGCATCCCCACAGGTGTGGAAGTTGGGCCACAACACTCTGAGTGCTTCATCAAAACTGCAGAGGGCTTTAAGCATCATCACCTTGTTATCAACAAGTCTCTCATACCTTTTCTCTTTTGCCTCTCAGGGGCAGCTCTACACGGCACCAGCTCTTTTTCTGGAGTCTTCTCTTTCTTCTGCAGTTCCAGCTCATTCCTTCCCATCCCCAGCACGGCCACCTGTCTGTCCCTTGTACAGTGGCAATCTGTCCCTTGCCCAACCTCCTGGCCCCTTCTCCTCACAGCACACCCAGCAGACTCAAACTAACTCCCTCCTAACTACCTCACTCTTTATCACACCCATAGCTGGGAGGGCAAGGCTGTTCCCACTCTTGGATAATTAACACAGCTGTAATACATCAAGAGTAAGATTGCTTTTAGTACTATTTCTGTTTGTACACACACACACACACACACACACACACACACACACACACACACACACACACACACACACACACACACACACACACACACACACACACACACACACACACACACTCACACACTCACTCACTCACTCACACTCACACACTCACACTCACACACTCACACTCACACTCACACTCACACTCACACTCTTTGTGGCTAGCTCCCTGTACACGGGGGACAGAAGCAGAGCCCTGTATCAGTCCCCAGAAGTTTCCCCACCAGTTTATTTTGCTGATTTGCCACAAAATAAATGTTTCTGTTGATTTAAACACTGCAGAAATGAGCCTGTGTCTTCCATGGGCTGAAGACAGCACAACCCTGAGAGACACATATAGCCCTAAGCTGCCGCGCTTTAAATATTTTTCTATCCTGGTCCCATAGGTTAGAGGTTAAGCAGGTTCACGCTAATCTCGCTTTGTGACCCAGTGTGACACACACAGGAGTGAGGGGCAGCCCTTTTCCCAGGCAGGCTCCCCTGTGGGCTGTAGTGAAGCCCATCCACACTAGAGGGCCCCCGGAGAATGCAGAACTCCTTGGAAAGCACAAATGAAACCTGCTATTTTGGATTAACACAGATCAATAAATTTGGTTGCTCAAAATCCCTTCTCAGGACAGCTCAGTTTTTCAAGATGACTTGTGTCTTATGAGGGAAGACAGATAACAGCACTGAAAGTTTGGATTTATACAAAAGAGGTTGAGTTCCAAGATACTCATGTCAGAGAAACCCATGGACTGGCCGCAGCTGTGTTGCTATTTTCACTCCCAATGTGTAAGAACTGAGCTACTGTGGGGAGGAGGAGTCATTTCAGAGGAAAAAGGTGCCATGCTTATGGTTCCATGCTGTAACATCCTAGTTTGGGGAGCAAGTTTTGCACTCACCATGAGCAGAACACACTCTGCACAGTGCCTGAGCAGATTTGGGGGAGGATGGACTGTGCAATGGGCCACATGGAAAATCACAGCTGTGAGATCTGGCCCTTACTGTGGCTTTTGACCTTGATAAAAGCCATTAAAATATAGGAGATTAGAGACAGACCCCATGAAATAAAGAAAAAAAAAATTTAAAAAAAAAAAAAAATTGCCCTGGGCTTGACAAAAGTAGTTTTGGCTCCATCTTCATATTCCCAACCAAATAAATATGTCAGAACCCCCTCAGCTGGAGGAGAAATGCCAAGAGTTGTCCTGGGGGTGGTTTTTAGCCCTGGCACACAGACTGAGAACCACACTAAATGTCTCCCTTAGGGTTGGGTCCCCAGCAGGATTTATTTCTGCGTCAAGGAAGATTACAGCTGATAGGATTTGCTTCTTGGAGGCTGTTGGCGTGTTTGGTGCAAACCCCTGCAGAGTGCTTTCTTAAGGGAGAATATGGACCCTGTCTGTCATATTTTTCTTCTTCTTCTGGCCTTCCACAAGATAAACCCATCAGTTTCATCTTGCATAACAGGATGCTCTTGTTCGCAGGACAGCTTTGGAAGGTAAGAACACTGTTACCCCTGTTGTAGCACCGATGAAGTGGCTCAGACAGCCCCAGTAGAAACTTGCCGATGATGTGAGCACCAAAAACAAGCAGACTGATGCATGGAGTGCCACCTCTAACACTTGAATTGAGCATAGAATGAGATTTCTCTTATTTCCCTGAGATGTGTAGTTACATAAATAGCCATTTTTATGACTTAATTGCATTCTTTATGGAAAAATTGGTGTAAACCCCAGGGATGGATGGATGGCTTATGCATGCCCTACATACAATACCTTATAATTATTCAAGTGCTTGTAGACCTGCATAGGGAACTGGTTTATTGGCCTCAAATGTGGTGTGTGACCTGGAAAATTTTCTGGTTTCCTCCCCAGGAGTTTGCTCTGCATGTCTGCACTGCTGAGGCAGATCCCTGAGAACATCCCTCAGGACATCCGGAAAATTAGAATAGAAAATTCTCACCTAACAGAATTGCCTCGCGGGTCTTTTGAGAACGTCAGTGCCTTGGAGTATCTGTGGCTCAACTTTAACAACATCACAGTGATGCACATCAAGAGCCTGGAATATCTGCCAGCTCTGAAGGAGCTGCGCTTGCAAGGGAACAAATTAAGTTCGGTGCCATGGACAGCATTCCAAGACACCCCGAGTCTGAAGATCCTGGATCTGAAGCACAACCGGCTGGATGTCCTCCCGGAACACGCGCTCCGCTATCTGCCCAACCTGACCTATTTAGATCTGTCCTCAAATCAGCTTACCATCATATCCAGGGATGTCTTCTACAACTGGCCTGTCTATCAGAGAAGCCAGAGGATGGAGGGGCCTCTGGAAGATGTTTCCAATGCTGTCCTGGCCCTCCACGACAACCCCTGGATCTGTGACTGTCGCCTGCGGGGATTTGTCCAGTTCATCAAGTCCGTGGGCCCTCCCATTATCCTGATGAATTCCTATTTAACTTGCTCAGGCCCAAAATTCAGGACAGGGAAGTTTTTTCATGAAGTAGAGCTTAACAGCTGCATGAAGCCCCTGACCTCAGCCCTTGACACCAACCTGACAGTCCCAGCAGGGTTAAACATCACCCTGACCTGCTTTGTGCAAGCCAGCCCTTCCCCGGCTGTCTGGTGGACCTATGCACTCAAACTTTTAAGGGCATTTAATGGTAAGCAAGGCTTTTTTTCTTCTTCTTCTTCTCTTTTTTTTTCTTTTTCTCATAAAAAATTTATGCTGTACTATGCTACTTACATAGGTCTGCAGGCCACCACAGTCACCACAGCAACTCAGCCCCTTTAGAGCACCACAGTTATTGTGGTGGCAGTAATCCAAATGATCTTAATAATTCTGTGCATCTAAGCACATCTGACCATTATAAGAAGAGCTGTTTCATGCAGGACATCAGTCAGTGATGAAAGGAGCATGGCCTCATTTTTATACAATTATCTTGTGGGTTTTAAGAAGCAGCTCTTTCCTCATGATACATGATGTAGGAGCTACTAATCCTATATTAGTTGTACATATTTAACAAATATATAGTTATCTAAATAGGCAGGTATATTTACTATGTATTATATACACTACACACTTTACTATATGTCATATACCATATATATATATATGCACACACTCTGTATATGTGCATGTAGATATGTTTGTACGACCCCACACAGATATACACTGACTTTTTATGTTCCTACACTATTCCCATGTATTTCCTCAAGAAATACTACACAAACCACAAAATTGTGCTGCTCTGTTTTCTGTCTGTGTCCATTCATGTTCTGAATGAACTGAAACAGAGGTGGTGGTTTTCCTGAAGTCTCGCTTATTTATATTCTTTAGCAAAGGTGTTGTAATATGAGACCTTTTCCTCCTAATCTGCCCTCCCTCACATTTATTTTTACTAAGAGCCTTCAATAGGACAAGTTGCTATTTTCATCAGGTAAGGTAATAAGACATACAGGCAGCCAGCACACAGATTCTGTGTGCCCCTAATAAGCCAGCTAACTAAATAGGATAGCATTAGCCCTTAATCCTGGGCTGATATTTGCTTCAATTGCAGCACAGTAGCAGCACTTGTGTGTCTTTCCACAGGCACACGCTGATTAATTACATAGTTTCTTCTCAACCACAGCCACACACCCCTGTTTAGGTAGATGACAGGGTTTCACACTGTTCTTCAAAGTGCATTTCACTTCCAGCCCAACACTTTCTAGCTTCATACACCTATTTTGGTCAGAGCCCCTTGAAACTGACATTTGTAATCCCAACAGAGGATGCAGCATGTGTCCAAAATGTAGCTGTGCCTCCTCAGTGTCTCTGCTGGTTTGCCCTGCCCTAAGAAGGCTGATGGCAGATGGGCAGGGGTCAGACACACTCCATGCCTCTCATGCCTGGCTGTCCCAATGCTAAGTTTATTGCCTTTCAGATGGACATTATTTTGCTGTCAGCTCTGTGGGGCACGTTCCTGTCCCCTCTTCCCTTCTCCCCGGGCAGGGTGAGCCCTGAGCGGGCCTGTCCCACATGAGCCTCCCTGCTGACCCCTCATTTCTCTCTGCACGCAGTGTCCACCGAGCCCATCAGTGAGGACACCATCCGCTCGGAGCTGCTGATCCCGGCGGCACGGCCAGCAGACGCGGGCAACTACACCTGCACAGCTGCCAACTTCCTGGGCAACACCTCAGTGGCCATCAACCTCCGTGTGGTCGCCCCGTGGGCCTCCACCACGGCCCAGGGCTGGGCTCCTGCAGCCCCCGCCGAGCCAGGAGCTCATGTAGAGGTTCGCATCGCCAAGCAGACGGTCTACGGCATCACCCTGGAGTGGTTCGCGGCGGCGGCGGCGGCGGCGGAGCCGGGCGAGATCTGGTACACGCTGCTGCTGGGCCGCTACGACGCCGCCCAAAAGGACACCATCTACATTGGGCCCGGCGTCAACACCTACTCGGTGACCGACCTGCTGCCCGCCACCAAGTACGAGGTGTGCGTGGCTGTGCGCAACCAGGCCCCCCGCAAGGGACAGTGCGTCGTCTTCGTCACGGGCAGCGACGTCAGCCAGATGGAGCAGCGAGAGAAGCTCATCCACATTGTGGTCATCGTGTGCGCCATGGTGCTGGCCGTGCCCGCCGGCATGTACGCCTGCACGGCCGAGGCGCTGCCCGGCTGCCTGGCCCGCTGTCCTGGACCCTGCCCGCGCCGCCGTCGAGGGAGCCCGGCTGGGCAGGCGGCGGGCAGCAAGGAGAGCACGCTGGACAGCCTGCCCGCCGGCAGCGAGGACGGGCTCTGCCGCCCCGACGGCGGCCGAGGAGCGGCACGGAAGCCCCCAGAGCCCAGCAAGGCCCGGCCACCCCATAGGAACAGCGCTGATCTCTATTAGCCCAGCCCTCCCTGCCCGCCCTGAGGGCACAGCCGCTGCAGCACCTCGAAGGGTGGGTAGTGGCAGGGTGGTCTGTGCTGCCAGGACTGGGGTGTTTGCGGCATTCCCGGGAATGGAGGTGCCCCATGGATGTGGAGGTAGCTGCCCCTCCAGAGCCCCGGGCTCTGTCATGGAGCAACGCACACCGGCACACCGAGAAAACCAACACTGACAAAAAAAACCAACCCCTGAAACAATAGTAATGTATGGTCCTTCCGAGCTTGTCTCTCCGGCCAGCTATGCTCTTCAGATACCATACAAACGACTTAATCCTTTGGGTCCAGATTTCAGACAGAGACATGACCTTGCTTGGAAGAATGGAGTGGACTCACACTTGGTGTTGCTTAGGAAGGTGTTTATTCAGGGTGAAAGCCCAGGTGGTCAAAGCGTGAGTGAGTGTGAGAATTCTTGCTTGCCCTTATCAACGTGGGCATTACAGATGGAAATTAGGGGGAGTGGGTTAGGTACAGGGGGCTGGACTTTGACATATAGGGGAAAAAGGGCTGTGGATGATACCCAAGGCCTGGCAGAGCCACCTGGCTTAGCCAGAGCCATCAAGTACGAGGGAGTGCCCAAGATAACATACAATAGATCTACAATGGCCTAGGCTGGGCTATGAGAGACATACAATGAGGATGGCCCAGGCCTATTATGTGACTTAACGACTGTAATCAAGAGGAGCGGGGCATGCGGGGGCGGGTAGAAAAAAATCATACAGAAACTTATCAACAAAAATTATACAGAAATTAAAAAGTAGTAGTTTCACACTACTACAGTAATGCTTGTGGCCAAAGGCCAGAAGCGTTCCCTCAGTCACTCACACGGGTGTGTCTTTATTTATGTGTGTCCGTGGCTCTGTCCAGTGCCAGCGCCTGGGAACAGACAGGGGAGCTGGGCATGGCTGTGCTCACAGCCCAGCAACAGCTAATGGTGGGGAGGGTTGGGTCAACACGATGAAGAGATTTTATTTTAGTTGGAGAAAAAATAATATTTTGACAAGAAGTGTTGGTTTTGGAGGTGGTGTGTGTTTTTGTGGTTTGAATTTTTTTTTTTTTTCACTCCTCCTTAAGGTTTACGCAGCCCTGAGAGATTCACAGCTTTGGTTGTACCACAAACAGGAAAAGTGCAAGTGTAATTGCAAGGCTGGTGGGACAAGTGGACAGGGGCAGGAAATGTGGTGGAGGCAGGGGGTTGGAAGCTGAAGATGCACATTCCCTAAATGCAGACAGGTGCCTGCTTATCCTGCTGCTTTGAAACCAAAGCTCACCTCCTTGCTAGAGGCAAAAAAAGCCCAAAGATGCATGTAAAAGTGACTGCCTCCTTCTTGTGGAGCAGCTCAGTGCTGTGATTCTCAGGGGTCTGAGGATATGTGACTTATTATTTTTCTTTTTTTGACCTCATGCTTTCCAGCACAACCAAAGCATGTGGCCCATGGACCCACAGCCCTTGTTAGGTGTGTTCTAGATAGTTTCAAAAAGAAAAGTGTAGAGTAGACACCTCAGCTGTTTTGAGCTTCATGCTGTAGTAAGTAGCTTGTCTTTCTAATTGTACTTTGGTTTTTGGTGTGTGTTTTCCATGCTCTCTCTCCTCAGGCCCTATGATTCCTCCTCCAGCACCTCCTCCTGCTACACTGTACTGCACAGCTTTTTAACAGAGCTCTGTTCTATCACTGCTGACTGTTGCTGTTAATACTTCACAGGACTTCCTATAGTCTTGTCAGTCTTTTAGTGTCAAAGCAATAAACATAACAGATTTTCAGAATACACAGAGGTCTTCTGCTTCATCTCTGGCCTTTTACAGTTACAAATTGCAAAGAAACCTGGATTCCAAGGAGCTCTGGGGTTTGGCTGCAGGGGTGGAGGAGGCCAGGCAGCTTCAGTACAAGTCACAGGGCTCTGGAGTGGTGAGGAAGGGGCAGAAGCAGCTGGCCTAGCAGGAAAGCCTTGTCCTGGGAAAGCCACCCCCAGACATGGCTAATACAGAGTGAGCTGTGTGCTGACGCTGGTTGAAGACCAGTGTGGGGCCATGGGTGAGGGGAGTAAATAACAAAGCACCATCAGCAATGACTGGCCTTCTTCCATCCAATGCAGCAGGGAGGGACAACAGCACACTGTAGGGACTGGAGAGAATTGCTGAATCATAGTGAGGAAACAGCCAGGGAAAGACAAAACATCCCCTGAGCACGTGGAGGAAGTTGATAACAAATCTCAGCACCTGGGCAGTGGCATCAGACTGAACCTGCAGCTGCTGTGGAGCTCGGCCAGGAGCTCTCTGACCCTGCCCACAGCCTGTGCCAATGCCATCCTGCTTCTCACCTCCTCTCCTTCCAGCCTGGTGGTGTCCAAAATCCACACAGCCCCTGTCCCGACTTGCAGCCCATTTGGTTATCCTAAAAAGTGGCCTGGCTGCCTGTAGCTGGTCAAGTAACAGGTGATGGCAAGGCAGTGTTGTCAGCAGAAGCACATCAAGCACAGAAGCACCTTTTGCAGAATTTTTTAAAATTTGTTTATTAAAAAATTCCTTGAAGTTGAAATACAGAGTAATGGGGAGTCTCACAACATAGTAATAAAACATCTTTATTGCCTCTTAAATATAATCTCTAAGACTATAAGCCTGTAATTCCTGTTAAATCTGACTTAATTGAATGGTCTTTATAGGCTTTCCTCATTAGAGAATGAACACTGAGTACTGGCAATAACACAACACTGGGAAGACAGTGGTATGGGGAATAAATCAGGAACTTTGGGGAACATTGCAGAACCTGCAGACACTCAGCCAGCAGAAGGCAGGTGCTCACACAGGGCAGCAGGAGTGCGGTCAGGGGCTGCACGTCCCCTCCCTCCAGCCAGCTTTTGGCTGGGGAAAAGGATGAGGTGATTGGACAGGTGAGAACCTGGGCCTCACATCACAGTGCCCCAGGAAGAGGGATAAGCAAGAAAACAGTAGAGAAAAGGAGGGATGTGACAGCAGAGGCTCTGGGAGCAGTGCTCCTGCCATGGCCCCCAGCTGGGACTCTGCTGCAGAGATTTTCCTTGTAAGTGAGTAATTTCATATTCAACCAGCTATCTGCTGAACTGATGAAGTCCTGGTGCAAAAAGGGGATTTTATTTCAGCTGCTGGAGGGAGAGGAGATCCTGAAGGCCAGGTCTGCTGGTTCAACTGAAATGACAGCTGGAGAACTCTCATAAACCCCTTGAATTAACATGGTGTGTCCTGTCAGGTTTGCTCCCTGCCTTGATGTTCCTGGTACCATGACAGCACAGCTTCTGTGCAGGGCTGGGTCTCAGACAGAGGGTGCAGGGTGCTACTCCCCAGCCAGCTCGGTTGGTGCTGCCTTCTCCTCAGGGGATGGAAAACACCCAGGCCCAGCTGAAAAACATCTCCTCAGAAACAAACCTGAGGGGGAGTCTGTGGGGTAGATCTGGTGAAAAAAGTGCTCTGCTCTCAGTGCCTTTTTACTGTCATGGAACAGGAAAAAAAACCTATCAGCTGCCCTGCCAGTCCCCTCCCATCAACTGTTGTTTAATTCACTCAAAAATACTGATAAGAAAAACCTGAATATTTTATGGAAATGTCCTTTTGCACACACCAGTCCCTGCAACAAGCCAGGAGAGGTGATGAAATATGTTCCTCGACACCTTCTGCTAGCAGTGCACAACACCACACGATCTTTCCAGACACTTCCCTGACCAACATATGCAACTTTCCAGCACTTGTCTCTTTCTTCCACTTATGATTTGTGTCTCAGTTTTACCTTGTCTTCCCTGTGTTTTTATTCATGTCCTCCTGCTGGACTCCTGCTCTTTTGGGGCACAGAAGGAGGCAGTGCTGAGTGAGCACTGATATTCAACTTCTGTGCTCAAATCTTGCCCCTGCTGGTCCAGGGGAGGCTGAGGTGCCCCTCCCATCTCTCCTCAGCAGGCAAGTCCAGGGCAGAAGCAAAGTGCAGCATCATGTCAATGTGCTCTGGCAAAACCCAGCAGTGTAAGCTGCAGGAAAACAAAGAACTTCTCCAAGCCTGCCCGCTTACCTTTTGGGAATGAAGGTACTCAGGCCACGAGCACATCGCTCTGCCAGCTGTTGCCCATTATGCTCTGGGGACAGGGCAGTGTCACTGCTGTAGGAGACCTGCACCTCGACTCAGTGCTGCTGCCACAGCCAGGCCAACCTCTTCAAAAAATGGGTCTGGGATTTCAAGTGATGGATTTTCAGACACCTCAAACCCACCTGCCAGACCAGGTCAGAAGAAGCATCCACCAGGGCCTTGGCTGCAGAGCATCTTGTTTGAAAACCCAAGCTCTGGGTAGAGACCTCCAAACCAGGGACAACCTGAGTCCCGGTTCACCTGTGGAGACTGTGGCTGGTGCACTCAGCACTGTGGTCAGACACTCTGCAGGGAGGGACATGGGACACGGCTGGAGGAGCCACAGATGCCACTGGACACGGGTGGGTAACTCTGTAGCACGTGGTACTTGCACAAGGTGAGGGGTGGCTGTGACAGCGAGAAGCTGCTCTGGTTCACAGGGCGCTGACAAACACGGGGAAGAGACAGCATGTAAAAAACATCCATGCCCAGCCACAGTCTGCAGTCTCTGGGGGCTGCTGAGAACGCCTAGATGTGGGGCTCCCCAAAAGCTGCGTTCCTCTTCTCAAACCTCATTTTGAGCTCTGACACGAGGGCATTGTGGGTGCTGCTGTGACTTTTCTTCTTTGGCGGCTTGATGACGTGCTTGGGAGTGAGGGATCCGGACACAGTTGGCACCCGCCACGCTGGAGCATCACCCCGGGGAGCCAGGGCAGGGGGTGGCGGGGGCAGAGGGGCTGCTGGGGGCACGGGGATGACCTGGACGTTGTTGTTGCTGTTCTCATTGTGCAGGCTCTTGACGTCCTCCTCGACGACAAACTTCTCTGCAGCATTGCTAGGCCTCTTGAACTTGAGCCACTCCATCCTGACTGTCCGGGATGGCGGCATCTGTCTCTTTTTTATGATCCGTCTCACCGGCATGACTTTGTTGGATCGCTTGTTGCGCCAGAACATGGCAGTAGAGATCATGATAGTTATCAGCACCATTATGCCCATGACACCAGCTAGCACTCCTAAGGCTTTCATGGGGTTATCTTTAGTTTGCATCAAAAAGGCGGCCATAGGCCCTTTGTGAAGAGTCTGTAAAGGAGTACAAAGAAAACACATAACTTACTCTGGGGGACAGACAGTGACCCAGAAATTTCATTTGTCCAAAATATGTTATGAGTAGAGCTGATTGATGGAAGTTGTCTCTAAAATATATATATATATATATATATGAGAGTCACGCAGCCAGTCCAGCCCAGGGGGGTAGAATTTAGATGGGGCAGAGACTGGGTAAACATTATGGTACTGTGAGGTAGATAACTTGAATACAAAAGCTTACAGAAGTATTGCCAACAAATTAGGGCAGATTCCTGCATGTCACCATAGTGTTTAACTTGCAGGAATGAAGCAAGAAAATAATTGGCTCAATTAATGAGCATGGCATTGAAAAGGATTAGGAGAAAACTTCTGCTTATAAAATGTCAACGTACAAATGAGTAGTTAGCAGATATGTGCTGCATTCTGTTTTCAAGTACTCTTTTACAGACATAACAAAACTCTTTGAGGTAGGGGAGATAAGTGGAGCTAAAGAGCTTTGTTTATAGAAAGAAAAGAAATCAGCAATGACATAAGCTACATATGGCATATTAAGGACAAATGAATGGCCAGTTCACTTTCCAGCTCAGCACACTGTGCGTCTTGGAGGTCCCCGTATAATTTTGCGGATTTTGCCCTGCGGGTGGAGCTTGGATCTTTTCACACTTTTCCAGTACATGATGGTGGAGATCACCATTGTAACAGAAATGGTGGAAAGGACGCCACTCATGCATATTCCATATATTGTCCATGGACGCTTCTTGAGGCCTAAAATATAGGATTTTACCCTGGACTTGATCTGGAAATATCAAAAATAAGAGAAATGGTCAACCCTCACTTGGTTATATTTGAAGGAGGCCAGTATCTATTATAAATACAGCTGGAGAACTAGGCTGAAATGTGTACAGGCTAGAGAGCCTATAAAATAAAGGGAGCTAAGTGTTGAACTAGGCACAGGAGAGGAGGCAGTTGTAATGATGTTGAACTGAATCCAGAAATAGTAAAAGAAGTTAGGAAGCACATATAAACACCTGGGCTAATTGGGGAATAAAGGTTGGAGACATGGCACATAGATCACCCTTATTCAGGGCATGCAGCCCATCCTTGGACTGCATTTCCAAGAGAAGTTCATTGTGAATACCAGTGGTATCTGAACTGACAGTAGTGCTGTGCAAGGCCAGGAGATGCTTCAGAAATGACACATTCACATGCAGGTTTGGTTACTGAGAGCTGGTCATAAAGTGATGCGTGGCTGCAGAAAGACAGGGCTGCCCACCCTGCCCCAGGGCCCTGTCTTTGTCTCCATGCCAGAATCCTCACCCAAACTTTGCACATCTAATGATCTGCATTTTAGTTAGAGGTCTAAGCTCCCAGCTTTTGGTCAATGGGTAGAAAAGGACATCTCTGGAGCAGGAGTCGCCATATGCTAAAATAGTTATCAAAGGCAGGGTGTATAAGGAGAACCTTGTGATTAGCTTGGATTTGAACCTCTGACTCGTAGATCAGATGGATTTCCCTGTATGACCCTAATCTAGGATGCCCATCTTCTCTTCCTCCTCCAGTCTGGGAGTGTGCTTTAGAGTACCTCTTGTCATTAATGTCACATCTGTAAACTTGGGGCATGTTAATTAACTAATAAACGTCTCCTTAATTTCTGTGTTTTCACAACCTATCTCAAACACATTATCAAGCCTACTCTTCTCCTACCCCAAATGTGTCCCATTGCAAACAAGAAAGGGGCAAAGAAATGCTAGTGAAACTCACAGACCATGTCACTGGGCAGGTAGGGACAAATTTTCATCATTTTGCTGTGCAGAGAGTTCTTCCAGTATTTAATTAGGAGTGGACATGAACTAGAAACCCAAAGCAAAGCAGCCTGTGACTTTGGTGGAGCTTAGATTCACATCAGCTTTGTGGTTCTGCATTACTTGGATTTTTTTTTTTTTTTTTTTGTACTTAAATCCCATCAGATGATAGAAATTCTTCTACCCTGGCTTACTTAACTTCATGTGAAAGTCAGATGAATTAAGTGCCAGATAAACCCTGCTAAGTAGTACGTGACCTGAGCCCACCTGTTACGACTTTTGTCAAGATCTCTTTTATAGGAAGGCCTTGATGGCTGAAGAGTATTTGGCTGGGTATTTGAAAACCTTGAATAAATGAGATTAGACAGAAGTACATGTTGCCTATGTACTACAGCTGCAGAGGTGAGAACAGATAAAAATTGTAAAGGAGAATTTCAGCATGTGGCTTCGTTCAGTCCCCTGGTCTCAGCCAGTCTGGCATCTGTTCAGAACTTCCAATGGTGAAGAGATGATTAATACCAAAACTAAACCCATTAACAGTTAGCTGGTTCAGCCTCTATTCTAGTTACTTGACCTTTACTATACAAAGCTTTGCCTGGAATTAGCCTTGGATGACAACTGTTGTGCACAAAGACATCAGGCATTTTGTAAGCACACAGTGAGAGAGTTTCTGTTTGTCATGGCCATGACACTGGCAAGATAAATACAAAGAATAACTTGCAATACAAGCCAGGAATGTCATAATCTTAGCCAGGCTGCAGAGAGACTTATGGGAAATAAATTTAAAACATCTTCAAGTCCTTTTGTTGATTACCAGCAGTGCCATGTAGCCAGCTCAATAAATAGTGCCACTTTGCAATTGCTGAAGCTGTTGTTTTTTCTTAAAAGACATGCTGCATTTTGAAGCATAAAATAAAAGCAGATACATGATAAAATGGAAGCTGTCATAGCTCTGTGGGCCAGGACCTGGAAGACACACTTTTTTAACAGACATTAAAGTAGTTAAAATACCACTGCTCACAGAAGATAATGCTCTGCTGATTTTTTTTGCTGTAGCAGCTTCTCAAAGGCCTTTCCTAATGCATGGGCTGCAGTAAGCAGAGCACACAGGCCAAGTAGTTGGAAGCTGGACCCAAAAGGAGTGTGGTTGAATTCAACCACAAGAGCAGCCAAGGCTCACCAGAAATATTTAGGAGTCTAAGCAGCTGAACCTGTAAAGAGCCCAAGCTATTGCAGTGTCCTGGGGTTTTTTCTAGCCTGGTTGCAGGGAGGAACTGCCTGTTGGTGCTCCCCAAACACATTTTCCTCTGGAAGAAGTCCACCTTGTATGCTTGGAGCTATGTGAGGCACAGGCACAGTATGTGGGGATTATCAGGAGATTTGCTTCAGAAGTGACTCCTGATCCGAGGTAGAACACCAGCTGCCCCTGCAGTGTTTATCCCAAAGCTCAGTGCTATCACTGTATATGAAAGCTGTGTTTGCATCACTTTGCAATATAAAAACCAGCATGAGGCAAGACTTCTCAAATCAAACCAATGTTTTTTTCCAAGTCCATGAAACTGTGGAAAGAAGAGGCTAACTGCTTTGCAAACGTGGCAAGGGCTGTGCAGGGCCACCAACCACAGCTCCCAAGGTTGCAGTTAGTATGAGAGAAGAGATCTCCATGTTACTGCAAAGATTTTTGTTGAGCCTTTCAGTTAAAAGAATCTAAATCTGAGACTCACCAGCTATATTTAGAAGTCTAAATGAGTGGCCAAAGCTATTAAGAACTACAGATTATGCTGTCTAAATATGGACTTAAGCCTCAGTCCATGAGGAGGTGTAAATAAACGCCCCCTCTACATTTGCAGAACCTCAGTGGAGTCATCAAGAGGCTGAGGGATGCCCCCATCAGGCCAACCTTCAGGAACAGGAATGGGAATCAGTCGTCTTTGAAAATATCAGGCAGCAGGAATAGAGTGAGACATATGGATGGAAAAAGACTGGCTTTTCCAGCATATGTTTTTTATTCTATGAAAGGATATATTTTATTTATTGTGAAAGGATAGGATATTAACAGATGCCCCTCAATACCAATTTCCATAAAATCAGACTCAGTTAAATTAAAAGGCCTTTGGATGCTTTTAGCACTCTATTATTCCAAGAGAAGAAGGTCCTTTTGATGTGCAATACTGCTGAACTTAGCCACAAGGCATCCATCTCGAAGGGCACAGACTTGTGTTAATTGCAATGGTAAACGTTAATCAGAAAATATGCCTGTTTAATTACTTACTGTGATTAACACTGCAGGAAACCTCTAGAGGATGCATTCAAAAATATCCTCCTTATCCAAAATCAGTAATACATAAATGCCCACCAAACAGCAAAATAAGAGCCTTTGTACAGCTGGAGCACAGAGGGATGAAATGCACATTTGTAACAGCCTCAGAGAAAAAGAGAGAGAGTGTGTGTATGCAATATGCCTACACCAAGAGATGGTTTTCTTCACAAAGTGTTAGCAGTGACTGTGCTGTCCCTGGGACACAGGGAATGACCAAGGGTTTTGGAAACTGGCACTGCATCTCTCATATATGCAAACTGAAATCTGTTTCTGCAAAACAGATGGGATGCTATGGAATTAAAAAAAACAAACCTAACTCAACCAACCCAAATCATTGCAAGCAATAGGAGAAGTAATAGAGACATATACAAAAGGTTATGGAGGATGTGACACTGGATTAGTAGCCCAAATCCTGCTGAAGAAACCTACTCAAAGAAAGAAGATGCTGTTGCTATCTCAGACTCTCTGTCAGGACTGGCATCAAGAAGAGCATGGGAAGGAGGAAAAAACTGTGTGTGTGTGAGGAAATCCATGTCATCACAGCCCTCTCTGTTTTCCCTTTAGATTTTATGAGGAGGGCTCTCCCTCACTTTGTGCCAAATATGTACCCCCGGAGGGGGAGAAAAGGAAGCAGACAGGGGACTTCATACAAGACACCATCTTCCATCAGGTACTGCTATTGCTTCAAGCACTGGAAGGAAATTCAGGGAACTCCTTATCCCAAAGTATCAGCTGGTTTTGTTTTCCTTCTAGTTGTCCTTCACCAGCTTCCCATGTTCAGAGACATGTTGTTCCCCAGCAGGGGAGGTGTGGGGCACCTCCCTCCACTCACACCCTTCAGCCCCACACACTGACAGAGGTTTCCAGCTCACCCAGGAGGGAAGGCTGGTGGCCACCAGCAGGAACATGCCTGAGGACAGTGCCTGGGTCTGCCTGCTGCCATGAACTCCTGAAACGTGTAGCCTGGGAGAAGCCTGGAAGGAAGGCAGGGAGGGCAAGTACTCCCATTGCTGTTTGTTGTGTAAAACCCACCAGAACTTCCTTTCCATGTGAAATCCCAGTGTTCAGCAGTGCGTTTCCTTTGGATCTGTAAGAACAGCTAAGCCTCTAGACTGAGCAGAGACACCCCAACTCCACAAGGCAGAGCCTTGCAGCAGCAAGCCCAGCCCTGGCCCCAGAAGGCAGCCCCATGCCAGGCACTGCCCTGCTAGGGCAGATCCATGTCTCCTGGCAGTCCAGCAGGCTCTGAACTGTGCACAAAAACTATCATATCATTGTGCCTCATAAGGAGTATCAGTGGAAGAAGAGGAGATGGAGAAAACAGAAAAGGATTATAACAGACCTAAGTGCAGTGGGAGCATTGTGACCAAACAAAGAGAAGGCCAGCTGCTGTCTGTAGCATGAGATTTGCATCTTTGCCCAGTTTATGTGTGTGGTCCAGAGAGTGTCAGGCTAATGATGTGTTTCTCATCTGCTTTAAAGCCCATTTCCTCCCTGCTGGTACCTATTAAAAGGCATGGCAAGGCAGTTACAATAAATAAGAATCGTGCAAGCGTGCACTGTACACCATAAATCGCTGCTTGTTCTTCAGCTGATGTAAAAGCTGGACTAAAGAAAATCTCAACCTACCTGTGCAAGACTCTTTTAGAGCCCTCTTGTTTCATCTGCTAATAATACTGCAATTATTAAACTCCCATTCAAAGTTCTATGTACTTTAAAGGATTTCTGAAAAAGTTTTTTCTCACTTTTCCTATGTCACTTAGGTTGATTTATCTGATTTATTTCACTCTGACCCCAGCTGCTTTCCACTCACTTTTTGTAAGGAGAAAAGATTTTTTTTCCCTTCTGCATGAAAATAAAAAAGCAGAAATTTAGCAGCTGGGATTTACCTTTACTCTCTGAACTCTATAGACCTTAATTAATATCTAACAATCTCTAACAAAAAACTCATCTCCCAGTTACATTATGCTCCTACCTTTGTACCTTTGCAATATTTCTGATCAAAATATCTTTCCCATTTGTGGCTGTAGAATCCAACTTCACCACAGAGCTATAGAAACACTCTAGAAAACAGAGCTGGCAAGGAACTCTCAGAAAATGGAGCAAGCAATGTCTACCCATTGGTGCCTTTCAGGGATTGCCTCCCATAAGGATTTTTCTAAAACATTTGCTTACCTCTTCTGTGATATCAATCTTGAGAACTGCTGTGGTGCTGAAGGATGGGGAGCCTCTGTCCTTGGCCTGGACCACCAATGACCATATGCAGTCCTTGTTGTTGGTGATGTTGTGGATGATGTCCAGAGATCTGATATAGGATTTCAGCTTGATTTCCCCAGTGCTTTGGTCTATGTCAAACACATTGGCTGGATCTGCTTGCATGATGGAATAATCCACGATGTTGTTGGGTTCTTCTGCGTCTTGGTCTATAGCCTGGTAGGGGAAGTGTAAAAAACAAAGGTGTTACTGTTTGTATCTTTGCCTGAGGACAAAAAGCTTCTGAGCATTCACTTCTGAGGGTATCTGTACCATGACTGGGCTGCTTTCATTTCATCTTGGAAGCTAGGCTACATTTTCTAGGGAAAAACAGCAGGACTAGGCTCCTTTCATTATAAGTGATTTCTATTTGAGATGAAATAAAATCAGAGGAAAAACTGAACTGTAACCTATCTGTAGAATGCAAATGGTCCTCAGCTGGGAGTTTCTCACACAGTGTGGGGGATGAATGTGAAGTGATAAAGAACAACTGGATTAGCTCCATGCCATAAAATATAGCTGCCTTAATTTTTGTGCTGTGGTATTTATCTACTGACATTAGGTGTTGTGTGATCAGGCTTCATGATATGCATTTAAATGCGTGTAACACAGGATGTTCTGCACCTTTGCCTGGGAATTGCTATTGCATTTTTTTCACCTTCTGTTCCACACTGGATTATTGAATACGGTTCTTCAAAATAAAGGGAACTAAGTTGTGTGGTTGAACACTAATGGGTGTCAGGAAGGTTAAGTGTTCAAAACTCTGTACTTTCATTCACTTATCCTATTTGGGCTTCTTGTGATCACTACATAATCCAGGATTGTCCACCAGCTGATTGTTCAAATACTGTAACAGGACTTTATATTCTTCCTATAGAATTTAATTCTCCTTCTCAGCAGTCAGTAAACACTATAATTCCACACTTTAATCCAT
The DNA here is from genome assembly GCF_965231275.1 of Zosterops lateralis. Lineage (NCBI taxonomy): Eukaryota > Metazoa > Chordata > Aves > Passeriformes > Zosteropidae > Zosterops > Zosterops lateralis. Next base: position 2,393,629 of record NC_139768.1, read on the forward strand.
TTGTTACATCCAAATGGATGCGCAAAATAAAGCTGCAAGAAAAGGCAACTTTCAGACATTCATGGTGACCCCTGAGTGAGCAGCAGAGCCAGGGCTTTCCCAAAGCTCTCTGCTTTGTCACATCTCTCACCTCGATCTTCACCGGCGACCCGATGATCATCGTCTTTTCCTGGATGTTTTCATTGAACTCTGGAGAGTGGTCATTGACATCTAGCACGGTGATAAACACTTCAGCCAAGCTGTATTTCCCATCTGTGTCCTCTGCTTTCACATAGAAATTATACTTGGAGTTCACTTCGGCATCCAGCACAGCCCAGGGCTGGGTGTAAATTATACCTGTTGATGGGTGGATTAGGAACCTGGAAAAGAAGAAAGAGAAGAGTTTTGGTCACTTAATGTGTGTTTAGAACCTGCTTTAAACACTGAAATGCTGTGCCCAGACACTGGTACTCTTCACCTAATTTATTTCTGGATGATGTTTCCAAATTCTTCACTCTACCTAGTTTTTGTCTGGTTCCTTTAGGCTTGAAACCCAGAGAACTACCAGTGTCTCAGTTTTCTCTCTCTTGTGCCATTTTAGCTGCATTTTTCATTAAAAGTCTTAGTCCTCAGTAAATGGTCAGTGTGATGGCCTTCTCCTAGAGTGATTTCCTTGCATTAATAGGAAAAACATTAAATGTGTTTTAACTTTCTTTTTTCACTTTAAAAGTATGGTGCAATAGATTATGTCCTGCATAAATTAAGATTGATTTATATCACCTAAATAGCTGAAAGAAGTGTGATGCATATCATATTTAAACTCTTCACTTCTCAGAATGGGTAGGAAAAAAACCTGCTCTTAAATCTCCCAAACTACAGGGCAAATTATCTTCTCCAAAAATAATCATTTTTCCATAGACTGACACTGGGATGGAGTGGGTGTTCAGATTTATCTGTTGCAAATTCAATTTTACACATTTGTAATTACAGAGACACTGTCAAAAGTGTCAGCCCAAAGTTTGGATTTATAGAGGAGATACCAACACAGTGCATTTTTAAAATGGACTGCCAGTGTAGGCTCCAAGCAGTAGAGCTTTAAACAGATTAAACTTTTTATATATCCTCTGATCAATGTACAGGGTAGCAAAATATTTTCTGTATTCCAGCTGTGAATGCAATGGAGAGTGATTATAAAAGGGGCATTTAGTAATCCAGACTCTTCAATTGTTCTCATAAATAAAAATTGAGGTCTTGATGAAATCCAAGATCTGGAGGTAGGAATTTCTGTGTAGGAGAGACAGTGCCTGTGCTGTGTCCTCAGCACCCAGCATAACCATGCAGATATCATTGTCATCATTCCCATTTTAGTGGAAGAATAAAAGTGCTCCCACTGGCAGCTTGGATTACCAAAGTAGGATTACCATCAGATTGGTTTCATCTTCAATAGTTCACACTATTTCTCTTACTCCACTACAACTCATTTTTCTGCCCACACAACTGCACACCCACTGATGTCATATCTCAGACAGAAACATCATTCCTCTAGTTGAAATTCTCTTATCTGCATCAAACTGTGTGTTCAGCAGATCTAGAGGTGCCAGGGCTAGAAAATCAATCCAGCCTTGCAGAGCTATGCCATTCTGGCACAAGGAAAACAAACAAAAATGCTTAAGAAGGAAAAGTTCACATCATAATTTCTTCATTCAACAGCATAAGAACAGTGAGTCTGAGCATCCCCATAATGCCAATCAGAATAAAGTTGTGCTTACATCTTTTCTCCTCCTAAATCCTTTGTCAACAACCTTCTCAAGCTTTTTTCCACCAGCTGCTACATTCTAAACCTAAGAGGTCTGCCTGCATGCCATGACCTTTTCTTGCTGCTCTCTGTGCAGTTAGCAGCTAGCTTAAAGACTTAGTGAAGAGCTCAAAATAATCCATGGTGGAAATACTCCCATATGTGTCTCCTTCTGGCTACAGAAGAGGTTCACCCTTAACATCTTGGATTTTGGACTTTGATTGTCCTCCTAAACAGCTTTCACCTTTACAAGAAGAGTTCAGCTTTAGCTCCAGGTGGATAACGTACAGAGGAAAAAAGATTCTTGAGATGAGTGCCTTGAAAAGCTCATTCATTTCCAGCATTCTGCCCTGCAGGTTCCAGCAGGAATATCTGTGACACTGATCCCAGCCACGTTTGGGAGCTGGGATGGACATGAGGTGAGGGGACCAGTGTTGCAAGATGAGGCCAAGGACAGGGAGAGGGAGGGAGGCATTATTACCAAATCAAGTAAGCATCAGGTTCCCTTTTTCCTGATGCAGGACTATTATGTTTAAATATATGAAAGGCTTTTAGCACCCTACGCAGCTGACCTCCAAAGCTGAAGTTTAAATCCTTGAATATCTTGTCTAGATTTATTTTGACAAGAGCTATTTGTAAAGCCATATGGAGAGGGAAGGGGAAAAGACCAAGAAATTCTTTGTAGAACTGACTTTTCAGAACTAGACCAAAACCTTTCTTTCTCTTACAAGTGCTTTTCAAATGGTGATTGAACAAATCCTGTGTATTGATACTTCAGCTGCCTTATATCTCTTTGGAGGTTTTGGGTAGAATTCCTTGGGTTCATGAAGCAGATGTTTAATGATCACAGTAGCTTTACTGTTGTTGTGTTCCCAGAACTCACAGAGAACATGGCAGAAATGTCCTTGGAAACAAGCACATCAAGAATGAGCCTGCTGGCTTTCTTTTAAAATTCTTTTAGAACTCTGCTTAGAGGTTATGTAGTTTTATTTATTGACTTGTTACTTACAGATCTGCTCCTGTTCCATAGATAGAGTACTTGATTTCTCCCCAAAGCCCTGAATCTGGATCTGTAGCCTTAAGGAAAGAAAAAAAAAGAGGGTTTTACTTAAGTCAAATGCAAAAAGAACTGTTTTCTTTTTCTTTAACAACAAGCTCAAATGCTTTTCACTCTCTTATATGACATTTTTTGGGGGACACTGTATGGGCAAATATGCACCTAGAAAAGTGCAGAACCAGGAAATGTCCCTGTGCCAGCCCCAGGAACCTGTCCCTGGTGGCCAGGGGCTCTGGCAGGGACACTGACGCTAGATGGCCCCATCCATCCACAGTTACCTCACCCTCCTTTGACAGAGATGATCTCAATGACGTGAGCACAACTGCCAGCTCTCAAACCTTCCCTAATTATCGGTTAAACATTAATGAATATTCCCTAGACAAAATTATTTACTTTATATAGAGTATTTTTTAAGCTTCTGCTTTTTTAATCGGTTCAATTTAAAGTAATGAATAACAAATGTTTTAATCTATACATTGTATTTCAGCTTTGTTTATATTTTAATCACTCTTTGTGCCTGTGTGACTTTTAATAATGCAAATACTAAGCCGGATGATATCTTTGTTTCATACTCATGTTGGCTTCCTTTTTTAGCTCAGGCTTAGGAAATCTATTGATTTGGTAGCAGCAATTTCCATAAGTTCCTGCTCCTCTGAGGAGGTGTTACACTGCTGTATCTGGACATCAAAGTTCATGGTGTGGTGCTGGTTGATTCATTCACCTTCCTGTTTAAATATCTGAGAACTGGAACAATGTCTTTGATTCATGCATGATTAACACAACACACCTGCAGCCCCCTACTGATAGGTGTTGTTTTGTTCTTTGGCATGAGCTTGTCAGATTCTCTCACCCCTTAATTTTGACCACAGCCTAGTTTAGTATTTTCTAACTTTACTTAAAATATTTGCATATCTGGGACTTCCTCCAGAATTGCCATTCTGAGTAATTGAAACACCTTAGTTTTTCACATATAGTTGTGAATCTGGTTTAAGTATTGAGTTGACAGCACATGATTATATTTTACATGGGCTCCTCAGCCACATGTTCCTGTGCGCTTTGGCTCAGAAGTTTTGTTGCTTCTGCAAACATTTTTAAGTCTCTTTTTTTTTTTTTTTACTGTCCAAGTACTAGAATTTTTTAATTCTTATTACCTCAAAGACAGTAATGTTTAAGAGTCTAATAGCTTTTCTATTAGTTTCATGCAATAAGCTTTTCTCTATTGTTTATGTTTTGCTTCATTGATTCTTCTATCGCTAAAATTCGCCTTCAGCACTTTATTATTCTGACTCTTTAATTGTCTTTCTTGCTTGTTGCCAGCTTGTGCTGGAGATCTCTGGCAAGCTGCCTCCACCATCCTTAGCTGTGTGGCCTCTCCAAGGTGACTTGCATCCCCCACTGAGGCCCAGGTGGGCAGGCGCTTTCTTGTCTTTGTGACATGAGAGCTGTTTCCAGTCTCAGCAGTTGCATTAGAGAGAGGCAGCTGGAAATGCTCCTCCAGCACCCAGGGCCCATGAAATACCCTGACTTTCTTTGTATGAAAATGCAAGATACTGGAAAATCTATAGATGTGTTTTTCCCACTGTGAGAAGATAAATACATAGAGATCTTTTTCTTCCCAATCCTAAGTATTTTAATTTTATATTCTTGCCCTCCTTAACTATTGAATTATACCTTTAGCAGCCAGGTTCCTCCCAAGAGGAGGAGACTAATACCTACTAAGCAGCCATCTTGTATTCTTTTTACTCATACTTAAGCAAGCAAATCCAGTAAATCCAATTCCACTTAGCCATAACTGACTCTTCCCACTGGACACTGATTTGGCTGAGGCTTTCTTAATACTCCAAGGCCATGTGATTTGTCTTAAAGCAGATGGCCCTTGTTCTAAATAATATTTGTCTAAAGCTTTATTTTTTCCCAAAGTGAGGGTTTTTTTTGTTGATTCTGGAAAGGAATTGAAGTTTGGTCCAGAAGTCAAGAAAGATTTGCTACTTGCCACTATTTTTAAGGTACTTGAACTGCCTCCACAGACACCCAGAAAAGAAAACATTTCTTAAGAAATGGATGAAACTTACTGTGACAGCAACTACATTTGAGCCCCCCGGGGAGTTCTCGGGGATCCTGGCAATGTAGTAGTCAGAGGAGAACTTGGGGACGTTGTCGTTGGTGTCCAGCAGGCGAATCACCACGTCGGCCGTCGAGCTGAATTTCTCCGGCGTGTTCACCTCTATTGCAAGAAGCTAAGAGGAGAAAGAGCAGAAATCACTACAAAGCAGCTATTAGTTCTCTTAAAGGAGCTTTTTCCACCACCCGTGGCACTCTGGTGCATTTGAGCCTGGTTGGACCAGATGGCTCAGAACCAGGAGATGATGAGCCAGGTCAGCGCGCAGCTTTGGCTTGTTTGTATGTGCTTGTAATGGGCAATAAAACTGTGAGAAGAGGTCTTCAAACCTCTGTGTTCATGTTAGACTTCATCTGACAGATGTGACTAGTCACAATTAACCAACACACATCCAAAAGCCATAACAGAAGCTTACAAACAATCATCCCTGGGCAGCTCCGAGAAAAACTTTGGGAAACAAAAGCACTGAATTATTTTGAATAACCACATAAGGAAGTTCTTTATCAGAAAAGAAGCCAGGAAGAATAAACTGCACCAAACAGGGTAAAAAGATGATGGAACCTGTTGTTTTGAGGCAGCATTACTCCCACCCCAAATGCTGGATGGTCAGGCATGTACAGCACAATCCCATTTCCCAAAGATTGTGAGGATTTCTACTACCGACTTCATGGGACTTTATCCTCATTGCCTCGTGCTGATTAGGACTTTGTCAAATAAGGTGGGGGGCTTTTGAATTGCCTCACACTGTCTCTGAGGAGAACAAAGCTCTCTGCCATCACACATTCTTGTAACTGCTCATCTGAGACGACACGCTGATATCACCTCGAGGTGAAAGCAGAGCCTGGGGAACTGTTCAAGTGGACAGGGAAAAGGTTATCTCAGTGTCATCTAGAGCTGTGCCTGCTCTGTGAACATTTATAATGTTTGCAAATAAAGAGAATTAAATAAAGATTGCTTGCAAATATTGCAGGACACAACTGCTTTAAAAAGGGAGTCTGGTCACTACATTGCTGTGCTAACTTTTGTGTTTGGGGGTCCCAGGTGGTTACAGCAAAAGAAATTTTTGAAGGGACAGCCATACAACAAAAACCTCCTCATGAGAAATCTCATGAGATATCAACAAAAGCCTCCTCATGAGAAATCTCAGCTCCTAAAGCAGTACAGAGGTAAAATCTTAGTGCTGATTGTGCACATGGAGCTATAACTAAATTATAACCTCTGCAGTTAAATCATCTTTGCTGCTGCAATCAGCCCATCTTAGTGCACCTTATGAAAGCTCAGGATTTTTACTGTGTTTTCTACACGCATTTTTTAGTCCCACTCCTTTAAATCCTGCTATGTCAACGTGCTGACAGCATCTTCCTTCAGGGAGGAAATTTTGTCAGCTTTCTTGCCTGCAGTGTCTTTATGCAGACCTGTATTGTTTTTTTCATGCAGAGAGAAAAAAAATAGCATAAAACTATTACTTCACAAGACTACATATCAACGATTAATACTTAAGTGCCTGAAGAGCAAACTGACGTGCAATCTTAAAAGTGGTAGGTAAACTTTTAAAATAGAGTTTGATTTTGGCAGCTGAAGACAATTTCAGCCTCCCCTAGTCCCAGGCTGTAGAATGACTATGCTGACAGCTAAAGCTGGGCAGGAAGTGATTTGAACTTTGCAGGAAAATGAAGCCAGCAATGAGGTCTTTATAAAGTATTTGCTGCCATATATTTTCTAACGTATCATCCATCTGCACCTTCTCCATTTGGAATCCAGACAAAGGCTGCACTTTTTAATCCAAGTCTTGTAGTCTCCAGTAGAAATAATTTTGGAAAGTCTTTCTCCAGTAGAAATAATTTTTAAAAAATGGTTAGTAACTGCTTAAGCTATAAAAATATATCTCCTTTTTCCTGGCAATTAATTCTTTTGGTGTTCATGCTAATCACATTAACTACTTTGGTTTCTATTGGCATTCATGAGGAGGCCATGTGTAGCTCCTTTACTGGTCTTTTGGTAGTTTAACCTGAATAAATGTGCACTTGTTATAATTAGTTTCAGTAGCACTTTATGGCCCTTTCAGAATCTCCCACTTTAATACAGTAATGATGCTTCATATTTTTGTAGCATCTATAACCTATAAAGCTCAAAATGGCTTAGGAACATTACGAGAAGAGGCCTGAAACATACTGAAGTGAAACTTGCTAAGGCCACAAAGCAAACTCTATGGCAAAGGAAAGAACAAAATTGTGGATTTTTGGCTTTTGGACTGTGCAAAAAAAAAGCCCCTCTCTGTACATTACAAAATTAGAATATGTTAATACTGAGCTAGATCATTTTGGCAATTTTTTAAAAATGGTTACAGGGATTGTCTATGCAGTTCTTTGCAGTCAGAACTGAACTCATGTTCAGGGGCAGCTGACAGAAAAACCAGTCTACTTAATTATCTTGTTGATGAGCCAAAGAATCCATCAGGGAAGGTGATAATGCAGGGTTCCAGCTTTTGGATGAAACTGGTTCTTGCATGGCTGGCTAAGAGTGTGGGTGAGCCTCAGGTCAGCCTGCAAATAGGCAGAGAGATAGATAGACTCTGACAAAGGCAGTGAGCAATTTTGGGGAATTATCTTCCAGTCAGCTGGGGTCTTCAGGCTGCCAACATTCAAAAGCATGATCATGAATCAAATTACTTAGCATTAAGCAGGTAAAGATCTAGCTGCAAAGAAATTAGGATTTCATCCTGTGCATGTATCATTGTGAGTGCAGAAATAACACCCTCAAGGTTCAGTCTAAAATGATTCAGAGCCACCAACGTGTATAGTTTCCAGAGGGAGATAAGAATCAGCATTTTGCACTGACTGGACTAAATCAGTCCACAGATGCCTCCATTAAACTTTGTGAAGGTGGAGAACCAGAGGCAGAAATGAGTTTCCCTTACGTGGGATATCATATCACTGACACTGCATCAGACAGTTCTGGGTGGATTAAGAAGCTAAATCACATCAAATACAAAAGCCATCATACTCATAGTGTACACACTGAAAAAGAGGACCTGGAAAGCAGAAGTACCTTGAAGGTTAACACCTTGAAGCTTTCATAGTCAATAGCAGCAGAATTTTCCACTATTATTGTAACCTGAGCCTCATTCAGGACAGTCTGAGGAACCACTCGGAAGATGCCACCAGGTCCAACAAGACGGAGGTTGAATTTAGCATTGGCTCCCTGTGAATAAAAGCAGACATTGCATTGATTGTTTTTAGTGAATGGCACATATCTCACAGCCTAGATTGCTCTGTTTCTTCAAACTATATAAAATGAGAATGAATCTTCCTGCTTAGAGCCCTCTGCTCTCCATCCCCTGGGCAGGAGACCACTAAGAAGCTTAGCTGTATAATCCCTCCAGCCCTAGTCACAAGACAGACACAGCTTTTCTTAAAATAGATTGACAAGCTTGGTTATTCTTTCAGTCATAATGGAAAAACCCTGCAGCAGGCCTGGCTAAGAGAGGAATCTCGTGGCAAGAAGCCTTGGGTTTCGTGCCACACACTGGGAGCTAGACAGAGATGACATCAAGTGCAGATTGTCAGGGAAGTCCTGCCTCTTCTCTTCCTGCTTCCTACCAAGGAAAGACAACTGAGCAGTTCGAGTGAGGACAACACAACCTCACAAACCTAGTCTTGTAGAATGGTTTGGGTTGGAAGGGACATTTGAGGTCACCACATTTCAACCCCCCTGCCACAGGCAGGGACACCTTCTACCAGACCAGGTTGTTCAGAGCCCCATCCAGCCTGGCCTTGAATACTTGCAGTGTCCAGCCTGTGTCCTAATAACTCCCATGCTGTGTGAGCTGTTCCTCATGCATTCTGCATGATGAAGATGCAGAATCACAAAGATGGCAATTTCCAAACAGAGGAGGTACTCCACATTTTGCACTGGTTGGATTAAGCGGACCCAGAGATGCAAATACCAAACCTCAATTGGAAGTTGATGCACTTGTGGGGAGGGAAGAGCTCCACTTGTGCAGAACAAAGTCTGGCACACTTGACAGCTCCGGATGAAGTGAGAAGGCAAATCTCATTACAGAGATAAACCTTCTAGCCAGAGAGAACATGGGAAGCAGCAGTATCTAAAAGGTTATCACCACTGGTGGGCAAGTTGGGAAGAGTGAGCCAGAGCCAGCTGGCCAGGCCAATTCTATTAAACCAAAGTGGAGCATGTAAAAGAAAAGATGAAAGGGAGAATTCTTATATTTCTGCCTTACAGGGAAGATGTGAAAACGAGCTGAGCCTACCTCACCAAACTCTCTGGGTGCACCAATTTCTCAGTGTCATGTTTACACAGTGACAAACAGCCAGATTCACTGTCTGCCTGGTGCCACATTCTCCCTGTAGCATGAATCTTGAGATGATGAATTTCTAATAATAACTTTCAAACAGGACAACTTTACTTTCAGCTGTATCCCTGGAGAGCTTGTTATGAGCAGTTCTTGAGCAGCCTTAGCTCATGTCAGGAGAAAAAGTATTCAGCAGTAGTCCCTTAAGGGAAACAGAATGACCTTGGATCCAAACTCAGTGGTCTGCGTTGTTTGGTGACACAAACACACCTCCCCAGGTACAGAGATGAAAAAGGGCTCTCTTTGGCTGGATTGGTAAAGCCAAACACACAAAGCCAGAGCTGCTGGATTATGGAAAATAGTCTGACAACACAAAGTCAGACAAAGTGTGTGGCACATGGGACTGTACATGACTAGAAGGGTGGCACAGGATAGGGAGAGAACTGACTCTCTAAAAGAGCTGAGTGATTTCTGCCACTGATGTCCACTGAACCCAGATCTGCTCAGAGCAAGCCTTGCTGCTGCAGACAGCCATGGGACAGAGGAATGACTGGAGGAACAGCAGCACTGAGCCCTAAGCCCTGATGAGGTCTGAGAGAGAAATTTCTGTATAATTTCCTTGCATTAAGCATGGCATTTCCATCGAACTGTAGGCCTAAACCAGACCTTAACCACAGCTTCCTCCTCCTCCTCACTTGTATCATCCACTCCCCCAAAAGAAAGTCTCTATTAGCTGTGACAGAGACAGACACATGTTTAATTTTCCTCTCTACAGAATCATCTTGGATGGAAGAGAAAACGTTGTATTCTCTGCCTTAGAAGAAAGGCAACCCACCCCCTTAGGCTGATGCCTTACACTGTACTAGGAAGCTTCTTGAGAAATCTATACAGTGTATTTACCAGTGTTTTCTGCTTATTTTATAGCCTAACTTGCAGCCTGAATATTTTGTCAGCCTAGATATATATATTTTGTCTCTAAAGAGAAGAGATGGGTTTTGTTTCTCCCCTCCTGCAGCACCATCCCCCGTGACAACAGCAGGACAGACGTAGCAGTGCTTTGAAAGCAGTCATTTATCTGCTCACTGCAGAGCAGCAGGAGGGAGGGGGAAGAAGCCAGTGGGTTTGATAAAGTACAATACCATCAAACCAGCACAATACTGAGCACAGTTACAGAAGAGAGCTCTTTCCAATAGTAATACAATTCTCAGATGCATTAAGCTTTTTTCTTGTCACTACCTAACCTGAGGCTAACTCAGATGGATGTCATTCATACAGCATTTAGCTTAGGGGTCCCTATAGCAACCATTGCCATAGCACCTACAGGCATCACAGGTCAGTCAGACAGCAGGCTGAGATGGATGGAGTGTTCTTTCCTTTTCCTTTATCTCTTAAAAGTTAGTTTGGCTTGGGCATAATTTTTAAAACTACCTAAAAATATCACTCCAGTGGAAATGACTTATCAAACCATGCACTGCAGACCCTAAATGTAACAGAAAGGCCAGAAGAAGATGCAGACAGTAATTGCACCTGAAGTTACTAAAGGGCTTGGGATCTCCAAGAAAATCTTCAAAGGGAATATGTTCTCAAACAATACACTGGCAACAACTGAACACAACCACCAGTTAGGGAAGTTCATCAGGATTGTTCAACCTCAGTTGCCACAAGTCCTGGGCTGCAGGTGTAGGACCAAGCTTCCCACTGGCCTAACAGTACCTGACAGACTAACTGAACTCCTGGCTCCAGGCTTTCTGTGGTACTGAACCCTACAACTACTCAGTCTGTCCTAGGCTTTTAGGGAATGCAGGTGAAACAGTTTCTAAAATGACATTTGTCCATCTGACAGCTCTTTCTAGTCTTTGGCAAAATAGGACGGGAAAACTGAAAGTCCACATAGTTTCCATTTACCTGATCTGAATCATTGACTGTAATCTTCAGTCCCCTTAAGATTTCACCCTCTGGGGGATGCTCGTACATGGTCAGTTCAAACCTGTTCTGGGGACCATTTTCTCCATAGAACGTTGGTGGGTGGTTGTTGAGGTCAACCACCCGTATGGTCACCATGGCAAATGTGTGCTCAGAGATGTCACCTTCCTGATTGACTTCTGATGCCTGCAGCAACCAAGAGGAAGAAAAGAATGATGAAGGTGTTTTCTCCTTCTTCAGATTCGTGTTCAGGTATTATTCCACACGTACAAAGCACTCTAACTTGTAGGAAGATGCACAGACTTATATTTCTCTAAAAGCTCAGTCCATTTCACAGTGAAGTTTATGATGATTAGAAGATTATGGTAATAAACCAGTCCCAGTAGAGCCCCAGTTGATTCTCCTTCTAATTTTGTGATCTTAGTAACTCACTCTAGGTGAAAACAGTTCTCTAAAAACAAATAATCCAATAGAGGCAAGGTAATTGCTTGCCTAAAGTGTTGATAGAATAGAAAAGGAAGTCAATGTTTAAATTTGCTGTGGTACCACAGGCAGTTCATTGTCTCATTGCTGCAAGCACTGCAGCCTTGAATACTGTGAGAAAAACTCTACTTATGACATTTAGGTAAATATTTGAAAAAGTACGTAGTTTTTTGAGATTTATTCTCTGATTCACAATTCTGCTGTGATGCTTAGATGAGCTTAATTTAAAGTGGACATAGTTTAGACAGACAGGCAAACATATCTGGTATTTTTCTGAACCATAAGATCAAATCTGTCTGGGTTTCAACAACTGCAAAGTGCAGCCTGATTCACTGGATTGAACCTGAGCCATTTCTTCTGCCAGGACAGGAACTGGCTGGTATTTTTGTCACAACAGCCATATCTAAGATGCCTTTTTGCTCAAAGGGCTCAAAACCAAAGGCACTTTCTCTGAAGACACTAGTCTGGCAACTGAGGTGCCTGTCACTACATACACTGGGTCACAAAACACCCTTTTGGTTCCTCTAGCAGCTTTTGCAGCCTGCACGAGCTCTGGGTCAGCACATACATAACCAGGAGATCAGAAAAGCTTGCAAGGCTTTAACCCATTCTGCATCTGGGGAGTGACTGCAGTGAAGCAGAGCTGAGAGAATAAGAAATGGTGAGTTTAACTCAACCCATGAAGACCCTGTGTTCTCCCAGGTACAGCTCACTGCTTGAACCCAGGAGTTCAGCAAGTGGGGATGCTGTACTCTGGTCCTGGCAGACCTCAAATTCCTCAAAGCTGCCTTTAAGCCAATATTGTCCTCACCACAACAATAATATGCTGTTCCAACATGCTGAAGAGAACTGATACATTCTCCACATTTTAATTCTACATTTTAAAACACTTTTTCTTTAGAAACTGCTCAAAATAACCCAGCCTGTCACACGAGTACTGGCTCATCGAGGTGTTAGCTCGTCAAGGTGTGAGCATGTATTTGTAGGTGGTTGATGAGTCCCTCAGGAGTGGATGTTGACATGACACTGCATCATCTGTCCCAGTCCTATTACTAATCATAGATTTGACTGTTACCTATCTCATAACATGGAGTTTTCGAGACATTAATTCCCAGTTCAGCAATGAAATCTGGAAACACAGAGAACAGGTATCTGCAGCCTGTAAAGGACATTGATTCTCTAGCCTCAGAGATGAAATTAGGATAAAATGATTTCATTTGAAAGAAGTAATTTGAGACACTAAACATCCCAACATCCCAACCAAAGCAATTAGTGCTGCTTTATACTGGTTGGCACTCTGCTCAAATATAGGAGGTAGTTTCTGAAACAGGTAAAGTCAGCTATAAATTGAACAATTTTAGACAATCATGCCCTACTCATGGCATTTTAGACCAATAGTCTTAAAGTGGCCCCAGTACCTACCTTAACTTTTAGTTCATACACTTCTTTCTTGAGCTGATTTGGGCTTTTTATCACAGAAATGGCTCCAGTTGTGTTGCTGATTTCAAATGAACCTTCACTTCCTGCAATGAAATCAAGATGCTCTGCTTACATGCCACACTTTCTTTCTTTAAACAAACATGGGCAAATCAACTATACACTTCACTAAGCACATCTTTTTCCATATGTGTATCCATATCTAGCAGTAGATCTGAAGCCACTCTTCAAAAATGAAGCATTTCTATGATTGGTCACAGTGAGATGAAAACACAAATGAGGGCCAAAAAGGGTTTTTTCCCCTAGTAATGGCTCAGTGGAATTCCTCCCTTATGGGCAACTGTCAGCATTTTCCTCTTCCCATCCTGCTTGGGCTCCCCTCAAGCCTCAGCATCCAGGCATGCAAATTTGGTATTAGTTTTTATTAGGCTGTCTTCTTTATATGCTGGTTTAGACGAAAACGGACATTTGTCATTGTAATTAGCAAATGCTTAATTAAGTCTCTGAGAAACAAGAACATTTCTCTCACTAACATCAGCTAAGCTGAGAAATCTGACAATCTGCCTCAAAGAAACACAGTCACTTCCCTCAGACAGCATCTCTGGAGAAGCCTCTTCTGGACCTAAACATTGAGTTGTCAAAATAAGCTTTCAGCCTGTTGCAAGGCTGTCCTGAACAAAAAGGGGATTTTGGAGTCTCTGGGCTAAAGCCCAAAGTTTCTGAACTGAGGCAGAGTCTGACAGAGGCAGGACAGGGCTGCAGGCTGACATTGCTGCTGCTGCCCAACTTCCACTGATCTGGAGAGAATAGCAGCTCCAGGCAGCAGTTTATTGAGATTTGTGCTGTATTTGTGCTGAAGCAAGTGCCAGCTTGCAGAGGCAGCAGTGTCTCATCAGGATGTCAGGAATTATCTCACATCACAGCCAAGGACAGGCTGGTGCCCAGGAAAGGCAGCCCTGATGTACCTCCTGTGGAGGATTGGCCACATCCTGTGCTTTGTGGCATTGAAAGGAAAAGAGAGGAAATCCCTTGAAATGTAGGAAATCAAGCCTTCAGAAATAAAGGATGATGACCTCAAAGCCCAGTCATTTTTCTTTGTCTCAAACTCATTTCCAATGCTGATTTTTAATCCATCCAATAGTATCCTCTTTTGCTAATACCTACAATAACTGCAACTTCATTAAAGCACTCTGGACACAACATTGAACAGATATTGACTCACAATACCCAATTATTAAGACACATTGGCTTGCAAAATATATTCTGACTGAGAAGAAGCTGAAGTCAATAGTGGTTTGAAACCACCATAGTTCATGTTATTGTGTAGTTATCCTGGGGAAATTGGTAACCTGGAGTACATGTAGCAGTATGTGTGTTCCTCCATACAGCATGTTCAGAAGATTGGAGCATTTCCTATTATTATCCCACACTCCTGGGATAAGAAATACTTATTAAGAACAAACAATTCCCTGTTTGCTGTTAGTGTTTTCTTGTCCTTTGACATCCCAGCCTGGAGTTATTGGAATAATGGCTTGTCAAAAATAATGCCAGTGTCTGAGGTGCAGGGGCAGAAACTTGTTGCAATATTTTGTTCTGTTTTTCAACTTTCTGTGCACTAAAAGCATATTCCCTTCCCCTCTTTTCCATTTCACACAAACAAAATCTTTTGTTAATGGGCATACAAAAAGCCTGCTCCCCATTAAGTCATATTTTGTTCTACTTATCTGTCATCCCCTTCCATCTTCCTTTCCCACTCTTTCCTTAATACTTCTCTTTTTTTTTTATCCCAGAGAATTCTTTTGGTCCTTTCTCTATTTTCTTTGGAAATCCAGTATCTTTCCTCATTAAACTTATTTCCCTTTGATATTTTCTCTGGTCCTTCTACCTTCACTTGTTCTCCATACCTAGTTTCTCCCTTGCTTGGCACATTTTCATCCCACTTACTTGTTCTTGCTCCTCATTTTATACCTTTCTTTTTACCTTTTCTCATTTTCTGTCTATTGTCTTCTGCAACTCTTTTTACTCTAGTGTTTCTACATTTCTTTTACCTATTTATTCCCTCACATTAAGAAAGAACCTCATCCCATACCAACACAAAAACTCAGCTGTGAGTATCTCTCTGTTCTGGCTGTTTAGATCACCTAACAAAACAAAGCACTTACTCCATAACTCTTCAACCACATCTCAGATTTCCTTAGGAAGTTTTGGGATCTTTCACACCTGTGACTTGGGGTGCCCAGTTGCTGCAGAAGCTTCATTTTGGAAGGGAGAGAGTATAAAATCTCAAACCCCCAAAGCATGGAGTTTAGTTGCTCTAAGCTGTTGTCTTCACCACCTAATGAATCATCAATCCAGCTAAGTTTCACATCCCTGCTATTAAAAGACGTGTGACAGACACTCTCAGAATAGCTGATGGAAAGCATTAATCTTCTGATAACATCTGCTTTCTTCCACTTCAGTGTACAGCCCGAGTCTCTTCACTGGTAAATATAATTTCTTCCAAGAAATCAGAGGTTTGACTGTTTAGCCACTTTCATCACTGTATTAATAAAAAATATCCCTCCAAATGCCATGCCTGGGTCTCTCAGTGAATTCTCTCACCTCCCAGATTAAGTGATAGAGATGCTCAGAAGAGTGAATGCATCTCCCTTTACACTTTCTGAAATGACAAGCAGGCTCCTGATGCCTAACAAATCAGCAACATTAACGGCTCCAAGTGCAGTTCTGTGAAGAAACTAAAACTCACTGAACTGAACCTTGGCTGTTCTCTGCTAGACAGGGCCCTGAAGTTGTTTGAGGTACCTGACATTATTTCCTGAGATTTTGTCTCAGGTTTGTTAAACCTTAGCATATTCTGTTCTAATTTAATGCCAGGTGTAGTTTTGAGTGCCCTTCAAATTTCAATCAAGAGAAGCCTACTCACCATTCACGATGCAGTAATGAATACTGTTGGGCTTTCCTCTGTCTCCATCAAGAGCAACAACAGTGAGGACCTCAGAGCCCTGGGGAGAAATGGGAAATCACACTCTTTTTGTGCAGAGATCAGAGCATTGAAATTGCAACTGTACATTAATAACCTGAACTCCTGTAAGTCTTTCTGCAGTGAAGTGCTGGGGGCAGAGTGGGTGCTTGTGCTTGTGCCATATGGGGAACACAAAAAGGGCCAGTGCCTGCTGCTCTGGGAGTGAAATGGCTCATGGCCATGGGTCCCTCAGCCCTGGGGGCTGCCTGGTGGCAGGAATGGTTGGATCTTGTGGCCAAGGACACCTGCCTGGAGCCACAGATGAAGACAGAGGGTTTGGAGCAATCTGAATCCCAAAATTTAGTTTGGGCACTACCAAGATTCCCTGTGGCTGTTTCTGTGTAGGCTCCTGTGCCCCATGTGCTGAGACACAGGCAGCTGCCAAGGTGTCATTTGGTCACTTTGGTGCCTCCTAATTAAGTTCACACAGCCAGTCAAAGCAGAGATCACAGAACAACTTGGCCCACAGAACATCTAGGGCATAAAATTGTGACAAAAATGATGGTGATTTAACTGCCCTTAAAACTTCACTGTCTGTCCTTCTGCACAAGTAACATGGCTGTGGGCCATACATACAGAATTTGTGTGCTGGGGACCATTTGCTCATGTCACTGCTCCTATCAGCTCTGAGGGATGAGTGTCACATCAAAATGCTCACCCAAGTGGCAATGAGCTGTGCAATTCAGACCTCTGAACTGAAGTGTTACTGTTTGAGGCTGCAGAACTGGGGAGCATTGAAGTAACTGTCAGTGAATTACAAATGGCAACAAGGAACATTTTCGTGACAACCCTTGAGTGAATTTTTCAAACAAGAGCAAGGCTCTGTTAGAGCAACTGGAAATGCAGAACTGTATTTATTATCATTTATGCTGGAAGCAGCAATAAAATCTGCCTACTGGGCAAAATGCAGTGCAGTCCCTTTGAAGGTGACAGAGTACTTGGAAATCCTGACAACTCCACCAAGGAGAAAAGAAGCAAGTTTACAAAATGAACACCAAATGCACAAACACCACTAAAATCAGCTATTGCCTCTTTCTCTGTGGAGTTCATTCTAATGGCAAAACCCACACCAAGAAGGACTGATTCCTTCTTCCATCATTATATCAGAATGGTGTAAGTTATAAGCTCAAGCTGGATGTAATTAACATTTATTGATTCTCATTTCCATAGTAAACACTAACTCCTGTGTGCACCTGATAGTTGTTTCAAGATCTATGTGTAACTGTGCAGAATAAATCAATAGACATAATATCATTCATTCTAAACACCTGCAAAGTACATGAGCATTACTTCTGTGCCCTGCTGAAATGTAACAGCTTCTGCAGTGAACTGCAGTATATAGTCATGCATGGACTGCAGGGTACATTTCTGGACTGAAAGGTAAGACACAATCTTTCCTGAAACTAAAGGGAAGGTCAGATAAACAAAGTGCAATCACAGCTAAACTGATCAATAGTTAATGTTGGGTAATTTCATGGGTAGATACCATTTCTTGTCCTATATATGAAGAAAAGTTTAATTAATCTTAAGTATCAGGGCAAAAGCTGATCCATACACAATCATGTCACTGCTTAGATATAGAGAAAACTCATTAGTTTACAGCTTCAAGAATATGTGGCTGAAAATGACTAGTTCTCCTAATTATATCTCTGTTTGACTGATAATCTGGTTGACTTTAGGTCTAGGAATCCTGGCCCAATCTGCCTAACCAGCCATCACTGAGCAGAAAGCTTCTTGCATTTTGGAGATGTCAGGGTTGCTTCTCCCCAGGTGATGTCATGGTACAACACAGAGAGTGTGGAGTACTTGGGCGTAAATTCTGTCTGCACCTTGTACAACCAACTGTTGGTAGCAGACTGATCTGAGCTAGAAAAATTAAAACACTGTGAGACTACAGAGCAAACAGACTTTTTTTTAAGGCTTTTAAGCATGATGTGTTCAGGTGAGGTGACTGGCAGCCTGCTTAGACCTTCAGTCCAAGTGCCTCTGGAGGTCTGAGCTACAGAAGAGCTCTTAGTCACTGTCTGGGATAGACCAATGTAAATGGGCAGAATCCTTCCTGACTTGAATGAAAACAACAGGAAGCCTTGCATGGCAAATTTGCAGTAGACATAAGTACAAACAAGTAGGAGATTTGGTCAGCTCATTTCACCCAGGAGACAAATCAGATTTTAGATCCTATTTCCAGTAAAGCCTATGCTGGAAACCTTAGGGCCATCTTGGCTGAGATGGGAATGGCTGCATTGATGAAATCCAGAACTTACTGCAAGTGTGTCCTCATAGACATATCCATAGTAGGGAGTCCCAATGAACATAGGAGGAGTGTCCTGAACGTCCTCCACATTGATGGTAACTGTTGTTGTGGCTGAAAACACTTTGTTGTCTCCTCTGAGCTTCCCACCTCCATCCTAGAAAAGAAGTCACTGTCAGATGCCTCTGCTGAAGCATGCCTGCAAATCAGCTTAGGCTTTGCATGGACCTCGTGAGCCTTCAGGAGCACAGTTCCAGGAATTCTTTCCCTCTCTGAACACACCAATTAATCTGTGCTGCCCTCTTCCCTTCTCTTTTCCATTTGTCCTGCTCTCTCTCTGATTAGGAAGACAGCTTGCAGTGCCTCATAAGTAATTTCTTATATTAAAAGTGATTGAACCAATATATGCAGTCATAAATGATCTTTAGAGAGGAGAAAGAGAATTCAAGGCTTTTTTTCAGGAAAAAAAGAACACTAGAAACTCATAAAGCAAAAAGTTGGTGACCAAGGTCTACAACTTCTCATCCCACATGGAGTCCTGTCATGAACACAAGACAGTGCAGAGTAGCAAGGTAGTGCAACTCTAGAGGGAAATAAACAGTGTACATGCTCCAAGTCTCCTAGGAACTCCTATGTGATAAAGTGCAAGCACAGAAGGAGCTGTGCAGCCAAAACCTGTGAGACAGCCACGCTGTATAAACAGTCTCTGGGGACTTGGCTACAACCAGCTCTCCAGGACTGATACAGCAGAGCCAATTAGGAAGACAACTCACTATTTCAGAAGCTTTTAACACCCTCAGTCTCAGAGCACCAGCTGTAGGTCAGTAGTCATGCTGGTGTGTAAGAGTGCGAATTGTTCAACATGTCTGCAGTACCAATTCTAAAAATTCCATTTTTTTTAAAGATGCATTGTTGTTTTTTTCTCCCTTATTGCCTCAAAGGCAGAATTTAAGCCAAATTTTGTTACTTCTCCTCAAATGAACCTTGGCTAAAAAAATACATGAAAAGGTCCATATATTTTCCAAAAAATATGAGCAACTCAAAACTCTCATAAGTTACAGCAAAATTGCCCTCTTTCCACCCATGTGAGTCTGTCTGTGTGACAGGTCCCCACAGGACTGTGAGAGAATTCAGAATATATAAACTTTTAATGCCTGTTATGAATTCTCAGCCAAGTCACAGGCACAGTACTGCTGGGAAAGACAGTGGCAAGAAGAGATGTGCAGCAATATTTGCAGGATTTAAATAAGCTCCTGCCATCAGGCAGCAGAGAAATCAAAAAAAGAGAAACATCCACAGATATTTCCAGAGGAGAATTCTTTCATTGGTGCTGTGCTGGGTTTAACTGTGCCCTGTGTCTTACTGTGGGTAATGACTATGGCCTGTCTGCCTGTCTGGTTTGTCCTTGTAGTGGTGGTAGGGCTGTGCCCTGAGCTCACAGGCTGATGCTTCTTGAAGCCATGGCTGGATACACCAACCCTTCACTTCTGGGTGAGTCTCATGACATGAACAAAATGTGGGAAACCCCCTCCCAAATCCTCCAGCTGTTGTTCAGCATCAAACACCTGCTGCCTTTACTCCCTCACCTTTCCATTCTGCCCCCCCACGCCTCCAGATGTTACATCAGGAGTAACTCTGCTGCCTTCATGTTCCAGCAGCACTTGTGTTCAAACTAATTGGTCCCACTCAAACACAACAGCCCAGATCCTCTGGTCTCATATAAAAGCCTTTTTACCTTGGCCACGACGACAACAAAATGTGTCCTTGATTTCTCATAGTCCAGGGTGACCCCGGGTTTGATGCGCAGGACGCCACTGTGACGGTCTATGGTGAACTTGTTAGCATGGATGTTCTAGAATAAAGGAGAAAGAAAAAGGAGAAGAAAAAGAAAAAGAAAAAGAAAAAGAAGAAGGAGAAGAGAAGAGAAGAGAAGAGAAGAGAAGAGAAGAGAAGAGAAGAGAAGAGAAGATGAGGGGAGGAAAGGAAAGGAAAGGAAAGGAAAGGAAAGGAAAGGAAAGGAAAGGAAAGGAAAGGAAAGGAAAGGAAAGGAAAGGAAAGGGAAAAGGAAAGGGAAAGAGAAAAGGAAAGGGAAAGGGAAAAGGAAAAGGAAAAGGAAAAGGAAAAGGAACAGCCAGAGATTACACATATGGAAATAGGTCTGCAATAGGGATTCATCTTTTATTTCATCTGCTAAGGGAGAAGACGAGAATAATGATTTGGCTTGGGTGAATAATGTATTTGATGAATTTCACCTCTGTGTGTTTATGAACAATTCATGAACCAACCACAGGTCTCTCATTATTCAGAATAAATCAGTTACTTGTAATGTAGCTGTATTTAATCTTTTAGTGTTTCATTGTGAAAACTTAAACTTTGGTTAACTCAGTTAATTGCATGGAAAGAGGGAGACTTAACAGAAAAAAAGATGAAGGGAAAAGGAAGAAAAAAAGAAATGGTGTTACCCCTTACTGTTTCAAAGTTCTACTGGTTTAAAACAAAAAAAAAAAAAAAGCAGGAAGGTGTCACGTATTGTCAAACACAGTGGTGGTCTGGTGATTTTTGTGATGTACAAATAAAATCTAAAGGACACCTGATTTTAACATAAGGCCTAAAAAATGCCTTCCTCCATTCTTCTGAACTGGAGATACCTGTAGAAACAACTCTGTTCCTGACACAATGGCCACTGACAGATAATCTTTCAGACATCACCACCTGCCTCTATTATACCTGTGGAGAGGTTTTTTTTCTGTGCAACTTGAGAATTCCCAGAAACTCTGCCCAAAGACATAGCAAGATTTTTTTTCAACAAATACACATTTATTATCCTTTTTGCCCCACAAATATATTATAAACTAGACATAGAATTTTGAAATTGCTGTCCCTTGGTTCATACAGGGTATCAACTCTCTGTAAAAAGCCCTGCGCAAAATTGAATCCTGCACATGGATCATAATTTGTGAAATCAAAGCTAAATTTCAATAAGGCACTCAAGGTGTTCTTTCACAGTATGCTCAAGCTCTTAACAGGATTAGCTTTAGTGCTATGTAAATATCTTCTAACTTGTCTCCATATTTGTAGCCAAAATTAAATATTGCAACAAATTTGCATTTTTTTTTATTATTTGCTTTTTTTCAGGAGTGCCACTAGCAACTCCAGTTTGCAGCCTGCTGGACCACCTTTGGCAATCAGAAAACATTTATTTGTACATCCCTTCTGCCAATGCTTATTTTCTTGTGCGTGGTACAAAATCGGTCCTATAGGTACTAGCAGTGCACTCAACTCAACCCCAAAATCCTTTTAAAATCTGCATTCTGAAATCTCAGTAAATGAGAGATGATTTGTGAAGGTACAGACAATACTTTACCTGCAAGAAGTAGGTGATGCTTCCTCCAGAACCCGTGTCTTTGTCTATTGCCTCAATCTTAAAGATACTGCTGCTGGAGGGAGTGTTCTGTGACCAGAAAGAGTTAGCAGTCACACAGAAGCAGAAAACTCACCAGGTGAGTTAAAAGAAATGAAAAATGAACATGCAGGGAGGCAGAGAAAGAGAGTCATGGTAAAAAAGAAACGATGTAAAAGCACTGAGGGAGCCAAAGAGAAGAAAGGAAAGAGGGAAGAGGTTAAAACTGGAAAATAAGAAGAAAGAAACACTTTGTGAAATAAAAGTAACAGAACATTTTAGCTGAGACTGGGTGTACCCAATTCCCACTGTAGTCAATTCTAAAAAACTCCCATTGACTCACATCTTGGAACTTACCCCCAGAATAGCACACCTTAAGTACCTACAGACTTATTTCCCAAGTTTGCAGTGAATATTAAATATCTACCCAAAGCCTAAACCAAAAGAATGCAAATCTGTCCTGCACAACTTGTTATGTTATTGAAAACATATTAGCCCCTGTTTACATCCTACAGAAATATATTTCCAGTATGCAAAGGAACTTCACCAACCTCTGGGACGTGGACTATGTAAGGTGTATTGATGAACTCTGGGCTCTCATCGTTGGCATCCATTACAAGGATCCTGACTTTTTCAGAAACCTGAAGTAGAATATGAAGAGCACATTATGACTCCCATTATTAATGAATCCCATTATTTCCTGTTTACAGAGGGTTTCCAGGGCAGTTGTGCCTGTAGGATGCTGCAACCTCCCAAACATTTCTTGCAATAATCTCAGTTAATTTCTTTGAGATGAGGAAGAGCTCTAGGCTTATCCAGTCTTGTGGGTAAGAAGAGGGTCCCACTTTTGTGGTACCTCTAGTGATGAACCCACATCCTCCTACTGGCAGACTGCTCTCCTGGCTGTGACAGCATCACTCCATAAATTGAAAATGCCAAGAAAATCTGTGGAAGTAGCACTGGATGCTCAGTGCCTCAGATAAATCCTTAATGATTAGACATGAACAAAGCTTTATCCAGCAGCAGACAAGAAAACCTCTACCACCACAGCCTAAGCAAATCTCCTTAACATCATGCTAGAGACACACTGTGGGGGTGGGGACAGGCAGCTCTTGGGCACCCAACACTAGTTCCTATAATGTCACACATTCCTCCAAAAAGCCTCCAGATCTTAGGCACCAATCCAACTGTGCTGGCAAGTGAAACTTCATAGGAAGCTGCTGTAATTCTTAGCAGGCTGCTAAGTCAGTATTTCAGCTCACACTACATTGTAATTATCCTCAAATAGCTGAGCAAGGAGATGAAGTGAGACTTGAGTAACTGTGAGTTCAGTGGCTTTTGGAACAGGAGGTAAGACTAATGAGATTATGTTTTTTGATCAAATGAGATTGTCCCTTTAAGATAATTTAATAGGAGTAGGTATGTGAGGACAGACAGTTTGACAAGCTACAGCATAATTAAATACTTACTGTACTCAGGCCATCTGAAATACTGACAATAACTTCAACCTCATCTTCCTTCTGTAAATGAAGAAAATTCTTTTGTTAGAGAGATGGTGTTTGTCCTTTTGGTGGAAAAGGGACTCAGGTTTATACCTGTCTAGGCAGACAGAGGAAAATAACAACTAATACCACAAAGCAATCCCAGCAGAGGCCAGGAAGACCCTTGGAAGCTCCAGCTCCTAGAACCTTCTGTGCCTCCTGTCAGGAGATGGTTGCTCTTGGAGATGGTTGGTAATCTCTGTTGCTTCTTAAAGTGCTCAGTCACCTTTTTCAAGAAATTTTCTCTAAAATGTCACTTTGGTTCAAAATTCTTCTGTCTTCATATACAGAATTTTAAAGCATTTACTAAATACTGTGTAAGCTTCTCAGTGAGGAGATATGAAGGGTTCAATGCCCATGTTTCCAGAATAAGGCTTCCTTTAGGCATCTTTAAACAGCACAGTTACACTGGCTAAAGGGCTGTGACATACTAGAGGAATATC
The DNA here is from genome assembly GCF_965231275.1 of Zosterops lateralis. Lineage (NCBI taxonomy): Eukaryota > Metazoa > Chordata > Aves > Passeriformes > Zosteropidae > Zosterops > Zosterops lateralis. The sequence continues at coordinate 2,417,391 of NC_139768.1, forward strand.
CTGAAACACTGAAACACACAAATCTCTCCTTCCTAATGACAGGAGAGTCCCCTGCCTGAGGATGTGACCATTGTACCTTCCCCTAAGCTCTTGATGGGGTGTGGGTGGGGAAGATAGAAATAAAGAATTTACTTCTCTTTTGAAAAAAAGTTGGACAGACAGCAGCTAAAAAATTTGATAGCAAGGTTAGTGGCATGAGTCAACTGGAATGCAACAAGAAGGGTGAAGTATGTCTTAGAATTGCAAAGTATATTACATGCTTCAGGGACTAATAAACTGGCCTTGTTCCTCAAAGCCTCAGATCAAATTAAAATGGAAAGAAATCCCACAAACACCTGGAGTGGTGCCATTTGATTGTACCTCTCTGTCGAGCTCCTCAATCAAAGTAACGTTTCCAAGATTCTTGTCAACAGAAAAGTAACGCCTTGATCCAGCTTCATAGGTCAGGTCATATGTCACAGGGTCTCCTTCTGGATCAGTTCCATTCAGGGTGTACACATGGGTACCTGTAAAATTGATATTCAACACCATTTCCATGTGATTATTTCAATCAGTGAGTGTTTCACTGGTCTGTTCCTTAGGAACTTGGCTACCCTGCAGCAGGCAAAGGTTTTGTCAATCAAACCCACTTCCTGGGAAATATGGATAAGCAGACATTTCAATAGATGGCAACTTTTTAGCCAGCTGGTTAAATAAAACTCATCAGTGCTGCTTTCTGTCACTTTAGGCCCTTTCCTGTGGAGCTGTCCCCAGGTCAATACTGTTCATATCCAAGGGTTTACACAGGTGACAAGCTCTCAGCCCAAGTGAGGCAGAAGGGATGATTTGTACAACCAAAAGACCCTCACAGACCTGGTCTTTGTAGGAACACCAGAACTGCAAACTAGTGTGCAGAGAATCTGGCAATGTCCCTTCAGAGAGAGCTCCTGTAGGACTGGTTCTGAGCTCTGGAACTTGGAGGGTGCAAGGACATTTTTGTACCTTCCCACTTTCAGAATTAATCAATGCAAAAGTCTTCTTTCCTACTTCACTCTCACTCATTAGCTCTCTCTCATTAAATTCTTTGGACTTGACATACCCACTCATGCTCATACCAATTATTAAATTTTTCAAACTCATCAATATATTTCCTTCAGAAGCTGGAGAAAGATTGTTATTTCTATTTTTAAGCATTGAGAAGTTGGTGCCAGTTTTTCCACTAAACTGACTTTGTGTATTATAAATGATAATTCCTGGGGGAGTTACAACAACTATATTTTCAAAGCATGATGAGAGTGTTTATTATTTTGGGGTTTTTTTTTAAAGTTACATGTCTGTCATTCTACTCTGCTTTACCACTTCCATCCAAATAACTTCAAAGAGTTTACAAACACCAGTTAACTGAGCCTGAAATATAAACCACTGCTGTTGTTTCCTTCCAACCCACTGTGCCTTGGGTAAGTTACCTGAGATTGAGGTTGGAGAGGTTAAGCACAGAAACTTTATGCTTTTACATCTAACAAAGCCCTCCTACACTGGAAATACTACAGCCAAGTGATTATTAGTGAGTTTTGCTCATGCATGCAACCCAAATATAGGGTGGAAGGATCCCTGCTAAGAAAATTAGCATGAAGTTAAGGAAGAACTCTAAGACTCCCAGTTTTGAACTACTCTGGTCGTCTTGAGTTTGGCAGATTTTTAATTCAGTACTCAAAAATTGATAATTTTTTCTCATCTCCTCTCTTTAGTAGCATAGATCATTGACCAGATCTTATGTGTAATTCTGGAGCTTTGCCCACCCCACTGACAAATCAGCTTCTCAAAGGTTTCCTCACTTTTGCAAGGCAACCTTTTGGACCTCATTTGCTTTTTCCTTGACATGCAAACTGTGAAGATGCTCAGGGGCCTTACTGGACATGGGACATCCAGCCAACAGTGGTGATATTTGCAAAGCATGGCTTCCTGTCATAGCAAGAGATTATACCAAACCGTGTGGAATCTGTGCTCACTTAGGAGTAAACTCTCATATGATAATTACCAGGGCAATATTTGGGCAACTTTGTACAGAAAAATGTTATAATGCAAAAACCAATGCACCCACAAGAACATCAGCAAGAGACCCTGTTACAAGCTGGTTCAGGCAGTCAAAAAATAATCAAGGCTGGCAAAACAATTCACAAAACTACAAAACATTTTCCCACATTTTTCTTGTATTTTTACCACAAAACAGAATGGAAAATAACAACACATCTGTAACTATGATCCCTGAAAATTATTAGGGAAAGACAATGAGTGGCATGATGAGACACTTCTGACTGTAACAACTCTCTTAACACAAGGAAATGAAAGGAGAGGAATTAACTAGGACTGATATAAAACAGGATCCTGAAAGGACACCTGCTTCCTGATACAACTATCTATATAAGAGAGATTTGAAAACCATAGAGGCTCCTGCATCACCAGCACTGACTTACTTATTTTTGTTTTTCAAAAACTTTGTCTTGATATCACAGCTGTGTCCAATTGGAGATGTAAGGTGTCAATTGTCATCATCTCAGTGATATTCTTATAAATACAGTGCTTTTCTGCAGCCTTTTTTTGGTCATTAGTTGTCCCTACTTCTCAGCTGTTTTCTGCCCTTCTTACTACCTTTTCCTGTCCCTTGCACTTGACACTATCCCACCTATTTCCAGCTTGTGTGGATGTCTGCAGCAGCTGCTGAGCAGTGCTCTCTGTGCTGTGGAGAAACAGGATGGACACCACACCTGGGCTTTCTTGGAGCCTGGGATCAACCACTAGGCACAAGGTCTCTGCTGTGGCTGCCCTGAAATCCCCAAAACCAGCAGTACACAAATGCAAACCACTACTCCTAAGGGGGCACAGGGCTAGAGAACAGCAAACTGAAAGTTTATGGGAACCCTTTTGAACCTGGGCTTGTTCTTTAAATCTCACAGTTTCCTTTCCTTCATTTCTTAACATTTTCTTGTAAGGAAGACAGGAATTTTCTTGCTGCTAAATGTGAGAAGAAATATTAATATTGGTACAGACTGAGATTACTGAGCTTTCTGAGCAAGTAATGATGGACTTCATTGATCTTTACACTGGACTGTTTGCTTTTTAGCTAAAGCTGATACTTCATTTTTCATAATACAAAATACTCGCATGCCTTTTAAATTAGATTGTGGATCAAAATTTATTTTCTAACTCATTATAATTCCTTATTTTTTTCCAAATAGTAATTTCACTGCACAGTACTCTCCATATCATTAACACCCCCAGGAACACTTCTCAGCAGAGTGTTAATGCCAATTAAAAATCTGTTCTCAGTGTGCTGCCTCTACTTGCTGAAAAGGAAATAAATGAAAAAGACAGCTAAAACCTTACCAGAGGATACCAAGTAAACAGCCTCTCCCTCTCATAAAAATATGGGAATAGAAGAGTTTTTACTTGAGGAAATGGCAAATGCCACTGTAGGAAGAGCTGGATACTCTGAGTACCCAGGGGATGATGCAGCAGGCTGGGACAGGGGAGTCCTTGCTGCTTCCTGCTGTTGCTTCCTCCCAGGAGCAATGCCAGGCTTTTTTCACTCTGTTTTCCTACTCCATCTTAAAAGTAATTTGCTCCCTGCTCTGCCACTTGGGCTGAATGGCTGTCTCATGATGCCATTGCTCCATTTTACTTCATTTTTGACTCAAATTTAATCACAGTCTCTGCTCTGGCCTCTGGGGCTGGTTTTGCTTTTTCATTGAAGACATGCTCTCCCTCTCTGCTGTGCAACACTCAGCAATCAGCTCCCCTCCCTGTCAGTTAAACAAGCCAAGCCCATTTCGGATTCATGCTCAGTCCTGCAATTGTCCTTTGCCACCACAGCTGACATCTGTTAACAAGATGCTGAGAGGGACATGCATGGCCATGCTCCCAGGACAGGACATCTCTGTTCCTAATGTCACAGCAAATACCACCTGGCCTGCTCTCCACCTGCCTCAGCACATTTCCCCAGCAGGAAAGGAGAAGGAAAGTTAACACAAAGCTACAGACAGGCTGTTTTGACACCAAGCTCACCCCAGGCTCCTGGTCATGGACACACACCACGACTACCCAAAGGCAGATCCTTTCCCATCTCCCATTTGCTACCACTCCTTGTGGACCATGCCCAGGTGAGTCCTGCTCCCTCCCTGCACCCTGGAGCACCAGCAAAGCAGAGACAGGGCAGCATCAGCAGCCCAAATACAGCAGCCTAAAGACTCCCTGCAGCAGCCACTGCCTGTCATGGAGAGTGCAGCAAGTGCTCAGCATGATAGTCCATGCCTCAACCATCACCCCATGGACAGCAGCAAGATGTCCCTGTGGCACCCTCAGCAAGCAACTCCAAAGAGAAGCCATCTGAGTGCAATTTTCTGATGTTTCTGTCAGAAGAATCAAAACAAAATTGAAGGCTGTAACACCTGTGAGTCCTCAGAGCATCTCAGTGCAGAGCTCAGCTTTGCAGGGGGCTTTGCTCTGTGCACTGCTGGCACTGCTGCAGGGGTGGAGAAGGTAGACTGTGTTTAACATTTCTGTTCTGGCAGCTCTCAGCTTTCCTAGAGATGGGCCAGGGTGACAGAAACAAGGAAAGAGTGATAGGTACCACAGGGGACAAGAAGGCTCTCCACAGTCAGCTGTGAGTGATGGGAAGAAAAGAGAACAGGAGGGTGCAGGAGCAGGGCGAGCTTCAAGGATGGAGAGATCTGAAGGGATCAGTCACCCAGTGGTGAGTAGCTGGCAGCTGCAGCTTTGATCAAAAAACTGCCACTGCAATCTGGCTTTTCATGGGAGGAGTGCCTTCTTGGGGGCAAAGGAAAAAACAGAAAGGGAAATGCAAGGAGATCATGCCGAGATCTACAGAGTGCTGGTGATGTTTGGGCTTTGAGAGAGTAATGAACTTATGGAGTATGCTTCAATCCCCTGCTCTGCAGCTGTTCCCAGCCCCACTCTGTCCCTGCGATGAGGCTTACAGGGATTATGGGGTAAGATGAAACAAACAACCTGAAATAGCATCCCACTCCTGCCTTAAGACCTTGATTAGGAGCACACGCACATTTTGTGTGTACACATGCAAAGAGCTAATTACCCACCTGCCCTGCCCAACCACAAACACCAACTGCTATTTCAGTTTATAACTTCTCCCATTCTTCTTAAATCTGGCACTGAAAGGGGCTGCTGTTCTGTCCCCTCTTACCCTGAGGTGTCTCATGCCCTGCAGATCTGGGAATCTGCAGGTATTTTCAAGAATTCATGCCGAAATAGTACGTGCTGGTTTTATGATATCTTGGTACACAAGTTACAACTATCTGTAAATGAGCAAAATTGCACAAGGGAAAAGAAGGTCAAGTTGAGGATGATATGAGAATGGTAATGAATCTCATGTGTTCACAGCTGCAGAACTGGAATTTTTCTTCCTACAGCCACACAGAGAATCCATCATGTCCTTTCAATGTTCCCAAATGTTGTGTGTCCCTTGCCTACAGATGTCTGGGAATATAACTAACACATACTACTTTGCCAACCACTTGCAATCTCAGCAGGGTCAAAGACTAAAATTCCTGGAGGTTTATTAAAGCTGCTGTCTGTGGCATTGCACAGCTCAGACACCAGCTGCTGCCAAGAAAAGCATCCTGCCCATGACTCCAAACTTTATGTGAGGACAGGGAGGATCTAATAGCAACCTGTCCATTTTTGTAGCACAAAAACCTCAGTGAAGCCATCCAAAATCAAACATATGGAAGTTTTAATTCCCCTGTTTTGTCACTGATCATCCTGCTCAACCTGAGAGACAACTGTGAATGTGGATGCTTGTGACTGCACATGGACATGGGAGACCAGATTCCTTCTCCTCCTTCTGGAGGAGATCAGAGCAAATGATGAAGAGCAATAGTCTCCTCTGCAGTGCCACAGAAAAGTAGCCATTTAGCACTGAGCTCTGGCACAAAGATCTGTACAAAGCTGAAAGCACACCCAGTACTGCAGCACTGCAGTGTCAGTGCTGTTTGTGCCCTTCCCTGTGACTGTCCCTGCCAAAGCCTCCCTGAGGAGTGGCTACACTGCCATGGGCAGCAGCAGCTCGTGTTAAGCAAATCCCAAGGCACCATGTTCCAATGGAACTTCTGAAAGTGCTTTCATAAGAGAGGACCTTGCAGTACCCACAGCTGTTTGTCAAGGTATTCTGGGAATTAGCCCAAAGAAACACCACTGGAAGCTGTGTCACAAAGCAACCACACTTGGTCTTCTCAAATGTAAGGTCTTATCTCTCTTTTCCAAGGGTTTCTACAGGTCTTTTGGAGCTTTCAGAGAGAAGCTGCTTCTCTCTTGTCTTTTAAAGCACATTTATACATCAAATTAGAAGAACAAGCCAGTGAATTCAAACACATGTAAGCACATTCTGGATGAAGCTAGCAGGCAGGAGGCAAAGCAGCTCTCAAGACAGAGCAGCCTGAGCTTTATCACTGCTGCAAGCAAAGCACAAACTCTCCAGAGACCTCTTTGTCCCTAGTCTGGTTGCTAATGTTACAAAAGCCCATCACATATATCTCATTATTCTTACTTGGGCTAATTAGGAGAACACTAGCACAAGCTCTGACCCCCCACACTGCAGTTCTGCTGTTGAGGCACACTGTCCTTTTTTTTTTGGCTGCTGGAGCACCAGATCAGATGCAGTGAAAATTACTGCTGCACTTCACTGCTGCAGGGAGTGCTGCTGTCATCTGAGAGACCATGTGGCTCTGCAGTCCTGACAGGAGGGACATTTTTGCCCGTGTTGTGGCTCTGTGCCATCTTTAGCTCCTCATCAGCACGCAGGTGCCTGGAGGCTCCCAGAGGTGGCAGGGAGAGGCTGGAGCTCTGTAAATGTCTGCAGGCTGGCACCACACCAGGAGTGGGAGTTGGATGGCAGGCAGGTTGTGCTGCCTGCAGTTTCAGTGCTGGATCTGGCAAGCAACACCCCAAACAAACTGAGTTGGGGTCCTATTTTGTGGCTGTCTGGCATGACAAGCCTTATCTACATTTGGACAAGTGATTCCACTGGCTGATCTAACTCCAGCAATCAGCAGAACTGCAGGAATTGCCAAAGCTGAACTAAGTGTGGTTTCCATGAGAATCCAGGCAGAAGTACAGCAAAAATTGCAGCTCCTTGGTCTGCCTCTGGCTTTTGCTTTTTTACTACATTACTGTTGGCCTTCAAGATGAGGTTTCTACTTAAGTTTGACCAAGTTTATACCAAATTCCTGCTGCACCATAAACAAGCTGCTTTTAAGTTTGTAATTGAGGTGTGTCACTTCTACACTATGTGCTGCCTTCTCCCCCTCCTCTCCACAAGCTGAGCAGATAAAGGAGAATTTGCTGCTTCCAAACACCCCTCTCCCCACCCTCCAGCAGCTCCAGCGTGGGCCTTGGATGACATTAACACCACTGGGTCAGAAATGGAGACTTAGAGCAAACCCAGAGAAGCTGCTTTCTGCAAACCCAGCACAGAGAGTGACCTTGGGCTGCTTTAAGAAGGTGTGGGTGGCAATGTCAGGCTTTCAGAGCAGGCTGTGCCCTCTGATCCCTCCCTCATCCTGGCCTTCCCCAGCTGCCTAAGCCCTGGGTGTTTGGGTACAGCCACATCTCTCCTCTGCATGAGGCACAAGTAAAGGGGTGCTTTGGTACCCACTCTGCATTAACTAAATATTTTTCTGATTTAGACTGTGAAAGCTACAGATGAACAGAAGAAAATCCTAAATAAAATCTCAGTGTAAAGTTTGAAATAAAGGTGATGTTCATCACTTAATATATTTTTAATGTAATTTTTTAGGTGTTAGGAGGTCTTTTTTTTCCCCACAGAAAATACTGATTATAAATCACCTTTTGTTCTTATTTAACTTAGTGCAACCACTAAAAGAAGCATAAACAGACCTGCCTCTGAGTGCTGAAATCTGAAAACTGTATCAATTTTTGAATTTTTAGTAAAAAAACCTAAACCTTTTAAAAAATCATTGGTTATTTAGACAAAGCAATTTTCACTACAAGTGGACACATTTTCTACCATTTGTACATAAACATTAAAAATGTGTTTAGAAAAAAATCGTGCTCCTTACTTTTCAATATCCAGCTTGTTTTTATCAATGCTGATAAAATTACTAGAAACTAGGCTTTCTTCTCATAAGCATTTACAGAATTGGTAAGAAACCACAAATGTATTTGTGACCCCAAAGGTCTGTGCTCTGAAGCTGTGAATAGATTGGTGGAGCTAGAATTCATGTTTTAAATGAAATGAATTCAGCTACAATTCAAACATGTCACTTTAAATTGAGGCCAATTAAAAGCTTGAGAGAAAAATATGTAAGTTCACAGCATATAACAACAACCTACAAGAAAATGTATATGTTTATCATAAGAGCAAACATCTCCAGTTTCACAGTTTAAATATACAGATTTTAATACTGACCAACAGGCGTGTCCTCCGAAAGGCTGAGAAGTGCCATGTTCCCATTTGTGCTTCTGGCTCCATTATCAAAGAAATAGGGGGCATAATTTGCCTGAACTGCAATTAAAACAAAACAGAAGGCAAACAAGAGCATTTTGTAGGTGACAGTTATTTGGCTGGCTCAGTTACCTGACTGTCAGTAAACAGTAGCTGTTTTGGGAATACCAGGAGTGCATAACACACCCCCAGCTGCTGCAATAACACACCCAGTTGCTGCACTGGACTTTCAGAGCTGTATCTGTATAGATAATTTTAATAGAATTACTTCTACATGCCACTGTGCCAGTATTTACACGGCAGGAAATGGAGAGAGTATATAAAACCCCTCCAAATCAACAGAAATAAAATGAAAAGCAGGATGTCCCTAAAAAAATCTCAACCATCTTCAATGAAAAATTAACTTTTTCACCTTTCAATGATGGAACACCTCTCCCCTACTCTACACATACAAGCCTGGAACTTTCCCAGTGTCTTGGTACCTTACTCAGTTTTCTTACCCAGTGTTCTAAGCACATCCTGCCTTAAAATTATGCCTACTACATGAGCAATTAGCCATAATTAAATACTTACTTGCTGCCAGACGACAGCAAAGTTTAAAAAAAAACAAAACAAAACAAAAAACAAATTAGTTGTCATTCTACTGACTGACTGTTAGAGATTTTAAAATAGCCCATTTAAAACAAAACTGCATATAAACACAGAGGGTAACAATTGCACAAGGAAAATAACTCAGAACAACATTACCACATCAGTAAGGATAACTACAGGATTTAAGGTTATTCTTGCATTCTCCTATATTTTTACTTAACAAAGTGATTTTTGTACTCACCCAGGCAAACATGCACCAAACTGAGAAATAAGGAGGGGGTGAAATGCCTTACATGCTTCATCCCACTGAAGAAAGAGCCAACTTCTTCTGCGTTATAAGGGCTTGGTTTTTGTCGGTTTTACTTATTTTTATTTTATCTCTGAAATGTCCAGGAAAGTGCCCTTCAGGCTGATGTAGCAGAGAAATGTGGAAGAGGCAGTAACAGATGCTAAGATGTTAAGCGGATGACACGTCTTAATTTCTGAGGAATTTAAAGAAGCTCCTTCCTACCACCTAATTAGACCAATTACTTTGCAGGGAGCTGTGGGACTCATCTCTGAGACAAGATTTGGAGGAATCAGTGTAACTCTCGTGTTTTGCTCTTGGTACTGTATTTGTGCTGTCCAAACATACAAGTCAGGGAGAAGGTAAAGTAGAATTTTTTTTTTTTTCTGAACTCTATCTTTAATTCTCTAAGCCAGTTCTCTGTTTTTAAGAGCTAAAAGAAGTTTGTCTTTATTTTAGCTCTGGCAATCTTGAGAAACTACAAAAGTAGAAAATTTAACATTAGCAAAAACATTAGAAATTATTGTTGCCATTTTAAAGAAAGCACTTGTGATGGCAAAAAAATTACACAACATTGCATATTAAAAATGCAGAAGTCAAAATGTTCTTTATATGAGTTGGCCTTTAATTCTTAAACTGTATGAATTGCTGAAAGCATCTTCTACTTTCAGCAAGAAATTTTCAGCATACTAAGAAGTGTGTTTAACCATCAACGCATTGAAAAAGTGGCTTTTAAAAATTGTTTGTTTTGACATACAGAAAGTGTTTGCACTAACTATATATATATATATATATATATTCCAATATGTTATATGGTTAAAAATCAGCCACACTGAGGGGGTTCACAGATAAACCAATTTGAAAGGAGCTCCATCAGTGACAGTAGGTGACTCAATGCCCCCTGTGGTCCCTTCCAGCTCAGACAATTCTGTGACTCTGTCATTCTGCAGCACCAGGATGTTTACATTGCAGCTGAGCTCTTTAAACCTGACCTGTGGCAAAGCACTTGCCCTTTAAGGATGCCTTAATGGAGTTTTCTGGGTTATTTAATTAACAGTCAGAGTGAAAGAAATGCCTAAGAAATTATTCAGTCAAAGAGTTTCCTGTTGGAGTCCAGGGCATCCCTCTGGGTGCCCTGGAAAGTCATAGACCTCAGTAGAGAGGCCTGGGACCCGAGAAAGAGGGTCTGGGGTCTGTGCAGGGGGTTTGAGATCCTGGCACAGAACCCAGGAAGACACAGGCTTTGATTTCTGTCCATGAGAAAAACTTCCAACAGAGAGAAGAATTGCGAGTAACAAATGTGTGAAAGATAGTAGTGTAACTAATCACCGTATAGAAAGTTTTGTAGTTTTGGGATTTTAGAATGGAGCTGACTTGGGGACAAGATGGTGGAATTAGGGTGTTGCCCTGAGTTCTTCTTCTCCCTTGGCATCCATTTTCTGCAGTGACGTGAGCACAAGGTAGTTTGAGGAGATTGGGTCAAAGTAGAAATGACCCTTCTAGTCCAGGCACTGGGCATTGGTATGAAATGGTAAATAATAACCACATAATTATCTGTATAAAAGCAGAGTGATCTCCCATCACAGGGGGAGTCACATCATGTCTGAGCTGCTGTGAACACCTTGGCCAGCACAGAGAATTGTAAGATAAGAATCAATAAACAACACAAGAAACCAAGAAAAACAAGACCTTGAGACTCCAATTCATTCTCGTGCTGAGCACAGATTCAGACTCAAAGCCTTCAGAGATTACAGAGAGAACAGAGGGCAGAAAAAGACCCACTCGAACCACCAGCTTGAAATCTTGGGTCAGAGAGAAACCATAAACCTGAGATTTCCCATCACAAAGTGCTTCACAAAGTGACAGGAGCTGCACATGCTGCCTGGACAGGGATCCTGGCTGGGTGCCTGCAGTGGCGCAGGTGAGGTGGGCACACGAAGTGCAAACACTGCAGAGCCAGGAAACAGCATCACACAGGGCAATAGTGGAGGTCTCTGGCTCCCTCAGCCACCCACATGTTTTATCACTGTTTGCTAAAGTTTCAGAAGGGAGCAGGTCACTGTTCCCTAGACATAACCCCAGAGTCTCCCCTCCCAGCCCTGATCTGTGGGATGCAGAGCTGAAGATGGGCAGTGCTGCAGGGATGGCTTTCATCACTCATGGAGGGCAGTGACAGCCTGGCCAGCTCCAATATATTTTTCCTCCAGAAGAAGCTGTCACACATTTATGGTGTATCTTACTCTGACAAATGCTGGAGGGGCCATAGGAGAGGCCTTTGTTGCAGACACAGTGCTGTGCTGCTCCCATGCTGTGGACAGACCTTGTGGGTGCCTGCAGATCCCTTGGGATGTACAGCACACCTCTGCCTGCAGAACAAATCAACTGGGAGGCTCTCAGAAGGAGAAAAACAAAACTCTTAGGCCAGGATTAACAAAACTCATCACCCATAATGGAGTTTGCCAGAGAATGGTACAGAGAGCAAAAGACTAAAGAAGGCTGCAAATGGATCAGACAAATGAATGAAGACTGGGTTCACTGATGACTAACAAATGTGATGACACAGATGCAAACCCTGGCTCAGTACAGCACTACACTATCACCTTCCAGAAACTCAGAAGTTAAACCAGAGAAAGGCTCTTTGACATCTTAATCTCTTTCTGACCATCTCCTGTGGGATGAGACCTTTGTTCTGACTCTGTATGATAATATTTGTAGAGCACTATTTACAAAAGCTCCATGTTGAACCCATCTGTGACTGCAGCAGGGGCCTGTAAAGCTCAGGAAAACCTGCAGCAGGCCACTATGAAAAACAAATGTATTTTTAGTGCATTTAAATTCATGATATGGGGATCCAAAGCTAAAAACTGTGTGGGAGCAGATACACATATAGAAGATGGATATAAATTTAGTCTCTATTGCAGATTTAATCATCCCACCACTGTCAAAAATAGTATTAAACCACTGATAAAATCACAGAAATAGACCTGCATGGTGCCCAAAAGAAAACATAAATAGCACCTAAATGTCTTCTCATCTGCCTCTTCAACCTAGAACTAACAACATGCTTTTTTTTTCCTACAGAGTATTTTCCTAGAACAAGTGATGGAGAGCTCTTGTCAAAGTTAATAGCTGTCTGTTCCCCTGGTTGCATCCCCTGGGGATCTGAATCTCTAGGGCCTGCATCTCCAAGGAAGCAAAATGCCTCCCTCCTGAATTTCAATGAGTTTGAGCTCTTAATCCCCTTACAGTTTGAAAACCTAGTTAATATGTGTCTATGCACAGTCAGATCCATACCTAACACAGCAACATTCAACAGAGTAGTTTTTTTCTGTCAAAAAATATATTTTGATCAAAACCAGCACAGCTCATGGATCCAGGCTTATTTTGATGGATTTTCTCCTTTGGAAGCAAAGGGGCAGGAGGGGGTTTCAGGAAAGCAGGACCTTCTGTCCCAGCCTTTTTAGGAATGGAAGAATCTCTCTATGTAAAAGAAACTTTCTATTTCATACATTTTTAGCACATCAAGTAGCAAGAAACATAAAAGAAGAATGAAATATACCCATCTGATCTCACAGATACCCACCTGATCTGGACCAACTGGTTTCCCAGGGTTTTCTTTACTATCTATTCAGTATGAAAAACATCCAGAAAAGATTCAATATCTTCAGAACAGAAGCTTGGGTCACTGATTAGTGATATCCACTGGAGCTTGTTAGACAAACTGAATTTTTATACAATAGAAGGATGCTACAATAATGCAATGAATATTTGGCAGATTTCCCTGCCCCTGACCACAGCTGGGGTGTACTGGGGCCAGTGCAGCCTTGTTGTAAAACTGCTGAATTGTGAATTGAAGCCCCCTGGGATGGCCTGAGCCATGGAGGCTTTTCTTCCCCCAAGACAAAGGTACTTCCCAACATGAAACTAGATCATTGCTGGGCACGGGGTCAGACACAAACCCAGCCACACACAAGGCCAGGTCCTGCCCTGTTATCTCTCATCTCTGAGCCTTTGAGAATCTTGGAACATCCTGTGCCCCACTGTGTTCACTTTTTTAGCCCTAAACCTTAAGCCTAAGACTAGTAATCCTCCTTCATCAAATATGGCTGATAAGAAAGGGGCTTTCACCACTACCAAGAGCTGCACTTTTTCTGTTTACACAACCCTGAACAGGGGAATTTTGAGTCCCACAAAGACAGCTGCTCTTGAGCCCAGTCCCAAAGCGCAGCCTAAAATGTTGGTCAGACTAGAACTGGGAGCAGATGCCAACATAAAATTGCACCTAAACTTCCCCAGCCTGTCCCACTACACAGCAATGCCACCAGGAGCTTTATCAGAAAAAAAATTAGTCTGATAAAACACATAGCAGGAAAAAGACTTTGTAACTCAACTGATTCACAGAGCAGAAGGGACACATTCCCCCCATTCATAGAAAGGAAAACCAAGATTTAGAGAGGTGACTGCAAGCATTATATCAACTTGAGCCCCTTGGGTTTGAGCACCCCCTGTTTTGGATAACAAGAACAGAAACACTCAGCCTTGATGTTCTTATCTCCAAAGGAACTAAGAAATTACAATGGCAGGAAAATAGAGGGAGAGCTGACAGCAAATATTTACCAGTTTTAGCCTTTCTACAGTGGCTTTAAAACAGAAAATAAAGTGCTTTCCCAACAAAATGGGGTGGGCATTTTTTCCACACAGGTGAAGAGATGGTGGTTGCATCTCATTTGGAAAAAAATGCTAGCCAGCCTACACGCCAAAAATTTCAAAGCCTTTGCCTGCATGATTTATCATGAGTTATTGTCATTCACTGTGGGTGGCAGCAGAGGTTTGGGGAATTCCTGGGAAAAAGAGGTAACTTCATCTCAGAAACAGCTTCTCCTGGTTTTAGTCTGCCAAAAAGTGTTTTAGAGCATTTGCAAAAAAAAGGTGCTGCAGGTAACTGAGGAAAGGGGAGCATTTTGTGCAGCTTCTAAGTAATTAAAGTTCCTGGTATCCATTTTACTAGTTTAGAGGCTTTTAAAGACCACTGCAAAATCCATTTACAACTCAGTAACTTTGCTTCTTTGGAGCTACAAATCACTCTCCTTGTTCTCTTTTAACAGGGATAGAAAATGAACAAATAGTCCCTAGAATATCCAGGTATTTTTAGATAGCCTACATTCATTTCAGCAGCATGATCTGAGATGGATGTGGTGCTATGGAGCATGACACAGATCTGTGTGCAGGTGCCAGTTAGCAGCAGACAGGCAGTCCAAGTTATTTATGAAAGAACTAGAATTGTTCATTGTTTTGCCAGTAAAAATTATACATAGAACTCAGAGCTGGGGTGTGAATAATGAATAAATCAAGATTTTATAGTTTACTCAGTGTGGCTGAGGAAAATAACGAGACTTGTTTAGGCAGAGCAAAGAAACACTTGTGATCTCCTGGCTGGTGTGCACGCTCTGGACATCCCTGTGTGGAGGTCCTGCATACAAGAGTGTAACATGACTTGTTGAACCAGGGGATGTGTGAAGATGAAGAATATGCTGCTTTCACTGCCATGTCTGACCAAACTCAGCTGTCAGTACAGGAATGGCATGAATGCAAAGACTAAAGGTGAACCAAAGCCCTCCTAGAGATCAGCTCTGAACCACACCAGCACTTTGGTCACAGGGGCTGATGCAGCCCCTGGATTTTAGTCAGGGAAATGTATGACACAGGTGGCTCTTCCTGTGATCTCTTTTAGGAATGCAGGGGTGTGCCTTAAACCATTCTCAAAAAGGAAGCCACAACTCATACTGGACTAAGTGACAAGGCACTCACCTTGTTCAGGGTATGGAAATCCAGCTGGCCAGGGCACACCTCAGCCTTTCCCTTGGATTGCTGTGTCCAGAGACCTGAGTATCCAGGCAGCCTTATACCACAGCAGGGCTTGTCCTTAACCTAGAAAACAAGATCTATGTTGACAGATTTCCTATTACAAGAATATTAAATACTCAGCTTTGAAGTAATTTATCTCCAAAAAATATGGGATTATCGCTCTGTTCCCACTTACATTTTCCATCAAATATCCACTCTTTGCCTGGAGAGATTTCTACAATCAGTGTGTGTATGATGGTTCTCAAATCAAGTAATTTAACCTGGTGAGAGCCCAAAGATTGTCTCTTCATTCCTACTGGCTCTACCTATGAGCACTGTGCTCTCACCATCTCCTCCCACATTTTCTAGCACTTTATCTCAAAATGCTGCACTTACTTGCCTTTTTTTTCTTAACAATCTATCAATAAGATAAATCAAGAGAACTGCATAGCAAGAATCTCAACAATAGAGGTTGAGGAATGAATAAAAGTCTGAGAAAAGATTTTCACATCTGCTAACTAAGATTACACAGTCCAAAGCTATTGCAGTGAATGCTGAAATACAAATTAAATGACAGAAAAATCCCTTCTCATACTGTGGCTTTAGGATGATTATATGAGGCCTTGAAACAGAGATGTTCAAATCCTGTAAGTGTCCTTTGTATAAAATTAATGTTTGAAAACAAAAAAAAGCCATGCAGCACCATTTTACAACATTTTCTTTGAAAATATACACTCCAGTCAGTCTCATGGGCAGAAATTCATGGAGACAAATTAATTAGTTCAGCACTTGAAGAAATTCAGACAACAGAATTTCTTTGAGATCTCACATAGCCAAAGAAGGGCTGGGGGACCATCACGCCAAGAGGGAAAATATTAATTTTCTATTCAATAAGAACTGACAAGGAGGAAGACTCAACATGTTCAGGAACAAAAGAAAGCATGAGAAGAATGTTGAGAAAGGAAATAGAAAGTTCTGTTCAAAAGACAGGAAAAAGTGCAAAGCACATTTTATAATAAAATTATGAGGAGCAGGTTGACTTTACTGCTCAGACTCAAGGACCTGTTTTAAAAACTGCTGAGTCTTGACTTATATGTAAATTTAAGAGGCATTCATTTCAAAGACTATCAAAGGTGAAGCTTACAAGGTTAAGGTCAAGACACACATAGTGCTTTCTCTCTTTTCATCACCCACACCCCTGAAGATGTGTGCAGAATAAAGCAGCACTATTGGTATATATTTAACTAAGTAAAAGGAAAATGTTGAATTGTTTAACCTTGGTACACTCAAACAACATCAAGGTTAGAGGTCAGTGACAATTGCCATCATTTATTGTTTTCCAAGTAATGGAAGTTAACAACTGAAAAGCCACTGAGTCAAAAAAACCTTCCAAACCAAACACCTTAAAGAGGGACTTGAAGATACTTCTTCATTATCTCAGCTCATACAGAATCTTGTTTTTAACCACCTCACTGTTTCTCTGACACCATTCAACCATTCATAAAGAGATAGACTTCGCCACACTTTTTTTTTTTTTCCTTTTTTTTTTTTTTTTTTTTCCCTGATGAAAACATCTTCCTATACATGCGTATAGATCCCTTGGGGAGAAATCTGTGGTACATTGCTCAGTGAACAGGCCACACAACTGGCACTGACTGGGACACAGTGTTCTGTAAACAATGTAAACAGGGAGTTTTGTGTGGAGGACCCACCAAGCAAAGACAGCCTCTTCCAGTGCACTTCAGTTTGGGGAGATAATTTGCAGCACACGCTACAGAGATTTGATTTTCAGACACCAGACAAGCACCAAAGGATGCCTCAGGGATATGTCTTTTTACCTGAGGTTGGCATCAGTGCTGAAGACCAAACAACATGATAAAACCAAAAGTAGAAAAGCACTCTTCTTACTTGTCAGGTGCTTAAGAGGAGCCCTGCTGCTGTTTGGCTTTTGCACTCAGAGTTCCTTCAGCCAGGATGTGTCCATTGCTCCATTGCTGTGAGTGGACCACACATCACAAATGGAGAGGACAGGAATGGAGCTGAATGATTGTACAGGTGCCTGGTGGGCAGTTAACAAACAAGGATTTGACTGTGGTAGAACCTTTGAATGCTGGGGCTCCAGGTGTAAATCATCAGCCCTGAGTGCCTGTGCTGGAAGAGCAGCTGGGAGCAATCAGCTCTTAAAGGAACATCCCAGATGGAGCCTGAGTGTCTGACAGCGACTGGGTCTGCTGTGAGAGCTCCTTGGGAGAGCTGAGGCTGCTGTGGCCTCTGCAGAAGGCAGAGTGGTCACGTTCATCTGAGGATCACTCACAGGCACAGAGTGACCTGATTTCTCTGATAACGTGTTCAGAGCCTTGACCAGATGGCACTGTGAGTGTAAGGTGCTTATCCTATAGGAAATCTGTCCTTAGCTCCCTTGGGGAGCATCAGCCTGAAGATGTGGAATTAAGTCCTTCACACTTAGGGATATCCAGTCAGTACATCTGAAACACAGACAGATGCTGGCACAAAGGTTGAATGACAACGTGAACAAATCCATAACCAGATGCTGAACTTTTCTAGCAGAGATCCCACCACTGAGACACTGAAACCAGAAGTAATTTCTGGGAATTCCTTCTCTGCTCATAGCCTTGCTCTAAGATCAGAAGACAAAGCGTGATGGAATAGTTATGTGTTCAAAACCAAGGTAGATTATCCAATGGCTGCTCTAAGTTTTGTAATATGGAAAGCTACTGGGAGCCCAGGCATCTGTGGATTGAAACTGTGGATTGCTCCTGCCACTAGGGAGCTCTCTTTACTCCCCAACAGCAAATAAAAAGAGTCCTGCAGAGCAATTTGCTATGATGAAGATAACTGCTTATGTATAATAACAACTCGCTGATCTGAGGTAAAAAAAAAAGACTGTGTAAGTGGGTTTTCCCCTCAACATACAAGAGAGACAAAACAAATTTTAGATAAATTCTTATCAGAAAAAACTTCAGGAAAAAGTGCACATGCATCTGACCTGCCTCCAAAATCTGACAATATTTTCCTAAAACTCTAGTTGGCAATACTTTGGACAAAACAGAGTCAGGCAACAGGTCCTCAGGCTTGATCCAATGAATACTGACACCACCATGAGAATTCTAGTCAGTTTTGGCAAGAGTGAGCTGTGTATCTACACAGGAAATATTTATCCTTCTGCTTTTGTATTTCACCTGAGTTTATTGTTTGAGATTACATTGATCATGGAGCAGTGTAGTTTTCCTTGGCAACTGGGATCACAAGAAGTTGCCTCTGTAGACCACACTTTGGATAAAAAGAACTTTTCCAGAGCCAAAATCCTGAATTCCTTGTGGATAGTTGGGCCCTTTTATCAGTTCTGAGCCAGTCTAGAGAGCTGAAAAGTCAACATCAAGAACCCCTATTACACCTTTTGGGATAATATTTTGTATAAAGAATAGATACTTTTATTTCTCCTACTACCCACTTAGAAAAAATGAGATCCCAAAACTTACCTGTACACCAACAGTCCCTGTCAGCAGGGATCATTTCTCCTGTGCTCCTGACAATGCACAGCCACAGTGCCAAATGAAACAGACTGATTTGGTGTTAGCTGGTGGCATTAAGCTGTAAACAAAGTGAGGAGCCACCTGGCTCACTTAATTGACAGGGTCAGACCAGGATTCAACATCTGTCAGGCATAGAGACACTTCAGAAACATCTTTATTGCAACTTAAGGGCTGTGCAATTTTCTTGCTTGATGGCCCAATGCACACAAAACCACAAGATACAAAAAAATGCATTTGTCAGCTTGGACAAGATAAATTTATTACTTTATATAAGCATACAGCTTGTGTATTTTGAAAAGCCACTATGAGCAAATATGTTTCTCTTCTGAGAATGCCAGACAAATAATGTAGAAGTGAAAGGAAAACAAAAGGAAGAACTATA
Organism: Zosterops lateralis; assembly: GCF_965231275.1. NCBI lineage: Eukaryota > Metazoa > Chordata > Aves > Passeriformes > Zosteropidae > Zosterops > Zosterops lateralis. The sequence continues at coordinate 2,436,524 of NC_139768.1, forward strand.
AGTGAAATCATCATCAGATGGTAACTCTGTTGTAGCACATGGGGAAATGGCCTGGTACCTTAGAATCAAACTCTGGTGAGGAATTATTTTCGAGAGGACACACAACATTCTGATACCTCTACATGAAGCAACAAAGCATTTGGGCAGCAGTCACAATCCAGGCTGAAATTATTTGGAGGTTCCTGCTGTAGTCTGCTCAGCCAAGGTTAGGATTTTAGACAAGGACCATCTTTAACTGGAATAGCCCCCAGCCAGGGATTGAGGCCAGTCTGGGAAATTTAGCGAGTAAAAATACTTAAGTGCATTAAATTATATGCTGGGATCTCTCCAGAGATCCAGAGTATTTCTGTAATGATTGTGTTAATGGTCTCTGGGGCTTACGCTTTTGTTATCAGAGGGAACATTTTGCCTGAAGGAGGGCTGGAGTGTTTGGAAGGTGTAAGGCAAAGAGGAAAATCATAGTGCTTTTTTCACACATAAAAGAAAAGGGCTTAAACTCACATTAGAGAACACAATCTTCAAGCCTGTTAGTGATGGTTTATACAGAGCTGTAAACACATGGCCATGTTTTACAGAGAAAAACCCTGCTGCAAACAATACCAAAAATGCTTTTTACATTTGCTTACCGTTTATATTTTACAGATTCTTTCTGCAAGCTCCACAAGACAATAGAAATAAAATATGTTGGCCCCCTGACTAGCAGCTGAACAATGAAACACAGTTCCTTCACCAACCTCCTGTTTCAGAGGTCTTGCAAGGAAGACTGGCAGTTCCTTTATCCTTGATATAAAAAATGCTATGCACAGTCAGGTCTTCAAAAATAGGATGCTGAGTGTCAGATCTACCTAATCTCAAAACCGATATGAAAATAAAGTAATAGCAAGCACACAGAAGACCCAGAAATATGTTCAATTGCTCAGTACAATAGAAACACTCCCAGTAAGAGCAGGACCCTGAGTAAGTGCCCATAAACTTGACCTTTTGGAATTGCAGTTGCCTGTGTGTTATCAACAGACCTCTGACTGCTCCAATTCAACTCCCCCAAATTGTGAAGGGCACCAAAACCGTTTCTATCATACTGACAATTATGTTAAGAGAAAGAGTAGTACTATGAGTACTGACAGAAAAATTACTATTTGCAATCTGCAATTTGCCCAGCAGCAGGAAAGGTTTCTACTCCTCCTCATATTCACTAGAAGGAAAACTGAAGTCATGAACAACAAAGTAATTCAGTTTTAAGGACTCTCCCCCAGGCAGAGAAATAGCAGCAATGCAGAGGACAGTTAGGAAAGGACAGAAGATACGTGACTAAAGTATCAGCAAATGCTTCAGTTTCTCTGTTATTCAGCCCTTTGGTATTATTCTTAGCATTTATTTCATGCTCCAGTAAGCTTTGTTTATTGAGGTGATCACACAACTCTGTTGTCTTGAAGGAACAGCTGCCTTCTGGCTTCAGAGGAACAGATGAAATCTGATTAGGTTTAATATCTTTTCAGTATGCTCTTTAATAACCACCTGATGACACTCTTTAGGAAGTTAAAAACCAGGCCACTTTGATTTTAAAGTCAGATTTAGCACCCTTGCAAGACATATTGAAAAGTTTACTTGACTGGCCCATCACCACTATTTTAACAAACTGCTTATCTAGTTTCTCAGACCATTCTAAGTGATGAGATTTTTACCATTTGTAGAAATCTACTTCCAAATGGATTGCAAGCACCAAGCACGAGGGCTGCGGGAAAAATGATCAATGATTGATGATCATATAAAACCCACCTTTGTTGATATAAAAATAAATTATTCAAAGAAAAGGTTACATATGCATTTATACTAATACCTAGAAAAAAAAGCATCAGCCCTTCACCACCTTTTAGGCAATTCAGAAATGCAAACCAGTGCAATTCAGGTACCTTTTCAACCAGTTCTCATTCTCTTACTTGAGCTAAGTCCCTGCTTGGTGCAGGGGAATATTCAACTAATACAAAGTCTGGTGGCAGCCAGACAGGTTTGCCTGACTCTTTCTGCCAGGTTAATACTAACAAAGGTGCCTGAGTGAAGGAGTGAATAAACACTATTGAAGCCTTTCCCCAAACAAAAAGCAATGTACACTCATGTCCTATTTGTGAAAGGCGGGTCTTCAAGACAGTGAAGTACTGTCAGTTGTGCATGTAGGAAGATGCTTCTTCACCCTCCTCTCAGTCTGCTCATTTTAGCTGTGGAAGTGGTCCAGGAAGCACTGGATGGAATTGCGGAAGACAAGGCTTGCAGTGTTTCCTTTTCTCTATGGGAACCTTTTTATAGCTACCTGTAAAACAAAGATGAGAAAGAGAGAAAATTGAGAGATTTTTTTAACTGGGAGTGTGGAGAATGGAACAAAACTTTAATTTCTGATGTTCAGCCATGTTTGTATGGGCAGGCCTAGGTTAGCAATGATCTGAAAATGGATGTGGTGGGAATTTTCTTTCTTTTCATTAGGCTGCTGGAGGTCACTGACTCCCAGCAGCCTGTTTTCCCTTTAGTGAGAGAACTCAATCACTGAAAACTTGCTGCTGCTGGAAGCTTCCATAGGTGAAGGTCTTCATAGACACAGGATGGTGCTACTGTCTCTCAGAGCTTGAATTCTGCAATTGACACATTAAGAAGTATCTTCCCCTTACTGTCATCATATTCTCCCTATTTCCTGGTCAAAAGCCTTATACTGACATAGGCTTGAAGCATTTACTTTCTGGGACAGCAATTGTTTCTGATGGAATAACAACATTCTAGGAAATCAGTGGTTTTGCTTCAAAATAAGTATCCAGTGTGGTTATCTATGATCATACATAACCCTCTCCTCAAGGCACACTGAGCTGGTCTCAAAGTGGCTTTGCATCTTGCCCATGGCACATGCCCAGCACAAAGAACAGTGCACAGCAGTGCTGAAAAACACTCCCTGTGCTTTGCCTGCAGATTGCAAAGCTACTAATATCCCCCTAAAAAAGACAGCACAAGTCAGCCAGAAATCTCAAAGTAGCAATACAAAACAAACCCAACATTGGACAATTCCAGTCAAGAAGTGCCCATTAAACAGAGAGTGCTGCATTAGGCCCAAGCTTTTACAACTGCCTCTCAGTAAGAGTAGAAACCAATTCAGATCAAGCATTTTGATACAAGCAGATCTGAGGAAGTCTTTTGCAGCAGAAAGATGCACCCTACACGGAAGCAAATAAATAACAATCCCTGACCTAAAAGAGGTTTGGCTGCAGGTAAGGACAGGAGATGATTACAATTAAGCATATTGGAAAGCTCAGAGAACCAGGGCAGAGTGTAATGGGACAAGCAAAGATCATAAAGTATTACTGTGTTTGCAGCAGAGGAAAGCATTTCAGACTGCCTCTGTAGGAGATCTTTGTGGTCAATTTACAGGTTTTAATGGAGTGTTTCCTTTGTACTCTTTTCTCCCCTTCAGCACAGTATCTTCCATTGCTGAAGCATCACTGGACTCCATCCCCAGGAAACAACAGGCTGCTTTCAAAGGAGCATTCTCTTTGCAAGCACTTCTATCAGAGAGTTTTCATGCCTGTTGCATGTGAAAAAGCCTGAAGCACCCCCTATTTTGGCAGATAGCAGAAAGCACTTAGACTGATTAGTAAGAGCTGTGCTGCTCACATGAAGCCTCAGTAACATGGAGAGGGTACAGGATCAGGCAGGCAGCAGCATGTGCAATCCAGCTCAGGCCAGCAGTGACAGAAGCCACCTCTGTGCCTTTGGCATTGCACTCCCCAGGCCTTGTGGGCCAGCTGGGAACCTGCTATTGCTCAAGTCCCCTGTTGTTACTACACCTGTTGATTAAATGAGGAGCCCCAGACAGCCATAAACCCCTGGCCTATAATAATTCTGCAATTTGTTCACTGCTCCTGGTACCAATGGGACTCGGCCTATAAAATAGAGGCCATGATTCAGTACTGGGAGACTGGACAGGAAGGAAAGGCTCCAGTTAAAGGAAAAACTGTAGAGTAACACAAAGATTTCCACCCAAGTAATCTAAATATAAAAAAGTAATACAGCATTTAAGATATTTTATCAGCTAGAATGAATTTACTTGGAACCTCAAATTAGTAATTTTATGATTAAAAGATTAGATACAGGAAATAAACTATTTTCTATCAAATTCTTTATCTTTAGAGTTTAACCAAACTTACCACTAGATATTTTATTGAATTTAGAAACATTAAGATTTAAAATGCTAAGATTCTAAAGAGCATACTAATCCTTTCATCCTAGACTTGTTCATGGTCTAGCTTTTTTTCCACCAGGGTCTCACTGAAACCAGGAATTTTATGTAGTTTTACTTGCAGAATCTTTAGACACACCTATTTAGGACAAATTCAATCTCAGTTAATTCTTGTTCCTGGTAGAGCTGTGGGTTCAACAATTGGATTTTTGGGAAGTTACAGAATCACACTTAAGTTGATCTCTCAAGACATGAAGATGAATGCAGCCACAGATGAATGGTGATAGAATACAGCAGGGCAAAGCCAGGATAAAGTTTCACTTTTGCAACTGTTCTTATCAATGAGGAACATTGATACTCCTTTATTCAGATGTAATCATATTTCTCGTGATTGTTTTATACTATGGGCATAGATTGGATTCTAATCTCTTCTAATCTAATTTCTTCCTGATTCAAATACTCAGTAAGTTTCCTAAGAAAAAGAGATCAAGTTCACAGTGATACGATGACACTAATATGTACCTGCATGGAAAAATCTGTAAAGTTTGTACATGGAAAATACCCAGAATGCTGTGATTTCTCTCTAACGATTACCTAATTCATCTAATGAAATTGTAGACTTTTTTTGCCTTTACCTGTTTTTTTCTTGAGTTTGGGTCCTTTTGAGCAGCAGAGTTTTCTACTCTTCTGACCTAAGGATGAAAAGTAATACATTATCAGTGGAGACAGGTAACACAAATAACTGTACATACACAGTAAACGTGTCAGAGTCCACAGACATTTTGCTTACTGCATTTACCACTGACACCCTTGTATGGAGAGATCCATAAAACAAAGGATTATCATGACTGATTTTTAGGTCTCTGCACAGCTTGTCCCTAGTGTGGAACAGGAATTTATTTGTTCTTTTCCATCATTACTCACAGATACATCAGATATGCATTGTGAAGATTTCTTTATCCTTTGAAATGTCACACTGGCAGGATACAATTATACTTATACCACTTCAAGAAAATATATAAAATTACCAACAGGAAAAAAGAGCATCTCTGTGTCCAGATGCACAGCAGTGTAGAATAAATTGCTTTGGATGGGCAAAGCCACTGAAATATTCCCTCCCCACCACAGCTGAATAAGTGAGCTGCTGACTGCAGTTGACATAGTATGTGCTGGCCACAGTAAAGAGAAAAATAAAGGTTTACTCTGGAGCTGAGGTGGAGCAGAAAAAACAGAGACAGATGATTTCTCATCAAGAAAATCTAACATAGGTCAATGTTCCTGGAAACTGTTCCTGTGGCACAGTTTAGAGCCAAGGCTGGTGATGGAGGCTGAGCTACCTTATCACCATAATTTAGTTCTGATATAACAGGTTTAACATGCAAAGTACATTTATCTTGCACACTTAGACACTTTCACTTTGACACTTACAGATAAGGAACAGTGTCCTTTGCACATTTCCTCCCCACCTTCTGACTCACTGAAGTACCATGCACATCAACAAAAGGGGAACACTATTACAGGAACCTGCAGGTATTCATTTGTGTTTTATTGCTATGGCTATCTCCTGTCCTTCCTGGACAGGCTTCCTTTATCATCCTGAAGACACATCTAGAAAATCTCCAATTCCCTTCCTTAAGCTTTCCTCAAGGGTCATGGAATAACCTGAATAAAGAGAAGTAGAAATGGCAAAGGGAGCAGGAGGGCTTCAGGTACCACTGCTCTAGCAAATAGCTCTACCATTCAACACAGACTCCAGTAAATGACAAAACTAGGCAGCTGCCTTAACGATTAGGAAAACAGCTTCCACATGTTTCTCAAAGCTCATATTCACACAAAAAGCAATTCTTAGATGGTTTCTAGAAAATATCAAGCATGGTAAGTTTGCTGCTCCTGACCTTTGGACACTTAGCTTGTTTTTTCCTTATCTCGCATTTATTCTCTACATTTTGTATAAAATACACATTGTGAAAAATCATGGTGAATCTCATAGATTTACAATATCAAACCTCAAATCTGCACAGGTAACTTTAGATTACACATCTCAATTTAAAAACTCTGTTGAACTGTCCTTCTGCAAATGCACAAATGACACCTGCAGAGATGTGGCCACAGACAGATGGAAAATCCTCTCTTTTCAAGATTTTGACTGCTCTGTGAATTTGGAATACTGCAAAATGGTAACTAAGTGCTTCAAGGTACTACAACTGAAGTGTGGAATATCAGTGGTAAAAAACCCAACCAACCAACAAAAAACAAAGGAAAAAAATGTTTTGATTGATTGAAGGTCAGAAGAGTCATTCTCTCCTGTTTCACTCTTCTGTAAAGAAATCCTCATATATTCTGTTGACCTGACTGATTTATGTTCCCTTGTTTCATAAGGTAGAAACTTCTTCCATTAATACATTTCCTACTACTGAGAAAATTATACTATTTTTACACTGGTGAATGGCTGGTTATCTACTGGGAAAATGTAACAGGAAATAATTTCAGAAGAGCAGGTTTCAGAACACAGATTAAGGTAAAATTAATCCTGCTGTACTACAGGCAACAGCCAATAACAGAGGAAACACTACTGTACAAACCAAAGCACTGATATGCTACCACATTCTGCAGTCTAAGTCCAATCCTCCTTTTCATTGTCAACCTCTGTTTCCTTTAGCATAGCAAATACGAATTTTATATCAAAAAAGGAAAGAATAGGAAAAGAGAAAGCTCTTCTAGAAGACTTTATATACTGTACCTTCTACAGCAAAGACATTGAAGCACAGAAGACAGAGAAACAAAAGGCCACAAAGTGCCAGGAGCTTCATCCTTCCAACTGGTCCCGAGATGTTTCTGAGGAGGCTGAAGGAGTGTCTTGGTCTCCAGCACAACCTCAGCTTTTTATAAGACAGAGCCAAAGGAATGTCATAGCCAGAATGGGTGGAGATTTGGCCTTTGTATCGCATTTCAACAGATGAAAAGAAATAGAACTTCCTATTTCAAGTGGGAATTTACTCAGAATCAGGCAGCATTGAGGGTTCCCTGTCGCCTCTGACTTTCTTGCTTTCGAGTGTTTGAACCTTTGCAGCAGCTTTCTCACACTGCTTCATGTAAACAATATTGTATTCTTAAATTTCATCAGTATATTTTGCATAGCTGTTCTCTGAGAGAGAATTTGACTGATGGTCACAGTGACCAATGGAGTCAGGAGGCTGTAACCTCCTTGGGCCAATCTGGGCCCTTTGTACAAAATGTATATAAGTAGAATTGGAGTCAAATAATAAAGAGCCTTCCATGTTTGACCCTGCTGCTGCCTGCTGTCCTCTGTGAGAGTCCACACCACATCACAACGTGTTGCCCCTCTAAGGGCAAGAGTAACAGTTCCCTACCAGTCCCACAGCATAAAGTACACAGGGATGCTCTGAGGCACAGCCCTTGTCCTGTGCTTCCCCCTTTCCAGGGGACCTGCTGTGCTCCTCTGCTTGGAAAGGCAGAGAGCACAGCAGAACTGAATCTGTATGGACAGTGATTGGTGCTTGAAAAGCTAAACTAGACCCAGGGTGTTTTAATCAAAGCAATTGCCAGTGTGTTATTACTGTAATTAACAGGACAGCTGGTTAAGCAACAGATTTGAGTTTACTATTAACTTCTCAGTTTCTATTATATCTGAATTATTAAGTTATGGAGATTGCAGCTAACAGTTCAGATTAACAAGTCATCAAATTCAACACAGTATCAAGGTTCATAGAGTGTACTTTAAAAAATAAAAAAGAAAAAAAGATCCCTCCTTCAAGGAGGAATCAACTATAGAGCTGCGTCTCTTAAAAAGGCGAAAAATTAAGATTTGGCAGCATCCAATACTCCCAGCTTAAGCTGCTAAGATTTGGGTCTCTAACAACAAAATATCTTATAAACTATGTAGCCTTAAAAGGTGGGAGTAGTATCTGCAAGCCACCCAGACTTGGAAGTGCAGCAGGATAGAAGGCTTCACTCTGGTGCACATAAATTGCCCCCAGACCCAATTCCAAAGGTTTCCTATTGCAGATTTGGGATTTGGCTTATTTCTTGCACTGCTTTAGCAGCCTTCCAAATTGGGTAACCCCTGTATCTACCAAATTTAGCCCCAAAAGCTTATTTCTGCATTCCTACGTGGTAATATCCATTTATGGTGAAGATTGTTAATGCCTGACAGCCTTTTTTTTGTGTGCCAAAGCCGGCATTACCAAGGTTCAAGATTCAAATCACTAACAAAGCTTGCTACAAGATAATATTATCTTCCAAGTGCTTTATGAAAGTCCTGCCTGGCACTGGCACACCTTGCTCAGCCTGCAGTAAGGCCGTTAGTTCACATCCCTGCTGAGCACGTCAGGAGGGACTTTTACACTTCAGTCCACGCAGAGAAAGATAAATGACAACAGAGCAACAGTGTTGGTGTTTTGATCTCAGGCTTCTTTTGAATATTGAAACATATGAGTCCTCATTTTGTACATTTAAAGTACAAACACTTTTGCTGATTAAAACTGAATCAAGTGACATAAATTCCAACATAAACTGAGCCTGTCAAATGGAGCTGGTCAGCCTGCTCACAAAGGTTTGAAGAAGATCTGAAATGTCAATAAGGCACACAAAAGCATTGGTAGGAGAGTAATTTTTCTTCAACATTCAATCAGGCTGTCTGAGTAGTGGTAGCACTGAAGCAAGGGTTTCACTTGGTGACTACAGTATTTTATCTCCATTACACTTTCTGAGAAAGTTCTAGGCAAGCTCAGGTACTGGGGGAAGTGAGTGAATGCCTGTGTGGGGTTTAGCTGCCAGCTGGGGTTAAACCACAACCATACCCATAAATAAATATAAATTTTCATGTCTTTTTAGCCTTAACTAGAAGCATCACCTTCTCTGTGTGCATGATAAGAAATAAAAAAAGAATACAGAAAAGTAACCGGATAAGATGGGAGATAACTTGCAAAACAGAATCTCATCACATGATGGCTACTGACATTTCCAACTCATTTAAACAAAAAGTGCTGCCAACAGCTGCTTCAAACCCCCCCATCTTTCTTCAGAAGTATTTACAACATAATATTGGCAAGAGAAGTATTTACAAAGACTTGTTTTTCTAAATATACATCACTGCACTGTAACTTTACCAATCACCCCAAGCAAAAACAGCATGTGCTGCCTGGATGCTCCACTTGTTTTCTGCATGGAAGAGGCAGGCTGCTACTTGGTCTCCCCTATTACAACAATCCAAGCCTTCCAGCTGCTGTGATGGGAAACAAGGCAAACCTGTCCAGTCATCACTGCACACCCAAAAGCCCCAAAGATGGTTTGATAGGAACAAGAACAGGTGCCCACTTTTTCAAGGACAGCATCTGTTGGAGGAGTTTGTGCTGTCTTACTGTCAGGCTGCTCTTGGAATGAAAACAGAAACCCCAAAATCTTTCTAAAACTAAAATACTGCATGAATTTATCAATATAACTTATTGAGGTGAGGGTATTGTAAGCAATTGATTTATTTTTACCAGTTGAGAGGTCTAGTTGCAAACCTTTAGATTCATTTGAGTAGGTATTGGGGTCTAAGCACTATGTCTTGCTTAGCAGTTTAGAGAACAAACAGAGCTGAGGAAGATTTTTTCCTCCTGAACTGAATACTTTCAGAAGAAATGTTGGTGCTTTATATCTTAAATTTCAGGCTGTAAAAGCTGATCATTGCTGTGGTTAAACCCTGTAATTCTTAATGCCCTGTTTCATATGCATCTATAAATGCTAGGGAATGTTAAGCAAACTGAAAATGGAAGACTAGAAGCAATGATCTAGAATTATCTTTAGACCTGTCCTGAGATAAAAGTCCTTATTAAATAAGGTTGCAGAATATTCAAAAGATTAAGACAGAACTGTGTCAAGGGAGTGGCTGGAGACAGGAGATGGAATAAAACCACAAATTAATGAATACCTTGCTAACCTGTGTCCTTAGAGTCTGTCAGCTGGAAGTTTGAGGCATCTGAATGATAGTCTTCTGCAAGACATTATTTTATGGAATGACCAGCAGCTGCTGTATGTCTTTCCAGTTGAAAAAAGGCTGGGAAGGAAATTGAGTGCCAAGGTATTTCTGAATAATCCAGGGAAATAAGGGCTGCATCCTGAGATTTGCATTATGTTTGCACTGATACCTGGTGTTCAAAAGCCATATGTCTCTCAAAATCTTAAAGAAAGTACTTTGATTTCTGAACGTTAAATTAAAGTACAATCCAGAGTCTTCTTTTGTATTTGCCAAAAAGAAATTAGATAAACTCTTAAATTTGCAATCTTCAGAGAGTCATTACTTCTGGAGGTGGTATGCTAATATAAGATTCATTAGTATTTCTAAAGGTCATGCCATTCTAAGAAGAATCTGCATTTTATATACAAAAATTTCTTCTAACCAGGTTGGAGCAGCTGTTTGTGACATAAGGAGAATAACATAGCTGGAGCAAATGGTCTTGTTAAATTTAGAGCTAAACGAAACTAACTTCTGAGCTGTGAGAAGGCAGAAAACATTAAGAACTTCCAGGATACAAAGTTAATTTAATTCAAGTTATGGTGAACCAATGTAGTTATCCAGGAGCATGTGCTGGCCTGTTTTTGAAGGAGGGAACATGGTGTAGAAACTGAAGGCTGTAGTAGCAGTCACAACGTGAGAAGCAGAATGACAACATCTGGGATATAGTAACTAGCAAAGATCAGAATGAAGGATGACTGAGGTTGTAATTTCTCCTAGCAGTTTATGGTGAGCTGATAAACAATATGAAGACTGTCCTGGAACAGGGTTTAAAGCATGTTTGACAGAGCTTTTTTAAGGAGTGTCCTGCCACTCAGGTTGTGCCTGCAAGTAAAGCCTCTACAGAGCTGCCAGCTGCTGTGTCTGTGAGTCCCATGTGTGCTGTTCAGGGGGTCTAAGCTCTGTGTGCTCACACCATTCTCTTCACAGGTCACAGTCTTGGATAGCTCCATTAAAGCAGAACTTGCAGCACTTTTTATTTTGCTTGGTTCTAACTTTCCTCCTGCTGGCAATGTGGTAAAGGTGGAACAACACATGCTTCCCCTTTCTCCCTGTTTATTTAACCTGCTTTCTTTCTGCTTTTTCAAAGTCTTAGATGTGATGAGGTTTGTCTGGTTGCTGTGGGCTCCTAAATGCATAATGAAATGAGGCAAGGGTTTAGTCCAGAGACATTTACGTTGGGTACAGTGTTCAACGTGTGTGTGTGATGGAAACGCTTCTTTCTTGTGGTAGCCCAGTCTTCTGCTTCAGGCAAGATGTGATTTAAGAGACTGTTTTTGACTGTTAATCTGCCAGAGCTCACACTTCCATGATGGGGTGATAAGAGGAGCTGTGCAACCTCATTATGGAGTGTAACCTTCTCATTGTGGAGGCAGATCTGTTCCCACTGCATGTTACTTCCCATAAAGCAGGGAAAAAACAGGCACACAAGCAGGGAAGGTTGTCCCTCTTGCCACTTACCATGGCTCTAAAGGATTTGTCCTTGTTTCACTCAGCACCTCCTTTGCTTTGTTTTTCAGAAAGATGATAGAAGAATATGAAGTCTATCTGGCCTTCTGTCCAAAGTAACTAGTCTGGCTGCCCAATGCTTAGTTCCAGAAAACTTGAGGAGGAAGTGAAGTGGCAAAATGACAGAATGTCTTGGCCAGGATCTCACTCGTTTTCCTGAATAGATAAGGTGTTTACTTCAGCTGGCAAGCCTCCAAAACACAAAATACTGTGCAGATGTCACCCCCAGGCTTTTGGAAAGATTTTGAGAGTGTTTGGCATATTCATCTCCCTTAAAAACATGAATAAGCCCTGTCTCTGCTATCTGATAGGAGATGGTTGCAGAGATAACAGAGTGTTTTGTCCTGATGCTGTTACTTGACCACTGTCACCTCTTCCTGGTTGTTCTGTACATGGTAGATATGCAGATCATTCCACAGAAGTAACATTAGTCGGTAATAAAGTCCAGAACTTGAACTAAGGAATTTAGAGGCTAAAGATCATTTCTATAATGGTATGAATTTCAACTTTTCTTCCTGCCACCTCCTAGAGAGAGACATCTAAGGAGAATGTTCCATTGTTGATTTGCTGTCAGCTTCCTAAAATCCATTTCAATGCACTGAACACAGTCTGTCCACCAAAGTATTTATGGTCACCTCAATTGTACTTGACTAGGAAGGAGTAAAAGAAAAAAGACTTAAGCAGCAATGGCTTTTCTTTTTCATAGAAGTTTGACGGGACAGGAGAACTCTGCTGAAGCTTTTATGAGCCCAAGTTTTGTATGAATCCATCTGTGTATGACATATAAAAACAGAAGAATGAGATTTTCGCATTTCAGCTCACCTGGTAGTTCTTCTCATCCTCTTGGTACTCAATTGTAATTTGTAATAACATGTGGAATTTTTACTGTCTTGGGTGGGAGGAGGAATTGTTTAGTGGCTCTTGCTCTTACAAGTTCTTGAGAAGTCCTGAAAGAATGCAGTGCTACAAGACATACAACGCGTGTTTGGGTTTGCAGTTGGGTTTTTTTAACTTGTGGCATCATTTTTCTTGGAAAAGATGATGGATGAGGATGTATTGCACAGCTTAGGAAGAAAAAAATGATCTTCATGTCTGAATGGAACATTGGTAGTCAGGAAGAGCAGTAGATGTGCAACATCAGTCTAAATAGGATGATGCAGTGATTTTAGATTTGCAGGGAGTGAAGGAAGACTTGTAACTAAGGCCATTGCCTTCATACAAGTATCTACAGACCCTACTATTATCATGCCTCTGCTATCTCACCATTGCAGTGGTGCTGAGTTAGTGTCTAGAAGAAGTCTGGTACTCCCAGATACCCAGACTATCATGCAATTTATAAAAATGCAATTTATAAAGATGTGAAGTTAGTATTTTTCAAGGGAGTTATATTTATCCTGGATTTTCCAGTTAAAATTTTAATTAATTTTTTTCTGTGATAGTGGTTAGAAGCTTTTTGTTTCCTTCCCTGTCCCACTTTCACTTTTTTGTTGACCAACATTACAAGAACATGTCATGCTTTCTCTTTAAAGGAAACTGTGATAATTAAAATACCAGTTTCATAGTTCTTTTTCTTCATCACTAGCAAGAACACAAAGTGTAATTATGTAATACATAATGTATTACAAGGTTGATCATTCATACAAGGAAAAGCAACACCACTATATTGCCATAAAGGTTTAGTTCCTGTGCACAAGCTCATAAAAGAAATGCCTTACAGCAGTACTAAAGATTTATTCAGAAACTTAATGATGTCTGCAGGAACACAGCGAGTGGTGTCAAAACGGAGTGAAGGAATTAGCAAAGGTGATATTTTCTATTTATCACTGACAAAGGAGAGGTGGTGAGATCTAAAAGCCATCACTCTCAGACATGATGGGTTTGTGTGTCAGTGGTGTCAGTTCTGTGCTGGGTGGGGTAAAACAGGGAGGGTGAATGCTGGGCTAGTGGCTGATGTAACACCTTGTGCCATGAGGTTGACAAGCCTTTGCAGCATCTGCTCCTCCAGGGCAAGGTGACAGATGTGAACAGCCACCCCCACCACTGCCAAAGACTGATGGATCGTTTCCTGTGTTGCAAGAGCCTGTCTTGCTTTCCCCATCTCCCTTTCTTAACCATGACTAAAGGTCACTGAGATGGTTGCATATTGAATTAAAAATCCAGTTCTTACTTTAATACTATGTTGAGGGGTTATTTAAATGCATTCTTCTTTTTTATTTCTAGATGGTCTATTTCAAAATTTGAAGTGAACTTACGGCAACGATTTCTAAAATTCCAAGTTAGCCATAAATTCAAGGAATTTATAAGTTCAAGGAAAATCATGCTGTATTCTTGCATTATTTCCAAATATTGAAGTTAAAGAAAAAGCGTTCTGCTCTTTAATGACAGCAGGAACAGGAAGGAATAATCTTTGTCTTGGGACCAATTCAAGTTACATAAAGGCACCAGGCATTCCCTGTTACTGTGTTATAGGTGAACTATTATCAAGGTTTTATGAAGGTAAGTGCATATTACCTGACAGCTTTCAGCAGCATTAGAGGCAGGGCAAGCTGGATGAAAATTGCAAAGCTAATTACATTCAATAATTTCATTAGGTGAGATCTAAATTTCACGTTGTATTCTGCTGTGCACACTTAAAATACGTGCATCAGTCGGATCTGGTCTTCTTAATTATACTGGCTGATGGTGAAGAACACTTTCTTAGGAAAAGAATTGCTTTATATTCTTAATAAAATTGAAGTAAATGATTAAACATTATATAGATGCTTATTTAGACCATGATTTAAAAGGAGAATTACTGGAAACATCATGAAAATCTGTAGAAACCAGCTATAATCAGTAGCAAAGATCAGAACTTAATTAAATCGTGGACTAATAAACACAATGTTTACGTCTTTAATGTTCTTTGGCACACATAGTCAGGAATTACTGAAGAAGGTGGGGAGTTTTTAGCCAAATTAAATTTACATATTGATGAGTCATGCCTGGACTTGCAAAAAATCCCAGAGTTTTATGACTGTAAGTAGATCTACCAGGTGTCACTGTCAGTAGTGCTGCCTTTAGATTTTCATCTCACATCAAATCAGAGGTGTCTTAAGATACATCTTAAGTTTTGACTTAAGACTTCAAATACAAAGGAATAACTCAGTTTTCTTCCTTTTTTTGGAGACCAGCACTAGGAAAACACTCCTAGTGCTGTAATCTCACCCACAGAAGCCAAGTCACATCTTTCCACAAGACTGAGCATATGTGATGCTCATGTTTCTTCAGGCACCATTTCTCAAAAGGTTATTAGAATTCCTGTTGGTCTCACTTTCCATGCAAACACCTCCTGTAAGCAGTGTGTAAATATCTCACTGTTCCAAACAGTCCAAAATCCCTCCTTTGATTCACAGTCAACCTTGAAAACTTCAGCCTCAGAATCTGGACAGGTCTTTTGTCTGAGTTTTCTTTTGTAACAAGCACAAATGTCAGAATTTTAAGACAGCTCCCCATACATTTCAGATTTTGAGGACAAGCACACTGCTGTGTGTTTTACCACAGTAAAACTATGAAAAAATTAAGGGTATCAAATTGCTTAGAAAGATAAAACTCTCTGAACAGGCTACTTACAACTGACATGATCCACAGATTTCTTCCTTCTAAGAACTACAGATGTCACTCCAGCTGTAATAGCGCCAGGAAATAGATTGTGCCTTGTAATCTTTGGGCACAGAGGAGCTGCAACAAGGTTCTTCACAATCCACTCTTTCTTCCCTGTTTGAAGAGTCAAAAAATACTGCAGTGTGTGACAGACATAAAAGCAGCACTGGCTGCAACAAGTGGCCAACAGGTTAAACCAACAGAAGCACTTCAAGTGGAGCCAGTATCTTCCCACTGGGAAACACCCCCAGAAAGGTGCCAGCCAGTGAAACTGAGAACCATCTTCACAGATTTTTTACAGAGAAGGATGTACTCTCTTACAAAGGAAATTGTAACCACAACCGAAATATATTTATGGTATTCTTCACCAAGCTGTTAGTGCAGGGGTACTAAAATATTTCTGTTGGCATGAGGAAAAGTGAGAGTAGCCAACTTGTGAGGCTAGAATTTTATTGTTCATAGGTCAATACATAAACATATTTACCAGAAACTAAAAATATGAGGTGCTGACATTATGTCAAAATTTTCATGGCCCAAGAATTCCCCTTTTATTTCAACATATAGCAATAAAGTCTGAAAAACATAAATTTCTTACTGTCAAATCAATTTCACTGTTAGGGAACATTTCTTTTAGAACAAGTTTAACATATCAATTTGGAGAAAAGTTAAACAAACTAAAGCACACGACAGTATGGCAAATTTATGATCCAGCCATCCTCAATTCCCAGTTTCTGTGCCAATTGTACAAGTTTCCAAGAGATGACCACTGGGAGCTCTTCTGGATAGACCTTCATCCACAGTACAGGAATTTAGCCACCAAAAGACAGACACAGCTATATTGCCATTCAACACTTTTATAAATCTAGTAACAAAATAATCTAGCTATTATAGCCAGTCAACATTAAAGCAAGGAATTCTTGTGTACTTCCAGAAGGAGACTGAAGTCCATATGAGACAAATGCTGCATAGTTCCCACATCTTGTCTCCTTTACACTTTTTGGTCAGCTAACCTCTCAAGTCCTGCTTAAACAACTGCTTAAACTTTTCTGAAATTTCTGCCCAGGTCAAAGCCATGATTGCATTTAGGGCCATATACAACTGATTCAGTTCTTCTGAAGATGTCACTAAAACAAAATTTATGAAACTTAACTGAATATTGATGCATCTAAGCAGCATTTCATGAAGTAGCTTGTACCCCTATCTGCCTATGGGATACCAGTTCAAAAATTACTTCCTTTACTATGTAGTAACAGTAAAAATAAAAAGGAAAGTAAGAGTTGAACTGCCATCTAACCCCTTAAAAAGCAGGTAGGACTATTTTATTCATATATTAAAAATAATTTACTTTCCCAAAATAATGTACAATTAGAAGCAGTTCAGACTATTTTAAACACAGAGCTGGAAAGTGTTTGAAGAAAAAACTAAGACTGAATCACATTGCACTGAACCAATATGCTGAAATGCTTTAAAATTGTCACTTGGAGCATTACTGCTTTAACCATGAATGTTTATTTAATATGTGCACTAGGTAGGCTGTCAGACAGTTGCAAAGGTGAGTCTCTGTTTACTTTTTCCTGCCACCTCCACCACCTGCAAGCATGGTGGCCACCCGAATGAAGATGTTGAGTGTGTCGGTGTAGATACCCAGGCATCTAGGACACAAGAAATCACAATTACTGCTGTTGAACACACAGAGAATTATTTGGCATTTCAACCCATTATTTTTCATTTCCAGAACCTGCATGAACTATCTTTACACAACTCAGCTATGACTGTCCTCAGTGCTTTGTATGTCAAAGAACAACTGTATTTTGTTCTACCACCTCTGCCAGGAAGAGCTATTTACAGAAATCCTGACAGACAGTATACTGCTCTCATACAGGAGTTTCTGATTTTATACTGAACTTCAATCTGGTTATCTCCAAGAATATTCAGGAAGATCAGCCATTTCTATACTTTAATTAGAATAAAACAGAACCAAGGAGGTAAGAATTCACCTAGGATCAGACACACATTTACAAGAAAGTTACTTGTTAGTCAGACTTGATCTTTACCGAAGACTCAATCCTTCCTTCCCTATCACACCATTAGCAGCTTTTTTATTTAGTGACAGAGACTAATAAATATTAAATGACTATGGGAATATTAACCTTTTTTGTCTCAACTGATACTGACAGTTATTTTCAGAAAGCAACTATAAATTCTGCCACCAACACTTTAGAAAACAAAAATACACTTTAGAAGGTATTGCTGGAGGAATGTGACACCACACGCTCAGTTTTATTTCTCACAATCCTCACAAATGATTTCAGTTTTAACTTCAGTAACTATTTTCTCACTGTTATTTTCAAACCCTGCGATTCTTCACATTTCACAGCAACACACTTTTGAACAACAAACAAAAGGCTGTTTTTAAAGCACACCTCAACCCAACCTGAGGCAAACCCTCACCCAGCCCCTGCCACCAGCTGTGCACAGAGAACACTTACGCATTGATGGGGTCATATTTGGCCACGCCATAGAGGGGCAGAGTTTCAGCCCGTTTGACCACCAGCTGTGTGTCATAGAGCAGGAACATGCTAAAGAGCACCAGCCCACCGTACACCGCCACCGAGTACAGCCCCGCGCCCAAGGCTGAGGTGGGAGGCAAGAACATGGATCCTGCAGAGGAAATACAACAGAGTTAAAGGTAAATAACTGTGTGTAGCTGCTACTCTGACTTAGGCCCAACTCCAGTCACTGGAGCACACGTTTTTCAGGAAGTTCTCAGTTTGTGGTGCGTGTTTGATACCAAGAGTTTTAGCTTTTACACAACCTGATCCATTCATTTGGAACACCCCAGGGAACTGTGCATTTTTCTTCAGGTGAAAGTACCTGTAACTACTACAATGACTAAAACACATGAAGAAAAACAAGTGGATCAAAAACTAAAATCACATTAACTGCCTTCCCTACTCACTGGCAATATCTAAAATAAAAGGTGCCCCTCTTGGCTGTCAGACTAACATCTGCCAGAATCATAACCCCACACTTTGTTTTCAAGAACAAATATGAACAGAGTATCTTCTGCTGTGCTGGAGTTGCAAAGGCTATATTTAAGGTAAATCTTCACTGGGCAGACCAGCCTGCAACTAACTGTGAGCTGCACCTTAGTAGCTTAAGTTTATAGCCTACTTTGTATGACAGCATCGAAACAGTATCTTACCGATTGAAGAAGCAATAACAAAGCCTAAGCCTACGCCAAGTGGTGCTCCCATGTTGAGGAATTTTTCACTGGGAGCACACATGGCCACAGTTGAGAGCCCCCCGACGATGCCAGCAGTGTACCAGGCAGCTCTGATCAGCAGAGGACCACCAAGGAAGGCCAGAGGAGCCACCACTGCACCCATGACACCTGGGCAAAGCAAAACAGAACACAGGTAAGACTTGGAACACCACACGCCAAACCCACTTGGTTTTTTCAATGGCACGGCTCAAACTAATCCATGCACGACAAAACACCAGTGCACTTGATTGTGCTCTTATCTAGAAGGGAGCACTA
Source organism: Zosterops lateralis (assembly GCF_965231275.1). NCBI lineage: Eukaryota > Metazoa > Chordata > Aves > Passeriformes > Zosteropidae > Zosterops > Zosterops lateralis. Next base: position 2,455,445 of record NC_139768.1, read on the forward strand.
TGAACTAGCAGCCTTAAATTCCATGATGTATTTCTATTTATCACTAGAATTCTTCAGGGAGCTCATCTTGGGGGAAAAAAAGACCACCAAAAGTCAATATACTGATTGGTTCATAACAGAGCTGGTAAAAAGAGATATCTACCATGGACATAATAGCATCAGGAGCAAGCAACACTGAAGAGCAGGACAGATTTCTGACACAACAATTAGTTAGGCAAGTAAGTAATTTTTTTTGCTAGAGATCTGTAGGAAACATGCACCTAGCCCATTAACATCTCATTAGGTAGTTTCACTACAATAAACATAATTTCTTCTTGGCAGACATGTTAGCTCTAGAAACACAAATATGATTCCAGGGCCCAACATCCACATGTTTTTCCTGTACAACAAACTACTCCTGGCAAAACAGATTTGAAAAATGAGAGCCATTATTATTTGAAGCAGGCATCATTAGTGAGAAACTGATCTGTATTCATAGCTTAAATACTGGATGGACACATCTGGTATTCAAAAATAAACTAATACTAAAATCTCTTTTTTTCTAGTCAGGTTTTCAAATACCTCCTTATTCTGCACATCTGAAGAATGGTTGGTGTAGGCAAGAGCATTTACAGAAGTGGTAGTGTTAGAAAGCAGCCACGAAACCAAAGCAGCCATGAAACCACCTAGTTCTATTCAATATGGAGTTACATACCTCAAGTTTAACTCAGACATGACTTTTAGAAGATTGTGAGCAACACTAGAGTGTTAAGGACACTTAAGACATCTTCCCCTGACATTCAGGAGTTCTCACTGATCTCTGAAATATCTCTACTCCCCTACATCAATATATAAAAATTTTCTTTAAAGTCAGAGTTTTGTTAAAGTCAGCATCTGGCTACACTGAAGCACAGGTATCTGTACAACAAACACTAAAACCACGTACCTGAATGCAGCATCCATGCTGCATGTTTAGCCACTGGACTGTTTTCATAGGGTATGCTCCTGACCAACATTCCAGCACCAATCATGGCTGCAAAAGTTGCACCAATTGCCTGAAGAAACAGCATTACAGAGCTCATGTTAGCATACAGACATGTGGTCTCTGTTCTAATCTCCTAGTCTAAAAGTCAACACTGACTCTGAAAACAGCAACCTAATTCACGACTGGAGTATTCATGGATTTTACTCCTGTAAGGTTACAGTCAAATCTTTGCAGGTTATAGCTTGCAGTAATTTTCATTTATTTTCACTCAGTTTTCTAGAAATCCAAATTTAATGGTCAAGTTGGAAACTCTCTTGGCTGTGTAAAGTAAGAAAATGAAAACCCATGGTTCTGCCCCTCACTTTCATTAAGGTACCTGAGATGTGTTAGCCTTCTTGCTTTTCTTGTACATTTCTCCACCCAAACCCAACAATTAGTTTACAGGCTTTTGCTACCAATGATTTTTTAACTTCAGTGTCTCCTCTTACTCATAGTTCCAAGCAGAATTATTCAACATCTACCAAACTGGTCAGAAATGTAGAACTTCTATCACCAATGATACTTTATCAAATTTATCTCCCAAGTGATGTAGGTGTTGGCATTTAACTGCTACTGTTTCACTCCACCCAATACACTGAATATGTATTAAGTGTTGTTTCAGCCTTGGCAAACAGGAGACAGCTTTCAAAGTGCTACATGGGAAGGCACAGGGAGGAGTTACAATCCACAGGGACCTCAGTTTCTATTTACAGACAGCCACAGAAACTGTGCCATTACCTTTAGGTTGCTGTTTCTAAGAGGTTCTTACTTGTGTATACAGCTGGTAAGGACAGCATAGCCATTTTTTGCTCATGTGGTTTCTCTTTGACAAACCATCACAGCAGTATAGAGAAAACATGTTAGAATGTGACTAGAATCACCAAATCTTACATCACAAAATACCATCAGGATACCTGAACAGTCTTTATGGATAAGGACACTAATGTAGGCTAAGTTTTGCCTTACTTTCCACCAAGTACTTTACATTTTTCATTTCTTTTTAACATCAACCACGATTTGGGCGCATTTTCTCAGCAAACACTTTTATCTTTATAACAAAACTTACCAGCCAGGAGCCCCTTGTCATGAGGCTCATGAGTGCAGGAGATCTGCTCACTGCTACAGCAGACAGAGCTGTCATGCCAATGCTGCCTGCAAAGTACATGTAGGTAGACTGGATCCTGTCCTTCACATACTGGGGCCAAATACTGAAAAATAAACAGTCATACAGAACTTCAGAATAGAGAACAGCTAAAACCACAACCAAGCTGTTAAGTGCATTCACAGCCATAGATATAAGGGAGGTTTCATAATAGTGATGTGGTCGAGCAATTTTTGATGTGAGTTTATTTTACAATGGGGACTGAATTTGTCAATCTTGTTGATTTAATCTAATGTTAACTCAGTAGAAACACTGAAAATTACAAATAATCCTCCTAACTATAATTCAATTCTAAGCAGGAAGCATGCATGAAAAGCAGAGTAATGACTGCTTTTAACAACAGAAAAAAAAAAAAAGAGAGAATGATGTGTCCATGTGTAACAAACTGGTTTCAGGTGAAAGGTCAGCAAAACCTGTATTGGCACTAAGCAGCTCACAAACTGCTGAGTCACAGTGCACACTGTTATCTGACACCACAGGAAGGACACAAACGTCATTTTGAGAGCTCTAACAATAGCAACAGACCCAGCCATAAGTGAGTTTCTGCCGGATCATTTGCTCACGCTACACTCAAGAAAAGATTCCCTGCTAACACTGAATTTAAACATAGTGCACACATTTTTTCCCACTTCACTCTTTTGACCTGTTGTTATTCAAGGCTTGCACAGGAAAAAAAATTGGACATAGCTTTATCTATGACAAGCTTCTCCTAGACACAAACAACACAGATTCAGTATAAATGCAGACTGCCACTTCCAAATACAAATGAAAAATAAAGCAAAATGTTCCCAACACACATTTCTCCCAAGTCCATGCTTATTACTACCCATCTTTTAAGCCTGACTATAGAGTTTTGCCATCAGCCAGGGCTCTTTTTGACCAAGAAGCAATTCAGCTAAGTTTTAAGAATGGATTTATTAGATCAAAGCTTATGCCAGATATGGTGTTTAATGAAGACTTTTTAAACAGCTGTATTAAAGTTTGATGAACAGTCTCATAAGAACAACAGGGAAACTGGTCTTAGGCAGTGTGGTCTTCTGAAAAGCACTGCTAAGTTATCTGGAGCACACCTCATAAGACAAGTTTCTGTACTCTTAATTTAAGATTTAGCAAAACAAACTCACTCAGGTTACTACCAATCTAAGGCTGAATAATTCTGATTTCTCTTTAAAAACCTGCAGAGACATAAGTGGAGGTTTAATCTCCAGAGCTTAGAAAAGCCTAAGTATACACTGATAGTGTATATATCAGTGCATATATAGCAGCAGGGTGATAACAGCTAAAGAACAGACAGACTAAGGAGAAATTTGCTTTGATAAAGGAGTAAACAGTGGTACTTACGCAGCCCTTTCGATGGCTCCAATCTCACTGGACATGCCCATCCCATAATAGCAGAGGGCTCCCAGGCCAACTGCAGCCCCTCCAGCAACAATGAACTTCCCCACGCGATCAGCTGGGTAAAGAAGTAAAACCCATACACTCATTAATGTTTTGTCTTGGAAAGTTAAAAACATCCTTGTGTCAATTTTGATGCACCCCTCCTTAAAGCTTCACTTAATTTCAACTCGGTTCTCTACCAGTTTCAGTAATGACAAACATATTCCTTCCAGAGGAAGTTTTAAGTTCAGGTTCAAAGATTTTCAGTATTTAAAGCAGAGCTCCCCTACCTTTAAGTGCAGCTTCTGCAGATGGTTCAAATGCTGCTTCTTTCACTTCCTGGCCAAATTTTCCACGCCTGGCACTCGTTCTTACTCTGCTGGCATAACTCTGTTAGATTCAGAAAAAAACATAAGAAATATTTAATGAAATAAAATAGAAGACAGTCTTATCAACTTACTTGCTACATTTAAAATTGTTGATTAATCTCTTATTAATCTGTGCTCACCTTCATACCTACAAAGCAACTGTGCTCAAGGAAAACAGGCAAACATTAAAGTTTAGGAACCTTTATGAAAAACATTCACATATTCCAGAAGTATAGAACCAATGCAGTGAATTCCAGAAGCTGGAATTTTCAGACTGCATTTCTTCTACTCTAGTCCTGCACTGAACAAAAGCCTCTTTGTTAAATATAAAACCATATTTGTTACTTCTTTGTTTTGTAAAAATGTGTTTTGCTTTCTATGCTAAAACACTCTTCATGCAAACACTTCAATGCAAAAAAAAATTCTTACACAATACTTGTATTTTACAGATATCAAAGCTGGAAAAGGAGCACAAATTTTTTGCTTTCAAGTCTAGCCTTGAATTATAGAAGAAACCTTGAATGAAGGCCTAGAAACTCAAGATTTTTAAGGTCAACAAGCTCCAAATGATTACAATATGCTGCTCAAAATCTTAGTAAGTTGCAAGATCAACACAGAATTTAAGTTCAAAAATAACTTTTGAAGTTTTCTGGCCATTTTTTACAGAAATTTTTAAATTAAAATTTTAAAGTCAAGGACTCACATCAAGCTATGAGTTTGTTTCAACACTAAAATACAAAACCTATGAGCATCACTCTCATCAGCCATTAAAACATCACAATTCAAGGGGTTTACCAGAGCCCTTCAGTTTGGTTTTGTTTGGCAGCTAATGAAATCCAGCCCAATGCTGGAAAACAAATACACAAAAAATCCACCATGTAGCCACAAACTCATAATGCTTCAGAGGAAAATACAAAGGAGGTGAAGAATTTTCCACTAGGACTTTCATCAAGATGACAAAAGAGCAGCAACAGCCCCTAACAGCTGTGAGCTGCAGCTCTGCAACATCCTCTCTCAATGAAGAATAAACAGGGCCTCAGGATAATGACAGATTAGTTTTTAAAACTGATGGTTAGATTTGTGATTGTCCTCCCATAGCTCAGAAATTGCTCTATCTTGGACTATAGCTCTAAACACATATTGGGACTAAAATAATTGGAAAGAAAGTGTTTATTTTAATGCTATATTTCAGACTCTAACTTGGGAACAGGGAGACAAGACAAGAATTCCTGTTCCTCCCACCTTACCTAGTAAGGCCTGTCCATCCCTAACAACCTCTTTGAGCTCTTTTGCCCATTATTCTCAAGACACAAATCAGCCACTGAAACAGAAGATTTCACTTCAACTGCTCCAAACCCCTTGTGCTTTGACTGAACAACATCCTCCTCTCAGTAAACCAGAGCAGGCACCTCAAACAAGCAGAAGACTTGTGCTCATCCACATCAGGCACTCCATGCAAAGTGATTCTTTAGGCAATACACTCAACCCTGAAAGAGAATTCCCTTACCTGGCTGGGCTGCCACAGCCTGTAGACTTTAATACTGGAGCTCCTCAAGGCTGGGGAGGCCTGAGTGAGGGTGGGGCGGATGGTGTGGCAGGGCAGTGCCCTCAGGCACACCAGCCTGGCAGCCAGCATGGTTCCTGAGGTAACTTAACTCGCTCTGCTCCTGAAAATGCACAAGAAAATGGAATTTTCTGTTTGGTTACACGGTTTTCAGACGAGGCATGCTTGCTGCTTATTCTCAGCTATAACAGAAGTCATGAAAAGAACCCAAACCAACTCATGAAAATATGTAGTGAAAACAGTATTATCATTCAAGTACTGTAATAAAAGGTAGAACCTTCTTAAATACAAAGTTTAATCTTGCTTTAGTCTACCAGTTCCATCAGAGACTTCTCTCGCATGATTTACTCAAAAACAGGAGCACACAATATTTTAAAATAAATTAAAATTAAATAAATAATTAAAATAAATAAATAAAATACTTTAAATAAAATCAAGACCCTTCATGTACTTAAGTTTGAGTTACTTTGGCAACTAACCTTCATTTTGAGACAAAACACTGCATGACTACTCTGTGCTCCAGATTTACTTAAAACTCCATGTAAACATAAACCCAAATGAGCAAAACATAAACCCAAATGAACAAACAGCACGATATGTATGGTGGAAAATAGTCAGAGAAAGATTTTAAGCCATCCTTTAAAAAATCAGCTTTATGGGCAGAGAATTCAGCCAAGGTCACAGCCCAGAATGGAGGTTCAGGTGCAATTCTGACCAGAAAACAGTGACACCACTCACAGCAGGACCAGCCTGTGTGTCCCACTGGCAGCAGGAAAACTGCCAGCTCACTGCCACAAATGGTGCACATCATACAAAAAAAAAAAAAAAAAAAAAAAAAACCCACACCAAAAAAAAACCCCACCAAAAAAAACCCCCACCCCAAGGCCTTGGAGTCACTTCAATGTACTTTAATTACAATTACACACAACCTCTGATGTATCACGGAACACCCAAACCACCAATGCCTTTCTCCAAACGCCCAGTCACATCTTACGTGTGCAGTGATCAATACAAGCCAAGAGTGTTCTAAAACCAGGCAGGTTTAAACAGGGGTGAGAAACAAGCACGCACAGCACCGGACACCTCGCGTTAGTCACAGGGGAGTGACACAGAATATAATAACCCTGATGGGAGAAAGTCACTTTGCTCTGAGCGCGGTCATGAAATGCCAAACGCGGCTCTCCCACGGGGATGACACGGCCTGCAGGAACAGACAGGGTCACCTCGGCGATTTTAGCTTTCATTTTTCAGAATCCGTTATTTAGAGCAAGGTAACTTCAAGAGCTTTACCACCAAGAGCACGGAGGGCAGGGAGCTAAAAGCGGAACAACATTCCCACACATGTAACCCGGGCGCTGTGGAATCACCGCCGCACCCCAGGGCGCAGAAACCCCTCCCAGCCCCCGGTTCAGCACAGGGCGGGCCGGGCCCTCTCCCGCTTTCGGCCCACGCCCGGTTTTAGCCCGTTCTCAGCTCGGTTTCATCCCGGCCCTGCCCCGCACCTGTCCCGGCCCCGCGCGGTCCCCGCCGCCTCCTACGCACTCGGCCCCCGCAGCAGCAGGCCCAGGCCCGGCCCCGGTAGCGGAAGTGACGCCACCGCCGCCCCAGCCACGCGACTGGCTCGCTCCCGGCTACGTAACCCCTCCCACCCCAATCCCGCGGCCGCCATTGGCCGGCGGGGGCAGCGATGGTTCTGGAAGCGCGCGGGAGGAGGGCGGGGCCGCCGCCAGGGGGCGCGCCAGGGGCCGGTCCTGAGGCGGGAACGCGCCTGAGACGGGGACGCGCCCGAGGCGGGAACGCGCCCACAGACGGGAAGTCCTGAGGTGGGAACAGGGCTGTGAAAAATGAGCTTTGCTTTCTGTGTAAATTTTGCTTTCTAAATTTTAAGAAGTAGGTTTAATAATAAGAAGGAATAATAATAAGAAAATAAGACAGTTAGGAGATAGAAAAAGAGCAAAGTACGGCCGAGCCGGGTGACTTCACATTCAGCCAAGTCCACACTCTGCTAAATCAGAGACATTCTTTAAGTACCTTTTCTATTGTTTCAATCTGTTGAATATTCATATTTTTCCACAAAGTAGTTTCCATATCCCAGGAACTGTTTTGCATGGCTCCTCCTTGGCTCTGCCTTTTTAGAGCATTTGTGTTTCTGGGCTGTGTCTTCATTATCACCTCCAGCTGGGCCTTGGGCCAGACTTTCTTCAGATGGGAGATGCTGAGAGTTGGTGTATCAATAGCAGAGTCTTCTTTACATGTTCACTGGATGTTATCCCAACCAAACAGACAGTTTAAGCAGAGTATAGCAACTACTACCACTATGCCTAATTTTCTTTACTAATAGCAGAAATAAAAAACTTATATCCTTACCACAACGTCATTAATCTTGTGAAAAGCCGACTTTATGACATACATTTATAACGGAGCGATGTTTCAGTAGGGCAGCACCAATGAGTGTTGCAGGTGTTCAATGCCTGCCCAGCCCATGGCCTCTGCTCTCCACCTGTGAATATTCCAGGCTTGTCCTTCCCAATGTCACAAAGCTCAGGACCTTTGCATCTCATTCCCATACAGCACGACACTCTGGAAGTGGGAGGTCAATCTCCCCATTTGTAACCTCTTTGGAAGGACACTTCTCTTCCTTGTGCAACTTTAAGGCTGGTGTTTACATGCCAAATGAGTACAAAACGCAGGGTTGTGGATGTAAATTACAAAAATGGATGCTGCCAGCTTTAATCCCAGCCTTGCAGGAGCACTCAACAGCCCTTCCCAGGGCTAAACATTTCATTTTGGGCTAAACTATTTCTCTACTAGCAGCTTCCTTCCAGCCTCACTCCAAATGCAGTGCTGAGATTTTTTCCAAGTTTAACTCTAATCCTAAACTGAGTTTTAGGAACGACAGAGTAGCACTTCCCTGGACTATCAAATCCTCAAACTGATACCAAATTTTGCTCTGGGAGCCCCCTTCCAGCTCCACTCCAGCCACAGCTCTCTAGTTTCATTCAGCCTTAACACTACACATGGCCATGGTTCTTCACTGCCAAGTAAAACAGACTGTGAAGAGTCCTGAGCAGGATCAAAGACAAAAATAATAAAAAAAGATGCGTTGAATATAGAATTAAGTCCAGAAATAGAATTAGACTCACAGATATGCTTTTGAGAATTGTGAGATTAGCCTTTCTTTATCTCAGAGCCTCCTTGTTTAAGCTGTAAGAAAGGAAATACAGTGACCTGCTAGTTCACAAAATGAAAGTCAAGATAGTAGAGATCAGATATGGAGGAGGTCTGAAAGTGCACCAGCATATAAGATCTTGAGGAAGAATTTGAATTTAGAAGAAGGAAGCAGAAGAATACATGACAAAAGGGTGGAAATTCCATCAGAGGAGGCCAGACCTACTGGGATTTGAGATCCGATTCTTATTGTGACACTTGTTTGCTTTTTCTTGGAGTAAGTGAAAATCCAGAGGTTTGGTGCCTGTGGTATTGAGGTCTCCTACAATGCAAGGAAAAAAAAAAAGTCAGTTTCAAGCCATGAAAATGTTGTTTATTTAGAGACTTGTAGTGCTTATTTCAGAGTTTGTAACACTCTATAATTGTTAGGCACTAAAGGATTCATTATAATAATTAATATTTAAATTTTTAATTAAGTTATTAATAGTAATAATTTATGCAAAGAATCAAACTTATCTCCTTTACCACAGCATATAATCATGTAAAGAACTCTCCTGAGACTTTCAAGTAAGATCCTTATCTCAACCTTTCCCCAAACTGTTTCTTAAACAGATAATTTTGTCAGAGGCAACCCAAATCTACACAGGGCCCACCCTGCAGCAAACTCAGATGTAGAAGCCTTCTCACAGAAATTCTCCTGCTAAGAGATGCTCCTTTCCTCCTCGAGGGTGAACACCTGTAAGTGCTCCAGCTGACCAAATGTGTTGGGAAAGATGGGACAGGAAGGGCTTGTGGATGTGATTGCCTGGTAAGAAATACTGGACATGTAAAAGCTGTGAGTGAAATAGAAATGAGGGGCAGCTCTGAGATGTGATCATGGCAGGCAGGAAGTCGGGGATGAGCTGGAGATAAGTTGAAGGACAGAAAAAAAAAGGAGCCAAGGGTGCAGCCCCTCTCCACCCTGCCAAGGCATCAGGGAAAAAGTAGATAAGAAAAGTAGTTTTTAGAGTTTAGAATATAGGATGATAGGGTGTAAAAATAGCTGATGGCAGGAAGCAAAGGAGCCAGACTCTCCTCAGTGATTTCTGGTGACAATCGGCAATGGACCTAAACTGAAATGTAAGACTTTCTTTTTTAATGTATAAATTTTTTGGTGATTTTTTTTCTTTTTTTACTGTCAGTGGGACAGGTTGCTCAGAACACTGTGGAATCATTCTATGGAGATTTTCAAAAGCTGACTGGACATAGTCCTGAGCAACCTGCTTATATGCAGGAGGGTTGGCCTAGATCATCTCCAGAGGTCCCTGCCAACATCAGCTATTCTATGATTCTATGAAGTATTGATGAATCTTGAAGGATCTGAAGCACTTATGGCTTTTTTAGGGCTTATATGCTCCAATAGGAGGTGTTTGGAAAACAGTAAGCAGTTGTAAAAAAAGAGTTATTTTCAAAGCAACAAAAGTAATAGAAATAAAAATGAAACCTAGTGAAGATACCATTTTTTTGAAAATAGGTGAACAATTCCTCAGCCATCAAAAGTATAAACAGGAAAACTTGTACTGAAAATTTTTACTTGTACGTAAAAATTCTTACAATTTTTTTTTTCCAATAGGCCACATTTTCATGACGTAACATGTTACATGTTTTGCATGTGTTGGAAATCTTACATTTCTCTAGGGAAGGTCAAATACAGTTTGATATTAGAAGGTTAACTTCTCTGCAAGATCAGAAAATGCCATTATGAGGGGACTTGAGTATCCTGAGGGGAGTGTGAAGTCAGGCTCCAAATCCTACCTTTCTTCCAGACAGGAACCAGGTGAGGAACAGCCTTTCTGCACCTGCTTCCCAACCCTGCTAATTCCCAGCAGTGATATTCCCACAAATGGCTTAAGGGATGGTGGCCTCCAACTGCCCTGCCCAAGGGGAAAGCTGATCTGCCTGACTCCAAAAGAAATTCATCCAAGCTCTGCTCCCCAAGTCCTGCAGGAAAAACACCATGTGTTTTCAAAAAACGAAGTCAGCCTGTTCTCAGAGATAAATAGTTTCTGAAGGGATTTTGTTGCCTTGCCCTGAAAGTGAGGATCAGGAGTAATGCCATCATCTTCCAGGAGACACCACAGGGTGTATTTTCAACCATGCACCCTGCCTTGGGACAGCAAAACCACAGTTACATATAACCCTCTGCAATCCTGGAAAGCCACAGGAGCCACAACAAGGCCATTATTATGCTAATAAATAGGGCCAATGTCAATTTTGAAGCTTAAGCTTTTAACTTGACAGCTCTGGCACCCTCCTGCAAGAAAAAAAAAACCTCAAACAAAACATCTCAGTTGTTCACATGGCTATGTTCATCAGCAGGAAATAAATAAATCTGTGCTTAGCACCATTTCTCCTAAGGGTAAACTTTGCCATTGAAATGTTCAAATTAGTGCTGAAGAAAAATACTTTGAGGGTTTTCTGGCTATGCTGACTCCAGCACTCCACATATCTCTCCCAGCAGATTCCAGGGGACTTTTGGACTTAATCTATTCCTGGTATTCGTGTGACAAATCAATATTCATTAAGCACCATGTTCTTGCTTTAGATTAGATACCATTAAACACTGCAGTGTGGAGGGAATTTGGGGAGACAGTACTGATGAGTTTCTTAAAGCCTGGTGAGGAAAAAAAAAAGTCATTAAGTAGAGTATTACTTTACCATGGAAGAATAAGTCCTTCCATGCAGGAATTTGTGCAGCTGGGATGTGCCAGAAGTGAAGCAGTGTCCATATTTTCTACAGGTGTGATAATTTTCAGGGTGTTGGATTATTTGGCCAGATCTCAAAACATCTCAATTAGACAGAAGCCTCATTTCAGTGGTACTGAACTGTGCTGGCTCTGAGGAGTCTTCCCTCCTTTCTGTCATGATTTTTTCACCTTGCCTGTTTTAAAAAGCATTGCACTGAAATTTGTACTGCAACTTGTATATTTTGAGGACTTTCCTACGTATTTACATTAAGCAAAAGTAATTCCAGTCTGGAATTGGAGAAAAGTTGTCTGCTATAAAGAATTTCACATGTTTTGTCTGTTGCTAAAAGAAAACAAATCCATCATGGCAGACACTTCTGGTGTCAAGTAATGTCTTCTGGGCTGTTTAAAGGATAGCTGGATGTTTTGTGTGTAAAAATGCTGTTTTGAGCACAGGAAAATTAGCCTTTAATTACCATAGACATTAAAAAATTAATTTATATATACATTTATATAAAAATCATTTAAGAATGGAAAACAAACAATATACCTGTGTGTAGTCTCTGCAGCAGACTAAAAAAAAAAAAATCAAACAATACATCTCAAAGAATTAAACTAGCAACTGTTTTAAATGTGTATTTTCATACTGCTAAGGGTGTTTTGCTGCTGTCAGTACTTTTCATGACAAACAGTGCTCTGAGCACATGTACAAGTTTGCTTTGCAAGCACTCTGCAAACTTCAAACTTAAAACAGAAAAACACTTTCAGGCAGAATTTGTGGAAACCTGTGTGTGCCTGGTAGTTTTGTGGGAGAAATAGTTTCTCTTGGGGGTGTCTTCAGTCAATACAATGTTTTCCTTCTTGGGCATTCTAAAGAAAAGAGCATCCTATCAGGCTAGGTTGGTAAAGAAGCTTATGTTCTTCAAATCCCTAAGGGGCATAAAAAGTCTAAACATCCAGATCTGCTGAAAAATCCCTGCATGCAGTGTTTTGATCATATTTTTAGAAATTACTTTGTTTTTCTGTTTTCCAGGAGGAGACGTCTCCCAGGTTGCGTTGGGCTTTAATCCTGATGAAGTTGTGCCCCTAATCTGCATCTGCTCCCTCAGGGAAGAGGCACTGTTGCTATTTTGGATACACAAAGGACGAGGCAGGTAACAGAAGGTCAGGCAGGAAAAGTTCTATTTTAATTTTTTGATTCTATTTTATATACAGTTAGATCAGAAGGCAAAAGATTGGCTACACAGGTTGCTACCTTTTTGACTTCATTGGTGAACATCACTATCAATCATATTTCTCCTTCCAGAGGAGAAATATGTAAACAAATAGATAAGTTTTAAATATATCCATAGTTTACATAAAAGTGCGTGAGAAATTCCACTTCAGAGATTCAAACACTCGAAAGCAAAAAGACTTAAAGTGACAAGGCACAGCTCCCTTTGCCTTGTTGCTTGGCCTGACATCCCCATTTCCTCTTACTCTTTCCCCAGCAAGTCCCCACCTGGCCTTTTCTCACCTCTTGGGACATTCCCTTGGCCTCCTCTTGGTCACAATTCCAACACTCTTCTGCCTTTTTCCAAACCTGCCCTGTTTTATCCTTTCTTTCTCTCTGTCCTTCATCAGTCCCTTCCCTCTTCTGCACTGTCCTCCCTTCCCCACACCAGCTGGGATTCATTCTGGCCCTGATGGTTTAAACAAATGTTTTTTTTCCCCTGTCAAATGCTAATGCTAAACTTTAGCAACGACTAAAATAAACTTCCAAAATCAGAAACTTGATATCAAGACCCATCTCTTCCATTAATTATATATTATATCTCAATATATTATATATATTATATATTATATATATTTTGTGTCTTATGAGGAAAATGGAGGCTAGAGCTTGCATTTCTATTCCCAGATTTAACCAAGGCTACAATACATGAAGGCAAATAAACTTGGATGTCAAATCACCAGTTCAGTAATTTGCTTAATCTTGTGAGTAACTGTGTGAGTAACACCCTCACGTATTAAACTAAGAGCCTCAGAACTTGTTTCTTTAGTTACTCAGAAGAAAAACTTTGGTTTCTCAAGTGCTCAGAGATAAATGAAGTTGAGTGCTTTGGTGAACAAGGACCTGACATTGTTTGGTTATAAATGAATACATGGGATAGAACATTTTTTTCACTTGAGATTCTGTTTGAATAAGTTGTACATAAAAGACATTTTTTTTTCTTGAACGCTGTCTTAGAGGCTACACTATGAATTATTTATTTACATCAGACAATAAAAAAGCTAAAACAGTTTAAAAATATTTTCCAATGAAAGGGTGAAATCTACATTTACAGCCTGAGACCTCACAACCTCCAAGAAATTGCCATTCATTCTGTTTAAATCCAACAAATACTCATTTTCCTAAGTGCCTGTGAACTCTATGCTGCAGCAAAAAAAAAAAAGACCCAGGGCTTTGTCTGAAATTGCTATTTGTGCTTTCTAATTACTTTTAACATGCAGAGCACTGTTCTTCTGCAACTTCCTGAAAAAAAAAACCTATTTGAAATTCAGTAAGCTTTGATTTAAAGTGATTGGTTTCCACCTGGATCAAGTGAAATTTTCTACTTGCAAAGTTTATTAGTACATTAAAAGATGCAAATTAATTCATAATTCTTTCAGCTCATTCTCTTGGGAACAATTATACAAGGAAATTATTAATGTACAAGAAAACAACAGTTAAAAATCTCAAAGGGCAACAGAGGTGTGGAATATATGAAAACATTTAGACCTAGCTAATAGCAGAACTCAGTTATAATAATAATAACAGCTCACAAACCAATTTTAATTTTTCTTTATTTGTAAACTGATAGCAGCCACATGGTGCAGACAAGAAATCAAAGGCTGGCAAAAGGAGTTTGCAGCCAAAGGCCCTGTTCTCAATGAAGGGCTGAGGAAACAGACTGTGTGAAGTTTTGAACTTGTGCTACACCAGAGTTTCCAAGGATCCCAGCCAAAGGTGAAGCATCAGGGAGCTCACCTGTGCCTGTGACTCTGCCCACACCATCCTGTAGGGATTGCAGACCAGGCTGTGATCTCAGTGTGAGCCCTGGCACTCTGATAAACAAACCCCATAATTTCCAGCTGGATAATGAAACCCCCCGGGGTCCAAGTAACATCTGATGATAAAAGAGCAAACAGACTTGCTTTTTAGGCTTCTTTGATCCACCTATTTTTTTCTCCTTTTACTTAAAGTGTTAAACAACTCAGCTACTTTCCATTTTTCTTTTCATAATTTATCCGGCAGGCTTTTAATATTACATATCTGATGAAAATTTCAAATCTTTTTCCAATCAGAGTCATAGCACAGTCTTATCACCAGGACACCTGTAGTGACTCTGGGCTATTCTGCTTGCAGCACCCTCTGACTTATGGCTGTCAAAGAAAAGACTGAGAGGGAACAGATGCTCTCAAAATATTGTGAAACAAGTGCCACTACTGAGAGAAGTCTGTCCTAAAGAACTTGCCCTTTGATAACTTTTAGCAGAGCCACATAAACATAATACAGATCAAACCTCTGCTGATGTAGTTTAATACACCAGGACAAGACAGACAGAGGGCACCACATGAACTGAGAACAAAGTTACCTAATGGAGATGCAGGAGTAAAATAACTTGTATTGGACTTGCCCACACATGCCTTTCTCTACAGACTCTAAAGGGTACTGTTTACAAATGAAAAATGTTAACATTTGAAAAAATACAATGCTCTATGAATATTTTCTCTCCTTTTTCAGAATAGCATAATAATAAAATAATAAAAATCTATATAATGTGGATTGACAAACTAAAATCCTTAAGAGGAGTGGACACAGTGCTGTTGTACACACACATTGGCCAGACAGAAATCCAGATCCTAAATACAGCATATATTTATATTTATAAAATAAATAAATATATGCAATATTTATAGAATTTTCTAGTGATAGTGGGCCACTTCCAAAACTCCCCTCAAAAAACCCCCCCAGATTCCAAAAGAAAGACTTTGTCTTGATTTCCTTTTTTATAAAGGAAAAGCTAAGTTTCTGCATGTTAAAAAATTGAAGTGCTGAAAATGCTGGCCAGATTCCTGTTCTGTCTTGCTTTTGCAGTTGCATGACTAGATGAATGTATTTCCTTTTGCCAAGTGAAAATAAGCTTCCAGGGAACAATTCTATCTCACAATTCAGCTAAAACTACTGAGAGAAATCACTGATTATTACACATCTAATGCCATCATTCTGTATATTTAGAAGAACATATGGACTCAGTGGAAAAATAATGAATGTAACATCCATGTGCAACTCAGATTCCACTAACCTCTTTTAGCTCCTTTGTTCCAAGCTGGTTTCTGCTAGAGACCGAAATCCCCATGAACTGAGAGAGAAAGAGGTGTCAAATAATCAGAAAAACATTTCAGAGTGAGAATGCTGACAAGAGGCCACTATGTTTAAACAGATTTAAAATGAAAATTCAATCTTTTTAAAATGCAGACCCATTTTTGTTCCTGATGTCAGGAGAATAACAGTTGTTTTAATGTCATGTTTGGTTTTACCCTTAAAAATATAAAAAAAAAAAAAATCAACAAGCAGAAACTAAACCCAAAGCCACAATACAGAAAACTCCAGAGAAAGGATAATGTCCTATGAGGATAATGTCCTATGAAGAGGTCTGTGATATGAAGGGGGCAATAAGAGAGTAAGGATAGAACAGGATTTTTATATTATATTATAAAGCAAAATTTCATCCTCTAAGACTTTGCTTCAGGCTGTGAATTGTGAAATGAGCTGATGGCATCAGTTTGATTCTGAAGGGTCATGTACTTACATGAGAAAGCTGTGATTTAACTTGGCATTTCTGTAACTTTAAGGACAAAATGAACAGAGCTATTCCATGTCACCACTTAAGTGATTTCTTGTAAGGCTAGCACCAAGGTTCAGTGGCTGAGATCCCTCAGCTGGTGCCTCTGTGATGTGTCTCTTTGGCAGCAAACCAACAATGTCAGCCCAGCATAAATGTAAGTGCCAGAGCCATTTTTCCCCTTTGAAGTGCACAGTCCTAAAGGATAGGGGCAAAGCCCCGGAGAAAACAATATTCAAGTTAAATATCATCATGTTCTCAAGAAATTACTTTAGTAGCTGTTCTAATTAATCATGGTCATTCCCTATCTGTATAGGGACAGAGAGAAGAAGTGTCACATAAGGACAGTCTTTCCCCCCTTTAGACACAAGCATAGAGGCTTGACTTAACATACAAACCCAGAAGGCTACAGATAAAAAATGTGAGAGCTCCTCTAAATATCAGCCTCTGGTTTGGTTACTGTGTTTTTGGGATTTGCCCCTTAGCATTGTAGCAATTCACAAACTTGCTGCTGATTACTGCCAAAGCAAAATCTGTGATATAAATGTGTGAAACTATGAGACACTGAAGGAAATCACTGTGGAAATGCAGCGATGCCTCATTGATCCAGAGAATTCACTTAGGCCACTGAAGTGCTCCCATCCCTGTTATCAAAGCATTGCTCATCTACCAGAGCTGGCCAAGTGAGACATACCTCAGGTGGTGCAGTTTCCTTCCCAGTAACCAGAATGCAAATGAACTGAAATTTTAAACCTCAGCATGAAAAATAATCTTTTCTTTCAAATGGATATTGTTTAAACTGTGATGAGAAATAAGAACGAGTAGTGAGCAAGTGCCATAAAAATACCTTGGTTTAGTTTTAAAGATATTTATGGGAAGATTTACTTATTGCTAAATGATGGAGAACAGTTACAATCTGTTATAGCTAATTTACTACTACATAAGTGAAAATGTGCTAAGAGCAGCACACTTGTTAAATTAAAGCTCACTTAATGATTACACAGCACTTGGGAATAACATCTAGTTAAAGAGTAAGCAGTAATGGATGTTTTCTATAGAATCATTCCTTTTGGGAAAATAAGACAACCAAAACCCTTTACATTTTTGCTCATAACTAAAAGCTACAAAATATAAGAAAGAAGGCAAGGAGGGATTTCCTCTTTTAGTGAATACTGGAGTACTTACTAGAGCTACCATGAGAAGATCGCTGGCTCTCCACCCTATTACAGTTGCTTGCACTGAATTCGGTCCTATTATTCTTACTGCATCACTCTAAAACAGACTGAAAGAACTCAGATAGAATCCTGGACTGGATACTACCTATTATCTACCCCCTTTGTAATTTTTTTCTTGTCACTGCAGTATCTGAAAAGGTGATTATTAAATCAATAGTAATAACAAAATCTCAAGTCTCAGAGAAAAGCTGGTATTTTCCTCTTTATGGGAGTGAGAATTTTAGCTGAATCAGGGCTATTCTTTGGGTGGGGAGTAACCTTGTCCTGGTTTAACCCCAGGGAACAACCAAGCCCCACATGGCCACACGCTCATTTCCACGATGGCAGGACTGGGGAAACAGTCAGATGGGTAAAAGCTGAAAAACTCATGGATTGAGACATAGGCAATTTAATAGGGAAAGTAAAAGCCACACAAACAAGGAAAGAAAAAAACATGGAATTAGTTTAACACTTCCCATGGGCAAGCAGGTAATCAGGTGTCCCCAGGGAAGCAGGGCTCCATCACTCCCAGCAGTTACTTGGGAAGACAAACACCATCATTCCAAATATCCCTCCATTCCTCCTTCTTCCCTTTACTTTAAACACTGAGCATGATGCCAAGCCAAACATTCAGAAGTGTGGATATGGCTGTACCCTCATCTCTCTCCTTTCCCAAGATGGTACCTCTCCAACAAAATGTGACCTTTTTGCCTCGAATACTTTTGCAAAATAACGTAATTTAAAAAAAAAAAAAAATCTTGAAGAAGCCTCTACAGCAATCCCAATATATGAATGTTGGGTATTATTTTTGTCACTATGTTCTTACATAGGAGCTTTATAAAAGCATTGCTTCTGTAGTTCAGGGGCATGTTGTGGCCATCCCATGTAGCAGCAGGAAGGGTTGGCTACGGTTCAAAGCTCAGTCCCCTGTGGATGGCTTTGCTAGAACCTGCTGGAGGAGAGCTTGGTGCTGGGATGAGGAAAGGTACAGTTTTGTGACTGATGCCTTAAGTTTTAGTTTCCATGTTTGCAGATTCTGTGCTGCCTAGGGATGGAGTTCTGAGCCTCATATTAAGTGTCACTCAGCTCTCTTCACAGAACAGGTAGACAAAACAAATCCTTTTTCTGCAGAGCACCAATGACACATTTCAAGCCCAAAAGCACAAACAACAGTGGACTGAAGAGTAAAACAAAACAAATAAAATCTCACAATTTGAAGCTGTAATTAGACAATTAAAGCCCAATATGCAAATAACCCAAAACTTATACAAGTTCTCTGTTTCAGGTCAGCCTTCCAGGCAACAGACTATCAACCCTTCATGCACTAACATGGGATGAAAAGTACTGAGAGCTGGGGAGCTTCTTGCCCACTGCCCTTTGGGTGTGGCAGAACCACAGCAGAGGCCCTGTGGAGGAGTGGGGTGAGTCTCCACTGTGGATAAAACTCCAGGTAAGTTATCCCAATTCAGAGCTATGAACCACTGCTTCCTTTTTGTCTCTGGCTGTCAGACACCCCTGCACATCCAAGCTCCAAACGCAGCAATGACAACAAATAAAATGGATCTTGACTCACTGTGTAAATCTGTATCTCTGGTTACGGCATCAGATCATTATTTTCCTTTTTATACACATGCAGTAATTGTGTGCCACCGGCCAAGAAGGTTACAAACATATTCACTCATTTTTTAATGATGCTTCATCATAACGGGTAGTGCCTGGTATCTTAATGAAGACCCCATACAGTATTCTCTTTGTCTCGTAAGAAATTTAAAGTGCATGTTTTTGTGGTTTGTGGTATGATCACTAAGAAAGCTGGAATTAGTGAAATTACTATATGATTAAGAGAAAAGCATTCTAGCCTTTTCAACTCATTAACAAAGGAAGACTCTGTATGTAAAGAAGATTGAATAAAAGTTTATATTTCTTTTCATGCACACACCACAGGTAAGGACTCTGAAAAGTGAGTTTGATCACTCAGCATTGATCAAAAAAAGAGCTCCCAAAAGTCAAGAAATTGTCTTGTGGAGAGAAAAACCCTTCATCCACGATAAATCATAAATATTGAAAGCATGCAGTGGTTTTTCAAACAGGAGTTCTTAATGGTATTAAGGACCTGCTCATGCAGGACCCATGCAAATCTATGTTTGCAAAAACCTCTTTTAATTGCAGAATTTTCTCCTCAGATACTGCAGGTATATTGTGGCTGTATTTGTTATATTCTGAAATTCTTTCAACTCAATGTAATGTTCTGCATTTAAGATGAGGCCTGAGGAATACAGAGCCTCTTATTCTCCTGTTCTGTGTCCTACAACTTTTTACTTAACTTAAAGTGGATAGAGCTTTTCTGGTTATCTCAGGGCAGCTGTGCTTTTTGGGTTCACAGTGTAAAATCATTCTCAGCTGTAACTGTGGAGCAAACACAACCTGCACATAATAATGCTGCTGTGTAATTTATTAATCTAAAATGTTCCAGCTTACTACAGATACCCATAAAATCACATTGGTACGCACAGGCTCTGAAGGGCATATTATATAGAAAAGCTATACAGTAGAAGCTGCTGCCTGTGAAGACTTAGCATAAGTAGATAATGTGCTTAATAGTATTCATTCATAAAAGGCAGGCTCTGCTCTGCAATTTTGATCTTACAAATAATTTAGCATGCACCCAGGAAAGTTAAAATATCCCAGTAGCAAAAAACCCCTCAAACCAAACCAAACAAACATGCAAGGAATTGAGATAAATAGTGCCCATGTTTTTGAACATGAAATAAATGACAATGTGCAACTTTTGCATAGGCTGTCTATGCCTTCTGTGTCTGTTTTTCTGAAACTCTAGATCTACCCATTCAGCAAAACAACACAATGGACTGGTGAAGGCAAAAAATGTATTTGAGTAACCATCTGACACAGGCTTATTGAATTTTAGCCAGAAAAGAACTTCTGCCCAACATGGAGCTTAAAATCTCAAAGGATTTCTCAGGCAACTATGAAACTTCTGATCAAGGTGAAATCTCAGGATTTTCCTTCAATAAGACATTTATTCTGTAAAAGATCAATGGCTACCTCCAGGGCGAATTTGAGTCCATGGCTGAAATCATAACTGTGGTAAACATATGGGTCACTTCCAGTCTGTGTGGCTCTAGTTTGCACAGAGAATACAAAACTGTGCCTCTGCCTTCAACTCATTTTCTCCCTTTCCCTATTCCCACACACCCACAGAACCTTGCAAGTGTTCCATGATGTGTCTTCAGGGCCTCATGGGGTAATTGGAGTAATTCTGTGGAACAAGGATCCTGATCTCTGTTGCAGTCTCCTAGAATAACACTAAGAGAATCAC
Source organism: Zosterops lateralis (assembly GCF_965231275.1). Lineage (NCBI taxonomy): Eukaryota > Metazoa > Chordata > Aves > Passeriformes > Zosteropidae > Zosterops > Zosterops lateralis. Next base: position 2,476,232 of record NC_139768.1, read on the forward strand.
TGGAAGGTGGGAGTTACTAAAGGAACCCAAAAGAACTGGAAGCTGCTGAACATCAAGGACAACTAGTTATATCTGCTTCCTTTGGCTGCCTCTGTCTCACTGTCTACCACAGTAAAAATGGGATTTAGTGAACAGAAATAGTTGATTGTAAAAACAAACCAAATGAAATATTCAGTAATAAAATGGTCAAGTCACTAAATAATGCATCCAACTGGCTCTAGTGTTTGACCTTTGAAAAATTCCTTGGAGGTGAAGTGCAAACTATTTTTTTCCCCCCAATGGTCTATTCCTGGGGAAACACTGCAACGAGAACTCTGTATTTCACAGAGAAAGCAGCTCATTTTTTTAGCTTTAATTATGCATGTTCTTCAGTGGGTGGCCTTCTTCTTTCTTAGTAGGTTCTGAATCAATACCTTGGCATAGTGCTAACAGGCACTCTGCTACTTGAGGTGCCATCTTTCAGAAAAGAGACTGAAAGCAAGGTCTTATCTCTTTTTGATTTTCCTGGCTCTCACGGCATTTTTTCCTTTTTTTAATAATAAAGGTGTTAGCATCAGTGCCTTGGCCAGGGTCCAAGTTAGGTAATTACATTCTGTCTTCCTAAATTTTGCTTTGTGCAGTTTTAATTTAATATGGTGCCTTCTCTCTTCCTGCCCTAAGTTGTTTTGTGTCATTGCTGGGCACTATTAAATAACCTCCATATTTCCCCCGAGGCAGCTGCATTTAAGCTGTGGGTAAGGCAAAGCCTGTACATGGATTTCATGACCTGTTCCCAGAGAAGCAAACACAAACTCACTTGCAATTATTACATGCCAATATTTACCTGGACAAACTCCAGCTTTTCTACTCCCCTCCAGTAGTTTACATTCATCTGGAATTTAACTACCCAAATGAAAACAGCAGCTGGAGGGAAAGCTGTCCCTTCTCATGAGGTCACAAGGCTCATGCTTGGGAGGACGTTTTCAGCAGGCAAAGTAGTTTTATCCTCTGTATGAGAACATAAGCTGCTACAAGCAACCTTCCTCTACAACATGTGGTGTTTAGCCATGAGCTGCAGAGGGATGTTGGGCAGGGTTATCCTGTCTCAGTGATGTGGCTGCCTTCTCATTTGTCCCTCTTGGAGGTTCTGTTTGTCATTCAAGGGCAACTGAGCAGGTCCATGAGCTCCAGGGCAAATACTCCATGTGCTATTGCCCATGCTGCTCTCAAATACTGCACACTGAACACTTCTACAAAACACTGCAGCAGTATCTAGATGTAAAAGCATCCAGGAGACATCTACACTAGACACAATGAATCCAGAGAAGCAAAAGACATCAATATAACATGGTTTTTCATTGGCATAAAGCTTTTTGTATGTAGATACTGCTGCTCAGGACTGAAGTCAATCAGGTAGGCAACACTGTCATGAGTTTTTCCATTTGTGTGTTCTTTTATGAGCTGTAAGAGCTGGGGCAGGATCACATTGCAACAGCAGGCAGGAGTGATCTTATGGCACAAATCCTTCTGAGGGTGTAAAACAAGGCAGGCAGGTTTCCATCAGCTTGATTGAAAAGTAGGTTAAAAACAAATATTACTTAGAGAAAACTTCAGATGCAAGCTGTGTAACCAGAACCATCCAAAATAGGCTTATGCCTAGAGCTTACTAAATATTTTTAAATGAATGTATTTGAAGTCTTAACTTGAAAATAAAATCATAAGAGCATAAAAGCAAAACTCTATTGCTATAAATCAACAAGCCTGCACTGATTTTTCAATTTACTGTATTTGAGTAATCTTAATTATGTATTATCTCACTCAGCTTTAAAACCTTGCCAGAACTGCAGACTTTGAGCTTTTCATACTGATAGTGTTGTTGCTCTTGCTTCCATCTTTTTTCTTTTTTTAAATACAGTATGCTTTTATTGTTTAATTTAAAGCTATTCAACCTTCTTCCTGCTATCCAAAGACATTTTGTATGTAAATCCAACACTTTGGACCCCAAATCACCACCATCTGCTTATTTATAGCATGATCCAGCAGTAAAGGGAATGTCTATTAAGCCCTTGATGGGAGTCATGTGGCTGTGCAATGAACTTGGTTTTCATTTTCCTGATGGAAGCGATACTGTTTCTTTACTGGTCCCTTTTAATATTTCGTGATGTTCTGCAACAACAAGAACATTAAAAGAAGCTTCATTTTGAAACCCATCCCCTTCACTCGATTGCAGCTGTTGCTTTATCAGGTATGTAGTGTGTGTGTGTGATCCTGGCATGCCATTAGGTGTCAGAATTAAATGCCTTTCTAGATTTGTTTTTATTTATTTCAGTGCTAAGTATGTTGTTTTTCAATATGCTGAGCTATCCTTGATATGACCCTCAGAAAAAAAATCCCCAAACAACAAACTCCAATCCAAACCCTTGCAATACCAGGGTTTCAGTGGTGCAACAAAACCAAGCACCTGAAGAAAAAATGAAGCCAGTCATTGCTGGTAGAAAGTAGAAATTAAATAATTGAAGAAAGCTGCCTCGTTTAAGTAGCAGCACCAAGAAAAGACTCAAGTAGGTTTTGAACTTGCATAAAGTTTCTCATAAACTAAGATCCTGAGGGACCTTGACAATAAAAACCCCTTAGTTCAAAGACAGTGTGTGGGAAAGAGCAAAGTTGTCGACATCCTACTTTGGGTGAATCACTTTCCCCCTGATGAGCATACATATCAATGGCAGTGCAGCACAAAGACAGAATTCTGCAGCTCTGAGTTCACTCTTGGCCCTTAACATGTGGTGGTAAGAAGTTTTTACTTTAGAATGTTTTTTATAATGTCATTGTTGCAATCAAAACTATCCCAACATTCTTTTGCTGGCGGAGCTCACTGCACTACAGAGGTAGATTTTTATTTTCCCTATCTTTGATACAAAAGATACTTTATTGGTTTTCATTGAGATGTATGGCAAGTGCTCCAAGTTCATAGACAAAACTGGTATCTTCCATATTAAACCCACAGATAAAGTTCCTGGAGTTTACTGTTTCAGTTTTACATGCACAGTTATACTAGAAAGTAAATGAAGAAAAGCTAGTTAATTAACATATGCAGTGGTGACTTTTAAATACAGTTATGTGCTGAAATGCCTCACAGACAGGTGTTCTGTCCACAAAATTGTTCCAACCTGTAGGGTTATGAGACTTTGCACTGCTTATCCCACTTCCCACTAGGGCTTTATTCCTGCTCAGCACAATTTGTGTATGCAAATTACAGGTCTACAAAACAAGTATTTGAACTCTCTGGCTACGTTCTCATTTCATCCATGGAGAGAAATAGCCATTTCCAGATTTATCTGCTCCTGAGGTAGAAATGGAACCAGCACAGGTGGGTTATGCTGTAGCAACAGCTACTTTTATCCTTTGACTAAGGGAGCATGTAAACACTGGCTCTGAGACACATCCAACCTTCAGCCTCTGGCTTTGAAAAGGGTGGAACCCATTGGTGGTGCTCTTTATAGGGCACTTTAAATACACCTTCTCTTTAGCTCTACATAGAATGACTGGGTATGAAGGCAAATAGCAATATCTCAGTAGGAATGAGGAGGAAACCAGGCAAATCTGTACAAAATGTGCTCCTGAAAGAACACACACCTTACATCACTCAGGTGGTGGGCACTTTACAATGACACCACGTGTAGACCAGTTTGGGTGAAATCCTGATTCAACTGAAATCAAACGCAAAACACGCAATCCTGAACAAGCTCAGGATGTCAGCCTTTTAATGAAGAAATGGCATTTCTGATAAAACTACCACAAAGGAAACTTTGGGGTGATCTTTCAAGTAATGACAAGATCCTTAAGCCCATCTCGATAGCTCACTGATTTTGATGTTCAGCCCACAGAATATAACAGGGATCACAGACTGAGGCAAATGACAGCTTCAGTCTTGGGCTCTCAGAGGCCTGATGAGTTTGAATCCTCCAGTGAGAAAAGAGCTGCAAGCAGCTCTCCCTTCCATCTCTGTATTGCACGGAGAGAAAATAAATCATTGTTTTTGCACTACCTCCTAAGGAAAGCAGCAGATGCTTTTTTATTCATATGACATTTTTCAAGCCTATCCATAGGGCTCCTGCTCTGGCCACAAATCGGTGGCTGCTTATGAGCATTTTGATAATTCTGCCACATCTAATAATAGCCAGTGGTGGTGGGCAGCACAAAAGAAAAATCAGGTTGTGTGAATTTAGCCAGCCAGCTAAATCTGAGCTCCATAACAGTCAGCAGGAAGGATTTTTAAGTGGAGTGTGTGAATACAAACATCAAAGATACCTGATCTGTGTGCAAACTGTAGCCTGACACACACAAAAATGTATGACCTTTAACTCCATGAAATACCTGTCAGCCAGCTGTGCTAAGGAGAAATCTATATGCAGTGCCTGTGATATGTTGATTCTCTTTTCAGGTCATCCAGGGTTTGTATCTTTTATTTTAAATGTTAGAAAATGAATTGACTACAAGCACAGCACTCATGTAAAAGCAACATATCTGATCTGAGTGATACTGATTACAACACCTTTCATCAAAAGATCCCAGGGGTAATATGCATCCTATTCACAATAGTTCCAGCCCTGCAACAAATTCTTGTTTAAATTTATACACAAGCTGCTCCACTGAAATCTAATCATATGTGTAAGCCCTCTCAGAATCAGGGCCTAGGACTGAACAAGAGTTATGTTTGTCTCTGCTGATAACAAGACTCTGTAGAGGGAAATACAAAGAGAAACCCTGTTAACTCCTTGAATTCTTTGAAAAATTTTGGATGTCAGACCCATGTTTTGTCCAAACCAAAAGGATCATCATCCTACTCTGCCTGAAAATATTCCACGATATTTAATGACACAAGATCAGCAGGATTTTCTGCATCTGAGAAGATGAATATTCTTCTGGGAAAGTCTGAGGTTTTAAGTGAACTCAGATGGATTAATGATACTTTAGCAAGGCCAGAAAAACCCCCATTATACAAATGAAGCATAAGAATGGGAGAAAGAGTGCTGGTATCCTGAAAGACCCCAATTTTATACATCATACCCAGAGACTTCAGAGACAGAAAACTACATGCCACAATTAAATTCAATAACCACACCTTCCTCCAGACTATTTTACTAAACTGCTGGGTTTCAATGTCTGTACAGGTGACTACAGGAGCAAAATAAAACATTTTATTGTATTAAAGAAGAGTAACTGCTCTTGTAAACATGTACAAAATGGAAAAGCTTTCAATCTCATTCTCATAAAGCCTGTCAGATAGCACTGGTTGCCAAGTCATGATTCCATCAAAGATATGTGTCTAAAACAAGCCACAAATGTGAGAGCAGCCTAAACCTGACTGCATGGCCTGTCTCATCACACAACTGAAGTGTGGAGAATTTCACCAGTCTAGAATTTTGGTTTTGGTCAACATCTCCTACCAGCAGGAGAGGGCAAATTTCAAGGATTGATTTTAAATGTTAATGCTCTTTATGCTCAGATCTAGCAAATACCACAGTCAGACATAGGGTCCACCTTTCCTCTCTACTGGGAATTGTCTCTTGGTGGTATCACACCAACAGAAATAGTGAGGAATGATGAAAAGCAAATTTCAGATCTAATTTTCCCTGAAGTTTAGGGAGGTTCCAAACCTATATCTGGATTCAGATTCTGTGACTCTATGCCAACATCACACCAAAGGAAAACTTGAAGTGGGATTTATGTGTTGATTGCTTTGAAAAATTATCAACATGGAGGTTCTGCTTGCAATTTCTTAGGCAACAGCCTACCTTTAGTAAGCTTCTAAAAACCCATACTTCTAAATATACAAAACAGTAAACACATGATAAAAACATTACTAATGTGCATCCTTTTCCACTTCTCAAGTGTACCCCTTCCAACAGCTTGCAAGCAGCATGGAAATATTTGTATGATTGTTCTAACATGCTGTAGTGTGGAGCAGCATAAATCTCATAACCTGAGATGCAGTGTGCCCTTCTGTTCCACTCACACAGAAGGAGGGGTGTTCTTACCCAACTTATAATTCAGTTGAGGTAATGCCTCTTAAATACACACTCCCTGCAAGGCAGTCATTTATCAGTTTTATCAGATAACTGCTTATTTTGAGCTGTTAATGACAATACAGTTGTCTGCCAAGAGTACTAAAGCTCCTTCCTTCCATACGAGTGGAGTTCAGCAAATTAAATCTAGAGGAAGAGATCTAACCTCTAATGGTCTTCAGGGGAAACTTTTCTCTGTCTTTCCTAAACCAGTAAAAGAGTCCAAGCTGTGCTATTTGGCAGCTTAACCTCAGAGGGAGTGCTAAGTAAAGAAATCTCTGAAAAACAAGCAAGTTCAAACACATACCACTACCAAATACCCTTCACTTGGAATAAGTCTTAGGTAACATCTCCAACCTCTACTTCAGGCTGCATAGACTATAAAAAACCAACCCAACCTGATGTGAAAATCTTGAAACACCATGAAATGAAAAACTGTATCAATATTTTACTGGAAGTCTAGACCTATTTTAATGTCACTCACTTAAGTGATATTTTAAAAATACTGATATTTAGGTGGGGAGGGAATAAATGGACCAGAATTTAATTTCAGAAAAATTTTATTTCAGAAAATTAAACTGTACTATTTTACACCAATGGCTTTATAATCCCATGTTTCCATAAACTCCAAAGTCTCCTGTGTCCTTGCAATTACTGAGGAAAGCCATCTGCTGATGGCCCCAAACATCCTAGGAGCCCACAAGTCCCAAGATTCATAGCCAACATGCTGGCTTCATCTTAAACAGCTCTATTCTCTGCCCACATCATGCAGAACCATGGAATCTCTGTTCTCCCAGCACCCCTACTCTCAGGATTATCAGCTTCCCTTCCTTTCATCTTGCTAGGGAAGATGGGAGAAGACAAAAGCTTCCAGTATCCCACCAGAAAAACCCCAGTGTTCATGGAGGCAGTACTGAACAAATTTTATGGGTCCATGGAAGCAGAAGTAGATCCTTCCACATCCACCTCGATGCTGGAAGATCCATTCCTCCCTCTGCTTTACCCTTGAAATGCTTACCTCAGTCTGCTTTGCCCAGCAGAGCCTGGTCCTCCCGCTACCCTGTTGTAGCACTTCCCAATCAACCATGAGTGTCTTCAGAAGCCTGAGTGCCACAGATGACCAAGCTTGTCACATTTTGGTTTTCCATCCTGCAAAGTCTTTTAAATTTTTCTGCATTTAATAATCCACATATCATGTCCCACTTTCAGACTTAAATCCTTCTGATTCCTTCCGTCCAATTGACAAGATGAGGGGTTCTTTTTCTTAAATATATAATTTAACAAAACCTATATGGAATATGCTCACTCGTTTCAGTGATCTGGAAAATGTGCTTTGTCTCTTTTCCAAAGAATGTGCACACTTGAGATTTCCCATAAGCTTTTGTAATTATTTCTGATCTTGATGGTTTTACTTTGTCAGCCCAGCTGATACCGACCAGATGAGAGGAACTATCTGAAGGTGGTTTTTGTCCAGGAGGTAGTAGAGAAGAAAACCAGCAATAAAATTCTGATAATTTCTCATTTCATTGTAGAGATGTGTTGTGGGGATTTGCATATTTTGTCTGTGAAGCAAACAGAGCTATAATCAGATGCCATGGCAAAAAAGGCTTGAAATGCCATTCAAGACTTAAGATGTAATGATTATTAAACAAACCTTTCATATGAAGAATGCTGAAAGCATCATTTCAGGCATCTTGCTCATTAATCTGAGCAATTCCCAGAAATACCATAAAGACTTACATTCTGAGCAGAGGTTTGTGTGTGAGGTGTGTGTGCACTGCAGAGAACATACACATGGCCTATCAGTTTAGCCCACAATCCTGGTAGATAAAGGCTGGTTCCTGAATGCTCACAGCATGCTGAGAGCTGCTTTTGGCATTTCACCCAGCCCCATCTCTGCATCCATCAGCTGCCCTCAGAGTGGAAGGGAGGATGAGGAATGAATTAAATAGATACAGCTTGCAACGGCTGAGTCATAACACTAAATGCCTCTAACTCAAGCTAACAGGGTCATTTCGAAGGGATGACTTGCTGTGCATCAGCTGAAGAAGAGAGGAAATTCTGGGTACTTAACATTTTAGAATAATACTCAGACTTTCCCTTCAGCTGCATTTAGTGTCTGAACAAACTCCAGGGCACAAACTCCAGTGCCAATTTAATACAGGCTTCTATTTGCAGAGACTCATAAACGTTGTGCACAACTGCCTTAAAAAAAGGTTAAAGTCTTGGCAGAAAGCAGCCATAGCAACTATTGATTCAACTCTAGAAACTCTCCAGCACTTACACTGAATCTTACCAGCTGGGGTAACATTGAGGCATTGAGCAGGGTTTTGAGTAGACACCAAAGCAGGGAGCCACAGGCAGTAGCACAGAGGGGCTGCAGGCACAGGCAGGTCACCATCATGTCCCTGCAGTCACCACAATGTCCCTTGCTGTGCCAGCTGATGCAGCCTGCAGGGACAAAGCTGCTGGCATCCCAGCTGACTGCTCTCCAGCAAATCAAATCTGCTTATATACTTTCCTTAACTGCATACTTTAGCCCTTTACAAAAAAACAGAGCTTTGAAAATGAGGCACCACTGTTCTGTACTAGAATAGGCTTATTACCAGACCTCATTCTATACTAGAATACTATGGATTTCTCCTCTTGTAATTCCTTTGGATGTGGGGTTTTGACTGTTTCTCCTTTTTGTAGATACTTGGGCTCATTTAAAAGAAACCACCATAAAATATATAGAAAAATAAGTACTAAAAGTGTGTTCTGTTCATTTATAACATCAGTGGCTTTAGAAATAGCTTGGGAGAAACTCAGGAAAAGCCTTCAATTTCAATTAGAAATTTTCCAGAAACAATTGTGGACCTGGAGAGGCACTGGCATTATTCAACTTTTGATCAATTGTTGGGTTTGACAGACCAGACTCACCTTTCATTACCTGTATCTTGTCTTGCTTCACAGACCTACAGTGTATATTAGAGACCTCCATGTCATTCCACCAAGATTAAGAGCAGACAGTATTTTGTAAGAAGTTAATGAAACACATTTGGGGGTGAGGTTTGGTATGAAATGCCCTAAAGTTCTCAAAGCAATTCACCATTCAAATGTAGTGATACAGATGGCTCACACTCTCACTGCTCAGCTGTAACCAAATGAGGAATGGACAGCAAGAAACATTTCATTTCCCCCCCTTAACCCTACATAAATATTTAGAAAAAGAATTGAAGTATACCTGTCTCCATTGAAATGGGAAGGGGAATGTAGGCAGAAAGAATTCAACTACCAGAGCTGAAATTTGTCAGGGGGAGTACATCACACTTTTCAGTGATATGATAACATTCACCTGCTCTAAGTGGTGCTCTGCATACAGCAGAGCCTGGAGGTACCTAAAAGTGCCACTGAAAATTTTGCCAGTTTAATTAATCATCCTATATTTTATGTCCCCAACCCCAAAAAACTCTTAACTGGAAACAGTGGCAGGCAGTGAGTTGAACCTGCAGAATTTATTTTGCAAGAATAATGATGATGCAAGGGATCTTGAATGATCACCAGGTTTAAGTTCCTGCCCTCCCAACAAATTCAACTACATCTTACAGCACTTTTGGTGAAAAATAATCTAAACTGTTCTTAAAGCCTTTTAGTTCAAGGGAGACCACCTACCTAAAGAAGTCTATTTCATCTTCCTCACTGTCAGAAAGCATTTATTCCTCTCAAATGCAAATCCTGTTCTCCTGTCCACTGCAAAAATGCAAATGCATGTATGAAGTGCATTAGTTTGGACTAATGCTTTCTGTAGAAGAGTGGAAGAAATAGGTGTTGTCTGGCATTGCATTTGTGGAGGGGGACAAGAAAAGATGGTATTAGGAAGAGAAAGGCAGACAGCTGAAGCATCAGGCAAAAAGAAAAGTTATTCATGAACGATGTTCTGTTGAGTGAATGAATGCAGATTTGATGAGGTTCATAAGTAACTTCCTGCAGGGTCAGCAGGGAAACCCTAATTAGGCAGGATGGCCTTCCTCATTATTAATTAGAGTTATGTGCTTGATTAAAGATGTGCAATTCTTCCTAGTACTGCAGGAGGCCAACAGGAAGCCTGCAGCATAACATTCAACCCATTTCCACCTCTCTCTTGCACACACAGGCACGTACCAAACATTGCTGTGCACACAGACAAGTGATGTGGGACACCTCCACCTCCCTCCTCTCCCTTCCCAACAGCTGCTGCTCACTGTGTGCCTGGCTTCAGAAGAAAGCAGGGATAATGTCCTCCTCTAGATGAGGAAGAGGCTGCTGAGTGTGCTGTGGTCAGTTGACAAATGGGGGAAAACCAGAGTGATAGTTGCATGCAAATTAATAGCTCCCACTGTTTGGTAACACAGGTCTCCCAGCAGATGCCACAGGTAATTATGCAACTGAGGGTAGTCATTCTGGAAGCACTCATAAAATACAGCTTTTATCTTGCTGCTTCCAGCCCATGTCTGGTAATGTATAAATAATGTTAACAGCATCCACACAGACGGTCAAAGACTGGATGTGCACTGGGTATTTGCATACCTGCTGAAATACAGATTTTTGCTGCAAACTTGAGATATGTTAGAAGAAGGGAAAAAAAATGGCCTTTAAATATACACTTACCAAGGTGATACCTATAAGTTACAAGATCTCCTTTTTAGATAAGAAAAGCTGGGTATTTAAGGACTTTCTGGGTGTCCCTTTAGGCAAGCAGCCTTCAGACTGGTTCAAGATAGGTTATGAATATGGGGTGGCAGCTGCTTGACATGGCTCTGGCTGGATATTTGCATGCCTGCTGAAATACAGATTTTGCTGCAAACTTGAGATATGTTAGAAGGGGAAAAAAAATGGACTTTAAATATACACCTACCAAGGTGATACCTATAAGTTACAAGATCTCTTTTTTAGATAAGAAAATCTGGGTATTTAAGGACTTTCTGAGTGTCCCTTTAGGCAAGCAGCCTTCAGACTGATTCAAGATGGGTTATGAATATGGGGTGGCAGCTGCTTGACATGGCTCTGGCTCCACAGAGCAAGATGACAGCCTCATATCCCTGGACACTTCAGCAATGAGACAGCTGTGATAAGCAGGAAACTCACTGTATGGCAGTATAGTTAACAGGAGAATCCTCTGGCAGTGTGGCCAACATTCTTGTAAAGAGAGATGCCAGTGTGCTTAGGAAAATAAGCAAGAGATCCAAATTAATTTTTGCTGCCTTTGATTTCCCATACACTTGTCTCATTCTCCCACGTGCACTTTGTACATGTTCCAGCCATACCAAGTTGCTCCACAAATGTGCATAAAGCTGATCCCATTTTACTGCCCACAGATCACAGAGCCTTGCAACTGAGAATGCACCAAGTGTATTGTAAATACCATCAAAAAATATGGCGACAAAATGGAGAAGTGAAGGAATTTTGAGGAAGGCAAGCCATAAGAGCATGTCTGTGGAGAAGCTCAAACCCAACTCCAAAAAAATCACTGGTATTTCCCAACAATAATCACAATGGAGAGGCTGCTACAGCTACTTTGTTAGCTTTGGTTTTGTTGTTCAAGCTTGTCAAAATGAGAGCAGTACCTGAGAGGAACAATTCTGCAAAGCAGGTGAACATCTTTTTTGCAAGTGAATTCTGTTTGTGAAGATGGCTTTAGGTGCATCAAAATAAATCACGCTGTAGTTTATTGACAAATGTATGCAATATAGCAGGCTCACAGTGACTAGAAAACTGAGAGAGATTCGATTATCTATAAATAATTCCTCATTATGTGTCAATGTGAGGAAGTACAGACAGAAACGTGAGCTGAATAGAGGAAGGAGGTCAAAGGAGCTGAGCTAAATATTCAAATGCAACAATTTGATAGAGTAAGGCAACAGAAAATCAAAAAAACTCCCTACAGTGATTGCTGATCCTGAGAATTGATGGTGGCCATACATTTTTACCGTTACTTTCCTAATGATAGAAATGCTGGGGTTTAATCTGAAGTTAAAACATTGCACGGCTTTTCACCACTTTTTCTAAATTTTCTGTGGAAGCTGTTTTGTGATGCAGCTTGTATCACTTTATGTAAAAATACTGAAAAATTTTTGCAATTCTATCTCATGAAAAATAAAACTGTTTTGCCACTGAACAAAGAAAAAAAAAGTCTTAAAATGGGAAGGGTTTTATCAATTTTTTGGTAAATATAAACACACCATTTGGCATATCATCAACTTGTGTTAGTACACAGTCAGTGTCACAAATGAGAAAAAACAATCTAACTGGGAAAAAACTCTTCCCAAACCTCAAAATAAGGAAAAATGTTCATTCTGAAGTAAGATTTACTAAAAATCCTCATCCTTTTGAAGTTTCTCTTTCACATGTATTTCTCTATAATAGAATAAAAATATAGATTTTAACTGCCAGCATTTCATGCCTCAGCAATTCTTAATTTTGGTTGGTTTTCAGAAACAAAGCCATGAGAATTGTAAGAAGAACAGGCTGTAATTATTGTTTTACTTATATAAAAAAAAGTAGTCTATTGTATCTCTTAGTATCAAATTCCTAAAAGCACTCACCCTATCACATGGCTTCCTATAAAATTATTCACAGAATTACACATTAGGAACAAATATCAATATACTGAGGAGATTAATTTTACATTGTGGCACAAACACTTTCTAAAATAACTTTCTAAAATAGACTTTTACAGTTTCATACCCATGACTAATACCCAGGCCCTTCTATGGTTCTATTTTTTAGCATAAATAATCCAGCAATTGAATATCCTACAGCATATTGTGAATGGTAGGCTTCTAAGGGTGGACTAAATCCAGGGACGAGTTTGTATTCATCCTAGTAAGAACTAGTAAGCACATCATCATTTCAGATTATGAAAACCCAAGAAAAAAACACCAGAAAACCCAAGGAAAAAAACCCCAGAAAATCCAAGGAAAAAAATCCCAGAAAACCCAAGAAAAAAAACCATCAGAAAACCCAAGGAAAAAAAAAAAAAAAAAAACAAAAACAAAAAAAACCAGAAAAACCCAAGGAAAAAAAAAACCAGAAAAACCCAAGGAAAAAAACCAACCAAAAAACCCAAGGAAAAAAAACCAACCAGGAAACCCAAGGAAAAAAACCAACCAGAAAATCCAAGAAAAAAAAAAAAAAACAACCAGAAAACCCAAGGAAAAAAAACCCTGAAAACCCAAGGGAAAAAAAAAACCAAAAACAACCAGAAAACCCAAGGGAAAAAAAAAAAAACAACAACCAGAAAACCCAAGGAGACCATGTTGTGTCCATCTTCTGTGATTCAGCAGATCAGAGAAAATATTAAGAACCTGCCCCCAGGACTTAGATCTGTGGATATGCTCCTCGTAACTGATTTCTCACTAGCAATAATTTTGGCCCACAAACTGGTTTTGGCAAGACAGAAATCAGTAGGAACCTCTTAAAAAACCCTCCCCACGGAGTGCTGGAAATTGAAAGGCTGTCCTAACAGTCTCAGTGTCCAACTCTGCCCTTGGGGCTGATCAGCAGCAGCAGAGACCTTCAGCACCGAACTTCTCTGGATGTAGCAAGTTCATGAGTCCCCAGAAATCCCTGAGGAGCAACAGCTCTGAACCTCACTGGGAGCACAGTCAAGGGAAAGCTTTGCTCTTTGCATTCAGGATTTAAACTTCCAGGGCTGCTGCTTTGGCTCCTTGATAGCCCCTAAATTCTTGGAGGAAGCAGTTGCTTGTGTAACGCTGCTCTCCAGGACCTTGGACAGCAGCTTCTCTCAGGCTGTGCTGAAATTAAATAGTAATAGAAAAGTAATCTCTGACAGAGGATACCAGCTCGAGTCAGAAAAGCCCTTGCCAAAATATGCTTTCAGAGCAGGCACAGCACATATATTATTGAAAGGCTTTGTTTCTATATAGCATGCCAAGTTGGCAGAAAGGCAAATTTGAATTTTAGAAGTGATTGCTAGGGAGCTAGTCAAGAAGAAGGGACCAGAGAGGAAGGAATTAATAGTATTTGTTTCTTTTAAAGAATAAATCTTGAGCTAGTTTTCTTTTTTATGACAATCTTACATTATTCATCTGTCTTTCTAGGTCAGAAAATAGGAATAAATTTTATGTGACACTCTCTTGTAATCCAGTGGTACAAAATGGACTCTCACAGAAAGCTGCAGTATTTTACTCTGCTGTCCTGACACGCAGGGAGATGCATTTTAGGGCCCTTTGTAGTTCATCTGCTGATATTGTGCCTGGCAAGATCCCTGTGTCTTTTTGAGAAGGGGAAAAATAAGACAGCACAAAAATGATACCGGACTAAAACTGAGTAACGCAGACTCTACATCAAGGATATTATTTCCCTAGGGAAAACTGGGATGATTTTTCATCCTCTTTGGATTCTGTCATCTTTTTCAAAGTATCTGTTTAACCACAGAATTGACTTAAAGGACAAGCACTGAGGCTATCAGAATGCACTGCAGCAAATTCTCATCCACTGCTGAGGGAATGAGGGGGTGGAAGTAGGGCTGACACAGCTGTGATTAAAAAAAAAAAAAAAAAAAAAATCCACAAAACCAATACTTTTGTAATAATAATAAAAAAAGCGCAAATGAGCAGCATCTGATTACTACAGAGGAATCACCGATTTAGGTGAAAAAATTTCCAAGAAGCTTCACCTGCTACTCTCAAAAGCTTTTGTTCTTATTATTTCTCCTTTCTACACAAAGAGAAATAAAATTAGGCAGCCTCGTGGAAATAACTTGTAGCTCAACCTTCAAGAGCTGATAATGCTTTTATACTTAAGATGACCACAGATATCATTCCCACAATTTATTACCATGTATAAGAGCAAATTCTGCAAGACTAAATCTGGATTACTGGCTCTGGAGAATTAGTGAGAGATGTCTACATGCTCACACTGTAAGCAGAATGCAGGAGAGCATTAATAACATTCTAGGTTAGGTCATGAATATTAATATATTTCTGCAACGTCACATAGAGAGCCTACAGCATCAGGACCTCAACACAGGCACGCAAGTCTGTGTCAAAAAAACCCAAAACAAACAGAAAAAGCAACCAACCAACAACAACAAACTCAAAACAAAACAACAACAAAACAAACCCACCAAAATCAACCAGCCAATCAAAAAAAAATTGAAGTGCACTTAACTCCTTTCACCATTGTCCAAGGAAGATTCATTTCATGCTGATATAGTTTCACTACAGAAGGTCAGACACATTTTGAGCTACTTAGAGAGTAAATTGTTGCACAGGATTCAGATGTATAAAAGTAGTTAGGGATATGTTTTCAATATAATTCTCAGTACATGCCAGCAAGACATGCTGTCAATACCCTGTCTTTTCACTCTGTGGATCCACAGAAGAGAGATAAATAAACTCCCTGCTGAGGCATAAAATATCTCTTGAATTCATTACTGGCTATGCCTGAAGAGGCTGCCAAGAGGTAAGTATTAGGCTAAAAGTTATAGGAGATACTAAGTACTGTTGTGGCATTGTAGTGATTTGACTTTAGAGGAGGTTCTGAAGCAGAGATTTGACACAAAAAGCAATTTGTCCATGAAAGAAACAATCACTATTTGCAAAATTGCTTAAAGAAAGCTCTGTCATTGATGCCTGACCTCACCATAGCAGGTGTTTATATTACAACAGCAGTATCAGGATGTTTTTTATTGTTTAAACAAATATAAGTCCATTTAGCTTGTGGGAGTGAGTATCCAGAAGTATATACAATGCTCATTCACATGTCAGTTTGCTTTAAATACTTTAAAATGCAGATGCATTCTACAGTTTGCTTTAAATACTGTAAAATTCTGACTTTGTAAGGAGGGGAACAGGTCACCATTGCATTTAAATAAAGTAATAAATAAAATAGAAATGATAAAAAGCCCTGCCTGGTTCCACACCTCCAGAACTGCATAAATTACACGATTCCCATGTCAAATGGAAGGAAGAATTAAAACTGGACACACAAAATCCCCACTAAAGAGCTGGCTGAAACCCAAACACTTATGAATTTTATGGCCTGAGGATTACTCACCCAGTTACACTTTGAATTTTTGACACAAGAACAGCAGAGCTCAAGAACATGAGCCAGAAATTTTGGCACTGCTGTGGCAGTTCATCCTCTCTCCCTGGTTGATCAAGTTCTGCTTGTCTTGATACAGACTGGAGAGAGCAGCTCTCTCTCCCCTGTGCACCTGAAGAGACAGACCAGCAAAATATTAAACAGCTACAGATGCTGAAAGAAAAGCAACTGTTCAGTCAGCTCTTCAGGGTTTTTTCCAAGCTTTGCTTGTAGGAAAAAACTGATGAGACTATCTGACTACTATTACAAAAAATAAAAAAAGGCAAAGAAAATTTGTCTGATAGGAGCCCAGCTAAAGCTTAATCTATTTATGTAACAAAACGGAGGCAAACTGCTGTTAATATGCTGCAGAGGCACAGAAATTCCTGCTAATCTATTGACAGGGGACAAGCTGCTCTTCTGGCACAGTGAGGGTTGACATCAAACTATCAGCCTGGCAACCCTTTTTGCTCAAATCCCTCACAGCCCCTGTTCTGCCTAAGACAGGCACTCATCACTGTTAGTGCTCCCAAATGGATGAAACACCAGAGCAGACCACATCCTATGTCCCTTTTTTCTTTTCAAGCTCCAGCACAAAACTTGTCAGTGCAGTCAGTGCATGGGGCATGGTTTCATCACAGCAGGAGCAGCTTTTCCCTCCAGGCTGGTTGAAGGGTTGTGTGGTTGCTGGGAGTTGGTGCCTGGATGGGGCTCTCTTCTCCAGCCTCCCCACACCTGTGACAGCTCAGTAACTGCCTTGTTTTGTCCAATTCAAGCAGGCAATGCCAGTTAAGGTTCCCAGCACAGATTCAGCATTCAGCAGGGGAAAAGACAAAGCCCTACTACAAGTTTCTATCAATGGAGTAATACCACAGTACTGCTCTGCATCATGGAAAGGAAAGCATCCTTCCAATGGGGAGACCAATCCAAACTATAGAAATCTCCTCTTTTAAACACATCACAGTCAAAGAACAGGCTTAATGTTGAAGCTCTTAAGATGCTGAGGTTCCAGGTCACAACATTCCCTTTTCCCATGAGCAAAGTTCCTTGGGAGTTTTGTTGCAATTTCCATATCTCCATTCAGGAACAAAAGAATAAAAAAGAGAAAGGATTTCTTTCCCTAGTACCCTTAAAATTCCCCATACTGCAGGCACTGAGTCTGTTTCTTCCAACAGCAATGTACTTCCTCAGTGCTCCTGTAAGTGTGCTGGAAAAAGGGAATTGCAGAAGGGCTCTCTCCTAACCAGCTTTACCAGGTCCAGGGAAACCCATCCAGATGTCTGTCAATTCCCAACACACTCCCTGCACTGCAGCTCCTCCAGAGTGGAAGACAGCAGCTGGCAGGAAGATCTAAATGTTTTCAGTGTCATTTTTTAGGTCTACAAGATGCAAAAACCCTTGGTGAGAATCTGTCCATGTGTCTCTGACAAAGACATAAGCAAGAATACTTTCAGAAGGACTGTTCTGTCAACACACCAGAGGTCATGGTGAGAAATGGAGAAAGGGAGAAGCCACAGAAGAATCAGTTGTCACACAGACTGCAGTAGCCTTAGTGTGGGGAATAAAGTGGAGACCTTTGTCCCCAGGTTGTCCCCTTTGCTACTTTCATAGCCATACTTTATAGGTGTGCTCCTTAAATGTGTGTCTTAATTGGCAACTCTGCAAAGTGCACATTAAGGGATCTGACTGTCAGGTCTTCTGCTGTGACTCCACAGAACAACCAGGGAACACAGAGCCATGTTCTCCTACAGAAATCAAAGCATGTCAGTAGCTTTTTTCCAGCCTCTTTTGCAGCTGACATTCCCAGTCTAAGTGGCGCCATCTGTTAACTGTATCATACACATTTTCATGAGGAAGACTAAAAGAACTAAACTAAATTCTACTCAAAGCAGCATAATATTGATACCAAGACCACTGCAGTGTACTGGCATCTTGCATCCAAGGGACTTCATTTTCAGAGAGATGTCCACGAGCAAGGGGCTGCTGTGCAACTGCTCAGCCTGGCAAACCCTTGAAGCATTTCCAGTCTCACGCTCTGCATAATCCCAGTAAGACATTTACCTGTGCTGCCCCTGCTGAACTACATTCTCACATTTTACATTCTCAACTTTTACAACATGTACCATGGAAGTACTTGAAAAGAGTAGATGGTCACCAAATCCAAAGCAAGGTCTACTCTGCAATTCTCCTGGGGAAAAAGTGAATGGTTATCTCCCCCCATCTGTTCTCCCCTCTCTCCCACCAAGCTTTCTATTTAACACAATTACATGCAGCATTTGACAACAGAGCTGATAAATTATGTGCTGCTTGAATTGAAAATGTGAAGGATAATAGGGATAAATATCAATGCATTCACAGATGACACAAAAACATTTCATCACTTTCAAGGCTTTTTGGTTGTGCTCAGGAATGACTTGCATGAACTAATTCCTCAGTGCATTCTCTAGAGGAAAAAGGGACTATGCCTAAGACATAGATGACAGACAAGAGTAAAAACAGTGAAAACCCCACGAATCCCAAAGGGAAAACATCTTAGCCCATCCAGACAGCAGTAGGATGCTGCCATCAGAACAAAAGAAAAAGACTTTGTGGTTGTTGCAGGACAGGTTTGTTGTTTCCATTTTTTCCCCACGCCTGAAGTTCCTGCTTGCAACTTCCTAGTGCCATGTAGGGGAAACATGCACCTAGCAGGGGATGGTGTGCAGGGAGAACCACACATGCTCTCCCTATTCTTCTCTTGCTCTCTCAACACTGACACTGCTGTCACATCTCTTTATCTCTTTAGGCTTTCTGATCTCCTGGGGCACATCAGGGTCTCCCTGTGGCTTTGGGGGCTCTGATGTGTACTCAGGCATGTTTTGCTGCCACCTCCCCCCAGCTGCAGGAACAGGCTGCACAACTCCTGAAAGAGAAGCTGCTTTCACCACAAGTCACCCAGAGGCAGGAAAACAACTGCAACCACAGGGAAGTTGCACACATTCTGTATTTTAAACAGGATTCAGTACAGGTATCCTTTAGGATACGGACCATGGAGTTATTTCTGGTGCCAGCCCTTGTGGTTTGGTCTGCAAGTGGGAACACAGGAGTGTCTGGCAAGAAACTGCATCTCAGAATCCTTCTAGGGGGGAGAACTGGCTTCAAAAGGAACAACCATCACAAGTGCTCAATTTCACAGACACAACTAATCCTGCAGGCAGGTTTTCTTTTCACTGACTCTCCTCAGCAAGGAGGCACCAACATAGTGTTTGATAACAAGGTGCAGCCGCAGGGAAGCACCAGGGGTGCTCTCCTGGCACTGCCCAAAACAGAAGAACACACGTGGAAAACCTGCCCCATGGAAAATATGCCTGCAATTTATTCCTCGGGGCCACACAACCAGACTCTGCTGAGCATGGCAACAATTTATGCCACGAAATTTCCAGCCACTCTGAACATATTGCAGTGCAACTGGGGGACAGGGAGGAGCTCAGTGAACAGCTCGGGGAAATGGCAGCCAAAACCAGAGCTGAGCCAAATGGTTCCTTTCTCTGCAGCTCATGACAAGCAAACATTTTGAGGTCAGGAAAAACCAAGCTTTTTCTGTCTAGAGGCAACCAGTTGCTTTCTACAAACGTGTCATTTTGTATTGGAGTCCTGTGCAAATTGGAATGAGACAATTCCAGACATCTTAAAAGAAAAAAATGGAGGCATCCAAAAGAATTATATATCCCTACTAGCTCTGTGCTCATCCAAATTAAACCATACTTATGTCTTTGAGAGTGAGAAATGTATTATTTGTATCGTTTATTTATTACGTAAAATAATTTAAGGTGTATTTATGACAAAAATTCTTTCATTTTCAATAAATGAAAAATATTCACAGTATTAGAGACAGAGCTGAGCAGCATAATAAGGCATTAAAGTACACTTTTCACCTGTTGACATCCCTTTTTAAGGCTAGAAATTAAAATGTTGAAAATAGAAAGCATCAATATTCTTGAAGGTTATATCCAAAAGGCTCAGTAACAGTATGCAAGTGGAGAATTAATGTTCTAATGAACATAAAAATCTCACATTTTTAGATGAAAAAAGCTTGGAAAGCAAATGATGCACATTTGTTCATTACAACTTAATTAGTACAGCCTGATATTAAGGACCAGCAGTAATATTAAATGTAAATGGAAGACTGCTTGTGGGTATATCTATACTTATATATATATATATAAAATCTCGAGTAATTGCCAATATGGTAAGTGTTGAAATAAAGACTGTTTAAATGCTTCTGGGATTTGAGTGAAGGAGTAATATCTCCATTTTAAGCCTTGCTTCAAAATAACTTTTGCTATTTATTTCAGAGAAAAAAATATCTAAACATAGGTTTGATTTAAATCTTTCCTTAAATTTCCAGTTTTTCTTTACTGAGTTAGGGAAGAGAAGAGAAAGGAGGAGGACATTTTCTTGCAGTTTCTGCATTTCCCACTTGTATTTATTACAAAGTGAAAGGCACTTAAGTGTTCATAGGTACCACGTGCAATTAAAAGTTGTTTAATGCGGGGGATAAATTACAGATTATTTGAAGAAGGTGACACCCCACAGGTGTAAAGGCAGGTAATGATCCACACTGACAAGCCTGCAATAAATCTCTTCTAAGCAATGCAGAGGACAGCAGTACAAACCACATCACCAGAAATCTTGTCCCCAGGAGAGCTGCAGCTCAGGCTCCTGAAACTCCCACTTTCATTTTAACTTTGTTTTTCATTTGTCAGCAAGAGAGAATTTTTCTTCTGTATTGTTCACCACTACACATTAAGGATTATTTAACCCCTATTTGGTAATTGCACTGCACAATATTTGTCTGATAAAGGTCAAATAGAAATGACAGGAAACTAAATGACAAAACAATCCCCCTCTGTTGTTTTGCAGTAACATTCTCAGTGCAAATCAGACATCAGACAGTGCAGAAATAACCAGAAAGTGTTAAACAGAGCTCATGCCTATCAAAATCTGAACAAACACTTTTTTTCCCCAGACTTGACATGCAGCTTTGCATGAACCTGATTCACCTTGCTGGTCTGCTCTAGGTTGTCCTGATGCTATTTTAGTATTTTACTGGAGCTGGCAGTAACCCACTTCCAATGCAAGTGACCCCAGAGAGAGCTAAGGTCACAACATGGAGAAGTAGAGAGTATTTTTGGCTCTTATGAGTTAAGTAACATAGTCTGGCAGAGAGATGGTGGTACAACTTCAACAAGGAAGATCAGAACACAATTATGCACGGTCAGAAATGTATTCAGTAATAATCCATCATGCTGTCTCTGGCTGCTTTGCATGCAGAAAGATCATCTGCTTTAATCTTCCCAGTCTCCAGACCCACACAGAGCATCATATATTATTCAAAAAGGTACTCTGGGTGGCACCATCGAGCTCACCATTGCAGCAGCTCTATTGTTGAAAGGGGGTTTTTTTGTGTGTGTTTCCCACTGAGTCTATACTAGACATCCCCTTTTAGAAAAACGTTTTTAAGTATTTCTGTCTCAAAGGAGAGGTTCTTGCTACTCACTCTTTCTCCTCAGATCCTGCAGCCACACAGAGATCCTTGTTCCCTCCTGCTCACAGACATGCTCTGTTTGTCCATCACTGCCTTTTCTCCTGTGCTGCAGACCCGGTGAGATCCTTCAGTGCAGAGAAGTAACCAGCAGGATGCAGAGCTTTTCATTCCCTCCCACATGAACAAATTAGAAAATTCACCCTGGATGCCTCTTGGGATAGGATTTTTTTTTCTGTCTGTTGGTTTCTAAAGCAATTTCTACTGGACACAGTGCATGTGTGGGAAAGAAAAACTGTCCTTCACCAGCATTCAGGGAGTTTTTACCACTGCACAAAAAGCATTTTCTGCAAGCAAGTGTCCTGGATAACAGCCTGTGCTAAAAGGAGGAGAAAGACAATCTGGGCTCTTTACAGGCTTCTCTCCCATCCAAACTCCTGCAGCTGCTGCTGCCAGAGGTCAGGGACAGATGCCTGCAGACTTGGGGACAAATCCTCACTTGGGCTGAACGGTCACAGTTCCCTGAAAGTGCAAGACATTGCACCACGCTGCCCATGGTGAGGACCTGGCCTCAGCTCTTGCTTCTTTTTCTCCAGAGCCACAGAAATTTATCTGCCACATCCCTAAAATTGCTTGTGAGAGCAGAGTGCAGCTTCATTTACTTCCACGGTGCTGCCTCAGACTTTGAAGGAGAGAAGAGGAATCCACCCATGCCTGACTCCCCCCTCCCAGGCTGGAATAATTCCTGTGTGTGCAGAAGGGCTGTGAGCTCCCCTGTGAGTGCAGATGAACCCACCTGTGATAGTGCAGAGTTAAAATGATTTCTGAGGTAGCAGGACTGAGAACAGGACATTGACTTCACTGCAACCAGGATGTTATTGCATGCTATTGTTTTAACCAAATTAAGTATGACTTTGCCTGGGTAATGGGGAGAGGGGGGATGATTGTGATTCTTAGTTAAACATGTAGGTCCTGGGAATAAAGTTAGATAGGTCAGGTGGATCTGTACCTGTATAATCATCAATATGACAAATGACATCATTGTTAATTGTAACGTTAGTTTGATCACTGAATATGATCATTGTCTTAAACAAGAATCACGAGAATCATTGTTACAGGTTCATGCTTGAGTAGAATCAATGGAACAATGGGGTTTAATGATTAATATGTAACAAGAAAAGTATAAAACTGTGTCTATTTTGAACTTCTGGTGGAGTCAGATTTGGGTACGTCCAGGACCCCCAATTCCCAGAGCTCTCAATAAAGCACCACATACCATCATCTCCAGTGATTATGTGTTGATTCCTACACTGACACCCTGCTCAGGGCAGTGCCTTGCCCAGCCCAGCTTGTAGCTGGCTCAGGCTCCCCTGCCTCCCCTGACAGGGACAGCCCCACTCTGCAGCTGAATTCTCTTGTTGTTGTTGTGTTAGCACCGAGCTAAAGGCTCCCAAGGGGCTGTTTACACAAAGTGCTTTTGAATCTCTGCTTCAGCATAGATAGTTCCCATTTAAGACTGGAGATGGACCTTTTATCAAAAGATGTGACAGGCTTTCTTCAGGGTAACTGTCACAGGTGGAGGTATAAAAAGAAGAAAAAAACCCCCTCTTTTCTCTATTGTTTCACTTTTTATGTAATTTTACCAAGCATTTAGAGGATGAGATAATGCCAGATACATCTGTCTTTGGCCTTTTTAGGTATGTATCACCTTGGAATCTAAGTGCTCAGGCAATATGTGATAACATCCTGAAATACTTCCACCTCCTCAAGCTTCTCTCTCATTTTTCTTTTATTTAATCTCAAATGAGCTCAAGTAACTTCTGATTATGCATTTATCTAGATCAGAGGTACAGAAGAAAAATAGACTTCTATAATTTAACAACTGGTAATAACATTACAAGTAAAATTAAAATCTCTAAATCAGGATGAGTACTGAATTAGGAACAGGGAATAAATGATCATAATTTTCTGAGTATAAGAAGCTATTTCAAATGATTGCACCACTATTACTTTTCTTGTGTATCCTCTGGTTGTGGAAGAGAGTATTCCAAAGCCTAGCTGTCCTTAAAATTATACCCAACAATAAATCTACCTGCACATAATGATCAAATGTCAGTATAAACCCCCTACCAAAAGGGTTATTGTGCTCTCACAAGAGGAACTACTTGACTCCTGAGCAAAAAGAAAAACTAACAAGCCTCCAGAACAAATTCATCCCCACCAAAGCCTCAACACACAAACCCCCAGCAAACACTGCTGATATAAGAACATCTAG
The DNA here is from genome assembly GCF_965231275.1 of Zosterops lateralis. NCBI lineage: Eukaryota > Metazoa > Chordata > Aves > Passeriformes > Zosteropidae > Zosterops > Zosterops lateralis. Next base: position 2,500,143 of record NC_139768.1, read on the forward strand.
TAGAGATTTAAGTTAAAGCTTAAAGTAGCCAAAACCCAAATGGCCCAGATACAAACATGCCTTTGAAACCTGCTTGAGTTTTAAACCTTAACTCGGTTTATCAGAATGGAAATAACACTTGGCACCTTTGGTTATCACCCAAACCAACCTGAAACACATGGATTTTGATCAGGATTTTGAAATGGAAGTCTGCTTTAGCAACTGAGTTAGCTACATAATATACACATGGATCACTGGGGCAAGTACATCCCCTGGCCTACTTAGTGTAGATCCTATCTTGACATATTTGCTGGGACTTTTTCTTCATTAAATTCTACTTTCTCCTGTTTCTTTGATTAGTGACAGCTGTTACTACCCAATCTGTTTGGCTTTATCCTCCCTCCTTTGTTTGAAAAAATGGCTGCACTGCAGACAGCATATAAAAAGTCACATATTTGTCATGCTGGTAACATCTTTATTTGAAATTTAGTCTTTAGTCAAAGAAGTGTAGGTATCCTAGTAAGTTTTAACCTCAGTTATTTATTTCCATCTCTTGTGTAAAGCATTTAGCCTTGTTTATTTGCAGAACCAGTGCTCCAGTAAACTCAGAGTATCACCTGGGTGAGGAAATGAGAAGAAATTAACTTCTTCAAAGTCCCCAGTTCAGGTGCATTGCTGTTGCCCTCTTCCCTTTTCCAAGGGATCACCTCTGCGTATGGGCTGACTTGGTCTCTACCCTCTGGGCAGAGCTCTTAGCTGTGCAACAGCTGCACAACTACAGGGTACTAGTGAAACCCAAAAAATGGAGTTACAGAGCTAATCTTCTTATAAGAAATGCATATCACTTAACAACACCTTCTGCACAGAGGAGACAAACTATTTCAGTTTTCAGAGAAAGTTAAATTCCACATAGAGTGATTTGAATTCAGCCCTCCCGATGTCAGAGAGAGGCAAACTCTTGTACCACCCAGTGTCACAGGACAGCACTGGCTGAACCAGGGAGTGGAGAAAGGGAGTCAGAGACTTTTAATCCCAAACAATCAATCCAGATTACTCTTTCTGCCATTAAACTCAGTAACTAAGTGCAACAGCAAAAGCCCAAGTTAATTTTAGGTCACTTATGAATATAGCATAGAACCGAAGTACATTTGGATGTACAAATGAGAAAATAAGGACACTGCAGTGGGCATGGGTGGTCTCTCCCTATATAAATCATACATCATAACGTCACAGTTTCAGTGCTCAAAGAGAAAGATGTAATTCCTTTAAAAGCTGTTAGATGACACTAAGCCAGAAACCCAGTCCACCTCAAAACCTCAGCTGCTTCTCCCCAAGGAGACAATCAGACAAAAACCTCAAGGAGAGTGCAATAACCACACCTCGTGATGAGCAGAAAGTCATGCTATTACTAAGATAATGAAATGTCATAACACATGCAAATTTAAAAATTTTAAGGTCAATGCATGAGCCTTTCCCCTTCAGAGGGGATCTCCCCATTTTTGTCCCCTCAAACACAGGGAAGAACAGTGATTTCCCATCAATATTTCCCTGTGGTACACACTATGTTTGTCTGGCCTGAGAGCTCATGTGGAAAAAACCCTACAGCAGACAAAGCATTACTTCAGTAACATGTTTGCATTATGCTTGGCTTCATATGGACCATTTTATTAATTTTAAGAAAAAAAGCCATGGATTAAAATCTGTGAGAGTAGTGAGGAAGTGCTTCATTTATGCTCCAGCTCACTGTATTCACTCAAGGCCCACACTGCCATACTGCCACCTTTCAGTCAGCTCTCATCACAAGGTGCCTTAAATGCTCCACTTCTGCTTAACTGGGAAAAAGTTTCCATTATTATATTGAGAAACACAACGTCAGTGTTAGTAAAAACCCTGGTCAGTGTGGAGCAGGAGTTATGTCCTGTATCACAGAAAGTGAAAATTATGTGTTACATCCTCAAGGCTGCTGTTTGCCCTCATTTTACTATTTCATATATTAATGATTTAACTAAGGTATTTCTCCTTTAGAGGGTAGGGCAAGTGACATTAAAAGAAACCTAAACGCTAGCAGGAAATTAGTAAAAGCTTTGCATCTTTCCAGACAGCAGCACAGGTCACACATACAGTGAAAAAACTAAACAAGCTGCAAGAACTGTTATGTTTAACTGAGCAAAGGACTGGATGCATTATTTTTCTAGCTAGGTCATGATATTTTATACCCTATCTGGTACACAGCTGGAGTTTGCTCTCCTCTAGGAAAAGGAGTCAAGTATCTTCTGTGTCTTGCACTATTTGTACTGAAGGGGTCAGATGTTAAACCACTCATGCTGGAGCACTGGCTGCTTGAAGTACATTCATTATGGATATCATCTTGCCAGTGGCCAGGGCTTGATAAAGGTCAGTTGACCTCCCTGAGAATACTTCAAGCAGCAGAGGCAGCAAAGAGAAACAAACCCACACAAATTCACAATTCTTTTAGTAGAGCCATTTGTCAGGAGATACAAAAGAGTTTGTTGGGAGGAAATGCTTCCCCTGCAGAAACTGTCAGACTCAAAGCCCTAGAAAAGCACTGTTCTGGCAAAGGACGGTTGTTTACAAAGCATTCCTTACCAGGCAAGGATTGCATAGGGATGCAAAGATGTACATGTGAAACCTGCTTACTACCTGGGAAAGAACAAGAACCTGAGGAGAATGCCTGTGTGAGCTGAGCTCTCAATAACAGAAGAGGAGGTGCAGCTTGCTCATCATTCTGGTGACACAATCAGTCTTCTCCGCCTACACTTGTCCAGAGCCTGCCAAGATCAATGCACAGACTCCCACTGACTGGGAGAGGCTGGAACCCATGGATTCAAATGAGCATTGCACCTCAGGAGGTGCATCATTTCATGCTTTGAATGCAACATAAACACTGAAATAAAAAATCACCAACAGAGCTTGGAAAGAATTGCTTTTTCTTATGCAGCAGCACTTACCCATACCTGAAAGCTTCAAGTACTGCTTAGATGCATTCCTAGTGTCTTTATACTAAAGTGAGTTCAATCCTGTCACTGTGGCATTTGGATCTTAATGAAGAGCTGAGGTTTAAAGAGAGCTCACTGTCTGCTGAGAACAGTGTGCTTCTTGTGTAAGCAGAGATTTTTGTACAAGAAGCCACGCTTTTTCTGCAAACAGATACTCACATGCCCACCTGCACAAAAATCCAACCACATTATGGATGGGGAAGGCAAACATCTGGATAAACATGCTGCAGTAGACATAAGAAGAGGGAGAAAACCCCTTAAAGTTTCTGGAAATCTTTCCTGATCTAGCAAGAGCATTCTCTCCAGCACTAGAGACTGCATGTACAAACCTAGGTAGGCAATAACGCAAAGAAGTGTCTAAGAAAAAAATCAGAGGCATCCAAGAAGACAAGACATCCAGGAAACATGAGAGTTTTTGCTATTTGAGATGTCTCTTGATCATCTCCACCATCTTTCCAGCTCTTTGCTATAGCTAAACTACAATTTGGTCACTGGAGGGTGAGAGACCCAAACTGTCTAAATAGGAAAACATGCATTGCAGCAGAAGAAGCAGCAGACTGGTTATTGCTATCATTGTCACAGGAAGTTGAGCACTCCTCTAACATTGCCACAAAATGTACATTCTTTACCAGGGATTCTGTATGAAATCTTCATTGTCTTTTCCTTTTTCCATATATGCTGATAGAAACCCATTGAAGGTTTCAATTAAAAAAATCACTTCATTTGAGAGGGCAAAGACTTAAAACCCCTCTTCCGTTTTGCCTTATCCCTTGAGACCAGGTTTCACTCTGTTCCAAATAACAGCACAATGGAGCATTTGTAAGTGTATCCTATCTTTTATAAATAAACCTGACAGCATTAGAGATAAATCCCCAGTCCCTTGAGGATGAGATCAGTGCACAGTTTCACGTTAGTATGAGTGTACACCTACCATTAGTCTGAAAAAAATCAGAACCTACTGACATAATGGGTAGTTGTGATCAAGGCAGAATAAAGCTTTCTACCCAATTCCTAAATTTTTCTGTCACTGTTGATCATCTCTGTTTGGAACAGTGTTTCTTGTTTACTACCAAACAAGTGCCTTAGACAGGCTAAGCATTTCTCTCTCAGTGCTACAGCACAACTCCTACCTGGATTCACACCTGAGCTGCCAGTGAGAGAGCTGCTCTTGCCCCTTCTCTCTGCCACAAAGTCAATGTGCCTTTTGTACAGCTGTCTTTGTGTGACACAGAGCAGCAGGGCTCACCTAAGGGCCCTGTCCTAAGGGTCTCCTCTTTCCTTGACACAGTCTTGGATCCACGAGCAGCCCTCCCTGCACTGAGCCAGCACAATTAATCAGCATCACTGGATGTTGCCAACACCTGCCCAGATGCACTGCCAAGGTCACAGCTCTGCTCTGCATCCTGATGGCAAGAGAGCAAAGCACAGGGTGCTCCTCTGGTGAGAGCCCCACATTTGTCACCCTGCTCCTTGCAGGTGTTGTGCTGCAGGTATCCATCTTCCTGCCTGCTCTGAGCTGAGCTGATAAACAACACACCTCTGAGAGTTGGAGGAGGACAGCAAAAGGCTAAAGCTGAAACAGAGTGCAGCTGATGGTATAATGGCAGCTCGCTGGCAGATGCCTTTGGAGGTTAATTACCTTTCCAAAGAGTAACGATTCATCTTTTCACCCATACCATAATATCCTGCAATGCTAATTCTCATTTTGGAGACAGGAAAACTAATGACAGAGGAAAGGTTTTATATATATAACTCTAAGCAAAGGATAAATTTGCCATAATGGGTTACTAGACTCCATCAATAAAAACTCCTACCAAAAGATCACAACTCAGAGTATTCCCAGAACATAAATATTTTGTAGGATACACCATCATTAGCAAAACCCATCAAGCTTTTGTTTCAATAAACAGCATCTGCCAGGAGCATCTTCTCTGAAACAGACAATATTAAACAAAATTTGGTCTCTCATTTATTAAATGGGCAGCCTTCTGGGCTCATGTCTCAGGAGTCTTCCAAAAGCTTTCAAAAACAAAGAGACCTTTTGAAAGAGGCTCATCTCATTTGCTGCAAGATTTTCCATCTTAAACAGTCTAACAGGTGTTATGAAAGTACCAATGTTTTGGACTTGCTGAATGATGCTCCTGAATCCTCCAGCTATACTAAACAACTATACTAAACCTTCCTGTCTTAGCAATAGAAAGTGGCAGCAGCCCTCTTGTTAGGGGGTAGAAATGAGCCCAGACACAGACTTCTTGCTTATCCCAGCATGATGAGGGTCCTGATTTATTGCTCTTCACAGCTCAGCCATCCTGACTCCAACCATTCACTGACTCTGCCTGCAGCAGCTCCTGCTGGAGGTTTCCCTTGCAGCCTCTGACTGCTGGATATTTCCTGCTGAACTCTGACAGCAGAGATTGGTGTGCAGACTGTGACTGCAGCTTTTACCTGGATAGACTCTAACTGCAGAGATCAGCGTGCAGACTGACTGCAGGCTTTTACCCAGATAGACTGTGACTGCACAGATTGGTGTGCAGACTGTGACTGCAGGTTCCAACAAGAGGCTCTAACTCCAGACCCAGACTGACCTCACTGCAGTGATTCTCTCCTCAGAATCCTTCTTCATGACCCTCTGGTTCTCTCTTCTTCAAGGCTCCTCCTCCTTCATGATTCTCTTTCACCAGCCCACCCACTCCCTTTTATCACACTCTGTTGGCTACAACTGTGACTCATCAGGGGCAAGGCTGTAATGGGTAATTAACACAACTGTTACTTATCAGGGGCCAGGTCACCTGTATTCCCTTATACAGAAAGTACTTTTTTTTTTTTTTTCTTTTGCTGTTGAAGAAAGTAAGTAAATAAAGGGAGGAAAACCAGGTGGGATCTTCCCAGAGCAGAGTGGGGGGAAACATAACCTCCTTCAAGATGCTGCCCTTAGTGCTTTGGGTGCAGGCCCAGACACAGCTTTATGGGCTGCAAACACTTTGCCAGGTCACATTGAGCTTCTCATCAACCAACACCCCCAGGACCTTCTCCTCAGGGCTGCTCTTGATCTTTCTCCACCCAGCCTGTCCTTGTGCTTGGGATTGCCCTGACCAAGGTGCAGGACCCAGTCTTGGCCTTGTTGAACTTCATGACCAGTGAAGACTGACAGGAAAAAAAAGTCCTTAAGGACCTCAGACTTCTTCATGACCTGGGTAACCAGGTCTCCCATTTCCTTCCACAAAGTGTCCACATTTCCCCTAGTCATCCTTTTATAGAACTTCTAATATTTTTTTATATTTTCTTTGTTTTCAAAGAGGCAGCTAAAAAAGCAAAGTCATCCTAAAAACACCTTTGAAGTACTTTTTCTCAACTAACTCCAGCCATGCTGAAATAGTCACTGCAATACCACAGGCAGAATGCTTTACCTTTGCAGATACTGGAGCGGCAGGATTGAAATGTCCTCTAACTCATGGCTGAAAAGGATAGAAAAAAATCAATGCAAACCTAGTGAAGAGAAGGCAGTCCCATTACAAGAAAGTAATTTTCAGGCTTTCCTGTAGTTCTAACATCCAGAAAGAAAGACACAGCTTGTGGTGGGCAATGCTCTGCCAGCTGAGAAATTTAATGTCAAATATTCCCATCAGAAATTTATTTAAAATTAAATGTGGTTTATGTAGAGAAGGTGAAAAGACCTGGTGTCATGTCCAAGCACTTCTCTGGACTTTCACAGCAACCAGATTAAATCCAGACCGGTGCTCTGAAAAAACCTGTGAGAATAGAGAGGCAAAAAGGCAAAAGCCAAACATTTCAGCTGCATCCATCAATTCTTTCTGCCTCAGGATTTGTTGGTCCCTGCTGGGGCACATCAGCAGTGCCAGCTGATGGCAGTGCCATTCCTCTGGCCTCTCTGACCTGCTGCCTCTGCACCTCTGGCCCTGGGTGTCACAGATTGTGACATTGCTAAAACTAACCCCAGACTCCAGATTTTGTACTGGGAAAGCTGATCCACATATCTTTGCAGGCTGTTATATTCCAGTTTTCACCCTTGTGCTGCTCTGAAGGACATTTCTCTCACAGCAGTGAAGCTCTCCTTGGATGCTGCTTTCATAACACTTCAAAATGCTCTGACTTCCCTAGTGGACATATGAGTCAACAGATCTCCTTTCTGAGGCACTGGGGAACGTCAGCAGAGCCTTCTGATTTTGCAAATCCTCCAGAGACAACAAATAGGAGCTTTCACCTGACTCTGCAAATGGATTAGCAAGCAGCAGCTCCCAAATATTTTAAATTCAAGTAATATTAAACTCAGGTTAAACTCAGCGCCGCAGAAAAGAAATCAATAATGTTTTTTCCACGTTGATTTTTCTTTCCTCTCATTTCATTCCTCTCCTACAGCTGCTGCAGGGATACTGACTGCAGCATCCCAGACACTATACTGCAGTTGGCAGCATAACCTTACTTATGACATGCTCAGAAACAGATGTTTTTCTTCACATCTTCCCCTTCCTCTCCTACCTTTGGAGCAGAATAATGAGACACTCTGCAGCTCTGGTTCAGAGCCTGGGTATTAAACAGCCAGGGAAAATGATGCTGGCACAGCAAACTGGGTATCGCTGAATTACTATGAAAGGTGGTGATGAGAAAATAGATCTGCTTGGAAGGAGAAAAATGGCCTGTTTTCAGTCAAGAGCTCTTTCCTGTTAAACAGCCCAGCCCATCAGCAAAGTGTCAGCCAGTGTACACAACAATTTGTAGGCCACACCGAGGGCAGCAGTTTGTGCCTAGGAGCTGTCACATACCTCCCATGGTGGATGTATCTACCTAAGGACTGTTCACACCATGAAGAATTTATGAGCTGTTATTATTGGGGATTTGTTTGTTCTTTTTTTTTTTTTCTTTCCCCTTGCTAATCTTTAGAAAAATAATGGAGTTTTCCCTGCAGTTTCTTCTGTGATTAAAGCTCTGTAGCTCAGAAAGTCTTACCAGACCCTTCCTGTGTGCTTATTCTTGAGAGGCAGAGCACTGCTTTCCAAAGACACTGGCTAATTTCTCTGCTTGAAAGTTTGTCTTCCATGCCATAGAGAACTCCTGCACCAGAGGAAGGGAAAGGCTGACTTGCACAAGCCCTTACATATTAGCCTGAACCCATCACCCTTTTTGGAAAATCCGATGTCTCAAAATCAATCACTTGCAGTAGAATTTCAGTAATTTTATGATGTTTTGTGACACAGGAGATTTCGTTTCCTTAGGTGAACGTTCTCCCTAATGGAAGTGGTCATAGCAGGAGTTCCATGACCCTCCTTGACAGAAGCAAGCAGAAAATGATGGGCTCCTGCTTCCTCACCATAATCACCCAGCAAGGAAAGCCCATGAGCAGAAGGATATTACCCTTCCTCTTCCTCACATGCTGACTGTGCCCATTGCAGCCAGGAAAAGCTGCTCAGTGGGGATGCAGCCATACAGAATGTGGCTTTCAAATTCTCACCCATTCATGAGGGATGGCCACAGACAGAGAGGCTTGTGTCCTGCTGCTCAGGATGGTCCCTGGAGACTTTCTGCAGCTTCTCAGGTCCTTAGGGCTCTCCAGGAGAGTAGGAAGGGAAGTTTCACACTTGAGTGAAACTAGAGAATAAAGCGGAAGATTTTATCCCCACTGTCAGCTGTGCAACACCAATACAGAACACAGAAGGATGTAGCTGTAGGATGCAGACATCAGGATGTTTGTTTCTCTCTCTCTCACCTGTTGTGGTCTCTATCACTGCACTTTCAAGGCCCCTCCTAAGAACTTGCAGCTTCCCACATGAAAGATGAAACCAGCTCTGATAAGTGATTTGTTAAACGCCACATGGATGTTTGCATCAGTCCCCAAACCATCCTTCTTTCTGCATTTAAACCATGGGCTGAATAAAATAAGCCTGCCTGTATCCTAGACAACAGCTCCAATGGACTGCAGCTGAAGGCAGGAAAAGGCAGGCAGGGATGAAGCATAACTCAGACCTGTACCCAACTTAAAATGGATTTGGGCCAGCTCCCCTCAGCCTAAGCCTTATCCAGTGTCTAATCAATCTGGGAGCATTTCTTTATTGGTTCATAGATGGGTCTTTTATGCAATCTGCCAAGAACACCAGGCTATGTATCTCAGTTTAAGGGATTATAAATAAATAGAAGTGCCTCTTTCTGCTCTTTCAGACAGGAGAAAAAAAATACAGAAGAAAGAGTTAGTACTGCTCTGTGGCAAGTTAGAAGCAAAAAGGAGTGCCTCCAAAACTAATTCCAAACAAAGCCCTAAAACTCATTCTTAACATAATCATTCAAAAGACATTAACCTTTTTTCTTATTCTCGCATTAACAACCAGATCACCTGGCTTATTTTGCTAGTTTCTTTTTGTTTTCCTGGCATCTATATACACTGCTGCTATGTTTTTCAGATATTCTGATCTTTCTGTATGAAAACAAAAATGTGTGTTTCTATAAGAGATACTTACACCCAGAGACTTCTTGGCACCAAAATTAAAGTTTAAGAAAAATTCTAAGGCATAGAATAGAATTAAAGTAACAGGAATTGCTGTCCTAAAATGGCCATTCTTATAAATGAACTTGGAGACATGAAAACAGAATCTCTTCTTAAATATGGGCTTCAATTTAAGATGTCCTCAAGGAAAAAAAAGAAACAAAAAACCAAAACCAAAAAACTAACAGAGATAAAGAACTAAAAATATCACATTATTACTCATTTGGAAGGAGAAAATCAGAAAAAAAAAATCCCAGGTACTCCACAGACTGGGTGGTTTGAGCTGGTGCAGTAAAGGAACCAGGTGTTGCTACAGCCACTTTGCAGAGGGACAGTGGAACAGTCACCAGACAGACAGAACTCTCCATAAAGGCAGTCAAAAACAAAAGGCAGGTTTTAATCCCTTCCCATAACCATTGGGAGAAACACTCTTCACTTGTCCTCTTCTTTGCTTATTTTAGAACATGATAGGCTATAACAGATGTCTATTTAATCATATTTGTCATATTAAATATTCCATTATATCTCTTAATTTTTTTCCCCTCAGTAATGGGCTGTGGATCTGCTGTTTAATGGCATTCTGATTAAGAAACCACCCATTCTCTTCCCTACATTTCATTTCTAATATTCCTTAATCTAGATTTAGTGTGTGGTGGGGTCTAAGTAAGTGCTCCCACTCCTTTGATAATCAGCAATTTGTTATCACATTAGAGGTGGCCAAAGTATTCAAGCTAAGAGCTGCCACTAACCTGGAAGTAAGAAGAAGGGATAATACTGAATTATGAGGAAGAGGCAATGGATAGCTATAAAGGAAAATAAAAAATATGAACTTTCTCTTCAAAATCAATTATTATTTTGAGAGAGGAGGAAGATAGACCACTTGCAGCTGCAAAAACAGAGTGGAGAGTAATAGATTTACTAAAAACACATTTAGACATGAGGAAGAGCCACACAGAAGAGTGAAGGATATGAGATGACCTAAGGTGGGAAAAGAAAAAGATCCAACCCCTCATCCTCTCTCTTCCTCTGCCCCAAAAAACCCCCCAAATCCTAGTAACAATAAAACTCAACCAAAAAGACCTCTCAAACGTAAAATAATCCTCCAACAACTACCAGATCAATAATCTGGACTCATGGATTTGCTGCAGAGAAGGTGCAGAGGCAGGACTGGATCTGCCCTGATGTGCTGGAGTCATCTGGGGACCTGAGCCAGCATCAAATTAGGAAAGGGAATGTCTGTGGTTCTGGTTTAGAGGCTTTAAATTGCACCAGACTCTGTGTTGTGCTAAACAGCCATTCCAGGTAACAGCAAATGCACAGCATGCCTGAAATGTGTTTGATATGGAAGTGCCCCTCTGCCAGTGCCAGAGTGAAGATCAGAGTTGCTCTGCTTAGTCCTTAGTCTTTCCTATGGGAAGGAAGGATTCATGGTGATGCATTCTGAGTGTTATTTGCTCTTTTTTTTTATGTGCAGGGTAACATAAAAGGGCACTAAGTTTACAAACACAACTGTTGTCAGCTCAGATCTCTGCTGGGGATGCAATACAATGTTGTATTTCTCTGGGTTCTGCCACAGGACTCAGGCTGTGATCACAAAGGCAGCCCTCAGAGAGCCCTTCTGTGACAAGGCACTAAATGCTGTAATGAAGTGGGAGGCAGGGAAATCCTTGACCCGAATGCTCAGATGAGCTAAACACTGTGTTTTTTCCCTTAGTGTCAGACTGAACATTCACATTCACCCATCCCATGTTTGTCTATCTGCAGGTGCAGAATCATATTAATTTTTGTTCAAATTCCCTTGTCACTTTAAATTGAACAATGATCTTCAGTCATCAGCTACCTGGATGAACTGTGGACGACTCAGACATCCTTTGTAAATGGTAGTTTTGCAACAACAGTTCCTCTCCTGCCTTTCTTTTTGACTGTTCACCTGACAAGATCACTTAGCTGAGGGTTTGGGGAAATAAGGCAATGTTTTCATAGAAGCACACACACCTGTCATTTAAAAATCCTGCCATGTGGGGAGAGCTGGACTTTAAAACAAGCACTAACAGTCAAGTTACACCTCATACTGCTCCAGGCAAACCTGAATCCTCAGCCTTGCACAGAAATGTTAAAGGTGAAGCCTTTGCAGTGCTGGCCCAGATCCAGGTGCCCTTTTCCCCCTCATGGTTCTCCTCACCATGGGGTCACTAGCCCAGGTCACTGCTGATCCTGCTGGCCTGTGTACCTCACAGCTTTGCTCATTCTCTCAGGTAAAAGGTCCCACCCATCCAGAGCAAGGCAGTAGCTGTTGCAGCCATGCCAACTTCTTCCCCTGCTGGGAAAGCTTTGTGGCAGCTCTTGTCAGCCTGTGACACTGCCAACCTCCCAGTGCCACTGCCTTGTTGGTGTCCCCTGGGTCACAGGGGGACATGTGTGCTCCAGGACAGGGCACTGAGCAGGAAATGGCACAGCTCACACGTGTGTGCCACACACACACACACTCCTCAACTGCAATCCTGCATCAACTGGCTCTGCAGGGCAGCAATGATTCCCTAAGCTGTGGAGTTACACCAATGTATTTAGGAGAAGTGTGTTCCAAAAGTCCACCCTATGGTTCTTCTGAGCTTGTCTCCCAGCCAACTCTGCTCTTTAGATACCATATAAATGAGTTATTCCTTTGGATCCAGATTTCAGACTGAGACATGATCTTGGCTTGGAAGAAGGAGCCGACTCACACTTGGTGGTAATTAAGGTGTTTATTCAGGGCAAAAGCCCAGAGTGTGAGAGTGTGAGTGTGAGTGAGGATTTGGGCTCTCCCCTGCCCTTAAGTACAGGGGCATTACTGATGGAAATGAGGGGGAGTGATTTAGGTACAGGGGGCATTGACATGACCATTTTGGGGCAAAAGGGGTGTGGGGATACCTGAAGCCTTGGCTGAACCATCTGGCTTTGCCAGAGCCATCAAGTACCAGGGTGTGTCCATTGATAAGATACAATAGAAGGTACAATAGACTGAGAGAGGCTATTAAGGGGGTACAATGGAGAGAGAAAGAGAGGCCTATTGAGGGGGTAACAACATGGATTAAGGAAGGGCGTAGGAATGAAGCATTACAGGAACTCAATAACAAAAATCATACAGAACTTTAGAAAACCCAAAATGCACATTGCAACACACCCTCCCACCTCTCTGTTTGAGAGTGTAAAGCACCGAGGTGTAATTGTTTGTGATGGCACTTCTGGATGATTTAACACTGCATGCAGTAAAACACACTGAGCTTTTCTGTAGAGGACAAACTGGCTTTGTCTGCAACACACAGCATCACTTCCCTCTCCAATTTCTAGGAACACACGGGAAACAAAAGGACAAAAGATTTAAAATCCTTAGCCATTGTCAGTTTATTATGTGCAACGAAGGCAAGACAAAGCACATGTCATCCAGGAACGTGAATGAAATGCTCCAGAGAAAGACAAAACCAACTGCCTGTTGTATCCTCCTTCTCACAGACTGACTCAGTGCCTACTGCCCTCTGTGGACAATAATCTGGCAGCTCCACTCCCACCTCTGTGAGGATCAGCTGCTCTCCTCAGGGTCTGTCATCTCCCACAATGAATGAGAGAGGCTCCAGCAGGAATCACTGGGGGGCATGGATGCTCAGGATGGAATAAACCTGACAGCAAGCAGCTGCACGGGCTGGAGACATGTATTTTGATAATATGTAAAACACGGGGTGAAATTGTCTGGGATGTCTCATGAGGGATTTTACCAGCCAAAATTTCATTAGGGATCAGAAAGAAAAATAATAAGAAAAATCTAAGAAAATTGACCACATACAACCCAAACCAAAACAAGAACAACAAAACCACCCCCAAACCCATGGCACCTGGAAACTTAGAATATCTCTCTCTCTCTCCACAGATTCTTTTAAAATGCTTCCAAAATTTTGTCCAGAAACTTCAATTTTTCTCCTGCTTCCTCCTGAAAAATCAGCAAGGAAAACACGTTTCTAATGAGATGAATTTTTTATAACCAGGATTCACAGTAATTATGGAATAATCTTTCCCCAAGTGATATGAATCTTCCAAGCTAAAACCTGAAGGGAGTGGACACTAACATCTTAAAACCTACCTAAGCCAGCCATTTAGAAATCAATCTGGCACATGGTAGCTAAATACCATAAATGAAGGCCTAATCCAAAGCCACTGAATTTTTTTCATGGTTTTAACAGATCTGGGAACAAACTTCTGATTAACCTAAGCCCCCAGTCCTGCAATTATACTTTGGCAGATGTCTGTCTCCCCAGCTCCAATGTCCATCCTGCTGCTGGGCAGTATTTTGGCAGTCTGACTAGGAGTTTGTGACTGAGACAAATCTTTATTGTAACCAAGGGATTAATAAAGATTTTGGGTGGAAGTGAAGGGGATCTGTGCCCCAGTCCCTGTTTGCCTGAAGAGCAGACTGCACTGCTCTGTTGGGTTGCTTGCCATGAGCTCAAAACAGAATTCCTTTCATTAAGCATCCCTTTCCCTTACAACTGGCAGAAAATGGGAAGTTTCCTTTAACTGACACCTGCTCTGTGATTAACATCTTTCCACACAATCCACATAACTTTGATTGGCAATGAATGTGTGAGCATTCCAGAGCAGCAGAACCTCAAATATTCCCACCCTTTCATCTTCCTCACACTTACTGAGCTGGATTTGACTTGAGAAATGCACATGTCCATTTCAAAGCATCCTCTCTTGAGAGGTCTGTACACTCTTGGTGTGGAGTCCCTAAAATTTGAATTATTTCATTTTTATTCTCTTTTTTTGTATATGCGTGTCTCTGTGAGAGGATGGAACAGCACTTGTGGTATTAATCTCTTCATTTTCATAAATGCAGTGCTGAGAATGCAAGAGCATTCCTCTTTGCTGCTTTGACCTCATATGGAAGCTTCTATAGAGGACTCAAATATGACATGCCAGATGGACTTACTTCAGCAATGGACACTTGCCATAAACTGTCAGTGGTAAGACCTGAAAAGCCCAGAACTGAGCTGTTGTGAGTTAGGGGTCTTCACCTGTTATTTTTTGTTGATCCATAGATAACTAATGCCACAAATAGGCAACACTGAATTGCTCAAAAGCCTAACGTCACTCATTATCTTTCAGATCTACTTTACAGATGATTTCCAGATAAAAGTGATGAGATTGACAAATTAAGGGAGAATTTTTGGAGGGAAGAAAGCATCAAGCAAATTTGTAACACAAAACTTAAAGCAGCTAAAATGCCTTATGGTTACTACAAATTTCACTTGTTTTCCCCCATAATCCCTAAACAGAATGAAAACATGTTGCAGCAGCCCTCTTGTTAAAGGGTAGAAATGAGCCCAGACACAGAGTTCTCGTTTATCCCAGCATGAAAAGGGTCCTGGTTTATTCCTCTTTACAGCTCAGCCATCCTAACTCCAACCATCCACTGACTCTGCCTGCAACAGCTCCTGCTGGGGGTTTCCCTTGCAGCCTCTGACTGCTGGATATTTCCTGCTAAACTCTGACTGCAGAGACCAGTTTACAAACCCTGACTGCAGGCTTTTACCCAGCCAGACTGTG
The DNA here is from genome assembly GCF_965231275.1 of Zosterops lateralis. Lineage (NCBI taxonomy): Eukaryota > Metazoa > Chordata > Aves > Passeriformes > Zosteropidae > Zosterops > Zosterops lateralis. The sequence continues at coordinate 2,515,209 of NC_139768.1, forward strand.
ACTGCAGGTTCCAACAAGAGGCTCTGACTGCACACCCAGACTCACCTCACAGCAGTGATTCTCTCACCTCAGGATCCTGCTTCTTCATGACCTTCTAGTTCCCTCTTCCTCAAGGCTCCTCCTTCCTCCCGATTCTCCCTCACCAGCCCACCCACTCCTTTTATCACACTTGTCTTTATTGGATACAGCTGGGACTCATCAGGGGTGAGGCTGTATTGGGTAATTAACACAGCTGTTGCTTATCAGGGGCCAGGTCACTTGTATTCCCTTCTTCTACAAAAACAGACAAAACCATAAATTATTCCAACAGCTACACTTTCCCTTCCCTAGTATTGTTTGTTCCAATACACCCCAAATTCCAGTTTCTAGGACTAACATTTTAAAATGGATTTTTTAAATGAGAGATTTCATTTGGAAGAGTCATTCCAATTAATACCAGCAAATGTCAGCAGGTCACCTCACCCTTCCTCCCCATTTTGATCTGCTGTTTTGTAATAGACACTTGGAGTTCAGTGGAAACTGCTGGAAAAATAAATTAGGAGTCCCTTTGATGAAGAATACGCAACCCAAACCCACACATCGTGTCTTCACAGCATCACAGAGAAGCCTCAGTTGAAAGAAAACATCTCCATTGAGACCACCTACTCCAAATCAGCCAACAGCAGCCTATTCCACTGGTATCAGACATCAGAGCCATCAAAGAACTGTGTAGGAAAAATTCAGCACTAATACTCAGCTCTGGCTGATGAATCAATATCTGTGATAAGATCAGTGTCACCCATGAATGAGATTTCTACTGTGGCAGGCATTAACAGGGAGCTGAGAAATGGTGCTGTGAGCTCAGTGTGTCACTGAAACACCCACAGCACATCTCTGAGTGGGTGAGGAAGAACAGACTTCACCTCTTCTTGTATGTGAATTTGAATGCAAGAAGGATCCACTATTCCATGTATAAAGCAAACATCCATTTAATATGCAGATTTTTCTACTCTCCTCTGCCTATATAGAAAGGGCTTCAGCCCTTTTTCCTCGCTCAGGGGTTCTGGCTATTGCATTTCTGAGCTTCTTGATCCTGGAGGACACTGATACACCCAAACTGGGATAACCCTGGGAATGAGATGCTGTAAAGCAGCACTGCAGAAAGGGATGTGGTTGACAGAAAGTTGTACATGATTCAGCACTGCCCTGGCAGCCAGGAGGGCCAACCATGTCCTGGGGGAGAATCAGGGTAGATATCAGGAAAAGGTTCTTCACACAGAGAGTGGTTGGGGAATCAGAAAAGACCGCCCAGGGCAGTGCTCACAGGACCAAGCCTGACACAGATCAAGAAGTGTCTGGACAACACTCTCAGGAACGTGGTGTGACTCTTGGGCATGATGATGTGCAGGGCCAGGAGATGGACTTGATATTCCTTGTGGGTCCCTTCCAACTCAGCATATTCTGTGATTCTGTAATAATTCTTGATCTCAATGAGACAGGTTTACCAGAGTAGCTGTTGCTAATCAGGGAGGGGAGTGGAGGGTATTTCCCATGGTTAGCAGTGCTTTCCCTACAAATATGATATTCCTCCTCTGCAACCCAATTCTTCCCATACCTATCCCCCCTCATGCCCTTTATGTTGCCTCTGAGAGTATTGACATTGATTTATCCAAGCAGCTTTCACTTCACTCTTTTGGCAGCTCTTGCAGTTCAAGAGATTTGAAGTCAGCCACAGTGTTAGACAGGAACAAATGCAAATGCCTAGGGCCAGGCCTGTTTAGATTTCAGCAAAAAATATAAATCACCCCTGATTCTGTTTTTATTTGCTGCCTTAAGCTAGTCATTAAAACATTGAAAACAATCTGGGTGCAATCATTTTCTTCTGATCCAGTTCCTTTCCCCTGTAATCAGCACTCCAGGAGAACATATGGGCTTCCTCTGTCACTTGGCCTCTGATTTACACAACGGTAAATCTCCTGAAGTCAACAGAATTCCCCAGGAGCCACGCTTGGCTTCACTGCATGTGAGCAACTGCTGAAATTAAATGAGCACCTGTGTCACAAAGAGGTCGCATTGTAGGACTGTTCCCCGAGGTGGGGAGGATGTGTCAGGGATGGGAGGGTGCAAACAGCTCCACCCCACAGCCCCAGTGAGGACTGGCAGGGCTGACAATCCACTTCCTTTAGGCAGGTGCTTAAACTGTCAAGTGTTGTCCTGGGTTGCAGTGTAGGATGTACACACAGTATTTATTCTCTCCCCATCCCCATGAGCTGTTGGAACCAGGTGGGGCAGTGTTTTCCCAGGCCCCTCCTTTGGGCTCTTCTGCTCATGGCCCATCAATGCCTTGCCCAGGACTCACAGGGAACTCCCTCCAGGAGCTCTCTCTGTTTAATGGGCCATCAAGGAGCCACTGCACGACTCCTCATCCCATTGGGAGATGCTCCCAATGCCCAGGGGGAGGAGCCAAGCATTCCCACCTGGAGAGAATCTGGGATTTGGGACAGGACAAGCAGCCCTGAGCCACTGGATTCCCAGAGGAGCAGAGCTCCCAGACCTTTCTGTGGGATCACTGCTTCAGGAAGAGCCCCTCACCTGGACTGCTGCCACCACCCTGCTCAGGGTGTGTTCTGACTCTGTCAGTGCTCCTTTGTGTTATTGCATTTATTTTATTTTACCTTTTTCCCTTTCTTCTTATTAAATTGTATTTCTGACTTGGAGCCTCTCACTCATTTTGCTTTCAAACCATGACAAGTGGCCACCAAAAAAACAAGAACAAAACTTATTTGGGAGAAGGAATTTCAGGAGGCTCTTTCAATTTTCAAGTGTGTGTCTGTTTGGATAAGGGAAGGTTAAACTTTTTCATGGTATGTTAAGCAAGGAAGAAATTATCAGGAGACCTACAAAGACAGAAAGCTTTGCAGAACTGCACTGTAGGTTTAAAATGCAGGTTAGTCAGAGCTGTCCCCAAGTAGAGCTTTCTCATCTAGTGTTCACTAGTGGTGTTAATTCAGGTTCCAGCTGCACAGTCACTCAGTTCAAATAGTCTCTGGCTGGGATTTCTGCTAAGCTCCTCCTTCCATTCCCACTCTGCTTTCCTGTTATAACAGGTTTATTTATATTCTACTGTTGACAGACCCCAGCCAGATAAAAGAAGCTAACAGGGTACAACTTTTCCCCATCATCTGCATTCCCCATGTTACAATCACTGAAGTTTTAGAAAAGTTGCATTTAGAGTTATCTCCAGTCAAAACTTCTAGAGGGGAAAAAAAAATCACCACTTGCCTTTCCCACTTGTAAAATGTGTACAGAGGTAGAGTGAATATTCCACTGCTAATCCTCAGCATTTCCATATCAATCAGCTCTGCTCAGAACTACAATATTCTCTGAAGCTGATGCCTACAACTTTCTATTACTGATCCTCACATTTTGAAACCTTCCAGGATAAAAGGAAGAACAGCTTCCTAGAACTGCTTATGTCTAATTAGTTGAAAAGAAGTTCATGAAACCTGAAATTTGCTTTGGCTGTGACAACAGAAAAGCAGTTCCTTGGTGAAAACAGAGCAAACCTAGAGAATTTTGTGATAAAACTAGAAACAGGTAAGCCAGAAAAGGAAGGGTTTAGTTTTCTTCATGAAAATGTGGATCTGGGGTGTTTCCCTTTATTCCCACTGATTGGTTGGATGAATATATACCTTACTTATCCCAAGCCTGTTAAATCTGTGCAAGTGCCCAAGGGAAACAGAACTCCTATTCCTTGATGCAGGAGTTACCAGAACTTAGATCCAGTTTTGCAGTTGTCCAAAATGCTCCACTGGTCTCAAGCTGGTGTCTCCATGTTGTTCTCTCTCACATGTTCTCACCTCTTCCTCTTTTCTGACTGGAAGGAAAAAACCGTGTGTCCTTTGTTTTGATTTCCTTCTTAAATGTTATCACAGAGGGGTTATCAGCCTTTCTAATCAGCCCAGTTTTGGCCAGCAGCATGTCCATCTCCAGAGCCATCAGGCATTGGCTCTGCTGGACATGGTGGAAGATTCCAGGAGTTTCTCACAGAAGCCACCTGTGTGGCTCCCTCACTGCCAAAACCCAGGCTATGGCAAATCAATACAGCATCCTGTATCTCTGATGACTACTGAAGGAGCAAGAAACACTGTGGGTGGTATTCCTTAGCCAAAGCCCAATGGAGCAGAGGGCAAGGTCCAACCACAAATCACTGGGCAGATCTTTTTGCTCTGCAAAGTCCTAAGGCAGGGTGTGCTCTCTGCTCTGTCCAGGGCAGTGAGGACACCAAACTGCACCATCTGAACCACATGGTATCAGAGGTAGAAAGCAGAACAGCTCAGATGTGTCTAATCTCCTTAACAGGACTTTTGGATATGTAAATCCACAGACCTCCTTTGAACTCAATCAATGCTTATTGATATAAGCAATAGAGCCAAGCTCTTCTCTCTCTAGGAGAAAACCCTTTTCCCTCAAGGGACACTAGTTTTACAAATGTTTACATGCCTAAGTTATTGTGACAGAGGTTTTGTAAACTGTGAACAAAAGCTGATTTACTCAATCGTCGTGCCCCTATTGACCTTATTGAAATATCCTCCTGGTGAAAATCAATTTTTCATTTTTAAACCAGAATGCTTAAATATCATCCACATTGATTTAAACCTATCTCAAACTGCAGTGGTGTTACACTTAGGAAAAAATATGAGGCAGATATTATCCCTTTATGCAGGAAGCATTCTGCACTGTGGAAGCATTTTTGACTGGGCAGGTTTTCCCATTGAAGCACTTCTCCTCAGGAAGGCAACCCAAATATTTGCTGGATAGCATATGTATTGTCCTAGGGGATATTTAGCTTCAAAATGATGCCTTGCCATCTCTCTTGGGTAATAATTACAGTTATGGTAAGATGCACGTGGTTAAAAAAGAATTGTCTTTAATACCTAGCTGAGGGTTTTTTAAATTTATTTAAAGCTATTTGTTATGTTTTTAAATGATACACCAAATGCTCCAGCATCCATACTTTGCACCACATCAAGCAGGAAGTCACTGTGCTGAAGCATAGTAAAGTAGTGAGAAAGAAATCTAGAGATTTCCACTTTAGGGCAAAAAAAAAATTAAAAATCTCTACTGGCATGCATTTTCTTTCTCCTCTTTCATTTAAGGATTTTTACATGGTTGATTACTATCTTACTGACTGCATGTGTTCACATCAAATAGGAAAAAAAACAACCCTCCACCCAAATCTAAAAGGGAAGATTCCTTTGTCCCTTGCTAATGGGATGAATATGTAAAATCCACATGGACCAACTGCATTCCCACATTCCTGCAGCTTTATTGGCTTGTCAGCTGAGAGCCAGGCAAAAGCTCTCAGCCAAGGAGCCTGCTGATGAGTACCTTGGAGATATTACAAGTGAAAATGAAAAAAAAATCTTGTCTTTATTCATTTCTAGTTAAATATGCAATATCTTATCTATTGCAGGTAGCAGGGGAGGAACGACTGGCTCCCCGGGATAAAAACTTCTTCCATATTATTAAGTATCCAGGAAAGGAAGTGTTTTCTCAGTTAATCACACAGCTATCTGTTGCTACAGAAAGGCTGGCTGCTTGTCTAAATACAAGGATATTAAAAGCAGGGATCACAGTGTAAAATGTGTTTGAGAATAAGGGGAATACATCTGAGGGAGGAGTGTATGTATCATCACATAAAAAATACTGGAAAATAAAAGCAATAAAGTTGGCAAAGCTGCTGCCTTGGTTTTACCACTTTGGAGCCATCATCAGTCAAAAGTCAATTGAAGGAAAACTATGGTAATTGTTCACCTCAAGATTCCCTGGATTTGCTTACTCTGGCCTTGGCAAGAGAACATTCCCACCATGTCCATGTAACAACAGCAGTGTTGGGTATTCCCAGCTCTGAAAAAACCAATGGCTGATTGATAATAACCCTTAGATGAGGCAATCAGGAGAGCTGCTCTCTGCCAGAAAACAGCATCTTTTGTTCACCCTCCAAAACCTAGAACAGACCTGCCAATTCATGAGAATCCCCTCTTTAGCCAGTTCTTTGCCTTACTATGTCAGCATCTCCCTCACTTCCCCCACTGGAAGTGGAAAATTAATTTTTAACACATACACTTATTAAATCATTATTAAAAACTACTGCTGAACTACTATTTGAGGCATCTTTTACATGGCTCTCTTTGAAAAAAAATCCAAAAAAACCCCCCCAAAAGTCAAATTTAACAGCTGACCAAAATAATACAGAAGAATCTAAGGATCTTTGACCCACTTCAGTCTGAGGGAATTAACTAACTAACATTTACTAACCTCCCTGTTCTCTGATTTTGTGTAATTGAAGACCCAGCTATGAAATAAAAGGATTAATAGAAGCTGGTGTTAACAGACTTTGTAGCCACTGTGGGCAAAGAAATATTATCAATCCCCCAAGCAAACTGCAGTTATCACTCAGCCAGGTACTTAGAGTGAGGTGTTTCAGAATTTCTGCAAAACCATTTGGAATGCCAGAAAAAAAAAATTAAGCAAAACTGTGCTTTCTCTTAATTCCTACGAGACCTTTATGTTCCTGTATTTAAGAATCCATTAACAGTACAAAGGAAATAGGAAAATAAGTATTTTGACAGTAAGAAAGCGTTGTGAAAGACATGTTCTCCATACAGTCAGCAGAAAATCTCTTAAGTGAACAGAAGCCTTATTCTGCAAGCCACTGATGTCCCTCTCTCCATTTCAGGTCCTCATGTTTTTCCTGCATGGAGCTTTCCCCAGATTTCCCAGCTGCACCAGACTAATGGCTCTCATGAGACCCAGCACAGGCCAGCTCTGATTTTTTATGATACAACCAAACCCTCATTAATAAAGCCAGTAAAAAGGAAGACACTGTGCACTCTTCAAGTATCCATCTCTTCAAGGCAATTCTGTTTTAGGAGATTAATATGCAATCTGCTTTTTTAATTTTTTTTAAAGGAAGCAATATTTACTTAAGAAAAATAATAGCACTTCCAAGGCCATTTAAGTTTATCACACCAATGTGATGCTAATTTCTCTTAATGAAAACAAATTGCTTGTACAAAGGATCAGTCTTGTGGGCCTGATTCTGACTCTGCACTGCTTTATTCCAGCAGCTGCACCTAATGGGGTCTCTACTGACTTACACCCAGGATAAGCTTCTTTCCACTCACAGCAAGCACAGGGCATGTGGTGTTGCTGGAGCCCAAGTGATTTGGAATACAGCTGAGAGTCCTCTCAGAGTCTTCCAGGGTTTTTTTGAACTTTAATATCATGCTGCTTCTGCTCACATGAGACAGAAAATGAAAGCACAGTGTACTTGTGCAGCGTAACTAAGCAACAAGGCACAGCAGGGAGACCCAGTTATCTGGTGCTAATCATACCCCAGGGATGTGAAGCTCATGAATTAAGGGCCATTTTAACATTTATCATATTTCTCTTAATTTAAAGGTAAAAAAAAAAAAAATATTTCTATAAGCTGCTTTGATCCCTGGAAAACGTCTCCTGACATTAAATCCACTCCATCTGGCTCTCAGAGATTACTATACCACATAGTTGCCACTCAAAACACTCAGTCCAGAGCACTGGGTGGTCCTCATCACTGACCCACTGCAAACATCCTAGTCCAGAGTCACCTCCTCCCAGACCTGGTCTCTGCACATCATTTCTGAAAGTCCACAAGTCCAGGGCCAGCCCCAGAGCTCCTGGTGCTGGGGTGTAGCTGCTTTCATGCCTGCAAGGATTCCAAGTTTAAATGTCTCCAAGCAGTGAATGGAATTAATTAAAGTGCCAATATGTAATTTATGACAGTCTGCTAAAAAAGCTGCATTTCGGCTCTGTTGGAGATGGGATGGCAGGTCTCTCCACCACCAAAGTAGAGCAAACAGAAACATGCACAAGAGAGTGCAAATGTAGCCTGGGCTCCTTTTGGCTCAGTACAAATAGTGCCATCCTATCTTCTTATCACAAATGCTGCGAAGATTCAAACACTTGAAAGCAAAAAAATTCAAGACAACAAGTCATCCCAGTAAGGTGGCATGAACCAGCACAGAGACAAGGCCAGTGCTGTGTGTAAGATCAGTGATCAAGGCTCTTCAGTGGCTGGACACAAGCTGCAGCAGATGGCAGCTCTATGGAATGCAAGTTTAATCTTTGAGCTCAGATATTAGAGACAGGACTGCCTACTGTTGGGCACAGGCCTACACATGCAGCCAAAAGGTTTGTTGCACAAGCAATGCCAGAAGGCAATTATCACAATTAGGTCATCTTTTTGACCCATTTTAAATGGACTTATAGCAGGGGTTATTATCAGCTTGTATCTTGTTCCAGCAATGATCTAGATCCTCCTGCACACGAAGGATTCAGCACAAGCTGTGCAAGCACAGAGATAATTTTTGTCTAATTTGTTGTAGTGCTGAGGTAAGGAAGAGGAACAGGCCACTGCAGGTAAGAAACAAAGGCACAACTCCAGACCCAGGGGTGACCAAGGCTCACAAATCCATGGCAGAGCTGTCTGCAAGGGCTCTTTGCTTTCATGACTGTGTAAGTAATGCTAATATCAGCAGCTCATGGCTGCTACTTCATCTCCTTGCACAATTTCTTATGGCATGTGGAATAAGGCAAGGGAATAGAGCAGTGCATAATTACCCTCCTCAATTCTAACAATGCCCTCCTGGGCAAGAGCTGAATCCCACTGTTGGGAGGTTGGATTTTTCTCTAGCACTGGATACCCTGGAAGTGAAGAGCCCCAAGAGCAGAAAACTGAGCTCATTTGAACCAAGAGGGAAAATGAGCTGCTGCACTCAGAACCTGCTAAAAAAAAAACCAAACCAAAACAACAACAACAACAAAAAACACCAAAAAAAATTTCCCAAAAATCACAAAAAATCCCCAAACAAACAAACAAACAAACCCACAAAACAAAACAAACAAACAAACAAACAACCCCAAACAAACAAAAAAACCACAAACAAACAAAAAAAAATCCCCAAACACCCAAACAAAACACTTTCACATTTCCCAGAGGAACCAGGAGAATGGATATTGTGCTCCTGCAGTGCTCCATGCACAAGTGACCAGGAGAGGTTTGTCAACACCATCTCTGCTTCCAGCTCTCTCTGTCCAGCACACTACAGCTCCTACTCATCACCACAGGGTGCTCCAAAAAAGGGTTAATACTTTCTGGAGCCTCAGGATGAAAAGTTCAATGCTCCTTTACCATTTCTGCACACAGGGATGTTGGTGGGCCCCTCCTTTAGGTTGATAATGCAGTAAAACTTTCTAATGCATTGACTGCCATTAAATCAGGCTGAATGGAGGATCAGCCAGTAAATCAAGAGGAAGATCTTGTTAGTGCCTTGGTATGGTCTTTGGTTCTTTTAGATTATGCAATTCCACTTCGTGGATACACAAATTGCAGAGTGTGAATCATTAATATCCAATTTGGGGAAGCTACTGGAATGTAACTGCTGAGTAGGCAAATGAAAATATAAAGCTATCAGCAATATACTAATTCTGTAGTGCTTCACACAGAATGAGCAGCAGCAGTTTATAGATACAAAACTCCCTTGCCTAGAGGGCCCAGACTTCCTTTTGCCTAGATTAATTCCTAAGAAAAGCTTAATACTATTTGGCACTTTTCAGATTAAACTAATTTGCTTATTTGGAAGACTGAAGACAGTTTCCTTGTAGTGGCAAGTGAAAAGACAGCCTGAGGAACTGAGGTACCAAGTGCACCACTTTGCATTTCTCTTGAGAGCACTGTCACTTAAAGGCCACTGTTCACTATCTCAGATACCATTCATGTTTTGCAAGGTAAAGAAAAGACATAACAGGATACACAGAAAAAAAAAAAAAAATCCCTTCTCCTACTTTATGAGCCATTGTTCCTGGATATTATTGGTCTTCTGCCAGCATAAATGTAGCAGAGATTATTTTTTGGCTGAGATTGATCCAATATGAACAGGTATCTCTGCATAGTCAGAGAACAGCCAGAGATGCTGAGAGAAGCCTTGCTTTGATTACATTTCATGGATCTGTACAAGAGATAGGTCAGGCAATGTCTTACTGAACAAGAACATTAAAGATTCTCCAAGGAAATATGAACTGAAATGCAATTGGGCCTTTTGCTTTTAATATCCTAGTGTTTGCTATCTGTTATTTGATGTCCTGAATTTTTATTTAAACCGTGTTTGACAAACGGAACTTGGCGGAAGAAAAATTGGAAGTTAAAATGAACACAACCTCTCATAGAAGTCTCATCTGTATGTCTTCATCTGCAGTGATCTTATGCTGTGGTTCACAAACCTGAGATTGTCATTAAAAAGGCATCAAATGTAATAGTCAACCTTAAAAGAAAATTTTGCTTAAAAAATTTTCCTGACATTCTGGGAGGAATCATTATCCTGTTTTACTCTTCATCTAAAACCATTGCAGAAGGCAGCTGTTTCTTTCTAAATTTTTACCATGCTGCACTTGAAGGATATTTCAGGAGCACTTTTTGAGGGTTTACAAGCACTTTCTAAACACAGATACTTTTATCTACAGAGTAAGAAGCACGGCTTTAACATCCCCCAGTTCACCTCCACATCTCACACAAATGAGCCTGGATGTTTTTGTGGTAAGGTTTCTTTGGGACACATTTACTTCTTTCAGCACCTTTTGAGAAAGTTATTTTCTTATGTAAAAGGTGCCTGGGAAGTCTTGCACAAGGTTTGGAGCCATCCTCCCCATCTCTGAGCACAGCATCACTGCTTTCTTCTAGGTTCTTGCTTCAGCAAAATGCAACTCAGCTTCATCCGAAATTAATACTTGGGTGCTTCATACTTCACTGCAAATTACCAGAGTCCTGGTAACATGGTGGTTTTCACCTGAGATGGTGATTTTAGCAGAGCTGGGCTGCCATCCCAAAAACTGTTTTTCATGCAGTTGTTACCATTACCCATCACACAGTAAAACAAGAAATAATCCTGCTCTGGCACGTAAGAATTTCAGTTTGGAAAAGCCTCAGTAGCAGCTGTTTAGCAATAGTGTTAATGGCCCTCAAAATACGTATCGATATTGAACTGTGGAAGGCCAACAGAAGTCAGCAATTCTGTATCATGAGATTAATGCCCCCTCTGAAAAGAGCTGCACATTTTTCTTGCTTCACCTATTGTCTGTCTTTTATATTGGCTTAAAAAATAAGAAACCCACACATTACTTTGAAGGAAAGTAAAGCTGTAAAGAAATAAGAAAACCAGCTATTACTTTTTCTGTGTGTGCATGAAATGGAATCTAACTTACAAAACCATGCACGGGAGATGACCTTGTTTGTCTTATTCATTTCTCCAACTTTGTTTCACTTAAGGAGTATGAAAATCAAATTCTTTTTGCCTGGTAACAAATAAACCCTGCGAGGGCTGTGTGTGTCAGGGGAAATTGATAGTGGACTGAGTGAATTTCCCTAGTGGAACAGCACATCAATGACTCATTCGAGTTGTCACCTGAGACCCCTAAAAGTCAGTCCAGTGTCAAACATTCTCACCCCTTCTCCTCAAGTGAGCTTGTTTAAGGTTAGGTCCTCATTACCCTTCCATTAACTTCAGGCTGACATAATAATCCAGTCAGTAACACTAGAGGTCCATCAATAGCTCAGACATCACCCTCATTTGGGCTTGCCCTTTTAGTGCAAGTCCTTATTTTAAAAGGAAATAACATCCTTTCATCAAGTCTTTTCATCACTATTACTAACACCAGCCAGATATGAGCAAAGTTATATGTGAAAAAAAAAGAGCAAAAAAGTGATGTAGAAAAAAAAAAAATAGTGTACTCCATTTGGCCAAGAGATCTCAAATCAGCCCCTGTGCAGAGCAGACTGTTTGCAGATTTAAATCCTATTGCACTCCATGAAACCAGCTACAGATTTTAGCAGCATCCTTGTCAGTGGGCTTTAGAGGTTCAGATGAGATCTGTGTTTCCCAAAGCTGCCAGGATTTGAATCAGCAATGAACACAAACTCCAGCCTCAGAGATTTACATCTCATGATGAGATGGCAGAGTGTGATCTCCAGGCTGAGCCCTCGTGCACCCCTCAAGCCCAGTTTTGCCTTCAGGAAGGCACTGAGAGCTGTGGAAGCAGAGTGTGAGGCCCTGGAGCTGTGGGAATTACACACACTGGGCTGTGCTTGGCTCATCCTGGAGCTGTGCAGTGGGAGGAAGCTCTGTGGGCATATCTCATTTTCTTTGGTGATTGTTCTTCCCCCTTGTCCACAGTTTGCCATACACAAGAGTTTCTGCTCCCTGAGGCAGAACCTTGTCTCTGTGACCCTGCCAGTAAAATGAGCTGCTTTCATCCCCAGATGACCATGCCCACCCAATGACACAACCAGGGACATCATCTTCATAAAAAAGCAGCAGAGACCTTAGTCCAGTCAGGGGAGAAAGTTATAACATATAAACTAAGTTTTCTTTTAGGAATAACCTCTAATTGCTCAAATACCCCAAAAAGCTCACCCTACTACTTTCATTTCCTATTCACCCACTGTGCCTGCCAGCCAGAGCCAAGAACACACACTCACTACTTAATCTACTACTTGTGATCTGAGAACAACAGCTACACTTTCCATCTGCCTATTTATGTAGTCAAGCAGCTTTTTGATTATTCTCAGTTATTCCCCTGCTCTAGGAACTCAGGGACACTTTTGGTTGTGCTCCCAGCCCAAAAGAACCACCTAGATTATGGAAAGGCATTATTAGCATGCTCTGAAACCCAGACTCTTGGAGTCATACATCAACCACAATAAAGCTTCTTTGCTTTTCAGTTTTCTGCCACAATGACTTTAATACTCTTTTGACACTCTGATGGAATAGATACTTGCCAGAGTGTTGGCACTGGAGATGGATCCAGCCTCCCACGTGAATTGTGGGGAGGAGGGGGAGGCTTTGTAGGAAGAGGAAGGCTTCAAAGTATGTCAAGCACTGTTGGACCAATGTACCTGCTGGTGCACTAGGGAAGCCTAAAATCAGCTACTTCAATCCCCCTTCTGCTGTTGGAGCATTTTAAGATAAATCCTTCTGATGAGCTCTGAGGGTAATGCTACAGAGCACTGCAAACTAATTTTCTGTGCTGTTTCTGCAGTCCTTGTAATAAATGATGAATTATCAGTCAGCCCAGGAAGAGCCATTCCAATGGCAATCCCATATTCAGCCACTGAATCCAAGCCCAGTGTTACCCTTCCTTTCACCTGTAAAGGCACATGCAGGGAACACTGTGGAAGGCTGCAGGTAAGCCTCAGGTATCTTCATCTTGGTTATTGTGAGATTCCAGGGCTGCCCCCCAAGAAGAGCATAATGCAGGATGTGTGTACTGTACACATGCACAGCATCTAATTATAGTAGCACTTCTCTCATTAATGCTTTCTGACCCTGTAGGTTATTTTTTTCCCTGGGATTCTGCTTACAAATTCCCTTCCTCCTTGCCACTGTCCTCTTACGAGCTGAGAAAAGCTCCTGCTGTGTTCAGAATGCTAATAATTGCCTGAGTTATCAATCAAAACAGATGGAGACAAAAGTAATCAGCATCATCAGAATCTCTCTGTGATACAGCAAGGAGGCATTCTGAACTCTGCCTGAATGAATGGGCCAAGCTAAGAGCGAGGTAGTGCCTGAGAATTACACTAATGTGATGTGGCATTTGCTTAAAGCCAAGTCCTTCTGTTAATGAGTTTCTGAGTTCTCACAGCAAAGTCACAGCTATTGTTCAAGGTTCAGAAAATCTGCAGTTGGCAGGTCAGAATAATAGCAAACGTGAAAAGAAACAACAGGGAAATGCCAGGGAAAAGGAAATCAGAGGAAGTGAATGATGACTTTCCAAGGGTTTTGAATTGAAAAGACCACAGGAGTGTGTCTCTGCAGACGTATCTCAAGTGAGCTGACTCAGTCTTCTGGACCAACACTTCACTTCAAAGATGTCATCTGTCCCCATGCCTTGGTGCTTAGCTGGATCAGGCAGCACTTTGCAGCAATTCATTTCCGTGTGCAGCAAGGGGAGACTCACACCCTCCAACATCAGTCATTTACCCAAGCCATGTTTTATCAGGAGCCATCAGTCATTTGGAGAGCATCACCTCAATTTGGGCACTGCAAAGATCTTCAGGAGTCAGACTTCCAAAGCATCAAACAAATGAAAATATTTATTTACCTGTTCATTGACTTCCTTAAACGTTGTGTTTTGTTGTCTCAGGTTACACTGTACTAATCTCTTTCTAATGTACCAATTTCTCTGTCTCATTAGAGGCACAGTTGCACTCATGTTAGTGGATTTAAAAATAAAACAAAACAGTTAGTTTGGGTCTGTGTTATCTTAGTTCAGTAGAAATGGCTGTCAAAAACACAGCACTCCCAGGCTGTAAAAAGCTTTATCAATCCCTGAGCTGCCCTGCAGCCTCTCCCCAGTGTCCAGGCTGGCCACAGTGGACTGGGGACTGTCCCACAGCCTGCAGAGCCTCCCAGGCTCCAAACCCAGGGTCTCCTGTGGCAGGAATGGGGAGGGGAGAGCAGAAATTGCCCATCTCAGTCCACCTGTTGCTGCCACCAGCTGCTGCCTCAGTATCATTTGACAATAGGCTGACAGCTCTTTACTTGCTAAACGTGTAAAATGGATTTAAAAGCCATTTTTGGTATTCATACACACCTTCCCTCTCGACTTAAACTGAAGCATATAACTAAGGAAAGGATCCTTGCACACTCTCTAGCATCTCCAAACAGCTTAAGGATTTAGCCAGACACTGTCAAGGTATCTGAAATCCTCTTCCATTCACATAACACCTATTGCTGAGGAGTTATTTTCAGTACAAATTTTCAACTTTTTTCCCCTCTTTGGATTATTTATATGCTTTGATTAGTCCAAGATCACTCCCTCTGATATAATGGCACCATAGAGAGAGGGGGAAAAAAGAAAAACAAGAGTAATTTAACGTGTGTGCACTTGCAAGTGAACAATACACACAAATAAAAGCAAAGAAACATTGCTGTGAGTAGGCACAGAATTTAGATACACATTCAGAGAAGAATAGTGGAGAAATTTATACTGGATGTGTTCTGCTTTAGCCATGACTTGGAACCATCGGGTTAATTTGCTTAATTTGTGGTTTCCAGTTCTCTGCTCTGACTGTTGGAAGGGGTCCAGGTCCAGCAGCCATGGCCCCCCACCAAGCATTTCAGATTTGGCTGCCTTGCAGAACATGACAGATGACTCCATTTTGCAAGGCAATGCTGAAGAAATGTCTTTATAGACCCTGAAACATCCTTAGTACTAGGGCTTGCCTTCAGCCAAGTAAGTTAAGCTCCTTCTAATTATACATCTCTACATTTATTAATCTCCTCTCCTGTAATGAAAGAAGGACTAGGAAACAGCCTTTCACTTTTAAGGAAAACCTGGGTTTTATATTATATTAGGTAGATTATTAATTCCATTAATTATTCACACAGCACTTTAAAGACAAAGATAGAAGAACTCCAGGAAGTTTGGAATTATAAGGTGCAATATAAAGGTGAAACCAGTTCCATTCAGTTTGGCATTTACCAAATACTTCTGTCAAAAATAAGTGCTAGAGGCACCCATCCCATCAAAATAAAGGCTGCCCCAAAGTCATGCCAATGCACATCTTCATTCAATCATTCCATTTGGGACTGGCTCACCTAAGGGAGGGTGCAAAGGGAATTGTGGCCCTTTTGTATGTCCAAGGCCACCAACCAAATTGTGCAGGAGAAGCCTGAAGAGCTCCCTGAATCCCCCTTGACAAAAAAATCCTGTTGTTGTTTTCAACATGCAGAGTCTTGGGCAGCTCAGGGATTTGTGATTGTCACCAAAGGCACTCATGGAAAACAAACAGAGTGGTCCTTTTCTCAGCAAAGTTAACTGAACGAAGCAAAATATGAAAAAAACCCAAATGAAAACTCCCTAAAAGTTTACAGTTCACATTTAGGACTAAACCAGATTTTATTTTTGAAGTAGTTCAGAGTGAGATAGTAAAGAATCATTTTGTGACTTAGTTTCTCAAGCTGGGCTTCAGACATTTATGCATTTTTAGTACCCAAATCATTAATTTTTAATATATCCAAGTCAGTGTGTAACTTTTAGATAATTTCAAGTCTAAACTACAAGTCTAATTAGATCTACAGCATTTAAACTCTAAGTCTCAGATTTTGACTATCAAGTACAATCTTCAAAGTGCTATTCCCATATCTCATTCAGTGGATAGATTAAAAAAGAATTTGCAAGAGTTCTTCAGCTTCAAATTACTTGGGCAATGTCTGGACTAACAGGAAAAAAAAGGCAAAATTTGTCAGACTAATGAGTCATTGTGAATAATTCCCCTAATTCTGTCGGAAGTGGAGTGGCCAAAAAAAACCCCAAACTCTCAAGCAAGATGCAGAAAGCTTATGGACTGCCCAAATTGTGCTCTGATGTGTGACACTGTTTATCTGACAGTTTTCATGGACACTAAATGAATTTAGAGGTGGAAAGGAAAAAAGAAATGAGGCGACTTCTAACAAGTTTTAGAAGTGAAAAAGAAGAGGATAAACAGCTCTGTGTGTGTGTAAAAAATACTTATGTTACTTCAAAATTAACATTGCCAAAAAGAGCTCAAAACTAAAAATTTCTTCCTGATAGATTTTGAATATGAGAATAAACTATTCACAACATTTTTGATTCACACTCTGAAGTTGAAGAACATGTGCATTCATCCTATGTTGCTTCGTGTATCTGTCTCTCAGGTCAGCTCAGCGTCAGCTGGGCCACCCTGCTAGCTGTGATACGCCCAACAGTACCTTCGCGTGGGTTTTTGGCTCCGCAGCCCCTTTGCCTTAGCTGTCTCGGCCGTGGTTCGAAAGAGGGGACACTCCAGGCTCAGGGAGAAAGGTTTTATTCGGGTAACTCAGGGGCAGCCCCTGGTTCCAGGCCTGTGCCTCTGGGGAGTGACCCCGGGCCTCGGTTACAGGGGGTTTTTGTTCCCCCAAAATCTCAGGGGTGGACACAAGTTACAGAGACCAATCACACAAAGCCAGGTGGGTAAGGTCAAAATGCAATACACAACATTAACAAATCAGGTGGATTTGGGATGTGGCCCTGTGAGACTCACCAATCCCTGTCAGACACCTCTCCTGAAGGTCTGGGGTCTGGGGGATGGTGGACATGTGGGGGAGAAGTACAATGGGATGGGGGAAAACACAATAGGACGATCGAAACCCAGGGCAGAGGATTAGAGTTGTCTTGGCAACTCTTATCAACCTCTGATAAGCACAATCCAAGACAGGAACTTTACCAGGCTAGGGTTAAAGTCCAAATCACATCAAACCTACAACTAAGAAACTTATGATACCATTCCAGCACCCCCACAATCCTATTTTCTATCATCTACCTAATTTCCCAGCTAGGTTAGAAAACAGACTATATTGAACGAGATGTGTTCATTGGAGTGTTTTAAAGCAGAATTTTGACTCACATAGATCCTCCCAGGCTGTGCTTCCAAGGAAAAGATGTTTTCCTATTTGGACACTGAGTGAGAGTCCTGAGGCCACATGAAATGTGCCAGTAGTTGACATTCAATTCACTATTAACATCCATAGCTCAGCCTAACACAAAATGCTAAGCACAATATAACAATTAAAAGTCTAGGAACTACAAAACATCATTAAACCAGATCAAGCATTAAATTCCCAACTTTTCTGCTTTTATTTTTATGTTACTTCCCTTCAAAGTTGAAAAGTGTGGTGGCTCTTTGAAGTCCAAACAGTCGGTATTAAAAAAAAAAAAAAAAATTCTCTGCTTCCTTTTCTAATTGCTTTTTCTGTTCATGAAAAGTCAATTAAAAATCCCACAGATCACGTTTCCAGCATTTCCAGCTTATCTGGCCAGCCCAGGGAAACTGTTTGGATATTGTGTCACTCTCTTTTATTATTTGCCTGCCACCCATTGTTCAAAACAAAAAGTCAAGTAAACCCAAAAAATGCAAAGAAGGAACAACCACGGCTCAATCAATCTTTCTGTCCTTGTCATTCCACCTCAGCTTTTGTGTATCATTAAATCTTCCACACTTTTAACATGTAGGGTCACTATTACAGAACAACTGTATAAACTAAAATATAACTAAAATAAAAGCATTACAACAGGTATTCCCTCTGAGTTTTATTTTTTTTTTTCTAATGTAAAGCTACAAATTTTGGAGAACAGAATATTCACCTCAATACTTTCTGATAGTCAAAACAGTATAGTTTTTTTCAAGGCTTTATGTAAAACACCAGCATCTCTATGTATAATTGATGGAAGAATTCACACCTGGATTCTTATATAATTCTATAATTATTTTTTTTCTGGGAGATATATAGTCATGACAAAAACCCACCCAAAACCCACCCTAAACCAACTTGTAAAACCTTGCTTTTATACACAGACAGGACTATTGATTTCATGACCGTTAATTGGTAAAGAAATGTTTTAAGAAGAGGTTAAAGCATTGCTAAAGAACTTCTTTCTGATCAGGCTCTTCCTTCCAGGGGGTTGTGAGCACACAAAGAAAGCTCATAAAACCATTTTTCCACTTTGCTCCCCATTTTAATCAGAACCAACTTGATTGATCCAGATAACAAAATGAGATCAGTCTCTGTCCAAAGGATTTAAGGATCTATGGCTTTGTCTACTATGAAACATTAACTAAACTTTAAAAAGCTTTAAGAAACAAGGCCTAATGAAACAGCTCTTTTGAACATTTCCTTGGTGAAAAAAATACATTCAACATCATCAGCAAACGTACTGAACAAAATAGGTATTTTCAAAATGAAACCTACTGAATTTCTGATTTTAACTTCTTCAAAATTTTACCAATTTCATTGGAAATAAAATAAACACCATGAAATCACAGAAAGAAGTTTTATGCTTCAGGACGAATGAAGTTGGGAGATTTTTTTTTTTCAGTATGAAATATTAAAGCATTTTTCATGTGATTTTCATTTGACAATAATGCATCTATAATTCAAAAAGACACACAATAAATATACTCAGACTCCCGTAGCCTCAAGTGAACTTCAACACTCCCAGAGTATAAGTAAATAAATAAAGAAAACACGACTGAAAGGAGAAGCCAGACAATTCCTTTCCTACCAAAGAAACACCAATGTTTAAAACATTTTTAAGACACAGGAAGCAAAGAGGGACTGGACTCTCTCTGCTTTCAGATGCAATTGAGTTTTAGTGGAAGAAAGGCAGACAAACTTTCCTTTACACACTCAAAATAATAAATTCTTTTAAAAGGAGAGTTTGTGCGTTGTTTTCCATATTAAAAGTGATCTGTTTCAGGAGAGGACTAAGAAACAGCACAAGTACAAACACACACACTACCTTCCACATCTTCCATAGCACTGGAGCAACCCCACATCTTTTGGGAAGACACAGTGGTTTGGGCTCTGTCCTGAGAAGAGCTTTTCCTCAGAGGATGAATGTGCTGCATGGAGCAAAGGGGAGGCTGAAGCCCCAATGCTGGTGGTTTCAGTCCTGCAAAGGGGAGGCAAGTTTTGCTTCCCCCAGGGTTCCCTCTGACCAGCTCACTCCAGCACAGGTGAGTTCCTTCAATTAAAACAAAGACAATTAAAATGCCCACTCAGGATACGGGCCAATTCCTCCACCACTGAGATCTGCTGCCAGGGCCTGGGCATCTGCTGCCTCTCAGCAGCTCTGCAGCACTGGTGTCAAAACTGAGATGCTGGTGTTGAAGAGGCAAGAATGTGATAATCCATTTGAATTACTGCCTAGAGCTTGTAATTTCTACTCCTGATCTTGCAGAGAAATCCACGACGTTGGACTTCACACCTCAAGGTGTTGCAGGAGGGGCAAATTAATTTTCAGTGGGGGCTTCAGTACTGCACTGACAAGCTGCATTTGCGAGCCAGCCTCTTCTGAGTTGTACATTTTATTGCCTTCTTGTTGTTGTTCTACTCCCACAGACAATCTAGAAAGCAACAGGGGAATTTCCTCCAGCCTCTGCTGTATTTGGAGCTCATGTGTGCTGGAGACATCAGCTGTTAGCTTAGACCACCTAATTTTGTGCTGCATAATGACCTCACAAGCAGAGGGATGGGATCCACTCAGAATTCCTTGTAGTGCCCTTACAGATTTCATTTGTCTGTAAATTCAGGCAAGCAGTGGATGTGGTGATGCCAAAGTGCTCTGTGCCACTGTGGATCTGTGCTGCAATAAACAGCAGAGGTGTCCATTTCTGCCTGCCCAGGCTCACTTGAAAGAGAGAAATCAAGTGTGGGTTTGCCATTATCTCCCCCAGCTCTACCCCAAGTCATTAAAAAAATGTGACTTTTATCCACGAAACAGACACAAAACACAGGTGTGGCAGTTTTGCAGTTTCTAACAAAGCAGTTTTGCTGCCATGCCTTGGAATAGCCTCCCTTGCTTATGAGCATGGCAGAGTAAATAAGCCAGCTGTTTTGATTATGAGTTTTAGTTTCCTACAAAACCCAGTCAGCTGGGCTGGCCAAATCCACTCATCACCTGTCTCTGATGGGCTTTTCCTTTCCTTTGTGGCTTTTCCGTGCCCAGTTACTTCCCCTGGGTTTGCAAAGTGTGGATTCACACAAAAGGTGCACTAATAACTAGTGCAATGCTCTTTTTCAGCTGTTAAAGGGCACTTTCACCTGTATTTTCACCAACATCTGTGACACCACCAAACCCTGTCTTCATTCTGAAGAACAAAGGGGGAGTTTTCTGCTCCTCCCATGCCAGGGGCGGTTTGGCCTCCAAAGTTCTACACTCTCCCTCTCACACAGGCTGAGAAACCACTGCCCTGCAGCTCTGTGTCCCAAACAGGCTGCTTGGACCAGGCAGAGCAGCTGGGATGGGTGCCCAGAGCTCCTGAAAAATGGGGATCCCTTTGTAGGGCAGCTAAATAAATGCCCTCCAGCTGCCCTCACCTCCCTGTGTACATACACAGCACTGATGCTGCAGCACAGGGCAGGCACAGCTGGGCCAGGCTGTGGGATTGACACCTTCACAGGGCTGGGATCTGCTCTCCTGCCCCTCTCCAAGCCATGGGGAACTGCACAAAGCAGTCTGCTCTGGACAGACAGTGCTGTGCTAAGAGATGCAGGTGGCCAACAGAGAAAAGGCTTTGGAGGGGAGGCTGTGCAGTCACATCACTGCCTCATACTCTAGAGGATGTGCCCAGACTTCCTGGAGAAGGAGGACTGCTTCTTTCTGCAGAGAGAATAAAAATCCCTGGGCAATTTTCAAGTCTTAAGACTCTGACCCTGTCCTAGACACACCTGGAAAGTTCACAGTATGCAGGTCTTTTTAAACCTTAGCTCTTCTATGGAAACAATGATCTTTCTCATGGGTGCCACAAACAACCATGGCTTGTGTGATACAACCCTTTTTTTTTTTTTCCAACAGAAGCTGGAGGACATAAATAATTTCAGCCAGTGAACCCCTGCCAAGTAATATCTGGTGTGTTGTTGGCACTAATCCCAAGTGGTTTTTTAACTGGTGGCCTACAGGTGAAAACCTCTGCCTTCCCCTATGCTGAGCTATCCATTTGCTCAGGTTCAATATTTTATGCTCCCCACGGTGTTGGTGTTCATGCAATATTTAATGGGCGTGTGCAGTGCTTTGCAGATCACAGCATATCACGCATTTCTGCAGAAATGATGTAAAAACCGTGACCACAGGAAAGATCTAATGCCCTGCCTTGTAAAATGCATGCTTTTATTGCATGCTAAAATGACCCCTGTGGAATTATAAAACAACATGGCTTAGTGCAGACAGGCTCAGCAGCTCTAGTTTGCATGCAGTGTTTACATCTGAGCCTTGTGGAGTCACTGCACCCAAACTGGCAGGTTTCCACTTGAAATTTGGCTTAAATCTTACAAGAAAGGACATTTAAGGAGGTACAACAACACCCACTGCTTCCTCAGAAGAAAGGGGTTTAGCAATGGGAGTTATGCTGTGGTTACATTTGTATCACAAACCAAAGCTGCAGTTCCCATTCAAATTAGAAGGAATTCAGCAAAAAAATCTCTCCAAAAGCAATTTTATGATGCTGTGATTATTCTTTCATGTTCTTATTCCCTTTGTGATTATGATCATCACTGGCTCCAGGCAGCTGAAAAAGGATTTGTTCAACATCATCTGCTGGAACCACTTTTGGAGGCAAGGCAAGACTTTGATTACCTTTTTTTTCATTTTATTGTACTGAAAAGCATGCTCTTCTATGAAAAGTTGAGATTTTTGCCCAAACTATTTTTTTTCCCAGCCAGACCTTTCAAAATTTTGCATCTGACCAAACCAAATTAGCAGATTTTCCCAGTGAAATTAAAATACAAAAGTCTGTTAGCATGTGCAAAAAGATCCTCTGCAAAATCCCACCTTATTTTTTTTTTTCTGTAGAAACCAAAAAACCCTCATACACATCCTGGATATATTTAATTCCTTTCTATGGGGCACTGTGAAAGAAGATCCTACTGCTTTTCCTGTTCCTATGTGCTTGTTTTTGTATTTCCCTGTTTTTAATTAGCCATAAAAATTACATGTGTTTTTTGTAACAAGAAGAATTTGGTTTTGGCTTCCAGAAAAGACATCAGGACTACCATCATGACTATGAAGTCCAGGGGGTGAGGAATGACAAGGAATAGAAAGGAAAAAATACAACTTCTTTACTGTTCTTCTCAGTAAATCCACTCTTCGTATTTTTCCCCAAATTAACAGAGTAGCTGTAATTGAAATTATTTTTAATTTTCCACCTTGGTTCAGTTACACCAAAAAACTGTTCTCTGTTGAGTACTGACAGGTGCTTGATTCAGTGAAGTAGCACATTGTGGGCAGGAGGGCAAGTAGGGCAGAATGAACTGCACTGCTTCTCTGATCTGAGGGGAGAAAACCCTTTTTTCCAGCAGGTTTTAACCCTCTGTGGGGTAGTATTTTACTTACTGTGCTCTGTGCAGAGAAAATGTCAGGTAACGTTAATTTTCTGTGCTGCTTTATCTGTAGTCAGATTCCCATTTTTCCACTGCAAAGCAGCAAATAAAATGAAAAAACAGTGAACATCTAAACCCTTGGAGTTAGTTAAAAAAACTTGGTGAAAGGAAGGAAGGAAGGAAGGAAGGAAGGAAGGAAGGAAGGAAGGAAGGAAGGAAGGAAGGAAGGAAGGAAGGAAGGAAGGAAGGAAGGAAGGAAGGAAGGAAGGAAGGAATCAAAATCTTCACTTCATCCCAAAAAATCCTGCGACTGCTGGAAAAAAACCCTCAGCAAACAAAACCCCACTGGCTTGAGAGAGTCACAGAAAGGAATGCCCACAGCATGTGTGCTGTAACAAACCAGGGTTTATAGAGCACCGGGACATTTACAGCACACTCAGTGAAAATGTGTACATTGCACTGGGCTGCAGTATTTGCACATAACAGGGGACTAATCTACCTCTTGTAACAGCAAGGGCTAAACACAGAGGAAGATTTTGCCACTCAAAGCAACTGCAGTAGGTAATAACACAGCAGAAGTATGGATGCTGATGCAAATCCTCACTGCAAAAAACTATTTGCAACAGAGAGTGAAGTGCAGAAGAGCTAACAAGGCCATTAAGAGGATGTCATGCTAACCTTCTTCCAATCTTCTCACAAACCTTTCTCAGCCAGCTGTCTTATCCTGGCAAGCACAACCAGAATTCAGCTCCTGCTTTCAGTGTGCTGACATGAGATTTTGGTTTCCTGGAAATACCTTTTTGAGGATCTATGAAGCAAGTAAGGAAATAATGCCCCAGGAGCTTCCCCTGGCCAGCCCTTCAAGCAGCCTGGGCAAGGTGATGGGGGGTGTGAGGAGTCAGACAGTGATGGAGTCCAGGGCATCCCTCTGGGCACTCTGGAAAGTCACAGACCTTGGTAGAGAGGCCTGGGACCCGAAAAAGAGGGTCTGGGGTCTGTGCAGGGGGGTTGGAGACCCTGGCACAGAGCCCAGGGGGACACAGGCTTTGATTTCGGTCCATGGGAAAAACTTCCAACACAGAGAAGAATTGCAAGTCACAAATGTGTGACAGACAATGGTGTAGTTATCACCAGGTAGAAGATTTTGTAGTTTTGGGATTTTTAGAATGTAGGTGCAGGGGAACAAGATGGAGGATTTAGGGTGGAACCCTGGGTTCTTCTTGTTCTCCCTTGGCATCCATTTTCTGCAGTGACGTGGGCACAAGGTGGTTTGAGGGGATTGGGTCAAAGTAGAAATGACTCTTCTAGTCCAGGCACTGGGCATTGGTATGAAATGGTAAATAATAAGTCTGTAGTTATCTGTATAAAGGCAAAGTGACCTCCCACCACGGGGGGAGTCACATTGTGTCTGAGCTGCTGTGAACACCTTGGCTGAACACAGAGAACTGTCAGATAAGAATTAATAAAAAACACGAGAAGCCGAGAAAATCGAGACCTTGAGACTCCTCATCCTTCTCGCGCCAAACTCAGACTCAGACCTAAAGCCTTCAGAGGTCAGAGAGGGAAAAACCCTCCCTTGAACCCACTTGAACCACCAGCCTGATATCTTGGGTCAGAAAGAAAACCTAAAAACCCAAGAAGACAGCAGCTCTGTGTGTTACAGGATAAACACCCTGCAGCTTTGCTGCCAGGGATCCCATCCGTGTTGGGACTGGCAGCAGGGAGAATAAAACAACCCCAAAAAGTTTAGGAGTGTGCCAGTTCCCTTCCACTGACAGCCAGTCCAGTGAGATAATAAACCTTTAATAACTTCTCAGAGAAGCTGTGTCCTCAGACAGCAGGGACCCACAAAAGCATTCCCATAGGATAATGGCTATTTGATGAGTCTTAGCAATGATTCCATTTAATGCTAAATAAAACTTGGGCCTCTGAGGATAAACCATGGTCACACAATTGTGGAGAGTGAGATCTCTTTCCCCTCCCAATAAAGGATCGTGTAATTATTGCAAGCACAAATTAAAATTTAAATAATTGATAATATTATTACTAAAGAGCTATATATAGCAATGTCAGGAGGCCTAGAAAATCTGGCAGTAATTGAATTAAGCGTGTCTAAGGAGCAGAACTAAGCAATCTTCCCACACACATACCCCAAAACCAAACAATGCCTGGCCCAGAGACATCCCCAGCACAGGAAATGGTGCAGGAGAAAACAGAATAATGTTGAATAAGGAATAGAGAACGTGGCCTGAAGCTGTTCAGCAGAAGAGCCACAAGCAGCTCAGCTGTATGAAGTGGAGGTAGTGATTTGTGCTGTGCAAAGCAGTGGAGTTGTTGAGGACTAAAATGAGAGCAAAGGACATTTTATAACATTCAGAGTGGAATGGGAATTTCAGGTATGATTTAAAAGGAGCATAAGAGCACCCAAAGTCCTCTACTGTAGGGCTTTAATACATGAGTAGTCAGGCGGTACTGACAAAAGGCCCACACAGCAGCAAGGTGACATTATGACTAAATCCTTTGGAGGAAGGGAAAGCACAGCAATGGCCAGAGAGAGATCATCAAAAGGATGTTGATAAGTTTGGTAATGAGAGGTCAAACAGCAGCTGTCAAAGCAGAAAAACTCAACATGCCTCCTGTTGTTCCAAAACAGGAAATACTGCTGTGGCAGTACTTGTTGCAGTGCATTTTGAGTTTTCTAAAGTTCTGTATGATTTTTGTCATTGAGTTTCTATAATAGTTCATCCCTACCCTTTCCCTAATCCCTGTCGTTATCCCCTCAATAGCCTCTCCCTCCCCATTGTACCTTCCATTGTATCTTATCAATGGACACACCCTGGTTCTTGATGGCTCTGGCAAAGCCAGGTGGCTCAGCCAAGGCTTCAGGTATCCCCCCACCCCTTTTGCCCCAAAATGGCCATGTCAGTGCCCCCTGTACCTAAATCACTCCCCCTCATTTCCATCAGTAACGCCCCTGTACTTAAGGGGAGGTAAGAGCTCAAATCCTCACTCACACTCACACTTTGGCACCCTGAGCATTTGCCCTGAATAAACACCTTCCTAATTATCACCAAATGTGAGTCCACTCCTTCTTCCAATCAAGATCACGTCTCTGTCTGAAATCTGGACTCAAAAGAAACAACTCATTTATATGGTATCTGAAGAGCAGAGAGAGCTGGGAGACAAGGTCCCAAGAACCATAAGTACTGGCCTAAAGCTGAGAACACTCACTGACCCCCAAAAGCTCTCATGTCTCTCAGAACACTTCTCCCTTGTTCAGGAATTAATTCCCCTGCTTCGTATCCATCCTGTTTTGGAACATCAGGAGTCTGACAGTGAAAGCTTCTTCCCTTGATGCAATGCTCTTTCTCTGTCTGGCATTCATAAGTGATTACATATGGAATGAAAGCTCTTGGGAGTGGGGGGAGGTACAAAAAAAGTCTCTCATTGGTGATCATCTTGAACAATTTACATGGGAACTCAGAGCAGTGCTGCTCAAACCCGAGCTCCTGTCACTATTAAAAAGAATTACTATTTAATGAGCTTCTGTTTTCTTTAATGGTGTGAGATTAAGGCTGCTTGCCATCAGGTGAATACTAATAGATAATTTTTAAGCAAATGAGGCCCTCATTCCCTTAATTTTAATAAATGATGGAATAAAACATGCTTTCTTATTTTCCACTTTGTTAAGCAGAAGCTTCACTGCAGACTCCTTGCTTCAGCAATTGAAAGCATTTGGGCTTACTTTGTACCTTTCCCTTTAAGGTTTTATTTGGAGAAAAAAAAAAAACATGATAAAAATTAAAAAGAAGCATTATGGCAAAACGATTAACTGCACAGAAAGCTCCTTAGAGTTTAAATATTCTGCTGCAGTGTGTGAACTGAGGAAGAACAAGACAGATCAGCCTCTCTCAAAGCAAATGTGAGGCTGACAGGTGAAGCCTGGTGGTGTGGCTTACGAACAAGTTACTGTGAGAAAAGCTGGAGGGGAGATTTCCAGCACATTAGCTGAACCATGGGAGCTGCCTGTGCTCATGCCTCCTCCAGAGGTAAATGTGTAGCTTGCCCCCAGGTGAAAATGGATCTTGCCATTTCCAACACACAGAGAGTCACTGGCTTGAAAGAAGCACCTGAAGGCAAATGATGAGGTAAATCAGCAGAAGCTTAGGGGGGATTTCTCCCAAGGTCTGCTGATGGCAGAAGGTATGAATATACTTGTTTAGAAATCTAATATGTGAAATCTAATAATCTAATGATTATTCTGAAGCAGGGACTAGATTTTAAGCACTGGATGGGTGCAGAGAGGATCTCTGAAAGCCACATAGGAATTACAGCCTAGGGAAGATGGAATCAAGATGAAAAGGGGAATAGAACATACTCAGCTGATGGATTGGACAAAAAAGCCCAAAACTTTGCAGCAGCAGTTTGGGGAATAAGAACAAAGAAAATAGCATTGTAGCAAACAAAAATACAAAGAGAAGAATACAAAAATAGAATACCAAATACAAAAATAGAATACAAAATACAAAAATTTAGAATACAAAAATACAAAAATATTTTCAATTTTTAGAGAGAGAGTTTAGGAGAAAGCATGTTCATTGTCAGGATACACACAGTAGGCCATCTCTTTAAGATTTTACAGAATAAATACCTGCAGCTTCTAGAAGTATCCAATATCAAATTATGTCTAATTGAAGTTTAAATAAAAGGCAGGACACTGGTATTTTTCTACAGTAAAAGAGAGCACTAAGGAAGGTTTAAAAGAGGGCAATTGAGAATTCTCTGTTACCCATCATCAGCTAGAGACACACAACAAGGGCTGGTAGATTTTGACTTGGACTGATTGAATCATACATGTCACAATGGTCATCCTCATTCATCTGCACAGGTATTGTAACTGAAGTTGTATTTGTAGAGGAAAAAAAGAGGGAATGAAAGGCAAAACCTGCTGAAAACTCTGTGAAAGTTTGGATGGGTTAAGCAGTACTTCTGTATTGTGCAATACCCTAAGCACAAATGCAATCAGCTCTTAACACCCTAAGCCTAAATGCCATCTTAGAAATGAGAATTTGTACAACTACAACTAAATTAATGAAAACATATGATGAGGTTTTACAATTTTTGCATGTAATTTCAATTCCCTTTAACTCATTTCTTCCTCATAGTCGCATTATATAATTGCATTATTCCAAAGTCAAAACATAATTATAATTTTTAATCAGTTAAAACACTCAGATTTTTTTTTTTTCAAATGCAACTATTCCAGAAACAATTACATTTTGCTTTAAAAGCAGGAACATTCAGTGCTCTGCTTATTATTGGTGCTCAAGAGTACAACAATCATGTGTTATTCAGGATACTTACTGTCCACATAGGTGCCTGGCAAATTGCTCTGAACATTTTCTAGTGCAATTATGGACAGATTGCTTAAAGGTTGAGCCCAATAAATGGAACAGCGTTCTGACATGGTTTGTACTATTTATAAGAAATTATAAACAGCTTTAAATCCCCTCCATCTAATGGTGTAGAAGGTCTTTAGGCTATGCCATGATTATCAACAGGTAGCTGTGTTTTTCCTTCTATAATAAAGATAAAAGGAACAAGCCATGAATGAATAACTAGAGAACACTTACAATTATTGACATTTTTAATTATACAGCACCAGTTGGTAACTTACAGCCTTTTTAATTACAGGTGTTGTTTTTCTTGTCTAATTCTTCTCTGTATTAGTTCTTTAATTTAGCTGACTGCTAAGCTGCATCTGCTGGCAGGCAAAAGAGGCTGCATGGAGTGGGAAATAGCAGGGGGAATGGACACACACATTTTCTGTGGGACTGCAATCTTAAAACCTTAAAAACACCCCCAATAAAAATCAGCAGCTTTCTGTCCAATTTGCAGATTACAGAAGCCAATAGATCCAACAGAGCCACAGGACTATGGATTTAGCTGGTTGATTTGAGCTTGGCTTGTGTCCACAGGCTTTCCTCTCCTTCAATACTGCACAGGGACAGCCACCACCATTTAGAGGAATTATCACACTCTGCTCTAATGACCCACATTCTAATTTTTAGAGAGAAACCTATTGATTGAATTGCTACTCCAGTGGAAGATGTAATAGAAGACCAGCATGATTTTTCTAGTTGAGATTTTTTTTTTTTTTTTTTTTTTTTTTTTTTTTTTTTTTTTTTTTTTTTTGGTGCACTTGGGATCCATTAGTATTTACTGATGAGACAAAGCCATGTAAATACACAGGGTGTAGTTTCCTCTCAAATTCCATAAGAACTTTGATATGGAAGGCTGCTTGGGTGGTGCTCTGAATGTCTGGCTGAGGTTTTCAAAAAAACCCCAAAACCTTCTACTGAGATAATTCGACAGATCCTTGCCCTGCTCTCTTCAAGTTTAACTGGACACTACAGCAGTTGCCTTTATAAACACAAAAAAATTAGAAGTAGAGTGGTCATTCAGTTTTATGGCACCACAGATAACAATGAATCAGTTCAAGGGGAAGAAGCAGAGAGGAGCATAACACTGCTCAGTCTATATCAGTGCAGTGCAGTGAGACTGCAGCCTCATTTTTACTGACAGAGCCCTTCAGATCCAAACCCAGACCCACACAACCTGAGAGACTGGGACAGAGTTAATTTGACACTTGACTTTTTTATTTTTCCCTACAGTTTTGCATTTTTTCTGAAGGTTCAGAGCTTGTCCTACTTATTTTGCTGCATGTTTCAGAAATCCTTCGTAATTTCTGCAAGCAAAACTTTGCAACAGCTTTTGAAGCTTTCCTTAATTTCCAGAGCTGATCAGGAGGGAAGCTGACCCTGCAGGTATTAACTGGCAATTTGGATTAAAATGCCTCATTTAAAGAAATTACTCTATGGATGAATGGTTACCTTGCAGGAAGACAAAAATAAACTGAAGGGCCATTGAGCTGGCATATGTTTGTGACCTGCAATAGAAGATCCCTGGGAATAATTGCAAAAATAAACCTCCTTTGCAAAAACAGCAGGATGAAAAACAGTAATATCTGTGATTTAATTCCAGGTTACACAGGGACCAGAGTCTTTCCTCCTTACTGGAGAGAGCTGTGAGAGCTTGTGCTCTTATTTTAAATTCACAGACTTCAGGAGGAAGGCTTGAGACCATTTTTACATGAAGATTAAAAGTGAAGCAAAAAAATAATATTATTCAGATGGTTTGATTTTCCTTATTCTAACACAGCTTCCCCTTTGCATTACAAAAGTGATGTACACAATGAGGGAGTGACAATAGCCAGACTATTTTTCAAGTTTACACCTTAAATACACAAGGCACACAAAATGGAAAAGGGAATGCTTCATTTCCATTTTGAAGGATGGTCATACAGGGACTGGAGATTCAGTGATTTGTTCAGAAAGAGCCTGTGCTATAGAGCAGGAAAATACTCCAGAAATCTCACGCTCATCCTCTCTTTCTTGATGATTAATAATACGATCCTGTTAAAAATGTAAAAATTGCTTTTCAAGGGCACCTGCTCAATATCCTGGCTTCCATCTATTTTTAACATGCATGTGAAAGGAAACAGTTTCAGCACTGGAAATGAGGATGAAATCCTCCATCAAGAAAGGCTGGTGGAAAGTAATTACAGAGCTATCTTTTGTTAGGATTGTCAGATCCACACTTGCAGGGTTCATGGGTTGAGGAAAGTCCTGTAATGTCATTTTGGATCTACCTCTTACCTGTTCTGCTCCCCAGAAGCAGCTTCTAAACAAGGGGGGTGCTCAGAGATCCTATTCACATATCTTGGTATGGCATAACCCATGGGTGTGCCATCAAAAAACTGCTGCAAAACATGTTGCAGACATTTCTGCAACAAATGCTTCTCAAAGCAGTAACTTGGCTGTAGGCACACACCTCTTTGCCTTCATTAAAAAAAAAAACCACCAAAAAAACCCACAAAAAACAAAAAAACCTTGCTTCTAACACTTTTTTTTTTTTTTAAACCAATATTTCCCATACCTGCTGAAAAGGTACATAGTAGTTCATTTGGAAGTTCCAATAAGGTGAGGAAAATTTCCCAGGTTTCCCAACACGATTAATCCCTAATGAACCTTCCTGATTAGCTCTCTTTTTGGCAGGTAATTAAGACTTTTAGCAAATTACTCATGTGCTCAGGTTATAGATGTCATTTATTTTCTAAGCCCTTTTTCAAAACTGGCAAAGAATTGTAAAGAGATGCCATGGAGAGGGTGGATGGTGGAGGAGACAGTAGAAGAGAAAAAGGCTGACAGCTTCTGAAGGGAAAGTGCAGGGAGTGTTACACACAGGAAACCAAAACTACTGGGAGACAAATTGTGCTCAGTAGGAGAGAAAGACAAGAGAGAACTCAAAGGCCCATGGGGATTTTTTTCCATCCATGTACATAATCTGTCTTTTTTTAATAATGCATTAATCCATTAAAAAGGGATTTAAGCAAAAGAAATGCCCTTGCTCTTTTTAAAGCAGTTTACACAACTGATTTTTTTTTTTTTCTCTGACCATTTCATTGCTCCGTTTATGGTTCTTTTACCACCTATAAAACTCCAACTTTTTTAATAAAACACTTGAGTTCCAGAAAAAGGGTTTTTATCTCCTTAATGAATAAAATGTCTCTTATCCACTTTACAAAACTCAAAATTAAACCTATAAATGTATTGTGGGTGTTTGATGATGCTTGTCTGCTTTATTAGTCATGTAATACAGCGCTGCAATGTTTTTTCACCTTGGATTTTGAAGTACTCTCCTTGGACCTTAACTGCTTGCTGCTGGGTTTGGGATTGCAGTGCTTCTCCCCCTCCTTCCTGCCTGCCAGACTTCCACCAAGCTGGAATCTTTGGCAGATGGTCTGAGACCAATGTTTTCAGAAGGGAGGTATCATCAAAGCCAGGGGTGTGTCTCACTGAGTTTTGCTGCTGCACCCAACAGCATCACAGAATATTCTGAGCTGGAAGGAATCACAAGAGTCATGGAGCCCTGTTGCAATGTGCATTTTGGGTTTTCTAAAGTTCTGTATGATTTTTTAAATTGTATTTCTGTAATGGTTCATCCCTACCCACACCCCTTTCCCTAATCCCTGTCATTATCTCCTCAATAGCCTCTCCCTCCCCATTGTATGTCTCCTCAATAGTCTCTCCCAGTCTATTGTACCTTCCATTGTACCTTATCTATGGACACATCCTGGTACTTGATGGCTGTGGCAAAGCCAGGTGGCTCAGCCAAGGTTTCAGGTATCTCCACACCCCTTTTGCCCCAAAATGGCCATGTCAATGCCCTCTGTACCTAAATCACTCCCCCTCATCTCCATCAGTAACACCCCTGTATTTAAGGGGAGGGGAGAGCCAAAGACTCACTCATGCACTCACACTCTCACGCTCTGACACCAGGGGCTTTGCCCTAAATAACCACCTTCCTAATTACCACCCAGTGTGAGTCCACTCCTTTTTCCAAGCAAGATCACGTCTCTGTCTGAAATCTGGACCCAAAGAATTAACTCATTTATATGGTATCTGAAGAGCAGAGCTGGCCAGGAGACAAGCTCAGAATGACCATAGCACCCCTCACCTGCTGGGCAGCCTGGTCCAGAACAGACCTGTGGGGGATTGCTCATCCCATGTCCCACTCAGTGAGAAAAAGCCCTGTGTGCTGCTGGAGCCAGACCTAAGCAACAGGGCTCCATTATCATTGGAGTGTTTTGAAAGCCAACCTGACTCCTCTCTCGAGGTCACAAAGAATACACAGCAAGTGCCACCAAATTAATTATTAATTGCTTAGGTAAAAGAATGAAGTCAATTCCATCCTTAACTCTACCAGGATCCCTCAAGATTCTCCATAAAATACTGGTAAGATGGACATCTGATTTTGGAGACTTGATATATTTGCAGAGTCAACCAAAGCGAAATTTAACTGCAAAAATATTGTTTCAATAAGAATTCCATGCAGGGAGATGCAAAAATTGCTAATTTTTTTACTGCCTACATGGAAGAGGTGCTTCTGTGATACAAAACAAGATGTAACATTTTGGTCAATGAGGAAACTGCCAGGAAAACCTAAACTAAGGAAAATGGAGAAGGAGGTTTACTTTGCCAGTGCCTGTAAAACAAGCCAAGCAGTGAAGTATTCTTAAGTTTAGTTTTAGTCTTACCATGCTTTTCATCAAGCTGCCAGAGAAATCCTGAGGTTTTCTTCTCCCTGCTTGATTTACTCCCCTCTGCAGAATCACTGTGTAAACCTCCAGTTTCAGCTGCCTGGGAGACAAAGTCACAGGGCTGAGAAATGGTATATTGCCTCAGAAAGGCAGTGCATCATGAAACAAACGTGTCTAACACCCTGCTGGGGATGTGATTACAGGTTACAAATGTGCACTGATCCTGGGCCAAAGTTTACTGGCAGATACTCTCCCATCTTTCCCTACAGCTGATCCACAGAGTCAGCAGTGCAATGCTATCCATGCACTCCAAAAGAGAAGTGCTCCTTACCAGTAGAAGAAATAACCTCTCCTCACATTAGCTTGAGCACTTCTTCTAATAAAACAAGAAACCAGAAGTGGATTCAGCTGCTTTTACGCTTGCCAAACACCCCACATATAAATCCTGAATGTCCCTTAATACAGCAGGGACACATGCAAATTTATAGTGACCTAATGTCACGGGATAATGATAATAATAACAACAACAGCAAAACCAACAATAATAAACAATCTCCATAAATATTAAGATTAATTCTGTGTTTTTCACAATCATTTTCCTGATCTCGGTCCTCCATTCATCAATGGAAATTTTGGCCAAATGGATTTGATTTGGTAATATTGGAAAAGCATTAATCATTGGGTTAAATGAGGAACAACTGAACTAATTGCAGAGTATGTTTTTAAAGAATTAAAATCATATAAGTAATAATAACCTGTAGCAACAAATATTTGTTTCTGACTAGATTGTGTAGATTTGGTAATTTACCTCCTTGCCAAGTGTTTTTTTATGGTTATTTGAGCTGGAGAGACTCAAGAAAGCATTCAAACTCTTATCCTCATTCTATTCCCATGAACCTGTATTTCATATTTTGAATTAAATCCAAAATTGCCTCCTTGCTGTTGACGGGGTAAAAATTCACTCCAGTCTGTAAAATGCAGCAGCAGTGCTGTGGAGAAAACAAAACAAACCCAAACCCACTCATTTGAACAGATGAGAAATGCAGCCTGACAGAGTTTCTGTAGTTTTATTTGAGAAGAATTAAAAATAAGGGCATTTCTATAATAGTCACAGACATTCCTGACCATTGGCTGAACAGAAAACACCAGGTAGCATTCAAGAAAGGGAGCACTTTACCTACCACCCCCAATTCAGCTCAGAGCTGCTGCATGGCAAGAGTTTCATTACCTCAGTTCATCACTGAAAGCACAGGAATTTCTCCCAGACATTACCACTGGGGAAGGCATTAAGCTTCCAACCATATTTTGGCACAATTTGTCATGAAAAAATACCAAAGCTTTCCTTTGTAGAGTGGCTATTTTATCATTGTGATTGGGCCCAGAATTCCTGGGGAGGAGGGGGAAGGGATTCTGCCCTTTTATTAGCTCCAGATCAGTCACTTGTGATGGTGACAGCCACACCACCACCAGAGCTGTGTCTGCTGCTGAAAAGAGCTATGACTCCTTTCCCTCCTCTTTCTCCCTCCCCAGAGATAATTTTCAGAGCAGGCAGTGATGTGAATAAGGTGAATGGACAGACATTTTATGGGTGATTTGTCATAGTTATGCCAAAGCAAGGAAACATCCATCTGCAGTTAAAGAAAGGTAAGAACTTTGGGAAGAAGCTCTAACACTTTTCCCCCTATTTGCTGCATTCATTCTACCTTTCCAGAACAGGATTTAAAAAACATAAATATTCTTGAGCTGTTTGAAAACTCCTTACCTCCAGGCAATAGATTTATTCCTACTAGTGCTAAATTGAAAGAAAAAAATAAAAAGAAATTTCTATTTTTTGAAGCAAGGACCACCTCTTGGAAGATAGTAAGCACAGCCATTAACATCACAAATTACTGTAAATTGAGTCCTAGCTGTAATTTTCATTTCATTTCATTCTTTCCTGATAGACAGGAGCTTGAATTTGATTACATTTGATGTGCACTAAAGCAGAGCTAAGAAAGACTAAATATGCAGCTCCCTGAAGAAAGCATGAAACCCTTAGGATAGGGAATGAGTTAATTGAGGTTGCAGGTATCCATCAGCTAAGAGCACACCAGGAAAAAATAAGTCAGGATTTCTGTCTGCTCCTGATTGCACCATTGATTCCCTACATGACTTTTAAAAAGTCATTTCCAAAACTGGTGTTTGCTGAGAATTTCTGTGTGCACACATGAAGAGCCACATAGCAGATCAGTTTTCCATTACTGGGACTGGTAACTAACTTAGGAGATATGAAAATTGATTACATAAGAGGAAAAAAAATCAAGTTTATCACATCACTATCATTAGAGTACAGACCTTCTCAGAGATGCAGCTTGTTCACTGTCTTTCAGTGTTCCAATGTGTGGAACAACAGTAATATCTTCTCTGTGAATGAAAAGTAGGAGCAGCAAGTAACTGTGCCAGGTTCCTGCAGCCCTCAGTGGTTGGAACAAAGAAATCTGTGGCTAAAACCTGTTGCCCACCTGCAGCAGGTCAGCCCTAACCAGTCCCAGGCAGCCAGGGGCTGTGTGAGCATAAAAGTGTCTTTGCAATTATCCAGGCATTTTAATATTGCAGGATTTTTATGGGATTGCTTGGAATATACCAAGCAGGATCGTGTACATAAATAATTCTAGAACATTTCAGATGCCTTTTATGGTAAGAAATATCTGTTATTTCCAGCTGGAATTCACATGCTGCTCCAAATATCTTGTGCCTTACCTGTACAGAAGAAGCAGCAAAATTTCATATTGGTGGCCTTAACAACAGACCACAGTCTGCAAGAGTTTATCCTAAGCAACCCAGCAGAATGAATGCTCAAAACATCTCTTGTGATGTTTCTGTTGATCTTTTCCAGATCTTTTTCATGATGTCTCATCTGTCTGGGAGTACCTGCCGTGAGGAAGATGCCCAGAAATCCCATTTAGGTGGCTCAAGACAATAAAAAGAAGAATCTCTGCCATCCTTACATGGAACTAAGAACCCGTTTCAGAAGGAGATATAATGGGAGGAAAAAGAAGTGAAAGGAAACACAGAGTAGCAAGGGGATGACCTCTCCTGTGACATGGCCCCATATCACTTCTTTAATTCTACTGCTCCCCTTTTAGGATCTGGTTCAGTGCTGCTCTCATTGGAAAACCCTGGCAGATTCTCTTTTGTGAGGGGAGAATCTATGTCCTACAGAGAAAAAAAGTGGATGTGAGTGAAAAAAAAAATATAAGTGCAATGATTCTTCATTTTAGCATTACCATGTTTAGTCACAGGCTGAAAATGCGAGCACAACCTGGATCCAATTTTTCTTTAATTCAAACCCCAGGCTCAGTTTTAGCCTTGCCTGAATATGATTCCCCAGCATGTTTAACCTGGCAGAATGTTTTTGTTCACACCATTGTGCCATACGCTGTTGAACACCTGCTACATCCCTCTCTGGAGGTGACTGCACTTCTGGGGTGGGTGAAGGGATTTCTCTAACCAGGGTAATCTCTAATCAGCTGTTCCTCTTTCAGAATGAAAGGTGATATATAAATGTAAATGGTATTTCAGGGCCCGTCTTTCACTTTCTCTTGCAACATGGGGAAATGTGTTTCCTTACAATACATTTCATCTACAGAAAAAGCACTTTCTGAGACATCTTCTACTTTGCTGCTGACACATATTAGCATCTAAAGCAGAAAGCCCTCCATTGTTATTTTTAAATTATGAAAACACCATTCTTTCTCCAACCTGTCACCTGCTATAGACCTTAATCAGTTTCAGTCCATTATAGAAATTCCTGCTTCGGTGAAACAGGATTTAGGAAGAATTTTTTACCCAGGGATAAATTATTTTCTTTTCAGGGAAATCTACAGCACTAAAAAAAAATTATGGTAGCATATGCCCTCTGATATATCTTATTGAATGCTAAATGTTAGAACTTTATAAACCCAAAATTCTGGATAGTTTTCAGCTTCCCATTGAAGTTCTGCCTTGGAAACATTACCAGGGCAGTCTGCCAGATGAAAAAGAGTAGAAACACTCTTAGGAAAGACATATTTTTTAATGTCTTTTGCCTTTACAAAGTGGTTGCAGTCAAACGATGTGTGGTGATGGTACTTAAACAAACAAAGAAGCAGAAACTGGGGAGTTTTCTTTGTGTTCTAAATCATCTTCTCTGTCTTTGGCTAGCCACGAATATAGTTATGACAGATACACCTCTGAGACTCTCCTGACCTGTGGTCCCATTTGTGGATCGTATTTCCCCCTTTTAAATGTCTTGATCATTTGAGAACACTCAACAGAAGAGCCCCCTATAGAAAACCAGGTATTTGCAGATTTGCTGGGAGCTTCCTGTGAAGGCTGTGGGTTCTCTTCACCCAACTTCCCCACCCAGCTCAGTCCCTTGCAACTGGAAAGATCCAATTTTTTTGGCAAATGTGAAACCCCAACTAGACATTCTCAGGAGAGACAAGAGGTGGCATCTCTAAGATTACAATGAATATCTGAAATCCCAATGCCTGTCACCATGGCACAACAACAGTGGTAGGGCAGAAAATGAAACTGCCATTCTTCATTGTGCCATTCATTGGCTGGCAGAGTAAGCCCAGATAAAGCATCTGATTTCACTCAAATCATCTTTCTTAGGACGTGAAGTGGGCCTAATAATTCCTGTATTTTCCAGACCATTTTGAGAGTATCAGAAACAAAGATATTTATACTCATAAATAGACTTCTGCTAAGAATCAGAGTAGAAAGGTTATGTCTATAAAGAAACCCAGATTTGCTTGCTTTCCTATCACCAAAATTCTGGACCATGCAATGTTAATAGCAATCCAGTTATTTTAATAGTAAAGTCCTAAAAACCAAATAAAATAACCCAAATGAACAAAACAAAAAAAGCAAAACACTGATGCAGGACAGAGAAACTGGTTCCATATTTCACATCCCCTTTATTCCCCAGCTTCTTTGCTTGCCTTCTTGCAACACAGTAGAATTTGTTGCTTTTCTATAGGGCATTTTATGTATCTTTTATCTCTAACTCTGGTGAGAGTTTCACACATATAAAACTGAATACACTAAAAATTCCTTACTTCTGCCTTATGCCAGCATGACATCCTTAGCCTCCATTCACCTCCTGTTAGAGGTTACAAAAATGTAGACAAATAGAGACATACTGCAATTTTCCAGGCTGATGGTAAAATAGAAGCAAAACAATTTTGTTTATAGGCAGATGAAATGTCTCCTAAAGGATACCTTTACTCTGATGCCTCACTGTTCTTTTAGGAGCTCTTTACCAACAGCCTGCATTGCCTTGATTGCTTGGTTGGGCTCTATTAAAAAATAAACACCTAGCTCCTGCAAAGTGTGGGTTTGTATTTAACAATACTGGATTTTAATTATCTCCTCCCCTATTCCCTTTAATTTTACCTATCTTATTGTTTATCTTGATAAATTAACTGTTCTTTTCTCCACTTACATATTATCTCTCCAGTTAATCATTATTATGCACTACTTTCCACTTGTACTAAAGCTACCTTTTGACTTCCCCTGTTACTAATTACTTTTAAACTCTCTCCTGCTGAACATTTCTTCTCCAGTAGGATCCAGTTTAACAGGCCATGTAAGCAACTGGGTACTATAACTGAAATGAGGCTGCATTCTGTCCCTGAGAGAGACAAAACACCTTCCCAAATCTCTGCTTTGACCTTTAAAAGAAAGTTTTGCTGGAAAATAAAGGCACAGGCTATGAAATGCACACAAATTTATACAGGAGATGACTTGCCTCATCTGTACAGTATGGCTTCCCAGTGTGTTTGGCAGCAGCCTGAAAATGCAAAACAGGAAGAGCATCTGGACATCTTTTTAGTATCAGTAAAAGCACTTCTCTGCAGATGGAGAGCTCAGGGGCTCAGTCTTGGCAGGGCTGGCCTCACTCAGCAAGTGAGAGTTACCTCATCCCACAGAAATGGATTTCACCTCCTGCAGTTGGGAGAAGGGTGACACTGGGTTGTCTCAGCTCTTTCTCTGCCCAAAACCACCATGAGCCTCCCCATACCAAGTTCAAGGGAACGGAATACCCTCCTCCTCTCTCTTAAAAACAGCTTCTCTGTACTAACAGCAACATTTTCTACCAACAGATCTCAGAAGAGATAAAAAAGTCCCCAAACCATCAGTGACTTCACCTTCCTCACAGACTAATTTCTCCATGTGCATTTGTATCACCACCAACTACAGGTATGCCCACCTTACTCCTGTTGCTTCACTGGTTGAAGTAAATTTTGAAAAGTCTTTACTTCCCACCTGTATTTTGCTACAGTCCCTAGGAAATTCACTGCACTCCTGAAAAATGTGAATGAGACCAGTAACCTGCCCATTGCCTGGCCAAGCGTGTCTGCATAGTGTGTGTTCAGAATTACTGCAAGGGTCCCTCTTTAGGAAAGCCAAAGGTAAGTGCATATTGTATTCACTTCCCCAAGCTGATGATAATGATATTGTGCTCTTGGAATTAG
The DNA here is from genome assembly GCF_965231275.1 of Zosterops lateralis. Taxonomy (NCBI): domain Eukaryota; kingdom Metazoa; phylum Chordata; class Aves; order Passeriformes; family Zosteropidae; genus Zosterops; species Zosterops lateralis. Next base: position 2,554,826 of record NC_139768.1, read on the forward strand.
GTTTGTTTGTACTTGAAACAAGTGCTGTAGATTTACAACATAAACTTTGCCAGCTTGGAGAGGGACTATTGAAAACGTGCAGAACGTGACACCGGAGCTTCATGAGAGCTGATTTTCACATGTCTGGAAACAAGGCAGACAAAATTATCTGAGGTCACCTCACAGAGAAAAACAATTACCCCTCACATTAGAGAGGGTTTACTGCTTGAATCAGACTGACTCTACAGAGGGTAGAGCCACTTTCCAGTCAACTGAGCCCACAGTGGCAAAAGAGAGAAGGGAAAGTCAGGAGGGAACTACAGCAAATAATGTCCAAACTGTGCAGCAACTCCAGATGCAGGTTTAAAGCACAGCCTATGGAAAATTACTGCAGACACATGCTCAACAGACTCCAGATACACAGGAAAAACTCTTCTAGCTCAGTCTAGTGTTATATATATATATATATATATATATATACACAGTATAAATACACAATAAATATATTAGACGTGGATGTCCTGCAAGAGTTCTCTGGTACAAACATTACCTGAAATTTGTGAGAGCATGTCCTAGTGCTCCAAATGACACCAGGGATGTGATATGACTTGTGCCAGAGGTGCCTGCTATGAGCACCAGTAAAAGTTTCCCTGGATTCACTGCTCACACAGCTGCATATACTGTTTGTGTTGCTGCTGTACTGGGAGGAACACAAGCCAGTGAATTGATGTCACTCATGAGCTCTGCACTTTCTACACTGCCCAAAGCTGCTTATTTGCAAAAATATTGGAATTTTGCCAGTTAAAGATCTGAGGTGATGCCTGGTCTGCAAGCTGTGGCACTGAGCTCCTCTGCTTGGTTACCTGCTGGTAAATAGGACTTTGGGTTCTGCAGTTGTTGAACATGCTGCTGTATCAGCAGTACTAAAGGCAGACAGCTTCCTGCACTGAATACATGAATAGTAAGTAAATATATTACTTCAGAACCAAATATTAGTACACCACATGCTCCAGTTTTGCCTAGATGGATTCTGGGAGTACTGAGAGACTACTGTGCAAAACATTTGTTTCCAGTTCAGCATCTGTACTATAGAACTGCATCACCTGTCATTTTCTGTGAGAGATTCTGCATCATAAAAGCTTGAAACAAACATCTAAAATGACATTATCAAAATAAGTGAAACTTCTTACTGATGCTCATCAATAGTGGTGACAAGAAAGAAGAGTGGAGAGATTTGTCTTTGCATGGACTTGAGAGCTAATTTAAGTTATAATGATTGATAGTCATCATCTGAGCACTGAGGAGCTGTGTCTGCAGAACTCAGTGGTATAAAGGGCCTCTCTATCCCTGATCTCCTATATGGATGAAGGTTGCACACTAGAGGAGGAGCAGAGAGGCCTCACAATAGTTAACACATGCTAGATTTTACCCCTGTTTTATCTGTGTGCATTAATAGACATGTATTTACACTTATTTCTTGCAATGATTATCAGCTATCAGCTTTGTAGGTATGATACAGGAATAGAAGAGCAGAAACTGAGTTTTACCAAGTTCCTCTTTAGCAAACAGGAAATTGTTTTTTTCCCTGGGCACAGAGACTATTGACTGAGACTGAAACCTGACCTAGACAATGCTGCTCTCCTTGAGGAGTCACATCAGCACAACCCCACATTTATAACTCCTGCTGCACAGTATTAGACATGAGTAATTTGCAGAATCTTACTCCTGTTTTTGAAAATGTTGCATTTGTTGTTAGTTTCAAGATGCCTTGCAGAGGGAAATAAATAGATTGGGGCATTCACTGACCAATGACAACTGGGATGAAACTGAACGAGTCAAAATGCCAGATTCTGCATCTAGGATGGAGTAACTAAGTATAAATTGGAGGAGTAGCCATGTAGAAAGTGACCTCAAATTCAGATATCTTAGAGATCAAACTACTGTTTGATCCATCAGAAGGGACTTGGGTATGTGGGGATGTGAATTGGCTGAAGATCAAACTGACCTGAATGGAAGGAACTGAAAACATGACAGCTTCCCCTGTTTGTCCTACAGCTCCCTAGAGGCACAGAGAGATGATGACCAGCTATCATCAGTTGCACAATTATCAATACTGTACCCCAGCTGCACCAGAGTGAATCAGAGGTGCTTGCCTAGTGGACAAGATAAGAACTATTCTTCATGCCCTCAGCAGTCCCAAATGATACTGCTCCTAAGGGTATTACTAAACCACTTCATGATTCAAAGTGAAATTTCCCTGTTAGAGATGTGATTTAAAGTGATTGACTTACTATTCCTAAATGCTTTAGCAGTAAATCTCTTAAAGCCACTACTAACAGCGATTATCTCTACAGCTCCATGGCACAGGGAGAGAAACAGCCACCTCACTGAGGAATGTCCCCTGCTCTGCACGACAGGCATCAGGCTTTTTGTCAGAGTGATCCTGAGAAATAAGGTGTGCTCCTTCCATTTGCTTCTAAGGGTACCTGTTGCCCCTGAGGAGCAGAGAAGGGGATGTGTGGGATGTTGTCTGTAAGACATAACGGTGTGCAAGGAGTATTATGCTGCTCTCCTTACGGGACAGAGCAAGACACAAAGCCTCTTTTCTCAAGGCTGAGCAGCAGTGTCAGCTCCAGGTGACATTCTGCTCAGAGGGGACAACACAGCCCCACACCTCCCTAAGGACTAACCCAGGACTCTTCACAGAAACAGCAGGAGCAAGAAACTCTCTTACAGAAGCAGCATTTTGACAAGTGCTGTAGCATAGCACGAGGTCAGTCATCTGTGTTAGCATGAAAACCAAAGAGAACTTTTAATCCCCTGCTCATATGTGCTGATGCCTGGGAAATTTCACAAAGACACAGAGCAGTACAATTAGCTGAGGGAAGCAAATAACGAGAGCTTAGCTGCATTTAAATGAGAGTTTAGTTGTATTTCAAGCCATACCCGTGGTGCAGGGCATGGGGATGTTGCGAGGCTTTGCTCCAGCAGGTGTCCCTGTGACACAGGACCTGGTGTGGCATCCTGGCAGACAAGCAGCCCAGCCCCTGGGTGCCTTGTGGCATTTTCCAGGGAGTCACCCAGCTGGAACAAGGGTGAAGGCATTGCAGAAGAGCTGAGAGCAGAGTGTTTTTCACCTTCTAAAGTCTGCTTTCAGTAATTTACCTCCAGGCTTGGAGCAACAAGGGCTCTTCACGCTGTTTTCTCTTACAGCAGAAGTGCAGCCTAATAATAATTAATTAACAAAAAAAAGCTTAAATCATCTGCCTGCAAAATATGTGCCATGGTATACATATTACACATATGTAATAGTTAATGTACAACACATTTAACTGGAATGACAGTGCCTGGGGAATGATTATGTCCAGTGGGGCTCCCCAGAGGAGAATAGGACACAATTCCTATTCTCCTGTTTGGTAAGGACCTGGCTGCTCTGGTCCAGGGAGCTGCTCTATGCAGGTCCTCTGTGCCTCACCCAGCAGCAGACAAATTACAAAATCCTAAATCCATTGAATTCTCTCATCATCTCCAAGTGTATTCCATCTAAATCAGGAAAAAACCCGCAGTTACTGAGCCCATAATTTGCACATGTACCCCAGCCTGCTTCTTGTTTGGAGTAGCTGCCTCCTTTCTGGCCAGTCACTAAGTTTATTTCATCAGCAAAGCAGCAGCAAATAGAGCTCATGGAGTTGGGCATATATCCATGGTCAGGCTGCAAACATCAGCACCAGGCAGGCTGGACAGCTCCTCTTGGCCTCTGTTTCCTGCTCTGTGGATTTAGGAACAGCAAGCCCTGCCTTCCTGCAGGCTGGGAGGCTGGATTTGGGCACATAAATCAGGCTGAGATGGATGCTAGTCGCTGCCAGCACTGATGGGATGCTGCCTCAGCAAGTACAAGCAATGGCATGGGAAACATAACGTGCCAAGTTCTGGCTGCATCCAATTGGCTGTGAGTGCCCCAAATACGGGGATCTAAAGAAATGGTAAGCAGTCTGTTCTTAATAGATGTGACATGATTATTTTGTTAGTGTTGAGGAAGAAATCTCACAGATAGAGAAACAAACTGGGAACAACAACAAAAACAACATGGGGAAAGGAACCAGGAATGTCAGGCTAAATGCAGATCAACCCATCCATACAAGCTCTTGGACCTCAGCTGCTGTTACACCCATATGCCTAATGATGGTGATTTATGCCAGCTGAGGTATTGGCCCATGGTACTGAAGAGTGCTAGGTAAAATAATGAAATTGAGATGTTTAACCTAGTATTTTTTTTTTTTTTCAAATAAGGTAAAGAATTTAATCTAACCACAGCGGGATATTCACCCAATGTTAACATTCAGATTTCACACAGACTATTGCTGAGAACCAGCTATACTCAAGAGACTCTGTCTTGCCCTGATTCCCCCTCCTCCTTTGGGCTGATAACACAAGGTTTAATTTATTTCTTTGGGAAGAACCATTTTAAGGTCCCAGGCTGCAGGATGCTGGGGTCACAGTAGGAGGTTCCTATGCCTAATGATGGTGATTTATGTCAACTGAGGTATTGGCCCATGGTACTGAAGAGTGCTAGGTAAAATAATGAAATAGCAATGTTTAACCTATTATTTTTTTTTCAAACAAGGTAAAGAATTTATTCTAACCACAGCTGGATGTTCACCCAATTTTAACATTCAGATTTCACACAAACAGACCATTGCTGAGAACCAGTTATACTCAAGGAACTCCGTCTTGCCCTGATTCCCCTTCCTCCTTTGGGCTGATAACACAAGGTTTAATTTATTTCTTTGGGAAGAACCATTTTAATGTCCCAGGCTGCAGGATGCTGGGGTCACAGGAGGAGGTTCCTATTCTTGCCACCAGGCCTGGTGCCATGTAGCCCAACGAAATGAGAAAATCCTTTAGTTGTCTGAGCTGCCGTGCAGTATTCCCTGTGAGCCCTGACAAGCACCCACAAGAGAAGTAAAAGGGAAGGCTTTGCTGTCTGTCTCAGGCACTTCACAGCCACTGGCAAATTGCAGCAATCATCAGCTCCTGCTTTATTGGTATTCAGGACCTGTCACCATTCCCCAGCCTCTAATGCAGGATACAATCTGCCATTTAGCCACCACAGTGGAGCATGTTTCTCAAGCCATTACAGTGAGCTCTCAAGGCAAAGGGAGAGTCACCTCATGAATACTAACACAGCTCTGTCATATTGACCTGTCTGTGTTCCTGTAACCCAAGAAGAAAAAAAAAACCCTTTACCCTCCAGGCATCTATTCACCCTGTCACGTTTTCTTTTTGAAAGCTTTTCAAGGTAAGACATCCAATTTACTGCCACTTCTTTCCCTGTAACCTGATAAGGACTGATAAAATTACCAGGCACAAAGGCTCTCATGAAATATTCCTATTCCTCAGCACACACAGGAGTTATGCAAGAACAAACAGTTCTTGGAGAAAGTGTCACATTGTGGGGGACATCACGATCGTTTGGGAAGCAATGAAAAAAAAAGGAAAGCTGTATTTGATAAAACCACCATACCTCATGCAATAAAGGGCTCTACAGGAATCTGGTCAAAGCCACCTGCACCTGGATTCACAACGTTCTGTCAGTCTAAATTTAAGCAGATAGAGTATTTTTTCCTTCAAAGACATCAAAGCAATTGGCAAAGCACTAGCTGTCACAATAGTCCTGGGAAAAATGCATTATCTCCACCTTAACACAGTGAGAAACTGTGGTAATGAAAGGTTCAAGCTATCAAAGAGTGAGGGTGGAAGGCATAAAGCTGGTATCCTGAATCTATCCTTTTCTGCCTTCTAAAGTATTTTTTTTATTTTATTTTTTAACTCATTTTTGAACAAAGTAACTCCTTCCATGCCTGGGGACTCTGAAAAAGTCTGTTCTTAAGTGTGTCTACATTTGCTATTCAGGAGCTGGGAGCATCAAATGTTCTGCAAAACACAACATGAAATGCAAGATATTTCCCACACTCGCTTGCAGTGAGCACAAATAATGGTTGAAAGGAGACATATTTTAGACAAAGTGTTGGATTTGAATTATTTTTTTTTTTTACCCAGAAATTTAACTGAAATTCTGGATGCTTTCATCAAGTTAGTCATCACATTCAGAGGGGTGTGATGCTGGAACTTGGGATACCTGCATTTCCTCCTCACACGGTCCTCACAGCCCAAAAGTGGGGCTCTGTTGTGAAGCTGAGTCCAGGACTGTAATTCCAAAGAAATTCCACTTTTCCTTTGGCTATTGGGGGTGGTTTGTGTCCCCAGAGCTCAGCACCCCTACAAAACATCACAGGTGAGAACTGGCAGAACAGTGTAGGGCAGCTTTGGTTTAATTATAATGTTATAAACCATAACATATGCTGGATTCTGGAGGTCTTTTTAGCACAGGGGATATTATTTATATGGTTTTGCTGATGAAGTTGCATGGAAAGCATGCCTGAAAATTGAATGCATTGGCAATGTTAGTACAATTATTACTTTTGGTTTTCCCACAACTGGTCGGGATTTAATACTGGTTTTCCTGCAGACATATAACTTTAAATCAGCTTGGTTAAGATGAAAGACAGGCTTTAAACGGAGCCAAACTTCATATATGGCTCCTGACAAAAACCCGAAACTTCTGCTTGCTCTAGCAATATAGCCTGACCCAGGTTTGAACACTCCTGAGCAGTTTGGTTATCAGTAAAAGAAAAAAGAGCAGCTACAAAATCTGAATAATTTCTTCAAAGTTTGGATGTGGGACCCTTAATTCAGATCCATCTCTAATTCCTGAATACTGCTTGATATATCCTCACACTGAAATACTGAAAAAACACTAAATTAATTTTGGAACTCATTAATGTTTTTATAAAAAGCAATGAGAAAAGTCATGTTTTTAAAAAGGACAAGATGGGCATCAGTCTGTGTTGGAACTGCTCTCCAAGCAAGCCTGGTGTGACTTTCCAAAGGCATCCTCCTGTTTCCAGGCAACCAGGGCTGTGCTCCTGCCTCTTAAATTGTAACCATCATTGCACTTTGCTTATTAATTCTTCAGCAAATGGAGGAAAGTTTCCATTTCTTTTGATGGCTAATGTATTTTATGGTTCATGGAACAGCCCTGGATTCGGTAGTTTCTATTTAGAAGCAGCTCAGACTAAAGTGAAAGAGCCATCCAGGACTTGGAGGTCATAGGAGGATAACAAAGTTCTGCCTGCTGCAACTATGAGAGCTGGGAAAACACTTTTAGATTTTTGTTTTTGTTTTGTTTCCCCATGAATAAAAAGAATGTCCAAGTATTTGGATTGACTGAACAGCTTTGCTGATGTTTAATCAGAGGGCTTCTGGAAGAAACTCTGCTGGGAAAAAACTCCAAACCACTTTGAAATGAAGACATTTGGTTTGATGCCTCCAAGATGAGAAATTTAATTATTTTTCTATCTTAAAGCATTTCCTGCTTTGAAGGTAACAGAAATTTTAGCTCAAATTTGGCAATGATTTAATTTGAAGAGAATGTTTAACTCATAACTCATTCTGAAATGTTTGTGTACATACATATATTATTTAATATTAATTTAAAGACAGCAAGAGATAGCAAATTTGGCTCTTACACAAATCGCTATCATCTCCATACTGGTAACTCTTTTACTTTTATTTTAGGCAATTAATTTTTGCTTTCTTCTAATGACAACACCATTGCCCTGTACGAAATAAGGTAATTTGAATAAAGAAGTACCATTATTTTGTAGGAGGGAAGGAAGCAGACCAACATTTGGAACAGATGCCCAGATACCCCATTTAGATGATCTATTGAAGTATTTTCAGTTTTGCAATAGAGCAGCTAAGAGCTAAGTGACTTCATTACAGCTCAGCATTATGAGTAACTGGAATAGGGACCAAGTCTCCAGAGTCCCCTTTGGAGCCCATAAGGTGTTGTGCAAAACTTACTTACCTTAGAAATCACCTGTTTTTATTTATCAGGATGCATAAAGACTTCAATTTTTATTGCAATTTGGGAGCAATGCAGAATGGTTTACAATCAAAACTAAAGCTGCATGTTTGCTTACAATAATCACAGCTTCTTTGTGCTTTATTTCATTAAATAGCCTCAATTTTCAGGGATGGGAACAGAGGGCAAACCATACTGCACGCAGTGATTTTTTTTTTTTTTATGGTTTTCTAACCTTGGAATGATTGAGAGCTTACAGAAAGAAGTGGCACAAAAGCTTAGGGCAGGGAAATACATTTTAATTTCCATGTCTCAGTTGGCTCCACCCTTTGGTCACAAGCAAGGAAGATTCAAGGAAGGCACTGGGAAGGGGCAGCTCAGGACAGCACCTGCTAATTGATTATACCAGTTTTCAGCAGGCTTTAAATCCATGGAGAGAGAAATGTAAACAAAATAAAACAGAATAAATATAGAACCAACTCATCATCTGGTGTAAATCAGAGTATTCCTACTGAAGTGGAGTCCATACACTACTTATGCCTTGGAAAATATCTGATGTGGAAAGATAGTCTCAAACATGTTCTAAGGGAACACTTGCTGAAGGGATTTACAGCAGGAAAAGACATTCTGTTTTAATCTAATACAAAGATCCAGTTAAACCATTTTTCAGTGACATTTCAGCTTTATAATTACTGAGTTGTGCTTTGCACATGCTTACATGAAAAATAAAATAAAAGCTAATTTTAGAGTCCTCAATCAAGCCTGCAGTTAGTCCTAAATCTTGATGAGCGGCTCCAGTTATTATCTTCTATTTTTAAAATATTTTGATTGATTTTCCTATTCTAAAGAACTAAACTGTAAATCATTTCTGCTGCTTCCAAAGATTTTTCTTTTAATCAGTAAGAAACAAATGAGCTCTAATACAAAGACAGAGAGGAAAAAAAAAAATAAAAATCACCGAGTAAAACCAAGTTCTCCCAAGTTACTGGAAATTTCTGCCTGAAGAAAGCAGTCCACATTGTAAAATTGCTCAATATGGATCTTTTTCTGCAATAATGCCACTTCTCCAGCACTGCTCACTCATACTCTTGCAGGCTATCATATCTGTCACAGCAATAGCTGACAGCCTTGGCCAGCAAGGCACGTGGAGCTGGTGCCAAGGTGTATTTACTCCTCTTGTGGCCAGCACATGGACCAGTCTGGGACCTGCACAACAGTCCCCTTATGCTTCTTCTGAGCTTGTTTCTCCAGCTAGCTCTGCTCCTCAGATACCATATAAACGAGTTATTTATTTGGGCCCAGATTTCAGATAGAGACATGATCTTGCTTGGAAGAAGGAGCAGCCCATACTTAGTGTTACTTAGGAAGGTGTTTATTCAGGGTGAAGCTCAGGGTGCTGAGTGTGTGAGAGTGTGAGTCCAGATTTTTTCTCTTCCCTGCCCTTAAGTTCAGGGGCGTTACTGATGGAAATGAGGGGCAGTGATTTAGGTACAGGGGGCACTGACATGGCCATTTTGGGGCAAAAAGGGTGTGGGGATACCTGAAACTTTGGCTGAGCATCTGGCTTAGGCAGGGCCATCAAATATCAAGGAGTGTCCATTGATAAGATACAATAGGAGATACAATAGACTGGGACAGGGCTATTAAGGAGATACAATGGAGAGGGGGAAGCCTATTGAGAAGGTTAACAACAGAGATTAAGGAAAGGGGTGGGGTTAGGAATGAACCACTACAGGAACTTAATAACAAAAATCATACAGAACTTTAGAAAACCCAAAATGCACATTGCAAAAAGTTAAAAATTACTAAATCAGGCATCCTTAATGCTAATGTCTCCATGGACAGAAGTTTTGGCTGCCACCTTGCAGTCAGACACTTTCTGGGAGGATGAAGAAGGCTTTAGGCTCTTGCTTGCTCTGTTGTGGTACACACTGTCCTGGTACAACCCAGTGCTTGTAGTGGGAGAGACCAAAGGAAAAAATACAGAACTCACTGAGCACTGGGCTTTTCCCTGTCCCAAGGGGGCACCTCCCACATCTGCCATGGCAGGGGCAGTGCCATACACCTCACACTGTTCCCCTCCCACATTTACCATGGCATGGAGGCTCCCCTCCTAAAGGATTATAGATTTTGGCCCTACATTTTTTAGCAAGTCCTAAAAAAGGCACAGAAGTTGCTGATCATCACTAGAGAGCTGAAGTGTCCCCAGTGTTTTGGGCCAGCAGGAAGGAGTCACAACCCTGCCCTTCCCCCCTGAAACCTCATTAAGCTGAAGCACTGAAGCTACTTTTCATCTCATTTTGAGATTTTTCACTTGGCCTATTTCAATTTGTAAACCTGCAATTTAAAAAAAAAAGTGCCTATAAGTCCACATTCCCTTTTCACTGTGTCAGCTGAATACCTGACAGATGTTAAACATTATTTGCTCTTTGGCTTTCTACTTTGCCTAGTTTATTCCAACCTACGAAGCCTCAAGGACATAAAACATCATAAAATAAACAGCTCCAGTAGCAAACCTGTCATTCTTAAGCAGAACATTCACCTCATTAAACTACAGAATTTCCAGAACCACTGAAATGCAATTTTTAATACAAAAAGCAGGATCTTCTCCATTAATGAAAAGGAATGTGGAGAACCTTCTCTCCTAGATCATTAATGTCAGTCAATCTGCCATGGATTCACGTCAGAGACAATGAGGAAAGATGTGACCTCTTCTTGGGCAAATCTGATCAGTGCAAGGACACAGTTCTGGGGACATTCACACCTCCTGCAGCACATCAGGTTGTGCATTGTTGGAACTTGTAACCAAGGGTGACAGGGCTTTGCAGGGCTGATGGCAGGAACAGAGGCACATTAGTGTTTCTATTGTGTTGGACCATTATTTGCTCTAAGTCTCAGAAAATGGAGAGGCAGGAGTGATGTGCACAAGTTAACTACCTGGAACCAGGAGGAGAGAAGCAGCTCTGCTTGCCTTTTCCTCCTGTGGCAAAGCTGTACAGCTGTGAATTGATAACCAAGCCTTTAAAATTAAAGAGCAGCTGGATTTGATTCTGGAACAATCCCCACACCCAGCAGAATTCCATCACCTTGCCTGTAAGTAGGAGGTAGATAAAATCCCCAGACAAATCTTGGGAGTGAATGCAAGGGGGAAGAGCTGGCTGGCTTACATCAACGGATGGAGAGCCATCTGAGGGAACAGCTTCTTTTCCTTGGAGTTCAGTGTGGTTCTGCAATCTGTCAGTGTGCCTGCATGTGCCAAAATGCTCTGTTAATGTTACTCCAAACAGGATACACATTGCCTGAAACATTCAGCCTCGTGCAAGATCACTGTCCTACGTGCTTGTGCTTGAGTCACAGAGGAAGAGAATGATGCTCTTTGGGTGGCAGCATCCCAAATGAGCTCCTCAGGCTCACCATAACAAACAAACGTTGCCTATTGAGGATTGGCTCCTGTCATTAAAATTACAGGCATGCTCTGGGTTCATCCTTAACTGCTTGTTGCTTCCTGATGATTCCTTGTGTGAGACAAGCTCCGATCCGTGTTGCAGCATGAATCATAATTCACTGTGCACTTTATCCTCTGAGGCTTGTTTTTTTAATTCCACACATCCTTGCTTTTACTCTCTCCTGGAGGTTTTCATTTCTTTGGGTTGAAGATGAAGATTTGAACCCCCAAACCCACAGCAGACATTATAAACAGACATTATAAGTTCAATGGCAAGAAATTAAATACAACTTATTTTACCTATTCAGAGATTTAAACTCATTTTTCATAAAACAAGCTGAGCAAAGAGCCAAGCAACAGCCATTGAAAAATACCTTTATTTGTGATAATGTGGAAAATATAATGAGCTGTAGAAGCTGTGCCTGTAGTTCCCTGGGACTAGGACCAGAGAGGCACTGTGTCCCTCCCAAAATGCTAAATAGTGAGACTGAGGACTGTGTGTTTTTTTCTACATACAACAGATCACCTTCTTAGTCCTTCTGGAACCAGAAAGTGACTTGAGAAACCACTGTCAGTTAACAGTTATATCCAAGAGTGTCAGACCCTTGACCTGGAATAGTAAATAACATAAAAAAGACATCTCTGTGTCGGGACTCCTTCATGATAACACAAGAACAACCTGCATGCATTTTATTTTTCTGTTGAGCAGTAGGGCACTAGCTCTTGCTGAAGTTGCTGGTGTTCCTACACGTTGCAGACTTGCTCAAGTTTAGATTTCATTTCCTACTGCTGGCACAATCTCTTTTTGTCCCTGTTGGCCCTGTTGCCATCTCCTCTCTTGCTCTAACTGCAGCCTCTTGCACTCTGGCACCACAGACCCATCTTTCTCACCCACCACTGTATTTTCCTACTCCCTTTTCTGGAAGTTAGGAGGGTGATGTTGAATGATGCTGCCCTTTGGCTCTGAAGCAAGAATTATCCCATTTCGTGTCTACAGGAACTTCCCCTTGTTATTTTCTATATCTTTCCTGTCTCCTCAATGTGCTGTGTGGGAAACCTGGAAGAGTTACTCACACTTGGGAGAACACGCAGCTTTCTGGGGCAAGTGTCGTGATTTGAAAGCAAAATGAGTGAGAGGCTCCAAGTCAGAAATACAATTTAATAAGAAGAAAGGGAAATAAAAGTAAAATAAAAGCAATAATACAAAAGAGCACTGACAGAGTCAGAACACACCCTGAGCAGGGTGGGGGGAGCAGTCCAGGTGAGGGGCTCTTCCTGAAGCAGTGATCCCACAGAAAGGTCTGGGAGCTCTGCTCCTCTGGGAATCCAGTGGCTCAGGGCTGCTTGTCCTGTCCCAAATCCCAGATTCTCTCCAGGTGGGAATGCTTGGCTCCTCCCCCTGGGCATTGGGAGCATCTCCCAATGGGATGAGGAGTCGTGCAGTGGCTCCTTGATGGCCCATTAAACAGAGAGAGCTCCTGGAGGGAGTTCCCTGTGAGTCCTGGGCAAGGCATTGATGGGCCATGAGCAGAAGAGCCCAAAGGAGGGGCCTGGGAAAACACTGCCCCACCTGGTTCCAACAGCTCATGGGGATGAGGATGGAATAAATACTTTGTGCACATCCTACACTACAGCCCAGGGCAGCAAGACACCACAAGTCTGTGAGTTAAAAATGCAGAGAAAAAAATAGCAAAGAAATCAACTTTACTCTGGACCTTCACGATGTGCTCCCCTGACTGTAATTAAAAGCAGCAGCTGATGTCTTCTGCCCACTCATCTTCTAACAGCATCTCTCCCCAAAACCACACACAGAGCCCTGCAGCCTCAGAGCAGGGCTTGCAGCCCAGATGGCTGCTCTGCTCCCAGCCTCAGGGAAGTGCCAAACCCATATTTGACTTAGACCTGTCGATTTACATTAAACACCTCAAGAGGAACGTGGTTAATGGCGAAAAAAAAAAGATACAGAGCCAAAAAACAGCTGAGAGAGCGAATGAGAACAAGCTCAAAACATGAGAAGCAGAGTTAAACCAGGACAGACAGAAATGGAGAGGAAGGAGGTAACAGCCAGGACACCTGAGCCAACAGGCAAGGCAGGGATGGCACCTGCCAGGAGCAGCACTTCCAGTTCCCACAAGTGGAAGAGGGCAGCTGGAATACATGTCCAAGGGCTGGCTGAGAAACTCCCCTGCCCAAATTACTTTCTTCCTCTGTAGTTCTCTTCCAACTATCATGTGAGTGCAGAGCTCTTTGTTACTGCAGGCTGGTAATGTCACCACATATCCCTCCTCACCCAGTGTCTGCTTGGCCTCACCACCTCTGGGCCACAATCTATTGCCTTGATGCAGCGTCAGGTCTGATGAGCTCCATTCAGCTGCACAATTTGGACTAAAGATTTTGCCTTTTTACGTGTAAATATTCCAGCAAACCAATTCCTTGTTCTAGTCTGAGGATTAGAGTTCATATGGTCAGCATCTGGGATGAGCAGTAGCATAAAGAAATCTATCACCAATTACAAGAAATCCTGAGAAAGAGTGCCATGCAGTGATCAAGGGTAAGAAAGAAGGGCAGAATATACTTGCTAATAAAGGAACAGTTACAAGAAATTATGCTCCTGCTCTGGTCACTTTACATTTTGCATAGTTGGTGAAAATCTCACTTTTCAAGGAACAATTATTTTTTTTGCTGAGTTTTCTCAAGTTCAGCCATTATTTTACAGTGCTCTGAGGTGTGTATGTGACAATAGCCACTATCTATGACAATAAAACATAAAATTTCTTATTAAGTATTACAGTGAAGTGAGTAGAAGGGAGGTAATAAATATGATATACATATGGGAAGTGAAAACAGAAACGAGGAAAAGCAAGAGGAGGGAAAACATAGCTCCAAACACATCAGTTTTGAAAGGTTGCTTACTCTCTCCCTGTGCCTCTGAGAGGCTGGGATTTGTTTGGGTACCCCTCTGTGTTGTGCCAAGCTCAGCTAAAATAGATCCCATTCATTTCTGTCTGTGCCTTACTCCTGATCCCCAGGCAGTTTTTCAGCAGCTCACCAACAAACCTGACACTGCCAGGGCATTTGAAAACCTACCCACTGTACAACAAATAGCTGTTCTGCTTCCAGAAAGGCCAAACAGGCCTTTGATTGCAATTGTTATGCAATTACTGTGATTGCAGCTTTGCTGGACATTTCGCTGAAATGTCTCTGATAATCAGTGAGGAACAGAACTGACTTTTCACAAGTGCCAATATCATCCATTTAGGACTTGCAGCCTGTCTCTATCAACAAGGCAGGTAACGTTCTTGTGCTCATATTCTGCCACCTGTGGTATTTATTCATTCCCAGCCTGAACCACAAAGACAAATCTGTTCCAACAATGCTGTAGAGCAACCAAATCTTTAAGGAAGAAATAGCCTGGCTGTAGGCCAGACTCCTCTAATTAGCCTGTACAGAGCACACACTAAAAAAGCCACCTAATTAGACACACGGCCAAACTAAAAATCACACTGCTCAACACCACACAAAAAACTCCACCCTTACTCTGCTTACACTCAGCACATTCATAAAAGATGCAAAATACATTCAACTTCGAAATGCAAGTGGAAAATCTCTGTAAGGGAGGGCAGGTATTTGAAAGATGTGTGTAAAAGAAAAAGGGAGGGTTTGTCACATCCTTGGGAGTCTCTCTTTAGCAAGCACTTTGCAAAATGTCTCTGCATGTTTGGAGGCTGTTGTGCTGGAGGGGTGGGGAGAAAACACACAGTCCCTGGTGGTCCACCTGCTTCCTTTTAAGCCCTGCTGCCTCGGGCTCTGGGATTGGTAATTGCTTTATGCAGCCAGGACCAGTTGTCGCCTGTTTCATGGTTTTCTCCTCCGTGACTGGTGATTTGTACCTGTCAACATAATGGCATCAGCAGGTGCAGCCACGGCGGATGCCAAACTGAACCTGGAACTGGGACAATGATTCCGGCAGCTCATTTCAGGGACTCGATGGTCTCGTTCTTTCTAACTGCTCTGAAAATGTGCCCTGTTCCCAAACTGAACAAATCTGCTGTTGTGGAATATGGTCCTTCCGAGCTTGTCTCTCTGGCCAGCTCTGCTCTTCAGATACCATATAAACGAGTTAATCCTTTGGGTCCAGATTTCAGACATAGATGTGACCTTACTTGGAACAAGGAGTGGACTCACACTGGGTGGTAAAGAAGGTTTTTATTCAGGGCGAAGGCCCAGGGTGTGAGAGTGTGAGTGAGTGTTTTTGGCTCTTCCCTCCCCTTAAGTACAGGGGCGTTACTGATGGAAATGAGGGGGAGTGATTTAGGTACAGGGGGCATTGACATGGCCATTTTGGGGCAAAAGGGGTGGGGGATACCTGAAACCTTGGCTGAGCATCTGGCTTAGCCAGGGTACTCAAATACTGAGGGAATGTCTATTGATAAGGTACAATAGGGGATACAATAGACTGGGAGAGGCTGTTGAGGGGGTACAATGGAGAGGGAGAGGCCTATTGAGTGGGATAATGACAGGGATTAAGGAAAGGGGTGGGGGTAGGAATGAACCATTACAGAAACTTAATAACAAAGTGTGTGGGATATGTCTGTGTAAGGTCCTGTTGCACTTGGTCTTATCTGACTCACCCACCACAATTCTTAATTTCTGCTGCCTATTGAGAATTCCATGGCTTGCTTTTCCAAAGCCCTCAACAAAATCATACTGAAGAACTTGTCATCCTACTGATTATCTTTGGGCTGTTGTTATACAACTGCTCTGTGATAACTTTGAGAACTTGCTGTTTGAAGTCACATCATTATTTTGGGCTTAGGGTTTCTTGTTCTTGTTTTCTGCATTTGCTCAGCTTCTCTCCCAGGTGTGTCCTAGTCCCTGACTGATGTTCTATGGTACAGACACTGTTGTCAGTAGATACAAACCTCCCATGTCCTTAAGCCACTCCCATTTAGATGAGAAAGACTTCAGCAGAAAAAATTCAAGGGTTTTGCCCCATGTCCTACTTAATGCCATTAAAATGGAAATGTTTCTGACTCCTATAGTCCAGCATTCCAACCTCTGCTCAAGACAGACATGTTGATTAGATCTATTTAAGAGCTTTTTAATTTCAAATGATCGTAATTCATCTGTTGTCTCAGTTATGTGAGACAACTTCAAAGGCTTCAATAGTCTTTGAGTGAACTTTTTTCTTTATGTGACACTGAGGGCTGGGACTCCAAGAGAGGCTTGCCCTAGAAGACAATCACTAAGTGTCAGGAAGCATTTCAGTGGCAGTGGCAAAGTAAAGAGAGGAAGGAACATCAAACCTGCAGCCTCCAAGTGCATTGGAGCCTCCACTCCTGTCACTGCCTTGTCCCATTTGCTTCACACCTCCCCACTGCTCTCAGTTCCCAAATTGAGGAGAACAGGTCTGCTCCAATTCCTTATACTTTAAAAACCTCAAACCCATGATGGTTACTAAGTAATTTAAAATTAATACAACTAAATATACTTGGTTGAGTTAAGGTGACTATGAACTTAGTAAATTAATTTATTTTAAAAAAACCCCTCAGTTTCTTTTGTGACTGATCTGCAAATATTGTAGCAGTTGATCTCAAAGCTGCAACTTCAACAAAGGCCAAGTGTTGCCCTCTTTTCACACTAAGAACATTGAGCTGTCAACAGAAAGAGTGATCTGAGTTCTAGAAAAGATTCTCAGTGGTGCAGCTTTCCCTGCAAATGAGTTCTGTCAAGGATAGTGTAAGAGCCACTCTGGCATGTGAGGTTTTCTTTCCATTACCTCAAATTGTTGTAAATCATTAACTGTCCCTGAAATGTTGCTACAGTTGCTAGGCAGAGGCAGGTAATTTATAAAACTTCCATAATGCAAGGAAATCCAAATTTAGGCATTTAGAAAAAAACCAACATTTAGAGCAAAAAGGGTGGGATGCAAGGAGAAAAAAGAGAAAATCAAAAATATACTTAACACTATGTTTGTCTCCCAAAAAATAATTATGCCTAGTGAATTTTTGACAATCTTTATATTATCACATATGGTACGTACTTAATTGGAGCCAGCTGAACCGACAATAATAATAATATTCCAAAGTTGATGTGACATCAGTAGATTTTTTCCCCCCCATTTAATAGATCATTCTTATTTTACCATGTTTATAATTTTATTACGGCATGTTTTTGCCAACAATTTAACCTACTTTTTATTTTTCTATCTAACATTGTTCCTGGCAAGGAATTTACTTTGATTTACTTTGCCTGGTGCCACACTGGGCAGTGCAGCCAGGAGCTGAGGCTGTGCTGCATTCATTGCTTGCACCTTGAAAAATTGCACAGCTCTGAAACTCACTCCTTTTCTTGGGCTGCTGAATCACAGGTGTGTCTGTCATCACACAGTCCTGAGATATGGGAAGCAGAGAATTTGAGTGAGAAGCTGCTCTACCTTGTCTTGATTTGGATGGACAGGTATCTTCCAAGGAAGATTGGAGTCACCTTTGAAATGTAAGCCCTCCCCTCTCCCTTTTCAAATTATTATAAATTTGCAATTAAAAGGCTGTTAGGAATAGATTTTGGGAATAGGTATAGCAGTTTTTTACTAGGGATACTAAAAATATAAATGTTGTAGTAAAAAAGAATGAGCAAACAAACAAACAAGGAATCCCAGAAAACCCTGACAGAGTCAGAAATACAACCTGACCCCCTGTTGGTTCAGGGGGTTGGGAACAGCCCAAAGTCAGCCCTTCTGGAGTGGCAGATGTGTCTTGTTGGAAGCAGAGATGGTCCTGTGGAGCCAAAGGGGCCAGAGATGGGTCTGGTCTGCCTTTGGGAGTCCCCTGGGAACACCAGAGTGCCTGGGGACACTTGTGGCTCCTTTTCATCTGGGTGGAAATGGTTTGGCTCCTTCTCCCTGGGTGGAGCATCTCACAATGGGATGATGAAATGTGTGATGTCACTGGTGAGCTTTAATGGCCCATTAACAGGAGATATTCCCATGGGGCAGTGGAGGAGTGAACAGAGATAACAAACACTGCTCCATCTGGTTTTCACAGCTGCCTTGGGAGGCAGGGGAAGATTGAGCAGAGATAAGGAACAATGCCCCACCCAGTTTAACAGCTGGCTTGTTATCAGAGAAGGCAGTTACCCCCTCCCTTCTGGAGTTACAACAGATAAAGAAAAATCTCCCCAACAGAGCTTTGGCCACCTCTGTGTTTTGGTCAGGTCCTCTTAAGTATCCAACACTTTGTCTCCTTGGTAACTTATGGGGAAAAAATTCTTGAAAGTAAAAAAGAAGCAAACCTAATTTCCAACATACCCCTAGAGGAGAAAAGCCATTTTCCCTGGATGCATGCTGTAAGGCTTTGCTTCTCATTTCTGAGATGCACAAATTTTGGTTTGACAAATTCTACCTGATTTATTTTCTTCCTCCCTTTCTTGTATTATTTTTAAGAGTGCAGTGTGCAGCCAAGTTAAACTTCAAGACTCAGAAATTAGATGTCTGTCTCAATATACCATCTTTTTCACTTCCCAGCTTTTCATTCTATACCATTACAATTGCATGCCTGACAGCTTTTTCATATTCATTTTGCTGGATGTGTTCTTAAAAGAAAAATAATTATTTTATGTCAAATATTATTGGAAGGGGGAAGGTCTCCCACAACACTCTCCACCCCACTAAATATGGAAATAAGTTATTTGTAAATACGCCTATAATTACTTTTCCTACAGAAAATATTCTTTTTTAATTCTCTAATGACAAAATATTCCCTGAGGCCTTTCCTTATGACTTTTATCTGACTATAAATTCTTTTGGCTGGGTCTTTATTGCACTTCAATAAGAAAGGTGCAGCTCTTTTTGGGTAGCCCCAGCCAGTGTTATTTTAACCTCGTTATTTGAAACAGCCTTTCAATTGCCTGAGCTGAGATTGTTTTGAGATATCCATATACTGCAAGGCTTCTCATGCTACCTATGGTGGCAGCAGTAACTGGGAAACAGAAAAAGTTGCTTAAAAATACTTTAAAAAATAATTAAAGGCTTGTTTAACTTATATCAAGGCCAATGTCAATTCACTGTTCTCCCTGCCACTCTGCCTCCTTTAAAGAATAGACATAAAGTGTTAATAGATTATTTTTTCTGTGACAGGCAAGAAAATATATCACAAAATAATGTTTCACTGCAAGAAATTTCCCATCGTCCTGCCTCCACTCCAGTCCTGATTAAATTCACACATACAAAGCAGCACTTTTTATATTATCAGGTATTTTTTGTGAGCCATTTTTATTCCTTTTATCTTCTTCCTACTTTTTCTCAGGAGCAGAGATTGTTGAACTACTATCAAATATTATTTCTGGATGGAAAATAGGAAGGAAGGTTGATTTTCATTCCAGCTGAGCAAAATCTTCTAATTTACAGAACCTCCCAAGCCACTCTAATCAATTAGAGAATACATTTATATTTTGTTTTGATCATCAACTAATTTTGATTCTTCCAGTTTGTTGATTAAGCTCTGATTAAGTATCTGCCTCTGACAACATCCAGCCTTTAAGTGGTGTCGTATTGTGAAGAATCCATTCAAAATACATATTTTTTAACTTTATGTGGCACCAATTTTGAAAACAATAGCAGAAAGAAGAGCAAAGAAAGAGAGCGATCAAGAGCTAGCAAACAAATCCTATTCACAACCAAAAGCTTATTTACATGTATTGTGAATATTTCTATTTGTCTAGGGTAAATCCAGAGGTTCAGCTCAGGGATTATTGAATGGAGAAATAAGCAACTGCCTGGAATACTAATAGGGAAAATCTCCACAGGGCTCTCCACCTTTTCTGTATTACAGACCAAAACAGATTTTTTTCAAACAATGGCTCTGTCAAGAAAATGCTCACTGAATTAGCACTTTAGCTAGATATATTTTCATCAAAGAACACTCTGATTAAGCAAGCTTATCTCTATAAAAGGGCTGTATTCTAAAGGAAGACAAATTAGTTAGGATAACAAATGGACTGATCCATGCCTTGCGCTGTAGCATGAAGGAAATATTAAGAACTCTAGTTTCTTCTTTTTTGCTCCTTTACTTTAATCTCATCCTCATTCAGTTGCATTCCTGATTTGTGACCTCCTTTTTGTCTCTGCATTTTCTTTTTTTTTTTTCCTCTCACTACAAAAGAAATAGGAAAGATGGAAGCATTAGGGATGTCTGATTAATAGATCCAGAAGCAGCTCTGGACTCAGGCTGTCATCCTGCTGCCCATCAGACATTGAAGACCAGCAGCACCAGACCCAGGATCCCATGGGAAATGTTTCCTTCTCCTCCCTGCTCTTTTCTGTGCTGGCAGCTAATGCTCCAGTTTTGGGAGATGGTGAGGGCCAGAAATGTGGCACCAGAGTCCTGAGTTGGGCTGAACAGATGTGACCTTTCAGCAAAGTTGGAACAGGTACCAGAGGGCAGTGGGACAGGAGATTGGGTCCTGGTTTGGAATAGGGTCACACACATAAATACAGGGCTGAGCTCTTGAAAGGATTTCTTGCTAGTGTCAAAAGGGCAAGACAGACACGTGGTGGTTGTATGGGACAAGGTTGTGCTGCTGCCAGGCTGTGAAGTCACAGCTGGATTGAATTTCTGGCTGAGAGGGGAGAAACATAAAGGAGGGGAATATTGAAAAATGCACTTTAGCTCTAGAGGAATTCTGCTCTCAAATAGCAGTGCCACACTGCCACAGAAATACCTCACAGGAAGAAGAGTGGATGGTTGTCAAAATCATTGGAGTTCTTGGTACAGTCTTTGATCATAGGGATGTAGACACCCAGCTCCTGACACAGCCCAACAGACTCCTCTTCCCTGCCTCTTCCACAGTTGTCAGTTTTCCCTGCCAATTCAAAGAGAGGTCCTACCTACCACATCACTGGGATGAGCACTGGGCTCCATACATCAGTCCCTCTATTTGATAGAGTTGAAAAAAGAAGAAAGCTGATGTTAAGGGAAGACGGTGTTGTATATATATATATATATATATATATATATATATATATATATATTTTTTTTTTTTTTTTTTTTTTTTTTTTTTTTTTTTGTGTAGGGTTAGAAACTTACTCTTTGTTGAGGTAAAATAGGTTTTGAACATCTCTCTTTTACACCTTTGCACCTTTCTCTTTTACAAGAGTAAAATTAAAAACCAGCAATGCAAACAGAAACCACATGAGGTCATAGGAGCAGTCTGACACACATGATGTAGCATATCTGCTCCACAGAGTAGCATATCCCTCTTTGGCCTTGTATTTTCCCATCATCTATAATTTCTGAATGAATGTAAACCCAAGACATATTTAAAGAATTTCCTGTTTTGAGCTGGCAATAGGACCTGTGTGTGAATTTACCTCTCTTTATCTCTGCTCTAATTGTTAACATTCTGAGTTGCTTCACAATTAACAACTGCTGTAAGGTGATTTTGTCATGAGGCATAAAAATATGAAAAAATATTAGCTTTATAAATAGCAAGATAAAATATCAATAGCAATAGATCATGGTTTTGTCATATTAACAGAAGGTCAAAAAAATTCTTATCTCAAGTTTTCTGATTCCTTTTCCCCTAAAAAATCTTAGACCTATGTGGAAAATATTTACATTCATCCCCACTAATGGAAAGCCATAATTTTTCCCTGGTTGCACAGTCTGGAGAAGAGATGTGGTCTATTAAGCAAGTGATCTTGCTTGAAATACAGCCAATTATATATTGACCCAGGCTAACAAATCCATCCATATTACATGCAACCACAACTCCCATCTGCTCAGGCAGTGAGAAAAACCTCTGTGAGATGCTCCCTTCTTGGTGTCAAGGATGATGCCAAGATACATTATTTGGTTTATGCTGCAGATGCCGCCATGAGAAGTTCAGTCATGCCCACCAAACAGAGCTCCACATCCATGTTTCCTGCAGGTTTAACATGGCAGATTCTATAAGTGTTCCCTGGGTCTGATGGCTCTCATATTCGTCAAATCGAAGCCCTCAAATCCCTAATACAGGGAACATTGTAAGTAAGCACCATGCCTACAACAAATCTGTCTCAAAGGAGAAAAGTACTTTTTCCAGTTGTGGCTACCATCTATCCCTGCTTCTGACTGTGGAACAGCTACTTCAAGACAGACTGGATGAAAAAGAAGACCTGTAAATAATTTCCCATTTGTGGACTGTTGGTTAAATATAAACTGCTATTTAGCAGTACAAGAGAGGCTGGATTGTACTTTTCATTACTGTCCAGCCTTTTCCAGTAAAAAAACCTTGGCTTTCAGGAAACCATGCCTTTTGCAACTCAACTGTTGTGCTCTGAAGGCTGCCTAGAGACTGTTACACCTGCTCAGGTAACAATGACAGATTTCAGTCTGCTGCAGTTAAAATGCTTCACTTCAAACATGCTTTTAGACAGAATGCCAATATCTGTCATAATCAACTCCAAGCTTGTGCTGAGTAGCCTCCTAGTCTTTTCTAGTCCTCCTGAGGACCAGGTTAGACAATTCTTGCAAGAAAGAGTTTCCATTTAAATGTATCAAGCTTTCAGATCTCAGCCAGCAGCTAGTATATGAGAGAACAGAGACAGCAAGCACATTTTTTCTGTGGCTGGATTCACACCAGTGAGGACACTCTGGGTGTGCTTTCCTGTTAGTTTGAAGCTGTGGATTTGCAAAACATCAAAGCCTAAACTGTCAGTCCAATGAAATGTTCATGAACAACATTCAGTCCAAATACGAACAATATAATAATATTATGAATGATCAATCCATAATAATCAATTAATAATCAATTCTATTTGCCAGGCTTGATGATGACAAATGGTTTTCTTTCCATTAAAACATTTTTGTATGTTCTGCTATATCCTATATATAAAATTATATACATTTTACAGGCCAGGTAAGAAACCTAGTGAAATCACATAATGCTGATCTTGTTGCAAAAGACCAAGTATCTTCTCGATCATAAGTAGTTTGATAATACATATATATATATAATATTATATATGATATATGACATATGACATATTCTATATTCTCTATTTTATATATTATAATATAGAATATATAATATATATTATATTATATATTATATATTATAATATATATTATATTATATATATTCTAATATTATATATAATATATATTATAATATATATATTATATATAAGATAATATGGATAGGCTAGAGCTGGGATTTTTTTATGTGTTTACGTGTAGAACAATAGAAGCTGATAGTGTCATCTGGCCATTCAAACAGGGAACATCCAGTGGAACAATCAGGGAAGTCTTCAAAAAGACAGGAGGTGAGAGGGAAACACTGGATCCCTTTATGGGTACCAGCATGACAGCTTTAATAGTGGGAAGCTGTCTAGCTGATCTCACATTATGCTGTGGAGATTCTCCTCTTTTTACACATATCCAGGGGAATGTGTCAGAAAGTGTCTCCACAGCCTAATTCTGTGATGTGGATTTTGACACAGATGCTGTTCGTAGCCACAAAAGTAAAAGCTCCATAAAATCTGGAGGAAGCAGAGTTTAAATTGAATCTAAACGGGCTCCAGCACTGTAAAAACAAAGGCATTTCTTAAAATCAAGTTTTCTTTTCAATCCCCTTGATAGTTTGTACTTGCATTTTACTATGCAATTTTGCTGATCAAGCCCTCTTAAAATGAGGCAGTAGAACAGAGCAGGTTCCTGTCTTCTAAAGATGAAACAGAATAGAAATTGAAGATGACTAACAATCAGTTACTCACCTTTGCTGCAATTATGGTATTTGGCCAGTAACTTTTACTGAGGTAGGTTAGAATTTATTGCTCATCTGGGATAACTGCTTCTTTTACATGAACTTTGTGAGGTTGCACTGGCCATTCAAAGGCATAGCAAATTTCCCAGGTGCCCATTTAAGAATATAAAGATATCAAAAACTGGGTAATTCATGGAACTGTTTATAGGAAACCCAGACTTTTAACCCAGTATAAAATAGTATACTGCTTCTACCTTGAATGATGTGAAAAGTAGCTCATCCACAATTCAATCATAGATGTGATTTTAAAAATTGTAAAGAAAAAAGCGAATATGTGAAAGAAGAAAATATCTGATTCTCTTACTGTGACACAGAAATATGGCAGTATCATTAAGAAAAGATGGTAATTCCAAGCATTACATAATGAGAGCAAAATCTGCCTACCAATCAGTGGAGGAAACAGAAAATTAATATCTTAATTCACCAGCATGATTTCACTAGAACTGTAGTTACCACTGCAGCAGGAGCGGCTGCTGTGCACACAGCAGATGCCAAGCCTGCTTGCTGTTCCATGGAGGGTGGAAGAGTTATTGGAAGAACTGACAAAGTACTTCCACAGAGCAGTGCACAACAAGACCCAGCCAAAGTCCAAATCTAATCACTAAATCATCCTGAACCCACTAGAAATATGCAGAAGGCTCTCAAGAGCAAACATGAGGGTTTTTTTCCTAAGTACAAACTGAAGGCAAACTTTAAAAATGAGAAACAAACAGCATAAGAGCACTTAGAAATGAAGATCTTACTGTGGTTTTGGTGAATAAATCCTCCTGGGGTTGGTTTAATCTTGACTCAATCACTTTCTGGGTTTTAGCAAGATGTTAAACACGTTGCACTTGTCACGTTGTCTGTCCCTGTTCCTTCCAACAGTCTGCATTGTGCCCCTGGCTCTGGGAGCTGCTCTCCCAACAGCATTTTCAACACCTCAAAGGGAAGAAGAGTGTCCCTTCCTCTCCAAGCAGTCTCTCATCTCACAGATATTTCTTTTCTGAAAAGCAAAACACGTAAATAAATAAAATATGTATCGAGCACCATGATATAAAAAAGAACTCTTCAATATAAGTTCATTTTTCTGTATATTTTCCCACATTTCCTTTCATCTCAGGGGTTCTTTAAATTTCTAAATATAAATTATTTAAATTTCTAAAATAATTTAATTTGTGATTATTCTAATTAAAACAATAAAAGTCCATATCTATATATCTATATATCTATATATCGATATATCGATATGTAGATATATAGATATATATCTATATAGATATATAGATATATCAGTAATCATTACAAATAAATACAGATACTGAAGAACCCATAATTTTTTTTATACCAGTACTTTATTCCTTGCTAATGGCAGGCTTATGCAGAGACGTATGATGTAAAGGAAACGTATCTGAAGAGCTAATTGTTACTACTCAAAATTTTCTTATATTGCCACAGAGACCTGATTTGGCATCTTTTATCTTAATTAAACAATCATTTAGGAAAAAAAATTATTTATTATCCTCTATAACCTGTCTGCTCATGGTTTATGCTATTAAAATTTGCTTTGGTCCACCACCAGTGGAATTGTCCCAGAATTCCATATAAAACATTTTATTGGTAGAGAATACAGATTTTATATCAGAGCTGTGATTGAGTTCAGACACTTAACATTTAGGAGGAAATACTATTCTTAAAAAACCTTTAGTAAGATGTCCTCTGGAAATAAAACCCTTTAATTCACCTTCTTATCACCTCTGCCCAGCTGTTCCCTAAGGTTTTGTAAAGATCCATACCTGAACAGGTAAGAGATGCAAACCAGAGCCACCACTGAGAGCAAGGCTTTGGTCATCAGCCTTTATTTTCTCTGTACCTTATTACTTCTCAGGTGGAATAATGTCCTTAAATCATGTCCTTTCTCTTCTTCTTCTTCTCCTCTTATTTCCAGCTTTTAGGTTGTCATTTTGATATATTTTCCCCTCCCCTCCCTAAAACAGAGCTCCTGGTCTTAAATCTCCAAAATATTGTCTTATAGTCATCTAACAATTAAATAAGCTACCAGATTTAGAATGCAGTTACTATATTCCATTACTTTTAGAACATCTATAAGACTTGGATGATTACCTCCAGTTATCCCTTCCAATCACAACTATTTTATGATTCTATGGTTATAATGTATAATCTTAAAAATTTACAAATCAAGACATTCTGTCTGCTGAGAGAAGAGAGAATGCTAGCAGATCTAAACAATTCATTGGCTTTGCCATTGCTTTTTAGGGCTCTCAACTACTACTGTTGAGGTAATTCCCCACAACTGGAAGGAGCAGATGCCTGGCAGTCAGAAAAATCCGTTAGTCATCTTGGTTTTATACTCAGTCTTTAAAGGTTTTCCAAATTTTCTCTCCTTTAAAAAAACCAAAGCATCTTGGAGAAATACATTTTTTGTTTGGGTGGTTGGCAGAAGGGATGCTGAATTAAGCTGAGAAGTCATGCACTGGGTTTCAGTGAAAACAAACTGAGCCCTTAATTGATGCAAACTGATTTGGGGATCACTAAATATGTAATGACCAGAATCAGATTATTTTGGAGCGCAGCCATGTCGTTCCCTACTGTTGGTGCAGTCCTTGGAGCAGATTGCTGAATTACTGCTGTTCACAGCAAACACTGAAAAACAACTCCTCAGCTTTACTGGTCATATGCTCAGGAATCTCAGGGCAAGGAATGAGAATTGGTTATTTATCAGGGGTTTTGATGAGGGGAAAATGCAGCGCTTCTGGGTTTGTTTTTTTTTTTTTTTTTTTTTTTCCTGGATTAAACTTAAAAAGCAGAGTTTTTCCATTATTGTTTGTTTTTCTCTTAGAGGAGTCATTAAAACTGATTGCTCTGGCTGATTTACAAGAACTCAGGTTAAGACAATAAAGACCTAAAATGCTTACTGAGAGGATAATGCAATTTGCTTTTCTAGTTATATCATTGCAGGTGGGCACAGCTCTAAGTCTGAGCATTCTCATAGAAAATATCATCAAAGCATCATGTTAATAGACAATAGAAAACAGTCAGAATGGTTTTCACTGAAAGGATAATTCCTGGAGGCAGAATATTTGCTAGTGAAATAAAATAAATTAACTTTTTAAATTAACCCTGTGTGACTTATACAGATATTACAGACTAAGTAACCCATTCACCTCGAGTTAAAAATAGTTTTCTAATTACAGGAAAAACAAACTAGATTAACCCTCTATGCCATCAAGTAATTTTATTACTCAAAAGCCACAAAATATAAAGCAAAGGAAATTATATGATCTGAGATGAGAATTTCTATCCCTTCCCTCAACATAATACAAATGTGCATAATGGCAATCCTTTTCAAACTGACAATACTTTATTGTAAATCAAACCCACGCACATCTCTCCAACAAATACTCCAAAAAAACCCTCTTATTTTTTTAAACCAAATGATCCAGCAAGTGCCTGAGGGGAAGGGGGCAAAGAATACTTGACCTGCTTGACTAGAGCTGCATAGCCTGTGACAAAATTTGTTATTACAGCTGTATTTTCAACACTGGAATATGAAAGTCACCCTGCTGTGGATGCTTGGTGTAGCCTTTCCCCTTTCTTTAAGCTCTTACTGCTAAATCTCAGGAAGAAATAAGAGAGACTCAAATGGATCATCTGGTGCATCCACCCGCCCCAAATCAACTAAAGCATTTCTGACAGATGGTTCTGTAACCACTCTAAAAACCTCCAGCTTCCCCAGCCTCTGTGTGCAATCTATTCTAGTCCTTAATTATCTTTGTCACTGGAGCATTCTTCCTACAAAGCTCCTCCTAAATCTGCTTTTGTTCCAGTTCGAGCATATCACTTTTTTTTTTTGCCTCACAACTTGAAGAGAACAGTTTGTTCCTCTTCCTCTTTGCAGAAACTTTTAAAATATTTAAAGCTTGCTGTATCTCTCAGATTTTTTAGGCTAAAATCCAGTTCCTTCCATTTTTCCTCACAGGCCAATATAATATCAGACAAAGCTGTTAAGAGGACAAGACAGAGAATATGGGGTTACCTGGAATTTCAGTCTGAGGAAGTTCAAGCAGAGTTAAAGAAGAGTCAAGGCACTTTCCATACAGAAATTGAATTTTTCTCACATCTGAAAGCTTCGTCTCCTTTGGCATTTCCAGGACTCTTATCAAACAAACAAAGCAGCTACCCTTCAGCAAAGGGGCACAGACAGAGTTCAGAAAAGCTTCAGGCAGCCTCAACTACCTCTGAAACAAACTGTGAAAGAGCATCAGGACAAGTTTTTTCTCATTTCTTCTAATCAACCTAGAGATTCATATTCACATAGTAGAAAAATCTTTCTGTTTGAAGAGTTTCTTCTTATGATATTGAAAATATTGTCCAAGTCACCAGAGCTGCTGGGCTGACAATCTCAGCTATCACTGGGTCCAGCTGAGGTCTTTTCCTGCACAGGAGAGTGTCACCACCTTCTCTGCCATTTGCTGATATAAACTCCAGGTTATCCAAAATATTTGGTGCTATTAAAGTCCTCCTTGCATTCCTGGTTGCTTTAAAATTCATCCTGGGCATTCCCCATTGAGAAAGCAACATAAAATAATGTACATTTGCCAGCAAACAGATTATTGTGGAAGATCAGTTTTCAAAATAGGAGAAACTGTCTTCATCCCATTTTAATATGAAAGCAGACTGCATTTGGTGGTTTACTTTGTACCAGTTTAGAAGGATTACTGACAAGTTCAGTACTTCAAGTCATGCAGAGGCACTTGATTTAGCAATGTGAGGAATCCTGAAGAACATGGGCTGCATTCTTGCTCACAGAGAGCTGTACAATGTTTAATGCCCTCTACAAACAGAGGATACAATTCCTCACTAAGATAAAGCAATCTCAAAATTAAATCTGCTGTTGGATGTACCTGGCCAGGGCCTCTTATGTTTCTCTGCTAAGAGTCCTGAGGAAGGAGATCATCACCATGATGTGCTCAAAAGAGTGTAGAGGAAAAAAGATTCACAACATCTGATAGAGATTAGAAATGTTTGGTTGTGTTCACAGATCAGACAAGTTAGAAGATCCACAGCTCTTTAGATAACTACTGAATTTGAAAAAAAAATCAAATGTACCCTCTTTTTCCCTGTTTTTCTCTTTGTAAATTGACAATAGGATAATTTTTCTAAATTTTCTATATATTTACTCTAGAAGGAAAAAATAGAAGATAATTTTTAATGGATGTAAAGTAGTGAATATGGAGGAGAGCAGCTAAGCTTCATAAGAATCCTTCTGATAATTTGGCTTGCTTTAACTGTATAGATGAGAAGTCAGCAAATAACAGTTTATATGCAGTCTTTGAGAAAAGAACTGCAGTGCACAGTCCAAAACACTAGAATTCTACTATCAAAGGAAACATATTAATCCTTTGTCACCCTGATTCAAAACCCTTCTGATGATCTTGTTTACATACTTCTAGTGGAGTCTCTCACGAATGTGACATAAACAGGAGTAGATTGTTTTCACACCTCTCTGTGATGGACATCTGAATTGACCACTGGAGTCAGAGAGGTGTTCCTCTCATCTACCAATCCTTGACCAAATTCTAAATCCTATTTAAACCCCAAATCATAATAAACTGCCCAATTTTTTGCCTCACTTCAACCTGACCAGGTGCGTGTCGTTTTTTCGTGTCGTAAATTGTGACAATCCTTCCAGCCCCAATCTGCTTATTCTGATTGTTAAAAGTCTGCCTGAAAAAAACCAGAGATTTGTGATAGTCAGTGAAATTAGTAAAGAATAAGAAAACCTAGTTTTAAATCACGGGCCCCAAAATGATGTGGTGCACCTCTGTTGCAGATATCCAGCTGAGGATGCACTGGAATTTTTCTCTTGATAGGGGAGAGGACTCTGAGGCAGAAGCCAACAAAGAACTTCCCTGAGGTCACCCAGAGGCAGGGACAGAGCCACACTGCCTGAGTTCCAAGCCCTATGTTCCTGTGACTGCCAATATCAGGAACATTGACACGGGTGCAGTTTGTGGTAACACCACTCTGGGATCAGCTCAGGCAGATTAATTCATGTCATCAGAATATGGCAGAGTGCAAATAAAGCAGCTGCAAGATAAATGTGAAGCAAAACCTTACATTCCAGGCTGGCCTGAAGCGCCTTGCTTTACAAGAAATTCTTAATTCAGTGTTCAGAGGTTCAGGGTAATTACCTTTAGGGCAGAGGTGTCTGTCACAGCGAGTCCTTGCTCGACCCTTGATGGGTGACATTGACAGGCAGTTGGCATTTCAGGACAGTCCATGCAGCTCTTTCAGGCTGTACATGAGAAGGAAAAATAAATTAAAAAAAAAAAAAAAAGAAAAAAAAAGTAATTACAATCACCAAAGACACAAAGCTCCTTCTGCCTTCATCCTTATTCTATGAGCATTTCCCCTTCACCTTCCACATTATTAACCATGTTTTTAACAATGGAATAAAAGCAGCACAGAAGCCACTCATCTAAGGCAGATGGGAAATGTCAGGTTGAAATTACAGGTTGGAATGTGAAAATACAAAAGAACTCACGGCCTTTGCAATTTTTTCTTTTTGTTTGATTTGTGAATAAAGTGTGGACACCTATGGGAAACATTCATTCTCCAAATGACTTTGGCCAGCATAACTCTAAATAAATAACAAGCACGCTGGTTTTCTCTTAAAAATTTGGTAGTTACATTCACATTATAATTGCTAAGTGATATTTGTGTTCAAAACAGCACATTAATCATAGGAGACATGACCTTTAGAAAGATAACATTCTTGCTCTTTTTATTTGGTTTGGTTTTACCTTGGGACAAGATACTGCATAAGTTAAGGCAGGTTACACTTAATAGAAATGGAAGAAAGGAGGCAGTCGTTTAAAATATGCCATCTATAACTTTACCTAAGAAAAATACACTTATAGGGAATACCTCCTGGAAATCTTTAGGCCAACTAGAACTTTATTCAGCTACTGACATAAGAAACAATTAAAATGCCTCTATAAATAGGGGTGGCTAAGGAGAATCTTCATCCTATACCGAATTTGTGGGGAAACACAGTGACAAAGGCTGAGACACTTAATGTCCTCTTTTCCTCAGTCCTTAACAGTAAAACCAGATGCTCTGCAAATACTCAGCTTCCCAAACTGGAAGACAAAGATAGGAAGCAGAATGGGGCCCCCATAATCCAAGGGGAAAGGGTCAGCAACCTCCTACAAGTGATGGGATGAGAGGAAATGGCCTCAGGTTGCACTAGAGGAAGGTTAGGTGGGATATTAGGAAAAATCTCTTCACCAAATGGGTTACCAAGTATTGAAAGGGACTGCACAGGGAAGTGGTTGAGAGCTACTTAAATGGGGTGTACACGTGGTGGTTAGCAACGTGGTTTAATGGTGATCAGAATATCTGAGATGAAAAAAAGAATGTATAAAAATTCAAAACAATAACTTTCAGAACAAGTTATTTTTTTCATGTTGTTTGAAGCTTTTTTTATCTGGACAAAAGAGATACCACTGGAGCTGTAAAGACATCAAAGGCCTCATTGTTCCAATATATGTACAGAAAGTTTGTTCTATTTTACTGCCTTCAAGACCACAGAGGTCATTTTAATGAAAGTCATAATGAAAAAGCCTGAAGAAAATACTCGCTCTCTTACACTCGTGCACATGCATGAGCATATCTATAATTCATAAAAACTTATGAAAAAAGGGATCAGAAAGGAAAAAAAAATTGAAGCTGATTCTTATCAACCATCCAAGCTTTTTGGTGTGAGGGGGCTTAGATCAGTACCCTGCATTTGCAAATCCCATCCCCCCATAATATAATTATATGATCTGCCAGAAATGAAATTGCACGTCATGAAATACTGCACAACTCCATAAATAATGAGTGTTTCCATTTCCCAAAGCAAATTGATAAAACTGGCATTTGGCTTAGTTTCTGCAGTTCAAGAAGCTCTGTTAGGCTTGTGTTGTTAATTCAATCTTCTACAGCTGGAGTGATAAAAGCAGAGATTTTCAAATTGACCCCTTTTGCCAGGATGAAGGGCAGGTAAGATTTAGAGGAGTTAAAGGAGGCTCACAGTCAACAAAAATGCCTTTTAGGACACAACAAATAGTATGAGGATTTTAAAATTTAATTTTTTAAGAGTCTATTCAAATTAGCAATTCTTCTGTTTAATTCATAGAGGAATCCAGTGGTTGTGTGGAATAAGCCATGAAACTTTCTGCCCATAATATTTCAGCAGCCTGAATTGGGTGGCATTTGCATCGAAGGCATTCTGTGTTTTTTGTGATACTGATATAACCTTCCAGAGAATCCCCAGAGGAGTACAAACCTCAGGGATCAATTGATTCTGAAAGCAGATCTTGTCCTTGCTTTTGAAAGCTGTAATTCTGTGACAGATACCCATCTGTGCATCTCGGTCGCGCATCAACCACATCAACCTAGCTTAAGGTCAGATATTTCTGAAAAGCAGATATTCCCTTCCTTAGGAATCAAAAATAGAAGCAAACCTAAGCAGATGAAGATACATATTTAGGCAGCACTCAGCAAAATGCTACTTTAGAATACAGGCAGGAATCACAGAATGGGTTGGGTTAGAAGGGACCTTAAAGATCATCTTGTTCCAACACTCCACCATGGGCAGGCACACCTTTCCCTGGAGCAGAAATCTTAAGTGACTCCTCTGATTATTAAGCCTTGAGATTCTGGCAAGAGGAATGCTGCTGTCATCTGAGCAGGGCTGGCTGCTTCGCTAGAAACATGACAGTTTAAAACAAGGCAATTGTCAATTTTGGCCCATCCTTTGTTTCTGGAGAATGACATATAAATTAGGAATAGAACTGCTCAAAAATCAAAGCCATCCTGCAGGGAGTATCATAGTCATTCACATGGAAGAAATGAGTCTTGGCTTATTTCAGTCTTGTTTGCCAGCAGTGCAATTCAAAAATCATCCAGATTAAACCTTTATCAATTTCAGCTGTCTACATTTCTATTAGTACATCGAATTGTTTTGGGACACAGACTAATGAGAATGATATGACAGCTGTAATTTGAGTTTGATTTTGTACAATTTGCAGGTGCTTCCACAGTCCAAACACTGATTTGGACATTCAGCAAAATGGGGAAAAAAAAGACGATAAAAATAGATTAAAAAATACACATTGAAAAATGCATGTAAGGTGATCACATTACTGGGTTTCCCTCTAATAGTCTAATTTAGGTTTAGATTCTAGATCTTATTTTTATTTCTCTTGCACATGGCAGATGAAAATAGCAAAACCAGGAAGTTTCCTCTCTGCTGGAAATTGAATGTAGATTGTTATTATTTTCATTAATAATCATGTACGAAATTCTGTCAAAAAGCAAAAAAAAGGGACACACACCTATATTCCAATAGCTAAATATATCAATATTCTATTATTAATACACAGCATCAGACACAAGCCTAAATATTTCATACGGTGTGAACTTCTAACCTTATTTTCCTAATAGAATGTGCTAAAACCAAGCAGACCTCATCTACCTGAATGCCAAAGAGACAAGGGAACAAACCAGAAACTGCAGGTTCTCCAGCAAGAGGTACTGTGGTGTTGACTGCAGTATTTACATACCTGTGTAGGTTACACTGCTCTAAAATAGAAATGCTCACGCAAGGAGGAGAATTCATATCCTGAGAAAGGTGACACAGAAATGTCTGTCTGTGATTTATTGATTTGTAATGCCGAGTAAGGTCAGCTCAGCAGCAAACAGATATTCTGTATTAACTATGCTTTTCTCTTGGGTATACACAAGGAAATTTCTGGTAACCAGATAGAAAGCGTAATTTTTCAGGTTCGCAGAAACTGTGGATGGATATGGTCCCTACAGAACCATATCTGCACGATTAAAAACACATTTTCAAGCATTTCTTCAAGCCATAGAGATCACCTGAATATGTATGAATTTGGAACAGAGCCCATATTGCCCTTATTCTAACCTGCACACCTGATTAACCCAGAATTCACAAATATGTCCCATCATTACATCTCTCTGTCAGTCTTAGCAAATGGCTTTCCAAAAAATACAGTGGGGGAAAAAACCACAAACCCAAACAGGAAATACTGTGGCTTTATGTAGAAATACATAGAAATACCTTTCTATAACATGTACCCCTACTGCTGACAGCACAATGCAGACCAGATTCCTTTCCAAAGACCTTGGCTAGTTGACCACCCTGGTTAGTTGACCACCAGGAATGATGTGCAGGGTATCTGAAGGTTAGTTTGGAAACTGAACAGGAAGGCAAGGAAGTTGTGTGGCAGCCACATCAAAACCCTTCCATTTCACAGCTCTTCTACCTTTCCAGAGACTTGGTAAGAGTTAAAAGAGTAGGAGGAATATGGAGTGAGGTTCAAGAGCAGTTCAGATGTAGCAGCAATGATCTACGTGCACCATGACACATAACTCATCCTGTGAGTGCTGTTACCAGTTTTCAAAAGGAGCAATTAAAAACCCCTGGTTCCAAACACTGGAAAGGAGTATAAAACCCAGTGTGCCATGAGAACCAAAGCACCATCAAGGGAATCAGCAGATCTGAATGAGTTTTTAATGGTAATAAGTGCTGGCTGACCTTTCCCATTAAGTAACTCACACATCTACAGCAGCCACTGGAATGTTCCAAGTGCACTAGCAATAGGCTAAGTGGATAAACTCATCCTTTAGAAAGAATTAACTCATCCTTTAGAGGGAATTAATAGTCCCCATTCATAAATACGACTGTTTTCCAGAAAGACAATTTTCAACAATGTTCTTGAGGTATCTACCAGCTCAGATCTGAGCAATACCACTGAAAAATCATTACACTTATGTGGAAAAACCACCCCCAGCACAGGACTTGGGTAGAGTTGGGCAGAATTACCATGCATCTGAGACACCAGCCTGTGGTTCATTAAGGGGTTCCAGGAGTAATCTGGGACCCTGGAGGCTGGGGTTTACTCTCCTGCTTTGGAGCACATAACCAATGAAGTCTGATGAGGAGACATCATGCAGCTGTGCCTAAACTTCTAGCCTGCAAAATGGGAGTATTGCTCCTTACTTCTCAGAATGAAAAGAGATATATAGAGATATAATTCATTCTGTATGCAGTAGGATAAATAAAGCTTCTGGGTGTATACATTTCCCCCTTTCCCTTGCTACAGGATATTCATCTTCTTTTGTGTGTCTCCATGACATCTGTGCCGGACAAAACCAGGATATGTAATTCCTAATTCAAATAACAGTTGGCCAGCCAAAGCCTCCTTCCTGATTGGCTCACCAGCTGCTTCCAGCCATATGTACAACAACTCAATTCTGCCAACTTGACCCTTAGTAAAACAATGATTTATGGTTTCCCTCTCTATCCAGCTTTCACTTTTTTAAAATCAAAATACAAGATTCACACTCGGACACATTCATTACCCTTTGAAGCTAATATTCCCTCAAAATATTGTCCTGTAAATCAGGAAAAGGATAAATGTGATACCTCCTGGATCTGCAGAGTGGGAAGGTGTGTTACAAACAGGCAAGAGTATGGGGATACAAATGGAAAATGAAGGAGAAGAATGAACTACTTATGAAGTGCATGCTTTGAAATGGTAGAGCATTATCCCTCTGAGGTATCAAGATATGTCCTAATCCTTCTGGCCTGAAATTACAGTGAAAGCAAAAGGTTTCTCAGCCAGGTTGAGTATTTCCCTTGTGGACTGAGTCTGAGGGGTCCCATTCACTTGTACGTTTCATAATTCTGGTTCTTTTGTGGCCATAGTGGAGGACATATCTAAAATCCACAGGAATCTAAGAATCTCATGAACTTAACAAAACCTTAAAATCCACAAGACCTTTTCTTCTTTTCTAAGAAAACATAATTCCAGCCAGTTTAATTGTGACAGCGTGGACTTTGGCATGTCAGGTTGAAATTCTGGAAACCTCCTTTACACATCAAGACTGAGGGCATGTGGTCCATACCAAAAGGACTTATTTTGGAATGGCTTGTGGGCTTGGGAAATTGCCTGGAGAGCACTGGGGGAGAAAGCTTTTGGATCCTGCATGAAGACTTACAGTGGGAATTCAGTTTAAGTATGTGCTCCTAGGCAAATGATTCCTAGTATTGCCATTCTGCATCTTTTTCATTCCACTTCAAGGAAAAAAAAATCGGAACCTTTTTTTTTTCATTGCGTTACATAAAATACATGCATTATTTCTTTATTTAAATACAACTGTCAGCTCTCACATTGTTACTCTTTCTGAGATCCTGGAAGACACAAAAGTCTCTAACACAGTGAAATAAAGATCAGCACTTTATTGTATCACTTTGTCTTTGCACTGCTCCTTCATCCAAAATATCCCTTAAGGATGCTCTTTACTAATGTTTATCTGCTACACAGTCAATAGTAAGAAGACTGTGCATATAACACGATTGTCTTCTGACCATTGCTTAGCTACTATTAGTAATCTAAAGTGAATACAGAAATTGAACATTTTCAACACAAAGCCAGGTTTTCAGATAGCACTAAGCACATAATTTAAATGAGAGAGATATACAATACCAGAGATCACACAGAAACTAGAAATACCACAACTGGCAGAATGGGAGGACACAGTCTTAAGCTACGTCAAGGGAAATACAGGTTGGATATTAGGAAGAAGTTTTTCACTGAAAAAGTGATTAAATACTGGAATAGTCTGCCCGGGGAGGTGGTGGAGTCACCATCCCTGGATGTGTTTAAAGGAAACAGGATGTGGCACTTGATGCCATGACCCAGTTGAGGTGTTAGGGATGGGTTGGACTCGATGATCGTGAAGGTCTCTTCCAACATACACATTCTGTGATTCTGTGGTAGAATGGAATATTTGGTTGCTGGAAGTAACCTTCTTCACAGAATCACAGGAGGTCTGGGATTGGCAGAGCACTGTAGAATTCATCCAGGCCAGCCTCCCTCACTCAAAGCAAAGTCTTCTACTGTGGGTTGCTCAGGACTGAGTGCACTCAGGTTCTGAATGACTCTGAGGAGGGAGACTCTACAACCTCTCTGATCAACCTGTTCCAGTGTCTGATCACTCCTACAGCAGAAAATTTTTTTAATGTTACAATTTCCCGTGGTTAGCTATCTGCATTCTGAGTTCAGAACTGTGCCAGTGTGAGTCTCGTCATTTTATGTCATAAAAACACCTTTTAAGCCCATTAAGACACAGGCAACATGAGCAACATAATGACAGAACACAACCTTGGGATCAGCATTAGAGTAACAGTTCTGTGAGATATACTTTGGTGAAGGATTTAGTGGGTTGACACAAGAACTGCAGAAAGCTAAGCTGACTTGTTTTGTGGCAGTTTTTATTTAGAGGGATAAGAAGAAGCTGCTGGCAGAAGCAAATTAGGTTTGATTCATGTCTACATTTGTCTAGTACATTACAAAAGCCACAAGACCTTCAAACCATGTTATAACTGCTCTCGGGCAGCTCTGTGGAGACTTGTGCAATATCAGAAATAGCATGACTTAAATGCACTAGAAAAGGGTTACATCACTTCATAAAGATGCTTCACTTAGGGTTGTTCATTTTCTATTTTAAATCAATTGCACTTCACGCTAAAAAATACATCAGGACTCAACTGCTCTTTTAAAAAAAATAATTTCTTCAGGGCAAAGAAAGACAAATCATTGACTTTAACAAGAAGCAACCTTGAATCTGATCTGGAAAACAACTCCCTATGAAAAAACAATTGTGCTAATCCTACCAAACCATTACACAGATGCTTCACCTTATTCACAGCAAAGCCCTAGATAAAGACCTCTTTCCTCACTCTACAGGAGCATTTCCAGGCAGTTTCAGTTCCCAGATTGCCATAACCCACCACCCCAGTGTTCCTGCACACCCATGAGCAGGGACTGAGTGCTTCTGTCATCCTTGCATGACATGGAACCATCATCTAAACAACTTCAGTCTCACATATCTCCCCCCAGAACACCACAACCAAAAATCTAAAATAATTTAGTGCCAAGACAAACTCCCATTGATCTCAGAAACCTGTGCTATTTCAGCTATTGTCCATCTTTGAAACATTAAACTCTGAAGCATCTTTTTGTGTTCTTGGAAAACACATAGTACCAGGAACCTTATGAAAATTTAAGTAATTGATCATCATCCTGCTATCATTAAGAATTTTAAGCCATCATTATTTTTCTTTGCTCAGCACTTGTCTCATTTCTTCTCCACTGAGCCACTCAGAATGTTTTAAGCCATATCACCTCACCCTATTCTCCTTTGTTTCTCCTCCTTTCTTTTGCAAGACAGGCATATTTTAATAAATCTTTTAATTTCTATATATTATCTCATAACTGTGCTCTTTCCCATAGTAATTTACTGATCTTAAACTCCTTCCATTTTGGTGTTCATAGGTTTCTCATACAGCAATACCTGGGAAAAATGCAATTTTCCAGAAAGAGCCATACTTGGAGCCAAGACAACATAAATGATTAATTTCTATTCCATAATGCATGTATCCATAGTACTACTCAAAATCCTCTTGACCATTTGTGCTGCTTTGTTTCAAATTTATATCCTCCCTCCCTTATCTAATAACTCCCTATCTGCACAACTGGTTTACAGATTTCTTGTGTCATTGTTGATTATTTGGATAATTTTTCCTAAAACAGTTTTGTTTCATTTTTCTGAGTTACAAATCACTTTCTTGCATTCTAACCTTTCTATCACCTTTTTAACAACTTTGGCCTTATCTTCTAAAAAAAACCAGGAGCCTTTCTGTAAACTCTTCAAGCACTGATTCCGATTTAATTCCATTTGCCCCCGTTCCACACGCAGCCATGCATGACCAATACCACCAGACAATTGTATGATCACAAATTATATCTACTGTGGACCTCTCATCTGGATAATTGCTCTCCAGATCAGTAGTTTTTGATCTCACACTGCCATCACTAAACTTTTTTGAATATGCAATCCATATATTTATATTTGTAAATAACGTACCTGTGCTGCTTTAGTAACGTATTATTTACATTATAAAAACATGCATAAAGAAGGAAATGAAAAGTTAAGGGAAATGAAAGGTGAAATGAGCACAATTTTAAAAAATACTCTACTAATGATATATAAAATATTTTCTTCCACACCCCAGTAGATTGAGAGTGCACTGCTCGAGCCCTTGCCAGGATGACATTTCCATGTACAGCTCTGAGAAAAACAGTGCTCAATAAAACAATACTAAGAATTATAATAATAATAAATATATATAATAATACTAATAAATAAATAAAATAATAAATAACCAATACTAAGAGTACTGTTTAAACAATACTAAGAGTTTGTGACAAACTGAAGAAACAAAGACCATTGCTCAGTCTAGCCTCATCTACCCAGCAATACTTCAGGACTGTTATTTCTGCTTTTATCTTTACAGTATTTGTCTTCTGCAGTGGAAAATAGGTCTTTGTAGCTCTTCATTTGAATTAATTAAATTAATTAAGATGCCAAACTTGACATTTTTCTTGTTCTTTTCAGCACATCATAATTTGCTTATTTATAAATGGAATAAAGATGATTTAGATGAAGAGGACTAATAATTTTTAATAGAAGAAATGAGGTAGTGTGTTCAGGAAATTTATCTTTTAATTATGTTTCCCTTAAATAAGTCCACAATAATTCAAACTGCAACATGAGACACTTTGGTATATTTCATTTGTTATAGCGGTTCCCATTTCGGAGAAGCTCCTTTTTAAAAAGATTTGTTCTGAGGCTTTTTTGGTTGGGTCTTTTTGTTGATTTGTAGTTTTGTTTATTTTTTAAATCTGATACAGGCCAGGGCGGTTGAAGAAGGATAGTAACAAAATAACCTCTCTGAAGTAAACATGATCAGCACTATATCTAAAAATATAATATATATAAATAATATATAATATATATAATATATATATATATTCATATATATATATATATGAATATAATGAACTGAGGTGGCAATAATTCCAGAATTTCTACCAACTTAAGCATTAATATTTTTACATTATAGGCTGCATTTTATCTTCACCTAATGTTCATTTTGAATGAAATGCTGTTCACAGATCACCACTGAGATCACATCTGAACTTTAGAGCCAAGTCAGTTATACTTTTTACTTTACTTTTTGTAAGAAATGTGCATTATAGTTACCAGATAACTGGTAACCATATAGAGGAAATCTTCCTTGTTTAGTGTATTTACTGAATGTCATTGAACACTGATATCCCATTTTGGTTTAACTATTGATTTTTGATTGTTACAATTAATGTACAGCTCAATTCATGTAGATCTAACTTCTCAGGGTGGGGAACATACCACCAAACCCATCACCATTAAATAAAAAAGTTATGCAGGAAACTTGAACAAAAGACAAACACACTCCAAATTATAAAATAAAGAAAGCCAGTAGTGTTTTCATTAAACCACTATTAAAAGAATTTCTTGGTGCATTTCATCATAAAGGAAATATCAGTCAAGCTTCCATAAATCTTCCTTGCTTTTCAGCGCTAAAAGGAAAGGAAGCACAAAATATGCTTTGTTCATCTGCTTTTCATGAGATTTTTCTTCTTTTGATAGATCAAAAGCCTTAGTTGGACTGTTTGTCTTTCTGTTTTCCTGCCACTGCAAACGTCCTTCTGTGCTCCTGACAGCCTTCAATTCATTTCTCTGGGTTACACAAATACTGCTCTTGAAGCTGTCTCATAAAGCTGTAGATTTTTCTGTGTGTCTCCCTGTATACACTTTTTATTGCCTGTTGTGCCCATCATACCTAAGGAACTCATTCCTGTGGGCTCACCCAGGATATAAATCCAGAAAAGACCACGGAATTACATTGGAACTATTGTCTGTACAGGTGGGTCTACTTGCAGGACAGAAGCCTTTTTCTAAAGAATGGAGGAGTAATTTAGATCAAGGCTTGACTGATATAAATCAACAAGGGTAACAATGGCCCCTGGAAAGCAAAAGTGTTGGCAAACTCACTGACCTTCAACCCTTTGTTGAGACACTTAATCTCCAATATCAGCATGGAAACATACAGCTACAATTAAATTCATTTTCCAACTTGGACAAGCTTTGAATCTATTTTTATGTGGGGGAAGTGAACGTCTCTTAGTGGTGCTGGTAGTGGTGGTGAGGAAACTTTGAGCTCGTTCTAGTTCGAACATTAATGAAAGTAGGATACAGGCACAGAGAGACCCCAAAAATTTTTATAGGTGTTACTGCCCAAGTCAGTACAAGTCTGTTGACCTGGAAAATTCCCTGCTGCATTTTCAGTACCTGTAGTATACAAGCTGACCTAACCTGCTGTTTATTGGGAGACTACAAAATACAGGGTGCCATTTTTTAGTGTGTGTTCAAGGTAAAACATTAGCATAATGTAATTCAGGAGATTGACGCATAAAACAGGCTGGGTGTAAGAAACAAGGTTACTGCTTTCCAGAAAAATCAATGAGAAATTTGCCAGCGGCTTCAGCAGAAGCAGGATTTCATCCAAAGCACGTAATTCCATGTCTATCAGTTTGCACACTCGTGGCGGGTTTCGACTGAAGAAGTTTGGAGCTGTGGCAGGATGCCAGATGGAACTGCCACGCTGCCTGGAGTGACCTGAGCTGGCTACTTCACTGAACATGCACAAAATTATATATTTTTTTTTTAAACACACATTGTAGTGGTGTGTTCTTAGTTTTATCAGTTAATATATGTATTTAAGATTTATTCTTAAATCGTTATGGGTCTGTTAATGGTTCATTCCTTGTACCCCCCCATGTTCTTTCCCTATATGGTTTGTTCCTTTTGTCAGTTTTATGTTACGTAACCCCCGGGTCCTGTCCATCACTTTGAGGCCCCACCCTGGGACTAGAAAGTTCTAGTGAGGTCATTGAGTGATTGGGCAGGATCCCAGATGTTCCTTCCTTGATTGGTTCTCCTGTCTCTCTTTCATACACAGAGCCACGCCCTACCTTTACCTGATTGGTCCCTTGCTGACTCCTCCCCTTTCTCCTCCCCATGTTAAACTGTTGCACGAGGGCAGTCTGTGCTCTGCTGAGGCAGATTCCCTTGAGGTGAGGTGTTCTCTTGTGGGGCAACAATAAACTCTAGTGGTAGAAACCTTGACAGCGTCCTCTCTTCATTCCTCAGTCGTGGAACACACTTGTGGCAAAAACAACTCACAGGATCAGCGAGGTAGATCTGTCTATTGAGCTGTACCTTCTCTGTGGCCGGTGTCAGGGCTGGCCAGGCAGAGTGGAACAAGACTGAGACACTGTGACCACAGCTGTTGCAGTGTGCATTTTGCGTTTTCTAAAACTCTGTATGATTTTTATTAGTGAGTCCCTGTAAAAGTTCATCCACCCCCACACCCCTTTCCTTAATCACTGTTGTTATCTCCTCTCTCTCCCCACTGTACCTCCTCAATAGCCTCTCCCAGTGTATTGTACCTTCTGTTGTATCTTACCTATTGACACACCCCAGATACTTGATGGCTCTGGCAAAGCCGGGTGGTTCAGCCAAGGTTTCAGATATCCCCACACCCCTTTTTCCCCAAAATGGCCATGTCAATGCCCCTGAACTTAAATCACTCCCCCTCATTTCCATCAGTAACGCCCCTGTACTTAAGGGAAGGTAAGAGCCAAAAATACTTACGCTCTGGCACCTTGGATCTTCACCCTGAATAAACACCTTCTTTACCACCCAGTGTGAGTCCACTCCTTGTTCCAAGCAAGGTCACGTCTCTGTCTGGAATCTGGACCCAAAGGAAGAACTCGTTTTTATGGTATCTGAAGAGCAGAGCTGGCCAGGAGACAAGCTCAGAAGGACCATACACTGCACTACACCAGTGGTGCCCTGCAAGTCATTTTTTAGCTGGGGGTGGATTTCCTGCATAACATCTTTAAAGAGCTACCCTAATCAAGAATAAAAGGTGTGGAAAAGAGAGCTGATAATCCATAGGCAATCTCTCAGATACAACTGCTGACAGGAGGTCACTGTGTGCTCGGGAATACACCTCATTCTCTGTCTTAATGAACACAAACACCAAACTGATGACAGAGAAACAGCATTGGCAAATCTACAAACTGAACTGTCTAAATTCAGGTACCAATCACAACCACGGTATAAATATTCTGAGCACGAATCTGTCACCACAATTTCTAGATAATTCCTTTCTTCTGATGAGCTGAGCTGCAATTCTGGAATTGAAAACATCCCTGAACTTTAGGATATTAAAATTTCACATCAATGTTTTAATAATATAGGACACTAATTTTTCCTGAGTTGCAAATTCATGCTTTGGGGCATAGATGTGTCCTGAATACCTGCCAATGTCTGCTTCTCTTTCTTTCTTCCTATAAAGGAATATTTAGATTGCCCCAAGGCAGCCTTTGGACTGTGGCATGATGATGCTTTGTTACTTGTTAAAAGGAATGCTCCTAGCTGCAGAGAACAGTGGAGGAAAAGGTTTTCCAACAGGAACAAAGATGAGCTTCTTCCAGTAAAAAGTATTTGCTTGTAAGGCTTACAGGGTAAAATACTCAATTTTTCCCAAGTCACCAATTATTTGTATGACAATAAGTAGGGGTGGGCAGAAGCTAATTCTAAATCTAAATGAAAACTGCATATAAAAAAAGCATTATTGAAATAAGCCCACACTCTGAAAGTGGACTTTGATTGTGGATTAATTCTCTCTCCCTTTTTTCAGCTAAATGTGGTTTTCAGAAGGAAAACTCTCTGCCTGCATAAGCCATAAAAACTTGGAATGCTTTTATCACTGTGCCCAGGAAACCAAAGAAATACATATTTTACTCAAAAAGTAGATAGCAATTCAAATATTTCAACCTTGCCTGAGTGATGAGTGGGAATCATGAGTTTCTCTGAAAGATTTTTTAAAGTGTATCCTCTCCCACTAAAAAGCAGCGATGTTTTTTTTGAAAATACAAATACCATCAAAGGATAAGAACTGCAAATGAAGAGGTGAAAAAGTGTGTTTGTGAAGGCTCTGATAATATTAGCAAATCTGGCCGTACAAATCTAGATAAGAACATGGCTTTCAGTGAACCTGTGCTCTACACACTTTCTACAAATGTGGTTAAACCTACTTCATTATTCTTTTTACTTTTAATTCATTTGGCTGTAGGAACTTTTTCACCTCTAGTTTTTCTGTCATTATTGCTGTTTTAAAAGCGGTTCTGGCTAGTATGAGCTTTTCCTCTAATTAATTAACTAAGATCTCCTCTTTTATTAATCTCCAGACTCATCAGCCAGAATGAGCTGTGAAGAGCTAAAAACCTCAGGGCTTCCTTGGAGAGGAAGATCCCAGCCTGCCCAGCACAGGACACAAGATCCTTCAAATTGAGCTTATCTT
Source organism: Zosterops lateralis (assembly GCF_965231275.1). Taxonomy (NCBI): domain Eukaryota; kingdom Metazoa; phylum Chordata; class Aves; order Passeriformes; family Zosteropidae; genus Zosterops; species Zosterops lateralis. The sequence goes on from NC_139768.1 coordinate 2,599,376, forward strand.
CTCCAGGTTAGATTCCAAATACATCTGAGGAGAACTGTGGTTGGAATGATTACATAAACCATATTGCCAAAATCCTTAACCTCGCTAGGTATTTTAATTCAAAGTAACAAATGCTTCCTCATACCCTCCCAATTTACATGTGAATTTTGCAATCACCTTCAGGTTTTTTTAAAAAAGCTGCTTGCCACAGTGAGTATTAAAAGCCAAATTCTAAAGGAAAAGAATATGAAAGGAAATGATTATTGAAGCATCAAGAGCCAGTGTGGTGAGACTGTTCATTGAATTTGCTTATTACCTCACCAGCCTCCCCAAAAAGCAAAGTCCAGTGCTCCCAGGAGATATGTAGGCATTAAGTGCATCAGAATTACATCTTCCATCCAATGAACATTTACCTCCTTCTAAATGTCACTCTTGGAGGGAGTAACCAGAAAGAATGTCACAGAAGATAACATCCCTCATGGACATGAGGCAGTAAAACCATCACTAGGTCCAGGTGGAAAATCATTATTCAGAACTTCATACAAGCCCTTCATGTATTTCTCCACCTGGGAAACTGTTGTCAAGTGTACCCCAAAGTCAGCAACTGGTCTGGATTTTTTTTTAAACATTATTTAAAAAAATACACTACTTGAAGGAAAACAGGGAAGACAAAAAGATTGGGCAGTCCCAAATTCCTGTTTTTAACCACTTTTTTGAGAGAATATTTCAATTTCTTGCTTCCATTTCTTTACATTTCGAAGAGTTAATTACCCCAATTGAGTGATTTTAGAATTACAATAAACATCAAGATTGCTATTAATTGAAAATGTGAAGCACCACCTGAATGCTCAGCAGCACCCCTAACACTGTGCACAGATGAGATATTCAGTGGCCCTGGGAAGCTGTTGGAAACAGGTCAGAAATCGAAACTTTCCAAAGCAGTTACAGTTCAAGTCACTTTTGCCAAGTGTTCAGATGGAAGCCTCTGAATTGAAAAGTTCTGCACATCTCAGAATGAGAAATGAAACTAGATTTTTGTGTCTGCTTCAAACCCAGTGGGATCCCAATGGGAGGCTTGTCAGAAAAGCTGATTAGGATAAATGCTCATAAATCATGACTAACCTGGTTGAATTAGCTCTTCCCTGCAGGCTTGTAAAAAGACAGAATTTTATCTGCTTCTCAGAGAGCCAGCCTAGGAGGCATACCATATCAGCTTTATAAATCTGTGCTGAAGCATCAGGCAGAATAATGACAGTAGGATAATTATCACCATAAAATTAGAAATGTGCAAACTTCCCTCCCTCCTTGCTGTAAGAGAAATAGTTGACTTTCCCTGTTATGTTTGTCAAAGATTTTTAAACTCTGCATCTGATAAGGTACCATTGGGCAAGAGCTCAGTAGATAAGCAGAGAGTGGTAACTATATCTTTAAGGGGAAAAAGATGGTTGTGAAATAGTTGCCATTTGGATATAGTTATATATTTAATTAACTAGTGTTACTTGCAAGTTGTAGATAAAAAGAGAAAAGGTGAGGAGGTATTTAGGACGAGATGCGTCCCTAAGGGCTAAAGGTGCTGGCTGGTGTCATTCCAATTCCAATGGCACTTTCAATTATCTTTGAAAGGTCATGGTGATCAAAGGAAGCTCCTCAGGACAGGAAGAAATCAAATGTCATTCCTATCTTGAAGAAAGGCCAGAAGGATCTGGGGAACTGTAGAGTGGTCAACCACCACTCGATCCCTGATGGAATGAATAGTCCTGGAAACTAGTTTTAGACATAAAATCAAGAAAGTAGTCTGGAGTAGTCAGCATGGATTTCTGAAAGGGAATTAATAAGAAAAGTGAGGTTATCTGGTATCTTCTGCAAAGTATCTGGTATCCTTTATAAAGGCTGCTTTAGGAATAAAGGTAGAAAAAAGGGAATACTTTATATTTATATTAACTGAAAAAACCCCCAAAACCAAACAACCTAACATTAGTGTTAGTAGACAAGTCAAACCTACAGGATTATATAATTAAACCACACAAAATAAGTGCCATCAGAGTAATCACAAAGGCAATTCATCAGTGGAAAAATTATCCAGAGTACAGGAGCGCTTTTGCCTTAAGCCTGTAACCGAAACCAAAATTTACGTACTTTAATTAATTTTTGTTTGATATCTCTCTCACCCAGAGACAACCACTAATAGATTAAACCACCATGGCCATGATACTGATGGATGGGAGACACATTCCCTCAGTACTGCCTTTCTCAATGGCATGAAAGGAGCAGAGTCCTCATAGCAATAACACGAGTAATATCAGAATTACTCTGTTGCTCAACCCAAAGAATGCTCACTGACTCCTTCATAGCCTCAGAACAAATAAGAACAGGATGAGATTAACAGAAAAGAGTGAAGCATGGAAGCTTCTCCCATTATGGAACATATATTTTTTTGGTTGTTCTAAAACGTTTTGAGGAGAAGAGAATGACAAGGAAGGTTCATAGAGTGATCTTTGCTTTGTCAGGCAGAGTAAATGATTTACACACATATCATTCCAGCAAGAAAAGTCAAAGATTAAATTGTGGCACTTGAATGTCAGTAAAATATTATTTCCAGCACTGCAGGAGTAATTAAAACTGAGTTGCATGGATGAGTTTGCTAAATCCTCCTAAGTCCATTCTTAGTGGCATGAAGCCAGTCCTTACCTCCTGAGACTAATTCCTAATTTTTAAAGCGAAAAACATTTTTTTATTTGTAGACAGTGACCAGATCACCTGCTGGAAAGCCAAATTGTGGAAGAAACCAAGAACCTCTTGTGAGGAACTGAGTAATGTAATTTGAAAGTAGTAGGGTCTGAGCAGAGCTGTGAGGACAGTACCTACCTCTGACAAAGTAGCAAAATTCATTCCTGCTTCAGTGATCCTCAAGCCACAGAAGATAGTGAAGTGTAAGCCATGCACAAACTTTTAACAAATTTTTCCATCAGTTTTTTTTTAGCCTTCCATTTGCCCTCATTTACAGCTCACAGGACCATTATAAATCCAAGGTGTTCAAAAGGCAATAAAAATATGATATTTTGCAAATTCTGAAGCAAGAGAAATAAAATGGGCTCTGGTCTAGAAAATGTTACCAGTATGTTTTCTGAACAGATGTGGTCAAGAATGGAGGTACTACAGTAAGACAAATAGTGACTCCAAAAATGTAAGAGCTTATTAGCAGCTAAAAATACAATAAAAGTATGGTATTTAATCTTAATTACAGCAGTTGTTTTAAATATATCTTCTCCCCATTCGATCAAAAGCCTCCATGGAAAAGAAATGAGTTGTGATATAACCCAAAATAGCCAATTATAACTTCTAAGCTGCAGCTTTTTGAAAGCTCTCCCCAGCCTAGATGTAGATTACATTTGAAATGTAAAGTTTTTTGATTAAAGCGGGTGATTGTTAACCTCCCACTGCTATACTGCTATCAGTGAGTGTTCATCTTATTTAGGATGCCAAAAGAAAGGGAGCTGCTAATGCCTCTCAAAATCTGCAGAAAATGGCACCTTTTAAAAAATATATAATTAGATAGGGGAGAGAAAGAATAAGGGGCTGGAGGTACATTTGTGACAAGAGAAATAAAAAAGTGATTTTATATTAGAAAAGGCAAGGACGAAGTTGTAGGCTTTCTTTGGGGTTAACTCCCTCAAGGCTTGTAAAACACAGGCATAACATATTGCCCAGGTTATACAAAAGCCCAAACCAAACCCTGCTCAAGGGCAAAGCCAAGACCACTTTTACATCTGAATCACAAACTTTATTCTTTGCAACTGCTTTCTGCTGGAGTGCAGAGGATTAAACAATGGGTGCATCCCATAATGCTGCTTAGGAAGCTGCAAGAAGCATTCTCTGAACTGACAGATACACAGCTGAAAGGGTTCATGAAACATTTTTTCTACCAAAAGTGTAATAAAAGCATTCAGTGAACAACCACAAACACAGACATCTGAGCCAAGTAACTCCTTCACACCCAAAGTGACACTTAGCTATACTGCTAATTAAAAACTAGAGAAAATAAGAGTTAAAACAGCTCTCTGTATCCTAGAAAGCAAACAGCCTTCAGCTGGTTCACTCTTTTTTTTTTTTTTTTTTTTAATAGCTAATTCCCAGAGACTTCATGGTTACAGATTACTTACATAATTGAGTTCAAAATATCTATTTCCAATCTTACGTATCATAAAGCACTTTTAGGGAAAAAGAGTTCTTTGCAAAGAGGAGTTATCAGAGTACAAGAGGTGACAGAAGCCAGTAGTTTGTCCCTGAAGGAAAGGAGATTCAAGGCTCTTGTGCTCTAAAGCAATGATATTCAGTTGTATTTTAGGATAAACAGAGATATAAAAGTTGGTTATTCATACTAGGAAGTCAAATCACAGAAGATTGAGGTAATTGGTAATTGGTTACCCCTGATAAATTAGTTCAGAACACTTCAGATTTGCTGGCATGATGCCAGGCAGTATTTATTTGTGGGAGGTTTTGAGAAACAGGAACTTTGGTGGATATAATAGTCTCATGCTTTGTCCTGTTTATCTGGTTGAATTTAATTAATTAGGCTTGCACATCAGTGATATACTCTGTATTTATTCCCCTTGCAAATGTAACTCACTTACTTGCAGACAATGTAAAATGTGCAGAGCTCAACAGCTTGGCTTATTCTTTATCTTTTGGCTTTAATAATCTGTTATTGCTCTTTTTCAGAGAAGAGTGCCCTGCAAAATATTTACTTTGAAACTAAGTGGCATGAAAGGCATCATGAAATTGCCTTTATGTGGTCAACACTTATCCTCCTTAGCCAAGGAAATTCCCTCTGCAAATAGTTCCAGATGAAGCTGTTGCCTTATTTCTAACTGCTCTGCTCTCCTCACACATGGGGATGGTACCTGCCTGAGAGGTCATAGGAACAGGCTTTGGCGCTGTCTAAGCCCTACTTAACAATAACAAAAATGTCTTTTTACTATTACCCTGTGTTCAGCACAAATCCAAAACACAGCCCCATGCCAGCCACCACAAAGAAAATCAACTCTACCCCACCCAAATCCTGAATACAAACTCAGAGTTATTTCAAGAAAATATTTAAAGACAGCTTACAGGTACATCAGGTTAAACTCTGGAGGAGTTAGTTCAAGTCCTAATTTTGACTAAACTGGCACTTGTCATACAGAGTCCTGTCCAGACTGGTACAACAATCTGCTATAAGCTTAGTGTAAGAAATGTAGGGATGCTACAGACCTGGAGAGATGTGTGTGCAAATTATGTGGACTAAATTCAACACTAATTTATTACTACTTGGGACCTGTTACAACTATGGTTATTTCTGCAGTAAAAAAGGTCACTGAGAAGTGGAGCACTGAAATTAAGGATTTTGTTTTGCTTTTGTACAGTACAAGATTAAACTATTCCCTCTTAAAGGCTTCACCCACTTTAATCCTCCAATTTACAAACATTCCCCCAACTTTCAGGTTCACCCCACAATCGATGTTAGAAAACATATCCATAGAAATAAATAAAAATATCCATAGAAATAAATAAGTAAATAAAGAAATAACATATCCCTAGAAATAAAAAATAGGAGGCTGCAGTTACAAGCTGAGCCCGCTTCTTCTCAGTGGTCCTTGCCCAATGGAGAAACACACATTGTCAAAAAGATTAATTATGCCGTAATTATTCAGTTCCCATTGACGTGCTCCCTGCCTCCCTAATTCTTATGAGAACCAATAAAGTGAAATATTTGACATTTATGTTTATGGAGGCTGTTTGGTTTTGTTCCCTGCGAGATGCTGACTTTGGTTTTGACAGCAGTGGCTGTAAATCTGCACGTGTCAGACCAACACAACAATCAGATCTGTGTCTGTTACATGAGGATTCAGCAGCAGCATTTTCAGCATTGCCTTTTTCAATGCCTGAATTATTGCTCCATCCCCACCACCTCAGCACACTGTGCCTCACAGCCACCCTAGCCCAGCCTAAAAAAGATCAAGGAATGCAAATTCTAAAAGAATTGTTCCTTCTGGACAAGATGTCAGGTTATTTACTGATGTGAATTTACTTTTAAATGCAGTAGCTCGTTATGCATTGATCAAAATGCAGGTCCTTGATTTCAGAGAACAATTCTGCTTAAAAACTGAGGATGTAACATAAGCCCAAGTTTTTGGCAGCTCTGTCCTCTCTCTTAAATAAGGTCTTTAAAACCAAAACTACCACTTTGCTTCAGCTCTTCAGTTATGCTTATTCACATCCTATCTGGCTTAAGAGATTCTTAGTCTTAAAATTTAAATTAAAATTTAAAAAAAAAAGTCAGTGTTTACAAACATTCATTTACCTCTTACAATAAAAGCACACAAAATTTAGTATGAGACAGTGTTTTAGGTGTATAGAACCACATTTATATGTGCAGAGAGCAGAAGATCTCGTATCTGACTATTTTCTGTGGTGCAATATAGGACTGGACTTTGTTCACAGAGGTGGTGTTGTTTTTGGAACTTCATCTGAACAGCAAGAGTGAGACATTCTGTGGTTTGACAGCTCCTCCACAACAGTGACACGCCAGTTTTAGCCTGGTGGTGACAAAGACTCTCTGTTTAAGCCTTAGGCATCTATGAACACAAAGCAGATGCGTGTGGCTGCACCAGACAAAACGTCTGTCTGGAGAGCAGATCCAAATGGCAGCAGAAGTGCTGTCCAACAGGGAAAATTTACTGTACAAAATGAAAAGACGGGTCAAGTAAGAGAGCAAACAACCAGGAGACAAAATCTGGTTATTTAGGAAATTGCAGTAAGGTGGGTAAACAATTTTTATTTGGATCACCACTTTGATCCCAGTCCTGCAGAACGCCCTGTGGGAAGACCATGGATGGGATGGTTCAATCCTCTCCTCTAACAGTGGGACACTCCCCAGCCTCATTTAAAATGAGTCAATGGGATAACAAGACAAATCATTCTCTGATTTTATGTCTCAAAGGCCAACTCTTCCACACAAATTCCCTCCTTTCAAGGCTGTATCCTATCTTGTATTTGGGGGTGAGGGTGGTGAAATGGGGAACTTGTCACTGTTTCTTACAGACCACACGACATAAAAGGCTTTCTGAGATGACTGAAAAGACGTTGAATGCAGTCTGCAATTCTCAAGAGGAAGGTTAAAACCTGGAAGATTGTAGGCAGACTTTAGGAACCATGAAAAGTAGAGTGAAAAGGGTTCCTTGGTGCTGGCTGTGCTCACAGAAGGATCAGTCCATCTCTCATCTGTGGATACAGACTCCAGCAATTCCATTTGGACACAGTTCTGTGCCATGAGCACTATGTTGACCTTGCCTGAGCAGGGAGGTTGGACAAGGTGACCCACAGTGGGTCCCGTCCAACTTGACCCTTTTCTGACTGTGCAACATTAATCTGGGACAATTTCTGGGAATGAAGCACTGTTCCTGATCAGCAGAACTAAACATGGAATTTCTGTATAATCATAAGCCTCCCTTTTTCTTTCACCACCATCCCTTACATATTTCTTAAGAATTTTGGTTTTAATATCACGTCACTCAAATTGTAGCAGTTATTTCAAGTTTTATACATCCAGTATGAGTTCCCATAACGAAGACACTGTGAGAAACAAACCCTTCAAAAACTCTGAGGAGATGTATTAGTGAGTACTGACTATGTACCTAGTAAACTGTATTTCTGAACTAAAATTCCTCTGGACTCAAGTTTTGAGCCAATAAGCAGATGCTGTCAGTGGGGATTCTTAGCAGTGATTACAGGAATTTGGTTCTTAACAAAAGCAGCCAGCACAGGACAGGACTTTCTGCCAAAGGCCTGTTCTGTGAAGAGCTTTTTTGAATCCACCAGTAGCTGGTCACTGGGAGAGTAAATAAACCCAGCAGTTGTTTGCTGCTGCTTTTGATAGACACACAAGTACAAGATGCATTAGCCATCACACAGTTCCATCTGTGCTCTGCAGTCTGGCAAAGTCAACCAGAAATTTTTCATCCTCCCAAAACAATACAATGATTCCTACTAAGTGTGAGAGGTGCAAACCTTATCAACTAGCAATGGGAAAATTTCATTAAGTGCATTTTATATAACCTACTATGCTGCTGGACAGAGATCTCTTAGTTCTCATCTTCATTCTGTGAAGCTCAATAAATATTAAGACCAAATCGGGTTAAAAACCTGTCTGTACATCTGACAATTATTCAATTACAAATGGATATTTTCTTTAAATCACTTCTTCAATCTCAATAATCAGTTCTCAGAGCTGTTAACAAACCTCTGATTTAATAGTGGCAAATCACAGAACTAATAAGAGATCATACTCTGTATTGTACTGAAAGTAGATGGAAAATATATCTGAGGGAATTACACTTTACCTCTACAAACAAGCAGTGAAAAAAGCCCATTGTAGAGCAAAGCTCAAAAGCACTGAACCCTTTTCTGATGGAGTTCCTTCTCTAAGCTATGCATTGTCACGATCACAAAGTCTGCTCCAAATCACCCAGGGCTGAAGCAGCTCTAACTTACATTTCTTTACGAAAATAAAGAAATGAGGATTATCAGAACATTCAGAACTACTTAAAAGCTGGCAATCAACCCAGTCACTCCACTACTGTGTCTCCAACAGGCTGCTATTGGAACTGTCAGGTCTCGAAAATGTGAGGCAGGCAATTGCAGATTGAGGCAGTTTGTTCCCAACATCTCAACTAAAGATTGTCTGGTTCCCCAAGGCAAAAGGCAAATACATCCGCTCTTCACATTTCCACAGCTTCATTAAGCAAACTCACTGGCTGAAGAAAGCTGCAAAGGACGTAACCTAGAGCGTGCTGTTAAATCCTGAAGTCTCTGGGGAAATCCACTGCAGTTGATAGCAATTCCTCTTGGATATCATTTTGTGATGATATAATGAATGTACATGCAGGGATGAAGTGCTTTGAAGAGCTCATGTAGAGGCCTGACCCTGTGGAAAAACAATAATCTGAATCATGGTCTTAATACTAACAGATACATGAACTTCAACATACCAATTTTTTCTCTTATTTATGAAATCAGGTAGAAAATTATCTTCCCTGAGACTGCAGAGTTTCCCCCCAGGTGCTCTTTTAGATTTTTTTTTTTATCCTTGAAAATGCTCACAGAGAAAGTCTAACACAAGATTACCAAGATGCTGATTATGAAAAGATGGTGTGTGGGAGCAAGGGCATGCTCTGTTTTTAAATAGAGCTCTGTTTGCTTGTTTTGTGCCTAGAGGGGAATGAAAATGAAAGCTAGCAAACAAACAAAAGAGAACTTCCCCCCCTCCTATTATTTCCTTTTAGCCAAAGCTGATGAGTCCAGCCAAGGCTCTGCTCATCCACCTTTTCTCACCCATGTTTCTTGTGGGAATACTGATCAACCAGGAGAGGCTTTGGATTTATGCATGTAACTCTTTCATCTCTAAAGCTTCCACTGTGGCTTTAAAGAATAAACAATACAGATATATTTAAAAGAAGGGGGGGAAAAAAGGCTGCTGCAACAAATCTACTTTTACTCCCTTGTGGAAAGAGCAACACAATCCTTTCACCATTTATGTAAAAACCAATTTGTACCTGAAGGATTTCCTCACAGACCCTTGGGATGAAGGAATTTAAATTGATTTGAGGAAAGACAAGGAGCATCAAGAAGAAAAAAAAGTTGGAAACAACAGAAGAAACAATGCTTTGTACTTCTAATTTCAGACATGAAAAAATATGTGAGATAAAATCAAAAGGAGGCATCTAACAAAATAAATGGGGCAATTCCCCAGAGAACTGTACTCTGTTTCCATGCTGAGGAAGCTCTTGTGCAGACAGCAGGATTGTCCTGGGGGGCAAGTTTTACTTGGAACACCAAAGGTGACTCTACTTGTATGATCACAGCAATTATGAGTGCTCTCTATCTCTCTCTCCCTCTAGCAAAAAATCCCTCAATGAAGTAGGATATTTTTCTGTCCTGCTGACAGACAATCCAGGTAACACTGAAGTTACCCCAAAAGGGTGTGATGATGAAAATGCAGCCTCAAAATATCACAGAGCTTGAAAATTAATCTGACCCCAATAGCTTACATGGGCTACCACACCAATATGTACAGCTTCCCTCCTTGGATTTACACACACAGATTGATGGCAGAGAACAGTGCACTGCTCTGCCTGGAGGACACAAAAGAGAAAAACATATATAAATACTATATATCTATTAGAAATCTGAGACAAATACAAATTTAGTATATGGTATTGATACCTTGCTGAATTCTGAAGTCATGAACTAAGGGCCAGCACTAAGAAGTGCTCACATACATAAATAAAAAAAAAGGCAAATTTGCTATGAAGCATTTTGTATGCACTGGTATTCTGGGAAAATAATCAAGAAGGAAAAAAACATCATGAGGACAGCCTTGCCTTTTGTGAGCTAGGGGAACCTTGTGTTTTTCAACTATTATTAACACTTCATTTCTCTTTATTATCATCAGATCCATGACATGTTTGTCACAGGCTCTCTTTACTGAGAAATGGAACTTGAAGCACCTTTATTGTAATTCTGACTTTTCTTCCAGACTCCTGAGTGACTTTGGGCAAGTTTTCACTTATTTTTTAGGCTTCAGTTTTCCCCATCTGCAAATAAGAGTTATATCTATTCTCTTTTCCAGGCACCCCCAGATCACTTAGCTATTCAGATGACATTTCATTAAGTATTATTACCACTAGTCTCAATTTTCAATATAGCAAAGCCAAAAGTGAGATTGAGCTGACATTTCACCAGCAAACTCATTTCATAACAAATTCCGCTGAAACATTTAAGTACATGACATAGATGAAAGCATGTGGTGGAACAAATTGATAGCAAATATACAGACTAGAAATTATATTTGGACTAATCAGTATCCATTTTTATATTTACTCTGCAAACTTTTCAATAAATGCATTTTACTAGTTCAAATAGGTAGGAATTTGAAATTCATACGTGCAACTATTCACTCAAAGTATCAAACCATATAATGGAGTGGGGGGGGGAAAATTCCCATTTTAGAAAAGTGATATAAAACACCCTGAGCCAAAAAACCTGGGACCACGAGATGTAGGTAAGTAATTTCAGAAGAAGAATGGTCAATATTAGGGCATTGGTTTGGGAAAGAAAGGAGGACATTAATTATTTACCTTTTCAATGCAAATGCAGTAATAGAGAAAACTGATCATGGAAAATCCACACATGGGAAATTTAATGACACACAAAAAGACAGAAATTAAAAATATAAATTATTCACTGGAAAGTTATTGCTAAACTGTTTTACAACACTGTTCTTTTACTGGTCTGAAAGACCACAGCTTGATACTCTAGGAAAAACAAATAATTTCCTGCCTTGTGTTTACTATGTGTCTATCCTAATTAATGTGAAATAAATTGCATTCCTTTGGCATAAACCATCCAATATGACAGTAACAAATAATTTCAGAAGAAAGACTATCCACTTTATTTTACTAACAGTAGGATTATTATTATTTAATTTATAAATTACGTGCTGTCTGCATAGCTATTGTGATTTTTATTAGATGCACCTTTACAGGGAAAAAAAATGTAAAGCTACTCTAAACTGATTTCTTTTTTATTAAGTATTTCAAGTTAGAAATTGTGAAAAACGAGGTTCACTTTCTATGTAAATTTTAAGAAATAGATTTAATAGAAAATAAGACAATTAGAAGATAGAAAAAAAGCAAAGTATGACATTCACCTAGATCCACACCCTGCTATATCAGAGACATTCTTTAAATACCTTTTTTATTGTATCAATCTGTTGAATATTCATATTTTTCTATAAACTAGTTTCCATATTCCAGGAACTCTTTTGCCTGGCCCCTCCTTGGGTCCCCCTTTTTAGAGAATTTGTGTTTCTGGGCTGTGTCTTCATTATCACCTCCAGCTGGGCCTTGGGCCAGACTTTCTTCAGATGGGAGATGCTGATATTGGTGTATCAATAGCAGAGGCTTCTTTCCATGTTCACTGGGTGTTATTCCAACCAAACAGACAGTTTAAGCAGACTATATCAACTACTACCACTATGCCTAATTTTCTTTACTAACAGCAGAAATAAAATACTTACATCCTTACCACAAGGTTATTAATCATATAGCACACATCTTGCGAAAACCCAACTTTATAATATGTATTTATAACAGAAATAAAAGCAGCGAGACTTTATATTCCTTAATATCTGTTTAACTTGCTGGACAGAGGGGAAGGTGGAGAGGAAGTGAAGGACTGCACAGGTCCAGCTCTAAGAGAATCAGTGCCATTAATGATGAGATCTCCCTGCATTAAACCCCACAGGCACCTCGGAGACTCGGGACATGTTTGTATTTTAATAACTCACACGTCTCTGCTGCACTCCTACAACATAGCCTTGGGGCAGCTCCAAGCAAGTTGAGAACAAAAAGCTCCTGTGCTGGACTGAACCTGGGCTCATTAACCTTGCCTCTGAGCAGGGTTAATTAGATCAGACTGGGCCTGGAGCTAACACGGGCACTGCTCTGCTCTGGGCCATTTCCACACGCCCTCCTGGTTCAGCTGCATCAGCAACTGTGGGAATGCACCTTCCTCAGGTTCCAGATTTGATTTTATTTCCCTCGTAAAATTATTCTCCTTACTGGTGGGAAATCTGAAAAATAAATATCTCAATTTAAGTTTGTTTTTTTTTAAACCCATCAGTTTTCTCAACAGATTTTAGGTCCTGTAATTCACTTAATACCTACTGCCCCTTTCTATTCAGAAGCCAAGCTCTGGCAGGTTGTTCACAATAGGGATGACCACTTTTATTTCCTGAAAGGGAGGGACAACAGCATAGAAATTTTGGACAGACTAGTGCATTAAATATTACAAGTATCCACGTGGCAGCTGCAGGGGCTCCAGCAACCCTGGGAATAAGGAAAATGGTTCTTCAGATTAGTGGCTTAGTTATGTTCTAGACAAGAGAATTATTTAATAAGAGGGAGTTAATTACAAGTGGCTCTATTGATATGTAATTCCAGCCTCAGAGAGGGAATTAAATCCATTCATTGAATGTGTCTGTGTCCATTTGTAGACATTTGCTACTATTATCTGAAAAAGTTACAATGGCAGTTGCAGTTTACTTTCTCCACTGTAATCAAAGGACAGGATTTACTTTATTTTTTCATTCCACAAGGATCTCTTGGGCTCGAAAATTTAATTGCTGCACTAGGACAGACAACACTCAGATCTTTGTAATCTTTATTCTGCCAGTAAATTTTCCTGCAGCAAATTTGCTCATAATTACAGTTCTGAATAAAGTAAGCATTTCCATAGTTTTGATGGCTTTGTAAATCATAATTACTGAATGGTCCTTTTAAGGTGAGCAGGAACTCACTTTGTAATGAAGTTTTACTATGCAAAATTACTGAGCGATAATGTAATAACATTTGTGTTCTCTCTCATGCTTTAATATAAATACCCAGCCCCTCCTTGTGTGCCAGGCATTGAACAACAAAAAGTCTCACTTGAAAAGGAACCAGGCAGTGACTTCACTTTTGTTTTAACCCTGTAACTCGGAAGATTTGAAATCTGAAGTTTCTAAGTAATATAGTAATAAAAAATAAGTGCCTCAAAAACAACCAGAAGGAAGACAAAGCCACTTATTAAAGGACTGCAGTTTGAATTCAGCCTTTTTCAATCCTTTTTATTTCAGGTGATTCCACCAACTGGCTGAGATTATCCTGTACTCTTTTAGAGTGCTCAAAGCCTTTCCCTAGAGCTTATTACCATTTGCAGATATATTCAGTGCACTCTTTATTTTATCATCTGTAATAGTAACAAAAACCACCACAAAATAGTACCAGACTCAGGGTGCTGAAGGAAATAAGAAACATTTCTATTCCTACCTGTATATGTTGATGCCGTAAGCAAAAAAACCTGTCATATATAGTTAGAAAACAATGAAAACACAGGATAATATAAAGTTAATTTTTCTAAAGGCAACCCCCCACAACAGCTGCTAAAAAGCACAAATGACTCAGCCTTCCAGGCACAAGATTGTTGCTTTTAAACCATTATTAATCTTGCCTCAATTACACAGCACAGGATCCAACATCTGCATTACCATTAACTGCACAGAGAGAAGTCTTTTATACATAAAAACATGGGATTTTGGGTGCCAGACCTTTCCCTTAAGATGATTCAGAAAGTGCCCCCTGACCACTTATCAAAAATGTCTGATGTTCTTGTTCTGACTGACAAATGTTACTCATAAAATCATCCAGAATACATCTCCACTCTTTTGAAAAGCTGAACAATTGAGAGGTCAGGGCACAGAATTTGTCTCTAAATAGGTTTGTTTTGGGGAAGTGGGGAAGAGGGAGAACAAACCATACTATTCCTTTAAAGAGGGAAGGCACTGGGAATAAAAAATTAGGAAGCTTCCACTGGCCTGTTCTCATGACACAAGATCAGTTCATATCTGTGTATGGATTTAATTTTCAAGGCAAGCACTTTTTTTTGCAGGCAGCAAATCTTTTGTAATTAAATCAAGGAGAAAAAAAATAAAACAAGAGAGAAGTTAAGTTTCAAAATTCTTATCATTTGCTAGGCAATTAAGGATAGAAATGACTTTTCTTTCTCCTTAACATAATCTTTTGCTTGTCTACTGTGAATATATGAGAATTCAGTATACACAGCTTAACTAATTCAACCTCAGTCTATACAGACATTTATAAGTGTTAGAATATTAGGGCAGAGACTCATCAAACAGAACAGGGATTAACATCCTTCCTGGATATTTAACACTTTTGAAATACTTTTTTACCTATATAGATTGCAAAATTTACGATTCCTATGGAATAGAATGGAATTGTTGACACTGCTGTAACTCATTTTCTGGTGGCATTAACAAAGGCATTGCATTGTTTGCAGGAGATACAAGGTTAATGCTTCATAACAGATGACCTCTATTTTTCCCCTGTGAAGAAATATGACAGAATCATAGAATCAAAAAAATATCTCAAGTTGGAAGGGACCTATAAGGATGAAGCTCAACTTTATGATCCTCACAGGACTACCTAAAACTAAGCCATATGGCTAAAGAGCATAATCCAGACACTCCTAGAACTCTGATGGGACTGGTGCCATGATCACTTCCCTGGGGAGCCCATTCTGAGAGGTAATAATTTTGTATATGAAATTCCTCTTCTATGAGTGAGTTCTGACTGTGCACAAGGCATCAGCTTTGGCTCTCAGCTCATGAGTCTAGCACAACACTAGAGTTAAGCCAGACACCTGGAAATTTTAAGTAGCTGGCACAGGTCCTTTCTCCTGACTGGAAAAAGTCAGTGCATATGCAGTATTGGCACCTGAATTCAAGATGGACCTATTCCAGTCAAAAGAAATGCCTGAGTAACATTAAACTGGGAAAATAAAACACACAGGCCCCACGTTATCAATACTAAGTGGGGGATGAGCATAGCAAGAGCAGCCCTGCTGGGAAGGACTTGAGGGTGCTGGTGGACATGACCAGGGCTTGGGCAGAAATCCAACCTTGTCCTGGGCTGCATCCAAAGCAGGGCAGGTGGGGGGAATCTGCCCCTCTGCTCAGCTGTCCTGAGAGCCCACCTGCAGTGCTGCATCCAGCTCTGGGGTCCCAGCACAGCAAGGACATTGACTTCTTGGAGAGAGTTCAGAGGAGGCCACCAAGATGATTAGAGGGATGGAGCACCTCTCCTATGAGGAAAGGCTAAAAAATGTTGGTTGTTTACCTTAGGTAAAAGAAGGCTTTGGAGAGACCAAATTGTGACCTTCCAGTAGCTGAAAGGAGCCTACAAGAAAGCTGGAGATCAAGTTTTTTATTTATGTAGTGACAGGTCTGCATATTTCAGAAAATTACTATTTCCATTAGAAACCCATGTTGTACCAGGAACAACATTTAAAAGCCTCTGTCTCATCCTGGGAGCCGTGAGACCTGTGTGCCAAACCAGACCTGCCTGTCACACATTTGCAGATGACCTGCTCCACAAAGGTCCCAGAAACACTGGGGCCTGCATTCTCATGCCAGCAATTTTTGCACATGCAGGACAAAGACTGTCAGTGGGTAACTGGGGTAACCATCACACAGGATCTTTTAAATGGTCGATATGGTTTCTTCCCAGCTGTTCTCCAGCTAGCCCTGCTCTTCAGATAACCATAAATGAGTTATTTGTGAGTCCAAATCTCAGACAAAGACATCTTCCAGATGGCTGGAAGAAGGAGTGGACTCCCACCCGGGGACCAGGAAGGTTTTATTCCCCGAAGCCCAGGTGCAAGTGTGGATTCTGGGGCTTACTTGCCCTTAAATATAGGGGGTGTTACCTTTTGGAATGAAGGGGAGTGACTTAGGAACAGGGGGCATTGACATGACCATTTTGGAGCAAAAGGGGAGTGGAGATACCTGAAGCCTTGGCTGAGTCACCAGCTTCTGCCAGAGCACTCAAGCTTTAGGGTATGTCAATGAGTCTTATCAGGGAATTACAATGGATTGGGAGAGGGCTATTGTGAGGGAAATGACAGTGATTTGGGAAAAGGAGGGTGGTAGGGATGAACCATTTACAGAAACTTAATAACAAAAGCATACAGAACTTTAGAAAACCCAAAATGCACATTGCAACAACTTGGTGACTGGGGTAACCATCACACAGGATCTTTTAAATGATCACCTCCCTCTCTGCTCCTGTACAAACAGAGAGCCCTCAGCCCTGAGGTGACCACCAGGCACCCTGAGGTGACCACCAGGCACAGGCACCTGACTCTGCCTCTCAGGGCCCAGGTTTTGGCAGCACACTGGGCTGTGGAGATTGATTTTGTCCCCAGTGTGGCCATGTGCCAGCCCAGCTGGGGGCCCTGAAGGCTGTGCCCAGGAGCCAGGCTCTGCCTGCTGTGGGAGAGCCTGGGACAGAGCTCAGAGCTCAGCAGACAAAGAGCTGCACCACGGGAACGAGCAGAGATGAATGCACATGACAAGAGACTGTAAATGCAGAACCAAAATAGACAGCAGCAATTGCTATAGCCTAAAATGCCATCATTAGTCCCAGCCAGGAAGCTCTAACAGCAAAAAAAGGATAGATTCAGACAAAAGATAAAATCAACTGAAGCTAGGGAAAAGCAACCAAAAAGACCCCACCAAAAACTAGCGAGTAATGTAAGATCACTTGGGAGCCTGTTAGTGCCATTTTTAGGCAGTCATTTGCTAAAAACAAGAGAGAAAGAAGAGGTGCAGTATCTCTGGAGCACAGATGTGGCTCAGCCTGCCTAAGCCTCTGATCCTGCTGTGCCACACAGCCAGCCCAGGGCACTGCAATGGGCACAGCCACAGGACATCCATCGTATCCCTCATTACCACAGGCTGCTGCAGCACTGAGACATCCACACACACCTCACACAACCATGAGGAACCATATCAGCATCTCCATTCTGGTATTAATTAGAAAAAAAATCTGCATCAAAAAGCCTCTAATTCACCAGAGCAATAAACCGTGCAAGTTGCTGGGGAAAAAAAAAAAAATCCTCGAACTGTAGTTCAAAGAAAAATCAGTTGTGAAGAGAAAGTATCAGTCATTCAATTTGCTGGTCCCAAACTAGGCCAAGTTAACAGTTCCTTCACTTTCAGACAAAAATTATTCCTGGAGGAGAATATTTAATGCATACTGTGAAGTGTTTGATTTTCATCAGGAGGTTTAGGAATTTGGCTGCAACAGTTTGCTGTGAGAAGACTTTGAACAGCACTAAGGAAAACCATCTCAGAGCCTTAAAAGGAGCACTTTGCCCTTCCCTGAGATGGTCCTTTAAAATAAAAAATTACTGCCTGAAGATTGATTAAATGACCACTTAATTAGATAGGGGAGATCTACTGACAATATCTGACAGCACTGGGGAAAAAAAAAAAAGTGTGCCTTTAAGAAATTCGAAAAAAAAATGAACTGTCTTGTGTTTCCAAGATCCAACAGACACGACATCTGCAGCAGGAAATGCTGTAAGTGCAGCTTTAGGGAATAAGTGAAATTCACAATGTAGTTTGACTTCACCTGTAATAATTAAATGAAAAATAGCCTCACAATACATGTTCATATTAGTCTAGATTTCTTAAAAAAAAAAAAAAAAGTCAAGTATCACTGCAGTAAAATTCCTATTTTCATCCAGATTAAGGGTTCTGAATGCACTCTCTTGGCTTAGCATGCATAAGGGATAGGCTGTTTTATGCACTCTAAAAGCTCTCCAAATCTTCTCAGGTTAAGATTCAGGATTTCAGCCTGCACTTCTATTCTTATCAGGATAAAGCAGAAAGAAGAGCACAATCCTTTTCACAGAGTATCATTTGAAAAGGAAAAGAAAAAAAGAAGGGAGGACAAAATCCCCAGTTCTTTTAAAAGGAAGTAGTTAAAAAACCAAACAAAGTTTAACTACAAAACAATCTTTGGACTTTCCTACTCCAAAATTATCTAATACATAGGCTTTAGAATTACTTACATTCATGACCTTTCAAACAGCACCCAAAACAGTTCTCCAGGTATCAAAGCTTTCTAGGTATCATCACATAAATGGCAAATTTCCCGGGTAAAAGGAATCAGCACCTTTGAAGGTCTATGTACAATAATAGCGTGTGGGGTGGAAGAGAAAGCGCAGTAAGGAAATGCCAGCTCCAGCTGCTGGCTACTGAGCTGTCAGTTCACAGTGCTGCTGCAGCTGGGATGCACTTGATGGGAGGATATATTATTATTATAATAACCCAGCAGGACAACACAGGAACATCTGAAATGTGTCTTTCTAAAACACGAGTGGCCAGCCTGGAATGTGCTTCTACAGCACACTGAGGGGCAGGGGAAACTGCCTGGCAGCTCCATTTCTCTCAGCTGTCCAGGGGGACAGCAGATCCCTGCAGAACAAGCTCAGATTGCTCTGGGATGTGGCATCCTGAGCTGTTAGGGAGCTCTTTGAGTTATTCTCCATACTCTCTCCTCAAGTGGTTTTGTCAACTCAGTTGTTGCTCTGGGTAGTTCAGAGCAGTAGAATGAATGTGCTCCCAACCTGAGCCACAGTTGGTGTTATAAATGTATATTATAAAGTATATTATAATATATATATTATTGGCTTTTCACAAGATGTGTGCTATATGATTAATAACATTGTGGTAAGGATATAAGTGTTTTATTTCTGCTATTAGTAAGGAAAATCAGGCATAGTGGTAGTAGTTGCCATACTCTGCTTAAACTGTCTGTTTGGTCAGGATAACATCCAGTGAACATGGAAAGAAGACTCTGCTATTGATACACCAACTATCAGCATCTCCCATCTAAAGAAAGTCTGGACCAAGGCCCAGCTGGAGGTGATAATGAAGACACAGCACAGAAACACACATGCTCTAAAAAGGCAGACCCAAGGAGGGACCATGCAAAACAGTTCCTGGAATATGGAAACTGTTTATGGAAAAATATGAATATTCAACAAACTGATACAATAAAAAAGGTATTTAAAGAATGTCTCTAATATAGTAGAGTGTGAACTAAGCTTAATGCCAAGTCACCCAGCCGTACTTTGCTTTTTTCCTATCTCCTAACTTTCCTATTTTCTATTAAACCTATTTCTTAAAATTTACATAGAAAGTGAACTTTGTTTTTCACAGTTGGTGACAGGGCAGTTTTCTGATTCAAACCAAGCTACTAAACGGGACCTTCTCTCCTAACTGCAGGTAACAGAAATTACATGCAGTATTCTACCTCGGAAATTAATGTGAAACAAAATGAAACAAAAGAAACTCCAAAAAACTTCTGTGAAAGTAAGTTTCATCATTTCTATTTGTTTTTCTTTTACAAGGCACTGGTAAAAAAAATAAAATTAAAAAAGCCATCTTAATTATTGCCCAACTGTTTAAAATTTGCATCACCTCCTGGAAAAAACCTCATGACATGCTTAGTTCCATTTGGCACAAGGGTAGTGCAGAAGAGAAGAGATCTCATTAAATGCACCCCTTGGTTCAGGCAGATGGGAGTGTGCTCAATAGCATTTCAGTCCTGATCTCACTTGTTCCTGCAGAACAGATGCAATATGTAATTTACCATAGATGATGACATTTGAGACAATTCAAAAATCACTGATAAGATGAAATTATATCAAGCTAGATGCAGCCATCTGCTAGGATTTCAAGGATTCACCTGATAGTCCCTTTTCTCATTATTTGAGCTTCAGGATACAGAGGATTTCCTACATATACATTTGAGAGAGTAGCGCATTAAACTGTGTTTCTCAGGGATGCACAAATGTGTTTTGTTCTATTGTTGGAAGAGACCTATAGCTGTTTTACAAGTCTAGACACTCAGAGAGACATGAAAATGTCTTTTGTGGTTAGGGTGACCTACCATGTTATTTATAACTCATATTAGAACAGTGTGAGAAAATCCTCCAGGAACTTCTCCAGTGAGTCTATCTATTCTGAGTAAGACCATCTGCATCCTTTTGTCCTTGCTGTGGTTTATTGTCAATAGGCAAAACAAAGAGGGCCACTACAAACTACCCAATGTCAGGATTCAGAGCTTGTTAGAATGCATTACACATGAAAGTCCAAGAGATGAGGATTTCTATGCACAGTATGTTGTTCTCTCCTTTGTGGGTATTGCAGCTTCACCCAGAGAGGCAGCCCTGAGCACTGGGCACAAGGGGCTCCTGCCTGAAACACCAAACTGATAAGGATTGGCTCATAACACAAAATTTTTAAATACATGTGTTCAACAGGAGCACAATAAATGTTTACATAGCCAAACCATGGATCTGCTGGCTGACAAAACTGCAAACAATTTTTTTTTGCCCACTACATCCTCCTTTGCACTCAGCAGCCTCCAGCACAGAGGACTCACCAGACTGCAGCAAGGCCTGCATAGTTCATTATTTCACCAATGCAACTTGTAACCCAGAATACACTAAAAAAATGATATATTATCAGTACTGAATAACAATGCCTAGTTTTCTGTATTTACACCTCTGCAAAGTGATGGAAAAATTGAACCTCTCAAAATAGATCATAGCTGCAAAATGTTTTTCATGAGAGTTTTGTCTTTTCTCCTTATCAAGAGGTACAGGATGATGAATGTCCACATTTTCTAGTTAGTTTTTGTGTGAAGAAGGTATCTGACTCTAGGAGCTATTAAACAGAAAAGGATAACTAGATGCAACGGCTGGAAAGCAGTGCTAGAAACAGTCAGCTATATAAAGGATTTCTTTTTTTGCCCAGGAGGTAATGGTATTATCAGCTGTAATCACTCACCAATGGGTTGCAGTCTTTTAAACTGAGAATTTACATTTCTCTAAAGCCCTTTGGTGTTTCCAGTGGGTTTAATGGTAGCTGGATGAAAAAACCCAACTGTCAATTGCAGGGCTCACAACAGGTCATCAGAAACTCAGGTTATCTGCAAAAACAGCTATGAAATTTCACGCTGAAATTATTAGATTGTTAAGGTGATCTGCCTGAACTGCACTTACACTGTCAATAGAGATGAAGGCTGAAATGCATAATTTTATCCCTCTGCTAAAATTTCTTAGGTAACTTCAGTGAAAGCAGAGCTGCTGTCCTTGTGCAGCCCCTCTGCACACACTGTCACATTAGGGGGTGGCACACAAATGACACCAAGGGCTGCCAGCAGAAGCACTCCAGCCCATTTGTTCCTTCAGGAATGAAACAAACAGTGTTTTTAAAAACACAGCTTTAACTTCATCATAGCTAATGAATATTTACATTGCTCAATTTGAATTTTGCTTGAGTTCAGCACATATTAAAACCACTACATTCACAGACTGAAAATCCAAAGTCCTCGTTATGTAAAACATCCATAGCAGCATCTCAGTCTTGGCTTCCATTACAGGGAGCAAACAAATACTAAATGACACTAATTCCTGTATATGAGCTCTCACTTTCAGACCTGGTAACAATTAGAAGCTTGTTTTGCCCAATATCAGTTTTGCCCAATATATTTTTTGATGTGAAGATGATTGACATCATTAAACATGATCTGGCCTCAAAGTCAAGCAATCTGAAATACCAGGAAGCTAAAATGTTGTTATTAATTTTCACATGGAAGTAATTTGAATGGAAATCTCTATATAGATTCAGTGATCTTTGGTGTTGATAGATGATACTAAATAGATGCCATAACATTGGAGTCTTCAAGACCTTCAAATGCTTCAATAGAAGACCAGGAAAACAAGAAAGTACAAGCTTCTCTTAGAGCTGCAATCCCACACTACCATTTATTATTCTAATGCTGCATGAATGCAGAAAGCATCAGCCAGACTCTGGCTTGGTTTTGAACCATTGGTGCAGGGACTACCTTATATACACACCCATAACTCAAACAAACAACCACCCCTTGATTAATCCTGGCACACAGAAGAGTTCCCCATTTCACTGCATTTTCAGTGTATCTCAGTGCTTTTTCAAGTCTAGAGTGAAAAATATCATGCACAACATCACTGCATTTTCACACCTTTCTTTCGTACTTTAAGAATATTCAATACTAGTGCTGTTTTATTACTTTTAGCATGAGCCCTCCAAAAACTTATAAATGAGCTTGAAGAATTCATGTACTCATGTGCCCCTTTAATTACATCCCCAAGCTAAAAATGCTGCCTGTGTATACATACATTTTGCAATACTGTTATATAAATATTTAAGTAGTTGCCGAAATTCAAAGATGCTTGCAACTATTTCAGTCCATAGCTTTAGAGACAAACAGTTAGGAACAGCAACTTCACACTTTTTAGAAACATTCTGGATAATAAACAGGCTCTTTCATGTTCAGTATGTGTTTGCAGCTTGGACTTCAGCCTTCACTGAGTAGCAGAAACATTTTATAATGTCAGATTTTAATGAAAAATTAAAGCACACCTTCCTTCCTGTATATTCAGTTCTTGGCAGATGTCACAAGATTAAGTGGGCCAGGATAGTAGTTAAATTTCAAAAATTGCAACACTTGCCCTCTAGTGTTTTTTCTAAACATCTCCTGTCCAGCCTATGGATAAGGAAAAACATTAAAGGCTATGCCCCAATATTAGCAAGCTCAACAGCAAGGCTTGTGACAGAACTGCCAAATGCAAACATCTCTACAAGTGAATAATGGATTTAGTTCAGGGCCTTTCTCATCCAATTTTAAAATCTAAATTATAGTTTTCAAACACTTAGCTAGGGCAGTATGCTGAAAGTTGCATATATGTGATAATTCTTTAATTTAAAAGTACTGTATTGACTAGAAGTGTTAATGACTTGCTAGAAGCAGGTTCTCAGTATCAGCAGTACAGCCTGGCCTTAAAGGAAGTTGTTATATGCTGTTTGAGTTACAGTTGAAATAACTGTAGCTCATGTTGTACAAAGCATTTTCTAAAACCTCTGGTTTGATGCATTGGGAGTCTAATACTGAGTATATATATCCACATAGACTTCATTCTTTGCACCTTACCTTTACCTCTAGGATTGCTGCTTGAAACATGTAAAATTGGCCAGCAATTTCCAAATCAATAGAGAGGAAAAAGGAAGGTGGACTGCAGTTTGATTTTACAACATTCTTTCCATTCCTCTAAGAATTACATGGCACATAACATTGTGTGTATGAGACATTCCCTCCTTTCATTTCCTCTGACTTTTTTTTTTTTTTTTTTTTTTTCAGGCTTCTTTCTCAGCTGGGGCTGATCAGATTTCAATACAGCAACACATTTCATACTGGCCAAAGGTCTGGCTTTCAGCTTCTTTCCTAAGGCTTTCAGACATTGTTTTTTTTTCTTTGGGTGGTTGCTACTCAAAATACATTTTTTAAACATTTTTTTTTTGGTCTTCTTGATTAAGTTTTACACCCTGTACCTACCCAGACATCTATGCAATTCCACTCCCCTTACGGCTGCTTAGCCCAAGGCAAGACATCAGCCTGAACAAAAAGTACAACTGCCTGAGGTACCAAGCCACAGGCAGAGCCAGAACAACCAGCCTTCACCTCCACTTTTGGGGGAGAGGAGCAGGGAAAGGACAAGACAAAAGAATTGCTGAGTACAGAATGAACTTCCCTAAAGCAGCAATTTCTTTCCCACCAGGTCCCAGCTGAACACATGGAAGAGAAATCAAGCTTAGGGCTCTGCAGGACAGGAAAGCTGAGAGTTGACCCCAGCTCAGCTGCAGCTTCTTGGCCCCTAAAGAGCAATAAAGCAAAACTCCCAGAGCAGCTCCCTCCCCTCATGCACTGGCAATTCACGGGTTAATTAATGCACCTAGGAAGTAGGGGAAACGTAAACACTGTGAAAAAGGAGGTTCATTTTTTTGGTAAACTTTAAGAAATAGGTTTAATAGGAAATATGACAATTAGGAGATAGAAAAAGAGTGAAGTACGGCTGGCTGGGTGACTTGGCATTCACCTAGATCCACACTTTGCTATATCAGAGACATTCTTTAAATACCCTTTCTGTTGTATCAATCTGTTGAATATTCATATTTTCCCATAAACCAGTTTCCATATTCCAGGAACTCTTTTGCATGGTCCCTCCTTGGGTCTGCCTTTTTAGAGCATTTGTGTTTCTGGGCTGTGTCTTCATTATCACCTCCAGCCGGGCCTTGGTCCAGACTTTCTTCAGATGGGAGATGCTGATAGTTGGTGTATCAATTGCAGAGTCTTCTTTACACGTTCACTGGATGTTATCCCAACCAAACAAACAGTTTAAGCAGAGTATATCAACTACTACCACTATGCCTAATTTTCTTTACTAATATCAGAAATAAAAAACTTATATCCTAAATCCTTACCACAAGGTTATTAATCATATAGGTCACATCTTGTGAAAAGCCAACTTTATAATACGTATTTATAACAACACTAAAAGCAGCTAATGGGATCCTGACTACCTGCTGGGAAGGGGCCTAACAAAGGACATAACACCCTGAGCTTAATCACTTTTCACAGAACTAATGCCTGGTTCCAGACCTCACATCCATAGCACAGTTCTCAGTTCACTTGTTTTCTACAGATGTTTTCACAAAATGATGCTGGAATTAGGATGAAACAATAGTGACTTTTCTTTCTGTTGCTTTTGACACTATTACCTGTCAGCTAATCTGCTTCCATGTTCAGCCTTCCAACACACCCCTTCCCAACACCAGACACTATAAATTGTGGTGTCTGCACCAGCTGATGAATACATGATTGATATTTTGGGTTCATTTCTGTCCTGAGGGTTTTAGTGTAATAATTAAGTTCAGAACAAGGTGATGGGAAAATAGTTTCCATGCTTTCCTAACTGAAAAGAGCTACAGGCACTCTAAATTAATTTCCTCACATCTCTTAGTCAAATCAGTTGACATCTGAATTGTTTTCATGTACAGTAGTCAACTGCATATTGTCTGGATAAGATTTTTTTTTCTTCTTTTCCAAAAAGATAGTGTTAAGTGTTTCTGCTGTCTGTGTTTAGTAAGCCTCAAAGAAACTTGAAATATGTTAGCTTAAAGCCAAGTAGGAATTTCACTAGAACGAACTCCAGTTTATTCTGATCCCAAGACTTCCAATAATAATGGAAATCTCCAAATTATTAAAAATTAATCATAGTAGCCATTGAAGAAGAAACTATTGCTCCAATGCAAGGCAGAGGAGACTCACTGCTGGGAGTTTATTTGACACGGCCTCCAGTTACTGCATTTCATGGGCTGCACTAAGCTCTGCAACTTTGACTGCTCTATTTGTAATACATCACAATGTTACCACTGCATTTTTGACTCTCCCTGGAGCCTGACCTATCCTGTTTAGGACAGGATAACAGCCAGAAATTGGCAGCTCTAAAATTAACAGAGTCTTCTTTGGCATTGCTTTCCTGATGCTGTATGAAATTAATAAGAATTGAAGGCCCAACTGAAGCAAAATTTTCACCTAAAACAAAAAATTAGGAAAGCTTATTCTTGGATAGTACTTTTGGGTGTCACAAAAACAGTACACCTGGGAAAATAACTAAAATACAGTGCAAAACCCATACACATAATTTGGGGTTTTACTTCAGGCAGTTAGAACATGAAGACCAAGCGTGGGGTCACACTTATCCATTGTTCCAGGAGGAACTTTTCCAAATGTGTGTAAAAAGGCTTTAAAAGGAAGGAATGGCTTTAGGGACATGGATTTATTTATCTTGACCACGGCACATCTACATATTGGCTTGTGCTGATTTAACAGTGAGAATCTGCAGTTCCTATCTAAGTATAAATGAAATGATGATGATGATGATACAGTTTCCCTCTTCTGCAGGTGGGCTGTTTATCTTAATGGGGGTGAGCCTGGCTTTATTGCTGTGCACTCATTTTGATTTTGAGCTGCACATATGCAGCCTATGATTTATTTTCAGTGAGTAAATAATTTAAAAATAAAAGTGTGGGTATCTTTCAGCTGATTGTAAGAAGAATTCCTCAGCGTACAATGTTCATAAATAAGAAACTGAACCAAAGAAAATGCTTTTTACTCTTGAGATTTTTAAGTGTACCTGCTTCAAAGCAAGCACATGTAGGCTCCAAAATTCACTCTGTGTTAATCTCTTGTGGCTTTATAATGTATTTTTTCCAGTTGAAAATGACTGGTACCACCTTTATTTCAAGCTAACAGAAGCAAAGATGTCAAGGTCATGCTTTTCCAGTTTGCTGAAGAAATCTAATACTGTGACTATCTAGGCCAGCTGCCAGCGGAACTGGACTTTTAAATATCTTATAAAAGCATCACTGCATATCTAGTTTAATTCTGCCTTGCAATTTAAAAGTCTAATGCAGGCAACTACATGAAAGAACTTCTCATTCAATCAGTCTCACCTTGTTCATATACAGAAAAGCATCACATTTCTTTAAAGCAATAGGGGAAATAAGGCCAAACGACAAAGGGCTTTTATTCCTTCTGAAAGGGGAAAATGGAGCAACAAGCAAGAGAGAAAGAGTCTCCTGGGATGGAGTCTCTCTGTCCAAAGAATGAGACCTGACCTGCAAATGGCAAGTGAGCATTTATATCTTGCTTGTGCCTGAAGATGATACAGGATGATACAGAGGAAAGAACCAAAGGACAAACAAAATAGAAGACTCTATTTAGAATTTTATTGCTATGAACACTACCAGCAATGGCACTATGCCTGTCAATAGACTGAGCCTGATATACCTGCTGGCTACCAAAGCAATTTCAGGGCATTCCATAGCTCAGCTGAAGAGCTTTACAAAACTGCAGCAAAATAAGATGACGGAGAACAGGAATACCCTCATGTAGTCCATTACCATCTTCTTTCAGCTTGATTGCTCTCACAGCTTATATTAATCACATTGCCTACAGTCATTGTGAAATGAACAATTAGGTTATGAAAATAAACAGTCAAGTGAAGGCTTAGCTCAATTAGTCTTTAGTTCTCCCAGACACACTACCACTTAGGGTTACGAATTAATTGTCTGTTGCTTTCCTCCCAGGAGGTCACCTCAGCTAAAGAATTTCATGGTACTAAAATATGTATCCAAAAGATTGTAAGAGTCGTTGTAGATAGCCCATACAGCTTAGAGGAAATAAAGAAACAGCTGTATGGGCTATCTAAATCCAATTCCCACTGGAAAAATACTGATGTTAAAACAGAAGATCTACGTCTTTGACAATTTCAGCAAAGGAACCTCAAGTTATTTGCTGTGGCATTGAAAAAAACACTCACAGTTTGTCTCCTATAAGCAATAGGTACTGAAAGAGCAGCACCTGCTGTGTCACTGCACATCTTAAATGCAAGCATAAAAGACCAAAAAAAAGTGGTGTGGGATATTGCCACTGTGGACTGAGTGTTTAATGGATTAAGAAAGGTTTTATAGGTTGCTTAAAGAACATTGTGGTTTGTGTTAAGTGGAAGGTCATGCATGGAGCACGGTGCCATGTAAACACAGGCAGAAACAAAGATGATGTAGAGAAATATCAGTGGTAGGTGAGGGGAGAGGAAATACAGGCATGACAGTGCATTTAAGCTGAGAAATAGCTGGAGAAATTTTTCCAAGGTCTGAATTTGAGAAGCAGTGAGAATGAAGTGCCAGCATGCAAGTACAACAAATAAGGACAAGGCATCAGGGCTGTGGCAATTGCAGATCACTGAAACTACAAATGAAATATTCCTTCAGAAAGTGTCATTCCAGAACAGATTTGATACATCTTGACAGCTCTGTAGGGAGAAAACCCAGTCTGTTTTCAGCTAAGAGAACTCTATTTTTGGTACAAACCTCAGCCTATGTCAAACCCAGAGAATGCCCAACACTGCAGAGCACTGGAAAAGGATACAAGTTAATATTAACCCACTCTGTCAGTGAAATAATTCTCATCTTTGTTTAAGCTTAATGAGATTATCTAACACAATCAGCAGATGATGGAATAGAGCAACTACAGATTTCTAGAACAATGCCAGCCTAGAGATATCATTGCTGAATTCCCAGTCAACACACAGAGTGCTCTGCAAAACTGCATGAAACAGCTTTGAATACAAAAAACATTATAGAAATATAAATGGTGCAGGTACAGATGTAATGTAGAAATTTGCAGGGTCAGTGAGATTTGAAAGGAGTCAGTTAAACTAATGAATGTTCCTGCAGGAAGAATGGAGTTCACAAACACAAGACAGTTCTGGGTGTAACCAGAGAACCTCTCTAGCAATAAAACTCTGCTATTGACCATCTCCCTTCTACTTTGGATAGAGTTGTTAAAATTAACACTCAGGATCCCAAGGAAGGAAAAATTAAACCAATAAAGTTCAAGCTTAATCAAGCAATATTAAAAGAATTGAAGAAGGGAGAACTCAGCACTAATGGTAGTCAGCAGAATACACACATTTTGTATTAGTGGTTGAAGTGAAAATGCTTCCTAAAATTACCAATATTAGTTTGCAAAAGACATTGATATTATTATCCAAAATGGCCTGTAACACATTTCCTCATAAAGATTCTTAATGATAGTAAAGATTGAAAGCTCAAGAGTATTAGTGTTTATGGAGCAAAGTACCATTCCTACATTTTAAGATCCATAAAAAGGACACTTTCCTTTGATTTAGAAAGCATGTAATTTAAGCCACTTAAGGTCCTTATCAGAAATACCTTTTGTGATCAAAAATTTTCTTCCCAACCCATTCCCCAATGTGCTGCACCTTAGAGAATTCTGATGGAGAAATCCTTATTGATAAAGGATGCAAACACCTTATCTGTTCATCAAACAAAATATCATCCAAGTAGTCATTGGAAATTCTTCAATCTCAGACTCTTTTAATAATTACAAATTAGTGGCATCTTCACTTCCTCACAGATGCAATTTCTTTACCACTTCAGTGACAGTCAAGAAAGAGTTTCAATATGTGAAGTTTTTGGTGCAGTGCTTGAACACTATTTAGCTATAGGTAACTTGACTAGTCAGCTGGAACCTTAATTTCCCAGCTTCAGGTGTGCATAGCACCAAGCTACTCCCAGCTATCTACTTCATTTTCCATGAATCTCAACTTAACTCCTTCACTCTTCATCATGTTTCTGGGCTGTTTTTATCCCCAAGCAAAAGCAGAATCTAAATAAAACAAGCCACAGCACTTATTAAATTGCGAGTGTTTTGCTTATCAAGCCTCTACAGTCACACCAGTCTCACAGATATTCCAATCACACCAAAACTGGGGATGTTTTTAATTGAAATCAGTTCCCTAAAAGAGGTTGTACTCAGAGCTTGAAAAGCTTATCTGGAAACATAGGTGGCATCAGTGGTGCATACTGTCTCCTAAGCTATTCCATTTATTTATCAGGAGCCAAGTCATTTTGATTTCAGCAATACAAATTTCACACTGCAGAAAACAAGCAGTCTCAGAATTAAAACCGGTTTAGGGGAATGCACGGATTATAGGAAACTTGCACATGGAAGCTTACAAAGGATCAGAATTTCATTCTGTGATCAGCATTGCTTCTCCCACACCTTTGCTCCACTTCAGAGTAGTTGCATGTTAAATCATAGTCTCAATCCACCCCTGAAGCATCATAACCTGAACATTTATATTTTTACAGAGAAACCTCAGAGCTGTAGAAAAAAAACCACCCCATTTACAGAAACTTAATAACAAAAACCATACAGAACTTTAGAAAACCCAAAATGCACATTGCAACACCCAGCACTCACAGGGACATTCAAAGAACCCCAGCAGCTCCCCATGGAAGGACACACCCTCAGGGACTTGGGCAAACTCTGCCAAGCTTCTGCTGAATATGTGGAAGATGATGTTTTTCATCCTTGGCATCGGGCCAGGTGCAGGCGCAGCCGTGATAGTAAATTAGCCTCCTGCCAAATTTTTAGTCCCTGTTTCAAAACACTGGGGATTCTCAATTAAACTGTTGTAAGAAACTCTGCAGCACAACAACATATTTCACCCTGTCTTATTTAAGCAATACGGCTGAATCATGTTTATTTACATTAAGCTGGAAATTTAAGACGAGGGATGTGTCCAACAGGAACAATCAACCTGTACACACAAAGTCTCCAATGCAACTAAACCCATCATCCCAAAACAGGAATTACTTGGGAGCTGCAAGTACCCAGAACTTCTACCAGATTTTGTGTTAGAAAGCTGAGTAGGAATGTCAGTCACTCACAACCACCTATATATATACAGATATAGTTACAGGAAAAATTAATATTTTGTCAAAGTGGATCCTTTGGTCTTAGAGAAAAGCTCTAGCACATTCAGCAAATAAGATACCAAGGTATAGTGTGCCAGGTGTGAATTAAGTGTGTAATCTCTAAGCAACAAATAATGTCAAGAGGCAACTTTAAATGCTTTCATCGGTTTTGAATTTGTGTCAAAAGCTGATAGTTCCGTAAATAAATTTGAATACCTTTGATTACAAATAGTTTTGTTTTCTTTCTTTTTCATAAGCTGCCCTATGAAGCTAAACATGTTTTCTTGCCCTACCAGGGCACATGGAATAGCAGAATGCACCTTACATATTCTAACACTGCATAATCTGCGTATTCCATCCACTAACCTTGCTATCTTTAATTACACACAATACCTGGATTTTTGCTTACTGCAGTAGTAAGGGTATCTCTGAGTACTTCTGCTTACAGCATTTTTCACTGAGGGAAACTATATTGAGCTCACAAGGGCCATTTGGTGGCATTCACATATTTGCGTGAAGGCTACTTGATGAGGCCCATTGCTCATTGGGAGTCCTACCACACACATAAAGGCTGGTAGTTTGCCAACCATGTCCCTTGAAATGCTTTGCCCATAAATTTCTACAGTTGCCCTGCACTTAAGTCAGCAGAAATACATAAAACCATGGGAGATTTTTATTTTTAAAGCAGTTTATAAAGCTATTGCTGTCAAATCCCTTCCACTGGTGAATGAGGAGACAGGTCAGATGCACAATGCCTTCAAGGAGCTGTTGTCACATTTTTATGTATTGCACATAAAACCTGAAGCAAAAAGCATTGCAGTTTGGAATATTGGCTGATGTTAGTTGAGGGTATTCAAGATGAGGAAGTTGCATCCAAAGGTGCTCAGGGCTGAAGCATTCCCAGCCTAATAGTCCTTCAATCTGTGAAAAGCAAAGTTTGCCTTCCCTTGCCAATATCTCCACTCAGGAATAGATGACAAGCACAGCAACCCCTTCTCAAAGGAGCAGAGAATAAACTTTAACTTATAGAGTTAAGCCAAGGTTAATTAGATTTACCATAGAAATTACTGTGATTAATTCAAAAATATGTAAACTGATACTCCCTCTGTGGCTGACAGAAGCAGAGCTGGACTTTTCTTTTTTCCTAGGCTACAGTACAATAACCTGGCTACATCTAGGAACATTAATATTATCTGTTCCATTTTGCTACACCACATCAGTTTTCTCTCTCTTCTGCTGCTACTGGCTGTGGTGAGTGGGATTACCTGAAGACTGGGAAACAAAAGAGAAAGTAGGTTTGCCTACTTTTTATTTTCTAACAGAGAGAATACTGTTGTCAGCACAAGTGTGAAGGTTTTAGAGTGCTCTTTCCCTAAAATCCAGGCGGTTTATTCTTTATAACCTTTGATACAGCAACAAAAGTGCCACCACAGAAACAAGGTGTCTTTAGTCACTGGTTTTCCCACTGTGTGCTGTAAGCTTCCAGTCACTGAGATGGATGGGTATTTCTCCTTTCAAAAAAAAAAAAAAACAACAAAAAAAAAAACAAAAAAAAAACAAACAAAAAAAAAAAAAAAAAAAAAAAAAAAAAAAAAAAAAAAAAAACAAAAAACAAAAAAAAAAAAAAAAAAAAAAAAAACAAAAAAAAAAAAAAAAAAAAAAAAAAAAAAAAAAAACAAAAAAAAACAACAAACTAATATTAATTTTTATGGCAAAGCTTTAAGAGCTGCAGTGGCACAGAGAGCCCCTTTGTTGGTCACTGCCATTGCCAATGCACTGAAACTCAATGTCTATTGAGACGGAAGAGTAAAGTTGTAATTTGGGAGAGTGATCAAATCATGCATAATCAATTCAAAGAACAAATATTAATGTACTCTAGCAGCTGTAACAATTTTCCCATGGAAGTAAACCTAGAACCCTGCATATTTAGAGGCAGGTAAGAGTATTGTTCAGAGATTTAGTTGTTATTAAAGTATTCATTGGAAGAACCATCTCATTGGATATCATATGTTTAAGAATAAACATCAGGCACACTCAGCCCAAAGCTGTTTGGCATTTTCCTTAGTATAACTGGAAAGGAACTGAATGATCAAAAAGATGGTGTCACAAAGCACATAAACTTACAGGCCAGACTTTCTAGAAATTAAGGATGACCAAGATATTCCCTTGGCTTTCCAGAGCCACATCTGCCCTTTTGCAGACTCAGGAAATCACTTAGCTTTTCCATGCCTTAGGACACTGTCTGTAGAATTCAAAAACCTGAGTGATAAAATGACAAACAGACATGAAGATCAAGATGTTCAGATCATTGGGGCATCTGAGTAGACCTTTAGAAAGCTCACACACTCCACTGTCTGGTGCAGTAGGAGAATAAATGGGGCACTCTGTAGTTTCACCTGTGGCAAGGTGGTTCTTGTTGACTTTTCCACACTGAACCTGTAACACTAAGGAGCTGTTTAATCAGAGAATTGAAGACCTTTCCCACCTTCCATGTTTATGTTGGATTAACCATATATACTGAAGTAGGATCCTTCAGTGTTAAGACTGTACTGAACTGCTGGAGGGCTAAAAGGCGACAAAACAAAATCTGAGAAGAACATTTGTTTTGCACAAAGTAATTTGTTAGTATACTGAGAGTTCTTTTCAGCAACATAAAACTCTGCCTTTTGGACACCACATGGAACAGCAAGAAAATGCCAGGAGAAAATTTTAAGAGTTATCATAAATAAAGCACTTGTCATATTGCCCATAAGTGCAGAGGTCTCTCTGCTTTGTTATGCTCCAGTAATGGGCATAATGGTTTTATTTGCATAAAACCCAGATCCTATTATACTGTAGCTGCTTCTTCTTAAGCTCTTAAAATTACACTGGCTTCCTGAACTATCATGTTCAGAGCTGTTTGAAAAAAAAAATCCAAACCAAAACACAAACATTTGTTATCTTTTTATGAAGTGAATTATTTGCATAATGCATTTAGACTGGGAACAAAAAAAATATTTAGAGTAAAAAGACATTTCTTCCTGCAGAATTGAACTCATTGGAGTGTCTAACCAAGGGAAAAAAAATGCATTTTTGCTGCTGCTTAATGGACATTACCAACAGGCGGTACAGATACCACAGGTCCCTAAATGATGGAGAATTTAAAATGAGTCACCTCCATAATGTTACATTTAGGAAAGATTATTTGGGAATTTATTTTTTTTTTTTTTTTGCCTGAGGGAGATTTTCATGTGCTCTTATTAATAGGGGAAGAAAATAAAAAAAATATTCTATTTCTATAATTCATCTACTCATGTTGCAGTCCAGCCAAGCAGCACTGGGGAACTCAGAAGAGAAATAACAGGAGCTGAGGCTGTTGGAATATCCTCCATAGGGTCTACATCACTACATTTTAGGAATATAGAAAGAATGTTATTTACTGGCTATCCCAAAGCACACATTATGCTCGTACAGCATAAAATATTAGAGGATCTACATCATAGTTCATTCAGCCTAAGATATTTTGGGTAGATCCCCCTTACCTTGTGTCAAGAGATGCATCTGATACAGTAAGTGGCCCATGAAATCACTGTCATCCTTTTAATCACTTAGACATATTTGCAGCAATTTTTCCCACCTGTATTCCCTTCCCAGACTTCTCTAGAATGGCTGAAGTGTTCAAACTGTAATTAGCTGTATTCATTTTGAACTCTGTACCTCCTCTGCTCATGGAATAATCCTTCATAGAGCAAGGAAATACCTGATGAGGATGAGAGGAAATACCTAAAACTGCTGAGGACAACTCTTGGCCAGTTGCCATCCTAGGCTAGAGGAGCAGGAATTTGGACAAAGATTTCTCATTGCCTTGTCACACAGTGATGCAGAAAGGAATAAATCCCACTGGAATCACTGAAATTTGGTTAAACTTCACACTTCTAGATATCACTATCACATTCTGGTAAGGTGAAAGAAGATAGCACAGAATGCATTGCTCTCCTCTCTAACTCTTCAACAGCTTCCTCAGCAAACAGAAGAAGTAGAAGCTTTTCCTACTTCTTTTTCGTTTGTTTGCTTTTATAAGAATTCAAAGGAAGCAGCAGATACACCATTTTTTTTTTATCATGCTATTGAACTCTATGGGCATTTATTGTTGACACTCACAGAGAGAACTGAGGATATTTCTGCCCTGTGAAAGCATTGAAACAAACAGCTGAACAGTGGCAGAGACACAAGGACACCACAGCTTGAGTTGTCTAGAGGTAACTGAATAAAAGGCTGTATTTCAAAGCCAGAGCAGTTTTTACTGATTGGCCTTAAAATCTCAAAGCTGTCTCAGAGTCTCAGTGGAGTTACTTCAACATGCTCAGGGCTCTTTTCCAAGTAAGGTATTCAAATCACAAAAAAAAAAAAAAAAAAAAAAAAAAAAGGCTAAGAACAGCTATCACAGTAGGCATTGACATCTTGTCAAGAGCTCTGACCAGTCAAAACAGGAACAGAGGATGAATTGCTTTCTCACCCCTGCAGACAGATTGGGGCAGGGTGAGGGGAGACTGGCCTAGAAAAGCGTTTCTTCTGTGAGTGGTTGGAGGGTCAGAGTCACCAGCACAGCTCAGATGGCAGGGATACACAACATGAAAACAGAGGAGAGCAACCAGAATACTTTTTCTCTCCTCAAAAAAACCACAAAAACCACCAATCAAAAAAAACCCCCACTCAACCAAAAACCAAGCCAACCAGAACAAAAAACACAACCAAACAAACCAAACTTCCTCAACAGCATCAAACACTTACTCAATACCATCAAAGGTAACTACATAAAGCAATTAAATACAAAATAATCTCCTTTTCTATTTTGAGAAACAGACTGAAGTTTTATGCAAACTCACTACAATAAATATGCCATTGAAAAAAAAAATTACGTACTAACTTTGATTTTCATTATGTCTGTAAAGTTTACATTACATTTGCAAGGGACTGAGATTTTTTTTAGTTTGGTAACATTGTTGTTTCTCATTCAAGCCAGGATCCTAATACATGTTTAATGCCCAAGTCCAGCAAACATCATCACTGTCTGAGATTAGGTTCAAGTTACCCTATAATCAGACTTGTGTGCAGCTCAGAAACAGCAGCACAGCAGAAAACAGCAGGGAACAACTTAAAAAGCCTTTCAGCTGGTGTGATAGCAAGTGCTTCCTGGGTTTTCCAGGGCAAAGACAAACAGTGGCAGCCAAAACAAGTGGTGGAAAAGCTGGAAAGTTTGTACTAAGGATGCTGAACACCAAAGCAAAAGCTTTGCTGAGAGATGGAAAAGAATAAACCTCTCTAAAGCAGGAGGCTAACAAACAAATATACAGATGCAGGATGTTGATGGGAAGTCTGGCTACACCACAACAAATGCTGGGTTGTGTAAATCACAGAAGAGACATTTAAATGGCAGCCTGTCCTCCTCTCTTGGATAACTGGGATAACTGGGATAACTGCTGACCTTCTTTCTGCTTTCACTTTGGAGTCAGGCTGGGCAAATCCCTCTCTTGCAAAATGGCAATTCATTTCACCATGACATTCCAAAGTACGAGTGGTAATGCTGGAAAGCAGCACATCAATCACAGACCTTTAGTAAGAGGAGAGGAATCACCTCCCAGCAAGAGGTCTGAATAAATTTCTTACTGATTATTATTGTATTTTAGTTGCCTGCCCTCAGAGAAAACCACAGAAATGTTTCCATTCTTCTTCTGCATAGGCAGAAGTTTTATAACCCTTGAAAAAAGCTTCAGAAGAAAAAGTTTCTCTTTCTTTGGTACCTGAATCTCCAAATAAATCCACAGGACTCACAGCCAGCTGCTGTCAGTGGACTGTCCAAGGTTAGATTTATGCAACCTCTTAGGGCTGAAAGTACTGCCAGGCACACTTAGCTGTAGCCAATATCCAGAAAAAAATGATGCCTATTTCAGCCTGGAGAAATCTTAGAAATAGGAGGATATCCAAATGGTAGATTTAATGGTTTGTAGTCTAAGCAAATTCAAATCAAATGTACTTAAGGATAAAACCAAAAGCCGAAAATTCACAGTGCTCAGAGATTTCATTTACCAGGGAGTTTCAGACATCAATTAAAAAAGGTCAAGTTAAAAAAACTTCTTCCAGCTGGGTTTTGCTGTGGAGGTGCCAACTCACCATTTAAGAAAGGGAGGGCACAGAAGGCTCAGGCTATTAGGTGTTCTCTAATGAAGAGGGATGGGAACACCCTTGCTGTCAAAAGGGAAGCATGAAGACTAGATCCTACATGAGGTAAAGTAGCACAAAACATTGTCATCTCAATCAGAAATGTCCATTTTAGTTTGCAAAAAAGCTTTCTCCTGTGAAATGCTGTCTCAATACATGTTCTCTTGTTTAGGGTGTTGTGTTGCTGTCATGCCAGAGAACAGATAAGTAAGAATATACACTGTGAGTTGTGTTAACCACATTGTCTACGATTTTTGTTGGGTTTTTTAAATAAATAGCCTCCAACTGCCACAGTGAGGTTCTGTTTGTGGTTGTTGAGATTTTATTCTACCTTTTTGGACCTGAAAAATCTCCTTTAATTAGGCCTAGAAATCTTTCTTTCCTATTCCAAAGTGGAAAGGTACTGAATTCCCCTCCACTAAATTAGAAATCCTTGTCACAGCTGAAAAACATTTAATATTCTGTCCTGCAGGGTACTGTAAATTCATCTCAATACTGTCCTACAGACAAAAAATAGTGAAATCTGTACGTTTGCATGAGGTGATGCCAGCAAGAGCTTTGGGTCATCACTCAGGAGCATCATTGAATTCACCAGTGCAGGAAGGAATTAATCATGGAGCAACAACACAAACCTCATTCACACTCCACATGTTCCAAGAGGATATTGATTGTTTAGGTTAGAGAAAACCTATAGGATTGTTGAATCCAAAACTTTCAGTTTTTCCATGCTAAAATAGAACCCCACAGCTCAGGGGTTGAGATGCCTCAAATCCATCACTGGAGATGTGACTGATGGATGCAGATACTGGAAGGAATCCCCTTTTACAGTTCACAGAGATTTAGAAGAAGGTACATAAATAAGATAAAAACAATGAAGTCACCATGAATATTGTGATTTCTGTGACACTCTGTTTGCATAATTAAGTACAGATGCCTGTGGAATCTTTCTACTTGAGGACTGCTTTTAACTGTGCACAAAAATATCAGCTGCAGGTTAAAAAATAGCAAGAAAAACTTCACACCTTTATACTTCTTTTGAAAACCACAAGTTTGTAGTTAAGAAAAAAAATAAAAACACATAGAAAACAAAAGGTTTTGAATACAAAATATTTAGACGCCATAGATTCATGATATGAATCTAGGATTCACATTCAGGATATGTTTGAATAATAATGAAAAATTGATGATATTTAGAATATAAACAATAGAAAATATTTACCTATGCAGTGAAAGAAATTATTTCCATATATTGCACAGATGCTTATAAAGAAAGAAAGCAAGCAACTAAAACATTAGTCAAAAATATTTTAAAGAAGTATTTAAAAAAATTTCACCTCATGAGACTAGGAATGTTCCTAGGAAATAGAGATGGAGATGTGGCAGATGTGCTCAAGTTCACTGTAAATTTAGAAAAATGGCTGCTAGGAATAAGATGTCCCTTAACTGTGATGACATTGACCACTGCTGGAAGTCTCCAGCTAGAACAAGTAATTTACATCAAATTATTTTTCTATTTGTAGTTGGCCTTAAGCAGTTTAAAATATTCTAAATCATCATAATTTAATTATTTAAAGACCCATTGCTACACATAATCTTCCACGATGTGATTATTGATGAGCCCTTCATCTTGAGTATATAAAGCAAAAATCAAGCATTGCCATTTAACTTGGATTGTACCTTGTATTTTTTAAATATATTTATAAGTATAATCATTTAAATTTCTGTCCTCTGATTAAAGCCATCTGTATAAATTCATAATGTGATTTTGGAAAATATTCTTCATGTACATAAATCTAATGCTCTGTACTGATATTTTTTCATACACTAAAATATTCATAGAAACCAAACAAAAGAATGGCCTGAACTAAATGTTGAGCTTTTTTTTTCTTTAATAATCCTTTATTCCAGTGACTGCAAGTGAAGCTTTCTGAGGTATTATATTTATATATATTTTATATTTATATATATTATATTTATATATATTATATTTATATATATTATATTTATATAATATCTGGGGTATATATTTATTTACTTTACCAGCAGAAGATCATGACAGGACAGCAGCTCAGTCAGGATAATGCAGTATATTCACTAAACCCCACCCTCTCAGGTTATGGGCGGAGCCAAATTCTTTTACCTGGGACATTCTATGAAGTTTTACTGTGATAATTGCACAAGAAAGAGTCAAACTCCTATTTGAAAGATATGGTGAAATGGGATTTATTTCTAATAAGAACTTGACCCAGACTGAATGTGCTCCCTTCAGTCACCCTGCAGAGGACTGAGGTTCTGAGTACGAGCAAGAGATGATTGTACCTTTAAACATCCTCACTGTGCAAACAAGCACATCTAATTGTCTTTTTTTTTCTCTACAGTGACAAATAAAATGGGCATCTGTAAATACCCTTTTAAAATGTCCAGACTAGCACTATACCTAGGCAAAAAAATTACAGAGCTAAATGTTGTCCCCTACATTACATACAACTTAGTTGACTTTTCCTTGAAATTGTCCCTATATCACCAATCACACCCCAGCTGAATCTACTGAGCATTCCCCCATGGGAAGAGATCATCAGCTCCCTATCACTATGGATTTAGAGAGGTGGATAGAAAGACTATGATCCTCCATAATGAAAATTGTATTTATTTTTTCCAAAGAATCTAGGAGAATCTTTGTGCCAACTCTGTGAATGAAAATTATCCCAGTGAAAGCCTGACAGTCCCACCATGAATTACACTTCATTCTTATCCCAGTCAAAAGAATTTTGACTAGAAATTTCTCAGGTCAGATCCTTATTGCAAATACAGCTAAGCAGAACCAGCTTAGCTCCAGGCTGTTGTCACTGTGCTCATCAGTGCAGAATTTGGGGAATGTGAGCTGCATCATCTTTTGGACCAGCAAAGGAACCCTCTGCACCTTTGTTCTTACACCTGCCCCCCTACAGAGGAGTTTTTACTGACCTGCTGCAACTCATTCTACCTTTAGTACCACTAAAGTTGGTATTCAGTCACCACAGATAAAAGGATATGTTTTCATGTAAATCAGGATGGCAGGTAAACACCCACAGGCAAACAATGCTCTAGGAAATCAGTAACAGTTTAAGATGATGCTGTGAGACAAATGAAAACCTAGACAGTTAAAATAAAATAAAATCCTGCCCCTTACATGTTATATTATAGGTGATGTTTCTTCCTTGCTCACTGCTAAGCCCATCTGCTTATATATGCAATCTTTTTTTTAAGTCCCCTGTTAAAGAGATCCTCTGTTCCTGCTGCAATCATTTCCATGGCAACTAATTTCCATGTCACAAATAGAAAGCCATGCAGGTTCAACAGGTGAAAATCAGAGGCATATTGAGATAAACTTTTAAAAAGCTGGAATCGTGCACCAGCAAAATCAGGGGGAAAAAAAATAAAAAATTATGTTAGTTTGAATCAACCACTTGCTATATTATTGATTAAATTTGCTGTGATATAGGAGTGCTTTTTGTCAGCTAAACTGTGCCATCCATGGTGTGATTATAGTGTGAGATGTAAACTGGGTAATGCCTGAAATGTGAAATATTTGGGCACAGACAGGGTAACCAGGGGGGTGAATTTCCTGCAGGAATTCCTGATGGATGTGGCCCCAAGGAGCACTGAGCCTCATCCTGCTGTGGTCACTGGACATGGTGGTGACTGTGCTGCTCATGGCACCTTAGCAAACATTCACTCTATTTTTCTGCACCCAAAAAGAAATCCAGGTGTAGTAACTTCTCCATCACTGAACCCTGATGCCCAGAAGTATAACAACACTGTAGTAACACCAGCTTAATTTCAAAGGAAAAATTATTTTCCTTATGGTTTACTCTTCAGCAGACTTGGTACAGAGAATGATTATGGAGCTCTCACACTGCAGGTTAAATTTTGCAGAGAAATTCTCTCCCAAAAACCCAACAGTGCTGAATAACCTACCCAAAAATCTCTGGAGGTGGTCAAAGCATCCCTAGGCAAAGGCCATGAGCAACCAGAAACTGGGCACATGCTGAGCAGGAGAGGTTGGGTTGCAGCTTCTCTCCTAAGAGCCAAGTTTTGGCAATTTTATGAATTTCAGTGTGTTGGTTTCTTGTTGAGCACAAATCCTATTTGCACATTGAGATGCGGGACCAAAATAAAAGAAACAGAGCTGAAATTCATTCCCACAGTGCAGCAATTACAAAAGTGTTTTAGAAATGATGACATATGCTTCTGTTATGTGATTTATGTTGGTATTTCCTTACCTCAAGTAAACCACATTAGTTCACTTTGGGTCTGTATCAGACTTTATTATACATTGGGTATTTGCTTCACTATTTTTTTTGCCTAGAAGAACACCAGAAAGTTGCATGTGCTCACATCTCCAGGGCAATACCACTTTCCTAGAAAATTCAGCATATTCAGATATTTGTGTCCTCTGTTATATAAGGAGACTAAATCTACAGTAACAGATCATCAGGAAACCTTAAACTGGAAACTAGAACGAACTGACATGTTGCTGACATCAGGAACTGCTGATGTAGCAGGCAGGAATATGTTTGACAGAAGAACCATCAGAA
Organism: Zosterops lateralis; assembly: GCF_965231275.1. Lineage (NCBI taxonomy): Eukaryota > Metazoa > Chordata > Aves > Passeriformes > Zosteropidae > Zosterops > Zosterops lateralis. The sequence continues at coordinate 2,640,812 of NC_139768.1, forward strand.
ATGACAATAATAAAGGATTTGAATGGTCTGAAGGAATGATTTCTTTGCACTCCTTTTATGTGCAGCTCAAATGACTTCCTGGGGTTTAATATTTTTAAGTCACACCTACTGCTTTAAGCTGACATATTTAATTATCAATGGAATGTTCTTCTCACATACAGACTAATTAGGCACTTGTGGGGCCTCTTACCACAAGATTATTAATTTAAATCGCAGAATCAGCTAGGAAAAAGCTTAAAAAGATAAGAAATTATGACTGACCAGAATCTATGTGCGAGGGAACTAAATCCTGAATTAGCCACATAAACCTAATTCCTAAGATTCAACACTTCCTAAATTTATTATGAGATCTGTATCCACTTACCAGAAACTTGAAGAGTCTAATCTTAGAAAGATATTAGAGATGCAGGGGAAGGCAAGTTGTAAAACACAAGCTACTGCAACAGTCTTTCTTCTCATTGCTGACTGCCCACAGAAAGCAGGCAAAGATTGTCATGTGGAAGCAAAGCAGCAAAATTCCAAACCCACAAAACCCCCCAAATTCAGATAAGGCAAACTCCTGTGTTTTGTGTGCATTTTGGGGTTTTCCAAAGTTCTGTATATTTTGTTATTAGTTTTATAATGGTTTATCCCTACATCTTCCATCCCCAAATCCCCTGTGGTCTTTCTCTGGTGATGGATCTTGTCAATCACTGCCACCACACCCTGAGCCTGAAAAATTCTAGTGAGGCTTCAGGGTGACTCAGGCAGGTATCAAGTTCCCCACTTCCCTTTCTGTCCATAGATGGCCTTGCCAATTGTCCCCTGTTCTTCGTCACTCCCCCTCTTCCCTGAGATTGGTTCTGGGTATCTCCTTGCCCAGGAGATGCCCCTGGTCCTTAATGGGCACCCTGAGCCCCTGAGCCTCACTCTTCTCGTGGGTTTTGGGGTTGGATAAACCTCTCTTCTCCCCACCTGAGAGTCCTTCTTCTTCTACTCCTTAACCACATTTCAGTGTGATGTTCAGACCCACCAAACATCAAAGGTACAAGGCTGTACCCTTCATATTGTGACCATTGAGAGAGCCAGCAGGTAAAGCTGCACCAGACACCAGCAAACTCCTGGCAAGTATAAATGTCAGAAGCCAGCACAATGACCCACATCAGAACCCAGTATTTAATTCCTTGAGAAGTCAGGGTGGATTTCATAGTAGGAGTTGTGGCTTGGCCATTAAGTCACGAGAAGTGTAAGACTGAAATGTGCCCCGAGGCAGGAGCTTTTCTCAACTGTCTCTACCCTCTCCTTCCTCCACAGCCTGTCACACCAGCCAGCTGCTAATCTAAAATGACATCAAGACACAACATTTGTCTAAACACATCACCTAAGTGAATCCATTTAAATCCAAGTTTAACACCTCTCAAATGCACGCAGCCAAATCTAATCAAAGGCTGAAGAGAGGTTTTGGCAACTCAAATTTGAAAACTGCATAGAGGAAGGTATTTGCTTTTCATTTTATCTCAAATGAAGGAGCCTCGTTTTGATTGTGGCGCACAGAAGAGGATGAAACAAAGCACATGAAACAGACACATCAAATCTATTTAAAATAGAGGATGCACTATAGGAAATGCAATCATTGCCTACCTTTAGATATGGTACCAATTAAAGTCTAGAAAGAAAAGAAAAAAAAAAACCCTAGCAGCAAACTGATTCACTCAGTACTGAGAAACCACATGAGGAGTCTTTAATCTCCAAATAGCTGTGACCAGAACTCATTAGGTGACGACAATCCTTAGGAAAGAAGAGAAAAATCTTAGTCTTGATATTGCTAGAGAAAGCCTCAGATCACAGAGAGGATCAAACCAGCGTCTTGAAATGGCTCACTCCCAAAGTCTGAGCAGAAATAAATTGGAAAAGCATTTAGAAGAACTGCTTTTTGAATTTATTTTGATATCAGGATCGTTGAACCCAAGCATTTCCTTTAAAGTAATTAAATGCAAGATTAATAGGACATTAAAAAAAAGCATTTAAACTTGAGTTGTTGAAATATCGTTGAATATTTCTGAATCATTTTCAGGAAAAAAAAATGGCTAAAAATCTGCTGCAAGTGATAAAAATGAGACCAAGAAAAGAGGTTACTTTGCAGTTCCAGCATTTCTGAAAATCTAGTTGTTGAATTACTTGTTTTTCAAATAAATTGAGTAGGCTATGGGGGTTTTGTTGCATTTTTTGTTTGTTTGGAGTTTGTTTCATTTGTTGTTTTTTTGTTTTTATTTTCATTGAGGGAAAGTCATAGAAATCAGAAATTCTTCAAGTTTGCCTTCAAGTAGCAGACCTGGTAATGGGCAATTAGTCTGTATCCTCTGCAAAGGCCTGTGCTGTAAGGCACTGTGGTTTTTAGGGTGCAGAAAACTCAGAGCAGAGTCTACTTTACTGATCATTGTCTTGTCATCATTGAAAATCTCATCCTGGACTACATTATTTAACTCAATAATCGAATGGTTATGAATTCAAACCTGCCAGTTATGGAAAACAACCAGTACAATTAAATCCCAATAATGACACAAATGTTAATTCAGCACTGAGTTTCAGGAGACCAGAAAATTGTAGCTGTTGAAATAAATTCCTCCAACAGCTTTAATGTGAGCTTTGGTCACTGATTCCATCTCAGAAAAAGTTCAAAGTCCTATTTTGACTGCTTGACTGACTATACTGTGATTCATTGGCTCCATACACTCCAAAAGATGTCAAAAGCTGATTCTAAATGTAAAATTCTGGGCACGATCTTGCTTTACTTTTCTTTTTATACATCCTTTGTTGCTTTGCAAGAAAAAGTTCAAGTGTCTTCCTGTGATAGGAAGGAGGGAATGGAAAAGTCAGCATAGAAGGATGGACAAAAAAATGTTTCCAACAGCAATAATAATTAATTTGGCTATTTGGCATCCTCTGTTCAACATATGCCAGCTTGAAGAAATGCTTGCCAAGCCTATATTCCATTTTTCCCATTGCTCAAAAAAAAAAAAAAAAAAAGTTTAATAAGTAGCAAGCCTTCTCCCATAAGAAAAGTGTCATGAGTACCTAAAAAAAGGTCAGTTTTTAAAAGAATATCAAACCTAAATCCATTGATTTAAAAAAAGCTTGTGTTACGACATCTAAATGTTATTTAGATTATTTCTTGCTAGCTGACAAAAAAGAAAAATGAGAATAGTTTAAAATATCATATTCAATTATTATTTCCTTAACCAAGAAACTCAAAATACCACTTTTTTTCAGCCACCGAGGTCCAGAAAATATTCAAATATTGCTTTGTGGGTTTGGGGGTTTTTAGGATATATTAAATTCTCTAATTATTTTCAGTTTGAGACAAGCCTGTGTCTCAGTAACAGATACAGTCCCTGCTCTGCCAGCTCATGACATGGCATAACTGGGAAAAGAATTCGATTGAAAAAATAGCGACCAAAGAATAATTCTCCATTCCATTTGTAGGTAATAATGTTCATGCCTTAAGTAAGACCCTCCCTTATGTAACCAGATTGTCCTGCCCACTTTCCAGTTCACAGTACTTTCTACAAAGTTCAATTCCAGTTCAGGGTACCTGCTCTGAGCCATTCTCCTGGCTTTTGAGACCAAGGAAACAACGCTGACCTTGTATCTACAGCCATTTCTCATTTTAATTAGGACATTTTTATAGGAGACAAGTGTGGCAATCTTATTTCTCCATGTTTTGTTCTTCAGTTCACCATGTATGTTCTGTGCACTGAACCCGAGCACTACAGGTGGGGAAATGAGCCCCACTGAGGACAGACAGACATGCAGACCTCATTATTACTGCTCTTAATCCTCTATTTTTGTTCTAATGACTGTGACATTTAACAGGAAATGGGAAACAATTTGATTGGTGCACAGCCTAGAACTGCACATCGATATTTTGCTGGTTGGGAGACCTTGGATTAATTTTGTTCACCTTCTTTGGGTCATTATAACCCACACACTGAACAAAATGTACAAAAGCCCCAGAGTCATAACCATGCTCTGCTTTTTCTTGTTGTTGTGCCCCTGACCCCAACAGCAGTGAGGATAACCCTGGCCACAAACATCTATTCTGTGCATTCTGCGTGCTTAAAATAGCATCTTGACCAGTCAATAAATCATACTTGACCCAGAGGAGAAATAAAAAGTAGAGGGAGTTTACAGAAACATCACATTCCTCTTTAGAGGTAGACAAAGAGTGGGATTCCATTTGATAGTTCCATAAAGGACAATTAATCGTAAAACCAGATTAGCTGAGCCAAGCAAGAGGTCAGGTGTCCTTGGAAAAAAAGACGATGGTGAAAGAGGATGAGGAACAAAAAGGAAGCCAGGTGGAAGACATTAAATGTCACTTTAAAGCAGAGTGCCAGGAGAAGTATAACCCTGATGGCCCCACAATGCCACCCAGCACACAATGCAGGGCTAATCCTGGCACTGCACTCTGACACCTGCTGTGGTAAATTTCAGCACAGAAAAAAAAAAGGGATATTTGCTTAAATAAATAACCCGTGAGGGAAATAAAAACAGTTTAAAAACACCACAGTGGCCTTGAGCTGCTGTAGTCTCTCCCATAAGGTAGATTAGCACAGCAATGCAATCTCACACCCTGTCCTTTGATGAGACTGTTGTCTGCTCCTTTGTGAACAAAGAAGAGAAACAACTGAGGCCTTAAAGTCCTTAAATGAAGGCCTTAATTGCATCTGAGAATAAATTTTATGGCAGCAGTTAGTGGACAGACTAATGAACCTTATGAGACCTAAATATGGTCTGTCTAGAAAGCTACTTCTGCGACAACAATTTGTTGGCAGCTCCTTTGAAAAGGCTGTCACTGTCATCAACAGGTATAAACTTCATAGCTTTGGTACCCACCCACCTGCTGCCCTGGAGTCTTGAGAATATTCACAGCTTGGATGGGCACTGATGCTGGCACTGGAGGAAAGGTGGTCATGGTTTGGTTTTTCTCTGCCCCAGAGTCAGGTAATGGTTGGAGTGAGTCTTTTTTGCCCTCTGAAGGCTTTGAGTCTGGCACGAGAATTAATCGGAGTCTTCAAGGAAGCATCTTCCTGCTTCTTACTGATAACTCAGCCAGGCAAGTGGCTGAGAGGCAGGTACAATCCCAGCAATAAGCACTGGCCACTCAGAACAGCTATTTCCCCAGCAAACCCTATAGAAGTAGCATTTATTTCCTGTCTATCTGCTGCTGCACCAGCACTGGACCAGATCCCTGGGAATTCCTTTGATTTTTATTCCAGAATGTTTGCTGTTTTAGAGGTGAAATTCCACAATCCATGCTCCAACACAAGCAGTTTTGACAGAACACATCACTAACTGCAAAATCCTAATTGAAAGAACACCTGCCCTATTCTCTAATTTTCCAGAGGTGTAAAACTTGCTACGTGTTTCCTCTTCACCGTTCAAGCTCCCTAAAAAAGCTATTCCCAGTAGAAGTTCTGAGTAAAAAGTTATTTTTCGCATGTTTAAAAAAACCCAGGGAATGTGACACATATAGGATTGCATCCACCATGAATGCAGAGAAGGAGGGAGGCAGCATTTTAACTTACATTTAACTTACATGCTCCACATCATCCAGGCAGTGGGGACAGTTTCCTACACTGACTGCTGCTTCCCCCACATGTCAAAAGAGAGATCCCTTTCCTCCTGAGGTCCTGGACAAGATGAGTATACCCAACATGTCACAAAAATAATTGAAATATAAGGATACAGAAACATCTCAAGGACTCCTGACACAGGATCATACAAAAAAATAAAGCCATTCCTTAGCTGCAGGTACAAATGAGCCTTTTCATAGAAGAGACAAGCAGCACAGAGATTATTTATCAAGCAGATAGGTGGGGAACAAGGAGAACTAGGGGAGAAAAGGACAGGTGATGTCAAATAGTGCTGCCACTCTGAAGTTCCTTCTCCTTTCTGACTTTTCTGTCTATTTTTAAATACATGTTTTTTATTAGGTACTAAGGTCATGGTGCAGCTCACATAAAACTTGGAGAACTTGCAAACAAGGACAGCCCCTGCTGCTTCACATAAACTGAAGGTTAATTGGGACTGAGGTGAAGCAATGCAACAGTGCTAATAAAGAGGTTTGTGGGGTTTTTTCTACATTTTATTCTTAAGTGCACGTGCAAAAAGACCCAAAAAAGCACCAAAATTATGCTTATAGCTCTGCAAGTATGAATGTTTTTATACATAAGGTCATGACAACCTGTACTTTTTAAAAACAGTTAGCTTAGGAGTGCTGAAACATTAGAAAGGTGTATCACATTTTACTGGAAAATAGTAAAAATAGAACCAGAGAGAAAAAAAAGGGAGTGTGACCACAGTCTAGCCAAAAAGAGAAATAGCACTTTTAAAACACTCTAGTTCTGAATTTTTTTCTTTCTGCAATAAATAAATATTTTAATTAATTAATTAATTTTATGCTTTTCTAGTAAAGAAATCCAAATGTTTTAAGTTTCTAATTGAAGTTACTGGAGTTGCACAATCATAGAAGGCCTGTTCTCCATCTCAGTAGATTTTGTGCTGGCAGAAATGCCTCTAACCCTGATTGTGCACATGAAACAGGCAGTACATTATTTACTTCTGTTCTCTTATTTACATAAAGGGACAACAATTGTTGGCTGAGAGGATTTATCACCTTATTCTGAAAAAATCTGACTTTTAATTGCATTTTTCAGCAAGTCTCACTTATAGTGTATTTTCCCTCCCCTTGTCCTTGAGCCCAGAGCATTTAATGGTCTGTTCCTCATACCTGTAGCTACATCACTGAATGGATTATGTCAGTGAAAGACCTGTTGGATAATCACCTACATCAGCATAACACATGGAATTGTGGCTGGAAAAAAATGCAATTTTGAGGATGCAACTGACTGCTGAAACGATGGCAGCTGGCTAAGATGAAAACCAGCACATCAATAGCTTCACAATTTCAACACCAAGTAGTATTTGGTCATTTAGTTCCACTCTTTCCTGTTATTTACCTTATATTAGCAACTGAGCTCTCAGGAAGGGCCTGCTCAGTGACTTCCAAGGGATTTCAAAGCAGAAACAACAAAAAAAGGACAACAATCACTATTGACTTCTCCCTCCTACCCCTATAATTTCACAAGGATCGATACCTTGATAATGGGGGCTGGTTTAACAAAAAAAGTATACAATCAGAAGACTAGGAAATAATAATGTTTAATGGCCTGTATTCCTGATTCTGAAAGAAAAATTTTTAGATATAATTCAGTAATCAAAAGAACAAAGGCATATGCCATGATAAAGTGAGAGGGAAAATAAAGCATTTGAAGAAAAGTGGTGTGTTGTACAAATATTTCACTTTCAGTTCGCTCTTTTTTTTCCCCTTCTCCTCTCTCCACTGACAAATATTTGATACACATGGCAAAATATGTGCTTCACTAAGACAACCCTTTTCTGCTGGCTCTTTCATCAGTTTTATCTATGAGTCATGTCAAGTTCAGAATTTCAGTAATATTGAGGAGGACTCAGGGAAAAAATCTTACCCATCATATTAATTAATCAGGTCAAAGTACTAATATAATTTTTCCAGGGCACTTCAGAGAGAGACTGCTGGTGAAAAATGCACTTTTGGCGTTAGACTGGTGTTAACAGTGCTGAACCAGTGACACCCTCAGAAACCATCCTCAAAACTAAATCTGTAACCTGTGCACTGTTGAGGAAGCAACAAAGCAATACACTTTTACAATTAATACGCTTCCCCAGAAATCCAGATTAGAATTCAGTGGTTCTATACTCCTGCCACCTTTGCTACCTTAACTCAGTCTAGCGTAATAACAACATATGCATTTAAAGTGTTATCTGTCAACTCTCATCTCTCAGAAGCAGAAGAACTTCTTGGTTTGTTGCAGCCTCACCTCAAATCAAGGATACGATGTCCTTCTAGCAGGCAGAGTATAGTCATTATATAACTTCAGATTTCCCATCCCTAATCCTTTCACTGTAAAACACAATAAATGAGAACTCAAAAGCTGAGCTATAAATGTTTTTGCAAGGTCCTCTAATACATGGAAGCAGCTGAGACTGTTTCAGATCACAAATAGGATGTCAGTGACTGAAGGAAACTTCTAATGCTGGAGGTTTTCAGCACTGGGCAAATTTAGCAAGGCAGGTAAAGAGTCCTCATTCTGGAGGCCTTCCAATCTAAAATGCAAATGGTGAAATTACTAGCCATAGGACACACAGTGCTGAAATGCAGATTGAAATTCAGTGCTCTCAGTGCCCAGTTTAATCTATCGCTTTGTCAGAAAGACACATGAGACCGCTCCACTGAAATCTGTGCAATGGGACTGATTCAACACAGAAGCCTTTGCTTAGAGGAATAATTGCAGAATTGCTTTGTTTTGTCTTCCTATGTAAATCTGCCATATGGGCCTCGAGCTACTGTAATGAGAGAAAAAGTTGAGGAGTTTGATAATTCTTGGTTTTAGAAAGAGATTAAGGTCTGGCAGCTGGCACGTATGAAGCAGAAAAATTCAATCTAGCATGCCCAGCTGCACTGTGGAAGCAAGATGAGCCAGAACAGACTCTCTGCAGACAGGGAAAACTTGCTCAAGAATTGCCAAAAGCGCTCAGGTACAGAATGTCACATAAAATTAAGAAAAGGGAGCAGCAAAATCAAAGAGCCTTTCAAAAAGGTGGAAGCAGGTTGAGGCATGAAAAGCACAATAATGGCTCCTGTAACAAAAAAATGTGGATACATAAAAGAAGATTATCTTAGTAAGGAAATTATCTCTTTGAATGACTGTGGATAGTCATTAGGAATTCATTAGATGGTGAAAGAGAATACACTCCACAGCTTTGCTGTCTAAGCAGTCTTGATGATTGCACACACTGTACAGGGCTCACAGTGTAGCTCTTTCTGAGCACTGATATCTAAGAAATTCAGCCAGGTAGAGCTCCAGAAAAGAAACAATACTTTTTGATCCTCAAAATGCTACATTTTACAAGAGAAGACATGAAAAACCAGCTAAAGACAAGAGGCCTAATTCAAGAATATAAAATCAAGATGGGAAAACATAAAAGATAACAATACTGAGATTATATTTTTACGCAATGAAAATACACATATTTAGACATACTTTATATATTATGTAAATATGAATATGTGCACACAGTAAACTGAACTTAGTTTACTTGATTCTAGTCCCACATGGCTGTAATGGCTGTGATGCTTGTAGAGCCAACTCTGCTTTACAATGCAGTGAAAACTATAAAATTATATTCTCATACTGTAACTACTATGCCAAGCTCTGAACTCAAAATAAGCCAGAGAACACAAATGGAGATCAAACAGTGTCTCAAACAATGACACCCAGATCAATTAAGGCTTTCAGTGATAGAAAACGAGTTCTTGACTCATTGCCCACCCAATTGTTAATTTACAATTAAAAAAGGGTTTGACCACATGTAGAACACGATGCAGAACAAGAATCAATATTCATATAAAATAAGGTAACTAGCTTAGTGGCAAAACCTTTTTCTCAAAATATTGCAAATCTGTTCAGATTTTTTTTTAAATTTTGCTTCTTCATTTTTTGACTGTCAACTGAGATTCTGTGTTTTATTCTATATTTTTATTTTAGGGAGGAAGATACCATTCAGTGTCATACATTGTTTGGGCAGTAGATAATACTGTGCTTTCAGAGTTCTAAAGAGATAAAATTAAGAAAAACCAGACCTCAAGCTATTAGAAGACCTTTTGGTTGGTTGTGAGAGTTGTTAGCACTGCTTTAAACAAAGCTACTTAAAATTAATTTCAATTCCTAATTAAATGATTGTTGCTACAGAAAGGAATGAAGCACAAATGTTGCTATGACAATATTTATGCTCACACTCAGGGAAGATCCGTCTTTAAACTCACAAATTAATTTTGCCACAGAAAAATGGTTTGATGAAAGCCAGTAACTTTTGCTTAGTGAAAAAGAAGCTGATCCTTCAACTGGTATGAAACCTCTACATTAAAAGTCTGAGCTAATAGTGTAAGGTTCCTAATTAGTTTTATTTGCATTTATTTATTGGCATCACTGATGTGATGGGACCGCACACATTCCACCTGAAAATATCACTACAACTGTTTAAGTGTTGGCGTCTCCCTATAAATTATGACCATTTAATAGAAAGTTTCCCCAATAAAGTCAGTTCACAGCTTCAGTTTTATGGGTTTTCACAGCAAACACTTTCATAACTTGAAAAAAAATAGTGTGGATACAGATATATGTACATAAACATGCCAATATTCAAACACATACAGATATATACAAAGGCAGAGCACACACACACGCTATTGACAAAAGGAATTGGGAAGATGCAGAAAAGATCCCTTTCCACTGATTTTTCTTTTTCAGTTTCAGCGTTGACTTTAAAAAGGCACTGCAATATTCATTGATGTGTTTGAACTAATTGCTCCTGACAGAATTTGATCCTTTTCTGTTTTTTCATATAAGTCAGTCCTGGAACATTATTTCTGCTCCTGTACTTTCCTGACTTTCTCACTTTGAAAAGTTATTAACAGCAGCTATTCACCTTTAATCCAAATCACTGTTTGCCCAGATGAAAAATGGAATTGTAGACTATAGAAATTTTAGGAAAGAATGCATTCTGGCCTCAAGGAACCACGAAAACATATGAAAAATCCATTGCATGGGCTGGAAAAATCAGTCTCTGGCTGCATTGCAGATGCAGAGCCCATGAACTCTGGTGTTTTTACACAACTAATATGGCTGGGCAAAAAGTAATTCCTTCTTTTCTGGGTTGTCCAGGACAAAAAAAGCAGTAGGTCATCAAGTTTCAGATCTCTTAAAGGAATAGGTAATTTGGTTGAAATAAATAAATTTTCTATCCTGTTGCTCTTTTGTCGATGGTAAGGTTGGCTATTTTCCCCCTCTTAACACAGAATAAACCTGGCCCTGAAATGAGCACAGTGCTTTTCAACACATCTCATAGATATGAAGGTAGATACATAAAGCAAAGCCTTTTAAACAAACCTGTAAAATTAAATGTGTCTCAACGTCACATTGACAACTCGATAAATTGACAAAAAAGAGCTTTGAAAACTTTCTTTGATGAAATTTTCAGTAATCGCTGTCTCTGCTGCTCTTTGTGGATGAGTTTCATTCTGTTCTAGAGTAATCCATTAAAGTTAAAGGAGGGAAGTGCTGGTTCATTAAACAGCTAAGGAGGTGACATTACTGAGTTGGAGCTTCCAAATCATGTTTGTGTGCTTGTGAAACTGAAAATTCTGTTGCCAAAGCAAAGTAGCAATCGTTATTCAGGAGAACAACAAACAAGAAAATATTCTAAGACGTCGAACAACCTTCCAGAAACGTAAGTAATACTCTTTCTCCTGAAAACTGTCCTGAGAATGATCTCTTCCTGGGCTTGATATTGTATTTCAATTGCTTTGCTTGTAAATACAACCCCTGACAGAAGAAAAAAACAAAACCCAAAAAATATTAAGCACTGAAGACCCCACGTTTTCTGGAATATCCCGTTGGCCAGCTGGGGCCAGCTGTCCTGGCTCTGTCCCTCCCAACTCCATGTGCACCCCCAGTCTCCTCATTCCTCTTCCCCAGTGGGATGAAGAAAAGGTCTTGGATCTGTGTGAGCTCTGCTCAGCAATAGCAAAAACATCTCTGTGTTATCAACACCAAATCCCAAACTGAGCTCCATAGCAGCTACTGTGAGGAAATTAACTCTATCCAAACTCTATTAACTCAAATTAAGTCTAGCCAAACCCAGCACACGCTTTCTTCTAAAAAATGTTGACAAGATTGTGCCTTTTTGTGTTTGTGTAAAGCTTGCAAGAATCCAGTGACTTCATTCATAAGAGCTGCCAAACACCTGTATTTCCTCTAGAAAACAGTGGGAACTGCAGGAAAGGAGTTTGTTTTCTGAAAAAAAAAAATCCACAATGCAATAGCTGCTTCAGTAATGCCAATTGACACTAAACCCCAATGATTGAGGTGCTTAGAGAATCTTTTCTGTGCAGGTGGATCAGCAGGAGCCAAAGAAGCCCTCCTACAGTTTTTGTTCTAGCCCTTCTCCTCATTACTTTCAGCTATTGACACATTTCAGCTTCCAGATCTACAAATAATATCCAAGCCCAACACGGTAAATGAAAAGGTTGTTTAGGTGCCTTTCTGCAAAGATGAAATTAAAAATTCTCCATCAAAAAAAAAAAAAAAAATACAAAGCCTCTAATCCTCACCATTAAAGTAAGGTTAGTAGAAGAGCTTAGTTAAACACATGCAGTAATTTCCTTAATCAGCCAGCACTTCAGAAAGACAGATGCTTCTGTTTGTGTTGGTCTATTATCAAGTCCTTTGGTGTCTGAATAATTCTTACGCCTATCCTGAAATTTCATTTACATAAATTTCTTCTGTATTATTCTGCCTTTTGTGACGGATAGTACAAGTATTTTTATTTGGTTGGTTGGCTTATCCATATTGGTCTTGAGAATCACAGTATTTTGTGCATTTCCTCTGTCTTTTATCCAACTGTAGTGATCAAAAATTATGAATAATTACACCACATGTATGAAAATCAAAAGCTGTATAAGAACTAACTCCAGTCTTGAAACTTGTGCAGGAAACCCACTGCTGTATCTGGGTTTTATTTCCCAAATGTCATCAGATAGAGCTTTCTAGAGAGGCTTATGCAAAAAATGTAAATCACAGGCTGGCTGAGGCTGCCAGGGACCTCTGGAGGTCATCTGTTCCAGCACTCCACTCGAGCAGGGCCAACTAAAGCTGCCTGTGCAGGACCATGTCCAGAATGCTTCTGAGTATTGCCAAATATGAAACCTCCACACCCTGTCTGGACAGTCTGTGCCAGTGCTCAGCCACCCAACACAGCCAAGGGCTTCTTGATGTTCACACAGGAATCTCCTGCTTCAGTCTGCACTCTGGTCCTGTCATTGGGCACCCCCAAAAACCTCTCACTCCTCTTTGAACTTTCCCTTCAGGCATTTATATGCACTGAGATTCTGGTGTGGTTTGAAAGCAAAACGAGTGAGAGGCTCCAAGTCAGAAATACATTTTAATAAGAAGAAAGGAAAAAAAAGTAAAATAAAATAAAATAAAAGCAATAATACAAAAGAGCACTGGCAGAGTCAGAACACACCCTGAGCAGGGTGGTGGGAGCAGTCCAGGGGAGGGGCTCTTCCTGAAGCAGTGAACCAACAGAAAGGTCTGGGAGCTCTGCTCCTCTGGGAATCCAGTGGCTCAGGGCTGCTTGTCCTGTCCCAAATCCCAGATTCTCTCCAGGTGGGAATGCTTGGCTCCTCCCCCTGGGCATTGGGAGCATCTCCCAATGGGATGAGGAGTCGTGCAGTGGCTCCTTGATGGCCCATTAAACAGAGAGAGCTGCTGGAGGGAGTTCCCTGTGAGTCCTGGGCAAGGCATTGATGGGCCATGAGCAGAAGAGCCCAAAGGAGGGGCCTGGGAAAACACTGCCCCACCTGGTTCCAACAGCTCATGGAGATGGGGATGGAATAAATACTTTGTGTACATCCTACACTGCAACCCAGGACAGATTCACCTGAGCCTTCTCTTCTCCAGGCCGAACAATCCCAGATGTCTCAGCCTTCCCTCATGGGACAGATGCTGCAGTCCTTTAATAACCTTCCTGGCCCTTTCTTGTGCTCTCCCCAGCGTGTCAAAGCTCTTGTGCTGAGAAATCCAGAACTGGACCCAGCACTGTAGGGGAGGCACCACCAGTGCAGAGTAGAGAGGATGGAGCAACTCAATGCTGCTACTTGTCACATATATCTAAGTTAAATAATTCCAGAACAGCTAGAGCAGAAATATGAAAGCTCCAACTTCAAAATCATGCATCTGTTTTCATCAATATTGCCTGACAACAAAATCCTTAGGCAAAAAAATAGTGAAACAAGACAGATCTTTTCCCATAACATGTAGATTCCATAGGTAACAGTCTTTCATATTTATATTTTTTTTCTGGTTAAAATAATTAATTACCCCAAATCTCTGTTATTGATTGAAAAACTGATTACTCAATTACTATCATTTTAATTTATCTTAATGATTCTGGGCATCAGACCAAGGTATGACTCTATTGGCTTCACACACATAAAAAAGGTTTTCCTTTGTACCATAAAGTGCATTTCACACAAAGCATCATTGTGACAGTCTAAAACTAAACAAGATTTTAGAAACTTCCATGGCAATAGGAATGATTTATTTTTTGACCACGCTCTCTTGAGCCACAGGATGCTGAATGCCATCATTTTCATCTTTAATGGAGAGATTTTTCTATAATGTTCTAGTGAAAGTGTGAAAAAATGCAAAAACTTTATTAAGAAAAGAACTTAATCCTTTTTTCTGTTCTCCACATCCCATTCTTTTCTACTAAAAATACAACCCACAGCCACTCTTAAGTAAAGCAGTAAATCAGGAGAGCTCTGCAAAATTTAGCTGAGTCTAGATTTAGACAAATTACTCAAGCTTCTTCCAGATTGAACCACCATGACCCTCTTAGTATAATATCAGCTCACTGTGTATCTGTTTGAGCAAAAATGTCAGTTGGCATCCAGCATGCAAGCAATTTTCCCCCCTTCCACTGAGTGGCTATTTAAGAAACACAAATAACAATAGAACTCCAATCCATTTCTGTCTATTCTTTGAATCATGAGTAAAGTGAAATAAATATACAGTAGAGTGACTGAGCTGCACAAGCAAGATTACACAACGCTGGAGTGGTATAAATGTTCCTTGGCCAGCATTTCTCAAGTGCTCCAAAACAATTAATATTAGAGAATAGGTTTCCAAATCTCCCTGAAGAACTTTCTTCAAAGAAAACAAAAACCAAACCAAACCAACAAAAAACCCCCAAAAAAACCCCAAAACAAAACATCCCCCAAACCCCCAATCAACCAACCAAAAAAAACTCCTCAAAACCAACCAACCAACCCCAACCCTAAATCAACCAAACAATAACAACAAAACAAAACAAAAAAAACCAAAAAACAAAAAACAAACAAAAAAAACAACAAGAAAAAAAAAAAAAAAACACAAAAACAAAAAAAAACAAAAAAAACCAACCAAACAAAAAATAAATAAACCAAAAAAAAACCAAAACCAAAACAAACAAAAAAACCCCACCAACATAAACCAAAATACCCTGGACAACCAGAAAACCGAACCAACCAAAAAAGTAGCTCCCAGCATATAAAAAGCATACTGTATAAACTGCAGTGGTAATAAATGTATTCTACAGCCCAACAGAGATCAAAGGTTGGTGCAAAGAAGTTCAATAGAGCCTGCTCAGAGTTCATGTCAGTACTCAGAATTACTCAGAGAAAACCCAGACACTCTGTAGTGACACTCTATCATTGCAACAACAGTATTTTATATTTATTTACCCTCCCTACAGCCATCCTCTGACATGTTGTCTGCAACTGTCTCCTCCTAAACACATGTAAACATGACATCTCTGTAAAGCTGTTGGGGATGTGAGCAGCAGTGTGGGGTGACATCCCATCAGGGCTCACCACTGTGACATCCTGGGGACATCCATCTCCCCTCTCTCCCTGCAGTGTGTAGGTCCTATGGCAGAGCTCATCACTGCAGGATCCCTCTGGGCTTAATGAGGAGAAACAGGCTGCTTTTGGTGATTCATCAAGGACTTGAGGGTGGTGATATTACATACCCAAAAATCACCCGTTTCTTTCCTCTCAGTACACAAATCGCAAAATTCCCAGGACAGACGGTCTCAGGTTTGGTTTTCTTTGCCCAAGATTCAGGTGATGGTTCCAGAGAGTCTTTTTTGCCCTCTGAAGGCTTTGAGTCTGGCATGACAATGAATTGGAGTCATCAAGGTCTTGTCTTTTTTCTGGTTTCTCATGTATTTATTAATTTTTATCTTACAAGTTTTTCTCTGTGTCCAGCCAAGGTGTTCACAGCAGCTTGGACATGATGTGACTCCCACGGTGATGGGAGGTCATTACATCTTATACAGATAATTACGTATCTATTATTTACCATTTCATACCAGTGCCTAGTACTTATACTAGAAGGGTCATCTCTGCTCTGACAAAATCTCCTCAATTGACCTTGTGCCCACGTCACTGCAGAAAATGGATGCCAAGGGAGAAGGAGAGGAACTCAGGGTTCTACCCTAATTCCTACATCTTGTTCCCCAGTTCTAAGAACCCAAAACTACAAAATTTTCCACCCAGTGATAAACTACACCACTGTCTGTCACACATTTGTGACTTGTAATTCCTCTCTGTATTGGAAGTTTTTCTCATGGACTGAAATCAAACCCTGTGTCCTCCTGGGCTCTGTGCCAGGGTCTCAAACCCCCCTGGAGAGACCCCAGACCCTCTTTCTCAGGTCTCAGACCTCTCAGCTGAAATCTGTGACTTTCCAGGGTGTCCGGAGGGATGCCCTGGACTCTGACAAATCAGTATCTCCTTTTCACCATGCCAGGCACAAAAGGGCTTTTTGACACGTTGGTAGTAAATTATAATGATGGAGAGTGTCAGCTACAGGAACAAGGAAGAAGTAACAAGCCATACTGACAACCTGGATAAAAACACCACTAAATCAGAAAACCACTTCCTTGTGGCAATGAGTCAAAAACTAACTGGGTGTTCCCTGCTGAACTTTTATGGGGATCAAACTGTGCTGAAAGACACCATGTGAGTCAGTGATAATTCCTCCAAATATACTTTGGAGCAGCCTATCTTCTGTAACGTCCTCACTAACAATTTCTGTCATCTTATTTCCTCAATCATAATCATTTTCCTCTCAAAAAAAAGTTTATGGGCTCACCCTTTTTGCCCTGAGTAACTTCTGATTGTACGATTTTTTTTATTCTTCTTTCCTTAGAGACAAAGAAACCTTAAAAACACAGCTTTAATGACTTTATAGTGTTTTATTTTGCATTTTAGTCTTCCTTTTTTGAAAAATTTTTTTCTGGTTTTAGCAAAAATATCTCTTCAAAAGATTTTTTCCCCAACTGTGCAAATTCATCAGTACTTGCAAATAACATGAAGCATTTAAAGAATTGAGAGAGTTTTTTAAAGAAATGTAATAATTTATCCTGATAGCAATTATCTTCCATTAATGAAATATTTAAGCGTTCTGATATACAGCTTTAGATGCAATAATCTGTAAAACCCTTAGATGGCATAAATTTGCTTAATGCCACTGAAATAAATGAACCAGCACAATTTTCCACCAGTAAAATCTTGGGATTTCAATTTTTTAGAGTGAACGTTGGCTGGTCAGCAGCAACAGTTGTTGGAATTAAAGATTCTCTGCATCATTTCTCCATGGTATCAGAGTGTAATCAGCAACTCTAAAGCAATGTAAAAAACAGAATCTAAAATAACATTCAGGGCATTGCCTTTTTGCATTATTCATACCAATATCAAAGGGTAGAGTCTAACAAAAAAAGCCAAAAAACAAACTTAAAGATTAGCACTGTAAAACTACGTCTCATGTATCTTCTTTCAGCTTTTTCCCATTTTTCATGAATGGAATCTCACAAAATTTTTAAAAATATGTTCAGGGAAATCATAACATAGCTGACTCATATTCTGAGATACACATTTAATGACTGCACCTCACCATAATCCTAAAGATTGTAAATGATTGGTCTTCAAGAAAACTCTTTCCTCTCTGACAAATTCTTAGTGGGTCTCTTTATCTAGATCAGTTGTGAGCTTTATTCTTGTTCCTTTTGATAATCTTGAAAACAAAAGGCAACATTGTTTTGGTGGGACTTTGGTGTTTTCTGTGCTACAGAGAGGGATGCTTTGGTGCAAAATCAAATTTCCCAAGAAGGCAAATCACCAGTGTCCATTCAAATTCTCCACTGGAATGGAGAATGGTGCTTTACCATTCACAAATATCTCTGTGTTGTAAGGTAGTCATTAAATACATGATGTATAGAGAGGACTTTTTTGCTTTGTTTGGGCAGGGGTGCTGTGCATGGGTTTGTAGTTTGTCCTGCCATCTGGAATGCCAATTGGTTCTATTTTTTGTTCTATTTGATGCTCACAGAGCTTTGTTGTGGTCCACCTGTGGAAACATGCATTATCTACAGTTCCACTGGTGCTCTCTCTCCCTTCTGTTCCTCCCATGTCTGGTTTTCACCAGTTTCCTAAATGTACCACAGCCTAGAGCGTGGAAGAGAAGCTCTCTCTGCTCTCTTCATTTTATGTCAGCCTTATCACCAGCAGCATTCTGTTGTTCTTCCTCTTTGTTCTAAGATTTGTTACTAATCACAGCCTGGACATTCTGCTGTCATGTCACTGGATTCCCTCCTAGCTCTTAAATTTCTCACCTGGACTCAGCACACACATGAGAGACTCACAATGTTGAGCAAATATATGATGTTTTTCCTGACTTCATGTTATTGTCCAACTGATCAAAAAAAGACTTGCTTTCCTTCCTGAATCTCACTGTAGCTACTCTATCTGCTTGTCTCCTATAACTTCCAGTGGCCTTTTAGTCAAGAAACCCCACTTTAGCCTGTTCTGCATATGGGTGCAATCAGAGGGAATGAAACAAATCTAATCTCAAGCTGTATCTGGCACATTCATGACTAAAGGCTGCAGTGAGAACTCCTGCAGTGATCCATTATTCCTATCAAAGTCTACTGTATTCTGTATTCCATTAGATGTTCAAACTATTCCCTTGGACTTTTTACCAAGTGGGGGGAATTAAAAAAATGTAATCACAGAATGACCTGAACACGCTGCACATACTGGGTCCCACTCACTCCCCTCTGTCCTGATCTGATAAGGACCTAGAATTCTTTGAAGTTCTGATGAATTTTAAACCCACTAAAGCTTTCTGGCAAGCTTTAAGCCTGACCAACACATGCCCTGGGCACCAGTTAAGGCAGGACATCTTGCATACTTTATTTTGCTTTCAGGAATATGACTTCACATACAGAAAAACCCGGGCAGTGCCTGTCTGCCTGGGACTTGATTATTCACCAGTATCAACAGGAAAAATTGTAAACTTCAAGGGTCTTTTAAAATGATGCAGGAAACTCAGAGAAGTGTCACTACTTTCAGAGACTAGAAAGTCCAGGATACCCTAGTGCTAAGATAAAGCCAGAAGGGGTTTCCTAGAGGGTCACAACAAAGCTGTTCCCAATTCTGCAAAGGTTCCCCAAGCTACAAGAGTGTTGCAGTGTGCATTTTGGGTTTTCTAAAGTTCTGTATGATTTTTGTTATTGAGTTCCTGTAATGGTTCATTCCTAGCCCCACCCCTTTCCTTAATACCTGTCATTATCCACATAATAGGCCTCTCCCTCTCCCATTGTACCTCTTTAACAGCCCTGTCCCAGTGTATTGTATCTCCCATTGTACCTTATCTATAGACTCACCTTGGTATTTGATGGCCCTGGCAGAGCCAGGTGGTTCAGCCAAGGCTTCAGGTATCCCCACACCCCTTTTGCCCCAAAATGTCCATGTCAATGCCCCCTGTACCTAAATCACTCCCCCCCATTTCCATCAGTAACGCCCCTGTACTTAAGGGAAGGGAAGAGCCCAAACTCACACACTCACACTCTCATGCTCTCGCACCCTGGGCCTTTGCCCTGAATAAACACCTTCCTAATTACCAAGTGTGAGCCCACCCTTTCTTCCAAGAAAAGTCATGTCTCTGTCTGAAATCTGTACCCAAAGGAATAACTCATTTATATGGTATCTGAAGAGCAGAACTAGCCAAGAAACCAGCACGGAAGGACCATGCAAGAGTTGGCTCTGAACCCCCAGATAAAGGAGGAGTCCAAGGCTGAAACACCTTCCACATTAAGATGCACTGATCAGCAGGTGCAGCAGAAGACCCAAAGCAGAACCCACTGTAACCCACCAAGCACTGCAGAATCTGAATCCAGCCAAACTCCCTACAAAATGGTATCTAATCCCAGATCACACAGTATCAATGAATTTTAAATGCTAATGTTTTGCCAGCATGGAGCTGATGAAACAGGCTTATTTTAATGAAATGGATGCTGCAATGTTCACACATAAGAGGACTTGCCGTTTCTATTTCTCAGAATTTTGCATACAAAGAATTTTGATACATATGCATAATGCTCTCCATATTCAACTTCTGGCCAAAATGTTCTTCAAAAAATTCAATACATGTATTTTATCCAAGTGATCTACTCCAGACAATAGAACTGAGGCCAGCAACAATCTGATTCCCAGTTGGAAAGTGTTATTAATATTTCTGAACTACCTCAGATAATACACTAAGCTATATTCTGAACAACAATTCAGTTGTAAGATTTTATCCTAAATACACGTACAGCTTGGTTCTGGATAAAAATTGTTCAGCTGCACTGAAACCATTAGTCTGAAGAATTTATCCGTCTACACTATTTCTTCTAACTTTTTTTTTTTTTTTAATTTTTTTTTTTTTGGTGCTGCAAAATTAACAAAAGAATTCTATCCTCAGTGTCAGTCTCTCTGTTGTTACCTTTTGTCCCTCTCAACTTTGGGCACTACTGTCCTCAAACTTGCTTTTCAGTGCTGCTTTCCTTTTTTACCTCATTAAACTTTCTGAATATGGCAGCACCAGCATGAAAAAAACCTCACAGGAGCTCCCATACAAGCTACTAAAAACTGCAGTAAAGAATAAAGAAAAAAAAGTCCAGATACCCAGCAACATTCTGGTGGTGGCTTCTGTACAAACATAAGCAGAGGGAGAATAAATTCCACCGCAACTGAAGAATTAAATTGTCCCCAGGCTACATGACAGTGAAGGCTATACAGATATCAAATGAAAACTCCCCAGGAAAACATGGACTGCAAGTTCTCACCACACTTTCTAAGAAAAGTATTCAGCAAAGTTGGGAGCCAGTGCAAGGTGAAGATTGATGTAAAGAGGTTTATTGTTTTAAGTGAAGTGCAAAGATTCATTAGTGCCCTTCTCATATGACAATTTTCTCCTTAGGGACACAAAAGTGCACTAAAACTACACGATGTAGGGAATTGAATTTGCCAAGGTTTTCCATGATTTTGGCCATTTTGTCAGCCACATCCTTTTGGTATCTACATCTTGAAATGCTCACAAAAGTAACTTGTCACATAAACTCTCCCTATTTGTGCGTATTATATATGGGTGGGGGTGGTTTGTCTGAAAGGAAAGAAAATCAATCCCTCAAAGCATCATCATGGTTTTGTTTTGACTCCAGGTGTAACACCCCTTTCGCAAAACTTCTTCCTCATAAGACACTTACAAACACATGAGAAACTTTAAAAGTCATTTCAGTCGTGAATAGCTTCCACAGCACAGTCATGCTTACAAATTTTATCCAACTGCTGTGCTCTGACTGCAGAATACATTTTTTGATTAATCAGACCCAAGGTTTTAATAATGAAACAGCAGGTGGGGTAACTACAAAATTAAAACTCTTAACAGCCTCACAGCAATGCAGCCATAAATATAAAAGAGTTGAAAACAGCTCATTTGCATTTTCAAAAAACATTCTCAACAGCTTTGGATTTCTGTTTCCAGAAGAGGGCGATGCTCCTGCCTCCTTCCAAGGCTGCCAAGGGAAGGCGCATCCCGTCTCATGGCAGAGGGTTCCTTTCCCTTGGGAAGGAGCTGCTGCTTTTCTAAAAGCAATTCTAGGATCTTGCTCAGAGACTGCACACTTTGATCAGCTGCTAAACATCGGGTGTTTCCCTTTTGAGGAGAGTATTGGTAAGAAAATGATAAAAGAGGCTTTGTCATGACCTTGCCATTTGAATGGTCACCTTTTGTTCCCATGAGCATCTCTGAGCCAGTTCTGTCCTTTCAATTAGCAGCAGTTCAATATTTGGGATATACAGAGTTGTCTTTTTATTTATTTTTTTCTTTTTTTAGCTATCTCCTCCATGTATTTTAAGGATTTTGTAAAAAAAAAAAAAAAAAAATTAAGCTGGCAAATCCATCCTCACTGTCATTTACACCGCTCAGGCTTAAGCTGCCACCAGAGTGACATTGTGTCACAGTAAGTGACACCAATTAAACTGGGGGCTAAAAAGCTGTACTAATGAGAACAGAATCAGCCTAGGTATTGCATCAAAGTTTATGTTTTTCAAAACAGTGACTTTTTATTTTCCTAGCTGAAGGAAAACTACTGCTTCAAACGGTGATTGCAGAAACATTTCCAGGTCTAAACGGCTGTATCATAAATGAAGGTGCTATGATTTATTCCTAGAATTTGTTCTCTTCTACTTTTTTCTCTTTATGTATAATACCAACCCTGAGAAAAAAGCAGAGTGCAGAAAGTACTCTGTTTAATACTTTTCCTTTTATATAACAATGCCTACTACATATATGTACACACACATACATATAAATACCTTCTTCTGAGATCCCCTCATGAACTAATCAACTTTTAATAGAATTCAAAACTTTTCATTCAAAACCAAAACTATCTATTCTATGGACAGACTGTTAGATGTATCCATAGCAGGGTTGAATTTTACATATATCAACTCTTTGCTTTCAGCCTCAGGGTTTTGGGAAAATAAATAAAAGCTTTTGACAGTAAATTGTTGACAACACTGACTTATATAAGAGTTAAAAAAAACTAGAACATTAGACAGGTAAGTTTCTTTTAAAAAGCTGGAAGAAAACAATTTATTTGCTAAAGAAAGCTAAGTACTAAGAGGAAAATGTACTGACACAGAGACAATAAAAGGATAATGGAAAAGTTAGGCAGGGTGAAGTAACACCCTGAAGAGTGATGAGATTAGAGATAAGAAAGACTTACCTCTGATCTGTAGAAGTATCCAGAATTGGGACTGAAGTCAGCATGGATCAGCTGATTCCATGTAATACAGCAGCAGAGGGAAAGATCAGTTCTTTAGGATATCTCAAGTACTCTTTCCATATTGCAGTTCAAAAAAAAAAAAAAAAAAAAAAAATCCAAAACTAGACCAGCAAATAAAAATATCTCTCTTCTTTGAAGAGACAGAGCCACTGCACTGACCCTGAGATCCTTCTGGAAATACTCATTAACTCTGCTTAGAGCACATGTGTCCCATCAGAGTCCTGGTTTGTCTGCTCTGCCATTTCATCCCACTATGACTAATTTAGAAATTAAACAGATTACCTCCACCTGCATTATACCAGTGCACTGACCAACTGCCATTGCCCTGCCAAACCAGATCCAGCTGTGCACAATCCAGAACCTCCAAGACAAAAAAACCCCACTTGCAAATTCAGTTAAAATGGGAGGAGACAACCAGGAAAGGCAGGGATAGTTAATATAAGTTTTGACTGCTTTTCTTTAATCACAACACTCCTACACAGGATAACTGATCCAAGAATCTCTCTAAATATGTCTGTAAGTAGTTAACATATGTAATTAGCACAGGTGTAGGTAGTTAACACCTGCAATACCAGTAGGTGCCATGGAAAGATGGTTTAGGCTTCATTAAAGAGCAGGGTATTGTGTATATATTATACAGGTGTTTACTCAGCTGTTTCATATAAGCTTTTATCTAAGGAAAGGTAAAACCAGGTTCAGATGGCAAATATCTTCAGGTGGGACTGAGGCTTGTGAAGGAGCAGCTTGTGGTTTGTCAAGGCTGCAGCCAAGCAAAAGAATCTGCAGAGGTAGAAAACAGAAGAGCACCAAATTTTCCCATTTCATGCATTTTTTAAGGAATTGAGAAGTTGCATCTGAAGGATGGAAAAGGTCCTGCATAAAGAGGACCAAATGGATCTAAACCACTGTCTAAGTAGAAAGTAGCTTGCAATATTCCTATGGGATCTCTGAATTTAGCATAAATCACACATTAGCTGCTGTTCCAGACACGTATGCTGATTTTACTGCTTTGCTTCTGCTTTTGATCAAGCTAAACCTAAGTTCACTTTTGACCCTTGCCTCATTTCCAATCCATTTTAATGATCCAGTAGCACAAAGCCCAGTAATTTATTATTGTTTTTTTAGTCAGAGAGAAATTAAACTGTTTTCTGTAGCAACGCTGTGTAAGTGCTACTAATATCCTGGGAGGCACAAATTGGCAATTAAATGGATTTTTATAAAACCACCATTTTGTTAGATGAAAAGATGGCTAAAAGAATAAGGAGTATAAGAATGATTTCAAATGCAGGTCAAGGGAAATGTAACTTAAACACCTTTTTGGTATTTTGTTTATTTGTTTGTTTTTAAACTTTCTATATTGAAATACTGTCTTATATAGTAGAAGAGGACATGTATTAGCTCTTCACTGGAGATACCATACATGTCGTATCTGAAATAAAATAAAAAGGGTTTAAAAGGATAAAAAGGAAACATACATTCCTCAGGAAAAAAAAGCCACTGATGGATAACTGTTATTGAACCAGAAAGAAATAATGAGGCCATGGCTAGCAAGGGAAAAAGATGGGTTTAAGGATGAACATTTAAAAGACAGTGACACATTGCATCTGGATCCTTCTGTTCTTTCTCTGAGAACGAGAAAGACATAATAAACAAGAAAGGAGGAATTCAAGTATGTGAATCTAAGACGAAACATGAAGTAAATTGCAGTCTGTGAGATGTGGTCTAATCAGGAATGTGACAGAACTGCTTAACTTCCAGAATAAAGTCTGCAGAAAGGATGGATTCCTATAGACAGAAAAGGGTGCAGAGATCCATTGGAGAAAGAGGAGCAGCACGTGGCAGAGGAAAGGAAAAGACATCCATGCTGACTGCAGGAGCATTGCCAATTTGTACTGAATTGAAAGATACATGGTTGGAACATTATAGGAAATTGCAGCAGAGCTCCAGCTCAAGATAAGAAGCCAGACATGGCAATTTAAAGTAGGGGAAAGGATAGAGAAGTTAGAATGGTGATCAAGAAGGGTTTGGATGATGTGTATCCCAGAGAGGATAAGGATTGCAGAATGATGTTGAAAGAAAAACATTTTTCTTGTGATTCTGCGAACATGTTCATTGCCACTTCCTGCTTGATATTAAAAAATGAGCAGAAATCACATGCTTAGCATAAAAGCAGGTAGCTGATCAAAATGTGCTGAAAGCTAACAGAGTTTGAAGACATACTTACAAGATGGCACTGCAAATTTATTTCCTTCTCTTAAAGCAAATATTTCAGGCATGTATAAAATTGAGAGATCTGCCTGAATCGAATCCCTTTTAGAAAAGAAAAATGCTCAGAATACATTTACACTTCAACTGAATCAGAACTCAGGAGTGAAACAAAACAGAGAAAGCTGAGGGCAACCTGAGGAAAGGAAAGAAGAGTTGCAGGGAGTTTCTAGCTCTGGAAAAAAAATAATTTGTGTTCTGTATGTTCTGTCAGTATTAGGAGATGGAACCTCAGGCAGTGGAAGCACCAATGGCAAAGACAGAGGAGGCCACAGAACAATAACAGAATTATGTAGTAACAGGAGAGCACAGTGGTGTTGGGAGGGGTTTTCTTTTCAAGTATGAGATGCATTCTTTCTCAAAAGGATCAAACTTGATTCTCAACTCACTCTGATACCAGGAATGTCACCCCTCAGTCTAGACAGTACAGCCCATATTAGCAGGGCCCAATTAATATTTTGTCACTTTTAGGCTGATCTATAACCTGACAAGTTATTTGAGGATGCCTCAGTTTTATTTCAGAAGCTGGACTAACATTTCATTACTGGTTAGTTTGTCGGGCCTTCATTTGTTATTTTTCAGCTCCCTTCAACACATTCAGCCAAAACAGGACAGCCTGGTAATGAGAATTATCAGACAGAGCAAGCAACAGAGAACAAAGCTGCTCCATGTCATTTGATCTATTCCACATATAAATTTCCCAGTTAATATGTGGCAACAAGATTTAGAAGATCTGATATTTAGTTACAGACAAAAACATACAGCAGCCCATTTACACAGTCTTACTGTGGTAAAATACTGCAATTTTAAGTTTGGACTTTGCTATCAAGGAACAACAATGTCAAATAAATATTTTAACTCAATAAAAATAGCCTGTTTTTACTTCCTTGTCAAATCAAGAAAGGCTTCCCTTTCACATGTTAGCAAAACATTTGACTTAATTTCTTCTTGCCTATCATTCTGCAAAGCTATTTAAAAAAACTGTCATCTGTGATCAGCATTGATGCTAGCTAGTTATATTCTTCTGCCACAGCTTAAAAAGAAAAAGCAAGTCCTCAGTCTGGAGCAGTCCACCTACCAAGTTGCCTTGGAATCAGGAATCTTAAAAAGCCTGCAAGTTTCACCTTTCAAGGAGCGGTGAGAACAAGTGCCAGAAGCCCCTAGTTTGTCATGCTCTGTTGCTTGTCAACCTGCCAGGCAGGTTGCCAAAGGCTGAGGCAGGAGAGCCTGCTACAAACCCAGCAGGGATCTGTCAGAGCCATACCTCAGCTCTGCTGAAATGAAAATGTCTGTGCAAGCCATTCTGATTTCAGCAAGGCAGCAAATTCTGCTGCACAGAGATTGGTCACTTGGAAAGAATGGACTATGACTGAGGTTATCCTTTTTCTGTATTCCTATGAAGAAAGCATTCAGGAGAATTTTCCTGGCCAGCCTTACTCAGTTGAAGTCACAGACAAATCTCCAGGTCATCTTCAGATATGGAAACCTGCACTGCATTGTGTTAACAGATTTGTCTCTTGTCTAAGCCAAACATCCTTTTCTTCCATTGTGTTTTTGTTGTGGTTTGAAAGCAAAATGAGTGAGAGGCTCCAAGTCAGAAATACAATTTCATAAGAAGAAAGGAAAAAAATAAAATAAAATAAAATAACTGCAATAACACAAAAGATCAATGACAGAGTGAGAATACAACCTGAGCAGGGTGGTGGGAGCAGTCCAGGTGAGGGGCTCTTCCTGAAGCAGAGATCCCACAGAAAGGTCTGGGAGCTCTGCTCCTCTGGGAATCCAGTGGCTCAGGGCTGCTTGTCCTGTCCCAAATCCCAGATTGTCTCCAGGTGGGAATGCTTGGCTCCTCCCCCTGGGCATTGGGAGCATCTCCCAATGGGATGAGGAGTCGTGCAGTGGCTCCTTGATGGCCCATTAAACAGAGAGAGCTCCTGGAGGGAGTTCCCTGTGAGTCCTGGGCAAGGCATTGATGGGCCATGAGCAGAAGAGCCCAAAGGAGGGGCCTGGGAAAACACTGCCCCACCTGGTTCCAACAGCTCATGGGGATGGGGATGGAATAAATACTTTGTGTACATCCTACACTACAACCCAGGACAGTTTTCTATAGAAGAGGCTCTGAAGGCTACTCAGTTATCTCTGAAATGACTGAGGCTGCAGGATTTGGTCCTGTCAGAGGTCTGGTCACTGCTATGAATGATGTACCAAGCCCACTGAGCTACACCAGTAATCATTCCCAGTTGGTCTGAGCCAGGGAATACAGCTGCACCCTCACCATGGAAGGCAGCTCAGGGGAGATGGGCAAAACCAGTGAGCTCAGGGAATATTTTAAAGAATGAGCATCAATTATCAAAGCAAGCTGGAGTTACCTCGGCAGGGAGGGTTTGGTGTAACCTTTAGTTTAGGGGCACTGCTGCACCAGTGGGCCACTGGTTGTACAAGAGCCTTTCCTGAGAGGAGTGCTTGTTCTTTTCACAGTCAGAAAGAAGAAATTCAGTGAAATTAAGTGAGACCACCATAGAGCAAGGAGAAGTTCAGTTGATTTCTATGTCTTGCAAACAGCACAAAGCCTTGTGTTTGAGGAAAAAAAGGATGTGAAGTTTATTAACTAAAACACACTTTATTTTACAAAGAAGCTGTAATGGTATAAAAAGTTATTCTATACTTCTGAGCTGGCACTAAGCATGTTACTCTCAGCTATTTGATCAAATTTATGGTTTTGGTACTCCTGAATAGACAGAGCCTCTGTTTTTCCATTACACTAACTAGCATATACCCAAAATTCCAGCATCAGCATTCACCAAAAAAGGATTTCCAAAAAAAAAAAAAATTGGAACCCAAAAATTTTTAAGAAGATGAAAACCTATATAGAGATAAATGCTCATAGCAATTCCAAAGATATGTGACAGCATGAAGTGGGGTGGGCTGATGAAGAAACATTGCAATTATAAAACCCTGTAATCTGGAACAGGGATAGCTGATTCCTGGGATGGTGTAATTCTGCTGGTTTTAACATTACATTATGTAGCTATGGTATCTGATTAGGTAATTTACATGGAGCGATTTGACAGGAATTTTAAAATATCCTTACTGCTTTATATATCTATTAGAAGGGAACATTTCTATTTTACTGTCTATGCAATGAGGCAAGGAATCTTACATCTTTGAGAATGTGAATCCAGCAGACTAGAATTTAATTACAAAGTACTTGCTACAGAGTAGAGACTCAGGTGAGGTTTTTCTTCAAAGTCCTCTAAATAAATTCTTTATAAAATTGGAAGGATTCACTCTATTAAATGCCTAAATTTTATCAAACCAGCCTTCAGGCTACTCAAGATTTTCTGTTTGTTTAAAACTCTGGTCTCCAATTTCCATTTACTTTGGCCTTCCTTTAACACCACGGTAATACCCTATTTTGTTTTTCCATCACTGATTCTCCCTCACCATCTGCCAGAGCCTCACTTTTTATTTGTTTCATTAGAGGCTCCTTCTCCAACACCCCACAGCTGTGCTCCTTACTTTGGTTTACCTTTGTGCTTTTCTCTCACCAATCTTACACGCACACAATTTCCACAACTGTTTCAAAGCCTGCATTTTACAGTTCTGTTATCTATTTCTGATTTTCTTCTTCAAACTAATATTTAGCCTTCCTGTACAGATATCTCCTCCAAGGGTGGTACAGGTATTTTCAGAGGGTTGATGTCATCTGCTTGTGTATTCAGTGGGAAATTCAAGCAGAGAAGTTAGGATAAGAAGAATTATTTTGTCATTTCTCTATCAGCTGTTGCTCAACACCTCAGACTAGATGTGCAGATTTAAAATGAACCCTACCTAAAGGTATATTTATGCCAGCAAATTAAGAAGTGCCAGGAAAGAGACCACCAGTGTTAAGAGGCATTGAAACTTGTTTTGACCATTATATTTTTAAGTCTCAAATGTAGGAAATCACATCCCACTAAACAATTCCCCTGGAGACAGCAGATAACAAGGATCATTCCCAGAAAAAAAAAAAAAAAAATGTCAGTGTGAATTTTGCCCACCTGTTCCTTATGCTGGAGGGTAAAATGATTCCATAATGCAGATATGTTTTTTTTTTTGGTTGTTTTTTTTTTTTTTTTTTTGCCATGCCAGCTGCCCTCACTGTCTGAAAACGGTCCAAAGCACATCTAATTTAACTGTAGAGATGTAACCAGTGAAGACACTAGTATTCACTCTCAATCCTGCCATTGTAAATGACTGTGAAGTTTACTCAGAGGCAGAAGAGTGAGAAATACAAAAGTAATTTAGAATAAAATAGCTAAGTGGGTCTTTAATTATTGACTCCTCAAGCGATGTCATTTGGGATCAATCAATGAGGGAGTTTGCACTGAACATCACATTAACTTCTCCAAGAGCTTTATCTCCAGCCTTAATTTCTTTTATACAGTTTAACCATTGAAAGTTTATTTTTTAAATGTTTACATATGGAGCAGGGAGAGACAGCTACAAAAAGAGCAAACATGACTGATGCTCGTGAAACTTCCTACCTGAACTTTGCATGGGAATTTAGCATTCATGAGACAGCTGCAGTACATCTTTATTGCTGCAGGCATACTGATAGCACAGTGCTATTTCACACCAGCACTTCAGCAATCCAGTATTCAGAGAGGTTGCATGGATTCAGGTCAGGACTGTAAATCCTATCTCCCAGGGGTTTCATGCTGAGCAGCTGACATTTCAGCAACTCCCTCCCTTTCACCAACAGAGAGTTTAAATAATAAACCCAGCAAAAAAACCTTGCAAAACAACAACTCTGTCAATTCACTTACTTCATAAGAACTCTGTGAAATGCATAGATCTGATGAGCACACACGGCCTTGCAGGCAAACTAAAAGTGCATGCAGCAAGAGTTTGACACTCTTGTTCTAAACCAGTAATATGCAGGCATGAAAAG
The DNA here is from genome assembly GCF_965231275.1 of Zosterops lateralis. NCBI lineage: Eukaryota > Metazoa > Chordata > Aves > Passeriformes > Zosteropidae > Zosterops > Zosterops lateralis. The sequence continues at coordinate 2,670,870 of NC_139768.1, forward strand.
ACCTCAGAGGAGAAATATATTCCGTGCTGGTTTTGCACAGCAGTTCCACAAGTGTTCAACACTAGGCCTAGAAGGGTCAAACCCAGTTATTTACAACCCACTTTGCAATATTGCAGAGAACTCAGGTTTTCTACAACATCTAGGTTTTGAGTTTTCTGAAGCATTTAAGGCTTCAAAAGCATTTTTTCCAATATTTAGTTATACTAATAGCTGTATTTCCAATATTTTTTCCAATAGCATTTTTCCAATATTTAGTTATAATAATAGCTGTAAAAGTGACCCATACCCCATAATCTTGCATTATGCAAGACTTGAACTAGGCTGTGAGGAACCCTGAATTTCTTACAGGGCCTTTACAATGATCCTAATGCTGAATCACATTCAGTCAGTGCAGTATCACCTGTTTTAAATTTTGTCAGTAAATAGACGTCATTTTTTTTCCTTTCCCTAATCTAGCATCTCAAAAGGTATGGTCTCAGCTTTTTATCTTTACACAGTTTACATTCCACACTATAGAAAAGCAAACCTCAAGGAAGAGGGATATCTCTGCTCCTCTCTTGTCACAATTAAAACAGTTTCATCTTTTGCCCTTACAAAGGTTCTCATATTGTTCTTATTTCCATAACACTAAATAGTTCTCAAGTAATAAAAGAGATGCAACTTCTGTCTGTTTACACATTCCATTTAGCCTCACCTTTCCCCAAAATGAAAATCATGACTTCTGACTGCAGAAGAAAAAAAGAAACAGCTGCTTTTCCCTTAACCATCTTTGGCCAATGTCCAAAACCCACTGGCAGATTCTTCCACCTCGAGCTGCATCCAAAACACACCTTCTTAATTCCAGAGGCATATGGTGAGAGAGTCCTTCAGGAAAGACCATGGGGAGGAGGGTAACCCTCTCTGTTTAGATCCTTCCTCATCTAAACCTTCATGGCAGGTTGAAGTAGTGCACTTTTTAAACTGCTTTGGCAACTGAGGCTGAAAAATAAGGCAATGTGAAACTCATGAGGACAGGCAATTCCCCATTTAGTACGATTTTAGATCAGTGTAGAGCACTCCCTGTATGAAATAAACTCTCAGCATTGTGTAGGACCTCACAGGTGGCAGTCACTGAAAATGGACACAGAGCTATACGTGGGCCAGGTAAGAATCAGGTGGGACTTCTACCAAAGGTCAGAGGAATTCAGGTGGAAACTTGATGGAACCACAGGGGGAAATTTCACTAGCCTCCCTGGCTGATGTCCTCTCCATGACAGAGCCTGGCCACTTATGGAACAAAGCTTGCAATTGGAGACTCATGACACCCTCTCAAATGAAGTTTTGAACAACACACTCAGATCCTTATCTTTCAAAAACCTAATACTCCAGATCTTGTCAATGAAATCCATAGGGAAATACCAAGCATAATACTAATTAAACCAGGAAAAACCCAAAGGAACTATCCTAGAAAGAGCTGTGAAAAAAAATTGTTCATTTTTTTCCATTTGAAAAGAGATATGCCACATTCAAATGAGTACCAAACTAATTCCATGCAAGGCTTTAACTAACTTTTCAATTTTTATCGTTCCTAACCAATAATCACTTAGTAGAGCAATAAAATTTACATCTAATACTACCACTGTCTGAGAAACCCAGATAATTAACAACGGAGTGAACACATCATTTAAATGAGGAACTCTGGAAAAAGAATTCTAAAATAATGAACCAGCCTGAGCCTTGGCAAATTGCAATTACTAAGAGTTGCTCAAAAGCTGAGGTAACTATACATTATTTACATTAATCAATGACTAAGAACAGAGTTCGAGGAAAGCTGTAGTTTGTGAGAAAAGGCACCAACAAACAACCAATTTTTCGAGAAAAGGCACCAATTCAAACAAAATTCAGAGTGATTCACTCTGAATTTGCACACACCGTGGAATTAGGTCCTTTTGGATGGCAGAACCATGAACGATACCAACAGTTTCAGGTAGTATAACAACCTAGTATTGACATAACTACCTAGGATGGAATCAAGATGTTTAAGAGCATGAATCTACTAGTTATTAACAGTTTCCATCAGCAGCTAATTAAGATTACATACATAATTAAGATTAGGATTAAAATAGCTGTCTGAGGGATCTCTAAAACTTTATAGCATTAATAGCTAAAAAAAAAATTATGCTTAAATATATGCTAAAAAAACCAGGAAGAGTTTTATAATCTCTTTGATTGAATGCCTGATCTTCAGTACAGTTATACAAAATGTGGATCTGCTTTGAAGTCCAGCAAGAGACACAAATTCTAAAAAAGTAGCATTCCAGGGATAGGAGAGTGTATTGGCAGCTGGAACTAACCAGGAGCAGAATCATACAGGATAAATCAGCATGTCCTTGGGCTGCTGATTTTTTAGTGAATTAGAGAGAAACTTTCTATTTGTACATTTGGGGTTTTGGGCAGTTTGCCATTAAAAACAAAACCAGTGAATCAGTACAATTTATGTCCCACAATCTGCATGATATTCATGCTAAATCTGTCCTCTCATCATGCCAGCTCCTCTAACACTGCTGCAGGTGTCAACTTTGTACATGACTGGCACAACTGAAGACAAACTGGCTTTTTTTTTTTCTATCTGTTTTCGACACAGGACCCACTGATAGACAACAAGAAAAGCATTCAAACAGTAATTAAGTTCTGATTGCTTGACTTGCATCAAAATTATGAGAAACCATAAAAGCTCAACTTAGAATTTCAAATTCCTTTTCTAACTAAATGTTTCGCAGTGCCCTCATAATTCTGAACTCTTTTTAGGATAAACTAGCATGAGGAAGAATTCCATTTTGGTCAAACTCTTCCAAGCCAAAACTAGTGCCTCATCCCGTTCCCATTCAATCTGTAATTTATGTTATTTATGAAGGATCTTCAGCTAGTCATTTACTCATACTACACTTCCCACCTTGAGTTTGGGTTTTCTTGGTTTTTTAAATCCATGTAATGCTGACTTCATTATATATATGTAATTAATTATGTGTTACTGTTAGGGGCACAAAAGAATGACATGCACCTGGTGAGGTTGAAGTGAGGAAAGAAGGGGCAGTTTATTATGATTTGGGGTTTAAATAGGATTTGGAATTTGATCGAGGATTGGTAGATGAGAAGAACACCTCTCTGACCCCAGTGGTCCATTCAGAAGTCCATCACAGAGAAATATGAAAACAATCTACTTTGCTTTGAGAAACTCCAGTTCAAGAATGTAAACAATCAGAAGGCTAAAAAAATCAAAGCAATAATTACCACAATCACTTCTCTGTAGAAAACAATGTGGCACTTTCAACTCTTGGGATTTTTGGAAGGCCTCTGGTAAATGGAATTCCTCCACCTTCCTTTTTGTCTCTGCTGTGTTTCAGTTTGAAGGGGCAGAACGAAGAGCAAGTGACGTTCTACTTGAGCAATAAAGTAATTGTAAATAAATGTTCTACTTGAGTATTGTTATTCATCCTCCACTGGCTGGAGCTCCAACCAACATGTTAACAAGTGTCCCCATCATTACACGTGCAGTTGTACCATTGCTCACATTAGTAGAGCATCAGATTTTATTTATTTACATCAAACTTGTCACAGTAAGGTCCCCTTTATTGTTTGGGACTTCTACAAGCTACTGTAAGAAAATGTTTAACTTTTATTCTGGTAACAAAGCATTTTTCATTCTTTGCTAAACAACTCGCTGTAGAATCAAAAGATTAAAGATTATTTTTTTTTCTTTGAAGCTTGCTTGTAGCAATGAATAAAGATACAAACAACTGCAGAAAGGAAATGTGCAGAGAGAGTAAAAAAGTAGAGGTCCTTGCCAAGAATGTCAGTATGAAATAAGACTTCAAACATCAATAAAATTCCAAGTCATGTTCTCCTTCCAGAACTTATTACCAAGTATAGTAAGTAGTAAGCAATGAAAATGCTGAGAAATGTCAAAGATCTGGATAACACATTTTTGTCTCCCTGTGGGCTTTTTTTTTTTTAATTGAAATCCATTACAACGCTGTATTCCTAGAAAATAAGGTCAAAAAACCAAAGGAAGAACTGCTCTCTTAGCCCATTAAATTTATTTCAAAACCTGCTTTAGGCCTCACACAGCTTAGCAAAGCAGAACTAGAAGTTTAGAAGTTGGGGGGGGGGGTGTCAGATTTTTTTAACATCTGCCATCTTCATATGCAATGATTACAAACAATTTAACCCAGGACTGCTATTTAAACTGGCTCTCAACTCTACTGGCTTCACAATAAACTGTAACGAGATAAATTGCAAGCATCCTCCCACTTAGCATTAGAATATGGAAAATACCCACCCTCATCAATATTTGTACTATATGAGAGAGTTTTTAAATCACTGCCCTTTGAGCTATACCTGTATTCTAAATGTTATCTCAGATAGAGAGAAAGCAATCCATGAGATCTCACTAAAACCAAGGATTGCTCATATTATACAAGTTGAATCTAAAAATGAAGCCCATTCCATAAAGCTTGACACCATAATTCCATCAATACCTGACACCAGAAGACAAAAAGAGTAAATCAAACCCCATGTCTAAAGCTAAATATTGCAGAGCATGTCAAATTAAAAAAAAAAAAGCTGATTTTAATTGCTTCCATTAAAAAAGAATTTTGCGAACGAGAAGAGAAAAGTGACTTGTTTTATAATGATCTAGATGAAAATCAGCCAAAATAGCTTGAAAATGTATTAATCAAAGTCATGTAAATGTCATATTGAATCATTTATGTTGTAAGAAAGCTGCAACCTTACCGAGTTCAACCTTTAACCTGACACTGAGTCTGCCACTAAACCGTGTCCCTAAGTGCCACATCTGCACATCTTCTAAACACCTCAAGGCTTTGGGACCCAACCACTTCCCTGGGCAGTCTGTTCCAAAGACTGACAACCCTTTTTGTTGAAATTTTTTCTAATATCCAATCTAAGCCTCCCTTGTTCCAGCCTGGGGCCATTTACTCTTGTCCTGTCATTGTTACCTGGGAGAAGAGATTGATCCCCACCTGCCTCCAGCCTCCTGTCAGGGAGTTGTAGGGTCCCTCCTGAGCCTCCTTTTCTCCTAAACAATCCCAGTTCCGTCAGCTGTTCCTCTTCAGACTCTACACCAGCTTCATTGCCTTTCTCTGCCCCTTAACCTTAGATGTGCAAGATGAATGGACAGAATTACTATTTGAAGAAAAACTAGCAAGTATCAAGCGGTTAAATATAATAACGTTCATGTTAAATGAGATTCTTTATTAAACTCCATGAATCAAAAAAAAAATGGCTAACATAAAAAGTACCAAAAGACCTAATCACTTTATTAGGTCAGTGTGATCACTTAAGAGATCAATCAAGAATTAGTGTAGTAAATTAATGTTTAGCAATATTTATTACTTCACTGAGTCCATAAAAAAAGTTCAGATGTAGGAATTCAAATCTAACAAATTTGTGAACCTTGTGTGTGTCCCTTCCAACTTATGATATACTGTGATTCTATGAAATTTACCAAGAAAATCATTATGGATGATCATTGATGAATTAGAGATACACTGAAACATGGGTCAGTATTTTACCATCCTTTTTCTGAAGCCACAAAACATCACACACATTCAGCTCTTCTGAGATTGCTTCTTAATAGGAGCCTTTTGTTGCAGGTTCCTCTAAAATGCAGTGGAAAGAAACAGTTAATCACTTCCCTCTCAGTATCCTGACAATTATCAGAATTAGAAGGTGGCTTTGGATGTAAATAACGAGGCTTAATAAATCAGCTTCCCAAATTCTCCATCTTGTGGATTCAGATTTTATTACATCTCCCCCCAAAACCCCACAGATATGAATTTAACACATTGTGTTGGGAGGTCCATACTAAGTAAGATACTCTGGTGCTTTATTTCCTGGCTATACTTATTTCTTTACTGCAGCACTACTGAAACTGAAGGAACTGTTAATTCATGGTCTCAGATGAAATTGCACTGCTTTATATTCCTAAATAATCACCCAGCCTAGAGCAGATAATTTTACCTGTGCAATTCCAATACTGCAATATTGAGACAGCGAGTGCACAGAACTCCTTAGATCTGTCTCAGAAATTAGGTCTCACAATATCCAAGTTCATAATTTCCCCAGCCTGGATACTAAACTCCTCACAATTTGATCAGCAGAGCTTTTCCTATTCTAACACAATGACCTGGTTACACTCATACGTACTGTTGCCAAGATACTTCTTTTTAATAAACTCCCTTAATTTAAAACACATACATTGGGCGTTTTGCTTGCAGCAAAAACACTGTGCAGCACCATTTACCTGTGGGGTCACAAAAGACACCTCGAGTGCTGCCAGTGATCAACAATCTCCTGTCTAGAGATGTGCAGGACCCTATTTCATTTCTGTTTATGCCTGTCTGGCAGTAGTTAGAGTTATCACTCCCTTAACAAGGTAAATACTAAAATGTTTATTTATTTTGCCATTAGGTTACAGTGATGAAAGGGATTCCTTAAAAGTAGCAGCAATTCCCACAGCTGCTTCTTCCCCCCATTATATCAGGTTTCTGACTGTAGCATTATTGACATCAAAATGGGCAATCAGACACTACCTTCTTCATCTACCAATAGTTGCTTTAATTAGAAGTCAGTATATTAATAATAATTACCTGCTAATGATGTTCATCACCTATATGCCCTAATTTTCAAAGCGGTGCATACATACCACATTAAGCAATTAATTCTCAGAAGAACTTTCTGTGACAAGCAAATTCTATCTCCATTTAAAAGACAGGAGAGCTGTAGCTAAATGATACTCCCATGAAACATCATTTAGAAGTAAGATTAGACCATGAATATGACAGTATACTCATGCTTTCATCTTCTGCCAATACAACACAGCTTTCAAGGTAAGATTTATACTATAACTGTGCTAAAAGAGATATAATTTGCAAGAAAAAGAAAACAGAAAATTAACATATAATGTAGCTCAGTGTATTATACTTTCAAATCATGATGGAAACCTTGGGCTACATTTCAGCCTTTTACACAGCAGAAAAAAAAACCCACCACCATGATTTCCCAAGATTCATTATAATATTCACTCCCAAAGTGACAAGTTCCATGGAAACCACCACAATGAATTTAGTTTTCATTTTCACTCCCTAGTCATTGTAGTATTAGAATGCCTAATTTCTAAGCATATAAGGATTTTAAAGAGATCTGGAAAAGAACACTGAAATAAAAATTATAAACTTGTTCTGTGAATCTGTATTACCTGTGGGACACTTTGATGCTTTTTGGCTAGTTTAAAGGGAAGAGTGAGGCTAAGATAACTTAGTTACCATAGCAATACCCTTCCAGGAACAAGACTTTGTTTGAAATTGTTCCAGGTTCTGCTCTTTTTTTTTTACCAGATGCTCCTCCAGCAGTGCCAGACTGAACAAATTTTGGTTTCATAAGTGTCAAATATTTGACAGATGCTTCAGTACTTCCACACTAGAATTGATGGCCTGGTTTAATCTCATCTTTTGCCTCTGTGTAAAGGAGGCAAACAGCTGGGATTAGCCCTATTTGTCACGTCTGTACCATGCAGAAATAATTGACTTACTGTAGTTCCTTGGTTCAGGATTGACAGCTTCCCACCTGCTTCATTTGCAGATGGGTCCCACAGTCAGGCAAACCAGGACAAGGGTTAATTTATTTTTGTTTGTTGCCTTCCCCCCTGCTCTAATCCCAATATTATATACTGTGCTTTAAAGTTGAGCTCTATTTGTGCATCTCAAGTCACCACAAAGGAGTCCAGTGACTCTGACCTTAAAATATTAAGAAAAAAAAAATTAAAAATCAGAAAATATTAAGAAAAATTCTTCTGCCTAGTTCTACTCACTAGGGAAAATATAAATAGAAGGAAGCAGGAAACTGGACACAAATTTCTTCCAAACACCTGTTAGCAATGGCAGGCATTTCTCTACATAATTCCTCTTGAAACTAATAAGCTGTGGTGTTTGGTTGGCTTTCAGAGAAGAAAGCAGCCACAAGCTCTGTACCCTTCTGATCAGTTTACCTTTTATTACTTTGCCTGGCAGATTATTAAAAAGCAACAGTGCCAGCTAAATTATCAAAGCATAATCTAAGCCCTTCATGCAGTTACCCAACGCTGCTGGACAGAAAAATCTCAATTTGTTTGAAAAAAACATGTTTGTAATACAAAACTTAATTTATAAATATAAATATAGAAATGCAAAGATGCCCATCCCATAAAATAAGAAACAAGACAATGCCAGGTCAGTGATGATTAAAGAGAAATAGGAAGCTGATGGACCCACATCTATAACATCATCCCTGAGTTCTCCAACACTTGCAGTCGGCACATTTCCTTCTCTGAATCTTGCTAAAGCAATACTGCAGTGCCACAACACACCAGAAAACCAATTGTTCAGTAATTCTGACTTGTGGCAATACCATCACCTTTCTCACCTCTTATTTTACCATCCTTCTCCAGAGAATTCAAAATGCAAATGACTAAAGGGGGAGGAGGAAGGGGGAAATTGGTTATGTGAAGAACAACCAAATCCTTTTTCTTTTGAATAGACAAAGGAACCATTTTACTTACACACAAATGGAAACTTTACAAGGAAGGAAGATTTTGCATGTAGGTTTGTTTGTTTCCCTGTCAGGAAATCTGCATAACAGTTATAGACACTGTGATAAAACAAAATAATTATCCAATGTAAAAAAAAAAAACAAACTTTCATAACACTTAGTTCATCATTCTCTTTCTTACATTGAACCAGTGATACACCACAGCTGGAAAAAGATTTCATTATTTGAGTCATCGGGCAAAGGATACAACAAAAAGCAGAAACTTACAAGAAATTTAACAAGAGTTTCTTGCAAATCCAACAGGAAATGTTGGTGCAATTATTCCACAGGTAGGCCTCAAAGGAGCCCTCTCCCAAGTCAAATGCACACCCCAATAAAACACTGGAGATATTCCTGACACTTCTAGGTCAGCATGTCCTTTCCACGCCACTTTACCTTGCAGTAAGTCTCAATGTGTGAAGAACTGGGTGTCAGCTTAGTACTAGTCCATGCCTGATACAATCTGCACAACAGACTGTACAAGACCTAAAAAGAGATTTTATGTATTGCCCAGAGACTTTAAAATCCGGTAAGTAGAAGAAACTGCAAGTTGCAGATTAGTTAATGCTATTAAAATGGACAGTCATCCTAAGGGATAGTTTTGCACTGAAATGTTTAGCAAGTTGGTTTCTTTTTCAGCTGAAGCAAGAGCTAGCAAATCCCTGCCTGACATCAGGATAATTGGGATGGTAGGGAACTTTCATTAGAATGACAATCCAAGAGTGCTTTGTTAAAATACAAAACTCTATTTGCATTTGCTGCTCATAACAGCATTGAGCACAAACCAGATGTTACTTTCATATTCAAAATTTGGAGACTTTGTTTGAAGTAGCCACACATTAGGAGAAAAGTTCACAAAACAAACCAAGAAACACAAAGAAAAATCCTCTCCACCACCTGACAAAACAAAACAAAAAAGAGCTCCCATTTGGAATTCATGCCAGGCAACACTTGCAATGAAATTACGTGGTATGGAGGACTCGCTAGCCTGAGTACCCAAAACTGCTGTTGGTACTGCAGAGAGAACCAAGGAAGGACCAAAATTGCTGCCATTCCTTCACTGCCCTCACCCAGGGGTGTCTCAGGGGGTCAGACAGACATTTCCTGCTGCACCAGCATGAGCAGTGTCCCCGAACCCACCTGTAATAAATAAAACAGCTGGATTTGAAAAATAAAAATTAAAATTTATTTCACGTAACAGCGAACTTGGAAAGCCACAATGAAAGGATAGCCCCAATCCCAGGATTTAAGCTGGGTGAACTTCAGACTGGCCTCTATCACACTAGTCCCCCCTCATTCACAAATCCCGCCATCAAAGCTGCAGTTTATAAGTATAAAACAATTAAAATAAATATACAGTTTATTCTCCCTGCGGCAGGGTTTCTTTGCCCACTTCTGCTCAGATCACATATTCATGTGTCTTCTTTTGGGACTCCTGTTCTCCTGAATAGCTTTTCAGGCAGAGGTGAGGGATTGATGAGATTTCTGAGAATCCAATATGGATATGATCAGTCTTGACGAGCTTGGGCGTCTTGTTGTTGACGCATATCTGGTATCAATCATCTAAAGTTGTTACTAATAACCATCTGAGCGTAGCAGCTGATAGCATTCACCCATTAAATGCTCCTGTAAAATAGGAAATAACAAAGTACAGAACTCAATTTTTCCACACCCCCAGCATGCTGCTGGCAGGACTGCTCCAGCTTCACCAGCTGTGGAACTGAAGGCACTGACATGTTGGGGTTTCCTTGGCACTTGCATTTTTGATCTTCTGTCACCATTTCTCTTGAAGTCCCTTATCACGAAAGCATGCGGCGTTTTTTGGGTTGTTGTGCCAGAGGACTTCGCTTTTATGGCCTTTTCCCAATATTAAGGTGTCACTCAGTCACAAACTCTTTTATCTAACCTTGTCAATACTTAAGTTTCCATAAATAAAATTGCACAGGCTCTCAAGTTTGGCTGTGCTGCAGGCGCTCAGTTTGTGACAGCCCAGCTCTGCCTTGTGTCTGGGTTATACTCAGAACCTGCCAGTGCTCACAGAGGCTCTGCTGCCTGTTCCATCTGCTGGGCAGATTCCATGGAATGCAGAGTGCAATGGCTTAGGAGTGCAGAGTCAAAAGGGGCTTCCTGACCCGCAGGGTCCTGGCTCCAAAGCTTGTTGTTAAAAATGCCAGAAATGTTTCTCGTAGGCAAGTCCAAGCAGCATCACACAGTGGGAGAGATACACTGCCTCGTGCCCAAACGTGCCGTATTTTCACACAAATGACACAGTAATAATAGAGTCCTGGGGCTAATAACATCCCTATAAAAGCAGTGGCTTTTCTAAATAAAGCTCCCAGATGAGCCTGCTGTGATATCATGACTCAGTCTGTAGAAAAAGGTAGAAAACAAACCTTAATACCTGCTCATGATCTGATGCAAAGACAATTCCCATTTGGCTCCATATCTGTGTTTGGCTTTATGCTAAGTGGATTAGCAAAACACCAACCAAACACATCTGAATTTCATGCTCTTTGGTTTTTTCTGTCAGCTTACTAACACACATTCTCCACAGAATTCAGATTTTCCTCTTGTGTGAAAAACATAATACATCAAGTGCAGATTACTGTGTGTACCTTGCCAAAATCCTACCTGAAACTGAAGCCAAACTACAATGCTGCAGAGGTTAGTAGAAATACTGTTCCAAAGCCAAACAGAACATCAAAATAAATAAATAAAAATGTCTTCCTGATCTCACATGGGTACCTTAGAAGAAACATGGAGGCTTGAGATTAATATGCTGTAAATAAACACAGTGCAAATAAACCATGTCATTTTGAGCTTTCTACTATAGTTCTGCAGATATGCAAGTACAGCAGGAAACTAAACATTAATAGGACAGACTAAGGGAGCAAATATTTTCTTAAAGAGGACATTGTTTATTAAAAAAAGCTAGTAACCCACTTCTCCTCTACTTCTTTTCCACACCTTTATATGCATCTGCTGGGTTTGAATGCCATTATTTATCCATAGTCCATCTCTTTAAATACAAACCATCAGGCCCATCTTTGTGACAACACTTTCTCCAGAAGTTTTGGGGATGATCCAGCAGCAGAGTGAGCCAGACCTTTCCCCTTGGAGTAAAGAGTGGCCCTCCAGTCTCCTCCTATCCTCTTACAACGAAAAGATGGATAAGGAGGTAGTCACCTATACCAAAACCTTTGCTCTTCTACTGGTTTGGTCTTCACAGTTTAGGAAAGCACCAAAGCAATTTCATTTGAATGCCTGGATTGACAACCTTTTCCACAGTGGACCAAACATTTGGCATACATTTCTCAGCTAGAAAAAGTGCTGCTGTTTCTTGAGAGGGTTATTTTATTTTATTTTATTTTATTTTATTTTATTTTATTTTATTTTATTTTATTGTTATTATTATTCCTAGGTAGTTTATAGGTAGTTTGCTGGTATTTGTGCTGAGAGTTCTCTGTGTAGAAATTTTGTGTAGTGCAGTGGTTTTGTGTTCAAACTACAGAGTACTGAGCTTAGGTTTGGTCAACATCTTCATAGAAATGACATGCAGCTGCTACAGATTTACTAATAAGGGCTAATGTCTGAATGCATCAGTGGGTTACATGAGATTTTTTTTTACTGGAACAATCATTAGTCAGAGATTACTTTCTTGTCATTCCCTGGTATTCCTAGAGGATGATTGATGTATCGTCTCACTTAAACTTGTGTTTTTCTTGCTCTCTCATGTTTGAGGGACTACATGTGGTGTACCACAATAAAATCTGCTAATAGCTGACTTTGGATCTATAGACTTCTTTTAATAGAATTGCAAAAGTAAACTAATTGACATAACTTGAAAGAAACTTTCAATGGCGACATATAAAATTTTTGAAGGATGCTTCTTTTGGATAACATGCTGCCTTTAGAAGACCACATTTTTGGAGAGGAAGAAGAGAGAGAGCAGCCATCAGACTTCAAAGCATTTCTGATATTTGGGATGAGGGATTGCATTAAGAAGCCTGATGATCATGAAATGCTTAATTACTAATATTAAGTACTATATACTAATATTAATACTAATATTAAGTACTAAATACTAATACTAATATTAATGCTTAAGTACTAATATTTAATTATTAAATATTAAAGAGAATATTTTTCTCTTCTCTTGTAATCCATGCTTGTTTCTTTAGAAAAGCTTTCCCTTTGGCTGGTTACAATAACATAGTAGCACTGAAAAAAAAGCTCAATTAGAGGTTTCCTGCTCCTGAGTTGCTTTCATATGTTTGTGTTCATCGTGGGCATCACTAAACACCTTTTTCCTACCTTGCCTTGTTATTGTTATCTCTTCATTCTTCCTTCTGTTCTTTTTCTTACTAATTAGACACCTTTCACCTCCCAAGTTACAGAATTAAAGTGTTGTTTAACAGCATCTCATAATTTGCTCTGGATGTGTTATATCCATGGCCATTCCATATATTTTGTAGAGTACCTGGGACAAAGTGAAGGGGCTCCCAGGCTCAGAAAGTTTGTGTGAATTTTGAACAATGCTCCTTTTGCTCAGAAGTGCAGAATCAAGGAGTACAACACTGGCAGGATGCAAAGGAGCCCATGCAGAGGGCAGGAACTGTCCTGTGTGCCAGAAAAGGGGTTAAAAAACCTCCCAATGGTGCTCTCCCTCTATCCTTGTCAGGATTCAACTTTAGATCCTGCCAACTGTTTCAGGATAAGTGGGAGAACTCAGTCACAGTTGCATCCTGGGCATTAGAGGAATTAATACAATCTTTAATAATCTATGCAAAAATAAGGCTCTGAGGTTTTATCCAGCACACATGCTAAGCACTCACTCTGGATCAGGACTCATGTTTCAGAACTGTACATTAATCTGCTCTTCTGTATGGTCATCATTTTTAATACTTAATGGGGTTTTGCTGCTCATTTAGAGAATAAACCTTTCTGATTGCTGTCTTCTCCTCCATTGCTTCTCTAATGCTGTGTTGTACCTCAGCCTTTCATTCAGGTAGCCTGGGGGCTGAGATTTTGAATGGCAGCTGCACACTGGGTTTTCTTTTAGGGCAGCTCTGCAACCCTTAATTGTGTCTGAAAGACCGAATTGGTTCCTGTGTGCCTTTTTTAAGGTATCATACAGATTAAGAGTGGCTCTCATTTTTCATTCACTTTTGCTTCCCATTGGGAGAACCTGCACAAATATTTTTTATTCATTGATGCTGAGATCATGTCTGTGAGGACAATATGTGCTCCATGCACAATTCACCCTAATTTCAGCTGACATGGCCACCTCCCTGGGTATTTCACCTCATGCAGTTAGAAGACATTTACCAAAGCAAGACAGAGTCATGCACAAAAATAAGCATGTGCAAACTTTAAAGGATTTTGTAGAACCTAATAAAAAACAAAAATTAATTTATTATTACAGACTCATTTGATAGATGGTCAAAAGAAATACACAGGATGAAAATGATGCCACAAAACACATCGTACTGACACAGTCTTAGTAAGAACAGAATTCTGGTTTCTTAACCTGCTCCTTTAATTGAGAAATCAAGGAGTCCCAGGGTTAGATGTGGATGAATTGTTTTACATATACAAGCCTTTGGAATTAAGTCTTCCTTAATTTACATCAATAAGTTCAACTTCAAATTGCTTCCCTTAGGGATATAGATTTAGGTTTGGAAGTATCTGCTTGCATTAGTTCAAGTGAGGAGTGCTGTCTGGAAAGCAGCACAACAATCCCAGGGGAAAAAACATCATCCACTGATTAGTCCCAACTGTAGTGTAGGTGTGGGAACACATGTGCACTTGTGGGCTTCAAAGCCAGTGTTTTCCTTCAATTCAGACTTCACCAGCTCACAATCTCTCCGTGATCACTCCCTTGGAATGGACAAAAAGGGCAGTGCCATCAGACACAGCTCAATTCCAAGTCAAAACAAATTAGTTCCCTCAGAGAAGTGTATCACAGGAGGGTTAGCCTATGTAAACAACCCATGAGCTTCCTCTCTTTCCCATTAAAATTAAACCTACCTCTTCACTCTGAATTCCTATCTTATATTACTTCCTCATCATTATCTTCAGCATTTTCACTTTGCACTTCTTTACACCATTGACTTATTTTGCTGCCCATCATGCCCAGGTGCTAAAGCTGCTCTATTGCACTGATGAAATGCCACTGGTGGTAGCCTGCCAATGAAACAGAACAGAGTGAGCCTTTAAAATAATTCCTGAGACATTTCCAGGGATGGAGTGGTATTTTATGGCTCTTTTTCCTGATATTACCTACAAGCCTATAGATTGTCACAATTTTTCAGTAAAACCATTCAGGACTGGAAAATAAACTGAGACCCCAATTGCTCATCCCCCAAGAAAAATGAAGAGTTCTGCTGGCTCAGTTGACTTCAATGGAGTTCAGACAGACAGGGAGAGATTAAAAGGCTTTTATTCCTCTGCTAATAGTTTTGTCCACTTCTACCTTCGTACTGCTTGAAGAAGCAGAGAACTGCCTCTCACAGTGGTAGATTAGAGCTAATGAAAGAAATGGAGAAAAAAAAAATAAAAAGGTTAAGCAAGCAACAACTGAAAAATATAATTCTATTGATAATGAAAATAATTATGTTAGTAATTGTACCTTGCACTGCTTTTTCACATTTTGTATTATCAACTTTACCTACATTTTAATCAGAATAATGATATCATCTACATATTTTAAATGCCAAAAAGACTTTAATAAAATAGTCCCAGAGGAACTAATTGGTGCAAAAAAAAGCATCCACAGTTCATAGAACTACCAGAATACACTAAAGGCACAAATGGAAATACACACTCAAGAGAGAAGCAAGGCAAATGAGTTAAGAAAACCAATTCCTTTTACAGAGGGAAATACATTTTTTAATGAACTGCAAATCTAAGCATTTCTAATCTTCTACAGCCTTTGTTGTCAAAGAGATCAGGTTCTGAAATCATGTCTGCTTTGCATTACAAATGCAAACAGTGCTTTCCAATGGAGATAGGTTCAGACAGCACAGCTTCTCCCCTAGTCCTGGAGCATCATCAGTGGAGGTGCCCAGGAGCAAAGCTGGGGTCACAGCTTCAGGAGGGAACTGAGATTCTGCCCCACTGCAGCACAGCCCAGGCCAGGCACTTCTCTCACCAGGCTCAGTCTCAATAGCTGAAGAGGCATTTTCTTGCAGATAAGAACAAATCTGAATGACACAAGCAGAGTGAGGGAGCACTTTTATATGAAGCAACAAATGAAAGAGTAGTCTGAAATGTCCAGGGCTTGTGGTGAGAGAGGAGGAGATGTTCTGTGCATAGTAAACACTGGATTTATTGAAATTAATCCCAATCACTTGTGTGGGGAAATGAGTTTTAAATTACGTTCCCAGAAACCTTCCCCATAGGTTTCAAATGGCTTTTTCAAAGGAAATAGCTTGACTTTGAATTTTCTTTCTCAAATCATTTGGTGTCATGTTTAGCTCCTCATTACATATGAAATCCAAGATAAAGAGGTCAGCTTTTGGTGGATGCCTCTCTGCAGCAGCAAGTGGGGTTCCTGAAAAGAAATAGAGCTTTATTAGAAGGATGGTTCTAGGAAATTTAGCCTTTTGCTGATGGAAACACAAAAATATCTAGGATGTACTTTAAAACAAAGACATTCAAAAGCTCCTTTTGCCTTTGTCATTAAAAACATCATGTTAGCGTCACAAAAATCCATTCTAGTTTATGCTTCCCACATGACTAAAAGGAAATAGTAGTTCTAAGCTTTATCCCATGGGAGCTTACATGAAAGAGAAATTTGACTTTGCCAGAGTAGCATCTTCTTCTTCTTCTCTGCATAATGAATTCAGTTCAGCTGCTCTTTCTCCTGGCAGTCAACATATGCAACAGTGTGTTTATGCAAGTTTGACCTTCCTGTTCTTCCCTGCCTCATTTCTGTTCGCATGAGCACTGTGAGCTGATAAAGAGAAGTACATTTTTAAGGTCTCTCTGTTTTGAAAAGCCTTGAAAAGAGGACATTTCTTTCTCTGACATAAAGCTGTTAAAAATAGACCAGACGTGCTCCTTCCCAGCACAATCGTAAACCAACAGTTAAAGGCCTTTGTTTGTTCTTTAGGTGGATGAATAGAACCCAGTCCACTTGTGCTGTGCCCAGCAGAGCCTCTGTGAAACTCAAAGTAAATTAATCAACCTGCCCTCCCTGCCAGCTGGATAAGTGTATGGACCCAACACAGTTACGATAAACCCCTACAAAATTATAACCAAGGTTGGCTGGCTAATTTTCCTTCTTTTCTCATTTAAAAGAAGAAAACAGTTGCTCTGAACACAGCTGATGTCGTGCCCCCTACATGTTTAGCCACCCTATGGCTCATTAGATTTTCATCTCATTTGATTTTCATCTCGTTTGATTTTCTAAGATTTTTTTTTTAATCTACACCTGAATGTCTCCTTCCCCTAATAAAGTTACTCCCATTAATTAACCCAAAAATTAGAAATAATTAATTTCCACCAACTAACGTTACTGTAATATTGGCTTTATAGTTCTCTTTTCAAAAGCATCTTCAGTGCAACTCAATTAAATTAGCTAAATAAATAATTGTGATTTTTTTTTCTTGCTTTTGAGCCAAAAATCAGCTGATAATCAAAGGAAAAGCCCAGCTGTAGCTTTTCTAAAAATCAACGTGAAATTACAAGAAAGGTTTAATTTCCCTGTTCACATAAATATAGTTCGATGTTAATGTTTCCTAAAGATGAAAAATACATTGAAAAAAGATCACTTTCCTTGCAGAGTGACTCAAAGGAATATAGGGATTGGGCCATTTGATCGAATTTTCCAAATTGTGTCATTTTTTTTGAAATATATTTCGAAGATGGATGGAACAGTCAATATTGCAAAAAAATATAGGACATTGCAAATGCCAAGGCCAGTTTTTTCCCTAACTGGAGATTATTGATTTAATTGAAGCTCCAAACACAGCAGTGCTGGTTCCTTAACACTGTCAGCTATGGGAACCTACTATCAGTAGCTTATGGCTTTGCCACTCTTTAGCATCGTATTTTGCATAAACTTTAAATATACCCAGAAAAACTCTTCTGTCAGTTATCAGGAAGATTCTGGGGAGAGATCTCATAGGTTAATCTGTAACACAAGTAATTTAAACCTGCTTAATTGGGAAATTTATTATCCCTGTAGCACGGCAAGTGAACTTAAAATATCGTGACCTGAAAAAAGAAAAATGACAAGCAAAAAAAACCAAACCAAACCAAACCAAACCAAACCAAAACAAAACAAAAAAAAAAACAAAAAAACAAAACAAAACAAAACAAAAAAAAAAATAAAAAAAAAAATAAAACCACCGCACACCCAACCAACCACCAACAAATGACTCTGAGGGCATTTAGTAAATTTTTTATCCACACAGAGTCAGAGTGGTGCAGCAAATAAGGCACTGAGGTCACACATAAAATAAGAAAGATGTAAAAAAATATATTAAATAGCTACAGAGTGAGTGTAGGGCATGAGAAGAAAGGTCAAGAGCAGGGAATGAGGCAGGAATCTGGTGGGAGGATAAAGCAAATTGATTTCAGTGGTGAGTTAAATGGATGCAGTGATAATTTTGATATTCCCTAAACTCCTGGTAAATTCATTTTACATTATTTTCTTTGCACTATCATAATAATGTCAGCAATGCTATTTTGTGTTCCACAGATTTGCTTTGTACAAGAAACACATTATACGGAGGCAATTTTTAACAAATAGGTCAAAGAAAATATAATAACGAAGTTGGAATCAACAAATCATGTAGTTATATTGTACTTCAGGAATAATAAATCACTCTTAGAAATGCTTCAGCATATATATTTTATTTTTTTCCACTCATGAATTTACTGTTCTTGCAGCACTCTGCTCACTAGGTTTCCTTTGTTAATGGAGAGTGTGAATAGGAAAAAAAAGAAGATAAAAAAGCATAGCTGAATTATTCATGCAAATGATTTCACATCTAAACATTATGTGAAAAACACTAACTATGCTGTTAAAATAAAATGTAGCTTGACTTACTAAATGATTCTGAGAATGCTTCACCTGTGAAAAGGTTTTCAGTACGTATTACTTGATGAAATTTGCTCAAATATTGCAAAAGTTTAATTCCAAGGTCTTGGCAGACAGTGGGTTTGCATTTAAATTCTCTTAGAGGATGTGGACAGCCGTGCAGAGATCCTTAAAGGGAAGGCAGCCTAATGACAGGTAATCTGAATCTCCCTTGGAGATTTTTGGGGAAGTCATAAATCCATGAAAAGAACTGGAAAGTACTTGCTTGGAAGACCTGGAATGAGGCAGAAATTTAAAGGACCTGCACTTAAAATCCAGTCTGGGGCCCAGCCTCATGAGCACAGAACCCACCTGAACCTGCACAAAACAAAACATGAGGATTTTAGCACAGAACAGCAGTTTCACGTGAATGATCTTAATAACATCTGTGAGAAAGTTCCTTCTAATTCCCATTGCAGCTTGGAGCTTAAAAGATGAGTGGGCTTAGAGCATAAAACCACCTGCAGAGAGGATGTCTGTATACAGCAGAGAGCATTTGGTGTTTTTATTTTATTTGTCCAGACTTTTGCATTTCTTTTAACACAACTCTTTCTACAGAAAAAGATATCCCTGCTCTGTTAGTGGTGGTGATCAAAATGTCCTTCAAGTGCAGTCTTGCTCCCTGTTCCCAGTTCTTAAGGTAGGTGGGTGCCATAGTCTGAAGCTGAAACTAATGAGAAGTTCCCTCCAGGTGGGGCTTTAGTGTCTCTACAGCTCCTCACCAGCTGTTTCCTACCACTCCATCAGGAGGTTGAAGTGCTATCACTGTCCTGATGGCGTCTGGAACCAAAACAGCACCACAGACTCAAGGCTGAAATGGATGTAGTTCTGGTTCTCTTGTCTCCTCCGTTTTATCTTCTTTCCCTTTGCTGAATTCTGGAAAATCACTCATTTGGCTTTTAGCAAAATGTTGTAGCTGAACTATTTTCAGCCTCAAAAAAAAAAAATTTACGTTTTCAATGACGAATTTAAGCTAATTGCTGGTTTTGCTGTTGCTTCAGAGTCTTGTTTTTTGTTTGATCAGTTCAAATATTTATTTGTGAGTGCCACTCAGGAAGCAATTTAGCCCATCATCTCTTCTACAGTCGAGTGCCACAAATGTGGGTTTAAGCCAGAGGTTATCACCACAGAGTAAGTAACAAGCACAAGTGGTGATTTGGCTGAGCTCTTCATGGGATATTGGCTCTTGCTCAAGGAGCAATAATTTGGCACTCCATGAAAAAGGCAGCCTTATCTTGCAACTAAAGAACAGAGAACTTAGAACTCCACCTCTGTTTGAGGCCTGGAGACTGAGTAACCTCCAGGTATAGGCACAGAACTGAGATGATTTCACACTTCTCATTTCTGTAGATAAAACTGAGTTTTGCACCTCAGGTGGAATGGGAGAAAAAGGAAGTAAGGACTGGAAGAAAATTCAGATTTAAAACAAAGCTTTGGTTAAAGGATGAGTTATACAGGTGAGTGACTGAGTCTTCTGATGCCTCAACATTTGACTCATCCTCCATCACAGACCCTTCCTTGTGTTTGTGTGAGGTTTGGATCCAGGCTCAAGAGCAAACCTTCAGCCTTTTAAACAATTAGACTACACCTTATGATCCTGTATGCTAAAAGCTGGAGGCTGTTTTCCTTTAGCTGTTGCTGCCTCTCCTAGCTCTGGGAGCTTGGTGAGAAAAAAATCTGAGGGAAAATAAACTTGGTACTTAACTCACACACAGGGCTGAAGCACAGCAGGAGACCAATGCATTGCCATCTCACTGGGAAAATAAAGTAACACCATTTGAACAATAGCAACCTCTATTGGCTCCCCTAATTTACGGGAGATGCCATTTGAGTTTGGAAAAAATAATTCCTTCAGTCTGAAGTAGGAGGAATTTAGCTCTTGCAATGAAAAATACCATCAATTTTGAGGAGAGGAGGAGAGGAGAGGAGAGGGCGATTCCCTTGTTACAATCCATTATATCTCTTTTTGTGTTGAATATTTTAATTTATAGCGACCAACCTGTGCAAGATACAAAACCTACAAACTTTGCATGCAGCCTATGAGAACTGCTATATTACCATGTCATTTTATATTCTAAACTCTAAAGACTACTTTTTTATCTGTTTTCTCCCTGATGCCTTTGGTAGAGTGGAAAGGCAACATTCTTGAGTCTTTTGTTTCTCTGTCCTTCAACCCATCTCCAGCTCATCCCCATCTTCCTGCCTGCCATGATCACATCTCAAAACTGCCCTTCATTTCTATTCACTCACAGGTTTTACATCTGCAGTATTTCTTACCATACAATCATATCCATAAGTCCTTCCTGTCCCATCTTTCCCAAGGAGGTGTCTATAGATAGGCACCTATAGATGGGTAGGTATGGGCAGCATCACCAGGAGTGCCTGAGGTTCTTGTGCTGCAGCCTCAATTCTGAGGAAGCATCCTGGGGCCTGGGAAAGCCACGCTGCAGGAGCTGTAGAGCAGACAAAAGACACATCAGAGGTATTCAGTAAATATGTATTGAAGTAGCAGATCAGATCTTCCAGCAGATCAGAAGCCTGAAAGCCTTTTGAACTCCAAAAGGAGAAAATAAGAGATGCTCTGTGATGTTTGCCACTCCTCCTTTTCTGAAGAAACACTGATCTCAACACACACTGAGTGCAATCTCATATTATAAATCACCTACTCGTGCAGGGCTCTGAGTGCAAGGCAAGATTTGGGAAAGACAGAAAGTGAGGCCTTGGTTATTCATAAAACTCCAAGGAATATTTACAGACAGGACTGGCTGCAGGACTTTGGCCCAGAGCTTGGTATTCTCTGAGCACATCTGTTCAATCCCCCTGGAGCTGAGACTCAGCTCTATTTGGGATGAATGGAAGGCAAATTAGTATTTCATATCATCTTAAATCAGGTTCTCAGAATTGATGCGTGTTTGTCTGGGGACTCATATTCCTTGACAGAAGTTATTTTAACCAGGAAGAAAAGACAAAAATTTGGTGAGGCTTAATTATTTGCCCAAATAATTTGTTTACTTTCAGATGTTTGGGATAACCTTTGCAGTAGGTGCATATGAGAACATGACATTTTGCATTAAGAGGAGCATCACTGGGTTTAGCTGAAATGCCTCTTGGCAGGCAGTGAAATGAGTGGCTGCATATTTACATGCAAAATGTCATTTGTATAAATCAAGTCTTGAACACAAATACCTGGAGATATTGTTTTCCTGTTTGCAAAAGTTCATCATGATATTTTGTGTGTTCTTGAGTGTAAGGCATGAATTAATCATTGGAAGCAGCATTCAGGAGCCAGAGACAGTCACTGCTCCTATCTTGGGCAGCAGGCAGAGAAATGGCAAAATGTGTTCCCCAAACCAAGGATTTTAAGATTTTATGCCAGAATTTCTACTGTGTAAGAATGTCTTGCAGAGCAGAATCCTATGCACATTGGGACTTTAAATTGGAAATAAAGTAGTTAATACCTCAAAAAAATAGCTGATCACTCTTGAGAGTTTAAAACAGAAAAGAAAAACAAAACAAAACAAACAAAAATCTTAAGTGAAAGAAAACTATATAAGAAATAATTAAGTACAGTGCTACTTAAATTCCTCACCTGAGATTAGACCCTCTGCTATGTTCTGTACAGATCTCTTAGGTTTAATACAGAGGGAAAGAGATAAGAAATGTGAATCAGAGAAAGAGTAAAAAGGATATTTTTTGAAAGGCATGTGGATGCTTGAAGGTGAAGCTGCTGGCCTGGTGTTTACTGTGATTTTTTACTGGATTGGACTCCACTGACTCACTTATAGTTGACACTCTGGACCTTTGACTTGATGCCTGCTGGCTCTGAAAAGCTTTTACTGCTCTTATTTGAGGAATATTCCCTATGGGTTCCACACCTATGACAGCAGCTTCTCCTGGGTTTAGCAGAACCTGAAATTTAGCAGTGTCTTCCTCATGTGAACATTTCAGGCTTTGTTTCTCCCTGAGTCATTCACTGAAAATGGACTGTGCACCACTGAGCACAGCAAGGTACAGAACAGGATCTCTTTTGTCTTATGTTTGTAATTTGGAAAGTCACCTGCAGGTTTCAGAGACAAACCACTGTTGATATTTGTGGTTATCCCTAATATAAAAATATAAGCCCTTTCAGATGACCATTGTAACACTTCTCTGTCCTGAATATTATTAAAGGGAGGAGAACAATCCTTTGGAATTCATCCTAAATGGAACTGACTACTAAACTGTTATCAGGAAAAAAAAAAAAACAACAAACTTTCCCCTTCCATGGAGGTTTCTCTTAACTGCCCAAAAATAAAGTGGAATAAAATATTTTTGTGTCAAAGTCTCCAGAAGTGACTGCAGTGACTGCAGTAAAAGTGGCTTGGTCTGTGGCACTCTGTCCTTTCAGTCTGAAATGTCGCAGGTGCTCAGATGATTTCAACCCAAGTTAGAGGCATTATCCTCCTAAAAATTGCTTCCTGTGAAACACTCAACAATTTCAAACTGAATCCAAAAGCAACAGGAGTTGTTTAATCCTCACTGTCCCCTTAATGAGGAAAAATGGAGAACTGGGATGCATCTGAACAGGTGGAGAAGGGTTAGTACAATCTTAATTCCCATTCTCTGAGAAAGCCTGCAGGCCTGATATGAGTGAGTTTCAATTGAATTTCCACACTGCAGTCAGTTGTTATTTTATCCCTCTGACATACAGGAGATTGTCTTGTCATGGTCATTTCAGTCACGGACATCCACTCTTCACTCTGCTCCATTTGGTTTCACAGAATGTCTGGTTTCTGCAGGAAGGCTGGTTTTGCTTTTATTTCTTGAGCTGAATTGCCTCTTGCTGCCTTAAACAATTTTACTTGGAGAAGCTGGGCACACAGGGATAAGGGATACTTCTCTTTAAGATTTAAACCTAAATTTACTAGGTGATTTTAATAAAATTTTAACGTCCTTTTCTGCATGCTTATTCTGTCAGTTTACAATGTGTTTTTATCAACAGATTGGGGAATCTCCCTGTGCTCTGTTTTATGGGGAAAAGTAATAGCTTTCACTGACCCATCTGACACAGCTGGGAAAAAGAAAAGTGTTTGCTTGGGCCCATTACCTCTTTTCAGATCTGAAAAATAATTTGCATGCTTTCAGGAAGAGTCCCAGCTATGCAGCTGCCTCTTATCACACACTGTTCCCAGCTCCAGAATGTACGAACAAATGTATTTGGAATGATGAATAATAAATAATCTTTATCTCAACACACTCCTTTTAGTCCACAAAAGTCTCGAGACACTTCACAAAAAGTAATAAACTTCCTATAAAGAATAAGGACCAATGTGCTGCCACCTCCATAAGGGGAAGTGGCAAATCAAATATGCACAGGCACTCTACAGAGGACAGATACAGACTCTCAGGCAGAGCACTTGTGCACTGAAGCATGCATAAAAGATAGGAAGAGTTTTTTCAGGGCTTTTCCTCATATCCACAAACACTTGTCTGTTGATGAAAAGAAAACTGGAAATGAAAGATGACCAAGAACAAAGGTTGCTTTATCATGATTTCTAAATTGAAGTCTTAATTGGATTAAAAAAAAAAAATAAATACAGTAACCCGTATTTTAGGTGAACTTCAAAAATAGAGTGGGACTGACCAGCTTGGAATTTGCCCAGATCACCAATTTTGAGACACTTGCCCATTGGGAAACAACTCAGTCCCAGTCAAATATCTGCATTTCTTAATATTAAGAAGCTCAGGAGCTGCAGGAGGGCAGTGCCAGATTCTGGCCATTTGCTAAGTGTCAGCTTAGTAGCCTGCACAGGAATTCCTGAAAATGTTACTGCACTGCAGCACACCATGTTCTTGCCTTACAAATTTTCCTTTGAGCTTTATTCTGCAATTCCTTATTTCTTTGGGGCAGCTGATGTGAGTTGGGTTGAAGACACAACTCTCTGTGCGCTGTGGCTGAGGATTTGGGCTATTGTACACCCAGCCTGGTTTTACACAACACGATTGCCACCATGGCAGAATTTTAGAGAAAAAAATGCTGTTAAGTTGTGAGAAAACCTCTGAGCTGAAGCCACACAGGCTAAGACAAGCAAAACAACAGGCTCAAGAGTCTTTGCTGAGATGCGGTTAACTTAAAGCTCAAGGATTCAAGAGGAAAACACTGATATGAAAAGCTGTAAAATCCTAGGGAAAAAAAAAAAAAGGCAAAGAATAGGAAGACAGCAAATCTGCAACATCAAAGATCAGCCTAGGAGCAGAGGCAGACCCTTCTCTCAATTGACTTATGACTTCAGCAGAGACTCACCCAGAATCAAAAGAATATTTGTGTGGCCCTGTAGCGTAGTATTCTTAGCTACCCACTGCACATATTCACCAATAAATAAATGTTGTGGACTCTGAAGTTGTATTTCTTGCTTGCTGACTCAGGAGATACCCAAACAAAAGCAACCCAGAGGTGAAAGGCTAAGGAAAAAAAATGAGCCTTTGCAAGAGGGAAATCTATTTCCATCTCTCTTCCTCTCATAGTAGCCATTTTCTCTGGGAATCCCAAACTACCAACAAAATCTGTGTTCATGGCAACTGAAGAGAAGAGAGGAGATCCATTCATCAAGTCTTTTCTCTCACCTTTCTCTTGGCTAAGGGAGCAGGAGAAAAGAACAGACAAGGGTAAGGAATCCAGCAAGATGAGGCAGTTCAGAGTAGAAGTAAAAGTTGGTATTAGTGCCTTTGGTATGATGGTTGTGGAGGCTCAGAGTGTGCTTGTGCTGATCCAAATAGACTTTGAGCCACATTTCTGTTTCTGAAAGTGTCTTCATGAGCTGTTGGAACCAGGTGGGGCAGTGTTTTCCCAGGCCCCTCCTTTGGGCTCTTCTGCTCATGGCCCATCAATGCCTTGCCCAGGACTCACAGGGAACTCCCTCCAGGAGCTCTCTCTGTTTAATGGGCCATCAAGGAGCCACTGCACGACTCCTCATCCCATTGGGAGATGCTCCCAATGCCCAGGGGGAGGAGCCAAGCATTCCCACCTGGAGAGAATCTGGGATTTGGGACAGGACAAGCAGCCCTGAGCCACTGGATTCCCAGAGGAGCAGAGCTCCCAGACCTTTCTGTGGGATCACTGCTTCAGGAAGAGCCCCTCACCTGGACTGCTCCCCCCACCCTGCTCAGGGTGTGTTCTGACTCTGTCAGTGCTCTTTTGTGTTATTGCGTTTATTTTATTTTATTTTTACCTTTTTCCCTTTCTTCTTATTAAATTGTGTTTCTGACTTGGAGCCTCTCACTCGTTTTGCTTTCAAACCACGACAGAAAGGAAAAGCAGGAAACAGTCTAAAAACTAGGTGCTCCCTGAAGAAGGAAAGCAAATGCTTTTGTCCTCTTCTAGATCTTCTTCCCCCTAGAAATTCAGTATTGCTGTATGATTTCCATTTAACCCGGGCAGTAGGAGCTCAGGCATTTGTTCCCATCACCTACACAATTCCAGTGCCCAAATAAGAAGGAACTGCATAAGCAGGGCTGTGGAGAAAGCCTGTGCTTTAGAGAACTGCCACCAGTACCTTCTGCAGTACAGGCCTATTCTGATCCACTGTGAAACCTGGCTGGCAGCCCAAACTGGTAATCCTTCAAGCAATGCAGATTTTCTAGTTCAAAGTAAACGTTCCTTTCTTCCCATTTTCCTGCTTTAAAAGCCTCCCTTTTTAAATCAGGGTTAAATCACAAACGAACAAATGCTAATAGAAAAGTTCACATGCGTAACCCCTGCAGTGTATTTACCTATGTAAATAACATGTAATTTTCACTATTTAATTACTGTTTCATGTGCCATTTCCTGCTGTAGTCTATATTTAAATTGCATATTTACCTCTATCTACTTTCTCATAATGTGTGTTGATATGAATATTCATGCCACCATTGAGTGGTTGATTACTTCTGTGCTAACCTTGAAAATACTTCCCTTGCAACACAGCAAACAGCCGGGTGCTGTGCTTGTATAACAGCAAAGAAAATAAAATACAGTAAATAATGTTCAGGCTGTTTGGGATCAGACCATATTCTCCTTTGTTTTTTCCTCAGCAGGTATTTTTTTTACTCTTCTTATAAATTAAGCCAAGTCACTTCTGACTATAGTTCCTTGAATTATAACTCTGGAGACCAGATTTCCATTGAAAGGGAGTGGTGCAAGTAATAGGCAGTGCAGAATTCCTACCCATGTTACAGCCTTTTCAGATGGGAGAGAAAGGCAGTTTCTCTTGCAGCTGGATGCACATTTCTTTTTAATCATGTGAAATTTGAAAGAGCGTTCCTATTGTTCTAAATTAGAAAACAGTCTGGAGGAGAGTTATCTGAGGACAAAAGGAAGGAGCAAGACCAACAGAATTAAGCCTGATGAAGTAACATAAAACCAGTCTTGATTTGAAGTTATATCTGTTATGACTGGTTTCTATCATGAAACTTTGATGTTCAATTTATATTTCAAAACAAAGGCTTTTTTCCTCTCTTTAAGTCAACAGAACAATCTAATTTGGAAAAATGAACAAAGAGACATTTTTTCAACACTTCTCTCTTTCATAATTCAAGATACAGGGAGATGAGCAGGCTCATTTTCCTCGATTTCTTTTGCATTTTAATCCCTAGGATGGAATGGGCCATGGCCTGGCAAAGCCTGTTTCCCCCACACTGATTATGGAGAAAGTCTAGAGTCACTCTGAGCCTGTCAAACACATCCAGGTGTTTCCTGGGCTGGGTGACTCTCCATGTCCACAACTATCACTTGTGACAGAAATTCAGACAGATTAGCATGTGGTGAGAAAGGGAATTATGTTATGACAATGTCATATTGACTCAGAACAGTCTGTCACTCTTCTAGCCCCCATTTACCTCCTTTGCACACACACCTGTGTCACCCTGATTTTTCAGCCTTCTGATGTTTACATTTTGTACTGGAGCTTTCTCACGCATCGTAACATAAACACAGAGTGATGTTTTGTAAATTGTGCATTCCTTCCTGGGGGAAGGACAAATTGATGGACTTCTAGGTTGACCAGTGAGGTCAAAGAAGTGTCAATCTCGTTCCCCAATCCCTGATCAAACTCCAAAGACCATATAAGTCAAAATCCCCAAATAAACTTCCTTCTTTCTCTTCTCACAACCTGATGATTGTGAGTGGGATCTTTTCATGTCCATCTGGCTACACACCTCAGTTTCCCCATCCTGCGCAGTTAATTTCCCTGAGGTTGGTTTTAAGATGCCTACAAAGATGCTGCTGCCCACCCTTGGAGCACTGAGCTCACAGCCAGGTAACCTGTCCTGCATTTCTGTTTGAGAAGAACACATTGCTTTCATCTACACTGCTCATACCTTCACCTCTAGGGGTGTCTCCTGAGTATCTTCACACCTAAGGCATCATTCCCCGACAACTTTGCAGTTATGACTCAGTGACTTCAGAGATTTCCAGCCTACAGAGGAGTGAAAACAGGTCTGAGGTACCAATTTACTCCTGTGAGAAGCCAGGGGGTGTCTCCTACTGAGACACGATTTTGTTTCATGGCCTCTGCTGGTTTATCACCCACTGTGGAGTGAGTAAGGGAGTTACAGCTGCTGAGATACAACAAAAAGTTTAGGCTGACATGGATCTTCACCTAATTAATGTGCAGGGATTGTGAGTTTTCCCGACTCTGATGTCTCTCTTTTTTGCTGTCCCCATTGCTGCCTGTAGAAGGCTCTTTGGATCTGCCCAGTGGTGCAGCCCCACAGAGGCCAAATATATTCATTCACTTCCAGAACACAAATGGACGCAGTCAGCATGGCAAGATTTTGATATAATAGCCTTTCTCCTGGGTCCTTATCATCACATTTGTTACAGCACTGGCTGAGGGCCAGGCTAAAATGGAGCCCCCACACATGGGAGTTTTGTGGAAGGAAGAGTGGACAAATGTATCCTCACCCTCAATGCCCATGGCTGAAAATCAAATCTTAATAACAATTTAAGCTAATTTTTATGGACAGGTGAGAGCATTCTTTGCTGAGGACCATTTCCTTCCTACACAATACTTTTGAAAGAGTTCTACTGGGACATAAAAATTTAAAGATACAATTGCCAAAGTTACTAAATTAGATCATTGTTATGCAACGTGCTGTCATTTTTTAATCTGTGCAGGCTGCATCTTGGTCTTTTACACAGTTCAAAGTTGAGATGGACAAACTTTAAGTAACTCCATGAGGAACAGCAGGAAACTCTAAGATCCCATAACTGTTCTGAGCTTTAAATAAGTTTCATTTTTAATGATTCTGTTCTGCCTCCAAATAAACTGAAAAATGACTAGAATCTAAAGCTTATTTAGGAAGTTGCCATAGTAACAATTAACTACCTCTAAGCCCTTCAGCTTTATTTTATCTTTTTCCACTGAGGTGCCCTAAATTACTTGAATCCTGAATTGCTACAGTAATATATCCATGTCTTTGAACTAAATGACATGGTTTTGCTAGAAGCCTCATTATGTGAATATTGATTGAATTTCTAATTACGACTAGGCATCATCTTGCTGACAGCACCACTGCAAGAAGCCGTGTAAGACCAAGGGAGATTAACAGAAAAAAATAGAAAAAAAATAAGAGTGTTGTTTCTCTAGGGAGGCAGCTGAGATGATCAAACTGGAGAAACAGTGAATGAAGTAGAATTAACTTTAATGATTGAGTTTATATGGACAACAAGCCTCCTCCAGATGCAGTGCTGTTTGCTTCAGTTATTATCCTCTTACACTCTATTAAATAAAAAAATATCAGAGGAACCTGATCTTGACCTGTGAATTAAATAATTATTCATTACAATGCAAAGGGCCTATTAACCCTAATTATTCTAATTTAGATGCATTTTCCACTCACTCTGTCCTGACATGGGCAATCCTGATATTAAAACTTGTTCCATGAAATGTTGTGCTCTATATTTTTTCTTTATTAATTCATCAGTTGTCATTTTACTTTATCCACAAAAGACAAACATTTACCCCCTATTTCTTAGGTGAGACTCGAGTCTGCAGCATTAACACACACTGCTATTCTCATGTCTGTTCTGCATTCACATATTTCAAATCACTCCTGCTTGTTTCCTGCATAGCCCTTATTTATTTATTGTTCCAAAAAAGGAGTTCATTTTCATCTTGTGGGAATTTTTTTACCATAAAGACAGTATGTTTCCCAAGTGAAAGTGGGAAAACAACACTTATCCATGGCATTTTTCAAAAAGGAAGTAGTCTTTCTTACATCAGATAACTACAAGCAGTAACTGATAAAAATTGAACTTTAAAGGAAGTGGAGGAAAATAATTCCCAGTCTCACTTGGTATGCCTTTACTAATGTCAGTCCTAAGGCAACAAGGAAAAAGCAGATGACTTTATTATTGCTTTGATGAAAACAATATTAATCTGGATTACCCTGAAACCTGTCCTGGGGTTTAATAATCACTTTAACTGCAGATAGCTTAAAAGGAATAGCTCAACGCTGCTTTCGTATTATTTTCCCCATGTCTGAAAAGAATCTCTGCAAGTCTGCTGAATGCCTTTTTGACAATAAAAGAACAATATCCTGAAGCAAAGATGTTAGCTTCATTCCTAGATCTGACAGGAAGAAACACAATCATGCAATGCAAATAAAATCTGGAACAAAAGGGTAAGATATGGTCATTTCTGAACCAGAGAAAATGATTCAGCAGCCATAGATTTTTGTCTGCACTGCAGTTCTCAGAATTTTCATAATTTACATGACTAAGAGATGTTTGGCTGCTCAACCTTGTAATTCACAGGGAAATAGCATCTGGCTGTTTAGACTGTTTTATTGACCTTGGAGAGCTTCCTGTACATATTTTTTCTCCTGTAAAAAATGCCTATTGCTATCACATAAAGCAAAATAGCAGTGACACCAGTCTTCAGGACATTATAGAGCATGAGTAGGTCCAGTTCCAGATTCCACTGTGTCTTGAAAGGTGCAAATTTGAACACCAAGAGAAATATCTATCACCTCCACACATTCCAGCCAAATCACCCTCCTCCCTATTGGTCAGCTGCCAGTTTCTACCTGCTCTTATTGCTTTGCTGAAATTGTTCTAACAGCCCTGCTAGGACAGGGTGGCTGACTGTGACACATCTGACTTGACTTACAGGTGTATGATGGATGAGAGGGAGAGCCCCTGGGGCTGGGGACAGTGTCAGTGTGGCGCTCACTGGCTGGGCCATTACTCACTTGTCAGGTTTGGTTTCTCTTTCCCCGAGATTCAGGTGGTGGTTTGAGTGAGTCTTTTTTGCCCTCTGAAGGCTTTGAGTCAGCACAAGAATGACCTGGAGTCTTCAAGTTCTTGTTTTTCTTGGTTTCTCGTGTGGTTATTATTTCTCATCTTACAATTCTCTGTGCTGGCCAAGGTGTTCACAGCAGCTCAGACATGATGTGACTCCCCCCGTGATGGGAGGTCACTTTGCTTTTATACAGATAATTATGTGGTTATTATTTACCATTTCATACCAATGCCCAGTGCCTGGACTAGAAGGGTCATTTCTACTTTGACCCAATCCCCTCAAACTCCCTTGTGCCCACGTCACTGCAGAAAATGGATGCCAAGGGAGAACAAGAAGAACCCAGGGTTCCACCCTAATTCCTCCATCTTGTTCCCCAATTCTAAGAACCCAAAACTACAAAATCTTCCACCCAGTGATAAACTACACCACCGTCTGTCACACCTTTGTGACTTGTAATTCCTCTCTGTGTTGGAAGTTTTTCTCATGGACTGAAATCAAAACCTGTGTTTTCCTGGGCTCTGTGCCAGGGTCTCAAACCCCCCTGCACAGACCCCAGACCCTCTTTCTTGGGTCTCTCTACTGAGGTCTGTGACCTTTCAGGGCACCCAAAGGAATGCCCCGGACTCTGACACTCACTGACTAGCAGTTAAGGGCTGCCTTATTGACGTGGGGCTGAACTGGGCCGGCAAGGATAGAGAGTACAAGCACAGTGCCCCCAGTGAATGCTCAAGGAAATGTGGGGCTGGAGGTGGCTCTGAACAAGCTCACCCCATGTCAACCAGCAAGTGAGTGAATGCCCACCCACTCTCAGCAGCACTGGGACAAACATCACTTCCCCAGGCAGCCTCTGTGAGGGCAAATCAAAAGGGACCAGCTGAAGGGCAGCTGTAATACACACTAAGCCTATTCAGCAGCAATTTTCAAAACCAGTTTCTGATAGTACCTCCCCTTCTCCCTGTTTTTCTTTCCAGGATGGACATGATGTATTTTCTGAAGACATCTCACTTTGGAAGAGCTTCTTACTATGGGCACTGACCTCATAAGAAGCCACCACACCTTTAGTTTTTTTGGCCCTGGTTCCTGATGCCCTCTGATGCTCTGTCCTCCTTCTCCTCTGCCCTTCTGGCTCCTTGGGAGGGCTGTTTGCCAGTCCTTTCCTCTGAGACCTGTGTGGCAGCAGGACAGACAAGCATCACAGCCCCAGAGACTGCCCACACCTTTTTCCAAGGAAGAAAAAAATCTTTTCCTGCCTTTCCTGGCCTCTACAACGTGCCCCTTGCCACGTGTGATGCTCAGCACAAAACCTGAATGTACAAACCCAGCTTTTTTAATATGTATGCTTCATTCGTTCAGCCTGTTTGATTCAGACACATTGATTCATGCATTTGCTTTCCTTGGAGATCTTAATACCAGCTCATACATACAGAATGAGAGAAGATGTAGCAATAGCATTGAAACTGGCCTGTAACAGATGTTAGGGAAGATAGTTATGATGTCTGCCTGGCATAGCTCTTTGTTTCTTGGGTGATGAGAGTGCTAGAGAAATAGAGGAGAAAAACAGAGAAGGATTGTAAACCTGAGGTGTATGTCTGGAAATGAAACAATTTTGTACCTCCATTCCTTCTGTCTCGAGAGAAGACATCATAAAATTATAAATTACACTCTGAACCTGAGAAGAAAAGGCTATACCTTTGATTTCTTGCAGAAATGTGCTGAGGTTTTTCTACGGTGAGCAGTAAGCAGAGTGTGCTTTCAAAAGTAACTGGCCTCGGTTACAAAAGGAACCAACTCTTAGATTCCAGCTGGAGCCTGGTGCTGAAAGGCAAAATGCTCAGTAAAAACCTAGTTTGTATCTTCAATGAAAATAGTCCATTTTAGACAAAAACACAGGTATTTTCCCGTGTTATCTGTGAAAGTATATTTGAATATCACCAAGGAAAGCATTTATAGTTACTAGACATGAGATATGCAGTAAATGAATGACTGGTTGTCAAAGATCAAAAGTGATGGTTGGGCTCACTGAAGTATGGACTTTCTGTCTCTGTTTTCCTTATCCCTTGTTGCCATTACTTCTGCAGTTCTCAAATCCCCAAATAATGGGATAATATTATCCCCAAATAATGGGATAATACAATAGTCAGGTGCCTGGTATCTACAGTGCAAAGATATTTTTGATCTGTAAGTTCAATTATGAATGGCCAATATATGTGAGCCTTGTGAGCAAGTTTCTCTTCAATGTGATTTTGCAACTTATTTAAAAAATGAGGCATTACATATTCACGACTCATGAAAACTTTGGGAATAGAATCAGTAGGACACCTCTTAGATTTGGGCTATATGCCCCTCCCTGCTCAAAATGTATTCATTCAGACATGCTTCAAGATCATAAAATTCAAAAGGAATTAAAAACCTGCCAAAACACTTTCCTAAGAAGGTATTCTTTGGGAGTGTCGTGCTGAGGACTCTCAAAATAAAAACGCCTGGCTGTCACTTTTTGTGGTATTTGTATTTTCACATCCCTCAATATAATCTAGGAGGTGTCCCACTAAGGTCCACAGCTTTTGGAGCAGAACTTTAAGTGTTTAAGAACATTTTTAACATTAATGTCAGGTCTCACAGGAATCAAAGGCATCTCAAATATTAAAAGTTGCTGGCAAGATATAGGCATTAATAAGTAGAGCTTTGCTGTGTCCAAGTATGAGTGTGAGGAATTGTGTTGCTAACAAAGCAGAGGAAGTTTGTTTTCATAGCAATTTGCTTGGAAATGCACTTTTTAAATAGAGCTCCCGGGCTGAATGAGTAAATATTTGACTTGGTACCTAAAACTGCATACTTGCAGAGGGTACTTAATCTGCTTTTAACACCCAGGAACTCCAGGATTTGAACAGCCATTCTGCAAACTGCAGCCCACTGCTTTCCCTCAGAGCTTGCAGCTCGGTACCCTGGCATGGAGATAACGTGCTGCTCACATCTCCATCACTTACCTGCATTTCCACAGGCATCCCCAGCTGAAGCACATTATCATGCTGTGCTCATGAGTTAATGAGCAGAGCTGGATTTGAAGGAGTCACTCCCACTTAGGCACAGCCTGGAGCGTTTCTTCAAAAATTCATTACAAGGATCTGCATGGCATTTTCTGTGTGCTTTGAATCAAGGCTTGCACAACATCTGAGCTCATCCCAGATCAGGGGCAGATAATCTTGAAATGCTGACATTGTACCCCTGTGCACAAGTTGCTTAGTAATTTCTTGTTCATATTTTCATATATATAGATTTCTATTCACATCCCTAGTGACTATCCTTGTATTGGGCTGGATAGATTATCAGGCTCACCTGGGAGAACATGATTTATGTTGGTATGGACAGCCTTCCTCCGAGGCAACAGTAGTTCCCAAGACATCACAGATATTATTCTCAAAAAGATGCTGCTCCTCTCCCTGGGGAATGCTGTTTTCCACACTGCTTTGCATGGTCAACCCCACAGTTTGTTACAAGCAGGAAAGAAGCTCAAGGAAGGGAGTAAAAACTGATCCACGATGGACTTGATGGATTATTTTCTCTTTTTTTTTTTTAAGCCTTGCCTCCACAGTGGATGCTACCAACTCCAATTTAATTCAGTATTCTAATTTTAATTCTCTTATTTACATAGAGATGGTAAATAAATGCTTCCCAGTGAATCAATTGAGTGTGTTGGGACTTGAACAACACTTGTTGCTAAATATAGATAAATAGTAAGTCAAAACTGACATAAGTCAGCAGAAAAAATATAGTGGCAAGATACTGTTTTAAACTACATAACCAGATTATAAATCACATTTTATCTTTTGTTGTCTTGGACTGCATTAAGGGAACAGTTTGGAGACAGAAAGTTTCTCTCTTTTCCTGTTCTACCTCCCACAATTCTCTGTATTGGTGAATGACCCTTCATAACTTGGAATTTATACTAACAGCTGTGTGGCAGATAATGCCTTGAAGAGGAAATGGAGGCTGGCAAATTTTCTAGAACAACAAAGGTAAAAAGATTTCCAGCTCAGCACACCCATGAGATCCTTATATTGTAACTGGGAATCTTGGAAAAGATAAAACCAAATCCACAGCCGAATCTTGCTGTGATTTTTGCTGAAAGGAAATTAATTAAAAGAATTGTGTAGTGTTTACATTTAGTATTGCTTAGCTAAGAACTCCTTTACAGACACTCTTTTCTGGTGTTCAAGGATATTACGGTTGCTATTGGAAGAAATCAGGCAAAATTCTGCTGTTCAGTGTATTGCAGTTGATAATTGCTCCTTTATTTATAAACAATAATTATCTTAGTGTGCAAATACATTCATCATGGACCTTTCTCACCCCTCCTATTCATACTCCTTAGTATCAAATACAGCTTACAATTACGTTTCTAACTCTAGCACTCCAGTTCCTCTTTTTAAATTTGATTTTGGCAAGCTGACTGTTCTTCAAACTCACGTTCCTTTTGATGTTGCACACACTACAAAATGGGCCATTCAATAACACGTAGGTTTAGAAGGTCTCACAGTTTGCACAAAGTAATCCAGACAGAACAAAGAAGTGACCATCCAGAATTCTGATGGCACGTTCATGAGTGGATTTTCCCCTCTGGGGAGGTTCATGTTTCATACAAATTCAGAGGTTCCAGTAGTATTTGAGGTATCAGCAAATCAGAACTCTGCCAAAAATCAATCAGTTTCACTGTGAGTAACAACAGAACTGGAAGCAGCTCCCATAAGGCAGAGAAATTGAAGAAAAAAACCAGGGGAGTGAGATAATGTTAATTGGATCCTTGACATGTTACCATTTCCTACTGAGCCAACTTTCAGATAAGACATTTGCATGTGGATAAAATGTGATAAGCTACTTTTGGATGAGTTACACAGAAATTACGTTTCCTCATCTATCTACATATATCATTACACTTTACCATTAAAAACACTCAGTCTAGATGTATCTACAATTTAAATATTTGAGAGCTTACTATGGATGGAAGTGTTGCACAGCCTCAGATTTCTCACCTCCACCATCAGCTTCTTGAGGGACCTGAAGAAGGAGCTGTTAAAATCTCCAGTGAGTTGTGTCAGTGTGTGAAGACATCCATGTACAATATTAAATCCATCCCTGAAGTTCATCTTCTCCTGCCTAGAGAAATTCAGTGGTGAGAGGGAAGAGAACCTCAGGAGAAATCATTCAGAGGATCTGATGCTGGATGAGAATCAAAAGAATCATGTGAAGATCAGTGCAATAATTTGTAAAAGATAACCACTTTCTGTGAATACTTATAACTTTGGAGAAACTCTACATACATTATAGATCAATGAGAACTTGTGCTCTGGACAGTAAGGACAATGAAGGTCAGGGTGTGATTGATTTCTAATTCACCTCAGCCTGTAAACAATGGGCCTCAATTTCTCAAATTCTTTGGAAAGGAGCCTGTGGATTTGTTGGGGCATGGATCCTAACTGCAGTAGGATTTTTGTTCTTAGTGTATGTTCTAATATCCAGAGAATGTTACTTATACATTACACCGCCTAGTGGTTTTAATACAGCAGACTAGAAAAAATAAAATAAAATTGAGGGCATCAAGGGCAAAAGTGAAATCAGGACCTATTATATATTATGGGATGTCATGTATTAAATCACAGTCTCCTTAAATCTCTTAAAACAAAACTCAAACTCTTTTGTTTGACAAAACCTTTATCTTTTTCCCCTCAACTTTATTATCCCCATTTTCCTCAGATGGCCCAGTGGTGAGGTGAAATAAAATATGATGCAGTGACTAGAAGATTGATCCCGACAAGTGAAAAAAATCAAATACAGAGCACTGCTTTTTAAATTATGAGAGCTTTAAAACCTTTTCTGCAAGAAGATGCAAAAGAGATTATTTGGTTTTTGGCTTTTCAGCCATGACCAAACTGAATATTATCCTCAATATTGCTCCAACTCAGCATCAATTCATAAACTTGTTCAGGGCACTGACAGGTGAAACCCTCTGGCGTCTCTTATGTACTAAGTCCAGTTTGATATCATATAGTCCTGTTTTGGTCTTTAAAACTATTAATATATTTTCAACCAAATGCAATAACTCTTCATACAAAATGAAATCTCTGTTGCCTTCATTTTCTTAGCAATGGGTACTTTTAGCTGCAATTTAGCTTGGGCAAATGAAGAATCTGGAAGACTGACACATTAGTCCTTTTTAGGCTGCTCTGTGTTAATTCTGAGACACTGCCCTCTAGCCAGCCCTTGCATTTCCTTCACTACATCTTGCACATAAATATTTTACTGTGCTCCAGTATAAAAGTTTGATAGAATTTGAACTGAGGAGGCATGGATGAGACAAGGATATTCAAGCTTATCATTATAAAATAAAAATGTTTCTTTTTCTTGGCTCTCTTACTCAAGAAAGTGTATTTGGTGCTCTGAGTTTTGCAGGGAGAGAAGTTTTATATTCTCATATTAATCATGAAACACGTTTGGATATTGAGGGAGATTGTTAAAATCTTCTGAGCTATAACTTTAGAAAGTCATACATTCAGAGCATCTTTTCACTAAGTTTGAAGTGTTTAAAGGACAGGCTTTTGTATAAAATGATACTAATTTACTAAATGTGATAAGATTTCACTCATTTCACAGCAGAGGTGGAAAAGAAGGTCTAGAAATAAATTAGTTATGAAATTCTGGGTATTTTGTTGATAGAAAGGAAACAAATTATGACCTTGTAGGTAGATAAATATGCTCCAAGTTTGAAAATATGGATTACTGAACTGAAAAATTGTATCTCCTTGACTATAATTGCATGGCCCCTAAAAATAGCAAAAAGTGTATTTGGAGTGTGGCGTTCCAAGAGTTTGGAAATTAACGACGAAGAAGTGATGCAATTTGGGACCAATATGTTTCAGGATATCAAAATGTGAGACATGTCAGGGTTTTTTCTAAATAGAAACTGAGAAATGCTGCCCGCCTTGCAGTTACCATCTCTAAAATAGCCAATGCTATAAATAGTAATACAAGTTTATGTGCTGTCTCTCCCTTTTAGCAGAAGTTTTAATGCATTGGCCTCGACACCGTACCCGTACTTCTGTCACTTAACTTTGTTTTTGCCATTTCCAGAAACAAGATGCCTCTGCTGCAAAATTTGCCCATAATAATCCCTTAAAACATGGTTTATTTTTATCCTAAGAGAGAACTTTAAAAATTCAAGTCACAA
The DNA here is from genome assembly GCF_965231275.1 of Zosterops lateralis. NCBI lineage: Eukaryota > Metazoa > Chordata > Aves > Passeriformes > Zosteropidae > Zosterops > Zosterops lateralis. The sequence goes on from NC_139768.1 coordinate 2,709,064, forward strand.
TACTTCCCAAACTGCTCGATGCCGTTAACATTCTCCTTTTAGCTTTGCATCACATACAATAAGCATTTCATTTGCCTAATGAAAAACATATTTAAACTAATGAGTACACAGTGTTTTTATTTACATATGCAATTAAAATTTACCACTATTAATAGCTGACAGAGGGGAAGAGAAAATGTGATTTATTCCAATAAGTGCACACACTTTCAAGAGAGCACTTCACAGGCAGCTTTAAAATTGTCAGTGGTATGGAAAACTCCAAAATCCTGGGGTGCCTTTCTGAAGATGAAGCCATCAGCTCTTTCCCCCTAGAGGTGCACTCAAGTTAACCATCCCCAGCTCACATTCTGTGGTTTCCTAGAGGAGGGTGGGTGTGTTCTCCCAGCCAAACTCCTGCTGAGGTTTATTCTGTGAGAATAAACCACTCAGACCAGGCTGTGGGTAAGGGATTGTGCTGCTCTGCAGGGTCTGCAGGAGAGGAAAATAACACCAAAGGTGCACAGAGTGAGGCAGGAGAAGCAGCTTCACTTGCTGCAAACTGCACAGGAGTGAGAAGCCTTGGAGATGGGGCTGCCTGCAGCAGGCAGTGACTCTCTGACACTGACACAGAGACGGGCACAGTGAAATGAGATTAATCAAAAGGAGTCAGAGATACAGAGATCTTTAGCCCACCTCATTCTTCTTAGACACAGAGTTCAAAGACAAGCATCAGACATCAGCTATCACAGCATGGACAAACATGGCAAAGGGTGCTAAATCTTCCACCTTTTTGCTGTTATCTCTCACAGATGTTACAGAGCCTGCCAGGGGAAAGCAGATTTCTGTGCAAATGTGCTCTTGCTGAACAGTGCTGCTACTACAGCACACTCTGTTCTGGCAAGTGAGAATTCTATCAGCAGCACTATAAAGGCACTCAAAATTCAATCCATCCTTATTGATATGCATTTTTCTAAACATTTTTTGTGAATGGTGTAATCAGAGCCAGGACATCAAAAATATTAGCAATATACATTAAAATAATCTTACTGCAGTTTTACAAGCAGCAATAATTTCGCTTTGATTTGAAACTTTGGGTTGAGTTGCCCATTTTTTAATTTAAAGGAGGACACATGAAGAGAGACAGCAGAGAAAAGATGAAGCTTTAATAAAAATACATGTACTAAACAGCAGGATTTTTTTTTTTTTTTTAACTGGCATTCTTGATCAAAACCTTTTCAAGTGAAAAGAGAAAGCACAGTTGAAAAATCCTGACTACAGAAGCATTACCTGCTTATGGCAGCTGAATGTTGGTTCCCTTGCAGATGGCTGGCTGCAGTCACTCCATATTTATGGGCTGAGCTCCTGTGTGCAGTGGGAGAAGGGCTGGCAGGGCTGGTACCAGGGGCTGATCGAGGTGATCATCTCTGCTTTGCTCACACAGACAGACACTCACAGGCTGCAATGCAAAAATGGGTTGAAAGGCTGAAAGGATGTGGAAACTCCAGGTTGTAATGCCTAAAGATGGGCTGCTACTGCAGTGACCTCCCCAGGTGGATAAGCTTTGAGAAAAGGCTAACACACTGAGAGATGCATCTGCAGATCTGATGCAAAGGTGATTAATGACAGGGAAAGTGTTGCACTCACAGTCTCAGTGCAAATTTCTGGACATAAGCCTGGCTAAGCATTCCAGACCCTCAGCTGGATCACACAGCACAAACACACTGTGTGGGTGCACATTTAGTGCCTGTGACACTGCTGTGTCTCCAGATGGGGCTGTTACAAATGCAGTGTGGAAATGCAGGATTTTGTGCAGAAACTTGTCAGTTGTGAAGTTCTTTTTAAGAGCTGAATCGGTTATTTACTACCTGTGCTGTGCTGACGCTCAGCTCTGAGGTGCTGCTGCTGTTTTTACAGCACACAAGGAAACAAAAAAGAATATCCAATACCAGAAGGAGATTCACTTTTGAGTTACACAGGCTGTAAGGAAACAAGGGGAATGATAGAAAATAGGCAAGCAAATCTGTAAACACAGAGCAGAGGAATCACCAAGTGCATTTATGTGCATTATAAAATCGATGCTCTCATTCACAATGCCAGAAGACAGATTGAGGAGCCTACACTTAGGTAACAATGTCTCCCTTTCTTCCTCTTCTCTCTTTTTTATTCATGGCCATAATGTACGTGCTGGGGGGGAGAATAATCAAGAGGGTGGCTATGTAAAAATACTGTTCTGTGTAAAAGATGCTGTAAATCTCTGATCTGTCTCTTTCCAAATTATGCAGTACCATGAAGCATGAGCAGGGTTGTCAGCACAGCAGAGTCAATATTGCTGTGAAAGACTAAATTGTATTCTTTTCCACCTTCTGCTACATTAACAAATTTGCTTGCGAAGTTTTGATTGTAGGACATTTGCAGTTTGCAGTAGCTGATGATGATGATGCATGAAGCAGAAAGAATATGTAGATTTTTAAACTGGATTCAGTAGGAATATTTTGAAGTTATTATTTCCAAACTCTTAGGATTCATAGTGGAGTGCCTTAACTATATTAATTATGGAATACCAAGATGTTATTTCAAGAGAGTTGATTTTCCAACTAATCACTGCATTACAAGTGTGGTTATTAGATAGGTCTAGAATCTCTTGTCCCCTCTCCCAGAAATTAATTAGTATTTCAAAATTAAATAAATTGTGCTGTTATGGTAAAATGCCTCAGGTTCTAGATGGCTGTAGGTGATACAGCTGCAGTGCCTTAAGTTCTACTGACAGTCTAAGCTCTCAGGAGAAACATTAAAGAGCAGCTCAGTACATGGTTTATGCCTAATGATCATTGAGGTCCATTAAAACATATATGGATTGGCTTGAAGAAACACATCTTATGAATTAGTACAAAATGGTTTTCAAAGAGAAAAGAGCTACTCAGTGCATAAGTTACAGCCCTGTCCTTCCTTTTCTTTAAGCTTATGGATTCTTGTTAGAGTTTCCCCCTCCTCCCCCCAGAAATTCATGGATGGTTTTGCTTTTAAAATTCAGCATGGTTTCACAAGACTCATTTCCAGAACAACATGTAAAATGTATTGCTGCAACGGAAGGATATTGCACACAAAAATAAACTGGCCAAATAATGTAGCTGCTCTGAATTATTCACAGCTATCTAGCAAGCATTGTTTGCAATAGAGCAACTAAGTAAACAGGATGGAAAATGAGTTTTGGCATGATTCTAGGAATTAGCATTCTCCATTTCTATGGTAACATTGATAAAAAAGTTGTTACTAATAATAATGAAATACATGCAGAATAACAATGAGTAAGCTAAATAGAAGGCATCTATTGTAAGCTTAAGTGTTTTTTCCCTTTTTTTGCTGGGAAACACATGTACAAGCTTGCACACATCTCAACTTTGGTACAGCACAGACTATTGCTGACATTATTAGCTCCTTTTGCCAGCAAGTAAAGGCAGATGTTTGATGAATACGTATGTGACCTAGAATAGCTGGAGGAAGACTATTAACACAGAAAAACCTGTGAAAAAAATGTGTTTGTTTCACAGGCATTTTGTAGAATCACAGATTCATTACCAACGACTAATGAATCCAGGGTACATTGAAATTTTTGGCAGTTTTTCTCTGATAAGAATGGCCAATCAAAATACATAGAAGAAACTTTCTAAGCTGAGAAAATTTGCTGAACACATTTATAGCCTTAGGTAGGAAATAATTTTCCTTACCTCTAGCTACTAATATAATGTATTATATAATTCTTATCAGTGCACATATACATATTTATTTTTTTTATTGTTTTATTATTTTATAGATCTGTATCTAGATTAAAAAAAAATTGCCTTACCAGGGTTTCGCAAATCTCAGCTTCAGTGGAAGGAAAATAACAAAAAACTGTAATGAAAATCTTACTATCCCTTCCCTTAGCAGAAAACTTGTGAAGGTTCCTGATGATACAGAGGAGAGAAGTCTGATCCCATCACCAAATAAATCAAAATCCATTACAGGGAAACAAAGAAGAGCAGGAGGGATGAAGAATTATAAAACCTCATCTGCATGTTAAGCTTTGCCTCAAATACAACCTGAATGTGCAGCAAAGCTCTACCAGCTTTACATAAGCAGGGCTTCTCATTCATTTTCACAGGGTTCTGTATTTTTAAGTTCCAGAGAGAAGGAAAAAAAACACTGAAAGTTGTCAAATATATTCAGCTTCTGGGTGGAACTAAATGCCTGATCTGAAAGACAGATTTAGCAAATTTTCTGGGGCACACTGAAAAAAATACAAATAATTTAGAGAATATGTGTGGGAGATGAAGCATCTACGTGAACCAGCAGCAGCAAGAGCAGCTGGGGAAAGCATTGTCTAAATCATCTGGAGAAAAGAATAATACTGCAAATATGCTGGGGGAGGTATAAACAACCTTCTGACAAAATAAAATAAGTTTGGATCAAAGATGCAGTGTGAAACATGACAAAAGCTGGATTGTGCTTTTGCTTCTCCTCCTTTGGGCTCCTTTGACTGTCACCTTAGCTGTCCTCAGGTCTGTAGCAGGGCTCACACTCGCACTCTGGATAATGGAGTTTAAAAACTCTGCCCACAGTAATTTTTTTGTTTGATAGACTTCATCAGGACTAGAAACAGGAGGCTTCTTTGAGAGTTCCAGCCAGAAGAATGGCTGGATTACTACTGTAGCTCCTTGTGGAGAGCACCCTGCTTGCCTTGCACACCAGACATGCCACACAGCTGCTCAATTCAAGGTAGAAAGTGAAACGTTGCATAACGTGCACTCATATGGCATAGCTGCAATAAGGTCCTGAGTTTATTTTATTCAGATTGGTAGCTGTTAGAAGGAATTGCATGACCAATATCTAATGGTCATCCAGGTCACACCAGGGAGAACCACCTGTCCTGGACAGCCTGGAACAGTTCAGGGTCTGTGGAAAGAGGTGGTGAGCCCTTGGAGCAGCTTGGTTTTCTCTAACAAAAAAAAAAAAGGATGTATAGGCACCAGTGATAGCACAGCTTGGGGAGGAGCAAAGAGCTCCACCTTGCTCCTCGCCTTTCTCATCAAAGATATCTTGAGCCCAGCAGTTTTGAGCTTGGAGATTAAGAAACATCAAAGACTTGGAGCCATTGGAGACTGAAGTACAGCATTGAAATCTTGATATTGTCACTTGACTAATCTGTTTGATAAGTTCTTGCTTTTTCGTTGTTATCATTTAGGATTGTCATGAACTACTTGACAAACAAGTGCCTGCTTGGAGTTTGGAGCTTTGCCTGGTTTCTCACTCCAGCAGAGCATCTCAGCCATCATGGCTATGCCCCAGCTCCCTCATCACAGCAGCTGTGACAGTAAAACATTGGAGAAGCTTTATTTCCTTCTGACCCCTATCATGGAAAAAAAAACAAAGTTAACACAAGTGGTAAAAAAATGCTGGCGGCTCTGGGCTGCCTTGAGCTGGCCCTCCTGGCCCAGGAATGTCAGTGAGGCTCAAGGATAAAACTTGCAGCAATAACAAATAATTAAACATCTTTAGACTGGACATCAGTCTCTGTCACTTCCCACCACACATCAGAGCTGGGTATTTCATTTCTCACAGTTTCTCTGGGAAAGGAAACTTTTCACTTGTTTCCTCCTAAGGAAAATGTTAGGAAAGGCTGAGGAAGCCATAGCAATTAATACCTGAACTGTTTGCTACCAGCATTAATACAGGGTTAAGCTAATTTGGGCAATGAAACACAAAACTGAAATTACAATCTTTCCTCCAACGTTTCAAAAGACCATCCAAAATGCTCTTTGGTGAGGAAGATGGAATATCATTTAGATGCCATGTATGTCACACCAGTTATTTTGGAAATTCAAGCTGTAATTTTCTCTAGTCGTAGCTGTACACAAATCAAGATAATTAAAAAATTATAATGCATAAGATATGGGTCTTTCAGGAATGAATAAAATTAATTTGAAGGGTAATTTTCATAAAAATTAAATAAAGAATGGATTAGAAGATGTGCAATCCATGAAATATTAAAAAGTTTCATTTAGGTACTTGCTATAGGACTCAAACTTCAAAAAATAATAAAAAAAGGTAATTTCAAAGATTGACTGGCCTCACAGGGTGAGAGACACAAACATCTGGATTATTAGTTCTGACAGATTTTTCATCTTGTTGTTTCTGCTGCATCCATTTTCAAAACACTAATAATTTATTTCTTTACAGAATCATTTAACTTGTTAGATATTCCTTGTGAGGAGAGGTTTGTATTGAGTTTATTTACACCCTGAACATGAACAGACAGAATAACCCCTCCCTTTTAGTGTCACACTGCAAATAATGCAAACTGAATTCACACAAGTCCCAACTGGTGCCTTAACTGGTCAATATCCTTTGTGAATTTAGATAATTAACAAAAACCAAAACCATAGCATAACCTTACCACTTTTTTTGTAAAGTAGTGAAAAAAACCCAGATGGACAGGATTGACACAAAAGGTAAGGAAGATTTGTCACTTATCACTTGTGGTTTTTTCCCCAGGATTTCTGAATTTGCTCCTTTGTACAAGATGACTGTTTTTGTCCTTGTTCACACATCTGTCTCTATACATACTGATCTAGAAAAAGCGTTTCTATTTCTATAGATAATAATCACACTTGAATATTTTATTAGCACAATAATTTATCTCCAGAGTAGCTCTGTTTATTCCAGTTATTTACCCTCCTAAACACACCATTCTCATGTGCTTCTTCCTAAATGCAGTTTTTTCATCACTTCTCAGCTGTGCTTCTCTTGACATATGAACTATTAAACCTCATGCATTAAAAAAGTTCTATTATTGCATCAGTACTTTATTTATAAACACAGTTTGAAATTGCTACAGAATCACCTTTTCTCTTCCTGTAACCAGAGCTGCCAAGCCTAGATTAATGCTGGGACTCCAGCACAGAAACATAGCCACAAATCCTAACATCCTAAGTATTTTCTCTTTTTAATCAATTTTGCCTTTAGCCAAAATTGAGGTAATGTAGAAATAAACCTGTCAGATGTAATTTCACTTCTGCAGTCCCTCTGCTGGAGAGCACAGAGCCACGCTGTTCATCAGCCTGGGTATAACTGCTGCAAAGCCTCCAGCCAAAGTCCCTTTTTTTCAGTGTCTCTCTCCTTGCATGTTTTAATTTAAAAAGAGAGTATTAAACTAATCATTTAGATGTAGAACTCTTCCTCATATTCAGAGGGAAAGCAAAGATTTCATTGCTCAGCCCTCGCAGCATCCTCTGGTCATCCCATGAAACGCAGCTCCCAGAATGGGACATTTTTAAGCGCGCATTGATTCACTTTACCAGAACAATTCTTTGCCGTGATTGCTTCTCTCACATCATTTATCTCTCCAACTGAAAATTAGAGTTATTCACCAGCTGAGATTTATTGAGCCTCACCTCTGCTGGAGCCAGCACCAGCAGAATTACAGAGAACCCTTCAGTAGTCAGAGCCCACTGCGTTAGATGGAAACCCAGAGAACCGGAATGACGTGCCAAAGGAGAAAACCGCTGGAGTGATTTCTGAATAAAACCTGGCATTCGAGGAAGGGAGCAGCTCACACTCTTATCAGGCTACTCACACAAGATAAAAAAACCCTCTGCTCTTCCAGGTGTATGTATGTCTTGATCTGACAGGGTTGTTTGCAGCCCTGCCCTTTGTGTGAGAGCAACTCCAGGATGAGCATCCGCGAGCGACTGATGGTCACAGCACATGTGGGCTCTGGGCTGTCAGGGCGAGCCCTGCTGCTCCTCACAGACACTGCCCTTCATCTAAAGTGCAGCAGAGGGGGAACAGGCAAAAACCATACCAAAAAACATCACAAACCTTTTAAAATGGTTTTGCTTTAAGCGCATACCTGGCAGTGATTTCTAAGAATGCTGAAGGAGCTGGTACCTCTCACTGCTGTACCCTGCACTTTGCCAACAGCTCTCTCACACAGCTTAATCCTTATTGTGCCAAACCTTAACATGTGGATTTACAGGACAGACACGTAGGATTTCTCAGTTAAGGCTATGTCATATATATAAATTACTCCAGGAGTCCATTTGAATCTCCTTTATGCAGTGCAAGGCAAAGATGCAACAGCAACAATCAGAGTTTGGCCCAATTTATTCACCCTTAAAGAAAACTAAGAAGCTTCATAGTGCACTGAATGACACGAAAATGTTTATTTACTGGACTTAAGCCTGGAGATCTTTCCTTGGTGCAGAAAACAGAAGCAGTTTTGTGGTGTGCCAGCCAAGAAAAACATCCGTTGCTCAGCATGGCATCCAGCTAAACTAATCTTAGTTTTCCACTGGAGATGCTTTTTCAGTGATTTCTAAGAGCTAAAGGACTTCATTAAGAATCATGCAAGCATTGATCCAGATGTTAAACCTCCCTGTACAATGGGAAGCTCTTTTGAAAAACAGTAAAGAATAATTGGTCCATTGTTATCTGGTCTTGAGGAAAGAAAGGAATATTGCCCTATTTATTAAATGTTACTATATGGAGTAATTTATTTCATTGTGTGCATGCTGTTTCAAATACATTTAATTATAATGGTTTTGTGTAATTAAAGTCTAGGTAAACATTCAATTTCAACCTATTGTAGCACTGAAATTCATTATTGTTGCTAAATCTTATCCACAGAAAGGCTTAACACATGAGAAATGAAACAGGGTTCCTTTTTAGAGAACCAAAGCTAAGCAAAAGTAATATTTCTCAGTTGAGCCTTGTAGACTACTTATTTGTATATTACTTTTCTATCAGCTTTAACCTTGCAAAGTGATATAATATTGTAGAAATAACTCTTGGGCTGATAAACACAAGCACACAATGTTCAACAGGGCTCCAGCAGAGACTCAAGGCAGTGTGAGGCCATGAGTTCTTGCACACTGGATTGTGACGTGTCTGGCAGCCACCCACCACCAGTGGGATTCTTCTCTTATGGTGAGAGATCCTCAGAGAAAGGGATCTTTTTCTTAAATAGAGAAGGTTGTCCATCAATCACATTAATGGTCCCTGATCCCTTGCTGAAAGTTGCCTTTTCAGAAATTGGGGAGTCCTTTCAGTGTGAGAGTCTGGGCATGTTCACTCCTTGGAGCACAAGATTTTGTCTGAAGATGTGCTTAAAAACCATAAGGGATGGCATGGCCAGAGTCCAATATCTAGATTTGATACTGACTGTAATTAGACTTTCATCTTCATTGCTTCTTTATTAAAAAAAGCACAAACCCAGATGGATTTAAATAGATACATTTAAAAGCGATGAATGAGAAGATTAGGGGTCTGAAAAAATGTAAAAAAAATAAAACTTTTTTGTAATTTGTAAAACTTGCCAGACTCTTATTCTAACAGGCAGTTTAGAGATGCTTATTAGCACAGGCAGAGAAAGAGAGGAGGGAAAATAGTATAGATCTAGAAAGGCTATAGATGTAATTATGGGTGTCCTCAGAGTCTGACATATTAGGCAATTTTGAAACTAATTCCTAATGGAAATCCTTTTAATGAAACATATTAATGAAATCCACATTGACGTTATTGTTGGGGCATAGGCAGAAATTTACTTAAAAGAATTACTTCCATGCAAACACTTTTTTCCAATTTAATTTGGAGCTGCCTGAATTTACTGAAAAGTACAAAATGGATTGATTTCTAAAGAATCACATCTTGTAGAAAATGGCATTGTTCTGTCTGGGGAAGGAATTTGCCATCATTTCTCATGCTCCTGTAGGGGTTGGATCAATGCAACTTCAAGGAAGAGCCTGAACTCTTTCCGGGAGAGATTTCTGGAGACTGGGCTGTGCCCAAGGCAGGGTCTGGCCAGGGGCAGCTCTCTCTCTCTAGATGTGGGACAAAGCTCAGTCTGCAAGCAGGGCCATGCTATTCCTTCACAAACACAGGAAATAAAAGCACATTTAAAAATTCTGTTGTTAATCTGGCCTTTTAGATTATTTTTGAAAGGATTTTTTTAGGTGAAGGCAAAGGCAAACACAGAAAAACCTTAAAAAAAAAAAAAAAAAAAAAAAAAAAGGTTTTGTTAGGTTTTGGGTTTGGGAAAAGATTCTTTGTGGTTAGACCATCACCACTGTTAAATTTGAACTCTAAGCCCTTCTGATTCGTGCAAAATAAAAAAGTAACTGCTGATAACTATCAAAATTTAAAGGAAATCCATTAACACTTCTCCCATGTCATGTCTAACAGGCAGAAATAGTACTGGGAAGGTCTTCATGCACCATCAGTGCCACAGTAAATTCAGGGAGCTACATCACTCAAAAAACAACTCATGCAAATACCATGAAATGACCATGACAGCCCTCAAGAGTGGCTGAGTGATGAAGTATCTGAACTCAGGCTATCAAACACCTCCCTGATGACAACACCCAGATAAAGGTTATTTATGCCAATGGCAAGCTGTCAACATGTTCCAGTATCACAGTAACAGGAGTTGCCCTCCTGAGCACTGTGGGAAAGAATAATTTTCCAAGCCCCACTGTTAAAATGCAAACCCAAACCAGAAACCAAGCTGTGGCCTCTTTTCACCTGTAGATCTGCCATGGAATTTACACAGGTACCAGTAGCTAAAGCAGCAAAAAAACTCCCTAAAAAATCCAACTCTATATTGAAAACTGGTTTTCTGCAGATGACATAGATCCTGCAAGCAGTTAAAAAATGTTTACTGGAACGTGCCTTTGCAAACAATATTTTTTGAGCTTTCACAAGTATTCTTGATTATAGTTCTGCCCTCCATAGTGGGAAGTGGGTATAAATATTGGGTAGGCTTATAAATACTGTGTTTTGCTATTCAGTACAACTCACTTCTATTTCAGGAGGCACACATGTTCATTTTTAGCCTGCAAGCAGCTATCCAGAGACAGCCCCTGCCTCAGCTTATCAGCTGGGGCTGATGTTTGATTCACCTGCCAGTGCCCTGCTGCCACTTGTGGTTTTTTTGGTTATTACAATAGGCTCTCCAGTTTCTACAAAAAAGAAAAAAAATTCACCTGACACATACTTTGAAAGAGAAAAGCACATTTGTTACCATAAGAGACACAAAAAACCCCCTCCTCCACTTCAGACACATAAACTGAATTTCTATTAAAACATTTTCTTCACCTGCCATAGGGAACTGCGGCCAGGAGGGATATTGATTGCTCTAGTGTTGGTTTTAACAATACTGTCAGCCTGCTTCACCAGTCATGCTAATACACTTAGCAAAGCCCTATCTGTAGTCTGTCATTTACACAACCACTGCACATTCACTATTTTAAATTCCCATTCCATCACATTGATACGGTTACCTCCATGGTCCCCCTCACAGCACACAGACTGCCACATCCATTTGAATTTCTGAAGCAGGCAGAAAAAGCCTGAGGCAAGGATTTTAGTGGAGCCACACACACACATACCCCCCTATAAACTCCCTTTTATTGGAAACCCAGCTTCACCCCTCCATCTCCAGCAGCCTTTAGACACAGGTTTTGCTAAGCAACAGAGCTCTTCCATTCCTGCTTGAAAACTGAATGTTTGGCCCATTAACTCTGCCAAATGTTCAGACCCCCTTAGTGGGGCCATGGCCCTCCAGGTGAAGGGACAGAGACCCTGCCCTGGTGTCCCTTGTCACTCCCACCCTGCAACCTTTTCCTCCTGTGCCACACGACAGGAACAGTGACAGCTCCAGAGAATTATTTCCTCTGCACAATTCTTTGGGGAAGCATATGTGTAATCAACATTTAAAGCGGGAATTATTTATAAAACAATCGTTGTGAGGGCTGAGGACTCAGTAATTATTCTGTGCAATTAGTCCCCAAGTAGAGTGAGACTGCATTCCCTGGTGGTCTGAGCTGTGGAAACATTAGGAGTGCCTGAGAGAAAATAGTTCTCTCTGAAAACGGTTGGCTACAAAAAAGCAATCACTTTGCAAAGGGAAGGAAAAGGACTGCAGGTAAAAGACAGAGCAAGGAATTTGAAGTTGTTTTCCTATTTTCTTTTGAGTCCCCTGCTCTATGAGGAGAAGCAAGTGGCAGCACAGTCACTGCTCTGCAGTTAGACATTATCAAATCAGAACAGAATGGTTTCTTGCTCCTAAATACTTCTGCCATCTCCTCTTCAGTGGACAGCCATTGGTTCACAGACTATTTTCCATATTTTTCCATTCCAAACGTTTCAGCAAAGAAAGGGTTCATCTTGGAAAAGACTGCCTAAAATTTAGTTTGGGTTTTTAATTTAAAATGCACTCTCCTGCTCTACCTCAGTATTTATGACAAAACAAGCATAAAATGAAGCTTTTTTTTTTTTTTTTTCCCCTAAGAGGTGAACTCAACAAATGGTAAATCTTTCTTGCCCCACTGAAGAAATATGGCAATGGGAATTTAAGAGTGTCATGAGAGCCACTAGCTCTTGGCTCCAAGGATGACACAGAGTGTTCAGGGTAATGCCTGTCAGTCAAATGCATGGCATCTGCCCCCTGAGAGCAGGCCCAGCACAGCTCTTTGAATCCCTAATCCCTTCTCAAATCAATTTCTAGTCTCCTGCTTGTTCTGATTTAAAGTGGCAGCAGAAGCATCTCCCCCTGGGACCTTATCCCAGGCACCAGAAACCTGAGCTGAGGGCTCAGAGAGCACAGAAAGGTGGTGCTTTCCAGTGTGGGGGTGACAAAAGGTGTCACAGATGAGTCTGTGGCTGTGGGTGGCTGTTTGGGAAAACACATTTTGTGTCAAGTGTAGATGCCTGTGCTCAGATGAGTCGTGCCCTGTTGTTTTCTAATCAGTAATTTGGAAGAGTTGTTTGCGTGCAGGATAAACAACATTCAGCTCCCTGAATCACAGTCAAGGGAGACAAGAAAGGTTCAAAGGTTCTTTAAAGAATATTGGTCACTAGATGGGGAAAAATATGTTTCCCAGAGGAATGCTTCATTCAAATACTCCCAAAATGTCTAATTGACCTCGAGAGGAAGTAATAGTGGAGTTAATTAGGATTGTATTAAAACTTAAATCCTGACAGTTTCGCCTGTTGCTTCAACCGTCAAGACTTTTATGTTTGAATTTACTTCCAAAAGCCTGCAGGTGATAGTCTGCACTTTGTCACAGTTCACAGGGTAGGTAGAAACTCAAAGAGAACCGTGTCCTTGCAAGAATATTATTTTATCTGAAGTGTGACTAACAGGAAGGTCACATTCTACCCTTTTCCCTCCCCTCTCTCCCTTAAACACCTTATTTGCTAGAGCTACAGAGATTTAGAAAGAAAAATCAGGGCATCATATAATGATTCATAGCCAAGCAGAGCAGAAGCATTAATCATTCACATCTTTAACTCTAAAAGCACATAAACTTCCAAGGATGATCAGTCAACGCGACGCATTTATATTTTAGCTGGAAATCGGATTTGGAAATGGAACATCCTGAACTTCTGACCAGAGAACAAAGCGTATGAAACGCTGCAGAGCCATTTTCAAAGAGCCCAAATGCACGGCTTCCACTCCTGTAAAGGGGCAGCCTTTCATATAAGCAATCCTATTATTTGCAATTCAGTTCATGGTTCAAGAAAATATCAGGAAAGATGAGCCAGAGGAGCAGAACAGAGCCAAGCACGCTGGGTCTGCCCCTCTCTCTTAACAAGAGAAGTAAAAGAGGGATGCTGATGCTTGACAGAGGAGTTGAAAACTTGGAAAAGACCTTGTGTGGCTCATTCTCCTGCCTGGATAGACCTTGGAGATCTTTCTGATGATTCTCACATATGTTTCTAGTAGGTCTTCTGGAATTAGAGATGTTGAAAGTGAAGGCACTGAAAACACAGCAGAGACAAATATCCAGTGCAAGTAACGAGCAGAGGACAAGACACACTATATGATTTTTTTTAATGTGTAGTAGCAATTTATAAATGAGTTTCATCTGGGTTTCATTGTCTGCAGAGGATAGAGGAAGGTGCCAACACTACCAATGGGCACTGGAAATTCGGTGTGTCCCTTTTGACATTCTATCTCTCCCTTTGTATTCTTTACAAGAAAATGAAATGCCTTCATCTTCTCTTTTACAAAAAAACAATAATAATTTTAATCTGACTAAAGAAAAGCCTTGACCCATAACACAGGCTGATTTTCTGTGTAAATTAAAAACTATTGTAACTTATATTTTATATTTATGGATTTCCCAGCTATACAAAAGTCTGTAACTAGTACTAGGAGAGAGGGAAACAACAGGTGATAGCAAGACCCTGCCAACAACAACAACAAATTTAGTTAAAAAGAAAAGTTTAGATTCTCTTTATACAAGTAGCTTTCTGATTAAAAAAAACACTCACATTTTATAAAAATGCCATTTCCATTATTTAGCCTTAAACCCAAAAAAATATATTGAAAAAGCAAACTCTCTCTTTTCCTTCCTTCCCTTTCAGGTTTACTGTATCAATAAGTTAACATACGGTGAGTCATATTTGAACTCTAAGGCTGTTGTATCTATTTAGTTGTCACAACAGCAGCAGTATCTTCTGGGAACAAGGCAACAGGAAAAGAAATTTAGAGATAAGAGATGATTTATTATACTGTTGATGTGACTTTTGCATGAAATACCAGAAACTGAGCTGGGAACAATGAAATTTAAAACAAATTTGAAAAGGAGTAGCAGAGGAGTGCCTCAAAAGCCTTAGGAGTTTATTGCATTATTGAAAATTTTTGTTGGTGATCTCCAAGAAAAGATCTCCTGGGAGAATTAATACCCCATAAACTGGGGGCAGGGTGAAGTCTGCATGTTTCCTGAGCACTACCCACTAGTTAGAAATCTTGCTTTTTTTGCCTGCAGCTCTGCACAGTGACAAACACAGAGGGCAGCACCCCAGCCAAGCAGCATCATCTGTACTGCAGGGATGGGCCCCTCCCATCCACAGATGCTTTAGCCACGCTGGCATTATCTGTGGAAAGTCAGGATAACAAAAAGCCACTAACACAAGATAAGAACTGTTAGTGGGAAATCATTTGTTGAGGCTCAGAGCAGCCCTGTCCTGCTGGCGTGGCTGCTGGTGAGAGGTGATGCTGCTTTACATTCTAGATAATGCTACAATTCATCACTTCTCCTCCTGAGCTGCAGTTCATTTATCCTTGCGTGGTAACCTGTCATCTGGGCTCCTTTTTTATTTATAAGGAATAAAAAAATATGGTAAGGTGGTAAATATACCATCTTCTAGGGTGTCACTCCGAATACTTATTAATAGTACATGAGATGGTGGAATTATTTAAAGGAAAAGCAGAAATTTAGCATAACCTTTATCATAAAACTTGCTGGAAAAAAAGGTCAGGATGGTTGGTGCCTGTAATGGTCAGGAACCTCTGAGTAACAAAGGAATTTAGGACAAATTCTGCTATTTGAAGGTTGGAAAATAGCTGAAACAACAAAAAAATAATCTAGTTCTCATGGCATGTTATTACCAACAAACTCTTTTGTTAAAAGTAGGTTTAGTGGTACAACTGTGGGTCAGGCTAAGGATATGTGGAAGAAGAGTTACACACTCTTTTAAGCTCAGAGCCACAGACCAAACTGTAGGTCATTATTACTTTGCAGCACAGGACATTTTAAACATCTCTGACTATTCCAGGAATTCAAGTTTCTAAGATTTAGCCAATGACCTGCATAAGTGCCATTGGTAGTCATTAATTTGAATTAAAATTAACCCTGCTCAAACATTGGTGTAGCATGAGAGGATGGCAAAAAATGCCAGAAAGGATTCCATTTTTCAAACAACTAAATCAACACAAAGTGACATAAAAATTACTTCACCATTAGCATTTCATATGCCTGAGAGGTGCACATTAAAATATAAACTTCTGCATTTATATGGAAATCAAGATAGCCTCCAACTGAATGGGTTATTGCATTCTGCTTTAATATACTGACCCTTGGCTCCCTGCTCTTATGAGCTTTGTCCCAGATAAGCCTGCAGTGATGGAAGTCTGCTCTCGAGGCAGAAAACTCCTAAATATCTCCACTCAGGTCACAAGTGGTAAAAAGAAAGCCCCATAAATGTGCAAAGAGCAGATTTCCATCAGAGAGGAAGTGGCTGGGATACCTGTATGTGAGAGGAGGGATAGGAAAGTGCTCTGGGAATAATAATTACCCTGGGTGTGAAGGAGCCCTGCCAGGGGAGCCAGCAGCACAGTGATATTCCAGAATTCCCCTGGCATTCCAGAATTCCCCCCCAGGGAAGCAGGTCTGCAGGCAAGCAGCCAAAGGCTCAGGTTATCAGCCTCCCCTGTACAGCCACCTTTCTCCTGGGATTCAAAGTGAGAGTCCTTGTTGTGCCTGCCAAGAGAAATCTCCCTCTGATTGCTGAAAACTCAGATGAGCCACTTCAAAAGGAAAATAAGCGTTTGTTGTTCCCTCTCTAGTAAAAACATATCCTGGAAATTCAGATTTATTACAGACTCCCATATTTGTGCTCCAGCTCCTAATAATACCCACAGTGAACGGGCATTAACATAGAGAAAAGCACAGGCAAAGCAGACAGAAAACCTGAGCAGTTCACTCAGGAACAGTGCAATCAAGAGCTTCCTGCTGCCAGCAGGTATCTCTGGAGTGATTTGCCTGAATTCTTGCTTGGAATTCATCAGTGTGTGGTGCCCTAGAGAGTGCAGTTGCTAGGAGGGCTCAGTACCTGCTGGGGAGCACAACAGGGGTGAGGAGGAGAGGGAGCTCAGCCCTTCCCCAGCTCAGCTGGCACAGGCAGAGGCAACATAAGCCAGGAGGAGAGCACAAGGAGCTGTTGAACCCAAACTGCCTGAAAAACCTGCTCCTTTAGCCTCCCTCTGGAGCAACACAGGTAGTATCTTTAGTGAGTCTTAATGAGACTTAAAAGTCTCATTATCTTTTTAGTTCCTCATTATTTAAGCTTCTTATTGTGATCCTGATTACTGCTATGATGTGTTAACCCACACCTTTTCCTGATCCAGCCATGAAACAGAACCCATCTCATGGGGATGTCCTCTCTGAGGAATAACTGCACCCACACAGGGAACAATTCCTGAGCTCAAATACATTTAGAGGGAAGTCTCCAATGCAGGGAACCTGCTCTAGCATGTGGGAATATGTTTGACTTTTCATATGCAGAAATCCTATCGACTGTAGAGTTAAGCAGTTTTTGAATATTATAGATTATGGAGCCCTCACTGCACAGTTACAAATAAAGGATCTTCAGCACAAATCTTAGAAATTTTTTTTCCTAAATCAGTTTACAAAAGGAGACAATGCTGTGTATGGCCCATAGGCAAGGATTTTCTCAGCTTTAGCAAGAGTTACTGAAAATCTCCCTTTATCTACAGTAGCTGTTCCCTCTCCCCCAGCCCTGTGTACCTGCCTAAGTCAGAGGAGAGTGCCAGCAGCACGCTGCTGGTGCACTGAAATTTGCTTTTATTTCTGACCGTTCAAATTGCATCTGCAGGAAGCAGCTGGACAAAAATAACTCGAGGTGTATGATGCACTTGGAAATGAACTGGCATGTTGATTAGTAAATCCTGCAGCCTGTGCCAACCGGGTTTTAATTATTATTTTATTTTAAATAACATCCACAGTATTAATGAACTAAGTAGTGATTTCTCCCATTGTTAACCTCCTCCTTGCAGCTACACAACACCATGAATGCAGCTGCAGTTTATGGGGTGTCCATACACATATCCCATCATGCAGCTGCAGTTTATGGGGTGTCCATACATATCCCATCATGCAGCTGCAGTTTATGGGGTGTCCATACACACATCCCATCATGCAGCTGCAGTTTATGGGGTGTCCATACATATCCCATCATGCAGCTGCAGTGTATAGGGTGTCCATAAACACATATCCCATCATGCAGCTGCAGTGTATGGGGTGTCCATACACATCCCATCATGCAGCTGCAGTGGGATGTTTAATGATTGTTCACCCACCCCACAGGACTGGTTCAAGCTGGTGAAATTTAGGGTTTTTTATTGTATGTCCCTCCTATCCTGTTCCCTCAGCCCTAAAAAAGGTTGAGTACTAAAGGGAAATGTGCTTCTAAGAGTTTTTATTATTTTTTTTTTTTGCCTGAACAACATAATATAATTAAACCAGTAAATTATTATAGAAGCACATACCTGATTATAAAGCTGTTACGGGACAGTGAAATTAAATAGCCTTTGGATCTTCTTTACAAGTTACCTGCAGGAAAATCAGCAGGGAATTAGCAACGACTGATACTTGGCCTTTGCTTGGCTTTCCAGGGCAGGTTTTGAGTGCCTGGCAGTACGAGGGGTGAGTGCCTTCTTATCTAGGCTGCATTGGAGCCATATCAATTTTTAATTAGTTGATGTAAAAACCCAGTTTCCTGTGAGGTTGTTATCTTGGCTTGAAAGTGAATCAACAGAAACTACATTTTAATATAGCCTGCTATGGAAGACCTGACAGTTTGCACTGCTGTAATTAGAAGCTTCTAGGGCTTCTCACCCTCTTGAAAGAGCAATTCCTTTCAGGAGGAACACATTCTTCTGTGCAAAGCTCATATAGGCTCCAGAGTAGTGTTCTTT
The DNA here is from genome assembly GCF_965231275.1 of Zosterops lateralis. Classification (NCBI taxonomy): domain Eukaryota; kingdom Metazoa; phylum Chordata; class Aves; order Passeriformes; family Zosteropidae; genus Zosterops; species Zosterops lateralis. The sequence continues at coordinate 2,727,584 of NC_139768.1, forward strand.
CAAAGCCTGAAAATTAATCAGGAAAGGTGGTTTTAAGCACATGGCTGCACTACCTAGGAAATATATTAAGGCACTCAACTTTAGGTATTAACAGTCCTCATCATATTTATGGTGTTACTGGCCTGTGAGGAGATGGAAATCTACACACTGTGAATTTGTTTTTCTTATGAAATAATCTTTTGAAATCTTGGATTGTGAAGAATGCTGCTCCACGGGCACCTGGATGTTATTTAATACAGGCACAGCATCCTCTGTACACTTTTAAAGAGATTCTACACTTGGAAAAAAAAAAAAAAAAATCTCAGGAGAGGGGAGTCCTCATCTGTGATCAAAATTGTGAATGTCTGCACTGTGGGCAGGACAAACTGACAAATGCTCACTTGTATATACCAAAACCACATTAGCCAATATTTCTGCATGAGAGGGAGTCAGAGGCCCCGAATTTATAGCCAGGCATTAAATATAGAGAAGAGATTCCTTTCTCACCTGAAGCTATCTCTGACTGATTTACACCCTGAAGTATGAGCAATAGATTCTGCCTCATACCCTGTCATGTATCCTCTTCACTTTTATCGCTGAACTGGCACCACAAGACACAAGGCGGAAGTTTTGCCTGGTGGAGGGGGAGAAGCCATCCTGCTGCAGCTTTGAGCCTCAGCAAATCACACTTGAATTTTGGAGAAGAAAAGAATTTGATGCTTGTGCAAGATTATGCTTGTGGACATTTAGATTACCCCATTCCCCTCAAAGAAAAGGAATATACCTCAAAAACCACTGAATACAGCATCAGGTTTATAGCTGCTCTGGTGGAGATTAATTCAGTATTAAGTCATGGCTGGAGAAATCCTCTGCTTATTGTTCTGGTTCTGGAGGGAGCATCTTGCACTGTGGGGCTTCATCCTCTTCCTCTGCAGATTCTCAGCCCTGATCAGATCCCCCTGGATTCTACACTGGGGAGCACAGGAGAGCTGGGAAAGGGGACAACAGCATCCTGACTTGTTATTTCCACTGGGAAAACTTCCCAGCCCTTGCAGCAAACATGACATGGCTCCCCTGAAATAATGTGCACAGCATTTCTCTGGCACAGCAGTGATGAAGACATCCTGACTGCAGCTGTATGACACTCATTGCATCCCTGCTTTCCTGCAAACACAACCCACCTTCTCTGCTCCCTCCTTGCCTGAAGAATTGGCTCATCATTAGAAATGGAGACCTACTGAGAGAACAGCTGAAAGCAATTCAGAGTTCTTTGTGCTTTGAATTCAGTGGGTCATTTCTCTTACAGTCAAATATGATGACATTTAATATTCACGCGATTATGCAGTGAATGTTTTCATTGTGGGCATGGAGTAGTTAAAAATGGGGAAAAAAAAATCAATTTAATCTCTTTCCTCCCTCCTTTAAATGTGTTTAAAATCACACTCAGTTTGTCTGCTGGGAGTCAGTGTTGTGGTGAGTTAGAGATAAGAATAGATTAATATATGGAGTGGACACCAAAATTTGATCTGTGACTCCAAATGAAGAGAAAGGATCCCTTCAGCATGGAATACACACGTCATGAAAAAAATAAAAGTAGCAAATAATAGGCATTTCTTGATAGTACCCTGGTCTTACCCAGAATATAAAATGAAATTAGTCTTCAGACACTTGGGAAGAAATACATTTGCTTTTCCAAATGCATTCAAAATATTTTTGACATGCTTTTAAACCTGAATGTCTGTTAATACAAATGTGATGTTTCTTTCAGTTTAACAATATCAAGACACTTTCCTTGTACTTAGGCAACACTGTCTTAAGCAAGAGCTGTTGAAAAAAATATGATAAACAAGAGTATCAAGGAGAATTACCTAGAAAATAAAGTTTATTATTTATGTTTCAGAGGTTTTCAGTGTGACAGACTGCTTTATTTCACTTTTCTGCCTTTCTTTTCAAGTGATGAAGAGAAAAGAAACAAAATAAATAAATATAATGCAGCTGCCAAAGACTTCTTAAAACAATAAAACTGCTGGAGCATTCTCATTTTTAGACAGCATATACCACAGCTGGAAAATTCATAAATAAAAGAAACATGTAAAGAAATTCAACAAATATCTTCGATTTCAAAGTGTGCTCTGAAGCCTGATTTCTGCAAACATAGCTTTGATATCTTTGCAGTTGTAGTCATCTCTGATAATTGTATTTGACAGAAATTCCTTTAGAAGTCAAAATGAACCTATTACTAAGCATGTTTTTCTACAAGAGGGAAAAAAAAAAAACCAACCAGCTTTTACTTAACTATTAATTTTTCCTGCATATTTTCACTGAAGTGCCTCTTTCTCTCTCTACATTTGCCTGTTCTTTGTTGTGCCATTTGGTCCCTGCCTGTTGCAGAAGGGAGGATTCTGCGTTTCCACTGGAGTCACTCCAGATTTCAGTGCTCAGAGAACAAACACTACACACACCTCAAGTTTGAAATGCTGCTTTTGGCATTATCTACACAACCTGGAGCTCTTGTCCCAGGGGAATCCTTACAGATAACTCAGGGGAATCCTTACAGATAATTGTCAGTGCAAGGGACACCCTGAGCTTATTTTTGTTTAGGCTCCATCTTCTCTGCCTTAAAAACCTGGGGGTTGTACATTCATTATTATCTAGAAGAGGTTGCAGACACCCATCATTAAAGATTTATTCTAGAAAAGCTTCAAAGGGAAGGAAAACTTCCCTGGCTTTTCTTTTCCCTGCCTGTACCAATGGAATTTGAGAGAGGTTAGTTTATTCTGCTTCTGGATGCTCTGCCTACCATTTCTTTGATTCTCTGCAACAAATTTGCAGTCATAAAAAAATCTTTGAAATCGGCCTCCAGCCAGAATCTGCCAAGGTTTCCCCCAGGTGACTTTTCCTCTCCATTTAGTTGATATATACCAAACAACACTGCAAATGCACACAAACACACACACAGTAAAAAACCACAAACAAACAAACTCCAAACAAAAAAAAAAACCAAGCCAAAAAATCCAAACCAAAGCAACAACAACAACAAAACAACCAAACTCATCCTGCATTTTTTATCACCATCATGTTTAAATGACAACACTGATTTTCAAAGTGTGAAATCAAATGGGATTTTTTCCCCTTTTAAAATTAATGCTTTACCATATTTGTATATAAACCACAAATCAGAAAAGATACTATCCATTTTTCCTGGGCTTTTCTGCAAAGTAGTGCTACCAAATCAGAGTTAAATTTTTGTTAGCAACCATTGAAAGTACATGCATGAACAGCAATTTAAGCATGAATTGTAAGTATGAATTGCAAATCAGCCATAAACAGGAAAATTTGAAAGGGAAATAGAATGCAGTAAGATTTAATTAAGAGCAAATTAAAGCATTGCCACCACTTTTAATACGACTCTTTGCTACCACTTTCTACAGAAAAACAACTCAACTGCCAAACTGCTGAAATAATCCAACTGCTGAATAAATCCAATATTGAGGAGACATATAGAGGCAGATTTTAGTGTGTTTTAACTTTTCTGTGCATGTTCTTTACTTTTTTTTCTCTCCTGTTCCTCGCCTCTATATCCTGATTTTACTTTCCCTGCTAAGATTCTCTCGTGCAATTTTTCCCAGCAGGGACTAAGTGCAATCCTGGGGCTGGAGAGTTTCCCAGGAGGAGTGGTGGGGGCAGGAGGAACTTGTGCTGTGAAAATTGATGCTGTAGATCTTCAGGAGTTCCAGCAATCCCAGCAGTCTTTCTCTGCAGCCTGAGATCTAACCTGTACACATTCCTGAGCTGCAGTATTTCACTTACAGTCCTAGGAAAAAACAAACCCCAATCTAAGTTTCTACTTAGGAAAGCTTTCTCTTCTTGGGAAAAGGAACATTTTCACTAGGCTTTGGCCACTGTCCTGGGTTGCAGTGTAGGATGTGCACACAGTATTTATTCTCTCCCCGTCTCCATGAGCTGTTGGAACCAGGTGGGGCAGTGTTTTCCCAGGCCCCTCCTTTGGGCTCTTCTGCTCATGGCCCATCAATGCCTTGCCCAGGACTCACAGGGAACTCCCTCCAGGAGCTCTCTCTGTTTAATGGGCCATCAAGGAGCCACTGCACGACTCCTCATCCCATTGGGAGATGCTCCCAATGCCCAGGGGGAGGAGCCAAGCATTCCCACCTGGAGAGAATCTGGGATTTGGGACAGGACAAGCAGCCCTGAGCCACTGGATTCCCAGAGGAGCAGAGCTCCCAGACCTTTCTGTGGGATCACTGCTTCAGGAAGAGCCCCTCACCTGGACTGCTCCCACCACCCTGCTCAGGGTGTGTTCTGACTCTGTCAGTGATCCTTTGTGTTATTGCATTTATTTTATTTTATTTTTACCTTTTTCCCTTTCTTCTTATTAAATTGTATTTCTGACTTGGAGCCTCTCACTCGTTTTGCTTTCAAACCACGACAGCCACTGAAAACGTTTAGAGGAAATTAGTGAGTGTCTATACAACCCCACTGTGGACTAACATGATGCTAAAAACACACCTGACCAAAACCTCATCCTTGGGGCTTCAACATGCACAGGCTTTGAAAAATTCAATCGAGTCTTTGAGGTTCCATTCCCTGGCTGCAGGTGGTGAGTTGTCAAATCCTGATTGAACAATTCAATAGCACCACAGCAAATTTTCTATTAACTACTGAAAGGTAGACTTTGGACAGAAAACCATTCAGACAAGTAACCTAAAGTCCATCCTGGTTTTCAGAAGCATTCAGACTTTCCTTTGATTGCTAACTGGAAAGGTAGGATTATTCTTCAGCAGTGTGACTCAGTGATTTCCTACTGAATGAAGCAGAGGAGGCAATAATTCATATCCCTTCTAGTCATGGTCCTGATAGGAACAGCAGGTCCTCCCCAGCTTCCATCTCCATAGGGACGTATATACAGCATCCATACAGGAATATCTCCAGTGTGCAACATCACTGGTGAGCCATGAGAATGCTAAGAAAACACACAAGTTGATTCTTTTTTTATTTTTCCTTTCAATTTTCCCTAAAGCTGCTCTAGTGAAAAGAATTTTAATACCACTATGACATTTTTAAGATATCCCAAGACACAAATTTGTTCCTTGGACATTCATTCTGCCACACATTTAATTATGAAAATCTATGGAAGAGGCTGCTCAGGCTTCTGTTCAGTCAATAATTGTATTTAAACACGTAAAATGTCTAATAAATCAATCACCTTGAACGGCTGAAGAGCAGTAGCCACACTAAAAATTAATTTTAAAGACTTTTTTTTCCCCCCTAACTGGAACTCTCACAGAGGACATTCAAAGTATGAATTCCAAGAACATTAATTTCGGATAATTTTTGTTGGGTATCCATGGAAATATGCCTTTAAAATACACACGTAGTACCATTGTAGTTTAGTGCATCTGTTCTTTGAAGTCCAAAACCCCCATGCTTTAAATCATTCTGTCCAAAAACCAAGTGCTGTGTTGCCCACAACGCTGCCTGGAGTTTGTGTGCTGTTTCACCAGGTTGGAAGAGTAAAAATACTCTTATTCTTTCAGCAGGTTGACAAGAGAGCACATCCATGAACTTCCTGAAATTCTGTTTGTGGGAGGGTAATACATGGCTACTCTATTAACAGGCTGAGACACATCATCTGTGTCTGGTACAACAATTGGTTATGATTCTTTCTTCAGCTTTTTACACTGGTGCTTAAACTCACTGGGCTGGTGTCGTGTAGAACATGCCAGGGAATAGCACATCCCTCTCCATCTGCTCATTTTGACCACAAAATTAGATCACTTAAAGCAGCAGTAATAAAGAAATCTAGAAGGAAGAATGTTAGGACAATATGAATACAGCAGAGAAGTTCAGCAATTTTCATTGCAGCAACAAGTGACTTCATTCTTTAGGTACAGACACTGCAGCTTAACCAAAGCTCTCCCTTTGCTCAAAAAGCCGTTTGCTCAGAAACCCAAAAAGCTGTACCTCAGAAATCTGGCTGACCTGCCCTGTACTCGTCCTTCTCAATCTTGCCCACTGCTGCTAATTTGGTGACTTCACTGCTGCAGAAATAATTGAAAGAGGATTAGGAGCTACTCCTGCTCTCTGGGAAACTCCCTCCACATCACTCCATTAGCAGACACTGGTTCCCATGCACCAGGTCCAGCTCCTGGCTGAACAGAACCGTGTGGCTGGTGGCAGAGCCCTCATCACCAGAGCTGGGAGCTGCCCTCAAGGCACACACAGGGTTATTTACCGCTGACAATGATGCCTTAAGTTTTAGTTTTCATGTTTGCAGACTCTGTGCTGCCCAGGGATGGAGTTCTGAGCCTCGTATTAAGTGTCACTCAGGTCTCTTCACAGAGTAGGGAGACAAAACAAATCCTTTTCCTGCGGAGAACCAAGGACACTTTTCAGGCCCAAAAGCACAAACAACAGTGAACAAGTAGGATGAGACTTCACAGCCTGAAGCTATAACTGGACAATTAAACCCCAATATGCAAATGGACCAAAACTTATAAAAGTGTAAGACCTCATGACCACGAGGCCATTTTTTTGTGACTATTCTTGGTCCACCCAGGATGCAGCTTTGGTTGGGCTCCTGTCCTGCCCAGGGTGGATCCTGAAGGCCTTTCAATAAATACCTACTTTATTCTCCAGTCTCTGTTTCAGGTAACAACAAAGCACCAGGACCCATCCAATGTGCTCCACTGCTGCTTTTGGTACTCCTGCACTCTGCTGCCACAGTTATTTGCTACGTCTGGAAGGTTTGATTGTCCTCCTGCATGGGAAGAGAAGGCTGGACTGCTCATTTCAGGACACAGAGGCAGCCACCAGGCTGTGCCAGACCTGGCTGCCATCCCCAGGCAGCCCATCCTCTGCAGCTCGTCCCTTCTCTTTCCAGAAAGTCACAGGTGCTGCTGCTCCACCAATTGCCAAGTGCACAGACACTCCAAAACACTCTCTCAAAACAATGGTGTTGAATGCTCCTGCTAAGCCACATGGATAGCAGCACCCCAGTGGAAGGAGGGGCACCTCTTAAAGTCTCCCCTGCAGGGTCTGAAACAAAGGTAAGCAAGAGAGACAGACTGTCAGTAATGAGGAGCAATAGAAATGAAATTCCAGCGTGCGGTTTTGAAACAGCAGCCACAGCAGGGACACTCCTTTGATGCTAAAGCATATCAGCCCAAAGAATAAAACAGAAACTTGATTCAGTCTCGTTACAATGTGCATTTTGGGTTTTCTAAAGTTCTGTATGATTTTTGTTATTGAGTTTCTGTAATGGTTTATCCATACCCACACCCCTTTCCTTAATCCCTGTCATACTTCTCAATAGGCCTCTCCCTCTGCCTTGTATGTCTCCTCAATTGCCTCTCCTAGTCTAGTGTATCTCGTCAATAGACACACCCTGGTACTTGAGTACCTTGGCAAAGCCAGATGGTTCAGCCAAGGTTTCAGGTATCCCCACACTCCTTTTGTCCCAAAATGGCCATGTCAATGCCCCCTGCACTTAAGTCACTCCCCCTCATTTCCATCAGTAACACCCCTGTACTTAAGGGCAGGGGAGAGCCAAAATCCTGACTCTCACTCTCACCAGGGTCTTCAACACCTTCCTAATTACCACCAAGTGTGAATCCACTCCTTTTCCTCCAAGCAAGGTCATCTCTCTGTCTGAAATCTGGACCCAAAGGAATAACTCATTTATATGGTATCTGAAGAGCAGAGCTGGCCAGGGAAATAAGCTCAAAAGAACCATTCAGTCTCTCCTCCACATGTGGGCAATAAGGAGCCTGACTCAAAGGGAGCTCTGCTGCAGCAGCTGCTGGGACAGCAGGGCCAGGACAGGAGCCAGGGACACTCCTCAGCCCCAAAGGGTGTGCAGCCTTCACCAGCCCTGCTCACCCAGGAGGGGAGAGGAGTGGGGAGACAACACAACTCTCTGTTCACCAAAGAGGAACCTGAAGCCTGATGAAATCCCCTCTGCTAACTCCAAAATATCATCTCTATGTACCCTGTGATAGCAGAGAATACAGCTTTGATTTGGACGAGCTCTTCTCAATGCAACAAAATACTTCAACAGCTGGCAAGGCACTTGTGTGAATCTGAAGAACCCAATACTCTGGGAAATATCCCACTAATAATGAAAACAAGTACTCAAGACCTCAGCAACCAATACACATGGCACCAAAGAGCCAGAAAAGCCCTGGAAGGTTTGCTACTGGAAAGATGCCACCAGAGCTGGGGAAATGCCTTTCACAGAAAGATGATCAGGACTGACACAAGGAAAGGGTTCCTCCTACCCCACAAAGGAAAGAGATTATGGCTGTTAATGCATGCCTTGGTCTCAGGTGGTCTCCCACATCTTTCAAGATGATAAGAACATGATTTTCAATACAAGAAATAAAGTAGGGAGGTCATTTCTTGTCCTGCTGTCCAAGAACCCTTCTAACCCCTTTATCTTTGCTTTTCCCACATTCACTAAATCCTCAATTCCACATCACTTTCAGTCCTGTCATTAGGTTCAGTTTTTAAGACAAAAATAAATAAATATTATCTTTAGTTTCAAAGTATTGTTGTTCCATACATTGTGAAACTAAATTAAAATTCTGTGTCCCTCCACAGTGTTTTGTGTATTGCTGAGGGCCCTCCTTGTTACTGGTGGCTGCTGCTTCTTTGGGGCTGCTGGGGCTGGGAATGATTGCCTTTCCCCCAGTGGTTATTGCAAAAGTGACAAAAAATATCCTTGGCTTCCTTTCCCCATTCTCCACCTGAATACAGATGAGGTGCATCACTAGTCTTAGTCAAAAATCACCACACTTGCATTAAAAGTCTCCAGGTCTCACCCACGTTCCACTGAGAGCTGCTCAATTTTTCCCCCCATGTGCAGGGAAGTATTTTGGAAAAAATGTTTATTTAGGTTTTGCTATAATAATGTCAGGCCAAATGCTAACCCCCATCAAGAATCCAAGGCAAAACCTAAATTGTTTGAGTAATTAGATGTTAATTCCTTCAAGACTGATAAAACTGCTGGTACCTGTGTCTTTGATCAAGTTCCCAATTCTTTGCTAGCATTGTGAAGTTAAAAATAAGACTTGGGGGGTGGGGGGGAAGAAGAAAATAATCTGAAAACTAGAGCAAGAGGGCTCCTTTTCTAACCAGGCATCATTTATCTTCAGTTTGACAGAAAGCATCCCCACCCAAAGTCTCTGGCTGGCTGGATTCATCACCTCTACAGGTAACTTCCTATATTTGGTTATTTCCTATTTCTGGTTATTTTATTTGCTTTTCAGACTCATTTTTATGCTCCTGAAGCCTTCTTAAGACCTCACTGCTTGTATCTTAAATGGCCTATTCTAAAGTACTTAAGAGAAAAATTCCATTTTTCCCCTGTTTACCTCCCCCAAATACCCCAGGGGTGTGCTACACATGAATCATGTTTCTTTTTATCTTCTTCTTCCAGACAGAGAAGTTTACACATCAGCTTCCAAATTGACTCTCATTTTTTGTAATCTTGCCCAATATTGCCTTTTTTTTCAGAGCACAAATCAACCACCTGTCCACTCCATCGTGCATTGCTTTGGGATTTTGCATTGTCTAAATGCATTTTTTATTTTCCTTCAGAAACCTCAAATCCTTTCTTTTCGATTTTTATTTTTAAAACTGCATCTAAATAGTTTCTCAGGTTTTATAATCATGAATAAACTAATCACCAGCCAGCAGACTTCTGCACTCTCTGCTTTTATCAACAAGTTTCATGCAAATACTTACGTCTTTGTAATACAAAATAGTAATTATTTTGAATTACACAGAAAGTTTAATCTAGAGGAAAAAAATCCACATCCTCTCCAGCAAAATACAGCAAAAGCACCAGGGCAGATCATGCAGAGGTGGTGTCAGGGACCTCTGACACCTTCCTAATGAGCAGCTCCAGCATTAGTAGAAAGACCACATCCAGCTCTTGCTAATCAGTTGCTAAAGTAATGATGGTTTCAATCACCCTGATGAAGTTGATGACAATGATTAAGCTGGCTACTTAAAATGTCTTCTTGATTAAAGTGATATTTAATCCATAAATCATGAATTTCACTCCTGCATCACTTTGTGATGCATCTTTCATGACACTCAGATGAGAGGTTTTCCTCTCTGCTGACAAACCCCTTGGAGTTCTCCCCATTTAATTTCACAGGAATGGATTGAAGGGGGCTTTGCCCACCTAAGAAATCAGGTGTGAGACAATGAGCAAGTATTGAGCTACTTGCACACAACAGCATCTGAATATGGAGCAGCTTCACAGGTTTTGTTCTCCAAGCCCTTGGCACATGGATATCCCAAAATACGTCTTCATCTTAAGTGATACCTACCCTTTCCCCAGGCCTTGCCTTCCTTCAATTCCTCTGCTGCCCACTGCCAGGGCTCCCAAATGCCTCTTCTTTGCATCTCTAAGTAGTAAATCTTACTGTAACAATAACAAAGATACAACCACAAAGAGGGCAAACCCAGGATTTTGTGAGTGGTTGCTCTTTTGCTGCCTGCCCAACTCTAATTTAATCTCTCACTGTACTCAAGGAGAAAAAGTAAAGAGAAACAAGCTCTTGGACTTAACATTAAAAGAAATCCAGGACCTACAGACTATTTTTAAGCAACATTAAATTGGTCTTAAACACTTTTTTGGGGGGGAGCACCTGAAACAAATTGGTTTTCACCATCATCTTTGCTTCAGCTGTGCTGGAGCAGAGGCTTTTTTTTTTTTTTTTGCAAGTAAGCAAGCACTTCAATGTGACCTGCTTGGGGAAATCTTGGCAAAAATTATATTTACAGAAAGACTTATTCTTATTTTGCATAGTACCAATAATATTCCTATGAGCCTTCAGCTAGTAAATAACTGCAGAGCTTCCCATGAGCAATAGGCATAACTTTAACTGTAGCTTGAGATGTACCTGTAAATGTTTTTAATGTGGATCTATGAAAGGTATGAATTAAAAATATTTAAGGGATTTAAGGAAAAATTTTGGTTTGCAGATGACTGCCTAAGTAAAGTGGTTTCAGGGATTAGGATACATGAGATCATCACAAGGCATTCCTGATGCTCTGTGATACCTGCTGCACTCATAGGTGATGTGTCTTGGGCAAAGGGCAGACCACAAGAACGTGAAATTTTAAATAAGCATCAAACATGACACTTAACAGGAATTTCATGAGCTTCTCTCATCATTCTTATTTGCTATATTTGAAGTTGAACCCTTGAAAGTTCAGAGGTCCTTGGCATGTTGGATGTTTGTTTTATGGGATGGTTGGTCAGTAGACAGTGCCTATCATAGCATAAACCATGCCCCACATTTTTGCATTCTGGAAAGGAGCAAACAAAAGTCTTACCCTTGTGTTTAGGAGAAATCTAAGGAGATTTTCTCTTACCAAGCATGAGGATTTTCAAAACAATCAACCATAGCTGTAAATGGTATAAGTACCTTAATCCCTGCTCAGTCTGATAAACCAAGTTACTACACCATAGAATAAATAAAATACCTACTCCAGAAAATATTCAGCACAAACCAAAGGGAGAAAACCAAACCCAAATACCTTTAAAAAGTCACATTTTAGGAAAAAGCCTCCTACCACAACCATACCTCCAGAGCTGCCTCCTCCCAGCAAGACAGGACCCTGTTGGTGCAGGCACACCAGGAGAAGAAACCTCAAACCTGGGGAGACAAAGGGTGTCCTCAGTGGTTACAGCTGTGACTGCAAACCAGGTGAACAGCTCAACACAGGTGTGGGCTGCCCCTGGGTGGGATTATACAACCACCCAAATCTGCCCAAGCCAAAGGGAAAAACCTCCTTCTTAACCCAGGGGACTTCAGCATCAAACTCACCCAAGTGCTTGTGTCCCAAGGGTGCCTGAAAGAGCAGCTTTGAAAGTAAAATACTTTTTTTTTTTTTTTTTTTTGCTGTTTTGTAACATCAGTGTGTTCAAAAGCACTTGGACTAACACTGCTCAAGTGAGGCAGATTGCAAGCAAAAATCATGCACAAGCAGAAGCCAAGTAGCAGATCCAGAGAGCTATTCTGAACCATAAAGAAAAATTAAAAGGAAAAGCCAACAAAAAAAGCCCAAGTGCAGCAGGAGGGTGGGGAACTGCAAGACAGCACCCAGGGGTGATGAGGGAGCACCCACAGCCCTGCACCCTCCTTTTCTTGTGGGGTTCAGGGTGCTCAGCACACCGTGGGTAGAGCTGGTGGTTCAGGGACCCACACAGACTCAGGACATTGCTGAGGAGTCCCTGGCATCACCAGAGCCACATTTTGGATGCAGTCAAGCAGAAAGCCTCCTTGGGGTTTGGATGATGAATAAGCTCATCATGGAATGGTTCAGCACAAACCTCTGGGGATGTGCTCCAACACATGGCCCTGGGCACAAGGGGGAGGGAGGGACATCCATGCAAAGTAGGAGGGGCACTTTATCCTGGCTGGTTGTGGGTGTGTGACACTGAAATTCTGCCCAGTCCCCTTCCTTGGCTGCTGCTGTGACACCTCCACTGTGTTCAGGTGAGAAGCCAATTTGCAAAGAATCTGTGGTGGGTTTTTTTTTTTTTTTTTTTGTTTTCTTTTGGTTGGGGCTCCAGAATGAAAGATGTTGCCATCTCTCCATCTCTGCCTCTCTTCTGGGCCGATCCTCCTGTTATTTGGGCTGGTCCAGCCTTTCTGCCTGGTTGATTTAGCCCAAAGCTGACAGGGTTTCAGGCAAGGCTGGAAGGACTGACTTCAGCAGCAGAAGGCTTGTGTTTTCCAGGTGGGAGCCTACTCTGTGTGCTGAGATGTCAGAGGTGCCTGTCCCTTGTTGTCTCCAAGGCCAACCCCTGCTGATCTTCCCACCAGTGAGGCTGAATGGAGAGAGCCAATGTCTTCACATGGGTCAGTCTCAACTCTCTCTGTGGCTCTGAGAACAAATGAAACCTCTGCTTTGAGTGAGAGGTGGCTGGAGACAGCAGGAACACACCGCTTGAGCAGGGGAAAAGGACTGAATTCAGGAATGTCGTAAAACCCATTTGTGGCACAAAATAGGAAAATGACACTGCTCAGCTTCACTTACACAAATGGTAAACCAGCCTGGGTGTGGGGAATACAAAAACGAGTCAAAAAACAGATTGATTCTGAAATAAGTTCTTTTTTTTTTTTTTTTATCCTTTAGAACCATGGACAGGAATGTACAGCTCCACAAAAATGGAGGCCAAACATATCGAACCAAAACATTTCCTGGGATTCTGCGTGACAGTTTTTTCTAAGGATATTTCCTTTCAACCACACTCGGTCTAAAAGCGGCTTCCATTTGCAGTTCAAAGTAATCGTGGTACACATTGCACACTCCTTGAAACACAATCTTTGTCATAGGCACTATGATTATTTTTCTTCTCTTTTTTTTTATTTGTTTTTTACTGGTGAAAAAATAAACACAGGTGGAAATGAACACCTTTTTTTCCCCCCTACTTCAATGTGTTCAGACTATGTGATTAAGTGGATATTTTCTCCAGCTATTTGGATGAATAAAGTTGAAGTTGGAGCATTCGTTTCTGTGATCTGAAAGAAAGTTTGTAGCTTTACATATATATATATACTCAGAAGTCCCAAATCCAACTCAAGTGTTTATCAGTGATTTTATTGACAACAAAATCCATTTTGTTGAAATCAAATAGTTGTCTTATTTCAGTGAATGGTTCAAGACTTTCGGCTGCAAAAAAGTTTTCACAAGACTTGTCCTTTGCATTGAGAACACTGACTTTATGCACATTAGGTGCTGTTTCAGGCATATCTACAGATCAGTTGTAAGGTAAACATAATTTTATATGATATAGAAAAGATCTAGTGACCGATAAAGGAAAGCATGAACAACAGGAGTTCATCTATTTAAATCAAGCCAGATTGACTCTACTTTCTAAGTGCTGAGCAAAAAATCTGAAATACTGGATTTGTGACCATTAAGATTAGCACTGGGAACCAATCATTCCACTTTTATTTCTAGACATCCTAATGTCTCTGTTGACTAAATAGGGAGGACTGAAAAACTATTTAACCAGTAAATCAGGCACATGAATTTGCAAAGGCAACTCTTCCCTTGCAGTTATTCCAACTATCCCAGCTGGATATTCACAGTGAACAAACCACGTTTCCATCGCCTCTGTTCCATTTTTTAAGTGCTTTTAGTGTAGGGATTTGCTCCAGGCAAATCAGCAGCCAGTGAACAAGGAGTGCAGGGCTCTGCCTGGTCTTCTCTCAGCTAATTAAAGAAGACAAGGCAATGTGCTGGTGCCCAGATCCTGCCCACAAGGATGGAAAGTTGCCCATGAGCTACAGCACCTTCCCAGAGCACAGCCGTTCCCACAGTGATGAGTTCTCTTTGCTCTCTGAAGCCACCTAGAGACAGCTTTAAATTAAGGGAAATGCAAAGCTACTCCACTACTTACCAGAGGAATCAAAATGCAAATCACAACTTTGTTGCCAATTAGTATGAGTTTTGACGGGAGCCTTATTTAAAAGGACTGTGATTTCCAGGGTGTTTTTCCAAGTTGCCCAAACCTTGGGAGAGTTTTTCATTTTTAGCATCAGAGGCCTCTCCTACTGTAAACCCCATTCCCCGCCTGAAGAATGATCTGAGCTGATGGGATGATTCCTCACCACCCAGAGCACAAACTTAAAGCAGTTTATATATGTCACAGCCTGCAAATAAATGTGACCAAACCATACAGAGTCATTTTAGCATCACCTGTGCAAATACTAATGGAATCTAAGAAGGTTTTTGGTAATTAGCCCTTACTTATGCCCCTGTCCCTTCTGGACAGAGGACAGAGTACATCTCTTGCCTTAGCTTTGCTTAACATTTTAGACGTTTTGAGGAATAAGGGCTTTTGGAAAAAAAGAAGGTTTCTTGGGAAGAAGGACAGCTTGGTGTAAGAAAACACATGGACACCCCCTGTTCAGAATAACCCTGCTCCCCACAGGCAGCTCAGAAATTTAGAGCTGTGTGTCCTGACCTGCTTTGGAAAAAACACACCATTGTTATCTGAAGTGAAAATGCAGACAAGCTGAATTTGCCTTCATGCTTCTCTATATAACATCCAGAGAAGCAGCATGGAAATTACATATAAGAGATAACTTTGTTAAATAAAATTGATAATGTGAATGATCAGCCTGATCATGCCAAGATCTGGATGCACACAATTGTGCAGAACAAGCATGGAGAGTTTTTCTTGTACTCTTTGTTCCCTGTGAGGATGGGGAGGCACAGGCTGCCCCACCCCTGGAAGTTTTCAAGTTCAGGTTGGATGGAGTTGGAATAACCTGATCTGTTGTGAAGTGTCCCTGCCCATAGCAAGGGGGATGGAAATAGATTTTCTTTCAAGGTCTCTTCCAAACCAAACTATTCTGTGCTACATACAGGATTTTGGACTGCAAGAGCCATCTCTGGTCTGTAGAATTGAAGTCAGAAGTGTATCTGAGTGACCACAGCTCTGGCAAAGACAGATCAGCGATGACAATTTTAAAACTCTGGAAGCAGCTTCACCTCTGCAATAATCAAGGAGAATATACAATGAAGTGAAGAAAAAAAAATAAAAATAGGTTAGTTGGAATCAAACTGCTTTAACGATGCTCTGAAGTTACCCTGATGGGCAGAGACATTTCTGCTCATTTCTGAGCCCCAGCTCAGGTGGTGGGAACTAATGAATCAGGTCAAACCACGGGCCACAGCCTCAGAAATTGTAAATCAGCCCTGCTGCTGGCACTCCATATAACCCGGCAATACCTGGGAGAATCCAGCACATCAATTTTTAGCTCGTATTATTTCATTTTGATTTAATGAGAGGAGCCTTCACAGAAGTCAGTGCTGACACCAGCCTTTTGACAGAGTCACTGGTGGAGGAGCTCAGACACCCTGTGGGTCACCTTTGGGAAGGAGCAGAGGTTAGCCCTGCACAGGTAGAGACCTGGGGTTTATTTCAGACAGCTCAACAGCTGAGCCACCACAAATAATCTCCTTTGGGAGCCTTCACAGTAAATGTGCTTGCAGTGAAACAGCTGCCACCTGTGCAACACCAGAGTCTGACCTAGAAGTTTTATCTAGTCCAAACATCTTATTTACCTTTACAACCCAAAGTTATCATTGAAGCACACAGAAATATCCAGCTTTTTGTGGGCAGTCTGAAAGAACTGACTTGCACATGGTTAGCATAATTCAGGTTGGAAGGTCATGCAGTCCAACACTCCTGCACAAGCTGGGACATCTTCAACAAGATCAGGAGAGAAACATAAAACACAGATCTCAGCCATCCCTTATTATCATGATGTAAATATAAATACTGATAATTTAGGTTTCCAATATCTGATTATTTAAAAAAAATAGTTAACCTTAATACATTTATTTCAATGGTTTAAAAAATTGCAGAAGAAATTTTACCTTTTTCTTTGGAAGTCTCTGCTCCCTAAATTCAACACTTCAAAGGACTGCACAAGTTGGAAATGCCTAAAGAACAAACTAGTGCCGACAACCACAATTTCACTGAAACAAGAAAGATCTGAGAAAGAAGGGAAAGGCAAGGTTCTCAGATGATGTGATCTGGCCTGACACAAAATCCATCCTTCCTCACTCATGGAAAAAAACTGCACCACAGTCAGGAGAAGCTCCCTACCCTATTCTCCAGCTGTTCCCAGTGTGTCTCTCTGGAGTGCTGAGGGTGGTGATGCTTGTACCACCTTCTCTTTGCCCCATCAAGAGCAGGGAAAGTCTAAGCAATTTGTAGAACACTGAAGTTCAGCAGATGACTCCAGTCTTAATAGCAATTGGTTAATTTTTTGATTAAAATGGAATTACATCAAGTATTCAAGTCTCCTTTTCTTTTTGTCTATTCATTTATTCTTTCCTGGAAGAGATCAGAGATAACCTAAAGCAAGAGAGTTTAACTTGAGTCAGAAAGCCAAAGTGAAGCCTGTACTGTGTTTCCTGCTTGTGCTGAGGTATTCAATGCATAGCAGTGAATTTCATCTTATGGAAGAATGATCTTAATTTAAGCAAGGGAAATTCCAAGCCTGAATGTCCTGAGAAAAGACATATGATGTATAAACCAGCCTCAATGAGTCTTCTTCATGTCCCTGATGCATCTCGATAACCTTCAACTACTCCTGTGTATTTCAGAGAAGGCAAGGAATTATTCTTTATTTTAGAATAATAATTACTAGTAGTATTCTTTTATATACCTCTATTATTATTTCTATTTTTTTTCCCAAATATTTACATATCTGGGAGTTCTTGTTCCATATTCCTTCAAAGCAAGGCATAGATTTAAAAATATTATTTGCCATATAACTCCTAATTTTATGAACTTTGACATCATTATTTATATTACATCATTTAATGTGATATTAGAGACCTTAACCTACATTTTGGTAGTAAGAGGCAGAAAATTGCATCTGAGGGTAGAGCTCAGGACATTGCAGATGACTTTGGTACAATAAAAGAAGTCTGAGGCTCTGATCTCACAGAACTTCCCAGTGCTGGGCAAGAGAACTCAGAGACAGTGGCTGACTCAGAGACTTGGACATGTTGATAGCAGCACATATGAAGGGAAGTGCCTTGCAGCAAAGGCTGCATAAATCCTTCTTCAAGGGAGAGATTTCCCCTCAGGTCAAACCAGAGCAGACAAATGTTAAGCGCATTAAATTGTTTAAGGCCTTAAATTTATTCAGGGTCCCCAAATGTCAGGCTGATACTCTTGATTCTGAGGGCAAGGTAAAAATTGAACGTGAATAAAGAGGCTGAATTGTTACAAATTCAGTGAATTCAGTCAGACCAAAGCAGGCATGGGCAGCATAGAAGTGGCTCTTGCAATGCAAGAAATAAGGGCAGGGGAACATCAGTCACTGCAGGGATGGGGAACAGACCATGATCCCCCTTAAGGAAAGCAAAATTTATAAATTTGCATGTAGCTCTCCTGATGGTGCAAAGAGAATGCATTATTAAAAGCTATGCTAAAAACACAGGATTTCCATGCTGCTGACATACATTATATCCTATAGTTTATTTATATGCTTCAGTCATCAATAACCCTTCCCCATTATAGCTATAAAATATTATATATAGTTCCTTATATTAAAAAAATAGAATTAGAGGTGGTCTTGCTGTATTTTTTATTATTTATCTGGGAAAACTTACACAAGAACAGCCTTGTGGGGTATTAGAAAAATGACTCCTTGTTTACAGGAGTGTTGATCAAAGAGGGAACTGCTAAATCTTTTCAAGCAAGGAAGAGTCAGTGCAGGCTGTCAGTGAGGTGTGAGCACTCTGTCTCTGAAGCACTGGAAGCAGTGCTTTAATAATACAGAACCAAAACATAATTATGTTTGTTCCAAGGGACAGAGCAAGCAGGAAAAAAAAATTGGAAATTTCTGCTCCTTTTCCTTTAATCAAACACTACCACTGTGGTCATTAACACATTCAGTTAATTTACCTTTGCTGGCAGGTAAACCTTTCAACAGATAAACAATATACTAGTTTTTGCTATTAAGATGAAAGCACTCTTACTCTCTGCAGGAGACAGTGGATGACTTTCCTCCTCCACTGTGGCTTTTCTAGTTTTGGGCTACAGTGATGATATTCCACTGTCTCTAATACATTCTGTATTTCTTGCAAGAGACTACCAATTCCCATGGCATAATCTTCTGATTGCTATGGAATAAAAATGAAAAAAAAAAAAAAACAACCCCAAAACCCAAACCCAAACCTACTTTATTAGTAATTTTACTGCTGTTGTAGCTTTTGCATTTCTATATCATGTTTGAACTTTGCTGTGGAAAATACAGAAATCCTGCCTGAAATCATGATTTGGAAGTGCCAAGTCTAAACTTGAAAAGTGGGTGTCAGTTGTTTTCCTGTGAGCAGACATCAAAACAAAGGAAGCACAACCTTGCTGTGAATTCAGCAATAATGCAGTACAAAACCAAAAAAAAGTTTGCATCACTTTATATTTTCAGCAAGATAAATAACTATATTGTTCTGAGAATAATTTAAAAATAAAATTTAGATAAATTCTCGATCTCTTTAAGGAAATCTAACATTGCAGCTTTTGGACCACAAAAGAGGAGACTTCATGATCATGTGTCAGACAATACAGAGAATGGGTTCATCGACCTGTTAGGCTGCTGAAATAAAATTTAAAAAAAATTAAATCACAAATGCTGAAAAATCTATACTAAATATTTGCTTTTTCCCAATCACCTTGAAGATAAACATCTTATATTCATGGCAAGATAATAAATCACTTTATAAGCTCATTGTTTTCCCAAAGGGTAAAGAGTTTACAGGGAAATTCATTTTATTGAAAGGCAATTGATATTAATACCACTTCCAAACCCAGTTTTTATTCCAGGTCTGCTCCCTCAAGCTTCAAATCTATTTACTGCAGGTAGGACTCTGAAAGAGTTCTTCTTTGGTATTCATTTTCTGAATTTCTTATCAGAGTAAGAAATGTTCAAGTAATGTCCAAAAGGAGACTACAGGAACCTGGGGATAAACTGGGAAAAGAGGAACTCAGATTTTCTCCCTACTTACATGAGAAGTGGGTGTGAATTAACAGCCAACATTTCAATTTGGGAGCGTGTCGAGCACACGCAGTCGACTCGCTGTTTATTTCAAAATTTAAATGTGAAGGACACAGTTTGAGTGGCTTTGGGATCAGGCACACGGTGTGGCAAGTTCAATGCTGCTACAGCCTGGCCAGGGACACTCAAAAATGCCAGGAAAACCCAAAATGCCAGGGAGCCTCGTGCCGTGCTCTACTGGGATGCCCAAAGGCAAAATAAATCCACGCGGCAGTGCTCACAAAATGTGGGGGACTGCTGAGCTCTGTGGCCCTAAACTGGACATCAAGTGCACAGATCTGGGATGTGATCCTCTGTTAACAGATGCTGTCCTTGCTGCACTGACTGCACCAGCTGAGAGCATGGCTGGGCACCAAAGGCGTTCTGAAAAACTCTTGTTCCACAGAACCGTCTGTTGATCGACACACGCGCCTGAAAAAATTGCAACATTCCAGCTTTGGGCCTTGGGGTGCTGAAGAGTGTGGGCCTGATAGTTCTGAGTCTGAGAGATTTTAGCCTGATAGAAGCTGCTAACTTTTTCCCCCAAGAAAAATTTCTCAAGGAAGTTAGTTTTCAAAACAATTTTGGCAAACAACTCTCTTTTCTCAAAACAACCTTTCTCCAGGTGGTGTTTTGCTGTTTCTCTAGCTAACCAATGGAATTAGAGAAGTGCTCTTATTCACTAATCATGTTAAGTCTGTATCAGAACACTTTATAAAAAGTAGTAAGAATTAGACAATAAAAGCCTTGTTTTTTTATGCTTTTTGCCTTCTGAAATATTTGGAGTCTTTCTTTCGTGTCCTACAGCGACAGAAGAGTTTTACAATGGTAAACACTATGAAATGTGCCCATACTTACCTACATTTCCTATTTCAAATGCTGGGATTTCCTACTGGTTTTTATTTATTATTTTTAGGGTTATTTTGGATTGTTTATGAAGAAATTTTAGACAGAAATAAATTTTAGAAAAAGATCAGGATATATATACCTCTCACAATTCTCCATGGTGTTGTGCTGGAGACACGGGCTTTCTCTCTGCTCAGTTCAGAGAACATTCAATTTATTTAGTCAGCTGCTCTCCCAGTTTGCTTGTGTAAACTTTCACACCAGACTACACCTGGAACTTCACAGGTCAGATAAAATTTTTAATTAGGATCCACGTAAACAACTGAGTTCAGAGCCTCTTCTAGGGGGATTTCAGACTGTCTCCAAGGCTGGGAACAGATGCACTTTTAGGAATGAATTGCATTTCTCAATGACTTGCATCCCTTCCAATCCACGAGTTCAGTGGGACCAGAAGTAAAGCAAAATTTGGCCTACCATGTCAGCTGTTCCAGTATGACTTTCATATGGATGCTTTACACAATTCACTGTCAGACCTCAGAGAAAATGTTGCCCCATTCACTGTGAAACAGGAAGGTCTACAGAGGAAAACAGCTGCATTAGAAAACCACACAAACAACATTAAGGCTACCTAGTTGGATGTTCTCAACTCTTTTTTTTTTTTTTTTTTTTGTTTTCCTCTGCAAACAATGACAGTCTCAACAAGATCTGAAGCGATGCTCTGAACAAATAATACACTAGGCTGTCATTGGTTAATATTAACGTCTCTCTATTCAAACATGCTGAGAACTGAATAGAACAGTTAACATAGAACAGTCACACATCCTTTGCTGAGTACAAGATCGTATCTCTAACATGAACCAAAGATATCCTCACCATTTTCAGATCTTCAGCTACCATTCAGTAAAAACATTTCATTCTCTTAAATACATTGCTCGTCTCCTCTTTCCTGGGTCTTTTGGGGTTTGCTGCATGAACACATTCTCTCCCTAAAGGCATTTCTTATGACATGGTTCTTTCTTCAACTGAAATCTTGCTGTGTGTTCCCATTGTGTGCCTGGAGGTGAATTTGCAGAGCTTGGGGGAGGGAAGATCTTGCATCTGAATTGAAAAGATTTAATTTTTAAGCATCAGTTTGGGCAGGATTCTGCACTGTATTGCAGAGAGACCCTCTCAATTAAATTAATGGTGAACAATTTGTTAGTTGTGATCAGCATTTGAAAACTGTTGATTCACAGCTTTATATAATAGCACCCAGTTTTCACATAATATCAAAATTCAGGTATGTTCACAGGGCTTATGGGCAGAGGCAAGCTCTTGTCCTGAGATGAGGGATGCAAATGGTGTTGACAGAAGAGTCAAATGATGGTAGGGGTGCACAACTGAGGCTCACCCAATCCACCCTGCCTTTCAGAGGGTTTATCTGGAGTGGGCTCAGGGCCATACCCACCCCAGGCAGCTCGGCTCACACACTGAGATTGTGCCCAGCCACCACACAGGGCAGCAAAATGCCAGGGTGAGACCAAACCCCATGGGGATCCCACCTCACTGCCACAACAAAAGCTCTGTGTCTTTGCAGAAGGGAGTCTGAAGGACTCACACTCCATCCAGGGGCACAAAACAATAGTTTGCCCTCAAACACATTTCTGTTGAAAACACACAGCAAAGATTGCAGCCATAGAAAGTTCTGTAAACAGGACAATTTCATCAACTTTATCTTTAAAAGAACTCCCAAAACCACAAAAGCAACCCAAAAAAAGACTTGCTGAATGAAGACTGGCAATAATAATTTTTTTTACTGCCTTAACCAAAAAAAAAAAAAAAAAAAAAAAAAGAAGACATACACCTTCAGCATTTCTTTTCCAGATTTACTTGACAGAGGTTAAGATATTGCTTTATTCTGACTCGACATACAACAGCACTGTGTGATTGATTGTGCTATTTTGGGAAGTCTTGAGACTTGTGAACTAGAAAGTCTGGGGCACATTAATAAATCTAACAATTATTTTGCTTCAAAGGAATATTTTAATACATTCTGTATATACTCTGATTTTTTTTTTAATCAATCTCCTGGCACTAACCAGGGAAGGCTATTTAGCACTTATTTATTATAGTTGATTTTTTTCCTCCCAAGAATAAGCAGATATTTTAATACTAATAAACCCAGTAAGGTGTGTCACTGAACCCAATTCATTGCAAAATTTGCATATTTTGTTACAATTTACGGGGGAAGGAGGGACTCCAAAGAAAGCTAAACAAAAAGGGCTGATGATGTGATCAGGATAGGGCAACCAGGGAATGAGACATCCTCTCTAAGGCCTTGGTGCCCTGCAGGGAGTGACTTGGTGGAAACCATCTGCTCTTAGAAAGCTCCATTAGAGTCAGATCTCTGCATGCCTGTGGGTCTGCCCATACTGAGCCAGCTGCAGGGTTGAAGCTTTAAAGTTCACAAGCCTAAGCCATAATTAATTAAAGTGACTGGAGAATTGAATGCAGGAAAAAATTAGGCAGCATGGACACTTATTGGCTGGATTTTGATCATACTGAATCTCCCTGACTCTTCTCTGAACAAGCCATAATAAAAAATAAGTTAAAAAAAAATAATACACACACACACTGAGAAGTGCTCCTTGAGAGCTTACAAATGCCTTTAAAGTGTAAAAGTTTAGAAATGTTGAGGGGTGCTAATAAACAACAGAGTTTATGTTTCCACTTAAAAAAACCCAAACCAGAAACCAAAAACCAAACCTGTTGTAAAACACACATTTTCTCTCATTTTCTCCTCACTCTCCACCAAGGCAGCTCTGATAGGCAAAGCTCAGAAGATGGAGCAGCTGGGGGCTCCTGACCCCTGAATCTCTACAGACCCCAATCCTGCTCCCACTCTTGGCCAATCCCATAAATTATTCCACTGACTTTCTTGGGGTGACTGATACATTGAATTAAGTTTGAATTAAGCACCTGCTCAATTCAGGGACGTTGTCATCACTCCACAGCAGGTACCAGAACTCAGAAATAGGTGTCTGTGTGCCTGTCTTCATGGCATGGACCTGGAACCAAGAGCAGAGGAGGAGAGGAGACTGGATCTGTGTTGGGCTCACAGGATGTGTTCCCCGGGGTCTGAATCCCTGCCCAGCAGCTCACTGCAGTGCTGCCCTGAAACCAGAAATGCATCCAAGAGTGGTACTTGGCCCTTACTAAAAAAGAGATGCATAGCCTAAGCCTTCGGACAGCCTTTGTCAGGACCACGGCAAAACCCTCTGCAACCGAAACTGTGTAATCCTGCCTGGAAAGCACCTGAAAGCACGCTTCATCCCTTCCTGGAACTTTTCCCTTAAAAAAATATTTTGTTAAAAAACACTATGATATGAGGGCGATTGACTATTTGGTTTCTTCTAAGTAGATGCTCTTAAATTAATGCATATAAATAATTTGTATTTAACTTCCTCCCTTTCCCGTTTCGCCGGAACGCGCGCACGGACCTCTCGTTCGCCCTCCCGCAAGCCCCCCAAGACAGGAGTCACTTGGTCAATCCCGAGTCTCTTTGTGTGTCACTCTTGGAGACAAACTGTGCCTCTCTCTCTGCCTTGGCCAGGGGGCTCATGGGCAGGAAGGCCGTGTTCTCGCTGGCGCCGCTCGCCGCCTCAAAGTCCTCCGGCCGCCGCGCGTCCCGCAGGATCCGGATCTGCTCCTGCACAGTTTCCAGCAGGATTTTCACTTCCCGCTGTTCTGCTATTAGACAATTACTGACTGGGGAACTCACGTTGACAAGTTCAGCGGAATAGGAGTTTTTGCACCATTTGATGCCTGTTACTTCAGGAACGTTTTGCATCTGCATGCAGGCTTCGTCCAAGCCCACAGACGGGATGATGGGGACGGAGCTGGCCCTTGAAGAGGAGTAGCTGACCAAGTCCTTCTGATCCACGTTATTAAAATATGGGGTTGTCTCTCTTGAAGGCAGTTGCATATTTATTGAAGTGTTCTGAGGAGTTTTTAAACCGCTGGAGGAATACCTGGAAAGAATAAAAAAAAGAGTTCTCGCTGTACATCGAGTGGTCAGGGGCACCCGGCAGCAGGGACACTGTGAGGCTCAGTGAACTGTGCTGAAGAGATACACACCATTTTCTCTTGAAATAGAGGAGCACTTGGCCCTGGTGGGGCCCTGGGGAAAACAACAGACTCTGCTTTTGACTCTCAGATCTGCCAGTGGCAAAGCACTGCTTTTCTCTCAGTCTCATTTCGCCCACCAGGAGATGAGAATAATGGTAATTTTTTAAAAAAAAATATTTCAGAAGTTAGAATGTATTATTAATTTTCTTTGAAAATAAATTTTGAATTCTATTCCTACATTTCTGATCAGGGAAACAGATTGATGCTTTCTTCAGTGTCAAAACTCTCAACATCAAATGGTTGTTTTTGGAAAACACTTTAAAAAAAAGTGTAGATAAAAAGAACATTTACCACTCATGGCTGTGTAGTCTTTATTTACATAGGAATGATTGTCTGTACTCTCCTTCAAACAAGCAGAGAATCTAAGTGCAGTGTACCTCTGAAAAAAAATTGTTTTTCAATAGCCTGTACTCATAATGTTGGCCTGATTTGTTGTATTAGATTTCATCTGGAAATAGAGCTCATATATAGGACTTGAGCAAATGTCTGTGTTCTCTTGATACTGTAATACTATTAAAAAAAAAATCCTGTATCCTCCACTAACACATATTATAACATAATAGTATTGATTGTGAGGCAACTTAATGAATTTTTATCAACATTTCCATTTTGTTTCAAAGCCAAACTCTGTTTTGTTTACAAGTATTACTTAAAAAAAAAAACAAACAACAGAAATGGAAAGTATAATAAATACAAAATAAACAATGACCAAAAAAAAAAAAAAAAAAAAAAAAAAAGATGCTTCCCATCTGAAATTAGTACTTCTAGAAAAAATGGTGCTCTAGGAGTTACTATATTGCCAGTCATGATTGCTTAGGACCACAGACATCATCTCAGTACCAGAACGTAAGTTATTTATAATCATCTTATCACTATTTAATAAGGCAAGGTAATGGCGAATCTAATATGTTTCATCCATTTATGAGGAGAGCAACATTTAGATCTGGTGTGGAAGCAGGTGCTCTGACTTGGAAAGGTATTATTCCAAAAGCTCCTTAAGCCTGCTGGACCTCACTAGGGATATCCTTCTACTCACAGGTGCCTCCTGCTTTTTGGTGTGAGCAGAAAAAGAGTTAAGGAGGAGAAACTGAATTGCACGAAACTGCATAGCCCAGTACTGGCACAAACAGTAATTAACTGGAAAGGTTTCCTCTGGCCCCACACTCCTGGCAAGGTGTCACTCAAGAGGGAGCAGGAGACAACTTTAGGTTCCTTTCCATCAGAGTGCCACTGACCTGTAATTCTCTTGTGTGTAGTGGCACGGAGTCTGTACAGGTGCTGCACACACCCCTCTGCCCACATGGAGCTCTGCACAGCCCCACACAGCAGAACTCTCCTGGCATCCCCATCTGGGAACTCTGCGACAAGGAGGGAGTGCTGGGAACTCTGCTGCCAGGTGAGGGAAAGAGATACTGCTTTGGGAAGTGGCATCCAGGGGAATAACAGAGCAATCAGCTTTCTGGGATGTGTGCTGGTCTTGTCTGTGCTCCACAGCTGCAGCTGTTCTACACCTGAGACTCATCCTTGGTTAACTACCTTGGGACTGTGCTTGGACACACCTATAGCCATCCATGGACACACCTATAACCAGCTCTCAAGACTCAGGATAAATGAAATACTGATCAGGGGTATTATTCCTGAGGAAGGACAATTACAAAAAAAAAAAAAATAAACGAAAACAAAACAGTGCAGACCTTTGGGTTGTGCCCATTCTTGTTTCCTTTGTTTATATATAATTGTTCAAACGACTATAGCTGGAGAGATCGCATCAGTTGCATTAGTCCCTTTTTTGGTAATTCAGGCCCTAAATATATTCTGGGCTGCACCCTGAAAACAAAGGGAGTGAATGTTTTAAATGAATTTCACATGCAATGTAGGTACTATATGGATGATATATAAGCAAAACCAAGAAAAGACTGAATTAAAATGGGTCTGGTGAGAAAACAGTAACATTTGCGAGTTCCACAATAGAGATTCAATTGTTCTTGGTACTTTGAAAACTACCTGGCAGCAGCAGCAGTGACATGTAATGAAATGCCTGGCATATTTCCATAATATTTTTTGAAATACGGATAGACACACCAATTTTATGCCAGAATTACATGTTTCTGCCCCATGCTCACAGGGCTTTCAAAGGAGAACTGAGGCTGAATTAAAGTGCATACAGCTGTGTGCAACAGGTGAGGTATTAAACTAGAAGGGATATTACATCTAAACCATGTGAGACCTGGCTTTTAGTTAATTACAAACTGATCCATGCTTCTGTGTATGACACCAGACTGCTGCTGTTTTCAATAGCCTGAGACTTAGAACTATAATTGCAGAACCTTAATTACATTTTCCTATAATTAACTTTCCCAGAGCCACAGTTCCTCCGAAGAAATATATCTGGGTTTTTATCTGAAAAAATTATTTTGTCTGAATAAATTAATTCATGTGCATGTGTTTCAAAGTGCAGCTCTCTCTCTCTCCACCCTCTTCCTAAAACCAAGCAACAAAAGCAAACATTTATAAATTCAACAGTAATTATGTTATAAAGTGTGTAAGAGTCTGAATTAAAGAACGAAATTGAAAGAAGCACAATAATTTTACTGCCCGCTTTAAGAACAAATATCAAAGAGAGACAGAAGGTACTGAAACTTTAAATATGGGATGGATTTTATTTAGCACAGTCTCAGCAGCTCTGCTGTAAGCCCTGTGCCTAAAGGTGTGCAATGTTTCCAGCCTGACAGCAAGGACCATGAAGATGGATGGGAATCATTCCAGTGGTTCAGCCAGGCTTTGGGGCCAGCCCTGTCAGCACTTACACTGATATAACACACACCCACAGCTTCAGTCCTGACCACATTTCAGCCAGGCTGCTGCTGGGGGAAGTTCAGAATATTCACAGAATTAGGGAGACAAACCACTTCAGTTTGTGCATCCTGATAGGGAAAGATGGAGGTGAAAAAGGAGAAGGAAAGAAGCAGTGTAACTTCTGCAGGAAACAAGGGAGCTTTTTGTTTGGGCTGGAAATCTGAGGAGAACACCAACACTGTGAAACCAGCAGATATTTGAGGGTAAACATCCTTAGTGCACAAAATATGGATGAAGTGCTTGAGTGGATTGAGGCCAGAAGGCCTCACAGTCTGGTCCCAATATCAAATTTTGCAGAACTGCAAATTTAAAATACAGGCCAGTACAAGCTGATACATTGTAAGGTCACACACTGATTTCCTGGACAAGAATAAATACAATTAACCACAGCTTTGCTGGTTTGTACCTCACTCCTCAGGCTGGGAGGAGGCTCTGGCACTTCCCAGAGCCTGCACCATAGGATGCTGCTGCCAGCCTGCTCCTTTCTGCAAGAGCGGCAATTCCAGTAGGAAATTTTCACCAGGAATTATATCCACATATCACACAAATGAACAATAATATGTTTACTGCAAGAGGCAATAAACAACTATTTCTTTCAAAAGAAGCAAATAATAACAATGACACAAGTGAGAGCCAAACTTATTTAAAAGAAGCCACCAGACACCCACCAGTTTCACCTGTGAGAGTGAAGAGTTTCACTGTGACTCCCAGGTAAAACTGAGTGGGGTTTTTATTCCATTCCAGATATCGCTCCTGTTTTTATATAAAATATGCTTGTAATATTCTGGAACGTCTTTGGAAATCTATAGGGATATGTAAATATTATGCAAAATATCTCAGCAATTGCAAAGGACTTCAAAGGCAGCTGTAGGTTCTCAGGAGAACCTCTGAAACCCAGACCTTATGTACAGCTGGAGCTCACAGTCAATGATCTAATAAACTGAATTTAAAAAGGAAAGAAAAAATAATGTATTTTTTGTGCATTTTTGAAGACCAACCTGTATGAAGCTATCTGTAGAGAACCCCCTTGGCAATGCACATTGTTTTATTTTAAACCCCACTGTTTTAAAAGTGGCTCCCTTCAGGTGTGGCATTACTCACCCGTGATAAGGTATTGTGTCCTGGTCTGTGATCCTGGACTCTTCCAGCTGTTGATATGCTGGTCCTGTGATCCCATTGAACCTACCCCGGGGCAAGGGAGGAGTCCTCCGAAAGGCATTTCTATGGAGCATCCCACTTTTTTGTCCTGGGCTGCAGCATGAAGAGAGACTTCTAGGAACAACACCAAGAGTACAGCAAAAATTATCATACCAAAAAAGCAATGAAATTCTGCAAAGTAAAGGTTCAGGATTAATAATGCATGGATTACTGTTCTTATAAACCTTGCTGTGGCAGTCTATGATGTCAGGAGATATTCTCTATGGAAATTTAATAGTGCAGTCCACCATTAGCTGCTGTTTATGCCATTGTTTAATACATCACCTCTTTTCTAGGAATGCAAATAATTGCCCACCATATGAAATGTTTTCTTGCATTTGATGAAGGATGCTTCTCTTTTCCGTGCTGCATATCATAATCCTGCTATAGAGAGCTGAGTCCTCAGACAGCATAAACAAACAATACAGCTCTCTCATAGCCACGGCTGAATTCAAAATTAGATCCTAAACTGAAAGCCCAGTATATTATCTATCAGCCTGCGAGGTGCTGCCTCCTGATACAAAACCATTAAATTGAGAAAAAAGTGCAAGTGAAGAACGTAAGTGAAGCTTATGAACTGCAGATTGAAGAAGGCATCTAAGACAAGTTTTCTCTACCTTGAACAGGATTTCTGTATTATTTTATTCCTGTTTTATATACAGATTGTTTTGTTGTTTATATATGTTGATAAATACTGTGCTTTTTCTTTAGATGATATAACCAAAACTTGATAAAAACAAGTCATAGTTTTCTAGTTATTTTAGAAATTGGTTTTGTAAATGTTTGCCCGGTGTTTTGGAAGGAGAGTGGATTTTTTTGTTGTTGTTGTTTTCATTTCATGCAGGAATGAAAAATAATCTAGAATCCACAGTTCTGGTATATAAACCATAAATTTGCTAATGCAAAAATATGGGAACACGGAACTAAGGCAAGGCATAACCCATTTTTACTGCTAACAGGTCTCAGTACTGCATGGCGTGACTGAATATCCATTTTTCAGCTACTCCTGTTTTTCTTGGCATCTTCTGGTTCTCAGAAATTCAGGTGTTACCTCATATGCTCTTACATCTTTAATGATAACTTAACACAGGGTTTGTAGATGCCTTTTACGAGTCGTTATTTTTGGCTGTGTGAAGAATTCCAACTTATGACAAAATTCAGCAATGGGAAAGACTTTTGCTAAGTTTGCTTCTTTTTTTTCCTATTATAATGTGACTTAAAAGTCGTCTGCATTTTTTACATAGTGGGAACTTTAATTACAGTTAGGGCCACATCTACTCCCAAAGCAATTCTTGCTTGGAACAAGTACCTTGGACAAATTCTCTTCCATTAAAATCAACCTTTTCCACCCAAAGTTAAAATAAGAAATAAATTCAGCCCTCTGTATCCTACTGCTCCATTGCAGTTAAACCTCTGTTTTCTTCCATACCTTTACTTTTCTAGTGCTTTTTAATTAAAAAGACCAACAACTCACAGCAATAGCATTCCCTCCAGGATTTTTCATGCTTCCTTAAAAAAGATTTTTCCTTTGCAACTAAGGAGGCTGTGAAAAAACCTTTTTAAAAATCTGAAATACTGGCCCCTCAACTCTGAAGGCTGAGTTGGAGTTGCAAGCTACAGTTCATATTCTGTAAAATAACACCACCACATCACAAAATAATTGACAATTTCTGCTCAGGAGAGCCTGAGATTAATACAGCAGGGGATCTCAAAAGATGCAGGTGGATGAATAATTTGTGATGGAATTATGAATTTTGGGGGGTTTTTATTGACTTGAGCATAATCATCAATGGAATTCAAAAGTAAAAAACAAACTTCAGATTTATTACAAATCTTTGAAGTTGGAGATTTTTATTGTTTAATTTGTGGCTGCTTTGATGCCTTTGAGCATCTTCCTTGTTGGATGAGAGCACTTGATCTCCATATGCAAATTCACAAAAGCTCTATTTGTAATAGATATAATTTCAACACATACTGAAGGTAATGGATATAAAATATAGAAATGTTGAGATCAATGGGATCTGCCACAATCCTACAACCACAGAACTTCCAGCACTGACACAGTCTAAGCAATTTGTTGCTAACATGAGGTTCTAATGCTTTCAATATTTCTGTCAAAAAACAAAAAAACAAAACAAAACAAAACAAAACAAAACAAAAAAAAAATCCAACCAAAAACTGAGGAAAGAATGAACAAAAATCATTTGAGGTTATGGACAAGACAAATTGACTAAAGATCAGGAAATACTTACAGACAGTGCAGCTACAAGCTGCAGGATAACAGTAGTTTCTCCAGGCACCAAAAAGAAAAATCCCTAAGAATTTCTATTAGAAATTCTAGGGAAAAGGATCTCCAGCACAAAGCTTTTCCTTCTACACAAAACTGATATAAATATCAGCAATGCAAATGTAATGTCCCTCTCAGACTTCTCTATTGCTCATGTGAAAAATTCCTCCCTCTCAGGCAAACAATGGTTTTTTAGATTTCTTCAGGGAATTTATTTTCTTTTAGCCAACATTATGGTTTCTTCCTCCCTGCACTCTGGTCTACCTGGGTAAAAGAAACCAGCCCACATATGTGAGCTGTTCAATAAAATAGACCAATACATAAAGCTGTAGCAGATACGTCCTTAAAAATCTTTCAATCAATTACTTCAGAATAAAAAAAAAAATCAGAATATGCATGAAGTGGTTCACAAGTGATGCATAAACTAGGGAGAAATATAGTTCTGATGAATTATTGTTTTGAAAAGAGCAGTTCAACCATCCTAAAATTAACTAAGAAACTGGGATTAATTCTTGCCAGTTGTTTCCTGTGAGAATTTTCTCTGGGTTGAGCAACTGAGTGAAAACAAAGTCTGATCCTACAGGTGGAGTATTCTCTTCTTGGGGCACACACAAAACTCCCAAGTGCAGTTGCCCATGGTCATGAAGAGAAGACCAGCAGCATTTTTACAGCAATTCTGGAATCCTTCTGTGCTACTTTTGAGTGAATTACCAACCACCCAGTAAATACATACCCCAATGACAGAGCCAGGCAGTGCCCTCTGATATTCCCTCAGAGCCACTTTTTTAGGCTGTTAGACAATCTACTGCTAATATTTGTATGGATCAACTACTGAGACCTTCAACCGATTTCAGTATTAATAAATACAGCCTGCAGCTACAAATCTACTCTTGGTTTCTGAAATGTGAGCATCGATTCCTTCAGGATATTCTTGTCTTTGGGAATGGGAGGTTTTGAGGCTACTCAGGGACTTTGGAACTCTACAAAAATCCTTCAAGTGCTACCTGTGTCACCATCCTGGTGATAGAACAGTAGGAAAAGGGGAACAGAGCATTTGAGGTGTGTCAGTTGCACTGAGTTTAATCCCCTGCCATAACCTCATCATAGACATCCTGTAGTGCATTGATCAACCTCCATCCTAAATTGATGATGATATCCAGGCTACTATTACAGAAAGTTGTTCTATATTGAGAACTTTGGGACTTCTTTTCAGTTTAAAATTACTCCTGATGAATATTCAGCTGATATATATGTACCACCACACTCTTCATTTTAAATAGGTCTTCTGCTTCTCGTGTATTCACAGGCAGCAGTCATACACCCTTTCCAGTCTCCTGAACTGAAGACTGACATGAGACAGACTTCTAACAAACATGAATCATTCATTCCTCAGCTTGGGAATGCCATTTGAGTCCATGGAACAGGGGAGGCCATTTTAACCAGGTGAGATAACAGTGGTGCATTCTCACAATATCCTGTCTTCCAGCTTTGTTCAATGACCTTGGCACAAAAAAAGTCTGTTCCCAGTGCTGGGGACTAATTCTTTGAGTGCTGCACTGGTGAATGTCCTACCTACCCAACAGAAGTCCTCAATTTCTCCATTTTAACCACTCTGTGCATCCACATTAGAGTTTCTCTGCCTGTCCCTACTTTCTCTCCTTAAAAGTATTAGAGACATATGACAACAGTGACTGAGATTATGTAGAGATCTAACTCAGTGCATATGTTGCAGTACCTGCTGTTGGTAAAATAGTAAATAATTTTTTGCCTTTTTTATGTCTACTACAAGAATCCTGTTCCTCCTCATTTGCCATAAAGTCTTGACTATTCAAATTCAGCATAATTGGTTTCCTAGTAACTTTGATAAATTCTTCATCTTCCTAAATATTTGACACTTGCTAATCCATCATCTCATGTCACAGTTCCCATTTTTATAGATTTTGCTCCCAGACATGAAATTTCGTGATCTGGTTCTTCTTCCAATTTTTTTTTTTTTTTTATCAAGATTAACCAAATTATCTTGAAAGCTTTGATTTCCACATTTTACTTCCACTTTGACTGTAGGAATGTCTATTTTCATACATTCGATTCTGGTCATATTCGACCTTTGTCCTCAAATAGTCATCTCAACTTTTCATTAAAAAATGAAATCTATTAATTCAGGTTTCCTCTAACTGCTTCAATTATTATCTCTGTCCCACCATCAGTTTGGCTTTTCCTTTGGGAAAATAGCAGATTCCTTACACCTTCTTCCTTTCAGGTTTTCTCTGCCTTTACATTCTTAGTTGCTTTAATTTATCTATACTTGCTCTTTGAAATTCAATAGCCTTATGTACAGAATAATTTGCTCCTTCCTCTACTGCAGAGTCAATCACTTATAGTAGCAGCATAAAGAATAAAATGCTTATGAAATGAAAAAAAGATCTTTTCCATGTTTTTTTTTTTTTTTTTTGGTGTGAAAAGTTCATTAAAAATGAAAACACAAATTATTATTAATTTTAGGGTAAGTTTATCCTATTTTGGCATTTTTGTAAGACAATACAACTGCTCCAGGCTGAAAGCCTCTGCATTTGGCTTTCATCGTGGCATTCTGTGAAATGAATCCCTCTAAAATCAAGGATGACTGAATCCATGAATGAAAGTCAGGATGACTAATTACCAAGAAAACTGCTATTCAAAGAGATCACAACTCAACCCATAATTAACAAAACTCTAATTTACTTCTATCTATTAGAAAATAAGGCACTGTGAGGTTTCCTTCTTACCAAGATCAACAGATAATCCAAGACAAATTTTTGAACACATTGTATACGTTTGCAGGAAGTTGACTGATTAAACACATTTGGGAAGTTTACTGATTAAACACATTTGTTAATTTTGAATTCTGTCAGTTCCAAGAGTTATTTTACATCCGCAAGTAGAAAATGTAACATTCTTCTACTGGTAACAGCAGTGCACGTTGCAGGCAAAATATTTTAGGAGATTAATAATAACACAGGCTAAATATTTTTTGAGATTAAATTTCAATTTTCAACTTAATCTCTGCATTAATTCTTTTTGTGTAGCTGAGGTTTGTTGAGACAGAAAATTGCTGTTATCCCTAATTTAGGTGAAATAATTAGCTGGTCTCTGAAAGTCATATTTCAGCAACTCCAAACGATTCCCTACATTCACAGTCTTACTTCCAGGCCAAAATTTGTTAGTTTTAGGACCTGAAAACAGCCAGTTCCTGATTTTAAGAAATAATCACCCATCATTAGTGTCGTTGAAAACACCAGCAGAGAAAACAGGTCTGGATGTAGAGCAAAGCATTTCTGGAGCAAGCAGAAATAAAATAACAATAGAATTTAGAACGGCATAAAAGAGAGAACCTGCAGAGCTGAGAGAATTTTTCCAGGCTCAGTCAGGTTTGGAATGAAATGAAGGGATATTTAGTATAAAATCCACATTTGGCCATTTGTCCACAGTGAATACTACTTAGAAAATAAATTAGGAAGGTCTCACATGATGCATAAAATAAAGGAAGTCTTTTAAGTCTTAAATGTTCAAGTCTGTTGCATATTTTATAAAACAAGGGCTTTGTATAATAAATCTTAAGCTTTAAAACTACAAAAGAATTCTTTACAAATTAACTAGTCATCCCACTTCTTACATTAGTTCTGAAGCAAAGACATTTCTTGGCTATTGCAATCACACTATTAAAAGGTAAGGGAATGTCACTGAGTATTTTCTAAACTCATGTTGTGACTAAATGGTGATAAAATTCTTCCCAGAACTTCCACAGAAAGCATTCTAGCCAACAGACCCATAGCTTATCTATAGTTAATAAGATTATTATGTTTTTGAAAATTTTTGTGTAATAAGGAGAAAGACCTAAGAAATGGATCTGACATGACAATCTGCATTATTTTTTTCATGCCAAATTAAAGGCTTAAGTAAGGTAAAAGTAGATAGGATGCAAATATCCCTTTCTGGCTTACATGTGGTGCCTTGTAGGTTAAGCAAATCCCTTATTCAAATAAGAAAAAGCACAGAGCTGGCTGAGAGACTGCACAGAAAATGCACCAAATACTACAGAAGACAGATCATAACCTCATGCAATCCCAGACTTTTCTTTTAGTAATTAAAAAAAATTAAAAATCCTTTTAATAAACAAGTCTTCCACTGCAGATTATCTAGCTGAAAAAATTCCAAACTCATTTTTCTCAGCCTTTTCTCTCTCTCTCTCTCTGTGTGCACTGGATCAGATGGGTTATCACTGTCATTCCACCAACACTATTGCTTCCACCAAACTCCAGTTTAGTTTCTAGTCCTGTAATGAAGCACCTGCAATGTTTCTCATACAAAAAAAGTCAGAAGCAGAATTTTAATCTGAATCTCATCCAGTGATGGGTGGCATTCCTCTTTTTTTTTCCTCTTGGAAACAACCATCCAAACTTTCAAAGCCTTGTTTTCAAAGGCCACCATATTTTCATAAACAAGTCATTGTTCATTCCATGTGCTTTCAGGACTGAGGGCCTTCATCTGTTCTGCTTCATGTAAACTATGTGTATTTTTAGAAATATAGAAATATAGAATATAGAAATATAGAATACCGCTTCATGTAAACTATATGTATTTTTAGAAATTATCAATGTGTTTTGCATAGTTCTTCTCTAAGAGAAGAACTTGATTAATAGTCAGAGCGACCAATGGAGTCATGAAGTTGTAACCTTCTTGGGCCAATCCTGGCCTTCTGTACAAAGTGTATATAAGTTGATAGAGTCAGAAAAATAAAAAAGTTTTCCATGTCTGACCTGCTGCTGCCTGCTGTCCTCTGTGTGAGTCTGCACTCACGTCACAATTTGTGACCCCTCTGTGTGAGGTTGTCACATAAACCCGCGCACGGACCCGCAGCCCCACGACTTCCCTGCGCACAGTTTCTCACCAGAACAGATGTTTGCTCACCTGTGGTGCTTGATGGGCTGGGTTCCTCTGTCAGGAGACAAGGCCTCTGGGAAAGACTGAGGGCCTGAAAAACTAGACTCCATCACTTTGTGCAGAATAGGCCCCGGATGCCTGTCTGGTTTTGAGTACTGCAACAGAGAGAATAAAATCAATTAATACTCACAAAACAAAGTTGATGCTATTCACTCTGAATCTGTATCAGAAGTGCCCTAGTGCATTTTAAAATCAAAATTAGGCATTGCAAGTGACACGTTCATTCAGCATTGTTTACACAGCAGAAAGGGCTGGTAACCATTATGCCCATTACGTTCTGCACATCAAAACACTCATATCAGCATCAGCAGCAAAATTGCAGACTGATCTGCACATAATGATGGGAATGATGATCTCTTTGACTAGAAGTCTGTTTTCGTGGCTGCCCATGCAGAGACAGATCACAAAACACATCTCAGAGGACAGTCAGCAACTTCTTGGGTCCTTTGGTGATTTCAGTCAAACACTGCATTCATCATCAGCATGTACAACTATGAAAACCACACTGAGACAGCCCTTGTGTCATCAGATAAGTAAGAAAAATATTTGAATCCTATCCACAGAGCCAGATATCTTTCTGAGCCAGTCTGAAACTTTTGACCTGGGAGTATCTGTGCTAGTAAGAACAGTGTAAACATAATTCTTCTTGTGGCAGGTGTAGGTACAGGGCAGTCTCTGGGCACAGAGTGAGGCACAAAGGTCTCCAAAGGAGATACCAGACATGAAGAACAGATTTGTTCTTCTTGCTTTGTGATTCAACTACAATTTCAAAAAAAAACCCAAAAAAACTGTCTCAAGCTGAATGGAGCCATAAAGTTGAATTGTAGAAAAAGCTGCACTTGGGCTTGTAAGATTTCTTGTTATTGGTGGTCACTGAGCATTATCTCTGAGATATGAGAGATTAACTCACATTTCCACTCAGGTGTGAAAAACCCCTCACTTTTCAGACTTTTTACTTTGCATTACAAGGACTTATACTAAAACTAACAAGTTTGTTTTCCTTTTGCTTTGTATTTTAGACACCTAGATATCCACGCTATCTTTAAAACAGATTGGTACCGTGGGAGGGATTACACAATTACATATTTTAGAAAGAAAATACAAATTAAAATACTGAAAAAAACCCCACAGTGGTGAAAAATTGTCTTGTTATGGTACAATAGCATAAAAATTCTTGGAGAAGTTACTAAGAATTCTTTCAAAAGACAGCTCTTCATAATTATTAGTTTTGTCTGACAAAAGACCAATAACTCCTTAAAACTACAGACTATTATTTTCTGACTCTCACTTATTCTTATCTACATTTCTCTAGACTTCAGCAAGATCAAAAAAGGAGTCATACAAGAATATTCTCTTTTAAATAAATAGGTTTCATGTACTTTCAGTCCAGCCAGTCAGACTTCTTATGACCAGTTTCTATAGACAAAATAACAGCTCTTCAGATTTTTCTCCACTGCTCTTCTCCCTCTTTCTGTTGAGTGAAATACCCACATTAAACAGGGTCAACATCATTCCTTTCGTGCTTCTGAAGGCAAAGCTGTGAGTGGCAATATCCAAAATGGTGCTGCATGCATGAAGTAAACACAACTGAAATAATAAGAAGAAACATATTCCACTCCCATTTCTTTCAGTCCCCATGATCTCAGATGTCACTTGTAAATGTTGCAGATAAAATATTCAGACAGAAATATGATTTTTAAGGTACTCGCGTCGCTGAAGGTTTTAAACTTTAATGGTTATCCTGCCAGCTGCAGAAATGAAACTGGCTTTGATTTCTGACCTGAATAAATCAATTTGAGCTATGTAAAGGATGGCTGGCTAGTGCCAAGGAGCTATTTCTGTCCTTTTTTTTGAGTTTGCTCACGATACAAAATTGAAGGCCTGAATGGCCCATAGGACCATGAGTATGAAGTGGGTCATAAAGAGCAGAGAGACGCTGTGCCTTTTGCTCCATCTGTGTTTCAGGTGGAGCAGTGGCACACAGAGCCTTTCCTCACCACAGATGAGGAACACCAGGACCCCTCTGATGCTGATCAGCAAATTTAGTGAAGGCTCAGCACCCAGCACTACTCAGACACAGCCTACAAAGGTTCCTACGAAGGATTTTTTCCCCCTAACTGAACATTTTTCCCCATTTCAGATACGCCACTTAATGCACAATTCCTGTAACAGTTGTAACATTAATTAAAATGTGAGTTAAAGTTTAAATGGAGATGTGAATATACAGGAAATTCTAACAGTGTTATTGAACATACCTGGATGTACCACGTTATTTGTAGATTTTAATACATTTAAACACAGTTGGGTTTATCCTCCTTTAGTTTAATTCCAAGTGCCACAATCCTTTCTCTAAGATCACCTCTGGAGAAAAATACCTTCTTACTTTTGTCAAGAGCTTACAGCAGCACCAGTTGGTGCCCCCATATGGGATCATTCCCCAGCCATGTCTCACCCTGCTGCTCTCACCTGGGCTGAGCTTTCCTGGACTGTTGTGAGCTGCTGAATATTCTCCATGATGGAGAATAACCTGTGAAACCCTTTCAAAAGGCCTGTTCCAGTGGGTTGAAAGCATCACTGAAAGCTTATGCGCATTCAGTTTTTTTAATGGTTTTATTGGCTTCTTGGTTAATTATCTGTGCTTGTTTGAGCAATTACTGAAAAACACTGAGGCATATGGCTAAATGAACTAAAGAATAATGATAGCTTTAAAAAAAATATTTTGCAAATTTTCAATTTTTCATGAAAATAATCTGTTACGTGCAATTACTCAACTCCTGGACAATAAAATTTCCACCCCCTGCTAGTGAAAGCTCAGTGAATCTGTGAGGGCAGCCTGAGCCAGGAGACAAGAAATCTGACTTTCTGCATTACTGTGAGCACACAACTCCTCTGCTCCTTGAATTCCCTGCTCTGAAATGCAGGGATAACAAATGCCACTCAAATACTACAGAGAAGCTTGACACTGTTGTCCTGGTGTTGGGCAAACCAAAACACCCATCCCTCCCCCAGGCTTTGCTTAGCTCTTCCCTCTCAGCGATTTTCCCAAAATAGGAAAAGGTCCAGACACTCAATGTGGCATTGGAAGAGAGGTGATTTCAAAAAGAACTGAGAAGGGTCAGCTTTAAATGACATTCAGAGAGGTTGCCTTGGGGAGAAAAAAGGCCAGTGATTTTTCTGAGGGGGCTGAGCTTGCACAAAAGCTCATCAAGGTGGCACCTCTGACATCCTCACTGTCCTCCTGTGCTCTCTATGCTTTGTTGCCAATACTGGCTCTAGGCAGAGGACAGCAAATTCAAGTTTATTCTGGCAGATCTTCCTAAATACTCATGTTATACAGGAATGGGAAATTTGCTCTTGATCTTGGTTGATAAATCAAATGGTAATTGAGGTAAAACCACCTTTAAAAGATTTTAAGTATCTCTTGCTCGACATATATTATTGCATTTCTATCACAGTGATTAAAAAGATTATATTTCCTACTATTATGAATAAAAGGCAACAAGATGCAAAAGGAGCATTTTTTTGTCTCTCGTTATAAGAATTTCAGAAATCTGGAGCTAGTGGTTGTAAACTACTGGAAACAAGTGTAGTGAAAATGGAAACCACACAGTACAGCATGAAAAGCATATTAACCATCTCACAGGCAAAGTGATGGGAAATTAATAGATCCCCCTGGTACCATGGGAGAAGGTATTAAAAACCACAAGGATGGAAAGGCCACTTTAAAAAGCCATGACAATTCTCAGAATCACTAAAGGAATGTCAAAGTTTCAGCTGATTCTTTTAATTTTTTTTTTCCCCATGACATATTTACCAAGTTGTGAGAATTTAAAAAGAAAGTCTTTATTGTATGTGGAAAAAAAAGCCACCCCTCCTCCTCCTGCCACCTGCATGGTGTGTGAAGGTTGAACCATCACTGCTCCTTATACATGGGGAAAATGACAATTTCCTTCCTTTTCACTATGTGGAGACTTAACTGTTTGCTACAGCCCTTTAAATATCTCTTGAAAGGAGGATGATCTCTTTGGGAAGGGATACACAACACTTGTGAAGCCCTAGTTTTTATGCATTAGGTGAAATTAGCCTGAATCTCCTGTGTACCTCAAAGATCCTGAATTTAAAGCTGGCACATCCATCTCTTCCTGGATGAAGAATTATAGCAAGATTACCAGTGCATTAGTCTTTAAATCCAAGAGGTTAAGAACCCTAGCAAAAAAACACTTAGCAAGAATTTAAGTGTGTTGCTGCCAGAATGTTTGGGAAAAGCAGTGGACTTGGAGGAGATTCAGGAAATCCTAAGAGCTGTGTTCAGATATGTAGGAATCCTTTTTACAGTGTTTTTCATCTAATTTGTACCTCTAAGAAAATAATGAAATTGCCACTGAGGATAAGACTTGTTACAGGTGAGCACAACTACCAGTGATGAGCAGCAGGACCCCAGAGACAACACAGCTCTCCTGACAAAATCCAACCCTTTATTTCACTTTTCAAATTTACAATGGAGCAGAGGCAGGGAGTGGAAGACATGTGGGAGGAAAAATTACTTCACTGAGATTGGTCAAGCTCTTTATAGCCACAAACCACTTGAAACCCTGTCTGCTGTACCCTGGGCCTTGGGAAATAAGTTAAACCTCCTTCTAAAGCATCACATTTGAAAAGATAGATGGACCCTTTACTAAATATAGCAACCTCTCAGTCAAAAGGTGATGGTGCTTTCAGAACAGTCATCAGGAATGAAGGACCTTATGCAACTTTTCTCAGGTCTCCACAAAAGCATTTTTAGTGGGAGAAGAAAGAGCTGTGTGAAAAGCCTGAAAGCATCACCAGGTCTATTCAAAAGAGACAAGGGAAAAATCCAGGAGAATCTCCTAAAGACAGAAAAGTGACATAAATGGGAAAACTCTCTTGCTTGTAGGGGGAGCTCGTGGAGTGGGAAAAGAAACAACTTCCAGGATTACCCAAACCAAAATGCCAGACTGGAAGAGTGGCCTCCAGAAAATAACTGCCTTTATTTTTTTAGGTTTATTTCCTTATGTGGTGGCAGCTGCAGATGGGAATGGCAGAGGGATCACATCCAGGCTGCCCAATCTCCTTTCCACCCAGCAGATATCCTGTCTCTGAGGGGGAATCACTCAGCCATCCCTACAAAATACCTTTCCAAAATCTCTTTTCTGCTGCCTCGCCAAACCCCTGCCCTTTTCCCCCTCCTCCAATCTGGCAATTTTTGTAAATATTTCATGAGCTGCCTGCATGAAATGTTCCTAACAATAAAAATCTGCCTAACAATAGAAGCTGTTATTACTCAGTTACACTACATCCTGCACAAGGTCATTCTGTTTTTCCTTCTTCCTCTCTTCCCAAAGGGAGAATGCATTAATGGCAAGGAGAAAACAGTTGCCTGCAAACAGCCACAAGAACGAGAAAATGGTGTGTTAATTACCAGCACTCATAATGTCAGGCTGAACAGCATGAAAAACTGAAAAGCAAAATTGGATTAAAATAGTAAATATAATGATGGTGTTCAATCTCTGTGTCCAGAACCAATGAGCTCCTATTTCAGCCATTAGGGCTATGGTTATGGCAAAAGAAAATGACAAATATAGCACTGAATTACAGTGAGAAAATGGCAAAGAGCATATTCTTAGTGCTAACCAAGGCTTATTTCATAGGGTAGAACAAAAAGGTGATGAATTTTACCTTTTGTTGCTATCATTACAACCAACAACACTCCCAACAGCTTTTCTTTTAGGAGCTAGAAATGATATGAGGCTGAATGAACTGAAAGCCAGAGGAAAAAATTGCACAAGGTTCCCCAAACTGTGATTATGTCAATTTAGTGGAGCTCTCTTCCTTCTTGAAAGAGTACATTTTTCCTGAATTACAAAGCATATCATGAGTATACACAGGAGCAGCACAATGCTGCTCCTACAAAACAGAGCTTTTAGTAAATACAAGCAATGCTCTGACAGCCTCTGTGCCTTAGCAGGGAGGCTCTGTTTGCTCCAGATTGGTTAAAAGGGCTCACATTTATCTCTAAATTAATTGGATGTAAACCAGGAGTTGAGAAATCTTTGGTTAAGTGGGCATGAGTGCTCACTTTTGCTAAACTCCCACTATTTTGTTGGAATCTGGCAAATAAAGTAGTAGTTCCTTTAAGCAACACTAAAATACTTTTTTTTTTAAAGGAGTTAATAATTTAGAAAGGTTTTAATACATCTTTTATATTTTCCTATTATATTGCTGCCAGGATCTTTTTTCCAAAGGCTTTGTTCCAAGTAGAGACTGCACTGACTGTGTGTGACCAGGGGAAAGAGAATGACATACACAGCAAAATACCTTCCTAAAAAATACCAGGCCGAAATAAATTGGTTGTCTTCAAGTTCCTTATTTCAAACACCCTTCACATATTTCATGATTGTGAGACTGTAATGACTTACATATAATTATATTCAGAAAATGATTAAATATATTTCAAATTTCGTTTGAACAGACTTAATTTCTTTCTGTAAACTAAAGTACCTTCAACTAAAGACCCAGAAAAATGAGACCATCTGCGTGGTTTTCCCTTGGGCATCTGTTTACATGAGTCAATTCAGCTCTAGATTTTGAATTTACTCTGAATTAACTGTGACAAATGTCTATGTTTTTTTATGCAGGTTTATAAATTATTGGAAGGCACGACATCACTGAAATTCAAGGAATCCCAACTACACATACAGACATATATGACCTCAAGTATTGCTGGAAACTATAACAGCAACTTCCACTGCTGAATGCAGAGCTGGGGGGCTCAGCAAAGTCTGCTACATGAACAAAATGTACCAAGATCCATTGAAACAACTTTAGGAAAAAAAAAAAATTAAAAAAAAAAAAATAAATAAAAAAAATCCCTGCTTTCTATCAAGAGGCCTGATAGAAAACATTTTATGAAAGAGGTGAGAATTGTGGTTCCCATTGCTCAGATGTTAATAGCAGCATGACGATGTGCTGCCATCAGCAGCAGGAACTCAGCCAGGCTATTAAGTGCTGTGGCTGGCAGGATTACTTACATTTTGCAGCTGGACTTGGCTCTGTGCCACACACTCTGACTTTGCCATCATGCTGGAAGCATTTAGGCTGTAGGTTTTCCTATTCTGCGTCTCCTTCAGCTGTTCGTGAATTTGCTTTGTTTGTTTCCTGCGGAGAGAAATAAAATTCGTGTAAGAAAGAGCTCGCTTGATCTTCTGCTATAACCATGATGCTTTCATAGCCAGAGCTCCCTTTGTTCAAAACTTCACCCCATCAGATGAGCCAGCTGAGCTAATTCACTGATGTCTGATATTCCAATGCAGCCGTTGTTTCCTGGCAAGGCTTAACAAAGGGGAAAAAAAACCAACTCTCTCTCCTGTTTTAAAATACCTTCTATTCTCAGATTACTATAATAGTGTGCTCGTTGTGCTGGTGCAGTTTTGTAAGATCATCTATTGCACATTTGACAATAGCTTGCAAGTCAGTCTGAATAACAAAGAACCGTTTTGCTCTGATCTGGAAAAAAAGGTTTTGGGAAATAAAACAGGCATCAGCCCCTGCTGGATATAAAAATTGATGAAGAATCAAAGATTTCTTCTGGCTGGTTAGACTTGACCTATAAGGCACCTTCTGTTTATATCCTTAAACCTGGAAAAAACATCAGTATGGCCTCTGAGGCCATGTTTTTGACTTATTATATTATAATCCACCCTGTCAGAGCTGGGAATATCATTAGATGAATCCCTTGCATTATTCAGAAGATAACTATACTGTTAACAAAGACTTTCTGTTTCTGCTGCACTATATGGAGTGGGAGTGGCAAACAGTTTTTAAGTTTTGTACATGATAGAGGATATGAGACAGCAAACTTTAAATTTTACTTCTATCTTCTGCAAAAAGTTATCTCAGCTGGGCAAAAATTGTTAGCAAAATATATTTAAGGTCCTTTATCAGTTTCCTTTTTTTTTTGTAGTAAGCTACATTGTCTGGGACTATCAGTTTTAAACAATTATGAGCAAAAGCTTCACGATAGAACTTTAATTCTTTCCTTCCTTCTCTGCTTCCTTTTTCTCCCCAAGAGATGCATCTCCAGCAGTGAACCTACAATGGCCTTGGAAACAACCCAGGAACGTCAAGCAGCATTTCATTATTCCACCAGCAGGTTTTGGACAGCAACTGGTGCTCAATTTTCAAAGGAAGTGATTTCTGGCGAGTATTGATAAGAGATAAAGAAAATACGGCCTTTCTATAGTGAAATTTAAATTTTAGCAAAGCAGCTTCACAGCAGCATTTTGAAACATTTCTGTGATTTGATTGTGGAAAGCCTTATGACATCAATAATCTTGACAGGATCTTGAGCCAGGCAGCGAATTTGACACTGAATGAAGTATAAAATTAATTTTAATTTCTTATTCACAGTGGAATCTGTGTCTACTGCTGGAAGGCAAAAGAGAGCAGAGAAAAATGACTTACTGACGTGCTCAGTGGAGGGGCCTGTGAGAGAGGACAAGCTCC
Organism: Zosterops lateralis; assembly: GCF_965231275.1. Taxonomy (NCBI): domain Eukaryota; kingdom Metazoa; phylum Chordata; class Aves; order Passeriformes; family Zosteropidae; genus Zosterops; species Zosterops lateralis. The sequence goes on from NC_139768.1 coordinate 2,772,032, forward strand.
TTCAATATGAAAGTAAGTGGTGAGAAGTTTCACAGCTCAGATATTCAATTTTAATAACGTAGTTTTTTAATAGTTTTTGAGTCCCTTAATTTTGGTTCAGGATGACACAATGTAAGGATTTGCTGAAATTCAACCAATTGTAAGTATCTGCTTAGAAGTATTTGTTACAGCTCATTTCCTGACTACAGGTCATAAGCCATAACAAATCCAGGACTCTGAGCACCTCTCAGGCCTTCCACTTGCATTTTTGCAGATGGAAAAGAATGAATTTATATTGTAAGCATGTTACAAATATGACTGGCATGTTTTGAGTATTGCTAAGAGCTCGTAATTAGTGAATTTTATGAATAGAGGTAGGTGGGGAAATGATTTCTCAAGCACAAGGAACTTTCAGAGTTTTCTTTAGCCAAAACTTGTAGAGTTAATACGGGAATAAGCTGAATAGATATAGAATCTGAAGGAACATAGTGTCAAATTAAATTAGTCAGCTGAGTCTGAAACATCTCTTTTAAAAATGTCTTTAATATCCACTAATTTTCAAATCCAACGAAATTGAACAATTTAATCAGTAAAGTGTCTAAATGAGCTCTTCAGCTTCTCATAAAATTCCAGGGGAGATTCACAAAAGCAACTTCAGCGTTTTTACAGACAACTGTTTTCTGACCAGCTAAATTAAATAAACTGAGGAAATTAGCTCATCTATTCCTATGTCCTACTGGGAAACCAGCCTCTTCCATGTTAGTCTCCAGAATGGGTATGGAATATTCAGGATATTCAGAATATTCAGGAATTTTTTGCATCTAAATTATGAACAACACCAGTGAAACATGATCGTAGCATCAAACTTTCAGAACCTCTTATACACACACAAAATGATCATTTAATCAGGAAAATAACAAACCAATTTTTGGGTTTCTTTAGAAAAATAAATAGAGTTATTTCTATATTTATAGAACACGTGCAAGCAAACTGCAAAAATTCAGCTTCACTACTGCAGTCTTTAACATCACAATTGAAATTCCTGAAGGTAATTTGCTGAGAAAAACAATCCAATCATTAATTTCCCTTTATGTTCATGCAACCTCACATTAATATCAGGTTTATGCATATTCATTTCGCCAAACTATAGGATGCACAGCTATAAAACTAGAAACCATTAATAATTCAAAGTTACTCGCTGATTAATAAATTTATTTTATCATTTTTTGTTTTCAAAACAAATGGGCCTCCTGTGTTCTACTTTAGAGTTATTTGGCAATGAAGTCTTCTTACTTCAGCAAGAAATAAAGTCACCAGTCATTTGTAAAAGTCTAAGCTGTAAAGGGCAGCCCATTACTGTAGTTCAGTAGCTGTGGCTTCATCTGTTGCGAACACTTCCAGCACTTTCTTGATTAACTTAAAAGGAATAATTGGAAGGGCTTAGATTTTAATTATAGTCCTAAATTTTCTCAGATTGAATCTATTTTAGCAAAGGACTTTTAATTCAATGGCGTATAGGGAAGTGCCTATTTCTAGCAGCTGGTATTATGGAATTGTCAGACTAAGTAAGTGAGGGTCAGGATCTTCATGGAAACTTTTCTCTTAATGGATGCACTACTCAGAGTTTCTATATCTGTTGGCAATATTCTAAATTTTTGTACGTCAAATGAAACCCCAAGATAACCCCCATGCGGGAGGGATGCTTTGATAATTCTTAAGCACAGTCAGGGTACATATGTCTTAAAATGAAGCTCCCAAAACTCTGCTGACTAAAAACTAACACATGGTAAGTGTTGAGGCATTTCCATTTTGTTGGGTTTTACACCCTTAAGACACTGGCCAATGCTACATTTACAATTTTATCAAATTTTCTGGCCTGCATGAGACCCAGTCTAGACACTTTTATTTCCTTTTTGGACAGCAGCAACTGGAGCCACAGTTAGGTGGAACTGATCATCTCCTTCCATTGACCTCTACACTGTCTGAGGGCTCCTGACTCAACCAGAAGGGCTCATTTTCTCAAAACTCCCCAAACTTCAGCTCCCAGAGTCTGGCACCAGCCCACTTCAACTCTCATATTTATAAATGCAGACAGAGCCCCAAACCCGACACCCCCAGCTGCTCCTGAGTCATGATGCCCTATTGTCCTGGAAGTTCCTCTTTCAAGTGTTATTTTAACTCATTATTTTCAGCCTTAGCTCTCCTCACCACCTCATCAAAGCCAGGCTGTTTTTCAGGGTGTTCCAACCCAGCTCTCACCACTCCCTACAGCAGGGCAAGACCAGGAGGGGCACTGTGAATAACAGAGGTGATTTTTTATTCATGGTATGCTCAGTCACTGACTGCATGTTCTTCCTACTGACAAACCAATCCTGCCTCTTCTGAAACTCTCTCCATCAGCACAACCCTCCAAGCCTTTCCAGGAAGGTTCTCTCTCACTCTTCTTTCTAAGATCTGCAGCTCTAAAATGCATAATGACATTTCTAATGGCAGTGCCAAAGTGGCTGTCCCTGCTCACAGTTTACACTGCAAGGAAGGAGTATGCAGGGAGGAGTTTCCCTGCCAGCCTGTCCTTCCCAGAAAGCATCCCTGTCACACTGGATGTCCAGAGAACAACTAAACAAATTCCCTCAAGATATTAGAATAATTTAGAAAATAATATGAACCAGCTCAAATCTTCACTAATGATGTACCCCTTTAGTTTGAGGGGAAGAAAAAAGGGGTAAAAAAGACCTGGGGACCTTTTTTTTTCCCCCCGGATAGAAATGTCAATTTAATTTTTTTTTTTTATAAAACTCAATCTTTATTAGATTTCCTAGACATTAAAATAAATTCTAGAAAGAGAGATTTAGATAAACATCCAACCTTTTAAATAGTGCCAACCTTCACATTTTTGATGCTCAGCCACCCTGACTAGCCTCATGCAGGTACTTTTTTATATTGATTTGTGTTCTCATTAACTCCAGCTGGAACAGGAATGAAGGATGACCACCATACAGAAAATATTTATTGACACAGGGGCACTGACAAGCCTGCCATGTAACTGCTATGAGGTTTCTGCAACTCAGATTACACACTTAACAGTAAATATTATAAAATAATATTCAGTTGGGAAAATAAAAGGATGGAGTGGACAGTATTTAACTTGTAAATAGTTTAGTCCAGATGATTTCACTGTACTTGGATAGGTCAAAGTGTTTCTGTGTTACAGAAACTCATCAATAGGCATCTTCATCAACAGGCTGCTGTATTAGCTACAGGTTACAGATCTGCAGAAGACTTTTTTCTGCATTTCTAACTTGACTTTTGTTCTCAGCACACAGCAATGGACATTCAGGGATGTGAAATGAAATGCAAAAAGGAGATGGGATGTTTAAACTGCCGTTTTCAGAAGAGCAGAGTGATTATTGCACTGATAGTAAAAGACACAAAATTATTACTGTCAAAAAAAAAAGAAAAAGAAAAAAAAAAAGAACTGGATATGACACAATCCATTATTTCCTGATATCAGAAAATAGACAGAAGAACACATATTTCTCCTGTTTAAAGAAGAACACATATTTCTCCTGTTTACATTTAGTGTAGCCATGGGGAACTGCTGAAGCCAGACCAGAAATAACAACAACTTGAAAAGGAGGGGAGAAGCTGAAGAACTCTCAGGCTGCAAAAAGGCCAGCAGCTAAAACCCAAAGAGAGCAGAGGAAGGCTCTTACTTTGTTTTGAAGTAGAAAGCTGCACAAAGCATGCCCACCACGACGATGCCGAAGACGATGCAGGCAATGGACAGCACCTGGCGCTGGTACACCTCCTCGCTCTCTGTGGACAGCAAAGGCACAGTCAGCAAAGCACAGGGAACAGCACCTGAAAAAGGGCATTTCAGCACCTCAGGGGGTCACTAATGATGGACAGATATGAGGGATTTGGAGGTCTGGGCTGGCCAATTCCTCCACTGTGGATTCAATATTTTCTGAGCTTGAGAAGAGTTTCCCTCTCAAGGGAAACGTCAAGTTTCCCTTCCCTTCTCAAGTTTCTTCTCAATGGAAACTTTTCAACAGTTTTCTTTTTCCCAAAACAACCTTGTGTAAACAATATTCCTTTCCCATAACAACAGGTGTTATTTGCTATTTCTGTTCCTGAGCCAATGGGAGAAGCGTCAGCCCTATGGACCAATAATGTGATTTTAGCACAGAGTGTTATAAAAGGGCTGAATGGATTGTAAATAAACCTTCTGATTTCTGACTGGAGTCAAACATCTTTATTTCGTGTCCTATTGGAACACTCCACAAATTGGATGCTGCTCTGAACCTCTCCTCTAGATAAGGTTCATGCAGTTGTTAAATTTCCTTGGGAAGTTTTAGGAAATGGCCCCAATACACTCTGAGAGATACATAATAATGACAATCAGGACAGTTTAATCTTTTCTCTGCCCTACCTGCTGTTTTCCAGCTTAACATTTTACCATCAAAAGGATAAAGAGCCCTACAACCACAGAGTTTTTCTGGCTTAAGGAAAGAACCATAAGAGCTCTTGTAATGTCCCACAAGAGTCAGAGTTCTTCTTTAGCTAGCCCAAAAACGTAAAGTTTTTTTTTATTATTATTATTATTTTTTAATTTGAATGGTGATTATAATGCCTTAGTCCCATGTCCTGAAGCTTATGCAAAACATGCCAGAGTAAAAAATTAACTCAATGAACTTGCATGGAACCCAATGGCTATTTTGCTGTGAAGCACCAGATATTGCTTTGATAGGTGTTTATTTTTTAAAAAAACCAAATTTTCTTTATAAATCTCGTAATATTCTAAATAACTTTAAAACAGAAACAGAATGAAAGTTAAAACAAAGAAAAAAACCCAAAGGAAATAAGAGAAAACACTCATTCATGACAGCACACAGGAGCTGATAAGCAACTGGAGATCCACACATTCAATTCAACAGCTCCTTAAGTGTTATACTTTATGTTTATTCCTTCAACCACTTTTCTAATTCTAAGTGTTAACACACCAAACAGACTGCTACTTTTTAAGATCGGTTTCTCCAAACACACAAAGCAGTATTTTCATCCACATATTCCAGGTGGAAAGCCAAGGTGTAGGATTATCCAAGCACAAACCCACATTTCCCTCCTCAGTGCACACACCCCCATCCATGTGAACACCAGGCACACATGTCAAGTAGGTGGCAGCAGCTCCAAGTTTGTAACTCTCAGGTTCACGACAAATATTGTATGAAAACACCAAGGTGAATCTGGGCAAATTACTAAAGGCTATGTACAGTATCCTAATCAGAACTAATCATTACATTTTCAAGGATGAATATCACAGTGCTGTTCCTAAATATTTGGAATTTTAAACACAAGCATTTGTCTCTTGTAAGTTCCAGCTCTTTTTCTGCAAGTTATTAAAAATGAAATTACAGTATCCAATCTTGATTTTTGAATTATTTATCTGCTTGCTCTATCAAACAACACCACAGTGATACAGAAGACATTCCTAAGACACAAAATGTCCTCAGCTTCTGCTGACATTTTCTCATCATTTGAATCTAAAATTCTAAAAGTTGTTCTAAAACACTATATTTTAAAAAAAGAAGAAACAAATGGAGCTTTCACCTTTCTAAAATATAACTGTAATTCAAGAAGGAATCCTGTTTGCATTGCACTAAAACTGATACAGCACAGCTTTAGGCCTATTCCTCACTGGGAGATACAAAATCTTAATGTCTTTTATTTATTTGTTTGCTATTAAAAGCAATTGTGCAAACACTGTTACCCACCTTCCATTTCCACAGTAATACACAAATGGAACAAATTTGAATTCTTACATTGACATAGTCAGTCTGAAAGTCATTAAAGAACTCTTCATTTCAGCAATTGTTAACCTGTTTCGCCTGAATTCTGGAGTCAGCACCTACTGCCTAAGCCACAGCCAAACCTTACACAGTTATCAACTGCAGTTCCACTCAAACATTCCACATAAATAAAAATTAAAAAATAGGTTTATGAAAATAAACTGATTTAAGCAATGCGTGCAAATAGGCTTAATTTTGATTTCCTTTCAACAGAAGTCCTCATTAAATACTTTATTTTTTCTCTTGCTATTTCCTTTTGAGAAATTGTGAGTTTAATGCAGCTATGCTCTTTTGTCAGTCCTGAATAGTGATTACTGCCTTGTTAAAGATGCTTTAGAATAAGCCCTACCAAGATAAAAGCAATTCAGAGTGCAGACAATATTATCTTGCTGAAACAACTACGTGAAGATTCAAGTCTTTTGTGAAGTCAGATTAATCCCTGTCACCAGCCTTCAACACAGGCTGATCAATATTTTCTTTGCTTTTTGTTTACTTTGTACAGTGCATATTTAAAGAAGCACTTATTGATTACCTGTACTCCATTTCTCCAGACACCTTTGTTCATTTTTTACATCCTTTAAATATTTTATCTATGTATTGGATTCTGCCCATTTTTTGTCTCCGACATCTTTAAATATGATCAGTTCGGCATTTTTCTGTTCTCTAATCTTCCACAATGGCTTTATTTAAAATTCACCTTCTTACTAACAGCAATGCAGCCTGTCTTTCTCTGCAAACTCCGAAGGTTTCCTCATGGTTGCCCTGACCTAAGCTGACTATTGTGCTGAGCACAGGCAGCACAGCTGAGATCCTCTCCAGTCAAGGAGCATCAAAACCAGCCTGGATCTGGAGATGGCTGTAGCCAAGCACTGCAAAGCTCTTGGGCTCTCACATATCAGAAATTCAAAGTGTAGAAAAGAGAAGAACTGCAAATTCCTTCTCCTCTGCTCAAGGATTTCCATCAGCTGGTGCAAACACGTATTTACATACTGGAACTAACTTCCCAAGGTAAACTATGGTGTGACTGAAATGATAAGTCTCTCTTTATTCACATATATTCATATATTCCTTGTGAAGTACATCACCTCAATTACAGTCTGTTGAAATAAATACTCTCGGGAGAGGATTCCTCATTTAATGAGCAGCGAAGAAAATATTTCTGCTAAAAAAACCAAAATATAAACTGCCACGGATATTCCTGGATAATCCTCTTGAGGATTAAGACTACAGAACGTGAATTTCACCAAGCATTCAAATTACAAAAAATACACAACCTCTGCTGAGAGAAATACAACACACAGTGCTGAAGAGTAATGTAGTAAGCTGTTTAGATGCAGACTTTTTTTTTTAATAAAAATTATGGAAAGAAAGATCTTCTCAGAACATAAGGACAAGACAAATTCACACAGAACATGGTGCCTGTGCAAAGCTGAAAAGTCCCCATTCACTGTGTGCCCTGTTACACGTGGAGCCCATTCTCAATGATGCTACTGATTGTTTCTTGTTTTGCAACTTGCTACACAATTTTCTAAGCTTATCTCACTTGTTTGCTGCTACTATAAAACACAAAATGACTACCAGAGACCCACTGCTCACAGCGCAGCTGAATTTCATGTTCATTATGAAAAAAAGTACAGGTTATATTCCAGGTACTGGGGGTTTGGGTTTTTTAATTTTTTTGCTCTTTAAAATTTAGTCTTTGTCCTGGGTTGCAGTGTAGGATGTACACAAAGTATTTATTCTATCACCATCTTCATGAGCTGTTGGAACCAGGTGGGGCAGTGTTTTCCCAGGCCCCTCCTTTGGGCTCTTCTGCTCATGGCCCATCAATGCCTTGCCCAGGACTCACAGGGAACTCCCTCCAGGAGCTCTCTCTGTTTAATGGGCCATCAAGGAGCCACTGCACGACTCCTCATCCCATTGGGAGATGCTCCCAATGCCCAGGAGGAGGAGCCAAGCATTCCCACCTGGAGAGAATCTGGGATTTGGGACAGGACAAGCAGCCCTGAGCCACTGGATTCCCAGAGGAGCAGAGCTCCCAGACCTTTCTGTGGGATCACTGCTTCAGGAAGAGCCCCTCACCTGGACTGCTCCCCCCACCCTGCTCAGGGTGTGTTCTGACTCTGTCAGTGCTCTTTTGTATTATTGCTTTTATTTTATTTTATTTTACCTTTTTACCTTTCTTCTTATTAAATTGTATTTCTGACTGGAAGCTTCTCATTCATTTTGCTTTCAAACCACGACACTCTTCCAGGCTGTACCCTGTTTGCTTTATGTATGTGGAAAGACACACTGAAGCATGTACATACATCTTTAGAGGATTAAAAAGTGTAGGGTAGACACGTTTTTCTCATGATTGTTATTTCTAAAGGATATGGTGGGGTTTTTTTTATTGTACATAATCTGAAACTGGCCTCTTCTTTGTGACTTTATTATAAAAGGAAGAATGCTGGTACAATGTGGTCCTTGAGTAGGATTCTAACCATATTACTGAGGGAAAAAAAATTAGTTAATTAAAACAGATTATGTTAGGCTTTGTCAGCACCTAAATCCACAATATCATTACCAGCCATAATCACTGAATCCTCTGGTTCTAATGTGTGTTTTGGTTGAAATATCTTTGAAAGGGATTTCAAATATGAAGAACAGCTTTGTGCATGTGGCCTATACAAAACAATAACAAAACAAAAATAGTAACTTTCCCCCTTGTGCTTATTTCAATGGCTTTTGAATAAAATCTCAACATGGTCATGAGCATTACAGAGAATAATTATTGACTATTCAAACCAAGCCAACTGAGAAATTATGACATTCACCATACAAATGCATTACTTAACCTTTGCTCTATGAAGAAAAATATGAAGACCCCCCCCCCATGAAAACGAATAACTACTGAAATTTTTGCCTTTTTGCATTTCCCTTCATGCCCTGCCACATCTCAATTCCACATGGTATTGGAATATCCTGCAGAGCCAGAATCTCACTTCTGAAAGGGAATCTCAAAAGTCTCATTTGGCACTTAAACTCTCTTTGGTGTCCAGCAGCCTCAGAGTCCCACAGGCTACAATGGAGGAGGAGGACTACATGGAAACCTCATCAACAGTATCGAGATTTTCAGTAAAATATGGATTTCCATAAGTTAAAAGAGAGTAGTTAAAGCATGTTTCTCAATATACTTAGATTTATGTGTGAGAAGTACTGAACTATATACAGCCTTCTAAATTTAATTCACGAAGAGAATAAAAAAAGCCTGCATGTTCCACAAAATCTGTGATTGCCTCAGCATCAGACATTCCACTCTCCCAAGAGTTTTCTCTGTTCTTGCACTTGCAAAAACCTCCTGTACAGATTCTCTGCCATATGCTGTGGCTTGTGCTAAGGCAGAGTGAAATGGCTGAGATGTTACATGGCACATTTCACAGATTTCTTCTTTGACCTTGGGCAAGTCAAGTTCTTGACCTTGTTCTTTCTGTAACCATAAGGATATTATCTCTTCCATTGCAGAGATTAACATGACAAAATGTAATATAAACATGTTAACCTCTGAAGGAATTAAGTCTCTGCAAATGCATGAAATAGATAAACCCACTCCAGACAATTCTGTTCCAACATCTTCAAGAGCATATGGATTATTTCACATAAAATATCATGTTTTTTTCTAAGTCTCAGCTACTTTTAAAAGACAGAATTTTCTTCCTTAAGACTTTCATCGGTTTGGGTAGAATTTCCCTTTTAAAAGGAATTCAAGACACTTAGGTCCCCAAACCCGAAGCAGAAGTTTTTATCTGCGATCGTTTACAGAGAGGACAGAGTCAAGGTTAATTGCACAGATTCCCATCTCAGACTGGAAACAAAGCAAGCTGAACTTCTGCTGGCAAAAGTTCATAAAACATTTCATAGTTTTCACAGTGATTTTCTCTTGGGAAGAACTGTTCGATAATTCTGATCGTAACAAAGATGAACAAAATCATTTTCTTCTACTAGTGGAAGGTCCACAGCACAAGGATCTTAATGAAAGCAAAGTGAAATAGATGCAGCCCATTATATATTACAACTGCATGATATTTACATTGCTTGACTATTGGCATTTAACACTGGGGAGATCATTTCCCGCATACACAGAAGACAGAAAAGAAAGGAAAGACTGTTCAACGTGTCTGACTGACCTATTTTGAGTATTTGATTCTACAGCATTAATGCCACATTGGCACTGGTTTTGCATGAGATTAAAAATGAAACAATGAATAAGGTGTAATGTTACAGATTCATCATGAAAAGTGATGCAAAGGTACGTGCTCTAACTCTGAGGCTGAGCTCTCAATTTTTGCTCAGTGAGTGAAAGGTGAAATCTCAATCAAAATGAAATGAAAAAAATATTCTCAAATAAAATGAGCCAAATGCTGAAGAGTTACCTGAGGAAAAAAACAGAAAAAAACCCAACCCAAACAAACCCCCCCCCAAAAAAAGACAAAAAAACCCCAACAAAAACCCCAAAAAACCCCAACAACACCAAAACCCCCAAGTATAACCTCACACAGGTCTTGTGTTGTCTATGGGTACAGTGGGAGTGAAGGTGCCAATATTCTTAATAAGTACTACTTGTTATAAAGTGAAAATTTGATTAGCACTTTTAAACAGCAAGATCTTAATTCTGAAGGTAAATTAATTTTAACTTGGGTATCCTAAGAAACTATCTTTTCTGTTCATCTGCAGGTAACTTGGGATTTGTGCAGGCTACATCCAGAACTCAAATCTAACAAACTCTCAAAGCTGTATCTAAGTACATTCACTGCAACATATTCATTAAATTTTAGGCTTCAAACAGCCCCACAGGAAGCAAAGGGATGAGAGGTAACTTTTTCATTTAAAGAAAATTTCTTGTTACAAGTTCTTTTATATTGATAATTCACAAGCAAGAGAAACCAATCCATATACAAACTTTATCTGCTTTTGTTTTATTTCCAAGATGGGTAAGGTCAGTCACTAACCAAATTCACTGCCTAAATCTCATCAGTTCTCTGTGTGTGAACACTGGTTTTCCTTGCTGGATGATTCAGTTTTAGAATTTATTTAAGCAATTTAAGTTTCTCCAAGACTTTGTACTGTTGCGAAAATACATCCCCTGTAATACATTTCTATTGTATACTAAGAATTAAAATTACATATTAACCTTTCTTTTTACCTTATTAATTTTTGATGCAACTTGAATATATGTGTTTAAACTTGAGTTTTCCAAGTATAAGAGAAAGAAAAATATGAAGGCCATTCTTCCTCCCTCCCCAAACTTAATTCTCACTGTGGATATAAGGGAAAAAAAATTTATCTGGGTAATAGAGGCTGACAGCTAAAAATCTATGGTGATATTTTAGACAATGAGCACACTGAAAAAAAACTTATGATAAAAGGGTAAAGCTGTCTAAGACTGTGATCCTCTGGCAGTAATCTCCCTGATTGGCCTGATGGCTGCCTGCACTTTTGCTGATGTGTGAAAGGGATAAGCAGCTAAGAAACAGCCCCCTAAGGAGCAGGAGTCCCACAGGAGAGAAACTTGATAGCTGGTGGAGAGAAAAAAAAAAAAAAACAACAACAAAAAAACCCCACTAAAAGATCTGAAACATTTCATTTCTATTTTATATAAGGCCACTGTTGAGGACACTTCTACTAAAATATATCACGGCACTGAAGAAATAGTATCATAGTAATAGGAGGTGAAATTATGGGCCAAACAGCTAGAACTAAACAAGATGAACTCTTGCCCTAATCACACGTGAAAGCTTGCAGATTTGAGATATAAAACTAAAGATTTGTGCAGAATCCTCCTGGGCAATAAGCACTGGATGCTGTGGTACTCCAGCAATTGAGTTGTGGCAGAGGAAAGCAACGAGCAGCTCTTGGCAGAAAAAGCAGCAGGCTTTTGCAAAGAAACTCTTTCCCTTCCTCCCAAAACACCACATCATGCCTAAAATGGGGGCTGGAACCCCAAAGAGCACCCTATAACAGCCTGATGTTGCAGTTGTTGCTAAGTAATGCACAACTCTACTGAACTTTGATTTAAACCCACTTGTGTGCTAGGTACCTCTGAATTAATATTTGAAATTTCATCTACTTGGATCTACCATCAAGTCTTACTTTTTATGTCACCTCTGCTGACTGAAAATCACAGCTCCAAGCATCTCCAATTTCTACTACATGTCCGAGGGATGCAAAAAGCTTCAAAGTATAAATAACAAAAACTGAAAGTTTGAAAAATATTACGACTGTATGGTGATTTAACTAAATTACGTTTTTTTGGTAGGATTTTGTTTTGGTGAAGTTTTTTTTCCCCAGTGCTTAGGTTTCCACACACATTCTTGCAGGATATCAATTATTTGCCATACTTTCAAACCATGTATTGCCCACAGAGAGGATTATTCATGGAATTGGTGAGGCTGGAAGGGATCACTGGTGGAAGGGGTCACCCAGTCCGACCTCCCTGCTGAAGCAGAACCATCATGGCACAGGATTGCCTCCTCTCTGACAGAATATGAGAGCTCCACAGTTCTGTATGAGAGCCTCAAGTGTTGTGTGTGTGTGAGAAATGGAGTAGTATCCTGCTCCAGAATGATGACCCATTCCTTTTTCTCTGTCTGAATTTTTGGCTGCTTTTTGGCACTTCTCTACATCTTCTCTGATTCTGTTACCTTCCCTTCTTGTCCTCATTTTTTATTCTAAGTCTTACAACCACACACAGTTCTGCACTTTCAAAATGTCTTTGCTATCACATATTTCTCCCACCATCAGTATGAAAAAAATCTTTCAAAAGGAAACTTTTATTCTCCTTGCACTATGACCTTCTGTTTCTGCAAAATCCATGCTGAGCTGAGCCTTCCAGCTCTCCTGAGGCCCTTGTTCAGCCACACTTTGTGCTGGCAACTGGAGGAACCAGAGGGAAGGATATTGAGATACAAACTTCCTGCATGAATTACTGTAGTGTTTATCAAAGTTATTTTAGGATATATATAGGTATATATATATATATATATATATATATATTTAGGTGGATATATATATATATAGAGGGATAAATCCAATGAGCATTAAGTGCAACAGGCTTTGGGTAAGTGACATAATAGTTTTAGATGTAACTCCATAAAGGTAGTTTCTTACATAAAAATATTATGGCTATATAAAACAAGAGCTTGCTTTAATTCTGCTTTAGTAATTCCTTAGCTGATGAGGGTTGTTATTCCTACGATCCTAAGCATCACTAACACATAATATAATAACATCTTAATTTCCCAGCTGATGTTTTATTTGATCTCAGAGCTTGCATTGCTCCTATCAACAAAGCCCTGTCACTGGAATTTCTCCCAATATCTTGCTCAGCTGCTGGTATTGAACTTTCCACTCAAATCTCAAGCTAACCTCAGAGCTGCCAAAGTGTATTTGACAGTTATTGTTGATGGCTACATTGTCAGGAGCTCGCAGCAAGTCAAGCAATATCATAATTAAGTGCTTGATTTTATTTTGACTGCTACTGTTTTAACCAGGAGTGCATTTATAGATTTTGTTTTTTGTTTTTTGTTTTTTTTTACAAAAATGTGGTGAGAGCAGTGACAGCAAAAACACAGAAAATGATTGTGGATAACTTGAACCATATTTTGCTTTTCATACACTTCAACAGCAATGTGATGTTCTGCCTGGAGGGCTCTGGAGGGTGAGGACTCAGAGGGTAAGGACAAGGGCTTAGTCAGATGCAGAGAGATGTGACAAGGGACACTGTGTTCCCACTGAAGCACTACAGTCTCTGAACAAGACTCTGCAGGCACAGGACTATCTGTTTATGCACTGCCTTCTTTTTGTTCCAAGCCTCACCTTCCCACAAGCCAGTGATGGATGAGACAAAAGGAGAGAGGCTGACAGAGTGTCCTTCACACGGAGCTGTGGGTCAGCCTGTGCTTCCCTTGGAGCCTCCTCCACTCCCAGCTCCCAGCTCTGTGCAGGATTGAAGGACTGGATGATTTCCTGCACATTTTTTGTTCTGCTCATCTTCCCTGCCTACTCCATGAGCCAGTGGAACTTGGAGACAGAGATCTGGCATGGAATGCTCTGTCCCTCACCTCTACTGGCATAGCCCTCACCTTGCCACAAAAAAACCCCCTCACTCAGTCCCCAGCACAGCACAAAGTGCATGTTTGCTCACCAAGTGACTACAACACTCCAGTCTAGGCTGGACAAGTGATCAGAGAGAAAACCAGACTGTGCTGGCAAAGAGAGAAAAGTAAATATGGTGACTGTGAGCAGCTACACTCTTCCTTTAATCCTCCAGTCTTCTTGCCAACGTGAGGGATAACGTGCAGTTGTTGATCCTGAGCCCTGGCAGGTGCTCAGAGTCTCCTAAAGCAGCATCAGTGCTCAGGCACAGTGAAGCCCTCAGCCCACAGAACGTCTAGCAGTGTGCTCCCAGCACTCACCCACGTGGAGGGATCTGCTGCATGAGCTTGGCACTGGCTGCAGCCTGGCAGCAGCTGCCAAAGCTCAGCTGCTCAAATGCCAGCTTGTCTGGGTGTGTGGCTGCTGGGAGTGCTGTCTGTGAGCCTCACCACAGCCCTGCGCCTCAGGAGGACTGAAGGAGGGCACTTCAACCTTCAGCAACTGACATATTGCATGTGTCCTGGGTTGTAGTGCAGGATGTGCACACAGTATTTATCCCATCCCCATCCCCATGAGCTGTTGGAACCAGGTGGGGCAGTGTTTTCCCAGGCCCCTCCTTTGGGCTCTTCTGCTCATGGCCCATCAATGCCTTGCCCAGGACTCACAGGGAACTCCCTCCAGGAGCTCTCTCTGTTTAATGGGCCATCAAGGAGCCACTGCACGACTCCTCATCCCATTGGGAGATGCTCCCAATGCCCAGGGGGAGGAGCCAAGCATTCCCACCTGGAGACAATCTGGGATTTGGGACAGGACAAGCAGCCCTGAGCCACTGGATTCCCAGAGGAGCAGAGCTCCCAGACCTTTCTGTGGGATCACTGCTTCAGGAAGAGCCCCTCACCTGGACTGCTCCCCCCACCCTGCTCAGGGTGTGTTCTGACTCTGGCAGTGCTCTTTTGTATTAGTGCATTTATTTTATTTTTATTTTACCTTTTTCCCTTTCTTCTTATTAAATTGTATTTCTGACTTGGAGCCTCTCACTCATTTTGCTTTCAAACCACGACAGCATGACAACAGTAACACGTCTCAATTGTGTTCCTGGGTAAAAGGAAGTTCTTACAGTGCTTGAGAACACAAGAATTATTCTTGTACTGCTCTTACTGGCCTCCCAACTGATACATATGAAACCCAAAATATAGTCTAATCTCTCTGTATAATAATATATATAATATATAAATAGATATAATATAAATATATATATATATATAATATAAATAATATATTTAGGTGGATTTTAAACACATGCAAGTTGCAGGTCAAAGGGATACAAACACATGTTTAAAGGCAAGCAGGTACAAGCTGTGTAAATGGTGTCCCATCCTTCAGGAGAAGATAAACCTTGGCCACTCTCTCCTTTACTAAAATATACATTTTTTACTAATAGTATTTTACAGTTCAAAATCTCTTACATGGGCTGATTTTCTTTTCAAGAGCAAAGCATGGTAATTGTCAGAAAAAAATCCATGAACTTGCCACTTTGAAAGGATGTGTGGTTATATGAAACCATACAGGGTAACATAATTTCTTGTAATCTACACGATAATAAGAAATTAAACACAGCAATAAGAAAAGGTATTTTCAGATTGATTCACGTAATGACTTTAAAGCTAAAAGTGACTCAATAAAATAAAATAAATACCAAATTATCTCTGACTCTGAGGAGGTTATTGAGAAGATGGAGCCAGCGGTGCAGGGCAGAAGCACAAAACAAACAAGAATTGAAACAAGTTTCCTCTTCCCATGAGGACAGCTGGGTGGTGGCCCAGTGAGCCCATGGAGTGCTCATTTGTGGAATCACAGAATCACAGAACATCCAGAATTGCAAAAGACCCACAAGGATCATCAAATCCAACCCCTGGCCCTGCACAGACCACCCCAGAGTCACACCAGTGCCCAAGAGCATTGTCCAAAAGCTCCCTGAACTCAGCCAGCCTTGTTGCTGTGCCCCCTGCCCTGGGGAGCCTGTTCCATGCCCAGACACCTCTGGGGGAAGAACCTTTTCCTGCTATCCAACCTCAGCCTCCCCTGGCACAGCTTGGGGCCATTCCCTGGGCTCCTGTCCCTGTCAGCACAGAGCAGAGATCAGGGGCTGCCCCTGCTCTTCCCTCCCCAGGGAGTTGTGAGTGCACTGAGGTCTGGCCTCAGTCTCCTCCTGCCCAGGCTGGACACACCAGGGGATCTCACACAGCTCCTTCCCCTCAAGCCTTCACCATCCTCATTGCTCTCCTTTGGACACTCCAATAGTTTTATGTCTCTTTTACACTGTGGTGCAAAATCTGCACACATCACACCACTGCAGAGCAGAGAAAGACAATCACTGGAGGATTTTGGCAACCAGTTGACTGTGGAGCTCCTGAATTATGTTCTGCCTGCATGAAAGGAAGCAGCTCTGCACAGCCACTTCATGGCAAAGCTGAAGGACAGATTACATCAATGTCAAACGTTTTCAACAAAAGCCTGTCTGGTGGCACCAGTAATAAACATTTCTACACAGACTGAGGGTCTACACAGAGGGTTTTACAAGCCAGAAGCTGTCACACACAATAGTGATTCCACAGCACAGGGCAGCTTCTGATGTGCTTTGTAACATTTCTGGTTTTGATTTTTATCTAAAAAATTGCAGATGGAAATACTGTGCCAGAAGCAAGCACTGCCTCTGATTCATCCCAGTATTGTAGCACAAAGCCAAGCAGTAAAGGCCAAGTGTTTTTCTGACTCACACTTTACACAGCAGCCCTTTCTGCATCCCTCAGCCTCACGTCTTGTAAAAAATATTCACATTGCTTTCTGTGGCAGGCATGATGGACAGCTGACAGCCACAGGTCCTGAGCCTTGCACAAACACTGCTGAAACACCACAACTTCAGCACAGCTTAATGAAAAGAATAAGCTTGGAAAGACTCTAGAAGAGGCTAAAGAGAACAACTCAAAAGCAGCTGAATAGCAATAACTTGGCCTACTTGGGCTTGCCTGTGACCCAGTTTTCTCTGCAGCCTTGGGTGAGAGGTTTTGAGGAGCTGGGGGAGCACTGAGAGACCGAGGGCGGGCGAGGCAGAAGGGAACAGCTGCTGCACTGCCAGGGCACGAGAGTGAAAGGTGAAAGAACACAAAAGAGCAGACTGCTTCCAGTCCCAAGGCTCTGGACAAAGTGTGAGAGTTCATGGAGATGTCTTTATGGTGGCAACTGAAATTCCACACAAAAAGGCTTTCCCTGCTGGCCAACCTGCTGCCTCTGGTCGTTCTTCTCTCCCCTACATCTGAAGTTACTCATTTTATAACGTGTTACCTTCAAATTTTCCAGGAAAAAATCCAGTTTGCAAAATTATCAAGAAGGCATTTAGGTAAAACCTCTGCACATCTTAACTATCTTTGAAGTTTTCCTTTGCTGTCAGGTGTTGCAAAAGCCAAAGAAAACATATTGCAATTCCACGTTGCTCTTCATAAATCCTTTTTGACAGTGATTTGTTTTGCCTCTCTGGGCAGGACTAGAGAGGAGATTCCTTCAGATGACCCCTTTCTACTCATCATCTTAGGGGTATACATCTAATATCCACTCTGAGAAACAATCAGAAAACAACATAATTCCTCAGGTTGCCCACATATTGCTACCATCCATTTCATTTTTAACAATATTTTCAGAGAATGCAGAGGTGATATGCAAAAGTGATAGCTGTGAACGAAGATAAATGAACTTAATAAAAATCCTAAGAAGTTAAGGATTTACAGATTCCTCAGCAATAATGAGACATCCAATCTCAGCTTAGGTATCTTTTCCCCTAAACCAGTTTTGTTTATATAGTGATATATATCAGAAATATGTGATATATATCAGAAATATGTATAAATATGTGTTTATACTCTGTTAATAGTATGGGAACCCTATTTAAGAACCTTTCAGACTGACACTCCTCAACTCCCATTCTTCTCACTTATAGCTTTTTATTAAATCTTACTGGGTATTTCCATCTCGTTTAGACTCACTTTTGAATTGGAAACATTTAAGAAGTGTTTTTTTAAAATGGATTAATCTGTGAAATCCACCTGTGAGGAGTCTTGCACAGAGTAAATCAAGAACTGCTAGAAATAATGGGATTGATTTTGGTCTGCTTTGCATCATGCAAGAAAATTAACGAGTCATAACAGAGTAGAAACATAAGAACTGTCATTCAGGTGTGAGGTGCCCTCTTATATTTTGTCTCAAATGGCTCTTATTGAACCAAAAATCAATTTCCAGGTATTCTTGACTAGCACAAAGAACATCAAATGTTCCAATAATGCAGAATTAGATCTTAGAAAATACGAGACAAGAGAATCAACTCCCACCTACGTGTTCCAATTAGGCTCATTGATCATGTCTGTTGGGAAACAAGAGTCTTCAGCTCACTAAGAGTATTTTCACAAATAAAACTGCAATATTTGCCTAAAGGAGATGTTTTCCCAGGCAGAGGCTTGTGAATCCTCAACCCAGACATTTTGCAAGGAATCAGAAATGCTGACCATGATGCTCCCTGAATAAATGGTGTTTTTATGTTCACTCCATGTCTTATAATGGAATTATGTACTAAGTCATTCCTCCCCTAAACTTTTTTGTTTATTTTTAAACTTTTGATAAAACCAGCATAATACTCTAGGTATTCTGAAATCAGCCTAAATTTCAACAACTTTATGAGCCAAACTATGACCTGCAAAGATTTCTGATCTGTATTAGTTGAATTTACAGAGAGAACCATGACTGACACCTCCATCAAATGCTGTGAAGGTCTCCAAATTAATCCAGTCACTTGAGGCCATTTGTGGCATGTTTAACTTCACTAAGTTACTGTGTTAAACTGTGTATTTTTGCTTCAGTGGATTCAAAAGCATAAACCAGTCACTAGGAAATAAGTTAAGGGCAATTCTTGCAGTACATTTGTAGCTGACTATCAGATTTATCACACTTTTTTATAAAGACCAGTATGAATGCTAAAAAAAACCTTACATCCAAACCTATTTATGGTAACCGAGGCCAAATCGTTGCAATGAACCCAAATAATTTTTAGTAGAATAATTTTATGAAAATGAGAACAGTTTGCTCTGAAAGTTTTGTGACGAGGATAGAGAGGAGTTATTGGCAGTTTCTTCTCATTGAAATCCTTCTCACAGAAAAAAAAAAAAAAAAAAAAAAAAAAAAGCTTTAAATAGTTGAGAAAGATACAGAGATTTTTCAAAAAAGGGTCCTTAAGTTTTATTCTGCAGATAAAAGCTAAACAAACTGCAGTTAAAGGCTGTCATCATTTCCCTACCAGGCAAAGAACAGCCACAACCCAGAAGCAGAAAAGGAACTTTGGAAATGCTTCTGAAAAATTCATTTCCAAAGCTTTACAACTAACATCCAACAGCACAAAGATAGGTGAGACACTCCAGATGTGAGATCAGAATTTACCCTGGATCAAACCTCCCCTTTTTATCTTTTCCAGCTTGGTGTTGGCCTCACTACCAGGTCACTCTTCCAGAGTTGTCTGGGAAAGGAAACAGAGCAGTGAAATCATCCTCCCATCAGGGTGTTTTGAAAGTCTGTGGAAATTCTTCTGAATCTCAACTATCTTGTCTAAGTTTGTGTGGTCTACGTGCTGCAATTGCAAACACACGCTGGGATTTTCCCCAAAGGTTCCAAAGTGGTTAAAGGAAAGTCAGATCTTGTTAATTAATCTTTAATATGAAATGGGGTGGAATTGGCAGAACAAGTTTGTGGCTGGCTAGGTACAAGTGATATAAAACCCTCTCCCATGAATAATGGAGCAGAAACAACTGAGATAAAGAAAGTCTCAAAGTTTAAACATCTGTCTGGAGGCATTTGGGTTTGCTGCTTTTTTTTTTTTTTTAATTACACTTCCAGAGCCCAAGAACAAACGTTTTCAGATACCAATTAAGAGACACATAGAAGTATTCCTCTACTTTAGGGAATTAGCTAGAAAGAGGGATGAAATGATTAAAGAAGGAAGGATTTGAAGAAATGGAGAAGATTTGATTTCTCAGAGCTTCCTACACATATGCTGACCACCCCTTACAATGCAACAGACTTCTGCTTGCATGTTTGCCACTTCAGCAAACTGTTGCTATTTCTGTGATGTTAATACACCGATTAAAACTTTTTTTTTTTTTCACTAATGAGTAGCAATTATCACTAATAAGAAAGTGAAATTATTTGGGAGATGCAGATAATCAATTTACTAGGTTTATCTACAATGCATGGTAAAGCATTTGGATTGTTTCAAATAGCTTTTCTCTCAGTTAATTTAAAAAAATAAAATAACAGTGAGCTCCCAATCCCAACCTCTATATTAACTGAAAAGAAGGTAAAAACTGAGTTAATATATTTTACTGAAAATTGCTCTTTACATATATTTAGAGGTACTAGATGTCTCATATCCTAATTATTTTTAACTTAATAGTTACTGCACTCAGGTAAGAGATACATCTCCTTCCTGGTTTTTTTTTTTTTTTTTTTTTTTTTTTTTTTTTTTTTTTTTTAATTGCAAATCTCTTTACCAAATTGGATATTAATTTGCATGACCTTTTCAATATTTTTTGAAGAGCAAGTTGATTAACTCAGATGGTATCAAAATATTTGACTGCAGAAAGGAGCGAATTAACTCCAGTTGTATCAACGGGAGTAAAACTCAGCCCGTCTCAAAGTCTGTCCCTGCAACAGATTTTGTATATGCCAAGTCCAAGACTTGGTTTACTCCCCATTGCAGGTGAATATATTAATAGCACATGGTTAATTCCTCTGTGGAGCAGCCCAGGGATAAATGCACCAAGAGTAGTGATGATTCCCATCATCCTGCTGCTACTGCACCTGAACAGAGTTAGGAGGAACTCAGCTGAGGAGCAGACAAAATTCAGTTCATGATTTAGGGAGTGCTGCTTTATACTGAGGGCTTCAGTTAAATAGTCCTTAAGACATTATCCAGTTAGCTTTATTTAAGATATCATTCTGGTAGCATGAGCAGTGGCATCTCATTAGCCAGTTCTGATCTTTTAAACACAAATCACTGGTGTTTTTTTTTTTTTTCAACAGCTAACTGGGTGTAAGAGAATACAAAAGAGGAAGGATTTGAGATTATAAATAGAAAACACACACACAAAAAGGTAAATTATGTTCTCTGAAATGTTTACTCAACTGTTGATAATGGCAGGAGCAATGCGGACACAGTGAATGCTCAGATCACAGCCAGGGGTAACTCCACTGAAGGGCAGATTTTAGTACCTCTGATGTGGGGAAATGGCTCAAGCCAGGAAAGAAGTGAAAGATGTGCACTCTCTGGTTTATGGAACTTTCCAGCAAATCTAAGCAAGTGGTGTTTATATTAATCCTATGAATAATGCATTTGATAAAGATCACAATATTTAAAGCTTTGTGGAAGGTACAGTGACAATAGTTAAAAAGAACTGGTATTTATGTAAATTGTCATACCCCACTGGGGCACTACATCTTCTGTAAAAAACTGTAAAGCAAACAAGCCAAAAAAATTTAGATTCCCAAAATCTAAAAAAAATATTAAATTCCCAAAATCCCCCAAAAATTAAGATGTGAAATTTCAGTCAAAGCTCCAGAATAGTTTTCAGTTAGGAAAAAAAAAACAAGCAAGCAAACAAGCAAACTGGAGAAAAGTATTTAACTTTGACAGTTAAGATGAGATTTTTCAAGGAGCTTAATGAATGCTCCAGCTGCATTTTGGTTTAAATTAAGTGGCTAATTTATGTTGTGCTTCTTTGTTAGCTGGTAGTGATGGGCAAGGCCAGCAGCAGCACGGATGCAGAACGGCAGTAATGGACTTTGCATGACATGATTATTCACCAGTAAATGAGGCTGGGGACAGCCTCAATACTGCTGTCACTTAAAGCTGTATTAAAGTGCCTGACATGGGCATGTTTAACTGAACACTGAGATGGCAGCTCCCAGAGTGATCACTGGCAGTGTGTGAGAATCAAACCAAGATTCATACCAAAGGAGTAAAAACTCCAAATTCTGAAACAGGCTTTTTGAAAAATTACCTATTAACTTCCTTTCAAATAATTTTATTTTTTCAGATGCTCTTGGGGTTTATTCCTCCACAAAACAAACTCTTCTTCTTACTCTTTGCAAGGTGCAACAAAAGGGACTGAGTACAAATTCCAAAGTCAGTATTTTCTCAGACAACCTGTTCCCTTTTCTTATGGCTAAGACTCTTCCATGCTGAATAAAAAGAATATACCACAGGAAATAAAATATGAAAGTGAACTGCAGGCACCACTCTTGTTCCCAGTTGATCACATTCTTACTGAGAGGAAAACATTGCACTCCTGTTATTACTGGATCAGTCTGGATCTTTTATTTTAGTTTGAGGTCAAGAAAGATATATCTATCTCTATATTTGCAGTGTCAAACCCACATTGTCTGTGAACAACACCTAACATTTTGCACAATAAACCTTCTGGAGCACCGAACACGTATTGTGCTTTATGTCCTGGATTCTCACTCAGGCTCCCACCTGCTACATAAAGTAAATAAACACCTGTAAGGATCTAAAGCATTTGAGCAAAAGCAGCAATACATTAGTCTTTTCCACCTCGAGCTCAGTGGGTATTTGCTGGGATGTACTTCACACAGATAGAGTTTCAAGTTCAGAGAGAGCTGACTAGAAGATAAAAAGGTCCTGATAACCTTCAAAGCTCTGCATTGCTGTTGAAAAATGCTCACTTCCCACAAAAGTCTCCAATGGATTAGCAGCTCTGTGGTGTGTGAGCCCTCCCCACGGCCTTTCATTATATTTCATAGTCACTTAAGCCTTTTCCTAATAAAAAGACAGTGCCAAGGGTGAGATTATGAAATACCCCAAAGTTAAGTTGATAACGGTTTAATTAAATGTTGCTCCCTAACAACATTTCTGGCATGGTTCTGGCAATAAAAAGGAAAAGTGAATGTTGCAATTGCTCCTTTTGCTTTTCCCATGACACTGCCTTTCAGAGCATGCTGCAGAAGGTCTGCTTACATGACATGGTTGCTAAATTCAGTTTTACACGGAGCACTGAGAATTCATTTTAACTTTGGGTTTGGTATGGGGAAGGCTCTGGATGATCAGATTTTGTCTGCTGCTTTTTAATTAAAATAATAGGGACAGTCCTCAAAGGGAGTAAGCGAGCACAGTTCTGTTGAAGTGAGTATTTTCCAAGCCTTCCCTCAAAGTCAACAGCAAAAACTTCCTATTAAATCCACACTGTGCTTTCAGTGGAGATGCACATCTCTGTACAGAGAAAGTTCATGGCACTTATAAGCAGGATTCATTCACTTAATCAGGACAATAAATGCACATTATTTCTCTTCTGTAGTTATTATTTTGGATGTTGCTTCATTCCTTCATGCTCCAAGTTATGGCTCTAAGTGCCACAGCCTTTCACCCCACAAATCACCTGTGATGGATAAGCAGAAAAATGGTTTCTTAATATCTTCTCTATGGTAACTCTTTCTACAGTGCTGTATTTTTTATATAGTATATATTTTTTTTTTTCATATGTGAACCAACTCTGATTCAGCTTTGAAATTTTACTTTTATAAGGGCTTGAGGTCAGTGCCTTATCATCTGCTGTTCTTGAAAAAGGCAATGTGCAACACGTACCAAAATATACAAAACATCAGCTGTTTTCTGTGGAAGACATGGAGAGGAGTGATTAATTTTCCATTGCCCCTTAAAATTGAACTGCTCTTATGGCTTTGAATTATATGACACAATAATCGTGTCTGTCAAAACTGCATACATTCTTCTAGTAGAGTTTCAGCACAATTATCCCTTAAAACACCCAAAAATGAGGATACAGATTGTGTTAAATCAGTAGTACATGAGGGTATACAGGAGTTTTACCAGGGCAAAAATGGATTAACTAAACTACATTTTAAAAAAGCATAACATCACAGAAATTAAGTAGGGAAAAAAAAAAAAAAAAGATTAGTTCATTTTCAAAAATAGAAATGTCAATAAAAATACAGACAAGGAACACTTGATCGCAAATTAAGGCAAAATTAATTAAATCCCAATGGGAAACTTTGCCATGGTACATTTGCTGGGTATTGTACAGAGCCATGAACTCTGAGTCAGACATCCCACGTCACGCATACAACAGCCAGAAAAAAACATTTCTGATGTCTGCAAAAGCAGCAGTAGTTCACGGCATCTTAGGTCTCACCCACACTGGAACAACCTTCACTCCTCTCCTGATCCATAAGGCACCTTTTATTGATGTTTCTCCCCAGACCAACACTCATTTTCTGACTCAGCTGCAGCACTTAGTGATTTGTCTCCTCAGCAAAACTCCTGGCTTCAGTTTTGCCATGAGAGCCATCATTCCCAGACTTGGTTTTCAGGGTAACAACAGGAAACAATCCCCTTTCCCTCTACAGCAACACAATCACAGTGTTTCACAGCATCACTGCTGCCTTTTCCAGCTGATTACACTAACCCACAATTGCAGGGGTTTCACCTTGTTTCCTTGGACTTTACCCCGTTTTTAACTTCACCCTTCCTGCCTACATCAGCTTCTGCCTTAAACGATTTGGCATAAAAAACATGGGTCAACAGGAGGGCTGACAGCATTTTACAACCCTGATCCACGGCGCTCCATGCTGAGCAAACAGCACTGGGAAGCAATCCAGTAGACACGAGTGTTTTTCAGACACTACTTGTCTCCTCCCTAAAAAGCTGCAATTTAGCAGTAGGTGCAGAAAGGCACAGCAGCAAAGAGAAGGGCTCAGACACTTCATACACAGTATTTTGGACAATTATTTCTTCACTGTATTCATAGCAAATGCTCTTGAACGCACCAAGTGCAGCATAACAGCTAAATGTAAATGGCATTTGATTATTTTATAAAGGTACCCCTGTGGTTTTGGACACAGCTTCAGTTGTTTATTTACCCCTACATAGGACAAACTAGGCAGAACAGACCCTGGAGTGTGTGGAAAGTGGGTGAGCTCAGCTCACAAATACTTTTTAAGTAAGTAGGAAAATCACAGGCACACCAGCTACTGCTCTTGAGGACAGAAGTTTCAGACAACAGGGAAGGAAAATAAAAAAAAGTACATGTGGGAGCATAATAAGTAGCATAAAGCAAAATAAAACCTTTAAAAATTGGATTAGCACCTCCTTAAAGGTAAAAAGGCAATAACTATCAAGTAGTACCCTCAGATAAAGGGTTGGAGAAGAGAGATTTGTATGCTAGTTAATAATTTATTCTAGACCAAGAACCACTTCAAACATATTGCACAGGGAGAGAAGTGCATGAAGACAGAGATAGCAAACAGGGAAGGGATACTCTAAATTATTCTAACAAGTCTGTAGCTTCTTGCACTGCAGGACTCTGCACAATTAACTAAAAGACAGTTGGGAGATAAACATGAGGTCAGCAAAAAAAAAACCCCTCTGAATAAACTGAAGGCTCTCATTTATTACTGAATTATAAAAGAGGTTCTAGGCTCCAGCATGAAAGAAATAAGGAGTTCTGAATAATAGATGCAGGTGTTCATATATGGCCACATGAATAATTCAGAAAATTCAACATTACAGAATTTTTTAAGAGAAAAAAGATGACATTGAGACCAGAAGTAACGGTGATAACCAAAATAACCAGGGAGTGAGAGATGGCTGCAGAGATGTGACAAAAAGAGGAGAGGAAAACACCCAGAGAGCCAAAAAGAACAGTGACACAAGCAATGCCAGGGAGAGACAGACTCCTCTGAATAACAGAAGACTTTGCAAGCAAAAAGTTCATCAGCACAGCTGTGTTACCAACACCACCATCCAGAGTTTTTAGAAATTGAGAGGAAAAAAAAAGGAGGGATAAGATGAAGGTATCAAAGTGATTGAGCAAATAACAAAGATGACAAAAGTGTAAATTAAAGGATTGATGGCACACACCTCAGTACCACAGAATGAGGAGTATAGAATGGGAGAAAAAGTAATGTCACATCATGGGGGGTGTTATGGGAAGATAATTCCCTGACAAGTGAATCATGTACTGCTATTTTCATCAATTTTTATTAGTATACTGTATTAAGAGAAGAAATTCTACAAATTTAAATTAAAGAAAGGTATAGGGAAATGGAGCATATTCGGAGGATTGGGGAGGCAGAGAATGAACTTCTTAAAAAGTGAACAGTTTTCCTACCACCTTCATCACAGTTCCCAAATGGGAACTGACCATGTCCTGTTTTTGTTAAACTGGCACCACCAGGACCAGGAACACAGGCTGGACATGCAGTAAAGTGTCTGGAGCACATTTCAATTCTGAATTCACAAGGCATTTGCCACAGTAAGAGTTATACCTAAAAACTTACAGGCGATTCTGAGTTTTCTTTGCACAAGGACAGTTTGACTTTGACCGAACGTGGCTGAGCAGAGTGAATGGGATGATCACCAAACTGATTCATGGCCCACAGATGCTAAACCCAATCCACAAAGGTGCTGAGGCAATGAAACCATCAAAACAGCTGAAACATGGATACTAACACGTCTTCAAAGGTATAGAAAAAATTACAAATCACTTTAAAAAAACCACGCCAATGTCATGACATTACTCACCCTTTGAGCAGAACAACTCCTGACATAAAAGTTGGATAAAGTAGCATTAATACCAAGGCATACATTTGAATTGTCTTTCAGCTCTCCTCTATCCACATCAATTGCATCGGAGTCAAATAAGAACTTTGGACCCAATATTGACAAGTAAGGTATTGGCCATCCACCATAGTTCTCACAAGTCATCATTTGTATTCAGCAAAATATAAATAATAAAATTTCCACATTTCCCCCGAGGTTTAAATGAATATTTTTCATAGGGTTTTTTTGGAACAAAAACTTGACTAGAACATGTGCTTAAAATACGTAATTTTTTAAAAAAACCACATGAATACCTATTTAATTTAAATGTAACAGCATAATTTAGGACAATTACCTTTTCTCTCCAGTTCACCTTAAAATAACTTTAGGGAATAAATTTAAAGCGATATGACTTGTTCTGTAAGATTTCTACAGGATTCACTCACCTTCTCCCACCAATGGTCAGCCATCTTATTTCACAACAGGATTCACTACTAACTGAAAGAATGAGATGCTCTGGTACCACCTTACCTTGAAAAGAGACTCCATCAGGCAAAATAAATTTTAAAAACACACTAGACAGATTGAACAAGAAAAAATGACTGAAATATAATAGTCATTTGTTTTCATAATTTTCTCTTCATCATTCATTAAACAAACACTCAATCGAGGCCACTTTCTTGGTTTTGACTTAAGCACATTACCTAAAGTGCAGAAGCATAAAAAAACCTTCATGTAGCAAAATTCAGCAGAAGTCACAGTGTCAGACTCTCACTGAGGCAGGATGTTAATTTGAGTTTAATAAACTTTTATATTTTTATGATACACTTCCCAACAATGCAATATGTGCAACTATTTACAAGCTGACAATTTTAAAGGTTTTCTCTTTCAGTCCACTGCAGTGTGCAAAATCTCCAGCCCAGCTGGCTTTATATTCAGTGCATAGACTTTACTTCACAGCCTGAGAAAAAAATATGGCACAGAAAACATCCAAACTTTTCCGCATCAGCAGCAAATTGTCCTTATCTTGAAAGCAAATTTAAATTATTTGAATGAGAGTAATGAGCACAGCGTAGAATAAACACAGAAAATGAAGTATCTGGTATTTTTCATTAATATGCTATGCATGTCCCTATTATAATGATAAATACATATTTTTGTTTTTCTAAAGCTGATTAACTGTATTTAACACTGCTGTATTCATTTTCCGAGCATTCATATTTTATGAGCTGGTAAAAGTTAGTGTGTATTGTGATTTCCATTTTTCAAATGCTGCATTACTTCTGGGTACAGGAGAGGGCATAAGGATAATAAACGAGTAAAACTTCAGTGTGTGCATGCTGTACTCTCCATTACAGCTAAATAAAGCAGTTTGTGATACAAGTGATTTGTAGTCACTGCTGTAAACAGCAACACACTTAAACAGAGTAAGTTCATTGATCAGTAGATTTACAAAACTAAAACAAAAAGGAAGTCCACAAGGGTACATAATAAAAACCAAAAAACAGTCAGGGAGGCGCAAAAGAATAGGGAGGGAGAAGAATAGAAGTTCAAGAGAGGAAACAAAGATACTCATAGCTTTGCACAATTGCACCAAATTACTTGTACATACTCAATTTTGTAACAATGTTGAGAGATATATCTCAAGATTAAGGTAATTTGGACCCAATCAGGTAAAGGACAGGCTCACTCCATATGTCAGTCTAGTCACACACTGGATCCTGATTTCAGGTTCTGTACATTATATTAGAAATAACAGACATGATACCAAAATATCCACTGACTTCCATGTGCAACACAAAAGTAACTCTCATTAGGTCCAACACTGCAAGTCTCAAAATATACAGTCGGCCAACACTCTGAAAACACCCAAAGTCTTTGCAGGCATCAATTTTAAATACTCTTGGCTTGCACTGAGATCCTCAAGTCTTTACAGCACGGAAGAAGTTTATCCCATGGCACAGAGGGCTGGCAAGAGCTGGAAGTGCACGAGGGAGGCCAGGCTTAGGCAGGGAACCACCAGCACTGCCCCATGGAAATGCATCAGCTTCACTCTGTGCTCCTTGCATGACTTAACACCTTGAATTTGGTAAGGTCATTATTTCAATGAGGAAACAAATTACAGACAGCAAAGTGTGGGAAGCTACTAATAGAAGTATTTATATTCTTAATGGCAAATAAACTGCTTTTTCTCCTCTATAAACTGCTTGCTCTAATTAATTTTCCCTGTCTCTCCTCTCTTACTTTGTATTTCACTATTGAACAGTAAAGATCCTAAATTGTTTTAGTTAATTCTGCTGAGAACTAATATATTGTCCCATTTTATGCTCCTCCATTACCAGGTTATTTTTTTATATTTCCATTTTTATTTTCTATTTGAATGTGAGATGCAAAATTACCAAGAAATGTAAAAAAACAACCATAGAGTAATGTTATATTACAATAGAGTTTACTTGCTAAAGTAGTACATAATTAACTTAGCACAAAAATAAAAAAAAGATCATATTAATTCATATGATAATTACAGAATGACTGATGCAATCGATATAAATGTAGTGAGTAAATTACATGAACATGATCCAAAAGGACCTGGATCCATACTAAATGAAAATACCTCATGGTGATTTATTTAACCATTCAAAGACGAAAAGTCAGCAGTGGTAAACAAGAAAGTTTGTTTTCTGTCTGAATGCAACAGTTTACAAGCACCTCTCGGATTACTTCCACTGTTGTTAAGAACTCAGCATACAAGAACACCACCTGCACACTCATACACAGGATTTGTTTTTCCCTCTTCTTTGTGTGCTGCTCACATTTGTGTCCCAGAGAATTGTCGGCTGATAAATCTGAAGCAATACGAGTAGATACCCTGGGCCACTGGAGACAGTGTTTTTCAGCAGAATTGCACTTGAAAATGAGGATAAACCGATGCTGATTGGAACAGGACACGAGATCATAAGACAATTTTCAGTTACAATAAAAATATCTTTATTAGAAACCGCCAGCCAGAGTGGGAACATCTCTGTGCTTCTCCACGTGCCAATATCCTACAGCTCCTGCAAAAGAAGAGAAAAGGCAGTGCATGAAACAATAACTTAGTGCTCTGTGCAGCACAGTGCCAATTTTTCCACACTGCTTACCCTTCTCCTCCGCTTCCAGCAATTACTGGCAGGACACCGTCTCTACTCATTCTAGGCAGGACACAGAAGGACAGAGAAAGATTTAGTTCACTGTCAAAACCATTGATTTTTCTATACAACTGTAGTATACATTACAAGCACACCTCTGCCGTGGAACATTCATTGAGATACTTACATCCTGCTTTCCAAATCCTTGCATCATTTGCTGAATGGGACTTGACATCTATGGAGCAGAAGGGCAAAGCAGCACTGATTCACCGTGGCTGCATAAACATGGTACAGATCAGGTGTTTGGAGCCTCTCCTCCTGGGTCAAGATAACCTCAACACACAGTGAACAAACCTTCCACTAATAACAAACCCCCCTCCACCCCAAACAACAGATCCCAAGTTCTCACAGACACGTCCAGATGGTACTCACTGCTTTGAAGCCTCCTCCCAGTCCTCTCTCAACTGGAAATATGAAGTGTCACTGGCAGATCTTGTGGCAGCTGTCTGTAGCACCACCTTTGACACGTGGATCTCACCTTTACCCTGCCAGGCTTGTTTCAGCAGTGTACAAGTTACTGTCTACATATTTTTGCATCTGGTTAAACCGCAGCTGAGCCCAAACAAAGGCTGAATCTCAACGCTGCAAGTCATCTAATTGCATTAACACGCCCTTGTGGTGTCAGTTTTAACAATTCCTCAGGCTCAGCGCAGCATTTACCTAAATACCATATTCAAAATGCAGGTTACCAGACTGACTGGGTATAAGGTCACATTTAAATACACAGCTGTCTGCTCAGTGTTGAAGCCATCCAATTACCTGCATTTCATGATAAAAAGTGTTCAACTCTGAGGCACACCAGCTGTGCAGGAACCGAGGGCATATGTCTAATCCCAAAGCAGAATGTACACATCATATGTGCATGTAGAGACAGGACACAGCAAAGCCCCTCTGTGAGCAGATGAGATGCTGTGTCTTCAGCTGAAATCCAACTTTTGTCCCTGACGTGCCAAGGTTCTTGAAGCTGGCATGATGAAGAAGAAGCTTGTACCTGGCACTAGGAGGTACACAGAAACTTACCTGAGTCTTATACACAACATCCATTTTTGAGGCTTCACAAATCCTTTTGTAAACCACAAATAATATTTGGATCTTATTAGTGCCCCCCCAAATCAGCACACAGTGGAACTCAGACCACATTCACCTTGGGAATGAAAGAATAACAGTCCTTATGTATCATTAGGAATGATGCACAGCCCCTTTCACAGACTGATACAGACCCCACAACTAATGCAACTTTGTCCTCCTCCCAACCCAGACCCAGCAAAACAGAGAAACCCAGACCAACTCTGGATTTCTAAACTTGTCACTACTCCTAGTTATCAGTTTTGGTTTTCTCAATTTCCGTAAGTTTCATAACAAATGATCAGGAGCTTCAGTTAGAGAGAACAGCAGAAACCAAATATTGGGGAAGGTCACCAGATTAAGTTATATATTTTCAAATTATTTTATCCACCCAGTTCACAGAATTACTATTTTGATAAAGCATCACAATAAGGCAATTAATGATATGCATAAGTTAAACACACAATAAACCTTTTAAAAATAATGCAAGTTAATTCACCGCCAGTACAGAAAGTGCAGATTAATTAGAAAAATGACGTATCAAGAAAAGTAAAGATGGCAGCACTGAACCAAGACGGTAGATAGGTTACAAAACATTTAGGCAAAAAATCTTTCCCTCTCAACTAATCTAGAACCATATGCCCTAAACTGAGCCGAGATGTGAGGCAGCCTGCAACTTGTGCACCAGATGCATGCTGACTTCCATTTGGGAGATTTGTTTTCCTAAACAAGTACAACCACTGGCAGAGCTTCCCGCAGCCCCTGAGGAACCTCTGCTGCATCCATTGCTCTTACAGCACTCAGCCATCAGCTGCTTCTGTAAAACTCTCTCTTCATGTCTCTTTTCTCTAGAGATGATAAATGACTCTTCTTCCCAGCTAAGTGAATCCCATGGAATCTAAATCCATTTCTTGCCTCAGGATGCTATTGTTATTTTGCAGCGTACTTAAAAAAGGACAGGTATTTCATAAGGCAAACTGAAGGATGAGGTCCCAAGAGCAAAGCCTTTAGTGAATTTGGAAGAGGTCCCAAGAGCAAAGTCTTTACTGAGTTTGAAAAGATAAAAAACCAGAAGGAGGTAATGGAAATTTGAGGCAGGATGAAGAACAAAGGGATTCAAGGAGCAATGATGATGGTAGTAAATGTTCCAAGTATCAATGCCTACCAGAATAGCCCTTCTTAGTTCTTCAGAAATTTACCAACAGAGTACAGATGAAATATTATAAATGCTTACTGGTTAATAACAATATAATTATTAGAAAGATAGGGTTTCATAGTTCTGGGGGATGATTGTGATCAGAATCTCGAATGAGACTTTGTGCAAACAGGAGCATAAAGACAGTCAGTGCGCCATATTATCAGAAAAACATCTACCTGCTTTATACTGTTAAAAACGAATAAAGGGAAAACAGAATTTCATTCCTTTATTTTTTAAACATGTATCCTTTAGAACACATATGCTTTGCTCATGTAATTGAACATTCCTCCTCTCTTCCAGCAAGGACTGGACCATTACAGAGTTTTATGACAGAAAAGAGCTTCTAAATGGTAACTAAGGCAAGGACCATCCACCCACACACTGGTTATTTATTATTATTTTCTGGTTGCTGCTACAAAAAAATTGAGTTTCAGAGGAAAGAGTCCAGTTCCCAGTTTTTGAGCTGTGCAAGGACTAATGAACTTTGCCTTTTTCTTTTTGGCATACAGGGAAAATACTAAGTTGTTGCACTATTGCTTATCCTGCCCATCAGCTAAAACAACTTTTGCAGTTTGTAAAAATCAAAATGCATCAGTCACAGTGCACGGCACAAGGTCACAGAGTCAATGTGGTTAACTGGATCAGGTATTCCCAGAGTCTTAGGCACACATCATCTTAGCACAATGAGGAGGCAGTGAGAACAGGCACAGTGAAAATACAGCAATCACCATCTTGTCCAGTGTTAACAGCTGCTCAGACTGCAGAAAACTGAACACATTTCACATTGTAGTCATTGCAAGGAGATATATAAAGTTTAATAGGATCCCATTCTTGAGTTACTTTATCACTCTACTCAATTAAATGCTATTTAATGATTCGGCACTTACAAGGCACTATATACCATTCATACTCCATTGACTTCAGTGAAGCTCCTGATTTTTCCAGAAAAGATGAGTGGTTCTAAGGAAAAATACTAATTTTCTGTTTAAGCCTTAGGAATAAACAAATTAAAAGCAGTGACTACATATAACAACCACTACATTGGTTTTCTGTAATTCACGTGTGGGAAGATCGAGATTGTCACACCAAAATTGTTTACACCATTGATACTGGTTTAACTGGTAAATAGCCCAAGGATGAAGACTACTTCATGTTACATCTGTATTTCCATCAAAACTGCAGTGACTTGGCTGTTGCACTTTATTGAAGCATTTTATTTTCAGCTGCATCCATCATAAATTACCGTTACAGCATAAAAGATCATCATTCTGGATCATCAGAGTAGGTGGTATAGACAAGCTGCTGAAACAGTCGTGTTGTGGAAGGTTATTCCAATACTCACCTTTGTGTTTCATGCTTTAGCACACCTTAACTCTCCTCATCCTCAGTGTAAGAAACGAGTTAAAAAGGCAACTCCTTGTCTCAGGCACTGGATTGCAGCTCAGAACATCCAGAGATGACTCTCAGGTAATGATTTCATTCTGCAGCTGGCAGAACATGCACCAGGCCAGTCCCCACAACAGCTTTCAGCTGCCAGCTGTTGCTCCAAAGTGCTCCATGTTTGCTGTCACAGATATCTGCCCTCATCAAGAAAATTTCCACCAGAAAAGTAAACCATTCAGCCCAGAAATGCAGTTAATCACTTAGGTCAAAAAATGATGATAAGCCGTAGATACTTGCTAATGATAATCTAATGATCCATCACTTAGTTGTTTCTTTGTATAAAAAGTTGGGTTTTTTTGTATAAAAACCACTTTTTTAGACAGCTTGTTTTGTTTTAACAATCTCCCTTGCTCACATATCCATTACCAACCACCACCCTGCTTCCCATGGACATGGAATTGTTAATACAGCTCATCTATTTCCAGTTTGTAGGAGCATGGTGACAACTTTTCCTTACTTTTGTGTTGGGGATGTGAATAAAATTGCATGCATCCTCACTGGTGAAACACTGGGCACCAGTGCAAGGTGCTCTCCTCACACTGATCTGCTCCTGGACGAGGAGAGGAGAGGACACAGACAAGTCTGCACCCCCTTGCAAGGAAGAAATGGTTTCTGTGGTACTGAAAGAAATCCCCCAGAGAGCTCAGGAATCTAAATTCAGAAAGCCTGAAAAAACTTTCTTCAAATGAGAATCTGAAGCACAGACAGATTAAAAGACCTTGCCCAAAGCCTGTTCAGGGGAGATTGCATCAGAGATGGATATTGAATCAAGTGACAATCAGACATGAGATTTTTCTCTTTTTTGACTTGATGTACTATAAAGTATAAACCATTTCCTTATCACCAGAAGTTTCAGAAAGCTGGACCACTGATGACAATCCACAATTTTAAGGACACAGTGTCCCTTGACCACATACTTGGCTTTCATTTAATTTAGGAGGTGCTGCACATAAATACATCAGAACCATACATTAATTGCTACCTATGAAACATTTTAAAACAGATGTGCCACATCAATATGCTTGCCTTTGTCTCTGCTATCCATACAAAGAAACAGAAAGTGTAAATCAGTATCAGCAGCAATATTAAAGTAACAGGTGTTCAAGTTTTGGGATGCACAATATTGAATATTGAACGGAACACAAACCTGACACCACCCAGATAAGAAATGAGTGAGGTTAACACAAAATTCAGTGTGGTGCATAAATTAAATGCATAATTCTTGTTCCCAGTGTACTGTTTGTGAGAGAAAGGTCCAGCAGGAAGGAGATTTCAACAGGTAATGGAAAAGCAACAGACACTGACTCTACTGAGCACTGGAATGGGCTGCCACAGGAGTTTGTGGGGGAAAACAGTATCAACTGGTTCACAACAGGATGCACAAATTCATAAACCACAGTTCCCTAACAGGACAGTAAAAGGACTGGTTATGTATATACACTTCACTGATCCTTGAAAGTTTAGCAGAAAAACCAAAAAACCAAAACACCCCCAAAATGACTAAACTTATCTACCTTCCTTGGCAAATGCACAGCAAAGTAGGTGTGTAGTTTCAGCTCACATTTCACCTGCCCCCTTGGACACCTCATCAGACAGATGTTCCCACTGACATGAGGCTTCAGCTTTGTCTACCATGGGAGGAATTCAGCTGGCCCTGGCAATCCAAGTTACGTGGGTTATGTGGTTTTCAAACAAAATTTCTGAAGACGATGATGACAATGGAACTTCTAAGGCAACTGAGCCCACAAATGCAATGAAAACATTAGAAAGAGCATTCTCTGGGTTATGCACAACGGTGAGTTCAGCAATGTCTCTACACTGTTGTTTTTTCTAGCTAGAAAGCACTCTTTGGACTAATTGCTACTATTTTCTAGAGAACATAAGTAAACTCATTGTGGAGGCTTTTACAGGAGTGTCCCTAATTTGATGAGCATATTGTCCCCTGAAATCTCTGTGCACAGGGTGGGGATTTCCACTTTGCTACATGTTCAGCAATGATTCCATGCATGCTTCCATTTCCTAAGTAAATCTTCATGAAGACTACAGGAGGATTTAAGAAGCATAAGCATTTCACTTTTGCATATGATTCCAGAACTTGCTTTTTTCTAGCCCACAGGAAACAACTTCAAGCCTCATTTTAGGCTGCTGTCATAATATTTTCAGGCTTGAGACACAAGATTTCATTAATTTTTTATGCCATCAGGATCTGTTCCAATATTAAATAAAAAAATCTGAGAGCTACTGATATGAGAGGACTACTCTGAGCCAAGATTTTGGTGATTGGCTTTAGTTCTTGCCTTAAAGAGATGTCTTTATAAAAATAGAGGAAAATGAAAGTCTCATAATAAAATTAAAATTAAAATAATTCAGCTTTGCCTCTTGGTAACACTTTCCTGCTTACAGAAAGGTTCATTCAAAGAATCCCATATGTCTATACACTTTATCCTCTTTTACCTATATGCTTGTCCTTCAACTTGTATGACTGCTGCTCACAATTTAAGTCAAGCAGGAAAAGCAGGATATATGCA
The DNA here is from genome assembly GCF_965231275.1 of Zosterops lateralis. Classification (NCBI taxonomy): domain Eukaryota; kingdom Metazoa; phylum Chordata; class Aves; order Passeriformes; family Zosteropidae; genus Zosterops; species Zosterops lateralis. Next base: position 2,808,082 of record NC_139768.1, read on the forward strand.
GAACCTTTCAAGTAACCATTTCCCAACTGTGAAGACACTTGCATCGATTTCACTGGCACTTTTCAAGCCTTATATAAAGTGAAGTGAAACACAAAACTCCTGGACCTCACAAACCAGTTCTCTAGAGAGAACAGTGCTCTAGGTATGGCACAAATCCAAAAGCAGCAGGAGAAAATCCCTGAACCTGCTGGCTGTCCTCTTGTTACTGCAGGTTAATATTCATCACCATATTGGCTTCTTGACAATTTACTTAACTGGTCAGCAAAATCCCCACATTGACACATAAAATGATAAGTTATAAGGCTCTTGCTTTTAAAATCTAAAAAAATCAAGTGAAATTTGACATAAGGAAAGAGCACATTAAAAGTAACTGTGTTGTGACTTCAATAGGAATCCGCATGCTTTTTATTATAGTGTTTTCAATCATATTTAATGGTTTATGCAATCTGTTCTTACACAAAAGACCACTAACTCTGTTAAGGATGGATCTCAGCTTCCTCCAGTCTGCAGATCACCAGCTGTGAGGTGATCTGTTAAGCCTGTCATTCCCTGAGGCTATGGACACATCACAGAGCAGCAGCTGAGCCAACAGAACATCATCTTTTCCCTTCCAAGATTGTAAGAAGAAATTATTCACTCCTTTTTTAGCTTTTTTTCCTAACCAATTTAACGTTTTTTCACAGAATGATGGATCTTTGACTCTTTTCTTAAAAGTATTTCTCTGATTCGAATCATCTTTAATAAGATGTTTCTTATTAAGCCTATTTAAATTTAATATTGTAATTACCAGCAAACTCTTAACAAAGAATTCACTTTCTTTTACATGAAAAAGTCAGTAACTCTACCCTAAAATCACATATAAAATACTATTCCTCAAGATGATGTGGTCACATAACCTTTATGTTATGTTTCATTAAATACCAATGAAATACTAAAACACCATTATGTAGGTTTTAAGCTCCATAGCAGTGGACAAGAGAAAAATTAAACCTTCCTATAATTTCCAATGTAATCGGTAAGTATGAAAGGAAACCAATCCAAAACCCAGTGGTGGAGGTCAAGGGAGTCTTCCCATTAACTTCCATGTTCTTCGGACTAAGGAACCAAGATAAATATGAGCAATTGGAAGGAAGAGAAGTTAAAACTTACCCATGAATTCAATTCCTAAATGGTCTGCTATACTCATGCAAGCATGTAAAAGAAAAAAAGAGAGAAGAGACAGAAATGTTAGAACAGGGTAAAACATAAATTAACCTTCATATGGCAGTGCTGACAAACATTGTGGGGTGAGGGACCACTGTGTGGGTACAGCTCCAAAACAAAGGCACAACCTGCCCCTCAAATCAGCCCTAAGGTGGGAATTCAGGGCACTCAGCTGTTGCATGAAGGGATGTGCTCTTAGGGAACGACATGAATGCCTTTACATTCGACTTTAAGCCAATGGATTTCCAACCTAAATGGATTTCACTTTCCCATCCTCCTGGAACTCCTCTCTCAACACACCAAACCACTGCCCTTAGTTAGACAAGGCTCTTTCTTTCATTTTCTCTGACAGGGACCAAAACCTTAAGAAGTGGATGGAAGGTTTTCACTGAGTCTGGCAGCTCTCACCACACACACAGCACAGCACCCAACATGATTCCTGCCTGGTCTCTGCTGCACAGCAGAAATTCTGATGGCAGGAAAGAGAAGCCATGCTCCCAACTTGGCCATCAGACAGAATAGGATGCAATTAATTTCAAGACATCTTGAATTGAAGCAAAAATTTAGAATATTGACTGAATTACCACATGGACTTCTAAACATTTCAGGGCCCCTTTTTAACATGACGAGTTAGAATCTTCTAAAAACTACATAGCAAAGCTAAAAGATTTTCCAACATAAACCAACAGTTAAACACTTCATTTTATTGCCAACTCTGATACCTGTGATAAGATAATGGAATATTTGGGTTTCTGTTGAAAATGCCGGGAATTCTTCACCTTTTGTACCCTTTTCAATCCACCCAGGAGAAGGCATTGAGCACCAGTGTGCTCAGTTCACTTAGCATACAAATCTATGGAACAGCTGCTAAAATCCGTATTTTATTTTCATGCAGAAGGCACAATATGCACTTCAAAAAGCAAAGAACACAAGATGATGGTATATGGTATAAATACCTTATTAGCATGTAGGGAAGGCACATTATGCGAGTTTAGTGACAAATGAATCTTTCCTTTTGAAAATACATTACTCAAAATCATACATATATGTATTCCACCTAACAATCTGTATTCTTGCAGTGATATACAAATATCATGTACAAACAGCCCCAGTACATTTGACAGAAATGTAAATTTTTTGTAAGAATGTAATTTTTATAAAAGCATGAGCTCAGATATATCGAAAGTCCATCAAACATACTATATTTACAGAGATTTGTAGGTTTTTTCCCCATCTAATTTTCCGTACCTAAGGAATCTGCAAATGTTATCTACATGCGATTCACACCTTTGCATCTTTCTGTAAATCAGATGAAAATGCAGTTGAAAGTTCCTTACTTTAAAAAAACGATAGCAGAGATCAAAGCCCCATAATCTGGTCTCCAAGGAACTGAGGATATTGACACACATTGGGAGATCATATAATATCATCTCTTCAAGTCTATGTAGAAACAGCTGAAAAAAACAATCCTTCTTCCCTAACTTGGCTATATGCACCTTCTCTACATATTTTCCCTTTGCAGCCTGCAAATCCCCCTTTGAGTTCACCAACATGGTTAAAAACCACCTCCTCAAACAGTGGATACAAAATGTATCTTTCTTTTAAAAAGATGAAATAAAGCATTTCAGTTCATATTTGTATGTATGTATGGCACATACATAAGTGAGATTCAAGGATATATGGAGCCTTCCTGAGAAACATGTTCAGCTGGAGAGGGTGGAAACATGTCAAGAGATTTATATTAAATATTTCACGTGTCTGGAAAACAACCTCAGCAACCACCATAATCTATATTGCTGACAAAGCTGATTTCCCCAGATCACGATAAAAGGATGTCCAGCAGGATAAACCTTTACAATAAAATATCCAAGCTGCCAATCATTAAGTGTAGCTCAACAAGATCTGTGAGCAGCTATTTGGGAACAGAAAACAAGGAAATGGTAACTCAGGCAGATGAGTTATGTAACTCTGGCACTGGTTATGACCATCACTGGGCTACCTCTTGGTGACCAGGGATCAGCCCAGCCAATGCTCTCACTTGCACTGCAGTGGTGCAAATCAGCCAACTCTGCAAGCTCCAGCTTTGGAGATGGGTTTGTCCCCTCTTAAAAACAGCAAGAGACTCTCCCAGCAGGTCCATGTGAGAGACAAATGGCAGCAGGAAATATCCAGCAGGGGTGGCAGGGGATGTGAGCTGTGGTGGTGATCTGAGACTGAACCAAACACTAAAATGTGAATTATTGACCTGGCAATCCATGGTGTGACTAAAGGACTGTTCTGTTGCTGTTCAGCCGTGGTGTACAAATGATGAATTGCCTGCAGAGCACTTCCCTGGACACAGCAAGTGCAATGCCAAGTAATTCACCATCAAGAAATGGACTCAGTTAAAAAAAAAATAAATGCATATGAGAGCTATAAATGTGCTGGAGTGTGGGCCCTGCTCCACAAGATGGGGTCATGAACCAAATAATGCAACTGTATTTTACTTTTGTTATTGTGCTTTCTTCTTTCTGTCTGGTGCTGCCATGCTCTTAGAAACTAATCTATTTCTCAGATTGGAAGATTATTAGCTTTAATTTTTTATTTTATCAGTATTTCTCCGTTTTCATGTCACTGTGGGAAAAACACTGTCTGTGCCTTATGGTCCTTGCACTGTGGTGATGTGTTGCTAGTATTAAAACTATTTTAATTTATACTGTCTAAATACACACACGCCTGTGAATACTCGATAACAAGGACAAGAGAAAATAAATTTGCAGTCACTAATGGATTAATTTATTAGTGCTCCACAAAACAACACACTGCCTTGTGCCTGGATAGTGCTTTGCTTCAGCTTTTTTTCTTAGTCATATTAACACTATGAACAGAAATATAAACTCAACATGTAAACCTAATGGAAAAATCATGGACATGATTTACCCATTGTAAACCTCTGCAGACATTTTAATCTTTTCTAAGGACAAGCTGACTTTGGCATGAAGAGAGCTTTAGGAAACCAGAGCAACAGCAAAGTATTTTCCTCTGCAAATGAAATTTATCGCTTCCAATAAACTCATAAGAGTCGTTAAATTGTCCTTGGTAGATGATTGTCTTGAACACAAAATGCAACATGATAATGTGCTGGAAACTATCTTGGGACAGCTCAAGTCTTTTGAACAAATAATCTGTCTGAAAGGAACAGGACTAAGTTTAACTTTTAAATATTAGACCAATGAAATTTAGTCTGAAATAAAGGAAAATACTTCCATTCATAAAGCAGCTAGATCAGGATACCACCTAAAGATAGAAAGAAATTTCTAAAGATAGAAATTGATGCTCTCTTATCCACTATGCTTTATGATGTTGGGCAGCCCATGGTTATCAGCCTATTTGTAGATCCAGTGAAGTGAAAACCACAATCAGTTACAGATATATACATATACATATATATATATATATATATGAAACTATAGAGTTTCTTTGGAGCATATTATTTTTGGTGGTTCATTTTGCCCATGAGTACACAGAGTGATCAGACAAGGGATTTCTCTGCTCAATAGGAAGGGTTCATTGCTTCTACCTTTGCTCCTTATGGGCAAACTGACCAATGCTCTCAGAGTTTGGTTGTTTTGTTTGTTTTTTTAATATCAAAAAGAAAAAGCAGAAGCATGTAATAATGTATTTTTAAAATCTCAGCTATTAAATAGCACAAAATTTGATTTTGCTGTTTGCTGTAGAGAAATTCTAGTAATTTGTTTCTGTAATTAATTTACGCAGAAGTACTCTTCAAAATGTTTGGAAAACTGATTGAGACTGTTCAGGGCAATCAGAGACATAAATTCAAAATAGTTCAACTACTGATTTTTAAAAATATCTTCACTGAAACACATGACAGAGACTTCGCTCTCTGAGACATTTAAAAATGGATGAAATTAAATCCTGAGAATGATCTTGCATCAGCTAATACCTGAACCTTCCTTTTTCCCTCTCTGATAAAGAAGACTACTATAACTTTTCCAGATTAAAACTTTCCCTGGCAACAGGTGGGGAAACTGGCATAATGATAAGTGTACAGAATATTTTGGTAATTTGCCCCATCTATGTCTAGACACAATAATGAAAATCATACCTTACAAGATACTTGGTCTGTTTTTGATGAAATTATAAAACACAGTTAAAGAAATGTTAAAATCTTAGAAAAAAAAGACCATAAATCTAGAAAGATTCAAAATCTGCCATATTCTCAGTGTAAACAATGAAAGAACATTTACACCTCCAATTTGCATAGAGGTAGTTAATTTTACTTAAAACCAAATTGAAGTCCTCAATGGACAAAAGTAAATATTGAGACAAAATGTGAAGGTTAATTGCTTTATCCATTTTTTGTAAAGGGAAGAAAAAACACAAAGGAGGGAAAACCCCTGGGCTTGCTGTGAGAATTTGAGTGGCCAGGATCCCCTCACCCACTATCAATTCCATAACAAAGGAAAACTTGAAAATCATCCATCAAACCCTCTTGTTATATAAGTTATACACAGCGCTGAATAATGGAATAAACTATTGATTTTCTTTTCCTTTGAATGACTAAAGCCCGTGGCTGTGATTTTCATTGCAAAAGTGGAAAGATTGTTTCCAGCTTCTGCAAATAAATAACAGCAATGTTCCCATGTTCAGGTTCAAGACAACTTGGAAATTTCAACTATTTACCTTCCCTGCAGCATTCAGACTCAGAGGATTAAGCCTGTCTCTTTTCTATTCATTTCTAAGATCTTAAATTATGTCTGCAGCTAATAAACTAAGCTACTTCTCTTTGAGGCACTATGTTGGATATTAATTGGAAAGAACTTTGTCTCACCAAGCAACATAAGCAATCTTTACTGAGAGTCACAATACTGTAAATCAGCACTGATTAATTTTTACTACTATAGCTATAAATTCAGCAGAAGAAATAAACATGTCTAATTTCAAATCAGTGAGTAGCCTACTGATATGATATTTTTAAGCTTATTAAACACCTGCAGAATACATTTAAGAGTTTTAGCAGATTCAGGCCAAAATGTTTATCACCAGGTGTCAGATAAATGCAGCACTTCTATTTTTCTCTGAACATTGTTTTCAGCAATGAGATGAGAAAGCAGGTAGATATTAAATGCTGCTGCTATATGGAGACATATTTTTACTGATTTTCTTAACACTCATAAATCAACATGAGTGTTCAACATATAAAAGGACTTTAATTCATCCCAAAGTATCAGCAAATAAACAGGATGACCACACAAAACACTTTGCCTCCACTCAGACAACTGGGTGATGCCCTCTTACTTTATTTGCTAAAAATGCCATTGTGTTTCTATGAAAAGTAGTAGCTACATCAAATGTAAATGAAGCTGCCTGATAGACCCCATAGCTGCTGATGACAAGGTTATTTATGAGGTTTACTCTAAATGTATGTTGGAAATGATAAACCTGTGTGATCACTGTCAGATCAATCTCCACCAGCACAATGAGCCTGCAGTAAACACTGCACATTACAGTCTGGTTACTTGATTATTGACATCAGCATGAGCTGTTATAACCAATGAGTCTGATAAATATTCCCAGAAAAATCAAGGTATCTCTGATATTATGCAGTTTTGACAGTAAACATGTGGTAGCATTGTAATTGCAAAAACCGTGATTTTTCTTTTATGTTTCTTACCAAAGCCTCTCATCTCCTTTCTTTTCCACCCCTGCCTTTCCTGGCTCCACACACCACATTGATTTTATAGTCCCATCTAAGAGATCAACCCCACATACCAGGTTTTCTGATTGTGCTAAGGACTAGCAAAACCAAAACACTGATGTAGCTCTGTGACCTACTTCTACAATTCTGAATTCTTTTCCTGGGCTTCCACAGCAGGTATGACAATGACTGCATTTATCCCACAGTCTCAGCTGCATGGTAGGTGATTGCAGCACTGTCACAACTGAGGAACCACTGAGAGAACTGGGCTATGGAGAGATATATTCTTCTATCTATCTGTGTCATTTCATTATCACAGCAGTTCCTGCAGAGCCCAGACTTGTCCTGCATGAAATCCTGCTCCAGCCTCTCAAGTCTGCTCCAGATCTGCACAGTGGCATCTGCAGATGGACCTGCCTTTATCTGCAGGAATGATGGAAAATGGGTTTAAATGTATTTATCTATGTTGCGCTTAGACATTCTCAGTCATTCAGCACTTCCACTGAACTTCAATAGCAATTGGCACTGTTAGTGACCCAGAGTCCTTTGGAAATGCCAACCTCTACACTGGCAAAACTGCTTCTTTCCCACCTATTTTGCAATGGGTCTCATAAAGCTAAATAGGAGAGGGAATCATATTTACTGGCAAAAGCCAAAAGCACATTAATAACTTCCAAAATGTGATCAGGAAAGTTTTTGGAACCACGTGTATGAATTAGATTATTTATCTTGCCATAAGTGTACAAGATTTCACTTGACTGCAATATTCTGTGGGTGAGACAATCCTGTTCTGGTTAAATAAGTGACACGAAATGTCTGTTAAGGTGGGATAAGCCTCTGAGTTTCTCAGTTTCTTAGAAATTACTACAGGGATTTTCACACTATTATTTTCAAGTGGATGTTTGGTGATATGTGTCTGTAAAATATAACCAGCCTCACTGAAACATTGCATGAATTGCTAATGGCTCCCTCATCTTATGAACGTATGACATTTAATAAACATTTTTCACACTAAATGTTACTTTATTCCTTCCACAGATCATTAAGCTGTCCTTCACTTGCCTGCTACAAGAAAATGTTTCAGATGCAATCCTGTTTACTGCTCTCTAAAGGCACAGAAAATTTGGTAGGTTTTTGTCAATTTCTTAAAACTAATTACTTTCTTCAACTTCAGGATAAGGAATGCACATAATTTTGGGGAAAAAAAACAACCCCACAGCTTTATTCCCTAATGTTTCAAGTAATTTAGTTCTACTGCAGTCAAAAAAAAACAAACAGGCAGAAGCAGAGTACAGGTATTACACCAAGATTTCACAATATTAACTGAAGGTTTTAAAAGCTGTGCACTGTATATCTCCAATGACAAGAAAGTTGATAAAGTTATTAATATCCACACTTTTTTGCTAAGATGGCTGGACTGAGTTTTGCAGCAAAGAACTCGAGAGACTCAGAGATGTAGGGCTCAGATCTTTTAGAAAGATTCTGGTTTTCATCTGTGTTGATTTGGGAATCTACTTTTCTTTAGGAATCCAATTTTGACAATAACAACTATATTCGCTGTCCACTTTCTTATGTTGCTTCATTTTAAATAACTTAGGATGTAGAAAGAGAATTACTTAAATGTGCTCCAGTTACTCTGTGCAGGTTTTTCACAGTTGGCATAAAGTGGCTGCACTGCTGAGCCTCATTTCCAGCAGCTCTGTGTTTCCGGCTCAGAACACAATACAAGAACATTAATTTTTTGCCATAATTTTATCAATTTTTAAATGAAATTTGCTGTCGTACGAGGAAGTACTTCTGTGTGTCAGGAGTCTCTCAACCAACCTTCCTGAACCATCACAAGTTTAACACCAAGACCTCCAATGCTCTTCCAAATTTTATTGCCTCCTTTGTGTAGGACACCAGGCATGGAAGTGCCTTTCTGCCTCAGATCCAGCTGCAGATAAGCAATCCATAAGTGTGGGGTGCTTAAAAGGGTTTGATTTAAAAGAGGTTGTGTAGATCTGCCCTGTCTGGTGAGGAAGAAGAGCAGCATCACTCCTTTTTGTTATTCCTTTCAGTTTCACAGGGATAGATACTTGAAAGCTTTAAAGACTATTGCAATGAACTTTATCAGAAAACACAGCCTTTGTCTATATCTCTTATGATTCAAGGGAGGAAATGCAGAATGACAGTTCACAAAAATACTTCCATTACTGTGCAATTCTCCCATGCCTCCAAAATGTATAGTAGGGAACTGACCTAGACACATCTCTCCTTTTTTCAATCCTAAGCTCCTCTAATAATTTTATAACTCAACTACAGTGTTGTGGTTTCTTTTGAAAAGCTGCTGCACATCTGCTCCCTGTCACAGTGTGCAAGTCACACACACACACAGCACAGTCTGCTCTGCATTTATGCTTTAGGTGGTGTTAAACATTACAGGTACAAAAGTTCAGGTATGTCTAAATGCTAGAGAAACTACCTTTATTAGTTTCTTTTTGTTAACTGGAAAATTTCTACTGACATTTTGTGATTCCATGGAAACATTTCATTTAAAGCTGGCGAGTAAACACAGACACCTGAGGTGAATATTTTGCCATACAGGGCCTTCAGATTCATAAAAAAGGCTTCTTGAAGGACAGACCATTTTGACACTCAAATTTGAGTGCTCTCTCAGGTCACCTACCCAATGCCTTTGCCAAAGTCAGTACTTTGAGGTTGGTGCACTCTATGAGCCTTCCTGATGGAAATATACTGGCAATTGTCATCTTGTTCATGACATCAAACCCCAATCAGAAGATGGGAGCAGAAAAAGCTCTGTTTTCCTCTAAGCTAAAATGCTTTCTTGACATCTGTGGATGATTTGTTCAAGCTAATCAATACCGAGGCAGGTCTGAGGGGGAAGAACTGTGACTTGGACAAAGCTCTGCAGCACACAGAGCACCATGTAGGAAATACCAGACTTTTGAAGTGAGATACTAAGATGAATTATTTGTTGAGATGTGAGAGCTGCAGAGCCAAGGAATCAAGGCACTAAGGGAATGTCTCTGTTACCTGGAGCTGCAACATTTCAAATGGTGCCACATCTATTTGACTGTGGGTGTTGGCACCTGTCCTGACAGCATCAGACCAAGGTGTTTATGACCCCACAGACAGTACAACAAATAATGTCCCACACAATGCAATCCTACAAATGCAATCATGGCTTTTTGCCATCCTTGTCCTGCCTTGCTTATGGAAATATATTCTGCTTAGAAGTCATCAGCTAATAATGCAAACAACCAAGTAGCAGCAAAAAAATGAACGGCAAGAAATGGTTTTCCTCAGAGTCTGAGCATCTTGTGTAATTTTAGATGCAAGCCATGAATTTATGACTTCAGATATGTAGGAAGTGGGAAAATTACTTAACTGCTTATCTGTTTGAACACTGTTAAGGGTTCAAATCCTTTACTACCATGAATACATTAGAACATTAACTACTATAAATACCCATAACAAAGGTGGTCTGAAATCGTTCATGTTGGGGATGAACAATATGACTCATCTGTGAGATTTAAAGCAGACAGGGCTGTGATAAAAAAGAATCATTAGCAACTATCACCAGCAATAAAAAATAGCATATTGGAACAAAAGGATATGATGTGCACACAAACCCAGAATCACCTACAGCGAGAGCAGCAAAATGAAAGCTGCTGTTTGCCCTCATTTGTATATGGCAATGCACCGCAATTAATTGTTAGGGATATAATGTGAGAATGGTGCCAAAGGGCCCCATATATAGAAATATTGAACTCATGAAGTGTAACTGCTCTCTCAGAGCCTTTCAAACAAATGAAATGCCTGTGCACAGACCAGATGGAAAACCAGAACCACCAGGATGGTGCCTGCAGTGACACCTGGCCCTGGGGTCAGCTCACCATTACTGCAGCACCCCACACACAGAACAGCACAGGACAAACAAACAAGGGGAAAAGTTCATCCTGTGACCTTCATCAACACAAATCATTATTTAAATCCAGGGAAAGTGGCTTAGGGGAATGTGCAACGTAAGACTTCACAGAAGACTCAAAGAGCTACCAGGGGCTGTCCCCCATGAGACACCTCAGTAAAACCTGTGCTTCAGATGATCAAAGTGCACTTGTTTTCTTTCTTCTTGTTTCATCTCCCATCCACAAATTTTAAGGCGCCTCAAAGAATTTAATACTTCCCAACAAATCTCAGAGAACATTCCCCCATCAAAGATCTTTTACCTTCCAGGTTTGAGATACTTTATCTTATTCTGAATTAGATCTTAACAGTATTGAGGAATACGATGTTTCCCCTATAAGACATTACTATTAGGGCATAAATTATTTTGACAAACAAAAACAGGGCAAAAAGGAAGGTCTGTATTCTTTTCCACTACAACAAACTGGAATGTATTAGCAAGCAAATCAGTTTTGTAGGATAGTCTAGATAATGGAAATAAAAATAATTTTTTAATCCACTTAGATTTGTAGATTTTTTTTTCGTATTGTTTGTTTCACATCAGTAGGACTTTGCTCAGAGCCAAGCTGTGAGCTGAAGCCACAATTTTAACTCCTCTTTGGGCTATTTATATAAATAATATAGAGCAGGCACCGTGTGCTCTGTGAGAACTGACCCAGTGCAACCACAGGTGTACACGCAACTCAAAAGGCAAAGAAACTCCTGAAATACATCAACTGTTTGTCCCTGGGCTGCCCAAAGCATTTATATCGTTAAAAAAATAAATACAAACCAACACAGAAAACATCTGGGGTTTTTTTTCTTTTCCTTATCATTGGTAGAACCAGGGGTATAGAAATTACTTTAATCTGAGAGGTAAATGAATTTTGTACAAGAGAAAAATGAATGAACACTACAACAGCTTCAACTTATAAAGTCTTTGGATAACATGGTACCCACGTGAAATACAATTTTCCCATTAAAATGTCCAGCTCTGATAAATTACACATGTATATGGTCACAAAGTAAGAATTATTGCATCTCACATGTAAATCCCAATAAAATCTCTAGGAAACACCACAAGCTATTCCTAGCAGAAACACACGATGCTGCATTGAAAGGCCTTATCTTTTTATCAAGGCAGAAGACCAAAGGTGTATGGGACCCAAAAGCTTTCAAATTACAAGAGAAATACATAACATACCAGCATTTCAGAGGGAAAACAAATACTGTTACCTAGAAACATTTTTATTTTATTTTTGTTAGATGAAACTGCATTATGAATTCTTTCAAGAATACAGTTACATCAACAATAAGGTGGGTTAAATGGATTTGCATTTTATCTTCCAACACAGCCTGCTAAATTGAGGCAAAATCTGGCAAGTGACCTCACAACTGACATGACCATGGCTGCTGTGCTGAGTCCTCCACGAAAAAATTCCATTTTTTTGCAATGGCATTATTACAGAGGAAATAGTCATAAAGGTGTGAAATACACTGTAATATGCTCACAAAGCTCAACAGAGTGAAGTGAAAAGAGACAAAGACACATTTCTGCCGTGATTTAGACTTGAGGGTTGAAATTCCAGGCAGAGAATAAGATCAGTAGGAAGATTTAACCTAAGAGATGGCGAAAAGGTGCCAAAGTTTAGCAGCACAATTTTCCAGTCTCTGCTCTAAATCCCACTGAAGCAGAATTGCTGCTGACCTGAGATGAAAACTACGATTTCACAGAAAGCTTTGGGATGCTGAGTGTGCTAAAATGAGTATCATCAATTTATTTTTTTTTTTTTTAATTTATTTTATTTTGACAGCATATGGTTTCAAAATTGGGAAATCCAGCTCTCACCTCTTTTTCCTGTAGCTCATTTTACTGCTACATTGGTGGATATGAAGGTGTGATGATCAGTAAGAAGGACAAGTTCCCTTACACTGGAGGTGCCAGGCAGCCTAAGGCTGGTGTTCAGTGAGTAAATTCCACCTGCACCACTTTAACCAAATTCATTCATCAGAATTGCCAAGGTACTTCTGCTTTGGAACGTGCTGGGTCAGAAAACAGCATTCTAGAATAGTCAGAGTATTTAAGGAAAGAGGAAATATTGCTTTTCCAAGGAGCTGCAAGGCTCTGGCAAAGTATTATCTGTGTTTTGTGGGGCTCTGGCTGCAGATCTTCCCATCAGCTGCTCCACTCATCACATTTATCAGAAACAGTCTTTTTCCCTAGAATGCTGTACAGAGTAACAATCTCATCCTGCTGCTTCCTCAGTCCATTAATTCAAATATGGTCTGAAATCTGTGTGAAACAAGGGGCTGTATTGCTGCTTAAGCTGGCAACAGCAGCAGCAGAAAGAGTTATTTACATTTCTGAGCAGCTTTATAAAGGATCAGTAAATGCCCTGGAATCAATGTAAAAGTACTTCCTACTCTGCTACAAAACCAGTACCTCTACCTAGTATGCAGATAAAAATAGTTGTTTTTTTTTCCTCCAGACACATTTGTGAAGAATTTAGGAGCTTGAAATATCAGAGAACACTGTCAGCAGCAGCATCACTGTTCCCTCAAAGGAAAACAGTTGTCCATTGCAAACTGCTGCCCCCTCCTTCATTCTGCAGCTGTGCAATGCAGATATCTAACTTTCAAGAATATTTTAAGCTGAAAAAACCAGCTGTCTCTATTTTTCACTTGCCAAATGCTCTTCCCATTGAGGATTAGAGACTTTTTTTCCCCTTAAATAAAACAGATAAGAGAGCTTAATACATGATTAAGCATAACCACTTAGGCACCTAAATACCTTTGTAAAAGATCTCAATACCTTTACATTTGTAAAATAAAGTTCAAAGTCGCTTTCAAATTGGAAAGCAGCCAGCTCAGATTCATACCTCTTAAGTGCTATTGAAAATTTTATGTCTTTGGGGTAACATCTAGAACGTGGGGACCCCTGATTCCTGCATCAAGCCTCACATTTTGCACGTTCAGCCAGACAGGAGCAGGAACACCTGCAAGCAGCTGTTGGTGCATGGAAGAACAGCCCTGCAGAATCATCACAGTCTAGGAACACCTCGTGCCCCTGCAGCTGGTTCTTCCCTGACTCTGCTGTTCCTGCTCCTGCCAGGTACTTCAGGTCAGCTTTCAGACACCTATATTTGCTCCAAAATATCCATTTTGCTGAGATGTCTCCTGCTGTTTTTGCCAGAGAGCTGCTTCAGCAGAAAGCTCCAACAGCTGGAGCCAGTACTCTCAGGGGGGGAAATTTCTTTGGACATCTCCTTTGGAGAACTGCAGAAGGCAAAAGGCAGCTCATCTGAGCCACCTGTACTATCATATTGTGCTGCCCAGCTGAAATCTTTAACCCATCCTAAGCTCCAAGGTGCAGAACCTGATTTTTCTAATGTGCAGGAATTTTCCTTTGGTTTTTAGTCTGAATTCACACTGCACCAACTTAAACTCATTCAGTCTTGCACAAACACTATCTTTCAGCTTCAATCATTCTTATATTTCCTTTATATTTATCCACTTGGCATATTTATAGACCCAATGACATCTCTGACATATTTCCCAGGCCATCACTCCATACAGCTGCAATTTCCTGACAGGCATTGGCACATCTATCAATTATTGCACTGGATCAGCAATATTTCTCTCAAAAAAATGGAATTCAAATACTTTAAAAAAAAACAAACAAAACTGATCACTGCCTCCACCACCACTTCCTACATTCCTATTAAATATGGCATCGTAAAAGAGAAAAAAATACAAAATAATTGATGCTGCCAGAACCAACAGACACAAAACAAAAACCTTCATCCATTAAGGAACATTGAAGAGATAACAAGCTATGATTAGAGTTTTTGGGTCAGACTCCTTGTGGGACAGAACACAAGATCTGCCCTGAGAAGTGCAAGTTCACCCAAAAAGGCACAGAGTGTGCTGGTCCCACTGCTGTGAGCAAACTGCCACAATGAACTGGAGATTTTCTTTCAATCCCTTTTCCTATGAAGGAAATTTCTGCCCCACTCACTAGATTTTATCTCGAATTATGAACCAGGAAGAATGTAATAGAGAAAATGTGCTCCCGTCATATTTGTGTGACAACTTACAGATAAAGTAAATCAAAACAGTTTAAAATCTAACTCTTGCCTATAACCAAGTTCTGCACTTGGAACAAGTCTTAGAATAAAAATGTTTTGGTTTTAGAAAAGAATATAAAATTCAAGACAGAGGTGTCAGATTGCACTTCTGAAAGAAAGTTTTAAAAAATCCTGTTGTGGTAATTACAGGTTATGAACACACATAGTCATACAAGAAATGCAGTCATATGCTGTGCTGTTCTCTGTCTTTTGTGTAGGTGCTTCTGCACAGACATTGTAACACAAATTCTTTATTTTTTTTGTTATTTTTTCTAATGCTGTTTAAATCCCTTGAACAACTTACAATAGAAATGTTGATGTCTTGCTGACTTCTCTTTCCTGTTCAGTCTGCAAGTGCAGCAAGTTTAAATATACACAGAGTAATTACAGAGGAGCTGGCAAATACTTGCCTAACAAGTCAGAGCACCTGAAGAAATGCTTGCTGAAGAATTAATGAGCTGAGGCCTGCAACATGAACCTTCTTTCTAGAAGATAACCTGAGTCAGTGGTAGAGTCATATACCAATCTCTAATAAATGTCTGAAGACAGACAGGTGTGACAAATGCCATAAGAAAAGGGCACACACACAAAGTCTGCCTGATTTGAAGTCAGTGTCACCGTGATGGAGCCTGATTAGCTGCTCTGCAATCTTCATGTTCTTACATCCCATTAGGCTGCTTTTAACAAAATTAAACACACTGCAGGGCAAAATAACCAAATAAACTAAAACAAAACACTTACGCTGTTTATAAACATTTTCTTAAGGAATTGCAATTTTGAAGATAAATGTTTCTCTCTTGAGCAAACTAGAGACCATTCTCCCCAGTTGCTGCCTTTGGACATCACCAGAACTGGGATGGGGAAGAGCAGGTTATTTCTGTGAAATGCATTCACCAAAAACACATCACATCTAAACTACTAAATAAACAATAAATAAACTACTAAATGGACACTACTAAATAAAACACATGTAGACTACAGAACTACAAAGAAAAACTAATCATAACAATAATAATACAAATCAAACTCCAGCATGATGAGTAAGATGAATTAGATTAATTAGCATCTATCTCAGCTAAGTTAATGTTACAGGATGCTACAGCTTTGTGTCCCATTCACTGCTTCTCCAAGGTTGTGGTAACTTCTGCTTTCTCTGCCCACCGAATTCAGCCTGCTGTCTCTTTGTGCTCCTGTTTCTTTTTGTGTAAAACCCCGCAAACTGGAAGGTGTTTTCCCATTTTTTACACATGCTAGAAGGAGAAAAGTGGCAGTGGCATTTTAACATCTGCAAAAGTTTCTGTGTCAGGATGCTCTGCTCTGCCAGGACTTCACTCCTGCCTCAAGGGGGAACAGCAAACATGTTAAAATGAGCATGGATACCACACCTTGTGCCTTGTCAGGCTCTGTCCCACTTTTACTTGGAATACTAAGAATGGAAAACTGGAAGACACTCAGCCATGGGCAGCAGAAGGTGCTGGTACCAGCAGATAAATCACATCACACTTGTGTGTGCTGGTCCTTCCCTTGAAGGGAGTGTTTAATGTAGCTGGAAAAGATGCTATTTGTGATGGAAAGGTAAAATCCTTGCAGTTGTTCTGGAATGCAGTTTGCTGTTAAATGCTGTATTTTAGTGCATTTTCAGCTCAGAAAAGAGGCTGGCTGCTTACTTTTTTTTTTTTTTTTCCTCGAGTTATGCCATGAAGAAATATAATTTGCCTTTTAATAGAAATGTCAAGGACCCATTCCCTCCAATTTACTATATAGATTTTCAAATCCCATACAAAAATGTTATAAGTTTAATTGGAAAAGACAGCATGACAGAATAATTTTATACAACTGGTTACAATTATTACAATAGCAGCTTCCACAGAGCTCTCAGTGATTTTTCAAGAGCATTTACAAGCATAAAGTGTGAGTTAGGAAAAAAAAATAGTAATTTGCTAAAGCTGTGCAAAGTGTATTAAGGAAATCAATCAGCAGTGACACAGATATTTAGAAATGAGAGATATTTTGCCCATCTGAGAGCACAACCGTAAGGTTTGGTGACGTTAATAGGTTTTTTTTTAATGGCCAGATTAAATAAAGCATTATATCTTAGCTCAGATATATGGCACATTCAAAAAAAGGCAGACAAATGGGTTAGAAAGTTATTCTAGTTTGTTTTTTTTTTCCACCTAAGAGGAGAGTGAGATCAATATGACAGAGTATGAGCCTGGGAAAAAATGATGACAAAAGGCACCTCTCTGGCAGCCTTAGTGCTGGAGCTGTGAACAACTTCATTCTGTTCAGACAAGAGGATTTGCTCCTTCTTTTGTAACCATAACTGCATTGAAGATATCCAAATATTGCCAGCTTGCTTTCCCAACTGCTCATTTCACAGAATGTTCAGTTCTGGCCAAGCCCTTGGGTCAAAACTAATGTTATTATTATATCCAAGAGACACAAAGCCTTTATTTTAACAGATGAAGCAGAATGGAGATTTACATGGAAGACTAGAAAAATCAAGCAAACTTATTTTCTAAAGGGCATGTTGAACATGGATACCAAAAGGAGCTTTGAGAGCATAATAAGAGAACAGAGCACTTTACTTAATTAGACAATAATGAAAAAAACTTATTAGGGGAGTTTAACACAATCACAGAGAAGTTTATAGAAGACAGCAGCCCAGTTCTCTTCCTGAAGTGACTTTATGGTGATAAAAGTTCTGCAGATACAATATGCTCCAGATTTATTCTTTATTTACTTTTGAGGATATTCTCATGGGCCAAAACCACCCTCTTTGACCTTGAACTTTGTGCCTTTGTCATTTGATTTCTGTCACACTCAAACCAGACCAGGATAATGCAATAAGGGCAGGCTGTAAAGAAACTGAGCTGCGAATAATACATGTAAATTATGTTGAAAAGGGACCTGTGAGAGTTAACGGGTGGAAGACGGACAAAATTGCTTTTGTTCTTTAGGGAGAGGGGGCAGGCCCACCAGTATTTAGACAAGCAGGCAAATTAATTGGCTTTTGCTGGGCTCTGTGCTGCTGCAGCTAAACTCCTTCCACAACCTGACCTACATAATTTCCAATTTGCTTGGGTATTTCCTCATCCAGCCACAGGACAGGACAGCACGGCACACAGTGAACTGCAGAAATGATCTTGGAAAGTCATTCAGCCCCACGTGGAATAAATTTCTCGTGAGCAAATTAAAACTTCACAGAATGCCTTTGCAGCACAGAAATTAGTCAGTCAAATCAGAAATTGCTGGATTAAAATTCATGTATTACTGTCAGGAAGCCGGTATAGTAATTTAAAAGTACTGTCAGTGGCAATTAGCAATGAGCATTTAAGTTATGGGACACTCCATATCCAAGTGCTTTGCAGCAACACTTTTATTTATAAACTGACAGCCCTCGTTTTCTCTGCTGTATTCATTTCTCAGTCTCCTCATTTTCCTGGTATACTCAAATGAGGAAAAGCCTCTAAGTTACTCTGCCATATGAAAGATAAAAGTTTATTTTACAGATTGTCTGCTCTGAAAATGGCCAGAAAGTAGCCACCATGATAGGTTTGATAGGAAAGAAGTCTCATGAAAGCAAAATTTCTAGATAGGGTTGGTTGTGCTCTGGCCTCTGTCACATTTGCAGGATTTGCACTCAAAAACATTCTCAATGCACATATGTAATTTAAGGACAGATTCCAGGAAAATTCTGTATGGTTTTGAGGGTCAGATGCTGTGGAGGAACATCTGAGCAGCTCTAGAAAATCTTCCAGTAACACTCCTTCATCCTTCCAGATGCTGGAAAGGGAGTCAGATACAAACAGCTGCTATCTCACCTAGTAGTTTTCACCTTACCTTCCATCCATTACCAGCTTTCCAGTCCAGAGTTTGCTCTCGGAAATCCTGTCCACTACCAAGATAACCAAACCAAGGCAAACACTAAAAATATCACTTGGGATTCAATAGAGAGAGAAAGACCTACCAGCCCTAAAACTATATATGAAAATGTACAGCAGGCATTAATTTATTTCTGGGTGTTTCAGAGGCAGTAAGAAGTTAATTTTCACATAGTCTAAGTAGAATTAAAAAAAATAATACTTAAGACATATAAGAGTCTAAATATTATTAAATATTGACAGGTGCTGAAACTCCTCTAATAATTTTGCACTTTCTCTTCACTTTTTCCTTTTGCATGTGAGATTTTGCATTCTTACAGAGCAGACACATTATTTTACATTCAAATACTGGTGCAGCTGCTGCTACCTAAGGCTTGAGAGATTTATGGATAATAACACAAGTGCAAAATAAAAGAGTACATTTGGATGCATATCAAACAGAAGCTGCATCAGTCAATCAAACTGCTGGCCAACGGATTCAAGTCTGCAGATAAATATGAAACAAAATAAAACTCCTCAGTCAGACCAACTTCTCCAGAAAAATACATTATGCATTTCCCAGTACTGACATGGATAATGTAGTACTTTCCTCCTTGACCAAAGCCTGCCCCAGAATTTGTTTTCTAAGCCAACATGTGTCAAAGCAGAAAAGAACAGCCATTCTTCTGAACCGCTATCAATAAAAATGTAGCAACTGTATCAGCCAGCTTGTGTAACAATAAAAACCAGGTTTGTATCAATGTCAGGATCTCAGCACACCCCTCTGCACACCAAACATCAGTTCATGTACAGAGTCACTGTTGCAGGATGCACACGCTGCTGCTTCCCAGTCACTGCACTTGTTCTGACATCTAATTTTTATGGTGTAAATAGCACACTCTGCCCAAAGGAAAACCCCTCTGTGTATGCCTTTTTTGTCATGAATAAGAGAGCAAAGTAAAGGACCAAAGCAGTCCCACTCAAGCCCAACAACTTCATGCAGTTGCTTTTTAGTCTTTATCAATCAAAACCACTAAAATAAAAGCAATATAGAGGAGAGCTCTGAATTGAATTCTTGATTGGAAATCTGCACCAAAAGCCAGTCCTGTGTGAACACAGCTCTCATTAATTAACAGCCCTGGCAGTGAAGGGCATTTTGAGTTTACCATGCCCTAGGGAGGAGCAAATATAAATCAGGGCACCCTGTGGTCACCACCCAGGGATCAACATTCCAGTGCATTGATCAAGCAGCTGTGTCAATCCTAACTTTTCTTCCACTTCCAGCTTTTTATGGCCAGCAATTTAAGACACTCAGCAATCTCAGAGTATCCCCAAGTCCTGACCCCAGACCCTGACTGTGAGCCCAAGGCAGCAATAGCAGGCAGGGCTCTGCAGACCTCAACACCAGGTTTGCTCACATCCATCACACTGAGAATGACCTTCCTCCTGCTCCTTCTGGCCTCCTACCCCTGCTGCTCCACTGTCTCATACAATTAAACTCCCTAAAAAAACTCACCCTAAAACATAGAGTTTTTCTTGTATTTCCCCACTTGATTTTGTGGTTTTTTCAGCCAACCATGTACTCCTGAAATATTAATCTACTCCTACCACATGTAATCTGCTGGTAAGGGATTTTGTGTAAAGAATAAAAATAGGAGGTGGTTGGGCAATAATATTAATTCCTTCTCTGATCACATATTTTTCCACAGACTGTCCTCCTGAAGAATAACGCTGAGCACACAGCTCCATCTACTACTTTTTAAACTTTCCTATCACTCTTGGCAATAATATTTCCTTTGCTGCTGCTCTTTCCTCTGCTCAGACAGGCCATCTGCCATCCTGCTCTCCAAACTATTTGTCAGCTCCGATCTCTGTAAGGCACTGAAGATATTACAGGCAGGAATTACGTTCATATTGTTCTTCCTGTATTTCGGGTTGAGGACAGCACGGTGTTGTAATGAGACACTGACTGTAGAGAAAATGCAAAAGCCAGGACAGAAGGTACATGTCATAAATTTTCAATGTGCCCTTCCTATCCTTAAACTTATTCCAATTCTCCCCTGGCAATCAACTTTAAATGGTTTTCAGCACATGTAGATGTTAGGCAAAGGATTCCAAGTTACATACATTTTCTCCCTAAAACTGATCAATTTTCATTAAGCAAAGGAGATTTTTTTTTTTTTTTTAGTAAAAAAAAAAAAAAAAGTGTAGATGATACTCAGATTAATCAAAGTGGAGAATCTTTGGAGTAATTTTAGTGGAGTAATTCTAAGGATTGGAGCTCTGACAGGTAACTTGTCAGCCAATGAAGGGTTGTTGAGAGAAATGCACATTATCAGGATGAGCTGTGACTACTAAAAATTTTGGTTTATGTCAGCACATAAGAAGGAACATTTATATATAAAAGATCAAAATGGGAAGAAGTTGTTCCAAACCACTTGTTTTAGGGTCATGACTGGAAGGCAGGGGTGATAGAGCCTCTTTTAATACCTTTTTATTTTTGACCCCTCTAAACATGAGTAATTTTTATTTTAAGGTTTGAGTAGGTCTCATTCTCATCTTAGTAAATCTCATTCCGACTTCAAGCTTCAAGAATTTTCATTTTCAGGACAAACTCAGCTGGGAAGCCAAAACATACAGGAAACTTCCAGGTCTTATTCTGGGCAAACAAAGCCTCATTCAGAATTCATTTTAGCAAGTCTCTTGACTTGAGCAAAAACTAATTGCACAGTACATAGAAAAAAACTTTAAAACAACAACAACAATGAAAAAAACTCACTCAAAAGCACTTAAAAAAAAAAAAATCTCATCCACCTTGTCCATCTTGAAGGTCCTGTGCAGCTGGGGAGTGTAGAAAGATCTGGATTTTGTGTAGCATAAGAGTAAGAGGTTAACTATTAAAATTCTGCTGAGTTTTAGAAAGGTTTTATGAAAACTGAGCACTATTGACCCAAGAGGCAGATTGCTAATGTTGCATTATTCCATTCACTTGAGAGTTACATAAAGCACCCCAAATTAAAAAACTAAACAAGATGTAGTTTAACCTAGCCCAAGACTAAATATAATGTCTATATAGTCTAAATTTTCTTTTTTTTAATACAAGTTTTCTTGCCATCTTCCTTTCTTTTTTAATCTTATGGTTAAAAATAAAAAAAAGAAATAGAAAAATAATTCCATTTTCATATGTGCTGAATTCCAGCAGTCAGCTTTGTGATGCTTCCAAGTGACTGAGCCCAGCTGGGCATTCCAGGATTTGTGATGTTTTGCCAACACAGCAGGGGTCATGTCCCTGCTCCCAGAGCAGCTCTGCCCTGGCAGAAACTGAAGAGTTTCCCTGTACTAAGGACAGACACTGAGCAGTATGACTTTGAGTCTTCCTTAGGTTGTCTTATTGGAGCTTCCTAAGTGGTTAGAAGACTTAAACTTCTCTACATATCACCTTACAACATCCAAATTTGGCTTTTTGCTTAATTTGCCATATTCTAATTAGCCTCTGATGGAGCAGGAAAATACATCTCCATCTACTACATAGGAAAGTCATCTTTATATGCAGGTATAAAAAAAATCAGGTGGAGCCTTTGCTGCTTTCACGCCAATTTCTGGTAGGAGCTTTCTGCCTAAAGCAGGACTGAGGAAAGCACAAGTCCTGAAGGGAGAAATAGGTTACCCTGAATGTACCTTCAAAGGCACGGAAAGCTCAGAAAACAAGAGCCAAGTGAAATGGGTCATGATCTCCCAAGCAGATGCATCTCTATATTTAGCAACCACTATTATAGTTGTTGACATCTTAGGAAAAGTGTCCTTATCACCATCCCAAGTGGGCCCAACTTGTTCATCTTCTACTTATAAACTCATGTAGTAACATTGCCCCTTGGAATTACCCAGTCATAAAATCATTTAGGTTGGAAAAGACCTTCAAGATTGAGTCCAACCACTAACCCAATATTGTCAAGTCCACTGCTACACCACGTCCCCAGGTGCCACCTCCAGGTGTCTCCAGGGATGGTGACTCCACCACTTCCCTGGACATCCTGCTCCAATGCCTGACCAACCTTCTGGTAAAGAATTTTTTCCTAATATCCAACCTAAACATCCCCTGTTGCAACTGAGGCCGTTTCCTCTCGTGCTGTCACTTTTTATTTGGAAGAAGAGACCAACCCCACCTGTCTACAGCCTCCTTTCAGGGAGCTGTAAAGACTCTCCTGAGCTCCCTTTTCTCCAGCCTTTACTCACCATGTTCCCAATGCCTGTAAAATGAATAATAAATTACTGAGCATTGGTAAGCAGCATTTTTACCTGGAGTTCTTCAGACACCTACATTTATGGCTTAACCCAGTTTCTTCCAAAATAAATAATCTTTTCTCTAGAAGTGCACAGATCATACTTTAAGGCTTTATAAGCATTTAAATCTTTGAATATTGACTGAACACTAAACAAACCCTGACCACAAGGGTTGCTTAAAATGTGGAGACTGATAAAGACAGCAAATTAATACTGCATTAATAGGAGACCAAACTGTCAAAGACAGCTAGATCAGACTGGAGCACAAAGTCTTCACAGAAACAAAAATACCTTTTGCTTTCATATGTATTAACATATATACATATTTATATTTACAACTGCTTATCTCCACAGACAACAAGCTCCTTCAAAAGGACACTCTTCCCCCATCAGTGCACTGCATTGTCTGCCAGATGCAGATGGAGCCATTCAGGGGCAGCTCCTCCATCAGCAGGAGCCAGGCTCCTACATTAGAGTTGCTCAGCTTCTAGAGAAAGTCTTTTCAGAAGGACTCATTAAATCCAGAGTTAAAATACACCAGGTCATCTCATTACCAAGAAAAGGGCAAATTTATTATGTAAACCACAAATTAAGGCAAATAATTCAGTCGGATGCTTCAAATCTGCTCAATATCTTTCATTTCAGTGTTTACCTTGAGTAATGAGACCCTCAAGCAGATTTTTTCAGGATCCAGACCTAAGTCAGTATCTCACATTTAGTAAACCCTAGCACCTTCTATAATGAGCATTAAGGCAAAATTCTGTGTTGTGCTCTGTCTAAGGTTGGACTATACTGTAAAAATACACATTTCACTACAGTAGAAATTTCAAGTTTACTGACTCACCACTAGAGCTAGCTGGGAAATAGCAGGAAAAGCTTAGCCTTTCTCTCCCAGGAGAAAAAATTACAACCACAAACCTAAAAAAAGACAATGTCTGACCCCCTCCCTTTTCTGTGCTGTGATCTAGGCATTCACCTGCAAGAGAGCAAAATCAGGTCAAGGACTTGAACCTGTGTTTCACCTCTCATGGACAGGTATTCTGTTCTCTGCTAATTCTGGGATTTTTTCCCTGTACCAGATAAGGCTCCTTCTGAACCTGAAAAAGCTTTCACAATAGAAGCACTGTCGAGACACATAAAAACACTCTGTATTGAAAATGCAACCTTTTCTTCAAGAAAAATTCAGTTTTACTAAAAGCAAACAAAACAAGAATCCAAGTTAAATTTTGATGCTGCTTTTCACAAAACAGCCCACGCAGTGGATATTTTCTCCTACTAAGCATCAGGTATTAACCTCTCCCTATACCTTCAGAGATAATTAGAGCCAACTCCTTTGGAAACAAAATGAAATAAGGACATCTGTTCATTGTAAACATTTAAAGAGCATTTTGGATACTAAATAAAACTACATTTTATTTTTTTTTTCCATTATTAATGCACACACATTATGGAACAAAACAAAACATTTCAGATGAGGAGGAAAGGGGAGCATAAATGAGACAGACCAGACAGTCCGTGAAAAGCTATTTGTGATTCATCTGGAAGACTGGGAACAGAGGACTCAAATCTTGGCATCAGAGAGGGAGTAAAGGCCACACAGAGTGAGCGTGGGAAGGAATCACAGCAAAAGCACGTGGCAAACACTGGGTGGTGGCAAAGAGGAGCAGAGACAGGACACTCACTAATAGAAATATAATTCAGATGCTGAAGGAAAAAAGCCCCTCACAAATGGGGAGGAATATAAAGTAGATATGTTGGGATAAAAGGCAAAAGATTAAAAAACTGAACAAACTGGTATCTTAGCAGAATATGTAGGAGACTCAAATCTCCTCCTCCTGCTAACTCAGCTGAGGTGTTGAAGAGGTTGGGGAAGACAAGGTAAAGAGCAGAATTACTTGCAGGAAGGCAGTGGGCAATGGCAGGCAGGGCTTTGGCTGTTGCTTGTTCTCTGTTTCTGTTTCCCTTGTATGACCATCCAGAGCTGGATTGTCAAACCTGTTACTCAGGCTCTCTGCAGAAGTCACCAGAGGAACTTTCTGTTTTCCAGGCCCCTTATTAACTTTTGACTGTTGATGGCAGCAAACAACTGCACTTCTCTACAGCAAACAGGTAATTGCAGTGAGAGCAAAGAGCCCTGAGAGATCTCTGAAAAGGCTGGAAGTGAACCTGGTCCTCCAAACACAGCCTCATCAAGAGCTGCCTCTTCCAGTCTGCTCTTTGGTTTGCTTCTGGGACAACACTGATCTGGTTTGGCTTTAAGAAATTCCTGCCAGGAGCAAATTTATCACTGAAGAAAATGAATACACATGCACATGGCTGGCAATTTTTGACTCCCTAGTGGTCGACAGAAAACCCACTAGAAAACACAAGTCTTACATGGCATAAAAGTCACTTGAGGATAAGGCAATCTTGAAGGATTCATTAACAAAAGTCTACCAGTCCCGTGGAGATCAAGATTTTATCATTTGATCTTTCTGATTCAGGAAATAATAGTTACATAAATTGCTGGGTTTGCACAGTAAAGTTTTAACCAGAAGTGGCTATTCCCTCTTGCTAAATATAAATGTTTCATGTTAGGCCTAAGAAATGAGCCTGGAAATGCCTTCAGGAGCCTCAGCATTATTTTTGTTCTTAGCAAAAGATTGTAACTTTGATGTGGTAATCAAACTCACTGTAATACTGACCCATAATGTTTTCAGTAGGTTTGCCATTGGGCAGGTATGTTCATTGCCCTCACAGAATTTGGTCTTCTCCAGCAACACAGGGCACTCACTACTTTAATTTTGAATGATAATTATTCCTGGTGTTCCTTCATGAGCAGAGATTGTTCAAATTACCTGAATCAAGACTGAAAGAAACTGTAAGTGAAGTGAAAAGTCCAACAACAATAAATGCCTTAATAAGCATGCTTATAGTGGAGTAAGGACTTAATGCAAAGAGTGGAGATCAGCTAAGAGCTCAGAGGCTCTTCTGGGGTATTCATTTTGGGAAGATGATCAGCACACTCAGCAGAAAACCTCCTGGAAGAAACTTGAGCTCTCATGGATGAGCCTTAATGGTTTTACTTTCAAGACAGTGAGTGTGGGTTGGACTGATCCTGAGCTTTCTGCTCGTGCACTGCAGAATTAATCTTCCTGCTGTTCCACTCCTTAAAGTCATGAAACTCCTCTGAGCAGGACAGATCACAATACGAGGAACCCCACAGCTCCAGGATAGACCTGCCCACACATCACTGCATTTTTTACTAGAATCATTTTAACCACTCACAGGAGATGGCAGAACATTCAGTTCAGACTTAGATTTAACACAGACACATTCAAAGACACAGGATTAACTGCCAATAGGAGAAATCCATCTCTTTTCCCCATGTATCCTTGCTAGCTCTTGCAACAGGCAATGACATCTTAAAGAAACCTATACTGTGCCATCTCGACCAACCATGAAGAATTTAACTTCAGAAGTGTGACATAAAGTGAAATAGTATTGTTAAAGTAAGATCCTCTTGGACAAATGAGGAGCTAATTTACAAAGACAAGAACTCGACAAAATGAATACTTTCCAGCGAAATTGCAGTCACGTTTTGTGCAGTTTTCCTATATGTCATCTCAGGATGGTAAATCTTTACACTTTTCTCCCAGAGCATGAAAAACTATAGTCATTGCACTGCTGAATTTTCCTCTTAGGAGGTCCAAAACTGTGATATGACAAGTCAGTGATTGACGGCACCTCATCCATCCAGGAAAAAAAATCAAAAATTCCTCCTGAAAGACCATGGGAGATTGACACCAACAGTAACACGTTATCAGCAGAAGAGTACACAAGTCAGAAAAGTCAGTTACTTGGAGTAACAGGCAAAATTAGAAGCTTCCAGGGTGTCACAGAAAATAGACTTCAACTATATTTTCACTTGCAGCTTTCCAGACACGAAATGGCCAACAGCAGATCTAGGGAATCATGACGTGTTTGTAAGAGAGATAAGGAGGAGTTGCTGTTTCAGAACTCATCACTTCAGAAGGTGCCTGTTCTGGGAGAGCTGCACCGCCTCTCACGGGGCCGCGGGATGTTCCTGGCTGGCGGCAGAGCGGGAATAGCAATTCCCAGCTGGGGTCCTTGTGTAACACTGTGACCTCCATTCACAGCCATCTGCTGGGGATCTTGGGCAACCATCAGATGGTGAACTTCCCTAAAATACAGGTGCAAAAATCACTACACAAAGACCTAGAAATTCTTTAGCTAGACACGAGTCCCACATTTCGCAGATGAATGGTAGTTGGGAAAGGCAGACTTCAAACTCCTCTGCATGGGGTGGTTTTCATTTCCTTTCTGATTTACAGCAACTGTGGCTACAGAAAGACGTGATGAAAATTTCTTGTTGGCTGGGATTTGTATTCCTAGAGATCCCATTTTCTTTCTTCCTTGGGATTTGTACTGACTCCATATAAAATAAACTGTTGAATTTCACTATTATCGTTCCACATACATGCAATTTTTAAAGAAGAAGGAGGAAACAAGTGGTTTTGAGGTCTGTTTAGAGTTTTTTTCCCTGCTGTCAAAGATACTGCATTTACCCATTTCCAGCTTCTTTGTAAGAATGTCTACAGAGATGAAACCTGCACAAGCTGAATTCCAGAAAACCATCTATGGCCTAAAAACCATGGCAAAACCAAACATAATTGAATACTTCAAATTAAAAGTTTTGAAAATAAGACAATGTTGAATAACCAGATGCCGATACGTTCTAGTCTTCCAGGAGAAGAGATGAACAGAGAAGAGTAATGAACTAACTCTCCTTTAAAACTAACAAAAGGATTTTGGTCAAATTCAGATTGAATTTTTCTATTTTTCCAAATAAACCCATATGCCTTTTTATTTCAACGTTCTTTAGCTAATTCCTAAATAAAGTTCTCTGAATTTAGCAAAGGCTGACAAGTAATTTAAAACTGAAATAATTAATCAAAATAAACTGTAACCTCCCTACTAATATTTCCAGAAAGAAAGCCAGAACGTGTGGGGAGTAGTTGTGCAAACCCACTGCTGTTTTTTTTTTTTTTGTTTTTTTGTTTTGTTTTGTTTTGTTTTTTTTTTTTTTTCCTAAAAGGACTGGTAATTCAGAGAAAGTAGGGAAAAACCACCTCTGTTATTGCCACAAAAGTAATGAAAGCAATTCAGCTTAATATTTGGCAACAGCTCTCACAAGAACGCACTGCTTTTTTCTGTTTTGACTTGAGGAAAGCAGCAGAAATTTAGAAGACAAATGAGCTTAAAACACTCTCCCCCCTCATTAAAAAAATGAGGATCCCCAGTATATTCTTGTGATTTCAAAAATCTATTCTGCAGTTCTGACAGAGAAAAGAAGGAATTAAAAAAAAAAAATACTCAAAAACATCTATACTGCACGTTTGGTAAAAGTCACTGTTGGCTTATCCATAGAATCAAATATTATTAGGTGTTCCCTACAAATTTAAATTTTGCTTCAGGATTGTAAGAAATAACATTATCAAAACTGGTAGTGATTTTCTTTGCCCATGGCATTAGTGGCAATTTGTGACTTCCATTAATCTCTCTTTGACTTTAATGTTTCAGGACATTCTGATAACGAACACGTTCATGTTTCCAGTTATCACCGGTGAACACTTTCACTGAACTTTGTTAATGTCACACTCCTGGTTTGGAACATTTCCATTCCAGACCTGCAGAATAAAGCCTAAGTGCTTATTTTAAGGAAAAGAAAACAAAACCAGCAAGAACAAATCAAGAAGTTTCATATTTATTCATATTAAAGTAAATTTTACAGCTTCCATGCAACTTGAGTTTGAGAAAAATAGTCTTTTATTGACCATATCCCAAGGTTTTTACACCCCTGACCAAAGAGGAGGGAAACATGTTCCCTCATTGCCCCAGGGATATATTTTCCTTCTAATTTTACCTTGCTGATATTTCATATTCTTCAGCCTATCTCTCATTTGAGGCATTTTTTTTCACCTACACTTAAGCTCATTGAAACTTTTAGAGAGACTGTGTTGCTTTTCTTCTTTATTACTATTTGAATGAAGGCAATTCCTTCCTTTCAGTCCATTAATGCATCAAGATTAATCTAGGTTAATTTGTGATGCACTTGAGCTCGAGGAACTGGGGTTATACACCTTTATAAAGAGATTGCAGTTGGAGAAATATCAGATCCACTTGATGGAGGCTAACAGATTTTCTAGTGACTTGCCATTTCTGGGGACTTCCCTTGACTGCAGTCACCGCATCTTTAGCTCTTAAAACCTATTTTTACAAGTCAATAAAATACCACCTTTTGATTATTTAATTTTTATAAAAGCTTACTATCCTTGAGCATCATTAATATTTTTTTGTGAACACACAGGTGGTGTGGCACTTTACCATTAGTTTGATAAGACAGCACAAAACGACAGCCACTATAAAATAAGATTGGTCTACAACCTCTCCCTTCATATGCTTTTTCTGAATAAAAGAAGCCTTGAACAGATGAAATAATTAATGCAGAGGGGCTTAAAACTTTCTTTTCAGGAATAAGTTAAGCCACAAAATTCAGAGTTATATCTAGATTTCAGAAGCTCTTTCTGGGATTAAATAAGTGCCATGTAAAATCTGTTTAAGAAGGACTCGTCCTCCACAAAACTCAGATATCAAACTCTGGGTAGTCCCTGCTCCAAACTGCTCCTATTCTCATGTAACCTTTGAAGTCTTTCCAACAGCAAAATCTTATTTTCTCCTATGCCTTCCAGAAATCAAAAAAGGAGGAAAAAAAAGCATATTCAGAAGGAACTTTGACAAATTCAAAAAGGTCAAGTCAAATTGACAAATAAATTATTGAGGGCCTAGAAAATCAGTCACTCAGTAAGGGGCACAAGTTTAATTTTATGTATTCAAATTATTTGAAAATATATTTAAGAGACATTTCGCAATGGTGATGCTCTTTATCCTCTATTTAATAAGAATCTCTTTGCAAAACACCTTTGTAGTGTCCAATGCAGGAGCACAGACTTCAAAGGCAGCTCTGCTTAGAGCAGGAGGCTGAACTTCCTGAGTTCTCCTGACTTCTCTTGCAACATAAATTATCCTATGATCTCACATATACAAATCTAGATAGGGAAAAAAAAATTAAAAGCCTAGGTTTTTTTCTAATTTTCTTGGAGAGCTTTTTTTTTTTTTTTTTTTTTTTTTCTACAGTCCCAGTCTTCCAGAAGAGGGAGTTTGATCCTTTGCTACAGAAAGAGGTAATCTAAGAACGAGCAACTGCAGGTTCCAGATATGACACTTGCAGGTTTCTCTTTGATGAGATTAAAAGAGAAACATGTGTACCATGTTGTCACAGGTTAAAGTGTTATTACACCACAGGCTGTAGCTCACTCAGTGGGAAGACTTTTGACATTTTGAAAAAGCCAGTTTAACAAACCTGAAGCGTAACAACATGGAAACCAAGAAGAAAAAAAAAAATAAATCAAAGTTGAAACGAAACATTTTAACAAAATAAAAAATTGACACATTTTGGTGTAAGTTTTGTCTGGAGGCTGGAAAGTCTTGAAATCCTCAGAGCAGGGATGCTAAACAAACCCTGTTTCAGGTGGCTGGTTCACAGGGATTACAAGGGGCTTAGGAGCAAAGGATCATCAGAGTACAGAAGAAATTACATGATGGGGTTGACTGCAACAGCAGGAGCATGGCCTGGAGACCCATAAGCCTTCCAGCCCACTTTTATTCTTCTAGGAAATAATGCATTTATTCTGCCAAAGGATTGGATAACATCCCCAATATTTGATAGGGGATCCCTCTTTACTCAAGTCAAATGGGACACCTTGAATGTTAGTATGATAAGTACAAAATTAACACCAAGCTTTATAAAATTGAAATACACATTTTGCATGGAAAAGTAACTTTCAATGCTAAGAACAATGTGCTTGTAGGTGAAATCGAGCAAGTTGAGGTAATGTGATAAACTAATTTTCAATGCCTTGTTCCCCACTTTGCAATATGCCCACAGAACAGTCAAAACTTTAAAGGTTTGCCTGGGTATAAAAGCAGATAAAAAGAAGTATCTGTAGCCTACACAGAACTTACCTTTCAGGACTCATTGGGCCAGGCAGGTCTACTCCAGAACACTATAAAGGATAGCACAGGAGTACATTTCTACAATTCCTGTCATAAGTAGGTTCCCAATCCTAAAGATACACATAAGGCTACAGAAAAAAATTTCTTGGGCATGAAGTTGTATTAAGGCTGTACTTAAAAAGCTGAAAATATGAGTGTTCTACCATTGCCATTAGCTGTATTTATAGAGGAGTTAGCCCAGACAAAGAAAGCTGAAGTTACTAAATACTAGTATTCTAAAATATACTCCTTTAGTATTCTAAATACACTCCTTTCCATCCAGCATGTGACTGCTTTTTCTGTTCTTTTTGTCTTTTTTTTAACTCAGTTAAGAGTAGTCACATTAAGGGAAGTGGAAGCTGTTAGACCTGCCATGTTAAAGGTCCAGTAAAGAGCCTGTGCCTGAAGTGTTTTGACATTGGTCTCTGTATGTTGTACTATTTTTTTTTTTCTTAGGACTTTAATCCTATCTTTGAGCTGAAGGAAGGTAGCAGGTGGCAGATCTGACTGCAAGAAGCCATGGATGCCAATTAATGAACTCTGAAACACCATCAGGTAGCTTCAAGAGTGTTTCCTGAAAACAGAACCTTAAATACCTTAACCAGTTAGTTGAATTAAACCACATGCGCATGATCTAGCATGCATTAATCTATATTAATTATTAAATAATGTGTATTAATATCTGTGATGTAAAGTCAAGACCTGCCTAACATACATCTAAAACGAGGTGAGAAGCTGGTGTTAAAAATATTGCAGAACCATAACACATTATTTTTCACTATGCCAATAATATGCAGATAATACCTACACTGAACAAGCTTGGTTTGTATTAGCAGGCTATTTAAAAAAACAACATAAGAAAACAAGGACAAAAAAAATCAAGATGCTTTGGCCCATGTAGATAAGTAAAATTTTATAACAAAATTGTGGCTATTTACTAAGTGACTGGCACAGATTCACTTCCCAGTCATGACAAGGGTATATTGTGAAAATACAACCTGTGGCACCACAGGTAAGGTAAGACAAAAACACTGCTTGAGTATTTCACACATGCAAACTTCAAATAAGCTAAATATTAGCAGGTGTGCCATCAGCAGTACATTCACTACCAGGAACACCCTCAGCAATCCCATAAAACTCTGATGAGCTGGTCTTGTTCATAAAGCTTGAGTCTACCCACAGCCCAGACAAAAGGACCCTCCTCTCATTTTTCAGCTTTTGGAAATTTAGCGTTGCATTTAAAAAAATCTCTTCTTTCTGAAGCCACCTCCAAATTCACCCTCCAGCCATTCTCTTTCTAATCCAAACACATTCTACCACAAACTTCAGTTTCAGCAGTGCAAACCCAGAGCCTTTGAAGATGATAACACTGTGCTTGACTACTGTGTCAAATACTTTTTACACTCCTCAGGTTATGCAAATAACAAACATTTCTGCCACTGAGTGCTACTTATCAGTGTGGCACTTAATTTTTTTTCTCTCTCCAGAAGGAAGATAACTACATTACTGATTTAACTCCTGAACGAAATGTTGTCACTGTCCAGCTGCAGCAGAAAGTTCAATTATTTTCCTTCCAGGCTCGACATCCTTAGGACAAGTGCAGACACATACACAGAGATATATCACATTATGCCAACACACAGAAACGGACCTGAACTGGACCTGTCTTTTCCTCTTTTGAAAACAGATGAGGCTCAAATATAAGTTAAATTTCAAGAGTGACTAGAAAAGTACCTAAGTCATGTTAACCTGTTTCATTCATACCAAAAGAGAGGCTCCTCCTGGGCCATGGGTGTGTACAGTGGATCCATGACAATGTCAAGCCAAAGCCCCTTCTCCTTATATACTCTAAATAATATAATTTTGTAACAAAACCTGAACAAAATAAAAAAAAAACCCAAACTTTTGTGTGCAAAAGGTTGTTTCAGCAGAACTTAGCTGACTGAGAAGGATGATGTGGCTGAAAAACGCTCTGGAAACAATAAAGCCAGAACCCAACTGGAGTGAGCATCTAATAAAGAGAAGCAAGTCTGTGCAACCAACACAAAGAAAGAAACAACAGCACTGTCTGCACCACACAAACACTATGGGGCTTTTGCTCTTGGTAGATGCAGCTTAACCTGGGAGCCTTTTTGGGGCTTTGTGTTGTATCTGCATGGATTAAACCTCTATTCTTGAGAGAGTAAAGCCATAGTCCCTTGTGAAAACCAGGTCAGACAGGTACCACTCTGTCCTGTTGTTAATCAACTGCCTTTCCCATATTTTTAGGATACAAACTACCTTTTTCTTCTACACATGCACATAAAACTTGGCTGAGGCAAAATCTGCCTGTTCACTACAAGCTCTGCATTTTACTATTAAAGGTCAAGCTAAGGAGAAAATAAACCAAACACAAAGCAAACTGTAATGGCAGCTCCACGACACAGAGAATTACAAAGCAACAGGTGCCTTTGGAAACAGGTTTTCACATGGAAAAGCAAAAGAAAATAAATTCAAAAAGCACAAGGACTAGAGAAACAAGCATTGTTCTTCAAAAAATGAAACAAAACAACTCAAATCTAACTTGAAAGAGCACCCAAAACCAGAAGACTTAATATGTTACAGTTTCCAGGTATATGAACAAAACCAAGAGATTGGATATGACCCTTTGTTGTACGTCACTTCATTTAAAAATGTCAGATAAACTTAATTAAATGGATTCACTTTCAAAAAATTCATCTTGGATAATATTTTTGACATAGTTTTATTAGTTGAGAGAATTTAGAAGGGGAAACAGTGGAGTAAGAGAAGATTTGTGCAGATATTATTCAGACATGCACTGACTGGTCAGTATAATAGGAAGTTACTTTGTCTCCACATTACTACCTGAAAGTACAACTTTATTACTTATCATTTATGCAAATAGATAACAAATCACTCGTCAAAGTGAAAAATAATTAACTATCATGAAAACTGATATAAAAGGAGATTATAATCTCTTCAGGACCATACAATGTGCGTTTATTTCCTTTTGAAGGAACCACTTTGCACTCTACACTGGGTTTCCTTTTAGATCGTGCAATTTTATTTGCTGTTGAGTCAAAAGCAGAGAAACACAAACGTTTTGGCTCTAAACAGGGACAGCATCATTCCAAACCATCAGGATTCACTGATGGATTGCCCTGCTGGAGCAGCACGTGTTTTACAAGAACAGAGACTGGATGATGTGTGTTTTTTTTTTATCCTGCCAACAACAGCACGGAGTGGCTGACTACAGGCAAAGGGTCATCCCACATGGCAAGAGCAGCCTCCAGCACGGATTGAAAATATAAGAAAAAAAACGTTTGACGTACTTGGATCTGACAAGATTGAGTCGGTTTTCGGCAAAAATTGGTCACAGCGGACTCCTTGGTAGCCCTCTTTGCACCTGAGGAAAAGGGGATAAATGACAAACATACGCATGCGGTAGGTAAAAGGTTAATTTCAAGGTACCAAATCAAGCCTGCCAACACTGCAAAGGGACTGGCATGTCTACAATATGCAAGTTACTATAATGGGAGCATGGTTATTACTGGAACACAACGGAAGTGGGGAAAATAATTTGTATTTCAAAGAAAGTTCCCCTCAAACCGTTCGATTATTTTAGAAAGTATGAAAATAAACATTGTTTTAGCATAACCATTCTTTTAAATATCAATTCGGTGAAACAAGCAAAGAAAAAAGCTGTATAAAGTACACATATTGGCAAATAAAATGAATTCTTAGGTAACATAGCACCTTATAAAACTTCCATACTGCAAAAACCGTGGGATGACATAGCACTTTATAAAACTTCCACACTGCAAAAACCATGAGACGGACAACTTATCTTTGGCTGTCTGAAAAAGCAGGGAACACTTAGCTAGCCATTAATTTTAATATCAGTTTATACTGTGCTTAAAATATAAAACGATAGACATCATCAGGCATTGTTTGCAGGCAGGAAGTTTAAGATGCCTGTGAGATTAGATTTTGAAGCACATAAACCAGAATACCCTCCTGCCTCAACAAACAAGAGCAGGCTTTGACTGAGATTGTAATACTATTATTTATCTTGAAGCCCTACTTTGAAGCAATTCCATTTACTGCTTTTGAACTGTTCTCAGAAGTCTCATTTCAACTAAGTGTATCAGAATCAGATCTT
The DNA here is from genome assembly GCF_965231275.1 of Zosterops lateralis. NCBI lineage: Eukaryota > Metazoa > Chordata > Aves > Passeriformes > Zosteropidae > Zosterops > Zosterops lateralis. The sequence goes on from NC_139768.1 coordinate 2,843,482, forward strand.
TAATTATTTATTCGTCAAGCAGTTTTTCAGAGGGAAGTGATGGACACTTTAATTATAAATGATAGCAACAGGGATTCCTTATCTCCCAAAGCTCTTGCACATCACATAAGCAATATGCTCAAATCAGCATCACCACCTTTCATTAGGGTTGACAACTGTGGCTTGAATAATGTGTTAATGTCAGGAGGAGAAGTTATCTGCTCCTTCACAATGTTTTCACTTAGGCTTCCTCTAAATGTTGCCTTTTAATACACTTTTGGTTTAATAAATTAGTGGTTCAATGAGAAGTGCAAATCACCGGCATTGACTCAAGGAGAGTAAGAATATTTGTGAGAAAATATGTAGATTATGTTCCCATCAGACCCAAAAACGTAGTAAAAATCTACAGTAAGCAAAAGACTTAAAACCCCCACACAATATAATATTTCAAAACCTTCCTTTTGCCCTTTCTCCCTGATGGGTATGAGGCACTACTTTGGAGATCTGCTTCCTCCCAGTACTTGCCTATCTATAAAATAACTGACTTGAAAAAACTATTCAGGTTTTGTTTCATTCAGATCCCATGACAGTGGTGGTAAGTTATTGGCCAAGGAAAAAATGTTCTATTAATTAAAACTGTCCACCAATGAGAAAAACTGAAGAAGTTTACATATACATATACTCAGACACTGCTGCATGCATCTTTTGCCTCTGTGAAGAAGAGTTTCTTTTTGATATGAGGCAGCTTCTGATGTTTCCTAGTCAGTCTTGAGAGGAGCTAGCAGACCTCATACCAAAGCTTAAGTACAGCCTGCACTGGTGGGGTTCTTGCCTTTCTATGAGCATTTCCTATTAACTTCTTGACATACCTTGCCCCTGCCTTGGTTATAAATGCCATATTACAGACTTAAAACCCTCTATCCTAAACTGTTTGTCATAAAAGCACGTGGGGAGAGAGTCAGAGTGGTAAGAGCTGTGCCAAGGGCTTATCTGTGTGGGTGGAGATTTTTGTTCGCCTGTACCTCTGACAAAATGCCACAAGGGGAATGTGCTTCTTTCAAAATTTAATACAGAGGCGGATGATATATCAAAGAATATTTTTTTTAATGTAACATCATATCCATAGACTCAGATAACAGCTACTGCACCTTGAATCCTGAGTACAGTTCTGTGGCTCTCAATACAAGAGGGACATTGAGGTGCTGGAGTGAGTCCAGAGAAGGGCAGTGGAGCTGGTAAAGGGAGTGGAACACAAATGAGGAGTTGCTGAGGAAACTGGGGTAGTTTAGTCTGGAAAACCAGCTTGATTTTTAAAACTGCATTAAGCTTTCCAGCAAAGATAAAAAATAATTCTTCTACTTCCCTTAATTTCCCTTAAAAATTCTTTTTTAAATCCCTGAAAACAAACAATAGCAACAACTGCTCCGCCATTATGATGCCTGAGTTCAAACTTTTGCACATTAAGTCACTCAGCCTTACAGAATATATATTTGACAGTTATAATGCTACAAAATATGATAAAAGCTGATCAGATTGTGGCATCCCATAATCTTTACGTGTCCTAAATAGGCAGATGTGATATGCACACACACTGCTCATTGGTATCACACCTCTGTGGAAGAAAGCACAACAACCAACTGCAGAAAACCCTACTAAGGCAGCACTGTGGTGACATAGACAGAAGTTCAGGGAAGTCCAAATGAGGTCACCCAATATTGCCATATGCAGTGTGAATGATCAAAGACGTGCTTGTGGATGCCTTTAAAAAGCCATGGGTTATCAGGGAAACCTTGAGAAATGCTTTGGTGCAGCTCAAGGTTTCAGAAATGAGCACTTGATTCTGAGACAAAAAAATGTTTATTAGAGATATCATTAAAAAAAACAAAACAAAACAAAACAAACAAACAAACAAAAAAAACCCAACCAAAAAACAACAACAACAACAAAAAACCCAAACCACAAAAAAACCCCAAACCAAACCAAACCAACCCAAAAAAATCCCAAAAAATCCCACCACCAAAAAAAAAAAACCCCAACCAACCAACCAGGAATGGCTCCTTCTGCTGAATCACTGCACTGTATCACCAGGCTTTGGACTTAAGTGCACACCATGGCAAAGGGGTTTAAAAATGGTGTTAATTGCAGCCTCTTTGCAAAATTAATATGAAAAGGGAATTCTCTATTGTGCATTCAGATTTTAATCCAAATGAATACGTCTGTCTACACTCTAGACCAAAAATATCAACAGGATTGTATTGTATGAATGGGATTATTTAAATCCTTCTGATTAAATGGTATGTAAAGAGAAGCACAGGTAAAACTTATCTGCAGCTGCTAAAATGCTTGCAAAGAGCATATCCCTGAACTGGTAAGTGCTAAATTCAACTGAGATTATTTCATCACGTCTTCTTCGCATCTTTTTTTGGCAATGTACTTTCCCAGATGATTTTTTTAAGGTCACCAGTAACAAACTGCATTGTGCATTGCACTTGGTGAAGTCAGCCACAATGACCTCTGTGTGAAAACAAACCCACAGAAACACATCTCTCATTCCTCGTGAGAAGACTTCTTTTTTTTTTTTTTTTTTCCTTTCTACTTAGGCACATTTGCACCTAAGTATTAAAAAGGAAGTAAAGTACCAGGCTTTATTCATTCTTTCACTCTTTTTGCTATTGTTAAATAGTACTGATATTCTAGTCAAAAGATCACAGACACTTTCTGTGGACATTTTCCAGAATTGTTCTTGTACAACCTTCTGGAGCCAAGGGAGGTTTCAAATAGATGATTCTGTCACTCGTAAAACTAACACAGCACTCCAATTTCTGAGGTTTCAGGTTGGATACATTGGAAAAAGTAAAATGAATGGGGGTGAGGGTGGGGCAAGTTGCACAATACACAAAGATGAAGAATAAAATAGATTTAAGACAGCAGAAAGGGAAGAAAGAGAATCTACTTAGAAGACTTAAGGTAGGACATAAAACTTATGGTCAAGAAACCAATACTATCACAATTTACATTTTCCCCAAACACCTCCATATAGAGCTCCAAGTCCCTATTAAGCCTAAATATTTACTTGTCAAGGGACAGCAAAGTATAGGGAGTGGCACCAGCAAACTGCTGAGGATATGAAAAATGGCAACACTGTGAATCCCCGTTCCTTTCATCCTTCTCTGTGATATCCATCTGAAATGGAAACAATTCTCCCTCTTCCCCAAGTGTGGTGATCACATTGCCTCTGACCATGTGAAGAAGTATGAAAATAGTTTCTCTGTACAAAGTCCAGAATTTGGCAAACACAAAGTATGTGAGTTCATCTCAAATGAAAATTTTGAAAGTGACAGTTGGCACCTCAAGGACAGACTACAGCAAGAGAGAAAGATGTAGGACTGTCGACCAGGAAAACAAGTATTAGGCCAAAGGTGATTTGTGACATTAAATTAAAAAAAAAAATAAAAGTCTTAATAGCACAGTGCCCAAAAGATTAACTTATATGAACCTATAATCTGATTCTAGTCTCATAAACGGGAGTAATCCAATTTGAAAGATGGAATTAATAGTACCTATGAAAAATGAAATTTAATTTTTGCAGCGGATCCAAATCAACACACATTTCCTTCCCCTTGTAAAACTGCAAATTGGCAGACTCAAAGATAATATCAATGAGAATGATCCATCTCAGTGGATCAGCTGGAAATGATTTTCTCCTGACGTGATTATATCCACTGTACTAACATTCGGATGCCAATATGAGAACATACTGCAGCTCTTATTTATTCTCTAAGAGAAAAATTCAAGATCATGAAAAAAAAAATAATTCTAATGGTCTATAAATTTCGATCAAGTATTTATTTTCACACAGAGAATGCAATATTCTTTTTCCTGGGTCAGAGAGTCAGTTATACAACAAATCCATGATAGCAATCTATGACATTATATAGGCCACTGGACTGTCCCACAATCTAACCTGAAATATGCTGTAAACAATGAAAAATAATTCCTGTGCTCTGCAGGTAAGCTAAATATAGATTTCTGTGCCTGCAACGAGAATGACCTCAACTGGAACAAACAAAGAAATTCATATTTATTAAGGGGATTGTTATTAGGTGAAGATTTTAACACAGGCAGCCAGTGTAAGTAGAAGTGCAGCTTCCAATGGTTCTACAGGTCAGGTCACCAAACCACGAGTGAGAACACTGTGCTCAAAGCCAGAGAGAAAAGGAACCCTTCACCAAAATCAATAGTTTGCAGTTTGCTGGTCAAGCACCCGAGGTGGGAGATTCACATTCAGTTTTTGGTGTGAAAATGAAGCATTAGAGATTTGAAGGCAGGTTTTCTATGTTGCGGAAATGTTCTGATCATTTGAGTGTTATCTGTTCTGAGAAAGGCTGGTCCTTTCTTGAAGTTCTACCCCTGTGGTCTGTGTTGTGCATAACATATAACCTGCTAACTAAAATTAAACTGAAGTCAATATAAACACATAAAAATACACTAAATTAAAGCAAAATGAATGCATGGAATTAAAAAGATCAAACTGGTCACATTTCAGACATAAGAACAATTTGAGACACAGTGTAATTGCCTACCAAAGTTCAAACACAGGAATGTTTTGCAGAATAACCCTTCCTTAGAATATTAAATATCGTTTAGAACCCAGAGGAAGAATAGTTTTAAAATTCAAACAGGCCACTCTCTGGACATCTCTAAAATTGCTGACTGAAAAACCAAAAATCTTTGAAGTTGCCCTATTACACAGAAAGTTTTAGTCTTGTGTAGAATTTTTTTTTTCCTGAAAACTCTACATATTGTAACGACATTATGGCATTTGCATCACTATATAGATTTAGCCTTCTGAATGAGTTTCTTGTTTGACTTAAAAGAACCTACACCATGAAAAAGTACTACTTGACACTAGGGAGTCAAGTGGTTTTGGCCACAAGTTATTAATGCAACTTTATTTAAAGTTTCACCAGCCAAAGTATTTGTAATTTAGCAGGGTTTGGATGAGAATGTTTCAGACTACAGGGTGAGCATTAGCTGCAGGAAATAACCCCTGAATACAGATGGTACCTGACCCATCAGAGACATTATTATTCATTTGTGCAAAATGGAAACTTCTTTCCAATGGAAAAGGAGAAATGTGGTTATTTTCTATATAAGATAAAATTATGCACCGGAAAGAACAGCATTCAGAAAAGAACCTACTACATTTGAATGAACCATTTTCATTTCTTCTCAATACTTTTTTGTAAAAGCAGGCAGCTGCATGAGAAGCCACCCATGCTCTGCCACCACCTGCCAAGCCTAACAAAAAAAAAAGGAAACTTTGAGGATTGGAATATTATGAAATAGCAGTAACTCCAATAGGTAGCACAGATCTGACATGCTTTATGCCAGAACATACTGGTCATACATACAAGACTCTTGCTTGATTCCATTTTCCAAATAATGGCAGCAGAAAGCAACAATCAGGAACGTCATTATGCGCCATTTAAAATCGTTTTGTGGATTAGAATTAGTCTCTGACAAGATGTCCCTATGAACTTTGACGAATACATTTGCTTCTCTTGAATTCCTAATCATAAATCAAGTGAACTGAAGTCAGCTATGTGCTCCTGGTAATTCCTCTCCTGAATTCAGGTGAAAAGAAAGGCAGCAGAGTTCACACTGCCTGTAGACAGTGCCACCAAATCCTTCCCATTACACACACACAAAAGGAGCAGAACAGGTCATTCTGATTGTATTCATTCTTATTTCAAAGGGACTAATTTCTAAAGACTAAAACCTTTAGAAGGAAAAAAAAAAAGCAGAGGTTGCCTGCTCAGCAGCTCTGCTCCTGTGTGACCTTCAGCCTGTGACTGAACAGCATCATCCCTCCCAGTGCTGCTGGAATGGCAGTGTCAGAAGATCAGCACAGTTTTCCCTGTGCTTGGAATTTTGTGAAGTGAAATTATCAGGAGATATGCAATAATGGTGGCAGTGTAAACACTAAAGCCATTCTGGTAATAAAATAAATATCCCTCTGTCGTTTCCTGCAGAAAGCAGAAATCGTGTCTTGTCAAGCTCGCTTATTCATTATGTTTTTTCTTCAGAGAAAAAAATATTGAGAATTTTTATAAAGTGAAGCTGTGTTAATGAAACATGCATTAAACATTGATTACAAGGAGAATTAGGATATTCTAATTTTCTTTTTTTAGCCTGAGCTTCTCAAATATTAATATACCGAGTAGCAACAAAGCCAATCTTGGCATTTCCATCCACTTTCATGGAGGATGAGACCCTTTCTAGAAATAGGATATAAAGGCTCCTTGTGTTTTGGAGCAGAGAGTAGAAACATGCTGGTTTTGACTGGAGCAGAGTTCATTTTCTTCCTGCATTTTGGATTTGTGCTGGAAGCAGAGCTGATAACACAGGGATGTTTTCCTGACTGCTGAGCAGTGCCTGCCAAGGTAACGAGGCCTTTTCTGCTCCTTGCCCTGATGCCTCAAGTTTTAGTTTTTATATTTGCAGATTCTGTGCTGCCTAGGGATGGAGTTCTGAGCCTCATATTAAGTGTCACTCAGCTCTCTTCACAGAGCAGGGAGACAAAACAAATCCTTTTTCTGCAGAGAACCAAAGACACTTTTCAGGCCCAAAAGCACAAACAACGATGAACAAGAAGGATGAGACCTCACAATCTGAAGCTGTAATTGGACAATTAAACCCCAAGATGCAAATGGACCAAAACTTATAAAAATTTAAGACTTCATGACTGGTCAGCCATTTTTGTGACCATTTTAATTCCACCTTGGGTGTAGCCCTGGCCAGGCTCTTGTCCTGCCCAAGGTGTACCCTTAAAGGCCTTTTAATAAATCTCTACTTTATTCTCTAGCTCTGTCCAGTCTCTGTTTCAGCCCTGCCCCACCAGTGACAAGGCTGGGGGTGCACAAGGGGCTGGGAGAGGACACAGCCAGGACAGCTGGCCCCAAATGACCTCAGCCAGCCCCTGCTGGGAGTGGCTAAATACCTGCCTGAGGATGGGAAATGGTGAATTCCTTCCTTGTTTTGCTTTGCTCATGTGCAGGGCTTTTGCTTTCCCTATTTAACTGGCTTTTCTTCCACCCACAAGTTTTCTCCCTCATACCCTTTCAATCCCCATCCCATCACTGGGGCAGGAGGAGCAGCTGCAAGGTGCAGCAGTCCAGGGTTAAACCAGGACAAACAAAAAGTGAGGAAAGCCTCGTGTCACCCTCTGAGCTGGATGGTGGCTATCAACCAAACTACAGACACTCCAAGGCCAGGATGGGTATGTTATCAAGACATGCTCAGCTTCAGGAGTTTTACTATTTTTCTGCCTTTGTCAGGGTCTTAATGCTGGTAGTGACACAGAGATCCAGAGGAAAGACTCTGCAAGTTGGTGTGGAGCAAACCTGAAGAGAAACAGGGGCTGCTGGAAGAAAGAGAAGCAACCTTTATTGAAGACCAGTATATTTCCACAATCTCTGTATAATTGCTAACAATCATTCAGCATCATGAGACACAGATGAGAAGAAAAAAAGATTTTCAAACCTGCTCCCTGTTACTCCCCTGTAATTTTCCACCTGTGTAGGCAAGAAGGAAAATACTCAGCAAACCAGAGGAACTTTCAGGTCTGCCTCTGGATCAGAGCATCCCAACAACAGAGCTGCAAACAGAACAGGCTCCTGCAGGCACAAGCGCCAGCTGAGTGCCCAAAATGCACTTTGAAACCAACAGTTCTGCATTTGACCCAACCTTCCACTTGTCAAAGAAGGAGCTCTAGTATCCTTATGACTTACAGGTTTAGTTACATTTCACTGTCAGAAAATTCTCTGACTCCACACTTCAGTCTCATCCCTCTACCTCTCATGATCCCGTGTTTAATTCTCTAAACATCACAGAAACAAAGGTCTTGTTGTTCATTATAATACTGTGATAGCTTATTCAAATACTGTTTATATCATGGCACAGAGACAGACAGCTCAACAGATTACTACTCACAATTTTACTGCACTTTTTGGCAATGTTTGGCAGCCCAAAGTATGTTCCATGATGCAGCAATTATTTTATTAGGATTAAATAATCAGCTAATCTAAGGTTACCTTGGACATTTCTTCATTCCCTTTGTTACAGACTATTCTAAATAAAATATTACCACCCTGGATATTTTCACACTGTTGCTATTTACTGGCATTGCTCTCCTCATAACTGCACAGCTGAATAACCACATTTATATAGAAATTGATTGTTCAAAAGTCAGACCAGCCCTGCAGCCAAACAGTTCATCTCGCTTTTGTGTGTGGAATTGATACATGAACATATTTATACTGTGACTGGAATAATTACTCTATAAACTCATTATCATTATACGTTTACCTATGCCTCTAATGAGGTTTTTTCCCCAGTTGTATGTAGTAAGTTCCTTCAAATGTCAGTACATAGATCAGGAAATAATAAAAAAATGACCAATCTTGGTTTTTCCAATAATACCAAATAATCTTTTCCTTCTTGGTTGTCTTTACTGCCTTTCACACTTATTAGAAATGAGACACTCATTAATTTTATTTATTTACCAACTGAGTCTGTTTCTAAACAGAAGAGAACAACTCTGAAAAATATCCTTATCATGTTTTGCTTATTGCTGAAATGTGTTGGCTTTTCCTTTCAGAAGTTTTTGTGCCCCTTGACTCCACTACTTAAATGATCTCTATGGTAAATTTAATTTGGATTTTATCCTGCCAAGATGATTTATAGTATATTTTTCAAACAAAACTTATATTTTGAAAAATGGAAAAAGCATAAAAGCTGGTTTAGAGCTATGCTATTCCATTTTACAGAGAAAAAATAAGATTCAGTAACAACATGATGCCTTATTACATCCACTTGAAGAATTGAAACCCACAGTTCTCCAGCCCAAATAGATTCCCACCAAGTGATTAGTGGGGAAGAAAACTTCTCAAAATATCAGAAAAACTGTTAAGATAACTGGCATAAAAAGTGAGGGAATTAATGTACTTGTAGTCTAAAATACTCTTCATTTACTTCATACAAGCCTGAGTTCAAGATTCATAAAGAAAGAAACATCAACTGCACTGAAATTTGATATTGCTTTCAATTTATTTTGTGCTAAATCTGTAAGAATTCACATGGGACTTACAGTGAAATGGCTTCACTTGATTTGATATAATTTTTTTTAACTGGACCCTGATGCAATAGAGATTAATACAGTTGTGTTACCAACTTGAAGTTCGCACAATGGCTAAACATCTCAAGTCTTTAAAATAACATTAGGGAAGATACACACTGCACTCCTTTTCTTTTATACATTTATTGAACTTCTTAAAGATCGCACTATTGATTCAAATCCACGGGTTTTAAATCCATGTTCACATTAACTTGTTTCTATTATTCCTCTGGAGTTAAGAAAAAAAACTGAAATGAATGAAAGCAGATATTTCTGGGGCAAAAGTCCAGTTAAACCTGAGCTAGAAATCAGCATTTTAAAGTCTCAGGTTAACATGATCTAATGTAAAGCATAAAATTAATTACTTAGGCTTGTTCTTAGCCATTTTGACATGTCAGCTGCTCCTGGCTTTAATTTGGCCTAATTATAAGCTAAATGTTAAAAAAGAAAAAAAGAAAAAAAAAAAAAGACGCAAAAAACACAACCAAGAAACTTAAACCCGTCTTGGCTTCTAAATTAGGAAACTGACATTATTCCATTGATTTTAGAATATATTTCTTGCATTACAAAGCATAAGGCCGCTACACAAAAATAATATAAATAAATATTATTAATACTTATTTATTACTGCATTAAGTTGAGCAGTCAGACAGGTAAAAATATTTGTTGTATTCCAAACAATGCTTTTCAAGAGTCTCATCTTTTGATGGAAGTCATAAACCAAAGAAAATTTTCCATCTTCATCATCTACAAAAATATCTTTTTGACTTCATAAAAAATGGTTTTCCCAGATACTAAATATAAAATTATGCCTTATTTAAACAAACTCAATCTGCAAAGATTTACAATTTAATATAAAGGCTTCTGTCTCTAGAGCCGTATCACAGAAAATTAAATCCATCAATCCTGAATTATTTTTTTTTCCTTTGAAACTTCAAAATCTACTCGAGTCAGGGAAAAAAGTTTCAAGTAATTAGAAGAGTTTTGTGTATCTATCACTGCTAATAACCTGAGTCTCAGAGTGCTATGGAAGGGAATCAGTGAAATAAATAAGTAATATGGGTGTGGCAGGGAAGAGCTGCTTTCTTCAGCATCCTCCTGGAGCTCGCTTTTGGTGGGCCCCAGACCTTTTTCTCTCCTCCTTGCAAACTACAGAAAGTGGAGGGAATTCATTAATTCTTACAAAAAATCACAAAGAAAGAGAAATCCCTGGTAGCAGGTTTGGAACTCTTCCCCTGATGCCTTGGGAAGGCTGACCTGAAACAGAGACTGGACAGAGCTAGAGAATAAAGTAGAGATTTATTAAAAAGCCTCCAGGATACACCTTGGGCAGTACAAAAGCCTGGCCAGGGCTGCACCCAAGGTGGAATTAAAATGGTCACAAAAATAGCTGACCAGTCATGAAGTCTTAAATTTTTATAAGTTTTGGTCCATTTGCATCTTGGGGTTTAATTGTCCAATTGTATCTTCAGGTTGTGAGGTCTCATCCTTCTTGTTCTTCCCTTCAGTCCACTGTTGTTTGTGTGTTTGGACCTGAAAGTTTTCCTTGGTCTTCAGCAGGAAAAGATTTGTTTTGTCTCCCTGCTCTGTGAAGAGCTGACTAACACTTAATATGAGGCTCAGAATACAGTCCTGGGCAGCACAGAATCTGGAAAACATGAAAGCTCAAACTTAAGGCATCACCCTCACCCTGTCCTTGCGAAGTGGATTAGTTATTTCCCTCCTCTGCTCCACGGGCTGAGCAGCCCAAATTTGAGTGTCACCATCACCTACATGACTTTGGAACTCCCCAAGGGATGCTCTTGGAAGAACAGCACATATGGAATCTCTTCAACAGCATCAGTCTGGCACAGAAGCAGCTCTGTGGTGACTAAATGGGATGAGCAGAGGCTGAGAGATGACTGAGCTCAGACAAGGCTCAAGGGGGACTTTATTGACGTGCCAGGGAGGGAGGGGAGATACCACAGAAACAAACTCTTCTCAGTGTTATCCATTGAAAAGACAATTAAACCAACATTGAAGTACAGGAGACTCCTTTTTAACACCTCTGGTTTACTGTGAGGGTGGCAAAATATTGTAACAGATTGCCCAGACTATCCATCATTTGGATGGATAAGGTGGAAAGCCCTGAACAGCCTGAAGTAACTGATCTTGAGAGGGGGTTGGACCAGATGAGCTGTAGAGGTGTCTTCCTACCTTAACAACTCTCTGATCAATGAAAAGATCATTTATCTGACAATTACAAGACTTCTCACTTTAAAAACAAACAAACAAACAAACAAACAAACAAAAAAACCCAAACAACCCCTTCTCACCCAACCCAGAACAAAATCTCCACAAATGAAAACAATTCTAGAGAAGCAACTTTAACTAAAGCCCAGTATATTTCCTCAATCTCTGTATAACTGCTAACAATCATTCAGCATCGTGAGACACAGATGAGAAGAAAAAAGATTTCCAAATCTGAAAAACCCAGACTCTGCTTTGTAAGTAAAGTGCTCACCTGAATCATGGAAATCAATCGCAGAGGTTCCTTTATTTATTAAAGAAATCTAAGATTTCTCTCTGTGTATATATAAATACATTTTTTTCTCCCCTCCATGCCCCAGAGCTTGAGAAGGTTTGTTTTTATCACCATTGCTTTCAAAGTAACTCACCTCACTTAGATCCATAATGCAATAAATAAATGCCATAAATGAAATGCCATGTATGAGCTGATTACATTAGTTCCATCCTCCCTTTTTTTTAATAAAAACATTTGAGGACTTTTGACCTTTTTATCCTATTTTGATTGATACAGTAAATTGCACCCTGAGGAGATAAAAAATAGGAAGCAGGAGCTGAAGCAGAGACAGAGGCAAAGCAAAAGCTTGCATACAGCTTGGAGAAAGCAATTTACAGCTAAGCAGATGGTTGTAAAAAACAAGCCATTTTTCTCCAGTCTAGCTGACGTGATCTGTACTAATTCACTACTGGAAAGCAACTACCAAACCCATCAGCACAATAAAAGCATTTGTAAAACATTACACCTGTTTTTTTTTCAACCACCTCTGTCAGAGGCTTTACTGCATTTTTCCTCGAGACACTTATTTCAACAATCACCTTCCTGCTATCTCTGTGTATGGAGCTGAGGATTTCAGAAAAAGGAGGGCTTTTGATGATACATGAAAAGGGAAGCAGCACTAGTTAGATTACAATGAAAGCACAGCAAAACCATTTGTGAAGTTCACTGTGTGTAACTGAGCTTATCCAAGCCTTGGGCCTTCCTTGGGAAGAAGGAAGATGCACACAGGACAAAAGGCTTCTCACAGCAAATGGAAATGAAAATAGGAATTAGTCTCAGGACTGCTCATTTAATGTGGAGCCTTAGCTTTTTTCCTCCACCTCCACCTTAGTGTCCAGCCATTATTTTAGTGAAACTGGAGTGTCAAATTCATTGCTCCTGCATTCCCAGTGGGAAAGAATGCTCTGTGCTGTTCCCATTCCCAGGAGAGGGTCTGTGGACACCTGTGGATAGTGTGTGATGACACCTGGGTTTTACCTGGGCTCACCCACTCACAGCAGAACTAAAAAACTGCTCTTTTCTACCAAACTTCAGTTTGCCCAGCAATCAAATGCTAACCCCTAATGCCAGTCTCACATGCCTTAAGCCCACAATCTGTTTTTTTTTTTTTTCATGCTCATCTCTCTACCACCATTGTAAAACTTTTAGAACTCCAGCTGACTTCCAGCCAGTGCAACTGAGGCTACCAAACAGCTCAGCACAACCTTGCTTATCTTCAGGAGGACTAACAGCAGAGCTCTCAAAAGACTTTTTGCACTCTCTCTAATCCCCTTATCAGTTTGGCACTTTCTCTTTCCTCCCCAAGTCACCACACATGATTATGTAACCCCAAGATGTCCCCAAGTTTGCCTAATTCAATTTTTAAAGGACAATATTACCCCCTTAAGCATCTTGCTCTACTTCCAGATGCAGCCACAAGAGCTGCCTGTCTGGTGGTGGGATTTCAGTTAATTAAACCAGTGTTTCAGGATTTCTGGCCATCTGCTGAGAGGAGAAAATTTCCTTGCTAGAGCAGAGAGGAAATGTGCCCAGCTGAGTTGTACTCACCGTGCAATACCTCCAGTTCTTCACTCTCAGCTCTCTTGACAAGCCTGGCAGGACCTTCCTGAGAGGAAGCAGCTCAGGCCAAGGCTACTCAGGCTACAATTCAAATAAAAAAACCTCGAGGTTTTGGCACACCAAGAGCACTGTAACCTGAAAACCCTGCATATCACAGGGACAAATATCTTTAACCTGAATGGAGTCTAAAACTTAAAGCATACTGTGGACTCACAGCTCCCATGGAACATCAAGTTTTGGGAATCCAATAAAAATGCAAAGGTGCAGACAGCATCATCAGAGCTATGGTCTGATTTTAATGCTTTCTCCTACACTGTGCTGTGAGGCTGAGCACTCACACCACTCCCAACTCTCCACAATTGCAATAATTTCCTTACGTGCTGCAGGGTGGATCAGGCTCCCTTCCTACTTGGTGTGAGAGGGAGCCTTTACCAATAAACCAAAGAACAAATTTAGAAAAAGAAAATTACAACTGTAGAGAAAACGAAATAATCTTTCTTTTTCTTCTCTTTTTACATTAGTGCTGTACTAGTTGTTTGGGACTTTATTAGTTTTGTTTGCCTGTTTGTGCACCTCCTTGAGTGCTCAGTAAACACAGGTTTCACAACTATAAATAAAACATACATGAAATATGTTGCTGTCTACAGTTTCAACTCCCTCTGCATCTTCCTGATCTGCATTTTATGCAGCCCATGTTCTGTAAACACAGATCCTGGGGCAGTTCAATACTCTTGTGGATGCTCCAGCAGAAGAGGACTGCTGTCATCTCTAACTATTTTAAAACTCTGAACAGATGTTCGACTGCACAACATAACAAATAACTTCAGACGAGTACGATGAGATGCTTTTTCCAAGACATTCATAAAGTTAAACGATGTTTTGTTTTGGTTTAAATCCTGTAACTGTTCCAAAGCCAAAACCTGAATTTTTACAATAGTGTGGATATTCTATAGCCCACCTGAATTTTTCATTGCCCCTAAAATACTATTCTTTAGTGACAGAGCCTATAGGAATTGCATAAAAGCAATTGCACAAAAGTGCAAATTTAGCACATAGAGGAAGTTGCTAAGGAAAAAAAGAATGGTGGGAGACCTCCCTCTTCCAGATAAATCCAGGAATAATTAATGGTGAAGCTTTTTCTTCACTTAAATTAATCCTCTCATCTGCCAGGAGTCCTTTCAGAGCAGCAATCCCCTTGTTCATTAACTCCCAAAAGACCCTCATCACTTTAGGCAGAATGAGACTCTCTGTCTCAGCACTAACCTGGAACCACAGTAGAAAATGCAGCACAGAGTGATTCTCTATTGCTACTCTAAAATCATCACTTGTCTGTAAAAAACCCATACTTTGTCATTTACTCCCTTCCTTAGGAATGACAAAGTATTTTTAAATGCTTTCTGAGGGGAAAAAAAATAAAAATCTCAGCAATAAATCCTTTTACACGCTTCACAGTTTTCTCACAAACTTTTTCAATCAGAAGTCTCCAACTCAGAAGTTCCACCTACATATTGCGCTGGAGAACATCCTCTCCATTTTTCCCTCGTGCCAATTATGAATTATTGACCACCTTGGTCTGTAAGAATTTGTAGAGAGCCACAAAGTAAAACAACTGCAAACAGGTTGATTTGTGGATTCCTGAAGCCTGGAGTTACCCATCTGGATATAAGGTGACCAAGAAAAGAATCACCTCACTGGCAAATGCTTCTGGCAGAAGGACTGATGTGGTCACCAGAACATCATCTTTTCTCCTTTCCAGCACTGATTTCCTTGATTAAACTACTTGAACCCCAGTTTTGCCTGTATCAGGGCTTCCATTCAGCCTTGGGGTTTTAAGTTGTGCAACAGTGTAACAACCCAAATTATTTAAATAACACTAAATAACCTCAATGTAGAGGACACAACCATTATATCAATGCAATTTCCAGATGAATTCACAGGCCAAGAAAAGAATCTGTGGGCCTAGCTTGAATTCCATTCCCTTAAAATATCTGGTAGATATGCCCTAAATTCTGACATTAATACAGAGACATACAATGTTGCATTTATACTCGTCTCTGAGCACCTTACCATTTGCTTATTTTAAAACAAAACAAAACTTTTGTGAATGAAAGGAAAGCAGAAGTAGGAAGCTCGTTTGGGCGAAATACCATTTCTCTATGGCAGTGCTATATTACTGGAGGCAAATTAAATGAAAACCACATGCAAATCAAACTGGCAATAATGGAAAGTTGACACCCAGTAATCAGGAAAATCCCCTTTTCCAAGGGCTCCCTAGAATTTCACCACAGACCCAAGGCAGCTGAGTCCCCTGTGCATGCCTGAGTATGATGGGAATTACCTGCTAATTGCACAAACAGGCTGCACAGTTAATATTAATTTGGCATTTTACCCATGGTCAAAGCAGCACCATTTTCACCAGCAGTTCTAGCTGGAATTTAAACTTGCTGTCATTTATATTTATGTATATTAATATACACACACACTCTCTCTACAATTTGAAAGGCCATAACTCTTGCATATATCTCACAAAGACTGGGAAAAGGAGAACAATCCCTTGTGTAAAGGACTAACACATCTCTGGCTTGCAAGCCATCAACGGGGTTGTAAATGATTTAAAGACTTCTGCAATTTTGCAGCAGGTGTGTAGGTTTACATACACAACCTCCATAAAAACACCCCAAACCACTGAACTGAGAAACATTACCCTATCATTGTCTTCAACAAAACATAAAAATACTTCATCCCGTATTCTTTCTCCTCGAAGAAAACACTTTATAAAAGTGCTCACAATTTAGTCTGCAAAACAAAATTGTCAACAACCACCCCTCACTACCTTTTATTAAATAAACTATAGGTTCAAACAAGAAACCACCGTGATGGAACTATGCTTAATTGATTCCTCTAAGGCTGGTGCTAGAGTGCTAATCATAGTTTACTTATAGGAAAATAAAACTATTCCATTTGGTAGAAGCAGCGTTCAACTGAATGTGCTCACAGCCTTTTGAGAAAAGGCAGAGAGAGAGAGAGACTTCCTGGCAAGTAATGGGAGTTTCATGTCAGTCAACCCACCCTGAAATTCACCTCACAGTGCCTGTTTCACTGTTTGTTTAATTTTTCAAAAGATTGTTTTCCATCAGCTCCCACAAATGTAAGAGAAATAAAAGATTTAATGGTGTTGAATCCGTGTCACGACACGTGGATTGATTTCATTTTGGCACCTCTGCAACATGAACCTGCTAAAAAACAACAACGACTCCAGGATAATTAAGTAATCCAAAGAAATGCTTGAATAACTTCCTTCTCCTCTGACAACAAGCAGACCCACAGAAATTCAGAACATCTAAAACATGCCCAGTTTCAATCTGAAATAAATATTTGGCAAATATATGATACCAAAGCTATAAATACGTGATTGTTTTGCCATTTCTGTTTTTATCAGTTTCTATTGATTACCACTTGGATGTATCAATAAAACACACCGCTGATTTGATAGTGGCTGTTACACTTGAGTGGATTTATCACGAGATGTTATTCCATGGGCAGCACACACAGGGATACAACACCAGCTAATTGAAAAGGACAGCAATGCCTGGAAAGTCACCCACATGGAACTGGTTAATGCCCTTTTTCTGCAGCTGAGAGCCACGGGAGAGTTTCTCTAAAACTCCCACTGCGTTCGGCATTTGGGAGAAATGATGGTTAAAGTGAAAAATGTAATTCCTCATGGGCAGAAAGGGCTGTAATCATGCAAAGAATAGATTTTACAGTCAGAGCAACAAGATCCTGAAGTGAGAATGAATACCCCACTCTATTGTCCGTGCACGTGGTAAGAAAAATAATGTTCTCAGATGAAATGAGTATTCAGACTTCTTTATGTATCAATGCTATTACCAGATTCAGAAGCTGCATTTTTTGGAAAGAAGATCTTGCATCCTGGCAGAATAATCCCTTTCAATACTACAGATTTATTTTAAAAAGTTATTGTTTAACTGGATTTCTACGAAGCATTTTACACAATATCACTTGATGTACTTACTACAACTTCCCTTAGATGGAAGTAACTACTCATATATTAACTTTATTAAGAGGTGCCTCAGACCCTTGTAAGTAAAATCACCCAGGTGTCTTCTGCCTGACTGGTTGGCTCTTATTCTTTGAGCTTGTTTGGGGAAAGAAAAAGGCAGTTACTGAGGCGCTTTAGAAATAAATAAAAATAACACTCAAGATTTTGATGATGGAAAACAAACATGGCAGAACTAAAGCAGATGTCTTCAAAGGAAACTGGAGCTAGGTTAATAGGAAATCATAAAAGTTTTCAATGCTAACTGAATAATAAGATTTTAATAAATTTCAATTCTGAATAAAATTCAATTCTGATTAATGATCCCTTTTATATCTCTGAAGGAGAAAAGAATAGCATCAAAAAGCCTGCTCTTCACACTGAAATAAGAAAGAAATCACTTGCATAAAATCATGTAGACAATAATGGCAAAAACTACAAGGGGACTCCATCAAGCTTCTCTAAGTTCTGTACTGCACAAATTCATAAAATTGATACAAGGTTTACAGGACAGAGTAATAATTATGCTTTATAGCAATGTTGGAAATAATCTATTGCTATAAAAAATGAAACAGATCTCACTGCAGTTTAGCCAGCACTGTTTACAGTTACACAAACATTTAAAAGACATTTACTTGATGCATCTTATTCCAGTTCCAGATTACTCTTCTCTCACTTAGTTTCCATCCAGGAAAAACTGCTGCCAGAACTCATGTCAGAATTGGTCCTTCAGACTGGGCTTATGGAAGTGGCTGCAAAATGATTTGTCCATTATCACACTCTGAGGACATTACAGAAAATAGGCACTTAAGGGTTATAATTGAAGTTTTACTTGTCAAGTTAGATGAGAATTTTACAGAGACAAAAAATGTCACCAGCTACTTCCAAAGCAGATGATTTCATAAAGTAAATCTTAGCCTGAAACTCAAATCTAATTTAGAGAAATTTCAAGAGGGAGTCAAAGACTCAAAAAGTCTAATCTGTTAATAAGAAAAGCCACTGATGAGAGTCGATCACTACTGATGTGTCATGTCAATTAAAGCTGAGAACATTCTTAACCACTGTGAAATAATCCCATATCTTCAAAATAAATTGCTTTTCTGAGTGAATATAAATTCAAAGAGGAGCCTAATTTAAGATGATTTACTTTAGGATCCCTAGCACATTGATATTTTTTCTGCATTTTTGGTAAATTCAGTCCTGTTAAAACACAGAAGGAAAAGGTTAATGTTCACATGTCAGCTGACAGATTAAATCAGCTTTGCATCAAATGGGAAAAAGAATGGTTCTGTGACATTTCACAGTCCAGAGAATGAAAAGTTTGAATAATCAGCTTCAGTGAGAGCAGTGGAAGTGGGAGAGGGAAGGCCAGGCATATGAGGAGGCATGAACCTTAGCAGATAACAGAACTCTTAATAGAAAGAAAGAAAATTGTATTTGAATCCCTTTCTTTCTTAGGGAAAGAAAATGAAGTGGTGGAAAACATGTACAAAGGAGAAATGATGGTATGAGGAAATAAAATTTGAACTTTAATGAAAAAAGAAGAAAAAGGAATCCATTGCAACACAGAGAAGCAGTGAGAATCAATGAGAAGTCGATTTTCCAATATTTTGAGCTGCAAACAGAATCCTTTCTTTTGGCTGAGAAGTATCGAGGACCAAACTCATTAAAAACAAAAAGAACCCTAAGGTCCTACATTAGTTCCACAGCTGTGACCTCTGAACAGAGACAGCAGAACCTAAGCAGAGAAAAATCTTTCATGAAATAAATAGCTTGTTTTGTGTTCAGAGACAGCTATGTTTAGGAATCAATAAAAGCACAAGTTTTCTGAATGTAGATGGATCCCACCTCCACCAGGACACAAAGTGCTGCAAGATCAATTCCTCAGGTGTCTCCCAGAACCACAGAATGGGTGAGCTTGGGAGGGACCACAGTGGCTCATCCCAGAGCTCAGGAATCTTTCTGGATTCACATTCCCTCTCTCCATTGATATGCAAAGTGACTGGATTTCCAGAGGGAACCAAATCCATTCTCAAAACTGAGAGTTTAAGACCACCTGGTGCAGAAAGCTTTTTCCTTCCTACCCATTACACACAACAGAGCTCAAGGTTTTTCTGCAAAAATAAGAATAGCCTGGCTCCTTCAGAGCCCATGCTGCTGCTTGGCTAAATTTGCCACAGAGGAATTTCTGTGCCCTTTAATAATCCCAATGGACACAGAAAGATGGACATGTGAGAGAATAAGGTTTTGTCAAGGTTTATTTCCCTTTCTCACTAACATTCAGTGAAATGAAAAAGTGACATATACTGGATTAAATGTCCCAATTGTATTGCATGATTATGACTATTTCAGATTAAACATGTTATAAGGATAAAACAAAATACGTCCCATCTAAATGGACCCGTCTTACATCTTATTTTTGTCATGAAAGCTCAAGAAAGTAATTACAGAAGATCTTGAAAATGTACTTTATAGTTCTCCAAATCATTCTTATTTACAATCTCATAGTCTGAGTATGCAACAACTTAAAGAGCAATATTGCCAATCCTGTTAGTGTTTTTTTTTTCTTATTTTTTAGCTCCAAGTAATGGAGAGTTCAAAATTTCTAAAAAAAAAAACCCAGCTCTAATTTTTAATCTTGTGGTTTGCATTAACAGACATCATCATTGATATTATTAAACCCTTACTGCATTTCTGTTGACAAAAACAAAGACTCATTTATTGCTATGCTCAATCCCATAGGGAAAAAGAGAGAAAAGGTTCTTTAGTGAAGATGTGGTGACACTGACTGGAATATTTCAACAAATTTTAACATAGTTTCCACATCTGTATCAGCCTAACAGGAAAATAGGGGTTGGGTGAAAATACAGTCGATCAACTGTACTAAGAAGAAAATTTTGAGATATTTTCATCATTTAAGTCCTTCTTGACCCTAAGAAAAGGAGTTACTTTGCAGAATGAGTCTACTGCTAAACTGATCCAAATATCTCGACAACGCAGAGGAAACAACCTATTAACTAACCAAGAACAATGATACACACATCAGATATAAACACCACCAGAATTCCATGTCTGAGCCTCCTCCAACCAACTGAAGGAACAAAACACTGAAGCAACCACAGGACTGAGAGAGAAGCACATCTTACTTGGCCACACTGTGAACAAAATAATCTAACTCTGGTGTCTTTCAGGGCAACCTTCTATGAGTTAAGAGCCTGAACTACCAGCATTTACAAGCAAAACAGGTATTTTTTTACTCCATGAGCAACTTCATTATGATTTCAGCCTTGACCCCTCTGCTGTTGAATGAATAAAGGGCAGATCGTTTTAAAATGGAAAAGACAAAGTGAATGAAGTAAAAACAAAATAAATCTTTAATTAGGTAAGTCCTCTTTTGTTGCCTGGTTCGGGCAAAAGCACTAGACCATATGTTTCAAGTGTCTAAATCTGCCTTCAGGTTTGGGATGAATATGTCTCTGTGGGGCTGTTTCTGTCAACAGCAACATTTTTTTTTACTGCTTAGAATTTGCTTGCTGGCAGCCACCTGCTAATAACACCGCTACAAATTAGTAGGGTGCTTGGGAATTTGGACACAGATTAAAAAGTAATTGAGAGGGTGGACTAAATCACATTTCAGAAACCATTGTAGCCACTTCAAGCTACCTCCTTCTCGTTTTGGAAATGATTTCTCTTTAGGACATTGAAGCCATCAATTAATGAGTGGAAACATGGGCTGTTTGCAGTTCTGTGACTGAGCAGTTACCAAGCTGCATTTCCAATTCCCCTCCCACCATCAATCACCACACACTTTTTGTTTCAGGCATGCACAGACACTGCACCAGCCTCAGTGGTGAGAGTTACTATGAACATCAAACTGTAATAAATTCTGGTCTCCTCCATGTCACTGCAATGCCACAGCACATCTAGAAGATGTAGATATCTAACCACGACAGGACACTCAGATAAATGTGGCTGAGCACAGCACAGGACCTCATCTGCCTCTGGAGACCCGAGATGCTCCCTAAATAAGTCTGTCTCTCCTGGCTGAAGTCTCTTTTCATTAGCTCCTGCCACTAACTGCACTCTTTCCAAATCTGTTTTGACTTGTTCAGCCTTGCACTGGGCCGGGGAGCAGCACTAACCAAAGGCACCATCACATCACTGGGATTTACAGCCCCCAGCACTTAGCCAGCATCCTCTCTCAGCCAAGAGACACTGTGCACATGTTTGTGCTTTACCTTGAATCTCACTAAGCCCCATTTCTTGACAAAAATGAAACTGTGAGACCTGTGGACTGTTGGAAGACCATGGGAGAGCCTTGGGTCTTTCGTCTGAGTAGTATTCCAAGGAATACAGCAGCTTCCACAGTATTTAATTTTATACAATTGCTACTAAGTGACTGTAGTTTGAAAAACAGCTCCTATGAAGTTCAGCAAGCACCTCAGAAACCTATAAAAGTTTGATGGTATGGGGTTTTTTTCTTTTATTTTTGTTCTGTTACAATCTAAAGAGTTTATCCTCCTGTAATAGGTAATAATGAAAAAGAATTCTTTAAAGGTCAGCAGGAAATGGTCTGTTTTTACAGAGCCAATGAAATGTAGAGTTTTTATAGCCATTGATCTTTGAGGACTGAGGTAGCTATGGATAATATTTATTTTTAGCCGTATTTATGTAATCAATTGTGTAACACCTGACCACAATAAGGAGAAAAAAAAACCCCCACTGTTTCTGCAGTTTATATTGTTTTAATGATTGGACACAGTCTATTTGGGACAGACTCCGTGCTTACACAGCACTGGGGTTTATTTCAGCAGATCAATAGTGCCCTGTGGTGCAGTAACCCTACAAGAACAGAGCCCATGGCTGTGTGTGACCCAGCCCTCATCCCTGCTGGCTGTGGCACTGCTGAAATGATGAGACCAGTTTCCTTAAAGCACAGCTATGGTTCTTCTGAGCTTGTCTCCTGGCCAGCTCTGCTCTTCAGACACCATATAAATGAGTTATTCCTTTGGGTCCAGATTTCAGACAGAGACATGACCTTGGCTTGGAAGAAGGAGCAGCTCACGCTTGGTGGTAATTAGGAAGGTGTTTATTCAGGGTGAAGCCCAGAGTGTGAGAGTGTGAGAGAGTTTGGGCTCTTCCCTGCCCTCAAGTACAGGGACATTACTGATGGAAATGAGGGGGAGTGATTTAGGTACAGGGGGCATTGACATGGCCATTTTGGGGCAAAAGGGGCGTGGGGATACCTGAAGCCTTGGCTGGACCATCTGGCTTTGCCAGGGCCATCAAGTACCAGGGTGTGTCAATGGATGAGGTACAACAGAAGGTACAATACACTGGGACAGGGCTATTGAGGGGGTACAATGGGCAGGGAGAGACCTATTGAGGAGGATAACAACAGGGATTAAGGAAAGGGAGGTGTGGGTAGGAATGAACCGTTACAGAAACTCAGTAACAAAAATCATACAGAACTTTAGAAATCTCAAACTGCACACTGCAACACACGGCATCATAATACTCTTGGATTTACACTTCCATCTGGAGTTTACTTTTCCTACTTCCACCATGACAATTCGAAAACCTGAGAGCAGCAAAGTGCACTTTGCTGAAGCAGAAGAAAAGTCCCCCCCCCTCATGTTGGGAGGAAGTTGAGGGTACATAAGACAGCAAAACATTGATCAGTTTGATTTGCTCTGCCTCCACTAGAGAGGGCATTTACCACTGCCAGAACCCCCTGGTTCTAGTGAGAAGTGATGCCAATTGAACGTGCTTTCATCACTGTGTACACCAGACTTTCTCTAGGATTTCTTCTTTAGCATTTACTCTTTTTTCACATTTGGAGACCTAACGTACCTAAACACGTCAGAAAAAGCCAACCTCACTTCTCAGAAGAGGGCATTTGGGTTACTTTTTGTATAACTTGGGAGAAAGAAATGCATCTCTGATAACTTTGACAAATTCTTTTCAGGGAAAAAACAATTTATAATTGACACACAATGAGCAGAGTTAAATACATGGATAAAAATTAGAGCTCCACCTTACTGAAATACAGATAGGCATGTGGGTCATATTTATTGACACAACTAAGGTAGATGTAAATGGCCATTTAAGGCCCCAGAGATTAAAGTTGGGGTTTGGAAGCTCAGAGCCCAGACTTTCTTTGACTGAATCATGTTCCACTCGCCAAGTTTTAGTGGGAGTCATAAATGTGCCTTCATCTTCTCACAACAGCATCAGAGAGACAAAGGAAGAAAACTTTGAATGCTGAATTTCATTTCTATTATAAATCCTTGCACAAAAGGCTTGTTCTTTGCTAATTATTGCCTTAGCTATGATGAAATGAATTCATTTGTAGTAGTAAAGAAATATTTCGGTAACATGGCATGATTAACATTTAACTCCTCAGATCAGTAAACAGTGAAAATTGGTGCTAGAGTTTAAGTGGGTACTTAACTGAAAAGTAAATGAATACAGAACTTTCTCACTGCAGTACAACACATATTTCACTGCATTTGCACAATCATTATTCTTCAAAATACTGACATTAACAGCCATGCAAATGACACCATCCTTCTCTGTCCCTTTCCTGCTCTTTTCCTATATGATTTTCCTTGAATTGATAAATTAAACATACAAATTTTGTAGAAACTTTCGCTAAGAATGTCAAAGACCTTTACAGAGTGAATTAATCAAATAATCAGAGCAGCACAGTGAGGTGTTTTATGCCAGGATATAGCAAAATATAAATGCAAATCTGGAATACATATAAAAGGAATAAATTCAGATGTCATGAGAAAAATTGTACTTTGTAATTTGGGTGTAATTGAGTCTGAAGATTGGTGAGGACATAAAAATAGAAGGGCTTTAGTAGAGTTGTTGTTTTTTTTTTCTTAAAGTAATCCTTTATTTCAGCCACAGTACAAAACGAGAGAAAAACAAGGAAAATAGAGCGCTGTGAAAAGTCATTTCCATTCTTTATGTGATGGTCTTAAAGCAATCAGCAAAATCTATATCTTGAATAAAATGACTCCTGGGTACTTTGAACTGTGCAGCTGATTATGGACTCTGCTTTACTATTCACTTATTTACCTTTCCTAAATCTTTGCAGAGACTGGCTGTGCCTGTAGTTCTCCCCAGTAACACAAACTGGGGACAGCTCCTCCAAGGCAGTGACCTCGGGTGTATTTGGGACAGCAGCTGCACCACAAGGCAGCCCGAGCATTTGGGACTCACTCAAGGACAAACTGCAATCAAATAATTAATAAAAAATATTATCTATGGCCAGAGGCCTCACACCCATAACTCCTCACATTAAGTACTGAACTGTCCAGAAAGCTGAAGTGGAAGAAACACACCTAATCCCAGCTGCAACCACACAATATAAGGAGGCATGGAAGACATTCCATTATTTCATTTATGGCACTATAAAATGAAAATTGCTAATCAACTTCTCAAATATTCTCACAACTGTTGATATTTAATAAGCCAGCCACAAACACTTGCTGGTTCAACATGAAAAAGTAAGGATTGCTAATTCCCAAATTCAGCATGGAAAACTAAGAGAATTTCAAGGTTTTTTTGACTTTCAAATTATATATTAAGAGGTATGAAAAAGAAGAAATGGACAAATTTATGCTAATTAAAAAATAAAAAGATTTCTTCTTAAAATAATCTTGGTAATTACTATAAGGAGATGGCAGAAGTTTTCTCTAGGAGCAAGGAATCCTCTCTCTAGGAGAAAGGAATCAAATTTGAAGGAAACCTATAGAATCTAAAATTCACCTTCTGTTTCTGCACATCATTGTCTGGAAAGTTTATGTGGCTGCCCAATTGACCAGATGATGGGTTAAAGTCTGCACCACAAAGGTACTTCTGGCTCAAATTTATAGAAATCATGAGGGTTTTTTTGCTGCTGAGGTGGAGTCTATGGTTGGTCAAACCCAACTTGCTCATGCTTGACAGATTTCTCATCACAGGCATTAGCAAAGTATTTATCAAAAGAATTACAGTGTGAGAGGTTTCATTTAAAAAAAACCTCAGCAAAACATGCTAATTTCAAGCCTGTGAATTCAAGAGAACCAGTTATTTTTTTCTTTATTTCCTTAGATCAGGACCTAAAATCCAAATCCCAGTCCATAGCTTTGAAATACGCTCATGGTAGACTTTCCTTTAATTCTGTGTGCTGTGCAATATCACACTCAAACCTTTCTAACTTTTCTTTATTTTGGCTGAGAGCAAATGATCAAAAGCACTCCAGAAGAACAGACTGCACCACATTGTTATTCTGGACAAGACAGAAGGAAGCATGTATCTCTACACGGAAACCTTGTTTCAGATAACATTATCCATTTTCAAAAATACATTTCTGATTCATCAAGCTCTAATTATCTTCTCCCCAAACCAAAACTGTTGAGAATCACATTCATTTTATGAGTGAGCTTGTGAGTCACCATTACTCCTCCTGCTTTTCTAGGCACAGGCAAGCTACATCCAAAACATATTTACACTCTCCTGACCAAGAAAATCATTGATGGAAAACCACACAAAAAGTGGAATCTCCTGTACTTCAGCACCATACTACACAAGGAAATATGTTATTTAAAAAGACCTGACTAGATGTGCTTGCCCAAAAGGCTGAAATAAAAGAGAAAATGCTTCAGGATATTAAAGCAAGTTTTTAGTCCTGACTTATTTAGCTCCTCTCTCATTTAGCATCATTTCTGCTCTGCAGAGAATGGGGCATGTTGGACCTGCCACTGGGATCTACACCTGGGGAAACAACAGCAAGAAGAAAATGTTGGTTGCATTTCTATTTCACAAACCCTAAAGCTGCAGAAATAATTTATTTCTCTTGCAAAACTACTGCCCACACGCTCTTTCTTCCCCAGCTACAAATTTTGGCTGCCACAGAAACCCTGCCTAGCCCAGTGCTCTGAAACTCAATAGTGGCACCCAGCGGCTGCTCTTTATCACATCCAAGTACCTACAATACACCAGGGAGGTTGGGAAGCACTTAAAACTAAATTTTTTTGTTTAAATACATGTACAAATTATTCTCGTTAAAAAAAGGCTCTGCTATCTCTGCCCTCTTTTATGAAGTTAATTTTTCTCATTTCGGTTTTCAATTTACTTCATGTTCTATATTTTCCTTTGCTTGTTTAGGTTTTTCTTATTTTTATTTTTTTTAAAATTTTATTTTATACTACATCCTTCTAATTAGCTGGGCATTATTCTAACAGCCCTTCTCTGCTCTGTACCAAAATAGGTGCTGATTAAGCCTTTCCCCCATCTGAGAGTGTTTTATATTGTTTAAATGTCTCTATTCAAAACACCAGAGTATTGGAATTCTGCATTTTAAAAATCCAATAGTAACATAAAAGCTAAGTAATACAGAGATTGATTTATTAAAGAGAAAAAAAAAAAAAAAAGAGCTGCTAAACCCTTTTTTTTATTAAATAATGTGTCAGATCTTTCCTAGAACCCGAAGCTGAATTCTTGCCCATAGTAGTTTACAGGTATGGGTCCTAAAATATGACAAAAGTATATAAAACCTCCACAAAGATGTTGTAAACATCACCAGTCTGAGCCTACTAAGTTGCATTTAGATCTGTATTTGTTCTAGGGTTTAAAAATTTACCATCATCCTTGAGATCAAGCTTTAAGCTCAGAACCCAACATGTCAGATGACAACAGCGCACACATCAAGGCAAATCTCTCCTGACAACCCCAGCTCTGAATTTACAGTACAAATTTGCATTTATTACTTCCATATGAAGATGCCAGGCATACTTTTGCTTCTCTTGCCTCGTGTCTGATTCCCTGAAATACCCTGCTGTTGTTTTCAACACACTAGAGGAGGACATAGTAAAATATCTGGTCATCACCATCAGTGCTGTAACAGGACACTGGGAAAGGCTCTGGAAAGCTGATGAGGAGCATAAACTGGTGGGGGTGAGAGAGAGAACTCTTTCTTTCCTACATTTTCCAGAGCATAAGGAGCTGCCCACATTTTCAGCTGTGCAGGGCAGTAGAGTCCCCTGAGCAACAGAAATGGCCAGCTTGCAAGAAGCAGCCAATTCACCTGCCTGTTCTTCAGAAGGTCAGTGGCCAAAGCCTTTCCCCCCTGGAAGCTGCACTTCACTGATAACCACACAAGAAAATAAAAATTGACCAAGGTTTCCATGGACACTGACTGAAAGGAAGCAGTGCCTTGGTGACAGAGCCATTTCTCCTCTGAGCCTCATTGCAGGTCTTGAATGAGGGAAGCACCACGCTGTCTAAAAGCAAAGAATTAATAATTTACCTTCAGTATAAATATTCCACTTCTCTGCTGCAGCACTCCCCACAAACCTGACCAGTGAGCAAGGTGCAGCAGGTAAGAGCTCTGAGAACATCCCACTCTATTCCAAGTCTACATAAGGACACGATAACAACTTATCATATTATTAAAAATACACAGCCATATATAGGACAGCAAGCTAAGGAAACGCAGAGCAAGTGTGGTTTATGTAACTCCCAAATGTTTTGGACATATGGTAAAATATTGGGCAAATACCTATCCCGTTTTTAAAATATTTTTCCTGAAAAAAGATGCCTCTAAATCCATTGTAACCCCTTCGAGCATATACTAATTTTGATCAGAACTTCTGCACTGGGTGGAACAGAATAAAAATAGCCAAAAGAACCAAAACAACCAGAAACCAAAGATGATGTAGAACCTGGGGAGCCGAGACCTAAAATCACAGATTTTCTGGTGCAAATTTGTATAATGTTACTGACCAACATTTCTGCCTACCAAATCAGTACTAATCATCTAATGCAGACAACTGAGTAAAAATTATATTATTCCAATTATTCCACAGAACAATGAAAATATTCCAGACCTCAAGCAAAACTACTCAGTCTTTGACTGAGAATCCTAAATAAGAGTTATGACCTTAAATGCCTCATTTAATCCTAATGAGTCCTAGCACACAATGGATTAGCTCTTACTTATGATCTGAGATGATGCTTCTCAGGAGAGAAAAAAAAATCATCTCCAGATTGACACTGGTTTTGTAGTCCCTTCCTACTTCAAATCACATCTATTTGGAGTGAAATCCTGGTAATTATTTCCATATCAGGAAAGGTGAAGTTGGGATTCTTCTCCATCCTCTAATTCCACTCCACCCCTTCCTTGGGGAACTAAGTTGTTCTTCCTCTCTGAAAACATCATGTTTCAAAGGGGTTTGTTAAGTTTTTTTTTGCAAAAAGTGCCACCCTTCCAGAAGCTGGGATCTAAACTGGAAAGTGAAAACTCATATTCGTATCAAAAAAGGAAAAAAAACCCATTAATTTCCAGTTTTGTTTTCCATCAAACAGCCCCTGTACTTCAGGTCACTTCTGCAACCTCTGCCCTGAGTTCGACAAGGTGGGTGAGGTGGTACACAGAGATTCACTTTGCCAAAGGTCTGGAAAATTAGAGAGAAAAAAAAATCATCTTCAGTGTTTCTTTACTGTCCACAGTAGCTCTGAAGTACAACTAAAATTCAATGATGTAGGTCCTTCCTGCCCTAAAATTACACAGCAGCTGATTTCCAAATGCAGTTGTTTTGGAAAATCCTATTTGGAACAATTATTCCCAAATACTGATAGCAGTTCTTTGCTATGATTATAAGAAAAAAAAAAAAGTTATTATCTATTACTAGATATTTTTTGTTGAACAAGCTACATCACTGCTGCTTTTTGAGAGGCACAAAAACAACACTTCACAAACACCTCTTTAAGTAGGCTTGTGGACTAGGCTGACCTAACCTAAGGGAACTTAGCACACAGTTCCCATTGAAAGGCTGTGGATTTTTCTGAAAAGCCAACTCCTAAACCAGCAGGATCCCATAAATACAATTGCATTTGTAAAGACACATACAGATCCATGCTTTTCTTAAATAATAAGTGTTGACATCACAATCCCATTCAAATCATCGAATTTAATTTAGCTCTTGCTTTGCACCAAAGCATATATAAAGAAACCCTCCATCTGTCACTGCAGGAATGACTTCTCTCCCTAAAATACCTCACATATCCACAGAGAACCAGGCCTAAATAATGATTCATTGCTAGATTCACTGCACAAAAGCCTGCTTTAGTATCTCAAGTAAGTACACAAAACACATTAAAAAGTCTAGTGTGCATTGATGGGATTCCCAAAGTTATCCAGCTGGAAGTGGAAAAAAGTATTCCCTTTTTCCGATTGAGAAGCAAATACAAAATTCAGTAGGTGTCCAAGAAGTTGGAGAGCACAAATAGAAGAGCTGTTTATGATGATCAGTAGACAGCTATGGCGTAACCTGCTTGTTACAAGAGAAATATCTTGCCCAAAATCACAGGTCTAACACCTAATCTGTTGTACCACCTGCACATCAGTGGGCAAAATTATGGGCAAATCCAGGCAGTCACTGACACGCTACAATGTGCTTAGTAAAGCCATTCCCTCCAGCAGGTGCACTTAACTATGAACCACAGAGCTCTCACACCAACAGTTTGCTCAGTTAAAGCCTCCTTTTGTTTCCATGCTGGTTTTATTGTGTCTCAGAATGACTTGAGCTCTGGACAGTGTGATCCAGCTCATTCTTCCCCATGCACAGAATCCACCAGCTTCAATTCCAGCAGATGAAGAGACAGGTGAAAATATTAGTGGGGTGAGAAGAAAGCAACACCAAACCTCTAAAAACTCAACGATTCCCTCACTCAGGCTTGTCTATCCCCTGAAAAAGATGAGTCAAAAGCATCACAGTATTTGTTTTTGTGATGATTGTTAGAAGTCTTATAACTGAACAAAGCATAGTGAGAGCACACGATGTTGTGGAAATCATGTGGAATCACACAATGTTGTGGCTTTCCTGTGGATCTGCACACCTGCTTTCCCAGCTGTGGATTCTGCCTGCACTGTGTCCATCACTGGATGGCTGAGGACGGTGCCAGCAGCCTGAAGGAAAGACCAAACAGGCTGCCCAAAGCCCTGATCATCTCCTCCCTGTCAGCACAAATGCTGTGACAAACCAGCTTCACACAGTAAGACCTCACTCTCCAGAAATACCAGCATGGAACTTTCATCAGTACTAAATTCACTTGCAAAAGGGAAAGTCTTTACAGTTCCCACGATGTAACTTTGTCTGTTGAAGATGTTGATTCAATATGATGGAAATGTTTCATACATTTGCATTCGTATCATATCCTTAATGGCTCCGAAGAGTTATTTAATGTCAATTAAATGCTATTATAGTGTCAAAGGGAGCTCATTTTCAATAGATATTATTCTTCCTTAATACTCTGTTGCAGTAGTTCTACACTTTTATTTCAATAATAGTACAGCAAAGTTAACTGCCTACAAATGAACTGAAATAATGAACAATATAGTTTTGTTCCCAAAGCAAATTATACTGGCACTTGCCTGTTTGCCTCCCCAGTCGAAAACAGTCTCTTTTGTTTTCCAGTGCTGAACAAACCATGAGGAGTAACTGCATAAAAAAATGCAATAATATGTGAACTACTGTCTGAGTAGGTCCTTTTCTTCCTCCCATGATTTCTAATGATGCATTACCTCTTTTCTGGCTTCTACACTTGGCTACTTAGGATAAACTCAGTCCTTTTTGCCTTTTTATTTATCAAGGCATCCTTTTCCTACTCTTTGTCTGGTTTTAGACTCTCATTGTAAGGATTCCTCAGGTATCTTCCTAGCAGTTTCTTGCTTCCTACTTTAATTAACAAGTCACAACAGCAGTTTTCTCCTCCCATTAATTGGAAGCCCATGATTTTAAATCACACTCAAATGTGGTTTTTTTTGAGCTAAATCTGGTGTAAAACCTCTTTCAGTCACTCCTTGCTTGCACTGAGACTCTCTATCAGACCTGTGTAAATTTATTTAACTAAATCTGTGCTTTTTGTCAGCTTTGTCTCAATAGCAGGACACTGTTACAGGCCACTACTTGTTAACCAGTCTCCAACACGATGTGAGTTTACTTTATTATTTATTTATAAATGCTTTCAGATAGCTCTCACATCTGTTTCATGTGAATTGGCACAAAAATGACTGACCCTGTGC
Source organism: Zosterops lateralis (assembly GCF_965231275.1). Taxonomy (NCBI): domain Eukaryota; kingdom Metazoa; phylum Chordata; class Aves; order Passeriformes; family Zosteropidae; genus Zosterops; species Zosterops lateralis. Next base: position 2,874,902 of record NC_139768.1, read on the forward strand.
TGCAACAAAAGTGATTGAAAAGCATGAAGTTCTTTCCAGGTTACATCTGGTCTGATGGATGAAGGTTAGATTGACAGGGGTGAGAGAACAAGACTGAGCATTTCTCTTCTCCTACAAGCCTTAGAAAAAAAAAACTGTTCAAGTGAGAATTTCAAAATTTGCTGTCCTCTATCACTGCTAAAAAACACGTTTCAAATACATCCCCCTTATTTCATGTTTAGATGCACCTGCTTAACACAGAACTGCAGTTCTGGAGGGTGCCAGGGGAGCAGTGACTGAGAAAGGGTAGAAAGGGTAGATTTGCAGCAGAACACCTCACTCACTGCCCAACATTGGTTTTTTTTTCCAGCAGAAATCACCATCCTTGACAGGAGAGAAAAGCTGAAAATGAAGTCTCATACTGACAAACCAGAGTATCTCTAAGCTTCAGGTTAATTAACCTCCAAGCTTGTGATTATCCTCTCTCCCATGTCTTAGACAGAGCTGCTGTTACCTCTTTTGCCTCAAGAATGTCACATATTTCAGGTTTCATGATATCTGTGAGCTGTTATGATGGGGTCTATTCTAATTAATTCAAAAGCAATTACATGAAGCCTAATTATGTAACCAGGGCTCAGAATTTGACATATTTCCCCAAATATTTTGTCCAAAAGCAACTTGTATTCCTAAGAACTTGCTCTCAGAAGAATTTTGCACAGGACTTAGTGAAGGCTGTGCTGTCTTTGAGCAGCCCATTTTCCCAGAGTCTCTGACTGGACTTCCAAGATAGTTTTTGTCTCTGTTGCTTTCCAGCTTTTCTCTTAGTCCAGTGCCTTGACTTCTACTCTTTTACCAACAGAGAGGTTTTAACAGTGCTTTATGCTGATAAAAGTATAAATGGCATCTAGATTGCTCAGTCTCTTAAATACAACCTGTGTTTGCCTGAAAACATCCCCAGCCACAGCACATTCAATCACAGTAATATATAATTTCTCGAGATGACTCGAACTGTAACATGAATACATTTCTGAATATTATGCCACAGTAAAACAAAGACACATTCAACTGAGAAAAAAAACTACATGAAATTAAAGTGATAGGTATTTGTAAAAGCAACTGTGGAACTCAGTTCTGGATAAAAAAACTCTGATGAAAAGGAAATAAATCAGGAGGTCATTTGGAAATATTTCTGCAGGAAGAAATGCCACACTATTTTGTATTTCCAGTAGCAAACAGAGAGAGGGTGCCATTTTCCAGAGGTGTATGGATACAGAAATACTGCTCACAATATAGCTAGAAAAATACTCCAGATGTGAAATATGCAGGATTAACCGTGAATATTTTAAGTATAATTTCACTATTTAAAAAAAAATGTCTTACTGTCACTTCTCAAGCAGGCCAGGATATACCAAGGTGATCTAAAAGCTCACTTGTCTTTGGGTAATTATTCCTAAATGTGGTGGCCAATGTCACCAATGTGCACACAGCGAGTTTGGCTCTGTATCTCAGGAGAGACTTGGTGGAACATTCACAACATACAGACTTGAACAGCCTGGACACCCTGGCTGCTACTTTATCACAGTAACTATAGAATTCATGGCAAATATTTTAAATTACAAGAACCCTGATCTGTCTTATGCCTTACAGAGAGATTTAGCAGAAGTTAGGAGTTTTTTTTAAACAGCAAAAAAAGCAAGTTAGTTGCCCAAAACTAATATATAATTTTTACACCTTTCATCCTCCTTTTAAAACGTTTAGTTTCACAGTGAATTCCAAAAGTTCTCATTTAAGACACAAACTATAGCATACTACAAAAGTGACAACAGTAACTTTGCCAAGTAGTTTTTCCCAAACAAAACAAAACAAAACAATAATAATAAAAAACCCCAACAAACAAACAAACAAACAAACAAACCCAAAAATACAAATAAAACAAACAAACAAATAAATAATAATAAAAAAGAGCGTAACACTGTTTCTGGAACTAAAACCCCAATTTTTCTCCTAAAAATTCAGATTTAATTTCTCTGTAAAGATCCAGACACAGGAAAGTCAGACCCTAGTAAATAGGGAACCCTCATGAGCTTCATCTTTAAAAGTAGCTTTCTCCATTTTTAATTTTTATTTTTAAATCTAGCTTGCTGCCAACCATCAGCCAGCCAAACACTCTCAGTGCTTCTCTATTCTTCCTGTGACAGTGGCAAAAATGTTCTATTAATATAAAAATGACACTGAGAGGAGGCTCTAATGCAGGCTGCCTTTGCACAGCTCTGTCAAGAGAACAGAGGAGTAGAACAATCTTGTGTGCAGCCACAAACCAGATGAAATAACTAAGAAAAACCTCCTCAGAAGAGCTCAAAGGGATTTGCTGAATAAAGACAGCAGCCATGCTGCTTCCCTGACATTTTATGAAAAGATGACCTCTCTGAAGATTTCACATCTTTCCTACGAACAAACACAATTGTTCCCACCAGAATCTGAAAAGTCATGACTGCAAAAAGGAGTAAAGACAAAAGATTTTAACTAAGTGAAGTTTATTTAATGCCTTAAAATACTTTTAGTAAAAATATCATTCTAGCTCTTTGAGTCTTCTCTAGGAAAAAAAAAAAAAAAAAAAAAAAAAAAAAAAAAAAAAAAAAAAAAAAAAGAAAAAGCAGCACATTTTACAAAGCACACATAGGCACAGTATCAAACTTATTGCAAATAAATATTTTCCTTTTAATAAACTCACTGTATGTGTTCCAAACAACTCCTTAAGTGAATTTTCCAGAATTACAACTGAAATTCTACAAAGTTTGCTTATTTTCCCATATGCTGAAGTACACTTTCACTTTTCCTGCTGCCTATCTTTTTGGAAACTGCAGTAATCCCAGAATCATGGAATGGTTTGGGCTGAAAGGGACCATAAAGACATCCAGTTCCATTCTCCATATTTGTGTTGGGATTCCCCTGGTGCTCATGGAGGACTCTGCCCTTTTTGGAATTCCTGAGGTTTGCACAGCCCCCCCAGGTCTCTGTGGATTCCTTCTCCCCCATACCACCTGCATTAGTACAAATTCCAGGAGGATGCTCCAGGAACTTGCTGGGCACAGAGCTGAGGCTTGACTGGCCTGGAGTTTCTCAAGTTACCCTTCTTTCCCCTTTTGAAAATGGGGGTTAATCATCCATCAGAATCATACAGCTGGGCTTTCAAAACATAAGCTTTTCAAGAGCCCCTTTAAGCCTCTGCTTATCTCAAAGCACATTAGCTAAGTCCTACCAAACTGGGTCAAACTCTTGGCATTTGGCACTACAGAACACAGTGCTGCTATCCAGAAAGGTGATTCCATTATTTTTTATTCACTCACTACCAGAAGCTCAGGTTTCTGATGTATGGAGCATATGCTATTTTAATTCAAACTTATTACTACTGAATATCTGCTGCAACATTAATATTTTATTGTAATCCACAAGAGATCTCCAAATATCTCAGGTCAACGTGACTCAGAAGGCTCAAAGGAAAGTGGGGAAAAAAAAAATAACAAAACCCATGCCAAGAATCATAACAAGGCTTTCAGCATCTGCTGTTCTACTTGGTTTCCCATAGCAATATTTCATTATAAGATTGCAAATTACTCATGCATATTCTTTCTTCCCTATTTTGGGACTCAATTTTATGAAAGCCTCTCTAATTTTGAATGAACAGGTTACCTTTTATATTCAATTCAAAACGAATGACCCTTAGAGAATTAATCTCCTGTAGCTCAAATCTCTTTCAGCCATAGAAATTTGACAGTAATATTATTTCAGGAATATTTCTGCTTTTATTCTTGTGAAAGGCAATACCAAGGAAAAAAAAATCCAAAGAGACTGACAAGCAGTAGGTATAAAGCACAGGCAAAAAGAACACTGAAAAAAACAACTCACTAGTAATGAAACACATTGACACAGCATATAGACATAGAATTGAAAAGTAAGGTCATGGACACATCTATGTTTTGGTAAGAAGCAAAAACTGTTGCAACAGCTTTAAGACAGCCAATAACAAACAGAATGAAAAAAAAAAATCAAGAGTAACTTACCATTTAAAGAATGGGTTTGACTGTACTTTGTTTAAAAACAAGTGGCACATTTCAACATCACAGAAAAAGCTTCTCCACTAGACCTGGTACATCAAAGTGTTCAAAGCTCTTAATGTATCTTGCTTCCTTTGATTTTCACACTGAAAAGTACAACTGATGGCATGTGCAGAGCACCTATGTCACTTATCATCCAAAGTGTATTTTGTGCATATTTTTATAAGTTGAGACTGCTGGTGGAGCTTCTTTTAAATGCAGAGGAGAAGGTAAGGCTGTTGGTGTGTGTGAAGATGCATCCATCAGTGGGATTATTACAGTGTCTCTGGAGCATTAACTTTTTAGCTCCTCCTGAATTTGTCCTGTGCTCATAAAAATAAGGCTTTTGTTTCAAGATTCGACTCCCTGAGGCCATCTCAGTCTTAAATAAATAAGAAATAGAAATTTGCGTTCGCGTCTGTACCACACACCGTACAAAACCTTATAACAGAAACTTACAGCAATTCCTCCCTGGAGTTTCTGCTTTAGTGTTTTCCTTCCCTCTCTAGCATGAACATCTCTGAATCAGTTTGTGTTACAAGGCAGTAGATGAGTCAGGCACCTTGGAAAAAAGAAGAGCTCCAGTTCCACCAAAGCCTTGAAGTCTGGAGCCCTGGGGGACACCAGCCTCGCCCACCTGCAGGACTGACACCAGAGAATACAGAATACAGAGCCCAGAGAGGGAACACAGAACCACAACATACAGGACACAGGCAATGTTCTTTATAAAATTACTGTCTGAACCACCAGGATGCTTCCAAAAATGCAAATGGGCAACTCCTCTGCAAAGACTACAGACTCTGCACAGCCTGGGAGTTAATCTCTTCATAAGTTGTCCTCACTGGTAAGATTTGGGCAACTTTGCTGGCTCAGCCACACAAGAGTTTTCATGAGGATAAGCACAGCAGAGACTGATGAATACAAGGGTGAGACTATTTTGGACACACAAAGGATGAGGCAGGCAGCAGAAGGTCAGCCAGGAAAGCTCTATTTTAATTTTCTGACTCCATCTTATATACAATTTGATCAGAAGGCAAAAGATTGGCTACACAGGTTGCCACCTCTTTGACTTTGTTGGTGAACATCACTATCAATTATATTTCTCCTCCCAGAGGAGAAATACGTAAACAAAATAGATAAGTTCTAAAAATATACATCGTTTTCTTGAAGCTGCGTGAGAATAAAAGGGAAGCACTGAAAAGCAAACTTAGAGCAATACAAGGGTGAGACTATGGTGACTAAAGTAACGAATTTTTCAGCTTTTCCTATGGTTGATTCTGCTTTGGACCGCTGCCTAAATTCAGGGAAAACAAGAACACAAAAAAATTTGGAGCTTGCATTTCTTTGTGCCTTCGCTTCCTGAACTTCAAATGGCAAAGCTGTTCCTCACGCATTTTTTGTTCTGAAGCGGCGAGGAAGCATTTCTAGGGCACTAAAAGCATATTCAAGTGCTGACATAAACTGTGTGTTCCACAGTGACATTCAGGGGGTTGGAGAGTATCAGGCTAAAGCTCCTGTGTGTCTGGAGGGGCTGATTCCAGCAGCATGGCTGTACCCTGTGTGCACTGCATTAGTCCTAGGGGGATCTTCCAGATGTATTCCTAAAACTGTGCACTCAGGACACAGGAAGGCTGCTCTGCCAGCACAACTAATGGATAATAAATTAATCAGTTAGAACTGTTATAGGATAGGTAATTAGCAGGAGTTTTAAGAAGAAACTAGAATATCTAGCATTGCCTTCAGATCCTTGACACCTGGAGTCACAGACTTACAAATCCTGGTACAGCTACTACAGGTGAACCACATTTAAAAAGTCTTTAATGATGAACCACAAATGGGCTAAAAACTACCCAAGAAGGAAGATTTCTGTTTTCTTTTTCATGAAATCACTACACACTTCTGTCTAAAAAGACGATAAATTAATCTAATCAAGACACAAATATAATGGAATTTTAAGTGTTTTTGCAAATAATCTTTCTCCAGTAATAAGCAGCAATCATCTGCTACAATTATGTATAGCTAGAATTATTAAATATAAATGTGTAATGTCAATGTTTAATTTTGTCTGTTCCTCCTGTAAAACATGCAGAAAGATTAACATTTTAGAGAACTCATACTGTAGATACATGGCAGAAACACTCTTAAACTGTCAGATTAACGCAGAAGAAAATCAGACTCTCACATTCTGGTCTTTTTTTCTTTCACACTCTTTTCACTGGGATTTAAGTAGCAGTGTGATGTTTCTGTTCCACCTACCTGTCATCTTTGCAGCTGATTTTTAAATCCATTAACCTGATTAGTCAAAGTAAATGGTAGCTTGAATAGTAATTTAAGCCCAGTGTAATATAATTTGGAGAATACAGAGTTTATTTTAAATATGAGTTCATAGAAGTGCATATGGCTCTTATACATACTAAAACAGGCACAAGCATTTTAAATCCAAAGGGTAGCTCCACATATTAATTTAGTTTTAGTCAGAAATCGTTAGGGAAGTTATATGCCTCAAAACCAGCTTTTAGGTAGTAACATAAGAAATGTATTTTTCAACTAAAAATACATAAAAATCTCAACTGTAAACTATTTTCCCTTGGATCAGGACACTGGCCTTAATACAAGAGGAACTATTCCCTAAAATTTGGTTTAAAACTAAATTTAAAAAAAAAAAAATGGTGCTACAAAAAAACCCCCAAACTAATTTTCCAGGCTGCATGACATATTTACTTCATACACAGGAGCAATATTTGCTCTCCCCTCTCCAAAGAATACTGTGCCTAAGGTGTTTTTTTTTTTTCACTTTTGTAATAGTCATTGATTTGTATTTGAAACAGTTTTATTTTTGTCTTTAGAAGTCATATTGAGACCTTCCCAGCAGTAGAGTAGTTGTCTTCCAGAAAAGAAATAAATTATTGTGTTGTATAATGTCTTATACAACATTGGAAGCATATGACTTTTATAGAAAATACTTAATTTTGTGTAAAAAACCTGGTAATTTTAGCCATTGGTCCCTGAGGGTCAACACAACTATGACATTCAACTTTATTTCAGTCAATCATAAAAACTCAGAAATAGATTAAAGCAAACATTGGAGCTTTTAATAGCCAAGGGAAGCATGAAAGATAAAGAATTGCAAGGAACAAAGGATAACGCTTGAGCCAAGATGCAAAAGGAGACTTTCTGAGAAAAACAGAAAAAAGATTTTGTATAAAGTCTTTCCCAAGTATCCTGCAGAGCTGCTCAGGTTTTACAGAGAGGTCCTGCTCTAGGGGATTCCTAATCCCTATCATCATCTTTACTAGAAGAGGTAAGAATACTCATTGGGATTCTTCTGTCAAATGAGTCCTCAAGTGGTCTATTTCTTCCTAAGATCCCAATTGTAAAGAGAGTGCTGCTTCTTTCCACTGCAGGATTGTTGGAGTCTACAATCTGGATATTTTAAGAGCTCTACTGAATAGATTCAGTTTCGAGTTGTAAGTGGATAAGAAAGGTCAAGTATGTCAGATGCAAGATATTTTAAAATCATAAAATTTCTGAGGGAACAGCTCAGAAACAGGTTCACTAAGAGAGTGATTAAATTACTACAACAGCTATATTCTCCAAGTCCTTAGCAGGATGTTGGAGACAAACACATTCCTTTGATAACATTCATATCCTGCTAATTAAAAGTATTTCCCATGAACATCTTCAAGGGGATGTATGTAAGGATGTAAACCCGCAAGCCTGAGACAAGGCTACTATGGGGGCTGACAAAGGAATAAAAGCTGGCAAAGGAATAAAAGCTGACAAAGGAATCAAAGCTTTCTGCTGCAGGTTGCTGAGCTTGGATGGGCACACCTACGACCTGAGCTGGCTCACAAAGGCTTCCCTTCACCCAACACGGAAAAGCTCTCACAATAAACAAGACTCCACTGGCACAATGCTGCTGGAAAAAGCACTGAACCCCAGATAACAACATGGCCCACAGGAAACTTGTGAGGAATCAGAAACTCTTCTCATTCCAGCAGGCTGCTGTCGTGCCCAGCTCTAGCTGGGATCACAAACCAACCGGGAAACTGGAGAGACTCAAGCCACTACGGCAAAAAGTGATTAAAAATCCCATTGAGCCAAGTTCTGTGCCCCAGTCACTGCCCTGCTGGTCCAGCTTCTTGTGCCCCCCCCAGAGCCTGAGCCTCCTCCTGAGCATAAACCCTTCACAACAAAACAAAACCATGATGGCAAATGGGGCTGACCCAGCAAGACTTTGACATCCAAAATACGAGGATTTAATTTGCACCTTCCCAAATTCATTTTGAGATAAATCAATCTTTCTCCTTATTTTAATCTCACCTGGAAGCTGGAGAAGTTCCTGAAAGAAACATGCTCACAGTAAGTGTCTCCTACTAAAAGGTACATAAATATCTGTCAGCTTCAACCAAACAGCCCTGCCTGGCCTTTGACTTAGTGCTTTCTCAACTCAGCAAGACAATTATAGAAGTCACAAAGATAATTTATATTATCTTTGTGATAATATATTATATATATATACACATATTATATATGGTATATAATATATAAAATATCATATATACTATCTATTATATATAATATGTAGTATATAATATATATAATGCATTATATATATGAAGATAATTTATATTATCTTTGTGATAATAAATATATATAGTATATATTATATATTATATACACTTCTATATTATATACATATTTAATATTATATATATTTTATATATTTTTATATATATATATAAATATATAAATATAAAATAGCTTTATAAATTACAGTACTGTCAAAGTCAGTTCAACTTCATTTATCCACATGTAGGTGCAGGTGACATCCACAGTGAGAGATCCATCTGATCCACCCTCCAAAGGAAGGCTTTGTTTTAAGAAAGTATCTGTTGTGTTTTCAGATGCTACAGAGAGATCTTTCCATTTGCATGGGTCATTAAGAGCACAGCACTGGGACTTTCTGTTTGAGCCCTAACATTTGCTACTTAGCTGCTCTTCTCAGATGATTACTATTATTAGCTTTTGCAGGATGTATGATTGTCTGTTTATTTGTGACCTGTAGTGGATCTAACTCTGTGTCCTGCAATATGATAGCTGTTCAAATGAGTCCCTTAAACTGCTCCACTGAATAGCACTAATTGATTTTAGATGTGATGATCATAAGCTGTCAGACTCTTCCCTCTAGAGGTCTGCCTGATTGAACAGCAGAATGACCAAGCTAAAATATATTCCATTTTTAATAAGCTGTTTAAAACCTATATTGTACAAAATAGCATCTTCCACATCAACAGCATATATGAAAAATGATAAATAAATTTATCAATTGCTTGTCCACCTATTAAAAAAAATACCACTGCATAAAACCGCAACACAAAATTAAAAAAAAAAAAAAAAAACCACCCCAAAACAAAATCAACCAAAGCGTATGCCACTGCTATTGCTTTTTAGGGAATTATGGACTAATGCAAGTGCTAACATGAAATAACACTACAATTGTGTAATGCTGAAAAACTATAATTAACAAACATTTTGTCACTGAAAAAGAGAAAATAGGCTCATGAAAGAATTTAAAGGTAGAAAAGAAATCTGTGGCTAACGCCAGAAATACATCCCTTTGTACATTGTGTAGTACAAGAAAAGGATCATCATGAGTCAATGTTATACCTGATATTTGGGTAACTACCTTAAAATATCAAACATAACATTTTCTTGTTCTTCATTTTTCCCTTTTTTTTTGGATGGTGGATCTTCTCCTAACATCCAAACATCTAAGCTAGTGCAAACAGACAATTTCTTTCCATCCCACACACAGCCTTCTCAGAGAACAATCACTTCACAAGATAATTCTGCATTTTTAAAGTTCTGTTCATATTCTATGAAGTCTTCTTTTATATACAACAAGACAAGTGTAATCCATTAAAATTTTCTTGCTTCATTTAAGTTGACTGTTACTGTTTCAATGAAATCTATTTAACTAGCAGTTTTTTTTAAAAAAAAAATTGGCTCAAAATCTGGACAAAACCTTCTAGCTAAACGCAAACCAGACTTTTGATGATGTATCATTAGAAGACAATTACCTCAATTTACAACTTTATTAACTTATTTAGGGGAGTAAGACATAAAACATAAAGAATCCTTTTGCTGCTCAGTACTACTTATATTTGGAGTTGGTCTTGTCAATTGTAGCATTTTATATTTTCAGGGACTGCCCTTTCAATTTGTCAGAATTACTACCCCACACTCAAAAATGTTTACAAGTCCTTCCATATTGGCATCATTCACCAATGCTAAGCTGCATTATTGCCATTAAAATTAAAATAAACTGCTAGAACTAGGTCAGGATGCTAATCTGGGTGCAAAAGAAAACTGCTGACAATTACTCCTTGACAATTATTTCCCATCCAGAGATGTGTTCCCTTTTTCAGGTTTCATCTTGAAACATACCCTAAATTCCTTAAGAAAACCACATGCAACCCTATCAACACTTAGGTAGTCACACATAGGTTCTTCCAAGTTATTCTTTAAATCATATATATTTCAGCATGGAAAAGGAGTTCATCGACCTTCCCAAAAGCAAAATTGTACCAAAGCCCCACTAAAAGAGCTGACAGCAACACTGCTGCCATCAGGACTACAATGTTCAACTCAATAAAAGCAATTTTTTTTTTATTATTTTTTTAATGCTAACAAAGAAATTCATACAAGCAAACTGGTTTTCTGCATTCATTACATCTATATGAGCTACTGTCCTTTTTAGTAGAGAAAGTAGGCAAAAAATGAGAGAATATTTCTCAAATATTGTTCATTACCTGTATTTTACAGGGCTTTTAAGAACAGATAAGTATTACATACATCTCCAGCTATAAACTGGGCAGACTTTTTTATCAGCTGAAAGTTATACTTCATTTATTCTGGCTAAACGTTACATTTCTGTCAATTAAAATGACAAAGATGACAATGGACAGGATTCCTGTGGGTGCCAGGGATGAATACAGTAGTACAGCAATGTAAAAATGGAAATAAACTGCATTTGGCATGCTTCATGAACCCATTAAAATAACTTCCCCCTCCACTAACGGGCACCTCAGTCCAAGTTTGTTCTTTTAAAGGAATAATCCCAGCCTGCCTTTACGAGCCAGGTTTTCACTTACTGCTTCTAATAAAATCCACCAACCAAAATAAAACTTCCTCGTGTCCTTTTGCCTTGAATTACCTCACACAGGCAGACAAGCAAATCTGACTCCGGATGGCTGCATGGATGTCACACAGTGTAAGAATAAACACGGAGATGAGCAAGGAAGGATGAAACCTCAGAAACCCTTTCCTGTCACTCCATAGACTTTTTCATCAGACAACACAAAAGTAAAAAGGATGATGTGTTAAAGACCATTTAAAAAATGCTACTGGAATATTTGGGTGGGTTATTATTCAGCTCTAGCTGTGATCTACTAGTCCTGAGCTATCTTCTGCATTCTCCACAAGAACAGACTGCAACACAAATTGCAGCAGTGACTTGAATCAAGTACAAAACCAGATTTTTCAGCTACATTTTCAGCCTTCAAGGAGTAAATGTATGTGATCAATAAATCCCCAGCTAAATGTGTACTCCCACTGTGTGAATTTAGGTACAGGAGTTACCTGAGAACTGAAACACTAAATAAAGAATGCAAACTCTACTGGACTGAGCTTATTTGGCACGGTGTTATATTATAGTAATGCCATCATCAGTTGCTTGTCTGACATTATCCTGTGCCTTCTCAATGAATTTATTGCTTACTGTGCACCTATGCACATAGCCTGACATTTGAATAAGAGTCAAAGTCACACCATTTCACAGGATAAAAGGTAAAGGATCTCCAAAAAACACCTTTTGGAGAAGAATTTTGTGTGGTCTTGGACCAAACAAGCTCTCAGCCCTCACGGCTGCAGTTAGAGTTAACAGACTTTAAAGAATTTCCAAGAAATGTATTAAAAGTCCCCCATGGTTTAGTCAATGGAAGAAAAAATGTCTAAATTTCAAGTAAAAAAATGTTCCTAATTGTTCCTCTCCCAGACCCAAGCCTTTACAGGCTGTGAGCTCAGCAATCCAGCTTCTTCCTCTGCTGTCTGTGGAAGAATTCCTCCAGCTAACAGATCAAATCTGCCCTTACCTTCTTGGTAATTATGATTTCCGGTGAAAAAAATAAACCAGAATTTCAGTAACGATCAAGTATGATGTATTTCAAAGTAAAATTTGCTAGAATACATTTATACAAAATTTCATGAGCCACTCAGATGCTTCTCTTCTATTCAATTTTCTCCACCAAGCCATATTTACTCTCACCAAGAATGTTTGTTCCAAAGGAAAAGCACTTGATATCCTGATCTCCCAAGCATATGCTAGGTGGATGAAAAGTACCATGGGGCTAAAAAAAGCCTGCATGCAACACTTCTTCCCCTTCAATGAGAGACGGGCAGCCTCCCAAAAAAATTCTGAAAATCTTTTCGCAAAGAAGGAGAATTTTTGTACAGAATTCTAAAGATAAAAATAGCAGATGAGGAGTATGTTTATACAGCAAAACATTCTGCTGAAGGATCCCTGTAGCAGATCAGGTCCACAGCACATGAAATGGTTCTCCTGGTAACATGAAAGGCACAGGTCATGTTCATTTTCAAAATAAGTCCCACATGAAGAATTCAATGAGTCTCTGGAAAATTATGGGGAAGAAAATGGAGATGTCTCCCTAATTCTGTGAAATCAAATCCATGCCTTGGACCTCTCTCTTGAGAGAGCAGGAGAGATGTCCCCTTTTCACTACATTTCTTCAAATACACAATATTGTCATTCAAAGAGATTCTCTGAAGTGCAAAATTACAAAATGGTGACACCAAGCAAATCTTTGTGAACATTTAAAACGGGAATTTCTAACAAGACAAATAGCTCAGAACACGCTAAATGTGTGCTACACATGAACAGAAAGAAAAAGAATAGTTCCCACGTCAGCAGCGTGAAACATACTGCATGAGATCAGGATTATGGCTGTCAAAACCTGTCAACAGCATTTAGAATTTTCTGTCTTCCATTGCATATCACTGCAAATCCAAATAATATCCTCAATGACTGGAGACCAGATAGGGATTTACAAATGTCAAAAAACTGCTTTGTGCCCTGATCATAAGTAAAAGTTTATAAACTACACATTGCATAAGACCAAATTGCAGTACTGCTTTATAATTACTAAATTCAGAATTTTGTGAGGATTTGAATCAACAATTAAAAAAGAAAAAAAGTCTCCTATTTCTTCTCTACTGTATAAATCAAAAGAAAATTGCATGTAGGAAACGGAGCGTGTACCTGCAGCTAATGAACAACCTGCCTTGCAATGATGATAAAGCTGATACAAAATTGTCTGTCAGTTTTGCAAGACTCCAATCATTTGGATCTCTAAGCAGCTTTCAGGAGGCAGCTCTTTGCATAGCATTTCTGCCTTCTCTCAGGAGAATGACATGAGCAGTTTTGAGATAAAATTTTGGAGCAGAGCTTCTATCCTTTTCTGACACTGTTCACTGCCTCAAAAACCAAGGGGTTTTAGGAGCATTTTAGTCGCTACAGAAGGACTAACAGCTGTGTGATCAATGACTAACATTCCTAGCAAGAATGTGAGAGCTGAAATGAATTCTAAGCCAAAAAAGTATTAATGTTAATAGGAAAACAGTAATTTTTTTGTTTCTTTACCCATTAATAACTAAGCCCTACATACATGACACTGAAAATGGACAGCAAGAATTTACCATCCCTTGCTACCATCAACATACTGAGTCGTATCAAGAGATATTTTAAAAACTGCCTTTGTATTGTCCTTCCCAGCACTTGTTCTCTGTCTCTGTCCTGCTCTTTATGCCATCACTTTATTATCCAAGAATATGCAGTGAAATAAAAACTCCTGTCTGGACTTATGAGAGGTACTTTCCTACTCTGAAGTTAGGAGAGGTAGTTTTACATTGACAGGTATTTTTCAATCGAGAAGAGGGAAAAAAAAATCACTATTTTGATGGAGAGCATCTCTCCCTCCCGAGGCCAAAGAAAATGCTTTCCTCTGCTGAAGGAAAAAGCTGATCCAGGAATACTCAGGCCACTGCCAGTGAGTTTGAAAAATCAGTTATTTTGACACATATAGGTCTATTAACTGAAAAAAGCTCAAGTTGGCTCTAACCTTGGGAAGAGACAGAGCACATTTATTAGAGTTCTCATAAGGAAGGATGAATGTTAACTGTGCTGTGCTGCTATGAGATCAGGCAAGTGATTACATGGGAGGAACATTTCAATCAGAACAGTGGGGCAGTCACAAGTACAATAAAGCAGAAAATAATTTCCAGCATTGTTACCACTCCTGTGATTTGGAAGGAAAGACATTTCAGGACAGCATAAATTAAATATAAAGAGTTTGTTATGCTGGAAAAAACAGAAGTTGCTGGAAAGTTTTAACTGGGGACAGCTTTTTCAGAAAAAAAAATTTAAAAAATCTGCTTTTATTTCATATAGAGAGACATAATATGTCTTCTACTTAACAGAGCATTAGTAGGTCTTCCATGAACCCACACATTAATGAATGAATTGTCAAGGTAACATTGAATTCAATTGGATTTTTAAATCTGAATGTATTTTGAGAGTGCAAGCTGAATGCACTTGGCTAATAACAGCTATGAAAACAGAAGCCTTGTGCACAGAAAGGTAACCAATAAGCCATTGCAGACGAACCAGCAACATCTCAAGGCAAAAAGCCTGAGATTTATGCTTGCGGTGGGCTGACCTTGGCTGGTGCTCATCAAGTTGTTCTATCACTCCTCTCCTCAGCAGGAGGTGAAGGAGAGGGAGAATATAAGATGGAAAAAAAATTGAATTTATTTTCTACTTCCCATCAACAAGGGATGTCTGGTCACTTTGTGGTAAGCAGGGCTTCACTGGGCATTGCAGTCATTGCAAAAGACAATGTAATAATGAGTGCTCCTCCTTCCCTTTCTCTTATTGCTGAGCAGACATCAGACTGGCATGGACTGTAGTGGTGTGGTTTAGGTTTTATCAGTTTTATCTATGTATTTATTCCTTGTTATATATTTTTTTTATATAAGTTGTAATGGTTTGTCCCACGTCACCCATGTTTAATTAACCCTTCTTGGTTTTACCCCAACCCCAGTTATGTGTCAATCATAAGTTATACAGCCCCTAGATCTTGTCTATCACTTTGAGGCCTCTCCCAAAAGTCTGGAAAGTTCTAGTGAGGGTCTCGAGTGATTGGACAAAACCCTGGCTATCTCCCTGCCTGAGTTATTGATTTGTTCTAATATGTGTCATTTACCTGCAGAGCCAGACCCACATGATCCCTGATCTGTCCCCAGTTAAACCCATCCCTGGGTTCCTCCCCCCAATAAAAGATGTTGCATTTGGGTGCTCCTGGTCTCTGCTAAGGGGTCTCTGTCAAGGCAGATACCCTGAGTTATGGTTGATAACTCCCAGATCAGATCCACAGCACATGAAATGGTTCTCCTGGTAACATGTCCAGTAATATGAAAGGCAAAGGTCGTGTTCATTTTCAAAATGGGTCCCCCATGCACTGACATGAAGAATTCAATGAGTCTCTGCAAAGTTATGGGGGAAGAAAATGGAGATGTCTCCCTAATTCTGTGAAATCAAATCCATGCCTTGGAGCTGAGGGTCCAAATAAGCATTTAGAGAGCACAGGGATGAGTCCTATTACACCCCAATCCCCCGGAGCTCAGTGGGAGAGAGGAGAGGTGTCCCCTTTTTACTATATTTCTTTAAACACATTGTATTGTATTCAAAGAAATTTAATAATGACTAAAGCCAGTGGTTGAACCCTGAGCAGACTCTCTCCTTTCCTGTGTCATGGCTTCTCTCCTTTGGGCAAACCAGAGCCCCTGGGATGGGCAAGGTTCATTCAGCCCCCGAGCCCTTCCCTTCCTGCCAAGAGACACTGACACTGTGACAATGGACTGTCCCTTTGGGCAGCTGGATCTGCTGTCCTGGCTGTGGCCCCTGCCAAGATCTTGCCCAGCCCAGAGACAAGGGGGGAATGTTGGAGAGATGGCACTGCCAAAACTGTGAGCCAGAACCAAAACACCGAGGTGTGAGAAGCACCAGGTACCAGCACAGCACAGCTCAGGGAGGGCTGCCAGGGGCAAAATGAGCTCCAGCTCTGCCAGACACAAGGCAGTGCCAAGAAACAAAACTGCTTTGGCTGAACTCCCCAAGAGAAATGGCTAAAGGTACAAGTATTTCAGAAGATGCAGGATTTCTGAAAAACATTCAGAAGTGAGGATTCAAAGGTAATTGCAAAGCAGCATTCCTATAATTTGGGAAAAGAATGCATCAGAAATGGTGGTACATAGATCAGAAAGAAAGGAAAATTATAAAAAAGGAAAAATTCTGATGGGCAGCCATTGCACAGGAATCCTTTGAATCGATTTTCTCAAATGACTAAACTTCCCAAAAGGTTATTGAAAAATTGCTTTAAATCTATGAAGTCCACTTTCCCAGCCTTACATCATTTCACAGCTGAAAACAAAATGCACCAAAAACTGCATCAAGGTGGGTGGTAAAGCTCTTATCTCTTACCAGGTTGCAAAATGAGGGGGGAAAAAAAGATAATACAGACCAAGTGAAGATTATTACCTGAAATATTCTGAATCCGTATTATAATATAAATCTATCATTTCTTATGTAGAAGAATTAACTTCCCTCAATTAACAGTACAAAACTTAAACACACTGCCCAGTAATATAATATTTATTAGTCAGTGTTAGCCATGGCTGAGCTGCAGAATTAAAAAGTTTTGATCATCCTGAGCAATGCAATCTAATTCCAAAGCATCCCCCAGTGTGGGACCTGTGCCTGTCTGGCTCAGTGAAAGGTTTTTACTCACCAGTTTTAAATAGACAGTCTGTAAAATCCTATATTTTCATATCATTAGAAAAATAAGAATGCTTCTTTTTCCATTAGAACGTGGCTCTTGCTTCTAACATATATAGGTGAGAACAAAATAAAGAAACATTTTTCAGGGAAAAAAGTTATTTTGAGTACGTTGTTTAAAGTTCTCAGACTCATCTTATTTTACTTTCCCCTTCCCATCTCAGACGCCTATATATAATTAAAACATGACACTAGAGTGCATTTTTTCAACAGAAAAAAAACATTAAAAATCGGAAAAAAAACCCAAAACAAACAAACTAACGAAAGAAAACAAATACAAAAGACCTTTTTTCCAGGTGCTAGAATATTTACAGAAATCGAGCAGAGCTTTAAACAAAATTCCTCTCAAAAGCAAGAAACTACTGGTGACAACATAAAACCACCAAAAGCAAGTCATCATCAGCTTTCCATTTTTCCTCCTCTCTTCCATGGCCCAACACTTCAGTTAAAGGCTGTAAGGCTGATGGCAGACAACTACTTCTTTGGGGAAATACAGTTTCATCACAATGATGAAGTAAAACTCTGCTAATTGGAAACACAAGAAAGAGAGGATGAAACTGGGAATGGCACTGGATTTGAATTAGGTGTGATTTATGGTCATCTCTGTTTAAAAAAAAAAATAGATAAAGAATGAGCTGACGAAAAATCCATTTACCAACTGCTTCGTTTTAATGAAAATATCACAGGAAAGTTATAATGTAAAAGTGATGGAGAATAAAATGCTTTATATTCAAGAAAAAAAAAATCTGGTTGAGATAAAAAGGGCTATTCCATCTGGAACCTGTGCTACTCTAAAATAAACCACAAAATTTAGCTATTACTCATTCTGAGCTCACAGGCATTGAGTTCTGTTTGATACTGAAGTGATAATAATAATTGAGTTTTCCAGAGACACTGGAAAACATATTATGCAATGGTGGCTCAGAGCATTTCAACAGTGTGTGTAATGTAAGGGTAGCTAATTTAAGCTTCCCATAAGGGTTTCCATGAATGGAAAGCATTTTGGTGAAGGCTAAAATTTTACTGTTTACTATATTTGCTGAAGAAGACACGACAAATATTTTGGGATTAAAAGAAGAGGAATGACAAGATTTAATCAGAGAAAGGAAGGAGAATTCAGAACTCAGTACTCACAATGGGTCAAGAATTTAAGTCAATAGTTCCTTGCATAAAGGGGAAAATAATTTA
Source organism: Zosterops lateralis (assembly GCF_965231275.1). NCBI lineage: Eukaryota > Metazoa > Chordata > Aves > Passeriformes > Zosteropidae > Zosterops > Zosterops lateralis. The sequence continues at coordinate 2,893,136 of NC_139768.1, forward strand.
TCTAGATATCTGACTGTGGACTTGCACTTCCCTCTACAGAAATGATTTTATCACAAGCAAAGAAACTTTTTGAACAAGTACTGTTCTGTTGTTTTGGACACAATGAAAGCCATAACGCTGCAGAAATAAATTTAACCCCAACCCATCGTAACAGAAGTGGCACCTATTGTACACTTTTTTCTGCAAATCAGTTCAAGAACACTTTCTTCAAGGTGTGTTAAGACATGACATTGTTCATTGAGAACCAAAACAAAAACGGAAGTGAAGCCAGCACTGGAAAGGGATGATAGTTTTCTATTTTTATTCCATTTGAATGATGTGAAATGGGTGGGTGTATCACCTTTCTGTTCTTGAACAGGTTTTCAAATAGACCTTTTAGGAATATGTTTATAGTTGACAAATGTGGCAGGAGAAATGGTTTTGGGTTTTAAACTTAAAATGATGCTACAAGAAATATTGTTGTAGTTCAACACTTCTCTTCAAAATTTTTCTGTCTTCATTTCAGTCTTTGTCTTCATTAAACAAGAAAGCTGTGGCTATTTCCCAGGTTACTTGCCCTGACTAGTAACTAAAAAGTGTCTCCCACTTCTGCTCAAGATGAACATTCTTAATGTCCACTGAATGTAAATACACAAAAATCATTTCTACAAATGAATAGATTATTATTCATTTGGTCAATCAGTCTGGAATGAATGTAGCATTCTTCCAAATTCTGCACAATCTGTAGATCAGCCAGTCATAAAGACAGCAGCATTGGAATATTTTCCTTACTGATACAGCTGGCAGGTCAAATTGGGACTTCTCTGGCTTTTGTACAAAAGCATTGCATGCTGAAAATATTATATATTATATATCATATGTTATATATTTACAATATACTATATATAACATATACACTATATACTATAAAATATATAACATATATACTATATAACATATATACTATATACTGTATAATGTATAACATATAGCATATAATATATACTCCTTTGGCTTGCAGCAAGTTTCTAAATGTTAGCCAAAATGTAAAAACTACTGCTAATGTTTCATACTAATGAACCAAATTACATGTTGTTAAAAGATTATTCAAAATCAGAGTATTTGCAAACAGGACCTGTACATAAGAAGAGTTCCGTAATACCGCCAGGTAAAGGCTTTTTCCAATTCCAAAGATAGCACTTTATCTATTTATTGGTAACAAAGTTTGAGTATTTAAATTTTTGTTATTGTTACTGGTTTCCTTCTCTCCTGACCTCCTCAGAACAATCTCTTCTCTTGCTCTTTTTGGTTTTTAAGCACCCACACAATATTGCCTTCATTTCCTCCTTGTCCCTTCTTCCCTGCAATATAAGTCAACAGCAAACATGATTTAATATTGAACCATCTTCCTCCTTCAATCTCTCCTCTTCCAGCAGTCCAATGTTCCTGAGGGTTTCTCTGAGCAATGACTCAGCCAAACTTAGGAGTTTGACCATGTAGCTTTAGCTGAAAGAAATTCACCCTGAATTATTACCTGCAGTGTGCCATCAGCAACGATCCCTCTAATCCAGTGCATAACAGACAAGCATCATTAACCAAGGGATTATTTAATTAATCCTTAACTGGTGCTAAATTCTCTTATATACAGTCAGATTGATATTCTGCATTTAGAGACAACTTTTGAAAAGCAGCTTGTGTTTTACTCACTTTTTGGTTTCCTTTCCTTTTTTGAACTCTGCATTAAGGTTCTTTTACTTTCCTCCCAGAGCAAGCAACAACACACAAATAATATATATCTAATCTTGCACTGAGCCTTTTACCCTGCAGGAAGATTGACTTGAAATATTCTCCTAACCCTTCCAATCTAACTCCACATAATCCCTTTGAAAAATTCTCCAGAGTTTTGACTTAGCACATGGCATGAATAACAATTCATTTGTATATTAATATATCCAGGAAAAAAAAAAATTCTACTCCTGATTGTCTTCAATATTCAGAAACAATTATTTTGCAAAGGAATAAAATAAGCAAGATGGGAAAATGAGAAAAAAAATGAAACGGGAGAATGAAATAACTTTGGAACCTACAGCAACAACCTTAAATTCAGTCTTAAATATTAGCTGCTCTTCCACGTGAGACTAATGTAAAGATTAATAGTCTGAATATTATCTTAGCAAGTCTCACATAAGTCCATTGACTTCGCTGTGCAGCAGAGCAAGGAAGAACACAGTCAGTCTCATTATAAATACATACTGTAACATGCCCTGAAGTAAAAAGTTCTGCTGTGGGAATGCATTAAAAAATAATGTACAAAAGAAAAAGTCTCAAACATTTAAGAAATAAGTATTCAGCAGTCTTTTCTTCTGAGCATTTCTTTCTGTGTTTGTAGACTTTTTTTTTTTTTTTGAGTGGTCAGAGAGTCTGAGCTAAAGCAATTAAATGCAATCCAGGTGCAAACTCTGTAACTGAAACAGAAGTAATGAAAATTGAAAATTCTGCAGTGAAGTCTGATCTCAACTGTTAACCAAGTAATTATAGCAAGGGCTAACCAGAGACTTAAAATTTCATAATTGTAGTGCAGAAGTTACAAGGGAAAAGAATGTATGACTTACACAAGTTTATTTTGCCTGAAAGCAAATTGAGATTTAGAATATATGTATACAGACACACATTTCACCTCAGATTTCAGAAAGCCTGTGCACACACATACTGACACTAATAGCTAAACTGACCTCTAAGGAGTGTTTGCATGGAAGGAGATCTAAAATTAAAGAAATGCTTCTAATGCATAAACACAGAGCATCAATGAAAGCATTTTCTGTTTCTAAGGTAGCAGAAAAGAAATCAGATTAAAGGCTGATTCAATGTGGGTGCAAGTGGGAGGAAGGACCATTGAGATTGAGTGAGGAAAACACTAGTATGAATTTATAGGCAATTAAAGTCTTTTTTTCTTTTTCCTGGAAAAACACCTATAATGCAGACAGCATTTATCAAATGGAAATTTTGCAGATGAGTAAAATAACCAATTCAAAAGAGGCTATACATAATATTACCAGAATAGTGCTGCTCTATCTCACCTGTCATTGCAAACCCTGGATTTTTTTCTACATTACTGGAACCTACCCTCTCATCTGCTTCTCCAATCTCCACAGTGCCATTTAACATCACACCACACACTCAATAAAACTTATATATCATTAAAACAGTGAAATAATCCTAAACTGAGTTCATCAAGTAGTTTTCCTCCTCAGAACCTGTAGGCCTATTCAGTAATTTTTTTGTCCAACAATTTTAACAAACAGTTTCAATACCTATTTATAATTTTTGCACGACAAGTACATATACATAGCACCTTAATTTTCTAAGTTGAAATTATATAGGGCATGGTGGAACTTCCAGCTTGCATCTCTGATTGCAGCATTCTGGCAGTAATCACTGGGTTTTCACATGCAAATCAGGGTGCCAATCTTACAAAACAGCTTTCCATGGGCATTAAGATCCACAGGGATACTTTTGGGCACAGCTGTATGAATTGCATGCTAAGAGCATGGCTGAAACCAAAATACAAAAAAAAAAAAATCCTTCATAATTTTTAAAATATGTATTACTGTAACTATACATTTCATATCAGGTCTGACATCCTTGTTTCTGTTAGAAGGAGCAGAATAACTAATGCTCACACATTATAGTATTTTGAGGAGTTTATTTGATCATTCTCCTAATACTCTGTTCCAAAAAGATGTCATAGCACTGACCTATCTTAATGGAAAGAGGAAAATTTACTCTCTGGTTTAACAGAAAAAAAAAAAACAAAAACAAAACCTAAGGACAGTCCCAGACTGAATTGCAGGATAGCACTGATACTAAATGGAAATAAGGTACATTTTTTAAACCAAGACAAAAACATTGCATTTTTCTTTTAATGAAACTTTGAATTAAAGTTGCATGCTTTCTGAAAAATGTGTGTTAGCCCATTCACTTGGATGGGGAAGTCCTGCCCATGCTGACAGAGGATGGACTTTGTTTTTTCTGCAAGTGACCAAAGTTGAATTGGTGATTTTAAAAAGTGGCCAAAGGCCCAACGAACCACCTGCTCCACTCTCAGCCTCAGACCAGTCCACAGATTCTGTCCCCACCTTTATCTCAGTGGAAGAGTTTCCCTGTTCTCAGTAACTGACAAAGGTCAGGTTCATGCAATATCTACTTTCAGAGCACTCTGAGACAATTTGGAGGCAGAAATCCTACATGAATTTATTTGAGCATCATCTTCCTGCAACTTCAGTTCCAAATTCAGTTTTAACCACTTTAAGACTGTTCTTAAAGTTAGAATTTGAAATAGCACAATCAAGGCAGTTACTCCTGAAGTGCAAAAAATGCAAGGTGGTCTAGTTATTCTATCATAATTTTTTGGTATCTAGCAGAAGCTAGCCATTTTTCATCTATGTTCTTCTTGATGTTCAATGGAAGTGAACAACAAATACGTGGCCATTACTTCCTGTTCACTAAAGGAGAAAAAAAAAAAAAAAGAGTCTCATCCACTTGACTTACATGGATTGGATTTCTTGATACATGCTCTAACTTATTTTCTTTTATACATCTGCTGACCTCTGAATCCAGAGAGACCAAGTAAAGAAACTGAATGTAACAAGAACAAGAGTCTGGTATTAAGAAATTACGAGGTTGTTCTGACCTTTAATTAAGTATGAGGGGATTGGGAATAAAAAACAACCCCAAAGAAGTAATTTTAGTTTTCAGTAAGATCCTCAAAACACAAATGAGATTACTGAGAGGTCAGGAACAGTAAACTTGATTTGCTCTTCCCAGGCAGGTCAAATCAACATTTGCACCTCAAATTCAGTTAAATCTGGTGTTGGTTTCCCTTGGCTGGTACAAAGAGCATGAACATTAGGGGAGTTACTATCTGGTCATTTTTTGTAGCTACAGTTCAGGACACAGGAGCAGATGTAGCAAGATAATTTGGGTATACTCACACCAGCTGTAATTACAAGAACTTAAATTGTATGTGTCCTGGTGGAGACAACATACACTGATGAAGTGTAAAGATGATCAACTGAGCTTGAGGATAACTCCATGGTTACAGAAATCCTGTAATTGCCTGGGCTGGAAGGGACCCTAAAGATCATCTCGTTCCAAGCCCCTGCTATGGATAGAGACACCTTTCCCTACACCAGAGCCCCATCCAACCTGGCCTTAAACACTTTCATGCCACCAAGAAGAAAACACACTCCTGCAGATTTCCCTCAGCTAATGAATACCGTTCTAGGGCCTTTCTTTCCAGATGGGACCTGTACATTAATATACTTGAATAAAAATCAAATCTCAAGTACTAGAGGTAGTTTCTGAATTCTACCATCACCAAAAGTTAGTTAAATTTAGCCAATTTAATAACAATTTAAACAACAAATGAAACAGTCACATTTTACTCCCAAACACTTTCACCACAGCATGACCATGAAGATCTCAGGAGATGCCAAGCTTCTCCTAGTGCTGGGAAAAAAGAGGCAACACAGGACACTGAGTGAGCAATAAACAACAGTGGCCAAGAAACGACAGATAAAATAAATATACAGGAAGAGAAAATATAATACAAGTGGGAAATTTTTAAAAATGTATCAGTAGTTGTTCAGTAGAAGTTTGGAACTCTCAGGACAACAGCACAGAACTAATTTTGCTATTGTCTAAATCCATGATCTGTCCATGTCAATGCTGTGCATCATCTTGGTTCCCTATCTCAAAACAGGATACAGTAGGACAAGAAATAATTTGTAGAAGGGAAACTTAAGGTGGATAAAGTTAAAAGAACTTCTCAAAAAAAACCCAAAAATTCCTATATAAGGCAAAAAAAAAAAAAAAAAAAAAAACCCAACACACCACTCCAGTCCCTTTCCAGAAAGACATAGCTCAGGGGAGAAATAACAAACACCTATAAAAACACAGTCCTCAAGGTCAAGGTGATAAAAATTGATTCTTCACTCTGTCTTCCAAAATAAGGAGCAGGAGGCATCAACTGAAACTAACAGGAAACAGCTTCAAAACCAGATGATGTGACTCATCACCCGGCAAAGGGCTGATCTGTGAACTTCCTCGCTAATGGATGCTCAGAGAGGCAAAGGTTGTAGCTGGATTTAAGGAAGACTGAACACATTTGAGGAGAAGGAGGTTGTTAAAGATTAATAAGTACACAGAAACTACATCCAGCCCTGCGGCGCTCCATGTAAAGAGCGGCTGAAAAGGTAAAATAGATACTTCAGCCACTTTTCACAGCCATCATTGGTACATAGAATAAAGGTTTAAATGGACCTCCAGACTGACCTGCTGGTCACCCCGATATGTTGGATATAAAACTGTAGTAAAGGTGTAACATCCTTCTGTACTATTAAAGGAAACTTAGCAAACCAAAAAACTGCCACATTTAATGTAGGATAGAACAGCTTGATGAAGCTACAGCTGCAAAAGTATTTGAAAATGTTAATTCTTTGCCATGTATTTAAGAATTTTATATTGCTCTACTACTCCCAAGCCATTTTAAACATAGAATTTTAGGGTCATTGCTACATAGCTGAAGTACTTAGGAAAAAAACTACAGATTTGCTCTTAATTTTTTAAGCAACATCTGGCCATTCTCTCATCACACTCCTGTATTCTCTATTTCTTGTGAATTTTTATTTCAGTTCTCTACATAAAATACAACAGACTCTTATCAGCTCTTGTTAGATATTGTTGTTTTCTCTGTGATCATATGTAGAGTCTTCAACCAGATCTTACAGTCTACCCAGATAAGAAGCTACAGGTAGATGTTGGCATGATGGGGTGCACAGGGAAAATAACACAGAAAAAATAATATTTTCTAGTGATTTTTTCATGACCATGTACTGTACATACTTTTATCTTTCATAGGAAAAATTAATAGTCTTTATAAAGTACTGATCAAGGTAAAACTTATTTTTCAAAAAAAGAAATCAAGGTAGATGGATTATATTAAATATCAAAACAATTGGTTTAGGTTTTTTTCTGCAGGTTTTATTTTTGTTAGGGGTTTGATTTTGGGTTATTTTTAATGCATTATGTTTTGGGTGGAGGAATGAAGGAACACAGAGAAATATTTTCACCAAACCCGTGTCTTCTGGCAGGAGATGCTAAGAGGCAAAAGATTACAGTCCATCTGCCTGTAATATTTTAATAACATTTTAAGAACTGCAAGACTGAATTCTGAAAAATCTTCTACAGAAGATGAAGCAATTTTTTAATGTTTTGGGGGTTTTTTTCCTCGGTTTTTTTTGTTGCTATTTTCTCTACCTAACACTCTCAGGCACATGACAGCTGGAAACATCATGTTTTAGCCAGGAACACACATCTTGAAAGCAGATGGTAAATAAGCTTACTGCAGAATCATAACAGACTGATAGAAATAATCGTGTCAGCAAAGCTACCTCAGAGCCAGACAAACAAACGAAATATTTTTATGGCAAAGTTTACAACAGAGAACATTTTCTTCGCATCGCACTCCAGATCCTACAGCAGTGATAAAACTGAGACGTGCACCTGAAATTTTATTGTGTTTTTTTCTGAGCAGACTGAGCCTGAGGCAGACACAGCCCTGTGGAGATGAGGAGGAGGGATGAGCAGGATGGTGGCTGGATCCAGAGACCTTCCCAAGACCTTGGAAAGCACAAGTGGGATGTCTTTGTCTGGAGAAGAAGTGTCCCTGCATGTGGAACACTTTTAGAGCTGGTTAAATTCTGCTCCTTCCCCATCTCTGGGCACACTCAGGGCAGGAACTGAGCTCCTGCTGCAAAAATGCCTTCACAGCCTCAATACCCAAATTGTTACAGCCCACTGGAAAGAAACGTTTGGCTGAGACTGGGAAGATTCTGACAAGCTGAATGTGCTTTACATATTCATTTTTTTAACTCTCTTCTCTCAGCAGAAAAAAAGTGGAAGGATGTACCAATGCTTTAAAGAAACCAGCTTTAATCTTAATTAAGATTAAAGAACTCCTCAGAAGGCTGTGAGGTTACTACTCCCTGTCTGCCTACATAAAGTACTCTCAAAAATGGAAAAGTTCAGACAAAGCTTTTCACACTCCCAGAGAGATTTGATCTGTGCATCTGAGATAAATGAAGAGCTTGGCTTTTGTTAGCTGGAAATTTGAAATTGGTTTAGTGCAGCATTTGCCTATGGATCATTTGTTACAATTATGCCACTTAATGTATTCTAATAGGATTCATCTTCCAGAGGCATCTGAGTTGTTTATAAATAGCCTGGATAACATGATGACAAATAATACATGTTTATGAAAAAAAAAATAATTGTATTTCAGCTCAAGATACCTCATTATAACCTTATTATAAACATGCAAAAAAAGTCCAAGTAAAGCACCACAAAAGGATGTTTTATTTAAATTAATCCATAATAGAGATACTTGCTGGAGATAAGTTTTTCAATGTTGAAACCATAAAGCAGTAACTAGAGGTAAAAGTGTTTTACCTATGAGCTGCTACAAACAATTAACAACATGGAAAAATGAAAACCCTGAAAGTCCCTTCCAAGCTTTAGTAATTTTCATAACTTGCAAATGCTAAAAAAGCTCCTAAACAGAGGACTTTCTTCTGGAACTCTCCTAAATTTTACTCCACTTTTTTAACTTTTTTTTTTTTTAACATGATGGAAAGTAATTTGGCTTTTATCCTAAAATGGAGTTTGCCGAGTTTGTTATTCAATATGGGAAATGTGCAGTTTATTTTCATGGGGAAAAAGGAAAAAGTAACAGATGAGTGACAGAGAAATGGCAAGATGTGAATGCTAATAAAATATACAGAAATATACCACACCTATGAGACAGGGCTGACTTGGACAGCATGGCAGACAGATGAAAAGTGAGTTTGTCAGAAGTAGTTACAAGTTGCTGCAACAAAAATTATGAAATCCAAGCGATTACAACAAAGCAAGGAGAACTCAGAAAACATTAGCCCAGAACAACCACATTTTCTTTTTCCTTTTAATTGCAATTTCTTACTTTAGACCCCGATATAATGAAATTAGTTAGGCTGAAAAGTTAGATTGCTACAACACATCATCTCTCAGGCTGAGAGAGCTAAAAGCCTAAATTTCAAGGAAAACCCTATTTCTGTCTTCCAGCTACACAGTGGGAGGTTATAGGTATGACTGTCCTCCCTGGTGACAGGATGAGAGACAAGGGCTACAAGTTGGAATGTGGGCGATTCCAGATAGATGTATGGGAATTTTGTTCCCCCGAGGCTGCTAACTCACTGGAACAATTTGCCCAGAGGCACCATGGAGTTTTTATTTCTGGAGATACTCAACAGTCAGTGTGTCATTTCTCAGAGTCCAGGGCATCCCTCTGGGCACCCTGGAAGGTCACAGACCTTGGTAGAGAGGCCTGAGACCTGAGAAAGAGGGTCTGGGGTCTGTGCAGGGGGGTTTGAGACCCTGGCACAGAGCCCAGGGGGACACAGGCTTTGATTTCAGTCCATTGGAAAAACTCCCAACACAGAGAGGAATTACAAGTCACAAAGGTGTGACAGACAGTGGTGTAGTTTATCACCAGGTGGAAAGTTTTGTAGTTTTGCGATTTTTAGAATGTAGGGGCAGGGGGACAAGATGGAGATTTTAGGGCTGTGCCCTGAGTTTTTCTTGTTGTCCCTTGGCATCCATTTTCTGCAGTGACGTGGGCACAAGGTAGTTTGAGGGGATTGGGTCAGAGTAGAAATGACCCTTCTAGTACAGGCATGAGGCATTGGTGTGAAATGGTAAATAGTAAGTACATAATTATCTGTATAAGAGGTAACAACCTCCCATCACGGGGGGAGTAACATCGTGTTCAAGCTGCTGTGAACACCTTGGCTGGACACAAAGAACTTGTAGATAAGAATTAATCAACAACATGAGAAACCAAGAAAACCAAGACCTTGAGACTTCAATTCATTCTCACATCAATTTAAATCCTTCAGAGAGGGAAAAAACCCACTCAAACCACCAGCCTGGAATCTCAGAGGAGAAAAACCTAAACCCCAGAGGCATCATCTTTATAAATCTCAAATTTAAAAAAAAACAAACCAAACCAAGCCTGTCTGTGTTCAAGAAGCATCAGGACCACACTCGGGCACAGGGGATGATTCCTGGGGAGTCCTGTGCAGGGTCAGGAGTTGGTCTTGATGGTTCTGACGGATCCCCTTCAACTCAGCATATTCTAAAGAAAAACCAACCAACCCACCTAAAAAATAAGACTAACTTATTCTCTGAGACTGAAATGCTTAACCTCCAGCACTTTAGCAAGTGCCCATTAGTAACAACACAGTGTAGTTGGAATTTAATTCCAGGGGATGGTTACAAACTTCCAGCTCTTCAGGTATGTGTTAGAAAGCAAACAAAGGTGTGCTGATAACACAATTTAGGTTGCTAATAACACTGCACAAGCAGTGACCAAGTAACACAACCACTCAGTAAATCATAACAGCACAAACACATCTTTCTTCCCACATTTTCCTAGGAAATTACTGTCAGCTTTCTCAAAGAGAGGTCTAACAGGAAACAAAAGTTTCTTCCAGCCACTCAAAAGGGGAGATGTGATGAACTAAATGATTCCCAAGTCTCTGCAACCATCTTGCAAACCACAAATTGACACACTGTTTAGCCAGGCTTGAGTTTCTGTTCCCACCTTGTTTGTTTGCCCTGTCTCAGCATCAGGATCATGGAAATCTGATCTGGAAAGCCAGGGGAGCCACAGAACCACTGAATTGTATGTTGGGTGGATTGGAGGAAACGCTGTCTACCAGAACGAGTGGGAATCCAATGCCAAAACAAACTCTCTCACAGAAACCTCAAACATATGGACCAGCAGTTTATAAGTACATCACCCATTTCAACAGGATTCCTTAGAGGAAGAAAAAACTCAAACAACCCACAACAATTGCAGAATTCCATATGGACACTAATAAAGCAGCAGAAGACATAGTTACACTGGCTTGTGTTTAAGCAAGAATATTGTGTTAAAAACAACTTTCAGCACCAAGTCCAATAAAATACAAGCTCAGACTTAATGTTTATTGAATTTGTCATACGTTTTTTTCCTACTTTTATCTTTAAAATATGAAAAAGAGAGAAAACATACTTTTTTTAGAGAAAAGAACATCTGCCATATGCATAGTCAAAAATATCCAAATTACCTAAAATATTTTACCAAAGAAACTCATGTAAATGAGTTAAATATGAAGTTACATACCTCTATCACTTTCCAAAGAATTATGTTTGCTTACCATGAAAAAACAGCAGTTACCTGGAATGAAAGGTCCCAATTCATTTGTGAATGAATTAGTAATCTCCCTAAACAGCCAATATTAACCCCCTCTCCTTTACCTTACACAGAATTGCACATCTACATTAAAAAACAAAACTCTGTCAAAATAACCAACAAAAAAACAACCCCACAAACAATACAAACCCAAACTCTCCAAGAAATTCAAGGCATAACTAATACTAAACAGTGATCGCAGCACGTTTAATGCTTTAGAGAGGTTACTTTTCTTTTTTTCTGTCTTGCTGGATATGTAAAAAATTCAAAAGGATGCTCAAGCTTTTATGAGGAATATAAACCAGCAACCGCTAGTTCTGCATGCTTGTCTAAATGTAAATGTAATGGCATGAAACTATTACTGTTATGCATTCAAAGCCATTTTCTAAACCATCCCGACTGCCAAATCAATCACTGGATTATTAATGTGTCATGTGTGATGTTTTTGAAAAGCTAAATATATCAAAAAAAAAGTCTAAATTACTCTGTTTTACTGTTCATGTTTTTTATTATATATAATAGGTTTGGAGTTATTTCTAAGTATGAAAGTGAAGCTCTTTCAAGAAACGCAACAAAGAAGCTCTATATTTAAAGTTCCTGGAGTTGGTATGAACCTTGAATTTTCAAGAAGTAAAAAAAAAGAAAAGCAGACAGGTTAATTTCCAGTGGTCAATTATACAGCCCCCACCCACTGGTTCACCTGGAGTTCCTTCAAGTTCACAAGACTAAGCAGATATTGAGTATTGTCAAAGCTGAAAAATCCTTTTCCTTGTGGAAAACCACATTCAGCCCCTTAGTAAAAAAGGACTTTTCCAGTGATTGGATTATCCACTCAATATAGGATAAAAATTAAACAAGGAAAATAAAGTTACTAAAATGCCTTTTTTTTTTTTGGCTGGCTGAATATCATGAATTGCCTTGCTCACATTTTGCACTCAGCAGTCATTACTGGAAGATTGTTATTTTATAATTATAACTTTAATATTCCAATTCAAAATACTTGAAATACTAATTTCTTACATTTTGATCTTTATCTCTTATTGCTTTTGTGCCTAATATACATTTGAAGACTGGTATTAGATATGATAAATACATTTTTAAAAAGCAATTATATATATATATCTCATTGTCAAAACCAGGCGCTAACTCTGTTAAAAAGATTCAACACATTAAAAGCAAAAAAATTGCCAAAAACTAATTAGAGTAGATGACATTCACAAAAAAGAAAGTAATAGTATGAAGATCTCAAAAAAAGAAATTAACAAAATCATCCCATCTTTGATAGGCTGATAGACTCATCTGGGATGAAAAGAAGACACTGAAGAATTTGAGATGGGACCATACAGTGCGATTCCACTCAATTAAACCCACAGTTATTGCCAAATGATTCTTTTCTGCTGAAGATAAAAATTATCTAATGCTATTGGCAAAACACTTCACGACACTCAGAAGGTTAAAAACTTTAAGAAGAAGAAAAAAAAAAATCAGTCAGATTGTTCTGATATGTATTACTGACAAAATAAACCCCCATGTCAGATTATTCAGCTATTTCTCAGTATGGGGAGATTTATGTGCAAATGCAGCTCTACAGAACAGGTGGAGGTTGAAAGTGGATAAAAAGGAAGCCTAATTAATAAACATAAGTATGGCTAATTATTTCTGATTGGGTTTGTCAAATATTCTTATATTTACAGGTCAGAGTAATAGCCAGAAATTGATTCTTCAAGAATCAAAATTCAATTTCAATCTGAAATTATAGATGTTGTCCTAGAAGATGCAGGATCTTATTCCCAACTCACTTCAAGCAAACTTCTGCCTTAAGCATGCTGGACTACATAACAACCAAAACTCCCAGTGTTGCTTTTGGAATATTATAATTCTATGGATTATATTGATTCATCCTTAGTTTATTTACCATAGATTTCTGACTGGTTTCATGACAGAGTAAGCAGAGCAATAATGGTAATAATGGCATGAATTCTTTAAGTTTATGTAAGGATAAGCACCAAGCAGGATTTTTAAATTTCCTTACAAGCCATACAAAAAAAGACATAATCATCAATTAAAAAAAAACCCCACATTATCTGTGGTCAAGGTGAAATAAAGGAAAGTAACTTGTATTTAATTCTAAATTATGAAATCTATGCTTTCCCCAATGCCATGCCTCTACTAATCTTAATTAATTTATGTAAAAGAAAATGATTGAACAGGACAAACCATTTGTGACCTTCTTAACAATATTTTAAGACAGTCCCCCACTGCTTCCATGAAGTCACACACAAACTAACACTGAAGGTGGTGCAGCAGCAGTTCCTCCCTCCACCCACTCCCCCCCAAAAAAGATGCTTCTTTCAATAATTATTTTATAATTTTTACCTTGCAATAATAATAATAATAATAATTAATTATTATCTTGCCATAACTTCCCAAACAAAGTACCTTAGTTCACACACATATTTTGACAATGCACTTTATTCCCTTTTTTCCATGGGGGGAAAAAGAATGCAGAAAAATAGATGTTTGCTCTGCTTCCTTTACGTGGGAGCAAAATTTTCTTATCAAGAGCTGATTTACCTCTCAGATGGCCTAAATTCTGGATATTTGTCTCAGATACTTATCCTGTGCTTCCTGAAGAGTTTCTGGATTTAACGCTGCTGACACAAACTCCTTTAAAGGAAAACTTCTAATACCGACAAGCAACTCAAGGATTGTTCCTGTTTACCATCTCAAGCACCCAGCTCCTTTGCGGCTTACCCTGGGCTCCAAAGCAGTTCTTCCCCAGATTTAAGGACCTGGCTATACATTGTTTTCAAGCCACCACAATCACCCTGTGTGTGTGCACACCAATTTAATGACAGCAGCTTTAGGAGATGATGCATTCCAGAGCTCAGCAGCTGCACTGAACAGCCAAGGAAGTTACTTAAGTGAGAACTGCATCGTTTCTAACTACAAAATTCAGCACATTTTGACTGCACTCAGAGACTTAGTGGGATACACATCTCCTTTTGAAAATGCACAACTGGGAATGCGGGTAGAAACTTCTCTTCTTTAGGGAAAGATAAAAAGAAAAAGGTTTTACAAAGTGACTGAGCACCATGACAGGGCGTTTGGACCATGTGGTGAAATCTGCATCCCACAGTCACCAAAATTCCACCAAAAGGGTCGTGAGAAACCTGATTTCAGCCTTACATTGTGCCTGCTTTGAAGAGGACATTGAACAAGATGTTTCTGATGTGAGAATGCCAGAGAAGTTTTCCTTGGATCTTCCAATGAATAAGTTTTTACACAAAGCATTTATATCAAGCTCTGCTTCAAGCAGAAACAATAGAAGATTTTGATCACAATTCCAGTAAATCTCGGTATTTTCCAGAGCTTTATTTTAAACTAAAGATCATACACTAAAACACTTTCTATTTGGAATAAAGAGATGTGCCCAATACTCCCTTGAAATGCTTTTCAGCCACAAATCTGCTAAATGCCAGCCCTGCCATTCTCCCAGAGCTGGCTGTAATTAAAGAGACAATATAATAGCTGCCACTATTGTACACAAAGCATCCACTTGCAACCATGCTGATACAAAACGCAGAACTCTGTGTTCCAAAATGACCAGAAAACAGAATGTTTTTTTCACTCTGCAATCTCCCAAAGAAATCTACATGTTAATTAAAAAAAGAAGTCAAATTCCTTCTCAAAGTAAGATAGATGCTTTAAAAAAAAAAAAATTCCAATCAAACAAACCAAAACCACAAGTCCCTTCCAACCACTAAAGAAAGGAAACACTAGTTTTTGTTTGTTTTATCAGAGTCCACCTATTCAAAATCAGATCACTTTAAAATGGATTTTTTCATTATATTTATTATTATTATTTTAGCCCCATAGAAGGAGCTCCTGTGTGATCCACTCCATTTCATTGAGACAGGACTTAGTCCCAGCCCTACAGTTATCTTGAAATCTGTAAACCACAACCCTGACTGGCACAAGTAAACAGAGTTCTGCTCAGATTAACTTTAAAAAAAAAATCCCAGTGATAGTCAAAATATAATTTTTAAATTTCTATCAAATTTGGCTTTTTGAAAACAAAATAGTCTTTATAAAAATCAAAGAAAATTAAAACCACTGCAGTGCTAAATGTCAAAGTGCATGGAGGAAAACAAAGTAGCAGGTAGCTAATTGAAATTTCTATTATTACTTTGCAGGAAAGGAAGAGTTCCCAGCTATTTGCTTTGTTCAGTGCAGAGTTACACTGATACATGATGAACTTCAAGGGTAATTTGACTTTCTTCAAATATGAAAACAAACAATCCCATGAACATTAATGCCACCCCTTCCAGAAAGGTAAATAAATGCAATAAATATTCTGCACAGGGAACATTGCCCAAGGGCACCGTGCTGAACCCAGCTGTGATCCTGGATCAGACAAGGGAAGGATGACAATCACCTGCACAAAATCCATTTCTGACAAAGGATCAAACAGAACTTCATCACCAAAGCCTCAAAGTGAAGCACCACGAGCTGAGCTCCAGTTGGTCTTTCCAGGCTTTGTGTTCCCTGTTCAGAGGAACCAGCAGAGCTCAGGTCACAAAATCAGAGAGAGGACAGGACTCCAGGTGTGGGAGGCCTGGATCCTGCAGAAGGATCAATATCCTCAGAACCTGGTTCTGCAGAACTGCCCTGTGTGCATGGAATCTGCACCTTTTCCTTAACTCCAGCTCAAAACTCTGGTACACTCCAAGTGGGCTCAGAACTGAAATGGGTTCCCCTTTCCTTCTCAAATAAAGATATCTGTGAAACCCTCACTATCACCTCTGCATTGTAAACTACCCCAAAAACTAAATACAGTCCCAAAGCCACTGTAAGCAGGAGTCATCCCCAAAATAAGGACAACACATCCACTACAGCTCCAAAAGAATCTCTCAGAACATCACTGCCATGAGGCATCAAAACACACATAACATTAGCCAAATTTTCTAATTTAAGATTCATGTATTCTTTTTAGATCTAATTTATACACACTGCCAACTGATCTGTAGCAAACCTTACACGTTAAGCAATGCAAAGTAGCACAGAAATATGTACAGAGGTCAGATAACTTTAAAGAAGACTCAATATGAATTTTTTTTGGTGATATACAGCATATTCATGTTATGAAACAGAGAACCTGCACACATTAAAAGTGTAAGTATTTTCCTAGAATGCAGATCTGAAAAAAAGCTTGAAATAATAGAGGAAAGGCATTAAATCTAAAAGCAGGGAGGAAAAGAGAGGAAAAACATTATTTCCAAGAGCACTTTTGGAACCATCTTTAGAGCTCACTGGTTTGAGGCTTTGATGGCCTTAGATAACCTTTAACCCTCAGAGCTATACAAGAATAAAACTACACTAAACTTCCAAGTGCAAATATATCCTAATCTAATTATTCCTGGTGCCTTCGTAGAATTCTTATGTAGCCCAGAGCTTAAAATATTTTGTGTTTGTGGCAGCAGATGGGCTCTATTTCTTGGTAAGTTTGGTTTGGATGAAAGATAAGGCCTAAAATTAGAACATTACAACACACCTTTAAATGTAAAAATATAAGATGACCTCTTATGTGTCGTGTCTGCACAATCAAGTTGATTTAAAAAAAGATGCAGCATACAGGGAATAGGGTAGAAAATATAAGCAAACCAAAGACACATTTGTTTTCTTAGCACTTATAAAATATACATTAATTTTGAGATTCTTTGTCCACAGTAAGAGGTAAATTTCTATAGCATAAAACTTTGATAAAAAATCCATTTAGAGATACTATAGGTTTTTACAGCAATTAAAAATGTGGTCAGAAATACAAAATTTTTGCAAAACACATTTTTATTTTAAATCAGAAGTCAATTTAATGCTGCTGATGCATACAAATTATGTAAGTGAACACGATTCTTGCAGTATACTAATAAATATAATTTGAAACTCTGCTCTAGAAGCAAGAACTGCCAATAAAACCTATCCCCAAACTGTGTCAACTCCAAAACCAGGAAATTATCTGTATGCAGAAACATTCCCTACATGCTCTTGGCTTTTCTTCACGTGGCATAAGGACAGCTTTCAGGCTGTAGAGCTGTCAAAAATTTAATTTGTGACTGAAACACAAAATTAATTCCTGAAGTGGAAGACATGCAGACTTGCAGAAGATAGTGCCTGTTAAACACAACAGAATTCTTGAGTTTCTGGAACGATCCTACACATTGGAAAAGTTAAGATGTGCTGTCTGTCACATCCTGCTTCCCTGTGGCAGAATTTTTTTGCTCCCTGTAACCAAGTTACACAGAGCTCTGCAGCAAATCAAACCTTCTTGCTATTCACAGCGTAAAATAAAATATAAAAAAGTCTCCACTAGCAATGCTAAAGCTACAAGAAACAAATGCCCCCAGGCAAGAAAGTCACAGCTCGTTTTTTACCAGCACAGAACAAGCTAATAGTGTCTAAAAGGGAGCCAACAGACCATCAGAATCGCTGCCCTCAGCAGATGAGTGTGCTCACATCCATGGCTGGGCAGCTGCCTCTGAGACACACTGAATTTTACCATCATCAGCACACACAAGGCTCAGTTTTAATCCATTAAAAAATGCGAGGCTGCTGCACAACAGCGGCGGTGTCCTTGCCACATGGTTCATCAGAGGAGTAAATTGAGTCAACTTTTGGTAATAAAACGCAAAGTGTGAAGGAAAAGTTACAATTTACTGGTATTTATTGCTTAACGTACCTTCTGCTTCAAGCAAAAGTGGTTTAGCTTTGAGTTATGGTGTGTTCAGCAGAATTTTGAGGTACTTTTGACTTTAGGAACTCCAATCAGGCAGTCCTCACTAATTAATGTGTTTGGATTTGAGTAGGAATGGGACCCCACAAGCCAGAGTCCCTCAGAAACAACACCAGGCTAAACTTACCCTCAGCAATTTCAAGCCAGCTTGGCTGATTTTGAACAGATAGGATTTTTCACACAGTGCTCCACATCATCTTAATAACCACCACCTCCAAACAAAGATTTTTCACCTCGGATGTTTTCTTGAAAACCTGCATGATCGAGCCCTAAGTAACTAAGACAGAATAAAAATCCAACATTCACTGAACCATAATTTGGGCAACAACTCTAACTCAGCAGTTCAGACCACACCAGCTCATAACCCAAGTCCTCTGACAGTCACACTGAAACACAAAATACAGAGAAGGGAAGGTTTGCTCCCTTTCACCTGAACGAAACCCGAGCACTAAAAAAGCCTAATTGTTTGAAATATATCAGCACAGGAAATATCACAGTCAAATCACAGCAACCAAATCTCAGAGAAAAAGCTGTCCTGCTATGGTGAGGCTCTGCAAGGCAAGGAGAAGACATCAGCCTCAGTGTCACTGCTGAATCCACCACTTTCAATTGTCTAATATCAGTAAATCAAACTACAGGCAAGAGATGGCAGCCACTGGAAGTCGTGCACATCTCAGCTGGAGAGGCAAGTGCAGGCTCAGTGCTGTTAATGAAGCTGGGTGTTGATCCCTCCCTTAAGTAAGCAGAAGAAATCAATATAACTGAATTCTGCAGCTGTTTCTGTGCTCTCAGCAATGAATCTGCTTGTGCTACAGGCTTTCACATGGGGGATTACTGGAATTAAAACAGAAACGTTTTATTCATGAAATAAGTGGATAAGTGTTGAAATTATAACAGAAACCTTCAAGGTTGAGACCTAATAGTATGTCTGGAAGGAGCCCTTATCTTTTACAGTGTGAAGTAAGTCTAAATTAAAATGATTCTATAGTCCAGGCAGCTCAAATCAAGTACCAAAGAGAATTGATTCCTCCTCCTACTTGCAGTAATTGAGATCAATGCCAGAGGATAAAAGCCCAAACATGCCTTCTACTGAATAAAGCACCATGGGCCAGGAGGACTGAAATGCATCATGTCTGACACCTCAGCCCCTGATGAAAGGGTGGATTCCTGCACAGGATATTCTCTTGACCCTTCACATCACTTGTACGTGGCTGAAAAATACAAGGCACCTAACCTATTATTTCATCTCCAGAATTGTTTATGTGCTCTGAAAGAGAGGCAGGCACTTACCCAGCAGAGGCAAATTACCAGGCAGCAATAGATACAATACTGCAAAGACACACAACAAACTGGCACACAGCCCAGAACCCTACAGGGAAAATAATAGTTTTGGGTTTAAAAGCCTCAGAAGACCATCAGGGTTTTGCACCGAAGAACAGCAACAAGAAACTAACTGTTCTGTTAGCCTTGAACTTCTATTTGGAAGAGGAGGCTGGCTTATAGGTTACAAATTACACATTGCACATCTCTAACAGCTTATTAAAATTTGCCTACAAAATAACGAATGTGAATTCTTTAACTCTCCTGCTTAACCAAACAGCAGGTTCGAGCTCAGCCCTTGTGAATTGCATCATTTGCTTCTCTCACACAGTATGTACCACACAGGCTGGAAGCTGGGACTCAGCTATTCCAGGGATTAAAGAAAGCCTCTGATCTTCAGACAAAGCTCTTGGGCACCATGGGTGACAACTTATTAGTTCTGTTGGTAAGGGAACACAGAGGAGTGTTCTGATGAAATGTTGTGTGCATCAATAAATGGCAACTACAGAAATGTGTGTGATTCACGTGTTAACGCACAAGGAAAGCTCTCCAGAATGGAATTTTCCATGTGTGTCGCTGCCTGCACCTTCAGATGAATTTGGAAATGATTATATATTTTCCTTAATGGTAGAAACAAAAACAAAGCCAACATGTATGATACAGACCATTGAAAAATATGATTCTCTTCTCGTTTTTGGTTTAGTGCAGACATTTGTACTGTTGACTTAACAGGACAGTCACAGCATGATCACCAAGAAATGTGGACATTTGCCTTTAACGGAGCTGAGGGCTTTTTTTCCAGAAACGTAAGAAAAAATAAACATAAAGTAGGCATAGGCTCATGTCGCCCTAATTTTTCTTGCCTTGTGAGTGTTTGCAATTTTGTAGTGGAGATTCTCACGCAGCTTCATGTAAACTTTGTATATATTTAGAATCATCTACTTTGTTTAGATCAATCAATCAATCTACATGATTGATGGTGATTTTCACCAATGAGTTCAAGGAGGTGGCAAACTGTGCAGCCAATCTTTTGCCTTCTGTAAAAAGTGTATATAAACAGAGCCAGAAAAATTAAAATAGAACTTTCCTGCCTGACCTTCTGCTGCCTGCCTCGTCCTTTGTGTATCCGATATTGTGACAGGCTAATACATAATTTTTTTTTTTTTTAATATATATATTTGTTGTGTTGTATACAGGAACACAAAAAATTCCAGAAGTAGGTTAGAATGACTTGAACTTCAGTCCAAGAAATAACCCAAAGGATTTCCACTCTCAGTATTTCATGTAATTGGTTTCTTTCAGTAAATACTACATTCAAGCAAAGAACTGCTGGTGCAATACCAACTATGTTCAAAATTTAGGCACAGATTCATAAATGAAACCTGAAGTCCGTTTTCAATGTACATTTTACATAAGTTAAAAGAAAAAAAATATGTCAAAAAATATTTCCTGTCAAAATCCTCAGTAGTACCCTACATGCCGTGGGCAGCACACCTGATTATCACAAAGAGGATGATCAACAAAATAGTACCTTTCTAAAGAAGAGAAGAAACCCCCACTAATAAACTGGACAGCAAAATGAGAAAGGAAAAAAGAATTTTTAAAAAATGCGAGTATTTTCCACATGAAAAGACGTTACCCCTCGATTATCTCATATAGCGCAATGCCTATTTGAATTTACAAAAGTCAGTTCTGTGGAGAAGAAAGAGAAAAAAAAGTGGAGGAAAAAAAGTGGAGAAAAAAAAGCGGAGGGAAAAAAAGTAAAACGAAAGTGAAAGCAAAACCGAGATAAAAGTGAAAGCGAAAGTGCAATGAAAGTGAAAGGGAAACTAAAGTTAAAGTGAAAGTAAAACTGAGACGAAAGTGAAAGCGAAACCGAGACGAAGGTAAAAGCAAAACCGAGACGAAGGTGAAAGCGAAACTGAGACGAAAGTGAAACTAAAATGAAAATGAAAGCGAAAGTAATTCTGATCCTTTCATCTTTTCAGTGAATATTATACATAATATTGATTTTTATAGAAATATTCAGCTACTCTGGACACTCTCTGCATAAGAGTGGCAATACATGTTTGCATCTGTTGACTCAGAGGACACCAAACTTTTGCCGGTTGTGATCAGTGTAGATTTATAATTCTACCCATTTCTTTCTAAAAAGAAAAAGGTAACCCTCCCTCCTCTGCCAAGCTAAACCTCCAGCAAGAAAAAAATAACAAAAAACCTTTGGCAAAGTGGCAAGAGGTTATAGACCTGCCTTCCTCGCCAAACCTTGACTCTTCCTCTGATATTTCTTCCATCACTCATGTAAAGGAAATTAATGAAATCTAATCCTATCAAGTAATAAAGACCTAGGGGTTCTTAAAATAACTTATGCAGAAAGGATTATGTTAGACATCATGAGTAAATACTCTTCTGCAAAATAACGTATTTGTTGCAAACCCAGCATAGATAGGAAGCTACGCAGGACTCTAAAAAATTCCTCCTTTCCATGTAAACAGCATCAGGGGGCTGGGCTCTGCCTTTACGAAAAAAAACCTCTCCAATGCTCCAGAACAAAATGACCAACACCTGGGGAGGTGTTGGATCCAGTCAAGTACAGAAGTGCACAACTACCTTGGTATTTTCTGTGATATCAGACAAGCCACCTGTAGGAACTTACACAAATAAATTATTTGCATTTTCCATTTCTCTTGAATACTTGCCCTTTAAACATCAGATGATCTCATCCATCATGCTGAGACATCTCAGACAGTTTAATAATTTCTGGATTATAGAACTGAAATTTCTAAAATTCATTTTAGATTAGCACTTGTTTGTGTTTCTTTTTTCTTTTTGGAAACCCCAGTAGTATTTCACAAAGAATGAGTAATGGTAAGAGGGTAAATTAGCAATAGGCTGGATTTCTTTAGGAGCCAGAGCAGGAAATAAAACCCAGGAGTCCCTTGTGCTCATCAGCAGTCAATGTGAATGACTGCTCAAAGAATAACAAGGAAAAAAATATCAAAGTAAATGTAAATTACTTTGCCTCAGATTAGATACACATACTTTTTTTTTCCAAGACAGGAAATAGAAGAAATAATGAAGTTTCTTTTCAACAAGCCAATCAGTGCTACCCTTGGATGACACTATCTCACTGTCCTCCTTCTCTCCACAAGTGCTTCCTACATAGACACAATCCAGTATCAGAAATAACAGCTGAATGGAACGTCAAATGTTTGATTTCAGTTTTCTTTCACTGCATCCTAGACCCAGGTAAAATACATATAAACACTCAGAGAGCTACAGTATGTAAGTAACTTTATATCAAATAATTATTGATCATAAAAATACCACACTGAAGGAGGTTTTATAATTTTTAGCTTCAAAGGGGAATTTGTTCAGTTTTAAAGTACTGCTGTATTTTACAGTATTACTCCCACCAGGAGCACAGGAAGAGTCCAAATTCTCACATGGACATCTCCTTTATGCTCACTTGCTTGTTTTTCTGAAAAAAACCTAACATCTTTAATTTGTCCATAAGAACCTAAAACTAATCTCAATAATACCTTTCATGGAAAGCTGCTCAATGGGAGTCTCCCCCTGCTCCCATTTTAACCATTAGGTTTGAAATTATGCAAATATTAAAAATTATGTCCCCTTTTCTTGTTATCAGCAATAGTTTTTCATGATCAAAAGCATGTCTAGGCTTCTTTTGACCTAAAAGTCATAGACCAAACAACTAATAGGTAAAATCAGTTTAGATGCACTGCACCTACCTTGCTAATTGACAGACCTGGATTAGAGATTGAGAAATGCAATGGTCAAATCCCTTGTTATCCTCTCACAGCATTTGCCTTTAAAACCAGATTACCTGATGTGTATCTAAAGGAACAACACTGATACCAATCTGTCTATTATGAGGTTTATTCTTGCTTCCCTGGGAGATTCAGGTGGGGCTGTTAAGGGAACATTAAAGCAGTGTGATTTTGGAATCAGTAATTGAAACTAAATAACAGCAATTTCTACAGAACAATTATTTAATTTTACAAACATAACAAAAATAGTAGAAAATCTCTTGAGGAAAAGGGAGAACTTATTTGACTGCAGAAGAAAGGATAAATCACAGACTGTACAAGTTCCCCCAGAAAAACTCTGCTGCCAAGGAAAAGCTGCAAACTATTTTTGACACCTCATAACACTTCCCTCATACCTCTCCTTTTTACAACAAATGATTTTTCCAGTCTCCAGAGACATGCCATTGAATAAAGACAAGGTCAAGCTGATTTGTACAGCAATCTTTCTCTCCCAAACCAGAAACATGATGTGTGTTCCTTCTACAATTCCAGAAGAGAGAAACAGTTCTGCCACACGTTTATGAGAAGTGGAACCTTTTCATGTTTGCAGGGGAATGCCACAGCATGAACTGGCCACGAGTGCTGAGAACTTCTTGTGAGCACACGTGCACAGAGAGACCAATATTGCTTTGAGAGAGAGATTAAACTCACTCATGGCCTGAAAACCAGCTAGTCTTAGTTCAACATTTCAGTTCTTCATGCAGATAATGAACTTTTTTTTTTTAACTGCTGAAAAAGTTCCTTTATTTTCAGGAAGAAACTTCAGTCTAATGGAATTTAGACAAGTGGATAAACTTGTTCTCTGCTGTAGCGTGAAACCCAGCCCCATCATCCCTACTGCCCAACCACCATTTTTATTTTCTTTTTTGTGTTAATGAAGACCAAGTAATCCTGCAACCTAAAAAGAGGTTTTGCAAGTGTATTTTCACTAGTATCCACACTTTGTATGAACACTTGCTAGCTTTGTCAAGATTTTTAAGATAAAATCTAAGAGATAAAGCTCAAAAACCAGATAGAAATACCTACCTATGAAATATATTCAGCCTTCTAATATTCTGGCTAAATTGATATGCCATTTCCACCTCTGTTTCTTTTTCCTTTTTAAAGAAAAGCATGCAGAGTTCATCCTTTCCTAAAGTTCAGTATAACCACGTATTAAAACAGGTAATCCTCAATGGACTTGAGATTTTATTAGCAGCTGTTTAAATACTTACTCAACAAACTGCACAGATCTCACTCACTGAACTGTTCTCCAACTGGTGATTGGATTTTTGTCTCTCATTCACTCTGACATTAATTGCAGAAAATCCCTGCAATTATGAAGATTAATGAAAAAAGGGGGCTAGAAACTTCTTGGCATCAGACATCTATTCCTGTGTATCACTGGAACGTTGAGCCTTAGAAATTATTTGACAAGGGGAGAGAATAAAAGTGACCATGCATAGGACACTCCCAAACCACATTCTTTAATACCATTCCAGAGAGAAGATGGAATACTTCTCAACAGAAATGAAAAACTGTGGGAAAAAACTCACATGAAAAAGCTTGAAGACTATTTTCATACAGAGAAATACAGCAAAATGTAAATAAATACTAACTTTGCATCCAGTGGTTTTAAGGTACATTGCTGGTATTTTTCTAAGTACAAATATTAAAATTTACAAAGACACAAAACTAACAAAACACCAGATGTAACAGGAAAGGATATAATTTTTGGTTAATTCAACTTCATTTTTTGAAGTCTCTTTTGCTATAATTAACATTATATTCCTTTAAAATATAGATTCTAAACTAAACTCAAGCTGAATTTTAAATACACAAGAATACATTGATGTGGCTATCAATAGTAAATTGACAAAAGAAACTTGATAAGTGATCATAAAAATCAGTAATTAAAGAAGAAAATTCACTTCTGGGTTTGCAAATTTCTCTCTAAAACTTCTACTTTGTTTTTGGGTTTTTTGTTTGTTTGGGTGGTTTTTTTTGTTTGGTTTTTTGGTTTGTTTTTTTGTTTGTTTGTTTGTTTTTGTTTTGTTTGTTTTTTGTTTTTTGTTGTTGTTTTTTGCGTGGTTTTTGGTTTTTTTGGTTTTTTGTTTGTTTTATTTTGTTTTTTTGTTTTCTCATAAATAACATTCTTGGGAAAGAGGTACCTTGTTTAGTCCTAGCAAGGAAGATGAGAAGAATTCAGCAGCATAAACTACATGCTGGGATTATCACATTAGTGTTAATTTAGCAAAACCAGCTCACAAAATCACAAAAGACTTATTCTCCTACGTAAAAATGCGTACAAGAAGTTCTTTAAAGGACTTTTTCACTGACAGGAGCAAGAGGTCCCATTATAGGCACAACCACAGGATCCCCTTAAAAGCAGAACTCCAGGGTATGAAGCCACCTGCATCTTTGTCACAAAGTCAGGAAGAGACACACTGAACCCTCCAAGTGAGTTTATGACTGATTTGTTTCATTTGGACAGATTTGTGTCTCAGAAAAGAAATTATGCTAACTCCTTGGGTTGGATAGAATTGCTGCAAAAATCAGATAAATGGAAATAACTTGCATTTATTTTCATTCTGAATTCAATCAAATCTGAAATTCTGTGGAAAAAAAACCCCAACAAAACTCATGTGGATGAGGAGCTCTATAATACATAAATAATAATCAAAAATATAATGCATAAATAATATATATTATATATACATATATATTATATACACATATATAATATATTGTGTATATATATATTTAATATATTATATAATATACATAAAATATAATACATAAATAATCATATAAAACTAAGTTCTATTATTAACCCACAAAACCCTGTTTACATAAATGATTTCACCAAGACCCCTTTGTCCAGCTCCTTTGGAGATCCTGCATGTCTTTACAAATGTTTTCTCACTGGTTGAACATAAGCAAAAAATCTATTGATTCCATCACCTCCATTAAGCTGCTGCCACATTTGAAAACTTTTGACTTAATTGTTTTATGCCTCTATGGGTATTTTGAGAGCAGAATTTATGGCATGAGCAAATAGCCTTGTGATGGTGTTAGAATTTCCAGCACATGGAGAAATCTTGCTCAGTTTTAGCTCTCTGTAGTTGTGATTCAGATATGAAATTACTTCCAGTCAAAACCAAACACTGGGTACTCAGAGAAGCCTTTCAATACAAGCCAAGTGACTTGAAGCATTTCAAACTGTGTGCTGACCATCTGGAAACACAGGCAAGAGCAATTCCAACTCATTCAATGCTGTCCTAAAAAACAGGGTTTGAAGTTCACTCAAGGTATCAATGGGTTGGATTTTCAAGCTCCCTTATTTTCATGCTCAAACTGAAAAGCAATCAGATTTTACTGTGATAAGTTCACCTTCTCAACAGTCTTCTTAACTCATTCAAACAAGATATGAATCACTTATCATATACTAATAATTACAGCACCAATCAAGGCTAAATACTTGTAAAACTATTGCCTACAATGAAATTCTCTGTGCTACTCAATTTCCCTCTCTAGTGCCTTTGGGCATGTTTTCAGACCAGACACTTTTATTCAAATGCTGCCCAGACTCACAAACTTCAAAACAAAACAAGGACATCCAAGGCGAATTCTACATCCAGCTGTCAAAAAGCTTTGCAGGATGATAAACTGTGAAAAAAGTTGATTTATTCTGTGAGCAGATATTCTCCAGTCAGGAGCAGATCAGTTTATTATACAGAACCAGCATTGTTCTGCCTGTTTTATACAGTCAGTATTGTTCCTGAAAACATCTGTGAGAGTTTTTATGGATATCTGCTGTGCTCTCTCTCTTTTGTCCTGCAATGAAGATCTGTGTGCAGGTCATGTTTTACTGCTTCAGGGATATCTGTTTTCTTATTGATTGAAAATTAAAATGGTAATTTATGCTTCCATACCGGACCGCTGCAATGTTTTATTTCATTGATTTTCTGGCAGTTCTTTGCATGCATTTAACAGCTTATGTGAAACCCTGACAGCAAGGTCATTCCAAACAAGCCATTCCCAATTCTGCTCCCTTCAGCTCCCCACAAGCCCAAATCATTAGCTTCTAATTAAATTTTATACATTTGGGGCTTTTATAATCTTTAAAGGTTCTTAAATATCAAGTCAAAATTTCTCTTTGTCCTCTGGTGTGTGCTCTGCTTCCCTCATAGACCCAGCAAAGCTTTGCTTTAAAGGATTTCCCCATTGATTGAGTGATATTTTTTCCCTTCTAAGCTTTTAGCTGCTGTTAACCTTGTATGTCAGACCAACAATTTGTTACAATTAGGCTGACAAACTTTCAGCTTTTAACTTCACTCTCAGAGCTCATTTATTTGATCTAATGTAAGCTTAATTACCTGAGCTGCTAATGCTGCTAAAAAAACAAACAAAAAAAAAAAAAAAACACCACCAAAGGTAAAAAAAAACCCAAAAAACAAAATCACACCACAAAAAAAAAACAAACCCAACCCTGAAATATTGTACCTGCCATGAAAAATTTTCTAAAAGTACACTGTGATAGTCTGATCATTGACAAGGCTTTGATCCTTCTGAGCATGCACTGGGTTTGAATTCACAGCCCCAAGATTTAATGATTATCTTTGCAATAGCACAGAGGGTGCTTTGCAGGGCCCATCCTCTGCAGATGGTTTGGACAAAACCATGTAGGAAAATAAAAACCATGAGTGAAAAACAGTAAAATAGCATTTGTGCAGTGAGCACATGGAATTGTCTGCAGAAGGTTCACCTAAAACCCAACACATCAAGAGGAGCTGCTCTGAGTCCCTGTGTTCAGAAAGCAGCTGTGTGACACATAAATAAATGCTCAGAGACATTGCACTTTGCCAGCAATCTTTCACAAGATCTGTTTTAGCAGTTTTTTCCTCTTGCTAGGAAAAAAACATTCGCCATAAGCAAAAACTGAAGCACTGGAAAACTTAATCTTGTTTCGTGTTCAGACATTCAGTAATTACTGAAATTATGTCACTTCACTGTGGCGTTTGGAGTCTGAAACTCAGGAATTACTTTTTACATAAAGAACTCTGGAGAGAGGAAGTGTGATAAAAAAAGAGTAATTGGATCACTTTTGGATGGCTGTAGAGCTATTGGATGAAATTTTCTCCAACATATGAGATCTTGTTGCTGCTCCACATATGTACTTCAGAAAAGGGAAATGTTCTTCCATGTAATATATTTTAATACATTGTTTTTCATTGGCCAGTTATTATTTATCATTTACTGTTTCTTTATGCTATCTACATAAATGCTAAACCACGAGAAACGTGTTGCTATGTATTGTATCCAAATTCTGCACCTCAAAATGCAGCAGCCAATCACACCAGATGAATAAAAATGTCCTCCTTGATTCTTTCTGTCTCTGTTGCAGCTTATCAATTCCTGGACTTGAAAAACCCTTAACAAATATCATTTATCCTATTGGATCATTAATACTGTGAAGCCCATTCCAGTGAAATTTTTCTGATGGTTTCAGGAGATCAGGGGACATAACACAGGCAAATGTGCTGAATGATGGTTTTGGCTCCTCGTTCCTGAAGATAAACTTAACTTTCCTTATCTGTTGTGAAACATGAACTGAGGTTATAGAATTGCTGCTCAGATAGTATTTGCTGTTTTAACAGCTGTAATTACTGTGTTTATTCAGGAGGGCATATCAACAAAGAGATGATATCTCCAGAGTTCATTAATGGGAGTCTAAAAAGACAAGAGTCCAAAAAACATCCTTAAAATGCATTTTCCACTGGATGGCCCTTTGCAGCTCTGCAGGAGTCTCTGTCCTGTACAAAGCAAGCTTCTCTCAAGTCAAATGACTGAAAATAAGAATGCTATTTGCTCTTACAGTAACAATTGCTCATGTACCTGAGGTGGATTTGAGTATTCTGTAAAATGTGTCAGTCAGCTGCTCTCTCCATGGACTTCCAAGAAATTCAATATCATAGTTAAATTTAAGACTAATATATTTAGCTGTATTTTAAATAATTAATAGACGTAATGTTTTTACATAACAGCACTTATAGTTTTCTGTTCTATATATTTTCTTGATTTCATGCTTTCAGCTTTAGCTAATATTTATGGGTCATAGTTCTAATTGGCATTTCAAATAATGTTCTATTGCTGAAATTACATCTAAACTAAAGTCTTTGGACACTGATGTGGAATTGTGCATTTGTGTAAAAATGAAGGGCAGTACTTCAAAATTCCTTTGCAGATACAAATCTAGGTTAAAACATAGTATCATATACAATATCTTAAATTAAAAGGGGAAGAGAAATAGGTGAGAGAGGAGGTAAGTTCACTAATTCATCATGATTTGTCAGAGGGAATATACAGAGCCATTATCTTGGTTTAATTAAAATAAAACCCTAAAAAAGCCCATTTGCAAGTAATAAATAGTTGCAATAGTAATAAGTAAGTGCTGACAGCAGCAGAAAGCAAATATTTCATAAATATTGGGTTGTCCTGGTTGATGTGCCTGGTTTTGTAACAGGCACTGACACTCTGTTAGATCTGCATTGTTAGATCTGTTCACTGTTAAATTGTGCACAATTCCACCCTCAGGACTGTATCACAACACCTCATGTGAGGTACAACATCCCATGCAGGGAACTTGGGCATGTTGGAATCCTGAACAAAGTGCTCGTGCTCCTGGTACAGCAAATCCAAGTGAGGCTACAGGAAATAGAGGTTTGAGGATGTTCTCAGCACTGCTGACCCAGGATGAACCAGCACTGGTGTACAATACATTCACTGACCAGCAAAACCATCTTAGATGGACTGAGCTCAATTGTAACAAAAAAGACCTGACTAAAGCCCCTCTCAGGCTTAAAAGAGGCCACAATTAACCCATTTTCCTGTTTTCATTTGTTTGTTCTTGAGATCAGAGCCTGAAAGAAACAAATGCAGAAGCAGAAAATTGATTTGGTGTTTGTTTATATGCATAAAGGATGCCTGTTTTTTTTTTTTTTTTTGCCTGATCGTATCTAAGACAACGAAATGGCAATCACAAAGGATTCAGTTCCAGCAGGAGGAAAAAGCAGATAATACCTGTAAACAGAACTATCTATAAAATCTGAAGTCAAGAGACAATGCAGTCCTCCAGCCACAAAGATTTACATCTGACCTTGCTGGTTTGAGAGGTTGGTTCATAAGACTAGGAAAAGGAAACAAACAGATAAATGGAAACAAGCTACAAGACCAACTCCCAAAATATTAGTGTCCAAGACTGCAGGCAAAATTTCAGTGCGTGATACATCTAGAATAGAATCTATTCCATTAAAAGCCACCTCTCATTATTTATTTAGCCATTGCTGTGATTAGATAGTATTTAAGACACTGATCAGGCTCAGATTAATGTAACATCAGAGGAAACTGCAATCATTGCAGCAACCTGCAGTGCAGCATGAGGATTCCACCTTGTGTGGCAAGAAAGACCAGGCAGCTCCCCCAGCAGACCTGCACAGCCCTCAGTCCTGAATGATCAACATCCAGCTCAACACAAGACAAATACACACCTCATACTGATTTATCAGCTCAAACTACAGATAATAAGCTTGGCTATCAAACAAAAAAAAAAAAAAAAAAAAAAAAAAAAAATATATATATATATATATATATATATATATATATAGGGAGACTCCTCCTAATTTCATCCATCAGACAAAACTAAAATGTGTTTCAATTTCACTATTGTGTTGATTAATAAGCCCACTTTACCAAGTCACTGGAGTTGTGTGTTTGAGAGGCAATAATGCAAAATATTCTATTTCCTAAGGAAGTTGCTATGGCATAAAGAAATTCTAAGCACACAGAGAAGTCAAGGATAGGTTGAAGTGCATGGAAATCTCTGACTGTGACAGTGTTTTCTTGATCTACAAATTCCCTGAGTTCAAGATGTCCCCATGGCAAGTGCAAACTTCTACCTGAAGGGTTGAAATGCTCAGATTTACTGTAGTCTAAATACCAAGACAGGCAAAAAGGCAAAACAACTGTTTCAAATGAACTTAGACTCTGAGAGGACAGGCAGGAAGTATAAATGTCATCTGGTCAATAAACATTACAGGTTAAAAGCTGTTGCCTATTTTAGGAGCAGGTGACTATTTCTGAAAAGTTCAGGATTAAGTCACTGCTAAAAAGAAGGAAGCAAAACAGGAGGAGATTTAATACATATCACAGATTTTTCTAACAGATATCCCAGGAATGTACCTCTGGATTTGGACAAAAGATCAAGAATTCTCCAGCAAAATGAAACAGAGCACAGTGTCAACTCCAGAAACTCCTTCTGAGGAAATGGATAAACTTTCATTTCTACACTTGTACACCTTTTAAAAGAAATAACCATCAAGTATCTAATTATTATAAAGCATTAACAGTTCCTATTAGCTAGATACAAACTGCCTAATCATTTTAGGACTCATAATTGTACATATTTTCATTAGACCTCCCTGTTGTTGCAGCTGAGCAAAAATTGAAAGGAGAACAGCACTTGCATATCCAGGCTTTTTGGGTGATAATAAAGATATTTATTGACACTTTTGTGTAACAGAAATGGAATGAAAACTAACATCTATGCTAAAGAAAAATACGTCAATCTCCTTATTTCACACAAAACACTAATGAAGCATTAAAGAGACTTACAAAAGCTCACATGTGTCAGTAATTATTATGAAAACTACAATGGTAAATTGTAATGCAAGCATCTAGCTGACTGAGAACCCACTCAAGTCAGCTTAGTCTATAAAAAGGCCACATTTTATATTTTATTTACAAAGGGAGAAAAAAAGTTTACATTTATTTTTTGCATATTACTTGATTGTTTTCAGAAATGGCAACAGATGATGTTGGTGAAAGCAGCTGATGGGTCCTAAATCCTGCTGGTTTTTACTGTAGGGAATAGCTGCATTTCCAAGCCAGCAATATTGGAGCAGCTTATCTGGAGTTTTGCCCACTTACAGACACTAAGCCTTCTTCTTCCTGGCTACTCTGCAAACATTTTCAAGTAGTAAAAGGCTGAGATTGTAGCTTTTCTTTTCTACTATGTAATTATGTAACTCTGATCCTCTGGTGAACAATGATTCATCAGGCATGAATCCATGTTTCCTTCCAAATGATGTAAACTCGTTCTGTCATGAAATGCTTCAGTTCTTTCTACAACCTAAAAACTGTGTCCCAGAATTATCACGATAATTCCTTCCAGGTTACACCACTTAATCCTTAAGCAAAAAATAAATTATAGCAGTAACAAGATACAATTTAAGAGAAGACCCCTAATCATCACAGTTTGATCACAGTCTATTTTATCCATTCCTGCTTTCCCCTGAAATGTTTTTGAACTATTGGGGCTTTTCAGTAACTATACACAGAGCAATAAATTTGCAAGGCATTTGTAATTATAGAAAGGGGACAAAAAGTGTTCACAGAAAAAAGATGCTTAGATAAAGAAACAACCCCTCAAAGATTCCAGAAAAAAATGCAAAGTTTTATAGCTTCTGGTTACACCATCACAATAAAATCCTTTCCATATAAGAATCTGACACTCTGAAGAGACCTGTGTGTGTATTTAAAATTTAGATCCTCTACATAATTTACTTCCTTGTTAAGTAACAATGGTTTTTCCAATTTGTTACTTCTGCAAAAGTCTGTCATTTGCTACTTATTGTGGAATAAATGAGATTGACCCTTTCAATACACAGATATAAATGCATACATGTGTATGTCTAGATATACATATATATCTAACTTTGTTATTTTAAACAAACATACACATTGTTTTATTCCTTAGAGCTACACTCTCTTCACTTACCACATTATTTTTCTCAGTTATTTGCTTTGCAATCATATTTTCAGAGGGACTAAACAGTTTTCATATGCAGGACAAAGATCAGCAGCTAATCTCCAGCATAATTTCATAATTACAGCAAATGATTAAACAATAAAACCCCCTATCTAAGAATTTCTGTCAGATTGTGATAATTTTAATGTCAGCCTTCTCATGCTTGGACAGCCTGTTAGCCTGGCAGGAAATGATCCCCCAGATAACTGGGGGAACACAAATTTTTTGCCCCTCAGAGCTTCGAGCTCACACAGTAAAAGCAATTTCTTTGACAGAGGGACAAGAGTGGAAATCTTGATCAACTTTCTCTGCTGGAGAAAATATGTTTTCCCAACAAGGATTTTCACCAAGAGAGGAGTAGAACACTGTTCCCTGCTATGCAGCATGAACTCAGGATGGGAATATTTGGGATGAAACTGGGTTAACAGTGACCATTTTCCCAATAAGACCCTGGGGACACTGTGGCTCTCAGGATACACTGCCAGGATCTATTTCAGAACTGAACAAATAATTAAAAGATTAAGAGCAACTGTTTATGCCGTGGTGAGCCTCAGATTACTGCTAGACATCCATGAGAAAATGCCAGCCAAGCAGGCCAAAATGAACATTTAAACAGAATGAATGCACTTGGGATGACTGAGGCATATCCATGCTCTGTGTGATTTCATAAAATGTGTGGATTATTGAAAATAACTGTGGGAAGGCAAAATCCAGAACAGAGAAATTTATCTTTGAAAACCACGAAAAAACTGCCAGATGCAACTACAGACACAACACGGTCTTCCTTCTATCTTAACCCAACAAAACACAACACTTTGGATCATTCTGCACCAACATACTTTTTAAAAATAAAAAAATTAATTCCGGTTCTGTCAATACACAGCATCTTGTTTTCTGATTTATGTTCACAGCATGAGCAAATCAAACTACACAAAGAGAAAGCAAGTCACTCTGGACAAGAGCACAATCATCTTGATTCAGCAAATAGTAACATTTACTAGAAATTTCATCCCAGCAAATATTATAGTTATCCATCATGCATAATGAATTAACTTTGTACTCTATTTAAAATTCATACAGTCTATTTTTCCCTAACATGCTGCGTATATTGCCACCATCTCGTCCATTTTCCTCTATTAGGAAATATTCTACTGTGCACTCCTTGCAAAAATGAGATAGATGTAAAAATCTTTAGTGCAGTCTACCAAACATTTCCACTGCTGTAAATCATTATTATTCAAACACAGAGTGCTCGGGGATTTACAAGAGTGAGCATTTTAAAGCCACTGCTATGAGAACTTGCTAGTTCTTTCCAAAAGAGAACATCATATTTTCTTGCTTTGGGCTGTTTTTACTTTAGCTGTATACACAAAAAAATAAAAAACCCACACCAAATTTTAGTTGTCACTGCTATTTCCTTCCTGAATTTCAGGAAAGTCATGCTTTTTTTGACAGAAATTTGTTTTGCTATGTTAGAAACTCCTGGTTCCAAGACAATTTCAAAGTCTTGATGTAGAGAGGTGAACCATCAGCCCCACTCCTAAGAGCAAATAATAAACTCAGCAGTATTAACTCATCTTTTCTATAGATATCCATGAGAAAAAACATCTCTTTCCCAAATGGAATGATCAAAATGGTCAAAGTAACAGAGAAAAGTCAAATTCTTGTATGATTTTGTTATAGGGAATATACTGCATTTGATAATTTGTGCTGAAATTAAATATAAATAAAATAAAGAACAAGCACCAGTCCCAAGAAAACTAGGCTTCCATTCCAAGTTGGGTGTCTCCAGCAAGAGAATAATGGAAATCAACACCTGAAGAAAGTTCCCAACCCTGGAGATGAGACATTGACGACGATTAATCAAAGATGAGCGAAACCAAATAAAACTCAACAACTGGACCCATCCAATGCAACCTTCCCAAAAAAAAATTTAAAAAAAAAAAAAAAAAAAAAAAAAAAATCAACTCACAAACTCTGCCCAAAAATCTATTCAAAAGGGGGACTGCCTCAAAAAAAACCCCCTCAAGAATACATCATCCCAAAATAGTAGACAAAAGATCTAGCCTTGAGGAAAATAAAGCGTATAAAAACTAAACTCTTAATGATAAAATTTGTGAATGGAGAAGGATAGAGGCCTGTCCCTACATTCACCCATTCTCAATCCCAGAGTCAAGGCTGTCTTTTTATCATAACTAGTCAGGATAAAGCATCATAAACCAGGAAAGGTTCAGACAAATGACATTGTACACATTCACCAACAGACCAAGTACTGCTGTTTGCTAAGAAATACGCAGCACCTGATGCAAAAAATAGTTTATAAGTTTATAAACTTATGTAGCTTTACAGCAGGTGCTTCCCCTACAGAGGCAGTTCCACAGATAACCTCTGACTTTGCATTCCCCTGTCAAATTATCTCCGCCTTTAATTAATTAACAACACATCACTGGGATATTACAACTATCCCAAGTGCTTGGAGTTGTACCTCAGATTTATGTGCTGATCCAAGCGAGAGGGCAGACATCACCCTAAGCTTCTCACAGGGGCTTCTTCAACAGCACAATTCTTGTGAAAACTGCAGTTTTCTACCTAACACAGTAGCTGATGAGGCACAAGCACAGCCCAAAAGGTGTTTCACTACAAACTCCTGGCCTTATCTCTGTAGAGACTTTATCTAAATCTGCTCCTTGGCAGGTTACCTGAAGTGTTCCCCTCTCTGCACTGGAATAACTTCAAGGAAAAGTTCCAAATTCAAACAACTCCATTAATGGGTATAGGATAAGAACCAGAATATTTATCTATTCAACACAATTCACATAAAACAGTTTTACCTGCCTGTGTAATCTCAGCTGCCCCACTTTATACAACACTACAGGATCCACACATTTTTGCCTCACTTCCCCTCTTCCCTATTTAAGATAGCAGGAAGGGCTTTCTTAGCAGTAAAGGATAGAGGAAACAGGTGGTTGGTTTTGTTTGTTCTTCTCATTTAGATGGATCTGGAGTGCTGGTGGATTAAAGTTCTGGTATTTAGCATTTTGATATAGTTGGCATATATTTCTATTTAAAGGACTCAATTGTCCAGAGCTTATTTTCTTTTCTAGGGAGTTTGTTTGGGTTTTTTTTTTTTTCTCCTCCCAGATCTTCTGGGAGAATATCTGCAGATAGGATTAGATTGGAAATGCTATTGCTTTCAGTGTACTTAAGACACTGGCAGGGATGAGAATTTAAATGAGAGATTTCAGATGTCTGCATTATGCACTTCACAAATTCCTTCTTGCCTAAGGGAGGTAAGAACAACAACAAACCTAACTCATTTCCAAGTTAATTTAAAAGCAGAGTTGGATGGCAGAGTATTTGCATATGTTAGCTTCAAGACAGATGAAATCTATGCCATCAATATTTGCACCCATACATTTTAAGGTATGGTTTCTTTTTCTATAAAATTCTTTGTGTGTACTATAAATGCTACACAAACCTTTCTCCACTGGGGCCTTGGAAAATAAGAGGGGGAAAAACCCCAATTCTTAAAGAAATCCCAATTTCTTTCCAATTCTTAAGAAAAACCCCAACACTCCTTTGCAGTGGAAGGACTTAATCAATTCATGGTTTTCTAATTTTCAGGATATACCTCTTCATCTTGTATTTAGTTTCAGGCAGCATGTACTGAGTAATGCATTTTCTGTATGTCGCAGCTTTATTTTCCTTTAGAATTAGGAAACAAGAGGCAGTTTAGAGGCAAATTATCCTATTAACAGATAAACTTTCTTAACAGAAGTTTGTAATTTGTATAGAATGGATTTGACTCAGCTCTACAGGTGGATTTGTGCTACGCAACCAGGATTCCTTGCCAAGATACATCCGCAGAAACATGAGCAGGCACAAGAAAAGGTGATAAAACTGCAAGGTTCCATCAGATTAAACTATTCCTGATATTGAGATATGGGAATAAATGTTAGCCCACCACTGATCTCCCACTGAAGTGCCAAATGAGGAAATCCAAGCATTATTAGCAGCCCCAAGAAAAAGCCATCTCAGCTGCTGAGCTGGCAACCACATTCCTCACTTCTCCCTGCTGAAATTCCAGGTTATAGCCCAGCTCCTGATTCAACCAGCTGAAGGGATCTTGCCAAATCCAAAGGGAGCTGAATTTGGCCTCCTTCTCTTGCAGAACTCCAGGAAGAGATGACAGTTTACTTCAAGCCTCCAGAAATATTTTTGTTTCACTCACATTACTGGTTGTTCTATAAAAAGGAGATGTATCTCTTCTATCTGGGAAGCAACTCTGTACAGACATAAATGAAAGAATTAACACTGTTTGATTTGATGCTATTATCTCTGAACTACAGATGTGTAGCTTTAAAAAAATAAAAATAAAATTTAAGCCTGTAACTATGTTTTCCTATGCTTTACATTAACTGAAAATGGATTTACATTAGTTTTTAGTATTCTAAGAAAGACAAAATTCATCTTATGTTTTTTTCAGACCTGCATGCTGACACAGCTTTAAAACACACTCATTTTCTAAAGTGTCAACATTAACTTTTTGGATACATATCTACAACATTTCTCCTCTATTTCCTCAAACTCTTTCAAAATATTAACTTGAACAAACGTTTCCAACAAGACAAAATGGAACTAAGATTTTTATGTTGCTTAAATTGAATGAATCACAGGTGAATTGTTAAATTGAAGTGTAATTTAATTATCTTGGCGTGCATTTTATCTGTACAGTATTATGACTTTTACTTCATTGTTCCCACTAGAAAAATGCATCTTCACCATAACCTTAAGCATAAATTTCATGACTTCAAAAGACAGAAATGGAGCCAGGAAACCCCACTGATTAGTAATCCATTTTTTTCCAAAGGAAAAGCAGTAGACTATATATAGTGTGAGGTGCTCAGCAGAAAGCAAATAAAACCTGAAATACTATGAATACAGGCTATAGAAACTTAAAACTATCATTAAAGGCAAAGTTTCCTTTCATTCTGTATTTCTTTTGACTGCTAAATTAATTTATCCTCCCCCCAAACAATAAAACTAAAGACAAAAATGTTTTCAGAAGATGTTTGAGAGGGATAAATGTTTTGCCAGGGACCTCTGGTGCTTGAAGGAATGATACCCTGTGAAAGGCAAATGCTGGTTCAACCCAAAAAACCTTAAATGTTGGAGGGTGAACCTCTGTAAACACAACAAGGAAAATATCTGTCAGGACATTTGATATGAAAACTATTACACTGCTGCATTTAAAACCCTTAGTTTTGCAGATATTTGAAAATAATTGGATTTCACAATGCCTTTAAACTGGCCTGTGCATTCTGCAAGCTGAAAGCATTTTCTACCATAGAAGTTATAGCAGAAGTTGCATGCAATAGGGGAAAACCTGTAAATAAAAAGCACTGTTGGTACTGTCAAAATTAATCAATAATTAAAGTACTTTGACAAGAAGATTTCTCAAGAGCTCTATCTTCTGAATGTAAAATGATGAAAGCATGAATCAGATGTTCTTGTGTTTCATATGAATATCATATTATGTGTTCCTGCACTATTGCATCTGGGGAAGATGTTAAAAGACTCAATTTACATTTAAAAACCTGTTTGTTATTTACTGAATCCTTATATCATAATATCAGACTTGAAGGGGCTTAATTTCAGAGGACTGTTAGAAAAAGAATAGGGATAACTGAAAAAGTACTGATTTTATATAGGTGAAATTTGCTATTTGGACCAGTTAATTTAGTTTTTATTCCAATTAATTGCATCCCATTAAAGAACTCAAGGCTTATATGTTGACTGCAAAAAAAAAATCAGCCCAAATGATAAAGATTATGCAAGACTGGATAATATGAAAAGAGTTAGGATACCTAGGTAACAAATAAGAGTCCTGCAGATATTTTGGACTTTACACCATTTCACCCTAATGTTTACAAACCATTTTTCTTCACAGTTCATATCTAAAAAGATTTAAAACAAGACACCAGGTATATGACAGCAAAGCCATGCAACCTCTTCCTGTTATTTCTAGGGGCAGGAGCTTGAAAGAGAATGCACAGAAAAACCTTGGGTTTGGGGAGGGTTTCCTGGTTTAGTCTTTGGGGATTTTTTATTTGCTTGTTTTGTGAAGGAGAAGAAATATCTAAAATTATAAAAGAAAAGCATGATGGTTTCCAATTAAAAAAAAAAAAAAAAAAAAAAAGACAGATGTTGTCACATTGTAGATAATACTAATATGACTTAAGGCAGTAAAGGTTTTAATTTATTTATTACAACTGGTACCTGGAGTAATTTAACATTGGCAAGCTGATGCTACCCTG
Organism: Zosterops lateralis; assembly: GCF_965231275.1. Taxonomy (NCBI): domain Eukaryota; kingdom Metazoa; phylum Chordata; class Aves; order Passeriformes; family Zosteropidae; genus Zosterops; species Zosterops lateralis. Next base: position 2,932,551 of record NC_139768.1, read on the forward strand.
GGAATGTGCTCTCCCTGTAACAGACTTCTTGGCCAGAATTCCAGCCTCCTGACTCCTCACAGGCTGAGTTTTGAAAAGGATGGATCAGGCACAACACTTTAGGCACACCAGCCATTCCATTTGAGCTAAAGAAACAATCACAGCGCTGAAAGCAACCACAGCCTGGGAGAGCACTGCTGAATAAACAGCTGATGGAGTAATAACACAATGGGGATCTATATGAAAGTTACTTAACAACAGCTTGTAGATGCCTAACTTTGAATTTCAACTTTTTTGCTTCAGGCTTTCCAAAGGAAACATGAAAGTAAAGGTGCAGCCAATCCAGAAAATGGTGCACAAATATAATCTAGATATGTGCTACAGCAACGCTCTAAGACAATAATTTTCACAACAGGAGCTCTCTTGATTGCCCTTCACATGGAAAATATCCTAAATTCTTCCTCCTTTAAAAGTTTCCAGCTGTATGCTACATTGTCATCTTAGTACAGTGGATTATTTTGATGAAATTATGCTTAGAATATTATGATATGAGTGAGATTCTTTACTGTATTAAATAGTGAATTATTTCCTGGGTTTGCATTCTGGAGAAGTGTCAGCAAAATACAAGATGGGGAGAATGCACAAAATGGAGTAGCTGGTATTTTAAAACACCTAGGTCAGACTGCCAAAGCCTAGAAAACAAGCCATGTAACTAAATCAGGGAAATTATATTCTTAGCTTTTTAGATTTTTAACTTATGGTTAAGTGCACGTATCATATGCCATGCTCAGAACTGTTCTAAAGTCCCATCTGTTTGATCCCTTTCTCCTGTTTTACTGACAGCAAGGGCTATGCCTGGATTACAGTTACTACTCTGCAGAAGACTCACAATAAAACCTGACAGTATATAAACATTTATCCAAACTGGATTTTCATTAAATGGGGATTCAATCCTTCCGCTCTCATGACAGACTTTGAAATGAAGCTGAGAAATGCTGGTGTAATTTTGTTAATCAACCAAATGCAGAAATGAAAAATTTATGCAAGATCACCAAGCCAGGATTCACCAGAACAGCATGAATGCATCAAAACCAGACTTTCCAATGAAATCTGAAAACTCTGGGATTGGAACCACAGAAGCCACACTTGAGATGCTGATGTGTAACCTGCTGTAATTTGGTCAACTGGAAATGATGTTTTGTGAGTCTATTCTTTTATTCTCCACGGTCAGAAAACATATTCAGGCTTTCCATTGCTTGAAGGAGAGATGAAGGACAGGATGAAAGGAATATCTCACTCACCATACTCAAATCTATAAATCAGAGTCCATGGCCAATTCTGAGACCTCCTGTGCATACACAATAGTCTTAATGAGAAATTCAAAAGTACAATCCTCTTCTCCCCTCAAAAGTTTTAGCCCCTTACTCAACAAGTGTTTTCCAGGCTTAAGTGGGTTACCTAAAGAAAATGAAGGGACTAAAAAGCAGAAAAAAAAAAAAAAAAAAAAAAAAAAAAAAAAAAAAAAAAAAAAGGTAGAAAGTCACAAAAAATAGCCCAAAAACCACAACTCCACAAGCCAAACTCAAAAAAAAAAAAAAACCAAAACCCAAACCTGGAATGACTTGAGATGGGGTCTTTCAAATAAAACTGTACAAAAAAACCTAAACAGGTCTTTTTAAAGCCTGGATTACATCATACCCCATTAAACACTGATGTGTCAGAGTTGACTGTGTACTTGATTTATTTTGTGTAAATTACAAATTAAGGCACCCTCACCATTCAGCTAAAATTCTCAAGGTGGCAACATTGAAAAATTTTAAGCATATGGAGAAGCTAAAAATGAAGTTTCCCTACCGATGACCTACCCTATCCTTAAAACGAGCTCATGTTAAACCATTCACAAAAATAAACACTGAAGTCACAGCTTTAAAATAGCACAAAACATCCAGTGGATCTTGTTTGTTACCTAACCACGCAGGAGAACTCTTGCCAGTTTACATCCCAGGCAATTTTTTCACCAAGAGACAACTGAGTAAAATGTAGAAGTTTGAACAAAAAAAATAAAATAATTGAATTATAGATTTTGAATTAAATTTAGAATAAAAATAATTAAATTAAAAAAGAGAAAAATTAAAATCCTGTGATTTCAAGAGGCGAACCGGAATGGAAGATCCATGATCAGGGCTCCTTCTGACCTCCTAATTTTCTGTGTTCCCAGTGGTCTCCTGCAACACAGCCTGGCCCCCTGCCCTTGGCCAAGGGTTCATCTTATTCCCAACTCCCCACAATTACATGTTCAAAGTAGGAATCCCACAAACCAGAATGAGCCAGAGCCAGAGCTCTATGACATCCTGGTGCCAGGGTCACCAGTGACAGCTGGAGGCAGAGGATGGACAAGTGCCAACACTCCAACAACACCATGATGGAGTTTATAACCCTGAAAGGCGCCTGAGCTGCCAGTTGAGCATGCTGGATGGGTCATGGGGATGCAGAAGAAGTCCAAGGTATAACTCAAATATTTATTAATTGCTACCAAATCTCTCCTTCTGTCCATTTTTAATTAGCATATTTATCCTCAGACATGCACACGCAACAAGAACGACTGCACAGCTCCCTACAAATATCATCCACTAACACCCTTCAAACCTGACCAAGTGGGATAAAACTTTTTTGCTCATTCAAGGTCCTCTGTCTGCAGCTGTTCCACATGGCAAATCCTCATTTCAGTAAATTGGTGCTCTGCTCCCAGAACAGATGCAAAATCACTCTCACAGTGAGAATATACAATGAAGCCTGATTCTAAGAACCAAGTACCATTTTAAGTCTTCATAATTCTGCATTCAAATTATTTTCAATGGCAATGGGAATTCCTTAACCCTAGTTAAAAAAATTGCTTTTTACTAGTTAGAGGACAATGACAGTCTATCAGTATTGTATTTTTCTATATGTGTACATTCTGGCTGCTATTTCTGAGCACTGTTATAGGCCACAGACAGAAAAACAAGGGTCAAATCTCAAGGTTTCTCTCTATTAATGACAACCCTATCAATATACAAATGATTCTGAACAGGCTGCTTGCTTGCAGTGTCAGAAGTCCTTACAAAACTAAACTAAAAGTATTAAAAATAATCACCCTTTAAATTTTAAAATGTATCTTCTTCTGCTCTGTGAAAATTGTCTCATACAGATCTTTTGGTGTTGCACCATTCAAAGTACCCACCATAAAAAAGATGTTGAATTCCCAGAGAATGTGCCAGTGCCTGGAACTTGTACAAGCAACAAAAAACCCCTCAAACACACAGGAGTCAAGAGACTCCCAGAGATGTTGGTGCTTTCCTATGGAAGGATAACACAAGGAAGGTGAGGAAAAAATTTCACCCTGCTGGAAAAAATGAAAAATCAACGTTCTGGCTTGTTGAGTTAACAGGGGAAAGCTCGGCTGGAAAAACTCAAAGCATTAGTCAGGCTGCACTATCAGAACTACAGAAAATAAATGAGAATTTGGCAAAGACAATAGGAAAGATTCTGAAAGTCAAACAAACCAACAACAAAAAGAGTGCAGCTCTTAAGAAATATCTCCTGCAGGTTTTTTAAGATGTAATCCACAGTTTACAAAACCAGTCTGTTTAAAAAGATTAGATGCTAAACTTATCAGCCAATTTAAAAATTCTCATATACATCCATTTTTCTCTGCTATTTTATAGCATTTTTGTTCAGTTTGAATATTCTGACTATGAAAAACACTTAAATAATTGAGTGATATAATTCCCTTAACAGCTCACGACATTTCTAAGAAAGACCAGAAAACCTCATCTGCTTTGAGGAAAAAAAAACAACCTGCGAAGTATGTACCTGTGTACCTTCCATTATGATGGAAGTAGAAAAAGACATCAATTTTCCACAATAAATGAGTAATAATATTTAATTTAAGCATGCCATCCAAAAACATAAAGAAGGGAAATGAATGATCACTGAACCATACACAACTGAATGGGAAAAATCACCAGTATTGTATAATAAAGGGGAAAATCTCGGAAATATTCTTCTGATGATGAGCAGAATTTCATCAGCCTTTAAATTCATAAATTTCCATTTTCAAGCCAGGCACGTGTGACTTTGAGACTTTGTTTTTTTTCTACTCGTATTGGGACTTAGTATCTCAAATCCCAAATCCTTCAGGAAATTTTCTGTCTTCAACACTTTTTACAATTTATGTTAGAGTTCTCCATACATTTAGATGTTCAGATTAGAACTTGGGCATATCAGTGTCTCAGATACACCTTTTGTATTCCATTCACAGTATCTTAGGAGTAAATTAGACCACAAGTAGCCCAAAATAAAAAAATCTGTTCTTCTCTTTAGAAGATTGCTTAAATAACTGGGGGTCTGCGTGTGTTAAAATCCTCATCTTTGGGAAGATATTGCAGTATTCCTTCTGCATATCACTCCTTTTTACTGGCCTCTACGGCTAGCTGATATCAATAATAACAATAAGTGATCTGGCTTTCTTTTCTGATATACTTTTCTATACATTCAAGATGGGCTTGCATAATAGCAAGAAGTTCAGGAGTATAAAAGTGTACAACAGCTATGAAGCAGGTTCAGGTGGCTATCATAATTCATTTTACTTTTCAGTAATTAAACTTGAGAAAACCATGTTCTTAAAACTACCAGCCCTTCCTCTCTCGCAATTAACAGTTCAAACAGCTATTGTCAAATATTCCAGCTGGAGTACCCAAAATAAAGGAATGCTTCTGGTATGTAGGGGACTATATGACTGTTATAAGTAAAAAAAAACACAATAAAATGAAGCCTTAATCCTTACGTATTTATATGATTAGAAAATAGAATATTGAAGAATTTGCTTATCTATGAAAAGATCAAAATGTTGCTTCTTTTATTTACATATTTCTGTATATGATTATCACAGACCACTAAAAAACCCACCAGCTGTGAGAGACGCAGTTGTGTTGGAGAAAAAAAAATCCCATTGCTTTCCATCCAACATTCTACACCTGAACGTCCGTAATTTTTTTTCCTAACGCTTCCTCCCTCAGTCAGAAGAGTTTTCTGGCCCTTCCTGGCAGGTGACTTACCGGCAGTGTTTGTGGGATCCCGTCAGGGTTTCGATCACAAAGCATTCCCCTTCGTTGAGACAATAGGCAAGGTCCTTGTCTTTGCATGGCTTAAAGTGCTCCGAGCGCTCCGTGGAATACGTCGTCGTGTCTGAGGAGAAAACAAGGCAAGGAAAAAAATGCTGTAAGGGCAAATATTGGATATTCCTGCAGTAGATGTTGAATAAATTTGATCTCACTGGTCTCAGTAACATCAAACACAGGCTAAAAGAAGTGGAAAGCACAAGGCGCGAGAACCTCTGTCTGACTGCAGCGGTATTTGCAAGTCAAGTTTCTTAAGATTCACAACAAATACCTGCATAAAAACAAACCAGACTGCAGCAAAGTTGGAGTATAACCTCAACCGCTTCCAATTTCCAAGGTTTTCCTGTTAAAATGTGAAGACACATACTTTGTGTCCTTTAACCAGAACAACTTTTTGTATTACTACGCCAAAATACGGTTTGAAATAAGATACAATGCTTTTCATAAAAACCAAACAGCAGTAGCTCATACAATGTACATTTAGAAAAAAAAAAACCAACTCAAACCTACAATGAAAGAGGAAAAAAAAAAAGCCAAATACCCAAGGCCAGTGCTAATTTGATTTACCAGTCACAAAAAAACAGCCTAAAACTCAAACACAAGCAATGTACCAGTGATTGTGTCATTCCAAATAAATCATCTGTAAGTGTACATAAGTCCACCCCCAAAACACTGTTACAGGTAGAACTGTTGGCTGCACCTTTGGAATATTTAGATAATTAGATTTGGAATAGACTGACAGTGTGTCAGAGAGAACCATCATCCCTGTCTTCTAATGAATCTTTTTAACCTTTCCAATCCAACTGGATTAATCACCAATGAAGTGAAATTTTCAGAGGAAGATGCCTGATTGACACATATTTTAATTTTCTTCACTATGACAAGGTTTCGTCTAATGAAGTGTGATTTTCAAAGTAGATTATGATTTCCACTGAGCCATGGTTTATTCTTCATATTCAATCTTAATTCAAAGAGCTTAAATTCCCAATCACTTTGCAGGGCCTGATATATATTGAAATAGTAAGAGAACATTTTATTTTATACCATACAGCCTATCACAAAATATTAAGTTGTCTGCTATCAAATAAATGAAGCAATGCTCAACAGACATGGAATTTGCAAACTCAAAAGTTATACAAACACTTTAACTTGGTTTTCCTCATAACTCAATTCAAGGTAAACATCCACCAAACTAACACCAAAGCTGAAAACCAAAATACTGAACCACAAGACACTTGTAACTATAGTTCTGCAAGAAAATTCAGATAATCCCAAAAAAATTGTCAAAGTAACTTCTTGTTCTCAGTATATTTTTAATAAAACACTTCTACAAGTTTTCCTTATATGCAGACAAAATGATAAAAGATTAATAAAACACATTTGAAAATAATAAGAAAATCCACACGCTATTCTTTGCATGCAACACTTTTTTGTTATTCCACTCCAGAAAAAAAAAATTGTAATGTTTTCACTGCAGAAAAAAGAAAATCCTGAGAATAAACTCTAACACTCTTTCCTCAAATGCTTTTACAGATTCAGAACAAAAGGCTGTGCCATTCTCCCCAGCAGCAGCACTTACAAAAAAGATGCAGGATAAATAGAAACTGTTTTTAATGATTGAAAGCAAACTCTGAACTGAAATGTATCAAGTAGAATTTTGGAGACAATACAAGATGTTTATAGATGCAAACAATTGACATCTCACTGTTGACATTTCAAGAATGATCAGCTTTAATGTAACAAAAAAATCCCTCACATAGAAAAGAGATAGCTCAGTTACTTTTTAAGGTCAATTTTACCCAGGAGCACTAAAACGACCATTTAAAACTTGATTAGGCAAAAAAAATAACCATAAACCTGAGTAACCTGTTATATTTTTACTCCTTTTAAATATGGAAAACGGATGGTAATGTTATTTGAAAGCAGTCATGATAATTAAAACTGATGAGCAGAAACTGAGCTTGATCCAGCTTTAGGGAACAGAACACTTGTATTTGTCAGCCTGCCCTGAATAAAAAACCTGTGCAAACACCTTTATGAAGGCAGCTGCAAAGCACAGAGCAAAGGAACCTGAGGTGTTCCCAAAGGACAAAATGAGGGATGTGGGCACCTTCACAAAGCCTGGCTGAGGCAGTGACACAATGAATTCTCAAAGCACAGCTTTGAACGTGCAGGAGACTCCTCTCCCACCATAATTAAATCAGGAACGCCTTGTCAAGGTCAGCATTTTTAAAAGTTTTAGATTCAATATGTTCTTTAAAAGTTTCGTTCTGCTTTAATTATTCCTCTGTTTAATATTAATTGACCCTTGTGTTTTATTTATAATTGGGCATAAATTGCAATACTTCATTTTCTCCACTTGGACACAACCTCAAGCTTTTCTTTGGTGTTTTGTCACTCAACTCTCAGATAAAAGTAGAACAGTTGTAGGTAACAATGATGTTGGCAGCTCCTCTGACTGCACTCCTAATGTTGAAAAGCACTCAAGAATTGAGAATAACTTTTTTTAAAAAAAATAAATAATCTCATTAAAAGTCATATTTCAATTAGAGTCTTTTCTGGTTTGGAATGCTGGTGCAAGTCTAAGCAGGACATGGACACTTGGTAGAGCTGAGCTGTGCACGGATCTCAAAGGTCCAGCATTCCAAAGCTGTGTCACTCACTGATATCCTGGATGTCCCTGGAGCTGCTGGGTACTTTCTGCTGGAGATAACTCATGTATCCCACACTCATAAAAGTTACAATCCTGTTGTTATTTTATGTTGTATTCACAAACTCTGCTACAGCTTCATTAAATATTGATAAAAACAAAACCTAAAAACTGGTTCTAAATGTAACTGCAGAAAGTACAAAAGAGAAAACACTGTAGAGACTGTACAGCTTTCCCGTTTCTTTGTCTAATAAATAATAAATCCTATTGTCTCTTGTTTTATTTTACTCCTAACTAAATACTGAATTGACTTTTCTATGCTGGAATTATCCTTTGTAGCTTCAGAAGCCTGGTATATAAATGCAGTTCTATTGTGATGTTTGAGTTTTTTATGATTTTTTATAAAAGAATTAATAAAACCTAGGCATTCAAAAAATTGAATAATACAGCTCCTTCATTTATTTTTAGTCTCTGAATGAAGTAACAGTCCCAAATGTTTATAGGTAACAAAGGGGAATTTCTGTTAAGCATTCAGACATCCCTGAGTTCAGTGCCTGCTCCTTAAGGTATTTTTTTTCATTTTTTTAACTGCCATGTGCCCAGGTGTTTCATGCAAAAGAAGCAGGGGATATTAATTTCTGCTGGAATCTTTCCAACTAAGCTGGAATAAAAAAAATTCTAGGCCATCTTGTTCTTATTTTTCTTGTCTTACTGTATCAGCAAAGGTTTATGCATGATTCCCATACTCCAAAAATGGATATATCATTGCCAACCCTCGGTTACCACTGTCTAATCAAACAAACCAGAATTCCGTTCATATTTCAAAGGAAGGCTTCAAGATCTCTTATTTATAAACATAGAGTTGGTTTCTAAAAAAAAAAAATAAAAAATAAAAAAAAATAAAAAAATAAAAAATAAATCAACCTTTGGGACTGTTGAAAAAAATCAGTAGAGCATTTACAGATATTATTTTATGTCTTTTAGGTCCCAGACAGTCTGAAAAAGTGTTAGTGAGGTTGTATTCTTGTCTCCTTAATGTATGTCATCATATTTATACCAGTCCAGGATGGCTCCTTATAGCTGATTTTTTGGGGGTGATCTTCAAGACTAGAAATGCTATTTGCTCCTTCAAGGCTACGACTTTCAGTGTTTCTAATACTATGTCCTGATATTGATAAACCTGGGCAAAAATGCAAGGAAAAGAAAGAATGCAAGATTTAAATTATCCTGGGAAACACAGCAGCATTCAGGGCAAGTTCTTCTGCACAGATTGCAGCATTCCCATCCATCATCACATTTGTCCTGCTTCACAAACAGATTTTGCTGATTACATCTCCAACAAAACAAGTTTCCTACATCAGCTTTAAATGATACCCACACTACATGGCCCTCTCTCTCTCACTGTAAACATTTTTTTTTCCAGGCAGACAACATGAGCTGCTGTAAGGAGAAAACTGACCCAGGAGAGCAGGAGATGGGAAGGTCTTGCATAACTTCTGTGAGTGGCAGACACTCAAACTGTGCAGCTACACACAAATTAACACAGGTAAGGCAAATGCTTGCTGCATTTCCAGCAGGGAATATTAAAACATGGTTCATTTTAATGCCAGAGCTCACAAACTAAAAGACTTTTTAAAATGCTGCCTATTTTGACTACCACTGGGTATTACCAGCTTTACAGATTCAGCATCAACACACAAACTGGCTTTTCCTTTATCTTTTTATCCATTTATAACTGATCATTTCCCAGAGAACCATTATTTACCGAGGCACCAAACAAGCAAGATGCTTATTTTAAATCCCTGATCCCATTTCTAAATGCACTGCAAAAAATAAGCCAGATATGAGCAACTGAATTTTCTCCGAAAATACGACTCTAGTCATCCAAAAAATACCTTCTCAAGAAACCCCAACGTTTTTTTACAATATATTCTCCTATCACTATAGGAGTGTAAAACGTCAGTGAATAGCACACAGGGAGTTAAATTTTGTGTTTGGTGGAGTCAATGGCAAAATATTTATGATGATTCAGGCATAACCAGGAACTCTGAAGTTCCTGTAGGGTCATCTAGTGCTTCGCTCCTGAGATCTCAGAATTATCTAACTAGAAACAGCCTTGCACAAAAAAAAAAATTAATCTTACAGAATAGTTTATATGTGATTTTTGTTTATTCACTTACTGAACCTTAAAAAAAAATAGAACTTAATTTTTTTATTCCTGTGCTTTTAGAAGTGTCCTGGTTTAGGAAGGGTATTTCCCAGTTTAGAGCTTCTCCTACTCCCTCTCCAGTTAGAAACACATAAGGCAAAGATCACAGGTGGAGATAAGATCGATTTTACTGGAAACAGCAAAGAGAAAAGAAAGGCAACACTAAGAGCAACAACACTGATAACAAAATGTACAAAAATGGGGCGATTTCCATGTGAAATATTCCCCAAGCCAGGGACAATGAAAAACAAGGGGGTCAGACCTTCTGACATATATTATTAAAACCAAAAGCTTAATAATAGGAAAAGCTTTTTTTTTTTTTTTTTTTTTTTTTTTTTTTTTTTTTTTTTTTTGCATTTAGAGAGACAGTTTTGTATAAACAAGCAATAGAGCTCTGGATGTTGATTATTCAAGAAGCTACTCCTTGGCCAGTTTTGTGCCAGGGAAAATTCTATTTAATCCAATAACAATTTAAAAGCTTTGATTGCATCATGATATAAAGGAAAGTTGTGCTACAGATAAGGAACTCCTTGGAGCTGTTCCATTATCCTTTAGATTCAAATGGGCAGATCAGTATAATTTAGCAAAACAAACTGAAATCAACACTCCCTGCTGCTTTTGCATGAAACACCTGGGCACATGGCAGTTAAAAAAAAGAAAAAATAGCTTAAGGAATATGCACTGAACTCAGGGACATCTCAATGCTTAACAGAAATTCCCCTTTGTTACCTATAAACATTTGGGATTGTTACCCCATTCAGAAGACTAAAATCAATTAAGGAGCTGTATTATTCAATTTTTTGAATGTCTAGATTTTATTAACTCTTAAAAAAAATTTAAAAAATCCATTTAGACAATGTCATTTCCAGGTGTTGCCTTCCCAGTCAGACTTGGGGGGGAACTGGAATTGTCATCAGAGATGGCCCCAGTATCTTCCCATCTTTCCTTTCCATTTCACTCTGAGGATTACATAAGAAAGCTCATGTGATATTAACTCAACCAGCACATTCCTCTGTCTGTACAAAGCAGCACACCTTCCACCAGACTGCTTTTCTCCCATCACATGCACAACTGCAGAGAAAACACAGAGCACTTCCAGAAGAAGAAATTGCATACAGTCATCTCTCCAAAAATCACACGTGCTCCCTTTGTCAGCGACTCCTAAATTAATTCTTTAAGTGTGACCTTGTTGTTCGTATTTTCTAAATGTTTTTGGAGTTTGAAATCACTATACACAAGTACTAATATATGTCTTGGAAAACATATGAAAGCATTTTCAAGTTACTAGTGTGTTTATTAGCAAATATCACGTTATTTACTTGATGCAAAGAACTCTGAAATACAAAACTCTCTCTTATTTTCACGACTTGAAAAAAAAAAAAAAAAAGTCAAACTAACCAAGAATTAGTTCTGGAAAGGTATCTTTAAAGCATCACTTTAAAATTTAATATCTGATCACATCTGTCAGAACTTAAATACTGAACCCTAAACACCTCTGAAATTCATCTCTGTATGGGCAATTTGCACATCAGAGCCTGCATCCTCCTGTGCTGCTCAAACCAAAACCAGGGAAAGCTGAACAAATGGGAAATGACACAGGAGAGAGCCCTGTGAGACACAAAGAGCCAGAAGTTTGGTGTCTAGGAGCCAAAGAAACAGGAGTGACTAAGACTCTAAAAGGTTTTAGTGTTCAAAGTGAAGAATCACTCTGAAATTGAGTTATGACAGTTCTGATGGGCTCTTTAGGTGGCAGAGTCCTTTTGTCAATCAAATGTATCCTGTCATCCTTCAGTAGGATTTATTAATTGATCCAAAAGGAGCTAATAGAGGAAATCAGTGAAAAAGCAGCATATTGGAGATTGTGCCAGAAATGGATCCATCACCCACACCAGGGTTTCTCTGGTTTTTGACCCCTGCAGTCCCACCCAGCCCAGCACATCCATATCTCTGGAGACACCAAAAGACCTTGAGACCAGATGGTACCACTGCACCAAAACAAGGACACCCTCTTGGGGATGTGAAAATAGCTCTAGGAAATAACCTCCAATAGATGGAGAAACTGAAATACCGGTAAATTAAACGACTTTAGGGCATAAGAGCAAAATAGTAAAATAATTTTAAAAATAAAATAAAATTTAGACTTTAGGAAGTGCAAGCAAAACTTGGGAGGGATACCCCAAACCAGAAAATTCTGTGTAGGTTAAAAGATGCTAGAAGAAAGCAGATGTAGCACACATCTGTGATATCTGCAATCACCAACATTCTGAAATAAAAACCAACCCAGTGAAATGAAACATGTAACCTAGTGAATCACATGAAACATAGAGAACCAAATCAAGAAGAAATTACAAAAAACTAAATTACCTAAGTAATTCAGTACTGCTACAACATGAGTATAAAAGTGGTGTTACAATTATTGTTACATGCAGTAAAAAACCCAATTAACAGTCCTCCAGATCTTTTTCCTTCTTCAGTTCACAGCTGTCTTCTTTCTCCCTCTGCCTGTGAAACATTGTGGGGGGGGGAGTTCAGATGCAAGGACCAGAGGAGAGTAAAGGAATGACAGAAACCTTAGAGCTTGAAGGCAAATATTTCTGTTTAGAACATAGAGGGACTTCACCTTGCCCCAGCTCTCGTAAAAGAAAGAAATGCTAGAATTAACAGAAAAAGTCTCATCACTAATGGTAGTTGGCAAGTGTCCTCATTGAGCAGCAACACTTGGTCAATCACAGGTCTGTAATAATCTGTATTTGCACATCTTATCTATACATTTTATAGTAAACAATAGCAAAGGGAAAACAGTAACAGTGCTGACAGGTTGGGCAGCCTGGGCCTGATCTGTGTTCTAAGGTTTACAGTTTTTCTGGATCATTTACAGGATTAAAGTTGTACAGGAACGACCCTCTCAGGTTGGGTTTCCCACCTGAGATTCAGGTTGTTAAAAGTCCTTGACCCTCTAGAAGCCCCGAGTCGCGTCACAAGAAAGAAGCAGAGTCCTCAAGGCCTTGTTCTCAGGCGTCTCCTGTTGTTGATTGTTTGATATCTCAGAATTGTCTCCGCTCCCAGCCGAGGTTGGGACAGCGGCGAGGACACGAAGGGACTGCCCCCGATGGGCCTGGCTTTGCTTTTATACAGATCCCTGTGTCTGGTATTGACCATTCCATACCAGTGCCCAGGGCCTGCACTAGAAGGGGCATTTCACTTTGACCCAATCCACTCAAACTATCTTGTGTCATCACCACCTCAGGAGATGGAGGACGAGGAAGAAGGAGAAGAACTCAAGGCACCACCCAAATTCCTCCATTTTGTCCCCCCCTTATCTCTATTCTAAGAACCCTAAAACTACTGAATTTTTCATCTTGTGTTGTGTTAAGCTACTATTTTCACTTCCTGGTGATTTGCAATTCCTCTCTTCGTGTCGGAAGTTTCTCCCATGGACTAAAATCAAACGCAGTGTTTTCCTGGGCTGTGCCAAGGTCTCCAACCCCCCCTGGAGCAGCTCCACACCTCCTGTCCAGGGCTCAAACTCCCTTTCCTGGGTCCCAGCTCATCCAAGGGGATGCCCTGGACTCCGGCACCACCCAGCACTGTGTTTTCACCATTTAATAAATCACTTCTTATAATCACCGTCAAGGTACTGTAGGCTTAGATGGAGATACCTAATGGAATAAAAGAATTCTTCTTGTTATATGAGGAAACACTTAACGTTTTAATGTAAAAATACTAATTATCAAGAAGATCTGAGTAGGTTGTTTGACTGGCAGTGATGCTCTTTCTCCAAGGAATTGAAATAGGTCAAACAATACATTGACTAGAAACAAGGGAAATAAGAAAGTCGTTTTAACTCTAAGCTTCTGCATATTTCCAAGGCATGCAATCTAAATTTTATTCATGACTTCATTTATAATTCTGATATCCTTGTTGTGCAGACATGCAAAGTCAGGCTATGAAACATTCACATTACTCTCCACATTTCCTTTCAACAAAGAAAACCATATATTCTAAATTATGCTTTATTTTTGAAATCTCATTTTCTCACTTTATTTCTTTTAATTCAGTCTTCCAGAACAGAAAGGGGATGGGCATGAGAAAATAAAATGTCTTTGCAACAGTTTCCTCATTCTGCACTGCTCTGCCCTTGTGTATGGATAACCTCACAGGGCTTCTCTTATTCTCTTTCTCAGGTAAGGAGAACAATTTTCCACCTGTTTTTGATGTGGCACTGTCAGAAGTTCACACACACTGCAAATCCCCACAACAACAAACTGCTCAGCTTTATTGGCCAGCATTTTCCAGGGCCAGTAATTAGGTAAATCACATATAGCTTTTTAATTTACACACACACTGCTTCAGCACAGCCAAGAGTCAGTCAACTGTGGTAAGGAAGAGCCGGATAATGAGGTTCTCAGTGGGCTGCTACAGCTTCAGAAATCAGACTGGAGTCAACAAAACCCAAGCTGGGCTGAGTTTGACCACAGATGTCAAAGGTATGTCTAATATCTTAACATCTGTACAAATATTCTGCAATATTTTGGGGAATAATATAAACATGATTTTTTCTATTTTGTGAATCCTTGGCCTTTGACTCAGATTTGAACCACATTTAGTTGCCTCCCCCTCTGATCTTCAATTTAATATAACATTACAAGTTCAACATCCATGATAAAAATCAAAGTCATCGCCTGCTAAGTGAAACACATTTTTCTGCTCTATTCCCTGCAACTCAGACTATTATTGTTGCTACAAAAGTTTAGAAACTGAAACTTGTTGGCTAGCTGCTTATCACTACAGAATACACAGCCTTAGTGCAATAAACCAGCGTACATATTCTTGTTAATGGTAAAGCAAGGAGCAAAGGGAAGAGAAGACAGAGTTTGGGACTACACAGAAGATGCTTTCATGAAGACAGAGTATAATGCACTCTGAAATTTCTCTTGGGACCATTGCTACTATAAACAATATTCTGCTGGGGCTCCTGTTTTTCACCTCAGTCTCCACAAGCCACAAGACTGTAAAGTTGCATTTGGAGACACATAAATGCTCCTACATCCAATGTGCTCTACAGTTCTAATTTTATAACTTGTCACAGTACTCGCCCTGAGCAAAGTAACATAGGCTTTTATATGTTATCAACTAAGTGCTTGGTTATGGAGTTTCAGGAGATGCAATTATTAGTTAAAATCTGCATTTCCCATTTTAGTGTGTTTAATTCGTTAATTTTAGAGTTAAATTAAAAGTTAAGATGTATTTTTTTCCTATGGTGGAGGTGGTTTAGAGCATGGCTCACTGGCAGGTAAGAGAAACATGCACACAGCTCTTTTACATAATGCCACCAAGAAGATTATGAAAGATCAGAAACTTCATTAACACCAAAGCTAGCCACCAAAAGGAAGTCAAACCTATTTGCCTTCCACATTTAATAATCTCTACAACAGTTATATCCTTCCACAACCATCAAGAGAGTACATATAATTCAGTCTTTTAACAGTACAGCAAGTTAGTAAACGAGTAAGTTATTGTTCTTCTTCTCTACGTCTTGAGTTTTTCCAACTCCTGAGACCTGAGCACCAGAAGCACACAAAGCACTCAAAACCTTAGGAACTGCATTTACTCAATGACTTATAAAAAAATCTAACACCTCACCATTTTCTCCTTTTCTAATAATTCCCTCCCTGTTGCACACATGGAGCCTACAGCATTGCATACACACATCAAGGCAAAATCTGCACTGACTGTGGCTGAGTTCTGGTCACCAACAGCCACAGAGCTTATCTGTCACTGCCAGGCACCTGTGGGCTGATGCTGAGGTGCATCTCACCAGCAATTCCAGCTGCCAGAGCTTTTTGGGGTTATTGGGTACTTCTGGACCCAAAAACCCCAACTTCTCAGTCATTCCTGAGTGAAGCATTACAACAGGCAGGCAGAGTGCTGTGCAGTAAACACACTCTGCTTCTTTCAGCAGAATCTGGTTGTTTTGGTGTGAGTTACGTTTTTTTTTGGTTTTACATAACTGAATCAGCCTGTACAGAGCACCCTCCCAACAAAATAGTTGTGAAAGCTCCGATTATAAACATTCCAGTAATTACTTAACTCCATTGAAAATCGTGAAGGAAAAAAAATGTGTCCCTGAGAACTAAGACTAACTAGAATTTTCAACTTCTCAAAAACACTCAGGTAATTTTCTATTCATTAATGACTAGGCAGACTTTGTAGGTCTTATGCTCAGTCTTCCCACCTTTAAACTTTCTTTGGGAAAACTATCACATATTCTTTTAAATTAGAGCTTACAAAACCCCAAACCAACCGAGGCAATGCAGAAAAACCTACCAATCCTCTAATTTTATTTACCTGAAACATTCACGTTACTCTCCACATTTCCTTTCACAAAGATTGAGGGACAAATAAATTCAATGGTCAGTTTTTCCCTCCAATGCTGCACGAACTCACAAAACACGAGGTTCTGCAGGGTGGGCTTCTAGCAGTGTAAATTCAGTGCTACACAAACCTCAATCTTCCTTCACACTTCAAGTTACAACAAAAAACAGCACGACAGAACAAAGGCACCACTACTTGAATGTCAAAAAGGACAAAGGCGATGTTAAAATAGCATCAACAAATTTGCACTGTAGCGACATTTCGTGATATTCGCAATTTTCCCCAGTTCCGCGTTAGGAGAGGAGAAGAATGAAACAACTGTAGCAGCTTTTCTTCTTGCTCTGAGAAGCATTCAAATGCATTCTCACTCCTCAGTCCTCTCCACTCCACAATTAATTGACTTAGATAACACACAGACTAAGCACCATTGTAGCGTTCATCTTGCAAACAAAACTAGCCTTGAAATAGAAAACAGAAGTATTCCTCAGCTTTCCGACACTCCTGAATCAAATCCATGTTAAACTAGGTTTTCCACCAGTGTTAGCTAGCAGAGAACATGACACTTCACACACTGAAGTTGCATCCTTGTTTCGTTACTCAAATTAAGCCAGTACATAATTGAAACTGAAATATCTCCTACCTTTACCCATGAGAAAATTTGGGCAATATCACAAGCACTTTGTGTCTCACTGTACCGGCTTGATGGTGGCAAAGCAGCCAAGCTTTGCACTGCTAAACAAAACAGCTTGAGGTTCAACAAATCAGCAGTGTTGGCATCTGATATAGCTCAAGGAAGGGGGAGGAGAGTCACTGCGAGATGTCACTGACAACTTCATTTCCACTTCTGTGCAAATTAAATGTAGGCTGGGGCACAGAAATGGAACATAATTAGACATAAAAAATAGGACTGCAGGCTGTGGTTGACTGAAGATACTAGTACAGGAAAGGAAAAAGCCAATTAAACCAGTAGTTTACCTCACAAACTGCAGCATTAATAACCCTAATAGAACTACAGGACAACAATCACAAAAGTCCAATTCTGGAAGTGCAACACTGAGCACCTCCAACTGCAGCCTAATTCCACTGTAAAATCCTTCTACAGGAAAATGCATCACATACACTGCTCTAGTGCCACCACACTGGAGAAAAACATATATACAAGCAACAGATGTGATCACTGAAACATGAGAATGCAATATGAGCAATTAACAATTAGTTGGGAAAAGATAACAGGAAGACTACATTATCCTCTTTCAAATGGCTTCTAATTTTTAAAGCTGATATATACAACAACTGAATAACTGTTCCAACTTAGACCACTGATGCATCTTTCAACCTGCTAACCAGAATAATAAGCCCAGTATTTCACAATCATCATTGTGTTAGGCCATTTTTAATGACATTTTATAACTAGCAGGAGATTTATTGTCTACTCAGAAGCTGCCCACTAGGCAGCAAACTTATCACTACTGCAGCTGCCTCTGAATTTGTCATGTTACAAAGCTGACTCAGACAGCGATTTCGTGCCAGAAGATCTTTGGCAGCAGCAGCAAAAATCCTAGTAATATCCTCTGGAAAGCACAACTGCTACTCTTGGAAGGATGGAAAAGACCAAGAAAAAAAAAAATCAGCTGATAAATCAGATAAGCTAGTTTCAAAATGCTTCAGTAATCACAGTCAGAAGTTCACAGGAGAGGAACCCTATCACTAATCAATTCTTCTAACAGCATCGCATTTCAGGTTTGTGGAAAGAAGTCCAGGCAGAAATGCTCTTTACAGTGTTTTTCTCCCTCCTCTTCCACTGAATGGTTAATATCGACTTGGTTTCTCCAGTCATGTTGCTTTTTAAATTACTCTCATGTAATGTTGCCCAGATCAGACCAGTAAGTACATACATAGTTAAATATGTGAGGCTTTAAATAATGGGTAAAGTGGATTCAAACAATGGTTCTTGACACAAATAGCTCACCCAGTTTATCCAGGTTCAAATTCAGTGCTTAACTGGGACAATATTAAACCAAGGTTACCGACACCTCTTCTTAAAAAAGAGTTTCCCCTACATCTCTAACCAAACATCTAAGCCTGGTTTGGAAGTACTCATGCAGATTGAAACTACAAGGCAGTTCATTTTGAATCTCAGATTTTTTTTTTTTTTTCTTTAAAAGAGTTATTTTTACATTGCTTCAGCTTTCAATTTGTTTTTGCCAACAGTAAATTTAGACTGGCTGCTCTAAAAAGCAGTGGAAAAATGTGTGATGGTTTGGACCTAATTAAAACCTGAGCAAAAGCATGAAAAACCTGGGGACAGCACACAACCAGAAGTTCTCTACCACCCAGAGAAAGTGGAAATCTTTGGCTTCAGTCATGGTTAGGCCGAATTAGCCATTTTTCGAACAGGAAAAAGCTTCATAAATGAAAAGGTTATTTAAACAGATCCTATGCCAGCCCCCTTGAATAGGCACTGGCGCATAGAAGAAAGACACACACCCACATCTAGGAGAAGGAGAGAGTCAGAATTTCTTTCCCTGAAGCTGATCTCATTTTTGCTGCAACAGCCTCTATGGGGCACTGGAGGTTGGAGTGAGCTAGAACAAGCTAGAACAATTTTCAGACTATCTAGTTTGCATAAGCAATAAGGTTGGCATCTGGTGGCTCTAAAAATAAACATAATTCAAAAAAAAACCCAACAAAAAACCCAGTCCTGGGATGGTAGAATTAATGCTTCACATCCCTTTTGGCAGCTTCTATCTCTCCATTTGCCAGCTACTCTATTTTCTCCAGTTGAGTATGCTTCATGGTTATTCAGAAGATTTATGTATTTTCTTATGCTACTGCCTTAGTAATGTCAAACATGCAAGATGATACTTTCTGCTAGCTAATTCTCTTCCCACTAGATGACAAGGACTTCAAAGACAGAAGGAACATCTTGAGCCTTTATTATCCAACTTCCCACTTGTGCACACGCTGCACGCAGAGCTGGTTTGAGGTGGCAACTTGATAGCAAAGCAAAACAAAGAGCACATCAGTTCTGTGCATCTTGTCTGTGGAGATGAGCTGCTGGAGAGCTCAGCATCAAACAAAGGCAGCAGCACACCCTGCCACACACTTAATCACGAGGCTGGCAGGCTTATCTCCGAGCACACACGAAACGTGGGTATTGCTGAAAATCTCGGCGTGTTCTCCTGGTATATCAAAGCTCAAATCGGAAGGAAGTGGCTTTTGAGTACTGAGATCTATAGCACACCTGAACTGACTATTGGAAATGAAAAACATACAGAGCCAACAAAAGCCAGTGTGGAAGCAAATCAGGACTTTCAGTCATCCACAATGGCTGGGTAAAGTCTCAGACAACCCCACAGATCTGTTCCATACACCGTGGCCACTTGGATCAATATCTGAATTGTGCTTCATATTTGGGATGCTCCAAGAAATAAATTCACGTCCCCAGCTCCATGTGTTGTATCCATAATTCTCGTAACACGACCAATTGGCGCTGCTAATGGCTGTTTCAGAAAATAAATAGATCACTGATGCTGCAATTTTCCAGGCCAACACAACTGCAAACGCATCGTGGCTCTAAAATCCTCACTTCACACGCTCAGAGACTGCAGTGCCCCTCCACGTACAGCAGGGCACTGTGACCACTTCTGGTGATTTTCCCAGGCTCTCATTTCATCACCAAACAGATGTGAGACTTCTGAGGAGAGTGAACAACCAGGCAAACAGCTGAGAGCTTGTACATTTATAAAACCCTAGCTGAAATTCAGCCTTCCAACAGCTGCAGCCATGCTCATGACATTTTGAGAAAACTGAACTTCACTCCTGCGAAGATTTTTGCTTTTCTATGCAAGATTTGCTGCCCTATTTTAGGATTCAGGAAGGATTCAACACTTCACATCTCTCTCTCTCTCTCTCAGGGTAAAGCTTAATTTTTAATGAATTGTAATTAAGAACTGAAGCCCCACCCTCTGTCCACCCCCGCAGAGCTTAAAACTCCAGCAACCATCTCTTCTATTCCCTTCCCTCCCACTTCAGCACTGGAGGCAGAATGAACACAGAGTGGGACCCTCCCATCTCTTCACAGAATTAGACAGATGAATACACTGGGAGCACATCAGGAAGCAATTCAGAGTATGGCTTTATTTCAAAAGCTGTGTACTTTGAACATTCCTTGAAATGCCAGAAGAAATCTGAGCATCTGTAATTTTTTGGGGACATATTTTACATAGGGAGAACTTTCAAGGGCTGAGGGTTTAGTGTTCTGAGCTATCCTAAAAATCAGTACAGCAAAAACCAGGACAGAATCTGCCCTAAAACCAGGAACAGTTAGAAGCCTCACTTTGTAGATGTTAATATTCTCCATATTGCTGTGAGCTATATTTGATATTATTAGTCTAGCATCAGAGTTATGCAGAGCACTTCACAAAATGCAGGAAATGGAGATTTACTCCTAGGAAATTTGTCTCACGAGTTTTAAGAAAAAAAAACCACACCATGTAAAGGGTCACAAACTACAGAACTACTAAGGTAACCTTCCTCTCTGGTGGTTATTCAAGTTTCCTTACAGATGGCTTTTGGTAAAGGCTTAATGGCTGAAGAATTAGACATGCAGTCACTGAAAATATCTAGGTTTTTATCACAATGTTCCTAATTAGGACTGAGAAAAATAACAACACCAAATACAAACACCAAAACAAACAACAACTTCCCCCCACGCCCCTTTATTTTTTTCCTGCAGACCCACAAAAGGACTTACAAACTTCTCCCCCCTCCTCAGCTTTTAATTCCACTCTTTCCACACTGCTTTGATCTGGCCTTGTTGACAGACATGCACTTCCCAATGCCTAATTTTGCAGATACACCTCATTGCTTTACCTTCATTACTGAGTGTCCTCCTCACATAATTCTGGCATACAGCAGTCTGGACATACACAAACACTGTTTAGTTTCACCAGGACAGAGGACAAGCTAATAACACACATGGGTAGTTGGCAGCAGTGGAAAAATGTAGACTGGGGAGTGCTCCTGTCTGTGTCTGCTCATGGAATTAGGAAGGTGCCACCAGGGATAACTTTTGTGTGCAGGATTTGGACTTGATAAAATGATGTCATTAATTTGATAATCTCATCATTCACCTGATTTTTAATCAAAATGCAATCCTGTACATGTATGCACTCATCTGGCTACATAGATGCACTCTGAATTGTTTATAAATGTATCAGTAGTTTGGTGTAAGATTTATGGGGTGGATTGCTGGCAAACCAATCAGCATCTCATTTCAGTTTTATCTAGGGAGAGGCTACAACATGAAAAAGACTACGAAATTATTCTGTGCTTCAGCAAGTATCTTGAAACTCTAATATACAGCAGCTCCCTCCCCCTGGAGCTTTGGGAACCTCTGGTGACATTGGTATTTCAACAACTACGAGTTCACTTTGACAGAGGTACTAGAAGGAACAGTAGAGCTACTTCGTTATTTTCAAACCCAGCAATAAACATGGGATGTTAAAGGCTTCAGCACATTAGTTACTGATCTCAAATCTTTTTAATGATGTGAAAAAAATTAAGATCCACTGTTTGTATAGAATATTCTCTGTGTTTATTTACTATGATCTAAAGTATCATATTCAAGCAAAGCTTATAAAATGCTGTTGGATAGCAGTTAAGATTCTCAACTTGTTCCAGTTTAAGCAGAGGATGCAAACTTCCCCTAGGTCAGCACTGCAGAAAGTTTTATTCCACTAGATGCAAGTTTCATTAGATATTCAGTGGGGAAAAAGCATCTTAAATAAATCTCTGTATCACGACAGCTCTTTGGCCTTATTGACTGATACACTACAGGACTATGAAAGGAATGGAAAACATAAAGAGAAAAATCCCTCTATTCAGCTCAAGTCCATTTAAAAAAGTATGAATATAAATAACATTGTTTTTCTGCCTTCTCCATCTTCACTTTGCCCCAGTTCTATGGAAAGCCTTCAAAATTGTAAAAACAGAATATGACCTTTGAACACATCTTTTACAGAGCCTTCTATCTCCCCAAACTCAAAACTAAACTTCTGCCATCCCAAAGGCAAAGAAAGAACCCCACAAAGCAGGGGTGGGGGAGAAGAAAGTGCAGCCTATTTTTGAAGGGCAGTTCTCCCAAAGCACCCTCTTTGCTCAAACAACAGGATCACTTTTGAACAGGCACAGCACTGACAGCAGCTTCTGGCAACCCCCAGCACCAGTAATATGAAATCACAACAAAAGGAGTTGTCTGGGGCTTTTTTTTCCCCTTTCTTCAAGAAAGTACACAGACACAAATCTTGTCCTGAAAAAAATAATAACCTAGAACAAAATAAAGAGGAGAAAAAGGATCATTATTAACCTTTAACAGAGATACAAGCAAATCACAGAGAAACAAAGTGATGGACTGGATGGGACACACAGTTTACAGCAGAACCAGGAAATAAACCTGAGTATCTGTATATATAAATATATACAGATATAAGTGTATAAATAAACTGTATCAAACTTAACTTTCATTTTGACCAAAGTTCTCACAAATGAGGATGAGCACCCAAAACACCAGACTTAGATGTAGTTAGCAGCTTATAAACTGCAAATGTAATGAATCAGCTTTTTCTCACTTAAATCACAAAGCCACAGAATCCAACTTGGAAAGGGCCTTGGGAGGATAACTAGTCCAGCATCCTTCCCAAAGCTGGGTCAAACACTGAATTTAGATTAAGTTGCTCAAGGCTTTGTGTTGAGAAGCCTAGAAAACCTCCAAGGACCTGTGTCTTCAATATGAAATTTAAATGAAATATGTCAAGAAGAAAATATCCTGAAGAGATATTCTATCACTCACCTTTTGGAGAAAGCAAGCACGATAATTCTGATCATAAATAATGCTATTTCATATTATCTCTTAAAAATTCTTGACCTGGCTTAGGTGTGCAGCAAGTGAGGGCAAGCAGAGGCCAAAAAAGGCAACGCAGAATTTCAAATTATAAATCTAACCTGTCTTCAGGTCTGACTTTTTTTAAAGTTTGAATTTATTGTAATGACAGACTGTGTTAAAAATACAAAACAATACAAGACCTGCATCCATAATATCTTCCTTCACTTCTATTAAAAAAAGTATTTTAAGAAACTTCTTTTCCAAGAAGTACAGTCTTGAAATAACTCTTAATTTAAATCTTAAAACAAATGACACATTTGTTTCTGACAACACTCTCCAGCAATCATTGTCATTTATGACTTTTAAAGAGCACATGATGTTGCCTGTGTAAACATCATTTTTTTTCCTCTGATTGGTTTCAATAAAGTAATTTTTTTCCAGGCAGAACATTTGAATTACCATATATTGAAAAGCAGAATGTCTTATACACATCTGGTTTGGATTTGTGAAGTGCCTTGTTGTTCATACATTTTCAGCTGCGTGGAGTAAAATTGTGTTGATGAAGCAGTAAATATTTTTTTTATTGAACACAATGAAAGATGAATTCCGAGAACAGTCCACTGTTAATTACCACAGGTACTCTGCCAAATATTTACTTGAAAAATAGTCAACAAACCAAGCTAACAAAGCAGAACAGAGACTTGCACAGTGACCCATGGGGTTCAAGCACAGAACCCAGAATCCTGCTGCACATCAGACTGACTTTTTATCACCATCTGCAACAGGAACATCACCTTGCATTTCCTGGCTTCTGTCAGTCAAGCCTTTAGGCACCTGAAATTAAATCCACCCCTGATTTCCTCTGGACATACACTGGAAGCTGTGGCCTCTGTTGAGGCCCCAATTTACAGAGTTGCAAAATAGCTCTGCCAAATCCCTGGGTATGAAACGCTTTGTAATTCAGTTAGAAGCAAAGCAAAGCAACCAATGCAGCCACTTGCCCACAAACCTCACTCTCTAGCTCAGGAAAAAAGTGATAAATTTAATCAGAAGATATGCAACGAGGTTATATGATAATAAATAGATGGGTAAAAAGAAAACTCAAAAAACAAAACAAAACAAAAAAAAATCTCAGATTATCAAATGCTTTTCAGCAAACCAAAAAAAGAACATTTTCTTGCTTCTCCTTTGAACCAGCTGGCTTGCTATGTTCTCCAGACAATGCAGAAGCCCTGGTTTCCTTTTTTGTATCTCTCAGTTATCTATCTTCACATTCTGCATCTCAGAGAGATCAGAATCTCTCCCAGAAATTCTGTCCTCACTGTTGAGCTTTTGAAGACTGTTCATCAGTCTAGTCTTGATTTCCCCTGCTGATTCATCAGTATGTGCTTACCCCAAGGTGTCTAGAAATGACACTTTGTTACATAGGACAATTAACTTTATTCAGTCTGGCAAAGTTTACAGTTCAATCTTTAATAAAGCATCACACCTATTGATGGGTGACCTGCATCAACAAGACTGCTTTTTTTTTATTTCACATACCTAAAAATTGGACTTCAGCAGGAGCAGGCAGGTGTTTCTGCATCCTCTGCTGGCATGGATTACAGAGGTTTTGTCAGCCTTTCCAAATTTCACAGCACAAGCCCCTCGAGTGTCCCCTCAAAAATTAAGGGCATAATACTTGGAGAATTCCCCACTGTCTGAAAAACATTCCCATGGAAAGCTGCTGAACTGCAGCTCTGGAACAGAGGGTATTATTTAGGAACTTGGGTCTGCACATGTTCGTTTAAATGTTCTCATTTTAAAAATAAAACCACATGACATTCTATTCCAATGCATCTGGAGAGTCAGTGATTCATCTAATCAGTTTGCTCTTGTGAAGTCTGATTTACTGAGTCCCTCCAAGCACCTCTTAAATTGTTTTACTGAATTATTTCATGGCAGTTACATGAGGACAAGTTGATTTTTTTTTTTTTTTCTTTTCAAAGGTAGAGCTCCTGAAATTGTCATTTGTGTTAGGCCATGACCTAACTTTCATTGATCCACCACCAACATTGAAGTCTTAACCCTGAAAGGTCTCTGGATTTGGGGAGCAGCGTGTTAATATTGGCTTTCTGGGAAAGGGATGAAGAAAAATCTATATCACTAAAAATAGCTAGCTAGTTCCTGACCCAGCATTCTGCCTTTGCATGACCAATGTTCAGGGAAGATTTTTGAACAACAAAAATATCATTAAATTATATTATATTCATATTTAGATTGCATTTGCTGCTTTGATACTGTCATATCTTCATCAGCTTGCTGCCTGTGGATTTAGGCATTCAAGGTTTGCAGGTCTGCAGCATCTCCACCCAGACCATTCACAGGCTTGAAGACTCAGGGGAAGACTGGAACAGATTAAACTGTTCCAGGGCTGGGTCCAGCCTCCAGATGACTCCTCTGCCTGCTCCCACTGCAGTGAGTGCTAAACTAATTAGTACATGATCTGCTGGCAACTTCTACTCTCAGAAGCACCAAGCTCTGGTCAGCAAAGTGTGAAACTGTTCTCAGCTCTCAAACTGTACTCAGTTCTCAAGTTATTGCAGCCCATGATGAGCTGCTGTGGTTAAGAGCAAGCTGTAAATGCAAACTAGTTGAATTGATTCCTGTTCTCATCTGCAGTGAGAAGATGTCAGGACTGATTTCAATCAGCATTTTTAGGTGCAGGTTGTTTACATGACATACCTGCAATTTCTAATGATGACCCGGTATTTTAGCATACAGCCCTTTTTCCCTTCTCATCAAGAGTTTTAATGTAAGGAAGATTAAAAAGAGCAGGAACTGTGCGAGGTTTGTGATTTATTTTGCAGAGCAAATCACGGTGAGAAGTGCAGCTATTTCATGTAACACCCAGCCACTGAATTAGTGGAGTTAAGATCCCACATTTCAGCCTGATATCCATTCATGAATTATGTTCTTTATGTTTGGTTAGAAACAACGAGAGAAAAAAATCCACAACACTGAGGGAAAAAAAAATTAAAATAAAAAATTGGCTATGGAAATACACTTCAAAGCCCAGCCTGTCCCAGTTTTCAAGGATGTATATTCTGCAAAGCTGCTCTCATGATGCAAAAGAGTTGTTTGCCTAAATTGTAAATCAATGTCAAGGCATGTGAATGACTTGACACAATACATTTTATTCTAACTAGGCTTTAAATAGCAAGTAAATAGTAGGGCCTGCCCTTATTTTAATTGAACAATTACATAATGGAGATCTTTCAACTTCACATCCCTCAACAACTATGGTTTATTCTAGTAATAACAGGAATTTCAATGCAAAATATTTTCAAAACTCACTTTTCCAGAAACTAAAATACCCCTCACGAAATAAAAGCAATAAACTGATACCAAGCAACATTCAATGAAAAGTCAGATAATTCTATCAGTCCATAATAGAAGTGCAGGTCTGCAGGCAAGTGATACTCAGTTCAAACTTGCTGGTTTAGCATAGTATCCTAAAAAAATGATATATGTCAAAATCACTGGTTTATCTTGTCTGGATTTCTTGCAAAGTTGATATTTTAGAACAATTTTTTGTACTTGGTTTCATATTTGAGCAATTCAGATAAACTATCAGTCTTCCTTATGAAAGGAACACCTAAAAACATTATGCAAAAACAACCTACCCCGTGAGCACTGGGCAGCACCCCAGAGAATGTTTTTTGAAATCTACAAGTTGACGTTTATATCAACAGTTGACAATAATGTCAACAGTTTCCAAGTCAGTCAATATACAAAGGTAGGTTTTGGAAAGCACTAAGGATACCTAAATTTTATTTCCACTACTCAAAAGAGTTTTGTTTTTCTCTTTTCCTTTTGAAAAAGTCTAGACCAAGTCTTTGTTACTAGTTAAGTGAATTTAGAAGCCAATTTCTCTCACTATACATGACTGAAATTTCTAATTTTTTAGGATCCAAAATGCAGTCAAAAAAGAATTCTGGCGTATATTTTTAATGGTTAAGCACTTCATAATGATCCTTTCCTAGGAGCTGCATACATGACTGAAAACAAAGCAGAATTCTGTACCACCTACTCAGAAACAGCAAACATCCAAGTAGCTCCACACTGGAGGGAAGGTTTCCCAAAACATCCAAAATGTCCCTCTAGGAACATAGAACAGGCACTGTAAAAATTCTATATCTCTTAAAATATATATATAAGATGCACATGACTTAATTCTCATTCTGAACCCTCATCTCAAGGCTTCTTCACATGAATAAGATTCAAATAAATGTATAAACCCATAAATAAATTCAGCAGAAATGGTAACTAAGATATTGCATTAGTCAAATAACTTCATTAGGATCTAAGATTCACTGTTCACATCCCTTAACTCAACTGAAGTTACATATAAATCAGCTAGGAAAGCATCATTAAGGAAAAGCTGGCCTCTCTTTTGTCTTAAAAAAGCTTTTTGTACAAAAAGCAAATTTATAAAAGAAGAGTCATGGCTTCCTGATGTGTACTATCAAAACAAACAAAAAAAAATAAACCAAGAAATTGCTGAAGATTGTACTGTTCACTCAAAAAAAAGTTTAGTGGCTGGACATATATTTGGTAATATTTTACTAGTTGCTTAGGAAGGAGACAAGATAGAGGGCTGGTTAAAGAAATTACAAACCTATTTTCAAAGGTACGATTAATTTCTTTCCCAAAGTTTTCCCACTTGTAAAATCAACTACTATTTTGATTTACTACTATTTATTACTTAGTTTTAAGCCAGTCTGTCCCCAGATTTTACTACTACACTGGGCCACTCAAAATACACTTGACCACCATAAAATTTACCTGTTTGCAAAACACTCATCTCTATGTTTCAGCCTCCTCCTCCTCCACAGGACCTTCACCTCTCCACTCAGCATCTCCCTTGACCAGAAGCCTCCACTCCCCACAATTTCACACCTGTGAGGTTGTGCAGCTCAGTGTCCCTTGTTTTCCCTCTCGATGCTCTCAAGGAGATAAACTTGCATGGTCTGAGAGCTGGTTAAAACAGATCATTTCTTGTCTTTTGTTACAAAAGCCTGGCCTCAGTGATCCACACACATCAACAGCACTACTCAGCTCTGCTTGTTTGGGAACACAGCCAAACAGCTGAAGAGGCAGAAAGAAAAACCCACAAAGCATCAGCCAGTGCAAAACACAGCGGCGATTTATTGCTCAGCAGCACAGGGCGTTCAAGCACCAGTGCCATTCCCCTGCACACAGGTCTTCTCTCAAGTACTGATGTACAGCTTTGCCTCTTTCTTTCAGGGGGATTTCTGAACCTTGCAGAAAAGCTCCCTGAGTTAGCAGAGCCATTGCCTCTCCAGCTCCTGTGCTCATTTCAGCACTCCTGGAGGAATGGACAAGGATGCCATAGCAGGAGCCTCATGACAAAGGTCACATCCAAATCCTCAATAGGTGATAAAAACATAATGATGATAGGGGTGAAAAAAAAAAAAAAAAAAGGTCAAATTAATTCCTTTGACTTAGCTTCTCCACATAACCTATGGGCAGGAAAGGAATCTGATGGTTTATAAAAGTAGTTAACCCTGAACATGCATGTAATCTGTGAAAATAAACCGACAGCTTTGTGGGCAAAGCAGAGCTGCAGCTAAGGCCATAAAAATGCAGTCATGACTTTGAATTTTGAGACAATATCATTAATGTTGGGAAGTCCAAACTGCTTAAACAGAGGCAGCTTTGAACATCAACAGGCTGTTCAGGAATTTGCTTGAGCACATCTCAAACTTTTAGTGAGCGAAAATCCACAATCTCCTTGACAACCTGTTCCAATGCTTAGTAACCTTCAGAGTAAAGATATTTTCCTTATATTCCATCAGAGCCTCCCTGTTACCATTTCTGACCAGCATATCTTGTTCTGCTGTGCACATCTGCCAGAGGTTAGTCCATCACACACAGAGAACTCATTTATCTTCACGGATTTTGGGCAGATTTCTGTTGGCCCATTCCTTCAGCCAGATGAGGTCCCAGTGAAGAACAGTCACTGAAATTACTCTTAATGGTAATTTCAAAGGACACAGATAGCAGGATAAATATGATAGAGAGAAGAATATATACAACTTCTCAATAGTCTGGGGTTTGGGGCAGCTTTGTTGGGATTTTTTTCACCTCTCCCAATAGTTTGCAGTAAGTTTTTTCCCCTTACCTCATCTATCTCTGGATAGAGCATCTAAAATAAGCCCTTATGTGTGTGGCACAGCTACCTTACAATAATACTGTTGCTAGTTAACTGAATCTAAAAAAAAAACAAAACCAAACCTGCTTTCAAAATTTAGGCTTGTTTAATTTACTTTCCAGAAAATAGACAATAAAAAATTAGAAACACTTTTAAATAGATCCATCTTGACAATTAATGGGATGCTCTATTTCAATTCTTTTCCAATCTATTCTCTTCAGCTGAAGTCTTTAATAATTATTTTTAGCAATTAGAAAATCCATTAGCAAATTATTTCTTCAAACTCCTAAACGAAATAAATTCAAGTCCAAATATGTTTTCAAATACTCCTCAAAATACTTCTTTCACATGGTAGTGAGTATAAATATTTGCCTATATTTTCACTTTTATGCTATATGTAGGACTACATGATATTACTTTTATATTATTTATGGAGCATACAAATAAAACTCCATGGAAGTGGGGGGAAAAAACCAAGGCTAGAGAAGAGCAGTGAGTAGTGTGTGAAGAAGAAGCTGCAGTCTGACCAGTCTTTTCAAAGAACTCCAGGTATTCTTTGAGCTGTTCTGTGTTTACCTAAAAAGAACTCATCCATTGTTTCTTCATAATTCTGGTCTCTTCCCATACCAGTCTATACACACAGAGATTTTTTTAAAAAAATTAATTTAAAATCAGCTTCGAGTCAATAGAAATTTTATACACAAAATTTTGTTCTCCTCTTCTTGGCATTACAAAATTAACAGATCAGATATAATTTTGTTCTCAACTACAACACTGTAGTTGCTTTTAATATATTCAGAAAATATTAAACTTCTAATGCAATGTTTCTCTCTATTTATCAGAACTTACTCCATTTAGTTTTTTCTGATGTAATTTCCTGTATTTATTTCTTCCAGTTTTATAATGCATAGGCCTATCTCCTCTGAACATTTAATAATAGCATAAATTCACATGCAGTAAGAAAATCCATTTTATATTACAAAAAAAAAAAACCGATATATGGACCACTTAAAGGAACAATGATTTATTACTCAGCAATGTAACTGGAGATGTTTCAGAGGGTATTTATTATCATGCATTTGCTGTGAGTGCTCTTGTGGCTCTGCAACAGCAGAGCCTGCACGATGCCAGTGGCTTGCTGAGTCCTGGTGAGAGGACTCACTGAGCTCCTTGGAATGGGTTTCCCTTTCTCCCTTCACACACATTGAACTTTCAGTAAAAGGAATGATATAATAAGAACAAAGCACTCTGGAGAACATCAGAGAAGGATCTCTGAGGCAGAGATGGCAGATAGCCACACTGCAACCAGAATGTCTTTAAGGGAAAATGAACAAAACCAGCCTTATAGTTAAAAAGGAAGAGATGCTCCTATCCTTCAGTAGCTGATCTTTAATTATTAGACACAGTCATTTACTGCTGGATGAGATTTACAGCCTAGTAATATGTTGTTACTTTTCTACTCATCTTTACTATAACTGGAGCTACAGTCCAAGAGAAGTCAATAAAGCAACCTTTTAAAATAGTGCAGTCCCTGCCATTTACACACACGAACACTTAGAACCTTTTCTTCAACAACAAGTGGGAAGCAGAGACAGCTGCCCCCACTGTCAACCAAGAAGATACTGAATTGCTCTTCTGAAATCACGACAGCAGCTAAAATATCTGTTGCTGAGCCTTCTGAAGTTATGCCACCTTCTTAAATAATCCCCCAAGACGTGGCTCGTCTTCCAGCAACCCCCAGCAATGAAAGTTGAAGCAGAACACAGGGCTCCACTCACCACTGATTGTTAAATTTCTACCAATGACTGTAAGCACTCAACATACAGATCCCAAATCACAGAACAAAGAAATAAAAGGAATCAGAACCACATATGGATACCTTTAAATTCCAAACACGTTGGGAAGAATTAATGGCTACTGTCTACCTGAATATCTCCATGGCTTTTGATACAGAGTCCCAAATCCCCATCCTAGAGAAACTGAGGTGTTATGGTCTGGACAAGTGGTCCTTGTGGTGGGTGGGGAGCTGATCAAACATGCCAGAGTGTGGTGGGAAATGTCTTCTCCTCAAAGTGAGGTGTCCAGGGACTGACATTCAGACCATCCATGATCCTCCTCTTCCAACTTCTTCCTGACATATTGGTGTTCGACGCAGAGCCTGAAGGTACCAAATTTAATTTTACTTCTTAAAATATCTACAAATACATCTTATATTGCTCCTCTCCTTTTCAAGGAAGACAAGCTCTGCCTTTGGTTCGCTTCAGATGCTGCCACTGGTTTGTAATCAATATAAATGACCACATTATTAATTCATTACAACTGCAGTTCTGGGACAGGCATCCACGTTTCGAGATGCTGCAAGTGCGTTATCAAGAGATCTAAAAAGTTTTTCTTCTCAAACTGCTCTGACTTTGATAAGGGAAGGACTGGTGAATGTACATTCCCTACACACACTTTTTAACTGACCTTTACTACATAACATTTGATGAGACCACCACGTGCCAACCCTTCTACACATCTCACATACACAAGATGCAAGGGGGTTAATTAACATTAAATATATGGTATTAAGCAACAGAATACATGTCAGAATCCATATAAATACTTAATCTGAAGAATTGCTTAGAAAGTACATTTCTGCAGTAGTAAATAATTAATCCTCTCTGATCAATACCGAAATGACAGTAATTAGAGAAAATAAGACAGCACTGAAACCATTAAGACACTTTTTTTGAAGCTGGGATGTTTTTGATGCAGTTTTGTTCTTTGTTTACTGTAAATTTAGTCCAACAGGGACAGAAAACCTCATATTTTGGAGTGTTAAACCAGTCCAATGTTTATCTTAAGCAACACTTCCAGAACTTGTGAAAATTGAAAAAAAAAATTGCATTAAACTTCCCACAATTTATGCAGCCCCTTACATCCTAAGGTAGTATTCTCCATTAATATAGATCATCATGATTTAAAACATTTGTGCTTTTGCCAGCGTGTCACAAAAATGCATATTTTTCTTTTTATTCCTTAGAACTGTACAGCAATCTGGGACCTCAGTTTTGCTGGGGCCTCAATGATTATAATTTCTACTTGCAACAAATCAGATGCACATAAGCCAACTATTCCAGCCTAAATCAAAGCAAAACCAAAAAACGTTACCATTGAAATGTCATTTATCAGCTATCAGACTGATGTGCAAAACTGAGTTAGGATTTGAAATACCAGTCTGTGCAAATAAAGAAATGTTCTGATCTCCTCACCATGGTTTTTCTGTAAATACCAATTTACATGCTGAAACTACACAGCAACAAAAGATGCAGTTAAGCTTTTTCTCCAAAAGTTTGCATAAACATGCCAGCAAACTAAATAGAAATCTGTTATTACAAGTATAGCCTTTAAAAACAAAATAAACCCTTGAAATTTTCCCTGAATGTATTTGTGCATGTAAAGAACAAATTCATCTTAGTCCAGTGGAGTTTAAGAGCTTTCAAACTGCAGTTGAGTTTCAGCATATACAAAGAGAACTTAAAATATGAAGCTGGGTAAGTGACAGGACAGGAGTCAGTGTACAGAGAAACCAATGTAAAAGTATTAAAAGGTGTAAAGCATTAAAAAAATAAAATCTGAGCAAATTTTAGTCCATTTTGAGATCTCATCCTTGTGGTCTCATTGTGTGAGTTTCAGTTCTTTAGCTACAAAATGAAGCGCTTACAATCCCACAAAAACTTATATTTGGACTCAAGACTCCTTTGGTGTAAAAAGCAAACAAAAGGCAGCATGTTGTCCACATCCTACGTCCCAAGGCAGTTTGAGGTCCAATATTACATTTATGTCTGAAATTTAGGAGCTAGTCCAGCAATATCCTGACACCTGAGGATACTGAGACAGCCAATGATGAAACACACTCTTAAGGGGAAAACCAGCAAAACCCAAGCCGCATCCAAATCTAATGCACATTATGGAATACATTTAGAGGGAAGAAACCAATAAATAATTATATAGTGTTGTTAAAAAAGGAAGGTTTACTCTAGATAAATACTGCATGTTAACAGAAGTCATACATGATTTTTACAGGATAGTCTTTGCATCAATAGCCACACCAAAATTATTCTGAAGCAGTAAAGAATCTGAATTTGAAATGCTGTGTCACAGTTACATGATGTAATCTGCACATCTTTCAAAGGGAAGTAAATACAAGGTGATCATCAAGTACAAAACAATCTGAGCCAAAGACTGCACTGCTCTTTGTGTGGAACCCCATAGGAAAAGACCATGAAACTGCATGTTTTACTACCACTGCTCTATTTGCCATCACAGCTCTTACAGAGGTGGAATATTAACACAGTGCAAAGAGCAATGAAAATATTTGCAGAGTAACCAATGACAGAGATGTCAATGGCAAAGTAAAGAATTTCAATGCAGACTGTCCTGAAAAATATGAACAAACAGAGAAGTAGAAAAATTGGTTTAAATAGTAATAAAATAGCAATAGTATAGTAATAGAGTAATAGTCTATTACTCTATATAGTTATAGTCTATACAGTAATAGAGTAATAGAGTAAAATACGTTTAAATAGTAATGGAGAAAAAAAAAAAAAAAAAAAAAAAAAAACAGGCAGATAAGATGCATGTCTGAATTGCAGCTCTCTGCAGGTAAAGGGTTTCCTTCAGGAAATCTCCAAAAACAGGGTTTGGGATCCCATTGGTTTGCTGGCACAGCACAGCAATTCAGCCAGCAAAATCTGAGATAAATAGTATGATGGAAAGCACTGCAGCACAAAAATGAAACACCTCAGATGGAAGTATTTTCCTCAGTCAAACATCAACATGTCATCCACAAGGTTTCATGATGGAAATCTCCCTCCAAAAACCCCCTCCAGCCTTACTGCCCTGCACAGATACAATGCTTGTGCTATCCTGAAGTACTGCAAAGCAATCTACCTTTCCAGCACAGAGACATTGCCACTTTTACACTGTGCACCACTACAAGGCCATCTCTTCCCTAAGACTGGAAAATTTTCTGTTATAAAAAAATTAATTTATGCACAGGGAAAATTAATGGCTAAAAACACACCTTAAGTATATTAAAGCACAGCCAAGAATCCCTCTCTTTCCCAGCACCTGCTTTCTCCACGCAGATTTCTCCCCTCCTCTGACAGTACAGGGGGATCTATTTGGCTTTTGCTGCTCCTGTTCAATTAAAAGTCTAGCAATGCAAGTTATTTAAGTTGCTAATTAATTACTACTCTGTGCATGCTATATTCTTTTTTTTTTTTTTCCAGTACTGTTGTGAAGCTCTGCTTATTCCTTGAACCCATGTACCTACAATTACTGTTAATTTGAGGTAGGACATGAAAAGGTTCAGCTTCCCTGCTGGCCAGTTTTTGCTGTTTACTTTTGCTGTGGTTGCTGCAGGGATTAAGAACTCTCACCCTCTGAAGTTCCGAGGCAGCAGAGTTGGAGCAGCAGAAAAGGCAAATGTGCACAAAGGAGAGGGACTTGAACACAGCCACATTCTGCCTGTTGTGACCCAGCAGAAAGAACAGCACAGTGCAGGGGACAAACGAGAGGAGTCTGTGCTGCCAGTGTAACCCAAGACAGATCTGTTAAAAACACAACACACAGCAGGAGTGGTGTTGTCTGTGAGATATGGCTCCTCCAGAAAAAAGGTCAATACTGATGAGGATGGAGATACTGGGGCAGCACAATGCAGGGGGATTTCTGGCTCCACACTATCAGCACTGACAATCTGACAGGGGCCAGGGAGGGGGGCCTTTATCAAAAGCAGACAGGCTGGTTCAAAATCACTCGGAAAACTGAAGAATGTTTTCAAGCCAACAGTGTTATTCTAATCTCTGAAGTGACTCTGAGGACATTGGTGCTTTTACTGCACTGCTGAACTAAAAGCAATTCAAAGTGGTTTTAATCTCATAATTCTACTAATACGTTTAAATACAAACTTTAAAAAGTTTGGGTGGAAAAAAAAGCTACACTACGTTAAAATAAATAAACAAACAAATAAATGAATAAATAAATAAAATAAAATATAAAAGCTTTCATAGGGGAATAGCAAAGGGAAAACGTCAAAAAAAGGTTGAAATACATAAACCCAGATCTCAGTGCAAGGTACAAAAATTTGATTAGAACAATCTCAGTAAAAACAGGAAGCATATACCTTCATCCTGTTCTAGTGATTACTTTTGCATTTTAAAGCACATACTAACAACAAAAAAACCAGCCATGTACTAATATTACTGAATTGCAAATCTCTCCAGACATTGTTCCAGCAATGTAATAGGTGTTAAAACACAATTAGGAATATATATTCCCTTCTCTTCTGTGGGCTGTAGTGTATTTACAGATAACTGTAAGCTGAAAGCATTTCAGTCAGACATTCACAAGCATAAGACCTGGAAAGAAGCACCAGAGGACAATAAATACACTTTTCCCCCAAGAAATTCAACACTACTCATGTTATTTTTCTAAAGGTTTGTCTGGATTTTTTTTTTTTATTATTATTTTTGTTTTTCAGACAGGCATTATTGTGATGTTACCACTCTTAATTTCTAGGCTCCCACAGAGCTGCTGCCCAGCTTGTTTCTCTCCCATCTCTATCTGAAGACAGACACACAACTTTACATTTGTCCCTGGCTCAAATGCACTTAATTTCTCTGAAGTGAGAATCTGCCTTCTACAGCAAATTCACCATCCAGCCCCGCTCTGGGATGTAACAAATAATCCTGGAGCCTGGTTAGATCTCTAATTTTAGTACTACTTTAATTTTGATAACAAATTAATAACTATATATGCTACAGTGTTTTTCCAATCCCTCTCATACCCACCTGCAAGTCATTGCACTTATACCACATTGACTACTTTGGTTCCCAGGCCTAGAACACCTCTTCAAACAGAAGTAGGAGTTAAAAATAGGAAAAATAAGTAATTACTTTGATGCAGTACCATCAGATGGATCTCTTCAGAAAAAAAGTTGCTGTGTTAAGGGAGACCAGGATGACAAAAATTAGGTGATTAATGCTCCTTGGACTATTTATCCCAGCACTTTGGTTTGTATGTGCTTGTTTTCCATGCCATAAAAACAGTAACCTCTGTCTTGAGTTTAAATTACAGTAGTTAAAAAAAAAAAAAGTCTTTTTCTAGAACAATCTTCTTTCCTATACTGAAAGTGAGCACATACAAAGAGCAATAAGAATAGTGAGGTCAGCTTTTAATTTATCTTTGACTTCCACTCTTTATGCACATGTTTTGTATTTTACACTTTGTCTACTGCTTTATTTTCGTATTTATTTTCATATTTATTTTCATTTTCAAGCATGAAACTCTCCTGTAAGTGCTTGTGACTGAGAGGTGGAGCAAGAGCACCCACCCATCACTGAGCAGGGTGAAGCTGGAGAAGAACACTGCAAACACTTGCAGGAACTGCAGTGAAATGATGCTGAGAGTAATTCAAGGGCTTGGATGATGGTTCTGCCCCTCTGAACAGAAGGAAGGGCTTTACACACTCTCATGTGTCAAATGAGCTACACAAAGAGGGACTTGTGGTGTTAAATAGTCAACAGGACCTTCTGCTTCTGCAAGTCTGTTCCCCTGACCCTCCAAGCCTCATCTTCAATCCTGGTCCTTCTCCTCCACTCGAGTGGGAATTTCTGGGGCCAGCTGGGAACCTCAGTGACAGAGTAAATGTGTTTTGCCCCATATCAAAAGGACTTTGCTGCTGTGCCTCCCAAATAACACAGGTACCAATTTCATTCTCATCTTATTAGTCTGTCACTCCACATGTTCCTCTGATAAAGGAAAAGCAAAGTAAAGCAATGTGGTTCCCCTGAAAAATAACAATCTTCCCTACAACAGGGCTATGCTTTTTTTCCTTATAAGCTCATTTTATCAGCTATTTCTACTGTATTTCTTTGCAATGGTGTTCTGAGCTGCACAGATACTCCATTTGTCTCTGCACCAACTGAAAATTCTGGGGAAATTTGCCCACATGAATAAAAGAACACATTAAAAAAATGAAATGCAGATAAGTATTTTAACCTGCAGTATATAATTTTTTTTTCCAGTTCTTGCTCTATTCATATTTTTTAAAAGGAGAAAATAAAGAGACTCTGCTACATAATCTCATGCATCATTCAGAAGGCAGCACTTCTTTACAGGAACAGCAGATTTGTCCTCTAATGACAGGACTTCTTTATACCTACAAGTGACACCAGAAGATCAGAGACATGATTTTACCACAAATATTCCATCTGGCTTTAAGCTGGATTTTCAAACTGTGTCGCCCCCCCCCCCAGGAGGGTGAACAGGGGAAGTAAAATTGAAACCCAGTGGCTCAGAAGCAAGAACTAAAATACCCCAACACACGAGTTAACAAAATCAAACTGAATAATCATTTATTGCTCCTGAAATATGCTCACGGTCAAGATCAAAAAGAATTTACAAAACAGGAAACTTATCCAATTCTCTGAGCTTCAGGCTTGGAATGAATCTGTAACTTGGAGAATGCATTATGCAGCGCTTGTTAACCCCAAATGAGAACGTGACACCTTATCTGCAACCTTATTATCTTAACATTATATTGTATAAAGTGAATTAACAGAAATTACTCTGCAGATCTCTTTGCAAGTCAAAGAGTTGCCTGTCCCCTTTGAGAAGTGTCGAAACTCTAGAGGATAACTAGAAAACTTGATATCTAGAGAAAGTTATCTAAAGATAACTTGAAACATTAAAAAAAGCCCCAAAACCCACCAAAAAAACACCAAGCCAAACGTTCTCCCCACCCCCCAAAAAAACCTGAAAAAAAAAAAAAAAAAACAAAACAAAAACCCACAACCCTCAACAACAACAAAAAAAACCACCACTGCAAGTCCCTAATAAGCATTTCAATTCAATTGCATCTTTTTTGCTTTTTTTAAACACAGGACACCCAAACTTCTTCTCATAAATGTTGAAACACAACCTTTTAAAGCTTTTTAAAAAATGTTCTCCATTGTCCTTCCTTCCCCATCAAAACCCAGAGTAATTTAATAAAACATTAAGGCTCTAAAGGAATGGCTTTTTCTGGGCATAACAAGAGTACAATTTGCAACCAGCTCTAACAAAAGACAGTAATCTCTTCCCTCCTGTTGGCACTGTAATAGCAACAAAGCAAAACATGGCTTTTGTAGCCAGACAGCAAATACAGCTTGTCAAAAAAATCTACTCATCTCTCTTCCTTTCAAAGAAGCATCAGCTTCACAAATCACCTGTTATTACAAAAAATTAAATGCTTGTTTGGCCATAAAAATGCTCTATTTGACACAACAAATGCGCTGTTAGGTTACTACTGCTTCTGTTTTATTATACTTTATATTATACTATAATTATTATATATATTATATTATAAATATTATAATTATACTATAAATATAATTATATTATATTTATTATACTATTATATTATTATACTTATCACTATTTATCAGGTGAATTCACTCACCTGAATTTGACACCAACAATCAGAGCTCAGGAATCAGCCATAGCTGATAATTAATGGTGCTGTTGCTTCCATACAAGTTCAAGAAGATGCATCCACCATTTGCCACACAGTTGATATAAATACGTGTCCTGGGTTGTAGTGTGGGATGTACACAAAGTATTTATTCTGTCACCATCTTCACAAACTACTGAAACCAAGTGGGGCAGTGCTCTAGTGTAGGGCTGTCTTCTGCTCATGGCCCATCAATGCCTTGCCCAGGACTCACAGGGAACTCCCTCCAGGAGCTCTCTCTGTTTAATGGGCCATCAAGGAGCCACTGCACGACTCCTCATCCCATTGGGAGATGCTCCCAATGCCCAGGGGGAGGAGCCAAGCATTCCCACCTGGAGAGAATCTGGGATTTGGGACAGGACAAGCAGCCCTGAGCCACTGGATTCCCAGAGGAGCAGAGCTCCCAGACCTTTCTGTGGGATCACTGCTTCAGGAAGAGCCCCTCACCTGGACTGCTCCCCCCACCCTGCTCAGGGTGTGTTCTGACTCTGTCAGTGGTCCTTTGTGTTATCGCATTTATTTTATTTTTACCTTTTTACCTTTCTTCTTATTAAATTATATTTCTGACTTGGAGCCTCTCACTCATTTTGCTTTCAAACCACGACAATACATTATTATCTTTAGATAAACATTTGCAGCAGAAAGCCTAGTGCTCAATTAAGACAAACAAATTAGCATCTAAAATTCACTGTACAACTCACATCTTA
Organism: Zosterops lateralis; assembly: GCF_965231275.1. Lineage (NCBI taxonomy): Eukaryota > Metazoa > Chordata > Aves > Passeriformes > Zosteropidae > Zosterops > Zosterops lateralis. The sequence continues at coordinate 2,972,271 of NC_139768.1, forward strand.
TGGAGGCACAAACCCCTTGGAAAGTCAGAAAACTGGTGTAACATCCAGCACTTGGCAACGTGCAGGATGTACAATACTGAGAGTGCTTCACCTCCACAAACTGCCTGAGCAGCCTTCAAATCTCACTTTGTGTCAAAACAGAGAAAGAAGATGAAATCAGACAGGTCTTTATAGAACAGCAAAATTACAGACTAATATAGAACAGCATCAGTCCTAGTGAGGGATCTGGGAGGAATATTTAAGTTCCCTATTGCAGGCACATTGAGTATCAAACATTAAATCTTTCAGGCTCTATGATTTATTACTTCAAACCATGCAGAGCCATGGAAAGGAGCAGACTTCCTGTTTTCTCATTATCTATAAATTTCCTCAGCATTGCAGAGAAGCCATCAGACAAAAAGTCTATTACATTGTCGAACAGAAACGTGAAGGGTTAGGTAAGAACTGTAGATAACTTAAACCTAATTTCATTATTTCAACCATCTCATCAAGTAAACCAAACCAGATACCCATTTCACAAGTGATAAAAAAGTAGAAGGGAGTTCTCATCATCTTCAAAAAAATCACCAGTACCAACAAAAAATAATGTGCTAAAAAGACTGAGGAGAAGAAAATTAAATTCCCCTGAAAAAAAAGAAACCGAAACTCAGAGAAAATGGAAGAAATTACAAAACTGAAGGACATGATGAAAAGGACACATTAAGAGCTGGAGACAAAGAAAGTCTATGACCACGTCAGTAATCAACTCAAACAAGGCTAAACCACACCTGAGCTGTATCCAAAGGCAGCTTTTCCTTTCAGAGGGAGACAAGAACCTCTCTGTGTGGTTCTTGGTGCTGTGGCATTGCTAACAAATCGATGGAAAACTGAGGAAACAAAGCCTTTGAGAAGATAATTTTTATTTTTTTTTTTTTTAATAAAGTAGCTCTTTCAGTTGGTAGTTAGCTCTCTTCAGGTCAAGACCTAACTGTGTCTTTCTGGAAAGTAAAATGCTTTACCCACAATGACTTTATTGAGTTTTTCAGCAGAGCTTTAGCAGCAACAAAACCAAGAGCCATGAACAGAAATAAAGGTGGCTGAGCAGCCTAAGCCCAGGAAAATACTGACATCAACTATTTCTGCGGTGTTCTGGTAAAAGGGGTCCAATAATTGATATATTTGCATTTAGAAAGAGATAAATTGTGCTTGTGTGGCTTAAGAAAGAATTTTGAAGCAATATGGACTTTGTTGGCCTAACTCCTAATCTTTTGCCTAAGAAATATTCTTTTTTTAAATATTATGTATCTATAGCAAGGGGACATTCAATTTTTTCCCCACAAGTCTCAAACATAACTTGTCAGTAAATAAAGTTATTTCAGCACATATTATTCAGCTCCATGTCTTAGAGCAATTGAGGAAATTCACTATCATGACATAAAATCCTTTCACAGCTATTCAAGACTACACAGCACTGGAGAAAAGGTGAAAGATCATGATAAATCATCACTGCTATCACAACAAAGAAAGACTCTGTACAAGTTGTTTAGAGAAAAAAAATAAAGATCTGAATACAAATTTAAAATATCCCATTTTATCAATTCCTATGGCATTCCATTTAATAGTATCCATGGCCAGATTCTAGCAGTTATTATCATGGTTTAAAATACACAAATAAGCTCAAAAAAAAAAAAAAAAAAAAAAAGGTACAAAGAGATGGAAGTGTAATGGGAGCTACACTCAGATTTTCATATATGAAGTATACAAAGAAAGTTCATTTAATTGACAAAATACAGACTTAACATATGCATATGTCTGAAATTAGTGTTTTGCTATGTGAAGTGATAGTTTTCTCCTGAACCTATTGTTCATTATCTTAAATTTTTTTTTTTTTAATTTATTTGTAACTTTTTTCCCCTCAGTTTGGTGTTTATCTATTTTAAATCCTGTTACTTCATTAGGTTTTTTTTTTTTTTTTGCTCCTTCCTGCTTCCCTTCTTAAACCCAAACTGAATAAGGCATCTATCAGGATTTTGGACTTGAACCAAACTGACATCTCAGTATTTACACTAAAATCACAGAAAAATCTCCACATCATTCAAATTAATATTTCACAGACAGTTTGGATGACTTGGCAGTTCTCACTGCTACAGCTTTAGCTCCGTATCACAGTGAACACTGAGATACTGAATGACAACTTTCAATTATTAAGTCTTCATACTTAATAAAACTCACATCAGCCTCTTCTGTCCACATCAGCAAGTCATCACTGGATTACATGTGACATCATTTAAGAATGTTTTTTAGAACATACATAAAAATAAAAATAAAATGACCACAGAAGAGTGACTCCAGAGCTCACAAAACAAGGGTTTTACCCATTTTCCCAAAGAAGTGTCAACCCACTGCAAAGATTTAGATTTGCAGTACAAATGAACATTCTTTTTCTGTATCTGAGCTCTAACCAGCACCTTCAGGGTTTGGTTCCAAATGCTTCCAGCTTGATAAGCTGTTTTAGATCCTATCTCAGTGTATTTGACCAAGGACACAGCTGTTTGTAGTCCTGCTCTGCAGCTAAGGTCTAGCCTATGTTGATGCTCAAGAATTCACCTGACAATGCTTTCCTGAAAGATTTTAACACAGTTTTAGCAGTTCCCTGCATTTCTTCTGGGTTTTTTTTTTCCCTCCACTTCTGCCTTTTCAATCTCACTTTTATTCTTGCATACACTTTAATTAAACTCACTGAGCTTTTGAAGCTTTCTATTAAATAAAGGCATATCTTGCACACCAGGTGGGCAATTACAAGCACTCACTGCTCTGGGCTGCCGGTGAATTTTTCAAATTAACTCACCTAGCTCTTAGAAGAGTAGAAACACATCATTAGGCAACATTCACATTCAAAGGAGGCATTAGGAAAAGCGAGACAACTGCATTTCACTTATTTTTAAAGATGTAAACAAAACTGATGATACAGCCACTTATGAGGGAACACATGGAAGAGGCAAACACCAGTAAGATATGTGGAAGAAGTTCTCAGGACTGCAGGATTTTGACTGTTTTATTTAAAGACTTACTGCTTTTCTGTTTCTTGCCAGAATTTTTTTGGCGACTCTGTGACAGAGTCAAATGCGACACTACCAAAACAAAGTAACTCAAATGAAACCACTACTACTTGAGTTAGCTACTTTTATTTACAGTCTGCTTATTATGAGAGCATTTATCAACTATTGCACAGGTAATAAATCAGAAGTAAACCAACCAAATAATAACAAATACTGTATCAGTCATTGGTTGGGTCAACATGACAGGCAGAAAAAAGTCTACTTGAATAGAATTTACTAAACAACATTCTGATTATTTACAGTTTGTCCAAGGAAAAGAAACAAAGGATTTGCAGCATTTTTCCTTCAATGTCTTACTAAACCCAGTATAAATCTATTGATACCAAGCAATTGACCAATACACAAGCGATATAACTTCTGGAAGAGAGACAAAATTTGGGGCAATTCATACAAGCACAGTCATTAAACCTGTTTCTTTAGCCCTGCCAGACTGATCAGACCATGCATAAGACTGTTAGAAACCAAGTGCAGAAGTCCAGAGCCATGGCAACCCACATCCCTGGACAAGCTCCTAAAACGTGCCAGGAAGTGGTAAAAGTTGACCATGACAAAACACATTGCAGCTCCTGAGACCTACAATCCTGCACAGATGTGCATTTCTGCTGGGACTAGACAGGAGCACAGAAATCCCAGTGAAACACCTGCTCTGTTGGCTGCTCTGAACAGCCACTTTCAAACTCAAATGAACGTACAACTCTCAAGGATGTGTGGAATATAAGGGTATTTTACTGAGGGCAAGTCAGCCAAAGAAAAAGAAGATGGGAGAGTAATAAATGAACCCACCCAGCTGTACAGAACTCATGAAGCAGAAGAGGGACAAGATGGTCAAGCAGAAATGGAGCTGCTCCACATCTGGAGATTTGCTCAGCCTTGTTACTGGGTGAACCCACAAACTGGCAAGAGAACCAGAGTAAATCAGAGTCCACTCAGACCATCCAAAGACCTGTGCCTGCAAACAGCTCCTCAAATGGCTCAGCAGAACTTTCTGGCTTTCCTTCAAGTTGCCTTCAGAAATTGCATAATCAATAAAATACGATGATCAACACAGTCTGCAATGGCAAAACTGGCTTTTAATGACACTCAACCTGAGTTATAACTGGCTGCTCTAAATTAAGCAGAGTGACACGGTACAGCTCTGGTTTCTCCACACACACTGACTTTTATTAGCAATGTTATATCCTTAAAGTGGAGAGCAGTCCTTCTCAAGCTACTGCTGTTATTTTAAAAACCTCTCACACTGTGAACAAATTTACTTACCAATACTCTCAAAGCAGTTCTCTAAATCTCAGATCACTAAATTAAACAGTCATTCAAGCAGCTTATCTCATTAATCATGAGGAGGCAAAGATCTTATGATTTACAGTCAAAACCAAAACTAATTTTCTCTCAAAGGCCAAAACAATTCACTTGAACAGCCTTAAAGGATGCATAGGAATGAGATGGTTCATAACAGCTTCAGAAAAACCTACTGGGTTCAAATGATTGCATTTGGTTCTTGTGACTCAGTTGTTTTTTTTCTTTTCCAACTTCTCCTTAATTGGAAAATTAAGGAACAAGTCTTGTCCAAGCATAGATTTTTGGTGTGTTTTGTGATTCTTCTGATTGAACAGAATACACCTCTCCCCTTTTCATCTCCCACACCTTCTTCTGCTTTTTCCTTTAAAAAAGCTTCCATGCATGCAAAAAAGTGCCCCCAAATTTATAAAAAATCTATTTGAGCTTATTTGTGCCTATTTAGTCAATGTAGGCATCACCATGAATGGCCAACAAGATAAATTATAAAAGACTAGAATATATATTATATAGAATTTACGATGTAACCTCCCTGTTACATCATCTTTTTAGCTGCATTGTTTCATCTAGAAAGTTTATCACAAACCTTTCTAATCCATGTCTTTCTATATGGTCTCACTGGGTTGCCTAGATACTGAATTTATGGTAAAAAAAACCCCAAATATGGATCTCTGAAGTAGCAATTAGCTTTGTCCAGCACCATGAAACTCACAGTCCCACTGTTACTGATAGAACAGTTCCCACAGGTTCTCTATGGGTCTTCTACATGGAACTCTCATTGAATCTCGTGTCAATATAAGTTCCAGAAATTGGGGAGAAGTTCAAAACTGTATCTACAAATCATTCCACACCTACTAATAATTTCCTAGCAGATACCTCCCCAGAATTAAATTCTAAAACTTATGTGACCTGTTTAGGACATGTCAAAGATCTGTAAACCTTCTGCATCACTGAATTCTCTCAAGAGAAATACGATGATACTCAAAACACCTTCTAGATTACCTTCAACATCTATTATGTGATCTGGGTTACTTTCAATATCAATCCTGATACATTTCAAAGGAAGTAAACTTTGCTTTGCTGCATATCCTCATCTGAGCAAAATAAAAAAAAAAATAAAATAATGTAATATTCATAAGGTAATAACCACAAAAAATCTCGTAAGAATGCGTTAACTGGGATATAGATGATCCATGATCCCCTAAAACTGTATTATACTCTATATCATGTGTGATTTACAGCAAATACTTCTATAGTAAAATGCATTTTTCCCTAACATTTGTCTCTTTGAAAGCCTACATAGAAATGGCAGCACCAATTAATATTTTATAACATCATGCATAATCATAATAATAAAAGTCTTCTAAACTAATATATAGAAAACTCAAAAATTTCAAATTACTTTTCAAGAGAGAGTTTAACAAGTTAGGAGTCACAGGATTTTTTGTGAAATAGGCACATTGACAAAATGTGTTTTAAATCACTGGTAAATCCAGCCATGGCTTGCTGTTACAACAGGTTCATTTCCCCCTTTCAGACCAGCAACAGCATCTTGCCCACATTTCAGATCAGGGTTTTTCTAAGCCAACTGCCCTATAAGCTTTGCTGAACCTTTTAATTCCCAGGCTTGGTGACTTCAAAATTAAATAAACTGCACCCAGGGGGACTTTTGGAAGCTGCACTGAAATGTAGAAAGTGTCCTCAAAGGAAGGGTGAGGCAACACACCAACACGCTCCAAATCTCAGAGCTGGGCTCAATTTCTGCCATGACAGGTAAGCAGAGATTTATTTATGTGTGTGCACCTGTGGGGGCACAAATGTATAGATATCAAATCACTCGTGTCAGCAGAAAAATGTAATTTCAACAGTGTTTCTTACTATATTTGCAGTGTGAAATTTTGTTGATTCACAAAAGAAGCAAGGAATTCATGGATCGTGCCAAATGGCTTGGTTTATTTTTAACCAGCTCTAGTAAGAGCCTAAACTCAAACCTAATTATTTCCTGCCTGGTTTTCTAAAATTTTTGTTCAGCTTATACATTAGTGTTGCATTCTTTGATTCAATTCTAATCCTTTTTGCTCTATTTCACAGGTATGTGCAAATAGAATTCTAGCATTGTTTCCCTAATGATTGTAGCCACTGATTCCAAAGAAGGACCAAACTCCATTAGGCATATTTCTATTTCATGTGAAAAAACTTCTGGGAAATACTTTTCTTTGTGACTTACTTCACACATTCCAAGATTTATAATTTGCATCCCTTATCCATTGTATCAAACACAACAAATTCAAGAGGACCTTGATCTGTTTTACACAGTGACCACAGAAGAATGTTTAAATAACATTTCTTGAGTAAGGAACCCACAACCAAAACACTTTAAGGGACAAAAAAAAGGCATAAAAACCTACAGCCTTTTTAAATTAACAGTAGAAGTTGTGGAAGCCTCACTTGTGTGATGACAAAGGGTAGAAACTACTCCCATTGCAAAGAGGGAATGGAGAGGTCGCTCAGTCTTGCAGTCTTTGTACAAAAATTTGAAGCTTTATAGATTAGGAATTTTATAATTCTGGAAATAAAGGTTATATCTGATTGTCACTAAATAAAACAGAATCACTGATGAAATGAGTTCTCATGGGGACATTACAAAGAGCACATCACCCCTGAAAATTTCTTGCAGCTCTTATTCTTCATAGATTTCCAAAGAGACTCAAAACAAGCATAATCTAAAAAGAAGTCAAACATTACCTGGAAGCAGCTTAGAGGTTTCTCACAGAGAACATACAAAAGGCCAGAGAAAAGCCCTTTGTCTCATATTTACTGCAGAATTTAGAGACCTAAAGTATTTATGCTGCTTTTATGAAGCATGTAATCTGAAACTTTCATCTAGCTGTAGTCTTTAGGCTACACACTGTGGTAAGATTAAAAGAAAGGTGGTCTGGATGAAAATGGATTGCTTTTGCTTGCAGCCATATTTATTATATCATTCATTACAGTGAATGAAAGCTAGAACATATTGACATTTCTGGCAGAAAGCTTCAGGAAAAAAAAAAAAAAGAGCTGAAGAAAATGGAGACTTTTCACTCTATTAGCTGAGGACAGCACATAGAGAAACAAGAAATCTTTACTAAAGCACAACATAATGAAGCAATTTTAAGGCATTAACTTTGCGCCGGAAAAATATTCTTTGTTGTGCAAGAAATCCAAGGTGGGCTTGTTCCTTCTCTCACTTGAGAAGATAAATGAGATCCTGGAAATTAAAGCAGCAAAATCAGAGTGTGACACTATGAGAAGGAATTCTGTACACTTCTAGGTAGGAGCAAATAACTGTATCTGAACTATCAGGAAACAGGATTGATGGTTTTACAAGCTGAAAACTACAATGCAACTGGAAATGGATTCTTCCTCAGTTAAACAATGTCAGTTCTGAGCTCTCCTGCACTGCAGGTTACATGAAACTAGAGGAGCAGGTGGTGCACTGAGGAGGCAGCACACCCAGCTCTACTAACATCCTACTAAGGTAATTGAAAATTCAAAAATACTGCACAAGGTAATTGAAAGACACAAACAGCTTTGATCTAATATTGCCATTATCTAATATTGCAAACATCCATCTCTCAATCACATACACTGTTGTTTTAGGATCATAAAAACAATTTAAATATAATTATAATGAATGTTCAAGTCTTCTAATTTAATAAGGCTATACCTGGGTTTACTACATCAAATTTCTTTTAATATTTTATTATATAAAAGCAATTAGGAATCTACAAGCAATACAGTAGGGAGAAATATTTTCATCAGAAAAGATGTATTTGGTTAGGAACCTTCTTACAGTAACACCACTCATAATTCTTATACTGAGTAACACCCGCCTTTGCCAACTTTTAGGATAGGCATAATCACTTGTGCTTGATAATAACAGCAGAGAGAAAATTATCAAGGAGTATTTGGAAAATTGAGTATCTACAAGCCCTCAAAGTGAACACAAAGAAGTTATGAGCCAAGCTGTAGGGTAAGACATCCTTCAACATAAAAATACAAGGAGAACAGCCCTACTCATCTAGCCTGACATACTGCTGAGAGATGACATGGACATTGAAGAGGAATGCATAAGGATTGGCTGCAATGTTTTTCTAACTAAGCTGTATATAATTCCATGTTTAAACTTAATCAAGCATTTAAAAAGTCTCTTGGTCCAACAGGGTTTTATGTTGGGAAAAAACGCAACATAACAGTGCCCATGAATGCAGAAGTGGCCGTGCCCACAGACAGATCCTCTGGGATGACCATGGCCATTGCCCAAGCTTTGCCCTCTGACATTTTCCTCACTTTGATGAGGGTGCCAAAGGCCATTTAACATGATCTCACTTTCAGACACATCTCCTGTGAGTTCTGCAGCTGCACTCCTGTAGCTGAGGTGATTTTTCTCTATACACAGCCCCCCCTCAGGCAAACAATCACAGAATGATTAGGTTGGAAGAGACCTTCAAGACATCAAGCCCAACTCAGCCCTAACACCTCAACTAGACTATGGCACTGACTGCCACATCCAGTCTTTTTTTTAAATACATACAGGGACGGTGACTCCACCACCTCCCTGGGCAGATCATTCCAGTACTTTTTTATTCTTTCCATGATAAACTTTTTCCTAATATCCAACGTAAAAAGCTCCATCCCAGTGTCATAGACCTTAGCAGATGGGGACACTGAAACTGAGCACTCTCTTTGCTTTAACCTTCTTCCTCACCCATGCAATGCAGTGCCCCATCTAACCCAGCACAGCCAGGACACAACATCCTACTCCAGCTGTCTTCCTGGGGCTGTTCTTCCCCCAGAGAAATCAGGGGTTTGGCAGGCTGACACCCTGTGCCCAGGACTGACACACATTTCTAGTCTGCAATGGGACTGCCAAAGCACAGTAGGCAACGTGACCTCACTGGCAAATCCAACTTGGACTTGCTGATGACAAACAATCGAAATTCAAGCTGCATTGGATTTAACAGCCACTTAAAGCCTACCCTGCCAAGAACCTCAACACTAAGTTACAGGAAGAAAGTTTCATTGTTCTATAAGCCCCTAAACACCAACTCGAGACTCAGGCCAGAGCAGACTTTGCAAAAATTAATCCCAAGCTTTGAATTTAAAGAAGTGAAGAAGCTCCCACTGCTTGAACAGGCTGTGGGATATGTCAGGTGGCTTCTCCATGAGAGGGAGACAAAGGAGCACAATTCCTGATCTAAAAAGGCATGGTCACTATGCAAGTGAGACCCAATTGACAGACATTGCGACCATCTGTAGGGGCTTTGAGGAGAAGAGGAATGGGAAATGTTAGAGGCCATTGCATAAATTATTTTCCTGATCCCTGCCTCTCTCTGTCACTCTCCTCTTCCAATGAAACATGCACATTTCAATACTGGAAATAATTACCTCTGCATGGGTTTCTTTCATCAGCCTGGCACACACGGTAAGATAATGGGAATAAATACATTTTCCTCCTGCCAGATGTGATCTGGAGTCAGAAACACCCCGGTCATAAATGAGTCCTACCAGCTCCACAGGAATCCTTTATTTTATTTTTAAGTGACTTAAATAATCTGAAAATTATTTGCATCCACAAATTTTCAATCACTGAATGGCTGGAGGCTAATTGGAGAATTATCTTTCCAGCAGGGAGGTATTCACACTTATTTTGCATGGCAGGTTCTGCTCACTGTTAAAGTAATGTTTGCTTATTTGTTCTGACAAAGTACACTAATAAATGCATGGGTTTTGAAAGAGTAGATAAAACTCTTTGGAAACAGAATCCTTCCAGTGGTGCACCTACATCCTCATGGCACCAAATCCTTACAGTTGAAGAGTTGGGACAAATTGGGTTTGCCACGCCTATAAACAATCCTGTCCTTCTCCACAACCTTCAGACACACATAGTCCCATAAATTTATTAAATATGCTTTCTTAGCTTTTTCCCAGACAGACATTTTTTGTTCTTTGCAAGCATTCTCTTATAACTCACTCATATTGGCAATTTTTTTTCTTATTTGATTAAAACTCCTTGAGGATAATATGCTGTGGTTCTAAGTCACTCAATTTGTCAGGCAAAGCAAAAATTGTAGCCAAAAAAGTATTAAGTCCAAACTCTAAGTTTCAGCAGAACACAGGAAAGGTGGCAAGATCTTGCCCAGGTCACTTTTGCAGACCTCCAGATCCTGACTTGAGTGAGAATTTGCCCCAACAGAGAGCCTGAAACTGCTTTGCCAAATTGTACTTGAAACCTGAGCCAGGTTATGTTTACAGTCACACTTGTCAGCAGCACAGACCTCAGGATCTCATTAGCCACTGCATCTCAACACAAAACAGATTCCATCAGCAAACAAACAAATCCCCACAACCCCACAGTGTGAGGTATTATTCTCTAAGTCAGACTTCAAAGACACTAACTCAGAAAAGCATTCAATCTTATTTTTTGAGTTAATTTCAGAGTGCTTGGCTCCACTCTCTGTCCAAGAAAGAGCTTTATGTGATCTAAGATGGCATAGTCTAATAGGGAAAAAAAATGACAGAATTCATTTCATGTACCTTCTCTCATAAATGCAAATCAAAAATTATGAGGAAGATGATCACAGTGGGGAAGTGCAAGATTTTAAATAAGGCAACATTTGGTTGCATTTAGCAAATAGAAAAGAATCTGCAAAAAACACGAACAACATTATAGTAGAGTAGAAGGAAAAAGATTGATACTGACAAAAATTATCTCAACATAATGATGAGAAACTGTTGAGTTTGTCTGTGCTTGTCTGAGGTCACAGCTATTAGTAGCACTGTTAATTGTATGAGAACACCACTCAGCTGTGATATCAGTGGATTCTCAAAAACACATTCAGCCCAAGGACAAGTCCTGCACACACTCAGGTCAGGACAAGTGTGTTTAGAGCTGAATGGAGGGGATATCTCACTGCTTTGGACATATGGTAGAGTTCCTAGATTTGCTGCCCCTCTGTACTGGACCAGAAGAAAATATTTAGAACACATCAAACATGAGACAGGCCCACAGTGCATCCAGGCACAAAGATTTGCAAAAGCTTTGTACAACACACCCAGCAAAACACACCCAGCCTACTAGAACCAGACTAAAAAATAAGCAGCCAAATGTCACCAGCATTCACTGATTGTAATTCAATTAATGCTTTCAATGACACAACTATTAAAAAAACTTGTACAAAGATAGCAATATTAGTCATCACAAACTTTGTATCAGCACTTTTACAGCTCAACTCATGCAATATGTATCAATCCTCTGATAATGTTGTGTCTACTTGATTTCTTTCTGACACTATTCCAATGAAAGGTTACACTTTATTATGTAGAAAAAAATAATTACCAAAAGGAGTGAAACTTTTTCACTCAATGGACTAGAGACAAGATGATGAATGAATTTGCTTTGTAAATAGTCTGTAATCCAGTGACTGACTACACTTCTTGTTGCCTCCTGCAACCACACCATGAGGCAGAAGAGCACAATACAGATTTTTAAATATTGTTTGTACTCAGTAATGATTTTAAAACAAAGTAAAGGAAAATACTGATGGGCTTCCATTAGACTCAGCAATTCACAGCACATAGTGCATTCTCCATTGCAGTACAATGTAACCTTTTTTAACAGTTATTTTTAATTATATTCAAATTTCTATTGAGTTTAGGGAGAAATAGATGTGCCATGACTCCCACTGTAAAATGAAAAAAAAAAAAAAATCAGTTTATCTGTTTGTAGTATATACAAAAACAAGTCAAAGTTAATGATGCCTAAAGGCTATTACCTATTTTCTGCTTTACTACAACAAAAGGCCTTAGAAATCAGCAGGGTCCATAAATCACTTGACTATTCTGCAAATCTTGTCATTACACTTAGAATTTCTTGCCCTTCTTTGGGGTTTAAGAACCTGCTTATGCAGGTGATGCTTTGCATGTGTTACAGACATAAAACTGTGAGACAAAAATCCACAGGCAGTAAAACTCAAATTCCCTTCAGCCTCTTCTACCTCCTCATTGTCTAAAGTTAGTAACACTATTTAGTCGTTCCTTGCTTTTATGAAGAGTAGGTTTTGCTTCTCCACCACTTTCCAGGTTCTCATTTAAAAATCAATGAGACTTCAAAAGAAACGAATACATTTTCTTGAAGGTGTGCACAGTTCTTCCAGAGCACGGATCAAAGCTGGAGTAAATTTCTATAAACTCTTCTCATTATTTCTGGAGCATTCACCAACTCTTTCAAGCATACTGGGGATTTCAAATTGGCCAGCAGGATGTGTCAGTAGATCCAATTTCTGTGGTTCCACAGACAAATTTACCTTCTTTTTTCCAGGTAAATAATTACGCAACAGCAGTTTGTCATCAACCCTGCTCCCCACTTTTTAATTCTAAATGCACACACTGCAAATCAAAGACATTCAAGTTTTGAGCTAATCAGGCTGCACTACAAATAAGCATTTGAAGGGTATAAATTCAGGCCCTAAAATATATTCTCTCAGACTGCTGCTTCACAGCTTTGTTCTCATTCAGTGAGGCCACAGAAGAGAAAGGCACCAATGTGCAGAAGTCAGTCTGACAGTCAAAGGGATCAAACTCCAGTTAAGATTAATACTAATTGCATGTTAATTGATCATTCTAGAACAGTGAAAAATAGGACAGCGTATCTCAGGTTACTGGATTGACAGGAGTTGTAGAATTGACAGGAATTGTAGTAGTTGTAGATTGACAGGAAAAGGCTTTTCCCTTTTTCATTTATAAATAAGGCTGGACATGATATTCTTAATAAACATATTTGCATGTGCATCCCTTCTACACAATCCGAATCTGTTAGAGAGAGAATTGTGACCAGACTAGTCATTCAGGTCAAATTCCTCTGCACAAAAAATTCAGTGGCTCCAATAATTTCTTCCAATAAGGCAGCTGATGGGAACTTCAGACAGCAATGCCAAGTGGCTAACAGGAAGATCAAAGCATTTTACTGTCTGCATGGGGAAGATTACACTGTTAGACTAAAAGCAATACAGACAAAGACTGATAAAAGATGAATCCATTTTCTTTTGGAACGGAGCAGTTTGGACAATTTTAGATCAGAAAGCAGAACCAGCAGTCTCAGTTCTAACATTTATGGTCCTTCTTTTCTTTAGTTCAGAAAAATACTTCTAAATGAATAGATTTAGTATTATCACTGAGGCAAAAATAATTTTGTAGCAGAACTAGTTAATTGCTTTTTGCACTGTTAGACCACTCTCTCAGGACATAGAGGGTGGAATCAAATTCTCTCCCTTTTCCCCATACAAAACAGGAAGCAGATTTTCATCTGTTAGTCCAGATTCGCACCCCTTTGTCTAATAAATGGAATAATTTGCTAGAATAGAATCAGGTTTGTCACATCTGTGAACAGAAATCCTTCTCCTGACTTTAGAAAACTGGCCAGTTCATTGGACAATAAACATTGCACTTGCTGGTACTTGCACACATTTATAATACAAGCATTGAAGCTGGAAAAAAAAAATAAAAATAACAAGCTTTTCAGAAGATGGTCAGCTATGCAGGAAAGGTGAGAGGTTCCTGCAGTTTCACACCTAAAGCATTGAAAGATACCTGAATAACATGAAATTGCCCAAACCTTCCAATATGAAAAGCTTGTTCTTGCATCTCTGCCAGGTTCAAAATGCCCACATCCTTATAAAGGCTCATTCATATGTCTTAATAGAATCCTTAACCTCCTTTTTTCCAAAGTTCAACTGTAAACATTTCTGTGTTTCATTGTGATGTGATGGAATGAAACCTCACAGAGAAAGTAACAATATTCTTGCTCCATAAAACCTGGTTTGGAAACTGTACTGAAGGAGAATTCTGTAAATGCATGCAGGCTGCCTGTTCTAACCAACTGAAGACAGTACAATTCACACATAATTGCCCAGCTCATTACATCAAATCCTGTAAATATTTTATTACACTGCTTTACAGAAAATGCTCTTTGAATCTGCCACTGCTGCATATTCTACACCTACTCAGGCATTATACTGGGAAGAGGTGAGTGCCATCATCCACAGCAGAGAACACGGTATCAGAAGCAGTGCAGCAAAGAAAAAAAGCAAGTAACTACAGAGGATTTATACTGGCTACTTTCTCCGCATGGCAGCCTAAAAATTTAATATGTCTTAATAAAGTTGTACTTGTCAGTAGTCCATCCCTTTAGCAGAACCCCTGCCCCACGAAAGGATGTGTAAAAATGGGCAACAGATGAAGCATGGAAGCAGCTAGAGAAAAGTCTGCCACATAAGCCATAAGTTTTAGGTGGAAAAATACTTTTCTGGGATTTTGCCTAAAAATACCAGCACTTCCATTCCACACAGTAAATAGAGCTCCCAGCTTCCTCAGCTCCTGAAGTCTCCTATGGAAAGCAAACTACAAATGAGACACTGCCTGGAGATACTTAAACCTTTTGTGTGTGATTTCAGTCCACTCACTATAGTATGAGGCAGTCAGAATTGATGCCAGAGTCTCCTTCCACACTCCATTCACAACCTCACTTCCTTAACTTGTCTTCTCCCCCAGTTAGCTAAAAAGCCATTAAAAATCTGTAGCTAAAAATGATTAAGGTGTTCCCTTTCTTATGCACACTGAATGATACAATCTGCTGGAAAAAGACAACTGTCAGGTTTGCAAAGAACCACTACTGTAATGTTGTGCTTTTGTTAACTAGTGCTGGAAACTTGGGCAGGTTTAATCTGTAACCAATGAAGTCAGAGCAGGAAAATAAGGATTAAAACCAAATCTGAAGAGCACCTTTACCCCATCTCTCTTCTTCCCAGCCTTGACTTCAATTCCTGATCCTTTACCTCCTCCCCTCCCCATTGATTCCACCCAATGCAGGGAATGCCACCTCTAAAGTCCACCCACTACCAAAACCTTGACAGGCAAACCCATTTCACAGCTGAAGAAGCCAATAATTCAGGTTTCATGTGCATTTACTAACAAATTATTTGTACTGCTTACATGTAAAAACACTGCTGTATTTTTTATATAAGTGTTTTAAACATAGAACTGGTCTTTAAAAATGAGTATTTGTGGAAAAATATTAAAGGTAATAAATAGCTGTGATATTTGAAATGAGGACAGAGCTATGAAACTAAATCAAGAACCCAGGCATCCATATTTCTTAAAAGCACAATTATCCAGTTAAGAAGTAAGACACAGCCCTGTAAAGAAAAGCTACACATTAAACCAATAAACCCTTTGGAAGAAAAACAAACAAACCTCACCATCTGTGTTAACTATACAATCATTACTGCTCAAAGGATAAAGAATCTACAAGCAGAAATGTTACCTCCTCACTTACTACTGGAAAAGAGGTTGGTCTTTGGTTTATTAAATCAATGACAGTGAAGATCTAGCAAATTTACTAAGAAGATGTAGCATATTACTAAGATAATTTCTGAATATACTGAATAAAAATTGCTACTTGTCTTAGTTGGCCTTTATCCCCTGAAAATGACTGATATACTTCCTTGAGCCAGTATCTTCCCTGTTCTCTTGGGACAGATTTATTAATGGGAATAATACCTGGGGAAAAAAATTGTCAGTAGCAGAAACAACTGAACAGCACAGCTGGTGATGGAGAGACTGCAGGAGAACTTTCATTTTAGAAGTAGATAGGCAGAATTCTCAGTACTAAAATCAAACCAAATCCCAAAGCACACATTTGGTGCCACTGCTTGATTATTTCCTGGATTCGAGATGCATTTTCTTGCATTTTGATATTTTTGTGACTGAAGTGTGACAGTATTTTTAGCATCACTATTTGTGGCACAGGATCCCTGTTGATGGCAGACATTTAAATTTACTATCACTGTGGCTGATGTTTAACCTATTACGTGTGATCGCTTAACATCACCCAGCTAGTGGTGAGCAAGACTGAGAAAATTCTTCCACCTTACTCATGTTTCCATGGGTTTTCCTAAGTTTGCACCCTGGTAACTAATGGTAACTGGTAATAAAGTCCACGTTTATTAGCAAAATACAAGACTCGGTTATTGAAGAGAAATGTTCTCAGCTGGGAATATTAACTTTAATAAGTTCTATTCCTGTCATAATCTTAATTGTGTATTAAAAAAATGTGAAAATGTAGATACCACCCACTTATTTCATTCAGTGTTGTATTTGTCTTCCTTTTTCAGGATCAGGCATAAAAAAGCCCCTCCATCATCTACAGTCCCTTTTAACTGGCCATTTACATCCACATATATTATACATACATATATATTACATATTCTCATAAGAACTCTGGGGTACTTTTATGGCTATACATAAACAGAGGAAGGATTATTTTAATGAGGAAATCATAGGCACATCTCTGAAGCTCAGAAAGACATATGGCAATAGCAGCTGAACTCTAGATGAGGGTACAGAGAGTATGTATATAATCTTCAGCAGCATGGGCCAACTTCCAAACTATTTTGATGAAAAATTAATTTTAAACACAGAACCTGATTTGTTCTATTTATCTGGCATTGACAGCTCCAGAAAAGTGATGCCTCTTTTTAGTGACATTAACCAGTGCAGGTTTGTTTTTTCTTTTAATTAACTGAAGAAAGTTGGATGACCTTTTTCACTTGTGTCTGAGCTGTTACATAAGCAGCTCACTCGTTCTCTGCTTACCACAGAAAACCATCTCAAAGCTGTTAGTGCAGGAAAAACACACAATCATGGAATGATTGCATGTGGTGCTTTATTGAGAGCTTTGGGAATTGGGGGATGTACCCAAATCTGACTCTGTCAGAAGTTCAAAATGGACACAATTTTATACTTTTCTTGTTACATAAGGATACATGTTAATCATTAAACCCCATTGTTCCATTGAGTCTACCCAACCATGAACCTGTAACAATCAATTCTCATGATTCTTGGTCAAGATTCTTGTTTAAAATCATGATCATATTCAGTGATCAAACTAACATTACAATTAACAATAATGTTATTTGTCATATTGATGATTATACAGGCACAGATCCTCCTGACCTATCTAACTTTATTCCCAGGGTCTATGTGTTTAACTGAGAATCACAATCATCCCCTCTCTCCCCATTTCTTAGACAAAGTTATATTTGATTTGGTTAAAACAAAGGCATGAAAATAAAGTCCTGATGGCAGCGAAGCCAATGTCCTGTTCTCAGTCCTGCTACCTCAAAAATCATTTTAACCCTGCACTATCAAATCCACACTGATCTGAACCCCACTTTAGCACAAGCTGAGTGCCAGAGAACACAATTCATTCCATGCAGGCAGCACCTCAGATTTTCAGTCTGTATCAGCACTGACATGCACCAGCTGGGTCAGAAAACATCTCTGGACTGAACATAAATCATATCCCATTCCAGGAGAAGCACCTGAGTATCAGATGAACTGTTCCTGGTGGTGTGCAAAGACCACAGCTCCTCCAGGTGTGCTGGACAGCACAGACGCTACTTTAGATCATGATAAAATCTCTCCATCGCGAACAAGAAGGAAACACAAACAGGTACTTGCTGGCACTGAATCACCTCTCCTCATTGCAATGCTTCTCTTTATTGCAATATCATTTTAATTAGCACTTACAAGACAGGCCTGGGAGATCTGGTGAAGCATGGGCCACACACCATGGCATCCATTTAAGGCATCCATTTCTGTCTGGTTAATAATTATGGTGATGTGCTGAACACCACTCAGGATATTAGACATTCATTAGGTTGTTATGTTTGCTCTCTAGGAGGCATTTTTATATTTTCATATTACTTAAATATATGCTGCGGAGTTCACCAATTTTAAATACTCATAAACACAGGGAACATTAAGTTTTATCTTTGTTTGAGTTTCGTAGGCTTATACTGTTTGAAAAACTCCAAACTCTGGATAAAACTTGTGCTTTTTATTGATGCTCTCTGTCCTTGCTTGATCCCCAACAATCTCTCCACAGATAGTGTTCAAACCACCAGTTCAAATAAGGGAGAGTGGAGAAGGATAAATCATTATACAACTGAAATTCTTATGTAAACTCTGACTCCTAGGAAAAAGAGAAACTCCAATCTGTTTCTGTCACTGTGGATAATAAAAGCAGATCTTCCAAAGGCTTTTGCTGGTAGGAGAGGCTCCATAATTTATACCCAACAGTATTTTAAATCTTGCCAACCTCAAACAAAACAAGAAGCACAGAAGGAATTGCAGCTCTGAAATGTTTTTTTCTCCAAGTGTTTCCCAGGATTACTTTGCTTTAACAACCCTTGCTGAAGGTTGGACCTTACATCAAAACCAGCTCTTAGTTTGCTGGTTTGATCATCTAAAGCCTTTCCAATTACTCATTTCCCGTGAGTTCTCAACTATCACAGAGGAATAAAGCCGGCTGAACAGAGCAGGAAAGAAAAAAGAGGACAGAGAAATTCAGTTTGTCAAACCTACTTTCCCAAGATGAGAACATTAGTACTGCACTGTATTGGAAATATTTCAGTAGATTCTCATTAGAAGCTTTAACATAAATATGTTTTCAAAAATACCTTAAAAAGAATATTTATAAAACTATTGATCAATCTTTCTGCTTCATCCTTCAAAGCACACATATTTTTTTATTCAAAGAAAATCTTGAGTCACACAGAGTGAAACTTGTACCACAAACATTTTTCCAGATTTTAATTCCAGAGTTTGGCAAAATAAATTTTAAATTCACACTCTGATGATGAAGAAAAATAAACATGACCAAATAACTCGCCGAGCCTCATAATTTTCTCTGCAAGCACAGGTAATTTGTTCTGCTCAGGATTAAATGCATACCTGAGAAATTTTCACATCTGAAGAAACTACCTTAAAAAGAAAAATAGAAGGGCATGAACTTCTTACAGGAAACTGTAAAAATATTCTCTTTTCTCTCTAAACCAAAAAACATCGAAACCTTACTTGTTTGAACAAAGGACAGTTTTTCCCTAGCATTCAGTTCCACTAAAGATATGATTTTATCCCTGTTTCGTGTAGAAATGGACATTCTTTAAACTCAGAAAAAGCTGCAGAGAATAAGCTGCAGCTCAAAAATAAAACCTTTCTATTTCCCAGGATTACTACATTCCAAGTACTTTAGCTGAGGGGTGCACATTAGCTCAAAATCCAGCCCTTAGTTTGCAAGTTTGGTCCACACATTTCCATTTGCCTTTCCCCAACTTCCAGGTGTCCATGCACAAAACTCAACCCCTGATCCACACACAGGAGTTTTCTCTTACTGTGAATTCTGGAAAGCTAATTACAAACTCATTGCACAGTTGTGCTGAAGCACAAAGGGTGGAACAAAGGCTGTTCATGTATAGCAGCAGTGATCACACATCTTTATGTTTTCACTGATCACCCTTAAACTGAAGCACACTGGGCAGAAGCCACAGAAAAGTCCTGGAGATGGGAGACTCTGGTTCATGAAAGTTGAAGGAGCTGCACAGATTTCACCAACACCACACAGAGATTCAGAGTCTGTGCAGAAAATTTTCTCACTGTTTTATATACTTTGAAAAGGGGTACTATGGTAATATTTTAATATTTATGAAGATTTCAACACAACAAAGAGATTAAAATATTTTCCTAGCAGGTTACTAAGTCTTATAAATACCAACACCCACAAGTTTCTATATTTTACAAACACCAATATTTATCCATCCATTGTAAGGATAATTCAGTCTCAGTGATCTCATGAGCCACATTTAGCTGATGTTACACAAGTCACAACAAGCCACCACCCAGCAGGACACACCAGATCCCCTATTTTCCTAGCCTGGTATCAAAATCAAGCCTGCAGTAGCTCTGCAATGTCCCCTCAGTCAGGTTTGGCATTTTTACAGCTCCTCTGCTGCTGGCACATAAAGGCAGAGCAGAGGGACAGGTAAGAAGGCAGAGCACAGCTGTCAGTCTTTGTTAGATCTGAAAACTTTGGTAGCAAAGCCAGAGGTGGCAGCTCCCTCTGCCCTGGCACTCCACACACACATTCCATACTGAGTTTTCTCCTCACTGCTGCTGCCAGGGAATGCAGTTTGTTTCTGGAACAATCTACAGCTCGTAAATGGCACTGGATTATGTGGTTTGCACCAAATACTTGTTTCCTGCTGTCATCTCTCATGCACTGTCACCCCTCTCAGCTCAGGACCATATTCACACCCACCACGTTACATACAAAGAATCAACATCTATTGCCATTACAACAATTTATTCAGACCTCGTTTCAGCATAAAAAATCCACAAGGAAAGAGGACTGAAAGACAAATAAAGCATCATAAAATGTAGTCTGTGGGTCACTGCATGAGCACAGCTGTAACAAGAGAATAAATCACAAAACCACAACACAAAACAGCACTTACTTACAACAGGATCTACACGCTGCTCTTCTTTCCTGCTCCAATTGCAACAGAGCCAGAGCTGCTGTGGCAGCTCCAACACCACCAGTCGCCTCACAGGTGCTTTTAAATTGCCAAATTCACCTCTCTGAGGGTGAAAATACCCAGATCACATTGCCCATCCTGCACCTTTCCCTAGGGTCAGGACCTGGGAGTCACCAGCATCCAAAATCATCCAACTTTTAATTTTTCCCCAAGAGAAGCCAAATTTCCCCACTTTTCCTCCAGAGGAGAGGCAGCAACTGCCCCACAAATGCCTTCAGGTGTTCTCAATCTCCTGGCACCAAGGCCAGGGAACAAAGTTAATTAAAGTCATTAAAAGCTTCAGCTGGGTTGGGCTGGCCACAGCTGTGTCAGATCCTGGCTACAAATGGGCACAGATTTAAACACCTCCCAGGACACCTGGGGTTACAGGAGAAACCACTTTGAGCACGAAAACTAGGATTTTAATTTGGAATAGGTGATTTACCTTTCAAGGTTACACCTCACAGTTAGAGAGCAAATGGGAAGGAAATGTATCTGCATAATAATATTTTATTAATGATATTTAGCTGCAACACATCAAAGCCTTCCTTCCTGGAGGCTTAGAGTGTTCTTACACACCCAAGTAGGCAGGAAAACTGGTGTCAGGGAGGAAAAGGTCCTCTTGCACCAAAAAAAAAATTAAAATGAGTATTATTATTAAAGCTTTCATCTCACTAGACATCCTGGAGAATCACCTATAGAGCAAAGCTTTGGTAAGTCTCACTGATTGCTCACATTTTCAGCACTTTTTGAATGTAGAAAAAAATTCCCTGATGAAAAGACCTGTTCAGAGAGAAAATATAGGAAAGCAGCAACAGCAATGTGGTTCCTGTAGGGATTAATTAATTACCTGTGAGGAATGCTGGCAGTCTGCTCTGGGGGGATTTCAGGGCAGGTTTATTCTCACCCAACAACATCTTCACTGAGCTGGGAGAACAAAGCAGTTCTTACAACTCACCATGTGCTAGAGACACACAACCTCATGGGACTCACCCAGAGCAAATAAATGCCAATAAATTTAAAAAATCGTATGAATTAAGCAATAAAAGTACCACATTCAGAGCCAATTGTGGATTATTTAGTAAACTATTTTACAAATAGCTAAATGTTTTCATCTAAACAATTTGAATACAAGCTTTCATTTTAAATATGATTCCACCACATCCATGAAGCTGGAGACAAATTTCAAAGGGAATATATGTATCTATAGGCAGAATTTGATTTTCTCTTTATAATTAATCAGTTAACCAAATTAAAGTATTCCTTGCCTCTATATTTATAGCCAGAAATTTAAATTAAATTGTTAAGATATTCTTGCTCATCAGAAAAAAGCAGGAATAAAATATTTTTACTGCAGACAAACTAACATGAAATTCAAGAGATTAGGTTGTTTTTTTAAATACTGGGGGGACTTAAATTTATACATAAATATTTCTTTAAAGAGATTTAATCTTCTCTCAAGACTCAGGATATTCTGTAAAAAAATTACTGATGGTTTTAACAGCCCATCTGATTGTTCTCCAAGTTTGCAGAATACAAAAGCTGTAAATGCACAATAATATTTTGGGAGATTTTAAAATTAAGGGAAAACCACTCCTGAGCCCTTTGTGTTATTGCTCTGACCTGCCTGGTCTCAGAAACCATTCCATCTTCAAGTATATTTAAAATTACTTTTTTTTTCCTCACTGTATATCATATCCTTCACACAGTACAATATCTGGGGACTTTAATGCTCTTACCCTTCAATCCCTTCAAAAATAGGATGAGCCCCTTTTTAAAGTTCCAGAAAGCGACATTCAGGGAACAGTCTGCATGAGAATTTGCTTCCTTTCTGCTTCAAATCACCAGATCATATCACTCTTCATAGGACAGAGAGAGAGAGAAAAAAAAAAAGCATAAAAAATAAAGATATGAGGACTGTAAGACAGTCTGCTAAGCTCTGTAAGCCTGCAAGTTACTAACATGAAATTCTGCCATTGAGTTTAGTGGAGTAAAGGATTTAAAGTTTATTCTACTTCTCTTTAGCTCAATGAGAAATAAGATCCAACAATTAATGACTATTTGTGTGCTGCCCATCAAAAATGTTCCATGGATCAAAGTTGAGCAAAAAGGGCTCAACAGAGGTGGGAAAAGGAAGTAAAGAAAACAATGAGCAAAGATATTAACATATCATCAAACTGTTGTCATCAGTTGGGATTATTTATGCACTCATGTTAAATTGAGTTCTATCAGAGTTCTAGAAAATTAAACTTTAGAAATGCACATAAAAATCTTGGCAGTAGCCATTATTCAATCTTCAAAAATTAATAAAAAGTTCCAAATTAATTTTCATATTTCCATGTTTCTATATTCATACAAGTATCAGAATGAATTTATTCATCAGAAGTGTTCTAATATTTGGTATTTTAATAATAGCTGATTTATTCTGGCATAGCAGTTCTCAGCTGGGCTTTCATTCCAAGTTATATGGCTGACTCATGTTTATCATGTACATAATATTTAATGCTGTGAGTAGCACAGCTAAACATTAATAACATGACTGGTTACAAAATCTGTAGCACAATTAATCTTTATATATTTTAAATCCATCAAGCATTCCTGCATTTAAACTAGATGTTACCATTTGTAAACTAAATAATAGCTCTTTGGTCTGTATTTCCCATGTTAGCTCAGTAAATTAAGGCTTGCAGGGCAATTAAAAAATCTAAAATAATCTGGAAGCACCAAGTCCTGCTGAAAATGCAGCAATATATTAAATAGGTTTGTTTTTCTCCAAGGAATCAAATTGTGAAATTGCTGTTTTGCCAAAGTTCAGGCAGGATTTTTTTTTTTTTTGTCATCTCTGACAGAATCAGCAAATGTAGCTTTGCCTTCAGCATTTGGTGTTTACATGGACCTCCTGATAAAAAGTAGGGAAATTTGGTGAGCACTGAAACGAGCAATGCCACATTCCAGCCTTATCAATACTATTGTTTTCCACACTTTTTCACAACACGTGACCAGAAAACCTGTTCACGTCAGAAGGTGAGAATAATAAACAAGATATTTATTTTTTTCTAAAAAAATATGGGCTATTTAACAAAACAATAGATGTAAAAAGTACGTTTGTTTCATATACTAACTATACCTACAATCTGGAAACACTGAGATGTAACAGATGCAGAAATATGATCTGTAGAAACAGAAATATAATTTGGGAATAAAGGTTTATGCAGGTAAGTATTCTTGTAATGAAACAGCAGTTTAAAAGAAGGAGCTAAAGCAGAGAAATGCAGTGAAATTCAGGATGTGTTAAGCAAACCAACTCTGCAGTTGTAACAAGCAGGGGAAAGTTTTCAAAGCTTTTGTGCTTCCAGACACCACTCTGTCTCCCAGTTAGAAATAAGAACTGCACTCTTGGAATATCCATGTGGAACACACTGCAAACAGCAGTGGACATAAAAATTACACAGCTAATGAACACACAAGAAGAGAGGGCATCTGCACATCCAAAACAACCTTTTAAATCAGATTTTTCTCCTGGCCAAAGTCACCAGGTTCACGTTCATCCGTGCCTGTAATGGGCTTGTACATCTGAACTTATTTTATTCAACTTTCTGAAACAGGAGAATATTAAAAAAAATACTTTTGGTTACCTTAATAGGACAAGTTGTGGAATGTTTTAGTACACAGAAGATTTGCCAAGAAAATGGAAGCAGAGAAATGTGAAACTGCTTTGCTTTAAACATAACGTTTGATAACAAGAGCTGCAATTACTAATCAAGGACATCAAAGACAAAACACATACACTCCAAAAGTGTTTAAATGTAAATTACTCCTTCAAAAAGACACAGCTTCATGCAATGTAATTAGGTTCCTACCAATTATAGCATTAGAAGATTTAATAGTAAAATACAAAACATAAGTAGGAATGGGAACACATAGGACAAAATAGGAACTATTTTTTTAATTTCCCCAGAAATGCCATTTTTAATTTATGTTTATCATTAAACAGACAGACAGAAAAAAAAGAAAGACAAGATGGGGCTGTAAGACTGAGATTTTCTTCATCACTTCTCTTTGTTTCTGTCATGCCACCTTCCTGATATCAAAACCTGTTTCTCAAGGTTATCTTCCAGCCCTTGCTCTTTCTCAGCCCCATCTTCCTCTTCTCTAACTTGATTTAATTTAATTTAATTTAATTTGATTTAAGGAAATCCTTCCTTAAATTAAATAACGGTGTTTGGCTTTACAGGTTACATGCTCCTGCAGCATGTTTGACAATTTTAAACTAATTATGGAGGGGATCCTGGCACAACTTTCCTGTAGTGGATATGGGGGATATTGACCTGAAATGGATGCAAATAAATGAAGTCCAAGCTATAGG
Organism: Zosterops lateralis; assembly: GCF_965231275.1. Lineage (NCBI taxonomy): Eukaryota > Metazoa > Chordata > Aves > Passeriformes > Zosteropidae > Zosterops > Zosterops lateralis. The sequence goes on from NC_139768.1 coordinate 2,997,479, forward strand.
AGTCTCTATTTCAGCATTTTTCCATTCGTAGGAGAAATGTAAGACAATGTTAATTAATGACTTTTCTTCTTCATATATCACATTACATGTCAATTAAAGATAGATTTTGAAGTTTGTGGCCTGACAGCACAGTAAATCTGGCTTTAAATTTGACAGTGCTGGGTCAAAATCAATAGAGTCATAAAGGATAAAAACGCTGATCCAGCACAGGCTCCGCCTGCTCGCTCAAAAATCACTCCGAGCATTCATAGAGTAATTCCACACCAAGCACTTTTCTGCTGAATCAGATGTCTCAGAAACACTTCTCTACAGACAAAAAAAAACATCATAGAACGAATCTTATGAATCTTACGCCTCGTTCTGTGATCGGCCAGATTATTTGATTTCCCACTCGATTGAGACCAGCTTTGTACAGCAGTGCATGATTAAATTCCATGGACTAACCTGTGCCCAGGTTAGACAGTAACACAGATGCTTCTGGGGTAAGAAAGCAGCATCCAGGTCTTCAGGGGCCAGGAGTGCAAACAAACTGTGACTGTGGGTGAGGAGTGCAGCTGGTTCCCCGAGCTGGATGAACTCCTGATTGTCTCGTTACTGACAGTTCCCTCTTGTAGGTAAATTCCCTTTTCCAGTAACTTCTCCACTCTCTGCCTTAGAGGAGCTGAGCTATCAAATCCAAATCTCAGCATGCTTTAATTCCCCCCTCTGGAAGTGGGGTGAAGGGTTGTGTGCCTCCAAGATACAGGAGGAAAAACGAGCCAAATGTTCTTTGAACAAGTTCAAAAAGGAATGAACTAAAAGTATCTTTAATGACCCACCATGTCTACATTGCCCCACAAAGAAACAAGACAAAAGAAAGGTCAAATCTGCACAAAAATAAACAAGAAACCTAAAAAGTTTATTTGAGAGAGAATCTGAATAAAATTTTAAGCGTTGGAATATGAAACTTTGTTTTGAGAGTGACAAAACTATGGAAACTGAACACTGTAAAAAGTAGGAATTTTGCTTTTAAATTGCTTTCTACTGTATCAATTTATAAACACTTAGAATCCACAGCCTGGCAACATAATTCAGTTTTATCTAATATCGTTTTCCCATCATCTGTCTCCAAATAAATACCTCAAATAATATGTAAGCTGTTTTACCTAGAAGAAAAGTGTGTAACATTAGAATAAAAGTCTGTAATACTGTTACAACATGGAAGTGGCATTTAGTAAATGCAGCCAGAAAACAGAATGTGATTCAGTAAGAATTAATATCCTAAACCGATGCACAATGAAAACACATTTTCCATCAAATCTGTTTAATGCAGCCTGTTTTCTCCAGCACACCAAGGCAGCAGAGGCAGTTGGGATTCTGTGAGGAAAGAGCCCACAAAGCCATTACAGATTTTTGCCTATCCATATTCCAGCATAAGGAATTAAAAATACTGATATATTGTTTTGTCTCATTTTTTTGGCTTTTTTTTTTTTATTTTTTGAATCTTATAAAGATGATCAGATTCCTTCAAAAGAGAAAGACTGTTTTGAAAAAGAATAGTTGTTTGCCCAGGTTGTTTTGAGAAGAAGCCTTCTTGAGGAATTTTTCCTTGGGAGAAAGTTAGTAGCTGCTAGCAGGCTAAAATCTCTCAGGCCCACAGTTCTCCACTGAGACTTGGCCAAAACTCTTGCAAAATAACTACAGCCAGTGAGTGGAGCCACTTCCAAGAAACTTTCTGGCACCAAAATTATTTTTTCTTTCAGTAAAACTACTGATAAATGTAGAAGAAGCTTCCACGAAGGATGTTGGGACAACAAGGGGCTCTTCAAAATGCTTTTTATTGTATCAAAGATGTTACAGCATTCCTGGGTCACGGGTGACAGGGACACACCTAAAGCTGCCAGCTACAAGTCCAGTTAGTTCTGGTTGCAATGCATTATATAGTTTTCTTTGCTGAGCATCTTAATACATAAAAACCAATCAGCATCATCCACAATACCTTCACTATTACCTCTAGCCCATCATAACTATCATTACCATATTATGTTACAGTTTAAGCTTAAAGTTGGTTTTCTGTTTTCTTGCAGTGGAAAATTCTTAGACCTTTTTTCTACTTGATGGTATCTTTCGCTTTTCTTGAGACCTCTTTTTGCTTGCTAAAACCATTTTCTTGGTTTGTGGTCAACATATCCTTTGCTGTAGCCATAAAACCTCTTTCCAACTCAACCTTTGCCTTCTTAGTTGTCCAGTAACGACTGGCTCACCAATCCTTAATTTAGATATCTTTTATTCTTCTACATCAATACTTGCTTCTGTCTCTATTCCACTTCCAGGTTCCACATTCAGAGAACCTTCTGCTGAGCATTCATACCTTTAAAACTTTCCTGTAAACTTTCATGATTTCCAACAGATAAAGTTAATAGTTACTGCCAAGCCCACTTTTCAGGTGCCAAGATTAAAGCCTGGCTATTAACAAGCCTCCATCAGCCATGGTGAAGGCTGCAGAGCCACACTTTCGGTATATACAAAGACTATCTTCTGTAAAATATTGAGCTTATTTTTGCACAGAGCCTCAAGCTATGGTGCTGGAGATGCATTCTGTGTGTCGACTACTCCCTCTCTTAACATACCATATTTATGGCCCTTATGACTGCAATGTCTAACTGCCTTCCCAGAAATTGGAAGATAAAAGTAAACCAGACAGAGCTCACAGCAGCAAGCCGAAATCCATTTCCAGGGAATTAAATTCAGTTCAGAACACATATCAAATATCAAGCCCTTCTTCTTGGAATAAAAACCGTGCTACAAAAAGGCCCAAACAAATCCCTTCCAAATCGCCCACAATTTCAAAGGTAGTCATGTCAAATTGTTTAATCCAGTAAAAAAGCTGCTGGCCAGCACCGAGACAGACAAACAAGCATATGAGCACTTTAAGAAAATAGGATCTGTGAAACTAATAGAGATCAACAGTGTAACCCAGCTGTTTGGTTTGCAGCCACTCACGGAGCAGTGCATTTAGCATATAAGCCACTTGTCACAGCTGTTGTTGCACTGAGCTGCAGCACTGCTCCTAAGGGGATTGCTGGGCTGGATTGCCACACTGCACTGACTGTCAACACAGGACTCTTTTCACATCTGCCTTTGATAAATGTTTGTTATGAAAACCAGCATAACCTGTCCCAAAGAACAATAACTCTGGACTATGTCCATCACTTGGAAAAGGTTTCACCTGCTGCCTGCCATTCTTCAGTCATGGTTCCTGAAAAATCCTCTACCCACCTCATAATATTTCTGCAATTAAAGGACCTGTCATTTTGTAATCTTGAAGAACAAAACAAGAATTTAAGTATGTGCCTTAAAAAAAAATGAGCTTCCATTAAGGATGAAAAACTAGTTGTGTTTCACATATTTTTTAAAAAATGAATGCTTCAGGGGAATAAAAAAATAATTTTAATAAAAAGCTGCAACTGATCAACAAGAAAAAAAGACTTTGATGGGGGAGGGAAATAACTGGAAACTACTGGAAGTTTGGACAGAGGGAAGGGAAACAACACAAAAACAAGCCCTTTGATAAAGGCTACATGTTGGAAAAAGACAAAACTCATACTTTTTTTTTTTCATTAACATCTAATCCTCACCTTTCCAGAGCAGCCCACAGCCCCATCCCCAGGAGCACCACCCCATTGCACAGTGCTGGCTGATTCCTGCTCTCTTACAGCTTGAGCTTTAGCAGGCTGATTGCTTCATGTCATCTCCTGCATTTTTTAACAAACTACGCAGACCCTCATGGAATACTGATGGCATTTGCTGCACACAGCTGTTTTCCAGAGACAGAGCAGCTATCTGTTTGTCAGTCACACTGCCTCCACCACTCACAATATTGCTGTTTCCAACTGCTTTTCTCATGTTTGCTTCGTCCTGCAAGTGATGAAACGGCGCCGCCACATTTCAGACATTTCTTCCAACACCACCAAGTGTGTGTCTCCTCATGCTGACAATCCCAAATGGACCACAGCTCCAGGTGCAGGTAAGATGGTTTTGTAGTACATCTACATAATAACTCTGTCGCCACGATCCTTCAGTCAAACAAACAAACAAACAAACAATCTCTTTGGGCATGTAACATAAAAGCCTTGCTCTAATCTCTTGGCCTTTCTTATCAAGTAATCCAGAAAGACAGGACATGAAGTATTCACCTGAATTATTCCAGTCTGACTTTGATGAGCAGTGAAATTCAAACTTCTAGATAGAATGCATTATGATCTTTTAGTTTAACTCCAACTTTTGATTCTGTTTACTTGATACACAGGACCATACAGAGGTCCACTGCAGGTTCTGTTTTATGTTTTATTTGTTCTTCAGTGATACCCCAAACCACTGAATGCGGAGGGAGGGAGGGATGCTGCCAGTGAAGGGAGTGCTACAAACTTTATTTTCCTCTCAAGCATCAATACTTGTGAATAAAACTAAGGACACACAATGACCATCATTTCCTTTGCAGCCTCTGCCCTTATTTTCTAGTATGTTTTTTCCACAACAAATTAAGCACCAAGATGCTGAAACCTTCATCCTTTCTCATTTCATAAACGAACTCTTTCAAAAAATGTGGTTTGTGCTCAAATTAGATACCACATTCTTACTAATTAGCTGCTTTACTCAACTCATGCTTTTGTATGAACAGCAGTCTTACAAGATGAAGATTTTTTTTACATGGTAAGAATAAAACCAGGAGACTCTGATCTCCAGCCAGTAGTCACAAGCACAGGACCGTCCCTGCATGGAGAGCAATTACTCAGAAGCAGGTGCTATAAAGTTGTTTTGTTTCTCTAAATAAAAGCCTTCATGGGCAGAATCAGCAAATTACAACTGATAAAGAGGACACAACCAATTTCCCCTGAAACACCTTAGGTTTATAGTCTAAACAACTCCTGGATAATTTGACAGCCAACATATATAAAAAAGCAAAGCCTACAGAAAAGAAACTATGACTTTTTTTTCCTTTACTTTTGAATTCCATCATCTTTAAGTACAAAGGAAGGATTTAAAATGTTATGTAAGTTTATGCTGCCTGAAAGAGTTTAAACAAAATGCAAACACCTAAAGAAAATAACAAGCCTGTCAAAATCTTAAAAAGCAGAAAGAGATACAAGATTGATTACCCACACAGAAGAAATCTTGAATTTCTATATTTATTCTGAGGATCAAAAAAAAAAAAAAAAAGTATTTTTATACTTTTTCTAACATCAAAAAATGTTCCCAGGCTTCCAAAGTTTTCTCTCTGAGGAAAGGAAGCTGCAGGGCAGGTGGGTGACACCAGCTCTGAACCATGAACTGCACCTGGGAGCTCCGGGTGCCACAGGAGCAGATGTGCCAACAATTACTAAAGTAAACTCACAGAGTGAAAGGGGTGTCACAGGGATTAAAAATCCATTTTCTCTCAATATAGGGAATTATAAAGAGTTTTTACGGGGAATTATAAAGAGTCTTTACTGGATGGAGAAACACACAACTCCAGCTTCTGTGCAATTCTTCCCTTTTCTTAGTGCTTCAAGTGTTTCCCATTGGACAAAACAGGTCAGAAGGGTAAATCCATCAGAATTTTAATTCATGGGAAGTCCCGTGAGGAAGAGCCTGATACCTCATTGTTTACACTAAGTATGGAAACATGTGAAACAACTTATGAGATTCTACTTTTAATTCCGTCTGTAAAAGGTATTAGCTAACCTGAATAATGAAATAATTTTTAGAAACTAAAGAGCACTTAAGGTAAGACAGTGAAACCGGTAGAAGAGCTATTTCCTCCAGAGCTGAGAGATCACTATAAGTAATTTTCTTTGGTTAAATAATCACAAGAAAACAAAACCACGACAACAATACAAGAGAACATATGTTTAACTTACAGGTGCAGAAAAAAAGGCAGATTAATTTGGCATGACAGAAACATAAATATCAGGAAAAGCACAATTTACTTGATAATTCTATTATTCCAGTTGACAGAGCTTTTTGAACATGAAAATAGTTCTTAACGGGTTTGCAAATCTCTGAGAAATTATTCAAATAAAGGCTACGTTAAGTCTCTCACATCACCTCTTTTTGAGAAGTTTTTGCTCTTTTTCTTTTAATATGGTAAATTATTCTTGGCGCAATGACCTGTTTCAGAATTAGTTTGTTATAGCATAAATTGAATCTTCTGTGTTACCTTCTATACATGACACTGGAAGTGCAGTCAAAACTTGGGTCTCTGAAAATGAATTTTTCACTTTAGAATGTCTTTCAGCTCAGATGACTGCGAACACAAATATGTGCTCCCCGTCACTTTGCTGTACTAAGTATTCATCTTTAATGCTGGTGTCAGCACTGTCGCAGCTTTACTGCTTTGCTTATTTCTTTTGTATGCAAATCTTTGGAATAATGAACCAGAAGCTATCACGTTGCTTGAAGAAATCTCCAGCAGATATTAATTGTGTTTATCCTGACTTGGCATGTTTTGTCTAGACTTGGGAGGTGGCAGGTACTGTGTTGCTGTTTTACACCACAACAACACAGACTCTGAGATTCAGAAGGCTGAAAATGACTTTTTTATTCTTGGGATGTGTCTCCCCTTTTATACTATTTTACACAGACCAATTTGATTGGTGAAACAAAGACAAACCTCTTCAATCACATTGGTCAGACCAGAGGGACATCAAGGAGAAGTCCCTCCTAGGGAAAGGAATGAATAACAAAGTTACAGTTACAAAACCATTTCTCCTATTTACAGAAAATTCTCTGGGAAAAGAATTTCAGAAAACCAAAACACCTCAGGCATGGAACCAGGGCTACAGTGCTGCTTTAACAGTTCAGACTAAAATCTCAGAGTGCTTTAAAATACACACAACTTCACTGTCCTATGTCAGACACTGCAGAGGGTAACATGGCAGACAAACCTATGCATGAAACGCAGCACCTTGAGTGAACAGATATTTTTCTCGAAGCCACCAGTCTGACTCTGTAGCTTGATTATAAATGTCTGTGCAGTCCCATTGCTGTCTTCATGAATTTTTGAAATTGGTGATCCCCTTTCTAGAGTTGAAGTAAATTTTGGCTCATCTCTTTATATCTTACCTCTACACAAGATAGGTGAGACACTAATGTTCTGTGGGACTGAGCTGGAACTACCTTAAATGGTTTGTCAGACTCTAGAGATCCTCCTTCATGTTCTACTTCTACTGATAAATCACATTTTACTTAAACACCTACTTGTTTAAATACTGCCACTGCTCATGGAACCCCTCCCATGTTAACAGAGCTTTTTTCTTTCCCCCAGTTCACTGGGCAACCCTTGCAATGCAAGTGCTCCTCCTGAGCTGCTCCTGACTGAATTCATTCCCGAAGTGTTAGGATGTGGAAAGCATGCAGGGGAATTGCTAACCCACCACTGAAATGGGAAAGTCTCTCAGGTGAAACAAAGCAATTACTTAGGAGCGCCCAACTCGCTTGATTTATCAAAGCTAATTATTTGAAGCATTAACTGATGTTTCACAAGGTAATCCATAGATCTTTCAGAGGTGTAATTAAAACTGGAGCTCTGAGCTGGGTGAGAATATCAAGGCCATGCCCTGCCCTTGTCCCTGGGCTTCCTAGGCAAGAAAACAGGCCCACTGAAATGCCCTAACACACTGAATTTTCTAAAGGCTGGATCCACAGCCTCTTGAATCCATTCACAGTTTGCTTATCCCCCAAAAAATTAGATACTAGAAAAACAAACGAAAATTTTCAGCTTATTTACTTAAACAATAAGGGAGGTCATTCCTAGGAAGGTTTGCATAGGAACCACCACTGTCAAAGATGGAGGGATGGAGGGATGGAGGGATGGAGGGATGGAGGGATGGAGGGATGGAGGGATGGAAGGAAGGAAGGAAGGAAGGAAGGAAGGAAGGAAGGAAGGAAGGAAGGAAGGAAGGAAGGAAGGAAGGAAGGAAGGAAGGAAGGAAGGAAGGAAGGAAGGAAGGAAGGAAGGAAGGAAGGAAGGAAGGAAGGAAGGAAGGAAGGAAGGAAGGAAGGAAGGAAGGAAGGAAGGAAGGAAGGAAGGAAGGATTGCTACCTCATGAGCATTTACAAATATGAATTCACTGTGGTTAGGGTGGATTTTTAAGTTGTGGAGAAGGTTTATCCTGAGAGTAAAGAATAATCAACAGCCAAGTAGTAGATTGAGAATCCACAGCTGATGTGAGCAGAGAGAAGGAGATTAGAGTGGTGCTCAATATTTCCCAGCTGGGCTGGGGTATTATACACTTTAGCTCTTGTTGTTCAATACCACTAAAGCCCATGCAGCATTATATTATTTCTGATTTGTTGTATCTAAGCTTGAGCACAGTCTCTGATAATAAAAGGACAAGTCACTAATCTCTGCATCACACAGTTGCTATCATCTGACAATTTTATATTCATACTTTATTGATTCCTCTGAAAGAAATATTCTCTGCTGATTTTTAAATTACATACATACAAGAAACGGCTCAGCCTTATCTCTGCCTTTGCCTGGATACAGCAAAATATCAAGATTTTTTTCTTTAAGAATGATAGTACAAAGCAGTGTGCTGACAATATGATTTAGCTGTGCTTAAAACCAGATAGTAAATCCAGTTTATGACAAAATTGAAATAATAAGTTCATCTCATCTACTAGCATAAAGAGAGAGAGAAACCACATGGCTGGAAGGACACAATTTTGGAGAATGATGCAGCATCTTATGTAAGATTTTATGCTTTCTTAAAGACATACTCTTACTTTGTTCTGCCATCAACATTTCAAAAGAAGCCAATCTCTTATATTAAACATGTGCCTGTGTGTCTCAAGAAAAATGAAACAAAAAGCAGAAGATGTTATCTGTGAAGCCCTAACTTCCTCTGTTACACCAACACTGTGTGAGATATCAGGAAGAACAGCACTGAAACCATCAGACCTTAGTGACAGAGAACAGAATCTGGATGCAATACAGTATTTTTCTACAGAAAAATGCCTGGTCCTGCAAAGTGTCCTATAAATGACCTGTATCTTTGTTAGTATCGCCACATCTCCTGGAAGATAAATTTCAAACCACCCCTCAGTACCACAACAGTCAAGTTTCCCAATAAGCTTACAAGTGAAATACCAAGAATTTAAAACCCTCAAGTGCCCCAGCTGCTTTCCATCATTGTGCTGGAAAAGGCTGCACAGATCTGCTCCAGCACAGCTTTAAACATCAGCTAATAGTTCCTCATGCATCTTTCTCTTGAATTCCTTCTCATTTGTTTTTCTGACAGGAACAGGCACAACATCCTCTGGGCACATGGGCACTTCCAGGACTGTTAAAGGATTCAGCCCTGTCAATCTTCCTCTGCAATTATACTATAAATCTCCTCTTGTATCATTATACAGAGATCAAGCACTCAAGGAACAACCCTCTTACTACAGGTCATACATTAATATCCAGATCCTGTTCTAATTACTGTGATGGCAACCCAATGCATAATTCACACAGTGAAGAAACAAGAGTCTGGCCAAGGCAGTGGTACTTGTTCCCTTGCTGATTCAGAATTAACTCCAGAGTGGTTCTTTCATTTGTGCCCATCAAGAGTCAGGGAAGTTCAGGACCAAATCAATAAAAAAACATGTCCTGCCTCTACAGCCTGGGCAGAAATAGCCACATCAATACAGAAAATCAATTCATTTTTCTGTAGCTGCATAGGATTAGTATCAAGGAAGACAAGACAGATTTGACTTTAAAAGTAAGTTTAGAAAAGGCCCAAAAAACCACCTATAAATCTATCATTCATGAGAAAAAAAATTTGCATGTCTCCACTCAGAGCTAAGTTTTTCTAAGTACTAGACAATACTCATTTTTAGAGATACTTGAAAATCTCAAGCCTCTTTGCTTTCGTCACTTTGATGTATTTTTATTACTACAACCATATAAAATCCAAAACAATTTCCACACCATCTCTGTTTACTGAAAGGAACAGCAATTGGTACCTTTCTGCTCTACAGACATTGAAGTCAACCCCAAGTTAAATCAGCCCTCATGGAACACAGATCACCTGGTGCGAACACAGGACAGGCTGTGCAAGCAGAGCCCACCTCCCTCCAGAAGGGTGTGACTGGGAGCTGTGCCTGTGTCAGTGCAGGAAAAACACACGATCATGGAGATGATTGTATGTGGTGCTTTATTGAGAGCTCTGGGAGCCAGGGGTCCAGGACCCAGATCTTGACTCCACCAGACATTTGACATGGACACGATTTTATACTTTTCTTGTTACATAAGGACACATTAATCATTAAGGATATGTTAATCATTAAACCCCATTGTTCCATTGATTCTACCCAAGCATAAACCTGCAAAAATGATTCTTGGTTAAGATTCTGATTTAAGAGAATGATCATATTCAGTGATCAAACTAACGTTACAATTAACAATAATGTCATTTATCGTATTGATGTTTATACAGGTACAGATCCTCCTGACCTAACTTTATTCCCAAGGCCTATGTACTTTACTAAGAATCACCATCATCCCCACTTCTCCCCTATTACCTAAGCAAAGTTATACTTGATTTGGTTAAAATAACAGCATGAAAATAACATCCTGGTTGCAGGAAGCCAACGGGCCCTGCTACCTCAGAAATCATTTTAACCCTGTACTATCACCTGCTGCCAGCACTCCCAACCTTCCAGCTCATCAGTGCCTCCTGCCAGGTGGCTGAAAGTCTGGGATTCCTGAGAAAGGAACCTCCAGGTGACCCAGGGAATCTCTCCTGTCACAAAACCTGCTGTTTGTAGTGCTCTTTCCAGGGGATCTCTCTGTAGCATTGCTTAAGCAGGAGAAAGTGGGAGCTTTCCAGTGGAAACAGGTAAATAGTGAGAGGACTGTTAATACACCTACCTTTCAAAAAGCAAAGTTCTGCCTGAATTAAGCAGCTCTGCTCATCTGGATAGAAAACACTAAGGAGAATTTTTGGCATGGCAAGAAAAAACTACCAGGAGGAGAAAAATACTCTTCAGCTTTTAAATGTGCCCGTTTCAGTAAGACGTTTTTAACTTTACTCGACTCTATCCTAAGCACACAGAAGGATATTACATCTACAAGAAAGCTTGAACAGTAAAGAACAATCAGCATATGGCACCAAAGCTGAAAGGACTGAGGAGATGGCAGATGCCACACTCCAGGCTGGGCTGTGAATGGAACACACCAACACAAATGGCCTGGACCTGCTGAGCTCAACACAGCACGTCCCTCCTGGGCATCACCAGGGCAGAAATGAGGCTCTGCCCATCCAGGCTCCTTCCTAATTATTGAATAATTGACTGCCATAGGATATCACATTTCAATTAGCTGCAGTGTTCTTATTCTTTTGGGTTGGATTTTTTTCTTTCCCTCCACAGAAATGTTCCAAGGTCCTTCACTTTTCTCCCCACCCCATTCCCAACTCAGAATTCTTTTTCGGGGGTTTGTCACAAACACATCCCTAATCCCTCCATTCACCCCTTCCACAAGATTATTTTAATTAATATTTACTATATACTATAACACAGTCACCCTGTATAGTACTTATTTTGTAAACATTACTGGAAAAACAAGCGTATTTTTTAACTGGAGGATCTTTAATTAGCACTTTTATGTTTTCTAGAAGGACTCTACCCACTACTATGTCCAAAGATGTGAACAGCAGTTTCACATCTGAGACTCTCTATTTCTGGAAATTCTGCTTGATGATCTTTTAAAGTGTCTAAATTTTATATATATATACTATGCCATGGGATCATAAAATATAAAATACATTAGAAAGCATGCAATAATTCTAATTTGAAATTATAGCAAAATACATGTAATTTGATCTTAATATGCTTTACTCCACCTTGGAAGTGTGACCTACTACACAATTTGAACTATCCAGTCCAAAAGCAAAATGCAGCTTTTAATGCACACTAATCTCATGTGCTGCCTTTTTTACAAATGTTGCATACAACTAAAAAAAAAAAAAAAAAAAAAAAAAAAAAAAAAAAATAAAAAACACCACCAAAACACCAATATTGGTATTAAGGATTTCTCACAGTGTTAGCACAATGTCACGAGTTTTGTCATCCTGCACTGCAATGGAAGATATTGTTATTTAGTCACATTGCAGCTCCCAGAATAACCTGGTCATATGCTTGCTAAGCAAGAAGAATAAGCAAAGCAGAACCTTGTAACAAAGGATGTGTTCTTTCATCTCACCAAATTCAGTGATAACGTGAACGAGATTCAGGCAGTCAGAGGACTACAATAAATGGAGAAAAATGTGAGTTGAGTCAGCAGGCTGTGGTAGGCACTGACTGGACAGGACAATAATTAGTTGAATGCTTAAAAGATTTATGGAATCAAAGGAGAGAGAAGATTAACAAAGAGATGGTCCTAACCTGAAGACAAGGAGCAACACAAGGACCCAAGAAACAACATAACACAATACCATCCTCAAGATCTGATAACCTCACTTAATTGTGGGTTAGTTTGTGATTTGTAGTAGACATTTCAATTAATGTAGGTATTCTGCAATTGCTGATTAAGTCATACATTAAACACATTTGTGTCTTGAAGCATCACAGTAAACTGAAATAGTTCTTTGCCCTCTCTGGAGTTATTTCCTTGCCCACTTCCTTAAAAACCAAGTAGTGAGCAGGTTGAAAGCACTTTGAACAGCTGGCTGGCCAGACTGACCAGTGCAGTGGCCCCTGGCTGATGTGCAGTGTGTAAATCCCCACATGTGGTGGGGTAATAATGCACAAACCCGTTCTGGTTCTCAATGAGCAACAGACCTCACAGACGATGAGGCAAGATTTTCATGTAGCTCCACCCCTAAATTCAACCCTGGGCAAAGAATATAAAAGACAAATTTCAAGTAAGTCAGCGCAGCTTGGCTGAAATAAACCCAAAGACCTAATTTTGAACATTTACAAGAAAATTACAGCAGAAATACCAGCAAAAGATATTCTATCACCATTCTCCGCTTAAAGAAAAATAACAGAAATTACAGATGTCTAAAACTCATAATAGGAAAGCAAGAGCTGCATTTTTAGCAGTGGGAAATGAAATCTATCCACTGCTCCTTTTACATTTTTAAAGAAAGTATATAATTGCCATCCCTACAGCTTTCTTACTTGCTCACAGCATCTTTCACTTTGAGTAAGAGCTAAGATCAGCAGCACATAGGCAACTATTCCCAGCAATTTCAGAACAGCTTTTAAAATTATTCTAGGATGTTCATGAAGCACAGCATTCGCAAAATATCTATCCTACAATTTTCCTCTAATCTGTAAATGTAATTAACAGAATTCCAATTAATTGGTATTTAGTGCAGGGCTTTGTTTGTTGAGGAAACGACTCTCCTAAGCTCCTCATCTCATTATTCTCAGAAAGGGCTTGTAGCATCAATATTTAATGTCAGGGAGAAAGAGATGGAGTTATAAAATAACCACCACTTCATTAGTCATTCCAGGAGTATTTGAAATGAAGACATAGAAATGTACATGGTAAATTATGAACAGAACAACTGCATTGCATCCCCTGCATTACAATGGTTTTTGCTGTAAAAACAGGTTTGTTTTCACCTCTGGCAAGCACACTTCAAAAATGGCTGGGATCAAAGATAGAAGTGTATCTTGTCTTCCCAATCTCCCACAGGTAACAACAATGCAGAACAAATACTAAATCTTTCTAATATTTTCATTTTATAGGAATAAAATAATAGGCCTCAAAAACCTTATCATATTGCTTATAAAGGTAATTTAAAAAAAAAAAAATGGATAACTATGAGTTCCAGGTTAAATTTCTAGAAATATAAAACCAACACATTATAGCATTTCCTATTTTAAGTATTTTACCTTTCTGACCTGCTGATGTATTTTGAATGAGTGCTGAAGGTTTTTTGGAAAGGTTACAGATGCTCCACAGGCTATGAATAAAAAAGATGACTGCATTCTACCAAGCCACTGATGCATGAATGGTCAAAACAATCCTCAATGAACTGCAGCTACAGCAGCTCTTCCAAGGAAATCCCATTGGTGTTATCATCAGCATGCCCCAAAACACCAGCACTAGGGGAGCTCTAGGAAGGCCAAACTGCACCTACTTTTTATCTACGAGTCATTTAACCACCGACAATCTTTACAAATGCTGGGACACTGAGGAGTGAGGATGACTCAAAGGATGGTTTATGCACAGAACACAGAGCCTAATTATTTTGGTGTCAAGTCCACCAAAACTCAGGTCATCCAAGCCTTGTACAGATGCTACTGCTCAAAGTCAACTAAATCTTTTCAGAAAACTGTAAAGTGTGATGAAACAATTGACTGTAGATGGATCAACTAAGCAAAATGGCTTTGAGAATAACAATATTTATTTATATTGATAGCCGTAGGCTTGAAAGGTATATGGTCCAACTTCTGCCTACTCGATTTATGCAGCTGTAACTCTTGCCCACATTTTAACTTGGCACATACAAAATCCAAAATTCAGTGTTTTCACTGGTAGCAAACATTTTACCAGATGGTTACTTAATCAAATGTAGTTCTTTGGTAATACAGGAACTTTGAACTACTAGCATATTTTTAAAACATTGATGTATTTATAAATCTAAAAGCAGTTTCAGCTCTTTTTATAAATTTATAAAGTCCTATACATGTATAATGAATACTTGAACAGAATTCCCAGTTTCAAAGAGAGCAGATCTAATATACTTTGGTTTAGAACTTCTCCCTCTGCGCTGGAGGATTTGCAAGTCTGAGAACATTAGAAAGAAGCGGCTTTCATTGTGTTGTCATTGGAACACGACTAAGAACATAAGGATTGTCTACAGACCTAATTTCAATAAGTAGAGCTTGGGAGTACACAAAGATCTACACAATTTTTACACCAGAGAAGTTCATCAGAGCAAACTTTCCAGCCATAAGGCCTCTGGTTACTGCTGGCTCACACCAGAGTCAGCTTCCATCCTGAAAGCCCCAAATGCAGGACTGGAAATTAATTTTCAGCTGAATACTCCAGGTAGACCTTCTCTGACAGAGAGTCTGATCCAGTCAAAACTGAACTCATCCATCTCATTAGGTTTGTCTGACATGGCTCACGCTGGGACACTGAAAAAGCTGAAAAACATAAGGCTCATCATAAAAATTACCAGGCTGCCAAGACAAAGGATTTGCCATGTCCAGACACGTCCATTCATTTGCTTCCCAGAGCTTTTAAAGTGATTTTCTTCTCTGCAGAGCTCAGAATCATCATATACTCCAAGGACAGGAATAGAGTGGATTATCAGTGAAGCTACTTTGATGCATATTATCCGTACATAATGTTTTGGGGGTTTTTTTTGTTTTTTTTTTTCAAATCTAGGATTCTCTGTGCAGTGTGATTAACTAAACAGAGCCAAGCTCTAGTCTCTAGTCTAGTTTGAAAAAGCACCACTTCATAAGAGGGATATGTATCAATGCCTTTGTCCCACCAGGTTAAAATTTGTGCCTTTTATTCATTATGAACTCCACCTTTCGTTATTGAGAAGAAGGCATAGAAAAAAGGGATTTAAAAGCATCTTAAAAAGATGATTTCCATACTGGACCAGTGAAGGCTTATTACACAGGCAGTGAAAACAGCATCCCTTGGACTCTGTCAATTTGAGAAGACATAGCTGAGAAAAAAACAAGACCTGCCCAACAACAACAAACTAAAAGCATTAATGCTCTTTCTAACGGTGTCAGCAGGTTTCGAGTCACAGTTTGAAAGCATGAAACTCACATTAAACAGAATTTGTACACTTGCTTGCCACAACAGAGCCTTAAGCCAACCTCCAACACGCTCTTTATTGTGCTCTAGGAAGGAAATTTAATTTTCCATTTCAGTCTGCATATCAATACTATCTTCCTGTGGTAAGCCTAGGTCCCTTATTCCCAATGCCATATGGCAAATCAAATTCACAACTGAAAGTCAAGCAATCACAATGGGCTGACTCTAGGCAGACTTTAAAATAGGAAATTCCTGTTTTCCTATGCAGGCCTCTGCGTTCTCTCTGCTAAAATATTTATTCATTTGAGCTAATATTAATTATTAATTTAGCTCCAAATGTGTTCCTTTTCCAGTAACAGTTGAGCTTCAGTTTAAACCCGTATTCTGTAAATGTTTTATTGATCAAATACTTTTTCTCTTTAGGAACATCCTCACTAATAGGACAGAAACAAAAGTTCAGAAAATCCTTTAGAATGCCAAAATTTGAAAGAACTTCATTTAACTACTTACTTTTCAGCAGTTTGAAGTAAGAATACAGAAATGATTTTCAGGTACATTAAGCCAAGGAAATTGTTGTTCTCAACATCTGAATTAGACGCCATATTATAATATTCAAGACAGACTTCTTGACTGCCTTTTGTTTACCTTAAAATTCTACATAAAAAAGGATAACATGTACATTTATCTATTCTTGGTGTCTTCATTCTCTCTTTTCCACGGAAGCACAGAAACAGGACAAATCTGCAGGAACAGAGAGCAAATGTTTCTCTCCTATTTAACATTTCTCTGTCTGCTCTCTCCTCATCATCTGCATGCCAACAGACATTTGTACCCGTAAGAGAATACACTGGGAGATGCCCAAATATTTTTTTGGTGGGTGTCAATATTTACTGCCATCACCAAATGATATAGCTTTACTTACAAATTACTTACAAATATTGCTGATGGGAAGTAGAGAACGACTTTTTTTTTTCCCTCTTCGCTTGTGCACACACAAACTTTTACCTTTTCTTTTGTAAACTCCCTTATCTCAACCTTTGAGCTGTCTTCCATCTTATTTTCTCTCCCCTGCCCAGCTGTGAAGGGTTGGTGGGCACTTGGCATCCAGGCAAGGTCAACCAAGCACATTCCCTAACTCCCAGATATCACTGTTATTGATATATGATATATATTGAGGTATATATATATATTTATATATATCATATATTGACATATATATAATTGATATATTGATATGTTCTTTATAGCAAGGTATAGAATTTAAGAGATGTCTGGTACAGATCAAAAGTATTTTGCTAAGAGATTTACAAAAACACAACTCAAAACAGTATCACTTATGACATGGACACGTGCAATGAATGCCTTGGTTTGGTCATTCACGCAAAGTTAAAATGCTCTATTCCCTCATATGTTATTTCCCTATAAACGTGCTTGAATTTTTTGTTCAATTTGCCAATGTGGGATGATAGTCAGATATGACAGAAAAGTTATATTAAGGTCTTCAGGTTTCTAGAAGCAGCTGGAAGATTCCTGTGCCTGCAAGGTCCCATCTTCAGAGCAGGCACACAGCAAAACAGGGTTTGGGCACTGGAAACTTCACCCCCACATGACTGAGCCCAGGCCATGAAGATAAATATAATTTTTTCCACAATATATTAATTTGTATTTTTGACTACAAGTCTCTCAATTTGTTATGTTAATAGTACAAGCCTCACTTTTTTTTCCCCTATGATAAATTACAATCAAACATCTCGCAGTTTCAATTTCATTCTAATGATGTGTCTGTGGCCATACAAAGCAAATTTTTCTGGTTTCCTCAGAGCTGTGTCCAGCCCTTTCTTAGCTTTGCAGCATGCTGAATGATAAATGCTGTATTTACCAAAGGCTAATATGGAAATTAGAGAGAGAATCTTCTAGAGAGAGTTGAAAGGGAATACGAATATTAAATTCTGATGATTCTGTGCAGGAAGCTAAATCATTAGGCCTTAAGAGCTAATGGCCTTAGGAACACAAAACAGCTTATTTATGCATTAAAGATGCAATGTGTTTACATTTTTCCAGTTCATGAGTTTTATGATGGTTTCCTTGCCTGCACTTTTGTCTCTTTTATAGTTTCTAGAAAATGGACATGTTTTTCACATTTGGGTAAGTATGAAAAAGAAAACACACTAGCATTAAAAAAAACCACATATTTTTGTTGTAAAAATTTTTCTGAATTTGACAAATTGGTTTTAAGGTACTTTTTATGAAAAATCCTACTTTTGTAAATCGAGGGCTGAAGTGATATTATGCTGAGCCGTCCTTTCTTCTTACAAAGGTTTCAAATGTTTCAAAATGCAATGCAAAATGATGGCCCACTTTGCTGTCATTTTCTGGGAAGGTTTTTAAAATAACAAATTACAACTTCTTTTTTCAGTATTCTTTCCTAAAGTTGGCTTTTCTCCTTTTCCTCTTCAAAGCATTGAGTGCTTTGATGGCAGAGGCAGGACAGAAGGCTGACAATTATCACACAATTTATTTCAATGGTAAGTTACTAAGGCATTTACAGTAAATATAAATGCAAATCTGACAGCAACAATAGTACAATCACAGAATTCAATAAAGTGATGTTCAAAATGACATCTGTTACACAGGACAGATGAAGAATTCACCTGAATTCTTGATAGCTACATTGATTGGGCTTGTTTTTTTAAAAATTCAGAGTTATTTTTCTTAGGTGACAGGTAGTCATTTGAAAAAAAACAACATTCTTACACACAGAGGAAATATCCATCACCTTCAAACAGTGGTGGTACTCCAGAAAAAGTCATAGGGTAATTTAAGGACCTGTAGGAGATAAAGCTCTGGGTTTTCTCCTTGGGTTTAAAGCATTATCACAGTTTCCCATGTGTTATTTCATTAATGCATTATCATTGGAAGAAAGAGCTTTATGTACAAAAATACATGGTTTATCTACAAATAAAATGGCATCAAATTCAGTGGAAGAGCTAATGCTTTCCTCAAATGTATTTTAAGCAGCTACAATTGCACTGGCAGTTTAGGGAGGTTTCATTAAGAAAGATTTATCATCATGATCTGATCATATCACCAGGAATTTTCTGTGGACTCCATCTTCACGTACATGGAACAGGATGGTCTGCAGGAGAAATTAACAACTGCAGTAATGGTTCTATGATGATTTTGATGATTTCCTTTTAGCCCACTGCTGCAGCTGCACAACACTGCCTAAAACTTCAGCTTTCTAGATGCAATTTCAACAAACTGGGTGCAAAAACCAAACAAATCTAGTGTTTGAGTAGTAGTAGACTTAAAAGAGAACAAAAAACATGAACAAAGTAGAAAAAAGCAATTCACTCCCACGTTTGCTTTTAAGAAGAGAATACATCTCTTGTCTTTTAAGAAGCCTGGAGATTTTAATCTGAAAGGTGATAAACTACACAGGAATTAAGTTTTGGAGGAAATGCCTGTCTAGTCAATGGTCTGGAAACTCTCAGCAAATTTTCAACATATTATTTGCTGTGTTCCTGATGCAATCAGCTCTGCTGATACCAAGGCAGTTTCTGAAGCTGGACACCTTCACAGGTAACTGGAGGGGATGAGATTCAGCAGCCAAAGGAAAGATGATCACTGTTTTTAAAGGAGGTTGTGTTGTATCTCACGAGGGTAAATACAAACTCCTGGCAGCTGGTGAAAGAAATACAAATTGATCATAACAAGGGAAAAATCTTCTCTTCCAAGGAGTTGTAGAGCTGCACTTCTCCACTATATAACCAGTATAAAAATCAAGTCATTCACAAAGATTAAAGGTGGAAACATCCTGCTAGTTAACTTCAACTAAAAATTCTAGAGTTTTATGCTTTTAGTAGAGAACTTTAAACTACTGAATACATCCCTTAGGTCATTTACTCTCCTGCCACAGAAGACAAAGCCACAGAAGCAGAAAATGCACTCAACTCCCTTCGCACTGCCCGCGTGTCATGTTGTAGCTCCCAAACGTGATTCTTATTTGTGTAAGCAAACTGTAATTGTTTTCTTTTCCCTTTCAAAGGGAATAGAATTAAACCCAAAGCCACTCAATTATATATGTTCCCCACGCTTCATTTTTCCACTAACCGTTTGTGATGACCTGCCAGTGTGCCCCATTTGTGCCTGAAGCAATTTCAGATCATACCACTCCTGCACAGAGACAACTTAAGACCTGCAAGACAAAGCTTACTGCTTTCATTATTTTAACTCCTCCACAGAAGAGGTCACATAGCAGGTAAATCTTGCAATGATTCTGCAGGCAGCCAAAGGATGTAACTCCCCATATAAAAAAAGATCTAGGCTTCTAGTAAATAAGTAATTTTTTTTGTGCAAAATACAAGTAAAAATTCCTTTTTTTTCCCACTACAGGTATGTCTCTGAAAAGCCCTATTACTTGCTTCACTGTTGGCAATAGAGTGGAAAGTCCATTATTAGTGGTTGCCAAAACGCCTTTAACAAGACTGCAATGTTGTTCATGCAAATAATTTTCATTTCTGAAAATATTTTAACTCCATTTAAGAGTATTTTCCCATTTAGTTCCCCTGATGGCAAAAGTCACTGGTAAAAGATGGAACCAGTCGAGGAAAGAAGCAATCGCTTCTCTCTTGCTGATCAGACAACAAATTGGAGCCAGTCAAGTTTCCACTGAAGCATCAGACTGATGACATAAAGAACAGAACAGTTAACTCCTGATTCTTGTCAATCATGAGACAACTCTTCCTGAAAAAAGTACTTGAGGCTTCACTTAACCACAGAAATGCTACGGGAGTGTTTAGAAAAGTACACAACGTTAGGCTCGGAATGATATGGAGATTTATTTTTATCCGAAATATGTAAGTGAACAGTCCCTGATGAGAGAATCAAATTTCACAGCTAATAGGTTCACTGATTACGATGAATTGTCGGTATTTAGTTAAAACACCTCCACTCAGCCAAGAATGTCATTATTTCTGATGGAAGTTGGAACATTTCATTGCACATTGTCTCAACTGTCATCACATCTTTGGCACAGCAATTTCTTCTCTTAAATCAACCCCATTTGCACTGGAATTCTGTTGTGCATGTAAGATAAGAATCTTAGGAAAATTTACAAAAGGGTTAACCTACAAAGCTTGGTTCTGCAATTTTAAGAAACCATAAAAGATTTCCCTTTTCCAAACATCAGGTGGTGACTGGCAGGTAGGTTTATTTATTAGGCAGCTCCTGCTGGTTCTTCCAATAGGTTTCAAACTAACAGAAAACATATGCATCTACACAAATCATACAGAAAATTACTCAGAATGGCAATTTTTAAATTAAATATTTGTATTTCTCGGAAACATCTATGATTACTTTATCTGATGACAACGCTAAACACTAAAAGTGAAGATGGTATAAAAATCTTTGGTTTAACCACAAAAAGAACTCCCAGAGACAGCAAGTTAAGTGTGATTGGTCTTTAAAAAAATTAAAACCCCCATTTTTAGCATGTTTTTGCCTAATAGCAGCATCTGAGAAATTTCAATGCCATGTATTATTATTCGAATCATTGAGAAATTACAGATATTAGGCCAGGTTGTACAGTATGAACCCTGGCACTGCTTCCCAGAAAGAACCCCCTATAAAACCATACAAACTTTTAGATTTCCTGTCTGGCTAACATGGAGTGGAGAACAAAGGTGCTTTCCCCTATGATATGATTTAATACCAATGTGTACACTGGCATGAGAAAGGTGTAGTCCAAATAATGTGCTGGAGAACGATAGAGAAGGAATTTCTGTTCTGTATCCGTGGTAAAATCAGTTTCCTGTTGTCAGAGGATATACCTGTTTGCAAATCAGTACTGTTAATAAGATTTATCTCTAACTTAGTTTAAGGTCAAAACATGCTCACAGTGGCCAACAATACCATAAGTACTCATAGTAATTCATTTCTAGATCCAAGCTCCTCACCTGCTCTTTCAAACTGAAATACACCAGCTGAAACAAACATAAACATCGATGGCCACAATTCCATTTCTAAAGGAGATTAAATCTGCACCCGGAATTGAGGGTTTCATTCTGTAAAATAACAGGTGATCAATGCTTGAAGTCCACATGAGAGAAAGATGCAGCACTGAAAGCGCACTGGGATTTGAAGAAGGATGAAAAAAGCACAAAACTCTCCTCTACTTGTCACATAATCCTCATAAATCTAACCCTGCATTCCCATGTTCTTGCTGATGATTGTTCTGCATCCACTGACAGGTATCTCTCTAGTGTGGAGCACCCAGCTCACTTTAAGGTACAAAATCTGTACATACTTATCATGACTATTAAATGGAATCAAATAGTGCATCAAGATGGCTTAATAATACAAGTAAATTGATGGGGTAATAAGAATTCAATTGTGTGTGTGTGTGTGTGTGTGTGTGTGAATTTTATATGTATATATGGAAAGAGTAAATTAAAAAAAAGAAAACAAATGACCGATCACAGAATTTGGGAATTACCATTTTCTAATCTAAACCAGGCTATCCTTCATTTAAATTAGAAGATCAGAGATGAGAATTATTAGAACATTCTTTCTAAACATTTCCAGGCCAGCTGCAGATGGGGACTGTTTTTCATTCATGCTGTCACACTGTGGGGGAAAAAAAAAAACAACAAAAAAACCCACCAAACACTTTAACATTGCTGTCGTAACTCCTGAACATTTGTCTGTTTGGTTTATTAAGTTAGAAGTTACTGTCTGTGATATAACCAAACAAATAGCTACTGAAAGTTGGAACAGCTCTTTCAATTAGCGTCGTCACACAAACAAGAACATTTGCGCTGTGAATGAGTAAGAGGCTGGTGCGGGCAGAGAGGAGCGGCTGCTGTCTGGGGGAGACTGAAGAACGACTGCGACATTAGGATGCTGTGGCTCATGCCAGCTCTCCCCACTCACACTCACACACACACACACCCTTTCTCCAAGACTGCATTGCGTATGCTGTCACAAATCAGGCACACGCTGTCAGCCGGCTGGGAGGGAAGTTCTCCTGGCGTGCTCAAGAGCGGCTGGCTCCTTTCCCTCGCACAGCTCCAGCTCTGGAGCAGGGAAGGTGGAGCTGCAGCTTAGGCAGCAGCACAGACCTCACAAACACACTCCTCCAGGCCTCCTGCACAGCCCCTGTCAGCCTCCCCAGCACCGGGACATCCTGCAGCATCACTCCTTCCCCATGGAGACAAGGGGGATGGCATGGCATTAGCCTGGCAGGGACATCAGCAGCTGATGGTTCCCAGTGCCACCTGCACCAAATGTACCCCTCAACAGAAGAGGCAAGCATGTACATGAGCACCCCACACAAATCATAGTAGAAAACCATAAAATCTTCACCAGGCGTAGATTTAGAACTGTCTGTAAACTGGAATGCCAAACCTACTTTTGGTGCGTCCAGGGAAACAGCCTCGATAATTGGATTACTGATTTATGAGAGGTCAGATTTGAAGTTGGCATAATTTAAAGACCTCATCTAGGACACTTTAGGTGACCAAGTGAGCAAACGACGCCAAATCTGATTACGAAATATTAATGCTCAACAAGCTGTGCAAGAACAGTGGTGTTTCCAGAGCACTGTACATTTACTTGCAGTAATAACAGGATCACATTTTCATTTCTTATCGTCTGTATTATCATCATGCTGAGATACCACTGGTATGGTCCCAAAAACTTGTAGACTTGCCCACAAACTGGTCCCATTCATTTTTAAGCTATAAAATACAATGAAATTTTTCATAAGGCCCTGTTATCAGTTTCTTACTAAAGACTAAGTTCACAGCATAAATTCACATATTTAATTGACCTCAATAATTTTCTTGCTATTCAGATTCTTATCCCCTACTTGTTATTGCAGGTCTTTCCACGTGCATGGAAAGTAGTTTTCTACCCAAACAGTTTTACTGTCTTTATATTACTTTTCTCCCTTGAATTTCTGAAAGAATTCAGGAGAATCCAATTCACCTAAATAGCACACAGAGGAACCAAGACCACTATTTGTAAGCTTTGGGAGCTTGATGATTTAGTTTGCTTTGAACTTTTTTGCTGCATTCTGTTTTCAAGTCCTTTTCTTCGGTTTCTTTGCAGCAATTGGAAAATTAGCACAGACACAGCATTTGCAAATGTTGTTTGCTTAGACTGGATTCTAGGATTGCCTTGTAAGACTGAGCAGAGAACTATCCTAAATCTTTTCCAAGAGAAAATGAATATATTTGCTACAGCAAATGCAATTCAACATATTTTGTTAAGTCTTGGGGCTATTTTCCTATAACATCCTGTTTGCAAGCAACACATGCCAAACTCAAGTGGTACAGCTTTGAATCTCTTTGTAAATAATGACACTGAGGAAAAGCAACTACACTGAGTTTCAATGAAAGGAGACTTTGCTTATCAGAGAGAAAAAAAAAAAACAGAGGAAAAAGATTTTGTTCCACTTATTACACATGAGAATGGATTAGAGAAGTAGAAGTCTGTGTTAAGGCTCTGCAAAGTTTTCATTAATATGATTATATCCCTCACTATGAGAAGAAACATGGTCATTTAAGAGAAGCCAATTTGTGTTTTTCTCTGGAGACTGCACAAAGCCCTTGTGGTATCTGCCCACTGCTCTGTGCTCAGTGTGACTTCTGGAACATTTCAAATCATTGTCCTGAACAGCCTACTGAAGTGAGCACACAGTCATTGGATTTAACTCCAACTTCCCCTTCTTTAGTAAACTGTGGAGTGTAAAACCACACACTACCAATTAGCGACAACAGATGTGACTAAAATTTTTTAAAAAGCTCACAAGAAGTGGCCTTTAGATAATAAAAACTGTTTGAAGTATCTGAGTCAGATAGAACAGAAGAGATGACTTTTCTGTACCCCTTTTCTGTCCACTTGCTGTATATGCATTACTGAGCTGCCATCATTAATTCAAATTGTACATACAAGAAGAAAAATAAAAAAAAAACCCTAGTTATTAGCAAATTCCCTCCTCAAAAGCTCAAGTCTTCTTTCCACATGCCAAAAAAATTACTTAAGAGTGTATCTATCCTTCAGTAACTCTTCTTCCTGCCTACAAAAATCTTCTTGTGCTTTCAACAAAAAAGTTCCAGTGCATTTACCAGTCAGGTATCTAATGGGCACATGGACACAGAAAGTAAATTCTGCAAGTCTTGGAACAGACTCATTCTATCCACCACATCTTCCTCCACTAAACTTCAATGGCAATGGGATAAATAGATCTCTAGATGCAAAACAATTAAAGAAGCATGTTCTCATTTTCCTGCACAGGATGTGTACCTAGGCCTCCCTTACTAATACCCTGTTGATAAAACTCTGTACAAACACAGGCTGTTGGCTCTAGCTGTAAATATTCTTACTGGCTGGAAGAGTCTGGCCTAGTGCAAGAAAAGCTGTTTATTGTTTCTTCACCTACCCTGGCAGCTCTGCCAAATTACTTGCACTCAGGGTATCTGCAGATAGGTGTGAAAGCAATTACGGAGATACCTAGTCTATTTTTGCCTCTTCTCTCTCTTCAAAATTTACCCATTTCAAAAACCTAAGTAAAGGCTTGGAACAAGTAATATTCTGGGCTTCAAAACACATCTCATTTTCCCTATCAGTAACACAGAAGTTGCAAGAAATCTGGTGCTCCTCAGGAATAGCAACAGATGAAACTGTAATTTTTGCCACATTTCATCCCATCGTTATTTCTTTCTCAAGAATGACACGAAGAAAGGGATTTCCTTCTGATTTGTCAGAAGATTGCTTCTTGCAATCAGTAGGAAACCAGCAGATATTTTGTTAAAAAACACTCGGTGCACAGCAGACCTGAGGACCATATGGTTTATTGCAAAAGCTTCTCTCTGACACATCCTCCTCAAACGTCAGTCCTGTTATTCTGTGGCAGGGATCAATAATCCCTGTGGGGAGGGAGATATCTTCCCATCGAGGCCCAAGTGCTGAAGAATCTATGATTAGCTGCAAGGAGAAAAAAGGGCTGGACAAAACTGTTGCAGCAGGTTTGGAATCCAATCATGAAAACTCCCCTGGAATCACTCGCCAGCCCTTTAATGAAACTGGCAGCAGTGACTCCTGAGCTGAGACACTGCAGTGCCTCCAGATCTACACAGATTACAGGTGCCACAGCTGGGAAGCATCCTTAAATCCTTCCTGCAGGTCATCACTCAGATTTTAGAGAGAACCCATAAGAAATTTCTGAATCTGAAGCTGAAAATGGAGCATCTGTACCTCTGCTGGACAACTGATAACCCTGAAGTAAACATGACACTACTGTGTTATGGGGGAGATGATTCCCCTCATCACACCTGTATTTCTTGACATGAAGATTATTTTATCCTCTCTTCAGCTGTATTTTTTTGCTTGCAAATGAGGATAGGCCAACTCCAAACATCACAATTAAACAACACTGACTACAAAATCCAACTGCTTCAGATGTCAGTTTTCCTCCTCAGCCTACAGAGCCTGGGGTTGCTAGAGGTGTAAATTTTCTTTTTTAAATGTATTTCTTAACAAACATATTTTCACTAGGAAGAATTAATTTGATTAAATGAACTATTTTATGGTATAAGGTTGATCTGGTAAATGAACTTGCTTCTACATTTTCAAAGTAAAGCTAGACCACATGAATTTTGAACTTAATTCAAACTTCAAAGCCTTTCACATTTTAAGGGAAAAGAAGAATAGTTTAAATTTAAATAAGAAATATGAAATATGAAATATATATTCACACAAGCAAACACACCAACTGCATTTTTAAAACCATTAATTTTTTTCTTCATTATGGTCAGGAATATAAACTTTTTCAGGACTGACCCTCCATGAGAATACAATTTCCTGAAATACTGAGAATTCACATGAAGTGAGAATGTCATTCCTTACTCAATTCATATTAATAGAAGTTAATATCGAAATACAATCACGATTGTCAGTAACATGTGAATGTTAACTTTTATGTGACTGGTGATAACTATAAATATTTCAATACTTATCTTCTTCAGTGCCTCTGAAAAGCAGTTTATAACTCTATTAATTTGAACTTATACTCCCCTGTATTTAACATTGACTGTTAGTTTTGTATTTCTGCATGTACCCTTCTCTGTAACAGTTCATGGAAAAATGAATGCTTTGTGCAGGCATCACCTTACTCACCTTGCTATGAAAAATAAACACACAACAAAAAAACAAACCCACCAAAAACCAAAAGCAGACCACTTCCAATATTCAACCCAATAATGCAACCTGTTTTCCTGTAAAAACACCATAGTGAGTTCCTTCAGGAATCAAGGGTCATCAAAAAATGAGAAACAAATCCTTTAGATGCCTTCCAAGTTGTCAGAATTTTGATTTAAATCTATCAATTATTTCTGTGCTGTATACATTGAATCAGCTTTGGCTTTCAAGATTTACCTTGCATAAGTGTGTCAACTGCTACAAGATGCAAATCCAATATAATAAACCTGAAACTCATTGAGAACGACAGTATTGGTGTTATCCTGCCTTCTGCAGAACAGGATTGCAGAATTCCATAAAGCACATTAACTGCAAATGTATCACCCAAAGGTGGAGGTTTATCCTTATTGTCGGCTATCACAGCAGCAATTCTTTAAAAAAGCAATTTAGGAATACAAGGAGTTTGTGCACATCTAGGCATTGATTTCCTTATCTGCCATGAAGAAAGGAAAGTTGGGATGGGAGGGACACGATCTCTTTTCTCCATGAACATCTTGCCCAGAAGGACACTTTTCAGGTTGGGTTTCTCACCAGAGATTCAGGGTGTTAAAAGTCCTTGGCCTTCTAAAAGTCCCGAGCCACATCTCAAGAAAGAAGCAGTCCTCCAGGCCTTGTTTTCAGGTGTCTCCTGTTGTTCATTGTTTGATATCTCAGAATTGTCTCCGCTCCCAGCCGAGGTCGGGACAGCGGCGAGGACACGAGGGGACTGCCCCCGATGGGCCTGGCTTTGCTTTTATACAGATCCCTGTGTCTGGTATTGACAATTCCATACCAGTGCCCAGGGCCTGGACTGGAAGGGTCATCTCTACTCTGACCCAATCCTCTCAAGCTACCTTGTGCCATCACCACCTCAGGAGATGAAGGATGAAGAAGAAGGAAAGGAACTCAGGGCACCACCCTAATTCCTCCATTTCGTCCCCCCACTTCATTCTATGAACCCCAAAACTACCAAATTTTTCATCCTGTGCTGTGCTAAACCACTGTTTTCACACCTTTGTGGTTTGTAATTCCTCTCTCAGTGTCATAAGCCTCTCCCATGGACTAAAATCAAACCCAGTGTTTTCCTGGGCTGTGCCAAGGTCTCCAACCCCCCTGGACCAGCTCCACACCTCCTGTCCAGGGCTCAAACTCCCTTTCCTGGGTCCCAGCTCATCCAAGGGGATGCCCTGGACTCCAACAGGCACTGAGGTCCTGTGCAGCCATCCTGCCATGTGTCACCAGGCCCGCAGGAAGGGCCAGCTCTGTGCAGAAAACTGAGCAGATGCTCCCAGAGCAGACCAAGGATTCTGCTGCAAACACCAGCACAAAGTTCAGTCGTCCTTGAGAGAAGCCAGATCCCAGCACAAACCCCAGAGTGCAGGGAAGGAAGACAAAAGGAACGCTCTATTCAGATCTGTCTATTGAATTACTTTGTTTCATATCTCAATAATAAAATAAGCCCTGAAAATTATCTCTCTCTTGATTAATATTCTCCTCCAATTCTCTTGTAAATGAAATGAGACAGTTCATCTCCTGAAGATGAATTAGATGAAGCAATTCCTGCTCTACCATCACACCATGCACTTTAAAACTCCTCTCATGCAACAATTACTGTCTCCTAGATCAGTGGGACTCGTGGAAATGATCCAGATCCTGCCTTTAACTGACAATCATGTTATGAAAACCCATTTTAGACCAGATAATAAATGAGTAAATTAATAATGAGTCTAAACAAAAATAGCCACATTAATATATTCAAGAATACTATTGTGGAAAAAAAAATTCAAAATAGTACCTGGCTCTGATATTTTTCTCTGACTCCACACTCCATGAGAATTGGCAAAGCACTCACAAGAAACACAGAATGACCTCATGAACCTTGGGGAATTAAGAGGAGAAATTTGCCTGGCCAAGCAAGTGCTTGAGATTCAAAAATAACCTCCTGAAACATAACCAGTGTGCAAGAGTTCAGCCAACTAATGGGTTTTAACCAGGCAAAATCGGGCCATCTTTATGGTGAGATTGACAGCTTTGGCTCCACGCTTCATCTTTTAAATGCCACCTACACCTCAGCTGGGGCAGGCACATCAATAGCACCATTGATTTTTTTTCCTCACTTCAGTGAAATTACTCATTTTCTGCAGTTGCAATGTTACTGCAAAATAAAGCAACTATTTGAACACTTGAGAGCTCAGTGTTCTTTAGGGTACATGCCTTTCCTACATCTCTGTATGTGACTAAAGCTTTAATGATATCTGTGCACGGTTCCTTTCCTTGTCTCCTAATGAAATTATCCTTCACAAAAACCCCAATACGACAAATAACAATTACCTTTTTACACAGGACCAAAATACTCATAATTGTCAAAACTGTTGATATTGAAAGCTTATACTGTACAGAATAAAGAATATATGGCCTAGCAATGTCTGTTGAACCAATATCTTAATTTATATTTTATTTGAGATAATACCTTCTATATTCTTTTTTTCTTTAGTTTAGCTAGGAGTTTTTGAGATTGATGTCAAATCAAAAATGGACATTTACTAAGTGCAAGCAGGTCACAGATAAAGCCAGGGCATTTCACAGAAAAAGAAGAATTGCATCAAGCTGCACAGAAATAAGTGGATTTATCAGCACTCACAGCAATTGCAAAGAATTGTCTAAGATGTGTATGACCTGAAAAAGAAAATTCATTTATAAAGGCTTTGCACATTTTTACATGGCACAAAACTTTCTCCCTAAAGCAAACAGTAACAGTTTGAAGGGAATTGCAGGATATAACAGAAGTCTTAGATCACAGGGAATTTTTTCAAATGCTGCCTTTGGAAATACTACCTTGTGCATATAATTACTTAGAGTCGGAATAGCACAAGTTCACGTAGCTTTTTTCCTTAAAAAAAAAAAAATTGCACCTATTAATTTTGCTCGTGTCGCCATTAACATGACAGCATTTCTTCTTTGTTGGGTGTGCAGAGCAAACCTCCCCTGGTGTCACAGCAGGTGCTGCTCTAAGGGACAGCAATCCTTCATGGTGATTCTTCGAGTTCTGGCTGCTCCAGACCACACAGAGCACTCAGCTCCATTCTCTCTCTGCCCTGACCTCTGCCTCAAGGAAAACTTCCCAGCTTGTATGGCTGCTAACATCAAAGGTCTTGTCGCTTCTTTGAAATTAATCTTGAACTCTCTGTATTGAGAAATGCACCGTTAACAATCTAGCACAACAATTCTTAGGTTATTTCAACTATTCTTTTCAAAAGAAAACTGCATTCCAGACTGATTTCAGTATGAGGCTTTTTCAATACTTTCATCGAAACCCCTTCTCTTATTAGACTTCTTGTCCTGTTACCTGTTTACAGTTCACCGGCACTGAAGGCATCCTTGGCTGTACATTCCCATCCCAGCACTGAGAAAAGCCTTTCCAGACCTTAACTGACATTTCAGTTATTTCCACAATGCAAAGGGAGTTGTTTAGATTAGTCAGAAGAAAAACAAATTGCTGGCCATATACATACAGACTTCTGCAAGCTATATACATAGAGATCTCTATCTGTCTGTATAAATAGGAGGGATTTATTTGTTCCAAAGGCTTGCAAATCTTGATTACCCTGACTCTGCCACAGAGGCTGGATATGTGTGAGGATTTGTAGTCTATCCTCAGTGAACACGAAGCTAACTAAAGCAGCTTAGACAAGATCTTTTATTTGATGGCAGAGAAGTAATCTTGGGATGCCATACAGTGCCATACACCACAGGGATCTCATCACCCCACTCCTTTCATCATCTGCATGTTTTAACTGCAGCCAGCCTTCCTCCTCCTCCTCCACTGCAGTGCCCCATCATCTCACAGCACACACAGCCAGAGCCACTGTTTGAAAAAAGGCACGGTCAGATCTCTCACTCATCTCTGCCTCCTCAAACAAAGCTGTGGAAATCATCCCTCTAAATCCTCCCTGATCTCCTTGTGGCGATCTCGCTCCCCAGAGCTGTTCAAACATATGGGCAGCAATCAGGCCACGTCCAACCTCACATTTACCAGCGATGTTTGGAACAGCTCAGTGTCCCCTTTTCTGCCTGTCAGTTTGATTTATACGTGTGCAGTTGTAATTACCTGTAATTTCAATCCATACATGTCATTCCCTTGAAACATTATTACCCTGCTGAAGCAGAAATTCCTATCTGTATATGTTAAAAAAATAACATTGTGACAGAAGATGTGAAAATCCCTGATAATAAATCTTCCACATCATTTGCAAGAAATACCCTAACTCATAGAACAAAATGAAAATATATTTATGTTGAAGCAAGAAAGTACCTATAAAATTAGAAGGGAGATTCTCAGATTTCAGGTGCTTCTATTTAGGAACAATGTTTCATGGACTAAACAGATATATAGATTTTTTAAAGCATTTCTGAGACATTTTCATTATACGATCAAGATCCTTGAAAACACATTTAAGAAAAAATACCTTGCAGAAAAGTGATTTCTGATTTGGTCACTCTTAGAAGCTGCAGCACTCCTAGCTGATTTCCACTAGCTTTATTGCCAGTCAATGACAAAATTTGAAGAGAATACCATAGTGCTGACAGAGAAGAGTAATTAATGACTGAAACCAAGTCAGGCAGGATCCTTATGCTGTCACTATTCCAGCTCAAGGAGTATTTACACAGGATCTCTATCAGAGAATAAATGCACACATGAAGAATTACTGCTGTATTTCCCAGTGAATACATACAAGAAATGCTCAAGTATGGATTACATACACAAGGAAAGCTTTTGAGAGAGCAGGAGCTTCAAGGAATACAGCAGAAATGAAGTTTATTTGTTAAGGTAAAAGTCAACATTACATACAAGATACCTTAGACCCACTACTTATCTCCTGATTTTATTGGGAAACACAACTAGTGGGTAAAGAAGTAGTGAATATGAAGCTTATTCTGGACACAGGATATAAAAACCTGATTAGAAGAGAATTAAAGTATTTTTAGGAGGAAAAGAATTGCTAGTTTTGCTGAAATGTTATCTATCTAGCTAGCAAGCATAAAAATATACATATATATAGTATAAATATATATACTTGTATTTATATGCATCTATACATATGCAGACTGCAAAATTATCCAAAACATTCAGAAATTTACTTTATATTTATATATGAATACACATGCTTATCTCTACAGAGTGAAAAGTTAGTCCTGATAACCAGTTCTATTTGTTCTTTTATGACAACTATTAGCCTAATTTCAATTACAGCTTAAGCATCAATATATCTATAAAATATATAGCAGCAAAAAGAATAATGGTGTTTTGAGGGAAAACCAATATAAGTACTCTGAGTTACCCTAAAAACACTTCACCCATTGTCCCACCAACATGGAGATTTGTGTTGTATTGGGGTCCTCATCCTCCTCACAGACACCTGTGAATTTATAAAAATACAAAAGCCTGCTTGTAACTCATGAAAAATGGTGAATTTTTTTTATATTTATGCTGCCATTTCCATTTATTCTTATTGCTTGCAATTCCTGCAAGTATCTAAATTTACTCTGTATTTCTATACAGATAGGAATTGCCAAGCTAACCTTATCTTTTCTCCAGGTTTTAATATTCATATTTCTAGTGTCATATGACAACTTCTATCTATTTTCAAGTTGCATACTGCTTTTTGTATCTTATCTGCATGTGTGATGCAGATTCATTTTACCTCTCAAATAGAAGCAATATAAACTTGTCTTCCTCATACATATGAAGACTCAAATAGAGGCAAGATAGCTTCAAGTGCTGGTAGTGACATTAAATCCTGCTATGTTATTGAGACCAGATATTCAGAATACAAGGATCTCTAAGGTCTCTGTTTCTTTTTCCAACAAAATGCATTTTGTCTTAAATTGCAAATGAAACTTCAAGCTACATACTGGTAAAAGTTTCAAATCTTAAATACTACTGGGTTAAAGGTGCTCAATATGAAGTGAAACTTCTTGATTGTCATTATTTGTTGTGATATCTCTAATTAATTGGATTCAGCAAAATCACTCAAGCTTTTAGTGTTCTGAAAGCCTGAACAAATGGATTAGTATGAAAAAATCTGCACCACAAAAATAAAAAAGAAAAAAAAAAGTATTTCTATTTCCTTTTGTTTAGCACAATAAGGGGATTAAAATTATATTTATTAACCAGAATTATAGCAGGATCACAGATAGTTAACTCTGCGAAAACAGAGTCTCAAAGGAATATTCCAGACAAACAAGAAGCTATAAAATAAATATATTCCCTTTAGCTACATAGGAAGAACATATGCAACACATTCTGCATCAACTCCAGTTCTGTCAAATTGCTGCTATGCCACAAATTCCAGCCTGTGTTCTAATTTAAATGTGTTAAAACCAAATGAAAAAAAAAAACAATACCACTGATTTGTGTCCTATTGAGATCTTTTCAATAAAAATTCACATCTAGACTTTTTATCACACAAGTCTAATAATTACTTTTAAAAAGGATAAAAGGTTTGGTGTAACCCTAGGCCTGGAAATGCTAATTTTCCATTTCACAATGAGTCAGCAAATAAGAAACAAAACCAAATTTAACTCCGACTAATGAAAGAAGTAAAAGTAACCCTGTCCCAGGCTCCTTTGGGCATCACAGGAGACAGGAAGCACTCTGTGAGCTCACCCAGTGTCCTGGGTTGTAGTGTAGGATGTACACAAAGTATTTATTCTCTCACCATCCCCATGAGCTGTTGGAACCAGGTGGGGCAGTGTTTTCCCAGGCCCCTCCTTTGGGCTCTTCTGCTCATGGCCCATCAATGCCTTGCCCAGGACTCACAGGGAACTCCCTCCAGGAGCTCTCTCTGTTTAATGGGCCATCAAGGAGCCACTGCACGACTCCTCATCCCATTGGGAGATGCTCCCAATGCCCAGGGGGAGGAGCCAAGCATTCCCACCTGGAGAGAATCTGGGACTTGGGACAGGACAAGCAGCCCTGAGCCACTGGATTCCCAGAGGAGCAGAGCTCCCAGACCTTTCTGTGGGATCACTGCTTCAGGAAGAGCCCCTCACCTGGACTGCTCCCCCCACCCTGCTCAGGGTGTGTTCTGACTCTGCCAGTGCTCTTTTGTATTATTGCATTTATTTTACTTTTTTTTTTCTTTCTTCTTATTAAATTGTATTTCTGACTTGGAGCCTCTCACTCATTTTGTTTTCAAAGCACCCAGTTCCAAGGAATTGCTGTCCCTTAGGCAGGGGAGGACCTGCACTGCTGCTGGAGCTCCTGCCCAGGGAGCAGAGGGTTGTTGTAGGATCACCCTGATTTTTCAGCCTTCTGATGTTTTCATCCTTGGATTGCAGCTTTCTCACTAATTGTAAGAGAAACAAAAGCTCATGTTTGGTAAATAATACATTCCTTCCAGGGGGAAGGACAAATTAATGGACTTCTAAGTTGACCACTGGGGTCAGAGAGGTGTTTACTCTCGTCCCCCAATCCTTGATCAATTTCCAAACCCTATTTAAACCCCAAACCAAAATAATCTTTCTCTTCTCCCTTCTCAACTTGGCATGTGAATATGGTTCTTTTGTGTCCTCCAGCAACATTTGCAGGGTATTTGTGTAGAGTATTTGGGTATTTATTCCAAGGCAGACAGCCCCAATGTCTGCATTTCCCCTGGCAGAGTTATAATACATATCTATATAAAATATAGATATAAAATTATATATGTAATACATATATATATAATGCTGGTTATCAAACCCCAGCCCTTTAACTGCAGGCTGGCCTGGAGTACTGTGATTGACACAGCTCCAAAAACATCCCCCTGCACAAGGGAAAGGATGTTTGCTGATTTTCCTGCACAGATGAAGGACGGCTGGAATGACTTATCTTTATGGGGGTAAACAAAAGTGGGGGGCCCTGAATTGAATTGCAACATCATTTCCTTTAAAAGCTTGTTGAGAACACACAGCTCCACTGCACTGTGGCAAAGGGCTGCAGGACAAACACACTGTGCCACTGCTGGAAATATAAACACACAGGACTGATCTAATGTTGGAGATGGGGAAAAGCACAAGCAAGAACAAATTTCTCGTTTTGCAGCATCAATTGACCCCTTTGAAAGTATAATTGCTTTGCAGCAGCAACACTGGACTCCCAGAAGCCACCCTCAAGACTTCTTCAGTAATTCACTAAGTAATCATGCTCACAAATTAGAAAAAAATATGGTGGCAGCTTAGTATAATTTCTGTTTTAGGACTAACGCACGTTCAGGGCACATCTGCACATTGTGTATCTCATTCGGTGTTTAGAAACCATATTGTACAGAAGAAAAATAGCTCATTTATTCAGTGCTTTTCAAATTAGATTTCATGCTGCAAACTTCTGAAAAGCACTGAACTCCTCCGGCTCCCATAGGCTTCAATGATGCCTGAAATGCAGAAGAATTGAAATCATCTTTTTCATCAGATTAAGATCTCCTTATTTGAACTCTTTCATGCAGATAAATGAAGAGGCTGTTTACAAACCAAGGCTCATCCAGGAAAAACCTTCAAAATTAGTGTTCATTCAGCAAGAGAAATAAATGTTATGTCTGCCTTGCACAGAGGAATAAATCTACTTATGTCAATAAACACTAATGAAATGAATGGAACTAATATTGATTTCAGGGCAGCCAGGACTTTGGCCAGTGTATTTACTCTGAACAAAACTGTATAAACACATTAATTGACTGCAAGGAGGATTTAGAAAGATACAATAATAATTCTGCTGGCATTATTTTTAAACCAATACTTTTGACAGAAGCCACAATAATTTTTGAAATAATTTTCTCTTTAACGTCTATATTTTGAATCAAATCAATAAACTATTATTATCAAGTTCATTTTTATGAAAATCAAACTATACTTTTCTCAGTGAAAACACTGGTGCTTCACTCATATCACATTACCAGCCATGAATTCATCATACTTTGATTTTTTATCACTTACTCATTTTTATTTATTCAATCCATTATTCAATTCAATAGTAATTCTAAAGAGGTATTTTGTGTCCCGATTTTTCTAAACTATTTAATAGAGAGAGGGAAACTGGTGGAGAAATTGGCTCCTGTTTCAGATACTTTGTGGCTCTGCAAGTCAGAACCTCACACAAACCCTGAGCCTTGGGATAGAGACATTTGGTACAATGATGATGATGATAAAGCCACAGAGAACCCCAATTCAAAATGTGAACCATTCCTGAGTTAGGAAAACAGAAAGACGCAGAATTATCACTTCAATAACAATAAAAATGTGAAGTTCAGCACAGATAGCAGTGATAGGACTTCTTCCTAACTGGAGACTTCATATAAAATAGATATTTTAAGCTTTTAGAAAAGGTAAGTCAATCTTACATCCAAGAAAAGTGACAAGAAATGAAATATATGTATTAACCATTGAGAAATCTTCAAGAACTGTCACCACACAACTTTTCATGCTGAAATGTAAATATAAATGTTCAAATTAAAATTATCACAATGTATAGAGAGTTTTCAACAGAATATTTTGGCTGACATGTAAGTTCTAATCATAGCCATTTATACAGCCATCTAAAATGTAAGAATTAATAATATTCATTATTCTAAAATTTATTGATATAATGTGTCTGGGAAGACCTCTGCTATGGTGACAATGTGATTCAAAGTCCATTTTATAAATTTACACATGCATCAGAGAGACTCTGCCAACTTTGAAGTCTATTACTTAGGCAAGTTACCTACATGACAATTAAAGACATTTCTACTAAGATAGTTCATGCTTTCAAGAATTAAGGAAAGGGCAGTCAACTCTTCCACATTTTATTATATACTTTTCAAATGACTAAATGATTAATTATGAAATCCAGATCACTAAGTGTTATCAAAATACAAACTACTTGTTCTGAAGTTTCAATTCAAGCTGTGAATTGTGAATTAGACTGGAGAGTGAGGAAGGCAATGGAACTGTTCCATCAGACAGGACTAACAGGAGGATTTGTTGCTGAGGTCACAGAGCTATTGCAGCTGACCTGTTATCTCTGACAGACAGGTACAGCTCTGAGTTCAGTGGCCACACAGTGCCTGCTGTACCTGAATTACTGAAATTCTTGTAAAGGAAACAAAAATCATCAAGGAGAGGAGCAGCTACCGACATGAGTCAGGATTTCTGAATTGACTCCATCTGATATTTCCGTTCCCCTCTCCCTATAAAAGTGTGGTGTGAGAATAAAGTGAACGTGAGAAAGAACACAGTTGAATGTTTCTGTGGGAGCCTGCAAAGAAAACATACAGATTAATACAATGAGTTCATTTATTGAGTAGTTTCAGCATAATTACAGCTATATTAAGACTGTCATAGTGAGGCATCAACAGTGCCTTCATAATGCCTACATAAAAGGTGACTCATCAGAGCCCTGAAATTCAAGTGAAACACTTACTGTCACTCAAAATGCTTTAGGAAATGAAAGCCAATTTTTGCAGCCTAACAGGCTAACTCACTGTGCTATTTTAATTATTTTTCATTCAGATAGATTCTTTTTTCTTGGCACATAGAACCAATGCATCAAGGAGAAATTTCTTGTGAAAAACCACATAGCCAGCCTAGCATCAATTGAGGATGCAAGAGTAAAAACAGAAAACAAAAAAAAATGAAGAGAGATGTCATCTAAGATACTAAAGAGT
Source organism: Zosterops lateralis (assembly GCF_965231275.1). NCBI lineage: Eukaryota > Metazoa > Chordata > Aves > Passeriformes > Zosteropidae > Zosterops > Zosterops lateralis. The sequence goes on from NC_139768.1 coordinate 3,035,144, forward strand.
CACAGAAAAGGGAACAAGGGAAAAAAGGAGAACCTGGAAGCCTTTAAATTTATACATAGTCACTTAATAACTGGGCATACTTTGCTGGGACTGTGTCTGATAGAGAATTATGCAAAAAATTATTTCTAAGCCTGTAAGTAAAGTAAATTTACAAGCCATTCAAAAAAAAAAATCTGTGCAACATTGCAACAGCTATTTAGTAATCCAAATGTGTATCATGTCTGTGAACATCCAGCAATCTGGCGAGAAAAATACAGTGACTTCCAGCTCAGTGGGACGTGACTTTTTCAGGGAATGATCTCCAGCTCAACAACAGAGGAGCCCCAGCAGCACTTCCCTCCCCCCACCTCCCTGCACTCCAGGAAAGCTCTGCTGTCCACCCTGGGTCCTCCTCCTGGAGACTCCAGGTGATTTTGCCTTGTTTGTTCTCACACTGGCTGACAGCATTTTCAGCCAGGGAACTCTATGTATTCACCTCACAGAGCAGAAAAGCACAGGAGATGGTCTTCCAGTTGACAGGGGAAAAACAAAAGTGCTTTTTTTAACAACAAAACATACATTTAACAGTCATGGCCAGTCTATTCCCAACTTTAACTGTTGGATAGCTGTATCTTTAAATCTTCTAATAAAACACAGGAAATTCACACTCCTATTCCTGCAGTAGGGGGGATTGGCTAATACAGGTAGAAAGAGATTCCATCAAAAACACACACATTTAGGTATCATTTCAGCTTTGAATCAGCCTAATAATAGAATAATTTAGAGAACTGGACTAAGGTTTTGTGAATTTCATTTTGATAGCACAAAAAGTATTATGAGGAAATTGATGAAATCCCATGAGCTTTGCAGAAATACACACATTCTTTACACGCTCTCCAGCATCAGGTTGAACTGAAAACGAAAATTCTGTCTCAATGAAAAAATAAAGTCTTTTCAGTTCTTTCTTGTGCTTTTTAGAAGTAGTGTAACCCATAAGATTTAATCTATAAAGTTGTACTGCTTAAGTATAGACACAATACAGCCAAAAGTTCCATTAAATGAAATAAAGGTTGTTCACTTTCAATTATCAAAATATGAAAAAAATACTAAATTTCAAAGTAATGTATTCTTATTTCAACAGAAATTTCTGTTTTCCATCACTTCTTGAGAACATATCTCTGTAGAATTATCATACACAAGAGTTCACTTTCTTTCATATAACCTAAGCCGTTTTGTCTGACTTTGTAATTTTCAATATATACACTTCATGTGTTTAACAGTTTGTCAGGGTCAGTAACACGCCATCACCTCAGATGCTTTTTGAAATTATTCCTCATCATCCATCCCTGTATTGTGAAAAAACACAAGGCTGAAAATACATGGCTGAAAATTGCGATACATAAGGAATAATAACTGAGAAGCTGCTGACCATCAATTTGCTTATTTGAGAAATACTGAGGTGAACTGTAACAAAATGAAGGAGCTGCTGTAGTGGACAAATAATGGTGATTTAATCCTTAAAGCAAGGATTTTCAATGGAAAGTTTGTTAGGGAAGTGTTTTCCTAAGAGCCCAGTCCCTGTGAGTGGCTCTCACCATGACCCTCCCTCGGGACATTTAATATCAGACTCTCTTCTGCCTGGATGGGAACACAGCATGAGCCTCCAACTGTGCATGGAAATCAACAACAGAGCAGGTGGGTGGGAAATCAACAACACAGCAGCTCCTTCGGGTGGCAAGGTAACCTCCGCATTGAGGGTTTTATAAATATTAAACTTGTGAGATTTTCATTCCAGTCGCACTATTAATAATGTAGGGATGTAACCTACATAGTAACTGCTCCATGCAAAGCCTCCTTCTTCCAAGCAACATCCCAGGATTAGACTGCGCTAGCCTACTCTAAAAATAAAGTCACCCATCATGTGGCCTTGCACCAGCTATGAGTAATCTGTTTTCTTCCATCTCCAGCCTTCCACTAACATGGCAGTTTGGAACACAAGTCTCTCTCTGAGCAGAAAATAAAATAGATGTGAAGTGAGTGAGACTAAGCCTGGGAAAAACTGCTTGCATTGCATTAAGGGTTGCCTTACAATGACACCTAAATGTATTTCCATGGGACCACTTCTTCCCAATTCTATGGTAGAGATTTTTTTGTTTAAAGTTATGTAACAAGAACCCAAAAATTCACATACTTATATTGTAAAATTACAAAAAGCTTCAAGCAATAGAACTGCGTAGAGCTCTTAATTAGTTTTCTAGGGTTACATTTTGTCACCGTAAAATGGGACAGAAAGAGGAAAGCAGGAAGGGCAGAATGCTCCCCGGAGGACAATGTGAGGATGTGAACAAAAATTTAGTCTCTAGAGCTCATGCTCTGCATCCTGTACTCAAACATTAATCTAAAAGGACATGGTGACAAAATAGAATCATTCTGACTGATTAAAATCGAGGCATATGTAGAAGAATTGACATTTTATAGATGATACTAATAATAGATCTAACAGATCAAGAATGACAAAAGAAATTAAATATTTTTTAAAAGTACACATATGTTCAACTTCCAGGAAAAAAACAAAACAAAACAAACCAATTTGACAGCAAAGGCCAGGGAAATTTTTTCTTTGGTTATGGAACTTTCTTGTACTTTTATTAGTTATGGAACACTAAGGACTTAATAAACTGAAGTTAGAATTAATTCTGGTCTTTCTCTCTTTGTGCATAAGCAGAGGAGACATCTCTGAACATGTACTGACAGGTGGACAGGTTACTAAAGACTGTTCTCCAAAAGCCAAATGCTTCTTTATACTCCTAGTACTCATCCCTGAAAAACACCTTCAGTCCAAAGAACACTGACAGAAACTACCCAAACTATCTAGTTTTCACCTGGGAAGAAACTACCCAAACTATCTAGTTTTTACCTGGGAAGAATTTGATGATTTGCTAAATAGAATGTTTTCCATTTTTAACTCAAGGATTTTCCTTTTCCTTTATCCCTTGTTCAAGCAGAGACAAACACACACACAGACCTTAGAGCAGCCAAATATACCAGAACAAAGGTCATTTTGGTTGGCTAAGCCCAAAAGGGCAGGCTGCGTGAATTCTTCTCTTTTGTAGATGATGAGGAAAAAACTCAGTGCTATCCATTACAAATCTTCATGTGCAAATGTAACTCCCCCATAAACAAACTTCTTGATGCAAAAAGTGTCTGTGAGATTGATTCACACCTTTACCTTAAGAAAAAAAAAAGGCAGCCAGACAACTTCCTACTGGAGCACATTTAGAAGAAATTATGAACCCAAAAATAATTACCAGAAGGGGCATGAGGAATGAGAGATCTGATTTAAAGTGGGCTATCTAAAATTTACATCAAAGCTCCCCATGGGCAGCCCGAGCTGGCACAATTCACACATCTGTGGCTGGGAATTTCAGCTAACACTGACTGCAGCAGCACTGCAAGGGCTGTCTCGAGGAAGGGATGACTTATGTGTTTTACCATATGTCAGCCAGTATGGCCAAACGTGGCTTTTCTGAAAAGAAATACCTTCGTGACAATCAAAATCAGATTTTGTATGATCTTCACCCAAATTAGAAGTGAAAGAATAAAAATTGAACACTAAAATGCCATGAACATCACTTTCCTGCAAATCTGTTAATGTAATCTAGTTTACTTTTGCATATATTATAAACTAATTCACAGAGGTATCAAAAAATAAGGTGAGTAAACAAGGCAGGGTTGTACTTATTTCCTTCTCTGATTCCAGCTGACCACTTGTCTTTTCTAAAGAAACAGCAACCACTAACTCCATTCCAAAAGCATAAAGGACTTCTGTAAAGGTAAGTTTCCTTGGAAGGCATACAAACAAGCAAACAAACAAAGAGAAAGTTTTATAATCTAAAACGTTTTCCCTTCTGTTTGAAGGTAACAAGACAAAACAGAAAAGGTCAACCATCCTGTTTCAGAATCTGGAATTAAAGCACTAAGTGGTAACAGCCAGCATCAGAGAAGAGGGGTGGACATATAAACTCAAAGATTCTAGGATGACAAAGTGAGAATAAGCAAAAGGATTATCATCTCTCACCTCTGAAATGGGCTATTTGTATATGCAAAGACTCCAGTCAAGGATGTTGGGACAAGAGACCTAGGGGTCCATATACAATAATTCACCTGAACTTTTGGACAGAGCTGAGATTGAAAGATTTAGACAGAGGTGAACATGAAGACTACAGTCATCAGAGATTCATCCTACTTCAGTCACTTCTCTTAGTCCACTTTCATTCCTTGTCCCCCTCCCCCAGAGCTGGATGGAGTCTCAGCCTGGATTTCTCATGTTTAACCATGTTCTCATGACTGTCTGAACAGTCACATCCTTACGGGAACTTTGTCATAACAGATATGCAGTAGAAGATGTTTTTTCCATATCTAAATCTAGCTTTCTGCATTATAAACATTATTTTCTGTAATATAAATGTACTATATTATATTATTAAGGTTTAAAGAAAAATGGTTGGGTTTTTTTGAAATGTACCACACTCCAGACTAATATCTGAATTCTTTCTTCTAGGAATTGTGAAAATAAGTCATAATTCTAGGTTTCATTAAAATATAAAGCTACAATTACCTCTGGTGGCTTCTAAATGCTCCCTCCTAAAGCAGAAGTCACCTCAGTGCCACTGACCAGGAATCCAGACCATTCCCCTGTGTCTCTGCTGCCATCCCCACTTTGCCTCCCCAGTCCTGTTTCTGCTGGAATCTTGGATCATGAAGGTCACGCTACACAACATATTTATTCTGACTAAACTGTGGAAATCTGACATGCAGAGAGGGTGAACAGCAAGCTTGACAGTGATTGAATGTAACTGCTTTAGAGTCACACCAGATTTAGACTGTATCCTGTACATTTGGGGATGCTCTATACAAAACTGCTTTTTTCCCTTCCTGTTTATCTACACAAGCACATTTTAAAAACAAATCCGTATTGGTTTTGACACAGTATAGTAATGATCTGAGTTCTTAAACACCTTAGCATTAAAAATAAAGTCTTCCTTTTACAAAATTGGTAAAGATCACTGAAATGTAACCTTCGTGATAGGTCAGTTAACTTCAGATCAGTAAACACAAACATGGCTTTGCCTCCAGTGAATATATTCCATTTTAAGAGCTGTGTTCATCCCATCTACAAATACAATTTAGTGCAAGCAGTCACATTTTATTTTCTCACTTTAAAAATGCCCAGAGATTATCTCTAAGGCTCATGCTTTGATTTGCTCGAATAAAAAGCTATTTGAGAAAGTTGGATACAAACATTTCCTGCAACTCTCAATAAAACCATATCAGAGTTGGATATTTGATGCCCCAAATTACCTTGACTAGAAACCTACTGAATCAGAAAAAAAAAATCTTGCACTGCGTTTTTCTTTGAATTGAATTAATTTATGTTCTACGCACTTAGTTAAAATGAATCACAAACAAAATTGTGGTGGCAATTATTTTGCATTTCACTACCTGTATCACTGAATTTATGTGGAGAGGTGTGTTTTTACTCCTCCCTAAATGTTCACTGCAGAGGCAGGACTCCCGCAGAGTCACCACCATTCCTTTAGTATTTTTAAGTGCCTCTCCTGGCCCTCTAATCACCCACTACATGATTTTACTTCATAAGCTTCAGCATTGTTGTCACAATCTACAACTGAAAATAAGGTGACAAAGTTGATGCCTCCAAATAGAGATTTTTCTGCACAACAGAAACACAACAGTGCAATTATTTGTATAATATGCTGACAGTCCTTGAAAATTACTAAAGCGCTCCAGAAGATCATAAAAATATGTATTGTTGTTGTATTTCTTCCCCACTGAGACTCAGGAAATATTCCCAGAGCTCCAACTCCAGGATTTAAGACTAAGACAGGCAAGTTTATGGATATGAAGTATTTGGCTGCCACTTAAAATAAAAAGCTGGAGTTAGAGAGCTGCACTAGTACAGCAGAAACCTGGGATGGATTGATGCCTTGAGAGGCTCCTAGAACAGAGCCTAGACAGTGTTAAAGGAATACAGTAGGGATTTATTAAAAGGCCTTCAAGGATACACCTTGGGCAGTACAAGAGCCTGGCCGAGGCTACACCTGATGATGGGTCACACATTTTCACACACTTTTATAAGTTTTGGTTCATTTACATATTGGGGTTAATTGTCCAATTACAGTTTCAGGATGTGAAGTCCAATCCTCCCAGACTGCTCTCCACAATTCACTGTTGTTTACACTTTTTGGGCCTGAAGCTGTAGCAGTGTCCTTGGTTCCTGGACTGGAAAAGGATTATTTTGTCTAACTAAACTGTGAGGAGAACTTGCTAACACTTTAGGTGAAGTTCAGAGTTATTTACTAATGCAGTACAGAATCTGGAAAATACAAAAACTAAAACTTGAGGCACCAGGATCAAGCAAGTGCCAGTGAACAGACCACTGAGAAGTGCTCAAGTGTGGAGCACTGTAGACTCAGAAGCTGCACAAATGTGCTGGTTCTGATTCACCTCTCACCCAGCCCAGCTGATGCTGCAAAGTTGCATAATGTGTGTGAAGCATGGAACAGCTCAGTGACAGCACAGACAAGGCAGGAACAGCCACCTCATCTGTTCTGGTACAAATTTGTGCCCTCAAGAGAGGCAGGTGAAGAAGCAGCTCCCATTGCTTGAGGCAGAAGCGGGAAGAGCCTTCCTTTCTGATGTGCAAAGGGAACCTGCATTCAGAACTGCATTCAGGACAGCACAAACAGCACTAACACATGGCTGGGCAAGGCATCACTCTGACTTTATTCTTTGTGTTGTTGGCCCATTCAGATTTGTAAATAAAAACAAGGGCCTGATTAAATCCATCTGACTTTATGACAACGGATAAAGGAGTTTCAGTGTGTTTGGAACAAATGAGAGCACCCATCAAAACCTTAGCTATGTTTGTGTAATCTCAAATTACAAAAAAGAAAAACAGTCTGTTCTTCATAGAAAACATTTCAAAGCTTTCACAGTATTTTTTTTTAAAAGAAGAAACACTTGAGAAAAAAGAATCTTGATAGCATGAAAAAGTTAATAAGAAAATCTGAAAGCCTTCTACTTGTAATTCAAAATAAATTAGAACTTTCTTACTGCACCTCCTGAGTGTGCTGTCAGGGCATTTAGGGTTGAAAACCTAAGACTGCAGGAGATGCAGGTAATCATTTTGGTATTATCCTTAATTTTCCCAACAATCATTGCCAGGAAGAGAAATGCAAGTAAAGGGGTTTTTTTTATTCTCATTACAAACTCTGTCATTCTGAGGCAATATCAGAATTTTAATGACTCATATAGTCTGTGAATGAGCATAATGAACGCTACCACCCCGACACTTTCAACGTTCTGTAATTTGATTTGTTGGCAATTCCTCTTCTCTCCTGTTTACAACCTGCAGGAAAACAGGTGAAATATCTAACCAGTCAAAATAGTGAATATTTATAAGACTCAACTTTATGGATTCATTTTAAATCTCCAGTATAGCTGAGAGCTTTACCTTATTATGCATTTTGAGCAACCATTATGCACATGCCCAAGCAACAGCAATCATCCTGAGAGCAGCCCTATTACAAGGTGAAACAGCTCCAGGGGAGAACTTTGCCAGATGTTTAGCAAGTCTCCCAAAAGTTTAAACTCTTCCACTTTATACAGTAGGCACACAATTAATTGCTAATGCCCCTTGCTCGGTGGTGCAGGGCTAAAATTAATTTTTCAATTTGCAGTTTCTCTTGGTTGTCTCAAGGACACAAGGAGAAAGCCAGGGGATGCTCCTGGGTGGGGATGAACCAGCTGCAGCAGGAAGGTGCCCAGCAGTGTCACTTGGCAGAGGGACCAGCCAGTCCACTGACATTCCACCACCTTGGCAGGGTGGTCACACTGTCAGGATGACCCTGCTGTCCTCCAGGAAAGGACTGACACCCACTCCTTTCGTGGTAAGAGATGCTCCCTGTTGCTATTTCAGACACACAGAGGATGAGACAGGCAGCAGAAGGTCAGGCAGGAAAGCTGTTTTCATTTTCTGACTCCATATATATACACTTTGATCAGAAGGCAGAAGATTGGCTACACAGGTTGCCACCTCTCTGACCTCGTTGGTGAACTTCACCATCAATTATATTTCTCCTCCCAGAGGATAAATATGTAAAAAAATAGATAAGTTCTAAATATATCCATAGCTTACATAAAATTGCATGAGAATCTCCACTGCAGAGATTCAAACACTCAAAAGCAAGAAGACTTAGGGCAACAGCTCCCCACATAATTCACACCTGACTCTGCTGGGATACCACGACTGGACCTTGTCTCTCCCATCAGTTACCTCAACTCTGCCCTTTTCTACACCACAAAATGAGGCAGACCTTTGATAAAGGTTCCCTGAATTGAAATCATTGATAGAGCCCGGCAAAATTCATATTCTAGGGCTCTTAGTTCCCTTTTTAAATCGATTAAACAAAAAAAGCCTCTAATTTTGTAACAAATAGACTCCAAGTCCGTATGTTTCTGGTCTAAGCTTTCAGCAGATAAATAAACGGACACACATCACACCTTTAGGTCAGGAAACTCCCAATCACACAGTAAGTATCTCAGTATTTCTGCTCAGGCCAGCAGCACAGAGCTCTCCAGTCCCTCCACACATCACAAAGCAGCAACATGAAATCTCCTCATCAACTCTTTTCTTTCTGAACTCTAGGAAAAAAAAAAAAAAAAAAGGAAATGGAAATTTCTGGGCAGGGTGGTTTAGTCTCTGTCCTCCAGTGCTCTCTGTTGCAAGTGCTGCCTTGTTGACAATTACTCCTCCTCCTAGTTTACAGTGATATCCATCCACCAATTTGCATTTCACCTACTGGAGGACAGAAAGAAATTTTTATTGCAAAGCTTGCTTTCCTTCACCTGTATCCAGATCTCTAAACCCAGTCACTTTTTGATATTTCAGATTTGCACAGCTAACTTTCATACAAAAAGATTTTTCATGGCTTGATACCTTAGACAAGACGTAATTTTAAAAACTGAGTAATTTTAAAATATATATTTTAAATGGTTAGGAAGCAATTAGAATCCTGCTTCCCAAAGACTCTTTTATAATCTTAACAGCAGTTTCAAACTGTTTTATTCCCTCTGACTTACACAATCACCTGAAATGCTACAACACTTTAAAATTATCTTTGTAATTTTTTTAAAGTGCTGTTTGAAACAACAAAAAAGGTCTCAGCAAGGAACAAGATGCAAACACTCACATTAAGGATGAAATCACATCCATACATTTCATATACATGAAAAATTAATGCAAGATGAATGGTGAACACTGAATAAGTGGCTTTTTGCACAAAGACTTCCATGTCATATTTCTGGCAGATGACAGAAGTCTATTAACAGAATTAAGTAACAACCTTGTAAGCTTATGAAATATTAATGTATTAGGAAATAAAACAGGCTTCAGACAAAACAAAAATAACTCACATATGGTGAATGTGAGAGTGGTGAATTCATATGTATTTTATTGTAAAATACTAGAACATGGCTCAGTGGTTTAAATATGTCCTGAGTTGTAGTGTAGGATGTGCACAAAGAACTTATTCTCTCCCCATCTCCATGAGTGTTGGAACCAGGTGGGGCAGTGTTTTCCCAGGCCCCTCCTTTGGGCTCTTCTGCTCATGGCCCATCAATGCCTTGCCCAGGACTCACAGGGAACTCCCTCCAGGAGCTCTCTCTGTTTAATGGGCCATCAAGGAGCCACTGCACGACTCCTCATCCCATTGGGAGATGCTCCCAATGCCCAGGGGGAGGAGCCAAGCATTCCCACCTGGAGAGAATCTGGGATTTGGGACAGGACAAGCAGCCCTGAGCCACTGGATTCCCAGAGGAGCAGAGCTCCCAGACCTTTCTGTGGGATCACTGCTTCAGGAAGAGCCCCTCACCTGGACTGCTCCCACCACCCTGCTCAGGTTGTATTCTCACTCTGTCAGTGATCTTTTGTGTTATTGCATTTGTTTTATTTTACTTTTTTTTTCCCCTTTCTTCTTATTAAATTGTATTTCTGACTTGGAGCCTCTTTCACTCATTTTGCTTTCAAACCACGACAAAATAGAAATACATCTGCCAAGGGGGAGGTGGTGCCAATGCAGACAGAGGACGTGGGACTGAAGAAGATTTTCTCTTTCTAAAAGGGTCATGAAACAACAAGGACAGCTGAGTGAACTGGTTGAACCCAGTCCTCCTCTGACAGAGAAGCACCCAAATTCATGCTGAAGCAAGATGAAGCATGATTTGCATTGGATGTGCACTGATGTACTCGGCCAAACTCTGCCATGTATGGACTTCTGAGCCCCTGCAAAGGAGGTCAGCTTAGATGGGAAGAACCCTCCCCTTCCAGTTTTACACCCTCAAGTTCAGAAAACAGTCCAGAATTTAGAACAATTCTGTATGACAGCACAGGGAACCATCACGAAAGAGAAAAGCATTGCCAAGGGGTTTGTTTTGAGAATCAGGGGGATAATCAGGCAAACAAATACCATTGAAAAGATGATATTAATGTACTTCTTTCACTAGTTAAAATATTATTTGAAAGCAATTATTTTTCTTGTCTCATATCTATCTATCCATCCATCCATCCATCCTTTTTTTATTTCAGTTGAAGGTCAAAATGAAACACATTGCACAATGACTGGCAGGGAAAACAGTGTTCTCCCTCTGGTGTTCAAAAAACTGGTATCCTAGATTCATTAAAACTCACCAGAAATGTATGATGTGTTAAAGAAGTAATTGAAAATAAATATTATACTTATTTGAAATTACAAACCACTTCACACTGTTAATTACTTCAGCAAGCTGTGTACTTTTACACTTGCAATCACTCATAGAGATGAGATTACTGCTAAGGCAGACTCAAAATAAATATACATGCTAATAGATGCCAAAAAAAATTTTAAAAATTAAAAAGAGTGTTTTCCTCAAACATCTTGAAGATATTGATTTGTGAAGAAAGAAAACATTCCCCTCAACTTCTGGGATTAGTAAGGAATAAGAGTTATTTCCCAGACAGAGCAACATATTAAAATCTACAAGTTCTTTATGCACTAAATGTGTTTCTATGAAAAATGAGCTTTGTATTAGCTCTTTGACAAAAAAAAAAAAAAAAGCCAAAACTTGGTTGTTTCAGAACACAGATTGTACAGTAATTGTCTTGAACAATTATTATTGCACATCTTGTCACGGAGTGAAAAATGAGGTGCTTATCCTGGGCATTGCATCGATGACTGTCACCTCTCCTCAGAGCTCCTTGCAGCATTTCCTATTCCTGTTTACATCTCTGTGACAGACTCAGCAACAACTCACATTGAGAGACCACAGCTGCAACAATGCCTAAGTTATTCTTTGAGCAGAAGACCTATAGGTTCATTTCCACCTGCAGAAATTATGCTATAAGCCAACTGTGCACAGTGTTCCTTTGGTGCCAAAAATCCTCAATAAATGATGCTAAAATATTCCTAGATGTTGATAATATAAAATGCTATAAACTACATTTGAAGTGCTGTTGTCCTCTTATTTTTTTTTTCTTTTTATATTAATGCTGGCTACCAATGGTAAGAAAGCATAAACACACAGAAAAACAAACTACAGGGAGCTCTCGCAACAGCAAATATTCAAACATCAGAACTTTTTATTGCTAAGATTTTAAGTTGTTCTTCGCTTCAAAGTTACTACTCATTTAGAAATCCCCACTGAAATACAGTGGGTTTGGTTTTACTAAATTATTACCCAATTTCAGAAGCTGGACCTTAAATTATTAGATACAAAAGTCTGCAATACTATCACAGAGTAACCCCCACAGGTGTTTTGACAAGAATTTTGCCAGTTTTTATAGAAGAATTTCTCTTCCTAGCCTGAAACCACTGTTGGAATAACTGAAGTTTTTTACACAGCTTTTTTTCCCCAGACAGAAAAGAAGACTCCTGTTAGACTTGCTGACCTTCCTTGCTCCATTTAAAGGACTTCCCAGTGGCACTAAACCTGTTATTTTTTCAGAGTACCCAGCACTTCCTGACTTCCAGACCCCAGTAACAAACACAGCACTTGGCAGCGACTTTGTTGTGAATTTCATTTGAAAACTGCTCTTAGGCTGAGATTTCAGAGAAATTAATGATCAAATAGAGAAATATTTTGAACAATTCCCATGCAAAAGCACCCGACTACGTTGGGAACCCAGCTCCAAGAGTTCAGAATAACGGGGAAAAACCAAACTCAAAGCTCATTGCTCTTGTCCAGCACCACTTACTCCAGCCAGAGAGGCTGAAATGGGACAGAGGAACCTCCCACTGAAGAAGTGCTCTGCACACAGCAGCAAAAGGAGCTCTTCTCCTTGAAGCACAAGTTCTAGCAAGTGAATCCTATCCAAAAAGGCACTTAAAAATCAAGTTAAATTCTGTAATCTACTATTTACCCCAGTTACTCACAGCTGCAGTGTTCAACAGCAACACACCCTGCTTGACTTGCCTCAGCAACCAGAAAGTGACCGGGTTTGTAGCATTTTCTGTTAATTACATGAAAATTATTAATTATTCTTCAACGCTTCCCCTGAGACTGGCAATTTTCAGGTGCTATCTAATAAATGAATTGTTCTGGTTAGCTAAAACATCCCAATTGTTCATTCCAACTTGGCAAGCTCAGCACTGACACCAACGCACAAAGCCCCGTAAAATCCAACCACCGTGGCAAGTGGCAACTCCAGATGCACACTCAATGCTGTAATTAAGTCACACAATGAGGAAGTTCAGCTATCTGTATTTCCTCTTGAATATTCTAAACTGACTGCAGTGCTGTTTAAATTATTACTGATTTATGTCTCTTATTTACAATTTCATACCAATGCCCAGTGCCTGTACTAGAAGGGTCATTTCTACTTTGACCCAATCCACTCAAACTACCTTGTGCCCACATCACTGCAGAAGATGGATGCCAAGGGAGAAGGAAAACAACCCAGGGTTCCACCCTAAACCCTTCATATTGTTCCCCTGCACCTACATTCTAAAAACCCCAAAACTACAGAACTTTCCACCCAGTGATAAACTACACCACTGTCTGTCACACCTTTGTGACTTGTAATTCCTCTCTGTGTTAGAGGTTTTTCTCATGGACTGAAATCAAAGCCTGTGTCTTCCTGGGCTCTGTGCCAGGCTCTCAAACCCCCCTACACAAATCTCAAACCCTCTTTCTCAGGTCCCAGGCCTCTCTACCGAGGTCTGTGACCTTGCAGGGTGCCCAGAGGGATGCCCTGGACTCCCAACACTATTCCTGCCTGAGTACAGCTGAAGGGAACTGACATTTCACCTGTACACACATGACACCTCCAAGCTGAAGCACCACACTCCTGCTGCAGGTACCCATTCATCACTCTTAGAATTATCTACACAAGGACACAAAAGTTCTGCTCAGAGCAGGGGATGACACGTCTCTTCTTTGACCACTCAGAGATAATAAAGAACCAAGGGATGGATGGATGGATGGATGGATGGATGGATGGATGGATGGATGGATGGATGGATGGATGGATGGATGGATGGATGGATATTGCACGTATGTATTTTCTTTCACTGTAAAGGGCATGGATTTGATTTGGTTCATGTCATGCACAGACAAAAATCAGAATTTAATAGAGACAGTGACAACACTAGTGATATGCACATTCCAGTGCTAAAACCCAGCAGAAATACATACAACAGGGTGGAAATGAAGAGCCAATTCCTTCCTAATGGACATTATTTAATACACAGAAAATGCATTTTAAAAGTATTCATGATTCAAACTAACCAGATATCAGCATTCACTTTAGAAGTTATCCTGTAGATATAATCCTTTTGATATAATTTGTCACACACACTGCCTCAAGACAAGGGAAAAATAGCATAAAAATATTGAGTAGGGTTCTCATTAAAAAATTCAAGTTAAATTCAAGCACAGCTAACAATCTTTAGCTTTTACATTTACATGCAAAACAGTGAATTGCAACATGCAGAATAACAGATTTTTAATTATGTCTGAAAAAAACCCACTCCCCTTTATTTGACACATCATGCAGTGATAGTGAAGAACAGCAAGACACACGTGCACCTTCAGTACACATTTAAAATATTAATTGCAAAGCACAGCATATTTGGCAACTCCTTCACTGCTACTTCCACTCAAGTGTGAAACAAGATTACTGTGAATTCTGATGTGCTATAGTCCTTCCACCTCAGGCAATGATCTTAAACCTCATTAGCTGAGTAGGTCTGTGTGGGATCAGGACTGAAAATGTGCAAAGAGTCAAGATTCAAACCTGGAGGATGTTTGTACGTGAGAAGAATCCAAGGACACAAATAGAACACGCATCTGCACATCTCTAATCCTCTCATTAGACACAGAAACCTGCACTTTCTTCCATCCACCAGAGCAAACACCATGCTGAGACTGTTCCCCCAAGACTTCTAGAAATCAATTGCTCTGGTTTTTATTTTCTGGTCTATTAAACATGATTTTACATGACACGTACATACGTTGACTCTGTACACCGCTTGTTCACTCTCCCCTTTTCTGCAGTGTTGTGTGATAAAATTAAGTGAATAATGCAAAGGCAAAGCTGTAAATGAGCCGGACTGGAGATTCTCTCAGAATATTACAGCTCAGACAAGGCCTCCTGTCCACTACTACAACAGATTACTGGGAGTTAACTAACAGCTGTTTCCCACATCAGCTTTACCATGATTTTGTCCAGAACAGCTGTCACTTTACCTCACCTGTCCTTATCCTAATCACCACATTTATGGGGTTTTAATATCAGCAGTCATTCAGAAGGCTTTTGAACCCATGCACAATGTCTTACTTGATTAAAAATCCACACTATTGATTCAGAAAGCTCTTTTTTGGTGTAGGCTAACTAGACCTGCAATACAAAATTTTCTGACTTTATACCAAATTATTCAACACATTAGTTACTTATTTGTCAAAATCAGGAAAGTTTCTTTTTTTCTGTGGAACATACAGGTTCTCTTTTCTTCTAAATTTATAAAAAAAATTAGAATTTTCAGCCTTCCTTCCAGCGTCCTCTGCCAAATTTAGCTCTGAATAGACCTATGCCATTTTTAGAATTTCCCTGCTGCCAAACAGTTCGTAACAAAAACTACAGCAATTCATACTTGTTCCTTTTTAGTTACACTCTGATATCATTTAGCACTTGTCCACTGCCTAACATGCAGCGTTCTCAGCTTTTGCATTTTTATCTATTTATGTTCATCCTCATTACTCCCTTGTTGATTAACTTCCCTTTTTAATCATATTTTTTTTAACCCAAAGGAGTTCTCTCTCACGATTAATGAGTTGTATTCTGTGGCATCTAATGAATCAGACTTGCACAGTTCCAATTATCATCGGTATTCTTGTTTCAGCATTTCCTCCCACTCCATTCTCTCATAACTGCTTTCATATCCCCATACATATAGTTATATATTAAACTGAGAAATATGCCATGTTTACTCTGTGACATTGACTTTACTGTGCTTTTGCATATCCAACAAAACTATCAAAATCAATTTTAGTTCAGTGATCAGTGACTTGAAGTAACAGTGGCACAGCAAAATGAGGGTCTGTGTAAGCTAAGGAACCTGTTTTTCATAAAACACCAACTTAAAAACTTCAAACAATCTTAATACCTGTGACATCATCAGCTCTTCCCTCATTCTCAAGAGGAATAAAAAGAGAGGCATCAATACGTCAGGAAGTCATATGTCAATATGTCAGCTACATTTATGCTGCTCATCTTCCAAGGCAGAATATGGGGGAGAAGAAAATCGTGGTCCACAAGAAATAATGCCCAACTTAAAAAGGCTGGCTGAGGAAAAAAGGCTCACCCGGAACAAACTGCTGAGCTGAACTAGAAACAGATTTTCACGTTTCGACAGCTGAGATAAAATAATACAAATATATGTCATGGAAACTCGCCCAGTGCATGCTTTTGGTGCAAAGTTTGGATTGTTAGCAAAAAATTCTCTCAGTCTTCTTTTGTTTTCAGTTTTGAAAAAAACATTGAAAAAGATGGGAAAAAATGAACAAAAGCAACTAGAAAGAAAGGTTTTACTAAAGTAATTGTTCATAGAGGAATGATAGTCTATTTCATAGGATTGTCTGAGGTGGAAGGGACCCAGAAGGATCCTCAAGTCCAACTCTTGGGTGAGTGGAGCACACAGGGATGGAACCCACAACCTTGGTATTATTGGCATCATGCTCTGACCAGCTGGGCTCATCTTGGGGTCACTGCAAGGGAACTACATTAATTTGCAGTCAGGAAAAGCACATTATTACTGAACTAAGTTCCCTGAAGGTTTATCTTAGGTTCTTTTATCCCTTGGCTGCTAGATCTGGCTTTGCACATACTTAAAATATAAAAGTGTATGTTCTGTGAGCAGAGGCTGCTCTCAGTGATGAGGAAAGTAAAATGTGTGTGCAGGGATGTACACCAGCAGCCAATGAGTCAGTTCTACAAACATTACGTTGAAAGGAATTATTAATGCCATAACTCCAAAATAATTTACACACATTTATTCCTCCTTCTATGAATAAGGCTTTTAAGTGTTCAGATCACTGCTGGAAAGAAAACTGGGTACCCTTGAAAACTGTTATTGTGTATACAGTAATAATAGTTTGCCCAAAAGTTGATAAAATACGGATTTAATTATGCAGGTTCTTGTACATCAGTAACTTGCACATGAGTAAGCTCTCTGCATAATAAGATACATATATAATATATATCGATAATACACAATTATAACTGAATGCTTGTAATTATCTTCAGGATCAAAGCCCTTATTAAAAATTCAAATTAAAGCGTTATAATGGTAGTAGTCATGATGGACTGGCATGTGGATGTAATGAAATTAAGCCCTGTAATAAGTGGGATGTTCTGCATATACCATCAGATAATCTGAAAAATCATCAGTGTAGGGCTGACAGTGCTAAAAGAAAGGAGATTAAATTGTAATATTACCAACATTTAGTAGGGAAATAAGAAAAATAACAAAACTCAACCCCTGGTATTCCTTGAAGACATGGTAAACCTACCAAATGACCCAAGTGCTAGAAAACCTGAAGGCATGGGATGGGCTAATGAATGGCCTGAAGCTGATCTCTGGGTAATGAGCAGCAGGGATGCACTGCAGCCAGGCAGGAGCTCCTGCAGCCCTCCAGCTCAGCCTGCACAGCTCATCCTGGGGACTCCTCCTGCCCAAACTGCAGCTTGTACCCAAGATTTTGTTTGTTCTCACTCCCTGCACTCGGCAGTTTCTCCTTTTGTTGCTACACTCGAAAGATTGAACAGGTTTTCTTTGAATATTGCTAGGTCAGCATTAAGATAATTTAATAACTACAGCTCCATGGAAACAGGGGGGTGCTTATTGAAAAGTATTTCCAGTGCAGAAGGTTGAGACTGACAAATATCCTCAACTGATGAGTTATAGAAAATCTGCAAGGGAAGTTATACACGGCCTGAAGTCAGTGTTAGTAATCCAGAAGGCAAAAATATGTCAAAGCATTTGAGCTGTGGAATCTCTGATGCACCAGCCTCTCTCCCTGCTGAGAACCTGGACTCCTATGTCCTATTTAAATCACATGCTCCTCAGCAGCAAGGCTCAGAGATGCTCAGAGTGCGCTAAATTTAAAGACCACTTCTGTAAAGTAGCTCCAGACATGTTTCTCTGTTCCCGGGGATAAAGTGACACTTCCCAAACTCTTTTTTCATTTTAACTGAGACAGCAACCATGCCTAGTTTGTGCTTAAGGCCAAATATACTTGTACTAGTGCTAAGAGCAGATTAATCATTGAATTGCTTTAAAAAATAAGGAACTATTTCTAGCATTAAAAGGCTATAAAAGGTGTCTGCCATCAGCAGGGGCACAGCCGAAATGGCAAGAGCAGAGGGATGTACAGATGACAGGGAAGATTTCAGCCTGATGCTCTGAGCAGGCTCGTGCTGCAGGAAGCCCAGGGCACGTCCACAGGCACGGGAAGCACCTGGAGCATCCCTCAGGCTGTGGGGGTCAAAAGGCTGACAAGCCTCTCTGCATTAAAAACTGAGGAACAGCCTTTGAAATCTGGGACTGTAAGAAGTCACAGAAATACAAAAGAAACTACTGACACAAATACCACCAATGACACGCACAACCAATGGTTAGATTTGCTTTCTGCCTTAGTAATAAGGATTAATACTTGCTTTTGTGGAAAACAAAGGTTAAAGACACTTAGAGCTACCACTTGGGTATAACCAGTTTTCTTAAGAAGATTATATATTGCAATTTGCTTTAAAATGTCAAGCATGCATAAGAACATAAACCTATAAACCAAACTAGGTCCACCAGGGAGAACTGGAGAATTGTTTCTATACAAGACACACATTGTACCATTCACTCAGATCTTAGCAATTTATGTTTACTACGTAGTTCATTCTGTATTTCAAAGAGGATCCACCATCAGTATCAGGAAACAAATGAAATTACACCCTAAACCCTACAAAAACCATGGCAAATTCCAGTTCTATTTCTACAACAATTTGTTGGATTCAGCACTGCTAACACTGTGCCACTGCTGCATCCTCCTAAAGGCATGGCAGCACAGCAAATGTTTCTTTTCACAAGAGCAGTCTAGAGCTTTTGTTTGGTTATAAAGTAAAGCTCTTGATCATTATTACTTAGATAAAAACTTTAAAAGTGCATAATGGATTATTTTTGCAGTTTAAAATGGCTTACTGGGTAGTTTCCTGTAATAGCTCGCCCATGCAATAATTTCTTGAATCTATAAAAACAGTGTCTAGGTAATTTTTCCTGCAGCTTTCTTTTAAATATTACTCACTCAACACACACATTAGTTTCTTCCTAAAACATTTTTTACTCAATCCTGCCTAATGCAGAGAAACAGCTTCCACAGCTAGTTCTTGCTAAAGGGGGATAGAAAACAAAAGACATTTTTTGCTGTACTCTTCACATATTTTGGATGATTTTCACCTTTAAAAAGCATGGCTTAAAATAAATAAGTAAGTAAGTAAATAAGTGAATACATGTTTGCTCCTACAGAGATTGGAACTGAAATATTGGATTATATTTATTTCGTGTCATTAACTTTTGAAGCAAAGAGCTGTCCCCCAGTCAATACTCAACAGATACAACAGCTACAGTGAAGAAAAGTGCTTAAATTAGATTATAACTATGGGAACACCAGCAGATTCAAAATGAGAGCTGAGGCTCCCTCACAAACAGTCCTGAATAACTGACAGCTACACAGTTCTTTTAGCTCTGTTTATCAATCTGTAAAACTCAAGGCATTTTACACCGTGACTGCTGTTTCTTTGGAAATGACATTGGAAATGTGCTTTGTAACTCTCAGCTAATGGTAAAACTCAAGGAAATCATTAGCTTTAAGCTCAAATTATAGTAAAATGTAGAATAGATTAGGGAAAAAAATAATTAACATAAGTAGAGTTTTATTTAGCACCTTAAGAGGGTAGGAAATACAAGGAAAAAGGAGGCTCCTTTTCTTCAGGCTCTATTTATCTGGGTATTGATTAGTGTGTGTTCTGTCTGCTCAGACACGCTGGGAACATTTTCCTCCACATTGTGCAGTCCAGAAAGGAGCTGCTGAAGAAGAATTTGAGGATTAATCAGCGTGTTAATTGAGGTTATCTAGATAATGACAGATGGGAAGAACGCACTAAGCAAGTTCACTGTGGCAGTCGTACTCATCTGTTAACACCAAAATTAATGGATACACAAACTTGAGTTCACTTGAGCATTGATTTTCATCCAGCTGCAGCAGACTATAAAAGAGCTATCGGGGAAAGTTATCCATTAGCTGTCAACTCAGAATGCCTTAAGAAGCAATTGCTAATCTTCCAGTGATATCTCACTAAATCCTAATCTCCACAAATTGTTCTTGGAAGAAGCATTAAACTGGTCATCAAACCAGGTTTTTAATGCTTCTTAAGGCTTACTCAACATGCAACCTTTTTAGAGATCGTATAAAGTATTAAAATATCCAAAAGGAGATAAAGAAATGGATCAGATGGACATTGTCAACTGCACGTCTACACCCTCCTGCTGTGAGATAAAAACAAAACAGATTCACTATTATAAAAATAAAAAAAAAAAATTAAAAATCCTAGCATTCATACAAATTAAGATATTACTTTTGTCTCCAATCTGCTTCGCAATACAATCTCTTATTATAGAAGGGTATAAAACATGTGGTGGAGATAGATTCATTAAAAATCTCAGTGCTCATATCATTCCAAATAAATACTAAACACAAATACATTATTTTTTCTCACCTTATTTAAATCTTGATTGTCTCATCTAGAATTACATGATGCAACCACTAAAATGGGTACAAGCCACACCAGTATGATGCTGATATAAATTAACAAGTTCTAATTCAGGAACCACTGAATTTTCTCATCAATGTAGAGCAGGAATTTTACTGTGACCCCCCGGAAAACCAAATGCACTCATCCATAAAGGAATACACTCTACTACTGCAAATTAAAAAGGATCCCAGTATCATCATGAACAGAATATGGTGCTACCTAATATACAATGAGCTGTTCTCTTTTTCAAACAGAAATAGCTGTATTGTCCTTTTAAATACAATATTGTTCTCTCTTCTCCTAAATGTTGAGAAATATTAAGAAAATGCAAAAGGCTTTTTCTTTCAAATGGTTTTATTCTTCATTTAATTACCTGCTCAGGGGAATAAAGCCACTACAAATTAACTGATCAAAATAAGGCTTAGTTATCTAGGGAACAAAGGCAACCTCCTTTATTTCTTAAAGTTCTTTCACAGCGCATTTAAATATTTATTTGAATAATAATAATTTCGGAAACTCGCAAGAACATCAAATTCAGAGGCAGAAAGTGCCAAAATGGTGCTAAATCATAAAAAGAAATACTCTGGGAAGTTTAAATTATCCTTGAGGAAGCAGAAGAGACTCATAAAGCCCAGACAATGTATTTTTAACTAAAAAGAATAGACCTCTTTTAAAATCATGGAACAGTGAAGACATCTGTCATTCACAATACAATGTTCCCTCCACCCAAATTTATTATTCTATTAGCATTTCAAAGTACCACATAATGATCTAAAGTGAAGAGAGGCAATTAAAAAAAATAGCTGTATAACTGTTAAAAAATACAACCTTTTTCTTGGTTGAAAATAGGAGATCAATAACCACAAATTTCCAAATGTGCAGCAGTATTTACATCCCAAAGAAGTTACGTATGACCAAGGAGGAGGTGAATTAGATAGAATTGAGGACCCAGATGTTGAGGAGAGGACAGTATGGTCCAGCCTCCTGTCTCTGTGATGTGTGGGGCCCACATGAGACAAATCCAGCAGCAGCAAATCCAAGGTACTGTAAAGGAGAGGAAGCACAAGAGTGGCAAAACACAGGAAACCATATCGTCAAAGCACTGACCAAATGAAGATCTTGAAGGAAAAAAACGAAACCATATGGTCAAAGCATTGACCAAATGAAGACCTCAAAGGAAAAAATGAAACCATATCATCAAAGCATTGATCAATTGAAGATCTTGAAGGAAAAAAATGAAACCACATAGTCAAAGCATTGATCAAATGAAGATCTTGAAGGAAAAAAAAACATATTGTCAAACCATTGATGAAATGAAGATCTTGAGGAAAAAAACTGGAACCGTATCATCAAAGTATTGATCAAATGAAGATCTTGAAGGAAAAAACGAAACCATATTGTCAAAGCATTGACCAAATGAAGATCTTGAAGGAAAAACCCATCAGGAAACTGATTCTTCATCTTGGCTGCTCCTCAGCCAAGGAATTGGTTGTTTATTTGGAGATGCAGCTCTCCTGTGGTCATGGCCAGGCACGAGGATCTGGCAACAGCCATGAAGGAGAAGGACTCACTTATTGGAAGGGACAACAACACAAATTCATCTCCTTGAGCACCAAGCAGTGCTCAGGAAAATGCCATGTTTAGGCAGAATGGCCATACCAAGGATGGAAATCAAGGAATTGCAACATGGAATTAGGAGTATAGATCTGTATCACTGTAAGAAAATATAAATATCTAGGGATGATTTTCAAATATTTTATCCCCATGCTTAACAAAAAACACACTCATTGTGCGAGGTTATTTAAAATTTAGTCACTTAAACGCAGTGATCATGGGAAAACTCCAACAGACAGGAACTTTAGCATTGCTAAAGGTGAAATAAGTCTTCAAACTTCCTCACAAAATCAGGCATGACTCAGAATAACTTGACAACTTTCTACTTGATTGATGCAAGCAAATACAGAAAATTCTACTCCAGTGTTGCCACTTAAAAGATCACAGAACACAGTAAATGGAAAAATGTGATTATATTCTTGTTGTCTATTATTTTGTTGTTTCTTAGCAGCAACAGCAAGAAGAGGGTATCATGCAATCAGTTTTGACTCAGTTCTCACAGAAAAACAGAAGCTAATTCAAAACATGAGAGTACGACACAGCTCAGCCATGACAGAAAAGGGAGATGACAAGAAAAGCCACAGCCACTTCAAACAACAGGTGAAGCTTTTCAAAAGATTTGGGAAGTTGGAAAAAAAAGGAAAGAAATTAAATGGAAAGGAAAAAAAAGAAGGAAATTAAATGGAAAGAGCAAAGCATAAGAATATAAAATATAAGCACTTCAAATAACATTGTAATATGAGATTGTATATATTAAATCCTAATAATCCTATACAATATACATATTGTGTATATTATATAAGATTATATATATATATATATATATATATATATATATATATATATCCTTATAAATATAAGGAGGGTATAGAGTTTTTCTCTCTGAAAGCAAGAGAACACAACAGGGGAAGACAGCAAGTGAAATGACAACACATCCTTTCTAAAATAAAATCTCTCCTGAGCAAATGATTCAGAAAATCAAGAGAATTTTAAAAGCTATTAGGTAAAGACAATAAATAAAGTATTTAAGTGTATCACTAACAGGAAGGGTATAAAAGAAACAGAATGTTCTACTAAAAGATTGAGCATCAATTATGGATACTGCAGATAAATTACTTCTGTGCATTGATCTTCACTGCAGAATATGATGGAGAAACATCTACTACAAACTTTATATTTCCAGCAGGAACCACTTACAGAGAAAATGAAGCACTTATAGAAAAGAAGCACCCTGGAAAGATTCTAGAAGATTACTTTCTAAAGCTCACTGCATATTCCAGGGCACTTGCCACAAAACAAAATTTAATCTGATAAAGAACCCAAAACCTGATAAAAAAACCCAAAACCATAACAAACAAAGAATCGGAAACAGATGTGACACTGACTCTCACAATGGCAGGCCAAGATACCCCAAATATTTCTCTCTCCAAAGAGTTTCACAAGATTTTCTTATTGTAGAAAAGATCCGTAAGAATTAAGCAAGTTTTACAACTAAGTTATAATCTGCTTAATAGAAAACAAGTATCAAAATTCATGTTTTGCAGTTGCCTACATCATTTTTTTCACCCTAATGAGGGAGGGACACGGGAGGGACACAGCACACTCAGGTGATGAACATGGTGACAATGAAATGTTCATTCAGCACAGACTGCAGAGGCAGCAGGGACAAAACAACAGGCTCAACCGGCTAGGAAATCTTTTCGTTTGGGAAATTGAAAAGATGCGCTGGTATATCCCGCCAGATGCAGAATTCTTTCTCTAGTCCACACTAATTCTCTCTCTTTGGCAGTACCGCCCATTCCAGGAGAATCCCTGGGAGAAACAGCACAGGATCCTGTGCTGAAGAGCACAACAGGAATTGTTCCCAGACTGTATCACCTGATTATGGGCACAGCACATCACCGTGGGGCAATTTCCTTCTTAGCTCTTCAATAATTCACTTGCTGGCAGGAGCCTTCTCATAATAAATTAGTTCTAAGAGAAAGCACGCTAAATATGCACAATACAAACAGTTCCACTGGCTTTTCCAATCTCCTGAGCTTCTAAATCTGTCTCTCTCATTTCCTCTCAGCACAAGACCTCTGCTCCTACCTCTGCTGTCCTGCTCTCAGGGTATTTCTGGAAGAGCTTAACTGAGCAGCAGCAATGGAAGAATCAGCACAGAACACTGGGAATGGCAACCACAATTTCACTGCATCAGCAAAACACAGCAGCATTAGCAGACATGGAAAAATGAAATGAGGAAAGACAGCTCCTGTTATGTTTATTATGTACATGGAAATCACTTGTACATCAAGCGATGTACACGTGCATCACTTCAGAATAGCTGTTACATGTCCCTATTTAAAAGGTTCAGCAGAAGCCATGAGTGAAACTTCTACATAGTTACCAAGGCCTATGCTTTGAGAAACTAAGATTTGAAAAGCAAATATAGCAGAGTATTTTGGAGTTCATGCCTATTGCAAGTTGAAGCCCAACTCTACAGTTAATTTTTAAGATGTGCAGTAGAAAATCCACCTTTGATCACGTCCTGACTTCATGTATAAGCTCAAAATATAAGATGTTGGTTTTTTTACAAAACTATCTAAAGATCTACAAATCATCCCTTCTGTGATGCCCTCTCCAGGGAATATCCACACTGATCACACAACCAACTGCTCAGCTCTATGAGAAGTCAGGCATTTGGTAAAGTTGCCCATGATTTACAGAAAGACTGCCTGGGACTCTGGAGAACTGTAATTATTAGGGTTTTTTTGTTTTTGTTTTTTTTTTTTGCAACTCAAGACTGACAGAACCACTGAGAGTGATGGAAAACATAAAAACATGGACAAAACCTTCCTATATATAAAACCACAAACACCAGCCCACCATTCAGCAAAAAGGGCCAGGCACAGGTGCTGCAGGCTGGTCGAGTTTCAGTGTGTCCCACATCAGTCAGCCACCTGTAGGA
This sequence comes from Zosterops lateralis, assembly GCF_965231275.1. Taxonomy (NCBI): domain Eukaryota; kingdom Metazoa; phylum Chordata; class Aves; order Passeriformes; family Zosteropidae; genus Zosterops; species Zosterops lateralis. The sequence continues at coordinate 3,060,100 of NC_139768.1, forward strand.
AACCCCACAACTGCCTGGGAACAGATATCCCACCTTGTGGGGCACACACTGTGTCCTCTGGCCATAAAAAGGATGCCAACCTCACTGTTAACATCACAGATCCATCCAGTTGTTATCACACCTCCTCATTTCCAATCCATTTCATTATCCTATTTGTAACTGAAATATTCCCAGCTCTCCATCCCAAACAGCAGATTGTGCCACTTAATGGCAATTAAATGCCCCTCAAGGCATTATAAAGGGCTATTATCAAAACGTGGTTTTCAAGCACTGGTGTAAATCATTTCATAGAGGGTTTGAAATTCATAAAGAGCAAGTCTTCAATGAGAAACTGAGTGTTGGGTTTGTACACATCCAGGTGTTCATACAACACTTATCTTTAATAATAACTACTGACACAAAAACTTTCTCTAAAATACTGAGTACAAGAAGATTTTAAGATGTTAAACAGTTTCTTCCCCACCACTAGTAAATTTCTCTGCCACAGATATTGTTTATATACCCCAAACCCCACAGCAGGAAAAATAAGCAAATAAAGCACTTAACAAGCTTACATATTTACACTTGAAACCCAAGCGTATCATTCAGGTTATGAAAAACATTTCAGTTAATTTAAAAAAAAACAACAAACAGCTCAAACTTTGTTGACACAAGAATCTTACTATTTTGGAAGGAGGTCAAAAGAGACACAGTAAAAAAAAACATTTGCCAATTTTTCTCCAGTTGAGTTAATTGATTTATTACAATATCTCTCCCATAAAACTTGTCTCATTCTCCATCTGGGATTCCCTGTAATAAAGGTATTTTTATTGTTAGATTTTTTTTTTTTTAGAGATCAGCATAGTTACACTTCATAAAAGTCAACTCTGAGCAAATGCAGAACAACAGACTAGGCTAAGACAGTCACTCCTTTGTAACTGTTTATTTTAAATGTTAGCTAGAGCCCACTTATTCTCACTTATCTCATTGGGTTTGGATTTGGATTAGGATCCCACCTACTCAGAGAGCATTTTGACTCTATCTATAGAAGACTACACCATACTGCAAGTGTTTCTTCCTTTTGATGTGAGATATGGCAACAATAACACTTTGCTTCTAAAATATAACGAGACAGTAATATAAAACATAGTAGTTACTAAAATTCCCAGTGACAAGTGATTATAAAGTCAAGATTTAAATGGGGTTGTCATCATGGCTGGCCTTGGCCTAATGAGTGTCCCAAATTCAAACCTGATTCCACTCACTGCAGGACAAAAATAAAGAATTACTAACTAGAGTAAGTGGCTTGCTGGGGTGTCTCACAGACAGCCCTGCCCTCCTGTCAGATACAGCCCTGTCATCCAAGGACAGACCTTGGCTATATTTGGAGACATATTTTTAAAACACCCCGAAAAAAATTAGAAGCTTCTGTCCCTTCCTCTTTAGTATTTAAGTCCAATAGATTTCACTGTCAAGAGAATTATTGGAAATTATCAGGCACTCAAGCAACAGAAAAACCAAGGGTATCACGTATTTTCAGAAATTTAAAACAAGACTTGTGAAGTATATTTCCTTATTTTTTGAATATTCATTAATACAAACTTCACTCCTCATCTGTACCTTTGCACCAAATCTTTATTTATCAAACAAGAAAACCTGAGCTTGAGGAAAAGGAAGGGACTAACTAACTAACCTGGTTTCCTAACTTCCAGTAGCCAACAGTCTCAAATCTTTTACCGCCATTGAGGTTTTAACAGCTTTTTGGGATGAACAGCACACCAATCATCAAGCTCAACTAGTGAGAAAGAAGTTATTCTATAGCAGCCCACTGTTAAAACAGCTCAGTTCATTGTTAACATCACACTAGTGACACAAAACCTACCTCTAAAACACTGAGTACAAGAACATTTTAAGATGTTAAACAGTTTCTTGCCCACCACTAGTAAAAATCTCTCTGCTACAGGCATTGTCTATAAACCCCAGTAGGAAAAAGGCATTTTTATTCTGTAGGAAGGGGAAAGTGAGGGTGTTTTTGTTGAGCTGTATGAGCAAAGGGCAGAGCCCCAGGGCAGCTGTGAGCAGGGTTTGTTCACTCCAGAGCAGGATCTCCACCTCTGCACTACCAGGCTGATTCCTCTGCACCCAGGGGGAAAAGCTCCTGGGTTATGTAATGCATGAAATCATTTCTCCAAGGAACCCACAAAAAGGTGAAATACTGGTGGGTCTCTGCTACTATGTTTGGGCTTTGCTGGGGTTTTTGACCTCAGCTTACTTCCCATAGCAACTACTGAAATTGCATGTCACGTATATTTCATGTAATACCATCCTGATTTCCTTTATTTATGTTTTGATTATCCCAACCTCTGTTTAGGCAGAGTTGAACTGAGCTTCAGAAGAAATTCATGATGTTTGGACTCTAAATTGCTCTCAATGAAAAGTTCTCATGTAAAACATTCAATCTTTTGCCTGTCTGTGGTCCATCCTGCTTCTTGCTGTGACTCTTACAGAACTGCTGACCAGCCTACAGCTCCCACTGAATACTCAGCTACACATTCTAATTCTATTCCACGACACAAAAATATAGGAAATTTGATGTTAAGTAGTATTTGTTAGGAAAAAAAGTCCAAGAGTCTATGCTGTCAATATAGATTGCATTCACGAACAGGATTAAAAATGTGGAAAAAAAAAAAAATAAGGGAGAGTTACAAGTTTAAGGGGTGGTTGAAAGATAATCTCAAATTAAATAATTCAAATGTAATGTGTCTAATTAATTAGATATAATCTTACGGTATCTCCTTAAAAACATAAAATAAAAAAATAAGCTCCCTAATAAACCCACACTGCTTTTAAGCAGCCAAAATTCTCAAAGTGTGCAAATAAAACATCTCACAAGAGTTATTAATCTTTTGATCACCTAACATACCTCATCATCACTGTAGGACTCTACCCACCATCATCTCTTTAGTAAAGAATTTTATTGTCTAACACATTTTACTTCCTATAGGTACAGCACTGTTCTGTATAGAACAGTCAAGTGTTCAGCTAAAATCAGGGCTAAATGTATTTTAATTACCACAAAATTTAAATAAATACGTGTTCACAGTTCCACATTATGCACTGTACACAAAGCAGGAACGAGGAGCTCAGCAGCTCCTCAATCTCTGTGTTCAGCTCATATTTATAGATCCATCTTACAGAAGTAAAGCTGGGGCTGGCTACAAACCCCCCACATCTGCCAAGGTGACAGAGGACAGCTCTCCAAATGTGTGCAAACACAAGGTGCAACCAAGCCCTGTAATGCACCCAAAATACTGAAATCCAGTAGGTTTTTCAGCCACCTATAAAGTAACAATCACAGTATCAAACTCTTCCCCTCTAAAACACATCACACACCAGCATTTCAGCTTCACATATTCAGATCAAACCCAGCCATCCAAGAACTAAAACCTGAAAGAATTCCCCATTGCAGGTGGATCCTTCTAAAACCAATTTAAAACATTAAGTTACTCTCCATGCTTTTCATTTAGGACTGAGGAGGGCTCTGTATAGAAACATGAAAAGGTATTAGGAGCACTTCTTTCCCCCTTTGTGTTTGTAGGGAACAAGGCAGGGTAGTTCATGCTGACAGAGACAAGGCAGAGGCTGTCCCACTCCAGAGCAGACCAGCCTGTCACCAACCCCCTCCTCTCTAAGGCAAGGTGACAGCAAATGTTCACCCTCCTCAGTAAAAAAAAAATGAAATTCAGAGCATCCTGTGAATGCTGCATCTTCTCTGTTGGTTTTAGGAGGATGGGCATCAAAGTCCTCACAGCTCAGAAGGAAATCAGTCCAGGAGGCAAAGGCATGACAGAGGCAGCAGAAGGAGAGCCCATGTGCAATGTGAAAACCTGCTGCAGGAGCACAGCCTCAGTCAGAACCAGACTCCATCATTTCACTATCATTACCTTGAGACAATCACTAAATCTAACAGTGGGTATATTATCAACTCAGAAACAGCACCAATGATTGCTTTCACCTGTTAAAACAGTATAATTTACAAATTGTTCTGATTTCCAACCTATGTTTTTCTAATTTTTTTTCCGAAGATGAAAACTAATTACACCCAACTTTATTACACTGAGATACAGCTTAAAAATAAGCAGCTGACCCTGTGAAATGCGTGGTATGCTCTGTTATAATAAGTAATAAAATAAAGACTGAAATCTAAAAGCAAAAGAAACACAATCTGCTTAAGGAAGAAGTCACTGCTGTATGTATTTATGCATTACATTTAAGCTTTTTAGTTATTACAACAACCAAAAAAAAAATCCCAAGGGGATTGAACTTTTACCACCATGACCATTACGTATCTGGGCCAGAATTCAGGCTAAAGACTAATGTGGTTTAGCTACTTATGAAATAATTATAGAAGTACCTCTACCCTTCAAAATCAGGAGCACTGACACCCATCAGAATAATCTCCTCAGTTAACTTCCTGAACCCACTGCCCACTGAACCCTGGCAGGAAAATCACTGTACCAGTTCAGTGCAGCTTATCTCTGAGTTTCCAACACAACCCCTGCTTCTCTTTTGTGAATTTGCTCACAGACCAAACAAGAAAAATAATTTTCTCTCCACACAACATTACTCTTTAAAAAAAAAACCAAAACAACTAACAAAACAACTCCTCTGGAAGACAATTACTGGATTGTTTTTAGCAAGTATTAACACAATCAATTCCTAGTCAAAGCTTCTGGGATAGCTCAGTATTACCCTAATGATAATCCACCCATCACTTGTAGTGCAATTCACCAGGGGAGAGGAAACAAAAATTCCTCACATTTATTTTTTTTTTATATTTAATGATATTCTACTCAGCCACTGAGAAGGGCAGTTAGCTGCAGCTCTGAGGCACCTGAGCACACCACTGGAAATGCTATTTTCCTATGCACTGAACTGGGAGACAGAAGAAACCATTAGCCTCGCATAGTTTTCCAGGTTAGCAACACTTTTTCAGTGCAACTTGCTTGGCTTTGTTAAAACCTTGATGACATTGAGAAGCAGCACAGCAAATTCAGGCTGAACATTTTCAACCTTCCTTGTCAACCACTTGTCACTGCAGCAAAAGTAGACCACCAGCACCCTTCCAGGAGAATAACACACCTTATCTCAATCCCTGCCTCACGAGTTCTGACATCAGTGAGAATATTCAGCTCTGGAAAAGAGGCTATTTGCTATTAATACTAATTTAATGGTTTGCTATTGCACAGTGCTACAGCCCCTCTGTCTGGTAACAGCCAGCAATCAAGGCTCAGCTCTTGCTGAACTGGAATCTCGGAACTTTTACAGGAATGATGCTCTGAAAAGAACAATGTAAAGTTTATTTCATAATTCTGGCTTCAGAAAAGAGATAGATCTTAAAATACATCTTGCCACCCTCAATGTTTTAGAAAGCATTTTCTGTCTATAAAAGCATCATGAAAATGTCTATTTTGGCATATACATAGTTGACAACATAATACAGAGAAAAACTACAAAAATAGTTTCAAGAATAATGAAAAAACAAAAATCAGGAAAATAAACAGTTTAAGTGATGTGCAAAAAGATTCATAACCCATGTGTCCTGTCCCAGTTTATAGCTAAGCAACTACAGTCCTCCAGAAAACAAAGATTTTACTACAGAACTCATTTCAGCACAGGGTAAACAGAATAATGGTGTATTTTTCAAGGCAGTGCTAAGAATACACACACACGCATACATACAAAAAGAAAACCCTTTAATGGAAACTCAGTTGTAATAAGCACATTTAAAAACTGTTGGCAGCTTTTAAAAAGCTGATGTACATTCACTTACACAGGCATGTTTTGTAAGCACTCACACTGCAATCTAAGACAGACTAACACATTTAATCACACAGATGTTCACATAAATTGGCCCTGATTCTGCAGACCCATAACTCCACAGAACAGAAAATGCATCACTAGCACACCCTAAACTGGGCTTAGAATGTTTGCACATCAAGAGATAAATTCAATTTTTTTTTAAAGCCATAAACTCAAAAACCAACAAACAAAAAGATGTTAAAATACAAAGAAGAAACTTTGCCAGTTTCTGTGTCGATTTTACAGGGGCTAAAGTAGAATTCAGGTATTCCAAACCAAAGAGTCAGTTTATATTTTTTACCCAGTTATGTCTTTATTGGACAGTGAGCCTTTTCCCATTCTACCTGAGCTTTCTCCTGCAAAAATAAAAAATATAAAACCACTCTGAGGAAAAAACATAAATCAATTTGGATTTAAAAATTGGCTGCTCAACATGATATGAAGTGAATTATCTTTGAAGCTGAATAGTTTATCTCCTACTGTCAGCAGCCAACATATCCACAACAACAACAAAAAAAAGAAAGGAATCAGGAGTAATGTGGTATAAAGAAGATCTGAAAGTCATGGAATCCTTCTATTTAAATGCTACATGAGAAACACAGCTTTGGAAATCCAAAATACTGGTCTTAGAGGATGGAAAAGACAAAATATTGGAAGACTTATTTTATCTATATTTTTTAAACATTACTAGAGTATTATTGAGTATATTGAAAAACAGAAACAACCATTTAAACAGTTAGTATTAAACATTTAGTTAATATATTTTTCTCTGCTACTTCCAAATTTCACCAGGAAGAGGTGATCCAATTAGGCACTTCTTCCGTGAAAAGGACATGGAAATTTAGAAGTGCAGTTGCTATTTTAATTTTCCTCCTGGCTGCTTTATTCAATTTTTTTCCTCTTGAAGGCATTTTACCAAGGGACCTCAGAAAGTTCTGTGACAGAAAGTAGAAACCCATTCAAAAAGCACTTGTTCAATTGGGTGCATTTGTTTTCTCTGTGCTACTTGGAAGCCACCTGAACCTTCATCCTCTGTCTTATCCAAGTTTGAAATGTTCTCTCTCCATCCTCACTGGAAACTCCCTTCCTCTAATGAAGATGCATTTCACTCAGTGGAGTGGCTTAAGATTAGCCATGGAGGGGAAGATAAAAGTAAGGAAACAGGTTTATGACCTGTCCACCTTGGAAATTCAGTCCAGTGATAAGAAAACACAGCCCCAGTTTTGATCTGAAGCATAGCTGTCCCATTAAATGACATTTCCAACCCACACCATACTGAGCCAAGAACTGAGTCTCTTGGAGGAAGAAAACACCTCCATAACACAAAGTATATAATTGTTTATCCTGTGTTTTGTCTACCCTAGTAATGCAAAATAATAATAAAAAAGTACTTGTGCTTAATAGTAACAGTGACTACCAACCCCTTCCACATAGCAGAACCTGAAAGAGACTTCCAAATCAAAACAGATGCACTTCAGCTTGGCACTCAGTCCAGCCAGCTCCAGTGGAACCTCTGGGTTTGTGTTCTGAACCACGCTGACTGGACAAGCACCAGAACCAAAGCAGCCAAAGAAGGCTCTGAGATCCTGATCCTCCTCAAAAACTGGCCCTGTGCAAATGCACAAATCCATCCTCGTATCTTGCATGTGCACAGCATTGTAAAATTGTTCAAACACAAAGAAGCTCAAAAAGAAAAAAAAAAAAAAAAAAAAAAAAAATCAGGCTCAGAGACAAATAAGCCTGTGCTTTTAATGAATTTATTTATATATGCTTGCGACCAAGTCATCCCACATGATTTTACTAGGCACTTTTCCTTGTGAAGTTTGTTTCCAAAACAATCACAGGAGAAATTAACAAAACCAAAAGTCAGTAGTTTCAGGTACCTCCTGAAAACCAGCTGGGCTGTGGAACTGAAAGTCAAGGCCAAATCCACAGCAATCCCTGTGTTTACTGGGCTTTGCATTCAAAGCAGTGAGTCATATGATAAATGCACTGTGCAACACTAGACACAATACTGTAGAGACAGGTCTTTTGCTTTAATTTTTAATTTCCATTTTCTGTGGGTTTAGATAAACCATCAACATTACTTTAGCATAATCCTTTGCAATGAATCAATACTCTAATTTAATAATGGTATTCTGTTGTCAACATATAATATATCACATAATGTCCTTGTATAGATGCAAAAAAAAATTACGCCAAATAAAATGCAAGGCTTTGCTTTCATCAGTGATCACAGGTTAAATCAATGTAATGACAAACTCTACAGCCCCACAGAAGAATTTCCTTCAGGGTTAAAAATCAGCATGGAATAATTTCAGCCATATCCCTCCCACTCATCATGCCAGCACCATGCAAGCTCTTCTAGGTCACAGGATTCCAACCATCACTTTAATGAAGGGAAGAGAGAAGAAATATATCTGAATAGAATCAATGCACATATCTGAGTGGGTCTTATTTGAAAATTCCACTTCTTTATGAATTCAGTGATAGCTGCTCTAGTCCCTAAGTATAAAGAAGATTAAAAATGGAAAACGGAATTAAGTCCACTGTCCTCCAACTTAATTGAAACAGATGAAGAAAGTTATAGCTGTAAAATATGAAAAATAAAATAAATTCCAATAACTTTTACTTCAGTGATGTGGCTGCACATCTGTGTTTGTTATTTTTTGCCTTGATGGTAGCCTTCCTGTCAACAAGTATATAAGATAGGAAACACAAATCTAATCATGTCTGTACTACTGATTGAAGATACGTGAATAAAAAATAAGTGAGAAAGAAGAAGCAAAAGCTTTTAAAATTCCCAGTTGTTTGCCTCAGTGTCTTTTTTTCAATTCAAAAAGCATTTTAAATCAGTAAATAACTGGCATATTAATGCCAATTTTATCTCAGTTAATGCCAAAGGCACGTGCTCTGCAGCCACGTGTGTGTCCCTCGACTCAATGACAGCTCACACTCATCATGCAGAGCGTTCACCATCCGTGTCATTTGCTGGCAGGAATCTTCAGAGCTCTGGGGAAGAGTAGGTCTGGTTTTACTACGGTTTGGCACCTCCCACAACACCCTCCAGTTGGTGAAAACCCCGCACAGTTCCATCTAAGTGTCATCCTCGATGTGAAAAAAAAAGATATTTGAGTCAGTGCAAAATGAAACAAAGAGCTTTTTTACCAAAATGTCAGTGCTGGTAGCAGTGCATCTGCCAGATGCTTGTTGCTTGAACCCATGGTGTGCATTGCAAACAGTCAGGAAATATGACGAGGATAAATGACTGGACCAGAAAATCTTTAGCAGGAAATCAAAGTCTACCCAGACTCACAAAAAACAAACAAAAAAAAGGTTGCAATTGGACTTCACAAGAGATATTGATTAAGTGTTCTGTAACATCTCTTTTCTCGGTTACTATGCATTAGTTGAGCCCCACCTGTCTGACCTCAGTTCTCTGCATTAGCCTTTAGTCATATGAACACAAGAGAAACCACGATGCTATTTCATAGCTGAATTCACACAGGAATTCTTTTAAGTACAGCATCTCAATTCGAGGATAATAACATTACTGAAGAACCCAGAATACCATGAAAAAAATGCATATTGGAAAAATCAGGGCATGACTCTTTAGAAATGAAACCAATAGCTTGACAAAAATAAAACCTCACTAACGTGTTCAAGTCTGTTGGTTGATTTTTTTTTTATTTTTTTTTTTTTATTTTTTTTTTAATCTACAGGCTGGACTATCCTCCTAAATCAGTGATGGACTTTTACACTGAGCACTGGATGAAGAGGCTTAGGCTGAAAAGTCATAGTCTATATATGATCATGGAAAACACACGCAGGCACAAGATACAGAGAGAGATTTGATGAGTAAGTGGCTTTTGCTTAGTCAGAACCTGAAGGATCTTCATCAGGAACTTTCAAAACAGCTAACAGATAGCTTGACTTTGAGTGAAACACAACCAAGAATTATTGTCATTATGCACACCCACAAAAAAAGAGAGATTTCACAACATCTCCTCAGATGAATACACACACACACACACAGAGAAAAGGCTTTAGCAGCACTTACTCAGGTGGGCAATCATTGGCTTTCTGGAGAAATAACTCCTGATTTCCCTTCCATTTTCCCAAGTCCTGTTTTGAGCCCATTTTACCACGTTAAGACCGTTAAATAAACTACAGCACAACCCAGTATAAATAAAGACAGCTGCTTCTTTTCTCAAAAGCTGTGAAATGCTAAATAACCTCTGACTCCTGCCCACACATGTGCCTTGCCAGGCCAGAGGGTGACACAAGGGCGTGCACTGTTTGGAAGGCTGGGGCATGAATCTCATCGTGTCAGATTTGTATTCACAAGGTACAACAGGATCCATGACTTTCATTTCCACAGCAGCTGGAACAACGGGCACACAAGGAACACGCAGCTCAACCTGGGAAATTAGGGATGAATTTGTTTTCTAAAAAAAAAAAAAAAAAAAAATCCCTTTCTCACTGAGAGCTGTTAGTGGCAGACATAGATATTTGTTTTGGGGTCACACCGTGTCAGCAGCTCACAGCACAAAGATTGTGTTTCTCCTTTTTCCCCCCCTCAGTGGATACTGCAGCCTCAAAGAATTTTACATGTATCCTTAGAGATGCTCATGTGTATCAGGAGAGTACAGCTGTAGGCTTTAAAAAAAAAAAAATGTTCATATGCCCTACAAATTCAAATCCTTTTTTATGTAATCTATTTAATCTTCCATTAATGATAATCTCTGCTATCAATGTGCCCAAACAGGGTCAATTTCTGCTGGATTTGCACTTCTTGCATTTCCATCCTATAACTGAGCTGCATGAAGGGAAACACCCTGCTGTAAAAGGCATTAGCAGCCTCCCCTAAAACAAAAAAAATAGTTAGGAAGCTCTGCAACTGCCAGGAACATTTCAAGATTGTGGCTTTTCTTCTTCCTTTATGTGTCTTGCATGGAGGAGAGTCCTGCCAGCTGAACATTATTTATTAATCAGGATATTCCTGCCTTCTATACCCTGTAAGGAGACAGCCCTAGAGGGGCGGAAATTGCTGTGGATTTCTCTTATATATCCGAGGAGACAGAAAGGGGGGAAAGGAAGAGATTGCAAGGGAGCACTCAGACCCTGACAGATCCCACCTGGCAAGCCCAGGCAGATACAGATAGATCACAGCAGTCTGAAAAACCATGTAGCATAGCTGGTTCACACAAGGATTGAAAATAAACCCATGGGTTGAAAATCCAGCTTCATCTGCTGTTTTGTTTCTAAAAAGTGCCCTATTACAGCTCCCTACACCTGAGTGAAACAGGTTGCATTGAGCTCCACAAAAGATTTTCCTTCTGGCAACTTCCAGCTACCTTGGGATGTACCTCCAGAAGGCACAGGCTTGGACACACCTGTAAGGGCTGCTTCTCCCTCAATTACTGCGGCAGACACAGGGAAAACGAGTTATTGCCTCGTTAGCTCTTCTGATTCACTGATAGTTTCATTCCTAATCATTCCCAGCCATCCGCCACCTGCACACCCACCCACCCACCCATACACGTCCAATTTGCTGGTTTTCTCCCGAATTTTGTCAATTCACAAGATCAGCTCGCACTGCCTATCCTCCCTGCCCCGGCGCTTATCAACAAATAGATTTAAGAGACAAAATAAAGTTGGTATTGCTTTCCAACAAAATCCACCCAGCGGAAGGATTAGCAGCATTAGCACACAAAAAAGGGAGCCCTGAGCTGTAAAAGGGATTCAACTGACAGCAGCAGCAAGTAAGAGTTAATGGAGGACACCCGGCTTTTCATTTCCTCTCCTGCATCCAAGAAAACGCAGAAGAACGCTATAATACACTATAATCGAGCATTTCACTGAATAGCATCGCACAGAAGTTCTTTTGGCAAGGATTGCATTTGTCCTAAGTAACCTTTATGAGAAGCCGAAAGTTGATGCAGCCAGACCGAATGAATTTTCGGCTTTAGCCCGAATCTTTAGGTTTGCGCTTGGGAGGGTGGGAAGAACCATCCACCGAGCATCATCAATCGGAGAACTAGCCCCCTCCTCTGCTTAAAAAAAATATAGTCACTTAGGGCAGCACACGGGAGCCGGCAGAGCGCTGGGACGGCTCTGGATGATCCACAGCCGGATAATCCCCGGGGCGGGGTGCCCTGGGCTCCTTTAGGTCCTGCCAGCAGCTCCTTCAGGAGCCTTCAGGGACGGACAGAGCATCCCGCATCCCTGCCCAGCCCGCCCTCCTTCCAAAGGAGCCAAACTCTGTCAGCAGCAGGGAACATGCACAATCCAGCCCTGCACCTGCTGAAAGCCACTCTCTCTCCACACTGCCCCTCCTGGGGGGGGCATCCCCGGGTGCCTCTCGCTCTGACACCTCCCAGCATCTCCTCAGCAGCCTGGACGGGGAAAAGGGGAAGGGGAAAAGGGAAAGGGGGTCTGCAGCCTTCCTAAAACCACAATGGAAATCTGTCTCCTCAATGGAGAGCCAGAGAGCCAGGGCTCCATCGCACAAACGGGGGTGAAAAGGGGGGCGCAAGCAGGAAAAGGGAGAGAGAAGCGCAAAGTTGGAGCTCTCCGGGCTCCCTCGCGGGGAACGGCACCGGCTCCGGACGGGGCGCCCGGCCAAAGACACTTACGGGTTTTGGGGGTCGTGCTGGCCTCCGGCGTGGTGGTGGTGGACTCCTGGAAAGGAGACAAAGTCCAGGAGGGCGCCGAGTCGTGGACGTAGATCTTGTAGGAGGAGGTAGCGTGTGCCGCAGTGGGCCAGGCGGGCGGCGGCGGGGTGCCGGGGGCGGCGGGCGGCGGCCGGGCGGTGCCGGGGGGGCCGCTGGCGGCCGGCGGGGCCGTGTGTGGGGCCAGCGCGGGGTGCCGGGCCGCCGTGGGCCGCGGGCCGGGCCTGGAGGGGCCGCGGGTGCCGGGGGGCCGCGGGGGGGCCCGGCTCATGGTGGTGAGGCGGGGGCTGACGCGGCTGGGCGGCCGCGGGGTGCCGGCGGCGCTGCCGGTGGTCTCCGCGCCGCGGGGAGGGGCGGTGGGCTTGGAGAGGAAGAAGGGGTCCTGCCCCACGCCCTTGGCGTCCATCAGCTCGGTGGGGACGTACTCCTTGACGGAGCCCACCACGATCCACTTGAGCAGCATGAGGCTGAGCCCCAGGCCGATGAAGCCGATGAAGAGGGGCACCACGCACAGCCACGTCTGCTGCCGGTTCCAGACGATGCAGTCGCTGCAGCGCAGCTCCCGCGGAGGCCCCCCGGCCCCATCCCCGCCCGGGCCCCCCGCTGCAGCCGCCGCCGCCGCCTCCGCCGCCCCGGGCGCCGCGGCTCCGGCAGCCCCCTCGCTCATCCTTTAGGGGCCGGCGGCATGGGGCGGAGGGGCGCGGAGGGGAGCGCGGAGCGGAGCTCAGTCACGCCGGCGGCACGGCATGCCCTGCCCTGCCCTGCCCTGCCCCGCGCAGCCTCCCGCGGCCGCGGAGTCAGCGGGACGGCCGCGCCATCCGCCGGGCGCTCAGCGCTGCTCGCTCTGCTGCAGCCTCGTCGCTCTTCTTCTTCTTCTTCTTGTCCCTCTCCGCTATATTCTTTTTTTTTTTTTTTCTTTTTTTTTTCTTTTTTTTTTTAAGTCGCAAGGATCAGCCTCCTCGGTTTAATTTATTTTTTTTTTATCCCAAGCGTGTGCGGCTCCAGCGACGGGCAGGTACATTCCTTCACATCATTGACAATTCACGCACCTTCTCGCTTTTCCTCTCTCCCCTCGGGGCTCGGGCTGGTGGTGCTGGGGGGGGGAGAGATCCTTTTTTTTTCCGTCTTTCCTTCCTTCCTTCCTTCCTTCCCTCCCCCGCCTATTCCCGGCCGCGGTGCAGCAGCAGCAGCAGCATCACAGCATCCCTCGGCGGCTCCGCGGGGAGGAGGCGGCGGCGCACCCGCCACTCCGCGGCCCCGCGGCCAACCCGCGCCCGGCGCCGGGCCAGGGAGGCCGATCCGCGGGCGGGGCCCCGGGGGCGAGCAAGGCAAGGCACGGCACAGGCTCCGCGCAGCCCCTCCGCGCCCGCGTTAAGTCCGGCCCGCCATCAAAAAAAAAAAAAAAAAATTAAAAAAAAAAATTTAAAAAAAAAAAAAAAAACCTCTGGTGAGGATTTCCAAAAAAAAAAAAAAAAAAAAAAAAAAAAAATATTAAATAATCCACACACGCAAAAAAAAAAAAAAAAAAAAAAAAAAAAAAAAAAAAATTAAGATGTGAAGCCCTGCTGGAAGAAAGCGGCAATCAACAATCAATGACCCAGTCGGCAAAAAAAAAAAAAAATAAATAATAATAATAATAATATAAGGATCCGGCAAGTGAAATGGGCACGCAGAGGCAGCTCCTGCCAAGCTCGCAGCTCCGGCTCGATTGTGTATTCCTCCGGCAGCGCCGCGGAGGCAGCGAGCGCGCACCGAGCAACGCGCCTCCCACCAAAGCCTAATGGTGGGTTCTTAATGCGCACAAGATAAATAAATGATCCCGGCAAACCCCTCGGGAGGGGGGGAGGCTACGGCAAACGGAGCCCAGCAAAGAGAGGAAAGGAAGGGGAAAGGGAAGAAAAGGAAAAAAGCAAAGAGAGAGAGGGGCGGGGGCGAATCTCCCAAAGCCACATCCCTGTGGGAGCGATGCTGGTGCTGCACGGCAGAGGAAGGAGAGCTGGGAGTGGGGACACCTCCCAGAGAGCCAGCGCTTCTCCCACCTTGAGCCTCTCCCACAGGTATCAACTGGCAGCTCTTGTTTCTAATGGGATTCGCTGAAGAAAAAAAAAAAAAAAAAAAATCACCAAAAAAACCCACAACGCCCCACCAGGCATCTGCAGCAAAAAATTCTTTCAGCAGATGGGGAGAAACTGATGGCATGGCCACAGTTGAGGTGGCCAGACAAGTTTTGAGCTCTTAACTGCTCTGGCTGATCTGGTCTGCACCAAAGCTGAAGTTCCAAGCTCAATGTAGTCAACAGAGTGTTTTCCTTTTATTTATTGGACAAACATTTCACCAGCTAGAGTGGTCACTGAAGGGTTAACAGCGGTTTGCAAAATGTGGCTTAATCTCCATTTTCAATTTTTTAGAAAATGCTCTACAGAATTATACATGTGCAGGTATTTTTAAGCCTTTGTTCCGACCTGGTACCTTATTGATGTCCTTTTCTGGTATTGATGCATAGGTATCATTTCCTTAGTCATGTATTTAAGGATAATGATATTTCTGCAGGATAAGTGAGCAGAGAAGTTGGGAACAATCTACGCAATGCATAAAATAAAATAAAATAAAATAAAATAAAATAAAATAAAATAAAATAAAATAAAATAAAATAAAATAAAATAAAATAAAATAAAATATTGCAGCTGAAACATACCTGCTTGATTTTTTTTTTTCTCCAGAATGAATGTTAATACCGTTTAAATTATCACTATTATATTAACTAGATATCTAGATTATTGTCACTTCAAGAAGTCCCTCTGGAGTTTGGCAGCTCCTCTAAGACAGTTCTGTGCTAACAGCCATCAGGAAGATCTGTGGAAGTGGTTTATCAGGTAACTGTACTATTTAGACACTTAAAAAACATTCTCACTTTGGCGTTGGAAAACATGAATTTTGGAGTTTTTACTCCTTTAGTGAAGAGGAAAAAAGATTAGGAGAAAGCACTTAGAAAGAACCACAAATGGATGCCAAATAAGGCAAACAAATGAGAAAGAGGGGCAAGTCTTGCAAATCCAGGGAGTCGTCTTCATTGATTTTATGGAAATCTGGAACCAGGTGCTTTCAGTCCTGAGTGCCTGTCCTACAAAGTTCTCACCTTCCTTGAAAGCTTGGAATGGCTTTGTCCTGGGAGCTGCTTTGTGTTGCCTGTGCAAATGTCCTTTAGCTCCTGCCTCTTCCATAACCATACTGCAGTCCACTAAGCCCAGGATGAATCACTCAGTCCTCATCCCCAAATAATTTGGACGTGCTTCTTGGAAGAACAAAAATGTTTTACAACACAAGACAGAGAGCTTTTCTTTTTCTCACGACTATGTCCTGGACTCTTTCTGAGTTTTTCGTAAGTCTCAACTGCACTTCTTCCCCCACTAAGATTTTCAGGCCATCAGCTCCTAAATTTTGCAATGGTTCTAATGGAAGACATCAGGATGTGATACCATTAAGATCATTTAACTGTAGCCATTTCATCCTTTAATATTGGAAGGCTTCCTGTATTATTAGTAAAGATTTTCAGGCTTCTTTTCTTAATTTCCCATTCTTCCCATTCCCATTTCTTCAATTTCCCATTCTTATTGAGGATTGATGAACCATTCTTGAAATTGATTATGGAATGCTTTCAATGTGCCTTAAGTGAATTACTTAAAAACAGGCATTACCCTGATATGTTAATTAGGATCTTACCAATGACTATTTTCTCTTGAAGAAAGTTCTTTGGTCTAAAAATATGAAATGGATCTTGGTACAAGAAGCTTCCCTTAACCTCATAGTAAATGCAAATGTATTTCAAATAGGTTGTCCTACAGTTAACAAAAAAAAAGAGTCATTCATCTAGACAGACACCTTAATGAAGGCAATACATGGAAATGTCTTCCTGTAATAACTTAGTCATGAGTTAAAATGTTATGATGTATACAAAACCACAGTCTCTGAATGCTTTTAGGTTATTTCTCTGTCCTTAAAAATTAATATTCAAATCATAATCAGTTTCTCAAATCAGCCCACTCTTGTTAAACTGAATCTGTTCCATGCATTAATTCTAATTTACGTAGGTATTTGGTAGCTCTCACTTGCATTTCTTCCTACTCATTTTGTATCATAGCCCAACTCCTTTACTTTTTCTGGAACTATGTTTATCATGATCAGAAAACAATATGTAATTTATTTTTCTTGACTTTTCTTCATAATATGCAAAGAAATCTGTAGTATCTCCTTGAGGACATCTGTTCCTGGAGTGGATTAAAATTACTTATCTATGATGGAGTCAGAACTGGTATTTTCTTAAGGACTGGTGTGACACAGCATGGAACAGGTGTGCCATTTGTGCATGGATCACTTTGTTTGTCACAGGGGGTTCCACTCTGGTTGTCAGTGGGTATGGCCTAGGAAAAGGTTGTGCTGCAACGGTGCTGCTCCTGCTTGGCTTCACACATGGCTACAGCCATTATTGCAAATAATGAAATGTCATGGGTGACTTTGATTATTGTTTAGCTGTTATCATGGAGTCAGATCCAGAAACCTCAAGATAACTGTCCTCAAAAGAGCCAACAAAAGAAGCAGAAATTCAAATCTGGAAAATCAGAGCCATGAAATGGAGCTACATCCATTTCAGTGTGTAATAATATGCCTGTGGGATGCCCATTTCCCAATCCTGCATACACACACAGTTAGATGCCTTTTTTTCCTCCCTAGCTTTACAAAACACTGAAGACATTCCTTGTTATCTCGTTTAAGTGTCGTCTGAAGTTCTGAGCAACAAAACCTCCACAGTTATTTTGCTTTATGGTGTAATCAGCTCCTGAGAGCATAACCAATCTTGAATTTGTGAGCTGCTCCAGCACCCACCTTACCTTCTGTGTTCTGGTACTTCAGCAGGAGGCTGTGGTGAACAAAACAGAATTTCCCAAAGGATGCCTGAATTGGGGCTGGTTATATAAATAGGTGTTACGCTGCTTCCCAAACTAGGGCATTTGAATATTCTTTACTTAATTCTTCCTCTTAGCTTTCCTCCCCAGCTCAGCTACATCATACAGATCTCTAGTGGTCAGCTCACAGGCAGGGGAAAACCTTGCTTTTGGTCTGAAGTCAGCATGTCACTGTATCCCCTCTTCCAGGTGAAATGCACAGCCAGCATTCCAGTGATGCCATTAAGCAGTGCTCTGAACCAGAGTGCTGCTCCTCAAATTGCTCAAACAGCCATTCCGCAGGACACACCAAGCTTTTATCACCTCAAGGCACTTGGGCTGGGGACCTGTTTATAATGTGGTACCTAAAGCATTCCTTAGGATCCTTACACAGGCTGTTGGGAGTTCTCCTGGCACCCAGGTGCAACAGGTGGGAAATGCACTGCAAGAGTTCCACAGCACAGCAGCCACCAGGCTGCTGGTTTGCATTATGTCAGTCTCAGACGTGAGTGACACTTAGTTTTGCATTGAGGAGAAGAGTCTGCTCTCCCTCACTACAATATAAACTCTGAATAACAACCCCATGGCCAAATTAATTGGATAAAATAGACCTATCCTGTCACACTGTGCAAGTTGTGCTGGTTCCTCCTCCACGACCATCTAAGGTTACTAAAGTCATGTGTAGCCCATTTGCAAATGCCAAGGCTGCCACTAAATATTTAGAATTACACTTGAGTGTACACCAATGCATATATACAATTCAAATATTTATCTTGGCATGATTTGTAATGATAGAATGAAATATGTCGTGATATTAACAAAAAATCCCACACCCCAAATCCTACAACGCATGAAATATTAGTAAACTGAATACTTTCCTTGGAGGAATTTATAGCTGTATAACTGAAATCCTAAATGCCTGACTCACTTTTTTATCAAACCAAATTTTCACTATTCTCTACTTTTAACTGAGAGTAAATTCTGAGGATTTCTGTGGGATAAATTCTGTTTTGGCAAGTGCTTTTTACATTCTGATTTTAGTCATATTGTATCAGTCCCCTAAGAAGACACTTAATAATGATTTCAGACTGAGAAATATAGTGACTAGTCTTAACAATGCCCTTGTGACATACTGAAGCCACTGCAGCATAAGAGAAATGAATATATTACTCTTCAGGCTTTTGTAACCCTGAGATTTTTATCAGGAACATCAATTTAGGATGCCAGAGAAAGAAATAATTGAAAAAAAAAAAAAAAAAAAACAACCCCCATGAAAATGCCATCAAAAGGCCTTGCTCCAAAGCATGATGGAGTCAGCAGAAATCTCTCCGTATTGAGATAGATCACTCTATCTTGGACTAAGCCCTAAATCAAAATTCACGCCTCTCCAAGATCTGTGACAAAGTGGTGACAAGAGCAAGTGGGAAAGCCCATGAAGCAATCATTAATGGACAAGGAAGTTAAAATTAATTACTGTTTTGACTTATTTCCAAATATTTCCTGAAAATCTACACTTTTCTCCATCCCAGTAAGGACACCTGAACCCACTTATGAAAAAAGGTGAATATATATCATATTTCAGACTTCGCAATCTTTCCTTTTTCAGTTCAACATCATTTGCTGCCCCATGTAAGTTCTACCCAGTGCAGAGAAAACTGCTGCTACACATTATTTGCTGGATATTTTGGAATGTCAGACTCCAACATCTTCAGGAAGTTCAGCAGTTTTGCAGGAACCTCTTCAAAGCTACCCCGAATATCCAGAAAATCCAACAGGTGGAAAAAGCCAGTGGGAGAAATCTCCTTATCCTTCCACATAAAACAAAGAGAGTTCATTCTGTCGAACCTCATGGAAATAATTTGGTGGCATCCATCCTTACAGTTACATTTTGAATGACTCTTTGAAGTAGAAAAAGCCCACAGGAACTCATAATTCTCATAGTTTAATCAGGAAGAAAAGGTGGATCTTTCATCTTGAAAGCTTTGAGACATCCATGAAATCAGTCAAATTTTCCAAGCACTTCAGCACTTCGTGGATTTCAGCTATGAAGGAAAAACATGGGCTTTTTTTCCTTCAACAGAAGAGTCAGAATAAACTTTTTTCTTAGTGCCCCTGCATAACTCTTCTTTAACTAGATGCACCAGCATAAAGAGTTATGGGAAGTCAATCAGATGAGAATCTTGGGTTTATCACTGCTGTGCATTTATGAATGTATTTTTGTGTGACTTAGGGATGCATGTGTGAGCCTATGGGACCTGATAAGGTGCCCCCAGAGTCCTGCAGAAATTGGCTGACGTAGCTGCCAAGCCACTCCTGATGGTATTTGAAAAATCACAGCAGCCAGGTAAAGCTTTTTCATGGAAAAATGGAAACATTGCACCCATTTTTTAAAAAA
Organism: Zosterops lateralis; assembly: GCF_965231275.1. NCBI lineage: Eukaryota > Metazoa > Chordata > Aves > Passeriformes > Zosteropidae > Zosterops > Zosterops lateralis. The sequence goes on from NC_139768.1 coordinate 3,079,950, forward strand.
TTGATAAAAAGGAGGACTCTAGGAACTACTTCAGTTGGAACAAACAACCTTTAAATGTCCCTTCCAACACAAACCATTCTATGTTTCTGGGATTTTAATTTAACTTCACGTGGACAGACACCAGGGGCAGGACAATAAGAAATAAAACAATTCCCACAGCAAGGCAGCTGCTGAATAAATATTTCAAAGAGAACAACCAATGGAAAAATAATTGATAAATATCTACATTAAAAGCTGTGGGTTTTTTTTTTTTTTAAAAGGAAAAAAAATTAAGGATATACTCTGGAAATGTTAGGATTTTGAAACCTATAGTGTTATCAACAGCCAAACTTGCAACCTCACCAGACTGAAAAGGAGATTAAAAAAAAAAAAAAAAAAAAGAACTAGGATTCAACCTTAAACTAATTAACTGGCAATGTACAAATCTATCCTTCCACTTGCGGAAATTGCTGGTGTTAACATTTATTTGTCCAATGGAAAACTAGAGATGCACCAGGTAACCTAAACTCCCAATTCCAAATCATAGAACTCTATTTCTTTGTGTGCACTAGGACTACATTGATGCATAGCCTTGGTCATGATGGTTGTTCTCTACAGCTCAATAATCAGGGATTTAATATTTAATAAGCAATATCATACCAGTAACAATATACCTTGTTTATCTGATGTTTTAATAATGGCAAGCATGATAAACAAAGAGATACAAGGTTTATTGTAAGAGTTTGTTTTCCTTTGTGGTTTTCTTGTTGCCTATTTTTTCTTTCCAGACCAGCTGAGCTAGTTGGCTGAAGGGAACAAACTTTCAGTCACACGAGGCTTTATTTTAAACACTTTCTTTCTCAACAAAAATTACATTTCTAATGTCACTAAGAGATCTAAAGGGAGCGCAGCAAATGGTTTAGAAATGTGTATGTATGTGTATAAGTATATCAATGTATTGGTGTGTAAATGTAAAAATGAGAAGGGAGATGTTAAAGCTGTGGAGTAAACAGAAAATGTGAATATGTCCCTTGGCTGTGCAGCAAAGCTCTGTGACTTTGTCCCATTTGGTACCAAAGCAGGCACCAATCAGCTACTAAGGGACTCAACAGCTCAGTTTTGCATGCAAATATCCACATGCAAATATTCCTGGGTCTAGAAGAAACATAATGCAGAACCACTTTATTGAATCATATTTTTTAAGGTTGAATTAAATATCCATGGCCCAGCAGGAGATTCTGGCAGTCAGAAATTGAAGCACATCTCTCACCCTTGACTGGGATGCATGGAGGAACCCTAAGCAAAGCAGCTGTAAAATGGGGTTTGTTTGAGAACAAAACCATGTAAGCTCGCAATCTCAAATTCAGACTAGAATTTTTGTATCTCTTTTCTGTGCAAAGGGAAGATTTTTATTCAAAACAGACATCATCAAAGGCTAAGTGGCTAAACTTTATAGACTGCTCATTTGTTCTACACAGCCATTCACATTTCCCTTCATCTCTTTTGGGAAATTGAACCTTTTAGAGGAGAAACCTCTCTGGTCAGTCAGTCTCTCTATAATCAGAGAATCAAGCTCAGCAGGATGGTAAATCTGTACTCGGAGGTCAGAAATAAAGATTTGAAACTTTAGAGCTCCCTCATCATCCAAACCTGTGCTCAGGGAATTATGAGTGTCCCCAAGGTCTCTCACTCCTGTTATTTCTTCATTTCCTGTATTTCTACCCTAGAATGTAGTACAGCATAACAACATCCTCAATGCAGCAAAATGCTGTTCAAACCAGAGTGCTTCGAATCTTCATTTTCATTGTTTATCTGCACATCTTATATAAAGCATCTGTGTCAAAAGTGCTGTAGAGCGTGTTGCCATTAAAATTATACAATTCAATTGCGTGAATTCTGTGTAAACCTAACTTGCACAAATTGAGGTGCCTCAAAGGAAGGTTTAATTTAATTTCTATAATTGTAAATATATGTTGTAATATATTTATTTCAATAATATAATTTTTGGGGGTTTGTGATTTATTGTAAAATATTTATTGTAATTTATTGTATTTATGTATTTATTTTAAAATTATTACAATATATATTATAATATAATATATATGTATATATTATTGTAGTATATTTATTACAATAATATAATTATATATAATGTGTTTTACAATAATATAATAATATATAAATTTATATTATATTATATTGTATTGTATTATATATATTATATTATATTTATTACATTATATATTATATATATATTTAATATGTAAATATAAATAACTGTATATTGACAAGCCTACACAATCTGAATTACCTATTAGCTCACAAGTGACCATGCTCACTATTTTTATAAAATAACAACAGACTTAGATTACTCAATTTTAAATGTGAAGTCCTCATCTATCTGAGAATCCTGAAACAGAGGTTCTGAGAAGATATATCTATGGTCAAGGTAGCTGAAAACAAAAACAAGCCAGAAGAGATGTATTTTCCACCCTCACTCTGAAGGCAAGGAAAGATCAACTTATAGATTTCATCACTTCTCTGCTCTTGAGGATATGCCCCAGAATCAGATGTTCCACAGAGAGTCCTCAAATTCACCCTCCATTCCTCAGCCCTGCTGTGCAAGCCAAGCTGCACTGACATCTACAAAAATTTTTCCCAAGCAGCTGGTGACAAACAGCTTTGTAGTAGAAAATTGCCCCTAAAAATAATTATGCTGCATCTATAGATTCAAAAGTGTACGTAGGCATGTATAAAAAGAACAGAAAATCTCTCACCTTTGGTCTCAGAAAACCTACTGCATCTCACAAACACAGGGGTACCCTGGTTTTTGTAAATTTATCTTTCAGAGTCATTGCCTTCATTCACTGATTTTGCCCAAATTGGCTTTAAATACTCAGCTGTCTTTCCATTCTATAATGAAGAGGCTTTTAATGATTAAGAATCCTTTTAATTAAGCAGTGATATAATCTTAATTACTTCCCCACCATGGTCCCACCTTTAACTCTTAGGAGGTGACATGCAAAAGGGTGTCTGGCCTCTGCTCCTTGCTTTATCTCCTACTTGGTCATCCTAAAAGCTTTTTTTGAGTGAGTGAGGAAAAAACATGTACACACATAGCTGCACACAGTCTGACTCCCTCCACAGCACTTGCTTACACACAAGTGAGATGAAAATTACTTCCAAGATGAAAAGCACTTTTCATCTTGAGACCCCCATTTCCTATCATGCAGAACTTTCCAAAAATATGTTACTTTAGAGATATATGTGATTTCAACACCAGCAATGCCAGCTGAAGTGGGAACTTTAAAAGAAATGTTCGGCTCAATCAGTTTGATCATTAAAGTTATGCAAATGGAAAAACACATTCCTTCCTTTGAAACTTTGCTACGTTCTAGTTGCAATCATCAGATTCAAAAAGTGAGGATGGTGTTTAAATGTCAGAAACTTGACAGCATCTTAGCACAGTCCCAGCTGTGGTCAACAGTAGAGCTTCTCTGTATTTCAACAGGAACATGATTTTACTCACAGTCTGCACAGAGCAGCTGAGAACTGGCTCAAGTTGAAATGTGAAGCCGTGGAGATGACTTGTCTGTAGGAGCAGGCAGCAGATTTCACTGCACACCACCAGCTCAGGAGCTTCTGAAGCAAAATATGCTCACCCAAAGCAGTGCTGGTAAGACAGACAGTGCTGCACATCCCATGATGTCACTGTCAGTACCTGTGGGTGGTTCTCTCTGTCCTGCAGCACAAATGCCCAGTTCCTTGTCACTGGAGCAGGGAGCCGCAGCAGCATCCAAGAGATTTACCTCTGACCAAGATAAACCAAGAGATTTATCTCTGACCAAGATAAACCAAGAGGCTCATTTCTGCTGTTCAGCAGCTTGCCATTATCTATCCATTTTTAATATGTGAAGAATAAGCTGTATAAATAGTGCAGGAACTCTTCAGGAGGTGTTCAGCACCTGTGCTGGAAGACATCCCCCCAAATCCAGAAGAAGTGTTCCTGCCTAAGTAGACTACTTCCCTGAGTTATGGCACAGGGGGTTCCTTCCCCTGACGTTCCAGGCCTTTGCTTACTGAAGCAAAAAGAGTTTTAATTAGAAATTATTTGCTTCATAAAAAGCCAACAAGATAAGGTGAGTCACCATTTGATGAAATACATTCCTCTTGTTCTATCATCTTTCTTATTCCAAAGAGATTTTTTGTTTGGCAGTTACTGTGTCTACTTTATTTTTAAAAACCTGCATAACCAAACAAAAACAATAACAACACCACAACAGGTTCAAACTAATTATAAACAGGAAAATTCTGAAGAACATATTTTTGCAATCATTGCTCCAACACATGACCTATGGCAATGCACTAATTCAGCCTCATTTTTTTACTGAGTCTATTGAAGTAGAGATATCTTTCTTATTAATATAGAATATTCTATATTCTTATTATCAATCTACTCTAAAGTTTGCAATTTGGTCAAGTAAATCAGATAAAAGTCAGATCTACTGTAAGAGGTAAATATTGACATGCCTACACAATCTGAATTACCTATTAGCTCACAAGTGACCATGATCATTACTTTTATAAAATAACAACAGATTACTCAATTTTAAATGTGAAGTCCTCATCTCTCTGAGAATCCTGAAACAGAGGTCCTGAGAAGATATATCTATGGCCAAGGTAGCTGAAAACCGAAACAAGCCAGAAAAATAGACAATTTTATTTTGTTTTTTTTTAAGAACAGATTAAAACTGAAGGCAAGAGAAATTGCAATCTCTTTTTTTTTCCCCTGAAGCTATGCAGGTCATTTTTTATATTAAAATACTGTACAATATACTCAGGTATAAAGCGCTTGCATTTTTATTCTAATTTGTTTTCCTTCAGGTTCAGAATTACCAGCAAAGAAAATTGCTCTAATTGCAATGCTTTGCATACAAGTAGTGATTACAGCTTAGTGGATTGTTAGGACACGACACTGCACAACTTATTAGATCAAACTGAGTGAAGCCCACACCACACCAATTTTAAAAAAAATGTAGATAAAGCAAGTTAAACTCTCTCAGAAAAACCTAAATATTTATGACCCAAAAATTATGGGTGTCAACCTGCCAGGCAAATTACATGATCCCTGATTCAGGACTTTGAAATAATCATTGGGAAAAGCTGCCATAATACAGGATGTCATTAAAACCCAATAGCAGCAAAATCAATTTTAATTAGATCCCGAGAAATGAATATGAATATGAAGAGACCAAAAGCCTTTCTTCAATATATTCGTACAGGTTTTTTTACTTGGTTAGTTTTATGGAATTCATCAAAGAGATGCTGAGTGACTTAAAAGGTGCACATGAAAGACCTGAGACAGTGAATTGCACACACAGAGGTATTTCTACATTTCTAGATATTTATTTTTGTTCTAGTGAATACTCTGATGGAGAATGCAAATATCAGGAGGACAGCACAGCTTTCTAAGGCTGTACATTCATAATGAAGTGTCTCAACCTACTACTTATGACCAAATTATAATTGCCCATAAGAAAGCAAAGTTGGGCACTTCATGTATTGTCATTTCTTAAGTTACTTAGAAATTGTCATTTCTTAAGTTACTTAGGTTCTACTTACAGTGGGTACATACTGGATTTTACAGATGACAAGTATTACAGCATAAATTACCTCAGTTCTGCTCCATTATTTAAATCCAAGCACCATTTTTCTAAAACTAAATTACAGTGTATGTTACCTAAAGTGCAGATCACAAATCTAGCTACTGACAGAAATTTTAATGGGTGTGTTTGGTTTTTTTTCCCTCTGAAGTTAAAATTTCTGGTTTATAGTAAAAAAAAAGCCCTCCTGTTGTTGTATGCCAGTGATGACAGGATAATGGATTAGGTCAGGCACAGTGTATGGAGGAGTGGGTGAGGCAATGAGACAAATAATCTCTTCCACCACTTTTTGCATTTCTTGTATCCCGCAAAGCAGTTTTAGCCTGAAATATTTCCTAGTTCATAGACTACAATCATTATATTCTTTCTTCATATCCTGTTATTGTCACTTGTTAATAATTCTGGACAGTAATAGAAGACCCCAGGATGTTAACATGAAAAGCTTGAAGCAAGATGCAGCTGAAAACCACTTTAAAACTGCTTTCCAAGAGTCCCAGCTTTCATGCCAAACTCTGTTTCACCACCCAGCTGCAGCCTGGATACTCTTGTGAACCACTCATACTACATGTCTAGCTCAAGGCAAGGAAACCTGCATATTTAGCATTTTTATATCTGTGCAACTCGTAGAAAACTCAGGTTTCCAATGGCATTGTAGAGTGCACACTGTGCTTTAAGGAAAGGTGGAAATAAGTGTATGGAGCTAATGCATTTTGGCCCAGATAATGGTTTAAAAATAAAAACAAAAACAACCCAACTGCAACGTTTTCTCACAATCTGGCATAAAATGGTAGTTATTTCCTGTAAAAATTATAGTGTTGGACCTGTAATATCAAATCTCAGCCCTCAAGTGAGTTAAATCAGTCTTTGTGCACTGGTTGTATGACATCCTGACCCTAAAAGCAGTGCTGCTGCCAGATACATCACTGAGGAAAGCAACTGGAACAAAAGACAAAAGAAACTGGGGCATTTTGAGGACAAGAATAAATTTTCTAATTAACATTTGTTATAATATTATTTATTTATGAATGCAGGTCAGCTGCATTCTTTTCTAATAAGAAAAAGTAAATTTGTGGATTAGTCAGGATTTCAGTGAACCTCTGTACCAATGACATGGGAATGAATCCTCCTTGGCAAAGCTCACAGGTGGGCTCTTAATGTGCCCACAAAATATGATGTGAATGTGTCCACACAGCTCAGAGACAGACACAGCAGACCAAGACTCCCCTGTTAGCAGAGGGAGGTTTTAGCTATTTAAGAGGATGACCAATCAGTAGGAAATAAAAATTAAATTAAAATAGCCCAGTGATGGAAGAATACTGTGAAATACAGTAGCCAATATTGCACAATTGATCTTTTGGCTTGCACAATAGACTGATACTCTAAAATAGATAGGTAGGACAAGAAGTTGATGAGAGATTTTCTTTTATAGTTTACTTTTGATGCTGTTTGGCTAAATTTCTGATTAATTACATTATTTTTTTTTAAAGCCTGTGGTGATGGTGGTGAATGAGAGCTGTTTCTTTGGCAAACAGCACAATCAAAAAATAGGGCTGCAGAAACTCTTTTCTGTGACCTAACATGAGTCTGCAAAAATCCAGATGAGGAACCTTTCCTAGTAACATGCCAAAGTCAGTCTGGTAAGTGCCAGAACACAGAAAGGTCTGTCCCAGCATTACTTGAGGAGCTGTGGGGGGGTTCACATCAGCAATTCTGTCACAGACATACAGAGTATTCCTGCAGTGCTGTTTGTAGAGTAATTCCAGGGCTGGGCAGTGACTAGAATGTAACATGGAAACAGTTTTCTTGATTTAATTGTAATCGGTCCCAGGCTTAGAATAAAACTCAAGCTTATGTACTTAATTTACCTAATTGCCTTGCTGTATGAGGCCTCTGCACTTAAATTGTTAACATATTATCCTGACAGGCTGTAAACTATAGCTTTATATCAGCAAATAAATGTAAAAGTATTGATGTACAGTCTGCCACTGCGGGACACTGTGTAATTTACACATCCATTATGCAGCCACAAACACATAGATCCATATCTTCCTGAGCAGCTCTATCCAAGCTGTCTAGATTTTAGCCAGTGCTACCCATTTATTCTTAAATCACTTGTGCTAGAATTGTTTTAACACACTGAGAAGACGTGTTTGACAGAGCAACCCTAAAATTCATCTAACTGTATCTCACATGCAGGTTGCATCTAACACTGAAGGAATTTGCTTGGCAGAAATTCACTATTAAGAAAGCATTTACTATTTTCCTTCCTCTCCCTCTCTTTTCCCCTTTTCCTTTCCATGTTTTTTAGTTGGTTGGTTGTTTCTTTAAGTGTCTGGCCTGCAGCATGTGCTAGAGAACAGAATAATTACTTCCTAGGATACTTGGTAGATACAATCCAACCAAGAATCATTCATAGGATTTGTTTAACCATTTTGGTACAAATGTAAAAAATCTGTTGCTATTTGATCATTGAAGCTTTGATCTGATCATTGTGTGTCTGCAGTCACATATCCCTAAGATGTTCCACTCAGAATTAACCCTCTTCCCCCTCCAATGTCACTCCTACTCCTAAACCAGGCTTTTAACAGAAAGTCTCAAATGAAGAAGTGAATGGCAGTCAATGGATAAACAAACAGGATAACCTGGAAAAATCATTATTTGTCCTGAAGAGAATAAAAGTTTTATCCACTTTGAATTAAAATTGGAAAGTAATTGTCATTCTAAAGGAGGAGATGGTTGTAATACAATTCCATTCTTTGGTAAAGCCTTTTACTTCCAGTACTGCCAACAGTCTCCCTGCAGTGGCTCTGCAACAGTCACTTCCCAGCTTTTGAGATTTTCTGTCTCCCTGCAACTTCACCAACATGGCCAGGACTGTCACACAAGCCAACCCAGGGCTTGGTGTTCTCCACAGAGCTTGACCCAGAGATGGCAGAAATATTGCAGAACTCAGTTCACAGGTCAGTTATCTGCCAACCTCCACATCTCCTGCATCCCCGAGGCCATGCTGCATGGAAAGGCAAACACCTCCTCTAGGAGCATCCATGGATGGCAGGGAGAGGGAACTCTGCAGACCTGAGATGTTCTAGAAACACGCTGGTTTATTGCAGGGTCATGGGTAAAAAGGGCTTTGCCTTCAGCCACCAGCCTGGGCTGGAGGGAACCCCAAAGAGAGAGGGAGAGAGAGGGTATGAGGTGAGGGGCCAGGACTTTATTACAGTCCATTCTATCTCCTTTTGTGTTGAATATTCTAATTTACAGTGACCAACTGGCGCAAGATACAAAACCTACAGACTTTGCATGCAGCCCATGAGAACTGCTATATCACCATATCATCCTGTATTCTAAACTCTAAAGAGACTTTTCTTATCCACCTTTTCCCTGATACCTTGGCAGGGTGGAGAGGGGCTGCACCCTTGGGTCCTTTTGTTTTCTATCCCTCAACCCATCTCCAGCTAATCCCATCTTCCTCCCTTCCATGATCACATCTCAAAGCTGCCTTTCATTTCTATTTCACTCACATGTTTTATATCTTTAGTATTTCTTGCCAGGCCATCATATTTGTAAGCTTTTCCTGTCTCATCTTTTCCAACATCTCCCCTGCCCTGTTCTGTTGAACTACTAAAATACTAGAAACTGTCATATTCATTAATTTTTGCAGACCCTGGAAATATTTAAAGGAAATGTACATGTGGTAGTCTGGGACATGAATAGTGGTGGACTATGGTTTAGTGAAAGGTTAATGGTTGGATCAAGGATCTTCTATTTCTAACTTTTCATTTTATGTGCAAGGCCAAGAAGGCCTCCAGGTGAGACTGTATTCCACACACATTTCTTCTGCAGGGCCAGTTTTTGCTGGCTCGACCTTCAGGCTGTTCTTTGACAAAAATAATTATTGAGAATTTATTTACTAGAAAAATATTGGAACCTTTTGTAAGACACTGATCTCCATGTTCTCCATTCTGATATGAATCAAAATAACCTTACTGCAGCTAATAAAATATATTACTGAATTTCATAAGGTTCACGGACCCCTTCCCCCTCAGTTTTATAGAAAATTAGGACTCATTCAGTGGGTTTTCTTTTTTTACATTTACTATGCTTCTTTTCAGGATTATAATAGGTCTTGGAATTTGGGAACCTTTTAAATAATATTCTTGCTTGGTCATAGAAAGGATAGCAATAGTCTAAATCCATGCGTAATTGTCTTTTTGAGAAAAATGAGATATGAGAGTGAACATAATTTCAGTATCATTTCAGCGGGACAGGATTCAGCCTTAAATATTCTAGTCACTAATTTCTGCTTTGATGACATGATTATTACCTAAATGTAGGAGAAAGCAACAGAATTTTTATACAACGTGGGTGTTTTCACCTGCTGCATGTAAGAAAAAAAAGCTCACAGCTTGAAGCACACCAGAGTAGCAATGGTAATTAGGTATTGGCATATCATCCAAGAAAGGAAAAAAAAAAAAAAAGAAAAGAGCTTGAAAATGATACAGCTTAATAGTGGTTTAGTATCCTAGAACTGTGCAAAAACTTCTCAAAGGGAAATGTAAATTGTGAATGATGAACCCTTGTGATTCCTACAAGGGATAACCAATAAGAATAAGAACAAATCATCCCATTTAAGTCCATTTAAGGAATATGATCACATATCTGTGTGCTGGTCTTCAAGCAGTTTGACAGTTTTCTACAGATGCCAATTGCCACATCACACGTGGCACCTTCCTATAGAAGTTGTGGCTGTTAATCTCATCTAAAGGATACCTGCAGTGACAGCACCCACCAGGAAATTTGCACAGAAATGAGAGAATATTGCTTTCTGAATCCATTTAAGACCCAAAAACATTCTGGACCAAATGTTTTATTGACAGTCCTTTACTATTCTAAACCTTTTGCAAGCAGTATTTCCTATATTTTATAGCCAATGTTTTCAAACTGTAATGCAACCACATCACTAATTATGATCAGAGCCAGGACAGCATTCCAGAGATATAAAATGTAGAAGACTGTGACAACCACATCCATTTATATAGCTGGGTTCTGAAATGAACCAGCAGTTCAGCTGACAGAAAATCAGGGCACACCAAATCAGAATTAGACATATATTCTCCTGGAAATCTGAAAAGATCAAGAGCAGGTTTAGAACAGTTTGCACAGCTCAGACTGTCTTGTGTCCATCGGAGTCAGTGACAAACCCTGCCAGGCTCAGCTGGAGCTGAGCAGAGCTCAGACCAGGCACACCAGCAGGCTGCTGCTGCTTGTTCCTATTCTTAGAGCCAGCTGCTCTGAGCTACCTCACTTGCAGCCATGTGGATATTTTTGGAGTCTGGAATTTCCAGCCTTTTTAGTTTCTGTGTTCAAGAACAACCTCCTAGACAAGCTCGCCCTACAATTCTAATTGGACCTGGAAGAAAATTTAAAGATTTGAGCATTTGTTTTAAATTGGAAGGCAACCAGATTTTTGAAAGCTTCCTTAAAATGGAATAGCTTTTTTTTTTTTTTTACCCAGATTGAAATGCTGAATGACGTGTAAAAGAGAAATATTGAATTGCCCCTCCTGAGCACAATTTTTTATTCATTAGGTGTTTTTTTTTCCTCTTTTTTTTTTAAAAAAAATGATTTCTAGATTAGGACATTACATAAGTAAATTTCGTATCTGGATAAAACTGCTCTTTGCCTCACTCTCCTTGATATTTCTCTGTACAAAGATACAGGGAGTTCACATTCTGCAGCTGAATTACGTTACAACAACACAGATGGAACTTTAGATGTAAAGCCATATTTTTAGCCAAAGCACAGTTGAAGCGATGTCATCTGATGCAGTTAGAGACATATAGAGAGGCTCTTGCAGTAATACACATTTATCACTTTTAGTGAATGGCTGATACACAGCACCCCGTGTACCCTCTCCTGCAGAAGGGCAATAACTTAAAATATACTTTTCTCCTTGAGCAGGGAAGAATGGAGTTTTCTATTCCCGTGTGTGGCCTGATCCTTGAGCTTCATTTGGGTAACACTCAGGCTATTCCTGCAGTTTTCCCTCCATGAGTACCTGTGTGAATCCTGCTCTGTGCATGGGCATTTCTGTGATTGCCCCAGGGTGAAACCTTTGGTCATTTCTCTCAGAAAAAGCAAATATTCATTGTAAGAATTGTGAAATTCCACCTCCAGAGCACAGGTGTGAATTTCCATATATTTGCAACCATCAGAGGGAATGCTCAATGTCTTCATGGTAACATGATCATTTCCAACAGCAAAATCCCCTCACTTCATGGGGGATCTGAGCTGGAATCAGAACCATTTACCTTTATCACAAAGTATTGCTGTGATGCTTCTCAGGTACGAGAGGTTTTATTATTTGTGGCATATTGCATATCTGATTTTTAAAATCAGAAGAAGAATCTTATTAAAATAGGAATTTGAAAGCACTGGAAGCATTTGGAATTTAAAAGAACTAAGAAAGGCAGTTCTCTGATATTCACAGTTCTCAGTTCCTGAGTTATAATGTCCCATACAGACACATGAATGAGGTGCTGGAAAAAACTTTCTGGAAGGATAAATTTATACCCCTCCAACAATTTGATCAAGTAATAGCTTGCAAATTCATAAAAGGGCAGCAGCAGCCCCTTGTCAATACAGTTGTCACTGGTTCTAGAAGATTATGAAGCTGTTGGAAGCATCTCTTCAGCAAGTCCTTCCCTGGTAAAGAATATTACTGTTACAGCTCTTTGAAGAGCAAAGGAAAATCTAAAAAAAATCTTTTAAATTTTAGAGGCCTTGGAGCCTCTTCTTGAAAAATGCTGAATTTTGTAATGCTTTATATCTCTGGTAAACAGGATTCAGACCTTGGCAATAGGCTAGGGAGAACTATTCCTAGTAAAAAAAAGAGAGAGAATAAGCCAAGGAGGGGGCACAGGAAGGAACAGCTTCCTAGAAAGCCTGTTGCTGGCAGCAAGGAAAGAACAGATGCCATGGAATGCCAAAGGACTGCTGCTTTTAACCTTAAGGACAATAAGCAGCCATCAATGACAGTCAGTGTTTTCTGAGGCGCTTCACCTTTAGAGAGGAAAACATGCATTTCTTTTCTCTGCAAAGTTTCATGCTTCACAGCAAGAAGTCACCAATAGTATTTTATAAATTGTTAAAGCAAAACAAGTCAGAAGGAGCTTTTTGAAGGCTGTTTTTCTTGCCTTCCTTCCCAGTGGGGAAAAAAAAAATGAGCAGATATCAGCCACACAAGACTGGAGAATGGATGGTCAGGGTACAGAATGTTAAATTACTCAGCAGTTTAGTTGGCTCTGATATGTACCCATGACTACACCTCGAGTCCTCCCCAGATAAAACATTTAATTCATCTCAGAAAAGCTAAAAAGTTAATTATTGAATAAATGATAGAGCCCCACCTACTGTTGTTTTGTTGCATACATCTCTAGATATACACACACTCTTCATGCAAATGCAATTCATTAGTGCATGTAGGGGCATTTTTATTATGAATTATAATCCCACTGTGGATATGTTTGGCATACACACACAGCTGTGGATTTTGCAGTTAAAATCTAGAACTACAGGTGGATTTCATTCCATCCCTCTTGTAAGTCAGGCTGCCCTGCTTCATAAGAGCAAACACACATACCAAAAGCTCCCCAGGGAAAGATTAAATTTTTCAAAAAGCTTTGAAAATCTTTTGGTCAGCAGTTGACAGAATGAATGCTCATTTCATTATCAACAACTGGTTATTGTATTATTATGGGGGATCACTGAGATTCTATCACCCATTACCATCCTCACCAAATTATCTACCATATTTTCCACCCAGACAGTCTCTGCTCGTGTGTAAAGGAAAGAAAATATCCCAGTAACGTGAACATCCCTTGAAGTGGCACAAGTTTTGGTATTCAAATAGAAAAGTCTAAGTGCAATGTGCACAAAAGATAAGGGTTGGATTATTCTCATTCTAAGGAAATCAAAGCACAGGACTCTGGGAGTGAGGGAAGCACCATCCAGGTACTTCCATGTACTTGTCCACACCACCACCTCTCCCATAAATAATGCAGCACAGACGCTGAATCCCAGCACACACACAAGTTATAAAAGGGCCTGTTTCACCTGTGTCCTTGTCACTGCTGTGCTTTTACTTTAGTTTTGTGTGAACTGAAAATTCCCGTTGCAAAGAGAATTCTTAAAGGAACTTTTCTGAAATCCCATGTCCAGAGTGGGGGGCGTATTTTGAAAACACTGAAATCCACTTTTGTAAGCTCCAGCAGTCACAAATTGGCATCACATTTTGCAGGTAACATCTTGTTTTTAAAATGTTACTGACTACTATGAGTTTACAGACTGGTGCGATTTTAAACTAGAAGAATTGTGTCAAAACTACAAGGGAAAAAGACCTCGTGCAAGCAAATGGAATTGAAATAAGTAATGAAACGTGACAGCTGCAGAAAACGACTGATTCATTTATCACATTGAGATTGGCAACAAGCTTCAAAACCCTGTTGTTAGCTGGCAGCAATTGTTCTGTTCTGTCAGATTAATGGGTGATAAGCCAAAGAGGTGGAAGGAAACCCTCCATGTTACGTGACACTTGTTTCCATAATTTCATGGTAGTGTTTTTGATAATAAATTTAAATTTAAATATTTCCAAAAGATGGTTGACAGTGACTTCATAAACCTAAATAGAAATTCATATTTATTTTTTAATTTGTGTGTGAGCTTTTTCAAATGAAGTATAAGCATTTCTCTAACCTCAATTTTGCCCCTTATATTTAAAGCTCTAATATTTTCTGGCAGTAGCTGATACAGTTTATCAAAAATACTAAAGCATTTGAAACTGGCCAAGTACAGGATGTGGTCATAAGTATTGCTTGTTTCTTATTTAAGTTATACAATTTTTTTTTATTACAAGACACTGAAATTATGAATAGAATATTAATCATGTTATACAATATATTTAAACACTTCTAAAGTGTTTATAAAATATAGTGTATAATGTAATGTCTATAAAATAGAGTGTATAAGATATAGTAAATATTGACAACTCACAGATGAGAGAGGACACCTTGTTCTTCGTACTACAAAGCACTCTAACCTCAAAATATATACATTTTTTTCAGACTAAAAGCATATTGAAAAAGAGACAAGTTGTTTCTGGAATATTTGGAGCATATCCTTGAACAGCATGACATTATGCACAGACTTAAAGTCTAGCATTTCTAAATTCTATTATAGAAATACATTTTTTTAAGGATGTATTTAAACCATCCATGCAACGCATTTAAAGTTTGCTTGATACTGGGACAAGAGTGCATTAAACAATCTCTTCTCCCTTAGGGACAAAGGGGAGGCTGCAAAGATGCGGCAGCAAAAAATATTTTGCTAAGTACGAGTGCCAAAATCCAGTGACAAAAGAACAGGAAACTAAAACTAAAAGAATTTTGGCAAGTTAATAAGAATTCAGTTTATTGCTGTCCATAACAACAAGAAGCCAGACCATATCGCCTATGGAGTTTCTGTAGCACTGGCTGAAAGAACTTATGACATATATTTCTTATTATTAAATTGCTAAAATAACTTACTCAGAGAAAAAAAAAACAAAACCAACAACAAAACCCAAATGCTAAGTCTGATATTTAATGCAATAATTTACTAAATAGTTGGAAATTTAGGCTGTTGAATAACTCAGCATTTAAACTTGTCTCTGCTTTTTAGATCTAATTTTAAAACACAACCCCTCCTCTGAACATAAAGGCTGTAAATTTTACCATCTTGGTTCCTATTCTGTCTTGTTTTCTAAAAGAACAGGCCATCCTGAGAGGGGTGAGAGGGTCTAGAAGGTAGGAAATAAAGCAAAAAATTTGGAGTCAGGGTGAGCAGGAGATAGGTGTTGTCACAGGCACTTTCTGACTAAGTAAACATGAAATGAAGAAATGTGAGTGCACCTGCCACTAGTTTTGCACCATGTTCACCATTCTGTCCTTCCAAATTAAATACCCACCAAACAGATATCAAAGTCTGCTGAAGCAAGACTATTTTTTAACTTCTGTATTGCCAAGTGTACAATCCACATGATCCTCATTGCCAGTCAGGACCTTGTGTGAATATCAATTTTCATATCACATGGGAGTGTGAAGAATGAAATTTTCTCTAGACAGATCAAATGACTGGGATTAAATTTGAAGGGCCCAGACATTTGGAATAACTGTCGACTTTTCAGAATCCAGATGCTTTACACCACTTGAGAGTCTGGCCTAAGGTATATATTAATCTGTTTGAAGTATTTCCAGCATTCTGGTTGTATCTTCTAATAGCAGCTTTGAAAATGTGCTGCAGACCTAAAAGTATGTTAATATTATGTGTATTTTTTCTCTCATATCACAGATAGAAAGAGAAAAGAATTTAGGAATACCTGAATAACTGAAAACTCTCATATCCCAACCCTGATACTCCCTTATGGATATCAAGAAGAAGGAAGTTTTCCAATGATACTCACATGGACTTCAGCTCTAGGCACAGAAAAGTAGTTTTGACTATCACACATTCAGAGCAGTCAAATAATTTATCACAGCAAAGCGTGAAGCGAAATTGGAGACTACAGATAAAATGCACACAGGTTGGAGAGACATATATATTTACAGTTTATTTGGAATGAATTTATTTTTAGAAGGTTAAAGCTAAAATACCTGTAGCAATCAGGTCCAGTTCTTTCTCTCACCTATAAGATTTTGCTGCCATATTAAAGTAGAATTGAGTCCTAAGAAAAAAAACAGCTTTAATGGTGCCTGATTTCAAATAAAGCAAAGTAAGAGCGTATCAGAAGAGCTCAGTGCTGCAGACTGTGGGCACAGATTTGTGCTTGTAGTTTTGTCTGCATCTTTATTTTCCCAGTATATCAGTGCCATCAGTGCAAGAGATTTCACATTGACTTCACAAGCCTACATATTCTCCAAGTCCAGTAAGGAAGGCTGCAAACTCCTTGAGAGGAGTGAGAGCAACTAAAACCTCCAGAAAAACTGGAAAAAAATTTTACCTGCTGTCACCTCTGTCAGCAGGGTTGTTGTGTGCCAAAAAGAGAAAAAAAATGGGGACGGTTTTATATTGACTGTTGTCTCCACTTAATTAGAATTTCTTCTCCCTCTTCAAAAAATAAAATTATTATAGACATAATTATGTTTGCTGTTTCTCTCTACTAGCACAGACTTGACCATCACAAGCCTGAGAAATAAATGGCTGATTCAAATAAATGGATTATGGCTGAAATAAAAATTACTTCCACAAAGCCTTCAGCTACTGCACACTTTCAGCCAGAACTGCTACACGTTTGCAAATTTGCAACTATCTAAAAACACGAATCTTAAAACCATCTCTTAATGAATCCAACCTTTTTTCTAATAGCAACAGACATATTAACCTTGATGTTCTTGTATATAATTTAACAAATTATAACTGGTTTGCCAGAGCTCAGTTTCACGTTCTCTGTGGAACCATCATGTTTTAATTAGTTGAACTCCCACAAAAGAACTGGATAGACCTTGTGTCTTAACCTTATGTATATAAAAAAATGTTCAGATTGCTAAATTTGATATGCAAATGCTATTATAGGCTCAGGATGATTATTAAATCAAGGCAATCCTTCTCAACTTAACAGACTGTATTCTTTCAAAGCGTTACAACTCTTGTATCACTGGTGTTATTTTTGAAAATTATGTATTTCCATATTCTTTTTTTTTTTTTTTTTTTTTTTCGGTCTATCTTTTGCAGCTTCCAAGCTTTAACATTGCCTTGCCTCACTTTGTGACTAGAAATTTATTATTTTATATTCTCCTCGGGGCTACTAATACAGTAGGCACATATTCCTACCTGTAGCATAATTAGGTTTTTAGAAAATCCAATATAAAATGGGGGAAAATTGAATAATATAAGGATTTGGATTTTCTTACTTTATGTTGGAAAAGTAAAATTTAGTCTTCTACTTTTCCTGCTGAAAACACATAAATTTTCTTTGGTTATTTTCCTCAACACAATTTTTCACAAGGATTTCTCATCAGTCACTTAAAAAACAAGTCTTTGCAACAACACTACAATATTAGGAAAAAAAAAAAAACAAACAAACCCAAAAGCAATAAATATAGAACCCTTCAAACCATCAATAAAGCTCTAATCATGAAATTAAAACTTTTCAATACATCTCAGAAAATAATTCTGTGCATAAATGCAAACACCAGGCTTCTGCATGAGAAGACATCCACTTGACTTCCATTCCCAATATATGAATATAGCACAATTTTAAACTTCCAAGACAGAAATATGAATGTTTTGGACAAAAAAATGTTATTGCAAGTGTCAATAAATATGCTGAGATGCTGTTTTAGAAATCCTCTTATTTAGTGTAAGTTTTTCCTTAATAAAGGAAATGGATTTTTACATTTGAAAATGTTCAAAGTAATTTTGACAGAAGGGTGTAAGAACATTTATCTTTGTGATGTTGTAGCTCTGTAAGGAATAGAAGATACGTGGAAAGTCCCAAGGTGTCAACCACGATGGACAAAAGTAATACTTTTCTTACCTTCTTTTTTATTACAAAAATGCATAGCACAGTCTAGTGAGCATAAAATCTCACTGAATTCAATTAAAAGTATTGTCTTTTGTTCTACTTCAATATTGCCTTATTATTTTTTTTCTTTGTTTTTAAGAAAAAAACAAGTTTGAAATAAGATTAAATAAGTTCTGTAAGTGATGTAACTTAATACTACTGGGACAGACTCCAAATTAGAAAAAAAGTCCAATTCTGTCGAAGTAAAATGTGAATTTTAAGAATTAAGACTGAATGAACTGATTTCAATAGTTTAACAGGTCTCTCAGTGTTAAGCAGTGTGATATCAGGGGATAAATCAATTCAGATTTCGTAGAAAGTGTTTCCACAGTAAGGGAAGGTTTAGGAGGTGGAAAACCCTTCCCTTGTTTGCTCATACAGCTGTTTAGGAGATGTGATATGAATGCTGCATAGTTATGGCTCATAGTGGTTCTCTCTATGATAAGGAAAAAAAGGAAAAAAAAAACTGAAAGGAAAGGCATGTGAGACCTGATTATAAAACTGCCTGAGCTGCACAGAAAATGTGGTTCCACCGACACTGACCAAAGTGCCTGCAAGTGATGGAATTTACATTTACTGCTGCACAATCAAAAAACCCTGAGCAGCACAGGAACACAGAGCTGAGGAGTGCACAGCTGACTCGTGACTGTCACATCCAGCCACTGCTGGCTGTTTAATCCCTGAGCACAGCAGAAATGTAATCTTTCCCTACCTGCAACTACAGACTACCAGTGGCCATGCTCTGGCTCTGCCCTGTGACATTAGGACAAGGTGCTCCTTGTATTTCCTCCACACCTTGCAGAGGCTTCTGGCTGTAGCATCAGTGTGCAACAGAGAAAAATGGGAATATTCAGAGGTTTACAAGGAATTTAATCCCCTTTTCAGTCAAAACACTAAACCACAAAGGCACAAAAGTGAATTTAGAGCAAGAAAATTCGTCTGTGCTGGTGTTCTCTTGTCCTGCTAGGAAAATAACTGAGGTGTCTGTACTGACAAGTTCTGCATTCAAAGTGCTGCTTCTAGGAAAACAATTCATTATCTTCCCAAAAAAAATCCTGGTCAAGTATCTGTTGTAAGAGAGAGCTTGATTAAGGCACAGACAGTAGGAGATGGATATGCTCCAGAAAGGTGGCAACAAGTTTCAGCAACAAAAGGCAGCAAATAGATGGGGAAAATGTGAAGTGAGGAAGGAATACAGGGACAGGGGAGAAGAGCTCGTATTTTTGCTTGCAGGATAGCAAAGTGGGAATTCAATCATCAGAAAAGAAAGGAAACTTAATAAAAGAATATCTCTATCAAGAAAACATCATGTCACTTCACAAGCGTCAACTTCATCCTGCAGTGGTTACCTGCTTCTTTATAACAATGCCATCAAGATTTGTGTATTTTCTGAGAACAAATATCCTCCTTTCCTTCCCCAAAACAATGAATTTGTAAAAGAATTTTAGTGCAAATCAACCTCTTTTTTTCACCCTGTTTTAAAGACCGTATTTTTTAAAAAAATAAACTGTACCGAAGACAATAGAAAATAATAAATTGAATACATCAGTTTTCTTGTAAGCACATTTTTTCCTTGCAGAGTTCTTTTAAAGCTGGAAAATCCAGAACATGGGATATGGGAGTATTTTAGTCCACAATCAATCCATCATGCTGGCCTACTTTTAGGCAAACGTGTCTTAAGAAAAGAGAAAAGAACATGAAAGGGAGGTAAAAGCAGCAGAGTGGAATATCTTGTAGTGTGTGAATACTCCAACCACTGAACTTTGTGTGCCCACACAGAAAAGAAAAAGGTGAGCTTGTGGGAAAATGTTTCATTTATATTCCTGATAACGAATCACACTGGTTTACCATACATAGCTGCAGATTGCCCTTCCACTTTCAGCAACAATAAAAAAAAATGGTTTTAGGAAAGGTGAATGGAAAATTCCTCTTCTGTAAATAGATTTCACAGGTGAAATAATATAAAAGGAGATATATTTCCCACGAAGAGCAACATACTGCAGCTTTAACCAAGGCTGTCTGGTCTCTGCAGGATCCCAGCAGCAGCACACAGAGAAAATCCCCATCAGCAGTTTTTATTCGCCTTTCACCCCCTACCAGCTCGAATAACACCTGCTAAATTTATTTGCACACTCTGCTATAGGAAATGTAAAAAAATGCTGCCTCAAATGCTGGTTTTTAAATGTCATCTGGAATGCAATATCCTTTGTGATATGATAAAGTAAAATACCCTTTCAAGGGAGTCACCATGTTCAGGATTAGGACAGTGGTCCCATTTTCATGACAAGTGATATCAGAGCACCTCCTGACATCAGCCTGTGTTTGTGTTGTTCACAGGTATATTAATTGTTTTGTGAATCCTCTTTAGTTCCCCATGAGCCTCAGAGCTCCCCCCTGTCCTTCCCTTCCACTTGGCTCCAGCAATATGTTCTTCTTTAGCAGCAGCACCCCTGACTTGCTCACTCCCTCAGTTTGTGAAAGCCATTTATTTTGTTCAAAGGGACAGGAATATGAGGAGAAAAACCAGCAATCCCTCCAAATCCAGAGATCCTTTAGCTATGAAAGAGTGTGAGAAGAGCAAAAGGAGAAGCAGCTCAAAGATTGACCTTCCTGAATGTGAAGGAGATTCTCAAGGCATTGATTTTCCTTGTCACCACGGAATTGTCCTTTGCCCTTATCCCTTGTCCCATCACATCCTACCTTGTATCAGAATCTTCCTGGTGGGATTACTTAGACCAGTGACCAAAACAACCCAAGTATCAATGGAATTGAATAAACTGCCAGAGACAGACTTTTGGCAAGAGGTGAAGTGGGGTGACTGTTACTCATCACAATTAAGAGAATCTAAAATTACTGTATTAGTAATCAGCCAACTGCTCATTTGTCACTCTGTCCCCAAAATTACACATCTGACACACATGGTGCCTTTTCAGGAAATGACATCAAAACCATGTAGGGCTTTCTTATATAATTATAATTCTTAGTAGAGAGGAGCATCTGCCCCAGTAATTACTTGTGTCCTCTATATTCCTAAGTACCCACCTTCTATAATCATATATTCAGCCTGGATTTATAAAATTTTATACCATCATTTAAAATGTTGTAGATCCACAGTGATTTTCAATACCACAGCATGGCAGTTAAAGGAGATTTCCTGAGAGTTTACATGGTTTATTTACTTTTACTTGCAAATTAATTCTGATTTTCTGCACTCCTGATACGTTAGATGAGAGTGGAAAAGTAGGACAAATCCTTGTGACAAGAAAAATGCTAAGCTTGAGGGGAGAAATGCAAAATTAAAGAAAATATGACAGGCCTTTGAATCAGCATCCTTCCACTCTTGCTGCCATATATTAAAAGTTGGGGCAATTTCTCAAAAGGCAGCCTGGTTTCACTGCAGCTTTTCAAGCTTGTACTATAAACAGAAAATGTGTTTGGGGCTGATGGACTTGTGGTCCCTTCTGGTATGTGCTGAGATAACATCCTAGAAAAGAAACTTCAGTTTCAGCAGATCTGAATATTCTGGATCCAAGCCCACCAATAAATCTCTGTTTACAAGGCAGCAAAGGGAGATTCTGTCTGCCTTTTATACCTGCCAAGAAATGCTGGTCTCCTCCACCACAGAACAATCCATGCACATCTCCAGACACCCTGAGAACTCCGTTAGTGTTCATACAGACATGAAAAGGCACTGCTAATCATACACCAGCTCACACACAGACACTCCATGAAATCAGCTCCTCCATTTATGCAATAATTCCCCACCCCTCCCCAAAAAATAAGAGAGGCTTTAATATCTGAAATAACACAAAGGAAACAGGTTGAGTGACTGCACAGAAATGGCAAAAAGGGCTCAAAATGATCAATAAATAAACAATAGATAAACAAAGACTATGTAATCAACTACAAATGCTTCTTAGAAAACAAAAGTTCATTGCAGAACAAACAAACAAACACACCATCCTCTCCACAATGTGTGTTTAATTATGTGGATCTCTAAAATCCTGATGGAAATTTCCATTTAGCTCTTAAAGTACATATAGCATTTGGATATATTAAGGATACGTTTATCCTTAATAAATATTTATTCAGGGTTTAAATATAGTGCTCTTACTTAGATGAAAAGAGATTTTTTTACCTCTCTTGAAAAGATATAATAGAAAGCAGAAATAAATCCCAGATTCAGGAAATGTTTATTAAACTTGTAGCTGGTGAATAACTTCAGGTGTTTTGGATGAGTACTTATTTTCTATAATTATTATCCTCTGGCAGGAAGGAGGACAGGCACTATCAGCATTATGATATTCTTTCATTGCTTGGAAAGCCAAACTCCACACACTCTGTACTATATTTAATTACAGTATAGTAATATCTATAATTTATTTCTATCCTCTTTAGCTAATTTGGTAGCCAAACAGTCAGTATTTTGTCCCCTTCTTTCTGATTCTTTGTCATATGCTACTTCCACACCCACTCTAGGATCAATTCCATGGATGAAAACCTGGTTAAGGATTGGATTCTGGATGAAGAGAACCCTGTCTATTCAATGAGATAAACAAATCAGTGAGGTTGCTTCCTTGAAAATCTTATCAAAATCTGGCTCACTGACTACAGGTGTGAGCTGTGTAGTTTCTTGTAGTACAGACACTCTCACCCCAGCAATTCTGATAAAGAAAAATATTTAGAAAAAGGCAAGTGTAGGACCTTTCGTCATTTGCACTTCCTAGCTGATGCTGTAGTTCTCTTTAGCCTTTTTGGGATGGCTAAAACTCTCCCCAAGACAATATCCCGGGCAAACTTTGATGGATACCTGAATATTTATATTCAGTATTATTTCTGCCTCCTGTATGAAATCCTCCAGGTGCAAGGCCTGAATCTGTGGCTGCAGTCTGCTCTCGTGGTTTGGGAGTCAGACAGTTTGCACAGTCAGCCTTGGAGCCAGGGCTCACTTTCCAATCATTTTTATTTAATATTAACAATTGAAGCATGCTCCTGAAAAGCTAAAAAAAAAAAACCTCAAAATGAACAGCAAGAATCAAAGGCCTAAATCTATTCCCTGATGACAGCAGTCTAAAGCCATAGCACATTTTGAAATCAGCGTATCTCAAAAATGTTCACACCCTTTCCATGCCATTTGTAGCCATAGTTGTTCATCTGTTCTGAACTGGACAACTCACTGAGCAAGTACCTCCAAATGCTTAAATTCTCCAAATGCTGACTCATTGTTTCCTTTGTCTGTTAAACTAATCCCCAGTCTCATCAATTGCTTAAAATATTAAAAACCCCACCATTAGAGATGATGCAAGGTAACCTTGTAGCGTTTCTGAGTCTAATAAATGTCTGTCAGTTACACGGACTGAAAATTAAAGACATAAAGCTTTCAGGAGAATTCTAGGAAACACTTGGATAGGCTGCAGCTTTTCTGAATGAATGCACCTGGGGCAGATGGCCACATACATGGCTGATCAAAGATCAGTGAGGCTTTTTTGTGCCTTTACATCTCCCTGTCTATCTCTTCCCTAAATCCTTTTTAACTTTTCTGGACATTGATCCACAGGTGAAAATGCCGAAGCTGAACAAAAACTCCGTTTTTGATAAGAGGAAGCACAACAGACTGAACTGCTTTGTTGGGAGAGAGAGAGGATTACAAGGGATTTTGTTGTGCTGTTTTTTCCCCCAAAACTGCAGGGCCCGTGTTCCAGTATAAGCCTGATAAAGAAATAAGAGATTTGAGGTACACAATTTGATTTCAAACTCTGTCAGGAAAACTGTTTTGGAGGGAATGGGATTGGGAAGTAGAGGAGTTATGTAATGATTCCTCCTGCCTTGCTGCCACCACTGCAGACATTAATTTTGCTTCCTTGCATCTTTGATATAAATAAGAACAAACAAACAAACAAACTTCATTCCACTTCTGAAAACGAGCAAGCGCCTCTCAGTTGGATTTTCCTTGTCCATCTGTCCATAATTATATGGCTATCAGCAATATTTATATTTATGAAGCTCTAGCGCTCCAAAAGGCACAACACAGAACACATCAAAGGCATTCAGTGGAGTGGAAATAAACAAACATGTTCAGACTAAAACACTGTATGTTTTTTCACTGGGAGTATTTATTTCAGTCTATTCGATTCCTCAGAATCTTCCTGAAAATTTCTGTCTGAACTGAAAGGGTTCCACAGCTTCTCCTAAACATTCAACATTCAAAATTTTAATGTGAAAGTCTTTCTCATCAGACATGTCTTTTGAATATCAGAAATTGATCCAAAGTAGTTATCTCTCAATTATTATGTAAGCATTTATCCAAATGTTGTATTGTTTTATACAATTGTTTGCTCTCTTTTATTCCTGTAAATGGTTGGCTCCCTCCAAAAAATTTCCTCAACTTTTGTTTAAAGCATGTTTCATTCATAGAATTATTATTATCATATCTTTAAATGGTGCTGTGTATCATCCAACATAAAGTCATTTTTGTTTCAGGTGGCAATACCTCTCTCTTTATATGCCTCATCAGAAAGAAAAGGAAAATAATGAAAGGTGGTTGAAGAGAGCTTGTAGCATCAAACAAAAAGGTTTAGTCAAAGTTTCTGCAGTATTAACTCTAATATCAATCTGCTCTTTTCTCTGTCAAATACTGAAATAATGACTGCCTGCATACCACATCTAAAACTAGAGATTTCCTTTATAGCAATTCTATCTGAGGACATATGGCTCCCTAATAAAGCAAAATATTACTATTTTGCCTACTGTACAAACTATGTCCCAGAGTGCTCTGAGTTAAATGATACAATAGTGGTGATAAAAACATGAAAGTAAAAAGAAAGGATAATACTTAAAACAGAGAAGAAACATATATTTATATATTTATAGGGAATTTCTAAAGGAAGAGAGGTGTCACAAAGTTATCCCAAATATCAAGGATTCTCACCACTGTAATTGCAAGGTGGCAAATAAGAAAATAGATGAATGTCAGTAGGAAATAACCAGGCAGAACAGAGGTAGGATGGTGACAGGTGTTCCCAAAAATAGTTGTGCTCTATTTTGACATGCAGAGTAAAGAAACTACACTCAGCGTAGGCACACTGCCTTTCACTAACATTTTTATTCATGCTGCATTTTTGGAAAGCTCAGATCTTTTAAAAGCACATTGACATTTCGATGTGTGAAGTGCATTGTGCCATCTCTGTGTATCTGGATTTTTCAGGGCACAATAAGCTGATGAAGAAGGTTAATGGAGGCTGCCAAAATAAGCTTTTGTAAACTTCAGCAGGGAAGGTCTTGGTACAGGGACACGCCATAGACACGCACACAAAAGCACAGCAGAACAGGAAAGGGGACAAAAATGAAACTAAACTCTAAAGGCAGAAATCTCTGTGCATCTCAGAGAGTGGAATGATGCTAAAGGCTGCTCTGAAGTCGATGAAATGGGGTAGTAAATGCCTTCATCAGTAGGAGGGAAGATGGCAGCAGCACAGAGCAGAGTGAATTCTTTTCTTGGGCAGATTGAACCATTATTGAAAATGGTCAAGGTTGTTGCTAAGTAAAAGGTGTTAGAAGGGAGAGAGACAGCTATTGTGTTTCCCTCACATAAGAGGGCATAACATATGCCTCTGCCACCTGCTCTGCCCCTGTCTGCAGCTGAGGTCAGCTTCTCATTCATTATCAATGTTGTAATCAATCACCAATCTCTAATTTCAATCTCTTCTTGGGCAGAATAAGCAGAATACTGTCAGGTGCTATGTTAGTACTGCTTTTACTAGCAACTTACCTCCAACTATTGCAGTTCTTAAAAATATTTATAATTGTGACACTGTTCCCAGAGGAGATTCTGTGTCTCAGGGCTAAGCAAACAGAGGGCAAACCCCATGCAGGCAGCTATTCCCCAAATGTCAGTGCCCAGGATACCCCCTGAAGTCATTGTATGACAGGCAGGCACATCCCTGCATCTCCTAAAAATAACATTATGCACAGCATTTCACTCTCAGAGATTTCAGCAGTCCAGAAGTCAGCAAGCATTTTAGCAATTTGCAATCAGGAAAGCCATTTGAATATGCAGGAGGAACAGACAGAAGAAGTAATGCACACCAGTGTAGTCCAAAAGTACTGTGTCAGTCACAATGAGCAGAATGCACAGAGAAAAGTGCAGAAGTGCAATATTCCTGTGACCCTGTCTTTTCTAGAACAGCCAGAGAGGTGGTTCAGAGGTAGGAACAAGAAGAATCAGTACCATCCTATCCATAGGCATGAAAGACATGGGAAAAAACAGAACAAGAGAGATTTTGGCTGTGAGAAATGGAGAAGGATCTACCTGTGGTGTAGCATTCCCATAGCTAATATTAGCCATGTTGTCATATGTGTTTTTGCTCTCTATTTTTATAACTCTGTTATTGCAAAAGGACATTCCTTTATCATTCAGCCTTGTCTAGTGACCACGCTGCCTGGGAATGACATGGCACATACAAACACACACTCTGCTTGTGCTGGCCAAGAGCAAAGGCACAATCATGCAGATTTGCATTAGAGGTGATACATATAAATGCAATGATAAGGAATATACAGTATTTAAGCTACTTAATATTAAAATGTTTAATTTATTTATCATGTCAAGAACTTGTCAACACATTTGACCTGAATCAATATTACATTTCTTGTATCATTGCATTCAATTAAATACTAAATATCATTTGAACCTAAAAATGGAAATCTTCATACATCTAAAACTAAAAATTATACTGTGCTGGGGACATATGAGGTTTATACATAAAACTATACAACACAATAAAAATGTTGTATATGTTAGTTTTTGATCCAAGCATCAGATGTCTTATTTCAGTTTAATTTGTTTTCAATAAACTTTCTGAAAATGTTCATTAAACATGCAAGGTATCTACAACACTGTAAGTCTGTAATTTGGACAAACTCCAGAAGACCTGCTGGGTGTTAGTCTTGATTTATGCAACACATAGAAACGGACAGAAATTGTTCAAATGCCTTTATAACTCACTTGTCAGTGTTTCTGCCAAAGGATGGAAGTGCTGAATTCCTACAGATAATACCTAAAGAACAAAATTATTTAACTGATATATATTGATTTCCTTTGCATGTGAGATGAGAATTACTGTAAGTTGGAAAGATGTGCATGCCAGTAATAATTTCCTGTTCTAACTCACATTTCAAGTCAACATTCCTACAGATGCTGTTTTTCTTACACATATCCTCATGGAAAGAGAGTAGCTGCATTTCTTTTTAACTTCAGAATGAATTAAAACTGAAACACATTCAGCATACCACACTTTGATATTCCATTGATCTACCATCATTGCACTACTATAATTGAAACTGTGACTGTTGAGCTGCTTTCCTTAATAAGGGGGATGGACACTCAAAGCTAAACCAACCTCAAAACTCAGAATAGATAAACTAGAGGCATGGAAATAGAAAAATGAGAGAAACCATTATGAGATCCAAGGAATGCATGATAAGCAAGAAGCAAAGGTAAGAACAATTAAGATGTAAATTAGCAATAAAAAATAAACCCAAAAACATGTCTGAGATTTAGGACATAGAAAATTTGGGAATGTGAACGTAATTTCTTGTCTCATGTTCTGTGCTTAAGGTTCGTAATTTTTCATCAGATTAAAAAGATGAAAATCTACATTTGTGTAAAAAGGATGAAAACTTTTAGTTTCCAGTTTATTTATCTGACAAGAGGACAGACTCATGATAAAAGGCTGGCTAACCACTTAAATTAAAAGCTGTGCAATTTCTGGGGTAACCACACAGCAGCACTTCCTCCTTACTGAGATTGTGAGTGAACCTCACACCAAAGACAGATGAAACTTTGTCACCTTAGACCCTCCTGTGTTTACAACCATCTCAGAACTCATAAAATCATTCATGAATAGTTTTGTTGCTTTTCCCTTATTCTCACAAAAAAAAAAAAAAAAACAAAAAAACAAAAAAAAAAAAAAAAACAAACAAAAAAAAACAAAAACAAAAAAAAAAAAAAAAAAAAACAAACAAAAAAAAAAAAAAAAAAAAAAAAAAAAAAAAAAACAAAAAAAAAACAACCCACCTCTAAGATGGGACACTTCATGGACACAGTTGTTATGGGGGTTAGAGAAAATAACTTTTCATCCATAAACCCATCCATTTCATCCATTATTCCACCCATAATCTCCTGAAGAATCCACAGGCCAAGTATTCCTTAGACTGCTCATAAGTAAAATGTATCAAGTCTGGACACAGGGCAAGATTTCAAGCCTAAGAATAACTTTTAAAAGGAATTTGCATTGTGGCACTGGGAATTAAGGCTCTTCCACTTTTCTCTCAAAATCTGTATATTCCCAGAGTACCCATTACAGGTCACTTCTAGGGGCCTTCCATAGACTCAGATCCTGACTGATTTAGAGCTCACAAACTCTCAAAGAAATAAACATTATCCTGCTTAAAGAACATAAACAGAGGAGATAGAAAACAGTTGTGAAAGGCTGTTACAGAGGCTGGTTATTTCACTGCTGAATGCAGAGAAACTAGATGGGTTTTGCAGATTTCTGAGTGCCAGTTTGAAAATTTCATTGATTAGTGATCCTGTCACTGTTATCAACTAACAAACCATACCCTGGGATGTGTGACCCTGCTGGCACCACCAAACTGCTGCATTAAACCAGTATTGCAGGGAACAGGAGAAAGGGGCTGTGTCAATGAATTCTTATTTTTGTGCTTCACAAGTTGCCAAACTGAAAATCAATAGCAAACAGCTTATGAATCAGACTGGAATATAATTTTGTGTGTTAAGGCAGGTGGGCATGTTCCAAGGAAATACAATGTTCTCTTAATGGATAGCTGAGAAAGTTGAAATATTCCTTGTTGGATGCTGGGAGTTAAATGTAAAAAATTAGAGTTTCTGAAGTTTTCAAGCTATGATTAGAGGACAATGTAGGAGAAAGGCAATATGTTACATTTGGAGCTGAAAGATATAATGTCTGCATCATAAAGCTTTAATATTCAGAGTTACCCAGTTACTTTTAAATTAAAACCCCCTGGCTAGTCCTCACTATTGTAACTTCCTATTTTCCCACTTTTAAGTTCTCCATAATGTTTTGTCTCATGCTATTATCTCCAAAGGACTTTGATGAGGTTATTAGAGCAGTGGGTGGAGTTGTGCAGACACAAACTACTGTAAAGCAGCAGCACAAAACCATCACTAAATCCCAGGAATTTATAGCTCAGGGAGCCATAACTGTGCAAAGGGAAACAATAAAATGCACTTATGCTCAACCATCTGGGTATATTTTCCTACACAGTCAACTACAATTTTAGTAGAAAAGTGTATATAATTAAATTATTTCATTTACTGGTGTCCAAGGTTTGGTTTGACGATTCAGGGAACAGGAAGGCTTTACACAATAACATGAATTTCTTTTCCATTAAACGAAAATTCTGGCTTTGCTTTCTCTGCATAGCTGTTGGTAATTTTTATCTTACAGGGTGCTCTTTTATTTTTACCAGACTAATTATTGGAAGCTTCTTTTTAAGACAAGATAGAACACCCCTGTCCTCTTGTGTGTCAAAGTGATAACAATGTGTACATAGGTTCCTGCTTCTTTGATTCCTGTAATTTGCTGCTGCAAACAATTTTAATTTCTTGCTATGTTTTCTCTTCCACACATTATTACAACTGTCTTCTTATGCCCTTTTAATCCAAGCCAGGTCAGAAAGAAGAAGAAATTACTTTCAACAGCTTTTTAAAGGAACTTCTTGCGACCTACCAGATTTACAGGGCAGCAGCTGGTGACAAAACAGACATATTTTTGTCATGGTTAGAGACCAATGAGCAGAAAAACCTGATGGGACAGACTTCCACGACACTGGATCTGTGGCACAGCTTCAAATGTGACAGAAGCTCTTTTTTCCAGATACTGGAAGCTCCTTTTGAAGTTTAGGAATAGAGATACTGAGGTGGTTGGCAGAGGGGGAGGAATGCAAAACTAATAATTTGAGAAGAATTTGCTGAAAGTGCTGCACAGTTATTTGGACTGGGTCACAGGCATTCAACACCTGGAGATCACTGAACTATTGGATAATTTCTCTCTGTAGATAGTTTTAAGACCAGGACTATATGAGCTAAGCAGGGAATCATGCAGGAATCTCAAAATTAGTGCTTTATCATTTGAATTAAGATGCAAAAGACATGAAAAGAATGAGAAATTCTAGGTGACCAGAACTGACCTGACAGCTCCTGTTGTCTGCTTACAAAACCAGCACTTCCTTCTGAGAATAAATATGGGCAAACTTTGCTTCTCCCACCCCTCTCTCCTCTTTAATGGTGGAACAGCAAATTTATTTGTTATTTATTTCTACAATGAACTTACAAAATTGGTAAACTGCTTTTCATTAACAGGGGATTATAAACAGATGTGGATTTAACACTGTTGCTTAGGAAAACAGAGAATTTAGATAAAGGCTCTGGTATCAAATGTTGAAAGTTCTGGAGTATATAATTCACCATTGGTGCTTAAAGTCAAGTATTCAGGGTTTTAACCTGATTAGTGAATTCAGAGCTCATGTTAGAAAAGTATTTTCTTCTAAAAGGTAAATTCTTATATCATATTCCCAACACTTCTCCCCCACCCCAAAGAATCAAATATGTTGCTGTAGCTCAGTACTTTTTATACTAACTACAGTCATAGCTTAAGTTCTGCAGCTGTACTTGAATTCACAAACAGCTTCAAATTTCTTTAGCAGCCCATTCAACCTTTAAGAATGCAAAAAACTCTGTTTCCCTCATACCTTCTAACTAGCACACCATAAATATCTCATCTTATCAACAGCATCACCACAAGATAAAAATGGTAAAACATTTTATATTATTTACATGAATTTCAAGAGAATTCTCAAGTTTCCATGGCAAAACATATTCATCTGGTATTTTTCACAATATTTATTAATTTATGCAAAACCCCTATCAGAAATTCCATGCACATGAGCACAGAAAATTGGAACAGATCTAAATGCAATAAATTCCCACAAACACAATCTTATATCACTTCCATCTTGACACACTCCTATGCAAAACTCACGGATAATTATCTCAACAGAAGAGCTTAAAAAGTGAATGACCCACTCTCCTTGTTCTAAGAAGCCAAATTAACAGATTTGAATAATGTGGGTATAACAGACACCAAACAAGCTCATTATTCAACATTCTCCTGGGGAAAAAAAAAAAAAAAACAAACACTAAAAAATCTCTCATTTATCTTCCCAGTGTGGCTTTAGATTTTGGTCTACAAAGTTGTTTGGGGCAGGAAATTTCGGGTATTGTGAAGTTCCCCATGGTGTGGGGCTGCAGCCAGTGGGGCTGCAAACCTCCTGCTGGATCTGTGGAACACCAGCAGTGGAACCCAAGTGTGCCACACTGAGCAGCACTTGAAATCCCAGCTCACCACTGATGACACCAGGCAGCTCTGTCACGAGAAAGGATTCATTATTTGTTTGGAACAGATTATGCTGCTTTGTTGAAATCCTCTTCAAGGTGGGGGAATGAGGAGAAGGCCACCCTGTTCTTTGAGTGCAGCGTGCTTCAGCAGATGGGACTGTACATATGGATGAAATAATTAAGATTCAATGTGTAAATGCACTACGCATTCTGCCCTCCCTGTAATTAAAAGATTTTACTTTAGGCTACGGAAGCGCAACTCCTACAAAACCCAACCCAAAATAACTACAAAGAACTTTCTATATGTTAAGCTTAAAAAAAAATCTTTAAAGAGGAAAGTAAGGCATGATATGCCATAACTGTTTTTTTCAGCACAGTAATAGCAGAAATGTAAAGGTGTTACTCCAAAACAGGATTTATGAATTAGTTTCACTCATGTTTCTATGTTGATCTGTATGTTTTGGAACACTCTACCTTCAATAAAATCAACCATTTTAAATTTTCTTTTACGAAAAACTATCTTATAAGAGTAGGAATATTCAAGGAGACTGAAGTAATAGAAATTAGAACAGCAGCTGGGCTACATCACATTTTCTGGAGGAAAAGCATAATAGTGATCTTTAGTATTTTCAACTGTGCTAATGACACTGAAGGGTTTGCTGACAAATGTTAAAGAGTGAATTTAACCCATAACCCAAGTGTAGACATTAAAATCATATTCTGAAAACTTTCCTAGAACAACACTCTGCACCCTAATTATTCAGTAGCTTTTCTAGATGGTCTTCAATTTGAATCCCTTTATAATAAAGGGTAAACATGCTTTATCTGCTACTTTGCCTTAATTGAGATTTCCAATCAATTGTATTAGTTTGCCACTAAATGTAGTATTTTCTAAAGATTTGAGATTTATATATTCAATTATGATATTTTTGACCATGTATTCCCCCAAAATCTTTCAAAACCAGGATGAAAACATATTTTTTCGTTATTTATCACATTATTTTGTGATAGCGTTCAATGACCAATACACCTTTTTGAAGGTTCTTGATCCATGACAGAACCTCATGGAAAATTTGATTTTCCTGCAGTCATAAAGCCAAATGAAAATAGACAGAGGACACATTCTTGAAAATCAAGTGCACTTTTGCAGAGATTTTTCAATCCACTATTGGATCATTAAAACCAACTGTGGTTAAGGAGAAAATTATCATTAAATATGCAGTTTTATAAGCTTAGAATATATCCTACTCTATGATAGCACTTAATTATTTTAAATATAAGTCTTTGTTTTGACAGTAACAGGAAAACATCTGTTTCACCTAGCACCAAATCAACAAGTAACATTTAAGAACTGATGCACCACTAGGTCTGATTCTGGTCAGAAGGAGGGATTCTATGTACCTGTTAAATGCAAATGAGGTGTAAATTTCTGAAGTCCAGTCTTATTCTAAAAGTGTTCCTTCTGCTCCTAATCAGTCAGGAATTACAACTCTACTAACAGGAAATTACATCCATCAGTTCAAGTTAATATACATTAAATGAATGATAGAGATTTAATCCAAACAAGGTGTCTGGAGATTCAGTTCCTGTTTCTCCTGGATAACATATATTTGATTTGACTGTGCATTTAAAAGTTGAGCTCTCGTCTGTCACATCCTGACAGCCCTTCACTGATACTCTCTGTTCTGAGATTAATAAAAACTCTGAATAAAAACTCCTTAACCCCAGAGTGAAGAGAGAAAGATGGAAATGGACTCAGCCAGCTGCTACCAGGAAATTCTTGGATACTCTTGGATGCTAAAATGGCAACCAAAGATTCTCACATGAAGCCCTCCAGAAAAGGTAAATTCATGTCTTTGGATGACTTTCAAAATCAGATCAGCAATTTCCAGTTTTATAGTCTGCTGAAAAGGTATTAGCAGCTATATTCTCTGCTGTGGTATATATGATGCACTGTCATATTTCTAAAAATGCACCTTCATATAATCAGAGAGGTTAAACTCTAATCAAAGGAGAATATAGAAAATACATTTAGAAAGATGATGGCTTCAAAATCTGATCTCTCTCTTTCACACCACCAAAAATACAGCAAACTCGTGGCAGTTACATCTTTTCTCCCTCTCTGGTCCAGCAGTTGCATATGTTGAAAGATGGAGAAGGTGACAATTAGGGCCAGAGTATTTTATGGCCCTGTAATCTGTGCAAATCTCTGGGTTGAAGGTGGAGCCAGTTCATACAGAGCCAACTGCCTCACTGGGAAACACTGGAGATATCTTGCCTGCATTACTGTATATTATGGAAATTTGGACACTATTTTAGAATGTGAGAGAACCAGAAAGCCTCATGAAGCAAATGAAAAGGTTTGGCCTCATAGGAAATGAAAATATTCCAACCACTAACATATCTAAACGTCATCCTAAAATATATGGTTCTTTTTTGGGAAGGAAAGACTTTCTTCCCCTGAATATTCTGTTCTATAAGAGGGTTCAGGGCTTTGAGTCAAGTCATATGAGCTCATGAATTCTTTGGGAAAAAGAGCATAATCCTAAACTTTTGGGTTGTGCACTGCCTTGGGTAAATGCCATTCATAGGGGTCCAACATCTCTCTGTGTATTTTTAAAAACCTAGAACATACAGCTTTAGCAGGGACAGCTCTGGTCTCACAAATCTCCATTTGGAATCTTGTCTACCACTATCATTAGTCTGGGCTCTTCTTTTAGAAGACAATCCTTTTCTTCACATATTGTACAAATGCTAATAAAAATTACTTATTAAAATAGATGCTAAAATGTCTGCCTCTAAGAGTTGGTCAAAGTGGTTTAATTAAAGATTTTTTTTCAAGTGAATAATGCTTTTTAGGCTAGACAGAAGAGAACCATTAAGCAATATCAATTTAGCAGGTCCAGGGTTCACTCTCTTGATACACAGAGGAGACCTGAGTTGAAAATCTTTTTCAAGCAATTAAATTTCAGGTACATAGAAACATTTAGAATGTTTTGTTTTCACTTTGTCACAGAATAAAAACATCCAGAAAGCTCAATGCTGCCATAAACCCAAACTGTTTCTGGACTGTCTTCTTCAGTTACTAATCAATGCAGTGCTGTAACCCTCAAGATTTCTTTTGAAGAGGATGCTAAAAACAGCTGAGTCAGCTTTTAATGGCAATATCATTTTATGTGATGCGGTACCATATTTCTATCTGTTTGTTGTGTGCTGACTGCCTTCAAAAAGTGTGGGAGAAGCACATGATTTAGGAATTATTACAACTGTTAAATATAGAAGGAATACTTTTCAAATGGGAGTTGGAGCTAAAATTCCTTTCAAACTCTGGGAGTAAGAGTCAGACTTCTGAGTAAGACAGTAAAACTTCTGGGAATTTTATATATTTTTAAAAAATTCCCAAGGACATTCTACTGACTTAGCTTTTGCTTACCATATGAAGAGAGGGAAGAAGAAATCAACATCAAGAGGATGAAGAAACTTAATTCAACATGGAAATTTTAAATGAGGTGTGGCCCACCTGACAAGACTGCACAGGACAGAACCTGCATCACACCAGGCACCTCCAGCTGGATGCTGCAGTTTGAGTGATGCTTTATGTGTGCAAGGAGGAATAATGAAAACCAAAAACCCCCCAAGAAATTAAGAAAATAGGGGAAGAAATATGTCACATAAATGGTTCCCAGTCTCCCATGAGTTTTCTTCATTAAAAAAGTTGCAAACATTTAACATAATTGAGCATACAGCCCTTTATGCCTTTGTTTGCATACAAAATGTGGTTGCAGGCTTGGTACAGCAGCAACAAGACTCAGAAAAATGAGGCATTAGAACTAATGTAAAGTTACCTGCTTCATGAGAACAGCTTATACAAATAGTTTATATAAAAACATTACAAATATGTGGGAGAGCATGGATGTGAAAATAAAAGATAAATCAGATTTTGAAGGTTAATGTGCCCTTTAAATAAATGGCAGAATTTGGGTGATCCCTCCTGTTCTGGTTTGCACTGGTAGTGATATCTCACAGTTATGATGATAGATAAGTATGCTAAGGGAGCAATCAGCCATGTAAATTTGTCTGACATCAACAAGAATCAAGAAGAGGGAGGCAAAAAAAGCTTCTACTTTCAGTAGAGAATAAATATGGTGTTAGGATAGTGCATTTGTCAATACCCAGGCACAAGAAAAGTAACGTTTAAAAAGTCAAAGCACTAAATGCAGCAGTCCTTCATCACACAGAAATCCTGCTGAGGACAATACGAGTCTTGCTTGATGAAAGGCTGACAAATCTGTCCCAGGGACATGATAAAACAAACAGCGGTTATTTCTGCTTATTTCATTCTGTCACACTTAAACATAAATGGGTGAATTTCAAGCACAGCAGGAGAACAATAGAAAAACCATGGCTTAAGCAAATTGCTAAGCAACGTTTCTGTGCCTACAAGTCTCACTTACAAACTTCTGCTAGACCAACAAATAGAGCAATATTAGAGAAGAACTCTTAAAAGCCGCCAGAATTCAGGTAAGGTCATAAAACTTTAAGTCAGGATGTAAAACAACAAGTTTATTGGCACCACTAATTTGGGGGCTTCTTTAAATAGCTCTCTCCAGCTTGAGTCACTAAGAAAGCTGGAAGTTCTGCTGCTTGTAATATAAATAATACAGTGTTAATGATGCCAGCAATACCATAAGTGTTATTTGTATTAGTAATGCAGGTAACAGGTGAGGTATTGTCTCTCTAATTTACAATGCAACCACTAATTGAGAATCTTCAGTTCAGTGTTAAGATGACGACAGCTGATTCTTTAATTCCAAACTAGAGGTATCAAGATTTATGTCCTGAAATTAATCTGCTTTTAGAAATATCATTATATTAAGTGATTTAGGGCTAGTTGTTTTCCTGATTTGTTTTCTGGGGCTAAATAATGAATCCTTTTATGGTTAAAATAAGCAGTTTTTGTGTTTTATTTTTGTTTTGTTTTTTTAATAAAGACTCCTTAAAGTAATTATTGAGTTAAGTAATTTGCATATGAAATAAATTTCCAGGTCCATGTAGGTAAACATAAATGTACTCATGCAGTGGGGGCAATGCTGGAAGTATTGCTGATATTTTTATACCCAAAAGAGTGACGTGGCATATCACATCAGAGATGCTCTTTATTCTATTCAGATCTAGTGACAGTGACAAATCCCAATAATTGCAGTGGTATGCTTTGATGTAATTACATGTAGATATCAAAATAATTCCAAAAAAAAGCCAAAGTTTCTCTACCAGAAAGCACATTTAATATTATGCAAATCCTACCACTACTGTCTGTCTTTACAGCACATGCCTTGTTCAAAAGCAGGGAAAGCAGGGCCAAGTCAGGATGCATGTGCTCCAAATATGTTCCTCTAGCTAGAAAATAAAAGCTTCTTATGACTAGATTACATAATGCTTCATCATAAATCCTCATAAACACTTCAGTCACCTTTTCTTCAAATGGCTTTATGCCACTTGCTTGACAATTATTGCTTCTGGTCTTTTGTACAACGTGAACAAACCACGAGGTCAGAACTGTCTCCTGAGCAGCTCCAAGAATTATTTCCTACATGCCAAAGGTGGCTGTCTGAGCGAGCTTGAAATTTATAAGGAACACTTAGGGATACAAATCTCCCCGTATTTCCGTCCCAGAACCTCTTCACTTTGCTGCTAGCTGGGTTCCAAAGACAAGTGAGGAGAATTCAGGCTGGATGTGACCTCAGCAGGTCCTGGAGTGTTTGTTCCTGCAGAGAGCAGGGTCAGCTGTGAGGAGCCCAAGCCTTGTCTTGCCTTCACAGTTACCATCTACAGACAAAACACTTGGAAACCTCTTGGGTGAACTTGCTTCCTTTTCTATCATCAGCACCACACATTTTGCAAACATCTGCAAACATACATCTTTCAGTTTGAACTTTGAATAAATAGGGTGAGTATGGATGCAACAAAAAGAATTTAATGTTAGTTTCTTCTGGTTTCTAATGTTATACATTTGTTCACCTGGGATAACAGACTGTATGAGTTTGTTATTCTGCAGCAGAAATGCAAACAGACAGTGAAGTACAGACAAGGTTCCAACTATTCACTTGCTAGTTACATTATAAACAAATCCTGATATTTTCCAAAAGGCTGTGGATACTGTAAACATATTGAAAAAAAACCATAATTACTGAAAAATAATTATAAATATTATTATAAACCTATAAGTGCTATTTTGAGAAACACTGCTTCCTTTTAGATTAATGGTGCATTTGTATAATATCTGGAAGTCATGAATCATATACAATAATAGGAAAGGATTATTTGACTTCTCTGGTATGTATTTCTGTAAAGTCAGCAAGAAATGATTCAGATGTTACATGATGAATGATTGCTCTATCTACAGTCCCATGTCCTTTCACAGTCCTAAAACACTTCTAAGACAGTTTTTTATTGCTGGTAGGTGTTGGAGCTGTATTTTCCAGGTGGAATCATCTTTCATTTGATAACACTTTTTCTTTTTCAACCCAGTTTGAATGGAGGTGAGAAGCATGCTTTCGGTACAGCACTGTGGTCAGAAAGACAACCATACTTATTATGTTTAAAATTCTCTGTAAAACTCTCATGTAGCTTTATATACCTGTCCTGGTATAGTCAGCCTAGGACAACACCTCAGTATAGTTTAAACAGCCTGGGAGGATTAGCTAAGTCTGACCTCCAAAGATCACTTAACTGTTTGCAATAAGCAAAATTATATTTTAGCCTCTCCAGGAAAGACCAGCACCATACGCAGTAACTCTTGTTTAAGATACCAAACATGGAACACATTTCATGCTTGGCTTCCCTATAACAGACTGGTAACTTAAATCTGAAATTGTTCAAGTTTAACTACTTGAAATAAACTAAAACGAGATTTTTTTTAACATTACCAATTGTGATACTTTTTCAAAGCGATCCAGTCAAACTTGACATACTTTAAAAGATGATTCTGTGTTGAAAGTTACTGGCTGATACCTACTGTGAAGCACTGTTTTAATTTGACAGCATGAGATGCTGAAAAATGGTGGCTTTCACTTAGGAAAAAATTGAAAGTTAAGAGCTCTCATCCTCTTTCTACATTGGCTGCAAATGATTATCACATTATTTTTACTCAAAGTGAAAAAAAAATAACATTGCGAATTCCAAATCACAAGGATGTTGCGTGACATTTTTGTAATAAAAACAGCTTCTCATTTCAGTATGGGATTGTTTCTGCTGGCTAAGCAGTTGGTCTTGGAGAGCAGGCACAGCTCTTACCTTTTAATTCACCACCATTCATACCTAAAAGATGATGCATGACACCCATAGCACCGACAGGATTTGAACTATGGGAAACTTTAGCCAGTTATGTTGACATTAATCAGCTAAATCTGGCTTTGAACATTCCTTAAAGGAGCTCAGTAGGAGTGGAATGAGGGCTGGAATGGGTCTGACCTAAACTGAGGCTACTGCCTGTGGAGGGCATTTGTCACTGCCACTGTCACTGTCCTGTGATGGCTCTTCCTGTGGTTTGTGTTGGAGCAGTTGTTTTCTGTTGCATTTTGGGTTTTCTAAAGTTCTGTATAATTTTTATTGAATTTCTGTAAAAGTTCATCCATACCCACACCCCTTACCTTAATCCTTGTTGTTATCCACATAACAGGCCTCTCCCTCCCCATTGTACCCCCTCAATAGCCCTGTCCCTGTCTATTTTATCTCCTATTGTACCTTATCTATAGACACTCCTCAGTACTTGATGGCCCTGGCAGAGCCAGGTGGTTCAGCCAGAGTTTCAGGTATCTCCACACCCCTTTTGTCCCAAAATGGGAATGTCAATGCCCCCTGTACCTAAATCACTCCCCCTCATTTCCATCAGTAATGCCCCTGTATTTAAGGGCAAGTAAGAGCCCAAATCAGAAC
The DNA here is from genome assembly GCF_965231275.1 of Zosterops lateralis. Lineage (NCBI taxonomy): Eukaryota > Metazoa > Chordata > Aves > Passeriformes > Zosteropidae > Zosterops > Zosterops lateralis. The sequence goes on from NC_139768.1 coordinate 3,119,563, forward strand.
TCACACTCACTCTCACACTCACAAGTAAACACCTTCTTTACCACCCAGTGTTGAGCTGCCCTTTTTTCCAAGCAAAGTCACGTCTCTGTCTGAAATCTGGACCCAAAGATAAAACTCGTTTATAAATGAGTATCTGAAGAGCAGAGCTAGCTGAGAAACCAGCTTGGAAAAATCATATTTTTCCTCTCTGGAAAAACATGCCCCATGCACAAAGAACCTCATACCTTTATAAAACACCAAATAGGGCTTCTCATTGCAACTCCTGTGCAAAGCAGCTCTGAATTTTATTTACATGCATTATTGCCTGCAGGTGCCACAGGACACAGAGACATTACATTAATATGACACAGAGATATAGGAAACTCCATATTCTGTTCATAACCTAACTTAAAAAGAGTTAAGGTGAGATGATGAAGAATAATCAGAATCAGTTGCCACTTTTTTAATACATGGGTGACATGGTTACCTCTAAAGAATGGTGTGATAATCACCAGATTATGTAAGAGTAGAGATTTGAATTTATGGGGAGATTTGAATATTAGCTTAAGGAAAGAAAAACTCAAATGAACAAACAAATTTCCAGACTTTATGCAAATTAAGCTAATTTCATACATTTTAATAAATACTCTGTGAAGTGTTCCATATACCAGTCATCTGGTCTTTGGGACTAATGCACAGAGAATTAAAACAAGCAAGTGAAAAACAGCACATGGCTAAAGGATAACAGTAAAGTAGAAAAAAAAACCACCAAAAAAACAACAGTATTACAATTGGAAAACTAGTTATCTCTTCACTGCACAGAAAAACTGCTATTTGTCCACTGAGTGTATTTTACCTCATAATTCCTAAGACAGAAGAGAATCATAGAACTTAACTGCATTTTTTTCACAATCATGTTTCTAATTTGGCATACAAGCAGCTGAAATGTATCTAAAAATTATTCAATCTGTTTTAACTGCAGGGAAAATCATTCCATCATGCTAAGAACTAACAAGCTGCAAAGGGAAAAGATGCACAGTAACGACAGAAAAGTGACCATATTAGTCTTTCTAATAATGCTTTGTGCTGAGTGTTCATTTGATTGGACTTCAGCCAAATTGGAAGGCATACTTATATATAAATTTTATGGTTCCCAGAACATCTTCAGAGAACTTCATATTGATTTAAAGTAGAATAATTTTCATTTTAACACACTGAATTTAAAAATTCTGAAAATGCTTTTGGTTTCAGAACTGTGTTCCTATCTTGTCTTTAATTTACCTTCCAGATACAAAACACAACTGAAGCTTGAATGAATTGGGCACCAATTCCCTAGTTAGGAATGTTCAAAACTGACAATTTTGGTTATACTTGCTGTTGGACAACAGGGATGTATTCCCACCTTGTTAGACCTAAGATTGTCCATTATTATCACAAAATCATTTAAGTTGGAAAAGACTTCCAAGATCATCAAGTCAAAATCTTCCAAGTGCACCACTAAACCATGCCCATAAATGACGTACCTACAAGTATTTTAAACACCTCCATATGCCAAAATGACATCTGAACATAAATAACTTGACTCTGGTGAAATAATACCATCATGTTGACTTGCAGGCTGTAAATTGCATTATTGAGAACAGGAGAATATTTCTCACTGTGGGCCCACTGAGGAGAGGTCAGCACAGCAGACAGAGATGGAACCACTGCTTAGCCATTAGGGAGACTAATGGGGTAGATATAATCTGATAAATGTACAAACAGATCACATTAATGGCTGCATTTATGTATGCATAAACTAGAGTGCGTGATTCAGGCTGAAGAAAACATGCTTAGAAATTAAAAATGCATTTTGTTGAGAAGAGTCTGAAGGCATATGAGAGAGAATATGATGGTAGAAAAAGGAAAATTACTGAGAGATAAAATACCTACTGATGACTGTACTTTTAACCATATTCAGCTCAATTTATTTAAGGTTGCTGGATCCTTAGATTCATGGTGTGAGAGCCAGAATGACCTGGTTTTATGTTATGAATATTTGGATCAGTAAAATTTTCATTATGCTGGTTTGTTTGATTCTTAACAATCTTATCTGGCACAGCCAAGAGATGAATTTGGAGGGAATGACCACTCCAGGCTCTCTCACATCAGTTCTGTTCTGTGCATGCTGCTGGAGCTACCTTGTTTTGCTTGGGTTTACTCTCACCTCTGACAACACAGTCAGGGACATTGAGGCTTTGTGCTTTCTAAGGTGTGAAAATTGCTCCCAAACTTTTTGGGGCATGTGTTATTTTCTGCAGAAAAACATAAAAGGAGGAAAACAACAAACATTTGTTTATTCAATGTAAAGCTCTGCCCTTATCTGCAGAATTAGGCTCCCATATGTTTTCCTTTCTGGAGTAATTTTTTTTTTTTTTTTTTTTTTATGGCAATAATACCAGAAACAAAATAAGAGTTAAAGTTAAAAATGTTGTCACTATCCAAAGGAATATGAAATTTCATAAATATTATGGCTTGTGCTATAGCACTTCAAAAATACTTTAAACAGATGGGCTAGTGAGACTGCCATTCATGTTTTAGCAGTCAAGAGGCATGTTTAAACTGCTGGTTGAAACACAATATAAAGCACATTCCACACGTGGTGTCAGGGGAAAAAAAAAAAAAAAAAAAAAAAAAAAAAAAAAAAAAAAAAAAAAAAAAAGGCTTGTTTGCTAAGAAAACAGAAATTAAAAAGAAAAAAAAAAAAAAAAGCCTAACTGGATGACATAATATTTTATATAACTGTAATTTCTTGACAAGAGAGCAGTGGTCCAAGAAAAAAAAAATGCTGCAATACTCTAGAAGTAAAAGAAGCAAAATAGAAAAGAATCCTGTTTCTCTGAATAAAGTATCACAGTATTTTTCAAGCAACTATCTGGATGAAAAGCTGAAAGCATTGTATACTCCTCTACACCTGAAAAGCACAATAACACCCCTAGAAACCAACCAGGGGAAAAAATGTTTTCTTCAAGTGACAGCAGCCTAATGGAGATAAAGAATGAGGATAAGAATTTTAATCCATATTTTAATGAAGATAAAGGTGATAGATAAGGGAAGAGGAGAAGGAGGAACGTGGTCTGTATCTTTCCCTATGATTTGAGATAGTCTCTTACTGGAAGGACATTAGTTAACATGAAGGGTCACACTCCAGAATTTCACTATATAACAAATTCCCCAAAGTAATCTGCTCTCTATCATCATCTTCTTTTAAGCACTAAAAATTAATAATTAAAAATATCCTATAGGTCACTTTGATTTTCTAGTGAAGATTTCTGTTCATTTATAAGCTCCACAACGATGAAACACAAAGGTAACCAAACATGAGCAAAAACATTAACTGTAGCCTTGTATCACGATACAGAATTCAGTTTTACTTAAAACTCCCAAATCTGAAGAAATCCTTTTTTATAGGGCACAGAAGTATCCTAGCACAGGTTATGGAAGGGGAGGACGAGGCAGAGCTGCCTCTGAGAAGGAAAAATTATTGTTGGGAACTACTTTCTGCATTTAGAAAAAACAAATATAATGTCTTCCAGTTCTTCCATTCCCAGTAGGTGAAAGAGAGAAAGCCAAGCTCGTGTGTTGTTCCTGTAAGAGATAAGAGCGGTGGAGTTGTGGCCTTACACTCCACCCATCTCCACAAGGGTGGAAACTGAGCTTAGATAATGCCTCCCACAGGACCTGGCAATCATTCCTATTGGGTCCATTATCTGAGCAGGAAAACACATCTCAATAATAAACAATAGCCTAAAGCCAGATTCTAATCTTACAGGTTGGCATCCACAAGTGTCAACAGATGATTCTAGGGCACAAATATGTTCATTGGCCATGCAACTCACTTTTTTGTTGAGTCAAAACAAGTTGAAGTGAATACATCTCTCCCAGCTGCATCTGGAAATACTGTTCAGAGCTTGGACCACTTGCATCCCTTTGCCTTCTTTCCAAATCTGATCCTTATTCTGTAGGAGAGTGGTAAAAGAAATGAAAATCACTTATTAGAAAGTGATCTCTTCTCAACTTGGTTAATTAATTTAAGACAGTCAAGGCCAATTATTCTAGAAACAAAACTAATGCATGGAAAATACAAGTGACTTGTCGGTGTGTTAGGCATGAGGAGCTACTCAGTGTTACTCACCATCCCTTATTTAAGTTAATTCTCTCATTTGTAGGATATTGTTGACTTTGTAGGTCTATTGCTTGCTTTTACATGCTTTGAGTAAATTAATTTTTGGATTTTTTTGCATGCATTTTTAAGCAACAGATATGTAAGGGAACTTTACTTGAACTCCAATGAAGAAATGAGGTATTGGATATCCTGTCATTTATTCTCAGACCTGCTGCTCATACTGAGCTGTGCTGCCCATATGAACAGGATCAAATGAGGGTATGAGAGAAAAAAAAAAAGCTGTGAAAATAGCTGTGAAATAGATGGATCAGAAGTAGGTCTAGGCTTATTTTTCATTTTTAACCACACTTCTTTTGTCACAGATTCAGACACAGGGAATTCTTCCCCTTCTCCCCCAAGCCCACTAAGCCAGGATCTCTACAGGAATCATTAAAGTGCAGCTGTTATTTTTCCCACTAATGGCTATGCTGGACTAGATCAGAAGGAGAAAAACTCCCTAAAACACCGCTTCAGGAGGAAATTTAAAAATAGAAATTCTAACTCCCGACTGTTATGACTGACAGGGAGCAGAGATGGACGATGCAGGCAGAGGGGATAGCAGCAGCCATAATTCTTAACTCTGCTGCCATTAATGTTTATGTTGTGTATGAGGTGGTTTACCAACATGCTGATGGACTGGCGTAATGTGCAAGCACAGGATTTATTCCCTCGTGCAGCAGCTATGGGAGAACACAACCACAAATGGAAGTTTCAGTGGAGACAGTTTCAAAATAGAGAGATTTATCTTGACAAGTAAAGGACTGCGATAAAAGATGTATTATTTGGTGGAATAATTGGTGAATGCATTATCCTGCCAACATTGAACTGTGATAATCAACTTAAATAATCAAAGCTGCCCTAAAGTTTTTATTGTTTTTACATTAATTTGAGAATTATTTATAATTTTACTCAACGTAAATGAAACTATTAGGTTAAATCTCAGTTATGTGAAAGAAGAAACATAACACACTTGAACACTCTGCAGGCCATGCATTCTCATACAGGCTGCACTTCAAACCAGCAGGTGACACCAGAATATTTGGGCTTGCCACCTATTCTGTACAGGCTATCCACTAATGACTTTGCTAATTAAGGACTGCCTGTAGCAATCTTTGGTCCTTCTGTCACCTGAAGTCACTCTGGAAGGTGGCTTGCTGTGACTGGCTCACTCACCCCCTCACAGACGTGTTATTAACATCTCTTTGTGACCTATCCAGCTCTGTATGCTTCATTAGTCTGTTTGCTGCACTCAGGCATAACTGCTGATTTTTGGATTAGCTGCTTTTGTCTGTTAATCTGCCCTTGACTCATAGACTGAAATGTTTCAGCGGTGAAATTCTGAAGCATTTCAACAGTTGTTTCTGAAGCACTTAGTGAATGCCTTTAGAAAAACCTGCATGCTTTGCAGAGACCTGGGGGTATTTGTAGACTCTCTGTATGTGCACCAAATAGAACATAATGTGTACAAATGCAATGCTTAGATAGAGGCAAATTCAGCCTAAAGTGGTGTTCTCAGGTAATTATGCAGATCTCAAATTGAAAGCAATAGCATGAGATCTTTTGACTCTTTACAGAACGGAGAAAAGCTCTGGCTGCAGATATGAGAATTCCCTGCATGAAAAAAACCCCACACCAAGTCAGTGATATGTTGGTACAAACTCTTACACTGTTTTCAGCAGCAAATTCTGGCTTGTAGGGGGTTGTGCCTTGCTCATCCTTTGACTAGTGGGGCCATACAAAAGCCTCAAAGAAATGAGGAAAATAAGGTATAGCTATAACTTTATTACTGAAAGATGAGGAAATCAGCATGTTAGAGTGGTGAAGACAAGAGATTGCTACCTACACTGTGATTTTGATGCCAGTCAAGCTGATGGCATCTGCATCATTGCTGAGAAAAGAGAGAACAAGAATTCATGTAAGCTTTGAGGCTCTCTGGGGGCAGCTACATCCAGCTGTATATTTAATAATGTGTGTTCAGCACAGCTACTGGGACAGCAGTGTGTGGCTCACCAAATGCAGGCACACGATGTGGCATGTCCTCAATGACAGACCAGGCAAAGAAAAGCATCAAGGGTTTGACTGGATACCATCCACAGTTTGATTAATTCTGTGTTTTGTGTCAGAATGTCCAATGGGAGAGAAAAATATGCATTTAAATGTATTGCTGATGGTTTAATTGCTGAAACTTGCTACTCCATCCCTGCTCAGTTATAATAATGATCAGGGCATGGAGCATTACTTGAAGAATTAATGGCCACCTGAGGTTAACAGCCCACAGCTAAACCTTGAGCCTTCAGCTTTCTCAGATAGTCATTAATCCCCAGGAATTGTCCTGTGGCTCCATCATTACTTCTAATTTAAAAAGTGTATTTTCTGCTTTTAATTTTCTTTTCACAAAATGAAAGTACTCAATTAGATTTTGTCATTAAATCACATCTGCATTGATTACCTAGGAAAAAATAACAAGAGCAAAATTCAATTTGCCTATTTAATCATCGCATCCTGATTAAATATTTGTTATGAACACTTCATTGCAATTAAGGTCACATAAAAAATGCATATTAGGCAAAGAATGGTATACAATTCAAAGATGTAACATGTCCAAATTCACTGCTTCTATTTACTTCCTTTATTCCTTGCTGAACAATGCATTACATTTGTGAGAAACTTTGCAAATTCTTTTCAGCATCAGAGGGACTATTAATACATAACAGTAGCTAGGGAACTACACAAATGTTTCAGTGATCTGATAGTGAAATCAATTTAAATCACGGTGTTGAAGATATTCCTAAAAGAACCGCATTACCACATAATTACTTTCCTTTTTATAGGTTAAAAAAAGAATGAAAGAAAATGCCTAGGTGAGATTTCAGACTGATCCAGCAGACAGAGAGGAGTCAGGGATGCACTACAACACTGGGACACCCAGGTGGACAACCTGATTTTCTGTGAGAGTTTCATTTCTCCCTCCACTATACCCCAAATACCCCATTGTCCCCTTCACTCCCAGTGACAATATTCCCAATTTCCTCCAAGTCCCATCTCCCCTGCTGGATTAAGTGAATCCAAAGTGAATCTTGATAAGATTCCTCCCCTCTATATAGGAAATGATCTCTAATGGTTTGGTTTTTTTGTACACAAATGGTCACAGAAAATAATATATAAATATATTTGAGCACACTAATTGAAAATATCAATAAATGTGTAAAGAATTTTTTTTTCCTCCCTGTCTCATTTCAGCTTCTCTAATATGAAAGCAGATGGAGCAGCACAAAACCAACATCTGATCCTAAAATATACCTCAAATTTTTCAGGTTTTCTGAATGTTTCATTGCTCCTTCCAAGTCTTTTTTCCAAAATCTCGCTGCTTGCTTTTAGAGCGTCTATATTCAGACTGTAGAAATCATACCAAAGGACTCATCTTTTTAGCACCTTTTATTTAATCCCAACAATAATATGAATTATTCCAGTAAGAAGGCTGACATATTTGGTCACTTCCATGATTGTGCTATTAAATTAAGTATCTCAGAATAATTTTAGCAGGAACATTCTTGATGAAATAAATTGACCACAAAAGGTATTTTAGCCATGAGACACAGGATGGTGTTAGTGAAGTAGCAGGGAGGTTATCTGGAGAGATAACCAGCTTGCAGCTGCCAGATGGTGTTGAACAGAACAAACTGCTATGCAGAGCTGCTGAATTTATACCAGGTAAGTGCCCCATTACACACAGTGACTTTGTGTATTCAGGTGGTGTGGGGGATTGTAGGGGATGCATATTTAAATCAATTAAATAAATAAAATAAAATAAAATAATAAAAAAAAAAAAGAATCAGTTGTCTTTCAGACACTAAACTATAAATTATACATGTAGAAACATCTTCTTATCCAAAAAATCCCCATCCAAAAAAAGCAAAAATACCCTACTGAAAAAAATCTAACAAAAATACCTTTATATAGCCCAACATAATAAAGGGCTATTGTATTGCCTCCATGTATTTAATAATAATAATAAAAGACATCAACATTTGCAGTTCTTAAATAAAAATAACATTTTGTAGACTGAATTATGGATTCCAGTTTCATTTTATAGCACTGCAAATCTGTTAAGGATACAATTCAATAGACATCACATTAAAAAAAACCCCACTAATCAAGACTTTGGGCTTGCTCATTTTTAAAAAAAAAAAGAAAAAGAAAGGGAATGGCTACCATAATTAAAATTACGGGATTCATTTTTAGATGCAGTAGGTGGAGTGAAGTGAACCAAGGCAAAACAAAAAATCCAAACCTCCAAATCTTACTCTTCAAGAGAGAACGGGGGAAAACTTTCATGGGCACATATGGTCTCTTCTGAAAGAGCACTTCCCACACGAACTTCCCACTAGTACTTTATGAAACATTGGTTCAAAACTGATTCAAAAGAAGGATGACCCAGTGAGTCACCGGTATCAATTTAAGGAAACCTAAGAAATACTTTCAAGACCTTTTGCCCTACTGTTTGATCTCTTCCCATTTATAAGACCACAGCCCAAGATTGCATATATTTATTCAAATGCATGAGTAGATTTTTTTAAAATATTCTGTATGGAAAGAACTCTATCCACATTTATTATGGAAGCAACTGAGAACTCTTTATTCTCCAGTCTTTGCAAGTAAAATCTTAGTGATTTCTAGGCTTATCACTGCCACCTTCTGAAACACTGCAGTGCTTTGGTTTCATTGTAATTACCAAAGCCTATTTACACATTACTAACACAGCAAGTGTTTATTTTAAATAGAGTTCCTCCTTGTTAAATCCAAGTTTACCAGCCTGTGCATGTTCTTAGCTTTTTTTCCACAGAGCAGGGTTAGAGGGAAGGTCTTGCAATTTAGCATGATCAGCCATTTGTGAAGGGTACATATTTCTTAAACTTCACCATTAATCATTATTCTGTAAATAGATGAGGCCCCGTGCATGTTTTAAAATGAAATTTACACATTAAACCACTCAAGATGATCTTTAATCTCTTTAATAAATTAATTCAGTGCTAATGAAGGGTGAAAGACTGACTGAATCAGTCATTAATTCAACCTTTCCCTCCTGAGAAGATCAGTGAGCCACCACTTCTCACCAGGGTATGTCAGGGGAACAAGTTATTTTATAACAACCCAGTGAAATGTATAAAACATGGCAGCATTTAGAAAATGCATTAGCAAGAAATTTACTTCAGGTTATTAGAATAACTAATTAATTAGCCTTCCTAATGCCATATGGACATCATCCACAAACGTTTCAGAAATTCAAATTGGAAACTATTTTAATAATTATAATTTTTAAAATGACTATTAAGTAAATTATGCTTTTCAAGAGGAAATTCAAGAGGTCCAAGCAGGCTTAACCTATGTAAATAAAGCAAAATGTATACCAGTTTCTTGTAGAAGGTTTGTGAGAAATGAAGGAAAAAAAAAACAAATATAAACTTCAGGGTGACATGACAATAAATATAATACCAGCCTGACCAAAAAGAAAGAAAAGAAGCAGCAGTAGGACAGTAAGCCCAGCTGGAGAAACCTTCACTTACATAATAAATTCAGAATCAATTCCAATCCATCCTTGCCATTTTTTGAGTTTTTTTAAACTCTTATCTTATAGACTTTGATTTCTACCAGCAACCTGTAAAAAGCTATTCTAGAGAATACCCAGAGCTCTTCAAACCTTTTCTGTATTTTCTAGGACAGACTGGATTACTGAATGCTTGGGTGTTGCAAGGCACTGAAGACTATTTTTTGTCTTCTGTGACAGTTTTCCAGAGCACACTGGGAGGCAGCTTTAGTGCACACTTTACCAGGAACTGAGTTCCCAGTATCACAGTACTGGGAGCAAAAGTATTTCTACAGATAATGCAGCATATGCAAACTAAAAGAAGGTAAAAAGTCCTTAAAACTCAATATCATCTCAGAGTAAAGCAAAAGCAATGTGAACCTAAAGCAAGGAATCAAGTGATAATTGTAATCTTCCAGCTGAACAGCAATTCTGTGGCAATGGCCTACACATCTGCTTAAATTCTATTTTGCCACAGGAAAGCATCTAAAATACATTCTTTTCAAAGAGGCTCTATACTTTTACTTTTCAATATTGAAAGATATACTTGGTTTAATTTGATTTCTGATTATATTTTTTTCCCCTCAACTACCCTTTTGCCTTCAGGTGAGAAATACAAAGGCAAACATCTATTACAAAAGCTGCACAGGAAACAACAGCACAGGCTGTGCACCAGCAAGCACTAAATGATTCTCTATAACCACTGGAAATACAGTTCAGTCCTGTTCTTTTCATAAAACATCTTGCTATTATCTAATAGCAATGTTACATCAAATCAGGGACAGAAAGGCCCAGGTATCAACAGAGACGTACAGAAATGAATTTCAGTTGTTAAAATAAGCCCTGAAAAACTCATTTTCCTAATATTGGCCCCAAAAGAATGGCACCCCAGCTCATTTTTATGATTGAGCCAAAAGTTCATTGGACGTTTTTATCAGAAATCGAAATCTTTATGTAGAGCAGTCATGCAGCCAGTTGCAGTTTCTTTAAATGGAGATACATCTGCACTCTACAAATAAGATCAAACAGCCCCCTGGAAGTGCAAATATGAGATATTACAGCCATTTAGTCAGAATGACTTCCTCAATCCACAGCAGAGCCAGGAAAGGAACATAAAGGAATCAATAACGAAAAAAGTCAGACTCTGTAAGAAGGTCTAGGTTAAGATTATCTTAACGGCAAATTTGTAGTTCTTCTTATTAAGAACTGAAATTTAATGCAAATTTTAGTGTGTTTGCTTTAGAAAATTAGAAATTAGCACCTGAAGAAAACAATTTTGAAATCTCAATCTTCTAATGTATAAGAATTCTTCTTATCAGCTTTGAAAGCTCAGTCTTCTAATGTATACAGCAAAAACCAAATACATGTTGATTTTAAGTTATCTGTTAATTAAACAGCTATTAAACTGTTAATAAATTTATGATTACTTGTGTACATCATTTATGCCATACATGCATTATTTCAGAATCACATAAAATCTGCTAATGGTGTAATAGAAGATAAAATAGTTCACTGTAAGTTACTGCCAAAAAAGCTCATTATTTAAATCCTTAGATGGGTCCTGGATCACTATTCCTTCCTTAGTGGCTTCATGAATATTGGGGTGAAGGGGTGTTTGTCTTTTTATAAGAGGAGAAAATTAACCCTATTAATCTCAATACTTTAAGATCAGCAATTGTTTGAGTGCTTCACTCCCAGGACTTAAGTGAAGAAAAAGCAGTCTCAGTTTCCTTCCTGCTGGAGTGCACATAAACAACATTTATCACAATAAGCACTATCTTGCCCACATACTCTGCTGGCTATCTCAGCTCATCTCCTTCAGACTCTCAGTGAAAAATCCTTTCATACTCTGATTTCATTGAAATAAGATTTATTTCCCTCTCAGTTTCCCTCACTCATTTTTTTTCTAACATATTTACATGTCTTGCTTGCTTTTTCTCTGGTGTGTTTTGGGATATTTTTGAGTGAGACTCAGTTGCACCAGTCCAGCATGTTGAGGGAGGAAAATGGAAATGAAATGTATGCAAGAAAGCACAGATGAATAAAACAGTGAGAGTTACTGGTGATACCTGATTCTGCCTTGAGTGAAAAATTCCAGTTCCATACAAAATTTGATTGCTGATGAGAGACCTGAGTTGGCATTATGTGAGGGGCTGATGGGGCCCTGGTGACTTTGCACAGCTTTAGGGGAAGTTAATGGAAATTGCTGGGTATTCAGCACTATAGGAGGAAAAGCAACAATTTGCAGGGCTGCCTAAATATAGATTTAAGAATCTGACATCCTGAAACCAAGATAGAGGCCAACTTTGGTCACTTTTTAATAGTGTGTCTTTCCACGGTGTTCAGTACTACATATACTAAAAAAAAAAAAAAAAAATTAAAAAAAATATCTGTTTTCCTTCTTTCATTTCCCTCTTTTACAACATGTTTTTTTCATAAGAGCTGCAAGCAGGATTATTAATATTCAAAACTGGTTCACTGAGCACTGTGTGAGAGTTTCCTCCAACAGCATTGTAACTCGTTATTCAGTAACCTCAGCTCTCATGATAACTGAGATGTCTGTGGTCACAGATGAGTTGTCTGCAGTTCTCTCTGCCCACATAACTTTCAAACTACATGCAAATGCAAAGGAAATGTGGTGAGTTTTCAGTGCAATTCAGCAAAGTCAATATACAGCCACAAGTCTCACTCCTCCCAGCCTTACCCTAAGGTGATTTGACTTACCACCACAGCCAGGATTGATTTTTTTGGAAAAACAATTCACAGCAACCAGCAATGCTGTTGCTCCAACTGGTATCAAATTTCTATATTAATTTTTTTAATTTTGCATTGGAAATAAGTTTATCCAAAAGTAAACCAGGACTCGGCATTTTTTAATTTTTTTTTTTTTACTACTGGCAAGAAAGTGTAGTGCAATGAGACATCCATCTCTTCTGTTTTGTCTTCTAGGCAATGTGAATTTACAGTAGGTTGCAGAATCCCTCTCTGAAACACTTGTGTGGTGCTGTGCATCACACCCACCACAGGGCACATCACAGGAGAGGGGGTGTGCAGGAAGGGATTCTCTTGCTCCACTCAGGCTCAGCCTGCTGGGGGTTTGCACAGTTCCTAAGGTATGTTTTCTAATAGTTCCTTTAATGTTTTGAGGAATAAACACAACACACATTATCAGGAAATCATAAGTGTAATCCAAAACATTTTTAAAAAGCTTAAAGAATATAGTCATGATGTAAAGTTGAATGTCCCATTCAGTTATAGACATGCAGAAGTAACACTGTGGTCATTAAGGAGCTCCTGAGAGCAGCCACCTAAATAATGTTTTTGTTGCAAATTGCCAAAGGGAGATAAGACACAGGTATTTCCCTATTGAATAAAAAAATTCTGCTCCACAAACAAATTCTCTTAGCAAAGCCATGTCCTAATCATCCACACCAGCAACTCAATAGGAGGAGGAATTCAATTCCCCATGCTGCTTCAAAAAAAGCTGCTCATTGTAGTTGAAATGCTCCTGACAGGTAAGATGGGGTTACAGCTCATTTTCCTGCTAGTGATCCTTTGTTTGGGCACAACATGATCCAGCCCTGTGCACAAACATTCTGCAGCTGGGTCTGTTTATTCCTGAGGATTGGTGGATACAGAATTCTGAATGGAGTGTTAGCAATTTCAAGGGGAAATAAATGACAAAAATACTTAGACAGTCTTCCAAAATACTGAGGTTTACAGGCTCAGAAATAGGACTCTATCTACTACCTACTTGAAGATAACAGCCATACTCAAGGTATGGAATTGTGTCTTTATTCCAGTGCATTGAGCATCAGCTCCACAGAGTGCCCTGTACCTCACACGAGAAGGAATATTGTCCTGCTTTCCAACAACAGGAATTGCTGCTGCCATTATTGTGACTGCAATCCTGTCTACAATACATGAAAACTGAAAAAGGATGTAAAGAATGGAAATAACCTGGCCACGCCATTTCATTGTTCCACTCCTGCTTTTGGTACAATTCAGAGTGCAAATACTTTCTTATAAAAACCTTATTGAAATGACTCTGCAGGTCAGCTGAAAAGTGTGCCCAGCCTCTGAGAGAGCTGAGAACAGTAACTCTATAAAGCATGCAAAATGTGATCACACCATGAATATTCTAACAACAGTGAGACCTCTTTTATTCCATATAGGAAATCTAAGAGATATTGGGAATTTCTAAGACTTTATCACTATTAACACCTGAGCTGTCTGTGAAAAACTAAGGCTCTAATATCTAATTTCAATTATCCTCTCAGAACCTATCCTTTTATATGCAAATTTCACGTTAATTTTTCCCCATGTGCATTGTATAAAGTGAATAATTGCAGAATTGGGAGATTTTCTGTTGACTTTTGTGGTGTCAGCCATCCACAACTTTTATTTTGGTCTGTTTATAGGGTCCCAAGACAAAAAATGTGGTGGTTTTTGTCTAATACAGATGGCTGAAAAGGCTTTAGGAGCCACAGTCCATATACAACAACAGATCATGATCCACCTCAATCTCACCCATTTCTAGACTACTCTGAACATAAATCTTTCACTTCTAAAAGGGGCAAGGTGCAGAAGAAATACATCAAAGAAAAGATAAATGTAAGTTTTCAAATGTAATTAGGAATCTAAACATACAGATTCATAAAAACATGTTTTCCATGGCAATTGAGGGCAATTTTGAAAATTCTGTCAAGAGATCTTTAAGCCTTTTAAAACCTGATCCTATCTGAGCATACAGTGAAAATATAACATTAACTTTCTTCCAATCTTAGCATTGTATTCTGAATAATACTTCTTCCTGAGTGTATGACTAGCAGAAGCCTTTAAGGACAACAGATTGTAGTTCTATACATCATTTTACATATTGAGATGAGAAGTAAAAAATACGGACAAATTAGGCTGGAAAATCCAGAACGTCGTGCACAAAACTGTTCATCAGAACTCAGCATCTGTCATCGTGAAAAATCATATATGATTAATTTATTTTTATGAATCTATATCAGCTTGCAAAACTGCACAGATTTCCTGCTTCAGCATATTAAGGCCTCAGGGAGGTAAAGCAGGGTAGTCATCCTTCACAATCAAAGTGTGTTTAACAAGATTGTTAAGGGAGTTCTCTTAACATCCCCTCAGTAGCTGCACGGGCAACTGATCAGCAAGTGAGCCATGGTCGTGTTTTTACAGTGCCTGCCCCAGCCATCGCCATCCTGCCCAACATCTGCACTTAACACTTGACATCCTTCCCCTTGCTCTGCCACGGGAACAGATAACACAATATCAGCCTTAGAAATCTCTGTCTTATCTGGTTTCACTGAGGTGAAACTGAGACCAAACCTGGTATGTTTTGCCATATAGAAGCAGCAAAAAAAAAATTGGGAGAAAAATAAAATAAAACAAAACAAAATAAAATAAAATAAAACAAAACAAAACAAAATAAAATAAAATAAAATAAAATACGATCCCTCAAAATAGTTGTGCGATATTTCGGTTGATTGGGTAACATTGCAGAAATGTCTCGAAATACACATTAAAAATACACATTATATATATTACACATTAAATATTAAAATACACATTATATATTAAAAATAGACATTAAAACCCCCAAACACCTAAACCCATCTCCAACAACAAAATTCTTGCAATAGATAGTATTGTCCTCGGAGCACAATCCACTCTGCAATTTTAAGTCAAGGAAAATTGCAAAATATGAAAAGGAAAGGATGTGCCAGGTTGGGGTTTTGAGCTGATATCCCTTCCTGGCTTATCCTCATTGTTATCTTGGAGATAATTTATTTTCCCTTCCTCTGCGTGGAATCTGATACTCTCAGGAAGGAAGTTCAGAAGAGACGACGCAGCCTTAAAAGATTAAGGCATTATGTGTGAGCACAACACAAGAGTCAAACTGAATGATAAAACAGGGATGTCATACACACAGAAAAAAAAAAAAAATTGGACAGCAACCTTAGAGTAAAAGCCCCGTCTCCCTGAGCTCGGAGGAATTTCCTGCATCTGCTGGTGCCACCTACAGTGAGTGAGATGCTGAACCGGCCACAGGGAGTGATGACTCAAAAATACATTAAAAATGCATTTAAAACGGGCATTTCATGATAGAGGTGAATTGGAGTAGTAAATGGATGCAACACTGTTCAAGAAAAAGAAGCAGGCAGACAAACAAGCAGGTAACAACAGAGGGAGAAAGATCAATGAGTACTCAGAGACTTAGCCTAGTAAGCAAAATGCAAGCCAGATCATCTGGCTTTTGCTAACAGATATGCAAATAATAATAATAAAAAAATGATTATTCAGCTTGTAGAGAGAGACACGGCACAGATGGATGAGATGAATGTGTATTTCTGAGTTTGAATTTAGGCTTTTTTTATCTCGCCATAGCTTCTACTTTCCATTCCCAGTGCAATAACACCACGCCTTTTGTTATTCAGTCACCACTTTTTGCATGTGTTTGGTAGATGGCAAAAAGTATTACCAGCAGAAAAATACAAAATGGAAACTCAACAGCCAGAGTATCAAACAGATGTGTTTGGCCATAAAGAAGACATTGAGGAATCCAAGGAGTCGTAGCTCTGTCATAAACTTATTTACACATTTCTGAGCGTGTCTAAGCAGCTCATCACAGAGCAGGGCAGAGTCTTAAACTAGAATGTCCACATCAAGTGTGCAGTAAATTCTGGCTCCTGTGTCCAACACAGCAAATGTGTTTTACAGCATCTCTCTGGGCAGAATTAATGAGTTAAGCCCTGTCAGTGTTACAGGACTCAGTCAGAGAAAGCTTAAAGCCCTACTCTCAGAGCTGAAGGGAAGTCCTGTCTCCATCAGTACCTCAGATCAGTTCAAGTTTCTCTTCCCACTCACAAAGCAAGATGAACATTTCTTCTTTCACCTTGTTGCTTATGTTTTCTATTCAGTCTGCTTAATGTGGCACAAATGATGCCTTTATGGAAAGCTGTCTTTCCAGAACCTCTGTGCAGTGACATGACTGGAGTTGGGTTCAGCTGAGGCTTTGGAATTGCAGCTTTACAAAAAAGGCAACAGAAAGAAAATTATGTAAATATTTTAAAGGTGGGTGGAGGTGGCTCCCTTTTTGCTTAGATTTGCTAGCAAGATGCCCTCATTTAGTGTTATAATTTACAGACATCTGCAGCACAGATATAAGGTAGTAAAATTTGAAGTTTGTGGCATCATGGATGATTAGTTTGAAAAGTGAGGATGTAAAGGTGAATTTTTTCATGGTAGTATGATCCTAACACTGGCCATTGTGTGGTGTTTGTGGCACCTACAAGAAAGTTCCATTACTTCTCTTTTTTTTTTTTTTTTTTTTTTTTTTTTTTTTTTTTTTTTTTCAGTAAATACTGTGGAATTGGTGAATAGCAGAGATACACGAAGCAATTCTTCAGAGAATCACAGACTCACAGAACAGTTAACTCTGGAAAAGACCTCTATGATTATTGAGTCCAGATATTTTGCTTAATGAAAAATCCCCAATTGAAGGTAAGTTAATTGGATATTGCTGAAAGAGAAGCTGAGAATTGAAGCTACTCTTCATTTCACTACTTGCACACTAGAGGCTCCAGCCAAAACCTACCTCACATGGCTTGGGAACCAGAAAGAAGACAAGGTCCCAACTTCTTGTTTTATAAAGCTTTGTACATGAGCAAATCCTTTTGATTTCGGTCCACCTGAGCTTTCTGCACAGCTTTTTTTCTCCTACACTAATTATTATATTTCTTATATTTCCCTAAATGTTTTTTATTATCTTCAAATATTTTGCCTAAGTTTTGTCAGATCAGCTGCCCACACTTGGAATGCCTTCATTGTCTTCATCTGCCAAGATTTCTTTCCCTGTACCAAGCCAGGACTCTTCTTCCCTTCAGTGCCTCTTAAATTCTCATAACACACTCTTAGCATTTTCCAAATACTTCTCCTGGGTCTCAGCCTTTGTCTTGGCTAATACAGATCCCAATTGTCTTGAGGCAGAGAACGTGTTTTACCCACCTAAAAAGCCTTGTAAGTTTACGGCTTATGTAAATGCTTGCTGATAATAATAGCTGTGATATCACACTATGTGATATATTGAAGATTGGCTGGCCAAACAAACCACTAGTCACAAGATAACAACCACTAATCACTCACTGCACATTTTGGCCTGTGCAAAACAGAATAGAAAGATTCTCTTACTTGGGACTTGAAGAAACAGATGGATTTCAGTAGAAAAAAAAATAATAAAAAAAAAAGGACCAGCCAAGTCAGAATAAGGCTAAACTGAGGGGAGGCAAAATTTACACAAATATCTTAGAATTCTAAAAATTTCAGAGCCTAAGGCTACTACAAATTAAACAGGACCACCAGAATTGCATTCAAGCACAGTAGTTGTCTTTCAAATTTTACATTACTTAATGTTGCCTACCAGAAAATGGTATTTCCCAAGGTGATCCAGAATTATTTAAACAACAATAATTTAATTATTTATATAACAATATATATTTGTGAGTGTTAGACCCTAACCCGTGTCATTCCACTTAAGCTTCTCTATGATTTCAAGGATAAAAACAATTTCCTAAATTGTACCATCCACCTATCTCGGGTTTGAACTACATCAGTGTGAAGGATGGGAAGGAGCAGACATACTAACACTTCACAAGTATTTTAGGATTCTCACTAAAACCCACTGAACTATCATAGGAGAAAATCTAGGAAGTTTCTTGCAGAGACTTATATCTGTGTGTTGCAGTATGGTCTCATCCTTTAGGATAAAATTGCTACCATTATTCATAGGATATTTGCTAAATTAGGTGTGCATTTCTGTAAGCATTGTTTTTTTCCAGGGATTCTCCATATACATCCCTGGCTTCCAGTTACAGTCCCTCTGGAGAGAAATGAAGCCATGAGTAATAGAGACAAACAGAGTGGAAAGTGGCATAAAATGAAAATAAACATTAATAATCTTTAACCTCACGCTGATTCATTGACTCACACAAATCAGCACTCTGGGATTTGGTCCCCATTACAGAGAGGTATTAAGTCTTTAATCATAAAGGCATTTAGCACTATCTTTAGCACTGGCATTGGAGTGAGGCCATGGCAATGAGCTGGCAATCCATGCCTCAAACCAACATTCTGCACCTGAGGCTGGGCATTTGGGGTGGGTCACTGTGTGGTGCTGTTGATGCCTTAAGTTTTAGTTCTCATGTTTGCACATTCTGTGCTGCCTTGGGATGTAATTCTGAGTCTCATATTAAATGTCACTCAGCTCTCTTCACAGAGTAGGGAGACAAAACAAATCCTTTTCCTGCAGAGAACCAAGGACACTTTTCAGGCCCAAAAGCACAAACAACAGTGGCCTGAAGGGAGGAACAAGAAGGCTGAGACCTCACAACCTGAAGCTGTAATTGGACAACTAAACCCCAATATGCAAATGGACCAAAAGTTATAAAAGTGGAAGACCTCATGACCAGGGGGCCATTTTTTTGTGACTATTCTTGGTCCACCCAGGGTGCAGCCTTGGTTGGGCTCCTGTCCTGCCCAGGGTGGATCCTGGAGGCCTTTCAATAAATCCCTACTTTATTCTCTAGCTCTGTCCAGTCTCTGTTTCAGATCAGCCTTCCCAAGGCATCACTGCCAGGTTGCTGTTGCTCATTTCCATCTCTTGTATGTAAATGCTTTGGAAAGGTTGAGAGGGAAGCCTCCAGCACACACAGAAACTTTTCACTTAACATGGGGGAAGTGTGCTGGAGTAGAAGGTGGGGAAAGACAGGAAAGGCACCACTTCCTTAGTGCCATCCAGCTGAGAGGGCAAAGAGAGCTGAGAGCAGGGAGCTGAGTGCACAGGCTGCAGCCCATATCAACCATCAGGAAAAATATTATGAGACGACAATATACCGATTAATCCTTTCCTAGCAGTAAAGTTTGGAATATTTGCATATCCTACAGCTCTCCCGCTATTGGAAGGATCTCTCTCTTAGATCTATGAGACAATAAGTGTTTACTACTGCTTTGATCTTTCACAGCTGCTCTATGAAATAAATATCACTGAAGGCATAATTTTAAATCTACAATTCCTTTGCTTTTGTAAGGGAGATACCACAGAAGATCCATCAGAAATTTCATCAATCCCCAGTAGAATTCACTCATGAATTTTCCCTGACAGAGCATGTGATCCTCTTGTTACTCAGAAAAGTAAAAAACCAAAAAACACCTTCTTTTGAGCACATTTATATAAATATAGAGGAACTTTACACAGAACAAGATATGACACCAACTTAGGCAAGCAAAGGCCATAAAAGTCCCATAAAGTTTTTTTTTGCAGGATTGATTTTGTGTGTATATCTATTAATATCCTAAACATATCACAGCATTTGGCTTCAATACAGACTGAAAAAATAGGAAAGGCCAACAAGACCGAGGATGGCATAGCATCAGAATTGCTGTAGAAAATAAGGGAAGAGGGCAAACAAGACAAATTAGAGTATTCTGAACACCTTCTGAAAGGTTATTCCTTTCAATTAGAATTTTTCCAGACAAAATATACTAGACCGTGACCAAGAAATCCTAAAAGTTCTCAGGAACAAAGGTAAGTTAAATTTAAAAAGATTGTGATCTGCATAAATTTTCAAATGTAAACACATGAAGTAAGCATACCTCTGAAGAAGAATAATGACAACAAAAATTTTAAAAAAATACAATTAACATATACTGTAGTCACAAGGTCTGATCTGCCCTTAGCCAGCTGCTGTGTGTATTTCTGGAGAACAATGACAAGGGCTTGAAAAACCCTCAGGCCACGACGGCAGCTTTTATCCAATCCACTTTATCCATCAGTGCAGCAGCCCAGCTTTGTACCACTGTGTTTGTGCTGAAGGTCGCCTGGACCTCCCCCAGCCCTCAGGGCAGAGCTGATGACAGCTCTTCATGCAATGCTGGCTTCTCTGATGGAAACAAAATTTAAAAGGGAAGCCTTTTCCTTTGGAGTAACCACCATCTGCACTACTGAGGGTTTTATCTTGGAGACCTGCACTATTCATGTTTTGTATCTGCTGCGTTGAACTCAATAGACCGTTACAAGGTTCAGCTCAGGGGTTTTGGCAGTAGCTCCTTCATTTTTAACTGGCAGTGCTGACAGGCGTCTGTGTCTCCTCTAGTTTGTCTCCCTGCCTGCTACAATCATTTTAGTTAACATAAAATTCATTAAAATAACCACTAATCAACACCTGAGCAGGACTTGCCTGGATACCCTAGCCATAACATGCATATTAAGAAAAAAAAAAAAAAGGCACAAAATTGGAAGCTACTTTCAAATTCTCTCTGCCCTCAGAAATCCCAGGAGAGGTTGACTGGGAAGCCCTGTTTCCTGAAATGAAGGTCCAGAATTCCTGACTTTGGTTGTTGAATTTATTCCAGGTGATCTCAGTAATCTTGATGGATTTACTCTGGGTTTGCTGATGGTGCCTTGAAGATGTCATCTCATGGCTGTTTCACGGTCACCAAAGTCCACAAACAAAACAGAAAGTCCTGCCTTCATTTTGGCCTCCTTAGGGCTGCATAAAAAACTCATCCTTCTGATATTCCTGCCTACCAAGCCAAATCCTGTTCCATTTCACACGCCACACTGGAAATTAGTTCAAAGCTACTATCAAACTCCAGGAGCCACCAGAGGAAGCTCTTAGCAGCATGAGGAGCCAGTACTCCTAGAAACTTTTTATGTGATAAAATTTGGTCTTCTTCTGCCCTTTATTTGCACTGGAAAGCACTTGCTACCAGTTCTAGGTACTTAAATGAAAAAGGAATGACAAAATCTGACACGTGTTTCCTTGTACCTTAAGCCTCATTTTTTTGAGTATTGTGATACTTAACAGGACTTCATTATTACCTCACTATTGCTCAGAATAATAATGAATAAGTCATTAAATGAATTTATGTTCACTTTAAACAATTTCTTTTCATACTGCTCTGCATTTTGATCCATGAAAAACTACCTGGTAAATGTTTTGCCCATATTAGAGGTGAGCGACATTAAAAATTGTCTGATGTGATGGTAAAAGCCCACAAAAATCATTTCAGCTGAAAACTACAAATCTCCAGAATAAGGAGTATATATTTTGTGCAAAGAGAAAGCAATGGAGATGACAGTTTGGGGGGCAGGGGGTATTTTTTTAAATTATTATTTATAGCTGTTCTCAGCAATTTAATTCACCAGTCATGAGAAAATATCCAAAGGCCCTAATTACTTTTACATGATAAAAATGGCCTTGTGATGAAAGGTTTAGTACTCTATAGCTGCTTAAATTATTGTATTGCTTGGCTAATGGTTTACTACAAATAACAAAATAACTCTACCAATGCTATTACTTAGAAATATTCATTGCACGGAAAACTTCAAATTAAATTGAAGTATATGATAAATCAGGGAGAAATCTAGACAAACTTTAATGAACTTCTGGGTAAAATTAAGAATTTTAGTTAAGCCTGACTACTTTTTTTATCAAAAGGAGAAAAACTGAAGGAGGAGTGATAGAGCATTTTTCAAAATCTCCCTTTAACTGACAGTCCAAAAGAAATTCCTGGGCAAAGCAGGTTTGACATCAAGGCCACCCTTCCCCTGAGGCATTTTGAGCCTTTCTCTCTCTGACAGTCTCCAGTCAGAAACTGAGCAAGGAAAGAGTTTTATTCCCTAAGACATTCAATTGCAACACTGGATACAAAACTTCCAGATCTTCTGAGACAGGGTTATTACATCCAAAAACAGGCAGAGAATCCACAGAAGACTGACCAAGAGCAGCTGAAACATTATCAGTGAACACAATATTCTTTTGAGAAACCAGAGTACATTAATTGTATGTATAAACAACATTACTTTGAGTATGTAAAATGTGAATGCTACTCCTAGTCATTCTCTTCCAGCAGATTTTTTGAGTAATATTTATTTTGCTTTGCTTTTGAGTACAAGAGAAAATATTCCCCTTTGTGTTTTTTGTTTTGTTTTCCTTTTGAAGCAGAATGATCAATTCAACTCCCAAATTACTGTTTTGACATCGAGTACACGAGCTCTTTTCCCTAATTGGAAATGACATTTATGTTATTATAGGTATTATTAGTCTGCCCAGCTGATTGTCAGTTATTTGCATAGCCTTACTTGCAGGTTTGTCACCAGCCTGGAGTGAGTTTGTGTTTGTTGTCCCAGAAATAAGCTGTGTAAATGCTACCAACACAGAGGAGCCCATCTGCTGAAGCACACATGATGGCTGCAGAACAGTTACACCAAAGTGCGCAAAAATACCCCAGAGCTGCAAAAAAGGCAATTTCACTGCTGCTTCAGAGGTGTTTAAGCCTTTTGCTTGCCAGGAAGATCTCTCATCAGCATTTCCTGCCTTTACACACAAGGTTTCTTTTACCTTTCAGCTCATGCAGTTTATTGTGAGCCTCAGTCCTGAGACAATAGCAGCTTTTAAAAATGCAATTTTAAAGATTCAAAGAAAATTAAAAGAAGAACAATAGAGGAAAAGAAATAGTCTTGTTGCTGTATTTTGTAGTGTAGTTGGTGAAATCAAACTGTGTTGATTAACAAGTCTTAGTGAACGTGTTTTGAGGGGAATAAAAGTCCAATAACAAGAGTTAACTTGTTAACTCTATTGGACTTAACAACAACATTGAGTCCTTGGGAGGATTATAAACAACCAATGCTAATTTTGCACCCATTCTATGACACCTAGTATTTAAAAATATTTTAAGTTTACAAACTCCTTTAACAAGATTAATAGGATTGATTTTTTCATATCCTTAATCTGTTCAGCATTTTTATTGGTTCACTGGCCAATAAATTCCTTTGCTCTGCTGTTTTCCTTAAATCACTTTTGCCTTGAGATAGCAAGTTTGATTTTTTTTTTTTTTTTTGCAAGCAGATTAAACTGACTTCTTTTGTCTCCTAGAGGTATGCAGAAGTGGATAAATTCAGTATAGCTCCACATAAAAGTAGATAAACTTATACTCTTGCCCACACTGCTCTATTTACTAAGTGACTTGAGTGACTTAGAGTTTACAGGTTGGTTTGCTCTGTCCATGAGACACAGTGCTGAATTCCAGACTTCCAGTCCCACTTACTTACATTGGTTTCTAGAAATTTACTTGCACTAGTCAGAAAAGCTGTAATACCACTCCTATAGTAGATATCTTTTGTTATTTTAGTTTTACACATCCATAAATCTAAAAATACGATATAGAGCAAGAGCAGTTGTAGCAGAACCCAT
Organism: Zosterops lateralis; assembly: GCF_965231275.1. Lineage (NCBI taxonomy): Eukaryota > Metazoa > Chordata > Aves > Passeriformes > Zosteropidae > Zosterops > Zosterops lateralis. Next base: position 3,143,603 of record NC_139768.1, read on the forward strand.
CTCTAAGAGACCCAATTCCCAGCTGGTTTGATAACACTTTTGACACACCTGGATGTCCAATATTTTAGCTACCTGCCTCAACTTCTGACTAAATCCACTTTCATGTCATTTAGGTTTCTAATCAGCAGTTTATCTTTTTAACTGTCAATGGCTGCCTGCTAAAGGTTCTTTATCAGTGCACAAGCTGTTGAGCACTAAAGCATCACTGCAACACACATCTTCCTAAACCTTAAAATACTTAGTGAGGGAAGAATTAATTTGGTTTTTTTTAAGCAATGCAGAGTTTGCAGAACTTAAAATGCTCTCCTGGCTTTTTAAGGAAGTTTGATGATTTTTCCATCAAGTTTAATGTACATTTAATTAGAAAATACTTGTTTCCTTACACAAATTTCAGCTCAGAATGGAAACTAAGATATTTTCAGACAAATAAGGAGACGAGGCCACAGAAAAATCTTAGAGCACGCAGAGAAAACAAACGTAGGCAAGCATATGGGTCCTGACATGGGTGCAGAGGGGAAACATATGGTTAGATATTCACTGCATCCTGACATGTTTCGAGGAGAAAAAGGAAAGCAGTTTGAAAACAAGCTGTGCATTTTGGTGCACACAGTCATAGAGGCATCCTTCTCTGCAGCACTTTAGTATTAAATTATATTACTGCAAACTAAGTGTCAACGACAAGGAAAATTCTAGAATAGAAATAGAGAATTATGAATTTCTGTCATCTGTGCAAAGAGCAGGGGAGGCCAGATGTCCACTGGCACCGAGTGACCAACGCCAGGGAAAGCAGCAGAGAATTTCTGGATGGAAAACAGAAGACATTTCTCCCCTCAGTTGGCCAGAAGGCACAGTGATGGGAGGGAGCATTATCTGAGCACTGCCAGGATCTCCAGCTTGCTGCTCCCTGGACAGTTGAACTGATATACATTTAATATACTCAGAGAATTTTTTAACTTTTAATGAGATTTATACTATGTGCTGCTGTTTCAATGGCTATCTTTTTCTGGATAAACAAATAATTCTCTTCAAAACTCTATTTGTGCAAGTCTTGCATCCTCTGGGGACTCTATTATCCAGGGTGTTATTGCAGTACCTAACACAGATGAAATGCCATCAATAAATAAAACATAGTTTTGCTAATACTTCAAATTGAATCTCTTTGACATCTGTTTAATCAATTTCTATTCAAGTCAGAATTCACAGGTATTTCTGTAACACCTATTGCTTTGATTCCAAACATTTCAGATGAATTAATTAATGGGAATTCCACAATAATCTCTCCCAGATACATTATTTTCATTTTGCAGATGTTAGATTGGGGCACCAAGACTAAGAAATGTGACTAAAGCCTAGTAAAAACCATTGAAGAGGAAAGGTAATAATTCATATTTCCCAAATTTCAGGCTAAATGTTCAACTGAATACAGTTTTTTATTGGGTTTTGCATCTTTCTGAATATAGAGTAGAAGATCCTTAATTAAATGCTTAAAATTCTGGTGTCAGACAGTTTCTCCTCCAGCATAGATTACTTGCAGTATCTTTATATTCCCTGGAAAACATAAAGTCTGTTTTGTACAAATATTTATCAGGTTGCATCATGCACAAATGCAGCAATTAGAAAAAGTGCAAGCTGCTCTATTTAAATATTTTAACCTCATAATAATTCATTGATATAATTAACATTAAAAAAAAATCAGAGCAATACATTACACTAGTGCTACTATTACTGTTTTTACTCCTTCATTTCAGAGAATTAATAATATCCATTATCCATAATATATCCATATTAATTATATCCATATATATGGATATATATCCATATATACATATCCATTACTTATATCTTGCTGTTGTGTGTGTCAAAAGTTTCAGGAGGCAAATCAAATTTTCCATTTTAATGATACAAAATTATCAAGTCTCTAAAGTTCCAACAGTAAATGCTGTTGTTTAACAGAGGTAAATAGAACTTTTTTGGGGTGTGCTGATGAGGAGAGCTGGTCTCTCACAGCAGAGAGCTCAGGGAGAGATGCAAACCCAATACATCCCCCTGGCCAGGGGAGTTACCCCCCAGCTGCCTCTGGGGTACACTGGAAACACACCTTTCCTTTCTGCATCTGGGAAGGCTGCAGAGAAATTATAAGTTTGGGACTTGTATGCAAATTCACTTCCAAATACAGAAATCCACATTAAAAGGAGACGTGAGACCTTGGGATTGTTCCCCAAGCTAACAGAACTCAGAGGGAAAAATTGGGGGTGTTCATAGGATTGGCTCTATTGACCCATCTGACAGCAGATAAATTCTGACACTCCTCCCTGAGGTACCTGTTGAGAAGGTACTGCTGGTTTAGGCTTTTCTTCAGGAGAGAATGATCTAGCCCAAAGTAATTATGTGCTCCTATAGGCTTCTAGGCTTTAGTTAAAAAACCAATTTTCTTACCAACTGCTCTTTAATTTAGAGCACACGAACAATTGTTCAAATAATTTTATACCTAAACTAGTAGTGATTCTGAGATATATGACTTTATTTGGAGTTTAACCTGCTTGCAACAAGAGAATTTGGCCTTTTATATGGGTGAAAATTTTGTTTGAGATCACTATTCATGTGATCCACTACATCCTTATCCTTCCAGGGAAAAATTTAATTGCGTGGATTAGAGAGCAGTATGAAGCAAGTTTTACTTTTCAATTCAAATCAATGAAACTTCAGATACAAATCTAGTTTGCAAAGAAATTGGACACCATTTATGTTTTAAGACCCTGCCTTGATGTTTTCATTAGACCCTGTACTGCTGTTTTTCATTAGAGTAGTATAAATGTAGAGTTGTTGCACTTTACCCAGATTTATGAGAATGTCACAGAGCTCAACTTATTACAATTAACATTCCAATTACATTTCTAGAAGTATTTTAGAAAGGCCATTTAGAATGCTTTGACAGGAGTTTGATGCACAGTGTTCACTACCACAGCAAATCACACTTGGAAAGAGAGCTGGAAATTGTACATGCTCTGAAACTGGCACACAGATTTTGGCTGAGCAGTAACAATGGTTACCTTCCAGAAAATTCAAGAACAAATTGTCAGTGTATGTTCCACCAGCTTTCCCTTTCTCTAAAGTGGAAAATACAACTCAGCAGACAGAAAGTGGCATGTATGTAATTGTACTTCAACCACACAGCAATCTCCACTGATGTTCTCTCCTTACACAGCTCATTTGCAGTCTTGATTGAGAATAATGAAGAGCTAACATACACAAAATGCTTTAGGATGTTCTATACCTTATCCTTTATGTTGGGCACTTAAATCTGATCGACCCACTCTTATCCCTAATTATGTCTCAGGAGTTCAAGAGGGAGTGACACACCCTGAAGTGCCACCACTGAGCCACACTGAGCTCTGCCCCCAGCTCAGCACCCCTGCCAAGCCCCAGAGCTGGACTCCAGCTGGAGAAGAGGGAGGGTATGGTCCTTCCAAGCTTGTCTCTCTGGCCAGCTCTGCTCTTCAGATACCACATAAACGAGTTGTTCCTTTGGGTCCAGATTTCAGACAAAGACGTGACTTTGCTTGGGAGAAAGGAGTGACTCACACTTGGTGGTAAAGAAGGGGTTTATTCAGGGTGAAGGCCCTGGTTGTCAGACTGTGAGTATCAGCGTCTTTTAGGTCTCCCCTGCCCATAAATACAGGGGCATTATTGATGGAAATGAGGGGGAGTGATTTAGGTACAGGGGGTATTGACATGGCCATTTTGGGGCAAAAGTGGTGGGGAGATACCTGAAGCCTTGGCTGAGCATCTGGCTTTGCCAGAGCCATCAAATACCCGGGGTGTGTTCACAGATAAGATACAATAGGGGATACAATACACTGGGACAGGGCCATTGAGAGATATACAATGGGAGGAGACAGGGCTATTATGTGGGATAATGACAGTGATTAAGAAAAGGGGTGGGGTAGGAATGAACCATTACAGGAACTTCATAACAAAAATCATACAGAACTTTAGAAAACGCAAAATGCACATCACAACAGGAGGCCTGATAATTGGGATAGACTGTGGAGGGATGGAGGAAGCTGTGGCCCAAGGCCAAGGTGGATGGGCTCCTCCTGCCCTGGGCTGGGGAGTAACAGGGACCTCACTTTGGGGTGGGGGGAGCTACAGCTGAGTTACAGACAGAATCACAGACTTCTCCAGCTGGAGGAGACATTTGAGTCCAAGTGCTAACCCAGCACTTGCTGGTTTTGAACACCAGCATGTTCTCTGAGCACTTGAGGCAAAAGAGCTTTGGCACAAAGTGAGCAGATTACAGTCCCAGGAACGATGAGTGAAAAAGCAACGTGGGTTTAGACCTTGCAAGACACCAATGATGCGAGGAGGGAAAAGCAGCTGGAAACCACACTTGGATAAATAGGAGGGACTGGCCACAAGACATGGAAACTGGAACTTGTGACTTCTAAAGGCAGGAAAAATTCTCCTACTCTTCCCTCACACCTGAATGTACAGGATTCACTCAGTTCTTGGCAGTTAATAGCCAAGGAAAGGAAGAGAACAAATTTTGTGAAAGGAGGCTTAAAAGACATCTCAGTTTGTAATGACCACCAAGAGCCCTCTTGTCTCATCCATCACTTGAGCTTCCAGCTCCAGCATTTTTCGTTTTGCCAGGTGCCCCCTTTACTGAGCAGTCAGTACTGGATTTCCTTTCACTTAGGAAACAAATCCTAAAAACCCTGCATCATTTTAGGCAGTCTAATAACATTATGCTATTGTACATAGAACACTTGGAAAATCTTTTATACACCCAGCTACTTCATCCACCCAGTGTGAATGTTTAAAGGATTTCCCAGCTCAGCCATGACTTACCTTTTGGGTACTGATGGTAACTGCTGCCTGCAAAATTCAGCATATTTGATATTTTCACGTGTGCCTTTGATTATTACCTTTGTTACTGTTCTAGTTTTGCATTTCTTGTTTTTCGATAAGCGTGCTTTTAAGAAAATCTTCTAATTCATAACGTGAAAAGATTTTAGCAAGTCCCAGAATTTGCTTTAAAGCCAACACTTAATTGGAGTCATACCAAATTACACTAAGCCTGATACATAACATGTGCCTGACATACATGGACCATTTCCCACTTTGGAGTTAACTCTTGGCTGGCATGAGTGAGTGCCACTGAAGATAACAGCACTACATCAATTTGCAATTTCCAGTTCTTTAATGGTGCACAAGTTAAAAATATTACAAAAAATATTACAGCCAACTACTTAGAGCACTGCATGATTGTCCTGACTGAGAAAAGTTTATTTTATTCCATTCTGAGCTGGGATTCACAGACCCTTGATGAACCATGTTCTTAGAACTTAAGTTATTTACCACCTCTCACCTCAGCACATTATGTATATGGAACCAAGAAAACATCTTTTCTTGCACATTAGTGGAAAGTCTGAACGGATGTAAATATTACATGATATAAGTCACTTTGAAATCAGGATGTATTTCAGAGGAAATGCCATTCACAGAGATTCTCTTATTGCCTTAGAGAGTTTAAAAGATTGCCCTGTGGATTTCCCCACTCAAAACCTCTGAGTATTTCCTATGATCTGCTGCTTCATTTATTCATGAAAAAATTAGGAATACTAAGAAAGATCAGCATCAAAATTAGTTTTAAATTAGACAACAACACAAGACAGAGTTATTGACTGTATTTAACCTCAACCCATGAGTTTTGCTGCATGGTTAAGAAGGGCACCTCCATGATTTGGGAAGTGGCAGTTTCTGAAGCTCTCTGTCCTGTCCTCCAGCTTTTGTGCCATGCCAAGATGGAATCTGGACCTTTCCCATGGCTTTTTTTCCCAACTTTCATCTTTGTAAAGACATAAACAACTTTGTTTAGTTTTGTTCCTAGCCACTCCTATCACAGTGTGAATTAACACCTCAGGAATGCTATTCCCCCCATCCTCCTGTGGCCTTATTCCACCAGGAATTTCAGAGGATGGTGCTGCAGGTCCCATGCCCTGGCTCTGCTCTAGCAGTTGGCAAGAGGCTCCACTGAAATCAATGGTAAAATTATTCTTTCATCTCGAGCTCCATATGGCAATATCCAACTGATTGCCAAAAAGAGAAATTATTCACAGCTATTAGCAACCTTTTCTCACACCAATTTTTTTTTCAGTTGAAATACCTTGTCTTTTTTATTCTTTTAGCTCCCTATAAAACTGTAATGATACCAAAGTTATAGTGAAAATTCATAAAGGTGTAACATCAAATAGGTAATTATACTTTCCTTAGAAATCAAGATTTACAAATAAACACCATTTGAATGAAGCACTGAGAAATCAAGGTCTCTTTGATTAATTTATTTATATTTAGAAGCCTATGACTGATGTGTCGCTTTTTGAATGTCAAAACTTTTTTTATATTAAGGTGAAAATACATGCATATACAAGCAGCATTCATTATCTCTGGATAATCATCACAGGAAGAGATCCTGAATGTCAAATTCACCGGTGAAATTAAGAGAGAAAGTTCCAAAGAGAGAGAGCAAAACAAATTGTATATGACAGAGCATGACTGACACCTGAGCATGCACTGATGGGTGCACATCTCAGGAGCAAACAAAAATATAATAAAAGTGCAGCACAGTGTGGAAAGAAATAGAAAGATTTTATGTGTTGTGCTAATGAGAACAAATAATCTTTCCAATACAGAGCCCAGACAGAAATGGGTTGAGCCATCCATTATTCAAACAACAGCCAACAATGTTTGTATTGCTCCTGCTTTTCTTGAAATCCATCTCGCCCAAAGTTCTAGTCCTTACTAGGAATGTTATGAGCCAGGATTTGAATTTTATTTCTAGTAACAATGACATAGGAGATTCAGTGGAAATGCCTGGTAAAAATCTCATAGAAACTGAAGTCCATTGGACTGGCAGTATGAAAAAGAGATCAGGAAGTTATTGCCACATTTAAAATAAGCTAAGGCTGTTCTTTCTCTAGTTTAGGCCATATATTTTAAATAGGTTTTAATAATAATAATAATAACAACAACAATAATCCTTATGTCACATTAACATTTGTAGACTTTTGTAGTCTAAATGTAGACTAATTTGTAGTCTATAATTTTTAGACTATTTCTAAAAGAATGCACTCTTTAAATAAATAAATTAAGATTCCATTTGATTATATATTTAATAATGAAGTAATAAAGTTTTATCTTTATTCACTGAAATTAATTACTGTGAATGTATATTTCACAGTCCTTAGGTAAGTATTGAAGAATAAAATTACTATATGATTTGAGTTCAGTCTGTGATATTTGGGTTTTGGAGTTCTGAGTGAAGGAATTTGTTTCTCACAAAGTTCTACAAAGCCATAGGGCAACAGTAGCTTAGAAAAGAAACAGATAGGAATAAATAAGTTTTTCCATATGAAGAAAATCTTTATGAAGGATCTGAGAAATGCCTGTAAATACTGCACCAGTTTGCAGTTACAGTTTTTTGTAACTGCAAATCTCCCAGAAGTTATAAGCTAAATCAATGTTTATTTGCACATGTTATCTATATTTCTGGCACTGCAGTAAATAATCTTAAAACAAATGCGCTTACATGACCTTCTTTTTCATGTCTACAACACAGGGAAATAAAGACTCAAGAAAGAAAATGTTCTAATCCTTTCAAATTGTGACATGCACACAACAATAACCATAGGCAGAATAAAATCCAAATCCATAATACATGCTCACATCACAGTAGGACATGGAGAAAATCCAACAGCATAAATTAACTTACTACGATGCCACTGCTTCATTATGCACTAACAAATAAAATTTTTAAAGCCATAAAGCAGAACAATGGTTTACCCTGTTAAAAATATAAAAACAAACCACCAAACATAAAAAAAAAAATAGTTGATATTTTTGTCTTAAGGCTGTTATTTTTTTAATGCTATACTAAAAACTGTAGGAACTGATATTTTAAAACAAGTCCTCCTCAGAGAGAGCGGAAAAAACCTACTTGAATTAATGAGGGAGGGGTGGGGCAGGGAGAAGAAAGGCAAAGGAATCCCAACAGATCACTCCATTCCAAAACCTTTGGATAAGCATGAAGAATGACAAGATAAATAAAGCATAATAATAAATAAAGCACAACTCAACCCCTCTGTAAACACTGAACATCCTCCTAAATAGAAAAGCTACATTAGGTTTCAATACCCTTCATTTTGGAGAGAATTCAACAATACAAAGACACAAACAAAATAACATTCAGCAATGAGAATTTTCATAATGGGCAGGTGTAACAAGGGGTGCTGTTTGACTGGCATAAGTCTAAAGGTCATGTTGACATCTAGTGCTGAAGATTTTTATACCAGAAAGATATCAAAGGAAGTCACTGTACTTTTTTTGCAAATTGCCAACTATAGATTATTTCAGCTTGGAATGCAAAAGTAACACAACTCTATATCCTTTCCATTTATGCTCATATTTACCAAGAAATTCTTATACTCTTCTGTATATTATTTTTCTCTTGTGTATAATTGCAGTAATTTAAACAAACAAAGCAAACAAACACAAAACCAAACAAACATAAAAACCCTAACAACGACTTAGAAAAAATCTCCTAGTGGATAGAGATTTGCCATGCCATAGAAACAGAGAATTCCCTCTTTTCTATTTTAAATTTGATGCTATAGGTTCTCGTTGTAGATTCACCTCCTATGTTTGTAAGTACTTTAAAATGAAATTTGTTTTCATCCATAAATGTGCATTTCTAAACCATGAGCAAAACATGTGCTGGTCCTATTGATTCCTTGAGTCTCACCATAAAAGATATTTATATGTTTTCATTAAGGAGCTTTTTCCTAAAATTTGCCACGTTATCTAGGGAGAGAACTCTAAATTTTATTCCAGTAACAAACTCATCTTTGATCTATACAGAGTATTGCTGATGTTTAATAGTCCATTCTTTGTCTCCTTTTCACCTCTTCTCTCAGCCCTAAAATATTAAGCATTCATTTGCCCAAAGGAATTTTTTTCAGCTGCTTTTTCCCCAAATTGTGTTCTTCATGAAAATGTGGCCTACATTTCTCTCTTAGATCTATGCACTCACATTTCTCTGTGCTAAGGTACAGTTAACTCTTTAATTAAGTAATTCTTTCCCAGCTGGCTGAAGTCATATCTAGGGGATAGTTACAGCCCAAGATACACAGCAGCAGCAACTCTCCTCGAGCACAGGAGAAATTCTCAAGCAAAGAAAACTCCCCCCTGAATATATCAAGAGCACAAAGAGCTGCTCCAAATTCCACTGATTTCAGCATGAAATGGATTCAGCTCAGGAGACCTTTAGAGAACAACACAATTTCAATTCTCTGGGTATCATAAGGGAAGGGAGGGGGGGAGAAAGCCCTGCTAATGACAGTGTGGGAGTAGAGCAATTGTTTCCACAACTCTCAAATCGAAACACGCTAAATTATGTTTCAGACTGGGAAAAGCCTGAAACTTTGATGCAAAAAAAGAGAGGTTTAATTTTATGTATCCAGGTCTTATCAACACAACAGGAAGAAATTCTAAACATAAAAACTCTAACCACACTTCAGGCCCAAAAATCCCTTAAAAAAATAATATTTAACTGATGGTTTTCATGGTGCAAATGATATTTTGCATTTATTACTATTGTGCTACGAGATTCTGGCTATGATGTACATTTCATTGTGTGAAGTTTGACAAATCCTCTAGACTACCTGTGTGCAAGTTAATACACTGGATAATATATAATATACTGGATAGTTTTAGGACCTGCAAGTTCATTTTCCATATGAGTTTTTGACAGACCCCCTTTGTTTTGTTTGATTCCTTATATAACAAGCTACACTTACAGGGAGGCACAAATGGTGGAATATAAGGTTTAATCAGACCTGCTGTTTCCAAACCTACTTGGTTGAGTGCTTTGGTCTAGTGCCACCCTTTGCCCCTTCCTTTTCCACTCTATGGGCTAAGAAACTGTAAAAGCATCCAAGAAATGAAAATACACAGCAATCCTGTTAGCCAACATTTCTTTTAGAGATGAAATAGCAATTTAAAACAATAACTGAAATTATGCTGCATCAAAACGTAATTAGCTACAGCTATAGAAAGAACACAACCTCTAAAACTGTTACAGACACAGGAATATCGTGAATGGGGCACGGCTGAGGCAGATCTGTACATCTCTAAAACTGATTTATAACACAGTAAAAGAGATTCCAGCTCTATTTTCCCAAAACTCTAAAAAACCCCTCCACAAATCACTTTGTAGTGCTCACACTGTACAAATATGGATGCCACGTGTACAATTCTATTTGATTACTTCAAAAACCAAAGAAGAAAAATAATTCATATATTCTTTTCCTCCCTCAATTAAAAAAAAAAAATCTCCTGGGTTGTTTTTTTTTTCAGATTAGATCCACCCCCTTGACTAAATCAAACATCTTAAAGGGCCAACAACTTCACCAAACCCACCCCCACTACAAGCTTCCCTTTTTTAATAATTATTAATCCATGATAGTTTAACAATGTGGTGCTTGTAGATAATTTTCCTGCACTTCAGGGCTTTCATCCTGTTCACAATTAAAACAACACCCACAGTGACCTCAGTGACTGAGCAAAGACAGATCCTACTGGTGCTTGTTCTCCAGTCCCCTGCTCTACCTCACTCTGTTAAATGGGAGAGATTTTAAGAGGTTCTTGAAATTCCTGTCAAGGACAATGGTTTTTTTTTTTCCTCAGGGCTGGTATATTAGCAGGTATGAAAGAGCTAAATGTGCCACATAACAAGGGAAGTATGTTGGGAAATATGTTTTCAGAAGAGGCAAAGAAACCACAAATTCCATTTCTGGTCAAATACCGTTTCCTCAGCATTAGCAAATCAGCCCTTGTGCACCAGCCTATCTGTGGAACAGAGAAAAAGCCACTGATTGTACACAGGCATGCAAAGAAATCCAGCTCCCCCACTTAATCCATCTCTTGTGGAACTTTACTGAGTTTTAGGATGAGATGTGGCCCATTGCTTGCTGATCATGACTGAAAATGAAAAGGGCTGCCATGCCTGAGCCCCATTCCCCAGAGTGACAGCAATTCTCACTTATTCAGAACAACTTCTGGTACGCACAGGTATCTTAGAAATAGCTAGGAGCACTCTGTGGAAAATGAGGAAGTCCTTGTTAGGGCTATTCTTAGAGGTGAAGGTGAAGTAGTTAAAATATATAACCATCCATTCATAACAAAAAAATATTTTCTCCCTCAGTGAGGATGAAAATTGGATTCAATAGCAAAGCAATTTAAAGTGAATTTCCCGCTTTGCAAAGTTTATATGGCATGCAGCAGATTATCTCCCGTCTGCAGGTACAACAATTAAATCCACTGAATAAAATTAAACTATCCGGGGTATGCAGATGAGTTCTGTTGCTATTTCTCCACCAATACATTTAATGAGGAATTGTGTCCACTGTTGTGAGAACAAAGGACATTTTTACATTAATTCTTGTCAGCCTTTTCAGTTGATAGACTTTTCTTCATCACTCTAGGGATTTATGGGATTTAGTATAATGAATAAAAGAACTAAGTTATTAAGTCTGATATCCAAACCACAGCAGTGACCACTGAAGAAGTTATTTACTCTGTGATATCAAGGAAATTATTTATTCCCTCAAGCATAAATAAATATATTTTCTTTCCTTTTTTATTTTTTTTTGTACACTTAAAATAATTTTTCAATGCAATCATCACTTACTAAGGGAGCTAGAATTTAAGAGTAAAAAAAAAATAAATTTGAAAGACTATTTAAATAGACATGGAAATAACAAGAGGTCTTTGCTCTCTTCACACTGAAAATAAAAATTGAAGGAAAACTCAAAAGACAGATTATAAACTCCAGATAAGATATAATCTACAAGAACTATCTTTTTCAGAATTTTCTTTTCTCTTAAGAGAACTAGCTTATGGAACCAGGCATTAAGATATATTAAACCCCCAAAATGCAGGGAAAAAAATCAACTAAAATATACTGTCAATGACTGCAGTCCTACAACTTGCTTCAATTAGATTTCTAATTTTGATAGGGAGCTACACTGTGTCAATGGGGTAAAAGAATATTCTGGCATTCCACAGGACCTAAATATTATGTTTCAAAGTAAAATGAAGTGTGGAACTGTGCTGTTCCATATCCCTCCTTTCTCCTCCTGATAGTCTTATCTGATTTAGGTCCTTTCTGCAAATTCCCCTCTGATTTGAATCTAAAATGGGACACTCAAGGAAAGAATAAAAACAGCACACATGAGCCTTCATTCAACTTCTACATTGAAGAAACTGTTTCTACACACGGCGTCATTTGAATTCAAGATTTCACTAAGAAGGTGATTTCTAGAATTTTAATAAAACATAACACAATTTGCTTTTAACATATGCCTTATATATAAATTCAGAAATACTGACAGATTACTTTAGAAGTCTGGGGATCACAGCATAGGGGTTTTTTGGGTTTTTTATTTTTTTTTTTTTTTTTTTTTTTTAGTTTTAGCCTTTTCATCACAAATTTCCTAGACTGGATGATTGCAAGATGCAAACAACTGCCTGTTCTCTGGTCTCCTGAAATAAATTAAAGCAAATGATTCAGTAACAAAAGAAAGGAGAATTGTGTCACTCTTGCTATTGTGAAACATACAACTATTCATTCTTTTTTTCCACAGACACACAGAGCTTGTGGTGATGTATTTTGGCTCCACTTGTGGCAAACTGCAGGAGATGTGGCTGGTCACAACTCTGCAACACCTGGAGCTTCAGTGTGGGGATGGTTAAGGACAAAGCACTTCCAGGAAGCAGCAAAGAGCCAGTTTAGTGGACAGGGATGAGTCTGAAGGGATTATTCAGTCAAGAGGTCAGAGGCACACAGGTGATACTGAAGGCAGCAGGACACACACACACAAAGAGCATCATCTCCTATTCCTTCTGTATAGAACCAGAGGGCTCTGAATGCTCATCATCTGCATAAAAAACATTCACATTTCTTGCTAAATACAGCAGCCAAACTCCTTGGGAAGACAATGGAGATCACTTCAGAAACCTGAGTGGAAACACAGTAAATATTAAAATTATTTCGCTCTACAACTGCATGGGCACAAAGCTGACAACTGAAGTATAACTGATACAAAGCCCCATTCTGAAGAATGACATAATTACTTTATTTGCCCAAGAAGTATCAGCCTTTCATCTCTGTTATCACAGGAGGTTCTCAGGGGATGCCTTTATAGCTCCCCTTATAGAGGGACACCCTTTCCTACTCTGTAGCCCAGGTGACATAAACAATGACATCAAACAAGCACCACAGAGAAGTTTTCACCCAGAATGTTTTCATACTCTATATTAACCCTTGGCAGGCAATCCCTGAATCAGGCAGTAATTTGCCAAAGAGAAAGGGGTGCAGCATTTGCTAAAGAGATTTTTGACCATAGCTAAACAAAAGAGTATGCCTAGCATGAGTTAATATGATGGATTCTGGTATCCAGGAAGCAACAAAGTCTGCTAACAATATTTAATATTTCTCTAAAAATTTTTAAACTTTTTTTAAAAAATTGTGCTCATTTACAATTGACAGATAAATTTGATTTGACCACACAAAACTCACAGGAAAACATTAGAAGATCATTTGACTTGAAATCAATTTAATTCCTACAATTTAATGTCAATACCTACCATTCATCCAATGTCAAATAATACGGTGATCTGTAGGGGATCTTTGTTTCCCTAATGAATAGGCACTAATTAAATTACTTCAACTAAAGTTCACACTGTAACTGCTCAACTTTCAGAGCTACAGCCATTTATTTCTCTGAGGATTAGCTGGGCAGACTCCCCTGGAAAAACCTGAAATCTCATGGTAATTATAGAGTCTCCTTTTCTCAGCTTGCACTAAAAAATGCTATCAGACTTAAAAGTTCATGTGCCACCTCATCACATTTTTAGCTGGTGCAAAGGTCCATGATTAAAGAATGACAGAGAAACTCCTAAGGTATTCTAATCTCTTTCCAGGGTTATATCTGCCCAAGGATTGTCTTGCTCTGTAGAATGACACTTTTCCTTTCTTACTCTGCCCTGGGCTGAGCTGAATACAAATTCATAGTTATTTCCTTCTCCTTCTTGTAGATGGACAGAAATATCAATGGATTTCAGCTCTCTTTTGAATTTACATTGATGAGTAAAGTAGAACTTAAAAAAAGAACCCAATAAAACAACAAAAAAAAGCCGACCTCGAAGTGAGCAAAAGTGAAATATAAAGGCTGCCAGTCTTTATTTGAAGCAGTTTGCTATGAAAATTGGAAATTGCACCCTTTGTGCACCTGATCCAGAGTTCTCTTTTAGTTCTCTCTCTAGTTATAGAAAAGGAAATAATGAATGAGCCTGGAGAGAGTGAAGGCTTAAAGGACGTTCCACAGGAACTGGTAAAGATCCTTTTATAACTTTTGGATACTCCTTTGAGACTCCAAAACAGGTTCAGCAAATGGCAAAGCCACAGTTTGGGAAGCACTTAGAGGAGAAAACCCCTGGACTGTTACATCAGGATTTCAACTTTGATTCAGTAAGCAAAGCACCAATGAAGTTCTGTGTATCTATTTATAAGTACAGACTTGAGGGAGAAGAGATAAACTGCCCAGTGCCTAAAAAATCTCTACATGAACTCTGCCTGGCTAAGCAAAAATCACCTGTGAATTCTTTAAAATGTACATTTTATTCACGTTACTCAAAAATGCTTTTATAGTAAAGTAAGCTTAATCTAAATAAAAACTAAGCCAAACTGCTACATAGAATGCAATGTTTCAAAAAAATTCCTTCCCACTGTACTCTTCCCAATCACATTCTAAATTCTTTTCAAAACTACTTATCAGATTAAAGATCTTTCTCTTTAAAAAAAATACTTTTAACACTCAATATTTTACATGCTGAATAAATATTTTATAGGTTTGACAGTGTCAATGACATTTGAATATAATTACATTGTATAAAAATGCATTTCTTTGGCACACTATACAACTTTGAATATGTCAGAGGCTGCAGAGAAAATGTACCAGACATTATTTAATTAGTTGCATTCAAATAAAGCTTTGCAGAGCAAACATGAAAATATGGAGCTTCTTAGTCCTTCTTTACTTTCCTGAAGAACTGTAACAGACACAGAGTATAATTTTCTACTTATTATGAAAAGTAGAAAACTAAACACTACCAAGACCTTTGCAATACAGATGGTAAAACAAAACCTTTTAGCATATATCCATAAATTTTAGCAGCAGACAGAAGAAAAATTATTACTTTGCTCATGTACTACCAGCACAATCAACTATATTTTTTACTTATTTTTCATATCCTCCTTGGATAATCAATGGTAATTTTTACTTTTAGCATTTATTTAACCCTAATTCTGGTATATTTTTAATAAATGGGCAAAACAAATATCCCTAGTTTGACAACACTACTGCCTAAAGGAGCCAAATGTAGCACTGAAGTTACTCAGGAATATATTGCGTGATCCTGCAGCTGTTGAAGTTAATAGCAAGATTCCCACTGGATTTTCAGAGAGACAGGATTTTACTCCAAAGTTCTTGGCAGGTCATCAAGCTGCTTGAATTAAGAGGTCTGTTCTCTTAGGGGAACTCCCTGGGGGTCTGGAGCTCATTTTGTGAGCTGCATACATGCAATTGCTCTTTGAGTAATATAAGTTGGCCATGCAAAGTCACTTGAACAGGGTGCGATTCCACCTGCATCCCCAAACAGCTCCTGTCATCACATATGCACAAATGCTCTTTTCTAATACTACAATAATTATTTGCAACCAATGTGGAAAATTACTCCATCTAAATGCAGAAAATATTAAATACAAAATTATGTCTCTCAAAAGTCGGGCTTATTCACTCGTTTTGACTTAAATCAAAAAGCAAGAAATGCCAGTATATCCATCCTCTCTGATCAGTCCAGTGTTTTCCAGTGCAATTCCTACTATTAAACAGCTCTGCTTTCAAGGAGATACTCATATCAAAATAAATACTGTAGATCACCAATATATCACATCACTGCATATGCACAACATAGAGGTGCTAAGAGAAAGGTCACAGTGGAATTCATAATCCATGTTTTACCACATATATAAGTTATTTCACTTTTAAAGGAGTATAAGCTATTGGTGGTAACACATCTCTTCCAGAGATTGCACTTCTATGGGCATTTGCAGAAAAAAATAACAATTTTTTTATTCTTAAGGTAGAACACCAATATTAGAGAAGTGCACAAAAATAAATAGAAGACATACAAAGCTTAGGTAGTGTTTACAATTGTCATTGTGTGCTCCCCCCCCATCACTACCTTTTTGGATGTGCTTGTAGAAGGGTTGAAGAAGAGAAACATGATTATTTTTGTTAGTAAAATCTGTACAGTTTCAACATTTCTTGTGTGAGAACTAGACAAGGTGAAAAGGCAGGTTTCAATCTAATTCTAACTCTTCCCTCTCTAATTCGAACATAAAGAATGGGACCTTTATTAAATTATAGCAGTTGTATGTTATATATTTGCACAATATACTCAAATGCCAGACGTCATCGTCACCCACTTAGTAAACATGCTCCTGTGCCTCATTCCTCATGTCACTGTGGAAGAAAATAGCTGAAAGAAGTCAAAAATATTACAGGAATTTTCAGTAAATTTTTTATTTATTTTTTCTAATAATAAATCATAAAAGCATAGTATCTTAAAAGGTGTATCACCCTGTATTTCCAGGTTAGAGCAAAATTATTATTCCTTGATCAGCAGGGTCTGTGCTCCTTAACCTAATTTATAAAATGTCTTTTCCAGTAGATGTCAAAGGATTTTAGGGCAGTAAAATTTCTCTCTAAAACATGACAGAAAACAACAACCTTATAATTGCAACCTCACCAAGGGTAACTGTTTTTCTTTCCATAGAAAGGGATTCCTCTTTCTTAGGAATATTTAGTACAAGTCATACTACCTATAGCTATCTGACATTCTTTCAGTTGAGTAATTTTACTTATAAACTTTACCAAGAGTTGATTTAAGGTCAAATCCTGAAATGAAGGTGGTTTACATGTGCTTACCCAGAGTCCTGGGGTGAAGAAACTGAACCTGACTCTGTGGTCAGAATCAGCCCAAGTAATGAGGTGTTTATAAAAGAACAACTGAACTAATATTGTTTGGCCCCATTTTCTCCCAGCTTTGTCTGTATCTCTCTTTTTTTCCCCCCTGCAGAATTGACTTGCTGGTGCTCCTTTGCCTGTTGCATGCCCACACAATGATAATCCCAGTATTTGTGCCATATGCAGCTTTAGCACTCTCTGTACAAAATCTAGCTATGAGGGCTAAAAAAGTTCCTCCTTTGCTATTCACATCTGACACTGAAGAAAAAAAGAAAAAGACCCAGACTTTGTTTTGGCTGGAAGAAAAAGATCTGAGTTTACAGAGTGAAGAAGACAACTGTTGCCAGTTCATATGGTTAAAAGTCAGAGCAGTTCCTACTCCAGCCTGGTTCTGGGTGACAGCAAACATTTCTGCCAGGGCAGAGCCCAAGGGAGACAGGACACACATTTTGTGTGCCTCTTCTGCTAAAACACACAAATTTAAAGTTTATTTGAAAGTGGCAACTACCAATACCAACACAATTTGATCTTAACTCCAACATTATTTTAGTTTTTCTCAGCCTGCCACCAAATCATCTTTAAGATAGATGGAACACTGCAAATCAGAGACATGGCAAAGTATTATGTAAAGAGAGCTGAATGATCACTAACTTGTTTTAAGTTCCTGAATGAAACAATGCAGGTGTTTGAAATCAAAGCTGTGAAACTCTACACAGCCTGAAGGCAAAAAAAAAAAAAAAATAAAATATAGTAAGCTCATTTCTGATGGTACAATTATCTGTGCAGAGCTTTGTTTAAAGCTTGTTTAATTCTATCTGCTTCAGCAGGGTGGAGTTCAGCTTCTTCCAGGCAGATGGAAAGTATGTACATAAATACACTGACTTCTCACCTGCCATAAAGGTTTTTATCTCATAGAGAAAAAGCCACATTTATTTAATATTCTGTTGGAATAGCTGTGTTTAAGAACAGTAAGAAACAGATGCATTACAGGTAAAAACCATTATTCCCGTGAACAATATGGGGGGAAAATGCAACGAATGCTGTGCAAGGTATAATAAATAGACATAGTATTAGTTTAATATTCTCTCTTTGAAAAGGTGGCTGATTACAAGGCATACATTATGAATCTGAATTTTAGTAATGATTTTTATAAGATTGCACACAAATATTAGTTATGGTGGAGGAGGAGCAGCTTCAAAGAGCTGTGGATAATGTTATTTAATGAAAATATTATAAGGGATAAAACAAAATCAGACAGCAATGAGGTTACCAGTTCTTGAAGAACTGATACAAAGATTGATATTTTACATATTGCTATGTTCCATTAACTAACGTGAAGTAGGAATGCATTAATGACAACCATTATTGACATAAAATGTGGCATTTTGAAAACAAATGTGGATTACAATTTTACAAAGACAGTCTGGTTGGCTTTTGGAAGAGAAAAACCAGAAATGGGATTAATATGGAGGGACTAGTTTCTGTTATTAAGTGGAAAGCTCATAATTTGGGGATGATGGGGGAGGAGAAGCTCACATTCGCTAATTGATAAAGAGTCAAATACAAGTTTGAAAAAAGAAGATATTAAGAAGCTGAGAAAATCTACAGCATCAGTCAAAGTGCACCTGGGATATTGCATGAAGTGTCTGTTTGAGACAAGAATTTATACCAGACAACAGAAGGGCTTAACCTACTTTGTATAGTAAACATAAAATGTCAGAAAAGATGGAATTTCTGCCTTTAAATAAATCAGCTGGGTAAACTCTGGGGGAGGCAGAAATGGGGACAGCACTATTTCATGGTGATTGCCAACCTAAAGCAGAAACAAACAATGTGGTGAAAACATCATCATGTTCAGTTTGGTGTTTAAGAAAGGGATATCAGTAAACAGCCACCAAAGACTCTCCAGTGCCTCCAGAGGCATCAAGCAAGACAAAAACCCTAAAATTTAATTAATTATTATTAATTAGTGAATGCTGCATGTACAATTTAGCTATCACTCTTCCAAGATATCTAGTAAATATTAATTCTCCCATAAAGCTGCCCAGCCTAAAACTCTC
Source organism: Zosterops lateralis (assembly GCF_965231275.1). Taxonomy (NCBI): domain Eukaryota; kingdom Metazoa; phylum Chordata; class Aves; order Passeriformes; family Zosteropidae; genus Zosterops; species Zosterops lateralis. The sequence continues at coordinate 3,162,813 of NC_139768.1, forward strand.
ATATGGAAAAATTATATGGAACATTTCTGCCTTCGAGGGGGTATGAGAAGAGTGTTTTTGCACAATAATGTTTTGAGTACTAGTTAAATTTATTTTCAGGCTATTGAAAGTAGAGCCCAGAAAAGTCACAACGATGCCATCTAAGTATAAATCATAGTTTCCTATTACATACACCATGAAGTTTTACTGCTTTTTATCACAAATAAAGTGCTCGGGCAATAGAGATTTCAACAGGCAAGAAAACTTAATAAACATCTTCTTTTCTTATTTTGTTGTCAAAACAAGGAGACAATTAAAAAGCATGTTCATAATATTTCAAATACCCTCGTTGCCTCTGAATTGATTCATCTGGTGTTTATGTAACAAGAACTAGAAAAACCAGTCTGATAAAACCCAAATCCAAATAATCACCCTTCTCAAGTATACCCAAATGTTTTAGTTCTAGGCATATATTGATAACCCTGATCCAATAACTTTCTGGCAGATGACAAAGTACAAAGATCAGGTTGACACCAGGGGAAGGTGCAGCTTTTTTAAAGGAATCAACACTTATATCCGATGCAGTAAATTTTTCCTCAAGAGATTAAAGATTATTCTGCTATATGATACTGGTTTGATGGAAGCTGGGGCACCAGCTAATCATGAGTTATAAAGAGATCAGAAAACATTTTTATATAAGCCATGCACATAATCCCAACTTTTCAGTGATGGTTAAAGGTAGTTGTATATAATTTATCCATAATAAATCAAAATAACTAGAGAAGGAACAAAGGTAATTAATTCAGTTAAGCAGTATTAAATTCAAATTCTGAGGGAAGATGTGAACAAGCTCCTCTAAATAATTGTTTTTTTTAAATTGCTATCTATGTTTATCCAACCTACAGCTATACTTCATCTTACATATATAATTTAAACCATGAAGATCTTGTATCAAAAAAACAGTCAAAACCCTCCACATCTCTTGCAACCTGCAGGGGAAACAGAGAAAAATTCAGATCCTTTCAACAACAAAAAGAATCTTTGACCTCTACACTCTCTCATGAAAGGGCTAATTTAGATACTGACAAACCATATTTAGATTCCAGTATATTTTCCTTTCAAGAACTGATGTTTGCCTAGTAATACCTACATTTAGCCATTAGTAGCATTTTGTTGCAGGGCAATATGTAGGCAAACTACAAGTTTGATTCAATTTCTTAACCTATAATAACCAACACAAGAACTACCTGATCTGAAAAAAATCTAAAATTGTGTTTAAGATCAGTGATGAGAGACAGAAGTAGTTATGCTTTCATTTTATTTTTTTTTTCCTTCCCACCCCTAACCAGAACTCCCCTGCTCTTTCCTGCCATTGGGTAAATCAGAAAATATTTCAGAACTACAAAATGTTACAGGATCACAACGTTCTTCCTGCTACCTTCATATATTGATCTATGAAAGTTAACCAGCCTTCAGCCCCAAAGGAAACTGGATCTGAACATAATTTTTAACAAACAGATATTACTTAAGATATTCAGTTCTGAGACTAAAAAGTAATTATTCTGAGATAAATTCACTACTGCTTCTTCTCTTGAGGAAAAACAGCAGCTGCATCAGACCTCACTGGGGCACAGCCCAACCTGGGCAGGTGTTCTTGGACCCTGTGCTGATGCTCTCAGAGTGGAGAGAGCTCTGCTGCTCTCAGGTTTTGTGGTGGCAGTTTGTAGGTCCATGCCCCGTGGAAAGAGAGGAAAGGAGTTTGCAATGCACAGAGAGCAGGATGTGGACAGAGAAATGGGGGTGGTTGTGCCTTTGGAGGCAAAGCTGTATCTCAGTGCCTCTGCCCATCTCTGCTGAGTTCCATTTCCAGCAATGCTCTGGCTGATGGTGGAACATGATCCAGGCTCTCAGCTTTTACTCTATAACAGAACTAATACAATTCACCTCTCCCAAAAACCAGCGCAGCTACTGTGGAAACATTTGTGGCTCCAACCTTCCCAGATTGTCCTGCCAAAACAAGTATTTTCAGAACCTGGCTGCTAGGTTAGTTAACGTAGTTAAATTTATAGCCTCACATTTCTAAAGTGTTTCTATTTTTAGTTTATTGGCATTTTTTAATCTCTGCTAGTGGGTTTTGAAACATAATGTCTCATTTGAATGTATTAGCATATCAGTACCACAAGGTCATTTCGGAATGCAGGAGAAGAAAGCAGTTTTCCATGATGTTATTTTCCAAGAAAACTGGGAGAAGCAAGAGAGTAAATAGCCTACTATTGTGTTAAAAGACCCTAAAACAAAACCACAAAAGAAACACCAAAGCAAAACAAAAAACTCCCAGAAACAATTCAAACAATTAATTCAGCATCAAAGTACAATGATGCACCTGTGCCATGGATAGCTCTAATCTAAACTGTTCTGGATCTTTTTGCTTTTATAGATACTAAAAACACCTAATATTGTCTTTAACGTGTGAACATCACAAAAGTTCTCTGATGACAAATACAACAAAATTAAAAGGCCTCACAGTATTTTACTCATTGTTGCTAAGCAACTCTACATTTGTAGACCATTGCATTTCTGGTCAATATGAGTTGTAGAGCAATCAAAAAACCCAAACCCAAAAGGAGCAGCCTGTTCAATACCTCTGCTTAGCTGAGAATGCACCAACGGTTACTGAGCTGGGCTTGCTTTGACAATCATTGAACTCAGGAAAATCTTTTAACCAACAGTGGTACCATGACAGAATTAATTACAGTTTGCCAATTCAAAATCTACCAGAGATGCGCAATCCAAGAAAGATGATTTTTTCATTAAAAGATCAAATTAAATATTTATCGTCAGATTTGAAAATTTCAAAAATTATACACTGCATATAATCATACTGCAATCCAAAACAGAAACTCATAAGGGTATTTTATATTACAGCTATCCAATAAATTCCAGAAATTCAGTGGAAGGCTAACAATTAGAGACATCATGGCATTAATTCTGAATTTGCTTTGTTCATCAGGGAAGCACTAGCTTTAAAATTGGCCAAGAAATTTGGTTTGGAACTTGCTTTCTCTCATTGCACATCTAGATCCATGGCTATAGTTTGGATCCATCCATCCAAAGTATGTTTGAGAACACACAAACCTGAACAGGAAATGAACCAGTAGAATATAGAAAGGTCATCATCAAATTATAATTCTTTTTGATGTTATCAAATTCCTTCATCTTTCATTTGCTTTCATTATTCTTCAAAGAGACTTAAAAAATTACTCCTCCCTTTTTGATCAGTGCAGCCATCAGAAAGTCCAAAAGTTAATATTTTCCACTAACGTATTGAGAAATTAAGGCGAAAATTAATTTAGGAAGCATAAGGGTTTTCTTAAATTATAGGATATTTCTGAGGGTACTTACACTGCTTCTTGAACTTTTGAATTTTCAGGTTGAAAGACTGAGCAAAAAAGCTCCTATTTGCACTTTATAAGGCATTCATGTATCCAATCAAGATGTAGTAAAGGCTACAGAAGTTTGTGAACACATTCGAGGAAACGATTTGAGGATTCAAGTGAGGTTTTCTTTTACTTTTTGGTTGTGGTGGAAAAATAATACACTTTGATTGTATTGTAAGAATGGCTATTTAGGGAAATAGAAACACCTGTGTATGTTTTAACCATTTAAAGCATGAAGCCTAACATTTCAACTTCTTTTAACTGTTTCTTATTCTTCCATATCACCAGATGTGCCCTACACCTTTGGACAATGAGAAAAGTTGCTTTCCAGACTTCTGTCCACACAGATGTCCTCTGAAGGGAATTATTCCCTCTCCTTGCCCTACTGGTTGTGACCCAAGTGGTCACTGTCCAACTTGCTGCTGATGCCTTAAGTTTTAACCTTCATGTTTTCCAGATTCTGTGCTGCCCAGGGCTGTAGTTCTGAGCCTCACATTGTTAGTCAGCTCTTCACAGAGTAGGGAGACAAAACAAATCCTTTTCCTGCTGAAGACCAAGGACTGTGGTTACAAGTTTTCAGGCTCAAAAGCACAAACAGGGGTGGGCTGAAGAGAGAAAACAAGGAGGATGGGACTTCATAATTTGAAGCTGTAATTGGACAATTAAACCCAAGATGCAAATGGACCAAAACTTATAGAAGTGTGAGACCTCATGGCCAGTTGTTGATTTTATGACCATTTTAATTCCACCTTGGGTGCAGCCCTGGTCAGGCTCTTGTGCTGCCCAAGGTGTACCCTTAAAAACCTTTCAGTAAAAATCTACTTTATTCTCCAGCTCTGTCCAGTCTCTGTTCCAGCTCAGCCTTCCCAAGGCATCACTGCCAGGACACTTTCCTTGCCCACATCCCACGTTCTGCCCAGCAGGACCAGGGCTGCTCCCTGGCAGTGCCCAGCCTGCCCTGCGCTGCCAGGGGCTCCTCCTGCTGGGGCCAGGACTTGGCCCACATCCCTGCTGAGTTCCACATGGTCCCCATCAAACCATTGCTCCAACCTGTCTGGGCGTGAGGGACACTGTTCTGGTGCTCTGAGCAGCTTTACCAGCTGGCTCTTTCACAGGTCACAATATGGAGAGTACAGCCTTGTACCTTTGATGTTTGGTGGGTCTGAACCTCAGGCTGAAATGTAGTAAATAGCATGGAAAGAGGAGGATTTTCACGTGGATTTTACCAGGCTTTATTCCACCCAGAGATGCACCTGAAGAGTGAGTTCTTGGCTTCAAGTTGTTGCCCATTAAGTACCAGGGGCGTCTCCCGGCAAGGAGATACCCAGAACCAATCCTAGGGAAAGGGGGAGTGACAAAGAACAGGGGAATTGGCAGGGCCATCTATGGACATAAAGGGGAGTGGGGAACTTGATATCTGACTGAATCACCCTGAAGCCTCACTAGAACTTTTCAGGCTTAGGGTGTGGTGGCAGTGATTGACAAGATCCATCACCAGGGAAAGGCTACAGGGGATTTGGGGATGGGGGATGTAGGGATAAACCATTATAAAACTAATAATAAAACATATAGAATTTTGGAAAACCCCAAAATGCACACTGCAACAGGACAGAGCAGGGTCAGGAGAAATGGACAATGGGACAGGGGAGGGGAAAACCTGGAGTAAAACCAAAACAACCCAAACACCGAGGTGATAAGAGGAACAAACCATAACTCATCAAAACTTATCAAAAACCCACCACCACAGCCCTGCTCTTGAGCAGATGAGCTGCTCCCCCCCAGGTGTGTGTCACCTGCAGCCACATGTCCTGAACCTCATCCACTCATCTTGCACAGGATGGGGCCCAGGACTGACCTCTGTGCCACTGCTTGTCTGACTGGCACCCAGACAGAGCACAACCCCCTGCTCTGGGGGTTTGGGCATACAAACTCTTTTCTTACTCATCTGCCTGTCCCCTCATCCAGACTGCAACATCCCAACTAGGAGAGAAGTGTGACTGAATGAAAAAATCCCAGCAGCACTTTTGTTAAGCTGGTGGCTCAGCCATCTGAGCACTGAGAAACCCTGTGGGTTCACAGTTGTTAATTATTTCTTTTTCTTTTCATGTTCTTTTACTTCTACCTGCTCTAAATAATTTTATGCTCATGTATACAGCAATTATTTTTCTCTCACAAGGAAGAAAAATTAACATCTAAATTACTTCAAAAAGCTAATAACCTGTAAAGCTGCTACTCTGACTGCAGCAAATTAGTAGAAACAAAACACCGTAGGATATGAATTGGACTTATTTTTAAAGAAGAGTATTTAATTGAACCAGGTTGAATATATGAAGACTGCCTTTTATCTGACAGTGTGCATGACTCTAATCTATTGATATTTAGAAAAAAATCTTCTCTTGTTACTATTTTTGTAATGAAGGGAATTATCTCAGCAAAGTATAGCCAGTTATCATCTCATATTTCAGACCCAAAAAGAGGTTACTTAAAACCCTTTAATTAAGGAAAAGAAGGCAATTCATGAAGATTTCAACAGTCATTTTCATATCAGCAACTTCTAGTTAGCAAAAGAGAACTTTTTTGTCAAAAGCTAACAGAATCCACAAGTCCAGAAGCAAAGTGTTGGCAGCAATTATTTCAGCAGGGAATTACTGACAATGTTACATAAAATTTTCTCATGGGAAATGTAAACTCATGCTACATTATTTTAAAGTGAGTTTAAATATCTTTCTTAGAATTAGAGTTTAGGAGTTTAAATATGGAACATTTATATCATTACCAACGCATGCAGTTGTTACTATAACTATATACAAAGGAAAAAAACTGACAGGGTGTTGCTACTGATTTAAAATATACTAGAAAGTTTTTCAATGACACCAAGCTCTGGGGTGCAGCTGGCACACTGGAGAGAAGGGATGCCATCCTTTTTTAAGTAAAAGGACACAGAAAGGAAAGTATACTATCACAACTGTGGAAAATGTGAACAGAATTCAAATATTTTAGCAAACAAACCATTCTGTGAGGACAGCCTTAATACCAGAAAGTTTCAAGTCATCTTAAAAATGTGCAGTTGAGGTGCAGTGGAAATTATAAAATAGACCTCTGCTCTCATTTATCTATATCTATCATGATATCATGAACACATTATCTGTCCTAGTGTGTAGGCCTTCTGTCACACACAGTTTCACTATTTCAGCACAGCATTTACTCCCAAAGTTTATACCCCTCTTACTTTCTCTGAATTGAGAATTATTAATTCCTGTGATGTTATTCACCACAACATCTCCAAGTGTTTTATGGACAGATGGGAAAGCTGAGACAGAATTGTGAAGCAGCTTTCACCAGGTGATGCAGCAAGACTCCAATAAAACCAAGAACAAATGTCATGGTCTTACCACCTATCTGTGAGACTCACAGATATACAAACATCACATCCTCCATCATTCCTCCTACCTTAGGTTTAAAAGCAAAGACTCTTATAGAGATTTTTGTTTACCTTCACAATATATATATATATATTATAGTCCTTCGTATATTAAAGATTTTAAGTTTATCCTACCTTTTGGTTTTGTTCTGAATTTAATATTATAGAAAATATTGCCCATTTTAGTCTTATAGCTTGGAAAATTGGCTGCGGGAACAGAGACAAACTTACAAACCGATGAAAAACACAAGTTCTTGTGACAGATCAGAGGCAGGCACAGGTGATTTTTCAGTAGCCTGACACAGCTGGAAGAATACTGGATCAAAGACAGACAAAGAACAATATCCAACCCTGAAATAAGCAGAGTTGTTTTGCAGAATGTGTTTCCAGGTGTCTGACAGCCTCTAACCCTCCTTGTGCAAGGACACAGGGGGTGTACAGAACAAAATGCAGTGTCTGTGTGTGTATTTTATTTTCTGTGTACATATTTTCTGTGTACACTCTCTGCCTGGCATTTGTTTGTGGCCACATCTCTAAGGAAAGCAAGGACAAATGTCCCTGAAATTCCTGCATACAAGCACCTAATGGACCTGTGTGATTTTACCACTGAACTTCCTTAGGTTGATATAATCCCTAAACTCAAACCCCACCAGCAAGCATCACTCATGTATGGACATTTTGAGCTTTTCCCATTCTGCATGTGTTGGTAATGACATGAAATAGTGAATTTTTCCCATCACTGATCTTTCAACATTTAAAATAGCTTCTCTACAAATTCACAGCAGTAGCTATTTCAAATAATTTTATCAGTGTCTCTACTGTCTTTTAAGATGCATTCATCTTTTTTGTAAACATGCTTTTCTTGTAGCTTCTGGATAGTTGGACAGACTATCTATTTTTCCAGTAACTCTATACAGAGATGAGATACATGGTAATTAGTCGGTTAATATTAATCTGGTTTACTCCTGAGGAAAATGAGGAATTCGGGATTTTTAGAAACTTCTTTCAAATTAAGTTTTACCACTTATGGGTCATTAGTTACCAAATATTTCTGTAGTTTCAGCTCTTTATACACATTATTTTGAAAGCAAGTTATAAAAGTCTGTCATGTAACCCAGAGTTAGTAACCAGTCCATGACAAAGACTTTTGGTATCATTTAATGAAGGTCAGTTCACCAAATGTGAATGTGTCTCTCTGTTTGATGCCCCAGCTATCCAATCTGCAATATATATGAGTATATTCAATCAAGCCTGATTAGCTTCTTCCCTTTGGTTCAAGTTTCTTAACTGCAGTGCCCATAAATTCTGTTCATATAGACAGACTCAAGTTTTAGTAAGATAAATTCAATTTCCCTTCATCTGGAAATACATTACAACAAAATACAGTGAACAGCCAAGTGAGAGGAATATAGGGAAATAAAACTAAAAATACAGCTCTCCATGAATCTGAAATTAAATTAAATTTGCAGGGACGAATTGGGACTTGCCTTCTGGTAAGCAAAAAGCAGATCAAGGTTATAGAAGCCATTAGTCCCCCACAGAGACCTCCTCTTTTCTTTATTCCAGTGAGACCTTTGCTGTGTGATATCTCAAAGACACAGCATGAAAACTTGAACTAAAGATTAGTTTTCTAACCCAGCTCCAAGTGCATATTTATATATTCTCAAGTGGGAAAGTGTCTCAGTGCTTTTGAGCAGTCCTGAGAGCCACAGACACGCCCTGTTTAGCACCAAGCCACTGCCCTTAAGCTGAGAAAAAGTTTTCAATATATTTAAGATAAAGAACAACATTAATGATTGACTGCATACCTGGGAGTGCTAAAATACAACATTGCTTATGCGGTTAATTCTTGCTCTGTAAATATTCTGCCACAGTACAATAAATAATTTCCAATTGCACTGGACCCTAAAGTGATAGAAATATTTATACAGTGGCAGAGTTAGAGGAATTATTCTGTAGTGAAAGATTTAATTATCTTGAGAAAGGTTCCCAAAACTGAATGGTTTGAAAAATTGCCTTTTAAAATCCTTTTCAGAGATACTATTAAAATCTTGATTAAAGAAAAGACGAAGATCATTGTGACAAGTTAAAGCCTCCACCAAGATATGGATTTTTTTAGATATAAATATTGTGCAATGCTAAGAAAAATTACACTTTTTCATAGAAGATTCTAGTGCATGAGCAGATTGAGCATATTTGCATGTTTAATATAATCTCCTCTGCTCCTCACTTCAATGCATTCTGATATGGCCACTATTATTTACTATCTCCACAAACTACATTTAACCTCCCCCTGCTCAGAAAAGTCATGAAAAGACCATCATCTTTTAGAGCTCTCTGAATTTCTTCATATTCATTTTACTTTTCTGACATCTCCCACACATATGAATTATTTTAATTTTTCTAAACAGTTTTTAGCAGAATGATGAAAAGAAATGTGAGAGAAAAGAAGTGTAATGTCCCAAAGACTGGTAAGTATTTCTAGAACTGCACTAAACTACAATTACATGTATTATTTCCTAGTTTATTGGCAATCAAGAAAACAGATATACAGTGTCTACACCAAAGTATCCTAAAGTGCTAAAGAACAATTGAGAATAATATGTATAGAAACCAAAAATGTCCTTGTTAGTTAAGACATTATTCAAATCAGAAACAAGTTAGTTTGATAATATTTTAATGATTTTTGTAGAGATTCTAATTACCTGGTTAGATACCACTAGTTATGTACTCTTATCACAAGAAAACTCACATAATATTCCGAGGGGCAATTCTGTCCCAGTTTTAAACTGGATTTGTCAGCAATGGCACAGATGAGAGACTATTTTCTGAGAGAGAATTTCACAGTAGAAATAGAAAAAAAAAAAGTTTTGCATAGGAATAACAAGGTACACAAAGCTGTGAGTGGTGTTTACCTTAATATGCATGACACTCTGCACAGCTTTGCATCCTCACTTTTACTGTAAAGACAGCATCACTTAGAATTTGATGATTTAATAATTAACCCATACACGAATTCTTGCAAGATATCGAAAATCTGCTCTCCATAGGTGGATAAGGAAAATATTTCTCAAACACAAATAAGCACACCTTCAGTGCTGAAAACCAAGAAGAGCAGCAAAATACAAATTAGACTGCGGGATCCTGCCCTCTCTGCACCCTTTTTGCCCAGAGAGTTTTGATGTTAAGCAGGTTTCACACACATCCACTTGTCAGGGACTCACTGCGGGCAGATGTTCCCTGTTGTTCTGCTTTACACGAGGTATTAAGATCAAAGACTGCCAACAGGAATGGTCTTTCCCACCAGATCCTCTCTACAAACATGAAGAAAGCAGATAAGAGCCATCTGTTATTTTGCCAGTACAGATGTTGGTTTGTTTTGTGAGACCTTTGCTGCATATCCCACTTCAACTGGGATAAACTTCACTTTGTTTACACTGGGAACGAGGAGCAGTGTGCACATTCTGAAAGGCAGCTAACAGCCTTTATAATGGAACTATAACTTCTTAGAGTGAGGCAGAATGGCAGGAAGTACAGTTCCAAAACAATACTAAAAATAAGAACCAGTCAAAAAAATGAGAGTTGGCAAAAAAACTTGTGTCACTTTCGCCAAGAATTTGATTAAATGTTAGCTTGAAAACTTGGTTTGTTAAATTTTGAATATAGCCTTGATTAGCAAGAATATTCAGGGGATCTCTCAGCTACATGGATATTCCTTTTATTTCTATTTTCCCTTGTTTCTCTTTCCATTATCTTTTCTTAAAATTATTTTTGCAATAGAAGTCTTACAGCTCCTTTGTTCCTTGCTATATACTAACCCAATCATCCTCTATATTTTAACCAAGGTTTCTGCTTTGAGTCTTGGCTTTCTGTTAGGAATTCTATCCCATTTTTATGTCACATATTTTTATCTCCCTAGTCAGAACTGGGGAGATAAAAAAAAACCCAAAAGGAAAACAACTTTATTGTTCTATAGAAGCAGAGCAATCTGTTCATTCCTAATCTCTAAAATTGATGTAATGATTTGGTCTTGGTAGTAAAACTGGGGATAAATGCTAATATTCTAATAAAAGCCTAAAATATGTGTATGTACTTGCATGAAAAATATACAAAATTTTTTTGCCTGTAGCCTAAGGCAACTAACACAATTTTAAGTGTACTTTCTTAATATCAGCCTAATAATTTTCACTTGTTTTGTTTCCATACTACTAGAATAATACAAGTTCTTCTAAATACAAACATTATGAAGTACAGCAACAGCATTTTGCCTCATATTGGCAAAAACTTACCAATAGGCACATTCCTTATTAAAGGCTCATTAGGCATTTGAAGAACAGGCAGGAAGGTGAGGAGCACCACATCACACCATCAAGATAAACACCTCTCTAGGAAGAGTTTCAACTCTGCTCTCTCTTTATGTGCCATGTAAATCCCCCTGAAATATGGCTGCAGCTCTACTTTGCTCTCAGGGACAGCAGACACACACTGCAGTGCAAATAGAGTGCACATATGACACTGCTTTGAGACTCAAAAACTAAATTTTCATTTCTGCCCTGATTTTCAAAGCAGAAAAAAAAAATTTTCCCTCTTACTTAAAATTTAAATTGCTGTGCACCTTCTATTTTCTTTCTTGCATAGTTTCATAGCCCACCAGTCAGAAACTCTCATGTTGGTTGATTGTGAGATTAATCAACATTCCAGCTCTGTTACCTGCCAGGTCCGTACAGAAGATCCTTTATCTGAGCCAAAACTAATGTTTCTTTCTTTCTGGTTTCATTACTGCACCACAGATCAATCTCACAGATTCAGAAATCTGTGAGAGACTTTGATTTCACACATTATGAGCTCTTGCCTTTTAAATTGCTATTAGTGCCATTTCAAAATAACTGACATTTCTGAAAACAAACTTAACACACAGAGAAATCTTGGCAGAACACAGATTTTTTGTTATATCAACTAGAGACAGCTATTGCTCATACCCATTACGTACCATGCCACCTTTCCTTAGGTCTAACCAACCAAAGAATCATTATGTAACCACAAAACACCAAAACCAGCACATCAGTTCTTGGGTTTAGGGTTTTTTTTGCCCAAGAGTCAAGTGGTAGTTTGAGTGGTTCTGGTGAGTCTTTTTTGCCCTCTTCCCTCTGAAGGCTTTGAGTCTGTTCTTGGTATGAGAATGAAGTCTCAAGGTCTTGTTTTTTCTCTGGTTTCTCACATGTTTTTATTTCTTATCTTACAAGTTTTTCTCTGTGCCTGGCCAAGGTGTTCACAGGAGCTCGGACACGATGTGACTCCCTCTGTGATGGGAGGTCGTTCTGTCTTTATACAGATAATTACACACTGATTATTTACCATTTCATACCAATGCCCAGTGCCTCTACTAGAAAGGTCATTTCTACTGTGACCCAATCCCCTCAAACTACCTTGTGTCCGTGTCACTGCAGAAAATGGATGCCAAGGGAGAACATGAAGAACCCAGGGCTCCACCCTAAACCCTTCATCTTGTTCCCCAATTCTAAGAACCCAAAATTACCAAATTTCCCACCTGGTGATAAACTACACTACTGTCCGTTACAGATTTGTAATTCCTCTCTGTGTTGGAAGTTTTTCCAATGGACTGAAATCAAAGCCTGTGTCCCCCTGGGCTCTGTGCCAGGGTCTTAAACCCCTGCACAGACCCCAGACCCTCTTTCTCAGGTCTCAGGCCTCTCTGCTGAATTCTGTGACCTTCCAGGGAAACCAAAGGAATTCCCTGAACTCCGACAATCAGTAATCTAAAGGACACTCTATTTAGTAGCATATTTTCACTTTCTGGTTGGGCAGATGGAGATGCAGCAACTTTTTCCCTCAGTAGATCTGCTCTCTGTAAGACATGGCCACATGATGCAAATCCTCTTCTATTCCAGATGCAGAAATACAAGCTAAACTTTTGATGAAAATTAAATAACGACATGGGAATGAATCACGCCTATTCCAATCATTATATTATTTTAATTTTCCTGCAGTGTTCACATTGAAAATAATGCAGTAACATTTAGAAAGTATTGTGAGAGACCTGTTGTCACATTTCTACACACTTGTGCCTTGGTAGCTTTTAAAAAAGGCATCTCTTCTGCCTGTTGTCAAAGTACTGAAAATAATTAGCTGATAATGACTACATGTGGCAACTCCAGGACTTCAGAAATACAACATTTCCATTAAACCATCTATAAATGCAGTCATTAAAAGTAAGTAATTACTCCTGAGTGATTGTCACTTAGCACATGTGAGTCAGACTTGAGAAATACAGCAAGGTCTTGTTTCTACAAATGCCTGGTCCAAAAATATTTTAAATGGTGTTCTCCGACATAATTAAAGAACAAAGACAAGGATATTTGTTATTTGTGTTGATATATCTGATGGCTAGTAGAAAAAACTTTAAAAAGTAATAAAAGCATCAGTTGCAAAGTATTCCTTTCAGAAAGGGAAGCAAAACAAAAGAAAAATAAAGGAAGCTGAGAAACCTTTCAGATGTTTGTATTTCTCTGTGCAATCACAGCTCTTCAACCACTCTGCCCATGCTCTCAGTCCTTTGGGGATTGCATTTATTGATCAATCAGATCTGCCCTGCTGCCAGCCCGCTGAGAAATTCTCAAAGAGAAATGCATTGATTAATTTTGCCATCTTGCAGAGATTATCTGGTACATATCTTAGTCCAGAAAAAGGGGAAAAGAATGTCAAGCTGAGCACTACCATCATCAGCCTGATATTTAGGTTAGAGCGTAGTCCTTGAACTAAAGCATTTAGTCCAATACTGTGAAGAAATATAGGAAAGTACAAATACAAGCCATCAATATTACAAAGGTCTTTGTTATTAAGGATTCCTCATCCTAACAGAAAATTGGAAGAATCTCTCGCCTTTGATCAGTGAGGTTCAACAGTCAAGAGAATATATCTGAAAAATTAGGAAAAGGACTAAATTTTACCTTCTACATATCCTCCCTTTTGGGTAATACCTGCACCCATAGTTTTCATTTCTAAGTAGGAGAGAAAATAGCTTTTTGCCCTCAGAAAGTCCTGCACATGTACAGTGGAAGTTGATATCCTGTTCAGTTACATTTGCTCAATGAGAAGGCTTTTGTGGTGATGGCGCCTCCTTCTCTTCCTCTCACTAAAGAGACAATATTTGCTGAAGATGAAAGGGCTTTAGGGATGAATTCAAGAAACAGAACACAGTAATTTCAGAAATAGAGAATGATGACTTTTTGTACCAGAAAAAGTGCAGTTTTAATTTTTCATGGAAAATTAGGCAAACATTTCCATTTCCTGAAGAAAAATGATGGTAGTAGATAGTATGAGGGAGGACTAAGGAATTAATAGCCTAAAATAAATCTGGACTATGATCCAAGTCCTTTTCCAGCCCTAAACATTTAAGATGTTGTATTCAGTCATTAATGCAACTTCTATTTTCTTTTTACAGATACAGGGAAATGCAGTTGTGCTGCTCAATATTTTAGCAGATTCAAAAAATCTCTTGTTTTTAATCCATCTTAGGTTTATGGATTACAATTTATGTAGTTATATTATTTCATGCTATGAGATATTGAATTGTATATGCTGAGAGGACTAGGTAAACTGAGATGGATCAAAGACTCACTTAGGTTTCAGTCTCTACTGCAAGTTCTTCTCTGTGTTTACTTGATAATTCCTGGGCCACCCCTGGGGATGAAGTATCTCATTTCCTCAGCAGGATTGGCAGCTGTACAACTGGTGTTGCAAACAACAACAATTCTCCAGAAGTGATTAGACTCAAGTACAGACATGCCTTACAGTAAAATTCTGAATTTTTTTTTTTTGTTACATCCTCTAACACTAGAAGACAATGACTGAAACCTAAGGAGTCAGAAAACAGATGATATGTGACCCCTGAGCAGTGTTTGCTGGGCACACCAGAATCCTATAAAAAGATTATGTTAGCATTACTGAAAAGCTTTTCTGAGAGAGGAAAAAAAGAAATTGCAGCTAAGCTGTATTATATTTCCAGTGACATCCAAACATGCACAAAACAGAGCATGACCAATTTATGTTCATCACTAGAAACCACAGAAGAAATAAAGCACCCTTGAACACATCTTTGTACAAGCAGACTGCTTGATGCAGTTTTGTTAGAATTATATACAACAAAGCTTGCTGAGTATTTATCTTTTTGTAGATGTTCAGACAGCTATGTAATATATAAAATATATGTATTATAAAATATACATGAAATATGAGTCTGTGAGTACGCAAAAAATCCCGAACAAAAAAGTGCAAACAGCCCACAGAAGGTAAGTCCTGATTTCTCTATGTTTGTCTTCAGGGTTATGCTGCAAAACCTTCTCTCTTCATATTTACCAGGAAATCTCCAACCATTCTTACTAATATTCCAAACCCACTCAAACGTCAAGGGCTAAGTGCTCCCACTATTTATAGAGTGCATTTCAAGAACGCATTCAGTGAAGCAATTTGTGACTTACTTGGGTAAATTACTAGTGTTTGCCCGTCTATAATTTTTTCCTTTGTCTTTTTTTGTGTTTGTTTGTTTGTTTAAGTGGTGTTGAACTTTATTTCACCAGTTGGAAGAATTGAGAACACGCTAATTAAGAGAAAATGACCTCAGGAAGAGCAAGCATAGAATACACACATACTTAATAAAACCAATGCCATTTAAAAATCTCATCCAATATGTGATTCCTTCAAGTCACCATGGGTTTTTTGAATGCTTTTGGATGAGTGAAGGATTAAAGATTGCTTATTTTTTTTTTTCATCATAGAATATACGAGATGAAATCTTATTCTTACATGGAAAAAAACCCCAAAGATTCAAAGAAGTCTTCCAGCAAGGTCATGTCTCTCAATGCTGCCTAGCCTAACATAAAGGAACTGAAAAAATAAAGCTGCTCTTCCAGCTCTAATACTGATCTGCTGTATATTGGCAAGAAGTGATTTCATTACTTTGCTGCATCTTTTTACCTCTTCGACTTTATACAGATTACAAATTCCTTTAAGGGGACATTGTTTCTTCCTGTACCTTATACACAGGTTTGGATAAAGATTTCATGCACTTCTGCAAAAGACAAACATAAAAAATAATAAATTTGGTGAGCATACTCACATTTAATTCTACACTGAGAGTCTTTAGGCACTTTTAGAGGTAGAGCCATCAGAATGACTTTTAAACCCAAGTCAGGTCTACTTACAAACACCAATATTTTGCACCACAAGAATATCTGTTAAAGTTAATGGAATTTCTGATAGCAAAACACAATGGTCATATGAAGAGTAGGACCTTGCCCTATGAGATTATCAGCAGAACCAGAATTCTAAACTCTTTATGCATTTAGATGTTTTGGTGTTTTTTGTTTCTTCCCAGGATGAATTAATTATTAATGATGAATCTGTATGAATAAGCTGTTCTAGGTCAGCCTAATAAGATACATCAAAATGGCTTGTTAAATATTAAAAAAGCACTCACAGCTCTATTCATTCCAGGGCTATACATATACAGACTAGCTGGTTTTGTTGCGATTTCTATTTTTAAGAGCTGTTAGTGCCCTTTTCCAGTTAATCTAGCAAGGTATTTATATCCCACAATAAATATCTAGAAACTAGAACTAAAATCTCAAGTATCCTGAAACAGAAATAAAGACTGAAGGACAAAGACAAATGCCATTGAAGCCAAATGTGCATTGTTTTTTATTATAAACAGAGAGGAAAACAAGCCTATGAGTTGGTTTCACAGTGCTCAGGTCTGGAGAATATTTAAGTTTGCTGAGGACTGAATTTTCAAAGATTTTTTGACAAGTGACACCTTCTCTAGCCCCACACATAAACACCTGTTGTTCACCAAACTCCAAAGAAATAGGAGCATCATACAAATCCTTCCCCTACTCAGAATCTCCACAGATTTCCGTGTTACCTCTGCACTGGGGAACTAAATATTTTAGATAGAGATTATTCTCAGTTTCAATCTAATGGTGCTGAATCACTGGCTTCCCTCAGCACTCTGAATAGAAGGGAACAGAGAATGTCATTTTCCCTAAGGAGAGAGAAGGATCACAACACTGACACATTTTTTTTTTTTGTACAGTTTAGCAGCCAGCAAAGACTTTTCTGGCATGGTATCAGAATTAAAGGAATAATCTCACACTGTTTTCAAGAAGGCAATACAAAAATGTTAATCATTGTCAGCTCCTAGAAGATTTTGTTATGCAACACAGACACAATATCTGCCAAACTTAATAAAATGGGTGAATATCCTGTCAAATTCTGAAATATCTAAAGCACAGAATGCCTGGGAGTTGGAAGAAATCTTACAGATCATCAAATTCCAGCACAGCAGTTGTGTTAGCAGTAAAATGATTTCTCTGTGGCTTTTCCTACTGCTAGAATTCTGGAAAAGTTACAAATTACAGCCAATTATTATTCTGTTGCTCTTCCAAATTCGTGTACTTTAAACAGTATAGCCATGGTTTTTCACACAAAAGCAAACTTACAGCAGATGACTGCTCTTCCGGTGTCCTAGCATATTGTTAATAAGGAAAAGTAAAGAAAAATCTTTTTAGTGTTGTAAGAAGTTTTCTCTGGAAGCCAGAGCCCAAGATATTGATATTTTTCTATATCCTGCCTAAGCCCTGAAATCAGACTTGATGCTCAGACCTTCCCCGTGCATAGATCTTCTGCTGCTCATCTCTTTTTCATAAGGTAAATCTTCACAAATATGTACAAGGCAGGCATTAGAAAAGGAAAAAAAAAAAAGGTCCAACAAGTCCTACAGTTCATATGAATTTATATGATTTAACTCTGCTTCCCTTACCTGCCTTTTTCCCTCTTGCCTCCAAAAGATGGGAAGGAAGAGGAAAGTCTTTCCTATAAGTCCCAAAACCATGATATTTTTTTTGACTGCTCAATTAAAATTTTAAACCAGAACTTTTGAAAACTCCAGCCAGTAAAAAAAAAAAAAAAAAAAAAAAAAAAAAACCAAAAACACCAACTTTGGAAGCCATTTTAAACTAAGATCAAATTTCTGCTCAAAAGTCTGCAA
This sequence comes from Zosterops lateralis, assembly GCF_965231275.1. Taxonomy (NCBI): domain Eukaryota; kingdom Metazoa; phylum Chordata; class Aves; order Passeriformes; family Zosteropidae; genus Zosterops; species Zosterops lateralis. Next base: position 3,180,715 of record NC_139768.1, read on the forward strand.
TAAACTCGAGTAAGGAGAGCTGTAGTGAGGTTGCCAGGCTGACAGATGAAAGCGTACCCTGACAATTTGTCCTGGCCATGAGAGACAGCTCGGTGCTTCTCAATTCTGGTGTTTAAAAACTCAGTCATCTCCTGCCAAAGCAAGAGAGGAGATGGAGTTTCAATTTATACCAAAGCTGTGGAAATAACTTTGAAATTTTAGCATCAGTGGTAGGGAAAATCCACGGCATAGATCAAAAATTCACTGTCCTCTTCTCGGTTTCTGGCTACCCCTGTTACTGCATTACCTCCATTACTACATCATCTGCTTTCTTTTGTCCCACTCAATCTGTCCCCAGCTTCCTTTCAATATTCAATTTCAATATTGAATATCCTATTCAATATTCCTTTCAATATTTTTCAGTACTACTACATGGGGACCTTACCTATAATGTCCTAAGCACTTTTCAAATGGAAGCCAGACAAAACCATTTTTCTTGGCATGGAGGTGTGGGGCAGGGAGTTCCTTCTCTTAATTCCATTATGTATAGTTAAGTAGTTCTGATTTTGCAGAAATCATCTTCACTTCTAGGTACCACAGACTATAATCCTAGGAAAACCAATGCTCAAGAACAGAAAAAAACCCACCCAAAACCTATTTAGAATACTGTAACATGTTGAGAACACATTTTGAGGACAGCACGGTGGCCAAGAGCTTCGTTATTTTCCATTCCACAGGCTTGGACCACATCTGCACCACGATTCTACACTAATGTTCACAGAACTCTTTCTCTTCTCAGTTTAATTCAATGAAGCCTTTTCTGTATTTCTCCTGAAGAACACAAATTAAATTATATACTGGAACATCAGGGCATTTGATTAATATTATTAATGTGTTATCTGAGTGATAAACAGGATGGAATGTCAAGACATCTTAAAGGCCTGTAAGTGTCCTTGGACAGTCACTTAGCTACATCCTTCCCCTAAGAAAGGAATATTTACTTGAAATTGCAACATTTGAAAGAAATTTTTAGAATTAATTTTATGTATTTAGAATTAATTTTATGTATTTATGTATTTTATGATTTTTTGGTCTTTTTCTTATTTACATTCCTCTTTTTTTTTCTATTTCTTTTCAACAATTATCAGTTTTTCTCAAGTCCTACCTACATTTTTCACTCTTTCCCTCACATTTAACTCATCATCTACTCTAATGAAACGTACACATTTTCTTCTCTTTACCAAAATTGTTAAATTGGAATTCCAAAAATGTTTAAGAGGATATAGGATTGCTTTTGGTGGTTAGGGACACATAACACCAGCCATAAAGCAAATCTAAATCAATACACTTCCACATATCAGAACAGCATGTGGCAGTACAGCATTATGAAATTTATAATTGCATCAGATCCATGATTTCCCAATAGCTCTGCCTCTATAATAACTAATTTTAAGCTAGAAGTCCCACTGGTGACCTACAAAAGAAAGAGAGAAAATGGGACATTTCACTGAGGAATGCTAAGCTGATGCTGCAAGGACTATGCTCCACATTGGAGAGTGATTTATTGTACTTTTTTGTTACAAAAAAATGAAATTAATGACTTAATGAACATTTATAATCTGACCTTTGCAGATAATTTTAAGGGGTTTATTGTAATTTTTTTCCCTATCATTTACAAAAATAACCCTAGTCTGATACACAGAACAGAACAAGGAACAGAGGATAGTAAAATATTATAAATATAAGAAAATAAAATACCGTGTTTAATAATAATAGATAAGAATATATAAATAAATGAAAATAATATATATTTAAAGATAAATATTTCTCTGACAGCATGAGACTACTAAATATGAACCTAGGACTTAAGCACAGTATGCTTTAGATTTAAGGTTTCCTCAGAATTCAGTCTGAAATGCATATGGAGAACAAAAGGATCCTCCATAATAGATTCCTGCCATAAATAAGCACCACATCTCCTTTCCCCAAGAGGAAAGGTACAGTCACATTTAAAATGTAAATGTGGAGACATAAAGAGAAAGTTGGGATAATTTCTGGCATCCATAAGAATAATAATAATAAAAAAATACACATTTAAACATTCCATTCTGTATTCTGAATCACAACATTAAATCAGTTGGAGGAAAAACCTTTCAACATTATTTGGTCACAGACAAATTGTTCACGGTTGTGCTGAATCCTGTCACACCTGCCTGCCTGGGATAAAACACATGAAATAGACATACTCCATTGCAATTGTAGAGCAAGTAATATTTTGTGGCTACACATTAAAATTATAATAATAATCATAGGTGACCATCCTTCAGGGAAAAAAAAACAAATTAAAGAAAATCATGGGTCATGGCTGGTGTCCCCCCCTGCCCTGTGGAAGGCACTGTGTCACAGCCAGCACAGCACACTGGGCAGCCAGGGAAGGTCTGGGACCGCCTGGGGACCCCCTGTGTTGTGGTGCATTTTGAATTTTCTAAAGTTCTGTATGGTTTTTGTTATTGAGTTTCCGTAATGGTTCAACCCTACCCCCATCCCCTTTTCCCTAATCCCTGTCGTTATCCCCTCAATAGCCTCTCCCTCCCCATTGTACCTTCCATTGTATCTTATCCATTGACACACCCTGGTGCTTGAGTACCCTGGCAAAGCCAGGTGGCTCAGCCAAGGTTTCAGGTATCCCCACACCTCTTTTGCCCCAAAATGGCCATGTCAGTGCCCCCTGTACCTAAATCACTCCCCCTCATTTCCATCAGTAACACCCCTGGACTTAAGGGGAGGTAAGAACTCAAATCCTCACTCACACTCATGCTGTCACACCCTGAGCTTCAACCCTGAATAAACACCTTCCTAATTGCCACCAAGTGTGAGTCCACTCCTTCTTCCAAGCAAGATCACATCTCAGTCTGGAATCTGGACCCAAAGGAACAACTCATTTATATGGTATCTGAAGAGCAGAGCTAGCCAGGAAACCAGCTCAGAAGATCCATACCCTCTGTGCCTCCCCACCCCGAGGACCCTGCAGAGGTTTCTGCTCTTCTTTGGTCCTCATTATAAATTTGTGGGTATTCACAGGCACATCAGTCCAAGGTCCCTTCCCAGCTGGGAAGAGGCACAGACCCACGGATCCAGCTTTGCTTGATTTGAGTAACTCGTGCACTGGCAGGAAAGCTGGAGCACCAACAGCTGTCCTGATGGTGGCACCTCTTACTCACAGGGCAGCTTTTGCTCTCAAACGTCAGGAAAACTGGCACTCAGAAATTTTGGCACAAAGCCTGTGAGCCTCAAGAGCCAACGTTCCTAGGTCCATTCACTCTATGGTAAACTGAAACATAAAAGCCCCTGAGCTGGTTTTGGCTGGGGCAGGGCTGGTTTAATTCACACTGCCAGATGTGGAGCTGAGTTTTAGATTCGTGCTGAACACAGAGTTGATAACACAGAATATTTTTGTTGTTTTTGAGCAGATCTTGCACAGAGTTGAGACTTTTTCTGCCTTTTGTACTGCCACACTGGTGAGGAGTTGGGACACTGTTGGGACAGGTGACCTAGACTGACCAAAGAGATATTCCAAAGCGACATCCTGCTCTGCAGATAAAGTGGGGGGGACAACACTGTGTTCCAGAATTCAGCATGGGCTCCTAATGTCCTTATCATGGACCATTCTTGGTGTTCCTACAAACAGACAGCTTTTTCCCCCCTGCCAAATGTTCAGCACAAATGTTCCACCACTACTTTTAAAGCACGAGTCATTGCAGAACCTCAGTTTTGCTAAAAGCCCAAAGGTGCACTTATTCATCTAGAGCACAACTATCACATTCTACAAGGGAAACCAAAGAAACACAATTCTGTAGCCTGAGGAGAAGAAAGAAATTAAACCAGCTCCATTACAGAAATAACCACAGGTTAAATTTTGCTATAGGAGTTTTATGAAATTACTCACAATTACTAAGAGGAACCAGGTTTGCTTTCATGTCAAGACATTATGTAAAAAAAGCTCCTATTTTTGTAATATTTCCCTTCCATATATTTATGTATCTATTAAAAGCATCACTAATTATTTGCTATTAAGAATGAGCTAATTAGATCTTGCACTGTGTGAAAGAGATACAGAGTATGTAACTCGTGTTCCATTAAGAAAAAAGATGCAAACAGATGAAAATACAGAGTTCCAAGAAAAGTTAAAGAGCTGACAAACCAGCTATACTTTGGTTACCTTGGACGACAAGCTAAATTAAAAAACTTACGAAGAATATAAATACCAACAACAAAAATTAAAACAACCCAAATCTATCATATTTGACTTTTGCCAATGTAGCAGCTGAACAGCCTGCAGGGAAACATCTCAATTACATAACAATTATTTAACAAATACCTTGTTCTGCCTCCCTTGTGAATGCATTGAAATCACTGAGTTATAATTACAGAATTTATAAAAAATAATAATCTACCAATTACTGTTGGTTTACTTTGTTAAAATCTATAGTTGAGGTTTAAAAGGCTAAAATTCTTCAAATAGAGTAAGACTGCCTGGAGTAAAATATTTTTAATTGATAAATCAATGTTTTGAAACAAACCCCACTGTATTTGTGGAACCAAATTTCTCCAGGCACCTTGGGAAAGATGTTATGTAGACATGGAAGCCACAAGTGGATTTTTGTTTGTTTTAGTTTTGATAAGCATCCCTTCCCAGTTTCATTTTAAGGAATAACAACTTTTACATAAGGACTTGAAGTAGTCTCTTGTGAGTCACCTTGTGACTTATGCAGCATTCATGCTGTGTCAGAAATCATCTTTGCACTGTTTTGGAGGACAAGAGAAATGTTTAAAGCTCACCATGTTCTGCTTTGACTACAATACATTCTCCAGATTGGTACAAGTGCCAAAAAAAATCTTTGATATGATCCCCATTTGCTGATGAGTTATTTATCCTTCACATGTAAAATGTTGCAGCTAATAAGGAATCTGAGAGTGGAGACAGATCAGTGGTCTGGGGGGTATCAGGGCCAAAACAGAAGCAAGGTTCAGGCTCCAGTCCTTCAGATATCTCAAAAAAACCTGTCCCATTAGGAACTCCATCTAACAATTCTTTCCTGTTCAACATTTTCTTACAAGGAGATTTTAATTAATTATTGATTTTTAATGCACTCCTAATGTCTGAACACTCAGGGACATAATTAGCACTTCTATAAGGAAAATAGAACTCAATAAATAAATGCAGTAGTGGAAAACCATTGCCTTCCCTATGAAGGTTCTTCCCTATGAGGTTCTTCCCTCAAGAACCTGAGCTCTTAATGCTTTCACACTCTGATCCTTGAGCATATAGTGAGTTGCATGACGTAGATTTTTCCAAACTACACAGATACAGCCTAAACATGCCAAGCATTTCATAAGACAGCTGTGTATCCAGAAAATGTCTTATCTGAAAAGACACATTTATTTCTCATATTCTCTAAGTTATATTACAATTGGATATTGAACATGTAACTTAATAACTTTGAAGCATAATTATGGATATTCCAAAACATGTAGCCCTGTAAACCAACAGCTTAGCTCAAACACCTGAAGGCAAAACAAATAGCTATTAAATACCAAACCAAACAGTAGTCATGCAGTAGTATGCAAAAGTTCTCACAGATCAAGAATAAAGGAATAACAATTGCGTTTTGTAATCATTTCTATACATGTTTGTACATATAGATGCATGCATTAGGTTTTCTTTCTGACAACAGTAAAAACAACATGCCTCTACTTCAAAGAGCTTCTAGTGGGAACAGCATTGTTTCTATGCTAAGGGTCTAGAAAAGGAATGATAAGTGAAATCCATCACATGAAATGAATACAGTGTGTCTTTTTCAAAACCAATGAAGAGTGTTCACGGTCAGGGAGGAACCTCCAAAATATTGTTCTCCTAAATTCAGAAAATTATGAAGGTGAGAAACATTATCTCCACAAAAGTTTTTGGTTTTTTTCTTAATTAACATTAATTTACTGTTCAAATAGAACAGCACTTTGAAGGTCAATCATCTGCTGAGATGCAAGCAAAAAAAGTCCAAAAAAGGAGAAAAATGGTACCCAGTCTAAAGGACACAAAGACAAGATTTTTCTGATGAAATTTATCTTTTCATCCATTGAATATCTACAAAATTATCCTCACCAGAAGGTGAGGGAAGATATCTATAATTAGTTCTATTCTGATGCTTAGTTAACCAAAGATTGATTAATCTGATATTGATTATCTGAAGACTGATCAGAGGAAATCCAGTGGTTCCCATCCTATGAAGTTTCTCAGTAATAGCCATGCCAAAGTTTTGATTTTACCATGACAAAACACAGGAGCTGAATTCAATAGCACTTATTTTACTGCAATTAGTAATATGTTTGACTATTTTTGTTAGCAATTGTGCTGAAAAATTCACACCAAGTCAAGCTGAGCTATGAATTAATTAAGGTTCTCAATACAGAATACATGCCTCAAGGCTTGCAGTTCCAAATGTCACTGTATTCATTTTATTAGAAACACTTTTTTTTTCCCCCAGGAATAAATCTGTTTTCAGCGTGCACGATTGATGTCAGTGTTATATAAAGGTAAATACTTGTGGTGTGAACATCTGATAAAGAAACACATTAGTAAAACACGAGACGTCACTGCCATTGTACCATCTGTCAGGTGGGGTGTAATTATGGCAACATCATTCTTTTCAAACCCTTGGATGGAAAGAGTGGATCTGGCAAAGATAGTGAAATAAAGGCACAGCTTCAGCCTGTAATCATTAAGTCAGTGACAGTTTTGAAATTCATTCATGCCCGTTTCTACAACTACAGCATTGTGCCTGTTACAAGAACAGCTTCCTAAATTTAATGTAATTTATACCAGGTAACCTCAGAACTGTAAGTGATGGTCATACGTGAATTTTTTTCAGTCCCTTTCTATCAAAAAAGCTCTGTATGGAGGAAAAACAGGGTTCAAATATCACCACTAGCTCCCCTTGTATATGACAAACAAGTTACCATCAGCCATGATCCATACAACATGCTGAGGAACAAATCTGCACTTTAATGTATATGCATATGTGTGTCTAGATATAGCCAAATACAAATAGATATATGCAAATGCTTAGCTGAACAAACATAGATAAACAAGTGACTCATTCAGAAATATATATGCAAAGACATCATCACATAACTCCAAAAATCTCATGTGCCATTCACCTGGCATGTCATTTTTTGACAATTGTAAATTTATTTTTAACCCAAAAAAAAAAAAAAAAAAAAAAAAAAAAGGAAATAGTATGTTCCCACATTAACTTTTCAATATAAAGGTCTGAGCATAGGCTTGAAAATATAAATTTTCACTTTAATCAAAAGTGGAAAAAAATGCTGTTCATAAAAGTTTTTTAATTACCAGCTAAAAATGACTTATAGAGATACAAATAGTATCCAGAAAATAGCAGCATATGAGCATTATTTAGCTTTCATGGACTCTAAATCTATTAGTTAGGAAAAATCCACATTGCTTCATTAGTTATAAGTAAAAAAAGTTGCTAAACATTTGAAAGCTCCTGTTAGGAGAATGTCATATACTTCTAATTAAAAAAACCTACCATCTATTAATTTTCAACCTTTTTTAAACTTCTCAAGACTCTATATAAATCAGTGAAAGATAAATATTTCAGAATGGGCTGTGAATACTGTAAGCTTCCTTACAAGAGACAAAATTTATTCTCTGGGGCATTCAGAGTGTCCCATCACTCCTAATTTTGAATCAAAATTTGGTTCAGTCTCATATCATTGGATTGAAATAACTGGAGCCTGGACATAATTAAATCTCAGTGAAACAAGCAGTGCAATTCAACATATTTGCTGAAGATTCTCCACATGCAAGAGATCACCATTGGTTTGGTTTTTTTTGTTTGAACAGCTTCCCACTGCAAACTCTGGTTTTGAATGATTTTTTTTTTCCTGTTAGACAGTATTTAGGCATAAAACTCCCTAATAATATGATTTAAAAAATCTTGAAAATATCGTAAACTTGGACTTTCCACAAGGAAAAAAAAATAAATTTAAAAGTTTCCTTTAAAGTATTATTTTTGTATTTATGAATGGAAGTCTGGTCTCACACCTTTACTTTGGACTTGCACTATGCCATCATACAGAATACCAAAATGTCCTAAATAATCAAATTTATATCACACTGACATTGTATGAGAGCTGACTATTAAGAAAATCTAAAGCCAAGAAAAGTGATTCTGCACTAGGATCCATCTGCAGCAGATTGCTGAATGAACAGCTTGGAGAGGCACCTATGACAAGAATTTCATTCGTTAAACTCGGACTTCAAGGGGCTTTCAGTTTAAATTTACTGCAATCATGTACAAGAAAATCGTGTCCCATCAAGAGCATTCCAACTTCAGCTTCCTTGGTGCAATCTATGCAATGTCTGTGCAGATATATTTTTGATTTTGATAGTAGCATGTGTAGCTCAATGCTGGATCTGTAACTTCAGTATCCAGGCTCATTACCAATCTCCTGAGCCATCCATTCTTCCTCAGTTGTGAAAATGTAATAAATTGCCTTTTTTTTCCCTGGTGTATTTAGCACTCATGAAAACTGACAGATTGACAGCTGGGAGGCTGGAGTATTCTGTTTAAATCACAGAGAAAAAGAAAGAAGCAGCAATGACAGACCAAAGAACCAAAACTGAATTAACCCTTTGCTTAAGTAGCCAGCTGAAGACAGGATAGCAAGGACTCAATGGAGCAATCTATGACTACAGAGGTATCACTTGGTGATGGCAGATATTAAATTAAATAAACCCTCCACATTCCAACATGCAATTATATTTGCATATTCACGTGCTCAGCAAAATGTCTGCCCAGTTTACAGTAAAATGATGAAGAAAATCTTAACCCATTAGGCATTTGACACATCAGCTCATTCAAAAAATAAAACTTAACAGTGGCACTGTAAGTGCAGTGTATTTACCCTGCAGAGTAAGTTGAATGACTGGAATGTAAAGGAAAAAGAAATACTACTGGGAAATTTGCACATTTTACCCATTTTTGTGTTTGTTTTAAAGCCGCTTTCAGCCAATCTAAGACCAACTGTCGACAAATTCAATATTCAGCCATCGCACGGCTCATTAAATAAAGTTGGATTTTGTAGAATATTTACAAGACCTATAAGGTCCTCTATAAGACATCTCAGGAAAGTTAATGCTACATCAACATAAAGATCTGAAGACACCTCCAGTGCCTGCACAACTTAGAGTTGTGGCCAGATTTATTTATTACCAAATAGACACTCTCGGACAGACCTTTAGCCTGTGCTGTTCTACAAAGGGGCCTCGGAACAAATCTAACTTTGAATGGCTACAGAAGGATGTAGAAACGTCACTGAAAATAAACTTTTTAAGATACTCTGAAAACAAACTCCACGACAGTGACGAGGATAGCAAATCAAATAATGGTTTTTAGACAACAGGCTGGTTAGTTGACCATCAGCTTCAAGAACAGTAACATATGTCACTGAGTCTGAAAAATACATGGCTTTTCCACAGTCCCTATTACACATCCAGCACAGCAGAAATATGCAAAGAGCTATTGAGATTTAGAGAATAGTTTTCAAGTCATTTTCAGCTTTATTTCAACTGTAAAATCGCAGTTGTGATCACAATTACTTATCAAAAAATAGGATCAAATTTATAAGAAACGTGAAATATTATTCCCTGAAATAATATAAAGGTAATATTCAGAACTGAAATTCCCAACTTGAAGCTATAATTACAGCAAAGCAGAGAATATAGATCTATGTCTGTCTATCTCTATGTTTAAATAGAGCACAAGCAATTTTTCTTGTCTTCCAGGTTCAGTAGAAGATGCTGAGAAAATCTCTTAAACAAAAATTTTAAAAATAAGAACTTCTTTTACCAGAAGAAATTTGACCTATAGAGTTATATTGCAGAATTGTCAACATAGGAGACCAGGAGAATATTTTTCTTATTCTCCCATCTACTCCTGCACTGTGAATAGGCTCAACCACCTGTTGTACACCAGCAGGCATCACTCATGTTCTGCAGGAGCACAGATTTCACTGACAAAAGGCTTTCTCTTGAGAATGAGCCTTTGGGTACTGATGTACATACTCACTTAATATAATAATACCATGCCTGGGTCACTGATGCCACTTGTCTCACATTGCTGCTTCTTATCCCTCCTTCCATGAATATGTGATGTAAGTGTATGTTCAAAACCACCAAAGTTGCCCAAAAACGGTTTTAAGATTAAGTTTTACAGAAAAATGGCAAAAGAAGGCTTTGTGCTAGTGTTGCAGTGTGCATTTTGGGTTTCCTTAAGTTCTGTATGTTTTGTTGTTAAATTTCTGTAATGGTTTGTTCTTACAACCCCTCATTCCCAACTCTTTGTGGCTTTTCCCTAATAATAGACAGATTTCCCACTCCCCTTTTCATCCCTAGATAGCTCTGCCAATGCCCCCTGTTCTTAGTCACTCCCCTGCATTCCCAAAATTGGTTCTGGGTGTCGGCTTGTCCAGGTGACCCTCCTGATATATTTAATGGACATTCTAGGCTTGGAGCTCTCTCTCTGCACGTGGGCATGGGCCTGAAATAAACCTTCTTCCTTCCCACGTGTGAGCCTCCTCCTTCCAGCCATAGCCATGTTTCTGTCTGAGGTTCAGACCCAAAAAACTTGCATCATATGGTTCTCCAAAGCACCAGCCAGGTGGAAGCAGCTCGAAAGAAACCATATTCTTGTTTGGTATCAGCAAAGGACAGCAAACCCAAGAGGTCGGTTCTAGCAAGACACAGGTGACTGTGAATGGAATGAACTCAAACCAGCAGTGATTGAAAGGGTGATCTGACTATCCCAGGGAATTTAACTGCTTTGTCTCATTTTGCATTGCTTGAGTTACAACCCTACAGCACCACAGTCCAGCAGCCTTAACCAGCCCCAGCATTTAGACAGTTCCAGGGATGAATTGAGCACCACAAGGAAGCCTCGGACAGCTCTGGTGCCTCCTTAGCAAGGAGTTCCTGCTTTGCCGTGCAGTGCTTCCCCCTGGGAGCTGCACACATGTTCCAGTCTCCTGCCACTGGGGACACGCCGCCTGCATGGATGGTTTCCAGCAGGCAGATGTTCCTTCCCTTCTGTTGTATTTTAATTTCTCAAGTGGGTGGCAAAAGCAGATGTTACCACACGTGTATATAGAAGGTCTCCTCTTTCTCACATTATTCTGAAAGAAACAGGGTATTATACTGAGGGCTTGATTCAATCTGCAGATTTCATAAATATAAGTTTACACATGTGCATAGAAAAGAACAAAAGAAGAAAATTTTTTAACTCATAGCCTAATTTTTTTAATTAATAGCTAATTTTTTCAATTAATACCTTATGTTTTATAAAACTTAGATATAATCTTTATAAAACAGGCTATTAATTAAAAAATCTTTTAAAAACATAGGCTTAATTAAAGACATTTTTGTGGCTGGATATGGACCTGGGTTTTTAGAATTATTATTTTTTTAAATATAAATACAAATCAAATGTGCCTTTACTACCAAGAAACATTAAAAATTACTAACAGATCTTTAAATACGTAATCAAATGTTGGATAAGTAAAGAGCAGTGAAAAAGCATTGTGCTTATATTATCTTCTGTATTAAGTTTAAGGGGTTTTGTTGTTTGTTCTTTAGAGTTCATGATGAAATGCAGCAATTGTGATTTACTAAACATCAACTTAAAGCATTGCTTAGGGTTTGTTGTTGTTTGTTCTTTAGATTTCAAAAAATCTTCTGTAAAGAAAGAAATTAAAATCATTTGAAGTGCTTTAAAGACAAAAGAAAATTCAAGTGGAACACCTGGTAGCTACAAATGAAAATTACATATAATTCAAAGCTGGCATTTGTATTACTTCTGTTATTGTACTGAAAATAATACACTTTTTTGGTTTTTTTAAAGAGATACAAAAATTAATAAAGTTGAGTCCTACAGTTTTGTCAGTAGCATATGCTGAAAGGGAGAAAGACCACGATAACTGATTGCCAATGATTATTTAATTTGTCGGAGAAGGGAGTAAAACAACCACTGGCTACATATGTCAAATGTGCATAAAGGATGAAAATGTAAAAGCAATGCACACACTCCAAAGGGTAGGCAAAGACACTTTTTTCAGACTTTTAAGTAGCATTTGTCATGGTGGTAAGGAACCTGATGTGGCATTAAACAAGATTTTTACAGAGAATATTCTGGTCTGAGTTTACCTACTCGAATGACCAGAGTGCTGTTATTGGCACATGAAAACATTTCTATTGCTTCATGAGGTCAGCCAAGTTTGTTTTCTCTAATCATAAAAAGAATATTGCAAAGGGATTGCAATACAGTTTACTGCCATCAACTAAGCTCACAGCTTGATCAGCATCATTATTTTGAAAATGGAAGGAATACTTCAATGTGAAAAACACAATAACTGAGATTCCCACTCATAAGCCCCAGCAATAGACTGAGATAAGAGACTAAGGGCTAACTGCCTCTCTAACCTCTTTATAAAGAGCACTTCATCAGCATGAATAAACAATATATTTTCAGTCAAAACAGACTTGTCTAGTCTATTGCAATGATTTTTGTTGTTGTTTAAAAATAATAATTTTAATGTCATTTAAAAAAACATATTCAGACATTAACCCCTATATCCTGATATTTAATTTTTTTCAGAGACACTACTTTGTTCTCTGTTCTTCTTAATTCTTGTATACAAAGATGACTTTTACATCCAATATCATTCAGAATTTCTCAAAAAACAAGGTCAAAACATACTGAGGTTATTTCTAACAGAAAGCTGAATGTTCAAGGGATTAGAATGTGATAAAGTCAGTTTTTGTTCTATCCCAAGGAGCCCTCAATAAAGGTAGGAAATAGAAAGTGACTTCACGAATTCTCTCTACCAAGTTTTCTGTCATCAACCAGTTAAGAAAAGATGGTAAATCTCTTTTATGAGTAGATTCTTTCCCATAATAATGAGGATCCTATAATTTACTACTCCAGATAGAGATAAATTGTTTGACTGTGATCAGGTTTAAGGTTTACTTTTGGTTGCTGTAGATTTTTCTTGAAAATAAAGAATAAACTGGACTTCTGTTTGTAAAATATTAATTTTACATCACCAACAAGATGATCTACCTTCCCAGCACTTGTGTGCACACACAAATTTGGCATTCCACAATCTGGGAAGGACTTTGCTTGCAGAGAATAATGTGCATATGCACAGCTATCAGGACTGGAAGCTCTGCCTTAATCAGCACATTCTTTCATATTTAAGGCTTTCATTTTTTTATTTGTTCAAGAATTGAAAGTTGCAACACTGAACTATGTTGTGTTTATGATGCTTTTGAAGGGAGCATTGAAAGAGTCAGGAGAATCTCCAAATGATGAAGCAAATAAAACAAATATTTTTTAACATGTCCCTCATTATATATCCTGTAACAGCTACCTTACAACACGTGTGATACAACACAAACTAACAGAAGAGCTGAACCAAAAATCCCTTCACAACTTTTCATTGCCATCATTTCTGTATTTATTTTTACATATCTGTAGAACCTGCACCAGTTGAGTGACTGATAGGCTCTGAAACCATAGAATAATTTTATCAGGGGGCCTAGCAAAGAATTTATTCCTTTTCTTTTACACAATAGAAATGTGCAAATATCTCCAGTCTCCACTGGCTTTCACAATTCATTTGCTCACATATCTGACCAATATTGCCTGCACAAATGAGTGTGTGAGTGGCTGTTCTGATTGTCTGAGGGAGGATTCCCTTATCTTCATTTATTTCATTCTGATAGAGTTCAGCTGTGCAAATCAGCAACCTCAAACACACACAACAAGTAGAGCACATGGCAACACCTTTGCATCAGCTAAGAACATCTGTATTTTGTTTTCCATGGTGAACTGTCCTAGGTTTTATTAACAAATGCTTTCACTTTTTCTTCACACGTGTAAAAATTCACTTTACTAATTTTCTGATTTGAAAACATTCTGGTTTTTCTCTGCATTCATTATACTGCAGGGGAAAAATTCTTTTCAGTACCTTTTAATGTATTTTTAGTAGTCATGTAAAATTAATAAGATTACTATTGATTTTAAATGGATTCTGTGGCATTACGTGGCTGAGGTTTTATCTATTTGGGTAATTTTCCACACGAAGGTAATCTCCCACTTTATTATCCCCATGTATTAAAATAAGCATCCCAGAAATCCAGCTGAAACCTCAGAGTACTCACATGAATATAAAAGTGATACAGCAGAATATTGTCAGAGGAGCGTAAAAATCAAAACCTATTTCTGGTTCTGCTACAACCCAATATCTCCATCTCCCTTTCCAGTCTCTCCTTTTATGTCTCCTCTCTATTTAGTCCATAAGATTTATCTGTCATTATCAACATAATTAATGATCTGAGTGTAACTTTTGCTCTAACCACATATTGATTATATCAATAAAGATTATTTTGTTCAAACTAGAAGACAATTTTACGTGAATAGGTATCACCTCTATTTATTATTCTTTTGAATTAATTCTACTGAAACTGTGAAGAGAAATATCACATGGTCACAAAAAATGGTTAAAATATTTCCTAGTATTTCTAGGTGAAAAGACCTGAAGCTTGAAGCAGTTCCCACATTCCCAGGATTATTTTATTGGGCATTTTTGTTCCGTGTGGGTTCCATTTCCTTTGTTGTGATTTTAGAGAGCAACAAGATTCAGGAAACATTAATTTACAAAACTAAGCTAAGTTCACCTGGCACATCTGAAGTGCAAGTAGTTGTTTGTTGCAGTAATTAAATATATTGTTAAGGATTGAGTTTAAAGGATTCCTGAAAAGTAGTCTAAAAACTAATGATAATTTTTAAAGCTAATAATAATAATAAATATTTTAGAGATCCTTTGTTCAAGAGACTTTCCCAAGTTCTTTAAACAATGCTTGATGTCGTGCTAGACTTCTACTAATTTTCTACACACAAAACTCACCTTCAAAATCAGATAGTCAATAAGTTTTTAGGGAAAAAAAGAAGGATAAGCTAATTAACTAAGACAACTGAAATTTTCATGATCTACAGCACGAGAGGAACTAGGTATAGGTGGTGTGCATGTTAATAATTTTACTGAAAGTTATTTTTGGTGAGGAGGGAGGGGGACAGATATGGACACACAAATATGGACAGACATGACACAACCCAAACCTGAAATTCTCAGGTCCTAAACCTGGTTATATGATTGTGTCAGCATTCCCACTGGGCCTGGCAGTGCCAGGGTCTCAAGTCAAAAGGACTCAGCTGAGCAGATATTGGGCAAACCATTGCCCAGCATGATCATGAACCTGTGCTGGCCTTTCTTTGCCAATTTGGTGACTCTGCACCTTATTTCATTTCCATGCTGTATTTGTAAGCACAAAAAAAAGTACAGTTAATATATTGAAACAACCTGACCTAACTTGAAATCCTGTTAAATTCCAGTGCAGCTCTTAGCAATGCACTTTTTGTGGAGTAGTTCATAATTGAAAGAGCTTGAGTCCAGGTCTGTAAATTCTTCATGTGTCACTGCATATAATAATCTTATGGTGTTCCTATGTAGCATAAATAAATTCAGGAAAACCTGAAGTTCTTCTACAATATTTCCAGACATGGTTTTACTTTTGATAAACCCATGCAGAATTGTTTTATACAGCATAGATATTCATACCCATAAACTGAAAGAGAAGGTATAATTAAAAATTGGTTTGACCTAATATACAACTGAAGCATTACAACAGTAATTGACTGCTTACCAGTGCCCTGAAATTGCTAATTGACTGGTGAGGCACTAATTTCCTAACCTAACTCATTAGGTAGGAAACTCTTGGCTAGGAAATGACCCTGAATAAATATTAGTATCCATTCGGAAAAGGTCAGATATTTTGGTTTTTCGTCATTACATTATAACTGCTTATTTATAAACCATTTAATTTCAAAGGGAGCTTATTCTTAATGAACTCTCTCGCAAAAAAAAATTTACTACAGTATCACAATTCTCAAATATAAAAAGGAAAGAATATTCCATACTCTTTAAGGCAGGAGCAGCACGACTTCACATTATTTCTCAGCCTAGCACAAAAATCACTGGATGTCTTTCACTCCAAATCAAAGGAAAGAGAACTTTCACTCTCGGTCCATTCTTGCTTCCAACCCATAACCAGACAAACCCTCTGCTGCTTTAATTCCACTGGCTTCAAACATTAGGCAATAGTAAACTCTATCCCAAACAAAAAGGGATAATTAAAAGTTAGATATGTGAGGTGGATCTGTACCTGTATAATTATCAATACAATAAATGACATTATTGTTAATTGTAACATTAGTTTGATCACTGAATATGATCATTGTCTTAAACAAGAATCATGAGAATCGATTGTTACAGGTTCATGCTTGGGTAGAATCAAAGGGACAATGGGGTTTAATGATTAACATGCAACAAGAAAAGTATAAAACTGTGTCCATTTTGAACCTCTGGAAGAGTCAGATTTGGGTACGTCACCAGATTCCCAGAGCTCTCAATAAAGCACCACATACAATCATTCCATGATTGTGTGTTTTTCCAAGGTTTTCCTCAGGTTCTGTCCCTTCCACATCTCCTGATGTTTGGGACTGACTGGGGATTTCTCACAGTGAAAACCTAACATTGTCCAGGTTTTCTTGGCACATCCCCTAGCACGATGCTGTGCCAAGAAATACACAGTCAGAGGGCTAGGTTTTTTTGGTGTTTGTTTGTTTGTTTTTCATAGGCAGAAATGATGACAGCTCTTAGAAACCTGAGAAACGTTAATTACATGTTTCCATTTTGTACCTTACAGTATTAGTAAGCAGTAGAAATTCTGAGTGGTATGAAATTTGAAGAATTTTTTTTCTCGTGTTCCTCAGTGATTTTACAAGCTATTTTTCCATGCTTTAGAGTGTGAGTTTTATTCCATTATCTAATCCATGTCTACTAATTAATCAAATTGCTTTAAACAGTGAAATTTGATCTAAAATCTTTTGTTCATTTGCAACCAAGTAAAGTTTGATAAGAACAGACAGTTTGGCAGTGCCTGTAAATCCTCGTGGAGCAAGGAAATTAACATCTTGGCACTCGGCTCTGTAATGATGTGCCTGATTTCATGGAAAAAAAGACAACAAATTCATTTCCACACCTCAATAATGCTTCTCTTTTGCTTTAGCCTAATTAACTCATTGAAGGATGAAAACTGAACTTTTTATTTTAGGCATACCTGGGTTCCTAGAATGTGCAATAAGGTGGAAAAATGATAAATCTGAAGCTTTGTGATAAGAACACTTCAAGGCAAAAAAAGCATTTGTATGCTAAGAATAAATCCATTGCAGTCTATTTTGTAGCTGAAGAGTCAACAAAATCATTAGCTAGAAATACTTTAAGGGTTATTTTATCTGGGTGACTAATTCAGTATTGATAATTTGCATGAGCTGTATCCTGCTGCTCATTGCAGCTCACACTGTTCCAGGAGAGGTTCACGACAAAGGGAGAGGAACATCCCAGGCAAAGCTTTGAAAAGCCTTCTAAGGTTTGTTCTCCTTGTTGATTGCTCTAATGCAGGGATGCCCCACCACTATTAAGTAAGCTAAAGGGAAAATTACATTGCTTTCAATACTATTCTATATATTTATTCTCTTCCAAGAGTATTTTACATCAATATTTAACTCTTCCCAAGCATCCTTGGATGATAATCTGAGCCCATGATCTGGTTTTGTGCACTTTTTCCTTTATGCACTTTTTTCCTTTTGTGCACTTTCCTCTCTCTTGCTGGTGAGGTAGATGGGGATAAGGTTTTGCTATCAAGTAGGAGATAAAACACCATCCAATAGTTTTAGCTGTATGTAGTTTTCTTTCCTAAAATAGCATTCTTGAAACAAAAAAGTGTGATATTTACTATTTTCACTTTTGAATCTTCACTGAGTGCAAGAACAGAGAACATGAACAGAGACTTAACACATTCCATCTTATTCACTCAAAATTTCTAAAATTTTACCATTAATATTCCAGAGAAACTCAATGACTTCTCAAACAAACCACCATAACCATTTTTCTTAATTTCTTCCTTCTTAATTTCAAATATGGGAACATGAACGTTTCTATGTCTGGAGGATCCTGATATGTGCAGACCCATGGCGAAAACGCGAAAAAAAGAACCCAATAAAAAGACCTGAAAAACTCTAGATGGTTTGCTGGTTTATTTTAAAAATACCTAAATTGGTAAATCGTGTTCTGAGCTGTTGCAAGTTTGTTGAGTTTTAGTCAAATAAAGGTTTGTTTGGTGGAAAGTAAATTCCCATCTCTTGGGAAAATACCCAACAGAACATAAAAATATATATTAAAAAAACCCTTATGTTTAAACACCCAGAGAACACCTGACAACACCTGGGACACTCTGAACTTTGTTTTGAACTGAATTAAGAAAAAGTTACCTGTCTGAGAGCTGAGTTTTTAAACTTATCTGTACATATTTGAATAGTATTTTCTCAATTGCATACTAAAAATGACATTTAAAACGTTTTTGATTTTGTTGAGAGATAGAGGTTCCCCTAATGACCTGCAGGTGAAATCAACACAGTTTACAAAAAAGCCATTTAAAGATCACTCAGGAGCAACATGAGCTGAGAAATCTGCCTGGAAATCTTGTTCATGTACTACAGAATGTTAAAGGAAGCAAGTTCCCTGAATTAAAAGAAAATATGATTATAAAATTGGGACAAAATATTAAAATATCCCACTTGAGGATTGTGAAAATGTAATGTCTAATTATAACTTAATTTTGGAAATATTTCCTTGAACCTCCTCCCCACTAGCTGGGTCTTGTTTTGATTAATTTCTAAATGTTTGAAGCAACATGTTCCCTTCCTGTAAGTCCTTAGAGTTTCACCCATACCTAAAATATGCCATTTTCAGAGGTGCTTAATTTTAAATGTTAATTTCTTTTCAAGAGTTACTTTCAAAATCAGATCACACATTTATGTATCTAAATTTTAAGTACCTAACCTTAGATACCCGATTTTCAATATTCAGTGATTAATCTTCACACGAATGAAATTAAATTCACATTTTTTTTTTGTGGCTAGAATCAATTTACTCTTTAACATCTTTAAAATGCTGGCTTGTTAATAGAGTGAAAACTAGAAAGAAAAATGATCTAGAAGAACCTATTTGAAAGGAAGGTTGCTTTGACCAAGGCAGAGAGGCTGCATTATAGTTATGGGCACTTTATTTCTGTAACACCAAAGGTGGCACCAACCTACGGGCAAGTTCATTAATCTCCCCAGCTCCAAGGAAATGGAATGTCGTGCGCTGCAATGTATTCTTTATTGCTATTCCTGCATAGCTTTTCCATTAAGTTCTTTGTTAAAGATAAAACTGAGAGAAGTTTAGATGGGGTTTTAAGAATTTCAAAGCTATAGGCTCTTCCCTCAAGATCCCCCATAGTTTGTCCAGCTCTACAATTTATAGGGCGAGAATGTAAAACATGGTCACTATAAATGTTTTACACTATCTCCTTATATACCAGTTCAGACATAAAATGATTATGTGTATCTATCTTATAATGACAACAAAAAAAATCCCTAAATTAAGACGCAAAATAATAAATCTGCTTTATAAGACTTGCTTAAAAATGTTAATATGCCAATATTTAGTGACAGATACAACATACTGAATATTTAATCAATTTCCCAATTAATTCTAATCTGTCTTCCCGGATTCATAGTTGTTATTAATTTGGATTCCTGGTCACAAGAAGTCAGAAAATCAGTAAAAATAGTATCATAGATGGTCTCTTTGGAGCAGAAAAAGTCCCTAAATTTAAAGAAGTCCATGCATTTAAAATAAGCATGTATCAATATTGATAGAAATAATGCAGACCAGGCATTCTCAAGTCAAAAATCTTAAAAAGTGTGATAATTTAATTACACTTGACTTAACTGCAACCTCAACCCAATAAAATTCTAATAGTTAAGATGCTTGACAGCAGCAGTTTTAGTATGAAAACACTTATTATTTTAGATAGAAGCACAGAAGAACAATCATATTTCATATGGTAGATATAGAATATATTCCGCTACTGTACAATGGGGGTATGTCCACAATAAGAATATTAGAACTACCCTCCATAAAAAAAAGAAATCACCTGCAGTACTACTTATTTGTGTTCTCAGCCATGTTTTCCTTCGTGTTTACAAAGAAACTGCGACTCTGCCTCGAATCTCAGTTTTCTTACTGAATATTTCAAGTCCTCACTTTGTTCTTCAAAGGGAAACCCACCTGATGCTGCACCTTTTACATCCACACACACTTTCATGCCAGCAGAGTTTTCCAGCCCTCCTCCTAATGCTTGTGAAGCATCACAGAAGGGCTGAACAGTGAGCATTATTTAGCACGAGGCTTGGGCTGTTTTGCCAATAGGATTCATTGAGTTTTTCCAAGATAAACCAGCACCTCCTAAGGAAACACCAATGCAGAAATGACGAGTGATTTTACCAATTTATACAGTAAATATTGGGAGAAACAAGGACACAACACTTCTGACCATCAGCCATGTTGTCCCAGCATGGAATCCCATTGCAGTTTGCTTATTAGCTGTGTTGTTCTCATTAAAACTTGTGAAATAAATCTAGGACAGGTATCAACAAGTTCCACAACACTGATGGATTTTCCTAAGTAATTACTGAGTCTTTCACTTTCCATTTCCGCAAAATGTCCAATATGGGTTATTTCAGTCTAAGTTTCTCTCTTTCTAAATGGTGAAATGCCTGCAGTCTTCATAAAAAGTAAGTAATGTGAACCTTCAGGCCCAGAAAATGCAACATGAAATCTAAAATAATCAGTCTGGCTTGGGTGACACTACTACAAATGGAGTTGAAAAACCAGTGCAGGAATTGTCCTTCTGAGAACAAGGTATGGAAACTGCTCATATAAATAGGGTTATCAACACTAATTAAAACTCTGATTGATGCCTGGCTTGCAAGCAACTTTTGTAGTGTTTATTTCACGTTGAAACTAGCATAGGTCAGAAATAACCAACTTGTGCTTCACAGCTAAACTTATATCTACCTATAATTTAATATTAATGAGGATTTGGGAGGGGCTTGGGTTTGTTAGGTGTGGGCTTCTTTCTTAAACCTCTGACAAAGAAAAAATCGGCTTATAGCCTTCCAATAAAGACAGACATTTTGCTCCAACCTTATTTACTTTCAGATTTGTCTTTTCATTAATTTTGTCAAATCATCAGTTTAAAAAAAAAAAATCATTAATCAGAAATTGGGTTGCTTAAAGAGAAACTCTACATTTGCCCAAAGTCCAATACATACAAGAAAACAGCACAAGCCTTGATACCATTTTTGTATTTTCTATCCATATAACTCCAGCAGCAAGAATTTAAACTTCTGAGCACCTGCAGTTTGCAGATATATTTGCTGCAATTTTAGTTTCCTTTGCTATTTCATGTAGAATCTGCAGGAGGCTCTTTTCTAAGACAACTGACTCTTTGAGTATAAGTACCAAGAGAAGATCCTAATAATTTATAATACAATCAGTGACCATAGGGTAAATCAATAGTTTATTTCAGAAAAATAAGACTTTCATGTTCCTGATGCTATGTCAAGTTTTTAAAGCTCCAACCTGATGAATTCCAGTTTTATGTGGATACCATTATACCTATAACCTTGCCACACTTAGTCATTATCTACTGATATAAAACACATATACTAGATTTAGGAAAGTATTTTTTGATAAACATAGTCCTTTGATACAGAATTGAGACATACTTTGCTTCTCCAAGGGAAAAGATGCATGAATTAATTACTTGCAAAATCACATATATTTATATCAAGATTTTTGACCTGGATAATATATGCTTGGTTTTTGTTTTAAATCAGAAATTCATTCAATAGATGCTTTGACAATTTTATTGCAGCATGCTTTACTGATTTGTGATTTAGGGGGAAGAAGAGGGGTTAGAACTGGAAAACAAAATTGTCAATATAAAATGTGAGATTATCATCAATGGAGGAAGAAATCACAAAAAAAAATTAAAATAAAATAAAAAAAAACCAGCAATGCCAGTATGCTAATAAATATCTGATCTTTTAACTCTACGATTTTTCAGTTCTGTGCAGCTGTAAATAACAAACCACTTAGAAGCTCTTGGACTAAGAGAGGTGCATGACCACATTCCAGAGATGTTGTTCCAGTCCAAAACTTGCACCAATTAATAGGTAATTTCTCATGTATATTCCAGTAACAGTGATAATAAACAGAGAGATTCAGACCTCCTCTAGGAGAGACACTGTTCTAGTAGCAGGATGAATGTATTTATATGTGAAAAGTGCATGGATGTAATTCTTACCTTAAGTCTTCAACTCTGTTCCTGTGATCACAATCACATGTGGTACAAGATTATCCTGATCACATTCCCCTGATCACAGTTCCAAGGAAAAAAGCTCTCCCAAAAGATTTATAAATTCCTAAAAAATGAATGCTCACTGAGACCAATGCTTATGAAATTAATGAAATTGTGTCACTGCCTTCAAGGACTTCACTTGAATAATTTCTGTTTGGAAAAACAGTTTGTCTAATATCATCCTCCAGAGTATCCTGTAACCATAATGAATTCACACAAAATTACAATTTTTTTAGATCTACACAACAATCATATTATGATGAAAAATTCACGGTGTATTATTTATTTCCTAACACATTTTGGATAACAAGCAGGATATCAAGTGGCATCTGTTACTAATGTCATAATAAATGAAAAATCTTGGCCTAGTTTAAGTTATTAGAATAAAATGTAGGTTATTTACTACGAAGCAACATAACAGTAACATTATAGACTCTGAACCCACACACCTGTGCCCCCACTGTAAAATAAAAATCTCTAGGAGCTTTGTGGAAGTGTTTTCCAAGGATTTTCAACAACAGAATAAATGGTAAGTCTGTTAGTAAATTTTTCAGGTCCTGGAGAGCTGTTATATTGGCATCCCATGGATCATATTGTTCATTTTAATGATGTAAAATGCTGGCATTGACTTTCACATAAATGGTCTCCATGAATTTGAATTGTGGGATTGAGGCCCACTGCTACAGATTGGGAAATTAATTTTTCCCCTAATGCTACAAATGCTGTCCTATTTATCATTTCTAAATAAATCCAATATTTCAGTCGTTAAGAATTCCACACTGGAAACAGCTGGACTTTTTTAGATTTAAACCGGGAAATAAATTCTCCAGCAAAGGTCTATAAAACAAGGTCCTAAGTCTCTGAAGGATGTTAAAACCAATCAATCAGTTCTTTATTAAGGCAACAGTATTTATGGAAACTTCAAGAGTTCAAATTAGCTGTAGCCCAAAGAAAAAGGATTCCTTTCTCCCCTCTCCCTCTTTTTTTTTTTTTTAATTTTAATTTCTCAAGGCTTAGACTGTTCCAAAATAAGAAGCAATTTCTGCCGTGTTTTCAGGGAATGGAATGATAGCAGAGCTCTGATGCTTAAAAATAGATTGCCCTGCTAATCCCACATCATACCCAGGTTATTGTGTTTGTTAATCTTATTCAGTGCTAAGGAAGGATTTCCTGTCTATGGATTTCAACATGTGATATAATCTCAGATTACAGCTCTTTTACTATGTACAGGGGGATATAAAACCAGGGAATGTGGACGGGGATGGGTTAAAGAAGTGAACTTTAAGATAAAATAAATTTCTTTTAGAAATATGCAGAACGAACAGGAGTCAAGTTCTTGGGTAATGGGAAGCATACTGAAGTGTGCTTTAATAAAACATGAAACAGATCTCCTAGAAATTCTTCTTGTGTTCATCTATGCTTTTTTTTATTTAAAACCCATGCATATTAAGAGAATATTTTAACAGTGCATTTCAGATCTTCAAGATATTGACAGTGTACTGGTGGGATATCCACCACAGGTACAGATATTTAAAGGGGAGTTTCAATACCAGATGCTTTTTAAATTAAGGTATTCCTTATTAACAGTTCCTAAATTTTGTTGTTGTTGTTGTTGATATTTGCCAAAACTCAACTAATCATGATTTATGCTTTATTATTTGTTATCCACTTATATTGAAATGGTTTCTCCTATGAACAACTTAAGCAAATACTATTATCACAATGGAGAGTGTCAGGTGTGCTGTCAGGCAGACCTTTTGCATTGGGGGAATTTTTTGGGTGTTCTGAGATTCCCTATTTGAGGGCAGGCCAAGAGCAGCCCTCATCCCCACAGTGTTTTATATTTTCCAGTAATTCAACAAGCTGTATTCATTGACATCTGGCAGCTCCCTTCTTGTTTAGTGCAACACTAAATGCTACTTTATGGTTTTAATTTATATTTATTCATTATATTGCTAATGAAAGGTATAATTAAAATAATTCTAATGAGAACAATGCCCTCAATTTAGCATTCAAGCTTCCAGCCTGCTGGAGCCAGAGGTTTTCCTGCCAATAATACTCAGGAAACAACAGAGTATGAAATATTGTACATTAATTCTTTCAGAGTGACTATGAGGTAATAACCTTGGTTCACATTGCATGGAAATCAGAGATCCTTTTTACCAACTTTGGAGATGCCTCACCAAAAGCTTAGATTAAACCATAACTGCAATAATTCTACTGACTCAGAAAAGAATTATAATCAGAACACTTGTATCAGCTACAATATTAATATTACCAAAATATGTGTATTGTGAACTACTTAATTTTGTTTTAAAAAGATTCATAAAGAAGAAAAATAAAGGATGCATAAAAAATGCTTACAATAGAAGAAGAATAGAAGAGACATCCTAAAAGGGTAAATGAAATTTTTGTAGTTGATCATGACAAAAAAAGTAAATTATTAGATATAACTCCTGAATATTAAATGCTAATAATGGGAATATTGTTGACATTTTAGGCATAAGCTCAAGAAATCTCTTTCATTTAATATTTTCCCATTAATATGTTGTGTTTCAACACGTAAGTTTTTCAAAGCATGTCCTTCTGAGCAAAAATCTATTCCTTATGAACAATATCACACGTATAGAAATAACAGCACCTATTTAAATTTTAGTGTAGACAGGAGGTTTGTTTCTTTTTAAGTGAAATAAAAAATAATGGCAAAAAAAATCAACAGCACAAACGCCACTGAAATTTTCAATCTGCCATAATTACAGAGAACTGAATTACCAAAATTTGGAGTTCTGAAAACCTGGACCCAAAATCATCCAAGCCTATTATTTTCAACCACACACAGAGCTGTGTTTTACATGTGTCCATCCTTAACTAAGTGATGCCTCCAACCGCTGATAGAGAACAAAGTCTGAGCAGCACCTTGGGATGGGCACAAATTAAAGCTTTAAAGCCCAAGGATGGGCTTTAGGAGAGCACTGCCCTGCCAAGCTGCCAGGCTCTGGCACATCCTGAGAGCCCTGGCAGCAGCCTTGTGTTTTGTGTGCATTTTGGGTTCCAGATTTCTGTATGTTTTGTTATTAGTTTTGTAATGGTTTATCCCTACACCCCCATCCCCAATTCCCTGTGGTCTTTCCCTGGTGATGGATCTTGTCAATCACACCCCCAAGCCTGAAAAGTTCTAGTGAGGCTTCAGGGTGAATCAACAGGTATCAAACTCCCCACTCCCCTTTCTGTCCATAGATGGCCCTGCCAATTGTCCCCTGTTCTTGGTCACTCCCCCCATCCCCAGGGTTGGTTCTGGGTATCTCCTTGTCCAGGAGACGCCCCTGGTCCTTAATGGGCACCCTGAGCCCCTGAGCCTCACTCTTCTCGTGGGCTTTGAGGGTTGAATAAACCTCTCTGCTCCCCACATGAGAGTCCTTCTCCTTCCACACCATAACCACATTTGTGTCTGAGGTTCAGACCCATCAAACATCAAAGGTACAAGGCTGTACCCTTCATATTGTGACTGGTGAGAGAACCAGCTGGTAAAGCTGCTCAGGACACCAGAATAGCCCTGCTCATCCCATCTGCCCCACCAGCCCACAAGTGTGTCTGTACCCAGCGATGCCCCTCATTTCATTTCAGAACAGGGAATCCCATAATCTGCTCCTTGCCTTTTTTTTTTTTTCTTTTGGCACCAATTTCTATGTCCAATTACTGCAAAAGTGGTATAAAAACTTTGAACAGATTAGGAACATCATCCCCACATTCTTAGCCTTGCAGTGTCCACATTCCTCTCTAGAACTGTACTTGCCTGCTCTCTGACATGGAGAAGTATCTGCCTTTCCCTTGAGACACACTCAGTTCCATATTTTACTGTAGACACACACAAACCCACTCCCCAAAATTAGAATGAGAAGGTACTCTTTAACTGGGCACATTCTACAGGAGCTGTTTTGCAGATTACAAAATGTCCATCCATAATGAACACTTTTAATTGCTATCTAACATTCTTACAGAAGTCAGGCACACTTTTAAAGTTAGCTCATACTCATGAATTTAATGTAAAAAAACCTTTCATACCTTGATAGTACTGAGAGGTGCTATTGCCTAAGTAACTGTCAGCTTCTTCAGGTTAAAGGTATCTGGATTAATTACAGGTACATGGAACCATCCTAAAAAAAACCCCAAAACCTATATACCAGTAAAAACAACACATTTGCTATTTGTATCATTTTACATAGCTGCCTATTTTTAATTAATTTTAATCCATTTCTAGGTATTAGTCATTAGATGGCAAAGTACCACAATATATGCACATTCTCTTTTAACAAAAGCTGATCTTACACATTGCAAAAGGACAAAAAGAGAGGAGTGTTCCTTTAAAGTATCATTATTTCACACAAAGTAGAAATTGTAGATATATATTTCAAGCAATCTCTTTAACTGATACAGTGTAACTGCATCACCTGCTGAAAGAAACTCCATTTCAACTCCTAGTGCCACTGAGCTTTGTTTTATGACCAAAATTGTTCCAGTGACATGTAAAAAAAAACTATATCCATAATTTCACTATGAGGCTCAATAGATTAATTTGTTCCAGGACTTGTTTTTCATGGTAGTAACTGGCCTAGTTATGCAAAACAGAAACCCCATCAATTTTTGTATGGCATTTATAGCAGCTAAAGAGAAATGGAAGAAATTTTATTTCCCCCCCAAATTCAGGCAATGTTCAAGTTTCTATGGAAACCTTGAACACCTCTACAGAGACAAGCAACAAAGGGTAAAACCGTTCTCCCTGTTTTTTACCACTTTCTCTTTTCTCTCTTTGATCCGTGTGCAAGTGTTTTATGTATAATTCACTTTCTGCTGTCCCTTATTTCTCTTTTCACTCTTCATGTATTAGAGGGAAATCTGGGGACGCTTCCCTCATTATTTGCTTCCCATTGGGTATCCAGATGATTTTTGAAGCGCGACGACTAAAATTTAAACATTTTCAGGTGTCTGGTCTATATGCTTTTATACCATCGTTTATCTCAAGTCACCTGAGCAGAGAAACCCACTAGAAATTCTTAGAAAAGTGCTTAGAACTGGCCACTACAGCTTTGATGATCCTGTGAGATTTTCCTCAATGGCTCCTTCCAAACTCTGGGTCATGCTCCTGGAAAATCTCAGCGATCAGACCAAACCCAGCCCAAAATGGATATAAATGACACACATCAAAGAGGCCCCTAAAGAGCCTTTGAAGAGTTACATTTACTTCTCTTGAAATGAAAGACTACAAACTATGTGAGCTAAGCATAAAAAAAACCCCCGTTATGTACTGAAATGCAGCTTTATCTGTAGACCTCAGATGACTGAGGAAACAGACTAGAAAACAGCACAAATGTAATTTGCATTTTGCCATCTAGATTTTCTTTATGCTTCTCTCAACCCAGGTGCAGCTTAGCTCTGCCCACACGCATAAAGCACTGGAAATTGCAGTTTCATCACAGCCAGTTGGGGGATGATTTGGAAAGAATCTACTTATTGAAGGTAAAGAGTACAACTTGCCCCATGAGGTGCTATAAGAGCCAACAAATTTAGGGTTTATAGATCATTCTAGAGCACTCTGATGAAGGTTTCTATAGGACAAACTATTCTTCCCTGACTGGCAATTTTTTTTTGTGAGACTTATTCCCACCCATACAAGAAAAAAAGTAATGTTGACTTGATACAAATTTTAATTGGTTGAACTAAAACCTTAAAACGTCAATAAATCCTACAAATGTAATTTGTTAGGGTGACCTGGATAGAGATGAGAAATACAATGAGAAATCATCCCAGCTCACTAGAACTTGTAAATAATATTTAAGGGGATACACAATGGCCTAATTCTAGAAGGCCCAAAAATAAAGTACCATTAAAAAAACCCTGTAAGTTAAAAATTAGTCAAATTTGGTGGAGGAGCTCTTATTCTAAGAGCAAGGTCCTTCACCAGATAATCAACTATTTTTATTTTTTTATTATTATTTCAAAAGTTGATTTTTTTTCTTATTATTATTACACTTCTGTAGTTTGATAAATTTTTACCACTCCTTCAAAATATTTTCTTGGCAGCAGCCATGTAAATACAGACTGCACTAGCCCTGTTAGTCCTCTGTTACACCAAATATTTTAGCAACAGTACCTGTAAGGAACAGGCACATCACAAGGCCATTTCTATCATACTCCATTTTAATCTAAGAATGTGTCTAAATATTTTTTAAAAATTTGTATGGCTTTTTGAATATGATATTCAAAGTGTGGTTCCATCAAAAAGTCAGAGTGGTATTGGAGTACAGGGCATGGATGTGCCAAGTTTTCATGTTTATTTAATACCTCTGTAATTTTAATTTCTCACAATCAGCTCAACAGTTTGTCTCACTTATTACTGCTGGCACATTTCAAAAGGAAGTATACTGTTTTCCAGACAATATTTTTTTACCTATTGTATTATAAATAAGGTCTTGAAGGTCTAGTTCACAAACTGTCAACGATGTATCAATTAAAACAAAATTAATAGACAGCTTCAATGCCAATTTGACAAACTGCAGACCAAACAGCATTTCCCTGTGATACTAAACAAACCTTACACAGAGAAAATAGTTGATAAAGGTGTATGTTACAAATGTTTGGACAAAATAGACACAAATCTTCAAGAGCTCTTGATTAAGCAAATAAGTGACATTACATCTCCAGAGCTACCAATGCTCAATTGGCAATAACTGCCTTGTTTGCACACCAAACCTGTGTTTTGAGTGCAAATTCCAGAACCTTCCATTCGGCACATTAGTATTTTCCAGTGTCTCACCTCTTCCCTGAGGCTTTGGAAAGGAAATAACCACTGATAACGTTACTTCCACTGCAAAGCTTTTCTTTCTGAGGAGGGTGATGTGTCTCTCCTGATGAATTATTCACAGACTCGTGTGACTAAGCGTGCAGCTGATCTCAAGTGCCATTTATGTAAGAAGTGTGGTACTAACAAAATGGCTGCACATTTTCTCCTGAGCTACTTAATTAGAAATGTTGAAAGCATTCTTTTTGCAGATGCGGCTTATTTCTTTGTGATCAAACACAGTTAAAGGATTTGGTACTTCCCTTTGACGCTGTAAATTAGACAAATTTTTTTCCGTGGAAAGTCTTTTAAGAATTATCACAGTACTTCTAGTCCACATGTAAATCAGGAAGTCTGTGTGGAAATAAAGCATTAAAGCCATCCATTTGAATGATGGAGCTACTATGAAATGCATAAAAAATGCAAGTCATATTGATGTCATTGCTTCCTAACGTTTGATATATTAAAGATGCTGTTTAATTGCATAAAACTTTAGGAAATAGAAAGCAAAACCTATTGGACTGAAGTTGCTAAGGTTGAAGTAATTCCTTAGAGGTGCCCTTGGTGGAAAAGAAACCATCAACACAAAAAGTTTAAAATAAAGAAATCTTAAATATTTACAGGGTAGCTTTTT
Organism: Zosterops lateralis; assembly: GCF_965231275.1. NCBI lineage: Eukaryota > Metazoa > Chordata > Aves > Passeriformes > Zosteropidae > Zosterops > Zosterops lateralis. The sequence continues at coordinate 3,210,673 of NC_139768.1, forward strand.
CACTTTTTCAATATTTTTATATCTGATTTCCTTTCCTGGGAGAGGCTGAGCAACCTGTCCCCAACAAAGGTCTGCAAGATGCTTATGTATAAACGTTTTGCCTTTCTAGGGGAGTATTCAGTTACATTATGTGTGGTGGATCAAAACAGAACACATATGAGTGAGGAGAGTTCCTCTATGACCTGAAGGGGAACTTCGAAGGGGGCCAGAACTGTCCTTCCAGATTAATTTCATAATTTCTTTTCTAGTCTAAGAACTATGCACTCAATTCTAACTGCATATTTTGTAATTTTTCCACTTTCCTGTTTTTTTAAATCAATTTGGAATTATTTAGATACCAGTTAAAATCAGAGGTGCCTTGGAATCTTTAGTGGTCCCATATTTTACAGGCCATACAGACATTAGCATTGAGTGTTGTTGAACGTTTATTAAACCCTGACAAGAAAAATTCCTCACAAGAGCAAAGAAAAGTGTGGCAGTGAAGCACTTCTACCTCCTGAGTCCTCTGTTAAAGAGCACAGACACTGAAGAGATTTAAAATATCAATATCGTCTTGGGTTATGATTATTACACTGCAGAAATACTTTGAGTAACTGAGCTCATGATTACTTGTAGGCATCAATGAAGGAACAACTTTTATTATGTTGAAGTTTACTAAAATCTGGTCAGAAAAGGCAAAGAAAATATGAACTGATGGTTCCATTTTACAGTTACAATAATTGGGATATTCAGACATTGTTGGGCAACATACAAATTGAGGCAGAAAAGGAAACTTTTCCTGTTTCAGCTGAGTATCTCATCCACAGGATTATGTCTGCTCTGCAAAGGAGGCTTTACAGACCTGTCTATCTCTATTTTGAAGTAATGTTTCTAACTAATAAGAAAACCTGATTAAATACTATTTGCTATATATAAAGTACATGTTAGGTCACAAACATTCACATAAAATTGGACATGGAAACGACTAATTCCCTTCATTTTTTCAATACCCTATTTCATGGATCCCATTATCTTACTGTTTTGTTATGTTTTGAGTAAATATCAGTGATTTATCCTTTGCTCTTTCTCCTCACTGAATTTGCTTAAAACTGTGAACTGAAAAAAACAGTCACTTCTAAATTTAAGGTCTTTGCTAGTCATAGACAAAATTGAATGCTGCAATTATGTTTTGGCAAATTAAAACACATTAAACAAGCCCTGTTCCCTCCAGTCTGAACTCACTACATGTAATACAATGACACACATTAGTTTTCCACCAGGGAGTGAACATGATGAGTTCCTGCAGGCCAGTACCACTTGTCACTTCTCACTGGCTTTCCCTTGCACAAAATTGTTTCCAGTTTTCTCTAGATGACACAACACAGTGTAAAGCTGAAGGAAGTTAACACTTGTCATCACTAGAGGTTTAAAGCCATTTAATTAAAAAGAGCAGAAATGTGCAAATACCAAGCCAGACTAATATTTTTCTGCTTTCTGACAAAACAGACACGACCCAGTCTGGAAGAGTGCAGAACTTGGTCTAATGATTCACACAACTTATTGAAAATTGCCTTTAAACGAGAAATACATTCCTTTCCTATTCTGCTGTTACTCAGCAATAGTAAACTGTGGCCATTTTCAGGTAAGTTTATCATTAATTCATTAAGACTGCATGGCCCTAATCTCTGAGGCTGCATAATCACTGAGATAATTCCTATAAGACACAAAATATTGATGAAGCATAACACTGAACAGCTACTTAACTTCCAAGCCTCTGGATCAGTGTATTAACATGAGATGACAAAATAAGTAGAACAGTTACTGATACTAAACACTGGCACATTTACAATACTAAGGTCTGGGTTGAATCTTATGGGTTAAGCCACCTAAAAACAGTTTGAAAGATTACATTTATATGTGTGTAGATGACTTTTTTTAGATTGCTATAAAATGTATCATTGTTTCAAGCTGCATAAAGAGACTGACATAATTAATAGTAGAGGAATTGTTCTTGTGTATGCAGAAAGACATGATACCACTATTATGTTAATATATGTGTGGGCACTGGGAAAGGCAACTAATATGAAGACAAAATTTTTACACACTTTCAGGGTATTCAATTACAAATATTAATTGCTTTAGTTTGCCACTGAAATAACTTCACTCCCTCAGATTCAATACATTACCACATTTGCAAAGTGTGACAGAAATATTTTCTGACAACCTCTATGTTCATTTCTTTCCTTGAATCACTCTTGACACCAATCACTCACTACTGGCCCTGAGCATGATGCTTTTTCTCCTTAGCTAGCTGAGAGACAGTAAGCCAAAATCAAAACCTCTATCACCCTTGGAGAATGTATCAATAAAAAAAACCCACTTGCATCAAGGAGGCTCCAAGTTATGAAAAATTATATTATTTTTTGCTAATTTCCTGAGCCACATGCAAGACTAAAAAGTATTTTTCTATATTTTTTAAACTCTTGATTTACAGTCAAACACTCATTCTTTCTTTTTGAGATTCTCTATGTTCTGTCTCAGGACATGCCAAAGATTCATTAACACCCAGACACAGAGTTCTTGTTTATCACAGCATGAAAAGGGCCCTGGTTTATTCCTCTTCACAGCTCAGCCATCCTGACTCCAACCATTCACTGACTCTGCCTGCAGCAGCTCCTGCTGGGGGTTTCCCCTGCAGCCTCTGACTGCTGGTTATTTCCTGCTGAGCTCTGACTTGCAGGGATCAGTTTGCAAACCCTGACTCCAGGGATCAGTGTGCACACTGTGACTGCAGGCTTTTACCTGGATAGACTCTGACTGCAGCTTTTACCCAGCCAGACTGTGACTGCAGGTTCCAACAACAGGCTCTAACTCCAGACCCAGACTGACCTCACAGCAGTGATTCTCCCACCTTGGGATCCTTCTTCTTCATGACCCTCTCATTCCCTCTTCCTCAAGGTTCCTCCTCATTCACTATTCTCCCTCACCACCCCACCCACTCCGTTTTATCACACTTATCTTTATTGGATACAGCTGTGACTCATCAGGGGCAAGGTAATTACCTCATTGGGTAATTAACACAGCTGTTACTTATCAGGGGCAAGGTCACCTGTATTCCCTTCTACAGATTTCTCCAGGACCTCAGTGCATTGCATGTTTTTTACTTTTCTACCTCAAAAACCTTCCCTATTTTTATTTTGTCTCACCTGAAGAAAGTGCCAAGCAATAAAGCCCAATACCATTGGAACACCTGCTCTAATGCGCTAAAATTTGAGAGTTCTTAGGCTTTCTGCTGAAGAGGAGGTGAAAGAAGTGCAAAGCCCTACAGCTTTCTGGACATCACACAGACAAAGATGCTGACAGCAAGTGTAGAAACCCATATGGAAAAGAACATTTTGAATATTGAAAAGATACAAGTGGCATAAAGTGTCTCAGGATGCACTAACTGTGAATTTTGTCACTTTGTCACATATCTAATTCATACCTTCTTCCCTAGCTTGAGAAAAACACTCCAAAACAATTCCCATTTGTTACATCCAATTAACAACACCCAGAGCATTTTGACACCATCAGCTTTGCAAAATGGCATTTAGTGATATGAGTGAATTAGAGAATGGCATGGCATTGTTCTCTGGTAAGAGAATATTTTCTCCATTCAACGATCAACTGAGTAAATATTGCAAAGCAGTCTCTGTGCATGAATTTGCAGCAGGAAGGAAACATCATTCATGATTTAGAAAAAGCCCAAGGAATTCAGAACTTGCTCAAGAACATACAACTGAAATGAATATTGCAGGAACAGGATTTGTAATTAAGAAATCCCAGAGTAAGAATGTAACATCATTTTCTTTCATCACTTAGCCCACCACACACTTAACCTTGGACCTCTCCACCCTGCTGCTTCCTTTCACAGAATTGAGAATGAGGATGGCTGACAGCTCGCTGAGCTCTCCATCCCTTCCTGTGGAACTTGCATTGTGCAAGTTCACTAGAGCAGTGAACAAAATTTTTTAAAAAATCTATTTTTTTATGTGAAGTTTCTCCATACTTATAGTTAGAGGCACAAGTTGTAGTTAGGAGTGTAGGTTACAATGAATAATGAATATCTGTCCAAACCAGCTCACATCAAAATGCTGGATCTTACTATTCTTCAGGTTTAATGTAGCAGTTTCTGGGATTTTGGTTTTATGGTTATGCAGTTTCTTGAATCAATACACTGTATATATCTAGCCAGTCACTTGCAGCCTACATTTCATTTAATATTTTATTGTTCCACCTGGAAAGCCTAGCTGCTTCAGCTAAAAGCAAAAGTTGTTAGTGTATGATCTTTTGTGTCATCATAGAAGTAATTCTGCCCAGTTGGACACAGAAAGGCCCTTTGTCATTTTCTTGTCCAGTGGGTACCATGGTGCAGCCAGGCTTTGTAAGCTCATTATAAGAATTAATTCCAGTAAAGTCTTGAGAAAAAAATTAATTATGTGGTCAAAATGTCTCCAGCAGGACAGTACCACTATCAGGAACACAAAAGGTGGTGACAATTTTAATGAAACAGAAAAAAAATCTCTACTTTTTTTTAAAATGGTCTAATGGTGAACAATTTGTAGTCCATGAAAAGGACAAACAGAAATGCAAGACCATGTACATACTCTAAGTTAAGAGCTTTGGGATTGTTTCTGTATAAATATTTTTCTAAATTTTTTGTTTTCTTTTGAAAAATCCCACTAAATATACCATACATGATGATTCAGAAGAGACCAATACTGAATTATTTCCTTAAGACAATATATGGCTGTATCTGGCATTTCCCATAGTTGAACAGACTTTGAATGGATAACATGGATGTCTTTGCTGTTAAAAAGAAACAAAGATTGAAGTCAAAGCCAAGAAAACTTCCGCTTGAGAGTAGCAGTTACTTCCCGAAGTGTCTGCAGCATTTTGAGCAATGGCCACAGCCTGATGTACCATTATCCACCAGCCACGAAGCTTAAAACATTGTTAAGTGTCCTTGTACTTTGGGTGTGAAAAGAACAGGATGCTAAAGAAGCTCTAAAATACCACTATAAAGATTTAGAAGTTGCAAAGATGGCTGTACATACCTAAAAAAAAATAAATACAGAGTCCATTTATACACTGCAGGATTAGTCTTGTGCCAATTTGTTTCCTTTAAGAAAATAAGACCAAATATAAATTACATATCGGCACCTTGGTTTTACTGGTTTTGTATTTTGGTTGTATCTTGTTGCAAACTTTTGGAAATATTAATTGTATCCATTCTAAATACTGTAATTTATAGTGGCAAAACACTATACTTGTAATGTATGAAATATATAATTTATAGTGGCAAAACAGAAATTGCTCTGAGTCAATCAAAATTATCCTGGTATGACTCCATTTCTTATAAGGGGGTGTAACCATGATTTTATAGTTTATATAAGGACACAGTACAGATCTGAGAAATAGATTATGAATTGTATCTTCACTTACAATATTACTCAAACCACTCAATACTTAAAGATGCAATTAAATAACACTAACATGGCCAGACTGCAGGAAAATTACTTTTAAAATAAAGGAACAATATCATTCCTGAAACAAGGTAAATTTGATGCTGCAGTTTGCTTTGCTTTCAGTTGTAAATGAAAAAGGAATTGAAACAAATATTTTCATAAATGTACAATATGCATTTTAAAGAAATACTGTGCTCAAGTACACATAGAAACATCTGATTTTCTGGAAAGAAAATTTGTGTCACATAGATGTGTGCTGACTGTTTTCCTGATTAACACAATAAATATTTAGGCAGCTAGAAAGAAAACTATGTCTCTCCTGTTTTTTTTTTTTTTTTTTAAATAAGAAGCCTGATAATAGTGACAGAGAAATGCAAAAACGTTATCAGCTTTCAGTTCGAGCCTCAGGGTGATTAGGACCTATTTTTATAGTGGCTTAAAATTTAATTTTTGTGTATGTCAAATTTCAGATGAAGCCCAGCAAGAGACTAGAGGAAAGCTATAAACAGAATACAATCCCCATCTTGAGTACTTCAAATCTAAAATTATTATTTGTTTTTAATTTGATCTCTTGAGAAATTGGGTGGTCTGACTAATTAATGGAATGAGATGCCTTGACATATTTATTGAGCCCCTCCTCAAAGGAGGGTTTTGCTGGTTATGATGCAATTTACAGTCCAATACATTAAGGATATCAAAACTGCTTTTATCACTGTTTCATCTTACAGTAGGAGCTCAGTTTCTGTTGGGCTGAATTACCTGCCCTGATTGCATAAACCAGCTCTTACCAAGACCAGGCACAGGAATAAATTGATACAGACACCCCAAAGAGATGCCAAGAAAAACAAGTATGTAAAACCTAAATTAAACAATTTTATTCCAAATGAAAGCTGACCTTTAATATAATCTAGTTATGAAAAATTCATATGAACTGTAACTAGTTTAGTTCCCTTGTCCCCTCTGATTCTTTCTTAACAAAGGGTTAGGTCCCCAAAAGACTTTTGTCTAAAAATTCCTTCAGCCACCCAATCCTCTTGCCTTTTTACTAGAAAAAAAGACCCCTTCCAGAGACTATAAATTATTTCTGACCTAACAAGATATCCCACTGTACCTCAGAGCACTTCTCTCATAAATAATGCGGGATTAAATGATTCTTATGTAGAATCTCTGACTCTTCAAAAACATAAGGGAACATTTAAACCTTTCTGTCTGTAGACTTCCACAAGTACTGCCAAATTTTTGAAGACTTGTGTCAGTGCAACAATTAAAGGACACAGGTGGAGCTAAAAAAAACCCTCTGGAGATCACTCCAGCTGAAGAGTTCTCAAAGCCCTGAAATTGCATGAACTCACCTAAAATCTCAGTGACAATTTCAGCTCGAATTCCCCCAACTGATTTGTCATTCCTTGTCTTCAGGTGAGGTCAGGGCAGCCTCAAATGCTGCTGCAGAGTGTCAGAGTCCAGAGCATCCCTCTGGGCACCCTGGAAGGTCACAGACCTCAACAGAGGGGTCTGGGACCTGAGAAAGACGGTCTGGGGTCTGTGCAGGGGGGTTTGAGACCCTGGCACAGAGCCCGGGGAGACACAGGCTTTGATTTCAGTCCATTGGAAAAACTCCCAACACAGAGAGGAATTACAAGTCACAAGGGTGTGACAGACAGTGGTGTAGCTTATCACCAGGTGGAAAATTTTGTAGTTTTGGATTTTTAGAATGTAGGTGCAGGGGAACAAGATGGAGGAATTAGGGTGGAACCCTGGGTTCTTCTTGTTCTCCCTTGGCATCCATTTCTGCAGTGATATTAGCACAAGGTAGTTTGAGGGGATTGGGTCAAAGTAGAAATGACCCTTCTAGTACAGGCAGTGGGCATTGGTATGGAATTATAAATAATGTCTGTAGTTATCTGTATAAAAGCAAAGCAACACCCTATTGTGGGGGGAATCGTGTCCAAGCTGCTGTGAACACCTTGGCCAGCACAGAGAATGGTAAGATAAGAATTAATAAACACATGAGAAACCAAGGGAAAAACCAAGACCTTGAGACTCCAATTCATTCTCACGCCAAGCACAGACTCGAAGCCTTCAGAGGGCAAAAAAGACTCACTCAAACCACCACCTGAATCTTGGGGAAAGAAACTAAACCCGAGACAGGGCTGCTGTGAAGCTGTTTCTGTTCTCAGACAGGTCCCTGGGAGCCGTTCCCACATCCTGCTCTACCCTGGTGCCCTGACTGGGCTCAGCAGCTCCTTTGTGGCTAACAAGGGCTGCTGGTGCCACATTATGCACTCCCAGGGAGCAGAAAGAGGTTGGAAACTCATTTTTCAGCTCAGTTTTAATACGTCAATGACCTGATAAATTTAAAACCACGTAGTAGCAAGCTGCACTCTGGAGAACCCACCTTGAATGGGAGACCCCCCTCCAGCCAAGTGCACACACAAACTGAGAGCTTGTTTTTGCTGGAAAGGAAGCCTCAGCACTACTATTATCTATGGATTTGCCAGTAGAATTTTTTTTTAATTTTTTTTTTTTTCTTTCCTGTCAGCTTTCTCTGCTAACTTTAGTTGTTTCCAGCAGTTTGAACTCAGAACATGGGGATATGGTTTGTTTCTAAAAGCAAAGATGTTTTCCTTGGCAGGTAAGTTTTTCAACTTCTTGCAGCTTTATTTTAAACAAATTCCTAGTTTCCTAGATACACATTAACATAGTGAGAATGCTCTGTTACACAGAGAGAATTGCAAATACAGCTGCATATAAATTACAACAGAGGGTGACAGATTTCACAAGTTGGCCATAACCAAAATGCTACATTTTGTTGTTTTTCTAACCCAACCATATAAACATAATTTTCTTCTTTAGAAATTGTGATTATTTGATGTGTCATGTCCAATAAACTTTTAAGGGAAAAGCCATGAGAGTTGTAGTTTCCCATGCGTTTTAATTCCCACAGATCAAACCAGGGGATACATCCAGATTAGACTCAGGCTGTAGAAGGGTGACTAAAACTATTCACAGTTTACAAACTGGTTAATAAATACTTCAATTAAATCCATAGCACTGACATATCAAATAATCAAAGTAAAAAAATAAACCTGCAGATGTTTTCCAAAACAGTAATAAAGCATTTTTTATTCCTGGTTTGTTGGTGTGTGTTTGGCTTTCTAAGGAGATTTCATTTTGATGGGACTTTTAGAAATAAACCTCATGAAAAACAAACATGTGTGACTACAGCAGCATAGCACAGATAGGGTGATGACATGCTGGTGAAAAGTATTGTGTGAATGCTTCAAATTAGATTAACTAAATGTCTATAAATAACCTGGAATTTTGATGGATTAAAAAAAGTTCCATATTGCACCTTTCCCAAGGAGGGCTGCAAATATGACATAGAAAAAATGAAAAAGCCTGCAGAGACTGAAAATATAACGAAATATCAGTTATCCCATTATTAAGGTAATTGGGTTAAATGAACTGCAGGAAGATGCTGATATTGAAATTTTAGACTTGCATTTTATATCTGTTCAAGGAACAGCCAAATAGAAAAAGAGTTTCTGATTAAGGCTCTAGACTTAGTTCAAAATGGTGTGGAAAAAGAGTATAATGCTGCAATAATTAAGCATCCTCCAATGTAGCTTCTCTGTGGGTGCAACAATCTCCCAAAATAAGCTTTAAAAAAATGTTTTCCCTCTCCAAAGGAAAGCTACAAGAAAATACTAAGATTTCTTGGAATTAAAACTCAAGGATCAAATATTTGCCAGGTGGTGGATGCAGTTGAAAGGTAGTGTTGTGGAAGTCTGGAATAAATGCATGCAGGTAAGACTTGAGAAAGGTCAAAATAAACCCAAGAGGATTCTTTTTTTTTTCATGTAGCTGAAAACTCTTCCCTCTTACTTCACTATATGGAAGTTTATTCAGTAGAGCACACTAAGTGCAAATCTAATTGCTAAAGGATTAAAGAGAAAAAATATAGAAATCTCAAGAAATGACAATTAATGAGAATTTAAAGGCATGTTTCTCTACCTTCTCTGAGGAAGCAGTAAGCCAGAACTAGATTTTATGCAAAGCAGAATTTTTTTTTAAAATTGCATCACTAATTTTTTTTAGCTCTGATGGCATTTTAACAGATTCACAGAATGTTAGCTCTTCTATAAATTTCCATTCCTTGATAAATTTTTCAAAACTGTATTTTTGCATATCCACTAGTAAGTTAAACTGTTGTTCAAATTGTGAAAGACCCTTACCTGAAAATGGGTAACACCTTTAAAGCAAGTGGCATTAGCAATGAGGTGCTCTGGCCTATTTCACCTCCAAAACACACATATTTTGGAGTCAGATTATTTCAATTAACACAACTGAAAACTCAAATTTTTCTGTTCTAATCAAAGATCTTGAAACTTTGAATTAACTGCCTGCAAAGCTTGGCAAATTCACCAATCCTGAACCAGAGCATTAATTTATTGGAGAATGTTATCTCTCTACCCTTACACACTGCAAAACCCAGCTTGTTAGAGAAGCCTTTATTCAGGAAGAAAAAGACCAGGCAAGAAAAAGCAAACAGTGCATTCCTAGCAGAAGTTTGAAAATTAACACTAATCCAAGCATAAAATATCCACACAATGGCAAACACAATTTTCCCCCCTTTCAGTTTTCATCCTAATTTGCAGGTCAGGAATCAGAGAGAGAGCCAGTCCCAGCACTGTACCACAAACCATAACCTGTCCCTTAAATCAAAACTCTTTTCTTAAACAGTGACAAAAAGCCTCCTCTACATCACCTGTGTCAATGCTGCCTATAGATTACTGATGGCTTCTAGTTGCTCCCTTGCACCATGGAAATCTGTCACAATAATCATCAGGAAAAGAGAAATTTGAGAGGAGCCAGACATCTCTGATGTCACTGGGATCACTGCATCTTCTCCTTCCTCTCTCTGGGTAAGGAGAGAGGGAAGGGGCACAGTAGGCTTTTTCACTTCTATCTCTTAATTTCAATTTATCCTAATATATTGTTAGGGTTATTGCAAAAAAGATTATTTTAGTTTATGACAAACCTGTCTTAAAATGCAGGACTATGGGTTACTTCAGAATTAAAATACAATATAGTGTTATAGTGAAAACAGGACCTCAAAATCCACATAGAGTTCACAGCCCCAAGCCATTCACAGATCTCACTTTAATGGAAATAGCTGCTTTTGGAACTCTCAAATGCTTCTTTTCCCTGGGAAATTAAAGCTCATTTGGAAAACTAAGTGCCAGACACATCACCTTTTACAATATGCATCATACCCCAAACCTTGGAGTGCTGAAAAGCAGCATGAGACACACCAAGGACCCCTCTTGTACACATCAGTCATCTCCTGTTTCTATAGGGAAACAAACCCAAAGCCATTATTCTGCTGAAGCTGTCCAGGGTCTTCAGTGCATGATGAATATCTGAATAATTTCTTTAGAAGATGGAATAATTTCTTTTAGCACTGACTGAAAATGAAACAGTCCACTTTGGACAGATATAAATGAGGACCAGGGATTAATTCTGTTTTGCCAAGTTTTTCTTCTACTCATCACCAGAAAAAGTTTTGCTAAAAAAAAAACCACCTAATGACAACTTAAAATCTGTGAATTACTAATCATTGATTTACAGGTGTTTCATTTACTGCTCTCAAAGGTCCATGAATGGTTGAATGAGGAATGAAGGTGTTACCACATTGCAAAATTTCCACAGAGTTCCTTTCACTTGGAACTTCACTACTTGCACTGAATAAATTCACTTCATAAAAGCTGAGAAAGGAATACAAAACAATTTCGATCATGCAAATAGTTTCCCAACATTGAAAAAAATGGAAATTTCCATCCAGCTTGCACAGTGTTTGGAGGAGAACTTATGTAGTGATTAGAAATTTTACAGAATATGGAGACACAGAAGAATAGGATAAAACTCAAAGAACTGAATGAACATTTTAAAAATAACGAGGACTGACAGCAAAATAAAGGGAAGGCATTTAGTCCATCTTAGGTATGAAAACTTAAGGCCAACTGAAAATTGACAGAATAGTAAAGCATTGGCCTACCCATCAGAGAATGTTTCAAAAGTTAACTTGTTTGCTTTGCAACAGGTTTCAACAGAGTTTTCAGTGATGGCAGTGGATTACCAAAGCCCTGACTGCTGTAGAGCCTGGGGTACCCAGCACTAATCCCCCCTCCCACTGTTGCTACAGCTCCCACTGGAATGGAGCAGGAGCTCTTTTCTGGGGAGGGTCTGCACTGGCCATGGCATGACTTGGTGAATCAATGCCAGGCACTGGGATTACTGCTGCAAATTCCCTTATTTGCATAAGGGTTTTGGGATGAATCCCAGCATCTCAGCCATCAGCATGAAGAAACTGCTCTAGCCAGCACCACAACTTCATTGTCCTTTCCAACCTAACCAGCCCTGCTTTCTACAAATATTTATCACAAATCAATCCCAGAGCAAACACATTTTCCCTTTTCAATTTCTTCAAGTTCAGTCTCGAAATAGGGATTTAATCAAAAGAATAATTTTATAAATCCTCTAAAGGCAAGAAATTTTTGAACTTCGCTGGAACATATGAGTAAGATTAATTTCCTACTATTGATCTTTTAAGAGCTCTTTCAATAATGCTACAAATTATATGTTAATAGAAAGTTCAAATATCCATTATATGTCTAGAAAAATTGCGATAATAAAGATAAATATGAGGAATATGGTCTAAAAGCACTTAAATTGAAGCCTGGTCATTTCGATTTTGAAAGGTATGTTTTTTTTCCCTAAGCTGCATCAATAAATGACTGAAAAATCAAACAAAAATCAAACAACAGCAATTAAATCATTCTAGAAATAATATTAATTTACAAAGGGCTCATTTCCTGAGATGTCCTATGACAAATTTTGGAAAAAGTCACAATCAAACCCTCATAGTAACTTTCCCTAAAGACAAACCACAGAAACTCCCCAGTTCCTTTTTTAGCTCTGGGTCCGTACAGTTATATTATACCCAGACAAAATACACAATTCACTCTATTTGAGGTACTTATTCATGAGCACACTCAGCCAGATGAGAAAAAAATTCATATCTGAATGTAGGTAGGGAAGTTTAAGTACTTTCTTGAAAGGTGAAGAAGAGGGAAGAGTAAGATAAATTTGAGAACTTCCAAATAAATTTTAAAGGCACTACATTTTAATCCTCGAAACTGCAGTTTTTCAGATTTCACTGAAATTCCTGGCCAGACACTGTTCTCACTTCCAATACTTGGTTGCACTTAGACTTGAACTCTAAATAATTAAGTACATGAGATTTTGCATGAGAAACTAGATTTACCTGTATTTGCTAGTAGTTTTTCTATGTAAATAATGGTATTTGAATTGGTTGGTGTTTTTTTTTTAGAGCATCTCTATACAGGTAGTCAGGAAGAATTTAAGTTAGATATCTACAAAAGAGTGAAAAATTATCTTCATCAATCTGCCAGAGGAAGGGAATGTGGAATTGTTACAGCTAAAAATTTTATGCAGGTTTTATTAAACTCCATAGAAGCTTCTCAATAAAAGATTGCTTTCCATCTACAGTGGCTGGAGACACAACCCAGAAGGTGAAGCCATCATTCAGCTCTTATTGGCATTTTACATATTCAGGCTGTCCTTTGCTGTTTGGTCACAGAGTCAGATAAAATGAGCAGTCTGGGAAAGCAAAGCTGAGTTCTCTCCCTGAAGGGCAGATTGTGTCAGGAGGATTCAGGAGAGAACTATGGTCAGCCTCAAATTGTTACATAATATTTGAGCCATGTGGAGTGAAAACCTATCTCCAATCAGCCAGCAATTGAAAGGCAATTTGTAATTGTTATTATAACCTCCTTCAAACACCTGATGAAACTTTGTTTTTATTGCTAATCATATCCACAGTGATAGCATGTTTGTAATCTATAAAGTTCTCATGGTTTGAAAGCAAAATGAGTGAGAGGCTCCAAGTCAAATATAATTTAATAAGAAGAAAGGAAAAAAAGGTAAAATAAAATAAAAGCAATAATACAAAAGAGCACTGACAGAGTCAGAACACACCCTGAGCAGGGTGGTGGGAGCAGTCCAGGTGAGGGGCTCTTCCTGAAGCAGTGATCCCACAGAAAGGTCTGGGAGCTCTGCTCCTCTGGGAATCCAGTGGCTCAGGGCTGCTTGTCCTGTCCCAAATCCCAGATTCTCTCCAGGTGGGAATGCTTGGCTCCTCCCCCTGGGCATTGGGAGCATCTCCCAATGGGATGAGGAGTCGTGCAGTGGCTCCTTGATGGCCCATTAAACAGAGAGAGCTCCTGGAGGGAGTTCCCTGTGAGTCCTGGGCAAGGCATTGATGGGCCATGAGCAGAAGAGCCCAAAGGAGGGGCCTGGGAAAACACTGCCCCACCTGGTTCCAACAGCTCATGGAAATGGGGAGAGAATAAATACTTTGTGCACATCCTACACTGCAACCCAGGACAAAAGTTAAGCATGGTTAGGAACACTGAGATTCATGTGCGGCCTTTAAAATCTTTTCACTATCTTAATTTCTAGTCACTCTCCAATACCCAGATTAAATCATACCTTTACCAGCTTTAGTTCAATTATTACAATTATGAATGCAAAAGGAAGGATGTGTATTTCAAATTTGACTGTACAATCTCAAGTATCAATTTAACAAAATCAGCTCGTTCATTAAATCTATATTCCCTGGAATTTTCCATCAATTGAGCCCATAATGTTTTAGTCCTCCCCTAAAACACTTAAGATCTGGATATCTTTTAGCAGTGAACATTTACTGCTTTACAGATGGACAATGGCTAATACAAGCATCGTGTAAATGCATTATTACTCATGGATATGAGCTTAGCTTTTTAATTGGTGCACCTCTCCTCTCCCATCTGCCTGCCTGCCTTTGCTTTTTCCACACAGATAGAAAAACAATTTTTATTTCATTATATATTTTATTGTTTTACTGCATTTTCTCATGTCATCCTCTAAAAATAGGACTGAACAATAACACTCTCTTTACTGGCTTTTGGACACCTCATTTACTCAAAGCCTAATTTGCTGCAGTTTGTTGAAGTCCATGAAAATAAGACATTTTGTTAAAGCTAATCAAGTGCCCATCTGCTTCCTGCTTCAAGAATAATTTATTCTTCTTAGCTAGATAAACTTCTTGTTTATTTCTTAAACCTTCAGATTAACAAATTAATTGCATAATTGCTGAACTTCTACAGGGCTTAATTCTGCCAGAGAAATGAGAGACTCACTAGGAATGAGTTTATGTATTTCAGAGACTTTCAGGCCTCATGCAGGGACTTGTATGAACTGACAAGTTTAATTTTAACAAACTAATTAATTAATTAAGATGGCTTTGCAGATTGCTGTTACACTGCTCTGTTCTAATTCAGCTGACACTTCTCAATGGTCAGTATGTCCTGTATTTCAGAATTCAAAGAGGTAGAGCAAGATCCCTCCTATTACCAGAGATCTCTTCTATGGACCTGGTGTCACATTTACTGATTTTCATGACAATACAAAGAAAAAGACAAGAACAGCTAGAAGCAGAGTACAAGAGAAAATGTTCTGACATTTAATAGTGTCTCCAGCCATTCCCATATAAGTCAGTACCCTCAATATATTATCTGTGCATTATTAAAGATCTTCCTTTAAAATCATTGGCTTTTTCAAGTATTTCAGTGAAAAATTTTAGAGGCTGATTATTTTGATGGGGAAATAAATCATTTATCTCTGCCTGGTGAAGGTTGGGTTTTGAAAGATATTGATAAAATTCAAGTTTTTTCATGCTGTTTAAAAAAAAAAAATTATAGGCTCCATTAATTTTCCATTTCTCTGACCAGAGCTTTATAACATAAAAATAAATATATGCATTGAATATGAGTAGTAATAAATATATCTATTAAATATAAGATATTAATATCCAAAGGCTATTTCAAGGGAAAGGACATTTCTCAGTGACCATGCCTTAAAATAGCTAAGATTTTAAGTTAATTTGGTTTTTTAAGTTGAAGCATTTTTTAATCTTAATGTTTACTGCATGAAACAAGTGTAAACATTACATTTTGATTTTGATATTTCACTTCTCCTCCTCCTTTAACCTGGAGATACTAATTGGATATGATTCTTAGAAATAGAAGAAAAAATCTAGAACCACTGAGGTTTCCAATATTTCAGGCAGTCATGGCAAAAAGAAACAAGTGACAGATAAAAGAGAAAGGCTTGGAAACCTCAGAACAAGTTTAAACTTCCTACTTTGTCTCTATTTTTTCCTCCCCCAGCCACAGCTCATTCTGAGACCTCATGATTAGACATTCAGGCTGCTGCACCATTCAATAGCCAGGTACAACATTTACATTTAATTTTCTCTTATCAGCATCAGACTCAATAATTACTTCCGTGTGTCTGGTTCTGGTTGCAAGGAGCTTGCTCTGGCTGTGAGCTGGTTGATGTAACTGCCTCTGTACCAAGGTCCTGGGGAGAGGTTTTACAAAGCCTTTCCTAAGTGATTTAGAAGCCTCAGTTTGTGAATTAAGAATTTTAACTGGCATTCCGGTAAATATTTTTCTTCTTTGAAATTAAACACTGAAAGAAAGAATAAAGGGATTTGGGGGTTTTCATTCAGCCATCACTCAGTTCATGAGTACTGATATCATGGAATAAAATGTTCCATCTTCTCTTTGGGGTAGAATTCTAAACATCCCTAATCAACAGTCTTTGTAATTTCTTATTCAAGATACTATTCTATAAGGACTTGACTACATGCTGTACTTCATAAGATAAAGAGGCTCCAGTAAAGACACTGATTAATAGAGAGCTAAAGGCTGAGGGAAAATCCTGGTATGGAAGAAAATTAACATTAAGCTGATATTAAGACTCTTTCATACCAAACTTCAATGTACATGTTTATATAAGACTTTTAAATTAAATATTCAATATTTAACCTGAGAGCTGCACATGAATGCTGGAAATCCACCAAACATCACCTCAATGTCCTGAAAGCCCATGCCTCAAAAATATGGAGAATGAACTTAGAGCAAAGGGGGATTTTCTGGGGAGTATTAAACAGCTCTGTAGCACCAGTGATATTGCACAAAGGTGTAAATACCAGCAACCAATAACAAATGGTTTGTACTGCCAGCAGCTGGAGGAATGTAAAGAATGGAACTGTACAAACCCTTCCTCTGCAGCACTTCACCAAGAACAGAAAAAGTTACTAAAAAGAGTAGAAGAATGTGTAGAGAGTTTCTGAGATTCAGTTGTCTTCAGAAATGAGTAGCAAACATTTCTGCAGACATTTGTGACAGATCCTACTTGTTTTCCAGTGAAAGAATTCATCAATACTAAATATAACACTGCACAATGACACTCATTTTAGCTAATTCTGAAAGCAATCCCAGCCTGGATCTACATTCACGGCTTTGAAAGAAATTCCTAAAAAAACTGCTTCCTTTATGTGACAAATAGTGGAAAAAAAATATATACACTACACAACCATCTGCACCATAAATGTAGATAACTGGAAGGGATTTTTAAATAGGCATTTTAAAAATTTTAACAGTGTCTGATTTGCAAAGCCGTATAAAAAGGTCAGAAATAATGAGTGCCTTACAATAAAATCATGCAGATTATGTGGCACAGACCATCCTGTTACAAGTTTTACTAGCAGCTGACCATTATTATTCTGCAGAAACAGCCATGTATTCCATACACCTCCTTGTCAGATAAAATGTGTTGCTAGGTTGTACAGCAGGGCAACGAATAAACAAAACAAAAAGAATGAAGCAGATACCTGGCTCCAAAAAGAATGGCTCTGTGGGACACAAAGAGGCAAAGCACGGAGATGAAATGAATTGGAACTGAATCTATTTGCATTACAGATTGAACACGGTGGGAAGGCGAGCCACACTTCAGTGAACAATAGTGAAATAAGTTAAATATCCCAGCAATGGTTTTATGTTCCAGAAATGAGCTTTCATTGTTGTTAACACTTCAACCATACTTTTTTTTAGCCAAAACTTGTAAAAAAATAAAATCTTAGTTTGCATCTCTATTTTCCAGTCATGGCACAGTTTTAAGTATGATCAAGTGCTACAGCAAAGTTGAGAAATTCTATGGTTTTTCAATTACAGAATTCCTTTGAAATCTTTTTAACAGATCCAATATTGTGCTCTCACTTTCTCTAATAAATCTTTTCTTTTAAAAGCCTATGCACATGGAGAATCAATTCACACTTGAACAACGGAACACCTAAGAAGAAGGTGTTTAAAAAGGTGTTCAAAAAGGTCCAGTTTGTTTAAATGTTGTGTCATTTGCACAGACTTAGAAGAATGAAAAAATAATATTTTATCTTAAAAATGAACGGTAATGCTCATCTTACCAGTGATCAGAATTTTAAGCCCAGCTGGAAGACTGAAATTGTTTGAAATTTAACATTGAATTCAACACGTGCATGTGAAATGTGAACTTCACCTTTCCTCAGAAGATAAATGGAGGACCTTTTTCATCTTTCACCCCACATGAGATCTATGTAGACCCTAAATGCTGTAAGAGCAGGAGTAAAGTAAATAACTTTACTTCTGTAAAAGAGAAATTTCCCTGAAGGAAAGATCTGTTGAATAAGGATGCCATTTGTTTACAGGCTTATCAGGAAAAAAAAAAAAAAACAACAACTAAATCCGGAGAAACCAACTGTCCCCTGATATTTTGAGTATTTCACGTTTGACATCATTCCTGGTACAGCACCACCTACCTCATTTGGCATCTATAAATGTGAGAAAATGTACAAAAAGAACTGTCCTAATTTGGAGTGCAGGAAACAAACATGAAGGAAAAAAAATCCAGAGTCCTTTATCTACACTGATGGATTAACCATACAACAAATATCTCAAAAATGAAGCACACATTTGGTTCCACAGGAAAAAATTTTCTGGGAAATTTGGTCAGTCTGCAAACCCAGGATTTTCATGGGAGTGGGCTGTGCCAAGTCACCTCAGACATATGGTAATTAAAACCCATGGTAATTCCAAATTTCAGTATCACACACGAAAAGAAACAAAACAGCTATTTAATGGAGATTTATAGATCCAAAAAACAAGCCAGAAAAATAATGGATTTTACATGAAACTGACATGGGAGAATGATGAAATCTTAATGGACAAATAAAGGAAGTTTAATTAATTCAAATGCTGTTACAATGTGCACTCAGCTAAGGAAGTATTTGAAATTTTATGAGCTCTTAAATAGAATCAAGTTTTACTCTAATGCCCAGTAGAAGCTGTCCCTCACCCTCTAAAAATTTAATACCTTGTAAGGAAGGACAAAGTTTCTCATGAGGCCACTCCAAGTATGGGAAATGACCTGCTTAGGAAATTAAGAATCACCTGCCTTGGGTGCAATGCAAATTCACTGACCATAATTTCCCTGGAAAATAAGTCAAAGTAAAGGTCTTATGAACAAAAAAATCAATCACTAGAAGACATAACTTCAAAACAAAGACACTCCACTTGATTTGCTGCTTCCTCTTAGAGAAAAGGATCGAAGTGTTATGACAACCATAAAATAACACATAAAATACCCAGAAAGGTGCCTTGCTGGGAGGTGACAGACACACGTCATGTTCCACACACCCAATAAAAAAATACTGAACAACTCGCGTGGCTGATCAAAATGACATGATTGTGTATTACAATTTCACAATTACGTTAACTAGGGAAAACGTTACATTTGCTACTGCTTCTTCACTGGATGGTGCATATCCAATTCAGCAGGTCTTATGCAGTTGACAATTCATCTTGGTATGGAAGAAAATGAACATTAGGCTGGTATTAAGACTCTTTTGCCAGAAACCCCAAGCTCAATGTACATGTTTATATAAGACTTTTAAATTAAATATTCAATATCTAACCTGAGAGCTGCACATAAATGCTGGAAATCCACCAAGCATCACCTCAATGTCCTGAAAGCCCATGCCTCAAAACTATGGAGAATGAACTTAGAGCAAAGGGGGATTTTCTGTGGAGTATTGAACACCTCTGTAGCACCAGTGATATTGCACAAAGGTGTAAATACCAGCAACCAATAACAAATGGTTTGTACTGCCAGCAGCTGGAGGAAAGGAAGGAACTGTACAAACCCTTCCTCTGCAGCACTTCACCAAGAACAGAAAAAGTTACTGAAAAGAGTAGAACAATGTTTAGAGAGTTTCTGAGGTTCAGTTGTCCTCAGAAATGAGTAGTGAACATTTCTGCAGACTTCTCATGCTGCAGTATAATATCCCAGAAGATTGGTTTGCTGTAATTAAAAATGGTGTATCTAATGTACTGCTGAGTGTCAGGGATAGGATGAGTGCACTCTCAGAGCTGCTGAAACATGCAACATCCAAGGTCAGATGTTGACATGTAAGTTTTAAATGAGAAGTAAAAATGCTGGTGGAAAATTCATTATTTTCAGCAGTGGCATGACAGCTGAAAATATCCATGTTGCTGTCTTTTTAAAAAATATTTTACTTATTTATGATGTGGGATTTCCAAGTCCATCATCATTAAGTTTCCATTTGCACAGCATTCTGCCCAGTGTTTCTAGTTCTTTTTAATGCAGCTCTATATTGGGCTGAAACAAAGTCCTACAGGAGTGTCCAATTTCTTTCAATTATCTGCAGTGTGATGCCAGATTTGTTATGTGCCACCTCATTCCATTTACTGCTATTTACTGTCCTCCAGCTGTCAGCATCAATGTTTATTTTCTACCTGCTTGCTGCCAAGTTGCATTTCTAGAGTTGTTATGCATCTACATTTCACCCACACTGCTCTTTTCATCATTATTTGTAACACCATCTATAAACATGAAATCCAACCTTCAAATGTCACGCAGTTCTCCACAAAAGGGTACCCAAAACACTAAATGCAGAGTTCTCCACTCATCTTTTCAAACAGATTTGATTTAGTTTGAGGTGCCATGCAAATAATATCCAAGTACACACTAAAATTAACATGGAAAAGAAAACATTTAGTCTGTTCCCTCAACCAGGCTACAGCAGTAAACATGATTGTCACCAGCAGTATGTTGTTTTGTCCCTCTCTTTCCTCAAAGAGGGTTGAACTTGTAGTGTTCCCAAAATAAACAACCACTCAACAACCCGCTGTCATAATATTTACTTGTTCAACACTTTAAAACATCAGCACGCCATGCTTAGGATACTGAAAGCAATTCAGAACGTTAAACAACAACAAATCACTGTTTCCTTCAAGCAAAAACCAAAAAAATAATAAACAAATTATTAACAAATCACAATTTCCATGTGTTCCGTTGCAAATTGCACTGACACAACAGAGGTGAGAAAGCCTCACAGAGCTCAGATTTTGCCTCCTACCTGTTTCACCAAGGCTTGAAATTTATCATGGATTAATTAAACATTAAAACAATCAAAGCAGCCCAGGCCTTGAGCCTAATTCAAAAATAGACAGGTCTATTCTAAAATACCCTTGCACTGGTGCAGTGCACAGTTTCCAGCCTGGGGGCACTGGATTGGAGAACACAACAGGATAGAGATACAGGTAGAATTTCTTACAGGAACTGGCAGCATGGAAAAAAAGCAGACACGGTTCTGGACAAACAAGGCTTGTCTCGTGTGTGATATCAACTCAAATGATCTTTCACAATTGAAGGAAATCTTTTTCTTTCCCTAATGCTTGTCAACCTTTATTAAGGCATTATTTCCATCAGCAGTGCTTGGATTGCCTGTGTCTGACACATTAATATATCTGTAAAGGTCAGAGCAGCGCCAGGCCCAGCTAGCAAGGGGGATTTATTATACACAGGAGCACGAAAAAACACAAGCAGACTATTTTATTTTGGAGTGCACGACAACAGGGAACAGCACAGCAACTTCTGCACAAGTTTTGGGAACAGAACTCCTTATCCATACAATTATTCATTAACTTCAATTCATATTTAAAGAGGTTGTGTCTGTTTGAACCCAGGGTCACTTTGCTTCAGGACTCTGCTATCCAGGCAGCTTGGGAATATCTATGAGAACTGATGTAATGAAGGAGAAGAAAAAAAACAAAATACTGAAAAATGCAAGATGAAAATACAGCTCAAGGACCAAAGAAAACTTATCAGTGCATTTTTGTAAACTTGATCTTCTTCTGTTAGAAGTATTATCTCACTGCTCTGATATCGTATATCTTTTATAATACTAAATTATAATTATAATTATAGTTATGTAGTTATAATCTGTTATAGAATTACAGATTCTATAACTCTGGAGAAAGGAAATGCATATTTGGGTCAAAACTGAAATTAAACTACACCTATTTTATTTTTTTCCCTACTTTCAGATCTTGATTATTATCCCCATAGTAATGGGGATATTTTTCTTCCAAACATAGGATTGTTAGTTTGAGGTATCCAGTACAGTAAGAAGATTTTTCTGACACAATGTATCAATAATAATCTGTTATTGCAGCAGATTTAAACTATCCCTGTCTACTTTAGCTTGAAGGTGATCCTGTTAAACTAATTTCATCTTGGAAAAGCAGTGACCTTCTTACAGCAAAGCTTGTGATCAACAGCTTAATGTAGCCAACAGCCACATGAAGGGAAAATTCAAAGTATTCCCATGTGCTGCTAGCACTACTGAAAACACAGTGAACACTTTACTGGAAGACTGCTCCTGTGAGGGAATACTCCTCCTAGAGTCAATGAAAATCAGTGTTCTAAAGCCTTTATAGGCCAAATGATAAGGTAAACTATAGAAACACAGTGAGAAGTTTATTATATTCATCAGAACAGATGCGCTCATTTGTACCATTAAGGAATATAATTGGGGTTTTGTAGTACTTCTGTAATTTTGGCATTCCTCCCCCCACCCCAGAGCACCTGTTAATGTTTTAATTGTCTAAATTGGAAGTTATATTGATTAATAATTACTGTCATGTTTCTGTGAAAGGACAAGGCTGCCTGATTGTAATCCAGCAGTGAATGCAAGTGAATGCAATTTTATCAACTTTGAGGCAATGTTTAATCCTACATTCTAATTATGACCTGAACCCCAACAATTGGAGAACAATGGGGCCCACAGGGCTCTGCAAGGTGCTGTCACTTCCCCACATTGGGTGACAATAAATTTTCTCCATTGCAGTCTTTGGCAGGTTGTAAAATAGGGATAGATGGTGCTTATGCAGCACTTAAATTTTCAGTCACAAATATCAAAATATTTCTATACCTGCCACAAAATGTGATTGCAAAGAGGAGAAAAAAGAAACTAGGAAAAGTTGATAGACATTAATATATAACACGAAGATTATCAGAGAATAGATTTTTATTTGATGGATATGGTAGTGTTTTAGATTTGGAAACTGAGCTCACTGTATAAATATAAGCTGAAAGATATGTACCCAGATTTGTCTCATGTTTGACTCACACAAAAGAACAGTTTCTCATGTAGAAATATCATAGTTATCAATTTTGTTGTTATTTATTTGAGAGTTTCTTAAGACTTCATTATTAATATTCTCTTACTATGTGGCTTTAATTGGAACTAAAATATGTTGTGACTGAATCAACAGATTCTTCACATTCCTTTAGTATTCATAATTTCCCTTTAGGAGTGGACATAGCTGATCATCATTAACTATTGGGGGATTTTTATATAGAGAAGCACTTTGCTTAGACAAAATTATTCTTAAAATGCCCAAAACAATGCATCACCTTTCAGGTAACTGCATTTGTTATCACAAGAGGGACTGAGCCAGGAGAGGGAAAAGAGTAGGGAAGGAACTACCCAGGGAAGTCTGAACCTTAACACATTTCTGACTCTTCTGTGACTTTACTAGAATTACAAACCAGCTGAAATTTCAGCTGAGTGCTGAAATTCCTCCCTAAGGCCCCATAAAGGTTGGCCAGTATGTGCTCAGATTTAATAGCAGATATTGTCTCCTGTCACTGAGCAACCGAGCTATTGCCCCACACGTTCACTTAGGTCTCCTCAAAAAAAAGCCCTAAAAAAACCAAACAAATCCAAAAAACAGCAATAGAAACAAAGTGTCTTTTATACTATAATAGTGTCCCTCCTAAAGAAAAAATAAGGAACCAAACCTGAGCACACCAAGATGATTATTTATCTTGTACAGAAGCTAGAATTCCATGGGGAAAATAAAAATTTCCTGTAGTACATTACATAAATTAAATAATACTTTAAACTCCAGCCATCACCACCCAAAAACAAAGGAACAAAGCACATTTTATAATTTGATTGGTTCCTCAAGTGTACAAAACAGAACAGTTTCAGTCTATAAGTTATGACAAATAAGATATCTTTTACGTGTTCCTTAGTAATTACACACATTTTCATTAATCCTTCTTTTGACTCCTAAGTTTGCTACCAAAATTTTCCAAGCTTGAGGGTTTGAGTGCAATGTTTCCATTTTGGAACAAATGTCTTTATGAGGATGAACATCCCTCAATTATACCAAGTTGCAAGAAATGACAGTATGAAGACATTATGGATTTCTCTCAAATTTCAGTGGTGGCAAAAATGAAATCAAGAATTTGTGGTCAGTCTCCCATGTTTCATTCTCCCCTGGAAGTTACTCCATTAAAGAAAAAGTAGAATATTAAAGTACAAAGAGCAATACTTTTAATAGAATACTCCTTACCCCAAGCTCACCTCCACTACTGTAATAATTCATGCTACATTTTCCACCTTTCTGCTGTGCAGGTTCAGCCCTTGTACAGTTGTGTGCTCTATTTCAGACTGTCATTGGGGTGGCTCTGTTCTGCACAGTGGGGGGAATATGTGCTGTGTCCACTCCCAGGGATGTGGCATTCTGCCTGCTGGGGACTGAAGCCTTGAGCAGATACCTCAGTGAATTATGTTACATGAAAAGGTTTATTCCAAATTTGAATACTCTAAAAAATTTGGTGTCTATTCAGGGAAAAGACCAGAGTGAATTTGCAGATTCTGATGCTGTAGAGAAACTGAAGGAAGACTCTGATGTTCTGAGATAACTGAACTCTGTGAAGAGTATAAGATATATAAATGTATAGAGCTCATTATATCTAAAGAGACTGTAACAGATTAATCCAGACTTTGTCAGCATATAAAGAAAAAAAATCTATAGGTCACTCCATCCAATAGGAAAAGAGACCATAAGCATGCTAACTTATATGTGAATTAAAGACCAATCTAGCTGTGGGGGGGAGTTCCCTGAAAGATATCTATGTACTTCTGTATAATAAAACCTGACATTGAAAACTGTGGAAAACTCAGGAGTCACAAATATTTGCATATGCACAACTCTATATCTCTCTGCAAGTAAATTTTCTCCTGTAGAATTCAACCCATACATTCTCTTCCACACACAAATCAGATCTATAACTTTATAAAGATTTTTCCATTCCCTGTTCTCACAAGGGATGACATGAGAAATTAGTTCCATGGCAGATGAGCACCCTGGCAGCACTTTGATTTGTCACAATAAATAAGACTCCTGTAGAGCCTGATATATTAAGTAGATGTCAGTACTGATGAAAAGAGTTAAAGAGCTCCCTCCAGAACAGTAGAGAGTATTTGCATGTTTGGACACCTTTTTGCCAGTATATAGTTTTTTCAAGATTCTAAATAAGGATTTGAATCAGTTAATATTTTCTGGCAGAAGAATTTAATCATTACTTTGTTGATTTAAAAAAAAAACCTATTTAACAAGGAATGGTGAACAAGTATTAGGGTGTATATGTTGACTTTAATATGCCTAGGATTGCACTGGAATGATTGGGAAAAATATACCTCCCATCCACACAAAGTTGAACTTCTTCCCTCATCCTGACCTATCCCTTTCCCAGTGAGGCATGGGGGTTATTTTTAAATTTTTATTTATTCACACTGGTTTGTATATCCTACAACATTATTTTTGAAGTGAAAGATGATTTTTGGAATCCTTTGTCATCCAAAGACTGCACCTGCAGGAGTTAACAGATCACTACAGTCCACCATCAAAAGCACTTTCCAAGAAGTGAAAGAGATCACTGCTAACTATTGTTCTAAAATTCCAGATATTTGTTTTTCTGAATTATACAGCTTTTTTAATTTTTCATTAAACTGCTTCCAAGAAATGCAGTTTCCCTCCTGTCTCATCTAATTATAAAACAGGTTTGGTGGCCTGTGCAACACAAGCAGAACCACAGGGACAATGTGCTGTGTGTGCTGGTGTCCACATTGGCTTAATTTGAGTTGCTGTGCACTGAAGCTACAGGAATGCCTCATGCAAGCTCCTCCTTTGTTTGAGGAGCAAGCAACAACACAGAATAAATCAATAAAAAAAAGCACAAACCTTGGAAGCCAATGCCACCAAACAAAGTGCAGGGATGTGTGAGGACTTTTTCCTCATTGCTAGAATTTTCACTACACACTGAGAAGCAGGAACATACCTGAACCTGCTTTGAAGACAAAGAGTTGCTTAATTGACTAAAGTCCTAGAAAATAGGTGCTTCCTGATAAATACTGTAGTCTGTTGGGGAAACCCTGCTGTGCCCTGATGGGAAACAGGAGTTAGATTGGAAACCACCTGCAGTGAAAGAATTAATTGTAGGTGATTGCAGTGTGCTGAGCAGAGATCACACACTGCTGGCCTTGCTACGTCATCCTTTTCTGTAAGGGGATGGAATAAAAAGCAGAAAAATTCATTTGACTAGTAGCATTTGGATTGTAGTAAAATAGACTGAGGTTATGTAGGGATATTTCTTACATGCATTAATGATAATTTTGAACTGCAGTACATGGCATGCAAATGGAGAAGGGCAAGAGACATAAAAGTCCTTTGGTTCATGGATAAAACAAGTGGATAAAACTGGATGAAACTTCCTCCTTTACAGGAAGGCATTTGATCAAGGATGAGTCTTTTAAAAGAGGATTAAGACAACTCAAGAACTGGATGGGGAACAATCCAAGCAGTAGCAGGTTGTGAAAATGCAAGAACACAATTTATTCTACACAGAATGAGACAGGATTTTCAAGAGGAAAAAAATGCAATATTATTATTAATAAAGCATGAAAAACATACTCACAAGGGTCAAATTAAGATTGCACTGATGCAGACTAATGTTTCAATGTTTATTCACACAAACATCATACTATTTTTATAATGGAAAAGTGAAACAAAGGATTTTAGAGAATAATTGTCTCACTTTTGTTGTGATGTGTATATATCACTGAATTGTTATGCATGGCCTACTATTCCAAGGGAGGACTATTTCTATAATATAATTGTTTTCTTAAATATACAGGTGAGAGAGACCTTTAACTATTCTTATAAATGAGTCAAAGAAGTTGTCAGAGCATGAGCAGGAACTAGGCAGAGGATAGTTCATTCCAATATTATATACTGCAAGAAGCAGCCATGCCTCCCCTAATTTACTCACAGTTCCCCAAAATTAAATAAGCTTGATTAGTTTTCATTTTTTGGTAATATTTATAATATTTCTTTTCTTTTTGTATCTCTTTATCTGATAGAGAAGGGGAGAAATGGAGAATGAGCCAAGAAACATAAATTATTTAAGTAAGAATTGTTTTGCTACAAGTTTTCAAAATAAAGTGAAACATTTTTTACAATAAAAAAATCCATAAATATTTATCTGAAAAAAAAAAAAAAAAAAAAGCTTGACCAGTTCAAGTTATAACTGGTTTTCTTAAATAATGGTGCACAACAAACTTGTCAAGTAACAGAGAACACTGTATTATTTATCACTCAGATGCTTTCACAGCTGGGCATAGCAAGGCAAGGAATAGTAGCAAAAATGGAGCTGTCAGGAATAAGTTGTGTCAGACCAGCCTGATTTCCTTTAAAGCTCTTTGTGAATGGGGAAGAAATAGAAGACTCAGACCTTGTGACTTTTATCTGGAGTGTCCCAGAGGTCATTCTCATGATGGACATGGATAAATTTGGACTAGATTGTAGCAGTGGGATGCACAAAACGTGCAAGAGACTCTGAAAGGGAATACAAGAACACGTGTGTCTTCTACATCCATGTGGATGGGAAAACTGCAAAAGGGAAAGTTCAGGTGTGATAACCAAAATCTGTCTTAGTAAGGCCAAAGATCTGATTCTGCCTCTTATAAAGTTTGTCATCTCCTTACACAAAAAAAATCTGATACATTCCTGTCAAGGATGCCAGAGGTTCATCTAAAGCCTATTCTGAGTAAAAGGGACCTCTTAAGGTTCTCTCAGTCTATTTTTTCATAATGGGCTTAGTGATGTTCTGAAAATGATACACACATTGCAACGACACATGAAATGAGGTGCAGTTGAGTGATGACTTTCAGAAGTGGGTTCAAACCTACACGTGAAAACGCACCAGGATCAGGCAAAACATGGATATTTTTAAAAAGCATTTAGAAGTGTACAAACATTTCAAATATCTGTTGTACAGAAAAGTTTAAAAGCATGATCACGCTCTCCTTTGCTTTTAAAACTCTGTCCTCTCTTGAGGGGGTCCTACAGAAGTTGGATTCAAAGCCAGCAGAGAACTTGTCCTTGTACTTCCCCCTCACCAGGAAATCAAAGCCCGGGGCCAAAGTTCCTGCTCCAGCAGAGCAGGATGAGAGGATGGATTTCAGCCAACAGCAGTAACATTGGAGAATTTTGTTCCACTATTCTTTTATTTCTACCATTCTTGCAAAAACTAGAATGATCCTATATCACAGGAATGTTTGTCAGTGGATGAATCAGGGGCATGTTTAATAGAAGGGGGAGCTTCTGTTTGTACACACATCTCATTAACCAGCAGTGATGGGAAAGCAAATACAGAAACATTCAGGACAGTTTAATGGGAGTTGAGATATGATAGTTTCTTAAATTGTGACTGACTCTGGCAGGGTATTTTAAAGCAGGGTTTCAGCCAATGTCTGAAAAAGTGCATATCAAGCAGCCTTGAGCTTTTAATTTAATTTATATCAAGCAGCCTACTTGGAGTTTTCAAATTGATTCACCAGCACTGTTTGAACATTCTGTGACAGGAGCAATGCATATTGAAGTAGCTAAAGTTCTCCTTTCAGCATGCCTAATTAACTGTATTTCTGTCACGGGGAGTTGCAAAATATTAGAATATAGATGCATTCTGGATATCAGACAGCAAATTTTAACAGTTGTGACTGAGTAAAATTCATGATTTGGCTATGATCCCATTGAGCCTTTTTCATGACAGCATATTTAAGTGTCCTTTTTCAATAAGGTCAATTAAATGATGAACAGTTCTCAATTCTCATAAGTAGATGTGGTCACATTTGTGATTAAATAAAAAAAGATACCACGGTCTTGGAAATACTGAGAGGATTCAAAAACAGTGATGCCATCAGGAAAATTCAGGTTGCAGGTAACAGCTGAATGGTGAACACAGAAAATCTCAGCAAATATTACATATGAGACAGTTGCCTGAGCATTTTGGAAAAACAAACATATTTATAACAATCTGGAAATCACCTGCATGGGAACTAAGCATTCAGAATAACACACTTGCTCTGAATAATTTATCCAGTTCCAATATTTACTCTCATATCCTCTAGAATTGAATTACTTATATCTAAGCAACCATAATTGGAAGAGTATTTAAATTCTATTTTCTGCCACAAGTTTCTCTATGACCTTGAGCAAGCTGCACGCACTTTTTTTTTGTGCATTTGTCCTGCTTTCCAAATTCAGCAACAAAGGAGCAGATAAAACTGTGAGGATGAAAATATTCTGATGCATACAAGGAATGCTCCAGCAACATGGGCACCTAAGAAACCTGTACAGAGCCCTTGAGAGAGAGAACTTTGGAGAAAAAACTTGCACCATGGAGTTGCTGTTTAGGTCTAGATAAGCAGGATAGTGCTGAACTGATCAGTGATCAGTGTTGCAACCTTGTGTTTCTTCTCTTATATTTCAGCCTTTATTTTAACCTGTTGTAGCTATGAAGTTTCTTCAAGAAAGAGCGATAAGAGACTGAAATTCTTGAGGCTTCTATATCTGAAAAGGGTCACTTGGTTCGTAAGAGAAACAAAATGCATCCAAAAATCATGAGAAAAGCATCAGAAATACCCATGGGCTGCAGATAAGGTTAAAACAGCACTAGCAGGAAGAGTTAAACAGGCTCACTTCCCATTTAGTCTGTTCCTGCACACTTCACTTGGGCTGCAAGGAAATCAGAGCTCTGACAGATCATTTATATTAATACAATGCACCTGCCAAATTATTTATACACCATAAGCATCAATCTGGAGAAAGTGCACTCTGGGAACTTCATTGGTGGAGAAGAAAGGCTTTGCTGGGAGGAAGGCATAGTAAAATAGTGCAGGATTTTGATCTCAGATATACTTTGGTAAATAGAGAGCGATGCCATTGAAGCCTGTAGACTTAGTTTGGATTCACACCAGTGAATGTGATTGACAGGAGAAAAAGTGTAAAATTACAGCATAAGGTGATAAGTCACTGACAAGAAAATTGGAAAGAGAAATACAAGTTAGTGCTGGATTGATCTACTATTCTCTGGGTTGCTCCTGGAACAACTGAGTTTCCTTACCAGGCTTCTTTGACTATAATCAGTTATTTTCTAATCTCTGGGTGCATATTAACTTTAAATTACTGGGTGCTCCTAAAGTAAGAAAAACTAAAGAAAATCTGCAGTTTAAAAGAGCATGCTTTCACAAGTACTAAAGGAACGGAAATATTTGGTAAACACCGATTGGTTCCTCTAATACTCAGTTTTGTTATTAAACAGCTTTTATATCATGGCCTTGCTTTAGAGGGAGTTCACATACCCAAATGTCAACCCTTACTAGCAAAGGGCTTCAGATCTGCTCCAAACAAGGTTCTTCAAAATTTATATCTTAATCTCAGCTATTTTGAAATTAAATGTGCTCATATTTGGTTCCTTAAAGAGAGAGGTTTTCAGTGCTGACACAAAGAGGGATTTAAGGGAAGCCATATGCTTTATTCAGCACTGAACATTTAATTTACTGTGTTTAAGCTGTAGGTCATTAAAGTTTATTGAACTTTTTTTTTCAGCTGATTGCACTGACTTCAGCTCAGGCCCCATTACCTATGATTTCATAGGATAACATGTTAATGTATGATCCAGTTTCTTTGCTCTTAAATCAACCTGCACATGTAACTGCCAGTCAGCATTCTTCCTTTACCTTCTCACTTTGAGTTGGGCTATATGAAAATAGGTGCACCCTCAAACCAGAAGGAGAATTTAACATTAATCCCTATAAAAAACTATTAAATAGAAATCAACAAATCAAAGACCAATTTTTTCCAATCCAGCAATCTGCCTTTTTTCCAAACTGACACTGCATAACAGAAAATAATCTTGCACATTGATTTAGAGAGGCTGACAATACAGCACAGAGTTCTCCAGGATGCATATTTTGAATGACTTCATAGGTGTTAGCATCCCCTTTCTAAGCAGAAACTGGTAGACATACATAGTTTATAAGAAATAAATAACGCAAACAAGATATTGACTCTTCTAATTTCAGAAGAGAAGCAAGTATGAAAAATGTTCCTGTAATAGCCATGTCTTCAAAGGTATTATTTTTCAGTTATCTCCCTTGAATCAAAGGAAACACTGTCCTTCATGCCAGTAAGTTCTGTTTTATACCATTTTACTTTACTCTCTTCAAAATGTGGTCTGTGATCTCTGATTGAAATATTCCAGTCAACCAATGTACATCATCTCCAATGAAATTTTGCTAAAATAAAATATGGCTTAAGAGATGAACTGGAAAGGTTATTGTCATTCTTTCACTTTTATGCTAGAAGGACATGCTAAAAAAAATTCCAAGTTGTGTTGTGGAAAAAACCTCAAAAATAACAGGAAAGAGCACACACCCCAAAGAATCTGGTAAACTGTGGACTTTTGGATGATGAGATCCAGAAGTTACTCCAAAAAGACTAAAGGCAGACATTATAAGGAACATCATCATAACACAGAGGCAGGGAAAGAGCACTAGGATTACACCTGACAGGTCAGAAGAGGAAAAGAAGAATTGAACCTGAGACAAAATAGAACATGAAGAGAGATTGGAAAATAAGAAAAAACATGACAAGAAATTGTGGAAAGCGCATGATCAGCTGAGGCAACTGAGGAACCCTTAGGAGTGGGTGGGTGCTGTAGTGGTGTGGAATTAAGGTGCCACCTGAAAACTCCTGCAAGGCACCAAAAACCAGCTCTGCAGACTTTCTCGTGGAGAGGGCTCCAAGAACTACAAGAACTCCACACTGCCCTCAAATCCAGAAGGAGACACTGCAGGGTATGGTGAAGCCAATCCTACTTTTTTTTTTAGAGATGATGAATGAAAATCAAAATACTTTTGAAAAACCTACCCACGGAACAAGAAAGATTCTCTGTAGTAACAATGAGAGGACATTACATTTGTGTGTTGTGAAAAGAATTTAATCTCTATTATGCATATTATAATTTTACTCCTGCTTCCCTTCATTCTTTTCATGGCCTCATGATCAACTTCTAAGATGTTTCCTTAACAAAGCAAAGGCACTCAAAGTACTTTGAACTGTGGCTGCTTAAAAACCGTATGTCCTTGCACAGAATATGATTTACATATTTATAGACCTATTCCCATACAGTTATTTTAAACTAAGGCACAGCTAACACTTTCTGTTATAGTCAGAGCTGAACAATTAAATCAATTGGGGCAAGGAGATGAGGTGTTTTTTCTGACTTCCATATAATTTATGGAAAAATTTCCAGGTTAAACACGTCGGTAGATCTTCAGTTCTTATTCAGCCGTAAAGTCACCAACTATTTTAGATTTAAAGGAGTAGGGACTGGAGCAAACAGGAGGCTGTCTCTGTTTTTTCAGATGTCTAATAATAGGTATTGAGACCACAACCTTGACATGCCTCTGACCCTAGTCCACTACTTCCTAAGTAAAGCATGATTTCATTCAGAAACCACTCACTCAGTCATTCCCTCTTTTTGTAATTCCATTCAGGATTTTGGAAAAGGGTTATTAGGTAAAAAAGTGACCCAGCATCTTATGTCCCCACCCAGGGAAAGGGACAGAGGGTGGAACAGACATCAGTCAGTGGGGAAGGTGTGTGATGTCTCAGCTCCAACCCCAGAGTTTCCCACTTCACAGCCCCTTTATTTGTGTTTGGAATGATGGCTGCAGGATCCAGTTGAGTTCCCAATGCAGACATTCCTATAGATCAGGATTTGCTTAAATGTTTTATATCCGAGAACAGCAGTTGTTGCTAAAAAAAAGGGTTAACTTTGAGTTTTAAATGCGACTCCTTTAAGAGGGAATTATCTACACAGGTATTTGTCAGTAAAATTACCAATAACTATATTTATTTGATTCATATTATTCTGCCTTCTGTACTAGTAGAAGAAATTCTGACACTAGGATTTTTTTGAAAATCCCAGATTTCTTTTGTAATGATACCGTGTCACAGACAGATGGGTATGAAATGGAAGCATAAAAATGCTGGGAAATTACTTGCTTTGTCTGTATTTGGATAAATTTTGATAAACCTAAAACTTCATTGGGTCATTATAGTTTTAAATAGGAAAAAAACCCAGTCAGAGTAGCTTATCTCTGGGGGACACTAATTTTGGCTTAGAGTTTGGGTTTGTTACGGGATTTTTTAATGCAAAATAAATCACCACCTAAAGTTCACTATCAGAATAGTAACCACACAGCTTTGCCTAATACAAAAAACATTATTTGTGAGATAGAAGGCCAAACTAAACTATTTGATGAATGGTTTAACATTTTCATTTTTGCATTCCGAATGCAACAGTACCCTCAATGAGCTCTAATTAAAATCTTACTGAGGCTTGATGAAATACTACTTACTGAAATGAAACCCACATCAGCATGTTGGTTAATTCCTAATCATTTACCCTATAACAGTAAAATATAGTTTGCAGTCTCTTCACTTGCTAATCATGAGGGTGTCATTATGCAGCCTCTGCTGTCTACTTCCAGAAATAATCAGCGTAAAAATTACTTGAAATTTAGCTACAAATTGTTGTCCAAAGAAGAGTTCCAATCTGCTACTCTAAATTTAATTAAGTGCATATTCAGTTTATGCTTCTTTTTTTCTCCCCCCCACAACGAAGTACCTGTTGCAAGTTGGGAACAATAAATAGATTTAAATAGATTTGAGTAGAAAACTCAGGAATTTGTCTTGGTGTAAATGTGTGGGTGTCTGTGTGTCTGCTTGCTATGTGAGCAAAGGGAATTGCAGCATCATGTCATTTCCCTGTGCACCAGTAAAGATGATCAGGAAACAGCCAATACAAGAGGCATCAGTAACAATGTTCTACCAGAAAACTAATTGGAAAGAGCCTAAGCACCACACTAAATAAATTATTTCTGCTTACCTACGGCACATCAGAGGGATGGAAACACTGCCCAGTGTGTAGAGATTCAGCACCAAGGTCAGAATAAACACCTGAAGAGATGCAACTATTCTGATAACTGCATTTTTTATTTCAAAACCCCTTCAATTTCTTGCAGCATCAAAATGGTTTGTTTCTCTTTTGAAAGATTGTCCTCACAGCATGTCTGCAAGACCTTGCACCTGAGCTAGCAAAAGTGTCTTTCAAGCACTTAATGACTCAGCTCTTTCTTAACATTCATGAAAGAATAAAGGAACAATAAAAATAAATTAGTTTAATGTGGTATTTTTTCTGTTATGCCCCCCAATCTGTGTGGTAAAACCTTATCCAAAAAGATAACAGGATGCTTTCAATAAGGAAGGAAAGTACAATTCTGCTTTCCACAAATATGAGATCCACCTTGAGCGGTTCTGGAACTGAAGAGTGATATTCTGCAGACAGTGACCACACACATGATTTTATGCTTCTAACACTCTTTTTGTAAAAGGAAGTGCTAAATCAAAGCTTTTTATGGAGTGTAAATAAATTGAAACTCTTTCTCCTTATATTTCTAGTCCCTCTGCTCAGTCCAAGCCTGCCTTGCTTGCCAAATTTTAAATACCTGTCACCATGAAGTATGTTCTGAGCCCTTGGCCGACGCTTTTACTCTAGTGAATAGAATTTTTTTGCCTACTTAGTAGATGCCAAACTGGAAAATTGTTAATAAATTCCTATTACTGTCAACTTCCTCTGGCTCCTTTTGTTTTAGCAAAATTGGATCTCAGAGGAGATACATATCTATTCCTCCTTCATGTCTCAATACTAATTAAGTAATATGGACTTAATTAAGTAAAAGGCAGGCTCTGCAAATATATAATGTATAAGTAGGTAACATCGACCTCTTTCCCATGACTTATAGATTGCTACCACATAACACTTGCTAGATAAGTATCTTTTCATTTCCCACACTGTTCAGCACACCCTACTGCATGGCTGGGAATGTTTTGGGCTTGCAGCAATTGCTTCCTACAGCAGCAGCAACAAAGAGCTGCTCCTGGAGCAGGTGTGTACCATTCATTCTCTTATTAAAGCTGCTGTAATTCCCAGTACAAATAAATAAACCTTCTCAAGCAGGATTAATGCAAGCCTATCCTTCACCTGGCTGAACTCAGTCTAACATTGAAGTAGAGTGTGGGTAACAGCATGAACAAGGCAGCTCACACATGAGAGGTGAAGATTGGAGACCTTGCCCTTCATTTAACCTTTTAGATATCTAAAGAACAGAGTCATTATTGAGATCTTCTGATGGCCTGCATCATATTAGCCTTGAAAATACATGAGTAGCAATAGGCTAGGAAGAGGCTCTTAGATTGTTAATACCCATTTTAAACATTTTTTCCCTGAGAAAACTTGGTGCCTGAATCATAAGAAACAAGTCTAACAAAACAAAACTCTATTCCCTGTGCTGAGATGCAATTGATCCTGGTTGGAAGCTTTCAACAAGAAATGGGGATAAGTAGATGAATGCCATTAAGGTGCTCCTGCTGTGTTGGCTCCAGGTTACTCAGATTTCCTGCAATGCTCTTGTGCCCCACAACACTCCTCACACTCTTCTCTGGTGAGCTGAGAGGAAAGAACGAAGCTGCAAGCAGGATTACACTAATGCAAATATCTCCAAAGTGGAACAAATGAAGACGTTTAAACTGTGTCTGAACTGCAGGAACCACAGTGGAAACTCCTTAAAATCAGTCCCCTGTTTATTCTGGGCTGCAGGGAAGGCACAGCACACTGCAGACAGGTTCCTGTGCTGCAGCCCCACCAGGCATCTCTCCGGCCATCTGCACAGATCCTCAGAGAAATCACAGCACTGAGAAAAACTGGGATTTTTGTCTACTTAACTTGGTGCAGAAGTGAAATACTCACTTATCATTTATGATCAACAGGGTGATACTCACCAGGGAGTGGGATTCAGCAATGTTGTGTTCATTATTAAACAGATCACACAGTGTCTAAATACTTTCTTTTTATATATACATTTTCTAGTGTGTAATTTAACTGTTTTGATTAACACTCCAGAGTTAAACTCTTATTAGCTACTTTAATTACTTTCATTTCACTTACAACACAGCTCATTAAAATGTTATTATTTTACTAGATATATTTACTATGGTAGGGGTACTGTAGTAACATTCTTCACTGCTCATGCAAAATAGTCATAGGCTGCACACTTAACCTGACTGAAATATATATTTTTTTTTTTTCAATTTATGAGCAGCACATGTCACTAAAGCCTTTACCATTTAGTGGTTTCTAACCAGCACACCCACAATGCAGTTCATTGAACTCTTGAACTTACATTTTCTCATCGTGCATTTCCAAAAGAGAACACATCTCTGTAGCATCAACACCTATAATACTACTATTAATTAGCATGTCAATAACCACGCAATATTTGTTACATCTTCACATAAAGTTTCTTTTCAATAGAAGTTAAACTAAGAAAGAATATGAATGCACTAATATGAATGCATTGCATGCCAGACACTTATTTAAATAACTTATATACTTGTTTCTATAATCTTCAAATCTAACACATAATGTGAGACCTTCATTTGTTGTAAATATATACAGGAGTGTTCAATTGATAAAGGTGTGGTTTTATTTAGTATCACAGAATTTGAGCAAAAGTCTTTTCAACTACACCTGGAAAAACATATCTTATTATATTTCTCTCCAGACCATCAACATGAGAGTGTTCATAAAGAGAAAAACCAACTTATAAATCAAGTCATGCAGCAAACATGCAGATACACATGGCAGAACACACATATGGATGAAAAATGTATCATCAGCTCAGGGCACTTCCCTACAGTTAAAGGGAGGAGATTTGTGCTACAGGAGGGTTAAACTCTGCAAGGCTCAGAGCTTCCTGGAGATGATTTGACAAAGACAGCTTTAAACATTCCACTACCTTCATTGCATTCTTGATTTCAAACAATAAGAGAACGACTACAAAATGAGAGATTTATGGAGTTGTCACATTACTATAAAAACCCAGATAACACAAAATTCTGAGAAATATTTTTTTTTATTTTAGAGATGCAAGAATTAGCTTGCGTCTCTAAACTTTTCAAAAGTGCATGCACTCTCCTCAAGTTACAAGTTGTAATGCTGTAAATGGATGATGTGCATTAACAACACTGAGCAGCTGTGGCAAGTTTGCACCTCTGGAGGCACTGAAAGCTGATCACTGATTAGCTTCCTGCAGCTTTTTGAGTGCCTCACTGTCTCCTTTTCCTTATCTCTTATGCTTTTACACACCCAGACATCGCAAAAGGTAAAGGCTTTAAGGGAGTGAATGGAAGTTTAGGAAAGGGATTAGTATTAGTAGCACTGTGCTTCATTAAATTAATCTGGCACCTATCAGGGGCCTGTCAAGCACTCTTTAAAGATTCCTTTATCTTTTTTTCAGATTGTGTGAGGAAAGATATGCTCCTACAGCATTCCGTAAAGGACTTACTTGTGTATATGTTATTCCTTGCCTCATTAAAGCAAGGAGTCTTCTCTATTTTTGTAGTTATTATATCAACAAGCCCTAATATTTGAATAATCAGTCCTGGATTTGGAAGCTAGCTGACCCTATACCTGCTTGGCAACCCCTCTCTAAAAAGAGATATTTCAAACCATTGTGACCCTTAGAAACACATATAAATAATGCATCCATCCTCAGACCTAAATGGTAATAAAGGCACAAGGCCTTAAAGGGTTTCTGGTTTATTCTGCTCTAAGAATAGAACCAGTCTGTATTAGCACAAAATATAAAAACAGAGCTTAATCCAAAAAAGACCAAAATGCAATTCAATTACAGAGGCTTATTGCCTATTAGCATCCTGGGGGCTCCCTTTGTCCCCACTGACTTTAATCAGGCTCCTATAGAACACAAAAGGACCAGTCCAACCTTGCAGTTGTTAAAAGGAATTCCCTTCAGGGAAGCAGGTAGCAAAAGAATTCACATGGCTGGTTATGGCCTGCTGGCAGGTAAGATGATGGGACTTTCTCCTAAACAGATGCCCAAAACAAACCCCACTCCATCAACAGGCACTTACTGATGCCATTTCTGACAGTTGCTCTCCTTTAAAAGGCATCCCTGCAGCCTGGGATGGACACATAAAACTTATCCAAAAGATGTCAGTGTGACAGTTTTCATGACAAATAATCTGTTGAAATGAAGCAAATGCATGTGGCATCCACATGTAGTTGTGTCCAAATTCCTCTCCAAAATGAATAATTTAAAATCAGACATTCACTTGCCATTTATTTGAGGTGTTCATCCCCAAGGTGGCCATGAGCAGAGTTTGGTCATTTGAAACTCTTGGTGGTTCCTTAGATTAAGGCCTGGGTTTCCAACAGGCATCTCAGTCTGTATTTTCAGTGGCAGTAGGTCTCTATTAATAGCATTTGTGGTTTGTTTCAGTCCTGACTCTTTACAATACTCTGTTCTCTGGTTTGGAAATATTGGACTGTAATAACAAAAAATCACTAAAAATTTCCAAAGCCATGTTACAAAATCTACTTCAATTAAGTGAAAGACAAAGATCTGTTTTAATAGCTCAAATTACTAAACATGTAGCTTAATAAGCAGGCAATCACATTTTTGATTGAGTGAAACAGTGAAAAAATACCTTTTCTGCTCCATTTTCACACACTGGAGTTCTGAGGTTTCTTTGCAGGAGCAGTAAATTACACACCTCATAGTTGGCAAAAAAGTCATCCTGGATTTAACTTGCTAACCTAAATGAAACACTAAGAAGTCTCCACACCAGCCAGAACTATGGCTGCTCCATAGTTACGCCACCCTGCTGCAGCCTCTGTTGGCTGATGCCAACAACAAAACAAAAGAGGGCTGATGGAGGTTTTCCCTTACCTTTGCATGGGTCAGATTTGCAGCATGTTGACAGAGAAGACACAACTGACACTGAAGAAGCTCCAAGCAGCAGCAGCATTTTATTGTTCTTGAGTACAACCTTTTATACCCTGGGCCTTACATGCATTACAGCTGTGTGGGCTCCCTGCCCTGTGGGGTTGGTCAGTAACCCCAGCACTCCATGGCTCATTACCTTCAATGCTGCTCACCTGTCCCCCACAGCTGCAGCCCATTACACCCCATTAGGGATGAGGCTCTGCCACAGCCCCATTCCCAATCTGTGTGCCCACATCAGGGGACTCCCACGGCAGATCGGGAAATGACAGTGTTCCATGACAGACCAAGTACTGCTGGATAACACAGCCTAACAAAGTATTCTCAGCTATTGTGAATGGTGGGAGAAAAAATGGGAATAGAAGGCTGGATACATTCAGGAAGTTACAGGCAATAGCTAAGAAAGAATAAGCTTAAGAAGAGGTGTGGTGCTTCTCCTGGGGCTTTTGCCCACTCTTTTAGGCTAGCTAAGGTAGAGTCCTGTATTCTGGAATACAGTTCTGATCCTGGGGATCCTTGTCTCAACAGCAGCATGAACAACATGAGAGATAAAGGGATGAGACTCTGGTGGGAAACTTCAACTGGGTTTAATTAGATTTACACAACTTCCTTCCACCCAGGAGTCAGCCTGTCAAAGCCTGCTGAACTCAAGGGGTTTCAACTTAAGTATGGGGTGGGGGAGTAGGGAGGTTACAGCTTGGAACCAATCCAGGATGGGAAGGGAGTGACCCCGAACCAAAGTGACTGTTGCGTTACATTTTGAGTTTTCTAAAGTTCTGTATGGTTTTTGTTAGTAAGTTTCTGTAATAGTTCATCTCATGACATTACTAAGATTAAACTATATTTTGCCTTTAAGGACTCCTGTCAGTCACAGCTCATGTAGAGATGCAGATTTTGCTGCCCTTTTGGTGCTCCCTTGGAAACTCCATATAAATAGTGATGCGCAGATTCAGTCCTGAGTTTCTGAACATCCCTGTTCTCAGGCCTTCTGTGCCACTGCTGCTGAGAGAGAGGGGGGAAACAATTCCCAGACAGGCAGCAGAAGGTTTGTTCTTGTTACTGCCATCTGTGCAAGCCGCTGCACTCAGCACAAACCAACCAAAAAGCACCTCCCATGTTCCACAGATGGCCTTCAGTTACAACTTGCAGTTTAAGAGCTGTGGTTGGTACCTAAAGTCTAAAAACTTGCTTTTCTCTGTGTCCTTTCAAGAGTCTCAGATCAAGAAGAAAGATGAGAGTGGCCATCAAAGTTAAAATCAAGTTTCTCAGCAGACATAATCTGAGCAGAACACAGATGTTGTATCAGTATTACCCATACATAGTTACATCCTTATTAAAGATCCATTGGATCCCAAAATATCAGTCCAGAGATAAGAGCACATTCTGTAGAAATGAGGTATTGTGCTTGGGGGTTTGTTTATTTGTTTGTTTCCCCAAAAATATATTATTTACCATTGTTTCCCCCAAAAGATCTGCTCCAGGTCACAGTTTTTCTCAGGCAATTCAATAATTTCTGCACCCAGAGTGCAGTGAAGTCCATGTGAAAACACCAACAGCCAATTTATCCATCTTCTAACACCATCCAAAATTAAAGATTTTTACCTTTGGACATGGTGAATAGGATGGAATGTTCTAGATGGAAACACTGAGCAATTCCTGACATTCATTACTGAACATGATAAGTCCCCATAATTCCTGCATATTCAATATTCCTTCAGTTTTGATGCTCATCAGAAGATTTTATTATTTCACTCAGCAGCTGTTTGTTCTTTACTATGGTGGTATTATATAGAGCTGATTTTTTTGTTTACAGTTATTACTTATATGTTTTAATGAAGAGGAAAAAGCCAAGAGTTTTAAATACTCAGCAGAGCTCCTTCCATTTATGAAAGAATAAAAACAACAATTCTAAAAGTACTTCAGTCTTTTATCATCATTGCTACGTTCTCATTTGATAATTCATATCTTTCCATTCCTGTGCTGTCATTGGCTTTGCAGTCAGCTTTAATATAGAACACTATTTTTTTCCAGCTTTTGCTTGAAAATAAGATATTAGAGGCCTGCTGTGCTGATCACCAGTGATAGTCCCCAGCAAACCCAGCAGCAGTGTCAGGGGATAATTTGGCAATATACTCAGTTTTTTTCTTCCTAGTCTGTCTGTACCTATTCCCAGGAAAATGTGACTATGAGAATCCTGACAAGGACCAATGGATATCCCTCTGCTGTACTATATTCACCCCACCTTGATCTGACTGAGGATTTTACCATGAAAAACAACCTTCACTGGTGTCAGTAAAACTGATAAAGCAATTCAGGATAATTCCATCTGATGACTTGCAAATAGATTCTTCTGGGATTCGCAGACACATTTTTCCCAAGTATTTAATCTTCTAATCTTGGGATTTTCCAGTATAGCATTAAGTCCTAAAACCCAATAAAATGAGGGTGATGTAAATCCTGACCCAATTAAATGTATTAATGGGTAATACAATAAAACCCAAAAAAACCTCAAACTAAACTAAACACACATCCACAAAAAAGTGAACTAAATAACACCATAAAATTTTAATGATAGTTCAAGAAAAAAAATGAAAGTGATTGAAATGTTGTTCTCAAAGGATTTATCTAAAGGTTAATGGAGGAGGGAGCAAAGAAGAATTCCCTTTCTTTCTCTTTTGTTCCAAATGGGTACAGAAATGCTTAGCAACTTGCAAAACTCATGAAGGACACACAGGACAGAAGGATCCCATAATTTTGCTCTTATCTCTTGTACCAATCCTTGCTACATAAGCAAAATGTACAGGAAATGTCTCTGTTGTACCTTGATAACTTCAATACACTTTTGTTATAGAGTTGGCAGTTTCAGTTTAGCTGAAAAGCTGAAAAGCTGAAAAGCAGAGTTTCTTAATATCAAATCCTCTCAAGAAGGGATGTAGTTACTAAAGACATGGAATGTCTAAAATGCTCATTATTTTATCAGCAATATAAAATTAAAGCAACTGAGCATCATCTCATTAATTTCATGCAAAACTTTACAGCGTAAAAACCATCAAGTCAACAATCTCACTGTGGCTGGCAGGAAATTATTCCAAGGTCAACATGTTACATAAGCAATCATGAGAGAGCTTATCTGAGACCAGGCAGCTCATGCTGACTCCCCATCATGCAACAAGCTCAATTTACCTTTCAGCCAAAGTCGTGCTCTAGTTTCGCTCGAGTAACAAGTCCTGTATTAGCTCCCCTGAAGACTTTTTACAGTAAATGCACAATCTGAATTGGTTAAAAAAATATTACTGTTTTCACCATACCTGAGGTAGGAAATAAGATGGCTTTGAAATTAAATCCATCACTACCTGGTTTTTCTCAGCAGACATGGATAGGAAAGATGATCTAATTAATATTTCCCCTTTTGTCTCTGAAGTAATTTCACATTCGGATTTATACTTCTATAAATTCCTTCATTATGACAAATGAAATATTAAGCTATAATTCAGCCTTAGCTTTTTTCAAGATTTGGCTTTCATTATGGTTTGAGAAAATTATTGCTCCACTTTCTCGTGTTCAAACATCCGAATTCCACTGCACTTCTGCTGCTTGGTTGGGTAAAGTGATGTTTACTCAAAAGGAGGCAACACTCCTTAAGTGAATAATGAATCCTACCATCTACATGGGAATTGTTCTTGTCCACATGAAAGATTACTGTTGCATTAATAAAATACTGCATGAATGTTCATGATGAAGAAAGTAAAAAAAATATTAAGGATGTAGACAAGATGAAAAGGAAAACATGATTTAAAAAAAACCCCAAAACAATCCTGGCAAACAGGTTTTCAACTTTTAATGTCAGTGCAGAACTCTGAATGCTCAAAAAAAGAGGAATAAAGTATATACAAAGGTAAGGTGATAAACAAACATTTATTTTCTGTGTATTCTTGTCATTTACCTTGGAATATAACATATGTAAAAAATCTTGAATAAATAAATAAAAGTTCTACAAACATTGTGTACAATCCAATGAATATGGAAACCCTATATATATTTGAAATTATTTTCTCCTCTCATCTGTTTAAGAAAAAAAAATCAACATTACATTTTGTAATTCAGGATAACAGAAGCATTATCAGTTCTGTTGCTAGCACATTGACATTAATGTATTTTTTAAAACGTTAGCTAAAAATAACAAAATAATAATAGTTCAATTACAGCTTAGTATAATTCATTCCAGTATTTTTGTTATGTTGACTTAAATGTTTATCCTATTTTTCTCCAGTGAAGAAAAAAAATCAGCTGAAATGTTTTTCTCTCTTCACAATCCTTATTCTTTTCCTGCCTTGGTTGGCTCCCTTCTTGTTATTAATAGCACCCAAGTGAAAATATGGGAGTTCTGTGGCTTGCCTTCTTAATAATGAATAAAGGTGATGCATTGTATGCAACTGCCTCAATAATTTAAAAGGTAATATCAAGCAAAGACTAACTGTAGTGGTCTGCAGAAAAGATATTGCATTGAAAAATTATTTATAAGTTGCAGAGATGTTAAAATGCTAAATTTAAGTACAAATTTCATAGTCTATTAGAAATATTAAAGTTTTAACACCAGGCATGGTTATTTTCCTACTTGTTCTAAGTTGTAAATTATTTTCTGTTCCCGTCCTTTTGTACACTTATTTAGAGATAGAGTCATTTGGAGATAGAGATACTCTTTTGACAAGATGCCCTTTGACCTTCAATTCTACTCAGAGAAAGACAAAAGAAAGGGATAGAAGAGTTTACTATAATCACTGCTCCTGGTTTTAAATGTACAAGCTGCCTGACATCCAGAAGATGGACAAGCAATCCACTATAAAGTGACTTTTCTTCGATACTCAAAGTCTAAGTTATACAACAGATTACTCCTGATTATTTAGTGTATAACTATACATTTATGCACAGGTGGAAATATGAAATTAAATAACACATGGACACTAATAAGAGCTGACTCGTGCCTATAGTGTTTCATGAAAACTTCTCCAAAACCAGTAGTGAATGGCACTTCCAATGCTCTCCCATCCTATGACACTCAAATTCTGGCCAGGTAGAGATTAAAACAAACAAACAAGCAAAAAAACAGTACAAAGCTAAACATAATTCTGGCAGAGGAAAACGTAACTTCCATAACATAACTTTGTCATCCAGTCAGAGAAAATCAATAGATTTAGAGCAATTGCACAGTTCAAGTTCAGACTAGAGAAATAACACTCATAAGAAACAGTTCCAAAATTATACCCAGGCACAGACTTATTCAAACTTGGCCCTTTTATGAATAGTGATAAAAAAGTCAGTACTCCAGTATAAGCATAGGCCAAAAAAACCCACCAAAAACATTGTTATTGCTAAGTGCATTGTATGTAAATACATAATATTTAAATAAATGTCATGCTAAATACATTGTTTGTAGCAATGCATTTGACCAGATATACTAGAAGTGTTTTTTA
Source organism: Zosterops lateralis (assembly GCF_965231275.1). Classification (NCBI taxonomy): domain Eukaryota; kingdom Metazoa; phylum Chordata; class Aves; order Passeriformes; family Zosteropidae; genus Zosterops; species Zosterops lateralis. The sequence continues at coordinate 3,255,006 of NC_139768.1, forward strand.
TTGTGGGCAGTCCCCCCTAACTAACTGAAAAATTATCTAAATGCATTCACATATAGCAAAATATTTAAATCTCTGTTTTATTATTCATCTTATCCCTGCAGAAACAGGCAGTGCCCATAAGGGGACACAGGTACCTCCTTCCCTTGCACACAGTACTTGTCTCTAAAGAGTAAAGCACAAGGAAAGACATTTTTAACAGGGGCACAGCCACATAAAGAAGAGAGAAAGATGACTCAGATGAGCAGTGCAAACAGTTCAGCTTTGCACCAGGAGTGTCGCATTTCCCAGGACATGGGACAGGACATTTGAGAATGACACTGTTGCTGTATTTACAGTCTGGCACTAGTGGGCAACTTGTAACCACCAGGAATTGCCAACTTGTTTTGGGGCAGCAAAATTGTAAGCTGTGCATTTGTATTTACAAAGAGAATTCCAATACAGGCCACAATGAATAAATGGTAGCAGTTATATATTATTCTTGATTTTGTATTAATACAAATTTAGATGACAGAGTCTAGAAGTAAAACCATGCAGTTCTGAACCTGGGGAGTCTAAGATGCAACATGCACACAGATGTGGACTGCAACTTACTTTACAAAGTCATCAAAACTGACTTTTTAGAATGATGACAGTTCTGCAAAACTCAATGGACTGGCAAGAAGGCTTTGAGCTACTTTATCCTGGTACTGATGACAGATAATTTTTTGACTTTGGAAAGAGCAACAATGGCAACATTTTAGTGCTATACTGTGATTATTTTCAGTTAAAATAAACCAGACCAACTCAAACAAACAAAAGCAGTAATAACAGCAACGCATAATGTTTACATCTCTTAAGAAAATACTGTCACACTATGTTGTAAACAGTGATTTACATTATGTATTCAATAGTTAGATATGAGTGCATCCTGTATTTTCTAGCTAATTTTGTCAAATGAATGGTTTTGAATGTGCCAGCTTAACAGTATTTGTCTCAAAAGCTTTCTCTTTCTTTACTTGGAGTTAATAGTCTTTGCACAGAGTCCATATATAGGAATTTCAATATAAATTCAGAATAGCCATGTTATTGCAACAGTGGTCACCATAAAAATGTCATCATTTACATAAGAAACAGAATGATAGCACCATCCTTCTAACTTACTAATACCTCAATGCATCCAAAACCACATAAAGCTTAAAATAGTTCAGAAATAAAATAAAACTGGATTTACTTGACTCTTTAGATGGAAGGAATAATTTGATAAAAAAAAATTTTTGAGCCCTAATACTGAATTTAATCCTCCATTTCACACTTGGAAAATGTAGTGTTTAACCATAAAGTACATTTTAAAATGTTAAATCTGCTTCACTTTCCCCTTCACTCGCCAAAACAATAATTGCAAGCTTTGATGCCAGGTTTGTTTTATTAGCTCATTTAGATAAAGGAACTTTTGGTCAGTGACTCAGAAGAACATTATCTTAAAACTTTGTGAAAAATTGTGCGACTTCAAAAGCACAGTGAAATACAAAGATGCTATTGAACCTTTTATCCTCACTGGCATCCTGTACCAATCAATTCACACAGTTCCCCAGCCCTGCCAGCTATCACTAAACTGATTTCTCTTTTTTTTTTTAATGTGAAGGTGTCAGAGTTCAATACTCTCTGACCAGAATATTTTGGCTATTCCATGCACGGAGAAGTTTATATTTAATATAAAATTTATTTATTTAATAACAAGACGATTTACAAAGGATTTCTGACTTAGCAGGTCACTAAATACACTATAGGGTATATGACCATTTAGCAAAAAATTTGGAATAAATAATTCAATCCCAATACCAATGTGATTTCCAGTGCCAGTCCCTGGATTATGCTGTCACTGTGCTGGGAAAGAGCAGGGAGGTTACAGTCAGCTCAGGCCATTGCTCTCTCTAAAAAGCTTTTGGCAGTTGTTTAGGGTTTATACCCTTGCTGGGCTGAGCCAGGGACACATCCACTCCTTCGCCCAGCTCCAGGAGGAGCATTGACAGCAGGGATTGATGCCACTGGTACCTGATCCTTTAAACAAAGGCAGCCCCACCCCACTGGCCACACCCAAGTGTTGGTCACAAACCTGCAGTGGTCCCTGAGCATCAGACACACAAAACTCCTCCCCTTGTGCTCTGCTGTCATTTTTAGGGGTTATTTGTCAGTCACAGAAGATCAAGGTTATGAAATGGTGTTGCAGTGTGCATTTTTGGGTTTTCTAAAGTTCTGTATGATTTTTATCATTGAATTTCTTTAATGGTTTGTCCACCCCCACCTCCCTTTCCATAATCCCTGTTGTTATCCCCTCAATAGCCTTCTTCCTGCCCATTGTACCCCCTAAATAGCTTCTCCCAGTCTATTGTATCTTCTATTGTATCTTATCAATGGACACACCCTGGTACTTGAGTACCCTGGCAAAGCCAGATGGTTCAACCAAGGCTTCAGGTATCCCCACACCCCTTTTGCCCCAAAGTGGCCATGTCAGTGCCCCCTGTACCTAAATCACTCCCCCTCATTTCCATCAGTAACACCCCTGTACTTAAAGGCAGGGGAGACCCAAAATCCGGACTCACACTCTCATGCTTTCTGACACCAGGGCCTTCTCCCTAAATAAACACCTTCCTAATTACCACCAAGTGTGAGCCACTCCTTCTTCCAAGCAAGATCACATCTCTATCTGAAATCTGGACCCAAAGGAACAACTCATTTATAGGATATCTGAAGAGCAGAGCTGGCCAGGAGACAAGCTTGGAAGGACCATAAAATTCATTGTTACAAACCCTACTAGACCTGCTCTATGGGTATCTCTCCTTCCCTTGAACTGCTATAGAAACCCAAAAGACGTTCAAGTGGTTACTCATCCTTTTACTGTGATGTATTTGTAGTTTTTCAAGTACCAAACCTGCATATGTTGTCAAATGCCACAGATCCATTTAGGCTGCAGAAGCTAGACATCAAAAACTGCACATGAAGCAGTTTCATGAAAAATGCTCATGCAGATAAGATACTACAACTCCATGAAGGAAACAGGGCAGTCCTGGCCCATTGTTCAGTCAGTTTTGGGCTTTAAGCAGCATTTTAAGTGATTTCTGTGTACACATATAAAAGGCAATTGCCCTGCAATTGGGGGTATCAATTACTCATTGTTAGCTGCATCTTTCTTGGGGATTTTTCTGCAGCTGTAAATCCATTCTGCAGCATTTCATAGTCATTAACATTGGAAAAGCCATCTCAGATCATCAAGTTCAGCTGCTAATACACACTACTGTGCACTAAACCACATCCCCAAGAGTCACATTCACACAACATTGAGCACCTCCAGGGATGATGATTTCACCACTTCCCTGAGTAGTCAGTTCCAAGGCCTGATCCCACTTTCAGTAAAAAAAGTTTTCTTAATGTCTAATCTAAACCTCCCCTGTTGTCACTCCATTGGAAATGAAATAAATTCTTTATTCTATAAACATTTGCGCAAACAGAAGCCGGGATTTGCAAGTTTTAGTGTCAGGAAATTGTTTTTCAGTGGGAATAAACTACAATCTGGGTACCCTACAGTGTTCAGTTTGATATTTTGCTCTGCTCTTTGCACGGGCTCTCATTTTAAACTCAAGAGCCACTAGTGCAAATCCACACCAGTCACAGTGACTTACAGCTACTAAAGACAAGCTTTATTATCAACTCCTGGCAGCATTTCATGTTTGGATCCTTCTTGCAGATGCTTTCAGAGTTTACAGTAATTACTATTAGAGAACATCAATATTTGTCAGAAGACTTCATTGCCAATTCCCACTAATGCTGTTTTTTTCCAAAGCAAAGATGGATGAATGATTTCCACATATTTTAGGGGTCAGATCATCTCTGTGATGTTAAATCCGTTTTCATCAGGTGCCATTGAATCATGCTGCTCAGGATGTAGCTCCTTGTTTTCCTTTTTTTTCTGTTAATTTTTCTGAACCAGATACGATTAGACCAGAAATTTAACAGCAGAACTGTAACAACAGTAATCACATAGTGATAGAGGACAGTGATTTTGTTTTCCTGGCACATAATATAAAGTTTCTTAGAAAAAGAACCTTTTCAGGTGAGTATTTGACATCCAATTATTTAAATAGATTTATTGTTATTAAATGATGCTTCTGTAACTTTCTAAGGCAAAATAATGGAGGAGAGAAAGAAGGAGATCCAGTGAGAGAGAGAGAGAAACCAGGTTTGTTTTACAGGTTCCTTCCATATTTCAGATACTTTATTTTCATTGTTTATCCTTGTTTAACTCAAGAAGAAAAAGGTGAGCTATCCAGACTGATAGGTCCTAGCTTTAGGACATTCCTTTCAGAGCACAAGTTGCAGGCTCTCCACATTGTGAATGAAATCTGAAATGAGTTAATGTGGCAGAAATGCATCCTTGAGGCTACAGTTGTCACAATATATGTACAGATACACTAATATCATTCCATTAGATCTTTGTTTCCCTGAGATGTTGTTATACAACCAAACTCAAATTTAGCCAGCTCTTATGCCATTATACTCTTACATGGCTGCAGGGACAGAAAAGGATAATTCCTTGACAATTCCTCTCTAGATCGACATGTTAATAAAATTTTAAACGTATTATAAGAAAATATTTTTATTAAACATGTCTTTTTGATTCTGTGAAATAAACTGTCTTCCTAAGCACTTATAAAACCCTGCACCTTTAGGCAGGAACACATTCTGCAATAATTTCTCAATGTTTTTGTTAATTTTAACTTTTATTAATGAAGACTTTTAACTGATATAGGAGCATCAGATCATAGAAATAATTGTTTAGCTGATAAAGATGTTAACTTGTATTTGGAACTTTACTAAGGTTATTCCCTTGAAAGGCACCTTGAGTGCTGTGTCCAGTTTTGGCCCCTCAGTTTAGGAAGGACATTGAGTGCTGTGTCCAGCTCTGGGTGTCTCAGTTTAGGAAGGACATCAGAGAATTTGATTGTAAACCATGCAGGGTGAAATTAAACGCCAAAATGTAGAAAAACATTTGAATTTCTACAGAGGTTGGTTACATGCAATGTTGATATTTTAAAATCTGATTCCTAACAGGAGTCAGAGATTCATCCTTTATTTCTTGAGAGAAAATGAGAGGTTTGCACCATGTAACATTTCTGAACTGGCAGACCAATTTGTACTGAAGCTCCATTTGGTGTCATTAAGAAATCAATTGTCTTGAAGATGTTAACTTCTGAAATTCCCCTCTGTCAGTGAATCCTTACTATTTATACTGTTTGAAAAGGAGGATAAATTTTGTGGCAACAGAAGAAATGCTGAGCTGCAGCTTGTTAATTTTTTTTACTTTTGACTGGCATGTACTTTTCTTCAGAACTGAACAGACAGCTTTGACCACGCTTTTTGTCATGTTTTTCACTTTGTATTTATTTCTACCCTTAGCAGGAGGGGTGACAAAGGCTGTGGCTCTTCCTTTAGGTTCCCTCTCCCAGTAGAGTTCTAACATGCAACAAGATAATAAGCAAACAGCAAAAATGGGATTTTAAAAAGTTTTTAAAGCGATTATAAAATTTTCTTCTTCTCCCAGGAGGAAGAATTTAGTAATGAAAATATTCCTCTAAAATGCTGTTCCCCCATGCTATTCCTCTAAAAATAAGCTTGACAAAACTGCTACAAGGAAAGTGTCTTCCTTCTAACACATCTCCTGTTTAAAACAGAAGTTGGGCTGTATTTTACACAGAGTGGTTGACATCTCCCTCTTTCCAATCCCAAGTGGAACCCATGGCACTCTTTGGTCAAGCCCTCCAACTGTAGCCACCAGCATTTCAAGTGCTTCATCTGAGAGCTGGAGTTCCACTTCAATTGAAAGGAAAAGAGTGCCCAGACAAGTAATGCAGCCAAAAAATCTTGAGCCCCAACATGTAATAGGATGAGTTCTTTCTTTCCCTATCTCCATGGCTATAGACAAAACATAAATGTCTGATGCAGATTGGTTTCACAGTCTTCTTACATTTAGTGAGTTTAATCCAGATCTATGGCATTTTTCCACACTGAGGTGGTAGAAGTGATAGTATGTGCTGGGAATTGCAAGGCTACATTTTTTCATTCCAGATTCATACAGCAGATGTGTTAAGCTTCTCCAGATACAGCAACTGCAGCATCAGAGCTGTATCCAGAAATGTTGAGTATAGACTATATCTAAATACAAAAGGTTTGTCTCTGTGATAGAATTAAACTAAATAACTCTGCTGAATTATTTAATATATTTATATTTTATTTCTTTTTTTTTTAATTTGAATGTTTAAGTGATAGAAAAAAATCTGTCTTTTATTAGAGAGAATGAAAATTTTTCAAATCAGTAGATGTGGTTGGATTCCAATCTCCTGTGCTTGACACCATTAATTTCACCTTTTCACATATGTAACCATAATTTCATCACAAAGTTCTTGGTTTTGGTGGTACAGTTACAAGAGTGGATGTGGCAAACTCAAAACAGCAGGAAATGTGTGAGGCAGAACAGCAGCAATGCAAGAGCAGCGTTGGTACCAGTGGGATCAGTACCAGCCCAGCCATCTGGAAATACGATCCCTTGTTTTTGTCAATATGTCTCCAAATCAGTCTTGCTGTTGACACTTCATCTGACTGAGATAATACAGGGAGTTCATTTTTGGGAATATTTACCTGCAGCTGTTTGGAGGGTGCATGTGGTAAAACCTGCTCTTTAATTACTTTGCCACAAATTCCTGTTCCAATGAAATGCCCAGTGGTACTTCATAAAAATGTGTCGTTACTGCTCAATCTTGCATGCAGTCAGATGAAAACTGTGCAGATGCCAGCAAGAGAGTTGAGCAAATTGAACCCAAACTCCACATCAAATGAATTCAGCTCTTGATTGTTTTGGAAAAAAAAAAATTAAATTATAAACTTCTAGACATCATTATAGAAACCTCTAATAGACCCATGTGTAACAAAGTTAAAGAAATAAATTTTGAAATCACATATTTTAAAGTCTTAAAGATTAATTTTCTGAGTAAGTAGAGTTTTCTACTAAAGCTCCTCATTTTTTTTCTCATTTTTTCACATCAAACCCAGGAGTTGCAGCAATGGTGCAAAAATTTTCACCCCAACACAATCACATTCTAATGGGATTTCTGTCCTCACAACTACAGACCCCACAGGCAGTGGCACAGGAGTGCCAGAGAAGCTCAGTGACTGCACAGGGAGTTTCCCTGTGCAGAGGCTGCCCCAGGTGTGTGCTGTGGACCTGTCCATAACATGGTGGATCAATCTTTTTGAGGCAGAAACAGGAACACTCTGATTTCAGCTACAGTGAAGCAGAGTTTGCTTGGCCTGCTTATTTTAAGCTTGTCTGATATTTTTGAACTTTGTTTTGGAACCCTATTCTTTACTTATCTTTCCCCATCTGTAATTGCCTCATAAATTAATCTTTTTCCATTATTGGATCTGGATGACTTTGTTTCCCTTGCTGAGGAAGTGAAGTTGCCATTACCTGTCCAAATAATTAACTCTGGGTGTCTATTTGTGTTTCCTCTGCTGGGCAGCACCCTGGCTATTAGTGTAGAACAAGAAGGCTCAACACCACATTAGGCTAAAAAATGATTTATGAGCAGATCTAAAAGCTGCAGACATTGCCAAGGAAAAAAAAAAAAAAAAGTAACAAATGTCAACGGAGCTTTGAAATGCTCCATGCTCTTTCAGCTGAGGTTCTGGTAGAGCAGCTGAACATCCTACAGTGTGTGTTGTATCCTTGTAACCACTGATTGCTAATTCCAGAGGCTCGTGTTACTGAAGCTTAACCAAATGAACACTAAGCATATTTATCAACACTGCTGAACAATGTCGTGTTACTGAATAAACACGATCAAGGGAAGGCTTGGAAGGGAGAAGAGAATTTGGCTGCTGGTGATAATTTCCAGTTGGGAAGCAATTATTTAGATAGCAGAATTTAGTCTGAGAATAAAGAGTTTAGTAAGCGCTGGATTTGCATAATAGTAATACATGTCACTTTAAATTTCCTCCTGGCGTTTTCATGCACTTTTAAAATGAATCCTAATTATAAATGTTATACAAGTCTCACATAATGTGAATTTACTTGTATGTACATTTGCATTATCCTCATTTTTAAGTGTGCTGATGATTAACATTAGTGGCCGAGCTATTATGTTAAATGCAGGAGTATACTACACACTATCTTTTAGAAATTAAATGTTATGCACATTAAAGTGCAGAGAACTCTAAAAATTCACTCCTAATCAACTGTACAAAAAAAGAAAAAAAACAAGCAAAAAACCTTAAAGAGAAATCAGGATTAAAAGCCAAATCAGGATTAAATATTGTACTTCACATACTTAATTTAAATATAAAAACAAAACATTTTTTAAAAAGCCCAAACCCATCATATTGTGTTTTGTCAATGGAAAAAAGGCTTTTCAAAGAAGAAGCCACTTGAAGAAAATTTACAGAAACTCACTTTCTCATATGAATTTTTAGACTTTAACATTCCATTTTTCAGGAATTGTGTACCAAATATGAATGACATTAAATTTCTTTGAGCACTTGTACAATTATCCTGAGCTAGACCATTCTCCAAAGTGAGTCACTGCTGCCATCTGGAAGGCAATGAAATGAATTAAGATGTTTATATCTTACGTGAAGGCTAAAAAAACCATGGCAAAAGTTGTAAATATAACCTGAGGTGAGAGAACAGGGATCCCATCCATGTGAAAACAGTGGATTCCACATTGCAAAATTGACTAAACTGTTGTACAATTTAGTATAATCAGGATATACATTTATTTTTATTTTATACATTTATTATTGCTTTATCCTGACCTAAACTCCTGAAATCTCTCAATTAATATTAATAAACCTTCAATCCATCCAGTAGAAACTTCCCTATGTGAAGATTTCCTCATGGAGACATCATTCTTTTCAATTTTCCATTTTGTGAGGACAGAAAAGTCAAACAAACAAACAAACATATCACATTTACTTGCATGCAGATAATGCAGAAAAAAGATGCATGGACTCTACTGGCATCTGTGAAACAAGAAATGTTTCCCACCATCTAGAGCACTGAATTTTCCTTGATAAATCCAATGATAAAGTGTTTTAGTCAGAAAACTGCCTCAGAAAAAATGCATTAACATATGGTTAGTATTGCACTCGCATCTCCAGCTGCCTGATCCAATTATCCTAATTTAAAAGAAGAATAATTTATATTTTCCAGTGAATGCCACGTAGAAACTGTGCCTACATTGTGCCTTCTAATAATTTACACAAAAAGCTTGGACAATCCAGCAGAATAAATCTCATGGACTTTTAAAAAATAGTATCTTCAGAAAGAGTGTGGGTTTGGAATTAGGTGATCTCGAGGTTGACCTTTGAGAGTTCTTCCACTGAAGACAAACCTGGCAGGGCTGCAGCAGCAGCAGCAGCAATATTCCAGGCAGATGTCATTTTTCTTTGTTGTGCGTTTTGTTTTGGTGTTTTTTTTTTTCCCTAATTAACATTTTTGTATGGCTAATTAAATTTATTAACAAAGCTATTTCATTGCTCAGTAAATAAGAGTTCATTAAAAAGACATTATTGAATGCTTAACAACAACATAATAAAAAGTATAGAAAGGGTAAGTTAATGATCATATTTGTACTAATATCAAAGTATGAGAACGCTCATTAATATCCTTTATTTTAGATGGCCTCAGTAAACATTATTATTTGCTACACATTACTAACACGTTTTAATGATCTTTTATTTATCCAGTGAACAATGAAAACTGATGATGTGCAAGCATTTGTTCACGGCTTTACAGGTTGTTATAAGGTTGTATTTGCACACAAGAACAATTAACAGACCAGCACATGAGGGATTTTATTGATAGCACAAAGACAATCTTGGGAAATTACCCATGACCAGCTCTGAAGCAGATAAAGACACCGTCTGAACTCTGTCAAAAGAGGACATGGGTACTCAGTGTCTTGCTGAGGTTTGGGACCTCAGAGAGAGAGTGGTACAGGCTCAGTGCTGGTGTGTGAGATACACCCCAAGACTTCCCTGAGCAGCAGCACCCTGATAATTGATAATGTGCTTGTATGGGGCCCTTAACTTTAATTTTGGACATTAACCTGTTTCCCCTGGAGTTACAGGAAGTTTTTTCCCTCCAGTTTTGGGAGAATCATATTTTCCCCTCAAGCTGATATGCATTTTAAGTTTTCCACACACATAACACCCAGGCAGTTCTAACTCAGTTCTTCAGCCTCTTTGTATTAGTACTTTAAATAAATCCATCAATATTATTTATTCATTATGGCTTGTATGGAGACTAAAGCCCAGTGATCCAGTACTCTCACAAGAAGATACATGTAAATGGTTTAGTCATCCAAAATCCACTTGCTGTCTTGTATAGTTCACTCTCTCAGGGTTAGTGAAACAGTAGAAAACTCAGTGTATTTTGCATGTCACTGGCTGCTTCTCACAAAGGTATTTGTTTGTGTGCTGAAGAGAGATACATGAACAAACACACTTGTGAATATAAATAATATTTACTGAAGAGATTGTTTTGTCTTCTGATGTGCTACCAAAGTAACTAGAGACTTCCTTGCAACACAGAGAGAGATGACATAGCACAGTGTGTTCTGTAAGTCACTTCTAATTCCCATCAGCTCCAGAACTGCTTTATAAATTGCTGGGGTGAGTTAAGTTTCCAGCTATCACAGTCTTATGTAATTTCCTGAGACACCTGCATGGCTGCTCATAGGAAATTTGTTGCAATAAGCAATAACCTGAGTGAAAATAATATAAAGATTGTAAAAAACGAGCAAAAATGTAATGCAAATTAAAACAGTAAGGTGAAGTTTGTCAACAGGAGGAGCAAGCAGGGTTCAGTACCACTGAGCTCTCAAAGGTGCCACCTTAACAACAGTTTGGGATTAAACACAAGAGCAAAAGGTTCAGAAATATAACTTCAGACTCTAGCAGACTTTTCACACAGCAAAGAGAGGTTTGCTGTTTTTAATGAGAAGCAAGACCTTTTTTGTCCACAATGATCTGTATTTTCAGGTGTCTCTGCTTTGCTGCCTGACAGAACACTTCTGATGCAGCACAAGTTCTGCCTCTCAGGGCTTGCTGAGATACTGGTTTATTCATGAGGGGTGAATCTATCCCTGGAATGGTTGACTTCTGCATTGAAAGAACACTTTAGGGTTTTGGCTGTTTGTAAATAGCCCCAATATGGTTTCAAAATTAATGTGAACTTGGTACTTGTGTTTGTCAAAGGTGTAGGAAAAACTTGTGTCACCAAGAATCAGAAGGCTGGAATAGTGGGTTTGAGACACAGGAACACTGTATAGCTCTCAATAGGCAGCCATTTACACAAGAAAGGACACATTTGACAATGCACAGCAAGAGGCAAAGTTATGAACATCAATTTTTTTCCCTTCTTATGGCAGTGCAAAGCATCTCGCCCCTCCTGCATGGGAGTTCCATGTGCTTTGGCCTGCCTGTGTTGTAGCTGTGCCTTTGCCTCCCCCAACATGAGCTCATGGGAAAAGCATTTCCTCCTGAGAGCTTGAATTCCTTCTGTACTTACCCCCTTCTTTTCTCCAGGGAAAGTACACTGATCCCTCTAATGCTCATGCACAGCGATGGCACTTTGAAGACTTGCACAAATGACAACATTAAAAATAAGGCATGATCGAGAGGGATGATGTTATCCAGAGAGACTGAGACTTAAATGGGAACTTCAGGATGCCATTTGCACATCCAACTTCAAAGTGACTTACAGAGCATCCCACATTACCAAAATGAGCAAATGACACATAAGTAAGGAAATTTTAATGGAGATAATAGCCATGGTAAAGAGTTGGAAACAAACCCTTGATTAAACAAATTCCCACACAATTTGAAAGTACTACAAAGTATGATTTCACTGAAATGAAAATATATTTGAAAACTACTTGGCTGCAGGAAGCAAGTTTATGTCAATGACATTTATTGGCTGTAAGGACTCAGCACCTGACAGAACTAAGGGCATTTAATAATGTCCTTAAAGTTTATTTCTTCCTGAGATTATCATGACACAAGAGTCAGGCATTGGGATTCTAGGAATTTTATAAGAAGTACTGTGTTATGCTAAGTTTTGGTGTTCTGGGATAGATATATAGAGATATATAGATATATAGAGATATATAGATATATAGATATATAGATATAGATGTAGATATAGATATATGATATCAGAAGAACTGGCTTCCTAAAGAATGCCATGTAATAATGTTTGGGTATGACAGAGGCAAAGCTGCAGCCAGGCTTCCTTTACTATAGTGCCATGAGGCAGAGACAATGGACTCTAATACATTTATTTTGTCAGGCCTCTTCAGAGAGCACTTGTCATCAAACCTCCAGAGAAAACAGTACTGCCCTTGCCCAAATCCATAAAGAGTAATTGGAGTTTTTACTGTAACAAAATTTAATTATTCTTTTAAAACGCTTTACAGAAAAGTGATGGCCAGCAGGAAGAAACTAGAGAATGTCACTGTAGCTCCTTGAAATGTGGATTTATAAATAGGAAGAATCAGACATATAAATCTCCAGAGTGTAGAAGTGTAGGAGGGATAGAGCAATGAGGGGGTTGCAGAGTGTTTCTTTTTAATTAGTAAGGAAACTTTTTTAAGTGCTAAATCCACTTTAAGATAACTGTCTCTGAGACAAAACAGAACATGGGCATCATCATTGCCCAGAAGTTTCTGACATCTCTAATGTCTTTATTCCCAGAGCTTTCTAGAGAGATGTGAAGTCTGGGTTGCTGCAGGAATTTACAGCAATCTAAGCCAGTCTTTTGGCAGCATCTAAGACTCTTGTATTAAACCAGACTCTGATAGAATTTTCCCAGCACACAAGCAGCAGATTCCCTTCATTTTCTGAGCTCAGTAAGTGCTTCTGTGCACTGTGCTGCTGTTACCTGGTGATGCTACAGCAAGACTATGCCCTTGACAGCTTTTACTTTAAACTTTATTAAGGCTTGCATGCCTGCATAAAGACAGGTTATATTTACTTCTCTAACTGAAACTGGCAGCTCTTGTTGATATAAAACAGAGACAGAACTACTCTGGGTCAACTCAATTCACTCACTGTTTGAAAAAGACTGTTGGACTTCATTGCAATGTAGACAGCACTCTTTTTTTAACCTTCCAAGTTGTCTTTACTTTTCTACCTCACATCCTTCTATTTGGAAAACAACTTAATTCAGATTCCCACATTACTGTTAATTAACATTGATTTAAATTTCAGTTAAGTATATATTTAAAGTTAAGCAGTAGATACATAAATTCCAGAACCAGAGCCAGCATTGTGCCAGTCATATAAACTATACAAACCAATAAATAATCAACAAAGAAGGTAATTTTAATGATTTAAATTAAAAATATATTTTAAAAGTACCATTAAATAGATGTCATCAAAATAATATTATGCAGGTTAACTTTACTGGTGCCTTTGTTTAGGAAATTCCCATCAACTAAAAAGAATTGTAATTTAATAGGCAAAGAACAGTCATTAAGTGAGTGCTAATGAATTTCTCCTTTATTAAACTATTATCAAACTAGAAACTGTGATCTCAGCTCATTATAACAGTAATTGTGTTTACTCACTTATTTACTCAGCAATAGCCAAGGTACTTACTGGAATTACTTCAATACCCAGCAGAATGGAGTTGAATGCAGCAAAGAGGACAGTGAAGAGCTCACAGATTTAATTTGCCAACTACATCCCAACTATTCAAAGATAAACAGCTGGTCTTTTCAATTTATTCTGGTTCACAGATGCAAATACAACACAGCTCAGGACCTGTGCCCTCAGCCATTCTGTGTTCTGTGACAGTGAACACTTCTCACCATGGTTTGTGTTCTTTTTCTACTGCTCAGGCAACAGTGGCAACACCCAGGTGTCCACACAACTCGAGTGCTAAATCCTCCAGCCTCTATTGTCATTCTTGAGGTCAGATATTAACCAATGAGGTCATCATTCAACAGAAAGAAAAGATTACTGAATCTAATGGTTTTTGGGAGATTTTTCAGAAATTATGAAAAAGATAACTCTAAGTACTCTTTTTTAGGTGTTGTGGATATTTCGCGAATTCCTGCTGATTGTGCACTGAGCATCAGCAGTATTCTCAATAAAAAAACTGAAAGTAAGTGTAGAATTTGCAACTGAGTGTCAGTGGATGTTGCTCTGTGTGTGTCCCTGCAGAGTCACCTGCACACACACTGGAGTTTTTAGTGCTGCAGTAGCACTGAGATCTGTGTCAAGCAACAGGGTGAATAAAAACCACAGCATTTGTCCTATGAGTCCTCTCCTAAAAATGAACAGCAAAATTGATGTCCGTGAGACTCAAGTAGGAGAATGTAACATGATTAAGCTCAATTTTCACAATATTTTATTCTGAAGAATTTTTGCTTTCAAATAGAGGAAAAAAACCTGGCTTATTCAGCATCCAAGAGCACTTCAGCTGAAATCCTACAGTCTTCTATATGTCCTTAAAATTAGTATTTAATATATAAGGTAATTTGTGCATTAAAGAGTATTTTATAAGCTATTTGTACAAAGTTGTCATAAAACAGACCCAATGCAGCCACAGAATTCTGTGGTCAGCTGCTTCCAGGGATCACTTCTGGGTGAAAATGTTGCCAATTTCATCTACAAATACACAACTACAATTCACTAGAAGTCTCTAGAGTAAATCCCTTATGGAGTTAAGGCCAATATTTTCCAAACAAGAAAATTTAACAAATGTCATGACCTAATTTAGGAAAGACCTTTAATACCCACTAGAGCATCAGGAACAGAAAGCAACAATTTCTTTGAAAGGCTGCTCTGTACTTCCAATTATTGCTTTATATTTCTAGCACTTGTAGATGATGAAGACATGTATTATTGATGAAGTGTGGGCAATTTTTTTCCGAGCTCAGTTTTTAAGCTATCTTTGAATTCCAGCCTCCTTAAGAGGAATCCACTGAGCAATGGGGATGAAGGTTTGAACAATATCACAAAAACAATTACATGCTTGAGGGTGCTTCCTGGACTGTCTATTAGCTGGAAAGTTTGAAATAAAATTCCTTTTGACCTACATGTTATTATCAAGGATCGAATTTTCTGCGAGCAGATTGTCAAAAATGAAGATTGTGTGTTCTTCACACTAACCTTTTATGGAGTCTTTCTAAAAATATAATTAGCTAAAAGGACAAGTTAGGAATCGTGTTAATATTAATTGTAGCAGACGGAATTTTGAGGGGAAGCAGAAAGGCTAATTTTAATTCTTTACTTAAAAATAGAGCTGTACCAGCTGCAAGTTATTCTCAGCCAACTTGTATTCACTGAAACTGAAAAAAAAAAGACTGTCAAACTCATGGGTAGCCAACATCCTTGCTCACTAATCTAGAGGCAGCAGGATAGGACTTCTGAACTTGTGATGCATTGCACACAAACCCTTCTCCCAGAACATGATGGCTGTGTTGAACTGTGTCAAAAATCTTAAAGAGATTTATTCTGAGGATAAGAATTTATAGCACTTGTCACCATAGGTGATATTGCCAAAGCTGTGCGGAGTATCGGCAATTAGCCTACTCTCTAGTCATATCTGTGAGCAGAAAATGTGCTTGTTACCCAATACAGGTCTGCTGGGTATAAATAATTCTAGCACTTTTAAGTGCTGATTTACTTTAGAAACGTGGAGCCTGATCTGGCTTCAAATTCTTCAGACTTCTGAGGGATTTTAAGGTGGTTTTTTGGTTCCTTTGTTAGCTGCTTTAACCACAATAACTGATGTATTATCATTTTTAGGGGGAAAATCCTCTTATGCTTTTTAAATTTCTAGATGTACACGCATCGGCAGTAGCTGCTTTATCAGAGACAAGCCTGAAGTACATTTCATTTCTAGGAGCGATTCGTGGTATCCATTCAAACCCAATTACCTCTTCTGAAGTTTGTCTAACCCTGTGCTATTCAGGAGTTCGTTTTGACATTTCTCCCAGTAAATTATAGGGTGCCTCACCTCTCTGAAGACACAAATGCCATTTTAGCAGATCAGGTGCCACCTCCAGTAGCTGACTAGCCCACTGACTTGACTCAATGTCGTTAAACTTCCCCCACATGGTGACTCAGTTTGTGCATTGCAGTGTAGAGCATCTCTAGTTAAAGAATTTCACATTGTACATCTGCTTATAAATTGATTAAAAATGCTTCAAAGAGAACTCATCCAATGGATTAATGCATGCAGGTCATTACTGGCTGTTAACTGAGATCTGAACTGATGGAAATTAATTTCTTCAGGATTAAATTAGCTTGTGCTAAGGGATGCTCACAACTTTTGAAGGAAAATGCAAGAGCACCACCATCTCCTCATCTCCAAAGTCTGTCCTGAACTTCTCTATTTACAAGGCCTCGTAGACAAAATACATTCCTAGTCTAAATCTTGAGCATAAACTGATTTCCAGAGACTACAACATATCCTGTATCAGTTTCAGGCTTTATTTGTAGGTAAACCACATTCAGGGTAGCCCGGCTATGCTGCCAAGAGAGAAGATGTCTTTTTTTCAAGAAGATGAGAGGTTAATGCCATTTTATCTGCATAACAAAATGTAAACTTCTCTGTTTATCTGGTTATATGTATGATTCAACTAAGCAGGAAGTCTTTACAGCAGTACCAGCAATTTTACTGCTACAAAGAACTCTCATTTGAGTGCTGCTCATGGGATTTCAAGGGTTAAGCATTCCTGTCTGTGTATATTATAGAATTCCTTGCTATCTCATGTTGCAGCCTTAAAATCCAATTGTGCTTTATTATCAACTATTTAACATTTCTTATCTAGGGTTATTTTAAGCCTGCTTTCTAAATAAAAAGATGGTTAAAGAGGTGGGCAAGATCAAGACAGGTGTAATAGCACCATATTCTCATGTCTCAGCCCCAGCTGATATAATATACACCAGTTTTATGTAATGGTCTTTATCTATACTCACAGTTCTACACTGCTGAAACATAGTTAACCAATTTAATAAGTATCTGGTTATGTAGAATAACCAGATACTTATTTAATTTACCAATTTTAAATTATTTCTTTAATTAACCAAATTACTTATTTAATTAACCAAAGTAACTGTTGGGAGGTGTGAGGGGAGAGAAGAAGTTGAAAAACATATATATATAAATAAAATATCTGTATATATATATGTGCACAAGTACACATATTTAAAATACTCTGCTGTGCTTTTCCTTTAAATTTTTAAGTTTATTGATTTTAAATTCTTTATTAATTCAAGATGAGATCAGAATAACTTGGAGCTCCTTAAATTTTGAAGCAAAATAAAATCTGACTTCAAAATGGCACATGGCAAATGCAGGCCAACACTAATGACTGTGGACAGTCAGTTTTCTTTTAGCTTTACGATCATACCCTTACTACAACATCAGAAGATGAGCTAAGAAAGCAGCTTAATCTTACTGCAAAACCCAGAAGAGCATAAATGTTCTGACAATAAAGCCTTTTTTTAACACAGAAAATATAAACAGTGTTTCTCTAATCTTTGTCAAAGAAAAAAAAATAATGGCAAGTACTTAGAGTGAACCTAATATTTGCATAACTTCAATAAACTGGCAGATACTTTGTCTAAAACTCCATTTAGCTATCATTCACTGGAGGTGAAATACATTAAGCCCTTGTGGAAAAGGGTTTAACCACTAAATCTAAAAATGAGGTTAAAAATGCAGAGTGCCCATTTCTTGTGCCACATGGTAGGGGGTGTGCAGCAGCTTAAACCTGAACCCTGAATCCTCAAATGACCATGAGGATATAGTCTCATAAATAAAACAAGAATAAGAATAGTTTATTTTTTTTTTCTCTCTCTCCCCTGACTTATACATATATATTTTTCATATATATAAATATAAGTATATGTATGTATATGGTAAGAATTTACACCTTTTCCCATCAGATGCCATAAGGCCATCAGTGAGAGTCATGAAAGTGTGGGACAGACAATGGAGTGAAGGCAAAACCAGTTGTCCTTATGATTTGGGATTTTTTGTGGGTTTTTTAAAGTTTTTTTTGGGGGGGTTTGTTTGTTTTTAGGTTTGGTTGGTTGGTTGGTTGTTGGGTTTTTTTTTTTTTTTTTTTTCTTTTTGCTATCATCAAAATTTGTAATAACATCACTACTTTACAGTCTGCTGGGTCTTCCCTTTAATGTTGCACAGCACAGGCATTCTTGCAGTCATAACAGGATCTATGAGGTGTGACCTTTCATAAACTTTATTTAGAGATTTTTGTTCTTTTTACCCTTAGAGAACAGCTCTTCAATGGCCAGAATGTATTCCTTAGTATAAATTTATTACCACAATTATGCTGTGCTAATGTAGCTTGGATGATTTTCTATTTCCTGATGTTCCTACCTTGCTCCTAATTGGGGAAATTTAGCTTGCTAAAGGTCTCTTCTGGACAATAAACTAATTTCTCACAAGACAAACAAATCACAACAGAATTAATTTACCATTTCATCAGAACTTTGGCTTTTTTTATCTGTTAGAAAAGTCTGTCTGGGTTATTTAAAAAGTGAAACAGAGATGTGTAATCATTTCTGTGACAATAGCCCTGTTATTGAAGAGTGCAAGTCACCTCTCATCACTGGCTTCTAAAATTTCAGCATCTGGCAAAACTAATCAATGCTTTTTTTCTTCTGTAGAAAGAAATTAGGTACTTACAGAGTGTGATTGCACACCTGTTATGGAAGACATTTAAAATACCCGGGATTAATAGTCCACAAAAAGCACCATCTCACTCCTCTATCTAGGAAAAGTCCTGATTGCTGAACTAGCCACGTACGTCTAAAAATCCAAGTAAACAATAAGATTTTTATCTACTTAGTCATTATGGCTAAATTAACATCACAGCATAATCTTAAAATTAATGAGATATAACTCTTGCTGACTTTTATAAAAATATATGCTCATAGTGTATATGGACAATTTGACAATCAAAGGATTTGAAGACAATTTTTAATCCATTTTAATTTGATTATGAAAAAGGTGTGCTATAATTTCTTTTGTCTAGATTGACAGATATTTACATGATTTTTTATCTTTTCTCTGTGAAAATTTTATACGGAATTTCAAAATCTCACATTTGACTGTCTCCAAAATAAGGGGTAAGGAAATTTTTCATGGAAAACTACAACTACTGTGACAGGGCTAAAACCTTTGCCCTAAACTTTAATCTGCAATGGACAGAGCCAATTCACAGTATTATTATAAAATAGCTTTCTGCACAGCTCAAGGACAGGCTACATCATAAATAAAAAGTCAGTGGTGACTGCACTGAGCAGTATTGCCTAATTTGAGGAGAAGGTGTGAGAGGCAAAATCTGATTATCACACGATAAATTTAATTATAAACATACTCCAAACAAGTGTGACACATTGTAGATCAGGAAACACACTTAAGGTGGGGAAAATGAAACAGTGCTACAGAACTTTGCGTGAAAATTGACAAGGTGTCATTGAGACAAGTGGTTTAGGAGAGTCAGAGGAAAGATAAGACTCTGCAGTCGAGCATTTCCTAAAGAACACAGATCTATTAAACACTTTACTTCTGGGGTTAAGTCATGACATGACTTTTGCCTCAGGTCAGGAAGTGTTACTCATCTCATATAATAACCCTGTGCAGTTCAAGATTTTATAAAGGCTTCACTGTTTTTTTTTTTTCCTGAGGGACGCATTTCCCACTGCCAGACACCAGGATGTTTGACTGCATTGACAATTGCTCTAATCTAACCCAGTTGTGTCTACAGCATGACTAGGAATAAGATCTGCAATTATGCCATTTCCTCTGTTATGGGGAGATCATACATTGCAATCATCCATTTACAGCTCCTGAACATGCTTGGCACCTTGCTGACTAATCTTATCAATATTTTCATATATCACAGTGTCTCTATTATATTCTAATCAGCAGCACCTTGTGGGTTTTTTTCTATATCCTTTTAGTCTCAGCTTCTATTTAATTCTCCAAAGTCTTGAATTCCTCAAAGTTGCTGTGGTTTTTTTTCTAGAAACTGTAAAAGTCCAAGCCTGGGGCAGATGCATTTGTTTAGCATTGCCTTTAAGGGCCATACCAGGTAACATCTGTCCAAACTCACTGGATTGTAAAATGATGTGATCTAAGGAGACATCTGACAAGTTACAATGGTAATTGCCACAAGTTTATAAAATGCACAATGCTTTTCAAGAATGGCTATCCCCTACCTGCCCTCATTCCTCAATGAGTAACCAACTGTAGCAACCAGTTCCTGTTCTTTAAAAAATTACCTTTGTTCTTATTGCTTCTCCCTTCAAGACACCAACCTTGTGCCCAAAGTAGTGACATTGATAGAGAGTGTTTGGAAATGGTAGTAGAACATTGTACTTTGAATATTGCCCTCTAAAATTCTCCTAAGAGGTGCAAATTTACAGAACAAGTAAAATTACCCAAAGTTTCCAAATTGCTTTTTCTATAATTAATCTTGTTAAAATCTGTGTTACTCCAGCTACCTCTCAATCTCTTAAGGGTTTTGGTTATATGGAAGAACACCAGTTTTATTCCAGCATGTCTGCAAGGATTATCTCATTTTATACTTCCTATAAATTCCCAGGTCTTAAGCAGATCCAGTTCCTTTTGACCAGTCATAGGTTTTACTACTTTTACCTGAGACCCTTTATATCACCTCCATCCTACTTGCAGTGGTCTTCAAATTGCCTCCATGCACTTTACACTGAACTGAAATTCAGCTTGAAAGCACGACTTGCATTTCACCTTTGTTACAGCCCCACTTTTAAACCCAGTTTCTCACTTGCTGAAAAGCAAATTAAATTACTGGGCTGTTCCTTGGGCCTGTGGCACCATCTGAATAATGGTGCTTTCCATGAACTATGGAAACTTTATTCGTAACTTAACAATGAAGAAATTGTGAAATTCCAATTTCCAGGGAGAAAATTGAATCCATGACAGGTGGAACTTTGTACCAGATCTTCAAGGCAAGAATAGGAGCAGCAAAACCAGCTCCCTTAGCCCCTTTCTATGGCCATTGGCAACACATACCTAAAGTCCACCTAAAGTATTGCCTGAAGGTCTATTTCCATGTTTCAAGCCTAGTTGCAAATTTGAATATATTCATCCTATCCCCTCACAAGCTGCTCTAAATTCCTGCTTTATTCTTCATTTGCTTGACAATGTCCCAGTTGTGAGAAAAGAGGCAAAGTTGCTGTTTTGATTAATTGATATTTTGTTTATTCCTTCTCTAAACATTAATAGAGATTCAACTTTTAAAGTTTATAAGAAAAAGGGGAAAACATGGCAATCATGAGGCAAGAGATGTAATGTCCCCTTCTCATTGCCTACAGATAAACAGCAAAACATTAACACTGCCAGATGTGTGATAAGGAATGAATCATCCCGGGCATTTTCAATCTTTTCCTTTCTATCCTAAATCTGTAGTTCAACTCTCACAGCCTTTTGTCAGCTTTGCAAATTACCTCAATGGTCCATTCAGTCCTGTTTCTAGTGGGGATTATTCCAGGTTTCCTTCAGCTCACTATTAATTGGACAGCACTCTGAATGTCTTGTCCTAAGGCCTGGCAGAACAGCCTGAAAGGAAGGATCCAAAAGGGAGAGGGAATATTTTCCCTTTTTTAACATTTTTTACTCTCATTTCTACAGCATGTTAATTGGTAATGTGACCCAAAGCATGCAAGAATCAAGCAAAGAGACTAACTTAGCTCAGAAACATCAGTGGTTTTTCATCTTTCTCTCTCTCTCTGTGCAGAAAGTAATGACTTAGATGGTTAAAACATTTTTTCTCCTTCTGATCTTTTAACTGGATTATCAATGTCCTCCTTTGATTTCCTCAATGGCTTATTTTAGGAGGAAGGGATACTATGAATTCTAAGGCTGCTGTCTCCTTTGAAACAGAATTTTAAAAGCTGTGATATAAGAGGGGAAAGAATGATCCCATTGAAAAAGCAGCCAGGGCTGGTCTCAAGGGTTGGTCACAAGAAAAGCAGAACAGAGAAAATCAAACAGTTGTGGACATTCTTAGCTCAGCTGATGAAACCAGCAGTCAGAATATGCTGATTTGGACAGAAAAGAAGCTGGCAATTATTTTAACATCTGAAGAATAAAATCTAAAAATCAGGCAGAAGGAAAACAATGCAAAAGAGGAGAAAACACAAACATCACAAAACTGGGCAAAAATAAACTGAAACACTTTCCTGCATGTATTTCTATAGAGTATCTGTACTTAGCTCATACACAAGGCTCCATCCCTTCTTAAAAACTGGTTAGCTCAGCTTTACTTGGCATGGATCATGTCAGGCAGAAATTTTAAATTTATTCAGATAAGATTTTCCTCTGTTCTAAGCAAGGTGAAGCCACTCTGACATTATGTGAGTAGACATAAACCAGTGGAGGACTCATTCTGTTTGTCCCAGTTGATATTAGCATTAAAAAATAGACAGCACAGTTCTGCAATATTGTAAATATGAGATCAAAGTTGCACCAATTAAAGCAAGTACTTCAAATAACAAGCTCAGAAAAACCTCAAATATCTAACTATTAAAATACAGAGAGTATTTATAATGCATAAAGCCTTGATAAGAAATATGAGGGAGGCTTAAAGATGTGCAGGTTTTCAGCTCAGTTTGTTCATGCTGTCACATTGAAATGGCAAATAATAGTTTGGATAACACCTGCAAAATAACCCTCTATTATACCTCTTTATGAAATGTGTTTTCTTATTGAGTATATGGAAATAAGTCACTGTGGAAACATGTACTTTTCATTTAATAACCTAACTTCTTTATGGAAATAAGGTTTAGGTCAGAAAGGAGAAAGAGAATAAGAAAACACAAGGAATTTCATCTTTTAGCCACCTGATTAACCCCAGGACAGATCTACAGATAGCCTACACTAGTGTCACACTGCAGAAAGGAATTAATTTTTAAAGTCTGTTGAATATTTATCTGTAAAAAAAGACGCTGCTATGCAAAAATTTTGCCATAAATATTTCATATAGATCTTGAACTCAGTTCTGAAACATACACCATAACCCCCATTTTGACACATTAAGAAACCACAAGTTCTAATCACTAAACTTCATGTTGGACTGCCTGTTTTTGGAATAATGGAAATTTTAAATGGAAGGAACTTGGGGTCTAATATCTTGCATGCAGAGTGGAGCCTTCGGCATCTTTTAATTCTAAGTGTTCCAACACTGAGAAAATCATGGTTCAAAAATTTAGGATTATTAGTACCCTAAGCCTGCATAAACTTAGGAGAAAAATTTACCTGCACATGGATAAGATCTGTTGAATAAGCAAACTGTTTAACATCTCTTGCCTTCTGGCTCTTCAGGAGTTTAGAGCAGACACTTTAGTCGGAACATTTTCACTCTGGATCTTTGTTATACATCTCTGAAGAATATTGAGGCTTATTTTATTTTCAACACAGTCTTGTTGCAACCTTACAGAGCACACAGTAAAGACCAGATAAATGCCACAGATCACATCACAGACCTCCAAATTAAATCAAGATTCAAAATAAACAAACATTGTCTTCAAAGGACACAGATGAGATTTCCAAAATATCTCAGAGACTGATTTTAACATTTTCAAGTGAATTATCCATCTTCTGAAATTTTCAACTATACTAGTATACTGAGAATTTGATATTCACACAATTTGTTAAGTTTCGCTCTACTTCCAATGGTATTGGAAAGTGACTTGGTGGCTGCAGCCCCAGTGAAAGCAAGTGAAATTGAGGTTCTAAGCATGTGAATTAGAAATTCATTGTGCTCTTTTGAACATGTTCATTCTCATGCTCTTTCATATTATATGGAAATAAAAAGAAAATCTGGATCCATCAGCATCTAATCAGCTCCCTTCACATTAATTAATCATTCTGAAACCAAGCATATTTCAGTCCAGATTAGGGCCCTCATATCAATCCCCCCCAAAAATTTAAGGATTTTCTCTATAGTGGCAGTTTAGGCACTTTGCAATCAGTTTTAATTATTATTAAACACCTGTCTCCTCCAACACCTACACATTGTTTTCAAAATTATTTCTATATTTTTGTTTGTGCTTGTTCAGAGTCACCTACACAGGTTCTGTACATGTGATGATGTTTCATTCACAGCAAGCAATGCAAAACTATTTCTGGATTTAAATGTTATTGTCACAAGTTTTTCACAGTCTTACAACAGTAAGAAAGGAAAAGTTAAAAGTTAAAGTTCTTGGTTTTTTTAAAGTTTTCTGTTAAAAGTTCTTGATTTTCTGTCAGAAAATGAATAAAGCCTTGCCTGGTAGGACTCTTTAATCTGTAATCTCCAGGCAGAATTCAGTAGAGGTGGATTCACTTCTCATTCATGTGACTAACCAAAAATCCCAGGCTTCATTTACATTCAGAAGATGGTCAGTGTCTTCTTGACCTTGGATGGAGGCAGCTGGAATGACGCAGGATGATTATTTTCCTTCTCTTCATCATCATAACAGATTGTTAGCTATTGTCACTGGCAATTTCTTTACACTCAAGTTCTGCTTTGATTTAGAGCCTTGAAAATGTTGCAGTCATTCCAAAAATTGTTCTGAAAGCTTCCAAATATCACCTCTTTCTAAGTTTAGAATATTCCCTGGTACAATCAAAAGAAAAAATACATTTCACAACTCATGAAAATTGTTCTGTTATGAGCAGGGCATGTTTTTTCTGCACATGCAAACTGTTGACTCTGAGGGAATTACAGAGGAGATCGTATCTCAATACCAAATGTGTTTCAGGAACCTGAAGATGGAATACAGGGACAAAACTCAGTCCAGGCACCACGTATCAATTACAGCTAGGAGGACCCCAGAGAACCACATTACCTCCCATTAATTATGAAGTATTAGCCCTAATCTCCTGCAGTGGGACAATATTGTTGTACACTGCTAATGGGCCCTAAAGGAGTGGTTCATTCTTTGCTCCTCCACTGTTTGGGATTTCCAAGCCAAAACAGTGTAAAGCTACAGGATCTCACCTCATCCAGTGCTGCTTCCTGGCTGAAAAGAATCTCACAGTTTAAACCACAGATGGTGTTTCTGTAAGGAGACCTCAAGAAGGAGCTTTGCAGAGAAAATAAACACACAGCAATAAACCATAGAGCTATTTATCCTCAGGATGCTATCAGCTTCTGCTCAAATGATTGATTCATGCTGGATCTGTAATTTCATTCTTTTGCTGAATGGATTCATAATGCTTTTTTTAATTTCAGCTGATAGTACTTTGGCTTTTTGTAATATCTTTTTTTTTTTTTTTTTAACTAATTCTTAGCTGCTGGATTTGGTTTTGTTTAATGAAAAACTGTGACTGGGGGCAAATTGCAAAAAAGGAGCTGACTTTGGAGTTAAGGAAAACCCACTAAAAATAGTAAATCTCAAAAGCCCCCAAATTTTTTTTTAATTTTAAGCCCCATATTTTTTAAAAATGGTAGCATGGATCTTCTCTTTAG
The DNA here is from genome assembly GCF_965231275.1 of Zosterops lateralis. Lineage (NCBI taxonomy): Eukaryota > Metazoa > Chordata > Aves > Passeriformes > Zosteropidae > Zosterops > Zosterops lateralis. The sequence goes on from NC_139768.1 coordinate 3,280,574, forward strand.
TGGATGAATCTCAAGAAATGAAAATTAAGTGAGCAGACATAATCACTTGGCAAATTTTTTTTCCAACAGGTATCAAGAGAGACCCACTGAAAAAAACCTCACATTCCTCATTTGATTGATTTCTGCTCAAAAACTGTTTTAATACAGAGTTGCAGGGAAATGGAGGGGAAAAACGCTCAGTCAATCTAGCAGAGGTCATGGCTGAATGCTTGCCAATAATTTAATACATAATGCAAATAGTAAATAAAGAAGCACAGCTCGGAGAACATGAAGGCTCCAAGTGCAGTCAAATGTCATCTCCTTTCTTGCAGAACAGCTGAGCAACTATGGAAGAAAGAATTTTGCAAAATGATTGCTGTTTACACTGATGGAAATTGGAAACCATTAGCTGTTGCTTTCCAGCTTCCACATGCAGGCACCAACAAATAAGAAGCAGACTGAGAGCCAACATTAGTTAAAAATACCAGTGAATGAGATGTTGCTCTAGAAAAAGAGATGACCACATGGGCCACAAGCAGCCAGACTAGCTGGATTCTTCTGAGTTCCCTAAAGTGAGCACTACTGCACATTCTGTGTGACAGGGGATAAACAGAGCAGGGGAAATAAGGGGATTCATGGCTGAGACATGATTAGATATCACCAGGCAACAAATACACCAAATGCCTTAGGATTGAAAGGAGAAAAAAAAAAAAAAAAAAAATATATATATATATATGGAGATGGTTTCTCAGCGTATGCAGTGTACAGTAAGCAACTATTAATAAAGTTGGGTTCTGTGAATAGTAGATAAATTATTTTGATTTTGATCACATTATTTCAAGAGCATCTTGGCACCAGTAAAATCCACCTGAGACACTGGTTAAGTTTAAGCATAGCTTTAAAGTACCTGAGTATTTCTATGGACTGCAATGATCTTATGCAGTGATGAGGGTTGGTGAAGAATTCTCAGGTCTGAGAATGCTGCTCTTTCAGAATAGTTCAAAAAGAAAGAAGAGGAAGTGTTTTGGTAAGCAGTTGTTTTCTTTATTGGAATTTTCCAGAAAGAAACCAGTACTTAGAGTGGGTTAATATTCAGATGAGAATTACTATGCACGTTCTTCCATTTATTGAGATAGTATTTTAATTTGATTTTAATGACTGCAAAGTGCTCCAAGACATTTGCAGGAATACTGCTATATAGTGGCTGATTACATTATGAATTTTCAGTATGTCACTTTTAGTACAGAGGAAAAGGAGTCAGAGGAGTGCAGGTACCAGCAAAGTGGATTTTTCAGCAACAAAGTGGCCATGAGGCAGTGCTAATACTCTGTGCAACCCAGATTCCTTCTTATCCCTTGTATTTGCACAATGGTTTGAAATTCTTTGACATTCTGTGCCTTAGGTTTACATGCTGAAGCTGCAGCAGCACCTCCTTATTGTGTTTGAATTATTTTTAAAGAAAATATTTGACATAGAAACTGCTGCTCTTGAATGCAAGAGGCTGGAGTTCTGACACTAACTCCACAAAAGCATAAAAATCTGTCATGCAAGTTACTACACAGAGCCACTGCTCCTCACAGCCGACTACCAGCATTGCATGGAAATCTATTTAGCAGTTCAAGCTGTCAGATTACTCTTCTGAGTGCCCACCATAATAAATCTATTCAATGTCTGTGATTTAGCAACCGCATTGGTGTTTTAACCTTAAGGGAAGGTGGTAGCAGCCTGTTAGGCTCAGTTATACTTGAAGCATTTAATATTGCTTTATGCCACTGTTGGCATATGGCTAAAACAAACAGGCTTTAGAGATTCACTTATTCATAGTGCAGCCTGAAATCAGTTTATTGACATCAAGTGAGTGATGGAAGTGAGGAAATGGCTTTGCCTGTACAGGACTAGTGGACACTGTGGCAACATAATTTATTAAAATCTTCACCCCACACCTCTCACAAATGACTTTCCTATCACTATCCAGCCTTGCCTTCTACAAGGTAAAAGCAAACATGACATAAAAGGTCTCTGTGGCAGGAATTCAGGTCACCAGCAGAGATGAACACAATATCCCATCCACTTTGGTTACACTCATTTATGACAGGTGAGGCTCTAGTTCTTTACAGAACCTGTCCTCTCGTGCTTGTGGCTCTCACAGGCACAGGAATCTAAACTCCACAACTGCATGGTCACTGTTGAGAGAGTGACAACCAAAGTAAAATATCAAAGAGATTTCTTACATGCTCCAAATATGGAAAAGCCCAGACTAGAACCTTTCAGCAAAGTTGCTTTTTAAAGAATGATACAAATTTTCTAGCTCCCCAAACATACTACATGTGCAATGCCCTGCAGACTTGGGAGTATCATTCTTCACATTGTTTTTTCTTTCCTAGTATAGTGCTAAAAACTGTTATCATATTTTAGCCCAGCCAGTCATAGCTTAATGTATCTCTCCATCATTGACTCTGCTGATAATTGCCTGGAAGAATGCCAGGGGACAGATTAATATCTGGTCTTAATATCACCACTCCAACTATAAACAGCTTTCTTCCTGTATTTCACATCAGACAAGGGAGACTGTTGACAGGTATTTCTTTCTCTTATTTATGCCAAATTTTTTGTTACTGGGATATCCAGAGGATGATTCTCACAATGTAAAATTCCAAAGCTCTTCAAAATACCAATGAAAATTATGACTTTGATTCAATTTGAAGTGCTACATTAATTACACTCGAGACTTCATTGTATTGTCTTGTGTTTCAGGCTGTTTTGACATCAGCTGGGATATCCTTACCTCTAAATTTATTAGGATAATAAGTATTTCTTACAATCAGAGGGAAAATATTAATTTTGATACTACTTTCTAGCAGAGCATACATATATGTATAAATACAGGCACGTGTGTATGTGTCCAGTCAGGGGCAAGTGAGTGATACATATCACTCATTTCATCATTCTTATAATTTTTATTAGAGAAAGCCATTGTCTACTGATAACATTCATGCAGAATTCAGGTTGGTTTATTTCATTTCATGTAAGAATTCATGAGCATGTCTCCACAGATATCCTGGGTGTGCAGGAGGGTGATGTACAACCCACAGTGTGACTGTGACAGCCTCCTGGGCAAGAACATTCCCATCACAGTCTAATCCAGACTAACAGATATTTTCACCCTACTCTCAGTAAGTGATCTGATTAATGGCCTTATTTTCCCCCCTCGAAAAATGGAAAACTGTATTTTACTTGATTTGTGGAGGAAAAACTGAGGCATAAGGAATTGGAAGATTTGCCTAAGCTCAGCCCTCCATGCAGTGCCCACATGTGAGGCAGAATGGGTTGGAGTTCCTGCCAGTTTAGCCCCTAATTACCACAGTAATTAAATAAAACTGGCTTCTTGTGAAGCTGAAACTGGAAGGAGTGATAAATTATCCTCATTTTCAAGGAGTACCTGTGGTTCATATTGGCAATCTTTGATATAAACACTCCATTTCTCCCACCCAAAAAGGGATTTCCCCTGGAGAGAACTCACCTTATTTTGGTGGTTTATATATCAGGAGATGATTCTTTGTCAGTGTTCTAATCATGGTTTGATTGACTGGTTCATCTACAGGGAAAATACTGTAATTTGAATCCCAACTGTTTCCCTTCCCTTGTTGGGAAATCTTATTATATCTCAGCAATCATATGTTGGTGGTTGTTCTTTTCTCCTCCTTAAGCAAAGATTGAAGCAAAACACCTCTGCCGCGTGTCCAATTTTTTTTTTTGTGTTGTCTGTATATCACAAAGAATCAAAATCCACCATGAAGCAGAGCATATCATTCATTCAGCTGAGATAAGAACAGACACAGAATCAAGTCACAGAATCATTGGCACACAGCATAGGATGGTACACATTGACTCATAATTCAATACGTGACTAATTTAAATCAGGATTTATAGTTTTTCCACAGTGAAGGTCTGTCCAATTACTCAAAACTGCCCAATTCACACCATATTGACAAAGCAGTTTGTGAGACTTCAATTAAGTAAAAGAATCCTAAGCAAAACCCTTTTAACAATTCTAAAGTTCACTTCTGCAAAAGAACTTCAAGCCTGTTTTTTCTTTCTTTTTCTTTTACTTTTTTTAATTATTTAAACTTGTACAAAACCTAGATGGCTTGGCTAAACTTGCATAAAGTTCTTAAGAGAAGAAAAGGCACAACTTCCTGATCTGACTTTTATTCTTGTCAGAATGATGGTAGCAGCAGTGTCCTGCCCCAGTGTTCCATGACTTACATGGCACCACTGATTTAAGTGATATTTTCCTACATCTCCACTCTGTAAGACAGGTGGACACGTATCAAGGGTATTTGGGTTGCTGGTTACAAAGCTCCTTGACTTCCTATTATTCCTATAAAAATGAGACCACTGCTGCCATTCTTCCACTGCTCTACAAGCCAGATACCTACTTCTGAAGTGAGAAGGGTTTGTTAAATTTTCCTTAATTTTTTTAATTAGAAGGTATTTAGTGAAAATTTGTTATTTGTTTTTATATTTCACTGAGCTTTGAGTGTTTTGAGGTTTTCCTGAACAAACATCTAAAGTCCAGGATTGTTGGAGTTTGCACAGCATGGCACACCCCACTGTTGTATTTAGGTAATCATGCAGGTTTGCACTTGAAGCCATACTCTCACACTTTTTACTTATTTTCAAGAGACAAAGAGTTTACTAATGTTCTTAGCTCTCAAGATGACGGAACTTAGTCTTCCCACAGGGAATTTTGGTAACTCTGTAAGAGCAACGCAAACTGAACTAATTCTGAGAATTTCACCATATCCAACAGAAGATTGAGGAGGTGTGATGTACCAAGCCAGGGGCACATTAATTCTCTGCATGAGATTTATCTAGCAGGGTGCAACGTCCTCAGACTGAACAACCTGCTCTGCTAAGAGTGATTGAACTGAGCTCCGTGTTTGCAATGTGCCTGTAAAGAAGACAATCCCTTCTGAGTTAAAAAAAAAGAAAAAAAAATCTGTCTCACGTCACCAACTGCAATATTCTCACAGGTCCTCTAGAAGAGAGAACAAAATCAGCCTATTCAGGTTTTCTTAAGAGCAAAATACCTACAAGCTGAATAGAAAGACAAAGCCCCAAACCTTCAGAAAGACAGATAAGCCATGCAGGAGAGTTACAAAGGGAAAGATGAAAATGCTGCACATTAAGGTAAAAATGCAGGTTTTGTAAATTGAGTGTCTAACTCCACAGCAACATTTTCTGAGTCATTGTATTTGATTTGAATTTTTATCTAGAAAGCCAGCTTTGACTAATAGAGCTAATTTCTTTTTTTATATACTCTCAGATCAAGAACTAACTCACCTTCAGACTACTTTGGGTCTGGCAGGCTGAGCAGCAATCAATCCTACCACACCTGGATTTTCTGGTTCAATGCTGGATTCTGGATCACACAAGGCAGCCTTAGTTTACCTGATGTAATCCTGCCCAGGTAGTAAAAAAAATCCCTTTTCTAGATCAAACTCAGAATTCAGAAACAGATTTTGTATTAGCATTTGTTTGATTCTTTTCTCTGTATATATTTTTTTTGGTTTTGCAGTCTGATTTTTGTAATCTCCTGGCAGTCACCCATGTCCTCAGCACCTTCAAAGAAATGGCCACAAAATTCTAATTACTTGGAGAATCAGTAATTTATATCATCCCATCTCTTTTTTTTGGGGGGGTATGGTGTTTTTCAGTTTTGTTTTTCTCTGAAAACTTCAGAAGTTAACAAATATATTGAAAATAAAGCAGAAAATAAAGTGACAGGGTCTATACTCAGTTTATACTCAGACAAGGGGATAGAGTGAGAAATGTTTGTACTGCGGCACACACATATTTAAACCACTAGTATTTTGATTTTGTTTTTGCTAATAAATATTCAGTCTAATCTAAAATATACACTACCTGAAAGTATCCAGACTATAAACATATCATTTAATTTTTGGTAATGACAATAATGTTATACAAAAATTGAGGAATCACACTTCCTAGAAATGAGGAGTTTGTCTCAAGCCCAGGCTGACTAGAAAATGTTTTATACCAGAGTTAGGGATAATCACTGTGGGGATTTTGTGAACTGGGCCCAGGAACTGAGCCTGAGACAGCTCATCTGTGAGGTGCAGCTATTCCAGATAATCCAACCTATAGCAAAAGCTGCTGTAGCTACTGGTGGATTTCCTCTCATATAATTTTTATTATTATTTTAATAAATTTATTTTATTGAATTATTATTATTATTACTATTATTATTATTATTTCCTATAATTTAATATTTTATTATTATTTCCATAATGCAATAATTCAGCTATCCATCGACCCATTAATGAAAGTTTCATGTATATTCTCCCTGCACCACAACAGGCCCTTGATGGTCACTTTTCTGCTGATTTGCTTCTCTGTGCCCTTTATCTGTGCTCACACACCCCTGAGTGGAGCAGGAGTCAGGTGTTAGACCTTGGCCAGGACAGAGGATTTAAGAAGCACAGATCTATGTCTGTATCTGTAACATAATCCAGAAAGACTCCATGATGCCTGTGGCAGGGATGAAATGTATTAACAAGCATCCTGCTGTCTCAGTCTTCATCTTCCCTGGCCAAGCACTCTAAACCAATTATTTATACTCCATTACATCTGGCAGCATTTGGAGAGGACAGTCTCAAACACAGAAAGACTGGCTCAGGATACATGGACAGTTTTTGTACTTTATTATGCTTCACCCCTTCATTAATTCCATCCTAAGGTTGATTAAATGTATGTGCTAATGTGGATTTTCCCAGATAATATATTGCTTGTCATTTTACTTTCACTGCTGCCACATGGCATGCCTGACTCCTGTGCTCTGAAGAACTTCCCAGTTAATTTTCCTAATGCTGTAGTGTGGGTGTTCCCTGATAATATTAGCCTTCATTTTTCTGCTTTCTATTTATCAGTGGACAGAAGAAACATAATGCAATCTTTAGAGAGAACTGCATCAGTAGTTAATGTAAATCACAGGTAAGTGCTCCTCAGGGAAAATGGAATATTACAGTATTATGTGTTGAAAAGAGTGAATGAATTGGCTTTTTTGGAATATGTTTTGAAAAGAGTGAATGAATTGGCTTTTTTAAAATATGTTTACGAATAATTAGTAAAGATGAAAATAAATACAGCTCAGGTGTTTCCTTACTCACCATTGTCTCTGGATTATATCATTTGACTGAAAACAGAACCAATATGCTTCACACTTATCTGTACTCCATTATTTATATTATATATATATATTAGATATTTAGTTTCATATTCATATATTTTTTAAAAAATAGTGAAAAGTCACATGTACATGAATTTTAATTTGCATTTATGGTGACCATTATGTTATCTGTTAGATCAAAATGTTGCTGTCCTGTTCCTCCAATAATGTCTGCAGTTTACTATGCAGAGAAATACAATTATGTCTACTGTATTTTTGGCCTGAATGGGAGGCAGGATCTCATCAGAGCCTTCTCTCAGTGCAGTGACCTGCTCTGTCCTTCACAGAAATGAACAATATTTTTGTCCTCTATGCAAAAGCAAAGATTAGCTTGGAAAGCTAAGTGCTCATCACAGTGACAGCCATTATAAAGTGAAATATTTTAAATGCACTAATTCTAGATATTCATAGCTCTCATGTAAATTAAATAGCATTGCAAATTTTGTGAATAGCAAATGACAATTAGACATACATATTTATCTACCTTTCTACTGTTCTCTGCCATTCTTGCTCTGGTTTCACGCCAATGCCATGAGCCCATCTATGTTCTACACTGCCTTTTTCAAGATATATTTCTTATGCACATGGAAAAACTGACAATTCTTTCAAAACAAAGTCAGAGGAAAAGACTAGGTGAGTATCAGAAGCCTAGTTAACTGTTCTCAGTACTGGAAATTCAAATGGTATTTTTTTGCTCTAAGTGGAGAATAAGCTTTGCTGAAAACATATTCAATGATAATAATGATCTTATATTCCACAAGCCCATACCACTGCAAGGGTTCCAAATCCATTTTCAGAATCAAGGACAAGCTGAACTGGTCAGAGGCAGCCCTTCCTCCTGCTATTATCCTCCTTGAACTGGAGAGAAAGGCAGATAATACAAAGAGCTCCACCTACTGAAAGACAAATATTCACCCTTGAATCATGAAGTGGGTAAAGAAAAAATAAGAAGTCCAGAGAGCATGTGAATGTGTGGAAAAAGCATCAAGTCTGAGCTCCCATCCCTCTGTGTCATGGTAACCACCCTTGTTTGGCTGCTGGTTTCACAGAAGAGCACAGGGAAAAGCAGTGAGGAACCAGCTCACTGAGACACTGATCCATTGGAAAACAGAACATGCTGAAAGGAAACTGGGCATGATTCTCACACAAAATCACACAGTAGTGCATAGAATTTGTCAGTCTCCAATGCAGTGAGAAACAACATTTCATAACAAGAAATTAATTACGAAGTAAAGTGGATGGTCTGGACATTGGTGTTGGGGTCTCTGTTAGTTCAGTCTCCTTTGCATAATACTGTGAAAAGCACTTGGTTCTCCTGTTGTTTGGAAAAGATCGTATTCCTAGACCATAATTCTTGCTTCCTGCAGTTTGTTTGTCAACAAGGGCTACTTCTTGCAGTAGTGCTCCAGTTTAGGAGCATTATATGGGAGTGAAGGTTATTTTACTCACTGATACCTTCTTTTTAAATCCTGAGGGGTTTTTAGTGGCTGTGTAACACATATCATATATTCTTTTCAGAACACAAAACAAGTAGTATGGATATACTCAGCCTCACCTTTTTCAGTATGAAGGTTTAAGGATTTTTTCCACTTCAGCAGAGCACCTTTAGCACCAGAGACCTGCAGGTAATCACCTTAGAGTCTGCAAAGCAACTCTGTCACCCCTGTGTACATCACAAACCTTCTGCTTAAGGGGTGGAAATCTTTTGCTCCTTTTAGACCATGACTCTTATGCACTCAAGTTCCTGGTTTGTGCCCCTTTGCACTCCTCAGCACATCTCCTGCCATCCATAAATACAGAGAAATAATAAACTCCTCCTGTTTACATAGAAATTTACTGGTTTAGTTCCAGTGACCTTCCTGCAAGCACATGCTGGTTCTCTCCATCCCTTTAAAGCAAAGCAGCCACACATCAGCTGGCCTGGCTGAACACAGCTCAGCTCCCTCCTGGTTATGAAGGACAGGGGACAATTTTGGACTGAAAAGTGACAGGCAGTGACCAACTTAAAAATATATGTCTTTTGTCACTTGCAATTACATTCCTTCATGAAGCCACAGTGACGTAGTAGTTTTTAGAGGATGAGCTTTATGTCTTTGTCTTTTACGTAAAAACATTCAGAAGAAGAAAAATTAAAAGCCTTCAGGGGAAAAAAAAATCCTTCCCTCGTGTTTTCCCATTTTATGTCTAGTGGAAAAGTAATTCCCTTAGAATCATCCTTGAAAACAGTCAAGGTATGTCTTCCAATTCCTTTTTCTTAAATTTCATCTATTTCAGAACTTAACTTGTACTATCAGCGCATAAATCTCTTTCAGCTCTTGTGTTGTAAGTATGCCTGTAAAACCAAGGCAGATTCCCAGAATCATTCCAATCATGGAGCTTGTAAGGCAGGCAATACACGGAGCATCCCACCAACCCCACCAATAAAAGCCCCAGGTATCCAAATGTGCTGCAATATTGCTTGTTTTGCAAAAACACTATTTCAGTAACCTTGCTTTGCTGAACCCTCTGTGATTGATTGCCACCATAGGCATCAGTGCTCAAAGTGTCACTCATACACTTGCATTTATATTCTGCTCTCATCCATCTGACAAAAAGAAACGCTTGCATATTTTTGACAATGATAAATTACAAGCTACTGAAGAGACCAAAGACTCAGTTACTCTTTTAGAAAATCACATCCTGGACAAATATCTTCATGACACAGAGGATTTGTTGGGGAACACAGATAGTGGCTAATGAACAACAGCTAAGCTGGCAAGTCACCTCATTTCACTTTCCTTCCCGGCCACACTGAAGGTTATCACAGGTCTAATGTTGTCTCCCAGGAGAGCAGGAACAGAAATTTACTGGTTTAATGCCACCTATAGAAAATGAGACAAGGATGGGCAGTAAAATGGACTTCAGGATTCATGCAAAACATTTAGTCTTCTTAATTTCTGGTTACTGTTTTACAACTGGAATTAAATGGTTCAGTTATGAACTGAACTGAGAAGCAGTTTGGCAATCCATGATAACAAACTAATAACCTTTATGAAATAGTGCCAGCTGGAAATTTTCCAGTCAAGATGTCCATGCATTGATTTTTTCTTTTCAACTGGAATATCTCAGTTTGATAAACTTTCCTGAAGTGCAAGAAAAAATAATACACAAACTTAGACCAAATTTCTCCATCTATTCCATTTAGTTCATTGCTCCCAAAAGCTAAAATGTCACCTGAAGAGTAAAATAGAAAGAAAAAACTTTTGTCAAAAGAAACCCAGAACACCCTGCAGTTCAGCATTGGTACTTATCCCATACAATTATAGAAAACATTAAAAAAGGAATTCTGGAGAAATAGGCAGCTACATTAGAGGCTATATTTACAGATAGCTTAATTTCCCATACTTGGATTATGTTTTTTAGCTTATCAGTTCTATATAATGTTCCTAAGACATTTTTTCTTGTTACTTTGTGTATTGCATACCCAATATAGAGATCCTACAGATGTTGCAGAATACACCAACCACCTAGAAAGAAGTGACAAATGTCTTCAGTGCAGCCAATTCCCCTCTCGGGAGGACTCTGATTCTTGGCTACATCTCCCTGTGCTTGCACTGCTGAGGATGAAACATGATGTGCACTGGAGAAACCAATATTTACGTAAGCCTGTGCGTCCCTGTGGTTACACACAGCTGCCTGTAAATGTGGGCTCCACAACAGGAATGCCTTCAATCAGCTTTTTGACAGCTATATCTCTATGAAGAAATGTCCAGGGATTAAGACTTTTGGTAGCAGGTGATAAGCAGGAATTTTCCTTCATTGCAAGGAAAAATAGGCAATTTGAGGTAGCCCCAGGATAAAACAATGAGTATTTGTTAACAAGTGCATTCTCAAACCATTCCAGCAGATATTCCTTCCCTATCCCTGACTCCTCTCTTGCATCCAACCACATTAACAGGAGGACAGTGGAGTTACTCACAAATTAACATGGTTACAAGTAAGAAGAGAATCAGTTTAAGGTTGTTCTATGTCTCACTATGTGACACAGACATTTAGTCACCTAGTTAGCTTCCTTGTTAAAAAAAGGAAAATTCTCCATCTAGCTACTATGATAGGGCTTTTTTGAAGCTCATGCTGTTGATTTTCTTAAGTTCAAGAAATTCCTCTCAGGATAAAGTATTTAGATTAATATGGGGGGGGAAAAAAGAGAGAAAATATCTTCTGTTTAGTATAGAATGTTTATAATGTATATCTCTATAATCACTTGTGACTTTCAATGACTGTCATCTTTACTGGAAAACTCCAAAAGTAAGGGTGACATTCCCAAACTATACACATACTCTACTTTAAACCATGTCAGAACACAGGCCTAGCCTCTCTTTTCTGTAAATGTGGACATGGAATTTCTGAAACTCTGATAAGGCCTGCAAAGTGTCATGCTTTGGCTACTTTGGAAAAGTCAAAACTATGATTGATACTCAGCTTTGAAAATAAACAAATAAACAAAAAACCTAACTAGGAGAAATCATCCATAAATAAAACTATATTCTAACTTTTCCATATTAAAAAAATCCCCAAAACCAAAACCCCAAACAAAAAGAAAAAAAACAAGCCCTGTACTTATAAAATGTCTTTCATACAGACTTAATCACATCAAGCCAGGAAGATGCCATTTCATGGATCAAGGAAGAACAACCAATTTTGGTTATGAACAGCTAAATCTTCATGAGGCCTTGCCTGTATCAATAATAATATTTTCTGAACACAAAATCGTGCAAAGTAATGGCATTAGTCATAGAAAAGCAAGATGAGTACTTAAATAAATCATGGATGGATCAGAGCCATAAATATTTGAGTGGGTGTTTCTGTGTTTAAATGCTCACTGAAAACTACTGCAACAACCTGACCTGAACATGATACTGCTTCCATTTTGGAAATCATAACAGTATCTTCATGTTCTGCAGGATGATAAAAACAGAGTTTACTTAGGTTTGTTGGGGTTTTTTTAGACATCTAACTCCTCTAGTCCCAAAAAATAACCAGAAAAAAACAGAATCCAATTTTTTAAGGTAGCTATCAAGGTCAAAAGTTGCTTTCTCTTCTTTATAAACTTTTCCAGAAGCTGTTCCATTAAAAAGAAAGTAGTTAAGGAACTTGTTAAAAAAAGGATAACTCTTTCAAAGCTACCCACTGTGCAGAATTTGCAGTCTATATACTACAACAAGTATGTATGAAACCAACTTTCAGCTTCAACAGCCTCACATCTCCTAAGGTGCCATTCCCACCATCAAAACAATGACTGTTGGTGATTTTTCAGAAATATTACTGGCCCATTTTGTATGACACAAAATATAAGGCACCATCTAACATTTTGGATTATCTTTTTTCTGAAAATTGCTGCATTTGGTATATGGTCACTGTGACCAGTTCATACAGAAACAAGGAAAGTCTCTGTTCTCCTTCTAAAGGCTCTTAAAAGTTCCCAAAATAATCTGGGATTTAAGGGAAGCTAAAATTTTGTTGAAGTTATGAAAGCTGTCTGAATACACATCTATATATTATATAGTAAATTCACTTTCCTGATCAGCTCTGGCATAATAAATGCATCCAGAGCTTTTAAACTCAAAAACCTAACTATGAGTGACAGCATTCAATCCACTGAGGGATGTATCCTACAGAAACACAAAACAATACCTTTCCCATATGATTTAGAACAAAGTAGGATCTGATTTCCAGCTTTTAAAATTGTTGCAATTTATGGTTTAGGGAAATGCAGAAGGGGAAGAGAAAATTCAGAAAAGAAGCAGAGAGTGGGAAAATAGTCAACATTGTGTCATTTTTTTTCTCTGTCACTACACACTTCCTCTACCAGCTTGGAATTCAGTGCTACGATCTTGCTTTAGGTATTGGCTCTACTTGCAATAGGAGCTGGTAACAATTTCTCAGCCCTACTGCCATGCACAGGCTATAGCAGTGTATAAAATTAAAGATCAGGACTTTTGGCAGGTGGGCACAGCAGCAGTTTTATTGCTGGCCTGGGGACAGGACTCTCTGAGCCCAAGAACCATCCACAGCTGCTGGAAAGTTGTTGCAGTGCATTTTGAGTTTTCTAAAGTTCTGTATGGTTTTTGTTATCAAGTTTCTGTAATGGTTCATCCCTACCCACACCCCTTTCCCAAATACTTGTCATTATCTCCTCAATAGCCTCTCCCAGCCCATTGTATCTTCCATTGTACCTTATCCATTGACACACCCTGGTACTCGATTGTTGTGGCAAGAGCCAGGTGGCTCCGCCAAGGCTTCAGGTATCCTTCCATTCTTCTTGCCCCAAAATGGCCATGTCAATGCCCCCTGTACCTAAATCACTCCCCCTCATTTCCAGCAGTAACTCCCCTGTAGTTAAGGGCAGGTAAGAGCCCCAAATCAAGACTCGCACACTCACACCAGGACCATCGCCCTGAATAACCACCTTCCTAATTACCACCAAGTGTGAGTCTACTCTTTTTCCAAGCCAAGATCGCGTCTCTGTCTGAAATCTGGACCCAAAGGAATAACTCGTTTATATGGTATCTGAAGAGCAGAGCTGGCCAGAAAACCAGCTCAGAAGAACCATAGGAAGTGCCATTCCAGCTCCTGGCAGGTGCAGCACCATGGACAGGGCTCGGCACAAAGAGCGCGGCAGAATGGAGAGAGGAGGTCCCTGGATGGAACCACAGACAGGGGAAGAAACACTGAATAATCCTCTCATTAAACGTGTCAATGGTTGAGAGGGGTGGAAACAGCATTGTTTTAAAACACACTATTTTGCTAACAGATGTCAATGTCCTGAATTAAGCAGACACTTCTGTTCTTATTGACAGAGGGTATCGTGTATAAGGTACGTGGTTAATTCCACTGCTGACGCCAGAATAGAGCAGCACTCCTCAAAGCAGGTGGTACAGTACTGAATCCTGAAAGGTTACAACCTCTCCAGAATAAGAAAAATATCCCCAAAAATTGCAATAACCAAAAAAAAAAAAAAAAAATAAACTATTGAGTCAGTGAAAAATAACACCAGCTTTGACTGGCATTTTTGTGGTGTTTTTATACCTTAAAAATGCAAACATGTAAGCTCTGGAGTGTTAAAATCACATTTCTCCAAATCTAGAATCTCTGTGACAGCCTTATGACATCCCAGACATTCTGCTTCAGTAAAGCTGGTTTTATGTTTTAGTAAAGTTAGAGATCTAAGAACAGAATTGCTGAACAAAACAACTAAAATGCAACCTATAAAACAGGCAGTACTTTGCAGGCTTGAACCAAGGGACAGCCCAGCAAAGGGGTTATCACCAAGAACTTTGATCAGGCCAGAGATACTGATGGCAATGTTTAATTTACTCTCCAGTTCAGGATGCACTGTACCAACAGGTCAAAATTTTCCAAAGAAAATGATCTTGTGAAGTTGGAACGCATTGTGTCAGATACCAGAAAGGCAACATAGAAATTTTTCCTGTGAAAAAAAAAAAAAAATAAAGAAGGCAACAGCTTCTATTAGACCAGAGAGAAGAGTAAAGATCTAATTGGACTGTGGTCCAATGATAGACAGAGAGAACAGTCCCTGGGCCAGCTGGGGGGGTGCTGAGAACATTTCTCCATCCCAAAATCTTTTCTTCAAGTCATCCTGGGTAAGCTGATTGCAAAATTCACCTAAGATGACAGAATATTTTATAAAAAGCTGCAATGCTGTTGATGGAGCTGAGAGCAGGGCAACTTAGTATACTTCAGGTTTTTCACAAAGTAAAATGCAGCTAATTCTGGAACTGATCTCCAAAACCCAAGTGAGTGTAAGACAGATGTCAGCTTTTCCTAGGAGAAGACAGACAGCTCTGTGAGAGAATTCAGTGGAGTCAATGTTTCTGAAAAGCAGAAAAAGCTGAGGGGTGGAAAGAAATATGTGTGCAGACTGTAACAAGGACCTTCTGTGGGAAGAATAGTTTAGGGGACAGATTTTGAGACTGTGTATCAGGACACCTTGGCTTAATTTTGGTTATGGCATTGATAATCTTGCCAGGAAGATACCCTGCTTTGCTTTGTTTCTTGAAATGCTATTCAGAGGAAATGAACATTATGATGAATACCAATTACTCCATCTGAGGCAAAAGAAATATTTGCAGCAAAAGATTTTTCATTCATCCCTAATGGGACACTCAGACCACTATAAGTTTGCTTATTTGGGCCTCAGCCAAAGGAATGGTTCATAGAAAAATGGTCCTCAGATTCTGCTTCTGATTACACAGTTTTGTTTCCTGTCTCCTCATTAGGATCAATGCACTGAAAACCAGATCCCTATTCTATTTCAATCTTAAAAGCCAACTACTTTCCAGATTTTATTCCAGCAATATTTTATTTATTTATTTATTTACTTTCAAGCTCAATATTAAATATACATGTATTGTGTAAGTTCAACAGACAAGGTAGGTTTCTGAAAGAAAAGGAGAATTTTTTCAAAGGTAGGAAAAAAAACTCAGCTGCAGGAAGCAGGTTGAAATTTTTGATTGAATCCAGTCTGTTGGGCTCCTTCTGTTACAGTATAAAAAATTCTACAAAATGCATTTTGCTGCTGCATTTAACCTAATTTTGTCTGGGAGAAATTGCTCTGGCCGTATTACTTTAAAAAATACTTTTAAAAGTCCCTACCAGTTCATGATAAAAGGCTTGTTGTCCCAAGGCTTATAAACTCTGAGCTCAGTGTCTGTGACTTCCCAGGACAGAACCTTTTCATGGTCCCAGAGTATGTTCTGATACAGAAACACCACTCAGCTCTTTATTTTAGGAGTACAGGCTTTAAAACTCTTTTTGAACTGAAAATCAACTTTCATATTTCTACTCACATCCAAGTCTGTTGCCTTCCTAGTGAGTGTGGGCAAATGGTTTGTAGGAAAGAAACACCTCCCATATGTTCTGAATTTCAAATTGGTGAGAGCATAATTTGTTTAGCTTTGGTAAGGTCTCAGCTGGAATAACACATCCAGCTTGGGAAGCAATGATAATGATGGATGACCAGACACATTAGTACTGATTAGTCTAAAGGAAGGAGACAAAATATCTAACAGTCCTAAAAACATCTAAAAGAGACACAGAGAGGAATGGAAGTAGCTGTTCTATATTTAGGATTAGACAAGAAGCTTTAGGTTCAAAGCACATGAAGGAAGATCCAAAATAGATGGTAAGCAAGAAAGTTTTTAAGAGTGAAGGCTTGTTTCATTTGCAGTTCTTGAAAAGTTCAGTGGGAGAAAAAGATTGAAAAATGGTCTGTCAGGAGCAACACAGGTTCGGCCAAAGAGGGCCCAGCCCTATGTTATTTGCATATCCCTCTTGTGTTGCCCAGAATGGAGTCATCCACCCTTTACCATCTCCCAGAACAAAACTCTGACTCTAATGTTAGCTTTCTTTTAAATAATCTGATTAAATTATCTGTAGATTTGGTTTCTATAGTTAGGAACGAGGGTAAAAGATACATAAAGTAAAAAAATACAAAAATATATATAAATATATATAAATATATAAAAATATATAAAAATATGCACCTTCAGTACCAAATACATAGTTTTTACCACACAGCTGTGAACTTCAGTTACTGCTATTAGTTTAGCAGGTGCAAAAACTCATGCACACAAATGCTTCAAAAGCTTTTGCTGAAAGCCTGTTCATCAATTTACAGCAGGTACTGAGCATTAAACCCCCTTTGTTTGTGGTAGGCATCATTTTATCAATACTATAATATTGGTATTATAGTATTGGTGCACTATATTCTGTATTCTATCAATACTATAATATTGGTAATATAGTATTGTTATATTATAATACCAATATTGTAAGTTCTGTATTGTAAAAACAAAAATAAATAAGAAAAGAAAATGGAAAAATTATGACTGTAAAACACTGTACAGTTTTCTATGGGTTATAATCAGATATTTATTCTTTTTTCTCTGAGAGCTGAGCTTTTATATTCAGTGTCTTCAAATTCTGGCACCTTAACCTAATATAAATGTTTATAAATCAGCAGAATATGTACAAACTATTAAAAAAATAGCTCCATTTTTATAATCAGAACTTTTTGCATTTTTCTACCCTAACACAGCAGAGCTACATTTCTCAAAAACAGGCACGAGATCCAACATACACTGCTAGAGGCATTTTTGCTAAATTAACTAAAGAACACCAATAACTAATCAATATGAGAGTAAATCTAAGCAACAGCGTGAAAAACTTATTTTAAATATAACACTTTATCTTCAGGAGGGAAAACAATACATAAAGTTTAAGAGCAATTCAAACTGGCAGTCCCAGAAAATGGTTTAAATCAATAACTGTGAACTTCCTGCAGGTAGATTACAAAACACAATAATGCACCATAACTATATGTAATATAGAAGTTTGTTTATCCAACTCCACAATCCCCAAAAAGGGTTCAGCTTTTTTTTTTTTTCCTACTTTCATTTAAAACTCATGAATACAACAGACATGCTGATGGCAATTTTTAGATGAGGAATTAAACTTTAATTTTCAATATTTTGTTGGCTTTTCCTGAGAATTGTTCAACAGTTTATCCACCTTTGTACCTATCCTGCTGAAGAGGAAGGATTTACAGACAGTGAAGACAAACCTCAAACCTCACCCTTCTCACTCGTGAGGATACAATAAACACCTCTAGTTATTCACTTAGCAGGCATTAGAAGCTTCTTGCCTGTCCCTAAAGCTGCTGTGGGGACTAAACCTCTATCTGCAGGAGAACAAAATTATCTGAGTAAATTAAAAGTGGTCAGCAGTAGATCTGGATTCTAAAGTCAGTTATGTGGCCATTGGCTTCAAGGAAAACTTCGCATTTTAGCTGAAACAAATAATATTTAGAGGACCACGCCTTTCCCCCAATGCCATCAATTACCTACAGTGCTTCCTTAGAAAATTCACTTCTCCACTAATTGCACCATTTGCGTTTCTCATTGGTCCTTAACCTAATTCCTAATCCCAGATGCTTTTTAAAATGTAATTAATTACCTAATTTAATTGAAGCTGTTTATCAATTACTATAACTATATATATATATATTATTCTTTCCATTTTGCTAGGTATTTGTGTAATATCCTCTGTAAGTTGCAAAGCTTCTTCATAACGTTTTATATAATTCACCAAAATGTCTTTAACTCATTTGAAAGCTTCAGATTTACTTCAGTGATAAATATTTCCTAGCAGGGAATCTTTAAAATCCTTGTGCCTTAAATATTTTTGTATCAGAGTCCCTTCTTCTGTAGATAAGTAGAAATTATAGCTGTGTGTATATGTGTATATATATATATATATATAATATATATATATATATATATTATATATATATATATATGTGCAAAAAGTTTCCTCCTCTTTGCAGTTTTCACCCTCCAAATCAGAGGTAGTATGGATTTGGGCTGATTCTCCTTTCTTTTCTTCCCTTTCTTTTGGAAATTGTTGAGAGAGAAAAAAATAATTAAAAATGTGTTTGCTCTTGCTACTTAATCTGTACAGGAAAATCATAATGCTGTTTTAGGGATATCAGAATCAGTACTACAAATGATCTTGAATAATCAGCACCAGGTTTGTCATAAGTATTCATCAAAGGCATGAGAAGATGGGATTAGATATTCTGATCCAACCCAGTGGGAAGAGGGCTGGAGGAAACATTTTGTTGTGTATTAGGTTTGCCTCAGATAAAAAGAGAAGAAAATCATGTCAGGGGAAAATCATGGGTGCTGACTCTTCCTTATAGAGTGAATGAGAAAACAATAAGAAGAACCTCTTGTTGAAGGATCTCTTCCAGCATTGGTGGGAAGATGTGATCTCATAAAATCACAGGGTCTCTTCCCTCTGCCCTGCACTTCAACTGTGTTTCTTGCACATCAACAGTCCTTGCACTTGATAATTCTTTGAGTAGGTAAAATACATGGGGAAAGCATCACAGTGTGAGCTGTGAGACTTCAATGAATGTATTCAATCTGCTGCAGTACTGTCCAATCTTCAACCATTGCTAAATTCCCAGAATGGAACTAAAAACAATTTAGAAATCATTATCCACATGATTTCTGTATCTGGTACAAAAGAAAAACAAGCCATGTTTAATGCACAGCAAAATGCCACTAAATGCTTGCAGGTATAAGGAGAGAGAATTTTTTTTTTCTAATTTAAAATATAATCAAGCTCTTTGAACTTTAAATTAATCTGCGTTCAGTGTGTGCCATCAGAATTTAGCACTGCTATATGAGTTACATGCCTGCTTTGTAACAGGCATTTAACTCAGCACTAGATTTTGAGTGGGTTAATAGATAATAAGCAAAGGAGAATCTCAAAGCCTCAAATTAAATGAAATAAAGACTGTCTTCAGAGATCAAGGCAATTTGACGAGAATGAAAGGTATCTTTCATATAACACATCTGTGCCACAAAAGCTAAAACATCATGAAAAGAACCCATTTCCACTAAAGACACCTCTACTTCCTAAAGAATCACTAATTCCTTAGACAGCCTAGACAACTTTATTTCTCTCCCAGTTCATTTCTTCTTTTTATATCCTGTGGGGTGCAGTAGTTCAGTATAAAAGCCAAGCACTTTTATATTTCCCTAATGGCTGGGTTCCCTGCATTAATATCCCAATGGGATATGGTGCTACTGAACTGCTTCTGCTGCACTTTACTGGTGAAAAAGAAAAATTACTCTATTTTCTGCTGAGGGAGAAGAAAGAACTTCAGGTATTTCAGTCACTAAACATTTGAAAATTTATTCTCATTGTCTGAAGAGTTGAAAGAGTTATCCATTTCTATCAGTTTTAAGGTGAGATTTCATCCCCTAAGTCCAGCAAATAAATTAGGCTTTTAAAGTGAGCCTTAGGCATCTAAATTTTGCCTATGTGCTTCTGAAAAGAACCCACCTAGTTTCAACTTGGAAAATGCTTCTCTTCTTATTTCCTAAAATTTCCAAAGAAAAGCTTCCTCGATGCATCTTCAGAGCTGTTTGGCTTTGAAAGGTTCTCTCATGGCTCTCCATCAGGAGCCATTATTCAGGCATTACTATACTTACCTTCCATAATAGTCTGGTTTGGTAAATATTTGCAGGCAATGCCCAAACCAACAGGGATTGGGATTTCTGTGAGTTCTAGTTGCACTCCAGGGTAATTTTTAGCTTCAAGTGCTGATACCCAGTATATACAGACCCCATGCCTGGAATATTTGATCACAACAAAACGCAGAGCTGAGAAGCAGTTATACTGTTTTTTCTACCCTTTGGAGTGTGCTGATTCTGTCTAGGGCAGAGTTCATTTTCTTAACAGTAACTGCTATAGGCTGTGCTTTGGATCTGTGCTGAACACAGTGGTGAAAATACAGAGATGTTCTTGTTATTGCAGGGCTTGCACAGAGCCAAGGCCTTTCTGCTTCTCACCCCACCAGTGAGAAGACTGAGGGGCCACAAAGAATTGGGCGAGGACACAGCTGGAACAGCTGGCTCAAGAGATATTCTCTATTATATAGTGCTATGCTCAGCATAGCATGTAAAGCTTAGTAAAGAAGAAGGATGGAGGGATATTCATAGAGATGATGTTCCCAAACAGTTATGGAATTCCATACTTTAAACTTCGTAGCCCCTTTTTTGCCCCTTTTTTGCCCCTTTTTTTGCCTTGTGTCCTTCTTCCAAGTTGTCACATGTGGAAATTACTCTAGTGGAAATGCACAGCACAATATAGCTGAACCTGCACAGAGGGTTTAAATCCCTACATATTCCACCCATACATGTGGGTTTTACTAATACATGTCTTTTTGTTCAATTTTTCAGCTGGATTACTTTATTATAAATTAAATCTCCAATGTTGCTTTATGTGAAATTATTTCTCCTGTCATGTTTCCAGTAGTCATGCTGTTGTACTTAAACAAGAATTTAATGAAAGGAAATACACAGCAAGCCAGCCATAAACTCCTTCACTGTAAGGAGGTTTCTGATGGCTGCTTCCATCTCAGAACATCCTTAAAAACAACTGCAATGACCACCCATCACAGCAATCCTCTGAAATATCTCTGAAAGTCCAGTTCTCCATTAGTCTGTAAAGTAATAAGATGAAGTAGAAAAGAATGGATTGAACTAATAAAGGCAATGTAAACCTTTTATTGTATAAGACACTGAGAGCTATATAGAAAGGATAAACCAAAAAAGAAGCAACTAATTGTAAACTCTTTTTTAGTAAATGTATTTTATGTATTAATTTTTATACATATATAAATTAAAGTTAAGTGTACAAGTTAAAACCATGCATTTGTGAATACACAAAGTTTTACTTACAAGACCTATCAGTACTGCTGATGTGCTGTAGCTTCAGTAGATCTGTGAGAAACCTCTGACACAGCAGGCTCATACCTTTACTGTCTCTGCAACCTCTCATGAACTTAAAAGCCATTAATAGCAACAATACAACATTCAAACACACTGCTGACTAAAAGACTCCTCCCTTATAAAACAGGGCAAGGAAGAATTGAGTCAGTAAGAGACATCTAAATGGAAACTGTTCTCCAACAGAATACAGAAGGGAGTAAATCTGACCCTGCAGGTAGAAAGGGAACATTTTTGTAGCAGAAAGACTTCCTAAAGCCTGCAGCTCCCAATGCCTCAGCCCCTTTTCCTGTGCATTTAGTGCACGGCTCAGTGACTCCAAGTGGAGTGGATGAGAACAGCACAGCTCTAGAGGGGCTGTGGGGACACAGGGTTGATTGAGAGCAGTCGTTTGACAGCTGGATCAGGTCTCAGCAATCATGAAACTTTTACACTCTCTGCTCCTGCAGAGCTCACAGCACATTTACACTCTGTATATTCAGCCCCCACAGGTCATAAACCAACATACTCTGGCAATTTCAAGACCCCCAAGGAAGGCAAGTACAATGCACCATTGGAAGACAACAGGAAGAAAACCCAAACACAAGAAGACTATCACCAATATTCTAAAACAATACAGGAAGGATTGGTCTACCTGCTAGGACACATTTCACAAACCATATTAGGTTTATTTCTTAGCAGTGGTTTATGCTAAGCAATCCATGCTAATTTGCAATAAAGTATTTCTGACTGAAACATTTTCTCAAGAATTAATTTTATCTCGGCCAATTTTTCAGCCTTTAACATTTTCTTAGTAACAACAGAAGCAGAATTAAGTTAATTCTTGAGAGTAACTCGCAATTCCTCATGGTGGACTACTAGCTCTAAAAATGAGATAAGGAAAAATACAGAGGAGGATTTCATATAATTCATGTCATTCAAATAAACTAAATAATTAATAATAAAAGATACATCCGACTCCCATGGAAGGATTTACTATCTCTCTTGCAATTTACATTCCTCAACAGAAGAAAACTTTGTAGACCATCTAAAAATTCCTGAGGATTTCACAGTAGCTGATGCAAACCCAGGATAATATAAATTTAGAGATAATGGATGAACCATATTTCATCCATTAGTAAGTCAAATAGATGGACAGATGAACAATTTTTGAAAAGGAGGACCTTGCCATCATCCTTCCAAAAGACAGGAGAAATATATTCCATGTCTTACCAGACTTATCAGAATCTTATAAAATATTGAAATTCTCTGGGAAACACCTTTTTTTTTCTGACCAGCTCTATTCTTATCCTGTAATTTTTCTAACAAGATGAAATTGTATTGTAAGCTTGCCTAAATTTCATTGATTATTTCTTTATAAAAGTTTTGGATTTGTTTTACAGATAATTGAGTAAATGGATCTACTGATTTTTCAATTGTTGACACACTCTTTACATTCCCCCTTTCCCCATCTTCTTGAATGTTTTATAGAAACTTGTAATCAGGAAGAACAATAATATATTTGGTAAAAATTCTTATTAAATGTAATCTCCACATCCCCTAAAAAAATGTGTAAAAAATACATTATTTGCAATGCACTTTTACATTTACAAAAATGCACTGCTATGTAATGTCTAGATTATTTTACACCACGGAGTAGTTTTATCATTGCCAGAGATGAATGTAAGATTCCCCACACCACCCACAGAAATGTGACTCAGTACAATCACTGAGACACCACTGGTAGTGGAAGATTTACACTTGCCATGCCTCTCTAATCACTGGGTTGCACTAATGTGATTGCCAGCAGTGCTGCCATTATGGCAAAATGACAACATCACAGTGTGGACAACTGGCCTCAAATGGCTTATTTTACATCCACTGGGAATAGGCATCACTAATGGCAATTTCTCTTAATTTAGTCTAGAGTTGAATTTGTTACATTGAAAAGCAATAACATCAGTGTACTCTGACATCTCTAAAATGTATATTCCTCCCTAACGAATGAGCAGGCTGAAAATCAACACCATACCCTATGATTAATACTACAGGAAGTTTGGATGTTTTTAGGTCTTTTTCCTCATTTTCCTTGCTTATAGTACATGCCCATGCAAAAATTACATTCTGTATGAAATCACATTCCTGCCTTTGTAAGTATTTTCCCACCACTTTAGTTTTTCTACATGAAGCAAGAATCTGTGATTTACAGGTTAGGTCTACAATACAGGCCCAGTAGCTTTTGGAGGAATATTCCTGTCTTTGAGTCGTGTGTTGCCATTCCCCATGCCTGAGATAATAATTTCTAAACTTCCTCCAAACCACCAAGTGTCCACACTCCTTATTGGACTCCGGTATCTCTGTGATGTGAGAGATTATCTGAAGGAATTCCCTAATCTGCAAGAGACCATACAAGTGTGTCTTTGAGCTAGATGTGTACTCAGTGCTATGATTCTTAATAACCAAGAAATGGGTTAGGCAAGTCTGCATGGCTGAGAATTGATTGGAAGGATTTATCTACTGAAACTCAACTAAAATTCAATTCTCTCGCTACAAAACCTGGAAAAACTATTTTAAAAAATGATTTAGCAAGTAAATTGTTTTAACTCATCAGTAATATTGAATGAGTGAGCTCAGAGCGTCACATGTGAAAGAAAATCACCCCTCACAACCAGTCCTCAGTCCCAGACTTGAGAATGATAACTGTCTTTGCAAGCCCACAGAACAAATGCAAATAAAGACTTCAAAAATCATTGCAAAAATTATAACAGAATAAACGGCTTAAAATATCTTTTTTCCTCTCCTTCTTTACAGAGAAATACACATTTTATTCTACTGACCACTGCTCACAAGTCCAAACTAAGGTGCCATTTAAAATTTACAAAAGCGCTTTCTTCTTAGTCCTGCAATTCAGTGTGCTTCCCCTTTCCTGGTTCAATCCAGCAGAATGTCTCATACATTTTTTCATGTTTTCAGAGGTTGCACAGAATTTCAGTTTTCTGTCTGCTCCTCTGATGCATGTGGAGAATAAGACAGCTTTTGATTAAAGCCAATTGTAGCGTGAAGCCTGACCTGCAGGGCCACCCCAGCGGATACATCACCCACCCATTGTGCCACGGCAGGAATGCTCCCATATATGTACAAATTTTATGAAGCTCTGTTGTGTAATGGTGTTGGACATAGTAAATATTTGGAGGCAAAAATTAGAAGTGGCTGCAGGCGACTATAAATACATCTTTCTGAATCATGCAACGCGCATCCAAGAAGGAACGACACGCGCGGTGTTTGGAGTTGTGGATGGCAGAGTTCCCAGGGATGGCTGAGGATTGGGTGGGATGTGTGTGAAATTCTCACCTCCCACCATCCTGTCTTACACATTCACTCCAATCCCTACAGGAAAAGCGAGAGTCTAAGTATGGCAATAGTGAAACCATCAGAGCACATACCAGTCCATAAACATTTTTTCAGGACAGAGGATTAACAAATAGAAAAGTCATAATACCAAATAAGGTCTCTCAAGCTCTGTTAAAACCTAATACTGGGGAAGATCTGTATCTGAAACAATTTCCTTCCTCCAGCACAAACTTTGGAATCCTACAAGTAATTTAAGTTTAAATAAAACAGTTACAATGCTGGAGTTTGGAAGGGGAAAAAAGGAAAGAGTCTTGCTCTTGTTATGCACAAGGTAGCCTATATTTACTTGCGTACAAAACAAATTAGCATTCCAAAAATCAAGATATTTGCTCATCTTTCAGTTCAGTTCTTTCTGAAGACAATATAAGAGTGTGGAACCTCAGGGTACTTCTGAGAGACAGAGTTGCACTGGAGTTCCCCTTCCCTGGGATGCTGGAGAATCCTTTGCTATGAAACACCACTAAACTAATTTCATTCTTCTCTTCCCCTTGTTGGTCTTTATAGAGCTACAGAGTGTCTCAGTTATTCATCCATCCTGTCCCTTCCAGTACAACCCATGGAGGTTCTATTCAGTCCCACAGGGCATGAATTTGGTGGGGCTGCCCAGCTGTGAGGATACAGGCAATATTTCTCACTACTCCCTCATAGTGCCTACTACAAAAAATTCAGAGGAGCAGAAGGAGTTTCTCTAATACTATTGCAAATACATGTGAGTAGCGTTTGGCTTTGTGTTTTCTTTGTCTCATAAACTCAACTCTGTATCTCTTTAAAGGCCTGTCTGAGATGGCACAAATTCCATGACTTACATGTTACAAGAGTGCATCGGTGTCCTAATAAAAATTAGCACGTGAATACCAGTTAGATGATAAGAGATTAACATAAAAATGAATTGCAAAAATCTGGATTGCAAAAAAAAAAAAAAAATTTGCATTGTGCTGTCAGATCTCCAGTTTACATTAAAATGCGATCCTAAAATGAAAACAGCACACAGCATCATTGTATGTCAACTTCCTTTTTACCCTGCAGTGTAGTAACAGTGTCCAGACTCTGGGGATGGAGTGTTGGAAGTTCACACAGCACGCCTTTAACTCAAACTGCTGTGAGAAATTGGTGTTTTTCTTCTTTTGCAAAAGCAAGCAGAAATGAAGAATAAAAGAAAGGGATTACCCTGTCACAGCAAGAAGATAACTTATTCCCTTTTCTGTCTCACTTTAACGTGCAAATCAATCCTCATGCTGCTCTTTGCCAGTTTCCACCGTGTTAGTCACCCTGGAACAGCTGGGAGCTCTCCTGCTGCTCCACCTGGCATTGGCTTAGGATTAAATGGGGTCATCTGCCAAATAATATGTGAGAAATAGATGGATGGAGGTCTTCCAAGGGGTGGAACCACTTGCTAGTTGTGTAGGTAAATTACAATGAAACAACGTAAGGCTCATTAGTTCGTTAATTAAAGATTATTAAATAAATAGTCTATGCACTAAAGGTAATTTTTAATACTTTTTTTTCAAGATGCCTGCTCCAAATCTCATGAAAGGTATGATTTTAGAAATAAAAATGGTTGTTTTCAGGTGGTTGAGAATCTCTGAGGTAATTCTGGTTTAAGAGTTCTTTCTATCCATTTCACATTTCATCTAAACCAAAATAGCTTTGAATTTTAAATGATTTCTAGGGGAGATTTCTTTCCTCCTCCACCATTGAACACACTACTTGGGTTTTCAAAATAATTTCAGAGGTTTTTTTGCTTCCTCAGAAATCTTATCAGTACTCCAAAGAGAGACATGTGCCCATACACGTAACAAAACCTCAATGCAAAGCACAACTTGCCCTACTCTAAATATCTTTTAAACTTATGCTCCATCTTGAGTCAATTGGAAAACTCTCCTGATAGCCTTTATCATTACCAGGGGCTCCTTCTTACTGTTCTGGTGCTTTTCATTAAAATGTTCTCATTCCCAGAGGAAATAGCCACTCACCATCACTGAAATTCTGGGATATTCATGTGAGAGTCAGTCCCACACACAGTGAACCAAGAACAATTTAGTTCATGTGCACTGATGTCAAACATTTTGCTCCAATATTCCAGCTCTATCAACTAGAGTCTTTTCCAAAATTGTAAATATACACACACTACTATTTCAGTGATTTACCACAATAATCTGGACATCTTAGTGCATGTCTCAGCTAGAACACCGATTTTGTCATGCTGAACACTAATTTGTTTAGAAATTCTGTCATGCTTAATCAAATTAAGCATAATATCAAGTAACTTCACTGAATTCCATGACTCACCCACTTCTCCTGTGGGAAAAAATCAAAGCAACTTCCCATGTCACATAATTCCTTAGCAGCTTTGAAGGCTACTCAGGTTTTCAAAGGGGAATAAATTTCGATTCTTCAAAAGATCTGCACAGATACTGGATCCTTGTGTGTGAGCTACATGTGTAATCTCTCTTTAGGGCTAATTTAATAGCCTTTTGATTGAAATAATGAACTATTAACTGTAATTATGCATGGAGCATTGTTTTAAGTGCAATAAGACTGGCAGAACCATGAAAACCATGTTGTGTAAAACAGAGTCACTAAAGGAATTAATGGCCAGAGTACAGTTACAAAACTGATACAAACATCTGTGGTTCAAGATTATATGATAGTATTCTGTGCTATTTTATTCCAGATTTACTTGTGGAAGGGTGCTGAAGGAGTTCCAAAACTTCCCTAAGAAAAGTTTTGACTCTATACAGAATATAACTAAACACTAAATAACAGGAAGGCCATACTTATAGTCAGAACAGGCATCTGTGTCATAATTGTTCATTTTTGAAATGAAAACATTCAATTCATTTCCTTTCAAAGGTAAAAAAATAAGCAAATGTTGATGGCCTTGTGGGTAGAATTTCCTTATAAATTTCACTTTGTTCTTTTTTGTGTGACATAAATTTCCATAAGAAACAGCTGGATAATAAGGGAAAAGTTAACATTCAGCTTCCTATTTTTGCATACGCTTTATGATAATACAGCAAGAGAAAATGCCACATACATTTGCTTTATCAAAGTCATATAAACAAAAGATGGGTGTGTTTGCACAGGTTTGACTTGACTTCTGTGAGCATTATGACTGAGTAGAGACTAAGAAAGAATTGAGCTTGGGAGCTACCATTTCTCAGTGCCCCCTATTCCCCAGTGATATACATAGAGCTAGATAAAATTTCCCCCTGTAATTACCTTATCAAGTATATCTCACTTTCACTTCAGAATTCTTATAAATAATAATAATTCTTATTCTCTTCTCTATAAATCTAAAGTAATCCAAATGTATGAATTTATTGTACAATTGTTACACCTCATGGCTGCTCTTTTCTTTGTCCTTTACAGAAGGAGCAGTGGAAATTCAGTCACCCAACACAACCAGCCTCAGGGAACAGTCAACCAGAAGTGGTACTTTCATCATTAGGTCATCAATTAGGTTCTAATTTGGCTTGATACTCTGGGTTACACGTTCACTGCAGCATCACTGCAATTGGTTTTGTCTGACAAGTCAGCTGCAAAGCTGGCTGGGGGTTACCTGCAGATCCTGACCTTGAATACATTGCAGGAAATAAAATATCTTGTGCCAAAAAGCCTGGGAACAAATGAGGAAAGTCCAAACAGCAAAAGTGTAAGGCCATCTCTCTCTCTGAAGATCCAGAAGAAGAGAGTGTGGAAAAAAAGTGCTTTTAATCACTGACTGATGCCTGTCAGTATACAATGGGTTTTACAGTTCTGATTATACTCTTAGGGGCAGGAGAAGGAAGAAGCTGTGCTAAAATCCTGAGAAGTAACTCTGCTAATATCCCCAGCCTCCTCATCAGGATTTAAACTACAGGATCCTGAAGAAACATAAAACTACATTCATTGTGAGCAAAAAAAATTCTGAAGTATAGCAGCAGTTTTGCTGACAAGGTAAAGTCACAATACTTTAGATCATTTTATCTCTCAATGCATTGTTGTCTGCTGCAAGCCCTACATTTCCTGTCACAGATAACAGAAACTGGGAAAAATGAAATAAGGCTGAGGAAGTAAGTTAAATAACGCAGTAAACTTGCTGATAATGGGATCTGCTATGACTGTGAGATAACTTCCTAAAGAAAGTCACAATGACCTAGTTATTCAAAGAATGGGAAGAAGATGACCTTTGAAAATAGGACCATATTTCTTCAAGAACAGTATGCTGGGCTGCCTGGCATTTCTTAATCCTGAACATGACATCTGCAAAGCCAATTGGACAATTTTTTGTCTTTATCTTTTCCCAACTGACACCTTTTCTGTCATTGAAAAATAGTGAGATTGCAGATCTCTTCAAAAAAGTTGCTTGAGAAATTCTAAGAGAAACCATTGCACTCCAATGTGATAAAGCAGTTTCAGAGATAAAATATCATTCGGGGAACATTTCTTATTAAGATCAGCTTTTAAATTTGAGAAGTACAAAAATCTTTATCTTTTCTCCTGTGGCTTATTCAGCAGAATGTTTATTATTGATACTCTAGTACTTATGAGCAAGAAAATGTCATCTCTTCTGAACTAAAGAGATACACACCTATAAATGTGTATTTACCTACTACTGATTTTTATGTTCATTACAGAACAAGCAAGTTATTTGAGATTTTAATCATGTTTCCCAAATACGTCAGATCTCTACTGTAATTATTTTTCCACCGTGCTTTGTAGGCAGTAGAAAATGGATGTGGGCAAAGAAAAGGGGGATTTGATTTTTCAAAATATAGCGAACTAAATTTTACTCAAAGGAAATTTTTGGGTTTAAGCACGTAACATCTTTAAATTTTTAAAAGATTCTAGCTTAACAAAAGCACAGGAAGTTTGCTTGACATATTATTTCATGTTCTTTCCATCTGTTACTAAAATGTTTTTGCATCGATATTTTTTCCCACATTTTTACTAAAGGCTGTTTACAATATTTGATTTTATTTAACAAAATACTGTCTAATACTCCTTCCAAATTAAATATCTAATGCTAAAATATTCAGAATATTTAAAATAATTTCTTAAATACCCGTTTTAATGAAATTCATATTTAATGTTTGAACTTTGTTACTGTAGATATCCTTATCCAGCAGCTTTTTAAAGTAGGACTCACTTTTTCCTTTAACAAGAGTTAAAACAATATCTGCCAAAATAACAGGAGGAATACATGGACTCTGCTTCATGAAAATTACCCAAGAATCTTTGATGAATATATCTTTTCTTTGTTCATTCCAGATGAAAGAATACCCTCTAAGTGAAAGCGGGAACTGACATGAAGCAGGTAGAAAATAAAGATTCCAGCATTTATTGTGTTTTTGCTGTGTTTGGTGTCTATCCTGCTGAACACACCCACATTTTACAGCTCCAGATTTCAGTTTTTTGAAAGGGCAGGATTATAGGACAGTGTTGAGAATAAACCTGTACTCTGTACAGAGTTACAATGCAGTTTTAGATAAGAAACTCAAGTTTTTCACAGACTTTGTACTACTCCAGTTAGTTCAGTGTCTCTAAGGAACTCTTCATTAAAAGGATTTGCTTCCTTCCTCCTGGTGCATGGACTTAACTTTTCTCTATCACTCTATAGAAAATTAAACCAAATTATTACTTATGCAGCTCTAGAATATCTACACACATATATATTTTAAATTATTGTGTCTTTGTTGATGATTTCATCTCTTACATCATTTAAAAACAGCATTAAAACCTTGGTACTCGTTGAGACAGCCAAGTAAAATGGTGTTAGAGGGCTGTCAGCATTATCAGGAGGCCAGCCCTTAATCCCCTTTCTGGATACTGAAATCCCATCATTTCAGACTGCACAGGGCTTCAAAGGGCAGATCAATTTTTATAAAGGCACTGGGGATATTTCTGCATGGCGCCTGAGAGAGAACACTCTGTTTATGTATCTTACTTGTAAAGCAAATATGCAGTGATGCATTTCTTTTATCACTTTCAACACTCCTCACAATTTGTCCAGTAAAGCCCTCTGATGGAGGGGAAATACATCACAGTGGCACCTCCAGCAGAGGAGCCTGAACACAGCTGGTTCCTTGGGAAACAAGATCACCATCTCGCTCCCATTTCTGCCATATGTCATCCTAAAATCAAAACAGGCTTTCAGGAAAAAAAAAAAAAAAAAAAAAAAAAAAAAAAAAAAAAAAAATGCTGCCTTCCACAGCTGTTTATTTGGCACTAAAAGATTTAGGCCAGCCTCTGGAAAGGAAGGATTCTATGAGCCTAAATTTCCAAGCCTATGATTGATTGTTACAGTGAAACACATGTGAAATAGCTACCTGTATTTAGAGATGTATAACTTCCTCCTACTGCCTGAAAAGCAGTGACCTTGGCAGAACATTTAAGAAAACATTAATGGGCTGTTAATGGCACTTCTTCATGGTTCCAGTTTGGCTGAGCTTTTGGGGACAGATTAGAGGTTTTGACACTCTCATTCCTGAAGTTGCGAGGCATTCATGGGAAACCTCCAAGCTCTAATAGCTTATACAAAAATGCATCTAGATTAGGAGATTTCATACAAATAATTATTTGGTATTTACAAAAACATGCGGGTGGGTATTTGACTGGATCCCCCTCACTCTCAACCTCACATCAGTTTCTTTCATGGCCAGACATGCTGAATCTTTGTTATGCATTGAAGGATTCCAAGGAGATCCCTTTTCCAAGAAAGGTCAAATTTCCTAAAATGTAGAAATGACCTTCAAAAGTGACAGAGGTGAAAAACTGCCACCCTTGGCCATTTCCAGAAGTGCCTTCCCCTGGCACCCTGTGCTCCAGAGGAGGAAGGTGTTTTGTCTTGCAGCAGGGCGTACCTCCTGCTGCTTTTGGGCAGAATTCCCAATGATCCCATGCTGTGTGTGCCCTTTGGATCATTCTGGCTGTGCCACCACACTCTGTGAGGCACAATCCTATCACTCATCCCACACATGGTGCACACATCCCCTCCTAAATGTACACTTGATCAGTGATTCTGAGTAGAATGGAGATGCACGAATTATGTAGGAGGGGAAGCTTTCAAAACAGGAAACAGGTGTCGAAGTTGCACTACTTTTAACATTTAAAATCTACTCTTTTTTCTTACAATATAATCAGTTTTAACAAGCTCCAACTGTGAGGAAACCAAACCAGCATTTTAAAAGTGAAAATTTATTTTTTGCTTGCTTTGTCAGTTTTCTAATAACCTGATACATTAAATTCCTTGCAGAAATAATTAAGATACCGAATTTAAGCCTGATTAACAAATACCAATTTTATTCATTAAATCCTTGGTTTTAATTTTTAA
This sequence comes from Zosterops lateralis, assembly GCF_965231275.1. Lineage (NCBI taxonomy): Eukaryota > Metazoa > Chordata > Aves > Passeriformes > Zosteropidae > Zosterops > Zosterops lateralis. The sequence continues at coordinate 3,312,873 of NC_139768.1, forward strand.
ATAGGAAACAAATTAAAACTAAAACACGTAGAGCAGGAAATACAATCTCCTTAAATGTTCCAACCCATTCATTTCTTGCATTAATTTTAAAGTAATTGCACTTAACTTTTGCTCAGCTAGGTACCCCGGAACTTGAAGAAATTAGCATATTCATACTACTAAGACATAGCACAGTGATCCTGTCTATTTATTTACTTATTTATAAATTAGCCTCCTTGCTTGTGCCTTGATTTTTTTTATTCCTCCATCCAACTGTGGATGAAGGAATATTCATTCCTTCTATGAATAAAAGTTAGAAATTCTAGAGACAGGTCAAAGCATAAATGCCACACAAAATCTTCCAAGAATAAACTTAAATACAGCTTAAAATATACATGTAGTGTGTCCCCTACTCCAAGAAAAAATTTACTCAATCCATCGAATTACATTTGTATTCAATATATATAGATGAAGAGTTGCATAAAACTGGAAAAGAAAGGAATTACTAGTAAAAAAAAATGCATCCTTCATATTCATCATTGAGACTAAACACAGAATCCCCTGGACAATTCTCACGCGTGGTTTTCCTTTGTGTGAAAGATATATTTTATTCCTTTAAGGCATCCACTGAGTTTGGATGCTTTCCCTGCTGTGCCTGTGGAATTTCCTCCTTAGGCTGTCAGCCCTGCAGTCCTGGGTGCTGTGATTTAGAAATGGACCAGGTGCAGAGGTCTCTTGGCACTGAGCTCTTACTCTTGGTGGCAGAGAAGAGCAACCCAACTCCACTTGGCCAATGAGATGTCTCTCACTCATAAGAAGTAAGTTTTAGTAATTTGGGTCAGTAGGCATATTTTTTCCAATTTATTTCTCTAAATTAAAAACATGCTAAAAAATAAAAACCAGAAGACTCGAAACTGATTTAAAGAAGAAAAATACAAGAAGTTCAGTGCTCAGTCTGATGGTTCTGAGAACAGCATCTCAAATGTAACTTTTTCCCAAGGAACTAAGGTAACATTCGTGTGGGAACTCTGGAGCTGATGTTTTACCTCATATCCTGGTTCTGCAGCTCCTGGAATACCTGGGTGCTGGCTGGGCACAGCACAGGAGCCCCATCATGTCCCCAGTGAGGACTTGGCTGGGTGTGACTCAGAGTTTTCCCTTCCACCAGCCTCAAACTGCACTTGTAGCTGGCACACCAGGAAAGTCTGCCCTGAGCTACTGTGCAGCTGAAACACAATGGGGAGCACAGGGATCCAAGAGTTGAGTGAATATCTGGAAGGGAAATCTGGACCCTGGCAACTTTCATCCTTTCATCTCTGCTTTTGCATCTCCAGGTCCTGGGACTGACCAAACAATGAACTCTGTTTGCTGCCTTAGGGCCAGGCCCTCTAACATTTGCCCCTTGTAAAAATTTAAATGTGCCACAAAGTGCCAAAGAATCACAAAGAACAGAACTTTTTGGAGAGCTGCGTGAAATTTATGCAGACAAATAAAATCTATGCAAAATAAAGTCCTGGCATGATTATTTAACCTTCCTGATGTATCTTCTGAGGAAAACCAGCAATAAATAGTTGGAGTATTTTTGGTATTTTGAGAGATTTCCCCTGAAGTTTTAGCACAGGTTTCCACTCCCACCTCAGCTAAAATTGATGTTCTTGCTTGATTACAAAAGCAACAGAACACATCGGTTTTCCCATCACTAGTTTTCCTCTAAGAGTCAGTAAGCTCTCATCTTTACCATGCAATATCCAGGGCCTGACACACACCAAAAAGTGCCCCAAAATTCCTAATGACACACAGAAATCACATTAATATTTTGATTTGCAATAGTTCAGATTCAACCACATAAAATTTTATAGGGGATTTCACTGAGCAGAATTAAGCATATACTGTTTGAATACTATCAATCTCCTCCTATCACTCTGTACTTAATGGGATCCCAATTTGTTCCAAATCCATTTTGAGCAGGAGGTATATTCAATTAATTAATAAGCTTTCTCTAAATTTGAGTTCTCTGACCTAGTATTTTTGAAATTGCTGCTTTTCTCTTTTTTTTTTTAACCCCTCTCTGTTTTGTTTAAAACAATCACCTAGTAATTACTCCAAAAGCTATCCTGTGTTCTTCATAAAGCAGATAAGGAAGCACCAGGTTGCCATTTATATTTGTTAAAATGAAAAATATCTCCTGGTTATCCTTTTGATGAATCCAGCTGTCAGAGAAATTAGCATGAAAGGCTAACTCATGCAAAGGAGAACGCATAAATGAACAATAAATTATACAACAAATAAAATACATCATTTATATTTATTAGGAGCCTAATTCTGGATGCTCTTATCATAGCATCCCTATTCAATTCAAATATCAAATAGAAATATAGGCATTGTCATATTGGATCAGGATATGTTATTTCATCTCTGAAAATGGTAGTATCATCTAGGAACTATAGATGAAAACAACAAGGGAATAGGCCTTAAAATACCCCACAATATATAAATATAGCATTTACTCTGATCTCTAAAGACACTGGCTTTACCCAACACTAAGATATATTGTCACTTCTATGAAAACTCTAAATGTTCCTTGCAGTCACAGAAATACACAGATCTTTTTTGAACCTTTAGCTGGGTCCAAAAGTGAATGAAGTCTTCCAAATTCCTTTTGCAGTGAGCTGCCAGTCCTTGCCACAAAGGCACATCAGGCTGCCAGTCTTCTGCTGCCCCACCACAGCTCTTTTTAGATCCTTGCTCTAGTTTTTCTTTCTCTAAAATCAAAATCATGCATGTGCAGGGCAAAGAGCTGCTGTGCACTCAGGACTTGCCACGTAAAAGGCTGGGAGAGAGCCAGAACACACACCTAGAGCAAAGCAGATCTGGGAGTGCTTTCAATATCATCAATTTAGATGCAATTACCCTTTAGACACAATTACCTGAATCTTTAATTCACAATATAGACACTTGTTGGGTTAAGCTTCAATTACATCCCTAGGTAGCTGTAACACAGTAATGTTTGTTCTAATTCAGTATTCACCAAGGACTTCAGCCCCCTCTGATGTGAGCAAGGGCCATGTATCCCACACCATCCTCACTTTGTTGCCTCAAGACCTTATTCTGTCCCTTGTCCTTTTGCAACAGAGATAGTTCTAAAAATCCAGGGACTGTTATACCTCCACCTTCCTTGTACCATCAGTTATCTTTTGATCCCATCCTCATTAATACACAGGATGCAGCTACAAAATGTGCTAACATTTTTGTCTAGTTAAATGGGTTACTGAAATATGATGGTCTTCAATCAAAACCAGCATCTAAAATGTTCCTGATGGAAGCAGGAGTAAAAGTCTAATCAGGTAAAGAGCATAAGCTAAATTGTGGAATGGAGCCATCTGAAAACTCAGTAAAATCGGGTTTTTTGTGGTGAGGAAAATGAGAAAAAGACCTTGGTGGCTAGCATCAGAAATGTTGGAAAAGAGCTGGTGTCTGGATTCCAGGGGTATTATATCAATGTCGAGAGCCAGATTAATATTAATGTCTCTGGCTTGTATGATTTTGTACCAGGGAAGCAGGGAGTATCACTGGATGGGCTAACTTAGATTGGGTATTATCTGCTAGGCTGTGCCAAGGATTCTTTTTTTATACTGCTGTATACATGCTGAAACTCTACAGATTTTGGCTTTATCAACTCTTTCACTGAGTAATTAATCACATCTTGGTCTAGTGCCAGTTGTCAAGCCTTCAGAGAATTCCCAATCTATTTGTTAGCTAACATCCATCACCGTGATACCAAATTAAACAAAAATAACATTTTCCTTTAATTATTTGATTATTTATACATTTTATTAATAATTAAGAAGACGCTTTGTAAATAAAACCAAAACTTTAACTATTCTACCTATGAGCTAATCTTTATGTTCTCATCACTCCATAGGCATATATTTGAAGATACTGTTTTTAATTCTTAAAGAAGCCTGTGGTGTTTCACTCAGGCTGCATTTGGCTTACTCAGAGGACTAAGCTCAGAAATGTATTATTCTGACAGCAGGAGCAAACATGCTGACGAGTCTTCTGTTGGCATGGCAACACAACAATGAAACTAATTCAGATCTTTGGTAATGACAACAAAATATTCCCTTCAAAAAGCGTAGTAGGGAAACGTTATTTCATTCCACAATTCCTTGTTTTGGTGTCAGATTTTTGTTGGCTTTTTTTTTTTTTTTTTGGTTTTGTTTTGAAAAATCATATTAAACTATCCTGTTTCTAAAGCAGTCTGGTTTATTTGGATCAACGCTGATACAACTTCTCCTTCACTATTTCTTTTCATAGCTTGACTGTATTCCCACCTTGATGTTTACCCTTGCTCCTGAAAACTGCAATTACAGAAGGCTCTCAGTGTGCAGACTAATTAATTAACACCCTCAGCTTCTATTCAGAAGCAGTCAGTGCTGTAATGGATGACTTCTGGAAACAGATATAGAAGCACTAGGGATTATGAGCTCTTCTTCTTTCAGTATATATCTGTGCCAGCAAAAAAACCAAAGAGAAACAAACAAAAAAAAATACCAACAACAACAAACACCAAAAAAATTCCTTCCAAAAAATTCCAGGTAAGGATGATATTTTAGAAATCTTGCAACAGTGAAGATGCAGAACTGACAGACAGAGCCAGAGCTCCAGTCAGAGCTCATGAATCTGTGATTTCAGTGAAACTGTATAGAGGAAAGGTAGTCTAAAGTAAGTTACATTTGATGCAGACTCCTCAAAAATATTTAAGATTTTAAAAATATAAACTGAAAAGCTGTTAGAACACTGCAGACAAGCAACAAGAAAACCCTTTCCAAAAGCATTATGGAATACAAAACCACTTCCCTGTACATGTGCATTCTTTTTGTAATAATCAAGGACCTTCTTTCCTGATTAGATCTGATCAGTTCTGCCAATAATTTTATGGAAAACAGACCTGTCCCCCAGCCTGCTTTGTGCTATTTCAGCAATGTCCATTTTCTGGCCCAGAAAGCCAAGTTTCAAAAAACTCATTGGACTGAATATGACACACAAAGGAGAGGAAAAAACAAACTGCGGAGGGGCAGAGCAATTTATCCAAATTCAAACAGGTAATGAGATAAGTTGAAATAGATGCTGGAACACCCTAGAAAAGGGATCAAGGTCTCAGATCTCATTCTTTCCTGTGATTCAAGACACCTTGCCATTAAAAACAAACCAACAATCCAAACAAGAAAAAACCACCATTATTCTGCCCATTTGATGGCTAATCCTGGAAATGGAACAAAGTTTTCCAGTGTTTGAAAGTGTTTCCAAAAGACCCTTAAAAAACAGACTACAAAAACCATTGATGACCACACATTTAGTTAAAGTCATGAACTGGGAAATTATTTGCATGCCTAAGCAGGCAACTGATGTTGGTCAGTTTAAAACCCATTTTATGGATAGACTATTCCACTTCAAGCACTCACTGCTAAAAATTATTGGCACCTTACAGTTTGTTATGCTGATTTCTTTAATTTTCCTCATTGCTTCCATGGGAAGTGAAACTCCATGAGACTGACGTTGTGTTCTTTCCATCAGGAAAATGCTGTTTTTCTGTGAATAATTTATATCCACCGTTTTGTGGTTTTGTCAATCACAGCACCACAGACTGCAATACTGACAATTTTTTTTTTTCCTCATGCACACAACCATTTTAGGAATGGCTTTAGTAGGAGTTTTGGCAATTTAAGCACTGCAATTTGGAGGCCAGCTCATGCTGGGAGTGCTGACATCTAGCTTAAGAAATGAGTTCTTTAACTACTGGTCCAGCTTCAAGGTGATTTTTCTGATGCAATTTTTTTTTTCTTTAATGCTTTTAGGAATGCGCTTTCATATAGCCAACTTTCCATCATTTGTATTTGTCCTGTGTTCCAGTGTTACTAAATGAGATTCAGCTCAGAACTAAGGTTACAAACAGCACACACAGTGAAAGGCAGGCTGCAATAAGAAAGGGTGAAAAAAGCCCATTCCCTGGAGCTCAAATCTCTCTCCTTCAAAGGCAGAACCATATCTTTTAAAAAATGTTGTTATACAGGAAGCTACTGCATTTTGAAAACTGGATTCATTATGCTGTTTATACTTAATTAGCTCTGTGTTTCATCTTTTTTCTTTTACAGGTTCTTTGTTGGTCTATGTAAGTGCAAGCAAAATTCTGCTTTTCTTAGGGGTTTCTGGTCCCTCATATTATTTTTTAAGAAATACCTGTATGATCTACTCCATTATTCTTTCAACTTGGACTGAATTACATCAATGGGTTTCACTCAGACCTCCTATCACACCTTCACTGTTAAAGTAAACAGAAACTCCTACGATAAAGGACAAGAAGGAGAAAATGCAGAATTGTCCTTCTATTTCTTGCAGTCCTTTCCTAATCATCACCACTTAGATAGACCACCCAATTTCTTATTTATACCAATGCTAGTAGGAATCCAGAAGGAAAATGCAGGGACTGGACAATTCAAAAGCCAAGGCTAAAGAAAAGGAAGTCCTCAGCTACCTCTGAAAAACAGTTGGAAAGTTTTTCAGCTTCTGTTTTCTTACACTCAATTTCATTTAAATCTAAAAACCAAGCCTTTGGTGGAAAAGGCCAATGAGAAATTCTATACTTGTCAAAGACTGGACATATCCATATAGGCATAAAAAATAACAAGAGTTATTAATAGTCAGAATTACCATGACTATTTACAAACATATTTTTTCACTTCCTCAAATACACAACACAGAAAATACAGAAGTATTTTTAGAAGGCTTTGAAAAATATAACCTGTTAAGATTAAAGTTAGCATTAAGGTTATCTACCTGGTAGATATAAAAAAAATACTTTTCATTGGAGGACAGAGATAAGCACATAATTTCAACCTCTGAAGGAACTGTTGCTATTCAGCAGCAGATATGCAATGCTAGAGCAAACGAACTACAATTTTAATCTTTCTGCCTGCAATTATCTTGTCCAATTTGGTTTGACAATTTGCAGCTATGGTTTTCACATGCTGATAAAACCTGGTGAGGATTCTGTGTGAATGCAACATCCTTCTCTTTTTTTATTATTTATATTGTTTAGGTTGAAATGGTTTGTGCACTGCTGAGAGTTTGGCCATTCCTAAATGACCAGCAGGGTACACTCCTACAGCCTTCCTTCACTGGATGTTTTTAAGAGACAGGTAGTATGCAACAATCTGCAAAATTACACCATTAATGATTCCACAGGAGTTTGTTTTCCTATTAAAACATGGACATAGTCAACATCTTCAGCTCAGGTCAGTCAGAGGCAGAGAATGACACTGACCACCACAAAGAGTGAAAAGCAGATGGGAAACCTTAAGGGATGTGCCATGCTGGAATCAGCTCAGGCAAAGAGAGGCAAAGAGTGGATTCGTGATGAATGAGGCATTGAACATTACACAGGGAACGAGGGACAAAAGGATCACCCCTAGCAGGTGTGGAAACTCCAAGTGGCAATGAGACACATAAAGGCAGAAAGTACCCTGACAATACAAGAGTACAAAAGAACACAGGAAGGGGTTTTAGAATGAACTAAGAATAACCTAAGGTGAGAGGGGCACAAAGTCTTTATTGTACCTTCTCAACATCCATTTCTTAGCACACATATGAACTCATTTTCTAAACTTCTAGGCTTCCTTTAAGGTCCCATTTTAACAATGCAAAGCTACTCCAGGCCCTTGAGAACTATTTTTGTCTTAACCCTTGCTAAGTCATATATAAAGCAGGACCCAACCAATCCTGGACATTATTCTGAGGAGTCTGGTGTGAGAATTTCACATAAACTGTATCAGCTTCCAGTATCTCACACATACTGAGGTTTACTGCTTTTTTAAGGGATTGCTGTTAACAGAGAACTAATGCCCACACGGAGTTTGAGCATGTCTTCGAGATATAGTGAAAGAAAGTGATCTCTGTCAAGGCAATCTGCTGGGAACTGCAGTTTTTGAACTTCATGAAAAGCAGCAATAATTTGAGAGCTAATGGGATACCATCAGGGAGTCTCCAAACTCACAAGTAAGGCAATTCTTCCCTCTCAGCATGTTCTACAGCTAGAGGAGAAATATTATATTAGCTTGGACCTGAATCCTGAAAGGAACTCTGCATTAACATCGATCTCTTTTCCCTGGAACAGCCAACAGTAACTATCCAGACATCAGGAACACCAAACACCTCTTTTAAAACACTCTTTGCAGGAATTTGCACATTCAAGGCATTGTAGAAACTGCAGCAGCACCAAACACAGCACCAGTGCCTGTTTCCTTCAGCTGGCATCCCCAAAGATTGCTTTTATCCTTAAATATTGAAGAAAAGCATTCTGTAATATCTTTCAAGGAATTTCATTTATGTTTATGCTTTCTAACAGTTCTCTCTCTGCTTTCCAGGAATTTTTTGTTGTTCCTTCCTAGGAACTTTTCAAATGATTACTAGCAATGCTCCTGCTGCTTCTTGGGAATTTTTTACTACAGGCTTTCAGAAATATCTCCTGTACTTTCTAGGAATTTTTCAATTGCTGTCTTGTGCCCACTACTTTCTAAAATTATTTTCTCAATGCTTTCATCCAGGAATCTCCTCAAAGCTTTCCAGGTCTTTTCCTATTACTCTCTAAGAATTTTCTGTGTGTTTTCTTGAATCCTCCCTGTTGATTTCTCAGAATTTTGTCCAAATGGTTAGTAGGATTTTTGCAGGCTTCCTAGGAAATTCCCAGTTGCTTCCTAAGATTCTTTACAGATACTTCCTGTTGTTTTTCACTAATATTTCTGTTATTCCCTAGGAATTTCCTGTAGGGTTTTCTGAAAATATTATTGATTCCTTCTAGGAATTTATTAATGATACTTCCCAGGATTTTCTCTTCTGCTTCACAGACCTTTTTCACTGCTTTCTAGGAAAGCACTAATAAATCTTAGGAATACCACCCTGGCACTCATAAATGACTTTTAAGAATGCTCCAGATGTTTTTGAGGAATTTCCCCACAACTTTTTTGGGGATCCTGCTAACGCTGTTGCAAGTTTCCCTTCTGCTACATAAATAGGCACACTAGGAATAATTGATACTCAAATACATTCTGACGAAAAAGAAGGGAAAATGTCACTGGGCTGGAAATATTGCCAGATCATTTCAGTTCTCATGCAGGTGGCAGGTCAAGCTGATTTTCTGTGACTCCTTTAGAGCTACACTCTATTACCTGGGGCTGCACTGACACAATGAACCACAGAGTTACCGCTCACCCACTCTTTCACTAGCCTGGACCTCAATAACTATCAGGTACATTCCTTTCATCTCAGTCAATTTGATTTGATTTGATCAGCTGGCATTTTGAATCTTGGTGCAAATATCCTTTTCTCAGTAAATCGATTACAACTGCAAGCAGTGTTTTACCAGATTGCTTTTTCCATCATACAGGACCATTAGATATGTGTCTTTGTGTCCAGAACTTCAATCCTCATCCTATTCTTGTTCCATGGCAGGAGATTCAGCTCTTATCAGCAACCTGGGAAGGGTAGGACCCGCCACCTGTTCATTCAATTTTCAAATAAATGTATTCCTGTTTCTTCCAGGCTGCATCTCTGGCTAGGAAAAAGCTCTTTATAACCAGTCACATAGTTAGCTCATGGTTTTCACTCAAACACTTCAGAATTCTGCAATATTTCTATAAGTATTAACAACAAAAAGGCTGCTTGAGAAATAAGACAATAGACCTTCATGACAACATCACCACATGCACTTTTCTGTGTTTTCTGGACATGTGTAAGTCCCTCAGATCTCTTTTATTTTTTTCTGTTTTACTCCCTGAGGCAGAGATGATTATTCAGTTTTGGTCTGTGCATCACTAACTTGAGTCTGACATTCACAGATTACAGCTGGGAAGGAAGTAGCTGTTTAATTTCAAATATCACAATTTTGAGCAAGCCATTTATGCAATTTTAGAAAATTGGCAAAATTATAAATCACTATGTTAGTAAAATAGAAATTCACTTAAGTGTCAGTATTGTATTATTATGCATCAATACTCCTATTTTGTATTTGGGACTCAGGTGAAAGGTTGCTTTCCAAACCAATTAATCCTGTGCTGTCATTTATAACCTGAAAACTTTAAGCCTCTGTGCCATGATCATAGGTTCATATATACTGATACCAATTAAAAACCTGTACTGTTTTATTGTTGGAAAACACCTTTAAGTGCTTTTCAAATGGATTCTGTCAAATTTCTTTAAAAAATCACAGATGGATTGATTTGGATTTTAATTGACAGAAAAAAAAATGGAGAGGATTATACGATATACTGAAAACTATGATGGTTTCTTCCATAAGTTAATGAACAGCTGCTCACTGTTAAAAATGTGCTCTTGTAAAACAGGAAAGAAATCGAAGTCTTTTGTCCACTGACTTTTACTGACAAGAGATCAGAGCAAACAAAGGCAAATCTACTTTAAAGTTTAAAACCAGAGTAAACCTTTACTGTTTGAGCATAAAGTAGTTCCATGTTTTCAGGGTTCAGCAGGCTGTTTTCTTCTTGAGCCAGTTTGTTAATGAGAAATCTGTGCTCAGTGTCCTTTCAAGGAATGTCATTAATCTGAGATACTGGGCTCTGTTTGGAGGGACAGAAACGAGCCCCAATGATGCATTTTGCAAATCTCATAATGGTTCTTGAATTTTCCATCTGGTGAGGTATGTAACTGGAATGGAGGGCATTAGAAAACTAACACTGAAGCACACTACAGCTCTTCTAATGGATATTTTTCTGGGGATCTCAACCAAGGAAATAAATGACAAGAAATGAGGGATATTATTTCTCTCAGAGTTTGTGAGTAACTCACAAGTGCTCTACTGTGGCTTTGTTTTCTTCCTGTTTTTCCTTCCATGAAGCCAGGTGCTTCATAACAGCAATTTTTCTCCTTGCTTAGTTGAAGAAAACTTTTTAGTAGATGGTACTTCTCAAAAAAATTTGGGTCTGAAATGCATGCAGGCTTTTTGCCAAAATTATTTTTTAAATCCCTCAATTAAATATTTCTAAGAAGTGTTAAAAAAGGCCATATTTATTATTCAGAGAATCCTATAATTTGCCAAATTCCACCATCATTTTCCTGAAGTTTTGGGAGCAATTTCTAGAAATATCTATTTCCTACATTGCATTTTACTAATTTATCCTACTTTTTTCCTGCACCATTTGTATTTGAAGGATCAGTATGAGTCTCTTGCTCTTTTCCAAGTGCTGAATAGTGACAAAACATTTTAGCTGCTATAAGATTTTTTTTAAATACTTTCCCTTCTCACTCATTAATACGTCTGCTGTGTTTTTTGGTGATTGGAAAGTATTTTTGTGACTGAAGAGCTTTGCAGTTTTATAAAAGGGCCTCAACAACAACAAGGGGGTTGATTAATGCAATATGCACATACCTAGAATTTTCATGATGAGTCTCAATGGACTTGAACATTAATTGAAGATTACACTGCTAAAGTAATTTCTTCTTCTATTTCTTTGTTGGTCAAGAACAACTAAATTGCAGATTCTGAGTTACAGCACTTGAAACTGGTTGTTAAATCCAAAGGGATGGAAAGGAGTTTGGAGTTTGCATATTAAGCACATTTTGCTCTAGACATGATCTTAATTTATATTGTATTGCATTAATAGTTTCTTTAATGTTAGATTTCTCCACTGCCTTGAGTGGAAGATCTGAAAAAATGTGAGAAATGCTTTCAAATTGTTTTGCTGTAAAAAGACAACTGTTCTCTACTGATCTGAACTAAAAATACAATTCTCATTTTAATGACATTTTAGAAACAGTCACTAAAAATAAGTAATTCAATAAGGAATTGAGCAGCATTCAGAAGACAATGTTAAGAACAGGCTGAAAGTTCCATGATCCACTGGCTATATGAATGACAGCAGAATCTGATTTTCAATACAATTAAATGCTCTTTACTGTTTTTTCTCAGATTAAAGGGCGCACAAATACATTTTTAGGCACATTCAGGCTCCTTTTGCATGGTTTCAGTATTAAGAAAGGGTCTCACTTCTAAGGAATGATGCTGATGCTTTTAGGCAAACACAGATCACCCCATTGCACTGAGATACTCAGGCCCTCAAAGCAGGAGTGAAGCACCTCTGCAGAGGATATTCATGGAATTGATTCAGGGCTGACACTGGACTGACCCTTGATCATGGTTGCCAGCAAAGCCTGAACTACTTTCCTAATTCAAAAATTCACTAATTCCCATTCAGTTCTTGGTCAGGCTTATTAATTACCCCAAAATTTCAGAATGTCTCTCTTCAAGCCCAGAAGCAGCAGGATTTTCAAAGAACATTTTTCCTTTTCTTTGTCTTTTCAACAAAGGAGATCATCAAGTAAATTCAATTAAAGCTCATTGTAAGTGTGCAGCATATCCAGTCTAACAAAAATACAGTACCTTCTATATGAAGAGATATTCCATTAAAATCTTGGATTTTATGATTGTTTGTAAATAATTAAACCTATTCCACTATCTCCAAAAAATCATTATAGGAAAGCCACATTGGCAACAGGCTGGAAGTCTTACAAGTCTCTTCTAGTGAAGGCACATTGGGGAATACTTTGTAAACACCAACCTACAACACTCATTAGGGATCACCACTTGTCATGGTTTGAAAGCAAAACGAGTGAGAGGCTCCAAGTCAGAAATACAATTTAATAAGAAGAAAGGGAAAGAAAAGTAAAATAAAATAAATGCAATAATATAAAAGACCACTGACAGAGTCAGAACACACCCTGAGCAGGGTGGTGGGAGCAGTCCAGGTGAGGGGCTCTTCCTGAAGCAGTGATCCCACAGAAAGGTCTGGGAGCTCTGCTCCTCTGGGAATCCAGTGGCTCAGGGCTGCTTGTCCTGTCCCAAATCCCAGATTCTCTCCAAGTGGGAATGCTTGGCTCCTCCCCCTGGGCATTGGGAGCATCTCCCAATGGGATGAGGAGTCGTGCAGTGGCTCCTTGATGGCCCATTAAACAGAGAGAGCTCCTGGAGGGAGTTCCCTGTGAGTCCTGGGCAAGGCATTGATGGGCCATGAGCAGAAGAGCCCAAAGGAAGGGCCTGGGAAAACACTGCCCCACCTGGTTCCAACACTCATGGAGATGGGGATGGAATAAATACTTTGTGCACATCCTACACTACAACCCAGGACACCACTGATTATAGTGCCAATATACTCTGTTTGGATAGGTATTTTTACTTGGATGAAAATCCGGGATGGTTATTGCCCATATATTTGTATTGATGAAGGCATAGATATATTGAGATTTAGTCTTGGCTGGACTTCTCAGTGCCAGTTTAATGACAGGACAAGTGCATTTATTGCAGATGTTACAAACTGGATTTTTTTTTTCTGCATTGACAAATAGCAGAGAAAGTGATCAGCTCTGGAAGCACTTTTCAACACTGTGGTTGTTGTTGGAGAGAAGAAATCTCATCTCATTATCCCAGTTCTTCTGCTCTCTTACAAGCAAAGCTCAAAGATTCTCAGGGGAACAGAAGCTGCCATTTAGTGACGATTTTCAGTTCCTACCTAGTTGTACTTTTCAGAAAATTCTTTTTGGGGTTGAAGTAGTCATGGCTGGTTGTTGTTTTTCCAAACGAAATTCTAAAATTGCAGGGAATAAAAGCAAAGTGGGCAGAATGTCAAAACAAGGGGGAGCAGAATGACAACCATGACAACTAACCTGTAAACACAGTGAAATCACTTATTTGCCCATGATCTGTTATAGCTTTAGCATTCCTTTGATGAGTGACTCATTTATGATATATCACTACTTCCACTGGCTGGGGATTCATCCCAGCTATGGTTTGACAATGGAGCAAGAGTGCCTTGCAGAATCCTAGCACCAAAATGATCCAGTCACAGAATGCTAAGTGCCCATCTGCTGTAAAGTCCTGTTCTTTTGAGGGGGCATTTTTGAGAGCTTGCAGGGATTTTTGTGTCTGCTGTGACACTCAGTGGGTGAGTCAAGCCCAGTTCTGTTAGTCAACACCCCTCCAATGCTGTGTGGGTTACTTGGTCTTCCTTCTGTAAAAGCAAAGGCAGCCTGAGCTCTTTCCCAGTGTCCTGGGCTGCTCCCACAGAACACACACCCTGTGCCTGCACTTATCTGGGTCACACCTGGCCTATTTTAAGATCTGAAAGCAGCACTGGGTCTTGGGGCCCAAAGTGTGTGATGCTGTCCCTGTTTCCTGCTCTCTTTAACTACAGGATTCTGAACAGCAAACAAAGGTAGGTGTATTCCCAACACAAAGCTTTGCAGCTCTGAACGTGGATTCCTCACACAGATCACCAAGTTCCCAAACAGCTTCAATTCTCATGGACTTGCAGTTACCCAAATCCTCTGGAGGAACAATATGTAAATATACTAAAAGCAAACTGGGTACTTTTCTCTCCTTCCAAACCACAGTTGCTTGGCTTCCATCTTTATTTATGCTATTATAGATCTGTTTTTTCTATTTATGCTATTATAGATCTACTTTTGAAACTTCTCCCTTTTTCCCCTGTATTTAGGAATAAATGCAGTTGTTATGACTAAAGTAAGACTAAGAAGTTATGGTTAGAGAAGAGTTTCTGAACAAAAATAAAAGAAATAAAGAGGAGATTGAAGAGCAGGCTCAAGAAAGGAAGAGGCAAGGATGAAAAAAAGCAGAGATACAAGAAAAAGGACAAAGTAGTGCAAAGAAGAGCCAGAGGGAAGGAAAGTAAGTTGATAAAAGGCAAGTGGCAGAAAGGAAGAATTAAGGTGACAGAAGAAAAATAGTTGTAGGAATTAAAAACAACTCCCCTAAGACTCAGCATTTACCGAAAGATCCTCCCAGATAATGCTCTCGGATCAGTTTCAATTTCCTTCCTTCACTATGTTTGGTGGTTTCCATACAATACTGTTAACAGTGAGAGGAAATATTTTTATTTTAGATTTAGAGTCCAAGTCCTTTTTCACTGTTGCTTCTGTTTAGGTGGCTGTTTTTCCAGGCAGGACAGAGCAAGAATGAATAGAATTAATTGATCATTTCAATTCTTCATCTTGAGTAGTCAGCAGGACTGAGGAGAGTTATGCACATTAGTTTTGTTGAATAATGTGTTAGGTTTATATTACATTGGCCCTTTCTTATTTACATGATCGTTCTAAATTGAGAGTTTACTCCAGTCTTTGGTCTATCATCCTTATTCAGACTCCCTTAGGTTTTCCTCAATAGAAACTGAACTCCCAGACTTTTATCACTTCTCAATTACTTTTAAAGAGATTTCTATCCTATAAAATGCTGCGCTTAAAGAGCTGGCAGATAAAGACATCACATATGTGTAAGGTTTGCCTTCAGGCCAGACAGGATGAATACTCAGATAAGAGATTCAAAAAAAAGAATGCTGTGCTTTATAAAAGCAATTCATTTGAATGCTTATTAAAACAGAGATTAAATAAATACACTTGTAAACAAAATCTGCATTATATACACACACAACTTATCTATCATAGCACATGAAGTCTAAAAAACTTGTAGACATGTTGGTATTTGTAAAACCACTTAGTTACCAATGAAGCTCCAGATCCTTTCAGCCTGATTTTCTTCAGCATGGTTCTGTACGGATAAAAGTATTCCTGATCCAGACACTTTCAGCTATTGTAATTCAGACAGATTTTGCATTCCTGCACCCAGCCACCACTCTGACACTCAAAAGAGAATCACAGAAATTATCATCTGCAGCTTGTCATGGCAGAGATACTTTGAAATTATTTTGACTTTCAATGCAAGCACTCTCCCAAGACAACCTAAGTTTCAAGGCCCCAGATGTATATCCCATGAGAATTCTCTGCTGTGATACTCTAACCGAGTAAAACTGCTCTGTTCAAGTCTCTTGGGGATATGTCTTTTTACCAGAAAAAGGAAAACTATGACAGAAAATCCCAAACCTGCATGATAACAGTTGAAATCAAAGTGCAGTTACAATCTTTTTGATCATGCAAAATGGAGAGGAAGTGCCATTATATACAGGCATATTCTTCCTTATTTTCATATGCCAGTCATCTATTAGAAAAATTTGGTTTATATTTTGTTATTTATATGAATTTGCAAAATAGAATTAAATAAATAAACCCAAACAGGAAATTAGTAATATATTTTTTAAAATTCCAAGAAAAACAGAAAGTAAAAATATTGACATCTCCCAGTAGTTAATTTCCAGCCATTACAAAATTTAACCAAGATAATTACGTATCAAAAGAAATTGCTGCTATTTTTCTGTAGGATACAGTATGGCAGACACACAATGCTAGAGCCTGACTTGAAACAGAGGTCCCCAAACTGTACCAGCACTAACCCTGGTCCAGCTAAAACTGGGAGTCATAAATGAGTTTGGTCTCCTAAAGATACAGCTTCACTTGAACACAGTAGGTATGAAACCTTCAAAATAAAAAAAAAAAAATCTCCTGTGGATTAAAAAAAAAAAAAAAAACAAAACAAAACAAACAACAACAACAACAAAAAAAAAACTTGTAGGCACAAGAGTAGGAATTAACATCAGTTCCAGTATCTAAGGCAACTGCAGTAATTGAAAATGCTTTTCGCATTTAGGGAAAGTTGGTCCGAAAAGAACAAAGAAGCACCAGTGGCTCATTCACTGAAATAATTTGGAGAACAAGGTTTTCATGGCCAGAATCCTAAGAGATAAGAGTTAACCAATATTTTCAGCCAGGGCTTTTTATGGTCACAATTTATAAAGAGTTTAAGTTATAATTTGTTTGGTTTGGGGGTTTTGGGGGGTTTGTTTTTTCTTTGGTTAAGGTTCATATCCCACTCACATTGCAGCTCCATTCTCCAGCAAGGACTTCAATGAAAGATCAGATATGATGAAATGATATGAAAAGATATGGAAAGGAGATTGTAGATAGATACAGCCAGTGAAATAGTTAACAAAAATAGTTTCCCTTTCTTAGTATAGAATAATAACCACAATTTTTCAGATGCCTCATTGCATCATAAATTAATGTTCTCTGGCTGATTTGCGCTTCTTTCAATAAAATACAAAATTAGTTAATGCTACATATTGTACTGTTCTATGCTATCATTAATGCCTATGTACATCACAAATTACAGAATTTTACCTCCCTAATGTTTAGGATCTATTCTTAAATAGAGCAAATTTTATTATATATACATTAATCAAAACTGTTCAGCAGCATTGTTCATGATTATATTTTCTCATTCATGGCAGTTAATTGCTCTGGGGATACATGGCATGCCTTGGTATTTTTTTGGGGACAAGTTCTCACATTTAGAGTTTCTTTGCAAAAATACTTTCCTTTAAGATGTAATGAGCTTTCCAGATTTTTCTAACAATTAAGTCATTAGGTATATGTTTTCAAGGCAGAACCCCCCAAAGAGTTGTCAACTCATTAGGAATAAATTCTTTCAATATTTCAGCTGGATACATGTGAAATACCCCCATTGAATACTCTGGTAAATATTCATCTCTGCTGAACATGAATGATACCCTGTAAGTCTCTAGCTCTTTTTGCAGAAAAAAAAATAAAATAAAAAGCAGAAAAGCCTCATAAAGGTCAACAAAACTTAAATTTAAATGAACGGACACTGGCAATTTCTAGCTATGCAAGCATCTGAAGGGTAGTGTTTAATTATTTATTTATGTTATATGCTGAAGAGTTCTGCAGTCCACTGGTGCCTCACTTCATAGAGGATAAAAGCCACTGGTTTAAATTTGTCATGGCAAATGAACGTTGTGAAATCTAATCTCTTTTTCAGGCAATGAAACCCAAACCAAATATAAGATTTAATGATGAAAATATAAGAAAAATATTCTGCAGGTTGTTTAGATCTGATTTTACTTTGCTGGCTGTGTTCCATTCCTTATGAAATACCTCTGGCTTAGAATCATGGACTTTTTAATAGGACTCTAAATTAAACTTAATTCCACCTTCATATCCTCTGTACTAAAAAGAATGTGCTAAGGTTAGAAGCCATTGTGAAGTTTAAATCTCTTTGAATTACTGATCACATTTCAGCCCTATTTTAAATAACTTTTATAATATGCACATTGAAATTTCTGTTGAGGGTACTGTAAGATCTGTGAAAAATTGCTATGATAAAGTAATATTTTTATTAATAAACTAATAATAAATTTTGAAATCGAAACACAGAAGTCTTTCTCCTCTGAAACAAAATTCTACTTCATATCCTGTCTATTTATGACACATCACAATGATTCAACAGTTGAGTTGAAATTACCTGTCCTTATAGGCAATAAAATGTCAGGCTAGCAAGCTTTCCTTAACCACCATGATCAGAGGTGGTTACATTTCTTCTTTGAAATAATAATTCCAAATCTATGACATGTCACACTTTGTTGATAAAACTACTTGAGAGGATTTATTCTGATTATTTCATGGTGTAATCAAATGATTCTAGGAGTGGTTATAAAAACTCTGGCAAACTATTTTTTTGTGGAGGAGTCTTCTTTGCATCTTAAATGTAGTCAGTTGTGTCCCTTCTGGTTCACTGCAGGCTTTGCCCTGACAGTGTGCATATGCATAGTCTGTTATCCTATTAGCACCATAAAATCAAAGTTTTAAATGCCTGGACTCTGATGGAAAGTGCATCTCTCTTATAGAGACAGATTGGGGTCAGGCAGAGCCATGATTCAGAGACAAGAGTTTGTGGACATAAAAAAACTACTCGTGAGTGACAAACTCTCTTCATCTCCCTCCTTTCCCAAGTCCAAAGAGCACACCCATTTCTCAGCACTAAACTCTACTCTACCTATTTGCAAGAAAGATGAATGTTAGGAATTGTATTTTAGGCTACTGGTTTTTACTTTACAATACAGATAAAGTGAGATTCAAAATTAAAGAAATGCTCTCTTGGTAAAATCAGAACTTTCATGCCAAAAATGCCATTTGCTGCAGAGCATGTACAGGAGCCATGGCCTCTTCTCAGAAAATAGCAAAAAGTGATGTACCCAAGGTCATAGTGACTATTCTTCCATTGTCATTTCCAAGAAGTTACAAACCACTTATTTCTCAAATGCTTTAGAAATTTGAAAATTTTTTAAAGAATTAACTTCACAGGGGCACTGACTATTTCTCAAGAAAATTGCTGATCCCTAAAATATATATATATGTTATATTTTGTCTGGACCTCAGAGGTACTGTCTGGAACAATTAATTTAAAAATTTACCTGTATAAATGCATACACTAGCTTTGTATATAGACCTATTCAAACAGAGCAGATAATAGGATCATTCTCCATTCTTTGCTACATATAGAAAATTAATTGCCAAGCAAATGTGTGCTTATTTTATTGCATCAGTGCTGTGCAAGTCAGTCCTGAAAAGCTAAATTTCATGCTTCTCTAGTTCCTCCCTCAAAGTGTGACTTTCCAACTCATTAAGGAAACAATAGAAGGAAAGGTGAGTGGTTTATGGACTCAGGTTAACACTATCAACTGATGCAAAGAAAAAAAAAAACCTTGGAAAATTACTGTGCACTTGATGGAATAACAGCTGGTAAGGTATTACACAGCAACTTTCATTTACTGTAAACTATTTAACTACAGTGGGGTAGAAGGCTGAAAAAGAAATTAAACTCGGCCATACATCACCAGTGATTTCCCTTTCAGCAGCTTTGAGCTCTGCAATGAATGATGCAGTGAATGTGTGTGCTGGAAGGATTTGCAGAACAGGAAGCTCCTTGCTCTGCAGACCTAAACTGGAGAAATTTCAACCATATAGGAAAATGTAGAGAGCATTAACTATATTGTGTATTACAAGAAAAAAAAAATAAGATATCCCAAGCAAAAGCAAACAAAACTTTGACAGAATTCAGTCTAGAAGAATGTCTTTTATAAGTGTCGTTCAAACAAATGGCATCTTATCTTCTCCTCACTAATTCTCTTAACAAAAGGCTGAGTTACAGTGTTAACCTTGTTTAATGGAGAATACAGAAAATTAAGAGCTTTTATTATTTTTAAATTATCTCTCTTGTTATTTGAAGCTATTTATTTTAGAACAGCTTTCCTAGTGGAATGGTAACAAAAATATCACATCATAAGGGAACCAACATTCCCCAGTAACGAAACATCACCCCAGAAGAAAACACTCTCACATTTGCAGGATTTGCAGTGAAATCCTTCACTACAACACTTCAATAATTTATGTTCACTTTCAAAGCTTCTGTTTCGATCACATGAAAAATCAAGCTTGAAGAATCCCAAGGAGCTGAAAGCACGACCAGCTGAATCCAAGACTCCAGTGACTTTCATTTTTACAGCTCACACAGAAATGTGACATACATATACCAAAATGAAAATGCAAAGCCAAACATAAAATGAGTTTAGAGTCATCCAACTGACATCACCTCATCAGCATTGTACAGATGTCCACAGCTACTCATGTACCATTTACAGATAGAATGTGTTCATATTATGGTTCCAAGAGTACAAAATCTCTAAGCTCATACACTGAACTAGTTCATGGTCTAAACAATGCATTAGCATTCTATGTGATACAGGAATCAGAATTCTAGAAACATTATATTCAACAATTCCAAAAAAAAATCAGCAGCATCTGCAGTTCCCATTTTGCCCCATTGTCTTTTTCTTTGCTATACCTTTTAATTTATTTTAATGTAATAAAGCATTTTAAGACACATGAAAGAGTCATTCAGGAATACTTATTGGTTTGTTCATCCAGACTGCATTCTTAATTGAAAAATATAAATCAAAATATATGTTTATAAATTACTTATTTTGTTCATTTTAAAATTAGATATGGATAAAGCACTCAAATAATTTTCACTTTAAGGATTGATTCACCTTTAAATTGGTTCCTATAGAAACCTTGAGACTCAATGATTGGCTATTGTGCTATAAAAAAAAATTAGAGAATCCACAGACGGACACTGAGACATCCAAATTCCTTGTGTAGTTTGAAAATCCTGACTTAAAAACACGTGGTATGAGGTTTTAGAAAGTTAAAGTCAAAATTATTTTTATTAGCTTATTTCAAGACCAGAGAGAATAACGTGAATTACCAAAGCAATCTGGTCTGGTTTGACAGCTGGCTTTTCTTGGAGGGAGAATTTAGACTGGAGACCTTTTGAGGACCCTTCCAACTGGATTTTTTCTGCGCCTTTTTAGTAATAGTTCCTGAATGCATCTGTATGGAGATTTTCACACTGGTAGTTTAAGTAAGGCTGATGTTACACAGTGACAAATCAGATTAAAATCCACATTGGATCACAAAGTAATACTTTCTCTTGAAAAAAACACACCCTGCTGCTGTTAAAAGGAAGGAATCCATGAATCCTCTACAGGACCTGAGAGACCTACACCAAGTTTATTTTAACAACAGTCACTGCTTAATCTGAATTATTCTGACAGACAATATGCAGATATTTGCCTACACTGCCAAGTTTCTGATTTAGAAAATGCATTAAGTTTTTCCCAGGCATATATCTGTGTGCAAAGGGGAAGATTTTACGAGGAATTTACCTTTCTAGAATTGCAAAAGAATGCAGATCTACCCTTGCCAAGTCAGTGTGAATAAGAAAGTGAAGAACAATTAAAATGCTTGGCTTACTTTAATTGACAGCAGACTTGGTTCAGCCACAAAGTGGTAAAAAAATGGCAAAGTACATCACAGTAAAAATTACAGCTTTTTGATCTTCCATTAAACTATTACCATGAACTAGAGCAGTGTCTCTGCTTGTTTTTAAGGGTAGTTTAAGACAATCAGGGCTATATCTTAAGCTAAAACTATTCTGAAAACCCACTTGAGAGAAGGTATGACACCACATGAGTGGACATATGATATCATATATCTCATTTCTGAGTAGAAATTGAAAGATGGATAGCAAGAGTATTATTAATAGAAAATAAGCACAAATAACTTTCTTAAGCAATTGAGAAAACATTCCAAACTGTTTTGTCAATTTAAGTTCCACAAGTTACGCAGCAGTCTAAAATTTTTAATGTTAAGAAATTCCTGCTAATTCACAAAGTTCATTGAGTCTTCTGTGTGTAACCAGAATTCCAGCCTGTACTGAACTGTGTTCAGTGCCTCGAGTGCTCACAATGATGTGTTGCAATGGCAAAGCCAAGAACCAAGTAAGTTCCTCATTGTTATTACTTCCGTGGACTTTGTCCTCACAAATAAAAGACACATGGAGTGCTAATCCAAGCTCTGCTTCAGTTTCATAACGAACTTCAACCTCCAGAAGCCACAGCCACACCAATTCCCCTTTCACCTTATGTTCTTTTTCCCCTTAAGAACTAATTAATTCTATATGTAATAGAAGCTCTTTTTTCTAACATGTGCCAAGACCTTAATACAAGGAAATGGGCAGATCTTCAATATAACTTCATTGACTTTTAATGATTTACAACAGATGAGGACCTGTCTTCAAAAACTATACTACTAATTAACTTATGAAGAGTTGGCTGCTTGCAGTATTTAATATAATTCTTGAATGTTCCTAGGCATGCATCTGAATTTCAATGAAATTTATATCAATAGATAGATATTGACATTCTCATGAATATCAAATGAGTTCATTAGCACTTGTCCCGCAATGGTGAATACCTGCTGAATTTATAATTGATTGGCCTTCAGATGAAACTGCTGGCCACATATCAGGTTCCAATGGCTTTTCATCAAATCTCAAACTTTACCACCTTTTCCATCTTTTATTTGTGAGATGAACCCAGAAAACAGGAGGGGCAAAAAGAATTAGCAGAGAGACGAAAGGCAAGAATGTCACAGCACAGACATGCTTAATGCAATGAGGTTTTGACATAATTCAATACATCTAGGGATGTGATTCTGGTCTGTAAAGGGTCTATCAAAAAAAAAAAAAAATCAATCTTTTACACTTTTCCAAATAAAGCTGTTTGCTTAATGATTATGAGAGAGCTGGGATGCCTTTTGGCAAAGGGCAAAGATCAGAAGTAGACCTCAGTCTTTCCAAAGTGTGAACTCTGCTGGCTCTGGCATTACACCTTGGCTGATAATTATCTGATAGCACCACCTCACAGCATCCTTCCATCACGGTTTGGCAGCTGGTTCACATCCATTTCCCACACATCCAGCTTCCCCCAGTTTGAAATGGGTCACAGCCAGGTCATCTCCAATCCTGTTTTAACATTTACACTGCTTGCAAAACAGCAAGGAAAAATTAAAGGTAATGCGGAGGCTAAAAGGGAAATACAGAACAGCAGCAACAAAGAGTTGCTCTTCCCAACTAAACACTAATGTATCTGAAAGCTTTTGGAATTTGCAGGGACCAAAGAGAGTTAGGAGTGAAGGACAAAGCCAGAAGCCTACAGTAGTTAAAGGTAATTGACCTTGAATGTGAATTTAGCAGAGAGAGAGAGTAGAGAAGATTGTAGGTTCAGGAGAACAGCGCGCATTACCCTTTTCAGATGAATGCCAGCTTATTTTAGAGGGAAAAGTAGGTACTATGTAAGAGTAAAAAAGGAGCAAATAAAACCTATGTACCTAGTGATGGTTGAATTTGCTAGTAAAAAATGAAGAAAAAGCCTGGAATGAAAATAGTTAGCAATGTCATTAGCTAAGAGTCCTCATACGGAAAACACTCAGAATTCAATAAGGTGAAATTATTTTTGTGAGAGACTAATTACATCTTATCCTTCATCTGAAGTTTCAGTACGTTTGAGTCCCATTGATACCAGTTAGATTTGAACACAATTCTGTGAAGGTAGAAACAAAATTAAAAATATCTGGGATGCAGAAGATAGATATGCAAACTGATCATTGCAACATACACACAATTAAAATTAATTTCAGATATAACTATCCCTATTATTGTGATTCCATATATAAGTGCATATATAATACACATCCATGTAAAAGTTGTAACACTAAATCATTTGTGCTCATTTTTGTAAGACACTAAAATAATTCCTTTATCTTGGAACAGAGAAATGCACATGATCTCAAAATCTATGTACTGGGGAAGAATCTGCTTCTTAATCAATGAAAGAATAGATTAAAATCAACATCTCTCCACTATGCCAGATGAATTCTGGTTTTGGAAATTTGTTCGCCTGAAACAGTAAAACAGATAGGAAAAGCATGAGAGATTAACTCTAGTTCTGTAACAGCAAAGAAAGAATTTACAATATCTTTTTGCACATGAGACCATTTCCATACTCTTCTAACCTCAAAATAAAACAAACCTGAGCAGGAGAATTAGTAGACCTCTTCAATCCCAGTCTTTTACTTTTTGCAATAGGAGCTATGAACATCATCAACAAGAATGTTATAATGCAAAATAATCCTAAAATACTCCAAATTATCATTTTCTATTTTCAGAAGCAAATATAAACACTCAGACATGAAAGAAAAGTTACTACTTGTCAAAGGGGAGAGTTTGACACATGAATTTGGCCATGTGATCAGTTCAAAACCATAAAAACAGTCACCCTCACATGCCAGCTTCTTAACTTCTTAGTGCCCTTTTTGATTTTACAGAAGGTGATTTATATGGCCATTAATATAAGGTATAAAACCTTGGAAAAACATAACTCTACAGGGTTTTAAGTGTGAACATATTTTTTTTTCTCTGTCCTCACTTTCACCACAACTGAATTTTTGTACGCGAGTAAGCAAGTTCAACACAAAGTGATAGAACAACTTTTACTTTCTCTCTGTGGAGACTTTTTTAAGATTTGCAAGCATTAAAAGGGATTGTTTTTTTGCCAGCAAGGCCAAGAGATATCCTGTTATATTGTAGGAAGCAGAACAGATTGCCATTTTTTCCAAAAGGTAAAATCCTTTTATACTGTGCAAGTAGCTTAAATACTCCCTAAATTCACAGAGCCCTCATGGGAAGAGACTTTTCTGAGATACATGAATATGTTGTGAGCCCTCCTTCTTTCATCTTGGTTTAGGATTTGCTAAATGTTAAATGCTAGTGTGAGAAATCAGGGTTGTTCAGAAAATTCCTAATTTTTCCCAAGTTCAACACCTGAGACTGGACAACCACAGTTTTATCTGGTACATTCACTCAAATCTGGTGATTAGAAACATTCTCATAGAGGACCAAATCTGTCTTGTGTATTGGGGCTGCATAAACCCATCTGAATTCACAAAGCCATTTGCTTAGAACAGCTGCTAGTTTGGGGTGGAAGTATTTGGAAAAAGGATAATATTTCCATGCTAAAATACAACCCAGTTTCAAGAAGATGGTTCCAACAGGAAAGCAGCCTGGATGCCATAGATGATTTGAGTATGATTCATGCACTTCAAACAGACACAATTATTAAAGAATAGCTGCATTATGTCTCCATTCATAAGGGGGTTTTTATTTAGATTTTGGTGTTGTTTTTTTTTTTTTTCTCCTTTGAAGGAGAAAATTTCTCAGCTCAGAATGATTCTATTCTTTCATGTGCAATACCACCAAACTGCTTTTTGCTACTTGGAACCCTCGATATGGAGCCCAAATCAGCAGCAACAGTGTAGTCCCATTTTAAATGTTTCTTACTTGTATAGAATTTTCTAAGATTAAAGGGACTTTTTTCTGTTTAAAATGGTGTTCTTGGAGCCCTGGTTCATTTCAGTTTTGCTTGTAATACTCCTGAGGCTGTCAAAACCTAGGCCTGATGCCAGAAGATGAATTCCTGTAAACACTGTAACTACACGACACAACGAACCCACAGCACAGAAATTTTCTAGTGAAAAAAACAAGGTACAGTATTTGAATTGGACCACTTTTATTTTTTCAAATAAATGAGAGGAAAAAATTCTGCCAGACTTTACTATGTCAAGGCTTTTCAAATATCGATGTTTCTAGCAGCAGTAGTTTTATTCCATTAAATAGGGATTTAGTGGTTCTGATAAATGTCTAGAAACACAGATTATTATGTTAGGAGCAATGAACAAGTGGGTCATCATTTCTGTACTACACTTGGATCAGGTATAGAGTAGCTGCCTGGAGTTCATCTATCCCTGTCTCCAGAAAGATGCTGAGCTCTAGTTAAAACTGCACAAATTTAGCAGCACTAGACTGGCTGCAGCTTTACTGCTAACACATTTAAAATCTTCCATTTTTTTAATTTCCCCACTGGCTCAGACCAGAATCCAGAGCACTTCACAGCACAAAGGCATAAGGCTCCTGCAGAAAAAGTTGGAATTGCACTCCATGATTTGCTGCATATTCAGTTATCTTGGTTGTGAGAAGATGCTGAGAACTTAGAGGAGGGGAATAGTTGTTTTGTGTCATGTTATCTTGGACAGCCACCAACCTGCTCATAAAGAGCAGCCAAGGACAGAGTCACAGTGGATTGTGTGCATGGATTTTGTTTTTTGAGCCTGCTGTGCTCTGTGCCTAAGCTGGTCAACTCAGGCTCCCTTATACTGATTGTGATCTAAACAACAAAAAGTTATCAAGGGTTCAATTTTAAAGCAGACATTAACTTCTGATTATCTGAACTGCACCACTGATGGCATGGGCTGCCTGGGGTGACTTTCTTAGGTGTGCATACATCAGATTTGGGATATACATTCATATTTATTCAGATGAATCCCACTCTTACTTAAGGAAATGTGTTCCACTGCTGCAGGCTGCCAACTTTAACATCTCTCCATCAACACACTTTCTTGACTCTGAGACCACCACTAAAAAAATATGCAACACAGGCATGAATGCTCCTTGACATGGATTTCTGTTCTGTTCTCTATCTCACTATGCAGGAGATTTTTCTATGGTTTTTGGTCCACCTTCATGTCATGGTAACAACAGTCTTTGGCTGAGTCAACCACTGTGCTTGATTCAGCTCACAGTTAAACTTCATACTTTTGCTATCTTCTGTGAAAGGTATTTAATTTTTTCATCATCCTTCATGATGAATAATGAGTATTTATTATCTTGAGAAGTTCTCATTTGCATTCAATCTTGCGGCTTAAGCTCATCAATAATACTAATTCACACTTACATAGCACATTTCATCTGAAGAACATAAAGCACTTCATAATTGTCAAGTGATTAAATTTTACAACATCTCCCAAAGGTAAAAAGTATTTCATTCACAGAAGGCCTGGTCCCTATTGTTACTCTGTCTGCATGCTGGGGTTTTTTTTGAGAATTGGCATAAAGCTCAACAGCAAGCTGTACACACATAGTTATATAAAGATTAATTTTCTGTGTTCAGCACCAGGTTGGAATAAAATTTCAGCATGTTAAGGAACCTTTGTGCTAACCTGTGCAGCAATATTGCATTTAACCCAGCAGTTCTCAGCCAAACTGAGAATGTTCAAACTCAGTACAAGGTTCAACACAGTCCAGGACTAACTAAAGGGAAAAATGAAGCTGATGCTGTGGCTACTAGTAGATGGTATAGATTTGTATTATAGATTTGTAATAATTTCTTTGAGGTTTCCCAAGTTACCAAGAAAACTGGGGTGGAATCAATTTTCATGTGTACTCAACATCACCAGTATTTCCTGCCTGTTTTCAAGGCTGCATCATGTGCATCCAATCTTTGGGACCTACAAGACCTGCAGTTTCTCAGAACACATTCTCTTTTCCTTGGAAAAGGTGGCAGGCAGAAAGCAGGAAAATCTCACAGAATTCTACACTAGAAAATTTCTAGAGCTGGGCACTACCATCATTCACCTATAGAAAAAAAGAGAAAGGGAAATGCTGAGTGATGTCCTAGAAAAGGGGAGATGTTTGGTGTAATAATTCATGGGTCCAAAAAGGAATAAAAAGTAAAGGAAATCATTCAACTGAAATCTGATAAAAGCTGCTCCACCAGATCCTCTGCAGGCACTCCTGTCCCATGCTGGGTATCAGGTCCTGTCACAGCTCAAGTCCCAGAGTGGGGCTGCAGCTAAGCCCCTGTGTGTAAAATATGGGGTACAACACTCCACAGTTTTTCTCTGCCAAGGCTTCACCTTCCAGACAGGTCTGATTTGGCACAGGGCATGGAAGAGAAAGGGAGCATCACTAATTATGGAAGTTCCCTCGTGGGGTTGTATGGCAAGATTCTAGATCACATTCCCAAAATCTACACCTAATAAAACTAGAAGCAAAGGGAATTATTTAATTGGTAAAGGATTGCCTGTCTTTCCAGAAGTGACTGCAAGAGCTCTTCACTTCCCTTTCACTAATACCATTGTCCATAATGTGAATTTTGCCCTGTAGGCAATACTTTTGACAATATATTTTTAGTACAGCACAGATGTCTCCTACAGAAAGGAGCCACAGGTGAACACCATAACAGTCAGTGAGAGTAAACATTTGAGATTTGCCTATAATCTTGATAATTACAATTTCTCCTGCCTTTCTGTAGCACTTCATTTAAGTGAATAAAATGTTCTTTGCATCCATTTTTCCTGGACAATTGTTTGTTTAAGTAAGTAAATACTTACTCCTGCTACACACAATTAAACTTCTTCCTACTCATCTGTGAAATAGCTTATGTTTTCTGTCACAAAATCTACAGCAGCTACAGCAACCTAAACCCAAAAATAGAACTACAAATCTAGAAATATGACAGGCCAGACATACGGAACTGTTCCTAACAATGGCTAATGCAAATCATTTCCAAGTTAGAATTCACATGCTAGAACTGGCTAGGATTACTTGCAAATCATAAAATCCTGCTTTTTTAATGCCATCTGAATGTCAGAACTTTGGAGTGCTGTATTTCACTAGAAACATGTCATTTCACACCAGGAGAGGGACATTTTTCAGAGTTACACATAGAAGATGTCTCTTCTCCATGGTAATTTATGAAAGAGATTAAGCCTGTGTTAACTTTGCTGTGTAATCACTTGCCAGTGCTTTCCCACACTGCTGTGGTAATGAAACTCTAAGTACACAACAATAGCAAAGCAGGTTTTACACCATTACCATACATACAAGAATATTATTACTTGTTGCCATAATGAACAGTACTTATAACACCAGATTTTGCAGAAGTGATACACAGATTTTACCAGCTTATTTGCATCACTGGTTCAGTTTCCCGGCAAATGGCAACTACTTCTCTCAAGGGTTCTTTTCCAGCTCACCATCCCCTTGCAAAGGAATGCCAGCAATCCTTTCTCCACTGGTGAGCTCAGATGTAGTTCTATCATCATAGTGGTGAAAGTGTCAAAGGAGTGGGACGTTGATGGGGTTGTACCTTGAGAATATTGCACTCAAAGCATATCCTAATATTATATTGGAATGAATACCAAGAATGCTAGAAAAGAGTGCACATGCTGAT
Organism: Zosterops lateralis; assembly: GCF_965231275.1. Lineage (NCBI taxonomy): Eukaryota > Metazoa > Chordata > Aves > Passeriformes > Zosteropidae > Zosterops > Zosterops lateralis. The sequence goes on from NC_139768.1 coordinate 3,342,146, forward strand.
TACAGTGTGAATATAAAAAAATTATTCAGCTGTTATTATTCAGTAGTACCTCACAGCACACCCAGATCAGGAAGGCACCTATTCCTAAAACCCTGATCACTCAGGGTTTTAAATCTTCCCAATTTCAATCTGAGTCTGAGCATAACTGAAGAAAAATCCTCAAGAATTCATTCATTCCCAATGACCAACCCAAATACATATGAGACATTAGAATTAGCTGCAGTGGTATAAAGATGAAGCATTAATTTGACAAAACAGAGCTGTGAATACACACTGAGCCCTGTATGGATGTGGCAGGAGCTGTGGAAAGAAGCAGTGCTTGGCAGTGTGGTGAGAATTCAGTGCAACCTCTGCACTCCTGCAGTTGTGGCAGGACAGACACAAAAGTGTCACAGCAGAAGCACAAGGGAGCTGGTGGCAGGTGACAGTCACCTCTCCACTAGGCACACAGATCTGCCTAGTTCATGGTAGTGGAATTGTTACAAGAAGCAACCAGCACTTTGGAAGACAACTGAGAAAGAAGCCAGCTAAAACAAGGGGATCAGTATAATGAAGCCTAAAGGGACACTGGCTTTGTTACACCTTCAGAGTGTGCCCTCAGAGAATATTGTCTTGTACTCCTGCAACAGAGAACTTTGAACAGGAGAAAGGACAAAATTTTTCTTTTTATTTGCTGAATATCTTGTATTGCATGCAGCCTCTTGGTTAAAAATTCATAAATCCTTAGCACTCAGAATTCTCAGGCAGTCCTACTTTCAACCCACTTTATATTCAGTTGGCCTTATTCTTAAAAACAACCAGTAAAATTCTGCTCTACAAACTCTCCTGTGCTAAGAGGTTTTGTAGGCAAAACAGCTCCCTGAATCCTGGGTTTCCATCATTTACAATTCAAAATGAAAAATATCTGCCAAAATTAGCTGACTGCTAATTGTATTTCAACAAATGGGGCTCTTGGGGGTGTGGAGAAAGAAAGGAAAAGTGTGAAGAAAATTATGTGCCTTCTTGATTATTTATGCAATGTGATAGAAAAAAATTAAACAGCAGAGAAATAAAAGATTAGCCTATACTTAGGGTTCTCACAGAGTCCAAATTTAAGTGCACACAATGCAGCATTGTACAGTGTCCTGTGATTGTAGTGAAAACTGAAGCTGAAAGTCAATGAACAGCCAAGAGATAATAATTTTTTGTAATTTGTAAGAAAATCTATATTCACATGAAGAAGAATTTTGGGAGAATAACCAATAATTTTCATGGATTTAATTAAAAATAAGTGCTGAGCTGGGATTGATTAAACTTTCTTTGGTACTACACTGACACATTTGATTTTGATACTTTTTTAAATTAAACCTTTAGACTTTGCTATTTGAAGTAATAAGCAATTCATTTACAAACTGACCTGAACTAAAAAAAAACTGAAAAAGGAAGTATTCTAGTTCACTCAAGATTTCCCTTCATTTTCCAATTCACCCAATAAGCTGTGGAATCCATTATTCATCCAAATCTAATAATTATTCCATCAGAATTTAACAGCTAAAGTGCTCTTTATTGCTATGAAGATTACCGTGGCACTGTTTCTGTTTTACCTATAGTGAACTGAATTAGTGTTTCATTCCCCTTTTAAGTGGAACAGCATATTATTCATTGATTCAGTAATTCAGGGGCTTTGAGTTATCTAATCAAGAGCTCCTTGAGAGCATAAAGATGATAAAGTTTTAGAAATTGTAATAAACTGCCTTTGAATGTAGTTATAACTGAACTGAAGTTAGCATTGCTTGTTCTACAGATTTTAAAAGTCAGTAGTAGTTTTTCTGATTGGGGGGAAAAAAAAACTCATACAACAATATTTTTCACACATTCCTGGTGAGAGGAAAAAAAAAAAAAAAAAAATCACCCTCCATTCACAACTCCCCACTTCTCTTAGGTGCTTTCCATCTGTGCGTTGCCAGTTAATTGTTTGGAATTTAATTCCTACTTTTGCATTTAGTGATAGTGCTGTCTGCTTTTCCTTGCACATCACCAGTCACAAGAATATACAACAGACTCCACTTTTTCTGTGACCAGTTATCACCTCCACAAGCAACAGTATAGTGACCAAACAATAAAACAACAAAGAAATGTATTTAAAACATTAAACATACTAAAACAAGTATGAATATGGTCCTGGAAATCCACGGTGTATCAGAAAAACTAATCCAGCCCTCCAGTGTTACAACACATTATGGATAGAGAGTACTCATAATACAGTTTGAATCTGAATCTCATGAGTGCTCCCTCCTATCTTTATAATTCTTCAAGAGCCAATAAAGCAGCTCACTCTGCTGCCAGAACCAAGGCTATGTAGCTCTTTAGCCCCTTGCAGCACTTGGCAGCACACAGACCATCTCCTTTGTGTGGTGCCAGCTTGTGTTAGTGATTCACTTAAGTGCTAAAGCGCAAGAGATAAAATATCTTAGTTTTCATTCTGCCAGGCAAAAATTAAAACTTTTAGATTGTTGTTCTATCATGATTTAATCTCCACCATTTTCAAGACTCTCATTAGTCTCTAAATTACTAAAATTAATTTTCTCGTTGCAGAATCAAATTGTGCATTTTCTATTCATCTGTGTATAAAATATTCACACATATCCTTTTGATTGTTTTGAAATATTTACACACATGCACACATTGCCTTTAGTAACACCATTTACACTTTGTTCTCTTCTTAAGAGAAAGGCCAGCTCAGGTAAAACTGATGTGAATTTGAATTTTCCACACACAGGTGCAGGGCAGGTTGTTCTGGTTGGAGCCAGAATCACAAAACCAGGATTAGAAGAGGCACAAGTGAGATCAGAACCAGGCTAAAGGGGCCACAGAATTTCTGGCAAATCAAGGTGTGCTGGCTGCTAAAATGGACCATCTTACTTCCACTCCACCCTTAAATAATTTTTTTCCTGTATGTTCAGAATTTTCTCTTTCTGAGAATACTTGTTATTTGCAGAACAATTTCTGTAACAATGGAGATTATAAATTCCTGGTCTATCATTCCTTTATGGATTAAGGTATCCGATAATCAAAATTTGAGTTATACAAGCTGGCTTTTCATTGTATTCCAGGACAATATTGCACATTGTTAATTTCTCTGGCTTTTCCCTATCAATTAACATTTATTGTGATTCTTCCCTGAGCCAATCTTGAACAGTTGGTGTTTTATGACTAGGCAGTTTCTTCTGGTTTGCTTTTTTTTTATTATTTTATATGTGCAATGGAAAGCAAAGAAATACGATCTTCTCTCTAAAGGAAATCTCCTGAGTGATATAAAATCTATTGTAACTGCTACAACAAACTTCATAGAACACTAAATCATCTAACAATTTAAAACTTTTGAAGAATATTTGAGAATATAATTTACAGTCAAATAGGTTTATAGCCATAAACCTCAACAGTATCGTAATACAAATTATCACTCAACATCCATTAAAAAGAGGTAGATTTAAGGATTTTTAGAATTTGTTGCAATTCCAAAACTTTTTTTTGGAACTGCCTATTTTCCAATTGTATTCACTGCATACAAGCTGCCAGTATTTATTTTTCAGGAATTAAAAAAAAAAAAAAAAATCCTTTTTTGAGCTAACACTGCACTTAGCAAGATTATTTAATCTACAGAGGAATTCATACTGGACTTCCACAGAACTTTGTGCTGAAAATTCTGTACCTCTTAGTATTTCAATGTTTTCAGGCAGTGACATACAGGAGATTTATCTCCTTGTCTATATTAACAGCATTTGATCTATGAACAATAACTATCACACAGTTGTGTATATCACACAGTTGAAGTATCAATATAGTTAAAACCAGGCAAGTATTTGGGCCCAGGTCCTTCAGGAAACACCTAATCTCTCTTAAAAAGCTCCAACAAACAGATTAAAAGATGAACTTCAGAGAGATTGGCTGTTATGCTGAATAAAAATTCATATAAAACTTTGACAGCATTGTATAAAACACCGTAAGAGATGCCGATTGGAAACTTGATTAAAGTCAAAGAAGGAATGGTCCTTAAATTTTCAAGATTAATATGATCAAACAGAGCTATTAGTGTTGTGGTGTCAGTGTCTCTTGCCTCTTTGCCAGCCCTGGCACCAGGGCCGGAAGGGAAGGGCTCAGTGGCTGAATGAACTTCGCCCATCCCAGGGGTTCGGGTTTGCCCAAAGGAGAGAAGCCACAACAGCAGGAAAGGAGGAGGGAGTCTGCTCAGGGTTCAACCACTGGCTTTATTCATCCCACAGAGGGGATAAAACACCTCAAGGTGTCTGTCTGGGCAGAGACCCCTTAGCAGAGACCAGGAGCACCCAAATGCAACATCTTTTACTGGGGGCAGGAACTCAGGAATGGGTTTAACTGGGGACAAATCAGGGATCATGTGGGTCTGGCTCTGCAGGTAAATGACACACATTAGAACAAATCAATAACTCAGGCAGGGAGATAGCCAGGGGGTTGTCCAATCACTCAAGACCCCCACTGGAACTTTCTAGACTTTTGGGAGAGGCTTCAAAGTGATAGACAAGACCCAGGGGCTGGATAACTTATGACTGACACATAACTAGGGTTAGGGTAAAACCAAGAAGGGTTAAACCATTACAAAGTATAAAAAACAATATGAAACAAGGAACAAACACACACATAAAACTGATAAAACCAAAACCACACCACTACAACTAAGCACAAACCAGGACAGAGAAATTAAATTTAACCACAAAAGAACTTTACAGAGAGTCGTCATAAACAACCATATTTGCATTATGAATGGTAACTTAAAAATTACACACTCCTGCAGTTTGATACACCAGCTACTCAAAACAGAGTGGAAAATGTGTTTGCTACATAATTTGAGACTTTCCAAATTATGGCACTTTACTGACTTAGAGATTTCAAGCAAGGGAAACTACACAAGTTGGGAGTCACTGGTGGAGCTTACGCCAAGATGAGCCTTAGCCCTGCAAAGTTTTATTTCTGAGTTACTGTGTCTGATTGTTCAGCAAGGCGAGTTTGTGTGACACTAACAAACTGCAGTTGACCTCTCTACAATGTCAGTAAATCCAATAAAGTCTGGATGCAGCATGCACTGTCTCAATAAGCATATTACAGACATTTTTCTACATAAGGAGTCTTTCCTCTCAAGACCTAGTGGTCAGTGTTGGAAAAATTATATTACTACACAAGGTTGTAACAAAAATTAGTATTACAAATGTGAAATAGTGCTCCTTGGCAAGGAACAGATTCCAAGAGATGTTCTTTACTGCTTCAATCCTGAAAGAAATTAAAAATTTGGAACCCAACTTCTCATAAAAGCAAATAATAATCACTGCATTTCACTTTGGATTCTCTGTGCTGAAAATCAAATCTGCATCTACAGTTTCTTAGAGATTCAAGATTATGCTGCATCCACAAAATGTTAAACAGACATGATCCATGCAGGCCACACCTGCTCAAACATCTATTGCAAAGGAAATGTACAGATTTATTCCATAAAGGCCTTCCCTATGTAAAATATATAAAGAAAATAACATTGCTTATCTTGAAATGCATAAATCCCAAAATTATCATGCTACTGGCATAAAAATTTTAGCACCTTTTAAAGTGAGTTTATTTATTTCTACAGTTATCAAGTTTCTACCTTACAATTTAAAACCTCACTTTGAAATCATCAAGGTTAAAATTTCAATTATTTGGGTTTTTTTTAAGAGAAAGCAAGGTTTTCAAGTCATCCCATTTCTCTGAGACTTGGAGAGTTAAGAAAAACAGCCCATAATTGTGAGTTTTATAATAAAAGAATTACCAACTCAAATGATCTCAGTAAGGGAAAAATTAAGAAAAGGCCCACAGGGAGATGAGATGCTAAAAATGTAATAGAGGAAACAAGGGCAAAAACCATCAGGGAAAGAATCTTATGTAACTTAGAGCAATCTGCCCTTAATAGCATTGTTTGAAGAGACATTAAAGCTTATTGGTTTTACACCTCAACCTATAACAGCACTTAAATAAAAATAGGTCTTCTAGCACACTGGAGTAGCTCCTCTGAAATAATGTTTCTAGGTAGCAGCTCTGTATTTTTTAGATATTCTTATGTACTAAAGCCTAGCTCACTCCCTCTCATTAAAACTGACAAACTTGTCCAAATGTGTCTTTTATTTTTTGGATGGTAAGGAAAAAAAGGGCCTGGCAAATCAGACACCTGTGAGGAAGGATTAGATCTCACTTTGTACCCAGGGAGTATAAAAACTGTGTGTTGGCCTTGGGCACTGGCATTACAAGAATGGGATAACAGCAACAAAAACACATCAGCCCCTGCAAATGAATATTCCATGTTTTGCCCTTCACAGGTCTGGTTCCCTGTCTTTCCCACCACTATCCCTAAAACAAGGGAGTGTCTTGTCCAGACATCTCTTCCCTCATTATTTAATATACATTCTGCATCGTGGTTTTCTTGCTGTCTAAAGTACCACTTAATGTGTTTCCACAGGGTATTAACCAGCTGCATTCAGCACACATAGTGAATTCACTGGAACAACTTATTACCATATTAATTTTTATTTTGTCCTTGCCCTAGTCTCAAACCAGTAGTTTTGTTTGGAATGCCTAACGTGACTTTGGAGCACACTTTTCATTTCCACACAGTCTCCAATCACTGAACCTTACTTCTGCCATGCTGGCTCAGTGAAATTTTAACGGCGTCAAGAGGGCAGGAGGAAAAGTGCAACACAGCCTCAACTAGCACACAAGCAAATTTTTAATCATTCTGTTATTAAGACCTGAATAAAACAGGTATGAGAACCATCCATTGAGGAGCTCTCTGACAGACCTTTTGAAACACTCTGATGGTCATCCACATGGGAATTTCCCAATTCCATAGAAAATAAGGAGGCTGTACCCCTTGAATTAATTCTGATTTGTCTCCAGACAAAGTGATGTGGACAATTTTGTTTTCTGTTTATCTTTCCTCATCATTAGCAGCTACCAGTCTGTCTGTTCTTAACATCTGCTTTACTAAAAAGTAACAAACTTTCTAGGGTTTACTAGACAAAAACTCTTGTGAGAGTTTGCAAGAGACAAAACCAAACCCAACCTGCAGATTGTCTGTGAGATTTCTAACTTTGGCTGGAGCCTCCCTCCTTTTATGTATAATTATTATTCTCATAGGGTTCAGTTCTTTTCAGCCAGTATTTACTTTCTCTGCACCATAAGTCACCAGAAATGTCAGACTTATTCACAATCTTGTATAACATTTGGCTTATGTAGTTTTACCTTTGGATCAAGAGGTCTCCAATTCAAAATCTGCATGTTATTACTTGAGTCTAAGACAATATTATTACATTTTCCACAGATTTTTACTTTATTCTTGCCCAGTGCCTTCCTTTAATTCTTTTATGCCTCTTTCTCTTTGGTCACAAAAGATTCTTTTTGATCTCTTTTGTTTAAATCTATCAGGGTTTCTTCTCTGTAGGAGTACAGTACCAGGTTTTGAGATCTCACTAATTTCTCTGCTACTTTAATGAATTCTAAGTTCCTGCAGGGTGATTTTTTTTTTTTTTTTTTTTTTTTTTTTTTTTTGAGAAGGTGCATGCCATGGTTAATTGCTTTAATTGTTCTTTTTCCTGTATTATTTATACCCCCACGTTACAGTATTGTAATTCTAATAACACTTAAGTTAGATCACCATGGGTCACTGGTACACCTGCTAAACTGAAATCTTTAGGTCAAAGATTGAAAACTAAATGAAGACTCTTCGATCTTGCTGTCCATTATAAAATTAGAAAACAGAATTTATCATCCGACTAGTATGTAATTTCCAACACTAACATAACTCCTTTTGCTTTTTTGCTCTTTTAAGAATCAGAATTAGCTGTTTTCTCCACTTTAATACTATTGATTCTTTTCTTTATAGCCTCCTTGAGCTGGTCATTTCTAATTCATTTCCTCCAGCAAAGGCTGCAAATGTTCTCTCCATTTGCTATAATTAAGCTTTCATTAACCCATACACATTTACGCCAAATGTGTTGCAGTCTCCTTCCATGAAGCTATAAATGGCTTTCTTAGTTTGCTGTAATATCCATTAGGCAGTGATGACAAAGCTGCAGATAACACACTATATAATGTCCTGTCTGTATTTCAGTCACAACTTGAGAACTACCACACTCAGTAGCCATTCCAAACTCTGTGTCTTGATTTTTTTATCCCTTAACAGAAAAGGAAAAAGTTTAAAAAAGGATGGGGTCAGGGGTAGAGAATTGCAAACCTATAAACCTAAAATAGAAGTGGATTATTTTTAGGTTTTAAGAGAAGGACAGAAGATGAGAGGATTGGAGTGGAAGAACAAAAAGGCATTGAAAAAAATCTGATGTGGACAGACTGACTTGCAAGAAGTCCTCCAAGACTGCTTCTCTAAATTAAATGCTTGGGCTACAAAAATCACAAACAAAAAACCCACCAAAAAAAACCCCACAAACAAACAGACAAAAAAAACCAACAACAAACAAACAAAACCCCACAAAAACTCAAAACCCCCCCAAAAAAAAAAAAAAATCCAAAAAACCAAAACCACCAAAAAACAAACAACAAAAAACCCAACCAACCAAAATACAAACCAAAACCGCCCCCAACCACAAAAAATACCCAACCAAAAACTCAACCAACCAAAAAAAAAAAAAATCCAACCAACCAAAACAACGCCCCCAAAAAACCCCTCCACCAGACAAAATCCCAAACAAAAACCAACTCCCCCAAATGCACACCAGAACCAAACAAACCAAACCCAAATCGAGAACCTCAAAATCAAGCACAAAAACTCATTCAAAAACTCAATGTTCATTAAAAAAATGTGATTATGTGAAAACTAAGGATATGTGCTTCCTCCACAAACGCTCTGGTTTTGAATTTTTCATATACAAAGGAATAGATGAGGTTCATTCTCCTCTTTGTACTCTATTCAAGCCCAGGTATCAAGCCTGGTGCAGAAAGTGCCTTCCTGGTCACTTCAGATAAGGGTGTTAATCATCCCAGCTCGGCAAGTAATAACAATAGCCTGCCTTGCAATGGTTGCTCACTGAATACTGAAGGACCTGAACTTGCTGTTTTAGTCTAAGCATGAATTGAATCATTTTAATTTTGATGACCTTTGCTAAAAGCGTTTTTGCAAATCAAAAATATGCCACAAGGCTCCAATCTCTTTGCTTATACCCCTCTTTATACATGTACATGCTTTCCCTTGAATCCATTCATAATAACTTGTATATAAATTTCCCCACCTTTGCAGATGCCAATGAGAGCAAGACATGGTGGGTTTGCTTTTATATCAGATAATTCTATTTTATATGTTGGGTTGTTAAAAGGATAGAGGTTCCATGGGAAAAAAAAAAAAAAAAAAGCAGGTCACACAAATCAAGGCACACATGTGCTGAAAAAGATGTAGAAGGAAACATTAATCCAGAGAAACCTGAAGATTCTCCATGCCTGGAGTTATCACTGCCTCACTTTGCTATGCAAAGATTCAAAAACAAATGCACCCATCCCAACTTTGCCAGTCCTATCTCATTGCAACTGCATTTTAAAACAGCTTGTTGTCATCTGACAAAAATAACAGGGATTACATCTTGCTCAACCCCAGAGGATTTAGGAAATGCTTTCTTGCAGCCAGATTGGGAATTTTTGTTGTGTTCAGATTGGATTACAGTAATTCTTTGTTTGCAGATTTGCCAGCACCGTTTTTTACAGATCCTGCAGGAACAAAACACAATGAGAAAAAATCTCCACTTGAGGCAACGGGATGCCTGGTGTAGCTGCTCTGTATCAGCATTTTATCCTGCAGTCATTTGAAAATTGCTTTTGGTGCTCCTCATTCAAGATCCTGATATGCCCGTGACTGATACACTGGAATGAATATCCTAAATTATATAGTTCCTACTATTTCCTAGGCCAAGTATGTACCACACACTGGGAAAATAAGATGCCAGAGAAAAAGCAGTTCTGTAATTTCTTCTAATGTTACAGAGTTTCCTTCTTAAATATACCAAGCTTACCTTATCTCTATATATTTCAGAAGTGCTACATTATAATACTCCAAAGGAAAATCCAGTGCAGGTTGTTGGAAACCTCTGAAAACTAATAAAGTAATAAAAAATACTGAAGCAGTGTAGTAATGCACTGGAAATCATAGGGGAAAAAGCCCTATTTTATTGGACTTCCTGGTGATTCTCCCACTTCAGACCTGCAAAATTTGATTTTTCAGGTAATTTGGATCCCATAGCCTGGACTTGGAATAAATTTCTACCTTAGAGTCTATTGCTTGGGTCAACATTAAATATTATTTTATTAGATGTTGGTGTCTTGTCAGAACTATTGTAAATAACTCTGCATAAAGTTATTATCTCATTCCCATCCTGATTTACTTGTGCTTTATGCATACTTTGCACTTATGCAAGGGGTTGTAGGAGATGCACAGGAAAAAAGGATATAGTGCCCTGAATCTAACTTTCCTCTCCCAACTTATTGACTCCAGCCCTACACAAAAATCACACAGAAACAGTCAAAGTTAAGTTTCCAAAAGATTACGTAAGATCTCATGAACACAACAGGTCTTGCATCAAAAGTGTTATTTTTTTATATATTTCACTAAGACTGAAATATTTAATACATTTTAAAGCTATTCCTCTTGCATGTGCTTAAGTCTTGTATGGAAACTTATGCTTTTGACATCAGTAGGGCATTTCTAAAAATTACACCCTGCAGAGGGATGCCAGGCTTTTTGCAGATATTGCTTCCATTGGTTGTACATGACTGAGCTTGTGTTTAAGTTCGTGGCTTGGTTCGTTGTGGTAGTTTTTATTTAGATGATCACTGAATAATCAATTCAAAGAATTAGGTAGGTAAAACTCCTCTAAAATTATTTACACGGAAGTGTAAGTACGTTGTGCAAAAAGCAAATAATTTAAATAGGGATTCTCTATTAATTGACAATATTTCTTTTACTGGGCCATGACATGCCCAGAATGGTGGAAGCTTACAGACTCAGGGCAGAAGTTGCTGAGTTTCCTGAAAAAGAGAAGCATTTCAGGAGAAGGTGTTACACAGTGATTTGCAGAAGTCTATATATATATTGTAATTAACTAGGAAGAAAAATGGCAAACTAACTGTAGCCTCACTTCAGCATTTTTTAAATGATTTTTTTTTTTTTTTAATACTCCAATTAAATACTCTGGTAATATTTTCGCAGCCAAAAGATCAATTTTTTAAATATCTTGGAGTTCCAAGACAACCCAGGGACCCCTAAAATTTATAGCTGTAAACCAATCTTTCCCTCCAGCTGTAATTAAACAGAATACTCTGTAAAATAATACTAATTAGAATTATTGCTTTGTGTTGTTTATCATTTGATGCATTCTTATTTATTCAACAGCACATGAAACTGAGCTTACCATGTCCCCCTCTCCATAACAGAATACAAACTGAGACTCTGCCAGAACTAATTTTAGACATGACAGAATGACTAACAGTGGAAAAGGAACTATTGTTTCAGGGAACCAGTCACAGTCTTCCATTCCAGAGGTAGCTTCCTGACATAGTTTTGGGAGAACACACTTTTGGAGCCTTAAATAGTATGTATGTTACAGGTATAGCTGAAAGAGAAAACTATAAAAGTGATGAAGAAATATTTTCCTGGGGAGTTTGCATGCAATTATTTTTCAACAGACTGATTTCTCCAAACTCACCTTTGCCTCTGCTTCAGGCTGTCCAAATCTTATTATTTATTCCTCTAAACAACCCCCTTCCTCCTAAATCTATCACTTTAGACATTTACATCTCAAAATAAGAATCCTGGTTTTTTTAAACAGGTTTGTTAGCTTTTCTCCTCTCCTCCTTGAAGGCACTGCTCATATGAGGCTGCCCTCTGTATGCCAGGCAGTGACTTGCTCTAACTGGTGCTAACCCTGGGCTTTCTACCATTTTTTTTGTTTCTTCTGTCTTTCAAAGCAAGTAAAATACTCAGGTTTGGAATTATATCCTCACCTACTTTACTGAAGCATCTGTTAAATATTTCATGTCATGCAAATGGTCTTTATTACAGGGAAACTTCTTTTGTTGCCGTATAATGACAGCTGATTCATCTTATTTGTTGAGTTAAAAGATTTTTTTAAAAAGTTATCTCTATATATATATTTCTTGGATATGAGGCTTTTGCTTAGGAAAATAAAATAATCTCCCCAACAAATTACATGTTTAATGAGAGAGAACATTTATTTCTGCAACCTCCCCAACACATTATGTAGGCTGCATTTGAGTAGCAGAATCCCACAAAGCCTTAGCTCTTTAAAGTGCAACCAGAATCCCTTTTGTGTCGTGTTTATTTCTCTTTATGATCAAAAAGGGAGATGGATGGATAGATGCACTGTAAAATATCTTTCAAATATCTTTTTCTATGTGTGACAAAGCAATACTGAAACAAAAAATCCTAATGAAAAGAGAAGAGAAAGAAAAGAGAAGAGAAAGAAAAGAAGTAGCAGGTTTGTAGGTCAGCTGGAGAGGAGGTGTGGCTTCCTTTTACAAGTGTAAGTTTGGAGGAGGAATGTTTGAGGAATGGAACTTTATTAATGGGACAACAAATTTCCAGTGGTTTCCTGACTGTGTGCCCAGATAAAATATGATTGCAACAGGAGAGTCTTTCTTCATCTGATTATACCTGAGCATGCATTGCCAAGCTGATAGCAGAAGCAAACAGAGGGCAATGTTTTAGCTCTTCATTGTGGATGAAGAACACCCCACACAATATCTATAGAACAAGAGGCTTCTTTGTCTTCCTTCTCCTTGCAACATGTGGGATTAATCTCCTGGCAGGAGTAAGTACTGACAGAAGCCAATGCCTGCCTGATGCACACTGAGCTGCCAACGAGCTCTAGAAACTTGGCTAGCAGCAGGAGCAGGTTGCTCAAAGAGCAAAGAGCTGAATTCATGAAAATGGTGATTCTTCTGCACTGCTCATTCTCCTGAGTCCCTCTGTTGTTTGGCATATTAATCTCTATTGACAGTTTTGTGGTTCCTGTCACCTTCCAGATTCCTGCCATCCACAGTGTGCCAGTTCCCCTGCAAGCTGCCACAAACTAGAAAGTAACCTTAGGAAGAAAAAATTGAGCACAAAACTAGAGGGGAAGGTAAACTGCAGCTCATTCTCCCTTTCTGCAGGACAGATGTGACATTGGTACCGTCATCATTCCATGTTCACCATGAGTTACTTTCAATGTGACATTGGTACCTTCATCATTTCATGTTCACCATGAGTTGCTCTCTATTCAACCCCAAACCTCCTGATGGTTCCTGCTGCCTACAGACTCTCACTCAAGTTCATCAGCGGTGAACATGTGGCTCACTCACAAATTCTGCCATAAGCCAGACCAGCCAGAGCATCAACTGAGCCAACTCACCCTCTAAACTCAAGGCCAGCCACTGAAGAAACTCTAGGCACATCCTTTGTGATGTTGTAACAAACTTGCTCAAAATAAAGCTTTCCACCTTCACCCAAAAAATGAAAAAGGTAACTTAACTTCTAAATATCCAAATAAAAATGGGACTTTATACTAAGTGGGCCATTCTAGAAGTGTTCCAGTGTTAGTGACAGCAGCTTTGTGATTTGCAGGCCAGCTCTGACAAAGCAGCTCCAGTCCTGTCACAGGCTGTAATTTAACGTTGGGTAGCAATAAATTAATCTGAAATGCTCGTGTGATGCTCCCTACTCAGTTAAAGGGAGCAAATGAGATTCTGGGGGCCCCCAGTGCACTTCCCCCTAAATTCTGTAGTCTGTTTTTATTGGCTGATAAAGACAATTCCTGAGGGAGACACCTACCAAATAATTCTTTTATATCATTCATCTGAGTTTTTTTTTTTCCTTAACAAATACAGAATGTGTAAATATATCCAAATTAACAAAATAAGAGCCACGTAAGTATTCTTTGTTAATTAATTACTGAGGGGTTTTTCTCCATTTACACGTCTGTAAAAAGCATTCACAAAAGTTCATGCAAATAGAATGCTTTACATGATTTATGTTAACATCTTATCTGTGTATATATAAAAAACAAATAATTAGAAACACAGCTCAAGGTCACCCTTTTTGGTAGATATATTTGCAATTAAAATTACTTCCATTTTTCATTTCCAGTTCATTTTGTAATATCTTCTCTTTAATTAAGAAACTACTATGAACCATTCATTTGCTTTTAAAATAGGTGTACCTCCAGGTCTGAAAACTACCCGGACAACACAGAGAATTATTGTGATTAATGCAAAAGTGGGCTTTTTCCACTCAAATTGCACAAAAGGTTTAATTTAGAGCCAAAACTGACTTTAAAATACTCTATAAAGCAAAACTTACCTTGCCTTTTTTTTTTCCCCCAAAACATTTTATCTTGACCTGTCTTCCACCTAAGTTAGCACTTACAAAAATAACATTTCCATGGTAACTGTTCTCTTGCTTCATTTTTAGAGATGCTGAGGAACCTCAGCTACCACTGATACCAAACAAATCTGTGTATGCTTCACACCCCTGAAATTCATGTTGCATATATTTTCCAGTTACAGGCGCTCATTAATTCTTTTTCTCTAAATTTCAATTAATATCTATCCCTGAAAAATATTTGGGCCCTGTAATCTAAACTCTGCATGCTTGACAGTTTACAGAACTGGTAAGTAGAACAAAAACACCCTCAGTGCTCAGTGACAAGTCAAACGTAGTCAGATGCAAATAAGCCTTGGAGAATGCAACAAGAGATGGATTTGCATCCTTCGGGACTAAACAGCTGCAGAAATGTGTCCTTGAATTTTAGAGCAGAGAGAGATCCTGATCTAAAAACCTTAAAGGCCATAAACCCACTTTTTAGCATCATGCCCCATTGTTTAATTATACTGTTGACATGGTTTGAAAGCAAAAGAAGTGAGAGGCTCCAAGTCAGAAATACAATGTAATAAGAAGAAAGGTAAAGAAAAGTAAAATAAAATAAATGCAATAATACAAAAGAGCACTGACAGAGTCAGAACACACCCTGAGCAGGGTGGTGGAAGCAGTCCAGGTGAGGGGCTCTTCCTGAAGCAGTGATCCCACAGAAAGGTCTGGGAGCTCTGCTCCTCTGGGAATCCAGTGGGTCAGGGCTGCTTGTCCTGTCCCAAATCCCAGATTCTCTCCAGGTGGGAATGCTTGGCTCCTCCCCCTGGGCATTGGGAGCATCTCCCAATGGGATGAGGAGTCGTGCAGTGGCTCCTTGATGGCCCATTAAACAGAGAGAGCTCCTGGAGGGAGTTCCCTGTGAGTCCTGGGCAAGGCATTGATGGGCCATGAGCAGAAGAGCCCAAAGGAGGGGCCTGGGAAAACACTGCCCCACCTGGTTCCAACAGCTCATGGGGATGGGGATGGAATAAATACTTTGTGTACATCCTACACCACAACCCAGGACATCTACACATTCCCACACAAGCCAAGAGTGCCTTGTGAGAACACTCCCTAGAACAGACAGGAATTCCATTCCGGTATTTCCCTCAGGATGTGGCTGAGAACACCCCAAAGGCTACAATCCTTGCTTATACTTAGTCAAGATATTTTATTCTCAAAAGGTGGTTATGGACTTTCCATTAACAGTATTAACTCAGTTCTCATTAATGCATTTCATAAGTGACAAACAAAATATGTATTCAATATGGATTAAAACAGGAGGTGAGTTGCATGGCAGGCCCAGTAAGTACAAGAAAAGACAACCCAAATGCTCCTAACCTGAGAGAATTAGCTTATCTCCAAAGAAGCTGTCAGAATATAGATTAATTTCATTTCTTTGAAAATCCATTGGAAAATGTGGGATGAGAACTTAATCTTATAATGTATTCAAATTCCCATGGAAGTTTTGATGAGTGTTCTTGTTGTTTCTAGTCATCAAAAGTGTCTTTTTCCAAAAATTAGGCCAAAAAAAGATAAATCACTGAATATTTTGTAGTATTTGTTAGAGAAATTATCCTTCCTTTCCTGTTTTTTTTGCCAAATTTCCACTGGGGAAAAAACAGTAGAGGATCAATGATCAGCAGAAGACCAGAGCGGCTACAATTTATCCAGTCATCTTCTGGACCATATTCCACACAAATTCCATAAGTATCCACAGAAAGATTGAGTTGTTCCATGAACTCTCCTGACTCTCAGATCCCTGTGAGCCATGGCTGCCCCACCCCTTCAATCCCCTTGGAGTTCCCCTGGCAGGAGTGTTTGACATTCCTGGGATTGCCGTGGTGTGCAGTGGTTGATTCATCCTGGGAAGATTTTCTCCCTGCTGTTTCCTCCTCTTTCATCATCCCTCACTGCATCTTGACTCAAACCACTGAGACTCCCTCCCTCCCCACAAATGCTCTCTCCTCCCACACATTCCCTCATTTTTATTTTTTTTTTATTATCTTTCCCTTCCATCCAAGTCATCATCTGCTACTTGGATCTCTACCCAGACAGCAGAGCTGCATGGGCCAGGAGAGCAGCCAGAGGGGGCCTGGAATCATTACAAACTGCAGAGGAGAGCTAAATCTTACAAACAGATATGGCACAGCCAAGAAAATTCACTTCATGTGTGGCTAATCTGGTTACAAATGTCTTCATGGCAGGAGCCTTTGCATCTCCTGGAGGCTGCTGCCCACACACCTCTGCTCACCCTACTTCTCCCTAATACAATTCCAGAGTCTAATACAGAATATGCTCAACAAATAAAAGGAAAAATCATCTAAGAGCTTTTATAACCTACCAATTTTACAGAACTGAGGTGGAGAGCAGACAGAAAAATAAAGGGAGAAAACACAAAGGTAAGGGGTAGAGACAGTAGACTGACACCATAGTGAAAAGCTAAAGGCAGAGATTTCCTTATCTGGATGATAAGCAACCAGGTGGAGAAGGGTTTTCAGTGGGTTGGGCCATTAGCAAGCAGCATCTTATATGGGTGGGTCTGTAGGGATGGGACAGTTGTACAATTGTAGGGATTCTTTTTGTTGAAAAGGAGTTTGGGTGGCAGTCAATTCAGTGACAGACACCAGAAATTGGAGCAGTAGCCATGAACTGTACAATACAGGATATAATCGTGTATACCCTTCAAAGCGGCCCTGAAAAATCTTCTTTTTATTCTCTAGCTGCTTTAAAGATACCTTTAGAAAATGGACTGTAGATTCTGAGAAAGGCCAAGAAAGGCTATACAGGAAGTTAGTTCTGTCACTACCCTCTTCCCCAAAAGACACATGCTAAAATAAGGTGTCTCTTTCCTCATCTGATAAGATTCTGAGATAATGAAAAATACTGCAAGGGACCCACGATACAAGAGAATTCATACAGCAAAACAATGCTACTGCCAAGTAGCAAAAATATATATGTTCTGCTATATACCTTAAAAGTTGTTTTCTGAACACACTGTTCCCTAGGTGTGAGAATTACATTTGCCAAGTTTATCCCAGAAGACATTAGATATATATTGTATGTATTTAATGTAATCTTGCACTACAATGTTGAACAGCCTGGCTCTGCAACTTCTACCACTTACCATACACCAAAGCACAGAACTGCAGGAAGTAGATAAATTCACATGCTGTATTCAATGTAGATTGTTTTATTAAAAAGAAAAAAAAGTTACTATCTCCCTTTCTTTATAAGTATTTGCTATAACTGATATGTGTCTGTGTGCACCTTGATTTCATTCACAGAAGCAGCTTGTACTGCCACTCTTTAGGTAGGAAAATGCTTAATAATTGTAAAAAAATTTTAACCCCTCCATTTTCATCTCACAACAAAATAGTAATGGATAAATTTAACAGTAATTTTAAATAAGCATGCTATATCTTTTACCATAGATATTTCCCTGAACTTTCAGGTGACCCTTGTAACAAAAATATAATGAAATGCTGCTTCACAAACACAAATCACAAAAGAGAGCTACCTTCCAAGGTACTTAAAATCTTTCTCATTCCCCATGTTTGCAGTTAGCTCTATCCACATAACATTCATGCAACAATAGTGCACTTGTCACACTGCACTGTAATATTAAGCACAAGAAAAAAAGGGTACTCAGGATGTACCTGCCTTCAGTCCTGCTTTATGTAGAAAATACATGGACCTTTGTGAATCATTTTAACCTTAAAATGCAAAGTTATAAATAGCTACATTTAGTAAGCAGATGCAGTGGATCAGGAGGTGTGTGAAGGAGGCAGTCACTAACAAAGGAACATCCTGCAATTTGATCGTATCTGCCAGTAAGAGTAACTGCTATTGAATATCACACTCTGCTGTCTCGGAGGCAGCACACCAGCCTGAATGGCTTTTATTAATAGGTTATTAACCTGAATATTGCAGACATATCCAAAGATGTGTCCTCCCCATTTTCCTGTGCCTGTGTTGAAGGGGATAGCAAAACCCATTTTCTGTAACAATATAAAATATCCATGTGCTTGTGCTGAGAACAACTGGCTGAAACACCGTTGACCTACATAGGATTATTCCTATTGTGCTAACAGAGACTCAAAGACTCAGGGGAGAGTAGGATGATAGGGAGGGACAGTTTTGGAGACACACAGAAAAAATCAGCTAACACACAGACACTTTCATATTGGATTAATGGAAGTAAATTTGCTCATAGGATTCTACATTAGCACACTCCTAGAAGAAGAAGAAAAAAAAAAAAAAAAAAAAAAAAAAAAAAAAAAAAAAAAAAGTTCTTTAAAGTGAGAAACAAGAATCCTTACCTTTCTCTTGAGTCTTCAGGGAGGCCACTCAATAATCATTACAAGATTTTTTTTTTTAGTAGTATGCACTTGTATTGAAACTGGGGCCCACAAACTCACCCAAACAGGCCCTGAGATATAAGAGGATCTCTCTTAATTTCCAGGTGGTAACAATCAGTGTAAGAAAAGCACTCCCATGTCTCCCATTACCAGATTATCCCCACACCTTGCAGCCTGTAATGAATGTAACCTCCCCATGCCTTTGCTATACCAGGAGAGCCTGTTGTTCTCATCCTGAGCACCTGGCTGACTGATATCCCAGACTTAGCTGGGCTGGGAGAATTTCCCTGGAGGATCAGAATGCTGTGGCAGTGAAGCCTTTCTGGTAGTCTGGATCCTCCAGCTCAATCCCCACAGCTGAGTCCCATCAACACAGAAACTCCCTCAGTGTTTCATATCCAGGGGATCACTCCTGTAAGGTCGATGGCAAACCTTTATTCTTCTTAGTCACATCCTTTAAGATCCCTGAAAATGTAACTTTTCAGCTTGGGAGAACTTTCCTCACAGAATTAGATACTGAACAAAACTCTAATTATGCAAATCTTGCTCATGTTGACATTGTGTTGAATTTTTTATTGCTCTATTGTTTGTCCTTTCAGAAGTAATTTTTTTTTTTTTATGGATGAAAGCAGTATAGTAATGTTTTAGCTCCACTTTGAAAAGGAAGAAACAGGTATGAATTGGGCCAATTTAGTTTAGTATTGTAAAGTTCTGCAACATTTAAATCCACAGGTTTATTCATATGTATAGAGCATGGTTTTGCCTTTTATTTTTGCATTCCCACCTACATATGTATAGTAGAGCAGATCATATGTGCACTATACTCTGAGACAATCTGTGCTTTTTCTGTATTTCCTTTCAACTTCAGTCTGAACAAGGTTTCCATCTGTTCCTGTGGCTGTCAGCCTGCAGACATTCTAATTTTGTGATCACCTGTTCTCATGTATTCCTCATTTCTCCCAGTGTTTCTTCTCCCTTTCTCAGAAAAGCCTGTGTGCTGCTGACATCTGCTCACCACCATTATCTTTTATGAACTCCCAGGCAAAAACCCATTCAGAGATGCTGTCAATGTCAACTGCTCTGTCAAAATATTACACTTGGCACGTCTGACAGCCTGAAATGTGCTGACCTTCATTGTGCCAATGCCCTTGAACAACATCTTTTTTTCTCCACTGCTCCAGTACAAACTAACTTTAGTTTTTCTTAGACAACAAAATGACTTAATAGAATCCGATAACCATTACTGAACTGGCTGCCTGCACATGAGATGGGGACTAATGCACTCCTTATTTAGTCACTGGGAAAAATAATAATAATAATGACTTGACTCATCTAAAAATTCAACTAAATATTCAACTAAATATCAAACTAAAATATTCCTGTGTTTTCAGCTCCAGGAGATTGAAATGTCTTTTTCCTAAGATCACAATGTGATCAGGTGTGATTGAATTCAGGAGGGACATTTGGATGCTTCAAATCCCAATACATTTCCCCAGACACAGGACCAATTTCTCAAAACTTACACTTTTGCTCTACTAGGATCCAAACTGTAGATTCATTCCTGAAAGGAAGAAAGTATACCTCATTTATCAGGAAAATAGCTTGGAAGCTAGAGAATTCACAGTCTTCCTGGAATATATTTATCTTGTACAAAATAAATAAAATTTCCATTAAATATCCATAAAGGAAGTAACATCATTCGCTGCAGAAAAACAAGATTTGGCAACTTTTGTTACTGCTGCATCAACACTCCTTCAGCACTGTTTTTCTATCAAAGTTCTAAACACATAAAGGCATGAGGGCCTTCCTCCATATTCTCCTACATTTCCACAGCTCTGGGATTAAACAGTGCATAGACTGTAAGCACTTCATTTGCAACTGTCAGGCTAATGAACACAGAACTGCAGAATATTTTTCTAACTGGAGGTCTAATTAACACATAAGAAGTGATATTAAATGATCCCATGGCACTTGAACACTCTTGGGAGGTATAGAATTTAACAATATTTTCACCTGTATTACCTGTAGCAGCTGCCCACATTTTTACCATCCTATGTAGGACATCATATTTATTTTAAGAAAGAAATGCTGTATAATCTCTATCACAGGTACAAAAAGTTGTCATGGAATGCTTCTTTACCTTGCATTTTAACACAACCAAAATTGCGTATCTTACTCTGGGAAAACTGGTGTTAGAAAACTTTCTAACTGGTTGTTAGAGAGAAATTTCCATTTTTTTAAGTGCATAATTAGCTGCACTATGATCTTCTGAAGGGTTCTAGAATCAAGACTTTTCTTGCTCTTTCAAAGACACTTGATTTCAGAAATGTGAACCAAAATATAAACCCTATACTGAAGGTAGATTATATTATGCTGGTGATTATTCCTCTTTGCAGTTAAACTCAAGAGCTGTATGGGTCCATTCTCCTCTAATATGGAAAGTTCAGCACAGTTTCATCAGTTCTTTTAATTTACCTGTGAAGGATCTGAGGATCCCTTTCAGAAAAAGAAAGTATAAAGAAAAAAAGGAAAATTATGAAAGGGGATAGGGTGTAGGGAACAAAAATAGAAGTTTTGTTTTTTTTTTTTAAAGAGTGGTTTTCTTAGGGAAGAAAAAAATAGAAGGACAATTATTCTCTACCTGTAGGAAACAATTTCCAATTATGAGCTATCAGCAGGAACCTCATTTTATTCCTTATTGTTATACAGTGTCAAGAAGACCACATTTACTACAACTGTCAAATTTTTTTTTTCAACCAAACTATATTCTCTCTACCTTTTAAAATGGACTTAAAATGAGGAAATAAATATCAGCTGTAGTGCATTGCTGGCTGTGGTGTGTAGTTGAACCATCACAGTAAATATTTTAATGAAGGCTTGAAAAGCAAGCTACAGTATTAGTAATGCAGTAATCAGCTTCAGGTTGTCTGCATTTTTATCTCCAGCTTTCTTCACTCTGGGGACTTTTTCAGGAGGGTTTTACTAAAATCATTTCCTGAGCCTACAGGAAACTCTTAATTACCTAACCTTGATTTTAACCATTTCTAAAAGAGAATCAATTTCATCTTCCAAACAAAATAGGTTAATTTAGCTCAGAGAGTGTGTCTGAATATTAATTGTGTCTTATTTACATATCCTTCATGATTAGCAGGCATGTAACAAGGGGGGGGGGGAAATTAAAACAGCCTTTGAATGGATGGAGGAAGAAAAAGAAGGAAACAGAAAATCTTCCAAGGAATGGTTGAGAAAACAAGGTAGGTAAAATTGCAGCATTCCCTGCACAAAGATCTCGACCACAACTGCATACATTTGTGCTGTGTTCACAATTACATTTATAAAAATACCATCCTGCATTTATATAAAAAGATATCACTGCTGCTGCTGACAGGAAAGGTTATCTCATTAGTCAAACCCCTGGCATTGCAGTCTCAGGCTATCACCAACAAGACGTATATGGATACATGGAACACACCATAAATACATGCAATGAATTATGATTTTGTAACAAACTATCCCAAGAGTTCTGGTTTGTGTAAATATATTTCATTTCTCTATGGAAATAGACACATGTCTAATCTGATGGTTCAGACTTTCAGGCTTGTTTGCCCTCTGTGCAGTTTTACAGGAATCAGAGTCACAGCACAGCTCTGACATTAATACAGTCACAATGGAACCCTGTTCAGAAGTTGTAACACTCTGTTATCTTAGTGCACGTTTAAGGATGGAGCAATCTTTCCCGTGGCAATTGGCTGAGTTAATACAAGTGTATCATTGGTATAATCTCATTCACCACTTAGGGTTTGCAGCTTTCCCCAAAATTAGTGACCTCGTGACCAAACAAGTTTTGTATTACGCAACATATAAATTGTATAAATTACATGTATAAATTACAAGGCATTAATATTGATTTGTATCTTTACATGTACGCACACAAAATACAAAAGCTCTGAGCAGTTGTGCTAAATGTATTAAATACTAAAGACATTCCTCTTCCTCAAAATATTTGCACTGTATTACAGATTTGGTTTCTGAGAGATGAACGTAACAAATGTTTCTTCATGACTGAGAATATCTGTAAAAATTACATCTTCCATAACCATTTCCCAGTTAACTATTCAGTTTAATTAATAAATAAATAAGCTAGGACAGCTCAACTGGGTATGACTTTATAAATTTCTCCTGCCTTTGAATTATATTCCATCTGGATGTAATGCTTTTCACCCTCCCTTACTTTCCTTCTGTCGTAGAACTCAATTTTCAAGTTCCAATGATTTCACCACAGCAAATAATACAGCCTTGACAATAAGGTTTTATTAACCTTTATTGTTCTAAAGCCTACATGTGAGATGAAATCCCAGAGCTTTAACTGTCAAAGGTTAAATAAGTGATTGCTGCTTCTAATGGGTATCTGAAAGATACTCAGTTGTATCCTTATGAGAGAAATAAGGAAGGAAATACACTACTGAAGGAAAATACAGATTACAATAACTGAAGATAGAAGATTTTAAAAAACAAATCCCAGGTGCAGTATTTTTATTTTTTTGGAAACTTGACCTTAATTTAAAGGGAAAACTTTTAAATTTAAATAGTTTTGTCTTTCCTTCTCTTGCCTATTCTATATAAATTGTTCTACGAGTTTACTCAGCCAAAACTAAACAGCAGACTTGCACTTTGTTATTGGGGAGAGATGTGATATTTCAGAAGGTATTTCTTCCTGCATTATCACTGAACCACACTGAACTTCCATGGAGAGCATGGCATAGCCTCTTGTTTTAAAAAGGAACAACTGAATGGGTCTCTGTCTCAGAAAGGTAAAGATCTATACACATAATGGTCATAAAACAGTTTGACCTTTTTCCTACTTGTTTTGCTGCAGATTCTCCAGTGAAGCCATAGATAAAGCCTAAATCAGGGCTGAAAGAAGACACTTCTTCCACCACAGAATCAGAGTGTAGAATCCTCTTCTGAAAGGAAATTTCTCCCTCTGCTTTCATAAAACACAGACACATGATGAGACCTGCATTAAGGAGGGCAGGAGAGTTAATGAGCCAGGGCAGGGGTTAGGGAGCACTTTCTAGGAGGGAAACCTTGAGTCAAACCTTCTGATTTCTTCAACTGAATTGTTTTCTGAAGGTGGCCATTTAAAGCAGAGCCATAATTAGAGGTTGTAGAAGAGCACAAACCTTCTGGTCTGTGGTTTTGCCACATATCACAGTAATTCACAAAACAGCAAAAAAATTTCACTGGCTTTAGGTTGGGTGTGCTAATCTTCCTAACACTGATAAGATGCAAGTGCAACTTTTGGGCATTTTAATCTTCAAATGTTTGTCACCCTGGAGCAGAATCGAGGCAATCTCTGCAGTCAGAGAAAATGTGCTGCTGTCTGCACACAGGATGTGATCTGTCTGCAGCACATCACAGGGTGCAAGGAGGGAGAGTCTTGTTCCCAATCAGACCATCAGCAGAATTCCCAGTGATGGCAGCAGTGCCAGTCTTCAGCTCAGCTAAGAATATGGCAATTCTTACCCAATGATACAATAACACTTCATTGGACAAGTCCTAAAATGCACATTGATCATATTTTGATTTGAAAAATTTGATTTTTCGTGTCTTGAAAAATTCAATCTTCATCACAGGCTACAGATATAACTTTAATGTTTCTGTTCCCCTCATGAAAAGACTCAAAAACTGTGCAAAAGTGAACATACTTCCATGTTTATTTCCTTTTACTGAGAATCCAAAATAAATAGATAAATGTTGTTCTGCTCATTAGCTTTGTTTCATTTTCTAACAATCAGCTTCCTCTTCATAGGCTCAGTGAGGCAGTATATAAATGAGGCATGAAAAGAAAACTCCTTGCCTTCCCAGCGTGGCACAGGTCTGGCTCATTTTCAGGGTGCCAGGTTATGATACCTACACCAGAGCCAGCCAAAAGGCTGCCCAGTGCTGGAGGAACTGTAAAGCAGAACAAGGCTCAGAGAGGATGACCACAGGCTCCTCTCCTGATGCTGTTGTACACCACAACAACACAGACTTCAACTTCAGAAGGCTGAAAAGGACTCCTTTATTTTCAGGATGTGTATCCCTTTTGTACTATTTTACACAGACCAATTCAATTGGTGAAACAAAGACAAACCTTTTCCATCGCATTGGTCAGAGCTGAGGGACATCAAGAAGAAGTCCCTCCTAGGAAAAGGAATAAAAACAAAGCGCAGTTTACAAAACCACTTCTCTTGTTTACAGAAAATTCCCTGGGAATGGAATTTCAGAAAACCAAAACACTTCAGGCAAAAAACCAGGGCTACACTCTCCCTCATCTGCTATTTGTAACAGGGCCAAATACAAGGGCAGGGCCTGCAGGCAAAAACTCCTGGATATTTCTAAATACTCTGAAATTAAAAAGGACAACACATGGTCTTTGGCCTGGAAACCCTTTGCCACAGAAAACAGGCACTGTGCTCTTCTGTGCTTCTGACATTTGATCTCTTCTGTGCTGGGAGCTCTGGGAGAAGCTCTGCTTTGTCCTGCTCCTTTAGTGGTAAGAATGAGGAAAAAGGTGTGCTCAGAACAAGACAGAGAAATGATCAACAAAGAGACTGTACAATAACAAGTGATTTCCCAGGGTAGGAACTGCTAGAAAATTTAAACTAGAACGTCAGAACTGTGAAGCACTAGGAAAGCAAAGGGGGATTGGTATACATTGGGATGCCTTGATGCTATGCAAATTAAATAGTAAGGAAGGAGCTAAAAAGATAAAACTATTTTTAAATATCCAAGGAGAAGTTTTCTCCTTTGAAATTCTATAAAACTTGAAATGGGTTAAACCATATAATTCCAGGCTGAGATCAAAAGTAAATTACTTGGAGTATTATTGGTTTTATTAGCACCATGCTCTGACCAGCTGAATTAATACTTCTCATTTGTGTCCATGTGTATGCATATACTTATATTTGCCTGTAAATCAAAGACTGTTATAAACAAAAAGAACCTCATTCACAAATGTTTCTGGTATCTCTGGACAGCTCCTTTTAACTCAGGTAAAAGCTTTTTGGATTAAATATTGCTCATGAAACAGGAAAAGATGAACTCAGCTGCCTGTCACAACAGGGAATAAGCAGATGAGCGATGCTGATGTACTCAAATGGAGAGGTCCCTGTACACCCCGAGGTGTTCAGTGGAACAGCAACTGTCCTGTTAGTCCCAGGACAGGGCAGTTTACACTCAGTCAGGTCTGGAATGATTCCTTCTACTTACAAGCTTTGAAACTAGAAGTTACACAGGTAGTTACACCGAGCAATCACAATGATCTCTTTGCAGAGAGATTACAAACTATAAATAGATGAAGCACTCAGCATTCTGTTCAAGTTGCCTACTTTTTTCCTCTTAATTCCTTTTGATCTTTTTCTTTAATCTGCTACAACCAGTTGTTCAAGTCTCAAACACGTACATATCTCTACCCCATTAAATTTACAGCTCGTGTTTTTCTTTCCCTCCAATGCCAATCTGATGCTAATCTTTTTCTTTAGCTTTGATTTGTCAGCTCACATTCCTTTTTAGGTGTACTTTTTATCTAAGCACCTGAACAAAGGTGTCTCTTTATCTACCTTTCATCATTTGAGCCGTGCCTAGACTATGAGCTTTCCATAAAACAAAAGCTGAAGTTGAGTAACTTTGAATTAAATGTTCCATTACTAGAGGGCCTAAGAGGTTGGAGTCCTTCTAAATGTAGCACAAAGCTGTCTTGAGTAATTTGTACTTCTGCAAGAATTATTTCATTGTTTCTACCATTCGGGTTTCAAAACCCCATTTTTCTTCTCATGTGTGATTAAAGTAAAGCAATGTTTCAATGATTTCTTATAGCAGACTTTTACTGCTTTCACAGCTGAAAAAAAAAATAAATCTGGAAGGGAAAGAGAATATTTTCTGAATTTCTAAATGCAATGATAGACATAGATTTAAAAAAATAAATAAATAAATAAATAAATAAATGGAAAAAAAAATCCAGCAACAACAAAAACCAACCAACCAAAAACACTTCCCCAAAAAACTTCAACAAAAATCCAAACCACCCAACACTGGTGGGATGACTGCCTGCATACCTAAGAGAGCAAATATAGACAAACTTTTGTTACCATCTAAAAAATGATCAGAGGAGGTAAATATCCATTAAGCAGCATTGCAGCACTGTCTGTTTTTTGCTGTGTTTAGTTCTAAGAGAAATAAGCAGTTGCCTAAGGCTGACAAGATATTCTGGTATCATCAGTCCTTGCTCCCACAAGCCTCACATTTTTTTCTCCTTCTGCCAACACTAAAGCAGGTACAAGTGATGTGAGGCAACTGCTGCTGCTGATATTACTCTGTGCAATGTGTGTGTGGTGTGCATGTCTGAGAAGAAAAAGCATTCTAATTATGAAAATTACAGCTTTTAAGCTTTTCTGAATCAAAACTGTCTTTAAAAAGAATAAAATATTTTCAGAGACATACACTGCTGTTTTCATCATCCTCTGCTGCTCACTAATGTCCACTTGCCTCATAAAATCAATAATACAAAGTACACACAACCGTGGGCCAGAGTGTAAGTGCATTCATGCACTCCAAAGTATAGAGAATTGCCCAAAGAAGCAATTAAAAATAGCCTTTCTAGAGAGATACAAGTTGTGGGACAGTCAACCTCATTTTGAGCCAGTTAAACAGAGTTATATTGAAATGCAAATATGTTGATTCCACAAGTGTTTCTGTGGATACCTGTTAAAGAAATTTCCTGCAAAAGCTATTAAAGAATACATTGGTTTGGCATCAAACCATACATGAGAACACAATAGGCTCTGTTAAATAAAGATAAAGGAGAGAAATAACCTTGTTAAAGGCATGACTGTATGAAATGAGGTTGTGAATTTACCATTATTTGACTGCAATTATGACATGTAGAAAACCAGTATGTTCCTAGGGAATTAATACAGTGGATGCTGAATTCTTTTATACTTAAAACCACTGTTCATTTTGGTTTTAACCATTTTTATTTCCATTTCAATGTTTTGGAGGGCTTTATT
Organism: Zosterops lateralis; assembly: GCF_965231275.1. Taxonomy (NCBI): domain Eukaryota; kingdom Metazoa; phylum Chordata; class Aves; order Passeriformes; family Zosteropidae; genus Zosterops; species Zosterops lateralis. Next base: position 3,369,997 of record NC_139768.1, read on the forward strand.
TAATATATGGCAAGTTCAGTCACCACATGCCAGCAAGAAGGAAATAATGAGGGTAAGTGTGTTATTTTAACTCTGGCTGTAAGGGCTCACTGGGACTTTGTGGCCAATGGACAACAGTGAACAATGGAGATTTGCAGGTGCTTGGGACTACATCCAAGACATTTTTGGAACTTTGTTTAAGTCCAGTTTGCACAATCATTTCAGCAGAGACAAATAACAGGAAGAACCTCAATGAATTTCCACTGAGGCACAGTCTAACTTGTTTATTGATAGTGGTGTCCTGAAAAAATAACCAGAGCTACAATTAAGATCAGGTCAGAAAACGAGTAACTTAACATTATAGTATAGGAGAGAACACTGAGCAGCAGAGGGACAGAACTCTGTCACCAAAATGGGGCAGTTGCAGGATTTATATATCTCCAGATTATTTAACTCTGTCACCAAAATTCAGCCAGATAAACTGACTATGATAATTAACATGAGCAATTGAAAACTTTCAGACAGCACATCCATTTACAAAGAATCCTCCTCTCCCTTTACATAATCCACTCTGCTGTTAATTAAATTGTGCTGACTGGCAAGACCATTAGCTGGAAATTTCTTAGCTAGCAAGGTCTCCTATGGGATGTTAACTGCTTTGCTTCCATGGGAGACCAAGGCTGAGACTGGAGTATTCTAACTGGGCTCTCAATGTTTCTGTAGGACCTGCATCTTTTGAGGGAGAGGCTCCTTCTTTTTTATACTTTTTTTATTAGGTTCTGGATAGTAGGTGAGACTTACAGATAGTTTGGAAAAATAATTATTGCCCTGGTGTAAATTCCCAGTGCCGTTTAGTCCCAGAAACTGAGTTTTGCACTGTGTGTTTCAAATGCATCCTTGTTCTTTTTAACAACAAAATGATTAAATAAATAAATAAACACTGAGGATAGAAAAATTTCTCAGCAAGGGTTTGCAAAGATTTATGGTATAAATTAAGGTTTTTGAGTCCCTGACCTCCGATTTAGTTGCTGTATTATTTATATTGCTGAATTCCCAATGTTTATCACTATCTATATTGAGATGACATCACATTCCTTTTTCTGATACAAATTAGATTTAAGTCAGAGCTTTTAGCTTCAAACCATTCTGAAAAGCCTGAGGATGTATTGATTGTCATAAGACACAAGGCATCAGTTTTTCACCTCTTCCAGACTGTCACTTAGAGAAATACCACTAGAAGGAATTGTCTAAATGAGTTTAAAATGTAGATTGTGATCAAAATCAGCAATGCAAGATACCAGATCCTTTCAGTTTGGAAAAAAAGACATAAATCTCCTTGGCTCTTGACATTTCTGTTTTGAAAACACAAGACACAAACTCATCTAACCTCTCTCAGCAGCTATTTTACTCCAGTGGCTTCACAGCCATCTGTTTCTAGTGTCAGCAGTGCATCAGAATTGAAATTCTGACTCCATCCTGAACAGGGAGATGAGGCTTTTGAATAAACACCATCATCCAAAGTGTGTCCCACATCTCCAGAGCAATAATAGCAGGGAAGAAAGAGTAGTGAGCTCTGAAAATGGGCCATTCCTCCAGTTGCAATGATTCACAGTTTTGTCTTGAGTACATTGCTCACATCTGACACTGTCTTTGGGCTGGCCTTGAATTTCAGTGCCTACAAAATATAAATTGCTTGTACATGTACTGTTTACTCTGGATTAAATTGCCGTGGTTATAGTACAATCAGGAAGTACAGAAAAAGCAAAAAGTGGATCAGAGAAAGCCAACACATGGTCATGGGAAAAGTAATGATTAAAAAAAAGGAGGTTCACTAACAACAAGAAAGGAGTTTTATTTCAGCAGTTACTGGGGCTGAGACTGCTACATTTACAGATCTCTGTATACAAATTAAGCACTGTTTCGAACAGTATAATCAAGAACCACTCTGTACTTTATAGTCTCGAGAGGAGCAAAACTAGAAATGTACAGAGGGCAGAATGGCAGTTTCACTAAATCAGTGAGATTTGAAAATACATATTTATTCAAACTGTAAGTGAAGACTGAAATCTTCAGAATTCTTGAAGCAATAAAAAACCCTGTGTTTACATGGGATTGTTAATATCTAATACTAAAAATAAAGAACATAAAAACACATTTCAAAAATATTAAAATAGAGAATTTTGATGATGTCTGAACATCCAAGCATTCATCCTAAGCCGAACTTTAACAAAACCAGCTTTGGGTTTCAGGTGGATTTTTTTTTTTCGTGTTGGTGGTGGACTATTGCCCTCACCAAGAATCTCCACATAGTTTGGCTGCAGGGCAAAAACCATTAATCTAAAAGTAAATGAATTTTTTTGTCACATGCTATTCTCTTTTCATGGCTTTTAGCAAAAGGAACATCTGTAAGTCAATCGATTACCATAAGTGTGGTAGAAGATGATCACCCCAAAAGGTCCCTTCCAACCCAAACTATTCTATTAATCCATGATTGTGGAGATTCTGAACAAGAATTATAGATATACAGAATGCAGTACTGGATTGCAGATGTACATACAATAGTGAAAGCTAAGTAACATCCCCTTGGCCCATGCAACACTGCAAAGATGCTTTTCTCAATAATCTATGTCCTTCTCAGATTACTATTTAATATATTTATTTTTCTCCATAACATCTGAGGAGATGTAGCTCATGGAAGCTTTGGCAGCTGTGATAGTTAGCTGTCACTGATCACATTTTTATAAAAGAAGAAAATTTGGCAATCATATCTTCCTTGGGATTTGTTGCTGTGACAAAGGGTAAGTTCTTCCTACATTGCAGTATGAAGGTTGCAATAGCATTTTGAGCTATTTCTCTTGCATTACCATTTTTAGATGTATTATCTGCCTTGGGTTTTTAATACCTCCTGTAACTCCTGCTGCAATCATGTATATACTCTGTGGACTCTAGTGGATTTACTTGTTAAAGATAAGCTACTTAGTATAGAAAAGACTTTATAATGAGCCCAGTGTTGGGCAGTGATGCACAGAGACCCACTGCACTAAATTTTCTGGAAGTAGATGAAGACAGCCTTTGGCCCCACAGATTTGCTGTATTTAAAAAAAAAAAAATCTAAATCAAAGTAATAAATATTGTTCCTTGCCTCCTGGATTTTTAATGTAATATATAATAAAATAAATATCAGAAGCCAAACCCAACGGCCAAACTATACATGCATAGGAGTTTATAATAGAAAAAGACAAAGGACATATTGTAAAATCCATTTTACAGAGTAAGAAAAGGTAGAAAGATATCAGCGGCTTTAACTAAAGTAAAACAAGAAATACACCGCAATAATAGTGACTGGCCTCCAGAAGCCAGAAAGATATCACTCCTGCTAGAATGTGTGAATCTTCTTAGGTACCGTAATCAAGTCTCAGTCAATGATATACACACTGCTGCAAAATGTCAGCCATGAAGGAAAAGGAAAAAGTACTTACCTTGTTGTAGCAAGGTTCATTATTCCCTCTTCTGACAGGACTGGAGAGAGCAGTTTTCTTTAATACCGAGGTGCTTCAATTACTTTTGCAGCACAAATACATTCCTCTTATTTTCTGCTTCTTTGGCTGTAGAGAAAAGAAAGGATCTCTGTCCTGGATTATAGAGACAATTACTATGTTTTCCTCTCCACAAGAATTTGGAACCTATGTCTTTGCAGGTGCAATTTTTCAGTCTTCAACCAAAACACTGCAAATTACTTTCATCAAGTCCTGTAATACTTCTAGCTATAACATTGTCATGAGTGTTGAATGTGCTTTGCCCTGTGCTAAACATGAGAAGTTTTTTTCACTCCTACAGACTACTGACACTGCAAATAACACCTAAATTCCACTCTAGGTAGTGCAGTAAAGGCTTGGAGATAAAAAACCACAGAAATGGAATCTCTGTTCATCTGTGTATATCTTTTAAAGTGCTCCCTGCAGGTAAGGAAGAAAGCAATGTTCTCATCATTTTTACTTGTTTTTTTCCTATTTACCATGTAAGTTTTACATATAAACAAACTTGTAAAACCAGAGTGCAAAGTTAACTTGACCAAGCATTTAAATACTCTTGTCTGCTTTTGCTAAACCAAAGGTGATTTAAGAGGTAAAACAAAACAAAAAACCCCTTTGATATCACCATAACACACATATCTGAACACATGCATAAGATACAGTTTTAAAGCTTTTAAAAATATCACCACAAAGCAGTCCCAGTAAAGATAGAACAGAGAGCAAACGTCCTTTCCAGCAGAAAACACAATGTTCATTAATCCATATAAGCAAAGGAATGGAGAACAATTCATCTTATCAACAGCTTATAATGTGAGCATAATGCAAGACTTGAAGTGCCCTAACACACTTTGAAATATAAATGAATATAAAGACCAAACTGGGAACTATGTTACATAAGAGTTAGCATAATAGTTATGAAGGGAGTCATATTTATTATCAAGGACACACAAAACCACTTAGATCTATCCTTGATTTTTCAATATGGTTCTGTTCTATTAAGGGCAGAAAGATGAACTTTCTGTGCCAACAGACAGACAAGTACGGGCAAGTGCATGACAAAATTATGACAGGGTGAAAATTTCCAAAGCATTCACATTTGTCTTTTTACATCTGAATTGATATTTTCAACACTAATGTTTCCAACCACTCACAGCTCAAAAGTAACCAAAAAGCTTTCAAAACACTTACTGTAAATATTTCTTTTCAACTGCATAATATGTGAGTGCTCCCATGATCCACCTTTGACAAATGTCCTGAATAACGCTTGCAATGACAGAAGTGCAAGAATAAACAGTGAGAGTGACTCATATTACACAAAGCTGGGAGGACATTTGGCCCACACAGTTCATGCTAAAGTGAAAGAGAATCATCAGCTGGATTAAATACCTGAGAAATTACAGAGACTTCTGAAACAAAGAAGCAGAAAAGAATCATTTAAGCACAAATTTGTAAGAGAGGGGAGACCTGGGGGTTGACATAGAGGTGGCCAAAATGTGTTTTGATAGAGCTGCAAGTTTTCACAGAGCATCTTCATCATCAGACACGATGAGAAGAGAGTCACAGTCCAGCCAGGAGAGTGAGACCTTGGGGTGCACCAAGCAGCACCCAAACCTGGAGGGGCTGCACATCATCCAGGGAGGGTGGGGAGATCATGGGGGAAGGAGATCTGAGCCCATCACTGAGGGCAGGATTAGTTACAAAGAGTGTTTTGAAATTTGTGGGCATTTGTTGACATTTTGTAAGCGTTTAGTTTTGTGGATTATCTGATATTGATTCTTAATGTACAGTTCACTGATTGTTAATTACGTGTTAAGTCTTCAAAGAAGTGGTTTGATCCTGATTTTGGTTTAGCATATGTGATCTGAGCTCTGTGAAATATAGTTCCACATATCTCAATATTTTACTTCTTTTCTCTCTGACATATCAGCTGGACAAAGTTTATAGATACGAACTCCTACCAGTAAAAAGAAAAAAAAAAAGAAAAAAAAAATTCAGGTCGAAAGTTTACAGCTGGTGGTAGTCTCCCATTCCTACCTTCCTTAAACAAAGCAAAGGGAAGTGCCTGGAAACCTCAATAGCTGTGTGCAATTGCTCAGTCTCAGCTATCAGCACAGTCCTCCTCATGCTGATGCCATTCTTACAGGAGAGCTTTCACAGGACAGTGTTTCCAAATAAATATTCAATTATTAGAACAGATATTGTGAATCCAAGGTAGTTTAGAAGTGCATGGCAACTGTAGTGTAGAATAGATCTATTTAACAGCACCTGCAAATCACCATCCACAGGTATTTATTCTCACAGCTCTGCAATGCAGTGCTGTGGGAAGGGAGCCTAGTGATTCCCTCAGTCTGGGAGCACCATTAATAGAATATCAACAGGCTTAAACAACGTGCAGTACTCATAGTCAAACTCACCCAAACAAGTTTCGAAAACAAAATCTAGATTTTTTTTTTTTTTTTCTGGCTCCAGCACATCCTAGTGTGATCTTCAACACAATTTTCAGTCTAAATTCTGTGAGTTAAAACTGAGTTTGACCAAGACTACAGCAGAGAGAGCAAGCACAACATTGTTAGGAACTGAAATTTTCACTTCTGGAAACCAAATGGGGAGTTCTAAGTAATGGGGATGGGTGTGAGGGTGTGTTTTTGTGGTTGGTTTTTGGGGTTTTTTTTTTTTTTGTTTTTTTTTTTTTTTTTTTTTTTTTTTTTTTTTTTTTTTCTTGGCAGAGGAAGCAACAGAAACTTTTTAGAGGATTTTAGCTACATTTTGTAGATCCCACTGCTCTGAGTATTTAGTATTCAGGCAGAACACAATTTTGGATCTAAATTATATGACAGCTACAAGTAGGCACAGCAAATTTGAGACACCACTGCTCTGAGTTCTAATCCATTCTATGTCTTGCAGTTAATGATTATCCCAGAAGTTTCAGCTACAGGTGCTGCTCCACCATTCAAATCAAAAAGTGAAAGCAATGCACATTATGCATCTGAAAACTCAACTTTTTTTCAAAACCTACCATCTTTACTGAAGAAAACTGTGAATCAGGTGCAACAATGTACTATCATTAAAATATCATAAAGTAATGTAAAAAATAAATTTGAATGGAAAAAAACTCTTGCAGTGGACTGATTATGATTAGCTTTGCAAAGCAAAATTATCTGCAGTGGAAAATTGGAAGGAAGGAAATTAATATCCCATCACATTCCTTTCCTAAAGGTAATATCAAAGCTGCTCAATAAAAACAGATTTTGAAAAAGTTTTGAAAAACAACAGAGACAGAGGCAAGTCTATTTGCAATTCAGTATTCAGCTCTTCAGAAATGTCTCAGAGAACAAACAGTAGTTGCTACTTGATCATTTCAAATTATCAACTACTGACTCACTCAGTGTCTACACCAGACACATGGACAATAACTGATTCAAACCTAATCTGTTAAAACCTGTACTTGTCCTTACTGGCAGGAAAAGCAAATAAAAATTAAACTTTTCTTCCTTCCTGTTTTGTATGTAATAATTATGGCAGTGGAAGGCATTATGATCTCAAGGAGAATCCTAAACTGTACAGGGATTCCCAGCTGATAACAGCATCATAGCTGCTATAACAGATGGATTTTTAGACGTATATTAACTTAGTGTCCTAGTGGTCCCTTCTGCAATTTCTATTTAAATGGGATTTTTGCAAGGTTACTGAAGGTAGTGGAATGTTCCCCCAGGTCACAAAGGACAGATCTAAGCACATCAGTGATACTGCTGAGGAGTCAGGGTGGTATTCATCCCATGGCATTGCACTGGGCTGATGATCTATGACTGCAGGGATCCTTTGCCCCCACTTACAGCTCATTCCAGCATTCCTCCTTTCTTCCTACTCTGCAAATGAAGCACTGTGAATTGCTGCTTCATCATCCTGACACCTTGCACCAGCTCACTGCATTGTCTGCCACAGCTACCCAAATTTGAAATATACTTCTGCTGCTTTGGGGCTCTATCAATACACATCAAAGTAAAAGGAAAGGAAGGAATAAGATTTTTTCACACACAGGTAATACATTGATTCTGTGAACATAAATTCCATTTGTAAAACCCATGTATTCACTTCCACATTTTTTCCAAAGGATTACCACCAAAAGGATTGCCAAGCACCACAGACTTTTTAAAACCCCTCCTGAAGTCCATTATGGTCTGTAAATGAAAATCACACCTCCCTGAGAATTTCCACTGTACATCAGTCTGACTGCAGCTACAAATATTCTGCCAGAAATTATTTTAATGGCTTTCCTCTTCTACATAAACATTTCCTTCTCACAAATTGTGTTTCATATATAAATAACTGATTTGAGAAATAATCTGGTTTAATCTAGGAAAATAAACAATAAACTTCTTAAATCTTAGTGTGGCATTAAGAAGTGTGACACTTTTGGCTTTTTCTGTGTATCATTCATAGTCATTAATATAAATATCATTAATATGACTATCACTAATATTAATATCATTAATTTGAAACAAAAGGCTTCTCATACCAATATCTTTACCACTGAAAACCATACTTGGCATTGCAGATGTGGTAAGCAAGCATTAAATTGATAGAAGGAAGCCATTACTTCCTTATTAGACGATCCATACATTGATAGACCTTAATTCTTATCCAACTTCAAATTCTGTACACAAAGGATGTGTCATACACACTGAGACCTGACTGTTGTCATTTGAGGGGTCCCAACCCAATGATCAAAGCTCTTTATTCATCCCCATATTGGACAGAATCATGTTAAAGGAGTGTTGGTGTCCTGAGCTGCTTTACTGGCTGGCTTGCTCTCTGACCAACATTTAAAGAAGGTTTGGTGGGTCTGAACCTCAGGCTGGAGCGTGGTTGACAGTGTAGAAGAAAAGAGTGGACTCTTCATGTGGGTTTCACAGGGCATTTTCACCAGAATCTTCCAGATCTTTACAAGGTGATTGACAAGGTCTATCACCAGGGAAAGGCCACCATGGGGTTTGGGGATGAGGGTGTCAAAACAAACTGTTATAAACAAATAACGAAAACATACAGAATTATTGAAAACCCAAAATGCACACAGCAACAGGAGAGTACCCGGTAGGACGGGACAATGTGTAGCCATACTCACCTGAAGACACCAGAGGTTTGTCTGTGGTTGCATAAAAAAATTACAAACTTTGAGCTAATGAATGTCCCTTCCTAAATGGTGAGATAAATTAGAATCAGTGGTTTCTTTTGCACATTAAATGGACACAAAGAAAATACCATTTCCGTTTATGCCACTTGCCACATTCGCTTACTTAACACTTAATTATCCCAGCAATGTTTATTTTCCTCCTTCTCAGCAATGAAATCTGATTATTTAAAAGGAAATTAACTTAATTACACACTTTTGCTGATGTCTGTGCCCTGTTTTTTTCATGCAGTTCAGAGTGTGTAATTTTTCATTTCCTTTTGGATAAAAAAAAAGCATCTGAGAGCTCAGAGTTAGAAGGACCAGTAAAGTTTGGTATATTCACCCATCTACTCTTTAGGATAGTCTGAAGGAACAAAACGTGATATGAAATTGCAGTCTTACTGAAATAAATAGGGAAATTACCATCTCCTCTTTCCAAGTCTCTTCCACTTTCTGTTGCCAGTTGGGCCTGGTTGTCTCACCTCTCCTTTTCTTTATGTCTGACACTGTCTGCTGGAGCTGCAGGCTTCCAGTTCCCTCCTGTAAATTCATACTCTCATGTGTAGATCTGGAGTCCCTTCTCCCCTGAGCAGGCTCAGAAGCTGGTACAGAAACAATCTTCCCAGTCTTCTTAAAAGAGCATTGTGTCTTTTAAAAGAGTCATTGACTCATTGATGAGACAATTGACTCCTTGATGAAGAAATTATGTTCATAACATATTTTAACATGTAAACCCAGAGGAAACAGTGCATTTTGATAAGATATGATTATTACAATTTATTTTAATAGCTTTTGAAAATAAATACTTCCATCTGCTCACAATGTAACCCAAGACAGACATAACACATTATGAAACAAGTAGACAAAGATTTGAATCAAAATGTTCATAGGAGAAACAACACACGTCTTTCTAAGGAATTGTGCAAGTATGCTGGGCAGTTAAAAATATTTCATACAGATACTTCAATAAAGCAGTGCAATTAATGCAGTTATTTTAATGAAATACTCAATTTCAGTTGTGGCTCAAGCTGCTTCTACTGAACACAGCCATCAACAGGAAATAACAGAGAGGCTCTTGATTTCAATTAGCTTTGCATCTGAACTAAGGTGACATTGATAAGTACTATGGCTGTTCTTTAAAATTTAGAGATGCCATAAAGTCTGCCCTCATGTTTTAGGATCTGTTGGAAACTTTCTTTTGAGGACAGAAAAACAGTATGTTGCACACACCTTATGGAGCTGCATCTCACTGATGGTGCCGAATTGTCAGGCTGTTACCTGAAAGTGAAACAGCTACACAGGAGAACCAATCCTTTTACAAACTCACTCAGAGAAGATCCCGTTTCATATGCCCATTCTGCTCTCCTGGAATCCCTTTCCTGGTGCCAGGTGTTGTCTCATCCAGAGTTCCATTTCTCCTTGGAACCTGTGGTTGAGACCTTTAATTTGTAACGTGACCAAATTGCACGTGTACACCAACAAGCAGGGAAAAGAACAAATGTAATTCTAGGCCCACATTTCAAGCCAAAGAGCTATTATTTATCTGATATAACTCTTGCCCAAGAGCTCAATTGAATTAATGCTTCAACAGGTAATTAAACAATTTCTTTTACTTCCTTCTGCAAAGTACATCCTCTACTCACCAGAGAGTATTACAAACACTAAGAACATTCGAGGTTTTTCTTACAGAAGTCGACCTAGTCCAAATCCCAAATAGCTAAATGAATGGCTACACACAGCAGCAGAATCCACCACCCCTCTCTCTCACCACAGCCCTGTGAAAGAGGATTTCAAAAGGAGTGTATAGAGGTATGAAAAAATCTATGTGTGCATGGAATACCACAGCTTACAAATAGGCCAACCTATGGCACTACGGTAAAGGACAGCTGATGTGTTTTTAATCCATAGAGTTTGTATCAGGCAAGAAAGGCAGTAAGTTGGATATCCATTGTTGTTCTAATTAATTATTCTTTGCTAATCAGCAGTGAAATGAAATTGTATCTTCAGATCATGGAAAACTAAGTGGTATATTTCATGTGCTGTCAAAAAACTGTCAGAAAGAAAGCCCCCACTTTGACGGGAAAGCCAGAAGAAAGAAAATTCTATTTTTGTTGGATATTTTTTATGTTTTCTGCTAAAAAGCAGAAAAATGTTTGGCTACAAAACCTTTTAAGAGTTGTTTTTACTCTGTGTAAATGGCAAAGTTGTAGAATTTCTAAATTAAAAATAAATCACAAAACTGCTAGATTTGTATAGGCAAAAATTGCATTAAACTTCATCGTTACACACAGCTCAGTCTGTCATCTTAAAACACATTCATTTCTATTTTCAGTATCCATGTAAAAGTGGATGTGTCTTAGAATAGTAAAAAATTAAACTTTTTTATTGCTTACAAGTTTCACTGATCAGATAAGAATAAAATGAAGGCTGATATTGGCATTTGTTGAAAAAAAAAGCAAAGTCCTTTGATTCATAAATTTTGTAAAATGAAAAGTTATGTCAAAACGTTCAACCCCTTGTCACCCTGGTGAACTCTGCCTTTTTGATCTGGCTGGGAAATGATTACCAACATGGGAAGTTCTTTTATGGTCTCAACAGACCTCAAAAAAACATCTGAAATCAAACAGGTATCATGGGTTTGACTGACAGGGAGATTTGTTCATTTTTCAAAGCCTGCAACACATGAATTTACAAACATATATCACTCTAGAACCTGATGACAATCTCTTCATTATACATGCTCCTTTGGTGACTTGGCTGCTGTATATTTTCACTAATGTATTCAGAGACATAGCTCATCTGCAAATGAGATGCCCTTTTCAATTACATTTCTGGGGAAAAGGAGTTGTCTAGAAAACTTTTTGACGGTACTTGGGGAAGAGTGAAAAGAATAAATTCTTGAACAAACGAAAGAGTTTTTTTTTCAGGAGGGTTTTTGGGTTATTTTTCTTCCTGCTGGCTGATTTAATTTTGGGTTACTAGATTAATACTCTTCCTCCAGCCTACGTTCCTTCAGTAACAACTACTTGAGTGATTTTGTAATTGACTGCCACAATGCTTATAGCTGTATAGGCAAAATTTACTGTGATTAAATCCAAATTAATTACTTCCACCCAAATACTAGTAGAGTAGAATTTGCTTGGGGGGAAAAGAATGCTTTACATTCCCTTGGCTGTCTCAAACAGAAACCTCATAACCCCTCCCAGAGAAAAGGGTTTTTTAAAAGCAGACAGCGATGTGAAGAATTGAACAAACGGATTTCTTCATGGCTTAATCAGAATTTTGAATTATGTATGACAGGTTGACTCTGGTAAATTGGGCAACTCTGGACCATGAGCTGAGGGAGGTTTCAAAGTAAACCTCTGTGACATGAGATCCATGAATGCCCAGCGGTCACAGTGGGCACCTCTCTCAAGCCACATAGATGTCAGATGGCAGGGAAAGCCATAAGGACACAGCTTCAGCCACAGAGAAGCATTGAGGACTTCAGTTCCTTTTCTCCTGAGGGTTCTCACCACTCACTCCCAGCATTGTTCCATGACATCCTTCTGATTTGAAAGTGTGGCAGGGGAGCTGGAGGGCAGCCACGGGTTGCTTTTGCTTCTGCACATATATCATGCCTTGCAAATATATTTCTGGCTTCGAAGGAAAAAAATTGTCTGGATTAGTGGCTACCACAATTTCACAGTGGGCATTTTAACTGTCAGAAACTTCCATCAGCAAAACCAAGTCCTTTCCTAAGACCATGACCAGGAAGCAGATTAAGGTGTACAGCCTGGGTTCCAGCTGGGAGACAACCACCATGGTGTACTTTAAAGTTTTCCAAAGCAAAATTTTATGATAGATTTGTTCTGGAAAAGGACTTAAAAGTCTCCCCTTGTAATTTGTGCTTGGTAAGACACATCTTTGTCACCATCTTTACACGTGTCTGCATGGGTAAGCATAAAGAATTAATTTTGCAATAAGGGTTCTTACAATGGAACCTGAGTCTGACATTCTTAAGGTGTGTTAGAGGATTTAGAAGTAGAAGCAGGCCAGCTGCATTTTCTAAATAAATGAATAATGTAAAAACAATTCTTGCTTTTCCCAGATACTGCACGGTACAACACACAATATTTATTTTTTCATTTTGCAATGTGGATGTTTATGTTTACAATGGCACTTTTCTCTGGGGAAGTGACAGTTATGACAACTGAGGACAATATCTAGAATATGCTTTGCAATTATTGTGCTACAATGGTTAAAAAGAGGAAAAAAAATCAATGAAACCAATTAAACTGTATTAACTGCAGTGTCCCAGACCAAATATAGCCCTTTCCTCTTGGAATCTACAGTCAAGGCTCCAGTATTTGAGCATCAATCCAAAACAAGCAACAACGGTGCTGTTCATACCATCAACAGGAATAATCCTATTCACTAAAATCTCCTCTCCTTAATCTGTTATTGATGCAGTTGGTAAAAGAGCTTGTTTGAAATTCAATTTGGCTGATTTGAAAACAGGATTCTGAGAGGAAGCATTTTCAGTGGCCTGCCAGAGTAGTTGGTTGACTGTGAATACACAAAACAATTACAAACTTCTCTCCTTCCTGTGAAGCTTTCTTAGTGCAAATGTAACTGACGGGAGTAGAGGAAGGTATTTCCCTGAAAGTGTAACGTGGGCTCATACTTGACACTCATTCCTTACTTAAGAATGTTGATTTTTATGCAAGAAGTGTTCTTTCTACTGGGTAGAAGCACTTTTATGCGATGCTCAAACACAGGGAAGCAAAATAAAAACCAAAACCAAACCAAAAAAATATTGCTGTATGCAGATTAGGGAGTTCTGTAAACACAAATAATGCAGCCAACAAAATCAGGTCTTAGGGTCATAACAAGTCAGGTTTGTTCTGTATTACATCTTTACTCAAAGGTTTGATCTGTGACATTTTCAGAACGACAACTGAAAACATCATGAATGTAAGGCAGAGGGAAGCCATGAAAAGGTTACACAATAACAGCACATAAAAATGCAATTTCCCAGCATTTAGCGGATTGATAAGCAGACATTTTCTAGTCAACATTTCAGCAAGAGGCACAGTAAATAATTAGGAAACCTTTTGCCCTCTTGAGCCTTGAGTTAAATTCAGTGATGGCACCACATAAAAGAAGTTCAACATATTTTTTGTGGATCCAAGGGAAAGTCATTTGTATGACACAAAATGAAAGCGTGTGGCAACTGTCAAAGAGTGGAATAGATTACAGCACAGGATAGGACACTCAAAGTGGGAAATATGCTTGGAAATAAAAAAGATGAGGGATGCAAAAAAGAGTGAAGCATGAGGACATGCAAACACAATGCAGTATTTCTGAAGCCCATTTCAGACAGCATTTTCTAATGCTCTGGGTTTTCTGATGTTTCCAAAACCTCAAAACTGAGATGTAAGAAAGGATAAAAAGCTCCTGACATGAAGAAGTGGTGGGAGGAAAATTTCGAAACCAATGTAAACATGGAGTAAAAAAAAAAAGTAGCTTTTTCCCATGGATAGCTAAAGAGTGTATTATTAGCTGCTCTTATCAATTGTTTTTCATTCTCTGAAATCCAATTTCTATATCAAAGAATTAAGTCAGAAACAGGACTTTTTCTTTTAAAACAAATACACCATTTTATTGAACGCCTACTCTACGAATTCCTTACAAGTGTTATGTTAGAATTTTATACAGGAAGAAAAGAACAAATGGAATTATAGAATGCAACAAATTTTCAAGTTTTCTGATATCTTTTATGGCCCCAACACACGGCAAATTTTGAATGACATTCCTTTGTGTCCATGTACCTGAAAGTAGATGATAAGTGACACGTGAACTAAGTCGTACGATAAGAGCAGACAACGACAAAAAGCAATGACTGACAATGAAATACTATTACCATGAAACAGTAACAATGTTAATTCTGTGCTACTTCTGAACAATGATAATCCTTTTCTACAACAGCATCCTGTTCACAGCCATTTTGCCCTTGACAATTCTCTTGCTGGTGATACTCTCTGAAAGCAAGAAGCCACCTGGGACTTTTTGGACCTCTCTCGTATCTTCTCCCTTGTCTATGGAGAGATCTTTCTGTCTACTCTGAGCTCTGGATGAATATAATGTGAATTATATGAATGGCCCAAGGCTGTAAAAGCAGGTATAATTAAGTGCATTGTTTCCTTCTCTGAGCTTTCTGAAAAAATTCTAAAATTCATTCCACCCTGTTTGACTCCTAAGTATTGAATCAGGACTTCATAAATCTACTAAACTCATTGTAGTAATGCTAGTATTGAGTTGAAGGCAAATAAATTCTTAGCTAATCCACTAATACCTCTTTCTACCAACTCTCATGAGACAGATCCAGGCAGCAAACAATCAAACATTTCCCTGAATGCAGTAAGATTTTATCTAAAGTAGTGTAAATACATCATCATTACAAATTAAATCTCAGCCCTCTTGATCAGCCATAAGTCAAGACTTGATTCTAGCTAAGGATTTGAAGTACTTCTTCCTCCTCCCAGGCCTTCATGTTTAAACTTTAAAAATTAATACAAAAATGAATAAGAATATTCTTGTATCACTCTGCATTTTCCCACTCATGAGGGAGATGAGATAACACACCACAAGGTCTTATCTGATTTATCTAATTGTGACAATAATGGTTGCAAAATAGGAAATCTATTTCCAAGCAAAGTGTGGTGCAGGATGCAGACTATCCACTAGTCTACCAGCATCTGATATAATCATTGATTTCACCTTTTCAAGTAAAAAGTTACAGCCACACATGGAGCTTTAGGACATGGGCTTAACAGCAGCTGTGTCAGCAATGCTAGAGCTCAAATCAGACTTGGGATATTTATTAATCTCATGTAAAAAAGATTCATTGTTATCTCATGGTCAGTTATTCTATACTGCATGAGCCTTTCGTCCTAACATCAAGGTACTTGCCTTTAAACATGGGAAAAAATGTGCCAACTGAAAGGGAGTTAATAAAATGTAATTTAGAATGCTTTGGGAGATTAGAGAATTTCATTTAGAATATTGCCAGTAGCTTCATCTTCAGAAGCAGGAAGTCCTTTAGTGTAACTCCATATCTTACAGTATTAGAAAAGGACTTAATTTATTATGGGCAAACACTGAAGTTCTATACATACAATTATTTAAGTTCATAAATGCATGTGCTTTAATTTACCCTATAAACATAAATTAGCAGCACAAGGTCTCCAAACGTATTGAGGACAATATAAACCTCCCTCCCTCATGGGACTGAAATGGTTTCTATTCACTCCTAAGAGTCTGATGGAAGGTAGGAACCCACTTATCAACCTCAGAAATTGAGCGGGTTGTTAGGCAAGCAGTTCAAAGCAATTCAAAGGCTCTAATTGCATTCTCCTCACCCCTACATCCAAAGCTCTCATTGCAGCACTCCAGGACGCCAGGCACTCACAGCCACTTCACATCCCCTCCATGGCAAACCCGGTAACAACAGAATTTCTAAGCTGAAGAGACCTTCAAGGTCATCAAGTCCAACCCATGCCCTAACACCTCAACTGGATCATGGCATCGAGTGCCACATCCAGTCTTTTTTTAAATACATCCAGGGATGGTGACTCCACCTCCTCCCTGGGTAGACCATTCCAGTATTTAATCACTCTTTCCTTGAAAAACCTTTTCCTAATATCCAACCTGTATTTCCCTTGACTCAGCCTGAGGCTGTGTCATCTCATTCTGTCAGCTGCTGCCTGGAGAAAGAGACCAACCCCCAGCTGGTCAGTTTGTCACAAATTACAGGTTTGGTTGCTTAAATGACATAGGGCAGAATAGTACAGTGAGAAACTTTAATATTCTGTGACCAGTTAAAGAAGATATTTTGACCCTTAAACCACTGGAATATGGGATGAGAATCACTCTCTATCAATCTGTAGGAATCTGACACAGTGACAACAAACCTGAACAAATAGAAAGCAGCATTTAACATCACTTGTTCTAGGCTAGGAAAAACTTCATGCTTTCTTTGCTTTTCCTATATCAGATATCCCATAAAATTGAATCAGTGACAACCAGGAACTTCTGAGGAGATTTCCCACACATACTCAAGGCAGATTTTTACATGTAGTTGATGTAATTCTTAGATGAATAAAAACCACTGCGGCAGCAATAGCAACTAAAAGGAAAGTTATTGTCTGGATCCCAACACAGTATTCTAATGAAGGAGCACAATATTTGTGTATTTCCTATAATTTATTTCAGCTATCCCTCAGCATTATCTGATATGAAAACAAATTCTGCCTTTCACACCTGTACTGATGGATGAATAGCACTAGAACATCTTTGGGTAATCATTTAAATCTCTGCATCTCAATTTACGCTTAAACAAAACTCCTCTTTCGTCACATGAATAAGTAAGTCAAGAATTCACAAATTTGACACAAAACCATGATTCTTGTGAAATATCCTTCTCTTTGGTCTAAGGAGAAGTTGTGGTTGATTACCAGAGACACAGGCCATGGAGAACAGCAGGCACTAGGAAGGTTCTGTTCTCCCGAACACAGTTGTTACAATGCAATAATATTGCATAAAATAAACTTTATACCATCTTGTAAAAATGTTAAAAACATTATTTTTTAGCTTTTCAGTTAAAAGGTTTTTATATGTAGAGCTTACATAATAGCTTACATTTTGTAGCTTTAGTCACCAATAAAATTCACTTGCAAAAAACCTATCTGGATGAACTTTGCTCTCAAGGAAGGGACAACAAAGTTGGTTTTGTCAGCACAAAACTCTCCAAGAATCTCGAATAAAAGTCATTCAAAGCATTATAGTAACAGTAAACTAGACAAATATTAGTCCTATTCTTCTTGAAATTTTGGGGATATAAGCATTTATGGCACAAAAGGACATTCATTTCAAATTGCATTTAGTGTTTAAAATTAAGAGAAACTCAGAGAGAAAAAAAAAGTATGAAGTGATTTATACTGTTAAATGTTATTCTTCTAAATGACATATGTGTAGATTGCTTGGCTTTTTTTGTTTAAATTTAAATCTTCCATGTCATTTATTGGATGGCTTATTTCTTGAGGTGCCACCTAACCAATTATGAAGAGTATGAAAACATATCTTTGGTTTTAACCACTAGAGCCCTCTTTCCAGATAATGAGTTTATTTTTCTATCAAATAAATCAAAACCTTGTTGCTGTACTTAAGTGCATCAATATAAATGGTTATAGCCTGGCACTAAAATATTTGTCCTTCTCTCCAGTTTCCTTTAGGGCAACAGACTGAGGTAATAGCTTTTAAGTAAAAGGTCCAGACTAATACAATTTGGGCAGATTAAAAAACAAGCCTCATAAATCAGCTTTCCAGTGATGTTTATTTTTGTCATTGTTCCTGATCCTTGTCATGCAAACATTAGTCTTGTAGGATGTGTCAGCCTTTGTTAAAGCCTTGATTCATTTCACATAAGAGAAAGAAACCTGTCATTGTATTAAAAGTTAATGGACTCTTTAAAAAATTGCTTTAGTTTGCTATGCAATTTTCTAAAATTCAGGGCAGTAAGGGCCAAATAGGTCTGTATTGCATTAACATCTTAAATACATATAATTATATTCTCCAATAATTCATAGCTTTTTTTTCTGTGTTGTTTCAAAGAGCTCAGATTAAACTAAAAAAAATGGTTGGAAGGAAACTTGAAGGTGACACAGAATGTAGCTACCCCACGGATGAGGGACTAAGAAGTTTGCAGTTTTTTACTTCTGCATGGCATTCTGCTAGGGAAACCTGTGCCCTCAAGAAGGGAGACCACTCATCCTCTAAAATGCGCATTTTTGGGGCATACAGAAAAAAAAAACCCTCATCATGACAAATGCACAAGACACGTGAAAAAAATAAGTTCTAATGCATTTCTTCCTGCTGAAATTATTATATCTCTAATACAAAAATGCCATACGAGATTAAGTGATTTAAATGAAGTTACTGGCTGTGCCAGAAATAGGAAAACAATGTCAAACTCCTAACTCAAATTAACTGAATAAACTTCTAGATTACTTTATTTTCAGGTGTTTATTATGTTAGGTCACCTTACTCAACATCTAGATAAGCGCATCTTACCCTGAGGAACCAGTAATGGATAAGTTCAAAGTTACACTTTCCAGCAAAATTATGTCTTACCTATTGTGTTCACTGTTCTCTCTAAATATTTGCATGAATCATTGGAAGTGCACTTTGTAAGTTACTTCAGTAACATTAAATTTGAGACCAACCATGCAGAAGGAATAAGATGCAGAATGGTATGTGGCCTCCAAAGACTAAGCGTATCCCCCCCCTTCTGCATATGGCTGTACATGAATTGTTTGTAAAACCTGACTTAAGTCTGTATTACAGCCCTTGCAAGGCTGTGATGTCAAAATATTGATGTTATTCTAAAATGCCATGAACCTGGAGGTGTCCCTGAGGGTGCATAAAGCACAAAATTAAAAGGTCAATAATGATTTCCCAGCAGCACCAACAACAGCCTGAATCTCCAGGGGTGTTAAGTTTCTGTTCCAGCCTTAATTTGAGCCAAGAGAATACAAAATGTTACGACAGGCATCAGTGAGTAGGGAGTACTCACTGGGTCATGGACCATGAACTCTTTTCCTGGGTGAATTACAGAGTCTCTGCCTGCAAGTGCCCAAAGCGAAAGGCCCATTGCCTCTGATGAAGCAATCACAGGGTGCTCACAATATTTCATTTTGTTTTCCATCAATATCCAATTGCACTATTTAGCCTTAGAAAGCAGTAATTGACCAGCTGTCTGATTACCATGTATGACCTGGACTCACACACCTGAGAAGCCCCAAAGGATATAACGCCACTAATGTCGAAAGTTCAAAGGCTTCCTCCATAATGAAAAAGCAAACACAAGAGTAATTCCACTGGCTGTCATTCTTGTTGGATTACCTTATGCCTGGAAGCCTCGCATTAGACTGACAATGCAACTTGTGATTAGATAGTAAATTTACTGTTTGAATAGGATGAGCATCAGAACAGCAGAAAATGCCACTGACTTGCAGTTTCAAATTCCAGCAAAGTCTGGCACGCTCCACTGCCTATGAGCATCTCTGAAGTAAAAGCACTGTAGTTAAGCTTTCACCTTGCATGCTGGACTAGAATTCAAAGGAAGAAAGGAAAGAAATCATCATAAGAAGCCCCAGCTGTTCAGATTGTAACTGCTTTACTCTTGGTGAGGCAAAGTATTCAGATGCTTCTCAATATTGACTTTTTCACTCAGTTTCTCT
Source organism: Zosterops lateralis (assembly GCF_965231275.1). Classification (NCBI taxonomy): domain Eukaryota; kingdom Metazoa; phylum Chordata; class Aves; order Passeriformes; family Zosteropidae; genus Zosterops; species Zosterops lateralis. Next base: position 3,389,961 of record NC_139768.1, read on the forward strand.
CTTCTGACCCCACTTTTTTAAAGGTATTATTTACTGTACAGCCTATGAGACACAGTCCAGGATGGAAATTTGCAGAAGAGATTCAGGAGCATAGAGGAAGGCAATCAGACCATACAAAACACCTTTATTGCGGCAGTTATGGAACAGTGAGGCTCCCTAGATATAATTTAGGTGATTTATTATGCAGTGTTAGTAGTCACTGAAGAAGACAGTCATGTAAAAAGAAATATTTTATCGTGTTAAAATGCTAAATAAGTGTGCATTCTTGTTCTTCATATTTTCATATCTGCTGGACTGGCAGAGTCTGATGACCCTGTATTTTCTTCGGACTAATAAACAGTGCATGTCATTGTCCTCTGACTGAGACACAGAAATCTTGCTTCATTTCCATGCACAAACAAACCAGTAAGGCAGCAACCACTCCCTCCAAATCTCAACCCAATGATATTTTAACTTTACTGAATTACAGTGGAGGCTGAAATGAGTGTAGGCTATATAAAGCCACTGATCATTAGGGTCAGATGGAAATATATCATTTTCTCAATTATACGAGAAAAGAGTTAACTGATGGAAACATCTTGCCTGGTGGTCAACTAATCAGGCTGACCTCTTTTGTCTCTCTATAAATAATAGACTCCAAATCACCTACACAGTTATTTTTTTTTCTTTTTTTGTACTGTCAGATTTTTGACCTCCTTTTGAAGAGCATGAGTACTGCAACTTCACACAGAATTTCTGTATCACTCTTACCTGTGGCGAAGAGAGATGAAAGTCCTTCCCTTCTCACCAATCTCCAACTGTAAACAGCCAAGGACTCCCTTAAACCCCTTTCTATAGTCTTTTCTTGAAAGTTCATTTTTGTTTATCCACTCTGACATCTGTATCTCTTGTACACTTCAGAGAAAACAGAAAGACTCCTATGGAGCTTTAATACCAACCATACCTAATAAACTGAACAAATAATTTTTTCTGATCAGAGACAGTAATTTAAGTGATTACTGATAAAAAGGGCAGAAGTTTAAAGCTCTAAATAATCTCCAATAATTTCTCCTCAGCATCATAAAATACTCTTGGCAGTCATGTTTTACAGAAGTCAACATTTTAATATGTCAGGGACGAGGAAAAATGAAGGAAATGCTTTGTCATGAGGCTGCCAAAGAAATCTTTCCTACTTAAACCTCTGCTTATGTGATCTCCTTTTTCACAGTTTCTGGCCAAAACAGAATTTAGTGGGTTTCTACAAAAAGAAGTGAGAACTGGGTTGCACTGAGCAGAAATGCTGTACTAGTAAGGAGAATTCAGATGGGTGAAGAAAACCACTTGGATGGCTTAATTATTTCCTGTAGAATAAGGAGAAAAATTATTACCAAATATTAACACCATCATTTCTTGGTCTGTTGAAATAATCCAGAAAATTATGGGAGATGAAAAAGTAACTTCAGCTATCTTTTTGTATGTATTTCTTTGGTTCTGTATTTCAAAAAAACTAAAATAGCAAGAAAGTTTCAGTGTTCCAGCCTCTAAAAGGTCACACGGGTCCCCAAAATCCAGCACCTCACTTAATATCTTTTCAATAAAGAAGGATAGCTTAACTGCATTTCATAACCTGTCACATGTTGGTGTCAGAATTTCAAGAATTTAAACCTTAATTTGAGTCCAGGGTGAAATCACTTAATGTTTAAGCAGACCTCACTAGTTAAGTACTACGAACCAGGGGAACCAGCAAGGAAATAGTTTTTGTGCACAATGTGTGAAGTATAGAGGTTAAAATGAGCTGAGAATGAAGCATAACAGCAACCAAAAGAGGTCAGCTTTCCTCATCCTCTCTCTGTTTCTAAGAGCACTTATTTTAAGAACAATTCCAAGAAAACACAATTTCTTGTCTAAGAACATCTCAGCATGCACACACAACCTGCCAAATTCCTGAAGCGTCGCACACACAAACAGGTCCTAGCACATTATTTCATTAAAGGCATTTCTTAAAAGATCAAATAAGGCCCTCTTCCCCCAAAAAAGAAACCAACTGATAAAACAAATGGACAACACCATTTGTTTTGAATTACACTTTATTTATACTTTTTACACTCTGTTTGCTAATTCACATACAGTCAAAATAAAGATGACAAAAAGGTGTTTTCTGCTCAGGACTCCTCAAAACCAGAGAGCAAACACAGCCCTGAGCCCTGAAGAAGCATAAGCAGGGCAGCTACTCTGCTGGAAGCCTGACTGAAGGGGAATTGTGATTAATCAAGCACTATGCTTACAAGGAGGATGTCCTGCAGCTGCAAGGTCAGCAGGAGACAAGTAAGAGCACAGGATGATCAAAACATACAGTTTGAGATATTTTCAACCCACATCCAGCAAGCTGGGCTTGCCACAGATCAGATGTAGTTGGCAACAAGTGAAAAACAACTAGAAGAGGCTTGCTGCAATGACAGTGTCCACTAGTAGAATAAAGTAAGCAAACCATTACATTTTTACATGCCTAAAACATTACAAAATTCTTGTCCTTGCAACTGTACACAGTAAGCTTGTCTGGGCAGGGGAGATGTGTTTATGCACATGTAGATAGAGACACCCTGAACGACCTCCCCTCAGCAGCAAGGCTAATGTTTTTATAAAACTAAGAACAAAATAATTTGCATGCATCCAGATGGCAATGTCATGTAAGCAATTCTCCAGAGCAGAGACTAAGCTCCACAGGGTACAAGATACACAGCTGTGCATGATGAGAGTGCTGATGTTGTTGGGAAACAATTTTGTCTAGAGGCATCATATGTCCTTTGAGCAACAGAGGTTTGGAGACACATCCCTGAAACATGTCATGTTTCATACCTCTGGGCACCGTCCCTGCAGTTTGATTATTTCTTATTGGTCTTAAGAGAGGATAAATTCTGGTATTCCAGTAGCATCTCACCCATGATGAGTCATATCAGATGTTATGGAAACATCTGCTCTAAAATGCATTTTGAGTCTCCAGTTAGATGGAATACCTGCCTGGAAAGCTGCTGGTGTCTCAGAAGTGATGAGTAAAGAAACACACTTTTTTTCATGAAGCATAAAACCTAGACAGAAACTGATTTCTGGATGGTTTCTGAAGAAAATATCAAGACCCTTGTTAAAAGCAGACAGTTATTCTAGCTGTTCAAAATACATTTTTAATGTATTGTGGCCACACCCAAGTTTTTGAGCAGCTAAAGGACAGACCACGGTCAGAATTGCATGGATTATGCCTCAGCCACTTTTCACATCTTACTTGCCTATATAAAGTTGAGGAAACTGAACACATAGTATGCAATGTGTTCTTGCTCCATATAATTGTGTATAGGAATACAGATGAATAAAAAAAAAAAAAAAAAGGTATTAAAAATAATGACTAAGATATCCCAATATAGAGAACCATGGAATTGTTTACATTGAAAAAGAACTTGAAGACCCTTGAGTCAAACCATTAACCCAGCACTGCCATATCCACCACTAATCCATGTTCTTAAGAACCACATCTACATGTCTTTTAAATATCTCAAGGGTTGGTTACTTCTCTCGTTCACTGAACATGTCACCTTGTCATAGATCAGGATGGTCAAGCAGGACCTGCTCTTCTTAAAACCAATTTAGCTGGCTATGGCCCCCTGGGTGTCCTGCATGTGCCACATTATGACACTCAAGAGAATCTACTCCACAATATTCCTTGGCACTGAGGTCAGGCTGTGGTCAGGTCTGTAATTCAATTCTCCTTCCAATCCTTTTTGTAGATGGGCATCACATTTCCTGACTTCAGGCCAATTGGGGCTTCCCTGGTTAGCCAGGACTGCTGTAAATGGCAGAAAATGTCTCAGTGAGCACTTCCACCAGCTCGGTACTCTTGGACAGAACTCACCTGCTCCCATAGACTTGTATGTGTGTCCAGCTGGTTCAGCAGGACACTGACTATTTCCCCTACATCATGGGGCTCCACTCTGCTCTCCATTCCTGTCTTCCAACTCAGGGAGCTGAGCATCCAAAGAACAAATACTTGTGCTGTTAAAGACTGAGGCAAAGAACACATTGTGCACAGGAATAACTTGAACACATCTGTGTTGTCTTGTGTTATGGGAGAGTTTATTCCAGACTGGATGTGATCAACATTAAAAAAAAAAGAGTGGAAATAACCCCTTGGTGTGTTACACAGACACATTTAGTTGTGTGGTTGAATCTATATTTTCTTTGTCAGCTGTTAAGACATAAATGAAGACGTATGAAGGATGCTATTATTTACCTGGTAAGAATGCTAACATTCCAGTTGTAAGCATTTTTAAGTCACAGTCTATTTTCTTCCTTTTTCCTCCTGAGTCAATGTAGAATATTTCCTACAAACTACAGAGAAAGGGTTTGCAGGGGTATTTATTCTTAGCTGTTATTCCTGATTCTTCTTATTCATCTTCTGTCATTGGGGCTGCTCTTTTGAAGTAAAAAAAAAAAAGTACACAGCTCTGAATTAGCATACATTTAAATGGAAGAATGTAATTCAGACAGCAGCTATACAAGAATGAATCAGGAATTGTTATCTCTTTTAAACCCAAACCTTGCTGTAATACAAATCAACTTCAGCAGATTAGACCTTCATTATATTCAGTTTTATATCAATGGCAATCCTAAGATCTCATAGCTTGGGAAGCAGCAGGGGTGAAATGTGAGCATTCAGCCATTGGAAACTGGTTTGACAGGTGAAGGGAAGTTTAAAAATACAACTACAGTAACCACAATATTCCTATTTTTAAAAGAATTTCACGCATTAATATTTCTGCCGCATGACACTGGCAGTATTAGCAATAGGATTCTTGGTAGGTAATTCCCTACAAGGCTGGGGCCAGTTTTCATAAAGTTCCCCCCACAGGATTAATTTTCATGCATCTGATGCACAGGCCAGGCTGCTGGGAGGACTGAACCATCCTAAATTCTGTCCAGAGCTGTTTCCTGTGCCATTATATATTTTGCATGTAATTTCTTGCAACCAAGGAATAAAATTATTCTTTAAAAACATGACACGAGTATTTAAAAACATGGCACAAGTAGGCACTACTCGGAATCAGAGCAGGTTTTATCGCATTTGCAGAAACAAATGGACTTTCAGCAGGAACAAAGTGCAAAACCTTCCTCCTGTGCAGGGTTTTTGCTGCCCTCTGCATTTATTGTGGCACAACACCACCCTGTCATGACTTGCAGTTTGAGACACACGCGGAAGACATCAACATGATATTAAAATAAAGTAATTCATTAAAAAACGAGGGGGAGGGAGGGATGTGGTGTGGAATCAGCTGTGCCAGGCTGATCAGCACAAGAGTGCCACCTGCTGAGGATGAGCTCAGGTCTGGGCTGGGGCTGGTTCTTGCAGAACAGCTCCTTCACCCTGCTCAGGGTGGGACTTTTCATGCTTGTCCCACACACCCCAGGCAAGGCTTCCTCCCCCTGGACTTTCATTCTCCTTTAGAGATGGACAAATGCGATCAGGGATGGCCTCTCTCTGGCAGTTGTCTAGAAATCAGACTCTGCCCAAGTGCAAATCAACTGTGCATTTAGAAGGTGAATATTACTGTCTGTCTCTTCCTCAGATTACAACAGCGGTAAAGGATCCACCTTCAAATCTTTCCATATTTATTCCTAATATGATCTCTTTCCTTGGCTTAATCAGACTTTTGTCATCCTCTATTAATAAATGGTAGTGTTTGTGTGATAGGATCTCTTTTCCTTTGTTACAGCTGAGACTAGTTATTTCAGAGAGATAACACCACAGTGTGTATGAAGGAAGGAAAGGAAGCAGACAAAACATAGTTTTTCTTGTCAAGCTCATCAAACTGAAGAAACTACAGGTCTTCTGTAAGTGAATGCTTGTATTTTCACATCAGGAAATCTCAGTCTGTGTCAACATTGCTCAGCTTCTACATCAGGTAACACAACCTTCCTTCTAGACCTCAAAACAAAATTCTTACAAAGAGGGTCAAGGACTGACAAAGGGCAAATATTGAGGTGAAGATCTAAATCCTCTTTGGGACTGGATTTATTTCACCATAGGGGCATAACCACCCAGAAATGGGGGAGGAGGAGGAGGGTGGGGTGGGATGTCCTCAAGCACCTGAAAGGAGTCCAAACAACAGAAACCTTGCACCTCTAGGTGACTTGGACTGTTGTTTGTAAGGCATAGCCTGCTATCCCTCTATGCAACACTCAGCATTAACATTCACATACGAGTCCTGAAACAGGGGGAAAAATTCAGGAAACTGAATTGAAGCACATGAGTTTGATTTTTCTTCCCTGCAACATCTCATGGCAGAGTAAAATGAGGAGAAAAACCCACAAAACCCATATCATCTTCCAAATTAATGGAAGCATCAAGAAGGAAAAGGCTACAGAGTGATCTGCTCCATGGTGGGTAAACTGTGTTTTCCTAGTGTGGAAATTAAGGCTACATGAGTAACCTGTTAGCAAGTCTAATTCAGGGAGTGTTCTGAAGAGAAAAATCAGGTGCAGATCTCAGAGTTTGTAGAGCACAGCCTGCAGAGGTACAGCAGGGAAGGATATCTTGACCCACAGATTTTAAAGTGAAACTGGTAAACTCAGTCAACTGCCAAGGTCTATTGTGTAAAACACACCCACAGAAAGCATCCAGTTTCCACTGCACTGAAGCCAGTATATCAGATCTAAGGATTCTCCTTGAAGTCTTTGTAGGCACTCAAGGAAAAAAAAATGAAGGTCAGGAAAAGAGAGAGAAAATTCTGATGATTTAGGTTTGTCCGTCATATTTCATTACCAAGGGTATTAATTGGACCCCATAAAGAAAAGGTCATAATTCAAAATAATCATAAAACTACAAAAATAAGTGTTTTGATCCACTGCATTTTATCATCTGAATTTTCTGTTCTAATCCTCATGATCTATGAGTAAATGAAAACTGACCACTGCACCAAGTTTTCTCATAAAGGCGTCTCTGTGCAGTTTTGTTTTTTTCTTTCAAATGTTGTGTTCCAAGAAATCATATCACCAAAACTGCTTGGTCCCTTTGCCCACCATGGCACTTTTAAATGGACATAGTTTAACTCCCCATTGAAAGTAGTTCTCTCACATAAATACTCAGTTCTGTAGTGGCAGTGATGTCCATTTATGATGCATGAGATTACAAGTTCCTACACGACTTGGCTATAGGAGAGTGCTCTAGGCTTGGCCATCTCTTCACTTTTTAAAATATTCCGAGGGGGGAAGAGAGGGAATTCTCTTTTTTTGCTATGATGAAAAATGAATTATAGTCTGAATAGTAAATAACAACAGTGTGTGAACTATTTATATCAACTCACAGGCAGACTACCATTGAGAATCTCAGTGTTATTCCAGTCTTCCTTCCATTTTTATTCTCTGTAACTGTGACATGAACTTTCAGGGTACACACAAGAACACATGGTATGTGAAAGACATGCAGAACTATTCTTATCAGTATTTTGAATTTTATTGTCTCTAGTAGGCCATACAAGACATCCTGTTCTACAAGAAAATTCTTCCAAAGGAGAAAGAGGTCCTCTTTTACCATGGGTTTTTGATTTCTTTTACCATATACTAGCAAATGCAATGATATTTTGGAGAAAGGTAAATGGATTTGTCAGGTGGATTTACTTAATTTTCCTAGACATGTTTCAATCTAATTCTACCCTGATGATTATTCTGTCAAAATATAATTTTCCCTTTAGTTTCAAATGATGAGGAAATTTTCTTACAGTTATAAGCAGGATGACAGTGTCAATTGACTTGAATTTTGCTTGTGTAAAAGTGAATGTACAAGTACATATGGAATATCTGCATTGAAGTGAGCAGTGAGGCAGATAATTGTTGGAATCCTTCTCTTTTCATATCCTCTTTTCAATGGTAGACAAAAATTTTGCAGCAGATAACCACTAATGGCAGTGGAGTAACTTCTGTAAGATGTTATCTTAAATAATAAACCAATATATCCATTCAATTTCACATAGAGGCAACTAGAACAAACCAGTGAGTTCTATCCTGCCTAAATTGTGTGCGGTGGGCAGGTAAAGGTAGAAGCCACTTCCTTGGTATTTAATACATATAAGCTGGAATGTGTCAAAGTTTCCTGACATACATCCTACCTAAAAAAAAACCCCAAAAAGCCCTCAAATTCTAGCCTGCACTTCAAGGCAGTGTTATTTTCCTTCAGGCTGTAAGGCATCTGTATACCTGAGACAGTGGAACTGTGGCATCATCAATTTAGCTAAACTTGGTTTTTATTCACTTTATAAAACCTTCATACTTGCAGAGTATTATACAGCCAGGAATGAATGAGAGAGAAAAAGGAGTCATATCCAAAACAATGAGGATAGACAGAACAACCTTAAACAGATAATAATATAAAACAATTCCTTAATAATTCTCTTTTATTCATGACCTTGTTTTTCTTCATACTTCTAAAGGGGACAATATCAATTTGTTTGAGTTCAAATTCATTAAAACTTCAGATCTCATTAACCGCCGAAACAATATCAGAGCGAGTGTTTTAAATCTCTTGGTTTTGGAAAGATGTTTCTGCTGAGGGGAATTTATGCAAAATTTTGCAAAGAAAAGCCTGACTCATTTTTCAAGATAACTTTTTTCTGCCTCTGGATGGTGCTGGCAGAGGGAATGAAAAGCTTCTCTCTATGAAATTTCCGTGCTCTGTCTTGGTGAGGCATGTGAGCAGTCGAGGGATGCCAGGGCTATTCACAGAACAACGTTACAATGAAAAGCAGATAATGTTCTCATGCAGAGCAGCACTCCCAGTTGCAGCAGCAGCCAGGAGGGCTGTGCAGGGGTGGGCACCCAGAGCACACTCACTATCACCTTCCTCAGCCTTTCAGTGCTGCCACTTGGTAGCATTATTCCCACTCTACAAACAGACCCAGGCTGCAGAAGGCAGGTAATCTGACAGAGGTGCCCAACCTTTGATAAGGCTGACCTTAGTAAATTAGATTCCAGATAGATTTCATCACCTCACTTCTCACACAATGCCTGTGCAAAGAAAAGCAAACAGATCTGGAATATATGACTAGATAGTAAGAATGCCCATTTTGTTTGGTAAAAAGAGCTTTCAAATGTGAAGTTTCCCTGTAGAACTTAGATAGAAACCTGTTTTTCTATTAAAATGCTGTTTGCCTTGTCCTTGGGATTTTATCTGAAACATTTATTCTTGTTGTAAAATTCTATATGAACCTTAATAAATTTTCTCTAAGACCTCAGGCACCAGCCTTACTGCTGTTTGTTACATTGCAATCAGTGTTGCAAGACTGTGTCACAGGAAAATTTCCTAAATCGTATTAGACTAGAAAATAACCTTTAAATCATGTTGGATAAATTAAATCAATATTTGATTGGAAAAAGCCAGAATGCTCTCAGAAAAGCACATTAAGGATGGGAGCCTACACACTGTGTGTAGGAAATTGCCATGAATAGTAGTAAAGATGTGGAGAATAAGTGAGCCAGGATAAAAGCACCATGATTTGTAGCCAGGATGACTTGGTGCTTTTAGTTCTGCATTTACACCAAGGGGATGAACAGTGGTAATAAAACTCATGTCTTTCTAGATCAAGATCTTCAAAAGAACCTCACCAGGAATATGCTTGGAACCCACTAGGAATTTCATAAGCATTCAACACACAACATTCCCTACAGCACTTCCCAGTCAAGAACTTCTGCTGTAATCTGATTCCCCATCAACACTGCTCCCATGAATTCCACCTGTGTCATCTATTCTTTTGACAGATGTGCAATTTGCCCAAACTTGTGGCTTACCCAACAGGAGTCATTGCTCAACAACTTTGTCACACAACTGATTTGGCATTGTGTAAAGGAGACATTGACCCTACCACTGTTTTGGTTTTGTTTTGTTTTGTTTTTTTTTTTTCGTGGAACCAAAGGAGAAAATTATGGAATTCTTGCAAAGACTAGAAAGGAACTGGAAGCAATTTGAAATCACAGCTACAGACTGTGATGCCTGTGCAGGCAGGGACATGAAGACCAAAGGCCACCATTACAAAGTGAATTGTCCTTTATACAAGCAAATAGTAGAAAAAATTCAGTATATCAGAGACATCTGATGCAGTACAAGGACTTATTTGATGAGTCTGCATTTAGGTTTTTTTTTTTAACTTTTGAATTTTCCGACACTCAGTCTCATCATAGACCATTAGACTTCCAAACTTCTTTGGAAAGATTTTTTTTTTCTAAATTTGGAGTCAAACTATCATGAAGGCTTAGGCTTTTCCCCCATATATGGGTAATAGGCGTATTTTAAATTTTTGCCACATCTTTAAAGATTGTCATTTTGTTCTTGTTGAGTTGCTAAAATTAACAACATTGTCTTACTGCTCTTCAGACTGAATTTTTCTTTGTGCCTACAAAATGTCTACTGAAGTACAACAGTGATTACCTAAAATGCACCAAAATTTACGTGATTTGCTTTCAGTTCTCCTGACCTCATTTTGCAGGGTGCCAACAGAAATTCTTGATGGTAATATAAGTGAAGTAAGCAAGAGATTGCAAGAATCCTCTATGGATGGACTCAGGGCAGCGTGAAACCAGATACACAGGACTCCCAGAGAACTGATTAAGGGCCTTGACCCTTAACCATAGGGTATCAGAGCCAGATGAAAGAGAGAAAAACAGCTTTATTACTCCACTCAAGCTCTAGTCACAGCAGAAGCAGCATGAAACTCTCTCTCTCTCTACATGGCAACTCTGACACCGTATTGTGAACTCTGTAATAGTCACCTGTAAGTGTGTGCTCCAAGAACAGGGGAATGGAAATACCCAGGTCCCACTATAGCTGTTTCAAGTACCAGCAGCTGCATGGCACTAGGGACTTCCTGGGAAGTTATAACTCATAATGACTTTAGTATATAACAAAAATAGAGGTGATTCCTTAAGGTATCTTTTTCATTCACAGTTTCATTCCAGGTTTTAATGTCAACTGAGCCAGTGTAATTTATTTATTTATTTTCAGTAGTTTCATGGTACATTCTCTACAACTTGCCAATTTGTCAACCAAAAAATGAACCAAAGAGAGTTCTTGGATGTTATTAGTCTATGGGTATCATTCTGAATGATTACTTGTTTGGCTCATGGTGAACAGATGTTTAGCAAGGTGTAAGTAAGGAAATGATCCAGTCTTGTTAGATTAATTTAAAGCAGGGAGCTTCTATTTTATTACTATGGGGACTGTTGCACATACGCCATTTCCTTCCTGTGTTAGCTACTGACACCTTTTTTGGATGTTCTTCCTATTTGATTTTGTGATTAAGAGACACCAGTTTCCCTTTGAGGCTTTGATAATGTACCTTCCTCTTATAGAATATTAGAGACTTCAGATTGAGAACAAGCAGGATTAATAATTCCACATGTGTCTCAAACACATGCCACAGTAGTCACTGCTGATTATATATATATTAGATATATGCTGTGCAAGTATGTGTGTGCATAAGTCTAGAAATTAAAAAAAAATTAGGGTGGTAACAGAAAATCTTGGTGTTTCATCAAATCACTAGGGATAGCTTATTTATTTAGTTAAATGTACTCAATATGGTCCTCTCTGCCATGATGTTACTTCTTTTTAAGTTACTACTTGTGGTTTAAAGCAACCCAGAACTACAGTAAGAGGAAAAAGTTGCTTTGCTTTAATGGAAAATTTGTAGACAATTTGCTACGAGATGGAATATTTTATATCACTTTTTAAAAATTTTCTCCCTTTTTTTCCACTTTCTGCATCTCAGGTACTTATAAAAATCAAAAGCAATTTTTAATTAAAAAAAACATCATCCCACAAGGCTTTTGTTGAATGCATCAAATACCTTTTGATTTGATATTGGCACCAATATTGATTTAGGGATAGATAAATTCATAGTCATGAAAAATGAATGAATAACTCAAATGTTCATAAAAGGAACAGCACTTATGATATCATTAAGAATTTTTGAAGTCATTTTATAGTCCCAGGCCATCAAATCAGGACTTAAAACACACTGATAGCATATCATTGAAATTAATGAAAGCACTCTTGAGGATTTGGCTGACTCAGACATAGATATTGTAAAAAAACCCAGCACCAGAACTTTTCAGCTCTCACTCTCCTTATTCTCACAAGGAAGAAACAAGTCATGCTGTAAAGTTGAAGTCACCAAGGTCCAGTAGAAGCCATAAAGGATGAATGTACAAGACTTTCTGTCCCACATCTCTAACATTAAGGAGGTCCTTTTGAGAACATGGGGAAAATTAATTATCATGTTGATCTCCTCTCAGTAAAGCCATGTCAATGTTTTATTAAACAGCAGCTTTTGACTTCAACTGAAAAAATAAACATATGTGACATGTAAATCTCAATGTTACTAAAACAAAGCAAACAAAGAGTTTTTTTGTCTTCACTACAACTCTTGCTTTTATCGAGGCAAATCTTAGTAGAAGCACTCAGTTAACAAGAAACTTTAATTTCAAGGCCTAATGCACATGATGAAGTCTCAGGCAATAAAATGTAGCACAGCTGGAATGTGTGATTCTTCCCTTTCAACACATAAAAAGATGTTTGCTCCTCAGCTACTAGACACACAAACCCCCATGGGTCGGAAAAAAACAGTTATTGCAACTGTAGGCATTTATTCTATTAAGGAAATTCTGAAATGTTGGAAAGATTTTTCTCAAAGTTAATAATGTGATGAAAGACCACATATTGGGGGAGTGGAATCAGTTTTGGTGCTGGAGTTGAAAAAAATCAGGCTTAGGAAAAAGATAATAAAATCTCAAAACATTCTCTACTCACTACTAAAAGCAGAAATTGAGTCTTTGATGTAGAAATCAGTATTTACAATTAAAATAATTACCTTACTTTTCCTAATTCAATGCTTTTGACTTTGTTCTGAAAGAAAAATAACAACACAGTGTATCTGCACTACTACTACTGAAAGGCATGATTATCCCTTTTTAAATTTGCTTTAGTTGCTGCTTAATATTCATTAATTATTTTCATGTTTAAAAGATTTTTTTTCTCCCCTATAATGCTAGAACTTAATTCCCAGATAAACTGTAGCTCCCAAAAAGGAAACTCAACATGCCAATTTTATCTTAGTGTTGCTGCTTTTGTTGTTACAGCTCTATAGGAGAAAATCTCAGCGTGCATCCATGGCTACAACCTGCACTGAGGGTTTGATATTTGATCATGAGAACTGGCAAAACTCTGTCCTGTTGTGAGATGCAGAGTCCAGTTCATAAGAGTATTGACTACTTCTAGCTGCCTTTCTCTAAGCTGTTAATCGATGACTAATTAGTCATTTAGATTTACCTCAAAATAAATCCTGCCTGAAGAGGATTTTCCCTAACCTTGTAGCAGTCTCAGCCTCCAACAAAGATTCTCAGTGAAAATGAGGCAGCTCCCAACAATTTCTCAGAAAAAAACTCCGCATGGACAAAGGTATGCTCCATTCCTTTATAAACCAACATGTTTCACCTGCAAAATTCAAGGGTTATCACCAGAGCTGATCAAGGGCACACATTTTCAGCATTCTAACATAATGGTGTTCTTTGTAATTTGAGCACTTTTTAAAAAAAAAGCTCCTAAATTCAACTGGTTACTAAGTTGAACTTTATCAGCACACAGAAAAACTTCATGAACAACATTTTGACACCATTCAACCAGGGCTGCATCTACATCCAGTGCAGAGCTTCCCTGAGTTCCTATGCAGGACCTCTGTTTTGAAGTGTCCTTCATAGAATTCAGAGATGTGCTTTATGTACCAGTGCCATAAACTTATCAGCTTTGCCCTGACAAACCCTGAGCACTTACACATGCTCTAATCAATTTCTCCAAACAATTGCAGATTTGTGAGCATTCTTTTGCTAAAAGACACAAAACAAAAATGCTGAAAAATATTGTACACTACTGGTATTTGCAGTTTCACAGTCAACATGTCAAGCTGGTTTTTTTCTCCATCTTAAAATAACTGAAAGCCCAGATGGTCCCTGAAGATCTTAAATTGCATTGATCATCACCTCTTCTGTATAGTACATTCTTCTGCACATTCAAGCTGTGAGCACTGTACACATTCATGCAGCTTTACAGCAAAAATGATAGGTAATAGTAACTTTTCCCAGGCTTATGTGTAGGCCACCCCTGAATAGAAAATTTTACCATTAGTAGCTTGTTCATTTTTTAAGCTTATTTTTAAGTCGTTGAAAGAGTTTGAGTAACACCTAAGTTATTTTCTGCTATTCAGAACAAATGTTTTAAACCTGCCTAGTGTTTTGTAGACAAATTGTGTAAAAGAGATATGAAGTATATTCACAGTAGACATGTTCTTTTTTAAATCCCAGTTCACAACATCCATTGCTATCATGTCTGAAACCCATGGATTATGTGTTGGTGCTGTTTCTTCTCTTATTTAATTACTTTCATTATAAGGACAATAACGCTGTTTTTTAATGCTGATTTCTCAGTGAAATGTCAATACTGTCTAATTTCTCTCTAATGATATTTGGGGGGAATAGTGCAATTTTTTTAATTAGTAAATGTGACTAATAATCCTGGTTCTTCAAGCCATTATGTCTGTAATTTAGCCTTGGCAGTTCTGTGGGTGCACTACAAGAGCATTCCCAAGATTTAGGACTCCTAAACAATCCTACAGTCTCTTCAAGTATTGCTTAAGCTGTGCAAAGAGGCAGACAGCCATCTATACCTGCCTTCTCCTGACTGCTTGCTGAGTCACTTCCATCACCCTCCACCCATCACCCTCCACTCACTACCGTGATCAACTTCATGACTTAAGTTTTTCTCAGTTAGAAACCTCTTGCTCAAGTTATGGGGGAAAAAAACTCAGGAGAGCACACCAAAACCTGAGAAACTCCCCACATACACACACACTCTCCTCCTCCTCAAACAACAAATCTATTCCTGGTGTCCTCACCCAGTGTTGGTGGCACAGCCAGAAGGATGCAAGGTACAATAAGAAGATAAGTTGGTTGCACAGAGTCAGTTTTTCTGAATACAGAAGAAAATAAAAGGAAGGGAGGAATAGAGACAAGACAGTCAAAAGTCTGAAAATTATTTGAGCAGCAACCTGATGTAAGAGACTGACATTCAAGTTCTTGTTTTAAACTGGCTCTCAGTGGTGTCCATGGGTTTAAATATTCTTAATAGTCATCACAGCTGTTAAACTCTGGGTAAACTTTTTTTCACACTTTTAGTAAAAATTTAAAATACCAAATTTAATTCGAGATATTGAGAGAAAAATCAGAGTTTTTGTCCATCACCTTATTCATGAAAAAAGCAGATTTTCCTAATAGCACTTACCTTGAGAGCTCACACGGTCAGAAGGACAACTCTTGGCAGTGATGGTGTAGAAGAGAAGAAGCACAAGCAACAAGTCATGAAGAAGGGACATCTTGACTCCTACATGAACTACTGTCTAGGCACTTGCTAGCAGGGCTTGATTTTCATTTCATTTCATTTCATCTCATTTCATTTCATTTCATTTCATTTCATCTCATTTCATTTCATTTCAGTCTGTGAGGCATTTTTACCTTGCACTGAAGTTTCCCATGCATGCCCATGAAAATGAAAAGAGAATAAGGAGATGTCTTAAGTTTACATGAACCAATAGAGATCCCAATGGACTGGTGGGGCAAAGGAGCACTCACTCCTCATCACCCCCATCTGAGGGCCAGGGGCAGCTGCTGTCCTCCAGCTGCTCCACATCCACCTGAGGCTGAGTCAGCCAAAAGGGCTGAAGTATTTCTTAATATTTCTCTCCTTGGAAGGCAAACACGTTTCTGTTCCTGCCAAAACAAACTCCTCTACACATCACTGGTTCAGGAGCAGCATTTTGTGTTTTGGCAACACGTCCTCATATCTTCTCAAAAAGATGGTGGTGGGACAGACAGGACCTAAACACTCTCTTAATTAGACTGGGTTATAGCATTGCATCAGTGTACATATTTAAAACACATAAAAATATTCATCAATTAATTATTTTTGTTAATAACAGTATTCCAGAGCCTTAATTTTCTTAGAAGATCTAATCAAGAACTGTTGAGAAGGATTTTATCAAATAACATGAAAGAAAGATTGATCAAAAATGGCTGATTTTAGATGCCTCAACTTCATTTGGAAGGACTTGTTCTGCAGAGCACTAACAAATATAAAACCTTATAAAATGTCTCTAACACAACAAGACAATGCAAAATTATTCATCATGTTTGAAAAGTTGGGCTGTAGTATAATTCTGATCAAGATTGTGCTTGAAACTGAGATACAAATATATGAACTGCAAAGTGCTGCCAAAATGATCAGCCCTGTCTGCTGTATTTCTTGGAAGAGCATACAATCATCCTGGTCCAGAAAAAGCTACAGTTTCTACAAAACAAGTCAATTTTTTGTCATGCTCTCTGGCTTTAATTTTAAAGGCATAACTCCACATGCAAGCCAAAGAACCAAATGCTATTAAAATATTTATTTTTACAGAAGGTGCTGTCTGCTTGTCTCCTAAGCAGAAGGGTGATGAGAAAGTAAATTCACTGACATTTCAGAACTCAGGCCTTTTGCAGTGACAGGGACACAGTAGTTAAGGAGGATTTTATGCCTGTTCCAATTTTACTGTGATCTGAAACATTTTAAATCGGCTGTGTCTGCCAAACCCTGAGGAAGGTTGAATGGTGAAAGTCCAGACAAAACCAGAATTCAACCTCCTTGACTCCATGCCTGTCAAAATTACCCTCATTATACATATATGATTAGTTACAAACCTTGTCAAATCCTGGCAGAATATTGCAGCAGGAGGTTCCTTATCTTATATGAAGAAAGGTTCTATTCTAGTATAAATAAATAAATAAATAAATAAATAATTTTTTTATATATATATATACATTTATGCATATATTTATATATATATATATATATATATATATAATAGGAAAGAAATTGATCTGGCTTTCCTCCTTCAACTTTGGCCCATCAGGACTTTCCTGACTCCAGCACTATGGGCTGTAGATGACCATCCACTGGAGCCCCCAAATTTATGAGCTGGGCTTAACAACTGTCAGAGCTGATCTAATATCCACTCACTCACTTTGGGGTTTGCAGCTTGCCTCAACACTGTCCTCACTGACTTCAGATCTCTGAGCACAACAGGAACACTTCTATGCCTGCTTGCAGCAGGAATATGCAAAGCAAAAGATTTCACTTACATCTGTGTGAATAACGGTATTTAGACTATATTCTCATTCTCAGATTCTGCACTTTAGGTTCAAAAGGAAAGAAATTAGTTATTCTGAACCTCTGAGAGAGTCAGTTTTGCAAAGCTCTTCCCTTTAGAACAGTTTTAATGAGGTTTTAATTGCACTTTTCTTCCTTAGGCAGCACATACCTTTTCACAAACTGTTTGTGTAGCATTAAATATACCCTCCCAGCAAGCAAACATTTGGTACCTAACATTTTTCATTAAAATATTTAGTTTTTGACTTAAAGTTCTTCCATCATTCCCTTATTGCTATGGTGGTCTATCACTGGAATTCAGCCCATCATGTAGCATAAACAATTTCCAATTATATCTGCAGCCCACACCCAACTGCCTTGTTGTACAGGTTGTGGAAACACTGTGTTCATGGCAAGGGCACCATTAGGGTTTTCCCAGGATACCAAGTCACTCTACACTGCAGATTGGAAGCTCCAAAACAGTACTTGGAATGTGCATTGGCTGTGTGCTGGTGCTCTGAATGGGGCTGGGTTTTTCTCTGGTAGGACAAGAAGATTAGGCAATGTGAAGGGGAGAAAATAATCTAAAACTCAATGTGTGGAATGAATTGAAGCTGAGGATTATATTCTTCAGAATCAAAACACCCAAAGTATAGACTAGACTATGGAAAAGGCTTGCATTTACTCAGTTTTACTTCAGAGGACCTGTTGTAATGATCACCAAACCTTAGAGCCCCACTTTTACATCTAAAAACTCTACTTTCTACATCTTGAAGTGTGTCTAGATTATCCTCTGGAGTTTTACATCCTTTTTGATGGAGATAATCAAGTTCAGCTCTTAATGTTTCCAGCCCAAGTGTTAGATGAAGGCTACCACTGCAATAATCTAGGGTAGACTCCTGGCAGAAAGCATTTTGAGATTCAGGTACACAATACATTGTCAGCATTGCTCACTGCTCAGTTGTGAACCATCACTGAGAGATGAGAAGAAAAAAGAAGCTGGAGAATGAACCACAAAATACTTTCAGGAACCACAAGAAAAGCTGCATGGGCAGTTTAGGCTTTAGTGAAGTCAACCAGAGGTCTACAAATATTTCTAATGAGCATGTGAGTAACGAATTTTAAAAATAAATGTATTTGTTTGAAACTTAGCTAACATTCATGAATTTGATTCTAAAATTGGTTTGGTGTTTAGATTAAAACTTTTTCTCACACACATTTGAGGCACTATTTTACTCAGACTGGATTATTTCTGGAAGTCAAACCTAGTCAGTTATTCAAACTTCAGAATTTTTTCCTTTCAAAAACATCAATATTTGGAGACCGTGTACTGTACTTGTACTGTACTCAAAGAATATTTGCTGGTAAGCAACCATACGTAACAGATGCATTTTACAAGATTATTTTCCTTGTTATTCTTTTAGCAAAAATTTTAGAGATCCTTTTATCTCCTGGAAATTTTTTTTTTTCTTAATGAATTATATTTTACAAGCTTCCAAACACTTCACATGGGTTTGACTTGCCATCAGCTTGCAACCAGATACCTGGACTTGCCCTTGGGAGTCATTTATTCAAGGACAATTCAGTTCAGGCTGCTCACTTACAGATGTTAATGTAAGATGAGTTGTGTTACATTAATGGGTAAACAGCTACCTAATTAGCAGTCAGAAAACCTCAGCGGGTAAGTCAAAAGCACAGAGTAAAATTCCAGCCATAAAAATCTACAGAAACAAGAGGAATTTGCAGTGACATGATGCTGAACGTCCAGGACTGTGGTTAAATGAGCTTGCACTCTGCAATCCAACACCAACGCCTATCACTGTGATCACGCTCTTCACCTTCAACATCACTACATTTTCTCTGATGGTATAAAATTTTCATACTATTTTTCCACTGACTTGTTTTTTTTTTGGTTTTTTTTGTTTTTTTTTTTCTCTGCTTCTCATACAGGTCAAACTTTTCTGCCAATTAAGTCAATGGGGTTTTCACAGTTGACCTACATCGAAGAAATACTGGCTTGAGGCCTATTGAGTTACAATTTCCACACAAGTAACACTAGAGAGGTGTTTTTTTCACTGCACACACGATAAAGAGCTTTTAAGGAATATGAGTGAATGGATGAAGTAACTAAACACGAGTCAGAGATCAAAAACCTCAAAAATATTAATTAAGTAACATCCAAGTTACATCCTTGTATTGTGAGCAATGCAGTTTTGTTACTGCTAGGGACACGATATCTATCTATATATATATGTATATATATATACTCACTGGTTAGGTTGAAGTGACGAAAGAAGAAGGACACTTTATGATGATTTGGGGTTTAAATGGGATTTGGAATTTGGTTAAGGATTGGTAGATAACAGGAACATTTTTTTGATTTTAGTGGTCAATTCCAAAGTTTATTATAGAGAGGTATGCAAAAACAATTTACTTGTTTATGTTACATGTGTGAGAAACTTTAGTTTAAGAATGTAAACAATTAGAAGGCTAAAAAATTAGGATGACATAGTTTCATAAGCAATAATGACTCTTATCCAGAAAATTAATGGTGTCTGAACACATCCTAAAGGATTTTATATCTATTACAATAATGAAAGATGACGACTTAAAAACAAGTGGTTTCATTTATAACACTATTAAAATCAAAGTCCTTTGTCCAGCAGGAGTTTCTAAAACCTTTAGTCTAGCTCATTAGGCATGCAAAACACCCAAAGATCCCTCTTGCATTAAACTGTATTTTGCATGGTGCTAGTGGGACTGCTACAAGATTAGAGGGTTGTGAGGATACAGATTTGAAGTATTACAAATTACTTTTTAACTGCATATTGGTGCCATTTTATTGATAATGAGGGATTTGCTGACTATTTACAACTGACATTTTGAGAAGCTGGTCTGTAATCCAAAATGATCTCCTATTCTGCAGCATTCATTTTTAAGCTAAGATCCAGAGGGAATAAAACAGGTGCTCAGCACAATATGACATTTTGATGTATTCTGAAGAGTTTTTAAAGGACTTACCATCCAAAACAGCAGGATAGATTTAAAAATACATAAGGACATTTTCATTAGAGATTAGCCCTTCTCAAAAAGTTCAGATGTTTTTATATGAAGCACAGGAGTTCAGAGCCTCATCTGAAAGTGGGACTTGAGGTCTTTGGGATGCACCAAGGTGGTGTTTTGAGACTTCCCTTTGTTTATATAGCTTCTTCAAGCAGACATTTAATGAGTAGTAGAAGGAAGATAAAGGCAAACTTGCACGGAGTTTCAGGACTTTTCCACCAGGCAGGCACTCACAGAGCATCCTTTTAGCACTCAAATCAAAACTAGTAAGAACCAGGAACTCTACGAGGCCCTGAAGGGAAACTGGAAATAGAAGCACTGAACTATTCTTAAACTTCAAAAGAGTTCTGTTATGTTTACCTATAAAACTGGAATAAATTCAGTTTGCCTGAAATTGTTTTGTTTTCTTTATCCAAATTGTTTATCCAAGGTTTTCTTCACTTCTATTTCTACAACAACTTTTCTACAATAACTGTTCTGGCACCTTTGCCAAAGGAATGTGTTAAGCACAGTTTAATGGTGCACTGGAGTGACAAGTTACTGGCAAACAGTAGACTGTAACAAAAAAAAAAAAAAGGAGGAAAGGAAAGGAAAGGAAAGGAAAGGAAAGGAAAGGAAAGGAAAGGAAAGGAAAGGAAAGGAAAGGAAAGGAAAGGAAAGGAAAGGAAAGGAAAGGAAAGGAAAGGAAAGGAAAGGAAAGGAAAGGAAAGGAAAGGAAAGGAAAGGAAAGGAAAGGAAAGGAAAGGAAAGGAAAGGAAAGGAAAGGAAAGGAAAGGAAAGGAAGTGGAAATCAAGAAAGGGAAGATGTTTATGTCTGAAAGAAGCAAAGTGACAGAAGATCCTGGACCTGTAAAACTGAGCAACAAGAAAAATGAAGTAAAAATAATGAAGAAATAGTGAGGCTGTTCACAGGCTGAGTTGTGCTACGATTGTTAACTGCTTATTGTCCTAGAAAACATCACCTCTTGTAGCCTTATGATTAATATTGATATGGAACTCATAATCTGTGTCTAAATACACTGACAGGAGCTGCCAGAACTTTCTGTGCCTCAACACAACCTCAAAATTTACTTTTATTACTTCTGTACTGAATCACAATTTTTTCCAATACATTGAACATACATTGTACGTATAAAGTGATGTAGAATATTTGAGACTTCTCAGTTTGTCCATTTCTATTGTGGTGCCAAAATGTGAAGTTTGGGATCTAGCTCTGGACAGGCAACTAAGCCCTTTGGTTTTGGGTTTTTTTTTTTTTTTGTTTTTTTTTTTTTTTTTTTTTTTTTGTTTTGTTTTGTTTTGTTTTGGTTTGGTTTGTTTTGGTTTGGTTTGGTTTTTTTTACATAGTATTGTGAAATAATGTGCATAGTACTTTAGAAAGAGAAAGAATACAGGAAAACCTATAACCAAGTTGTTGATTCACACCACAAATTCCCTGCCTGAAAGGAGAGCTCTCCATAAAGGAAGTTAATAACCCTGGTCTGCCTCCCTTCCTGACAGGACATCACTCAGCTGCTGCTACAAATTCATTGACTATACATGTATCTATTGCAATATTTATTCATTTTCCTGCTGTCAGTAGTGATAAATTGTTTCCTTGCATTCTTTAGTTAGAAATGGGCTGCTTTTTCTTTTTTCTTATATACCTTACAACCCCTCAGTCACATCCATAGCTGTTACAGAACTCAGAGCAACAGCATTTTGTTAGACATGCAGCAACAACAATCACTCTAAAATATCAAGCTTAAAGAAGAAACCTGATGAAGCCTTCAACAAATTCTCTCATATCCCATCCCACTGGCTTTTTGAAAATAAAACAAAACCAAAACCAATGATAACAACCGCAGCAAAACAACAAAACTTACAACTCTCCTGTTGTTCTATGACTTTACATAAAGAATTTTAATAGTGCAAAAATAAAACATGGGCAAGAATTTCCAGTTAGTTTATGTAAAATATTTTTCAGCCTTTTCAATAGAACTTTTGCCCATATTCACACATAACAAAGTCCAGTATCTAAACTGTAGTTTGAAACTAAAAGTTGACAAACAAAACTAAAAACAAACAAAAAAAAAAAGTGTACAGCAAAAGCTCTACTGAACAATGAGCTCCAGAAATGAAAGCCTGAAAGACATCCATAAAAATAAAAGGGCAGATCTGTTAGTTGGACCAATAAATTAGTCAGCTATGGTTCTCCAGAGGGTGCAGTGACAAGGAAAAACATTAAATTCCAGATGCTGAAAGATTAAAGGAAATTAAGTAAATTCCACACAGATCCAGGACACACCATCTTAAAATTTTAATACAAACATGACTTCCAAAGGCCCCTTAAAGCCCCAAATTATTCTAAGATTCTACAATTCATCCAGGTTGAGTCAAAAGCACCATTTTTTCTTTCACTTCACAAAGCAGTTCTCTACCTGAGTTTTGTGGTCTGTAGAACGAGGGCAGGAGAGTCTTCACCTTTTATTTGCTTCTTCTCATCAACTACAATTACAGTGCCATAAATCCACATTTTATTTTCTCTGTTGACTCCTTGGCTTGTTAAAAATTGAATTACCATGAAAAATACTCACAAAATATTAAATAAGCATAAACATTTCCATTGAACTACTTGAAAAAGCATTGACTTTGTTTAGATGTTCTCTAGCTTGTTCCGTAGTAAAAGGATGCATAGAGAGAACTTTATACAAAGAAATCAAAACAGAATCATTTCATTGTGAAAACCAGGCAACATTGCATTCCTGATAACCATTTACACTCCTTTTTATGCAAAAGCTTTATTGCATTACATTTCTGAGCATTATTTCAGTATGTATTAAATAGTTTTTGAAAGTTTATAGACTGTATCAAAGCACATCAAATCAACCAGAACATTTTTGTTTGCCACTCTCTAGCACAATCCTATTTTGTGCATTTCTTATTTTGGCATTTCTAAGTCTTCTGACAGTTCTCTTTCTCCTGTATCTGAAATTTTGTTTAGTGCTGTCTTGAGCAAGGTGGTAGAGTGGTAACGTTTAAATTTACAGTTTCAGAGACTGATACACTTTACTTCATCACATAGAAACCATTCCACTAAGGGAAATATAAAGTGCCTGTGTGCCCAGATGTGCCTGTGAAGGTGAGAAGGCAGATTTATTTTCTTCTGCTTTCAAGGCTTGACCCAAGACCCATTGGAATAATTGGGAAAGCATTCACATTTTTGTAAACATCCTTGATTCTTAACTATGTGATTAACTTAGATACTTAAATACGTGATTTGTGTTCAGTGGTTCAGAGAGAAACAAACATGTTGGAAAAATTTTCCTTCAGATTTGTTCTACATCAGACTCAAGCTGGACTTGGTTAACAAATCGTGGCAGTGAAGAAAGTCTGGACCAAGGCCCAGGTGGAGGTGATAATGAAGACACAGCCCAGAAACACAAATGCTCTAAAAAGGCAAACCCAAGGAGGGACCATGCAAAACAGTTCCTGGAATATGGAAACTAGTTTATGGAAAAATATGAATATTCAACAAACTGATACAATAGAAAGTAGAAAGATACAATAGCAGAGTGTGAACTCAGCTGAATGCCAAATCACCCAGCCGGCCATACTTTGCTTTTTATCTCCTAATTGTCTTAATTTTTTTATTAAACCTATTTCTTAAAATTTACCAAAAAAGTGAATGTCGTTTTTCACAGCAGGGCTTCCAGAAGGTTCCAGAGTGTGCTGGCTGAGGGAGGCTCTGCAGCCCCTCACAGTGCCCAGGGAGCAGCAGGAGAGGGGACAATGTCCTGATCAGTTGTTGAGGTGCATTTTGAGTTTTCTAAAGTTCTGTATGGTTTTTGTTATTGAGTTTCTATAATAGTTCATCCCTACCAATCCCCCTTTGCCAAATACCTGTCCTTTATCCCCTCAATAGCCTCTCCCAGCCGATTGTATCTTACCTATTGACACACCGTGGTACTTGATTGCTCTGGCAGAAGCTGGTGGCTCAGCCAAGGCTTCAGGTATCCCCAAAATGGCCATGTCAATGCCCCCTGTACCTAAGTCACTCCCCCTCATTTCCAACAGTAACTCCCCTGTACTTAAGGCCAGGTAAGAGCTAGAACAGCTCACTCACACACTCACACTGGAACCATCACCCTGAATAAACCTTCCTAATTACCACCAAGTGTGAGTCTGCTCTTTTCTCCAAGCCAAGATCACATCTCTGTTTGAAATCTGGGCCCCAAGGAATAACTCGTTTATATGGTATCTGAAGAACAGAGCTGGCGAGGAGATCAGCTCAGAAGATCCATAACCGCGGACAAAAAGCAAAGCCAAGCAACGAGTCCTGCCCAGTTCAAGTGGGTTCAAATCAATTCAGTGAATTGTCCTGCAGGAAAACCGAGATGTGCTGACTGATCCTTGTCTCGAATATTCTCTGAGGGGTGACCCCAGCGCTGCTCATCCTGTCACAGACCCAGCTGGGGCCAGCTCTACCCTTTAGAGTGATGGTTGAGAGTGTTCTGACAACAGTGTAGCCCCCACTGCAGTTTTCAATAAGGGATTCAATTCGTGACCTTGTACTTCCCTGTCCCTGGTTAATTACTGCATTACTGCGGAGATTTTTAATCCATTTCAGAGTCTCCCTGAATCACCAGATCCAGGAGTTAATGCATTCCCTACTACACCACTGCAGCATTTATAAGGAACCAGCTATCAGCCTCAAACCCCACGTTTTCCCATTGTCTCTAACAGCACAGTAAAACCAAGTTCATTAACGCCTTCAGTCTTTATTACAGCTGATTACAAAGATGTCACCGTTCTGCAGAAACAAAGTTATCAAAGAAAAAAAATCTGAAAAACCATTATCTGTTGAGCCTTTGAGAACTTCACTTTCACTTGATATTGAAACAGGTAAAGCACCGCAATTCAGTCTCAAGTAGGTGCTCTATTCCATTAAAATTTCATTGATTTGCTGCTGATAGAAAATGAACCACAAGAGACATTGATGAAAAAGCTTTATAAAGGCATATGGCAAGTGATCATCAATTACTGAAGTGTAACTTGAATTGAACTTTAGCACTGTGTGCAGGTGCAGACCCAGGATTACAGAGTATTAGCCAGCAGGCAGCTTTCTCCTTTGTTGTTTTGAATTTGCTTCATTATTAATAGGTCTAGGGGAGGAAGAAAGATTTAAAAAAAAGAGCCCCAATGCCTCTTAATTTATCACCCTTATCTGTAGCCCGAAGTAAAAGCATCCAAACCTTTTCAAAGTACCTTGAGTGTCTCCTTGGCAGACTGAGTATTTTTAGCCCACTGGATGTGAGTTGCTCCAGAGAACAGATGGGTTAGCACTCCAAACACTTCAGGACTGTATGTGCACTGCTGTAGAACAGAATTAATAAAAAATGACCTGGCTGTGAAATCCTTATTCCCCACTTCCATCTCATTGACTTCAACAAATTGTGTACATGTCTCCTCACCAACAGGAAAACAATGTCTGCCAGATTCACAATGCCTCCTTGTTTCCCTGTTTACAAACTGGTTCTTATCTAGGGTGGGGAAGGGGAAGTGTTGGCTTTTGGGTTGGTTTTTTTTTTCATAGTTTCATAAGTTTTCCCACTCTTTCCTGATCCTGCCTCCTCAAATAATCAGTGGTCTTTGGTGGAGGAACTGATACAACACTGACCTGGAACTCTGAAGTTCCTGTTTCTATTCCAGGTGGAGGAGAACAACTGCAATCCAAGCTACTCATTTTTGCTACACCACAACAGCTGCTCCGTGGCACGTTTCACCTGTGCAAGGAACTGGTATATTGCAAATTTGGTATCTGAATGTATAGTCTGACCTTTGTATTTCTTAATCAAACCTTCATCCAAGAAGAGATTTCTATTGTGATTGATCACAAATGACAACTTGGAAAATTAGACCCTTTTTTCCTACCACAGTCCATGAATAGGCTTGGTCTTTTATATAACCATTTATAGAATTAGCTTTTTTCGGAGAAACTGGAACAGCAGGTCTAATTTCCTTTATGTTATTTATTATTCCATTTAAATCAATTACTTTTTCATCCTCATACTTTTTAGTAGTGTATAAATGTAAATCAGACTCCGAGGATCCAAGCATGTAACACAATATATTCAAAATTGTGGACAAGATGCATTCTTTCTTTTTTTCTGAACTCACTTTCCTAGCTTGTTTTTTTTTTTTCTGGAGAGAATTATCTGGGGTCTTATTTAAACCTTCACGAATTTATTTCAGTCATCAAATCAGATATTTAATGGACTTGACATTTTGAGTAACTGCTCCCTGGGTATTTTCATTCTCCCTTAAAAGGAAATTAGCATTAAGGGAGAGAATGGATACCTAATGAAATGTCAAAAAACATTGAATATCTGCATTGAATTTGGGCCATAATGTAGCACATTTTCTTTTAGAAATTAATAGAAACATTTTTCTATGTTAGATTTGAGCATATCTTTAATATTTTCTGCAATTAAAAATGCCTTTAGATAATTTTCTTCTTTTTTATTTTTTACTCTCAGGAATTGAAACAATTTCATGAAGCTTGGCATTTTGAAAACAGAACATTTCTCCATTAAATAGTGTCAATGGAAGATTTCAGAGTAGCTCTGGGGAAAGTGAAAAGTGATTTTTAACAGGCAGCCCTAATAAAAAAAATTCATATTTAATAACTAAGGATTGCCACATAAACTCCAGCAAATGTTGTGGAAGCTCAGTGCTAGAATTCAGTGAACACTTTTTGTCCCACAGAACAGTTTGCTTTTATACATCTGTCTTTACTGTTTTCTTATTCAAAAAATCAGATAGATTCAAATCTAGCA
This sequence comes from Zosterops lateralis, assembly GCF_965231275.1. Lineage (NCBI taxonomy): Eukaryota > Metazoa > Chordata > Aves > Passeriformes > Zosteropidae > Zosterops > Zosterops lateralis. Next base: position 3,417,084 of record NC_139768.1, read on the forward strand.
TATAGACCACTGAAATTCAAAATAAATGAAGTAGCATGATGAGAGTACAGCACATAATAGGTAACAAAATATTGTCTAGAAGGCAGACCAGAACTTATGCATTGCTGTTAGAATTTTATTTTTTTTCTGGGACTCCTTGGGAGAAAATGTCTACAGTAAAAATGATAATGAAACATATACCTTAACACTTCTTCATTACATTGGATTTGAATGACTTCCTAAAAATGCATTTCACATTAGCGTCAGGCTATCATGAGCAAAAAGACTTTGAGAATCAAGAACAAAAATAAGTGCAACAGGTTGGTTCTCTTGCTAATTGCAGTGCAGTGTTCACTGCACAGCTCTCAGAAATGACTTGCTGTAGTCCATTATTAAGATGAAATTCCTGGATGAGAAGATATTTTCTTGTTTACAATGCTGACATTTCCTCCAGGAGAGCAAAATAACCAGGGATACCTTTATTCTTCACTGAGTTTTTAAGTGCTGCAAAATTTACACCAACTCTTCATACTTCATGTGGTAAGCAGTGCGTAGTTTCTACATTTGTAAATCCTCATATGCATTATACATTTTACAATTTTCTGCCCCAAATAACCTACAAGAATACTTAGTAACTTTTGTCTGAGACTGCTATGTCTGATTTTCCTTTCAGGCAATCCATGCTCTACCAGTTTGTGGAATAGAAGGTGCATTACAATTCACTTGCATTGACCATTAATGACAACAATCATGCAATTAAAAGAATTAACTCCTACCAAACAAGAATTTTCAATCACTCCCAGTCTACACACCCATACACAAAAGAGAAAATGTCTTTACTGTGTTTTCTTGATCCACACTCCTTCTCTATCATTCCTGGGGCACTGTAATGTTACTTACTGAACAACTTCTGGGCTTTTTTCTCACCCACTAAGAATTTCTTTCTGTTGATGTGGTGTGAGGGAAAAATAATGATCACACCACTTTGAATGGTAAGCAGGAAAACCAGTGAATCTCAGGAATTACCTAATCCCAGCTTTGCCTGCTGTTATATGGAAATTTATATGGAATAAACCACTCCTGCCTCCTCTTTTCTTTCCATGGCTTGTGAGCTTATGACCTTCTCCCACCCACAGTTCTCATTAAAACTGAGAATGAGGGAGAAAGGACAGCTAAACTTTAAAGGAGACATTAACATGCCAAGTTTTCTTTGTACATCATAAGGACACAAACAGGACCAAACTAAATGTCCAGTCTCTTTTGATGTTATTTCTCTTCCACAAGAAAAGTCACTTACTGATGTATAACAAAGATACCACCAAATTTTACCTTCATTTAAAACTACTGGAAGAAAATCTAAGAGAGAAGAAACCAAACACATTGAAGGCTACAGCCTAGTAGAAAATTTGCATTAGCTATGGGCCATCATGTAAATATACAAGCTACAGGATTAATCACTTGCAGTAAACAAATATTTGAAGAGAAGCTTTCACACAGCACTTGCATGGCAAGAAATTAGCTATAAAAATCAATTATGCATCATTATCATCTGACAGTATGTGTCCAGGAGATTCATCTCAGGAAACAACAAAGCAAGCATCTGGTCAAGTGCAAACTCCTCATTCTGGAATTGATAGCCTGGCCAGGGACACACTTCACAGGGATCACTTACTTCATCCTCTTGGGAAGGGAAAAAGGAATTTTAAAGAAAAGCCACAATGAGACAGAAAAGAAAGCTAGTCCTTGAAAATCATTGAAAAATAAGCTCGGACCTGTAAATTATGAAAACAAATTTATTCATAGAAAGAAAAAAACTTCTCCCACTATCAACTGCCACAATCTATCTGAGACCAGGTTTGTGTTGTGGTAAGTGCCATCTAGATCAGTCAGAGCACAGAAGGTAACAGTGAGTCAAGAGTCAAATGACCTCAAGGAGGTTCAGGAGGGGTCTACACCAGGATTCTGAAGAGAACCATGGGCTCAAAGACTGCCCAAAGCAGTAGCTTGTAGAAATATACTCACTGTGCCTTTCCTATGTGTTCTGTGATGAGATTTTATTATTTTTCTAGTCCAAGCACTAAGTAACTGCTCCACAGATCTAGGCTTCTGGTCTATTTTCATGGGGTTAATATTTATAGCAAATGGATGAGGAACACATTGTGTGCATCTTGTTTTTACACAAAAAAATAGCATGATGATAATGTAATCAGCTGTACCTTTTCTATGTATAAATATACCAGCCCCACCCTATCTCATAACTCAGATAAGGAAAATTGCCAGTCCTATAGCAAAATAAAGGTAGCAATATCCACTGTGTCTCTTGCACATCTAAAAGTGGAAACCATGACAAGGCCAGTGAGAGTATTGCAGCAAATCAGTTTTCTTTGGGATAAACTCACCACTTACTGTACAGGAGTAAAGTTCCTTCCAAGGCTATTGGGCTCCATGAAAATGTAAATAAAATGTGTATGACCTTATTCTGTCTCTGCTGTGGAGAACTTTGCAGGCCTGAATTCAAAAGTGGCAAGTTTCAAGCTACACCTAATTATATGGTCAATCACAAACTTCACAGGGGTGTCTGAAGACTGCTGCTCTTGTTATCAAAGTGCACCACTGGGCAATGAAATTGTCAACAGAAACTGCCAAACCTTGCTTTGGAACACAGAATCTGTTCACCAACACTGATACTTCATACAGTACTCTATGAATAGCTCCTGCCCTTGCTTCTTGCAGTATAAAACATGAGAAAATTAACACAGGAACTTAGCATTCAGTGCAATTGGCTACAACCCCTCCAAAAATTTTTGGAAGTAGTCCTCTTTTGCAATTTGCTGGTAATTTCTCACCTTTCAAGTGCTAGCAATATGAATAATGATGATGATAATTCAGATGCAAAACAGAAATATTTTAGGTCTCCTAATGAGGATGCTTTTTGGCCACAAGACCAGTGGCTTCAAAAGTGGGTTAACTACTTCCAATGTTTATTTTTGTAACTATCTATTACTACAGCTATCCAGAATGCATTCCTCTTGGTCCTGGATCAGTTATTCAAATAAAGGGCTGTAGTCTGGTGGAGTCTTCTGCTGTCCACATGGCTCCAGAAGTAGCTCCCCACCTGAGGATGTGATGATTTCTTCCTGGAATGATAAAACCAATTAAAATGTCAAAGATCTAAGCCACACCTGCCTTCTAAGAATAGCAATAAAGGCTATCACTCCACTGTAACTGGCAAGCAACTATGAATAAACACTTGATAAAACAATTACAGATCAATAAAAGGATCTTATCAATTAAACATAAATATGACAGATGTCAGTCTTACCACGCTGCTACCCCCAGGCAAACTGAGCAAGAGCTCAATATTTAGCACTCACACACAACAGTAACAGCTTTCTGACTGATGACAGCAAGGTGAAAGACATTGTCCTTGCCAGGTAAAGGCAGTCTGTACTCACAGCTCCTATTCTTATTAATTAAATATTCACGTGCCAAGTTTGTCATTCCAGTGACTGATCACCAAGACATCGACTGGAAAAGTGGAGAACTTGATCTTTGCACTTATTTCTACAGCAATGTAAGAACAATAGTTCTCTTTTTTTTTGCTTTTGTAGAAATTTAAGACTGATAGATGCACCAAAATGAGCTGGAATCCAGAATTATATTCATCTGAATATAACTGAATCCTTCATCTGAAAGTTTAGATCCAAGATATGGATCTATATATGGACCTAATATTTTCAAAACCCATCCAGTTTTTTATTGAAATTCAATGCAAATTTGGTGCTTGATTTCTTCAGAACACGTGCAGGCTCCCAGTTGTTCTTCCCTCCCAGACTGAGAATCAGTTCAGAAAGTTCCTACCCAAATTAAATGATTTTCAACATCAAAGAATCACAGAATCTCATTTAGGTTGGAAGAGATCTCTAAGATCATTGAGTTCAACCTTTGGCCAATCACCACCTTGTCAACTAGACAAGAGTGTTGTAAGGAAGTAAATGCAAATATTTAGCAATGATCTCAGATATGCAGTTGATGTTTTCCACACAGTATTTAAATGCAGATAATGAAAAAACAAGATGCACACTCACACCACATTGTGTAAGGTTTGTTCTTCTAACTAATGGTTACCACCCTCTTGTGTCTGGCAGCTGAGTTGCTTGAGTGACCTCTCAGTTTTTTAATCAAAATGGAACAAAATGAAGTCAATAGGTATAAGTAAGTAAAAAAAAATGTTGTGCCAGCTCTCCTAAGGCCCTCAAAATAGTCCATATAACCTTTGGGCTGGGGAAGCACACTCTTGCCAAAAATAGTTGTGAGGAAAGCAGCACCTTCTCAAAAAAATACAGCAATAGCTGCAAGGGAAAATGTGCCCACAGCAGAACCAACCATGTACAGATTGCTTGGGGTTAGCAGGAGGCTTTGGAACAATTGACTGTGTATGTCACCTGAGAGGGCAGGCAGAAAAGCCTCTAAGAAAACCATGGGACAGACAGGATAAAATGATTGCCAAAGGTTCCAGTTTTAATACAGCTATAAGCTAGACGAGGAAAATAGAACTGTGTGTTGGCATTAAAGCTGAACTGGTTTCCCTGATAGGCTTACTACAGGGGCAGCTATTAACTCTTATCATGGGACACCTAAGCAAGCTTTTTTTCCTTTTTTCAAATGGCAGGAACTCAAAGCCATTCTGCTTCTGACAAGGGCTCTACTGCTGTCTGTAGATAGATGTGCTCCTAACACATTGTTGCCTAAAGTGAGCTGTGATGAAAATATAGGAGCATTGCTGGAACAGAGATGGCTGGAATTGGTTGTCACCATCACCAAGAGCAGAGGGGAAACTACATTAGCCAGGGATTCTACATCCAGCACCTGATAATCTGCATTTAAGGTGTTGCATGTCTGCTTTTCTTTCCCTGCCAAGGCCCTGGTTAGACTCTTTCCAGGTGCACTGGGGCTGACTGGGATGGATCTTCACAGCTGCCTCTGCTCCATTGTAACGTGGTGTTTTGAATTTGTGGCTAAAACAGTGTTGATAACTCACTACAGTTTTGGCTATTGCTGATCAGTGCTTGCACAGCACAAAGGCTTTCTCTTTTTCCCACTCAGGCCCAGCTGGCAGAGTAGGCTGGGAATAAGGGAGAATTAGGAAAGGACACAGCCCAGCCAGTTAATCCAAACTGGCCAAAAAGGACATTCTATACAAGAAGGGTGTCAAGGATTTGAGCTTCCCAGGTGGCCATTGAGAAAGGATTTATTTAAATTAAGGGAGAACATATATATTTTAGTCAAATGTGACACCTGCCATCTCCCCATGTGGAAATACAGTTTGTGGACATTTAATGTCATAGTGATCTCTGAGAGGACACTAAGGCAACACTAAATAGATGATGCAAAACAAGTGAGATAAAACCAAGATTTAAAAGATAGAGAATCTAGAAGAAAAATAACCTGAGACTGAATACTTTAAAAATTAAAGGCTGTGAAGAAAAGGAGGAGCAAAAAATTTATAGAATTACTCTGAGACAAGAGTGAGAAAAGGATAAAACAGGAAAGGGAACTAGAAAAGAGGGGATGAAGAGGAATTATAAGGGTGGCTAAGAAAAAAGCAAAATTAAAACTGAAGATAGGGAGAGGTGCAAGACAAAAACACTTTATACTTTCAGAAACAGTGCTACTGTTTAGTAACAGTCTGGCAAGAAACAGAACCTAGAGGTGAAGTAATTCAAACCCATCTAAAGTCGAATAGTAAATTCCTCTTGCAAGATTGTTTTGGGTAATAAGGAATGACCCTTAATACCTCCCTAAAAGAGAACCCCTCCATGTTCTCTCCTTTAGTGCAGGGTCACACTCTCTTGCTTTTGCACATTACAGCTCTCACATCAAAGGTAGAAAAATGCTGAAATTTCATTGAAAGACCTTTCTATGGTATTTCCAATCCAATTTTCCACAGCAAAAAGGCGCAGAAAGCGTTACATCTGTCAGCCCTTATTAGGCCATTTGTAGCCAAGGAGAGTATACACTGAATAAGGGGACACAAGCACATACCGGAGCATTTGAAAGAAGGGGAAAAGCCTTCAGATTCAATGCAACAGAAGTATGAATGTTACAGCTGGGCTTAGTGTGTGATATTCCTTCTCGCTATGGTCGTTCCTGTTTTCCAGTGTGGTTTTATTGGGGGTTAGGTTTGTTCCTTTTTTACTTTAAAGAATCTTTTCCCCATAAGTGACCAAGGAGACTAAGTGTTGGATACTTAAAAGGACTTGACCGAAACATAGAGGTGGCCAAAGCTCAGATGGGGAGATTTTTCTTTATCTGTTTTAACTCCAGAAGGGAGGGGGTAACTGCCTTCTCTGATAACAAACCAGCTGTTAAAACGGGGTGGGGCACTGTTCCTTATCTCTGCTCAGTCTTCCACTACTTCCCAAGGCAGCTGTGAAAACCAGATGGAGCAGTGTTTTTTATCTCTGTTCACTCTTCCACTGCCCCCATGGGAATATCTCCTGTTAATGGGCCATTAAAGCCCATGGACCAATGGCATCACACATTTCATCATCCCAGTGTGAGATGCTCCACCCAGGGAGGAGGAGCCAAACCATTTCCACCCAGATAAAAAGGAGCCACAAGTGTCCCCAGGCACTCTGGTGTTTCCATGGGAGTCCCAAAGGAAGACCAGACCCATCTCTGGCCCCTTTGGCTCCACAGGACCATCTCTGCTTCCAACAGGACACACCTGCCACTCCAGGAGGGCTGACTTTGGGCTGTTCCCAACCCCCTGACCAACAGGGTGTCAGGTTGTATTTCTGACTCTGTCAGGGTTTTCTGGGATTCTTTGTTTGTTTGTTTGCTTATTCTTTTGTACTACAACATTTATATTTTTAATATCCCTAGTAAAGAACTGCTATACCTATTTCCCAAAATCTTTACCTGACAGCCTTTTAATTAAAAATTTATAATAATTTGGAAAAGGGAGAGGGGGCTTACATTCCAAGGGAGACTCCAATCTTCCCTGGCCGATACCTGTCTATCTAAACCAAGATAGGTTTCAAACTACAGGGCTCCTCATTAAATTATTAATCCATTCCACTCAGCTATTGATCTCCACCTAGCAAGCGTTACCTTGTGAAAATCAATCAGATCCGTGAGTGTTGGGTGTCGGTTTGGATCCACCCCCAGGAAGCTGTAGAAATCCCCCGAGGCATCCACCAGGAAGTGCTTGAAGCCGTTTTGCTGGCGGTAGGACAAGGCGTAGCCCCAGATCTTCTCGCTGACCCGCACCAGGAACGCGCCTTCGGATTTATTCATCAGCAGCTCCTCAGCTTCCTGACGGCTGATAATGCCTGCCAAGGAAAAAAAAACCTGGTTATGAAAGTAACAGGAATGTCAGAGGAAATCAAATGCGGCAAATACTGAACAGAAGTGAAATCACGGCGGTGTGACTTTTGAAGACTGGAATGTTTGTAGGAGAATTTCTTATGGGAATGAGGAATGATCTATATTTGGAGTGAGGTTTGAGCTACCCCAGCCTGGGCCCCACACCAAAGCCAACTGTGAAGCCTGTGGCGCTGTTAGAAATTAGATGTTAAGGTGTTAACGAGGAATAGTGGGTTTTCTAGAGGTTAATAAGTATAGTTATTAGTGTGAACACTTTAGCCACCTTAAGGAACAAGTAAAACAATGTTTGTTTGCATTTTTCCCTGTGTTGTATGCCAATGAGAATGTAACTGTAACCTATATGGAAGTGTATACAAACTGACATTTTAGACTAAATAAACTGGAGAAACGTAGCATTAACCATATTGGCTGGAGCTGCGTTTGCTCCCATCCAGCTTCCCATTATTTTAAGGGTTTCCCTCACTTAAAATGTTTCCAGGAGGAGTCTAGGAGGAGATGGAGACAATGTTTATGTTGTTTGCTTCTGAAGGACAGTAAGATTTTTGATGGAGTCTGGTGGGATATGCTTTTTAATTTGATGATTACAACTTGCTTTTTCCCATCCTTACTGCTTTTTCAAAGGAAGTGCATAAATGCAACTGGCCTATCAAACCAGTGAATTCTGGACAAGCCATCATTTAAGCGGACTAGCATGGCTTGGCATTGCAGTTTGAATTTGCAAGACATTACTGATATTGCAGAGTCCTGCAGACTCTGTTGCCTTATAACTGCTTTATAGGTCCTCCAGAAAGAATGTAAAGCAAGTGCCAGGATAAAAAGCATTTCTTCGCTTTTGTAGATCCACACACATACACATCCATAGTTGCATATAGGTAAATTGGAGGAAAAGGTTTAATGGGAGTATAGTTTCAAGAACTTCCCCCTTTTTTTTTTCTTTTTTTTTTTTTTTGTGTTGGAACAGTCTTCATCTCTTGTTCCTTCTGATTCTGGGGCACAACACTGAAGTTGCTGATACTTCTGCTTGCGTAGAGGTTACAACAGATAAAACCTATTCTGATCCCAACCCACAACAAAGGTGTGATCAGAATTGCACCTGGCACTGAACCAGGTCTTACCATCCAGCCAGAGAGCCTGGTTCCAGTCTGTCTGGTCGGCCTAGAGGACAGTCAGCTCATATCTCAATTATCTGTGAAACACCAGATGCTCACTCTCATCAGGAGCAGATGTTGAATTAGGCCATTCTAAATGTGAACATGGCACATACATCTGTAAATAATGTATGTCCATGTTCCAAAGTTACTCTCTGTGGGGATAACTTTCTCCAAACAGTACATGTAATATTTAATGGAACTGCTTGTCACTGTGGAATCCTACACGTCCTAGTGAGAGTTCCATGGAGTCCAACTAATGAAAAGCCACATTGTTTTAGTGTAATAATTAACCTAGTTCAGGGTTTATCAGTTTATATCGATGAACCTCATGGAGAGGGGCAGAGCTTCCAGAGCCCACAGAAGATGAAGATGCTCAAGAGGAGCCATTACAAGCTAAGATGAAAACTGAAGCTGGAGAACTAAAATTTACAATAGACCTGACCTTTTTGAGATCCTACAATAAGGTGGGATAGTAAAGGTTTGAAACAGACATTCAAATGTCTGACATGACACTAGCCTGGGAGAAGGTGAAAAACCCAGTTCCTTCAGCCACTCAGAAAGACCAAAAGCATAAAATCAGGGACAATGAAGTAATGGCTCTCCTGTAGTGGAAGCACTAGAGCAACTATGGTTTATACCCTTAAGGAAAAGCATCACTCAAAGCAAATTTCCTCAAGTTGACTTTTCCTATTCTCTCTCACAAGTGCAAGCCTATACATGGACTCTTAAACTGACTGAACATTGTTCTGGTTGTTCATTGGGAAGGACACAATTAATCTACAGCAGGGTGATGTCAAGACTGAATACTTTATGCCATCCTTGAGACTGCCAATGTCACACAGAATTTAAAGAACACTGTTATCAGTATGGCAGTTTATGGGCTGTGTTGCGACTGAAATGGTCAAAAAATAAGCAAAAATCTTAAGTACCACATATAATAGTCATGTCTATATAAAAGTTCAGCCTTTAATAATAAATATTTATAAATAAAAGTCATACATTGTCATTTCTCTGACGTTTCCAGCAGAAGTAGCATGCACAATTAAATACATGCACAAATATTTGCAGCAGTGGAATCTTGCAGTGTACTGCTATTAAAGAGGTTTCACATGCTCCTTCCTTTTAGTCACAATACTTCTGTGAATAATACCACAAAACAAAGAAGAGATCAATATATTGTGTGAAAAAAGTTATAGCTGAGAGGTAACAATAGCTCTACCTCTGCTATTTCAGAATAGAAGCAATAAAGACTAAAAAGCAAAGCAAGGGAGTAAATCAAAGACATCTGGTAATAGAAACAAAGCTGTTGAAGCTATTCACCATCTGCTGTTAAGGCAGAACAAACTCACGTGGGACTAGATCTTCAAAAGAGTTCTGTTTCCATTTAGACATTGAAATAAATGGCCAGGCTTAGGAAAAAACCCAACAAATAACAAAACAACAGAAATTCAATAAAAACCAGCACAATTGACTGGTAGGTTTGGGGGAGAGTTGTGGGTTGTTTTTGTTTGTTTGTTTTCCAAACTCTGGCCAGAAGTGTCATGGCAAGAACCCAAGAGCCAAGAAATCCTGAATTCTTATGTAATGTTTTTGCTATTTACAGCTAATCAGAATGCAGATATTTCGTGCTGTGCTGCAGGTTGGTAATCTAAGTCCTAGTAACTAGTAATATTGATGGGATGAGATCCCTTTAGGCAAGGATGAGGCACATTGATAATCCACCACCATGTCCTAAACGAGCTCTCCTTGAAGACTTACTTGGTGCATAGGACTATCTTGAGTCTCTATATGCAGGAGAAATTCAAGAAGTATCACAGGTAAAAATATATAGATTTTGAAGATTTTTTTTTTTATTGGTTGGTTTGCAGTTTTTTTTTTTTTCTAATGTGGATTCAGCTCTCTGTTTTGTCAGGGTACAACAGTTCTTAGAATAAAGCAAGCTCAGTCCTCAGAAGATTTCTTAATTCCCTAAGAATAAGATTCTCTAAAGCAATTAAAAAACTACTGAAATTCTGAAAGGAGTGGGTGCCTTACTCCCCTGGGAATCTTAAAAAATCCCATCTGAATGAATAATGCAGTAATAACAGGTATTTTTCTTCAGGTTTCCAGAAAATGAGGTGTGTTACATCCACTGCTGCCAGTGTGACTCTCAGTTAATTCCCTATACACTCTGCAGAAAATATACCTCTTAATTGTCTCCTTCAGAGTTCATTCTACATCCAGCTATCAAATACTGTAAAAACCCTTTATACCCACTGTCAAAACATTTACACCTTATTCACTAGCAAGCAGTGCAGCACATAAAGGATAGGTGTTGGCTTTACTTGTCTGAATATACCACTGAATAATAGAGCTGTAAATTTTACTGTTAATGTCTCCTCAAAGCCTAGTGTTGGTTTCTTTCCTTCCTTCTTTTCATAACAGCCTATAGAACGCATTAGTTGGGAGGAAAATAATTTAACCTCTCTCTTTTCTTTGTACATTATTGTATCATGTATCAGAAGAAAAAATATAGCACAAAATACCTTTAACCTTTTATCTCATATATATTTTTTTTCTTTCAATAGAATTTTTTTTTCTTTCTTCTGAACTAAAATCCCTACATTAAATCTCTGCTACTACCCTTTAATTTTGGAGAGTTTTCTCTTCTTGTCTAAATAGATTTCAAAAAGAAGCTTATGCTAAAAGATGGAACAGTTAACCATTCCATTTTCAGTGGCTTCTCAAACTAAATTCCTGTGTCTAATTTACTATGTATGATCAGTAAATTGACAGAAATTATGGGTCAGGAATATTTCATTTTGCACTGTTTTCACTGTTAGAACACTCTTGTGTTTCAAAGTCAGAAGCCTCAATGTTCCAGTGAACTCAATGGAAGATCAAAAACAGGAAGGCTGGGATTTTAGTTTTGCTTTTGTTTGGTTGGGTTTTTAAATCAGTAAATACTTCCAGGCCTATATAAACATTCTAGACTCTGTTATAACTACCTGACATTTCCTGCAAGTAGCATAGAAAATAAATTTATACATGAGGATGTCTTCTGAGAAAATATCAGTACACTAATCCAAGTAGGGAATTTTATTAGAAATATTATTCCTGTAGGATGCATTCACTCCCTTACAGTACAGATGAGATTGCATTTTTATTTCTATAATGCATGAAAAAGATATCAAGCTATACAGACCATCAATAAACTTCTGTGATGGGTGTGTGATGTGACACATGCAGGAGATATTAAGACCTTGCTGTATCTACTGAAACATGAAAATTTGCTTAATCAGTAAAGCACACAGAGAATATTTCACTAAAGCCTGACAGGGCTAGAAATTGTACAGTGGAGTAACAAACACAGAGCAAAGGAACAGATTTATGCTCTGATCCTGGCTCAGCAAACTGAAACACCTCTGTCCTGTTACAATAGTCACTGATACTGTGTTTGGTGTGCAAATTGAAAAGTGTGACAGGTTTTTTAGATGGTTAGTGAGAAGTATTCATCATCCTTTCTCCAGGCAGATAAAACATTTGCGTTCATTCAGCCTTGGTCTTGCAAGTAAGAAGTGGGAAGTTTTAGTTTGTGGGCATCTTTTGCAAGGATTTCACTTGTTTACATTACTCACCTTGTTCACCTAAATTCTCAAATTTTACTGAATTTGAAAATGAGAGAGAAAAACCTTCTAGTATGCAAATTAGATCTAAATCAAGGAAAAAGATGAGAAAGCTGATATGTTCAAGGAGAAGTGGGGAGAGGAAAAGTCCTCCTGGGATCTGTTTATGTTTTCATAACTCCAGCCATCATTAGGCTCTTGTTTCTCCTAAATACTTCTGAGAGAAACACAGACATGACCAAACATGGAAGACTGAGCTTTTACCAAACCAATCGCACAAAACTAAACAAAGCCCACAGTGAGATTTGTGTTTACTTTGGATTTCTGCAGAAAAGGCAAATCATAAGAATTAAAGCAGTCTCTTAATAGAACCTTCCTGGCTTTGCACAACTCATTCCAAGGCAACACTGCCAGGTGACACTCGAGGGGGAGCACATGGACCAAAGGCAAGAACAGTGCATGGAACAGTTAATTAGCCTTGGCTGGGAACACCTTCCTGCAGAGATCTCAAAGAGCCCAGCACTGGCTGATGGGCAGTAACTGGAGAGGACATGGGAGCTACAGTTCTGGACACACAGAGACCGAAGGAAGTTCATGAAGTTGGGGCTAATTCTTTCTGGAATCAAAAGCTCCTTTAAAAAAAAACAATTTAAAGAAATATATAAAAAGCAGAAATTATTTCCAATTCAACATCAGCAACACTCTGAACACTTCACTTGCTGGAGGCATCACCATCAGAACTGGGTGCCAGTTCCCTGACTTGCTGTGCAAGCTGCATTTGGAACTCGACCCACTGCTCACTCTGCATGGAAATGTTACCAGTTCCCACTTCCTGCAAGTGGAAGACAAGGGTGAAAAACTTCCAGTGTTAAAACTACTGTCAGTCTCAGGGATTATTTGGGGAAAAAACATGTCTCCATAGATTTTTTCATTTGCTTGCAGTATCTTCCTTCTCTCAAGCCTATATACACATTTAACCACCAGGATTTTTCTTTTAAAAACAGTGCCAGAAGAAATAGTTGTACTTGCAAATCTATAGGTGTTTAATCTCAACAAGAAAGAAAAGTCAAGCATAAAACTTCGACTGTGCAGTCTTTTAAAATAGCTACATGTTTTACTATCTCTGAAATAAGCATTATTTCAGACATAGTAAAATATCTACATATTTTTTAGTTTACTGTTTTAAAAGACCAAAGTGTGGAATACTTTACAGGACATGTAAATCCATAATCACTATTTTAAAAATTAAATGCTAATATATATACATATATATATTTACTTATTTTAGCACCAGGTTCTGCTTCTGGACTACACATTTAATATATTGATATTTCTTAATCAGTACGATTCTTCCTTTTATTGTCAAATAATTTTGACATAAGAAGAATACTATATACTAAAACGAAATATATATTTTTTTCCCTCACAGTCTTTCATTATTGACACATAAATTACTTTTGATGCTTCTGAAGTGTGAAAACCTGGCTGCTTAGGCACACAAACACTGAAGTTTGCAATGCAGACTGGCTCCTTTGTGTAACGTGTTCTAAAAACGTGGCCACATTTACAGATGTGGAGAAGAGACAGTAAATAATGAACATTCATTTTAAAAGGCCACTGTGGGCTGAGAAAAAATGAACTCCATCCCAGCCAAAAGCAGGACATTACCCCACCATTTGCATGGTCTGTCATGAATATACCACTTGTAGGGGAAAACAGGATTTAATTCAGCGCCCGTGGATTTCATAATATCTACACTGTGATTGATATTATACTGAATAAATTATATAATAAATCACCATAAAGTCTGGCAAAACAGGGCCTGATTAAATTTCTCCTTGTATACTGGGCAGCCATTTATTCTGAGGCAGTTTGATTTACCCATTATACCCATTTTTCCATCATGTAATTAAGTACAGAAAATACAGAGGAATTAAAAAATCAGGCCCATGTCCACACAGACTGGACTAGACAATCAGCTGCCAAAAAGCTTTCTAATAATAACAGCAGTAAATTATTTTGGATTGTAACATGCTCTGATTTTCTATGAAAATGAATAGACAGTAACATTAAGTCCTAATGCAGTTCCCTGTGCCACTATTGCCACAGCTGTAAATGGCCAGGAAAGAGAGTAATTGTATTTACTAAATGCAGAAAAGGAATTAATTGCTCGGGTAATAGGAAGCTACTGGTGAATCTCATCGAGTCAAATGAAAAGTAGCAAAATGGACAAGAATATTCTGAATTCATGGCAGCCACATGACACAAACTATAAAAAGGCAAAAAAAAGCAAAGCAGATGTGTCTATAACAGTTCATTTTATGGGTATCCCTGCCTTTATCAGATCCTCTCCACAAACCATTAAAAAATGCCAACAAAACAAAACCCCACCCAAACAAAAAAAAGTAAAAAACCAAAACCAAAAAACCAACAAGTAAAAACTGGAGGGCAAAACACTGCATTCAGTCACGAGCCAAATTATAAAAAGGCTGCAATTCTAAGTGGTTAAAACTCAGAGAAAAACAACAGTGATATTTTCTCAAGCTCATTTCTAAAAAAATAAGAAAATAATTTTAGAAAAAGGTAATTCTCGGGCATTCTTTCCTTCTTCACATTGTTATAAAGCTTTTCAATATGTCTTGTATAAAAGCAGTGGAATGTTTTCATTATAAAGCAAAGAATATTTAAGAATATTTTCAATACATATTCCAGTTTTTCATGATTTTGTTAAATTAAGATAAATCCCAACATTTCAAATTTGGACATGGAAACTGAACACATTGTCTTTATTTAGAGGTTTCACACGTATTACTTGGATGTAACAACACAACCAAAATATAGACTATAGCTTTAGGCAAACAGGAAATATATCCTAGTCCTTTTTAGGAAAAATCTTAAAAAAAAATCAAATGAGATTTACTGAATGAAATCATATTTTAAACATTGAAGAACAATTATCATGTTAGTGTTTATAAAAAGGAAGACAACTGCATTGGCTTTAGACTAGCAGATGGAGTCAAATAATTTTCTGTATGATGCATCTCTGAATGAATACTTAAATTACTTTCCATAAAGGCAATTAATCTACAGTTCTATCTAAAACAAACAAGCCTCACAATGACTTCAGTGAAAGAGCAAAGTAAAATGTTGACATGACTAATGACTGTTAGATATTCAAAATCTGCTTGTGTGTCAACTGAAACCCAAAGCTCTCCACAGACTCCCAGGCTTAGTAAGGTTTATTCAAAACTCAAATGGCTGTGAACAAATATCCTGAATTGTGTAACACAAAATACACATGTGGGTAGGAAAGTTTTGTAATTCTACTGGTTACCAACAGAGAGGTGATACCTTGGCTGGTGGTGTTTTGAGCATTATGAATTTTCAGAGCCTTCTTTGGGAGCCTCCCTGCTTCACTGCTGGTTTAAATGGCTTTATTTACACAAATATTGATTTGTTATTCAGTACACAGGGAATGCATTATGAATAAATCTTCATTAATTTAGTGGTCTCACTGTAAAAGCATTTGTCAATGAGCAGACATTGAAATGCCTAGAAGATAATTGAGTTACACAGTAATAGACAAAATATTACACTACAGCCTCTGACAAGCTACAAATTTGCTGGAGCTGCTAATGTTTTCCACAGGCCTTTTATATATTGATACTGATTTGTATTGCTGTATCTATGCTTTTTATCTGACTACATGGAAGTTAGGCTTTGACTCTTTGTTGCATCCAATAAGATTCTTTAAACCTCTAGTTTGACTTCAAGCAGTAAGGTTTGGCTTTTAGATCCTGGGGCCCTTTCTCCACCTGTTGTGTTTCCATGTGCCCAGTGACACAGCTGAGGGTTGCTGCATCTCCCAGGTAAAACTTTTAATTTCAGGAAGAACCCAGACTAGTGCCACAGATTTGACCCACAGTCCACAATCTCTCATGGATACCCTGAGTAGACACCAGCTGATAGGGTGTCCTGGTTTGTAGTGTAGGATGTACACAATTTATTCCATCCCCATCTCCATGAGCTGTTGGAACCAGGTGGGGCAGTGTTTTCCCAGGCCCCTCCTTTGGGCTCTTCTGCTCATGGCCCATCAATGCCTTGCCCAGGACTCACAGGGAACTCCCTCCAGGAGCTCTCTCTGTTTAATGGGCCATCAAGCAGCCACTGCACGACTCCTCATCCCATTGGGAGATGCTCCCAATGCCCAGGGGGAGGAGCCAAGCATTCCCACCTGGAGAGAATCTGGGATTTGGGACAGGACAAGCAGCCCTGAGCCACTGGATTCCCAGAGGAGCAGAGCTCCCAGACCTTTCTGTGGGATCACTGCTTCAGGAAGAGCCCCTCACCTGGACTGCTGCCACCACCCTGCTCAGGTTGTGTTCTGACTCTGTCAGTGGTCTTTTGTGTTATTGCATTGATTTTATTTTACCTTTTATTCTTTCTTCCTATTAAATTGTATTTCTGACTTGGAGCCTCTCACTCGCTTTCAAACCACCACATAAGGGCAGTCACATGAATTAGACAGAAGAAAAGCAGGGGAATGTATTCTGTTTGCTTTTAGCTAATAAGGAAGCCCTCAGTTTTTAACAAAAAAAAAAAAAAAAAATTCCACAATCAAAAATTACTGATGAACCCTTCTCTTTTCCCTAATTAATTAACAGAGCCAAAAAGTACAAAAAGCTGAATGTATAAAACATACACATGCACACAATGGTTGTTCAAAGCACGTATATCTTACAGCTCACATAGGACAGTATAATCTCATGGGTGTTGAAGAAGCTGTCAAAACACATTTTCCATAAACCTAAATGACAACTGTACTAGTAAATCACAGTGTCAGCACAGCTCACTCAAAAGGAGGAGAAAAACAAAAGCCAGAGTTGACATGGAGCCCTGGGAAATTCAAATTTTACAGCTGAATGTTTCAACAGATAACTAGGCAGAAAATATACTGTGCTCTTTGCTTTTCATGCTTTTCTCTCAGGTGAAGAAAAATGTTTTTTTCCTTAAATATATTCCCTTTGTGTAAAGTTCAAGAATGCATTTATTTTTGAGGTGCATTAGCAATCTGAAATCTGAAATCTATTTTTATCTGTGAGAAGCTTCCAGAGGACATCACTGAGCTCATAAGAAAACTTTCTATATGTTTTTTTAATCAAGCAACTATTAGAACTTTTATTGCTAAAATGAGTAAAAATTTAAATCATGGTACATCTGGAGTAATTTCCCATATTCAAACTAAACCAGCAGTTCCAGATAGATTTCTACAAAGCACTTTCTGTATCTACTTAAGAAACTGTACTTCTTTATCTAGTGCAGAGAAAAGTAAATCTAGGGATACTATTGATAGCTAATTTTTTTTCTCACACCTGGCTAGATTTGGGAACTTCAGGCTACCTTTGTTAATTACAGTGTTTTCTAGCTGCTTTCAGCATTCTTGCACATTGATTTCATTTACTGTTCCTCAGGGGGAAAAGGTACTTTTAATCACTCAATAAAGTGAACCAGACACTGAAACCCTGTTGAAAGTCAAATGAGAACAACATTGGGACAGTAAAAACTTCACACCTAATGAGTGGCAGTGTAGTAACCATGGGCAGCTCTGACAGTGACCCAGTTCTGGACATCCCCTGGGGTCTGACATAGTTCTCAGTTAAGGCACCAAAAACCAGGCACTAAATTGCCTCATTTCCTACCTGCAGTGGAGATAAGGTGAGTGAGCTGGCAGCTAGGCTCAAACTCACAGCAGGATAATCTGAATGAGGGGTTTGAAGCCACTACTCAGAAACAGAAATTACTTCAATGAAGGAACCAACTTCATCTCAAGCTCCAAAAAAAGTTATAAACAGAGCAGGCACAAATTTTTACTTATTTTTTGAATACAAAGTCTGGAATTAAGAGTCTTTCATTTATGCTAAATTTCATGAATGAAACATAATAAAAGGAACTGAACACACACAGCAACTGTGCAGAACATTTGTTCCTACCACCATCTCAGTTCTCAATGCTTCTGTCCCCACCCTGTAAACAGCAGCATGGTTAAGAGAGAAAATAGGAAAGGGAGTTGTGTCCCATGACTGATGAACTGCAGTTTTCTTGTACTTTGTATTGAATTGTATTGTATTGAAGCATACTTCAAGTCAAAAATATTCCTTTTATCAAGCATATTGGAATGAATTTATGATAGTCACAGGCACTCATGGAAGGTCCATGCTATGTTTAATTGTGAGAAGAGTGGTCCATGGAATTACATATAATTTAGATCTCAGTCCTCTCCACTGTGGATTAAGAACTCTTGTGTATTTTATTATGGATGCTAATCTTGGATAGAGAGTTAGGGTTTGAAGCAATCAGAGCCAATGCCAATCAGTGTGCCAACCCCATGGTTCTTTTGGAGCTTCACCTCTTCAAAAGAGTTGTGAGTTTGTTATTTGACAATCCCATTCACTGAAAGGCCAGGAGAAAAAGGAAGAACTGACTTTTCTGAAATTGAAAAGGGAAGGAAGCTGTCATTCCCCTAATGTTTGCAAGGGAAAGGCAAATTTCTGTCTCCCCCACTCCCTCCCATTCTCCCTCCATGCCAGCAGCACACAGTGCAGTGACTCACACAGGTTAGTTGCCTGCAGTCACAGAAATCTCTTCCCTTTGTTTCTCTGCCATCTCCTACTGTTCACCTCCTGTGGGGAAAGCAGTTCAAGTGCCATGATCTGCTCCTAACTGAATGAGCTGGAATTAAGCTAAACCAGGAACATATTTTCACACAGCCCCACTCTTTCTCCCTCCTGCATGACTACACACAATACACGCTGGCACCCTGTTTGAGAGAGTTGTCTTTGCTTAGCAGGAGAATAGTGTTACTTCAGAGGAGCTGCCAAACTAATAACTTGTAATCTTTTCCCTTGAGGCTGGATCAATAGGACTGCAGGTTCAATGCTTAGCAGAGCAAGAAGAAGGACCAATAAGGTGTCCAGCTGCTGGGAAATCAGGGAAATTTACTGATCTCGGGTCTGCAAGTGTTTGCTGGGCTTTAAATAGATAATAAATATAACTCAGCCTATTGTAAGCTGATGAAAATATATACAGAAGCCTGTGGAAAAGAAAGCACATTCCTGTAAGTGTGCAGGCAAAGGAACAAGAGCTGCAGGCATGGCTGATAAACACTTAGATATAGACTAACAATAAGCAGGATATGAGCAATTCATCCAGGACTAACAAGGTTCTGCACAGGATACCTGTGGTCTGCTGGAGGGGATGATCAGGAAACAAACAAACAGAGAATTTAAAGGTGCACAGTACGAGCTGAATGTCTTGTGCTGGTAGTGATTGATATCTAAAAGTGCCTTGTGCATGGATAAACTCCAACTGACACATCCACAATGCCACTGGAAGGAGAAAGCATGGTCCAGCAGGCAAGGACCAGACTACAGCACATGTAATAGGGTGCTACTGCTCAGGTTCAGGCTGCTGGACAGATTAATTAGGCCTTCTGCATTTGCTTTGGTCACCATCAAACCATCATAAATCCTTCCAGTTTCACTACAAGCAATCTTTGTAGATGTCTGGGCTTTTTGTGTACGTGTAACACTCCTTGTTTTGTGTAAAATGTGATATTCAAGTCTTTACATATGATTTCTTCCAAATAACTCTTGCTCTTATAGCACATGGTTTTTATAAATGATTTCTCATATCTAAGCACTACCAGCAGAGCTTTCTGTCCAGACACACCTCTCCTTTTTGTGATAAAGCCTAAAGGAGCTGCAGTAACAGAGGAATGTGCTCACACAACAGATCAGTCCAAAATGGAGACAGAAGTACAGTGAAAAATTCCAGGTAAATACTGTAAGCTACCATGATGGCTCACTAAGCAGGATCATAATTGCTCACAATGGCATGCTCTAATAGTAACAGATGTAGAAGAAAATCTTAAGTGTTTTAAGTAAAAGGGGAATCTGTCTTCAAAATGTAAAGAACTTTTCAATATTTTTTCAGTAAATTCACCTGGGAGTTCACTCTGAAAAAGTTGCTGAATATTCTTCACTTATGGAAAGAACTGCATGACAACAAACTTGAAAAGCCTCTTTTTTTTTTTTTTTTTTTTTTTTTTAATTATTATTTTTTAACTAACCCTGCACTGTCTGGGCTCTGTACCTGACCTGTTCCTGTCCATGACATTGTTAACCCACCACACCTGTTTCCCCTTCGTGCCCATGTGTTTCTTATTATCTCATTTTGAATGTCTACCATACCTGCTAAGAAAAAATTCTGCCTTCTACCTTCAGAAAGTGCCAAATCTTTAGAATATAGCTTCCAGATAAAAAGCAGTCAAGAAGGACGATGTATTGTAAAAGAATAAGAAAGCTCATTTCACATTAGCAATTAGCCTATTTACATTAATTATTCAACTGTCTCATTCTACAATTTCCCTGCTGTTCTTCTGTGCTTCCTTTCTCCTTGTGGCATGTTACAGCTCACATTACCTCACTTTGATACTCTGCTCCCTTCCAAGAGGAGCCATGAGCCTAAAACATTTATTTTGTTTGCTAATAACCTGTCTGTGCAGACACTTTGGAACTCTAATGGCGTAAGGAAAACAATTCCAAAGACTTCAAAAGAACTGACAGACTGAAACAATCATTATGACCTAAGTGGAATGAATTAGTGTGTGAAGGATCATCTTATTTCTCAGAAAACAGCAAAACACCTCTCCTTTCTTGAAAAAGAAGCTGAGAGGTGAATTGAAGCTGAGGAAGCATTTGGGTTCTGTTACATTAAGGGTCTGGCTTAAGACAAAAATAATCAAGTGCCAGAATCCACCATAGGACCCCAACACTTAACTCCAAATACTGTGTGATCTTTGAAAAATACTATCAGAACCTCCAGTATATGTTTGATAAGAATATGTTCATTAAATACAAAAAAAATAATGTTCCATCTCACAGGAAGTAAAGAGATTATCATGACCAATAGCAGCTCTCATGTTTATATCCACCCATATAAAGAACATACATAAAACTGCAAGGACAAACTGGTTCGTGTTTGGTGCTGCATTAAAACCCTCTATATGCAAGTTCTAAAAATTTCCTGCTTTATAATAATTTTAAAGTCAAATTACAAGAGTGTTAAAGTAATTTTAAAGTAAAATTAGCTATTTAAAGGCAATGGTACAAACCCAATGTGAGTCCATCCTCGGCCATTCAAGAGGCTGAGAAGACAGACCAGACAGACTTTGCAGCCTCACAGAGGGTTTAGCAATTCCTTTGTATGATATACCAGAGGGATGTCTTTCATCCTGCAGCACCACAAACAGGAATATCATCATCCTGTGCCCCAATTCAGCAGTGAGGGAAAGCACAGAATAAACAGCCTTGGGAACTCCTGTGCTTTGTGTAACCACAGGATGGGGACAGCAGAGGTGACAGCTGGGCATGCCTTCCCTCTCAGGCCCCAACTGTACTTCTCAACCCTTTTTCTAATGCAGGCTTATGTGATGAGAGTGTAATATGGTGTGCAAACTTATCCCATGTCTGCTCTCCCTGCCAAGATTCCCAGCAAAGGTAACAGCCATTCCTACCAAAGTTTTCTGAGAAAACCACACAGATTGGGGATGGGGATTGATAAATGGCTGTGGCATGACTTGTTTTGCACAAAATCAAGCAGGTGGCAATATCTGGCCTGTGTTGACCTGAGTGTGTCCCTCCAGCAAACACAAAGCCTACAGATATTTGAACTGCTTATCATAACTCTGTTTGTCCTCTCTGAGAGCTGACTGGCACAGAACAGAGAACTCTACCTTCATCATAAAGCAAGACACAATCTATTCAAAATCTATCATCTCCAAAGTATCCTTTCTTTTAAACTTCCCCAGATAACTGTTCAAAATAAGTTTTGATATTCTGTAACCCTTTTTTTTATTCTCACTTCTCCTTCTTCATTACTTGCATAAATTAGAGAACTGGGACTGTCCTGCAAATGTCTGCAAGAGGTACATTGATATTCACAATTTTGAGTCAGGAATTCTCTGATTCCATTCCAGATGTTTCCCATCCACAGAACATTTTAGATACCGAGCTTTGCATGTAGCTATTTTTTTGCATGTAGCTATTTTTTTGCATCCTTTAAATCCTGTGGAAGACACTGAAAAGCTCTCAGTGAATTCAGGAGATTTTTAACAAATTTTTTTATCTTTTTATCACCAGCTACAATTCTAGAAGATAAAAAAGTCCCTGACCCCTGGGGCTCAGTTTACTTCAGCAGATAATCTTCGTGTACACTTTCTCAAACAGATGCAAAACCCACATCATGATAAAGCAGTGAATTAACAAATAGATCATTAATATCAAGAAGGCTATACTTCTGTTGGATTTACAATACTTGCTTCACCTAACAAGTATTTATTGAAAAACTGGAAGGTTCCTCTTCAAGAGCGGAAGAAAAAGGATGCTTTTGTGCTCGAACCAGCAAACTTTATTCCCTGTTAGATGTTCTTCAAACAGACCACTGCCATTTCTATATCCTTTAAAAATTAGTACAATACAAGTTATATGTTATATTTCCCACAGTTCAGCTATATGAATATGCCCAGTGCCCTTGCTGCTGTTCAAGGACTCCTAATTAATAGACTTTCAGAAATATCTCCATTACTGAGAACACCCGATTTGCTGAACCATTATCCCTCTTTCAGTGTGTCAGATTTTCCTCTTGAAAACAAGTTACTTCCTGAAAGCAGCATTAGGTTAAACCTTGATCTGAAAGCATTTGCAACATGCTCCTATTAAATTGAAAATTTTCCTCCCTGGCTCCCCTGACCTCAGATATTATTCACCTCCTGAATATTATTTATGATTATTTGTCTCTCAGCATCCTTTCAATCTTTTTCCTTCGATCTGCTCTGATCAGCTCCTCCACATTCCCCACTCCCTTAACTGCATCCCCACTCTGAATTCCCCCAGTGAAATGGGTCTCCACAATAGCACCCACACTGTAATTGCATTTTAAAGGTACAGCCTTTAGGGCAACTACCTCATGTTTCCAGATCTGTGAAATCAGCCCCTGAACTTTCCTTTCAACCCAAAGGCAAGAGGAGATGTGATAGTGCTGCAGCAGCTGCTTGGCAAACAAGCCACCCACAGACAGGCGATGAATAAATTCTGTACTGTGCTCACTACACACCTGAGAGATCCATTTCATTGTGTATAAACAGCAACAACCATAAAACATTGCTCTCAACTAAAGCTGGGGAGATATTTTGAGATCAACACCCTTTGCAAAGACCAGTGCTCCTATATTCTGAATGGAAAATAGCCAAGTGCAGAACAAAGCGTGTGAGGGTGAACAGTCCAACATCTAAAGTTAAAAATATCAAAACCAAATCAAAATATCAAAAGTAACAGCTGACAAACTAATTGGAATGAAAAAAAAAAAAAAAAAGTGCTGAAACATATTGCCAGCACAAGAGAAAGGTTAAAGGACAAATGACAGAGCAAACATGGAAATAATACATATTTCAGTGGCCAGCAACATTTTGTCAAATATTTGGGGGAGGAAGGGTCTTTAGTTTTGTTGCCATATTGGGAATTGTACCCAAGTGTCTCATGCCTGTAATAAACTGAAAACTACAGTTTGATAATGTTTGTGATAGTTTGGCAAAACTCTTCAACCTATAGGGAAGACTGATAACTTTTCCCTTTACTTGGCACAGGTCCCACAGGGGTTTGAAAAGAAAAATCCAGTTCAAAGTTAAACTTGGTAAAAACAAGGAATTTGTCCCCCTTTCCAGCCCATTTGAGAGACAGCTCTCCCATCCTAAACACCAATCTACTTCCCTGCTTTCAAAGCATATCAGCAACTGGGATCTTGGCAAAGAATGCTCTTAATTCAAATTAACAAAAAACTTTCATACAACATTAAGATGCCCATATAAGTTTGATTCATATGCTCTCATATGTACTCATCAATTAGCAGGTAGGAAATCAGAATACAATTATTAAATTTCTGGTTATCACAATGTACAGAACTTACCTTTAATTAAATTTAGATCAATTTCTTAGTTTTCATCGTCAATAAAAATAAATAATATTTCTTTTCACTCAAACCTAAGGCAGCTATTAGACAATACAAAAGAAACAGACACTGGTTACATTAAATTCCAAGACAGTCCTGGTGACACCTTAATCACTGGCTCTGATTCTTTTTTGCTTTAACAGTTTGAGAATTGAGAATATTTGCATTGTGGCCACAAAGTGGGCATAAGCTACTTTAAAATAAAGTTCATTGCTGCACAACCCAAATGAAATAAAGATCATATCGTAATTTTATGATTTAGGACAGGATTAAAGTTTGGTTTAATTTATAAAAAGCATGTGAAAATAGATTTTTTTTTCTTTGCAAACTTAAAAAAATCATTCTAGATTTGAAGGGCAAATGAACTGGGTTTTGCAGGGACTTATTATTTAAACAGAGCAAAAAATAATGGAAATTACACCCAGAATTCAGCTGTATGTTACAGTTTGTATCTTTACATGTCAATTTTTTTAATGAAGAAAACAGTAAAACCTCTTTCAAAAGAGCTAAAAGCATCTGCTTGAATTTAGATAACTGATGATAATTTCAAGAGACAAATAGAGATGGATAAAGTTGAAGCTGATATTCATCTAAGAAGCAACTTTTTCTGAATAAAGAAAGAACTGTTCTGATTTGAATGACTTTCTGTTACTACAGATTTTACTACTCTGCTTCAAAGGAAACATTTTGCAGTGATTCTTCAAATGAAGACAAAAGGAAAACTTCAGGTACATTAAGCAGGCCATATGTTACCCTGTTCCATGTACCATGAAAATGCCCCAGACAATGTGTATTTTTAAACGGAATCCAGATTGGTTTGATGACTTAAAGTGGAAAATAAGCCAAATATATGATGACAAAGACATTTGCATTATTATTTGTACTTTGCTGCTTTAGCTACACACATCTGTTTTCAAGGCTTCATCTCTGTTTAACTAGAATTAGTTATATATCCACAGTACAATTTGAGGACAGTGAATCAGCTAATGCTGAACTTCAGTTAAAAAGCTGAACAGCCTGAGAGTCAAAGCAGACAAACCAAGCTCTACTGACCCTGGCATAAACATGTAATTCTGTAATAAACTGGTATCTACTTTTTCCAGTACTGCTGCAATAGGTCTTTTAGTGCATTGTATTCAAAAAGCCCTTGGGCATGAGGCTGAATATTAAACTCCCATTTTATGGTCCAAAACTGAGATATAAGAAAATACAGAAGTTGCTCAAGGACGTGAAGGACCTGATTATACCTGTTGTGAGAGATGCTTGAGGTGCCCCAGAGGCTCGAGCTGTCAGCTGCAATTCTGGCCTTTGCAGAATGTTCTTTCATTTGTACTGCCAATTTCTTATACAAGTCAAATATATTCTGCTGTGGTTTTGTTCACAGACAAAAATCATTAAAAAATCATATATAATGTCCTGGATCCATGAATACAATACAAAATGAAAGGAGGCGCAGGAGTTGGACTCGATAATCCTTGTGAGTCCCTTCCAACTTCTCATAATCTGTGATTCTGTTTGTTTTGTTTTCCTCAGAGTTTGTGTCCATTACAAACTGTAACAGAGATAGCACATAACACTACCAAACACTGACTACTGCATCTATAATGACCTCTTTAGGTTCCACCACTGCAGAAGAGTTACAAGGTAGTGGAGCAGTTCACAATTTACAATTATAGCAATTAATGTGACCAGAGCTGCACAAGGCACAACTCATGCAGCAAAGGTACCAAAGCAGCACTCACATGAGTCCCTGCAAAGAAAACCACTGAGCTTTAGGCTGGGAGGGCATCTCAGCTATCTTTGTCAGGCTCTTGGAGTAAGAGAAGGAAAAGTTTGGCATTTTTCTCTCTTTTATAAGTCATTGCATTCAGTTTCTTAAGATATGAACAGCAGGACCTGAGAAATTAAAGAATTATCATGTATGTCTCAATTCTTGCAGTGATTAACAGACTAATCCAAAAGCCACCAAAATTAGTAGAAAGATCGCACAGGCATTGGCTCAAGCCCAGATACCTCCTTAACTTTAAGCATAAATTATGTTCATAACTCCTCAGAGCAATTTATATAGATGTGACCTCCCCACATGCAGGAAAAACATTTATCACTGGATCATACAGAAAGATCCTGGGTGGAAGCACTTTTGGCAAATGTCCACGAATGAAATTTTAATCAGTTTGTCTCTCAGAAAGCAACTACATCAGATGTCTTCTCTAAGAAAACAAACAACACTGTCTGCAACAGAGCTCATAAGAAATGAAAGTATTTAGCATTTACAAGCTATACATGACTGACTTCAGTGTCTTGGACTAATTAAGCCAATGAAAATAGCAGCTTGTTGACGTCTTTTAACTCATAAGGGTTTGTGTATCATAACAGAAATCTGAAATATATGAAACATTAAACTTATTCAGAATCCTTGCCTGGCTCACTTCAGAACGCCCACACATCTTCATCTTAGGCTTAGAGACTCATGAATCAGATGAGGGTCAGCTTAGTGCTTTGAACAAAACAATAGACTCATCAAAAGCAGCAATGGAAACAAAAATTGAAATTTAACTTTATAGTCCCTCAATTATGTCAGATTTTAAGCCAGAACTCTTCTCTTTTTTTAATGCCTAAGAATGCTGAATATAAAGATCACTGCTAATACCTAAAAAAATTAGATATCTTACCTGTGAATTTGATATCAAAGATTCAGCTGCATTGCAAATGCTCTACAAAGCAAAAGTCTCAGAGGTGCTAGCAACTCCAGCAGATACGACAGCAGATTTTGGATCTGCACA
Organism: Zosterops lateralis; assembly: GCF_965231275.1. Classification (NCBI taxonomy): domain Eukaryota; kingdom Metazoa; phylum Chordata; class Aves; order Passeriformes; family Zosteropidae; genus Zosterops; species Zosterops lateralis. The sequence continues at coordinate 3,444,057 of NC_139768.1, forward strand.
TTTCCCATTTCAGGAAAACTATCTAAAATTATACACTCTCAATTATTTTTGAGGAAAAGAAAAATAAACATTTTTGTTTGAAAAAGAAAGCAAGAAATAAAAAATACTGCCCCTGTTTATAAAGCATAATAAGGACTAAAAATATGTGAGTCCAAGTAATTCTTGGAAATCAGGTAAATCAAAAACTGGGACATCAGTCATCCACATACCACATCATTGTAGTATTTTCCAGTTAATTTTGGAGTACCTCTCACCCTATCTTGGTCTCAGTACTCTTGCTATTGCACAGCAAGTATATTTTGGACAAAATATTCCTGAAAAAAACTTTGGTGATACGAGTCCCAAATTAATCTACTTAATTGCTAAAAAAGAAAATGGGAAAATCATATCCTAACAGTAGGAAAGATGCAAAAGTCTTGTTTTAACAGGTATTCAGTTTCACCATGTCAGCAGGCTTTGCCTTTTTGGGAAAATCGGTTTCACCAGGTCAGTAGGCTTGGGTTTTTTGGAATAGAAGCTGGCAAGATTAAATTCCCAAGCAGACGCTCCCAGCTCTGTCACACAGGAAATGAGGGGTCAGGGGATTACCGTGGAACCACTGAGCAATCCTGTTGGTGTTCCTCTCAAAGCCAGCCCTCCTGGGGATCTGCTCCTCCTTGAACCAGCGGATGATGACGTCCCGGGAGAGGGGCCGAGAGGGGCGCTCCCAGATCTTGCTGCACGGAGAGACAGAGCATCAGCAGAGTATGAGAACAAAGGACAATATAAATATTCATCTCTTTTTGAATATTTATGAAACATCCAGCTGAGAAATGGTCAGCGTAACTTCTGCTCAGTACAGCTCACTGAACATCTTTAACTTTTTAAAATTTGTTAAAGTTACTATGTGTTTTTGTGGAAACCACAGTGGTGTGATTTTTATTTTTAAGGTGCAATGGCACCTTAAACATTTTCTGACAGAACTTAAATGGAAAAAACAATTTACCACAATGGATATTTCAGTCAGCTTTCCTTTTCCATCTCATTTTTATTCCAATGTAAATATTGACAAACAATTCTTTTTTCTTGAGTATATTCCTTTTTACTAGCAAAAACCTCTAAATCAGTATCAGCTTTCTCTGTGTCTCCAAACAGAAACCACTAAGCAAAATAGAGAGAATATTTTGTTTAAACTTTTATATTTTCTTTTGCATTCTCTACTTGACAGCCTGCCTTACTCTTTCTTCTACTTTCTATGTCTTTTAGCTAGTAGGAATCATCTTCCACTTTGGATTCTTCTCTACTGCAACTAATTGTGCTCTCTAAATAGTCAAAAGAAAGATTAATAAATATCAAAGATACTTGGTTTTGCCTGAAAAAAAGGCCACAAAAAACTAAAAGCCTCTGAAACTTAGGACTGCTCTCTGTAAAAAAAAAAAAAAAAAAAAAAAAAAAAAAAAAAAAAAAAAAAAAAAAAGTTGTTAAGTAGCAGGCAGTTTTATGCTTGAAGCTTAAGGCTTGCCTGAGAATTTGTCCATTTGACTTCTCTGTATCCCAGCCTCGCATACTGATCTCATACTGTCTTTTCAAGGAGTCATCTCTGTGTGAATTCTAAGAAATCTGCCTGAAGATAAATAGCATTTACTTAGCATTAAATCTGTTTTTCTTTTCCTTTAAAGGTCCTTTTTTCTGATCATCAGGAATAGCAAGACTGAAGACTCCCAAAACTAGCTGGTTGAAATGGTGAGGATTGGAGAGGGAGCAACCCAAGAGAAAACTCTGAAAACCCCTTCAGCACAAACCAACCTGGACGCTGCAGGAGACAGCAAAGGGCTCGCACTGTTGTTGTTCAGTTTGATCTCCTGATCCTTGCTCAGGTTTGTCCCCTGGAACAGATGGCTCAGGCCAGCCACTCTTCCCTTCTGGATGGCTCTCAGGGACTGCCGGCGGTACTCGTCCCGCGCCCGGCGCGCCTTGTGGCTCCTCTCCTCGTCGGCAGCCTTGGAGCGGCGCACTGGGCAGGATGAATGCAGGAGAGACTTAAAATACAAACAGCCATTTACCCCTCTGATCTCAGAGCAGCTTAGTTATTCCTATATCAGCTGATAGTTATTCCTCCATCAGCTGATTTTAAGAATGTATAAATTGCGACGCATTACTAGAGGCGGATCACTGGAAGACTTTCCTGATGCTTCAAACGAGGGCCCACCTCTAGAAGGAGCCTCAAATTACCAATGATCTGACCACTACTGGCAATAACTGAGCCTCTACATATTGTGATTAAATCTGACACTTCTTTTGGTTGTAATAAGAGAAATTCTGCTTGGGGACATCTTTTCCCCCTGGAAGTGCACCAAGTTCTCTGTTTCAAGAAAGGATTTTAATTACTGCTTAAAATTAAGTCTGTGTCTAACAGTGTTCTTTGCCGCTATGAACATAACTAGAATTGAAGGGTCAACTCCCAAAATTCACCATTATAAAAACTGACATTGTAGGTTGCACTTTGTCAGTGCCATTTGGTTTCTGAAAGGCATATACTATCTTTGTCACGGTACTTAGAATCACAGACATCTCCAACTTGAAATTCTCAGTCTAATAATGGTTTAAGTAATAATGGATAAATTAATAGCCGTTGGAAAAGGCATGTTGGTGCTATGGATGGGGTTGCCTCACACTTTGGTGTCTGAAATTGTACATGGAGAGCCAGAATTTGTACTGGAAGATTTAATACACACCCAACAGTGGCACTGACCAGGGAGTTACCCATTTCTGTAACCTGAAATGAGACTGCGGCTCAGGCACCTTTCACTAAAGCTTCTTCATTTTAAAATTAATGTTCCAACAATCCTGTCTTTGACATGGTACAACTTAAATGCACCAAGAACTCTACTGCAAATATTCATCATCTTATCGGCTCTTTTCTGGTGCCTCAAGCCCCATTTGGATAATGTTTTTTGAGTCACAAATAACTGCAGGCAGGCAAATTATTCCAGTGCAAAACAAACCTTTAACATGCAGTGAAGCAAACATGAAAGAAGCTAGCTATGGCCTCCAGTAGCAATTATCAATCCTGCCATGACTATCCTGGCTTAGATCGTACCCAGTTCATAAAGTGAACACTCCATTTCCTACTCCCCTGTGACTGTACCTGTGACTAGGAATGCATGATATAAATAAATACCAGACAGCTGCATTTCATTAGTCTGCTTGCATCCCTCTGGTTTATACTTCCCATTTAAAACAAGCAGAAGTGTAACTGGATTTAACTTCCAAATTCTAAGGAGGTTTAATGCTATCAAGAAATGAAAGCACTCAAAGCCAAATGAAATGAAATAAAACCTTGTGGGCAAATGAGGGAAAATACTTTTAAGCTTAGAATTATATAATATTATCATAAGCAGAAAGATGTGCAGGACTAAGAGCTCATCAAGATAGCATAATAAACGAGTCATAGATGCTTCATATGTATGCAACTTTCAGTTGCAGGATTTCAGTTTCGCTTAACTACATACCCTGCAGTTTTGGCTAAACACAGCAACAAAAAATGCACAGCACAGGAAACACAAGTAACAGACTTCAATGTTTATCTCACCGATTGTTATTTTTAAGGGTATATAATGTCATTACTTATATTGTTTCAATGGCTCCAGTATTTCTATGATTTATTCCTTATAAAGCCACTCAGTAATGGTCACTAGAAACATGAGCTTTGTGCATGCAGCACAAGGAGAGACTGCAAGGAAGATAAATGCGATGCAACTTTGCAAGGCATCTAGAAACCCTCAATTGTTTGTCACCATCACAATATTCAGATTGAGGGCAGACTGCCTGGAGCTTTCTGGGACTCTTTTCTACTGATGTACAGGCTGCCTGGCAATGAGAAAGGCAAGGTATCTTCATGCCCCACTTTCCTCAATAATAGGCAGCCTTTTCAATAGACATTCCTATTGTATTTTTGCTGGCCAACAAGTCTATACCATCAGAAATCAGTGACCCAGAATACATTGCCTCAAACTACCAAACTTTAGTACTTCTTATCACAGAAGTATGGGGTGAGGTAGTATAGTTTGCAACAGTTAAATATCAATATTCAGAAAATGTTTTGAAAGTATGACATGAAGCCCTCCCTATGCATACACATGTGTGTGTACATGCATGTGTGTTTACATTTATTTACATACCCATTTATGTGTGTATGTGTCTGTGTGCACATAAGGATAGGGAAGGCTGCATACAGATATTGAGATTTTATATACAGAATAAACCTCTTTCATATTATGAAGAATTTTTACTGAAATTTCCCAGTGGAGGTATTTGAATTGTATCATTGACCATAGAGATGCATCAGATCTCCTAATCAATTTTTTTTCCCATTACTGATCTCATGATTTTCTCCCTATCTCCTTCTTTGTAGTTATTCCTAAAAACATCCTTCTCTTTCCTCTGCCTTTAGAAGTTGTCTAGTACAGCTTCAACTGTGGACCTGTATTCCTAGGTTATCCTAAGTTTGTTTTAATCTGTGATTGGTCAAGGGGCTTTCTGAGCAAATAATCAAAGTTACTGGCATCAATAACCATGTTTGGTGACTGGAATTGGTATTGGGGATAAAGCCATCCCAGTCAGGAATCTACAGAAAGGTTTTTCACTGTACCCCAGAGAAAATGATATATATCACACAAACCATCCTCCCATACTGAAACTTCCCACAAATTAATCTATCTTGAGAAATTCACTCAAAGTCTGAAGGTAAATATGAATGTATTTTTGTAGAAGGTTTTTTCTTACAATAGGATTTCATGACTATTCATATTTCTCTTTATTACTTTGAACTATCTCACTAGGAAGGACAACTTTATGTCTGGATCAAGACTAGCACAAATATTTTAAGATAGAAGAAGCCAAAATTCTACATTACTTGTATTTCAAGATACACCATAACCTTTCCAGTAACAAGAAAGCAAAAGTAGACAGGACTTCTAGCACTGACTTAAGTAGAAAGAGATTATTTTTCTTAGCTGGCTGTCGTTTTACAGTAAATTTACTTCTGGCATGACCCCTGTGAAAAACACTAGTAGTGTAGTCAGTCAATATCCTCAGTGGGGAGATCAGGTATCTGGAAAAAAACCCTAAAAGCTCTGAATCACTATAACAGATCCATATGTCTAGCATAAAGAATTACTACAAATAATAATTTACATACTCTTATGTCTTTATTTTATTCCATGGAATAATGTCAGGACTGACAAGATGGGGAAATAAGGAATTTGCCAAGCCCATGGGAGATCCACAGCTCAGCCAGGTCCAAGATTGGTTTTCTCTTCTGGTGATGCCAACAACAGGTACATCCTCCAGTGCTCATAAAATGAAGAAATTTCTGCCCTCGTGGATCTGGAGGTTGTGTAGAAATGCCTGAGCTGCTCAGAGAGGTGTGCAACACAGTGATTGCAGCCTCAGCACAGCAGGACAAAAATGGGTGACCAAACTCTCCTGGAAAACTGGTAAATACATCCAAGACAGGTCCATGCTGCCATCATTATCCAGTTGTCATTGCTAGAAGTGAACATTCTAAAGCCAGCTCAGACATGTCTCTGGGACATGCAGTGTGAACATCCTCCTAAATACAAAGAGCAAACCACAAATCTGGATATGCAGGGTCTCCTTGGCTTGGGTTCACCTTGTTTTCCATGAACAGTTCATGAGAAGCTATCCTTTCTCTAGGCTAACCCAAGGCGCCTTTTGTCTTCTATATTTTCTTAGGATTGGGAAACTCCTATTAACACTCCTGGCAAAGTTCTGATACTAAATCTTTTGATAGAGATGAGGATTAATTCAAACTGCACTGCAGCTGAACTTGATCAAATAATTTGTGCCAGACTAGGACCTCTCCATTTTCCATAATCTATTTTGTGCTTTTGAAGAGCTTTGATCAACAGTCAGATAAGTGCAGGCTGAAAAAAACCCCAAACATAAGCTTTAAATACTCATCGGAATTTTAAAATTATTTTGTTTTAGCTTTCCCCTCATTAAAACTTCTTGGAAGCTTATTAATAAGCTATTCAAAATGACTAACTAATAGATAAAATTCAATCTTCAGATTTTCTGAGTGCACATACAAATCACACAGTGGTTTTTTTCCCTTTCCTGAGTGGAAAAATATAACTTCCCACAAATACTCTGCAATGTGGCTTCAGTTCAGCAATCTTATCTGAGGCACACGAATAATCCCATTCCTATTCAACAATGCACTGTGAGACCTATTGGAGTTCAGAGGGCACATATATGTGAGGTGGAGCTCTTTTTTAGTTAATGCACAGCTAAACTGGGGGCCACTCACTTTAAAATTCTGCATTTTATCAATGCTCCTGCCAGTAAACCCACTTGGATTTTTGAGGAACATAAATACCCAGTGAATTCCTTTAAAAGTCAGGCAAAAATAAATTCATAACACATTTGTAGAAGGACATAAAACTACAAGAATATAAAAGAAGCTGTAATGAGTCAGCCTGGTATCCTTCTTCCCAGAGAGACCAAAAGTAGATGCTCAGGGAAAGGCAAAAGAATAGATCAACTCACTCATCTCTGTCTACGTTTTTACTGGAATCATTTTTTTTTCTGGGGATGAATAAAGCTGGTCAGATAGTATCTGAGCACTTCCCTGCCTGATGCAGTTTGCAGGGTTTTGTAAGTGTATTAACAGAATGCCTTTTACAATATTCAGATGCCTATTACAATAATCAGATGAATATGCATGCTACAGCTTTTCCTATCATGTTTCAGATTCTTTTTTTGCCTTCACAAAGACAGGCCACACTTAAATAAACTAGAAACCTAAAAATGGGGCAGCACACAGAAATGTCCAAAACTAATGAGGATACACACCCTCTGCTAGCCAAGTTTAGTTTTGCTTCTCAGTTTCAAAAATAAGAGTTTTGAACACTAGACTCTCTGAATAAGTCTTCCACTATTAATCTTTTTACTTGCCAACCAATATCTTTGCTGGACTTATTAACCTAACTGTCCTCTAAAATATCCCAATATGTATCTTTTATATGAAATCAAAGTGTGTAATTGCTCTTACAACATCATTTTTCCCTTTTAGCACCGATTTCCCAAGTTATTCTACATTTGTTATTTAGTGTACTAAAAAGCCCTAAAATCATGTATTTCAATTAACACAGTAGTTCTATGGGCCATTATTGTTCTTTGGCAAACAGCAGAGGCAAACTGAACCGAGCAACAGGAACTAATATTAGCACCACTTATGCCTATTGCCTTGGCAGTGAACAGCTGAGGGATAATGTGATGAGGAGAGATGAATCCTCATCACATTCTGAATTCCATCTACTAAACAAATGAGTAGTGTCATCAATACCATTGCTGCAATCCTGTCCCCAGCTCCTGCTCTAGCCCTGCTGTTGCCCTGCAGCACTGAGCCCCAGCTCTGTGGAACAGGGCAGGACTCACTTCAAGGAGGTAAGACCCAAAGGAGCCTGGCCTTGTTCCTAATAGGCAATATGGTCTCCACTGCAGGCTTCTAGTAGCAAAAAATATAAATATTACATCTGCTTGTAATTCTCTTATGCATTCATGCATTTATTTATTACTTAGAAAAGCTGACTCGTAGACAGCTCTGCCTAACTTCACTGAGTTTCCTCTCAATGCCCCACAGGAATACTTGCAGACAAAATGGAAGGATTACCATAAAAAGAAAAAATAAATATCTGAAACTGAAATAAAAAAAATGAAAAATCTGGGGAACCTGAGGTACTAATTAATTTCATAGCCATTTCAGATGTTTCCCACTTCCAAATATTTGTCACTGACTATCTGCTGCACATTTGGCCTCCTGCAGTAAAGTTGAGGAAATGGAAAATGTTAATTCGCCTGAGGAAACTCAGTGCAAAGTTTGATAGTGTAGTAGTCTAAACCAGCCAGCAACTGGTCTCAGATAAGGCACTAAACACTGCATCCTGCTATCTTCAGTTGTCACACCCATTTGCTAATGGAGCACGGCTCTGAGCCCTCAAACCAACGGGGATGAATTGACACACTGAGATAAGTGTAAGAGGATAAACAAGGATATGGTACACTCTAGTCATTAGTCTGCAGTTAGCTTAATGCTAAATCAATTACTGCTAACAGCATAACTCTTCCAGCACAGAGTTTACAGCAGGCTGAATACCCAGCAGCCAGGGAGAAGGTGCTGAGCTTTTGCTGTGCCCCAGCAGGGCTGGTGACCAGGTGCCAAAACCTTTCACAGCTTAGTCCTTTTTCTCTCTCCCTTCTCCCATCATTATTCTATTGCATTTTTGATGTCTGTCCCTGCACAAACAGCATTCCTCGAGAAAACAGAGGCAACCATTTACAACATCAGTTACCTCATTAATGCAGTAGTAAGAAAATGATAGCTGGTTTTAGTAGTGTTTTGCTTTATTTCAGTGCAAAGGTAACCTGGATTAATTTTTTTATTTTAACAACATGGTTGAAATGTGTTCTGTTTCCTCAGGTAGCATCAAAGAAATCCTAAAGTACATAATACCATCCTCTGTGCTGGGTTGCCAGCTGATGCTGATTTTCTGCAGAACTAAAGGGCTACTTTTCCCCAACTCACATTGCTCTCAAATACCCAGAATACAGAAAATTAGTTTTTCTTTCCATATAAGCATGTACACCTGGATTTAGATAATTCTCCAGAAAATAATTACTTTATCTTTATTGACAATGTAATATACAGAGGCTTTATTGATCAAAATTAACATACCCTGTTATGAGCTTGGGAAATGGCATCAGTGTATCTTATAGATTTAATTAATCTTGTACAGAATCATTCGTTATCAGATCAATTCCAGGTAATAGCACTTCAGTAATTAGTCCTCAGGAATTAATGAAGTGATGACTAAAGCCATAAAATAAACTAATTGTCTATTTTGAAATTTATTCATAATGTGGACCTTTACTTATCTACAGTATTAATGTATACATCCATACAATAATATAGTTGGTTTGCTCCTTATAGGCTTTAAAAAAAAATATATATATATATAAAATCACAATTATGATATTCATAAAGAAAGCAGTACGTCCCTAGAGTGAGATCATCATCATCATCAGGTGTTTTTTTAGAGCAACGATCTAAGTATGACTTACTGTAATCTGTTGGAATGAAGTGAGTTTCAGCATTGATATTGAAGCTTCACCCCACTCCCATATGGAAGCAATTAAAATACTGATGAAGACAGATTTTCTCTCTTCAGAGATAGCTGAGGACAAGCTGTCAAAATAACTGTGCCCTGAGTTAATATTACTAAGCCAAAACTGTTAATTAAGTACATTAGACAGAATTTAATGATCTCAGTCATTGTGCACAAAAGATTTTCTATAAGGCATTGACACAGATTCGGAAAGAAAACCGAAACTTCTGTTTGTAATTTTAAGCTGGCAATTTCCACCAAAATAATGCAGCACTGCTCTAGGTAGAAGTGATTTTTTGGCCACACCTTCTTCCATTCTGCAAGTCCTTTTATGTGGTTTCAGGAATACAGAAATGCTGTGGAGGTGGCTTTACTCACACTGTTCTTCCCACTCCTGGTCGTCGTCGCTGTGCTGGCTGTGCTGCTGAGCTTGCTTCAGGCTCAGGTACAGCTCCTTGGCCCGGATTTCCTCCTGCTGCCTGATTAGTTCCTCACCTTTCTGTCTTTCCTCTTCTTCTCTTTTCTAGAGAAAACGAAGTGAGACAGAAGTGACTAAAGAGGAGGAATGAGACACTGGTTCAGCTGCTTCCTACCACAGAGAAGCTGCATTACCTTGGACAAATCATTTCTTCTAACTTTGGGCCTCCCACCTCTCACACAACAGGCATCACTAAATTGTCCCACCTCTTAGGAACTCCTGAGGAGGGTACATTTTGAGACTAGAGGAATGACTAACATGTAAGCATCTAAGATCTGAAAACTATACAAAAAAATATTTCATCCCAAAGCCTGTGCTATCCTCCAGCAAAGCTTGGTTTAAATCCATGTGTACCCCCATTGAAGATACTGCTGCCTTTGAGCACTGCACACATCATCCACACAGCCTTAGAGTTCAGGAATTCATTTATTACTCTTCTTGCTTTAGTAACTGTCCTAATGTGTCATCATAGCCAACACAGGCAATAATATTTTCCAAAAATTAAGATCACTGCATTCTGGAGGGAAAGGCAGATCCTGCAGCACACAACAGTCACTTTGCAAAATGTAGCTAAGAGTAACATGCCAAAAAAGTTCCCTTCCAATAAAGACTTAAAAGAGATGGAAATCTGAGAAAGATTGCTTCTGCAGTTAGCCTCCCTCATGCTATTGATAACTTAGGAGCTCAATTAATGCAGAACTAGGAATCTGTATCTGTTTTCCAATGAATTTTCCCAAATCCCTTAGGTAGTGAGGAATCGGATTTAAATCATATAGTTTAATTGAAGCCCAAAAAAACCCACTGACTTTATTAAGTGTTATTCATATTATTGAAGTAACTTGAATCACAAATCACAAAACCAGTTTTTATTTAATTTTATAATGGAACCAACACTATATCCTTACGGGTAACAAATTTAAAGGTAAGATTTTTTTATAAATCCCTGAGTAAAATCACCCTGAATTACTATCCTAGTTACCTGACCTAAACTATAAGGGAAACCCAAAGTAGATTGTTGAGAAAAGTTATTCCCATAAAATTTCTAGGGTGAAGGTTAAGGGTCCAACCCTTAATCTTATATGATTCTATGAACAATATATTAGGCTGCTCTTATTATTTCTGAGAAAGGAAAGCCTAGTATTGTTCCTTAGTCAATTCTGATACTACTTTTTTTAATTATTTCTAACATCTCCTTCCATTGTTATTTCCTGGCTCCTAAAAACATGAGCTGGGTGGACAGTTCACTGTTTCTGAAAAGTTAATGCATTTAGGCAATGCTAATTTCAAAGTCAAGCAACTTCCTCAGGAAAAAATATTATCTTTTTTAATATTTCTGTAGAATTAGGGATTGCATATTTTAGTTGCTAGTAAATGGCTCTATTCTCTTCTTGAAAAAAAAAATGAGATCAACTGTTCTTTATTCTTACGAGAATATTTATTCACTTAGCTTCACTACCTAAAAAATTCATTACATCCAGTCTATCCTTCAGGAAAGTGGACAGACACAGAAGCAATCCTGGGTTATCAGAATATTTTCTATTCAACATTTTAAACAACAAGGTAAATTTAAAACAGAGGAAGAAGGAAAAAAAAAAAATCAATCTCACTGCAATTTCCCTGAATCACACAGGAGTTTTTTTGTAAGTTTGGGTTTGTTTTTTAATGTTGCTGTTGTTGAAACATTTCTAGTAAAAAGATAAAAGCTGCTAAGAAAAACAAACAAAAAGCCACATACACCCCCCAAAAACTAGGATTCAGGTAGAGTTTGAGTTCTTAATGGAAGGCAACAATGCCAACTAAGAAAATCCTGCTGTTTTAGCTGAGAAGGAGATTAAAGTTAAGAAAGAGACAACAACAAAAACTTAACACAGACACTTGATACTGAATTCACCAAAACTTTTTCACATAATTTTCCTTTTTACAGAAAGAGGAGATTTGACTTCTATTTATTAAATTAGTGCATAGATGTGCAGGTATATTGCACACATTGCACAACTCTTCCAAGGTGTGTGTGTGAGAAGAAACAATCCTTACTGGTATGACAGAGGAAAGAACAGTCATCCTTTTGTCAGTGCTTGTTTGTATTTTAAATGAACAAATAATTGAATTTTTCACATTTACTCCACTGGAAGAATACAGGCAGTATTGTCCACTTCTCCCCAGGAATCCAACCCTGCACATCAGAGCTGGGAGAGAAGAGGTGTAACACCTACAAACACCCTCTTCTGCCTGAGAGCTGAGAGAGATTGTGCTCTGTGCCTGACCCTTTCAGCTCTGCCAAAATAATTAGGAAGGTGGCAATTCAGTACAGAGTTGCAAATTTTTGAGAAATACCAAGCTGCTGAAACAAATCACACTGGCAATTCAACAGGCAGCAGTAATCCTCCCCAGCCTTTACTCCACTGGAGAATTTGAACATGCTAAATGATCTTATCTATCATCTGGCAGTTGAGATTTTACCACAAACTTGTTTCTGCCTATGTGTGTCTCACTGTGTTTGATAGCTTTACTAACTCTAAATTATATTTAATATTAGCCATGGTTAAGTTCTAATGTTTCAGTCAAAGGCAGATGAAAGGAGAATAGGTCATCATTTAGTTTTTTGCTGCAGAAAGATGTAAAAAAATGTGAGGAAAAGGCAAAATAGAGCAGTGGGTTTTTTTTACAGAGGAAAACTGAGCTTCTGGCCGTCACAGCCCCTGGGGTTTTTCTGGGGAGCCTCATGGGATGCAGGACAGCTGAATGACCACCACCTGCACAGGGCAAAACCCACAAGGTGTTCTTGTTACAACAGCCCTCCCTGGACCAAATACTGCCTGGGATTCTCTCAGTGCTTCAGGCTGGCAGGAAATGTCCTTGGCAGCCCTGGAAGCTGCAGCCAGCCGGCTGCACTGCAGCTGCACAAACCTCCTGAGCCCACTCAGCAACCACCTGGGCCAGGGAAGACATTCAGGCCACCTAAAACACAGCTGGGAGCCCTTAGGGACTCCCTGCTCCGAGGAAGGAAATCTGGAAAGCCCAGGGCTGCAGGACAGGCTGCTCTCAGCAAGGCTGACACAGCCAGCAGAGTTCAGGCTTCTCTCCAGACACACCTGACAGGTGCCAAAAGAGCTCTTAGTAACAGCAGAAATGTGTCCAACTCCTCCCCAGCCTTTTTCTGAGAAAATTCTCTCACTTGAATCAGAAAAGCAAGTGTTTGCAAGAAGCATTATTTTCTTCTCTACTTCCAGTGTCTCAAAAGGAATCCAGGCTTTGCAATCGCTTCACTGTGCATGTATTTGCACAGAGACAAATGTATGAAGTGCACTCATGCTTTATGCAGAAGCTGTGAGATTTCTGCCATGGATGTGTCCCAGGACATGCTATTCACACATCTCATACAGGGAGGTACCAGCTTACTCCAATTCACAAAGACTCTGAGTTCCATGAGCTGGAAAATAAAGCTAAGGACTGTTCCTGGATGGGAGAGATTTGACATTTACTGCACCTGCAGTAAAGTTTGTCTCTAGATCATAGACACTCTTCACAGCTTGAATTCCTAACATGTAAGATACTCTCAGGTTTTTCCATTTACCCACAGAAAACACCTGAGCTTTGCTAGTTTTTACCAGCAATCCAGCCTGAAGACAGTGGCTTTGGAAGCATAATCATCACTGATGTCACTGAGGAAGAGATTTTTCTTTCAAATTAATATCAGTTAGAAGTAGCATAGAGAAAACCTGAACACCCAGGTCCCAACCAAAACTAACAGCTGCCTCCTTTCCAACGTTGTTCAAGAGACAACAGCACAGTGAAAAAAAAAAAAAAAAAAAAAGAATTACTGAACTGTGGTCACCCAAAAGGAAACAAAATGAAATATTACTGAATTATTGAAATAACCCAACTGAGGCACTTCCAGAATGGATTGGGTGCCGAGCACCAGCAAGAAGCTGTTGTCACATTCCTAGATTCTAAATATGCTGTCTTTGGGAAAGAGTTCAATGTTTTCTTGGCACAGCAAAGCACAGAGCTGAACTTACAGCTTATTTGCACTTGGAGATAACAGTCCCACTCGAGTGCCTGACGTTTACTTGGAGACAAGAGGGTTTTTTTCAGATCTATACAGAATGCTCACTGCTCTATCATAAGAGACCCACAGTCCTCCAAATGGCAATGGTGACAGTTCACTGCATTCCTAAACTCTACATCTGGCAGCAATTTTCTGAAGAATCAGGTCCACGGCACTTGGGGGCACAGTAAAGCATTCAGACGTGTGTTGAAAGCTCATCCAAGCTCAATAGAAAGTGTATTCTTTCTATTGAGCACAAGGTTAATTAGATATTTCCTGAACAGAAGCACTAATTGTTCTGTACTCTGAAGGTTGATTCTCAACCCGTCTCCTTTGATGAGACACATTTCATCTCCCAGGGAATTTTTAAGAAGCAATTTAGCTCTGCTGTCAACTCTGCTTATATTATTAAATTTGGCAGGTATCTGATGTTGTCATAAGGACAGTACTTTACTATTAATATTCTCTTGCATTATGTAGACCACATGAAGACTGAACTGAGAGAAGATCTCTTTTATTTCTAAATGTAGCTGAAGGATACCCACCCCTGGCTGGATGACACTCACATCTTTAATTTGCCTTAGCTCTGCACATTGTTCAAAATCTTAATGACAGCTACTGATAACCGTAGAAAATTATGCCTGTGATCTCATAACCTCTGTGAATTAGCAAAAAGATTAATGATAGTAATTAGCTCTCTTATTTTTCCTTTGCAATAGGTGCATAAAAGAATAGCTGTCCTTAAACTGCAAAAAACAGAATAGTCAACGTTTATATTCTAGCATCATAAATTAAAGACAATTCTGCTTAAGAAACACCAAGGAAAGCAATACTTTTCAAATAGTGCTGGAAAAGGAAATAGGGCTCATCACTCACTTTGATATGTAAGATATCATTTATCTAGTGCAGACAGCCCTAACGTCCCATGATAGGTCAAGAGGAATAAAAGCATCTTAAAAAGGAGTGTTTGTGACACATATGGTTAGAAATTAAACATGCCAGGAGAAAGGAGACAGATTCAATTTCCCAAGACAAACTGCTTCAAGAGGATGAAGCATTAGCAGAGACTGAACTTTCCATACCTCAGTCTGGAGAGCTGTTTAAACATGGTCTGGTCATCATCACAGAAGGATGATTACCAGTGCATTAAATATTTTAAAGCTGTTGAAGTGAGCTTTGCCTACATCTATGAGCAAATCTGCAGCAAATTCCACACCCTTTTCTTCATCCTAGCAATTACTTCTGTCATACATCAGTAGATTCATTAATTCATCTTTTTCCCTGTACCTTATTTGTTTTCTTTTCTTGTAGTTGGACATGGATGCCAGAAACACAATTTTCTTTTCCTTTCTAGATACCATGCACAATGTACAAGATCTGATCTTTCAAGAGCAAGTAACAGACAAGCTGCTTTTCTGAGTAGCAAAGGAGTGGTGTCAAAGCAGCAGGAATCAATCCTGCATTTGGATCTCTGCTGGTGGGACCCTCTCAGTCCAAGTCTCTCCTGACAGATCTCAAATTATGGACCTAATTGAAAAGCCAATGCTGAAAGTGGAATTAGGCTCTGTTGTTGGATTAATATGGAACATTCTGGGAGAACATTTCATAAAGGGCATTTTAAAAAACAATCACTGCATTATATATCATGTTTCCAAACTAATTCTTTAAGCCAAGGAGTTCCTTTCTGCTGGGCCTCATTTTGAAAGCTTTGGTCCATTTATTTAAATTTTTGCAAATTCTCTCTTAAAATGCTTGATTTAAGAGAAATCATTGGGAAAGAAAGGGTTTCTACTTCCTTAATAGAATAAACATGTTAGCAAATTTAGGAAGAGAGATAAAGAAATCCTGGCCAAAGTTAAGTTTTAGAATTTTAAGTAGAAACTGAACCATAATTTCATCCCACTTCCACCAGTGTTCCTTGTTCCTGCCAAGCACACAGCTGAATGGAGGACATCTGCTTATGTCAGCGGAAACACAGATCACTGTGACATTGCCTTTCCATCAATTTGGAAATGAGCAGAATTCGGTGCCATTCCTTTTAATTGTACCAACAACTGAACAAACTAATTTTCCTTAATAGAAAGGAATGAATACTGGCCACTCAAAGTCTCAGAAGTTGCTCACTCTGCTCTTTGAAACAGAACAGTAACAGTGAGCTTGTGGACATTTTCCCATCAAGTGTCCTGTAAATCAGGCACAGAGATATAAGTGAACACTCTGTCAGCCTTTGTTTGAGAGGGCTTTACTTTCCAGAGAGCAGAGGAAAGGGTGTTTAATTAGTTGCTCTGCTCATTATTCATACATTAATAAAGCACTTGAAAGGTACACTTTCATTACTCATTGACATCAGATTTCAAAGGCCCCATTCTCTCCTGTGAAAATTAATTGTGCAAAGGTAAATCAGCAACTCTGTGCAGCCTCCTCTGCAGGAACCACCCTGGCTTTGTGCTCCACAACCACCTCAGACCCCAGGTCTGCAGAGCCACAAGAAATTTGGTATTTGCAACCAAACCACAGAAACTTAAGACCAAGTTTTCAGTGTTCCTCCCCTCACAAAGGGACAATGGGAAAAGTCTTTGCTTTCCACACCTTAAATCACTGCACCAGGAGAGGAAGAAGAGATAAAGCCAGCTGTCAGAAGAGGAGGGGAGTGTGGATGGAAGTTACTGGATCCTCAGAGTCAGAATTTCTGCAGGTTTTCTCCATGGAAACTCAGCCTCACCCATCGTGTGCACCCCCAGCCTCAGGGGACTGCCATGACTTCTCTGCACACTGAACCCATTCTATTTTACTTTCTCATTTTCAAACATTTTTATCTTTATCAAGTAATATGAAAGGGGTGAACAGAGGCGTTTCCTATTTAGTTTTGAAATTGCTATTTTCAGCTAGAAAAAAATCATTTCCAACCAACATTACAATACAGTAACTGAGCTCATAAAAAGTTCATAGTGAAGTCAATAAAAATCAGGCAAATGAACTTCTCCCAGCAAAGCCAACTGGACTTTTCCCATATGTTGAGTAGAGGAAGGATCCACCCCTTATTATTTTGAAGGAAGTAGTGACTCAATTCTGAAGTTCATTATGTGAACAAACTCATCCAAAATACACAGAATACATTCAAGCAAACTAACTTTAAATGAGATCTTTCCCAATTGTACATTATTTTCCCCAGGATGATTCACCCAGCACAGCTGACTGAACAATTCTGTTAATGTGTGAGCTGAATAACCACTTTGATTGTTCTGGCACTTCTGAATGAGACCTGTAATTTTTTCTCATCGCTCACCCAGCTGTTCTTGCTGAACACCATGTAGCTATCTGCATATTCCAGAATGAAAAATTACAACTCTGGATTTTAAAGCTTATTAATAAGCATGCACTGAAGGTGACAAGAACTGTGAATCTATATGAAAACACTATTAAAAAAAGCCTAAATTGCTCTATGCAAACCTTCAGTTCCTCCTGAATTTTCTCTTCCTCCAGTTTGGCTGCTTTCCGATCCTCCATTTCTATTTTCCATTTCTCTGCCACTATCCTGGCTTTTTCTTGAGCCATAGCATCACGGAATTTCTTTGTTATTTCAGCTTCCTTTTGTCTCCTTCAGAAAAGCATGTGAAAATAAAAAAATAATGCACTAATTTTCTTCAACTGAGGATCAATACTTACTTGTTGGTTACAATAAATAATTAGCATAAGAATTCATGGAAAGATGCAAGCAAAGAATTAAAATGTATTTAACAAGAGACCTACTACAAATTATATTTGAAGAAACCATCCAAGAAAGCAGACAATTCACAATTTTTGAGAAATTGTTAATTAAAACAACATTTCTAAGTTCGACAAATATTTCTTTAAGTCATGTCTTTAAGTCATACCTTATATTTTTCTATTAGTCTAGCAAAGCATAGTTGGGAATTTATTATCTTTCAAATACTAGTACAAATGTCTCCCAAATTCTTATGCTAGATTGTTTATTGGTATTGACAATGTTAAAAGAATTCAGAGCACAGGTTGAAGGTTTCAATCCAGGTTGAAGGCTTCAATCCCTGCTTAAATACGCAAGCGCTCAAAGCAAGAATAATCTCATATGAAAAATGATAATACAGAATAACCTGATATTTAAGCAGTCACTTTTCAGTGCTGCACTACAAAGGGAAGTGTGTGAGGCAGGTGGCCTAATTCCTGACAATATCAAGCATCAAAACACTTTTGAATCTCCCCCAAACCTGGAAAGGCCCTGCTAGAATCCGTATGGGACTTTGTATAATGAGTTTTTGAACTGCTGGAATAAGAATTAATGCAAGCAAAATGCAAATAAAACCAATTTCAAAAAGGATTTTATGTACCCAACCCTCATTGTGGGCTCAGAACTGTGATATAAAAAAAAAATAAATCTAATTTAATCATCTCAAAACCAGACTGCTTCATTTTTCTTTATTTACAGGCTGGTCAACGGTTTAGCTAGATTCCCAGGAGAGAAAAAGTTGGCACTGCTTTTTATGCAAATGAGGGGGGTTTGGCTTTTAATAAACAATAAAAACATTTTTAACATGCTGAGAACCTGACCAAAGTAAAAGTAAATATTCACAAAATATACTTACCAGTTTTACCCACCATTACCTGCCACCCTTTTATAAGGTCACGTCTCCCATTATATGCCAAGCGGACCCTGAACTCTTAGATCCTCACCATAACTCCTCTGCCTCCTTCTGTGCCTGCAGCCTGGCCCGCTCTGCTATGAGCTCCTCGGAGATCTGCTCGTAGGGTTTGTCCCCCGGGGCCTCTCCCATCACCCAGACCCAGACCTCGCCGTCCTGGCCCCGCAGCCACCGCACGCGTTTGCCGTTACCTGCAACAGCCCAGAGCACACCAAAACCTGAACAACTGCTGTGGTGGTGGACATTGGAGTTTTCTAAAGTTCTGTGTGAAAAACGAGGTTCATTTTTTTTTGGTAAATTTTAAGAGATAGATTTAATAAAAAATTAAGACAATTAGGAGATAGAAAAAAAGCAAAGTATGGTTGGCCAGGTGACTTGGCATTCAGTCAAGTCAACACTCTGCCATATCAGAGACATTCCTTAAATACCCTTTCTATTGCATCAGTCTGTTGCATATTCATATTCTTCTATAAACTAGTTTCCATATTCCAGGAACTGTTTTGCAGGCCCCTCCTTGGGTCTGCCTTTTTAGAGCATTCGTGTTTCTTGGCTGTGTCTTCATTATCACCTCCACCTTGGGCTTTGGTCCAGACTTTCTTCCGACAGTAGATGCTGATGGTTGGTGTATCAATAGCAGAGTCTTCTTTACATGTTCACTAAATGTTATTCTGGCCAAACAGACAGTTTAAGCAGACTTACATCAACTA
The DNA here is from genome assembly GCF_965231275.1 of Zosterops lateralis. NCBI lineage: Eukaryota > Metazoa > Chordata > Aves > Passeriformes > Zosteropidae > Zosterops > Zosterops lateralis. Next base: position 3,463,118 of record NC_139768.1, read on the forward strand.
CTATCACTATGCCTAATTTTCTTTACTAATAGCAGAAATAAAAAACTTATATCCTTACTACAATGTTATTAATCACATAGCACACATCTTGTGAAAAGTCAACTTCATAATATACATTTATAGCATTCTGCATGTTTTTTGTTATGTTTTATTATCTGTTTAAAATGGTTTATCCCTACAACCCCCATTTCCCAACCACCAATGGCTTCTCCTTAACCACAGCCCACTCCCCCTCTGCCCTAGACAGCCTTGCCAATGTCCCCTTTCCCTGTGTCACTCCCCTTCGTTCCTAAAGCAGTTCTGGGTGTTGCCTTGCCAGGAAATGCCCCCTGGATGAAAAGGCATGTTAAGCCCCCTGAGAACCTCACTTCCACATGGACATGGGGCCTGAAATAAAGCTTCATAATCCCCACGTGTGAGTCCTCCTTCCAAGTCATGACCACATTTCTGTCTGAGATTCAGACCCACAAATGTTACTTCTTACGATTCTCTAATGAGCAAAGCTGGCTGGTGGAAAAACTCAGAAAAACCATACACTGCCTCCAGTCAGACATAAACAGACACGACAAGATGGGGAATCTGCCACTTAGAAAACATTAAGCTTGAAATTTACAGTTTGGAATAAAACATTGCTCAGAGGGTCCAATGAAATCTTCAGATTTGACTAAATCTGGTCAAACGCTAGGGAAAAAATTAAAAAAAAAAATTAAAAAAAATTAAAAATCCATATTTATGCTGTGGATTACCCAATCTTTAAAGTCTCACTGTCCCACAAAACTAAAAATTATTAATTCAGGCATGCATTTCCCAGAATCCCAGTATTATGATCTCTTTTAAATCATTCTATTTTCTTACTTCACTCAGCAAGGAATAAATGAAGAATGTGGAAAAAGAGATGGGGCAAAACCAGTAACATTGCATCACATTGTGACATTACATGATTAAAAATGCTTTGTGCACAGAGAATGTTGAGTGTTGACCAGTTAAGAGAGGCTTCATGGGAACACCTTCAAAGAATCCAAGAATTTCCTGCTCCTACTGTGTGGAAGCAGGAGTTTCAGGGAGTCTGCATACTCAGAGCACAGCACTCAGTGCTGCAGAGCCTGTCTTGCTCACAAAGGCAATTGAAAGGGATTAAATTTCTGGTTCAGTTTTCATGACACAAACTACACTAAATTCTATGGTTACTGTGTTGACAGAGTGATTTTAAGAACACCAAAAAAGGCTCTTTACAGAACAGACTGTATTTGGTGAACCATCAAGTGCAAGAACCAGCTATAGGACTACAAAAGACACTAGATTAGACTCTACCTGAATACATTTTAATAGTTATTTACACTACCTGACTTAGTGTGGTTTTGTCTTTTCCTTCTGCTTTTCTACATACAACTGTCAAATATTATAAGCATTTTAGAGGCTCATAACAATTTGTAGAAACACCTCTTATGCATCAATTTTTATGCTTTATTTCCTGCAGATTTGTTGAAACCGTCCCGCACAAAAGGAGATTCTGCCACAAAGACAAGATGGAGAGTGGATTTATTTTAAAGAATTTTGACTACAAGACCAGAAAGGGTCAGCAGTTTGCATCATTCCCTGTATATTACAGTCCCCTAGATTTCATCCTCTCACCCAAACATTGATATGAGAAAATTCTGCATCACAACATTTCTTATGAAAGGAATCTGGTCTCATTTGAAAACATAAAGAAATGGACAGAGCACCATTTTCCTACGTAGTTTTTCTCCAGCATTCCCATGAGAGTTCAAAGAAACCTTTCCTACTTGAACAGGCAGGTTTGCTTCCACTTTTCCTCCATCTCCCTCCAGTAGCATCAGCTTAGCCACTCTCACCTTCAGCTACCACTTGTTCTGTGCGAGGACATATCCATTTAACCGGATTAAGTTTCCCAATGCACAATCAATAAAGTGTTTCTGACAGGCCAGGCTGAAGGCAGAAAGCTGCAGGAGGCAGTGGAGTGGGGCTGTTGACAGCAGCAGTGTCAGTGCCAGCCCACACTCACAAGTGTTGACAATCCAGACTGAAGGCAACGGAGGGATCGGATCTCGCCATGAAAGTTAATATTCTATGCCAAATTGGAAAATGTAATTTATACGAATCCCCAGCGTTTGCCTTAACGGTGCTAACATCAAAGAGGGGTGGAAATTTAAGCTAATAGTGTTTTCCTTCAATAACTCTCAAAAGCATTTGCTCTTTCACAGTCTATCAGATTATGTCTCAGGTTATAAATGTGAATGTGTTTCATCGTGGTTCTTATTCTGTACATTTCTGTGTTCCTGTCAACACAACATTTATGAATGTATTTTTTGGATACAGCATTAGAATACCATCTGCTGAGACCTGACTGGCCATCTCACTCCTTGCCTGCAAGGCTTTCACCTACTGCATTTCATGGCAAAGCATCTTGAGAAGCATGGAATTTCCCAGGAGTGCTGATTCCACAGAACCAAAGGCAGTTTTTGTTCTAAAAGTGCATAGCATCTCTTCTTTCTTGTGAGGAATTTGAATATCCTAGTTGCTCTCCTTTATTTAGTACTTCAAAGAAAACATTGTGAACAACATACCTTGTATTAATTGATCTGTACCATAACTGGTGGGTACAAAATACTACTCCAGTTCTGAGACAATTTCCTATTTCTGTTCATTTGTGATGTTATCAGAGAGAACCAGAGAAAAAAAAATACTAGCAAACTTTTCAGGTAAGCAGACAAATTTTCATCTTTGCTTTTCTCAAGGTTTTCTGTGCTGAAGTTTTATTAATGTGTTTCTCAGAGGCACAACTTACCCATTGCAAGCCAGTCCAATAAAACAAATAGCTGATTTGTAGACCTGTCTTGAGAAATTGTTCTCTTCTTTTAAAACAATGTATCTTTTTTATAAAGTTCTAGCCAGTAGATATATAAACTCCTTTGAAGCCATCAGTATAACAAATTGTTGGTTCAGTACTACACATAGTACAGAACTCTACTGTATATGCATAAAGTATATGTTCAAAAAAAATTCAAACTGAAAGATTTGTGTATTAAAAAATCTGGCAATTTTAACCTTCAGCATTAAACAGATAGATCCCCATATATATAATTTTAAAACAATTCAACTTGAGCACACAAGCCTTAATTCAGAATTTTCTCTAGAAGAAAAGAAGGCCTTTTCACATCCAACTATTGAATTCACCTCAAGAAATCATTCCCATACAAACCTTCCCTCAAACTTCTGTTCCCATAAAGCTGCGGCTGGACTTTACTGTACAATCTGATCATAAAACTCAGTGGTTTCTTAGCACAAAATGACATCAAAAATGAATGTGCAGGAAAAAAAATAAAATTAGCACTTCAGGGAGAAAATCTGGCCCTGTGAAAAGAGAAATTTTGCCATAGGAAAAGCCTCTGCAGCCTGCAGAATCACATTGACAGTGAGAGGGTCAGCTCTTCTAGGCTAATGATATTTTAAACTGCAGAACCCATGGCAAGATCAAGAAAATCCAGAAAATTGTTTTCCCTAAGACTTGTAGGAAACTGGTGTTGTCTGCCTTGCAAGCAGAGAATCACCACTACTGAGGGGTGATTATAACAAAATAATTCCTACATAAAAGTGCCTCTCAAGTATTACATTTTTTAAAAAAATTATAATTTTTAAAGTATAAATCTTTCAAAATAATATGTTTTGTTAATACACTTCATGTCCAAATGAAAGAGAAATACACAAAAAAAGAAAAATTCAACTATAAAAGGAAGAGACAGGTCTTGACTAAACAAATTCGAAATATAGATGAGAAGGAGGCAGGAGAACCTCATGTTTCCTGCTCAGCAGCAGCTTCTGAGCCCAGTCACAAAGCCTAATGCAGAGTCGGGAAACAGGAATTAAATCTCTTGAGCCCCAGCCTTGTGCCCTGACCACAAAAGTATTTTTTTCTTCTTGGAGAGACTGTGGCAGGCTGCAAATAATAACCCTTACAAAGCAGTGGACATCAAAGTTAGTCTGGACTGTAGAGTAGAAATGGAAATATTTTAGAAACAAGCACTGCTTTATCAGGAAAACTTAATGAATAATTTACCAGGTCTTCCCCATCTCCACTCTGCAGATCAATGATACATCAGCTTTAATATTCCACCGTTTTTCACCTAAAACAACTTTGTAGGACCAGAAGAAGACAACATAAACTTTTGAAGTTCTTTTTACCTGAAGCTCATCCATGAATTAGTATATCCCACATGGAGCTCCTCTAAACCTACACCCACACTGCTTTGAGACCAGTAAAGTGGCTTCTGCCTCCTTACCCCAGACAAATGCCAGGTCACAAAATGCAAAATCAGGTCTCTCTCACATTTGCAGCACAAAGGGATCGCAGTGAAAACTTTCTGGGAGACCCAAAGCCAGAACCAACAGCTACTCAAGTTTGTACATATAAACACATACAATCAAAAATAAGGTCAAATCATGTTTTCGGTTTGTCTGCTGTTTGCACAGTCAATTCTATGACAGCAATGGAAGTGTAAAACAATGCCCCAGAGAGCAATAGGAAACTCGAGCTCTCACCTACAACAATTTTCATGAGGCTCTGCCAGCAGCACTCCTGATCCCATCACAGAGGGCTGGAGCACCACCAGGAGCTGAGCCTTGGGGCACCCTCTGTGGTGGCATTGTCACCTTGTCCCTGCCATGGCCGAGCACTGCCGGGGACACCGACCCTGCTGCATTTCTGGGGACAGAGAGAAGCACCACAGCTGATGGAAATGCCCATTGGAGGGGAATCCCAGCTGTGTGCAGAGCTCAGGCTGCATTGCCTGCACTGTCCATCAGCTCTGACCTGCACGTTGTGTCTGAGCCTTGGAACAGGCACAGACACACCAAGGAGACCTGGCCTTGTGCTGCCCAAGCCAACTGGAACACACAGATGAGCCACTCACTGGGTTCAGGAGTTTTATGGGTTCTTGGGCTTTTTTTTTATATCTCCAAATAGAAGTGGTTTGGAAATAACGGTCCTTAGAGCAAATAGAATACTGCTGAAATCAGTTTCCTTTCCCTAAGCTTGGCCACCATTGCTTTAACAGGCAGAGAATCCCCAATACCCCCAGTTGGTGATCCATCCCCAGTGTTTACATGGGAGATATTCCAAGGAGCTGAAGGCCTGGTTTGGTGTCAGATTTCCCAGCTGTGCCATCACCCACTCTGCCTTAGCCCAGCAAAATGAAAGAGCACCCTCCTGCCTTTCTATGGTAGGGAATATCATAAGCTGTAAATTCAGGAAATTATGTGATCACTGATTTATAATCTCTGAACCATGGGACAGGATTCAAATTCTGCTGAATGTTGTACCAAAGAATCTGCTATTTCCATGAACAGCCTTGTTTCTCTGGGCTTCCCATCATAATTCTCCTGGTTGGAAGCTGCAGATGTCTACAGAAGCAATTGGCTGTCCATCCTCACCTGCTGGGAAGCTTTGTAGTCACACAAGTATCTTTTGACTCTCTACAGAAAACATCTCTATTCTTTTATATCTCTGGGCTAGAAAAAAAACTCCTGAAATTTATTCCGCATTTGAAATAGGCTGGATGTGCATTAAAAGCTGATCACCCTGATCTGCTTTTGCCATGGAGAGCTAAACCATAGCTCATGGAGTTTGCTGTGTTTGTAGGGTTGTGGGTTTTTTTGTTCTTCTGCAATTCAAGTATCTGGTGTACTCTGGTCCAAGCACAATGCCCTTTAGTTGAGATTTCTTGGCTTTCCAAGCAAATTATTTTTATGGCTTCTTTAAAGTAGAAGCTTGAACTTTGTTAGTCTGCAGGGTAGATGAGGTTCCATTCAGAGTTTCATTAGCTAAAGGACATGTGTTAGAAGAGCATTGATTAGGATGAAAATGAGGATGTGAGCTTTAGGCTGTTCTCAATTCCTTGAGCTTAGCCAATATAAGTATTGAATTATCTTTTTTTTTTTTTTTTTTTTACAAATACACAAACAGAATTTCACTTCTTTCTATGCAGAAAAGCTAGGAAATTACTGTGAATGCTTTTGAGAGACTATTCAAAGGACAGAATGCACTTCTCAAAACATTAACTGCTGTAAATCCATTAAGCTACACAGAGAATAACTAGATGGTAATGAGGAAAGTAATGAAAATAACATCATCCCCACAATAAAATGAAGATCTACAATTAATTTGTGCTCTGCCCCTGCTAATAGTAATGGGAGCATAGAATCCCTTTTTTCCTAAAACATGTTCAAAAAACCCCTTCATTTCAATTCTTAAGAAGAATGGGGGGAAATTCTGCCCCTAACATTTCAATTTACATACCTTTGAATTTCAACACTATGTTATGTGCCTTTCCATTTAGGGGAGGATTTGCAAAGGGAGAAAGAAATTCAGCTGATTACATTAATATATCAATAAGGGTTGCAGGATTTCAGCATTGCTGAAAAATCAGCCTTTTATGGCTCTCCAGCTGCTTCCTGATCATATAACAAACTCAATCTTCTGTTTATGGAATTACAGCCTGTTACCATGGAAATAATTATGCTGCAATAAACCCCTGCAGGATCAAATAAAGGAAGAGTGACTGAAGAGAGCAAATATTAAGGGAGGAAACAGTTACTCAGATAAGACTCTGGTAATTAACAAATGTAGCAGGGATAACTGTGCACAACACTCAAAGGTAAGTGAGTTTGCATTGGGACATGGTATGTAGATATGCAGCATACACACAGAGGTTTGCATGTTAGAAACCAGAAAAAAAAGGAGAAAAAAAGAAACACAGAAATAAAATATCATTTAAGTGGCATCTATCCAGTATGTTCCAAATAATTTTGTGGCTCCCTGGCTGAGGCACAGTGCTACATGTAACAATTTTGTAATTTGCCCAATTTCAACCAGGTGATAACATTCAAAACTCTTTCTTAAAGACATTGTTCTAACTCCTTGTAAAATCTAGAGGCAACCTCTTGTCTGTCCATTTTACTGGCTGACCCTTTCACTGCAAACAGCATAAAAATATAGGTAAACATCAGAGGAAAATGGAAGGTTTTATAATCATTCCCATCAGTGTAGCTCATTTGAGATATTTTTCTTCATTAAAAAACATCAAGAACATAGCACCACATTTTCTGATTCTTCATCCAAACTGAATCTTGCAGAGCGTAAAATGCTATATATAGGGCTTGGTTTCCCACACAGACCTATCACAAAAAGCTTCCAGGTTTTCCCTTTGAGAACAAAATAAAACCAAGCTTGCATGGCTGATTCAGGGTCTACAGGAAACTCAGAGCAGGAGGATAAGGGTTCTGGGCCACAGAATGAACAGGGAAATATGGATCATTTTGTGCACCAGGCTCTCCTGATTAATGCAGCGTGGCAGCTTAGCCCTGATTCCTTTTGTCAGGCACACAGGACACGGAATCAGAGAGAACTACACCTTACAGTGAGGCTTTTTAGCACCACAGCAAAGAAGTGGACTGAAAGGTTATTGAATTGCCATCAGTGTCTGGCTAAATCCACTGCTGACTTGAACACATTGAGTTTTTCTGTACCTTCCAAATCCTGCTCTCAAAACTTTGTCCTTGGATGTTTTAGTCATTTATGTTAAAAAATGGCAAAATCAGCAAGAAAATATTGAATTAGCTCGGGCAAATCCCATTCTCCCCTTGGCTGCAGTTCTGCCCTCTTTCCACATCAAGTATTCATGAGTTTGCAGACAGTCACAACCTCATATTACCAGGGCACAGGATGAGGGAGAAAGTCCAAGCTTGCTGTGTCCAGACAGGCAGAGGAGCACAGCAATGCCCTCCATGCCTGAGGTTCCACTAACCCAGCAGAGTGACTGATGCCTCAGGAAACAGGAGCATTGAGGATTGCACAGGTGCTGGAGAAGCCCCAGGTAGGCAGCAACATTCTGCTGCCATTTTTCTGCAAAACAGAGAAATCAGCTGCAGGACAAGATACGAAATCAAAAAACCCAGACTCATGGCTGAGCATAGGAGGTGAGAGAAGTCCCTCTGGATTTGTTCCATCTGGTGCATACCTAGGTCAGGCAGCAGCTGGAGGTCTCCTGTTAGCCCCAGGTTCAGAGAAATGAGTTTAGAAGCTGCTGTCTGACCCTACCTCAACACTCAGCCACTCCAGGCACGGGCCCTGAGCAGCTCAGTTCTGGCCCAAGGTATAGAGCACTAACAAAGCTGCAGCATATATCTGTAGTAGAATTTCTCAGAGAACGAGGGCATGATTTATATTTGGATTGAGGTTTGAGCTACCCCAGCCTGGGCTCCAAATCCAGGCCAGTGAAGCTTAGGGCACAGTTACAAAATTATGTTAAGGTATTAGCATAAGACAGAGGTTTCTCTAGGTATTAATAGGTATAGTTGGTAGTGTGAACACTTTAGCCACCTTAACCACAAAATAAACAATGTCTGTTTGCATTTTTCCTTATGCTCTATACCAATGAGAATGTATTTGTAATTGTAAACTATATTGAAGTGTAGATAACCTGACATTTTAGATGGAATAAATGGAGAATGTATGTTAACCATATTAGTTTGATCTGCATTGCTCCTGTCCAGCTTCCCATTATTTTTAAGGAGTTCCCTGCATTGTATCTCCAGCTTCTCTCCATTGTGAGTGTTACATTAAAACTTATCCAATGGCTTCAAATCAGGTGGCTCAGTCCCCTAACAAAAATTGTTTTAATGTTCTTGCTCGTGTTCTCTTGTTACTTTTCCATTCATATCTGAATTGGAAACAAAGGATAGGACTCTACAGAATTCAAGACCACATAACGCCAGAAATTTCAGAAATGCTGAGACCTGATGTCTCTGGTTAGTTCCATACCCAGTGATACAGAGAAAGACACAGTGAACACTGACAGGAGCTTGTCTCCAGAGGAGATAAAATCTTAGCTAAGTATTACCAGCATCTGTAGAGGCCTGAGCATAAATAAGGAATACATTTCCAAGTTCAAAGTCAGAAAAAATGTCACTGCATGTCCACCCACTGAAACACATGCCCACTCAGTGGCCTTGCTCTGACACTGATGTATTCTCCAACCATCCACTTGGGATAGTTGAAATACTTGCTTCCAAATAGCATCATCTATTCTCTAATGATTTTCCAACACAAATGTCATTTAGATAGATAAATTATTTTCTAGCCATGCTGTGATTAGCCTACCCTATTTTCTCCCAGCTACTCTTGTTAAGGACAGGTAAAAAGGAGAATTTACAAATAGCTCCTGTCTAAGCACCAAGAGCTGCAGTTCACAATGAATAAATAGAAATAACAGCAGAAATGTTATTGAAATAACAGCAACAGACCAGCATTACATCCCCTCCCACACGACTGTCCTTCAGCTACCTAATGCTCAATAGTCTTTGAGATCTCATTTTAGGAATGCTGACAGTTCTGGATACTGCATCAGTGTCAAAACCCAAATTGGCAGAGTCCTCTGCTTCCTCCCAGCTCAGCTGCAGTGGCTAAAGGGCTCCTGCCTAATCACATAAATATGTTTCTTTGCAAATTGCAAAGCTGCCTGTCAGTCAACTCTCAGAAAATCCCAAAGGGATCTTGAAATTTTGAGGAGACTTCTCTCAGTGATTTGAGCACAGTAGGAACAAGCAAACTGTTTTATTACAATGAAGATATTTTCCTGAAACATCTGCCTGGGAGCAATCTGTAAGTGAACTGAAGATGGACCTCCAAGAATTCAGCTCAGCTGTGATGCTATTCCAGCACCAGCCAGCAATCATTATTTAATTAAAGCTACAAAAGATTTTCTTTACTTTGAGTAAGCTCACTAAATGCTATCATTTTGGGAGGACCCACACGATGCCCAAATTCTACTAATAATTTTAGGCAAGGTACAAATAGCAAAAAAATAGGGGACAATTTATTCAATATCTTCTAAAGGAAATGCTTCATTCTGAAGTGATGTTATACATTGCTTCCCTTTAGACATCAATCTGTGTGCTTTTAAATGGCAAAGAAATTAAAACAGTTGAATAATCCGAACACATTTCATTCACCTCCAAAGTGAAATAATTCCTTCAACATTGACTCATTCTGATACTAATTTCAATTTTAACCTTTTCTCAAGACACATGGAACCAAACAATCCAAATGCAGAAGCAGGCTCCATTTAGCATTTACTGCAGGTGACTAATACTATTTTCTCTAGAAATTAAGAATAAGACTACACAGATGGGTACACTGTTTGGCTTATGCTCTCAACAACTGACATCTTATTTCATGCTTTAGTCTTGGTTTCTAAACAGCAAATTTAAAAATACTGAGTAGGACATTTATGGACAACCTGCACTCAGTGGCACTGCTTTAAAAATCAAAGCAGATTTGGGGCCTTTGGTAGTTAGTTTCCAAAAAATTAAAAAAATGATCATGTTAATGAGTATTCTTTAATGAGCATTTAACCCTAGCACAAGGCCTTTCTGACCTGCATAAGCCAATCTTTTTGCCCCCTCTGCTCTTGTGGTTTCCATAGGAGAGCACACTCAAAACACAAGAACGCTTCATCCTCAAGTCACGGTAGGAAACCAAAACTGAGCTCACAATCACTTTGCTTTGAAAACTCCAAGCCTTGAGCTGTGCTGCTGGGTGCACACATCCCACTGGAGCTGAGCTCTTGAATGCATGGGGAATTACAGCAGCTGGGGTATGGCACTTCAGATCATCAGAAGGCACTTTTCAGAGCACTTTTATTTAGAGAAGCGTCCATTGCCATTAACATTTGTTCAACTGCACTGTATCCCATCCCAAAGAGGTGGGGAGGAAAGTTTTCATATGTGGCTATTCAAACGTTGAGAAGAACAGAAGTGTTGTAGTGCATTTTGGCTTTACCAGATTTCTGCAGGCTTTTGTTATTTGTTTTATAATGGTGTGTCCCTGTACCCCCATGTTAAAACCCCTCTTGGTTTTTCCTTAATTATGGGTCCTCACCATCGCCATGCTTCTGCCTGAGGCCAAGACCCACAAGATCAGAAAGGTACCAAGCTGTACCCCTTAAATGTGGATTCAGGGCAAGAGGTAGCCGGAAAGCAGCTCTGAACACTCACACAGAAGGATTTGAAAGGCAGGGCTATAAAGATAATTCCAATTAAATTAGTATAAAATTATTTTATACGAACAGAACGTTATGCTGCATTCACAAACAACATCCACATTTTCCTGTCAACTATAAACTTTCAGAAACTCAGCAACAGAGATATTGAAGTCTCACATCTATCCTACTCTTTCAGGCTACAAAGACATCTATAAACTCAGAGTAACTCCTGGCCTAAAGAAAGTAGTGTGAACATAAGAAGTGTCATGCAGCAGAGTAAAAAAAAAACCACCTTAGATTAAAAACCTCAAATCCCTCAGTTTCAAGGGAATAAAGAACATGTAATTGTGGTGGCTTTGCATTTCTTGGTAGCCACAAAAACAGGAGTAAAACCACTCTATTTTCTACGCTGTGTAAGAGGGGAAGGAGGTCTGGAAATTCACTTATATATTAAGGGCAACTGAAAATTAAGCATCTTCAAGGTCAAAAAAATGATTATGTCAATTGTCTTCTAGGAAAAAAATATTTTAAGATAAAAAAAATACTATTGGCATCTACTCTGACCCCTTGAGTCTATAGGCAAGACTATTGCACAGTAATTACTATTTTATATCCACAATTTGCACTTTGCTTTTTTATCTTTTCTGTTTTAAACAAGAAACCACCTTCACTGAGACCATTTAACATCACATTGTGGAACTGTGCAACAGAAATCAGTTAAAAGTATCTGTACAGTTAATGACCAGCACATCTGAAAGAAGTTATATTTTCTAACTCTGGTGCACATCAGTTCATGAAAGTAAAAAAATATTTCCAGCAGAACCAGGGTCCTGGCTTGCAAATCTGATTCCAATAGTTCTACACTACAGTTCTGAAGAAAGTAGAAATCTCCTAACAGTGGGCAAAAGTCAAACCTAAGCAATACCTTTAATTGGCAATTTAAGAAGGTAAAATGGAAATGGGTTTTTGTGAAATTTAACTCAATGTGTATTTGTGACTACCTTTGTCAGAGTGAATATAATCTATAGGTTACTCTGCTGCTCTCCTTTCTCCTATTCCTTATAAATCAGAAAATTAATCACCCAGAAAATGGTCTCCTGTAGCAGGAAGCTGAACAGGTTTAATGTATAATTTATATATGGAAATGTAGGTGTCAACACTGTGACAATTTATCAGATAAATATTTTTGCAGTTAGAGTTTTTCTGTATCTGTCTCCCTCAAAGAATGAGCATGATACAGATTATCTCAATGATAGGATGTTGTTTTGGTATGTGGAGCTGAACTGCATTTTTAATTTTTCTTCTCAGCTATAAATCAATCAAAATGAAGAAGGTTTTTGTGCTGTATGAGAGAAGCTGTTCTGATGCCATCCCTCTCAGAGAGCCATTCACAGTGAGAGCAATAACATGAAAAAAATAAAAATTAAAGAGAATGAGGTTTTCCAGCATCCACTTTGGCATGAGGGGAAATTTTAAACTCCTACTATGGATGACCAGGGTGTTCTGGACATTCCTCTCTTGTTTTAGGGCTGCCACTGTAACTTAGTTCCATCACTTCATGAAGGTCTGTGCTTCACATGAGTCTTGGAAAATAATTTTGTTTTGAAGCACATTTCTAATAATAGTCTAATAATTGATAACTGCCTAAGGGGCACTTTATAAGGTTCAGAAGCTCTAGATATTTCAAATCTGACAGCTGAACCCAACAATGTCCCTGTATTGGGGCGTTTCTACTGTGGGTGTGTTCAGATAAGCAGCACTTGAAATGCTGATTGCAGTCCCATAAACATTAAAGAGCTTTCTCAAAATCAGCTACCAAAAGTTATTAAAAATTCTGAATATTCAAGGCTTAATAGATTTAAAGATAGGATAAGATCTTTGACAGGGTGTTTGATGTATCTCTGTGACACCTCCTTGTTGACTGAGGAATCACTGTAGTTACATTTCCAAGATGAAAATGTTTTCTATCTCACACCAGCCTAACAGCTTCAGCATGTGAATGGGAGAAAAAGCTGGAAAGCCACTTACTCAGAGAAAAGAGCAAGGAATTAAGTATTCCTGTTTATTTGAAACCCCTTGGACCCAGCACCAGTCAGTTGGAAAAGACATCTGGAAAAGTTATTTTCTGATGTTTCTTCTATTATTCTCCTATTCACTTTTCAAGTCAACACATTCATAGCAGCCTCTGGTAGGAGCTCCATATTTTAACTACATATTGCATGCAAACACGTTTCTGGTTTCTTCTCTTTGGTTTTGGTCACTGGTTTGCCACATTATTATCCTATCCCCTAAACATAACCTTTTGGAGACTATTTACTAATACAGTTGGAAATTTAGTCTCATATGGTATGGCTGTTTTGGGATTACATTTATTCACCAAGAGCCCTTTGTAACAACCTCAAATTCATAAAATTATTTCCTGCTCCAAGCAGGTGAAAATATTTCATGCTAAATCAAGAAACTGGAAGAGCACAGGATTTTTCCTGACCTACAGTGAGGGATGAGCATGGAAAAAAAACAACCTTAGGAGTAGTGAAAAAACTTGGTCATGATAGATCAGTTACCACTGACAGAACACCAGCAGTGACTCCTGGCTTTAACAAGGACATCAAAACAATTCCCCTCACTTCACCAGTAAGATACTCCCAAAAGAAAGGACCAGCCTGGAGATACAAGGAGCAGGAACATGGTGCTTTGGCTGTCCCAGACTGTCACTTTGCTCATGGGGACAGCTGGCACTGATCCTTGCAATGCTCATCCAGATGCTGCTGCACCATAGCTGGTTGCAAGCCCACCATCCCCAGCTCTGAAGCACAGAAGGAGGTCACAAATCTTACTCTGGTTGCGCCTTGCTGTCTTTCTCAGCACAGCCTCCTCCATTCGGGCTTTTTCTTCCCTTTCCCTCCAGCGCCTCAGCTGCTCTTCTCTCATCTTGTAGAACAAGATCTGCTTCTGCTCCTCATTCAGCTCTGCCAGGAGCTCGGGATCAATGTACATATCGCGCAAAATTTGCTGCAGCATGATGACTCCAAAAAAATTAAAAAAAAAAAAAATAATAATAATAATAAAAAAAAAAAAGACAAGGAAAAACAAAAGAGAGAGAGAAAAACCTGCTTCAAATTATACCCACTACAGTGACAAAACCCCACTGATGATGGCACTCCAGAAAGCAAATTGCAGCAAAGGAGCTCTCCCACGCCTGCCTGCCCAGGAGAGGTTTGATTCCTGCTCCGGCCCTTTTTGTGCAGGCATATTCTGCTCCTCGTCTTGACAGGGACAGAGTTCTTTGCTTATCTCATCCTCCCAAGTTAGGGACAGGTGTCAAGTGGATGTAAGAAAAATGAACAGAACAGGCTAGGGAAAAAGAAAAACCCAAAAAAACATAAAATGAAAAGGCTGGGAGAAAAAAAGTAAAAGTCACTTCAGTGCTCCTGACTGCAAGCCAGTAAAAATAAGGGATTCTTGACTGAACCCAGCAGCTTTGCTCCCTTGAGCAGAAGGAAATTCAACATAGAGAGTCTCAGAGTTTCAGGTCAAGCAGTTCCCTTCAGCAGCAATACACTCCCAAGGGCATGAGCGTTGCCCAGGGGTTTAAAGTGATGTCATGGTTAAAGGTATCACCTACACCAACAATATCCATGTCACTTTGGGAACTAATCTCCCCCTGATAAGAGAGGAGTTTGCATATTATTTCTCAGTCTAGCCTGTTAACCAGTCTCAACAGAGTAAGACACGTTAGAGGTCACAGTTACCTGGTGTTGACAAATACTGTCATGCAGCAAATTGACTAAAATGCTTCTAAAATTAAAAGCAGATGTTACAGAAGCCACAAGAATCTTGTTATCACTTCATAAATAAATTAATATGAATTAAACAAGACTAAGCTCTCAGCAATTCGCACAGGCTATGCAAGCCCTGATGCTAATTCATTTTCCACTTGGTGACTGAAGAATGTGACAACCCTGCTCTTCCAGGAGATTGGAGCTCTTTACTATGTAGCAGTTTTATGAAAATCAGCAAAAACAATATTTCAGCACTAGGGTCAAAAGCCACTTCATTATTGAACAACCCAAAGCAAAGCACATCACACTGAAAAGCAAATTCTCTGGATTTGGGAGCCTGTTTTCACTGGGCAGGGGCTCAGCTCCTCTGGAGAGGGATGGCACACTCTGGGAGGGGGACACTTTGCGAGACAAACCAAAGTGTGGCCACTCAGAGGCACAACAAAACACAGATCACATCTGCAGGCTGAGCCACATCCCACTGCTTGATTTTTGCACAAGAAGGAAGAGAAAGAGCAGACCTATGTTTCCTCACGAGAAACCTGCTTTATAGATAAGGAACAATCAAAGTCTTATGTGACTTCCATGACCTCATATTCAAAAACATCCTGCTAATGCACCTATTCATACGTCCTTTTTTTTTTTTTTTTTTTTTTTGAGGTATGCAAAATACTATCCCCTTATTTAGGTGGAAAATCAAACTGCTATAAACCAAAATTCCAGTGAAGAGATTCTATCAGCTGGAAACACAATGCCAAAGATGCTGAAATGATGCCTTCAGGTGAAACAGGATTTCAGACCCCACCATGCAGGGGATGCAATGAGTGTAGTCCACACGCTGCTCAGCAATTCAGGATCAGTTTTACGTATAGATTTTGTCTCCTAAGACAAAATGCCTTTATTATTACTATTATTTTTTAAGAAATAGAACTTGGCAAGAAAAAACCTAGAGTAAGAAGGATTTTGTTATGCTTCTTTATTTTACTTAGATGGGTATAAAAAGGGGAAACCCTGAGGGGGTTGGCTTTTGTTTCTCCACTTCTATTCAATTATATTAGAGCTGTGGCTCCACATTTTGGCATTAATTGAAAAAGACTCACCTTTGCAAAGGCTCCGGGGCAGGCAGTTTCACTGTTTTACTCATTTTGTCATCATTCTTATTTCATTTTGCTTGACTTCACAGGCCAGAAATTAAATCCTGATCAGAAGCTATCACGGTGCAAAGAACAAACTCTTCATCATGGATTATGTGTATTTGAGCATGATAAGCAGCACTAGTTCTGGACAGCATTCAGCTGCAGGAGCAGCTCAGCATGGGGATACAAGATACAAGACAGAATGCAAACAAATATTCAGGCAACTACTTGTAATGTTCAATGAGCAACCACACAAGAAAAACAGCAAGAGTAAAAAGATGAAATGACATTTCACGAACAACCCATTGCCAGAAGATTATTCACCAAAAATATTTGAGGATGGTGACCAAATGGAATTGATCTGTGAAGGAAATATTTTTTTTCTTTAATAAAATAAAAATTCACATGTGGAAGTGTTATCATCTAATCAACAGCAGCAAATCTGATCAACTTGTCATAGATTTTCTTTGGGTTGCAGCAATCCCATAATAAAAAACTGGAAATATAAAGGAGAAGCAAGGAAGATAAAGAAACATCCTATCCAATGTAAGCCAACAGCCAACAGAAGAATAAATAAATGCCACGAATTTTGCCATTAATTTTTAATAATCAATTCATATTAGACACCCATTCTCATTGCAGTTCATATTTCCACAAATATTCCAAATACATAGATGGAATTATCACAAAGAAATTGTCATGATCTCTCCTGATTTCTCAGAAATTAAGTAAATCTATGAGGTCCAAAACAACTGTGAAGAAACACCAAACCCACTTTTAACACAACTCTTGCTCTTTCTAGGATTAGCTGATATTCTGTAAAGTGATGAGCTTTGCAACTCCAACCAACGTAGAGCCAGAAAGCTGAGGGATAGAAAACAACTCAGGCAAAGCAAAAAATAAAACTTTCATTGCAAAATAATTATTCTCTCTCTTCCCCTCCTTTCCCAGGCCTGATTAATATATGGATAAATTAGTTACTCAGAAGAGCAGAGGAATTTGTAGTAAGGATGCCTGTTTCCTGACTGTGACCCTCCATCATCTTTCCAGCCTTCCTGGGAAGCCTTTTGAATAGTTTAGCAGGACAATGAACTCTCCACTGCTTTTTTTCACCTTGGCTACCCCTAGTTCAACAGTCCAAGCTGAGTTAAAATCACTACAGAAATATTACAACTCAACAGCCTACACAGAAAATAAAAGTGACTATTAATGGAGTTCTTTGTTGGCAGTCATTACCTTACAATGATTGCCACACAACTTGATGCTCAAATTAGTAGCTGTTTAAAATTTAAGCCTGGAGTTTCCTTTAATCTTAAATGGCATCTTTTGGGACTAGAGACAGTCTGTCCCACCTCTGGTGTACCATCTTTCTGGCAATACACCTCTGAGTGCTGCCACTAGAATCTATTGCTGGGGAAGGGAAGGGAAGGAAAGGAAAAGGTACAGAAAAAATATTTTAGTTTCATTTTTTTTAAGAAAGGGGAAGTCCTTCATTGGCTAAGGGCTGCAAAACTCTTCATCCATTTCCCTCTGAGCATGTGCATCTTCCATTCCCTGGAACTGAACAGCTCACTGACAATGCTGATTATTGCTGAGCCAGGAGAAGAGCATTTGCATTTTATGACACAGCCATAAAATCTACTTTAGCCATGGAATTTACATAAAAAGATAGTGCTATAACCTACACATTACAGGGGAAAAGGGGGCTGTAATGCATCTCTCTCCTTAAAGAAAGAGATATGATTAAGAAAAAAAAAAAAAAAAAAAAAAAAAAAAAAAAAAAAAACACCACAGTAAAAAAAAAAAAGGTGGCAATCATGTTTTCCAGACTGTGAACTCCATGGTCTTAATCAATTTCTCGTGGTTTGTGTCTTTATATTTTTCATTTTTTAAGAGGAAGCAGCATGCAATATCTTCATTTTTCAAGTCCTGCTGTGTCAGCATTGAATGGAGAAGTAGAACCTGGAACTGAATGGTGCAGGAGGGAGTTGACCATGCAAAAGGGGAAAGGTAAAATTAACATTTGGTTGAGGTCTCCAAAACCCTCCAAATCTGTCACTACAAAAGCAAATGTGCTTTGGCACTCCCCATGAACTAGCCTTATGTCAGATTTGAAAGTTGCTGTTAATTAAAAGCTAGAAAAAAAACAAAACTAATTGAGAATCATCCCTTCTCCACCTCCTCTTTCACAGATGGGTTCAACAAAACCTGCCTGGTTTTACTCCATTTCCATAGTCAAGTCTGTGGCTCCCTCTAAGGGCTAAAATGAGTTTCTCAGCAGCACAATCTGCAGCTGGGTCAGAATGATTGTTTCCCTGAAGCTGCTATTCCATTACAAAGCACCACATAAAGCAAAAATGAGGGTATGTTTTTCCTGGCCTTCTTTTTCCACAGAGTTCTAGCATCAGTAAATCAGACTGCAGCATGTTTTGGAACATGGGCAGGCTTTGTGTGCTCATCACCTCCTCTGTGCTTGTTCAAGATTGCTATTTCTACAAGGCACTGTGTTAACTATAAAGAAAAGGAGAATTAAACACTTTGAGATAGGTATAACAAAATAAGAATTAAATAGATTAAAACCTCATCTTAATGAAATGAAATGCAGCAAGAAAGCTACAAACCAATCCATGAGAAAATATGTCTTATCCAGTCAGTCTTACAGCTGCAAGTGAAATGATGCTAAGTGGGGATTTTAATGGTGCAATGAAGATTTACAGTGGCAGGAGTCTCATCAGATAGATGGGGTTTGGTTGGTTTTATTTTAATCCAAATCTGTTATTTCTCAGTCCTACACAGAAATCAGACAGTCACAAACACAGAGAGCACTGACAGTAGGGAAAGCAGTATGTGCAGTCCAGGGCTGCAGAGAGTAGAGCCATCTGTCATTATTCCAGTCTCCCAAGGTTAATTCTGTACTCTGCAACACTACCTGCCCTTCAGAAGAAATCCCATCAGTGATTATTTTTACCTGGCACTGTGGCAATCCTGCCCAGCAAGATCACTTTAGGGCTATCCCTTTGTGTTCTGTGCCACAGCTGTCATCCACACAATTACACTGGAGTCTGGGATGCCTTCAAGGTTCAGCACAATTTATTAGAGATTTGGGGAGCTGAGCGGAAAGGGCAGCCCTTAGATTTTTCTTCAAGTAGATAACAGATATTCCAAATCCTGACCTGCATTATGAAGGTCTGAGTCGTATGTAGAACAATATATATTTGATGTTTATTGCTACTAATATACTAACAATAGCAAGACAAAGAGCTGGCAAGTCCCATCATAATTTTTCAAATGGAGAATAAAGCACCCACTATTAAAATAATTCAGAGTGAAAATGAGTAATGTAAACCAAACAGAAAAAAAAAAAAGGCCAAGGTTCCTTGACAGAGTTCATCTGAGAAAACACAGCAAAAAGGCTACAAGTACTGTTCCCTAAGCCAGGCACTGAAGAGAGACTTTGCAGAGGAAGGGGCATAAGATGATGACAGAACACTCCCATACTCTGCAGGTAACTAGAACAGAGTTCTTGGTACTTCAGCAGCCTCTCACTGGGACTGTGCTAATTCAGTCAGTGTACAGCTCATTACAAAACAGTCATCAAGCCCCTCAGGCTGGGCCCTCAGCTACAAATGGGGAGCACTTGGTTGGCAGACAGCAGGCTGTACTTAGGAAGCAATTACAGCTCACTAAATGTCTGTAGGGATCTAACCTTACCAGGTTAAAAGGCACACTGGGAACGGCCTCAAAAAGATACACAGAACACAGTTGCCTCCTGCTCTCCTATTTACACTTCCTTGATCACATCAGGATCTTATAGTCCACTGCACAAACCACAGTCTGTGCTTACACTGCAGGCCAGCTTTGGGCTGGGTAAGTACAGGACACATCAGCCCAGCTGTTTCTTAGCAGAAGCCTCCAGTGGAGACTGAAGGAGGCCCAGCCATGATCTTTCAAAGCAGAAATTATTGCCTTTCAACTTTGAAGTGATAGGCTTTTCTTAAGGGTCTATACACTTTTTTATTTTTATTGATTTACCTCTGTCTGATCTTTATAATGATCTGTTAACCAAGGAGGAAGCTCTAAGTGCAGACAGCTGCCCAAAGAATATTGCTGTGGTCTGCTCTTCTTTCTCTGCCCCTCAGCACACACCTTTCCAGACCCAGCTGTCTGTGTAACAACAGCACATTTATCTTCAAGCAGGAATTCAGTATTCTCCTTCCTATGAATTACTTGCTTTGTGTATCAGCAAAGCCCAAAGAGACCTTCGAATTCCATGACCTAATTGCTACACGAAATTATTCCAGCATTTGGTATGTTTTCAGTGAAGTTCATTACAATAAGCTACCCAAGAGATATCATGCTCTACATTATGCAAGTTTCTTCTCTCAGATATATATTAACTTAGGAAAATGCTCAGTAAGTTCACTTTTTTTCCATCTCACCATAAGTGCGTCAGAACATATCATGTAAGAACTAATTTCCTTTAATATACTCCCTGGTATCATTCAGCTGCATTATACATAATGCAGCAGTTGTAGCATATAAACTTCACATCATATCAGACACTGCATTATGGCAGCTGAATTGATTACTTGTGTGATTGAAGGGCACCAATAGGAAAAATTTTAATCATTTAAGTCACTCATCAGCTTTATATACAAAATGTTGCTTCAGTGGCACCATGCAAGTGACTGACTTTCAGGCCATGGCATTTCAGCCCACTTAAGCCAATTCTTATTCCTGTTATCTTTGTTGGCAGTACAATCCTACAGATCTACAAAAGGCAGAGCATAAACTGAATGTTGCCTAAAAAGGATTTCTTTTGACTATCCGACCCCTGTTTGCAAGACCAAAATAAAATTCAGCTAGACAAAAGTGGTTTTGTTTCTAATGGGAGTTTTTGTGGGTCTGTTTTTGCTCTGTTGTTCTCTTTTTTTTTTTAATTTTAATATTTCATTCACCATAAGAAGTCAGCCTTTCCTGTGTTTTCAAGGATCAGACAGAAAAATCCACAAACACTTTTGGTATCATATTGTTCATTCATTTTCAGCTTCACTTGCTGCCTACCTCCTAAGGCAGCAAAACCTCTGCTGCAGAAAAAATGCCTAACTTGCTGCTGCAGATCATATTCAGCACTTTCCATGCCTTGACACTGAGGTGCTGTTCAAATTTTAAAAAGCAGTACCTAAAGGATTTTGAAAATCCTTCCCTTTTCCTTGAAGTCTTAAGACCTTTCCTACTGCTGTCACATACCATGGAACAAAGAGCAGCTCAGGACATTCCCAAAACTTACTTGATTTTTTTTTTTTTTTTTTTTTTTTTTTTTTTTTTTTTAACACTCTAATCATCTTCACAGTTTCAAACCACAAAACCTGGATTAAGCCCACTGGCTCGTTTTCACAATACAAGCCTGAGCAGCTTTGGCATTCATGTCTGTGCTCCATTCACCTGACAGAAAATACCCTCTTCAAAGCTATTTGCAAAATTATGACAGATCCAAGTTCCATAATAGGGATGTGTCCCTATCCATCCCTCATGGCAGACTTATGAAGTCAGAGCAGCTCTATTTCATTATCTCTGCTCATGAGAGTCACCTCCTCATTCTTTCCCAACAGTGCACTGCAATTCTCCAGGCTTTTATTTTTTCCTAAGTTTATTTTTATATTTCTACTGTTGTTTCTCACACTAAGCCTCTGCCCACTGTCAGCAGCTCCTGTCCTGCCTGAGGATGACCAGCTCAAGCAATTTCATCCCTGCTCCTCTCATTGCAACAGAGGACTGCACTGGTTTTGTGGCATCCCAAATTTCCCCTCTCCCAACAGGAAGATGAGCCCATTCCCCATGACCCAAATATGCAGAGGTAATGTCTCCATTATATTAAATATATTATACCACATATTTAGGATGATGACAAAAGGACTAAATGTTCCAAGCTGATTGAAGAATGTCTTCCTAACTGACACTGTACATAGTTCATGCAAAGAGACATTACATGAAAATGGCCAAATATCCTAGCTATTAAGGAAAACTATTGGAAGCAAACCCTCAAATACTCAGAGGGCCTTAGAAAGGATTGACACCAAGAATTATTCTCAGCAGTGAAAAAGTTCCTCTAATCTCCATTATAAACTGAAAAAGAACAGCAGGATTTATGTAACAATGGGTAATTAAAAAGTGGTATAGAAGACACTGAATATTTCACTAATGATCATTCTTACAGTGTTGTTTGAATTCTGCAGTCAAATACATGAGTTCTCTGAGCCTGACAGAGATAAAGCACAAATAACTGAATCTAATACCTGCTCCTAAGCCTTTCCCCTGAGTAATAAATGTACTAATTGCAGAAAGCAGGAGCTGGCTTTCCTTTTGTACTCCACATGTTGTCACACATGGATGGAAAAAATTAGCATTTATCAGGAGGCTTTCGACTCAAAAAAGTTCAGTGAAAGCCGAAGTATTTTGGAAACTTATCAATAAATATTTCATTAAGAAAGGCTGGTTGGGGCTAGATCTATCTATGCCAGTGAGACATTCTCATTGCTCTGGCCTTAATACTGAAATCTTGGATGTAGCTGAATGAATTCCCACCTAAATCTACTCTCAGCAGACAGTGGGCAGAACAGAGGTGTGTGCCTTGGAACCCATTCCCAAACCACCTTCATGAGCTTAGCTGGGCATCTCTGCAGCCTTCTAATTGAAATAACCAAAGTTTCAATTCCAGAGATGACACCCCAGTGCAGCTCTGGCTGTGGAAGCATAAAAATGAAGCTGAAATCTTCCA
The DNA here is from genome assembly GCF_965231275.1 of Zosterops lateralis. Taxonomy (NCBI): domain Eukaryota; kingdom Metazoa; phylum Chordata; class Aves; order Passeriformes; family Zosteropidae; genus Zosterops; species Zosterops lateralis. The sequence goes on from NC_139768.1 coordinate 3,485,871, forward strand.
ATGTAGAAGAAAATGAAACATCAAAATCCTCCAAAAACTTTCCTGAAGCCAAGCTTCTGTTGTGCAGCCAGCCTCTATTGTGACACATTATGAAGCAAATTACCTTTTTACTGAACCAGACAGGAAGAATGAAAAATCTATAGCTAATTTAAAATCTGCCTGCTACACACAATATCTAAAATATTTTCCAAATGCAGAGTGGCAGAACAGTTCTCCTAAACAGGAGATTTGCTCGGTTGCCCTCCAGGTCATCATTGATACTCCCTTAACCATTGCTTAGTCTCTAAAAAAGTTCATTAATTTTCTTTCAGAAAGTTTCTTACCAAGGTCCTGAGGAGAAAAAAAAAAAAATTATTTGAAAGTTACATGAAAGGACATGACATCTCCCAGCCTCAACAAAACTAGAAAACTTATAGAAAAGTTACTATTCCTTTTTTTTTTTCCCTTTCTTTTTTTACATTAATAAACTCTTAGAGTTAACCACTGACAGCATAATATTTCCATTGTGCTAAACATTACAGCCAGAGAAACAAGGAATGGAAATGTGGTCGGTACTCATGATAATAAAGGTAGAAGAGGGTTGCAATGGTTTGTGATGATACTGTCCTTTGGTCACACAAGTCCCCAGTTCCTGCCCCACAGAGCAGAGCTCAGGAACACACACTGAGATTGTTTAGGCTTTACTGCCTTAATGCAATTCACAGATTTCTAATTCACTCCAAGGACTCACCACCTAATTACTGAGGCCTCAGTACTCCAGGGAGAAAGGGATGTATTAACCCTGCTTTAACCCCTTTAATGAAAACCTGCAAAAGAAATAAATCTTTGCACTCAGCAGTTCAGACACAGCTGCATCTGTGGGGGTCTGTGCCATGGCCTTCCAAACAGCCTGAGGACTTCCAGGGGCAGCAGCATTTGCACAAACCCACCAGACTACCAAAAACACACATCACCAGCAGCACAATAAAGGTGTGTGCTGGTTCTCTAGGACTGAAGTGAAACTCAAGAGCGTGAATGACCTTTTGAACTGAGCTCCCAGAAACCATTTGCCCCAAAAGCACTCCTTAAAAATGTTGCAGAAGTAAGGGATAGTAAATCCAAAATCTAAGGGATAGTAAATCCAAACCCATTGCACACAGAGCTCTTACTCCTCAGCATGAAATGGTTTGGTCATCCTCCTGAGACTTATGCCTTGGGGCTAACCTGAACTTCTTCCATGATGTTGTTCCAGCACCAAACAAGAGTAAGAAGAGTGTTTTGAAAGCCCTGAGAAATATTAGCATGTGGGATTCATACAACTGACTCACACAAAGCAGAAACCAGAGCATTGCAGAGCTCCCAACAACTTGAATCTTCACATGCAACCTTCCAGACTAGAGTTAAATTCTGCCAGAATCACAAACCATCACCATTTCTTTCCTTTCCAGAAGCATCTCCTAGCAATGAGGACTGAACTGACTGATATTTTCCACTTTCTCTTCTTAGAAAGGATAGTTTCTGGTTCCTAAAATCACAGACTTCAATTCCATCAAGTCTCTGTCCATCACAGGGATCTCCAGACAAGCTGCTTTGAAATGTGAGTCAAGGGAAAGGCAGAATATTATGGTGATTTTTTCCTCAGCTGAAGATACTCAGGCTGACAGGCATCTGATGCTTTCCATTTAGTATTTTTATCCTGTACTAAAAAGCATAAAAATCTGTGGGTGTATGTATATTTTTATCAAACCAGCACCACACAAAACAGAAAGCAAGAAGTGGTGCATAAAAATTGCAGTAGGGGAGAGCAGAGAGAGACAGAACTATTGAAAAATAAATAGATTTGCAGGATCCAGATACTTTATGGATGTATGGAATAGGGCACCTGAAGTACTACTGACTGTCACTATAAGTGTTCCTGCTTTTAATTAATTAGGAATATCAAGCTAAGCCAGTGTGGAAGTGAAAGAAGAGTGACAATAACAATTCATACACTTACGGAACAAGTCTTTTTTCACCATCAGGAAAGGTTCATTTTGGGAATATGACCATTAGGTATATCCCATTAAAAATAACCCTGAACAAACTGCCGGAACTCCAAACATGGTCCCTGGATATGCATCAATTCTGTCTCTAAGCAAGTTCATGGGGCTACACATTCATAGTGGCAATTTATCCTGGATTTGGTGATATCTGCAGCATACTCAGACTTGGAGTTACAAGAGATTATAAAACACCAAGAAATACAGGATAAACAATATGCTCAGATCACATTCAACATGCACAAGAATATGTAGAGTAAATCCAGTTCACAAAAGATGTGTGCGCTTCTTTCCAGGAGAGCTTGGACAGAGCTCTGGGAGCTGTAACAACCTGGTTTTACCTATAAGAATATAGAATGATTTTCATAATAAATCAGAAGTGTCTCTCTAAACTCAATAATGGTATTTGCTAAAATGGATTCCCCATCAAGGCACTGCAGAGTAATCTGAATTGCAAAGGGCAATAAATCTCTGCTGTCCTGCACACAGCTGGAGCAGCACTGCAGCACACAGGGAGGTGCAGGCACATCTCCAGGAGCGCTGTGATGTTGGGCATCTGTGTCCTTCCTGTGTCCCCATGGAAAGGGTGGCACTCTCTGTGCATCTTAATGTGCTGCTGTAGATCAGTCTACTCCCAATTCTCTCCCCTAAGCAGTTTCCTGAAGCACGACCACAGGCTCCAGCTTGCTTCTCCTCTCAGACATGCTCACCCTCTGCTCCAACTCCTCCACTCTCCCTTCTGTTCTGTTAGGTTTATTTTCATCGCAGTTGCAGAAGTTTCGTGCTGAGCAAGTAAAATGATAGTTCCTCTTCTAAAAATCTTTTGATGTTTCCCAAAATAACTGAATTTACCAGACTTGTGAACCAAACCAAAATACCCTTTCACTAGTACTCAAAGGCAGAGAAGATAAACAGTGCTATATATGAAATCAGAGTATGTTCCCCAGTGCAGAGAGTCCTTTCCAATAAATCTTTTTCTGTAATTTTGCCACTCAGATCAACATAAATACACACTGTCCACTTTTTTTTTTTTTTCTCCTGGGAAGATGACAGTTTACTTGAAGTTTCTTTACCACAGTTTACTTTACCACAATCAAATGTATCACATTTCCACCTTGTAAAAAATTAAAGCAGCAAATTAACTCTCAGATGAGAGATACATCACTGTGCAGAATATTAGATGAACTTAAAGCAATCCATCAACTAAGAAAGGAAGAAAGGCTCATCCATTTATTCTAGATAATATCTTTTGCTGAAAAGAAGTTTTTTTCATTGATATCTGCAGAGAAAATAATTTCCCCCTGCCTATCAGTCCTGGGATGTGCCCAGAAGATAAAAAATCCATAAATCTCCCAGGTGGAGGGCCAGCTTTACCCCAGAAGCTGTAGAGGCACAGGACCTCCCTGAGACCCCAGCAGTGTCCCTTTCAGAAGGGCTGGCCACTTAATTCTTCACCAGAGCTGAGCTTGTTCCTCACCTGAGGGGCAGGGACACAGCTGGCTCCTCTCACTGCCTCTGCCACTGACCGTCTACCAGGTTACTGATGAGATACCTTTTAATTTTCCAGTTTGGTGTAAACTTTTCCAGTGCAAAAATTGTTCCCTGTGCATTTGCACAGCACCCAGAACAATCAGCACCTAATGCTGGTAAGACCCTTGTGCACAGTCTCTTATAACAAATTTGCAGGATTATGTGCAAATAGAAAGAGCATTTTAGCTTCAGAGTGCTGCTGTCAATAAATTCAGATTCCCAAACCATCTTATTTTTTGTCATAATCTTTGAAACTGATTGGTTTGCATATAAAATCACAGTTCATTTGGCACAAGATTTCCATACCTGGCTGCCTGTCAGTGCTTTGTGCAGTGTTATGAACCTCTGTTCCCCCATTAGTATTCACTGCAGCAAGATGATGAATGACACTGAAGATGTGTTTATCTGATGTGATTTCTTACTTGTCTTCACCCATTTACTACATACCTCATTTTGTTTCCTTTGTTATTTTCAGTCTTTTACCAAGAAAAACTGTTAATTTTTTTTTTCATTATTACCATTTTCTACATATCCATGAACCTGATCCAGCTTCTTTGAAACAATTCCTATTGACTTCAGAACACACTGGAAGTGGCCCCTGAGGAGGATGAATGTGTCTGGCACACCTAATTCTGCAGTAATTCTAATTCTACTCATTCTGTCAGGTTCTGGTCTCTTTTGGGGGCTTCTGCCAATAAAATGCTAACATTTACCCCTCTTGCTTGCATTTCAGGAATATCTCAACCTCTGGCCATGCTGACAGCATGTGGCAATCCTGCCTAAGCCTCAGTCTGCACTCTGACCTCAATAAACAGCAGCACCTGTGATACCCCAAAGCCAACAAGAACCAGCTCATCTTGTCCATCTCTGAACCAGCAGGAAGGTTTCATAATTTTGTGACACACAGCTTAATCCATGACTGATCTTGGTCCCTTTTAAGCAGTCAAGCATATGTGCTCCACTTCATCATCTGTAAAAAACAATTTTTCTGGATGTGACAATGCAAATATAATGCAGTACACACAAGATTTTTCCCCATTACAGGATGTAAGGTAGAAATCTTTACCTTAGGACTTTTATTTTCCAATTCATATGCAACTTTGCAGGACATGTAATTTCAACTGGAGGAAAAAAAAAACCAATAATGCCAGACAGAATTCAGCTCATCCTCCCTCTCCATAAACCCAGCCAAAGGGACCAGCTTTTTAATTATCGAGCAAGAGAGCCAGTAAAACATCCCCACCTCCTTTACAGGATCCTCAGGCTCCAAACTCATTATCAGATTGCTTTTTAAGAGTCAGCAAATTAAACTCCCTCCAGCGTTCTAATCACCACAGTGATTATAATTCCATGGTGCAGGGAAGTTTTTAGGATGCTACAGACTTGGAGCCACTGTTACAACCACAGGCCGCAGCACACAGCCCCCACACCAAGCAGCACCACGCTGGGAAGCTCAATCTGCTTACTGGAACAATCTTTAAATAGTATTAACTGGCAGACAGCATTTCCTCCAGCTCAGGCTGCAGCAACACTAGGGGGTTGTAATGCATCCTGAATAGAACACAGCACATGCTTCCTAAGCTGTCCTATAACTGGCTCTTATTTATTAGAGATTCAGCCTCTCCCATAAAGTGGGCTTAGAAAAGAAAAAGCAAAAAAAAAAAAAAAAAAAAAAACAAAACAAAACAAAACAAAACAAAACAAAAAAAAAAAAAAAAAAAAAAAAACCTCTACATTATTTTCAAACTATTGCTTTAAAACCAACAAATTTTTTATTTATTTGAAAAATCACGCTTTTTTTATATATAACCATTACAAAATAATAATTGAAAATATTTCAGAAAGCACTCCACTCGATCAAAAACAATAAGTCAGAGATGGCACCTTCAGGCTCTAAAGTTTCCTTTAGAGGAAAAAAATATTTTCCTCTTTTATATTTTAGCCACAGACTCGAAAGATGAGTGTGAAGGGCTTGGGCCATTTCTCAAGCCTTTAGCACCTGCCAGGTGAGGTCCAGGCAGGGATAAAATTTGGCTAGACTTCAGAATCAGCTTCCAGGAACACTCCTAAATCTGCCTGTAAGTAGATGCCAATTGTAATCTAGTCTCTCTTGGAACTCTGTCCCTTATTAGATTCAATAATCACTCTTCTGAATGACAGCAGAGGGAAATTCACTAAAAACTGTTTTGAAGATCTGAAAGGCTCTCTCTCTCTCCCAGGGTGACAATTACTAAGTTTCCATTTCTGTTAATGACATCTAAGAACTGGAAACAAAAGTAGTGGTGGAGGATTAAGTAATTATGGAGCATTAGATGCATTTGAAGAACAGGGTCACAGAAAAAGGCAGGAGGAGGAAAGAGTGAGCATGCTGTGGGGTTGCTCATCAGCTTGAAAGCTGTAAAATATTCCCCCTTATTCCCAGCGTGGTAGCTGTAAAGGACACAGACTCACAGTACAGATCAGCTGTGCTTTATTGTCCCCATTCTGGAGAGCTCCAGCTTTTATGGGTAAGTAAAGCTCTTGTTAACTGTAGATAGATACAATCTCTAGTCTGTGATTAATTTTCTCTCATCTAGAAAGTGCAGATGTATGTGACAGAAAAAAAAAACGGAAAACTAATTTAGGATCATTTAAATATACAAGTGTAGTTCTATGATAAATGCAATACTGTAGGTGACCTAAAATTCTTGTGTCTTCTATTTCAAACAATACTTAACACAGTCACATGAAAATTAGGGCTGGTTTAAAGAAAACTAGTAAAATATAAGAATGGCAGTGAAAAGGGAACTTAAAGCACTGGAATATGATGAGTTTTTATGAAATGTATTTGAAAGAGAACTGAAATTCATTCCTCTCTATTGTCAGTACAACAACCATCAAAGCAAATATGCTCACTGCACACATCCTGCACTTTGCCAAGCATTGCTGGGAGGGCTGGAGCTGCATTTAGATGGTCCAGCCTTTGAATGTGCTTCTTTATGACTCAACCCTCAACGTAAGTAAAGCAGAATATGAGCCCTCAGCTCTGACCTTTCCAGGTGAAAGGAACACCTTTCTTTCATACTGGATTTAAAATACGCCTTTGAGACTTTAATTTCCATCAGTCTCCAGATCATTCCAAGGTATTGGTTAACTGGATCCAAAGGGTTCAGCCTTCCACCTTCACTCACACCATGGCAGCTGCACCTCGTGACATGAGCACAACTAATCTTAGTAATACTCAATATCTTTAAGGGTGAAATAATCTCTCTTTAAGAGCAGTATGACAACTGAGCTGCCATTTAGAGTAATTATCTTCCTAGTCAATTAAATGATTATTCATGTTAAGTATGTCAGTAGTTTTGGGACACTGATAAAAAAAAGCAGGTCAAATTTTAACTTGAAAGCAAAAAACATAAGTGGACTAAACCAGTATTGGACAGGTTTTGCTTCTGGCTAAACTACCTCTATTTATACAGGTCATTTCTGTAGGAATGGCTTTCTATTGCAATTCAGGCGCAGACAGCTGAACTTGGTGGATTGTTTCTTCTACTCCTCCATCATTTATGTATACCTGCCCTACTTTCTGAATGTTCTGCTCAGAAGGCTTATCCTTTTGATATATTTGCTGGTCGTGGCTCAAAGTTTTTATTCCCACTTTTGTTCCTGCTTTGGCTCACACAGCACTGCTTCTGCTGCCCAAGTACAAAACTATGGGCAGGATAATAAGAAACTACAAACAGAAACCCACACAATTCTAATTACAGATTTGTCAAGCTTATCTTTAAAAAAAAAATCCCAAACCTATTCATTCATGTAAAATCATATAACAATTTAGGCAATTTTTAGATGTACTCTGAGTGACCTTCCTTATAAATAAAAATACTCAAGCCAGCCTGGACAATATTACAAATTCCTTGTGTGTGCAATTTCCAGCATTCCCCAGCACCTTTCCATTTGCTTCAGCAGCATTATAAACCCATAACACATCAATACCACAGGGAAATCCCACAGCTGCTGCTTTTAATTCAAGTTGTTTTTCCTTCTAGATTTTAAAGCATTGTATCAGATGCACTTAAATAAATCAGAGTCAACAAAGCTTATTGCTGTCTAGAACCTAATAAAAATTCAGCCACTCTTATTGTGTAGAACTAGAAATAGACTGCACCAAAAGCAATAAAACCATCCTGACCTGTACGGGCTGCAGGAGGGGAGAAAAGGTCCCAAAAGCACTTTTGAACCAACTCCTCAAAGGCTCTCAGCCTCATTTCTGAGCTGCTTTGTGAAACAAAGCCTTTGCAATTGAGGAAGGATGAGATTCTGTCTGAGGGCTCAGACCCTGTATGTGTTTCCATCTTCTCTGTTTCTAAGGACTTGTTTGTATCACAGGGTCACCAACAATCTGAAAAAGAAACAAAAAAGATAAAACAATCCCCGTCTTCGTTCTCTGTTGCAATCCAAGTAACTTTTAATATCCATTTGCCTCAATCTATCATTCTTGTGCTTTGGGATCCCTCCACATGCATTAAAAAACCTAAATTAAGTAAATAAAATACAGTGCTGCTTGGAATGAGCTAAATTATCTTTTCACTATCCTAATATCAAAATCCAGTTTCCAGGGGGAGCTGTTTTCTAATGGAGATACAATTTAAATTAAATCTGTGCAGAAAAAATACTTCATTCAGGGCACAGTCCAGGGAAAGACAGTGACAGTATATTGTTATTTATCAACTGGAATGGGGACTTTGCTATGGTCCTTTGTAGTTAAGAGTACAAAACTATGTCCTGTCCAGGGAATAAAAGCTCAGCTTTACTGAAATATCTGTAGAAACTCCTTCAAAAACACCAATTCCAGACAGGAAAAACAAATACCCATTTAAAAAAAATTCACCCATGTTACAAATTAGAGAATATTTTAAGGCTATAAGAAATATCAGAAGTATTTGGAATCAGCACTTTTTGATGCAGATGTTGAAATATTTAGCAATCCAAAATTATTTTATCCAAATAATTTTATCACTAACTTTTTTGTGAAAAAAAAGTAGAATAGGAAGAAATATAGTCACGAAGTAATTCAGCCAAGACAAGCTCAGCACAGCAAAAAAAATCTCATGGTTTGCTCAGAGACAGCCCTTCTCTCCTTTTATTAAATGTTTCTTTTTCTGAAAAGCTCCTCCCACACATTGTGATAATTTTGATATTAATAAAATTATTTAGATAATTTGAAAACATTTTAGATACTTTGCAAGCATTTCTTCCAGACAAAGAAAAGTGAGAGAAACCAGCCAAGATTTTTGAACCTGATATTTCTAGGTAATGTCAAAAAAAGCTTGCACAGCATTATGCAAACAGAAATTTGTCCAGGAAAAAAATCTTAATGCAACCTTCAATGCCCAAGGAACACCAACCCACTCGTGCAGCAGAGCTCAAACCTACTCACACAGCACAGATAGCAAGGTCAACATCATTAAGTTAAAACAAGAAATTACCCAGAAAAAAAAATTGTATTTTCAAAATCATTAATACACCTGTCTCCATCTGCAGACATTTAAAATCTGATCCTTCTGAGAAGAAGCATAAAAGTAAACACTTCATTGATAAAGTGCTGCAGCAATAAGCAGACTGTGCTGAGCAACTCTGGTTTGGAGCAGAGCTCTGAATTGTAGGACAGATCTTACAGCAGACTGTACTTGCATTAAGCATCCACAGAGCTTGTAAGGCCACAGCTTTTAAAATGTGTGTCAGAATTGAGAATGATTTTTTTTACAGTACAAAGTCTCTTATGCTGAATAAAAATAGCCAAACATACACTCCCACTAAGCAAGAAAAAAATATTCCTGGCACGTCCATTATGCAACCAGCTTCAATACTGTCTTCCAAGGATCTTCTTCACATCTCTCTCAATAAAAAATAGGCCAAACACACATGTCAGGATCAAAATCACAATACTCAGCACTACAAAACTTCAGATAGCGGCACAAAAAATTTTACATTTATATGTAAAATTTGTATTAAATTTCTATGTAAAATATGTATGCTTTCTCATATTCTTGGAATAGTAAAACATTCAGAGGTCCATCCCACAGGATCACAGGCATTGAATACTTGAAGGAGCTCAGGATGGGCCAGTGCAATCCAGAAAGGCAACAAAAGCAATGAGCAAAGGCTAAATTTTGGGGACAACACAGTGGGCACAAAACAGTGCCTGTTTTCTAGGCAAGATGGATTTTTAGAGCACACTTATGTATTTGGCCATTAACATTGAGGATAATTACCCATAATGCAGACCAGGAAAAAAGAATATTGAAGAAAATATGGTTTTCAGGTTCTAAAAATGGGTGGAAGGAGATATTTCAATTCCCAGATAATGACAGGCCTCCAACCTTCTAGGAAAAACTATACTCAGACATTCCTACTCCTTTCCTCCTTGAAGAGAGTTGCTGAAGAACTCAGAGAGACAAGAGTTAAAAACTAGCCAGGTCGGGAGTTGTTCATAATTACATCCCTTTCATCCTCAGGATATTAGTTTTAAATTCTCTCCCTGGGTCCTTTTTAATCTCATGATTTTTCTCCTACATCTCATCACCCCTGAGTGCAGTGAAAAAGACACAAAATGTATCTTTTAACATGGCCCTAAGTGGCTTTCCATGGAGACATAGATAATAGCTTATCTGATTTATAGAACAATTTCCTTGCCATGGGTTTGAAAGTCTGAGGAGATGGAGGATCTGTTCCTCCAATACTTTACTTCATGCACCAAGATAAGATAGTTCTATTGGAATGAATATAAGTCAGCCCAGTCCCAAAACAGTTGCATGACTTTCTAGAGATGAAATACAATAATTCACCACTGGAGAAATTTTTTTAAAAAAAAAATCTTTCCTTGGGTTGAATTGCACCTTTCTCCTCCCTTCCCTGGTAACAAAATCAAAAGCAGCAGTTTTTGCTACCCTTGGTTACAGCAAAATGCTCTAATCATGTAGCTGCACCACTCACAGCCAGCAGGAATGGATTTGACCTTATGGGCTTTATTTGCTCTTTCTTGCCAGGCCTCCTGGACTTCTCCATCTCCAATTTACACCTTTATGTTTCATATGAAACAAATGTAATATTACATTCCCAGACAAGGAGACCTGGAGCTTTATTTTGACTACTATTCAATAATACTCCTACTCAGCATACAGGTACATTTATTACCATAGGTTTATTCAGGACATGCCCCAACAAACCCCAAGGAATTACTTTATCTATTTTAGGGAAGAGCATTAAAAATACTGTGAGAAAACGGAGACTCACAACTACATGATTTTGCACTAACATGAGTGCGGGTCAACTTTTCTTGTTGCTTTGTTTTTAATTGCATTGCTAGACAGACCCAGCAGCTATTTTGCAGTTTTATGAGTTGAAATTTTAGTTTCTTCAGGCTACGTCTTATGCTTTTCAGCTACTCTTGACCTGCAGAACTCTAGGAGTTTCTCAACCCTAAGCCTAACCCTCATCCCTGAGCTGTTACACAGGATATATCAAAATAGAGACTTGTGTTTCCTGCCCTGGTGATACAATACATTTACAGAAAACTACAGTCAATAGAAGGCCAGATGACAATTTCAACAAGAAACAAACAAGAATGAGTTATTTTCACTCTCAATCCAAAGTTACTTTGTGGCACTTATCTCTAGCCCATGTTCTGCAAGATAAATTACAAAAAATTTCAACTTTAATGAATTTAAGTGCAATTAAAGAAGATGAAATTTCCACCAAGGAAAATCCCTGTGGAGTTGATTACTAGGAGTTAAGAAAGCATTCCTGGGAAAGGATATACAGGGTCTTCTTTTACTGTTCTTTAATCACCTATTACTAGAGACATTAGAGAAAGTTAAATAGATCTATTGTGAATAACTACCACAACCTTTATACCCTGGAAAAACACACCTTGTTTTTCTGCTTTGAATAATGATGATGATAATAGTCCATGGATGAACCTTCTAAAGGATATTAAAGGTAAGTGACAGAAGAATAAGTTCGGTATGTGAAATTACTGAAGGAACAGGCAGCAAAACACAAGGCATTTGACTGGATTAAGTTGTTTCAAGCCCTCAGATTGGTTCATATAGACCTCACACTGCCCAGGACCCAAACAACAATAAGTAATACCAAGAGTAGCATTTATGTTGAAGGATGGAGTCTATACTCCTCTAGAAAAAAAAAAAGACAAAATATCTCTACACATGTGAGTGGCTATAAAAAAGGGGAAAAATCAGAAGCCATTGCTGGTTTTGAAGGGGAAAAATCAGTCGCTGAAAGAGGGAGATGTGTGGGATTCTCTCACTCCCTGGGAACTTTATAGTCAAAACTAACACTGAGAATTGACCCAGCAGTGGATCAAGGGATGCAAAGTCCTCATGGCTCTTTCCCCACTGCAGAAGCCAGATGGAATTGCACATTTCCTGCACTATTGTCTCTGCTCTCATTAGGATGATCAAAAACCAACTCCCACTCCAGAGTCTGGTCCCTACGCCTCTTAATCAGTATTTTATGTACAGATTTGTGTGTGAATTAATGATCTATGCCTTCAGCTCAGGAAAAAAAAAAAAAAAAAAAAAAAGCCTTTTGTACCTCAGTCTCAAGAGGTTTCTAAAGTCAGACCCTGCAGGCAATGAGGGCCCGTTTCCCCCTATTCTACAGTGAATTACTAAACTGATGAGCAATATTCTAGCAAAAATGCTGATTCAAGAGGATGAGTAGTATTCTTTTGGAACATGTTTATTCTGCTAAAAGCCTCCTCAGAGGGCAGGCAGGCAGGTATTCCCTGCTGTCTGACCAGCTGGCTGGTCTGGCTGGCAAAGAACCACTTCTGCACAAAAGCTGGAACAAATCCTTCTGCTTTGCTCTGAGTTCCACAGTGTCAACAATCTATTCCAGCACGGGGTGAAGCAAAATGTCAACATCCCAGAATTTTCCACAGAAGAGAAATAAATCCCCTTTTCTGGTCAGTTTTAGTCACAATCTCTGTATGTTCTACTGCTTTTTCACATAAATAACTGTCTTAACACTGTCTGCTTCGCTGTCCCTACAGAAACAGGGACTTAAACACAAGGAGTATTGAGGAACCAGCCCCAAGCTGGTTAAGTTAATCAAATTTTTATGATAAAATTGTGACTCTCTGAGAAAAGGGTTCAGTATTTGAACACTGTTATAGTTAAATGCTGTTTTCTGTGAGGCTTTTATTAGTAACTCTTCCAGCAGTTACTGTTCATACTACTCATTTTAAAATACTACAGATTAAAACCAGAGGGATGTTTTGCAAAGACTTGGTCTGTCACCATGCATTTGGTGTTATTCTACTGATCTATTCCCTGGGGAAATGACAAAGCATCTGGATTTCTAGTTACCACTGTACTGACCACTATAGACTGTCCCTGTTATTTGTGAAACAACTCAGTTGTGCTTCCATAGCTTTATAGATCCTAATTAGAAATATATTAGAAAGGTATTAGCAAACATCACTATTGCTCTAATTAGAGAACACAGTACTAGAAGCCAAATTCCAACACATTTTGGGTCTTGATAAGATGAAAGCAGAGTTGAGTAGATAATTCCATCTCACAGGCTCCTAATTTATTTCACATTGCTCAATCAGCAGTTGTAGCCACTCCTATTAGATCTTTAAGATCAAACCTGATTCAGCTGGCAGGTTGCTCAGATGGTTTGTTTATTTTCTGGTTTTTGTGTAAAAAAAAAAAAACAACCCTGCATTCTGCTGTACTTCATTTACACAAAATGATTTATTCAGCAAATTTTGGCAAAACAACTGCACCTGATGAATCCAGCCATTTTGCTAGAGATGGCAGCTTCTTTAAAGCACAAAAGCAAAATTGCTTTTAAATAACTGCTTTAAATTTTTTAAGCCAAATAATTTTTCCTCTCATTAGGCAGCAACAGCTTTTAATTATGTTTTACTTCAACTCCCTTTATTTCATCCCCTTTTCAAAACAGCTCAGGACACTACTGGTTCTCAGAGGTAAATTCCTGTATGCACTAAATTCATGTGTTTTCATTTAAAAAAACTCATATTAATTAATGGATACATTAGGGACAGAGAATATAATGAGTTCACCAAACAAAAACAAGTGATCAATTATTAATCCTCATCAAATAAATTCTGAGGCACAACTCATGAGTGGCCAGCATTTTCAATGAAACTGTTTATAAAGCAGAAATGCTATTTTACTGGAGTTTTGGTAACATTCTATCCTACGAAACATTAGCTACTCCAGACATCAGTTTCCCAGCAATATTTCTTACATTAATTGCAGCCATTTTAGGTCTTTCTGTTTTCAGAAAGCAGAGGGAGAAATCTTCACATTGAAGGGACAGAAGATGTCAAACAAATCAATAAAATAAGTGGTAACCAACTGTCAGAATTGGATGTTATACTGCAGAGTTTATAAGAGATTAAAAGATGATTCAGCAAATCATTAACTGTGACACCCAGAATATCACTGAGATCAACAACAGCAATAATAAAGCGGGAAGCAGTTAAGAGTGGGAATAGGAAATTAAAGTGGAGAAGTCTGATCTCTGCACAGGTAAACTGTAGGATTATAGTAAAGCACAAAGATACTAAACACAGACATGGTGAAAATGGACTGACTTTTGTGGAGGTAAGTAATGCTCCACCTGTCTCTAAACATATTTTTAAGGAGCTGGTAAGAAGGTCAATAAAGGAGATACTGTTAATGCATTTCAATTTCTACAAACCTTTCAATAACCTTTATCTAAGTTATCTTGGGATATGAGAGATGATTATCTGATGAAGCCTGAAGAGCTGAATAAAGGCTGCTTTTACAATAGAAAGCCAAAATTATTAGAGGTTACCTTTACTGGAACCTGTGTAATTCAATATATTCATAAATGACCTAGAACTAGCAGAATGGTCAGGAGGATTTTTTATTATTTGGAGTACTCAAAACTGACCATAGAGAATTGCAGGAAAATTGTATCACCCTGTGTGACTTGGGATAAAGAGGCACATCAAGCTCAGTGCCTGCAAATGCAAAACAACCTACAGGGGGAAAAGATGGCCAAATTATAAATGCTGGTGGAGTTTAAGTTAAACTCCCACTGCCTGGAAGATAAGAGATCATTTTGATTAACTGCACAAAAGCCATTCTCAGACAAAGAATTAACAGAGTGCAAAACAAAACATGACAATCTCTGTCTGAATCCCAGACTCTTGAGAACACTTTCAAATTCTGGATCCTCATGAAGAATAAAAGGGAGCTGGAAAAATATTCTGTAAATACTAAGGAAATTGGCAGAGAAATTACACAGAAGGACTATAATAAAAATCCATCTGATTATGGCAGACATGAAAGAGCAAATAGTGAAAGATAATTCATTTCTCCTACTATGGCAACTCAAAGGCCAACAACTTTGACCTTTTTGGCAAATATTTTAAAACAAAGGGAAGAACTACAACAGTAAAATTGTGGAACTTAATGTCACTGTGTGATGTGCAGATAAAAAAATTTGAATTAACTTACACAGGTAAAAAAAAAATTCAAATAAAAGTTGATCAACATGCATTAGATTTATATTGATGTAAATACTAGGTATTCTAAAGGCCAAAGTCACCAAAAAACAAAGGAAGAAGTATTTACTTCATCTGTTTCTTGCATGCTTTCAGGGCCTGCTACTGGCCACTGTCACAGTAGATACTCAGTTGAGCTGCAAGGACTGTCTTTATGATAAAAGGTATTTAGAAATTACAGGTTTTGACCTCAGATTTGGGAATAAATGAGGATGCTTAGATCTTGATCCTTCAGGAAATTATTTTATAATAAGACATTAGCACTGAAAAGAACTACCACAAGGAACTCACTATTTTCCATGCTAGCTCAACAAAATTTTCTATCCCATTCTGTTTAGAAACCCTGAGTAAGCACCTGGAATACCTTGGGCTTTGTGGAGATGACGCAGAAGCTGAAGATCAGATCCTTGAAAGCTTGAATGGGATTCTCCAGGCTATTGCTGAAGATAGTTAAGTATCACTCTGGATCACTAATTAACCATTTGCACAATTCAAAATAATTCACGGCAGGTTTTGTTTATTGTGATAATCTGTATTTCAAGAAGTGATTGCTGCTGGAACTATAGCTGTCCTCAGGCTGTGTTGCTTTCTTTTCTCTCTGTATAAAACTCACAAAATTACCTGTGACCAGATAAAGTTGCTGGTCACTAAAATACCAAAAGCTCCAGAGAAATTGCAGGTTTAATATTCTATTTACAACAGACTCCTAGGATTAATTTAGGGTGACCCTATCGGGTCAGGCATTTTAAAAGTAGTTTCTAGTCTACCTAAAGCCTTTGCACATTCTCCTAAAATCACATAAACCTGCATTTATTTGAGTCTCCTGGCAGATGGTGATTTACTACCTTCAGGACAGCTGGCCATATTTTTGAGGAAAAAAGGCTAAGGGAATTATCTGTTCTAATTGCTGGTCTAATAAAAGATGCTGTGCCCACCTACAGAATTAATTGCAAGGCCATACCTCAGGAATAGCATCTTAATCCCTGACTTCCCATGCCTTACACAAGCATCCTTTTATAGTCAGAGAAGATGGAACTGTTTTGCTCTTTCCTTTGCCTCCCCTGCCCCAATTCAGCATATAGCAGAGTAATCAGCTGGAACCAGAATTGCTGCAATTCAAGGAGATGACTGTGCCCATATATTCACTCTCAGACAGCCTTTAAGAACCTTGTTCAGCCAGAAGCTTGGATCCCACAGATAACCCACCCAGAACTCCAGGAAACAAAGGAGGATGTGAACAAAACAGCTGCAAACCTACTGCAGGTATTGCTAACACTCTTATCATTGCAGAGCAGAGATCCTTCCGCCTACTCAGAGAGAGTGGGATCTTCCCAGCTTTGGCCAAAATCCTGAAGGGCAATCCAAGATGTGCAGTGAAAGCAGCCCACGTGCTTTCAGAGATAGCCAAAAATGGTAAGTCGTGCTCAAAGATTACTACAAGGCATTTTACAGCACAATCAGCTTCGTGTTTTCGCCCCTGAATTTTATTTCATTGCTATTGCAATTGCTTTATTCCTGAATGGAAAAAGCCTGGCATTCCCTCTCTCTTGTCTGTGCAGAGGAAATGAAGAGACCATGCATTGAAGCAGATTTGGTTCTAACACTGATACCTTTGCTGGAGAGCACAGACCAGGAAATGCTGCTCCACGCTGGGAGGGCCATTGGCCGCATCTGTTACGACAATCGTGAGTATCCACAGAGGAGACGCTGCTTTTCCCTGGCTCCAAGGCATTATTTTAAAAGACTCCATAACCTGTAACTCATAATAAGTTTATGAGACCTGAGCACATCGTGCACTTCAGCCTCCAGTCAGGTATGCAACCCACAGAGCTCACAGACACCTGGCTGAATGCACACCAAGCACTGCCCCAACTCTGGGTTCCTCTACATTCTGAACTTCAGGGTGGCACATCTCTGTCAGAACTGCTTTGAAATCACAAGAAGAGCAGATATCATAACCAAATTTGCAGACTTGCCTTAGGTCCAAATCCTAAATGGCTTGGACTTCTTCCAAAGTAATAAGAACATCTATAAAGCAAAGCACTTGTTTAAAATGTGTGTTAGGAAAAAAGAGATTTAAAAAAGTACTGAGCTATTTATCTATACAAGGAATAGTCTTCTCTGAGGACCACTGTTTGCATGCTGGAGATTTTTGTGCTCCAGATTGCCTGGATACCAACTCGCTTGCTGGTCTCACAAGTTAAACAATTTTCGTTTACTTCCCCAAAACAGTTTAAGGGTTGTTTTTTTTTTTCATCTCTGACTCTCAGACTGACCAAAATATTTACTGTATAGTGAAAGTAATATGGAAATTTGCCAGTATCTCCTACTTATGTTCTCTAATCCTTCTAAGTGTGGATCTGCACAACTTTACTTATAAAGTAAATTACATATAATTATTTACTTATTTTACTTTACTTATTATTTCCTTATAAAGTAAATTATATAATTATATATAAAGTTGTGGGTTTGCCTCCTTCACTGTTCTTACAAAGAAGAACAATCTGTTCTTATGACAAGAACAATCTATACCTGGTATAGATTCCACCGAGCTCCCTGCAAGTTACATGAATTCATCAGGGAATGACACAATGGTTTAAAAAAGCTTTTTTTTTTTTCCTTACAATCATATTCCTGGCTCATGCAACTCCTGTAGACAGCATTGCTGCAGCATATGGCCACCCTGCACATCTGCTTCCCTCCTGGCAGAGCACAGATTTGCCAAGATGACTGTGACATGCTTTAATAAATCCTATTACTAACACAGCAATAAATGCATCAAGGAGTAAGAAGAATTAACTGCACCAATTCCCTGTCTGAATCCCAGTTGCCTGGGCTACAACATCACCAGAGCTTTCCTGGTGTCTGCCATGCACTCTGTCACCCAAGCAGCAAAACACTGCTGCAAAAAGCAGTGCCATTGTGCCATTAAACAACCATCACTGTCCAACTTTTTGTCTTGTAGTTCTCAGCAGCCTCAAAATCATTCCAGATAGTAAGCTTTCATTCATTACAAAATAAGCCACAAAAAGAAAGAAAACAGTTATCAGAGTTTTCCTGAGCAAGTACATGTGGATGGAGACAGTGGCTTAATGCCTTAAGTCAATGTCAAATCAGGAGGTTTAGCAAAAAATCTGTTCCAAACTTGCATTTCCTCCACATCAAAGCTTTACAAACTCAGAACAGAGAAAGAACCAGACTACCTTGCTGCTGAGCTTCTCAGCTGGACCCTTTCCACTGATGTAATCAGTTCCTGATTTAATCACCTTTACCACCTGTGCTTTGCTGAGCAGGCAGCCTTCAGGAAGAGCTGGTGAAGGTTGGGGTAATCCCATCACTGGTCCGGATATTAACTGACTATGCAGAGAGTGAACCCCTTGTCCACGTTGCTCTGTTGGCCTTGTACAATCTGGCAGACCTTGGTAAGTAAGGTCCTTTTTTAAAAGTTTTTCTAAGTTTTTGCATCTTAGAGCAAAATATCATCTCCACACTGTCACACCCTTTCCATTCCCACAGGTTTGAGGGCTCTGCTTGTTTTCTCCTTTGTTTTTGGGGTGGGGTAGGGGTGGTGTTTGGGCTTTGTTTTTAAAATGCCTCTGATATCTATTCAAGAACTGGCCACAGTATCTGGATTGGAGAAATAAATACTCTTTTATGGAGTACCAGCAATTACTTATCCTACATTAAAACAATTAAGTTTTAACAGCCAGCTTTTGAGTCCAAATGAAGAAATGGCATAACTTCACATGATAAACTGACAGTTTCAACTACCTCATTTTTGGTATATTAAAAGCTTGCTTATTACAATTTCATTTCTATTTCAGTTTCTATACATTACCAAAACAGCTTCCATTTTCATCTACACAACTTTCAAAGCAAAAGCATCTCCACTAATTTAAAATATATTTGCCATCCTTTACCCAAATTGTGAGTAGTAACAGAAGAAAAAGACCAAGTACAAAATTATTACCACTCTTTATATATGTCTGGCTAAAATTTGGTCTACTGTTGCCTGCATTTAGAGGAGATGCAGGGAAGAGGACATGATCTCACACTGTCATATTATTTTCTAAGGAGGTCTGTCCTTATTATATCTGTTAGATTATTTAATACCATATTCGACTGAAATGTATTTTATGTCAAACTGTGGCAAGCTTTGCTAACATTCATCTTGCAGATGTTTAGGATCCCAGCAAGACTCAAAGCACCTCATCAAAGCAAAAAAAAAAAAAAATACACTGCTACAGCAAACTGACACATCCTAATTGTTATATTAAATAATCACACTATGGATGGACTTGTACAAGTCAGTAAAATTAATTTGACACTTATGAGGTTTACAGAAATTATAGAAAAAACAGTTAAAGGACTTGGGGAGAGAAGAGATAGAGTACTGGTGTCTCAGTGCTGAACTTTGTTGTTGTAGAAAAAGCCTTCAAAAACAGCGTCTGATCACTTCAGATCATAGGGAGGTATCTTTAAACATTTAATCCTATTTTAAAAATTGAAAATCCTGACTTGATCACATACACAGATTCAGCCAAGGAAGCTCTAAGCATGACAGAAGTTGCTGAACAGCTGGTGAAACAACTGAGGAGAGCAGAGAGCCATGAAAGGCTGGAAATTGTCTTTGAGGTCCTGCAGGCACTTGCAGAAAATGGTAAGGCTCCTTTTGGTCTGGGGGGAACAAGGGGACACTGGGTATTGTACTGGCCTAAGCTCTGGGTTCCTTGTTTGCCATGGGATCCTGCTAACACAACCAGCAACCCTTCCAGGAGAAATAATTCCCAAGAACATGCAAAATCCTGGCCCAAACAACTCTTGAACAGGTGAGACAACAAAGAAGGGAGAGTGAGTACCATTCCACTGCATTTCAGTAGATCCAAAACTTACAGATTCAAACTTACTCTCCACACTGGGTAAGAGGAAAGCAGCAACACAGATAATTTTAATATTTTTTTTTTAAATTAAACTGGGTACCAGTTCAATCCCTGTTTGGGCCATTTACTTAAGAGTTGTAGTTGCTGCTCCTTGTGGATCCCTTCCAGCTCAGAATATTCTGTGAATCTACAGAGATGCACACTCTAAGCAGCAGTGCAACAAGCACTGACACTGCTCCACCAAAAATATCCAGATACCTGACAAGTCATGAAAGCTCATGACTGGCAACACAAGAAACGTCAAAGACCAGTGCAGAAAGCTTTGCTCATTCTGCCTTGGTGTCATTCTAGCTCCAGAAGGCTCTTACAAACAAAACCAATACAGTGACTGCACCTGAAAAAAAGACTGGCTAAAGTTCAAGGATTTTGCTTTCTAGTTTGGAGTGCTTCCACTAAGAGCTGAGAAGCTTTTAATGTGCTTTTACTGTGATCTCTGCAGATGCTCTGAAAGTGCAGTTGGTGGATGCAGGTGTGCCAGAGGTGCTGTCTGAGATCCTGCTGAGGCTCCAAGGCAGTTCACAGGCTGAAGACATGTGCATTGTGAAGGCTGCATCAGATCTCATTGTCTCTCTGCTTCTTGGAGGTAAAAAAAGGAATGTTACAGGCCAGGTACATTAAAAAATGAACACGCAGAAGTTGCCATCTCTGTTGGTTTCTTTTACTTAACAGGCACCCATCCATAAACTCTTTTATCATCCTTGCAGGAATTCTTCTCAGACACGACACTTTTCATTTCTATGGCCCAGTGCTTGTGCCTAACAGCAACTTAGTTTATATTACTACTGTGCTGTATTTTGGGCAATACAGATGAAAAAATAAAATATCAAGGACTGGTCACTTACACTATATCCCACCCACTCTCAACCCCAAAGCAACATAAAGGTCTTAAATTATTAACCTTAACAACAAACTAAGTCATCACTGACTGACAGAAGAGTTCAGTTTGGGGCTAAGATAATCAGATATGAGATATTCTCTATTCCTCATAACACAAAGAGTACATGGAGAAGTTTTTTGCTGAGGGCTGTGGCATCTCTTACAACACAGATACTTGCACCACATCCAGACACTTGCAGGAACCAAGATGGGGCAAGGCTTATTGCTAATTTTACAAAAGAAATGGGAAGGTTGGTTATTCTCTACCCTCAAAGATGGAAAGCCACTGTTTGTTAATGCAGAGAAAACCAATAAACACTACCAGATTTCACTTCTCCCTCGTTCTGAAAAATCTTACTTTCTTTTCTGCAGACTAGAGACTGCCATGCTTTTAAGTAACAGATGCTAGTGATGCTATAATAATTTGGGGGGCATAATTGTGAAGAAAGGGGTGATCAGGCATGCAAGTTTTTGCCCTTTTCTTTTTCCTGAACCACACTTTATTAGAGGGGAGACTATGGAAATACTTAATGGCAAATATATTTGTTAGAAATAAAAAAAAAATAAAATAAGACCCCAAAAAAAAAAAAAAAAAAAAAAAAAAAAAAAAATCCAACCCCAAAACCACACAAAAACCTGCAGAAAAACCCTCAAACAAAAAAACTCAAACAAAAACCCCCACAGAGTTACTGCTGTTTTAGGTTTTAAGTCACTTTTAGGAAGGGAGGGTTACTCAGACATAGAGGGGAAGGGGAAGAAATCTCAAGCCATTTTATATTTCAATTCCTATTATAGAAAGCAATGAGCCTTTATACTCTGCAGAGAGGAAGAGAGATTCTTATGAGCAGAGTCTTGGAAAGCATGCTGGGCTCAATCAACCAGCAAAAGATCCCCACCACACTCTGCCTGTCCTTTCCTCCCACTGATAGCTACTGTGCCTGCTTCAAACTCAATTAACCAAATGGCTCAACTTTCTGCATTAATAGGTGCTTAATTATTAGAAAAGATTTCCTCACATTTGTCCAAATGTTTTTGGGTGTTTGTTTTTTTTTTTAAGCAAGCTATCATCCACACATCTCTTCACCTCCACCTCACAACCTTTCCAGGCTCCCTTTCTTCCTTGCCTTACACCTTGTTCTGAATGAGCCATTGTGCATCATGGCCCTACAGAGGGCACAGAAGTGCCCCCGGTGCCTTTAACCGGCTATTTCAACTTATTCAGCTGAAAGGCTTGCTTTGTCCCTCCCTCCTCTCCCCCCATCTTCCCCACAACAGCATTAGATGTTTCATGTGCAAGAAGTGAATAATCCCTCTCATGCCACTGATGTATGCACAGCTTTTAATCTGAGAGGAAAAAAAAAAGAAAATATCCTATGGAAATCTGTTCTCAGCATCAAATGACTTAGGCAGTGAAAAGATGACAGACAGCTTTTGCAGCTATGAAAAGTGGCTGTTCCTATCAGACTTTAACTATGAGCCATTAAATTGAATGTTCTGCTGCTATCCAAGAAAAACTCCATAGGAGAGAAAAGCAATTTGCAGCTCTGTGACAATCAAAGCAAGGCAACCACTAATGGGCTCTGCCTATATGCACTTTACTACATGAAGGAAAAAAAAATGATCTGACATTTTTTCAGTTTGAGAGATGGGGGGAGGAGAGGATTAGGTTCAATTAAGATTAGTCTATATGAAGATCAAAATATTTTCCCTGTAGAATTTTATCAGACCAAAAGAGGTGACCTATTTCTATGGAACCTGTTCCTAAAGAGGGCTGGGCAATTCTCTTCAAATACTCTGATCTCCAAAGATTTGGACCAGGCAAGAGAACACTTCAAGAATGACAAGCAAAACCATCAGCTTTAGAGAATGTATGCATAAAATGGTATCAAAAGATTTTTGTGTGAGTAGAATTCCAACTATTTCACAGACTGACAGTTCCCTCGTGAAAATATCCAATTACATTTTACAAGCATTTGACAAATTCTTATCTAACATATGTAAGAATACAGGGGGAAAACAGGCTACTAAGTGAAATGTTAAGAGATGAAAAGAATAATTGGCACTCGTTCAAGAGACAACAGGAGTGTCTATGACTTTGGGGTAGAAATAACATCCAAACCAGCAAAGGTGTTGAAATTCCTAAGGCCCTTTTTACATGGTATACATGCAAAAATTAGAAGTCTGTACATCTCAGTCTGTAAATTCTGTTAGAAGCATGAGAAGTACTAAAGCTGCTTTTGGCCATGTATTTGCACAAGGTGTGTACAGTTCATTGGATAACTCTTTATTCCAGGTGAATATGTCTTTCTATTTAGTGTTCACACTGTTCTGCCATTTTTAACAAACAGCTTTCACAAGGTAAGAGCACAGGAATAAGATGTTCAGGTGTGTCAGGCATATACTTCTCTTGAGGTACAATAAACTGCATAAAGCAAGATGTAGAAAATTATTTTCCAAATGGCATCTTCAAAATGCTTCCTTCAGAAAGGATGCCATCTGTAGTATAGAGAGTTTCCTTTTGCTCTTCAGCAGAACTTTTTCATTTCCTAACAAGGTGAGCTGAGCAGCTTCTGAAAACAAAGCTGCCACCTCTACAGAGCAGGTTCTCAAAGACAAGAGGAGAGATCCAGACACGCACTGGATCTCAAATCTGCAGAGCATTGTGGTAGTTTTTTGGAATGCACAAATCTGTTCTTTCACTGGTATTTAATAAACCAGATCTCTCCAGGACACCTCTTATTTTCTGAGCTTCATGTGAGTGCAACACAAATAGACTTCTCATTTCAGAAAGTGAGTTTCTCAAAAGAGGCAAGAGAAACAAAGCTCTGATTCTTTCAGGGAAAAGTTAATGACCATTTATTTCATAGAAAACAAAGAATAACAGCAGTACAGAACTAGTAATCAGATTTACCATTGGTGGGTAACATCTCTGGTTTCACAATAGTGTCTTTAATCAGTAGAATAACAAAATTAAAGGAGTTTTAAAGCTATCCTGGTGAGAAATGAAAAATGCCACTGGTATTCTACTACATGTATAGTGGAAAAAAAGCAGCACTGAAGGGGAAAAAAAGAGACTGGAGAACCCATGATTTTGAATTTGACAGTGATTGTCCCTTGAAAGCTCTCTTGAGCTGAGCTCCACAGGAGTCTGTCTCAGCATCAGTTTACAGGTAGCTGATGCTCACTTCTCTCTAAAAGAGCTGAAGGTTGCAAAAAACAGTGCAAAAACTATAGCCTTGATCCTAGCAAGACATAAAAATAGCCAAGGCAAAGACTCCCTGGATGCTGAATTTGCCTCACTTGTGTCTATCACTGTGTTTTCTTACCTCTCTCCCCTGCTTGGTCCTGCCCCTCTCTCCAGACGGCAACTGCCTGCGGATGTTCCAGCTGGGAGTCATCCACCAGCTCCTGGATCTGCTGGAGAAGCAGGTGCAGAGTGGGGACACCTCTGTCCAGCAGGCAGCTCTCAGTGCCCTGCAGAGCCTCGCTGTCCCAGGTACAGGCTGAGCACAGCTGCCTGACTGCCCTTCTCTGCACAGATGGGCCATCCCTGCAGCTCTGGCCAAGGCACCGACACCAGTCCCTTGTGGTTTGAGGGACAACTGACCTCTTCCCCCTCCCCTCCAGGAACATATATTTGAATAATTCATCAGGGCTTCCTCATCTACATAAAGAGCTTAAATATAATAAAGTGTAATCTCATTAGCAGCTGCTGAAAGAGTTTCATATTAACAGCATGCAGCAGCCCAAAACAAAAGAATCAAACAGGGTTCATAGCTTAAAATACAGAATATGGGGTGGAGGCACCTGGTAAGGATGTCAAACCTTCTCTTCTTATCCATTCATATTACACAGAACCAGTAAATCTTAATGTTCTTTGAAGCTACATTTAAAAAAGCTCAACTCAATAATAAAATATCAATATAGAGCATTATCATTATCTATTCTGTTCAAATCTACTGCAAACCATTCTAGATGTTTCCAAGTGTGTGGACACTTAAAATATTACTCCTATAACATACTTTTCCTTGTCAATTCATAAAAATATCTGTAATATCTGTTAGATATTCTCTAACAGAAATACAACACTTCTAGAAACACAATTTCTATCATTTTCAATATAATCTGCTACCTGAAGAAGAAAAAATGAAAGACACCTGGTGGAAATCCATAACCATGAATTAAATATAGGTCAACGCTTGGAAATAGACACAGAAGAACTCTTCAGTTCAAGTATTGATCTTAAAAGAGAAGAGATGGTTAGAAAATATTGAAAAAGTCATTCTGATCTAGTAAAAGGAGTCAGTCTATGGCACTGAAAAACAAGGACATTAAGAGCAAGTTACTTAGTAGGGTTTGCTTCCCAGTTTGCCCAGTAAAAGGCTGAAGGGATATTACAGTTATCTCCCTTATTTCACTGTCCAATCTTCCTCACCACTCCCCCAAAAATATATCCAGAAGATGGGGAAAAAATTGCTCTGGAGGAAGCAGCTTTTGGTAGCCCAGTTAAGCAGTATTAACAGTCCTTCCAGACAAGCTGCTGATTATTACAAGGGATTTACTGCACTGACCACTGGAGCAAAGACACAAAAATGAGGAGAGGAAAGCACAGAAACAAAGGCATGAACAACAGGGGATCAGTGAGCTCAAATACAAAAATAAAATCCATTTTCAAGAAATACGGCTGAGTAAATAATTTCTGTCCCCAGTTCAGTTAAGATGAGGTTGCACAGAACAGGCTTCCTCAGGTGACTGGGCGAGTGGATGGATAATCTATTACAAATAGAAAGAGAAGCAACAATACTGTGCTTTATGTACTTTGTTCTGATCCAAAGTAACCAAAACTACCCAAGAGCAGTTCCTATGAAAGTTTTAGCCCAAAAGAGAAGTCTAAACAATCAATCAGGTAGTCCTGAGCTCTCTAACAAGTGGACTTCTCCCTAGAAGCCTAATAGAGCACACAATTCACAACAGTTAGGTCCTATCTACATTTTCAGATGCTTGTGCTATTACTGAGCCTCACATCAAGATCTCTTCTCCCTTTTCTAGTTGTCAGCAAGGTTCAGCTGCTGGAGGAAGGCATCGCAGAGCGGATCGAGGCGCTTCTGAGGTCAGAGAGTCCTCCTGTGCAGTTTAAACTCCTCAGGACACTGAGGATGTTAGCAGATGGCCAAGGTAGGCACTTGTGGCAACCCTCCCTGGGATCAGCTCTGAACTCCCCTCCTCCCTTACCCTGCAAACAAGACTCAGGGCTGAGTGTCCTGCTAACCCAATTCCGTTCAATCTGGAGAGCTTCCAGCAAAGATTGTTGCCAGAGGCTGCACACGCTTTCCAGACTGCCCCAGTTGGCCTCAGAGGGAGCTGAGAAACAAACCACATGGAATGAATCCACAGCAGTCAGTGAGAGAGTGGGCAAAAGCCTAAAAAGATGTTTTTCACCAGAGAGAGAGCAGAAGTATGATGAAAGAGAGCCAGTTTTTAGTGTCAAATCACAGGGCAGCAGATCAATAAAGAACTAGAGAACATAAAAGGAATAAAGGGAGCTGGGGTGGAGCAAGGCAGGAGAAATTAATTTCTCCCAGTCCTTCTATACACATTGCCAGTTTTATCTTGCCCACGTGGCTCAAATGTTGAATTTACTTTGCATGTTAATGTATTGGATTATCTACTTGCACTTCATTCAGTTTAACACACAGGGGGGTATGCAAAAGCAACAATAATCTTTCAGTGCACAATACTGTGTTTTGAGAAACATGCACAATGTCAGATTTACATTAAGATATGCTTCAACATCTTAATTTATTCTTAGCTCTTATCAGACCATGACACAAAAAAAAAAAAAAAAAAAAAAAAAAAGTATTTTGTGGTTTGGTACTGCCTTTCACACTGCCAGGGCAGCTGCCCTAGAGCACTAATCAGCAGTGATTCTGTGATATGCAGGAGTAACATAAGATAAAACCAGAATAGTTATGACCATTTTGTGATGGGAAGTGATAACTGACACAGGACAATTACAGACATCACTTCATTGGTTATATGAAAGAGGAAAACCTCACTCTGCTACATTCCATGCTGCACTCCATTGCACTACTGCAGACACCACTTAATAGAACTATTTGAGTCTTTTATAGAATTAACATGCATGATAGAAAATTTAGATAGAAAATTTAGATCTCATTCTTACATTAATTTGCACCACTTCCAGTCCAGTGAAAAGCTGCTTTCACTTACATTTCACCGTGGTAGGAAATGAACATTGCAAGATACATAGAAACTTAGCATCTTCTTGTTCTGAGGCTTTGAAATCATTGTAAGGTCATTTCTCCAGAGTTATATCCCAATTGTGACAGGGCATTTAACATTAAAATTGAGACATCACAGTAACATAGATCTAAGTTATTAAACACTAAATTATCTTTTTTTAATTTCATTTACCAGCCCTAATACAAAGTTGGAATTTGGCACAAGGTACAACTTCTGAATCTGAAGCAACATAATTATCAAAATGCAAAGTAGAAAAAAATTTTTAGGAGACTCAATGTTTATCCATTCCCACCTACGAACAAACAATTCTCCCACTTTTAATTACCTTCTATTCTGTTTACCCACGAGCTAATATTGCCCTTAATTAACTCAGACTGAAGCTCTTATGAACACACATCTACCAAGAAGTCCACACTAAATTAGTTAATTGCCTTATAAATTCATTACTCTGACTATCAGCAGGCATGCTGAGGCTTACAGACTAGAAGAGGCAGGTTTCTTCCTAACCACAGAAAATTGCAGGCACATCTGTCAGCTTCATTACTCTAAAGAGCTGTTAACTCCTGCTTCTTCCACCACTTGGCTTCAGAGGAGGAGAGTAATTTGTGCACTTCACTAACAAAAGGACTTTCAGCACAACTGAAATGATAAATTTGAATAAATTGTGAGTTTAAAGTTTAACTTTCAACTGAGCTTTATCTCAAAGAGCTCTACTGCCTGTCAAACTTTGCAACAAATCTCTTAAACTGGTTCCATCCTCCAGCCTCTTACTTCAACTTTGTGTACGAAACTGGATTACTGTGATCTCTGCAGATTAACAAGGAATATCTGACTGGAAACAAATTTTGTGTTACAGGAGGTAACACACAGGTAGCTGTGCAATCCCAGACTCCTTGTAGGATTTTGACCTGTGGATTTTTCCTTAGTGTACTGGGCAAATTAAAAACTCTGTGTACTTCCCCATCTCCCTCCCTAAAACAGACAGAAACTTAGAGCTTCTGGAAAATATCCAGAGCAGTCATGGGGTTTATTGGCACTGACCTTCTGGTGCATGCTCCATCTGATTCTTCCAGCATATCTCAAAAGAAATGCACCACACAGAGAAAGGAACAGGAGCTGGGTGATGCCTCTATCAAACCTATCCCTATCTGTGAACAGATGTGCACATAACTAGAGTTCCACTTCCTAGGAAAAGTTATCTAGTGATGTTCATTCAAATGTCAACCACAGACACTAATATTTCTAGCAAGTCTTGAGACAGGGTTCCTGAAACACAGGAAAACACAAATTAAAATTCCCCTTCCACACTAAGGGGTATTTCTGATACCTTATACATGGTTCAAGACACATTCTTAAGACTCATGTCATCAATTACTGACATGCTGCCATTCTATACTAAGACTTGGCTGCCCACACTACCAACAGTAACAAAATATCACAGAAACAGCATGAATAGGTTCCCAAGTGCCCACGATCACATTTGTGCAAGTGCCAAAAGCCAAGTGGGAAAGGGACACGCCTCCTGAAACATCACAACAGAATAATTGTTTTCCAAGACAGACAGCTGCTTATTTTAAGCCCTGCTTCAGCAACCCCTTTAAAAGGATGGGTCTATTGAAGCAGCTTATTTTGTCCTCCCCCTGCATGATTCCTTTTGTAAGTATCTCCAAGATCTTTTCAAAGCTCAATTCTTCAATTAGTGTTCTTGAAGGTTGCCGAGTGAATGTCCACGGCCACATTCACATTCCTGTGACAGACAGATTGAAGTGTCTGATTTTTAATGCCTCTTGGTGATGTTTTTCTCTTCAGCTGATGCAGCTGAAATCCTGGGCCAAGACCCCCTGCTGCTGAACAGGCTGGTGCAGTGGTGCAGTGTGAGTGACCCCAGCGGCATCTGCGGAGAGGCAAACCGCCTGCTGGCCTCCATCCTGCACCACAACAGATCCCAGGTAGGAGAAATGCTGCTCTACTTCACCCTTCTCAAAGGTTTTTAAAACTTGTAAGACAGAGCCAGGGATTAA
Organism: Zosterops lateralis; assembly: GCF_965231275.1. NCBI lineage: Eukaryota > Metazoa > Chordata > Aves > Passeriformes > Zosteropidae > Zosterops > Zosterops lateralis. The sequence goes on from NC_139768.1 coordinate 3,515,092, forward strand.
ATAGCATATACAGCTTCACAATGAAAGCCATGAAGGTTCACACACTGAAAAATCTCTCTGGTTTCCTCAGTAAGAGGAAACCTGTCCATTCCATAAGCACAGACACCTCACAGAAACCAGCACTGTGGTCTCTTACTTGTCAACACTGTCCCCGCTTGAATAAGGCTAGAAAAATGGTAAAGCTTTTCTATGGCAATAAATATGTTTCAAAATTCAAATTAAAATGGTAGAAATAACCCAGAGCTGTCCTAAATGTCAGTCCTCTGGAAGGTCCAAAGAGCCCACTTACCCATGATGGATGAATCTGGCATGATCTTTATGTGCTGGCATTTTCAAACAGGATTCTGTTTTTTGTAAACTGTGCTATTACACACAGGCATCCCAGCCGTGCTTTACTATGAGGTAGTGACTAAAAAAGTAGATACTCTCTGCACAGGCTCTGATAAAGCAAGACTAATCCTTGCTAGTTTGATGGCTTGAAATGACAGAGTGGAATAAAGACAAATTGAAACAAGACAAAATATGTATTTATCTTACAGAGATGCATCTATAGTTCTAAGTATTGATTCCGAGCAGACATGTATGATCAGTGCCAAAAGCAATGTTATCTCTAGTATTCAGGTATTGCCAGTTTGCACTGCAGCAGACAAATAATTTCCCTCTATTCAGAAGCTGCAGCATGCAATCTCATTTCCCTCTTCATTCTACTGTATTCCTACCTCAGAGTTCCATCTGTTTTTACCTTTTCTTCCACAGGAAGTGGTCAAAGCCATCCAGGCAGCACAAGGAGTGAAGCATCTGGTTTCCATGACAACAAGTGAACACTCTGCCATGCAAAATGAGGCTCTGACAGCCTTGGCAATAGCGTCTGCCATTGATTTAGGTATTTTCCTCCTTAAAGCATTCACCTGTGCAAGATCCTCAATGAATAAGAAACATTGTCATGCTGTTAATTCTAGGTAACATGTACAAAAAAAGCATGTTTCTTGTCTTGATTTAGCTCTTCAGCATAAAAAAAAAAGGTTGTCACCATTCAGATCATAAAATCAATAGGTTTTGGGGGTGCCCTGATGTTTTTTATTTAGGATAGAGTCAAATTATCATGCTATGTGGACAGGCACTGCTTGAGTAGCATAGTAAGATGCTAAAAACCTACACAAAAAAAAAAAAAAAAAAAAAAAAAAAAAAAAAAAAAAAAAAAAAAAAGAGAGAGAGAGAAAGTGAAGGTGATGGAGATAAAGGATGATAAAGGCTAAATGAAGAACAAATTACATACTCAAATGGTCACTGAGGACTATAAGTAACAAATAATCTTCTGACAGACATGAGGAAAGAATAACGAAGAAGCATAAATAAAAAGGCATTACAAAAGCTACAAATGAAGCAAGTGAGAAAACTGTAGAGATTCAAACTACTCTTCCTGAGCTAATCTGCAAATTTATGTATGAATTTTTTTCAGATTTTTCCTGTATAACTTGAAACTAAATCTCAGTTTATTACAATAAAGAGACACCACAGAAATCTACATACATCAAGAGGTAGATTGGAAAGAAAAATAAACTTGAAAATCGTAATTTCTGATACCATCAAGTAAGACTGAACTGCCCATTTTACCACTTGTCTACCATTAAAACTCCCAAACTCATTTGGGTAACTAATGGGAACCAACATTTCCAGCACTGAACACTGCAGGCTTTAATTTACTATGAGGTCAACTATATACAGTCAATAGTAGACTGGTCCTGTCTTCAAGAATAAGGCCAGAAAAGAAATTCTGTACAGAAAGGAGCACAGAAATTCTTCAGTGTAGAAGACAGATGCTCAAGATATCCCTGTATAGCCAGTTTGAAATGAAACCAATCCTGAATTTTGTTTTTAAAAGCAAGCATATTCACTTTATAATTTCTTTTCAGATAACAGCTTAGGGTTACTATTTGTTTGCTTATTTTTCAGAAACTCTTGAAGAATCTTTTAAAGAATCACAGCTAGTTCAAAGCTTACACAAACTTCTACGAGATGATAACACAAGTCCTGAGGTGAAATACAATTCAATGGGCCTTTTGTGCAGACTTCTTAATTCAGGTAACTTCATTTTAAGTTGTCTGTGATGAAAGATGAATATTTGTGATGAAGACAAATGGTTTCTGTTACCAATATTTGCTGCCTGCAGTGCTCCAGTGAATGAGTAAAGGATATTGGAGGTTCATTCTGTATTGATCACCAAAAACCATAGTCAAGTAGAGTTTCCTTCTCTATGAAAAGCTGATTTAACCATCAGTTGAATAAAATAAAAAAAGAGAGGAAGGCTTTATTCCAGTGATTCAGTGTCATAACCAAGTCCCAAAATAGCAAAATTACAGTCTTGGAGTAAAGGCATCTTTGTCCAACTTCACCATGCACAGATGCCAGTCCCAGAGCATTTCTGTGTCCAAAGGAACAGTCTGTGCCACGTTCACAGGCAGAGGCTGAGACAGAGCAGCCATTTAGCAATGCTGCCTTCACACAGTGACTGTCAGTCCCACTCCACAGTCAGGGAAGACTTGAAATGCTTCAAGCAGGATGGGACTATCCTGGATGAAAAGGAGCACCTTGAAACCAGGAGTCCAAAGACCTTATGGCAGCTTCTCACACCTTAACACAAAAATTACATAAATTGAAAACAAAGGCTGTGCTTAGGCAAAGATGGATCACAAATCCTGAGCTGCCTTTGAAATCCTGAAGCCATCCTGTACTAGTCAAGCTGGATTTTGGAGTATACTCTATTTTATCCCTGTAGCCACACGGATATTGGAATAGGGGTAAAGAACTTGCAGCTTTCAGTGCTACTATGAAGCACTGACATAACAGATATGATCTATAAGACTTCTTTCCAGAGATGTATATACTTAGCATTTTATAGACTAACCGTAAGGCTGAGTTGAGTCTTACTGATATGGAATGGTAGCAAAAAGCATATAGGCAAAAAAGTGATAGAAATTGTCCTGTATTAGGATTTCAAATTTTGCTTTTTTTTTCTGTCAATAAGTTCTTGGAAGTCAAGCAGTAGGAAATAGCCTTAATCTGTCCAATACTTCCAATGGCTGAAAGGATATCTATTAAAAAAAAAAAAATTGAAGCAGCTTATTATGATCAGCAAGATAAAAACCTTTATCTTCTAAGAATTGTTGGGAGCCACTCTGCCACAGCAGGTAACTAAAATTCATCATTTCATCTCCCATTCAGGTGATCTGAGACAAGAAATAGAAAAAGACAAGATCAAAGACACTCTTGAGCAACTCTGCAGTCACAGCAACGCAAATGTGGTCAAGGAAGCCATCACAACATTAGAGGCTTTGAGAGGAGAGACACCCCACTGACCTCCCTCCTCCCACAGGGCAAGGCAGCCCTGCTGCTGGGGCAGACACCAGCTCTGCAACCCTTGCATTTGTCAATGCTGCAGCACAACCAACACTGCTGAAAGCTCAGGGGTAGCTCTTGCCTTGCAAGCTGTGTATAAAAACCCCTCATTAGCACATCTCCTTGCCCTGGCACCACTGCTGCTCTTCACTGAGCCACTAACACAGCACCAGGAAAAAGTCCTGTAAAGCAAATGGTGTTAAGAAACAACACAGGAGAAACATTCAGGCAATTACCACTCATCATACATTCTTCAGCTGCTTGGTTTTGTGAGATTAGGACACACACTTGCATTTTTCTTGTATCAATGGGACTTTTAAACAATTATATAAAAGTCTTATCATGCAACCTGAAATATGAGTTAGAATAAAGCTGTAGCTTAATGCAAAGGGCTGTCCCCAGTTCAACATCTGCACACTGTGAATCACACTGTGAGCCCAACTGTTAGATGAACATGCTAAAACCAAAACCATATTTAAGCCAACTCTCCCTTCAATCCCCAACTTTAAAGCTCATCTCTGAAACTGTACCTGCTCCTGGTAACAAGTAATATTCCTAAATACCTGAGGCTACAGTCTTGTCCTGATTTCAGAGCTGCACCTACTGGAATGAGACTCTGCAGAAGGAAAGTTTACAAGAAACTGCAGTCAATGAACACACAGTGCTTAGACCAGACACAGAAATAAAGCTATAGTCAGAAATTACAAGTGGGCAGGAGTGAGGATGTGGAGTCAACCAGCATTCCATTATCATCCATAAGAGAACTGGGTTTAACTTTAGATCATGAAAAAAAAAATGTAGTAAAACAAATGTCTCTGAACATTTCTGTGGAATCCTTTTGTATTTAAAAAGGTCACTGGATGACAAGGTAACAGATTCTATTCCACAGCTTGTTCTTATTGGAACTTTTTGAAGCAGGTGAAGGTACTTGCAGAGTTATGTTGTCCAGACCTAGGAGATCACATTCAAAACCATGAAGTCGTGGAGACTGAGAGCAATCATTTTTTTTTAGACAGCAGAAAAGCTATTGAGAAAAAAGTACACAAGCACTGATCTTCAGAAACCTATTTCAAAGCAGACTGTATTTAAAAGACAACAAGGCTTCATGATCTCAATTTGAGAACCACTGGCTTATGTCTGCCAACAAACATGACAACTTTGTTACTGCAAAAGCTTTCCCACCTGCAAAACCCAGTAACACTACTTAGCCCACTACACTCATCACCAAGTATCACTCTCAGGAGTAGTCCTGAGAAAAGGAATTTTATAAAACCACCCCAGAGAACTGCCACTTGTTGAATAAGACACAAACAAGTTTTGACCATGTAACAGGAGGAAAGAAAACCAGCACTTTTAACTTTTTTTGATGTTCAGCGATTTAATAGTTACTCTACACCATTCTGCAGCTCTTCACTTGTTCAGGGCTTTCCATTAACATGCAGAGAAAAGCATCAGTCTTATCTATTATTCAAAAGCCCAAACTGAAAAGGAAAAATATCAAGAATTAATTTCAGCAAAACACAAAAACAAGCACCCCTGGACCTTCACCATTTCTGAGTTATCCACAAACTGCAGTCTCAGTAGCCAGTCTAAACCTTTGAGAGTGAAATATTAGTGACTGGAAGCAACAAATCTCAGGAATCAAACTCCAGGAGTAGAAAATATTAAATTTTATTTAATCAAATTTAAGGCTTGAGAAAAAAAATATATTGAAAGTCACTCAGAACAGCCATCTCAGGAGAGGAGACAGGAACTGCCTTTCCAGTAGCTGAACTGAATGACAATACATAGGCAGTAAGGGGAAGAAAGAAGGAAGGATGGAATGGGGAGACAAAACCCAAGGCAATTCTACACATAAATCAATGGCCACAAGCCATTGAGCTCCATGGACTGGAAGCACAACTCTGTCCACATGGCACTGCATGAGGTCACCAAAGCTAAAGACCTCTTGGGAAGAAACATTCAGGTTTTCATGAGGCAACCCAAGGTCCCTTTGGTCATCACTGCACTTTTCTCAGTGCTTATACTCATTATTCTCCTCTTCATGTACAGGGAAGTTGTGTCCAAATGCAGTTCTATCAATAAAAACAGAGGCAGCTGCACTGTCAAGCAGACTGACAAATACATCCATTGCTTAACGGAAATAAATTGTGCTCATTTCTGAGAAATAAAAGTGATCACACTGAAGTTTGCTTGTCTCAGTCCAGTTCTTCAGGTCTGACCTCATTTGACATCTTCATGAAAAACCCTGGTTCCACTGTAGTGTTTGTGAAGTTGTCCCAACTGCAACCACTGAATCTCAGCACCAACAATGTATGAAGCCTCTCTGTGAGACCACTGAATTACTTTTCCTTTGAGGCTTTAGAGGCAGGCTCACATCCAGATGCTTTTGATGACGGCTTTTTTTAGACCATAACCTAAATCTTTAGCCATGAAGTCACTGTAGGTCCACAGAGAAGGTGCTAAATAAAACTAAGTAGAAAGTATTCCCATTACAGGTCTGAAATTACATTAGCCCTGTATGGGCATTCTTCAGAACATACAAGGACAAAACAACCTGGAGCCCCCAGGATTTTAAAAATGATACTGAATAAGTACAGAGATAAAAAAAATCCGCAGTGGCGAAAAAGAAAAATCACTCCATGAATTTAAAGATCATCAAATAAGTTGAACTTCTCTCAAATTCAGTCCCAAGTAACTGAAACACTGATACAAAGGCTGGTGTTAATATGGCCAAAGCCATTAACAACAAACTGTGGAAAGATAATCAGTTGAATTCTGGTTTGCATACAAAGAGTACTTAAAAAACCCAAGTATTCATTTGTTTTCAGGTAACTTGGCAAGATTTGCAGACCCTGGAATCCTAATCTGCAATGCTGGCTCTTGTCAGCAGCTCATTTCAGCGCATGAAGTCCACAGCCATCTTTGACACCACAATGATTTTCACCAAACTGCTGGAATTCCTTCCTAGCATTAGGAGCTGGCTGTGTCAAAATCTGGCAAAGAGAAATAAACTCCTTAGGCTGGAGTTTTCAATGCAAAGTTTTATGACTACGAAGTTCCATACAGGAAACATCCTTCTCCAATTTTACATATATCAGATTATCACACATAACCAAGGAAGTTGGTTGATGAGGTGTTGCAAAGTTTCAAGCACCAGAATTTAAAGCAGAGTTTGCTGGCCACTGCTCTGCTGCTTGCCAAGTCATAGTACAATCACACACTTCTGGCTGCTCCTCATGGTTCAGATTCAACAAAGAAGTAACACAGACCTCAAAATTCACGGCTTTACAGAAGAAATGCCTCTTGCTCTCCCCTCAGTGATCTACTGCTATTGTTTTCTTGCTGTATACCAAAGTTTAAAAAGCCACAGTGTCCTTTTAGCCATTTTACTTTCAGGTTTTCAGATGAGTTAATAGCAGACTATTCTCTGCTACTCTAAGGAAATCAGCCATCCTCAGACGAGCTTCCTTTTCCTGTTGTGTCTCAATCACTGGCCAGAAAAAGAACTATGGAAGCTGAAGTACACATCAGCACTGTCTGAAGTGCTTCACAAGCTAGAAGGATGTCTGGACAATAAACCAGACAAAAAGAGTCTTTACTGTTGATCAACTTTTGCCAGTGAAATGTTTTTTGATACATGCATAATAGAAAAAAAAAAAGGACATAATATATTTAAAAGTTTGGCTTCCAAAGAAAGCCATATACTCTACAAATACAAGTATTAAATCCTTCAGGCACACTACATATAGTAAAATATCATTATAAAAATAGATACTTTTCTAAAATTTACACTGTGTTAGGCACTGTAAATGAACTTGCTCTCCCTGAAAAACCTGGTGTCACTGGAAGCAGTAAAGGATGTTATAGGGCCCACAGAAAAACTGACAGCTACAGCTACTTCCAAGAACTTCTCAGCCACATACTTTTAAAGCTAAGGATACAACACCAAAGTCTTACAGAAGAGACTGAAACTCCTACTGAACTGTACAGATCCATCTACTAACCCTCCAACAAAGGGAGGACTGGAAGAAGAGGTTATTTTTCTCTTGATTAAAATAAAAGCCCTGACCTAAGTAGGACTAGCTCAGTTTCATGTAGAAAATGACTGAAGAAGTCATTCTGGTTCACTGTATTTTGATTCACATTTGAACCATGAACCAGGTAGAACTGATGGCTCAATAGCTTTAGACAAGATTTAAAAATTCAACAACTTTTCCTAAAACTGTACTTCCTTATTTAAAAATACATTTCAGTAAGTATTAACACTGAATTTGTAAGTCTTCCATCAGTCCTGTTCGTGGCTGTTAACATTTGTGAAGATCAACAGCAGTTGAGAGAAACTGGAGGAATAACAAAAGTCATCAACAGCCAGCACAGCAATGCTTGTTACCTACTGAAATAAGTTGCATTCTCAAGTGTATGCACATGGCACTCTCTTACAGACATTACTGATCATTGAAAGGATAAGCATTTTTAAAGAGGTTTTTCTTCTATAAATAAAGAATATTTACATTTTTCTCAGACAGGAAACAGCATCAGGGCTTTACACCCTCTTGCCTGAAATAAAGATTGGTAAAATTTAATGCTACAGTCAGATTTTTCCCATCCTGTGAACTGGTTTGAATTTTTCAAAATAGTGTGGGGTTTGCCAACCTGGGTTGTTTTTTTTTTTTTGCATAACAAGATCAATTAAAGATCCAGACAGTTGGTGATTTTTTCTTTCCAATTCCCAATTATTGTTGCTGGATATGTTGTCAAAAACAACTGGATAAGTTCTAGTGTAGAGATTAATATGATTGCAAGGTTCTGAAGAAATCAGCATGCAACATTTGAAAAAATGACATTTTAAGACAGATGACAGGAGTGAAGACAGAACAATCTTCATAGCAATCCTTCAAGGAAAGGGTTTACAGCAGTTTCAGGTCTCCCTGCTACAGTCTTTAAAATCTATTCTGCTGATGTCTTGGGAAATTCCATTTCTTCCTCAGAGATCAACGCAGGTGCATTGAGTTGTTAGAAAAAAGGTAGACAGCACCGTGTTTGCTGATTTTTTTTTTTTTTTGTAACAGCTTCTAACAAAAAGCATGAGCAGGGGAAAAAAAAATCCACATAAGGCTTTTAACAACAGGAACGTTTCATGGTCCGTGCATTTCTCTCTCCTTGGTGTCCAATCAATAATCTGAACATCCACTGTCTTGCAACATGTGTTTGCTTCCATATTCAGAATGCATTACTTGCCTTTACAGCTTCAATATCAGAAATCAATGTCCTGGCTAGGAAAATCCCAAAAATCTAAAAAGATAAAAAACATGCAGTTTGTGAGATAAAATACTCGTAATGTACCAGTCTGCAAGATGTTTGTTGGCAGGTTCAGATACCATTTCATAGCCAAGATCATCCATCAAAGCACGACTATTACTAAAAAGTAATAAAGGCAACAGAATCCTGCAGGTAATAAAACTCATGAGAAAGATGCTTTCATGTAAAACTTCAGCAGTATTCAAAATAATAAGCTTCCTGATGCCTTAGAGTTCAAGGAAATCCACTTAGCCAAGTCTGAGTGTCATAAACACCCATGCTTACCTACTGCTAAAGCTACAAACCAGACAACTTTCATTCATTCCACAACTTTGAATAACAACCCAGTCAGTTTTCAGATCAATTTATTTGAAACAGACAGAATGTACCATTACCTGTACTAAAATAAAATTCTTGTCACAGACAACAGTAGTTTGAGTAGTCCCAGATTGTTCAGAGACATTTCAAATTTGAAGTTTTATCATTCATGTCAGTTGTCAGGGAAATTTTCCTTTACAAATTGAGGATAAATTGGTAACTCAGCAAATTTCCCTCAACATTCTTAGAAATAATATAAAAAACTGGGGTGAAGTTTTGGAAAGCTAAAAGATTTCATTTAAATGTAGTCAAGTTATATCTAATTCTCAGTCACACTGCTAAACAGCTTAATGCACGAGAAAGATCCAATTGGAAAACACAAATAACTTTAAGTGATTTCACAGAGCCTTGAGACATGAATAAAGAATAACACTGTCAAGTTATTGTCAATCAACACACTTCCAAAAGATTAAACTTTGTGTCCTGACCATCTTCCTAGCAAGAGCTGCTGTTCTTAGCATAGCATTTCTCAAACCCATGGGAGTATTATCAGCACATGGTGATAAAAATATATCAAACCCTACCGAAGGCAGTATTACCAGGGCTGGAGAAAGGTCTTTTGCTAACACTCAATACCCAGCTATTGTCAATCACATGGAAAATACTTTCTGTAGCAGATTTACAAATTTATTATTTCCCATTAAAATGAAGGAATTTCGCAGCATGGAAATCAACAAAGTGCAAAGAACTGCCACAATGAAAGCAGGATCCACCTCTAAAGCAGCAATCATTGAGAATTTCAGCTCTCTGATGTACTGATGAGGTATTAGAAATCACAGCAACTCCATCTGGTTCTGCTAACTCACATTTGCACCCTGTTCACCTCTTTCCCTGCTCTTACATTCCCAACCTTTTTGAGCAGCATGGTATACCCACTGACAGCTGGCTGAGGTAACCTTAGCATGAAGGACAAAGTCATATCTTAAGTCATTTCAGGTTTGTGATAGAAGGCTGGAGCTCAGCTGTCTGCTCCAGCAGATCCTCCTTAATGACATTGAAACAGAAGGAATATTTTAAATAATAATCATATATTATATATGACTAAATTAACATTACTATATATCCCAATAATCACAGACTTATTACTGCACTGTATTTTTAGAATGACTTTCACTGCTTTGTGCAACAGATATTTTCATACTAGGTCCTCTTTACTATAATTGGTGTTTCTGCCATCCTCTTACCACACCTAAAAAATCCACATTCAAAATATATATTTTACCTCTATCTATAAGTACTTTTACCTTCAGTAGGTTTTTATCTGCTAACATGAATTATTTTTTCAAAGAATCAACACTAACAACTGACCTGGAGCAGTGAGATAGCTATGAAGACACCAGCAACAATGTAGATATTTCGGGGTAACCAAGCTTCAAGTGCATGAATACATCCTTTGACAAAAATCTGATCATCCCATTGACTTTTGCTCTGAATGTAGAAAGGAAGAAAAAAAAATTACTTTTCTGCTCAAGTTTATTAAAAGATCAATTACATGATCTAGTTAAGCTAATGTTTTGTCACTTTTGCAGTAAAGTTGCAGTGAAGTTTTAACCACACTTCAAAAATACATCTGAACTGGGGAATATCAGACACTGGTGTTTGTATCTTCCTGAAAATCTTGTAATTAAAAACACGATAGAATTAACAGATGGTCAAATTAACAGGCAATAGATCAGCAGAGTTTTACTATTACAACTGGCAATTAAAATGCACACTTAAAGTCAAGTCCTGCCCCTTTTTGAAATACACCTTTCCCCTCACCCATTCCCACTTGTTTTCTCTACCCTCCCACAGTAGAAGTTTACTTTAAACAAAGGACAATGTCTCCCTTGCTCTACCTGCAGTATGATGTATCTCAGTCATTAGTTCCTAAAATTTTGAGCTGACACATCTGTCAACAATCTCATCTCTTTTACAGTTTTGTTTATGCAGGCACAGAATGCGACAGACAGCAACTTACCTTCTTTCTGATATCATAGCCACACTGTGTATTCACAACTTTTTGCTGCAAAGCAAGAGAGATTTTAAATAAACAAATCAATTGACTTCTACTCACTTCTCTGTACACAGCGAGTTTTTCCTTTTATATCATAACCATATCAGAATTGTCAGAGCCAACCATTTTAAAAAGCATTTTTAGCAAAACCAAGCAAAGTCCTAGTAGAATACAAGAAAATTCATGGCAAAGGAAAAGTGTGTGCCGGCAAGGTGATATCCTGCACCAGAAATCTCAGCTCCTCCATCACTTGGCATCCAACTTTTTAACATGAAAACTGCACTGCCAGCACACAAGGAAGCCATCTGCATTTACAAAATGCATAGTAAGTTATATTGATATATTAATAACAGAATCTCACATTGAACAGATTTAAGCATCTTTCTGCCTTCAATACAGCACCAGAAAAATGTACTGGTAAAAATTAATCTAGAAAATTATTACTGGGGAATCTGAACATGGAATTTGTCTCTGACAAGTGCTTTCCTTGGCTGATTTCAAATACAATCAGAAGCCTACCAGGTATTAAATAAAACTTACCAATGGCTCTCTCTCAGCACAAGGATTGTTGGATGGATTTTAAGCTGTAAGTATTCCCACTATTACTGTAAAGCACTTTATGTTAGCTCCTACCTCCACATTTTGGCATCTGCTGTAAGGCTCACAGAGTTTCATAAAGTTTAGTAAAACAAATTAACCAATAAGCACCTAAACCTTGCCAAAACAAAGGACTGACTCAGAAGCTTTAAACTTCATATATGAGTACTTTACTAATTACTGACAAACAGCAAATGGAGTTAGTCCTGCCTGTCTGGCAGAGGGGTGGTGAAACAAATTCCAGCTGGGGCAAACAAACTGCTTAGAGCTCTCAGATCCTTATAAGCCAGGAACAAAGGCAAGAGATCCAAGGAAATAACACACTGGGAATAAAACAGTGCCAGCCACCAGTGCTTCAGATCCAAATCATACTAAAATAGCCTGAATTCCTGGTGACAATACATTTTCAGCTAACAGGTTGCTGTTATTTAGATATTTAGACTCCAAAAGAATGCAATAGAAACATTAAAAAAAAGCCTGTCTGCACAAGAGTAATTTTTTGTCATTTAGGACACTCCAAAGCCCTTCAACACCTTATTCAGGATGTACTTCCTGTCATAACTTTACAACCTCAGAGCAAAAACAAAGCTAGGAAACAACTTACAGCAGGATCAGGTATACAACAGGAAAAAGGGACCCCGCACTTCTCACGGCTTTTGCTTTCGCTCTTGCAGTCAAAGTAAATGTTAAAGTCCCAGTCTTCTGGGCCTTGGGCACCACAGCAATGGTTCTGCAATAGATAAATTCAATCCAGAAGTTTGTTCAGTGGATAAACTCTCTCTAAAATACCTCCAAACAGTAAGTGTTTGCTTACAAATCTTCACCACCCCTAAAAGTCTGTGCAGAATCAATGACAACAGCAGAGTAAAAAAAACAAATGAGCAGACACTAAGAGGGCTCTGTGAAATCAAAGCAATACATCTGGAATTCTGCTCCTGGAAACAGTCAAGAAAAATCATAAAAGTTACCACTTTAAATGTGATTGTCAGATACCATCAATTCCATTGCAAAATTTTTTTAAGAGAAAGCTTTTTCTTAGGGAGCAAGGGAAAGGAGAACAAATGAGAAAGGTCAAAGGCAGATCCATGCCTGAGAGAGCTTCCACAATGGATATCAGAACAAGCCTGGATATCAGGATAATCTTCCCTCCTTCTGCTTTCAATACAGAAGGAAGAAAACCAGCACATCTGTAACAGTAGTATTAGCTACAAAATATTATAATTCTATAGGAAAGGTAAACTTTTAAATCTATATTGTCTTAGAAGGCATCAAAGGAAGTGACAGGATATAAACTTACAAGTCTCTGTAGTGAGTCAATGATGTTCTGGAGGTCAATGTCATCTCGGTAAGATTTAATGTTATTCTCAAAGAATTCTTTTACCCTGTCTCTCACCCAGTCTTGGAACAGGAAAGCCATAGCTGCTACTGCCAACTCCAACAGGAATATAAACACAATTGTTCCACAGAACTGTAAAAAACAAGTGTCTTAAATTAGAAGATATGAATTCGTTTTGAATACCACCAGGAACAGACACAGAACTGGGTCCAAATTTTGGTTCAGTACAGACAGTGAGAATACAAGGTAAAGAAACCATCACAAGGCAGAGTTATCCTTTTTTGTCACCTGAACTTGACAGTAAAAAGAGCATCAGACACAGTCATCATGCACAGCAGTGAAAACAACAATAAATGAGAATTTGTAAAACACAGGGCTAAAGAAGTCTTGGTAGCAATATTCTCTTGGATGTTTAACAATCCTCTTGGATTGTTTCTAATTTTATAATTACTTTTTTTAGAATTTTTTGTCCACTTTAGCTGTTTTCAGATCTAAAGCAAAGAAGATGCTTCAGTATAAAAACAACCATTTAAGAAATTTTACATCAGTCACTGAAGCCTCAAAGTTTTGCAAACATTTACAAGAAACTTTAAAGTCTTGAAGTGATTTTGTTCCATTGTACAATATTGTCTCTAATTCCTGGCTGACTAAGCATGTTCCATAACATCACAATGTTAGATTCTCATAGACCTACTATACCATCACTGCAGAGCAGAACAAATTTAAAAAGGTAAGGAAGAACACGCTCCACAAAGAGGAAAATAGATAAGCTGGAACCACCCCTGCTTTCAATACCATTACTCAGAGGTTTGTCAAGGCAGCAAGTTCACCATGTACTTTGTCACAAACCAAATTCTATCATTAATTATCTGGGTTTGCTCCCAGTTCTTCATCATTTGCAGCTTTCACTAAATATAATTGAATATAAATATTCCCACATATAAATGATGTTACTTACGAACTTCAGCAGGCAGATGTTTTCTCTGAGTGCTCCCACACACCCAGCAAATCCCAAAGTAAACATCACTATTCCCACCACTAGGACAAGCACCACTGGGTCCAGACCATGAAGACCAGTCACCTTGGTCAGATCAGACAATACACCCTGAAAGAAAAGAACCAGAGCAGAATGTGACCACTGTGAGCATGTCATTCATTCAGCATTCCTTCTGGATGATTTCCACAGGATTCCAAATGAACTGGTTTGCAAACTCTTGAACTTGCCAACGGTGACACCGACAAAAAAAGTCGTGTTGTAAAATGGTCCTTGACAACACTAGTTTTCTTCACCTCAGCAGAGGAAGTATAAAGTTATAGCTAGGAATTCTTTTAATAAGTCAGTTTCTCAGATGACATTCCCTAGGTCTATTTGCCAAACAGAATTCCACAAGATGGTGCCAAAAGCTCAGTTCTATCACTGAATGTTCATTTAGTTTCAAGGCAAAAGAATTAATGTTTTATATTAACTTGAAATGCATCAATCAGAAGGGCACTCCAATGTCATGATCTAAAATATAAATAAAGAAATTTTTTCTAATCCTAATGTTTAAGTGGGGGAAAGAGAAACACATTCTAAGGTCAAAGCATCTTATGGATGACATTTTAAAAAGGGAAATAACCTTGTTTTGGTTTTCAAGGGAGAAGATTTTTCCTTTCATTTTAGTTACAAGCCTTCTAGCGCCAAGGAGTCTTAATGCTCCTCCAAACTCTTCAGAAGTATAAAAGCATAGTCTAAACACTCCCCTTTCACACCTGATAAAAATTCTTACACCAAAAGGAGTTATCTATTCTCTGCATTTGCAATTTGCCCAACACAAGTAATATTTTCTTGTTAACTATCCAGAAACCACTTCTCTTGACAATAATCTTTGCTATGGAAGCCTGTCTGCCTAGATTGCTAAATCTATGTGAATGTAATGCTGACACAGTGAAAACCTTCCTTACACTTTCTAGATTAGGTTTTAAAAAGTTATCACACCAGTTACCATTAAAATTCCATCAAATACACGTAACAGGACTCTCACATGAAGTGCAAGAACAAGATGGAACATGCAGAAGACAGAAGGGACAAAGAGAAGCTCTTCATTTGAATGATTTCTAGGGACACTCAGGCAGCCCTGCAGTAGTCTGAGTTTTCATCATACAACCATCAACAATACAAAGAACATTTTAATAAGGAAATATTTTCACTTTTGAGACAACAAAAATCAACAGAGCACAATATCCCATCATCACATGTTCATTGTTTTTTTCTTTATAAAGTATATTCTCAAGCTGACAATGCTTAGTGTAAGAGAAATGTATCAGAGAGACTTGCAATAAGCTGCCTAATTCTTTCAATAAAATGCAAATTCCCATCTTTCTACCCAGGTACCTGTTCCAGAGTTAAGTGCAAAGGACAACAGCTTGGAAAAATCCCTTTCACTTCTTACTCAACTGCTTACTTAACAAAAATAAAATTTTCAAAACACAGCATTAGAAGAAAATGTGCCCTTGGAGAAACTCCATCAGCTGCAGACATTGATTAACAGTACTAGAGTGATCCACAGGACTTCATCTTCTTTCATAGCATGTTCCACAACAGATTGTGTCAGAGCTGTTAATTTGGCAACTGCAAGACAGAGTTGTTTTCATCAAAACTGGCTGACACGATGAAAAGAAAAAAAAAAAAAAAATTGAACTGTAGAACTCAGAATTGCCTTTCAACAGCTGGTGACTAACAGCTGAAACAGTCTATTAGAAAATGGTCCTAGTTTGTTGATAATGTTTTACCAGTCACACACTTTCATTCCTAAAAGCTGTCACACCTCACAGCTAACTAACAAACTTGGTCTACCTGGTTAATTATGAGAGTCCCACCTAATCAAACCTCGGCTCAGACCCCACAATCAAGAAACAAATGTCAAGATCAGATGGGCTAATGCAGCATCCTTGTACATGAACATGCTGTGAATGTCTCAGGGTGCTGAGACATTCATAACTATTGCCAGCCATCTCCTTCTCAACCCAAACTCAAAGCTTTTTGTTTTCATACAATCTCATTTGCTCATGCAACATTTTTTGGAAGACGATTTCCTCTGATCAAAGCATGTTACAAACAGAAGTTGGCAGGAACTAGGCTTTTTTATGATTCAACCTCAGATGTCACTTGGTTCACAGCACTTTCTTCATGTTCACAATAAAGTTTACAGCATGCTTTTTTAAAAAGAAGGTTATGGGCATTTTGCCTAAGAAAAGATGTTAAGTAAAAAATCCTGCAGGAAGGAAACAAGGGAATTAATTCAGAAAACTCTCATCCCACCACACCCATTTTGCTGGACACTCCTGCCTGTGCCATCTGCACCTGGTACAAACAGGCTGCCCTTTACAATAGATTTCCTCAGGTGCACAGGAGTGCAGCCCGATACTGAATGTCACTGTCAGACACTCTATAACAAAACTCACACTTTAAGTTTTTCTTTCAGTCACATGAAACAGTGATTTATTTCTCCATGCTCTTGAAGTCTCTCTAAGCAACAGTCTTGATTTGAAAACTGACTCTTCCCTCTTCATTTGTTATTAGCCATCCATTTGCTGGAATGAAGTTCCAGTTCCAGCCTCCAGTTTCCCTGATCTTCCTTTGTGTCCTCCTTGAAACCATTCTAACAACAAAACCTGTTTTCCTGATAAGAGGGCCCAGTGTCATTCACCTTGTTTCTACCAACACTTTACACTAATTCACTCTTCGTGACTTTTGCAGTATCTTTTGTTTGACAGATATTGACTCCTAAAATTTTATGCAAGCTAACTTTTACACGACTGTTCAGAATAACTAAAGTCAATTACAAAATCCTAAGGACAGGCCAATTAAATACACCATTTAGGGAGATCTTAATCAAATAACAGAAGTCAGGATGGTAACATTTTTCCATGTAGTATTTTCAACACTACTCACAAACCAGAGGTCTTATTTCAATATGTTATCAGCCAAAAGAGAAGCACAGGATTTATAGCCAGAGAAAAAAGACTGCTGAGGAATTAATCTGCAGTGTAGTCCTAATGCACAAAGAGACAAAACCAGAGAAATGAAATGGAGCTACGTCATGTTCCCCAGTTTTGTTCCTCTACATGGAAATACAATCACTTAAGCATTCCATGGGGAATAAAGTGGACAATAAACACATGGCCAACAGACTGACAGCATCTTTCTGAACTATTTCAAAGATGCACATTTAGATTTACTGGTGCTTTTTAAAATATAAATACAGCTCATATCACTCACAAATATCTGTTTGTAATACAAGGTAGTGGGTGGAGAAATATAGATTTTAGAAAACACGCTTTTGAAAGAGATCTTGTTCATAAAGGCTAAATCCTCCCTGTTCTTACAAATATCAAGGGTCACAGGTTAACTCCTGATCAGGGACAAGAAGCTATTTCCAACCAAACTCAGTTTAGATTATTTGAACATGTTCCTGAGCTCAGATGCTACATTTAACTTTTGCTGCTTCCTGATGAAGTAGTTTTACTGGAGCAGGAGGAGGCTGCCACTGAAGGAAGACCAGTCATTTCTATCCTTACCTTTTCACTCCATGCCCACAGACCAGCTGCAAGGAAGGCCACTCCAGCTAGCTAAAATTAAAAAAAAAAAAAAAATTTGATTAATTAGTACTAATCAACTACATTCTCAAAACACTTAGCTAGTAGCACTATTGATCAAATAAAACAAATATTGCCTGTACTTTGAGACAACAGTAATGGGGCCTTTCTCCCCATAAGTCAATCTCTTACAAAAATTATTTGAAGGGCATTTATTCCACAATGTTTATGCGTTTTATAAAATACATTTAAAAAGTATTTCAATTTGATTCTTCATGATTACTCAAGAAGCACATAGTACTTAACAGACAATCCCACAGAGCAGCATGCCTCTTCAGCTCACTGAACTGAAAGGCTGAGTGAATGGGACAAGGGGCAGCTGAGAAGAAGCAAGGACAGGCAGAAGTGTTCCCAGGGTGAGAGTAGGCTAGTCAGCTATTGCAAAAAAGCACGGGATTTTGAAATTTGCCTTTCACCAGAATCTGGATGACATGTCAACAAGAACAAACTGGACTTCCCAATTCACTGCTGTGCTGAAGAGTCCTTTAAGCCATACATTGCATGAAAGATGTTAGATGGAAACATACTTAAAGCAGCTCAGGTGTGCCCCTTTGAACTGGAAACCGAAACACTACCAGCATTTGCTCATTTCCTGCTTTAGAACTGATAAAATCAATTTTTTAAACATATTTCATCAAACCGTAGATGCACAATACTGATGCCAACTCAGTGACACTGTGCCCAAATTACCACTTTTAAACATTACTCATTTATCCATTCCCAATCACACTGTGAATTCTTGGGATTCCTGCGACTGTGCTGTCAGAATCACACTACCAACTGAGAAAACAGGGCTGATTTGTTTCTCCAATGTAGGCAGCAGCTAAGCATCTCTTGCAAGACAACTCTTGCACACAAAGTCATTGAGGGTCGGTCTGTCCCTAGGTCTGACCAGCAGCAATAGGAATTGCATGCAGGTTTTGTATACTCTCACAGAGAATACATTCCCCACTCCCTGGATAATCCTGTTTCACACTGCAGCCCCACCCATGCTAGAACAATCAGTAGCCTGCAGCCCTTCCTTCCCACCCTTGTCTCTTCAGAGATTCTTCCTCTCAGGGACAGGAAAACACCTGGTGATACATTCTCTCCTCTTCCTGGCACAGCATTGCTGTTTCAGAAGTTCCTGGAAAACAACATAGGTAACAAAGCCAAGAAAATCTTACGCTAAAATCTTATGCTTTAGCATAGATCTTACGCTGATCTTATTTTTCAAAGAGAGGAACTCAGGAATTCTTCTCCAGAACTGAAGAGAATTTTTGCCCTTCATCACCATGTTCACAGCAAAATCTCCTATAGGATGAGTGACAAGTTCTGGTTTTGTCTCCAACAGCCCTTATGAATCACGCACAACTACAGACCTTTAGAAGATAAATCCAGATGACAGTAGCTAAAAGCTGTTTTACCCTCTCCTCTCAATTCACATGAGACACAGTTCATATGCCACCTTTGGTAGGGCACACATGCATTTCTTCACTTCACTGAAACAGCCAAGGCCCAGCTGAGGTGCAATTCTCAATCTACCCCAAAAAAAACCCTCTTTCAACTGTAGACAAAGCAGCAAGCACCAGAGCTCCCACAGAAGAACTCACTCAACTGCAGGATGAGTCAGAACAGAAATGTGCCAAAACCAGCTCCTCACTTGGCATTGTGGCAATCTTCAAAATGCATCATGACAAATGGAAGTTATTTAAAAAAAAAAAAAAAAAAAAAAAAAAAAAAAAAAAAAGCTTTCAAGCACAAAAAGGTCAAGCCTTCTTATCTTGCCCTCTGCAGGGCTATCTTAATGGCTGCACTGCCTTATCACCACTCATTAACAGGAGTGTACTTGGACAAGCTAAGCCCTGTGAGCATGCTTAAAGGGTAAGATGGAAACAAAGTTATCGCACATCAAAATCGTTCCTAGGCAGAGCCTTCCTTTGGCCTCCAATTCCTTTCTAAAAAGAACAGGGAAGTGATGTTACAGGCCAGCAGTGTACAACTAAAAGCTAGAACTTTCTATACTCATCTGAAAAAAAAAAAAAAAGAGACTTCCAAAGAATAAAGGTTTACAGATTTCTAAAGGGTGATTACACTGAGCTTGCCGTTATTAGTCATATTTTCCCTCCGAATTGAATATTTTGTTCCATCCTAATCTATGTGAACTGTATTTGAAGTGTGACACAAACTGCAGTAACCACTCAGTGAAAACTTTAAAAATTCTGGGAATTACTACATCACCACATGCTTTAAAGTTCATACAGTCAATGGTATCTTTAGAGCTACAAAGGGAAAGTCAACATTTACCTTTAATAAGTATGAGAGAAGAACAAATTCAACTATTTACATGCACATTACCTGATTTGTGTATAAACTGTCCTGAGCTGAAACACAGGAGAGCTCTAACAGCCTATATGGGCAAAAGGCCTCTGACATCTAGCTAAATCCATCCCTCATCCACCTCTAGGGCAGCCACACTCACTAACAAATGCTCACAAACAAGTTCCCAGAAACACCAAGGAAAGTAAATCAAAACTAACATTCCCTCCCTCAAATGCTGCTTGTGAGTTATGGTTACAGTTCCCCTTCTGGCTCTGTAGTCCTTCAGCTCTTTTAATGCACACAGAAAATTTACTCTGTTTCACAAATGACGGATTTGCAGTCATCCCAGCCAGCAGGATTTCAGAGCCTCCTGAAGCCTTGTGTCAGCTAAATGATTCATGGATTGCCTACAGGGGTGTCTACCTTCAACATTTACATAGCTTGTTCTACAACTAAAGGTGCCAAAAAATCTTATCAAAAGAGCTGCAGCTACACATCATTTCCTAGGTCAGCCTGATAATGTCAACAGAAGCATCAGACCCTTTTGTTGAGGAGGCTACCAAGACTACAAGTACCTGTTCAGAAAGATAATTCCTCCAGCCCACAGATCAGCTGAAACACACAATGTTGTATTATCAATTCTCCTCAATGTTTTGGCATCTTTAAGTTTTGCTTTAAAGAACAGAAAAATATTTAGATCATCATACATCTCAAGACAATGCAGTTTTAAAAAAGTGAAAAAAAATGTAAGCTTGTAAGCACAATTTTTGACCTCTTGAAGGCATCTTCAGTTGCAGCACAGAAAATATCAGCCCTAATGAACACTTGCACTATGCAATATTGTAGCACATGGAACAAAAGTCTCTACATATCTTTTCTGCCCTGGTATCCACACAAGGATAACTTCCCTGTAGGTTAATGTTAGAGCATTGCACTAGTAAACAAAAGGTTGTGACAGCAGCAGAAAGTTCTGTGGTTTTCAGCACCTTTACTGCCAGCACTGGACAAGTCACTGTATCAGCACTTTTCCAGGACTACTCTGCCTTTCCATGACTGCAGTTCCCAGGACTTCAGGTGCAAATTCTTTATATTTGACCTGAAAGTTCCAAAAGAAATGAATTATTGAGTTTATCTGAACTGCTTCCTCAGCTTCCCCTCACAGAGGTTTTAACTCTCTTAGTGCAACACTATACAACACTAACCTTTGAAGGGCCCTCTTTTCCAAGGCAGGTGCTTCATTAACCATCATACACACCCAAAACCATTCATCTTTTATTGTACCTTTTCAAACTCACAATTCTAAACAAACATTACAGGCAGGTTAGTCCACAACTAAGTATTTCAAGACTGTGTCAGACAATTCAGCTGCCCACAGAGCACGGCATGTGCTGCCAGATGTTGATACATGTCTGAGGAGGATCCTTTCTTCTCTTCTGCACAGCTGAAACAAAGATCAATGATGATCTGAAAGGAAACATTACAGGAGGATTCTTCTAACAAGGAAGCAACTTAACATGGATAACATGGATCCTAAATCTTCACACTTTCAATAATAATTAATTTTTCATAGAGGATTAAGTTTCTTCAATTACAAAACACCTGGGGCACACAATCCATCAGTTTCCTGTCTTCAGGCAACTATTTCAGCTTGTTCTCCTGAAGAGAGTAATGAAGTTAATAAAATTTAGCTATGCCTAAACTATTTCAGCCTCTAAATTTTGTACTCACCCAAAAGACAATGTTGTAGCTGAAGAGCAAGTATTTGTACCAACAGCTGACTTCTGCATTAGAATATCGGTAATAGTGCATCTTCTATGGCACAGCGTCTGCACAGAGGAGAGAATGACAGGATTAGGGAAAGATCTCATGAAAAAAGGTTTTTTCCCAGGTCTCTCTTGCTCTGTTGAGAAAAGGAGTTCAGTAATCTGTACTATATGCCATCCAGAGGTATTTTCAAACTCAGTTCGAACTTCCACTAACCCGACACTTCCTCTCAGTATCTGTTGCTTTATAATCTTATCTTTAAGCACCTAAAGATGTGCTGGTACACCCACAAAGGAAATTCACTACACAGTTAGCCTAGGTAGATCTACATCAGCAAGTTAACACTCATCTGCCTTCTCACTCTTTCAGAACCATTTTATTTCTGCAGATGGCTGCTCGGACATACCCACAAACCCTGTGGATTGCACACCCAGCAATCCAGGATACTCAAAGTGGTTACCTGGAATCTCTCAGTGTCTATGGATAAATACAAAAGGTAGTTGTACCCAGCTCTTCCATATTTGTGTGTTCCTTTACCAGATTATCTCCTGTAAGAGGTTTTATTCTCAAGAACCAAGGTCCCATCATTTAAAACCCATCTGCTCTGTGGAGTTTGGTTTGCTTCCTTACACACACACCAGCCAGATAAGGTCCAACCACAACTCCCACTTCTGCAGAAATGCCATGCATAAGAAAAAACAGAGAACAAGCTGTAAATTCAGAGGAGTGAGCACTTGCACAGCCCTCACATTCAGACAGATGAGCAGCATTTCAATCCTCCACTTCCTTGAGGTAAATGCCAGTGAAAGGTTTGAAAATTCTGCATTCTTGTTTCCTTGCCTTTGCAAACACCTCCTAACTGGGAAAATGTACTGTGCCACCCTGGTCATTCACATACAGCATGTAAAAACCAAGCCTACCCAGCCAGGTCTAAAATCCAGACCATGGACTGGACAAGTGAACATCCACAACTATGAGAAGGTACATCAGGTTTTTTGGGGTTGTTTGGTTTGGGGTGTTTTTTTTCCCTAGAAAGGAATCTGCACCTGAGTATGAAAAACACTCCCACTAATAAAAGAAACAGAAGTTAGCTTTGAGAATCCCACCCAGTACAGACTAGAGTGTGAATTAATACTTGAGCTTGTTTTTCTAGAGTTCAGATGTTGATTTCCATATAATTTTAACCAAACACTGAAGACAAATTTTCTTCCTTCATCTTATAAATTCTAATGCACACAGTCCATTTATAGAAAAAAACATGCAACTTTTGTTAAAGCAAAGGAAATTGTACTTTATGGCAGGATAGGCAGTGACTGG
Source organism: Zosterops lateralis (assembly GCF_965231275.1). Lineage (NCBI taxonomy): Eukaryota > Metazoa > Chordata > Aves > Passeriformes > Zosteropidae > Zosterops > Zosterops lateralis. The sequence continues at coordinate 3,538,116 of NC_139768.1, forward strand.
AAAGGACCTTCCTACATGTGGCCCAGTTGCACTATGTAAAATGAGTTTTGTAATTTACTAAGTTTTGCAACCCATCCAATGTTACAGACAAAATTTAGGAACTTTTACAACTGTTATGAATCATAGCAAAGAACTCTTGCTTAAGCACCATCCTCCTGTTTATCTAAGTCCACAACTGAGTGAATATAAGAGAAGGAACAAAGCTCAGTTTTCCCAATTTAATTTCAGTTTCTAGCTCCAAATGGCAATTTATATTTCAACAGTCAATATGCATACACTTGTCCAAGTCAGTCAGCTTGATGTGCCTGGGCAAGAGAGGAAAGAGAACAGAATCCCACTAATCTGAGCAGAGTCCAAGACTCCATCTGCACGAGTGTAATCCCATTTTACAGCAGGACACTTGCTGCCAGTGCAAATATATTTCAGATGCAGACACACTGAGGCCTCCATCACTGTTCTGCCTCCTCCCTGTGAAAATCAGGAACCTGGCAAAAGACAGGAGCAGCAACTGCAAAATGCACATAAGGAGCATTGCTTTTGGTGCTGCTACAGCTACAAAAGAGAAGGCAGCAGGTTGCATTTAGCTAGCACATCATTAAATTTCACAAAAATTAGGTTCTGCTAGACAAAGAGGCTTAAAATATAACCTGAGGTAAAAAGGCAGGCACATCATTTAAGGATCTGATGTACAAACATCACTTGAAGACTTATTTGTTGTTAGGTCACCCTCCTGGCATTGGACTTATATTCAACTGTTCAGCCCCAGCTTCACTGAAACTATTCACAGGAATAAGCACATTAAAAATGTCCTTATTGATAAGCACTACTCCCCACCTGCCTCACTGTTTTCACCACCAGCTTGCAAGACTGTTCTCCACGCTTAAAGCAACAGCTAAGCTGCCCCAGCCAATACCAATCACAGTATTTTAGCAGAATGAAAAGGCAAAATACTTTTTCCAACAAACACACTTCTAAATTCTCAGAAATGTTGGAGGGGTGTGTCACCAGTACTAGCAAGGAACTGCCCTGTAACAGCACACAGCTCCTCAGACAGATATTAGCTTCCAAAACACCTGCCTATCTTAAGAGCTGATTTGGCTTGCTCTGTGCTTACCCTCATCAGAATTCTTTTGGTGGTTCTTGACAGACCACTGCACACTTTATGGCTGGAATGGGAGCAGCATAATATATCTGAAGTGCAGGTGTGTGGTTTTTCTCCCCAAACACTACAAACAAATGAAGCAGTCCACTTCAAGACTACCCAGCCAGCTTCCCCGTGTTTCTACTAAAAGCAGTCATGTTTCCTAACACAGAAGGCATCTGTTACCAGTCTAGAAATCTGCTATGTCAGTAATTCACTTGGTTCACAGCACAGGCTGCAGAGCTATGGTTAGGCAATACTAAAAACCCTTGGAAGATTAAAGCAGTATGTGGGCAGCACAGACTAATAACGTTCTGCACTGTGTTTCAGACAAAGCAAGTTTCATTGTGTCAGCTGACAGCTCTCACCCACTCACAGCAACAGGAATTTTTAAAAATTAAATACAGAGCACTGCTGCTCTAGTAGAATATAATTTTGTCTTGGTGTTTACAGCTTTAGTGAGAGGGGAAAAATGTAGTCATTCATCCAGAGGCTACTGTAATTTCCAAAGCTTTTCAACACCCACAATTCCACTCGTACCTTCAAAATACTACAGCAGTGATATTCCTAATATATATTCCTAATTATCATAAAACAGATGATGTGATCTATAACTAATCTAATGTGGATATGCAGAGAAATCCTCATGGATAAGATGTTAAGTCTAGAACGACTGAAACAAAGTAAGTTACCAGATTTAGGCCCAAAAATTTATTTAACCTCCAGAGACATTTACTTTACAAGGCAGACCTAAGTCACACTGAAGTTCCAAGTTCAGCCAATGAAGTCACCATACATAGAGTCCTGATCCTCTTCCTTGCTCCTCCTAAAACCCACAACCATTAATCAACCACTCAGTGGAGCAAAGAGCCACACATCAAACCAGCAGCAAATCTTCAGTCCAATCCTGTAATCTCGTACCACACACCAAGAAGTAAACAGCTTTAAGCCTTCCAATCTGCCTTCCCAGACCATGAGCAAATGCCAGGGTGGCAGGAGAACAAGGATGGGACAGCAAAAGCAGTGGGTGTGCCATGGAAACACGGCACCCCTCTAGTGCCAGCCCACACCATCAGCACACCTGGAGCCAACACACAGACAGATGAAGTTGGGGGACAGGGGCACAACTGAAGCAAGAGGAAAACAAAAATTCATTTGCCAAGCTGTTGGATTCTCCACCATCATTCATCAATACAAAGCATTACATCTACGTGAAGCTGGTGAAGCAAATGGACAAAGAAGAATATGCTGAGGAGCAAGAACTTTTAAAATACTGTACTTTGGCCTATGACTTGTTTTGATATGACTCAATTCCAGTCCATCAAGACCAAATCTGTATCAAAAAGCATCAGTTCATTCAAGACATGGTGTCATTAAAAATAACTGTCACTCTTTGAAGCTGCTCAATCATTAGGGGGGTTTGTGAAGGTAAAAGGCAGCCTAAACCCTGACCAGGCAAAACTCAAGAGATATTCTTAGGACCTTCTGAAAATGGAACAGCTAAGAAGCACTTACAGACTGCTCTTTGCACATCCTGGAGAGAAGGTGACCACCAAAGGGGTCCTAAAGTTCAGAACAGTATCTGCGTGCCAGCCATCAAATCTTCACATCAAGGGGCTGAGCTGGTACAGCAAAAAAAGCAAGATAAACTGACAGGATTTGATGCTCTTACAGGCTAATCTGCTCCTGGAAATAGACAGTAGTCCTGCTGATGACTCAGGAACTCCAAGTAAACGTGTCATTTTGCAATTTTGTCTCCAAGGAACTCAGACTAGGGCTTCAGTAAAAACAAAGAAGCTTCTCTTAAGGAATAATAGTACATTATTTAGTCCTGCTGCAGTTCAGATGAGCAGAGAAATATTTGCTCATTCTCAGAAGAAATCTGAGGATTAATCAATAAAAGGGTATTTTTAAACCTGAAGGACAGATATCTTTAATAGGTTATCCCTCTCTCACCAGAAAAATAATGGTAAGCAACAAATTTCAGAACTCAATGGAAAACATGATCAAAGCCATCCAGGATTCTTAAGACATCATCTTTTGAGACCCTTATTTTGTACTATGCTGAAGACTCAAAGAATATTTCAAGCAGAAGTTGCTTCACCATAAGCACTAAAAAACAATCCTTGAGAGAAGAACAAATCCCCAGCCTATTGAGAAGGGTTTCATGTTTCAGTAACCTGGGTTTATTCTGTTACAGCATCACAAACCACAACTTAGGAAAACTTGTCAGAAACACACACCAGTGTTTCCAAGCCCCAAAGAAGGAAGGAGTAACTCAAAAGAGCTCCACTCCAGGTCTCTACACCTCACACTCGTTATGCTGCACTTTTGGCCAAGCCACTGCCTCTGTGGGGATGAGCTGCATCCAAAACACCACGTAAGTGCTCAGAACTCAGAGTAACACTCACAGAGTGGACACTCCACATTTTTGGGAATAAGCTACATGGTCATCAAGACCCTCTTCTGAATTCCCCACTTGACTAACATCACCAATCCTTTGGCATAAAGGCTCTGCACTGCACAACTGTAATTCAAGGAATTACTCAAGCTATGATTCATGGAATATTTTCAGCTCCATTTGATTTCATAAACTAACACAACTACACTAAAGACTTGTAAAAGGCAAGCAGAATTCAGTATTGCTCCCACAGCAATTCAAAAGCCATAACAGAGGACAACAGCAGTTCTACCAATTACTTTTCACTGTTCTTCATACTGAAGCTACAAAAGATACAGTTGGCTGGCCTTGCTTCCATGTGAAGAAGTATTTATTCCTATTCAGCAATAAAAGCAACTAATATTAATATATATATATCCACAAAACAAAAGAAGTTCCAAAGATTCCATATTTTCATTTATACAAACCAGTCAGAATGCCAGCCAATGACACTGCACAATACAAGTCTTTACAATGTAAATTCAAACCACAAAAATTTTTAGTTATTGACACTAAGGAGAGGATAACTCAATTATCCACAGAATTTTAGTATATTTATGCTAGTTCTGCCCCACTGACCTCAGGTTCATTGAAGTAGTAACTGAACAAGTTTCTGCTTCCACATATAGAGGTTCTTGACAAAGGTATCAATTAGAAGGCAACGAGCTCTTACCCAGCTCAAGGAAATTCTGCTCAAAGTAGCTGACTGCAAACAAAGCATATACTCCACATTCTGACCTAAAGCAAGACAGAGCACAAGAAAACAGAGAGAAAAGGAAATGTTATATGTAAACTGCATCTTAAAGTCGGCAATTTTCCAAGGAGAACACAGTAGAAGAGAAACAAATCCTTTTGTAAGAGATCCATCTCTTCACTAATATTTAAGAAATACCGAGAAGAGCCTTCACTGAGCACATCCTCAAAAGCACTACTGGATAAACCTCTGGATTTAAAGTCCAGTTGGATTACACCAAAGTAAGTGACAACACTAGATACTGCCACCACAGTTCAACAGATGCCTCATTAACATCTTAGAAAAGTTCAGAAAAATATTTTATGTCTATGAAAACTTTTTGTAATAAAGTTATTGACCAGTTTCATCCTTGCCTGTGCTGCAATTTATTCACTATACACGACAAGCCAGTCATGTTTTCCTTTCACTCCACAGCAAGTTCATTACTAAGAAACACATAGAAGCCAGTTAGTCATTCTGAGCGGGAATTTATCCACCCCAGGGTGCAAAACCTGTCAGAACAAGTAACCAGAATAATCTTAGCTGACCCAAATTGCTCAGTTGCTTTCTACTACCCCTCATGAGAGCAGATACACACCTCCTCTCTAACATCATCAGTTGCAAGGCAAAACTCAGTGTTAAATTAAAAGAAGCATGTAATTTGATTTTTTTTTTCCCCTTCTAAGAGAAGGTTTTGGAAGCCTTACAAAGCAAATATCTTATCTGAGGAACCAGAACTTCCAGTTTGGGGAATATTTTTACTTCTATTTAGTAATCCAACAGTAACAACCCATTTCATACACTTTCTCTGCTCCCTCCCAGACCTCCACACAGACCAAAAGGTTTCAAGAACAGAATGGGCCCCTCCATTTGCTATACCACCTCATATCATAAAAAAAAAAAAAAAAAAAAAGACAGGAAGCCACCAACTTTTTTTTGCTGGCAAATACACTCTTTCTTCAGAGAACATCCTAAATTTTTATACATATTGTAACTTTTCTCCACTTCCAGGAATGCCACTTGTTCAGTCTCCAGTGGTATTTCAGTCTAAAAGTCTTTCATTTTCTCTTTTCATAAGAAAAAAACCCCAAGAGACTGATTATAGTAATAAACAAAGAAGTGATGAACATATAATTTGCTTTCAGTTTTGTGGTTTGTTTTCTTAAAAATGTTCCTTGCTTTGGATATAATGAGCAGTTTGTCTACATCCACACCATATTTCTTAGCCTTCGCACTGAATATTCCTATATATGAATTTATATGGAGAAACATATAATAAAATAGATCTTTTTAACAGTGTAAATCAGATCAAGATATTTCTTAGTTTAAAAAAAATTAAAATTCCAGGGTTCAAATCCGATCTCTAGTAATGAGCATGCTAAGAAATGACTGCAATATGTGGATAATACAAGCTACATTCACCACTTGTTTTGTTTAAACAATGCTGACTCTATGTCACAGAAACAAGATGTGGAGTTCAACCCCTAAAATCTCTTTTTTCCCTCCCCTCTCACCCCAATTACCAGGGCCTAAACTTCCAACACCAGAGGAATACTAATTTTAAATTATGCACCAGAGAACGCCACTTTTTGGAGAAAGGCACAGAGGGTTTGGGGACAATGCTCTCAAAGCTTTCTTTTGCTGCCCTCCACCTCCAGCAGCTGCATTCACAACAATCAGGACAGCCTCTTTTTACTCGCCAAGGACCACAATCACCAGCCTACAAACCACAACAGAAAATGGCTATTTCTGGCCACGTAGACAGCTCAACCACCATGTAATTGAACTCTTTATCTCCCTTCTGGTAAAGAAACACACTCTTAAAACTTGCAAAACTCAATAAGAAGATAAACCTCTAAGGCAGCACTGGAAAATCTGAAAGATGTGACAAAATATACTTCACCAATGTCTCACAACCTTAACCACTGCCAGCTCTTCAGCAGAGTAAATGTTCCAGCCCAACAGGAACAAGTTAATGCTTCAGGAGTTAGAGCAAGGAGGTTGGCAGAGCACCCTGCACATGCTACCACACCACAGGGAAAGGATTAAAAAGACAAAACCCAATGCTGCTTCAGGACAAGCTCATGCTTGAACAGCTCCAGCCCTTCCCCCAAAAGGCAGTGCTCGGGCAGGTCGTGAGAAAGCCTTGACCGTCTCGCCCAAAGTCTCTGTATCCGCCCCCGGGGAAGGAGGAAAAACAGGCTTTCCACCTCTGGAGATGATGCCAAGAACAACACCGTGCCATGCAGAGATCAGGGCAACAGAGGCTGTGAAGGGAGGCAGTCAGTGCTCCTTCCAACACAGACCTCAGTCTCTGCAACAGCTAATTTACAAACACGCCAGCAGAATTAGAAGGTGCAGAGCTTAGACACAAATGCTTCCTAACCTGTGCCTTCAGTACAACGAGAAACTTACCTCCTGATGGAAAAAATGCGACAAAACAGGAAACTGCCATCCGAATGGGCTGAGAGTACAGAGTGACTGGATACACAGCTCAGATAAAACACCAGCACAGGGCTGAACTGCACCTTCCCCTCTCACTTACCCCAGCTGGACAGGCCCCTTCAGTTGAACACTCTTGTTTTGCAGGAGCAGACCCCTCCTGCAGAAGTGACACAAGTGCTGTGACCACTTTGTCAAAATACTCTTTGAAGCTCAGCACAGTGGGCACTGAGCACAGAAAGCCTTGCTGTCTTCCAAGAGTCATCTCACCAATTGCTTTCCAAGAGTCACCTCGCTAATTGCCTTCCATTAGTTTCAAGTCAGACAACTTTTCTGATGAACCTTCCTGCTCCACAGGCTCGCCACGCAGCCAAATTGAAGTAACTCAGTACTCAGGGCAGGGTGGAAAGCTTTGCTGGTTTTACCCTTTATTATTTCACCCTCATGAAGCCCTTCCCTGAGCACCATCTAATAACCAGCTGTTTTAAAAAAAACAACATGCATCAAAAGAATCAGCTCCATACCCCGGCAGTCAGAAGGCTGATGTCACATAGAGACCAAAGTCCAGCCTCTCAGGTCTTTCCCTTCAGATCCAAGTTACTTGTTTTCTATCCCAGAAGTTTCTAGATGTCAGTGAACGTATTTCAGCACCCACTTCATGCCCCAAAGCAAGAGTGCATAACTTGCCAAGCTGAACATATGAAGTTTTTCAAAATATTAAAATTCAAAGCATTCAGCTGTCTCCAAATACTCTGCTTCATCCTTTAGCTCCAAGTACAGGAACTCAAACTCCTGATTTTATTACCTTCAAGTCCATCAATTATTTAGAGAAAGCTCCTTTCCAGAGAGACTCAAGTATCAATTATTAAGTCTTTGAGCAGGAAACAAAAACCATTAAAAGAGGAAAAGACATTCCTGGAAAGGGCTGTTGGGCCACATGAACATATTTAGGGTTGTACACTGACAATCTGTCTGAAACAGAACGAGAATGCCAAAACACAACAACCTCTAAAGCCAAAAGCTCCTGTGAACACACAAGCTCATCAAGTACCTGAAACAACCTGTGCCCTCAACTGCATCAGGGGGTTTCAGGATGGGTCTTCCCATTAAAGTCCTTTATCAGTTTGGTATAAATCCTGTTCTCCAGCCCAGGAGCATAAAGCAGAGAGAAGCTCTTTTCTAATACCACAAAAGCTCTTTTACAATACCAAGACAACATTCAAGAATGGTTACTACACCAGTTCAAGGGGAAGCAGAGCCCTGTGTTTTTTATACCTTTGCCTTCCCCACTCAGGTTGAGATTAAGGATGAAGACAGGCCTAAGATTTTCAGCTTTTGCACAGCTTCTAAAGACAATGACACAGAAAGAGCTCTCAGAAGAAGCATTCAGCCTAGATAAGAGCAGAAATTCTTCCACTCACATGTATCATACATAAGCTGTGCTACAAGGAAAAGGACAAAACATTGTTGCTTGGCTCCCAAAGAGTTGAAGAAAGGAAACACTAAAGCAAAACAAGTGCAGATCCTCCTCCCCTTTGCCAAACAGGCTGAGGCATACTTTGAACCAGAAAAGAAAATAAGTTTATTTTTAAACCCAGTTAAGAGCCCTGGGTTTGAATATAGTTCCTTTTGTGGCCAGCATCTTTTACTTTCATTTGTTAAAGATTTTCTGCACAAGTGATAACAGAAATCACATGGGAATAATCAAGAAGAGTGGTTCTTCTCTCTGAGAGCTTCAATAGACATTTCAGCCCTTCTCCTTCCTTTTAGATTGCTAAATCAAAATTCAGATTCCTGTGATGCCTTGGGAAGGCTGAGCTGGAACAGAGACTGGACAGAGGTAGAGAATAAAGTAGATATTTCTTGAAAGGCTTTTAAAGCTACACCTTGGGCAGCACAAGAGCCTGACCAGGGCTGAACCCAAGGTGGAGTTAAAATGGTCACAAAATGGACAACTGGTCACCAGACCTCACACTTTTATAAGTTTTGGTCCATTTGCATCTTGGGCTTTAATTGTCCAATTGCAGCTTCAAATTATGAAGTTCCATCCTCCTTGTTTTCGCTCTTCAGTCCACTGTTGTTTGTGCTTTTGAGCCTGAAAACTTGTAACCACAGTCCCTGGTCTTCAGCAGGAAAAGGATTTGTTTTGTCTGCCTTTCCTGTGAAGAGAGCTTAATATAAGCCTCAGAACCACCACAGAACTACAGCCCTGGGCAGCATGGAATCTGAAAAACATGAGAGCTAAAACTTAAGGCATCACCTGTATTCTTGGGAAGATCCAAACAATTACTTTTTAAAACATATATCTAACTTCGATAAGCTTTAGTCTGGCTATCTCTGACACGGTTCTTAACCTTTACAAGATACTTTTGTCTGAGCATGAGCCAAAGGATCAAGGAGAAGGATCCTGTTCCTGCCCAAACTGTGCCGGGGGCTGAAGGCAGCATCAGCAGCTCCACCCAAGCCAACAGCACAGCTGGGAAAAGCCAGAACTTTAGGACTGGGCAATACCAGAGAGGAAGACACACAACTATCCTTTGGATCCAGAATATAACCTCTGCATCTAGAAATAACTTCTGCTTAATTCCCCTTTAGTAACAGCCTGCACTATTCACTGTTAGGGGTCTAATTTACTTTATCTGAGCTGCTTCAGCTTGAAGCAAAATGAGAACCACAGCATGTTCCTGGATTTTGTGAACTGCAGCCCTCTCAGCCTCAGAAAGGCACCACAGGTGGCAAAGTATGAAAATCTGTTCTACCAAAAAACAGGAAGTTTTGACACACGAAGCCACAGTGCAAAGCAACATGGCACAGAGAGCTCCCAAGTGAAGCGTGTCTGAAATCCACAGATTTTTCCATACCACACCCAGGTGAAACTTTCAGTAAAAGCAAAAAAAAAAAAAAAAAAAAAAAAAAAAAAAAAGGGAGGATCCGTGGAATAGTTTTGACAATCCCTCTGTGAACTCCACTTCCCCTCACATCCACTCCACTGAGAATTCTGAACTAACACAGGGAGATCAAAACAAGAGTGTAATTTATTAACACTTATCAGTGCTTAAACTGTGCCACACCTAATCCACAGTGAGAAACTTTGATAGACTATGAGAATCAACTGTAGCACTTTGTCAGCAGAATTCCTCTTTTTCCCAAACACCCATTTACAGGTAATGCCACACTAGCAGCCACCTACTGAAACTTCATAAACTAAATAAAAACACCCTCTAAGAAAATCAGAGGTCAGCCTCAAAACAAAGCAATCCAATATTCCTCATTTATTCATCAGGAGCATACAATAAACTCATTCATCATCCAGATACAACCAAATTCATAAGACACCCTTGCCAAAAATTCTCTTGCTACACCCAAGAGCAAAAAGTTCTGCCTTCAATACCAAGGAAAGCAGCCCAATTAAACAGCACCTTAAGGCTCAGAGCAAGGGCTTTTCATGGTGCTCCCATTAAGTATTACAAGGCCTAACGCTAGTAAAAGGCAGCCCAGAACAAATCCCTTTGCAGTCCTGGTAGGTTTGTTACCTGTGTGAGGGCTTTGCAGACACATTGCTCCTGGCAAAAGATCTTTTTCCTTATTTTCTGCCACCCTCCGGCTCCCCACAAGGAGGCAGGAAGGGCAGGAAAGAGTATTTAAACAGGAAACAGTAACATTAGTTTGTCTACAATGCGCTAAATGTCAGGCAAAGCCTGTGCCCAGAAACAAGACTTAAGTGAGTTTTCTTCTGATTTTGGGGATTGGAGATAATGCTACAACACAAAGGAAGCTCCTTGGATCAATTTACACTAAAAAAATCACACAGAGCACACACCACTCAGAAAATCAGCTTCCCATGATTGCAATTTAGATCTCGACTCCACCTTCAAGTCCACCTGGAACAAGACCAACAAACACAAAACAAAATGCCAACTGTGTAACTTACTTGTGCATTGGTTTTTTTTCAATATAAATGCACTTCCAAACTTTTGGAAAGCTATTTCTAAAAAGTTCCTATTTCAGTGGCACAGTTTTGAAAAAGATGACATTCCAAGGACAGGCAACAACACCATATTCCATCCTCCAAGAAGAGAGCTAAAAGGCTATAGATCACATTCTAAAAGTACTTTCTCCCAGTGTCATTAACCAGAGGAGAAAGAACATCATTCTACCAACACAAGTGTCCTGAATTCCTAAAAAAAAAAAAAAAAAAATCCACACAACAACCCCCAAAACACAAACCAAATCAAAAGCTGCAAAGTCGTTCCTGCCACATCTCATTCCTACATGACACCAATGACTAGACTTGAATTCCCACCTGATTCCCCCTCTGCACACAATTCTTCTGAAGCAGATACCTTATCAAGCAGACAGTGCTAGCACCTGAGCCTTCCACACCAAAGCAATTCAAGTTTCACACATTTATTGTGTGTATTCTGTGTCTCAGCAGTGATGCCTCACTCCCTGCTGGAGACAGCCAGAAAAGAGATGGATCATCTCACCAGAGAGCACTTAGGAACAAGACACACCCTGTGCTTCCATTCTCCAGGAACTGCTTCCCTTCCATTTCATCCAGAGCTCTGGGTCACAAGGCTTCTGTCACTGTAAACAAATACCCAACCAAACTAAAAAACAGTGCTAGAAGAATTTTGTCTTGTTATTTTGCCAGTTATTTTAAAATATCCTTCATGCCTCCACCACCACCACCTTGGGAGATCCATTAAAGAAAGGAAAAAACACTCAAACAGATAAATTCTTTTACACCATGGGTTAGATTTCTTTGTGGGGTTTTATTTTTTTTTATTATTATTCAGAATGTCTCCAAATGAATCCGCTAAGTCTACACAGAGGAGGGAAGGTAAAGCAAGAGCCAAAACAGAAGTGCCCACAGAGCATCACTCGGGTACCCCCCGCTGGATCCACGGCCGGGCCTGTTATGGCAGGAGCCTGACAGGGACTCACAGAGGTCGTCCTCTACCACAGCCTACAGGTAATTAAACCTAAAATGTTTTTAAATTAAGTTATGGGCCTCAATCCTTACACCCAGTGCGCCCTCTGACCAGCCTGGGCTCAGGGCAGGGTCTGGCAGCGGCGGAGAATGGAATAAGCAAACTCCGAAAGGCCATTTTCTATTATTATATTTTTTAAACTATTTTTTTTTCTCCCTCCCGGCACCTCAAACTAGACAAACCATGGCGAACTCCCAGAGAAAGCCTCCCCCGGCCTCTCGGGCTTCCTTTAATGGACACGGACAATGGCAGGGCTCGCCACAGCCCCGCGCTGCCGCCAAACCCGGGACAGCCGAGGGCTGGGCTGCTCCCCCCAGGCTCCCCGGGCCCCGGGGAAAACACTGCCCTGGGGACAAGGGGGTGGAAATACCAGTGCTTCAATACGGGGCGAGAAAGGAGCACCCGGGACGGGGAGAGGGCGGGCAGGGATTGAGCGGGGCCGGGGCGGGCGGGGACTCACCGGGGCAGCAGCTGCTCGCTGAGTTTGGCCGAGCTGAGCAGAGGGCGAGGCGGCTGTCGGGGTCGGCGGGGTTCCCTCGGCTGCCTGGGCTAGTCCATGGACACGGCGGCGCTGCCGGAGCCTCCTCCTCTGCTTTCCCCTCCTCTGCTTTCCTCTCCTCCCCGCGTTGTGCTCCAGGCGTGCCCGCCCTTGCTGCCGGGCCGCCCCTGCCGCTCCCGCCGGCCTCACAGTGAGGAAATGAATGTCCCAGCCCGGCCCCGCCCAGCCTGTCCGTACGCAGCCGTGCTCCGCTCAAAGGGGCGTGCAGGAAACCCGGCTGTGCCTCCGGAGCCCCCGGCAGGCCCTGCCCCCGAGCGATCCCCGGGGCCGGGCGGGGTTCGGGCTCCTGAGGGCTCCAGCGGCCTCCGCCCCTCACGGCGCCTCCCCGGGGAGCGGCCCCTCGTCCAGGCCCGTGGCTTTGTTTTCTTGGATTTGTGCTGTGGCCAGGGGATCTGCAGCCCCCTCCCCGGCCCTGCAGAAGGGGTTCAGCCCTCAGCCACCCCTCTTACCCCCGCAGGGCTCCGGGACATGAACCAGCGTGTCGGGGACTGCACATGTTCAGCCATAGCGAGGGCACGGCCGAGCCTCCCCGGAGAGCCGGAAGGCGAAGGAAAAGACATAAAATAAAACGACCACGACGACTATTTTGAGTCTTCAGGCGTTCTAGGGCTCTTAAACCCCCTGGGAAAGAGGCTGAGGAGAGAGGAGGGTAGGGGAAGGGGGGCTGGGCTGGTAAAATCCGTGTAGTTTATTAGCGGGGGATCTCTCCCGGCTGAGGCAGGTGGGAAATGCTCCTCTGTCTCCCTCGCTCCACGTTATCCTGTTCCCTTTCCACACCCTGTGATCTCCCTTGATGTTGAAATTTCCGTGGAAGGCAGGGACAAGGAGCTTTGCAGACCTGAGATGTTCTAGAAACGCGTGGCTTTATTATTACAAGGGTGGTGGGTAAAGAGGGCTTTGCCACCAGCCTGGGCTGGAGCAAAGCCCTAAAGAGAGAAAGGGGAGAGAGATAGAAGAGAGAGTAGGGGAAAAAGGGGAGAGGCAAGAGGGCAGAGGGGCAGAACAAGAGAGGAAAGAGAGAGGGGAAGGGCGAAAAGAGGAGCCAAGAGGGTAAGAGAGCGATCACCTTGTTACAATCCATTCTATCTCTTTTTGTGTTGAATATTCTAATTTACAGTGACCAACCCGTGCAAGATACAAAACCTACAAGCTTTGCATGCAGCCTATAAGAACTACTACATTACCGTGTTATTTTATATTCTAAACTCTATAGGCTCCTTTCTTATGTACTTGGTCCCTTGATGCCTTTGCAGGATGGAAAGGCAACATTCCTGAGTCTTTTGTTTTTCTGTCTTTTAACCCATCTTCAGCTAATCACTGTCTTCCTGCCTGCCATGCCTATATCTCGAAACTGGCTTTCATTTCTATTTCACTCACAGGTTTTACATCTGCAGTATTTCTTACCGTATAATCATATCCATAAGTCCTTCCTGTCCCATCTTTCCCAACACCTTGACACATTTCTGTCTCCTTCATTCCCTTCCTGTCACCTTCCTTCCCATATGTAAAGCAAAATAATGTTTTCAGTGCCTCGCTAACTATGCAAATACATTTATTTGTGTGCAGGAAGGGAGGGCCATGGGAGGCAGTGAAGCACCACACTTTTTCTATTATTTTAATTTTGCTGTGTTGCTGCTACAGGCTGCCTGTGTTGCTACAAAAAGGTCACTAAATTTGCCTGTGTTGCTGTAGGTTGCCTCGTTGTCTACACTTTCTTCACCTGCTCCAGCCCTTGGACTTTGAGGAATTCCTTATTCCTCCCTGGATCAGGATCAAGCCCGCTCACAAAGACAGCAGCAATCGCACTGAGGTGAAAGGAACTGTTTGTTGGCTTAGACTTCTCTTGTGTGCTAATTCTCCACTCATCAGAAGACCAAAAACGTGCTAGAATTAATAGTGAATGCACAGTTCCACTCACCCACGTCTTTCTGCTGTCTGACAAATCTGATACACACCAGTGTCACCCCCTCGCCACTCACATGATGAAGATTTTTTTCTCATTTCCCACATGCAGTTATTTAAATAAATGGGGGGTTGGGTTTGGTTTGGGTTTTTCTTGGGGTTTGTGTTTGTTTGTTTGTTTGTTTGTTTGTTTGTTTGTTTTTAAGGGAGAGGGAATATTTGCCAGCCTCCCCCAAGCTTGCTCAGGACTTCTTAGAAAGCAAAGCAAAATTGAACTGTTAAAGCTGACAGAAGATGCTTGAGGCACCTGAATTTTGAGCAAAATCTAAGAGGAGAAAGGGAGCTCGGAAAGGTCACTGGATTATCAGATGGTAAGAGGAACTAGAAGAGATCCTTTCTCCATCTCAGAAGAACTGAAGTAATCTCACAGAGCACTGAGTCACATCCTTAGAAAGTCCAGAGCCAAGGCAGAAAGCTCTAGTATGCTGATTCTGTAAGAGATAGAAAGATGGTGCAATAGTGACTGCTAAGATTCAACTGGGAAAATGGGAAATTTTAGGGAAATTCAGCAGCTTTAGGATGTAAGGACTGTGGAATTAGGAAGGGCATTTGTCCATAAAATAAGGCTGTCTTGCAATTTACCATTTGTAAAATGGTTGGTGTTAGCAGTTCACAGCATAGTTGAACTGACTGAGTTCACTGTTAGGATGGAGCTGGTTCCAACAGCCTCTCTGTGCCCCATTTATTTGCCTTTGACATTATCTCCACACAGTGCTTCATTGTGTTGCCAAGAAAATTGGAGTAAAAATCTCATCCATCACAGAAACCATTAACTAAGTGCTAGGGCAAATTGGAAGACTTTTAAAAGACAGTCACTTCAGCAGTAAGAGGTATAATAATCCTGCAGGAATGAAAATAGGAAATCTGATTTTTTTAAAGTGAACATGTGCAGGCTGATGTTCATGTGTGGACTGTCAATGCTGTTTTCCTCTGACTACTGCAAAACATTTCCTAAAATTAATGAAATCATCATAAGGAGCAGTGGTGGAAAATGACCTGACCAGAACTGTTCACCTCTGTATATGTTCAACATTATCACCAGATACCATTTTTCAGTGTAAAAAAAAAGTCTATTTATGGAGGGAGGCATCCAGAAATCAGAGTTACAGTTGGAATTGTTGTGTGGTTTTGATAATTATGATAAAGACAAGGGGTGTGCAAGGAAACAAAGCCCACAGAATCTACTGAGAGACCTTAAGCAACTTCAAATACAAATAAATCAGTAGCTGGATCTAAAATAGAAAGCAGAACTATTTTAGGGAAAGCCTTTATAACGCATTCGAGATCGATTAGAAGAATAATAAATTAGGATGTGTTATAAATGTATATTATACAGTTGGCTTTTTGCAAGATGTGTGATATATGATTAATAACGTGGTAAGGATATAGGGTATAAGGGGTTTTATTTCTGCTATTAGTAAAGAAAATTAGGCATAGTGGTAGTAGTTGATGTAGTCTGCTTAAACTGTCTGTTTGGTCGGGATAAATCCAGTGAACGTGTAAAGCAGACCCTGCTATTGATACACCAACTATCAGCATCTCCCATCTGAAGAAAGTCTGGACCAAGGCCCAGCTGGAGGTGACAATGAATACACAGCCCAGAAACATAAATGCTCTAAAAAGGCAAACCCAAGGAGGGACCATGCAAAACAGTTCCTGGAATATGGAAACTGTTTATGGAAAAATATGAATATTCAGCAAACTGATGCAATAGAAAGAGTATTTAACAAATGTCTCTGATATAGCAGGGTGTGGACTTAGCTGAGTGCCAAGTCACCCAGCCAGCCGTACTTTGCTTTTTTATCTCCTAATTGTCTTAATTTTGTATGAAATCTATCCCTTAAAATTCACCGAAAAAGTGAACCTCGTTTTTCACAGATAAAACTGGTCAGATACCCAGTACAATTGGAGGGGACCAGGCTGAATCAGTGATGAAAGTTTGTCCTCAGTCGCACAGCGTTTCCCCACCTCCCCCTGCTGTTTCCAGCGCCTGTCGCATTTCTCTGCTCCTTTCCCTTCCATGTCACAAAGGCAGCCTGGCAGGAGCGGGAATTAGTGTCACAAAAGCGCAATAGGTTACGTTTTGTAAGTATTTCAGTGAATATGTTGATAATTTATTCCCTCCACTTAGATCTATATATACCACAGACTGCATCAGTCGATACTGTGAGTAGATCCTTCCTCCAAGTTTCTTACTCTTAAAAGGAAAAACGTCCATAGGAGTGAAGAGATGGCAGGAATCGCATCGGACCCTCCAGCGGTCTGTTCTGGAGCCTGTGGAGCAGAAATACTGCAGAGAACCCCTCGGGTTCACCGCCCACCTGCACTTCGCCTGGGTTAGCAGTGACATCCAGCGGTGCGGGGAGAAAGGGAAACTCGCTCGCTGTTTTGGTTTTTTTGGTGTTTTTTTGTTCTTGTTTTGTTTTTCTGCAGTGCGTCACAGGAAACGCATGGGAAAATAGTGGGGATTCCTTGGCATTCCTGGCTCGCTGTGGATGTTCGCGAATGGCACCAAGGACAGGCAGTTTGGCAGCCGTGGGAACAGATAACCCGCATGGGGAAACAAAAATGCAGAACCAAAAAAACCCTCTGGACCAGACCTAATGCCTCAAAAAGGTCACTGCAAATAGAAAATACAACTGGTGATCCCTAAAGTTGAAATAAAACACGCTTTCCTATATTACACCTACGTTGTTGGCTTCACAGTATTTTAATTTTTAAAATATTTTTATTAACCCTGGTTATGTGCTGAGAAAAAGATAAATGGGCTGACAAACAGGGAAAAGTTGATTGAAGAGAAATTACTACAGCAGAGTTTTGATTCTCAAGCCTTACCCTTGCACTTTGTGCACTTTCCTACTGACCTGATCCATCTTCAACCTTAAAAATGAAAATAAATAGAATATCACACTGCATGGGTGCTAAATGCACATCTCAGAATATCAAACCAACTTTAATTATTTGTTTCCAGTAACCAGCTGAGTGTTAAAGTATGATGTGATATTTGATGGGCTAAGAAATTATTTAAATTTTGGGTACATGTAATGTTGAAAGAAAAAAAAATCAAAACATTAAATGCATACAAGGAACAGGGCCAGCAGAGGTAGCTGTTAGCACAACAAAATCAACAACAAATTTTTTTTTTCTGTGAAGATTCTAAATTCAGTCTGCAATATTGGAAATTCACTTAGATTTAATTTGTTCCTCCTTTACTATTTTGCTCTAATTTTAGTTATTTGGGTTACGGGGTTATTTAGTTATGGGGTTAGCCCATTTCTAATGATAATTATCTGTTCCCAGCTCCTATGTACCACCTATTTTCTATCCTTCCCATTTTTATTTTGTCAGTATGGGGTTCAGAAAGGATGAATCAACTCCAAATAATCCCAGGGTTCGCTTGGGAATAAAACAAAAAAAAAAAAAAAAAAAAAAAAAAAAAAAAAAACAAAAAAAAAAAAAAAAAAACCACCCAAACAGATTTATCTGTAACAATTTTTCAGAACAATTTCAAATGCCATTTTCACCTTCTAGGGCTGCAAATTTTGACTCGATTTCTGAAAGACAGGGTTAGAAAACTTTGAAATGCAGGTAAGCTTATACAACTTTAAAATCAAGAAGTGCACTAACTCTTTACGGGAAATAATGCTGTTTAGAGCAGGAAAAGACTTTGGTCTGATATGGTTTTGGTATACATCCCTCTGAGGAACCTGCCAGGGCACAGAACCTTCAGACAGAATGGGGAGAGTTCAGTTGCCTGTACACAAAAATTGTAAGGAGATACTTTTCAGCTCCAGCAGGTTCTACAGGCACTTCACTTTGTTTTCAATGTCATGGAATGTATCTGGCTTCCATCCCATTGCCCAAGGACTGTTTATGCCTTTCACATTTAGTGTTTATGTGAAATGCACAAACAGCCCTTGGGACAAGGCTGAAATGCAGGCCTAAGATCAGTACCTCCTTTGCTGGTCTTTGTGCAGGATCTATTCTCTGCAAATGGCAAAGCTTTCTATTTCCCATGAGAAAGAAAACTTTACAGAAGCCCCAATCCAGAATATTCCTTGCTGTAAGGTCTTTGTTATTTACAGCCTCTTGCAACTGTAGGAAACCATAACTCTGGTAGGAAACCATAGCTCACACCCATTGCTTTTAGTATTTCTTGTGTTTCCTGCCACTGCAGATAAGTGGGCACTTTCACAATGCTTTGAACTTTTTAGGGGCCTGGTGTCAGCCCATGATACCAGTGCTGCCTTTCAGCGGTAAAACCCAGGAAAAGAACCCCTCAGGCACAATTCTTTATTTCATGGTTTCCTGCAGCTGTCCATGGCTCTGAGGAGAGCCTTTATAGAGGAAGTCCATATCACAGAGTCAATTTGCTGCTGTACTCTCCAAATCCTGTTTCTTCCTCCATCCCCCAAAACAGTCAAACACAAATTACAGCTGATAGTAGCATACATGAGTCCAATTTCTATTTAATTTCCATATGAATCACTCACAATCCTCACTGCAAGTGTTGTTTCTGGGAACTGTGAAAAACAGACTCTGAAGAGCATATAAATATTTTTTTGTTAAAATCAGTTTTATCTGGACATAAATACTAAGAAAAAGAGGTCAGAATTTCATCCATAAGGATCCAATTTTTTTTTTTTAAGAATCTAAAATACCAAAAGGAACCTGCCCTTGAGCAACAATCATCTTCCTTGCAGGGAATCACACAGAAGATCTAGAGCCAGTAGTGAACTAACAAGAAATGCACTGTGCAGACATAGTGGCATGTTTTGAATGCACAATCTCAGAGTTAAACTGACAGGGTGTGGTCTTTTAGAAACACAGATGTATTTACATGTTAATGAAAAAGCAAAAACCAAAGGCATTTCATTTACATAAAGTTTTATTATCTCTTTCCTCAGCTGGTACTCCCTTACTACAGCCTTAGCAGAGTTTTGTTTCCCTGGGTAGACAGGTTTTCAACCGACTGTCTCTGGCTGAAAACATCGAGGCCAGGTCGAAGTTTAGACCCAGCCCTTCATTAATACAGTCAGATACAAAGGACCAGTCGAGAGCCTGACCACCTGGAAGGCTGCAAAGGAACTAAAACAATCCAAGAGGATTTTCATCATTTTCTATGAAGAGACCCTTTCCTGTGCACTGATCTCTAAATAGTTAAGCAATTAGACCACAAATTCAAGACATGGGTACATTCTACATTTCAAGCTCTAATCAGAAACATGTGCAATTGTTTTTCCATTTATGAAGCTTGTGGTTTTATCTTCTCAGCAGCTTCAAGGACAGATGGAAGGCTGACTTTGTCTCCAAATTCTTTCTCACGATGCTCCAGTAAAATACCCTAGTTGAAGACACAAGAGAGAAATTGAGACACATCTCCCTACAAGAAATCCCCTGCCCAACTGAACAATTCCAGGAAACAAACTTCTGATCTAATAAAAGAGATAAAAGCCTCCTAGATGGCCTGCAGTACCTGTGTCCCTGCTCCAATCACATATACACCTCCCAGAGTGAATCCTTCTCCTTCCAGGTTTCCAGTGTATCCACCTCTCCAAGCACGGAAGAAATTCTGCCAAACTCCCAGGCGGAAAAAGCCCGACAACATCATTTTCCGTCTGCGCGGACCATAAAAGCCTTTCTGCAGGGCAACAGAAAACATGTCAGAAAACAAAGGGAAAAGGACTTTTCATTCATTTTAAGCTCATCCACAAGTATTTAAGCCCTATGTACACCTACATCGCTACTGCTGGCAACAGCAGCGCTTTGTGATAAACATATTTTTGGTCGGTTGGTTATTGGATTTTTTTTTTTTTTTTAATTCAGCCTGATTCTTTCACACAGGCGGGGGGAGAGAGAAAATAAAAGGATCATCTAGTAGATTCTGAATATTACATATTCTTGTTTCAGACCCCAAATGATTTTCCAGTGTGTCTCCTGGTTTAGGGAGAAAGCAGGGTGGTGGTTCTGTAGAACATGAGATTGGCAATCCAGCACGTGCCAGTGTACTGGGACAAGCCATATCACTGCAATCTGGCCTGTGTGTCATGAATTAATTATATGTGTCACCTTCAAACCTTGATTCACACATCACAAACATCAGCAAGTCACACAGCCAGTGAAAGAAAGGAATAAATATTAACAGGCCATATTGTTTACCTGTTAAAGGGGAGGAATAATCCTGTAATAGCACGTTATCAGTGCATAGCCACGCTGCAGTTTGTTGGCTCAGCAGGATGTATAAATATAGAAAATCAAAGCCAATTAACTGCTTAAACTACAGTGCTACTAAATCTTTTTCATTCAGACTACATTCTACTTATTTATACAAGGGCATTCATAGATTTGTTTTTGAACAAAAGGAGAACACCAGCTTCACTATACCTTTTCATCCAGAAAGATTTCTCCTTTGAAATAATGCTGAAAATCCTCCACTTCAGTCCCTATATTCTCTTTCACAACAGCATAGAGAGGGACACCCAGCTTGGACAGCTGGGGTTTCAGAGAGGAGAGCTCAGAAGCCTCCTAAGCAAAGGAAAAAAACCCAAAC
Organism: Zosterops lateralis; assembly: GCF_965231275.1. NCBI lineage: Eukaryota > Metazoa > Chordata > Aves > Passeriformes > Zosteropidae > Zosterops > Zosterops lateralis. The sequence continues at coordinate 3,558,937 of NC_139768.1, forward strand.
ATTTCAGTCAATAAATGGAGGCTGGAAAGCTTCACCTTAAATTTCAAGACCATCAGAAACACACAAATTCCAGCTGGGGGCACAAACCAGAAACAGACCTGTAACATTTAAGCCAGTTGTACTCCTAGGCACCTCTCAAACAGATTTACTACAATTTTCTTTGTTATGCATGGAGGAAGCAGATTCTTCTGAGCATTTACTTGATAAAACATACTTTTAACTTAAACCTGTAGATATACTTTGCTTGTAATAAGGCTTCAATTATCATTTAAAGTATTTGAGAATGGTAAAAATATAATGCCTGCATGTCACTTAAGGATAGAAAATTCTGAGGAAGTTTTTTCCAAGTTGACATCCATCATTATCAGTCCTTCTGCAAAGTATTTTAAGGGCTCTGTGCAGGAGCAGGCTATACAAGTTTAAAGTATGTAATGAAGCTACAATCTCCTTCCTAAATTCCTCAGTTAAAAAAAAAAAAATAATCAGGGAATTTCTTCATAGACTTTCAGTGTTTTAGAAGCAAAACAGCTTTTTCTGGTATATAAGAGGGTAAGGTATCACAACTCATGTGCTGGGATTTTTGTTTTCCTAAAGGAGTCCCAATTCCCACGGTTTGTACAAAGATCCCTGAGGTTTTGAACAGACCAGAGTGTGCACTGAAAACATGTTTCCTGTCTCCCATGGAGAAAGGTCATTTTTACTGGACAGAATTCCCACCAAAAAACCCTCAACTCCACACTTTAAAAACATGGACACAGTTTACATGATCACTCTCAGTCACCTAACTGAAAGATCTGCAGGACATCTAGAATTCACTGAGTACCAAGCAGCAAACAGATAGGGATGAACAGACAGGAAATTTTGAATCTTTTAGTAATACTACTACTGATAAAAAAATCGCTCTTGGATTCCTGACTGACTGTGTGTGAAAGTGACAGTCAGGCACTTAAGTGCATTCTCCTCCTGCCTACACTACACCAGTTCAGAGATCAAAGCACTTTAACCTTCCGTGAATTCTACCCGTATTTAGGCAGTTATTACTGATGGGAGCAGATGCCTTCATGAAGAGGTTACAATATTAATTACTCCACATGTTACAAACTAGTGAGTAACAACATAATAACTATTTTCCCCTATAGCTATGAGAAACATAATGTCCAAGGTGCAAGCTATGGCTGTTCCCAGGCACTGGGTACATTCAAATTGTTTTTTAGGAGCTCCACCCAAGGAGCCTGATGTCAACTTAATGATCGAAATTTGTTTTCCAACCCACCTTGTTATGGAACAGAAACTCCTTATCTTCAGAGTCTGAACCTTCCTGCCTCACGTTCAGCACCCAGAACAGAGAGGTACTCTCTCTATGCACACCTCTTTTTGCAGATGAGCTTTATCTGATGGCCTTCTGCCAATCCAGTCTTGGGTTGCATTTGACCAGAGACTACCTGGCTCACAGAGACTTATTTTGGACTATATATATATAAAAATAGCTCCTAAGACTCTTTACCAACTGAATCTTGAGCAAATCTCCCTTTCTAATTGCCATGGGCTAGGTCCCTGGCAGATGTAAAAATCATGTAACCATCACCTTCAGAAGGAAAAGGCTCAGGACCTGGGCCATACAAACCAGCTGCAAAGAAAACCAAGTATGCTGGTAGCTGATGATCAGTCTGAACCATGAAACAAAACATTGCAGATATTTTAGATGTATTTGATGACTGTCCTATTCATCCCCTCCCTTTATTTACAGACTATCTATGCAAGCAAACCTCAACTCTTCTTAATTAATCCCCAAGCCCAGCAAGTACCTCTCTGCACAAAAATCATCCAGGTCTTCGTACAGCCATGATCACTGCACCATTCTCCTTCCATAGTTCACCTGCTTTGAATGTCCTTTTCTCTGTTTGTACAGGAGAAACAACACCAACAGTAATATCAGCCATTCTTGTTTAGAACAATTAGTACTTTACAGACCAACACTAAGCACTGCAGAGAATTCCACATTTAAATACAGTTCTAACAGAAGAAAAAAATCTATATGTATAAGAGGATATTAGTGCACTATTGATTTTTAGAAGTGTGTCATGTTTCATCCAGAAATAACAGGTTTGGTTGCTTTTCCTTCACCACAAGTATTGGATATCAAGGACACTTAACTACATGTCATAACTAGGAAAGACTAAGAGAACTGCTTCCAACTCTGGCTTTAGAAAGGTTCTTATAGAAGTCCAATTCTTGAAGAATGTGGTCTGAAATAGCCAGAATCTTACCTGGTCCCAAAGTTTTTAGCTCTATGTCCTCTAAAAACTCCAATGTAGCCTTTTCTGGCTTGGACAAAAATAAGTCAGTGTTAGCAAGGACAATGCCTGTCACAGCTGCACCAATGGCTCCAAGGCCAACAGACCACATGCCCATGGTGAAGACTCCCAGGTCAGGCAGGAAGGACATTTCTGCAAAGAGAAAGAAAAAACAGCTCTGACACTGGATATCAATGATGCCAGAGGAGGAGGAATTGGATTAAAACAACTAAAAGCTCATGCAGGTATTTTGGGTTTAAAGGAGATGGTCTGTATATTTATGAAGGAGATGATCTGTATATTAAATATTTATATTTAAAGGAGTTGTAAAAGAGATTACATTTCAGTTCTGTGCCTGGCCCACATCAAAACCAGATATTAAAAAGATATTCTTATCCTTCCCTCCCAGCAGACCAAAACATTAATAATTAAGTGCTCAGATGCAATGAGGAAAAAGATTATCAAAGTGCATGTGTGTAATAAAGAGACTAACAATATGACCTGTATGTTAGCCAGTAACCTAAATTATTACATTAAGAGAGCAGGTTTTTTTTTCCAAAAAAAGGAAGCATCTGTAGATTAAATGTTTTACACACACTAATCTACATTAAACAGTGAACTTTAGAAATATACTATAGAAGATTTTGGAAAAAATAGATCTTAACTTTCTATATCTGGTTCATCATAACTGGTAACCTTTCACATTCCCCACTGGGAACCAAAGCAGGCACAAAGCCAAACTTGGAGCTCCTGCCTGCAGACAGAAAAATGTAGACTTGCAACCATTTTATTACCCAGTGATCCAACATCACAAACATGCCTGGGACAGCACCTTCTTCCTCTGTGATAACTCACTGCCACTCTTGCTAAGGCTGAAAGGACAGCAGGAACAAAGCCTAAACTCACACGCATCAGCTAGAACTGAGAGCATTGCAATGGGAACCATGACATACAAATATTCCAGGGGTAAAGTACAAACCCTGCTTGTGGTTACTGGTGGCTCAAGTTTAGGAGGCAATTTTGTCTATCCACGACCCCCCACAGCCCAATCCTGACCCTTGCAAGCGTTTCACAAGCCTGGAAAGGGCTTCCAGTGAGGCAGTATCAGCTCACGAGGATGCTGGAAATCACAACAGCCCTGCCTCATGGGCAAAGTTCAAGATCCAGCTGTGAGTAATAACTGGTACAAGAGTCACTGGAGTTTTGGCACCATAAAAGTCACTATACACTTACATCACAAGGGTTGTATATTTGCTCACACAACTGTAGCATTACCTATTATGGAGAATCAATTTTTTTTTTCCTCACAAAAACCCTATTTCCTGATAGGATATTTTGGTAAATATTGCTGTCTGTATATACTTTTGTATGGGTGAGGTTCCCACCTCAATAAATGTAAGAAAATATTACTCTTTTGAACTCTGCCTGGCAATAAACCAGACATGCACATCATCTTTACCCCCACAGCCAGCTGCTGCCAGAATTCAGAAACAATTAGGAGGAGCTCCTCACTCTTGTGCCCAGAATTTTCTGTGAGAAAACCCCTTTCTACCCTTAAACCCAGCTCCAGAATACTACTGATAAACAAATGCAACATTAGGAAACAACAACAACAAAAGATCACATTGTTCTTTTAGCAGCATACTTGGTTTCAAGGGAGGCACTATCATGGTATCTAAAAACACAAGTAATCCATGATCCTGAGTAAGAAACAAGGCCAGTTTACACAAACATGATGCAGATAAGAGAACAGATCCTATTCTATTTCACCACTTATTTCTAACCAAGGCAAAACTTCCTTGACCGTATCTGCTTTCTTTACATATTTCTTTCCAACATTAAGTCCCGTTGTAATGATATTTTTTTTTATCTGCCTCTGACACCCATGGGACACCATCCTGACCCCAGCCTTTGGAATGATGCAAATGTAACTCCAAATGTATGTACTGCAGCACTGTCCTTGTGTTATTCTTTAAAATTACTTAAAATCTCTGTGGCATATCCAAAAGGCTAAAGACCTGCTTCCTCCCAGAGTTTGATTATCCAACTATTTGGATTTCAATCCCATCAGCTTAAGAAGTGGTTGGGGGTTTTTTAACTTATAGTTACAGGCAGTGGAGAGGGACCCAAGTCTTAATCCCTTGTGCACATCATCTGTCTACAAAAATGTTACAAAATTCGTGGCAAGTGATTAGTGAGTCGTTCTCACATAGTTTTTCATTTTTATTAGCATAAAAAACTAAAAGTCAGTTTCCAATCAGTAGTTATTGATCCAGGAGATCATTAAGTGTAGTCAACACACCCCCTTCAGTTTAGCTGGACTCTTTGGTCTCCCCACAGTGACAAAAAAATCAAACCTTATTCAACTATGGGAGTTTTTTGCTATTTATATAAATAGGAAAAAAGGAAAATGCAGCTCTGGTACTTAAATTCCTCCCCAGCTAAGCAAACACCCCAATGAACCACTTTGAGAGATATGCATGGCAAGCAGCAGGCAGGATTATTAACACATTTGCTAACGAGACAGGCTGAGCCCTGTCATTGAACCCCAAGTGGCGAGACTGACTGCAACAACAGCCGAGCATTTCCGACTAGCACCTCCATTTCTGATTTCCTCGCTGTTTACTAAGACAATCTGAATCTCAAAAAGACTTCACATCCCTCCCTCCATCCCCACCATAACACACACTGCCTTGCCATCAAGCTTTTAAGCGCCGAGCACAGAAGAGAGGAGAAAGAGCAAGAAGAGAGGAGAAAGCATCCCATAAATAAGCCATGGGAAGAGGCAGGAGAGCATCCCACAAGGGCTGCAGCACTCACCGGACCCCATGGGGGCTGCGGAGCGCCGGCGGCAGCGCCTCCCGGGGCCGGGAGCGGGGACTGAATGAGCGGCTGGGGAGGAGCAGCAGAGCCGCTCCAGAGATCCCGCCCCTGGCAGCCCCAGGGCCGCCCAATGCACGAGCACGCACAGATAAAGGTGTCTGAATAATTCATCCAGAGCTGGGCTTTTGCTTTTTTTTTTTATACGGAACGCGTGATGTTAGCCTTCCAATGGGTGCGTAGGACAGAAAGATTTCTGGCCCGCTTAAAGGTATCTCATTCATTCTTTTTTTTTTTTTTTTTTTTTTTTTTTTTTTTTTTTTTTTTTTTTTTTCCTGAATGTATGGGGTGAACCTTCCTATGGGGTGGTAAGTACAGGGAACAGGAATTACAGAAAGCTTTTCCGGCCAGACCCATTTAAAGGTATCTTAATCATTCAACCATTGGATTCTTTCTTTTTCTAAACGGAACACACAGTGTTAGCCTTCCTATGGGATGGGTAGGAATTACAGAAAGCTTTTCTGGCCAGACACATTTAAAGGTATCTTAATCATTCAACCATTGGATTCTTTCTTTTTCTAAACTGAACACACGGTGTTAGCCTTTCTATGGGATGGGTAGGAACAGGAATTACAGAAAGCTTTTCTGGCCAGACCCATTTAAAGGTATTTTAACTAGTCAGTCTTTGGGTTTTTAATTTTTTTAAACTGAACACATGGTTAGTCTTCCTATGGGATGAGTAACTACAGGGAGCAGGAATTACAGAAAGCTTTTCTCGCAAGACCCATTTAAAGGTATCTTAATCATTCAACTTTGGGGTTTTTTTCTTTTTTTTTTTTTTTAACTGAACACATGGTTAGTCTTCCTATGGGGTGAGTAGGTACAGGGAACAGGAATTACAGAAAGCTTTTCTGGCCAGACAATTTAAAGGTATCTTAATCATTCAACCTTTGGATTCTTTCTTTTTCTAAACTGAACACACGGTGTTAGCCTATCTATGGGGTGGGTAGAAACTTGTATTTTAACTTTCTCATTTCAGAAAGTTTTTCTGAAGCTGGGAGCACGGCAAAAGACTTTTAGATCTGCGTGCTAAGCCATGCTCTTCTGTAGAACTTGGCATTTTTACAAATAACGTTTTTCCCTGTGTTTCAGCCTATTCTAGATCTAAGCCCTCCGTGTGTCAAAACAATACAAATAACCCTGGAAAAAATTAAAGTCCTCACAATGCACAATATTAGGGGAAAAATGATTAGTATAGAGAATTAACCCAGTGTTTCTAAGGTCAGTTACCTGCTTTGCTTTAGGAGCAACTTCCCTTTGCTAAAAAGCATCATTTTCTCTGGGACGATCAGATCTTCTGTCTCTCAACTCTGTTAAAATTGCCAGAAAAGAATGAAAACTCCTCTTTAAACAGTACAGGCCAAAGAAAAATGGGGAAAAAAAATCTTTTCGTGTGTGTGTGAGTTTGTGGTGACCACAAGAGATCTACAAAAAAACAATGAGTTATTTTATGGCCTGTCAGTACTCAGTTAACCAGAATTTAAACAAGCTTTATCTTAATCCTGTTTTAAGTGCCAGTGGATGGTCTTCACTTTTATCAAGACCAGTTAAAACTGTTTTCTAGATGTCTCATTTCCCTCCCACCCACCACCAAAGAAAAAATTGTCATTCAGAGGACAGCTATCCTTAAACATTTATTTTAACAGTGTAAACAGGACCCATTGCAGCTGTGTCCAAAAAAAAGAAACCAAAAAAATAGAAGAAAGTTGCTGTTTTCAAGATGCCAGTAAGACTCAGAGGAGCAAACAGATTTCATTACATACTTTTCCTAAAAAGAAAACTGTCTTGCAAGTTGGACTGCACTAGCAAATACTCTCTGGCCTGAAGTGGCTTTGACCATGGCTTGTTCTTCCTTTCTCTCCCCCTCCAGCTTCTCTAAGACATTCCATATCAAGCCTAAAAAAATGTTTCAGAGCTTTGTCAGAACTTGCGTGTCCCAAGCATGTTGAGCTGATTTTTTTATGAGACATTCCCCCCCTCCCCAAATGAGTCATGATTACAAATACTTTTGTAAGCTAGCTCCTATGAAGAAAATTTACAATTCACAATAACCTGGTAACATGCTCATCAGGATTTCATGAGTGTTTAAATACCACAAAGGATTACAAAATACAGAACCCTGACAGACCTTCAAACTTAACCCTGTTTGAAGCAGGGATCTGACTGGAGAAACCCAGGAGGACTCTTCCAACTTAAATTGGCCTGTAAACACCAAAATGAATGCACAGAGAAGCCTCCTAGCATTTCTTGTGGCATAAATGTAATTTTCACAACACAGGGGATTATTTTCCTTAATTTTCACCATTTTAAGTACCTAACAAACCACATATTGTATTGAGAATTAACAATCATCTTTTTAGGTTTCTTCCCAACTCATGCATGGTTCACTACTGAATTCTGTGCTCTCGGCTGTAGCTGTGGAAAAAGCTGCTGTGTCAAGCAAACAAATCATACTCCTTCCTTTGAAAGGAAGTTAGTTGTTACCTCCATTCTCAGACTGTTTTAAAGAAACCCAACATCTCAACAAGCCTTTTCTTTGGAGCAAGGGAGAGCAAAGAGCTCTGGCACACCACTCTGGAACTCTTCCAGCTCTCTTGGTGTATTGAGAGGGAACAGGCAGCTGGGCACTGTGTATGGAAAAATTCAGATCTCTGATCAGTCAGTGAGTGGATACCATGTAGATGTCAGATATTTCATGGAGCACAGAACTGCATGCATATCTGAAGATAAATATGGATGAATTCACTGCTTGGTCTGCTGGTCGCCCAGAGCAGGAAAGGTGCACCCTGTGTCAGCCTGCAGGGGTGGTGGAGGAAAGGGAATAACAACAGACCTAGTGATAATACAAGTCTATTATCCCTAGCCTTCTGATAATAGTTTACATACCTTCCTGCAAAGTCTCTCAAAACAATCTATATTGTTTTCATTCCTCTTGGTGATAGACTTCTGTATTAACCACTGGAGTCAGAGAGGTGTTCCTCTCAATGACCAATCCTTGACCAAATCCCAAATACTATATAAACCCTAAATCATAATAAACAGTCCTTCTTTTCCCTGCTTCTACTGACGGCTGAGTGTGGTTCTTTTCATGTCCCTAACTGTGACACAAGTCAGCATTCACTGAAAGCACAGCAGGTGCAAGGCAGCAAGTGACCCCTCCTGCTCCCACCCAGCACATCCAAGAATTCTACGTCCTGCAGATTCAAGCTTATATTAAGATTTGCCCACCTTTTTGGGTTCTTAGGGCCTTGCTTATATTTTAGGTTTCTCATTTCATAACAGCAAAATTGTTATGAAAAGCAAAGATGCAAGAAAAAGGACATGCTTCAACTCCACTCCATGGGGCTCCATGCATAAACCAGGCTGTAACACATCACCAAACACCCACCCAGTGCAGAATAATTTCCCCACAACTTTGTTTCCCCTTCCATTGCCTGCTATGAACCAGGACTGATGAGAACAGTGCCTCTGTGGTTATAAAAGGCTGGGAGAGCTGCAGGCTGGTCCTTCGAGCAGCTCAGGGATGGATTTCCTGAGCTGAGCGATTGCACACAGCACCCAACCAGCGCATCACGAATTAAATGAGAAACGAAGCATTCTTTGTCCCTTTGTCCTTCACAGATCCCGCTGTGCCTATTTACACACGGGATAAGTTCGCTGAGCAAGCAGGGATTTGTCAAAGCGTCAAACCACGAGGGGCAGGCACAAGCAGGATTGCAAACCTCGGCAGCTGGGCACGGGCAGCGGAGCTCCGATGGCCAGAGCGGCGGGGGGCCCCGGCCGGCCCTCAGGGCTCAGCACCCGGCGACCTCCGCCGCCTTCCCCCGCCCGGGGCCCTGCGGCCGCCACCGCCACCGCCGGGCCGGGGACAGCGGCCCTGAGGGGGGACAGCGGCCCTGAGGGGGGACAGCAGCCCCAGCGGGCCGAGGGATGGCGCCACTGAGGGGGGACGGCCCAGGGCAGGGCCTGCACAACGCGGGCGGCACAGCGCAGGGCCATGGCCCTCCCTGCCCCGGATCCCAGCGGTGCCATGGCCCTCCCTGCCCCGAATCCCGGCACTGCCATGGCCCTCCCTGCCCCGGATCCCAGCGGTGCCACGGCCCTCAGAGCCCCGGATCCCAGCAGTGCCATGGCCCTCCCTGCCCCGGATCCCAGTAATGCCATGGCCCTCCCGGCCCCGGATCCCGGCACTGCCATGGCCCTCTCAGCCCTGAATCCCGGCAGTGCCACGGCCCTCCCGGCCCCGGGTCCCGCCCCGCGCTCCCAGCCCCGCCGCCCGCCCGCCCCCGGCGCGCCGCACGCAGGCGCGGCCCCGCTCGCCCCCACAGCCGGGCCGCACATTCGCGCTCATAGATTTGCCCTACATTCGCACCGCGGTCCCACACTGACGCTCACACCGCTTCCCCGCACTCGCACCGGTGCCCCCACACTCACACCGCGGTCCCACACTCGCACGGCTGCCCCACACTCACACCGGTGCCCCACATTCGCACCGATGCTTTGCACTCACACCGGTGTCGCACATTCGCACCGCGGTCTCACACTCAACACCTCTTCCCGGCATTCACACCGGTGCCCCACATTCGCACCGCTTCCCCGCACTCACTGCGGTCCCACATTCACACCGTAGTTCCATACTCACACTGTTTTCCCGCACTCACACCGGTCCCCCCGGCTGTCCCCGCTGTCCCCGCTGTCCCCGCAGTCCCCGCACTCACACCGGTCCTCCCGCTGTCCCCGCTGTTCCCGCAGTCCCCGCACACACACCGGTCCCCCACGCTGTCCCCGCAGTCCCCGCACTCACAGCGCGGTCTCACACTCACACTGTTTTCTCGCACTCACAGCGCCGCCGCTCCCGGCCCGCCCCCGGCGCTCCCCCCGCTCGGTGCCCTCGGGCCGAGCCCAGCGGGATCAGCCCCGCCGTCAGCGGGTGGAAAAAGCCTTCTCCTCCCTCTCCGAACCCATTATCTCCTCTGCTGTAGCTTCTGACTGAGCTAAGAAAGAAATATATTACGGGATACGGCGCTTATATACGCAAAGCGAAAAGAAAACCCCTCCCAACCCATAAGGACTCGAGTGCAAGAATGTAGTGAGCTTATCGTTCCACTGATCTGATTAATGGGGCACTTAAGATGTTTGCATATATATTGCATTCAAGAATATACTTGCTCAGATAAGGCAGCCAATAACATGTCACAACATCGTTTAACAAACATGCTCTTGAGATGCTTGTGGTCATTAGGCACCGCTCCAGCCACAAACTCACAGGGGACTCGTCTTCACTACTTTGGGACTGTTTCCTGAGCTCTCCTGTTAACCTGGCACCTAAAAAAAAAAAAAAAAAAAAAAAAAAATATATATATATATATATATATATATAATAAAAAAACCAACCAAACAACAAAAAAACCCCCAAACAAACAAACAAAACAAAACAAAAATAACAACAACAACAAAAAAAAAAGACAAAAAAAAAAGACAAAACCCCCCCCCAAAAAAAACCAGACAAACCCCCCCACCCAGGATTAAAAAAAAGGAAAAGGTACTAGCAATGACAGAACAGTCTGGTCTGTAGCACAGTAGCTCAGGAGAATGAACGTAATAACCCTTTCGATGGTATTGGTGTGTCTCTGTTCCACCAAACGCTGTTTTTCACCATATTCCAAACTTAACTGGACAAAACGACCTTTTCTTATCACTGTGCTCCCCACAGCAGAGCCCAGCAGCTGCTGGCAGGGAGATACACTGGACAGCAAGTTCTGCAAGACAGAGCAGAGCCTTGTTGGGAAAGATGAATCAGGGAAACCTTCTTATAAATACGATTGCTTGGCAAAAGATTCTGAAAATATGAAACCTGTAATCGAAATAGAAATGAAAGCTTACTTTGAGTTGTAGGACTATATAACCTGAAGACAATAGCCTGGGCAGCTGAAGGAGAATCACTTTTGATTGAACAATACCCTTCTGCTGGCTGAGGGATCCAAAGGTCAATATAGCAAAACAGGAAAGTCTAAAGAGTAGGTTTTAGAGTTTAAAATATAACACATGGTAATGTAGCAGTTCTTATAGGCTGTGTGTAGATTCTATAGGATTTTGTGTCTTGTATTGGTTGGTCACTGTAAATTAGAATATTCATCACAAAAAGAGATATAATGGATTGTAACCAGGACCTTGCTCGCTCTGGTCCCTGCTCTGTTTCTCTCCTTTCCCTGCTCTTACCTCTGCTCTCTTCCCCCTGCACTCTGACCCCTGCCCTTTGCTCTCTCTCTCCCCTCTTCTTAGCCCACCCCCTTTTGCTCTCTCTCCCCCTCTCTTTGGGACTTCCCTCCAGCCCAGGCTGGTGGCTGAAGGCAAAGCCCTTTCTACCCACAACCCTTGCAATAAACCCACATATTCTAGAATATCTCAGGTTTGCAGAGTCCCTTGTCCCTGTAAGTCACGGATGCTTCTACAGAGCCTGTCATACCACATTGCATTGCACATGTCAGGATGGGCTCAGGCAGCTGCCAGGAAAAGATTTCCAGTCTTTTTTGCTCCAAATTGTGCTATTTTTATGTTTTTTATCTACATACATTCTTTGGAAATCAAATGGATTATAAAAAAGCATTAAAGTCTTGGCAGCAGTAAAAAAAAAAAAAAAAAAAAAAAAAAAGCAAACCTCATGGCAGAAACAGCAGCATTACCAGACTGCCTTAAAGAGATGGCAAACTTGGAAGGATTCAGAATTTGTGGCTGCTTTTTTTTTTTCCTGGGAAATGCATAAAACAATAGCTCTGCTTTTTCTTCTTAATCAGTGTGGGTTGATTCTCTGTCAACACCAAACCTAAAATGCTGACGTGACTGTCATTTTTTAAAAATTCAATCAGCATTAAAATATATGTACCTGCCATGCTGACATAGCAATCTTTAGGGAAAAAATAAAAAAAAAAAAGGCAAATTTTGTCAGCCATCACCGTATAATTAAAACCCTAATTTGGGCAGCCTGTCAAGATTCCTTTCTTCTGAATTTTACCATGGTTGTGGACTGAGCTGAGAACACTTGACAATGGCAGAATGGCAGCTCCATTATTTTTGTTTCCATGGCAAGCACACAAACTGAACTTTTTTCTTACTGATACTTCTGCACATTACACCTCTAACAAGCTGGCAGCTGGCCTGTCACAATGCCAAGGTAGCCAATATTGCTGAGGAGGAATGAAAATATCTATTCTATCACAAAATGAAATTATCTATTTATTCTTTGCCCTGGTCAGGAGTCCATGACAAGGCACCAGGTGAGATTAACATGCAGTTCATCTCAGAAGTGACTCTGATTTCATTTTGTTCCTATTGTAAAAAAAAGTTGCAAAAAATGCAGCAAAATCTGAGCCCACACATCTGGATTCCATCCAGGATTACCCTCCTACCTTACAAAACAGCAAAATCCTTTGAATGCATAATAGACACAGAATTCAAAGAAATATGGTGTCATGAAAATATTGGAATCTAACCTTCCTTACAACCTCCAAAAAAGGTTGCTTTCCTTGAAAAGCTACTGTGTTGCATTAAGTGGAGTTGCAGCAACAATTACTTTGTCTTTATTAGATTATCTTTGCCTTAAGTAGTGAAATTTTGGCAGGAAAATGGGAATTTGAATCCTTTGGTTTTCTGGTTTTCTCTCTTGATAAAATCATATTAAGATTGATGTATTATAGTTGAGTTTTTCCATGCACCTATTCACACGTTCTTAAAAAACACATTCAGCCCTTCTCTTCCTGCCTTCATAATTCAGTTTTATATCAGTGAATGAGGAGAATCAGTCTGTAAAGTGCTTGTAGATCAGTTAATTAAATTTCCCTGGCATGCCTGTAAGTCAGAATGCACTGTATCAGTAGCTATGCTAAAACATGATCTAGTATTACGAAACTTTCAATTCATTTACAGAATGACAAAGCTGTGCATTATTTCAGGAGTTTTTTTCTTTTTCTTGTTGGATCATGCTTCTATAGATCAGCCTTAGACCAAGGGCATTGTTAGATAAATGGATTATATAAAAGAAATTCTCTTTTCTGTGAGGAAACAGGAAATCTCTAAGGCAACAAGACAGTGGCAGGATCTAGGCTCTAGGTCTGTAAAATGACTTCCAGACTAATTAAGACTTTTGATACTAAGCCAATAAGATTAGATGTAGATAAATATTTAAAAAAAAATACAGCTTGAACTTTTCACCTACGTGGTACTAAAAGCAAAGCCACAGAGATGCAGAGTGACAGAGATCTCCACCAGGCCAGGCAGCAGCCTCTTGTTTTGAAGGCTTGTGTGACATGTACTCGTGTAGGGGTGTTCTCAACCTCATCCTGATTCTCAGGAAATAAGAACACCAGTCAGCCTAGACACAGAATCTCAGATTTATCTTAGCTAAGATCAGGGTGCAGTAGTCACAGGAAAAAACAAACAAACAAACAAACAAACCAAACCCAAAAAAACAACCAGGTCTTTTGCCATTAGTTCATTGACATAAGCAGTTCACAGTGGGACACCGAGAAGAGATTGGTGCAATACCCTCCAGCTGGACAAGAACCGGAAGAAAGAATTAGTAAGTCTTTTCAGCATATACAGATTCTTACAAGAAACCTCTTTTGCAATAGCCTAATAAACACTGAATCACAGAAAAGCCTACCATTTACAAGACAAAAGATAACCAAGGCACTTGGAAAGTGCAGATGAGGTCATTAGTCCTCCCACTGTCCTTCATTCTTTAAATATCCCTGTGTCAGGTGTCATTACTAAGTGTAAGCAAAATAGAATACGTGGCCTACAGTTTGTCTCCTGTTTACTGCAGTGTCACAGACAAAGTTACTCTGATTTTTTTTATTATTCTCATATTAGGTAGAGAAGACCAGTTAAAAAAAAAAAAAGTTATTTTTAATGACTATTCAAGCCACTAGAATAGTGATCAAGCCTCAGGCTCTACAAGCAAAACCAGGCTCTTGAACATCCCAATTACCCACAAAGATAGCACTGAAAAGGAAGTAGCTGTACTTCTGTAAAATCAGGACATCAGAGGAAAACAGTCATTCTGCAGTGATCCTGGTTAATCACCTGCAATTCCTGTGTAGTGACTATTAAAATCCAGGCACTCAGCATGTTTCTAGGCCATTTCTCTTACAGATCGTTGTGATAAAACTGGCATGTTGAATTTCTTACTTTCTTATGGACTTCAAGAGTAGCTATGCATCTTACAACCTATAGAAGTTATGACTAAGGACAAGATTACTTGTGTTAGTAATACAACTGATGTGCCCTACATTGCCTTTAAGACATTGAGTTACTGTACTCAGTCAAATAATGTATCTCACCAAGGTGGTTGTATGCAGCTAGAAAATCTGATGTAAATACTTTTCATGTAAGCATTGGAGGTGATCAATTTTTAAGGTTTAAAAGAACCTGTTGATTTAGCTGTTACTCAGAAGCATTTGTCCAAGCTCTAAGGCAGAAAACTGGGCTTTCTCTAACAAATCTGGTATTTAAAATCTGGGAGAAAAAAAAAATCCACGACCTCTTTTGCTAAAGAACATCCATGTGATAAAACCAAAATAACCCTGGTATTAGAAGTGTTGATGCCAATGTGGGTCATTTTGACAGAACTTGGCTAGGAATCAAACACACATCAAATACAGGAAGCCTCAGTTTCAACTCCTGGTGGCAAGGTTGTAATGAGTAGTTAGGAACAGTAAACTTCTAATCCAGCAGAGCTACAGCCACACTCTAACCACAGCCCTGGAGCTGAGCTCTTAATCCTCTTATTACACTGAGCTATTTGTCTGTGTCACTTTCTTCTGCTAGAGCAAAACACCAATGTGTTACTATCAAACTGAATTTCAACACTGCATTTCTGTATTTTGTAATACTATTTGTTCTTGGTCTTTATATATCAACATAGGAAGGGCCACCAACTATGTACTTTCAAATTTCAGTGTATTTTCAATATATTTTCAGTGCATGATTTCTGTTTAATTCTTGGTGAACTTTCTTTTTGAGAGGTTATGCTTATCTCTCATGTCAATTTTCATGTTGACATCTACCATTTTTACATAACTTGATCACGACAGCTTGAAAGAAAAGCAATGTAACAAACTATCCAATGCACAATCATAGAGTATCTGAAATGAACAACCCTAAATAATTACTTAACCTGATAAGGTTGAACATTGTGGAGAAATGCAACAGAAAATACATTCTACTTACTTAGCAAGGTACATTTTAAGTCCACAGCATCCCTTCTGCAAGTCCTATTTCCAAAAACATATGATTTTATGTGCCTTTTAATGGGACTGTGGAAGACTTCCAGCAGAATACATAACTAAATCATGATCTTCTTCCTAGAACCAAATTACACTCCAAAACCCTTCCTCGTGACTGATTTAGTCACCAACACAGAATTAAAAGTTTGCAAAGATATTGTTTAGATTTTGCCTGAATGTTTGGTTAGTTAGATAAAGCCTGTCAAACTGTAATTGGTTTGAGGAATGTTGATAAGCTTTTATTTTGCCAATTAAAAAGCCCCAACAAAACATGAATATCATCTTCTGTTAGTAATGTGTTTGTGTACTTGCTCTCAAGCATTTTTCCCCACACCCATTTCGTTCACATCCACTGTAATTTTTTTTCACTGGATAAACTGCTAAACAAACTTAAGTGTAGCACATATTTAAAATGATTGCACAGGTGGTAAAACACCCAAGAGTTTTCTGGTTATTTAATTTTGCTAAATTAATTAAAACATTATTTTAATGCATTTTGTATCCTGTTCTTGATTTAACTAAGTTTGTATTTGAGGATAAGTGGGTGACAGGGGGAGAGGATGATGTGTGGTATGAAACAGTGTGCTGATTATGTTGAGAACTTTCAAGGTTGCCATTTATGGTGCTGCACTACCAAACCAGCTTTTTAACAGAGATTGTTCACTTGTATCTTGCAGGTTAAGCTTGGAATGCAGGCTTTTGGAAGGGAAAGGAGTTTGCTTAGGTAAAGAGCAGTGGGTAAGGCTGATTTCAAGCCACAACTATCCATTAAATGATCCATATCATTGCCCATTTCTGTGGTTTTAATATTATGATCCAAGAACAATTCACACAGAAAAAAGTCAGCACCCTGAGATAATTTGGCAAATGCTTTTCTGCCTATGCCAGCTATTGCTCCAACAACAGACAACCTGCAGAGGCTCTTGAGCTGAAACTGAAGAAACTCTAGAGAAGAACAGTTATTGAAAACCTGATTAATTTACATCTTCTCATGTGTAGTAAGAGAGAGACTACAGACCCAAAGTTTTATGGGATATGAATGAAAGTCACTTCACCTGGGAGAGGACAGGTGAAACAAAATGACTAAAGACCTATCAAGCCAGATGAGCAATGCCCTCGATGTTAAATAGGGAGACCAGTGCAATTCACAAAGAATTCTGAATTGTAGCCATTTGACTCACATGGAAACCATCAGAGTTGTGTTCCTGTCGAACAGGGGGAGCCCAAGGTAAGAACATCACAGATGACTCAGAGGAGCTGCCTCTGAACTGAAGGCTCTGAACAACACGGATGCCAAAAACAACCCTATCATCAAATGCCATAGGTTGAGCTTTGGATGAAATACAGAATAAACAGGAAAAATTATGTTTCCACTTTAATTAAGATGGTATTCAGATTTACCCTAATTAGTTCATTTTTAGTAATTTCCTTTAACTATTGCTGTTAAACCACTCAGCTTATTAAGACCCACAGAACATCACAGATCTAAATGGCTGCCTAACAGCTGCAAGCAGTTCATTAGGTACCTGCAATCAAGCTTTTCTCCCACAGGAAGAAGGCATCAGTAAATACCCTTCCATCAACCCAGGGTTCTCTTTCTCTCTCAGAACAGTAGCAAATTTCTCACATACTCAAATTCCCTGAGAGCTTTCCCTTCCTAGGACAGCATCTCCTCTATAGGCATCAGAGGGACTGTTACACACAGAAGACAAACATGGCTTTTTTCAGAAATGCTGATTTTGTTAAATATTAGCAAAGCTCTATGGTGTCTTTATGCTCTTACTAAAGAAATCAGTGTCTTGAATCAAGAAACACATGGCTATTATTGTGACATCCTAATCACTATGTCCTTTATACTACTGGGCAGGTCATCTCTTAGGGAAAGTGATAAAGTTCCTGTGAATATATTTTTGGCCTTATCTGATCATTTGCCTTAACCACCCTGTGATTCTTTTATGCTACGCCCTACAATTATTTTCTGTTATTCTCTACCTGAATTTCTATTGCCAAATTTCATAATATACTAAATAATTGCTTCATGCCACTGTATAAATAGAGCACTCAATCCAAATTTATGACCTATGGATACCTTTTGCTACCTCAAGTAAACACACATTGTTTGAAATTTTAGTAACTAAAAACAAATACGTGCAGCTCATAAAGTGACCAGTTTTTTAAAGAAGACCTAAGTAGTTACACTTCAAAATTCAGAGCTAATAAAAGCTTCTTGAGACCATCTTCCCATTAGTCAGAAAATTCATGAACATAAACAGGGTGTCATAACCACAAGGTTAGTCAAAACAAATTCCTTAAACAACACAAAAACAAGCTGAGTGGATAAAGAAGGGAAATGAAGCACAACCAATGAAGAACAACCAAAGTCTAGTACTTCGTTTAAAAAAAGGCTTTTAATATAAATATGAATATAAAAATAACCAAAACACTCTACAGTAATCACAAACAAATCCTCAAGGTCTTTTCTTATCAGTTCCCTGACAGTTTGGCAAGCGCCTGTTTCCTCTGTTCTGCAGTCATATACTCACAGGCCTCCAAAATATTTACTATAATTAAAGTCTGTTGAATTGTTTTTGCTTTTACCCATATTCTTCCATTCATTCCTATCACCAGTTCAAATGGGTACAACTGTGACAACTCTTGAATTATTTCACATTTGGGAGCCAAGAGCCTGTGAACGAGACCAAAAAAAAAAAGTCAGAGGAAGAAGTGCTCACACTTATAGACATTATTATTGACCAGCACCTCCAGCAGTTCTGCTATTATGGGAGCACTTAAGGAAACACTGAAAGATGATTAAGTTGCATATACATCCAAAACAGCAATACAGTATCACATTTTCAAGGCTTCTGTCATATAAAATTCACGCACCCAAAAAAATAAAACCATTGTAAAGTTAGGTTTTTTCTCACTAGATTCAGAAGCAATCCCCAACAAGTTTAAAGTGAATTGATACTTCTACAAGTCTACGATCTAAAAAAAAAATCTAGAAGTACAGTGTTTGACAAAATTATGTTTTTGAAGTGCTATTTATAAATCTGACACCCCAGAAGAATCTTTCAAAACAGGTCTTCCCTTCTGCTTCAGGAAACAGTATTAACTGCAATAAACAGATTGCTTCATTTTTATTAGATGACAGCATACTAAATACTGTAATATGCCTAGGATTAAATCAAGCTTGAACAAGTCTTCACAAAAACTAAAAGCTTATCAGGATTTACCAGTTTACTTGTAATATGCTGTTATTTTTTAACTAGCATACAGACGAAATTTGGAAAACTGGCTGTATAAAGTTTTTGTATCAGTTCACACTGACTTCTGATAGGACATATAAATCAGACAATTACAGATATGAAAAAGCTGCTCTGCACTGCCAGATTGCTTATCCAAATGACAAAAACAAAGAAAAAAACTCCACCCCA
Source organism: Zosterops lateralis (assembly GCF_965231275.1). Lineage (NCBI taxonomy): Eukaryota > Metazoa > Chordata > Aves > Passeriformes > Zosteropidae > Zosterops > Zosterops lateralis. The sequence goes on from NC_139768.1 coordinate 3,577,831, forward strand.
AAAGCAACAACAAAGTTTGACTATTGTTTATCCATGTAATCTGGTATTCTTTGACAGTCACAAAAAAATCTTGTATATACACCAGTATAAGCAACTCTAAAGTTCACAATATAATTAAAAGCTTATGAAACAGTTCCTGGATTAATGTATCAGTATCAAACTAAAATCCTATATTTTTTTGTCTGTATCTTTATTTCAATGCTATTTATTTTTCTTTGGAAGCCAGAAAATAATGTGTACTGATGTGCAAAGATCCTTTTAATCAGCTGTCAGCCAAACATACACCCTCCACTACCCCATGAAAGAGAAAAAGAACAATAAGCATTGTTAAGTTTTAAACCCCAAACTAATATGTACATACCTGAAACACTATCCTGAATGTTTGACTTCTCCAGGTCACAACTTTTATTTTTCATACTGCCTTGCCAACCACATCACTTTTTTAAAGCAGGTCATGCAACACCATAAAAAAAGAGCTTCTAAGCCTCTTAAGAGGAAAAATAAACTTTCCTTTTAGATCAATCCATACTCTATTCAGTAAATCTGGTTCAAATGCATTACAAGAATTACACAGTCTGATTAATCAACCTGCCCACACTGCTCAGAAATCATTAAAACAATTGTGGGAATCTTACCCGTGAGAATGACTACTTAAATTTTTTAGTACTTACTTTCTTATTAGACCTAAGGAAACTTTAAAGAGGAAGCCGTCTTGTCCAATTATTCCCATTCCACTTGATTTTCCACTGCTGTCTATACAGACCATCTCTGGTTCCATGTCTTTATTTGCCACAACGAACTGACCGTAAATAAGATCGCCCACCTACACAAAACAGCGTCAAAGAACACAAGTATAATCACTTATAATTATTTAGCAGGACAACAATAAAAAAATAACACACTGGCTTATTTTGTTTTTCTTTACAGTTCCTTTTACATTCTGGAGATAGGAATTCATCCAAGTGCAGAAACTGTGGCATGGATGTGCAACACAGCTATTCATAACAGTGCTGTTAAAAAAACCCCACACAATTAGCATTTTCTACCAGCATGTTTTAAAGCCTTAACATCAGAGTGCCCTTTTGGATTCACCTTGCTCACGAAGTGCATCTGCTCCTGGCAGCACTATGAAGTCAGAAAATAATGGGTACTGTACAAAGGAAAACATGAGAGTGAAGCACCTGAGAAAGAGCAAACCACACCGGCCACAGTCCCGCTAACAAACTCCAGAAAGGCAAATGTGCAAATGGTGCAAAACCCTCCGAGGAGAATCAAGGCGAAACCACCACAACTAGACCTCCACACCTCCTCTAAGGTGGGCTTATAGAAACACTTCCCCCCTAAGGAAAAGCCACTGAAATGCCACAGAAGCATCATCAAACTGGTGCAATAGAAAGAAAGGGTATTTAACGAGTGTCTCTGATATAGCAGAGTGTGGACTTGGCTGAGCACCAAGTCACCCGTCCGGCTGTACTTTGCTTTTTTATCTCCCAATTGTCTTAATTTTTATTAAACATATCTCTTAAAATTTACCGAGAAAGTGAACCTCGTTTTTCACAGTGCACTTAAGAATTGGAAGTTAAGAAGACACAGAGTTAATTCTTCCAGCTGCAGTTGTTTGCAGGGTTATGGTGGTTTTTTTTACTATCCTATTAGAAGTTGACAGTTAAACACTTACCTGCACGTTGGGCCTGTTCCTCTTGGTGGCGCCCTCGAAGGCCAGGTAGGAGAGGGAGGCGGGCTCGCTGCCGCCCACGTCCAGCCGGAACACGTCCCCCGCCTTGGCCGTCACGATGCCGATAACGTGGTCGCCCTTCACCGGCACGTACTGCAGCGGGGAAAGGGGACAGAGAGTCAGGGAAACGTGGGGATAACACACATACCCGTACGCACACACGGACAGCCGGGTCCCTACCCGTTTCTGCTGCGAGTCCACCCAGAAGGCGCCGCCGCCGCCGGGCCGGTGCCGCAGCAGCCCGCAGGCCGTCACCAGCAGCCCGGCCCCGCCGCGCCTCAGCCCCGGCCCGCACAGCAGCCGCCCCTGAGGCGCCGAGCCCGCGCTCAGCCGCAGCCGCTCGCCCTCCGCGTCCTCGTCGTAGTGCGCGGGGAGCAGCAGCAGGTCCCCGGGCAGCACAACCTGCCCCACCATGGACTCGGCCGGCGTGCCGCGCTCCGCCGCCATGGCAGGGAGGGGAGGGCCTGCTTCCCTCAGGCCGGGCGGGCGGGCTGAGCCGGGAGACGGCGGGGCGGCAGCGACACCGCCCGGCTGAGCGGGCCCGGAGCACATCCCTGCCCTTTCCTGTCCTGCCCCTGCTCTGCTCTGCCCTGCCCCTGCCCTACTCTGCCCTGTCCTGCCCCTGCCCCTGTCCTGGCCGTCCTGCCCGCCCTGCTGTCAGGGCCCACAAACATATGCCGAGGAACCTGATGGTTCGTTTTAGGGATCTCAGAGCGTAAAAGACACAATTTACAGGAGACAGCTCAGTTTAATTAAACAAAAAAAATGCATCTTTATTTAGTGCCAACAAATGCGATAGTGAGGAGAGAAAATAGAGAATAGTGAGAAAGATAGAGAAAGAGGGGAAAGGGGGTTGTAGTTACCGACGTGGAGGGACGAGTCCTCGAGGCCTGGAAATGCCTGATCTTCTCCAGTGGGGTGATCACAGAAGTGAGCGGGGTCTCCAGAGGTTTTCTGGGTTGGTCAAGGCGGGGACCAAAGCGAGGGGCACAGAGCCAAGACAGGAACCACCTGTGTTGAGGTTGGATGCTCAGGAACAAGCTCCAAGCCATTCCTCTGGTACGGACAGACCAGTTTGGACAGGCAGCCTCGGCTCAGCCCACTGTGACCAGTCCCATTGTCCTTGCACTCTGTTCTCATGGAGATGCACACCAGTCCTTCAAAGCTTGGCAAACGTTCCACCTCAGCCAGGCCAGGGCTCCCTTCAGAGTCGAGGTACCGGTCCCCAACCATCGGGGATAGTTGTGAGGCAAATCACATCCCTGGACGGGCTCTGACACCATCCCAGTCCCGCCCCGAGCCGCCCCCAGCTCCTCCCTCCGCCAAATGCCTTCCCTTCCCTTCAGGGGAGTGGCCAAGATAGTGTTAGTGCATGTTGTAAATGTGTATTATAAAATTGGCTTTTCCTAAGATGTGTGCTGTAACAGTTATCTTCCTCTGACTACTGCAAAACGTTTCCTAAAATTAATGAAATCATCATGAGCAGCAGTGGTGGAAAATGACCAGAGCTGTTCACCTCTGTATATGTTCAGCATTATCACCAGATACCATTTTTCAGTGTAAAAAAAAAAAGTCTGTTTATGGAGGGAGGCATCCAGAAATCAGTTATAGTTGGAATTGCTGTGTAGTTTTGATAATTATGAGGTTAAGACAAGGGGTGTGCAAGGAAACAAAGCCCACAGAATCTACTGAGAGACCTTAAGCAACTTCAAATAAAAATAAATCAGTAGCTGGATCTAAAAGAGAAAGCAGAACTATTTTAGGGAAAGCCTTTATAACACGTTCGAGATCGATTAGAAGAATAATAAATTAGGATGTGTTATAAATGTATATCATAAAGTTGGCTTTTGGCAAGATGTGTGCTATATGATTAATAACCTTGTGGTAAGGATATAGGATATAAGTGTTTGGTTTTTTGTTGTTGTTGTTTGTTTGTGTTTTTTTTGTTTGTTTTTATTTCTGCTGTTAATAAAGAAAATTAGGCATAGTGGTAGTAGTTGATGTAGTCTGGTTAAACTGTCTGTTTGGTGGGGATAACATCCAGTGAACATGTAAAGAAGACTCTGCTATTGATACACCAACTATCAGCATCTCCCATCTGAAGAAAGTCTGGACCAAAGCACAAACTAGAAGTGATAGTGAAGACACAGCCAAGAAACACAAATGCTCTAAAAATGCAGACCCAAAGAGAGACCACGCAAAACAATTCCTGGAATATGGAAACTAATTTATGGAAGAATATGAATATTCATCAAACCGATGCCCTCGGCGCTCCCCCGGCGGCGGCGCTCGCGGCGCTGTTGCGGGGCAGCCCCGGCGGTGGCGGCGGCGCGGGCGGAACCCGCGGGCAGGGCCGGGCCGGGCTGTCCCGGGGCTCTGGGGCTGCTGCCGGCCAGGAGCCGTCCCGGGGCTGCTCTCCCAGGTGCCAGAAGCAGGGTAGAGACAGCTCCAGCTGCCAGTCCCGGAGCCTGAGGGGAGGCGGAGTAACGAGACAGAATTCCGAACGCCGGGCGTGGGGATGAGGAGCGGGCCCGCCCTGCCTGGAGCGGAGGGGAAAGGGAGAGGCCCAGAGTGTGGTTTAAAGGGAGCCCGGGCAAGAGGCCGTGGGTGGCGGCTCCGGGTGAAGGAGTGGGCATCTTTAAGGTCTCCTGGAGTCGCCGTGAACGCGGAGGATGGGATGGGATGGGATGGGATGGGATGGGATGGGATGGGATGGGATGGGATGGGATGGGATGGGATGGGATGGGATGGAATGGGATGGGATGGGATGGGATGGGATGGGATGGGATGGGATGGGATGGGATGGAATGGGATGGGATGGGATGGGATGGGATGGGATGGGATGGAATGGGATGGGATGGGATGGGATTGGATTCATCCCTATGCCTGGTGCCCAGGCAGTCTGCCCTGCAGGGCCACGGCTGCCCCACACGGATTCGGCCCCCCGATAGCAAAGAAAGGCTTGTGTTTATTTAATTTAAACAGGGCTAGTGAAGTGTGTGTGCACAGAGATCTGTGCTTTTGGTAACTGTGGAGTGAGTGCTTCGGGCCCTTGCCTTGAATAGGTGTCTTAAAGATGGCTCTGACTGGTCAAAGTTATCTCTTAATTGTCCTCAGAACAGGTTCTTTGAGTATCTGTGTATAAGTTTTTTAATAAGGCTTTATTATTAGATAATATATTTATTATTAGAACCTTTTTTGGGTATTGTGTGCTACTAGGTAAGCTGCAGGTGTCTGCATGTTAGTTTTGATTAGTCAAGTTTTTAAGACTTCCGCGTTTTTCTTGAATTTGTAGATCAAGAGATTAAATCTGTGTTCTCTTCTGAATACCGTTATTATTTCTCAAAGCTTCTAAAAATTTAGAAGAATATTTAGCCTGATCCATGGTTATAAGATGTTGTGCTTTTCAGGTTTTGTTGTCGTTGTTGCTATGCAGACCTAGAATTAGCAGAGTGTTTTTAAGTACTTCCTGACTTACACATGTCTAAACAGTAAGGTGGAGTTTGAGCATTTTTTTCCTGCTGTGATTGATATAACCAACCTGTCAGTGGAACTTTTAAGAACTAAACCTCTATTAAATGACCTTCCTGTAAAAATTGCAAGCTTAATACAAAGTAATGTTGTAATGCAGTGTTTGGTGCCTGAAGCAAGAATTTTTAACCCCCCTAACTTAATTCTGACACTGATGTCCAATATCTGTCTGCTTTTTGTCATCAGGTTCGGATGGAGTCTCAATATCTGAAGGAATGTCTGGGAAATTGCCTGAGACAGGCACTGGCAGAGGTTGTGGAGCGTCGGCCAGCAGATCCTATAGAGTATCTTGCACACTGGATTTACAAATACAGGAGAAACTTAGATGAAGGAGAAAAGGTGGATCCATCTTAGGCAAAACAAGATTGCTACAGTATAGCTGATGCTATTTAATATATCTTTAATTTTTATGTTTAATTGATTCTGTGTTACCTCCAAAAAAGAGAATGCTGGAGAGAGCTGAGCTGGAACGAGAACGGGAGGAAGCCCTCGCAGAACTGGAAAGGTTAAGAATTGAGGAAGAGCAGAAAAAACTTGAAGAACAACGTCAGGTTATTAACACTTAATAATAGATAATTTTAAGCAGCATAAGGTGCTGTGGCCTCTTGGAGCTCTTTGTATACTTCTAAAAGCTGTAGAGTGATTTTGATGAAGGTGACATGCAGGAGGTATTTTAATACTTTTCTGAGTAACCGAAATTATTAGTCAGCACATGGATAGGAAAACTTACATACTATGCATAATATTTAATAAAATTATAAACAATTATAAATTAATATTATAAACAATGTGGTGAAAAAGATAAATGTGGGAGTTTTTTCTTTCTAATTTGTCCTTTCTTAAACTGATTGCAGGCTCAGTTGGAAAAAGAACATGCAGAAGTGGAAGAAGAGGATAAAGAAGCTGAAATGCAGTTGCAGCAGGAAGATCAAGAGGTTTAAGCCAATGCTTAGTTGGTGGTTTGAAAATACCATTTATCAGCCATTTTTTCCAGATGCAGATCAATTAGAAAACACAAGGCAGAAGCCCAAGGATGTTGAACTAACACATAATTAAAGAAACAGGAGTGTGGAGAGGGGGAAATGTCTAACATGTGGCTTCTGCAGTTTGGGTTTTATACTTGAATTTTGATCAGAAGAAAACATAAATTTATTGCAAAAATCCAGCCTAAAGTCAGCTTAGTTGATGCTTCCACATTCCTTGATGTTATTTATTGGGAAATTTTATAAAATAGGCATGTCTAATTTAAGTATCAAGACAGTAATGTTCTACAGGATGTTAGCACAAAATCCATTTTCTGTACCTGGAAAAAGAGCTGTGGTTTGAAATTGCAATGTGTCTGGATTCTGATATCTTAGTGGTGTATGGGAATTTATACTAACAGAAGACTGTGTATACAGATATCTGTGTTTATGGTCTTTTAATACTGCTTCACTAAAAACATACATGGATAATTGGCATGCTTATCTCCCTAAAGCTCTTAAAACTCTGTGGAGCTCAGAGTCTTCTAGAAATCCCTAAGTTTTTAGAAAACTCAGTTAAAATACTGACAAAACATAAGTGTAGGAAGATGAGCGTATGAAAGTGACAGAAAAAAATTAATATGTAAAAATTAAAAGTTGCTGTTAATGAAAAAAAAAATAGAGTTAAGCATATGAAGACCATATTCCCATACTACTAAATTTGTATAGCATTATCTAAAGTATTCTCTTTATATTAATACAAAATGTCATTTTAACACACTGAAATGTGGTTTCATGACATGGGACATTTTAACTGAAAACTGGTTTTCATTACCACAGGAAAATGAAGATACAACAGCTGAAGTTACAGATAGATCTGGAACACCTACTGAGGAGCCATCTGAGAGTGAACCAGTAAGCATTTAGAAAAAGATTATAAATGATTGATTCTTACAGATTTGTTTTTCTGTGCTGACCTATCAAAAGGTTAAAACCGTTTAAGGGATGGTATTTTGGCCACAACCTCCAAACTGCCCATAGCTGCATCCTGGTAGGAGTTAAGCCATTCTAGAAGAGTTTGTGGTGTTAGCTGACTAAATCCTCAAGATTTCAAACACCCTTTTGTATTCAGATATGTTACTGACTAAAGCATGAATGTAATTAAAAAGGAGGCAGCCTTGCTGTGCTGTGTGAGCAGTTACGTACAATGTGTGCTAAATCACTTCATTTCTGGTATCTGTAGTGGAGTTCTAGCTCAGAATTTATGTTGTTACATTAATTTGCCTTACACTTAAGGTTGCTTTAATAGCAGCCTGTTTTAGAAATGTTCTCTCAATAGATTTATGAAAACACTTTTGAGTGTTCTTAGGGTCAATTTTCACATGTGGTTTTTTTTTCCACTGAGGTTAATCAGATGTTTATGCAAAATCTCATATAGCTCAAATTTAAATAATTTTCTGATAATTACGTATTTAAAAAATATTCTTGAGGCTTTGGGCATATTTTATATGTTCTTTAATAAGAAAATTGCAAAACCAGAAGTGAAAATGTGTCATAAGTAGTACCTTCCACTTCCTACATGTGCCAACTTTTCATGCCTAAAGGCTTTAGATTTGGCTTTTGGGGATGTTATTTCAGGTTTTACAGGGATACATTTGCCACAAATAAGGAAAAGATTGATAAAATAAGAGATACAAGCTTGTATTATTGATTCTACCCTCAGAATCACAATGCTTCATCCAAATTTGCTGGATTTTATAATAGAGGTCTGGTCATTCATTGTATTGAATGAAAGAATACGTGATTATACTGATGAGTACCAACTTGTCTGTTATGGGCAGTTTTTTTACTTTTCCTTTTTACAAAGTTCACTGAATGCTGGTAAGTGATAGAATCTTTTTGTTGTTGTTTTTCAGAGTCAAACAGATCTCCCAACAGTAACAGATCTCCCAACAGTAACAGAAGAAGAAAGTGAGAACTGACCTGAAAGCAGTAAATATATTTTCTCCTCATTACTTGCTTACTGATCCTGAAGTGTAGTATCTTGATTTATGTATTTTATAAATAGAACTGATTTTCATACCTGCTTTTCCAGTGTCTGTTTTTAAGGTGTTTGTATAAATTCTGCTGATTCTGACACTGATTCTTCCTTTTTGTTCTTAAACCATTGCGTGGCTGACTTGCAGGAAAAAAACTGCAGCTGAAGTGAATCCAGCAAATATCTTTTCTACTTATTGCACATGGAAGTAACCATAATAAATACAAATATAACTAATGTGTCAATATGATTTGAGGATACATGTTACAATATTTTAGCTTGAATCAATATTAAAAGAATAAAATATTTTTGAAAATTATTTTCCAATAATTTGAATGGTTTCTGACAGAAAAAGGGACTCTACAGATTAAAAGATGATGAGAGTATTCTGGACATCAAACTTGGTGCAAGAATCCAGTCAGATTTCCCAAATGTATTTGAAAGAGGTAAATTTAACTCTGACTCAGTATGTACTAGAAGATCTTGTCTCCTAGAAGTTGTGAGGTAGAGTTTGTAACAAGGTGTTTTCTCTAGGCTTTATTATTAGATAATATATTTATTATTAGATTTATTATTAGAACCTTTTTTGGGTATTGTGTGCTACTAGGTAAGCTGCAGGTGTCTGCATATTAGTTTTGATTAGTCAAGTTTTTAACACTTCTGCATTTTTCTTGAATTTGTAGATCAAGAAAAGAAATCTGTGTTTTCTTCTGAATACTGTTATTATTTCTCAAAACTTCTAAAAATTTAGAAGAATTTTTAGCTTGATCCATGGTTATAAAATTATAAAAATAAGTTTTATAATCTTTAAAGATGCATTCAATAAAATGTGCCTTTGCATCTCTGTCTTCTACTACAGGTTAGATGGTCATGGACAATATTGTGTCATGAAAAAATTTTACTTTACAAAATCAGTTCATAGTTAATGCATTCACTGCATCCTTCAGTCTTGGGATGAAAGATTTTTCTGATAATTTCACTTCAATTTTTTAATAGTATTGCTGAGTCTACGGGGTTTGCTATCCCTGGCAAACTGTTAAAAATATCTATACACCCAACAGACAGGGGTCAATCACATAATAAATGTTTTCCTGCTCTGAATAATTTAGTTTGGTCATTTAGATTAGACTAAGAATAATCTTACCAAATTTTAAAAACATGACCACTATTGATTTTTCATATAATAATATATTATTTTTCCCCTTAAAGATAAAGTATCTTTATTTTAAAAATCCTGTCTATTTTATTGCTACACTGCTTTTTGGATGCTGTTAATAACCTTATCTTATATGAGCATCCTTAAAGTCAAAAGAGGAAAATGTCACTTACTAGGTTTAAATACTTAGAAATGGAGTTTGTCTTTTAAACCAGTGTGTATAACTGATTCTTTATATTTAGATTAACTTTCAAAAATTGGTAACTCATGTCCATTTACATTTTATGTCCAGTCATGTTGACCATGAAAATGTAAACCATCATACAGCCTTCAAAATAAAAGAGACTATTTTAAAACATGGTAGAAATTTATTCTAATGATATGTTGCATTCATTTTCTTATCAGTTCACACTGTTTGTATCTTTATTTGATTTTATTATATGTGTGTCCACTAGAGTGCATCCTAAATAAACACTGGGAGCTCTGTCAATTACAGCCCAGGAAAACTGCAATTTCTCTTTGTCATTTTGTTTCACTGTTTTTTTAACAGTGATTTTTTTCTTTGTTATGCTGCAGTCCATATTTCTTACTTTATTTCAAGGTAGGAAGTTTTGGCTGGAAACTTTTATCAGAAAATTATTGAGGAAGGGTCAGAATAAAGAGGTAGATTCCAATTTACCTATTTATTGTTAAGAACAGAAAACATTTGTTGTTAAAATGTTATTTATAGTAACTCCCATTTTCTTCAGGATCTGATGTGCACAGACCTGGTGCATTATTCCCCTTCTACAGCTTTATAGGGATTCTTATCTTGGATATGGGACAAGAACTAAACAGTTCTTGGCTCAGTGATTTCTTGAGGTGCAAACCTTCCTGTGTGTTACTTGAAAATGTAGTTCACAACAAAGATGACTTCTCCTTGGGAGTCTAAACCTGGAGGGAAATTAAGGCAGCTTAAAATAATTTTTGCCATCTCTTTCTTTCACCTTCTTTGGAGTATAGCAAGCTAGAGCCTGGAGGAGGACAGATGACTATTTCAGTTACTGCACATTATATGATTTCAGAAATGTTAACACAATTTAACCTCTGCATAAAATGTAAAATTGTATTTTGGTAAGGAAAAAAAGAAATTACAAAATGTAACTTCATCTACAACTTACACTCCCTTTGAATAAATTTTTATGGAATGAAGAAGATAAAATTCATAGAGAGATGATGAAATAAAATTCATGAGAGATCACTGAAAATAAATACTAACAGATAAATACTGACAGATGATTTATGAAATTGTCATTTTTTTTCTTTCACCAGAGTAAGAGCAGCCTTGTTTGGCCTGTGCCCAGACCATGTCCAGATCCTTCAGAGAACATGCTGATAGTAACATGCCCATCCACAGCTGTTCTCATTCCAGCAATACTGAAGCACAAGGATGAAAACAGATATGAAGCCCAGAATAGGACAAAAATTATTCAGATTAACTATCAGTCTGCTCACAGAGGTGAAAAGAACCTCTCAGTGTGAAAACCTCTTGCATGGAGAAATACATGTTGCAGCAAGCATATTTTAAAGTTATCTTTTAATAGAATAGGTTTTATTAAGTTTGCAGTCCCTTTTATGATGAATGGTTTTCCTTCATAGTCTAAAGGAACTAACTTATCTTTTTGTAAGCAAAAGTTTTATACAGTAATTTGCTAATGGTAATGGGAGCTAGATGAATGAGTCTGGATTAAATGTTAAATTGAATTCCTCTGAACTTTGCTAATACAGCTTACTCATATTTGAAGTCAGCTATTAATTGCTTTGCTTCTTTGAAGATTTGCCTGTGCTTAGGTTAGAAAAAGAGCAGTATTGTCTATTGACAACAGCTAGAAAAGAGAGTCTAAGCCTGTTATTTGCTGATAAGGACTGATGTACTTTTTAAAGTATTTTACCAGTACACTTGTTTGCTTTTTCAGTTTTGTTTTTGAGATGTTGCTTTTTTTTTTTTTTTTTTTTTTTTTTTTTTTTTTTTTGGGGGGAGTTTTATTACTTTTGTTTTATTACTTTTTTCTGGCACTGCCATTATAGACCTTTGTATTTTAAGCTTTTGTATTTGTTATGATTCATACAATGGAAGAAGTTACACTGTTACAAGAATTTCTGCAAGTATTTGGCTGATAGTATTGGAAGAAAGCCCAGGCAGAGGAAGGTGCCCTTTTTTTGAGCTGTCTCAGGGTAGCAGATTTTTGAGAAGTCAAGCAGAAGACTCATTCCCAGAGTCTGAGGGTTCTCAGATGTATATGTAGCTTCAGTCCTGTGAGTCTTCCCTGTTAAATTGTACATCATAGAATCATTATCATTAAGCAGAATCAGTGTTTAACTTTTTTATTTTAAACTTTTAATTTAATTTAAACTTTTTTATTTTAAAGAAATTAGAAGATCATCATGAAAGATGAAAGATTACATCATGAAAAATTACGTTCATCGGAGTCTGTCTGAAGATACTGAGTGCTCCCATTTTTTCTTTAGTTGTAGGTCATCCAAAATCAATGCCCCAAAAATTCAAACCATTTTATTATTAACACTGGGCATGTTTGTTTTATCACCTGAAAGTAAATGCACATTCATAAGTAATGCAATGAGCAGAATGAAGTGACATTCAGTCAAATGATGTAATGAGCAGAGGAGGGTTGCCATTTGGTTCTTGTTGATTAATCTTTTTTGGGTCATCTGTTTCTGTACTGCTACAAAAATATATGCTTCACTAAAATTTCCAAATTTTCCCTTATTACTTTCATCCATCACAATTTAAAATTTCAATGTACTTTAAATGATGATGTGAAGCTTGAATTTGATTTAGAAAAAAATATAAATTGATATTTAGGCATATCATGCCAAAGTTATCTGAAAAATCCTAGCTTCTCTAAGGGCATTTAGAAGGTTTAGGAATTTTTTAATTCCCAAGGGAATTCTGCCATTTGCTGCATGTAGTCATTCATGGATCTCAATAAAATTTTTGGTGTTTTCTTCCAAAAATCTTGGGAAAGCACTCATGAAAAATGCGACTTTAGTTTGATGCAAGAACTGACTGGTGTTTCAGTTCAGCAAATTATTTTATTCAGTGGTTCCTCCCTAATTTAGATGTTGTCTAGAAGATGCCAGATAAAGAAATCAGCCTTTCCTGGTGGAGGAGGAGGATGTATGTTTGAGCTTGATCAGTCTTTTGATTAGTCTGTTTTTCTTAATGAACTGAGTCATATTTTCAGCTACATTATAGAGCTAAAAATTGAGGCAAACCCTTTTTTGGTATACTGAAGACGCATTCCAAGGATTTCAGTCTCATTGAAGTTGCTGAAAAAGTTGTGGTTGAAATCATAAGAGGATTGAGCTCTCCACTAACATGGAGTTCTACCTCTGAGAAGCCATCCCCTGTTATTAAACTTCTAATGTATTTAATATTAAAACAGGAGAGAACTGATTGCCTCAAACTGTCTGCGAGCCAAATCCCACAGGAATAAAAAGAACTTAATTGTGGGGAGGGTTGGAGAGAAGAAACATTCAGATAATAAATCATTCCCATTTCAGCAGAGGGGCACTGCAGCTCTCTTTTGCTCTGTTTCTGGGAGTGTGTTAGGCTTCTCCAATCATTCTGCTTAATTTCTACTCCACCTCTTGGATGTACTTTCTTGCAGAAATGACTGGCTGCACACAGACACACCTGTATTTGGTTCATTATCTTAAGCAATTGCGGTTTTGCCACTGATGTGTTTAGCAGATAAGTTTAAAAAATTCTGTTTATTTAGCTGATAATTGTAACCCTAGAAACAGGATCTGTTTGTTTCATTGTAAGCCAGGCTGCACTGAAAAGTTACCCTTAGGCACTGACAGCTGAAAATTTCTAGGGCTGGGGCTGTGGTGCAGTTCTGAGACAGCTGTTCAACATATTTTCTCTGGGCATATGTATCTTAGTGGAGCCTATGGCAAAAAAGCACCAGTGTTTTGTTTCTCACTTGAACTTGGGTTAAGTGTTATTGTATTTGCTTGTATTTTACAACTATTGAGTCAGATTTATTGGGAAAAAGTATGAACCCTACAAAAACTACTGCTGATGATATACTAAAGCCCTATACTGAAACACTAACTATTCTCTTATCTCAAAAGTTTGTGTTTATAGGTGCCTGCCCCTTAGTATCTTTAGGGTAAATGGTTTTGCCACTGCTCATGTATAGACTGCTGTTAAGTGTAGCATGTTTTCCCCTTACCCTCCTTATGTTACTTTTCTAGGTTTTTTTTTTTTTAGCTTTCACTTAGAAACTCAGCATAGTTACAGTGTGTGAATCTGTCTGAATTTGTCCAAGCTTTGCATAGCACAAAAAAAGAGGAAATACAGCCAGACCTATATATTTCTGGTTTTATTCATTTGGTCTGTCTCTTGACAGAGTAAATGGGAGGCTTCTTTATTTTGGTGCAGTTTGTTCAAAAGTCTCTTCAGCAGCTACACACTGTCATTATTCTGTGACTACAAGAAAGTCACCACTTCTGGGTGTGGTAAGGTCATGCAGCTGGCAGCAATACAACAACATTCTTTTCCATGCTTCTTCAAAACAAAGGAACATCTAACCTTTAGAAAAAGGTCTATTGACGTCTCTCAATTTTGCTTTGTCTGGTAGAATATGTCCTAGTTTTATGAAAAAAAAAATTATTGCTTACAGTATTTCATTGTTATAAACACCATAAAATATGAAGCCTACAGCTTTCAATAGGTTCACATATTTGTGAACTCAAAATCCGGAAATGAATTTCATATTTTAATTTCTTAGGAGGTCAGGTCAGTGCTTACTGAATTTGCTGGCAGGAATCCCATTTGAGTCCAGTAAAACACTCATGCCATCTGCGTGGGAATATCTGTATGTGTCTTAAAAATAATTACACATTGGAATAACCTTGCTGACCTTCCCTCTAAAAACTCACAGAATCCCAGCGCCGTGTTTTATGGTACTGTGGGGGTGGAGAGGGAACAAACAAGAACTGATTACCCAAAACCTCTTGAGATTCTAAGCCATTGGTAGCAATTGGGAAAAATTTAACTATAAGCTGCAGTTATAAACTTGCCATTAGTTTTCTCATTAGCCAAGATTTCTAAAAACACAGAAAAGAGGAGCTGGCTTATGCTAGGTATCAATTTTGATACCAATTTTCAAAAGCAGAAAATGAGATGATTCACTTCACTGGATAACCCTTCTAATATGTGTGGAGTCAAATGTCTTTTCTTCTCAGAGCCAATAGGAGTAGTTGATAAGTTTTGATTGTGGCAGGTCTGCTCTGATCTCTGTTTTCTGGCTGACTTATCAAACTGTTGAGAGGCCAAAGGCAACACTGGTGTTTAATTACAAGCAACACAGATTGTGGAGATAAAAAAGAAGCAGCAGCAGTAAACCTGTAAGCTGTCAATCTCCTGTCAAGAAACAGGAAAGAATCCTCTGCATAGAAATTGAATCAGTGATTGGAATTTAGGAAATGTAGGTGCTCCTTAAATAGAATAATAGGAAAACCTGGAAGAGGGAAAAAAGAAGAAGAATCAAAGGGTAAGAAAATATTGGAGGAGAAGAACGATAGAGATGTACCCCAAGAGCACCTCTTCCAAATGTTTAGCTATGAGCTGTTACCTGTGGGGAGCCTATATACCTGTTTAGGATAGGGTTTACAATGGTGAAGAGAATAGGTTTGTCCTTCTCTTTCCCTGCCTAGTAGAGCTCCAGGGTTCAGTTTCCACTTAAATGACTAAAACTGTCTTCTTCCTTGAGATGATCTGGTGTTGCTGGCTTATTTTCTAGAGTACTGAGATTTGTGCATAACTTGAATATTCTCCATTGCAAAAATGAAAAAGGTAAACCTTAAGAATAAAATTTTGAAGTTTATAGTCTTAATTCACATTCTCTAATCAGTTTTTAGGAGGTTTTTTGGGGGATCTTTTTGTTAATTTGAATAATTTTTCATGTTTTAGTACAACAGGTAAGACCTAACGTTCCAGATACTGATATTTCTCATTGCTAAAAGTGTTCTCGTTGCTAAAGGTCAAAGCAAGATTGTAACACATCAAAAGTCTTGAGCTTTTTAGTTTGTTTCAGAGGAAGAAAAAAAAAAAGAGGAAGAGTTTCATCATAATGAAACTTTGGGAAGGCAACTATGTCTATAAGCCTAAAGATCTTTTGGCAAGATCTGTTTTCCATTCACTATTTTATCTGTTAACAGGAATCTAAAACTATTGATGTGTTGTGATTGCTGTATGAACTTTTGTATAGTACTGTTTATGTACTTATGTTATTTGATCCTACATACACTTCATCCTTTATTTAATACACCCTGTTTAGACAGATATCTAAGAATATTTTTGGCTGTGTTGTAGTTCAGACCTGCTTATCTGAAACCACTAAATGACCAGCTGCAGTGAAATCTTTCAGACGTGGATGGAAGATAATAATCTTTGCTGGTTGCTGACATTTGCCCAGGTGAAGCATGTGAAATTGCTACTCCAGTGGCAACCTTCCCAGCCTGGATCAACCGTAGTAACAAGGTCAGGTTAGAGGATTTCTGAAATATGTCACCAATCAGTTGATTTAGTTAAGAGTTTCCTGCAGACCTCACAGTACTAGTAGAGCATTTGAGCTCTGTAGTAGTGACAGTGGGAGAATGTCTGCAAAGGCTTATCCATGAATAACCATGGATAAGAATCGTGGCTAAAATGAATGTTGAATGTGTGCAATATCTTTTTCTCCTGTTAGCTGTACAGACCTAATTCTTGAGCTGACAGGATTGTGTTGTTATTTTCAGTCATGCAAAAATGCATGTAAAATTATGCTATGCATTATTTACTAGATTAACACTGAGTGTTTGAGTAGATGTTTGCCTGTATCAAGCAGTTCAAGTATGTAAATATTTTCATTGCAAGCCTAGAAGAGATACATCTGCAAATATTGGTTGTTGTTTCATATACACTGCACATATAGGGAAGGGTTTTGATCCAGAGGAGTAACTGCAGTTCTATACCAGATGAAGGAGAAGTATCTTCTGGCAAAAAAGTCTCAAAAAAGTCAAATGTGTCTGAATTTAACCTAATGTTCCTTGTCAGGAAGCCAGAATTAACGAATTCCACAACTGTTCTTGCAGATAGGTTTCTGAAACCTGACTTCATGTACTAAAGTCAATATTTGTTTCAAAGTCCAAAGACCACCTGTACTGTAAACATCTATGAAACACTGGAGCAGGAACTCTTGGGTAATAGCTGTTTAAATGCATAAAGCTCTTTCCTAAGATACTGAGGAAATCCTAATGGTTTACACATATACACTAGTAATGTCACAAGACGCAGGAAAGGAGAAGATCATACAGAGCCTGAGCTGCTGGAAGCCAGCTGAAGTTCTCCAGCCAAATCGAGATACTGATCTATGTCTGTGATGGGGTTTAGTCTGGGCAGGTGATCAGACCTGTCATTCACAGCAAAGAGCCCTAACAGCTCCTAGAGAAAGGAACTGTGGCTGCATGTGGAGCTCACGTGTGGTCACACCTCTTGCAATTGAGATTAAGGGTTGTGCTTTTTACATGTCAGATGACAGTCTTTCCCTAGCCAAACAACTGACCACAGCAGCTGGAAAAAAACATTCATAGATGGCTTTTTGTAAGGTTACCATTTCTAGTTGAAGGCTTTTCCATACCTGTCTAAGGCATAATTTTAATGATAAATGGGTTAATTTACTAAATATTCTGGCTTATGAGTAAAATCTGTGTGTTGTACACTGCTACATCTGCAAACTGAAACTTTTAATTGTGTGAGCTGAATATGGAACAGGGCTCTATTTTTTCCCTTCTACCCTCTCATCATTTGTGAAGGGTACAAAGAACTTGTGGTTCTGTTGGAATTGGCCTTCACATAAGCATGTAACATAAACAAATGGTTGTGCATTGCTCTACAGAGCTTATAACTCAAACAGGAAAACTGCCAAAGACTAAAGGCAGAACTAATTATATATTAGTATGGTTTAATGCTGTTTAAATGAAGCAATAGTAACCAATCAGTAAATGGAAAACTTTAAACTTTAACTAATCTATTTTTGTACCATTTCTGGTACAGCAAGGCTTATTTATAAAGAATGATTATAAAAAAGACTTTTTAATTTATCATTATCTCAGTGTGGAGACATGAACTACTGGTACTTTTATTAGACGAATAAATAGAAAATTATTTTGTATTAATTTCTGCTTAGTTTTAAACAAATAATGCTCCCAGTGAAATTAACACCAAGATAAATTTTAATGAAAGCCCAATTTAGCTTTAATTCTTTCCTAGGAAACTAAAAGTTGCCATTTTATGTACAAAGGCCTGGCACATATTCATTTATAACATGGCCATGAACAACCTGTTGAAGTTGGTCCTGCTTTGAGCAGAAGGTTGGAGTAGATACTGTCCAGCTTCAAACATTGTGATTCAATGAGGTATTGGAATAGAGAATTTGAGGTCAAACAGATGCAAAAAGGACAAGCAAGGGGGGAGAAGCAAAATTAATTATTTTCTCTGATATTAGTGATGGAAGAACCTGTAAAGGCTTCAGAGGAAATGGCAGGGATGGGAGATGGGAGATGCAGCAGAGGATCCCTCTGAAGCTGGAGTTACTGTGGAATGAGTTGCATAGAATCCACATCAAGAAATTGCTCTGGTATTGGCATTTACTCAATGGAATTGGTATTTACTCAAAAAGTCATGAAAGCCCTCCAGAATGAAAGAGCTGAATTGCTCATGGTCATGTACAGGAGGTCCCATAGTCCAGTCCAGAGAAGGTGAAAGATGAGATGAAAGAATAAATGCTGGGTGATAAACACCCATCTCACTACCTTCCTTCTTTCTATGATCAAAACCTTTTTCTTTCTCCTCTGCAGTATTTATTTTACCCTGAATGTTTATGGGCCAGTGAAATCCACAGCTGCACATTTGAGAGGCCTTGAGCCACTCTCATTTTCAGATAATACGAGATGCAGGCAAGAGTTTTGAAGCAGGTGGGAAGCAAGTTTTGAATTCCCCATGCTCAGACTCTCTTGCTTTGATCAGGTTTGTCATTCTTCATGCAAAGGAAATGAACACATCTTCACAAATCTTCCTTAGGTTAATTTTAAAACCAAAACAGATTCCTCCTCTTAACCAAAATGTACAGGATAAGTCAAGGCTTTTCACCAATAAACCAAAAAGCCCTTGAGGATATTCCCATGAAGCTTGCATAATTTATTGCTCATTTCCAACAGGAAAAAAAGATGGACTGCACTAACTCATTGAAAACACATTATTTGTATCATACAAACTACTAATAGTAAACAGCAAAAATAAAACTAGTATTAGTTTTGAAAAATTGTTTCCACAGGCATTAATTAGGAGTAAATTCCTTGCATGAAGTGAGAATAAAATACCCAAGTAAGAAATATAAACTATTAGCCTGTTAAACGGTTAACTTGGTAAAATCACCATCTGAAGATAAAGGTGAAAGGATAAAACAGAAACATTTAGGAAAACACTTTCCTACATGTTATTTGTGTCTGTGAAGTATTCCTTTATATAGCTACACTTAAGCATGTTTTGGTTTTTTAATGTAGTAAAATTGTAATTTGAAGTTACTGTAGTAAAAGTGTGTGATTTCTACATATCAAGTCATTGTCCTTAACATTTGAAAGCTGTGATAAGAGAGAGAAATTGCACAGCTTAAGAAATAGTCTTCCCATAAATTATTCCGGTAATGCAGAAGTTCTTCCAGGTTCTTGACACAATCCTCACTCAAAAGAAGTCACCAAAAAGTTACCAAAAGGTTACATATGAGTGAAGGAGCCTGTACTGCTTGCCAGGAAAACTTGGTTCTTCTGCAGCTGAAGTGAGGACGCCTCAGTCTTAGAGATACCTGCTTTCTTCTTTCCCCTTCAGCTGTCCTAGTGTTTTGTCAGTAATTTATTAGCTCAAACTTGTTTTCTCACTTCCACAGACATCATTCCCCCATGTAGGCTCCATTTTCAGTGGTTTATAATCTGGATGGGATATCAGTAGTGACAAGAAGGGAGATGGAAACACACAAGTAAAAGGAGAAAAATAAAACCAAGAAGAAAGGGAAATGTGTTTTAACTAAATGGATATAAGCAAGACAAAATGAGGGAAGGGGAGAAAGGCACATAAATGTAGAAAAGGAGAAAATGAGCAAGTAAAACAATATGATGAGAATGAGAGGTCTAGAGTCAAGACAATTTATCAGTCATCTTTCTAGAGAATCAGCACCATCAACAGCACTCATTCATAAAAGTTTTTCTCAGTTATGTCTTGCTCACTGATTTCCAGGGCTTCCTCAAGGCTGCAGTAAATCTCTGCCTTCTGGCTGGTCTTTGTTATATGAACCAGAAGAGGGGTGGTCTTGCAGAACTGCTGTGAGTAAAAGCAGCAAAACTATAGGATGGTGCCAAATATGAAGACTCTTACAGTCAATAGAAAGATTCACATTGCTATTCCAATTGAAACAGTGGTTTCAGTTGATATTATAGACAATACAGAGAAATGCAAGGGAGTAGTATTGTTTTTACATCAAGATTTTCCTGTCTTTAGCCTCATTTTGAAGGCACAGGAGTAATGCAAATTCATACTAATTTGGAAGATTTTATCAGTAGGTATCTTCTAAGTAAAGATCATAGGATATGGTTAAAAGATAATACAATGATGGACAATACAAGAATTATAAAGAGATTTAATGAGAAACTTTCTTAGGGTTCAGTCCAGGTGAGTGGGGCAATAAAGTTAGCAGAAAATTTGGAATCCTGTTGCATTGAGTGAGGAGCCCTTATCAATTAGATGGAATAAGGAAAAATGCTGATATCAATAATTTTCTTAGTATCATCTTTTTGTTCTTTTTTCACAGACAGAAGTGCTATGCCAAAAAGACATGATCGTAAAGCACTATCTTACCTTTTTACAAATATTTAAAAAGTCAAATTGTCTGGGAAGAGAAGCCAAATTAAACATTACATAACCCTACAATGCTTTAACATGGGTCACAAATGTCCTAGATGAGAACATGCTGAGGTGCTTCATGGCCATAAAGCAGATGTATTGCTCTTGATAGTAAAAGCACAGCTGGAAGTTCCAGCTGAAGGTTAATGGGAAATGCAGCTGGGCAATGTTTCTGGAGTACGAGAGAGTCTTTTTAATGAAGGGTGACCCTCCAAAGGTCACAAGGAGCAATGCCTTTAACTAGACAGAAGCAAGTCCAAAAAGAACTATGAAAGCAAAATAAACAATGCTCCTGAAAACTGTTCCCTCATGTATGTTAAATACTTGTGCTCTTCAGCATTTTGAGAGCCTGTGGTTTTTTAGTTTTATATGTGATAAGAGGATTATGTGAGAGGACTGAATTCTCCTGAAGTGTTACCTTGAAACCATGAATGCTGATTCCCAAACTACAATTTCTCCCCTTAAGTGTACTGAAAACCAAGATAAAGCAAAACTAGAATCAAGAGAGAGTGGAATTCACAGGCTGATGATAATCAGTCTTGTCTGCTTTTGTTGGATGATCATTTTTGTAGAATCAGAAAGAAAACTCTTCATACGTACAAAAAGCATTTTTTGTTTCATCCATTCCCATCGCATCTTTTGGTGCCTCCCTAAGGAAGAAGAAAACATTTGCATTTAAGAATGAGCACTTATCACTGGTGTTATTTTACTTTAAAAGTTAATATAATTTTTGAATGTTACAGATTAACTAGGTTTGATATGGTTAGTTGCTCTTTGGTCTTTTTTTTTTTTTTTTTTTTTTTTTACAAATTCTATTTTTCTGGGTGGTGTTAATGTGTAGTTTATTCATGCTGGGATACTATCTTCATGTCAGTGGAGTGAACACAGTTTACTCCAGAGAAACCTGTGCTTCATAATATGTATCTGATGTGTGAATTTGTGGAATTTTTTTGAGTGCAGCCAGTGCTCATCATTCCATGAGATGAATTCTGTGCAACAGAAAACCAAGAAAGAGAATTTGAAATGAACGATTCCATGTCAATGGTAATTATAGAGGGGCCAATGCTGCAGCAGATTACTGGTGAACATTCACAGGCATTGGTTATTGTTTTCAGGAATGTAGGCAGAAAGTGAAAATTCTAATGAATTGTTACATAAGTATGTAGCAGTGCAGAAATCTGAATCCAAGGAACTGTCTTGGGGATGTTTTAATAATAATAATAATAACAACAACAGGTAAGGGTTTGAAGTAAACTAAGTTTTTAAACTGAAGAGTAATAAGGAATTTTTTTTTTTTTTAGACCAGTGCTTTGGTCAGAGATTGAGACTATAATGATTTCTGTAAAGGAAATAGGAAAAATTACACCTATTTATAATGGTGCAGCAGTGGTGGGTATTTTGTGGATCTGTCCCCTGGTATGTTTACTTGTGTTTTACATACTCACTTAAAGACACAAGTACCCAGTAAATGCCCTCTGCCTTCATACCTGACATACCATCAGCATATATTACACATGAGCCATCTGACTAGAAGAATTCTTTGCAGCAGGACTGATCACTGAGTTCTGAGATGTGGCAGTCTTTGTATTTCTAAGGGTTATGGAATATAATATGGGAATATGATAGAAAATATAATTAAAACGGACCTGAATTAATAGAAGAAAGGACAGGGGAAAAGGAAAGCAAAGGCTGAAGGGTGAGCTCTGTGTAGCAGACTGTGAAGCAGCCGTGGTGCTAGATCTTATCAGATGTTTTGTCTCTCAAACATGCATTAAAAAATGAATGAAAATGGAAAAAGAAAAAATTCACGAGGGAATTCTAGTTTTCTAGAGATGAAAAAGTAAAAGGAAAATATGGTTAGATGATGCAAACTTCTTCTAGTCTTTCTTTAGGAGAGACATGCGTTTACACATTTTGTATCTATCCCTGCAAAACCACAACACAGAGCTGGAAGTACACCACAGATCCCAGAACCAGGGGAGAGCCAAAGAGAAAAGCAGCTGACCTGAACTGTCACTGGCACTCCTGCGTTACTTCACGCTCAGTGGAGCTGCTAAGATAACCACTCTTGTCCAGGTTGAATCCGGAGTGTTTCCAAGAACCGAGTTAATTAGTGAAGTATCCTAAAGTTAACTAACTCCCCTACCAAGAAATGGGCTCTTCCATTTTCCTCACATGATTATCTGGGCACTTGCACTTTTCCATATATAGGAGCAGCTCAGGCACTGACAGATCAGGCTAGGTAGGGATCCAGACTTCAGGCACATGCATACTCCTTGCATGCAGGCACAGATGCAAGCACATGCTGCTTTCACACACTGAAACTGAAGTTAGCCCAAGAGGTAATAAGTGAAGGCAGCAATAGTCCTGCTGATAAAGAGCCTTAAACAGGAGGCACTGAAGGTAGAGCTCTTCGACCACCGTTTGTAAGTGGAAAAGCATCACAACCATGAATGGACCAGTGGATGGTTTATGTGATTACACGCTTGATGATGAAGGGGCTTTCATGTTCACATCTGAGTCCGTGGGAGAAGGGCATCCAGGTAAGAAACCAGCTCTGCTCAAAGTCTAAAAAGAGTAATATTTTAATTTGAGGTGTTTTAAAAGCTTAAAGAAGAATTCACTTGGTGTTAATCTTACTAGAGAAGTTATTTATAACAGGATGCTTTTTCTACTTTATTTCTACTGGGCTTTGTCCATACAGGCTGTAGAACTGCTATAACTAGAGTGCTCCCAACAGGGAGCTTTCCAGGGTCTGTGTTCAGCTGAGGAAGGCAGTGAGGTTTATGGTTGCTTCTCCTTCCTTCTCATCTAAATTTCTTTCAGTATTCCTGTGGAGACACTACTGTATCTCTGACAGGCTCAAGTTTCACATATGGATAAGAATGCCTAGCTTGCTTCTCAAGTTCCATATCATTATGGGCCCAGTGAAATTGTCCTGCACATATGGAGTGCTCTAAGACTGTCACCCATGACAGGAATATCCCTTAGTAGCCTATCCTAGAGCCTTTTTTTAGTGGTCCCAGCAGCTGTACATGGCAAAGTCACCATTTTTCCCCCACCTCCCACCCCTTTCCATCATCTGATGCAATATATGGAATTGCTTAAGCAAATAGTGGACAGTTATTTGCTAAACTTTATGTATGGTCAGCAGAGATTAGTTCAATTTTATTGAAAACAAATATTCATCCACCATAAACATACACCTTATGTCAACAGCAACTGTTCCCTCAAGTGAGGCCAGGGGATGATAGGCTATTTGATGTCCTGTAAAGTGTATTTGTTTTAGAAGCTGATTTGGTGGCCTGTACTTTTTGCTGTAATAAGGCTTTTCAGGTCTGTATTCATGTTATGTGAGTAGATCATAAAGGGGTGGAATGATTTCATAGCAGAGGATAAAAGGGTCAGAAATGAGAACTTTATGCCTATAGTTCCATACTTTCTACATTAACTTATTACTGCAGATCAAACCCATGGCTGATGCAATTGAGTACATCTCCATCAATGTGAAGGCAACTACATCAGGTTAAACCAGTTGGGGTTCTTTCTGATGTAACACAGTCAGAAAATGACACCCATGTTTTGTCTTTGGAACATGTGTCCCATGTCACATTTATATATAATTACATACAGTGTCTGTAGAGCTATGTGGTTTCATGGCAAAAATAACATTATACAGTGTGGTAATTTTACATGGAGGATGTTATTTCCGCAGACAACTGGTCATAATTTATGCTACTCTAATCATTATTTTTTAGTCATCTTGGGGCAATAATAGGGAAGTCTTGGAGCAGAGAGACTTCAACTGAGCCCCCAGATTTAGCTTTGTCCCTTGGTTTCTCTCCTTCACCAGTTCTCTCTTTATCTTGTTTCTTGTTTTAGAATTTGGCCAATTTTTTAGTTGTTATTCACATTTCCTCCTTTATTTCCAATCCCTCTATTGGCCCTCAATAGATTTCTTTTGAGCCCTATGAATATTATTTTTCTCCAGTGCTGAAATACTGGGCAAGCCCTTGAGAAACAGAGTTACCACTTGGATACCTGGACAGCTTCTCTTGCCTGGCAGAGCTGGTCTCTGGGTACCATGAGATACAAAGTACCAACCTGGGAGATTTGTTTTAGAGTGAGTGCAAAACTGAACTCATTACCTGGGTGTTTTCAAGACTGTGATGCTTATTTATACCTTCTTAAACAGCCTAGATCTTCACACAGGGCACTGCAAACCCCAGTGCCTGTGGCAAAGGGAAGGTAGAGATTTTCCAGATCAAAGGAGGACATGCTGGCAGTAAGTGACTCTGGGTTGTCCTCCAAATTCCTTTTCCTGAGCATCAGCAATGGATCTTCATCATCTCAGTGATTGCTCTGGTTCCTGACAGCAAATTGATCACCCCTCCCCTACACCCCAGCCAAGCCCCCCTTTTCTTCCTCTGTGGTTTTGCACAAGAGGTGTAGACATGCCATTAGGATTTTATCACCCAGGAGAATCTTGGCTATTTCTTAAAATGAGGCCCAGTGCCTGAGGCTGTAGTTGGGCTCCTGATATTATCTGCAGCAATAGAATTTTATGGTGAGTTTTGATTTCCTCTGTTTATACAAAATGGGTAATTTGCGTGTTCTTGATTATTTCTCTTCTGTATGTGATAGTATAATTTTGCCAGAGGGCATTATGTGAAGTAAAGATCCTGAACCAGACCTTTGTCTGCTGGAAATTTGAATTGTTCTGATTATATTAGCTGAGCATTGAATGCTTTAATGGAGACCTTCTTAATGCACAAAGCAGGAGAAATGACATGCTTATTTATTTGAGTGTACAGAGAGCTGCCTTGTATCCGTGCAATGCCTGGAGCTGGGTGTCACTGAGAAGTCCAGACTCCATAGAAGCAAGTAATAGGTGTCAATAATTAACCCACAGGTATCACCTGTGCTCCCCAAAGACATTATAGAAGAATGTTTGTGCCATCTTCTCACTCCAGATTCTTCAAAATCCCTTGGGCATAACATTTGGGAATTCCTTTCAGCTCTTTAATCATTTAGTAGCCATTTAGTGGTGTAAATTCCAAATTCTCTGAAGACTTACACATGACTTCTTCCTTTCAATATAATAATAAAAGCACACAGACAGAAGCATGAAAAAGAGAACTATTTTTTTGTTTTGGTAGCTGTGTTTTGTCACTGCTCCCTTTTCCTTGGTCCAGGAGTGTCTGTCGTGCTGCACAGGTTTTGTGGTGCTTTGAAAATGATCATGAGTTTCTGTGCCCCACAAAGTGTGACAGATGTCAAACCACCAAGTATTAATTCCTTCCTCTCTCTGCTGTGGCTTCAGGTGGAATTGGCTGCAAACTGACTGCCATTCAGTTTTCCAAAAACTATCAAGGAATCTCTTTAAAAATAGAAGACCAAACATCTTCTAAAAGCACCCTCAGGTTTTCAAACCTATTAAAAGCATATGTTTATCTTGTAGATATTCACAGAAAAAAAAAATCATGAAGGAAAAAAACCCCTGGAAAATGCAGATCTGTCCAGCATGTCTTATATCTAAAATTATATATACTTAATGATATGCATAATACTTCAGTAAACTGCATTGAGCAAGGAGAACAGATGTGCAAGACATTTGAACACTGCTAATATTGCAGTACCACTGCAGTTATCTCAAGGGTTTTTTTAAATAGGAAAAATGTACAGCACAATGCAGGTATTTGAAGTCTTTCTAGTGAAATTCTTTTGTTGGAAAGCTGGGGTTTTTTATGAAATAAGTATCTGCATTTCTTCCCTGTTTATTTTTTTTTACCTGAAAACTGAGACTTGCTCAGTTTGCCATATTTTGAATATAAAAATTCACATTCTAGTTTATTTTTTTCTGTTGCTAAAAATAACATATCATTAAAAATACTGAATTTAATGTTGATGGTGACAGATTTTGAAGAAAGCCAACTTTGCCATTTCAAGTCTTGAATGTTTAATATATTTACTAACCATCAAAGCCAGAAGTGTGGCTGTACCTCTTTGTCGTGCTTTGTGGAGCTTTTTTGAATAAAATTTGCAGGTTTTACTGCTGTTGATAGTTTTTTTCCTCTGTCTGGTGAGTCTGTGAAGCTGAATTCCTGTGAAGATTCTGAGAACTTTTGTTAGGCTTTTACATACCCTAGATTCATGTAACAAACTTATGTCTAACTAACTGGAAAACTGTAAAGTTCCTTCTAATTATCAGAGATGACCTTTGTTGTTGAACACCTCCTTTACTCTCTAGTATTACAACTGGGATTTTGAGTAGGGTTTATCATCAGCCTCCTGAGAGTCACTTTATGGTTTGCAAGAGCTGTTTGATGGCATCTCTGCCAAATTTAACCTCTCACACTTAGCTGAGAATAAGAGAAATGGGCCAGTTGAGATGATAAATTTAAATAACATAATGAAGGGTGCACAAAGCCTGCTAAGCATTGCTAAAAATAGAATGCCTGGTTTTATTTTACACCAGAGACCTTTACTAATAGACATGCCTTTAATTTAATGCATTAATCAGCCAATCATCCAGCTGGATTTCTCTTTCCTGTCCTGATAGACATATCTGTATCTGGATTTGGATCTAGTTGCTCTAGAACTGCTGGTTGTTGCACCAACAATCAGATATAACATGGATTACCAAACTGATTTGCCTCAGACTATTTTAATGTAAAGGTATGCTCCAAGTATATTAGATGAAATTATTCTAATCTATTATTTTAATTTATTAGGGTCTCACATAGATATGAAAGATCAGAAGGAATCTCCAAAATACAATCTGATCTGACCTTCATAGATAGATAATAGTATTTCATGCAAAATTCTTCAAGCAAGCTAGTAAATGGCAGTTGAATTTCATTCATACCTTTAAAAAGATATCCATTTTTCATGTCGACATTTGAAGGATAAGGAATCCTGCATGCCTGTAGATGAATGGTTTCCATGGCTCTCACTCTTTCCAGATTTTCCTTTTTGAATCTTTATCTGTCTCTTCTTAACTTTCATTTATCAACTGTAGTTACATTATTTCCTGTCAGAAAACAAACCCTTTTCTGTCAGCACAGTACTTTTAGGTTCTTAGGGACTGGGATCTCAATGCCTATAATGGTTTCCGCTGGTATTGTAGGTTGCCTTTCATTCAGGCTTTCAGAACTAGATTGTGTTTGATTGATTTCGTCCTGTAAGACAGACTTTTCTGGTTTAGGGCATTCTTCTCATTCTGTCCTCAACCTTCTCACAGCTTCATAACACCCTTCTGGAGTGTTTTGGCAAGAATGCACATATATATATATATAATATCCCTGTGTGTGCCATACAGGGAACTTAGACATGTAGGACAGTGGCATCTCATGCAGGTGAGACATGCTTCATGTGAAGCAAAGACACCAATAAAGGTTGTTCATTGAAACTCTGGGAGGGGAAAACAAGACTACAAAGCAGTTCCAGTCACTGGAGTTTGCTGCTGGGTGTTGGACCTCCACTTAGCCATCTTAACCTCAGTTGCTCTGTTGTCTCACCCAGGTAATAAAAATCTGCATATTGTTGTCAATAGTTCTCGGTTTTATGCTTGAAGATGTGGATATATTTCCTTATAAAAATGAAAACTTTGAAGAGAGCGAGCAAAGATACATTTTAATCACCCCTGCCCCGTTTATACTCAGGTTTGCTAAACCAGGTTTAGTTGGACATCGAATTAAAATTGCAAGACTGGTGTCTGGTTCTTGTTTGGTAATAATTGTCCCAAATTTAGTAATCCATGTACAATTCTTGCAAGGCTGAAAGTTCCAACGCAGTCTACATTAGCTAATTGTCTTTTGTGTTCATTGTTTTTGTTTTGAAGTGGTGAGATGGGAGTGAATATAGGAGATAAGTGTCAGAATCACATTAGTTCTCTGGTCCTTGATTTGTCCCTCTTAGCCAAATGTACACCTTCCTTATGAAAACAAGTGAGAATTTATTTTGACTTGACCTTAAGTGTATTAAAAGCCTCTAATGACAGACTATTACAAAACATTGCTTTCCAACAGATTGTGTTGCACGTGGCAAGGCAGGAGATTAATTTATCTCGCCACACAGTTTGTTATGTCAAAATCTAAAAGCAATACTAGGCCTTTTTTTTTTTAGAACAATAAAATTAAATTACATAAGGAAATAAACCATTTTCATGCAGAAGACATTGCTATGGGTGCTGCCCTTTTGTGTCCATTAGATTAGCTAGATTATTTGATTAAGAATCAATATGTGTTTTAAAGATTAGGAAACAAAGAAAGAAAAAGATAAAATATTATGATTACAAACTTGAGCCGAAACCTTTGCATTTGGCCTGTAACTAAAGGTTTTTATCAGTTGATAACCCCTTCTTTGCTTCTATGTGTGTATTTCCTGTGCAGGGATGCTTAGGAAGTGACATTGCCAGGCAGTGACAAAAAGCAACCCAAACCCCAGCCTTCAATGAGCTGTGCATTATCTCTATTAATCTAAACACTTTCTCAGGCTTTACCACAAATGTTGGTCAGGTACAACTTTCTGTCAGGGGACGGAAGTTGGTGGTGGAACCTCCCCATTCTGTTAGAGCACCACTGGTTTGCAGAGCTGGTGGTGCTAGGGAAGGAGAAAGCTGTGAGTAAAACCTCTTAACCTCTCAGGTTATTCTGTGCATTACACACTTGTTGCACGTCTAAGTGCAGAAAACTACAGATGAAATTCTAGTTAGTTAGTTTACACCAGGAGGTAAATTCTCCGCTGTGTCTACTGACTTTGCTGGAAGGATGTTTAATCTGTCTTTCTATTTAGTTACCTTGAATATGCCAGTAATAAGCAACAGAAGAATTCCTTTCTGAAATACCTACAGAAAAGTGATGCAAACAGTCTGTGTTATGTATTGAGTGCTGAGGTTTTGAATCACAGCTTTGATGTCTTGCAGATAAAATCTGTGATCAAATCAGCGATGCTGTACTAGACGCCCACCTCAAACAGGACCCGAATGCCAAGGTTGCTTGTGGTAAGTTGTTTGCTGCTTTGCTTTAAGTCATCACACAGTTACATTCTTTTTTTAGGATGTTTGCAAAGACCTAGCTCATTTTACTTTCAAAAAAAAATGACATAAGAATGTAATTTTTCAAGAGGAGAGACGAGAAGAAACAGTAAAAGTTTTTGTAGAGCCATTGATTTTGTGTGTGAACTGAATTGTCCTGGAAGAAACAGGTTTGTATATCACTGAATCATGCTCAGTGTTTTGACTTTCCCATTTGTAAAATTTTAGTTTTATAATACTAGTTTTAAAATACTAGTTTTTTTCTTGCTTTCAGACAGATGGTGAATACAAAAAGAATTTTTATGGTTGGAGTGTTAATGCTAAAAATATGGATAGAAAGGATTTACAACGTGTACATCCAGTAGATCTCTCAAAATCATCATCATCACAAACACATTTCTTTGTCTGAGTGTCTGGCTTATTCTCCTATGGTAATCCTGTTTTCATCTCTCTTTTCAGAGACAGTATGTAAGACAGGAATGGTGCTGCTCTGTGGGGAGATCACTTCTCGTGCTATTGTGGATTATCAGCGAGTTGTCCGAGATGCAATTAGACATATTGGCTATGACGATTCAGCTAAAGGTTGGTGGAAAAACTCATGAAATCGTGGAAGAGCAAGCAATAGGCAACTGCAAAACAGGTCTGTCACCCCTTCCATACAGGGGCTTTAGCAAGCCTGATACAAACTGAATGTGCTGTGTGAAAGCTGCTTACATGGTGCTACATGATACACTTTCTGCCTTTCCCCCAGTAAGTACAAACATTTCATTAGTTAAAACTGAATTGAGAGTAGGCAGACTACACTTTGAACTGTGGTATTTGGCCACAATAGTTAACTGCAACTTGAACCATAGAACCTACCACTCCTCCAAACTTGCAAGAACTTGACTCCTGGTTTTCACTTGGCAAGCAGATTGTTGCATCCTAGTACAAAAGGGAGAGAAGAAACATTGTACCTTTGTATTTTTGTACTGCAGGAGCATTTACAACTCCCAGGTGTGAAGGTGGTTGCCACTGCAGGATGCTTTGTTAGCTCTGAATATCTCCTTTTACACAGAGCAGTGTGTGGTCCAGACCTAGGCTGTGAGATGTGCAAATAATAAAAAAGACAAAATACTCTATGCACCAGACACGTTTCACTTTCTGATTTGCACACATCTGTTTATACTGTAGAAATATTCCAAGTATTCTGTTACAGTGAAGTGTGTCTTTTAAGACCTTTTGGTTTCCAAGTTGTTTACTGCAGTCCTTTGATTGCAATCGAATTTGCAGGAGGTTGTGGTGGGAGAATATTACAGCAGCTCAGCTGTAATTTTCTCCCACCACAACCAGGTTGCCTCCACCATCACACATCAGCAGTGCTTTCAGAAAACACAAGCAAATCTAGGAGGTCATCAATCTCCTTTTTATTTGCCAACAATGATGAGGGGAGATTCAGTGACCCAGTAAAAAACAATTTCCAGAAGTAAAAAAAAAACAAAAAAAAAACCCTAAACCAAACAATTATGTACAGAAATATAATTTTCTTCTCTATATAGCTTACTGAAAAGAGGGTGAAGAGCATTCAAGTGGATCATATGCATATGGACGTGTATATATGTTGTACTGGCTGAACATGAGTTTGGTCAGCAGCTGTCAGTAGCTACAGTTCTAGGAAAGGTTGGATTTGGAGAGAAGCAAGTTACTATTAATATACCTAGGAACAGGTGGGAAATTTTGCCACAATCTTCTGTAAGTCTTTCAATTTCTTTTTAAAACCTTACTTTTGGTCTTGGAAAGTCATGTAACTTCCCATTTCCAGGTTTGTTGTGAGACCTGAGTCTGGTGGTTTTGTTTGTGGTTCATGCAAAGTCCCATGAGAGATTTAAGTACAGACACTGCTTTGTATGTGTTACAAATAATGTGGCAGAGAGCAGAGTCTTCAGTTGCTGAAAAACTCATATTCTGGGAATTCATGTAGAGGACTTTATTAGTATTCATTTGGGAGAGCTCATTATTTATCTTTTTGACTACTTTCTGCAGTTGATAATTCATAATCTGAATTGGCTTGGCACGAGGAGTCAGTGCAAGAAAAAATAATCAGTAACAAGCAAGAAAGGCAACCCTATATATCCCACCCCATCCTAAAAAAGGTTTCAAGTGGGGTATTGACAAAAATTTTATTAAAAATAGCAGTTTGGTTTTGAGTTCTGAATGGGGCATCCTTCAGAATAAAAATTTTGTCCTCTTGTTCCATGTTACTTTCCTTAATTATGACAGAAAAAACTAATTCACTGCTATTCTTTTTTCCAAATAGGCTTTGACTACAAGACTTGTAACGTTTTAGTGGCACTGGAACAGCAATCACCTGATATTGCCCAGGGAGTTCATCTACACAGGAATGAAGAGGATGTTGGTGCTGGAGATCAGGTAGACATAGCATCACACCTAAAACACCAAAGCTGTTTCAATGGAAAAAGTTTACTCCATCTTAATACCCTGTTTTTTATGTCAAAACCCATGTCCAAGTATTTCCACACTTCTCTTTACCCCAGAATAAACCCCATAATTTTACTAAAACAGTTGTAGGTTCCTTGAGGGCAGACTTTTGCCTGGTGTTGTTTTAGCACTCCAGGCAAATCAGGAGAGCTCTGGCAGTTTGTAGTAGCTGAGGAGGTTCCCTTTAGAACTCAGCAAAGGTTTTTTGCTTATGTATTTCATGGTTTTGTTGTGTAGCTTTAGGTTCATCAGACCATTCATCTTGTAGCCAGACTTGCCGTGTAACATGGAATAAACAAAGGATCTTTACACTTTCAAAGAACTCTTGAGATTTGTGCAGAAAAAAATTAGGTGATGTTTCACCTGCCCTCAGCATTAGTACAATAAGTACCAGCGTACTTTTAATTCTCACTCATTGCCAGAGGCAGCTCTTGTAATAGGTGTTCCATGTAATTAAAGCTGTCCAAACTGTGTTTCTCTGAGCTAAAGAACACATGTAGGCATTAATGGTGTGTTCCCAAGAGAAAGATACCAACATAAACACGGTAATAATGTGATTGATGCCATATGAGTTAATTTAACATTTACTAATTATCATTAGAAGTAGTATCTAGTTTATACCAGTGCTGTTGAGAATTGTAAATGCACGTATCAGAGTCCAGGAGCCAAACTAATATTGTTCAAAAAAATCCCCTGAGGACTAAATTGAAATGCTTTTCTGCTGTCATGGAGACATAAAGATGAAGATCATAAAATGAAAGGAGATTTTACTTTCTTTGACACTTTGATGGCCTCACTTTCCATTTAATCAGTGCCTTCCTGTCTTTTTTCCTTTTTTCCCCCCCACAACATACACTGGATGAAGAAGAAGAAAATGCTGTTAACTCTATTTATAAAATGATAAACTGATGCAGGGAACATGAGAGAATTATAAAAGTAATATATAAAAGTATAAATATACTATATAACAGTAGAAGCTGTGACTCTAAGCATGTGGCATTGAAAAATCTGAGGCAGGTGCCTCAAACTGTTGAAGGGTATGTCCTTCATGGAGTGCTCACATCCCATTCCACTGAAATTTCAGATGTGAGCTGCAGTAAGTCTAAGCGTGTCTGTAGTCATACATAAAAGCCTCTGGAACATTTCCAGGCTACTGAAAACATCTTTGCCATGACAGAATAGTCCTGAAATGTTTTCTCCAGCAGATTTTTTTTTTTCTGTGAAAGAGCCTATTTGATTCTTTCACAGAATTGTCTTCATTTTTGTCCAGGTTTCTAGCTCAACATGTAAGCCTTCAGGCTAGTGAAAAAATTCTAGGAACATAGTCTGCTGCTCTTAACACTGTAACATGTTGGAGCCTGATCTGAGTTTTGGCTTCTTGCACTCTGATGTAAAACAGTAGAAAGTAAACCTGAGGATGCTGCTGACTCTCTGCTTCAGATGATATCTCACTTGCCTTTGGTCGTGGTGCCTTTAACAGTGATTGAAATATGTTCTCTCCTCCTGTAGGGTTTGATGTTTGGTTATGCAACAGACGAGACAGAAGAATGTATGCCTCTAACAATTATTCTTGCCCATAAACTGAACGCCAGGTTAGCAGAGCTGAGGCGTACTGGAGAACTCCCTTGGCTGAGGCCCGACTCTAAGACACAGGTAAACACTGCAAGGGGTTGTCCAGAGAGCTGGAAAACAACACCTCCTCTTTCCAGAAATACTGGGTATTTTTTAAGACAGTTGATGTGTTTCAGCGTATCAGTAGCAGATAAAGTAGGCAAGTAGCAGATAAAGCTTTTCCACTGCTTGTGAAATTGGAAAATGGTTGGAAAATGGTTAACTTGTCTCAAAGCACTTCACCACATGCCAATGAAGGGACATTAAGCCCTCCAGGACTGAAGTGGTTTGTAATTGTTGGAAAAGTGACATCCAAAGGCTTTATTTGTGTTTAGGGGATTCAGGCTGACATTTTCAAGATGCACTAAGAACGTAAATTTCTGAGGTTTGAGAGTTTTGAAGGAAATCCCAACTGAAAGACATATTTTGGATGATTTCATAGAGAATCAAGTTGTCCTTATTGAGTTGGGGGTTTTTGTTGTTGTTGGGTTTTTGTTTTGGGGTTTTTTTGTTGGGTGTTTTTTTTTGTTTGTTTATTTTTTGTTTTGGGTTTTTTTGGTTGGTTAGTTGGTTGGTTGGTTTTTTGGTTTTTGTGGGTTTGTGGGTTTGTTTTTTTTCTTTTTTTTTTTTTTTTTTTTTTACATAGCAAAAATGCAGTGAGGAAATAATCTTCATCCTCACACCTTGACACCACTGCGAGCAGCCACCACCCTAATTTCAACACTGACATTTTGCTACACTTTTGCCTTTGGAACAGCCCAGATAACATTCAATAAACACCACTACCACATTAATAACAATTTTGTTGCTTTACCCCGCCTTTGTGCCTCTCAGGTGACGGTCCAGTACATCCAGAAGAACGGAGCAGTGATCCCTGTACGTGTCCACACCATCGTGATCTCGGTGCAGCACGACGAGACCATTTCCCTGGAGAACATGCGCCGCACCCTGAAGGAACGTGTGATCCAGGTCGTCGTCCCCGCAAAATACCTGGATGAGAAAACTGTTTATCACCTTCAGCCCAGTGGGCGCTTTGTCATTGGAGGGCCTCAGGTTTGTGTTGTGTTATTTTTGGTGGTTTTATGGGCTTGCCTTTGTATGGGTGGCTTTAATGCTCAGATTTTGGGATCTCTATGGGAGGAAGGCCCAGGTGTTCATATTTCCTATGCCAAAGTAACCTTTGAGGGCCTGATGATGCTGGAAATGTGCTGTGACCAGGCAGGCAAGTCTGCATCCAATATTCCATTGTTTGTAGAGTGTAGAGCCCAATTCTGGGTTTTGTCAAACCCTCTGGGGACCAGCACTGAGTGAGAACTGCAGTCCTTCCTCATGGAAAGCACTTCTTACAGAGAGATGGACAAGAGGACCTTTACTTCTTTTAGAGTGAACCTGGTTTTCAGATTTGCACAGCTCTCACTGTTCTGCCTGACACCAGTAAGAGCTGAAGGTGCTCATCTGTCCTGAAAATCAGCCTAAATAAAGCTTCTTCTGGTGAGATAATAAATATTCCTTTTACTTTTAGGTAATGAAGGAGCTGGGATTTATAATTTGATCTTGCACTCACAGAGGTCAGGAAGAACTTCCACTCTCTGTGGGATCAGCAGTTCTGAGATTTAGTTCTTGAAAACAAATTTACTATTACGGAATGTTTTAGTCTTCAGATTCCTTTAGAACCATCACAACAAAATTTCAAAGCTCCTTCCTGAAATTAGGTTCAATTTTACAACAAATCCAAGTAGACAGTGTTTTTTCCCTTTGTTTTACAAATTCATTCACTTACCAGAATTTTCTAGAATTATTTCTAAGGCACTCTTGTTTTACATTAGTGCCATGTAACAGGTAGGATGACGTTGAGATTTACCATTATAATTACTGATTCTACAAACATGTTTTTATGCAGTTGAATGGGTTGTATCACTGTAATTTTGTGTATAATTGACATCCTAGACTATGCACAAAAGGAGAGTCAAACTTGAGCTGTAACTTAGACTGAATGAACCAAGGCAGCAATCATAGCTACATACAAAAAGAAGGATACACATGGGAAAATTTGTATATGTGCAGTGAACTGCACCCATTAGAAATGTAAATCTTTCAGATGTGTACTGAACTGCATCCATTTAAAAACTATAGTTACAAGTGATAAGCCAGCCAGGAATACCCTTGCTCCTCTTGTGCTGGAGCTCTGTTGCATATGTTTGCACATACAAACCCAGGCAAGTCACAGTGTCCATTTACAGCTTTTTAAACCTGAGCTAAGTTTGCTCAGTATGGGTCAATCTGCCTGGGTGTCCATGACCTTACAACTGCTATCATCACTTGTGCAATTTACAATGGCATTGCATCAACCAGAAAATAACTATTTCTCTTCTTGACTTCAACAGCTTTAGCTTTCTGCTTATTTTTCAGAAGAGTGTTACTCAGTTTTATTTTTAACAAAGCTAGCTACAGGATGCTGTCTTACCTCCAGCTCAATTCATCTAAGGAGGACACATACATTTCACTTGGGATTTTCATCTCATGTTTTTGAAAAAAAAAAAAAAACAAAAACAACCCAAGGACAAGATTCTTTAATACATGCTCAGCTGTCTAAAATCCAGATTTATGTCTCAGTGCTTTATTAGCAGAATGGAACAAACAGTGCCAAAGGTTTACTTACGTGTATATGCGCAGCCTTTCTGAGAAAAACTTTGACTGACTCCCCACTTGTGTTTGCCATGCAAACATTCCAGCAAGTTGAATTTTAGTGACATGATGTTCTGAGGCAAAGAAGTTCAAATCTGCCTGCACAGGTAGCAGCAGAGTTTAAAATTTGAACATGTTTTCTTTCACACCAGAAAGGTTATGGATTTAGTAAATTACAGGAGTCAGATTAGTGTGGTGCTGATCAGCTAGCCCAGATCAAATGAAAATATGAAATACTTGTGAGGAGCAGTCAGGACAGCTGTAGGCAACTAGAACATTATCTGTACTTCCTTATTTCATTTTTTTTGAATATTCATCTATAAGTGTCTGTTCTTAGAAAGAAGTAATCTTTTCTCAATTACCTGTAACTGCTTATTACTCCATACCTGTTGTGTACAGTTCAAATTGGGCTATAAATATTTTGGGCTTGGAAATGTGTTTTTTAGTAAATATATGAGAGTCTCTGATACTGCACTGGAAGTGCTGGGTGCCAATGTCCATGTAACCATCTATCAGGTATGACTGACATACCTCTGACTGTAAATAGAAAAAAGGGATCCATTTAATATTCGTGCAATTTGTGATTCTGACTAAATGATATGAAAACCTGGATATATTTTTTTTCCTATTTTAAACAGTGTGAAATCTCTCAATAGTTCCTTTATGGCATCTAGTGTTTTAGCAATATTCTGTAATAGGTTTGGATACTTAGTAGGTCATTTCTAAACCAAAGTTTCCATAATTACAATTAAAACAGGCAGTGCATGCTGTAGCTATCTGGGTGTGAACCTACTTGCTTGATTAACCAAACAAATTTTTTGAATGGCCTGTCTTGAGGATCTGGCTTTAAAGGACAATTACAGCCACTGTGGTACCTTGGTGCGACAAGATGATCAAAGCAAGGAACCCTTTAAAATACATGGGAAGCTGGACAGGAGCAACACAGATCAAACCAATATGGTTAAATATACATTCTCCATTTATTCTGTCTAAAATGGCAGGTTATATACTCTTAAATATAGTTTACAATTACAAGTATATTCTCATTGGTATACAGCATAAGGAAAAATGCAAACAGACATTGTTTATTTCATGCTTAAGGTGGCTAAAGTATTCGCACTACCAGCTATACCTATTAATACCTAGAAAAACCATTCTAATTTCTAACCATAATTTCTAACAGGCTTCACAGCCCTGGATTTGGGGCCCAGGCTGGGGTAGCTCAAACCTCACTCCAAATACAAATCACGCCCTCGTTCTCTGAGAAATTCCGCTACAGATCATCCCTTCAGCAGTGCCTGTGTGGTGGTGACCTCGGGCGTTGCCGCAGCGCTCTGAAGGAACACACGGCCTCGTTTGAGACTGAATTGATGTTTAATGTCCACCTTGTGTCCCTGTCCCAGGGCGACGCTGGTGTCACGGGCAGGAAGATCATCGTGGACACCTACGGCGGTTGGGGCGCACACGGCGGCGGCGCCTTCTCCGGCAAGGACTACACCAAGGTGGACAGGTCGGCCGCCTACGCCGCCCGATGGGTGGCCAAGTCCCTGGTGAAGGCTGGGCTCTGCCGAAGGGTTCTGGTCCAGGTAGGGCTTCCTAAGGGTGGTGCTTTTCTCAAAATTGTTGTCCCTTTTTGGGTTTTCTCTGAGCTCCCTATGTACGAGCCGCTGTAGTAGAGGTGGGCTTGGTTTTTGGGAAAAAGGAAGGATTGATGTGCCACTGTAATGTCACTAATGGCCTGTTGACTTCTTGAAATTGGAACTTTTCATTTAGGTTTTTGTCTGTTTTATGAGCATTTTTCTGGGTATTTGTTGAGCCCTCCACCCTCTGACACTCGCTGTCATTGAAATGAGCATGGGGTGACTGGATGATGGGGGAGAAAGTAATCCAGAGACCCCAGCGTTTTCAAAGTTTTCCCTTCTTTTTTTCTACAAATACAGATTGTGCAAATATAAAAAGTGAAGGAGAGGCTTTAGTTTTCATAAAAAACTATTAAAAATTCATGAATTAATGCTTCCTTCTGCTGCCCACTGTTGCCCCGAGGTGCTGTGTTTATTGGCTGACTAAGGTGCCTTTTCCCCACAGGTTTCTTACGCCATTGGGGTCGCTCATCCTCTGTCTATTTCACTGTTCACTTATGGAACTTCCCAAAAAACAGAGAAAGAGCTGCTGGATATTGTGCACAAAAACTTTGATCTTCGGCCTGGAGTCATTGTCAGGTAAAGAAAGACACAGAAAGGAAAATATCCCAGCAGTCACATCCAAGAAATGATTTCTTGCAAAATCTTCAGCTGTTTCTGAAGGTTTGGCCTTCTGTAGTATATGGAAGTCAAAGAAAACAACTTCTGCATTCCAATAACTTTAAGTTACTTTACTCTTCTGGTTTACCAAAGGAATTTAAGGTTATTTTGTCTTTTTCATTACAACTAATAATTCTTAATAATAAGGCCTTTTCCTATAGCCCTAAGTATTATTAAATTAAAGATATTTAATTAGTGTTGTGACTTTAATTGTCTCCATTGAACATGTTCAGTGGTGTGCTTGCATCCCCAGAATAAGCTTGCTTGTCTAAGGGGGTGAAATGGATAGAACATCAGGATTTTAATAGTAGTTATCATGAAGTTTCTTAACATGAAAAATTTTTCCTTCTTTCTATTATACACACAGGGATCTGGATCTAAAAAAGCCCATTTACCAGAAGACTGCATGTTATGGTCACTTTGGAAGACAGGAATTCTCATGGGAAGTGCCTAAAAAACTTGTGTTTTGACATTAGTGGTATGTCAGCTTTTAACAACAGAAAGGAAGACCACTAATGATGAGGATGCTTCTGAAAATCAAATTTGACAGCTTTATAGTCAACATAAGGAATTTTAGATTTTAAATGGAAAGAAAGGAAAGGTTATTTTCTTGGAAATTGATTTTTTTTAAACCTTCAGTGTCTTTCATTATCTAAGATATAATGGACAGAGTCTGTTTTTTTAATCAGCATAAGACAACAAAATACAGTTTACTTTTAACTGCTGCTCTGTTGGTTCTTTGGATAAAGACAAAGTGTGACTCAGGTACTCAAACCAAAAGCTGAAACCTCAAACCTTTGATGGGCAAAGGTGAAGATGACTTTCCCAACTCTGACTAAGGATCAGCAGATCTGTTGCTTCTAATTAGACAATGGGAAATTCTGGGGTCCAATTTCCTTACTGGAGTTAGCAATGCATACAGCTGGGGGCTGCTTTGATGGGAGAAGGCTGAATATCACCTAACAGTAGCTTGGCCTCTTTTATAAAAAAGATGTTAACATATATGTAATATTTAAATCACCTTAAGTGCATATGTGCTGTTACTGTCGTGTTTCAATTGCCTGTGTTTTTGGAACATAAGTGCTCTCCTGTGAAACAACAATCATAGAATAAAAAGCTTTTTCCTACCATGTATGTAAAGGTGTATATGTTTTTTTTTTAATGCTGCTGTAAAATGGTCCATCTCAACTCAGCTGCTTCTACTCTTGTAGGAATTTAGTTTACCAACATCGTTGAATTAGATTAGATTTTGAAATTGTTATATGAATTTCCCTGTTCATATGTGCATGATCACTCTTTAGTCCTTGTGATTAATGGAAATTCAGTGATAAAGTATTAGATTTTTATTTCTAACTCTCAGGTTTGTGCTATAATGTATTTTTTCATCATTTTTTGCTCCCAAGCATCAGGTTTATCGCATGGCTTTCTACCTTGGATATAAGTGGGGAATAAAATACATCTGAGAGAAATAACTTCAAAACTTCAGCAAACACAGACAGCGTGAGGTTACATTTGGATCAGTGTCCCCCTCCCTGGAGATCTGACCCCAGCGCGACTGCAGAGTGGGGCTGTGCTGGCTCTGGGCTGCCAGGGATGGTTCCAGTGGATTCCAGGGATGTCCCGGTGGATCCCAGGGGTGAACCCGGTGGATCCCAGGGGCTGTC
This sequence comes from Zosterops lateralis, assembly GCF_965231275.1. Lineage (NCBI taxonomy): Eukaryota > Metazoa > Chordata > Aves > Passeriformes > Zosteropidae > Zosterops > Zosterops lateralis. The sequence goes on from NC_139768.1 coordinate 3,618,033, forward strand.
CCAGTGGATGTCAGGGATGGTCCCGGTGGATGCCAGGAGCTGTCCCAGTGGATTCCAGGGGTTGTCCTGGTGGATTCCTGGGGCTGTCCCGGTGGATCCCAGGGGTGAACCCGGTGGATCCCAGGGGCTGTCCCAGTGGATGTCAGGGATGGTCCCGGTGGATCCCAGGGGCTGTCCCAGTGGATTCCAGGGGTTGTCCTGGTGGATTCCTGGGGCTGTCCCGGTGGATTCCTGGGGATGTCCCAGTGGATCCTGGGGGCTATCCTGGTGGATTGCAGGGGTGGTCCCAGTGGATTCCAGGAGCTGTCCCATTGTTCCTGCTGGAGCCAGCACCCGCCTCTCCCCCCCACAGGTCCGGGTTGCTGCTGCAGGTGTGTGAGACATGGCCAAGACTAAGGACAAGGACTCTGTGCCATGTGCTGTACTGTCCTCAACAGTGCAAACTACTCCTTGCAAATGTCTGTGAGTCAGGCACAGGTTTGTGTAAACTGGGTGGGTGTGAGACCATGTTCATCTTCTGTGATGAGTTTTGTTTGTCAGGAGGCAACGACTTAATCTTCCAATGCAAGGGTGCCCTGGGTATGGTCCCCAAGAAGGACTTTATGTTTCTAACCAGCATTCTGATAAATCTGTGCTGGAGAAGTGCTGCCACCCCGTGTTTATCTCCTAAATAAATATCTTCACACAGTGCCTCCCACATAGATGTGCTGGTGGAAAGTGCCTGTGATGAACATTAAAGAAAAACCTGTCATTTATTCCTTTCAAGCATGTCATAAACACAATTTCTATCTAGTCAAGCCAGAGGACTCTCTGCTTTTATTAATTATGCTAATGTGTTCTGTGTGAGTTGAGATAAACAGGTTTATGTGTAGCTTCTGATCTCCCATGGACGTACCACATTAATCAGTGGGCCTCGTTGGGTACCCACCTGGGCACATTTTGGCAGGAAAATATCTTAAAGAATGAGTTGGCAAAGATTTCCCAGGGACTTTTCTGAGCTGAAAATGGCTTATCTTCCAAGGAATATGGAGATGTGTGTGTCAGCCTCAGAAATGGAAGCTGTTTGGAGCCAGATCCTATTGGTCTGCCTAGAAACATAAACCTTGAGCTTTGTTAATAAAAACTTGCTTTGCTAATGATCTTTTACCTGTCAGTAACGTATACAAAGGCATTTTGCTAATAATGAGCTCACCATTCATGCTGACACAGAACTGTTACAGTCCTACACATCACCTGTTCATTAAGATGTCCCTGAGATGGCACAAGAAGAGGTTTCTTTGTCAATGCCCTGGGTGCCTTCCTTTTGTCTTAACTTCTTCAGGAGCTCCAGGTCAAAATGTAGTACACTGCAACCAGCAGAAGCGAGTGAACGAAAAATAAATAAGAAATAAATAAATGTGTTTCACAACATAACAGAAGCAGAAAGTCTGTCTCAACAACAAAAAAAAAACCAACAAAAAAACCAACAAAAAAACACAAAAAAAAAAAAAAAAAAAAAACAAACAAAAAAAAAAAAACCAAAAAAAAACACCAACCAACCAAAAAAACCAAAAACAAACAAACAAAAAAAAACACCAAAAAAACCAACCAAAAAAAACCCCACCTGCAGACAAAAGGAACAATTCTGCTCAGGGGGTGGTAATAACACCCATTAAAGGTGTGCCCAGCAGGTGAGGCTGGCCCCAGGCCTGGCAGTGTGGGGAGATGTGTGAGACAGGCTGTGACTCTGAGCCCTGCATTTCACACATGGCTCAGGCACAATTGGATTAATTGGACAATTGGATTCATCTGCTAGTGAATGTGTAGGGTAGAAAAGGCTGAACTTTTGTGGCAATTTTGGTACTTATTCAGCTCTGCTCATAAATGGATTTAAGCACATGAAGTTCATGGCTCCATAAAAAAAAAACAAACAAAAAAAAAGAGCTTAGCAAAATTCTGGTTACTATGGGATACATACCAAACCCCTTTGGTTCAAATTAGACATCATTTGATGTTCTGAGCTTTCTCTTGGAGCATGACATACAAGTTAAGGCATTATTTTGTCTTCTTTATAGAAAGTATATTTGTGTGTGTGTGTGAGAGGGAGGCAAACACAGACAGATGGCAAGGTGGTGAGAGAGCCAGAGCATGCAGGAATATGCATACACTAAACATGTTTACAGTAAACCAGTTAATGTGAAGGTTTCCTGGTGGAGCAGGCACAGAGCCAGCCTGCCCCAGTGCCCCAACAAGAACATGGCCTTGCCCTCCCCCAGACTGTCCTGGCAAGCTCTCCTTGGGCTTCCCAGCAAGTGGGGCAATGTGTGCCTCCCCCTAATCCCTGATCACAGCCCTGCTACAGGGTAAACAGCCAGAGACACAGGCACAAAGCTTTGTGCCTCACTCCAGTGCTTCTGCTCTTGGGCACCACAGGCAACAAGTAATCACCTGTAGTCTCCTGCAGAGAGAAATGTTCAGCTCCTGCCTCCTCCAGAAAATACTGTTTGTTCTAAGTGTTGCAGTGCTTCATGCAGGTAAGATATGCTTGAATATAACAATTATTTAAATAGGGCTGTCTTAGAGAAGTGAAGGGCCAGGTTGGGAACCCAGCCCTGAGTGGCCCTGAGCAGGTGCTCATGTTGCTGTTTCCAACAAACCAGAATTTGTACAGATGATTCACATTTGAGCCCTGATCACCTCAGGTGTACAAGCTGGTACTAGGACTGTGGGACAGGATAGAAGGACAATTCTTCTGAACAAGTGGTGTTGGGGGTTTGTTCATGTGTCAGGAGGGACTATGACCTCACCAAGTACCTGCTTCTGCTTGTCTTTTATGTTTTACTGAAACAGGAGCTTTGGCTGGTCCAAGTGAATGCACAAGTGCAACCATAGATGATGTGAATGGGAGTCTCAAGGTAAGAGGCTGGCTGACCCAGGGCCTGTTCTGCACCCACCCCCTGTGCTGGTGGGCTCCTGCCCTGTCTGCCTTCTCTGCCTGGGCAAGCACAACTCTTGCTTTGGCCACCTACAAAGTACACGCTGGGGAGGGGAGCCACGTGCAAGAGCAGAAAAACATTAGTGACATCATCTGACTTACCACAGCTTTGGTCCTGCTGCTGCCAGTCCAGAAAGTGTCCTTGCAGATATAATTTCCAGTTTTGCCCTGCTCCAGGTATATGAAGTAGGTTGAACATAAGCAGTATAGCAAGATAAGTAACAACAGCTACCTAGAAATACACGAGCTTTTTTATTTTTGTATGTTCACTGACAGATTAATTCTAAAGCTCCAAAGTCTTTTCTTTTCAGCTCAGACTTTTTCTCCCCATAACTCCACAGAAATATTCAGAATGCTTGCCTGACATGATTGCCAAGGGTGAAAAAGCTTCAATCAACTCCCTGGTGTGGAGACTGCAGGAAACCCTTGATCTGCTGCGTCCTGCTCAAGAGCAACGTGAGCTCCCTCCTGAACCAACACCCCCTTTGCTGGGCATTGAACCAAGAGCCACTGGAGAAGCACAAAGGGAATTTTTCCTATTACAGAACGAACCAAGTGTCTGCATTTCTTTAGGGGAGGAGGGGCATAATATAAAAGAGGCCTCAGGCACAGAGAGCAGTGGGACTGGGGAGGCACAGCAGCACAGACAGGGGGTCCTGCTGTCCCTGTCACTGGTGCCAGAGCCCCTGTGCTGTCCTGGACCTGGCACGACAGCCACGTTTTTCCAAGAAATATTTGGATGGTTTTGGCCACAATAGCACTGAATATCAGCGCTGTGAATGCCAATGCCACAGTGAGGCACCTCTAAAGTGTGACTAGGGCTGACCCTGTTGTCACAGTGACACTGAGAGGAAAAATCAGTGGGAGTGGCCAAAAAAAAAGAAGTTGTGGAGGGGGAAAGAAAAATATTTAAACAAGCAAAAAATGGTTGCTTTGATGATGCCAGCTAGTGGAGACAGGTCAATGAATTTGCTTGGGAATGGGGAGGCTTTTATACTGACTTTTTATACTCTGATATCTTGTTTTCTTGCTCTCTTTTCTTTTTATCCACCCAAAAGTTTGCAAGCAGATGGCTCCATGCCCACGCCCAGTGGCCCCAAAAAACGGGGGGCTGGTGTGTGTGACCATTGACAACACCCAGTACTGCAAACCCATGTGCAATAAGGTAACATTCCTGCTTTGCTGCTGCTGCATCGCTGCATCTATTCCTTCATTTACAACTGTTTGTTTGGAAAAGCCTAATTTTCCTTGCTATACTTTTTTTATTATATCCCTTAGGGCTGGGAGAGGTTGTAGTGTTTGTGTTTGGCTGCCCTGACTGTTTTCTTCTTCTTGCAGTTACCGTGAGGTGCCCTAAGACAGTTTTTGATTCTTTTTTTGTTTGTTTTCTCCCCACCACTGCTCCCCAAGGGTTATGACTTCCAGTTCCTCAGGAGCAGCAGGCTCTATGAAATGTGTGGCAATGCCACAGGCTTTTCCTGGACCACTCAGCTTGTTGGGGGAAAGGCACTGGCTGTTTGCAACCGTGAGTGTTCCTCAGAGATCTCTGTTCATGGTGTTATAAATGGATATTATAAAGTTGGCTTTTCGCAAAATCTGTGCTATATGATTAATAGTAAAAATATAGGATATTGTTTTTTTATTTCTGCTTTTAGAAAATTAGGCATAGTGGTAGTAGTTGATATAAGTATGCTTAAACTGTCTGTTTGGTCAGAATAACATCCAGTGAACATATAAAGAAGACTCTACTATTAATATACCAACTATCAACATCTACCATCTAAAGAAAGCATAGACCAGAGCCCAAACTAAAAACAATAATAAAAACACAGCCAGAAAACACACATACTCTAAAAAAGCAAACCCAAAGAGAGACCATACAAAACAATTCCTAAAATATAAAAACTAATTTATAAAAAAATATGAATATTCATCAAACTGATGCAATAAAAAAAGTTTTGCTAATTGTTTTCCAAGGCTTACTAAAAGCAAGCAATCATCTGGGTACTTTAGTCTAGAAAATGGGAATGTTGACACAGGTTTAAAGATCAGGAATAATGTAAGATATCATTATATAATAATTATAATATATAATATAAAATATATATTGTATATAATACATTCTACATTACATTATGCATTATACATTATATCCTACATATTATATAGTATATATTATAATATACTATATTATTATTATTATAGTATTATATATTATTACTATTATTATAGTATAGTATATATAATGAGCTATTTATTTATTTATTTATTTGTTCATTTATTTGTTTATTTATTGTCATCTTTGATCTTTTCCAGCCTCTGAGATGGCCATCAGTGGAGCTAAATCTGCTTATTTCCCCAGCAACAGCACCTGTGTGCACACACTTGCCTTCCCTGAGACTGAGGCAGAGCAGCTGAACATCTTCCTCAAAGAACTTGCAGAGCAAGGCATCGACACCTCCGGCCAGGTCCAGGGAGCTGATTGTATCATCTGTGGTTATTAGCACCAGGCAGCCTGGGCACTGCACCTGGACAGCAGTGAAATCATGGCTAACACATGTAAACACACAGCTTTTATTTAGTAAAAGGGCTGGAGATCACATTCATGACCTCACCTCTAGGGTATATAGGTTAAATCTAGTCCTGCTGCTTGTGGCAGAAGAATTTCAGAATAAGAAAGAAGACCATTTTTATGGTTTAAATTTGTCTAGTTGGAATTAAATAAGAATTTTTTAATGGATGCCTTCCTACTGGCTTAACTTCTTCAGGATCTCTGAAGATAGTGATAACACTGATTGTTATCAGAAATTGTTCTGTGTCAGGGGTCATGTTTACTGAGAAAGTGCCATACTCCTACTCACTTTTACAGTTGCCAGCTAATCATGATTATTGCTCTGATGACCAGTTATGTAAGTAACAACAGTTCCTGGCTGTAGGGGTATAATATTTTATCTACTTGCTTGACTGGGGCTTAGAACAGCAGCAGAAAACCTGTCCAGAAAACCTGGCACTAAGTGAAAGTGAAGATCAAAGGCAACTTAACACAGGTGATCCAGCTTGTTTGTGGAGCTGCAGCTACCAAACACTGTACATGTGAATTATTGTGAAATATAAACAAGAAATTGGGTTACTGCTTGCTTGGTTTTCAGTGGAATCTGTGCTTGGGGTAATATCTTAATTTTCTTCTGTTGAGCAAACAGTGGAGCTGTAGATCTGGAGACAGATAGCTCATCTGTTTGTGTTTCCTTTCCCTTTTTACCTTTCCCCTATTTCTGTCAATATCTCAGACACAGACGGCACAGTTTTGTGGTACAGGATGTAAAACTGACTTTTACCTCATTCATTAATCAGATAAATGATTCAAATATACATATATTTACATACTTATATTTCAGGCTTGGAATTGAGTCATTACAAGCAAAAAAAAAAAAACCATAAATGACCCCAGTTGCTTTAGGGCCCAGGAGCAGACAGTCATATGGCAATGAGTGGAGCAGACAATTGCACCAGAAAAGGGATCAGTTGACTGCTTTGGCTGCTTATAAACCCTCTGGCAATAAATTAAGTCATTGTGTTGGAGACAAAAGTTTTGTGGTCTTAAAGGAAAAAAAATGAGTTTTGAATCATAGGGTTTTTTTGTTTTGGTTTGGTTTTTTGTTTGTTTTTTTAGATGTATTTATTTCTAGCAAAAAAATTATCTCTTTCAAATGAAGTTGTAATATTTTTAAGTCTTTCCTGCCAAATCATTATCAACCAATGCTCAGACGAAATACTTGGAGAATAATTTTTCTACTAAAGTCCATTTTTTCCCTCAATTTTGTTAATCTATTCTAGTGATTTTCCAAACCAACCAACAAAAGAAAAGAAAACTCATATTTTATTTCACAAGAAAATCAAGCCTGTAAACTAACAGAAACTCTTTCCTTTGTGGGTCAGAAATCCTCATAGTGAGTGTCACACCGTGTCGAAGAATTAGGCTGGAAAGCTTTAATTATTATCTGTCATGAACCCGAGAAGCTGGAGATTGGGTTGTTTTTCAAAAACTTGCAGAGAAGAAGTTTTGTTCTATTCCCACCACCTGAGTTCTTATTTATATATGAGACAGAGAGTTGACTCAATAAGCCAATATGACACAGTTAAAAACTAAAGTAAATGTAATGATGTTATTTCCCAGAGTACATTTGCATCATTTAATTCATGTAAATGGCTGCTGTGTGTTTGCATTAACTTCTTGTTGAGCATTGGACCCTTCCTCATGCTCCTGCTTCAGCCCTGGGATGGGGTAACCTTTGTTCTGGCATTAGGGGGTTGAGGAGAGAGGAAAATCCATATAAAAGGAAACAATTTAAGAACATTTTAAACCATTAAGTTTTTGGATTAAACGACAGAATCAAGGGAGGCTTATTTATCATACCATTCTCTGAAATTTTATAATTTATTTTTTAGGTTTTGCAATACAACCAGACTAAGCTGCTGCCTCCCCAGAGTATCCTGCAGGGTTTTGATAAGTCCACCTGCAGAAGTGTCAGTAGCTAAAGGCTTTGGTAATATTTACAGTGTAACTATAGAGGGGAGGGGCTCTCGGGTTTTGATTTTCTCTCTGACCTCTGAAGGCTTTAAATCCAGCACGAGAATGATGTGGAGTCTCAAGGTCTTGGTTTTCCTGGTTTCTTGTGTTGTTTATTAATTCTTATCTTACAAATTTCTTCGTATCCAGCCAAGGTGTTCACAGCAGCTCAGAGATGATGTGACTCCCCCTGTGATGGGAGGTCACTCTGCTTTTATTCAGATAATTATGTGTCTCTTATTTACAATTCAGTGCCAATGCCTAACACCTGTACAAGAAGGGTCATCTCTACTTTGACCCAATCCTATCAAACTACTTTGTGCACACGTCACTGCAGAAATGGATGCCAAGGGAGAAGGAGAAGAACCCAGGGTTCCACCCTAATTCCTCCATCTTGTCCCTCTGCACCTACATTCTAAAAACCCAAAACTACAAAACTTTCTACCTGGTGATAACAACACACTGTCTGTTATGCATTTGTAACTTTCAATTCTTCTCTGTGTTGGAAGTTTTTCTCATGGACTAAAATAAAAGCCTGTGTCCTCCTGGGCTCTGTGCTGGGCAAACCCCCCTGCACAGACCCCAGACCCTCTTGCTTGGTAAACAAGGCCTCTCTGCTGAGGTCTGTGACCTTCCAGGGCATTTTCCTGATATGAAGGAAATACAGTACTGCATTAGCCTTGCTTCTCTTTCAGTCCATTATAAGACAAGAGAAGAAGTCAGTCTAGGAACTGTAATTACAACCCAGCCAAAAAGTGGAAGGTGAAGTGCCAAGCACTGCAGCTCATGACCAAAAAAATCACACACATTCTCTTTTCACAGCAACAGAGCAGTGGACCCACTGCTTTTGGGTGGATCACAGGTAGTGAGGGTGATCCTGAGAGAGGTTTTCCTTGTGAGCCATCCTCCCTGGGGCAGCAGGGCTGGCTCACACCGAGCCCTGCAGGGAGATCTGCGGCACACGCCTCATTCTCCAGAGCACCACCGCAGCTGGGGGCAGCAGCATCAGGACACTCATCACCAGCACGGCAGCAAAAATCACCAGCAGGATTTCCCATGGGGGCAGGACTGTTCCCACCATGATTTCCTTCATGTCAAGAGTCTGAGTCTGTAAAGCAAAAAAAAAAAAAAAAATAGGCTGCATTATTGAATATTGCATTATTGACGTGCAAATGGGAATCGTGTCTGAATGGATGTGGTTTGTTTCAGCCAGTATAGGGTTGTCAGCCTCTTTGGCCTATTCCTTTCTCAGCCTGAAGAATAAACCCATTTCTTGAGTTGCAGATCCCAGAAAAGAGCATCATTACACAAAATGATAACTACACCGACATGTATCAAACCTAAGGCTGAAAATAAAAGAATATGATGGAAAGGAGAACTGGAAATTGAACTACCACCAGAATGTGTATTTTATCTTTTTTCATGTATAATGCTTTAGAAAGAGCAGGGTGCCTAGGAATGAGTTAAATCATGTTGATTTTGTTAAGTGCTGATAGTTATGCCCTAGAGAATGCAGTGCTCAATGCAATTCCTTCCACAGAACCCACACACCTGAATGTCATCAGGATGGCAAGTCCTCTTCCAGGACCCACACACCTGAAAGTTGTACAGTGAGTGAATAAAAGGAAGTACCAGGAGCTGAAAAGGTTTTTTTTCTCCACAATCTCTACCAGTACCAGCAGTGAGGAGGTTTCCTGAGGATTGCAGTGCTGCCTATGCTGTGGAAATTTGGAGATAACTCAGCAGAGGAGGTCTCAGGTTTGTTTGGGTTTTTGTCACTAAATCCTCACCTTTATGTGAAGGTGAAGATGGAAACAGGGTTGATAAAATGCGTATGTCTGATGAGAGTAGAAAATTTGAATAATTTTCAGCAGCTGCATAGATGACTGTTAAAATTGTCATTAGCTGAATTTATTTATTTTTTGCTGTGGTTTGTGAGGAGAGTTGCTACATGTCTGGTAACAAATCTTGGAGGATTTAGGCCATGCTCTCCTTAATGAAGCCTGGCTATCCATGAGAAGACTCCTAATGGAGTTCTCCTTGGCTGCTGTGTTGTTTTCTAGTTACATTAATCTCAAATCTTACAAGCACGGAAAAAGCACAGAGGCTGCAGCTGGAGCTCCCCAGCCTGGAGCTGTCTCTCAGCTCCTCTCTTCTCACCAGTGAAGCCACATACCTGTGGCAGGAGGGTGACTGGAGCTGGAATGCTGCCCACCAGGTTCATTCCCTGAAGTGGGCTGTGCTCTGTGTCTGTTTTCACCTGAACTACAGAAGAGCTGCTTTATTTTGTGTGTGTCCATCTGCTCTGACCTCTGGCTCTGCTGATGTGAGCTGTGCTGCAGAGCCCATCAGGCTGGGTGATATTCTGGCAGCCTTTGGTATTATTCCTCTCTTCCCACTGACTGGTGGGTGAAGATGTGTGTGAGGCTGTTTTTAAGCTGGAGAGGCTTTTAGTTGCTCAGGGAGCTTCCTGGTGCTGCCCAGGGAATGTCACAGGTTGCTGAGTGTTGATAGGGGTGTTTTAAGGAATGCAGAGCCTTCCACAGGACCCACACACCTGAAAATCATAAGGACTGCAAGTCCTTTGCCAGAACTCACACACCTGAAAGCTGTATTAGCCTCCTCTCTGCTAATTTGAATGCGTTTGCCAGTTAACGCCTTTAAATATCTCAGTTTCTGGCTTGTTTTGTGGTCCTTTTCTCCTGCCTTTTTCTCTCTGCTATTAATATATCAGATATAACCACACATGAACCATATTGAATTTCCCATATCTTCTACAAAGCTGTTTATGTGGGGAGGGGTTTTATTATCTACAGCTGAGAGTTGCTCAGCCAGACACAAAGATGGGCTCCCAGTGGCTTCAGCACACCTGGAGCTGTGAAACCCTTCCTCTGTTGTGCAGGGCTGTGACCTCTCCTCTCCCAGGCACGCACTCATTTTAAAGGAAAAACAAGCTCTGAAAAGGGCAATCCAACAACAGCAACAATGAACTTGTTCTGCTTCATTTCCCACTCAGTCAATGATACAAATATTTGCCCTTGGAGTGGGGAAAACAAGTGCTGCTGAGGACTTGTTCTCTGACTTAACTGCCAGAGTTAACTTCCTGTTAGCACTCCAAGATAATTACCCATGGCTGCTTTTCTGAAGAGGTCACTGCTCAGCGTGCCTTGTAACCCTGTGCAACTAAAGGTGAATTCATTCCTCTGTCACTTCCCTGGCTCTTACAAACAGAGGTAGCAAATGGGAGGAACAGGAAAAAAAATTCTTAGACCTGGATTTCTGTCTGGCACAGTGATGGGCTTGGAAAGAGGGTGATGATCAGAGAGATGACTACACTGCAAGTTAAAATCGTTACTTAAAACTCGTGTAAGAACTAGAAATCAAATTGATGAGTTTGGTACCTTAGAGAAAAGGTTGGATTTCAACTGTGTAGAATCTTAGAAAGGTCTGATAATGTTGCTTTGGTCCCTAGAGGGCCAACAAACCTTTCAAACCAAAAGTGCATGAAAACACTCAGAATCATTAAAATATTAACAGAGATTTCACTGAATTTGTTTGTTATAAATATCTCCCTCTACAAGTAACTAAAATACAAATTGAAATATTTCAGTATTCATTTTAAAAGGATTTCAGCCTTTATAAGGCTGAAATATATATGAAGCAGCTTGGTCTTATTGTTTTTAAGTCAAATCTGTGTGTATTTATCTTTCAGTGAGTAAAGTCACAGCAGGCTACAAATCTAGCTTAAAATACCTTAATGTGAAATTTGGGTGCAGAAATGAAATGTATGCAATATGGGGGAAGATTTTTAAAGCAAAAATTTTGATGGAGAGTATTTAATAGACAAAACTAGCACAGCAAACTGTGTGAGATTAGGCTGATAGTTTCACCTCACTTCTAAAAGTTATTGTAAACAGGTGATTACAATGAAAGCTAAAATGCAAGAAGAGTTTTTCAGCTGTTATTTAGATCATACTTTGCTGGACATATAAATTCAAATTTTTGTATTTTGTCTAAAAAGATGGGTTTGTGCTCTCATAGATAACACATTGTGGCATGTCTGGCAAGTTTCTGATTCTTGAATGTGTAGCAGTGAGGAGATGTCTGAGTCACAGACATTTCCTGTTCTGAAGTATTTAGATTTTAACCACTTTTGGATAAGCTCATACAAGCTGAAGCTGTTCTAATAGTAAAAGAAGAATAAAGGAATGCCTCATGCAGTCCATGCAGAAAACTATTCTATCAATTCAGCAAACTATTTTGCACTTAAAATTAATTATGTGAATAGGAACTCTGTTTTTTTTCAAATCATCCCTGCTGTGACAACCTTCTACCCAAATAAGAAACAATTTAATTATTAGAAAGGCAGAAAAAGCATCAAAGCGGTTGAATTTGTGTTGAATATTTTCCTCTTTCTCAGCCTGACCCACCTGCAAGTAGGAACAGGGATCTTCTCTGCCCACTCTTACCTGCTCCAGGTGCCTTGCAGGTGTCGCCCGTGGGCTGGAGAAGTTTTGGGTGCCCATCCCAGGATCAGGACAAGGACAGTGACGGGACAGGGATAGTGACCTGTGCCCTGGGCTGTGAGAGCCTTAGGCGAGCACCAGCACGGTTTTCAGGCACTCCAGCCTCTATCACCTCCCCCAGGGTGTTCTTAAAGCAGCACAAACCTTCCCAAGCTCTGCCTCCACCGCAGTTTGCTCAGGATCAGCAGGACAATAGCTGGCCCTTCACAGCCTGCTGCAGGAGACAGCCACCACAGTGAAAAATGAGGCTTTTCCTTGTAAATCATCCTTTTTACTCACAAGTGAGTAATCTGTTTAAGTAACTCATTCTCTCAAACTCATTGATTATTATGAACAGCATGTTCAGCATTCAGAAATATGAAGGTTGATGCCCCTGAGTTTATTGCAGATCCAGGGTGTTCATACACCCAAAACTCTTCCACCTGTGTACATTCAACAACCCACTTGCCACTTAACAGCTTTGCTTTATTTAAATATTTGACAAATCACAGGCTGCTGCAGTACCTGTTCTATAAAGTGCATGTAAAAACCTCTTCAGGGGCTTTGCTAAGGCAGCTCTGGCTCTGTGGAGTTGGCACTACACAATCCCTGAGAAGTGCTGCATCCTGCTCTTGCCTTTGGACAAGAGAAGAGGTGAAAGCCAAACTGCAGCCTGCCTTAAAAACTGAACAATGGACTCTGTGGAACAATCTATTCCACGCCCAAAGAGCTTCAGATTGCAAGGATGTCCCTTTAGACCTCAAAGCCACACAACCATCAATAGGTTTTTTCAGTTTCTTACTGAAAAAAAGCAGAAAAAAATATTAACTAGGGTATTTTCACAGAAAATAACAGCTGTTAAGAATATTTTTTTTTTCCCATGATGGATATTTTTATAGAATTCAAAACAATTTTCTGAACAATTCCTGGCGGGGGGGTGGGTAGGTGTAATAATTGTTTTCCACTATAAAAGGCAGCAACACTTCTCCCTGAAGGACTTGACAAGTGGCTTCCACCTCTCTTGATATTTGACACTAATATTTCATCTTGCTAAGATCGAATTCCTCACTAAATTGCTTTCCAAGTAACCTGTTTATGCTGTGCTTGTATGTGCTAACTCTTCAGATTAATACAATTTTAACTTTATTTAATCCTAGTGGTACAGTCCTACAGCTGGAAGTGGGAAAGTGCCTGCTATTGACTGAAAATTGAATATCACAGAGTTTTTGGCTTGTCAGCGTGCTGGGTGGTCCAGAATAGCCACAACTACTAGTAAATACACATCAAATAGTGGCAATTTTTAAAAGCACTACTAGTATTTAATGTTAGGATAAGGTGGATTAAGCTTTTTAAAATAAGTCCACAAATGTTTCAGGAAACAGCTTTTGAAGTAAATGCTTGCTAGCCTTGAGAAATCCTGCCTTTCTATAGATCAGAGGATGCTGTACTGCCCTCTCATTCAGATTTCAGAAATAAATTTGGTGCCCAAATGCTGAACCAATCTGCCTTTTAGGCCAGAATTGGTTTTTCCAGACCTGCCTGCTGTCAGCAGGGTTGTTGAAGGTGGCAGCTTCAGGCAGGGTGACAAACATCTGCTTTGAGGGTTTGTGTCCTCATCCCAGTGCCACGAGTGGCTGTAGTATCTTAACAGGGCAGCTGCAGCTGTGGGTGACAAAGTCCTTTTCTCTCTTCCCTGGGAACCCACAGGGGACAAGCCCAAAGATGGGGCAGTGGTGGAACATTTCTGCTGTGGCACATATTTGTTAGACTGACACTGAAGGCAGCTTCTTTCCTTCACACACACCTGCAAACAGCTTTAATTTTGATATATAATTCTGTGAACCCCTGGAGATTAGCAGGATTAAATAAAAAACTTACCATGGCTTCAAGCGTTCTGTGCTGGTGGGCTCTGTGTCCAACTTCATTCTCAGGCTGATGGTAATGACTGCAAATTTCTTAAACTTTATTGGAATATGAAGAGTGGAAAATTACTGAGATGATGCTTGTGATCCTGTTTCCTCGTGCTCGTGGCAGAGTTAATTGCACAACAGGAGTCACGCAAGGCTGAGGACTGGGCAGGTGAGCTGATGGGTGCAGGCAGATACTGGTGAGCTGGAAAAATGTTTGTAGGAATGGAGTTTGCAAGTGAAACAGTGCCATAATGGACTCCTGAGTCCTCATTTCCCCTCTAACATACCTGTGTCAATGGGTTCTCAGGGCAGTCTATCTAGACCTTACATGATATGGGATTCAGTAGTTTATATTTTGGCTCTGCTGTCCAGAAATAAGGCATTCATTAACAGCTTGTAGAGCTCCTTACATGCCAAACAGATGCATGGATAAACAGGACTTTTATCACAGAAGTTTTATCTTTGCATATGTTGAGATGATTTTATAGCTCTATTTAGTATGCATTGTGGTGGAGGATTTGAATACTGCTGGAGTGATTAATTGAGTCTACCTGTGCAGGTGGAGCACCTGCAGGCACCAAGGCTGTTCAAACAGAAAGGTGTCTTGGTTTGACACCAACCTCCTTCCATTAATTTTCCTAATACCTACAAGACAAGCAGCCTTGTTTGCAGAGAGTAACATCAAGAATGATTCACAGGCCCTGACATCAAACAGAGGAAGGCCAGAAAGACCCACTCCTTGTCACAGAGCAGGTGGTGAGACCATGAGCCCAAAATAATCCTGTAATTGAATTCAAGCCAGTGCAGGAATGTTGTGCATGGCAAGTTGCTGCTCTGGAATTACAGTGATTTGCACAGCTACAAGGTTCCAAGCAGCCTCTTTGCTGGCCCCCAGGTTCACAGGAGCTGTGAGCACACCCTGTTACCTTCCACAGTTTGGCTGTTGTGTCTCCCTGTCATGCAGAAGCTGATCTGGCTGTGGAGCTGGACGTGTCCTTGCTCAGGTTTCTGTCACCCAGCTGGAACTAACACAGTGTGAATGAGTGTGACTGATAGTCAGGCATTTGGCTTCATGGAGGCATCCCCAGATGCTCAGCCAGCCTTTGCACCATGTTGCAGAGCCTTCTTTGCACCAGGAGCTGATGCAGAGCCTTCATTGCCTAAGCTATGTCGAAGTCAGCTGCCCCAGAGAAAGGGAAAAGTCAAATCAGACATCTCTGAGTGTGCAGCTATGCTGCACAACTGTGAATCTAAACCTGGGGAATTCTCACCTTCAGTAAGTGAACAGACTCAAGCAAGAAAGCTGAGAAAGATTTCTCTTAATCCTTTATCTTAAACTGGGTAGTGGAGACTGAGCAGCTTTTGCAATGAGTTCTGAGTCACTTGGCCCTGTGGGAATCCCAGTGAGTGGGATGAGGTGCCCAAAATTAGTTGTATCTGAATCTCATGACAATACAGCCTAAAAAAATTTGCCTTGTTGTGGCTCTGCTGATTTTCCCTAAACCACATAGGCCCAGTAATTCTCCTGTTGGCTCTTGTGTGTTTTCTTCCACACACATCCCATGTGACAGGTGACCTTGGTCTTCTTGTGCTCCTACATGTTGGAGTCAGGAAAGGGATTGGGAATTGCTAAACAGGTGGCTTCTAGACACTGCTTTTGAGGTGCATGAAGGCTAAAGACCTGCTGACTCTGAAGTTTTCCAGTGGGGGGTGGCTCTGTGCCACCCCAGCAGCACTGCTCGTGTCTTCTTTCAGGGCACCTGTTGGGGGTCAGGGTGGCCAAAGCAACAGCAGAGTTTTGCATGGGGAGTTTTGGTGAGGGAAGCACTCAGAGAGGAATCAAAATACACACAACCTAGAGGTTCATGGGTAAAGGAGTACTGCAAGATCTTGTGGCTGCAAGATATGTGGCCAAGAACTCTAATTTTTGGTCTTGTAATAAATCAGCAGGCTAACAGCACTAGGAACCCATAGGCAGTAGTATTAACACAGTCAGTGATCAAAAAAACAGACAAAATGACCACTGCTTTCATTATACAGTTTCCTCTTTATTGTTGGGATTTGTTTAAAAGACAGATCAGACCAGAAAGAGTGAATTTTACTTTTTCATGCTGCATTATCTAAGTTTACTAGCTACAAGTGAAGACAGAAGTGATAGGGAAACATATTCCAGAGAGCAGCAAGGGAAAAGCAGACTAAAAAAGACTAAAACTGGCAGACAATAAGGTGGCTCTTGCTACACTTTTTGTCATTCCAAGTGCCATCAGTGTACATCTCCACACATTCCTCCTCCCCTCGGCCAGAAGGCTCATTTGAGTACCAGTTAGTATAGCTCAGCTTAGCACCCTTCAGGGGCTGGAATTTGCCTGGAATAAGAGATTGTTTTATCCCCAGGTAGGCGTAGGTGTTAAAATGTTTCACAAAGTACAGAATAGCATCATTCTCGCCAGCGTTCCTTGGAGTGGCAATAGAGCCTCCAGCCTCTTTGCATTTTTCCACTGTACCATCAAAATCAGCTGTTTTCCCATTGCTAGCAAACATTTTTCCTCCAGACTCTGTTATCATCTTGTTCAAGCGAAGGACTGCAAGAGGAGGGAAAAGCTGTTAAACACTTGTGCATTGTTCTGTGCTCACTTTGCTGTCAATTCTAACTCCTACTATTTTGCTCCATAACTTTTAGATTAAACCCAGAAAAAGGTGAAGGAAAGGAGAATTTGAAATCAAAGATTTCAAAGAAACTCAAAAATGAGGATGGGGGGAAATGGGAAGAAACACATACATGGACAGATGATGAAACAGGAGAATCACATAAGAAGTTTGGAGAAGGAGGAAAGGAAATGAGGAATTCTATATTCTATATTTTAAAAAAAGTATATGATTTTCTTTCCCTCTAAGACTCTGAGGTGGTTTGCAGCATAACAATGTTCTTGAGTGAGTGGGATCTTAGATTTGGTCTGGTCTTGATTGTCTCAGTATGTTTTTAGTGTTCTGTGTGTCTGTTGAGAGCACATGGTGTGCCATGGAGCAGCTCTGCATAGGCAGGGAATTTAATCTGGCACATTCCTGCCTTGCACTCATACTTCAGAGCTGTTACCCAGATGTCACCCACTAGTTATGAAATTTTAATTCCCACCTCCCCCATTTGAAAGTTTTCATTCAGTGATGTACGAGTGAAGAAGATATAAAAGGAATGCAATGAAACTGCAGAAAATTCTGCCTTTTTCCTAAGAAGCATTTTTTTTCCCACTTGGTCTACCCCCAGTAACCCAGTAGCAGCAGAAAGTAAAGGCAGATAAAATACCTCCTTCCAGTCTGGAAACGCGATATTGCAGTTGACGGACAACGTCCCCGCTTTCAGTAGCAGCCAGTGGTATGAGATCTGTGAACAAAACCAGCTATTATGCACTTGGTATTACAGTTTCAGTCTTGGCTTTCAAATACAACAGAGCTCATCATATGAAACTAATATGAACTTTTGAAATGTTTGTTTGACAAGGTTTAGTTTACTGCCGTGTTTTAAACGGGCGATACCTTCACACATTAATCTTTGTAAGGATAGGGGATAAGTTCCTGGAAGTCACTTGCAGAGCAGGGATGTTTATGGAAAACTGGAACTGGCAAACTGAGATAGTTTTCTCTCTAAGTGATTGAGCCAGTCCAGGCTAAACACTGACACTAGTGCAGCAGGTGGAGTTGATTTTTAACTCTAGGGACTGAATTCTCGAAGAATCCATCAGACTTTTCAAGCACTTGCTTACAGCTCCAACCTAGGACTCAGCAACAAGTTTCTTGTGCTACAGAAAATGCTAAACTTTTCTCTGTATTCACAGAGAAAATATCAGTGAACCACTGCATCATTAAACAGATTTTATCATCTTACTTCATGTAAGTAATTAGTAAAGTCCTGTTCATTTTATTTCAAGTAGATCACACATCAGATTATGGTAGATAGCACTGGGGTTACAAAGCATGGCACACAACAGATAAAAATGAAAACTTCATGTACCTGGTTCTTGTTGTTCATCACTGTCACCTCCAAAAAGAGGCTTGAACTTTGAAAGAAATCCTTGAGGTTTAACTTGACCAGAGAATGAGAGTAGGAAAAAAGCTACTGCTAAGATTTTGTGCAGATGTGGGGACAGCATCATTTAAAGCTAAAGGTAAACCAGACTGGTTTACTCTCCAGTGTAGAGTCCTGCATTAAAAAAACAAAACAAAACCAAGAGAATGTTTTAGAATTTTTCTGGGTGTGAAGTCTTATGTATATTACACTTTGCCTGCAGTGACACATCATTCAAAGTTATCTTATTTCAGACAATTAAAATATTTTTCCAAAAGACAATCTGCTAAGTCTACAGAGCAAAGCCACAAAGCATCCCTTCAAAGCTCTTTTCTGTACATCAGATACCATGATATGCCATTTTTCCCCATGCAAAAGGTTATAGTTTCATTTTACAGGAGAGCAATAGACACATGGCTGCTTTAGCAAGAGAATGTTTAAGACAAAGTGGGACATGCTGTCTTTTTCAACTGGTTTAAAGAGCAAAACAACTGCTAATACTTATTCTTCTATTGCAGCATCCATTTTTTAACACCTCTTCACCTCAGGTAACATAGTCTATAAAAAGAGGTGAAATTGTTAATAAAAATGTTGATAAACACACTAAAATTGGAAAGTTTTGTGATACAGTTTAACAGATTCAACATAGTTAAAGCAGCAATCTATCTAAGGATGTTCAACTTACCTTGCAGCTCCAGTGTGAAATAAGAAACACCCATTCATTGGTCCAATTTATAGGGCATGTAACTTGAGATCCATCTTCTCACCTACAGAAAGCACAAAGATTATGTCATATGATATGACTTAGCACATAAATGGAAATCTAATGAACTTTAACTTGAATCATAGGAGGATTGTTTTCTTCAAGAGGTAAACACACTTAAAACATGAGGAAAATATTTGAAGGAACTTTTTTCACTTGTAGGAACACACTCACATGTTTTAAAATGCTCACCCTGGAACAGAACAAATTTCTCAATTCGTGTTTGAAATACTTAATGTTTCCACAGAGTGGCTGTGCAAATATCACAGAACATAAGCCATTAACAACTTCACCTGAAATATACACCAGGAACACCAGCATCATTTTTGTGTCAGACTGAGGACTTACCAGTGATAATGACTGAAGCCTTGTAACTAAACAGAATCTGACAATTGTAGCAGCAAAGCCAAATGACAGTGGTGCATCTGCAGCACAAGTAGTAGAGACAGCTAGAGAGACGCACATGCTGAAATAACTCCAGGGAAAGTTTATATGTCAAAAAGAGCAGTTTAGTCCAGCAGAGCAATGACTTCTCAGTGAAGGAAAAAGCTGCTTTATGCCAGTCCTGTAGGTACAGAGGCCCAAGATGAGGAGTATCACTGAAATGGAGATGGCCTTGGCAGGCATTTTACAGCTGTTCTGGGCAGTGAAGACTTTGAGGAAAGGTGTTTGAGTCTGTGTTCCAGTTCAAACCAAGTCAGATGTGGCCACACCATGCTTGTGGTGTCAGGCCAGCATCCTGATGTTGCAGTAAAGCCAACAGCCAAGACAGCTGAGGAATGAAGTATTTTGAGACTAGATGGGGAATGTCAGCAGCATCCCTATGAGTCTAACATGCTACTGGGTCTAAGCAAGGCTTAATCACCTCTACAGGCACTGGGCACCTGTGCCCTGCCCTTCCATACTCACCTCAACTCTTTGTCCTTGGTGGTGTGCCCACCCATGCTGGATTAAATCCTGCTGCACTGTTTGTTGAGTGCCCCTGAGTGCACCAGTCCTGTGAAAAATAAATAGGCAGTACCCAGTTGTATGGCAGAAGAGGGCTGTTTTAAATTTGCATGAGCAACCTTTGTTTCAGGCTTCTTGTCCAGTTTCACGTTTCTAAGCTTTTGAGTGTTTGACTAATGCTTTCAACATTCTTCTGGCAGAGGTTTTTTTAATTGTTATTTTCGGGAAAAAATACCCCACCAAAATCAAACAGACAACAAGCCAGTACCTGGGTTCTGGATGGGCCCTAGAAAAGGTCACTGGCAGATCCTGGATTTTTGCATCCATGGTGAGAACAACTTAAACATTCAACTGCACCTGGAAGAAACCACAAGTTAGGCAAGTGTGAGAAGAGGAGGAGGTTTGGCCTGCAGTTGTGAGTTTCACAGGCTGACTCAGGGCCTGGGAAACCAGGAGAGGGACAAAAGGTTTCTTGTGATAGACTCCTGAGGAAAAACTGATGTAGATGTGATAAACTATAAACCTTTCTTGTCTTGATTTTCATCAGCATATAATGACAGGGTGCAAGTTAAATAGATATTTAAATACACCTTCATTTCTAATATGCTTGTTTACGGCTGCCCAATAGAATATTTTATATAACTACCCTAGCTTGTAAACTATTTTTTGATTTTTCCTTGACCTACATACCACAGAGGTCTAGCAAGATTCAAGGACACAGATCTGATAAAGAACAAATTATTTTTGAGTATTGAGGTAACTTTTCTTCAGTTCCCACATCAATCAGTAGGAGGTTTCATAGTTCCAGTGGCAGTGAAGCAAGTGATGGATATTCTGAGTGGATTGTGTTGTGCAGTGTTTGTAGGCAAAGGCAAAACCTGCTAAAGACAATGCTCTGAGAAATATAGACAGAGTTGAATGGCTGTGTGCTCCTTCCATAAGCCTGTTTGTTAGCTTTCCTTGGTGTACTTACTCTCCTGAAAGTCAGGGTTTTTTCTTCCATAGTGCTCTTCACAGATAGCCTTAAAATTTATTTTCTTGTTCTCTGTTTGCATTTTAATGACCCTCAACCCCACCAACATGTTCTGTTTAAGTGGATTTTGTTCTGTTCTGCTGTTGTTTCCACCTTGTCCTGTTTTCTGCATTTTCTTTTCTCTTCCAAATAATTATCAGACTGTCCCCAGCAACTCTGTTATACCCTGGGAATAGCAGGAAGAGCACAGAACATGGAAAGACACAAGGTTCCATTTCTCAGAGGGAGGACTAAGGTTATTTTTGCTGAGCACTAAGAAATTCAGCAAGATGTAGACACTTGGGACAGCAGATTTCAACAGGTATTTTTAAAAACTAAATAATGAGCAGCATTTTAAGGCAGAAAGTCTTCATTCTACCTGTGATCAGTGCACATGAATGCTACTGAGAGACTAGAGAATTAAGAGATGGATCCAAGAGGAGATCTCTGGATGTCTCTGATATGTCCCTTGGTGTAGTTCAGCTGAGAAAAAGCACAGAAGCTTTACAGCAAATAGAAAGCAAGACAATATCTCATCTGTTTAACAGTTAAACAGTTCCCACAGCCCCTTGAAGGGTTAAGGGACCCTTGCTCTGCAGTATGTTCAGCTCCAGAGCCACAAGGGCAGAGATGGGTAAAAACTTCATTCCCAGTTTCACTTGGCATCACACCCGGGTTATAACCCTTGAGGCCAATCCTGCCAAACCCTGGTTTCCTAACAGAAACTTGAAAAAAACAAACCCAAGTCCTCTTACCATTTTTTCAGGTGCTACTCTAATTTCCAAGAATCCTGCATCTATTGTGTTTTGAAATGTTTGTGTAACTGTTGGCTAACAGGATATCATAACGACTTCCAGTAATGAGATATCACTTGCAACCTGATACCCTTGAGGTACAGCTCACAATTTATACAAGATAAGAGTAGCCCAGCCTGTGTCACACCCTGCCAGTTAGCTTCACAAAAGGGTGAATTTGAGCTCAGTTTTTGTAAGGGCCATGGGGTTTTTTTAATCAAGTTTCAACAAAAAATCAGGGAGCCACAGAAAAAATGTGCGTTTGCTGGAACTGATGGTTGATTTCTTCATGTGTGGGATGGGCAGGGGCTGGTGTGAGGTTTTTGAGTGCTCAAAATTGATAAATAGCTGAAACAACTGATAAAATTACACCTTTATAAAAGAGGATGTCACTCTAGACCAGAGACAATTCTCTCTGAAATAAATATCCCTATTTTTTATGGCCAAAGTCTTACTTTTAGACACACTGCAATAACTATATTTAATTTCTCTTTTGTGAGACAGGATCCACCTGCCTCAAAAGGGTTGCATTTTTTGCCATCTTTTTCCTTGTTCCTGGGATCTTAATTCTTAAAAAAACACCTTCTATAGCATTTGGGGAGGAACTAATTTTCTGATTTAAAGATCTTATCTTTATGTTGCACTTCTGTAACAAATGATTATAAATGAAGAAAAGAAGATTAACATGGATTTTTCCTGGTCTGGTCATTATACATCAGGAATTATTGTTGCTCATTGCACTTTTAAGGCAAGATTTTTTATATTATTTATATTACCATATCTATATATTATATCTATATAATAGAAATATTATCTATATTATATCTAATATAAATATATAATATATAATATAAATATATAATATACTATATAAAATATTATTTATATTATATATAAATATTTATATTACTATAGCAGAACATAGAAAAAATTTATTTTGTTTCTTCATGTGCCATACCCCCCTGTCCAATAGAAAAAATAAATATATAAATGGAGAATTCAGATCTTTCACAAAAATTAGACTGAAATTGTGTTTCGAATATCATTCGAGGGTATGAATTGATAGTGTTATACATCAATGCACCTAAAAAAAAAGGCATCTAAAAATCAAAAATTAGTTTCTGGATACTTTTTCTCTGTAGAACTGCAAAGAACAATGAAGCAACATTACAGACCAAGTGTAAACCACAAAGGGAAAGTCTTGCCCAGGAGTTCCCTGACCAGATCTGAGGAGATTTTGTGTTTGATTTGGTTTTTTCCTTCTTTTTTCAACAATAATGGCTAAAACAGGAGAAATTGGACTTCTAGACCTAGCCTAGATACTTTGCTTATTGATGTAATATATACCAGCTTGTAAATAGAAAATAAAAATATTGGTTTTCTAAACTGGATGAAAAGCACCCTGGTGTCTTGAAGTCCAAATCTGTTTAGATATAGATGTTATGTTGTGTTAAAACATTTGTAAGGTTTTACACATTAAAGGTCTTAACAAGAGATCTCTACAGTCACTTTGCAAACCTTATTGTGGTAGAAATAAATTCTTCATTAAATAAAGGAATAGGATACCCCAAAACTATTTGGAGAAATATATAAATAAATGAGATCTTCAGTTCAGGGACTAAAAGATGATGTGTCGTTAGGGATGTTTTGGGGGGAGGCTTTGGTGATTTTTTGTGACATGTAAACACTTTGCTCTAACAAAGAATCTGCACAGTTAAGACTCAAAAATTGCTGATGAGGTTTGCTTACTGAAATACTAATATTTAAGAGGTAGTTTTAAGTGAACCTTCAATTCTTTCCAGCAGATTTAGTGTAGCTTGTCAGATCTAAACCCAGGAAAATTAAAGTGTATAAATTTAGCCTTTCTTTCTGAATGTAACCATAGATTTAAGAGTTGCTGTCATGGCTCTATTCCTTTCTCATTTGAAACTTTTGGCTAAAATTGTATCATAGTCATAGGTCTCCAAACAAGATGCTTTGCAAAGCAGGTTCATATTGTAATAAATTTAGCTGAGATTCCATTTTCTTCATGTGGGAAAAGCCAATTCTTTATTCATATCACTCATTTTATACACTTTTCACAGACCTCATGTGCAACACCTGTTGCCCAGTACTTTTCTTACTATTTCATTGTTTGTTCAGAAGATGATTTGTGTGTGAGATTCCTGTTGTTTACATCTTTCCTTTAGGGGTTCTCATGGAACAGAACTTATTCACACAGATGTACTTATTTTAACTATAACAATTATAACAATTTGCATCTTATTAAGGCTATTACCAGTTATCTGTTAAATAGGGGATGGGATATATAAAAAAGGGATTACAATTAACAAAACTTATTAAATCCAATTATGTTGCTGACACAGGGTGTCGCAGCACCAGGAAAATAAAAATAATGTCCAATGTCTCTAGGGGAAATTCAGATAATAAATGTTATATTGGCCTAATAGTTGTAACTGTTAGGGACAAGAAAGAACCACACACTCACTGGTCAGGTTGAAGTGAGGAAAGAAGGGGCAGTTTATTATGATTTGGGGTTTTTATAGGATTTGGAATTTGGTCAAGGATTGGTAGATGAGAGGAACAGCTCTCTGATCCCAGTGGTCCATTCAGATGTCCATCACAGAGAGGTATGAAAACAATCTACTTGTTTATGTTACACGTGTGAGAAACTCCAGTTCAAGAATGTGAACAATCAGAAGGTTAAAGAATCAGGGCGACAGCTGAGACTCAGAGAAAGTGTATCATTAAACAGAGCCCCGGCGCTGAGGGAAATCCCGGGCAATAAGGAGGGGCCGCCATTGGCGCCCTCAGCCGTGGGGAGGAGCCGGGAGCGGGGAATGCGCTCCGGCTCCTGCCGCCTGCAGAACTCGCGCGTTCCGCACGGAGCTGCGAACCGGCCGCGGCTCGGGGGCTTCTGCGGGATAAAACACCCGCTCGGGGCCACCGCGGCCCCCGCCCGGCACCACTGACACCGCGGTTTCCCGGTGTACATTTTTAACACCGGGGAGCGGGAGCGGCCAGCCCGCAGTGCCGCCCGGGGAGAGTGTTTCCAGCCGGAACCATTTCACAGAGCGCACGCACACAGGTTCCGGCTCCGGGCTGTTGGTGCCTCGCACGGCTCAGACTGAGAGCAAAGTGGAGAGAACATTTTTTTATTCGTCTTTTCAATACAAAAACGGAATTAAAAGGCAACTTTTTCATCGTTCACGGGTAGAGGGAACAGAAGCGCCTAAAGATACAAGAGATACTGACCGAGAGGTCTCTGGAGCCCGAGGGGGAGCAGTTGCTGCGGTCCTTCAGCATGTTATAATTTTTTAAAATAGATTTCTAATAAAATATCACGTCGATAGTGAAGGCATTTTGTACACACACACTCCCACGCTGTTTTCTACGCTGTAGCAGTAAAGTTTCCTATTTTTATCCCGTTTTTGCCCCTTTTTCTTCAGCTGAAATGCGTGATGTGGGATTTCCCGTATTTCACCCCTTCTAACCCTGCAATGTCATGGTTTTCTGAGGAAAGGGGCTGTTTTAGCAACAAAATGCTTTAGCTTTTTATTCTTTCTGTCTACCTGAATCGAGTGTAATATTTATCTTTGTGTTTTATAGAGTAGCTTCTGAAATTAAGAAAATTAATTGTAACTGGTAGTATTAATATTTTTATAAAACAAAAGGTGATGTTGATGGATCAGTGTGGCACAACACAGGCTCTATGAATGAGAGTGATGTCCAAAACCTGAAACCATAATTGCTCCAGTGAAATCAGCCTCTGTGCCTCTCTTTTGAGGCAGAAACTATTAAGTACTTCAAAATGTTTCCAACTATGAACAGCATTTCCAATATCCCAAGTCAGTCCTTGGAATTTCCCCCTAATCTTCACAAAGGTATGGACACATGAGAAATGAATTCTGAGGTATTCCCAACCCCCAAAAGGGAGAAACATGACAAACACATCAGTTCAGGCCCATTTTAATCATTAGTACATTTGGCATTTTCCTAAGGCTAAAAAAATCACAGTATGATTAATTTTATATTTTAGGACACAGAGAAATTGCAGAAATTGAAACAACCTAGACCACAGATACTTAATTATCTCTGCACTCTGAGGTGGCTGAAGGGCCATTCTTTAAAATCTGCAGACTGTGAGACGATCCATGTTGCATTTTTTGTCATTCCAGGTGCCATCAGTGTACATCTCCACACATTTCTCTTTCCCTTTGCCATTGGGCTCATGCTTGTGCCAGTTGATATAATGCAAAGCCATCCCGTTTAAATACTTAAACTGGCCTGAAATATCCCCCATTCTAATGCTCAGGTAAGCATATTGGTTATACTGCTTGACAATGTCCATAATAGCTTTATTCTCCTTCTCATTCTTAGGAGCTGCAAGGGTTCCTCCAGCCTTTTCACAGGTTTGCAGTGCAGATGCAAAGTGAGTTCTCTGCCCATTGCTGGCAAACATTTCCTCTCCTGCTTTTGTTATTTTCCCATTCAAAGCAAGCACTGAAACACGAAAAGAGTTAGCTTTGTGAATTTTCTATGATGTAAAAGCAAAGAAAGGGAAATTAAGAGATGAAGACTCAAAGTGCTAAGAGGGACAGAGAGAAAAATTGAGCAAAGGATGAAGAGGAATAAAATATATTCCCTAAATATATTTTGCTGCTTGTGACCACCTGTTCTTGTCTCCAAGACAAGGATATCCCACCAACATCTGCTAAATATCATTCCTGTTATATTTTGTGTGCTTTCTAAAGAAGATCAGTGTGCTTCAAATTTGAGCAAAGGAAACACAGAAATGATAATTGTTTTGTGAATCCCTTTTCAGTACAAAACAATTTACTACCTTTAACAACCTGGTTGCTGATGGATAAAAGTGGTACAAGACTGAGTTTCCATGAATCCATGTGGAAAGTGCAACATCAGGTAGTTGGAATAGTTTTTAAAATAAACCCAATTTGAATAAATTATGATTACCAAGAGGAATCTGCTTCTCTCCAGGGAATCAAGAATCCTGACTTCCCCTGCTTTGAATGAAAAAAATGGAGTTTTGGGATGTAGTACCCCCTCTCCAAAAGCAGTTTCTTTCCTGCAAGTTGTGATCCTGTAACTACCTTTGCCTACTGCACTTAAAATTGATTATGAACTGCAAAAGTAACAAGGGGGAGAATTACCAGCTTCGAGTCGTGAAAGTCGGTGTTTCAAATTTGCTAAAGTGTTGTGGTGTTTAGTGGCCAGAGAATCAGGCAGACCTATGCAGATAAAAACAAAAGTTACACAATCAAGCAAAACTAGGCTGTGCTGCTAGGAAAAATCCCCTGGGTAAAACCAATTCTTTTCCAGAACTAACTTGGAAATGTATTTTTTAACTTCAGCAAGTGTAAAAATAAATATTTTCCCAGTATTTCTTCATGTTGTTAATCTATATTAAAGCAAGCTAACAAAAACATCCAATCTTCTGAAATGCTGATAATTCCCCTCTACAGAAAAGAAACTGAAGCTTTATAGATTAAAGCCTTTTGTTAGTTGGATCTGTGAAACTGGCTTTGCCAAAGAGAATTAATTTAATTCTACTAATTGGTGGTGAGCAGGCACGAGAGATACCTTGAGGAGGAAAGAGTTTCTATGGCACCATATGATTTTCTTTTTGAAGTGCTGGGTGTATGATTTGTGTTTATCTTGCTTTAGTGGGAGCCATAAACAGGGGTGGTGGAAGGTTTCTGGATAGTGTGAAATACATCCAGCACTGCTTCTTAAACATGGGAACCCACTGTAAAGGTAGATTTTCTTTTTCATACCAATTTCTACAAGTAACAGAGGTCCTACATGTAGAATAAAGTCACTAATGTACTCTAATTATGATAATCCACTATTCACAAGTGAAATAAACAGCAGTGTAGAAGCACAAAAGGTTGCTGCATGCCTGAGCTGCAACATTGCAACTCTTACTGCACTTCACAATCCATTTAAAAATACCCCATATTTGACCTAATACAGGGAATCTGGGAATGATTCTGATAGTGCTTTAGCCTTGTCAGCAGACCTGGAGAAAGCATTTCTACATATATATAGATAATATTTATATGCTAGAGTTTTGATTACCTGTTCAATTCCCCTCTTCCACCAGAAGAGAGATGAGACCTGACTTTAGAAAAAAATTAAACTGCCCATTGCCTCAATTCTCTTTTCCTTCCTGTGCTAAACACCTCGGCTTCCTTGAGAGCAGGTGTCTGGTCTTAGTCATGCAGCCTTTGTGATACAGGCCTTTTGCAAAAGAGGTAAGTTTTCTTACCTTTCAGACTGTTCCTTCCATGGATACCAGGTGGTCCAGGAACTTCTGGACATTTACTCAATGCATGGCAAGTCACTGACAAAGCAGCCAGGGCTATGAGGATGTAGGATGGGCAAGACAACATGATTTCTCAGGCCAGCTGTAAAAAAACACACATTTGTCAAGCAATGATTCTATAAGAAATTGTAGGCTTTGGATTTTACACAGTGCGCGCTCCTCCTCCCATCATCCCTTCTTGAAATTTACATTATTTCCTTGTTTAAATAAAGATTATAGTTCAGGTGTAAGAGATTTTCCACGTTTATTTTGCAACCATTGTGTAGTTTATACACAAAACTCTCTCCAGACTAATAAATGTGGAGTAGTGAAGATAAATTATCCCTTTCACTGTCACTGACTATTTGTCGGATTAATCCTTGAGAAATGATGGGCTCAGAGGTAACTGATCCTATTTCAGTCCTGCAAGGACTATGATCACTCAATGATGCACAGGATACTAACCTGAGAGGCAAATCTGTTACAGTGTAGTTGTAATATTTAGGAGCTTGTTAAAGCCCAGCACTATAGAAGCACATTTATATTTGCCATAAACTGATACTGTTTTACACATGGGCAAAACTTTATACCTCAATTGACATTCCTATCCTGTTTTGAACCTAATTCCACGAGCTTGAAAATGTGTCTACAGTTAATCTTGTAGAAAATGGATTTTTGCTGGTTGGCAATAGGCTTCTTCATCTTATTTTATCCCTACAGATGAAACAATAAGTAGGTTTATAGTCTTAGTGCTGAGCTATTGTGACTAAAAAGCATTTTAAAACTGTGCATTGTGGGTTTACAGCAGAGTGAGTGGGTGTGCTGTGCAGCTGTGAAACCTGAAGGACTATAAGATACTATGGCATGGAAATACCCAGTTATTGACATCATTCAGTTAAATGTGTCTGCCAAGGGAAATATTCCATATTGCAGCTGACTCCATGTTTTTTGCTGATACTGAGACAGAAATCCTTTAATTATGCTGCATGATGGAGGCTGGAACAAGGGGTCAATACTGACAGTTTATAATTGTAAAGGTGATTGATGTACCTAGGGAAAATAGAATATTTTTGGTTCATTATGATATTCTGATTTCAATCAGATTTTTTTTATTACCTCTCTATTATTTGTGTCTGACTTCCTGTCACCCCAGTATTTCTGCACTACTCTTTAAATTATTATAGATTTCTGCTTGCTTCCCTTCCTCCCCCCATCAGAGAAAGAAAGGACTATAAGATATTATGGCATAGTTATTGACATCATTTAATTAAACTAACAGGAGATAGAAAGAAAGGTTCAAGATGCCAGAAAGAGCATCCATTTCCAATAGGCTCATGGGTTGACTCATACAAAATAAATTACTTAATATTCATTACTTCACTTTTCGATTGGCACAAATCAAAGAGGATCTTGGACCTGCTCTCTCTTAAAAACCTCCACCTTTTTTAAACAAACACCCAGCATTTACACATTCTAGGTTCTAAATCTAGATCCACTTAAAATTTAAAATAAAAACCCTGATTGGCTTGAATGCTATCAACACCTAGGTTCATCAGCTATAATGAGGTATTTGTTATTACATTTCAAAGTATATATGCCAAGCAGAATCAAAATATCAGTCCAGTGTCATTTATTAAATGGGGTGAGCTTTTAAAAGAAAAAGCATCCTTTATATCTCCCATATTGACTCTATTATGGAAGACTTTTGAGATTATTTTTAATCTGCATCAACAGCAACTTGTTCTTCTAGGGGAGTGCCTCATCAAAGTCAATTTGATGCGACATACCCTTGAATATATGAATATTCAATTATGTCATAAATTTCCAGCATATAGGATCTGTTTAACTAATAGCAGTATGGTCAAGAATTCGCACTTTAAAGAATGTAAAATCAAATCCACCTGAGAGCACAAGTGCAGTGTTAAAGGTGCTGTTGGGTTTTGTTTGTTGAATCTGAAGCATCTTGAGTTGTTTGCCAGCAGACACCTCTGGAAACACTGGCCAATGATTCAGAGAGAGCAGATTATTAAAGATCCTAACAGGAACCTACCTTAGGTGGCCAGGAATACTTATATCCTTGAGATAAGGAAATGCAATTACAACATGTACCCTCTGCCTGGTGATGATCATTCAGGGAATTATATTTTAATGGATTACTGCATCCAGCTCATAATTGGATTATGATACAGAGTCAGACTCCTGATCAGTTATACAGCAAAATGGGGAAAAACAGCTCTTCAGTTTTAATCCAGTTTTAATGACCTTCATCAGTCATTACTATCTAGTGTCCTTCAGGCATCTCCTTATCTACTGAAATTGCTAGTATAAGCAAAGCAAAAAAAATTACTAATAAAGGGAAATTTAATTTTAGAACTTAAATATGACCACAGAAATCAAAAGGAATGGGTTTGCCTTCTAGCTGAAATTTCTTGTGGTTTATTAAAAGGAAATTCAACTTACCCTTCTGCTTCAAAGTGAAATGAAAAAGCAGTTCACACAAATCCCCTTTATATAGTGTTGTGTTTGTTAAATGATATGGCTGAAGTGGAGACTGGATGCTGAGGCCACGAATGGGCTTTTTCAGTTTTGCTCACATACTTGGTATGCAAATATTGAGTTCAGTTTTAAGGGTTGAGAAATTCCTTTTTTTTTTTTTTTTTTCCAACAGAATAAAGCCAAAGTTGTAGAAAATACAATCCAGAACTAACTGATAACCTCAGATTTTTAGACACAAAATATATAAAAAACATAAAGTAACTTTCAGCAATTCTAGATCTTATTTAAAAGTCATTACTTGTTTTATAAAAGCAAAAAATGGCAGATGACCACCGGTGGCTCTTGAAAAATGAAAGATACTCTTGTGATTAATCTTAGGGAACCCTGGTACCTTCCAGATAGTCTGACCCAGTAAGCAGAATTCTAAATTTGGCCTCCCCTCTCTGTATCTGATGTACTTATCTTACCTTAATATAATTTTCTAGCTATGTGCTGGAATGCTCAGTGTTTCCATGAGCTTCTGGTCTCTCTTGCATGTACAAGACAGCTGACCTCTCTTGGTCAGAGATGGATCTTGGAAAAAATCTGTATACATGCTCAAAATTCTCCAATGGACATCATGTTCAAGAAAAGAAAGAGCTCTGAATGCCCATTAGTCCTTTCACAAAACCTCTCACCCCACCAATGGAAACTATTTCTCTCTGTAGTCCAGAGGAGGTAGATGTAAAAAACTGGTGTTGAGTGGATGTGGATTAGACAGTACCCAATAGATAATTTTTTTTTTTTTCAGTTCCTGTTGCCGTTTGGGAATAGCACAGATACCAGACAACTGAGGAGAGTCCAAGTCACAGGTAATTCTGTTTCTGGATGGCAGCAGAACCTCTGGGGTGCATTGAGAAGTTCTTCAATTCCAGAATAAGATGGAACTTAATGGATCCAGATTTTGAGAAGCAATATTTTAAATTACTAGGTGGCCAAGTTCTTGGGAATGTTACCAGAACAAAATCTCATACAGATCAAATTTCTAGGCAACTCTGCAACATTGTAAGGGCTTTTTTTTCTGCTGCATCATTGCATATACATGCAGTTCTGATACATAGACATGATAAATCTCTGGGGATTCGTACTGTTTCTTCCACTTAATACAGTTTATATTATAAAAAATTAAAGAACTGAAAGCATTAAACAGGGAGATCAGTAAAGCTCCATTAGCTCTTATCTCTGTCCATTTATGAAAGTGTGGCATGAGCCAAACATGGCTTATGATCTAGGAAAACCTTATCAATTATTATCTTCTAGCAAAACTTTTGAAGAAAGATATATTTGATAACAGTTGTTCTGCCATGAGTCAGATTATACTTACACAATGGAACCTGATAAGAAACCTAAAACATAATCCAGTGTGAGAGATTACTTAGTCATTAGATGAGAATGAGGGAAAACAAACCTACTCAAACAAGGAAGAAAGCAAGCAAATATTTTTTCTGCAACTTAGCATTTCTGTAGAATAGCTGCAAGGATGGGAATTCTGAAATTTGCAGGCAAATCCCTGAGGTAATGGCTGAAGGCTGGGAAACCCCACAAAACTCAGCCAGGAAACTATAATGGTTTCAGTGGACCCCAGGTGCTGCATGCTTCTTTCTATCATTAGAAAGAGCCATAAGAATATTAAATATATTCTACTGCCAGTGCTGCTGTGCTCCCAAACCCTGCTCAACTATCAGCAAAAGAGAACTTGGAGAGGGGGGAAAGGAATCTGATTTTCAAGAAGTCATGTAACCAAAAAGACCGCTTCTTTCTATAACAGCTCTGCATGCTACCCTCAAAAAATAACTGAGTTTCAGAACCAGAACTAATCTTATGCAGCTTTCAAGCCTCTCATTTTCAGAACACAAGGTAAACCCCTCATTTTGCTGTTTTGAAGCAAGCCGATTACTAACCAATTATGATAACTTATCATATCCTGATCTGTGTAAACTTACGCCATGCTCTTTCACATAAAACAGCGATGCACAGCCTTGCTAGTTTATTTTTAGTAATTTGTGAGGCAATAATTTAAAGGGTTTCCCTGTGCTGCAAGTTCCTGATATCGACTCTGTGAGCGAGTCCTTGGCACAAGGATCTGTGTGGTAAAAGCAGGTGTGGTCAATACTCCATGTTTACCTCTTTCAAAACAACAATCATTTTTTATATTTGTCTAGTATTCCCAATGTAATTTATTTGCTGAGCTTTAAATCATACAGAGTTAAGCATCTATAGTTGGTTTAAGAGTGCTCAATGACATCAGCTTAAGACTTCATCAGAAATACAGGGCACTAAACAATATATCACCTCTTAGCTCATGCCACAATCCAGTAGGTGAAGTGTTACCTCCTCCCCACCTGCAATTTCATTTTGTTGACACAAAACCAAACAAAAATATGGGAAGTTCAACAGTCCCCCACCTTTGGAAAATAAGAAATGCTGATAAAATCGTTTGTATGCTAATTTACAGTGTACTGATGCAGGAATTGGAGGGAAAAAAATGTAGACAGTGTGGCACTTTACCACACTGCTAATACTGAAAGAAAATTCTGTTCTGTGTATCCTTAACTTGAGGATAAACATCTTACAGGAAGAATGTAATTGCTGATGAGATGTGTTTATATTTATGCAAAAACATGGCAGCAGAGAAATGCTGTCAGCTCAATAATACACTCTTATTTTGGGGGGTGGATCCCAGAGAGATTTCTTGATTTAAGTTTATGCAGGTGGATGGAGAAAAAGAAGGAATGTTGAATATAGATCATGAGTTTCCAAAAGGAGGACAGCAGAGATGGGAACAGAGCTTGGAACATTGGATTTTAAAAAGATGGTTTTAGCAGACTGAACTGGACAGCCCTTGCATAGCCTTGTTCTTCCAAAGTACAGAAAGCATAAGTTTAAGATAAAAAAAAAAGAGCTTTGAGATCCCTTTCAGTCTATCCATTTTCTATTCTAGGAAAAATAATTCAAATTTTGCTATCAAGAAAAGAGGTTTTCAAGTTGTTTTTTTTAAAGTCGTGGTTCTCTCCTGCCAAAGAACTTCCAAATTAAAGAACTACTTGGCCTTTGCTTTCAGATTATATTAGATTCGTTCTCTCTCATATACTTGAAATAATTGATTTAAACTACAGATACCAAAGAGGTCTCTTGGGTTTTATGAAAATGGTAGGCAAGTTGCTAGAGTCAAGTAACTTTGACTGAACTACTGTTTGTATGCCTTGAATTTAAAAAGGAGAAAATCAACCACAGTACATTAAACCAAAGGCATCAAACAGCTCTTGCTGTGACAAAAAAAGATTTTTAGACACAGCCTTCTTCCTTCCTTTGGGCAGGGTAGGTGATCTCCCTTTCTCCCTTCCCATATTCTTTATCCAGTAAAATTTTTGACCATATTATAATCAGCTTCTGTCTTGCTGTTTCATAAACAAACAGAAACCAGAAATATTTCACTCTAAGTTTGTAACCTAGTAATGTTTTCAAGTCTGTTACCTTTTTCAGATCTAGAATAATTGAAGTTTAGATAGATGGTATTCCTAGGACCACTGAGGAATCCTGCTTTTTTTTCCTCAGATCATCAATTCATCTTTGTATCCTGGAGGACACATTACCAACCCTAATTCCTCCTTGCATCTTCTGCACCAAGTAGCAGAATTCCTCTTACAGGAACACTACATAACAGTATGGGACATGATTCCTAATCTTTGTTCAACAGCACAATGAAATTGCAATGTCAATTATGTGTGTCACAGTGGAGTAAATATTGCCTTCTTTCACTGGAAACAGTGCAAAGAGTAATGCTGGAGGTGTCCTGCCACTTTGTGTTCCCACAGACATGAACTGGACTGTTTTACCTCCCATCCAAAGTGATCATAGGAAGCAATTTATGCTTGAACAGCCATTGGTCAACATCTCCTTGGAAACGTGTGCTTGCAATTCATATCTTGCCCTTATAAATAGACACCTGGCTCTTGTTATCAATTTAAAATAATCTAGCCTGATGATAGAAAAAAATATAAATCCTGCCAAGCTCTTATTATGTTGTTATTGCTGGGAAATGGCCACATAATGTCTCACTGATAAGTGTTAGAACATATGTGTCCAAAAGCATTGTCAACGTTTCATTTGCAATTGAAATTCAAAGTCCTTGGGAGAAACTTGTTGTTGAAAACACATAGCAGAAAATAGAGAGCAGCAAAGGAAAATAATGAACTCACCAAGCTGCTGTTAAGGTCTGATGATCACAGTGAAATGAAGCTGCTTTGTATTTTACTGAAGGGAAACAACCATCAATGAATTCCCAGCAAACACCGCCTGCTGTGGTTTTTATTGCTGTTATGAGCTGAAAATTAAGATAACAGGTATTACTGAATTCCATTTTTCACAGATTTTTTTCAGGAGAGCGAACACAAAAATTCTCTGTGTTTTAGCTGATCGTGTTGTTGGAAGCACATAGAGCTTAACATTCTTTTGCACATGCTTACATTCTAATTTGTGCAAAAGCAGGGGAGCATTTTATAGCAGACAGCTAGTAAAGTACTTTATCATTTCAGTTCCCCTGAAGAGCAGATATCCTGAGCACCTGCTGGGTTGGGGAGGCCCAGCTCTGCATCCACCAGCTCCTGCAATTCCACATCCTGGTTCTGTGCTTCCTCCCAGGGGAGCAGTTCTTAGTCCTCAGGGCTGGGGGCTCAGACAGCAGGAGCCAGCAGTGCTGTGTTTTGAGTTTTCTAAAGTTCTGTATGGTTTTTGTTATTAAGTTTCTGTAATAGTTCATCCCTACCGTCCCCATTTCCCAAATATCTGTTGTTACCCCCTCAATAGCCTCTCCCAGCCCATTGTATCTTACCTATTGTCACAGCCTAGTGCTTGATTGCTCTGGCAGAAGCTGGTGGCTCAGCCAAGGCTTCAGGTATCCCCAAAATGGCCATGTCAATGCCCCTGTGCCTAAGTCACTCCCCTTCATTTCCAAAGGTAACACCCCTGTACTTAGGGGCAGGTAAGAGCCCCAAATCCTCACTCGCAATGGGGCCACAGCCTGAATAAACCTTCTTAATTCCCAATAAACCTTCCGCCACCAAGTGTGAGTCCACTCCTTTCTCCAAGCCATGATCACGTCTCTCTCTGAGACCTGGACCCACAGAAAAAACCTCATTTATATGGTGATCTGAAGAGCAGGCTGGCTGGGAAACCAGCTTGGAATAAACCATAGTGCTGCACTGAGCTGGAGTGCTGGCATGCAAAGGAAAGTGCCCAAAGAAGCACAAAAATCTCCTCACCTTTAATTGATACATCTCAGCTGACTTGAAACTACTTAAGGTGAGGTTATTGCAAAGGTTTTTGGTGTAGAAATATTCTTGAAAGGTTCCTGCAAGGGTAAATGAGAAAAGCTCTGTTTAAATTCTCTTGAAGTTCATCTGATAGATAAAAACAAGGAACAGATGAAGACTACAAGAAATAGAAATAAAACAAACAGGAATGAACAGAGTTCTACGCCCTCAGATTCTCTCTCAAGAGATGGGAAAATCTTGAATGTTGCTTGAGGCCAAAATGACTCAAACTGAAATTGTTTAGTAGGTTATTAAAACACAGCAGACTTAACTTGAATGACAAATCAAAGAGAATGTTTAATAACTCTGAGAATGTCAACTACTTAACTAATAAAATATCATTTTGTTATTCCATGGGGGTCACCCCTTACAGCCTTTATGGTAGCTTTACATGTAATTTTGAAGATTAAACACTGTTTTTCTTAGTAAGACAAGAGAAACTCTACACAATTATTAATAGTCATTTCAGCTACCTATTCTAGTATAAATGATACTTTTCATTGTATAATGAAAGCATTCATTATATTTATTTATAAATTA
This sequence comes from Zosterops lateralis, assembly GCF_965231275.1. Classification (NCBI taxonomy): domain Eukaryota; kingdom Metazoa; phylum Chordata; class Aves; order Passeriformes; family Zosteropidae; genus Zosterops; species Zosterops lateralis. The sequence goes on from NC_139768.1 coordinate 3,654,278, forward strand.
ATTTTGGCACTCTACTTGGATTTGAGAGACCCATTCTAGGCAGACAGGAATGTGCTTGTTTCCCAGGAGTGGGAATCTACACAAGAACTCTTCCAAAAAATGCTTCTTTTTCAAACAGCCTCATTGTTTGTCTGCCTTACCAGACCCTTTCAGGGACCCAAGGTAAGAAAATAGGTTTTCCCCAGCTGTGCGTGTGCAGAGCCCAGCCTGCAATGCAGTGCCCCTTTCAGAAGGTCAGGCCATTGCCATTGCTCCTGTGGACAATCCTCTAAAGTTGAAGTGATTTTAAGTATTATAAAGTATTATAAAATTTAGTTTTCAAAACCTGGAAGACAACTGTGCCCCTAAATGTTTTGGTACCAGTGTCACCATGCATTTCTCTAGCAGCTATTTTCCCACACAAATGGGGTCCAACTGTTTAGTGACTGCCATTTTTATGGTTTTTTACACATACTTTGTGACTGTTACAGAGATAAATGATGTAAACTAGTATATTTTCAGCAACTCACACAGTTTGCCAGAATAAAGATCAAATTCAGAACTATTTTGAGAGTATTTGACAAAAATCAACTTTGGGAGTGCAGCATTCAAAACCACTGGAGAGCTCCCAGTAACCTGAGACAAAGAGTAATATACAATTTTCAGTGAAGTGATACATAATACACTTAAGCACTGTAGACACATTTGAAATGTTTCACAAATAGCTTTTATAACTGCTGTTGTGTGAGAAGCTGAAAACTTCTCTTGTCATCCAGTCCAACACTTAATCCCCACTTATTAAAAAATACAGGTTTTGCTTTAAAAGAGTTTAAAACATAACGTTATAAAGAAACAAACATTCTCACTTTACTGGTAGAACTTTTCCATTGACAGACTTTTAACTTTTTTTTTCACCATTAGTCATGAAAGCCAGAAATGCATTTCACTCATGAAAATGAAAGATGAGATTCTCCAGAGGGTGGCAATTGCAGCCTGAAGCTAAATGCCATGTGGTAGAAAATAACAGCCCTTAGAGGACAATCAGAGGCTTCAAGATTACATTTGCTCCACTAGTTTTTGATACATAAATAAAAGATCTACTCAGCAGGCTTAGGAAGTACCATAAACACCCCCTTTTTTTCCATTTTAGCTGCATCTCTAGAATAAAAAGGTAAAAGGATTTAAAAAGTGCATCACTTCTTCCTGTCTTTACCATGCTGCTGTGAATATGTATGGCTGTGTAGGCAGGGAGGAGAGGGTGTAAGGAGATAGAGAAGTTAAAAGCTTGTGATCTGTAAGCAATGTGGCACTGATCAAACCACTTCTGTAGGGGACACCTTTACAGAGGTGTCACTGGATACCTGAAGTGCAAGACAGGAGATAATCAAGAGAGTAATTAATGTAAATATTATTATTTTGCTGAAGAGGTTTCAGGATTTCCAACTATATTTGGTGAAATGCTGTGTCCATCTCAGCTAAAGCAGCTTGTATGGTTTAGCTTCTCTTACATCAAAAGAAAACTTTGAATTTTAAATGGTCTTGGGGATAATTCTTGGGGCAGGATGAAAATTTGCATAGAACTTTTTTTTCCTACACAGTTGAAGTACAAGGCAAAGGTGGCCCAAGTGCTGTAGCACAGCTGTGCAGGTGGGAAGAAGGGGAAAAGAGTCTGTTCAGGGTTCTCTCCCAAGTAAGCCCAGAAAGCCTGATGAGAAAAGGTACAATGAAACACTGAAATTCAGGCTGCTGCACTGCTGAGCTGTGCAGATCTGTCTGCACGAAGCCCAACACAGCAATCTCAGTCTCTGAAATCAGACACCTAAATGTGGGTCAACTGCTGCTCTCACATTCTGTGTATTTAGTCCAGCTGCCTGAAATTTTATCTGGATTTAAATGCCCTGTGTCGTGGTTTGAAAGCAAAATGGGTGAGAGGCTCTAAGTCAGAAATACAATTTAATAAGAAGAAAGGTAAAATAAAATAAATACAATAGTACAAAAGAGCACTGACAGAGTCAGAACACACCCTGAGCAGGGTGGTGGCAGCAGTCCAGGTGAGGGGCTCTTCCTGAAGCAGTGATCCCACAGAAAGGTCTGGGAGCTCTGCTCCTCTGGGAATCCAGTGGCTCAGGGCTGCTTGTCCTGTCCCAAATCCCAGATTCTCTCCAGGTGGGAATGCTTGGCTCCTCCCCCTGGGCATTGGGAGCATCTCCCAATGGGATGAGGAGTCGTGCAGTGGCTCCTTGATGGCCCATTAAACAGAGAGAGCTCCTGGAGGGAGTTCCCTGTGAGTCCTGGGCAAGGCATTGATGGGCCATGAGCAGAAGAGCCCAAAGGAGGGGCCTGGGAAAACACTGCCCCACCTGGTTCCAACAGCTCATGGGGATGGTGAGAGAATAAATACTTTGTGCACATCCTACACTGCAACCCAGGACACCCTGGAAGAGGATGCCAACCAGCTGGACACTGTAGAGTCTTCCCTCCACTGCAAATATGCCAGAAGTTTCTTGCAGGATTAGCACACAGAGCTCAGCTCTGAGGTTCATACTGTGCCACCAGCTGAAGTCATAAACAAACCAGAGCTCACAGAAAGCCAGGAAAAAGCTCTTACAAATGTCTGCCCTGAAGCACTGATCTAAACAGCTCAGGCTACTGATGTCTGAATCTTCACTGGGGTCACAGGCCATAAAAAGAGATTCTAACTGCAGGTGCCTCAGGAAAAAGTCATTTGTGCTAGAGAGAGCACAGAGTATCCAGTCATGCTGCTGGTGTTGGGAGTTTAGCAGAGCTTAAAAAACAGACACAAGACTGTGCCTAGGTTTCCAGCCAGTCTTGCATTATTTATTCCCCTGAGCATTTTTGGCCAAACTGCAAACTCAGGGATCATTTTTCACTCCTTAGGTCTCCAGGTGCTAAGCATCAGAGTGGAGCCATTTGGTAGTGCTGAAGTCACAGAGCCCTGCATAAAGCTTCTCCCCCATAAAGCACATTTAAACTGAAGAGTTTGATGCCTTTATAAGAGGAAACCAGCCACAGCAAAGAAAATACTTCTTCTCTGTTTTAACTATACATTAAGAGCTTTTTCCTGCTCCCTCGTGTGTGTGTGTTACAAGTAAAAAACAAAGCTGTAGGTATGAGTTGCTCCTGATTGAATGGCTTCCTGTTTGCACCTCGGAGTTTCCACTGAAAATTGCCACTTGAAAACTAAAGAGAATGAAAAGAGCTTTTCAGTGATTGTGTTTTTTTCACATGTGACAGGAGAGCTCTTCCTGAGCCTGTACTTAACCTGAAATTGTGTTTTAGAAAGATAAACCCTGCAGGTGATTAACAAATGCTGCTTTTGTTCTGAATTACTTGGAAGCTCTCTGATATTAGCACATATGAGTTGGGTCTAATCAGCAATATAACAGCAAATACAGATTAGTTTATAATTAATGCAAAATTAAGTGGTCATCAGGGATGCTGATTTAAGCCTCCTGGAAGACAAAAGACCACAATTTCGAACTCTTTCTTTTTAGCACCTACTGAAGAAAGGAAGAAAAGGTGTCCCTAACATAAATGATGAAAAAAGGTCAGGACTTGGGGGACATCTGATAACACCTTGCTGAATTTCAAAGTTTCAAGTGATATGACTTAGTAGTAAGAGCTTATTTTCTATTTCTAGGTGTGGTTTCTTTGCCCTGTGGACTTTTGTCCAGCCTAAGATCAGCCTGCTCCTACACAATGGCCTTCCAAGCTGTCAGATCCCAGTATCACTATTTTGCTTCTCTGAGCACTAGTTCAAGACAGGAGAGTTTACCAGGTAAGCCCAGACTAACAGAGCTGCATTTGCATTTGCACTTGCACAGCTGCTTTTCCAGTAGAGATGGATTTTCACCCATGTAATAAAGAGCAGTTTGGTTTTCTCAAAAGAAAGGGAAGGTGGGAGCTTTCCCTTCTGCACGGGAGGTGTTATCAGCATTTCCCTTGAGATGGTTTACACCAGGGTAAACCCACTGGACAGGAAATGCTGGAAATGAGAGGTGACACCAGGATGGAACCTAAAAGCTTAAGGGCTGAGCGTTTAATTCAAGAAGTGCAGCTCAGATTTTCTATAGAGCCAATTGCTGCGACCAAAAATGCCTTTTCTGTACACAGCCTGGTTAAAAAGTTAATTATCTGATAACTTTGGGCTGTAGGAAACTGTGCATATAATAGGAATGTTTTCCCATTCTGCTTTTGTGAACTTCCAGTGTGTTTAGCATAAGAATACTTTTGCACTTACCTGCAAAACATGTTGTGGATTGTATGGATCCCATTTGAATGAAGCACAGTGCTCTCTAAAAATAAACATTTACTTAAGGTTGGAAGAAGCTTCATAAATTTCTCAACTCTATTGGAGATCTGCTGGGAAAAATAATGTAAAAATCAGTCTAAATTACACTTCAGAGCTGAAATCTTGAGAAAGTGGCTGATATCACAATCAGGAATAGTATTCCTAAAAAAACCCCCAAAACTAGTTGAAAGAAAACAACCATTCATATCTTCAAAATGCTGCTCCAGGTTTTTCTTCCAAATCAGTAGTTTAGTCATGCAACCTACTGGCTGATGCACTGGTGCCAAAATCACTGCTCTCACTCCAGCTCCAGATGAAACTGTCTCAAAACATTTCACGGTGTTTTTTTGGTGACAGTCTCAAAATAGACTCACATAATCATTCCAAATGAATGCACTGGAGATGGAATTATCTCTGATCCCTAAACTCAAATACATTTTTAAATATTGCACCATTTCCTGTGTTTTTAGGTAATAAATACTGATAAAAAAACTTCCAGGCAAAATTTTAAACACTCTGTTTTTCGTAGCTGCAGGACACCAATTAATGCAGAAAAGGAATGCAGTTCACTTGAGAACTGCAAAGAGAGTTTGCCAGTAATGACAAGGAGGGCATGAAGCAGATCAGCAGATAAATCATATCCTTTTCCAGTGGAAAATTCATATCCTTTACCAATTTCAGTAATTGCTTTTTTGCTGTACCTGTAAAACCTAGTGCAGAGAAAATAAATGTCATTACTTATAAAGGTAGACAGGGAATTAGGCAATGAAAATAACAGCTATAAAACAGATGAGCTGGGCATCAAATACTCCTCTGCACAGACATATTCCTGTGTTTCCATGGGTTCATAACTTGGAAATAGCCACAATCCTTCTCTCTATAGAGGCACTCAGCTTAGTCTTAAACTAAATGGAAGACAAACTGAAAATCTGTTCCTCCATGGTTAAACACTAATAACCTTCAATGGAAACATTTTTCTTAATTATCAGACTTGTAGTACTGGGCTTCGTTGTCATGATATTCACCCATTGCTAGTTAATACAATAGTCTGTAATTGTGTTTTTGTAGTTCACCTGAGGTGAAAGAAGCCCAAAGGATCACTTCTCTCACTTTAAGAGCCTATCACATAAACAGGGCCTTTTGGTTGTTTTTTTTTTGTGGTGTGGTTTTTTTTTTTTTTTTTTTTTTTTTTTTTTTTTGTGGGTTTTTTTTTTTTTTTCTGCATGATCTAAATTCCACTTGGAGAACATTTCTGTAGCAAGCTTTCGTATTTAATTTAAGGCAAAATATTTTTTTTTTGTTTCTACTGCATCTAAATCTTGATTTACATCTCCTGTACCTCAGTTGATGCCTATAGATTGCCAGAAAACATCCTCTTGTTCTCTTCTTTTGATTTCCTACTGAACACAAAGCAACTTGGCTGACTGGTTTACTGCTTTATCCCTCTGTAGTTACAGCACAATTCATTTTCCAATCACCTGGGAAGAGCAGCATGAAAATAGCTGAAAGTTCCAAAAAGAAAATATTTCCCTGTCAGTAGCTACTGCAGTGGACTTCTGTACTCAGAGGATAAATGCCACTCTAGGCTCTAAGTGATCATTATCAGTCAATTTTAGAACTAGAATAAAAGTGCCCCAGGAGCAAAGGCATAACTAAATACTGAAGAAACATAGGACTGAATGTGCTGTCATATTATTTACATCATAGAAGAATGGATCAGAAACAGCATTTTAGGGAGTAATCTCTCCCAAGTTTACAGCTCAGCTCAAAGATGAAATAGAGACAAAATTTTCTTTAGTTTCAAGATTATTAAAAAATGCTTCCCCCACGCTGTATTTATTAGGAACTCAGGCAGAAAGAACAACCAGCCTGCTGAGCATGCTGTAACTTATTACCCTTATACCACCAGGATAAACACATCTTAATATATAATGACTGAAAAGATGAAATCTGTGTTTTACTAGGAGATTCCAAACTGAATGTTACGGAGACCACAATTATAAATAAACCCTGTTTCTGAGTATTCCAGGCCCCTGTCAGGGGCACAGCACAAACACATCCATCATTTTACCATGTTGAAAAGTAAACTTACCTTTACCTTACCTTTTTTTGTGTCTATTTAATTCAGCCTCCAAAACCTGTGCTTTTGTTTCCAAAGCAGTTACTGGTCTCTGCAAGTCATGAGTTACTATGAGTGGGACTTAAGGCTGTTATTTAATAATTTCTATTAAAATGACTGCACGACACCTGTCTCCAAGATGCTCAGGGCTCCTGTAATCTGATGCCATGTGAAAGGGATCTTTGGTTCCCAGAGCAGAAATCACAGGCCACACTGCAGATTTTTTCAGGGAATTTAACTGGGAGTGCCTTATCCCTCACCAAAGTGAACACTTGGATGGGGTTTGAATTCTCAGGGCTGCCAAAGTCATCTTCTGTTCAGAGGGAAAAGCTCAGTTCTCAGAGGCAAAATAAACATGTGAACATTTTAAAATTTATTAAAGTTGGAGTAAAAAAAACAAGAACAGGAAAAAAAATGAGAGAAGAAAAAATGCCATTTATAATGTGAGATAGAGGGTTTGGTATTTCACTCACAGAAAACAACAAGCTTGTGACTCATTCCAGACACTTTCTTCCTCCAGTTCTGTTGGGCAACTCATCTCCTGTGTAACAGATGGTTTGTTTTTCTGCTGCTCCTGCTCCTGGAAGTCACACCTTTCCTCAAATGGTGCTATAGGAATGCAAGGCACTAACACAAGTATTTTTTGGAGAATATACTAAAAGGTTGAAAACCAGACTCATTGTAACATGAGAAATTTATTTCTTATTTCCATATTCTACTTTTATTCCTCTCTTTCTCTCCTTGTGATTCTAAAACTTCCTTTTATTCCTGAAGTTCTCAGGGAAACTCTACAGGCCTCTTGATTCTTCTCCTAGAATTTAACTTAAAATAAAAAGCTGTTCAAATGTTTCCTAAATTTTTCTCCCAATGTGTTTTCTTAGTGTTTTGAGAGAGCACCAAACACTGACTGCTTCCCTCTTGCTCTTCCAGCTGCACAACTCCAGGAAAATAAAAACATCTCAGGAAAATTGAATTGTTCCCATGGAAGTGCATGACTTTGATGAAGAAGCCTTTACTACCTCTACTTATGGCACTGAAAATCCAACACCAATCATGTTGTTGCAGGGGCACACATTTTGTTAAACAAGAAAGCCAGTCCTGTTCAGGTGTAATCCAATCACATATCACAGTATTTGATCTAGAAAATTACTTAAATCACAACATTATGAAGGATTCCTCTCTGGAGCAGTTTGTTGAAAGATACTGCTGGGATTATTTATTTCAGCCATGGAATTGCAGAGGCCACACTGAGGAGTATGTGGAGCAGAGGATGCCTGCACAAAGTATCAGTTTATGCCACTGAAATTTTATGTCATAATTCACACACAGTGATAATGTTGAGACTTTGTGGATGGAAAGCAAACATCTAACTCCAAGGTGAGTGGTATACACATGGTAACACAGATGGGATGTGGTAAGAAAATACACAATTTCATATGTGCATATTAAGAGTTTGAGCAGAAACTGATTTGGCAGCTTGGGAGAGAGCCTGACTTGGTTCTGCCACAGGACAGAAAGCATTTATGGATCCATTAGCTGTTTGCAGCAGCTCATGGAAAAAGTTACCTGACAAATCATACCTTGGGGGAATTCTGCTCTTGGGGCTAGAGAGTATGAAGCAATCAAGTTATGACCATCAGATTAGGAGGCAACTCTAGCAAGTATGATTTCTGCTTTGGAGAGCTGGCCCCTGGAAAGAAAGAGCAGTAATAATTTAGTAGGATATAATAGGAAGTGATTCAGAGTACAAATGGTACGATCAGATTAAAATCTCATTACATCTCTATTTTATGGGCTGCCGTGAAAATGTATAATATTATTTTTTTATTTATTAAAAGCCAAGTATCTAGAGTGGCATTATAAATGCAGAAAGCACGTTCAGCTTCCTGAAATTGTGCAGAGCCTATAAAAGGCTAATGGGGCAGAAGAGAAAAGGAGAAAAGTAAAAAAAAACAAAATGAAAGATTAAAGGAGGATTGAAACAAGAGTAAAGGGATGATAGGGAGTGCCAAAATTACAGTATTGCTAAATGGTCATAACTTTGTACCTGTTCACCCTTTACACCTTTGGTACATCTCTAGCTGGTGAGACATTGGCTGCAGGAGCACTGCACTGAACTTCTGGGCAGGAATAAATTTTCTTTTCAGGTTTTTCTGTGCTAACTGAGCTTCTTACTGTTAGCAGTGAAAGCCAAGGCATTGAAAGGATGAAAAAGAATCACAGATCAGTGACAAATCAAACAGAGTAATTTAATAAATTTCTGAACTTGCATAATTTTGAGGGGTTACCTGGGAAATACCTGGCAAAAGGGATAGTGTCTGAACCATTTTATATAGCCCCTGATTGTGTCTGTACATATTGAAACCTGAAAAGAAACAATCAAGCCTATAACGTGGTTTTTTATAAGCAAATTATAAAAAGTGTGAAAGTCTTGAGGTCTAATGAAAATACCTAATATCACAACAGTCATTAATCTCACCGTGCTACAAATTAATTTCTGTGTTTTTTTCATTACATGTCTAAATTTACAGCATTTCTCTTCATGCCAAATGAGCCATACAATATTCCAAGTGAGGATGAATCCTCATTGTGTTTCTGCTGGGACTCTTCACACCCATCAGGTAATGCCTAAGCTCAAAGTGATAAAGTGCTTCTCTTATTAGAATTTCCACTACTTGCAAACACTCACACTTTAAATGACAAAAAGCTCAAATATATTTGAGTAGCAATGATCTGAATACCTCCCCTATTTCTCCTTTCAGACCTTGCATATTAAAAATATACATTTCTCCTCAGCATTACAGCTCTGAGCAGAACTCCTTTTGGATTCCAAAAGATCTGCAATCCTTTGCTGCCCTCTCTGAGCAGAACAGCAGGAAGAGACAGCAATGTCATAAGGTAAAGCTCTGACAAGCTGCATCACAGTGATTGCCCTTGTTCTCAATAGGAGTGTCAAATGTGGGGCAATCATACCCCATGTATTCTCTTTAAATGAGAAAAAACCCCAAAATTAAACTACCACAAACATGAGCTGACAAACTTTTATAGTAAATAAGCCACATGCTAAAGTCAAGTAGCTGTAGTTTCTCTTAATTTGTCCCAGTTCTACCAGTCAAAAAAAAGAAGCCTCAGGAAACACCAACACAGACAGATTTGGGTAACAAGAGAAAAATCAAATTCAGCATGAATTCTGCTACTCACCTCAATTATTTCTCTTTATTTCAAGCTTCAGAAGAGATTTCCCACAGTGAGCAGCTTCCCCTGTCAGGTTTCATCTGATAAAGTACCATATAGAGTATAATCATTAGAATGTGAGAACATTATAATTAGGATAAAAAGCAGAGGTTAAGGAGCACTGTTTTTTCTATATTTTTCTTTATTCTTCTTTGTGCCTCCTCCATTAAGTTCCCGTCAAAGTCTAGAGCAATGGCACACACTAAAATAAAATAAGGAAAGCATTTAGCTAACTAGTATAACAAACTGAATCCTGGTTTATGTTTTTTATCCAATTTCATGGATTCCAGACAGTTCTGAACACCCTGTAAGGATTTCCTTCTGCTGATTTTATTTTCTATACTATGTTAATTATCCAGTACCAGGGAGGTTAACATTGCTGGTGTCTCCCTTGAAGGCAACAAGACAAAGCTCAAAATAAGAGAAAACTGGAAAACAAAATGCAAGCCTTCAGATAAGTCCACTCCCTGCAGAGATGAAACCTCACACAAATCTCTGTTGGTTTTGCCACCCAGGAGCTAAAATCTATTTGCCTCCATAGTTTTCCAGGGTGTTCCAATCCTGTATTTTAGAGGAGCCCAAGTGCCTGTTTACACTTTGGCAAAATGGTGGTGGGTTTTCCTAGCAATTCAATTAAATCCCTTTCAAAAGCAGCTGATGACAATTAGCACCCACAGTGGCTTAGAGGGGAAAAAAAAAAAGCACCAAAATTGTCACAAAAATTGAATAAATCCTAGGGAGTGGAAAAAGAAGAAAACAGATTTTTCAATCCATATTTATAGAAGGATACAGAATTCCACGTGGAGAATCACATTGTGTAGATTTAATGCCTGTGACATTTTGGGGGTGAACCCTTTGCTCCCTGCCTGGCCTTGGGCAGACGTTGGCTGTGCCACAGCACAAATGAACAACCCAAGAATCAGCACAACTGCAGGCACTGAGGTTTGACTGTGAGGTTTTTTGTTGGGAAAGATGGGACAGGAGGAGCTTGTGGATGTGATTGCCTGGTAAGAAATACTGGAGATGTAAAACCTGTGAGTGAAATAGAAACGAAGGGCAGCTTTGAGATGTGATCATGGCAGGCAGGAAGACGGGGATGAGCTGGAGATGGGTTGAGGGACAGAAAACAAAAGGACCCAAGGGTGCAGCCCCTCTCCACCCTGCCAAAGTACCAGGGAAAAAGTACATAAGAAAAGTAGTCTTTAGAGTTTAGAATATAAGATGATATGGTGATAGAGCAGTTCTCATTGGCTGCATGCAAAGTCTGTAGGTTTTGTATCTCGCGCCAGTTGGTCACTGTAAATTAGAATATTCAACACAAAAGGAGATATAATGTATTGTAACAAGGTCCTTGCTTTCTTACTCTTACCTCTCTGACCCCTCTTAGCTCTTTTACCTCCCTTACCTCACACCCTCTCTCTCCCTCTCTCTTTGGGGTTCCCTCCAGCCCAGGCTGGTGGCTGAAGGCAAAGCCCTTTTTACCCACAACCCTTGCAATAAACCCACGTGTTTCTAGAATATCTCAGGTCTGCAGAGTTCCTTGTCCCAGCCATCCATGGATGATCCTACAGTTTCCTCCTTTTTCCAATCAGGGGATACATTTTTCAGTGACCTGGGAGAGGGAAGGCTGTTTTAGCACTGCCTTTCCTGCAGCAGAGCTGGCACTGTCCTGCCAGCCACAGTAACATTGTGTGGACATGGAAAGGACAGAAGAAAGAACAGTGTGTGCTAGGTAGCTCTCCAAAACTAATTAAAAAAAATTAATATTGAGGAAGAGAGACTTTTCAGAAATTTTGCTTGCAGAAAATTTCTTTACCAAGAATAATTATTAGATGTTTCCAACTGCAAAAATTAAAGCTCTCGGTCCCTGCAGCAGTGTCAGGATCCCATTTCTGGGGCTATTGTTCTCTGTTCTGGTGGTATCAGAGAGAGAAGTTACAGGCTGTCAGGTTGCCTTGTATCTTTCCTATACAAGAGCTGGATAGTGTCTGTAAAAATATAATGAACACATCAGTTCAGAGCAGTGCTACTTGTCAGGCATGATTTGATAAAAAAAATATTGTAGAGCCAACATCATTAAAAAGAGATTTGGAATTAGAGATCTGTTGTTTTGGGGTTTTTTCTTAAATAAGAAACTGAAATTTCCAGGCTGACCTTTGCTGTTTTGGCCAAGAGTAACCTTGTAACCCACAAAAATGTCTGGTTTGTTGTACGACTGCTGAACTTCCCTGGAGGTTGCTGGCCTGCAAAAGCAGAAGTATGAAGCAGACAGGATTGTCAGCAATTTCCCCACCCCTAAGTTCTCACCAGGTCAAGACACCATCTTGCTGAAATGCAATTCTTCCCACGCAGCAGAAATTTCACTAAACTCTGTCAAACCCAGCATGTCTATATGAAGTAGAAGATTTACAGGACTACTGTAAATATCTGCATTAATTGACAAATAAAAAAATCTTAAGAGCAGGTGGCTTAGTATTCACAAACTATTAAAGGTTTTTCTTAACTGGGTTTGTAATTTCTTTTTCTATATCTGCTTATCTCTATATCTGTATATGGTTATCTCTGTATCTTTCCCCAAAATTACTTGGTTCTGATTCTGATTTTGTGTACAGACTTCCTCACTACTCAGGTCCTTGAATGTACCTTCTTACTGCATACCACTCTTTTGGGGGAATGGTCTTATCTCTGAATATTCTTGAATATATAGTGAAACTCTGCAGATTTCCTCGGAGAAGTAAGCAGCTCAGCACAGGACAACATTTGACTTTTGAAGTCTCAAACTTGCCTTTGGAGCCATCAGTTTTGAGTGTTCTTCACCAGCAGCAATATCATGTAGGAATAACAGAAGTGGGAACTCTACCCAATTATTTTCATCACAACATAGCAGGGTGACAGCTCCCAGACACTTGCAAAAGAATATATGGCTACAGCACTGGGTAGAAATGCACAGCTACCTCACTGATTCACTTTGATGTCAGACCATCAGAGTGCTTTTATTCTGAAACCAGGAGTTCACAAAGTGCTTCAAACTTTTCATTGAGACAATTAGAGACAGGATTAAAGACTTTCGAAAAACAAAACTCTAGGAATAACCTTGCTTCCATAAAAGAAACTCAGAGCAGGCATTATGGAGCACGATTCTTAATAGGTGCTCATTCAGTGAGTATAATTAGGGCTCTTAGAAATATATAAAATGGAAGCTGTCCTGTGCAGGATCATTTTTTTTTGTGAATTAATAGTGATTTATCCCTTGCCTGTGTATCTTACCATGCATCCATGTTTCTGCACAATGAAGGAGCAGAGCTGAAGCTCTTTATCCTTTATCTCTTCTGACTTGTCAGCCTGCCAAAGGGACTGTGCACAGGAACAGTTGCTTTCTGTTTTGTTTTCTAACCTGAAACAGTCAACCCTCATTAATGATGAAATCTTTGAGTGCCCTGTGACCATTTGGTGTATTAAGATCAAGGTAAAAGTATCAAGTTCTTGTAAGGGAGTAGGGAATTTCTACAGTAGAACACCCCAGGAGCAATGCCACAGGTATAACACAATTTGCAAGGCTGAGCATAATCTTGACAGAAACTGTTGAGAAAGTGAGACAGTTCTGAACCAGACTAGACCAAAAAACCCAAACGACCTGCTTTATTCAGAGGAGGTTCTGTTTGAGATTCAAAGCTGACGATTCACACAGGATTCCTCACTTGGGATATTGACTATTGAGAACACCAGTATTGAGCTTCTCCCCCTCGTCTGAAAATCTGCTGAGTTTCCTGTCATCTGAGGTAAAAGGCATGAGAGCTTTAAAAGTGTGAGATTCTGAACAAAGATGCTGTTCTTACCATCCCTAGTCAGCTCTTCTACTTTACTTACATTGTAAAAGTTTGACTGTAAAGTCAAAAAACTTCTCTCTTCAGCTTCCTGGAGCTTTAAGGGATCTTACCTTACACATTTGGGATGCATCTGCATATGGGACACCCATAATTTTATAAAAATTCTTATCCAGCACCAGGCCACTTTGCATCCAGCTTTCTGTTTGACTCCTGCAAAGAATGCATTGCTTAGTGCAACTGGAAAACTAAGCACAGTGTAAATATTTGCATAATTATACCTTTATCCTTGAGAATAGCTATGGTTTTATCTCAGTATTAAAAGAATTAAGGAGCTAGAGAGAACAGAATATTGCAGGTTTTTGTCTGCTCCAGTACACCTGCATACAAAGATAAATTACACTGCTTCATGATTAAACCTGAGTTTACACTTTGATATTTACTCAACTGAATCAAACAAAAATATTTTGATGCTGACACACCTGTATGATGCTGAACTGTTCAGCACTGTATTGCTCTGAGCAAAAAGTGGTTAAATCTTGCCATCAAGCAGTAACATAACAAAAATAAATGGCATTCATACAAAGCTCAGAACACAATTATTGGGCTAAAAGGGTCTGTACACTCTTGGGAAATTTCTGTCCTTCATTCAACTTGTAGGAAGAGGAATATTCTCACTCTGTTCCTTTGCTTTTCCTTCATCTACTGTAAACGAACTGTAAGGGGAAGGACATTCTTTTCTGTTGAGATTTCTTCAAACACAGGCCATGAAGAGGAAATCTTGATGCTTAAGGGCTCACAGAACACCATGGCAGATTTCCAGCTGCAACAGAAGATGCAGAGTGCCAGCTTTTGCCAAAGCAAGATGAGTTATTCACATTTAACAACTGATCTGTCAAATAAAGATTTCTCAAGGGCTTTCTTCATTTTGCAGCAAAAATTTATGAAGCAGAAACCTCCACTAGGCATGCAAGAGCTGACATTCACATACAGCTGAAGTATCAGAAGCTGTAAAGATATTTTGCTTCTCAACTGAAGCCTGAACAGATAAGAATCCAGATGAGAATCCCATATAGATTTAGTAATACAGGGTAGAGCTGGCTCACACTCAAGATCCTTTAATATGCACAGCAAAACTTGTGAAGCCTGGTGTAGACACTGAGATTACCTAACGAGGTTATGGGATCAATAAAATCCCTACAGTTCTTCATGGTTTTTATTATGTTTCAGCAGGATTTTTCCTTTCTGCTTCTTAAAATTAATGATTCTAGAAAAGATTCAAAGTCATTAGAAGGGTCTTCAGGACCTGCATTTCAGCAGCTGATCCAAAAAGTGCTCCATGGGGGAAACAACAGATGCAAACCAGGCAAGTGAAAGCACAGCCACCAGTGAATAAAGTGGCCTGTAAGTGACCTCTGGTGGACAAGAACAGCGTTAAATTTCTTCGGATTTCTCAACAGAGAACAGACTTTATCCATTTAACTAGATTACGGCCTTTCAATTGAATGCTGTCTTGTGTTATAGAAGAGTCAAAACCGTTTCCATTTGAGCAAAAAGAATTTGATACAAAAAGAAATGGAAACTAATACAGTTGAATCATAAACTCTAAAAACATCTGTAACAATGGGGATTCTTTACTGCTATGTGTATACCATTAACATTATACCACTAAGTGAAGCTAAGGCAAGCTTTCAGGTGATAGAAAACTCACAAGCACTTTCCAAGGGATAAAAGTGATCCTTTGAGTAATTCCAATAAAACATTTCCCAGGTTGTGTGAGGTGGTGGAACCTGTTGCTTCCAGAACATACAGTGGTTGATCACAGCCACTGTAATCAATCATAAGAGCTCTATAGCTATTTATTAAAGTGCAGAATATCCCCAAGGATCTTATAGCATTCCAAACTAAATATTTTTTAAACTTATAACAAGCTTGGGAATTCATTTTGATCTCATGGCTTGAAGAGGCTCCCAGCTCTGGGCTTTGGGATCTCTGTTTTCAGAGTACAGTCTGACAGACCACAAAGCTTGTGCAGATCCCTCTGGGACCACAAATTCCCCTTTGGTAACTCGCCTTGTCTTCCCCTGCAACCCTTTCCCAATCTCCACAGGGAGCTAAAACTCCTACAGCTTCTCATAGACATGGGAGATGGTTTGCTGTACAGAAATAACACACTGAAATTGTTCCCTAGGAAAACCAGCATGTCTTGGCAACAGTTGTCCTGGCAACTAAGTCTCCTGGCAGAGGGAGGTGGCCACTGATCTGTGCAAACTGATCCATGAGTTGTTTTTTTTTCCTCAGAGACCTGAGTGGAAAAGGAATAGAATGGGAAAGCCTCCACCATTTGGAATCCCCCCATCCCTTGTATTGACTGGAAACTCTCACCAGTCAAAGAGGTTATGGAATTCTGCCTCTTGAACACAGGTACAGGACATATTAATTACAAGGCATGATAATGGACAGCATCATTTCAAAAACAATTATTTTTTTCTTTATTTTCTTTTTTTTTTATCTAGTCATGTTAGGAACTATCTTAACTCTCTACCAGGAAGGAAAATTGCACTGGAAAAATCACAGCAGAATATGTCAGCACAGCCATAACAGCACTAAACAGAGCACAGATAAAAATGACAAGGGACTTTTTTTTTGTCTAAGTAGCTTTTCAAAAGGCTGTAAAGGCTTTGGAGGTCTGTATAGCTTTTGATTTCATCTCTTATGTGGATTGTGGCACAGGTGCCCATCAGGGCTTGCAGAAAGACTGTGCTGCACTTGTAACTGCAGAGACCAGCCCTGAGCCTAAATGAAGCCTCATAACCAGGAGCTCAAATGGTGGTCCTTGGCCTCAACAGCAACCCCTGATTGCCTGTTATGACTTGATTGCTCTTTCTGCTAAAGTGGCCTCACTGCAAGTTGCTCTGACCTGGGGACAAAGCACCTGCTCCATTCATTGCTGCACCTCCTCTAAGGCATTTATCTGCCTGGCACTTGTGGACTCAAATGGACAATGTAGAAATGCCTCTGTCCCAGCACCATTTGCACACACATATGTTGGGTGTGAGAGCACAGCACACAAAGTGTCCCTTCCCAGCCAGAGCACTCTGTTCCCTCTCCCCCTGCACTCCCAGCTCTGAGAGACCTGAGCACAGTTTGCTTCAACACCTCCTGGGACTGTCTGAAGTCTCCAAGAGGGTGAGGTTCACCTGGGCACAGCCAGGGGCTCTTCTGCAGGGACAGGGAGAACAAGCAGCCCTTTGGCCACAGAGTTTCTGGCTCCCAGGGAATCCTGTTGCCCAGTGACACAGAAAAAAGCCATTTCATTTTCATGGGCTTCATGTCATCCCTGAGCTGTTCCTCTCAAAGCACAAATGTGACTGGGGTGACTGAATGACCAGCAAGGGGTTGAGTGGGGAGCAGAAACTTTTGAAATGGATCAGTTGAAAGAAGTGAGAAGTACCTGAGTCTGTGCCAGCTCTGAAGGGTCAGCGTAGGGCTGAATGGGCAACACCAGGACATTGGGGTCCAGAAACAGCAGCACTTCCAGCAGGTGCTCAAAAACTGATCTGAAAGAAACATTTCTGTTTTGGAAAACATGCCTTGGCAACAAAATTATTTCCTCTTGAAATACTTCTCAAGGTTTATTCTACCGCTTTAATCTGAATTATGCTAATCCATGCATATGATGATTCCATTTAGCCATGAATATTTGGACACACACATTTTCATATAGGAGGAATGCAAAAGAGTTTATTAGATGATAGCACAGCCATTGCATGAATTCAATATTTGCACAAGAAGGAGAGAAATGTTTTTCATCAGTTCATACGCTTCTCGTTCCATTACCTGCACAGTAAACTCAACACAATAAATGTTTCAGGATGCCATTAAACAGGTGGACTCCCAGAGATTTTCAAGGAGATGGAAAAAAGCACCTCAAGCAGTAAATCATACATCTTGAAAATTGCATAGTAAACACTTGGAGACATATAAAATCCCACTTCTAACCTAAACGAGTAAACAACTTGAAAAAATGGGCTCAGACATAAAAACTGTGAGCTGACTACCAATGATCTGCAAATACATTGAAGGCCTATATTTGTTCAAATACATTATTCATGAGAAATAATTTGAGTTGTAGTTGTATGCAATTTATGTCGCATAAACTTAAGCAAATAGTTGTAACCAAAAGCTGATTTAAAGAATTAATGAGAAATCTCTAAATAAAATTCTATTACTAAATAAAATCTTCCCTGATTTGTAAAGCCATATGCTTCCTTTAGCATATACATTAATAAGCATATTTATTAAGAGCTGAGGCCTGGAATGCTGTGATAGAGCACTTAGATCTGACCAATCTCTGAAAAACAGGACTGGTATGAGGTAAACAAGAGGAGAAACCACTGCTTTAGAAATGTTCTTAAAGTATTTAGGGTTCAACAGCAACAAAGCCAACTGAATTCTTGTGCTAAACACCTACATTTCTCCTCTAGGACCAACATTCCTTTAAACAAAGAAAAAAGGGAATGTAACTTTTCGTCTCTATTAAAACACTTCCAGTGTCCATTGCTGCACTTCTTTGGACACTGAGTTTTTTGGACACAGTGAACATTTCAGGCTAAGAGACACTGCAGTGCAGTGTGCTACAGTTTGAATTTCTGTGCCAGTGCAGCATGAGGGGTGGCTTGACTTACATCATCTGCAGTAACTCCATACTCCTCTCTACTGACTCTCAACTAAACAAGTGCATTATGCTGAAGCAATACTAATATTATTATTCTGTAAATTCTCTCATTCTATAGAAGCCTTAATAAATCAGATGCTTTTATACAGTTGGCGATAACAGGGAATGTCTACAAACTAACACCTCCCCCAGTTATTACCCTCAAAAATTTTTATCCATCCAGATGAAAACTAGTCTGGCTTCCACAAATAGTTGTCTGTTAAATCTGAATTTAATAAAAGTACTCAGGCTGCTTGACCAAGAGTTGAGACACCTCAGAGCTTTTCTCTGACAGAGATTATGCTGAACTACAAAAAAAAATATAATTGAACAGCCAATATTTACAAACACATTAAATACAATTACAATTACTCAAGCAGAGTAGCTCTTACCACCTACTTCCCACTAATATCTACCAATCCTCTTGTATTCACTTCAGCCAGAAACATGAGTTGTACAAATAACTTCCTATTCTGTCTTCACTTACTCGTCCTCTTTATTTCAAAAACCACTTTTAAAGTCCTGAATAGTTTTGGAGTAGTTTCCCAGCTTAGCCATGGGGCAGAGGCTGTTGTGCAGACTGACCTCCCTTACAGAAATGCTCCAGGCCTTTTTCCCTTCCCTGCAATGCATTGGACTAAACCAAAACGACTCTTAAAGATTTATTTCATTTTAACCCCCTCCCCTCTGGTTTGGCTGATTTATGGAACCCACCAAACAGCAAGCTGTTATCTTTAACCTTGATAGCATTGCCTCTCATTAGAAATCAAAGCTGTTGCATTTCTACAGTAACTTTCCACAAAATGCGTCTTGGTATCTGAAAAATATTAGGGAATGAAGCCTAACTGCTCTTAAAAGGCAGCTGCCAAAAATATGAAGATTTTTCAGACCCAGGATTTTGAAGCACTAGATCTTTCCAAAGAGAGTGAGCCAAACATATCTTGATACGATGACAGAAATGCAAAAATGGGTTTGTTAAAGTGCTCTGACAGCACTCCTGGAGTCTCCAACACCTCTCAGTCACATCCAGTCTGACAGGAGCTTTGCAGCTCCAGTGCACACAGAGTAATGACTGTGACTCTGTGAGTCACTTCTGGATAGTCTGAATAATCTTTAAGTGGCCACTGGTTTAAATACAATCTACAACTCCAGCTGAAGTGCATAACAGAACAGGATCTTCTGGCACAGACTGCTTCTGTTAGGAATTGTTCCAGCAGTTGGGCAATAACTGAGTTCCTGGAGAGCCTTTCTGCTACAGCTCAAACACAGTTCTCATCTTTTTGTAAAGTTTGGTGTGCCTAAGTTTTCAATGACTTAAATGAGGGCTGTGAGTTTTCAGAATTTTTGAAAGCCCACCACTCTTTTTTCATGAAAAAAAGTGTTAAGTTTTTAACATTTGACATGAAAAAAAATTTAAATGTAGTTTAATATGTTAGTTTAAATAAACAGAATTCTGAAAAATATGAAATAGATCCCTAACAGCTTTCATGCATACAAGAGAAGACCTAAAAAACAATCATCATTTTCACAAAATCTTTTCTAAGCTTATTTTAGACAACCATAGGCTAAATCACAGCTCTTCAGACATAGAGGAATTGCCTAGCAAATGGCAGCTAACTAAAGTCATGGGAAGATTTACTGTCATTAATATCACCTTACGGTAAAAAGGAATGTTCACTTCCTGGTAGTGAGTCACCAAACACAGTTTCTGTTTGTCTAGGAGTGATAAGAGCAGCATACAAGAAAGTTAATTTTCACTGATGACAAAGTGAATGAAAGGAAACAAATGTAGCTGACAAACTTCAATGTGAAATCCAAGCAGGAATGGTAATGTGAATTTGTTACTGAGATGCAGTACAGCCATAATGGGGACACCATTTATGCCATATCATAAAAAACATTACATATGATATATTGGCAATATATGAAGCAATATGCACCATTTATACCAAGTGACAACCCAGGGACAGGTAGATTAGAGTCAGAAATTACCAGCAGGATCCATCTTTTCACTTACACCTTTGTCCACTGTTCTCTCTTTACCACTCTGTTTCTATTGATCTCAGTTTGAATATTAGGGTTTTATGACCTACCTACATGCGTAAGTGTTTTTCCTGCCTGTATATCATCCATTTCAGGTGATGGTTATGCTCAGCTGCTGTTTATTCTATAGCACTATTCTCTGCTGACTCCCTTGGAGAATCAAGCAGCCCAGCAGCTTGGCAGTGAAGTGCTTTTGATATCTCAAGTCACCTTCAAAAGTATCAGGTTTTAATAATTTTCCACTACCCTCCTGCCTTTTGGGAACAGGAGGATAAAGAGGACCCAGAAACACAACACATCTAAATCACTTTCTGCACAGCAGAGTGGCAGCTTCTGGGAGCCTGCAGAGCAAGGCCACCTCATTTCCCTGAGTGACCCACGTGTGAGAACACTGCACACAAATGCATGGCTAATTTGCCAATTTGCTTTGATGTCAGTGCAGCTGAGTATTGCTATTCCAAATGAAGAGTTCATAAATGGGTTTCCAGCTCTGTATCTCTCTCAAAGATCTTGGGGGTTCAGGATCAAAATGGGTCCTGGAATCAGATACCCCGTGAGATGGCCTTTGCATCTGCTACTAAGATCCTAAAGCATTACTCTGTCAGATCTCTGAGAAAGCTGCAGTAAACTCTGGGAAATGTTATTTTTTTCTAGGAGGAATATTGCATTTCTTGTACACAATAATTGGCTGTTGTTTATGCATCAGTAATCACCACTGGGCATGGAACAGCGTGGCTGCATCCCCCAGCTGAGGGCAAAACAAAACCTGTCCAAATTGCCTGCAAAACCCAAGCTCAGCCTGATTCAGCTTCCAAAAGGCAGCTGCATGAAGGAAAAATCTAACAGAAGCTGCTCTTATGGTCCACACAGTCTATGTTGTCTGAGAAGATCCTCAACACTTCATGACCCAATGAGTTGAATCAGAGAAGGTGACGAGGAACGGTCCAAATGAAGCAAATAATTAATCTCACAACTGTGCAAACATTCCTCTTAAAACTACTAGATAGAGACTGTAGCTAATAAAAGGAAACCCATGTCTTTTACTACAAATGCAAAGTATAATATTTGATGCCTATGGATCTTAACTGGAATTCCAGAACTAAATACATTCAAGAAGTTCAGACATTTGCATTTTGATCCTGCTTGAATAAATTCCTATGATTGCTGAGTGGCCCTTTAAGTCTTCCTTTTGGCCCTAGTGAAATTATTTAAGTGCAAATGAGGCTTTGCTTTCTGTGCAGTTTTCCCACCAGATTTTGCAAAGTTACCTGATGGAAAAAAGCAAAGCAGTGAAAAGACATCAGTGCTATGCAGTTGATTTCTTCTTTCATCACAGGATAATGTACACAGAAGTGAATTCTCCACATGCACCAAATAACTGCACCGACTGAGATATATCAAAAATAAATAATCATTTCAGTAGAAAATTCAGTCTCTCTTCTGAAATAAAATCAACCCCCTAATACTGCATTTATTAAGGGGGCTTCTGTGGTAAATAACAGCTGCTGTATGTCACTATTTGGAATCACAGATTTTACCTAATTTCAGAATGCATTGAATCTATTGGAAGATGTGAAGTGATGATATTCTATTTATAGCTGTGCCATGATGATGAAATAGCATTATTGTTAGGTATAATTATGGGGAGTTAATACTGGCCTTATTAGAAGCACATCTTGATTTTAGTCTCTTGGAAGTGGCAAGTCTTGCTTGCTTGACTCAGAAAGGTTTAAATTTTCCTGCCTAAGTAGCTTCATTGGAGCTGTAAGCACAGTGCCTCAAGGTCTGCTTTAAGGGCACTATTCTTCAAGCCTTCCTTCAGGCAGAGAGATGGATTACGTGATTTTTCACAACCCTTAGTAACCCCTCTCTCCTATTTTTTTTTTCCCACTGGTTTAATGCCTTAATAGTATTTTCTTCCAAGCAGCTTCATTTTGTGGGTACTCAATCTTCTATGACACATACATCTGCATTAAAGTTCTATTTTTTTCATCAACTTGGTAGTGGGAATTTTTCAGACCTTCTCTGAAACTCAATTTCTTTCTTCTAGCCCTCTAGAAACATCAGATTTCTGCAGAATTTAATAGAGGTCAGAATAATCTTTTTTATGGGTCCAGAAAGATGTAGATTGACTGATTAGCTTCTTTTAGTTTTAACACAAGCATTTTTAATTGCCTTAATCATGAGCAGAAATCCTTTAACTGTAGGTCATTTTGAGCATGCTTGGTAAGGCTCTTGCCTGAGCATTCCCAGGCTGATAATGAATTGTTAGGCACAATTTAGACTGAAAAAAATTTCTTAAGTCTATAGAATTTCCCTTATTTTTGGCCTTCCATTTCCTTCTGGCTTGTATTCTAGAAAAAAATAATGAAATGCTTATAGATTCTTCCCATTTTAGTGTAAAATACTGAACTGGGCTGTATATCTTACAGCATCTTGCCTCAGAAAAAGGTACAAAGGAGAAATATGAAACAACACTGGCAACAGATTTAATTCACTAACAAACCAGAGTGCATTTAAACATGGTATTGTAGAACTGAAAGAACCATACAAGAATAATTACCAGTGGAATATTCCACCCTTGTTTTCCATGCTGCTCTCATGTTCATCAGGTCTTTTACCACAGAATCACATGAAAACAGAATGTTTTATAAACCTTCAGACCAGCTAAGCTCCCAAACATTTTTCCATTCTTGGCAGGTTGGGGACTGTGCTAAACATAATTTTAATGAAGAATAGTTGATCAAAGTTACGAGTGAGACAAATTGTAGGAAAGTCACTTTACTGTACCTGGATCCATTTTGACCCCCATTTCTTTTCTATTTCTGCTGTCTTTGCCTGGCTTTGCATTCTGAGCAGGACCACAGCCTGGAACATGTTTGCAGGGCTGGGGCTCTCCCTTGTTCCAGGGACTGAAGTGCTCAACACTGGGTGCAGCAGCACTGCTCAGTCTGGCCTGCAAGAGTTAATAACCAAAATTATTATAAGAGCTGATGGCTCTCTTTAGCTGCCCATGCCCCATAGGGTAACTAGAGTACCTCAGAGTGGCTTGATCACCTCTTGTTATTCTGAATTTCTGCTTTTTGACACATAAAACAAGTGCTGCTGGGCAGCTCTGAAATAACACCTTTAAAAAGGGGCCTTTAAAACAGACAATGATTGTAAAAATGGACCAAAATGCAGGAACCCAAATTAGTAAAAATTAGCTAAAGCTCCATTGCATACACTGAGAGCCTTGATATGAAAGTAACTCCCAGATTCTTTGTCCCTTGCTCAGAGTTAAGGGTTTATCACATCCCCTGAAAACAGGATAACTTCAGAGATGGGGCAGATGCCCAACATTCTTCCAAGTCTTTATTCATTGAGTGATGACCTTTCAATGAGGGCTTTAACTGATAATTTTGGGGGTATTTCTGCTAAGCCATGAAAGTTCCTGTGAAGGCAAAATTCAGCCCTTACAATCCTGCCTCAACAGCCCTTTTTGCTGTTTGACTGTTTGCTATAGGCAATGCCCAATTGCATCTGAGCTCACAGTTGCTCTGGAGTCACTGAGTTTGTTCAAACAGAACTGCACTAAAATCCAGTTTCTAAGCTTATGATTTTGTAATTAGCAATCAAAATCCATACAGACTGGATCTCTCAAATATAGATCCATTTTCTGTGAAAAGAAGTAGATATGCACAGGTAAGCTGCTTTGTATGAATGACTCCAATGCATGGCCAGAACAGAATTTTAAAATTTCCATCATAAGACTGTGAATATTAACATATCCTCTGGAAATCAGGAGACCAGAAATATTAAATACTTCAGACATGAGTGCCAACTATTCTGTTTATAACTTCACATTATTACTTTAGCTAAGCCATTAGAATTTCATCTATATAAATACAGATTCTGAATTTTAAAAAACCAAAACCTTTTTTGAATGCAGCTCCATTGAAAGAAGACAAAATGAATGTGCACTCACTTATTTACTCCCTGATTTTTGTTGCTTTGAGAAGTTTCAAGCAGAAATAATTTTGGAGTTCAACCTCCCATCATCCACTAAGCAATTAGTAGAATGATCTCAAATTCCTCCCCCGTGCCACTTTATTCTAAGGGCATTTAACTAATTAATCTAAACAAATAATCTAATTTTTTTCATGGTAAATAAATACATTGTACAAACAAAGGAACAGCAGCTGATAACTAATTAACTGATATGGCTAATTCCTGGCATAATAGAGACCAAATGTATATCTTAATCAGGGTCCTGGAGTATTTGATGATACCAGAAACAATGCTTGTGAAAATTCTGCCCACACACATTCTACATTTAGGAGGGATCAAAAGTACAATGAAAGCAAGAAAAATATTTCTGTGGAATGTAAGAACTCTGGCTCATGCCTCTGTCATGATGCTGAACTTAGCAGTAAATACAAAATCTGAAATACAAACAGAAAAGATTATTCTTCTGCAGTATATTCTCCTCAAGCTCGTGGTCTTCAAATCCCATCTGGATTTCCCAGCATTTTTTACCACTCCCAGCTGTCATTTTATCATCTGTTGTATAAAGCAGATAATTAATTATGGGCTGCTGTGGAAGACATTCAACAGACATATCCCTACCTACAGCAGAGTAGTGAAAGAACTAATGATGCTTCTTTTCAGCTTCATACACAATTCTTCCCTGATCCAAATATCAGGTTTTATGATTTCACTAATTGATAGCCCCAGAACTCAGAAATATCAGAGCCATCAGAGCTGAATAATCAAAATATTATTGGGGCTTTATAAGGCTGACTACCACAACTAGTCATTAGAGGACTTCAGCTGTATCTTTTAAATATTTCCACGTACATTTAAAATGTGATGATTTAGTCTTTGAGCCCTTATTAAAAAAAGCAGGGCATGCCAAGTTACTAACTCAGTTTCAGTAATTATGAGGCCCAAGAGAAAGGTTTTGAAAAATGACAGAAAAGCTGATTTTTCTTACCCAGTTTAAAAGGAATAAAAGTCTTGGCAGTATATGAAGCCAGAACTACTCAAACAGTGAAAAATCAGGTCTTATACTGTTTATCAGAGGAGAATATTGACCCCAAGTCACTCCTGTGCCCTCAGGAGAGACAGTGCTTTACAGGTTATATCTGGTTACTGAGAATCTAAACACAAGAGTTTCTACCTTCTAAAATCTGATAGAAATGACAGGTCTGGATTTATTTTTAACATGCTTGTTAGTATTAGGTGTAGATTAGATCCTAACCTCCTTCTATTTCTTCCTTATATTAGTCTCATATCTGATTTAGGTTTAAAATCATCTCATCAGGGGTCATATTTTCAGGGAAACCTGGAGAGTTTCTAAGTCTGATTTGACACATTCAAAGACCTGCAAGAGTAGGTTAGAATTCTAACAAAAATGGCTTTGGGTTCACCTCCTCTGTTACACCACTTGCAAAGTCACTGACTTTAAAGAAACACTGTGGAAACTCCAGTTTAAAGAAATGCACTTTGGCCTCTAAGCAGCTACAGCACCACCACAATGGCAAGGTTTATTCTAGCACTTACTTGAGATTTTTGGGAGGTTAGAAGACACCAAATCTTGGGCAGCCAGCTTTGCATTAGTTGGAAATTGTCTCAAATAAAAATCTGCAAAAAAGAGTGTTTGTGATGATGAGATCAGAAATATGCCAGCAACATGTTTTTTCTATTTATGTACTCTTGAGCAAAAGATTTCAACAGATTTGTAGCACTACATAATTTAAATAGTAATGGTTTGGATCCACTGAAGAAGTCAGAGCCATGAATAAACATAAAAATAAATAATTGCACATCCAAATGTATCTTTTCTCCTTTAAAGCAACCATGTCTTCATTAGTACACAAACACTGGGCTGCTTGAAGGTCTGGGCAGGATTAGGGCTGGCAGTTTTCCTTTAGGGATGTGAACCTGGTGGTGGCAGTGTCATTCAGCTGCTGCCTGCAGTTGGGTGTCTGGATGCAACATAAGGCATATACATGTTTCAAAATGCTTAAGGGTAAGCTAAACATCTACACCAGCAATTATTTTCATGCATACATACAAACAGAATTTTCACCACTCATGCAGCTTTTATTCTTTGGTCTTTCAGACAGGCCCTGTTAAATTCTAAATGTTTGAACATTTCCTCAGATTTGAGCATTGTTGCTTCATGTCTGTACAAAGAGCCACTTCATTCAATTTGCCCTCTAAATCATTTATAATTTGTACTAAAATGAGGGTACATTTTTAACACTGAAACATTCTTTTCCTGTCCTGCCATTTCCATGGTACAGAGCTATTTGTACAACCAGTCTTTAGGTTATTTTTAAGAAAATGAATTGTTGTATTTGTAGCCTCATGCTACACACTTTAAATCCAAGATTTTTGCAATATTTATGCTTGGAAGTCACAATTGCATACTTGTCCAATAAATAATTTTGTATCAGCTCCAACAGTCATTTATGTCTTAAGATTTCTGCTTTAATAGCACAAATACATGAAAGGGGAAGAATTAAAAACCAGTGCTAATATTCAAAACAAATTATAGGCGCGCATTGCAATGGCTGCATAAAAAGAGTTCCTTGGTTAATATCTAAAATACAAATGTTTTAAGAAACAAAACTTTGCCAAATGTTTGCCAACTCCCTGCAGTGATTGCTGCTTCATGTGCTGCAGGTTGTTCTGTGTGTCACCTGGCTTTTCAACAATGAGGAGCAATTATTTACAAAGGTCACAGAATGTCCTAAAAATCCCCCTCAATGTGCAATGTACTTCAATTGGTGTGGACTTGCTACCCTCATTTAAATTAGTTCTTTTGTTGCTACCCTCTTTCTGTATAAAACATGGACTAGGCTGGGATTGAATAGGGTTATCATCCCTTGCCTGTCCCCCCACCTTCCCTTTACACTCTGTTCTAAAATTGCACAAAAAAAAAGGGGTGTGTATATATATAAATATATATATATGCATGTATATTTATATGTATATAAAATAAATGTCATATATATAAATACATATTTATATGTAAATATAAATAAATGTAATATTTTTATATAAATATATATAAATATTATATATAAATTCATATAGACATTAAAGTAAGTTGATAGAAGTCTTATGCCTTGACAGACTCTCATTACCCTGGGATGTCACAAGGGCTGACCCTTAATAACAGACTTTAACACTGTTCTTGTAAATGTTTCCCATTGGAACTGTTTCTATATTTTTCAGCCCCTGACAGCTTTTAAGAAATCTTAGTTCTACAGCTTTCCAGGCTACAACATGACCTTACTAAAAGGAGTAATTAGGAAGTGAGAAGGCTGAGTTTATGGCAACAGGAACTTTTTTAGGGGAAACCCAGGAGGACAAACACTAGTGCCAAGGGTTAGTCTTGTCAGTCCAGCACCTTTCCCTAAACTCTAATAGAAAGACCACCCAATTTCTATTTCCAGCTACCAATAGATTTCAAATGGAGATTACAGGATTGTTACTACCTGATCCATAGAAAGGACACTGCTTTTCAATTCTTTATTTTCCCTAACAGCAGCGAATGGCAAAAGCAAAAAGATCACATAGGGCAACTAAAATAGTGGGTTTTCTTCCAGGCAGAAAATGAGAAAGAAAAATATCTGTGCAGGATAGTTTGTATGACTGAAATACCTCAGCAATGTTGGCTGTCTGAGCTATATTGAGGCCAAGACCTTTTGGGCAGGGCCCATAATCCTTGGGTCATTGATCAGCTTTACCTCCCACAGCTTATAAACTCTCTCTTGATCCTCTCCAATCAAGGCTTCAGACCCAGTAAAACCCTTTCCATCAAACCTTTTCCACTGTTTTCTCTCCCCTGCATTTGCCCCAAATTGTCCCTTTCCCTATACAGCCTGTACAGAGTTGGTGCATTACAGTATTTTGTTCAACCTTTTAAAAATAATGCGTATTATATTGCTGATTTTAATCAAAATTACATGTACTGCATATTATATTGCTGATTTTAATCAAAATTACATGTACTGCTCAGTTACTCAATGAAGTCATGCTTCCTACAAGTATTTTGGTAGTCAGTGAAACATCCAGTCCATTCTACCCTCAGGGTTTTACTCACAGGATAGACACTATTTCACTCAGTACTCCTAAGATATTCGATCAGATTAATCCTTTAATAATAATAATAATAATAATAATAATAATAATAATAATATGCAGTTAATATTTTGAGCTTAATACGTCATTTCTTTTCCCCATGGCTGCAAGTTAAGGAAAGTCCCAGCAGACTTAGATGGACCATTAACCATAAAAAGTCATCACCAGGATTCCATTTCAAGGCAGAACTGAAAGATCAAGTGGATAAAATCACCCCCCAGGTGAAACACTCCAATACAAATGAGGAGGAGCAGGGAATTCTGCTGCTCAAGCATCTGATGGCTGTAACTCCCATCTGTGCCTTGCTGAATTCTGGCAGCAGGCTGGATTGCTCAGTCCATTATTGCTCAGCCAGCAGGATGACTTTGTTATGGCAGAGGATGTGGGACAGCTCCCTCAAATAACGGTATCAAAGGAAATTGGAAACTGAAGGAACAGAAGTTGAATGAGCTTATGACCTGCTTGTCTATAGACAGACAAAGCATCAAATAGGGGTTGGAGTGATTTGTGCTGTAGGGTATTTAGATTTTGATTCACACATATCACTGCCTCATTGATCAATTGTGGTTTCTCACCCTGATGTACTGGCAAAATGAAGCCTTTTCCTTTCAGTAAGAAAAAAGGTTGCCATATAAAAATAGTAAAGATGAATTAAACATTACACCTTAAATGAAGTGCACTCCAGACAAAGCATACTATACGATATTCATGCTTAGGTGGTATGTCATGAATCAGCAGCGTTAAATCCTTCTTTTGAAAATATTTGCTGGTACTTTGTTTCTTTGAAACGTGCTTTTAGATGCAATTTAATGGTTGAAGATTGTACATGTCTCTTCAGTATAAGCAAGCCAGAATTTTATTATTTAACTGTGTCCTTTAATTATAGGATTAATCTTCAAAGCATAGTGAAGTACATTTGCAAAGTCACAGAGAGAATAAAAGGCTTACAGAGGATAAAAGCCTCACAGAGCATAAGAGGTAGCAATGGTACAAGTGAATGGTGATAATGAAAAGATACACATGTGCTACAGCTCTATTTATACACCAAGATTACAAGGCATATGAATGAACTGTGATGCTTTTGTCCCTTTACAGTGGTAAAGTCCACTGTGGCAGCTGCCTGTACAAGGCTACTCCAGCATTTTACAACCAGCTCTGTCCCAAATCTTCATGCTCTGCCACCTGTAGGAACTTACACAAATATTCAAATGATTTGCGTTTTCCATTTCTCTTGAATACTTGCCCTTTAAACATCAGATGATCTCATCCATCATGCTGAGACATCTCAGACAGCTTAATAATGTCTGGATTATAGAACTGAAAAAAATTAATTATATATAAAGTGTTAATTTATAAAATTCTAAGCACAGCTCAAATAATACCAATCTAACAGAGAGCATCACATGGCTATAAATAATATGAAAAAAACTTTACAATTTAGTTTCCATTACTTCCAATATGAATTTGTAACTCAAAATGTTTTTCTTTAATGCATTGGGATTACATGAGATTAAAGCAATTGTAGTTTAAATTCCTATAATGCAATTATCATAGATTGTTACATATCACAAAGATAGGATTTGAACTGAATTTGAGATAGGTAGGGAGAGAAATGACACTGCTGTTAAATTTTAGGCATTATTCCAGCCAACAAAGATATCATCTATTAGTGCCCTATGTTAATAAAAGCCATTAGTTAAACTAAAAAACCTCACAAACTGAAAACTCATCAAACTGAAGGAAAGACTTATCTGAATGCCATGGCATCCAAAATTGGGTATGCACATGTACTTACAAACTCTATCAAAGGACTGAGGATGACTTCACTCTGGAAAAAATATGCTTGCTTTGATCTGTTCTTTTAATCATCCTTGATTTTTCACCCAGAACACTCTATAGGGTTTCCAAAGACAACTAAGGAATAAAAATATTCCGTTTAAAAGCAACGGAGTAATAGTACAGTATGACATTCATCCAAAATAACTTCATTTTCTTGCTTTTACAGACAATTACCTAAATTACTTTGGAAACATTTTCTCCCTTCATTTGTGTTCAGTACAATGTGTGTGTACAAACATACTTTCAGGTGGTGTAGACAGAAAATCAGAGCAGTGAGAGAGGATCTGCCAGAGCTCAGAAGGAATCTCACATCTGCCCACCTAGAACCACCTCCATCACTTTCCTCAACAGCTCTAGAGGGAAACATTCACAGCCTGGCAGTGGTTTTGTGGCTCCCTCCTTATCTAAAATACTATTTTTCTATAAAACTTGCCTTTATGGTGCTTCTGTAGTTTCTAACTGCTATGCAGAGATGATCATGGGCAGAAGAAATAATCAAGATAGCATTTTGTATCTTGGAAACAAGGATATTTCAAGTATAGCTCCAGGTCACTGTGGAAAGAGAAGGAGAAAATTAAATCCATAAAACAAATGTAAGTTATTATATTGATACAAAAGTCATTTACAAGTAGTAACTAAGTTTCTTGTCAAAACTAGATAAATTATCAGAATAATATGGAAAACTTAAAATTTCTACATATAGGGGATCCAAAACACCAGTTGCTGACAGTAATTTAGAACATTTAATTTTTTTTTTTTTTGTTTTTGTTTTTTTTTGTTTTTTTTTTTTGTGTGTGTGTGTGTGTTTTTCTTTGACTTGCCTTTATTTTCCACTGTTTCTTCAAGTAATTCTTCTGGTATTGCCCATATTTTTCTGTAATTTCCCCCCCTCTACCTTCCCACAGGCTTTTTCAGGATGTCACACTCTCCTGGGATGCCTTTAACACGAAACACAAAAATTATGTATCTGTCACTTTTCCCCCCTTTAAATCAAATTATATCATAGTTTTCCCTTGAGGACCAAGAGCACACGCAATGAATTCATACTAAATTAACATGAATTTCTGATCCTCTTATGAAGTGTTTTTGTTTTGTTTTGCCCAGAAATATCTAACTACCCTTTGAATTTAAACACTTATTTAAATAATGTACAAAACAACAACTACTTGATCAGATTAAGATTTTGACAATAAACTTTTTTTTTACCACGCTCATCACAATTCTCTTGTGAGAGCTGCGCTTTTTAAATGCTTCCAAAATCCAGCATGGTGATGGTCTGAAATCCCTGCTGTGTGTGTGTTAAGGAAGAAGAGATTAACATAGGGGTGATCAAAACAGATCAATGCTGTGTGATCAAAACAGATCAATGCTGTGTGATCGATCAAAGCAGATCAATCCCTGCGATCGAAACAGATCAATGTTGTGTGATCAATCAAAACAGATCAATGCCTGTGATCAAAATAGATCAATGCCGTCAAAACACTGAGCAGACATCCTAAAGCACCAGCCTGCAGTGCTGGAGGATGAGGAGGGAAGGGGAGTACAGCTGATCTGCTGGGCTGAAGCATCCCCTGAACGTGACAGGGCTATAATGAAGCTCCTCAGAGTGTTTATTCAGAGAGAATTTCTGCATTAGGGACCCATAAAGCGCCGGCTCCATTCTCTCCGTGCCTCCTCCATCGGGCAGGGCTGGGGAAAACGGCTGGGGGAGAAGCTGAACCCTCCTGGAGTGCTGTTTATTGGAGAGAAGGAGGAGAACGGAGCTCGCTGGGTGTCCCCGGAGCGCGGGGAGCGGGGCCGGCGGGGCTGCGGCCGCGAGGGGGAGCGGCAACCCCGCGGTTCCGCAGCCCCTGCATCCATCCCTGCATCCCTCCCTGCATCCATCCCTCCATCCATCCTTGCATCCCTCCCTGCATCCATCCCTCCATCCCTGCATCCCCCCCTGCATCCATCCCTCCGTCCCTGCATCCATCCATCCCTCCGTCCCTGCATCCATCCCTGCATCCATCCCTGCATCCATCCCTGCATCCCTGCATCCATCCCTGCATCCATCCCTGTGTCCATCCCTGCATCCATCCTTCCATCCCTGCATCCATCCCTGTGTCCATACCTGCATCCATCCTTCCATCCATCCCTGTGTCCATCCCTGCATCCCTCCCTCCCTCCCTCCCTCCATCCACCCAACCATCCCCTCGGCCACCGCAGTGCTCTCCAGAGCAGGAACCTGCACCCTGTTGCTGTTTCGGGAGACTGGGCGATGCCGCTGCCAGCTGTGCACATCTGTCTGAGCCAGGAGCAACAGGGCTGGCCAGGGAGTAACTGTCCATGTGCGACCTGCTTCCCTGCCATGAGTGGTTATGTGTGTGTTGTACAGAATGTCACTCCTGTTGGCAATTTAGACGCTGCCAGGTTTAGTAACAGAGTCAGAAAGAATGGGGATTTCTCCCTCAGCTTGTAATGCTTTGATTTCTCAGCTCCAAACCACACCGTGCTTTCTAACCTCCACAATACAGACCAAAGTCATGAAACGCCCCCATTGCTGTCCTGCCCTCACCAATATTCCCTCAAACACAATTATGCTGCCGCTGCAAAGAAATTCATTCCAGAGCCACTTGTGATGGGTGTCAGAATTAAAGCACATTGCTGGGGCCAGTGCAAATTGTCAGAATTAAAGCACATTGCTGGGGACAGTGCAAATTGTCAGAATTAAAGCACATTGCTGGGGCCAGTGCAAATTGTCAGAATTAAAGCACATTGCTGGGGCCAGTGCAAATTGTCAGAATTAAAGCACATCGCTGGGGACAGTGCAAATCTGGCCTTGCATTAGTTCATCTCTGCTCTGTGGCCAGAGCACACAGCAGCCTCCAGCACCACTGCTTTGATTAAATGTACTGCTGGTACATTTCAATTAGATTTTCACACAGAACACTGTGCTCTCTCTGAAGGACTATTTTACATCTGAACACGTCACACATTCTGTCATCCCCGTTTCATTTTGGGAACCAAATTTCACTTGGTTCTGTACAAGCCTTGTGCACTATGAATTTTCAACTCCAGCAGTGCAGAGTCATGAAACTGTAAGTAAAGATGGTGTTCCTTATGGCAGCAAAGTGCCAGGGTATCAGATGACTCAGAGCCTTTCCTTCTCTTATGCTGTCTTTATGTCATATTTAGTTGTTAATTAATTAGAAGATATGGATTAAAATGTCTTCCCTCTCTTAGCAATACTTCTGTATGAATTTTAATCACTATGCAGCACAGAGCTCCAAACTGTGCCTGCCATGCAGCTGAACAAGGGTAATGCTGTTACATTTAAGTCCTAATCTGTTTTCTGCTTAAGCACAGACAGATGTGTTTAATCTATTTAAATTTCCCTTAATTGTTTGAGTCCACAGAAAGCTGACTGTACTTTCTGCTTTAATTTGGGCGATTCCAAGAAACTGATATGCACTAAGCTGTTTCCCTAGATATTGCAGACTTGTGTTAGCAGTTACAGTGACTAAGCAGATACAAAGTGCATTCCCTGGGGATGTAAAGACACCCCACGGTGTTTGCCCCTGCCTGTTTTTACCTTGATATGCAGAGACAGATGAGTCTCTGTCATGGTTTTAGGATGCCAGCAGCCATCTGATCCTTTACTCCTCTGGGCCACTTGCTCCCACTGATATCAATCCCTTCTCATGTGTGGGATCCATGTCAAGTTGCCTGCACCTGGTTTTCAGTCTGGACACCACATAAGGAAAATTGGTTGCCCTTCCTTACACAGTTCCAGTGAATAAAGCAATGACATTTGTCAAGTGTCACCTGGACTTTTCCCCCTTCCCACGCAACACTATGAACTTTATTCTTGTGTTAAACATATAGGTAATGAAAATAAATGAAAGAAAATGCAAAACTGCCTACCTACAATGTAGCCAGATGGGCAGCCTACTTAATGTTCTCACCTGGTCCTGCATATGAAAAGATTTTTATTTATATCCTTTTGTATTTTCTTTAAACCAGAACTTTAACAATTATTTTTGCCCTTATTGTGTATGACAAATAATTCCCAAGATAATTCGTTTTCCATCAAAGCATTAGTTTTTCACTGCGACTATACCTAGCCTAAAATCTAAACACCAAAGCCAGCTATTGTTTCTGTTACCTAATTAAGTGTGAAATATTTCAAATGGAACACTAATGGAATAACATCCTTAAGTGTTTTCTGTAAATCTTCTGGGATTCAAAGTCTTCATCACAAACACATAAAGGCTATTAAAAAACTCTCATATATTAAGTGCTCAAGACAAGTCACTGAGTTATCACTTCTGCCATATTTGCAAAACATTTTTCCTTATACTGATGTGTTTTATTCAAGTAATATTGTTCCTGGCACTGTAGCCAGTTATGGACATTGACACAAATGAGGAAGCTAAAGGCTACTGGACACATAAAAAGTTCTGAGTGCACAGCTCTGCTCCTCTCGCCTCATGAAATCAACTGGTTTTGTCCTGCAGTGCCAGAGAACTGTCATGTTGAAATAAACAGATGAGAAGCTACTAAGTTTTACTCTTGCTGGCTAATGCACATGTGTACAATATCCTGCAATTCAGTGCAATTCTTTGGAACACAGTGAACACTTCCCAGACTTCTTACCATGAGGTAAAACCTTACCTGCCAGTGCAGGACAATGACAGACTCCTGGGAAATGGAGCAGAATGCACAATTTCCCCTGTCATCCATGGTCACTAGGAAATAAAGAACAGATTTGAGTCTTTCTAAACCATCGAATCATATTTCCTGAACCTTTATTTACATTATTTTTATCGCCACAAGCATTTTCTCTTCCCTTTTGACTGTCTCCCTGGTTAGTGGAGTTTTGTTTTCAGGAGGGAAATGTGGCATTGAGGGAAGAGTGAAAATCTAAATTCTATATAAAGTCTGGGTTTGGCCCTATTTTCCTCATCTGTCAGGCATTCATGTGCATGTTCCTGGTCTCAATGCCATGAAATAAATCTTTAACAATGTAACTTAATGAAAATATCAAAGTGTGTACAAAGGTGCAAATAAAGTCAGAATCTGACCTAGAGCTCATACTTTACCAAGTATTTGTGTTTATCTCTTTCAGTTCAAGAATTCTTGGGATTATTTTGTGTTTTTTCCCTTCCCTACAACACTCCAAATAGAATATTTGGAAGAGAAACTTCCCCAGTTTGAGTGGATTTTTTTTTAAGTGAGAAAAATCCATTTGGCTGTATTCCAGCTATATAAATAAAATCTTTGCTGACTTTAAATTGTCTTTATGTGCGTATTTCCTTTCACAGGTGTCACAGAGATTGCTTTTATTCATGAAATTTATCATGCAAAGAATATATGCTTAAACTCAAACATTGTGACAGAATTTAAAAAAAAAGTATGTGAAAATTAGCTTTGCTTACTTGCATTTTAATAAGAATATATTCAAAATCGAGGAAAAATAAGAACCATCTCAAGAAGTAAAAAAAGCAGAAACATTTTCTTTTTATGATCCTTCTACCCCACCCTATTTTTGGAGATGGGGAAAAATTGTTGGGTTTTTTTCTCAGATGTCTTTTAAAGGAGTGTTTCTAGTATTGGGTGGTTTTTTATCCATTTTATTGGGAATAGGATCAGACCCAAATTGTACTTTGCTTCCTTGATGACTGATGTGTATAAATATTCATGAGTCAACACCTGGGGTTGGCTATTTTCTAAAATCTGTGTAACTGTTATTGCAGTTTTATCTGTGGACTGTGATGTCTCATTTGAATTCATGAGGCCTGTTATAAATTTTAAATATATATGAAGTGATATTAAAGCCTAATGAGGAAAAAGAATTCCATCTGCTACCTGCAATTTAGTACTACCTGCATGAGAGGGAAATAAGGATCTAAGCAGTGAAGATGGAAACTTGGTTGTTTATTAAAACTTCAGATTTGTTTTGATCATTCCTTCTAATCCCTGTTGATAAAAATCATGTTCCAGAATGGCTTCTATCCAGATTTCTGTAGGGATCTTGGAGTTTTAAGCCACTAAAAAGTTTGGCAGAGCATTTAACTGCCATATTTTTGTTGAAGAAGAAAACTACTGAAATTCCCCAAGAGGAGACTATTTTATAAGCAACTTTGCTCACAAATCAGACTCTCCTGTATGTTCTCTTATTTCTGTGATCTGCAAGACAAATTTTATTTACAGTTTCCAACTTAGTTTTGTGTCATGAGAATTGCAAACCAATTTCCTTGCACATTCATACCACCTGACAGATGCAAGACATTTGTCATGGTACCAAGCAATATATTTTTTTCTCACTCTTAAACACTTTTCAGAACTGCTTTTTCACCAAATTCCATCAAGAGTTATTTCTGAGCTCAGAGAGGAAGATTGAGCTCTACAAAGTGACCACAGAGAAGAACATGAGAGTATCCTTGGTAGGATAGTGGTATCCCCTCTCTAGGGATAAAAGGACATTCTAAGATACTTTTATTGTGCATTTTTAATTGCCCTTTAAGATTAGATTTGAAGTGAAGAGAGACAAATTCACCACTGACAGCAGCAAGGCTGGTGTGTCACGGTGTGGCATCCAGCCTGAAGAGAACAGAACAAACAGGAGCATTTTCTTTGTGTGTTTCTAAGCCCAAATCTACCTGAAATCTGCTCTCAGCTCTCTGTGTGAGAACAAACTCACTAATGGGCTGTGACTGGATCAGTTCATAATCATCACCACATTCTCTGGAAAAGAATGAAAACTCAGGGCTCAAGCCTGGTCCTTGGCTATTATCACTGTTCTCACACAAGCATTTTCTATGTTCTTCAAGCCAAAGGAGAAAGTAACTGAAAGATTACTTTCTCTCCTTCTTTCTTTCTCTGACCAGGGGAGGAAGGAAACAAGCAGAAATCTGTAATAAGATTACAGAGTAGTGCAGAAAGGCTGGGGTAACAGGGAGTCAGAGACAGATAATAGGTAATTTAAAAAAAAAAAAATTCAGACTGAAAGCAGAATATCATAATGAGCCAAAAATATTCTGTTTTCCCTAGGTACATCAATCTTCTTTACTAAAGACAATTATAAACTGTCAATATTGGCCCCTTGTTCCAGCCTCCATCATTCACCACAATTAAAGGATTTCTGTCTCAGTATCACCGAAAAACATGGAATCAGCTGCAATATGGAATATTTCCCTTGGCAGACACATTTAAATGCTCAGTGGTGCCACACACTGACTTCCACAACTGACTCTCTCCCTGAGCAACAGAGAGGATACACCTCTCCAGAGAGGGGGAAGAGGCAGCAGCAAAGCTGACTTGTCACAGCCCCTGCCACTTACACAGAAGAATCATGTCTGCTGTGCTAATAGAAATCTGAGTGTTTTACAAATGGCACAACAGATGCTGTGCACTGATGAAAACAATATAGACAGTGATGCTGCAAAAACTCTTCAGGCAGAAACGTGGTTGTCATGTACTGAACATCTCACACATGAGTTGCCACAGCAATGATTTTGGGAACATTTGGCCGTGCCCTAAGCTGAGCTCCTGAGCTGTCTGAAGTGTTCTTTGGGGTTTTCATTTCCAGATGGAGAAACAATAGCTGTGAGTTCACCATGTCATGTACAGGATGACATCTTCCTCAGTGAAGCACCCCCTGTCACCAAAAGACAGTGCCAAGCACTGGGTGTGAGCCGAGTACATGAGGTGGGAATGGAAACCACAGCCTTCTGCTGCCCAGGCAGCAGCCAACAGTTGAGTCATCCCAAGACCTTCCCATAAATCCCTGCACGCTGCTTTTTACATTAGAAAATTGATATTGATACAAATATGTGCTGCCAGGATGAGGTTATTCAGGTGGCAGGATGGGAGTAAGGAGAACAACCACAGAAATAAGCACCCAGATAATTTTCTGGAATTATGAGCACTGTATTTGCTCTTGGAGCATTCCTGGAAGCTTCCAAGAGCATCCCGAATCTTAATTAAAACTGAATACAAAATAATATTCAGAATTAGAAGTAAAGATCAATACTACCTGAAAGACAAATCAAGACTTTTCTTTGGCAAATAGGCTGCCAGAGGAATGACTGGCCAAGAATTCATTCAGAGTTAATCTGTGCCAGACATGCTGTTTAGCTGCATTATCTGATGCTACCTCTTCTTCTGATTCAAGGTCTGCTTCATTTGTCAGGTCCTGTCCTTTAATCTCCAAACACAATGGTAAAGTGATTGCCAGTGATTTTATGCTTTTCTGTGCCCAGGACAATGGAGCTGTTCAGCTCTGAAAGAGCTGATACATTATGATGAGAAAGAAATAGCCAGAGCCACCAAGGAAAGGTGGGATTCTTTTCTTCATTCTATAGCATCTTCAGCAGCAAACAGCATTTTTAATACTATAGCTTTAAAGTGCATGAGGTTTTCTTAAGGTAGAAAAGCATGGCACACTGAGACAAAAAATATTCTCAGACATTTAATCCAGTTAGAGTATTCAAGATTCATCATGAATTTTATTAGTCCACTGTGATTCAAAATGTTAAATGCTTCATCACACACTATCAGACAGAATGATTTCAGTAGCCATCTGTGACAATGCAAGTGAAGTAATTGCACAGTGGGCTTCTACAAAAGCATGTAATCTCCTGAAGTCTTAAAGAAGGACCTGTTTGACACTTGCCAGGGTGTTTGCAGGCAGCCTGTGTGTCTCACATGTTGATGCCTTTCAGACTCATTAGAAACCCTATCGTAGCTCACTATAAATAAAGTGAAGTCTTCCTATTGCAACAAGCCTCAAAAAGAAAAGAGGACATTTGCAGAAAAAGAAATGAACTTGGGAAAATGAAAATGGAACCACTATTTGCAGAGAGCGCTGAAGACTGAGGCACAAACCTACAGTGCACTTGCATCCACCACCCTTCCAAGAGATCCCTGCTGGTCAATCATCTCTGAGGGACAACTTTAGTAAAAAAAATAAGAAAGACTTTTTATTTTTTTTTGTCTTTCTTTCCCTTTTGATGTCAAAAGCTGTAGAATGTAAGGGGTGATATGCACTGCCATTAAAGCCAAAAGAATACCTCCTACTTATTTCAAAGTAAGCTTAATGTCACCTAGTGATTTCATATAAGACACACATGATACAGGCAACTGTCTCACTCTTAATTGCTCTTAGTTATAATCCTTTACTTTGCACAACTGTTCCAGTATGAATTCTAGTCCATAGAAGTTTTGGCATCTTCACTATATTCATTGTGACAGTAAGATTGATCTATTTATATCAATGATGATCCAATCTCTAATTTTAATTAAAAGTGATTAAAAATTAGTAAGAGATAGAAAATGTGTCCTGAGTGTATTCTGCCAGATAAAGAAAAACGAACAGTGCCATCTGAATTGAAATAAAACCCTGTCTGTTTGCACAGGTTTTATTGCAGTGCACCTGCATTGTTGGTAGTTTTTTCATAGTTCTGTTCTGCCACCAACCTTGCATTTTCATGGCTGGAAAGCAAAGAGCTTCTGTCCTGGGAGGAGCTCACACAGTTTGCTGATGGTGTTGAAGATCACACTCAGGGGCTGCAAGACTTCACTGCCATGGTCAGCTTTTCACCCTGGCAGCAGAACGGCCTGCAGAGAGTTCTTGCACTGAAAATCCTGCAAAAGGCAGAGATGAAATAACTGAGTGAACCCTGCAAGAGCAGCAGGCCAGGCCAAGATCAGCATCCACAGAGTGTTTTTACACTTTGTGTGAGCACAGCTCTGCTCTTGGCCCCTGAGCTGTGGCACCTCACTGCAGCAAGAACAGAGCCTTCCACCCCAATCATCACCAACCTGCAGTACCAGTAGGAGAAACCATAAAAGAAGTTGAATTACTATAGGGAAAAACTTAGAAAAATGTAATCATGGCACACAGGCGTGTAGCTATAGGCTCTATTTATAATTTATGGTTTACAGATTTATAGTGTGAAATTGCAGTATTATGCAGTATGATGCAGTGTGAAACTGCTGTTCGTACTGTCGAGTATGAAAAAAGCAAGTTTCTGGGTCTTTTTTTCTTCTTATTAGACAATGAACAACATCTCCAAAAGATTAACATATCTTCTAACTAATTTTCACTTTGAATATGGGAATATTTAATAAGAGATGAATATACTTACTGTAGTTAATGAGCAGTTCAGTCATATGCTGCTCCTAAAATATCAGCTTGAACCCCAGCTCTACTGGGATCAAATCCTGCTTAGGAAGAAATAAAATACAGAGAAAAGTGAAGCAAAGAGCATCCAGATTTAAAACAAACAAACAAACAAAACTTTAAAAAAATAAATTGAGAGACTGAAGAGTGAGGAGAAAAAAAAAAAAAGAGGATGGAGACACAGCATTTAACTGGAAAATACAATATGTTTTCTCAAGCTGAAATCTGTTAGAGCTGATGCAAAGTCTCCTTTGTTGTACATGGGCTTTGCAGTGAGCCCTGTAAAAAATGTAGAAAGTGAATTTAAATGACTTAGTATTTTAGGATTCATCCTCCCCAGTACATGGCTGGAAAATGTGACTTTAAAATGAACTTCCCTTTGGCAGGGGAACAAAAAAGAAAAAAAGAGAGAGAAAAGAAAGAGGGAGAATAATCACTACAGAAAATAAAGAAAAGATATTCAAGAGCTTCAGAGAGGTTTGCAAGTAATTTACAAAACCTCAGTTACCACTGTAGAAATTACATCTGAGCACAAGCATCTCCAGAATGATTTTAAGAATTGCTGGGATCACAGTAAGAGAGGTGTTTTTCCTTTTGTAGAACAGGGAAATCTGAGGCGAAAATGTTCAGTTCCAATCAGAGTTATCTCAGTGTTTGTGCCAAGGTAAAAGGAAGTCAATTGAGACTCCAATATGTTTGGCTTCAAAATTCTGGTAAATTACTTGGAAGGGCACTGGCCTTTATGAGTGCCTGGACATGGTGAACCATAATTCACAAAAGAGGAAATGATATTAAAAAAAAAATTTTGCAATTAAAACTTACAATTAAAGGAATGTTTCGTGGGATGACTTTTGCACACGAACATAGACACTCCTGCTGTTCTAACAGCACAACTGAGAATCCACAGCTAAGGTCTTTCATGCCAATGACTATTATTTTCACTTGCAAGTAGCATTGAAAGCTCATGGATCTTAAACCATAAATCACCATAAATCAAATACCTCATGTTCAAAGTTGGGCATCATTCATTTCTCTTCCAATGAACTATCTGTTTTCTTGAGTATCTGGTTTTTTTTCCCTGTTTTTCCTTCTGCTGCTCTGTGATTGTAGGTACAGGTTTATTCACGCTTGATATAGTGCCAAATTTTAGGCAAACAGATCCAATAATGCTTGTTAAGAGAGTCTGGCCAGGCAAGTGCACACTGGGGGTGATGGCTCAGATGACATTTAAAATAATGTCTAGAGGCTGTCAACAGAGTGACAGATATTTTTTCCTCATAAATCACAAAAGAAACAAAACTACTTGGAACTCCAGAGCATCTGGAAGAAAGAGAGTAAATGATTCATGGGGAGACATCACATTTGCAAGATCATGCTGTGGACAAACTCACTTCCAGCGACATCCACGGAAATGTTGCTCTTGGCTTAACCTTAATCTGCACAGTGTGTCCATCTTTCTGCTCAGCCTAACCCCAGCCCCACTGCCAAGACACACCAATTATCTCACACAGCAGATGCTGAGATCAGATTGTCTACAGTGTTCTGATGCTCAGATCACAAGCTCTGTCTCCTTGGCGTGGCCCTGGATTTAAAGGTCCTAAGCATTTGTGCAAACACATTTTTGTTTAGGAGAACTTGGAGTTCATGGAGGAACAGGCCTTGAGGAGGAGGCAGTAAAGAGCCATTGCAGCTGGGGAAGAGGAGATGGAGCCAACCCCTGCTGCCTCCACCAGCCCACCATGCCCTGGCCACAGGTCCTTTGCTGGCCTGAGTGGGGGCTAATTCCTCAATCATAGCTTTATGTTTCTCACATTAGAGCTCTTCCAAGGCTGGGTGAGGAATGCAGTGCAACCACACAGTGATTTGGACATCCCCACTTTGACTTTCTGAGCAGCTGCCTGTTTTCTGCTTAGTCATTCCACACTGCCAACTTTTGGGCTGCCTGCAGGGCCTGTTCCCAAGGCGGGGATAAAATGAAGAGGGAGGCTCACAGCTGTTGGCATCCTGTATCTCAAGATATCTGATATCTTCCTCCCACAGGCAGACTTCCCATGCTCTAGCTATGCCAGGTTTGTTTAAGCTTCAGATGCAGGCTAAAAAGAGTGGGGAAAATTCTCTTTATCCCAGGTATAATGTGTTTTGCAGGACATAAACAAGCAATCTCTGCTTTCCTAAGCAACTCCCATAGCAGGTGTTTGTTTAGTCATCCCCTGATGGGAAGGCACTCTGCAAAATAACTCTCCTGGGTCCAAGCCCCAGGCTGCCAGGTGGAGGAGGAGCTGCTGCAGGTGAGGCTCAGCATCTGGCAGGCTGTGGAAACAGCCAGGCCAGGGCCAGAAGCAGCAATGACCCCCTTATTTCAGTCTCCTAATCACTAATGGCAGCACAGAATGGAACAGATTTTTATTTTTTTTCAATCCACTGAAAAATCAAACCAGTGCACCTACCAATCCCTGTGTACTGCTTATGAGAGAATGATAAAATGCAATTATGATCTATGTCCTACAAATAAAGCTCCATGAGAACTATTTACTTTCCCCTCCTTCCAAAATCTGCTTGGAGCAATCGGCATCTCACATATGTTTCCAACTATTGTGTTGATCAGCTAACACACAGATCTGAGGGAGGAGATGAATTGCAACAATATAATAAACAGTTCAGGGGAATGGATACAGACCTCGGGTTTGTAGCTCTCCTGTGAATTGAATGGATTCCTGTAAGCTTTTATTTAACAAACAAGTAGCACAAGTGAAGAGAAAAGCTATACAAGCCTTAAATGATTTAACACACTTCTGAAATACTAAGGGTACTCCAAATGCTTCCTTTCCCAAACTATTGTTCCTTAGTGAGCACATTCT
Source organism: Zosterops lateralis (assembly GCF_965231275.1). Classification (NCBI taxonomy): domain Eukaryota; kingdom Metazoa; phylum Chordata; class Aves; order Passeriformes; family Zosteropidae; genus Zosterops; species Zosterops lateralis. The sequence continues at coordinate 3,697,504 of NC_139768.1, forward strand.
GCTCAGGTGGATTACCTGCTTTAGCTGTGGCTGTATTTCAAGCTGTTGTCACTGAGAAAAAAGCAGAAAACGCCCAGGATGACAATTATTGCACAAGAGAAACACTGAGACTATAATGCCCTCTCATTGTAATGGCCCATTAGTGCCAAAACATTACCCACTTCCGATGGCAATCAGCCTGTACCTGCTAATTACTGGCACATATGGATGTCATGTTGGCTTTTGCTACTTGATTTAGTTAGATATGTACACAGGGATCATTGGAGGAAAACAGAAAAGAGTAAATAAGACAGTTTGTAAATCTTATTTTGTTTTTTCTGTTATAGCTCATTGGCACCACACAATCCTTGTGTATGAGATACATATCAGAGGTGTCAAAGTGGGAGAGGGACAAAATTAAAAGCAAAGAATGGCTTAATGCATTAAAAAGGAGAAAAAAATATCAGGAGTGAGAAATAACTTTTGTTTCACTGTATTGTGTCAATTGTGCCAGCTTTCTTGCTTTCACAGGATATCATTCACTGCTGTAAAATCTTTGGTGAACAGTCCCATGTTTATATCACAGAGAACCCAGCAAGACACAGCAACCTGCCTCAATTTCACACGTTTCCTGAATCATCAGATGGAAAGAACAAAACATTAAAAAAATGTGTGAATCCTACCACAATAAGAAAACATCACAGGACCTCTAACACTAGAATTATTACAGCTGCAAGCCTTGCTGTTGTCTGTTTACATTTGCAACAGAAAAGGACAGTAAAAAGGAAGTTTTCTGTGGTTTAGGTGCTGTTTAGGTTTAGACATGAAGGCTTTTTCAGCTGTCATCTCTTTAGAAATGACATGTCCTAAAGATTTACACATTCCATTGGAATACAAGGCAGGGCAAGATGATTTATGCTTCCAAAATGCCACAATACTATGCTGAAAGAAAAGCCATGCAGAAGGGGTAATGTTAAATACAGCTTGCTGCAAATGCAGGAAATATTTTTGGATTTTTATCATCTAAGCCTCTGAGGATTTCTACCAGAAACCTACTGCTAGGAAAAGAGAAAAAAAAAAAAAACTTGCTGATATATCACAGCATTAGAATTGTGTTGGTTTGTGAAACGTGTTTGGTAACCATGGGTACTAAACAATTTCATAAGGATTTCACATAATCTAGGAACTATAAATAGACTTGGAAACAAAGTAGGAGCTTAATGCAATATCCACAGGTTGGGAAGCAAAATGTTCTTTGTAACATCATTTATGCCTCTGTGTTCCAACAAGCATTTTTAAAGCATTTCTGGCAATACCATCATTTCTTTTTTGGTGCACATCTTTTTTTCTGGATTATCCTGCCCATCACTTGTGACTGGATCAAGCTGAGCCTTGGTGATAGTGAACCAGGGAGTAATAATAAAGTCTCACTCGATTTATTTAAATTTTAGAGGAAAGTGTGCAGAATAATGTGTATTAGCCAGTGCTAAGGAAATTTAACCAGGTGAAAGATACATGGAATAGAGTATTTGTTCCATGTTACAAGGTTTTTTTAACTCTTTGCTCACTTACCTAAAAAAAGAACTGAATTGTTCATGAAGACAAACTGACAAATATAGCAGGCAGTTCACTACCCAAATTTTGGATGTCTCAACATGAAGACAATTCAGTTAATCGAATAATTAAAATTCAGTTAATCAAATAATTAAACTCATTATCTAAAGCATTTTACAACAAAGGTAACAATAAATTAGCCTCAGCATTGCAGCTCCTGAAGAGAGCTTAGAAATTCATGGTCATACAGAGAACTCTGCTTTAACAGAATAGTGTCTGCTATAATTATAACTTCTATTCATATTTCAGCATTCTCCTTCATCACCTTCACCTCTCCTTTCAGTGTGTGTGCTTTGAGAAGAAAAAGCACTTGTAGATTCTTGGGGAGATTTTTCTAGTGTCAACAGAGGAAAGTAAAGCAGCACCTTGTTTCAGGGTTACTCTGACACCCCATAATGAAAATGTTTCAGCCTCACAAGCTGAATTTATCATCAGATTTGTGAATGTTTTTGATGAGCTGCTTACCCACATCTTTATCCAGCCTTCTTTCATTGCAGTATAGCAAAAGCTGTACACATCTATATTTTCTATAAATGAGCCCCCACCCAATCACAGATACCTCAGACTTAATTTCAATACAGGCTTCAAGCCTGACCAAGACAACCTAATGGGGTCTGTGGCATAATATTCAAACTCAGCTGAGAATTAAAGTATCAGTGCAGTGAGACTTCAACCACAAGGCACAGTTCAAGTTCTCATAATTCATCATCTGTTAATGAAATCACTCAGGGCTCCAAGGCTGTGGCTAGGCTGGGTGAAATAGCTGGCAGCAACACTTGCAGTGAAGACAAAGGCTGGGAACACACAGAGCCAAATCCAAGCAAATGCTCCAACAGTTCTTCCCTGTCAAACTAATTTGTGTGTGCTCAGTTTTAATGAGAAATTCTTGATGAATTTAACACAAATGGCTATTTTCTAAAGGCTAACTAGCATATGGATTTATACTTGTAAAGCTGGAGCTAATTATAGATTTTTTTTTCATGGTTTTTGGCTAAATTTGTCATTAAAGTGGAAAAATATGCACAATACAACATTAAGGCAAAGAAGTGTTTTTCTCCTAGTGAGAAGTTTCAGTTATTAGATTTCTTATTTTAAAGTGAAAGTCACCAACAATCTTTTCTTGCACTGGTTGGCCACCATCATCTGTGTAGATTTTTAATTGTCTAAAGGGGATTTTCATTACTCACATGTTGGTATTTTAAAAGCTTATATTTTTGAGGGTTTACCTGGACAGAGGCAGCCCAGTGGATGCCCCAGGGGTTCCAATGGACACACTGGGGCTCTCCAGCCTTGGCATGTCAGGAGCCAGCCCAGCTGGCAGGGCTGCAGAGACCCTGTCACACTGTGTAGGATCATCCAGGGATGGCAGGGAGAGGGAACTCTGCAAACCTGAGATATTCTAGAAACACGTGGGTTTATTGCAAGGGTCATGGGTAAAAAGGGCTTTGCCTTCAGCCACCAGCCTGGGCTGGAGGGAATCCCAAAGAGAGAGAGAGAGGGGATGAGGTAAGGGAGGTGAAAGAGCTAAGAGAGGTAAGAGAGAGAGCTAAGAGTAAGAAAGAGAGGTAGAAGAGCAAGAGGGAGAGGACCTCATTACAGTACATTATATCTCCTTTTGTGTTGAATATTCTAATTTACAGTGACCAGCTGGCACGAGATACAAAACCTACAGACTTTGCATGCAGCCTATGAGAACTGCTATATCACCATATCATCTTATATTCTAAACTCTAAAGACTACTTCTCTTGTCTACCTTTTCCCTGATACCTTGGCAGGGTGGAGAGGGGCTACACCCTTGGGTCATTTTGTTTTCTGCCCTTCAACCCATCTCCAGCTCATCCCCATCTTCCTGCCTGCCATGATCACATCTCAGAGCTGCCCTTTATTTCTATTTCACTCACAGGTTTTACATCTCCAGTATTTCTTACCAGGCAATCACATTCACAAGCCCTTCCTGTCCCATCTTTCCCAACAACACTGCCCCAGGACAACTTCTCCGGCTGGGAAAGCCTCCTCTGAGGGAGAGTGGGACCTTGCACAGAGTGAAATCTGAGCTCCAGGAGCACCTCCACCCTCCCACTGCAGAGCTGACCGGGTCATTTCCCAGCCTTGGTGCTTCTCCAGATGTGCCTGGGAATGTATTTTGGATCACTAGCCACAAATTACTTTTTCATGCAACAATATCTTCATGATCATAAAAAGGAAAGCTTCTGAGAACAAAGGTGTTTAAACAAAACTTACCATTTCCTTATTTTATTCCAAAATTGTGCTGGCTTTGTATTCATTAGTAAGCATCCTCCTCAAGGGTCAGGCTTGTTTTCCAAAGGTATTATTGTAGTCTAGTTCCAGGACTGAAGTCCAGTGCATAGAGGGCTGAAAAGCATATTTCATAATTTTTCTCTCCCTCAACCACCCTGATGCTGCCCAAAGGAATTCTGAGCAAAGGACAGGAGAAAGAGAAGAGTCCTCCTCCTTCTTTAATTGTGGATTTTGCCACTGACAGCCTCTTGGGTTTGACAGGCTAAGCCACTACTCCGTGCCTCAGAAAACCATTCCTCATACAACAACATAAGTGCAGATTTTAAGGCTGGCTTCAAAATGTGAATTACTATGAAATCCAAACATTGTTTAAAAGGAAACACATAAATAGCACAGTTTCCAGTATAGTATCATGAAAATCTGCATTTCATAGAGCTAAGCTAACTAACTGCAAAATGAAAGAAAAGAGATTACTCTCTCAGCTCTTCTTGGGGAGCTGTTTGACCAGGTACATACAAGACAGTAACTGCGTGGAAACTCTATTAAAATTTAGTTTTCTATTAAAATTAAAATTCAGAGCTTTCCACATTATCATCCCTGGGGTCTGTTTTGACTTTTTTTCCAAAGGACAAGCAAAAATTCCAGCACTGCTCTATTGAATTCCTGTTGCAAGGATGAATAACTCAAAAGGCTGAAGCTGCCTACTGTTACTGTGGTTACCAAAGTTTCCTACCCACTGAATCTGTATATTAGTTCTGTTCCAGCCTGCATATTTAAAGCTTCTGTTACTGATTTTTTTTTTTTTTCTATCTACTGTAATGCAAATAACAAAATATTGTTTACCTTCAAGGCAGTCTTTGACTTCCATCCCCTGTATAGTGTCCCAGGCTGTGCCTCCTTCTTACCTGTTACTCATTTCAGGTGTTTCCATTGATTCTATCCCACTCCATAATTCCAAACCCTACAGAAAAAAAATGCAAAAAAGCCTCAACATTTATTGCAGTGGGAGGAAAGGAATTACACCAAGCAAAGGACAAAGAACACCTTACAAACACACATCTCCAAGGATGTAAACTCTGCACCCTTGCAGGAATGACATAGCAGAGAAATCTGATATATTGAGCATGTACATATTAATTGTGCAGAACTTGTAAGGCTCGTGCTTTAAAGAACCACCAGAAATTCTAAACGTAGATCATTAACTCTGAAATGGGCAAGCTTTTTCTTCCTCCTTTTAAAAATTTTGGTGAACACCCACACCAGCAGGGGGATGGCACTGCTCCTCTGCACTGTTCTGACAGCAAAACTGGACATTGTTTTATGCAATTCAAATTGGTAACTTTAATCCAGGGCGAACGTGGGGTTGGACTGAAGTACACAGAAGTTATTGATGCAAAACCATATCACAAGGTCATTCCTGGGTTCCATTTCTCCACAGATGACAGCAAAACTGGTAGGACAGGACTTTGATGATATTAAATAGCATCTTTAATATTGTATATGCTTTGCAATTGCTCACTTCTGAAAAGTGCACTGCCAGTCCCACTATAAAACACACACAAATATTAATTTAATAGGAAAATGCAACAACTTGAAGACATACAATGTTGGAACAGCATTTCCTTGCCTGCACCCCTCCTTATATTTTTTTCTCCATGGGACATATACACTGTCTGAAGCACTTTCTTTGGCTCCTTTAAGATTAGCAACAACTGTCCAGGGCTTTAAAGTGAAGCAAGCTCTCAAATCTTCTCAGGGTTTACTCAAAAGTCATCTTACCTAATTTTAAAATACTGGGGCTTGATTTTCCTTTTAAAGCAGTACTTCTGCTTCAAATTTAAAGTTTTAAACCCACAGGATTTTTTTTTAAACATTTTGCATAAATTAATTCAAAGGGAAATTGCTTGACCTTAGGTTTTTTAATTTGGCAGAGAAGAAATAATTTAGACTGTCTTAATGCAAAACCTGTGTAGATTGACTTTAGTACAACATGCAGAGTTCAGCAAAATGCATTTCTGACTTTGGAACACGGATAAACCCTCCCCCTTGCCCACAAAAAACACAATCCAAAACAAAGTAACCCCAAAAGAAGCACTCCCCCAAAAAAGGAATATATTTTCACCACAAAATTAGAGGTCATTAGAAGCAAATCAAAGAATTGCTGGAGAATGAACCTAGCAGATAAACTCCCAGGCAACTCTGCCTGGATGAATTAGAACCTGCAGGGTTCACACTATATATAAATAAATTAACAAGGTCTATATATTGTGGTGAAAGGTTGGCCCATTTGCTTTCTGCTGACTGACAGTGCTGACTGTTTCCAGAAGCCATTGAGAAAAGAGCACATCAGTGTTTTTAGGAAGATATCACAGGACATCCTGCAGCTTCAGGGTCCCTGCCAGGACATCAAAACAAACCATTCTGGAGCAGAGAGGCATGAGAAGCCCCTCCAGTGAGAATGCCCATGTGCCCACTGACAATCAGATCTATTTATTGCATCCCAGTGCAGGTCTCCAAACCTCTGAGGCTTTTGAAAAGCTTGGCCTGGTGAATTCCTGTCCTTTCACACCATGTGCTGTCAGATTTTTGATGTAAAGTTGGAACAACATTGTCATTTCCCTCCAATGACTGATAGTCTGAATTGCAAAGCAGAGATGATGAGCAAATGATACCAGGACTGGTCCCAGGCAGTGACAGCAGCTGAGTGGGACAATTACAGAGAACTAATGAACAGCAAACACAAAAGGGTGTTTGAGGATTTCTAAACTTCAAAGTCAATGAAACACAAGATAAAGGGAGGTCAGATTTAGAAAGTTATGCTGCTGTCATTATGCCACAAGATAAATTCACAGGATGCTCCTCCCACCCACCTCCCACCCCTCTGGAATATATAAACCCCTATAAATTTTAAAACTTCTGTAGAAGAATTAGCAAGAATCAATATTGTACAAAGAAAGGACAGAGCAAGCCCAGCTTTCCCAAATTTTCCTAATAAAGTCGTGATTAGATGCTCACTGTGTTCAAAGAACAACTGTCTACTGAAAACTGATGATTTTATATGTCATATCTGCCACTGTATGTTATTTCACTGGTGATAAACCAATGCATTTAAGGTGACATGAGCAGAAGACTGATTTTTAATTTCTGTTTCAAAGAAAAACACGCCATTTTAATTCTATTTATTTTTGCAGTGCATTTTTAGCTCAGCCCTGACAGAAAGGAAATCAGACATTTGGATAAATGAGCCAGGTTGATTGAATATTGATAAGCCAATTTTTAATTTATCAAGGTTATCTAGAGGAGCTAACCCAACGCTGCATACTAACAAGAAATATCAACACTCTAATTGGTGTGTACAGTGAAATATTTCTTTGGGGAAAGAGCTCTGGAAGGAGAGGGATTATTAAAATCAGAACCATACAATGGGGATAGGAAGGGACTTCCTAGGGGGAAATTAAAAGCAGGTGACAAGTGTGACAAAGAGACTGAGATGAATAGATGGCAAATTTTGTATTTTGCACTGACTGCAACAGAAAAACCACAACAAATGAGTCTGGAGAAGAGAGACTTACTCCAAGATGAGAGACCTCTACTTTATGAAAAGTAGAGGTAAAATGGCACAAATAGTGCTAATGTTTCACTCCTCCAAAATTTCACACCAAGCCAGGTAATTGTTACAGACCTTGCAATGCACACTCTACACTGTGAAAAACCTGCAGGGCTTGGGTAAATAATAAATACGTATTTATCTGTATAAAAGCAGAGTGACCTCCCATCACAAGGGGAGTCACATCGTGTCCGAGTTGCTGTGAACATCTTGGCAGGACACAGAGAATTGTAAGGTAAGAAATAATGAACACGTGAAAAACCAAGAAAACCAAGACCTTGAGACTCCAATTCATTCTCATGCCAAGTACAGACTCAAAGCCTTCAGAGGGAAAAAGACTCGTTCAAACCACCACCTGAATCTCGGGGAAAGAAAACCAAACCCAAGACCTCCAGAAGTTACAATTTACTCCTTTCAAAAACTCCTCTAATGTATTTCACTTGCCTTCTCTTGGTTTCATAGTTTGCAGCAGATTAACGCTGTAGCTGCTTTATGCTTCAGAGACAGGTGCAAAAAACATTCTTAACATTTTCCAGCACCTGGGAACATCATCAGGCTCAAGAGAATCTCTGGATGTCCCAATCCCAGCAGTGTGCTGTTCATGTTTTCATGGGCTCCTGTCAGAGCTACTCCCCAGTCTGATGGACATGGCTACAGAATAATTGCATTTCTTATTTTTTCTGAAAACACTGATATTTCAGAGTGTCACAAAAAAATAATCTGGCATGTTTCCTACTACAAAAACTCTGAGTCCACCCCAAAACTCCAAACCAAATATTCGTAATCCAATTCTCACAATTCATCAAAGAATTATTAGACAGGCTATTAATGTAGAGGTTCTAAAGGTACAAATTTGAGACAGATTATAATTTGTTGCACTCAATGCATTATGAATATACCCATCAAAGTAATGATAAAGGAAAAAGACACTACTGTACTTTTTATTGAAGGAAAAAAGGCCAAAAAATGGTTTAAATTTTTTTTCTAGATTCTGTAAACTATTTTATCTTGGCACTTTTTTTTTCATGCTTGTATAGATATATGTCTTTAACTTTTCAGCTGTGAGACTTCACTGATATAAGTTTGCATTGTCTCATCCCTTTCAGAGAGAATGCAATGAGCAGAATGAAGCTGGAACTGACAGAGGCACAATCTTGCATTTGATCTCTTCTGAATGACCCACAGTTCTGCTGTGCTTCAATTCCTCTTATCTCTTAGACCCCATTAATTGGAAATAGAAATCTGAAATATTAAATTGATAACGCGCGGCTTTTAATTTCCTTCAGACATTATCATCCTGCATGAGCGTGCACAGATCTGAGGATCTCTGTGTGAATTAATGATGCATCTCCATATCTGCATGATAAAGATGGACAGCTGTGACCACGTTTACATCTGATACTATTAGAGCCTCTCCAATGATAATCATTAACAAGTCCATTAATGACAGCATATTTCCCCGAGGCCCTACGGCCATTCCACATTGTAATCTAAATCTATACTCTCCAGAAACTCTATTAGAAAGCAATGAAGTAAGTCCCTGAACTATACAAAGGTTATCAGCCACATTATCTCGCTGAGCAAAAAAAAAAAAAAAGATGAGGGAGGCTTCCTTCAGTGCCGGCAGTACAGAAGATTAAAATGTAAAATAGTTTTTTCTCTTAACAAATAACTATATTACAAATACATTGATTGAAAGCTGCATTCCAGTGGCTTCAAGCAACTCCTACTCAAACCCTTAACTTTCAGAAGTTTGTATTTATCTGAAATAACACAGTCCAGAAACTCATCACACTGATAAATATAATAATCTAATAATAATGTTAAAACCCCAATCCTGTTGGCTTGGAGTCTGTATCCCAACTTACACAGATTTGATTGAAATAAGAGCTACTGCAATATGCAATTCCTTATTCTCTGGTAGATAAAACTACAGTTCAAGAAGCAGAAGAATTGCTTTCATTTCAAAATGATTCTATTATAAAAATATACTCATCAATCTATTTTCTGTGGAACTGGTTTCACCTCAGGCCTAATAGGGATAATCATAAACAGGTATCTGAGGTGGCAGTTTCAGAGCACCAAATATAGCAGACAAAATAGACATTTCTTCCCAAATTCTAATTCTCATGACAAGAATGAAATGAGAGGGCATCACTGCTCCAGTCTCTCCCTGATCTAATCTGAGAGTAAGCACAGTTTCAGACTCCTGGACTGTGTACTGGGTATCCTTCACCTGAGTTAAATTAAAAGTTTGCTGGAATTAACAAAATATGAAGTCCTAATGAAAATGTGCTTTTGAGGAGGAATATTTTATTTCTTAAACTGCCAAAAGCCCATAACTTAAACATTCATTTATTATCATTTAACGATTCTTCATGAAGGCAAGATTTCCCAGAATGTCAGCATTATGTAAAGCAAAATAAATTATGCCCAAAATAAAAAGGAGAAGTATAGATTGGTGCATTGAAGCCATGAGTAGACACTGAGAAAATTCCTATACCCTTCAAGTCCATCACTAAACTGGCCTCATTTTACCACAAATCTGCTCTAATCATGATGGATTTTGGTTTTGCAGAAAAACATGCATTTGTCTTAAGGCATTATTACAGAAGCTGAAAGACAATTGTTTATAAATTACTTGCTTATGTTGCAATGCAAATATAAACACCTCAAGATTTATCACTGATCATTCAGTGCTTTTAGGATTATGTCTTTTTTTAGTCCTAGCAATAAAAATCTATTGATATTTAGGAGCTATTCATGTTGTTCACTTTATGTAGCTTGGGAAGATCTGACAGGAGACTGTTGGCACAGGAATTGAATATTAATACCTCTTCTTCATATTTGCATCATATCCATAACAAGCTCTGTGCTTTTTTAGCAAACTGAGATGAGAAATAAAATATTTTTTTTTCGAGGTAGCCTCTTTTAGAAACAGAAGAGCGAACTAGGTGAACCTTCAGTTCAACCCCATATAGGAATTTCTGCCTCTATAAATAGTATCTAATTTAGATGATCTTTAAACCACCTCTGTTTCCTCTTTAAGTCTCTCTCAGATGACCTGGGAGATTACACAATACCTGTGTCTTTACTTAGTTTCCTCAGCCACATCAGAATTTCAAGACTTCTTATAGAGGAAAATATACTTTAAAAATCCACTCATTAAATACTGCTCTAAGCTGGAGGAAAAACCAATTTTGTAAACAGTCGTGTTAAGAGTATCTTAACTTCTGAGCTATTATTACTTTTTTAGAATTTAACATTTAGAAACAGAACTTGGAATTGCACAAAATACGTTATAATTTACTCAGCAATCATCAAGGTCACTCCTAAGCAACTGCTCGAGAAATATTATAAACAGAAATGTAAAGCAAGTTCTGTGTTATAAAATACAATGGAAGCATTTTAAAATCCAAATCCCTCCCCTCCCTCTCCATGGGAACAAATTATTTTTTCCTGGATACCAGCATGCTGCTAGATTCAGACTCTGTTTGCCAAATCCGAGTCTGAGTGAATGTTTCACAGTGAAGACATAATACCTTGGAAAGAGAAAACACACATAACGAACCTGACAAGAACAGCAGTGCACACAGGGCTCAGCCATGGGAACGAGCACTGTGCCAGAATTAATCACATCCAGAAAAGTACAACTCCTTCATGTTCATCTTTAGTGCTTGCCAATGGTGCTGACAACTTCTAACATGAAGCAGTATATTAAGAGCTTTTCTGAAAACCTGCAAAAAAGATTAAAGGATGGTGATAAGTCTTCTCAGACTCAGCAGAAGCAATAAATGGCAATGAATTTTCTGAAACGCACTGAAAACACTGTATCAGCACACAAAGGTGCTTGATCCATGTTTGTGATAATCCACAGGAAAGCCTGAATTCCAGGTTCTCAGGGAAACATATATTTCCTGCTATATTCAACCACCCACAGAGTTCTAACAATTCTGGCTCATCCTTTATTGCACTGGCTGAGCAAAACGTCAGACAGAGCTCTGCACCAACACTTCTGCAAACCCAGTTGAATTCAAAGTCTTAACAAAAGCACTTGAAAAAAACCAGCAAAAACAACCCAGAAAAAAGCCCCAACTTACTCCATTTTTACTATGCACAGCATATAATTTTTCTCATTGACTGAGTGGTGTTTGCTTCTTTTGGAAAATCAATTTTTTTTTAGTGGCTGAGAGGAGCCTCTGCAAACTGCGTGAAGCAAGTTTTTCCTCTCTATAAGCATCACTTTAGGATCTTCAAATCTAAAAAGATTTATTGAATCGTCATTGCAAGATCATTTCTCTAGTGTTTTACACGCACAAAAGGATCACTGCCTTCCAGTTCTATTCCAAGAAAGGCATTAACTATTGTCTGTTTTCAGGATCCATTACACTCTGCTCAGCAGTCTGCTAATGCATGACTTGTACTACTGAACCATCTCCATGAGACTTGGCATCTTCTAAGCAAGACAGTCCTTGGCAGGGAGCTTGGCTTTCATGGTAATAAAATAACACACAGGTTCCTCATTACCTCTGGATAATAAACCTTCATGGATTGTTCCACGACTCCATCACGTCAGTGTTTCTGGAGATCACTCATCACAGACACCTCTCCAAACAGTCTGACTCTGCAAGGCAGGAAAGGAGCCCATTTCGGTGACTTAGCAATAATAATGAGAATTATACAAAGCGCTGGAAAGAAAAAGAAGAAAGAAAACAAGATATAATTAATTATATAAAGGTTTGAAATAGGAGAGAACAGAGAAAGTTTAAGCAGGAAGGGAAAAGCAGGTAGAAAGCAGCAGAATGGGAAGAAAGCTCAGGGGAAATGTAGGAATAACTCCTCCTCTTGCTCCTCCATAAGCAGAACAGCAATGTGCCAGGTGTCTAAAACCAGATACATACACAAGGAAATGCTGTACAATATCCTGTTCTCTATTCAGGGTCACTTCAGCAGGATCAGCCTTTTCCAGACTGTAAACTGCAGAGGAAACCACTTTCCATAGACAATTGTTCCCTTAAGTGTGTAGATTTTACCATAAAAGAAAAAAGCCAAACCCAAAATACTTAAATGCATTTCTCTAGATTGGTCTTTCTGGAACTTCACACACACTTTGTGCAAATCACTTGGCAGTCTGTTTTGGCTACAGGAGTTAGCTGGTTTTGGCAGCTCACGGTCTCAAAAAAAACTTCCAGTAACTTTTAACACAAAAGTTACTGAAATGTGACTTGTATGTGGTTATAAATGAACTTTTTTCTCCTCTTCTAAAGTCCCAGCAGTCTGGGGGGCACACAGAGCTTCAGACAGGATTATATTTCTCAAGGCTGTTGCTACAAATACTACTTTTACAGTCTCAAATGTCATCTTAAAATCTAAACACCTGCAAGTCTCTGATATGGTTACATCAATTGCAATTCCTTCAGACAATGATAAACTGTCAAATCTGTTGGGTTTGTGCTGCTTCCCTCTTATCTTTTGCTTTTTTAGACTCTGTGACAGCTTTATGGGAATGCATTACTCCTCGGGAAATATAAGATTTGCACAGCCTTTTCAGTGAAAGACAGTATTCATGACTTCTGTGAGCAGTAAAAAAAAAAGAGCTGTAAATGGGCTGAGCAATTCTCTCCCCAGTTTCAATGTAAATAACAGGTAACAGGAGACGTGCAGAACTGGCTGCAGATCCCCACGTTTTTTACTTGCTGCTTTGTACTGGGGGAATGAAAGTTGCATCATCTCAAGTGCCTGATGAAATCACGAGGCAAAGAGTGATTTTTCTCTTTTATGCTGGATTTATTGTGATATCTTCCAACTCAGTGGTGGGCTGAAGCCACCAGTTTCTGATAACCTCCTGGCCACCACAGAGTACATAAAAACTTTTAAATCTCAGAGTTGCTGTTGTGTTTAAGTGAGTATTCCAGCAAAAATATTTGTCTTCATGATTCTTTTCACAGTAATTTTCCAGGGAATTTCAGACAGCAATGAGTGTGCACCTTTCCAAGTGTGACAAAGACAGCAGGAACCCCTATTCCAGATTGTCATGTGTGAAAAGTCATAACAGCCATGAGTTCTGAGCCAAGAACTAAACTGAGGTTTACTTTGTCCAAAATTCAACCTTCATGAAACTCTAGAAGTAAATTAAGTCCAAAGCCTGTGTCAAAGTCTCCTGCCATTGTCCTGAACTCTATAATGCAAGAAGGCTTCAGAGAAGGATTAGAGCACTAATCTGGATCTCAGAAATGCACTCCAAATACAAAGTAAAATATTTCCCTGCAGGCTGATGGCCTATTTTTCAATTCTCTTCCCATTTTTAATTATACAACTGATGCAAGAACTGACTCTCAAACAGGACATAAATGCAGTCCTACAGAAAAATATATTTTCCAAAACCACTTCTACCCTTTTTTGAGGGAATTGGATTTCAGAGGATTTCCAAGATGAGAACTACTTTTAAAAAATGAGTTTAAGGGGTTTTTTATTCAACATATGTCTAAGAATTACTTGAAAATTAATCTTCACCCTAGCAACCAATTGCATCCCAAAAGTAACTTCCTAGATAGGTGGCTTCTAATATTTCAAAAGAACAACTACAATGTGGCATAATTGCAAGGGATAGTTTGATAGTATACAGAATATAATTACATGGTTTTTTCATATCTGAGTCATCCTAGGAATAGAAATGGAAGGAAGCAATAAAAATTATTCAACCACAAGCTTAAAATATTCCAGCCAATAAATTTAAACAGCCAACAACACACTTAACATATATGTGGCACAGGCAGCTCCTGGTAAATTATGAAGCACCTGGCAAATACTGTTAATTCCCTTGCACCTAAGTTAATTGCAGATTCCAGCAAGCAATCAGATATGATTAAATTACATTTTTGGAAACTACCACAAAGTTCAGGCTGAAAGAAGACAGCTTAAAATAGACCCTTGAAAGGTAGCACTAATTAGGCAAAGTCTTAATTCTTCTACTCTCAGCTTTAAAACTGCAGGGACAAATTCTCCTTTCAGAACAGTGTGTGAAAAGCAGCTGTAACCACCAGGACTGTACAGGTATATTGAACCTCCCATGGAAAATTTCTTTTGACCTCATTTATGCTCCAGAAAGAAGTGTTCCATAAGCAAGAAATCAAGATTTTTAATTTTTTTTTTTCTTTTAACTGGGTTTTCCCAGTGCCTTAGAGCACCAATCCCAACTCATTCAAAGAGCACTAACAGAGTTAAGGAATGCTGGAATATTCTGAAAGAAGGATGTCTAAGAAAACAGCCAAGCAAGCAGCATCACTTGAGAAGAGAGAACAAGAAGGAAGGTCAGGAATCATTTGGGAAGCTGTTTTCAATAACTCAAAATGCACAATGCTCTATATCACCCATATCATAAATTGCCTCATCTCTCTCTCTGACATCTCCTCTGAGCCAGGCCCATTTTCCATTTTGATTGAAGTAACCTGTTCCCCAGGGACTTTTTTAACACCCATCTCATTCTTATTTAATCATGGAGCTGGCATACTTTGGACTTTTCATAGCACCAAAACATGCCTCCCTTGGTCACCTCAGATCTCCCTTCTGTCTTCTCTTTCCATTTCTATATTCACATTAGACACTCCAGTAAACTACGAAGCTCAAAAAAGGTCAGTTTTCACCACAGGAACCTCAGACACAGCAAAGCCTATCCTGAACTTAAAGGATCTCTTCCTTCTCCTGCCATAAAAACCCCTCAAGATTCTGTACCTACAGCACCAGGAAACTGACTGGAAAAAAGTCATAGAACAGAAAAAGTGGTTTTTATGTCACTGAAAATCACAGAAAACAGCTCTGTAGACCCAAACTAAGACAGTATCACCATGCTGTAATTATCACTATTAATAACAACAATTACATTTTATCCTGATTGGTGCTCTAGGTCACTGCATCCTACCTAAAGGCAAGTGGCATCACCTGAGGCAGAGAGAAATAAATCTCAGTTCACACTCAGAGTCTGTCTAATGCCGTGGGGTCTTTCAGGATTTTGTAATTGCCAGGAAAATAAAAAAAGTATATTTTAAGCCTTCAAAAAACAAAGTACAAATATATGTTATGATTAGCAGTACTGTGTATGTGGTGAACATTGAAGAGTTATAGAAAAAAGCCAGGTGTGGTTGTATTTTTAATAATATACTGGTAATACCTTTTCCCATTTCTCTACTTCAATGGAATAAAAGAGTTTTACCATGCCAATACCTTGAATAAGAGTTCATATAGTTTAACATAAAGAGCTGGAAAACGTTAAAAGAAAACTGAAAATCTCTGGTTTTATGAGTTGTTCTAAGAGCTCAAGCATTTGGAAAGCAGCAGCAACCAACTCATTTGCTTCATATTATATTTCCCCTCTTGCAGCCTATAATTTGTTCATCAAATTTGTATTACTGAGCCCCAGAGTGGAATATTTCAGATGAAGACAGAAAGGACAAAGTGTGGGTGGATAGACACCAAGTGCTTGTACATGCCAGACTGCCTGATCGGTAAAAAGGAATTACTCATAAATGGGACTTCTGAGACAAATATTAGGCACAACTGTGTTTCCAAGTTGTAAAAAGAGAGACAGCCTCCACTCCATTCCAGGTAGAACTAGCCTAGGTAGCACATTAATTTTTTTCTCATTTCCATGACTCATTAGCCCTGGTAGAGGGCCTGATCTTACAAGATGTATCTTTTTAGCAGCTGTGAGCTTCATCCTGACAGGTGACATGAAAAAGCACTGATACTCCTGCATTAAGCAAGATCAGTTACTTAATGTAATTTATATTATGCTGGAGGGGGGATCTAGAGGAACTTCCACAGGTCCCTCATGAAAATTTATCCATCAGACCAAGGGAAGAATGGATGGTGTCCTTGACTTTGGGTGAATCAATTTCCTTTGGACACTCCTGAATCTTTTCAGTATGAAGAACTTGTAAGTCCCGTGTGTAAAAGAGTATTTGTGAAGACCTTACTTTAGTTTTTTTTTAATGGACTGTTATCATCAAATGCCGGTATTTAGAAGCCAGTTGCCAGGACAGAAAGACCTAGAATCCCAGAGGAAAATGTTTCACCTACCTGCCTTACCTTAAGGTTAATTTAAACCTTTAAGGTTTAAATTCTGATTAGACCAAATTTTGATTCTAATGAGGAGCTTTCCTACTTGAGCATAAATGTATGTATTACTACAAATATATATTGATAGCATCAATATACATTGATATATGCTAAAGGATATATAAATACAGATAAGGATATATAAAAACAGACACCCAAGAGATGTTTACACACATGCAAAGATACAAATGAATAGAAGAAAACAGAAGGTGTCCTTCAGTGATATAATTTCTCTTTTACTCTCTTAACTGTCACTAGATGGACATGAGAAGATCACATTCATTGATAGCTAAACTTAAAATTATATGTCCAAGTCAGTGAATTCCCTTTAATGAACAAACCAGACCAAACCAGCATAGTTACAACATTGTCTCCAGTATAGACATAAGACACAGAACTGCAACAGCAGCTTTGCAGATTACAGAGGTACACCAGAAACATTTTAAAACACACACACACGTGTATATAAATTATTCATTTTGTCATTCTATACCATGGGCTTAATGTTTGCTCTACTGCAACTTCCTCCATTTTCCATAATAATCTTATGTCACTCCAAGTGAAACTTCTCCAGGAAGTGAGCTTTTGAATGGGAACTGCTTGTTGCTCTTAACCAAGAGTTTCTTCAAGGGACTAAAGAGACTGGAAGGTTTTACAGCTGGATCACCAGTACAAATCTAGATGACAATGACCAATGGAATTTGGTTACCAGGACATTAAGAAAGCTGTGAGAATTGGATCAATCACACACACACCTGCAGACTGAAAGTATTTATACCTGAAATCAGTGTGTTTGCATTGCCAGAAGGGCCAATAACTGGATGGGAATGAGAAACAGTTGGTCCCATACTTGAGTCTTCCCTTCAACTTTATTTACAAAGAAAACAGGCACAACAAAGAGGAAAAGCTTGAAAGGTTGGCTCTCATTTTAAATCAGGTTGTGCAACAAAGCCCATGGAATTGCTATTCCAGTGACTTTCCCGAACACTGAATCCTTGCTTTGAAAGTTAAGATCAGTATCTGTAGCTTGTAGCTTTTTTTTTGCAATTTGTATTCAATAGAGCTGCCAGAAACCACTCCTTTGAACAATACCTGGTCTTAAAAAGGAGGATAATTCATTTGACACTGGGCTACTGTTCAATAATTTTTCAGTTAATCACAGGGTTTGTCCACCTTATTTATACGATGCTATACCTGAATGATAAATTAGGTTATACTAATTAAAACAAAAATAAATTAGCAAAAAATCTATTTAAAACTAATGTCTAAAAAGAAAACGTAGCATAAAGTTGGACTTCAATCACACATGCATTGTCTAGTCAAATACAACCACCTCTCAGCAATTATTTTATTTACATTGGCTTAATACCATTTATTATGGACAAAATATCAAATGTCACAAAACTGAAAGCAATAATTTGATTAAAATCGTGGCAAAGAGAATTCTAAACTCTCCTTGCGTGGTTTAATTTAGCAGCACTTTATCCCTGTAATACAGGGGAATATTATCAGTAGAGCTCTTTGCTTAGGTAAATACCATTATTTTCCTTGGAGGTCATTCAGGAACACCCTTGAATACAACAGGTACACAGGGTTACAGAAAGGCTTTTAAGGGAACAAGAGTGTAGGCAAGGACTGGCTGGTGTGCCATGGCAGAAAGGTGTTTTAATCCATGAAACTGAACTACAGAGCACATTTCAGTTCCTGGATAATGTGTGACACTGAAAAATGCCTTGTCTCAGCAAAATCAAGTTTCTTACCATTTAAAGAAAAAAAAGTAACAAAATTACTACATCTCTCCTCCACCAATCTTCAAAATTAGACTCCTGGAAAGAGTTCTAATTTTTTTAAATTCACTTTAAGAAAAACTAATTCCAAGGCATCCCCTTAGAAAACTGCCACCAGCGACTTCTTTGTCAGAGCATGACAAGAAATGAATAAAAATATTAATCAGTATCAGACACTGATTTATTTATGTAGCAGCACACCAAAAAGGAATGGATCTCCTAATACACACAGGTGCTGCTTTCTGAATTCCTCCTTATTTATACTGCCAAAGAACAGATAAAACCAGCTGTTTGAATCTATGGCATAGGGAACCAGGTTTAGGTCTATGTTCTTTCCAAAATATGTGCATTTTTTGTCCCAGTTAATCAACAACAATATATCCAGCCAGCCCAAACTGATGCTGAGAAAAAGAACTTCATATTCAGAACAAGCCCTTGAGCTAAAACATTTACTAGCTAGATAGTACAACTACATGACAACCCACACCAACATTGTGTGCCTTTTCAATCTCATAAACTGAATTAATTTCAGAGCCACGAAAACTTCTATGGTGAAGGACATTACAAAAGGCAGAAAATCCTGAAGGGTTGGTTTAAACCTCAAAATATTTATCTTGCATAAAATCAAACCTAATCAAAAGGTTTCTTGCCATGTCCCACCATCCAGAATTTGCTTCCTCCACACGACAGCCCCAAACTCAGGACACAGAGTCCAACATAAATATGATTAACAAATCAGCTGGCACATACACTGGGAGCCTATAAAACACACAGAATGCAAGTCTTGATGTCACAAAGGTGTAAATCAATTCAGCACCCAAGGCAGCTGCAGGACTCTGGCCCCAGACAGGAAGGTTTGGCAATGCTGAGTCCCAACCCTGGCACCTGCTGGTGGCCTGGGCTTTTAACCTGTCCCCCTGGCAGCTTTCCCAGGTGAAAGGAGTTTGCTGTCTCCACCAGCTCAGCTGCTATCTATGAATATTTTAGGTCTCATAAAAAATACATCACCTCTACCCTGCACTCCTGCAGGGCTGCCAGAGGAATGTGGACAAGCTACCTAATTTCTGTAAAAATTGCTAGAAACACTGATTTAGGACAGACTTGCTTGGGTCATTTAGTAGATAATTTCTGGGTGTACTTGTCATTCACAGAACAATAATGATTAGCTGTGTCTTGCTGTAAATTTTGTGTGATGGCATCACTTTCTGGTGCCTTGCCATCTTTTCCTTCTGGAGAACAGGTATCAAGACTATGATTCTTCTCCAATTCCTATTCCAGACCAACTAGCTCAGCCTTCCACAATACTTTGGAAAAAGTAAAAAAAGTAAAGTTTAATCTCTGACCTAGGACAAAAGTTCTTTAAAGCATTTCTCATTCTCCACATCATCATCACCATAACTTTCATTCACTCCAATGCATATCCTGCATTATCACTGGTTCCCAAGGCTGACCCCTGGATTTATCAGACCTTTAGTTGCTTTCCTCAGCCACCTTGTACAGTCCCTTCTTGATATAATGTCTTTACTCCTGCCCCTTGGTTCAAAGGTTCTTGTGCTCTTTGCCTAGCAAACTTCTGTATATATAACTGTCAATATTATGCAACCCATACATCCTGAATTATCAAAAAGGAAAAATTTGAGGTGCACTGTTGTATATTAATGGCAGCTGCACTGTGTATTAGGTCACTTATAATGGGGTTTTTCAGAGATTAAAGCTAAATGCATAACTTAACATGAGAAAAAATTTAGTAGTGAACAGTATCAAGCAGATATTTTAAACTGTATTAAAAAGATCACACACATCCTCTAAGTTTAATGTATTAATTTAAAAAATCTGATGATTGTATAAGACTTATTGCACAGCTCAACAGTTGGAACATGTTATTAACATGGGCAAATTCCATTAAGAAAGTAAATCAGAATGTTCAATAATAGATATGTATGATAGCACTTTTTCCCATTCCTCCACTTTTACATTAATATCTACCCAATTGCTTCACCTCACAGGACAGACAGAGGGTCAGATATTGTACAAGTGAAAGCAATCTAAGTCCAAAAGTGTCTGCTATTCCCTTATGATTTGTAATTTCTTTTAGTCTTCTGGGCAGATAATTAAAACAGCTTCAGGCAAATAATTGGGAGTCACCATGCACAACCAAAGATAAATCACCTTTTTTATATCCTAACACTTTATAAAGCCACAACTAGTATAGAACTATACCAAAGCCATGGCATAGAAACAACTGGCTGGCTGAAATCTGCCCAGTTCTTCAGATAATTTTTTTATCCAGGAATGGACTTTACATTATTAAGCCATCCTAGTCCTTTCTTTGGAGGTTCAATGTTCGTTCTTAAGCAGCTTCATGTGGAATGAGTTCTATATAATATCACTGGTTTTAACTTCCATTAACTTTGGTTCAGAACCTCTAATTTCTAGGACTGATAAATTCAAATTGCACTGCAGTGCTTGTTTGAGTCCAGCCTATGTAACAGCTCTATGGTTTTTTTCCATAACTAGTTTAACTTTTTTTTCTACTTCTCCAAGTAGAAGAGCACATTTTTCTAAACATAACTTGTAAGAAATCACCGAACAAGGAATCATTTTAATTTGACAATTTCTCCTTTGCAAACCAAACAATGAAAAGAAGTAGATGTTACAACTGGTTGTATCTAGATTGTTTAAAAAATGCAAAAGTGGAGAAATCCTAATAAAAAACCTGCAACGTATCAAGTGGAAAAGGAACATGCCAAAGAAACACTTGAGTTGACTCACTAATAACAGAAAAAGATATTTGTTTTTCCCCTCACCACACCCCTTAAAATATATTCCTGTCCCTCCCAGCTTTGTTCTCTCCTTAACTGATTTCCTCCTTCACTGTGGCCACTATGGACTGCTAGAGTTTTATTTCTTCACTGAGATCAGCAGGCTACAGAGGAAAACGAAGAGGTAAGGGGACCACTCTCTTCAAAAGGGTGAGGAATAATTTCTCTCTGGCAGCAAGTCAAGGAAATGAAGCAAGAAAATTTAAGATGTGGTTCCAGCAAGGTCCCAGCTGCCAACATCAAACTATAAAGGTAGGACCACTGAGGGAGCTGTGATCACCCCAGATTATGGGAGCAGAGAAGAAAGGGACAAGAATTCCAAAGGCAATACAGAAAATGGTTTCCCAGGAAGAAGAAGAAACATTCACAACATATTGACCTCTCCTCCTCCAGCCCACTGAGGATGTTTACCCAGTTAAATGCCAACAAGCCCAGGACTCACTCACTTCATGATTCAGTGATGTCAATAGCTGGATTCCAAGTGTGAGAGAAATGTGTGCACCTTAATAAGGCTGACTTTTTACAGCTGACCTGCTGCAGGGTCCCAGAGTGCTGTGCCCATTAGTCTGCAGACAACAGGCACAAAACACCTCTGCTGCTGGCAGAACACTCACAAATTTCCATCCAGTCATTTCAAAAGCAAAACGTTTATTACTCAGAGCCAGCTGACAACATCTAATGCTTTGACCTCCAGAAAGCATGCAGGAAGAATTGCCACAAAAACATGGCATAACTAGAAAGATGTAGCTAGAAAAATGATGTCTCGACTGCAGGGACAGAATGACCCTTGTCCCCTTGTCCCTCATGGAACTGTCTGTGCTGCCCCTCTGCCCTCAGATGGCAAAGTGACAACTACGTGTCTGCTTGTTCCAATTGCAGTCCCTGTGGCAACCACTGCTTCCTATTGTATCGCAGAAAAATCATTTAAAAAAATATGGTAAGTAGGAAAAGCCAAGCAGGTTAAAAAGGTTACGGTGTTTTTGACAAAACAGCTTCATACTGCAGCATAAATACATATACTAGAGTGTAAATAACACAGTGAATAATGGAATATCCACTGCAGGGCAGCAGGGAGGAAAAGGCTATTAGACACTTGGGCATGACTAACACACCTCATGGTTTATTCATGCTTTTTGCCCCAGTGTCAAATGGGCAGGTATCCACATCCCCAAACATTTAACAACTGTTACTCAAATGCCTCCTCCTGGGCAGAATTAGGACAACAGCCAAAAACCAGATGAACAGGAGGGAAACAAGCTACATTTCTAGTGCCAGAGGGGATCCACAGAAGCACAAGGGCGGTTTGGGCACTCGGGTGAGCAGAGCAGGTGGTGCTGTGCACAACCAGCTGACAGACACCCCCTCCAGGGCCCTCAGCCTGGCAGCTCCAGCAAACACCAAGGTCTCCTGCTCAGAAATAACAATCACTGGACCATGAGTCCTCTCCAGAGTGCTGAAGCCCTTTGCCATGGTACCCATGAACTGCCTCGGGCTCATAGCCTTGGACGATTCTGTGCCTGCTTCCTTCACAGAAAGGTCTTGAGAAATACTGACAAGAGAAATTTGATGGACATCTATCACATTAGCCTTTTGTTGTGTGCATTGAGTGTTGGAAAAAGGAGGAAATATCAAGTTCCAAAGACTCTTTCTATGCAAATCTCATTTTTTTATGACTTTTAATGAGTTTTAAATAAACCTATTATCAACAGGCACACTATACATGAATTAATGCAGAGCATTGGAATTAAATGCAAAATGTGTTTGAAAAGATAAAACAGGGCACTGTTGGCTGTCACTTGTTTCACTGAAATACTGCACTCCTTATACAGTACCATCAAAGCTCACCTTCTCATTACCTTTTATTTTCTTTACTTCTTTATAATACATTTACATAAAGAATAAAATGTCATAACTTCACACATTGTGAAGGGGATCTGGATAACGAGGCATGGAGAGTTCCTTTGCACTTCATAAAGGAGAGCTCAAAAAAGATTTCTCTGAAGAGGGAAGCTTATTGTTGCATAAATTCATCAAATACAGTGAAAACAATATCACATCTCATAGGAAGTGGGCAGTTCTGGAACATTTGTTGGGCTCTGGACCAGATTTTATCTTGTTCGCTCTTATGAAATCCACAGCAAATCTGTTTAACTCATTTTGTGTCACCTTACCAACAGTGAAAATGTTGTTCAGAGGTGCAAGTTCCCCATCAAAATACATTGACTTTCCCCTGAGATGTGACCTACCAAAGATGACACTGGATAGAGCTAGCAAGTCCAGTGCAGTGCTTAGGTATGTTGCCAAACTGGCATCCAATTCAAATTCCTTCTCAAATGAAGATCCTCTCTTTCTCTTCTTAAAATTTTACTGACACACCAGAATGAGGTGCAACACACTAAGCACACTGAATTTTAAAACTTAATTATCAACAGTTTTAAATAACACTGCAGAGCATCATTCACATCTTCATTTGTAATTTTACAAGACAGTGCAATAACAGTGCCACCACTATCAATTCAAGACTAGTTTTGCAAAGTGAACTGGCCAATCCCCAGGTACTGACTGGTACCTTGGTTTGACACTGCAATGAAATACAGTGGAACAAGTGGTCATAACCTGGTTTATGGAGCAATAATCCAGTTACTCATTGAACAAAGGATGAAACACTCTTTTTCTACCTATGAAACTCTGCATTTTCTGAGCTGAGGTGCACACAGGAAAAATTTCCCAGAACCTGTAACTTTTCTTTTTTTGCTGCTTTTTCCTTTGGATGGCCAAGCTGTCAGTGTTGACTGCCCTGTCAGACAATGAGCAATGGCTGTAGTTCTGAAAGGAACAATTACTTTGAACCAAGCTCATAGAATTCAGTGGCCTAGGCTGACAATACAGGAAAATGAAATGAATACTCTCATAAATGTTGTGGGCTTCAAAACCCTCCCCATTCACAGATACAGTGTGGGCAGGCAAATACACATACACTTACTTCATATGCCAGCTTTTACTTTTAATTCATTTGTGGCCACAGCTCTGTAGACTCATTTGGTAATAAATTAAAACCAAATGCTTGTTTAGACAAAATTCCATTATGCAGACCCTAAGTACAATTTTGTTTCTGTTATAACATGGAGGTAATAAATGTCAGAAGACTGAAAGTTCTACAGAGCAGAACTGTCTTCAGGCCAATATATTTGTCTATGTCACCAAATTCAAGAGATGAGATTAAAATAGTTTTAACCTTGATTATCCAAACTGCAGGAAAATGAGTTGGTATGGCTGGTGCATTAAGCACTCCATTAAAAATATCTTCCTGAACAAACACATTTTTAATTTTCAAGGCCACGTTCTCAGAAGCTTTGCTCATTTTATTCTGCTCTTGCTCCTTTAATTTCCAGCAAGCACAGACATTTTGTACCGACCACAACATGAACATTCAATTCACTAATGAGAATTCAGCTTTAACACATTACCCTTTGTGCTCCATTGCTGGGATTTAAATCCCAGCTGGATGTTCATATTCATGTTGAGATTGCAATTTCTGGAGCTCTGCTGCCCTAACATGAGAACTTCACTTTTAGCAATAAGCAAAGAAGTTGCAAGTTCTCTCTATGAGCATCTGAGACAGTAAGGCTCCAAAAGAATTGTAATTGCTTGTTATCCAAAGGATCAAGAACTTTGCATTCACTTCTAAAAGATGTATTTCAAGAATGTACACAGGATTTCTCAGGGCTTTTATAAGTAATAGAAACACCCAGGTGAAGAACTTTTCTCTCTTTTTTTTTTTTTTTTGTACATACATACATATATATATATGTGTGTGTGTACATGTTTTTCTATATACAATTCATTTTGTATAAGTATTGCTTTCCAGTGAAATTTCTACATTGGGTGTCAGTGAAACCAAGATGCTCTGAAAGTCTTGGTTAAATCCTACAGATTTAAATCTTATAGATTTACCATTACATTATCCATAAGGAGAGCTGATATACTGCAGTTACTCTGGCTGATGGCCTTTAAGTTACTAATGTATCAAAGCTGAGTTGTGTTTTAATTTTCAGACCTCTCAAAATTAATTGTAACTATAAATTATAAATGGCAAATATTGAAATTTGGATGATTTATTAGACTGAGATTCTCAGGCTGAAACACTGAGCTTACAGCTCTGTGTCTAAATTATGTTAGTGCTATGCCTTTTCTTCTTGAAAGAGCTAAAGAAGCCTAAAATTAATTATGATGTGAACAAACTTCTCAAATACTAAGTATTTGTAATCACCCTGCACAAACTGAAGTCTATAAAGAATCTACCTTAATTCTGCATCCATCAGTCACTGGTAAGTAGCTTTTAATCAGAGATCTGATTGCCATTTTTCTTTGTACCTGATCCCTAATGAGTTACCCTGTCATATGTCATTCCCCTACTCAGTTAATACATCAAATTTACCTTATCATTTTGAGGATATAACACACTTTATACCAAGTGTCTTTATGCCTCATTTTACAGAGAGAATCACAGACTGGATATGTTACATGTGATGAGAAACTGTGACATTTGTGTTTCATTATGATTTCCTTGCCAGAACAGCAGATCTGGGAGCAGAAGTAGCCTAGCTGCAAAAACACAGAGTAAATTCAGAGAGGGCAGAGCAATTACTATTCATAACACAAGAGCCAGTATCTTGTCAGAGCCATGGATGTAGGTGATAAATTACATTAGCAAAGGGTTGAAAAATTGCCTTTTTAAAATACAGTAGTAGCTAAAATGGGAACTGATCCTAACTAGATTAGATCCAAACACAACACTCTTCCTCAAATTAATGATTATGGCACAACACAACATTACAACAACCATGTGGACCTTGCTGGAAATTAAAATTTTCTGTCTTCTTGCTCTTTAAAACCAACAGCTACAAAATATATTTGATTTTCTCTGCCTAATATTTGCCTGGGTGACAGCTTCTTCAATATACTGGGGAGCTGAAAGGCTGCATCTGAGCTTGTTTCATCTTCCTCTTCCAAAAACTTCAGTTACAGAACTCCCTGTTTTTTTCCTTGTCTTGTCCACACTCAAGATGCCACTGGAGGCTGCTGGGTTTGATAGGTTGGTTTTCTCTCTTGTTAGAGAACCACCTGCCCTTCCATTCTGACTTTTTTTTTTTTTCTTTTTACAGAACTGTGATTTGCATTTGGGCTGGTTACCAGGGTGATTCAGCAGAACATTTCTGCAGAATGTCCCCGGGTCTATTGTATGAACTGATGTAATTTCCCATATATCCTTCTCAGCAGAAGGATCTGACAGCTCCAAGATGGGAAAATGCTGCTCAGTCATCACTGTAGAGTCCCTTACAGAGACAGACAGAGCCCCAAAGTGCTGCTGGGAAGCTCTGCAGAACTGCAGTGTGTGACCATCCCTAGCTCAAATATGACTTCAGCAAATGCATAATTTTCTAACCAAGAAAATCTGCAATTGATTTCCCAAAAGCTGCTTGCAACCTTTCAGAAATAATAGTTTACTATCACTCTATTAATAATAGGAATAGGATAACATTGATTTTTTTAAAAAATCATTTTTATCTCTTCAGGCTTAGTGCAAAGCACTGAATTTTCTTGGTAAATGCAGAGTTTTAGCATTACAGGGAAACAGTACTGGTAAATTATCAAAGAGAAAAAAGGTCTCCCAAATTCAGCTGTTACTCTGTTATTCCCAAATAACCCATCAAATTCCATCCAGTAGGTACCTAAACAAACAAAGGGCTAAAAAATAGCATGTTCACATATGTCCACACAGCTACAGAGCCTCCTTTCTTCCCCTGCCATCCACAGCTAATGTAAATCTCCCTGATGATGTGAGATTTCATTATCAATTCGTTCGCTGAAAGCAAATCAAAATAACAGTCAAACTATCTCCTTTATGATGTGTGTGTGGGTAGAGAGGATCCTTTTGACACTGAGCTACACAATAGGATAGACTTCTAAAATACTGTATTTTTCTGTTTCTGTGTTCTGCACACTGACTCGACCTTCCACCCTCAAAGCTTTAGCAAAGCAACTGAATAATATGACATATTAAAGGGACATTCCTCAGCTTAAAATACTCACACAGTGCAAAATGTCCTGAAAATACCAATGGTCATTCTTTTTTTCTTAATTTTCATTAGGAAAGTCAACTATTCCTAAAGAAAACTCTCCCAAGTGCTGCTGCCTGGAATGGAGGGTGTAGAGCATTGTGACTCTAATGGAGTGAACAAAGTTCACAGAGACAGTTGTGATAAATTACATGGATTACAGCAGACAAAGGGAGCAATGAATCATTCAGTATCTTGGATCTTGGTCTCACTGTAGACCTCTTTGCTACACACTTGTCAAATCCCAGTCCAGAAAATAATGTGGACAGTCTTAATGCTCCAAGTGCAGTTTAGCCACACCGTGGTTGGACCAGCAAATTCCAAACTATTTTAGAGCCACACTAAAACAAAATAGAACAATCCTAATTACCTACTAAACCAACCAAACAAATCAGTGCTTTAATGGCACAGAGAGTAAACAAAATCAGACTCCTGTGCAAGATGAAGCATATTCCAACAACAACAACAAAAAAATAGGGCAGAAAATAAATGAGGTCACTCAAATCACTCTGACATCCCCTCCCTACCTCATGGGGTGAAGGGACCCAAAAAAGTGCTGTGTTGGTTCTTTAAACTCTGTCCATCCTCAAAAACATCAGGGAGCTGAGACAAAGTTTGGCAAAAAAGGGCATTTTTGGGTTCAAGGCCAAGTCTCATGGTCCATGAGCTGATGACCCACTTGTGGCTGGGGGACACATTTTGGTTCAGCTTCATCCCATGGTTTTGGGTTTGTGACTTCTCTGTGGTACGAATTAAAGTATGGGGAGGGGAAATTCACCTTAAAATCCTCAATATTCATCTCAACTACTAATGCTGACACATCTTTACAGTGGTATAAGGAGGAAAATCCTTTGCAGTTGTGATGGAATCCAACAACAAGCAGGTTCTCCTGCTATAGAGCTTCCTTCTCCCATTACAGTTTTGCAATAAATCTGCCCAGATAAATTCTACCCAAAGATGGAGTTTTCTCAAGGACAGGAGACATCCATCTGATTTCCTTTCACAGTGGGCAGCTACTTAGGAAGTGCAAAGAATTAAAATATAACAACTATATAAAAGACAACCAATCACTCCTAATGAAAATTGGAACAATAGCAAGGAGACTATGCACAAATATCACAGATATTTTATGCTGTGAAGAGATATATGCAAAGAGAAGAAAAAGACAAATCCTCCAAAGCAGATGACCTCAAATAACTTTGCATTTCCTTAATATTTTTTGTGAGTTTGTGAGGAGGGGCAAACTCTGAATGCCTCCAATTTTGTCATGAATATTTCACACATTTCTAAGACTAACAACACTTACATACATCAGAGGGGTGCGATGAAACTTAATGTTTGCAAATCGCTGTGAGACACGGATGAAAGGTGCTACAAAACAGCAATAGCTGGTTGGTAAAACTTTCAAGCACAAATCTTCAGCTGGTGTTAATTGTCTGCTCCACTCTAAAGTCACTGAAGCTATCTAATTTATAAGCACCTGCTCCTCAAATCAAATGAGCTTTGTAAGAGGACAAATACCATTCTGATTGGAAAGATATCTGCAGAATAAAAGAGCGGTTTATCAATACTGATGTAGCACTGACTCCGAATTTTAAGATATGCTTTACTTCTGAAAGGTGACTTTCTTAAACTGCAATCGAGATCTTCATGTTTGTTCTTTAACAAGCACCTGATAACCTTAAAAATGCAGGACTGTAGTTAGTGACAGGTTCTGTCTTCTTTTCCTGTGTATTAGGAAAAGATACACAGTGATCACCACCTTGGACAGTGCAAGTGCAGAGAAGACCCTTGGTGCACTTGCACCCTGCAGTGGGACACAGATAATGGGAGTAGGAGCCCCTGGCCATGCCCACCCAGCAGCTGAAATGACAAAACAAAACAAAGCTTTTCTCTGTTCTCTGTGGCTTTGTCGATGAAGGATTTCTGATGCTCAGAAAGCTAAAAAAAAAAAATAAAATAAAAAAAATTAAAAAATAAAAAAATCACCCTCCAATTCCTCAGCTCTTCTGACTCATTCTTGCAGGTGCAGGCGGTTTCCAGGGTGACACATTCACAGGCTCCAGGCTCAGAATCCTGTGTGATTTCTTACCACATCTTGTGACAAGCTGCTGCACCAGAAGCCAGGATTCCTTCTGTGAGAGCTCGAGCAATTAACCCAGGAGACATGCACGGAGAGAGCTCGTAATGGGAGTAAAGTATCAAAACCATGTTGGTTCCCTGCCTGTGTGTTTAATACCATCTGTCAGTATTGGCTATTATGGCTGCTTTCTGAGGCCAGAGTGCTTTTAAAAAGTTGCAATTTTCTGAGCAACAGGGAGCACTTCTTGCTAAGCTAATATGAGGATTTCTGTAACGGCCAGCTTTGTAGCATCTCACAAATATTTCCTGAAAACAGCTTTTATGTTCAGCCTCCCTCCCTCACCTCCCCTTCCACAAGCCAACAAAAACACAAGCTTTCTTTTAAGTAGTTACTTTTCAAGCTTAAAAAAATCAAATATAACCCATAGTGCATTTAAGACTAAAATACCAATCCTTGCACATTAAAAGATCAAAGAACAAATATAAGAAACCAGGTGAACAAAGCAGACCAGCTTGCCATATTCATTCCTAAAGATGTTTGAAGACCCTGTGCATCTCTCCTTGGGGACTACATTTGAAATTCTGTCACAGATATTTTGTGATAGCTATCACAACCCTAAATTTTTCCCACAGATTCAAAACAAAACTGCAGATTCAAAACAAAACCATTAATACTGCTATTAAGAAAAAGGTATCTATTATTTTACTACACCTAAATGCTTCTAAATTGACAGAATTTAGCAACACTCATGCACTTCAAAAGATTAAAATGATGAAAAAAATAAATAATCACATTTATACACACCCTTCCTTAGGGGATCCCCAAGCACTTAGGGAAAATAGGATTTAACCTCATTGTGCCTCTCTGCAGCCACATTATTCTTATTTTATCAAAGGGGAAAATGTGTAAGAAGAGTAAGGGCATTCCCTAAGGTCCCTCAATTAGCAGCTGCAGCACAGGGAGTTTAATTTATATCTGAATTCTAGTCAACAGTTCTGCCCCCCAAAATAACTTAACTCTCCAAGTTACACAGCACTGTATGTTCCTACACCCCCTTGTACTTTCCACTTTTGCGCCATTTGGGAAAATACCATATCTACATTTTGACTCATTACAGAACTGTTCTCAACTTCAAAGAATTTTGAGCATAATTAAGGGGTTTTCTTACAATGGAGGTGATTGCAATGAGATGCAATGCAGCTGAGAGCCACGGGACAAAACTCTGATATCAGTGGAGATTCTGCAGGTTAAGAGACACACACAAAATCAGGATCATAAATGCAACTAATTAAAAAGAAAAGTACATTTGCATTTATCTCAAAAGACCATTATGCTAGAGGGACTACCCTTTTGTGGAAGCCCCTGATTCTTTTTCCCTTAAGACACAAATGATAAAAAAACCCACTCATTTCATAGATTAAAAGATGCACAAGATGTAAAATACATAATCAATAATCTCAATTATCACCTGAAATAAATAAATGTGTCCCCACCCTCCAATTTACTAGCAGGAAACATGCTGTAAAAGCCTAGGAAAAAAAAAAAAAAAAAAAAAAAAAAAAAAAAAAAAAAAAAGATAGCTGCATTTTAATTTAGACTTTGACAAGCACAGATTGCTTGAATGATTCCTTCTGCTGAACAGGGACATATGCTGGCCAAGAGTCAGAGTGCCAAAATGCAGCCCTAAGAGGAGCAGACTTAGACATTCTTGATCTGCCTCGTTCAAACCTGCAGTCTGTTCCTTTTCCTCATAGTCTCAAGTTCCTGCTTCCAATCCTGGTTTCTTACAAGAAGTAAAAAAATTAGTGCTATTGTTGTGACACACTGGGCTGAGGGGAATGGGAAGGCTGCAGAGAATCCATTTTATTCTGCCATATGAACAGGTAGAAAGGTTTAGACACACCCAATACCACAAATAATATCCTATTTGGAGGGGGGGAACCAATAAACCTTACCTAAAGAATTCCAGACCAGCAAGGCTACTTGAATTCACCTTTCATCACAAAAAGATGGAAATTAAGACAGTAAGATGGACATGGGAGCATCTTTCAGGGAATCTGGGTAGATTTCCTTTCTAAAAAGCTTTTTTTTTTTTTTTTTTTTTTTGAAGCTTGGAACAAACCTTAGTCAGGTTCTGAGCATCCTGGGGTCAAGTCTGCAGCCTAGGATTGGAAACACACAGTACTGGAGAATTAGGTAAACTTCCACAAGGAAGTAAAAGCATCATCAGAATGCAATTTTTTTCTGTACAGCTCCTACACAGCTGAAAGAGATGAAGGGATCCATTTTCTAGGCAGCCACAAGAACAAGGTCAGAGTTTTAGACAAATAGATGTCAACATCTTTTGACCTATAAACTTCTTAGCATGTTCCAGTTATGCCGGACTCTCACATGATAATCTTTCAGCCTACAGACAGTAAGTTCAATAAGTTTTATATTTTCATTTAGGCTTCATTACCCTCTTAAAAACAGTCTGCAGATCTGGAAGGAATCTGCATGTTCAAGTCAAAAATGCCACCAAGGAAATTTAACAAACTCTTGTCTCCTGATAAGGCAACAAAACAGCTCAAAGCAAAAACATGAAGAGAAGAATTTGGTCTTAGAATTGAAAAGAGGACTCAACTGGGGCACTTCATAGTGTGACTCCACAGGGCAGAGATTTCACCTGGTGCATACAAAATTTAGCAAACCACTCACTAATAAAGAGTTTCATAAATGGGTGCCAATCTCTTTAGGAGGAGACAGCATTGATGGATCCTGTACACAATACAACTGGTATATAGGACATAAGTCATCCCTCCAACAGAACACAAGTTAAATCCCTAATAATAAATCAGGTCAGATAACATCTCTAATATGGCCTGGATTTTGCAAATCACCTGGTGCACATACCTAACTTTAAATCCTGAAAAGAAATAATTATATTAACATATTAAAATATGTTTCTTTTAATGAGATGAGATCTTAATGATTTTATTTCAGTGAGATCTTGATTTGCTGAGGCACTTTGGTGCTTTGGTAGACTTAGGGCTTTTTTGTGATTTACATGGGCCTTTTCATTTTTTGTTTTTCATAAAAACATTTAGTATCAATGTTAGGGAAAAAAAAAAACCCAAAACCCAAATCCACAAACCAGAAGAAATCTAGTGAGATTTACACCACATAGTTTGTAGATAAATGTCCTACCAGAACACATTCTGTATTTCTTGTCAAAATATGAAGTCAAGTTTTTTCCACAGCAAATATTTTATCTATAAACAAATAGTTTGACATGTTTTGGAAAGAAAGTCAATTTTTTCAAATTCTGGTTTTGTTAAAAACAGATCACTGTTGAAATTATGCAAGATTTGCCTCCAACATCTGCTGTTACTGATAAAATTTGAAGGGTTTGTTTAACATCCTTGTTGCCAGTGTAGCATGACCTCTTTGTTCTGTGTTAAGATTGCTTTTTACTGGAACTAAAAGCTAAAAGTTAGAACTGAATATACTAAAAGCTTCAAGGAAAGCTAAGGCTCCTCCACAGATTCTAGAAATGAAAAGAGATTCTTCAAATGAAAAGGGAATAAAGATTGTCCTTTTTAGACAGCACAACCTCATACTACTGGTTAACTTTACACATCTTGTTTTCTACCTCTATATGGTGGCAGCAGTGTGCCAGGCACTCTACACAAATGAGAGAAAAAGGACTTTTGTTACTTATTACATCTTTCAGGTTTGATTTTCCTTGTTGCCATAGCAGTCATTGGAATTATTTTTACAAGTGCAGAGACCAAAGCAGGGGCTTTGCAGGTAAACCTTAAGCACTGTGGGAAAACCCTCCTACACCAAGTTCTCCTGTTTGTACACTGCCACACTGAAGTTCATGGCATTATTGACTCAAACAGCCAAGTTCAATTTGAGTCTCACCCTAAACTACACCTTCCTTTCCATCAATTCTTCATTTCCATCCCCTAATCAGCACTCTCTGAGTTTATATTTATACATTTGATTAACTGCTCCCAAAGGGATCACTATGGGCATTTGCTCCTTTTCAGCCTCACACTTCTGATTTTCCCACTGCTCTCTATTTTTTCTAGGTCTCTTTTTCTGTCTCAAAATCAAATATGCCTCCTATTATTTGTGTCACCAGTATATTTCAGATGATTTCCCTTGGAAAACTGCATGACACTGGAATAAGAACCATCGAGCTGGAGTTACAATTTTGCTCCTCACAAACTGAAGGTTTTTATTCAAGGTTTTCATTTTTGCTCTCAAGCAAAGAGAATTCCTCTGCCAGAGGAAGCCAGACATTAAAATTTGGCTCACTTCTTTTATGTGCAAAAAGATTTGCATGGTCTCTTCCTTGTTCCCAGAGAAGAGGAAGCCTCTTTTTCCATTATGAAACCACAACTCATGAGAAATGATTCCCCATGAATAATACAAGACTATTAAAACATTGAATGGCCACTTAGGAGGACAGTATTTTTCCCAGAAGGATCACTTTTCATAAGGGAAAATTGTTTACTTTCTTGCTACTGGAAGCACTTGTTTCTCTATACATTGTCCTAAATTTTCAACAATTCAGGATATACTGCAAATGTAAATGGGTTATACAGGGATCTTTGGTTTATCAATGATATTTACCACAACTAGATATTGCTTATTGTCTTTCCATAGCAAAGCTATCAGAATTTTCAATTAAAATTGATCCATTTCTCTCTGCCTATCTGCTGCTATTATTTTTTTCCTCCTGCTCACAGACAGGAAATAGGTACAGTTACAGTTAATCATAATATCTTGCCCCATTAGACAGATTGCAGGGCACGCCAATTCAGTCAGTTTTACTACTCCCCTGTGGGTTACCCACTTCTCTCCTCCTCATCTATCTGTACCTGAATTTTTCATGGCAGAAGTTTGAAATTCAGTAGCAAGCTGCACAGAACAGATCTGTTTCTGACAGCATGTACTCTTCCCAGAATCAAGACTAAAGATGTTTTGATGCCTAAAATGTGCCTTGGAACGTTCTCAGCATAAAGACACCAGCTAAGAGAATATGCAAACTGTGTAAAACTCTACTGGCTGGCTCTGCCTGAGAAAGAAAGCAGAATTTTGAGATTATATGTCCATTTGATGAATAATCTCTCAAAGGAGGAGCAATAGTAATCACAGAGGTGAAGCACGCCCTACCACCTTCCACCCAATGCTCCCCCTTCCTACCTAAAGAGGACACGAGCTTCCTCATCAAACCTTAATGGTGCAGAAATTTCCCCAACTCCAGCAGTCCAGAGCACACTTTAATTTATTGCATCGAGGACTATAAACCCATGTTTTACTACTGAAATTAATTGTGCCTGACACTTCCATCACATTAACACACATTAGGCACCGTGACCTTTGGATGATCAAGGAAGACCCAATTTAATAATTTAGAAACGGCGTGATGTCTGAGTAAAGTCCCAAAGGGGAAAGAAAAGTGCTATGAAAAATGATCCTATTTCACTGCTGGGGATATTTGCTTACTAAACCCCCTGGATGAACTTTGGCTGCTATTTTACCATTTTCTCTGTGGGTCACACACAGCACTCTATGTTCCTTCTGATGCTGGTCACGTAATCCTCCATCAAATATCCCCTAAATTCTTAGAGGAACTTTTGCCTGCAAGACTGCAAACTCACAGCAGAAGTTTTTTTTTAAAAAGCAGCTGGAATAGCAAACAAACTAACAACTACAATAAACAGCAGCAAATAAAGGTAAATATATACAAATAAAGGCAGCTATAATTCACTTCAGGTTTACAATACAACTTTGGCATCTTTAAAGAAATAATTCTGTCATAAACAGCCAAATCAAACATGGTCATCAATCATAGATGATTGATTCTTATCAGTGTAACTCAATGTGAAAGAAGATAGAATTCACTATGAATAGGCAGGTTGACAGAAAGCATGAAGGACTAGGAGATGAGCAGACAAAACAGACAATGTGTCCAACCCCATTCAATTTCAAAATCTTGAGGCCCCAGAAAAGCATCTCCCTATAGCAAATACTCATTTTCCACAGGATATGGGGAGATAAAGGGTCAGAACCTAAACTCATGGATGTTTACAGGCAGTATTTGAAGCAAAATGCTCTGCAGTATTAGAGCTTGAGTGACCTGCAAAAACAGACTGCAAGGGAAACTGGAAATCTACCCACCTATTTCTTTTCTATTCACTTCAATATTATTTTTTTTGTTATACTGGCTTTTAAAAATTCTATATTCAAGTATTATTTTAAACATAGTATGACACTTATAGTATGGTAAACTCTTAACAGGCTTTTAACTGAAGATTTAACAAGCATCTAATATAGGACAGAATTTAATCTGTATGACTAGGAGAAGAAAAAGAAAACAGACAAAATAATATGCTGCAATAAAAATTAATACTCAAAAACGTGTGTTTTGGATTAAATGGAAAATGAGGTCTTATTTACAGACCTGAGATCTGAGGCCACACAGCTGTCATCAGATTGCATTTGCAAAATAGTTCTTCTTTGTTTATTAATTTTATTGAGCTTTTCTTTTTCATACCTGGACAACACTTTTTGAAAAAACCTCATTGCAGCACACATCAAGTACACCACTTGTACTCAACTAGCCAGGTCTTGGGGTTTAAGAAACTGCAGCTCTTACCTGTGGCCCAAGAGGAAGCAGCTGGGTCACTCTGCTCCTGCCCTGCCTGCCCAGACCAGAATTTTAAATAATGTGAGCTGGTGCATCAGCTCCTCCCACCACGAG
This sequence comes from Zosterops lateralis, assembly GCF_965231275.1. Classification (NCBI taxonomy): domain Eukaryota; kingdom Metazoa; phylum Chordata; class Aves; order Passeriformes; family Zosteropidae; genus Zosterops; species Zosterops lateralis. The sequence continues at coordinate 3,733,646 of NC_139768.1, forward strand.
CTGATTTTCACAGCTGTTAATTGCCAAGCAGGCACCAAAAAGGAATCATAGAGCTGGAAGTGTGAGAGTAGTTTTTTCTTTGTCTGAAATCAGTTCCTAACTCTTTTGCCATGAGGATTTTAAGTGTGAAATTAGTAAAGTCCAGAGCAAAATAATTTTCTTGGTATATAACAAAGAGCTCTTTTAGTGATTTATACCTAAACTAGTACATGGGACCAACATCAAAACCACAGTCCATTTTCTCCCTTTGCATTGAAGTCAACACTTGTGGGCTGCAAGAAGGAAAACATGCTTGAAAAAAAATCTATTTAAAAAGGTAAGACTGCACTTCCTCAGCTGGCATCATCTGCTGTTAATCCACTTCATCTGGGCTGGGACAAGAGGATGAAAATGCACAAACAGGTAAAATACCAGGCTAATTTAGCTTCTGACTACCTTCATGGAGTTAATGTATCACAAACATCTTGATACATATATAGCCTGAGAACAGTAACTTATTGATATAAGATATAATCTACCATATAAAATGAACAGCAAGAAGATTAGTTTTATTTCTTTTTAAAAGAACAAAGTTTCATTGTCAGGTACTAATAGGCATGCATTTTCTTTCTGCCACAGCTGCAACATCAAGGCTCCTCTAAAGCAATTATCAAAGTGACAAGAAAGCACTTACGTTCACTTTACAAGCAGTGGATGGCATTTATACTTCTGTCATTTTCACACCTTTGAGAAGAGTATCCCAGTTTTCTTGCCTCTCCCCACTATTTACAATTGTGTCACGCTTTTCCTTCTTCAATGCCAGCAATTTTGGTTTTGACACAGATTTACAGCCCTCAGCATTTAGAACACTTTCATGAAAAAAAAAAAAAAATCTGCACTGGTTAGACTCGAATTTCACGCAATTTCCTTGTAAACAAATCATCTTTGATCATAGTGTTTGCTATAACAGAGTTGGTAAGAAATCTTTATTCCTAAGCAGTCGTGTGCAACACTGTGAGGTGACCCAGGATGTCACTCTGCTCCTGAGCCCTCCACAGGGCTGGAGAATGACCAACACCTTCACAGGCAGAGGGTTTATTTGTTACACATCATCACGGACATGTCAAGTGCATGGTCCAACCATTTCCCTTCCCTAATTCTGCCTTTTCCCAGCTGGGGGGGGGGGAATTATTTGATTATTGTTGCACACACACATACTTTGTAGAAAGAAAACAACTCTAAACTAAGATTTCTACCCTATGGTTCTTCCGAGCTTGTTTCTCGGCCAGCTCTGCTCTTCAGATACCATATAAATAAGTTATTCCTTTGGGTCCAGATTCCAGACTGAGACGTGATCTTGCTTGGAAGAAGGAGTAGACTCACACTTGGTGGTGATTAGAAAGGTGTTTATTTAGGGTGAAGACCCTGGTGTCAGAGAGAGTGAGAGTAAGTCTGGATTTTGGGTCTTCCCTGCCCCTAAGTACAGGGACGTTACTGATGGAAATGAGGGGGAGTGACTTAGGTACAGGGGGCATTGACATGGCCATTTTGGGGCAAAAGGGGTGGGGATAGCTGAAACCTTGGCTGAGCCATCTGGCTTTGCCAGGGCACTCAAGTACCAGGGTGTGTCTGTCCATTGATAAGGTACAATAGGAGATACAATACACTGGGACAGGGCTATTGAGGGGGTACAGTGGGGAGGGAGAGGCCTATTGAGGAGGATAATAACAGGGATTAAGGTAAGGGGTGTGGGTATGGATGAACTTTTACAGAAATCCAATAACAAAAATCATACAGAACTTTAGAAATCTCAAAATGCACACTGCAACACTACCCTGTGAGATTCTGTCTATTTTCTATCATGCTGTGTCCACTACCCCCCTGATGTGACACCCTTGGATATACAAAGGCTACTGAGGAAGAAGCAGGAATGTGCAGCATCCTTCCTTTGTACAGCATTTCCCATTTCTGTTCATATTAACTACTCCTGTTTTGACACATCAGAGGACAAGGGAAAGAGCTGCTGCACTTAAAAGGTGACTTGATTCTACAGCCACAGCCAGTGCAGAGGTTGATTTTTATTGCATGCACGTCCTTGGCTTGCATGGTGAAACATGATGCTGTGGAATGATAAAAATACAGACAAAAATAACAATTTACTTCTGTTATAAAAGTTTAGTAAAGGATTTAATTTAAAAACCCATTCTTTTGTCCCTCTTCCCTGCTGTTCTGCTGCAAATTATATCATCAATTCAAACAAAGAGTTTTTCTGTCCTGTAAATTTCTGCTTGGAATGCAAACATTTGTAAAAGTGAACCATAGGGTTACTCTGTGATACAAACTTCTGTTGTAGGCATCTTTTTTGGTGCCTCTGCTCTGTTTTTTTATAATGGATACATAACAGGAAAGGTGACAAGTGCTCATCTTCTTTATTCATCCCACTAGAGGTGCTTCTATTAATTTTTGCATCTAAGAACTCATCTCGTCTTTACTGATCAGAAATTCATAATTCAATCAGCTGTACTGAATTACGAGCTGTATCCCAACCCACTTTGTGATGAATTTAAGAAAACACATTAACATGCTAAAACCTAAGTCAAAGGGGATGGATGCTCCCTTTTCAGATGGTGAACCTGATTGCTTTCAATGTAACAATACAACATTTACAAACCTTTCAAAAACACAGCAAAATTCCAAAGCCACCTGAGGAAATAAATTATAACCTAAAATTTCAAGACCTACCTCTGTCTCTTGAAGGGAAAATTTTATCTATAATTTAGACAAACCACTGAACAGAGCAGTATCCTTCCTTGAAATTATTTTCATGTGCTCTAGTGCCTTACCTGCTTTTGATGTGATAGCTCAGCTGAAAAGTGCTGACTATCCATCCAGAAAGCAAGAAACTTTGATTCTGCATATGTTATACAGAACAATTTGGAGAGGAGAACAAAACCAGGTGTGACGTTTGAGACCATTTTGTATATTTGAAGTGGCAGAGAAAAATATCTAAAGGAAATTCTTCATATGAAATTGTGCAACATGAATTCTGGCTACATTCACCAAACACTAATTAACTGGGCTCTAAAAATGCTGATGTCAAGCACTTGGGGGACGGATCATGGAGAGGGAGAAAAGAGTAGAGGAAACAGAAAGGAAGGGCGAGAAACTTTGGAAGCAAAACCATTTCCATAAATTCATCATTTTGGATTATTCTTTAAGATTTAATGCAGCTAAAAATAGACCAGAAAAAGCAATTCTGTCCTGCAGCACCACAGCTCTTAGAACACAAAAGGATCCTGTCTTGAAAAGATGCCAACCAGCACAAATCCCTGAAAAGCCACGTAAAAACCAAATGTGAGCAGCCCTGTGCCTTTCATCCATTCCTCTCATAAATATTTTTGTCTTCCAGGAGTACTGGCAAGGCAGTTTCTGCAAGATATTGCACCTTGACTACATCAAGTGTTTTCTGAAATTCCTTACCGTTGGTATATATAAGATTTAAATTTATTTCACATTGCAGTCTTGTGGTATAGATAGTAATGAGAGTTCTACATAGAGCATTAAGACTTGACACTGGAGATTTGGAAATAAAAAAATGCTGTTCCATTTTCCAACCTCATTTTTCAGACTTCACTTTACATAAGGCCAGAATTTATACGCAGCTGTCTTGGAATTAAGAAATGTTGCAAATTTTCATTTCATTTGTTGTAAAAATATAGAAAACTGAGAAAAGTGGCATTCATGCAAATATTTTCATTTTCCTCTCAACTCTGAAAAGTATCTCCAGAAGAGAAAAGCATTATGCTTATCCTTCTTGGGAAACAGGAATAAAGAAGGGTTAGACATGAAACAAGTATAAGCCCTCGTGGTTTCCTTGATTTCAGGATGGAGTAGCAGAGCTGAGTCTGCAGACAGGAGGGATCCCTCCCATCTTGGGACAAATTTCTTTATCAAATAAAAACCCAAGGCTAAAGAAATTACCTTACCCATATGGGAAATCCCATGGGATTTGCCTCTATGGATTCCTTGGTGTGTTATTTACACACAATATCACTTCTAATCAAATATGCAGTCACTAAATTGTGAGTTTTTCATTGAGTGAACTGGAAAATAAGAAATTCCAGCAGCTTGAGGCAGAGCCAAGGCTTGCCACGACTGCAAAAGGTTGGCTAAGAAACCATCACAACCAGTTTTATGGAGACACTTGTGTGAAACCAATTTTCATTGGAGGCCTCTGGGCCTCCCAGACCACTCCATATCAGATACAGTCACACAGAAAACATCTGAATTTCACTGAAGAGATAATACTTTGTGTAAATATATCATCACCTTGAGGACAACAAAATCCTTTTCCAGAATGACTAAGCAATGCAGGTGCATGAAATGTGTTGCCAAGGAAATCCTGTATGCCACAAACCACCAGAGCTGCACTGTGTATATTAGAAGTCAAAAACAGTAGATGATAAAATTTAGATTTCAATGTGAAATCCTCAAATCTAAGTCGGACCTGTGTGCCCCTGTACAAACGTATCAGCCCTGCCTGGGAGCAGCAAGCCTGTGCTCTCCTAAAAGGATCAAGTTTTCTTCTGGACTCATCTGGCAAGCCCTGAGAAAGCCTTGCTGTGTTCTACAGAATCTTTTCATGCTCCACATTGAGGAAAAGGATCTAGAAAGCAGCTCTAACCACAGACCTTTAAAAATGTGTAGAAGCTGCCAGTCCATTCCATGAATTCACCACCATCCCAAGAGCAGAGCACAGTTCTCTCCTGCTCTGGCCAAAGGCAGGCAGTGCCTGTCCAGTGTATCTTGTCCCAAGCACAGTGAGAGAAATCAGGCTGATGCACATGGGCTGCAGGGTGTGCACGGACCATGCTGCACACATGGGTTTATGCACATGAGGAAAATATGAGCAAAAGCACACATAGCTGCAGCTTTTCTATCAGAAAATTATCAGTTTATTTGCTATGAGGAAACCTGAAGGAATAAAGAACAGCAAGCTCGGTTTGGAAACAGGGAAAAGGAATGTCAAGACATAAATTAAAATCTGTATTACTGTCAATTACCCACCAAGAGAAAAGTCCCTGAGGCTTCCCTTTGGTATTAATGCAACTATTAAAATATTCATTGTTCTTTTCATATACAGCATGTTTTCTTTTGTTCTTTTCTTCAAGAGAGTCACTGAGATAATTACTTAATTACATAAGCAAGAACTTTAAATTCATAAGGGCTCTATTCTTGCAATGCTAATGTGAGAGATAATCTCTACTCTTTTGTCATAATATGTCAGTATTTACTTACAAGCAGCTATTTTTTAATCAATTAATCAATTGTACTTTAATCTGTCACATCATTGGCTTACACTGGTTAATAAAATTCCCCATCTCAGATCAACCAGTCACAGAGGTCAAATGAGGAATCACAGCAACAAAACTTAATCCATCTGTATATTCAGCAAAGCTAGGAATGTTATTAATGTAATCATAAGCAGAAAGTAAAATGTCCAGAAATGACTGCATTATAGTCACTCACTTGAGGAAATTCCATTTATTCAAACAGACTCGAAAAAAGGGTTGTAATCTTCAATGGGAAAAAAATTTACAATTTCACCAGTAAAGCAGTTTGCAAAAAAAATTAAATTTTAACATTGCTAAAATTTTTCACATTTACCAGATAAAGGACTTTTCCTAATACTTATTCATGTAAGACCAATCCAATTAAACTTTTAAATAAAATCCAATTTGCTGCAATGTGATTGATTGGGACTACTATGAAGCGCTTCAAAAGATGCACAGCGGGATGGCAGAAAATGTGCACCATCTTTACTTTTATTTAGCACAATAAAAACAAGTCTGCTTTCCCCTCCATAACCATCCCAAGTAATGTTTGTCTCTATCCAAACACCTCTGTCTCCCATTGAGCTTCATCAGTATGCACCAGCTTATTACCTTATAAATCCAGGATGCATCACCAAACTGCAGTGCATTGCAAGGCTGGTAATTGAATGTCTACTTAGAGGAGATTTGCTTTGTCCTAATACATCCTGGTAATGGGACAGAGGAGAGTCAAATAAAGGCAGGTTAGAACAGAATGATCTTTGAATTCAGTAATAAGGCCTCTGGTTTTTACATGCAGCTGTCTTTAGTTCACTGAGAGACAATGTGGCTGGATGACAAGGATGGACAATTACCAGCTGCAAACCATCTAACCTGAAAAGGGCAGTTTTCTGTTTATGGGTGATTTTTAGGTTTGGTTTTCTTTTCACCCAAGATTCAAGTGGTGGTTCAAGAGAGTCTTTTTTGCCCTCTGAAGGCTCTGGGCCAGGCACAAGAATGAACTGGAGTCTTCACGGTCTTGTTTTTTCTTGGTTTCTCGCATGTTTATTAATTCTTACAAGTTTCTCTGTGCCAGCCAAGGTGTTCACAGCAGCTCAGACATGATGTGACTTCCCCCTTGATGGGAGGTCACTACCTCTTATACAGATAATTACATATCTACTATTTACAATTCCATACCAATGTCTATTACCTATACTAGAAGAGTAATTTCTACACTGACCCAATCTCCTTGAACTACTTTGTGCCATCACCACATCAGAAGATGGAGGACGAGGAAGAAGGAGAAGAACCCAGGGCACCACCCTAAATTCTCCATCTTGTTCCCCCCTGCACCTACATTCTAAAAACCCCAAAACTACAAAATTTTCCACCTGGTGATAAACTACACCACTGTCTGTCACACCTTTGTGACTTGCAATTCCTCTTGGAATTGCAAAACTTCCTTCCTACTGGAAGTTTTCCTCATGGACTGAAATCAAAGCCTGTGTCTTCCTTGGCTCTGTCCCAGGGTCTCAAACCCTCTTGCTCAGATCTCAGACCTCTCTGCTGAGGTCTGTGACCATCCAGGGCACCCAGAGGAATGTTCTGGACTCTGACAGGTGATACCAACAGAGTTTTGCAACCCTGCAGAACGATGGTGGCTGCCAACACAACAAGGTGACACCTGATGGGCTCGTCCATCCCACACCCCTCTGACACCTGCACTGAGCATAACTAGTATTTACCACTTTATTGCAGTTTGATTGCTACAGCACCAAGCCAGTACAAGTAGCACCAGGCTGCTGTTCCTGCTCTTGAAATACTAACTGGCGAGATGCAGACATTTCACTAAGTAACTTCAGCAATATTAATATTTTATATCTCTTGCTTTACTTAAAGTTGTGCAATTGAGATAAAAGTAACTGCAAGGCAATATCAGCTCCATTTAATCATCACAGTGGGAGTGATGATAAGGAAAAACGTGTTCCAAGGAAAAACTAGAAAGTGCCCGGAGCAAAGCTAACAGGTGCTAAGGATTGACAAGAAAACCCTGAAGTTTTATAATTGTAGATTATTTTCAAGGTGTCTAATGGTACCTGTGTGAGACGTTTTTCATCATTCTCTCTGACCAAAAATATCTTTTTTAAGGGTGATTATCCCCTTTAAAGAAACACTTAGAGAGAAGAGAGGGAGAAGAGGAAAAAAGCAAACCCTGAGGTGTTGCAACATTGGCAAATATTCCACTAACAAATAATACACACTTAATTTGTTGTCAATGAAAAGAGAACTGTCTTCCCAAACCTCACGTTTTTGTGGGATTTTGTTAGTTTGTTGTGGTTTTTTGTTTGTTTGGGTTTTATTTAGGGTGACCTATTTATTAGGCTATAAGAAAAAAGCGCAAACATGCAGACATGGAATGACATATGAGCATCTAGATCAATGGAGTAGGTTGAGAAGAGGAGATTTAATGGTGGAACTCACTGGCAGAAAAAAAAATAGAAAAAAACCAATCAGGGGAAAAATATTTAAATGGACCTTATTTGCAAAATCAGGCCTTGAGTCATGGATCCCTATCCATGGGAACACAGGCAGTACTGGAATGCTGCCTTGCACAGAGGCTTTCTTCAAATTGTTGTGTTAAACCAGCCCTTTTCATGTCTTCCACCCTTATTTGCAGAGGTGGCTGTGCACATGGCATTTCCTAGTGACACTACTGACCTGGCAGCAATGCCATGCAAGTAAATGCAAAGTCACCAAATTAGTTCCCTGTACAGAGAAGGGAAAGAAAGATAAAATGTAGATTCGGACAGGCTTAAAAAATTGGCAAGTGAGGATGAATGGATTAGGCAGTAACAGAATATGTTCTCTGCTCCATTAAAGCACACCCATCCACAGATGATTATTTCAAGCTGGAATAGTCAAATAGCAGTTGGAAGCCACGGTAATTTCTTGATTTTATATCAGCTACTGATTAAATTTCAGGAATATTGCACTATTTAGAAAGACTGCAAGATCTAACCACCAAAAGAGACAATGCTTCAAATGGAGCAGTCCAAGGGCAACTGATTTTATCATGGGAGGGAGGGATGTGACTATATGCCCCAAGGGAATGGTCCAAGAGAGAACAGGATATTTCTTTCAGAATCATGTGAGCTAAAGAGGAAGAGAAGATAGGATATTTTAGCTTAAACAGATAACTACAAATTAGTGAACTGAATTTAATGTAGTTTAAAGTGCTTTAGAGCTCTGAAGATAAAGCTGCCATAGACTGATGCAGCTTTGTATGTATTCTGTATTTCTGATCCCCCCTAGGATAGAAGTCAGACACAGGCACACATATATGTTGATTTTTCTTATTCAAACACTGCCCCAATATTAGAGCAGAATGCCAAATTGGATTATAATTTCTTTCAGTATCAATAGCAGCTTCTGAAAACCCAATTATTGTTGTAAGTTTTAGCTCTCCAACAGAGCTGCCCTTGGTGTGTTACCTTGCTGTTGCAATGGTCTGTTCTGCTGGCAGGAAAACTGCCACAGCATTACTGAGCATGTAATCTGCAGCCATTACAGTTCATCAAGCATTGTATTGAAACATTATTAACACCTGAACGGGTAAATCGTTATCACCAAGGCCTCTCCAGGCTCATCTAACTCAAGGTCTGCCTATGCAGGGCTGGCAGTCATACATTTCATTTTAATGACCATTAGGGTGGATAACAAAAACAGACTGAGGGGACAAGCACACCATCTGAATTCACAGGTATTCAGGAAGATTCTTCTCTTTCTGAGATTCATCTTTTCTCTCACAATTCCATCTTTCGTCAGGTTATACAGAAAATCCTTCTTTGAGTACTTATGGCAAACCTTAAAAATCCTGTTCTCCTTTTAAGAGTAAGGTTTCTGTTGTGTGCACTATTTTAAAACACTGCAGTCTTGAAAATAAGTTTGCTTCTTGTTGCAATATTCCAGATTTAGTGAACTACCAGGCCTCATCCTTTTATACCATAACTGCTCAGAAGGAGACATAAAGCAGTGAAAATCTGGTACATAAAGTGTTCTATTTGTAACTGATGGGATGTTATTTAATTACTAGAAATATAACAGAATTGTGATTAATTTAGAATATTCTTCAGGGTGGGAATATTATATCATAGGGGAGATGATGTTTTACATCATAATAAATCAGTATGTATTCTGTCATTTTGCATTAAAATTGATAGGCTTTTTATTAACTCCTGTAACTCTCATAGCTCCAAGAGTTATTGCTGGTGTATCAATCTAGAAGTTGTATTAAAGGTGAAAGTGTGTAAATATTATAAATCTAATTTTTATTTCTGAAACATAATTAACTCACTCCCCTGCTAAAAATTTATCAGAGAACTGCATGTAGAGAAAAAAGAGATTATACTGATGGAAAACAGATTCTTTTTTTATATCCTATCAACATACACTGTAGTTCTGTTTCAATACATTTCAGTCAGCAACAAACTCCTCTCTAAATTTTTTTAGCAGAGTTTCTTTAAAAAAGCTTTAGTATTTTAAGGGAGGGATAGGGAAAGCCCTCTTACAGATGAGGCACAACTTCTTCCTTGCAAAATTGTGAAGGACAAAGTAAACCACTATTACTCCATGTCTGACTTCACTATTCTGATTTTTTTCTGGTCTCCTAAATGATCACAGTCCTGGTCTACTGATCAGGAAGGGGGTTTATTACACAATTATTTCCTTTGGCCTCCATCCTGGGGCACAACGTCTCCATTATCACACTAATGTACGTTCAGGTTTCATTGCAGGAGAGATAATGCAAAAAACATAGAGCAATCTAGATGGTTAATGACTTCTCCTTAATATGCAGCCTATGGATCTCTAGTGACAAACACTGATAATTCACTTAGGAAAAGTGTGACAAGATGTAGGATGATTTAAGTCCAATACAACAACACAAATTGTCCTTGCTGTTAATCATTCAGCATCTTAATGCCTTCCCCATTTTCACACTGGTATTTCAGTAGTTCAGTGAGATTGGCTGCAGGCAACCAGCACTTGCAGTCATCCCAAATATCCTTCCCACTGCTACAAATCTGTCTAAACACCCTCAACAAGAGATGTGCCTCCTCTTATTAAAATATTTCAGTATTTCATTGATCTGATGTTTTAGACCATGAGTAAAACCTCCTCAACAGGTTTTTCTGCCTGGTGTTTCAAGGAAAATGCTCACAGCAAAACTGGCTTTCAACACCACTGACCATCTTTCGTTTGGAAGTGTTAACTGAACAGACTTATTTTAAATGGACACAGATTATCACTAATATCAAAAGACCTTCCACAATATAATTACAACAGCTATAGGTGTAAAAAAAGAGGCATCTCTCCTGTCTAAAAGCAAAGAGAAATTACTCAAAGATTGGTGTAGTATATTGGTAGGATTATTTTCTCCTAAGATTTTTTAAAATTCATCTGGCCTACAGCATAGTGCTTTCAAAGTTCTCCACTTTTTTTCAGAACATCATCCTGTCTAAAGCATATTTGTCCTGTAACCTGATATGTGCCCTCAAGCTAAAGAATCAGAAAGTATTTCATCTAAAATATTCTTCTCAGCTATTTTTTTCCTGCCAAATTGCACAATGTCTGGCTTTAGCATGACTCACATACCCAGCACTCTGCAGTCTAGGTTATACTGTTGCTGCTAAGACAATTACAGAGCTGCAATATTTTGGATGGGATCATGCTCCAAAGATTACCATGCAAAAAAAAAAAGAAAAAAAGTGTGGTGGTGTTGTTTTTTGTTTTTTTTTTTTTTTTTTTTTTTCTAACATGGTAGATGAGAAACAAAAGCATTTTTGTGTTACAGGATTGTTGTCTTCAGATTGAAGAGATATTGACAGCATAACCCTTACCTCTCTCACACACAGATTATTTGATTTGGGGCATTTTCTGCTCCAAGCATCACTTCTCAATATTGCAAAACAATTTGCTTTTTCTCTGACTCCACTATAATATGGGAAATTTAACAGATCTTGGAGATCAGGACATTAAAGATCTGAATAGAAAGATTTGTGTAACATTAAATATGGATTTAAATGGCATAATTTAAACAGCCTAGTCAAAAAGAAGCTAAAAGAGATCAATCACCAGCTGGATAGCAAAAACTTCTTAATCAGCTATTTTTATTAAACTAATGGTGGATCACAAAAGGCTTTGGGCACCTGTGGCTGTTTTTGTGCTCCTCCCCCATCCCATAGTGGGAAAATAACTTATCCCAGTAACATTAAATTAATTCCTCTGTTTCAATTTAGGCTTCACTCTGTCTGTTCTGCAGCACTTTTTGAATGGTTTTCAAATTCCCCACTGGTTTAATTCATTATCAGAAACCATAGAAACCCTTCTGATAACAGCTCTGCTGAGAGAAACGGGACAGGTTTTCAAGTGACAGAGAAATGGTGGAAGAGGAACTGAAAGTGACCATTGGTTTGGTCTTGTCACTTGTGGCCAATTCATTTGTGCAGCAATTAGCAGTGACCTGGCTGCATGAGTGTTGGTTTTTGAGTCATGTGGAGACCTCAAGGGATTTTTTTCCAAAACATTCCCTCATGTCCACCTGAAAGAAAATTTAATTCTCGATTGAAGGACAAAAAAATATAATCTGTTTAGTTTAAAGCTCTTCCATTTCCCTCAACTACAATCCTATGTATTTGCAAGTAATAAAGAGATGAATTGCTTCTTAATTAGAAGAATTTAGGATGGAGGAGATCTAATCTCTGCATGTAGAAATAAGGGAGATTGTTTAGACATGTGTCGTCTGAGGACCAAAAATTCTCTGAAAATTCTCAAGCTGAGGTGCTGCTACCCTCAGGTTCCACACATAAAACCAGGGAGCCACAACTGGCTTTACATAAAGATGACATAGGCAATAACCATTAATAAATAAATGACAATGTACAATGTGGACACTTAGGCTTGGACGTTTTGTTTGAAAAGTAGGGATATCTAAGAAATACTTAAGAGCGAAATTGCAAAGTCATTATTTACAAGAAAGGCAACAGATTCTCCTTTTCCATCCAATGCCTAAGCTGAGAAAACCCTGCACTCTAGGGCACATCCTCAGCTGCTGTAAGTTAAAATAGCTACAGGGGCACAGACACAGAATTAACATAATTTTCATTTTTCCCCACTGAGAATTTTGAATCCTCAAAACTCATCCCTCTGTACCCATTACTGAGAGGCTTCCCACCAGTGCTCTCTGCAGCATGCATAGCACAAAATATGCATCTAATTCCTAAAGTTCTTCCAGCCCAGAGGTGATTTCTGCACAGGAAGCAGGAGTGTGCAGGGCTTTCTTGACTCTTGAGGTCTTCCAAAGAGCTTTCAGTCAATGGAGGAAGCAAAACTGGTGTAAGTGAATGCCAAGAGGATCCTGATGGGACTGATACAGCTTGAAAGATCCCTCCCTGACTGGGAAAGACGAACATCTGTGTCGCCCCTGATTTTCTTGCTTTCAAGTGTTTGAATCTTTGCAGCCTGATTCTCACACTCTTTCATGTAAACTAGATGAATTTTTAGAATTTATCTTGTGTTTTGCATAGCTGTTCTCTGAGAGGAGAATTTGACTGATGGTCACAGTGACCAAAGGGCCAATCCTGGCCCTTTTACAAAGTGTATATAAGTGATGGAGTCAGAGAAATGAAGAGTTTTCCATGTTTGACCCTGCTGTCCTCTGTGAGGGTCCACACCCACGTCACAACGTGTTACCCCTCAGAGTGAAGGGATAACACATCTGCATAAAGAGTGTCTAAATCCATACAAACATGACTTTTTGAGAGACCAAAGGGCTGAGATGTGCAGACAGCAAAGTGAAGCTCCTGAGGGCCACAGAAAAAGCAACAATCCATGCACATGCAAGTCTGCTCTGCCCCTGGACCAGAACAACGCCAAAGAACCTCTCACTCCTCTCAAGGCTTGGTGGAAAACCACACTGCTTCTGAATGAGCAACAACTCTTCCATCTTTTTCATTGCTGCCATTTGTTAGCATGGTTACGAGGGTTGACCACACAGATTTAAACCACTATGACTGTTGGTTTGAAAAACAGCGCTGTAATATTCCCCAAGAGATGCAAAACACGGAGCTCAAATTTTAAATGAAAGTCAACTTCATGGATTTCTTCAGCATTTCCCTCACATAACAATTAAAGCAGAGCAGAAAGCCGCTTGCGTCTCTAAGCAAACTGCTGCGGGGGAGGAAGGGAAGAGGAAACCATGTAAACACTCTTTAAATGTTAATTCCAGAGTTTAATTGTAGCTCACTGCAAGCCTATTAAACCCTGACTAAGTGCACCTGACAGACTGACAACAGCATAATGCTAATGCACGCCAGTGAAGAGCAGCAATTAGCTTCTTTAAAAGGGTGAGATTTGGGGGAAACTGCTCACAGAACAAAAGAAAATGGGGGGAGGGAGATGGAAAGGAACGAGGAGTTTTTTTCCCCCTGTTATACCTTTCTACATCTTATGTAAATCTCTGCAGAGCTCAGGTGCCTCTCGGAACTGTGCTCTGAAAGCTTATGAAATGGCAAAAAGATCTCAAGACTACTGGGAACAACTCAAGGGCTCTTTAGTTTTTAGACCGGGATTTTTTGCATGGACTGTGTGAACAAACTAAGGTAACAGTGGAAGTGATGTTGAAAAAAGACCCAGGAAGAGGGTGACTCTAATCTGATATTTCTGCCAACTCCAGAGCACTGGAAACTTACTTATAATCTTCTACAGAGTTGTCTTTCTTTCCTGCTCTCCTGTGTAAATATCATCAGACAGAACTACCTTCAGCAGAATGGGAGGGAAGCAGAACTGGTTCATGCCAATCAATTATTATCTCATAGTAGGTCATTTCCTTTTATTATATTTAATTGGACATCCAACTTAAATGTCAGTGACTGTGCTTTACAGTACCAGCTGGTTTGTTTTATTCTAACCAAAGATCAGATCCCTTCTCCAAGAAAAGGTTCCAGAGGTTTAGAGTACCAAAAATTTAGAGGGTTAAGAGTAGCTTTTTAAAACTATACAGAAGTATCTCTTGTTGCCTGTGCATTGCATCAAGCCTACTGTAACATTGGAAATGTGACAAATACTATAAGGAGTCTGAGCTAATCTTGTTAAATCATACCTTTATTAAAACTTCTCAACTTTTCTATGTTTTTATTTCAAGACATGAATGGAGAATTTCATATTATCTGCATGTTATTTCTTTCAGACTGGCCATTGCAGCCTCCTTCCTATTGGATACACTCTCAGGGTGCTTAACAATAACAACAAATAATCTATAAAAATCCACACCACTTCCAAGATTCCACATCCAAGTAGAATTCTTGGTCCTGAGACTGTTTAAGGCTCCAACAATTCTTTCTCAAATCAGTACATGAGTGGTCTAACAAAGGCATCATCCTATTTTGTCAGAAATCTGTGGCAGTGAAGAAACTCCAAAAAGTCAACACGCTGAGACCAATGAGAACATCACTTATCTTCCATTTACAGCAAACATTTTGTTAACACCAAGGAGCTCATTTATGAAAAGCACTTCCAATATCTTAAACCACAGCAGACTGATTTCCCACTGCAGGAACATTCTTCTGCATTTGCTTCCTTATTTAGCTACCTCAGTGGAATAAACTCAAACCATATTTAAACTAAAGGAATTAGATTTCATGAACATTTCTACTTTTATTAACCTCGCTCTGAATTCTTGCACACATCAAAGCAAACTGCCAATGAAACTTCAGCATCTCAAGTTATCCCTCATCTAGACCATTGCCATTTCCCTGGCCCTGAGGTTCAGAAGCAGAATAAAAGCAATGAGCTTGAATTTCCTTGGAAGAGTATTTTGTGCGCCTGGTGGGAGACCTGTCTCTTAAATGGCTGCCCCAGGAAAAGGGGGCAAGTCCAAGAATTAAAGTGCCTCAGTAGCAATAACTGCACAAGCTGTTCCATTGGCTCTGTGCTTGCTCTTTGTGAGATATCACCTTGCAAAAGAGCAGAAGGCAGCAGAACCCTAAGAGATTAAAAACAGTAAGGAAGTAAAGACCTAGATTGTGTTCTACAAGAGGGGATACTGGAACCTCATGAAGAAGGTTTTCTAGTTTGTTTTTTTCAATATCCTACTCTAACTGTTTCAATCTTTTCAATTCACCGCAGGATACAAATTCCACATTGGAACGTCAGTTTCTTAATTTGAGAATTCTTATGCCAGTGGATAACACATTTGTAGTTTTCTATGAAATGTACTGCACACTGAAAGGCAATGAGATTTTGTGGATCCCTATGCTTCTCTCTCTGGTGGTGGTAAAGCACACCTGTAAGCAGGAATCAGAGGACTTAGCCTGCTTTTAGTTGTAAGGAAATTTCCTTTTAAACCCATCCTTTTACTGTTGGACCCGTTTTGTGTCTTTAATGACGCACTAAAATTTTTTGGAAGCTTTTGTTCACAGATCCTGAATCTGGATCTCTTCCACCATCTCAGATACCTTGCAGGGGGCTGTGGTGATTCATTTGGTCATGCCAACTTCCTCACTGTGTCACCATGTGTCCATGGCAGAGCGACCACTTTGCAGGCCTGGGGTTTGTCTCTCAGTTATCACTTGAGCCATGTGGCAAATTGGAAGAAAAGTGAGACATTTATCCTTAGGAGAATCTCTCAGTGCCAGGTGCTTTTTGGCACGGGTCACCCTCCTAATAAAAGTGTGTGAGGCTGCTCTCAGGGAACTGAAAGGCTCCCTAGAAACAAGTGGAGAAATTTCAAGTGGGATGGCAAGGCTGCCCACTGCTCCTTTTGCCCCTTTGCTGTTATTCCTAGCCAGGATTACCATCATTCTCTCCAGACAGCAGCATTCAGTGCCCCATCCTAAGAGCCAGTAAGTAACCAGCTCCTATTTGTCACAGCTAGAGGGTCTGATCAGCAGGGGCACCTAATACATCCCAATAGGATCCCTGCAGTAAGTGACAGATCACCACAGCAGACACAGCCATCCTGCCAGATTTGTGAACACAACTCCTGATGGAGTCAGCAGACTTTCACCCGCCATGTGCTGTGCTCTCACTCAAAGCACCAAGCCCAGAAGTCTCACAATCTCTCATTTTCTATTTTATTTTCCCGTGACACCTGGGAGGACAGCCAGAGAAATCCAGCCAAATTACTAGAACTGTACAGGAATAGCACTGAGGAGTGCTGCACTTCTCCAAAACATGTCTAAGAACAACATGTTACGATTTTCTGAGCATGAAGAACTTAGGAAACTTTGTCTTTTCCTCTCGAAGAATTTCCCCATTTCCTTTTAAATAAGATCAGCCCTTTAAATAAGCTGTGACTTCTACCCTTAATCTTGTAATGAGACAAATCTCTTACCAGGTTTTCCTATGTATACCACATATTTATTCAACTTTGGTACCTTTTTTTCTTTTTAATGGCATTCTTCTTCCTTGGTCTCCAAAGTACAATCTGAAAATGAAGGCTATTATCCTTTCTAAGCATGAGATTTGATTTCTGATATCACAAAGTATGATATCCTCTGGGGACAACAGACAACGTGGTTGATGAGCACATACTCGGTTTGAGGAAAAATGTCTTCTAGAATTTTTTTAATGAGCTCTGCCTTTTAAAAATATCTTTATAATGCTCTGGTGCAATTTTCAGACAATACTAAATCAGAAAGAGTTGTGGATATCAGTCAGAGCTGAGAAATGTTAGTGACATTAGTGACTCATGACACAATATAGAGCCAGAAGCTCTAGTGGGCAGAAAATGACAGCATGAGTTTCAATTTAGAAAAAATGCACTTAAGAAAACACCTAGGGACATAGAAATCAAGGTGTGGCTGGCTATTTACTGAGTGAAAGAAATCTAGAAAATTCAACAAAAGAAGAGTGTGGGTGATAGAAACCCTCACGTTGCAGAAATCCCAAAAAAAACCACGGGATTAGTGCAGTTGCAGATTAAAGTCCATGGAGACAATGCATTGCAGAAATGATAATTGCCTGACCTTTGGCCGGTTTTTGGCATGAACACACTACAAAGAATTAATTCAGTGCAGGCAATAATGTTAGCTGTAAGACTGACAAATTGCAGCGTGTTAAGAAAAGACCAGCAGAACAGATTAGAGCACGGAAGAAATGATTGATGATGGAAAATTTATATAATTAAATATTTATCAACCTGGGTAGCTGAAAATGGAGGCAGGATGGGAAGACATAACAGTCTGAAAGGGTATTAACAATGAAAAGAGAAGATGAATTACACACTCCCATGTTTGCAGTACACTGGCATGTGGGATTGGGCTCTAGTCTAAGTTTTAAAAACTGAGCCCTTGGCTGTTACTTAGTGAGGCAAAAAAATCCTTCATTCCTTGAACTCCCACCATTTTTTTCCCCATCTCATTCCTCAAACACATTCAACCCTCTCCTGAGTTATTTTACTCTCCCTCAACGCCTTTGCTCCCAAATTCCGAAAGCTTGACACCATCTCCACGGTCTGGGATGGGGTGGAGGGTTAGACCCTTCCCACTCGACTTGTGCTCTGTTGAAACTGCACAGCAAACTTCTGTAAGGGCACCTCTGTCCTGTCCAGATGGGATAAGCCTCTCCATAACCAAATGTAAGAAGGACACAAACATTTTCCTGTCCCCAAAAGACCCATCAGAGCAGAGTGTCTGATTATCCCACCTGTAGATGGGAGAAGGCAGCTGTGGCCAGTGCCATCCTGTGACAGATTGCTCAGTGTTGTGCACACAAGCTATTGGCCCCAAAAGGCAGTGCAAATATAGCACAGCTACACACTTCTACCTGTTCTGTTAAATCTTCAATAAACTGATGGAAAAACTAGGAAAGTTAGCCATGCCTTGAAACCTTGATCAAAACACATCATTAAATGTACCAAGGCTGGTGGACTTGAACATTTCTGATACTACACTCCAATGTTTCAAATTTTCATTCATTCCCATACTTAGTACTTTCCTGTGATAATTCAGATGTATGTTCTCAAGGTATGAGATACATGACACTGACTTTCTAGGCTTCAGCTGAGAATCCCCTGCATTTACACATATATCTTGGAGATGTCCTAAAAGAATCAGGTTTATTGAAGAATCTATCCAGGGCTGATAATATTTGCTCAAGATTTACAAAAAATTCTGGGAAAATTATGTTCAATAGCTGAGAGAACTGATGAGGGATGATGCAATCTTCAGAAGGAGAAGAGATTACTTTTTTATATGGGAATTACAAAAATCCCTGCACTACTCCAAGAATTCTCATAATGCTCACAATGGCAAGTAACAAGTCCTGTAATAACATATAAAGTACTTTTGATTATCTTGCTCACTATACATGGGATAATTAATGCTCATAATGCCCCAGATTATAATTTCCATTTTTTAAAGGCTCCCCAAAGAAATATTTCTTCTGTTCTCTGGACCTCCTGTTGATGGATGCCTGCACCATGCCTGACCTGCTGAGACAGACAGCTACCCCTGGCCTCATGGCACTCTACTTGCCTCCCAAGAAGGGCATTTTTCAAGGAATTAATGACTGGGAACTGTCACACAAAGCTATAAAATTATAAATAATACCAAGAAAGCAAGCGGGAAATTAATATTTACTACTTCCCATCATACAAGACACATAGGCAAATCAGTGTTATTGTGAAGCAGCTCACTAAAACCAGCTAAAGAATGTACAAAACAAGAATATTTTGAAGCTCCTTATTCAGACAGCACCAAGACCCAAAACACACATTGGTCCAAAATAGAAGGAGAATAACTAATGGAAGACACATCCAACAACATCCATAAAGTTATTCATGTGCAGTTTCGGATTTGAGATATCCTAAAAGTATTTCCCAGAAGCAAGAAAAATATCACAATAACAGGTTTTTATATATGTGTAAAGTTTCTTACCTTCACAGGTTGCTGTCACAAGCAGGATGCTGAACAAGAAGAACTCATAATCAATTATATTTTGTTTGTTTTTAGAATTCTATACTTCAGAATGAAATATATTAACTATCAACTCCACCGCCTCTCAAAAAAACCCTGCTCTATCCTAGGAGTTAAAGTGCTTTACCACACAATTACGAAAGTACCAATCACTAAACAGAACCAGTGTATTTAGCCTATTTTTGAGCAATTTTACTGATAGTTTTTGACTGATTACCTCCCTTTTCAAGCACAAACCAAAGAGCTTTCTTAGTCACAGAGGCCACGTTAATTACAATGTCCACACCTGAATTCACAGCTGAATCCAATTCAGACCTGCATTATTATTTCCAGACCTTCTCTACCTCTGGTTGTTTCTTAGATTTTGAGTGTATCTTAGTCCTCCTTTGATGCACCATTTCTCTCTTTTCTTTAGGCTCTAAACCCTTTCCACATTTAAGAATTTGTCTTTTGTTTAAGTTGAATACCTTGAAATTACCCATTCCT
The DNA here is from genome assembly GCF_965231275.1 of Zosterops lateralis. Lineage (NCBI taxonomy): Eukaryota > Metazoa > Chordata > Aves > Passeriformes > Zosteropidae > Zosterops > Zosterops lateralis. The sequence continues at coordinate 3,753,399 of NC_139768.1, forward strand.
AAATTCAATCATTTCCCTTATGCTTTCAGCCTGCTGTTCCTATTCTTTAAAGAAATTTGGCCACCAGACAACTCAGACTACTGAGGTTAAGAAGTGAAAAGAATATTAATTCAGCAAAAACTATCATCCTATAAATCTAGTTGTCACTTGCTAAAAATCATCTGGGGAAGAAAAAAAGCTGAAAAAACCTTACTTTTTTTCTAACAATACAAAGATTAATCCAAAGGATAATACTTACTGCTATTTGTGAATTAGTATTATGTCAATCTACAGCCAAGAATTATTTTTGACGAATACAATTTTTATTAATTACCTTTAAAAAAATCACTGTACATGCACTAATTATTAATTACTGTGCCTTACTAAGTTATATTAAAATGACAACACAATCCCTTTAAAACAAAGGTCAAATTCAGTTTCTTGCCTACTACTAAAATTATATTGTGCTTCATATGCAGAGCTGTAAGAAAAAAAAATTCTAAATTATGTGTCCCCATTAGCTGCAGATGCTGATAGATTAGCACTATCAAAACAAGAAATAAAGATGTCAGTGTTGCTAGACAACCACTTCTCTTTTTAACTCTACCAATGACGCAGGCTGAAAGAGCAGAGAGAAAAATTTGCTGTCATGCTTTAGGAACCTCTGCAGTTATATATATGATGAGACTATTTTTTCTATATTTTTTTAATAAATATAAAAACAAATACTCATGGTCAGCTTAAGTGACACCTCAGATTTAGCACTTACTGATAAAAATGCATACATAAGGTTTCTGTGCTGTAACAACTTTATTATGATATTAAATTGATGCAATACCAATTTAAAAGTATGGGGCTTAAAAGTCAGTTTAAATCTATTTTTATTAAAACATATGTATGGGACTTGAAGACATGTATTTTGTATCTACCTGCATTATTTCTGATTATCTAGCTGATAGTAAACTACTGATTTTGCTAGTAGCCTCTCTCACTATTAGTAGATAAGGCTCACTCTTAGTAGATAAGGAAGCAGGATGAATTCACAAGTAAACAGAAATCCTGATGCTCTTCTAGGTCATCATATTTATTTCTAGCTCCTCTAATAATGGAAAAACCAAATCTTCAAGAGCAGAGGAATGTTAAAATTCCATCATAATAATTATTTTAACTCATCCCTGCTTGGGCAAAATTGCTCCTGGTACTATATACTGTGTAATCATTTAAACAGTGGTAAATATATTGAGTAAACAGAGGGGCAGCTCTGGAGAAACTGTTATATGTGATTTATTACCACAAAAGCTTCAAGTTCAAGTATTTTGTCCTGTAGTATAGCTTTTTATCCATCACTAAAAACTGTCTAGAATTTTCCTTTTTGCTGCAGGCTATCAGAAGAGACATGTGTGAAAAAGGTGTCCTAGATCACTAAACTTGTTTCCCTACCCCTCTTCCAGTGGGGTAATCAATCAATAACTGTAATCAATCTTCCATCAATTACAGTTATTACTGTAGGTATTAAAATAAAAGTACTAACATTCCTGCTCTTCTACACAGACAATAAAAATTATTATTTAGGTAACTCCAATGCTAAGGTGGCCCAAACAAATTTTTAAAAACAGATTAAGCAACGTGCTCAAAATCAAGTGATGCAGCTTGACAAATTATGTATTTCAGCCATTTATGATGGGAATAGAAAATGTTTGACACCTTTGAGTAAATGTGAGGGCAGAAAGGATTGCAAAAAAATTGGTTCAATTTTTCAATAGGGAAATACCATTCAAATCCCTCATTACTGTAGATTCTCTTGCTGGTTGGAACAACCTAGTTAGAGAAAGAGGCACAAAAGCAAGAGGATAATGAGACCAATTTCAGAGGAGGGTCTGATGTCTCAGATGAGCAGCTGAAGAGCCCAGCCATGCTCAGGTCAGTTGTACAGAATCAAGAATTTGGCTTTCTCAGCTGCATTAGGTCTCTGTGCAGCTCAAGGACAGGCAGCAATACAGAGAGACTCAGAGCAGTATTAAAAGATGGAAGAAGAAACCTCCTAAATGATTCTTATTTCTCTCCACCCCAACATTTGGTGGCAGTACACGTTCCAGATTAATGTGCAAAAAGGAAGAGGAAAGACAGTGCTACATGAAGCCTTTGAAAAAATTTAAACTCTGTGTTTGTGTTTTGTCTTGAACATTTTTTTTCCCCAGTCTCATTTTTGCATTGACATTGGATTAATTTGATGCAGGCCAAGTCGTTCAAGCAAGATTTTATCATCTTGCTGCTCATCTATCTCATGAAAATACTGAACATTTACCTCTCCTGCTGCAGTATGTGAAATGAACTCAATAAGCACTTTAGAAAAATAGATAAAAGTACATTTTCATCTTGAAACTGGCCAAGCATAATCAATTCTGCATAGATCATGTTTATTAGACACATGGAAACTGATAGCCTGTGGGTTTAATCTATGAAATTATACACACTCAAATATGCATCTCAGACAGCAAAGCCACACTTGGCCAGGGTTCACAGTGAGATTTGCAAATGCAGATTTTAAAGTTCTGTGTTTGTATCTTCTTCCATAATATCAATGAAAAAAAATAAAATGTTTTCAAATCAGAATCCAAAAATCTATCAGTTTTATTGCAGTTTCCAGCCCATTTTCCAGAGCTGTGGAAGCTTTTTCACAAGATCAGCTAGTTGGGTTTCAGCTTTCCTTTGGTGAAGAGCTGCATGCTCACTACTAATGAGTACACAAAAATTCAAAAATTTCATCCAGCTGAGACGGGCATACTAAAAAGAGAGGTAAGCAGAATTTTCTAATAAAATCGCTCATCTATTGAATTTCCAGGGTTATTTTTTCCTTGTGGAAATAGAAGTGAAGTTTTTTATTTCTCAGCAGGCAGTTCTGAGATTCTTGTTCTCCACCTACGTTCTGGTTCTGTGAGGTCACTGGAAGCATTGCCAACATCTTTAATAAAAGCAGGTTGTCACCTTTCATGTTTAAACTGATGTAACAGTGAGAGCTAATAAGGGTCATCTATTCAACTGCATGACTGGAAAAATGAACATTGTAGCCTGTAGAAGGATAATCTCCTAAACATCAGATACAATTTTAGCACATATAAATTGCCCTTTCAATTTGAAGAAAGGATTTAGATGTTGATAACTTACTTCAATATTTTTCATAAATCACAAAGCAAAAATCATTTAAAAAATATTCCCAAATAACTGGAAGATTTCATCCAGTTTATACATAAATTTCTATATATTTAACATCATATGTGAAAAAAGCAAATTTCCTTTAAGACTGACAATTATAAATAGTCCATATTCAGCTGTTTTATGCTGTTTTGCTGATGAAATGGAAGATATACGTTGCTGTAAAACAAAAAAATAAGGTAGCTGACCCTCAGGTCTTTCAGAAAAATTTCTTTCGTTCATAGAACATATTTTGAAACAAAATGAAATTGATAAATAAGCAAACCAAAACTGTTGTTATTTGCTCATATTATTAAAAATGGATTGAGCATTCAGGCATTTGAAAAGAAGCAGACTCCAAAAGAGAAATAATGTCATGGGGATTCTTGAAACCTCTGATTCAAACAGGGAAAGAATATTGAAGCAGAAAAAAAAGAGACAAAAAACCTCCCAGCCAAACTTGCTAATCAGTTAATTGAGAAATACTCGCAGAGGAAACAAATTATTTCTTCTAATCAAACATCATTTGCAGAAGAAATGAAATCACATTTAACTGAAAAATGGCACAAAACCAAAAGGTGAACAAAAAGATAAATTTGAGATAATTGAAAAGATAAGTGCAAAGTCAGGGAACAGAACACAGATTTGAGGTCTAATCCATTTCTTGGACGTTTTGAAGCATGGAAGAGTTGGTTCAACAAATTAACAAATCAAGGTGGGGTACATGGAGACTAAGGTTGGTAAATTTTACAGCAATGTATTTTAAAGTTTCATACATTTTAAATTCTTACAAGTCCAATTTGGAAAAATAGCAATATTTACTGCACAGGAAAATGTGACCATATTCCTTCCTTTTCTTTAGCAAGACTCTGTCTTTGAAGTCTCAAATGCTTATGTTGTAAAATAAATATTAATGACATGGTTTGTTTACAAAAAATTTTTCTTTTAAGTAAACAGATTAAAGCTTACATTGTATGCTGGAGAAATATTAGCTAGTTGGAGAATAAAAAAATAATAATGAATAAAAAACCAAACCAAAAAAACCCAAAAACACAAAAGAAAAAAACATAACAAACAAACCCAACCTAAACTTCCAATTCAGTTTGTTTGGGATTTTTGAGAAATCCTTGAATCAAAGAACCTCTCCTGATCTACACTTTCTAACTTCAAAGCCTCTCCTAATATACACTTTCTAACCAGAAACTCTGAAATAATTTTTAATGCAGATGGACTGAACCTGGAATTCAACAAAACAAAATATCAAAGAAAAGCAACGAAAAGCAATAAATCTTCCAAAAGCCTGCACTGAAAGAGATTACCCATGCGAGATGTTCAATTATCTTCTTTTATTACGTAAATTTACTTAATAAAGTCAACTGTTCACAGCTACTGCAGTGTCCTGTTCCCGTGGGATGCTGATTCCTGTGCACAGAGAACAAACAGGGCAGCAGGTTGGTGTCTGTCTGTCTGTCTGTCCCTGGAGAGCAGCACAGTCCAAACTCATCTACAACCCAGTCTTACAAACTGGGATGTGTCCAGCAGCTCTAAGCACAGATAGTTATGGTGGCAAAATTAAAAGTAGTGCTAATTAAGGTTCCTTAGCAGTTGTGTGCTATGTCTATGGCTAATAAAAGATGTTTTAGTTCATCTTCCTATAGAGACCTGTTCTCCTGAGCATCTGCTGTCCACATAAAACCAAATAAAAGGCCTGCTGGCAACTGATTTTATCATCTTGGATAGCAATACCTTTTTAGCCATAAACCAGTCCAATTAATAACTATTATTTCTGAGTTATGTGTGAAATTAAAAACATTACAAATTTAGCATACAGTGCTGTTGGAGAGAGTCCAGAGGAGACCACAGAGATGATCCGAGGTTGGAGCACCTCTCCATGAAGACAGGCTGGGGTTGGTCAGCAAGGAGAAAAGGAGGCTCCAGGTAGACCTTATTGCAGCCTTCCAGTACTTCAGAGCAGCTTAATAAAAAAGGAGAGGGGCTTTTTACATGTGCAGATGGTGATAGGACAAGGGGGAATGGTTTAAAACTAAAAGATGAGGGATTTAGAATAGAGGTAAGGAAGAAATTCTTTATTCATATGGTGATGAGGCATCAATGAAGCCCCGGCTCTGGAAAGGTTCAAGACCAGGTTGGATGGGACTCTGAGAGCAACCTGACCTAGTGGAAGTTGTTCCTGAAACTAGATTATAACCTCAAGGTCCCTTCCGACACAAAACATTCTATGATTCTGTCATTCTATGGTCTGGAAAGAGCTCCAGGCTGGCCAGACAGAAGGACTCCTCAAGTCGCTCCCAAAGCTGGATGGAAGTCCAAAGTTACACAGTTTTAGTTATTGCTTCTTCCTAACCAGAGTAGTCAGAGGAAATGGGAAATATATGCCTCCACTGCAAGCCTTGGATTAAGAATAACTCCACATAACACTAATATTATGATTATTTTTCCATTACTTGAATTATTTTGGAAAGAAAATACAATGTTGTCGCAGAAAGAGCAAACAGATGTTTGGGTTTAAACTCTTAAGACCCTGAGGCTTATATGAGTTATCAGCATTTACTTTTACAGTTGACTTTTCTGATCTTTATTTGCATGATCACCTCAGTGTATGAAGGACAAGGAGAAGACAGAATTCAATCTGCTGGATCTCACACCTGAGAAAAGTTAGTAATTGCTTTGTTCAATTTTAACTTCTATATCAATACCAATGAAAAAATGCATTTTAAAAATTATTTCAAAAACATCCTAAGCATGGATAAGTTCAGATTTCAAGTTTTGCTGATATCAAAATTAGCACACGATCTGAAAAAACTCTTCAGGTTTCTTCTTTTAGGGAAATCACCCAGATTATTTATTTTTAAACTTTAAAATCTTACCATACTTCAGTCAAACACTGATTGCAACTTCTGCATTGAAAAAAAAAAATAAAAAAAAAATGCAAACTTACTTAGCAGCTAGGGGAAAATATTTCTCCCTGGCACTCAAATACGCATGACAGGAATTCAATTACACTTAAATATCACTCACCATTCAATCAGGTAACTAGAAGGAACAGCCATGGTTTGTCTAACAGATGTACAGGTCTGGTCTTCATGAGGTTAGAAAGACTCACACCACCACGTCTTCGAGTTCAAATTCCTGAAAATTAAAAATGACATCCAAATGTCATAATTGGGCAAAGCTAAGAAACAGCACACTCCGAACTGTCATCATTAATCCAGCTGTCGCTCTCTTTACACCTCTCTCCACTTCTGCCATTACACAGAATTATGTTCCTGATCCTACAAACCATTTCTGACCAATATGTGAAAAAGTCGAGGAACGTGAAACCTTCCAACAAGATTCACAATTCACAGTAAAAATAGATGCATTGCACTTGGTTTAGAGTTAATTGCATGAACTCTTAGCAATTTTTTGCTGTTATTCATATCTTTAATAGGGTCACTGACTGCAATAATATATTTTAGAGGAAAAAATATTAAAAAGACAGAAAAAAGTTTTCCTCCAATTCTCGGTTATGAGACTTTTTTGACTTTACCAAATTCTAAACAGCTTGACTGTGATTTTCTAGACTGAGCACTTTTCTGATGCAGACTTAGATTTGTGTTTGTTCATGCATGTTCATATATAAGGGGGAAAAAAGTGAAAGCCCAGTTTAGGATTTACTATCACATAAATAAAACCTAGAAGAAAGTGAACTATTCTAATTAGATCATTCATTCATCCATTTAGATTGTTCTTGAAAGATATTTTAGGAGCACGTGCAAGGAAATTTTCTCCTTACATACAAGTTTATTCGAGTTTAGAAACAAACTTGTGAATTTGCAATGAAAATATGGAATTATTTTGACATAAATATAAATACAGGAAAATAAATTATGTAAAATGTTACAAATATAAATTGATTTATAAAAATATCAAGAATGAGGCAGCATTTCTGCTTGTAAAATTACAGTATGGACAAACCAGAGTCAATTTATTTAATAGGTCCTTATGGACTGATTATATAGAGGTGCTTCCAGAGGAAAACTGAGACAGCTTAACTTATCATCAGGACAGAACATAAACACCTAGATATCTCTGGTTTTTAACTAGAGACACAAAAAGACCCAAGATTCTTATTCTAGAAGAATAATTTCCCAGGTGGAAAATAAATGAAAGAGAGAGGAAGAAAGGGGGTAAAAATTAACAATGATAATACAGATATTTATTGATTTTGAAATGGACAAATGCCTTTACTTTTTTGTTAGACTGGCTTTGGAGAAAAGTAGTCTGGAAAATGTTATTGGGTGGAGTAATAACAAGTTAGTTTGGAAAAAAAGGAACAATGTCACACTTTGGCTGTCAAAAAAGTAGAGACAAAATACAATGTATTTTTTACAGGAAAGATAATAATTGTTGAAAGTCGAGCTAGTAGAAGTCTGGAAATTATACTGAAACAAATATCAGCAGTCATCACACATTCGGAAGATGCCCAGGAAAAGTTAAATAAATCCTTTGCCTTTTTTTCCCCACAAGAGTGGTGAAACAGAAACTGCAGCATCTGTGTAGTGAAATGGAACCATCCACATGGATGTGGAAGCAAAACTTAGAAAAGAAGCATGAGGGGAACAGTCCTGGATGATCCCTGGCCCAGAAATTATCAGAAATTATAAGTGCATAAACAAGGTTTGCAAATAACATTAACTAACCTGCTCTGCAGGTCTCTAGCACGACTAGAGAAGGGAAAAAATCATACACTTAACAAAGGACATGTTAAGAAACTGAGATTACAGAGTCTGGCTTCAATAATATCCAATCTTCAGGGGAAAGCAGATGGACTTAGGGGTAAATCTATAAATTGGAAGCGTGAATTACTTCAAAATAGAATTTTACCCTAAGACCAAAAAACCTTCTATCACTGTGACTTCAAGGCATCTCTTCAGTAAGCTTGAAAAAAAATCACTCCTTTAATGAATATATGAAACCAATTCTAAGATATCCCATACTTTCACAGTCTTGTGCTCCCTGTTCAAAAATCAGATTTTAAGCAGGTAAAGCCAGAGTCTTCTGGAGCTAAAAATTTTCCCTGAAATTTTACTTGCATGGAAAAGGATAATCCTCAAGCTGATGCCATGGTGACTGGGCTATGCTGTCACTGTCACACCTGATGTACCCAACAGCAAGGCAGGAAATCTTTAAAAGGCTGAGCCATGGGAGGGATGGAGGAAGGGGCACAGAGAGAGTGAGCCAACAGAAAATAAATGGATGACAGACAAGAAAACCAATGTGAACTTTCTAAGATTTTAAAACAAAGTCACAGTGAAGTTTATCATTACAAATGATAGGTTTACTCAGAAATAACAGCAAGTTCTAAACCACTCCTAGTGTTGTAAAAATAGAATATCTCTTTCTGCTGGTTGCCCTATTTCTGCATTATCTATTTTTTTTTTTAAACCAAACCCAATTGTTCTGTATTGCTGTGACCTGAGAGGGCAGACTTCAGTCAAATCAGGCATCCCTGTGTGATTGCTCCAGCTCTCCTCAAGTCTCATGCAATTAAAAGCATCAAGACTGACACACATTAATGACAAAAAGTTAATGCAAAGGCTAATTGAGACCATCTCCCTCACAGGCCATTTCACAACATTAATAGCACGGAAAGCAGCAGTTAATATGTAATTAAATTTCCGGGATGCATGGGCTATCAAAACCAGGGTGCTGGAACCCTACTTCACGCCTTTTAACCTCTCATTACCTCTGAGCCCAAAATAGCCACCGTGCTTGGCAATTCTCTGTTAATTCTCTCAAACTGGCTGGCACCAAGGACCAATTCTGCCAGCAACAAAAGCCAGCTCAGTGAAGCAAACTGCATTTTCCAAGCTTTACTGGTCAGGGAGATACCAAAGAACACAGCACCGACTACCCTTTTGGGGTAAAGGTATATAAATGTTTTGCTAACAGCAGGTACCAGCCACTCAGAATTTCTGGGCTCTGAACAACTTATTCTAATACAGAATTATATTCCTATATTATTCCTACAATATTCCTATAATTATATTCCTATATATTCCTATAATATTCCTATATTATACTCCGAAATTAACTGATTTCGTTAACAAAACATTGAAATTTTAAGTCCTTCTGAATCTTATCTCACACTGCATGAATCAAAAGTCATTCCAAGTGAGAATTGCTAGTGTGGGGTTGAGAGAGATACTTCCCCAGTGTTTTGGGGAGAACATTAAGATTTTGAGAGGCAGGTCTTCATTACATAAAAAGGAAATCAGAAGTTGCATGTTCCCATTTTGACCACACAGTTTGAGCTACCCTCAAGTTTCTGGAACAGTTAGCACTGCCCAAATCTCAGTCTGGGCACTCCTCAGTAGGAGTGCACTCGCCACAGGGCACTTTTAATGCTTCTGAATAAACAGCAGAAATCACTCATGGCAGCCTCTGATAAGAGCAAAGCCAAAGTGTACTGCTGAGAAATGGCATCCAATTTATCCCTGAACCCACAAAAATACTCCTTATTGAACTATCTGCTCCCCTCACAGCAGACTCCTTGGGCTGTTGGGCTTATTTTAGACATAAAACTTTTTTTGGGTTCTATGGCAACCTGAAATGAAACCTTTTAGTATTCTGGAATAACAATTGACATGGCAGAGTTCCCAACTCCTCTGAGTCAGGGATGGACCCTTTGTCATTCAATTCAAGGTATAAATTTCAAGCTAGTTTCCAGGAAGAGTCTTAACTCCAAATACTGGCTGCATCTGGATCCATCAACCAACTGAGACAAATTTTCATTTGTCTGGATTAACTATTTCAACTCTTCCCAAACTGGACACATTTTCTGGTGAGAAAGGAGGAGGAAAGAAGTGCTAACCCAGCATTTGAATGGACTGTTAATTTTTTGGCCTTAGAAATTTGCATCTTTCTCAGTTCTAGGTAAACGTTGAGAGTTTTGGTTTTATAACCACTTAATAAGTCTTTTAAATGCACCAATGCGTAAATTATTTTTTGTCCCAATTTAATAGAGAAAGAAAAAATAAAATTAAGACTCCTTAAAAATGACAGAACCAAAGGGATCCCGTTTTCAGGAATGCTTCAGACGCCAAAATACTGTTTCACAATGGAAACTGCAACTGAACTAAGCCACAGCATTAAAAGCACTTTATAAAAGCTGTTTTCAAGGGCTCAGCATCCTTGTAAAATGAGGTAGTGCACATTATATTGTTTTAGAAACCTGAGATCATCTCCTTGATGCGCAGGGATATTGAGTCATTGGTACAGCACTGAAGAGTAAAGTTCACTTGAATATTCTGTAGGAAGGAGCATCTCTTGTAGGAAGGAGCATCTCTCTGTTTTCCACAGTATCCTCTCATGTGAGAACAGGGTGAGAGGCAAATGTTTTCAGAGGTGGGTTGCCCACCTCATAAACTGAGATGTGGGCAGACACAACAATTACTTTAAAAGCTGCTGCAGGAAGAGAAAAGAATGAATCAGCTCCCCTTAGCCATGGTGAGGACAGAGACAATCAATGTATTTTGGCAGGACTATTTGCATGAGGCATTGTGTTAGACATCAGGTAAAGAAAACAACCAGCCCCAAACTTCCTAATAACAAAAAATACTGAACTACTGCAATAGGATGACGACAGCAACTCAGAAATCCATAGCAGTGGAGCATTCAGGGAGTGCAGGCAAAGCCCAAAAACACATAAATTGAGCTGCATTGTGGAATAGGAATGAAATCAATCCAATTCAGGACCTTTTCTCTGTGACTGTAAAAAATCTTCATCTTTTCACAAAACAGAATTAGGGAAAAAAAGTACAATTTTCAGCTTTTTCACCAGCTTCAGCAATCGCAAAATATTCTCGCCAGTTAATATCACAGCTTATTTATCTACAGACAAAAGTCTTCTTTTTTGTAACATGGTTTTGTGTTCTGTCTCCATGAGGTTCTTCACACTTCAAAAGTAAACAGAAACACAAGTATCTGCACACAGCTAATGGCAGCTTTGTGCAGCCACCTTTTCAGCCAAAGCAATCATTCGTACCATTTATTTAATTGGTTTGGAAAACATCATTTTTCGCATTTATAGACGCATGGACATAACTGCCATTCAAAATCCCACTGGTATTGCAGTAAGATCAGATTCTTGCATCAAATGTAATATTTGCAAACTGAAGAAAGAAAAGATACAACTTTTGTAGTGGTTTTGCATTCTGGAGTTGTACTTTTGAAGCCAATGATTTCTGTACATGGAGGATCACCAGTAGAGTGGGTTTGCCCTTAACAGTCAAGGTTAAAGTTTCTCTCAAGTCTATTTTACTTTCCAGAACTCAAATTTTATTACTTTAGTATCAAAATAACACTCAAGAGAAAAGATAGAGTCAATTACTTTAACCTCAAAATAATGCTTGAGAGAAAAGATAGAGCAGACCTAATGCTTGGAATTTGTCACTGGAGTTTAAAATAACAGAATTTTCAGCACCTAAATTGAAGTGCAAAATTTTGAGTTAAGTGTGGAGTCTCAACAGCGACTAAACACAGAAGTGTATGTCTGTAAAAGAAAAGGGCAAAATAAAATGGAAAATGCTTTGTTCTCTCTTTATTTGTAATAAAATCCGAGGAGGTGTGAGGGGATGAAATTTAGCAGGAGTAATGACCTGGAAATGGGAGGGTAGGAAATAGCTACATGGGTTACATTGCTCCAGAGGAACTCAGGAAAATAACTGCTTTCCAAAGACTTTGGTCATTTCTTGGAAGGTGCCCAGTCACTCAGCAGATAAAACTGACCAGTCTCAAGTATGATGCTGCAACGATGTGATTTTCACAGAATCACACAATTAACTAGGCTGGAAAAGACCTTTGAGATCATCAAGTCCATTTTGTTGCATTCAAGGAAAAGGACCAGCTCTGACCTCATTCCATTTGTGTATTCAGTGACTATTTAGTGTATGGGAATAAAATAAAATCATAATAACCATAATCTAAGTAAAAATACATTTTTTTTTTCTGAATGCCCTGCTGTGTTCTTGTGTTTTGAATACTGCAGTGGTAGAGATGTCACAGTTTCCTCAGGCAGCCTGGCCTTTATGGCAGCTACAGGGAAGTGCAGTTGCACCACAAGTTTTTGTATGCAGCACTGCCAACTTCTGACTTACAATCCCATTTGATTCTTGACCTGCTCATTATCTCTGCAACAAGGACTCCCAATTATTTTGGCAATAAGTAACCTAAGGACTGCTCTGGCATATGCAAATCTTCACTATCTGATCTGAAGAAGGTTGTCAATCAGCCTTTCCAGAAAATAATGCTGCTGTCATCAGCTAGAGCTGCAAAATAAATAGACATCTGAGAGTTTTACTCGTGCAGCTTTTGTAATATGTAGCTTTACAAGTTTAATTGGAATTGGAATTTTCTCCATATTTACTCTGACAAAAACAGTCATTGACAAAACAATAGCAGCAATCCTCCCAGGCAAACTGGGTCTGCTCTTCCCTAACCTCTTGCACTGGGTCAAATTTCAATGGAGAATGGAATTTGCAAGGAACTAATAAAGCGTCCCTTTAGGAATTTAAAGGACAAGGCTATAGAAAGATAGATTTCAAGGGAGTTTTTAAAATGTTTTCATGATCACTTTCATAATAATGTTAATGTCTTATTGATATGATCATGAGTGGGTGATTTAGTGACATTTCTATCAATGTGAAAGGTGGAAAGAACAGTACTAAAGAGTGAGGTACCAAGTCTGTGGCTCTCTGAATGTGCAAGAATGTCAATCACACCGACTTTAGCTGCTCTGCTCACTCCTGTGCTGCTGTGGAGGACAACCAGCTTCAGCCACTGCCATCTGTCACTCAGAGAAATGCTTAAAGATTTGGTTATATTCTCTATCATTGATTCCTGTCCCTGCCCTGTTGCTCTGCACTGAATATTCCCAGTGGTGCAGGATCTTAAGGGTCAATTCCAGCACCACACAGAGTGGCTGAAGCACAGTCTTTGTTACAGCAGGGGTTCTCCATGGCATAAAATCTTTTTCTTCTCCTACCCAACCATTTTCCTCTGGAGGAGGAAAACATTTTCCTGGAGGAGGAAAACAGAGATGTAACATCTCTGTTACATCTTGAATACACTTACAGTTCTGGTGACTTCTAAGGGAGCTGAAAGAACCCTTAGACATCTTAAACACAGCTGATTATCCATAATGATGCACTTCTCCATGGCCGCTACCCAGTGGTACCAAAGATTATTTCTCCTGATGAATTTAAGTCCACAGAGAGTTCAGATCAAACACTCTCATGGATATACTTTGTGCTGTTCACCCACAGGCTGAAGGAGAATTCTCCTTATACTCCACAGCAGCACATGGCTCACAGGTATTTACTGTTCATGCCACCATGCAGAGTTAGATGTGCAAATTAATGTGGTTAAAAGAAAGTTGCCATGTTGGTTCAAATTTTCAGGGAAAAAAAAAATCCCCAAAGTATGATTTTGCCTGCAATCAGCCCAAGAAAACATTTTCTAAGCTCTTGGATATGGGCTGCTGTTCTGCTTCATTATGAATTAGAGTCCAGTAAATCCCTAGTACCTTTAGCACAGTCAGAATTATATATATAATTAAATCAAATGTTGAAAAAACTCAGAACAACTCATATCTCATTCTCACAGGACCATCCTTATCCAGTAAGACCAGAATAAAAAAAAACCACAATCATTTTGTACTCTGCAGAGTACAAAACACAGGCAGAACACCTAATGGATATTTAACTGGTGCAATCATTTGGACTATCCTACATTCAGTTTTCTAATCAAGAATGTAGCTCTTTCACCTTTTGCTGTAATTCTTTTCCTAGTTTTCTTATGGAATTTTGTACCAATTACTCAAGATTAAGATCAATATGACACACAGTCATATTGCAGGAATATAAAATATGAAATACCCCAAACCCTTTTAGACGCAGATAAATTTGACAAATATTCAGAGCATCTGAGCATAGCTTGACACAGAGATAGTACTACAAATAATTTAATAAATAAAGGTCATTCAAAAGCCCACAAAAGCCTTCCAGATTTAGCAAACCAGTTAGCCACCAGTAAGAACCTAAACATTCCTTCCACTGTCCCAGTGACACTGAAGTATTTACAGCCCTCACCAACTTCTGTGGAGCTGTCCTCTATTACCTTCCTAAGAAAATATTTGTATAAACAAACTTATCCATACAAGGGATGTGAGCGCAACGAAATTATCAAACCATACTTTGGAGATTACAGTGATTACAAACTTAGCACTGTTTGCCCAGAGACATCTTTGCCATTTAGTGCAAATAACCCCACTGTAACAGCTTCCTTTTTCCTCTTGAAAAATATTTTGGGATCCCTCTTGAAAATTATTTTGGGATTCCGCTTGAAAATTATTTTGGGGATGCCCAGGAGGGGTTCTGTCTCTAGCACCAATTTCTGATGTGCAGAGATATGTCCTGAGATGATAAACCAGAGACTCAGATATTATCCCAACCTAGTTCTGTGTTAGGAGTTTCTCTCTCCAACTTGTGTACAATTTTGTGGCTCCAAACTTTTTTTTTTTTTTTTTTTTTTTTTTTTTTTTTTTTTTCCCCCATTTGATGCCAGAATTCCCGCCCTTGCCCTTGCTTTCCCACTCGCAGACAAACAGCCTATAAAATTGCTGCAAGGAGCCAAGTGCTGCTTTTTCACACAGAACACATTCTGCATAGAGCATCCACGCCAGCCTCCAAGGGAGACGGATGACAATGTAATCGCCGAAATGCCGAGGAGTTCCTACAGACAACACAGGAGCAGGGGATGCTCTAAAACAGGAGAGAGCATCGCCAATTTAAAAAAGTAACTTTTAGGCAGCGCCTGGCGAGGCTGGAGCAGCGGGCGGGGAAGGGAAGCCCGCATCCACATGGTATATTCCTGCCTCTGCCGCTCTGCTTTCCTCTCCCCTTTTGGTCCTCCTCTCCTGCCGGCCGTGTCTCCCATCCCCGCCGTGCCCTCCCGCCTCTCCCCCTGCCGCAGGCTGCAGAATGGGACACGCTGGTGGCCCGGCCAGGCGGCAGCTGTCACAGGGCGCGGGCAGCCAGCAGCCGGGGCGAGCTGCGAGCCTACCCTGTCGTTTAGGATGACTCACTGGAGCCTGCCGGTTATTCCTCTCTTTCTCACAGCGGACAGAGAACAACCAAAAAGCTACACTGGACTGGACCAAGGTAAGAGATTTAAGTGTATTTTTTTTTTTTTTTTAACCTGCTACAACCACCCCGAGGATGCCAGGATGTGTATGGGCACTAAGTGGAAATCTGGCAATGATTCAGTGGGTGTCTGCACACCTGGCATTGCATACCATCAGTGTGTCTAGCTGGTGTTAACCCTCTGTGTACCACCGGGGGGTAAGAGATGGCAGGTCAAAACATCACCTGGTGTCTGCAGGACAAAACATATTCTGCAGGTCAAAATATAACCTGGTGTCTGCAGGTCAAATGTAACCTGGTGTGTGCAGGTCAAAACATAACCTGGTGTCTGCAGGACAAAACATCACCTGGTGTCTGCAGGACAAATCATAACCTGGTGTCTGCAGGTCAAAACACCTGGTATCTGCAGGTCAAAACATAATCTACAGGTCAAAACATAACCTGGTATCTGCAGGTCAAATCATAACCTGGTGTCTGCAGGACAAACATAACCTGGTGTCTGCATTTTTCTCCCCCTTTGATGCAACTTTTGTGGCTGTGCTGCCACCTGCTCCCGTGGATACGGGCAGCTCCCCTCGATATTGCTAAATGATGAGGCTTTTTTGTGCTGTGCTGCTGGGAATGGAGTGTCTGTCATGGACTCCGTGTGGATTCGTTCCCGCAGCAGTTGTTTCATCACTTTAATGAGTTGAAATTCCACAGTCCGCAGAAACGCTTCCCCCTGTTGTTCCCCCCACTCTTCTCTCTCTATTCCCATATAGATCAATTTTCGGGCTTTGCAAAAGTAGTGCTCGCTGAAAGCACCAGAGCAAGTCTGCACTACATATTCTGTCTGCATTCCTCTCTGCTTTTTTTTCTCTGCTGTGAATCAAAAATTCAGCCTTGCAGGAAGGGTTTTTTGCAAGGACAGTAAATGTCTCTGGTGCTGCAATTTAAAGTAAAGGGAGAAGATGCTTCTCTGAAATCCTGGCAAAATATTCTTCTTCCATTTTCCGAGGGTGGTCCAGAATTTGTAGCAGAGTTTTATCTAAGCAGGTTTCTGCTGGGGCTGATTGACAGTTTTTAGTTGTGATTTTAATGGAAATCTTTCACTGAATGCTTATAGCTTCATTTCTGTCAATCCGATGCTCTTTAGCAAATGGCTTTCTTTGGAGGGTGACACCTTTAGAATTAACCCAGGATCACATTTCTCTAGACCTATAAACAGAGTATCAGACCAGCTAGTGCACATTGCAGAACCCCACAATCTCACCTTTGGATTTTAATGGTGTAACTGCAGTGGAAGACATTTGGTTTGGTTCACAGGTTTTCTGTACTGTGGAAAGTGTCACAATTGCAACTGAATTTATCTGCGTTTCCCATACATTCTTATGGTGTTTCTCTGCAATATCCTACACATTCTATCTGTTCAGACCTTCTGTGTACTGGCAATAGGTTTATTAAGAGTTGACTTTAAACCCTTTAAACCTTAAAAAAACTGTCCTGACATTACTGCCATGAAAAGGACTCTCTGCTCAAGGAAGATGACAAGTCCCACATTGGTCACACCCCTAGAGGGGACCAAACAGGTATCAGCAATTAACAAAAAAAACACCACTCAGTTTCTCAGTAGCCACCAAGACCCACAATCTGTTGACCCAGCATGAATTTTTTTGGAATGAACTCAACCATGGCACCAATAAACCCTCCCCTTAGCTACTACCCTGTCTGTGGACTCTTTTAAAATAGATTAAGGAAAAAAAGGTTCTTTCAGAGAATTTCCAGGAATTTAATACAGAGCTTCAGGAAGAGGTAGGACAATGTCTTGATGTGTCAGCATGGATTCTACATCATTTCCCATCAGAATACGGCACAATTTTCCACTTGTAAAAGTGGAAAGCTTTCACCAACATTATGCTTTAAGATTATTTCTAGTCATTTGGACAAGTGCAGAGACTTTAATACTTATATTTAAATGTACTTCTTTTTTTTAGCATTTAGATATGGTGCCTGACAGCAAGGGTATCAGATTATTTCCAGGGAAAGTAATTCCAAAGTACAATTCAGACAACAGATCATTGTGATTCTATTAACAGCTGATAATATTAATGTAACTTATTTTTTAATTAATACCTATTTATTGTACACCAGCTCTTAGTCACTTGCTAGTGAAGCACATGCCATAGTCTCTGGGGTCTGAGCAGCTATTTTTGAGCCTGTCTGGCTAATGTCTAGAATACAAAATTATCCTGTTCACAAGTTGGGCTTTTCTGTGTCATTTTCCTTTCTTCTGAGGCGTCCGTATATTATCAATTCTCATCTGGGTGGCTCCTTTCAGGTGGAATCTTAGTCCATTTAAATGCAGGCAATTTACTGTGATAACAGTTTATTGTAACTTAGCAACAAGAGCTAAAAAAATCAAGTTGCAGCCATAACACATGCAAGCCTTGTATTGTGCTGCCCTGTACTCAGCAAATTAAACCCTTGAGATAAATGACATTCTAGACCAGTCAGTTTAATATCATTAGCTGGGCTGGCCAGTTGCTCTAATTACAGAAGTCAAATGCTGCAGGAAGCAGCTGCAAAGTCAGCACATGTGCAAGGAGCTGTTTGTAAAGCAGGAACACATGCTTTGAGTCTTTTTTTTGTTGTTGTTGCAAGATGAATTATTAAGGAAACGTATGGCATTTGTATCACTGACAGAAAAATGGTCTGGCTGAGGTCCAGGTGGCCAGACTTGTGTGTGTGACAGGGAGTTATCCACTGGTCTTTCTCTGAGCTTCATTTCTGGCATATTTTTTTCACCAAAATCAACAAACACTTCCAATGCTATTTCTCTATGATCAGACTCTTGGGTCATTCATTAGTGGAGAGTTGGGGGGACACACACAAGGAAAATCAGCACAATGTTACCTACTGCCCTACCCATTTTACTTGAAATAGAGAATCCACTATCAATGAAACATGTTCAGGGAGCAATAAAATGCAGAGCTGGCACCCTGGAACTGGCAGGAAACATCCCTAAGACAGAGACATGCTCAAGTCTGGAGCTCTGCTTGAGCCTGGAAGAATAAACCAGCCACAAAGCAGCTGAAAGAAGAGTCAGGCAGCTGCTCTGATGGGTGGCAAGGGATCCCCTCAGCTCTGAGTTTCACATCCCTCTTGGAATTCAAGAGAGGCAGGACTTTTGCTGTGGTTGGGTAAGTGGATTCAGTTTGACAACTGATTTCACTTAGAAAAGAAAAATGTTCAGCCAAGTTCTCCCCTCAAAAAAGCTAATCTTGAATAGAAGGTAATTCAGTTCTCTGGTATTTCTGTATATTTCATTTGAATATAAAACTCCACCCAAAAATGAAGAGCTCTAACCAAATCAACAAGGTTTTACACATCAGGAACTAACAAACTCTTGATAACAACCTCTAGAAAGGTATCAAATCCATCCCAACTACTTGATAAACCATATTCTGCCCAGTAACCTGCAAAAATGGATTGTTTCCTCTCCTCTGAAACAAACACACTCAGCCACTTCCACAGTTCTCTATTAATGTCACTGTAGCTCCAGCTCCAGCAGCTGTAGATCCATTCCCTGCACCCTGAACAGAGCCAAGGTTACCTCCTCCCCATTGTGTTATAAGGTAAGCCAACTGCACCTACCAGTAACACTTTGAACAGTTCTATTAATCATAATGAAGATGGTATTTCAAGTTGAATTTACACAGGCCCAATTTTTACAATAGGAAACACTTTGCACACTTGTTTTATCACTTTCCACGACCTCCTTGCATATCATGCTCTCATCAATTAAGATCAAACCTAATCTTAGTCTGAGGATGTTTATAGGGGTTAAGGTAAGGCACCTGTGTGATGCCAAACAAGCATCCAACCCTCATGATCAGGCATTACCTTTTGAGGGGAGCATTTTTCTTTAAATAATTTTCAGTCTTAGAATTATAAGATCATAGAATATTCTGAATTGGAAGGGACCCACCAGGACCATTGAGTCCAACTCCTGGTCCTGCACAGCACCATTCCCAAGAGTCACAACGTGTGTGCCTGAGAGCTGTTCAAACTCTTCTTGAGCTCAGGCAGCCTTGGTGCTCTGACCACTGCCCTGGGGAGCTGTCCCAGCATCCAGACCCCTTCTGGGTGAAATACTCTTTCCTGGCACCTTTCAAACACTCTGTAAGTTAATAATTAATGTACTTGGTGGATAAGAACTATTGCTTTCTTTACCTTCAATTCTTGCATTTTTCAACAAACCTCACCACACTCTTTTAGAATTTTCAGTCCAATAGAATTTGGACCTTTGACCACCTACATTGGTGAAGGGTGCATCCAACTGAAACATAAAGGAGTAATGTAACAAATGTGTAGTGTACCTCAGTACAGATGTGTGGAAATAGTGTCAGAATCTAATACAAACACAAGGTAAAATATGTCCAATTTCAATCACTGCAACTGAGTTTGAACAGACAGTTATTTAAAACAAAATCAGGTATTTTTTGGTTTCTCTTTAATTATTTTGTTAAGACTAATTATTTTTCTATTAAAATCTATATTATTTCTGTATTTATCTAATCCAGTGGTCTGTATTTTTTCTAAAATAAAACACAGATGATGCAGATTCCAAGGCACAGGAATTTTAGTTCTTTCTTCCTCAAACAAAATAAAAACAATATCGTGTTCATCACAAAGTAGCTCTTCCCATACTCAAGCTTTGTTGAATCATCTAGATTTGTGAAAAATGATGTCTTTCAAAACTGAACCAACAGAAAAATACATTTTTCTTCTCTTTCATTTCATTAACATCTGAAAAGTCTTTTCACTCCATATCAGCTTGCTTGTTTGTGTTCCTTTGATTGTAATTCAAATCTCAAAAATTATGAGGAAGCTAAGTATGCTGGACATGTATTCTCTTTAGGCTTTGAGGCAATTTCATTACTGAGTTGTTGGCTAGTTTAGGAATGCTGTGTTAAAGATAATCTGTGTGGATAAAATAATAAGTGTCCAAAGGGAAACCCTTCTGAGAGCACAGAGTACACTCTCTCTAGAGCAGTTCTCCTGGATGACACTTCTGAAATGGATGTTGGACATAACCTGAATTTTCAGTTGTACTCAGCAAAGTCTGTATATGGCTTTTCCTTCCTATTTCTCCTTGTGTCTTTCCCAACCTGTTCAAGTTAATGGTGTGTATTTGAGAAAAATGTTCTTTTTCTTCTGGGCACCAGAAATGTTGGGTAACATTTAGTGAAACATGCATCATCCGAGTGATCTATAGGTTACACAGAGGACAATACCAGGACCTACACAGTGAAGCAACCAGAGTAAAAGCCAAGTAAACTGTTGATTTATAAGGAGCCTCTTAGAGCCTGGAGCCGCACAATACTTGAAATCATGTAGCAAATAATTTTTTGTGTTGTAGAGATACTGGAGGTTTTATGGGACAAGATCAATGCATCAAGATGTACAAGAGCACAAAGTGTGTGGTGGTAACAGAAAATGAGACACATAACTCTCTCTTAAAGACCTCTTTCCAACTTTTGCAATGAAAAGAATCAAGTCTTTTTCCTAAGTTGCAAACGTTATAGATTCTGCCATGAAACTCAAAAAGATAAAACACTCAAAAAGATAAACCACTCAAAAATCCCTTGAAACTGTGTGCTGTACACACATACATGTGCATGTGTGACACCAGAAAAGTTCCAGATCCTAAAGAAGCCAAAACCCCCCTCAAAACAGAAATACAACCACAGCTCTACAAATCACATTTGAGGCAAGGTTCTAGGAAAATAATTTTAAATCACATAAATAGAAAAGAACGTGGAATCTTTGAGCAGAGTAGCCTTCCTTCAGCTCCTAAACACCTATAAACTCTGCTTTCCTCACTACCACATCCTAAACAACTTTACAGTCACTGCTGTGTCATGTCTAATACACTGAACATTTAATAAACAAGAAATGATCATAAAAATGTGTGTGTGTATATATATATTATATATATATTATATATTATATATTTTTTATATATATATATATAATACATATAATAAACATATATATACACACACACATATAATAAACAAGAACTCCAGGACACAGTTCAGGTCAGGACACGCTGCCACACCACGACATGGGGACATCACTGGGGTTGTGCAGGTGAACACAACCTGGAACTGTGCACATCCCATCCACTGCTCTTGGGGAGCAAAACAACAGAACTGGGCCAGGGCAGAGCTAAAATAGACAACTTCTATGTTACCAGGAACTGCAGAAAGCACCTACTGTGTCACAGTTATTTAACTGCTTTATAGCTGGTGACTGATTTGAGAGGGAAGGAAGCAATACAGAAAGCCTTGCACTTCTCTAAGAAAGCCAAATGTTGCTCTAGATAGTTTCTTCAGGAGGGAAATGAAAGAAAGAGTTAATTAAACCCACTGTCTGTGGTTTGAAATATTAACCTGACATTGGTGTTTATCTCGTGTGAAGCAGCTTTAATTATTCTATGTATGCCTTTACATTTCCATTGTTTTGCTCACTGTCCTCTGTTGCCACCAGTATTATTACATTTTCAGTTGTAGTAATAAAACAATTACTGAGCCTCTCTGCTGTTTAATGGTTTTGAAACCTCAGGAGCTGAAAATAATTAAGTTGGATTTTTGTGCTTGCTATGAAGTTTGATATTTGATGAAAAAAAAAAAGAGAAAAAGAAAACAAAACTGGAAGAAAGATCCATAAATATTAAAGTCAAATGGGACCACTGAATGAGTGTGACTTCCAGCATACCACAGGAACCCTGTCATTTCATCCAATTTTACCTGTGTCAAACCTAGTATCTTATATAGGTAAGTCCATTATTATAAAAATAGTTTCAGATCTCAAAAGTGATAATACAAGCTGCAAGTGCAGGACCTTACAGCTGCTGATCACAGCAGAGTGGGATCATTCCTGTCTCTTCAAACCAGCAAACCTAAAGCTCCCCACCCTGCAGCACATTCACCCTGTCTAAACATGGCAATTTAACCTGAAAATGCATTTCTCACAGAAAGCTCAGAGAAACTTTAAAAAGAAAAGGAAACTGGTTAGAAGACCTGAGCTAGAATTCAACAGAGAAGACAAGTGCTTCTACCACTTGTTATAAACAAAAACCACAAAACTTATAATTTCAGAAATCTCAGGAAAACTGCCACATAATACTACTAATTTTGGGGGTTTCCTGCCTGAATAATGTGCTTTTTCCTCAGTATTTTTTCTTTGATAACATAATGGGGAAAGAGATATAACTGCTAGGTTTAACATTAATCAAAAGATTATCAGTGCTGCACCTCAAAAGGTAAATGTTAACTCTGTGCAATTTCTTGCAAAGAGAATGTATAAAGTTGTCTGGAGCCAAATGCACACATAACATAAAGGATTAGAAAATTGGAAGGCTTTTACACAGTAGGAAATAATAGGACAAAGAGAGACAACATTTCTGACACTTACAGTGGATTTAGAGACGAATCAATAGTCACTAAAAAACAGCATTTTTTTTAATCTTCAGATCTGTACTGTTAATTCACAGAGACTACTATCCCATTCATATAATGCTTCTTAATATGTTTTGACAGCCAGAAAAATGCACCTCTGCCTAAACTTAGGAAACAATTTATTTTCTGGTGTGATAATGTAAATACAGCAGAAATAGCCCAGTCATTCTTTGGTAAATATGAAAATTAGTTTTACATACATATACTCCTTATTAAGAGACTTAAAATTATGCATGTGTGTGAGCATTACACTGCTTAGAAAGTAGAGCCTAATATTGCAAAAATGTTATTTATTACTGTTGTGACAGCACAAGTGGGACAGGCACAGAAGAGAAGAATAAACTAAACTTTTTCAAATTACAGATGGTGTGGGTACTGTCCCAGAAATAGGGTAGAAGTAGAAAGGAAATTAAGTTTAAGGACCCCACCCCAGGAATATAGTCCTGTAAGTGGTATCTCAGCATTCTGTAGTGAGTCTTGTGTAATTCTATGTGAGTAAATCCTGTGCTTTCATCACCCACCCCTCAGTTCTGATCATGCTCAGGGTCTGACTCCAAACTGCCAGTTCCTACCTGTGAATATAAATAACCAAATGTCTGCAGCAGGCCAGGCAGCAGCTGACTCCAGGGTTTTAAAGGTCAATAATTTCTTTTTAAAAAAATCAATATATCTGTAACTGGTGTAAAAGCTTCCAGCCTAAAAATGTGCTTAAATGGACAATCCAACTGGGCTTTTTTCCAAGCCACATGAATTTTAACAACACTCACACGTGTCGGTTTTCAGATTGTCAGAAGGCCTTTCATAAAGGGATGGGGATTTCTGAAGATTAAATTCTGCTCCTTTCCAGGAAATCACCACTTCATCATCCCCTATTCACAGTTTATCACAGACAATGGATACTGTCCCACTGTGATGACTCAGGTACATTGAGACAGGAGAAGCGTGCAAGCAATAACCAAACAATGGCATTTTGCTGTGTCAAAGGGAAGTGGGCACAGTGTGCTTAACTTCCCTGAAAAGAGCACTTTCTTTTAGCTCACTCTGTTCTCCAGCCATTTCTGTAAGAGTCATCACTGTTTAAAAAAAAAAATAAGGGATTTTCTGTAATCCAAGAGCAATGGTTCAAGCTAAAGCTCTCCCCCCACGTGTATAAATGCTTATGCAATAAATAAGTATTTAAGTGAGTGGAATCACTTGCTCTTCTCCTAGAAACTATTTGTTTGATGAGCTATGATACATTTAATTTATTATTTATAGACCTAAGCTTTCACATCATAATAGGCCATATCAAGCAGACTTGAAATAAGTGTGATTGAGAAACAGAGTGGGTTGAAAAGCATTTAGATAATTTGATTCACCTCCTTGTGTCCACAAGCAGCAATAAATCAGAATAACTGCTACCTAAAGAAAGCCTTAAAAGAAAGGTTACAGCAGGGTACAGGTCATTGCAAGCAGCAAGTGCCTACGTGAAAACAGCTCTAAGTGTTGACTTTGGTCAAGATTTTTAGACTCCAAGACAAGCCTCAGAATTCCCTTGTAAGAGGGGCTGACAGAAAATAGGCTAGGGAGTAACACAGGACCCACAGGAACTGAGATTCCTAAAATTAGGTCAGCACTGGTATAAAATTAGATTCAGTGTTCTGCTGACCGAACTGAAAAGAGGAGGAGTAATTTTTAATCACAAATTCTTGAGGGTAAGGATATATCTTGCTGGAAGTCACTAAGTACAGGCCACAAACTTTCACAATGGTCAGCTCCTTCCTCTTCCCAGCACTGCTAAAACTCATCTGAAACCTGAACACAACCAAAACTTATCAATTAACTACAAGGGACAAATTGTTTCAAGTCGAAGCAGGCAGCAGTATTTAGATAAATGATTACACTCTGTACTTACACAGCATTCAGTATAAAGCTTATTTAGCGACAATAATTGATTTCTCAATTAAATTGTCTGATGAAATTGCTTTTGTTGGGGGGCATGGGGAGCTGTGAAACTAAAAATAGAAAAAACAACAACACACAAAACCATAACATACTTCAATACAAATCACCTAAACATTACAATTACCTTGGTGAAGTGGAGATTGTAATTATAAAAAAGCATGAAGTAGCAACCTTGGAACATACTGAACAATGATCTTGAACAATAACTTTCCAAAATCAATTCCAGCCATCTATTGTCTTACAATGCAGCTCTGAGGCTTAGAAATTAAGCTCTGGGGAGAAAGAAACATTGCTTTCTAATAAAGAATGGACTAACCTGGTACTACAGAATCACCTGAGCAAAACATCTAGACCCAAGCAACCAGAAAGAAGGCAACACAAAAAAAACCAATGCCCACTTCTACCTTAGCAGTATTGCAGGACTATTTCAGAATATTTTATTAAAAATTTCTTTGGTCTATAGTAATACCATTTTGATCTGCAGCCAATTATATTCCTGCCAGTGAGGTCACATCCCCAGTGGATCCCTGTCCAGAGGTCTGGGTGCACAGACTGACTCAGGGGGATCTTGCTGAGTGCAGCCAGCAAATGCAGAAATCCAGAACGATGTCCAGAGAAGCACCTACAGCATTGAAAGTCCAGAAAAACCATTTTGTGGATTGCTATCATGTGTAAGGATATTGGAAGGTTGTAAAGCAGACCTTGACAACTCTGGGACAGAATTTCCCTGTGTACCGGAGGAACAGGCTAACTAGTGAAATGTAGGATTTTGTTGATTTGCAGACACAGTTACTCCAGAAGCTCAGCATGAAATAATCTAACCTGAATCTATCAAAGACTTGGACACAAAAAACCTTGTGCAATTCCTTCAGCATCTCACTATAGTAAAAGAAAGTCCTATCCAGTATAAAAGTCTAAAAATTACCTTCTCTCAGCCATCAAACATCAATTCCAGTTCATGGTTAATAATGGTTAGGAGATAAGTTCCTGGGCTACTGGCCTGGATCAGCCTGGAATGGAGATTCTTAATACTGTTGTAGAGACTGTTTAGCTGGAACAGCAAATTGCAAGGAGAGTGACTCCCTCATTCTGCAGAGCTTGTACAGCACATCAGAAGAAGGTTAATGAATGCCAGGGTGAGAAGCACTAATGAGATAGCAAACACTGCTTTGAAGAGATCTGGCTTTTGGCAGCTAGAGAAACATGTACCTTCTTTACATATGATCACTGACTAGGAACTGAATTCCCAGCCAGGGCTCCACTGAGATGCTGAGTTATGGAGGAACTCCTCTACCCTGTGCTGCCATTGCTTTTTGAGGCTTTACCATAGAGCTTCAGATCCAAATGAATAATCACATTATTTCCCTTAGTGTTCTCCAGGGGCAACATAATGGGTACTTGCAATGCTGATGCCTTTAAGCTTTCACAGCAAACTTCCCTGTGCAGGCTCATCCCCTGCTGTGTTCCAAATAGCTGATGTGAAACCAGGAACAAGCTTAGGGAAGGGGACAGTCAGTGACAAAGGATGCCATAAGCAACACATGCAATGCCAGGAACAGCACTGTATGTACGTGCATTTATTGCAGGTGTGACAGCCTCAGTGAGGAATGAAGTGCTAAAATGCATCCTGCTTTGTCACAAACTGCTGGGAAGCACATTGTTCCCATACAGTGCTGTGGATCTGAAGTGCCAGTTGTGCTTATTCTCTAAAACTTCTCAGGTGAAGAGCTTGGAAATCTGCATGGGGTGTTTTGTGGCTGATTAATTTTATAGATAGCGCTAGGTAAGAACCCTCTAACTTACTGAATCCAATAGCAATTTTAATCAAACTCTAGTTGTTGGCTAATTTGGAGACATAGGGTGCCACTTTATTGGCTTCTCTAGACTGCTTGCTATCCCTATATATAGGTAGTTCAGAGAAATCTTCTGGCATACCTGTTTCTTTCCAGAAGAACAGACCTACACCAGGGCTTAACTGCAAACCCCAAGGTTTTATGCAAAAGCAGTTTAAGAGCAGTACAACAAATAGATTTATACTCCCTTTTTGGGTAACTTTCTAACATGAGAGCAACAAAAACAAATCTCAAATTTGAAAACAACTTGCAAACTGAAGCACAAAATCCAAGAATGACAAAAATATTACTTGTCATGTAGACTACTGACCAGGTTGTGGAATGTTACAAACAATCCTATCCCCATAACCAGCCAGCTAATATTGAAAAATATGCATGAAACTGTGCCTAACCCCTCAAGAAAATGTGGAACTGAATGAGGACTTTTTAGGAAATTCTGTTTCAGCATCACGATCAACAAATAATACTGTGTGAGTTCCTGGGTCTTCTCCCTTTCTATAATCTACACTGTTCTATAGTCTCATTGTGTAAATCAACAAAAGCAGCTTCTGAGCCCTTGTTCACAGTATGAGAACAGTAACTCCACGAATCCAGTGAATCTCTGAAAGTCATTCTCCAGAGGGGAATTTCCTTTTGTCATCTCCTGCAGCATCTTTGTGCCCAGACTCATTTGAAAGTGTCTATGCTTCAAACAAAAACTCTACAATTAATAACTTTTCTTAATTCCAATTCTAGATTCAGTGTCATTTTTCCTCTAAGATCTGTACTAGCCCATAGATTCTTTCAAGAGCAGGATTTTATCCTCTTGAGTTTGCAAGGGTTTTGGGCAGGTATCTTTGGTTGTGCTTTAATGTTTGCTACTTTTTCTTAGATGTCATATTATATGTAAGAGAAAAAGAATTAGCTTCTCTGAAGGGTTTTATTTAATTTTTTATTGGTTTTAAGTTACCTTGTCCACTGAGGACACACACATTATGGAAGTGCTGAAGTACAAAAAAAACCTGTTTCAAACCAGGACAATGGAGGTTTTTGAAAACCTGATGACTACAAAACACATAAATGAATAGTTATTTCTATGACTATTTTTCTTATCACTGGGTAATCAAATAGCAGCATTGAAATAAAACTTAAAAACTCAGAAACCCCTATAACAGCAAAGGAATAACTTTGTTGATCAGTCCTATAGAAAGAAATGGGGAAAAAAAACCTTGTGCTCATTAAAACTGACAGATATAGCTCATTAACTAAACTATATTACCTCTGACAAAATTACAATTTTCTGGATTCTGCGCCTTTCCCTAAACTAGAGCAGGTGATTCCATGGATATTGTACAGATCATGACATTGCTTTAGACACACTGGTTGAAGAAGTAGCAGGGAGATTCCCAGGCAAACTGACTGGTTGTGCCAGCCTGGGACACCCACCACAGATGTTTTCAGTAATTTGCACTACAGCTCCAGCAAAGGAGGACTGCAGGCTCCAAAGGGGCTTGAATCCTCTCAAATGGATTCATACCATCACAGCCATATTTTTTACTTTAAAAGCACAGGTAGAAAATCAAGTCATCAAGTTGAACGTGTATTTGCTGGCTTTATCTAAGCCCTTATCACACATGCAGTGCCTCTGATAAGCCAATTAGGCTCTTCTGAGACCTGATACCATCTGTTGGCATCACTGGCAGCCCAGCAGGCAGTGGTGCCTCAGCCCCTCAGTGGGTTTCACATTTTACCACTCACAACTCCCAGTTGCCCTCCCCAGCACCAGAATGCAATAGAAAAAAAAGCTTTAGTCCTTTTCTGTTGTGAAATGAGGAATAAGAGACAAAGCACACATTTGTGTGTGTGTAAAGCCAGTCTTTGCATTTCCACACTCAACCACACTTCTGATTTTACCTTGAAGAGATGAAGGTTTTCTGTTGCCATAGGAACCATGTTAACAACTAGCAGCATGGCTTTAACACAAATGATGTGACTGTCAGGAGTTGGGGATAGTCTAACAGGCTTCTTATTAGATCCCCCCCTAATACACACTTTTTAGCTAAAACAAATGTCACTTTTTTTTTTTTCCCTTATTGTGTATTTCTCATTTCCCAACAGCAAAGGTTTTTTTGTTTGCATAGGATATACCTTTACCAAGAGCTTCTAAATTTGATATACCTTATCTTTCGTGCCTTGGGAAGGCATCACATATTGCAGCATTCTTTAAAAGGCACAAACTGATTTGCATAAATGCCTCTCTCAGTGAGCTAACTGAGGGGCTATAAATACAGCTGCTGTCTTCAGGATTACTTAGCAATTTTGCTGCTCTGAAGGGAAAAAATAAAAGCAGATGAAAGGAAAATCTTCACCATCAGATGGAAAGGGAGAGAGATTGTTTAGTAAATCATCCAAAAGTTAATGATTAATCTGTTGCTTCCTTTAAAAAGCAAGGATTTCTAGAAGCTAAATTCTGCAGTCTTCAACATTTGAACATTTCTACTGGATGGGTTTAGAATAAATTACTGATAGCCCAGTACAACAAATATTGACTTTGGCAGATTTTACTTCTGAGAGAAGCAAATTTTGGTTTTAGCTGAAGTATAACAGCAATAAGAGTTTGCACTCCTTTGGTCCCTTCCATCTTCATACTTTCCTTCAAAGCACTTCAAGTATCATATATCAAATATCAAGTATTAATTGGAAATACAGCCACATTTTAAGGATGAATAAATTAAGATTCCACCTCAAGGGGATGGGAAAAGTCTGGAGCATAACAAACCATAGACCATGGTAAACAAGAAGAGGTGATTAGCTATTCTGAACACCTAAGCACTTCCTCAGCCTTTTATAAGCCAAAGAAGACAAATAAAGCTCCCCAAACAATGTCATATTTAAAAATTTATGGATCTATTTAAATACAACCACAGTGTATTTGTATAGACATTTGCTGAAAAAAACAGCCACAAACTTTAGCTGGCTGAAGTATCTTTTCTGAATTCCTATCTCATCTCCTCAGCCAAAGCAATGACTTAGCTCCTGCGTTAAATTTATTTTTCACTTCACACAGCTATTATACTAGCTCGAAAAATGGCTTTCTTCCAAACTCTTGGCTAACACCATGTCAGAAACTGTTCAACAGAATTGCTCTCTCATGACACCCAGCAGCCAGGATTTTAGGCTCTAGTTACACATTTCCACTTCACTGCCCATTCTTACCTGAAGAAGACACTACAGTTCCAAGGTACAATAATACAGCAGGTAGAGGAGGCAAATTAAATTAAGTCCTGGTTTTACTAATTTTGTATCAAATAAATACAGAGGGGAAGGGTCTACTCTTGTTACATATAATTTCTTTTTACCCCTACAATAAATCCTGTTTCCACTGGGCTCTTTTTACCCACATTTTGTTGGTTTGGTAAAAAAAATAAGCCATAGATAAACTTCTATTCAGCTGATTGAGCCACTCTCCTTTTTTTTACACACATGCTACAAATCCAAGATGGAATAGGTGCTGCTAGGAAAAATAATTTCTAGGAGTTCCCTTGTTCCCTCCCCTATTAGCCTCCCAAGCCTCTGTGTAAAGGGTCAGAAAGATCAGCTTCAGCATTTAGAAAATTTCAGCAGCAAATATTCCTTGCTGACAAATAGCAAAGGAGCCACCAGGGCAAATTTCCCTTTTTTTCATGTCTTTGCAGGCTGGATCACCTTGCTAGGATAAGCAGATGCTTATTTCACCTGCCCTTAAAGCTGACTGAGCTCTTTCTATGTTTTATGTGTCTCTGGTAGGCAGCACCTTGGAGAGCCTGCACGAGCCAATCACACTCTGTGCTCGTTTCCATTGGGATTTCTCTCCCAATATATTCTAATTATGCCTAAAACATTTATAGAACAGCTTCCATTTTTAAAAAAAGAGCTCACAAGCCTAATAGACCATAGAGCAGATTCACTTCACCTGCACCAGGCACAGAGAGCAGTTTGACAGCTTTCAATTCTACCACAATGCACATTTTCAGGATTTCAGTGAATGGGAAAAAAAATATGCCCACCTAACACTTCAGAGAGAATTTAGATAGATAGATATTAGGCTATAACTATATAATAGAGGGTGATATTCTGACTATAAGGACTAAAACTTACCAAGAGTGTAAAATCTGTCAGATGGATGTTAAATGTCCATCAGCTTAAGCAGTATTGATTTTACATCTTATTAACAGTAGCTTTCACAGAGTAGCATTCCTCAGGAGGGTTGCTCTAAGATTTGGGTGTTTTTTATTATTTTCTTTGTTTAAAGAAATTGGAACTTCTCGTAAGACATTTAATGGAAAAAGATTGAACTTTTTCCAGTCTAGAATGAACATTTCGATTTATAATAAAATGTGCTCCACTATAATTACTAGGCCAGGGTACATAAGTGGGACAGGCAAGTCTCTATTTCAAAACCCTAAGAAATATCTCTGGAAATCACTTTGCCTGTTTTCAGGCAAGTTCCCTTCCTAATGTGACAACTGAGAGAGGTTTATTGCCAGTGATCTGTGCTGCATGGTTCATGTTTAGCTGGGATGGGCACCAGATGCAGCACTTCCCCTGGGTTTCCCAGGAGTTCTACATGGTGCACAGGCTGGTTTGGAGGAGAGCTGGGATAAGTTTGGAGTGATATGGCTCAAGGTTTTCACCTCCATCACACATATTGGAATTTCAAGGTAAGTATCTGAAATGAAAGCTTACAAGGGCAGGGAGGGGCAGACATATTCAATATCTGCAATAAAAAGGGTTTTCTGCAGCTGGTTTTTTATCCATATGTCACTGGTCACAGGCAGACAAGCTCATGCAAGCAAGACCTAAATATTCATGCTTTCAAAGTTCAAGCAGAATTGAGTAACCTTGGCAGAAGCACATCAAAACTGAACCACAGAAGGACTAAAAGTGTGGCTTGACAAAAAGTTATTCTTTAGATGCACCATGCTCTGTCTGTGCCACATAGTGTAATGATATGCAGAGACACCCAAACTAACCAAAGCATGCCAGCTAATAAATTAGCTGAAGTGCCTTAATTACTTCTCCATCCAAGCTCATGAATTCTTTTGAGAAGCATCTTGCTGAAATGGTAAGTATAGGCATCTCTGCATGGCACTTAATTATGCCCCAAAGATTAGAGCAGTAGGCAGCTTTGATAGATTTCAGATTTTAAGAAAAATTAAGAAAAAAATAGGTCTTTTGACTTTTTGTAACTAACTGCCTGCCCACTGCATCAAATCACACTCTATGTGAGGAGTCAGTTAGTTATTGGGTTTTTTAAATTTATTTAAGCAATGGCGTTTTGGTAATTAAGTAAAAGTGCACATGTGGCATGTTCAAGGGATTTTTGTTGTGCTTGAGAAAGAAGCCAGGCTAATACAGCCACAGAAATTGAACCACTCCATTAAAGCAGAGACAAGTATAGCATGGATGGCAGGAGTGCAAGCTGCCTCCACAGCTCTGACAGCCAAATTACATCAGTCATGGCTACTGGGAGATGGATTTAGGTATAAGGATTTAAGCACTGCACCTCTCCAGCCATACAAAACTTGGCCTTATTGAGTGCTTGTCAGGGGCTGCCAGCTGCATGGCCACAAGTTGGGTAGACCCATCATCTGAACACAAAGAGACAACCAGATGACAGATAGTAACAAATTTTTGTTGTAAAAAGCAGAGGAAAAAAGATCCTTCATGCCATTACTGATCTTGTGAGCCCTTTTGTTTTGTTATTTTGGCAGGCAGTAAGAGAGATGCTGGCCCCCAGTTTCATAGTTTGTTGATGATATGTGGAAAGCAGAACTTTATCCAGCCATGCACAGCCCTAACCTTTGCTGCTATAGTTTTCTGCTGAGAATCTTTAAAAGGCATCACCCCAGTTTAATATTGCTCCTGCCCAGTTTTTGTTGTTCTCATTTCTGTGCCAAGAAAAAGGAAATCACCATCAATGCATGTCTTCCTTCTATCTCAACATGCACAGAATGCAGGACCTTTTGCAGAGGACAGCAATAATGTGACAACAGAGAGAAATTAAGAATACTAGATTCTTTACCATTCCAGCTCATTTTACATACAACTGAGTTGTGTAAACAGTGACATTAAGGCCCTTCCTGGAAAGGCATGAAATAGTGCAGTCATTTTGGTGGATTCAGAAGTGAAAGTTGAAAGAAGACATTACACCACCCCACCCCACCATGGTCCACCTCTCTGAAGCACATTCTGATGGTCACCAGCAAACAGCAGCCTGTGAAGAGGGGCTGGAGGGGCTTGGTGGGGAAGGGCACAGGAACAACATGGAACAGCTGCAGGATTTGCACCACTCTCTCAAAACCTGGGTTTAAACCCCACCCTCATGACCTTGGGCAGAATATGCCCAAACTGGGTCTGACATGCACTGAAATTCTGCTCTTTAAGCTAAAATCAGTCACTACTCTATAAGCATCAAGATAGCCAGATTGAGCCTCTGGCCAGAAAGGAAAATAATTCAGAGTTACAGGTGTAACAGCTGGGGGTAGGTCAGAAAAGCCCTGGTTGCTGCGTTTTGTTTTTTTTTTTTTTTTAATCTGGAGGAGAATAGAACAGTATTAAGATAAAGAATAATCCTAGAGAAGGTTATCAAGAAGGTGGAGCCAGGATCTTTATTGTGGTGCTGGATGTGAGACAATGAATTTAATTTGGAAAAACAAAAATAGTCTTGGACTGGGTATATAAAGAACATTTTTTTGTCATAGAGGTGGCAAAGCAGTGGAACTGGCTGCCCAGAGAGATTTTGCCATTGCCCTTCTTCCAGGTTTTAAGATCAGATCAAATAAAGCTCTGAACAACTTGGTTTGTTCTCACAGCTGACCCTGAGTTGAGCTGGAGTTTGAACTAGAGACCGTGTGAGGTTCCTTGCAATGTGATTTATCCTAGGATCTGCCAAAAATAACCCAGAGATAATTATAGAAAAACAATCCATATGTAGGAAAGATCAATGAATAATTCAGTCAAAGGGGAGAAGGCATGTATAAAACAGAGAGGAAAGCCTTACACATAACTTTCAGATGTATTTGGAGACATGTTAACTTTGCTTTTGCAAAGCCTAAGAGTTTCTATTTGGAGAAGAAATGCTACCATTCTTGTGAAGAAAACAAAATTAAAGTACTTTCTCATCAAAATTGTCCCACTACAATACAAAGCAAAGTGTGTATGATGAATATTATTTTTTACCAAGATCATTTTTATTTTTTTTTCACAAGAGAGCAGCATTTATTTTACATCAGGGAAAACTGACTAAACCAAATGGACAATAGAAATATTCCCCCTATATCAGCAAGGAGTAAAATCTAGGAAAACTCTTCTCCTTTTCACTCCTTAAAAGTTTAGTAGCTATTCCTCCTCCCTTAAAATATTCACCAATTTTCTTTCTCTCCTTTTCTCTCTCTCAGTCACTGGGTAAAAGGCAAGTTGCACATTATTGTCCTGTGATTCATCCTGAATGCAAAACTACCCTTTTAGTATGACATGTGGTGTTAATCACCATCTTCCTGTCACTTGATGTCAGAGTTGGCAATTTTCTATCATCTTCACCGAGTGGCCATGTGTACATCATCTCCCATTTCTTTGCTGCATCCAAGTCCTGGTAGCAAGTGCAATTAAACCTATCTATTTCAAGAGTTTTTTTATTATTATTTTTTACATATTCAGAACCTGCCTCATGTTTAGACAGTGTTAGATTAAACTACTCTCAATCCCAGTGGATATAAATCAACACATCTTTTAATACACGGGTTTATTGTTTGTTTTTCTTCATCCATGCCAGTGTACTCCTCTAAGCTATTTATTTGTATGAGGGGAAAGCCAAGTACATTTTTCCACCCTTGCCAGTAAACTGATTGTTCCTTGGCTCAAGCTGCTCAATATATTCCAGACTAGAGAAGGGAAGTTACTCGTCCTCAACAGCTTGGCAGTGCTCTGAAATGTTAAACAGATGCTTGTGTTTTACACCCAATTCATAACTACTTATCACTGGTGGATTTAAACATCTTATACTTTAACTCTTCTTGACTCCCAGGGGGTCAAGATGTGCATTAAAACACCTCATTTTCTTCTCTGCTGTGTGTTTGCTTTGTGATAATTCTGTTGGAGAACTTTGTTTAGCTCAAGTTGCAGGTACTTCTAAGTACCTAAGCTTTCTCCAGACAATTCCACTAATTAAACTCAACTCCTTGTGTCAGTTCTCACCAGGAAGCAAACTCAAGGAGAGCTGTGAAAACTGCTAACAAGTAACAGCAATATGTAATGAATTTGTAAAGGAAATGCTCAGTCTCACAGAAGTGTTTGCTTCTTGGACAACTGTCTATGAAATGAACAGATCGAAATTCCCCTTCGTAATTCTACAGCTAATACATCTCAGTCTCCCTGTAGCACCAAGGGTAAATGGGAAACCTGCTTTGAGTTCATAAATACTTTCTTAAAATAAACCCCAACTTCTAGAAGTGTGTGATGTTAGGAGTGATTTTTTTTTTGCCATCCATTCACTCATTCCCTAATAACACAACTTCTCAACCACCTCACTCACCCTCCACACCCACACCATGCATTTTCATCAATTTACATACCATTCACTCAAAATTAATAATAAGTAAAATAGCTGCCCCATCCTAGAACAATTCAGCCTAGAAAGTGATAAATTTACACAACACATAACAATAGGAACATGGAAAAGATTTGCATAAATACTAATGCACAGCTACTGTACCTCATTTTAACTTATCTCACTTTCAACATAGCCACGACAAAATTGCCTCAGCATTAAGAAGCAGAAAACAAATTCCCATATTCGAGGACATTGTAATTTGGAAAGATAATGAATCAGGGGCATCCTGGTTATCAAAATCCCTGAATAATTTCACAACTGTAGGTCACAGCTAGATCAGGCAGTGTCCTGGTTGGACTGCAGTTTGGTCACCTCTGGCTTTCCCCTTTTGTGGTTTTATCTACATTGGGTCGTTCCCAGGTGAAGCCACACTTGTATTTTGAGCTGTCCTTGGTCCCTCTCTGCTGCCAATTGCTTCCTGACCTATGTCAAGCCCTGTAATTTCCCACCACTGCCTACATCACCCAGTGCTCCACCAGAAACAGCAATATTGGGAATGCTGACCCATGAAGAACACCATATGGCTGCAGATGTTCCTCAGTGCCATGATGTCTAACCCACCTTACAGTGAGGCAGATGCCGTGGTAATTAAAAGCTGGATGCCATCCAGAGGCTACTGTATAGCACACTTCCAAAATTCCTCAATATGTAGAGATACAATGATTTTATCAATAATTAACTTCAGGAAAAAAGACTAATGAGAGTTACAGCAAAAGAAACAAATATAATCTAGGATGTGTATAAATAGAGAGAACTGTGGGTCAACCCCCCCCCCCCACATTGTTGGTCTCATTTATGTTCAGATATTCTCTAACCAACTATAGCTCAGAGAAGAGGCTTGAAGGTGCATTTATTTTCACACATCTTTTACTCACTGAATTCCATCTTTTTGCCAATAAGAAAGCTTAAAAATAATTATCACCACTAGTATGAACATCTATGCTTCATTGCACAAACATTTGTGCTGAACAAACCTCAAAGGGGTATGTCCTTTACCAAAGCAATCTCATTAAAAGATTTAAATGCATATTCAAAGGAAAACTTTCCCTAGTATTTCTCCCTTAGTTCTGGGAGCGCAGAAGATACATTATCCACAACTTTCAGTCAAGCATTTTTATGACCATCAAATTAAATGAAAAATACTGTGATGTGGAAGATCACAGATCTGACAAAAGTGCAATACACTAGCCAAACTTTTTTTTTTTATTCTTACAAAAGTCAAGACAAATCTTTG
This sequence comes from Zosterops lateralis, assembly GCF_965231275.1. Taxonomy (NCBI): domain Eukaryota; kingdom Metazoa; phylum Chordata; class Aves; order Passeriformes; family Zosteropidae; genus Zosterops; species Zosterops lateralis. Next base: position 3,789,941 of record NC_139768.1, read on the forward strand.
CATGCTCTAGAGAAAATAGGCTTATTGATTATCAGTATATCTCCTTGAAGTTTAAAATTACTGAATGTTTCTTCATTACAGAACATTTTTATCTTCAACACCTTCAATAGATACCATCAAAATGGATGCGCTTACAAAAGGAGACATTATTTTTTTCTCTCTGAAGACAGGAAACCTGAAGAAATTTATAGAGGATATTTGCATTTAATGTCATTAGCTAAATGTGCCCATCTCGTGTCACACATCAACATTAGAGCCATTTTAATGTGTCCAAACACAGCCACAGCAAAAGAAACATGATCACCATCATTGGACTAGTCTTGATCTTACTGCTTATTTCACCTCAATTCATTGCATAAACATTATAGCAAGAGGAACCTTCAGATGCAATTATCACCTAGATTATCTCAGTAAGTAATTGAACTTTGATCTCTTTTTCTGATGTCTGTAGAAATACAAAGTGACTCTTCAAAACTAAAAGTTATTTGTTTAAAGAAACACAAGAGGAAAAGGGTGAGAAAGAAATGCATAGGACCTACAGGCAAGTTTTTCTTGCAAGTTTTGAGAGGCCCACTTAATCTAAGCACCTACCATAATTGGGAACAGATGAAATGGTTGTCCATAAGCCTTTGTCTTAACCTGATTTAATCAGTGTGCATTCCTCTGAGCTCACAAGCACTGTTTCATTCTTTGCAAAGTTTCTTTGTCTGGTCTGGGAATGTGGAGCCTGTCCAATCTGATTAGTTCATCAATAAAGGTATAGAGGACAAAAGTACTCTTCTATAAAAGAGTTTGCTATTCATCCAGTGGCTTCATTTATATTACTATCCTTGACACCTTCATGCAGGTCTCCCTCAGGACTGATTTACTGTTTTTACTTCTGAGACTGTGAAAAAGAAATAGAATCAGATATGCACCAGTAATATGAATTAGAAGTAAACACAACATGTCCCACTATGGCCATAAGCTACTCAGACAAGATATGGGCAAGGATAAATGACTATTGTACTGTCAGTTTTCTAAAGAAGGAAACATCCCATTGGAGTCACCCACTGGCCTCCTCTGGAGCCAACACCCTGCACTGCCATTTCTCTGTGACTCAGGGCAAAGGCACAAGCACAGAGGAGATAAATGCAGTTGTAGTTGTGGTATGAGCAGCTCAGATACTGTGGGAACAGAAACCAGGTAATCGTCCCAGGCAGAGACATTTGCCTGGACAGAAAATAATATCTTCCCTAATACGTAGTAGGATCTATTAAAGAGAATATTAGCTAAATATAAAAATAATTAATATCCCTTTGGGCTAAAAGATTTAACAGATTTAACAATTTAGTAAGGGGCATAAGTCTGCCTAGAAAGGACAAAATGACAGAGCATCAACTTTCCAACGTTAACACTGAAATTTGGCCATGCAAAATTCACCCTACAATCTAAAACTGCAATCATAAGAATGAAGAAGAGCCTTTCAGCACTGTTTTGGATCAGAGCTCAGATGTGCAGATGAGGTCATGGCAGCCCTATGGTTCGTGGTGAGAGCATGACAGTAACCAGGACAACAGCACAAATGCTTCCTGCAAATTCCTCTTGTCAGAGTATAGAGAACATGGTGACCAGTGTATTCTTTCCCCCAGATAAAGCCCTGTCATCTATCTTGACACAAGTTCTCATTAAGACTGAAGCTTGTCTCAGCTAATCAACATTAATTCTTGCTTCACCATGCCCAGTTTGAGTCAGCTGGTGTGTAGTTAGGGGCTCAGACTGGGGAGCAAAGAATCCAGAAGTTGAACATCAACACTCAACAGAAGCAAATCTAAAATTCCTTGTGGGAAATTGCACAGGGTAGAAATATTTCTATGAGAATGGACCCTACAAGTTTATTGCCCTACCACTGATATTCTTCTGCTGCATTACATTGTATTGACAGAGCACTAAGCATATATATATTTATTCCTCTTTATTTCCCTTAGATCTAAATGCACCAAGTTTGTGGATTGGCATTGAATTTGAAACTTGATGCCTTCTTTAGGAAAGGATGAACAACTCTTTCTTATTAACTATTCTTGAACTCTAGTAACTCCAGCAGAACCTGAATACATTTCTGAACCTTGAAAGAGTTTTCATTAAATTTCAGTGCACCTCTGCTCTTATTGCTTCCTAGGCAGCTGAATGCTTATTTGTACAAAACCTTCTGAGTTATGTTCATCATTACTTTCAGGTTCATGGCTGCTTTAGTTTCCCTGACAGCAACAGAATGAGTTTAGTCTCCACATTCATTTGTTTTCCCATTAATAAATTTCTCAGGTCACATAAGTTCATTTCAAAGAGGTGTTCTACTTTTGTTAAGTGCCATAACGTGTCAGTCATCCAGATGTGTGATGGTCTTCAACTTCCTAATTCTCCTTGGGCTGCCTCAGGACACACCTTCCCTTGGCACTGACCCACAGGCCCAATCCAAAGCTCACTGATGGATTTTTTTTTCTTTACAGCATCCTTTAAATGAGCTGTATTTCCTAACCTGCAGTTCTTGGTACAATAAAAAATCACACTCAATGAAACATGTTTCTGTCTATTCTGGTCATTATCAAATGCAAACTAATTCTTTCTTTTTGAAGACAGAGGTATCATCTGGAGTCACAATAAAAATAATTTTAATTTTTTTAAATACTGTTGCTGTTATCTCTTGCTTAATAATCTCCAAAGTCATAATAGCTTTTTTGTTAAACAAAAGGACTGCAAAAATCCACCCATCCAAAATTTGCCACAGGTGTGTGCACTAAATAAGACAACATAAATTTAGGAGTCAGTTCTCACTAGGATTTCTATGTTTTATCAAGTCACTGTGATAGTGCAGACAGGGTGAACAAAATACCAGCCTTCAATTTCTTCTATAAAATCAGTTCCCTTTATATTGATTAAATTTCTCTATCAATAGCTAATTATTTCATAGTAAAATCTCACAACTGACCTTACAAATTTTTTTCTGAGAATCCACATTTTCTTGTGTGCTGGGCTATATCTGAGCTACTTCAGTACTTTTTTGGCCTACGTTTTTTGGGGAACTTTTCAAATTTCTCAAAAATGTCTATGTTCTTATGGTAGGCTTTATGGAAGAAATCTTACTAGCATTTTATTGTGTGATGAAGAGAGATAAATTTGAGGTTAATTAAGAGACATAGGACATCCTCTGGGGAATTTTACTGTTGCCATTAAAACTGCAGAGCCGTGTTTTCCTGCTCCTTTATTTAAAGATCAAATAAACTTTTAAATGAAAAGAAGTTATGGGTATGGAGCATTGCAAGCTTGCCAGCTACTAGATAATTGTATCTTTTTTGCCCTTTCTGCCCTAATGGTGGATTTGGAGAGATGTTACTCAGTTATAAACAATCAGAGAAGTTGACTGGATGATAAAGAAGAAATAGAGTGGAGTTGTTCCTATTTATCTAAAGAAAGCTGTTGCTCATTTTAATGTCGTAGTTTTCCCTCATACATTTCTGCTGCTTTGTGGTTAGATTAAAAGGCCCCACAGGCAGAGGAAATGTGGGAAGTTATTGCACTGATAGAACCTATTCTGGGAATTGAAAAAGATTAAGGCTTTCTCAGCATGCTCCAAGCTTTCATAAGAAAATCATCTCCAGTTCCTTCTGTAATGACAATTAGCAAATCGAACACTCATTAGTGGTGGGAAAGTGTTTACAACAGGTCAAATCCATATCCTTTTTCATAGTCATTAAAAAAATCAATGATGAAATACTCATAAAGAATTCAAAAACATTTTATTGAAGTATATTGTGTTGCTACTTGTAATTACTTATCAAATTTATCAAAGAATCTTGGGTTTAAATGTGCAAATTTTAGCTTTTCCATAGACTTCATGCAGATTGAGAGCCACACATCTATACATGTTCAAGACTACAAAAATAGTCAAATGTCAGACGGGATTTGAAAAAATTTTAACTTTTAGAAGTTAAATATATTTGGAATTCTCATAGAAAAGAAAAATTTTCTAATAGACATGGAACATCTTAGAGAATCAACTGTCCCTTCCTCTCTCTTTTCAACACTCCCACAATGTATACAGACTGTACAATTTCTAACTTCTTTCAGCTTAACTGCCTTATGCTGTTGATTAAGTCTGCCTGCACATTCTTTTATTATGATATTTTAAAAGTTCTGGTGTTGTCAACCATTTAACTAAGATAAATTAAATTAAAGTACATGGGGAAAAAACAGCCTGCCTCCACTAATGTTTTTTAAGGGTACTCAAGCTATTAACAAATTTGCAAACATTTTAAACTAACAAGGCCACATGCTTTTTTTAGTCGTTAATAGAATCATCTTTTTTTTTTTTTGCATTAAAGATGAAATCATTAGACACCTCACTGTCAGACTTCATTTCCTTCTGCTCATTGCTTAAACTGAGTCTCTAGATACTGCTGAAAAGCTCCACTAACAATCCTTAATACTGTCAGCCTTATTTTAGATTTCACAATGGAAAGTTTGAATTTTTAAATTCTGAAATGTAAAGCTGCACCAAATCTTTGCTATTCACAGGTTCAAAATGTGATTTATTAACACCTGTGTAAAAAAGATTGAGCATATGGACAATTATAAATAATTTTATATATATATACTTACATATTTTACATGCACCTAGTCTTCACTTGGCAACTGGTGTGCTAAGAAATGTGTGCATTAATATTTTACCTCCATAACACTGAGCCATGTGCGGATGGAGGCTTTTCCCAGATCATGCACTGGCCCATCACTGCCAGCAGCCATAACTACAGTCAACAACAAATGGGTTTCTTGTCACTATAACTACGATAAATTCACTATTTATCCTCTACCTGAGGCACTGAACAGATTACAGGGAGAGGGGCAATAAGGAATCTCTGGAGGCAGCCAATAGTCAGTGCAGTGTGTCATCCACAACAGTAAATCATCATTCCTTATCACAGGTATACACACCCAGCCACAATTCCATCTGTAAAGTACAGCTGGGACCTCTGAAAAGTCACACACCTTAACTGGACAATGTTTTCTGAAGAGATCATTTGAGACAATCTGAGCTAGATTTGTCAGAGTAATGTCAGAGAGTCTGAAAATGCCAGAGCCAAGCTCAGCACCCCCCATTCCTCCAGGAGTGGACTCTGCAGAGCTGTGCCAGTTCCTTTTATTCCTTCCTTTTCAGACCCCATATTATAGAGATGTCTATGTGCAAAAAGTTCACAAGACTTTAGAGACCCTCCCACATGCTCTTTGCTATCCCCTACTTTGCAAAAAAAAAAAAAAAAAAAAAAAAAAAAAAAAAAAAAAAAAAAAAAAAAAAAAAATAGAGAAACAGACATTTCACCTAGTGATGAATTCCCTGCTAAAGATGGTTTCTAAATTATATTATTAGTGTACAAAGACTGACTCAGAACTTTCTCTGCTTCTGAGACAACACATTCAGCAATACACCTCTCAGAATGGTTTCAAAACCTCTTTGCTTTAGTCTTATTTTCCCCCAGATAGCACAGGCTTGTCAGGTGGTTTGAAGTCTGGGACAGCTACAGTTCACTCCAATGATCCCCTACCAGGACACCACTACACAGGTTAATTGCTGTGACAGAGATTTTGGCAATAGCAAGTAGAAGTTTTAACAGAAGTTTTCTAGTAAAATGATCTCATTTTACAACTGTCATGGTTTAAGACTCCAGGTAGCAGCCAAGCCCCAGAGAGTCACTCACTGCCCCACCAATGGGATCAGGGAGAGAATCAGAAGGGTAAAAGCCAATGGATTGAGACAAAGACTGTTTAATAGAGGAAAACAAAATCTGCACACACAAGCAAAGCAAAGCAAGGAATTAATTCACTGCTCCCCATGGGTAGGCAGGTGTTCAGCCATCTCCAGGAGGGCAGGAACCAATCACACAAAAACAGGTGCTTGGGAAGACAAACACCATCACTTCAAATGTCCCCTTCTTCCCCTCAGCTTTACACACAGAGCTGATGCTACATGGTCTGAAATACCCCTTTGGTCAGTTTGGGTCACCTGTCCTGGTTGTATCTCCTCCCACTCTCCCAACTCCCTCCCCAGTGTGGCAGCACAAAAAGCAGAAAGGCTTTGGCTCTGTGCAAGCCCTGCTCATCAATAGCAAAAACATCTCTGTATTATCACCACTGCCCTCAGCATAACTCCAAAACACAGCCCCATACCAGCCACTGGGAAGTAAAGTAACTCTACCCCAGCCAAAACCAGAACAATGAGGCTTGAAGTCCTCAAAAGCCCATGAACCCATAATAATTATTTATTCAATAATTTAGCAACCATTTTGCAGATCTATGTCATTTTTCCCATGTAACAACCTTCTGAATCAATATGCCATTAGAGTGTCAAAAATAGTTTAAGGATCAATGAGCTATAAAACTCACATTGCTGCAAAATCTTTATTTTTCAGTGAACTGTACTAAGCTGGTCCTTTGCTTCACTTCTTTTATTTCTCTTCCTTCTACCTCAGGCCTTCCTCTGATATGCCAGTCACTCATGGTCCACCCACAACAGACAGGAGTCTCTATGACAGGTATAATAGATGAACTTCATAATCATTTGCTCTTCTCTACTTGCCAGTTATTTACATCCCCATCCTGATCCTTCCCCCAGCTTTTTTAAAAATTACATTAGTTAACATTTGAAAAGCCACCTTGCTTCCAAGCCCAGGCCTTAATCAACAGCCTTTACCTCAAAAAAGGGGAAAAAAGGAGTCTTTAAAAGAGTCTTTAACACCAAGTGCCTCTGTTATTTCAGAAGTATTTAACAGGGCTGACAGAGGTACCTGTTCATTGCCAGGCTCTGCCTTTCTGAGGAATGCTGTGCACTGCTGGGAGATGTGAATAAGAGTTGTGGAGGAGAATATTGCCATGGAAATACTTACAAATGCCTTCATTTCTGACTCACACTACCACAGGGAGTTTCTGCCTTGCTGGGAATGACTCAAGTGTTTACTGCCCAGTTGCAAATTATATCCCAATTATGTCTGGATTCTGAAAGCATCCCCTTTTTCTCATCATTTTCTCTCAAGATGAGCTCTGCAGCTCCTCCTCATGGAGATACTGTGTTTATTGGTTTTGCTTTGCTTTTCTCTTCTCTAAACACATTCAATGGATGTCACAGCTCCAAATATAGACTGTTTTCCCAAGCACCTTTTGATGCTAAAAAGTATCTTAAAACGATCAATTTTTTTTTTTTTTTTTCAGAAATGCTCCCTGTTCCTCAGGGAACACAGACATTTTTAATCAGACCTTCATGAGAAACTATCATCCACTTTCAATATATATTCCAGCCACAGGGCAAAGGTGTGTAGCTCCACTTGCTTCCATCATCTCTGCAATGCAAATTCATCCTTTGTCAGGACATAAGTTACTGGGTGGCATTTGAGAGTTATTTGTGTTCCTGTGCAGAAAGATTCTCCAAAACTAATGCACACTTTTTGTATTTCATCATCTAATTATGCTGCCAATTTCCTGGTCTTTCTGAATGGTCCAGGATCAGAGGGCACTAAGTATTAAATTTTAGTCTTATCAGATGGATCTTTGTTTGCAAGTCTGTGAAATCTAGAATTTCTAATAGCTGTTCCATGTTCAGAATGTAATATCCATCAAAATACCTCTGAATACTTTAACCCCATCTACTAAGTGCTTTGACTAGCAAATGCAACACAGTCAGTATCTTACTATTAACCTTTCCAAATATTTTGTCTTTATCTTCATAGTTTTGTGATTTTTTCCTTAAGTAAGGTGCAGATTCTCTTCACTTTGTAAGAGAGACAATTGGCAAATAACCTCTTCTATAATGAAGCAAGAATAACAATATAAAGGCCAATCATTTGCAGACACTCATGTCTTGCTGTACAAATTTGCAACTTAACTGTGGCTGTCAAGAGATGATCAGAATTATGAGTTGCCAAGCAGAGCCTACTCAGTCTGTCCCTTGGTCAAGCTCTAATAAGTTACATAACTTTATTATAAGTTCTCTAAGCAACAAAAAAGTGTCAAGTTGAAGCACAGCCACCACCTTTCCGAGATCATTGCGGAAATCCTGCGTCTCAATTTATCTCTGCACACTTCACGTCACATTCCCTGGCTGCTATCAAAACAACAGTAATTGGAAGCACAGGAGTTGTCATTAGGGAAGGCAGAACTGCATGTTATTGATCCTCCCATGCCTTTGTCCTCTCCCTTCACCGCCAACCTGTCCCCTTCTCTCAGGATGCTGCTGGTGATAAAATACTTGTTCACTTAATTACTTTTCATTAATGATGAACCTCAAGCTTCAAAACATTCAACAAAGACAAGACGCTAATTAGGTATTGAATTGTCTTTATCAGATTTAGTTCAGTTAATCCATGATTGTTCCCATTTAATTATTTCAGGCAGTATATATTTTCTTCTTAGAATTACCATCCACTGAAAACAGTAATCTTTTAGCCCCAGTATAGCCATTTTATGATGATATTTTTGAGAGATGTGTAGCAGACATAAAACTGAAATACTTTCAAGCCAATTCAGAAGGGCAACAAGAAATCTCAAGAAATCTGAATCTCCTTCTGATGAAAGGGAAAAATCAAAGGTATAAGGAAAAAGGCTATTTATTTTAAAAATTAGTAACGTATTATCTGTCTTATAAAATTATTTAGCACTTACTGATTTATTTTCTGACCTCTGTAGCACCACATCAAAGCTTGTTGGTCTTAACCATACTGCAAAACTGTGAAACCCTGAGGAGCAGATCTCACTGCTATGAAGCTGCAGCCTCCCTCCTTTCCCTTCTTGTGCAGTATTGCAAAGTTACCTGTGGCACGTCCTCCTCATAGCACTTTTAATACAACCAAAATGCTGATCCTTCCGGAGCAAAGATACTCAAGTTCCAGAAAAACAAATCATCCTAAATAGCAGCATAACTATGGATGAAATGTCTTCGATGAGGAGTAAAAATATTCCCACTTAGTCCCTAAACTCAGAAATATATTTTCTCTAATACTTACCTGCTCACAGAATTCCCACTACTTCACAGATAATGCTTTCCCTTGAAGGGTAATGCACTGCAGAACTGCTCCCAGTAGAAAGCACAGGCCAAATCAGGCCAGATTATCCATTTTTCAAACCTATATCGTCCTCCAGATGCATCTTTTAAGCCTTGCAGGGTTTAGACAACCTTGTGTCCTCAGGCATAAAACACACACCTTTAAAAATAGTGACAAAATCAGCACTCTGGCAAGCCATCTTCAACACTTGGAATTTAAATCAAATTGTGATGATAAAGAAGTCAGAAACACCACTAGAAAGCCAGACTGAGGGCTTTAGATCAATCTAAGGGAACCAGAGCTAAGCAGTGTGTGAAGAGCCTCCTGCACCATCTGGCACAGAGATCATTCCTTGAAGTGTCAGTCAGGATGTGGTTTTGTTCCTACACCTGCTTGGTCCTCTCCTTCACCTGAGGATTTTTGTCTAACAGTAGCAGAGAAATTCTGACCTGACTATGAAGAAGGAATTAGATTAATGGTTCTTCAGCGTATACAGATTTATGAATTAGCTGCAAGCCTGTCACCTGTTTTACCACTACTTCCCATCAAATACACAGCATCAGCCCTTAAAAACCACCAAATTTATAAGACTCTACACAAATGATAAAAAAAATTAATAATCTCATGCTTCTATTCAGGAATTGGGAGTGGTTCCAACAGATCTATGCTTCTGATACCATAGTCTCTAAAGAGTAGGAAATAAGTCCCTTCATATTAGAATAGGGACTTAAATTACAATGGAAAGAGTTAATAAGGAAAAAACTTGTGAAAAACAAGGAAATTGCTCTCAGTTCAAGTAATGGCACCCAGAGGAGATAAACCACCAGCAAAAGCAAAGTTAGTTTCACTTGAATTTCTTAATTTTCCTTGGATTAAGAACAAATACATGACCAACTATTGGGCATCAGCTCACTCCAGACCTTTATTTGCATGTCTGCACTTTATCCCACTGAATTACATAGATGGAAAGCCCCCCAGTTAATAAATGTGATAGAAGCAAAAGGACTTCCCTAGAGAAAAAATAAAAGGTTAATCAGTTGAAAGTGCAGCATGGTTCCTATCATAGACTCATTTAAATGTGGTATGTGCAGTGCAGTGAAATGAGGCAGATAGAACTTCAATTCCTTACATTGTAATTTTCTTTTTACTAAATGTTTTAGCTGTTCCTATCATGGAAATAATTCTCTTTTCAGGGCCTGCCCTACTTTAATATGCATATAATATGCATATGTAGCTCTCTTGAAAACCAATACCACTTCTTTTACCTACATTTGTTACTATAAACCAACACATCAAACACTGGCTCAATTTTTTTTACAAGCTTGATTCTTTGGGGATTTATTTGTACAATATCCCTTCACCTATCCCGTTTTATAGTCATATTGGCAATAATTAATACACCTTTTTGGCCTGACAACAATAGTGATTCATTAGTGTTCATCAAATACAGCAACAAAATCACCTCTCATCCACCAACATTTTAGAAAGCTCAATGGATATTTTAATGGAAAGAAAAAGATAAGGTTTGTCAGTAAGTAACAGACATGTTAGAGGGTATGCCTTAAAAAGGCTGCCTACAACAGTCTGAATAAAGCTCCAGAGAGTTAAAAAACCAAACAAAACCAGCTCCATACAAAAAAAGAAGAAATCCCTCTTAAGAATTTGCTCATAATAAATATAGGCAGCAAATCAAAAACTGAAAAAAGGATACAAATTAATTTTGTGTCTCACGACCAAAGCTGCAGGGAACAGTTTACCAGAAATTCAAAGTCTGGTGAATAAGCCCCTAAAGGCTCACTTGGAAAAGCTTGGAAACTGACTGGCATTTTCCCATCAGGCATGGGATGAAAAGGAAACCTGAGAGCTGCCAATATTTATCTCTCTGCATTTGGAGACTGTGTATTTTATCTGTTGAGGAAACCAGCTGGGGAGGGGAGAGGCAGAAAGGCTTTATGAAACCAGAACAAACACTTTATAGTTCCATTTTTTTTTTCCTCACAGAGATTTCCCTGCTGATATTAATTAAAATTTCTTTAAGGTTATGCACTTGGAGAGTTCAGGAATTATTTTTTTCTTCAATAGCTTATTAACCATATGACAGATTTTGTTCTGCCAAGTGCATTAAATGCTACAGGACCCAGCACCAGCTCCATCACCTTCAGAGCTTGCTTCACCAAAGGAAAGGCTCCAACACACCAGCTGCAGCACATCCGGCTGGAATCAGTTAAAACAGCACTGCCACAGATATTTTTCATGTCTCTTTGGCCCCTCACACAGCAGCATTACAATAGTACTTGCATAAATAATCATATATCCCTCATTGTCGTGGTTTGAAAGCAAAATGAGTGAGAGGCTCCAAGTCAGAAATACAATTTAATAAGAAAGGTAAAAAGGTAAAATAAAATAAAATAAAATAAATGCAATAATACAAAAGAGCACTGACAGAGTCAGAATACAACCTGAGCAGGGTGGTGGGAGCAGTCCAGGTGAGGAGCTCTTCCTGAAGCAGTGATCCCACAGAAAGGTCTGGGAGCTCTGCTCCTCTGGGAATCCAGTGGCTCAGGGCTGCTTGTCCTGTCCCAAATCCCAGATTCTCTCCAGGTGGGAATGCTTGGCTCCTCCCCCTGGGCATTGGGAGCATCTCCCAACGGGATGAGGAGTCGTGCAGTGGCTCCTTGATGGCCCATTAAACAGAGAGAGCTCCTGGAGGGAGTTCCCTGTGAGTCCTGGGCAAGGCATTGATGGGCCATGAGCAGAAGAGCCCAAAGGAGGGGCCTGGGAAAACACTGCCCCACCTGGTTCCAACACTCATGGAGATGGTGAGAGAATAAATACTTTGTGCACATCCTACACTACAGCCCAGGACACTCATTCACACCAAGTCAGCCACTCCTCACAGCCAACCCTGCAGGCTGCTCTCCACCAGCCCCTCCCCACTGGCAGCACTATCAAGGCTTTCTTTTCTCGATTCCATGCATTAAATATTTCTGTTTATACAACAAAATTGATACTGATTTTAAAAATATGAACTCTCACCATAGATGGCACAGTTTGCTATTTTGCTTACTTTGCTTACTTGCTGGGATTTCTAGTTAGAAAAGCTGGATGACTTTGGGGGTGTGCTAATGTCCAACAGTTTAGACTGTTAACTGGAGCACCTTGAACAGTTCATGAGCCCAGAGATGTTTGGAATAAATATCCAATAAATAAATATTTTATAGATATATTTTTAAAAAAAAAACAACAAAAATCCCCAATGTGATGTTTCTCCAAGTTTGCCAAGTCTGCAGAACTTGGCAGCAAAAATCTTGTGAGAAAACATTAGTATTGACACTGTATATATTAATTTTTCTTAGTAAAATTAAATATATGATTTTGAAATAAATACTTGTTCTGTTGCAAAGTGGAACCAATCACAACTTGCTTAAAAGGTGTCACCATGCACACTACCACCACGGGTAATACAATTATTAAAGTTCTCTGTAACACTCTCTAAAACAGGCTTTAATCAAACCAACACGGGTGACAGATGAGTGTTACTCCGTCCTAATTTACAACAAATCAAGTGAAAAGACAGTTTTCTGCTTATTGTTAATTGTGTTTGAACAGAGCTCCACCAGACACTGTCTCAAGACACAGGCCTTGTTTGAAGGCAGAGGTTTTCATTGCTAATTAATTAAATATCAGCACACACACACCTTGGAAGGGCTGTGACTGAACCCTCCAGCAGCTGAAAGCTTTGATGAGGTTTTGACAGACTCAAATCATAATCCATTGTAGCTCACGGAGTCAAATCTCCATTTCTCAGATATTTTGCTAAGCAAAACTCCATTCTTCTTGACATTTTTATAAATAATCCTTAGGTTTCTCAAATAAAAGGTACCAGCTATCAATTGTGTCATTTTTAATTCCATTTAACCTGCAACTTTTGAGATATGCAAAAAATTTCACTGAAAGACAGAAAATACTTTAAAATCCTAACTGAGAGTACAAGCCCAAGATTTAGTAGGAAGATTTTGAGGCTGAATAATGGGTAAAAAGAATTTGGAGTTGAGAGAGGAGGAGGATAAAAACATGCACAATTTACTTGATTTCTAGTGTTGTGTCAATGATCTGTGAATTAACTGCACAGCTTTACCTTTGGGATTGTTTTATTTCAGCAGAGCACTCAACAAAAAGAGAAAACAAACAAAAAGACTTTAAAAACTATTGTTACCTAAGACATTCACCAAATTATGTTACATTCTATCTAAGTGGAAACCACCTTAGTCTGTAGAGAACAATTCTGGGTGTGAAAAATGTCACCTGTGTACTTTCCTATATTAATGTAGAAAATTCTAATTAATGTAGAGAATTCTAATGTGTACTTTTCTACATTACTTCACCCTTCACAGTCCAATCACATTGACATGCCACAAAGTCCTCAGGGATTCATTTCTGGGTGTTAACCTTTTCAGTGGGGAAAAATGAGTCAAAAAAAGGGAAAATAATATATTTTTTGACAAAATACATGCAACTTCTTGCATAGACTTTGTTCTTGCTTCTATCTGCCAGCAGAGAGTGCAGAACTTTGCTGAAGCAATAAGCAAAAACCTACTAAGCTTCTCATTGAGATGAGTTCACTATTGTAATCATAACATAAATGGGCTAAAAGGTGTAAATATTTGGAATAAAATTATTTTGTGACATTTGAATATACTATAAGGAAATCTGGCTTTACTCGTTTCTAGGCATTTAGTGGAGAAACTGCTTCAGCAAATTGATGCAGAAGGAATCCATTCTAGAGAGAAGTCAACTAGTACACACTTATAAAAAGAACAGAAGAAGAAAAGATGAAAAACCACGAATTTTAAAAAGGGGCCTAAAACAAATTCTAATCTTCTGGTTTGTGCAGATGAATACGGAGAAGATTAAATAAATATATATATTTTAAAAAGCCCTAAATTCAGAAATGTTCCCAAAGCACTTGTCTTTGACCAGCTGTTCTCCACGTTTCACAACAGCATGTTTTATAATTCATGTTGAAAGGACATTTAATTATGAGAAGTGATCTGTGGGTTTGCTACACAGTTGTCAGTGAAAAGAGATGTTGAGTCAATTAAGCAATCTCCTGGTTGTAATCAATCATGAACATGGGTTACACAAACTCTCAGTCACAGAAAGCAATTACTGAGACCCCCACATGATGGAAGTTGATTAGACACAAATGTTTTCAGTGCATTCAGTGGAAGTTTTGAACACTCAGCAGCTCAAAGGGTCAAGCCTCAGCTTTATGTGGAACTGGCTTTTCCATCCACATCACACTAACAGAACTGCTCTGCAACTGGTGCAATCACTGCAGACAAAAGAAAAAGGCTGTAACTGAGATTAAGCAACACATTTGTTTAGTATAAAGTTTTTTTGTCAGTAATCTGCACCTGTTTCATTTACCCTTGTTTGTTAAGAACAGCTCTCAGTGGGAGTGGAGGAAAATATTACTTTAGTGAAGGCCACAGTCAAACCTGACTCCTTGTGCAAGACCCTTAGGTAAGCTTATCTTCAGTACAGTCTGAAGGAAATGATAAGAAGGACCTTGCTCCTCTCTGTTCACATTCCTACTCTATCCCTACTTGTTTTGTGGAAATTAGCTCCTGATTAGATGTCTGGAGAAACAATACACAATGGGATGTGATTTGCACTCATATTATCAGGATTTAACTTTTCCCCCACGTCTTAAAAATAAAAAACTCAGCAGCATGACAGTCTAATAAAATTCAACAAACCAACCCAATCAACTGTTTATAAAAATTTCTCTTTTTTCTGCAAAGCCTTTCCCTCTTCCCCCCTGGAGTGAGTAGAATTTATAATAGAGCATAGATTACACTGGCATTTCTTGGGTATTTTTTCAAATAAGATCACGATTCTTATGACTTAGGTAGGCCTGATTTTTTAAATTATTAATTGCAATGTGAGACTCCATGGAACTCCCCTGTGATGATAACAGCATGGTTTGGAAGCTTGAAGATACATCCTCAGTCTCTAACACATTTAGCACATGGTTGCAAGGCTTCTTCAACTAACCAGAGAATTGGTTTCTCAGGGAAGACAAATCTGGTACTTTATAAATTAAGTCAGGAGGTGCATAAATATCTCTTCCTTAAGTATTGCTCTGGCCAAGGGGCTTTTTTATTTATCTTTATTTTTTAAACAACTGCTAGCAGTGACAGTAGAGGAAAACCTCAGCTCACTGGTTCAACCAACAGAGCTTTCAAACCTGCTGGTTTTTTGAACTGCAAAAGCAATCCTGACATAGGTAAATTAGGAAATACTAATCCAGTAATTCCCTGTTTTGAAATACTAAAGAAAAGGAAGAAAAATCTCCAACTCAACCCTCACACAAAGACACCAAATCTGTAATGGTAACCACAACACAGTTCTTTATGTAGTAAAAAGTTAAGTCTTGTTAATGCAGAAAAAAATAACACTATAACTGATCAAACTGAGATCTGTTTCCTCCTGATCCACGAAACTGAAATCTCACTACTTTTATTTTCAGAACCTTTGATGGCTGTTCTGTTCCCTTCTCTTGCCCTTATCCCAGACACCTTTTTGCACAGCATGTACCAAAAAAAAAAAAAATTAAAATAATTGAGGCACTGTTAGTTATCCATCAATATTTCATACCCATGGGTAATTAATTTCACGACTCTCTATAGTGGCAGCAAATTGCACTACTGCTTTGTATTAAATGTCAGTTTTACTTTGGAAATGGCTTTATTTACAGGTAACTGCAAAATGAGTTTGTTTGCTCCTTATGTTCCTACAGCACATTTGAAAGTTAATTATAAGAAGAAACCAAAGCCAGTGAAACAATAATTCAGTGCTTTGAACAAGGACAAGCCATTTGAGAAAAGGCATTTTCCAGCAAACTGATCCATTATCATAATAGGAACCACGAAGCCAAGGCAGCATTTGTCACCACAGATAAATCATATATTTACATTGAGAGATAATGCAAGTATGATGAGGACAAATCACAGTGAGTGTCTCAGTTAGGTTTAGAAAAGGTGTGAGATTTGGGAAATAATACACATTCACATAATATTAGCTTTTATCATAAATCACACTAACACCAGAACAGCATTTCCTCCAATATCCCACCTATAAAACGACATCCTCGTGTCCAGACTGTAATGATGCAAAATAGGCTGCTTCAGAATGAAAGCATAAAATATGAATGTGCTAAATGAAATATTTTAGAGACTTGACAGTTTTGAGATCATAACTATTTATCTGAGATTTAAAAGACATTGACTAAATTCTGAGCTTTTCTCTATATCTTTTCCAATGCTACCTTTAGAAAGAATATAAATCTATTTTCTGCTTAGATTATTGAAATTTTATCTTGAGGGATTGTCTCTTCCTATTGTATTAAATCTCCCAAGTATGGAAGATAAAAACTGAAATCAAGACAACTCAAGATTGCAATGTAATTAATGTACATCCTCAATGTCTACCAGCTTGGAGTATTTGCAAAGTATCTCACTACTTAGAAAAAAGCTGGAAAAAACTTTTCTAGTCAGGAGAGGAGACAGATTCTCCTCCAGGTGTTCAAGTGGCATACACCAGGAGGGTTTTTTCAGCTCCTTTCGCTCTTGGTTTACTAGAAAATGATATGCTGACAGGATGGAAATTCAAATTGGAGTACAAATTGTCACCTGAAGACGGCAATGAGGAGTCAGGCTGGTGGCAGCAGCCCAAAGACTCCACCCAGCCTTTGCAGACCCTGAACTGAAAAGAGCATGTCAAAAGCTGAGCAAGTAAATCAGTTTCACTTCCTCCTTATTTAAAAAAATTAAATTAAAATTTAAAAAGCATTTGTGTTCATAAATGCACTTTGCAACCATGATGACCTATGAGGGCATAGTTCAGAAGTTTAATCACCAAAGTCAGAGTAACGTGGTAGAATGTTATATTGGATAGAATAAAATCATGCTACTTGTATTCAAATAACACATTTAACACTACCTCCAAAACAAAATCATGATGGTACACAAAGAAATTTGAAATCTGGTATGTTTTGAGAAATGGAACTTCCAAAGGAAATTTCCTGGGCTACTGTAAAACTTTAATCTTGATTCAAGGTTCAAAACTAGAAAAAGTGTGGAGTGCAGATCCTTTTTGGGTGCCTCTTACCTCAAGACTGATGGCAGGAAATGGGCCAAAAAAAGCTCCTGCCAGCACTTCTTTGGCCTGATGTGTGCATAAAACGTTCACAGTGTCTTCTTTGCAAGATTAATGTGTCAGGAAAGGGCAGAGGCACTTAATTTGCTAACCTCTTCATGACTACAGTTCAAGAGACTCAGCAACCCAGGTCATTCACCCTGCATACTTGGCTTTCAACAAATGCTTGCTGCTTTTACATTGTTAAGGGATTAATACACTAGAACTGTGGCAATGACATGACATGAGCCACTTAGCTTTATTCTTATCAGCTGCATTCAATGGCATATTCTTCACAGGCAGATGGTTTCTCCCTTCTGACACTTTATAGGGGTTTATTTCATAGGCTATCATTTGTTGTTGTGCATCTATCATGGGAAATGAGGTTCAGTAAAAATAAATCATTTCAGCCTTCTTTTTAATACTGCTGGAGAAGAAAAGAGAGGGGGGACAAACTCTAAGAACTGACAGCTCAGAACTTTTAGCAAAATTAATTTATGGCAAGAAGTTGCTCTCCACACCAAAATCCACTTTTTAAAATCACTGCATACTACAGTGGTGCACACTGATTATCTGTTTTGAAAGAGCAACATGTCTCAAACATCTTCTAGCCTTTATTTACTGCTCATTCTGACATGCAAGCACATGGTTTAGTAATAGGATTATATTTATATCAATCCTATTACATGATCGGATTACAGCTCCTGATCCCAGGAATGCTTTTCAGCCCTAACAGGAATTTTACATCACGCAGCTTTAAGGACCACCAGCAGTTCCTGTGAGCAGTGAGCATCTTAGCTTTGAAATATTTGCAGATACAAGTAGATACTGAAGAAGGCAGCAGAGATGTGTATAGATTGCACACACGATAATTGTACTCATTTCATGGATTCTGCTAACATGATTTGTTTCTTCTATATCGTTGCTCTGTTCTAATTAGTCAATTCAGGAAATTAAAAGTGACATTTGGTAGGCTATATTTCAAGACTAGGCGCTCAAGAGACAAAGCCTAAAGTATCTTTTCCAAGACCTTTCAATTGTGATAAAGAGAAATTTACCTCTTCTTCCTACATTTCAGTCTCCATCTTGCCAACTTGGAGTTTATATTGTCCCTGCCTTAGAGGAGCTATGTTTTATCATGTCATGGTCTGAGTCCTTTAATGGCATTTAAACTGATTTATTTCTCAGAGGTATGTGTCAGTTCGTGGAGTGAAGAGTGGTAAGAAAGGCCTTTATTTTAGACTGTACTTGAACAGATAATAAGCATTCATTAAATTTTAAAACCTCGGTGCCATCAGGACTGTGCTGTCAAGACAGAACAGGTATAGTGTTCTTAATGTCTTACTGCTGGTTGGTCTGGCCCATCTCAAAGCACCACTTTACTGTAAGCATCCTATTAATCTTGCTGGAGAATTAATTTTTACAGTGCTACAGTAGCATTCAGTCATCTCTTTACCTTCTATTGACAAGGGTTGAGGGAACAATTCACAGGTTTGTGAATTACCAGGACAGGTTTGCTTTTACAAACTGGTATTTCACTGCATTTACAGTTAAGAGAATGTACTCTGATGGTAAGAACAGGAAAGGGGATGTAGGCTGGTGATAAGTGTTAGCCCATTCTGAGTCAGTATCAAAAATAGCTCTGAATTGAGGACAAAACTCTCGTTATATGTCATGAGAAGACTCACAATTAATTATGAGCACTCATATTGTCATCATGCCCATCCTTCCCTCCATGGCTCAGAGAGAAAGGTGGTACAAACCCTTTTCTAACCCCAAGTCAACTTAGGAACTGAAAAAGACCTGACATACTCTGCCAGACTCAGTCCTAACAGAGAAAGGCATCAAGCACAATCTTCTGTCTCAAAACAACAGAACTCCCTGAAAAATCTGTAACATATTCAGTTGCACTTTGCAAGAATTTCAATCTTCAGTAAGAAAAAAACCTGTAGTGTTTCAAAGCAACATCCATCAAGCAAGCTGAAAGATTTATGGACAAGTATCTCTTTAAACACCAGAAGTTAAGTCTTGTGGAGCCTGTGATTCAAATTTTGATGCATTTAGTCTTTGACTTGGAGTTCCATGAGATTCTTTATTTAGTAATGTTGGAAAAAATTATAATACAAAGATAAGTGTTATGTCACTGCCTTTCAGGTATGCATTATGAAAATATTTTTAATGCTAATAACTTGACATTCTAAGTTTTACCCTAGTGTAGATGTGGAAAGGACACAAAAAGAAAAAAAAAAGTGCATATTTTTCTCAATTTAGGTAGATTTTTTGTTTGTTTGTTTGTTTTATTTGATATGCAGAGATAAATGATTCACACATCAAAATTGTGGGAGATCCTCACCAGAAGAGTTTGATTAAAAGTCTAGTGAAATAAAAGGAAGATGAACCCAGAAAAGGATCATTTGCTTGTGAAAGCACTCAACCTCTCCTGGCCAAGAAAAAAATGGGACCACATTTTCCCTGACAGCAGTGTTCTGGCACTCCAGTTCACTGAATTATTTTAGTCAACTTTTTCTTTAAATATTTAATCACAAAGTTCAGAATCTAGACTCTTTTAAATTCAGAAGAATTTCTTTAAAAATAATCACGCTGCTGATTAGATGTGGACAAAATCTGCAGTCGCTGACAAATTTGCACATCTGATACTTACAACGTTTTGCTTAGGAAAAAAAAAAAAAAAAAAACAACAAAAAAAAAAAAAAAAAAACCAGCAAAAAGTTGGTGAGCAAAGAGACCTAATTGCCTGCACAGCACTCTCAGCTTGTGTCTGCATCCCAGAGTCACAAACTCAGAGCTGGATGTATCATGTACACTGCAAGATAGTGACTATAAATTCAGAATTCAACTGCAGAGAATCAGGTCAACACATTTTGGGGGTAAAACCTGCTCACAGTGCAGAGCACTGAGTAGTCAGATTTGA
Source organism: Zosterops lateralis (assembly GCF_965231275.1). Classification (NCBI taxonomy): domain Eukaryota; kingdom Metazoa; phylum Chordata; class Aves; order Passeriformes; family Zosteropidae; genus Zosterops; species Zosterops lateralis. Next base: position 3,810,137 of record NC_139768.1, read on the forward strand.
TCCTGCTTGCTCTAACACATTCCCCATATCAGCACTTATTATTAATCAAAGGTTATAGGAAGCTGCCTGCAACAGCAATCTGCAACCATATGATTAATTAACCAGTGGGTTTTAAAGGGGAGACAAGTCACTTTTTCAGAGCCAAGGGTCTCTAGATTAAAAACTTGTAAGTACAAATGTAGGACAGCAGCCTGTCAGCTTCTCAGCTGATTTTTGTCCTTCTTGAGTGGCAGAGGTGCATGTCAGGCAAATTAAATGTTCAGTCTCTTCACATGCAGAAGTATAGTAGAGGAGCAGCACTACATGGTGCTGAATTACCTCTGAAGAGTCAAACAATGATAATGCCTGGCTTTCTGCAAAGCACAGGCTCTCTAGAGAGAAGATAGGACCCAAACTTGATAGCTAGTAGCAAATGTCTGTAATTCAGACCAAGCTTTTAACTAAATTGCTTATCAGAAAAAAAAAATCTTAAAAAAACTTAGGCTGACATAAAGAACAATTGTCTCTCCCTGACATCTGCATAAAAAACAAATAAGTATTTGACCTTAATATTTGACCTGAATAGCCACACCCTACTGGAAAAAAATATTAACTGGGATATATACTTTATAATTTAAGCAACACATACATATTCTAAAAGCACTTCTTATTGATGAAGAAAAAACAGTATGCCACATACTTTTATCAATTAGCCATTCTAGTTCCACAAGTCAATCACATAGCCAGCTTCACAAAAAATAATAGTATTGCCACAAATGAGAGGGGTTTTTTAAGTAAATGTTTTTGTTACATTCACAAAAGGTTTTGGTTTCTAGGCTGGCAGGTTCACCAGTGCAGGAGAAGATACAACTCCTGGGGCTCTTCCATTCCAGCACAGAGTGGGATTATTAAGGGCATGGGACTTGTTCTCAAAGCAGGATTACCTTCAACACCTTTAGCAACCATTGCCTCATCCCCAATACAGCATTATCATGTCTCCTGACAAGCACAAGAGCCACACTCAGGCCTTGGCTCATAAGCCACAGGTTATCCATTATCCATAATGAAAGAATCCATTATTACAGTTTACAGAACTGTAAACTTGGTACATGTGTAATTCCTATGTCTGTCAAACACTCTCCAAGAAACCTCTCAGTGTCCCTGCTACAGATAATATCTTCTTTCCCACCTTCTAATTTTTCTTACCCTATTTTGTTCATCTCTTAATTATTTTAGTGTGCCTACACCAACATTGGCCAAGCCCAGGGACTCCAGTGCTCAGGGTTTCCAGGACTAGTTTGCCTGCACCTAATACTAGTGTATTTCTCCAAGAGAAGGGGAAAAAACCCCCCAGCAACAGCAAAACCCCTCAATAATCATATTCAGATCCCTATTTGTGAAAGTAACAAAAACATTCATTTTGGTAGGTAGACTCTAGAAAATGGAATCACTCTCATTGTGCACAATTTGAATGTTAGGAGCTTTTCTACCCCTGGGCAATACCTAACACTGTAACCAACCTCACTAACCTTGGTGACAGTGTCACTCTGATCACTCGAGGCATTTGAAAAATCAAACCAATTAAGATTTGGAGCCAATAAGAACTCAGAAATGCCTTTTATTTTTATTTTTTTTAAGAAATTCTGATAATTTGGGACTGCTTTTTTGGTCCCATGGAAGCACATCTGAAGTCTCAGAAACCTTTCATTACCGGACAGCCAAAATCCTTTTTCCCTTCTCTTTGTTTAAAAGAAAAATAGCTTCAAATGTTATTGTGACCCTTGCACCACAGCAGTGCATCATATGAGACATCAGGAAGGACATCAGTTACTACAGTATGCTCCTGAATATATTTCATCTTTCTTTCATTTTCTAATATAAACTAATGACATGGATATGTACATATAGATTATATTTTCATGATTCAAGTGTTTTATTTTGCATCTGCATAAAAGGATTCAACAATGAAAAACTGGCAATAATATTGGTGCTGACTAGCCCTTGACTAGAAAGCTAGTTCTATTAATAGTCCATTTTCACAGGGCAGGAAAGAAACCAAAACCCCATCATAAAGAGAAACACAGCATGCTAAAAGTTTTCCTTTCTGTCTGTTGATTTTCCATGGGTGTGGTGCTTTTGTACCCACTCCAAAGGTCCTTTAACTTCATTGTTACCATAAATGTGTACCTAGGGGTAAAGATGGGGATGTTTAAGACAGGAGGAGACATTTTGGGGATGGTTTTAACAAAGACTGCTTGACCTGGGATCTTCCAAGCTCTGCCCAAGCAGCCAAGGCAGTTAGAACAGTTACTTATAAATAATTAAAACAGAGACACAACAACACATGCAAACCTGAACACACTATCACCTATTGTGACCCTGCCTAAGAAAAACCCCAAATCCATGTCCTTTAGTCCCACCTTCCATCCAATATGCCCTCAGCTGGTTGCCAGGCAACTAAAAAATATCCTTGTGCCTGCGAAATAGGCACGGGCAAAGAAAACGCAAATGTGCAGAAGAAATGTTTCTCTCCCTGAATGATTCCCTGGTCTCAGGTGGCCCAAGCCCCACTTGCGTCCAGGTGGTCCTGGGCTATGGTTCTTTTGAGTCTGTCTCCTGGCCAGCTCTGCTCTTCAGATACCATATAAACAAGTTGTTCCTTTGGGTCCAGATTTCAGACAGAGACATGACCTTGCTTGGAAGAAAGGAATGGACTTACACAGGGTGGTAAAGAAGGTGTTTATTCAGGGCAAAAGCTCAGGGTGCCCAAGCATGAGTGTGAGTGAGGATTTGGGCTCTTCCCTTCCCTTAAGTACAGGGATATTACTGATGGAAATGAGGAGGAGTGATTTAGGTACAGGGGGCACTGACATGGCCATTTTGGGGCAAAAGGGGTGTGGGGATATCTCAAGCCTTGGCTGAACCATCTGGCTTAGCCACAGCCATCAAGTACCAAGGAGTGTCCATAGATAAGATACAATAGAAGGTACAATATACTGGGACAGGGTCATTGAGGGGGTACAATGGGGAGAGAGAGGCCTATTGAGTGGATAATGACAAGGATTAAGGAAAGGGGTGTGGGTAGGGATGAACCATTACAGAAACTCAATAACAAAAAAATCATACAGAACTTTAGAAAACCCAAAACGCACATTGCAACAGTGGGCAGGTGACAGCCCTGGGTCCCCACCAGCCCTGCTGCAAATGCTCTACAGGAGCTCTTCAGCAGACATGGATCAGGCAGCTCAGTTCAGCAATGTGACCAGCATGGTTAAGGGGATGTGGCAAGTGCTTATCAGAGGAAAAGAGCGACCCCAGGAAGTCAGATACAATCTGGTCGCTTTCACTCCAGCAACCAGCACTTTATAGCACTTTCTCTGCTCTGGAATGGGATAAATCTGGTGAAAATGAGTGCTGGTGAACTCAGAACACTCTGTCAGGATCTGTGTTATGCTCAGCAAGTAATGTCACAGGGGTACTACACACGTACACCTGCACATCTCATATTTTCACCAAAGAAAATTCTCCACGGTGGAAAAAAACTCTTCCTGCCAATCTATTAAGTGATGACAGTTCAAAACTGAATTTCAGCATGAAGGTAAAAAGGATACCACAGGGGCAGCAAGCTGAAAATGTGGCTCCTGACAGAGACACACAGGGGAGAAAATGGCACTGAGAGCAGTTTGTCATCACTGCGATGATGGGGGTGGACACAGAGAAAACTTCTTGCCTCTTCTGTAACAGGACAAGCTCTGCAGTCAAGTTATTCCATGGTGTCCATCACATAAATGTAACACCATGGAACAGCAAGGTTTACCACCAAAGAGTAGTAATGTTATTTGGAAGAGACTGCTGGTGGTGATCAAATCCAACCTCCTGGTCAATTTGGGGCTGTAGAGTGTATTAACCACAGCTCTGAGGCTTGCACACTTCCAGGGATGAGAGTTCAGAGCCCCAGCAGGCTCTTCTCATGCTGAACCATCCATCCAAGGAGGAAACACATCTCCTGTTGAAGCCTCCCTGGAAGGAAGGAAGGGGGCTGCATGGCACTGTGCTGGGGTTAAACCAGACATATAAAATGACAGCCCTGGTCTCCTATTGCCTGTCTCCACAGACACTTTTATCTTCCTTTATTTGATACAATGCTGTTACTATATAATCCTTTATAGCTGGTGAATTAAAAAGGTTGACTTACAAAAAAAAAAAAAATCTCACTTGACAGCAATACTTCTAGAAAATTATACTATTTGTTATGATTGAGGTATTTAAGAATATCATTGAACTTGGCTTAATTTCCAGTTAGACTGAAGAGAGTTTTATTTTCATCTCTTAGTCACCTTTTTGTATAAATACGTTGAGTCTGAAGATGAATTCTGATGATGTAGAACTCAAATATGCATTTCTGTAAGTAAGGTGAAAATGGATTTGCATTTTGAAACAAGCCAGGTAAAATCAGTTTTTTGTAAATCATGTTTTTAGGAACAGGAAAGTGAAACCCTGTGGGTTTAACCTGTGACATTCTGCACACTTGAACATGCACCTCACATTGTAAGATAACCCTGCAGAGCAGCAATTCTGACTCTAAAACACTCATCCACTGCTCTTAACACACAGGTGAAAAAGGGAGAGAGAGGAATGATACATTTACCACTCAATGGTCAGTGCTTCAAGGACGGCACTTGCTTCTTTCCTGAGCATGAGAGAAACAGAATTAAGAAATAAAGTGCTACACAGAATTCCCTGCATTGATCTCCATTGATCTTCACCTTCAGACTTGCATTCTTTTTGTCTTTTTGTCTGTGTGTGACTCCATTCAGCTGGACATTTTCATGGACTTATTCCCTGAGAGCTACAAAATTATTACAGTCCCTTATAAATCATCCATAAGCAGCACTGTGTGAGCACAGTCTGTGAGGAATTACATTCCTATCTTCCAAACCCAAGACTAGCAGACCTCTACAGATACCTTCAACTAAAAGTCAGCTCCGTGCAGGTCTAATCAATCATCCATGTTATACACTTGTGCATCCAAAAAAAGGGAAAATAGTAGCATTTTTTAAATATAATAACAACATTTAGGCTCCTTATGTGTTAAATGGATGTAGATCCCAGCAAATCCATGGGTTTGGGGCCTAATTTTGGCCTTTTTTTGGAGTTGGGGGGTTTTTCTCCTTAGAAGAAATCATGGCTCTATAGGAGAATAAATTTTCCCAGGAGGTTAGAATCACATCATGAGTACAGAAGATTATGTGAAAAGATAATTACCTCCCATTGACAAAAACCCTACTATGATTTCCTTAAAACATGGTGTGGTAAGCACTTAACACCTATTAGATGCACATCATTTCTACCAGAAATACCTACAACTGCTTTGCTTAACCACTAATGAGCCTGACAAAAGGCACTGTTGCCCCAGCCTTGCTGTTCTATATTCCAGTGATTTGTCATACCAGATGCTAATATCCAACATATACCTCCCACATTAATGTCTCTACCTGACACCTGCAACTACTACATGGAAAATGTCCTTTTTTTTCCCAGGTACAATAGATTTCCTGACAGCATTACTTGCCAATTCCTCTCTTTTCACAGACTTTCCTCTGGGATTATTAAAAAAATATATGGTATTACCACCAGGCTCAAATCCATTTCAGGGGATTGGCTTAACAAAGGCTGAACTGTATTCAAAGAGCAGCAATGAAGTGTGAAGGGTCTAGAGAACAAAAATTACCAGGAGCAGCTGAAGAAAGTGGGGGGAGTTGGTTTATTCTGGAGGAAAGGAGGCTCAGGAAGATCTTCAGGTCTCTAAAACCACCTGAAAGGAGGTGGTGTTGAGGGCGGGGGGTCATTGGTCTCTTCTCCCAAGTAACAAGCAACAGGACAAGAGCTGCATCAGAGGAGGTTTAGGTTGTATATTAGGAAAAATTTCTTCTTGGAAAGATTTATCAGGCATTGGACCAGGCTGCCTGGGGAAGGGGTTGAGTCACTGTGTGTAGCTGTGACACTCAGGGACACAGTTTAGGGGCAGACTTGGCCTCTGTGATCTCAAAGGCCTTTTCCAAGCTAAAGGATCCTATGAAATCAACATCAGAGGACACATTCCAACTGAGGGCATTGCCACCCCAAGCCCACCAGTCTTCAGTCTAGTGAGCTTCCAGCACAGGCAGCAGCTTCTGCTCCCAGAACTGAATAAATGACTAAAATAAAAAGGCCTGTGGCTGTTATACACTCGAGATATAAAAAAATACTTCTTAATTTCCTAATCACTTCCCAAATAATTTTCACTAAGCAATGCTTCCTGCCACAACTGCAGCATCTCTCAGCGTGCACCACAAATAGCCTGCACCGGGTTTTGAGCCTCCCCCCCTGGAGCAAGCCTGCAGTCAATTTTCATCCTCCTCTGCAAGAATCCCCTCCTCAACTCTGTTATCAGTCTATTCTACTGCCAACAGCACCTTTCAAGGTAATCTACACGAGAGAAAAGTAATTTGCCATGCACGCTGACTGACATTTAGCTCTCACCGCACAGGCAAGAAAATCATCAAGGCAAAAAGCTTGCCTGATGTAGAACAGATAAAATAAAGCACGTCAAGAGAAGAATAAATTGTGTGCCAAAATGTTGAGAGAGACAGACATGTTTTTTTCTTTCTAAGACATTTGCAAAGGAAACCTGGTATCAACTGAACCAAACTTCCCAGGTTAGGATATAATAAGGAAATTAATTTATATATAGCACAGTGCTCTCGATGTACCAGAATTGTCCATGTACTAAACAAGCCTAGAAAGCTTCATTTGCTTTTTTAACTACCACAAAGAGCTAGAAGTCTGAAAGGAATAATAAGAAGAGAGCTCTCCTCCAGAGACTGCTTTGCATTTAGTATTTACCTAATAAAAGAGATGTGCCAGTTGGTAACATGACCAAGGGTAACTTCCAGAATGGCATCACACATTTTGGGACTGTGTTCTTTGCTCTGACAGGAAAGACCTTTATTCAGAAGTACAGAGGCACATTTCATTACATTGTTTGTGTTCTTCCAGGAATTTCTTGGCATATTCATAATAAAAAAAGTTACTATTTTACTTAGCAAGAAAAACAAACTATTTCCCCTTCATAACACAGACAGCATGGAGGGAAACAGGACAAGAGTTCCCTCTTCCATAAGGAATTGTAAATCTATATCCAGTGATGACTGTATCATACAAACAGATTTCCAATCATCCATGTTACACACTTGTCCATCCAAAAAAAGGAAAAATAGTAGCATTTTTAAAATATAATAACAAAATTCACAGGAGCAGAGCCCACCAATCTGCAATGAATCACTTGAGAGCTGGTGAGAGTAGGAGCAAGGGCCACTTCCCCTTGAAAGTGTGAGACAGCTCCTCTTTCAAAGAGCAACCAGTGGGTAGGGAAATAGTTTATGAGTCCAAGAAAACCATTATGTGCTATAAATCTTCTTAAAAATTAAAGCAAATATCTGTCTTCTTAAATAAGTCTACCTTGAAAGAAGAGAAGCAAAAGTAACCTGGAGTTTATAAGGCCTTTTAAAACCTACAGAGCAGTAACATTTTAAATCCTACTAATCTGGTATTTATACCAGTATAAATAGCTTCCACATCCCTGTTCATACACAGGCATGATTCATTTCACTTCTTGTACTCCCCCTTCCTTTTTCCTCTCCCTACAGGCATCTACTTTATTTCTAAGTGTAAAGGAAAAGTCTGAGAAAATTTAGAACTAAAATATTAGTTATGCAACAGAAAATGCAAACAAAAGGTGGAAAAATCCCAGGATAAAAATAAAACTGTGGGCTTTGACCTAGGTTAGAAATCCTGCAACGGTATTGCAAAGGCTGAGGACTATAAAAGTGTAGTACATTATTTGCAGGATTGGTAAGAGCTGCTTCCAATATACGAGTTCTACTCGATTTCTTAAAGCTTGAGTTCTGCAAAGCACTTGAGCATGCAACTAACACTCAGAATATGCTTAAGTCACACTGATTTTAAAGCAGTTTAGACACTGAGTATTTGCAGAATCAGAATCAGAGGTGTCAGAGCCTGACTGTCAGCTGCCTGCACTGTTTCCAGAGAAGCACTACATCCTTCAGATGGAGATCTGCATTTCACTCTTCAGTTTTGAACCACTGCTTCAAGGAAAGCTTCTATTAACATTTTCTTGCACCAAAGGCAACCCATGTGCTTAAAAATATATGTTCCATGTATTCTTCTCTCATCCTTCCATCAAGTAAATCCAGGAAAACCTGTGTCCAAGCATAATTAAGGCTTGGCCAACGCATTAAGGAAAATAAGTGACTAAGACTTTATTCTAACAAGATGTAAAATGCTAAAATTCCCAAAGAACAGAATATAACTTTGCCTTCATTTTATTTTGGGAGATTGCGTTCATTTTTTGGGATTGGTAAAAACCATTTATTGTGGTTCTCATTTTGGGGTTTGTGGTGGGTTTTTTACATTTTTCTACCCAAGGAAGGAAGGAAGGAAGGAGAGAAAGAGAGCATATAAAATTAACTGGATTTCTACTAGTGTTACAACTGAAGAGATTCATTACAGGAGATAGAGAATAAGGGACAAATAATACCCTTGCAAATTTGGTAGGGAAATCACCCCAGTCACAGAACTGAGAGAAAGGGTGAAAAAGAACCAGAATACGGGGAGTAAATATTTTTCAAGTCTCTTGCACCAGGACAAACTGTACCTGAAATAAACCTCTGAAAGTTGCCAATCTTGCCAAACATTTGTTCCCAGGCATCTCATTAGCTTTCAAGACACGCTGTCAGTACCCTTGCTGAGCACTATCAGTGGAGGCTGCAATGCCAAGCCAAGGTTCTGGGTTAAGTGGCTGTTAAAGAGAAGTTATTAATAGAGCACTCATGCTGTATATTATCACTCCCATATCAATTACATCACTTGGATGTCAGGAAAAGCAGGGCAAGCTGAGATATCCTAACCTGAACCAAGTCCAGGATCTTTTATCTCTTCAGAGAGATCATGCTGAATACTGAGCTTCCCCAGCTGTGCCACACATTTGAAATGTCTTTGCAGAGAGGATCAATTTACATCCAAAAAGCAAAAAAAAAAAAAGTGCTGCCTTTAACACTTGGGGTTTTCTGCATGGCATTACAGTTGTCAGCATCACTGCAGCATGAAAAACAAGGAAAGGATTCCTTACTCCTGAAGAAATAGTTGTGTTCCTATAATTCCTATTGTTAATGTGCTGCAGAGTTAATCCATGATGGAGTGAAAGCCCCCAGCCAGGCAGGGGAATTGCTCTGTCCTGGAAGAGCCTGAGGAGCAAGGACTATCTCCCCTTGCAAAGCATGGGGAGAAGGGATGGTGTGTGCTGTGTGAGGATTTGGACAGCTCTGGTTTAAGGCAGTCAACAGGAGATGGCGATTTTCCAACAGAGGCCGCTGCAGCCTGTGCTACAGCCTGGAAAATCAGAGGTGGACAGGCAAAACCTGGGGATGTCTGCGTGGGGCTCACCACAGGGTGTTCCCAGCTGTGCCACCTGGGTTTTCTGAAGTGGACATGCCTCACTAGTCGGGGACTCCAAGAGGAAATTCAAGGTTTTTAAATCTCTGCAGAGGATTGTCTCAATGCAGCTATTTATTCCCTGCATGACAACCTTGCACTGTCCTCTGCTATCTGCATATGGCAATATGGAATAAATATGCCCCGTGTGCTACATTTACCCTGTTCTTTTCTTTTAGATATATTTGTTCCTTAACTTTCCAGGCAATATGGATTTTTACTGATGGGTAAAGCTCTTATATGTTAATCATCATTCAGGAAGGTAATTTTAAATCCTACTATATTAGTAGTCATTCCCAGGTGGGTAATCATGACTAAATGTGAACATTCAGAAACATTTTTGATGACTGCTGCAGAAAGTAAATCCAGTACAAATGCAGCTAATATGTTCACAGTCAAATGCACATCACTAATAGGAAAAAAAAGAAACAATTTTGTAAAATGCAGATGAACAGCACAACCAGATATATTCACTCTCTTCAGTCACGTTGAAGTTCATTTTGTCACAGCAAGTGGCACATCCTTCTCATTTAGTCAAAGCTATAGCTGTATTTTTTGATGCAATGCTGGTGTAGAGCAGAATTCTGCTCTTTTCACCATAACAGAAACTTACATGGGGCTGATACTGACTTAACTGAGGCGATCCCCAATGGAAACACAATAAAACTAGATTTTTAACTGAAAAATGCAGGAAAGGACTTTTACTTAGGAGCCTTTGTAATCAGTGAAGACATTCCCTAAATACAATGGGTGGAAATCCTTGCTTCCCTTGCTCCCCAGCCACTGAGCACAGATGTGGTTACTGGGGAGAGCGAGAACAACCGCGGCCCCGTTTCCTCCCCACATGTTCCTTCCTCCAAAGGACAAAGACAGGCAGATCAGCAAGCCAGCTCACAGTGTTAGAACATGCAGAAAACCCATTCCCTTAAGCAGAGGTGGGAAGAACATCCCAAGCCAGGGCTGCACTGCTGCTGCAGTGAAGAGCCCAGGTTTCCACTGAGCCCATCTGGGTGAGCACCAGCACTGCCACAGGGGCTCAGAGAAAAACATCTACAGGCAGGTCTCTTGACATATTTTACAGCAAACAACATTGATCTGAGAGAAAGCCAGTGAGGATGTGCTCTTTTCTGGGTTCCCTCCTACTGTTTCCACCATGCAAAGGAGGTATTTTGGTTGCAGGTTATCTTACTGCAGTGTTTTGGGGCTTGGGATGAGGGGGGGAACATATTTTGATTGATAGTAACTATCTCACCAAACACTCTAATTTCAAGCAACATGTGAAATGAGATTAAGTGTACTCTACACAGAATTTTTCTCCAAGCTTTTTTTTTGACTTTTTGTTCAATGATTTACACCAAATTAAAACTACTTTGAAAGGTAATGGCAATACTAAATAATAGTGAGACTGAAGTGAATCCAAACAACACAGTCACCATTCTAAAACTGCACCTTACATGCTCTTAAAATAAAACATCAAAACACAGTCCAAGTGTATTAAAACATTGTTAAATCCTCTGTGGAACCTGAAAATATCACTTGAGAAATGAGACATAGACACCATATTTTGAATCTTATTCATCAGTCAGTACTTGCAAACTCTAATCAGAATCATCAGTGGGACTGGACATTTTTCCTTAACCTGATTGCAGAGAATTCACAGGGAGAAATATCCATAATTTTGACACTCCCACTCTTGCCTTGTAGGACAAAGTTAGAAATGAAATCAGAGAAAGAATGGAATAAACTGGGAAATAAGCAAACTTATTTGTCAAGTCTTTGACACACATACACAATGTGCAATAGAAATACTTCTACCCATGTCTGTTCCATGAAAGCAATGCATATCAAGATGTCTTTCTAAAAAGTTTCATTAATGGATCATTAATAGCTTGATTAATGGACAGCTAAATCATGCCCAGGAGTATTTCATTTGCTTGCCTGAATATCTGGGCCTGCAACTTCCAAAGTCTGGGGTTGGTCTACATCAGCAATTTCAACTAAAAAAACATTGTAGAGGACTTTTGGAGTTCTTTAGAGTTGGATTGGGTAGCAATTTCTGATCTAGGTGATGAGGTAGAATCAGAAGAATAGCATAGAGATAAAAGGATGTGAAGGTGAATGTCTGAAGGCACACCAGCTACCCCCTGGATTTTGTTCTTCTAACTTTTTGTTATTCTAATTATTTTGTTACTAAAGTAAAAACTTGGAAATTCTAGATAAAAGAAACCTTATCTTTAAACAATTTATGATTATATATTGTAAGCCTAAGTGACTGTTATCTGGGTCATTTTGTTAGAAATGCTGGCAAACGCCCTTTTTCTTTTCCCTGATTAGGGTTAAAAAGGCAAGTTTTTCAGGAAATGAAGTTATATGCTGACTTTTCTTGGCACCATAACTCTGTCGGTGTTTCCAAGGGGTTAAATCTGAACATGACTGATTATGAAACTAAATGTATGTCTTGCTCATGAAAACATTAATTATGATTTCTCAAATGAATACAGGAAAAAAAAAAGCCACACATCTTTTAAAGAACCATATGCTTCTGCTTTTAAAATGAAAACAAATTAAAATATCCACAGGAGCTTTTATAGTGATTAAAATCTGCCAACCAACTGAGCTAAGTAAGTTAATTAGCACCAAAGAAGCCTCAAGTGATCTGTAGTTTTAGTCACAATTCCTTTGTCTTAAATGTAGATGACTAAGGTTACTTTGTACGTGGAAGAGATTTTATGGTACAAAAGATAAAGAACAATCTTGGAATGATTTTCACCTTATTTCTTTTCTACCATATTTCCTGTGCCTGTCTGGAGCTCAGAGATGTCTGATAACAGCAGCCATTTTACAATCTTCATTTTGCCAAATGCAAATGCCCATGAGGTTACTATTTAATCAAAGTCAAAAGGAAAGATCTGATAGAGTTAAATTCCCAATCACAGACAAATTTTAAATGAAGACAAAAAAGTGCCCTTTTTTTGGTCTCTTTTGGGCCTCAAACTATTGGAAGCTCTTCATACTACTTTAAAACTATTTTCTAAAATAGTATTACAACTTTTCTCCCCAAAACTAGCAAGCTTTATTTAAAATAAATAAATCCCTGACATTTGCTAGGTGGTCTCTGACAGTGACCAAGAGCATCTGCACAACATCCATTGCACCCAGTCACAATTCTACCAACAAGGAAAATTATTATTATTTTTTTTTTACTGCTGCAAATAAGTCTGCAAAAATACTGAAAAAAAGATTTTCTATGAATACTAGTAGAAATTTTAAATTAATCTCCATTGTATGGATGAGCATCTGTGTTTATTTTCTCTGAATAGTCTATTTACTGGCAGCATTTCTAAATGAATAAAGTTACTGGCAGTACAAGTCACGTAAACAGAATTCACTCCTTGCAAGCATTCACACCAAACCAAATTGAGCAAGGAGCTCTTCCAGTGAAATAACAAAAATAATAAATGCAAGGGAATAAACCTCATTGGAAGTTAGTGAAGCACCTCCTATGTCAAAAAATGGGGTCTAGGACAGAACATTCAGCCAATTTTTCTATATCAAATAGTCACAATTGCTTGTCAATGATCTAATGAAATTATTTGATAGATTCTCTGTGAAATACATTTGAGAAAAATTGCATCCGTCGGTGATAGTTTGAAGACATGAAAAAAAAAGATAAGAAATTAATCAAATTACTACAAAATTACCAATAAAGAATGAATTTAGACAAGCACTTCAAATGACCAGTGGGCACAAATAAAGAAAATCAATAAGAGTTATAGAAATGCAGTTTCTGCACATTCTACAGGTACAGACAACCAAATGGTTTCTTTGCTCACACATCTTGATTTCTTCTTCCAGTTTAGAGGAAAAAAAAAAGAGTTTTTTTCAACTACACCTTCCACCCACCAAAGAAAGAGAGGTGAAAGAGCTGCTGCAGCCCAGTGCCCTCAGAGCTGTCTGTGAGCTGAAATGGGCAAAGATGGAACCATCAGAGCTCCTGCCAGCCATGCTCAAGGTGTCTCACTTTATACCAGGTTCTGTAGGCTGAGATTCTCATCTCACACAAGAATCAAAATACTTTGGCCAACTGTCACAAAAATTTTCAACAATTTTTGTCATTTTTCCTGCCCCCAAAAATTCACCAACAACTTATTTCAACACCCTGACACAAACCCTGTCTTGCTTAACAAAATGCCATTAAACCATCACGCCCCAATTGATAGAACAAGCTGTTGTTTCACTCACATTACTATAACACCATGAGGGAAGAACATATTTCTAATTTTACCAGTATCATTTAAACTCCTCTGCAGGGTTGCTTTTGCATTTATACAAGATCACCTTCTCCTTTTATTGCGAGTCAAGTGTTATCTGAGCAGTGTAACACCTCATAGTTCAGATAGAAGATCAAAGATAAGATTTATGATTATCAAACCCAGCCAGTCTCACAATTATATCATTAAATCTGTGGGGGAAAGTGACAAACTTACAAGTCGAGGAACTGCTCTGCATTTCTGATGGCACGTTTGTTTTCAGCAATGAAGCCTCAACAGCCCTTTGTAAGAAAGATCCAAGGTTGGGGAGCTCTGAGACACTCCCAGAACCCTCACTGTGTTATAAACTGGGTGAGTCTTGCACCCTTCATGGGCTACTATCAATATTATTTACTGAAAAAACTGAAGAATATAGTTATGGAAGCACAGAGCATGGAAAAATGAGTACGGCAAATGCAGAGTCTTCTTTTCCTCATCTGAGCCCAAGATGCTGCCTCAGAGAGAGGCACCTCCCTGTGAGAATGTGCCAAGCCCTCTAACCCCTGAGAATTAGGGATTTTAGTGTGGTTATCCACAAAAGGAAATGATAATGCATTTGGAAAACCTGACTGTAATGGGAGTTTCCTCCATCTCACTGAGATTATAGTAAAGAAAACAGTCTGCTACTGTACTAGAAGTCATTAGTGTGTTTACAACTGAAAGAATTCAAGCAGCTGCAGTGAAGAAAAATCTCTATTGATGGATGGTTGTCTCATTATTGTTTTTTTTTTTTCCCTAGCATATTGTTTGGGCAAAAAGTTTATTAATTTATTTTAAATTAGACCTGGTATTGCTTGGAACAACAGACAAGTTTTGTGAAATAGTAACTTTAGGTACAAGATGCATTTAATTATCCTTCTAGTTTTAGTTGATTTTGCTAAACCACTGATTTGATAGAGAATAGGGAGTAGCACAAGGATATAACATTTGTAACCCATTACATTTGATGCTTTTTTGAACCACTGTGCAACAGGGCAGACAAAGCTTTCTTGAGCACAGCAAAACCCTATAAAGGCAAAGCTTCTTTACTGAAATTAGTTTTTTTTTTCCTGAACTGTTACTGTAAATTATCAAAAATCACTTATCTACAAGTTTCATTTATGATGCCACAAACTTCCACTACTTTATTTGGAGTAGTGGCAAAGTAATGTATTTGTACAATTCCTTCCTCTGTTCTGGTCCTAATTCAAGAACTAACACCCAATAAAGACTTAAAGCTGTATATATATGTGTATATATATATAATTTTATGATAAATTCCATCCATCCATTCCCAAAGCCAAAAAATTATTCTTCCTTTATTTTTTGTCGTTGGGCATTGCATACTCTTTTAGCAAATTTTTCAGATGTAAATCCTTTTTTAGTTAAAAAAAAATGAGGAGCAATTAATCTTGACTAAGACTTTGAGTTTCTTCAGTATTCACAAAACATTGGCAAGTAACTTGGTCCTTTACGAGATTGACTTCCCAAGGACTTTTTGCTATCCTTCAGTTGCCAAAAAAGAAAATCAAATGCTGAGTGTCAAGCAGAACAGCAATCCAAACTGCAATTTCAGGTACCTTCTTTTAGACACATGGAAAAGAGCCATTCCTATCAGAATAAATAATGCAGTGAATTTCTTCTAAAGATCACAGAAATGTAGCAAGGCACAGCTGGAAGGGAAAGGTGAAGAGAGGATCTAAGCTAACTGCTGCTTTGAATTAGTATCCTTGCAGATATCCATCTAATCCATTTTTAAACACTTCCAAGGAAAGCTCTTTTGCAGTCTCCTAAGGAGACAGGAATACAGTTTACTTCTTGATCTACAAAACCTGCATTGCTAATTTGTTATTAAAATCTCCCTTGCTGCAATTAAGCAACTTAGCTTTTGTCCTGCCCTTGGTGAGAAGACTTCTCTCCTTATGACAATATTGTTTGGGTCTTTGAAACTCTGCACTTGTCTCTAAATTCAACCAAACGGCTCCTCAAACCCTCATAAATCACATTTTCTGAACATTTCTGTCATTCTCTTTCAGTTCCTTGGACTCCTTGCTTTTGCTCTGCATTCCCTTAGAGGCAAGTGCCCATAGTCAGGCCAGCCTTGCCCCCTGCACACCCTGGCAGGACCAGAGGGAGATGGTTGCTGCCCATGATTTACACACATTGACCTTGCTAATTCCACACTCTTTTCTTCTGCATTGCTGTCTACCCAGTTGCTCCCTTTTTTTTTTTTCCTTTTTTTTTTTTTTTCCTCCACTTGTGATTTTTAGTCTTAGTGCAGGAATTTGCTGTTGTCTTCCTCACCTTGACCCCATCAGTTATCAAACTCTGGTCTCCACTGCGCCAGTTCCCCTCCCTCACCTGGCAGGGTTTTTCCAAGCCCTGTTAAAATGTCTGAAATTTATGAGGAGTACAAATAAACCTGGAAAACTTATTAATCCCTTCTGGGAAAACATATAAAATTATCTCTCCATTGATGGCTTTTATTGATAACTATTTTGAAGTGCTTCACAACCATTTGTTAACTCCCCTCATGGCAAGTTTGCTGATGCTATTGCTCTTCAAACTACAGACCCTAATCCTGAATAACATAATAAACCACCTCCTGCCCAGCCACAAGTCATTCCATTTAAAGTATATGAGATGAAGCTCAGGAAGAATCAGTCAGATAACAGACAAGAAGAGTTCTGGCTTACTTTCTCTTCCTGTTCATATGTCCAAGTGCTGCATTTGCACTCTGGTTGGTTGGGGTGCCATCCCCCACCTGAAACAGAAATGGTCACCAACATGCAGCAATGCTGCCATAGTTCTTTATATAATCTGGAATTAATAATCAGAATGCTTTCATTCACTAGTGTTATGCATTGCTTTATTTATTGCTATTTTAATAGGCTGTTTGTAATTTGTTGTCTTCCCCACTCTCCCCAGGGATTATGTGCAGTACCTGATCACTTTTTTAGTAGCAAGAGGAAGCCATTGGATGCTTCAGTCTCAAAAAGCACAAAGAGAATGAGCTGAGTTTTCATGAAAACATACCTGAAGCAACGATTTGTGAGATTTTTAACAACTCTTCACACTTAGGTCATTTGCACATATTAGCCTGTAACCCTCTAGACAAAGTCTGAAATCTGTAAATCAAATTTTAAAGCAAGTTTTATCCTATTATTTTTATCTAGTTTTTGTCCTTAAAGTATAAAATCCCAAATAGTCATTATTATAGTGGTCTACATTTTCCCCATAAGGCTGTCTTATAAATAATAACATATAAATAATAACATCCTTTCCCAAGCCAACCTCAAGCCGAGATTTTGAAAGTTTCCTACTACAGAAAGACATACTTGTATTTAACATTTCTCAAAAAGCTCACTTTTGCAGAGAGAGATCCCAGGGAAACCACACACACTGTTATGCATTAATTTTAATCAGAGGTTACATAGGAGTATAATATTGAACAGTTTTGGCAGAGTTTTGTAGTGGTTGAGTTATTTACTGCAAACAATCCAGTGAATATGGACATATTTCCCTGTCTGCCCTCCATTCACACTGAAGATGTGGTTACATGATAATGGGAGCAGAAGAGGAGCATTGGCAGTTAAATAACTTATTGCCATGTTGGTATCTTTGTGCTGCTCTAAGCCTTCCCCAAACACTAATTAATGAACAAGAAAATATTAAAACATATATAACAGCAACTCAAATATTGCACTATTTTAAAGGCTGGAATCAGGATTAAAGCATCAGCTTTTTCATAAATTCTACTGAAGTGCTGTAGTTTATTCAGATTGTTCTGTTTTGACTGTGCTTCTTTATTAGACCAGTCGGATTCTACTTTTGTTTCATTGAAGAGAGCATTGTGAGAGAGTTTGTGCTTTTTTTTTACTGTGCTCATATTTTGCTTTATGATTCTTTCTTACTCATTTTAAAAGTTATGAAGGTACTGGGGATGGAGAGCAAGATACAAACACAGAAAATATTCTTTTAGGATGTGTCTTTGCACATCCAGTCACTGCAATAAACACCAATTTGACAGGTATCATCTATGATAGGGAAGCTGAATTATAAGAAGCTTCTAGCAAATATTTTGTCTCAGAGATCACCTTTTTCCAAAGGACTGTAGTTTTTGGGTAAGCACTTAGCTAGAAACTAATTAGAATGCACTTGTTGTGTTCAAAATAAATGCTATAAGCAAAACAAGTCTGTCTCACCCCACTGAGTTGACTAAAATGCAGTAAGGCAGAAGGGAGTGGAATCAATTTCTTTGCCCAGCCAGGCTGTAGATCATTGCAGTGAGTGGCAAATGATGGTGTCACTGTGGGGTGCAACAGGAGGAGGCAGAAACTCCTGTGCTCTGCATATCTCATGGAAGAGCCTGCTCTAAATCAGAGATGAGTTCTCTGTAATTCATCTGGTAAATTTGTAGCCAAGAAGCATTTTCCTTGTGAAAAACTAAAAGCAAAGAAAACAGAAGCATAACTGTGATAGAATATTTGCTCCTGGAAGTAGCTTCTTTTGGTAGATATTTCTGGAATTTAGTAACAGAATCAAAACTGATTCTGGGTAAATGCAGAAGGCAAATCCTAATAAGGGAGCTGAATCTGCAGCTATTTAATTTTACACAATCCTGATCATTCACATGGACAAATAAAGCCTATACCTCACCATTGGCAGCCTGTTGACTGATGGAAAGGTTCAGTTCTTGTTCAGAGGGTGTCATCTCTATTTAGAAGTGAATGCTTTAGATAGGGAGTCAGAAATGCAGCTGTGGAAATGGCATTTTGACTGGCAGGGAAGAACACTAAACAAAACAGTAGAATCAATCATGAATAGGAGCAGGGAGATCAGCCTGGGCTTTCCATCATTAGCTTCTCACACTGGAGGGTGGCACATTTCAAACACAGCATGCAGACAGAATTAGAGAGACACCAGATGACAGAGTCAGAAACCCTTGCATGAGCCTTGGTCTAGACCTTTAAAGAAACCACAAATTAAAGGAAAGATAATACAGTTCACTAAAACTCAGCATGCTCCAAAATAATTGTTTTCTCAGTAACATATTTACGAAACAAAGATAATAGATTCTGAGAAAAAGAATGGAGCAACAATATCAAGCTCTAAGAAGAATGGACTGAAAATATAGATGGAGTGCACTAGACCTGAAAATGAACTTCCTTACTTTTTCTCAGCAGCAAAGCACCTACCATGGTGCATTAACTGACATCTAATGGTGTCACCATGTCACCAAAAACACATCCCAAAGTTATCATCACTTTAGCAGATCTAAGAACTCTAAACCAAGAACTTCAAAGTACTTCCGGTGCTGCTTTGCATCTCACTATCATACAAAAACATGGAAGCAATGTTTATATCTGGGAATTTGAGTTTGTCTGTCTTCCCACCAACCAGAACTTAGTTGAGAGGTTCTGACCGTGACTCATTTCTCAAATGTACATAAATGGGTCAGTTTGAGCTGAGAGCTGGGGCATCCTGTCCCTGATTACAAAATAAAGGGACCAATTAAAGTCCCTTTTTCTTCTTCTTTAAAGTGATTGCTGTACAAGTGAAACATGTCAAAATGACAGCTCCATGAGATAAACTTCACCATTAGTCACAGGGTGGAAACGGTTCAACACACAAGTCAGCAGAGCAGGCTGCAGAATTAGCTGGGGTAGTTCATTTCTTACTGTTCAGCCACTGCATGGAAGCCAGCAGTAATTCCCCAAGCAGTTCCTTTCCTTGCTTTGTCTTCTCAGCTTATATTCTAAGGCGTGCAGACTGTGTCTGGGTTTGGTTGTCAGTGGTTTTGTTTTGTTTCCCAAAAGTGGAAAGACATTTCACTAATGCAAATAAATATATGGTATAGGTAGCCCCAAAATGATAAACCATTTCGTGTTGCTTAATCAGGTAATATCCCATAATATTTGCCTGATTTTCCATTAAAATCCACCTCCTTTCAGCTCTTGAACTGATTTCAAGGCAGCACTTCTAGGGTAGTGTGCCAAACCAACCTGCAGTCAGTAACAGACTCATAAACTAAACTTTAACAGGGCTCATGTTATTAAAATGGGCTTGTGATGGAAAGAGGAGTTGAGCAATTTATTCACCTTTCATGGATTTCTTTGTAACAAATTAGCATTGAAATTTCAACCTACTTTTTAGCATCCCAAATGACAGAAGTTTGGAGAGCTACTGAAGGACTCAGAGCTCAGAAAAAAGTCTTATTTCCAGACAGGAAATCTACAACTATATGGGCAAAACAACATTAATTCCTCTGAAGAAAATACATGATGACAAAATGTTAAATCACAGTACATAGCAAATTTGTCCAAATGATGAGCAGTTCCAGACCAACAGCCTTAGGCTTCAAAATCCTTTCTGCTCAAAAAAATGAAAAGAGACAAACAAAAATGGAAAGAGAGAAAACCTGCAAAAATGGAAAGAAACACACGATTAAAAGCATCAGAGTGTTCACGCCTTTTAATACCTCCTAAGAACAGAATGCCTAGAAAACTAGATAGATAATATTAATGAAGAATCATGGTAAAGGAGCTGAAAAACAATAGAATTTCTCTGTCTGGACCCAACAGTTACCCTAAACAAAAATTCTGTTTTCCATGAACTGGGAAATGTTTGCAAATTTTGGCCAGATCCACAGGTAACAGCAAAAGTATTCTTAATTAATATTAGAATGTAGAAACACAGAAATCTAAAGCAACTTGCCTGGTGAGATGCCCTAAGTACAAGATATTGGATGATCTTATTTAGATTTCAAGAAAGGCAGCACCTTGTCTCTCTGTTAAATATCCAGGGATTCCTGCCAGCATTAGCCCAAACTCCTGTGCCATATTCTCCCATCCCTCTTACCAAATCATGCAGTAGCGTTTTGTCTACTCACTTTTCACTTTTAACAAACAACAGCTGCATCTCAAGGATGCTTCACAAATACATTCTTGGCCTGTAAAGCCCTTTAGAATAAAATTGCCCTGTGTATAGATGCACAATATGCCACAAGTATTGTCAAGGCAACACAGGTTCAGAGGAGCTCAGCAGTTGCTAGGAAACACCACAGCAAAGAGAGACAGGGAGTTGTTTACTGACATATATTTGAAACATTAATTATTGCTATTCGGGGTTTTGAATCTCAAACCATACCTATATAGTTCAAGTTAATAATTCTAATATGAATTCTGTTACTGAAGGAATCCACGCTGAATTAAATTCCCCTAAGCTCTAAAACCACAAACAGACTAAAAATCCTGGACTTGTCTAGAATCTGCTGATGGTTTTGGAACATTTTTAAGGAGATAGGACTCCACCATGCTTGTAACAGGTCACCACCATCCCAGAAAACTGACTAAGCTTCAAGAATTTACTTCCATTCTACATGGGCTCCAGCAGAATTTTTATCAAGCCATTGGAGACAGATGTTCAAAAACCAATCAAAAAAACCTTTTCATTTACTTTCAAGTAGGGGAATTATTTGCATAGTTGTTTGAACAAAGCACATAGAGGAAATCAACATTCCTGAAACTTTTTCAAGGAATAAGCAGCATGAAAAATAAGCCATACAGTATTATGTAAGCTAGTCAGGCTAACAAAAAATAGTGAACATGCTCATTCTCTGAATTTATTGCAAACTGGAAAGAATTTCCTCAATGTAACTGAGACAAACAGTAAATGAGATTTAAGTGGCAACAACAGAAAAAAAAAAAAAAAAGAGAAGGAAATACAGATTTTTATAAGTGCAGCAACTCAGTCATACATTATAGGCAACAACAGGAAAAAGCATGTTAGAAAAACTTCGCTAAGGTTGCCAAGTCAAACAGTAGGAAAGTGGAACATTATACAAAACAAAACAAAATCCTACAGCCTTTTCCATCTAATTTTTTTTTAAATACACATATAGCATAATAGTATCTGTGTGGGATAAAGACTGAGGAAACACCCATTTTTCCAAGAGAACATAAAACATCTTAAAATGTTGCGTTTCTTCATGAATTTCTTTCTCCAAAAAGGCAACAACCCAAAATTTCACAAAATACTCACACTGACAATGGAGAGTTACGTTTAAATGAATCAAAGAACCCAGGGGGGGAAAAAAAAAAGGTGCTACAGTAACTAGAAAGTATTAATAATATACACATAAAAGAAATGGAAGTTGTAAAAGCTATTAAGCTATAAAAGTAACATTAAAATGGAAGGTCTCGATTTATCAACACTTGACACTGCAAATGCAATTTTATGTATAATACAGCCTGCACACTTGGAATAAATAGAAAAAGCTCCAGAAATTTTAACATGTCACACTATACTGAAATGTCACACGTCACACTATACTGAAACTGGTGTCAGCAGCAGTGAACTGGTTTGTTAAAAATTTTGATAACTTACTCGCATTGTAAAACTCCATAGAAACAAATCAATTTCAACAACCTCTCATTCAATACAAAATAAAAGAACAAAAATCCACAGGAGGCATTTTGGTAAGATGAAATTTCTTTCTCCGAAGTTCATTTTTTAGACTGCAATTTATATTGAAGAAAGCAAAGCAAACACCCAACTGTGAATAAACCTTTTTGATTTTTGATGAAGAACAGAGAGTTTTGTCTGACAAAGGCAGCTGTAGCTGCTGTCATTCTTTCTCGGGGATAAAAATATCACTTAGCTGGACTCATAGATGGCCCCAAATAGGTTGGGATAGTTTAGGATTCATTTGGAGTTTCATAAGCCCAACACACACTTGTTTTCCCCATTCCACAGCCTCAGGGTTTCCTGGGCTCACCGAGCACAGGGTGTGGAACCCAGGCACTTGTATTTCCACCTGGAAAATCATCAAAATAGAAAGTCAACCCTCTCTAACCACGTTAGGGAAGCCTGGTACAAAGTACACCGACATCATTCTAGGAAACAGCCACTTTAATGTGTTATCGCAAGAAAGATCCTGCATTTCTGCTACTGAATTTGTTACCAGAAATAGCTGAAATTAAAACAAAACAATGTACAAATATATCCACGACAATCATCACAAGCTCTGAAATCATCCATCAGTACGTGCAGAGAACCAAATAAAAATTCTCCTTGCCAAGTCTTGAGTTTTTGATGTCACAAGAACTAGAATTACCTTAAGAGAATTGTCATAAACCCAATTGTTATTCCATTCCATGGGCATTTTCAACTGCAACTTAAAATTAAAAAATACAACTTTTCCATCGTCCATTTTTTTATAGGCTTGATTCTTCCTCATTATTTTGTGATTAACTGTGTGTAGAAATTGTACACTGAAAATGTTGCTTTTAGGGGGACTGGTCATTAAAAGCAGGTAAAAATAATAGGATCCCAAATAGCAGGAGAAAGATTCATTATATCTATTGGGGACAGATAAGCATTCATTAACAGATTTGTAAAGTGCAGATGTGTTGTGGTTTGAAAGCAAAATGAGTGAGAGGCTCCAAGTCAGAAATACAATTTAATAAGAAAGGTAAAAAGGTAAAATAAAATAAAATAAAAGCAATAACACAAAGGACCACTGACAGAGTCAGAACACACCCTGAGCAGGGTGATGGGAGCAGTCCAGGTGAGGGGCTCTTCCTGAAGCAGTGATCCCACAGAAAGGTCTGGGAGCTCTGCTCCTCTGGGAATCCAGTGGCTCAGGGCTGCTTGTCCTGTCCCAAATCCCAGATTCTCTCCAGGTGGGAATGCTTGGCTCCTCCCCCTGGGCATTGGGAGCATCTCCCAATGGGATGAGGAGTCGTGCAGTGGCTCCTTGATGGCCCATTAAACAGAGAGAGCTCCTGGAGGGAGTTCCCTGTGAGTCCTGGGCAAGGCATTGATGGGCCATGAGCAGAAGAGCCCAAAGGAGGGGCCTGGGAAAACACTGCCCCACCTGGTTCCAACAGCTCATGGGGATGGTGAGAGAATAAATACTTTGTGTACATCCTACACTACAACCCAGGACAAGATGAGGTCCAAGGAGAATGATCTGTCAATCACCCTGGTGGCTTTGGGAGACAAGCCTGCTCAATGGGCACCTTATCTTCCAAATAACTGATTTTAAACAGTAAGTGCTCTTAATCCAATGTTGAACACCCTGTTGGTGTTCATAGGGTAAAACCAAGATAATTTTAATGCCCCACAAAGTTCTATTAAGGAAAAAAAAAAATAGAATGGAGATCTACAGTATGAAATTTACTTCTCCCACTTATAATCATTACCCAGACAATAAACTGGCACATCAGCTGAGAACAAATGTGCCCTCCTGTGAAGTAATTCAAATTTCCACACTAGTGCACCAAATTTGGGGAAAGAAATGAGTGATTTTGGTCTGTTCTTGAATAGCAAAAGTTTTGTGCTCAAGGCAGGAACATGGAGAGGCTTCTAGTCAACAATGCAGGTGAGAGCTTAGTGTAAAGCTTAGGGAAGTATCTGCATTTTGGAATTCTTCTCCAAACAAATGTGCAGGCTTATTAAAAAATTTGAACACCTAAAAATTTTCATCATTACTTGACTTCTTAGCAAAAGGAAATAAATCAAGGGGATTTCAGAGTTTAAAATGTGCCAAGGAGGCTACAATTTTTAGGGATAACGTTCTCCTTTTGCCTCAAAAGTGATTTGGAACAATTCTAGTAGCCTTGATTAGAATTGTAAAATAACATATATAAATACATGGGAATGTGATATGGTTTCATCAGAGACTGAAAAAAGGACGTTGATGTAATTTATGAGTGTATGATGGGCAGTAGGTGGGAAATAAAACACACCAAGAGAAAACTATTAAAAATTAAATACAGAAGTAACTGAACTCATGATCTTTGCATTAGATAATGTTGTGCTCCAGAAATCAAGGTCCCATGCTATTCAAAGACTATTTATTGACACCCAACAATAAAAAAGCAGAAGCATTTTTTCCCTTTTGTGTATTTATCTTTGTATCACCCAGCAAATGTGAATATACCAAGATAGATGGTACAGCAGCTGTCACTTTAGTGACAATTGCTTCAAAAAAATGAATCCTTCAGTGTCCAGTATTATCTCCCTAGCAACTTTCTTACAGCTATAATTTACTGATAGGATCTATATGGAAGCAATATTTTATCATGCCTCCATCAGTGGTGTAGCTTTAAAAATATTTCCTTCCTGAGATCATCTAGAGCATTTCAGCTTCTCCCAAACATTTCACAGCAGGCAGAGCCGTAAAATTTGTACTATATATCACCTGCAATTTGATTATTTGATCATCTGTGTCAGCCAGCATCAACTGTAGTCCAGTACTCACTCCTGCAATGCAGCTCCTGTCTGTGCTGCAGCTGCCTGAGGTGGCCAGGATTGATGGAGATCCCCCAAGAATTCATTACATAATAACTGCCCAGCAAGTCAGAGAGCTGATAAAAGAGTCAGGGGCTGCTCACAGGTCACCTGTGGGTTCCTTGCAAGTTCAACATTCATTGCAACCTTACCAGAGCTCAGCATTTCTCAGCAAATCAGATATATTCAGCAAATCAGACATGTTTATCTTACCAAGTGTAACAATATCAATAGGAAGGCTAGATCAGAAATGCAGCCTTCATAGACAGAAACATGTGCTTCATATTTATGAATATTATGTTTGAGCTCTTAGTTACTGCAATTCTTGAACTGGAATCATCACTGGAATTTTGATGGACCACTTGAGTCAGAATTCTAATTTTGCCAGGAACTGCAGCCATTACCATGCAGGCTTACAGAAATTGTTTCCAACCACTCAGCTAATTGTTTGGTGCCAAATATGTTTTATCTAGATTAATAGTGAGCAGTTTTAAAGAAATATTGCTT
Organism: Zosterops lateralis; assembly: GCF_965231275.1. NCBI lineage: Eukaryota > Metazoa > Chordata > Aves > Passeriformes > Zosteropidae > Zosterops > Zosterops lateralis. Next base: position 3,835,762 of record NC_139768.1, read on the forward strand.
ATCTTGTCTCCCACAAGGATTCATAGGGTTGCCCACCATTCAGATTATGCATTTGGTATTCTTATATTAGTGCTCTGTTGAAATACAAAGGCAAGCACCAAAAACCTGAACTGGCTATCTGAAACCAGACTAGAATTCCAGCAAAGCAAAAACATAAAACAAGTACACAAAAGGAGAGACTAAATGGTTATCTGAGGTTCCTTTTATCATGAGTATCCTATAGTCATTCACTCCTTCTGCCCTCTGGCCCTCTATATTTGTCCTGTGCATAACACCATTACAGGAATCTAGTGGCAGATTTCTGAAAAAATCCAGATACTGAGCCCTTCTTCTCAGTCACATACTGCATTGGGCTAATACTGACTTCAAATCCCAAGACTAGAACAAAATTTCAGAGATTAGGTTCAACAGTCACACTTTTTGCCATTGTATTTCACAGCAGTCCCCTCTCTTGGGGTGTTTTTCTTCCATCTCACTGCAGCACTAACTTTGCCAGTCAAGACTGAAATTTGCTAATTCACAAAGGTAAAAAAAACCCAACAAACAAATGGTATCTGCAGAGGGATTTGCTGAACAGAAGATGCAGAAAAAGAGGATTTTTTATTTCTATTTTGCAACTGTGCTAATTCAGAGAGCAAGTGACATTGAAGCATCAATCTCTTCCAGGTCTGACAAGTCTACACCAAAGAGCATCTACCACTCTCTGTTCTGCTAACAAGTGGTTCTCACTCTTTTCCTCATTAAGGCTCTTCAAATAAAATAATCTCTGGCTTCTTAAACTCACATTGGCCAGGATGAACATAATGTCTGTCACCAATCTTGGCTTTCAGGCTTTATTAGTCATACATTTAATCTGCTGTCCAAGGCTTCAGCAAGCGACTTTGTTCTATCATTTTATGTGTCAGACATGATATGTAGCTATGAGGAATGATTACAGTAGCTATTTTTCAGGAGGCTCTTTATCTAATATACAACTAAATTCTCAATTCAACATCTAAATGAGGTGTGTGTTTGCAGGATGAACTGACAACTGAGGAAAGAGCATTATGGACTGCTACACAAATAAATTCAGCTCCAAGTCATCTGTTTATCTATTCAAATTATGAGGCATTTCAGGTCAATGCAGTATAACCATGCCCTAGAACATTTTGAGAAGACAAACAGGCACTCACTCATCTTGGCAAAATAACTAATTTCTTAGCAAGAGCATAACAAAAACTAAACATAAAATCTTTCTTAAGTAGACCAAGCTAAAGCTCCGAGACGTGCAAACACCACATATATATGTATATAAAGTTGTATTTCACTTACACAGTGAGCAATTCCTTGTACATTTAGCATCTTGAGCTGCTAATCAGGAGCAGGAAGGGCAGGAAATGTTTGCAGAACAGCTGTGGGGGAACAATCAGAGGAAGAAGTGGCGTGCGGGTGTCAACCCTGCGGGACATCCCTATTGTGTCACACCTTCCTTGGGGTCCAAAGGACATGGGAGGAGGTGAGGGAAAGCCTCTGAATGCAAGGACAAGTTATTCATTCCTTCAAAAGATCATTATGCCTTATAAACTTGGGCAAATGAGCAGTGGCACTCCACCCTGGCCTTTGGCTGAGCCCATCCTGAGCCTGCATGTAAAAAGTTTCAGATGTGAACAGAGCAGTTTTGTCTCCTAGAAAGGGAGGAGGAAATGCAGCCAGTAGATTGAACCAGCTGGTTTGGTGGCTTGAGCCTTCTGTCAGCTCAGGGAAAATGCCCTTTTCCATGCAAATCACCAGTACAGATACATGGGACAGGGTCTGCAATGGAAATTTTGGATGACAAAGCAAAGAAGCTTTGCTGGCACAATAAACCGACAGTGATCAGGACCTGCACAACACTATCTTAACTACCAACAAGCAATATTATACCAACAGGTATTTTCATCTGTGGCCATCAGAATGCTTTATAAATATTTTAACCATCATGATTTCTAAAGTTGCTTAAACAATCTCAGAAAAGTTACCTGGCATTTTGCAGATAGTTGTCATGGCTTCAGCACTGCTTTCATACACATTTTGGAGGCACCCATTAAATAAAAATTGGGATGAGATGAAGCTAAGTAAGCTATTTGATGGGATCCTCATACATTTTACTTTATGCTAGAAATACTCAAGCAAAAAGGCAGCCCTCCACATATTTCAGCAGCTGATGACTTCTTAGACCCTAAAATTGCTCTTGATAGAAATAAAAACGATAGTGCAAAGACAGGAAATGTTTTAGACGTAAGTGCAGACACAGCCACAGAAATCACTGAAGAGTAAAAATTGATTCCATTTGCTAAGAAAAAGCAAACACTTTGAGAAGATTAGACTGGGTTATTCCATTAGAAAGCTGGTGAAGTTTAAAGCTCTGCGGTGGCATTCAGATTAGGCCTGTGAAGAGCTTGCTCTGACAGAAACATGCTGACTAAGAAAAATCCCCTTCTATATTTAAAAATTGTAGCAGATGGTGCAAGCAGTAGGATGCTGCATCAAGTTGCTATGACTGTGGGCACTGTCATCTATCACTGAAAGTCTCAAAATGCCATCACTCTACTGCAGGTCTCAACCTAAACTCTGCAAAATGCTGCAAGCACTAACATGATTTATTTGGTACTAGCAGCCCTGGGTCAGGCTTCTCTAGAAAAGCTTCAAAAATTACATTCTTATGGCTTAGGAGGACTTGGGATGTTTTTAAAGGAGTCAGGATATTGGAGATCTGAACCCTGAATTCAAAACAAGGTATTTAAATGCCTTAAGTAAAAATGTTGCCCCAGTTCCAGCACAAAGCCCAGAGCTTTTGAAAATCTTGTGTATTTGTACACAGCATAACACAGGGGATATCCAGGCCTGCTAGGATGGCAGAAGGGCTGTGAGCTGGAACCTGGCACAGAGGGGACAGCTCATGTCTGTGAAACATGGTGACTGAAAGGTGGCATCCTCAGCCCTCCTGGGAGCCACAAGCCCTGTGGGCTCAGGGACCCTTCCCTGAATAGGAGGCTGCCAAAAAACCTCATCCTCAAGCTGAAAAACCTTTCATGAGAAGGAGGCACAGGGGGCTGGAGCAGCCCCTCTCACTGCTCCATCCCACCAGCCTGCATGGCCAGGGGAGCAGCCTCCCTTCCCCTGAGGGTCTCAACATGCTCACAGCCAGGGCAAAGCTAAAAATCAACCATCACCCACAACCCCCTCCAGGTCAGCTCTGCCCCTCTGCCATCAGCTGAGCAGGACAAAGACAGGGCAGTGGAGAAATCCCCTTGCATCCCTCTGAAAAACCCACAGTGGTTTTTTTATGAGTTATTAAGCACACAGCCCTGCTGAGCAATGATTTTGGAATTATGAAGGTATTCGCTACAGGAATTTTTTTATTCTTTTTTCTCTCTTGCCATGGCAACCAGGGTATGGAAGCACTTCAGAGGAAGGCAGTGCCTCACTGTACACACAATGTGTTTGCAGCACATCTTTTTTTTTGTAACGAGTTAAGCGTTTTTAAAGCTGTCTTGGAAAGATTGGTTGAATAAAACAAAACCTACACAGCACAATTTATTTTTTTTCCTGACTGTTTTAATGAAAGGCTGTGGAAATTGTCTGCACTTCATAGAATTAGGAGTTCAGAATTCTAACAAATGGCAAAGACCACAAAACGGGACCTAGTTTGTTTTTTTACAGTTAGAAGGCACATCTAAAAGAACTGGCAAAAATACCAAGGGGAAAAAAAGAAAACAAAAAGTAAAAGAAATTTGTCTTTTAAAGACCAATCTGTAAGGATCTGTGGAAATGCATTAATTTAGATTTCTCTTTTTTTTTTTTTTTCCCTTTGTCAGTTCTCAAAATTCAGGATCCTGCTTCTGCATATCTTATCAGCATGTCAGTAGCTGATGTCTTTTGTCAGTTGTAAAAGACAGCAAAGAAATAGAGGGGAAAATTACCATAACTAAAATAATACATGTTTATAGAGAGAAGGAATTGATAGCTGAAGGACTCCTTTATCCCAATACAGTAGCATTTATCCCAATCACAATGAAGCAGCATATTTTCTCATTCCTAAAATAGTTAGAATAATTACCATGCCACTAGGAATTCTAGATGCCTGTTGGGATCATGACACAATCAGTAGACATGCAATAGCAATGATAAACTTCTTCAATTAAACAACAATCCTTTAAAAGAGTTGCCAAAAATCAGACTGATTTCTATATAAAAACAGCACTCCATTAGCAAGAACTGTCTTGCCTCCCTCTTGTTATCCTTGTTGAGGCAACCAGAGTTGTCTCCCTAATACTCATGTGAACACAGCTGAATTATTTGCCTCAGGTAACATCTGATGACAGCAATTTCAGCCAGTTAGCTACAGCAACAAAATTATTTATGTATACAAGCTTTTTTTATCCATTTATTCTCATAATGTAGAAAACAGAAAACAGGAAGAATCAAACATCTTTCCCCATTTTTGGAAGTCCAAAACCCACTACAGTCAACAAACAGACTCCAAAGTGTCTTCAGCAAACTGGAGAATAAGATTGACTACATCTCTGCTCTCATCCGTCTTTCAATATTCTCAACATGACAAAAAAAGGACAGTGAAACAAATAAAACTCTTAAGAACTGTCTAAAAACAGCTTTTAGGCTTTTCTAAACAGTGTGACAGAAAATCAGGGAAAGAATTTTATTCTCATATAAAATTTCAATAATAAATGAAATTTCCAAGAACAATAATGAATGCTTCCACTAATGAACACTTCCTAAACACTTGTATTGATTCTGGTATCCATTAACTGAACAACAACAGCCATCTACTCTTACCCAAATGAAAAACCAGAAGGAAGAAAATAAATAACTCATTGCTATACAAATTATTACAGAATTTTTAGCTACCTTTTGTTACTTGTTCTTTAGTTGGTATATAATATTCAAAAGTTATTATGGTATCCTATTGGATGACATATACACAATTGAAATCAGGTGGTGGGGGGGAAGCCCTACTCTTCTTCAAAATATTGGACACTGATTTTATGGACTTACAATCTTCCAAATTCAGATTCTGCCCTCCTTTACCAAATGAGTTTTGGAAAGTGTTCAAAAACATCTCATAATTGTGTTATTGCCCATTGTAGAAGAAAAGCAATTTTGCAATCCAACCTCAATATCTTATTTCAATATTCTAAAAATCATTTATTATTGCCTACTGCTCAAGTAAGTTCATTTATTTATTTTTTCCCTTTTCTTTTTTTTATATGCTTTATTAGTAGTCCATAATGCACAATAGGAGGGAGGCTTATTTCTTCTGAAGAACAGTATTTCCATGGCAATACACGTCACGCACAGCAACAATCTCTTATCTTTTCCCAACACCTACGACTGCTGGAGCTTAGCTTAATGTTATATAATAAAACACAGTACAAAGAACACAATCTCAGTGGAGACTTTAGTGCTTCCCTCACGTATCTTAGATATTCTTGGTTTTATAAGAGCCTTTAGGTCATAGTGTTTCTTAATCATCATGAAGCTCTTTAATTAGAAGCAGGTGCTCACTATCTTGGCTCACATTTGCCAAGAAAAACTCACCTGGATAGATTCTTAATAAAGTAACAGAGTGAATGACAATAGCTACAAGAACAGATGTTTGCTCTTGGTGCTTTTGCAAATACTCTGATGCAAAAATTTTCCTGTTGTGAAACCATTAAAATTACTGGGTTTGATTTTTTTGCTTTGTTTGAGGCAGCAGGGGGGTTGTTGTTTGTTTTGGTTTGGGTTCTTTTTTAATTCAAAGCAAAGGCACATAGTAGGACATCCAGTAGCATTATTTGCTGGTACCTTTATAAATGTCATTACATCAGTATAGATGATGTCAATAAACTCATCTTTAATCTGACATGCCAAGCAGAATTGCTGATCTGTCTCCAAAACATGCAACTGTCCAAGTCTATTAAACCCTATTGCATCTGAGCATTCAAAGCTAACCCTGAAATAATAATTGTGGTCAAAGTCTATAGATGTAGATGTGAAGATAGTCTAGATGGTTCACATGTGAATGTTACTTTGAAAAAAATGAAGATAAATAGGAATGGAATATTTAAATCATGATTAGTGTCTGTTTTAGTGGGGTGATCCTAAAATTTTTACCAATGCAAACCTTTCAACCTTAGCACCAGCACAGCAGCCATAGTTGGCAGTATTTGTGTCAATTCCCCAGCCACAAGGCAAAATAACCAATTTCTAGGGAAAGGTTGAAGTTTGTTTATTGTGCTGTTGCTGTTAAACCCAGAGCCAGTTTTCACTGTACCAGAAAGACAGGATGACTGACATAAAAACGAAGATATTTTGACATGCAAACTGATTATTTTATTTCTAACCCTCACTGATAATTATCCAACTTTCAATCTGATCCAGCTAAGTGGGAACACAAAACCCTATTATAAACTCAAGCATATGGCACTGATCAAAGGAATTTAACTTTCTTTTCTAGGCTAAAATTATTTTCTTTAGTAAAACCAAAAAACAGCATTGATCTGCTGCTTTCCTCTTCATGTTTCACTTCAGCAAGATAACAGGAACTCAACTGCATTGTCAACAATGGACATTATCTTCAAGATGAGTGACTTCAGTCCTGCTACTCATTTAATAACAATACAATTTCTTTAGTAGGAAGAAGGCTGGATGATTGCTTATGTGCAAGCAACAATTAAATCTGAGAAAAAGACTGCCTTTGTAATAATAATCTGGAAAGGCATTATATTATTCCATGAAAAATGAGTAGTTAATGGAGTGAGTGCCTCAAGAAAGGGTTGGCATCAACAAGACTAGAATTTAAATTGCATAAAGTGAGACTAAAATTCCAATTTACTCTAAATAACATCTCCTACAAAAGAAACATCTGGCCCAAAAGGAAATGCAATGATCTGGCATTGCAGTACTGCATTAAATATTGATACTGGTGTTGAGATGACCGTGCTGCCTAATGCAAGAACATCACTTGTCGGGGTCATCCTAAATGGTACCACACTGAAAAGTGGCTCGGCCTTGCTGCTCAATTATCATTTCAAGTTTTGTCAGTGGCATTCAGGAACAGCCATGGCTCTAAGTGAAGCCTTGCTGAGAAAATATGGTAACTTTCCAGTGAGTGAGGGAGGTGAGGAGGGGATGTAGATTCAGTCTAAATCAGGCAGCAATAACCACTTTATGCAATCCCATTCTGCACATACTGATCAGCACGAGTGGAGAGATTTCTCAACTTCCCTGCATAAATACATGTCTATACATCAAATACCTCATGCTGCTGCCACATCAGTGGCAACTGTAGCTTTTAATATATTCATAGATCTTCAGTCTTTTGATCTGGAAAATACTCTGACTGCAACACTCTGTAGTAAGAACTAGAAACTTTTCTCATCCCTTTCTTTACTCTGGAGTTTTAAAGAGTGTAACACATTATTTCCCTATCCTTTCTTAAAAGAAGCTTCTTTGCAGTGGTGTTTTTCAACAGCCCAGCAGCAGTGGCCAGTGAAGAAAGGTTCCAAGTGCTTTTGCATTTACCTCCTTCTCATATATTTGCTTTGCACAGGATGCAAATCTAAGAGGAGAAATATAAATTCATTGCAGCACATTGCATCTCCAAAGAAAGACTCATCTATTACTTTTCCCCCAAAAAACTGCCTTTTCAGAGCATCACACAGGCAAATGAGTCCCCTTAACTCCTACACAACTGCATCTGAAATAATGTCCTGTTATTGGTCAATAAAAAAGCTCCAATCCAGAGATCAGAAACTAAAGGAAATGGAAAGGCTAAGCCCACAATCTTACTCACAAATTACAAGGCTTTAGCATAACAGCAACCTAGTCTTCAAGCTGTTCAGGGAGCTGTTTCCATAGCAGATTTTGTGGAGCATTTGGCTTAGTGTTAAAAGACTCTATGTGAAATTCCTGGAAAAGGAACACTGCATCACTAAGGACAGTTATCATTTTAGCATTTCTATTTTTTTGTGGGCAATGCCCAATGAAATAAACCATTAAACAAACTGCGGCATTGGGGAAGATAAAGACATCACACAGACTGATGGTGCATGCCAAAAACTCTCCTCCCCTGAAAAATGGGAGGAATTTGCATTGATAGCTCCAAGAGTTTACATATGGTTCAGTGATATTTTTCATTCCATAGTGATCAAAAATTGTTGGGTGGAAGGGAAGAAGAGAGAAGGGAAAAGACAAATGGCTAAATATAAAAACTTGAATAATGAATATTAAAGAGGGAATTTCTTTTATAACTAATGCATGCAAACACATACATGAATCAAAGAAAAAAACAAAATATATACAAATAGTTTTAAGTGGTCTATTTGTGTACTGTGGGTCCTGGTTCCCAGATTGCTTATTCTTTTTCTCATTTAATTAGACTGAGGAATCTGAACAAACTGCTACTGAGCAAAAACCCATATCTTCCTGCATGAAGAGGGGATGAAATATAAAATATAAAATCATGATTAAATGACTATGCTAAAGAGAAGGTTATTAAGGCTGCAAAATGATTGTAGCAATAATTACACATACAAGTAAAGCATTCCAAAGCTAGGGAAGGTGGTGATTAGAGGGGTCTAGATAATCCTGACTTAACTCTCTGTAGTGTTTTGATCCAGCCTTAAAGTGATATAAATCACACCATGCTGGCTACGTGTTCAAGTGCTTAGTGAACCAGACAGCAACAAAAAAATTTGGTCCAGTCTCTCTGCTCAGGGTAAACTACCACAGGCTATCCTGAGACATAATGACAAATTATATACTACCTAAAAATGCTTTAGCACAAATTATATACTAACTAAAAACTGCTGTAGCACAGGTCTGTCTGCCAAAACTTTCCCTCAATGCCAAGTGCTTCACCAAGAGCCTTTACCACACCTCTTATGGAGGAGGAATTACTCTCCCCTCTTTGCAGCTCTCAAGTTTCTGACTCAGCACTGAACTTTGGAGTGCAAACTTCGAGACCCAACGTAGAAAATCTCTGAAGCCCATTTCCATTAGACCAGTAGCAACCATCTAAAACACCTTCTAAACAAAAAGCATGTTTCTAGTTGAAGCTGTCCTGTTCTAAAGCATCTTCATCCCCAACTTTTTACAGAGCCTTCAGAGAATCAGAGACATTGAAACAAATCTGAACTTGCATGACACAAAAAAAGATTCTGATTTCCTCAAAATCCTCCTTTCTCAGTCATTTTCTTCAAAGCTGGTTTGTCTCTTACTGGGCTGGAGTCAAAAGGTTTCTCTTAATTTCCCCATTGGTTTTGTCCAGCTTTTATTCTCTCCTATTCGGAAAGTTTTGGTGATATTCATGCATTTTCCACACTGTTTTTAATTCAGTGAGAATCAAGGGGAAAAGAGAAGACATTGGCCCATTCAATAAGCTTCTGAAGGCACTCTTTTAAATTCCTTCTTTTACTGAATATTTCAATCAAATGGGTTTGATTAAAAAAAAAAAAAAAAAAGAAAGAAAGAACTTCTCACTGTGACCAAAAGGGGAAAAAAAATACAACCATTCCTAGATTAAAGAAACTGAATTTGAACTGCACAAGACCTCCTTAAAAGTGAATATCCCAGCTTTTTTACAAAATTAAACTGTGTGGTCTCAAATATTCAGAGTACTGCTGAGAGATTAAGGAAAATCAAACAGCTCACTCAGAAATTAGGGTGATTTATGGGACAGATACAGGGATTCCTACTCAGCACCTTTTTTTCAGTGTTTTGTTACAGAAACTGTTGAATGATTTTTATAAAAATAAAAAGGACAAGAAAAATCTTTATAAACAAGAGAAAGGTAACATCCTTGAGAAACACGAAATTCCCTCCTTTGACATCTATCCTTGCTTTTCAATGGCAACAAAAAATGTGCCTTAACTTTTCCAAGAGATGAAAAGAATTGCAAAAAATAACTTGCTTATGTATTCATATATTTTTAAAGGAAAAAAAAAAGTTGTATTTTCAAGCGAATAGCACAAAAAATAATTTTAAGGAGGTTTTTATCCATATCTGCATCTCTCAATGAGAAAATATTTGGGCAGGACTCTTTTAGAAACTTAGTCTGATGCTTTTTTAATAATGAGGTAAAGCTGCCACATTTGTAACCAGGTAAATAGTTCAAATAATTGTTTTAGTACTGGATTGTAACCATGACATGGCTACTTGAATTAAGTAGCACTGGATTCTCTATTTTTGGCACACATTACAGCAGTTTAATTTTGATATATGTCTCTTGAACCCAGGACATCAGCAGGCTGCTTTCCTAAAGCAGGTTTTCTCAGGTCCTGGAGGAATTCCTGCAAATGTAGACTTCTCTCTTAGGGATGATTCCACACATTAAGAGGCATATTTCTCTGGCATGCACTGACTATATAGAGAATAAAACCAGTCCAGCTAGCACAGCAAAAGTATCTGTGGGGGAAAACCAAGCATTTAAAATAAGCAGTTAAGACACAAACTCAGAGTCTGAGTGCTCAGACTAGAACAATTCTTTGAAGGTCTCACTCCAGGCCTACAGTGCTTCCATTAAAGGCAGCACATTTTACATCTTTCCTTGTTACAATCACAGAACTTCTTTAAAAACATTCAGATATTGGAAGCTAAGGGAAGATATGTGTAGCTGAAGTTGTGAAAGGATAGGGATTTCCCTGGTGTAAAATGATCCAAGAGATTTTATCCCTTAGGCAGAAAATATCAGTACTCTAATCTAAGAAAAATTATGGTTTACTAATGGAGACAGACACTAAAGAGGACAAACCAAAAGAATATAACACAAAAATCACTGAGGTTGATATACTAGGCCATGTAACTTTTGGGGAACATGGTATTTAGAGGAAAAGAAAGCAACAAGATTACATCGATTTTAGGACCAATTTCCACAGTGATTTAAGCAGCAAAATTAATCAAGTTGGAATACACTCACTTTAGCAATATTTTTATAAACCTCCAAAAAACTTAAAATCCTATTAGCCCCTTTTCCCCCTGCAGTTACCATGAAGCAGAAGTTATGTACATTAGAAATTAAGAAAGGAAAGAGAAACTAAAAAAGGATATCTGCTTGTACTTTTGCTACTAATAAGACAATTTCCTAAAGAGAGCACATAGTCAGACATGTTTGAGCAGTAACTGATACACATACGAGGCACTTAAATGTGGCTGAGCTTGAATGGATCAACTTTATAAACAATGAGAGAACTCAGTTTCAAGGTCAATATAATCCTTGCCTCCTCTGCCTAATCCTGTGATAAGGATGATGGTTTTGACAACCAGTGGAACTCCTGCCCTTTCAAACTGAGTTGAAGCAACCATGGACATACTTTACTGTAGGATCATCCATGGATGGCAGGGAGAAGGAACTCTGCAGACCTGAGATATTCTAGAAACACGTGGGTTTATTGCAAGGGTCGTGGGTAAAAAAGGCTTTGCCTTCAGCCACCAGCCTGGGCTGGAGGGAACCCCAAAGAGAGAGGGAGAGAGAGAGAGTGTGAGGTAAGGGAGGTAAAAGAGCTAAGAGGGGTAAGAGAGAGGTAAGAGTGAGGTAAGAGAGCTAAGAGTAAGAGAGAGGTAAGAGAAGAGAGCGAGGACCTTGTTACAATCCATTATATCTCCTTTTGTGTTGAGTGTTCTAATTTACAGTGACCAACCAGTGTGAGATACAAAACCTACAAACTTTGCATACAGCCTATGAGAACTGCTCTATTACCATATCATCCTATATTCTAAACTCTAAAGACTACTTTTCTTACCTACCTTTTCCCTGATACCTTGGCAGGATGGAGAGGGGCTACATTCTTGGGTCCTTTTGTTTTCTGTCCCTCAACCCATCTCCAGCTCATCACCTGCCTGCCATGATCACATCTCAGAGCTGCCCTTCATTTCTATTTTACTCACAGGTTTTACATCTCCAGTATTTCTTACCAGACAATCATATCCACAAGCCCTTCCTGTCCCATCTTTCCCAACACTTTACAACACCAAGATGTTGCTGTTTCCATACTTGGCCTACAAGCAAGTGCTGTGCATATGGAAAAATGTCATTCCTGAGCCACAAATGGCCCTTCATAGCAACTTGGTTGGCCTTATAGTCATTTATATCTTTGCCTTGAACATCAACGGACAGAGTTGAATTTGTTTTACCACACAACTTAAAATTAACCACTTCAGCATTAGTTCTCACAAGTAGTTTCCCATGGAAGACTAGCATGTACCACTGGATGCATCTTTAATGTCTGAATTTTCCATAGGGTCATTGGGATGTGGAGAGCACCACAAAAATAAAGCCACTGGACTAAAGGAGAGAATATTCTTTTTTTTTAATCATGGAGGAGGAGAACTTGTCAGCCTACACTGCAGCACTGCTGAGAACTACCAGAGTGCTGATATGAATCATAGTTGAGTCAATTATGTAACACTGCAGAAAAAAATAGAAGTGATCCTGGTGGGTAATGACAGGAATACTACATGCAAGATTGGAGAGGTAATCAACCCTTTCCTGTCAATGCATTCAAAGGGGATACTGGGCTCAAGCTGTAGTTCTTCACAGCAGAAAGGACACAGACCACACACAGTCCCCAGGAGAGAGACGCAGAAATTAAAATCCTTTTTTTGGGAAATGCACATAGATGATTTCATTTAAAGAGCACCAAATTTTATTTTCCAATAAGGAAAATATTTCTATAAAAAGGACAACATGAATTGTTCTGAATGGCCACATCTTCATTGAGGGTTAGGAAGGGAAGGGAAAAAGAGGCTGCAACGAAAACATCTTTTTGTAGTAAGAAGAATTAATACCATATATTGTTTAAGTGTTGACCTGTTCTTGAACAGGGCAGGTATTGATGTAGTTCTGGTTTGACAAAATACTGCAAGCTTTGCAGAATACAAGGGTGACCCCCCAGTGGACATTAAAAAGCAGAAAAGGGATACAGAAGGGGAAGAGGCTCCTTATAGAAAATACAGCCTAGTTACATGACAATGGTAAACAAACTTCTCAGAAAAGTTCTTTCTTGATATTTGTTAAAAGAAAAAAAGAAAATAAAAAGGCACCAGAAAACATTGCAGGCAAATTTGATCTTCCCCAGTGTAAGGTGCTAAACTGATTAATATGTTGAGAAGAAAGAAGCTTTCCTTCCTATTATTCTATTATTAGATGCAGTGAGAAAAATAATTTTTGAGAGTAAATTACAGGATCTACAGCACAGCTTTAACTGAGATTATTAGGAAGAGAGTAATGAGGCTCAATTTGTAATGAAACTTGCTAGAAGATAGACACCTTGATGGAGTTTTAAGTTGCTTTATTTTCTTCTGAAACATAATTTAAATATATTTCAGTGAAAAGACATTAAAGACATTCATATGACTTAAATTTTAATTCCTTATCTTGAACAAAAATGATCAGCTCAAGATTTTAATCCAAAAAGGAGTAGATTTATTAGCTTAGTCTGGGCTCGAAGGAAAATTTAGGGTGCTTCCAAATTCCCAATTTCTTAGTACAGAAATACTGAAAGATGTCAAAGAGATGTCCATTGAGTTGTTTTCCAGCAGGTATGTTTCCTAAGGACTGCCTTACGCTGTGCAGCATTTCAGAGCCATCTTAGTCAAAACTTAGTCAAAATAATTATAATTATTACAGCAATGCATTGCCTGTAAGCCATGACCTTGTCACTTCAGTGGTCCTAGTGGTCCTGTCTAACATCTTTAGGAGCTTGGACAGTTGGAGAAGCAGAGCTCTTGCTTGTGGCTGTAACTGGTTACACCTCTGCCACTTAAAATGTCTCTACAGTGTGAATCTGGATGTGGTGCAGCCATTTATTTCCTGAGCAGGAACTTTGGATGGTAAATGAGCTATCACTGTCTCTCACATCTTCCTGAGGTGGTTCTTTATCATTCAGATGAATGAATGGATGGCATCCCTTTTATTTACTTATTTATTTATTTTCCTGAAAACCACTTTTGCAATGATGAAGCTCTGGGAGGAATAAATATGCCAGGAATAATGCTACTGTTTGATTTACCTGAGAGTACCCATTATGTGCAGTCTTGCACAACTTTCAGCAACTCAGCACTGATGAATTGCTCAGCATTCTTCTGTGGGTGTTTGAAATAGTTTTCTAGTACACCCTGACACTAGAAGTTATGACAACTGCATGTACCACTGTCAGTTATCTCACCATATCTTTTAGAACATGAAGTTTCAAGCACTGTGTGTTATTGTACATATTTTGCTCTGCAGCAGCTATTTTTAAACAGATCACAGCAGAAAGTTTTTGCAAGCATGTTTTCAAGCTTTGATACAGTTACTTGGACAAAGAGTATTAGATTTAACACATTTTACACTATTCCCTTTTGGATTTCTTTTCAAAAGAACAAACTACATGAGAGACAGCAAGAGAAGCCTGAAATGTAGACACAGGAGTTTTTTTATGTAGCTGTTTATGCTTTTGAGACTTATAATTTCCATACTATCTCTGACTTCCAATTACAGCTGTGTGTGCAACTTGCACAGTCCTTGTTATGCTTTATCACTGCCATAGGGCTCCCAGTTCAATTAATTAATCTATAAGGTTTCCAGTCAAAGCATTGGTGTTGGGAATAACAGGGAAGATTCAGTTATAGATTTTTGAGAATCTCCCACATCACACTAAAATTCACATAATCTTTATTTACCACAGAGTGCCCCTGCTTGCAGATGTGAAATGTTTTGTGGGGAAAAAGCATTTACTAGTCCACAGCAAATTCATGTCATTAGAGAGGCATTTATAATGGGATTTGACTTAATGGAGATGGAGGCCGACAGACACTGTGTTAATGCTTTACAGCAGTGAGCTTGTAGCAAGCTTTTAGCACAACATAATGATTCACCAGGCTAAAATTATACACTGAGCAGTGCTTGGTTGAACCAGCACATTATGTTTTCAGTACATACTCTCACAACTTGGCAAAACACAGTTCCTTCAAATTGCAAACATGATTTATAATAATTGGCACTATCTTCCAATTGTGCTCACACTAGAAGTTCTGGAAGAGAAAAGGGTTAAACTTTCCACACACCATCATTGGGCAATTAGTTTTATGGCTCCCTTCACAGAGCTTAATATTAGAACCCTTGATACCGTTGTTTATGGGAAATTCATAATGAATAAAAGCTAAGCATAATGTTGTTTTCAGCAAGAGGCTGTTTACAGAATAGGTTCTTATCAGCCGTGTATGGAATCCTTTTTTATGACCTTGTGGAATGCCTTTGTGGAGCAATGAACACCAAAAAATTATTATAAGATTTTTGGCAGAGTTTTACATTAGCTAGAAATGCTCTGCATTAGCTAGAAATTTTCATTAAATGCAGTGCATAAAATTATCAGAAGGGTACTAGGACATATAAGATATTCTTACATTTTCCTTTTTCACCTCTGGGCTTTTCCATAGCTGAAAAGAACAACTCTTTATTTATATCTCAAGGTGAATTTTAATATGTATGAGGAGCAAGAGAGTGATGGCTACTGTGAAAAAAGCCATCTGTTTATCTAAATGATAGACATGTCACAGGCATCCTGAGGACAAGTTTCCCTTAACACACACTGCCCTCCTGCTGATCTGAACATTGGAAAGGGTGTCCTGCTCTATATAGAATTACTCCTTCACCACTCTGCTAAGACTATAAGCAAAAAGTCTTCTATTGCAGTGAGGATACCTCTCCACCTGCAGACGACTGAACCCAGTACTCTTTAACCCAGGCTGCTCAGACAAAAAAGGGGGATAGAAATGTGTCAGATGACAAAGTCTGTCCAACACAGGATGTAAAACCACATCCCTGTGAATTGTTTGAGTGTAACTGGGAGTAGCCAGAAAAGCCAGCTACTAAATGGAACATAGGAAAGAACTAGAAATGCTAATATTCATTAACCACATTTCCATCCTACAGTCTTACTGCACCAAAAGTTACATCTAGATGAACAGTACTGAAGGCAAGTTAGAGATTGGGATATATCATTAAATCCCAGCACTATTTTAATCACAGGCAGTGACAGATGATTACCAAAAAAAGAAAACCTGAGAAAGACCCTCCAAGATGTTTGGTTATCAGACACACATCAAACTGACAAATTTTATGGAATATCAAACCTTTTGGCAAGACTTACAGTATTAACTTTGTCAAAAAGTGTTTTTATACAAGATGCTCTGTTGCTAGCTTGTTCACTAATAAAACTTGTAGAATATTCTTTGCTAGCTGAAGACAAAAAAACCTCATCTAGAAACAAAAGAAAGTAATATAAGTATAAAAGTAATTTCCAGCAAGAATAACATTTAAATGAATGGAGGCAAAGGAGAGGGCAAGCCTGTCCTAATGAAGAATACTTCTTTTATAAGATAATTTTTAAAAAAATACACAAAAAAGAGAAGAGACATTTAACTATGTAGTTACAAAAAAACTTTATCAAACAATGAAATGCATCTAGGACTGAAGATATGAAAAGGTATGTTTAGAATTGATTTGGTGTGAGTTAAAGCAATTCTCCAAAAGGTCACAGGATATGAATTTGCACTCTAAAAGGCAAAGCTTGATTTCAATAGCAAGCAGAGAATTCCTCTCTTTACACACAATATTTTAAGTAGTAGCTCTGTGAGTTCAGCAAGTTTCTGTAGGCTGCACCACCTTGAACATTTCACAAAGGACCTTCCCAGAACTGGGAATAACACACAGTGGTATTTTTACTATTATTATTTCCAGAGCAGAATGATAAATAATATATATTTTTCTCTTAAGTCTGCAAAATAAATTCATAGCCTAGTAAGCTTCCCTCACTGTGATTCTCCACTCTCCAGAAACTGGTGTAATGTTATAAAATCTCTGCTCACAAGTCCCCACACATGTTATTGCTGGTTCTGTTCATTAGCCTTGCATGGGTAAATGCTGATCAACAGCACAGAGGTTGTCTGTGATTAAAGCACAGGAGCAGCCTCATTTATTTTAGGCTGGGAGCACTTAGATGATCTTTAGCCCACGACATCTCACAAAAGATCTGACTGATTTTCCCTTGGTGTCAACAGAAATCCCCCTTCCAACTTGGAAAAGAGATCAAATCCAGGAAAGGCAAACCCAAACCCAAGAGACAAAAGCTCAGAATAACTGCCTTATATGTCTGAATTTTATGTTTCACTTTTATGCTTTGTTATATGCAGCTCTGGAAACAAGAGGTCTTGTCTCCTTGGCTGACAGAGGATCCTTGAAGATACAAGTTCTGTATTATAGATTTTACTTGTCTTGATCAGGGACAAGTTCTTTCCCAGTAGCCTTGTGAGGTACTGGGAAGAAAGCTGATAACAACTGTCTAAAAAAGTCAATTCTACAACAGAGTTTACATTAAATGACACAAATTAATCCTTTCTACAAATGTAACCCAAACAGTTTGCTTCTAGAAAATATCTTGATGTTTTTTAGCAGAACTAATGCAGTCAGAGGGTCAATCCCCCTAATCTGTAGTCCTAAAATAAATGAACGCTGGTATTTTTGAGGGTTAAAAAGTGCAGGTGAGCATTACAAGAGGGAACAGGAGGACCCAATAGTTAATGAAACAGGATATTGTGGATAGGTGTAAAAAGCTTCGTAGGATTTTACTCTTTTAAATGCTGTCAGTTGAATTTGTGATAACAGTCACAAGAGCTGTAGCAGATTTCCTGGAAGCACATTCCTCCAACTCCTTGTATGTTTATTGCTAAGCTTGGGAACAATCTCTTCAATGTGAATGAAACAACAAATGTTAAGTGGCTCTATGCATTCTTTATAAATAATGACTGGACAAAAAGGAGACAGAACATAGAAATGTGTGCAAAGATGATGCAAAAATATGGAAAAGGACTAAACCCCTGGATTATGACATTTTGAGTTACAACCCTATTTTACTCTACTTTTTGTGGGTATTTCGGGCTCAGAAACAGAAATAGATTAGCACCAGTTTTTGTTGTCAGCCATTTTTGCCAAAGACACTTGGACTTATTTGAGCAATGGCTGTTCAGGTGAGCAATTGCAGACATGCTTCTTCCAGGAGCTGCTGAACAGGCTGAAGGGTGTGTTTGGAACAGGGCAGCTCAGCATGTGAGGGCAAAACCAGCAGAAACTGTCCTGAAAACTAACAGCTTTATATCCAGGATTTGGTGGTGTTGGAGTTTTCATGGAAAAGTCGCAGCAAATTCAGTATAACAGTATTGTCCATGATGTAAATCTGAAGTTCAGTTAGCTGTAAACATTCAATGTTTGTTCAGCTAATTAAACCTCTAATAGCTGCAAGTATTCCAATGAGAAGCTCACAAGAATAAACATGTAATTAGTTTTCCAATATTCCATTTGTGCCAATTCCATAAGACTCTGTTTTGCAACCAGCAAAGAGCACAGAAGAGGAGATCCAAAATGACTGGAGAAAGATGAGCAGAGCATTTTCACTGTATTACATCCAGGGATGCCAACTGCAATGCTCAGGAGGACACAGGATGGAAAACTATTTATTTCTAAACTCTTAGAGCACAATAAAGCAATGAGAAAGAGCCAATCCAGGCTTGCTGAGCACAGATCATGCCAAAGCAGGATGACTGCTTTTAGACAGAATAACTGGCCTAGCAATAAGGATAGAGCAGTAGCAGTGACACATCTAAAGTCTCCTCAAGCCATTTGGTTTGTCACAGAGGACATTCTCAAATTCCCACAGGGAAACTGCTTAAGCAGGATCACAATCAGCTGAAGAATCATAATGGAGCCACAGTTATCAGTGACCTGCTCCTGTGTCAGCCAGCTGGCCCCAGAGGGGTTGTGTGGTGTCTACAGTGCACTCTGCACTGTCTCTGCAGCAGTTTAATATCATCAAAAATTGTATGAATCATATGCAAGAATTTTAAGAACATTACTAAAGCAGGAGGAGAGGTACTTGGGGAGACAGCATTTAAATTCAAGCTGGCAATTCCTGGCAAACTGGAATTTAAAAACACAACAGGGAAAAGCCCAAGTTAGACACATGCAAGGTGAGCCCAGAGAAGTGCTAACAAATCCACTCACACAAAGGGAGGAACTCAGTAAGCAGGAGGTGCAGCAGATCACAGTATGAGCCAATAATGTAACTCAATGTGGTTGTTAAAACGAGATTTGAAGAGATGAAAGGAATTCTGTATGCAAGCAGTAGTGGTAACTAATCCACTCTTTTTAAATGTTAGTGTCTCTCAGCAGGAATGCAGTGCCCAAATTCGAGTTTCAAACTATAAAAATCCACACAGCATCCAGAGAAAAGCAGGAGAGATGAAAAATACCAGAAAATATCCCAAGAAGAGGCTCTATTGATTTGCAACACACATAAACAAGTCTTTTATTGAAACTTTTCAACTTCAAATCCATGTTCTATGAATGCTGTGTGCCTTATCTTGGGTGGATTTCAAGTGATACCTCAGGTCACTTCTAGACCCCATTTCTATGATGCTTTCTCTGAAATATTTCCAGCAAGCCAAACCAAACTCCAGCACTGTTTTCAATGTATAAAACAGATGTAAAAGAAGAAAGGCTTTGACTTGCAAAAAATAACAACCGAATTACATAATCTTTTTAATACAGAAGTTTTTTAAAAAATGAAAATCCTACTTAATCTATACCTAATCTAAAATTAAACTTTGTAACATTCTTCTCAAGAGTGGCATACCAAGTCAAAGAACTTAAAGAACCAATCACTCCTAGTGTCCCTACATGCTACAGCAATAAGAGAAATTAAAGAATGTGAGGAGGGAATGCTACTTTTAAGTTGGATTTAAAATCCAGTAATTGGGGGGAAACTCTTTTTACACTTGCAGAAAAAAATGAAATTAGTAATAATACCCACCTTCCAAATCAACCAAGATGCATGGTATCACATAATTATAATGAAGGACTTAGGAAGATGCAGAAAAAAAAACATTTAAAAATATTGTGACACTCTGGCACTGACCTCAGAAGAAGGAATTTCATTAAGTTTGTTAAATGCCAGTTAAATCACACCATGTGCCTACATTAATTATCTCTAAGAAATTGAAATTCACTTTCATAGTGCTATGATTAATTACTAATAAGCTTTACAATACAATTTAAAATGAAATCTTTTTTCCATTCAGTGAAAGCTAAGAGATGCTTGAAGTGACTTTGCTTGTAGAAACTTTACATTATCTCTACTGTAAAACTTCATGAAAAAGAGCTTTCCCCCACATATCTACAAAGGAGTGATGGAAGGTCAGAGACATAATATTGCTATATTATTTTTATACTATGTTATTTTATATTTATATTTATTTAATATTGCTATATTATTTTTATATTGTTGCTATATAATTCCTCCTGTTTGGAGGTTTTGTACCAATAAATGAGCTGAGTGGATCACAGCACTGCATGCCATGATGGTTTGCCTGGCTTTGCCATTAACTCAGAATAGCATCAGACAGAAATCACTGAGCAGAGTACCCACTCCTTTCTTTGAAAAACAAAGTTAGTGGCACTCCTTCTGTTTTCTGAATCCTTCCTCGTCTATGAAGGAAAGGCACTATTTTTAAGCACCTTATTTTAAGCAAGTCAACCCCTAACCAACAAACTTAGCTGCTCAAAAGTGATCAAATGAAGTCCAGTTCTCCCAGGAAAGATGAATTTATTGCTTATTCCAACATGCTTTAGAGTCCTGAGACAAAAGATATCTCACAAATGGTGAGGGTTGATTTCAGGATCAAAACATTTATGCCAAGCCTTTTCTTTAGCACATAAGAGCAAGAAAAAATGCCAGCAAATGAAAGGATTGGTAAAGTTCCTGAAGGGTGGGGTAAGAGTAGCCTAAATCCGTGTGAGGAGGGGCAAGTGTCTCTTATCCAGTGGGGTGTTGGCAGCTGCCACCTGCAATGTGCAAAGCAAAGGTGTGAGAAGGAGGTGGCACTTGGCCTGCACCATCTGTCCCTCTGTGGTCTCACCAGCACAGCAGAGTCCTTCGAGTGCTCTCAGACTGGACCAACACCATCATGTGGCACTGAGCCTCATTTCCAGCCAGTGTAATGGTTTTTCAGGGAATTATTAATTAATTCAGCTGAGAATCTCATATATTGTCACTATTTTGAAGCTCAAAGTTGAAATAAAACGTGACTAATGATGACGCTGAAATTTATTGTAGAAAGTTGGCATTTAATAATGCTTTAATCCTGATACATTCTAGGAACTACAGCAGTAGACAGAACTACTTTATGTACTTAGTACACCAGCTCAGACAATAATAAGTCACTAGGACAATGCATTTTTGGTGGCCAGGTCATTGTGACCATCAAAATCAGCTGATGGGGTTTAATTTCAGCTAAAGACTGAAACTGGTTTTTTGAAGCAGCGTGAGCAGCTCCAACTCAGAATATTCTGTGACTCTGTAAGAACACACACACCTCTGTCGTAAACCAACACATGGACTGATGAACAGAAATGCCTGAAATAGCCTAATGGGAGAGAAATGGTATTTTTCTCACCTTTACTGCTGATCAGTTCAGCGTGTATTTACTCTTGTCACACTCAGGCACTCTTGAAGCACAGATGGCAGAGCGGATATTACGCTCCGCTAAACAAACTCAATGACACCTACCAGGGCGCCTGGTCACCTCTGAACTTCACCATGTCTGTCAGATTGAGGCTGATTCTCTTGAGATCAACCATAAAACAGAAGGATGGAAGGGCAGGAAGGGCATATCTGCATGGAGGGACCACCACACAGGGCTGCAGAGAACACAGCAGCACCTGACTATGCCCTGAAGAGCATTTTCCTTGTGTTGCTGCTCTTGGGAAAACAATTCCTGGGTATCCACATGCCCATCATGCTTGACTTGCACCTCCCATGTAATCAGCGACAGGAGAAAAAGTGTCCAAAAAGAATAAAAGGGGAAAAAAAAAGGCAAAAAACCCACCCTGAAACAAAACTAAAAACCAATCCAACCAAGCAACCAAAAAAACCCAAGATATCACCTCGCATAGTGGGAAAATCTAAATGCAAAGAACTAGCAGGTGCTGGTGACAGATGCATAAAGTAATTGCTGAAACAGAGGAGGGGTATGGAAGCACAGGTCTTGATAATTTTCAGCATGCAATAGTGATCTTCTTTTATTTATTTTTCCTGTGTCTCTCTGTGATGATGACTATCTCATTTCTGTAATTACCAAAGGTGTCTTTCTTGGTCGTGTTTTTCTCATCACAGCAAGGGTGTAGTGCTAATGAGTTTTTTCCTAAGAAACAAATATACACTGGCACTTTTTCAAACTGTAAACTGGAACAAAGCATTTCTGTTGTGAGGAAATCTCAGCAGTGAATCATAATCTACCCTGTCTCGCTGGTTATGAGAAAAGGAGGGGAGAGAGATTCAGAGTTACTTGAAGGAAAGGTTACTGTTGGTCTTGGTTTTTCTTTAGATAACTTTTCTTAATTATTTCATTCAATTTGTCAATAAAATCTCTAAGATGTTTATAGTAGTTTGTGACAGTATCCATTACACTGTGGACAAAATATAAAAAAAAAAAAACAAAAAAACAACACATTTTCATTAAACTAATTTAAAAGCAAGCTATTGATTAAAACAAAAGAATGAGTAGGAATTGATAACTTTTCAAAACCTTGAATCAGCAACACATTATCAATGAGGCCACAGCATGTGGCATAGCTCTCATAAGCTGCAGTCTACAATCAGCACAGCATTATTTTCCAGTATTTATCCCACTCTTTTGTCCAGCCTGACCTGGGGTGTAAGATGTTGGAAGACCAAATTTCTAATTCTCTCTAATTTTTCACTTTGTGTGATATTTTGCTACCAAAATGATAGAGCATAGCCTAATATACTCATGGTTTGAAACAAATAGTTAAAAGCACCACAATGCAATGTGGGAGACTAAAACAACCCAAAGGAGACACTTAGCAAAGAAAATTTCATCCAGAAACAAACTGTGAGAGGTAGGGAATACTTCTACCTGACAAAGAAATGCTGAAGTATACACACATACAATGTGTTCAAACAAATTTTCTGTAAAGGAAGGAGATCACAAAAAAAAAAAAATCAACCCTTTATTATTTTGATGCTACAATGCCCTGCTTTTTCTTATGCCACTTTATCCTGATGAATGTGCTCTGTGCTGTCCATGGCACAGCCACTAGGTAAGATCCCACTGAGGTTTTCTTTGGAGTGTGTGGAGCAGCTACCAAGTTGTGGCACGAAGGGGTTTTTTCCCAATTTCCTTTGTCACATCAAGCTTTACTTGACATTCTTTCATGTCAGTCTTCCATAGAGTAGCCCTTTGTATCTACAAGGAAAACGTGTCACTGAGACAACAACATTGTGATTCATGCTGGAAGCAGAGTTCACTCTCTGCTGGCCCTCAGCCCAGATCCTGAAGTGCCCACTCTTATTTTGCAGCCTACATTACCATAAAAGCAATATTTTATTAGCAGAGAATTTCAAACTCTTAATGTATGTCCAGCTTTTTATGGCTTCATGCTGTGAGCAAAATTCAAGTTTTTCTTTGCTTCCTTCTCACTTCAAACCAAGGAAACACATCCTGGCTGCAACACCAGCCCCTCTTCTTTCCAGAAGTATTCTGGCACCCTCCTTGATATTGTCTTTTTTCTTGGAATAAGGCCTGCTTCTCAAACCTGCTCACATTCTTCCTCACTATCACTTTCAAACACCTTTCATAACAATTTTCATATAGTGACTGTAGAAACCATTTCGAGATCAAAGAGTTTTGAGTTGTCCGTAAACAACAAAAATGCTGAAGATTTATGTGGGAAATTTTTGGTGCTTTCCAACCTGGATTTTTTTTTTTTTCTGGGTATTTCCTTTCAGAATTAGGGACAGTGGCTTTTCCCACAGCTTCTGCTTTGGTCACATGAGGTGGCTGCCTGAAGCATCACAGTCTTCAGAGGATCCTCATTCTATTCTGGGACACCAGAAAAGACCAAGGCTGTGGCCACAGAACAGCTGAAAGCACCAACTCATACACTGAGCTTTCACTGAACAGCCAAGCTACAGAGAACTGCCTGAATATAAAAAAAGCAAAACACAGCCCGAAAACTATCAACTCTTCTCCATGCAACTTTTCAGGTTTTAGTAAGAGACAAATAATGGTTCATCATTAATGCAAATATCAAACGATTCATAAAATTGCCCTTTTTTTTTTTTTTAGAATAAATTAATGTTCCTTCGTGATGTGCCCACACATATTGGTGTTAAAAAAGATGATTAAAAATGGATATAGGGCCCAGGAATAGAGATAGGCCAAGGAAAAACCTGGCTTAAAACTTGCAAATGTTGAGCCCATCTCAAGTAATCTGCTTAACCAACAGCCTATTTCCTGAAAAGTGTACAGCAGTTCTACAGCCAGAAGTTCCCCTTCTGACTTGCAAATTGAATCACTTTTCAACCAAAAAGACAACCAAAAGAGGAGCAGACTTAGTGCAAGTGATTTGAGCTCATTATTCAGCATCACCGAGATTTCTAGATAATGAAACAGTAAAGCATAGGATAGTCCTGCCAAATAGTTGCCATTTTCCAGTTTTTAATACTGAAATAAAAGTGTTTATGGTTGGAGGTGATTGGTCATGGGTGGAGATGATTAAGAAATAGGCAAATATATTTTCCATCTTCCACTTCCATGCCTCAGAAAAATAAGAATCAGATAGTATTAGCCATATATCAAACCAGAAACAAGGGAGATAAAATACAGCTCACAAAGGAATCTGCAACAGAACCAGGAAATGGACTTGGTCCCAGCTTGTGTCTTCAGACACTCCCAAGATTACGTTGTTTTAATCAGATTTACAGTAATGTAATACAGCTAAACTGTCAACACGTGCCATACTATTCCATAATGCTCTGTAATTATTGTGGGTAGCAAAACGTTGCATTTCTTTGTGAAGGACCAACATTCTGCTGTGATCTGTTACACCTGAAGAATGGAGGATTTTAGTCTTTGCAGAAATGCCAACATGGGCAAAACTCAGGTGACTAAAACATTTAGTGCCACTCTGAAAGTTTTCCACAAATGGCCAAGCTTGGCTCTGGCCAAGGCCTGGCAGGGATAGGATTATGCAGGTTGTGGTCTAAGGTCTGCATCTTTATTTTATATGTAATACTTCTGAGAAGCATTAAAAAGTATAATGTAATAGAGACATTTAATAGCATCTAGATCAGTAGGACAAGAATATCTCCAACAAATTGCAGAAAAAGCAATGGAAATCACTTAATCCACAGTGCCTGCTTAACAATAAAAGGGAAGAGGTCACAGGGAAACTACTGAGGAAGAAAACATTTTATTTCTCTCTGTGTCTCTCTATGTTTTTTAAAAATTGAGTTCATAATTGCACAGGTGCCACAGGCAGGAACAAGAATTTGAATTCTAAGAGCAGCTTTTTGAATGAAACAAGCTATAGATAAAACATGAGGTTAAAACACAACATTCCAGGGCCACTTTCCAAAGAAGCAGGATCACTCCATCTTTTACATGCATATAAATTAATCATAGAAGTGAGTTTTGCCCAGTATGTTTTGTCCATTTTTAAAGGGTCTAAATGGTGCAATTATGTGTATCTGTGGTGTAAAGCCCTGGGGTGAGGCTCTGTGCCACTTCCACAGCTCAGCGTCAACCTGCACACACTCAGGGCAGGACTCAGAGCAGCACCTGCATCACAGGGAAGATGTGCTCTTACACCCTTGTGAGGAATTACAATGGTGAGAATTGTCAGTTCTCACTTTCTCTACCAGATGTTAACCTATGGTCGTGGTACCCGGGACAGTCAAAGGGAAATTTATCTCCATTTCAAAGGAAAAAATTAAGGTTGTATCAGTCATAATCTACATGTTTTCCTGACACATTTCCACATTTGTTGTATTTTCAAAGTTTAAACTCACAAACATAATCAAACCTGGCTTCCATTTTATTGTCATCAACAGGGGAAAAAAAAAAGACCCATTTTTTCAAATAGGAAGGATGATTTCAAGCACTATCTCTTTCTCACCAGCACCCTCTCAAACAAGTTGCGTTGAGCAATCAAAGACAATCTTTAGAAAGCCACAAATCAGACACCATGAAATTATATTCTGGGTCTTTTTCTAGAGTGCTTCCTCTTTCCTACTTAAAATAAAACTGAAAGGGAACACAGTTTTATTCATCAAAGAACGGTTTCCTCAAAATTTTCACTGCTTGCTAAATGATTTTAAATTTTAAAAAGTAAAATTTCCCACATATTCAAGAACCACAGCTATTCTTTTTCACTTTTATTTTAACTATTCCAAGTGTATATTAAAAATAAAAAAGTTTCAGCTTGAAATAATGCTTAGTTCCCATAACCCTTACAAATCCCCTTCTAGAGTATTAGAATTAATAACCACCTTTCCAAGGTCAGATTTCTGCCCATCTTGGATCAGACCATGCCACTTGGTACTTTCTTTCTTGTGACAAGCCTCTGCTCCCTTTTGGTAAAAAAAAATATAAAATTAAAATCCTGTAAGAGTTTCTTGCTCTAGGTCAGGATCAATGGCACTGACAAATGACAGTAACAAACCAATGCCAAGCAAGAGGAGACACCAAGATAACTCTTAGCATTATAATCAAGTGCAAGTCAAAACAGAGTCACTATGCAGATACAAAAAAAGCAATTAAATCCATATTCATATGTTGCAGCAGCCTTGCCAGAGCTTAGAGATAATGCACAGCAAAACTAAACTGCAAGTAGTAACATTCAGAAACTGACTCTGTTGCTAAACATTTGGAGCCAACTTTCACATATCAAAAATGGAGGCAAAACAAGTGGCTCCTTCCAGAGTCGGTGACTTCCAATGGCAAAAGGAATCTATGTCTGTGTCCACAAAATTACAATCTAACCACATAAGACTCATCTTTTGTTCAACAGCACTCTTACAGTTTTCTAGGGAAGTGTAGTGCTTCTAGTTTGAAGGCTGCAGCCCAGAAGGGGTTTTGCATTAGGAAAAAACAAAACCACTTGTGGTCACCAATAAACAGGTCTCATGTAGTGAAAAAAAATATCTGGGACATCATTGGTATTATCATAGTACCTCTACAAGGAAGATGCAGAAGAGACATAAGTGCTATATCCTCCAATACCAACTTTTGCAAAAATATCCTCAAATACTGTGATTTCTATGGGATTTTAGTTGCCTTTTTTCTCTTCTCCTCCACATCATTGTACCCAAGTAACTGGGTGAATGATGAAAAAAACCCCCATGAGAACTTTTTCACTCCCACAGTAGTTTCCCACTTCTCCAAAAATAAGCACACCATAATGTTTTGACACTTGCTGTAGGTTCCACTACACAACACTCTGAGAGGGTTGGGGGTTTCCACTCTACAGACATGCTGCAGTATCAGAGCTGGCAGGAAGCTGCTCTCTTTACAAAAAAGGGGAAGCTGCCTGTCTGCAGTGTTTTTGAAGTCACAGCCTAATTTAACCCTATATGGGCACACCCACCTTCCCCCAAAGCCAAGTGCTGAACGACACACAAGAAGCTGAACAAGGAAAGAGAGTAAGTGCTGATTGCCTGACACAACTCAGCAACTGAAAGCACATCCTGGTAGTGTTGGAAGTCAAGACAAACTTTGCCTTAGAATGTTTTTGGCGTTTAAAGCACGTTTAAAGCACGTGCACCACTTTAGTGGAAAAAACTCTCAGTCTTGACGTAGAAGCTACACAAAAATAAATTTGTGGCCTCCTGGTAACCATGTTTACTGACAGCCAAAACTAAGCACAGCTGTCTGCTCCTGCTGCTTTAGGTTCTGATGGCATCTGCAGCAGGGCTTGGGAGGCCAGCCAGAAGATTTCCTAATACTGATAGAGAAACCGTGTTCATCCTCAGAACTGTTGGAGAAGCTCTCCTGAATCAGGAACACACACGTACTGTTTAAAAAGAACCACAAAACCCCACAAAACTAGGAAAAAAACCCCAATGTTTTCACTTCAGTTCCAGTAGGAAGTGGAGCAGCATTTCTTCAACGACGTCATTAATTCATAAAAATCTTTATGCATTGCGTGAAAGTAACAGAAAATTGTACATCCAACTCAAAAATGCATTTTTGATATTTTCTTGCTTTCTTCCTATCTTTCCTTCTGTTTTGATGATGAAAACCAAAGAAATAGGATTTTGCTTTAAAACTTTTATTTTTAATTAAAATTAACTCAGTTTAATTAAGGATACAGGGACCCTAAAAGTTATTTAAAAGTTATTTTAGAAGTTATTTAAAAGGTTTAAGCTACGAGTTTGATCAAGTTATAACTGAAAACAAAATTCATTGATAACATTGAACATTCTGGATAATTCAGAGAAGTATATGAAGGTTAGTCCTTAATTCCTTATGGCCATAAAGTCATTATCACTCCCATAACTGACAGCTACCCTACTTGGTGTAAATATTTATACATTTAGCCACATACTATGCTTTTGGGAAAATAAGTGCTATTTTTTAGTCTGATTTTCAAGCGAAATTAGTTTTGCATGCTTATTCTGCTTGTATGTCAAGTTCCCTTTATATTTAATTCCAGCAAGTAATTCAAATTTGTAAAAGATCTCAGTGGTAGAGAAATATCTGCTCAGAGAAGAACAGCTCAGGTTAATGCCATGGGTGAAGTCAAAGAGCTTCAGCTGTAACAGCCCCATGTGGCTGGTGCCAGCCAGGATCCTCATAGTTCTGGTTTAATTTCATACCCAGAAGTAAAAAAAAAAAAAAAGCCTTGAAACATCAAACTGCACCCAAATCAGCAGTATTAGTCACAACATAAAGTTCAGCTTAGTAATGCAGCCACAGTGAATTTTCTGTAGAAAGAAAGGAAAAAAAAAAAAAAGCAGCTCCTACTAAAAACCTACAAGATGGTTTTCAATTTGTTCTGTGGTGAATAATCTCTGTGTTTACAATAACTACAGTGTGCCTTTGAACAGCTCAAACCTGGATTCTCTTCAATCGATTTTACCTCAGGTGTCAACAGAATAGCTGCCACTTTCTCCTTACTTTTTATTTTTATGTCACATTCAAACATGTATAGTTAAGGATGTATCCATCATCCTGATGAGATATGATTGTGCTGTCACTTTTCTTTATGCTGTCATAGTACTTTTCAAGAATGAAAAAAAAAAAGATTTCATATTCTTCTGTGATCATCACTGCACTAAGGAATAAAATTCTCAATTCCAAGTTTTTTGTGAAACAGTTTAACGACTAATCAATTTAGCAATACAAATATTGGTATTTTACTAGAAATAACTTCTTAATGACTATTAAAAAAACTGCTGTCACTGATGGATTTGAGGGGGGGTTTCAACCCTTCCAACTCTTCCTATTGCCTTTCTCTTGGCACCTAGTATTTAAAATTCTGCCTTTTCCCCTTTTTTGTACACTATATTGCGTCCTATTTCCTTCTTGCGATACTCCCCCTCCCTGAAAATATGTATGTCACATTTTATTCTGATGCTACAATGCATTTTCAGTGCAAATTAGCAGTGCGTTCTGATAGTAATCCATTGCACCCCTCGTTTTAAGGGGAAGGAGGCAAGACACATGACAAAAATCATAGAGTGAAATAGCTGGAAGTCCACCCACTGGGAAAGGCTGGATGGCAGAACCACTGTGCAAAGCTGCTGTAAAGAAATGCAAAGTAAGTATTATTTTACTTTATATCAGTCTTACATAAAAGGTATATTTTTTTTTAATTTGAAAGCACTGCTATAGGATAATTTATAGTTAGAGATTTATATTGTTCAGAAATCACATTAGGCAGTCTTAAATTTGAATAAAACTCAGTTCAGGCATTAGAGAGCAGAAGAATGCCTCTTGGAACTGCTGAAGCCAAACTGTGCAGTAGGAAATGCCAGTAAGCACACTGCAATAACAGTTTGTTGTAAAATTCCATATTGTTGATGTTTGCTTTCAAAACACACTCCTCTGTCCCCCCATCCTTCCTTTCTGTCAGACAAATCTCTGATTATGGGACTCATTCTGTGCTCCTCAAATCTCATCTAAACACACACACACATTTCACTTGGTAAAGTCAAACCATCCTTATCCATCACTAGTGTCTGTTGCAAAAACCTCACCCCCAGCAAGTCTAAATTAGGTGCATTCCACTAACCTCTTCCAAAAGTATCCCACTAGCATGTAACCACATTCCTGTCTTCTTACCATCCCCTTCTAAACTGTTCCTTCACTATTCCTGTATAGAAATGTCAGTTCCATTTTCATAAAGTTATGTCATTGTCTGTTGCCATCATCTCTGCTCTCTTCCTCATTCTTTACCAACTGTTCTGTTTCCCCAACCCACTTATTTCTACATCCTTATTAAAATTTCTATGCCTTTATGCAAAACAAAATCCACCTCACCACTAAACATGAAGTCTTCAGTAATAACTACAAACTAAATTACCTACTCAGAATATTCCTTTCACTATTTACTGATTTGTCTCTGCTTGAAAGATTTTTACACTGTTGGAATATATGGAATAGAGAGAATTTATCATTTCTTGTTACTGATTCAGCTCTCCAAACAGAATATATCTAAAATTCTTCCTGTATGATTTAAGTGAGCTTCTGAAGAATTTTTGGTATGCATTGGACATTACTATGCCAAAAAATGGTAAAACAAAAATCGATTAAAAAAAAATAAAGTTAACAAGTTTAATTCCAGAGTGGTAGGTCCTAGCTGTCAGATTTCTACAGAATACATTGTAAACAGCTTCTAGGTAGCTTTATGGGAATTTTATATTAAAAAGAAAAACAAAACAAAACAGCCAAAGAACTCGAACCAACAGAAACCCCCAGAAAGCGACAAATTAAGTCATACTACACCAAACCAGGAATTTTGGAGTATTTTTAGCAGAAATCAGCCAGTTAGAAATGCCCAAAATCTGCTTCCTTTCCTTCACAACACATATACACAGGTCTAAACCAGCCTGCCAATTCCTATAAACCCCAAAGGCAGAGGAAACGCGGAACAGCCCTGGTTTCACTGCGGCTTAAGGACTTGACAGGGGAGTTCCCAGTCAGTGCCCAGCACATGACACCTACGTAATGGAGGGGGTGAGACTCAGAATTTCCTCTGGGGCAGCACCTTCCGCAGTATTTAAGTTTTTCCTGGGTATAATGGGCTGCCCTCACTGCCTGCACACTTTGCCTGAGCGCAGCCAGAGGAGCGGCACGGCAGCTCCAGGCTCCTGCAGCATCACACGGCAGGGACAGGCTCCAGGGTGCCCAGCTGGCAGAGAATATGGTCCTGGAGAGACAGGTAAGTGCATGAGGTGCTATGGGCTCCTCTCTTTGCTCCATATTCTGCTGGAGATACAAACAGCTCCAGGAAAACTGGAGTGGCAGCAACTCCGTGCTGGGTACGGCGGAGTTCAGCCACCCACGGACGCGCGTAATGAAGTGATTTAATGTTATGCTACAAGGAAAACATGAATTTAAAATTTATGCTTTTAAAATTGTGATGCAGGTTATAAATTCAGTGATATTCTGTGCATTAGGGCACGATTAAGTCATTTGTAAGGAATTGATACCCCCCCAGAAGGAAGAGTATGTGGTGGTAGCTTTATGCGACGGTGGTGGGAAGAAATGGAAAAAGAGGTTAATATTTCATGTTACTGTGGTACTGTGAACTTTGTTTTTACTCTGGAGGTGAGTAACAGAAGCGGCAGAAACATAGATTTGAATGAATATTCAGCAAGTGAGATGGTTTTAGTATTGTGTAGGCAGGTTTAAAGTGATGTAGGACACTCGGTCATAAACGCAGAATCAAAGTTCTCTTGGAGGGATGTTTGAATTTGTCTTTGGAGTCAACCTATCCCAAACTCAGGTGATGCTTTCCAGAACATCAGTAATCAAGTTTCACATTTGCAGCAAGGATGGGTACTTTTCCCCAAAGGTTTCTCTCAGTCCTTCTTTTTCCAACTTAAACAGCCACCCTAAAATTTCAAGAGTAACAGGGCATTTGAATTGCAACATGGACCTTCTGTTACCTCATGCAACAGACTAAAAAAATATTTTCCATAAGATCAAAGAAACAGGTTTTATTTTCAAAAAATTGCAAAGGGATGTTTTCATTTTAACTTCTGCTACATCAAAAATACTATCATGGTACTTTCCAGGGACGTAAAGGTTTCTGCTGCAACAAATAAGATCCAATTTTGGGCTAAGTTTCTCTGTCTGGTGCATTTAAGCTTTAAGTGGATTGGTAGGGACCTGATGCACATAAGTCGTGCAATCCCTTGAGAAACGATTTTCAAATTAACTAATAAGATATTGCACTGCATACAGGCTTATTAGAAAGAAACACTGAGCAGCAACAGCACACAGCTACTGTGCCTGGGATTTAAAAGCTGGATTTAGCTGTCATGTCCATAATTCTTAGTGCATTGGTTATGTAAAGGAGTAGGTGAGAGGAGGGTTTAGTTTCATATTAAGGAAAGTAAAAAGGCTCTACAGAATGTAATTGCAGGATTAGTAAAAAAGTATAAGACAGCTTTGCTGCACTATTTATATACCAAGGCAATTTATGGAAATCCTTGTATAGAAAACTTGAATAATTGAAAATGAGATTGAGAAACAATTTGGCCTTACAGTAAAGGACAAAACATATGTTTTCATATTAAAAAAATCATATGTGTAGAGAAGAACTTGATAAATTTTCACAGGAAACTTTAAAGGTTACTTCCCCCAAAAGATGGAATAATACTCAAGAACTTTTGTCCTACACTGATAGTTAATTTGGAAATATCTCTGCAGCTTTCCAGATATTCAAGAGATCTACATGTCACAGAATTTCTATGCATGAGAACATTTTGACAGTAATTGCCATTCATCTTGAGGGGGAAAGTGAAAGGTAAAGAGACAAAGCAAGTAAATGCATTTTTAGCTAGAGCATC
Source organism: Zosterops lateralis (assembly GCF_965231275.1). Lineage (NCBI taxonomy): Eukaryota > Metazoa > Chordata > Aves > Passeriformes > Zosteropidae > Zosterops > Zosterops lateralis. The sequence goes on from NC_139768.1 coordinate 3,868,698, forward strand.
ACAGTATGGGGCCAACACTTGAGAACAAAAAAACTATAAAGGCAACAGATGAGGCAAGCAGTTGAACCCAGCTGGGCAGAGAAAGGGGAATCATAAGAATTAAGGGTGAAAACTTGTCAGTTTTGGTAATATGTACAACCCTGATCACAGAAAATGAAGTTATCATAAAAACAATTTTTAGCAAAGCTGCTGTTCCAACATTAGAAGGACACAAAAATTTGAGCTTGCACACCAGAATGCAGCAGTGAAGTCTACCAAGGCAGCACCACACTCAGGGTAAAGAAGTGCTAAGGGAGGAAATCCCAGGGAAAAAAAAAGTAATCATTGATTTTAGCCTCATGCAAAAGTCACATACTGGGGGACAAATGATCTTAATGTATGTGCCTGCAAAAAGGGGCAATTCAAAATAAAATGCCATTACAGAAGCTGGAGTGAAAGTGCTTTGCTTGGAATACATGTAAAGACAGTGACCACTGCCTTCTAATTGGTGAAACCAGCTTCAGAACGTTCCCATTGAAACAGAACAAGTTAGTGTTTTTTAACTCAGATAACATATTAGAGGAACTAAAAATACAATATGTGCCTGCATGGCTCACTTGAAAATGAAGGTTATTAAAGTAACTATTTAATGCTTTAACTGGGTAGGATCTCTGGCTTCAACCTTTAGCTGCAATAGTCATGGACTTAGATTACCCTTTGTCATGCAGCCATCCTTGCACCAGCCCTTGCACAACTTCTGTCCTGTCCTAAGGAGACACAGATCAGCTCTGCTGTCACATCCCATTAGGAGCAAAGCTGATAAAACCTACTGGGATTCCAAGGTGACACAGCTCCTTTCATTATGTTTGTCACAATATTGATTAGATTAGGTCTGAAGCCCATCTTTGGCCTGCTGCTGACCCATCACATCTCCTGGGAAATTCTGCAGAGTAGGAAACAAAATTGAAAACGACTGGAACAATAGAGATGTTCAAGATGGTTATAAGCTCATGGGACTCACCCAGATGTGACAAGTACTGATTTTCACTAACTATGCATCCTAATACACTAATCCCAAACTTGACAACTACATATTACATTATCTCCTTTCCAGTAGTCAGCCTCCAGGAGCTTAATGGCATGATTTTCATTTCTTTCACTGGAGCAAGTAACAACGTGGTCAAAGTGCTGCCCAGCTAATTTTCCCTATCAAAATGTTAAAGAGCAAATAAAGAGCAGGTTGGTTTGCTCTCTGTGCAGCAAAGCTTGTATCAATTGTCTTCCATGGCATGTGTAGTTTTAGGTGTTTCACTCCTGCAGGACAGCTGAAGGTTCAGTTCAGAGCACTGCACAGCTCAGCCATACGGCATCCACCTAATGGCAGCAGTTAATAGCTAAAGACCCCTACACCTGTTCCTATGTTTTCAACAGGCTTTACTTATTGGCATTAAATGCTTCTAATATAATACATGCTCTGTGTTGACATGGGCTTTGTAAGTGACAGATTTGAGAGTTCTTAAGGTAAAAAGGGCTACTCTGAATTGCCAAATATATACAGGATGAAAGTTGGAGATGTCTATTTTTTTTACCTTGTTCAGTACTAGGTCAGTTTTTCCTCTTTTACATGTGGGCTGCTTTACAAATACCATCAGTAGGCACAGCTGAACTACAAGGAGCCTGAGGAATAAGTTCAGTAAATGTCACTCCTTTTACCTACAACTTTACCTCCCACATATAACACCCACTCCCTCTGACAGCACCAAACCCATGGTTTGAATTTTCCTTTCTTCTAAGTGTTCCCTCCTTATCTTCACAAAGCTTTGTGAAATAGGACAGGCTAAGTAACTAGCATCCCATAAGTAAAATAAACACTTCTATTTGCAGTAGGGAAGCTGTAGCACATCTGTCCCACTCAGAAACACCCCTGGCAGAAAATGGCACACTGTGATAACCTGGAAACCTCAGAGTCTCATGAAACAAGAGTTTCTACATTTGATTCTTGTGTACTTTGAAGGATAAAGCAACATGAAGCAGAGCAGGACCTGTGTATTTTATTCCAGTGTAGCATGCTGTATATGCCGTATATGCTGTAGCATATACAACTGAAAAAATAAAATTAAACAGATGTTTTTGTTTACCAAACTCCAAAACCATTTACTTTTGCTCAGAACACATGACAGAAATCTAAGCAGACATTTGCATTGAAACTCTTCATCCGTATTAACATGGGAAGTGAGAAGAACCTTTCTTTCCTCAAAGAAAGTAAAATGCAGTACACACGTGTGGAGAAAATAACTTCTCAGAAGTTTTAAATAGCTTTAGTGTTAGACAGACCTTGTTCCACTTCTGTGTTCCTACTTCTTCACCCTCTTTTGTGCATTTCCTCCTCACATGCACTACTTTCCCAGCTCATCCACCTTTCCTGTGTTGCCCCAGCAGGGTCGTGCAACCTGCCTTGATCCCCTCTCCATTCTAATCCAATATGTGGCCCAGCTGTCTTTGGCAGCAGTAATCACATTCCTCTCCTGTCCTATCATTTTCTGGCCTCTTCATTACCACTTACTGCCTTTGGTTACCAGAAAGAGGATTTTATTTCCATTCCCCTCTTCCTTTCACTCCTCATCATCTTCTGGTCTAAGCAAAGAGATGAGGTGGAGTCCTGCACACCAACCTGAGCAAATCTCCAGCTCTGCCACCTTGCAACCCAGAAAGAAGAAACTTTAGCTGAGAGTTCTTGCTCTGTAGATCACAGACTGGGACAGAAAGGGATTTGACACTGCTGGTTTTGTCTGGTGGTTTCTAATGTGTCTTCCCTCTAGAGGAACAGAAAGCCAAGACATCCTAAAGCTGCCTCTCATCTGTATGAGTTTGATACTTTGCAAACTTCAGAAAGAAGAGGGTGAAGCTGCAAAAATTTTTGTCAGTCATTTGGACTATGCACAGCTTGCTTGTGTCAGGGTGCTTTCCTCTCCCTGGTGATTGTTTTAGTCAGAGTCTGAGGTATAAATGTGTCCTCTGCCCAGACTGCCTCTCACCTGCAGAGAAAGAGCTTCCAAGCCAAGTTTGAAAAGTACTTTAGAGCATGTCAAGAGAAGTGTACAGAACCCACTTCTTTGAAATTGCTGACATTTTGGAGGATGAAAGAAGCTTCAAATCTCCAGGGTTCCAGCCTTACAGGCACAAAGGAAAAATAAATCCCTCAAAAAGAAAAGAAATAGAAGGAGAGAAACTGCCTATGTCTGTATTTAGAAGTTCATATATTTAAATCCCTTGAGGAAGGAAATAGTTTGGGAAACAGACAGTGAAAAATAGAGGACTGAAAAAAGTCTGATTTTTTCTGATATGTTTTAATTTTATATTTTTAATGAGAAACAGGTCCTTAAATTAACATAATCTGCAAAAGCAATACAATTTGTCGACCAAAAGGACAAGAAGTTAGGAAAATACCATCTAGAAATAGTTTGGGTAAAATTTAATTTGTTTTCAAGTACTCTACAGGTTTATCGTCAGCAATAGGCATCTCATTACTGGTTTTGCCACCAATAACAGAAATGTATGTTGCTTTTTTTGGGGTTTTTTATTCAAGTAATAGCCTTCCTTGCAAGACAGAGCAACTAAATCCTAAAACTGGTACTGTAAAATCTCAGTAATCCATGCAACTCTGTCAGCCAAATAGGATGTTTGAAAGTAAACTAGAATAGCTCTACCATACTGAGGGTAGCTTTATCTCACCTGCTGGTGTCTGGACAACATCTATCACTGGCTTTGATATCACACAAAATGAGAAGAATAATGGTGCACTGCTTGGGGTAGATGGGCAAGTTAGGACAGCAAAATAGCAGGAAACACACTAAGCTGAGGAGGGGTAGGACCAGACATCTGCATCGTGCCCAGGTCTATGGGCAGAGACTGGGGACAAATTAAAGCAATTGCCAGATTTCTCTACCTTGTGCATCCATATGTATTCTAGGACTAAACCCAGACAGCAGTACTGAATGCTTTCAAATTATAACCAGAATCTTGTTTAGACACATTGTTTTATATTATCTTCTGACCTTGTTTTTGCCACAGGGAAAAAAAAAAAAAAAGGTCTGAAAACCATGCTTGCATACTTAAATGAGAAAAAGAACTGCTATCCCCTTATATTTTTCATTTCTGAAGGTCTTAAGGGAGGAGTGAAAACACACAGTAAATAAATGGCTTAACAGACTGTAAACAACTGAAGCTTCGCCTCTTGAAAAATTATAGTCCCTGTGATAATGTTTCAGGAATTATATTAAAGTGCAATAACTTTCCCTGTAGACTGGTGATACCCAGGAGAAAAGATGCTCTGCCTTGAATGAGACCATGAAATTTGATTTGTGTCTCTAAAGAAAGATATGACAATCTGTTAATTTAGACAGACTACTTAACAAAAGCAGCATCTTCCTGTTTTGATCACAAATTAAACAATAAAAATGAAGAAGTCAGGCTGTCTGACTGCATGAAAGAAAGAGAGAATCTGCATGAAATAGTCCTCTCTTGTAATTAATAATAACAAATTTGACAGGCATTACATCTGCTCTGCACCTTCCAGTATCATGACTCAGAATTGTACAGTAAAAGCTGTAGACACTGCTAACAGCTCTTTTCTTTAAGGGCTTTTTGTGTTAAAGAAAACTTGTGAACTGAGTAAAGAAGAATTCAGGCTATCAGTCACCACTGCACTAAGATAACATCTCAGAAATTTCAAGGGTTGTGGAGTTTGCCCTTACACTTTGGTACTTTCTCACCACTCAGACCAATAATCAGGTATGTGATGACTGACATGAATATTTAGGGAACAGACTCCAGCAGACTTGTTAAAGGACAGGGGAAAATCCATAAATTAAGATTAAATGCAGCATGCACACACACAAAGAGATAGAATCAGCACTAAACCAGTGCTCCAGGCAGAGGTGCCCTTGCCCAGCTCTCCCCCTGGCTCTTCCCAAATGGTGCCTTTCCCCACTCTGTTCCCATGACACCAAGCTCAAATTTCTCCTCGAGTTTAGCAACTCTGTTCTGCACCATAGTCACTGATTAATGCCAGGACCCTTGACTCGTTAACCTCAGCAGTAACAAACAGATGGCTCTGGGCTTACAGCCCCAAATTTTAAATTGCTTTAAGGATGGTCTTTCCTGTGGGGCAAAAGTGGGACTTGCTGAGGTGTTTTGTATGAATAAACAGATATACTTTTTACCCTTCTTAGCCTTTGCTGAAGTTTATAGCAATAGAAAAGTAAACAGGTAACTGTTCTAGCATAGCTTTAAATAATTAAAATGATCACACTCTTTGCCTACCTGAAAAAATCAGGCCCTGTAACAGTAAAGAAGTTTTTAATCAATTCTAAAATCATAAGAATACAGAAGATAGATGACACTAAAACTTAATTTGCTTTCTATTTGGCAGAATTTAATAGAGGCTGAATGCTCCTCTCAGAAAACTGAAATAGGAACACAAGTTTTAAATAAACTTCTTCTGGGCACATCTGCAGGGAACAGTTCACGATCAGGCAGTCCTTGAAATTTCTCATGCCATCTGCTGTTAGTGCAACACACAACTTTTAATCACTGCAAGGAGCTTCAGCTGTGCCTGGGAGTTCTGTTCTTCCTAGTGATCCTAACTGGAAAAATCCTGAAAAAAGCAGGTCATTGCACCACGGGGACTCAAACAATCCCTGTGCTTCCAGAGGGGTGAGGCCAAGCAATGCTGCAAAATAGAAATTAAATGTTCAGATGGCACTTGGCAAGGAAGAAACCAGTGAAAGGTCAGGGCCAGCCAGGCTCTCCTTGCAGCCCACAATTCACCTTCCACCTCTGCCTTCCCCAGGCTCCCCCAGGCACCACCAGAGCTTGGGGACTGCACCAGGAGCCCCTGGCTGCCTTGGCTTTGGCACAGCAGGGCCCCAAGGCACTCCTGAAGCACACCAACACAACACCAATCTCCCTTGGGAGAGCCAACCCAGAGCCTCAGTGCCCTCTCTGAAGGACAAGGGAATCCTGGCTACGTCTCAAAGCAGTGCAGTGAGAGAGGAGGAGTCTTTCACTTTAAAACTTTGATTTCTGATTTTTTCCAAGGGCAGAGAGTAGCAAGTAGGACTGTGGGGTGTTGGAGCCATCTGGGCAGCCCTGGGGCTGGGGGAGGACTCAAAGGGCACAGCCCCAGCGCGGTGCATCCCTGCTCTGCCTTGAGATGATGGCAAGGAGGGAAAAGCCTGCCAGTGTCAAACCAAGCCTGCAGAGCAGAAACAAACTCTTCCCCTCTGTTGTGTGGGCTGCTCAGGAGTGTGCCACAGGCACTGCCACAGCTGGAAGAGCAGCACAGGCAGGAACACACACAGGAGAGCCCTAAGGATATTCACCACTGGCACCAGGAGCAGCTGCTGCTCTGTTGGTGTGGCCAGTGGCTGAGTCACAACATGCTGACACTGGTTTTGGCACATTTCACTGTCACTTGCTGCCTTTGGATACATCAGGAGCTGAACTCACTGCTCCAGCACTGCTGATGCCCTAGTCCCTGTGTTCTGACCCAATTATTTTCAATTAAGTGACTTAAGGCATGAAAAAAGCCCAACAACCCCAAGTGGAAGGGGAGCAGAGGGAAACATGGTTGTGCCCATAATCTTAGAGCTACATCTCTAATTCCAATCAAAAAATATCCTTTTACATGATTGTCAAGCAGAGAAAGCTACTGCCAGCATTTCATACCCTAGTTCTGAGCACTCACAGTATCTGTTTAAATTAGCAAGCAATCAGCACCCACAGCAATTACCATCCCATAAACAGAATTCCAGTTGTACATTCTCTCCTCGTTCTTTTCTGCCGTGGAAATCTTTATCACACAGGGCTTGTTTTGACAAGATATCTCTTTTTATTCAAGAATTCTATGTACTTTACACTCGGATTTTCAGATTCAGTCAGTCACTATATCCTCAAGCTGTGTGTAACAGCAACATAAAATAACAAACAGAACTCAACAATCAAAATTATTTTCTCTTTCTTAGTAGGAAAAGTCATACTGCATGCTTCCACCAGGCAGGTTTAACAGAAAAAAATGTTCACTATCCGTTAGGCATTACTAAAAAACTACAACTCTTGAAGTAGAATGGGTCTAAAGAGCAAAAAACGTCTGAATTTGGCTCTTCAGTCTGAATTTTGAGCATAACTGTTTCCAAATAAGAATGTGAACTGAAACTGCCTCATATCAAAGGCACTACCAAAGCCTAAACCAATGCTCAGCACCCATAAAACACCCATCTCTTATCAACTCCCATTCCTTTTCAATTCACATCCCTACATACAATGCATCTTCCCCCACACCTGTAACAAGAAAAGTCACTTATATTTACCTTTGTGACCATAGCAGGAGTGCCACCAACACATTTTTCCCCAGACCAAAGTATTAAGACCATCCACAGAATAACAAGCGGATGTTTGCTCTGTGCCTCTCACAGAAATCATATATGATGTCTTTCCTCACTGCTTTATTCTACTTTATCCCCTCATTGACAGTAACTATTCTTTTCACATTATGGACAGGACAAAAATTAAATAATGACAAACACGTGAAAAAAAAATTAGGTAATTCCTGATGTGGTTCATATTCATATTTACAATATAGAATTAGTTTTAAAATGAGCAAATAAAACGTTCCCAAACCAAGCAGGTTCTGTGCTAAGTTTCTGAGGTTTTCACCAAAGCTGAGAAAAGTTTCAGGAGGTAAGGATGATTTTAGCATCTTTGCTAATAATGTAGTTTGGACCAAAAGAAAGGACAGGAGCTGTTTCAGTTGAGCTCTGCATTTGAATTTCCAGGGTTGGTTGTAACCCCTATAAACTCAAGACAAAACTCAGCTGCTGTGAACTGAAACAAGATGTTTGAGTGAAAAAAACTGTTAGTGGAAACCACTGAGCCTGAGAATCAAAACCAGTGTTTGGACCTGCACTGCACAGATGCAAAAGTTATATTTTCTTCCATATAATGCTAAGCCAATTTTTTTTTTTCACTGAAACTAAGGATTTAGGGGGCCAGGGAAAGAAATTAATTTGAAATGATCAAATAAGCATCATGGACCCAGAAAGAACAGGGAAATCACCTTTGCATGTTCAGTTATCAAGAGACAGAGGAGAGAACGAAGGAAATGGAACTGTGGTCACAGTGGGGAAGTTTGTGAGAAACACGACTTGTGTGGTTCAGGCAGCTTGAGGGAGTGCTGAAAGCTTTCAGAAGGTGAACAGATTCCTTTCTCATTAATGAAGGGGCCCTGACTCCAGACCCAGCACTCGCTCTGAGTGGAGCCTATTCAGCTCCTCCCTTTGATTGAAAGCACCAGCCTGTCCCTTATGGGCTCTCTGCAGTTTTCCTTTTCATAGAACTGGGGGGAAGGGGCAAGGAGATGCCTGGAGGAGGGGAAGGAAAAGATGGGTAGCCAAAAACGCTGGTGGCTGAGCATGGGACTTCATGGGATTTGCAGGACAGGCCTTTGGGGAAAGGTTAAAAGCTTACAAGGTGAGTGATGCCTTCCCTGGGCTGATTTTTCTCTCCTTATTCACCATCATATTAAGAAAGTAAACTGCATTTTCAATCCACCCTTTACCTTCTTACTTTCTTATAATCTTACCAATTTATTTAATCTTCTAGCATGGAACAAAAAAAAAAAAAAAAAAAAAAAAAATCCTGGTTTTCAATTTCATTTTTTTTTTTTTCTGGTAGATATCAGCTGTATTTTAATAATGCTAAAAAAGAAATCCTAAATAAACCAAATCCTGACCATCTTTCCTGCTGCAACAAGGAACATGCAGCCTGCTGTTCCAAATTGTAGACAGTCACGAGCTCTCGTCAGACTTTGTGTGGGCTTGAAATGTTCTTTTAAGTCCTTTGCAGCTGAAAACTGAGCACAAATTATCACTAAAAGGATATGAAAAATTATGCTGGGACATTTGCCATAGCTGTGGAGGAATGCTCCTCTGAGCAAATTAGGGAAGTGAGCAGATTAGTTAGCTCAGGTTTGAGGATTCTTGCCATTTCTAACAAAGGTTACTTTTTCATGTGGAGGAAAAAAAGACAAAAACTCACTGACCAAACTGTATTTTGTTAGTTTTTATCTGTTGCCAATGAAGAGATATCAGCTGCTTCTGGTCTGTAAAAACTTTGGTTATCTTCTAAACTGAGCAGAGATCTTCGCAGGAAACTGAATGGGGAACTTCAAGATAAATCTAAATACTTCCTGTGTGTATCAACCTGGGACTTAACTTCAGTGCTGTGCTTGATTCAGTGGAGCTCCTAGGTGTGTAGACTATTGGAAATCACTTTCACAAAGATAGCATTTCCAGAGTTTAGGGGGAAAAAATAAAATAGTAAAATCTTTTAATTTTTTGCTCTTGGTGAAGTAATTTTTTAATCTGCATTCAAAAAACAAAATATATGCAGAATCAGACTTTGAACCAAGCGTATCAATACAATATAGAGGAAGGAAAAATAAGGAAAATAGGAGTAATAAAAAGATAAGATCCTTTTGCTCAGTAATGAAAACAGGGACTTGTGATCACAAGCAGCACCAAAGGGAAAGGAGAGATTAAGTAGCACTGCACATTAACCTTTACTTGGGGTCACTTAACTGAGTTCTGTTGCCTCTAAGAAGTTTGGTACTAATACTCAGATCTGCAGCACTGGACATGATAACCTATGGCACCCCTTCCCTAAGATTACACATTTATTATCATTTATTTTTGAAAGGAGAAAGTGGGATATCCCAATATCACTAACCAAACAATATTTCCTCCCTCTTTAAAACATGCACATACACCTACCACAAGAACAATGCCAACTCCTGAATTGATGCTCTTTGATGTATGAACATAGGAGACAATTGGAGACATTCCAATTATCTCCAGTTCAAAGTTAGGCCAAAATTAGAAGCAGTTATGAATAATGGATTAGGTTTTAGTAGAAATGGCAATGCTGCACAGAATAAAGATGAGAGTTGAGCTTAGCTGTGAATACGTGAACCAGGTGAGCCACACTGATTCCTTAAACAGACACACTGGAATTGCACATCCCCAGAAGTTCAATTAACAAAACACATGTCAAAGCAGGGGTTTGTGGCAGATTATAAATTGTTTTCAGATGCAATTCTGATGTTTTCGGGATAAAATCTAAATCCAAAGTTCCTTATGAAAATTCTGGGTTTTTTAAGAAATAACCATGCCAAAATCTTGTGATTTGCTATAGCACACTAGGAGTCAATACCAAGGCAAAATGTGTATCATGAAAGTTTCATCAGCCAACACAGAGATAAGCACCAACTCAGATCAAAGGGTGCCTAGGCAGGCTATTTCCATTCATTGGGAAATTTTCCTGACAATCTAGCATTTTAATTAAAGAATAAAATCTTCCAAGGAGTAATGCTCCCATAGTTGGATAAGCTATTTTTGCTTGGACGTCTATGCTACGTTACTGAAAAAAATACAGGGTGAGCATTCCACCATTGCCTTATATTCCTGTAAATCTATTTTGTGAAGATTGGAGCTCAGATGATCATCATGATAGTGCAGCTTGTAGGAATGAGGAGATACATGTGGCTACTCCTTTGGTTTTTGCACTTTTATCAGACCTGTTCTCCTTGACTTGCTTTGCTGTCTCCAGAGCTGTGCAAGTGTGGGCAGTGCCAGGTTAGGCAGTGGTTGGCACCCAGGCTCAGTGCCTTGTTATTCACAGTTTTGACAAGGGTAGCAGCCAGAGATGAGCTTCTGTGGTTATTTACAGACACCCTTGTTGACACAACCCTGTGTTGCCTTCCTTCACCAACCTCAGTTTAAGTCTGCCAGTATTTTGCAAACCATAAAAATGAAGTGATTATATAAAACAGTTGATGTTCTCTAGATTTTTAGTGGCAGTAAACAAGCTTTTGCAACAACAACAAAATTATTTCCCTCAATAGACTCCCTGGGAACTGCAAAAGATAAAACAGCCATTTCAACAAATTCACAGAATATTCATTTTAAAACTTAATTAATTTACTAGCTAATAGGAATTATTATGTATCATGCAATGCCAAGGCCATTCAAGACTTTCTTTTACTTTAGGAAATAACTACCAATAAAAAGCATCAGCATAGTCAATGCTTTTCATCTTTTGCTTTAAAATTACAATTCCATTTCTAGAACCAACTGCTTCACTTGAACAAATCCTTCTTTACCCCAACAGACATAGGTGTGAGAGGGTGTAGGTGTTTAACTTCATCCACCAAGGGCAGGCAGCAAGACTGTGCTCAACTTACAACACAGGTGTTTAAAATGCCAACACTTGAGTGCCTCTGTAGTCTCAAATTTCTCCAGCATCACTGAATTTTTACACCAGAGAAACAGCAAATCCAGTAAGGAACGTGGCACTAGTTACAATGGGACACACCCCCTTTTCTAGACTGGTTTTGCACAAAGTATAATATGACAAGAAATTCCTCAGCCTTCTTATCAGAGGGATTTGATGCATGCTGGTGGGTAATCATGGGACAATTTTGTCTAAATGCCTTATATTATGGTCCTAATTATTCTTAGAGCAACATAAAATGATAGAATATACTATCTTAGGTATAAAATGGTTGCGATATGTAAATCCAAAAAACATTTATGCTGAAAGCACACAACAGAGAATTTTAGATCTCCCTAATTGAAATTGGGCTAGATTTTATTGAAGAATTTGCAAAGATAACTGTTTAAATAACTTAATGCATTTGCAACACTTCAGGTGAAGCAAACTGTATTTTTTTGCTTTTGTAGTATTAGGTCTGAACCAACTCCCAGTGGGACATCTTGTAAGTTTAGGATTTCTAGTTCATCTTTGCCATGCACAATATTCTGTGAGAGCTGCCAGTGAGAAAAGAGAAAATTATAAAACACTCATAGGGAACTGGTCTCCTACACAAGAAAAACAATCTGATTTTCAGTGAACTTTCCCAAATTAACAATCAGTACTGCAACACTGTTAAGTCATTATGATTAAGCAGCTTCATTTAGGGGCAAGGCACTTTGAAGCTTTTTTTCATGAATACAGATTTTAAAGAAGTGTGAGAGTACTACCTGGCCAAAAATCTCATATAATTAGGAAAGTTACAGGCATTATTAATAGACTGGCCAGGAAATCTGACATGACATGGAAAGCTTTTACTTTTAAACCACCAGCTCAAATATCAGGCAAACAGTAGGTAACTATCAGTTCAGGATACACAGAAGCACCAGGGAGGGACAGGATGACACGGAAATTAAATTTTTAAAATTGTTTTCATTCTTGCTATCCAAAATAACTGAAATATTTGTTACATAGTTTAGTTTTTATGCAACGTGTGTGTATATGAGCTTTACATAACATTTTACAGTTTGTATGTAGAGTGCTGTTCATTTGTTTCAAAATGTACTAGAGAGAAAACTAAATAAGAGTTGATTGTATTTTCCTGGGCAAGTGCAGACCACACTTCTGAACACCACTTGATGCTTTATTACATTTATTGCAGCCATGTCTTAGAGACAGCTGTCCATTCCACAAACACAGCACACATCTCTCCAGCTTCTCTCCTCGGCCATATCCACAATCTGGATCTGTTTCTACCTTGTCTAGCTCTGGGGGAAAAAAAGGAAAGTAGAAAATGCAGGGAAAATAGCATCAATCACTATAGCACTTCCCAATTTCTACAGAGGTTACAGACTTCTGAGATCTACTCTAAAAAATCTTTTACTAACGTGACCATGGATTTTAGGGAGCTTTGGCATCCCCTGCAAAAATGAAAATAAAAAGCCAAAACCAACCAACCAAACAACTCAAACCAGAGAAATCCACCCACAGACAACTTTAAAACAAATCTCTAAACCTGAACTAAAGCAGGCTGTGCCCATGGTGTGCACAGCCTTTGCAGACCTGAGAACAGAGCCTAGTGGGGAACACAAGTGAGCAACAGAAGGAACAAGCTCCCCCTGGGGAAATAGGATCAGATTTAAGTTTCCCACATGCTCCTGCCTAGGGAATCCCCTTTGAAGTTGCTGGCTGACACGACATCTGTTTCATGCCACAGCAGCAGCTGTAGGGTTGAAATCCAGACTCATCAAAACATACGTGGCTCTTGAATTCACTGGATTTGTTTTATACCATTTAATTCCTCCTCTGGTAAGGAGGCAGAAGAATATAAATTATAAAATTTAAATAGAACAATAAAACAACCTCCCTAAATTATTTTAAATTCTGGCACAATGAAGCTAAAAAAGGCAGAGGAAAGGGTGAAAAATCCAATAATACCTTCCTGACAAAAAATAATAAGTGCTCCCCTTGCCCCTAAAAAAATATACAACTAGAAATTACTGCAGCTTGTTATCCTTTGACTCAGCTTTCAGGTGAGTGTCAGCCCTAAAAGACAAAGCAAACAGGTTCAAAGAGCACATTGTTTTTTCACCATCAGCTATTTGAATTGTGGCTTGACCAGTACAGACCACAGGGAAAATAAAAACCCCAGGAAGACAGTAAATCTTTTATTTATAGTACACTTACATTTATGTCCTTACAATGATACTTTCATAAAGCTTTGGGCCAAAGTAGCTCAGTCAGGTGAACTCTGTGACTGATTCATGTCAAGATGCTTTAGCAAAGCAGAAGATTAAGTAAATGTTCAGTTAATATCACTGGCACACAGGTAAATAATTGATTTTTGTTATTTTTTACTATCAACATTTATGTATCTACAACAGGAAGTTTATTCACCTGCAGAAGAGTCCTCAGCAAAACCCAGTGCAAATTTGACCACATAGAGCCACAGAGCTTTGCATTCAATAGTTTATGTTTGAATAGTCTGAGGCTGCGTCCTAGGATATGTAAAAAAGGGAAAACATACAAATACATGAAACAATAACCTCTGTTCTGTACTACCCAGAACAAATTCAATACACAGGTTGTGATGTGATAGTGTCAGTCCTTCCCAAACTCTGCTGAAAGTCACTGGAGGTGATAGAAAAGTGCTTATAGATAAAACTAAGTAGAGTTGGGAGCTCATCGATTTGTTCACTAGCTCTTGTTAGTCACCAAAATGCTTCCTTAAAAATTAATTCCGAATACTTAATTTGGTGGCAGCCTCTTGCTAAAATTATACCACATTTCACTATTTTCTCAATACTTTGTTGTGATTTTCCTCAAGATTTTGTCAAGACTATCACACCTTGATTCTATTCCAAATAAAGCCATTAGAATTAAACCAACAGCAGGTTAAGAGCCCTGCAAAAGGAGTAGACTTTAGACTACTGTAAAACTTCCCCAAAAGCTGCTGATGAACTTCTTGGCAGTGTCAGCAAAAGGAAACCGAGCAATAGATGTTCATGGGAACCGAATTACTGCAAGTAATTCAGGTAAGACAAGACACATCACATGTTTAATAGAAATGATTTTTAACTAACATAGCTGCAGGTGAATTACTGCAAATGAGCTCATCAGCCCAGAATTTCTCTCTAAAATTTCTCTCTTTAAAAAAAAATCTGTAGGACCAAAGAGAATGAAAATTAGTGGGGGAAAAATGGATCCCACAGCTGATCGTAATGAATCTTCCAAAATACCTGTGGGAATGCTAATAATGTCACTGTCATAGTTTCTGCTAAAGCAAACAGAAGGTTGACTAATCAAACTGGCAATTTTGATCTGTTAATTGTGATGCCCTGAAGCTTATAACACTAAAAATAAACCGATTTTTTGTTGAGCTGGTTAAAAAGAAATAGCAACCCACGTGCATCTACAAAAATACCATATCAAGAAGATTGACATCAGCAGACATGCAGATTTTTCTTCCCCTGGGCACCAAACTGCTGATGTATGTACATGCTCCCTTCTTGGCATAATTGATTTTTCCCTTTCTGCTCAGTGGCACAGACTTGGAATTGCTGGTGTCACAGCCAGCATGAATATGCAAGTAAAGGGCACATTAGCTAGGATAATTCCAGACCTCCTTCATCTTGAATCCAAACTTGAGCCCAATTTAAAATAGAATATCAGTTGGTTTAAAACAGTCAATTTTAAAAAGCCTGAGATAAAATTAATATAAAGAGTGTATATTACATTAACATGCCTCTGTTGTTTTTTGCTGGAGTCAAAATCAAACTGAATTACAAACATTAAAAGCAGCTAAATGGGGGGGGGGGGGGGGGGGGGGGCGGGTTGTGCCTTTTCTGCCCTTTCTTTAAAAAAAGTGAGAAGGCTCCATCAGCTCCTGAAAACACACAAATGGCCATTTATATGTGACAAGTTTTAGCAGTTTCTCTAAGCAGAGAAGGCCCAGCCTACACCTTTCTCTGAGATCTTTTCCTTTAGTTCACTCTCTGATGAACTCTCTTCTGCCTTTAAATGAGCTGAGGTCCTCAGACTCCTGTAAGGGATCTCCTCTAACATCCTTAATGCAAAGCAGAAGTATCAACCCTTTATATTTGTATTTTATTTAATCAAAGCTGAATGACCCAGTTGTTTCCCAACTGAATGTACCTTAAATCTTAACCAGCAGGTAAGATAATTCCTATAAACAGATTTCTATGACTAGATTATCTATGAAAACCAGGAATCAAACAGACTACTAGTGAAGTTCTTTTGGCAGCAGTGCAAAAACAACCATTAAAATTTCAGTCATTAATTGACTGAGTACCAGTATCACAGGCAACTCATGTCAGGTTATGGTAAATCTGTTATTTAGGCACAAAAATACCTGGGGATTAGCATCATGTCCTTTCTAAATCCTGGGGAAGACCTTTCCTTTCAGTCCAAGGGGGAGCTACAGCACCGAGCATCAGGGAAAAATCTGTTTCACACTGCCCAGTAAAGAGTTATCCTCAGTGGTGTCACAAAGCTGACCTCATACCAGTGAAAATGCAATTTGCTCCAAAGATATAGAACAGAATTTTCACAACCAGTTTTCCCTTTCAGGTAGAACTAAAAGCAGGCATAGCAACAAACCACACCTTAAGCTGCTCCTGTATTTTCATCTTGATTTGCTTTTAAAATTGCTGGATACCTAAGGGGTAAAGCTGGCCAGGATCTCTTCTGCAAAACATTTTCAAAATGGAAAAGACCATTTTCAAACCACAATACCCATTGGCTCTGACAAAACTATTGTGTGGAAAGATTCCTCATGCCCCAGGTCAGAGAAGGAGACAAAGGCATGGTCAGTAATAACCACAGACTTCTGGCTGGCATGTTCAACCTTGCTTCAAGCTTATAAAGCTTTGCTCAGTTCAGAACCACTATTTGAAACTCATTCCTCCCACTCCCATCTGCTGCCAAGTTATTAATGTGCCATCAAGATATTCTGCAGCATGAATCTCTGAAATTTAGAAGCCTTCAAATTCATCTAAAAGTGGTTTGAGAACAGCTTTCAAATCTTACAATTTGTGTACAACAAGGAAATCTTGAACTCTTGTTCAGCCCTAGAAATAAGACCAGAACCCAAATGTTCCCTGCAGACAGCCACCTGTGGCTTTGAAGCTCTAACTACATTCTATTACTTAAATTATAAAGTCCTTCAAATGGTCCATACAAACATGTATCCATGTAAAAACCCTATCTAAGGCCATTGTTGGGGAGTTTAATGGCATTTCCTGGACAAATCCCTTAAAAGGGTTCAGTCTGCAACCAAGGTCATCAATTCATAAAACCCATGAGTAAAATGCACATTTTTAATATAGCATTGGTTTTTTTTGAATTCCAAATGACAGTATCAGCCTGCACATGCCTTAAAGTCTTCCACCATGGCAAGAAGCAGAACACTCTGCTGTAACTCTACACTTGTAAAGGTGGAAGGCATTCAGCAGGGTTTCTCTACTGCTCTGTGGGTATGATGGACCAGTGGAAGAGAACATAACATGCAAACACTGTCACTTTCTATACCCTGACCACTGGCAAGGTCTGGAGATCTCTGGGTAACAGTTCAGACTGCCCTCCAAGTAAACAAGGCTGGGGATAAACCCAGCAGTGCTTCAAAGACCTGAGCAATGTGCTGTATTCATCCTACTGTGTGCTTAAAAGGGTGGGAATGGACAGACGAAGACAGATCCTATGTTGGTATTTAATCAACACTATGAACAGTGCCAAACACAATTACGTTCACTTTCAGTGCCAGTTTCTGTGCCTTTGTCCCTCTTTGCTTCCTTCAGTGCACATTCTGGGGTTTTAAAGATTGTTGACACATTCTGTTAAATGAAACCGAATGTTTATTATTAACAGACTGGTGTGGAAGGTGACCAAGGAAGTGACTTGAGGAGCTTGACAATGAAAGCTCCAAGGACAACATTTCTAGGAGAGTTTGTTTATAATTGACTTTATAGCCTCAGATCAGCATTAATGGCACTTCTAATCTCTGACTTTTCTTAAGTACATTTTAAATACACACAGAGGCACATTTAAAAATATTTTTTTCCAAAATGCTGTTATGTAAGACGAGTGAAAAAAATTCAAATTTCTTCTTCCCTCTCCTTATAATCTTCACTCTCAAACTGATCTCGCCTTCATTTTCACCCTTTTTTGTTTGCTAAAATTTCTTGCTTTTACCAAGCTATTGACCAGCTATTTTCCACTGAGGATGAGATGTGACTATACTAAGAAACTGTATTCCAACACAATAAAGCAAAAAACTTACTGCCCAAATATAAAAAACACACAAAGTAAGCCCAACAGCGTGAAAAATATCCTTATCAGCATCTCACAGCTGAATACTAATCATACTCACACACTGTAAGCACTGAGGGCACAGTGGGATTAAAAAAATTTATCAGTCCAAAGTGTCCACAGCACAAAAAGCAGGAATAACACCCAAATACTGCAAATGTTGTTAATCATAAGATAATGGAATGTGTGAGGGTGATGTTAGACAGTGTGAGAGACTGAAGCAACCTTGAAGGTTGAGACAGTCACGGCGTGGCTGCTGCTGACTCACTCTGCAGCAAGATGCTGCTCTGACCAGCTCCAGTGAACCACAGCAGTGTTGCCTCAAAAGAAAACTACACAAGGAGTACAGGCTCTGCTGATTAAACTTGCCCCGGGGTCCACCCACCAGTAGCATGAGGCAATGCCTGATGGAAACACGTTCAAAATGCAAGCAATTTGCTGAGGAACAGGAGTTACATAACTACAAAAACAATTAGACCTCAGAGAGTTTCTGTATCAACAGATTTCAACACTCAGAATATAGATAGCTAAAGGTCATCATCCATACTTTACAGGAGGGGAAATGAAATAAAATGATGACATGATTCATCTGTTACATGCTGTACGAGATGAATTTAGGCCTCCAGCTCCTCTGGTTTGTAAAAACTATCTTTCCAACAAGACTGCACAACCCAGTGTCCCCAAAACCAAGCATCATGTATCCTAGGACAGGAAAAAAAAAAGACATTTCACTGAACTTTTATCCTAACACACTCCCCCCCAACACTTATATACACATACCTAGGTATGTGTATAAACAAGAAATATACACACATATCCTCCTTTACATATACACACAAAAAAAGTCGAAACAGACTCAGCTGGACTACTAAATGGAGAAATATGGGAAAACAGTATAGATATGTGTCCCAGAGAAGAGAGAGCAAAGTTTTCCTTAATTCTGTTGGCATGTTTCTTAATTCCTCCATTTCTTAGTTTCAGTGACAGGATAGATCTAATTTCTGAGGTCAATAAAAACAACAGAACTCCAAACAAACAAAAAGATCAGGAGTTGTTATTACAACAGATTGAATCTGTGACTAGAGCTCAATTAACTAGGTATGTTTTGCTAAGATTAATGGACATATTCTTTTACAAGTCTCAGCAAATGTTTGAGTAAGGTGGGAAAACAGATTAGCAGAGAAACAGAATGAAATCCAATACCTGTTTTTCATGCATACTTATTTACAGGCTTGCTGGTGTTGTTCTTAGCCATGCTGGCATTGCTCTTAGCCATAAATACCACATGAGGTATTGAAAGATACTCATAGCATTCAGAAAGAAATATTATCATATTATACAGTGATAGCCTACAAATACCTTCTGCTTTTGATAACTTTTATAAAGAGCTTCAAGAGATTGGATTAGGGTTGAGACTAACAGAAAAGCAGATTTGGCGGGGAAAGGGGGAGGAACTGTGACTTTTCTAGTAGTTGTTTAAAAGAAAAACCTCATTTTCAATAAGGAAAATAATTTTTACAGCAGAACTGTAAGAATTCAGAAACCAAGAAGGGAATTTAGTAAGCAAGCAGTGAAGATGATGAGTGGATACACATCCTTCTAAAATTAATGTGTGTTTAGGATGGATGACACAGCTTTGTCCTCAATTTGTGAGCAATCATGAATCTATTCCTTACACTCCTGTAAAGGAGTACGTGCCCACCTACCCAGAGTTGGCGTATCTACCTCCAAAAAGGCTTTTCCTACATTAATCACCATGGAAACCAGCGAAGGCTTCTGCTCAATATTCAAACAGCAATTAAATAAATAATTTTAACAACAAAAATAAATGCAATTAGTGACTGGAGACAAGGTAGCAACTGATAAATTTAAGTAAAATGAACAACAGGATAGGAAAGATTTGCTGGTGTGGGAAAAGGCTGAAAAGAGGGCAGCACTCAGCTGGTTCTGGGTACAGGTGAGGGACTGTGAGGCAGCTGGATCCACCTCTGGAGCTTTTCCATGGGAGATCAGACTCCAGACAGGAGCCGTGCCCGTGTGTGACACACCGGGGGCTGTCCTGTGTCACCCCCCGGCTCGGGACAAGCCCGGGGCTGTCACATCAGTGGCTAAAGGAGAGAAACAGCTCCGGCCGAGAGGAGAATAAGAGCAGTTATCAGTTTTCAGTGGGGAGGGCTGGGCTGGGCTGGGCGGCCGCGGTTCCGGAGCAGCGCGTTCTGCGGCTCTGATGGGGCGCCCCGGGAGCGCGCCCCGAGCACCGGCACAGGCGGCGGGAGCGCGCACGGGCCCGCGCACCGCCGGGCGGGCTGGGAGCTGGAGAACCTGAGGGTATCTCGGGGAAAAAACATAGAAAAAAGGAAAAAAAAACCAAAACAAAACAAAAAAACAAAAACAAAAACAAAAAAAAAAAAAAAAAAAAAAAAAACAAAAAAAAAAAAAAAACAAAAACAAAACAAAAAAAAAAAAAAAAAAAAAAAACAAAAACAAAAAAAAAAAACAACCAACCAAACAAACCTCCTCGACAAAAATAAAACAAGCCCAAACCAAAACAAAAACAAACAAAAAAACCCACAAAAACCAACCAAACAAAAAACCAACCAGACAAAAAAAACACCCTAAAAAAACCAAAACCAACAACAAAAAATAAACCAAAATCAAAAACAAGCAAACCCCCCCAAAACCCCAAAAAAACCCAAAAATAAAAAACCAAAAACAACCCAAAAAAAACCCCCAACAACAACCAAAAAAACCCAAAAAAACCTCCAAAAACCAAAAAACACCCAAAACAAACAAACAAAACCAACCAAAAAAAACCCCCACAAAAACAAAACCAAAAAAAAATCACCAAAAAAAACCCCAAAAAAGCCAACCCCCCAAAAAAAAAATTTAAAAAGGCGAGGGAAGGAGGAGGCAAGGCCGTAACACCCCGCAGCCGAGGCGGAGCGGGAAGCCCGGGCTCTGAGGGCAGACAGGGCGGCCGGGGCTCCCCCGGGCGCGGCGCCGTTTGAACGGGCCCCGCCGCGGCTCAGCCAACGGGCTGCGGCGGCGGCCGTGACGTCAGGGGGCGCGGCGGGCGCGCGGCGCGGCGCGGGCGGCGGCGGAGGAGCCGGAGCTGTCACAGCGCGGGGCCGCCACACCGCGGGGCCGCCGCCCGCGCCGCCGGCACAGCGCGGCGCCCAGGAAAATGAGGGTAAGGACAAGGGGAAGGGGAAAGGGAAGCGCCGAGCCACCCCGCCCGCCACCTGCGGGCTCCTGAGCGGGAATCCCCCCTCAGCGTGGAAAGGCGCGGGTGGGTTTGGCGCGGAGCTGCCCCTGAGGCGGAGCCGGAGCCCCGCGGGGGACAGCGGAGAGCGGCCGCGGCCGGGCCGGGCGGGAGGGCGGCAGGTGCTGCCGGGGCTGAGCCACAGCGCTCTTCCCGCCCTGAGAGAGCCCTGGGATCGCAGGTGGCTCTGCCCGGCGGTGGCTGTGCCCTCCCGGCAGGGACACAGCCCTGAGAGAGCCCCAGATCGCGGGTGGCTGTTCCCTCACGGCAGAGACAGCCCTGAGAGAGCCCTGGGATCGCAGGTGGCTCTGCCCGGCGGTGGCTGTGCCCTCCTGGCAGGGACAGCCCCGAGAGAGCCCCGGATCCCGGGTGGCTGTGCCCAGGGCTGTGACTGTGCCCTCCCTGCGGGGACAGCCCCGAGAGAGCCCCGGGAGCGCAGGTGGCTCTGCCCAGGGCTGTGGCTGTGCCCTCCCTGTTGGGACATAGCCCTGAGAGAGCCCCAGATCGCGGGTGGCCGTGCCCAGGGCTGTGGCTGTGCCCTCCCGGCAGGGACACAGCCCTGAGAGAGCCCTGGGATCGCGGGTGGCTCTGCCTGGCGGTGGCTGTGCCCTCCTGGCAGGGACAGCCCCGAGCGAGCCCCAGGAGCAGGTGGCTGTGCCCTCCTGGCAGGGATAGCCCTGGGATCAGGGGTGGCTCTGTCCAGGGCTGTGGCTGTGCCCTCCCTGCGGGGACAGCCCCGAGAGAGCCCCAGGAGCAGGTGGCTGTGCCCATGAGGTGGCTGTGCCCTCCCTGCAGGGACATCCCCGAGCGAGCCCCAGGAGCAGGTTGCCACCCCGGGATGCGCCAGCCGGCCCCGGTGGGAGAGCCGGGGAGCGCCCCAGAGGGGGCTTTAAAAACCAGACTGATGCGACATTGAACATTAAAGGAGTGTAAAAGGCTCGCTGGCAGAAGCGGGGTGCGTTTCCCGCTAAAGCGTCGCTTCGTTTGATGGTTAGAGTCGCTTAAAAGCCCTGTGCAAGTTGGCGTTATTAGGCAGGAGTGCTCATGGCAGCCAGACCATCCTGAGAGGCGGCGAGGGGCTGTAGTGCTGTGGACCTTAAAAGGGAAAAAAAGCAAATTGCTGGAGAGTTACATAGTGCAGATAGCAAAGCCGTTGGCTCCAGCGTGTGCTTCAGCCGTTTTCAGTGCCGTGTACTGCAAAGCTCAGGACTGATAGATAAATCTGTAAAATACTGAGTAACCTCCAAGCACTTTTGAGCAGAACTGTCATTTTTCATTTCTTTTGATATGACTTTAGATCCTGCATTTTTCTATTTTATTGGACTCTGCGTCCTGAACTTGTGAAACCGAACTCCATTCCTCACTGTGGTCTCCCTAGTTGGGATTAAACAGCTCCTATGTTTAACTTAGAGGGAATTACACTTCCCTTATATCTCTTATCACGTATGAACCCAATGGTCTTTTGGTAAAAGCCACGAAACAGTTCTACTTATCAGCTTCACACATAAGTAAATCTGTCACTGTGATAAACAAGTTCTGTTAGTGCTGGTATTTTTTCCTCACAATGCATCTAGCATTTATCAGTGCCTAAAGAGAGAAAAATGTTCTGTGTTCCAGTTGTAAACGTGAATGATTGACTTGGGAGAGTTTGAGAGGAAAAATGTGCCTTGCATTAAAAAACTGCTCAGGACAAGAATTAAGGGTGAGAGATGAGCCCAGTTAGAAACAGCTGTCAGGTTAAAGGTACCAATAATGGCCTAATCCTTTTCATCCCCATAAGTGCTTTTCATCTACATCAATATCTTGTCTCTTTCAGAGGCAGCGAGACAGCAGCTCAGGAGTTAACGCTGCCTTCTTTGCACTTGATCTCCAAAACAGCCTTGACTGTTTCAGCAGCCAGGGGGAACTGTTTTGATGCTGAATAGCATTTGCAACCTTTACATACAGTAGCAGGATGTTTTGTTTAGCCTTCTGCATAGATTTAAGCTGCAGCCAATTTGAAACAAATAACAGATCCCCTCTAGAGTTTACTCAGAGGCTGTGGTACTGTGGGACAGCTGTGGCCAAGGGAAGGGAGGGAGGTGCAAAACTCAAACCTTCATGTGGTTTTTTGTGTTGCAACAACAGGTTTGTGTCCTAAGCAAAGGTCTCCAAAGAGACTGTTTAAATTAGACTTGTATATTACAGTTTATGTCACAGTTCCACCCAGTTCCTGGTTTCATGTTAAAAAAAAAAAAAAAAAAAAAAAAAAAAAAAAAAAAAAAAAAAAAAAGGCAATTTTGATCAGGCAGGATATCCCCTGCTGTTTCCAGTGCTATCTACATGCAGAAGATGCACTTGTGGTGAGACCTGGAGTACATCTAGCTACAGAAATGGTGAAGGATTTATCATCACAAGTGAGGTATTTTGGCCAAAGATCTGGCTTCAAAATGAGTGAAAATGAGGACATCAAGGCTTGTTTGTTTGTTCAGTAAGGCACCACTTCAGTGTCTTGGAAATTCAGAAAGCATTCTGTGTTTTCATCTCTGTCTAGTTTTATGCATAAAGAATCAGGGAAAAACTGGGCAGAAAGAAGAAAATCAAGTGCAGTGAGGAAAATTCTTACAGCTCGTGCATCTACAGCCTCAGAGACAGCTTAAAGTGCATTTCAAATGCCAAAGCCAGCCTGCAGATGTGTGACTGCCTGGATTCAGAACCCAGCCTGAATGCTGAGGCTGCCTTCAGTCAAATCTGTAATTGTGTTTAATGTATGCCTCTGTAAAACCCACACACAAGACATCCTGGAAGAAAGCTTAACCCTCTTCTCCCTTTCTTTGCTGCTTCTGCAGGAAACTATGCCCCAGACGCCAATATTTTCCAGCATGCTTGGTTCCAGTTGTAGTGGGCAAGTGCAGCCAGACATGGGAGAGAGATGTGTGGACCCTGTTTATCAGGATGGGAACCTTGTTTCCGGATCACTGGAGGCCTTGATAGAGCGCCTGGTGCCCACCATGGACTATTACCCAGATGTAAGTAGCCACCAAAAGGTGTTTTACTGCATTTGTATCTGGATTG
The DNA here is from genome assembly GCF_965231275.1 of Zosterops lateralis. Taxonomy (NCBI): domain Eukaryota; kingdom Metazoa; phylum Chordata; class Aves; order Passeriformes; family Zosteropidae; genus Zosterops; species Zosterops lateralis. The sequence goes on from NC_139768.1 coordinate 3,892,687, forward strand.
TTGCTCTTTCATGGAATTCTGCCTCTGTCTGATTCAAGATTGAGATGTAGACTAAAGACGGGTTTATTTTACTGGCCATGTTCATTCATTAAAGATGCTGCTCAATAGGGAAATTCTGTTTCTAAATGAAAGCACTTGTTAGAAAGATAAAGCCATCTTGAACTCAAATGAGTGCCTTAAGAACCAATTAAAAGCAGCATTTGCCACAGAATTTTCATACTTCTAAGCTGCTTTAGCTCTAATGCAGCCAAGATTAACTACTAACCAGCTCTTACCTAGGGAGGCAGACCTGAAAACAGCTTTTGTATTTTTTTTCCCTTGATTTTCTATGCATATCATAGTTAGGCCATGAGAAAAAAGAAATCACAACCCAAAATAGATTTTAATTAAAATACTCTCTTTCTAAAGACATTTTAATGGGCCAGTGTTGTAATAATGTATGTTCTTGAGCCTGAAAATGATTTTGTAACTGGTTGAACATCTTCAGTGCAGTCCTCAAAGTGAATACTACCTATATATAACTCTGTAAGAATCTGAACCTAGGATATTAAGATATCACTTTATCACTTAAAATTACTCCCTGTGCCCATTAACAAAAGATACTATTGAAACAAGTGGCCAAAGATCAGAGAGTCTGTGTAACTTCTATTCTATTTGAGCTCTGAAAAAGCAGCAGCTATGTCAGAAGTATCCCAGCACTTGGAAAAACTCATAAGGGAGCAGGAAACTGCAATCACTATTAATTTGTATGTCAAACTTAATGTTTATTGTAGTGGGCCATGCTATATATCTTGTATGTTTCTCAGTATAATTTGTGTAGAACATTTTATTTTGATCTCAAAAAGGGACTCTCCATGTGAGAGTTCAGTGGGAATGTGCAGAGTTGCCATCAGTCATCAGCATGGGATTAAAAAGCAAACCCAGCATGGTTTACTATTCCAGTTCAGAAGTAAACCTTATATTTAAATATGGCAAACATACAATTGTGCTGCCAGTACCAAATCCTTTCTAAGACTTGAGGGATAACCATTGTTAGACATTAAATCTCCATTCCACACCCCCAAATACATATTGTAGAACAGATGCACAGAAGAAAGAAGTGGGTAGAGCTGGTGTGGCTTTAGGCTGATCCAAGGACTTCCTTTCCTTGTCTTTTGTGTGATGCTGGAATATGGTTACTTGTTACTTGGATTTCAGGAATGTAGCTACTGTTTTTTTAAGTAGCTGCTAATGCACATCCTTTATTATACCTTGCAACATAGAATCTATTTATGACGCAGCTACTCTGAAGATTATTCTATAAAGTGAGTGTTACTTAAGGGGTCTACAACTTCCTTTGGAATTCTGCTAGTTTCCATGGTGCTGTCCCTTCATATCCCACACAAGTTTTGTGCATTACAAACCAAGCAGCCACAGACCCCACCCTGCAAACTGCAGTTTAAATAGACAGCAAGCTCACAGCTGAACATCCAACAGGAGCAGTCAAGGGTAACTCCAGAGAAAAAGAGAGAGATGGACAACAGCATTGAACCAAATTCATCTCCTCTATGGCACAATGCATACCTTTAGTTAAGCTGGATCACCCAATTTACCTGAAAGGATTAATTAAGAGTAGATAAATAAGCTCTGAACAACATAAAGAAGCAGCTGTATTTGAGTCATCCTCAAACCCAAGTGTTCTGTTTCCCTTCAGTTACATGTTTATACTTCATTTCGCTCATTTGTGGTTTTAGGGGAGTTGCCACAGGGGGTTAGCCACTGAGGCTGATGTCCTGTCAGAAGAGTAGCCAGTCAAGACAGAAGTATCAAAACCTCTTAGTTTTATGTCTCTCGCTGCTCATCCACAGAAAGGCAGCAAGGTATCACCAACTGATTCTCACCGAGAGAAGCCAGTGCAGTATTGGAGTAGAGGTTACCTTAGTTTCAGAGTGACACATCCAAGTTTCCTGGTCACTACCTTTGAGCACAACACTCAGAAGGCTCTGCCTCCTGTGTGCACATCAAGCTTATGACCACAGTAACCTTCTGGACAGAGAAAAAGGGAGTGGGGGAGAGAGAGAGAGAGAGAGAGAGAGAGAGAGCAAACACACAGTATCTTTCTGTGCTGGTAACAGAGGCAGAACAAAAATGTGTTTGTCATGTTGGCAGAACACGAGCCAGGCAAGGGAGGACAGGAAAGATAAGCGCCTACATTAGTGCGCTGCTCTTTTGAGTCTTGTTTGTGTGCAGGGACCAGCTCTGCACATAGGAAAATGTATACTCATGAGACACACGAGTTCAGGAGGTTAGGAATGGAATGTACCAGTCTGCAACCCTTGTGCCCAAGCAAGAAAATATTTGAAGAAAATATTTCACAAACACGGAGTTCCAGAATGAGCAGTGAGTGCACACAGAGAAATTTTATTTTCTTTTCCCCTTCTTCGAGAAGTCATCAGTGCATTCTTGGGTCAGAGAGTAACAATTCCTTCTTTAGTCTTGTGCACTCACGCTCTTTTTTTTCTTCTTTTTTTTTAATATAATTCAGCTCATCTCTTAGCAACAACTTTAGGCACTAAAGGAATCTGGCTTCTTATTCTCTTGCAAAGCACAAGCCCCTTTTGTGTCTACTTAGGTTCTCCCAAGTGCAGAAAGGATTTTTTTTTTGCCCCCCCTCCCAAATACCTGTCACTTTCAGGATAAATGGAGCTTTAACTTTCACTCTTATGGAAGCATTTTTTAATCATTCTATATCAAACCAGCTAGCTTCAGAGCTAATTTTCCTTCTCCAAACCATCCTCTTCATGGCTAGAGGATTGCCTGAGAGGCTGTAGGTTTTTACACTGTTACAACATTTAGCCTGTCTACAGTAGTGCAGATTCAGCAAATTACAGAAATCCTTGATCTAGGTAAGGCATATGACATTAGAATGAAATTTTGACTATCCAAAATAGCCCCTGAGACCTACCACTAAGCTGAAATGTATGGCTTAGTTCACTCTGAAATTTCTTTATTAGATAAGGAGTGGCCACTAGCAGAGAGGCAAGGAAATGGGGTGTCAGTACTGCTGTCGTTTTTAATTTGGTTCTTAATTGTACTGTCCATGTCTGTAATAAAAGTGTCAAGAAACTCCTTGATTTGATACCAGTGTAGTGTGTATCTTAATTGACCACAATGGAACAATTTTGTTTCCCAAAGTAATGAACCTAGTTCCAGTTAAATGACTTAAAAATGGAATAAAAGTACAGCAGATGGATTCCAGAAGGAATGATAATTTGATTCTAAACCCTACAAGTTTGATGTTGTTTGAAAAAGCATTGCATGAGTCCAGTTCCAGCTATTCCTGATCACAGAGACCCATCAGCAAGCCTAAAATGGAAAGTACACACTGTCATGGCCTGTATCATCCTGCATCTTTCCACTTCAAAACTTTAATGAACATCCTATAAAGCATTATTAAAGAAACCAAACAAAAGCACAGATCCATCCGTGTCACGCTTTTTTCTTGCTGTGTGATGACAGCAGGGAAATGATGCTGTGAATGGCCATGTCTCAGAGTCACTCTGGATAAACCCTGTGCCACATCACACACACTCCCACCAAGGAGACCAATGCTGGAATTACTGTGAGAAGCAAAATTACATCTTTGCCTAAAAGAATGTGTTCCAGATTATCAGAGCAGAGGTCACTGCCAGGGCAAGTGTGGCTTAAGTTGTGGTTCCCTGCTACTGACACAGACAGAATCTTTCAGACAGCCCCTCTCAACTCCCAAAGCAAGAATGTGGGAAGGGATCAAAGTGTCAAATCCTTTTTTTTTTTTTTTCACCCATCTCATCTCTAAAATGCAAAATACAGTAAAAATTGAGGGCTGCTTCAAGTCTTCAGTGCAAAAAAAAAATAATTCACACAACCCAGTGACACACCCAACAGCTGAATTCCTGTCCCACACAGTCCAGACTCACAGTTTTAAGTTCTGGGACAACAGTGATAGCAATGAACACATGAGATGGGTAGAAAGTCTATCAGAGGATATCTAGGCATAGTTAAAGACACAAATCTCCCAACCCAACCCAGTTCTTTCATTGCTCTCATTCTGAGTAGGGAACATGCCAGTTTAGGAATCATTCTTGTATGCACAGGAATAGAAGATCTGATGTGTTGTCAATAACACGACCAAGTCATCTTTTGTGACTCAGGTTAATTTTTCAGCCTAATTTTAGTGCCCATCATACATCACATACACTAACCACAGATTTTTATAGAATTGATGATCTTCAGGTATTTGTCATCATAAATCTAAAATAAAGTCTGAAGTTCTGGAGAGACATGAAATATCAAACAGAAGCCAAATTTCTCAGCTTTCCAGGCACACACTTGTGGGGGATGTTTGCAGCTGTGCCATTAAGGAGGGAGGCCTTGCTGTCAGTGTCCTGTCACTGCCCTGCCCAGCTGCTCAAAGGCACCAACAGCTCAATTGTGAGGTGGCCCCATGGGGCACCTTCTGTAGGCATCAGTGGAAGGAGCCTGACCCAAACTGCCCCTCCACTTAGCCCTGCACATCCTCTCTTCTTCCCTGAACAACCAACAAGGCAAAAACTACAACTGAACTCTGGTTTTGCTTGTACAGAACTAATGCTGTTCCTCATGTAATACATGAACCCCAGAACTAATAAGATCTTCAGGATCAGAATGAGCCTCTTAAATGCCTCTGCTGTGTCACATTCCATTCTGTACTTTCATTAGCTTCCTTCAGAAGCTCAGCACAGAGTTGTGTGTTTAAATAGATGTTTAATCTATCACTCACTCCCAGAACACACTGTGACTTTTGGTTAGTCTTATTTATTTTGTTTTTAAAAATTCCTTTTTCCGTGATATTTGGTGCTTAGTGCTAAATTTGTGTTATAGGGCACACTGAATACTAGAGAAGTGAAAACATTTTTCATTAATAGCACATTTTGCTCTGATTAGAGAGAAAAACCACATAACCTCTTTGGCGTCATAAAGATACCATCCTTGTTTAATTATAAGCTTGTTTTAGAGACTGCAAGCTGCAGAATTTGGTAGCTGATAGTAGAGATACCATATTTTAGACAACTGGTCCTAAGATTTTTTAGCTGTCTTAATTTACTTGCTCAGCCCAAGGTGGTACAAGCTCACATTGACTATTTAAATGCACTTGTCTGTGTCCTGCAAAGTCACATTACTAAAACATGGTCAAAGGAACAGGGCACATTTCAAACATAACAAAGGTTAATTGAAATACAATGTCAAGGAGATCCCCTATAATTTCCCAACTCCAAATTTTACCAGGAAGCCTAAGGGAAAAAATGGAATTACTTATGAGATGCTGCTGTCATTAGTCAGGCAATTACAGTCCAATATAGAAGACCAGCTTCAAACACTGGACCAAGACTAGGACAAAAAAAATCGTCCTCACTTCAATTAAACTATCCAGAATATGATACAATAGATACATGTCCAGGGTACCACACAGTGCATCACAGCTTTTAAATTACAAATGAGAGGCTGTTTCTAATGGGAGATCATCATTGTTGGTATTTATTAGCAGTGTTCATATTCAAAAGACTCTGAAATAAACCCCAAATAAATAAAGTCAGGCATAAAACTAAATTATTGTCCTGTGCCCCCAAACTAAGTGAAAACTTTTGTCAGTGACTGTGGGGAGATAGGAATGAAAATCCCCAAACATGAAGAAATTACAGCTGTGGTTTGGAATACATGAAGCAGTTTCCTGCAGCTCAGTGAAAAGCAATCACTCTTAAAGAAACAAAGCAGCATTAAACAGTGGTGTTTAAGAGTCATAACATAATTTCATTTGTGGCTTTGGTAAGTGATGACTAATTAGGCACACTGAGCCTGGCATTTTAAAAGGAAATCATTTGATAATTGGAAAACCCCTCAGTTAACAGCCTTGAAGCCTATAGCATTTCCTTTCAACAGAGCTAGAAAAGACCAGCATTTCTCTGGAGACGGGGAAAATTATAGAAATTTTAAATGAAGGAAAGTTACATTCATAGTTTACAGATTAATTTTTCCAAGGAGGACATAATGTGTTTTGCTAAAGCTTTTCAACTTGTTGTTTTTCTTTCTTTTTTCTCCTTCCACAGAGAACTTACATCTTCACTTTCCTACTGAGCTCACGAGTCTTCATTCACCCACACGAGCTCCTGGCTAAAGTGGGGCAGATCTGCATTAAACAGAAGCAGCAGCTGGAAACGGGGACTGAGGCAGAAAAGGTAAATGGACCATTATGTCCCTGAATCACTTGTGCTGCTGTCATTTATTTTCCACTCTCTCCTTCTCCTTGTGAAGCTAAACAGACTGATAAAGAATAATATTGAATTGTAATTGGCATTTGTCACTGGATGCACTTGTATTTGGCTTTTTTTCCTTGACGTATCTTTATTTCATTTGCTGGTCACATTTGCTAGAGGTTATGTCCCTGGAGCAGTGCATGGAGCAGTGTGTATCTGCCATGAAACCTGTCCAGCAAAGCTGGTTTGCACTTTTGAGCTTTCACCAAGTAAGGAAAATCAAAATCAAGAAAATCCCTTTCTCCAGTCACAGCCTCCCCATCCTATTAGTGTTAACAATAACTTCTGCTAGGTTATTGTTGAGGTGTTTTAACAGTAAATCAGAAAGTTACCTATCACAAAAATTAGGAGATGTACCTATTTAAAATGGTAACCTGCACTGGACATATTTTATTACAATCAATTCAACCAAACTTAGATCCTTCTAAATGTCACCATTTGTAAAGGGTGTATTGAAAGACTTTTGACTGAAATGGAAGTTCCAGAAAAGTCCAAGCTGAGCAGCAAATAAGAGTGACAGAAACAGGATGGTGCCAACAAGTATTTAAAGACCTAAATTGTTCAACTCCTGGGCATGTTTTGGAACTTTTCTTCTCTGGTGAGACATTACATGCTCACATTCCTAATCTTCAGCACATTAATAGTCCCAATTTGTTTTCTCCTTGGTGTATCAGCACTCTGAGTGAGGAGCACAAAAGGCAACTCTGGTTGGTCAATAAAGAGCTTTTGACAGCAATACTGACCTAAGGGCTTTTTCTCCCATACTAGTCCTGATGTGCTTGCTCTTATTAATGCCACAAAATTGCTCCACAGGACAAACTAACCATGGTGCAAAATGACTTTCATCCAGGTCAGTCCCCTGATTTACTCTCTAAATATCTGCATAGCTCATCCTGTAGGTGCTGGGGAAAAAACCAAGGGTCAGGGACATAAGGTGCATCCAGTTTTGTGCCCTGAGGTGATAATTGTCCCTAGCACCACTGCCAAACTTAATTTGTGACTGAGCAAATTCTCCTCTGTAAGTTTTAATGGTTCCTCAGCAACATGTAACTAAACAGCAGGGATGGGAACCTCTAAAAGATGCCAGGACCATCTGAAATGTGGAATGAGTCCATCTGAGCTGGAGATGAATGTAGGGAAAGACTGCAGTGGGCAAAAAGTGTCCAAATACATCTGTGAAATACTTGGATTTAAAATGAATGGGATATAAGATGAAACTTTTGTGAATAACAATGTGCTTTGGAGATTTTCAAATGAAAGCCACCTCTGGGGACTAAATCAGCTGGCTTAGCAGTTAAAGCATAAAGTTTAGAGATAAAATGCTAACTGTAAAGTAGTATTAGTGTGGCTTCTCAGCAGATGTGTTATAAAGTCATGGCTTCCAAAAAGAAATGAACTAGAAATCTCATCCTAATGTCAAACAGAGCAGCTCATGTTCCAAACACCCACACTCTGACACTTTCTGCTGGCACCTTGGACATGGGCCTACAGGAAAACAGTAAAGTGAAATATAACACTCCTGGGAGGTGGCTTTCATTTACATGCTTTTCTGGTTGCTCTTTCTACTATGCCCTTGATCCCCTCCTGTGAATTTTTCCTGCCTTCTAAACACAAACATCTTGGAAAAAACACTACATGAACTTCCAAAATTCCTCTCAGATTACTGCTTTACTGCCCTCTGCTGCAAGCACCTGTATGTTTTACAGAATAGTTTGGCTGCCGGCATTTGCAAACATCTGTTTTATGTGGCAACAAATAAAATCTCGTTTCACATACAGCACACAAACTCTTCACTCAAGATACTCTCAAGTATTCACAGCCATGATCTATTAAGGTATCATCAGCTACCTGCACCTTCTAATTAAGTGGCTGCATAGCAGGAAATAGCTGACAAAAGCAGTTAAAGTATCTCTGGTAGAGTTTGTTTATGCAAATCTCTTTAAGACAAGCTGGGCAACTTGGTGCCTGGATAGCATGTGAGCTGAAAAAATGGCAAGAAACCAGGTTTCAAGGTTACACACCACAGTGCTTATCATTCTGTTGGTTTTGACATTACTGGCTGGCCAAAGAGTTCTACAGAAATACAACCCAGAGGAAAGTGGATTACAAAGAAAAACACTCTGGGGTGTCTTGGAGTCTGCTTAGAGTCCTTTTAAGTACTCATAAAAAGCAAGAATTTCACAGTTTAAGACATCAATTATAACATACAAGTCAGTAGTTAAAACTGACCATAAAGGAAAAAAAAAAATAACTCTCTGTAAGTGTGTTGGAGACTGGAAAGTCTCAAAGAAGATTATCAGGGAAAAATCACTTGTATAGGATTACTGAATGGAAAAAAAAAAAACCTGTTGTTACATCCATGGTACATTTTTTCTGCATTTTTCTACATTTTCTACATTTTTTCTTGAGTATTTTATATAGCTGAAGTTAAAGAAGTAAGAAATCAAAAGAGGACATAAAAGTAAATTTCTATTAAGTTTGTTTTTCCTGTCTTGGAATATGTAAAGTCCCTTCAAAAATTACTATTTCCCCTGGGTTTTTTTGCCAGTAAGTCCTCCTTCTTAAAACCAAAAAATGAAAAAATACACATAAACCAGGTCATTGCCATTAAATCTTTCCTACAAGCACAGTGCTCCTATTGCCCTCCTCTCTAACTGGGAGTCGTTTTTCAGTCCTGTGTTGTCTCATGCAGAACAGGGTCAATCCACAGAACACTTAAATTAACAGAATTATTTCTCTTCTCAAAGAAATATTTACGGGAGAAGAATTCCCATGGAGGGCAGAGAACTCTGTCAGGCCTCACAAGGGGAGGCTCATGTCTGGAGTGTAGGACTGGAGAAAAGTAGGTTTTGGTGGGTTTATTGCATGACAGAAAGGAAACTGTGCTGCTACCCACAGATCTGGGAGGTTTCTGTCACTGAGGTTGTCACGCTGCTTTGGGCTTCATCAGAGTGCACATGAAACAGAAATCCCACCCTCCACTGCACTGAGGTCTTTTAGCATTGTTCTCACCTTACTCTCATGAGTGTTAAAAAGTACCTGGTCAAACATTAAGCTTTGTTAAACCTGAAGAGTGATGCAGTTTGCAGTTTGTCTTGCAGCATGCCTGGCTTGCCTTATGAAGAAGGCAAACCATAATGACTCAAAAATAGATACAAGAGATGGGAGGTCAGTGTTCATAAATCACTGTGTTTTGAGCTGTACATGGAGTATAATTTGGGGTAATTTAGCTGAGTACAAAGCTTCATTTTTCTCCTTCAAACCTTTCCCTTCTATATCAGTGCCTAAAAAAAACCTGATGAAACATAGCCTGGTGTTAATGCTGCACCTACTTCAAATCTTGACAGCCAGTGCTGCCTCTTCAGTGGGCTTTTGGTCCTTTAAGGAGCAATCTTACACACACCAGCATTAAAAAAGCATCAGCTATGACTGATTCAGTCTCTTCAGCTGCTGGGGTCAGTCTAGACAACCCATAAATTCTTTATGGACTGAGTGTTCATATGGAGATGCTTGCTGTGGCCTAAGGTGAGATTTTTGAAACCTTTCAGCCCTCACCACTCCTTTTTTCAGTTCCAAAAATTAAAAAGAAAGGGTAAGTCAGGATGATTAATACCAGAAAACAGTTCTGTAGCAGCTTTTGGTAAACAAAAGTGGAGAGGGCAGATACCTGTTAATGTTAATTGAATGGAAATGCACTCCCTGGCTAATTAATTGTCCATCACCACCTACAGATCATTTTTTTAATAATGTCAGGCTCCATGCCTTTCTTAGCAAGTAAGTATAAATTGTTTTTTCCTCAAGGCAGATGACAGTGGGAGTTTGGAGGACAGGCAGCTCTGATCTGGAACTCTGTCCCACAGTGTTGAGAAACAGCTGTCAGACACTGCTTTGCAGGAATGCCCACTGCTGGCAAAAAGAATGGTGATGTTTTATTTTTGCCCTCCCCTATGCAGCTATTTTGTGTTTATCTCATTAGCTGCATCAATTAAATGCTCTCAATAAAAACAGGTAAGAAATGCATGGAAGCAGATAGCAGTTTGCAGGTCTTAAAAAAACCAAAACAACCCAAGAAAATTCCCTCTAGACTTACAAGGAGGCACTGGCTGATTGTCAGATTGAGGATTCAAAAGTGCATGGTTTAACTTTGAAGTTCTTATCAATGATTATTAATATCCTCACTGACTATATAATGGTAAGATTAAAAAAAATTAGGCAGCAAAACAAAACCAGCCTAATTTCCTTGACCTTTGGTTTTGATGAAATAAACTGGGACGTGCCACAATGTTTTGGCAGGAGCTGCTGCCAGTATTTGGAGACATTCTCTGTCTCACACCCGTTTGCTGTGGTGACACTCACATGCTCGGGGACCTCTGCACTTACACAAGTGGGGAGGGAACATAAACAAAGCTCCCTCTTTTTCCTCAGTGCATCACAAGTTGGGTAGGAGGAAAAACATAACCTGAATTGAGGTTTGATTCTCCTTGGTCATTACAACTATTGTTAGCCCTCACACTCACAATTTTCCAAGGCTGCTCCCTTGGATGTACTGATGCTGCTGTACATTGATGCAATGGAGAGGGGAGTAATTGGCACCCAATTCAGGTCTAACTGATGAAAAGCCTTAGAAGATTTACAGGTAACAAAAAAGAGATAGAAAAATACTCTTGCTGTCCTTTCTGTGGTTGACAATTCTTTGAACAAAAGCCAATACCTTTTGTTGTCAGAGTCTGTTTTGATTTAGACGTCACGGAGAGAACACACACATCTTTCCTGTCATTCATTTATTTCATATACAGCTCAGTCTGGATGGTCTGATAAATTCTATAGGACAGAAATGTCTTGGGGAATGTTTCCCATGGAAGACAGTTGGTAGGGTACTGTGGTTTGTACACATTTGAATTCAAACACTACATACTGCTGCCTCAGATGGCATAAATCACCTTAAATCCCATGGATTTCAGTTAGATAAGTCACTTGTACTGTTCTGTCATCTTCCTGGTTTTATACAACTAACCTTGAAAGTATCTTCAAAGTGTTTGGTAAGAGACATCACCAAGCTATCATGAAAGGAGGCTAAATGATACTATTTAGGAATCTAGCACACATTTAAATATGTTCTCTTTTTTTTTTTGTCCCCATCACCTACTATTAATGCAAAGTATTTTCAAGGGTGTCTCTAGATTTCTGTGAGCCTTTATCAGCCAATTTAATCTGCACTCAGACAGGTCTGCAGTCAGTAATCAACTCATTGTTTCTTTCTAGGCAAAGCTAAAATCCTTCGCTGCCAAAATCATTCAGCTCCTGAAGGAATGGACTGAAACCTTCCCCTATGATTTCCAAGATGAAAAATCCATGAAAGAGCTGAAGGAGATTGCTCACAGGATCACCCAATGTGATGAGGTAGGGGAACAAAGTGCTAAAGCAGTATTTGTCAACTGTTACATGAACTGTGCCATGTCCTGTACAGTCCTGCAGGCAGCATTTTCTAAATGAACTCCAGTTTGCTGAGTTGTCAGGGTAACCACAGGACATGGGCTGCCTGATGGACTTAATGCTCCATTAGCAGGAGCTGCCTACATCTAATCATGTAAGAAGAAGAGAGAAAATAGTCATGGCAGTATGAAAAATGACTGTGGTGCAAAAGGAGAAAACAGTAACTATAATGGCTCAGGAGGATTTAATAATGAATTACATCCTTTGTACATTGTCACTACTCTGTATGTCTGAGTTCTGCAAGACACACCAACTAGTTGTACCCCATGTACTCTTGGCCAAGGTGAAGGTGTTAATTATTTAGCAGCTCATTCCCAGCTCCTAACAATAAAAAGCAGCTGTTATTGCATTGTTTCAGGTGACAGGCACAGTATTTCCACAAAGCAAGTTAACTTTGAGCTCTGCTAGCTTGTCCATCAACAGTCTTAACAGCTCTGGATTTCTAGCCCAGGAAGAAAAGTAGTTCTTGAAAAAACCTAAAACAAACAGATAAAGAGAATTGGAATAAAACAAGGGCTGCTAGTTTTTTGGGGGGAACCACGGGAGGGGGGGGTTGTTGGGGTTTTTTTGTTAGTTTTGTCTCTTTCCCAACATTCACAAAGTTGAGAATTCATTAATTCATTGAGAAAGTCACTATTAACAGCAATAGACAGAAGGAAGAGTATAACCAAGAACTGTGAGAGAATTAATTGCAAAGTGTTTATACAAATGCAAAGTCTTACTCATAGAAGCTTCTTACTGTTTTTAAACCCACAACTTCATGATATTTTTGAGAACAATTAGGAGGAACCAGGAAGACAGTTGTATTACTGCTTTTGTTGATTCAAGTAGAGAGAAAATGAAGAGCAACAGGTTTGGCAGCACGGCATGAATCAGGGATAGCACAATAGAGTGAGGTGATACCAAGTCCAGAAGGAAGTAGGTCGGTTTTGTTGCATCAGCAGAGATGTTTACATTGGTGCTAGATGGGAATGTCAGTGCCTCAGGAGGAGGGGAAGAGGAAACAGGACTATAACCTTCTCTTCTCTTTGCAGACAAGGCTGGATGTTGGCAGAGATAGCACTGTGAAAGGGGACTTGGCAGAGGCTTTATTTAGCATCTCTATCTTAGTATTTCATTTGTCTGTTACTTTGAACTAGAAACAAGTTGTGCCCTTTCTTTCTTTCTTTCTTCCTCTTCCCCTTCTTTCCCTCTCTTATGTATGAATAATTCTCATCTGAGAAAAATCCATCTTCATGGACTTGCTCAGTGCTGTGGTGTCCCAGGCATCTGATGGCATCCATTAATTACAGCACCACCTCATTTACCCCCTTTAATAAGGCTACCAATCAAGGTTCATCAGTGAAGAGCTGTGCCTCATCTGACCCTCAGGAAATACTAATTTGACACTGACAAAAAGGAGCTCTCACTCTAAGTTTCTGTTAGCACATCAAATTACTCCTCCTACTATACCTCAGCGTGGTAAAGGTTGGGGGGTTATTTTGCATTTTAAAGCTTTTTCAAATCCCCTTATGACTCTATTCTTTAAACACAAGGTAGAAAGTCAACTGAGAACTCTCACAAAGCAGTCAGGTGTTTGTCTCCTGGTGACAGCAGCACTCCAAATAGCTAAAGTACAGCTGGGATTGCACCCCAAAGTTAATAAAAATAAATTCAAAAAAGTACAAATCACTGTACAGTCACTGACTTATCTTCCAAATTCATATCTTATCAATATCTTTTTAATTTCTATTTTTCCTCAGTTGTCGGGAAAATTAGGGTAAAACTAGTAATGAAAATAAAATCTTAAGGACATTTGTCTAAGCATTAAGATGCTAATAAATTCATAATAGTTTAAGTAAGCTATAGCTTTTCATGCCTGAGTTTCTTTCTTCCTTTTACATAATATCTGCAATACTTTCACATATCTTCAAGTGTCATTTTCTGCAATCCTATCAGCAACTCTGCTTCCTCCCAGACCTGTGGGCAAGTCAGGCACAGTAGCTGAAGGCAAACCATTCACAGTGGAAAGCTCAGCATAAGAGAGAAGAGAAGAATTCTGCTTTGTTTTAGTCCCCTGCACCAGGCTCCCTTGGCATTTCTGAACACTTGTAGCACAGTATCAGAAATGACTCCAGACAGCTGCTGTTCAGCAGTAATCCAGCCTCAAGATGAGCTACACTGCCTTCAGCTTTTCATTTGATTTCACTTGGGAGTCAGATTATTGCCTTGTAAAGCACCATTCTGACATCATTATTGCTTAATTATAACAGGCAATATACAAGTGTTTGGTAGTCATCTCTCACATCTGCTGCATAATTTCAGTCTCTGCTGCACATTAGTGGCTCCTTTGAATGGTCACAGAGTCGTTGCAGCTCTTTCTAGCATGTCCCATTGACTGGCAGAAGTGAACTTTGTGGTTAACTTCAAGAAAAGTCATTTGCATGAAAGCCAAAGAATGATTCTGGGAGGAAAAAGGACTGTCTGGTTGAATTAATTTTCCTAGCAGCAGAAGAAACCTGGGTCACATAAAGCAGACAGGGTGGAGGAGTAGGAAAGCAATCAAGTTAGCTCTTTGGGGGTGATCTCAGAGAAATGTCTATAGGACACAATGGCAGCGAAAAAAAAATCATCCCAGTTGTCAAAACACTGAGCAGATGGATTGTGTTCCTGTGGCTTTACCTTTCAACAAATCCTTACAAACCTTACATTTAAAATCTGCACACGATAAACAGGAAAGGCATTTTAGTTGTCCAAGAACATGATGTATATTGTGCTCTTATATAAATATTTGGATGCTGTGGCTGTTCAAAGCTAAGTTAGGATATTTTAGGGTATATTCCTGGACATAATGTGAATTCCCTGGATTCTGCTTGGCCTAGACAGACTGGATTCATCAGTGGGTCTGATCAGAATTGAGAGCTTTTGGCTCTTGAGGCACAGAAGTTCCAGGGAGCCTTGTGCAAGCAGCTCCAGCACCTTCCTCATGCCCACTCCAGCTGCTGACACAGATGACTTTGAAATGGGGCACTACCCAAAGGAGCAGACCAGCCAGCCAAGCAGAGCAGAGCTGGGAAGGCAGGCAGGCAGAACAGTGCCATTATGGAGTTGTGTGGGTATTTAGGACAAGGTCATTTGTCACAGAATGATCAGCTCAGAAAAGATGAAAGAAAATGGATAATAGGCATTTATTTTTCCCAGGCAGAAATTCTCTGGTGATCCATGTCTGCAATAGCTAAAGGTTTTCAGCAGTTGTTGTTTCTCCCTTTTGCTTAGGAAAATGGAACAGTGAAAAAGATCATTAGCCAGATGACACAGAATCTCCTGATGGCTCTCTCTGCACGGAGCCAATACCAGGAAATCAAAGAGAAATTCCGTCAGCCTGTTACTGACAAGGGCACCATCCTCAAAACCAAGCCCCAGTCAACTCAGAAGGACATCCTGAGTGTGTGCTGTGACCCTCTGATCCTGGCACAGCAGCTCACCTACATCGAGCTGGTGAGACACTGATTGGGGTGGGCTGTTCTGTTTTCCATTTACTAAATATTAATATACTCATCAGTATGAATTCTGCTGTGGCTTCACTGAAAGCCTCCAGTATTTTAATAAAAAAAAGTACCAAGTCAAGAAATGAACAAGACCAATTAGGTGCACTGATAAAAGCACCTCCCACATGTACACTGCAAGAAGATAAAGTTACCCAAATGTTCTCCTAACTTTGATTTTTTTTAACAGAACTCTGTCTGTCTGTACAATGACAATCTCTCCTCTCTCCAAACACAGGAAAGGGTGAGCAACATTTACCCAGAGGACCTGATGCAGATTGTCAGCCACATGGACTCCCTGGATAATCACAAGGTACAAAAAGGTGTACAGAGGGGAAAAGAAATACAGAAACTAGAGCAAAGAATAATACTCCATAATTTGAGCATACCCTGTGCAAGAAAGACATTTTCTAAGCTTCTTTAGACTCGTGCCTTAAAACACATGCAACAAGATTTTGTCAAGACACGACAAAGAAGTTTTTCTTTGGTAAACTCTGACTTTATCATGGTGCAGGAGAGGTTTAACATGTGACCTGTTCTCTTACAGTGCCGAAGTGATGTGACCAAAACCTATAATTTGGAGGCCTATGACAATTGGTTCAATTGCCTCAGCATGCTGGTGGCTACAGAGATCTGTCGGGTAGGTATTCACAGAAAACAGGATCCTGGCCTTAAGGACAAGAGGCAGGCAATGCTCTAAATGAGATTTAAACATTAGCAAGTGCAATTAAAGATAATAGCATTATTCAAGCGTTAAATTATTTGCATGCTCATATGATTAAGAGTTCAAGGCTATGTTTGACTTCTCATATATCCTCTAATTTTGTGCAGCTGCATTAGTCATGCAGTGAAATGGAACTGGTGTGGACTGAGTTAGGAGCTCTTTTGGATTTATCTTTTTTTAGATACATCAAAAGATTTTTAAAAATACTCATCTTTAAATGCAGATTTACCAATAAACAGCTGTCCTTCCAGTGCATTTAAACAACATTAGCACTGTGATATATTCATTTTTTAATTTCTATTAATTCAATATTGGTTGTAGAAAAATCAAGAATAAGCTTTCTTTAAATCTGGAAAGAAAGTGGACTACTGGAAAGTTAAAAAAAAATAAAAGAGGAAGAATAACCTTACTAGAGGTTAAGGTAACTTCTGTCATATAATAGGCAAAGAAATGGAAGGTGTACTGCCCCAGAAACTTTTTTTTTGCTTGTGTGTTCTCTTTTTAGCTTCTTATTATTCTTTTTAGATTTCTGTTCATTCCAGTTCTGTCAAATGGGATTTTTTTTTCCCCTCTTCCTGCTTGGCCAGTAGCCCTTCTGTGGAAATCCCAATGCCTGGTGCATTTTCATGGAGTCCAATGTACTGATCCCAATCTCTTAAGATTTCCTGCTCTCAGAAATGTATTGCAGAAACACATGAAGACACTTCCAGAGATGAGTGGTAGAGCTCATACATTTAGTAAACCATCAAAGAAAGGTTTTAGCACACTGAGGGCTAAGCCAGGCCTTCAACTACTGAACCATTTCCTTTTGATATGACAGAAACTAAAGTACTTAGGTCAGAGAGTCTGCACTCACTGCTCAGGAGCCATTTTTATATAAGCCAGACAGAACTTTTAGGTTTAACCAGGGAAGATATTTTCATGAATGAATGCAATCCAGGCAATAATTTATTTTGCTTTGCAGTTTATAAAAAAGAATTTGCAGATGAGATGTTCAGCATCAGTTGCTTGATCCTGTGTGTGTGTGTGAGTGGGAATTTGTATATTTGCTCATCATCACTACCTGCTCTCAACAGGTCATTTAGGAGTACATGAAGGAGAAAAGCAGGATGTGGCAGTTGCTTTCTCTCACATTTAGGTTCCATGCCCCTGATCTTAAGTGTGTCCAGTGTTTTCCCCTCTTCTTGAGAGGTTTAAATGTTTTGCATTTATTCTGATAGCAGTGTCATGTTATCTTCCTTTTCCAGTAACAGGAAATTGCTGAAACTGTCCAGCTTGTTTCTGCAGAATTGCCTAAAGACATGGACTTTTTTATATAAACAGAAATGTGCACTCCCTCAGAGCTACACAAGTAATTGGTAGTTGCCCCAAATATTTCTGCAATTTTATTAAAAATAAATCTTAACAAAAAATCCCGAGGCCTATATTAAGATTTAGCTGGACAAAATCTTGAAACGTCAATTTACTGAACCTGCTGCAGCACCTTTGGCTGGACATCCCATCCAAAATTCAGACCATCCCTTTTCCCTCTTTGGTTTCTCTCCAGATTGTCAAGAAAAAGCAGAGGACAAGAATGGTGGAATTTTTCATCGACGTGGCAAGAGAATGCTTCAACATTGGGAACTTCAACTCAATGATGGCTATTATCTGTGAGTATCCTCAACACAGGTGGCAAAAGGCACTCCCATTTTACAACCTGACTGCAAGAATGTGGGTGTTAATACATAAGCCCTGTTATAGTATTTTTTTTTCAACTCTGTTGTTTCTTTGTCTCCTCTCTCCCTGCATTCAGCTGGCATGAACTTGAGCCCTGTGGCACGGTTAAAGAAAACCTGGTCCAAGGTTAAAACAGCCAAATTTGATGTTTTAGAGGTATGTATAAAGTTTTGACTTTATATAGAAATCCATTGCATAGTTTCATCCAAACCTCTGCTAATTACTGTGTCGGAGAGCAGACACCTCTGTCAGTGGTCACCAGCACATTGTCATTATGAGAGTGTTTCCTCCATTTCGAACTCTCCACTTGTCAGCAAAGAGAAGTGGACGCCAGCTCTCTTTAGATTGTTTCTTCCTAGCGTGTTTTTGCCAATTTAACTTCAAGGTAGTTTCCACTCCAGTGAGTGCTGCCCTTAAAACTAATTAGAGGACTCCACCTAGTGGAGACCTGCATGGAAACAAAACCTGATTGAAACTCAATCAGAAACAGAGGTGATAGCGAAGGACAGTTTTGGGTTTTCCCCCAGAGACTCATTTATGATTTCCTTTTGGTGTACTTTGTTAATGGAATAGATGCAAAGCTGGTACAGAACCATCCTTCCAAGCAAGTTAGAAATTAAAACCTGCACCTAGACCTGATTAGTATAAAATACCTTGAAAATTACGAAGGAGACCAAATGAAATTACAAAAAATAAACTCTGCCTGTTAGAGAAAAGCTTTTAATCTTTAGGAAAGATGCATTATTTGACTGCCTTTTCCCTCCACTTTACAAACTCAGCACCACATGGACCCGTCGAGCAACTTCTGCAATTACCGCACGGCCCTGCAGGGGGCGGCGCAGCGCTCGCAAACCGCCAACAGCAGCCGCGAGAAGATCGTCATCCCGGTGTTCAACCTCTTCATCAAGGACATCTACTTCCTGCACAAGATACACACCAACCGCCTGCCCAACGGCCAGATCAACTTCAAGGTAGGGTGTTTGTGACTTCAGAGATGCTTTACTGGCTTAGCTAGGTCTTTGAGCACAATATGATGGAGGTTTTGGTAGGTCTGGACCTCAGGTTGGAGCGTTATCGACAGTGCGGAAGAAAGAGTGGATGCTTGGGTGGGTTTATCCAGGTTTTATTCCTCTCCTGGCAGCTGCCCACGTGCAAGAGCAACCTCTGGGCTTCTGTCTTCCCCTTAAAAACCTGAGGAGCGTCCCTGAGGAAGGGAGAACCCAAAACCAATAGAAGGGAAGAGAGTGTGTGACCCAGAACAGGGAAACTCAACACAACAAAGGAGAAAGGTGTTGCCCCCACACCTTGCAGAATCCCAGGGCTTTTTCCCCAGAATCTTCCAGCTCTTAGAAGGTGATTGACAATGTCCATCATCAGGGAGAGACCATCAGGGTGTTAGGGATAAACCATTACAAACAAATAATAAAACATAATGAAAACATACAGAACTTGAGAAAACCCAAATGCACACCCCAGCAGTGGGGCCATGCTGCTGCACAACCTGCACTGCCACTTAAACCCAGAGCACTGCAAGCATTTGGCTCCTGGTGTTGAGCCATTCCCTCAGAGCCATTCCAGATCAAGCTGTGTCATTATGCAGGAAAGTTGATTTGAATCAAATTCTGGGGAAAGCCAGCAGCCTTGATCATATCTGATCAAATTTAATAGGTAACTTCTGAGTCATCAGCCTGAGGTGATTTCACCTCCTCAGTTTCGCTGGCAAACCCTACACACAACCAGTGTTTATCAGGTCTGCAAGGGAGGTTCTGCAGCTTCTGGGCTCTCTTTCTCTCCCCAGTTAACAAACATGCATGTTTAAGTGACCACAGTCTCTCAAAAGAACTTCTTGACTTTTTTTTTTGTCATCATTAAGGTGTAATGATTAATTACATATTTAATAAATAATTAAGTAAGTGGAGGGGGACACAGAGAAGATACAGGGCAAACCCTAAATAATTATAGATTTCTTAAAATCCTAGGACGGAAAGGATATCTAAATGTTTCTATGTGTTACTGTGACTTCCTAAATTTAAAAGAGTGCTTTATGAAAAGCTTTATGTCACGTTTCATTTAAATTGAAGTTTGGAAATGTAAAAAGTAAAGCAAATATATTGTTTGCTGTGCAGTCCCAGGAATTCATACACTCAACACAGAAAATAGGCAGTATTATATAGGAAGTAAAGGTTGATGATGAAAAAAATTGAAGGCAAAAGATCAGATGGTTGGCTGAGATAACACTGTTCTAAACTTGAGGCTGGCAGCAGGTGAGGAACTAGCAGCAAGAGGGGGGAAATGAAGGGACCATAAGAAGATAAGATAACAGGGAATCACAGAATATGCAGAGCTGGATCCCCACAGGGATCACCAAGCCCAACTCCCAGCCCTGCAGCACCCCAAGAGTCACACCAGGTGCCTGAGAGCACTGTCCAAATTCCTCTTGAATTCTGTCAGGCTGGTGCTGGGACCAATTCCACTTAAGTCTGAGTAAGGCACAATAAGAAAAGCAGCATAAATAAGACTGAGAGGCTCTGAAATAGAAATGAACTAATATTTCAAAGAAAACAAATACCACTTTAATAATACTCTTTTAATTCTTTCCTGCAGAAGTTCTGGGAAATCTCAAGACAGATTCATGATTTCCTGACATGGAAGCAGGTTGAATGTCCTTTTGAAAAAGACAAGAAAATCCAGACCTATCTGCTCACAGCACCTATTTACAGTGAAGAAGGTAAAATCCTATGTTGGACATTATAGTGAGTCTTTCTACGTGTTAAAATACAAAATATGCAGATGAAAAATATATATGTCCCCAAACCATATTTTTAAAGTAATTTTCTAAGTGTTATTACTTTCCTGTTGGCTTCTGATGAGAACAAATTTCATTATGAAGACTGTCAAGTCACATCTGCTACATTGCAACCCTTACTTAGATTTTTTCCTCAGGTAAAGGCTCATGTAACTGATTGTTACTACTTTTTTTTTTTTTTTTACCAGCTCTGTTCATTGCATCCTTTGAAAGTGAAGGTCCAGAAAACCACATGGAAAAAGACAGCTGGAAAACACTCAGGTATGAAGCTTTCCTCAGAACATGAGTCTTTCTGCAGGCACACAAAGGCATATAACCCATCAGCTTCTTCTGCCCTATTTGCATACCTAGCTTAAAACCATTATACAGTTCCTTTTCCTTCAAAATTTAAATCTGAAAAAAATTCAGATTGAGGCTTGGATTTTGATACAGCTTTTCCAGCCAGATCTGTTGAGGCTGCAAGATCACTGCTGGGATTGTGAAAAAGATAATGTCCTTTGTTTAGGCTATCAAATAGAGTAAAATCATCTGGATTTGTAGCAGTGTTCAGACATGATTTTTCTCAGGGGAACAAACCTATAAAGATAACTAAGAAAGTGTTCTCATCACAGCTATGCTCTTACAATTCATATAAAAGGATGAAAATTTCTGAGAATGGGAAGCATGACTCCCATGTATATGACAAGATCCATTAATTAGAATTCTACAATACCAAATCCAAGGCAGAGAGATTTGTGCTAAACATGAAGATCTGACACATCTGTACCAGCAGAGGATGCACAAAGCTCTGGGCTCTGTTGAGGCACATTAGGACTATCCTGTCCTAGACAAGACACAGTTTCCCACTGATCCCAACATTTCCTAGGATGTCAACATGAGCCTTTCACTTATGACCTTGCATTAAATCCAGCACTGTTCAGACTGCACTGGTTTAGGGTGACAGACATATAACACATGTGAGATGCCTGAGCTCATCCTAAGGCCCTGAGGTAATGTTAAAGCTAAATTTTCATCTCATTTTATGTCAGCATCTTTACTGAAATGCACACATTTATTCCAGTTTCTAGCAGTTGAAAATCTATCCCTTAAAGAGTGGCCGTCAGCTAATGATGCCAGGACAGATCTATTGCCAAAAATGAAAAACTTTTTGTTGTGATAGAAAAAATAATTTTAATTTTTTTTATTGCTTCATCTTCTAGGACAACTCTGCTTAATAGAGCCTGAGATTTTTGGATCAGATTTGCAGACTTTGAAGCACATCTAATGGACATGTTTTTACAACCTGAATGAAAGACTTGGACTGAGCTAATAAGAAAGACCTCACTGGATGAGGTCTGTTTTGTATATACAGTAACTTTTATGAAATAAAATGTGGTAAATATTTCACATGTCAACCTTAAGGCACTTACTGAAGGGTTTTGGTTTTTTATTTTAAATATAAGGGCAGGGCCCTGTTCTCAGAGATGAAATGTATCATGGGAGATGGTATCTTATTCTATCAGCATCCAAATTTTTATTTTTTATTACTTCCACCGAAACAAATACAAATTAAACCACACATCCTAACTGAAGCCAGTGTTCAGGTTAAATACCCCATTGTACCAATATCCTACAGAACACTCAGTATTGTCTCCCCAGCTTTGAAACGAGGGGTGTCCTTCAAATCAGCAGAATCGTTCACAGATTTGTTTCACAAGTGTTTGTTCCTCTCCTCCATCAGCAAATAGTGCCTTACAAGGTACTGAGCTTGTGTAGTTGTACCTTCTGACTGAGCTGGAAGTAAGGGAAATAAAAATATGGATGTCTCGAAACCAGCTACAATGTACTTTTTAAATAAAGCGGAGAATTATGGCACATGAAGTAGAGTATGCCTGCCTGTGACACTGATGGTGCAGCAAACCTATTTTTGTTACGTGATTTAAAGAGATAAGAGGGGGGTGTAACTGCTGGGGTCTGTGTGTTTGTGTGTGAGTCTGTGTGTGTGCACATGTGGTTGATGCACACATGTCTTAAGTTTTAATACTTCTGGGAACTATCCTTTACATTCTGGCTGTCAGAATAGTTTGTGTTTTCCTTTTGAAAAAAAAAAAATCAGGGAGTTTTTCTTTTGTTTTTGTTTGAAGAGAAGAATGTGTAACCTAGATTATAATCTCTGCAAGACAGGCCTAATGTGCTTTTTTTAAAAAAGAATTTTTGGAAAACAGAAAATCAGCACGGGGAAAGGGAAGTAAACTCAGATATCCAATTTGAAGTTAAGGCTGAAGTTTCCAAAGAAGCTTAAAGAGAAGCATCGCTGTGAATTGGTCATTTAATTCCATTGGTTCCTTTGAAAAGTCCAGTCTGCACTTACAGACAATTAAAACAAAGACCAACTTAGAATGTAAGTTTTTCTAGTCCTTTGCAAGCCATGATTAAGTGTCTGGGACAGCACCCAGTGAAATCTAAGGGCAAACACTCTAAGGAATTAGTCAAACCTTTGAACAGGTCAGTACCAAAATTAGAGGTGATCTGCAAACCCACTGATGCTTGCCATTTCTAATTTCTCCTTTTAGTATTGAGTTTACACCTCATTTGACTATCTAAGTACCTGAAGAGCTTCTGTTAAGTTCAAGGTATTCATTTCCAGGGAGAAAAAAAAAATAATATATATATATATAGTTAGGACTTTTGTCAACTGATCTCTGAGTTAAGGAAGAAAAACAGATAGGCTCAGATTAAAAAACTATTTTGTCTAATGAACAAATTATTACCCACAAATACCTACTTTTCCAGTTACTTCCTCTGAAGGCTTGTGGGCTGAATATAAGATAATAACTTGAGCCAGATAATTAGATCGGGTTTTTCTTTTTAAAAAAAAAAACAAAAAACAAAGAACAAGAACAGTCCCTCTGAAGTTGACAGTGGTTACAGCCTCCCTTAACAGAGCCTTCTTTAAAAATAACCAGCTCTAGGTAGATGGTGTTTATCTTACCCTGCCTTCTGTTGAAGAAGGGGCAAGACTTGCTGGACTGAGGGTCTGGTTTATTCCAGTCCAGCAGAGTCTCTTTGAGTGCCTGCAGCCAAGAGCAGTGCCATGCTTGATGCAGCATCTGTGAGCACTTATTATTATGAGAAATTTGCTCTACTGGCCCTGGAGCATGGTGAAAAATTAAAAAATCTTTCCTTCTTTCACTTCCCCCTTGACTTAAATACTTAAAATTAGAGGAGTAAGTTCATGTGAGGAAGGGAGACAAATCAACTTTTTGCTATTCCCATAGCATTGGCATCCAAGAGGAACAAAAGCAAGTTAAACCACAAGGAAGGAAGAGGTAGAATACTAACTGTTAACAAGAACAGCCCAGGAAAGGGGAAGGGATAATTCTTATGACCTGCTGCTATTTTTTTCCTGTGCTGAAGTACTGGCCTTCAGCCCTGGATTCCAGTAAAGAATATTTATACTGTATTATTACAGTGTTTTGCACTTTCAGAGATGTTCTAGCTAGTAACATTGTCAGACACTATAAGAGGGATTGTATATCAGCTTTGTTTATGTAACTGAAGTTTAAAAGGGATGCTTAAAATTTAAGGAAAAAAATATATATATTTGAAATTCAATTTTAGAACACTTTCTGTAAATGTATAAAAGAGCTTTCACATGAATGTGCACTTCACCGGTCAATCAGTCCAAGTATATACTTGAAATCCATGCAGTATCTACATTGGTTCCCTTTTATTTTCCCTCCCTAAGTTTGATACATTCCCTAAATACCGTGTTTTGCTATTCTGAGCTGAAATGCTAAATATAAAGCTGTACCATAAAGCAGGATATTCTGTGTTTGACTGGATGTGCTTGCATTAATAAAAAAAGAGAAATTGCTTCAACCATGATTAACCTTTTCCATAGTTATTTTTCAGTTGTAAACATATCAAACCTCAACCCAGAAGCTGAATGAGGTGTGGGAGGCAATATGGTCACAGTGAACCAACTGGTTTATACTATGATTTATACTATGAAATATTTAAAACCAACTGGTTTATACTATGAAATATTTAAATTTCTTTCAGCAAAGGCAAGAGCAATACTAAGCCAACAGTATGCTGCCATTTCTTATGTTCTTTCTATAGTAACATTTTATGGATTCGTGCTACGGAATAGTTTTGTTCTCTCAATGGAAACGTTTAACAGTTCCACCGTGTAAAAAACATTTTGTGTCCTAGGAGCTGAATTTAATTTTTTCCTCCCTCTGAACCGCAGAGCACAGGAACGTTTGCTGGCTGCAGCAGAGTGCAGGGTTTCCTGTGGCAAGGTTCTGTTGGCATTTCAACAGCCCAGCACCTCTGCTTGCAACCACTGCCCTTTTTTGTGCCCTGCTGCGCAGAAGCAAAGCCACTTCTCCACACAGAGAACAGACAAGCACATAGCTGTGAGCAAAATCCAGCTTTTCTGCCCCAGGGTCACTCCTTCCTCAGGGATATAAGCCTTGAAAAAAAAATAAATTACATCTTGGAAGTGCAGGAGCTCTGGAAGTCCCCCATAAGCATTTTTTGATCTGTTGGAAACTCTCTAGGGAAATGGGTTTGGTAACCAGACACCCACATCACTTGCAGAGCTGAACAGTGCTACTCTCAGTCATCACAGCTCATTAGAAAAGATAATGATGTTTACCAGCATTAAGAGGATCGAGCAGATAAGAGTCTTTCCTGATGGCCAGTTCACAGCCATAATTAATATGAATTTTGCATCCGTGAAAACTCACTTCCAATTACGTCCCATCCAGTCATTAGGATAAATTAGCTATTTACACAGGCATAAGAGAAAACAATAAAATTGCTTCCCAGGCACTTCACTGCCATTAGAACACAACACAGTGTGACAAGCAGCAGCTCAATCCCACTAAGGTATCCCAGTTACATTGGCAGCAATTTGATTTATCAAGTTAATAATTCCCAATAAAGTTTTCTTGTAGCAAGTGACAAAATTCAAAATTCAGCTGAGCAGTTAGCTGCCAACTGATATTAGTACATCTTCTGGGGAGAAATCAGTAATTCTTCTGAGGATGTGCTGCCAGAGCTTCTCTCCTCAGCTTTCATTTTTTCAGGACAGCCCCAGTTTCCCAGCTAACCAGAACAGCAATGAGCACAGTTTTGACCTTGCTCTCTGCAGCTATTGAATAGGGTTGTGTGGACAGCAAGATACTTAAATAATTTTAAAAAATCAAATTGCAGAAAGAATTCAGCTGCAATTGTTAATGCATTTATGAAGGAAGTTTCCAGACCAGTAAGCATGCAAATATTAGCAATAGCTTCTTTCAGACTTATCCCTGGGAATGTTTTGAGGTTGCAGCACATTCCTATGGGCTCTGACAGAGGTTTGCTGTCCTTCCCTGCTCCCCAAGGTGGACCTCAGGCTTTGGAAGAGAGAGAAACCACATTTGGGGTTATAGTTCTGCAGTTACATGGAGGTACAACACAAATCATCTCTATTACCATCTCTCTGACATGGTAACAATAAATAAATTAAGCATTTCTAGTGTTTCTCGACATCAATGTTTTTATGGCTTCCTGACAGCACATTCAGCTTTTGCACAGAAAATGGATGCTGTTAACTGCTGTAAGATCACTTAGGGATATTGGTTTATTTCTGTAAAGAAATATTAAAAAGCAATCATAGTCTATCTCAAGCAGGGAGTCCTGGACAGTCTGAGACATATTCTTCTTTCTCTTATAGAGGTGTGATGAGGAAGAAACTCAAACCACCAGGGGATGCAGCAGCCAATAAATACCCTGTTTCTGATCTAGTAGGATTCACACTTTACAGTATTGGTCACTCAGGCTCCTGACAGCCAATAATAAAAAGCACTTACATAGAGAAGTCCTGTCAGAGACAGCGTTCGGCAAAAACAGTGCACAGTTACTTACAACTATTAGTAGCACCTACCAGGAAACTGAACCTCCCAGACAAACCAAAACTAAACACACAAAAAAAAAACCCAAAAAAACCCGAAAAAGGCCAAAACTCAAGTCTGTGGCCACACAGAGGAGCCCTGTTTACAAACCTACTTCAGCACCAGGCCCAGAGACCATTTTACAGGATTGAAAGAAAGCTGAAAGTGAAGACAAACCAAAGCACCAGCTTCAAACATCCTCAGCTCATCCAGGACAGAAAAGAAGAAACTTGAAATTTAGTGGAAATTTGCTTCTAATATTTCTAATCTGATCTAGCTGCTTGGGATTAAGCAGCAATCTTAAAAGCAATGTAATTCTGTTTGGGGGCAGAAGTCAAATGAGTTCCAACAGAATCTCATTACAGAGAAAACTACTTAACATCTTTTTAATCCCTGTTACATGAGCACACTATGGCCTCCTCTGATTCTGAGGCATATTAAATTAAATATAGCATCTTGTTACCCATCAGTGTCAACATTGAAAGTTTCCTTTAACATATTTACACAACATCCATTTGTTTACATTCAATTCAAAGAAGATACTGCTAACAACACTCCACCTCCACAAATATCTATGAAATCAAAGAACAAAGTACAACATATCCTCAGTAACAGCAACAGAGCACTGGGGGACTCAGCAAACACAGTTGTAAGTGATGGAGCTGACTGAAGTCTTGGATGTTTATGGCAATACCAGAATTTAATGAATCAGTGAATTATTTTTGTCTGGGGATATAATGGCTCACTGTTGAAGACTTGATCACAGTTTGGAAAAAAACCAACACGCTTCTAACACATTTCAAAAATATAAAATCCAAGCAAGCAATGAGTAATTTGACAGATGCAAACAAATCTATTTTGTTTTTCTATACACCTCTTCACTTTGCTACTTAAAAACTGCAGAATATCCAAGCATTCCAAAAAGAATTTCACAATAATCCAGCAGCCAAAAAAAATCACTTTGACAAGATTTTTAAGAGCATGCAAACACAACTCTCCCCACAACATCTGCTCCATGGATGCATTTCCAGGCCAGAACACCATCCCAGCTGCTCCCCAGGAACTACATGGCCCAGGAAAAGCTGTGAATTGTAGCCTGAGCTGTCTCAGAGCTGCTTTCCTGAGCACCAAGCAATCTCAAAGGATTTCATGTTTGCTTCAGACTATCCCTTTAACATGCTCGTTTTCCCCACGGATTGTAATGAAGCCAGCAAGAAGCCACTTAAGCTTGCATAAGGCTGCAGGAGATCTGCAAAGAGCTGAGGCTCTCCCAGGGCCAAAGCCGTGCTGTGCCTGTTAGCTCGTGTTTCCACAGCTCTGCTCAGCTTCACCTCCTGTCTCCTCCACATCCATCACACTGGGAGAAGATCATTTTCCCCGCGCTTCTCACAGGAGAAGCTCCCCATTGTTTCACAGTGGGACTTTGCTGCCTGGGCACTTTTGCCACTGCCTTCAGCAGGAGCTGGATCAGACACTGCAGCTGGGAAGGGCTGCTCCACAGCCCCTGCATTAAATTGCATTTCACTCCACAAATACAGCCTTTTGTAAAAACAGCACCTCTGCTCAAAGTCTGAGAGTGCACCAGGGCTGGCAAAGAGCAGATGCTCCCAGCGTGGATGTGCAAATGGCAAAGCAATTGATAAAGAAAGCCCAAAACAACCAACCCCCATAAATGAATAAGGAATGAGTTGATATCCTCCTTCACCTGCAAGCCAAGCACAAATGCAAAGTATTCTACCTATCAAAGAAAATCCTAAAGCCCTTTGCTAAGTTAACTTGCACCAGCAAAGAGTTTTTACACCATTTATAGAGAAAGATGAGAGGACTTCAGTCATATGTTACATACAAGCCCTGTAGCTACAAGGCAACCTTAAAACTCTAAGAGCTAAAAACGCTCCAGAAAAACCACATAACAAATTTAGAGCAGCTCAAATAAACCAGGTAAATGACCACAAACTTCAAGTTCAGGGAGACTTCTTTACCTTACCTTGGAAGAGACTAAGCCAACCAAAACAGAGCTGTTTTAATAAGATCTTATGTAAATGCTTAGACTTAAATATAAAAGAGATTTATTTAACATTCTATGTGCAGGTCAGAAGTACTTTTGCTGCTCAGCACTTCCATCCAGATCCCAGCTACAACCCCTACTCTTTAGGCCCTCAACAGAAGCAAATAAGGTCTCCTAATAAAAAGGTGGCAGTCATTCCCTTTCTAGCACCATCTCAAAAATAACAATAAAACACTTACCTTACTCAAACCCAGGAGAGAGACTGCATTTCTTGGAAAAGAAGAAGAACCACCTTCCTCCGGCAGCTTCAGGTCCCAAGAGAGATGAGGCAGCTCTTCCCCAGGGCTAATTAGCCCCAGCTGCCATCGTTACTGTGCCTGAACAGCCCCTCCAGGTCTTTGCTGCTGGCTCAGGGGGCACCCACTGGATGGTGAGACCATCTCCAGCTGGTACCAGCTCCCCAGGGCCGTCATGATGCTGAAATTCACATCAGCTGGAGCCTTGGGCCATGGGCAGCCAGATGGGCACTGGGGGTGTGTGGGTGCTTGCACAGCTCCCAGGTGTGACCCTGCACTGCTCAGTGCCAGCCTTTCAGAAAAGTGATGCTATTTAGGATGGGCTCTACCACAAAGGCAGAGAGGTCTGCAGAGCCACTGCAACCACAGAAACATTAAAAAGCTATTTTGTCAAAGTCTCCTTTCCTGTGAAGCTTTTCCAGTCAAAACAGGTGGAGCCGTTTAGTTTGCAATCAGGCCTAACAAGGACAAGGTGAGCATCGTTGGGGCATGAACTAAACACTGCTTAAGCTCATTGTCCTCATTTTCCTTCACAGCTGAGTAAAATTTGAACAATTTATCTTCTTAAGATGTATTTGGGAGCCACACACAGCAGGAACACCTCAGGCAAATGAAAGCTACACCCACATTTGATACACAGAAAGCTTTTATCATTACTGATGCATCAATAAATTACTAATTTATGCTGAAACCCCATTTTAAAGGTTGAAGTTTTATTCCGTTCATTCATGGATCTGACGAGGCAAAAATTTTGTTCTAGTTTACACTGTGGCATGAACTAAAATCATTTAAATGTCTGCATTCAGATGCAAGTGGTTAGGGCTCGTCTACAACTTCTCTTCCCCTCTGATGCAATTCTCTTCTTGAACACAGTCTGTAAATAAGTTTTGATTTTCACAGGTATGCATCTCAGAGTCCAAAGGCTTTTATGAAATTGAAAAAAAAAAAAAAAGACACTGCTGCTCACAAACACCTGCTTTTAACACAGTGTGGCTGTGCCCAAAGGCAGCCAGAACCTGAACACAGGTACCTGAAATCACTTCATTTTTAATAAAGTGATATCCCACTATTTCTGTTCTAGTTCCATTGCAGAGCAAAAGCAATGGTGTGCATTCAAACACTGGGTGCACAGAGCTGGTGTGTGCCACAGCAGCATCTCATACAGGTGGGCATTGCAGGGGGCTGGACAAGGGAAACCCCAGGCCTGCAAAGGCTCCTGTAAGTTCAGAAATCCTCAAACCATGAGCCATTGGGAATACTTGTGTGTATTGCCCAACACGCACATTTAGCATTTCCAAGTGCTCTGACTTCCTTTTAATGCCAATGCACTCGCCTCCACCTTTTGGGATAACAAATGGAAGAGAGTTTCCAAAGTGGCTGGCTCCTGGTGACCACATTAATCTCCAGACCTCCCCCACTGCCTTCCAGCATCGACACCATGGACTGTTTTCATCACCCAGATGAGGACAGCTGACACTGATCTCCCTCACTGTCGATGATAAGCACAACCCCACAGTGGAAAACAGCAGAACCTGAGACACCTGGATATCAGCACTCTGCCATGTTTCCAAAACATGAGAACTGGGACAACTGGATCCTGCTGAGGCTGTGTGAGTGCTGAGAGCTGAGGGGCAGCAATGCTGGACTCCTGCTGTGCCTTACCTCTGTGTCCATTCCAGGGCACATCAAGCAGTGGTGGTATCAGTGAGAGGCATTTTTGGATGCTTATTCTTGTGCAGTCAGGACAGCAGCAGCTGTCCTGCAGTTTTAAAGGCTGATGCCTCAGGAGAGTGCCCCACTTGTATCTTTACCCCAAGTGAATTTAATCTTGTCCTCACCAGTGCCTTACAATTTTTGTTAGCATCTATCAAGATATCCAAGTATCTGGTCTAAGTTTAAGTTGTCTGAGGAACAAACTCTCATACCTGGTCTGGGTAGACACCTGAGATGCCAAATTGAGCTGGCTGAGCTTCTCACTGCAAATATTATTTGAATCCAGTGTGTTAGGCTCTGTACAATATTATTGTAAAAATATATTTCAAACAAACAGCTTAAAACACTTTCTAAAATGCAGAAATTCCATTTATTATATTGAGAATATCAATTGCAAGGAGTCCTGCAATGCATTCTCTTCACTCTAAGTACAATACAGTACAATGTTCTCCACAATAAGTTACATAAAGGCAAATTTTATATACATATAAAAAAGGATCAGTGCCCAGAACTATTTGCACAGCATATCTGCTATTCAGAAATCAATCATTTAAATCTTTAGTTGCCTTCAGAATTCTTGAGCAAATTAAATCCATAAACAGATCTTTATTACCTGGTTTGAGAAAGGTTTTCAACTAATATCTAAATCCAGCAGAAACCATGCAAATGGTTTAACCACTGAATTAGCATTCTCTGCATTCATTCTATAAACAAATGTATTAAAAAACGAGGCATGCCATATGGTATCATATAAGACAACATGGAGAAAAATGACCTGCTTGCCTTTTGAACTGTTTATGCATCCCAAAACACCCAAAAGGGAAGTACCAAAGCAGTAGTGCCATTGTACAAGGCACTAATGAGACCACAGCATAATTCTGCTTAAACATGCTCAAAAAACTCAATAAGCAAAAAAAACCCAGAGGGGAAAAAAACCCCAAACAACACGTTAAAACAGCCTCCAACTGAAAAAGTGAAGAATAAGGCTACTAGGATGATCAGTGGAATGATGAAAAGTATAAAGAAATATAAAGGCTGTAATAGCACTTGCTTTTTCAGTCACTGAAACGAGTATATGACACCTTACAAAAACATGTCAGGAAAATGCCCAAAAGAGAAAGAATGCACAAGGAAAATATTGGCATAACAGCAAACAGGCCTCTAATAAATATGTATGGGAATGAAAAGATGGTTCCTCAACTTAAAGAATGAGATATATAGGCAGGGCCTTGGAATAAGAAGGAGTGGGGCCAAAAATATTTAAGCAAACAAGTTTAATAGCACAGCTCAGTTTATAGAAGGGATGTGGCATCTACTGTGGGAAAAGAGCAGGCACAGAAACACCCAGCTGGAGTGTTCCCAACTTGTCTGATCCATCACTCAAATAAGAAGGTGGCGTTTCCTTCGCAGCATGAATTTCCATTATATGCTCTAAAATTCCACTTAAAAGGATTTTCATTCCCACCCTCCCCAAATTATTCTCTATTCAACCATGTCAATGTCTGTTAACACAGCAAATGTGGCACCAAGCCCTTGCTGTGGAATCAGCACCCTACAACAGCTGCTGTACTGGTCAGCATGTCATGCATCTTTCATGGTGAGATTATTTTTCCACACCTTTCTCTTGTTTTCTACAGCAGAGTCTAAGTAAAGTATCCTTCTAAAGTCACAGTGCAGTGAGCCATACAGACTGAAAATACTCGAGACACGAAAGATTATTTCATTTAATTCTCAAAAGAACGCAAATACAGGAACAAAAATGTACCGCATGGAAAAGTGTTGAATTGTACATTCCACAGATTTTTTTCCCAGTCGATACTGAAGACACTTTCCTTGAACTACATATGCTGAGGTGCTCCAACTCGCAAGGTACGTAGGTAAGAGCATTATCAGTCAAAGGATTACTCAAAGGAAAACAAACACCAGAACCAAAAAACCTTCTAAAACTCTTCTTCACCGAAAAAAAAGAGAGGCACTGCATTTTGTAAGCTGGATTAAGGCTGTAAAAACGATGCTGGTTGGCTGTGAATGTGAAGTCACCTGGGAGGGGGGGAAAGGCCCCTCAGCCCACGGCCTCGCTGTTAGTCCTGTAGGCCTGCTTGCGGAGGTGTGCCTCGATCTCGTCCCTGAACACCAGCATGCCCAGGTGCGAGTGCGACGCCTCGTTCATGGCTTTGGACTGGATGCACATGCGGTACTGCTCCGGGGTCAGCTCGTCCGCGCAGTGCTTCTCGTGCCACAGGTGGAACAGCCCTGGCACCGGCGTCCTCACCACCATCAGGTCGCCGTGCAGGTATTTCCTGTACAGGTGAACGTCCTCGCCGCCCCAGCCTTTCACTTCCAGGTCAAAACCCCCTACAAAAACACCAGCAGAAATTTGTTATTGGGGTGCGCAGGCAAGGAGAGCAACACTTTATGCCTAATGTGTTACCAGATCTGGCACGGTGTTCCAGAAATTCTGTAGCAATATTGCCATAATGCTAAGCCTTCTGATGATAGTTTACATACCTTCCTGCAAAGTCTCTCAAAACAATCTATATTGTTTTCATTCCTCTTGGTGATAAACTTCTATGTTAACCACTGGGGTCAGAGAGGTGTTCCTCTCAATGACCAATCCTTGACCAAACCCCAAATACCTATAAACCCTAAATCGTAATAAACAGTCCTTTTCCCTGCTTCTACTGATGGCTGAGTGTGGTTCTTTTCATGTCCCTAACTGTGACAGCAATGAACTAAGTTTCCCATGCCACAGCATGCCAATTTGAGGGACAGGAGTTTCAAGGATACCACATCCTTTGTGGGGGACACAGATCTGCTGACTTCAGAAAGTCTCTTAGAGCACTGTCTCCAAATTGCATTATGCATGACATCTTATGTGACAGCTGCAGGAAACTGTAGGCAAACATCACTGGCTATGGTTTTGGATTATTTTCAGGAAGCATAATGGATTTTAGCAGCTGGAAAATGAAGCAGTAATGCACCGTATGAGAAATCCTCTTTAACAATGCCAGCAATTACTCCACAGGTCACAATTCAAAAGGCTGGATTAAGGAAAGGAACGTGGTTCACTGTTTTAAGTTCTCTTGTTTTTCCAGGACCACAGTGAAGAGCAACCCAGGCTCTTGTACAATTTCAAAATTCCAGAATTACGAAGTCTTTATTTAGCACACACCATACAGATGGCAATGACTGCTATTAGCAATCAGCCTGCATTCAAGCCATCAGACAGCACACAGGGCTGTCCTTACATCTTCTGGCAGACTATCCTCACCACTATCTTCCACATTATTTAAGCACATCAAGCTGTTCTCAGTTTTAAGAACATGCCACAAGGGGGGGCAAAGCACATTCCTAAAGATTCCAACAATTGTATTCAACTTTTCAAGGTTATTTAAAAGAAAGGGTTTGAATGCTCCTTCTCTGTGTGAGTGGTTTGAGTGACATGTTTCTTAAACTTGATTAATTTGCTTCAGACAGACACAAAATACAAAAAAAAAAAGTATTTTAAAAAGTTCTAGAATGAAACGTGTCTACTAAAACTACTGTGTCTTTTAAAACACTTAACAGATGGGACATCAAAATCTAGAAAAGCTAATTTATCTCATTGATCAAACTCGTCAAGCAAGTCTGACTGCTGGGCTTGGGGAAATAATACAAGAAATTAATGTATTACTTTCCTGTCATTAGGTAAGACCTGAAAATCACTTTTTAAACACACAATTTTTTTTTGCTTCAGTCTCATCTTACCAACAGTCAGAAAGTCTGTCCGATATTGACAAGTCATCCCAAAGCCAAAATCCCGCCAGAAACCAGAATCTTTCTTGTGTACCTGCAATTTTAAACCAGTGACATTTTGAAACGTAAAATACAACTAAGGAGATACATTGCACTTGGTTTTACAGAAAGCTAAGCTCTTCCAATCATTTGTTCAGTGTAGGATAGAGCATAATAACACTTCTGGTATTCCTGTGTCATGCACTCATGTGGGGCTTACCAGTCACCTGCTGTTCACTTCACCCTCTGCCTTCCAATCCCACTCACCCTCACTGCAGTTTCCACAGCAGTTTCATTTTCTATGTATCTGCCCAGACCAAGCAGTAAATTAGTCCACTGCTAAATCATCTGTTCTCAACACTCTATTTCCTATCCATTTTCTAAGGCCACATTTGTCTCTTGATCTGATATGACAAGAAAAGTAAGCTTTGTGATTGAAGTCAGCAACCTTAATACTGTTAAGTTTAAAAGAGTGAACAGAAGAGCTGTCAGGCAGAGGTTCCTCCTCTCGCAGCTGTGATTATCCAAGACTATATGCAAAACCTTCCTAATACCCTTCTTTTCCTCCTCCAAACCTGTCCATCCCAGAAGTCTCAGCTGCAAAACCCAATTTCATCTACACAGTCTCTTGAAAGAGAGTCAGACTGGACACATCATTCAGAGGTTTCTGCCTTTCACTTTTACTGGCTTGTCAAACCAGAGTAAGCAGCAGATCAGAATTACCAACTTCATTTGGTAAATAACAATTACATCCTTTAAACTAGGTGGAACTCCAAGTTTATCTAAGAATGAATTTTGTACAGTTTGACAAGGTTTTTTTTTTTCTCCAAGTGCTTTGCCCATAATAGAGAAAATGGTTTAGATATACAGTACCAAAGATCGTAAGATATCCCAAACAGACTATTAAGTTACACTTAATTTTGTTTTAACACAAAGCACACCTAATTCTAACCCAGAAAAAAATCAAGCTGCTTACCAATTGCTGCTCCACAGGAGGTGGTATATCTTGGTTGGCATAAACAATAGCAGGATTGTAAAGGCTGAATACCACAGGATAGAAAACCTTTTTCCCTGGAAGTCACAAGATAACTGTTAACTCACTGCAGGCATGCTTTCTGAAGGCAAAAAGAAACCAGAAACACTCCTTTGATGTAAAATATTACCTATCAGGCATTTAGTGGAAATAGATAAAAACAAGTTCTAGCTGCTAAGATTTCCCACCTAGGAAGTCTGTAACATCTAGTGGGGCAGAGCCCATAGGATTAAAAAAAAATACATACATATGCATATTGTATATATTACACTTGATTTACATTTACATATAGTTATACATGCTTAGATAAAGTATTAGATATCTCAGTACCATTCTAGGTGACTGAAAAATTCCTGCAATGATGATACACAGTAAAATTAAAACATAATCAAATCCAAGTAACACCTTGCATTGCTGAGTTTTATAAAGTTCTCTCCCCACAAACATGTAAAAGCAGGTACATCCAGGATATCCTGCGAGGGCATCAAGCATCATTGAGAATCCTGACTATGCTGAAAACATCAGCTCTATGTCTATTATAAAAGCCAGGTAAATATTTTTCCACTAATGTCTTGCATCACCAATGCTGCAAAGGTTTTGACAACAGTCCACAAGAATATTCACTATCCTGACTTGGGCATGAACTCTGAAGGAGTGAGCAGCATTTTCAGATCTCACTTGAAGGAAAGGTGACAAAATGCCAGTATGGATTTCACGCAATCTCTTGAACTCTCTTGTTAAAGCTCGCAAAATAATCTTCACAAAAAAAAATAAGTTTTTCCAATTATTTATACAACTTGTTTCATGAAGTACAGAGAGAGACAGAAATTAAAGAAAAAGCAAGAAACAGAACCCAAATATCTGACTTCTGAAGAATTTTCTTGCCTGTTTGTTAGGTGAAGAAAAAATATCTATTGATTCCAAACTGACATTTGGAGAAAATGGTTTCTGACTGCAACAAATTTGAAACAAAATTAGGCATTAAAACAGGAACTCAAACACAGTTTGACAGGAGGAGGTCTTCAGTATCTTGTTAACTCAAGAAAGCTTTACCCTTCTTGGTAGAAGTGTTGTACAAACTTAAGAAAAACAATCAGAGTATTTCAGAGCTTGGGATGGGACAGGGGAACATTAGCTCAGTCTCCATAAGGACCACACTGGAGCTCTACTGAAAACCATCCACATGTGACGTGTCTTGGCCATATGTGTGTGAGAATAAACCAAACTTGTCAGAGATTTCAGTATAACAAAAATCATCCTCCACTGCAGAGCAATACACTGAGTTTTGTTACACAGATTTACATGCAGTGTAAAGCAATTAAACTGTCCACTTTCTTTCAGACAACTAAATCATAAAAAAACATGAACATTGTACATGTTGTGCAAAAAAAGACAACGTATTCTTAAAACAAGCTAAGGCACTAAGACAGAAGATATTTCTCTCAGCCTAAATATTATTGCCTTTTGTGCAGAGTGTGATTCATTTTCCAGGTGTGTGGTACTGAACAAGCTCCACCACTCTAGCTGAGTTTTCTTTATTTTTCACATGCTCAGCACAGGCCAGCTGAAGGTTCCAGGAACAATGAGGGAACATACCGGGCTCAGCATTTAAGCGACAACTGTTGAGGAATTCGGCTGTGAAATAAACATCAACATCACAGAAGAACATCAGGACCTCGCCCTTCTCCCAGGCTCTGGCACCCATGTCAAGTCCTCGGCCTCGGTTAAATTCCTCATTCAGAGAGACAAGCGTGTAATTGTGGAAGTCGGTTTCTCTACAAGCAAAACAGAGCCAAACCCAAAATAAATCCGTGGAAAGGGGCAGAGGGACCATTTATAGTTTTTTGTTAGCATCTTACAGGAATTTCATTCCAGAAATTTAAAAACAGTTATGTGATCATAATGAGAAAACAAAAACTGTTACACTTAGTTGTCTATTTTAATTTTAAACCTTGTAAAATGATAGAAACCAGCCTTGCTTTGTAGCTTCACTTTGTGTTTAATCATTCAGACATATTAAAAGGCCTTTTGTTAACTGACATGAATTAAAATGCTCTCCTGAATCACAACGGCATCTAAAATTTGTTGCCACAAACCAAGAAGTCCTGACTAACAGAGAAATACCTGTCTTCACCAGTTCAGAGAAGAGGGCAAACAGGAATCGAGAGTCCTGGCATCATGGGGCAAAGGCCATCTGTGTGGTGGTGCCACCACAACCCAAGCACTTTGCTTCTCCTTGCTGTGTAACAGTAGCACAACACGCCTGTACTCACAGCAAAACAGGGAAGGAGCAGCCAAAGCAGACTGGAAACACACTCAGGGGACATCTTCAAGCAAAGTTAAGTGTCTACTTCAGAGACACTTCAGAGGGCAATGCTTGAAGAGAACAGACTGAAGATATTCAAGAGCAGCACCACTAAAAAGATACAGAACCAGGTAAATGCCCAGTGAGTCTTCAGCACTGACTCTGTTCAGTGCTCTGAGGGACATCTCACAGGGAGC
Organism: Zosterops lateralis; assembly: GCF_965231275.1. Classification (NCBI taxonomy): domain Eukaryota; kingdom Metazoa; phylum Chordata; class Aves; order Passeriformes; family Zosteropidae; genus Zosterops; species Zosterops lateralis. Next base: position 3,930,511 of record NC_139768.1, read on the forward strand.
AGGGCAGGCAGCAGAGGCCTCAAAAACACAGGGGTACAGCACACAGCAGGTGCCAGGGAGAGTCCTAAATGGAATTGATTTGGAGATAGTACTGACTAAGATAACCTCTGCAGCAAATAATTTAGCAAAATTAAAGCAGCCCCTACAATCATCTCTACTGGAGTTAGGAGCTAATCAATGGCAAGTTTCAAAGATGTTACCAAAATGGGGGAAGGCTGAGAACCTAGACCATAAACTAATAATAGAGGCACTCAGTGTAGCTCAAGACAATGTATCTCAGTTGTATGCAAGCACAATTGCAGCCAAAAATGCAGAAATTCTCTCCTCCCTTCCTACAAGATGCCTGTACACATCAGACTAACTCTCCATCCCATGCCCCAAGCTGGTGATGAAGCAGCCTGTGTCTAATCCATGTCATGGAGAGGAGCCTGGCCAGCAGCCTGAGGCAGGGCTCACACAGGAGCTCAAGGGGACCAGGCTCCCAGCTCAGGGATCAGTGCAAGGGCTCAGGTAGTGAAGGAGCCCCTTGGCTGTGGGGTAAAGGATGCTGACACCTGTCCCATCTCTCTGGAGCAAAAACCATCAAAGACGCTTTTGGGAATTTTACATCCATGCTGATGTAATGCTATGCTGAGACAGCCATGATGAACTGTGCTTAGTTATTTTACAGCTGAGAGTAGGCACAGGCCTACTTTGACTACTCCATTTCTCTTCCTTATCATTAAATAGAATTTTTTAGAGTTTAAGTTCTTTGGAATTGAGATGTACATTTCAATAGTTACTTCACTGGAGAAACAATCTGTTAGCGTGACTGAACATCCACTGCAAAACTCACCCCTGTTGTTTTTTGGACTGTCAGATAGAAACCTCAAAGTCTTTTCTGGCTATAACTTGATTTTTAGTAGTCTTCAGGAAATTTTTGCAACCTGAGCTGTAAAATGGTAACCATAAATAGTGTACAGTAAATAAATAATAAATCTCCTCGTAACCTGTAATGGAGTATAAACTTTATTTCATTTATTTCTTCATTCTTTTTAATAAACTGTTTAAAATGCCAATCAATACTGTTCGTACTGACTGATGTTGGATTGGTACACTTACCTAGCTACAGATTCTAAGATGCTTTTTACTTCTGATAGACCATCTTGTCCAAAGTACACCACTGTGAGATGAACACGCTTATCCTGATGAATACATACATCCCTATAAGCACAAAGATAAGCTGATGTTAGCAATTACTTGTAACATAACAAAAAAATTCAGGTACTTAAATGCAACTGCATTGAAAAGTATTAGCAGATTGAAGTATTCTGGTTAGGCATCAAATGAACAAGGAGAGATGTTTTCCCCTCTTCTGTCCCCATCTTGCCCATTTAAATCAGAATGTGTGTCACATTCCAATACCTTATTTTATAAACAGGCACTCTACAACTGATGTGAATACAAAAATTATGTTCAAGATCATCTGTGTCCAGGTTCACAATGACCCTGACATTTGATCATTTTCTGCAATTTGAGAACCTGTTGAGCCCTTTTAGAAGGAATGGTTTTGTTCCCATACAGTCAGTTCCATTACAAACATCCCAAGGCAGTTGCACACAACGTTGGAATCATCAGCTCTGCTGCAAATCAACCAGAACAGGAATGCACTTTGAAAAAAGGAAACAAAACACTGAAAATCAGCAACATAGCTCTACTATACAATCTCATGCACGTACCTAAAGTTTTGCATAAACTGTGCAAATGCCTCAGTTCTTCCAGCAAGAGGAACAATAATGTTAATGATCGATCTAGAAATATCGACCGTTTCACTCTTCACTTTCATGAGGGGTCCAAAAGGTCGGAACAAGGTGACATGCCTGTACTCCATGCCATCCATCTTCTTATAAAACAGCTCATACTGTGTCCCCTTATCTCTTTCTGTACGATAGTAACCTGAAGAATAAGTCACACAAGTAATATGTAAAGTCAAAGATCCCAGCAGTTGTATTTCAGAACACTGATTTTCCTAAGAAACTAAAGAAGGAGGGGCAAAGCTTCTGGGTTTCTCCTAAAAACACATGAAATTTCCACAACTAATGTTCATCACAATCACCCTTCTACCATTTTAGGTCAGACCTGAGAAATAATCCCAAATGAACTCCAGCTTCCCCTGCTTCTTACAGACAACAGGTTTCATGGTCCTACGCCAACTTCTCAGACAGAATTAAGAGCTGGGTTTTCAAAAAAAAAAAAGGGAATTCAGCCATTTGCTATGGAAAAAGATGGCTGAAATCTAATATTGCTTACTCTTAGGCCCTTCAGTAAGAATCTAGCTCTGAGCTAGTCCACAGTAAAATCTGAGATCATTTGGCCAGTAATCAACACAAGAAAAGCACAATTTGTTCTGTGGGCAGAACAAATGACAGTAACTTGCTTGACAAAGTCTGCAAAATCTGACATGTGGTATCTAAACAAAAACAACTGCGTGATAATGCTGGAATGCTTTTCAATTGTTTTCACTGCTGACCAGTAGTTAATGCATTCTATGTGAAAAAGAAGTGGTATTTTACTACACCCATAATCTTCCAAGGACACAGGCAGATGTTTTCTGTGTGGCTGTCACACTTCAGGACAACAATGTTAGTCCTTCCAGAAACAGGACTCTGTTGAGAGATATTTTACTCCTAATGTGTAGAAAAAAAATCTGTCCCTTTCAGAACATGGTCCTTTAACTTAAAGACAATCAAGTAAGGAAGTTAAACCAACAAACTCTAATTTTACACCACATAGGAAAGGACTGAGGCTCATCTGTGGTTTTGATGCTGCTAAAAACTCTGTGTTATTAATTTCATATCTATGGTAACCTGAGAGTAAGAAATGATGACAGAAAAAAGTCCTCCAACAAAATTGCCTTACATTCATTCCATCTCTGTTCCCCTCCCACCAGCAAGGAAAACATGGATTATCCTTAAGAACCACAAGCTATAGAATGAACTGGCATTACATTCCAGTTCAGTGGCCACTCAGACCACAGAGAAAGTTACAAACATTGCATATTTCCAAGTGTGATGCACACCCCTGCTCTCACACAATGCATTTCCATTCATCTGGCTGCCCTGAACTGTCCCTTCTCTGAGCCAGTCTCCTCAGCAGCTGAAATCCCTCCCAGGCCTCCCACCCAGACAGCAGCTGGTGGCAGGGCACAGAGTAGACAAGCCATACTGGTGACACAAAAGGTTCTCTTTTGTACCCAGCGTTGATATTGTCCTTTTTTATTGTCTTTTTTTTGCGACTGAAATCAACACCAGACAAAGTATGTGAAGGGAGCAGCTCTGAGCCTTTGGGCAGCTTAGGTTTGCCTGTCTCAGGAACCAGAAAGAAGGGATGACAGAGCTTTGTGTCTCTCCCTATGCCCAGGCAAGTATTCTCCATGTTCCCCTCCCTTTCCAGACAAGAGGAAAAGGAATGAGCACACCACCTGGACACCTAACTTCTTTCTCTATATCCCAGATGCCATTTAAAAAGAAAGAATCCTTTCTCTAAATCCACCCGTGTGCTCCTGTGCTCCAGCCTCTATCCCCAACCCAAACCCAGTTTTATTCACTGATGTTCCCTCTTTCTGCCCAGCAGTCTCTCTTTCACAGCAAGCTCCTCGTGTCCCTCCCATCCTCAGCTCTGTAATCCATCCTGCCTTGTGGACAAGCTCATGCACAAACAAAGCCATGGGAAATGTGCATGACCACCACAGAGGGGCTGTGGGACACATGGTGTAGCAGAACAAGATGATCCATCATTCCAGAAATCAGTGATGACTGAACCTTTTAACTGAGATGATTTTACCTTTTGAACAAAGTTCTGCAAAGCTCTCCTTGAAAAGACAGAAATTCACATTTATGTCTTTATCAACAAAGACATGCATGAAGTTTGCACCCCATTTTAATGCTTATTTTCAAATCATTATTAATTGCAAGCACTGAAAATGGTGTTTCAAACAATGAAAGTTCACAATGCTGACTGTCAGAAGCAGGAGAAGATCTTAAATCCCTCTCAACCTTTTTCCATTGCTGCACAGTCCAGCACTGTAGCTTTAAAACAGCTTCTTGGTTCATGGAGCAGCTGATGCACCACGGTGCTCATACATCACATTTTCATGTAAAAGACAGCAAATACTTTGTACCAGGACTCCTGGGGAAAGCAACATTCAGTATTTTATATTCTATTCTTTTCTCTGCTATCCAATAGCTGTAGACAGATAAAAATACCATTCACAACATAAATATTTAAAAAGCATACCAGCTGCCAATACCCTATCTTTAATCAAACTATAAACTCATATGTCAGTCTACAACAGAAGGCAGTAGTACAGAATAAAATTTTCTAGACTAATTAAAAAAAAAATACAAACCCAAAAGCAAAACCCACTGCTGTAACTTCATAAAGACCTGAATATGCAAATTCAAATCTGAATAGTGCCTTGCCAACATTCAAATGAAGAAATGCAGGATTCCACACTTTTGAATCTCAACATGCTGCTAGAGCCACACTTCTTTCAAATAGTATGTACTCCTCGAGTTATTCTCTTTGCTATGAGCTAGTCTCTTGCTAATCTACTAATTTGGTTACTTTTATGGGACTAAAGTTTCTATACACAGAAGCCAGATTTGAGAACAGCCAGAAAAAGAACCCACATCTGGTTTACTTCTTAGTATACTCAGGTTTTTAACACTTGGAACTGACTCATTTAATAAAACCTGTTATCTCACCTTCCAACTAGCATACACACTTGGCTGCCATCCAGAGTAGAACTCCACAAGCAAAGAGGTAAAAAGCAGCAGAAATAATTTAACAGTTGCTATTCCTGGTCCACGAAGCCCTTTGCAGAAGGTTCTGTTTCTCACCAAACAAATTAAACACAGGAATCCTGGGGATCAGTCAATACCAAAGCCAAAAAACTGTTCTTCTATTGCCTTGAATATTACTTGATTTACAACTACCAAGAAAGTGTTTGGTCCACGGAATTTAAGATGTATGACCTGGTTTTCTTGGTGTGTATTAGATTTCTCCACTGACATTCCCAGGACAGTGGCCAGTTTCTGGTCCTGTGCAGCACACAGGCAGGGGCTGTTTGCATGACAGTCCACACTATTCTATGGATTGCAGGCACTTGGAAGCTTGCAGCATGGGAATAAAGCATTTTTACATGCCAAAGATGAGTGGGGAGTCTTCCTTTTGATGACAACCCAAAGAAAGTTTCTAGATTTTGCCCAGTTCCAATTGGAAACACAGAGGCAGGAGAAATGGGCCCAAACAGCACTGCTAGACATTTGATAACAAGACCTTTATCAGCGATTAGCTTATTGCTAATTAGCTTCTGAAAACATGCTAGTGCTTCTGTTTTCCAAAGGTTCATTTTAAATGTTTGTACAATGGAAGAGCTTTTAATCTCTTGATTAAAGAAGCCAATTACACTGATAAATGTAAACCCAAATAAGCCAGTTACACTGATAGTGAAGTGTGTCTGTGAAGGCTCCTCAAGGCTTCTCTATCACCATTCAAGGCTCAATGTCACAGGCTTCTGGAGAAAGGGAACAGAGGTAATACTATTATCTCCTCTGAATTAATCTCCATTTCTCAATATTATCAAACACTGATCTCAAAAGAAGTCTATTTTTAATGGAGGTCTGTCTTAGAATGTGCAGTTCAGCAATCAGGTCCATTGGTCATAATCCTAAATGCATTCATTTGTGAAAATATGTAAAATTGCATCTCTTAACCTCTCTAGGCATCCTCTTCATCCACAGGGAATAGGATACTCTTGTTTCTCATACACTTAGATCTAAGGTAAACACTATGAAAAAAACAACTTCAAAGTGTTTCTCAAACAGCAACTGAGAACAAGACTTTTTTTAGGTCAGATTTTTGTTCTGTTAATATTAGAATTCTGAAAGTTTCATTATGGGTTGCTGCAAAGGAAAACAGGTACAGCAAACAAAGCTGAGAAATTTGCTGGTTTTCTCTTCATCAGCAGAACAAGTCAACTGAGCTTTGTGAAAAATAATTTGAAGTTCTCAGAAACTATCTTTGTAGTTGCAACACACACTTAGAAATCTTTTTAACTCAGTGTCATCACTCAAAGCCTGCACATAACCATGACGTGGCTGCAGCAGCTCTGCCTCATCACAATTCCAAAGCAGATTTGAATCATCACTCTGTCTTGCAACACTAGAAAAATAACATCAGTTCAGAGAAGACTTGGCCAGAGTGCTCCCTGTTGTGGATACAGCTTCCCTGCACCAGTGGTAGCAAAGAGAACATCTCCATGCAGAGCTGAAGTTGCATCCATCAGCACGTATTTGGAACTTTTTTGGCCTGCACAGCATTGAGTGTATTAAAAACCAGTAGATTCGGACTACCAAGAGTATTATTGGCTAATTAAGTGTACTTTTGCAGAAAAAAGTTTATTTAGGAAATTCCTATTTATAAAATAGAAAGCAGATTAATTTTAAATTCAAGTTAATATTATTTGTTGTCTCAAGTTACTCCAACATAGAAAAATCCTAAAACACAGTAAGAAACAAGAATTCTCAATGTTTTTTCAAATGAAAACAGTGGTATTTCACTGACTGGGCATCAGAGGCAACATAAATGCTGGGAAAGAACTTCAAACATATTTAGCAGACATTAAAATACACCATTAAGTAAAACTGTCCACAAGAAAATATATTCTAAACTTATTTAAACAGTCACCAACTTCTCTAAGGAGAGAGTACCTGAAAGGACATATCACAAAAAATTACATAGTTCAAAGTTTAGTCTACTATTTCACAAGTCTAGGAAAATAGCAGACATCATTCCCAGAAGCAAATATTGACTAATATAAAAATAGCCTGTTGAGGTAACAAGCTAGAATATTTTAGAATAAAAATGCCTATTTCTTGTAGCACGGTTTTGTGGCTAGGGTTTTGTTTATACATATGCAGTAGTTTTGAGGAAAAGAATCCTGCAAGTCAGAAAATAAAATCAGCTTATCTATACTGAGCATAAAACATGATGGTTATGTATTAAGTAACGCAGTACCATGTTTTCTCTTTTGTCCTAGAAAAAAAGAAAACCACACCAAGTTTCTCAGCCTCCAGTTTCAAATTGCACAATCCTCTAGTTTTAGTCACAAACCACTTATTACAAAATAATTACCAACTGAAGAGGATGTAAAACTTAAATTATTTGCTTCAACTGAAGCCAAATTTAAAAAAACATTTCTCTAAATAAGCAATACTAACCCAGCAACAATTTTGTGCTCTTAGGACAGTCACAGGATGTGTTCTGACTTCAGCTGATACACCAAATCTGCTATGCAAATTCAATTCACTAACAGTTTAGGACAGCTTAAGGGAGTAGTATTTCATGAACAGAATGGCATTAGCTATCCAACTGGGCTCCCATCAAAGGGGGATGCACAGGCAGTGGAGGCAGAGTGCAGAAGTACCAACCCCAGCTGGGCCTGCTTCTTACCTCTGAGTTTGGGAAAAACAGGGCTGGGGAAAAATATGCTAACATTCAAAAGCTGCCTTGTTTTGCTGGCTAAATTAGACAGCAGTATTTGCACATAAAAAACCCACAGAATACCCACACAACCCACAACTTCTGTCTGAAGAAAGATACTAACAGATATAGATAATGCCATGGCTGGCTGCTAACACACCCATATACAGCATAAAAGACTTGTCTTTCCCTATAGTCCCCATAACCCTGTATTTAGAGTTAGTGTCTTTACAGCAAAAGGAAATGAGGTTGATTTCCAAAAATAAATACTGGTGTGAACAGAGGAAGAGGTATGAAGTATAATTCTAAGGTCCTAAAACTATTTGCTTTCTTGAATGTCTGTCATTAAAGGCAGTACACCAAAAAATCAACAGCTATTTCAGTCATGGTAAAATAAAAATCCAGAGTACAAGAAATATCTAAAACAGCAATGGAAAAGCACCTGAATACTTAATGCAGAAATAAAGCACAGGACTGACTACCCCTGGAAAAAATAATAGGGTTTTAAATGAGAACTGTACTAAGAGCTGTGTTGAATTGACCCAGCTGAGTGGATTCCATGCCCTGCACCACCTTCTGGAATGAAGAAGAGTACTTGCATCAAACTTTAAATATAGTAGCTGTTAAAAGCAGAGACTTTTTGCACTATAGACCAATTACATCTTCTGAGACTGAAAGGACCAATTATTTCAAGACTAATGGTACCTTTCTCCAGCATGATTGATTAATGATACAGAAATCAGTGCTTACTCCAGAATCCCTTCTACAGTAATGGTCTTGTAACATGGTCCACCTTTTGGTTTTTAATGGCAGCATGAACTGTATTTAATGCTGTAAGTATAAAGAAGAGGTACTAGGGCAGTTTTGGATAATACTTATCTCCATTGCATGAGACCATACCTCGAAAGCCACCTGTTATGGGATTTGTCCCTACTGCATTTTTAAGGGCCTTACTAAGTGTTGAAAGTTTAACTGCTACATATGCCTTTATACTATGTGTTCTGCAATCAAACTTAGAGGCACTGAGACAAAACTGAAGAGAGAATAAAAGAACTGTTCAAGGCTGCACAGCTTAGCAAACCCTGTAACTGTACACCATGGAAGGTCTATTCAGGACACCAAGTTCCTCAGGCTCAGAACACAGTTTACCTCTCCCTCCAGTATTTCTGTGCCAACTCTGACAGAGTCAAATCCCTGAATATTAACTAAAAGTGGCATAGAGATGAGTGAAGAAAAACTACGTAGCTTCATACTGGATTGCTTAACTAGAAAGATGAATCAATTCCTCCCTCTCACTGCCATCAGTGTCACTGAAAGCCTTTCAGTTATTTAGTACCATAAGCAGCTGTGTCACACTGACTTTGGCTACAATCAGTTATGAATTCATTGGTATTTTAAGCAGATACAGCTTCTCCCATACACCTCTTGTGGTGAGCTCTTCTGAAATGCATTTGTTACTCCACTAAAGACACAAGGTAATGAAGCAGTAATATTCTCATAATCAGAAATAAAGGTTCTTATAGTGCAATTACTCTTCAAGACTCTGTTCAAGTAGGTAAAACATCCAAAAGTACAAGTACCATTAAATGCCTTTTGTGACATTCTGCTAAGGGGCTAAGAAGCATATAAACATACCTTCTACAAAATCATTTTCACTATATAGCTGCCTGTCTCCTACTCCATCATCTTCATCTTGTCCATCTTCTTCATCTGGATTATTGATAACTTCTAGGCCAGCCTCAATAACTTCCACCAATTCGTCTCGTTTATCCTTTCTAACGGGCTTCTCTTCTGGATGCCGAGTGAGCCCCATCTCCAACTGGAATACTTTCATGGATGTAAAGCTTTCAAAAGGAATGACTCCATACTCACTAGGCAGTTTGGCCCCCACGCTCACCTCAGCTTTGTCAATCTGGGAATGAAGAAACTCTAGGAGGTCATTGGATGTTTGCTCTTTGGTGCCCTGGTAGTTCATACCATTGACCTTCGGGGTCTTTTTTTCCTGCAGAGACTTCAATTTGTCACTCATTTCCTGAAGCTCTTGCTTTAGCTGGGCAATCTGACGTTTCAGACTGGTAGCTCGGTTTTGATAATGCTCTTCTTGCTCCTGCAAAAGAGCTTGGTAGTATTCTTTACCCATGCTTTCACCTACAACACCAGGCAGAGATCCATTGCCATCTGTCTGTGGAGCACACTCCAGCAAATACATGAGCAAGATTAAACTGAATAGTAAAGCAAGGCCCACCAATAGCCAACGAGTCCTGGCTTGAATTACTAAGCCTCTTCTGGGCATTCTCATATTATTTCTGTTTCCAACCCTAAAAGATATCTTGTCTGCTCTTGCTTTCCAGGGGACATCACCCTAGGCTTCAAATCTTAGAAAAAGAGAGAAAACACAACTGTAATAGCTACTACAAGTTCTGGTACCATAGCTGATGAGCAGTTTTCAAGCTCTGCCTTAATCAGGCGTCATTGCAGAGATGTAGATTTGAGGTTTCTATGTCATCCATAACCATCAGCTCCAAGTCTGGTTGACGCCATACAATTTGTTCAGGATTCCCTACCCCGAACAAAAAGAACCTGCAAAGGGGGAGGAAGATGGAAGATACCAGCACGGAATCATATTCCCATTTCCTAATTCAGCCTTAGTTGAAGGGGCTTAGCTTATTTGAAGTTTTGTGAGGGAAATCTGCAAAAGCAATTTTGTAGGCTTTGAATAGACAGCAATTTCCCTCCCCACTACATGTGAGAGCAATCTACATTTTAGCAATGGTAATCTTCATTGGCTAGTCTTGCTTTTCCTCTGGCACTTGAGTATTTTATTCCACTTCCCCTCCTTTCCTTGGAATCTGTGGTTTGAGTCAGCAAAACGAAGATAGAACCTAAAATTAAAAGAAAGGTGCATATTAGAACTATGGAGCAGACAATCATTTGAGAAACACGTGAACAAAGTTCTAATACACGCATGCAAAAGACTGCTGGTGGAAGGAGTGAGAAGGAGAGAAAGAAAAAACATTTCTTTCCTTCACATCATCCATCAGCAACTCTCTTTGACACAGTGTCTGGAAAATTGTAATATGGACAGTCCAATAAAATGCATTTGTCACACAGCTAGCCAAAGCAATAATAGTTCTTCTAGTCTCACCATGGTTTATTTCACATTTGTTGTAACTCCCCCATTCCTTCTTGGGTTTTTTGTTTTGTTTTACTCTCTGGGAACAAAAAAAAAAAAAAAAGACAGCAACAAACCCTATGCCTTTCCTACTCCTCAAAAAAGAAAAAATCCATGAACTCTTTTGAAGCAGCAGAAGCTTGCTTGCAATTTCATTTGCTTTTACTTTAAGTAAATACCTTTCAGGGTATAACTGTTCACTCATGAATAAGGTATTACAGATTTAAATATCAAAGTTCGCAGAAACCGCATTTCAGATTAAGTCAAAGTCAACAGAAATTAAAATTCAAACGCCAATCCCTGACTGATGAAAGGGATCCTGAGATTATCCACCCACTAATATTTCCATGTTCTGATATAGTTAGGCTAGCACAAAGAGGCAGTGACCACTTGCATGGGTCACATTCTTACATGACTGACCAAACCAGCCTAGAGGGAAAGGCCAGAGAAACAGATCACAGTTGTGCAAGAAAGGGATACCAAAAATCCTACTCAGCACTGAGAGTCAGCTGAATGTTTTATGGGCCTCTCCAATGACAGCATAAAAAACTAAGAAGTGAGCTCAAAGCATGTTAGTCTACCTTCAACATTAATAAAATACTTTCATTTATAATTTGCTTGTATAAAATAAGTGAAGCTCATTAAAATTTATCCAGCGACCTATTAGCTCTACATCCATTTTGCCTGTGTTATGCAATTACAGTTTGGGGGAAGTTCTGAGACTCCCAGCTTAGTTTCATTATCCTTATGAGACTAGAAAAACATTGCTCACTCCCATACTCCTTCTATATAGGTTAGAGAGACTTACCTGGCACTGCCAGCTGCCACCCAGCCCACCTTGTGCTGACCCTGCCAGTCAGGGTGCCACAACACTCCCCAAAACCCTGGCATTGTGCCTTTCTGACACTCCTCCCTTCCCATTCAGCTTCCAGCACTTGGATACTGCTCCAATGTGAATCAGGTACCCCTGAACAGTGCTATTGTCATATTCAGCACCTTCACTTGCAAGAAAGCTCCAGTTACAAGGCCTGAAGGATGAAGTGATTTATTTATACCAGCAGCAGCACTGCCTGCCACAGCTGACCCAAAGCTGGCAGGCACATCATGCATGCCTTGGAGTTGTCCAGCTGAAGCCTATAGGACTGCCTGAAGCAGTTTTCAGTATTTGTAGTGCTAAAGTCTCTGTTAATGAATAATTTACACGGATTATGTAGAAATTCTTAATGCAGCAGATTAAAGGCAATTACTCATCTGAAACCCTAGCTTTTGTAACTAATGGAAAGCTACTGGAGACTTTGATACAAAATAAGTAATACTTTATTAACTGAATGCTAGATAACATCCCTTCAAATCCAGACAAGCCAGAAGTTAGTCTCTCCTCACTTGCACAAACACAACATTATATAAATGCAAGTTGAATGCCTATAAAGAGTGATCAACACCAGATGCATCCTCAGACTGCTGACCAGTGTCCAGATGTGATGAATCAGGGGAAAGAAGAAATAAAATCTACAGGATAAAACCAGTTCACGGCAATGATACAGCATCATCCCAAGCTCTCTTTAGACAAAAATGACCATATGAGGGTTTTTTACATTTCTTACCGAATTCTTGTTCTGTTAGACTGCAAGAGGTGAAGCCACAATTAATAACATAAAGAACTTTCTTTAAGTTTCTTTAAACCTCAGTAAATGCTAAACTGTACTAAAGCAGAAGCTGGACACATCTTCAATCAGTAAAGGCATATTGAAAAATCATCTAACTATCTAACTTGCATAGAACATCAGTAAATCAAGCCTCAACTATTCTAATTGTTTTTAACTGACAAATGGATGGAGCATTAGTTCTAGCAGGCTTTTGTAGTCAATCCTTGCTGCACTAATAAATTGCCCTGTGTCCAACTTTGATGAGTCACTAAGTTTCTTTAGGTCTCATTCATGCCTTAGAAGCCAGGGAGAACAGATCTCCTGATGTGGTGTCAAGAGGACACAAAGCACCAGGAGATTAAGATCCCCTGGCGAATAGCAGGGGGCAAGTGAGAGAACTCCTGCTCTTCATACCTTTCCTCGCTGTGGCCAAACAGAGATCATTATGGTAAACACGGATTAGGGAAGTCAGCACAGCCCCTCGGGGCTCGCTGCTGGATATCGGCACATTCCTGGTCCTTCCTACATCTACAGCAGAGAGCTGCTGGTGGGGAGCCCTGCCCCGAGGGGGGCTCAGGGAACAGACACAATAAACCATTTCTGAAGCAATGAGAACTACACGAGCGGGGCTGTAAAGAGCTCACTGGTACTTTTACTTCTGGGCTCTAATTACTCCTCCATTAGCTGAAACCCTTTATCTATGGGCTAGTGACAATCCCATTAACAAGACAGCCCCTTCACAGAGACAGGCATCGCCTATTTATGTTTGACCATTTTCTGCGGCACCAGAAAGAGAAGGCGTTTTTCCCATTAGATCTTCACCGTGGCCTTTAGAGGCCAGGAATGGTTGTGCAACCAGTTATGTTGAACATTAAAATTTAAAATTGCACATGGAGAACTGAATGGGTAAGTTAGTTTGCTAAAGCAGCAAATGACTTTCTTTTTCCTTCAGTATTACTTCTGCTGAAGGAAGTCATCATAAAGGAATATGACACATTTCATCTTGAATACTTCAAAGAGTGAGTGAATGCAGTAAGAACCTTCCTTCCTTCTTATCCCATTTTATCCCATTGGAAAAGGAGGGCTTACAAGCACACTATTTCATTATCTTCTCTTTTCAGGGAAAAAAGAAAACAAAAAAGGCCTTGTTTTTGCATATTTACAACCCCGATTTGATATGAATTCGGTCTGGCACAGCCCTATTTTAGGAATTCCAGTAACTAGGCTGTAGAATATGATTACAAGAAAAAGCAGGCTGCGAAACCCCAGAACAAGCAAAAGCACATGGGATCCCAAAAATCACAATAGGGAAACTAACTGGGTTACACGGAACATTCTGAAGTTTATAAAAAAGGACAGTAAGATTACCTGGCAATAAGTAATCACACAGAAGTCCCTGGAATTTCAGTGCTTAAAGATTAAGTTCCAAAATTTAATTTTAAATTGCACATGCTGGCACTTAACTTCATATCAGTTCTTCAGAATGAATCTATTTGCAGTAGTCTGTATGATCTGCCAAGAATGAGACATCTGAGGCTTACACAATGCTCATAAAGATCTGCAGGTTTTCCAGAGGCAGCTGGTTGTTAATTCTTTCTGCATTTCCAGGGCCTTCTGTATATTCAACAATGGAAATGTTTTTGTTCCTTACAAAAAAAAGCTCATTGATTCTCTAAGCACACAAGGGAATAGACCAGCATGCTAATTAAAAATGCTTTACATTTTTTTTATTATATTAGCATTCTGGTTTTGTTCCTTGCTGCAAAGGATGAGTGCATCTTTCTGGAGTGGGGAAACATTCAGACTTGAAGCAGTGACCTAATTCAGTATGCACTTGGCTTCACACCAGACCGTGGGGACATTCCTTGTGTGAGCATGTTTTATTTTAGACATGTCATTTTCATTCAGCGTGCCCTAGACAGTCACTGTTTAGCTGCCCGTGAAATCCCAGCTAAGAGTTATTTTATTGTTCATAATTTCACCCAGATGCCACAGATATTCACTGTCTTAAAGCCTCCTCCACACACATATTTCTCTTCTTGGCGAGTTATACAATGAAAACATAAGGTCCAATCTCATCCCTTGCATATTCCCTTCTCATTCTGAAGAACAGTGTCACTGAGAACAGAATAGGATGGAATGTTACAGGAACACTGGGCACACCTTTATCTTCTCACTTGCTGAAACCAAACACAAAGCAAGCTGGGCATCTGCTGTTGCAGACAATCTTTGCATAAATCCCAGAGTGAAAAACCTCAAACCATACCTTAAGTACACATCACATCATCTCTGCTTAGACAGTCTGCTGAGGTACAGCATCAGAAAAGAATTTGTCCAGGTTTTATTACACAGTTCTAGCTGGGCCAGTACCTAAGTCGGACTTGTCAGCTATTAGGAGGGAAGAGAAAAAAAAATATCACAAGAATTAATTGCAGAAGTTCTCACTTTCTACAGAAAACTAGGCAAGAATCTCACCCTCTTTACTGACCAAAAAGAACATCTTTTTTATTATAATTCTGCCATCTTTCATCAATATGCTTTCAGCTATGGCCCTGCCTCACAAGCACACACACACATATGCAGTGCTGGATGGCACAGTAGTTAAAAGCCACTATCAATTTAAGGGAATAATCTCCATTCAACAAAACCAATAGGAAAGTGAAAATAATCACAAAATATTTTAGACCTTACCAGTTTCACACTGAATTCTGAAACATCTAAAAGTTTTCCTTGTACACATTGCAACCACTGCCCAGGGTAAATCAACCACACGTAGCAGCTTATTTCCAACTTTCTGAAAGTTCAGAGTATGACACACTGCTCCAGTTCAGCCCAACACCCCCTGAACTTCAGCTTTACTGCTCACCTTACCTGGCTGACACCAAAAGAAATTCTTCAAGCTACCTCTTGATTTTAATCAGTTTCTTTTCCTCTGCCAAAGCTGGAGTCCCGTGGGAGAAACAGAGGACAACGATGACTGAACACTGAGTATCTCACTCCATTTTTAATGAAGGACATGAGAAAAACAATGGACAGTGGTGAACTACCCACATTATGGACAGACAACAGCCTGTGATGAATTTTAAAGTGCTCGAGCATAACTGCAATAGGTAACTTCAGACATTTTAGTTTCTAAATGGGAAGGAAAAGAAAATCATGCCTCTGGAACAGGGGCCATCCTAGAACTAACAGCACACCAAGAATAAGTAGTTCAGGCACAGGAATCATAGGAAAAAATTATTTCAGTGAAGGGTGCAACAATCACAGGATTTATTACTCAAAAAAGAATATTCTCCATGCAAATGGCTTCTCTTACAAAAAGCAACACTGTTGTTTTGCCAGCAAAAATGCTGTGCTCCAAAATAAAATGAAGACCAAACCTCCACAAATTTCCACTGCCACATTAGAGACTGCAGGATACAGGGAAGATATATCAGGTTTCTTATCTCCTTTGTTTCATGTGACAGATCAACTCACTCTCAACACCAAGGAGAGATAAAATCAATAAGAAACCCTGCCTTTTCCAAGGACCAGATCCTGCTTATTAATTAAATCTTTTCAGGATAGGCAACTGAAACAACACACTTTGTACTAACTTTTAAAACACAGAAACATAGAAAAGAGTAGAGTTTCATTTTAATAGCGGTGTTCAATCATCTTAGAAATCAAGAATAATCAAGCAGGCCACGCTCTTTACAGCTTGCCCAAATCCTCTCAAAATTCTGCCTCAGTTTCAAGTTCCCTGGAATGTGTTTTTACAACAGGAACACACAGGGGGCTGCAGGAAGGACCCATCCTGCTCATGCACCACACCCCCCTTGCCTGCCCCATGTACATGGCCAAGAAATAAATCAGCTTGCCAAGAGAATAGGAAATACTGTGGGGTTTATTGCCTCTGTTTTCAGAGAAAGCAAGCAGAAGGTGATATCCAACAACCTAGAAATGGTGGTGGTTTTGCCACGACAATACTTGGAAAAAAGCAGTCATGCTGCCATCCTCAAAGGGAAGTATTAACTGTACTGTAGCGGTTTAAATACAATTCTTTCATAACCTACTGTGAAATAACAAGGAAAAAGAGCAACCTTTTGCTGAAGCAGTTTTATCTCCTATAAGTGAGGGAAGCACGCAAGTTATCGCTTGTCCTGGCATTTGTTGTTCCTAAACAAAACCAAATCCATTACATAGTTAAGTGGACAAATGAAAGAACAGTATTATTCACATTATTTACTTTATAACTAATCCAAAGTAAGCAATGAGCTTATGAATAGACGTCCTGCTTTGACTTCAGTGAATCCAAAGCAAGTCTAGTTGTCTGGAAAATGCTGAATTAAAACTGAAACTTGAAGCCCAGCCAGCTACACCTCAACAACACTGGTCAGTATTATTCCATTTCAGATAAAGCCAACTTTAAAAGGAAACAAAAGTCAACTCATACTCACTTTATTGTTTTTATGGAGAGAGACATCTGCTTGGCAAGAAAAACTAGGTTAAATGTCCTAGGTAGGACCAGCTGAAAGAGTTTCATTTGCTTGCTTAAAATTATTATTTAGCAGCTATCATGACAGGCTCTTCTACCTTCAGCTTTCACAGGACAGCAGCTTTTCTGCATGACACAACTTTTCCTATCACTTGTATTATTCAGCTTGTGGGTTTCTGCACTGCTGTTGGTGCTATTCCTCTTTTTAAATTTGGCAATAAAACCACAAACTCCAAGTTTGGTGAGGCATGTTTTCTTCCCCTTATTGTCAGGGAATTAAAGGGACAGCAGTTTTATATGACTACACTTACTGTGCCTGCTTTGTTGGTTGCTAGAGTTCAACCTAGAAATAAGAACAGAAGGATGAAAGCTGCCTTAGCAGAGTTATCAGGGAAGATCTTTCTCCTGGTATTCCCAACATCTTGTCAGTAATGTTGTTTTTTCACATGAACATCAGGCAAGAACCCGGCCTACTTTTACAACAGGCTTTGTTAAACCCTTATTAAGGACACAGTTCCCATAAGGGGTTGGAAAAATTTTAACAAAGCAGCATTTGGGTTCCTGGGCCAGGGCACAACACCTGAGCAATACCCAGCAGTCTGTCCACTGAAAGGTGGCAGAGCCTCCCAACAGCCTGTGTTACACTGCACACACAGGGAAGGGAAAAAAGACTGCGGAGGACAGCTGAAGCAAAACTAAATCACATTTCTTACAGCAACTGCAGCCTTTCTTCAAGGATGCACAGTACTCTCTATCAGACCACATGCTGGGAGATGTTTATACTTCTTTCTGTAGCTGCAGCAAGAGGCAGAAATTAAGATGCCCAGCAGTCTTCAAAAAACCATTGCTCTAAGCAGGGCTTTTTTTGCACAGAAAACAGCCTGTTTTAGAAGGACAGAAAAGCAGTTACACTTAGCAACACAGCATCACCTTGAATCAAACTGAATGGGAAAGGTGAAATAGTCTCTAAGCATCCAAGTGTCTAAACAACAGAAGGCCCCAGTTAAATATTTCCCCCACAAAAGATGAGCATGCTCCCTCAAATGCAACAGTAAAACTGATCCCAGCTCACAGCATTGGCACAGCACATCTACATTTTCACTGATGCCACGTTCCATTTATTAAAACCAATCAGGGAGAATGACTGCAGTCACACACTGTGGAATGGCAGCTGGCAAAACCAAAGAGATGAAAATAATGTGGTTTTCTTACAACTGCTCCACCTGAGTTCCACATCTCACTACATTCTCAGAATGAAGTTGCCTTCTGTTTTCTCAGATCTGCCATCTACTTCTCTATATATGCAGATCAAGATAACACAGCTACTGTAACCGAGGCATAGTGAAAATATAAATGTCAACCTTGCTCAATGTAAACTCTTGAGCAGTTTTTAAAGGATAATTGTCATTTAAGTTCATACACAGAACCAGTGGAAGACTGTTCTCACTGTGGGAGATAAGAATAAAGGTCATGCATTCAGTTTCCTCATACTGTAAAGCAAATCTGAAAATGTGGTAGAGCAAAACAGATTCCCCCTGACGCCCTCACAGGTGGTTCTCACATGGAGATTTCTTTTTCTTAACTTATGAAAAAAGAGATGGAAAAGGCCAGTCCATACCAGAGCATTCTTTCTAACAGTTGCACAGCAAATTGGCCAGCATATAAAAAAAGTTAGTGACTTAATAATGTGGAGGAGTTAACTTTTTTCCCCATTTTTAATTTTTTTTTCTATGGTAAGAGTGCCACTGTTTTCAAAGATGTAACATTTCAGACTATGATGCAGCTGTAGCAGTAGAAGTGAAAACAGAGAGAAGTTAAGTTCCCAAGTGTATCCAAATTTCTTTAAAATACTTTCAAACTTCTATTAATATCCATTTGAAAACAGAAATATTTATAGGAAATTGATTCAAATTTAATAAAAAAGTTCTGTTGGACAACTATGCATCATCACAGCAATAGTCTCACTGAAGTTATGATTTATCGCCAATTTTTTTGAGGGTTACTTGGATCAGGGACTATTTGTACCTAAGTCTCCTCAGCAGAAGTTTGAAGACTTCTGAAGTGACCTCTGAAAGACATCTCTGTGCATTTTGCCCAAGTGGCAGTTTGGCCTGAGAGTTTTAAAATAACAAAACCCAGTTTAAAACGCTACTTGATCCAGAAATTTTGAGAAAATGCTGCTCTGAAAAATCAATCACCTTCAAGTTTTTTTTAAATAAAACTGTATCAGCTAGCTTAAATTCACATGTGGTTTCCAAAACTGTGCTCACTTTGCTATTCTTCAGTCCACAGTCAAAGACGTAAGGAGGAACACAAACTAAAAATGTTTTCAGAAAGAGTAAAACTCAGCATAGTAGTTCAGGTTCTGCTTTCAGCACAACACGTCAGCCATGAATATGTCACCAGCCAGAAAGCTGGATGCCAAATAATTGAGAAACATCTGGTGCATTCCAGAAGCACAGCTTATGTCATCTGTAATTTTTCAGTTTGGCATTATAACTAAGCATTAATTTACTCTTAAAGGACTATCAATACCAAGCTTCAGCGGAAGCAGAAAAGCCAGCAGCTTGTCAGAACTATCTACTGATATTTTCCTTGTATTGGAAAAGTTACCAGCATGAACTGGAAACACCAAACACTGAACACTTTGCATTATGCTGCTCCACCTCTCTTGTTTCGTTTTTCAAGTCTCTGCAGTCAGTCTTTGGAGCACTTGAACCACCTTTCCTCCCCTTTTCTTCAGGAAGAGATCACTGTGGTTTGAAGGGGAGAGAAGCCAAGGGTTTTTGCAAACCTCTGCTAAGTTTTTGCAGGTTCCTTGCACTCTTCTTTTGTTGTGTTCATATTTCACTACTTTTTTTTTATTCTAACTTTTTTTGCTTGTTTTGCTTCACAAGCGGGGACATAGAGCTTGTTACCACAGACACTTGTCAGAAGTGCCATATTTTAACACACTGTTCTACCAGCAACAACTTCTACTACACTCTTTGAACACTGGTTTAAAGTTGGTTTTTGTCCTTCCCTCTCTGTCCTCTCACACAGCTGATTTAAATCCCTATCATATCCATCTAATAGAAGCTCAGGACATTAAACTAAGAAGGAATTCTGAAGAGTTAAATGCAAAAGAATTCAAAAACACTGGATTATGTCCAAAAATCTAATTGAAAAAATCCAACATAAAGAAACATGCGTAGCACTTCATAGCAGAATCTAAAACAGTATTTTGTATGTTAACAGTACTTTGGATATAATACTGAATAATACTGTACAAAATACAAGCACAAACAGTATTTTGGATGTTAACTCTCAGTCCTTTGCCAAACCCTGGGGGCACTGGGGCAAAGTCTGCCCTGCAGAGGCATCTTACTGGAGCTGGGAATAAACCTGCCAGCCTCTGTCCAGCCAGCACCAACTACAACCGATACTCATCCTCCTGCTCCACAAATTGTATCTCTCTTCTTCAGAAGACTTCTACAAGTATCAGGAACTCACAAAGCACATGAAAGAAGGATTAATCTACTGCCACTCAGCAGTCTTAATTTTCACTCTACCAGAGCGCAAGACGTGCAAGGCATCTGCTGCCCCTGGGGCTGTGAGCAGCATCAACAGTGCTGACAAGTGCCATCCCTTTTGACACCACTGCCTGGGGAAGCCTTTAAGAGACAGCAGAAGTGCTACCACCTGTCATCTGAAAGCTGTCACCCACAACACTCTTACAGGACAGATTTTATGTCACAGAAACTCGTGACTTAGCCTCAGTTCACTCTGAACGGTGCTCAAGACCAGCATTTTGTGTTTTCACAGTGTGCTTAAAACACACCCAAAGCTCATTTACATCATTTCCTCTGCTTTAATTTAGCAGTGCTCCCAATAAGCTTCGATTGCTTCCTGTGCATTGCTGCTCAACACCTGCCCCTGCAGCAGCAATGCAAACTCCACCCAGAGCTCTCTAAGTCTTATTTCTGCTGTTTCTACAGAGAAGATGCAAACACCACACAGGAACATTGGGGTAGCAGAAAATCTGCCTGGTTACCGACCTGGCTGCAACTGACTATCACACACAACACCCTGCAAACACAATGCACAGAGTTAGCTCAGAACCTCAGCCATCAGCTTTAAATTTTCATGTCTTCCTGCAATTACACACCTGAAAGCAAGAAACCGTCCTTCCACGTCTCTGGCAACCGGCATCGGAAAAACTATCAGGGCCTCTTTCTTTACACGATTAACTGGGATTAGTCAATTCAAAACTACTGTAGATTCATAAACAACTTTTTGGAGAAGTCAGGTGTCTTATAAATTTGGCCTTCTATGAAAGCACTCGTCTACTGTCTCGACAAAAAGCACTATTAACAGTGCAGACACACTAACCTCATTTTGTGGTGGATGCTCATTTGACAAAGTTAAATACAAGAAGCAGGTGTCTACATAAAAGACACATCATCTGTTCAGCAATTTTACTTGAAAATACAATCACTGCAAGCATTGTATTTCTAAGCCACTTTTAACTCCTACATGGTCTGTACTGCATTATTTTAAGTCGGAAGATGTAAGAACCAGCCTTGAGCTACATTCAGCAAAAGGAGATGACTGCTGCCAATGATGTATGTGGGTAGGACACATCTCCAGAGGATCTGTTAGCCATGAGAGAATTTTACTTCTGCTCTACAACTGGCATATCTGTTTACTTGAACAGAAATTCCCTCCAGTATGCCAGAGACAAGTAAAATTACTTTCCCTAGTTTTTGGGAGAACAAGTGCTGAAAGTGTCTGCCCACCAAACCCTCCCCCAGCGTCAGCCCAGCCATCCCTACTCTGCTGAAACAGCTACAGCACTTCCATCCTGCACACTTTTTCTTTAGCTGCCAAGTGTGTACTTGTACTCCCACAGGAAAACATTCTTACCCCTCCATCTATTGAAGCAATGGACATTTCTGGTTGTAGTAGAGGAGCTGACAGGACACTCACTTTTGACAGCAGGATGCGTATGGTGAGCGATCCGTGTGCTTTCCAGACAGCTGCCCCTCAGTGACATCCCTACCAGAAAGCCCAGCACCAAAAGAGAAGGATCCTCTGCCAGGAGCTGCCTCACCAGTGAAACACCACCATTTAGTATAGGGAAGAACAAAAGCCAGCCATACCTGCCCTTTATTTACCACTCACTTACTTCACCAAGTCAAAGAATTAAAGGGGGGGAAAGGCTGAAGAAAAACAAAGGCAGCTCTGCCCCTGCTGTCAAATGCTCCTCCCCAAGGAGACAAGGACACCCTCCACTGCAGGCTGGGCAGGGAGATGGGCTCCAGACCAAAACCCTCCCAGGAACACAGCAAGGGCCAAAGGAGGCAATCAGAACCAAGAGCACTGGCTGGAAAGCACCTACACTGCAGGCAGCCAGTAATCAGCAAACAGACCAATCACTACAGTCACTTTTTATTACAGTTGGAGATGGTTGTCAGGAAATAGATTGAAAAAGTACATAAAAGATTTCCTCAAGATAGTTTCCTCACTTCACTCTGAAACACCAACTGGGTTGATGCTCTTTCCAGAGCTCACACTTGCACTCACAGCTTGAAATAACTTGTCAGTTTTATCAACTTGCTTTTAGAAGATTTGGTGTGAGAATGGAAAGAGCCTTTAAAAACAAATAAGGTACAGCAGAGATTGTTCCAAGATATTATCCCAGCACACCCCATTCAGAAATAATTGTGGAGCAAGCAGCTCCTGCCAGCTTTACCCTAACCCAGAGCTGCAGCACAGACAGCCCAGTGCCAGCAGAGAGAGTGCAAGCTTCTCACTAATATTTTTGTATGCCATGTTTCCACATGCAGCACCTTCAAGGATTAGGGAAAAAAAAAAAATCATTCTCTTTTTCCCTTGAATGTCTCTCATCTTTAGTGACTACATACAGTTTGCAAAGATTTTTAGAACAAAGTTCCTTTTTAAAACAAAGTTTCTCAGCTAGCAGTGACCATCAGAATCACCAATTTAGACCACAAACACCACGAAGTATTAGATACCCAAGAAATACTAAGCTGAATGACTTCCCTGTCTACATTTTTA
This sequence comes from Zosterops lateralis, assembly GCF_965231275.1. Taxonomy (NCBI): domain Eukaryota; kingdom Metazoa; phylum Chordata; class Aves; order Passeriformes; family Zosteropidae; genus Zosterops; species Zosterops lateralis. The sequence goes on from NC_139768.1 coordinate 3,953,390, forward strand.
GGTACACACAAAATACCTGAAGCCTTACAATAATTTTTTTTTTTTTAAAAGGCCTGGATAAAAGCAGAAGCAGGCTGCACCTAAAATGGGCCTTTAAACCAGGGTCTAAAACAGTACCCTGTTCAGCTCCTTTTGGACCATGATTGGAGGGCTGTAACTTGCAGAATTTTTCCTACCCTCAAAAAAAATTTCAAAGAGCTTAATAAAAAAGAAATTAAAGGTATTAAAGTAATTGCACCCTTTCAGATTTTTTTTAATGAGCTATAATATTAATGGATGCTTTTCTGAATGATTTTCTAATCATCATTCAGAATGAAACTGTTCTGGCAGACAGTAAGAAGTTCCCTTCCACAAATTCTTCTTACAAGTTGTGGTTCTAACTCAGAAATAAAACTATATTCCTATTCCCTTCCAAAAGCATTCTTTTTCTTTTATAAACATCTTGTGAGTTCTGGTCTCATTTCCCCATTTCCAGCACTAAGCTTAAAAGATCAAAGTTAGATACGCAGATAAAGCACAGTTATTTGTGGTTTGGTCTATTTAAAAAAAAACAACATGCTCCTGAAGATATTTTCTACCCATTGTGCCCTTTGAGAATGATATTTATTTTTTTAAAAAGAAAGTCTTGTACTCTTGAAACTCCTGCCTATCTTTTACATTATTTCTCCAGAAGCGAAATTATTATTATGGCCTTTCCCCATACTTTTATTCTGGAGGGCTGATCCTTTAGAGGGTAGATGGGCTAACAAAAAGCCAAGGACATTATCAGCTCCAGCACTTATCCAGAGCCTGACTTTGATCCCACCTCTGTGATCCCGTTTCCGCATTATTTAAGGAGAAAATACTGCAAGTCATGAAGCTTGCTTCATAATGACAGGGCTGCTTCAGAGACAAGAAAAATATTGTGCAATTTGTTTTCTGCAGAGAAAAAAAACTGACCTCATATTTCTCATACCCGCCCTCCAGGGAGGTTAGTTTTATCTCTCGTAAAAGTTCAGGTGATTCTGATGGATTTTTTTTTTATAAAGAGCTCCACAGAATATTTCTGGCAAGCGTGAAGTGGCGGACTGTGACGCAGGGGTTGGAATTTTTGTGCCAAATATGCTTGTGGTAACAGTCTACAGCTATTTACTATTTAACTATGCCCTCAGATGATGTTTCTCACTGACTTGGGAAGACCCATATCCTGGGGTTGGAACATAAAAGCAAAGCATTTAAATTCAAGAGTAATTTGGTGCAACTTCTACCACAATGTAGCAGCTGTACCAGCAGGTTTGGGGGTTCCTTTATTTCCTTTATTCCTTCCTTCCTTAAGCCTGAGAAAGATGCTGAAACAAAGTCATGGGAGCAAGCTGGAAAAGAACTATTCAAGATCAATTAATTTTAATCAGACTGAAGTTTTCACACGTTTTCTCCATCAACAGACAAGCTAATGAATATCTACTTGGGCTGTACAGTCATGTACTTCAACAACCCCTGTTCTTCCCATGTTCAGCTGCTGCTGGTTCAAGACAATGGTGCTGTAGCAATGCTCAGCGTGGGTCTCCTGATGTTTCTGATAAGGATTTACTGGCAGAGCCTCCTATAAAAGCCTCAGGGTGTTACTGAGGCTCGTAGTTAACACCCCCCCTGAAAAACACATCTACCTCCACGACAGCTACTGGGAATATTTCCAAACTGCTGTCTTTGGTGCTCCTTGAGAGCCCACTATCTAGCTAATAAACAAAGGAAAATCAGAAGTTTCCTGCAAACACACTAAAGCTAGATAAGAACTTGCAGCTAGTAAATGCTGGAAAAGAAGAAACTGTCCTAGGAGGCCTGGCATTGCAGTCTCCAAGGAAAACAAAAAAAAAAAAAAGGGGGAAAAAAAAAAGGTGTTTTTACTGTATGACCTTAACCTGAGAGATACTGACTCAGTGTTGAAACAACCTCTCTTTTCTGCAGATCTTCTGAGCCACCCATGAGAAGAGAATGAAGTTATCTTATCCATCATCTACAAGTTTAACAGAAGAGATCAGTGTCTCAATTTCCACCTGACAGAGGGGCCGAAGGGAAAGAAACCACAAACAAACAACAAAACAACGGAATAAAGTAAACACTGACTACACTCCGCTGAAAACACGTACTATCAAGTCTAAACTTCCACATCCTTAGGTTTAAAATTGCAAATTTCAACACCCCTCCCCCGTTCCTGCTCCAGCATTTCTGAATTAATTGCCTGGTGGCAATTACACAATTTATTTTTACGCTCAACACCAAAACGGTTCCAACTATCACACTGAGAGAGCACAGAATCCACCGAGCAAAAACGCGCCTGACAAAGACCAACAGATACAAGCCAGAGCTTAAACAATGCTCAACATTTCACTGAGGACAACTGAGCACCTTCACCATCATTTCCCCTATTTTGGGAGAGGCTGGGGGAAAGAATAGGGATTTCTGGCAGCCTCAAAAAGCCCAAAGAGCCCCTCAGAGCCCCGGCCCGGCCCTCCTGCCGCCCGCGGCTGCACCAAGGCGCTCACAGCACGCCCACGGCCAGCCACACACACAATGGAAACGCACCCGTGAGGGACACATTCCTTTTATTGTTGAGACATGGGCTGCCGTACAGCCCGGTGTGTCAGGCCCCCCTCCCCAGAGTGGTCGGGGCAGGCCGGCTGGGTGCGGGCCGGGACAGGGGGCCGGGCCGGCCGCGGGGTCGCTGAGGGCTCTGGGGGGCTGCAAGGCACATTCTGCCGGCAGCGGGGAGGGGCAGCGGGGCTGGTGAGGGGCAGCGGAGGGGCGCGGAGCCGCCGTACTCACCGCGCGGGCCGGCGCCGAGCCCCGGCTGCACTTCCTGCCGGCTCGGAAATGAGCGGGCGGGACCCTCCGCCGCGCCGCTTAAAGGGGACGGGCCCGCCGCCCCCGACCGCCCCCGGGGCGGGGCCGGAGCGGGTCCCCCGCACAGCGAGTCCCGCGGGGGAAGCGGGGCGGGCCTGGGGACCGAGCGACCCCCCTCACTCCGCCCTGCGGCGCCTTCGCTCTCCGCTCCCCTGAGGCGGGGCTGCGCTCCCATGAGCGGCCCCCAGTCCGTGTCTGAGGGCCAGAGCCGGGAGTATGTCCGTGTCCCCTCCGCAGCTGTGCCGGCAGCGCCCCCCGGGCCCCTCAGCGCTCCCCGGGCCCCTCAGCGCCGCGGCCACACCGAGAGCGCCCGGAGCCCGCCCGGACACCCGGCCCTGGCCCGGGAGCGGCCCCGGCACTGCCCGAGAACACTCCGCACACTCCGCACACTCCGCTCTGCAGCCCCGCGGCTCCGGGCCTCGCAGGGGTCCGGCAACAGCACAGGGATGCTGATTTCTCCAGTGTTAGCAAAACCATGTCTCCTGGGTTGTAGTGTAGGATGTACACAAAGTATTTATTCCATCCCCATGAGCTGTTGGAACCAGCTGGGGCAGTGTTTTCCCAGGCCCCTCCTTTGGGCTCTTCTGCTCATGGCCCATCAATGCCTTGCCCAGGACTCACAGGGAACTCCCTCCAGGAGCTCTCTCTGTTTAATGGGCCATCAAGGAGCCACTGCACGACTCCTCATCCCATTGGGAGATGCTCCCAATGCCCAGGGGGAGGAGCCAAGCATTCCCACCTGGAGAGAATCTGGGATTTGGGACAGGACAAGCAGCCCTGAGCCACTGGATTCCCAGAGGAGCAGAGCTCCCAGACCTTTCTGTGGGATCACTGCTTCAGGAAGAGCCCCTCACCTGGACTGCTCCCCCCACCCTGCTCAGGTTGTATTCTGACTCTGTCAGTGCTCTTTTGTGTTATTGCATTTATTTTACTTTATTTTTACCTTTTTACCTTTCTTCTTATTAAATTGTATTTCTGACTTGGAGCCTCTCACTCATTTCGCTTTCAAACCACGACACCATGACATTGTGATGTAGCCTTTGTGGTTGGTGGAAAGGATTTGCCAATAATTATTTTCTACTTATCTAAGTATTTATGTACAGTTCTGTACTTAGAGAAGAACATTTCATTACACATTTTCTTTCTTTTTTTTTTCCTTTTTTTCCCCTTTATTTTTTTTCCTTTTTTTTTTTTTTTTTTTATTTTTTTACTTTATTTTTTTATTCTTATTATTATTTTTCTGCAGGGCTTGACCTGAAAACAAGCCAGGCTTAGGAACTCACACAGCTTCCAGCCATGTACATGAACTGCCTGTAGCAGTTTAAAAGGGTAAAGCTCAGGAACCAGGTAAGGTAGGAATGTTCTTCCACAACTACGTACCAAATGTTTCTGGTGCTGCTGATCAAAAGCAGAGTCAGAGAAAGCCAGTAAAAAATGTACAGGCCTGCACCCTCTAACTTGACATCTCTGTGCTGGATTGCCTGTGAGTGCTCACCTGCCTCAAAGGGCTTTACAGAATAGAGCCCCAATGGTCTGGGCAGCAGAGGCTGCATCCCTGGTCACATTCCTGCTCTGTCCATGTCTGTCCCCATTTAGCACAGAGCAGCCCTTTGTCTTCAGGCAGGCAGAAATCCATTTGTTGATACACAGCTACATCACACAGCATGGGAGAGGCCTCTGTTCAGATCTGTTCAGTCTAGATTTCAAGCCCTCAGACAGCAGAGGCCTTTCCAGGGAATACCTTAAATGAACAGGGAAAAGACACTTGGCTGGTGTGGCCATCCATCCATCCATCCATCCATCCATCCATCCAGGCACTTTCCTATCCATTAAAACTTGTCACAATGCTAGATCATCATTTCAGGTATTCCTCAAAATATATACTTGGAAAGTATATTCATAGAAGAGAATTATCAGAAGGTGTTAAATATTCACACGTGCACTCCTCAAACTAGGCAAATGTGGCTTCATTACTCTTTTAAACCAGTATGTAAATAAACTGTTTCAAACCTAACCTCATGCACAGTTTCAGTATTGCATGTCACAGATGACTGTTGAACACCCTGCCTGTTGTCTTTGTTGTGGATAAGGAGTAGGAGTTTAGTAGACACCGACACACTGGAGACTGTGAGAGTGTTCTGTAGACATAACATTTGTGAGCACAAGGAGGTAACGGAATGGAAATAACTGAAATTACTGATTTTGCAGACCTACTGCATTGTAGGTCTGAAATAAACTCTGATAATGCTGCAAAACAGCCACTGGTTTGCCTACAGACAACAACCAGACTCTGAATATTGTCCTTTGAGTTTCCCAGGTGCCACCTTTCTGCACATGAGCGTGTTGCTGCTGTGTGGGGAGAGATCTGCAGGACCTTCCAGGAGATTATACACACAATATTTGTTCTTCTTCTCTAAGTGCCTGTTCCTCTGTTTACCAGAATTTCTTCTCTACCAGAAAGGCTCGATTTTTTTCCAGATTGAGAGAAGGAAAAAATAGATTTCTTAACCTCTCATAGGAGCAACATGGGTATTCATAGCCATCTCTGTATGAAAGGTCTACCATGTCAGGAAAAATGATGGGTTTGCAGTGATGTTGTGTGTAGTTTCCTGATTCTTCTATCAGAACAAGCTGTTCTAAGATTAGATATTCCTTCATCACTCAGACCTATATTTATGCTGATAGGTGTTATAGTTCCTATTTGGTGTTAATCTTACAAGCCTACAGAGGAATTCCCACGTTGTTTGTGAATAAAGCAGGCAATAAAACATTTAGGAAATGTCTGTGTTTTAAGGTACAATTCACTTCAGCTTGGGGATTTTTCTTAGACAGGTAGTTGCAGACCTCCTAGCATCTAAAACAACAGAATATATACAGAATATATACCTATATATTTATAATTTATGTGACTAAGCTTTGAATTTTCCTAAAATATTATGATAGGATGGTTATTTAGGAGACAGACTTTAAAAAATGTTTTCCTAAACTTTGCTAAACACTGTTCTTAAATTGGTACAGTTGGGGGAAAGGAAGTGGCTGGCTGGCAATAGCTTATTCAGAAAAGAACCGTTTTCCAGAACAGCATTAGCTCCAGCCTCTAGTGGTTTTGGTTTTCTTTTTTGTGCCTTTTTTTTTTTTTTTTTTTTTTTTTTTTTTTTTTTTTTTTTTTTTTTTTTTTTTAGCATCTGTGTGGGCTGGAGGGGAAAGAAACAAAAGAAAAAGAGAGAGAAGAGCTGATCTGAGAATACGATACCAAAGTGAAGGAGTAATGTAAATGAGGCCAAAGGAGAAAAAATAAAAGAGAAATCCTTCAACAAAGAATATTTTTGTTCTATTAACCTCTTGAGCCAAAATGAAACGTGTGGGATAAGAAATGTAGAACAAGAAAAATGGTCCATTATTTTCCCTGAAAATTCTGAGCTTTAATTGTCAAACAATAGTCATTAGTTTGCCTTGACACAAGGGTTTTTGTCAAATACCACGGCTCAGCTTCACTGATGGCACAGTTCCAACACAATCCCATGTGAAGCCACTTTCTTTTTCCTCAAGTGTTGCAAATTATTTATAACAGATCCTGAACAATGCAACTAAAACCATGAAGAAAATCGAAGATTTCTAAAATCAACCCTCCTACAGTATTTTAATCACGGTGATTTATATCCCTTAAAATCCTCCATCTGAGCTTCTCACCGAGTTGCACAGTGTAACCCTTTGTCACTGCTCCTCTCCAAAGGTGTCCTGTTGCTCTGGGCAGTGAAAGGGGTCTGGGGAGGGTCCGTGTGCTCCAGCAGAATTAACTCAGGGCTGCCTTGGGCTATTCCAGCCTTGCTCACCTCAGGCTCTGCTGCAGTGTCAGCACCAGCTGGGGCACTGAAAGCCAAGCCTGGGGTTTGCTCTGTGCCTCTGAAAAGGACACAGTCCTGTTGTCATCCTGGGGCATCAATGACCTGTGATAAAGGTGCTCAGAATGTCAGGATGTTTTACCTCGCTGCTGGCAGAGACTGCAATCATCTCTTGGCTTGCCACAGCTTGAGGAGAGACAGTGCATCTGTAAAATCAGTTTGTACCAACACACCATGCAAACATCTTCCAGTATTTATTGTTACTTTATTTTGCATTGAGCAATATTTCCCTAGGCTTTTGGCCTCTACGTCTTTGAGTGCTGAAGGACTACATTTTTTCGTGTGGTGTTTTGGGATCAAATAAATAGCAATTCTTTGGTATTATAATGTACTAAACTTTGGACTGAGAAGCATATAATTTATATAATGTTTGGGAAATGAACTGTTATGGATTGCTCTTTTCCTGTTGTTTTGGGATCACAGTTGCTGAATGCCTTCCTTTCAGAATTCCCATATGAAAACTGTATCAACTGACTTTAAATTTATATAGAGTCCTTTCATACATTAAAGCAGACTCAATAGTTATGGAACTAATTCATGAAAGCAGAAGACATTCCTTATCATAAAAACCAATCAATACAATCACAGCTATAAGTGAATGTAAATAAGATTTAGTTTTATCTACTATCTGAAAAGGCTTTCTTTTGATAACATCAGTGCTTACTGTAGTCCACTCACTTTTTTCTTTTAATAGTGATAGTTTAGCATCTGGAAAAGCATATGGAAGGATAAATCAGAATTTTTTGGACACAATCTCTTCAAATAACTTTTCCTCTTTGAAACTACCATATAGTTGCTGTTAGCAACAAATGTTTGCCGAGCTGTGTGACAGTAACAACTGGCTTGTGGAAATATTCCTGTACCACCAGTACAGTGTCGCTGTGGCTGGTGCCACGGGGAAAAGGAATACAGAATTGGACAAGCAGGGAGCTGAGTTAAATGCCTGGGCTCTGCTGCTGCTCCAGCTGAGAGCAGCAGGCAATGTTCTGCAGTGGTGGCAGAGCATTTTTCCTGGCCACATGGCCTTATTTTTCCTGGCAGGAACAATGGGTTGTGTGCCCAGGGTTCCACTCTGTCACATCGGAGTCAGCAGTAACAACATACATGGAAAATAACCCATGTAGGTGGTGCTGGAATTCTATACTGGTTTATTTCTGACTATGCCAAAACACCTTTCCTATATAGCTTCTGTCTAATAGCACCAAGAAGTGCTGTAGGCATTTTTCTAAAAAGAGAAGAAAATTTTGTCACAAATATATGGATGCAAAGCAGCTTCGAAACAAAGTCATGCAACCAAATTCTGTGCCTAGAATGGAAAATGAATAGGAGGGTTTTGACTGGAAGACTCACTGTTATGCAAAACATACTAAAAAATAGACATTCTTTTTTTTTTTTTTTTTTTTTTTTTTTGTCCTTCAGCACAGCAGAACAGTAACCTATGAATACCATAAAGTAACAGATTAAAAATCAATTCTACTAAATTACTTTTTAAACTGTAGACTTGACTACCTAGAAGTTAGAGCATTCTATATATGAGATTTAAGCCAGAAAATCTTTCATGAGCACTCCTTGTCTGATGAGATAATATAAATTATCAAGGCCTTTTGGTTGGTTATCTGGTTGGGGTTTTTTCTGTGCTCAAAAGCCTCATGCACCAAAGCTCAAGTTATTCAGATAAATATCTACAGGAAATGCAGTCTCTCTAGGGAGAATATTTGGGCTTTCTTAATCTGATGTGCGTTGTGTTTAATACAAAATACTCAGTGTATCAGTATTTAATATGTGTTACTGCATGATCAGGTGTACCCACTGAGCCTCCCCAACAGTCAACAAAACCACCACCACCTTGGACACAAAATAAAAACAAGTGTAGAAAGGCACAGGGCAGAGATGATCATCCATGCTGATAGCTTAGCAAACAGTTCCTACAAAGCCAGTGTTCATTTCTTCATTCACTAGACAGGAACAGAGACTAAAAAACTTCTATAGTTCATTGTCTGTACTGTGCTGGTCCATTGTTTGCAATATTTATCTACTCCAGTTTAGGGTTTGGGGTTTTTGCTAGTGTTAAGACTTGTCTGTCACTGCCCAAAAAAGATCTCCCTCAATTTGAATGAAAACTCCAACCAGTTCATATAACATTTTTTCTGTTTCTCTTGTTTCTGGTACCATTCATCGTTGCATACACATCATTAAAATGTTTTTAAGTGCCACATTTTTCATATTTTTAAACTCCTCCCATAAAATGGCATGGAAGTAATAATAAAATCACCTAACTGCTTTGATTTTATTAGCAGTACTTTACCAATCACTGAAAAACTCTCACAGGGCTGTAACAGTGTTAACTCAGGGCAAAAGGAAGGTTGTCAAGAGAGAACCTTCCTGGGTACCATAAAATATCAACAGACATCCAGAAAAAAATACCACATCTCAGTTGAGCAGTTGAAAATACTTTTAGATTTTCATGGGAAATTGGCATCTGTTCCTGTGGTGCATAAAGGAATGGCTGATTTTGGAAAAGTGTTAAAGTATGCTGTTGAGACTTCAGTGTTATCTTTATGAAACCAATGGGTAGGGATGAACTGATCTGCAAAGTCAGGATCAAATGTCACTGCATTCCCAGCAGCCTCACAAGCTTTTTATTATCTTTGTCAGGAAAAATTTTTGCTAATGAGCATCTTACAATGATGCTCACATCTCACATCTGTTGGTAAAATTAAACTCCAAATCAAATTAATTCAAAGCAAGATTTTACATTAGAAATGCAATTATAGGAGAGCTGAACAGCAAGATACTTTGAAAATCACTTGAATTTGTTCCCACTCCTTCTCAAGAGCAAGGAAAATGTGTTTTTGCTTCTCCTTTCCTGTGCCTGTTTTTAGAACTAGAATGATCTGGCAGCCTGCACCCCATTTGAATGATGGAATATCAAGTTCAGAAGTATTTACTAGATGGAATTGAATAGTTATAAATGACATTTCTATTTCAGTTTCATTCTCTTTTTAATTTAAATTTTAACAATGTCAGCTACCAGTTCTGGCACTACGCTAGACAAGCAAGGATTTGCAATATTTTAAAAAACAAATCATATTTCTGACAGGATAGGCATAGAGATAAAAAGGTTTTTAAATTGATTTTTTCTGCAACTCCAGCATCTTAAAAGCTGTGTGCAAGTTGTGTTTAAATTACTAATGTACAGTCACAACATGAAGATGCTCATTACGAGTGCAGACAAATGCAAATCATAAAATTTGGCCACATGTAGGAGGTGAAAAAAACCAGCTTAACTTGTGACTGCTAAAATGCTGCTGATAAATTGATCTGTGTTTTCTGCTCCTCCTGAGCTGTGCTTAAATTTTGTACGACAAGTGTAGCCTTGATGCCTTTCATAGCAATAAAGGTAATATGTGCTATTCATATCACTGTTTCAAGGCTTAATACCCTTGAATAGTGTTCTGCTATGTATTGCCTAGTAAATATAATTATCATTTGAAATGGTAACAATTAGAAGCAATCTCTAGTTTAAGGTCTAGCATTTCAAAGCATGCATTTTACATTTTCTAACATGAGGAAACCATAATGGAGACTCAATAAGCAAATAGAATTGATTCCATAAACATTATTTCTGTTTGGTTCCAAAGTTGTCTCTGATGGTAACTTCTTGTAGCCTAATTTGATTGCTTACTTTATCTTTGGGCATGTAAAAATGGGGATCAATATTTTGCAGTATAAATTAAAGCATTCTTTGTAGTATTATTACAGAAATTCACTTAATCTCTTTTTTCCTTGGTATTTAATAAACTGTCACAGTTCATTTTAACAAATGATCCTGGAAGAACAATACTGGGTTAGACCTCCAAGAGCAAGGTTTTAAAATAAAAATCCTCAGAGTCAGCATAAACGTTATGCCTTTCTGTTTGCTGGCTGGACCAGGCCACTGTTCAGAAAGCCTCTGCATAGGAAAAACAGTGAAGTAAACGTTTAAATGATTTCCTGACTCGATGCTAAAATCTCCCTCAATTATTTATACCCTGTACAAGAAGGAAAAAAACATCACCAGAAGGAGTAATTCTTGTCTTCTGCTGTCATATCAATCACTGACACTCTTGACCACACAAAAACTGTCTTAGAAAACAGTTAACCCTGCTGGTTTCTCACTGGCTGGTTCTCAAAACTCTTGTACATATTTAAAATACATATATACTATGGCTCTGGTATTGATGTCCTGGATCTTTTCATACACTTTCCCCACATTTCAGTCTTTACAATGCTCTTCCAAGCTTTTTAATCATCTGAAAATGAATCCTTACCAGCTTTCTCAAGGAATGAGATCAGCCCTCCCTCTCAGCCTCATCTGCCCCACCAGCCACCCCTTCCTTGCTATTCTACCCTTTTGACGTGCTTTTCCAACAGACAATAATTTATTCTGAATCTCTTCCTTTTTTATAAAATACCTTTCAATAACGGGATACTATTCTTGTCATTGGCAGCAGTTTGGCAAAAAAAAAAAGTAGGATGAGCTTATCCTATTGGTTTATTGATTTGCACTGGGCTATAGATTACACCCCATTACATTCTCTGACAGTAAATGGAGTTTTTGGGGTGTTTTTTCCCCCAAAATAACTCATATATACCTAAATACAGGCAAGCAAGATTCTTTGGAAACCAAATGCTTAAAATACATACTCATTTGATTTAGTTTTATTAAAATTTTTAAAATAGTTCCATCCTTAAGCACAGTAAATTCAGAAAGGAAATTGCATTGGCAGGAAGCTATGAAAATGTTGCATGTTCATGTTCCAAATGAAAATCAGTGTTCACAGCAAACTCTTTTGATTGTGATCATGTCAGGAAGGAAAGCCCTGAACAGCTGAAAAATTATATGAGGGCTTTAACAATAATTTATGTGACCTGCTGAGTGCAGAAAATCAGACCAGGAACTGCAGTGATTGATTGATTGATGTCCAGATCGAGGTGAATTGTTCAGGATTTCAAATCTATGGTAAGTACAACTGCAATGCTCTTAAACTGTTCTCACTATTTAGATTACTCGGTAATCCATATGAAACTGCTTGCAGATGAGATAAAGTTGCATTTTTATGAATGGTACCTTTTTAACCCAAACAAGGAGCTAATTATTTCTGATGAGCTTAAGGGAAGGTGTAGTCATCTATCCTCAGGCAGACAAAATGTTTTTACTTAACTTCAGAACTTTATCAGCAAATGAACTTTGATAATGGCTCAAACAAAGAGGTTTCTGCAAGAAATTTGTTGTTTTAAGAAACATGTCACCCTTTAAAAGACCTGGTAAAGCCAAAAAACACACTATAAAAAGAGAGGAACTATTAATTTTGTCAGAATGCATTAGGAGTATTTATATCTAACTGGAAGACACAGGTTGCTGTCCCAGAGTTTAGAAATGAGAAATACGAAACACAGCTTAAATAAATGACTCAGCTTTACTGTAGATAAATACAAAAAAAAAAAAATTATTTAATTCACTGTCTCTTCTAGGTATAAACTAGAAATTTATTTGTGCTTACCTGTTTTCTAGTGTCTAGTACCTAACTCTACAGACTGCTTCCCAACAGGGAAGTTAAAGTGTTGTACCAGGGATGGGCAGACCAAGGCTATTGCTACTTTATCCATGTTTTGATTACACCCTTTGTACTCTTGCTAGTTGACTCTTAGGATATTGGATTTTAGACCAGCAAATGTCTGTGAATATGCCCATGTATTTATGAATGATCCCACTAACTTCAGAGGGATTAATTAAATTTTATGAAGTTAGATAGAGAACATGAACAGCTTAGGTTTTCCTATTGAGATTTTAAGTACTTGCGTATATTTTTAGGGAATGATTCCATTGTTTTTCAGAAGTTTGCTTGGGCTGAAAAGATCAAACCATTCATCACATTATGGCCCATCTGCACTCTGTTCATGGGGAATATTGCCTGGTGCTACTTAAGGGCTGGTGCTTTTGAATATTATCTCCAGTATTTTGTGATAAATTTACCACTGTAGCTTCAGTGAGAAACAATGTTTTCAGGCAAGCTGAACTTTGATACTAAGTATTTCAAAATTATAAGCATTTTTTTTTGAACTTTCAAGATAGACTAGAAATATTATTTTTAGATGTATTTTGAAGCTTGTATTGTTGATGTAAGACTGATATAAATCAGTAAGGAATATAAGCTTGCTTTTACTGTGTGCTTTTGAGAATTGCTAAGCTCCAGTTGAGGGTACCATAAAGATTCATCCATCTTTTGCATGACAAGTTCTAGATAAAAGCCCCGTGATTTAAATATTGTGTGTCTCATATCCATGGGATAATATTTTTTAAGAACTTCTACTATTTGAAACAGGCTAATGTCTGCAAATTAAAAATTGCAAGCTCACAGGAGATTTTCTGAGTATCCTATCTCTGGAGGTTTGTGGAAACCAATACTGCAGTGAATTCCTTGTGCTGCCCTAAGGACTGTACTGACATGTAAGATTCATGCTCTCCCCCATCTGTCACAACTCAAAGCACAGATCAGGTAAACCATATCATTTCTGCAGATATTTAGAAAAGGTTGGCAGAAATTTTTAGAAAGTTATTCCCTCCAACCTGTGTATTTAGGTGAGTCATTTGTTCCCTCTGAATTCACTTTCCTCAGGGCAGCCAAGTGCATAAGTATTTCTGGCACTGATGGAAATAATCATCTGCTGTATCACTTTTTTCCCATGTGGGAAGTACATTTACTCTCCAAAGAGGAACTGAAACAAAATTGTCACCATTTTGACTGGTGGCAACACAGAACAAACAGGAAACACTTCAAGGGAAATATTTACAAAAATAGCATAGACAGAAGACATAAGAAGCTTTCATATTATGATTGAATACTTAAAAGCAATAATCTATTTCTTTTCAACATTCATGAGCAGGAAGGGAGTCAAAATTAATTGGATTAGGAAACACGTAATTTTTCATTAAACTGCACTTAATGCAAGTAAATGTGCATGGAAACTGTAATTATGGACTGTGTTTGTATTTTATATGCAGGATCTATGTCCAGTAGGATAGGTAGCACTATTAGTGAAATCTTCACAAAAATTAATGGTTGAAACAACACTGACTTATGCTGGAAGTGTAAAGTACACACTACTCCTGCACCCACTGGTTATTTCAGCATCACTTACTGTCCCACTCACCTGCCATACAGCAATGTTGTCACAGGGCTGTAGGATTAGAAACTGGGTGTTTCACATCTCTCAGCTGCATAGTCTTGCTGAACTGGATAAAGTTTATTCTTAAGGAAGGAAAAAAACCCCAAACAAAACCAAAAATCTTGATGCCTTGGTTGCTCATGGCAAGTGAGGAATTCCCATTTTACAAACATAAAATATAGGAAAACAACTATACAAAGCACAAAGTTACCACAAGTGTGATTTTTCTCTCCTTTTTCACAGATCTCTCAATAGAAAAACCAGCCCATATAAAGGGTTTAATTTTCAGTGCCCTTTGTTTTCCAAGTATTTACTCTGACAGGTGTGTCATGTCAGTGAAGATCCCCACAGAGGAGCCCCTCCTTCATCCAGAGCTGTGTGTTTGTTATGCAAGAGCATTATTCAACATGGCAAATATCTGTGCAAAGGAGAAGCTGCTGTGCCTGCTGCTTGTCTGAAACCAGGATCAGGTATGCAATCCAACAGGGAAGCTTCAATTCCAACACACCACTTCACATCCCACTTTCTGCAAACTGAAAATCTGTGTTCAGGTTTTGGCAGTCTGACTCAAGACCATGTTTCTGAAATCACAGACTTTAATGGAAACATAAAGTTGATACACAAAACAACATCTGAAAACAGATCTGAAACATCTAAATTGGACTGTAAGTGACAGGAGCAAGCTTTGGTAGATTTGGATTATTTAGAATAACCATCACAACGCTAACAACGAGTCACTCGGGATTTACATCCCAACATTTGTAGCAAACGAAAGGTTACCCTTAACCATGGTAGATTACAAATAAAGACAAAAGTAGTGCTGATCATTTACTCTTCCACATAGAACATGACTCACACTCTTGATTGTTCTCTCAAATATCAAGTCACTTTTGTAAGGACAACATTTTTATATTTCACCTTAACAAATTCCAGTGACATTTTCCTTGTGTAGTTTCAACAGCAGAGTTTGAGACCCATTTTGCTGTGCAACTGGTTTTTTATTTGTTATTTTCAAGGTAATAGGTTTATTTGGAATTACATTATGGCAGTGTCCTGTGCATGGCAGTATATCCAATTTGGAGCTGAGAGGAGGTCTCCAACCCACTTAACAAGACTGCAAACAAAATCTCTGTACTTAAATACTTGCAAAAGGTGTGCTGAGGCAGAGGATGTCCTGTGGCAGAGCTGCAGGAGGAGGTGAGAAGGCTACATAACTTCAGGCTGTGAAGGAGTTGGATGGCTGGTTCCAAGGAGAGCCTGCAGTAAACCCACAGCCAAAGAGGCAAAAACTCCCCCACCATGCACACACAGAAGGGAGGAGGGGTGTCAGTAAGGCAGAAGAATGGACACTTGAAATGACAAGGACCTGTGGGAGGAAAATACTTCCCTGAAGCCTGAGGTGCCCCTGCAGAACCACTTCAGCACTTTGCAGGCTGGAGAGGGAGGACCCATCACATCAGGAGTGAGGCTGGAGCTGAGTAAGGCAGCCCCATCTGCTCCCTGTGTAACAACCAGCACAATGAGCAAAGGTGACAGATGAGAGCAGCAGGGGACTCTCCTCTGAGAGGCACAGAGGGACTCACTCATCAGCCTGACTGATGACCAGAGAGCTGCAGTAGGGGATGTCACCCAGAGCCTTGTGTCAAGCCTTGTACAGTTTCCTGACCATTATCTGCTGCTGTTGTTTCATGTGTGCACCAGGGGTACAGCCGGGAATGGTCTGAGGAGGATCAAGGACATCACAGATCCCTGGGAGAGGTGGTGAGGAACTCAACTGCTGGCAGCTTTTTCATCAGTCCTCCCTGTCAAAGGGAAGGGCTTTGAAAGGGCCAGGTGAATCTGGCAAATCAGGAAATAGTGTCACAGCCAGGGGTCTGGCTGCTCCTGGGGACTCCCATTGAAAACCTGGGCTGATGGAGACTGATGGAGGCAGGAAACAGGCAGAGCATCTCTGGTCACAGGCTTGCCAAGCTGGTGAAGAAGGCATTAAATTGAAGTTTCTGAGAGAGAGAATCCTCAATCTATTCCACTCCTACGCATTTGATGCCAGCACCAGCAAGGGATGCCCAGAGCCTGGAGAGGGATTGCAAATCAGCAAGAGAGAACCCGAAGTGCTGTGCAAGGGAATTCCAGCCATTCCTGCTGGAATGCTCCATCAAGGCCCAACTTCAACACCTTCCTGCAAATCATTTAGCATGATAAGGAGCAGTAGGAGACATGTGCAGGGCTGTGATCTTACCGGCATCAGGTATGTGGTAGGATGGCTCCTATGACTGGAGTGTTGCAGTGGAAGGATACAGGTCCTTCAGGAAGAACAGGCAGGGAATAGGAGAAAGGGGTGTTGCCCTCTGTGTTCATGACCACATGGAGTGTTTGGAGCTGTACTGGGGCTGGATGAGGCGTTTATGGGTCAGGATTAAAGGGAGGGCAAGGACAAGTGACATTATAGTGGGGGTCTAAGGCCACCCAACCAGGGGATGAGACCCAAGCAGATGAGACCCTCTACAGACAGAGAGGAGCTGCCTCATATTCACAAGCCCTGGTCCTCATGGAGGACCTCAACTACCCCAATATCCATTGAAGGGATAACACAGCAGGGCATGAGCAATCCAGGAGATTGTTGGACTAGATGGATAACTTGCTTCTCCAAGTGACAGAGGAGTAAATGAGGAGTTGCCATGTGGACCTTCTTTCCACCAAGGAGAGGCTGGTGGGGAATGTGAATCTCAAGGGCAGCCTTGGCTGCAGTGACCAGTGGACTTCAAGCTCCTCAGGCCAGTGAGGAGGTGCACAGCAAGCTCACTAACCTGGACATCAGGAGGGCACTCCTTGGCCTCTTCAGGGATCTTCTGGGTAGAGAATCATGGGAAAAAGCCCTGAAAGGAAAAGTGACCCAAGAAAGCTGGTTAATATTCAAGGATCACCTCTTGCAAGGTCAGGAGCGATGCAACAAAGAGGAAGTCAGGCAAAAACATCAGGAAAGAGACCTGCATGGATGAACAAGGAGCTCCTGGACAAACTCAAACGCAAAAAGGAAACCTATGCTTCCCCCACAGAAAAAGGGGGAAAGCAAGGACAGATAGCCCGAGAGGAGGACAGAGAACTTGTCCAAGCAGCCAGGGATCAGGTTAGGAAAGCTAAAGCCCTGATAGAATTCTATCTGGCCAGGGACAATAAGGACAACAATAAAAAGCTTCTACACGTACATTGGTGAAAACGTGAACCCTCTCCAGAAAGAGGGTTCCTGGGGGAAGGCTGAGGTACTCAATGACATTTTTGCTTCCATCTTCACCAGCAAGTTCTTCAGCCAACTGAGGCCTAAGTTTGCACGAGCCCCTTTGCTGAGGTGGCAAAGGCAGGGACTCTGAGAATAAAGAACCACCCACCATAGGGGAAGATGAAGTTCCAAACCAGCTAAGGAACCTGAGGGTCCACAAGTCCATGGAACCTTATGACAAAATATGGAAAATAAGGTGACTGGTGACAGCCCATATGGTATCATTAAGGGCAAACCCGACAAATGTCCTCCTATGACAGGACAGTGCTGGTGGATAAGAGAAGAGTGATTGATACCATCTACCTGGACTTGTGCAGAGCATTCAACACTGTCTTAGATGACATCCTTGTCTTGAAACTGGAGAGGCATGGATTTGATGGATGGACCACGTGGTGGATAAGGAACTGGCTGGATGGTCACACTCAAGAGTTGCTGTCAACAGTTGGATGTCCAAGTGGAGACCAGTGATGAGTGCTGCTCCTCAGGGGTCGGTACTGGGACTGGCGCTGTTTGACACCTTTGTTGGCAGCATCAGGCAGGATCAGGGTTACCCTCAGCAAGTTTTTCAATGACACCAAGCTCTGTGGTGCAGCTGACACACTGGAGAGAAGGGATGCCATCCACAGGGACTTTGAAAGGTTTTTCAAAGCAGTGGGCCCACACAAACCTCATGAAGTCCAACAAAGCCAAGAAAAGGTCCTGCACATGAGTCAGGGCAATCCCAAGCACAAAGGCTGGTTGGAGAATGGATTGAGAGCAGCCTTGGGGAAAAGGACTTGGGGGTGTTGATTGATGAGATGCTCACTATGACCAGGCAATGTGTTTTTATAGCCCAACAAGCCAACTGTATCCCAGGCTACATCAAAAGCAGCATGTGCAGCAGGTCAAGGAGGGGCTTCCCCCCATCTACTCTGTTCTTGTGAGACCCATCAGCTCTGGGGTCCCCAGCATAAGGAGTTCATGGACTTGTTGTACTGAGTAGTCCAGATGAGGGTCACAAAGACCATCTGAGCACCTCTCCTATAAAGACAGGCTGAGAGAGCTGGGCTGTTCAGCCTGGAGGAAAGAAGGCTCTGGGGAGACCTTAGAGCAGCCTTTCAGTACCTAAAGGGAGCCTACAGGAAAGCTGCACAGGGAGTTTTTTACAGGGGCATGTAATGTTAGGGCAAGAGGAATGGCTTTAAACTGAAAGAAGGCAGGTTTAGGTTAGATGTTAAGAAATTCTTTACTGTGAAGGTGGTGAGGTACTGGAGCAGGTTGCCCAGAGAAGTTGTGGATGCCACATCCCTGGCAGTGTTCAGGTCCAGGTTGGATGGGAATTTGAGCAACCTGTTTTAGTGAAGGTGCCCCTGCCCACAGTGGAGGACCAGGCAGGGGGGAAGGGAGTTGGAACTACATGACCTCCAAGTTCCCTTCCAACACAAACCATTCTATGATGTTACTATTCTACTCTATGAATTCAGTCTAAAATCCTGTTTAGCCTATTTTTAACTCATAAAAGAAACTACGATTGTACAAGACTGTATGTTTTAACATTACTAATATGTTGGTGGTGATGGAAAGTAAATGTGTCAGATGAACACTCTTGATTGCCATCAGTCTATACAGCTTATCTTGTATCAAATTTATCTCCATTGTGCTAAAGGTAAGAGAAGTTAAGACTAATAAAACAAATTCTCTTCTTATTAAGACAAGACAATACATTTTACAAGACTTCAAATGTTGAATCTCAAGTCCTCTATTGAGTTACTAAATGTTTGCTTCCAAACCAAGATATTGGCTTTGTTAGTGCCAACATCATTCTAACACTTGTCATTTGACAGCAAGCTCAGTAACCTGGGAGCCTGTTTCCCTCCTCCCTTCTATATATTGTTTGTGCTTCCTGCTTGGATCAAGTGGTTGTACGCTAACAGCCACTATAAAAGTAGCAGTTCAAGTACATTTTACCATCCCAGGACGCTGTAACACAGGATGGTTAGTCTAAAAAACACAGAGGATGAAGTGTAAGGCCATTTGCACTAAGAAGTTGCCAAATGGAACCAAATGCAAACTGGCAACTCAGAAAGAAGTACCAGAACTACAACTCTTATCCAGCTTGATATGTTTTCTGAAAGGGGAGAGTACCAATTATAGTCTTCAGCATAAATAACACACTTTAAAAACTACCAATAAAGGGAATTGCCAATTTAAAAGTTAGTTGTTGATTGTACAAAGAACAAGCCAATGGACTTCTCACTCTTTGCCTCCTTGTTTTCCTCAGGAGTCCATTACCTTTCACAAAGAAAATTTTAGCTATCAAACTTGTCCATAAATTTTGCCGCTGAGTGTGAAACCATCCAGTTAGCATATACACTATCATTTGCATATCTTGAAAACACAGAGTTAGTGCCATCGAATCTTGTGAGTGGAACGGGGCTCTCCTCAGGCCAGTTCGGGTATGACATGCCTAAAAATGAAAACAGATAATTTTTTCTGCACTGAAGAACCATAACTTCATGTGCAGACAGTAAGGCCCTTGGCAAAACTCCCTTCAATACTTTTAAGCCAGTCCACTGGATTTTGTCCCAAATCAATTCATATAAATCATGTTTTGAAATCCCTGAAGCAGAAATTCAGATGCAGGCAAAAATCCTGTATAAATTAAAGTGCTTACTCAATAAAAAATTGTGTGCATGCATGCACATGTGCATAATAAAAAGCTAAGAATTGTTCTTCTCATAAGCCTCCAACTTTCCATAATTTTGTATTTTAACAATCGTGTAGCAATATATTGCTTTGCAAGAGAGAGTTCTTGCTGTGCAGGAAATGCTCCAAGAATTAATAAACCTATTTGGGACAGGATCCAAAGTCCATTTCAGTGACAGAGATTTACTTTAATGGGCGCTTTTCCTTTGGCTTCAGTGAGGTTCTGGGGACACTTTCACACCCCCAGCAGGGATCCCCTGCTTAGTTTCAGGAAATCGCAGGAGCTCAACTGAGTAAAGTCCAACAAAGTGCTGAGCACTCCTGTCTTGATTCAGCACTTAAAGTTGCATTTCAGGCTGTAATTATTCACATTGAGTGTAGTAACTGTTTCTGTGATCACCAAAATGGATGCAGAGTGCTTAGCACCATGTTGATTCAGCTGTGCAAGCACAGAACCATAGCAGGGTTGAGATTTTCAAAAACAGAAATCTGATTCTGTTGCTTATTAAGCATTCAGCATCTGCCATCAACCTTGTGGCAACTTTTTTCTGCTACTTTATTCTTTTAACAATCTGACTACTGAGTGCCCCAAAATCAACATGAGTTGAGAAAACCAAATGAAGAAAATAATAGCTAAGGTACAGATCAAAAATAGACCCAAAGCCATGTATTAATGGCAACTTTTAAACTAAAACATCCAACTTTTCAAAAGTCATACTGTTTGAAGAATGAAAAAAGTATCTGTGATGTTAGTAAGTATCTAAAACCATGTAGAATATTTAATCAGAAGACAAAATATAGGAGTTTTGGCAAGAACCATTTTTACTGTCCATCTCACCATCACAATATGAAAGCATATGTTCTTTTTAAAAACACTTGCTACATCATTCAGTCGAGGTTTAGTACTAACATGTTCATAACAAATCAAAGGACGTGAAAACAGGTGATATTTTCAAAATGCCCATTGTTAATTAAGTATTCAAAGGATTTTACATGTCAGTTTAGTCTGTATATAATATTTATATACAGTATTTCTAGCTTCTGTATATAATAATCTGTTTTCATCCTATGATACATTAAATACATTTCAGCTTATAGATCCAAAATGTACTAATAGCAGCTGAAATTTAGACATCCTTCTTAATAAATGAAAAATGTTGCAGATGAGTCCCATCACTGAGTTATGGCAAAAAACAGTATTAACAAAAAAGAAAGTCTATTGCTTAAATTAGAGGTGCAGAATCTAACATATTTTAAATGTTCTTAGCTTCCCCCAACAGGATAGTTGAATTAGATACTCATTAGCATTTTATATTTCCCCTGAGAATACTTCCCTGATCTTTTTTTTTTTGCTTTTACTGTATGATATCTAGTCATTTTACTTATTTTCACATCCTTTTAAAATGTTTATTTTAGACACAGCTGCAAAATGACTAAAGGATGATCCTGATGCAAACTTTGACATTTACCAAAAGAAAAAAACAAACAAACAAACAAAAACAAAAAACCCAAAAGAAGCTTCCAAGCAAATTTTGATTGGCTTCATTCAGACAAGAAAACACTGTAATGGGGTTACAGAGTCTGAGAACAGTGCAGAAGAAAAATCAACTTTTTTTTTTTTTTGTGTGTGTGTTGCTAGAATCTAGTAAATGCATGTGAAATTCTACCATAGAGTTTGTTTTCAATCCATGTGGAAGGGAGGGTTCGAGGGAGGGGAGCATTATTACAGTCCACGAGAGGTGTCTCCTCTTCTGAGAGCCCGTCATCGTACAGCAGGGAGTCAGAGGGCGTGGAAGCTGCCAGGTCTAAGTAGTCCTGAGAAATGAATGCACAAAAAGCTCTGTTAATGCTGCTTGGGTAAAAAAGGGTAAATGTGCACCTGCTTTCTTTACAGCAAGGAACTACACAGACCCACTGCACTGATCTTTCTCTAGAACCTGAGGAGGCTCTGCTTTCCAGCAGCCACAGCATCTCTGGAAGAATCTGATTTGCCTGAACACTGCCCTTCCTAGAGACATATGAATATTTCCTCTGCTTAATTCTGCACATCAGCATAACACTCAACAAATTGAAAAGCTCTCCTTGAAGTTTGACCTTCAGCTTCTGATCCATATGTATGCCTGAAATATATATATATATGGAGATACATATGCATGCTTAAAGGACAAGGTAGTCAGATCTCATAATAATTTTTTTTAAAGCTATTACATAACAGTGCATAAAATATCCGTGTAAATATTGCCAAATAAAGCTTTGGTTGCTGTTCTAAAACTAGATATTTAGGTCACGGATAAGAATGCATTGGTTTTTATTTATGTTGCTGAATTGCTTTGATAAAAAAAAAAAAAAAAAAAAAAAAAAGAACGTGAAGCATTTTCGACTAATTTAAAATACATTAAATACTACATTCTTCTAGTTCTCTCTAACATTATTTATTCAGGAGTCAAATTTAGGAGTAACTTTTCACAATAGTTTCTAAATTATTACTATTATTTAGAGAAAATAGACAGGTTAAGGATAATCCATCCACAGTTTGGGTTGAAGTCACCAAAGCTATTAGAAGAGGCAGTACTGCTTTCAAAAAGCTGCATGCATGTGGAAGGAACTAGATATGTAAATGCTTCACGATTACTTTGCTTTAAAATAAAATTAAGACGTAATTATTTATGTACATTCAAACTCAGAAGACCACAAAAACTTTCAAAATCCATGCTTTCCACACTTACCCTACTCTTCACCATCATCTTCTCTAGCTCCTTGCTGATCTCAGTAAATGTTGGTCTTTTATCAGGCTCTTGCTTCCAACAGCGCAACATGAGGTTGTACCTGGGGACCATCACAGGGAGAAAGAGAACCCCAAACTGTTAGAAATGGGTCAGGCTTCTGCTCTTATGATTTACAGTATTGAACTGAACTGTGCCACAAAGGCCATCCACAAGTACATCAATCCCTGCTGTGAGTTCTGTTAAATGTTCCCTGGAATTAACAACGTCCACTCACAACAATGGGCTTTTATTTTCAAGAGCCTCCATGAGTTTAAATGATGATGATGCACTTGGCTGTCCTTGAAGGATTGTAGTCATAAGTTTCACTTTCTCAAGGGACCACCTCAGGTGTAGGGCAGCATGCCAGATTTCTAATTCACTTTGTATATGACACTGAAGAAATTTGTGTATCAACCTGAAAAACTCTGCTGTTATAACCAAAAAGCAGAATTTCGTTTTTCATTTGTTCAAATTCTTAAGTTTCTGGGAAGTTTTCTTCGAAGCAAAGGCTAGCCTTAGACAATCTGCAAAAACTAATGTTCTTTTGATTACTTCTATTATTGCCCTTTTGATTAAACCTATATTTATTCTCTCTTTAACTGCCTTCTATAACATAGAGGATGGAAAGGAAAGGGAACAGAATTAAAGTTTTATAGTTGAGTGACTCTCAGACAGACATTGGCAAGTTCTGGAAGTGTAACCCTCCAACCTGTGCCATTCATGTCATTTTTCTAGCTCAGCTGTTCTCAGGACTGAGTGATCTGTCCACATCTAATGGTGGAAATAGTGGGCTATGAGAATTATAGGAAGCTACTGAAAAGCACTGCATTTTATGACTTCATCCATGATCCCTCTTGTACTTGACTGCGTGTAGGAGAGAATGCAGTTTGAGAAAAATGGTCATTAAAGTGGACTTTCACAAGCTGTCAGAAGAATTTCTGAGTAAAACAGAAGAAAATCTGCAAGAAGTCAGAAAATCATGATCTAGCTTCAATTAAAAAAAATCCCAGAAACTCAGATGTGGTCCGCTTGCCTAAACTAATAATTATCAATGACATAACATGTTTGCAGAATTAGTATTCCTCACTGAAATGAAACAAATAAAAATTTAGTATTATACATTTCTTTCTTAGACAGTATTTGCCAATCATTCTTGTAAACTTCTACACTGCCTAAATCTGGAAATACTTAATGTTTTCCTCTGTGTGTTAAAAAATTATTATTTATACTATTATTTATTAAAAGCTTTTTTTTTTTTTCTCAGCCCAGATGTGGTCAAAGCATCCTTCCAACTGAAAATCGGTCAAAAGAGTGGTCACAATGATTAAAGCTTGGGAACTTTCAGAAAACCACAACCACGATCAAATTTGCAGGCTGAACATAAAATCATGCCTCATCTCCAAATGCCCATGGAACATCACAGACAAAAGATATTTCACATTGACTGTGTTTTAATAAATCAGCCAACAAATTATGAACTGTCTCCAAATCCATGGGCTTATCAAATCACACAATTTTTTTATCTTCAAGGGTGTAGATTTCTGGGCCAAGGTATCAGTTTTCTTCTGGAATGCCATGACAACTAACAGACAATGTCAGTGCATGGAATATCTGCTTCATTTGCAGAAAGTACTATGACATTTTCTTGACTATTTCAGCTACCACTGTGTTTTATGGAAGTTTCCTCCTTCCCCCACCCTCAGAAGTTTTGAATGTAGAAACTCTTTTTAATTGTTTGGAAAGCATGTTATTCAATACCCTACAAATGGTTTGGATATAGCTGTAGGCATTCTCTGGGCAATTTTTTCCCCTCACTTATTCACTAATTTCATGACATTCTTTAAAGCACAACATATTACAACTGTATCTCTAAGAAATACAGACTAGTATTTATGAGGTATTTATTTAAACCTTTTTTTTCAAGTGTATTTATTAATGTTTTCTGAATCTAATCAGATCAAGAGTTACTTACATTTCTTCACTGCAGTTTTCTGGTCTCTCCATCCTATAGCCTGTTTTTAGGAGGTTAAAGAGTCTTTCAGGAGCAATACCTGGGTAAGGATTGCCTCCTAAAGTAACAATCTCCCATAGCAGAACTCCAAATGACCATCTGAAAAAGACAAAATAGACAAAATGAGCTTTGATACAGAGTGGTAGGATTCAGGAACATTTACACAACAAATCTCCTCCTAGCATTTTCAGAACCCAACAAAATTCAAGATCCCTCAAGCCAGAGGAGCTGTACAGATGCAAATAGGGCCATCCTTGTTCCCAAATACTGCTCGTGGAGAAGGTTAGCAACCAACACAGTACAGAAAACATTTTTTATTCATTGACGAAAGCTAAATATACCCTGGGAAGGTCCATCTTCCCTAGACAGCAGAAGGAGAAGTCCTTTCTCTGGTGGCCCAGCCCAAAGACTTGCTCCTCTCTGCTGCACAGTGCTCCTTCAGCAGTCTAACCTCCCTAATTAGCCCTTGTATTCAGAATTAACTCTACATTAAATTTACAGAGTTACCACAGGGCTGGTTTGCTGTCTCGACTATGAGACAATGCAATGTGTTTATTTCAATCATAAGTTACACCTTTGATTTCAGCTGGTCCATTTTTGGCTCATTTTTAGGCCATTTCAGTGATTCAGGACTTAATTTTCTTCTTAGAGCTGATGAAAGAAGAGGGAAAGAATTTCCTCTGGAAATACCAAACGCTTAAAATGAACTTTGACACAGAACAGAAGAAACCATTTTCTGAAATGAACAGAAGAAAGAGTGGATTTTTAAACCTATTTTACTGCTGAGCTCAAACAAAAAGCTCTTGCACCATGGGTGAGAAATATTTAGATAAATTAGTCCATTTCTGGAGAGCAAGCCAGGAAAAAAGAGGCAAAAATGTTTTCCTTTTCTTAGTGAAAGGCTTTTTGAGACACAAAGAAGCTACAAATCACTCTGAATCTGCTCAACTGACAACTGACAAAATCTGGATGTTGGAAAGGAAGGAAACCAGCCAACACTGGAAACCAGCTGCTCAATGGGATGCATCTGGAAGCAAAATTGCACACAATTTATGAAAAATGCTAGCTTTGGGCAATTTCTCTGTAAACTCCATTTTTAAGAAAAATTTTAGGAAGTGTTAGACACCTACTTCCAAACCAAACAGCCGTGTCTAATTCCCTATGAAAATTCCATCTCAAAATGTTAGCCAAATCCCTCACCTCCTGTCTGACTCCCTTCCACCTGTGCTTCTCACATCTTAAAGAACAACAGTAACCCCAAAGGTACAGCAATAAAACTTCCCAAATTGTCAGAGAACTCAAAGTGACTCTCACATAGTCCCAAAGTAGTATGCTGCCATTCTTCTCCCTAATGCCATTCACTGAATTAATTTTTAATCATCCTGCACACTCTTGAAAGCTTATGAATATTTACAGCATTTTCATATACTTTATTAATATTTCTCATACCCTTTTTGAAGCCAAGTATGCTCTGCCATCAGGTTACAATTCTGTCCCATGATTAATTCAAATAAACTTTGGAGCACGGCAGGTTTTATTTTTAAAATCCACTTCTGCTTAAGAGGAATTTTACAGAATATGGAAAGAGGGATCAAATGAATGAATTCTTAACTGAAGTTGTTCAGTAAGTGAACATATTAGAATAGAATGCTGTAAAATGCTGCAGTACTTTATACAAATTAAGTACTATGTGAGGAGAAATGAGAGATGAAGAACTTCCCACTGGGTTATTGCTGAATAAAAACATGATCACAAAAAGCCAGGAAAGAAAAGTACGTGAAGAGGAAGATAGGAGATTAGCTTTCCACTGATGTCAACGACCTCTGAATCAAAAATGAGGTTTCTCTAAATGCTGGCAAGTGGTACTGTTTTAAGCTCTGCTAACCACTAACTACACAGAACAGCTTGAGAAGGAAGAGGGTGGAAAACAGAAACACAGAATATCAGAAAAAAAAAAGCATATTGGAACGGTTGTAGAGTAATATGTTCACCTAAAATATAACTGCATCACCACAAACACCAAAGAATATCCATAAAATAGTATCTTTAGTGAGTGAGTGCAATGATCTAAAAATATCAATCAATGCTGCAAAAGGAGGAGTACTTCATTGATCAGTCTGCTGCTTCTGCTGCTGAAATGCCACTGTGGAATCTGGTGCTGCAGAGGATTTTCTCTGCAACTCTCTCTGTGTGTCTCGGTTCTGCTCTGCAGGAAACTGCTCTTGCTAAATTAGGAGCTGCTATACAGCACTCCTGGATTATTTCATGTACCATGACTCAGGCAAAGGTGAGCCAGCAGTGAGACAAAGGCATAGTGTAAGCACAGCAGACACCTGGACTCTTCCTGGCACTGCACAAGGCTGTGCTCCCAGCACAGTGGGCAATAAACACAGCTCTACATGGAGATCCTAATCCAGCCCTGGGAAGGAGGGAAGTGACACAGCACCACATGGTGCTGCCCAGGGCTCTGAGCTGGCTTGCTTGATGCCAGCTGGGCAATCTCTGCATGGCGTTGGATCCCATGGACAGGAAACAGGCTCCTGGGCTTACTTAATAGCAGCCCATCAGGAAAAGGAAATGGGAGGAATGCTATTGGATCCAGATGATCAATCAGCAAACAAAGAAGAGGCAGTTACATGAAAACACAATCTGTTCTGGCCCCAAACCATAGTGACAAAACCGTTTTGCAGAAAATGAAGGAATTGAAAATTTGCTAAGAAGGTTTTTAAAGGAATTTTAATAATTCTTTGGGAAAAGTCATTTTAGAGAAGTAAGTCAGCACAACGATTGCTCTGAGGAGGAGAAAAAGGGACCCAGAAAAACCTGTAAGCTGACCTAAGTAAAAGTGACATTCTCTCAAGAATTATCGCAATTTTTTTCTTTTCTTACTCCAACAGAAACAAAGTAAAGTAAAATACTTTGGAAATTAATTTTGTAGGGAACTTTTAAGGCTTGCAAAATATTTTATTTCACTAAAACTACTCTGATCTGCAGAGAGCAGAGCAAAAAGTGTACAGTAATAATTTTAGAAGTACAAATCTAAAGGTGCCTATTTTGACATCCTGCTATTAACAAAGTGTTTTTCCCCTCAAAGTGCAATGCCACCCAAGTGGGTGTTTTACTCCATTTGAGTATAACAAAAACATTACTTCAGTCAGATGCCCTCTTTCAAGGCAAACTTAGAAGATATCAAGATGCTCCCTAGCAGAAAATCAGGCCTAAGTACTGCTGCTTTTACAGTTCTTTAGAGGTTTTTCTCCTAAATAAATAATCTTTAGCTTTAGAGTCTGCCTGGTGAGTAGTCACAAGCATCATTCACCCCAGAGAGAAAGAAATGGAAGTATCTGGTCCTGAATTTAAAACGTCTACAAACACTCCTCTGCCATGCTAATCAGACATGGAATAGCTCAGCTGTTGTTTTGCCTCCTCTTCATCACAGGTGGAGATTCCAGCACACCCATCTTCATGGTCTCTGTTTCCCTAATCATGGAAATAAGCTTGTATCTTGGCACTGAAACTGGACTGAGCTGACTGGAGTTCTCTCATTGATTTCAACAGGAGAGAGGTCAGGCATTAAATTCCCCTTCCTTTCTTCCACTCCTCACCTGCCACTGAGTGTTACAGTGATGAACAGAACTGAGTTCAGGTAGGAACATTATCTGCAGCAAACTCTACTAATCAATCATGTCACATAAACACATCCTACCCTTGTTAATTTCAACAGGAATTATGTACATAACTACCTCTGATAACCTTTTATTTAGATTTAATTCAACAGCAAAAAATCCTAGGTATCATTGCCAGTTTATGGTGCTATCCAGGCTTCTCTCATGTTTTTTTCCAAGAGTAATGGCTTTGGCTCATGTACCTTGCTGTGCTTCCTCCCCCAGCTCCACAAACAAGCACACAAACCAGAAAACATTTCAGAATTTACACTTACACATCACTTTGTGTTGTGTAGATATGGTCAAATAGGGACTCTATGGCCATCCATTTCACAGGGATTCGACCCTAGGAGGTAAGAAAAGCCGTGATGGTCAGAAAAATAAGTCTCCAAGTTAAAAAACAAGGTATTTGTCTTCAAAATGGCAAAACACACTCTGTCCATACTACAGCACTTGCTAATGCACTTATGATTTGGCATTTCATAAGAAAAACAGTGAGGAGATAATTGTAAGAGTTTTTTAAAAAACTAGTTCATGTCTTTTCACACACTTCAGCAACCTAATTATGTGAAATAAGCTGGTGTGGCTTTTTGCAGATGGTCATCAGTTTAAGTCAGATAAACAGCTCTTCTCTGAACAAAGAGCTTTGAAAACGTGAAGATGCAAAAATTATGAGGAATGATGATTAAAGAGTAAGAGCTATCTCATTTATGATGCATAAATAGAAGCACCTTTGGTTTCAGAACTGAACCTGGACAGTCATATTTGGTTCCTAATTTCTAAGTGGAATCCACAAGTTGCTATTTTTCACTGGCAGAAATTCACTGAGAAAATCTGAGAATTCTGCCCCAAACATTCATGAAAATCTAGGTTTGCAAAATTTCCAAGATGTTTCATAACCTTCACAGTATGATTAGCATTCATATGCCTTACTTCTCATTCTCATGAAATCCATATATATCTGTGCAGAAAGGATTTCAGTAGGATTGGAAACTACTTCTTCCTTCTCAAATCCTTCTTTTCCCTGTCTCCCCACCCAAGCAGACAGATGCTTGTTAGGCTCTGAATAATACTCCACTGATAAGCATCTCAGAAGTGAAAAGCAAATATCCACTCAGTACATCATGCCACACCAAATGAAACTAAACTGCAAAACTGCCTTAATGTAGATGAATTACTCTTAAAATACAGAGCAACTGGTATAAATCAATGTAAAAACACATCCATCAGAAGACAGCTAAATGAACATGGCAATGCCCTTTTACATAAGATCATGTCTTTTAGAAGTTCTTTTTTCTTCTTCACAACTCGTTTTGACTTATGCAACATTCCCACAAACTGGCCTTTAAAAACAGGGAAAGCTAAACTAAAAATTCACAGTATTTATGGAAATCTTCTCATAAAATGTTAAAATTTTCACACGGAAAAAAATTCTGTTGGCAACTCTTTCATATAAAGACATAGAGGGAACTGAACTACCACTGCTCATTTGACACAGTCAGTGGGAAGGTGTGCTCATGAACATCACAGTCTAGCCCAGGAGTGACTTGTGGAAGTTGTGTGGATCTTGCTAAAAACTGTCTATATCTTTTTCAACTCTTAGGTAATTTTACTTTACATTTTTACTTGTAAGTAGGAAGAGAGAAAGAAAAAAAAGATGGGGGGGGGGGGGTTGTTTGTGTTTGCATGTAGTTTGATGAAAAACTGGATAAATAAGGAGTGGAACAAGAGGACTGGATAAATGAGAAGTGGAAAAGATAATAGTTACTTAAAGATGATATATATTTTACATACATACATATATTATATATGTATTTCTATCCTACTGGTTAAGCTCATGATTTTGCTTCATTGGCTATTTTTATGAACTTAAGATAATTATTTTAAGGAAATAAAAATGACATTCTCCTTTTCATCTATGCTCAACTCCCACAGCCTAAATTCATTTCCTTGATCAGGCAATAATTTCCACTACTGCTTTTCACACCCACTGTACCTTGCTTCTCTTTACATAGGAATCTTCTTCATACACATCCCGGGAGAGGCCAAAATCAGAAATCTTCATTTTGCGCCCTTCTGCCACCAACACGTTCCTGGCTGCTAAATCCCGATGCACCAGCTTTTGGGAGGAAACAACAGGAATGTTTATGCTTCTTGTGCAGGAACCAGCAGCTCCACACGCTGCAATCCCCACTGCCCTGCCCTACCTTCATCTCTGCAAGGTACTGCATCCCCCGGGATATCTGCCAGGCAAAGGAGATCAGGTCTCCCATGGTTAAGGCTCTCTCATCAGGGTTATCCAGGTAACTGGAATTTCTGTTGCCCTCACTGCCCACGTAGCTCGGGCCCACTTTTCTGCTTTCCCTGAGGAAACTGCGCAAGGAGCCGTATTTGGCGTATTCCACAATTAAATACAGTGGGCCTGAAATGAACAAACATACAGGTCAGTAAACAATTAATAGATAACCATTTTAGGGTTGTGTTTTTTTTTTTTTTTCAAACAGGTCTCTTCTAACCAGCACGTTGTTTTGAGCTGTCAGAGGCTCCAGACACCTCTGCCCTTTATGTAAAAAGCACTGAGTCAGCCACGAAATAAGAGTATTTTTAGCAAAGAGAATGAGTTTCAGGCTAAATCAAAGCAGAATGCTGGCTCTTGCCTATAATCCCTCATCTAGATTATCTGAGACTAAAAAAACAACCTTCATACAAATTGCATATATGAAACAGCCTTAGAGAAAATTTAAAATAAAAATAATCTTCTTGAGCTTGTGATACTGAGCTCAAGTCATCTGCTAATTCCAGCACTGTGTTTAAGGTGCCTGTTGAGAGCACTTAGAAACATTCTGGCATTGCAATCCAATAATTTCTCCTCCCCATTACCCACATGAATAATACCTACTCAGTGCTGTAATGCTAAATACATTTGTCTGCTGTATCAAAGCCCTCCCACCCCATACACTAATGAATTAACTTGATATTTAGTAAAAGCCTCTGACTCAGAAACATTTCACTTCCTTTGGGATGAAAAATACATTGTACTGCAAAGAAAAAAAATCTAACCCGCCCCACTGGTTCATTACCTTACTAAGACTCAGAGATGACTCACTCCTGAATTACATTCTCTGTCTACAACTAAAAGTGACAATTGCAACAGAACTGGGAGGGCAAAGAAGGCAGCAGGCCTTTGCCCAAGGTTGCAGAATCCATGCTGTGATTTTAGGCTGCACAACTGCAGATGCAAAAGGAAGAGAATGCTGCCGTGCCACTTCAAATGCACTTTAAAACGAGCAATTCCTATGCACAAAATTTGCCTCATTGGTAATTTATAATATGTGTGTCTGGAGATTCTTCCCCTTGAAACTTATTTGTTGATGACTGTGCCTTTTAGAAACCATTTGATAACCAGATGGAGACAATGGTTTTATGACAGTGAAGGAAAACTGACTATCCACCTAACTATCCACTTGTATTTGTCTATATATGGCTGTAGTTGCCTATTTACATTGTTTTAATATAAATAATAACAACAATAATGAAAACCAATTAAACTTGAAATATAACCCATATTTGAAAACACTGATTATTCCTGTAATATAGAAATACATATTGATTGGAAGAGAACTCGTAGGAGACAGGTTAATTAAAAATAGCTTCAGAATCAAAAGTGCATTGAGAAAAACCACAGGAAGAATGCTTAGTTACACTGAATTGGTATTTCCCTTTGCTTTCAACTACTATTTTTTTCAATATAGCCCTCTTTTTTCAGCCAACAGCAAATTTAAAAGGTGCTCAGCAATTACTAAATTAAGCAGTAGTTGAAATCCATCAATGAACTGCATTGTTTCTGTTCTGGATGGTTTCATCTTAATAATTATCTTTTAGCATTTACCATCTTGACTGCAGGCTCCATAAAGTTTGATGACATGAGGATGGTTGACTTGTTTCAGAAGGTTGAACTCTGACAGGAGATCTCTCAGCTCACTCTGGGAAGCATTTTCTGCAGAAAGTGACCAAACACACAGTTTTGGTTAGGAAAACATCACTCAGGAGTTTATGTAGAGTCTGAAGTATGAGATCCACCATCTCTCCTGGAGTTAGCAAGAAGTTGGAAAACTCCATATTTCCCCACAGGAGAGAACTTTTCCCATCTCTGGTGTCCTGCAGTCATTCACATCAGAACCAAGTGATGGCTTGGTAGCAGCCTGCCCTAAGCATTGCTCTGTCCTGATACAAATGACTGCAGAACAAGGAGGTCAGGCAAGAATCAGGAGCAGAGTCTGTAATGTCTTAAAGCTGTCATGAAATTATTATAGACCTTTTCTAGTGTTCTAAAGCAACTTCTTAATACAATAAAAGCTTCAGAAGCATATGAAAGCCAAAATCTCACAAAGAAAAAGACTCACTCACTCCTTCTCCTAAATATATTTTCCAATAGAGTAAAAATCCATTAACGTACTGGCTTACTCTTGTGCATACATAGAGTTCAGACTGATCTAAATGGGGGGACATGTATGCAGACTTCACTTGATGTCAGTGGAGAATCATGCGGCAACATATGGCCCCAAGAGGCTTTCTTGGCCTTTCAAGTGTTCTGCCTTTTTGCAGAATTCTTCAGACTGACAAGCTTCCTCTTTGAGTGCACTGGGGCTTGAAGGAGATCCCTAGGTCAGAAATAACCCTCCTTCTTCCTCATCCTTAATCTCTCTGACACACAGAACGTGCCTGGATAGTTCCTCCAGTGTCATTACTGGGCATTGACAAGGATGTGTTCATCCTGATTTAAGGATAATAAAAACAAGTTTGTGTTCTGCTCTTTGGTACTGTACTGTATGTTTTTCCCATAAAGACTGTGAGCACCAAAGGATGTATTTGCCTAGTCATGTGTGACCAGTTTGCCCTCCTTATAAAAATAGTTATTCTGTTCTACTGTTATGTTTGTATCTGCCTTATATTATATCATCATCTGAATCTGCACTCAGAGTAGAGAATCTTCTATCACAGGGAGCACAATATCAGCTGGTCCCTCACTACTGATAAAGACTACAAAAAGTTATGTAAAACAAAAATTGTCAACTTAATGCCTATAGGAAAAGTCCTATTTTTGTCGTTCTGGGGCTGTGTGATGTGAACAAACAGAATAGAGCAAAGTTCCCCATGTACCATGCCTGTTGGTTTGCTGAAAAAAACTAACTTCAAATGGAGACATTTAGCTCTAAAACTTTATGCCAATTGTTTCAACAAATTGTGAATAATTTGTATTTATGTATCGGTTGGTGTTTTCTCCTTTAATTTTATTGTAATGAGGGCATTCATACCAAGCAGGAGGTCAAATTTAATACATACGAGAAAAGTTCCTTTAAACTTCCATCCATATTTCCCAAGACTATTTTGGCTCAGATAATTGCTCTCTGTTCCCTCCCCAGTACCTAATGCCAAGTTGTCACAGCAGGGAGAGTCCTGCCCTGGTCTGTTCTTAAGCAAACTTTGCCCATTTACCCACCTGAGGCAGGAGATCTCTTTTATTCAATAAGAGGCTTCCCCATTAACACAGTGGTGTGCCCACCATGGTCCTTAAAGATCAGTCAGTGTGTAACAGACCCAAACACTTGGACAAATGACCTACTCTGCATCTGGTACAGAGAAAGCGTGGTGGTGTTGGCCTGATCCAAAATAACTGTCCTTTGTCCTTCCTGGCTGCACTGCAAAGGGCACTGAGAGCTAATGCACTGGTCCTTCAGTTGTCATGTGTGAGCAGTGAAGTTAAGCAAATAATAACCACATAAATATTTGAAGAATGACAAATGTTCTCCACAGTGAAGTTGGAAAATGGAATTTCAGGTGACTACCTGTAATTTCATTTACATTACAGAGGGATTCATTAGAGCCTGAAGCATTACTATAAATGTCAGATCAATTTATTAAAATAAGGTACTTAAAATAAAGGTTTACTCCTTCGCATTGTCAATTCTTTCCTTCACAACAGCTAGGGAAAACTGAATATCAAACCATCTGCAGGGAAAAGCAACATTTTTACCACTTTGTCTTGGAACCTGAACTCAGTCACACGCTCATGAAAATGTGCTAGAAAAAGTAGTGTCACTAAGGGCACAAATAAACTTGAGATGAAATAGTAATTATTGTACTGACCACATAATACAGTATAGATCATTACTGGAGTATTACAAGTAATATTTAATTAATCTTCACTTCTGAAAAATCTTAGTTCCAAGACTTCCTCCATATCACCTACTGGGCACTGAACCTCTTACAATGAAGGCAGGCACTGCAAAATGCATTTATTTCTTGGGTAAAGTGGAGGGATATGGAGCATCTTTCCTCTCAAGGAGCAGCAAATGTGCTTTGAATGTAACAGAAATGATAATAACAAGTATAACGTTTTCCTGTAATGACATGCTTTTACTTATGAGCAGCAGTGAATGGTTCAGTGCATCTCATATTATAATCTTAACATTATCAAGGCATTCTTTGTTTCCCCCAGGTTTAAAGTCTTAGGGAAAACTGGAGACAGCAGGAGACAGCACTGGGTTATTCAAGCCATTTTGAAAGAGCTCCTACTGATTGAAAAGCAGATCAGAAAGGGAAAAACTAGACAGAATTCTCAATCAGAAGATTAAGTTAACAGGTCTGTTCTGTCTCTTCACATGATTATAACATGATTTATTTAAAAGGCTTTGTCCAAGGAAACTTGATAGAGGAAAAGAATCAGAAAGATTTAACAAACCCTTGCAACATTTCCATCAATGCCAAACAAAACTGAATACATTTGCTATGTTAAGACAGAGGCTCCTTGCACATCATGATTTAGAATTACTTACTTGGATCAATGTGATGCTAACTGCTCAAGTCACAAATCTGCAGATTGTGACTGTCAGAATATATCAGAATGCTGGAAGAAGGAGAGGCTGTGACTCTGCTGGGTTTTTAGCTGACCTTTTTCTTTCACACTAGCCCGTCTCAAAAATCCATTCAGAGGTCATCACAAACAGTTTGCAAACCAAGCCCTGACAGGAAGGTACCTTTTAACATTTTCACTGCCACAGTGGTGTAGCCAGCCCTTCCCTTGAGCCGGAATGCTGTCGCCTTGACGACCTTTCCAAATTCTCCTTCTCCAAGAGTCTTGCCCAGAACCAGGTTCTTCCGAGGGAATTCCCACTTGGGATCTTCCTGCAGGAGAGAACAGAAATCCTGTGAGGTGATGCAAGGAAAGGAGTGGCTATTCCTCAGGTGCACTGCAGTGTGCAGTGTTTGGCTGGTCTTTTGATTAACATCAGTGTGTTCTTATTTTTGGATATTGAGGTATTTTGCAAATGTATTTTCCCTTACCTGGGAACAACTCCTTCAAAACAGGCTGTACATGAAGTCTATGGATAATGGATTATATTTACTGGGAAACTGGGTACAAATGAAAAATGAAGTGATAGAGGATAAATGGTTGCTTTCAGAATAACTATGAATATGTGACTTTCATGGAGAAGTAAATCAGTTTTACTCATAGAATAAGGCTTTCTCTTAAGGACTGATCAGAGACAGAAATCATTCTCTTACGTAATTATCTGAATAAAAGCAGAGTGACCTCCCATCACGGGGGGAGTCACATCATGTCCGAGCTGCTGTGAACACCTTGGCTGGACACAGAGAATTGTAAGATAAGAATTAATAAACAACGCAAGAAACCCAGAAAACCAAAACCTTGAGACTCCAATTCATTCTCGCGCCAAGCACAGACCCAAAACCTTCAGAGGGCGAGGGCAGAAAAACACCCACCAGAACCACCAGCCTGAAATCTTGGGTCAGAGAGACACCAAACCCTGAGAAAGGCTGACACCAAAACAGAGCACGCACGATGCCATGGGGCTTACTGGGATTTTGAAGGCATCCACAGACACCTGGTTCTCCATGGAGTCCAGGGACGGGCGGCGCACGTTGCTGGAGGAGTAGCTGATGGGGTAAGCCTGGGCTGGGCGCCGGAAGGTCATCTCTGCCGAGGCGATGGGCGCCTTCGGGGAGTTCTTGTGGTAACGGTGGATGCAGTACAGGGACACCAGCACCGAGAGGACAAAGCACAGCCCCACTGCCCCCGTGATCACCGTCTTGCACACCCCGTCGCACAGTTGCTCTGCAGATCAAAATGAGCTGCTCAGAATTTTTCCCTGTGGTGTCTTACTGTTGCAGTGTGCGTTTTGGGTTTTCTAAAGTTTTGTATGATTTTTTGTTATTAAGTTTCTGTAATGGTTCATTTCTACCCCCACCCCCCCTTTTCTTAATCACTGTCATTAAGCCACACAATAGGCCTGGCTCCCCCCACTGCGTCTCTTTAATAGCCCTGGCCCAGTCCATTGTATCCCTATTGTATCTTATTTATGGACACTCCCTGGTTCTTGATAGCCCTGGCTGAACCAGGTGGCTCAGCCAAGACTTCAGGTATCTCCACACCCTTTTACCCCTAAATGGCAATGCCAAATCCCCCTGTAACTAAATCACTCCCCCTCATTTCCATCAGTAACACCCCTGTTCATAAGGGCAAGTAAGAGCCAAAACTGACACTCACACACTGAGCACCCCTGGGCCATCTCCCTGAATAAACACCTTCTTTACCACCCATGTGAGCTGCTCCTTCTTCCAAGCAAAGTCACATCTCTGTCTGAAATCTGGACCCAAAAGACTAACTCATTTATATGGTATCTGAAGAGCAGAGCTGGCCAGAAAGACAAGCTCGGAAGGACCATATCTTACCTCTGCATAATAATCCAGTTTTAAGGATGCAAACTATTTCATGCTTATGTTTGTTACTAGCCAAAATAAAAACAATCTAAAATATCTGTTATCTGTTTCAAACAACTGCACAAAGCTTTTCTGTTTAAACGAAGGTCAAGGTAAAAAGTGATGCACTCCTCCTCCTAACAGCGTGGGTGATGGTTATCTCTGACATTTTGGAGGTGAGATTTTTCAGAAATTATCAGGAAGCTGGAATTATTTGAAAGCAACAGAAATCATTATTCTCCTAGCTGCCTCTGCAAATATCAGGTAAGTCTCACTGAAATGCAAATGCTGCTGGAAATCGAAGGATGACCGACTTGTTTGTCAAGTAGTAATGAATAAAAAAGAATCCTTAGCCAAGGCTATAAATAACCCACTCTGGAAATTTTCGGGCTCCATAGCAGGCGTCAAGGTGCCAGTTCCTCACTAGTTTTGTATTAGCGCTCTCTGACCAAAGATATGATTTATTAACCTGGCCACAAGTGTAGACTGTTCTATATGTACACATGATATATACAGAGAAAAAGACTACTATGAGAACAGCATATAAACTCACCTTTGATATCATCTTTCTCACAATAACAGTTCTGTCTTGGGAAGCAGTAACAAATCCCATGTCCTGACTTAATTCCAAGATTTCCAATGCCCTTCCCATGGCCACCAATAATGTTTCCACCTAATCAAATACAGACAACAGGTTAAGATTCTTACATGTAGGTAAAGGGAAAAGTTTTCCATGGGTTTATCCCAGTATGAATCCGAAATCTGACCTGGGAGCATAGTGCAGGGATAACAAGGACTCCTGAGGGAGATGGAAGACTCTAAATTGTGAAATTTCTGAGATCCTGAAATGGGGGGACCTTGCACTGTTTAAACATTAGTCCTCATTAGCAATTACTGAATTCTGTTCTTCCTTCTGATGCCAATTTCCCCTTACCCTGGAAAAGTCAGCCTACTGTTCTAGGTATCATTTGTTCCACTGTCAAATAGAGGTATCAACACTTAACCACCTTTGCAAAATGCTACAGGAAAGTCCAGTCAAAGCATTAAGAGTAAATGCCAGGTGCAAGTGTTAAAAAAATGAATATCACTATCTAAAAATGCATTATTTAATATTAGGAAAAGAAAAGCAGAAACTCATACTCTTGATTTCAAGTAGTTCTTCATGCAGACTAGATGCATGTCCAAGTAAATAATTTTTTCTGTATACGTTATAAAAATGACAATGAGTAGTGACATTTTTATCTCTAAACTGCCTTAACCACAAACAACATTTTACAGACAGCTCAAGTGGTTAATTTTGGAAGAGACTCTGCTGAGTCACTGCCCTCTGAGCTGACACTTGAAAGCATTGGTGTTCCCAAAAATCCCTCATTATCCACCCTGCCTCTGCCCAGCCAACTTCCTCCATCATGAAGAGTGATGAAATAAAGTTTCCATTTGCCACAGAAAATCAAATGGAATTATCTATATCTGCCTATATTTGAAGACCTGGAAGAAGAGGGAAGCAGGGAATGAGCCAGTCTTCTCTAACCTGTTCCTGAGCAGTTTCTTACTACATGAAAGTCTCTTGCTCAGAATGTAATTAGGTTGCCTCATTTTGATAGGCACAGCCACATCACCAGCTGCTTCAGCTGAATGCCCTTGAATGTAATATTCATAATGTTAAAAAGCAATTTTGGGACTCAAGGACATAGCCATCATAATGACAAATGAATTACAAAAATAAGCATTTTCACAACTGTCTGTACTTAAAGAATATCCTTGATCTTAACACATCTTGGCCTATTTATTGTTTGCCATTCCCAAAGAAACATCCCCTGCCAGTAAAAGCTGATAAAATGATTCTCCTGCAGCTCTGATCTCCCAGAACACATTCATTTTTTTTGTCTGTAAGTATACTGCTTTTGGCACCAGCCCAGGTTCTCAATTGTGTCAAGTCATGTACACAATTATTCAACTCAGGCGTTAAAAGGGCATGCAGAACATCCTGAAAACTTGTCTTACTCGCCCACTTATTATCCAGTAAGACAATATTTCTTTCAGGCTTCCGTTGAGCAAAACATTTGATGTTGCATATGTTGTACATATTTTAGCATAGCAGCCCCTGGCACAAATATTTCCACTTCCAAAATGACTAATTATTGCAATTATTACCAATACAGAATTCTTTTCAGATGATTAGAGAAGTTACTTGCATTTCCTTCAAGCATTGCTACCACTTAAGGGATTGTTTTTGTTCACTCTGATGAAATAATTATCTTTCTGATAACACTAATTTACAATATACAATCCATTCTTGCATGTAAGAAATACAAAGAAGTCTCTTTAGTAATTAATTTTATAGAAGAACATTGAGTCCCAGCCACTAAGAAAATGCTAGTTCCTCTAAGACTCCATTTTAAAATCTAAACTTGGAGTATATGATGTCAGAGTCAGAAGAAGCATTCCAGAAACATGCATGTCTTTATTCCTGAATTAGACTGTCAGACAAAAAGATCCACTTAAAAATTATCATCTCACAGAAGATGACAATTGCTCAAGAAAATTACACTGTTTTTTTCTACCCAGTGTATCTTCAGAGTGCATTGTGAACTTGCAGGTATTCACAGGTATGAGTGGAGTATAGAAATACATGCTCAAGTAAAAAGAACCAACATAAATTCATTTCAATTCTTCCTTCATAAATTCTGCTTATATGAGTCTCTGCCTGGATCTTCAGATAGGTAAAGCATTGGATCATTCTGATGGCCACCTGTCAAAAAAGGGCAGGTACATTACCCCAGATGATCTTTGTAAACACATTTATTTTAAATGGAAATCTTTTTCTTCTTAGTTATTTACCCAGAAGTTCAAACAGGCATGGTTCCTGTCACACTGTACTTGAGTTAGGAAGTGAGGCATTAATGTGCCTAGAACCTAGACCGACCTCTTCAGCAAAAAACCACTGTGAATGAACAGGGAGCAGAGTGGGAATTACTGTGAAAACCTCATCCTTCCATCAGTCAGCCTGGTTCAAAAAAGGTCAACATTAATTCCCATAACCTTAACTCGCTTCCATAATTTAAATGCAAGTGTGACAATGCAGAGACGCTGAGCTCGGAAAAGTATCTGCACTTGGGAAAGTGACATCTGAGAAGCAATCAGAGGTGAAACAGAAAAAAGCCCATCCTAAAACATTCCCTACTTGTGCAGTCCTGGGGGCACACAGCTGGGTCTCTGCCCTCCACCACATCACAGATGCCATCCGGACAGGTCTTGATGCTCGGGGTGCACGTGGAATAGTTTGTGGTGATCCCTGTTAACAGAGAAACAGCTGCACTAATACCACAGGGAAGGAAAGTTCATTGCATCTCCTCAGGGCACACTAACACTCCAAAGCACAGGTTATGGTGCCTTTTAAAATGAACATCCAGGACTACACAAACACCTGCTAAAGTAACAGGCAAGACAGATAAAGGCAACTGAAGAAGCAATTTTTTTTGCTATCTTTTCTGCTTTTGACAGCCCGCTGCTCATGTCACTTGCAGTTACTGTGAATACTGCCTGAAAAAGAGCTGGCTGACCACTCTGAGACTGAAGAGCAGCTTTCACAGCCGAGGATTTCTCCACACAATTTCACCCACTTGAATACAAGGGTTACAAGTGGTTGTAGAGAATGTATGACACTTACACAGTCTGAAGGGATCAAGCACCGACACAGAATTGTTGCTCTGCATGAGTCGAGAGCTGTCACCAGTCAGATCTGTGCTGCAGACCACAGGAAGAGACACTGCTTTGTGCTCACTGTCTGCTGGGTGCTCAGCACCTACTCCAGCCCTGCTGCAAGCTCAGTTCACTACCTGCTGGCTTGTGTATCATGTCCAGCATCACCAGGGACAAGATGAAGAATGGCCCTTCCAACTTCCCCTCATTTTCCTTTTTAGTGCATGCTTCATATGGGCATTATGATTATTATTTTTGATTATTATTTTTAGCCACAGCTTCTGTGAAGTTTACCATACCACGTTTTCCAGCCAGAATAAATCAGTTTGTAGCTATGGAAGTCAAATGCACCATTACAACCAAACAGAAATTTGACTTCACACAACATAAATGTACCTTTCCCACTCCCCTGTCTCCACTGGCATCTTCCTGTTAGCACTCCCAGGCCACCACACTCCTCACATTCAGCACGGTGCTTACTTATAGCACAAGAGTCAGGACAGTCCTCTTCTTTTTTTAAAACTGTTGGGAAAAATTCAAGACAAGGGAAATAGTAACAGTAGTAACCCAAAGAGCACCAGCTAGAAATGTGTGTTTTCAGACAATATGAGGCTTGTACAAAAAGAAAAGTCCACTGCATGCTTTTGTTTCTTTTTCTTTAACGCATTTACTCTTGGCATAGGATTTCTGATCTGATAAAATGTAACAGAGGTGCTTATCAGGTACATTTGTACTGTTTTGCATATAATGCAATATAGTTTGCAGACAAATGAGTATGTTTCCAGTGAAATCCTCCTCTGTGGGTATTACAGGATATTTCTAACTTCCTTCCCCATAAGGGTGGGTCATCACACGGCTCTTAAGAACTTGAATTCAGTGTGATTGCTACATGAATATTAAGAAAACTATTTAAAATTTTGTAGATAGGAGGGAGGAGAAAAATTAGTGAACAAACATACTTAGGCCATATAGTTCTTTCTTCAAACAGATAGATATACACAAACAC
This sequence comes from Zosterops lateralis, assembly GCF_965231275.1. Taxonomy (NCBI): domain Eukaryota; kingdom Metazoa; phylum Chordata; class Aves; order Passeriformes; family Zosteropidae; genus Zosterops; species Zosterops lateralis. Next base: position 3,995,273 of record NC_139768.1, read on the forward strand.
ATATACCTATAGACACTTCCGTATTTGTGAAATACAAAATAAAGGTCACACACACACTGAAGATTCTTCTAAATCAAAGGTCATCATGATCATTATGAATTGCACATAATATCCCACCTTTCTGTGCATTAGTTCCTCAAAGAAATAGCTACTACAGGAAGGTACAAATCAAAACTCAAAATCCAAACTCTTTGACCCCTATCTTGTAGGTCAAACTCAATTTCATTGTTAATGCCATCATTTTACAGGTCCCCCTGCAAATGCATCACCTCATACTGGTAATACTTGTCAAAAAATAAACGGTTCTGACTGGGGTACTTACGAGTCCCTTCCAGGACAACAGTGAGGAGGGTTTTGGTGTGTTTCCTGCTCTGCCTGTCTGTAGCTTGAACAGTGTATTGTATTTCCTTGCACTCGGGTCTGCGCAGCACAGAGGAATCGTTCACATAGAGAGTCCCAAATTTGTCCTCTCGGCCTTGCATTATGCTGACAGGATAGCAGCTGGAGTTGGGGGACAGCAGCTTGTAGGTGATGTTCACACCTCGGAATTTCATGCAGTTTTCAATGCAGATCTTCCCTATCTAGGCTCAAACACCAACAAAGAAATCACAGGCAGGAACAAAATGCGACAAAAAAAATATTTAGTGCTTCTCGAAAGTATCAGAAATAAAGTGGAGCATGCTGTACCCTGCCAAATTCAGTGTTTATTTGGGGTTTACAGATTTGTTGTTCTCCTCCAAATGCACTATGTAAATGCTTTAGATGTGATTTATTCTCAGTAAAAAAGAGATGTAAAGCATTACTGTTGTCTTCAGACTAGCAGTGGAAATGCAAAAAGCCTTGGCACAGATTCAGTGGTATTTGATGCCTACTGCTGATGGTCAGCAGTGCTCAGTGAGAACAAGACTCTGTGATTTGGGAAATTCTGAGCTCAATCTCTGCTCTGTTCCAGGCTGACCACTGAAAAAAACTTTCATCATCTTTGAGAAATCATAGAGCTCAGTGTGAACAAAGCTGAGACTCCCTTCAAATAACACAGAAATTGCTATTACATAATTTTTATAATATTACAGTCAAAGTTTCTGGCCAGAAGAGCTCTCTGAAAGCCTTAAAAGGAATAAGAACCTCATTGTTTCCCATTTGCAATTTTAAAACATTTTAGTCTAAAAATGAAAATATGCTGGTTTGTCATATTGTAACTTCCGTGTGCCAGAGTAGCTAGGCTAGAACACACCTCAGTCTAAAACACATCATCTAAGAAGCACAGGAATGTAAAGCCCCATCTCCTGTCCAGCTCCTACAGGAACTCATCCAAAGCTCACTTCGGTTTTTCCATTTACAAGAGTGGGATTTCGATCAGGCCCAGAGGCATTGGCTTTCTTTGCAGAGAAAACCACAATGTGAAGGGTGGGGTGTTATTGAAAGGAACTTGGTGATGGATTATTTTCAAATGCTGCAGTTAAGAAATGTTTCCAAGAAGCACCACTGCTGGTAAAAGCATATCTGTACATCTTGGTTTCAGCATTCTTACTAAAGAATGTCACTAAAAAAAAGGAGTTTTCGTGTACTAAGACCTCTTCCCATGAACCTGGACTATTTAAAGTCAGAGAAGAAGCCTTTGCAGTTCTAGAAACATACTTTATTATAGGATAATCCCACTTCATCTAACTTATTCCCATTCACAGCACTGATGGGTCATTTGGCACCGTTCCTGTCGGGATTTTAGGTGGCAGGATAACACAGAAAGACTATTAAAGCCATCAGAAAGCAAGGCCATTTCTTTCTGGCTGTCTCCTCTCACAACATGCTGGGACTGGCAGGAAGAAGAAGACAAGATTTCCGCTGTTCATAAACCCTGTCTAGACACAAGGTCTAGACACATCCCTTCCAGAACCACGTCACCACAGCCCTGGTGCCACACTGCAACTGCTCCCATGGTTCTCCTTGGCTCTCCTTCTCATGGTTCTCCTTCCAGGCAGCAGGAGAGCACAGTGATGATCCATGGCAGCAACCTTTAACTACATTAAACTGCCCTTTCTGCCTACTCTGTCGTAACTGCTCTTTCCAGGCACCTTTTGGATCACACCAATTTCCTCCAATGGGGTTGGAGAAGACCCTATAAATTCAGGGTCCCTGAAGAGCAGATTATCCTTACAACAGCACATTGGCCAGTTTTGCTTTCTCTGTACAATATGAAAAGAAGCTATAAAGGCCTCCCTCAATAAATTTCTATGAGAAAGATAGACTTTCTCCTTTTGCCTTATTCTGCTAAGGAAAGCCAACCTTGTAACTTTGCCCTGCTCCACAAATTCTGCAGCCAGCTCAGCTCTCAGGTGCAGCAGAGTAGAACTCCAGGGGGAAAAGGTAAAAGCAGCTGCCTCCCCCTCCTTTGTGAGGGTGAAAAAACAAGTAATGAGGGTAAAGAGTAGTCAGGTTTAACATCAGCTTATAAGGGAGGAACCTGCAAATTTGCAAGACTCTCAAATAGTTAACACAGAAATACCATTATTAGAAATAAGAACAGAAAAATCCATCTTTCAAGTTCCAATGTTTAATAAAGTCTGGGTAATGATACTGTTCCTCTTCACTGAATTCCAGGGACATTTGGACATATAACCTCTCTAAAACTCTCAGCCAACATTATTCATCATTTGTCTCAGTAAATGTCAATAAAGCTTTAAGTCCTTTGATAAGTTAAATGCCACTGGGCAAGCCTGCACTGTCAGGCCGTGCTTCTGTTACACAATTCATTTAGCTGCTCAAACAGACAAATGGCATCAGCCCAGCAGTTAATAATTTCTTCACGCTTCTGTGTTTTCCTTAGGGCAAGAGACAGCTCAGCCTTCACATTGATTTGGCCCAGTACTTTCCCTGACTACTCTGGCACATCAAGGCTAATTATGCAGCCAACTTTAATAATGTGCAGTGCTGGGGACTAAGCTCCCTGCACTGACTTGTGCTCCAAGCTGAGCACACTGTAAATTCAAACCCAGTTTCAGAAGTAAGTGGATGACACTTTAACTGACTGAGAACACCATCTCCAGAGCCAGGATGAGTTTTGCACTTGGCTGCTCAAGAATCAGAACAAAATCTCTTTGTGCTTAAGCAGCACAAAGAACAAGATCTCTTCCCAGAGACTTGGAGTTCTTGCAGGAACAGTTTTCCCTGCTACTACTGCCACCCAGTGAAACTGCACAATTAGTTGGAAATGCCACTGTTTTCAAAGACCCTAAAATTCCTTTTTATTCAAGATGTTTGACTCTGATGACAATATTCAACACCAGTAGCTTTAAAAGTCAACTAGCTTTTTTTTGGTTTTGCAACCTGAAACTAAAAAAGTCCACATACTCCCAGATTTTCAAACTAAAGTGTTCAAGCAATCTAGAGTATGCAGAGATAACCATGGTTGTCCAAATTTATTCTGGAACTCATCTATTCATAATAACATTGTATGCACACACCTATATATAAAAACATGCACACAGAAAAAAGCCCAACCAATTCATTAATACCTAACATGAAAGTATCCACATTTGTTTCAATTACAGTCATGTTGTGACACAGATACAAGAGTTCTAGATGCAGGGCTTACACCTTGAGTATCTTACATACCTGAGCTATTACTTCTTTTGGGGAAACCCAGATTTCACCCTATCCCCAGGCAACAGGAGAGGGTAAAGCTTTCACAGTCTGTTGCCACAAAAGCCTCAAACCAAACATCAAAAATAATTTGATCTGCACAAAAAGAACAGACTATCCTCTGAAGTTTCTAACAGACTGCAAATTGGAAAATTGCAGCCACAAGGCACCATGAAATGTCATAAAGGTAATTTTTTGTAGTGAGGCTGCTACAGGAGCACACTTGGTACCTTTTTCTTATTTAGGATATTCAGTGCAGACTATGGACAAAATGTCCCTTGTCAGAACAGCAGAATTTTTATTGGTCACGTACAGCCTGTTCTGTACTCTGAAGAGCTATGAAGCTGCATTGCATTTCATCAGACTAGATATAAGAACATGCAATATATCTAACTTCCCTTTTTCTTTCTTTTTAAAACTAGCCTGAGGCTTAAAGATTAATAAAACTTAATTCTTCCATAAAATTCTTCTAATGAATTGGTTTTCTCTGCAATTGGAATGACCATATTTTAATCTCAGTCCTCCTCTCTCCTACAATAGTTACAGGGCATGCTTTCCAACAGCTCTCCCAAAAGGCTTAATCACTGATGTTTTTAATATTCACTTTCATAATATTAATTATACTGAACCAGTTCCTTATTAATGTACATGTTCCATAGGCATTATATTATAATTTTCACCTGATTAATGTCAACCTGCTAGGAAGTGTCTCTGGAAAGCATTATTAATGGTGGTGATTAAGCTAAAACAAGGGTTAAATTAGGAAACACATTAATTACTAACTAGCCATTACCTAAAGAAAAGCCATTAATATACTGAGACTCCAATAGCGGGACAAATCCCTTTTCTGTGCCCTTGACATTGTTGCAGTTACTCATGCCTAAGCCACTCATGGCTGCAACTCCTCCTGCCCACAAGACATTATTTTTCTCCATCAGTACTTCCATGTGTGGCCTCCCCTCTGTTATTATATGGTGGGGGAGGTAATGCCCAGCCTGCTACCCCTTACATCCAGCAACAATCACACTGATAACACATTTTTCAGTGATTCTGCTTTAAACAGTTAACCCCAATGAGCTCTGTAACACATCTGGCCCCAGTGATCTTACACTCCATCAGAAAGGGGATGTATAATTAACATGGCTCTTACTTGGGCAAAGCGTTCAGCATTTCTGTTCACTGTGAACTGGTAAGTGATGTTTGAAAACTGAATGCTGACAGGGAGGATGGAGACATTGAAATGAAGCATCACTGATCTTTCTGGGCCCTGAAATTCCGTGTCATTCACCAGAACATCCAGCTGGAAGGAACGATGCTCTGTGACTGAAATGCTTTTATTCAGTACCAGCTCTGTGAAGGAAAAGATTAGTCTATTAGCAACCCACATTATCTGTAAATGTATCTTTTAATAGTGCAAGCCCAACAAAAACAGATATGCCAAATTTAATTATACACATCCAAGTTTCCTAACAGGAAACAGAAGGCAAGTTAAATATGAAGTATGTTTTTTATGGAGTTATGCTCTCTGTCATTCAAGATGTTTGGGAGGTCTTCTTCCCTTCTACCTACCAAGCTGAGAATCCTACAATCAAAACCTCTTTATTATCAGTTTATACATCATCATCCCATAAACTCCCTATCGCAGAGATGCACAAGCTTCATTTTTTCAGTACATATTTAAAACCCAGTGTTTTCTTTACTTGAAATTTCTCAGCTTTCTTTGGCTCAATATTTACAAAATGCTCAGAAAAAATTCAAGAGTTTATTGGTCAACTAACAAGCAACTTCTCCTTTATTTGAAGAAAGAGTCCTTACTGTACTCGTGCCGAGTTCCCCTCACTTGGCTGCCATTTGGGCTGAAGTGGATTTCATCAAAGATGTGCTCTACACGAAATGTTTCACTTATCCAGGGATCCTCAGTAATGATGGTTCCTGTGTATTTTTTTCTGCTGCTCTCAAGGGGGTAAATAGGTGTGGTGTCTGCATCGTACACAGTCAGCGTGGAAAGAACAGTGCCCTGGTGGGAAACAATAAATGGCACTGCTGAAGGACCTGGAGCTTTCTTCTTCTGATAACTGCTTTGGAGACTGAAATATTGGTCAAACAAGAGCTTACAACTTTCACTGAAACCCAGGCAATTGTGTCCATAGGTGTCTTGTCAAGACTTGCTCTAGTCAGGAGATGGCAGCAAACTCCCAAAATCAGTCCTTTCCCTTTCAGACACAAATAGGATCAAAATGTACTTTGAAGGGAAAACTGACTACCAAGAGATCTCACTGTTAGGAAACAGAAGTTTTCTCATGAAACATGCATCATTTTATGTCCCCCAAAAAAGTCTTCTCTACACCATTGAGTTATGAAGGGTCATTGCTCCCACAGAAGAGCTGAAGAGCCCACCCACATGTGTACCCCTCTACTGAAACATGGGGTGTTTGTATGCAGGGGCACCAAAGATACCCAGGAATTCAGACCTCTTATAAGCTCAGCTTGGGAAAATATTTCAGTAAGGGAAAATGGGAGGACACCATTAACAGCCTGGAAACTTCACAGGTGCAGTGGCTTGTCTGTAGAAGTCAACCACTACTTCTACAGCATCCTAATAAAGGCTCTGCACATAGTCCTGATACATTACACAGATTTGCATGTATGGACAGATAACACACACACACACACACACACACCTGCTGTAACAACACAATTTTAATCCCCTGGAGGAAGCAGTTCTGTAACAGAGCACAGCTCAGTGTGGAGAGATCCAGAGCAATCCTGATCAGAGACTCAGCAACTGTCCATCCCAACCTTGGAAACTGCTCAAATTTCTTCACGCTCTTCAATTACTAACCCAAACTCCTCTTTCTTTGGGATCTAAGTAAGACATAACTTGGGGCAGAGGGATCCTACAAACAGCATTTTAACAATCACAGCTCTGCAGAGCATGGTGTGGTGGGCTCGTTGCCAAGATCCATTACTCAGGCAGAACATGATGCCTCCCAGGAGGGAATCCTGCCTCCCACTGCTGTGCTCATACCTCACGGACCAGGTAAAGGAGAACATAACCAACGTTACCTCTTTCCTGTTGAACTCCACCACAGCATCTGCAGTATCAGTGCCATTGGGAAGGAAGGGAGGAGAGTCATCTTCATCTAAGACGTTGACCAGGAAAGGCACCTCCACCTGCATCTCCCTGAGCCCCTCTCTGACGGTGCACTTGGCGATGAGCTCGTACCTCTCCCTCTCCTCCCGGTCCAGGCTCTGTGTCACCCGCACGCCCGTGGTGTTCTCGTTGTACCTGAAGGGAACACCCTCAGCTGCAAAACAGACACAACACACACAGGCACAGTCACTCCCCAGGACAGGGCTCTCTGATGGCTTTAATACTCTTCTGCAGTTCAGTGAATCTGTTTGGACATCATGACTGCACAATGAAAGGCAGACTCAGAAGTGAAGCAGAAAGAACTTGTGTGGTTGAATTAGGGTAGGGAGAAAGCAGGGAATACATGGGAAGATTCTACAGTTTAGAAGCAGCACAATTTAAAGCTCAGGATAGTCTCAGTCTACTTTTATCAAATATAGAATTCTAAAACCAATCGTTTCTCTAGGGAAGGGGATAGTCCTCCTTCCCATTTCCTCTGTATTACCTCAAAGGCAAAATCTTCAGGCTCAGTTTTGGTTTGCAAAGGAACTTCCTTTACACAATCAAATCTAGAGGATCTACTACAGAAGAGATCTTTTAACAGTGCAGCTGTTTGAATCTGTTGCTAGTACGTGAGCAGCTCAGATCCCGTTTTACCTGCAAGCAATTTGTAGGAAATGCTGAGATTCTGACACAGATGATGAACTGAGGGTAACTGGAGCTGATGAAATGTACCAGGTGGTTTATTCTCCTTGATGTGAAAGGAGAGATCCATTTCTGTGAAGCAAAGCTGCCTTGCTGTCAGGGAACTGCAAGCTGGTGCAGTAGCGTTGATCAAAGAGAGGAAAACCGTGGCACGTGTAGCGGAGTCACACTCCTTCTCTTGGAAAGGGTGGGATGAAAGGAAGACATACAGCATCACCTTGGATAATGGCATCCAATTTCCTACAGCTTCAGGAGGAAGAAATCACCATGAGAAATATTTTACAGAAGACAAGCCAACATTTCTTTTCCTTATATTCTACCCTAATGCATTATTCCATAAATGATTGTTCGATCCTATTATGTGGCAAAGCAACTCTTCAATATGCCAGATGCTGGTGGGAAGACCTTAAACCTTAATAATCCAAATAAGCCTAAATTTGGATTGGCACCAATTTTGCATTATAGAATCTCAGAATCAGTATCAGCATTCTGTCTGTAAGACAAGTGACATAAAAACACGTCATTGGTAGTAATCAGCTCTTTGACAGGACCACTTTTCCAAGGGACTAGAGCAGAGCAGGGTGGAAACAGGAAAAATAATGCACGAGATGCCAAGAGATACTGAGGACAAACCAATATCAGAACTAGCATTTCAGTCACAGCATTCCAACAGTATGGACCAAAGTGTCCAGGTTCAGAGAGCAGATTGCTTCATCATTTTGAAATATAAAGAGGTGGACAAAAGATAAAACAGAAGTTAAAATCAACCTGTGGCATCTATATCCTCAAGCCTTGTTTTGATTCCCTTGGCTTGACTACAGACAGCACAGTAATATCTCTGTAATAAATCTAACTCACTTGAAAAGAAGTTCTAGGTCACTTTGATCTGTAGGAACAAAACAAGGCTCTCGAGTGTTAAGCAGCTATTTCTCCTTTGTTCAGAACAAATATTTGATATACATGAACGGCAAGTATCAAAAATGGATGAAATATCAAACACTCAGCACTTCAAAAATAAAGCATTAAGTGCCTGAAGTTGAAAATTTCAACATCAAGGCACCTAAGTCTGCAGGTAGTGTTGATATATGGATCTTACAAACTGAAGACAGTTACTACAGAGTCTCTTCAACAGTAAAATTTCTGCAACTGATCACAGTGGTGTGCCATTAACTCCTCATCCATTTCCTCCTTCACCACCTAATGATACCTAATTTCCTCATAGATCAAAATCACCAAAACCAATTTACTGCTAGAGCATAAAAGAAAAAAACCTGAGATAATGAATTTCTGTAGTAAGCTTCTCTAACAAAGCCAAATCTCAAGAGGGGGAGAGAGGTACAATTAACCATTTATTCTAAGAGCTCTTTGGGGTTACGTGCAAATGTAATTTGTGAATCCATGTCACCAGAATTCAAGGACTATTTACGTTAGAATTTTAACCACTCTCACAGCATTTCTCTGGGAATCCCCAACACAGTGAAACTGGTCTCACTTGGATCAGTAGATGAACAAACTGCAAATCTCAATGTAAAGCTGTGACCTATACAGCTGTGAAATGCAGAAAAAACATTTCCAGTAATGCAACTGTCCCACCCTACTGGAGTTCCCAGTGTGAGCTACAGGATCTGTCCCAGGTCAGCATCTATTTTGGTACACTGCTGTGGGTTTCACTGGGTCTGGTTCCTCCTTTGATGCTCATCTTCCAATGGAGAAATCTCATTGTCTGAACTTATTTTGCTTTAAGAACAGATACCTCAAGAAGGAAAGCTGGCCTTCTCACAGAATCACAAAATGTGTAGGTTGGAAGAGACCTTCAAGATCATCGAGTCCAACCCATGCCCTAACACCTCAACTGGATCATGGCATCGAGTGCCACATCCAGTCTTTTTTTAAATACATCCAGGGATGGTGACTCCACCTCCTCCCTGGGTAGACCATTCCAGTACTTTATCACCCTTTCCGTGAAAAACTTCTTCCTAATATCCAACCCATATTTCCCTTGGTGCAGCTTCAGACTGTGTCCTCTCATTCTGTCAGTGCTGCCTGGAGAAAGAGACCAACCTCCAGCTGTCTACAACCACTTTTCAGGTAGTTTTAGAGAGTGACAAGGTCACCTCTGAGTCTCCTTTTCTCCAGGCTAAATAACCCCAGCTCCCTCAGTCATTCTTCACATGGCCTGTTTTCCAGTCCCTTCACCAGCTTTGTTGCTTCCTCTGGACACGTTCAAGCGTTTCAACGCCCTTCCTAAACTGAGACACCCAGGACTGGACACAGCACTCAATGTCCTTCCTAAACTGAGACACCCAGGACTGGACACAACACTCAATGTCCTTCCTAAACTGAGGGGCCAGAACTGGACACAGCACTCGAGGTGTGGCCTGACCAGTGCTGAGTACAGGGGCAGAATGACCTCCCTGCTCCTGCTGGCCACACCATTCCTGATCCAGGCCAGGATGCCCTTGGCCTTCTTGGCCACTCTACTGGCTCTCTGCTTGTCAATACTTACAGAGCATGTTGAAGTCCTCTCTATCCAGGCTTTTGCTGAGGTAGAGAAGTCCTGTTTTTTCTCTGATTTGGAACCAATTGTTTTCATGTGATCTTGCTCTAGAAATGATGAGATTCTGGCACAGATGGAAGTGGACCCCTTCCTCCTGTGAATCCCTCAAGGCACGGATGTGCAGAAGCGGCGTTCCCGCCGGCTCGTCGATGTACACATTCTCCAGGTATTCCCTCCTGGGGAAGTAGAGACCCAAGGCCACTGCAAAGGAAGGCACACAAGAGAAGAGGTAAATTATCGCTGTTTTCTTAATAGATACGTTTCCAAAGAAACAAAGTTTTCATTCTCTAAGAAGTAAAGAAGCATTAAAAAAAATAAAGACACGGAAAAAGGCAGATCCTCATCTGGTGTAAATAAATACAGTTCTACTTCACTGAAACCAAGGACACAGCCACCAAAAATACACCCTATCATTTATGTCCAATTACAAAATTATCTGCTTTCTGAAAGCAGAACTGCTTTGCTGTAGACAAGGCCCAGTTTAAGATGACTACTTAAGGAAGCTCTGCTTGCCAAATTAAGCTTAAGCTCCTATCTGGCACTCTCAGTTGTAATTCCATCACCTCACAGATGATATTCAAAGAAGAGAAAAAAACTTTTGATGAAATCACACACTTTAAAAGCCTTTAAATATGCTCTCTATTGAGAGAAAACACAAAAATTTATCAGTGGCTTCCACACTTTTCTTCAGGTTACATAAACCCTTCTTACAGAGCATTTTTGACCACCCTTCTAACAGGCCAGCATGATACTTTTGGTACAGAAAATGGGAGTTGTTTAAAAAATACTGGAAGTGTTTTAAGTATTTTAAATATGACAGATGGGAAAGCTGAGAAGTGAGTGTGAAAGGAAATGTACATTTCTTGTTTAGTACAATGACTGAAGGCATTTACATTTAATAGGGCTCAATTGTCCCTTGGTGCCAGTTTCTTCAGCTGATCTCATCTCACCAGGTCACTGAGCAATGGCCTCTCTACCTGCTCGCAGTGCTTCCCTTCCAATATCACTTCTGGCAAATGTGATCTCAGCAGAATGTTTCATTTTCAAGGAGGAGACAAAGTGATGCTCACTGTGATCACTCAGACTGAAATAAATACTGGAACTGCCAATCTTGGACTCTACGTGCACTGACAGCCAGTATTTGTTCTCATCCAACAGAATATTTGAATATTGCAGAATTATGCATTATTTAATCCAACTGATAAGGAATCAGGAATATAAAAAGCTCACACATCTGCTCAACAAATGTAAAAACAATAACAACTTCCATATGTTACTAATACAAAGCTCTCCCAGCTTAAATCAAGCCAGATACAACTGGAAATGATGGTAACACATCAGTCAAATTAGGGAGATAATGCCAAAACATCTTCAAAATAGCATCAGGCTATAGCACATATTTATGTATTAGTACTGGATCCATATACTGTTCTACTGAATGGAATTCACCACAAACAAACGGCAAACAAGAGACCTCTAAGTTCATTTAGAAATACCACAGAAACTATTCTACCTTGAAATGATTCATGACATCATCTGTTGCATCCCTGGATGCAATTACATCCAGCAGGTTTTCAGAGGCTCATTATTTTTTTCTACATATACTTTGCAGTATATGAATAAAGTGGTAAAGGTAGTATGGTAGGTGAATTTGTTCCAAAGGAATTCATTCAAAGAGAAGCCAACCAGAGACTTTTAGAGAGTTTTAGAAAAGCATTAAGTCTTGACATTCTCTATCCAGAAAAAAAAAAAAAAAACCATTACTTTTGATTCTGGAGCTATCACCCTCTCTTCTTTTTAAGTAAGATTCCTGAATATTTGTATTAAATTTCCATTTTTTTTTCAGTCCCTCCATCTTTTTTGAAGTGCAGGAAAATCTGGGGGATATGTGCTGCTAGAACTCCTAACAAATGGGTTCAGTAACAAGAGGAATAAGATGATATCCAAATGCAAAGCCAAGTCCCATTGCAAGTAAACAGACTCCCTTGAGGTATTTTGTGTAAAAACTTAATTTCAAAACAATGAAAATTTCTTCATGAAAAATTCAACACTGAAAATTCACTGCTCAAGACTGAAAGATTACTTTCAACTCACAAATACACACAAATAAGGTTTATACAATGTTAGCTGTTATTCCTTATTTCCAAGACCAGGGTGAACAGCCCTGTGTGCTCACACCATGCTGGACAAGAACCAGCACCACTGCAGAGATATAAAATCACCTCCAGCAGAAGGAGCATATATAAAGTACATATAAACAATATCAATGATTAACACGGGAAGTTGGAAAGGGAGAAAAACAGAATATTTTGAGTTGCAATTATTTGCTTCTTTATCTTAAACGAGTGTTTAACTAATCTTTGTATGCTTTGCTCTACAAATGAGGGTTCACAATGCACACAGGTACAGTCCTGCCCAACCAAGCACAGAAATAATTATGACAGACGTGGCCACTGAAATTCCTGAAACCTGGCACACAACTCCCTCTCAGCAGAGTCAGCATCCTGACTGCTCTGCATTTGAAAGAAAAGGTGAATATTGATGCTGCAGACCCTCTGAAGTTCTTTGGCATCACTTCACAGGAGGAGTCTTCTCCATTGTCAGAAAGAAAGAGGAAAAAATCCTGTAATATAAAAAAATCTGATTTCTCTGTAAATAACAGAAATGCAAAACTAGGCTTTGTATTTTGAAGAGAGGAGGATTCCTTAATAAAATAATTTAGCATTTACACACTAATTAGCTGGAAATGTATTTCACAAGTTTCAAAGCCACTTCAAGAAATTAGAAAAAGCTGCTGTAAGATTTAAATAGACATGTGGTCTTTTCTACTCAATTCAAACCTAAAACTGATTAAACTAAATTCTGTCCATCAAAAGTGTCAGCTTATAGTACAGAGCAGACTTCTGTACTGAGGACAATACCCAAGAATAGTTTTAAGTGACAGCAGTAAATATGTCAAATTTTCACATTTTACTTAGAAAACAAGTATTTGAAGAGAAGTTCTGCAAAATAAATAAATTATATATATATATATAAATTTGATTTAGCCATGTAGCAAGATTCACCCAATATTGTGAAATTACTGGGATTTTGTAAAGTGGTTTGTGTCACTCTGACTCAAGCGCTGAAAGAGATGAGAGATATGCAACAGCCTGCCCAGGTCACAACCACACTCTGTACATAAATCTTTGGGGGCTGATTTTGAAGGAGACCTTTGAAGTAGAAATGTAGCACCCACTTCTCAGAGCTGTGTTCATTCCTTTAAGCCCTAGTGAGTTAAAGCCAGATTCAATAAACCTGCCATCTGGCAAGTGTGCTGCAGGAGGAAGGGGTTCTAATCCTGGCCACAGTTCCTTGTGTCCTGAAAAAAAAAAATAAATAATCAATTTCCAAGGACTTGTGCAAGCTTCCTATGGAAGCCAGATGGAGTTTTTAATGAATCTGCCATTTAAATAAAGAGGAATTGAGATGGTTACATTCAAAACTGATGGTTAAAGTGCTTTTGCTTAGGAATTAAAAGCAGAGAAAAATTTAATGTTCCAAGCTTGAAATGCACCACAAGAAGGTTGTGCTCTGTAACATCAGAGAATCATTACAATGTTCTGCCACCTCTGAACATTTTTTTAGAGGATGCTTCAGCTCTCCACACCACAATCAGCACAGGAAACACGGCAAGCTCTGATGGATGAGCAATATTATGGGATAACAGCGTATCAGTAACACACAGAAGAGAAAAGTGATCACGTCTAAGCGGATGTAATGCTACTAACTAATAGCTCCTACAGGAAATAGATACAGTTATGACAGCAGTTTCCCAGTTCAGGGAGAGAAAAGCAGGTAAAATGAGAGCAGAGAAATGAGATTATATGTACTTTGAAGCCTTCGTGATTGCCTTTTGAAATAAGGCAATATTTCATCTGGCTTTTTTCAGTCATGAATGATTAGGTAAATAATGTCTTTTTTGATACAAATTGATTTTTTTTTTTCTGTACACAATTTGCTGTACAGAACTCTAGATGTTTTTAGTGCTTTTTATGCTTGCCACTATTGTCTTGAGTAGCATTTGGGGATGGCTCCTGATGAAAATTGTTAAAGCAACTACAGCAACATTATATTCTTAATATCAACCTCGATGACAGAAAATACAGTTCAACTTTTAAGTCATAAAATGAAGGAGCAGGAATCTTTTTTTATTAGATATTAAGGAAGGCCTTCTCCCAAACAATGCCTGTAACCTCTTTCAAGGTACAGCTACAGACTTCAAGCTAACAGTTTTGAAGTAGCAGATGTCTCATGGAGTTCACAGTCAAAATTCAAAGTTTCAATGACGACTGCTTGGTTTAAGTTGCACTATGCATTTTGAACAAAAGGTTCACTATTTTGATTTTTAAAAATTCAAATGGCTGATATATAACATTATTTGCTAAAGTTATTTTGGGTATCACTACTTTTCCTGTAATTGAAAACTGTCTCTCAAGCCTGAGTGTCTGTTACCTTCAAACTTCTTTCCACTAGTTCATGTTAGTACACCTCTGTCCAGTAAAGGAAAATCTTCACAGATCTCAAGCTACCTGCTGGATGAACATGCATTTAAAAACACCAGGACCAGTTTGCTTTTTTTAAAAAAAGAAAAAAGGAAAAAAAAAATCAGCAAAATGGAAATGATGGCTGCTTTTCATTCAGCGAGTAGTACACACCTAAATAACCCACACCTGACAAAATTTACTCAGAGCTTCTCTCAGCATTTTGGAGGACAGCAAAACAATTTATTTAGAACAGAACAGCCCCATGCAATCAAAATTTTTAATCCAAAATTGACATGCATCTTCAAGAAAAGGGAGATGCTTTTAATGCAGTGATAGCCCTGTCAATGTAACATACAGGATTTAATGATATAACAGATGAACATGGGAGTCTGTTGTTAATAATCCTCCATTTGTTGCACAGCATCAGATTTCAACAGGCAATTATCTGTCAAGGTTAGTTTTGCGTTTCTGAAATAATTATCTTTACTTCTGACAAGCTGCCATTATGTGCCATTACTAGTATTAATATACCTAATGTTCGATTCATCAGAGAACAAGGCCAGTAATACACTTTTATATTTTAAATTAAAGGACTTGCCCACTTAATTCCCTTCCAGTCTCTACACAATTAGGAAATAAACTTGCCCTCATAAACCAGAAAGTCTGTAATTTAGGAAAAAACACTGTCACTTGACAGAAAAAAAGTAGTATGGACCAGCAGAGCTACAAACAGCACTTTGGATTGAATTGTCAGCTGAGCAGGTGGGTCAGGCAGGAGCTCCAGTGGTGGCACAGGGACCCTGAGCTGCCCTAAATGCTCTCCCAGCCAGACATCAGTGAGGCTGCTTCCTGCACAAGTCATAAAACTCCTCCTGGTTTTACACCAAGAAGCTCAGTCAAATCCCACCATTGTTGGGAAAGACGGGACAGGAAGGGCTTGTAGATGTGATTGCCTGGTAAGAAATACTGGAGATGTAAAACCTGTGAGGGAAATAGAAATGAAGGGCAGCTTTGAGATGTGATCATGGCAGGCAGGAAGACGGGGATGAGCTGGAGATGGGTTGAGGGATAGAACACAAAAGGACCCAAGAATGCAGCCCCTCTCCACCCTGCCAAGGCATCAGGGAAAAAGTACATAAGAGAAGTAGTCTTTAGAGTTTAGAATACAGGATGACATGGTGATATAGCAGTTCTCATTGGCTGCATGCAAAGTCTGTAGGTTTTGTATCTCGCGCCAGTTGGTCACTGTAAATTAGAATATTCAACACAAAAGGAGATAGAATGGATTGTAACAAGGTCCTCACTCTCTTGCTCTTACCGCCCTCTTACCTTTCTCTCTTACCTCTCTGACTCCTGTACTCTTCTTACCCCTCTTAGCTCCTTTACCTCCCTTACCTCTCTCTCTCTCTCTCTCTTTGGGGTTCCCTCCAGCCCAGGCTGGTGGCTGAAGGCAAAGCCCTTTTTACCCACAACCCTTGCAATAAAACCCCATGTTTCTAGAATATCTCAGGTCACTAGATTTCCTTATCCCTGCTGTCCACAGATGCTCCTACACACCACCAGCTCACTGAGGCTGAAGTGTTCCTGCCTGGCTGTAACTCCTGATGGGTTTCAGAGTCACCACGACAAGGACACAGAAAAAGTGGCATCTCCAAAAGTGACCTGCACACCAGTAACACAGCTCAGGAGCATGATGTTGTTTACTTTTAGGTGTGTCATTTTTAAGCTGATCACAACAGAAATTGTGAATGACATACAGAAATGCAGTATGTACAGTAATGTAGTATGAACCCAAGAACATAAGAAACTGCACTAAAGTGAAAATGAATTTTTTCTCTTTTTTTTCACAAAGCTTCCCCTCTGGAGCCCAGGTTAGAGTGGATTGGGGAAAGATCACTGTAGGGATTCATACCAGAATTTTCTTACAGTGGCTGTTGTCAAACTTATGGGGCTGGATAATTGCTAAATGTCATCTGTTGTGGACATTTACCTGTAGCAGAGTTGTTGGAGAACAACAGAAAACATTTCAGTACCAGCAGCCTCAGTGAAATACATGTGCTCTACAGAACATGATACCTCCAGGGAGAACAGGTCCTTACAGAGTGATGGTAAGCAGAAACAGTCCTTAACTGGAATATTCTCCAGACCTGTTAAACTGCTCTGCTTTAACTTAATTGCCTCTCCTGCGATTTTCCTCACCAGATTCCCACGCTCATATAATAATAACCCTGAATTTTAGACTGAAAATATAGAAGTTAGGTAGAAAGAAGCATTATATCAGATATTGTATTAAATATAGTATTATATTTAGTAAAATAATATAAGATAGAAATATATAATTAGGTACAGTAGTAAATATTCTGCTAGTCAGCAAAATGAGAAAAGGTTTTCTGGTATAGGAAAATAAGGCAGACATGGTAAAGCAGAAAGATGGATCTGGCATATTGAACATAAATATAAAAAATGTCCAGATCAAAGACAGACTCCAAATGGATCAAAAAGAAATGAATTTTGATTTGTGAGAGCTGCCACGATTTTCATTTTTGTCTCAATTCAAGACTGGAAAATCAGTGCAGCTCAGGATCTACCAGACAGCAGGACAGCACCTCTATTAAAACTTCACTTGTGAGTTCAGATTGAGGTCAAACCTGTGTCTACACTTTCCTTCCAGAGCCTAGACCTCTAGGTAAGTTTGAGAAAGTTCCTCTTTAAGTGCCACAAAGGCTAGAAGCTTCCTTCCTCTTGCAGTCTTATGATTTGTTGTTTGTTTGGGGTTTTTTTATTACTTTAGCAAAAAGACAAAATTTTGATGCTTCGTCATTCTAAATACCAGTGTTAGCAGAATTTGAACTATCCCTTGTAGAATTAATATGCACAAAAACTTCTGTGAGAGATTGCAGAGGTTTCAGAAAACTCTTTGGATCCTGATTCTGCCACTTCTTCTTTGTGTGATTAAATACTTCTTCCTTAAAGTATGGCTTAATTGTTTGAGAATACCTGGATTTTGCTCTGTAGGAGGTACAGAGCTGAAATGTAAGACAAGGAAACTCTCTATTGTACTGCAGCACAAATTATATTAATAAATATTGAACAGAATTTACTGACTGTGTGTATGATCTCGTGTGCCTTCTAGGATGTGTTTAGGTATTGTGTGTACATAAAGACTGTGATAATGAGAAGGGAGAGAAGACCAGTGACATGTCTCACTGCTCTGTGCTAAAACTGACACACTACTTGCATCAACACCATAAAATCCTCAATTAATAATGTAGTGATATAAAAGTGCTCTACATGCTTGTTATGCTTTAATTAACATTCACATTAGCTTTTCTATATCTACTCTAACACTGCTGAGCTCAAACAGAAGGTAAACATTATAGTAGCAATTTGGAGAACAAAGTACTGACAACCAAATATATTTGTTTCATAAAAGCATAAAAATAAATCACAGGACAATTATCTGCAGAAATTGTTCAGCCTACTTGGTAAGATCGAAAGATCCTTAAAAGCAAAGACAAATAAGTTTAAATTAATTATCTCAGTTAAAAGGATATTGGCATCACAATACATTTCCTACATTAAGATACAGATCTAGATCACTGTGCTGATTCCTCAATAAATATAGTGTACTACGTTTCCACAATCCCAAGTCATGAAAAACGAATGAAAACTGATTAACTGTTGATTTATGATAAAGATTTGTATATGCACAAACTCCTGCATTCCATAACTACCTAAGCTCAAATTTCCCCATTTCTCTTCCTCCAGCTGCACTTGATTCTGCATCAGCAAAACGAACACAAGTCTTCCTGTCAATTATAACTAGATGAAGTCAGACATAAGGGATCACTTTGTGACAGCTCAGTGCAGTTCACAAACACCTCCATCCATTTCCTCTGCCTCAGCCAACTTCAGAGAAAAAACACACTCAGGTGAAATAAGTACCAGCATTTCTCACAAAGAGCTTCTTTCCCCCTCAACATCACTGGAATGCAACAATGAACAGAACCTTGACCAAATATAACAGTACAAATCTGGGACAATTATACAATGTTTAATTGCTCTTGATCAACACCAGTGACCCTAAACCTGTGGCCAGAGGAGTCTGATATTCAGAGAAAACCTGCATGCAATACCTTTGCATTTTCTAGAGAGTGGATGACTTTACAGCATCTGGATCAAATTTTTACTTTGGATTGTCCACTGTTGCACTGGAAAACCCATCTTCTACATTTAGTGCAGATGTGTAAAAATTAGCCTGCTGGACCTCATGTAGTAACATAGGAAACAGCTCAGCCTGAATTGTGTTTTATCTATATCCAGTATCTCTAGCTTCTCTCATTTTCTCCAATTCCTGCAGCTCATGAAAGAGAGAGACAGAGCAGTATAATTACTGCCTTACAGCAGGAGGCAATCAATGAAAACTTTTGCTGCTGGTGGTTGAAAAGTTGCCAGAAGAATGGTAATGGCATGAACGTCCACCCCTCACAGCAAAGTGCTCTGTTATTAAGAGCTGCTATTCTCTCTCCAAACACTCAAGGGAGCTATGAGCCCACAGTTCAATTTTTCAGTCCAGGAAGTGAAATCTCACTGCAACTGTGAGCTTATTTGTTTATTGATTTATTTAAAGTTTTGTCTTGATTTAACAGAACATTTTGGTTTAATCACTATATTTTAGGTTAAGAGTACTGTATTTTAGGCAGTCTGTGAAATCAAATGCAGAGCATAAGCTCTTATCCTATTGTTTTTTGTATTATTTTATTTTATTATTTCATTCTATTGCATATACATATAAGAACTAAAATACTGTTAAGACACACCTTCACTTGAATCTCTAATTCCTTAGGACACTCTGACAGAATATATTTTCTGAAGTGGTCTTACAAGGCAGACTGCTTCTAAAACAGTATGTAATACACCTGCCATCATTAAATTTTAAAAACATAATAATAAATAAAATAAAAAAAGAAGATAAGAACCCCCACTATCCCAACTGTGAACATCCCTGTTTAATCAAACAGAACTTTTCCTTTGGGGACTTTCAGCCATTACCACACAGTAGCTACTCATTATGCTGTTGTCTTAAAGCATAAATGTTGTCAGGGGAAGGGCAGAATTGTATTGACAAGGCTTGGAATGGGGCCGACAGAGCACTGATGATACGTGCTGGGCACTGCAGCCTGTTCTAGACAGCTCTTCTTTCCCCACTGGCTTTGGGACAGTCACGAACTTCACCACATCAGTGACAAGGACAGCAATGAACTAGAGAAGTCTGAAAGAAACAACAGTAAAATCCGGAATAGCAGGGGGGCCTTTACAGGATTTTATAAGAGTTTTATTTTCCTTTAAGTGGACTTCTGGGTTCCAGCCCAGTCCCTTGCTGGAGGGCATGCCAAACCAGCACAGACTGCCAAGTGAGAGCATGCACAAAACAATCCTGCTCTGATTATTAAAGATTGAACTTGCTTAATAAATTTCATAACTATTTCAATACCTTTTTTACTTTACAAACGTTTTCACTGTAACAGCTAAAACTCTGCCCCATGTTTACAGCCTCCACTGCCAACAGAAGAGAAGCAATTCTTTGTATCTCTGATATATACAGTCGCTTTCTGATAAAGATTTTGCTAATGCTGCTGCATATGTTGCACTTTCTCTGTTGGGTAACTTCATACTGTCTTTCATTATTAGCTATTTCTTCTACACCAAGGTCTTGCACTGAGTCCTGGCTTGCACTGATGCACACAGATAGCCCTTGATGCTGACATTTACTCTGAACTCAGCCTACCAAAGCAGTCACTCTGATCACACGTTTTTGATGTACCAACAAACCGTAAGTGACAGACACGGAGTCAAAGGAAGTGCTATCATCCTTCAGCCATTAGCTCCTGGCCAGCCCGACCCAAAAAAGAATATTGAAACACAAAGTTTATACATTTACATGCTTCTCACATGGTGAAACTGATGCTTTCTGCTCTGTCCCTGAGCTGGAAACACCTCCAGTGGTATCTCCTGTCACAAAGCAGTTATCAGGTTTTGTTACAGCACAGTGTCTCCATACACACTTTATGAAGGCATTTTGATTTTTCAGCTCCTCTGCAAAGGGGCTTGTTGCATTATTTCATCAAGAGCTCATGTTTTAAATTTAAGTGTCAGTAAAAAAACCCTCATTTCCTCTGCTTCCCCTCTTTCCTGATCAAGGCAGCAATATTCACAAGCTAGAAGACTGTAACATACAATGAAAATACAAGTTCAGATTTCAACTGAATACCACAGAAATGCAAGTCAAAAACTTGGGTGACTCTGTTAAGAAGTGCCTTTCTTTACTTGTGCCTTAAACAGCCCCCAAACATTGTCATCAACAAACCAAGTTGAGTTTTAAAGTCCCAGAATGTGACTCAAGTGTGTTTGTTGACTTTTCTGTGAATGCTTCTCATGAAACAGGATTTCCCTGCATCAGGAATAAAAAGATGCCTAGTTTGGTGTTCTTTATTATAAAAACTGAACAAAGCTCAAGTTTATAGCATACACGTATCTATTCCAATTTTTTTTCATTAATGACACCTGTTACACTTCATGCCAAAAGGAGATGACAACATACAAATCTTTACAGCTTCCAGATTTCTTTCTGTGCCACAGCTACCATGGATATGCTTCACAGTAGAGTGGACTCTTTCTTTCATAAATATCCTCTGCCAACAGATTCAGGACTCAAGGCTGAAGCTAAACGTTCCTAGAATTTGTCAAGTCGGAGTGACAAAACGACAAGAAATGGAAAAAAAAAACCAACCTGCTGGACTGAACTCCTGAGATTCTCATGCTGCATGACATTAAAAAAAGCTGTGATACAATACAATTGTGGGAAGCAATTTAGACAAATGCTGTATTTAAGACTGGCATCACATATACGTTTTAATGCCACACAAAAAAATAAAATGTCAAGAGCACTGAAAGCACTGACCACTGTGTGGCCTTCTGCATGAGCTTACACACTTGCTCATATGGAATTTGTGCGCTTCAGAAAGATGGAAAACAATCAGCAGGCTTCAGACGCTTACATGGATTACAGTTACTGCTGAAGAGAAGATGGAAATTTGGGGAGCAGTACAATAGGGCAAGATTCACAGAAACAGACCTACTATTTGCCAGCACTTCTCACTAACTTCCAAGCTCACCATCTGACTGGTCCTTCTGAAAGAGAAGAATCTTAAAAGCCACAGACTAAACAACTATGTCTCACTTAAGGATGCACAGCGGGCTCAACAGTTTCCTTAAATGCTTCAAAGTTTTAATGAGCAGGAGTTTTTCATCAGTAGTCTTGTCTCTTAGATTGAAAATAGGTTGGGAAGAGCTGAGCAGGAAGATGCTAATGGCTGGAAGTTTCACCTCAACATGATGAAGAACTTTTCCTTGAGCACTAGAACAGGCAACCCAGGGATATCATGGAGCTTTCTCTCTTTGGGCATGCCCCAAACCCACCTGGGCATGTCCCTGTTTCACCTGCTCCAGGTGACCCTGCCCTGGCAGGAGGGTGGCACTGGATGATGCCCAGAGGTCCCTCCCAGCCCCACCAGTTCTGTGATACCACAGTTGGCACCTCTGTGCCAAGGCTGCCCTGCACAGAGGAGCACCCTGGAGATGCAGCACTCCAGCTCTTCTCAGAGCACCCATGAACCATATGCTTTAATGCAGTCCATGCTCCTGAACAGTAATTGATGCTGCTGCCCAAGCAGTGCTGAGCCTGCACCAGGCTACAGGCTCACAACAACTGACAACTGCAGGCACATCTCATGAAAACACCTATTTTTAATAAAATCACTGCCTCACCCAAACTTGCTGAGGTCAAGAACTCTGTAAGACTTCACCAGCTTTGAGACTACGGACAACATTTTGCAAGCGCTTGCTGACAGGATAAGAAGACAAATTTTAGCATATCCGCAGTGACATAAATGTGTGAGAGTATGGGTTACACCTCAGGAGTTAAAGATGCATGCTTGGGGACTCTTGCATAAAAATGTTTTGTCAAAAAGAATGAGAAAGTGCTGCATTTTAAAAACTTATGCTAAGGAAAACATATTTAAAAGTCTCAGCTACAATTCCCTAGGTAGTGGTGCATGTTGTTTTAAAATTCTTTGTCCAGAATTTAGGTTCAAAATAGTATTTGGAAAATTAGCACTATTCTAAGAATTTAATGTGGTTTTCTGTAGCTCTAATTCAGCAATATTTTGCTTTTAAGGTTGGATAATATTCCCTTTTAAACCAAAATTAAAGTAGCACATCAATTGTAATTTTTCAATGATCCCCATCCATTTGAATGAATGTTACTTTACCAAAAAGCCCAGTGGAGTCAATCAGTCTATATATCATTAAGCCCACTATTTTTTATTGGATACCATAAGGACTTTGTGGACCTACTCAAAAGCTTTTTGGCTGACCCAATTTTTGCTGAAATATGACTTTTTACAAGATCATATTGCTCCGACTCTGCAAACGGGAATGCCTAGCTGCAGATATTTTATTTTGTTTTGTCTTTGCACATTTGATTGGCAAACCTCAGAAAGGATCTCACATGTTGCTGCAGTGAAGATCAACAATGTAATTTCAAAATTAGATTTATTCATTACGGGTTTAATCCACTTTTCTCTGAAAAAAGGCAGAGCAAATCAACTTATACAGCTGTACGAGCAAAATATAACTCTCTGCTGTCTCTTCTGGAGCAGGAGACAGACAGGAGAGCTATACATCAGCCTCTGTGGTTGTAAGGCTGAAGTCCAGGATAGGTTGGGCAACCTCCATGCCTTGGATCCATTGTAAACTAGATCCACCTGCTCACCTGCAGAGAGCACTTCCATTTCTTCAGCACTACCCTAATCACGGGAGGTGGGTTCATTTTTGAGACACCTTGACCATCTCTCAAGCATATATAGTTACCAGTAGAATCTTTCCAGTATAGAATCTTACCAGTATACAATCTTTCCACTTCTAAAGGAAAACTGAGAAGGCACAAACAGATGGTATTTGATCAGAAACAGTGGTATTGTGCTATAGATTTTTTAAAAAACAACAAATCACAGAATCCTTGAGGTTGGCAGAGACCAGGTGATCATCTGGTCCAAAGCTCCTACTCAAGCAACACCACCTAAAGCCACTTGTCCTATTACTCAAGATGAACTTTTTTATGCCAAGCCTAGAAGTAAACGAGCCAAAAAACATTTTGATCACACAGAGACATTTACAGTCACAATAGTACTCCATACACTTCACTCTTGAGTCAAGAAAATTAAGTTGTACGCAAGCAAAGGTTGACCTTCCTAGAAATGTTTCCTTTTACAAAATAAGAGCCATCTGCCAAGGATTTAGCATAATGATAAAACATTAAAAGCAGCTGCATTAAGAAGTTGCTATGGATTTGGTATTTGTAAAAGCAAACAAAATGAATATACATAGAATCCACACTTAATAAATATATATGCTAATAAAAACTGCACTGCCTAGACCTTAATTATAATCACGAAAAATATTCTAATTGCTTCTTTAACCACTAATCATGGGGTTTTTTTTGGAGCAATTTGGATTAAAGCTGTCTCTTCTTAAGCATGGAGAAAACCCTGTTTTCTAAAACAATTAATTTACCCTAGAAAGCTCATAAACGAAGCTGTTAGCTAACATTCAGCAGATCTTCATTACATAGTCCAATGTTTCAAATAGAGAAACAAAGCAAGAACAAGATTAATACTGCTCATATTTCTCTTCTGATTTAAACAATTTACATATCAACACTTACGTTTTATATTGGTTATGCACAAACTACACTATGTAGTAGTAGTATATGCTCATTCATAAGCATGGTTTAAGCATTCATAAGAATGGTTTAATCACTGTGAAAATCTAATGAAAGTAGTAACACAGATACACACACTTTGAACCCCAATCTTTTAGACAATCAAGAACTGTCCAGCACAAATACTCACACTTTTTTTTTCTAGATAGGATAGTAAGTGTGTATGGATTTTATATCTGAATACATTACTATTACAGTAGACCTTATAGAATTGCAAATAGATTTTCCAGTGCTAACTTACAGAAGCCTGTTTGTTCTTAGAACAGTTCCATACCCCTCCTAACCTCCTGCACAGCTCTTTTTCCAAGTTTTCCTTCAGTCATCACAAGACTGGCACTCATAGCCCTCCAGAATTCCAGCAAACCAAAACCCTTCTATTTATCAGCTTCAAGCTGCAGACAGAGAAAAGTGAGTGAAACTGGATGGTGTCCCAAAATAATGCACCACAATGAAGTCTCCAAAGGAAGTAAGGAAGACTTAACTGCTCTTTAAAAGCTGCTGTTCACAATCCAGTCAATAACAATTTTCAAAAATATCCTCAGGTGAAGATGATAACGCTTCAAACGGATTTCCCAGAATTTTTTTGCTTGCCCTCCTTATGGTCCCACATGTTCCCCATGGGAGAAGGGCTGGCAGCCAGGGGACACAGGGAGAGCACCACGAGGCACTGTCAACTGAGAGTTAAAGCTTTAGGGTTTCACCAGATCAAGCCCTGTGGGAAGTATCTCACCAAGACTGCAACCAAGAGACCCCATTTCACTGGCACAACTGACAGGATTCATGGGACAGTGGCACCAAGTTACTTGTTTGGGAGACAAGTGTGACATGTCCATCTGCATGGAAAACGTATGCTAAGGTCTTGTAATGAGGACTGCATGCAATATCTGATAAGAGAACAGATTGCTGCATTACTTCTTCCACCATAATCCAGACAGATTGCCAAGCAGACTGGGTCAGTCACCATGTGGTTGTATTTTTTAATTTTTTTTTTTATGCAATTCCTCAGAAAACTGACAAAAGAAACGCGGCAAAACCCCAATGAAAGAGTTGATGGCTTTTGTTTTTTGGCATTACTTTACTTTGCCTTTGGGATGATGAACTTTCTCACACATTTGATTGATGTAACTAGCTTAACTGATTAATCACTTTGCCTCCTAGCAGTTCCTTCCTGCTTATATCCAAGGAAACAGTCAATTAGGACTATAATTAATTCTTCCTTTCATGATGGGGTAAATTTGGAAGGTTGTGACCACATGAATGCAGGCAGTGCAGCTGGTTAATCTGCAACCCTGAACCTCATGCTCGTAATGAACAAACTACAGCTCTTATACTTCAAACAACAGACAAAACACCCAAATCCTCTACAGTCCATCTGGATTACCTACAAAATTGCACATAGAGGAAATACATTTAACCAGGCAGTTGCACTGAAAAATCTATAAATCTGCTTTTATGCCAAACACATGAAGAAAATCATCAAAAACTGCAAGACAAAACAAAATATTTAAAACCAGTAAACTAAGGTTATAAGCACATTCAACAACTGGGTGGGCACAGCTAGTAAAACAGATTTTTAACACAAACAATGGAAAAAATGTCATCTGGATATAATGGATAAAGATTTCTCCATCATGTTTTAACAGCTAAACTAGTTCCTCTCCTAAAATGAACTCCACCACAAACAAGGGACCTTGAGAGGCAGGAATTCTATCAGGAGAAATGCACCTACAGACTGTTCAAATGTCAGTCTATTCCTCACACCTTTCTCACCTTTAGGCGGCAGCTTTCAGCAAATATCTAAGGATGAATTCAGAGAGTATTTTAGTAGCTGACTGCACTCTTACAAATTTCACCCCTTCATCTGCATTACAATATTTCAATAACATTAACTCCAGAAATTACAGAGATCTCCTTCTCAAAGGCACCATGAGTTTGGAGACTGCTGGATTATTTTTATGAAGTAGTCTTGGAAAACATGTTCTAAGTATCTAAAAAATATTCTGGCTGGTCAAACCAGGTGAATTCTATCGCACTTTAAATGACTTAATGTATATTTAGATTGGGCGTAATTGGCTACATAAATCTGGTAAAAACAAGATACAGAGGCAGATGAGCAAGCTAGTGGGAATAAGCTGCTGAAATTACAAGTGAGCCAAAAAAGATGCCTTAATTAATTTTTTTTTTCTGAATGAGTGAAGAGGTGATACTGAGTTCCCCGTTCACAAATTTGCTCTCAGAGTTACAGATCTGAATCAGACTTCAGACTGAGAAGTTTGGTTTCCTGCCCAGATCATGCAGAGTAATTTCATGAAATTATCACAATTCAATGGAGAGAGATGAAAAAAACCTTAACTTCTGTTTTGCTTTGGCCTTGAAAATTGCTGGATTCACATACAGTTTAATTTGTCCTTTGCTCCTCTGAACATTCCAAATGGAAATATCATTCTTAACTTAATCCAAATCAGCATTACTACCTTCAGACTCAGCTCCTACCTCTCCCTTTTTTATTTTGGAAGGCCCATTAAAAGAAAAAATTGCTTATGAACATTCTAAGTAATGTAGCTGTTCCCTACTGATCATCATTATTTACATGGAAATAGAAAATGGGCACTTAAAATAATAATAGTTGGTAATTTGATCACAGATTCCAGATGATTTCCAATCTTCAAGGCATTAACCAGAATAAAGTTTATTATTACATTTTCTCTATTTCCATGAATGGAATAAAACTGTGTCAGAAAGGAGCAGCTAAGTAAGACAATGTTTTTTATGCCTCTGCATGTGTATAAACACGTGCACCCAGAAAAGCACAGGATATACCCTTAATTCAAATCCAAAATATTTATTTTCAACCAAACAGTATTTAAAATAACCACCCTGAAAAGAATAAAGTTACATCATGCATTTTTTTTTCTTTTTTCAAATAACCAAACAGATGTCCCAATGAAATTTGCCATTATTCTTTCCAGGAGGAGAGCCTCCATGACTTTTCCAGTAACTTCAACAGAATTCACTCCAATTCTGTTTTCCTGGACAACATACTAGGAAAAAATGGGAAACTGGTGTTCTGAACTCTTCTTATGAGGAAAATACCATTAAATCAATCTTCATTGACATTAAAACACCAGTTTGGGCAGGAAAATGCTATATTCCATGTCCTATTCTACTCAATTGTGTTTTATTTTTCTTAAAACTCAGGTGTAATTGTAAAGAGTATTTAGCAGTGTGTCATCCAAAAAGATATTGATGTATAGTTAAAGGCACCTGCACAAATCATCAGTGAGTACACCTGCATAGAGAAGTGCCTCTGTCTTATCAGTACACACTACTTGGGTATAACTTGTTCCTGATTCTTCTGTCTCTATTTTTCTATACAGTCTTAAAACATGAGAAGCACACTGCTGAACTCTTCCTTTTCATTAGGCTTTGCTCTCTGAGCTATTTGTAATGACTACAAATTTGCCTGTTTTCTGTGTGAAGACAACTGCTGCACCTGCTTAAAGAACTAGAGGGGAAAACTTCAAAACAAAACAAAACAAAAGCAACCGACCATCCATGAAACTGAAGTATTAAGACAATTTGTTGGTATTGGCTTGGTATTACTCATGAGAAAAAAAAAGAAGGTCAGAGTAAATGAGTAGTTCATAGAAATGTTGTCAGCACAACATGTGAGGTGCTCTGGGGGATGTCTAGCATCAATCTACACACCTTAGAAAACAAAAGTATCCTGCTAATTCACAGCTGACACGGATGTAGACTGGGAGCCTTGCAATTGAGTTTTGATTTTATCAACTCTTAGAAATAAAGGAAGTCTACCTCCTGTCAGGAAACCATGCAAATGAGAAACTGCACTGATCACTGTTCCAAGTCACTGATCTGACAGAGAAGGCTTCAATGGCTCAGGAAGCAAAGAACTCTAACAAGTGGTTGAAAAAGCAGCCACTTTGAGTGGCCTCCTGGATCACACCACTGTCAGCTACATCAGTTCTGTGTACAGTGTCAAGGGGCTGGAAAAAAGGCAAACCTGATCTTAAACATCATTCCATTTCCTTTAAGTACTCAGTGTGTTAGTTCTGCTCTCAAAGTAACCTCCATTGAAAGATGATTAAGGCTACTGAAAAACTAAGGCTGTTTAGAACTGTCTGATGGGGACTGACACTCTGATGAGCAAAATAACCACAAAGAATCTCCACGTCCAAAGTCACCCAGTCCACATCTCCTCCTGCCCAAACCACAACAGCACAAAATAATGGAAGATTTTTTGTAGTGGCTGGGTAAGTACTCATTTGGTTCAAAATCACATAAACAGGGAGGAAAAAAGAAGTGATGTTTGCTCACATAATCATGGTTGTTTGCTGGTAGAAACAAAGTTTTTGAATCAGCAGCAGATTCCTTCCATCCTTTTCACAGACCTTATGCTCTTTTCACAGTACTTGACTTAGGACAAGAAAAGAAGTTCCAACACTAGGGTGAGAAATATTTACTGGCCCAAACAGAAAAGCACAGGGCAGTCTGAATGTGCAGGTCTACAACAGCTCTAAGCTATTCTAAGATGCAAAAGATTCCTTCTTTGCAGCAGGTTCTCACAGAATAATGGACACAAATTAGTGGTGAAGTTTCTGTCTGGGTAAGTACTGCCAAGCCCTTAAAGACATCAATGTGAAATTGTATCTCCTCATTAGAGAACTCTTCCCCATCACTGTAGTACTAAGTGGTCTCACCGTGTTTAATGTATTTCCACTCCTTTGAGTCGTCAAGGATCTTATCCCTGTTTTACACTTGGTGAACTGGGGCACAGAAAGGTTAAGGATATATGTAAATGGCAAAACTGTGTCCATCAGGTAGAATCTCTGACACAGATGTGTTTTCAGTACAGACTCAATCCACCTACAATTTGATTTTAAGGATACAAGTTCCTTTGCAGAGAAGCTAGTTCTAGTAAGGGGGTTATGTCCAAACAGAAAGTTCTCTAAGAGTGCTTTGCACTAAGTTCTGTCACACTGCATACCAAGGGACCCAGGGGACTTCACCAAAACCATGCACCCTGCTTTGTCACAGGCACCTCATTGAACTGAGGTCTAATAAATAATAGATTAAAGCCCCAGCCACAATATCATCTCTTTTCTTGCTGTGATTCTTGTAAAATTGTACAAAAAGGACTTTCAGAAACAACTTTAAAAGAGCCAGAAGGTCTCTTCATGAAGGCAGCTACAAAGATTTAAAAATGACAACAAAAAATCAAAGCGTTAGAGTGGGACTTTGCTGGGATGGTACCTACTGACGGCCAAGGCAGGCTCTCCAACCAGCACTGCAGGCATGTCCTGAGCAGCTGGAGATGTGAGCACCCCACACCCACACAGGGCTAACCCAGGGTCTGCAGAGTGCTGTAGGACTCCTGAGGCTCCTCTGGGCTCAGTGGCATGAAACCAGGGCTGCAGCAGGGGATACTCAAGGACAAGGACTGCAGGGAACACTGCCACAAACTCCCTGCAAGAACATCACTCAACGTCGGCTCAAATTTACTGGATTAAGGCAATGCAACAGCAGAGCTACTGAAACGGCTTTGATTTTGGCTCTTAGGTTCCAAGATTTTAATCAATTATTTTGAGGCTTATCCACCAAAATAAGAAGGGCCTGATAGGAAATGATCCCCAAACATCAGCAGCTGCTCTGCATAGATGGTGCTGATACAGAGACAGCTGGGTACACATTTCTGCGGTCACTTCCTTGATGAATAGAGAGTGCACTGTTCACATAAAAATGGCATTGTCAGTCTCTCTCAAAACACTATAGGTTCAGTCCCGATCTGAATGACTGAGACTTGTCTTTAAGCGACAGAAAGACTCCAAAATCTGTCAGTCCTTGTCCTGCTGGCATTCCACGCCTAGGAAGACAATAGCTCTCACCAGAAACCCTCAAACCTGCAAGGCCCTGCATCTGATTTCTGCAAAAGGTTACAAGGGACAAGTGCACAGAGAACAGAGGTTTTAAAAAGGATACTCATTCAGCCAGCAAGGTTCATGCTCCAGCAGGAGCCAGAAAAACATGTCACAAGGCCCCTGGGGAAACAGAACTCAATGCTCCAGGCGGGCAACCCAGGACAGTTGGCAAAACAGCACAAGAGAAAGAGGAAATCTCCTCTTCAAAGGGTAACAGGGGAAGGGGCAAAACATGGGCACCAAGCATGAAGCCTGCTCCTAAATGTCATTATTCAAGGGGAAGTTAATGACTCTTCCCTCATACACAGGATGTGCTCTTCCCCCATCGGCTATCATTTAAAGAATCAACTAGTACTAACTAAGCATGCTATTAGCTGTTGATATTTAATAATACAAGAACAGAAGCTACAGCTCTGGCCTTTCCAGGCCTCTTGATTAAGGGCAGCATCGTAACTAACAGTGCCTTTGGCACTTTGACAGGTTCAGGAGGTTAGTGCAAATTTCTGACAGGATTTGCACATCAGTGTTTTACTGAATCACTCACTGACCAACCTTTCTGGACAAAAAAAAATAAAATACTAGTTAAAAAAAAATTATATATATATATATATATATATATATATATATATATATATCTTGTGGCCTTAGGAAATAAAACAGCAAAATTACGACATTTTCTCACAGGCTATTGCTCCGAACTTTAGATGTGGTAAAGAGAAAGAGCAGCGCAGCATCTGCAAATCTCAGACTGAATTTCTCCATTGTATCAGCAAAATGTTCAGTAATTGATATTCTGGTGCCCCAGTAAACCAAACTGCCCAAGAGTTACATGCCAGTACCTCAGGGCATGAAAAGGGAAATAGTCAGTAATACAGAGAGCTGATGAAGAAAAACTCCAAGGTCCTTCTATATTAAACCAAGCTCGATCAGTAAATAGAAAAATCTCAGAGCGGAGACACAGCCCTTTATTTCTGTAGAATCCACATTTGCACCCTGAATACTTGAATCAGTCATGGATTTCTTGGCCCCCACAGAATAAATCAAAACATAAAAAAACCCAAACATCCAACCAAAAAATTACCCCAAAATCCCCCTAAAAAGCCCAAACAAAAAACAAAACAAAACAAAACAAAACAAAAAAAAAAAAAAAAAAAAAAAACAAAAAAAAAAAAAAAAAAAAAAAAAAAAAAAAACATGCAGAAACCTACTAAACCATTTCCACAAAAGCAGCAATCCAAGCTAAACATATTTTGGAAGAAGATATAATCTGCATTAACCAGCTACAAAGCTTTAAAAGGCTGTAAAAATACAAGAGCCAATATACCAGGAAATGTATAAGCAAGTGCAAAAACAACACCAAAACGTAGGAAAATCATTTTCCAAGCTTTCTTCTCATGAGATGAATCAGGCCATGGAACAGTCTCCATTGCTTGGGCAGGCTGAAGTTGGACAGAACACTGGAAATGCAAACTGCAGGGAAACTTGGAAACCAGACACTTTCAAAACTCCTTTCCACCTTTAGCCTCTCTTATTCTACAACTAACAAGTCTGAACTGTTATAGAGTTTCCAGGTTTTCACTAAAACAAGGATTATTTGCCTCTAACAGGCAAAGCAGAGCCGCACAAAGGAAGGAGACAAAACAGAGATGTCAGAGCTCTCCTGCTGAGTGCTTTAGTCCGAGTGCTCGGTTTAGCAACATGAAGATGATGTTTATGCTGCCTGCAAGAAGACTTCAAATGGCTTGTCTAGAGAAATTACTTTAGAGGAATATTTTACATGACATCATCCAACTACATTAAGTCAGTTCAATTACGGGTAATCAACTTAGAATATATCTGTGTAGTTATTTTTAGAGGGTTTTACTGAGGTTTATTAGGAGCACATATTCTAGCACTCCCTTTATTAAGATGCCATAATGCTCAGCTGTTTTGGAAAAGGACAATTTTATTTTTATGCCTTTTGTGTAACTCGGTGTTTTGAACAGTTTCATCCTTTCTTACACTCCCCAGGGTTAG
The DNA here is from genome assembly GCF_965231275.1 of Zosterops lateralis. Taxonomy (NCBI): domain Eukaryota; kingdom Metazoa; phylum Chordata; class Aves; order Passeriformes; family Zosteropidae; genus Zosterops; species Zosterops lateralis. The sequence goes on from NC_139768.1 coordinate 4,027,629, forward strand.
TTACTTCTGAGGACAAACGTCCATTGATTAACAATGAAAACACACAGGTTGCAGAGAATTGAATTAAGGGATAGACTACAGAGCACTGAGTCTAACTATCCAGGAATTTGCCTCTCCCTTCTCAATGAAGCTCAAGGAAAACACTCAAAGCCCTGACAGCCTCCAAAGGAGTCACGTTTCTCATTTTCAGAGCTCAAAATCACACACAGTGTGCAAAGGACAGCAGAGTTCCCAATAAACACACTGGGATAGGCAGTTTCCCATTTTGGATGCTGGATGCTGCTGGGATGCTGCAGGGCCAATGCTACAATTTCCTGCATAACAAAAAAGAGTTTGAGCAGCACATAGGTAGGGCAGGCTCCTCTGTGGTACCGAGTTGGGAAAGGAAGTAAATAAAAAATGATTAAAATGATTAAAATCATCCTCTGCTTACCTATTTCACACAGATGTTGTCTTAACCCTCGTGCTGTAATAGATCAGGCTGGAATCCATAAAAATAATATTAAGCTAATGTGAGCGGGGTGAAGATAAGTTAAAGACAAAGCAAGTTGAAAAAAAATAAAAAGTCTCTCCCTCCTACTCTATACTTCCACCCTTTCTCTAGACTAGCTTTTATTACTTGACCAACATTTTTTAAGGGTCTGTTTTGTTTTCTATACACATGTAACTCCCATTACTGTCAGTGGAAATTATGTATGCACATCAGTAGCAAAGCAGACTGCAGGATATTGAGCTCTCTAAGGTATCCATGTCGCTGTTACAGTCATGATTCAGGAGAAAAGCCAACAAGTATATTTGGAATCCTGCCTTTAAACAAACACCATCTTAAAACAGGCAAAAGTACTGCCTGATTCTTCCAAATGGAGGCAACACACAAGGGAGAATCCTACTTAAACCAACAAAAGACTGGATTAACAGCATTTATCTTCTTCCACCATTCCCTCAATCCTGCAGTGTCTCACATGATGAAATTGATCAGAAATAGGATTTTTCACTAACCTTTATACTGAAATAGTTAAAAAAATACAGCAATACTTGAGAATAGCAAGCAAGAAGAGTGTAATATTTAGTTACTAGAACTAAGAGTACTTTTCCATTCACAGACCACAAAGAGCTTTTACAATATTGGACCTCCATCGCCATAAACTGGAGGAGGAAATAACGGGTAAAGTGCAAGAAATTTGGCCAAGAACTGAAATGAAAAGGAAACCATTTTTTCCCTAACATTTTGTCCTCTGCAGCCTGTCAAGCAAGCTCTTCTTGACAAGCCAGTGTGTTGTCCTCTCAGAAGCCAAAATCCCATGAGATCATAGATGTTATTCTTTTTCACATAAAGGATCCTGATATGCAGAAGCTTTGTCTGTCTCTGACCTCTGACAGGTCTGACTGACCTGTTCATTCAACCTGCCATTATTCTCCCAAGGATAAACAAACCTCCCCTCAGATACCTACACCAGTTTAGCTCCTCAGGCTTTTATATTCACACCTCTTCAGTGTTTCTCAACTTCTAAGGCTAAGAGTGAAAAAACACACACATTAGCAGCAGCATATTAATCACTGTGTGCCTTCAAATCAGAGAAAGGCACTTGAATTCCAGTAAGAGCACGTCTTAATTCCACCATTAATCATCTCACTACACCGTTTTCCCTAAACCACACTTGATGTTTTTATTAAGAAATTAAATCTAATCATCAATGCAAGGATATGAACTCCAGAGTCTCTGGGTACAGACACTTGTCCTGCCAGGCTACACACCACAAGACTGTAAAAGCAATCACACTTTCTAAACCCCTCTATTTCTTCAATGAATTCACTGCTCTCTCTGTGCCAAACGCAATTCTGACAGGGGTCTCAAAACCAACACAAAAGGTGAAATGAAACTTAATGAGAGTTTTGTAGCTGAAATCCACAAAAGCTTGATTCCCACCCAGAGTTATTTCACTTGTGTCACAGGAGGAAAACTCATAATAGACCTTTAAGCTCCCTCTGAACACCTCTGTTTGAAAAAACAGACCCATATTAGCAGTGTATTAGCAGGCACAAATGCTAGTCTAGACATTACAGCTACAGCTACTCCTTCTTTAATCCTCTCTGGCTCATATATACCTGCAATGCACTACCTTGTGTTCATCCACATGGATTTCTTGGCAATTTGGATCTCTCAAGGAATATTGGCCTGAATATTGCTCTAGAAACACTGCTCTAGTGCAGTTTTACTTATAAAAGTGATTAATTGAAGACTCTAAGCTGTTACTACCTTGAATAGGAAATAAAATGTTACTCAGCAAGTCATAAATCATGAAAGCTGCCAATAAAAGCACCTGAACCACACAAGTCAGAATCATGTAAGACTACGATCTGGGAAAAAAAAAGTGCATCCTTGCAACAAAATAATACCAATGACTTGTTTTATTAAACAGCTATAAACTTTTCATGCAATAGCTGACTTTGTGCAAAATATACTTCCCTGATTCATCATGGGCAATAAGCTTGTGGATGCAAGCATTCAGGCATTTTTAGTTTTATTCTTTTTTCTTAAGGGTGTGAGTCAATAACCCTCTGCAGGCTGCAGTTCCTGTCAATGTCTGGACAAAATTTAAACTCTTTTTGGTGGATGCCTATCTTATCTCTTACTAGTTCATTTATTTATTTACTCCTCCTCATAATAACTTAACATACTGACAGCAAAGAACTGCTTAATTCTCAAGTAAAATATTGACTTTGTAAGGAGTAAATGAAACAAATTAATTCATTTAGTAAAACTTACTTGTAATGACAATACATCTATCATAACAAGATTAATTTTATCAAGAACAGCGTCTATTAGCTTGTAAGGAAATGCTGTAAAATAAAAGCAGTGTTGCTGGCACGTTGCATTGTCTTCCATAAGGTGTTTGCTAAACAGTGCAGCTATATTGTGATAGTGGCTTTCACTGTAAATCTGTTTCTCTCATCAGAGTTGTTTTCTCTATCTTCCATAAAATCTCTTTCGCATGTGGCAGCGTAGGAAGAAAAAGAACTTCAGCAAGGCAAATCCTACCCTCCTTTACAATGATTGTGGAGGGACAGCATTGAGTATTTGTTTTATTTATGTCTGACAGGCCTTATACAGAAATATATCATGTATGTAGCATGTATAAAATGTACTGTATGTGGCATGTTAAAAGGTGCATTGACAATTTAACACATCCAAAGCTTCCACTTTTTCACAGCAGGAAAGGTACACAACGATCACTAACAGAGTCTGCACTACATGGATCTTGCAGTTTTCTAATAAATCAAATGGCCTGGTGAAGAAAGATATCTGAAGTTACATTGTTCTCAGGAAATTAAAAATGCTTCACAGTACATGACACCTATTAAGAGTTGTGAATAAGTATAATCATAGCCTAACAAAACCAATCTACTTCACAATTTTTTTACAGTGCTTTTGACTGCCATACCTAAATGCTGCCTAAGTAAATTATTTCTGTACTCAAAGATTAAGAGTGGCTGTAACAGAAGAATGTGGTCTTTTTCCTCCACCTCCAGAGCTTCTTAGAGCACAGGGATCGTCTTTAAATCTATCGTGGACACTCTGTTTCCTAAGGTGTTTTAGAACATTTAAAAAGTGGGTTGCTCCCATTTCCACTGAGTCTTTTCACAATCCATGTTTCCTCATGAGCAAACAGTCTGATCCAGAATTTTCCTGTGTTGTGCTCAAGGTCTTACAAGATGCCTTGCTCCAGAAGAACACAGTAAATGAAAAGGCAATGCTCTTGACTTAGCAGGAATGTTTTCTTCATCCCACTCCTCCATCTGTAGAAAATAGTATTATTTCTTTCAAGAAGCCAATGACAGGAGCAACAATCTGGCTGTCAACCACAACAGCAAGATTTTACTTAGCAGAAGCCACTCCAGGTGATGAACAGGAAGCGTGGATGGAACTGAAGAGGTACCATGTGAAGAGAGCCAAGCGCAGCTTGTTTCTGAAAAAGTAACTCTGAAATATCCTTCCATGGCTTGTCACTACATCAGGCTTTTCTTGCTCCCTTGCTGCAGCTGTCTTTAACCAGAAAATTTTAAAAAAGCAAACACAGGTGTTTACCCAGGGATCAATTCACCTGCTGTTGCCCTGCTCCACCTGGCCCTGTCTCTACCTGGCCCAGCCGTGCAGCTGGGATGACTCATCTCTGCACGAGAACATTTTTAAATGATCTATTTTCAGGGGTTTGATGCTGCAAAAGGAGAGGGAAGGATAAAGAAGACCTTTCTTTAGCACCACATCATTTATCTACTTTGCATCAAGCTTTTTTACCTTTTTTTTTGAAACAGCAAAAGCACAGTAGCTGAAACCTCCAGGCTTCTAAATGCCCTTTGTAATGAAAGGCATCATAATTCATGGGCATCTGCATCATCCTCCCCCAGATAACAATTTACTGAAGCAGCAAAAAGGAAAAGGGCTTCCCAAGTTTGTGGCAAAATTTCAGATCCGCGTCTGAACGGAGTTGATGGATTTCCAGAAGCAAGAGTGGAGTGCTCTGCTTTGAATTAGCCATTATCTTTTACATCCCTCCATGTTTCCTGTCATCACAAAAGAAGATGAGTTACCCTTTAACTTACTGCAGAATAATCTCTGACTACCAGCAAAGGGGTAGTTAATGCTATTGGCAAGGATGATTTAGGAGACAATTTCAAAGTTCAGCTAACTATAAAAACAGAAGTCACACTAAAACAGCCCCATTCGTTCTGCATTCCGAGTGTGAGGGAAGCAGAGCTCAATACCACAAGTGCTGGGAGATGTGACAGTAGGATGCAGAACACCAGTTTCTCACTTTCTCCCCTGACAAATGCATCCAGCTTTGCTGACAGGAATTGGTGTTCATCAGCCACTGCTAAAATATAATATATTAAGTATGACATCAGTGCCCAGACCAGATCTGACAGTGGATGAATCCTTACCTTACAGATCCAGCAGAATCATCCTGACTTTACAACTTCCAGATTTAAATAAACCAAGTAACCTAACAGCTGCAGACAGGATATATTCTGACAAAGGCTTGATTCTAAACTTATTTTTAAGCCTATTTTTAAGCCTCCTACAATGAAAATGTCCATTGTTTCAGAAAGTTACAAGTCCTTTTCTGTGCCTTAAGAGTAGCAGCAAATGCCTTCAAGCTATTTGACAGTCAGAAGTTTTTTTGACTTTTTTCTTCAACTTTTTATTTTTACATACGTGCATACACATTTAAATGTATGTATAATTGAGTTTTTTCCACAAAAAAATGAACCCCCTCCCAAAAAAAAAGAAAAAAAAATGAAAAGGAGAAGTTGTGTATTCAGTATTTGAAATTGTTAACAAAAAACTTTGTTATGGAAGATGGAAGGTTGTCACAAGAGGGGTTCCCAGCATTCTGTATCACTGTATATGTCTCTCAATCATCATCCCCTTCTTATGACCAAATACATGTTTATCATTAAAGCTTTAATTGCAAGCACTACTGACACAGTTGTTTATAGACATCTCAGATCTTTGCCATGGCTGACAGTCCATCAGAAACAGCTCCAAGAACCAGTGATCAAAAGGTAACACGTTTTCCCATGGATGTTCAGCCACCAGAGGCACAATACACAAACACTGACACTGAGACAAAGACCAACACCACCTGCCAATCATGTACTGAAGGAAACCACAGTTTGAGAAGTACCAGTCCAGGAAGAATAAACCCAAATAAACTTCTGTATATTTGTCTGTGTACTTGATGGTAAGTAGACTTAATTTCGTAATGAGAAACACAGATTCCTGAAAATGCAAAGTGCCTTAAATGCACCTGATTCTCCACCAGCATTTGCAAAGTAACAGAACATTATTTAGGGAGATAAAATCAGCAAAAACAGTCCATGTGGCTTATTTAATTTACAGGGTACTCATTATATGTCACTCTGCAACTTCACACTTCATATATCACCATGCAACATCTTGTTATAAAAAAACATCCATGGATACTTAAAACAGGGAGCCCATGCAAAATTTCTGTGTGATAGTCCTTTGGAAGGATTGCTAGGTGATTTTTGTCTGGGGCTTGGAAACCCTGCTAAATATTGACCTAACTCTGGCAGAGACCACAATGCCCATCACTAGCCATTAGATCCCACAACAATCCAAAATCCTTTATCCACACAGCTCTACAAAAACATCAGCAGTGAGAAAGCTGCCAAGGACCACACTTAAACGACTTTAAGATTTCAGTGTTAATGCCTCACTGACAAATGGAACAATCCCTCAGTCTTATAGTTTTTCTTCCAACGTGATTTGCAAACTCTGGAAGTTGTCACCAAATGTGTTTTGTTGTTGGGAAAAGTCACCATGGCAAAAGGAATAGAAACTGACCCCCACTGTGCTCTCCAGAAGCAAGTATAGCATCTTTAAAAGAAAAAAGAAAACCCCAAAAAAACACCCCACTATTAATAATAATGACAATTGCATCTTGTTTTAATTATTTTATAGTCCACAGGTTATCTGAAATCTGGGTGAGAAATCCATCTTCATTAAGTAATGCTGGAAAAAACGATGACCCCATTAAAAATACAAACAAGCCATTATCTGAAAGTCTTGCCCATTCTGCTTTTGACAGTACTTTTGCACTGACAGATTCCCATTTTTTTCCTAAGCTTCAGTCTGTTTTCCCTCATCCAGTAAAACTGAAGAAAACAAGCATTTTAGAAAGAGACAAGAAACAACTTTGTTGACATTTCCCCAGGCAAGTAAAATAGGTACAGAAGCTGGAATGTAGTAACTGAATTATAATTTCATTGTGGGGTTTTTTTTTATTATTTTAATTTCTTATCTCATTGACAAAATTTTTAAGCTCATTCTTTCTAAAGAAGGTTGTATTTTGGAACTCGGGTCAATCCTAAATCTATGTGGGCAAATAACAAAAAAAGGTACAGGCAGGCCTTTGCACAAAAGGAGTGGTACCATTTTGGCAATAAACTCTCTGATCCAGGGGTATTTCTACACCCATTATCTGGCAGTATCTAAGGGCAGTCGAAATTAAAGTTGTTAGAAAGATGTGGCTGGTGTGAAAAGGGAAAAATAAGGTTCTGCAGTTTCTCTGAATCATCTCTGCCAAGATAATGTTCCTTCCCATCTTTTTAATGAATGCAGAAAGAGCTAAGGCTTAATGTTTTCATTCTATTTCGAGACAGATTGGACTCCCAAGCTATTCAAAAGTTAAACGTGGAAAAAAAATCCAAATAAAACATTCCTCCCAGACAAAACCACATGTCTACACAACCACAGATGCTGTGACAGTGTCTGCACTCTCTATGGAGACATTTGGAAAGGTAATCACGCACTCAGTGCAATTTCATTTTCGATGCCAGCTCCACATTTGGAGGTTTCTGTCCAAATGCCAGAAAAGGTGACAAGGTAACAATTCTGCTTCAAATCCAGACTAGCAAGGATTGAGTTTAGTTCTTGGAAAGGAGGAACAATAGCCTTTCTCTTCTTCATAGCTATTTCCACTGTCTTTCTTGCATTCAGAGTGGGATAATGTCACACTGGCACGTAGAGGGTAAACAAAAACCTTCTAAGAATAGGAAATAGGACAACATTATAGGATTGCACATATTCCCCTGGAGTTTTGTAAAACACCCTATCACCAGCTCCTTCCATGAGACCAGTGCTGCCAACCAACAGCAGTTAAGCAACTCATGTCCAAAACCCCCTTTTAAATTAAGCATAATTAAACATAAACACTTAAATTGAAAATGTGAAACTATAATTAATGCAGCGGAAGATGCTAAAACTGTGAAACAGAACCAACAGCAGAAAAATAGGAGCCACAGTTCTTCAAAGTTCAAAATCTAACGAAACATTGCGTTGATAAAAGGGAGAGTTCTCAGCTGCTGATGCCAAAGACAGATAAATGGTCCTGGCAATCATAATTTAGGATTCAGGGTGGAAAATATTGACAGCAGAGTTATAATCCCACTGCTAATTTTTTTTCTTCCGTGGTATCTCTGGTATCGTTAAATTCTCATTTAACAAGAACTACCTACCAAATCATAACAACAGTTTAACCCTTAAGAAAATGGATCCTCATATCCTGTGTCTACTTAAATGAACACCATCACTCCAAATGCATTTCATTTTTTATCTGAAGAAAACAGCACTCTTTACTTTTCTGGGTGACAAGGTTAGGCCATATATATACACAGACTTTTTCAAGGCCTTAATTGGAAATGATCAGTGCCAGTGTGAGGTCCCCAACTCACTGTTTGGGATTTGAGAACGCTGAGCATGGAATTAGAAATTGATTTTTGAGAAGACAAAAACCACCATGTATCAAATATATCCCTGAGGATATTCTGAAAAACCAGAAACTCCAGAAGCTCGTCCTGACATCAAAGGCATCTCACTCCTGTCTATTCAGCTGTTGATGATTAACAATGTAAGTATTTTGATATGAACTCTCAAGTTGCATTAGCTGCAGACTGAGTTATCATGATCTCATAAAGAGCCCTGATCGACCAAACACCAGACATACAAAGGCCGCATTTGTCCTGTTTTAAGCACAAAACTGTAAGAAGATGAAGTCAAAAATTTTCCAAGAGAGGTCATCTAATTCATCCAAGGTAGGATTGATTATATATAACCAACATCAATACACTGCTGTCCCACCTGTTCTTAAGATACTCCCAATTAACAGACACCCCATAATGAGTGCAGACAGCAGATCCTTGTTATCAGAATGTTTCCCTTCTATCACTTGCTATGTCCCAAGTGTTTGTTCCACTATTACTCAATTTCCACCAGGACATCCACCTCTGTAGTACTTCTGCTTCAACTGAAAAATTTGAACTCTGTGCTTTCTCAGTTGTCTTTGTGAACAAATATTGCCATGCATTTCTATTTTTCTTCAAAAACAGCATTTCCTAAATTTCTTGTTATTATCCTTTGCATTTCAAGAAGTATTGATGGACCAAAATGCACCATTCAAAACTGAATAGGCATAATCAGGAAATAAAGTACTGTGTCAGGTATGACTCCGTGTAGTAATTCTTACAGTATCTTACATACCACTACCAAGTTTTACAGAGAAATGAGAAAAAAAATCTTTTATCATAAGGACTCTTTAGCAACACAACATTTTATAAAATAAATAAAAATCCTTACTACTAGTCTTATTACACTGACAAACGTAACTACTATATTCAATTTAAACTGAGTTTTTGAGACCAATTTAAGTATTTAAATCATGTACATTTCCTTTATTGTCTCCTGGGAGCTGTGTGGTGGACAAGCACATTCTGAAAGGCCAAAGTAGAGACTTGTACAGATTCATCCCCTTTGCTTTTTAATTGCCAGGTATTAAGGATGGCAAATGCTCTCTGCAAAGACAGAGGAAAAAATTTTTTCCAACCAATTAAAAGATTGATACCCAACTACATGATGCCAGGAGAACAAGGATCCGAGAAATTATTGGAAAAATATAAAAACACAAATAAAAATAGCCTATGGCAGCTAGATTTTAAAAAAAGAAAAAAAAAAAAAGGTGGAGGGGCAGCATCAAAAAGATAAGTAAAACCTTGAGCTTTCTATTACTGATTATTTTCTTTAGACATTTACTGCCCTAAAATCTATGGTCCAACTTGCATTTGAAATTTTATTAGACTAGAATCTAAGAAAATAAATAGTTTTAAAAAGACCTTTTTTCCAACAACAGAATCATTTCAATGCCTCAGTAAGAAAAACTAATTTTCTGTATGTTTCTGATTTTCACAGAGCTTTTAAGGGTGATCTATCACAGTCTCTTAAGATGATCCTGTTTGTTGTTAAATCTACAGAAATGAAGTTTTAAAGACTTGAGTTTTATCTCCTTTTTAAAAAAAAAAAAAAAAAAAAAAAAAATCTGGAAAATACATCTCTTTCACTAGCCAGATAATCCTCAGCAAAGCAATTTAAGACAACTTTTCTAATCTTCACAAAGGCAAAAGTTTACCAAAGCAATAAAATTGTTTAAAATGCCTTCTCATCTAGAGCATGTCAACAACGCTGAATTGAAATGTGCAATAAAATTTATATTACAGCCATATTGTTTCCTCTTCATTACTTTAAAACGTGTATGTTCAAACCCAAAATCTAAACACTCCCATTGCTTTTTTTTTTGGTTCATAATAGCAATTGGAATGAGCCATTTCACACAAATAATCTTCCTCAGTCCTTTTTACTTCATTGGCATCCACAGTGAAGAGGAAGAGAAAGAGAAAGCTCTACCCAGAATTGCTGAAAAGCAGTAACAGATAACCATAAATTTTTTAAATATCTGTTTCTGTATTTCTCTCCAAAGACACTGTGACTATCAAAATACAAATGGGGCACCCAATACATAATCTACACTTCAAAGGTAGAAAAGCCAGCTAAGGTAGCCCCAGAAACCATCACCAAATATCTACAGCCAACAGTCCTACAGAAAGGTTTAAGGGCATCTCCCCTGGTCTAACTGAGGCAAGCCAGGCTATTAAGGCTACTCATAAAAGCTGTCCAGTCTAAAGAGTCACTCTTATTATATAAACACACACAGATCTTTGTTCATGCTGTCAGTGAAAAGTATTTTGGATGTGTATCTCAGCCAAGTCATACTGACCAAAGGGTGAGGAACACTGTACCTAAACCTCAGGACAAAGACATCCAAACCAAAACCATCCAAAACCAGCTCTAAACAAACTAGCCCTGACATTGTAAGCCAAGGCAATACAGAGTTCTGTGCAAACCAACCTCACCCACATTCCTGAGTAACAACACGTGCAGCAGTTTCCAAACTAGATGAATATTTTTATTCTCCACGCGGCTAAAGAATTTGAGATGTTATTTTGACTGTTGGTGTGTTGGTCCCACAAGAAGAAATCCTGCACCTCAGAGCCATTTCCATGGTCAGACAGCACACACCAGGAAAGGGGAACTTGACATCAAATGGCAGCAAAGAGAAATACAGCACCTGAATGTCCTGCCAGAGAGTTCTAACTCTGGGAACTGTGCATTTCTTTACAGGGCTTGGATACAGCAGTCACAGTCTAAAATGCTTTGGTGACAGGGGATAAAACTAAGCACATGCCTAAGTACTTCAGAGATGTGAGAAGGCTCCACTCAAGTGTTTTACAAAATTATGACTTCCCACTGCAGGTGCCAAAGCCACACTCTGTTAATAATCAGTGTTGGACACTTTCTCCAAAGGTCCTGTCAGAAATTCCCAGCCATCACAGTGCAACTGCACATGGCAGCAATGCCCTCTCCCCAAACCCACTCTCCTCCACTGCTCCCAAATTTTAATTTTTGCCCTTGTTTCCCTCTGGAAAATAAACTTCTTTTCCTTATTAAAATAAAAACTTTAAGCCTTTTCTTGATGAGAATTCTTTGGATTCTTTCCTTTCCCCTCGCTGTTATTCAGATTTCACGAACAGCACGCTTTTGACTTACAGCCTTGCACACCACAATCTGGCAATACAAATGTGTTCATATAATTTCCTAGTGTCTGCTTTTATGCTGTGTAAAAGAAAGCCTGACTGCTGCCCTAGAGTACATATACATTTCAAACCCTCTGGTCTTCTGAGATGACTGACTGCCATAAACATATGCATTAACCATTCTATAATGGGTATTCCCATCCAAATAGACATAATAAATCTGATTTTTTTAATCAGCTTTTTAAAGTCACAGACTGTTATGGGCTAAATTTCAGCATTAATCCAAATTATTACTCCCCTTCTTGACCAAACAGCAGGAACACTGGAGGTCAGTACCTTCCTCCCAAATGCACAGCAGCAACACACAGAGCTGCTTTTAACACGAGAGGTAAGATTTGAGCAACACAGAGGCAGGGGGTGGAAAGAGAACCTAGAGAATCAAATCCAGTTTCAACATCTTGTGAACCATTGATTTTTATTTTTTTTACATCCTTACTTCTCTTTGCACAGAAATACTTTTCAGTGTCTACTTTAAGACAATAGAGTATGGAAGGGCACCTCATCAACAAAGACAAAGAATCTCCAGAAGCCTACCAGTGTAGAAGTGTCACCTTTTAAGGGAGTCAAAGAAAGCTGCTCTACATCATCCTTGTCAGGGGCCATACTGAAAATATCAGCTCTTTATGCAGGAGGGTAAAGAACTGCCCACAATAACACTTCTGCTCTTCCCAAATCTAGAGAAACCATTATTTGTGTCTTTAAGGCACTGGGAGGTTTAAGTCTCATCTCCAAGACACCTTTGGAATGTCACTGACAGAACCACAGGATATGTCTGCTCTAATTCAGTGGCAAATCTAGTCTTTAAGGGGTTTCAAAGGTATATGAAATTCTGGTCTACTCATGTCAATATGAGCCTTTCCATTTCACAAGTGAAAAGAACAGATAATGGAATTGTCCATATCAGAATACTTGGTGCCTCTGAATTAGGAGAAAAAGCTAGATTTAATTTTATTATCTGAGATTGAAATTTGTCTCACTTAGAAAAAAGCCATAATGGACACTAAAAAAAAAAAGAACGAAAAAAACCACCCAAAACCCAACCACCCATTACAGCAACACAAGCAACTTTGTTATATCAGTTAAATATATTGTTTAATTAGTTTTCTAAATGCATACACTGAAAAGCCATTAGACAGCCATTAGGAGTAATATATCCATTTTCTTTTTACAATCACCTGATTTACAATCAGCCAAATTTCTAAACTAATTCAGTCAAACAACATTTCTGGCACTATTACCCCAGCAAAGTTTCCAATTCCCTTTTTTCGAGTGCGATTGCTGTAATTTTCCCTTAGGCTCTAAAGCACTGATGATCATCTTCGTTTCAGCAGATTTACACAGCATCTCTTAGGATAAAATGTTCCTAGTATGTTTATGGTCTCATTTCAAGATCCAGAAATCTGAAACTATTTAGCCATTTTTTATGAAGCAATCTTCTAAAAAGCAGCTTTGTGTTCTCCTTATGTGAGGAAAAAAAGAGATCGCTTTAGATAATTTTTTTAAAAATCCTGAGCTCCCAAAGGAGCAAAATCCACCTGGTTATTCACACCTCAGTTGACTTACTGTTTTGTTAACAAAAACTTTCTTAATAACTTTATTAACCAGCAACATATCTAGATGAAAACTTGTCAAAAGGCTCATAATGACTTTGCCAAAACATTGTGGAATATCTCAGTACATCTCTCGCCGACAAAAGGAAAAACCACATTGTAAAAATAAAGCCTTTGAATAGATTTCATTCTACGGCTTCTCCAATGCTGTTTTTCGTGGATGTATTATCACTCCAGAGATTCTGCAAGGTCTCCCATTGTGTTTTCTCTACTTTGCATCAGCTCCAGTATAGCCCAGTTTGAAATTGTGTCAGTCAATCGACAACACACAGGATATTCTAAGGATAAAGTAACTGATGGTGGCACTTTACAGGAAACTAAGAGAGAGACTGTAAGACAACAAGCAAATGTGTAGCACAGCTGTCAACTGAATTTGAATCCTGATCTAACCAAACTAATATGCAAACCTCAAATCTGTCCCTCCTCCCGCAGCAATTGCTGTATTTACCCTTGCAATGCTTCAGTTGCTCGCTTTCCAAAATATAAGACGGTTACAAAAAAAGAAAAATCATCCAGACAACAAAATAATTCCAAAGTCTCTTTAGAACATTTTGGTGAATTTTAAAGCTTTGCTTCTGCCAAACCAAACAAAAGTAGAAAGTGAGAGCTAAGAACAGACCGCAGCATGAATGTGCCTCAGTCCTGGAAGAAGATGTTCTTGACATCCACCCTGCTCCTACAGGGAACCACCACCTCTGTTCAGGTAAGTTTTGCAATGTTCCTGATACAAATACCCACACTCAATAAGCACTGGCAGACAATTTTTTATATTTCAAAACCAAGAGATAATTGCAGTCCATCACCAGCTGGCACCACTTACGGCTCAGCTGAAGGAAGCCAATGTCTGAACAAAGCAAACCCTCTCCTCACCGCAGACAGGCTCTAAATGACCTTTACACAACAAGCCTCTCCAGAAAACACCAAGCTTCTATCGCATGGATTTCTTCCAACCCATGGCATATTTGTGTTTGCTAGGCTGCTTTATGGCAAAGAAAGCAGCCCGGAGGAATGGGACCGGCAGTGCCAAGCCAAGCATGGAAGTACAGCAACAAGTGAACAAATCCTTTCCATCCTGCCAGGGGCCAAACTGGGGGAAAGGGAAATGAGAATTAACAAATACATGTGTTTTCACCAGTCGTGTCTGTCATTTCAGTAAAAAAACCAAAAATGTAAGAGACTATGAGATGACATACAGATGGAGAACTGATGGTGGGCATGCTACTGAATATCCATCTTGCATTCAGGTGCTGAACCCACACTGTTGTACAGACAGACTGCTGATGTTAGTGCTATGAGAAACCTTGTCTGTTAATCAAAGACTAACAAATGAGCTTTAAGCATTAAAATGCTGGCTTTTTGCTATCTTCGTATTCATTTCCTTTATACTGTCTCTGTGGCAGTAACAAAACCCTTGAATAACTCCAAGGACCAAGACTCCAACTAACTGACTGGCAGAAAGAATCAAGCCAATAGCAATATTGCCCTGACTGACACCTTGAGAAGGCAGCACATAACAATGAGAAGGGAACTAAATATAACACAAATATGGATCCAATTAGCATGGATTTAAATAAATAAATAAATAAATAAACCAACACAGTAAATTACTTTTTTATGAAAAGGAAAACGCTGCAAGGAGGTGCACTTCACTGCAAAATTTCATTTGTGAAGAAACTGGAAGGTAAAGGACCTGACAATGGGAGTACAATGAGGGGAGACATGAAGCCATGAAGTTTCCTTCCCTGGCAGGAGCACTGGGATGAACCTCAGTGAGAGCTGTGCCAGTGAAGCAGCAGTTTCATGGTTCAATGCAGGCAGCAGCAGGTGACCAGAGGACAAGTGCCAGTTGGGGAAGAGGCAGAAGGCAAGATGAACCTCTGGGCAGAGAAAAAACAACAAAGTAGGAAGGAACTTGACTGTGATTAATACTCCTATCAAAATACTCCTATCAAAAAGAGCAGCGAGGTTCAAAATTCCCACATAACTCTTTGATCCTTCCTGATTAAGACATGTAAGATCTAATGAAGTGTCTCTCATGGTCCTCCACAGATTCCCTGTGCCCACAGTCAGGGTTATAATAAAACAGAAGAATTTTTACTTTACAATGTAAAAATCTTGATCATATATTGTCTGACTGCTTAAAAAAAACATATAGCTGCTTAAAAAAACCAGGCACACAAATTATGTCCATCTTAGCCAGTTCCTGACTCAAGTCAATGGTCTGTGCTCCATTTGATCTGCTCAGCACCGGTTTGACCTAAAGGTGCAAGTACACAGGAGATATTTTATTTGGCAGAATCATGTAAGTATTCTTTTCCTAGAGAAAGCACACATTTTCTATTATGAAATACAAATATTATGTGAAATAACCACACTTAGGGGAGGAGAATGTCACTATTTGCAGTTGGTTTCTGAAGTTGGTCTGCCCTTGATCTGGACACACGGCTTGAGCCTGGACTTGCTGTAAACTGTAACCAGTCAAAACATCAGCAGCAATCCTAGCAGCAGGGAAATGCACTGCAAGAATCGATCCCAAATAGTCCATAAACGAGTATCAGAACTAGTACATTCATCAATAGTTTTATAACAGTCAATAAAATAGAAAAAAAAGGTTGAATAATCTACATGAAAGAGCGCATCATTGAAGTAGGATCCCTATTATTTCCATGAGCGGGTTTCCCTTCTGATTTTACAAAATTTGCACAGTGTAATGCTTACAAACTGTGTTTTATTCACTGAGAAGTTATCTAGTCAAAAGTCTTCCTTTTAATAACAAAATTTACTTTCCAGACAAGAAAACCCTACCAACTCTTTCCCACAGGCACTCTTTTCTACATTTAACTGAACAAGGTCTCCCTCTGATATCAATGAGCTTTCAGAATCAAAACTCCAGCACCAAACAGCCAGGCAGTGTGATACTCAAGTAAACACCCTGAAGTCCTACAACTGACAAGATGTAAAACTTTTGAAAAAGACACGTGCACGCTCCACAGTATAACCCTGCATTTTTTTTTTTAACTGGTAAAAGAGACAGAAGCCTTAATTTGGGAAGAAACATTCCTTTTATTTTTGGTATTTCTAGTCTAGTGCATGTTAAGAACAGTGCCTGCAGGAGACTCACACGTTGCCTGTGGTGCAAAAGCACCAAGTCTGTGCCTTTCTGCTTCAGAACAAATGGTCCAGTGTGCTTTTTGAAGCCCACCAAAGCAAAATAACCACCAAATCTGATCCTTTCAACTCACAGCACGCTCACCAGATTGATTACAACAGCTCACTCAGTAAAATGCCTTTGGGTTTGTTGTGAGTTTTATGAAGTACAGCAGTTTTCAGCTTTCCAAAACTTCACATTTAGATAAACCAAAGATGTACCAATAGCAATTGAGTGCAAGGGCATCCCTGCAGGTTAACTTGGGGTGGGAATCCTCTGTGATGAGGTCGGAATCCTCTATGTTCCTTCACAACACCTGGCAGGAGCAGGACAGTCACTGGTGAGGAACCCTGGCTTTCCCCTGGGATGGAGCACACAGAAGTTTCACTGCATTCCCCACCAGAGAATGAATGTATCATCACTCCCAGGACAGCTGTGTCTCTAAACTGGAACTCTGTGCATGCAGGGGTTTTGCCAGTACCTCAAAGACATAACACTTCAACTTGCCCTTGTCATAAACTCAGCTCTTACTGCATAAAAGCTAATTAATGTTACACACCTAAACAATGTGAAGCAGCACTTCCTTCCCAACAGACACCCATAGAACATTGCTAATACGCTGGACTTCTTAAAATAACTATGATTACAATTACCCTAAAGCGTGGGCACAAATGTATATAACTTTTCTTCCCCACAGTTTTAGTAGAAACTAAGGGGAACCAAGTATTAAGCCACAGTAATAAAAGCTGAGAGCATGAGCAAAATATTGGTAATTTTAAGTATAAGCAAGCAGTATGCAAAAAAAAAAAAAAAAAAGTACTTGGCAGCCTACTCTACTCAAATAAATTAGCTTCTATAATGTTCCTCCAAACTACAGTCAGATCCAAAAGTTAACGATTTATGGCTACACTTAATAATAAAAAAATCTTTGAAACTATTTCCAACTGCTGAGGTCTGATATTTAGAAAGGTTTGGATATCAATCTTGAGTGGAGAGAACACCTTTCCCCACTTGAGAGCTTCAGAATGAAATTATGTGAAGTTGTACAACTAAAAGTAAAATCAAATGGTGGTCCAATTGAAAGGGAAATGCTGCAAGGAAAAAAAAAAATAAAAAGCCATGAGAGAAAACAGCTCCGGAGTTCCCAACACCAGCTAGTTCAGGATGTGCAATAATCTGGGGTATCACAGCATGAATCAAAGCAAGCTCATCTGTCCAGCTTAAACAGGAACCACTGAAAATCATCTCCAAGCAAATGCATGTGAATCATTTTGGCTAATGAAAACATACCCCTCGAGCTGAAGAACTTACGTAAATTACATTTCTCCTAATTCTGCCAAAAACATTAAAGAAAATGGATTTGCCAAAGATAAAAGCAAAGCAGGCATGATAGATCATCCATTAGCAATACAAGTACGGCTAATTCTTCTTGACAGTGAAATGTCTTGGGATACAACCCACTTTATTTTTTTTTTTCACTAGATGTGTGTGTTTAGATGCAGTATATCCTACACATTTTATCTCCTTATATCCCAAATTTCACTATCAGTGAGATTTTAAAAAATCAGGTCTTAATAATAATGTATTAAGAAGAGCAAAAAAATAAGCACAAAAAAATAAGCAAAAAAATTCAAGTATTTTAATATATTTTAAAAAATTAAAAATTAAATAGGAGCTTTATAATATCTGCAAATAGAGAAAGTAGTTTAAAACGGTGCAAATTAATACAGTAAATCTGAATTAATAACAAGAAGGAACGAGTCACATCCTTATGGGGAACCACAAGGGCAGAATTAACTCTGCACTCACTGTCAGACCAACTAGTGAACTACTCGGCTGCTTTGGGCTTTACTTTTTTGCACAAATTCATTTTTAGTGTGCAAGGTTGTATTGCATTCTCTAGCACACAACTTTGATTTATTCATGTAAACGTCAGAAATCCATCAGCAAACAAAGCCATATGGAAGAAAAAAGAGATATAATGGGTGTTCTGTTTGCTTTAGAAACTTGACATCTGTGGATAGCATCATCTAAGTTACAATCCAATCCCCGTCCACATTCTGCTCATTCTCATTTACCAACCCAAAACGCATTTTAGCTGGTAACACCAAAAAAAAAAAAAAAAAAAAAAAAAAAAAAAAAAAAAAAAGAGAGCTGGGATAACACAGAACTAACTAACCACGCTTTTAAAACTTAAAACGGGAATACACTTTAACATTTTCCCTTTCACATCATAAATTCCGAGGGAAAAAAAAAAAAAAAAAAAAAAAAAGGCAGCAAACTCACATCTGTTCTAACTTAGCTTAAAAAAAAAAATAAATGAAGAAAAAGGCATCAAGATTATTTCTATCTTGTCACTATCAGCGGCAGGATTTGGGGAGGCGGCGGTGGCACCTGAGCGGGGGCAGTTCCCGGGGGCCGGGGCAGGCGGTACCCGGTACTCACCCCCGACGAGCAGCAGCAGCGCGGCCGCCGAGCGCATCTTCCCTGCGGCCCCGCCGGACCCTCCGCGGGCGCTCAGGCGGGCCGGCCCATGGCCCGGGGCCGGGTAAGGAAAGGATGGGAGAGCCCGGGATGCTTCAACGCTGGTCCTTCTCCTCTCGCTCCTCCTTGGGTGCGATGCCGGGATAAAAAAGCGCCTCGTTCCCTTTTCAGCGGTGCCGGCGCTTATCGGGCTCTGAGAGGAGAAGCGAAGTCACCAGCGAAGCGCTTTCGCTCCTGTCGCCAAAACCCCCCGCGCTGCCCGGGCGGCGACACCGCCCGGCTCCGGCTCCGGCCACGGCCAGTCCTCGGCTCCGGCCAGCCCCCAGCCCCTGGTCCCTCCTCCCGGGCCGCTCTGCCCGGGCACAGCCCCTTCCCCGCCCTTCCCCACCCGCCCGCGGAGCCTCCGCCCAGGCGGCGCCGCCCCGCGCATCCCGCGGGCAAGGTGCGGTCCCGGGTACCACCCGCATCCCCGGCCCCTCCGCGGGCGGGCGGAGCGGGGGGCGGCGGCTCAGGGCGGGGAGGAAAAACAGGCGAGCGGCGCAAACACACCAGGTGCGAGACAAAGCGGGGACAGGCGCTGCGGCACCAGGGTGTACCCGAGCCTTCTCCGCCAGCCGAAACACATTAAACGTGTTGAATAATTAATCCTTGCGAGAGGGAGACAGGTTTTTTTCGCTTGATGGCAGGAGGATGCTGGAAAAAGATGCGCCGCTACCTGGCAGGAGACCAAAGTAACGCGCCCGTCCCGCTGAGCGGCCAAACGCCACTTTTAAACCGCAAACGGGAGGGGAGGGGGGGAGTGGGTGGGAAATCTAACCGAGCCAAAGCAGAAATACGCTTTAACTGGTCGGGCTCGCAGAGTGAAGCGCTCCGAAAAAGCCGCCGCTCACAAACACCGCCCAGAGCATCCCCCGCTGCCGGAGCTGCCTCCGCCCCGACACCCGCGGGGAGCCCGGGGATGGGCAGGGACAGCCCCGGGGATGGGGCGGGCACAACCCCCCGACACCGCGGGCACCGCACCCGCTCAGCCTTTGGAGGGGCCACAGCCACAGCCGGCTGAAACAATCCCTGCCCCTCTCTTCTCCCACCGCCTCTCCTGTCAGGGCATCTTCTACTCCTCTAAGGAAAGCTGATGCTGCTTCCACACAGCCGCGCTGCTCCAGAGATCTGCTCTCAGCAGCCACAGCGTTCGGCTTTCGCAGCTTTCATGTTCTGTAACGCCCAAGGAAGGTCAAATAGGCACAGAGTGGATTGATGCTCGGTGCTGTTGCATCCTGCAAGAACTGCTGTAGATTATTTTAACAAAAGTCAAATAGGAAATTCTCTCTCTGGATTCAAATAGGAAATTCGCTCTCTAGATTCAAATAGGAAATTCTCTCTCTGGATTCAAATAGGAAATTCTCTCTCTGGATTCAAATAGGAAATTCTCTCTCTAGATTCAAATAGGAAATTCGCTCTCTAGATTCAAATAGGAAATTCTAGATTCATACCCAGCACTTTAAGAGGCAAAGTAAAATAAATTACCCCGTAGGAGGAATGGTAAAAGAACTAACCTGTTTTAACTTTTCTGTTAGATCTTAATCAAGTTGGATCTTCTTCCCGTGGTTTTCCTAAGGCTTGGGAAAACAATAAGCCAAGTTGAAGCATCTAGAAGGGTAATAATGACTTTGAGATGAACAATAATGGCCACCATTAATTAATTGCTTTTGAAGCTGCCTGTCAGGGAGTATAAATTAAACCTTTGAATATTTACACACGTGTCAAGTGTTTGTGAGGCTTTTGCAAGTGCCTGAAAGGGGGAACTGAGAAGGATACTTGGGAAGTCTCCATGAACCAAAGGAAAGTCTACAGCAAAGAAAGCAACACATAAAACATTAACATTAAATCAATGCTTTGTAGAGAAATGTCTTACGTTAAGCTAAGCTTTATCTTAAATCATATTTAAAAGCTCGTGCAGTATACAAATCAATATTGATGCCATCTAAAATACACCACTATCATCTGCACTGATAAATGCCAGTTTTCATCCAGGACAAAGTGACTTCTTGGAAGAATTTCAAGGACTTACAATCTCTTCTGGCATCTCAGCAACTGAAGCCAAAGCTGTGCTCTTCTGCCAGCTTCAGGCTCTGCTCCAGCACACTAAAACTGGTTTTAGATGCCATCATGTTCGTCATACAAGGAACAGAAGTAAGGTCACCAGAATAATTTTTTCATTTGATTTCCAGGCTTTTAAGCTAAGCAGTTTTATGTATTTTCAGAGGATTGTAGGTTACACGCAATGAACCTGGAAAAAACTGGCCCACTTGGATGAAAACAGGATTAAATACTGGTGTCCTCTGTGTTCCAGCTACTGTGATCATGTCTTTCCTGTTAATGTAGTCACCATTCTTCCTGGAGCTGTTGTCCTTTGTGGCCAGCAATGATATATTGAGGGAATATAGTTCATCCAGGAAACATAGCCTACCATACAGAAGACAAAAATAATGTAACTGCAGCATCTCCCAAACCCTGCAAAAACCTATCAAAATTTTAAATTTTCCACTTGAAATTCAAACTTCAGGAAAAAAAAAACTTAAACCCTTCCTGCCCAGCCTGGTTTCCACATCCCTGAAGAGGCCCAACACAGGCTGTGAACCATCTGCCCTTGAGTTTACATGAGCAGCACAAGCCTGTAGCAACCATCTCCTTCCAACAGCAACTTCTGCTGCACTCTGCATAAAATACACATTCACGTCATTCACTTGGTCTCTTTGTCTGAAGGCCTTTTAGAAAACTGAATGAAAATCAGTGCTTGTAAATGGGGAATAAAAAAGCGAGGTGTCCTTAATTTCCCAGACAAGCTCAAGCTTTGCAGTGACATCTCCCATCACTCTCCTAGCAGAAATACTTTGGAAGAAAATCAACTCTTTCCTGCAGGCTAGTGCAATTGTGAGACTATGGCTCATACTCCTCCTTGTTTTTTTCCCCCCTGCTTTGACTCATCTCTTTGGCACAGCAGGCTGAGCTATTAAATTACTGTAGGTTTTTCTTTTAGAAAGGCACCCTGAGATGTCTCGATACAATAATGCTTCCTGAAACTGATGCTAATTGATAACTGTTTCTTGGTTTCATCAGAAGTCTTAGGTCATGTTCATTTAGCATCAGGACAGGACACTTGAGGACTGTTCCACCTTTCCATGTTTGAACATTGAAATATTTTCAGGCAAAACTCCTCCTAGAATATTGTGTTTCAAATCCAATTCTTTATCAGTTCAGGATGTAAATACTTTTTTACCCTGCGCTATGAGGTTGGTCACTGTAGAAACTCAGTCTGAGGTTCATCGTGTAGGAAAAAAACTATTTTAAAATTACAAAAAGTGGTTATTGAGACTCAACACTACTTTGTGATCAAACTGTCAAGTCTTTCATACAGTTACAGCTAGGGGGGCACTGAACAGATATTCTTCCTGTGATATATCTAATAGTAGAAGGACAGATCAAATTTTGATCCTGACAGTGACAAAGAATTTATCTACATGTCATACTTAATTAAAGTTCTTATAGACAAGTTTTCCCCCAATCCCTGGGCTTTATTTTCCCATCCTTCTGTCAATTTCTTTCTTTTCTACTTTTTAGATGCAGCTAACATATAAACTGCACAGTGTCCACATTATCTATTTAATTTTTGTCCATTTGAGAGCACTGAAAGAGCTCAAAGCAGTGTGTTTTCCAAAAATACTCATCCAAAAGTGCTATGAATTGGTCAAAACACTGACTACCATGATGAAACAGCAAACCGGTGCTGAAGAAGATGTCACCATCTTGGCACCTAGAGAAGGGAGCCAAGAAGCTGTTTCTGTCAAGTCAGGAGAAAAGAAATCATTCTTGTGGAAAAAGTGCTACAGACTGTCCTGATAACAAGAAGTTTGAGCAAGAGTTCACAATTGTCCAAAAGATTTCAAGGCAAAGCCAGGATTCTTGTGAAAACAGGGACAAGGGACTGGCAAAATTGAAGATGCTCTATGAGGGAAAGCGGAAGAGACCACGAGGCTGGACCAGGAGGAACCAATGTCCTTTGGTGACCTGACAAAGCTGTCCCTCCTGGGAGCTGGCTACACCAGGACTGCCCTCATCTGACCTCACTGCTGCCTCTTGCCAATAAAATTCTAAGTTCCTCTGACAACAGTAGTTTTTGTCACTGTAAATGTAATATAGAGCCTTTTTGAAAGTACATTAATCCACAAGAATTGCCTGATTCCTGGCCATCAGATTGTTTCACTGAAAGCATGAACTTGACTATCAAAACCATCGTGAAGTCATAAATCACAGGCTCAATGTCTGGTGCCATCGGGAGTCAGCACCAAAATAGGTCTCTAACCACTGATTTATCTGAAATGTTCACCTGCTTGCTGTTATTGCTGCAGGTTTCCACGAAGTGCAGGATGACTCTGCTGGAGTATTTCCATGTGAGGAGGAAACAAATTCTCCCAATATTTGCGAGCAACGGGTGTTTTCTTGTTTCAATTCTAGTCGGAATCTCACATCATCTTGCATCTATCTTGTTACAGCTGCCCTCTAAACTGACAGAAGATAAAAGCTCAGTTTTCATGTAATTGTTCTGAGGATTGTGCTGGAAGTGCCATGGATGCACCTATTAGAGAAAGGACCTGTCAGAAAAAGGCATCTGGGGTTGGGTCACTGTGATACACACTGGCACTCGGCTGTTGTACTCTCAGTAATGTGAGTTCCACAACTCAGTGAAATCCAAAGTTAGGATTTTACTCTCGTGGACCAGCAGGATTACAGGAGTGTAAGTGAATGAGGATGTAAACCTCGTGCTGCGATGATGAGCACTGCCTCGTGTGAGTGAGCCTGCAGCCCTGGTGTGCCCTGTGGCAGGGGCATCCAGCAGAGCTGTGCCATTGGCTGTCATTCCACTGCCACAGGAATATCCCCAGCCAGCATCAGGGACAGCAACAGGCCTGATGACTCATGGTTATCTCATTTGAAGCCACAATCCTTTTTGCCTGGAACCATACTATAACAGAAACCCAACAGTTGTAACCCACAGGCACCTTTTGGCATCGAGGCTCAACATTTATCCCATTACTCAAGAGGCGTTAGTTTCCCCGAGGTATTAACAAATATTGGCACGATAAATCTCTTTGCATCAGCATGAGCAGTAAAGTTCTTCTGAACTTTGAAGGCTGGATTTTTCTAGCTTTTAAACAAACATTTGGGATCTGCCTGGAAATGTTATGAACACGCACAAGGATATTCACACAACCCCCATCAGAATCTGAATGGTAGGGGGTAGATCTTTTTCCAACAACTAGTTAGAGGAATACATTGAAACTGGCAGCTGATAAATTAAAACCAGCTAACAAAATAGAAAACATCCTTTGTTGACTCTTCTCCAGGTCCATTTCCAGCAGATAATACACTACTGTGATCATAACAATAAAAAGATTATTTTCATCCTTGTTTCTTTGAATTTGGTGTCAAATATAACAACCCACATGAGAGATGAGAAGCCTCAACTCCCTACTTGTTCATAAAGTTCATGAAGAACTTCCAGCCTGGGTTATGACCAAGGCAAGTTTCTTGCACCCTGCCAGCTGCAGTACCCCTATAGTGACCTGAGGGCTGGGGGAGGTGAATGTTTTGGAGAATGATTCTGTCCAAGGAACAGATTTACCCACTGCAACTCTTTCTGAAGTTTGTAGGTGACCTTAAAAAATACTCCATTACCAACTTTATTAAAAATAGTAACAGCCATATTAAAGCTGTGATACATCCTAAATGACCAGTAAATACCTGTGAAGCTGAACTTTCATTTTATTTTTTCATTCCTTATTACTCTTGGCTGCAGAGAACTTGAAAACATAACCACACTACACCCTAGAGGTTTCAAACCTGAAAAGCAAATGTAGTTTGCCAATGCAGAAAAGACATTTCAAATACCATAATTTTAGAAATAACTAATAAGGTAGAGAAACTAACTCAAAATATATAAATATTTGGGTTTCAGTATGAAAAGCAGTTAAATTGGACAGAAAAGAATATATCTTCCTTAAGCAGTATCAAATCTTGTATGCTTTAAATTCAACGACTAAGCTTAGAAATCTTGTCAGGTGTAACTTTGCCTCAGTGCTCCTTAGAAGAAGTGCAGCCAGAGAGAAACTTCCCAGCAGTGCTACCCTTCCTGCCAGTTCTGCCACTCACAGCAAGGTTCAGTACATGCCATAGGGACAATGAGAGGCCTCAGTTGTTTCAAACTTCCATAAGTTCCAAATAGAGGCACTATAACTAATGTTACTTATGGGTTAGCCCCAATGCCATCAGGGGAAATGATGACCTGAGAGTTTTCAATCTCCAAAACCAGCAGGTCAAATTCTGTCAGGGAAGGGCTGACAAAATCCTGACTGTTATTCAGTTATGAGTATAAGCATGAAGGCATGCCAAAGTTAATGAAGAGAAGATCACATTCAATGGAATAACAATTAATTTTGTCATTATAGGAATTAGTATAAAAATATCAGAATCAGGACTTATAAGGGACTTCACCTCTAAGTTAACCCGTATTGGGTTAAATGATCTACATAATCTGATTTACTTTCAGCACCATATGTTACTAAATCGTAATCACTAGAAACCAGGAAATACGATCCTGGGCTAATTTGAGAGATCTGGATTCACACTATACTGTAATTTTAAATATATGGTATTGTGGCCATAAAAGAGAGCACTCAGATAGTCAGGTCACACATCCTCATGGTTTATAGAGGCACGTTTGCCCCTGTATCCCATCGATCTAACAGGATGTGTTTTTCTATTACACATGCACACGCTCTCTACATTTAAAGAGCATTACATTAAAAATGAAATCAAGAGTTTGCCTGTGAGGAAATGTTAGGACTGAGATTGCCCCATGCATTTTTTATTTGCTCACTGATATGCCTTACAAATCTCATTCAGGAACAGCTAGGGATGAGTGTCAGAACTAGTGCTGGAACTTGTAAATTCCTAGGATTCAACCCAAAGATGTAACCTCAAAGTAACACACCTGAGATTCACAAAGGACTTGGTTTTCCCTGTGCATTGAGTAGAGTCCAGTAAATGCAAGAATGTACAACACTCTGAACAAAGGGGGTGAATTCAGATTGAAAAGTTAAAACCTTGTTTGTGTTTTGAGTTCCTAATACTATGATACCATTCTTTAATGTAGGCTTTTCCAGTATGTAATTTCCTAAAACTTTTTAAAGCTAAAATTTCAGAATTTTACCACATGGAGCCACACTGAGTGCTGCATAAGCTACAGCAAAATTTTAAATGTCCAAAAACAACTATTTAAAAGGAAAAGAGTCTGTGGTA
The DNA here is from genome assembly GCF_965231275.1 of Zosterops lateralis. Taxonomy (NCBI): domain Eukaryota; kingdom Metazoa; phylum Chordata; class Aves; order Passeriformes; family Zosteropidae; genus Zosterops; species Zosterops lateralis. The sequence continues at coordinate 4,053,735 of NC_139768.1, forward strand.
CTCATTAATGTAGGTAGCCATGACCAAAATGTCAAGCGTATTAGTACAATCTAAAAAAGCAAAAAACAGAAAACAAGCCTTAAAACAAGAATAACACACAGAAAAAAAAAAAAAAAAAAAAAAAAAAAAAAAAAAAATCCATAACTCATACCTGTTGTTTAACTTTGGAATTTGATCATAATTTGAACTTTAAAAGGACTAGGAAGTTCTCAAAGTCATCATGGCAAGCAAAATGAAGGATGCTAAATCATGGTCAGCCCAGTAGGGATTCACCCTGTAGCACGAGGTCCCTGACCCTCTGATATCCTGCATGGCTCTGGGGCTCTGTACAGTGCAGAACACGATGGTCAAATGGACCACTCTGGAGATTTAGCAGAAAATCTTCAGAAACTGCTGAGGGTGCAAGTTCCTTTAGTTAGAGGCTTAATGCACAGGCAGATGTGGATTGATTTTTTTAAGGAAATGGGAACAACTCTCACTTCCCTGAGGTCCCTATTCAACATGTCAGGTCATGACAGTAGAGTATATTTCCAAAGTATACACTGACACCATTTCCTTCCTAAAAGATACACTTACCTATATGAAAGTGCAAAATATTAAATAAGGTTTATTTGAGAAGAGACAGGGTCTCTGTCCAGTTACCCATTACGTAGCACAAAGCTCTGACTTGCACTTTCCTTAGTAAAAACAGCAACAACAACATGAGATAACAGTAAACGGAGCTCTACCTGTATAAAACATGTATTTAAAAGGTTATAAAAGTTACAGGAGTTTTTTTGTCTTAGTGTTGCAGATCAAATCACCAAGGACAGTCTCATATTTATTTTTCTCGTTTTCAGATAGAAGGAATGATAAATTCCTCTTTTAGGGAAATTCTGCCAACCTTTACGTACATGCATAGAAATAATATAAACCTTTAGAAGTTCATTCTACTATTCCTTTGTGCCTTGACTTCCATGAACTTAAAGAGCAGGAATCAGAGCCCAGGGGAGAAAGAGGAGAGAAACTTTAAGTACCTAAAGCAGTTAACCAAAAGTAGGTTACCATCGTATCTTTAATTTATGTGTATTACGAGATGAGCTGGCAGTCATACGTGTCTCTTATTATCAACGGCTAGGTAGTTTCTCTTTTAATTTATCATTGTCATTTCAGCTACTCAGAGTCTGTTTCTGTTTGTTTGGGCTGTGGAGCATCCTGTATTTTAGCTCAAATTCCTTGGAGTTTCTCTGAAGCGTCATGTATGAAGGAAACAGCTTCTTGTTTCCATCTACCACAACTCAGAGCAATTCAAAGCAGCTGTTTCAGTTTTGTTAGCACATAGAGCAGCATTTAACTAAAACTAAGAGCTCACTGAATACAAGCAAGGCCACACAAAGTGGTGATTGATGCAGGGCAATAATTGTGGGGTAGGCTCACTACTTAATAATTGGAAGAGAAAACTTGGAAATATTTGCCTTTGTCCTTTAGATTCCGACAAACAAAATTCATGTGGCCTTTTTTTTCCTATTACCCTTTCTACACTGCAACACCAGTCAGTTAACACCTCAAAGAAACTGGTTTGACTGATCCAGGTAAACAGAAATCAGGTAAATCAATGCTCTATCAACCTGCAATCATCAATTTTACAGCTCCAATATTTCTAAGTTAAACCAGACCTTTTCAGGCCTCCTATATCACAGCTCATGTAAACTAGGCACAGCTGGTCTCTCCACCAATAAATCAACCATTGAAGGAGTAACAAAATATATACAACTAAGGCACAGACAGGACAAAAGATTGTGATTGAAAGAGAAACTGTGCAGTGAACCTAAGAAGTCAATTTAGAGAGTCTTGACATATTTCATCAACATGTACTGAGGAAGTGCTCCCGTGGGGAAGGTGGTTTTGTCTTAAGTTTTTTTTATACTGATTCAGCAGCAAATGCTTTGCATAAGGCATCTCTGGATGAAAGGGATGTCTGGTACATTAAAAAGTAGCAATGCCTCTAACTAAAGATCATGGAGACTGTAAGAAATGAGGTTCTAGAGTGGAGAGTGGCAGGGGTGTGGATATACAAGATGTTGGTTTGTGCAGCCAGTGCAGTCCCCAGCCACACTGGCAGGCTGGGTCTCCTGAAGGTGCCCCCACAACTTGTGGGGGTATCACAGAAACAGCCTAAAGTGATAAGGGATCCCTGTATAATACAGTTTGCCCCCCTATGTAATAGCAACTACTTACATGTTATTTTGTAGGGAATTTATCTGTACTCTACTGATCACAATCCCAGCTCTGTTGGGATCATTTGTAGAGCTGTTGGATGCACTTTTTTCAGAAGCTGCTGTATGTCTACATGGAAAAGATGCTTACTGTCAAATCAAATTAAACAAAAAACTGCCTGTTTGAAACAATGCACACATAGCTTTCTATGCCACTGGCCAGGAAACAAGAGAAAAGCACAGGTTCAAAGTACCTGAGACTGGCTCAATAGAGTCTTCCAAGAAGCCAAGCGGGTGCTGCCTTTGGTGAACCTGCTTTATTTTGCACGCCTGACACAATAATTCTTAACAAGATTCCACAGATTAGAGGACATGAAATTAAGCAGTCTACACTGAAGTACAATGTTAGACATTAAGCTGACAGACCTCAATACCCACAGCCTAAGATGCTAGTGGGAAGCAGAGAACAGTAAGACATTCACAAGAAAGGGCCATGGATTAAGTCCTTTGAACCTTGTTAACTGTATTAAGGAAACACAGGTTGTCACCTGCTGACATCTTGTTCTGTAGGAGACTGGAAACAAGAATGCCTGCTCTGTCAGAACAGATTTCCAAGTCACTGGGGACTTGAAGTTTAAATAGACAGAGAATGGGAGGCTCTAGCACAAACCAACTGGAACCACATTATCAGAGCATGACGTTAAGAGCAATAGCTTCTTCTAAGCTATGAAATAAAAAACCTCAAATCGCAACCCAGAAGTGATCTTAAAGTACCTACTGCCTTCGACATCTTCCATTTTGAATGTCAAAGATTTAACCTTACCCAAGTGTCCCACAGGTCCCAAATTTGTGGCTGTTAGCAAACAAGTCTTGCTCTTACAATATTAACCAAACTTCTTTTGCTGGATGTTTTCAGAAAAAGTTAATTTGCTCTGTGCACTCATCATGAATCTAATTCAGTCTTTTTTAATACACACTGAAATGCCATTGTGTGTCAGCAGTACACCTATCCTCTTCAAACTTCCTGTGATTACCCATGAGAGAGAACTCCTGAAAATAGTTTTCCCTCCAGGAAATGCTTGAAATAAGACTGAAAAGAAGTTTTTATTGATTATTGCCATGAGAAACCTGCAGTGACTTCATAAAGATGACTCAGAATTTAACTTCAGCAGAGTGACTTAATGTCACTACACAATCCTGCATGAGTCGGAATTCAAAATGCCTCCACTATGAGATCACACTAAACATGTGTCCTCTGAACTTTTTTTTGTTTGTACTTCCAGCTGCCTCCTTAAACTTTGAGGTACATATTCTTTTTGTCTACAACTTATTGTACTTCTCTGTGTAATCTTCTGTTTGCTAATGAGGCTTTTGCAACCAAGTGTTCAAGGGCTTCCCTGAAGACTGTACAATACAGATATAAAAGCACAAGGGCTTGCACAGTGAAGGGACCTGAACTAAGGACATGCATCATTGTATGGGAGCAGTGAATGCCCTTCAGGACACACTCAGGGCAGGACAAGCTCAGTCCTTGTCAATGTCCCATCCAACAGCCAGCTTTCCAGCACAAATGTGGAGTGAAATGTCAGGATTGACTTAAGATGTCTTACCTGTAAAGGGCTCACCAGGATCTGCTTCCTGAGGAAATGAGCCTCCCAGGCTCACATTATTTCTAGACTTTGGTACTGGGTGCTATAGACTGGCTGCAAGTCACAGGACAGAGTGGCCCAGAGCCACTCTTTATAGAGCCCACAGGAGTGGCCTTACTGCTCCGAGCTGTGCAATGAACCTGGGAAAGCTCTTTGCTGCCATCCATGACCCAGTACAGATCAGCCAGCAGCTCACATATGGCTCAGCCTGCAATCTCCTTAGTCAGCATCTAAAGCCAGTCCCAGGTGTCAGAGCTTGCAACATTTGGGACAGGACTCTTGATCGAGTTTAAAGGCAAAGGCAACAGAGTAAATTTTAGAATGTACCACCTATTCAACATATTTTCCCCCTGCATAGTGTAAAAATGCTGACTCCACAGCTAGCAGTAGAGGGCTTCATCAGCTGCACTGGGCTCCAGTGAATAAACCCAGTGATTCTGTCACCAGCCAGTTTAGCTCAGAGCCTGGCTAAGGCAGCTGCTCAGTGTCTGCAGTGTGTGAGTGGACATGCTCTGACCTGGCAGTGACAGTTTTCCCTTTCACACATCATCTGCTTCACTGCTTTTGCATAAGGGTGATCTAAAGCTTAGCAAAGACTTGTAGCTGGAAATATTGCACTTGTGTTAGAATTACAGTAACGCTCTCCATTTGCAGAAAGCAATTCATTAGCTACTGGCTCAAGAACCTTTGGCTAGCAATAGGCATTTAAAGCATCATCAAAAAGTAGAGCTATGATGCCTTAGCAGGCATAGAGGATTTATTTGCATAGTTGCTTCAGCAAAAGCACTTCAACTACTTCCCATCTAGAGACCAGAAAAAACCTCACTACAAGTATTAGAAGAACATAGGTTGCTTTTGTTGCTCCAGTGCAAAATAAGCTTATGATTTATCTTTCTGTAATAGAAATACAGTGTTATTCATGGAAATAACTCATGCCTGTTTCTCTTAGTGTTGCATGAACATTACCCACATGCTCTCCATTATCATTATTATTCATCTCAAATGGGAGAAATTGAAAAATACATTTGCTGTTAGAGACCCCAAAGGTGGTCTGTGATACAAAGTGAGTTGCCCAGAGTCACTAGCTGGGAACAGAGCTCAGAATCCATACATACAGACCAGGACCACAGTACTTGACAGGCAGGAAGAGACAAAGGGAAGTTTTACCTGTCTGCTGGAAGTTGGCAGGGAGCCCCAGGTAAGCTTAGCTGTGTGCATTCCTCATTCCCTGCAATGCACAGTCATCACTAAACACCCACTTCCTGACCTGGTTGAAAATCAGTTACCAGACTGCTACACCTTAAGTCGGCTTGATGTTTTCTCATTAAATCTCTATCTGCTGAAAATCATAAATGCGTCATTCACTCTGATCCTGCAGGTGTTAGTCAGACTTCTAGGCCTGCAGATGAACCCACAATAGTCTTTGGAGAACTTCAGTCACATTACTGTGTTGGGGCTCTGGGTCACTAGTCTAATAACCCTTTTTTCTCAAGACAGAAACAAGCAAGCAGGAACATTTTCTCAATGAAGGGAAACAGCCAACATGGTCAATGACAGGCACTGGAACATAGCTGTTCAATGCTGGAACAGCATAAAACCACTGAGGTGAAGAAAAATAAAACCAGATTTTGGTCCATATACCAGGAGAAATTTCTTGCTTAGACTCTTATTCAACGTTCACACTTTCCAGCCTATCATTCCAAAGTCTTACAACTCAACACATACTATACAACTCAGTCTATTTCCCCTGGAAGTCTTGGTGTAACAACTTACTCAAGATGTTCTTCCAGTGTTTCCAGACATTCTGCAAACTCATTCCTGTGACACACACAGCGTATTTGCCACTCCAGAGATACTGCCATGAACTCTAATGACATACATGTATGGATTAGGATCTCATGAGCCAAGTCAATGCCACTTGTTTACTATGAAGGGATGAGTGAGCCGCAGCAAAGCTTGCCTCAGGCTTGTGATGAGCAAATTCATATGCACATAACCACCCATGATAACAGTTTGCCTTTTCAAGAGTTCAAGTAGCATTTGGTCAATGCTCTCAGGCACATGGTGTGACTCTTAGGGAAGGCCCTGTGCAGAGCTGAGATTTGGATTTGATGATCCTTGTGGGTTACTTCCAGTTCAGGATAATCTCTGATTGTATGATTGTATATATGTACAACCATGTTGGAATTGAGGTGTTAAGAAAACTGTAAATAAGCTTTAGATTTCTTGTTTAGTAAATATATGGGTATTTACAGATTATGCAATCAACATTATCACAAAGCATAGGAGAAGTGTTAAAATATTTATAATATTAAGCCAAATCCCTTTCATCATCGAAAAAGGTTGATTTTTTTGCAAATGGCAGTAGACTTAAAAAAAATGTGGAGTCCCTCACAACTATTTCACAGAGCCTTCAAATATTTTTTATCAGACTAAGGCTGATCAGGAGCACCTTTAATATCTTTTTTCCTGACAGATGCCAGTATTCCTTTGCCTCTGCACACTTTTACTCCTCCACCCCCTCAGAAGTGATGAAAACCTTCTGCACTTTGATAATAAAGTATTTAGTTCAAATGAAAAATCACCTCGTAATAAAGCAAGTGTAGGCCAGATCAGGAAAAAAAATCAATTAATCAGGGAGGATTTTTATTAGTCAATGACGTAACTAATTAAAACCATTGATTGATAAACATAATACAGCAACAAAGTTATCTTACTCTCCTAACCCATCAAAATAGTCTGCCTGCTGCACATGCAGATAGTATGGGATGACCTGCTTACAGATAAGTCTGCAACTGCTGACCAATCTATTTTTACTTAGTGGTAGTATTTCCCCAGCTCAGCAGTTCTGACAGATCACAGCTTTGAGTCTGAGACGTTTGTGAACCATCTCTTTGTTAGTCACAAATAGCAAAGTGCACATCGATAAATCACACCCTTTGTCTCTTCCTTTTCCCTCCCCCACACAGTTGATGCTTTTTCTTGTGAAACCAGCCCAGGCTGAACACTATTAACCTGGAAGAAATTCTAAAGAACAGATCCCATGTAATAGAAAATGACCTCAAATAATTAACATTTTTGAAGTGGTTTTTACCTGAATTTTGTCCAAGGCACATAAATCATCATTCAACTTTCCTCTTCCTGGCAGTGCACTTAGACATAGCCAGCCTTAAAATGATGACATCACCATTCTGTGATCCTTCACTATAAGTAATTAAAGCAGTAATGTGGCTTCTCTCATGTACTAGTCATCAAGTAGACTCACTCACATTGAAATCTCAGGCATAGTGCACCTGAGGTGAAAGAAAAGAGCACAGGACTCAATGTTTTTGGTGAACTGCTGGTACCTTTGTGTGAATTTATTGCTGCTGAGAGAGCAGTGCATGTTAACATGCAGGGAGACTAAATTCTGCTATTAATCCATAAGACAGGCATTGCAGAGGTAATAATGGGTTTCCTATTCACGTGCAGTATCGAGACCATAGCAAGGAAGGAAGGAAGGACTTAGTTTAGTCTGTGCCTCTTCAGATTTTGGCCTTTCTCATAAACACACTGGCAGAGCTATCAACATTAATGTCTGGATAATATGTTCAATGACAGGGACAATACCCAACAGGAACTCTGTCAGACACTCAAACACCTTTCTGCAAAGACTAATGATGATGAAAACTTTCTTATGCTTTGGTCCAAAACCAGCAAGCTGAATCAGCTACCCAACAGCAGTTCAATGCCATGTACTAGGCATTGAAGCTGTTAGTGCATGAATTCCAGACTGTTGTTTTAACTCATTACAAAGTTTCAAAATATGCACTGCTATTTTCTACACTGCAGACAGTAAAGCATTTGTCTTCCTTGGGCAGTACAACACAATGTATCACATTATATTTTAATTCACATCCCACTTGGTGATGCCTTCTATGTCTTTTTCTTTAAAAGATTCTGCAAAATATGGTCCACTTTAGGGGACTACTTGCAAAGCCCCATTCCAGGCTTAGTTGCTTCCATGTAAAAAGCAGTTGATAGTCCACTAGAACTGTTCTGTGTCTCTCTTTTTTCTGTCCCTGGCATAATCAACACTATTTATGCTGCTAAGCTTAGTTAGGAGACTATCATGCAAAGAACAAAACTCTTTTGCAAGTATACCAACCTGCATGATCATCCAATAAGCATGATAGATAGGCAACAACAACAACAACAAAAAAAGCATTTAGGAAAGGAGAAGAGCACTTACAAAGAATTCTTAATGTATAGTTTTGATTGTGACAAATTTTGGATTACAATTATGTTTTATTGCTTCCACAGTTTACTAGATTGAATGATGCTCACTAGAAATCTTGGAGGACTATTCAGAACCTGATAATCTAGAATAACACTTTCATTTCTTTGGCTGTGGTGATTTCAACTACCTGCACACCCTCCCCACAACTGCTTTTGTCCTTCAAGCCGATTTTCTGCCTCCACCCATCCTGAATCCACACGATGGCACTAGACCACACCTGTGTCAAAAAACCCACCAAAAAACCAGAGCTTAGAGCTGAGCATATAAAAGAGGAGAAGCCTTGCCAAAACAACATGTCACTTAGAATTAACTTTGCATTACTACATATAAATTGTCTTTTTAACCTTATCTCCAGCTGGGCAATGGAAATAGAGGCAAACCTGAGAGCACACGGAGGATCCAGGAGATGTGGTCATGGTTCTGCAGGTGTGATCAACTTCGACTAAATCTATAGAATGACAGAATGTAGGAAACCTTGTTCCATTTCATCTGGAAACAATGAAAAGAAAGGAAAAAAAAAAAAAAAAAAAGAGCAAAAACTATTTCATACAGTGAAAAATGATGAAGTGCATAGTGACTTTCTCATCAGTCTTTTTAGATAGGTGATGCATGATTCCTTCCACACTCATTCTTCTGCAAAGGTTACACAGTCGATCCCCAGTTCCAGAGAAAGATCAGACATGACTGTCATTCCTAATATTTGTCTAACCAGTTCTTGAAAAAAAAAAAATAAATTACAAGGTCTGGCTTGTCTTTCTGTTCCAATGCTTCATCTCCTCCATATTAGAGAGTGGATATTTTTCTTTATACCAAACGTAAATTTTACTTGCTGCAATTTAATCTACCTTGTTTTACCAACTGTATTCCCACCTATCTGCAGTTTTCCTGTCTTTCAATCTACTTTCTGGTGATTGGAAGATATGTCATTATATTTTAAAGGTAAGCAAGCCCAAATAAAATTTACTACAGCATTTTAAAAGAGAAAGCAAACAAACTGGCTTGTCAGCTGGTTTTCATATTATTTAAAAAATAACCTTCACAAAAAAACCAATATAAACCTCCCCCAGCTCCTCCTAGAGCAGTATCATGGGAATTACACTAACTGGAAAGATAATTAGTTATATCTAATATAGAATTCAGGATATAATAGTGAGATCTTTTAAAACCAGTCACTATTCAGTCTCATCATCCAGTATTCAGAAAAATATATTTCCATTGATAACTGTATTTCACTGCTACCTGCAATAAAAAGTTAGCTGACAGGCATTTTATATTTCTGACCAAAAATATAAATTATTGATTTATACCTTTTGATTTATAAAAAAATTATCATATTTTCTCTCCTGTCATTATCATCTCTCAATTAATCCTATACCAAGGGTTGCTTAATTAGTTAATTCTTCTTATTTATTTAGTCTGTATGCCAAGAAAAATTTTTCATTAAAAAATGAGTATTGCAGGCCTAAAGTGTGATCATCTCTTTAAGATTAATGTGTAATGTATATTCAGTTGTGTTATGAAATTTATAGATAATATTTCTAAAATATACGTTTTCTAATTAGAATTCTAATCCATTTTCTCTCTGTGCGAAGAACATTAATAAAAAAAGGGTTTATATTTCTTTGTTTGAATGAACACTCAGTTACAATTCTGGTTTATTTGTTCAGACTGCTGACATTTTCATGGTCTTTTATTAAAGACCTGATTAACCTGCAGAAAGAGCACGATGTTTGTACAGAGCTTATGTTCTCTAAGCCCACTTCACACCCACATATTGCCTTCTGTTAGGGGAGCACTGGTAATGTCAGCATCCCCTATCACATGGCAGCACCTTCAGAGAACTGACCCCTCTGTCAATGCAGTGGGATTTATAAAGCCAGGAACCAGAATATGAGTAACAGCAGAGTGTTCACCTGAGCCTTTGGGCAGCAGCAGTGCTGCTCCTGCTCTCTGGGAATGGAGAAAATACCTGGTCATGCTGCTCTGCTAACACCTTTATCCACATTGCTGTCCACTGCCATCCTCTTCCCATAATAATCAACCTCCTCACAGTAGGTTTACTGCTTCCAGACAAAAGGATTGGCTTAAAATAACTGAGGCCCTCTCCATGTGACTCAGACATGCTGAGGATATTATTTTTCACAAGCTGATCACTCTTTCCCTGGTTTAAGAGTTTTGGGAAGTTAAAGCACTGATTGCATGGACACGGGGAAAATGAGTACAACTAAGAAAATTTACCTATGTGCACTTTAAAGTAAGCCATCTGAAGGACTTGCATCAAATAATTTTAAAATACCAGTGATATCCATGATATTTAATGAAAACAAATTATTTATGTCCTCAGTGTGTTTCCATGTTATGTATTACTTGGGTTATGACATTCATAAACAACCAACAGATCAGAAATGCCACTTTTATGTAGCAAACAGTTAGAGAGATTCTAAATTTGAAGGGAATTTATTAACATCACACAGTATTATGAAGACCACACTAGAGATGCAAAAGAGGAAACAGGTTATAAAATGCAAGATATGACCCTAGCAAAGTCATTGTCAACTAATTTAAGGTATGATGTTGTGACACTAAGGGGAATAGAAGTAATTGTGAGAGGATGTGACATGTAGAAAGGATCCAGAGTTATGTAATTACTGAGTCCAAGATAATTGCAGACCTGAAGTTGATCAAGCTTTTTCTGAACAGCAGGGTTTTAATTTATTGATCAGTTTTGCACAGGCTGAACCACTACAAATATCTCACAATTTAAAAAAGTTCTCATGGTCAGGAGTTTCACTTTTCTGGACTCGCTGCATCCTGTCTGCTTTTCCTATGTGTATGGTGCTTATATTTTTTTCCAACTTCCTATATTTTCTGAAAAAATAAAGCAGACTACATTCTTGACACAAAAGAAAAATTTGCAGATGCAAAAAATACATGCCTAGGTTTGTGTGCCTCTGTGTGTCTTCTCTCAGTGCTTCCACGTGCACACATAAGATTTAATATTCAGTCACTCATCCAGATATACAATGAAGCCATGGACTTGCATACCTTGTGCAAGACTTTTCTGTGTTAAGGATCTCTGCTGAATGCACTAAAATCTCTGTGAAAATCTCTCTTACGCAGTGGGCATATAAACAAGAAATTCTGCTTTTATATCCATTTCTACCCTTCCAGGTGCACTGCAAATCCATGCTCCACTAAACTGGCTCTTTGACTCAGATAAATTGACATCTTGCCAGAGAGCTGTAGGTTCCACTAAAGGGCCTGCCAAATCTGTGCAGCAAAGGCTCCATGTGACACAAATATATGACTTGGAGGGTAATGTTTTCATGCATATTTTCTGTCTCTCCATTTCCTCTTTCAACTCCTCGCCTTCTATTTCCTCTGTGGCTGTGAGTGCTCCAGCTCAGCTTGCTTCCTGAGTGTTAGCAGTCCCAGGAGCCTGGAGACAGCATTTTCCTACCAGCAAGGTACATATTGACAATCTGAACCTCCAGAGTGCTCTGAGTGTGGAGATCATACACACAGAAAATATCAGAGTATAAGGAGAAGGTTTGTCTTTCAGGATCAGCAACCTGTAATACCATGCAACTGCTTACAGAGCAGTGAATATTGGGGTTGATTGGAGCTGAATTTTTACAGGTGTTATAAGAGTTTTCAACTTACAGTGAATAAATACACCTACTACATCTTTAAAGATGGTGCCTAGATCTTCAAGAGTACACAACACAAAAATACCAAACAAAGACAAACAAACAAAAATAATTAGTGAAAATTACATACAATTTTTTTAAAGTTTTAACCTAGAAAATGCTAAATGAAAGATAAATCAGATATTAAACCAGAGCTAAATTTGATCTTAGCCAAAAGGGCGTTTGCCTGTGTTCAGTTTTGTGTAACATCTATATCAGATCGGCACTCGTAGCCCAAACAATGACCTTTTTAAAATTCATTTTTAACAGTTGGTTTTATATAAGCAGGAGAAAACTTTGGCCCAGATGCTGCCTTTAAAGGAGTACATTTGTACTACAGGAGGGAGGAAAATGGGAGAAAGTACCTCACAAGACCATAGCAGTTATTCCAAAGAAAACAGAGTATTATTCAAAAGGTATAAAAGTCTCTCGAGGATATCAAAAGCAAGTTCTGTTCACAGAGAATTAACCTGAGAGAAACAGCTGGATGAAAACTAGGACGCCATGGTAGGTTGCATAAATGTGGAATTTGGGATAAAAAAAAATGTAGTTTATAATAGAGTTATTTACTGAAAATGTTTCTATTTTTATTACAGAAAGAACATGTGTTCCTAGTCCTGGCTGGCAACTGAAAAGTGTAGAAATAGCAGAGTAGCTATCACTGCTGATGTCTAGAAAAGGGCAGAATATTTTGTGGCACGTTGAAAATGCTTTACTTGCCCAGCTGGTTTTAAACGATACCAGCTACAAAGTCCTCTGGACTTTAATCATTCCAGCAAAGGAGAGAGGGTTGGAAGAGTTTAATACCTGACTCTTAATCTGGTTGCTCTCTGTTCTAAGGATGCAGGGAAATGCCTGTTTCAATCTAATAACTTTTTCATTTCAGAATTCTGCCTCTGAGAGCAACAGAACAACAGCCACACAATGAAACTTTAAGAAATGCAATGCCAGATCTTGGAGGGTGAATATTACAGTGGTCATCTTCTCTGTTCAGCCAGAGCTGCAGTCAAATATACGAGTTCTGCTGACAGTGCCTTCATGCTGGCTCTAAGTGACAGCAAGCAAAATAATGGAAGAAATATCTGTAGGCTTGTCATGTACTAATATCCCTTTGATAATGCAGACTGTTAATCCTAACCCAGGTAAAGAGAAGAAAAGAAATTGGGTTCTTATCTTAAAGAGTCCACATTGGCCAGATGAACACTTCAAGGTCACTCGGTATTGCTATAAACAAAACAAATGTATCGGCTCTATTGTGTTGTTAAAATCCCATCTGACTGACAACGTTTGCACCAAACATAACCAATTTATTTTTTGTTTAAAGCTTTAATTAAGTGCTATAGATTGGAGTGAAGTAATTAATAACTTTAAAATACACTGACCCACAGAGAGCAAATACCTCAGTCAGGTGAAGCCTGGGGAAAGGAAATGCATGAACTGAAATAAAACAATTCTCTCCTCTCAGTCTCTCCTAGTAAATCAAAGAAAGGAATTTTTATATTAATTGGCAATGAGTCTATGTCTAGTCTGACTGCTGACACGGTTAGTCATAATAATAAAAAACATGTCTGTGGGATGTGAAAATGCAGTTTGAATGTTAATAATGTCTTTACTTTCTGTTCTGATTGATGAGTTTGAATAAAATTCAAGCAGCAATGTCTCTGCCCCAATTTCTTATCTTGGGAAAATCACAAAAATCAAGTAACATGAGTTGGTAATGCATATAAGTCACTGCCTGTATAGGGAGTTCCATTTCAGAGATGGTTCTCAAAAAACCATAATGATGATTAAGTGGGAAATCCTTGCAGAACAAGTTTCAAATTCTGAATATTTTTCCATCCCTCACTGCTTACATTTATCACAGGTAGAATTTGCTTTAGCAAACTCAGTATGAAAAACACTACTCAGAACATTGTGGAAGGTAAAATTAAAATTACTTGCCCTATCTCCTACAAAATTTAAGTACTCAGACCATATTTTAAAATAATATTATTACACTTTTCCCAAAACCAACTCTCAAAACATCAAGAGAATAAGCATAAAGTTAAATGTCTCCAAAATCTGACCCAGATTGCTGATACATACAAAAGCCAATGTTGGTGAACCAAGGCTGTGTATTAGGTTTGCATTTCATTCTAACACTTTGACATGGCATCTTTTAAATATGTTTAGTTATTTAAATATCCATTTTTCCGACTGCTTAGGGGATATTATGTTATTAAAAGGATTATTTTTAATCTTCTGACATTGGAACCCCCAGTTTCAATGTTTTTGTCATTTTTTAATTGTGTACGACTGCTCCTCATGAAGTTCAGGGAATTAAACTTATGCTTATACATGTGTTAAAGGTCTCATTGGTCATTTTATTTCTTATTAATACAGAATAAAAATAGCTTAACATCATCCATAACTCATTAATAATTCCAGTTACGTTACCTGGGTCTTTGTTCCCAGATAACAAATGTCTTCAAACACTGAAGCTCAAGAGGCAAAATAAATCATTGGCTACTTACTGTTTATTCTCCTCTATAAGAAGAGGTATTTCTTCAAAATATATATTCTCTGCATCTGGGAGAGATGTACCCAATAGGTTTGGAAAGAGGAACTGCATGTAAAAACTTCAGAAATTTCATTTCCTAGTTAAAAGGGAAGTAGATGCCCCAAAATGACAACATTCATACCTTAAAACTATGAAAATCAAACACTTAGCTCTTTCTTGGGATTAAATATTACTGCATATACAAACCTAATGGATGAAAAATCTGGAAGAAAAAAAAAATCTTTAGAAGTGGAAACATGAAAGGATGGCACACAGCAACATGCAGACAAAGCCCTATTTCCCATATAGGAAAAGAAGAATAAAGAGGGATGAAATCTTTCTTGTGAATGGTATAAAAGCTCAGAGTTTATTTACATTTTCCTTTGCTGAAGTCAGTCCTGGAAATCAGATTCACACAACATTTTGCCCACCTCCTCTCTTGGGGCTGAGCATCAACAGTACACTGCTGTGAATGTTGAATTATGACCTACTGCAGGAACAGAACATTTGGCATCACAGCTCCATAAACTGTGAATTGATATCCCTGAAGTAGAGCTTTTCCAAATGTGTCCAGAGGAGATTTTGAATTAAGTAAAAATTACGTTCAGAAATGATCCCTGATTTCCCTTGGAAGGATACACCCTATTTTCTGAGTGGCTCATGTTAGTAGGCACTTAAGATGCTTGAGAGAACAGCCTTTTCACTTATTTGGATGAAGAACAGGGCTTCATTCACACAGCAGTTACTTTTCAGCAAGACAGACTGTTTTGGGAACAAGCTCACAGTCCCCACTGCTGAGCAGCTCCTGCACAATTCCTTTAACTTCAGCAACTGAGTAATGATTTAGTTCCAATGTCCTCCCTGAGATAAATGGATGACTGGCCTCTCTGCCAGTTCTTCAAATCAACATCACATAACATTACTCTCAGAAGGACAGAAAAGAAACAAATCACTGCAGTCACAGAGGGCAGAGATGTGGCAAATAAAAAATCCCCATCAGACAGGGTGGAGAATGTTGAAAGTCACATTTAGATTTACACCTCCCACTGCAGGAGAGAAAAGTGCAGGAAACAATCAAAGTGCACAGTAGCAATATCTTGGTTCATTGTCATTGAAAAGACCAGCAAAATGCATGGGAGTGGATTTTCAAGCAGAGGTACCACAGCATTGCTGAAGTTTTGTGCCTTTCCCACTGAAACAAAAAAGTTTTCCTTGGAGCTGAATGATTCAGCTTTAGGGAAAAATATACAGTCATCTTTAACTTGTGCCATTAACAAGGAGCACTGAGGCAAATATAAGCACCAAAATTCAGGCAGCTAGCTGAAAAAACTATTTTGAGGCAAAAGAAGTTAGACATTTTCCATGATAACAGGGACACCATGAGCAAAAATATTCATACGACTTTACTAGAAGCAGAAGTACTAAATTATTTTAAAATTCTCTTAAATAATGTGATTCAGATCCCCAAAAGAAAGTGGTATAAAGGGTGCCAAACATGTTGCAAAAATCATTTTGCCTGTTTGAGTGCCTATTTCAGCCATACCAGCTCTTTCAGTTCTTGGCGAGCACATCATTTTAAAAACACTTACAATAAAACAAATATAACAGTAAAGACTTCAGATCTTTAAAGTTTGGATAGACTTTTAAATATCCAGCAAAGACAGAAAGGCAACAAAAACAGTTTGATTCTTCCTGTCATGCAGGATTAATGTGTTTGACTCAGAGGAATCACAGTATTGGAAAGACTGAAATTGCAGCTGGCCATTTTGCAATACCATCATCTTAGTTTAAAGGTCTAACGATGAATTGTTCTGAACAATAAATTTAAAAAAATGAAAACCAAAACCAAAGAGAAACAACAAACCATCCCAACAAATAAACAGAACTAACCAAAACCCTGCAGCATATTGAGTTGGGGCTTGTATAATAAAAGTGCTCTGGACACAGCACAACTTTTGAATGATATTTGGGGGACATCCGGCCAGAAAGTCTGGAATCTTTACTGCTCCATGAGGTCATGGTGCTGTAAATAACCTGTAAGTATTGAAAAAGATACCAAGGTGTGTTCCTGGATCTGATCTCAAGCATCTTACATCACCATAGCCTTTTTTTTTTTTTTTTTTCTTGTGTATACTGAAGGCAGCTTGCTCAAAGATTTTTTTTTTTCTGGGTCAAGATCAATGTATGAAATCATGCAATCTTTAGACAGTGATAATTATCTAAAAATGAGATATTAAAACTGTTCTGAACATTTAAATGAGAGTAGCTGAAATGGCTTATGTTGCAATGAAGTGTCAATTTTCATTATGTTTTTAATTAAAATGACATTCAGTTCCACTTTTTCCCACTACTGTGATATTCATAGTTATGAAATGTAGAAATAGGTAAACAGCAAAAAACATTGAGCAATTATATTTTCATAAAAGTGAACATTTTTACTTTTTCTGTTTATAATTCATCTAGTTAAGAGCCAGAAGGCTCTGCTGGGATGTCCTTCTCTAGGAATCAAAACAAGATGCATACTCTTGAGATCACTGCTTCCCACACTTACACTGCTTGGGTTTTGACTCTCATTCTAATATTTTTCCTTAGATTTACTAGCTATACATTTTAAACTTAAATGTTGACATTACCAGAACATCCAGGATTTCCTTCAATAAAAATTAATACTTGTTATTATAGGCAGAGGTTGATTTCTCAGGTGATTTTGGCGGTGGAATTGAGGAGTAAGAAAGCAAAGGCAGGGAAAAATAATTGCCCACCCCATTGCCACCCAACAACATAGATGCACTCCAAGTTACAGAGATGGAGCAGCAGCTGTAAGGACTCTAAGAGCTTTCTGAAGCCAATTTCAGAGACCAGTGATTATTTTAACAACTGGTTTGACTGATCCAAACCAACCATTTGTATTAATCCTCAGTATACATACCAAAAGACAAGAAGAACTCAGTAAGACCACTATCAGATGCTCCCCAGAAATAAGAAACCAGGAGTTTGGCAGAGCATTAATTACACCTTCCAGACACAGAGCAAATTTGGGAGGACAAAAGATCACTTGAAGTTCTCCAAAGGGTTGCCCAAAAACTTCCCAGAAGCCAGCCTTCCCAGCAAACCCAGAAATTTGACAGAAGGATTTGTGTTTTACATCTGGAATTACTATTTCAGCCTCATTCAGTGCTTGGAAAGTCTGAAGGCTGGATCATTGTCACTGCTGCATTTTAGAAAGCTGAATGAATAGCCAGGTATGCAATGAATTATTTTTTGAGGCATAAGGAGTAGGTACTTCAAACTCTTACACCTCACCACATCCTTTCTTTAATGTACCCAATAACTTACTCATGCCTTCACCACTCAGCAGTGTAATGCGCTTATCCAGGACACATGCCAATATAATCCTTGTAGCATATGCTTAAGGAGCTGTAATTCACAAAATACCTCAAATCTTTTACATAGAAATATTTGCAATGTGTGAAATATTTTTTTGTATGCAGACATGTAAATTCTGCACAATTAAAAAAAACCCAAAACTATTATTCTCTTAATACACCTTGTGGAAGTGAAGCCTTTCCAAACATTTCTGTTTTGTACTGGTGGAAGGCTGCATTTCACACAAACAGGCCACATCAGTTCCATGCCTTTTTTTTTTTTTTTTCCTGAAGCAGTTATTGCTAAGAATTGGTTTGCAAAGTATTTGAACACAGTAAATTACTCAAGCAGCCTCTTGTCAACATGCATTAACACCATTTACAGCTCTGTTTACACGAGGCATTTCCCCACTCTCCCTCCACAGCATTTGTATTGAAGTTCATTGTTCTACAACTTGTATTGATGTTGCCGTGCAAAGTTCAGACTTAGCAAAGCTGCTTATCTGCATACTGCAATACTCTAAGTAGCTGCCTATTGATTTTTTCCTTCTCCTTTAAAACCATCCTGCCTTCTTCCAACATTTTCCTTAAATACCCAGAGTAAAGGACTGGAAGGTAGTACATGGGTATTTCAAAGAAATTCATAAAGTCTTAAGACCAGTTAACTCTCCATCAAGAGAAACACATTTCCTTCATGTTTCATGAAAAGTATAAAACAAATTAAACGTCTTAAATTAAATCCCCTTTATTCATTAAAGAAATAAAAATTCAGAAGGGCACTGTGAATTAATAGATCATGTTATAATCAATATCACATTAAAATAGTTGAATTTTTTTCACATGTAAGGAACTTCTAGAACTATAGTAGCCCTAGTACAATTTCTGGGCATAAGCATTTTAAAAGGCACATATTAGAGCCATTCAATTATGAAGACAGACAGCAGTATTTTTAGCAAGACCTTTCTAGGAAGTCATTTAAGATATATTACACATAGGTGCCCAGAGTCCTGCCATATATCTTGAGCATGGACAATATGTCTGCAAGAATGCTGCAGTTTCATGACAGTTTCTCAAATTCTATTCATGGGTTTAATAATCCCCTCCATTTTTAAATGATATCAGCTATTTTGGCCTTCAGAGTCCTGTCATTTTCTCAAAAAGTTAATTTTAAAAAATGGCAGAATAGCTCTTAACAGAGATAAGTCTTTAAAATTATGATTTCTTTAATGTTCCTCTCAACACTGATCAAAAAGCCATGAACGTTTGGACAGAAGAATTCCAGCCTTTGTGGCTTCTGCTAATTCTATAGGCAGTTCTGCAATACATAACATTAACCTGCTGTCTTTCTTAGGTTTGCAGACAGCTGCTCATGCTTTGACAGCTTATAGTGCATTTATTACCTTCTCATGGACCTTTATATAGTATAAGATCAGTGCTGTGTTTTGGTTAATTTTCTAGCTGCCAAAATCCTGATCTTGACCACCACTAGATGACTTGTTCTGTCCAAAAAAAGAAGACCAGTGGTGATTATTATTAGCATTTTGTTCCATTACCAGCAGGCAAAATTCATGTCCTTCTGGTGACAGCATGACTCAGTTGTGATTGGTCTTTTGGCCAGTTGCTCATGCATGATTTTGAAAAAAGAACTGTACAAATTGTTTGTGATGAAATCCAAACCTGTTGACAGGTTAATTATGAAACCTCCATTTGGGGCCTTTAAAATTTTCTTCATGATCCTAGGCTGAGTGACTGTGAGCAGATTTATGATTTCAGGTTGAAATTATGCTGAACGCACGGGTTCTGTGTAATTTAATGTGAAACCAAGCAAATCTTCTCAAATTTGGGATGAATTTTATCATATTCTCTTCCAAAGGTTCAACTATGAAAGTCAAAGAAAAGCCAGTAAGAGTAAAAAGAAACAAGAGATCACATAAATCTCTGGAGCCAAAGTGATGGTCTCCTAAACAAGTAGAAAGATTTACAAAACTGTAATTGTAGTTCACAATTTTTACACCATTTACTCTTGATTTTGGTTAGAGAGGCTGGTTTTGCTCATGATCTGTTCATTTGCTTCAAATAACCAAAATACTCACTGCATTCTTCTTGTTATTGATGTGACGCCTGGAGTCCTTTTGCTCAAGTACAGCATGCTTACAGGGCAGGCAAGCACACAGAAGGATATTACTATTTCACATGGCTACAGACCATTAAAAAGTTGTACTTTTCTTGGGAAAGATGATGGCCCCTTCACCATTAATATATAAATGTGGAATATTGATATATAGCTGTGGAATTAAAAAGCTTGACACAGGAGATGAGCTTTTTGAAGGCAGAAAGAAAATGTGGTGATCACACAGTGCAGAGGCAAACACTGAAGAGAAAGGATAAAGGGTCATAAAATGCCGGAGGAGTCAGAAGAGCCATAAAGAGTATGAGGGTCAGGAAAATCTGAGTGAGAAAAGGAGTCTGCCTGGGTGGTGAGAACACTCAAAAATAGTGTCTGTAAAGAGATAAATACTGCTAGAAAAGGCACACTAGAGAGCTCAAATAGTGATCTTGGCTTCACTTCAGAGGAGCCTGGCAAGAAGTTGCACAGTAAACACACATTGTGTATTTATTTCATCTTGCAAGGTATTACTGTGACCAAGGTCTTAATGAGATGTGAACCTTCATGAATGAGCAATGATTTCAAAGATTTTCTGATTCTCACTAATATTCATTGCACTGATTCTAAAAAATTTTCTTAGCTATGATCTAGTCTTCTGCTGGGATAGCTATACTAATATTCTTTTTTGGAGTGGGAGCAATTTATTATTCCTTTCTAATCAAACAGCAAATAATGAACCCAATAAAGAAATCTTTGAAGAGGTTTTTTTTCCTCTATAAGCTCCTCTAGTGGTTTTGTGTAAAAACAATGAATCTAACAGAGAACATTTTGATTTGTTCACAAAACATCTCAACATTATTTTATATCATGTAAGCAAATATAAATCAAACTTTCCTTTGCTACTTCTTTCTTCTACTGTCTAGGGCCAATATAATATTTTTCACCATTGCTTCATTAACCAGACCGTGTCCAGTTTGCTGAAGACATCTCAGATGACTTCTACTGGGGAAAGAACATTAATAATAAAGTAATAACAATATAATGCTTGTTGCTGACCAAAGGGTAGCACTGAGACTATTTTTAAATGTGGATTTGTGATGGATTAGCTTGTTGTCTGTGAACTGCTTGATCTCCCAGGTTCAGACATGTTTCTCTAATTAAAGAGTGGATATGAAAGTCAAACATTCTGCATTTGACAAGAGGGGATGATTTTTTGTTAGGTTCTTATTAATGTTGAGAGAAACCATATGGAGATCAGGCTTCTTATTGAGAAGCATTTCATTTTCACTTCCTAGGCAAACCACAGTTCAGTCTGGAAGTGATGCAAGCAGTGCTGGTTTTCAAGTTGAACTTTAACAGGAAGAAGAGAAGGAAAAAAGTAAAACCGACAAAAATTTTAAACACAGCCCTGAAGGAATCTGCCAAACGTGATATAGTCATAAAAATCAACACCTCATCCAAAAATAATAGATAAAATTTCTGGCTAAACATAGTATTTTCTATTATAATTCCCCATAACAACCAACTTGCATGACACTGCTTCACATTTGAAAGCATTTACCAGAGATTTCTTTTACTAGGAGGAATCTTTGATTTCACATGTAATCAGCAAGGGCAGTCTGAATAACCACCTCAGTGAGAGGAACCAGGACATGGGTCCATGACAAAGCAATATCTCCTGTAGAAATCACAGAAAATAAAGAGTGCAATGGAAAAAGGGAGCAGCATCCATGCCAAGCCCTTTGTATTGACTGGAGAACCAAAAGGTGAATTGCTCAATAAGAACAACAGTTAATCTGTGCACTAGTAACAGGAAAACCAACTCTGATTTTGGATGTGGGTCTGTTGCAACACGAGAATTACACAAACTCTTGGTGGGGAAAGGGGGAAGAGGAATTTTATTAACTCAGATAAACGATACTGATGGAAAAAGCAAATCTGATTTGATTGTGACACAAACACCCACTTATAGCTGTAGACACAAGGTAAAAAATAATTAGAAATGGGTATTATTACAAAAATAGATCTTCCATGTAATTTATTCATAGTTCACCATTCTGTGCTATGAACATGCTGTGCTGTTTTCTCCCTCTCATCTCTACCTTTTGATTAGTAAAATTCCAAAAAGTCTGAGTCGTTATCTCAATGACATTCTCAACTTCTAATTACTCTGATCATTTCTGAAATTAAGATACAGTTCCTACACTGTTTTGACTCTTTTTTATTTTTTTTCAAACTACCACATGTTGACTCCTTTTTTTAATTATCTAACACAAGAAAGTATTGGGTTGTTCCTCAATTTTATTTGCTGCATGCTGCTTAGAGTTCTAGGGTCACAATCCTAATTCTAGCATTGTGGAAGCAAGCCTAGTTTCTGTAATAATCTTTTTCCCTTTGTACTGATTTTATTCATTATTGTGAAATTAGAACAGCCAATAGAACTTTGAAGCTTTTCAGATGAAGCACATGCATTTTAACTGAGCTTTTATTTTACAGTTTTGCTACTAGCAAAGAACCATTTTATTTCCCTGGTCCCATTCCACAGAAATAACCTATGTTCTTAGTATTATAAGAAAATAAACCAGTAAAATACAGTTTAAAAGGTTGAATATTTTTCAGGACAATGAAAAACAAAGCAAGACAAATGAAAATGAAATACAGAAGATATTTCCATCATCTCTGGCTTCATAAAGCAGGGGTACAAAAAGATGCCCAGACCACTTCTCTGTACACATTTTAATAAATATCCAGCCCCTTTTTGATTGTTTTCACTCTCCCTTCCACCAAAAATAATTGATTTTATTTCCTTATATATGAGAATAATTGAATTCTTATGGCTCATAACTGCAGCATGGTCAATACTACAAAATAAGTGTTACAAGTGTAGATATTTTGCATTGACTCAGTTAAACCATTCTTGATATTTTTCTGGGTTTTGCTCAGCATAACCCTTGCCCTCATTCAAAGTGAGCATTGAAGAAATATTAAGATAAAAAATCTGGAAACTGCAATTTCCTCTGGTTTCTTAGTGTTGTGCCCACCCAGCTAAGAAGTGTAATTAAACACCTGTTTCTCCCTCTCATGCACACACACGGAGATATAAATGTATACAAGAGTATATTTAATTAGGAATTCTTGTGTTCTATTATCTTACCTATTTGATATGAAGTTTTTCAGCACAGAGATCACAACTTCCTGAGTCTGTTGCCAAAACATGTGCCCAGATTTCCTCATATCTGCATTATATAGTAGCATTCTATAAATGTACTATGATTATTGAAACCATCACAGGAAATAAGGAGTCCCTTATTTTTGCGACCAGCATGTCACCAAATCACAACTGTGGATTTATAATGCTGCTGATTTTATCTATTGGCACCTATAGATTTCATTGTTCTACAGAAACAAAGTAAGAGTGCAGTCCATGCCATTTCAAGACAATATCCAAGAAGGGTATTTAAAGATGTACATCCTAAAATTGGTAACACCCCAAGGAACCTCCTTTCCCCAGGTGCATCCCATCTTCTACATGGAACATTGTGCACAGTCAGGAGTCACTAGGGATGCACCATGGTGATACTTCTTGGTAGGAAGACCTTATGGATATTTTAACTCTTAACATCACAAGACAACATCTAAGTTCTGCTCATGGCAGCAGTGTTAGTTAAGCAGCTTTAGGTCCAACCAGCTCTTTCAAACTCCTCCTTGGCTGCAGCTTGGAAGAGCACAAGGGAGGACACAGTGAGGCGGAGGATACTCAAAATAAATCTTGGCTGGTGTGGTGGCTGAGGAAAGAGTTACACCACTTTATCACATACCCTTTGTACAATGTTAAATCTAAATTAATTAAATAAATCAGTTGATGAAATCACCCTATAAATGTGACAGCACATCATAATTCACTGCAGCTGCAAGATCAGGGAGCAGATGGAAGACGTTGGGTTTTTCTTTGAGCTGAAGTGCCATTTTGCTGGTCCCATTCTATTTCTTTTAAGATTACTGCAAGTGCATGTGTACAAAGGGCCTGATTCTGCAGCTGCTTCTTGCACAGTACTTCACTGTCAGGAAACTTTCCACAGAAACAAAGCAGCTGCAGAACTATACCTTTCATATTTGGTTCAGTCCTAGGAGGAGAATCCTGGCCTGTGTTACATGGGTGAAAATGAGGACAGAAGTTTGCTTTAAGTTTAATTGTAGCCCATTAAGTAGTGAAATGATCCTCCCTGTTGTCCTCTCATTATGCATTGTACATTAAACAGAGTTCTTTTAATAAGGGTAATTGTTTCCTCTGAAATTCAAGCTTCAGTGCTAGCAAGCAATCTGGATTTTTCTCATGACAAGCGGCTCCTCAAACAGAAAACAACATGCTTTTGGCTGGCTAAACCTTTATATTCTTAATTCACCTTTACACCATGCATGTGAGATCAGGGGAGAGGCTGCTCATTTTTAACTTTCTGTCCCTCTCAATGCTATAACATAGTAATTCACCCATTGATGATAGGAGATTTCAGAAATTCATAAACTGCCTCAAGAACTGTGGGATAAATTCCTTTCATCACATTTCAATGATGATTTTATCAAAGGGGATGATTTTATCTTTCTCTTTAAACCTTTCAGTTGCTTGTGTTGCCATTGTGTAATCCTAGAGCACTCTGCCTTTCTTTTACAAAAGTACTGAAAAAAAAAACTGAAGGGAACTGATAAATCCTGTGCATTATTTTAGTTCCAGAGCTGTCCTCCTACTCTGGTGTAGAAGAGCTTTATAGTAGGCTTCCTTCATGATTCATAATATTGATTTTAGGTTTTTAAATATGTAATCCAACAGTTTCAAATTAAGCAGAGAACACTCCACCTGATTTGTGAACTCTCTTGCTGTGATGGATAGCTATTGGCCCATTCATATAAACTCCAAGCTTTACACAATACAGTTTGAACTCTTTGTCCCCTATCACTGCTAGAAAGGCTATCTTATTAACATTACATACATCTACTCATCATGGTGACAGAAAAACAACATGATCATATTTACAGCAAGAGTCACAGCTGTGGGTGTCCCTTGCAAAATGAAATTAGTTTTGATTTTGTGTCATGCCAATGTTCATTAATGACATGGGCTCTGAGAGGGCAAGATCAGACAGAATGATGAATCATTGCAACAACAATAAATGAATATCTCAGCCAGGGTCCACACACCTCTCTCTTCTAGCTGACATATATTACATGGTTTTCTTGTAAGGCTGTTGGAATTTGACTCTCTGTCCTTCAAAGAGGAAGCTTATGGATTATGAGGATGAAACCATAAATATATATATATATAAGCATCAAAAAAAGCCCTGTTGACCACCTAAATAAAAGCATTATGCCAATGAATAATGTGATAACAACAAGAAAACGCAACAAAACCTGCACATGGCCCTGTGCATTGCCATTTTTGTTTGAATTTATACTAGAAATAATCTTGCTATCAGAACTCAGCAAGCTCTGATAGTAAGTTCTCTTTAGCGGAATTTGTGAAACAAGTTTGAAATGTTTTATTTTGGAAAAATTGCTTCAGTATTTTCTGAGAAGCTTAAAACTGAAAATAAAGTAGCCTAAGTTATAAAGTATTTGAGGCAAGGAGCAATTCTGCTCTGCAGCTGCAAAAAAAAAATGTTATTGGAAAAGGGATAAATAATAGAAATTACTATTACTGCTTAACTTTTCAACATTTTAAAATCCAGCAAAATCTACTTATTTATATGAGGCTAATAACAAAAATTATGTAATTTATGAAGAACATAATTTTCTATGTGGACCAGCAATACTGGAAACACTAAGACAAAATTAACATTTATAGGAGCACTGAAGACTGTGGGCTAGAGATGTGCACAAATAAGCTTCAGCCCGGCTGCATATATTAAAAAAAGTTAGAAGATAAAGTTTAAATAAAATTACAAGGAACTCTATTGGTGTCTTGTTAATTTTCTATCTAGATTATAAATGCAGTAAATATCTGCATGTTTGGGAGCACAGCTTTTCTCCCTCCATGGCTTGAAGAGTATGAGTACTGCTGGTACACAATGAAGGAAATGTCAAAACTTTTCTCACCAAAGGTTCTTTCTCTTATTATTTATCCTTAATTTAATACATATTAGAAGTTCACTATTTGAATGAATAAGCATATTTAGAGGCTATCTCAGTGACATTTTTCTCCTCTTTTTTAAAATAAATTTACTAACTTTAATTAAACAGTAATATTTGCTCTGAAGAGCAAACTTGAGATGCATATTAGATTGGTCTAATTCCTGTGAAACTGGTTTTAATGTGCTTTGGATAAGCAATAAAGTGGGACATTAGGTCATAACTTTCTAGATTTTTCTAGTTAATTAGTTTTCTGTCAAGAATACAGAGTATTTACAGGACTACCAGTTAAAAAACATTTACCCTCAGCAACCAGAAGTAAGGAAACTCGTAAGAGATGGTAGGAAAAGCCATATACGCTTATGTTCCGTTTCACTTTTTAATTCTTACCAAAATAGCAGCACAGTTCATTAGTTTCCTTTTACATTGGCCAACTCTTTAAATCACCAGGTGACTTAGAACTTGTCCTGGTTTAGGGCAAATTTGGGAAGAAATTTCCAAATGGGGTCCCCTCTAAAAAGCAAATTCAAGTGGCTTCTCCCCACCCCACCCTGCCCCGCCAAGTGGTTCGGGAAAAGATTTCCTTGGAGAAAAGTAGAAAAAACCTGTTTATTTAACAAGCAAAGTATTCACAAGCATAAAAAAAAAAAAAATATTATTAAACAATAATACCTCTCACTGTTCTGGAGAGATAGCAAATTCAGAAAGTCCTTGTGGTAGAAGTTTCTTATCAGTCCCTCCTGAGCAGGAAAATGCCACGGCCCAAGCCCCAGTAAGCCACAGGTGTGAGCTCCCCATATTTTTCTGATTTCTTTTGGCAAATGGGACAGAAAAATCCGTTCATAGAATGAGAAACTACTTCAAGCAGGAATGCTGCAGATTCCAACAAACTTTTCACAGCCACTAGGAAATCTCTTTTAGGAATTACAGAATTGGAGCAGTAATAACCCTCCAAAAAGAGAGAAAACTGACAAAAGAGGAAGATATAATAGCCTCTAGGATGGTTTCACATAGATGCTAATCAGAAATAATTCCACTGAAGACAAGAGATATTTGCAAGCATGGGTAAGAAAGTCAGTAGGAAGAGATTAGACTTCTCCTAAGGATGCAGTTACACATTCATTTATCTTGGTGACATTGCATGTTAAATAGGTCTCAGCACTCTTTCTTGTTCTGCCACGTCCTTGGTTCTACCATCCAGAAATACAATGCAAAATGCTTCTTAGTGCTGGCCCCTGAACCATTTATGTAAACAACTATATGTATATATATATATATATATATATATATATATGCTCACACAAAGCTATGTGACACAAAAGAGAAGCTGGTCTACTAAAATGATTTTACAAGGAAATCATACAATCATTACCAGTAGAAAATAATTTAGAAAAACAAAACAACCAACAACAACAACAACAAAAAACCCCACCAAAACAATCAATCCACCCAAACAACAACAAAGACTGTTTTCTACCAGGCAATGGTTAAACGTCCTTGGTTTTTTTAAGATAATCTAAAAATATATGGCTAGCTTCTTCTGACAGGCTACATTTCCAATTTCACACATTATGTGGGCTTGTGGATCAATGGCTCAGAAATTTCCTTGTTCACTCCAGTCAATTGTGCCCTCCGGCCTTGTTATGCTATGGCTGGGCAGGCACCCAATTCCCAGCTTGCCACCTCCCTGACAGATGTTATTTCCAGGGATGTTGAGAGCTTCTAAAGAAAATGTCAAATTAAAAGCACTTGGTAGCTGTAAGGGCATCCGTGGACGGCTGGGATAAGGAACTCTGCAGACCTGAGATATTCTAGAGACGTGGTTTTGATTGCAAGGGTCGTGGGTAAAAAGGGCTTTGCCTTCAGCCACGAGCCTGGGCTGGAGGGAAGCCCCAAAGAGAGAGAGAGAGAGGGTATGAGGTAAGAGAGATCACAGGGGTAAGCGAGGTAAGAGGGCTAAGAAGGGTAAGAGAGTGAGGACCTCATTACAATACATTATATCTCCTTTTGTGTTTGTCTCCTTTGAAGTTTGTCTTCTCTCTGACACCAGTGAGGAAAGAAAAGTCAAATTTTCAACAAGGAGGTAGAGCAGAATCTCTGGCATGGCAGTGAAAGCACAGTCATAGTGGATCCATACTGAGGAGGACCCACACTTTGTAATTTCAAATCCAGGATCAGAAGCCCAAACTCTGAGACTTTCTGATACCACTGTAAACCTCACTGCAATAAGCAAATTCATCAAACTGCTGTTGGCAAGGCACATGTTACAGTGTGCATCTTGGGTTTTCTAAAGTTCTGTATGATTTTTGTTATTGAGTTTCTGTAAAAGTTCATCCACCCCCACACCCCTTTCCCTAATCCCTGTTGTTATCCACATAACAGGCCTCTCCCTCCCCATTTTGTGTCTCTTCAATCGCCCTGTCCCAGTCTATTGTATCTCCTTTTGTACCTTATCTATAGACACACCTCAGTACTTGATGGTCCTGGCAAACCCAGATGGCTCAGCCAAGGCTTCAGGTATCCCCACACCCTTTTGCCCCAAAATGGCCATGTCAACGCCCCCTTTACCTAAATCACTCCCCTCATTTCCATCAGTAACACCCCTGATCATAAGAGCAAGTAAGAGCCCAAATCGGGACTCACACTCACAAATAAACACCTTTTTTACCACCCAGTGTGAGCCACTCCTTCCAAGCAAGGACACATCTCTGTCTGAAACCTGGACCCAAAGGAATAACTCCTTTATATGGTATCTGAAGAGCAGAGCTAGCTGAGAAACCAGCTGGGAAGGACCATAAGCAAATTCATCAAACTGCTGATGGCAAGGCACTTCAAACACAGTATAAAAACACAGCAGAGAAGACCTGGCTGGTGGCAGCAGAGACAATACAGGAGTTGGTTTTGGAGACACAGCCAGTTACAGGCTATTCAAAACTTCTTTCAGATCCTGTCCAGCCCTTTATAAAGACACACGCTATGTGTGCCACTTGGGTCTTTTTATTTTTCTGCTGAGGTGACTCCTACATTTTCCAGCTTGCAAAGATGGAGCAAAATTGATTTTAGTTTCCTGCTTAATGGCTGTGACACAAGTGGCACCTGCACACTGAGGAGCAGAGCTCCCCCAGCACTGACCTTTGGCCACAGCACTCACAGCTCTAAATGGATCTTGGCAACCCAGTATTTTGTGGAACAGATTATGACATGATTACTATGGAAATACAGGACAGTAGAGGAATATTAGCAAAATAAAATATAAGCCAATGAATACAGCAGTTGCTCGTTGAAATATAATTTCCAGTCAGGGAAATATATGACAGGGCAAACAAAACAAAACCTAGGCAGTTTCTATCCCCTATTAAAAGTTTAGTCTTTGAATCTTCTGGAAAGTTACATTAGTGCTTTTGGATTTAGGTGGTTTTTGGTACTTTTTTTCCCTAGAATATTGCCAGTTCCTTTTCTCCCCTGCACCACCCCAGGATCAAAGCTCTTATTTCTCCCTGACAGGCTACTAGCTGAAATCAAACAATCAGTGTTGATTAAGTTTATAAAAATGGAGTTCCTCATCTTCTAATCAATATTTTTGTTGAATTGCAACACTATAAATTTTCTGGGCCATTTACTTTAGCCCCCTTCCCATAAGAAGTAACCCTTCCCAACTAGTAGTTAGGGATGTAACCTATTCATACATTAAAATGATCTATTGCCCAGGTCCCCAGGGTGCTGTTTTCTGTAATAGATGTTTAAGTACCATACCTTATATGCACATTCACACTCATGAGTATGGATAGATAAATGGCTGGTATCTTTTTGAGGTTCATCCCATGGAGACTGCATGTACCCCTTAATCCCTCCCAAAATATTCACCTTTAATTAACCCAAGCCACAAATAAACATGCAAATATGTATTTAAATTGCTTCTGAAATAAAGCCGCACTGGTGATAAAAATCACCTCAGCATCTGAAAGCCTGGAAGGAAAAAATGCAGAAGCAAAGGAATGGGAAAATTGTCATGCACTGAACATCCTTTCTCTGATTGATTTTTTTTTTTCACTACTCTCTTCTAGTATTTTTTTCTGTTTACAATACAGAATGAAATTTTATAAAACTTCACCTTGCCCTGATTTTATTCTGCTGTGATATGAATGGGGATGCTGCAGAAACCACTGTGTGGCTGTTTTCCCAGAAAGACACATCACATGAAGTACTAAAATTTTAGTTACTCTCCCTACTCCTCCCTTCACCCTGTAAATGAACTCCAGTCCATATTCCACATGACCAGCCTTCCTTACAAATTCAGGATTTCAGCTGTGCTCACAGGAGCATGTCTGTGCACTGTGAAGGGCAAGACAGCTGATGACATATCTAGTCTTGAATACTGTGACAAGTCCATCAACAGGCCTCCAGTTTTAGCACATGTTAACTGGACAAAGATTGATTCACCATATGGCTTTTGTCCTATGCCCAATCTATATTTCAAAGGTGCTGACATTGCTGTAGTCATTGCCACATCTCCCCAGTGCCATGACTTCTTTGTATGTACTTCAGTCAGGAAAAGTTATATTAACACTTCTGAATGTGCTTTAAGGTCTGTACGTTAAAAATTAATTCTTTAAAAACTTCAAGTATTTATTTTGCACCGCTACAATACTTACTAAAAAAGCAAAATTGTTTTTTATGTTGACTCCATTTGATTCAGACCCCTGGACAACATGTACTAAGGAAGCCTCTGATGGAGAGCCAAGAGTCAGAGGGATCAGCTATTGCAGAAAACACCACCAACTACCTTTTTTTGACTTACAAATTATGTGCTACACTCCTAGGCTATCACTACAGAGAAGACTCTGTTTTTACATTTATCAGAAGCCTCATAGGTTTCCTCTATCACAGAGGTCACCTCACATCCCATCAGCAGAGTAAAGGGAGAAATGAGAGGAAAGGAGCCCATGTGTATGCAACAATTAAAATCAGGACTAAAAGGCTAGGTTTGAGCACCCTGGAACTCATTATATATTTAAGAACTCAGAATGTACTCTCTCCATCCTCACAGAGCTCTCCTCCCTCAATATTCTGGGAGGATTTTGATGTCTTTTGATCAGTTCTAGTGCGTATGCAACATATAAGCAACATTTCAGGTAAAATATACTGGACAGTATAAGGAATATATTGGGAATATGTAAAACACGTGTTTAAACAGCTTAGACAAAATCATGAATCAGCTTTTACAAGGAAAGTGTTTCACTTAGCACTCTTGATTATTCTGGTTTTAGAGTATTGAGTGTTAAGATCAACTCACACACAAGTAACTATAATTTTCTAAATTACAGAGTGCAACCACATGAGAAAGTGCTGTATTTTATGTCTGGATAAATAAAGTACCCTAAAATACATACAACACTGAAATTCTTATCACAGGACTTAACCCTTAACAAACACCTGAAAGAGCTGTGATAGCAGAGTAGCTGTAGACACTGGAGAAGTTAATATTGCAGGGAATGTTTTATACCACATAGGAAAGAATTCTTGGGAACTTTATAAATCCTTTAAAACATTCCAAAAAGTGAGGTTGTAGGAGGCACAGGAACAGGTGCTTTCAAATATATTTCCATACATTTTCCTTCTTGAGACCTGTCTAATTGAGGCTATGGGTGTGTTAGATTGTACATTATCCTAATAAGAAAGAGAATGGAGAAATTTTGTGAACAAGGAATTGAATGTGCCTTGAAACATTTAGAGATTCTGCATATTTCAGTCCTAAGACTGCTGTCTCCTTTGCACTCCACACACGTATACAGACCACACATAGGACTGGCATAGAAGTAATCATAATAACATTGTGATATATTTACTTGCATTTCAGTTCCCATTAGGGTAATGGTCACTTTGGGTTTATGTTTTTAAGCTTTCCTATGATAGAGTATTACTGAAAACTGCATCTGCCATCAGAATACACATTTAAGGAAACAGGAAAATCAAAACTGACAAATGGCCTATCAGGTGAAAAAAACAGAAACTGCATATTTAAGAAATGGCAACCACAAGTGTCAGCAGGATACTAGACCCAAAGAAAGTTAGGTTGTTCTGAGTTTATACATTTGTGGCTAAGAGGAATGTTTAGATGACTAGCTACAATACATAAGTAAAAGAGTTAAGGATTAGAATTATATTTAAATACAAAACCATGGCCTTAGAGTCACATCAATTAAACTACAACAGAATTATTTGGAAGGATGTAGCACTGAGTGTGCCCTTGCTGACGCCACTGTCCAGATTGACTTCCATACACTGGCAACAGGATTAGACTTCTCCCACTAACTCTTCATTGGCCACCAAAGAAAGACTTCTGATTTATATATGCAAACATTCTCATGCATAAACAAGTGTGCAAATGACACACACACATTTGTGAAAAACATAATGAAGGTAAGACTTCCCTTGCTGCTGTAAACTAGCACAGACACACAGATATTGAAGACTTCCAAGGCATGAATGCTTGAACTAGAACTACATTATCATCCTGGAAAGTAAATCTTGTGGAAACTGCTATTGCATGATTAACTGGTGTCTAAATCCCTCTAGGAAAGCAAAACAATTATTCTCACCCATAGCACAGTTACTGTATTTGTATTAATGGGAGGGAAGGAGAGGATAATCCTCAGATCCTTCTAAATGGGCAGTCACAATAAAAAAATACCCCAACAAATTAAGCAAATGCATTTTTTTTGCTCTCTCAAAAGCTGTAAAATTCCTGCTCTGGACACTGCAAGACACAAAAGCAAGACTAATTCTACTTTTGCTTTTGGCACTGCACTCACAAAGCAGCAACAGCAAATGGAGGGGAGTCAGAACACTGAGGCACACACAGCTGAAGGAGCAGAGCAGATACTTTGCAGGATGAAAAGAAACTACCAAGGAATGGTATTTGTACTATTTGTATCCACTCCCATGAATGGTTAGTTTACAAGCCAAAAAGGAGCCAGTGAAAACCATGGCCCAGAGCGCTGGTCCTCAGCCTCTCTGGGTTGTGACCGGAAAATTCAATGGCAGTTTCAGAGCTATTTAAAGCATATAGTCCACACAAATAAAAGACAAATAGCATTTCAGCATAGCAGGTGGTCCACTATCAACCCTGATGTATAGCTGTTTCAACACAGCTGCTTATGGCTTACTTGTAAAGAAATACCTCATTAATAGTGAGAGAATGAAAATAATGGATAAAGATATGCATATAAATTCAGTCTACGTGAAACTAGGCTGCTACAATTTAAAACTGCATTTGATGTAATTTAATTAGAAATATTGATTAAAATGTAGCCAGCTCACTGGAAAGATGATGATAATAGGCTAATAATAGCAATTGATTTGGTTTGATAAATGAACCAAAAAGCAAGCTGAAGGTACTTAGATTTTGACCTATTTAAGGCCCACATTCCCTTTTCTTCTTTGCTTTATTGAATTTCTGAGATTTGTTCAAAATATTATTAGAATGATACGTCTGAAAAACACATAATTCACAGAAAGATTTGACAACTGCTGCTTCTGATGGCCCATTTTGAAATGCAGAGTTGTTGGGTCCTCCCCCCTCACTCCACTCCAGCTTTACTGAATTACATGTAGTGTGTGAGCAGCAGCAATAGTAATTAAAAATAATGAGGCCTGCTAGGTCTCCTAATTCTATTATCTTTATAGCATCAGGCTTCAAGCAACTCACCAGCAAAACAGCCCAGATGAGAAATCTCTTCTGAAGGTTCAGCAGTTGTTTACAATGCAACAGGATAACCTTTTCAGCCTGGAAATAAATAAATAAAATCAGAAGTCTAAAGCAGGCATTAGTGGACATGATTCAAGAAAAAGTAAGGGTTAATTAATTGATAGTTGGCATAAAAGTATGCTTTTTTTTTTTTTTTCTTCACACAGGAAAGCCTGAGGTAAGTGAATAAAGTGCTGTAGCATTCATTTTTATTTTCTTATTTCTTTGCAGAGACTCTTATTTCTTCATGGCATAGAATGAAGAGCAGAATGTTGTGTATGCTGACTTTTTGTGCCCTATTAATTCTGTGTAAAACCCACAAAAAGCCACCTTCAGCTTCAGTGGAACTGACAACGTTATTTTAACTCATGGGGTGTTAAAAAGTGAAACTTAAACACAGGTCTAAACTAGGACTGTAACACAGTAGGTCCTTTGTCTCTCCAAAACTATTAAACACAGAATTCTATTTTATTGCTGTTACACTCTGATAGTTTCTCTGAGCAGTAGGAGATGTTTTTTTGCAGCTCACTAACACTTAATTCCTTACACCACAAATGAGGCAGCAGAATTTTGGTTCCTCGGTTTTAACATTTGCAAAACAACTTTAAGAAGACGATTAAATGTTGTGCAATCTTCCTGTTTCTGCAGGCAATCAAAATCAGCAGCCTCCTGGAAAACTGGAATTAGGTACCCTCCAACTCCAGAGCCTCATTCCACAGCTCCTTTGTGTTCCCTCCATCACCAACTCTCAAGTAACATCTTTCCCCACTGAGACTGGGGGCACATTTACAGTATTAAAGGTGAAATATTTGTGTGTGCACATGGGGTTGGGGTGAAGAGCTTAAAGTATCAACATTTTTTGTATCCTGTATCATTTGACCTCACTGTAAGAATCCTCAAATCCCCTTTGGATCACAAAGGTGACCAATGCCACTAAGACATTAAAAAAAAAGGAGATATCCAAGTTGATGATCACAGTGAGTCACAGTTGAAGCCCATGGAAACCACTCGTTATTTCCCTAAATGTTTCCCAAAAACTTGATTCTGCTGCAGCAGAGTTTAGAAGGTAATCCAAACTGGCAGACACTGTTGTGGCAGATATTACTTGCAGACTTAAGGGGAATAATAAAATTAAAATTAAAAACACTGAAGAAATGGAACCTGTATTTTGCATAAAAATCTAAGTCTATTTTTTTAAAAATCATTTTAAATAGAATTGAGAACATAAATACAAAAAGAACATTTCTCTCATATATATATTCATATTTTGGAACATTATATAAAATAATGCCATTGATACTAGATACCATTTATTTTTGCAATTTAAACGGCAAAATCAAAACCCCAAAATGTACTGCAAAACAGATGGGGGTTTTTTTCTAATTTTGTGACACCATGATCATTTATTTGGAATATTTCATCCAGCTTCAGATCTTTCCATAAATTACTCTAAAAATATTTTAGGATTTGGGCATTTAAAAATATGTATTTCTTAGCAATAAGGAGTTTTTATTGCATTTTTTTCTTCTAAGGTTTTTTAAGATAATACCAGAGCATACCTAAACAATTCTGAAAATCATGCTCTTACTTCAACAGCCAAAACTACAGAGAATTTATTTTTCAGGGGCATATTTGTACTTTTGGATTAAGAAGATATGCAGCTAAATTGACTATGAGGTTGCTTAATTAAGGGATTAATAACAATTAAATGACTGCAACCCTATCCATTTCAATACAATAAAAAAGGCAAAAGAAACCAAAAATAGGATCAAAATGTAAAGCTTTGCATGAGAATTTAAAAAAAAAGAAAACCACACATTTTACTCTGCAATATATAATTTTTCCCACAGCAACAGAAATATCCAAATAATAATAATGTGAATCATATTTATTTCAATTAACAATAGCCTTTGCGTTACTTGTTTTCTCCATGATTTGCTACCATTCTTTCAATGTGTATACCTCACAATTCCAGTATTTCTATAAAATCAGCAAATTCTTTATCCCATCTGTTTGGCACATATAATATATGCACAACCTCTTCAGAAAATATGTCTGTTTGCCTCAGTTGTGTTTCCTTCCACCTGTGGACTCCTCATGAAGAGGTAACAGCAAGAGCAAAGCTCAGAGACCAACAAAAGAAATTGAGAAACCTCTCTCATATATTTCTATTAAATAGAGAAGCAAAATTGTGAAATTCAGCACAAATGGAAGGAAGGAGGAGTACTGACTGTCTAAGATTGGTAATTAATCCTTTGGGATCTGTGCATCCCTTGCTAGAAATGGCTGGACCTGCAGGAGATGCTCTCAAAAAACTTTGGCATCCAGCAAACACAGTATCATGAGATTTCAGCTACCCAGGTTCTTGACCCCCTTCTTTAAAAGTGCAAAACTATGTTTTCCTGGGGTCTCAACAGAAATCCACCACCCCTTCTATCTTATAGCCCCAGTTATCAAATGTGGAGGTTATTTTAGGAGATATTCACACAAAAACCTTCACATGGCTCTCCACGCATCTTTATATAAATGTGGACTTTGTTTCCATCTGTTGGGGAAAAACTCAGGCTGGCCTTGGTTGTCATGTGCAAAAGAGCAAAGACAACTCAGAACTAAGTGTTTCAAATATCTAAGCAGAGTTGAGCCAAGTTGAAACACAGAATTAATAACTAAAGAATAAAGATCAAAGCACGGGACATGCAAACAGAATCCTCAATGATTTTAGTGGCAGTTTTGAAGAGAGTAAGTTGAGCCTTGTTATGCATTTGGCTTAGCAGAGGCTGTTGTTTACCATCTCATTTTTTTATCCTCAATACCCTCTTCCAGCTGTCTCATATATCATGTTTGTAATTGCTGTGGATTGGAGAACACCGTTCTGTGGCCTGAGTGGAAATGGAAAGCTTAGGAGGAAAGTCACAGATAATTACACTGGTTAGCATTAGTCAGAGTCCAGGCTAGTGCTGGCAGAGAAATGCAAGGAAATATGAAATTGTTTTTCAGCTGAATGCTGGAGAGTTCTGTATGGAATCACAGGGAAGGCACTCAGGGAAAAATGCATTAAAAACCTATCAGTATGTTCCAAAGAGAAGCAGCCCATCCCTGCTTCCTTTCTGGGACTCACAGCAGAGCACTGGAACTCATAAAGGAAAAATTCAGTAATTTCAGATATAACCACTGAATAAACACATAAACAACCTCAGTGGAATTAAAAAACCCCAAACAAATGGGGGGAAGGGGTAGAGGTAGCAATAGACCCATCTGAATATGTTGATTTAAGCATCAGAAGAAATCAAATCTCACTAGTGCAAGAAATGACCATGAAGAAAACATATGACTCCAGTGAAACAGATCATATATCCACTCTCATTAGGAACTTTCATAGCAATCACCTGCATCATTTTTATTTTTAATTAAATGCACATTAACACAAAGATAGTGAAATGTTTTTGTGAGATAGAAGCAAAATGACAGAATACTCAATATGGTTAGTATTTAAGGAAAAGTAATGATTAGGAAGTTGATTATAAAGTTATCTTAAAGACCATTATAAGCTGCCACGTGGAATGTGGCTTTACCATCTGTTCCCAGCTCTTTGCTCCTACCTTGGGCTGACCCTGATGACCACACCACCATAAGGTGGCTGGTCAGGAGCCTGATTCAACCACACACTGGCCAAATAAGGAGGATTGGTTCTCAGGCTGGATGAGGTCCCTTGTTCTACGTTCAGGAACTGGGTGGGGAGCTGGCAGTGGTAGGGACTGTGCATGGAGTGTAGGACTGTCTCTTGCAACAATCCTACAGAGCTACACTCCTGTGTGACCTCAGCCTGGGCACCTGGCCTTCCTCAAGGTACAGACAGACAAAGAGCACTGTGAAAGAGGTCCTGACAAACAGAACATGCTCTGACATACGTGCATCAACTGCACATCCCAGAGCACTTCCCAAACCCATAGGGACAACTGCTTCGGTCTCTATTAGCACAAAAAGCAAAACCAGTCTTTTCAAATTTGTGATAGAATTACAGACAGAGGAAATGGCTAGGCATTTCTCAATTATGCCTTGATAGAAGTTCATTCCCTCTACACACTATCTACTTACTTTCCAGATGGAAATAGATTAAATTAATTGGGTTAAGCATGCTTTGCTAATGGTGCTACAGAAAGGATATTCACAGACCTACAGTGAACAGGTACAGCAGCAATGCAAGTGAACCACCTTGACAAAGAACTACACAAAGACCCATTTTAATAGATACCGATTACTTACAGCTCTTTCATGTAAAGAACAGAAAGAGAATATTTTTTTAGTATTCTCATAATCTCCTGTCTTGCACTATAGCCAAATGTTTTCCACTATTATCAGCCTCACTGAGTCATAATTTATCTCTTTGATATGGAGAATCTCAGCTTTGCAAACAGACTGCTATTGTAATTGTTTTCTGGCTCTTATTAGTAGAAATTTTATTCTACTGAGATTACATATGCCAGGAATTGTCATTCTTCTAAAATTATATACATCTTGCCCAAATCCTATACTAATAGATAGCTCAGAAATGTGTGCAGTTATGGGAGTCATACTGAAGACAAAGATAGAAAGAAAAGCCAGATTCCAGTTCCATCTCCAGCATTGCCCAAAAATATTTAGCAAGGATCCTTTCATCAGGAGGCATTCATAAAGTGGAAAATAAATCAAAATATCATTGACAAGTGTTTCCTATTGGGTCTAAGACTAGGAGCAGGATTTCTCTGAGGATGTGCCTAAATTTTTTTCTTTTTGATGCTGTGGAGATTAGAATTGGCTTCTTTACATGTGACGGATGCCTCAGAGTTTGAGATCTGTTTAACAGAATTAAAGCTTATTTTGTTTAATCTAAATTACTATCTTGTTGAAATAGCTCTGCCACTGAGAAAAGCAGATGCTGGAGCTGGTCTTTCTAAAATCAAAGCAAAGTTTGCCATGAAATACAATAATGACTATTTTGTCTTGTCTTTAGTATCACAAATGTATTTGCTATACTACTTGATAAAAATTATCTGCTGTATCTCAAACTAAACACCTTAATCTATCTTCAGCATAAACATGGAAAACATAAAAACCTCTACTCACGTCCTTTGCCTTAGCACACCTTTCGTTTCTTACAGAATCTTACAAGATGCCATATGTGAACAAGGAGAACAGTAATAGTGCACTACCATTAATGTATAATGTGCTGCTGGAGGATTTCAGTGCTGCCCTGGCTTGGTGTGACTGGGTCCTGACTATGCCAGTCATTTCCTCCTCCCTCCTACTTTTCCCATTTGCTGCCACTGGCACACACACATAACCATGCCAAGAACCTGATTCAGCTGAAAACATGACTGGGGAGGAAGAGAAGCAGTGACAATGAGGGTCAACAGGAGCTGCCTGCAATTATATTGGCTTAAACTAATCTTTGAAACAACACCCTCAGAACCCAAAGAGGCTGTTCCTCATTGTATCTCTCAAGATGTGCAGAGAGTCAGCTACCCCATTTAATTGCAGAGGCGTAGCTAAAAGCTATGAATGAGAAAGGAAGGAGATAGCCTTGTCTGAAACTTTATAATGCAACCTGGTGCACTGTAGACATAATAAAATTATTTGCTATGCCAGTCCACACATTAGAAGAGCAGCTGCCTAGTGTCTAACTATGAAATTACTCTGCAAATGAAAAGCAGGAATAAAGAGTAGCCAAATGGAAAAATACTTCCTGACCCAGCCAAAGAAAATAATTTACAACAGTTTCCCAGCACAGAGCAAGTAAAAAGGGTACATGCAGAGCAGTAGGATGCAGAAACTGAACTTCAGGGTAGTCAGCAAATTATCAGGTATTTGAATGGGTCTTTCAAAGACCCACCCAAAGTTATCTGGAGGAAATAGAGCTAGACCTGTTACACAGTTTAATGACAGAGTATATTCAGTTTCTGGAGTCTGACATGTAAGAACAAGCAACTGACATGGTACAAATATTTATATGAAAGTGAAATTATCTGTCTCTCCATAATACTTTTCATTCAGTGATCCCCAAGTTCTTTACATATTACGTACAACTGTTGCAAACCAAGATTATTTCTCCAAAGTCAGTAAAAGGACTATTCCATAATGTTAGTCCACTCATAAATGGAACTTGGAGCATTTTATAGGCATGGAAATAACCACAGTTTTGCCCCATTGAGTATCAAAGGCATCATTCCTTCCTCAGTGGAATGAGTCACACAAAATCGTGTTTGCCTTCCCTCGTGTTTTTCACCATAGGAGTTACATTCTCAGCAAGTTTAAATTACCTTAACTTCAGTTAACTTAATGGATCTATATCAATTCATTCCCACAAATAACGTGCCTTGAGTATTCTGCTGTGCCATTTAGCTGTGACTAAAGGAATTCAATTCTAATTATTACCCTCTTTTTTTTTTCCCCAAAAAACCCCAATTTTATACTTTTGCCCAGACAGCTGTGGGACGATGGTAAGTAAAGAAAGAAGTGCCTGCCTTCTTAATCTTGTCATCACACATCTAATTAAAAACATATATCCTTTTTGGAGGCCCAGGCCTTGGAAAAACACAAGTTTTGGCAGCCTCATCCTGGTTGCTAGTATATGTTCCTTCATGTTATGCAGTTTTGGACTGAAAGTGTTCTGCACACAAGAGCACCAAGAGACACATTTTCTGCAGATACACAGAAAGAGTTGAGAGTGTAATTTGCACTGTGCTCCAAATAAGAAAAATGCTGTTAATATAAAAATTTTATACCCAGCTACTGTCACGTTTTCCATGGTTTTTCAAAAAATTCTAAGAATTTAATAGGAGCCTCCTTTTTTTCAGATGCACCCTAAATATATTTAGATTGACATAAGCAGATTAGGGAGCACAGATGTCTGGTGACCCACTGGCTCTCCTGGATGCTGCAGCTGAAATAAGCATTACTGAGCATCATCTCAGAGTCACCGAGGAAAATCAAGAAAAATTTCAATATTTGAAGATCACAGCAGAGTTCGGAATGGAAGACAATTTCCCCAAACTTCTATTCCACACCTCAAACTTTGGAGAGAGCTGTGGGTTTTTAAGAAAAGATGTGGAGTTTCAAAGGAACTGCTACACTGGAATTGGTGATCACTTCCAGATAAGGATCCAGCTCTCTCTAACTTTCAGTTACTCCATTTGTCAGGCTTTTTTCTTGCTTAAGTTTCACCAGATGTGTAAAGTTCAAGCCTTGGCTTTAACATGAAAACTTTATACCTTAAGAGAAAGGTGATTTCAGTCACTTGGTAGGTGGTCATCTTTCTTCTGGTGCAATTCATGAAGAATTTCATTCACAGGAATAAAAATAGAAGCCTTTACTACATTTTAAATGTGATAAAGAAAACTACAAGCACCCTGAAGTATTAAACTCATTCTTAATTACGCTTTTTTTTTCAAAATAAGAGCATTAAACCCTCTTATCTACACAAATTATAGGATTGTAGAATTTGCCTGTGACAGTTACACACCAGCTATCATTCTGCAACATAAACCAATTCAGCAGGTTATTTGGATTTTCTGTGTAGCAAAACAATTATATCAGAGCACTCTTGGTAATGAAATAGACAGAATTATCAAAGACTGTGACAGTACATATGAAGGCACACATTCCCAGGACTAGACAGAACAGAATACTGAGAAGCAATAAAAGAGCTATTTAAAAGGAAATGATAAAAATTTCTTTATGTTTGCTAACACAAGCAGGTGATATCCATTTCCCATGGCATATAGTGTTTCTTTTTCCCTCTTCCACTTATAAGCCAGGGAAAACATACACATTAGAAAAAAAACTTATCAAAAAAAGGTGCAGCTGTGCACAAGAAAAAAATATATTCTTACACTTATATACGTATATATATGTAGTGGTCTGGGAACAGTGACATATATAGAAAGAGGAAAATTCACCTTTTGACTACTTGATACACCATCCTGAACATTTGGTAACCACATCTACTGCAAAGCAAGAAACAGAGAGAAAATATTTTCCTACTAAGTGAAATGGAATGAAAATGGGCTCTCTAAGCTCAATTGCAGGTTGCATAATCCAAAACTAATTCAATTTACTTCTACACTTAACAAATCAACATAATCAACACCCTGTCACCAACTGACTTTTTGAGGAGAATCCTGAGATTTAATGAGCTCAACTTGAAACTGTCATTGGACAATATGGACATGGGAATTAGTCAAGACTTCTGCGAAGCAAAAAAATTACAGAAAATGGTGTTTGGCAAAAAATGAGCTGAAATTTATCTTAGAATATGATGCTCTCTGAATAGAAAGCATTAAAATTTGCTAGTCCTACTGAAAAATTGCCAAGTACAGAGAATGTAAATATTTTATATAAGTTTTAAAAGAAAATAAAATCTATATGAATTTATTCCTCAATTTCTACTCATATTCCCTAAAATTCTAGAGGACACAAACAAACTTGCAGACAAAAATGGACATTTTATCCAATAAGATCAGAGGAGAGGTGGAGGGAACGTCACAAAAAAATTTATAACTCTCTCCTCAGGAACATATTTTTAAATACCAGAAATGTTCTACTTCACTTGTTAATGAACTCAAAGTTTGAACTTTTCTGAAATGCTTCCAAGTAAATCAGATCTTTTTGCAATGTTGATTTAAAAGAATAAAGAACTCTTGTTATTTTTATTCAATGTGAAGATTCTATTCCTAACAAATGAAACAACTGAAAAATGCAATGATAGGACATTCCATCTGGACATTTCTACTGGGATAGAAGTAAAAATTCATAAGAAGCTCACAGACTTTAAACAGGAAAAGAATTAATATTATAAATTCTAGAGAAATTTAAAGAAAAGAGCCTGCAAAATTGAAACATATTGAAATGAGGATGACTGAGACAGAATATAATATCCAATTTCCAAGCTAAAAATAAGAAATATGACCATTTAAAGTGATGCCTGTTTGAGTTACCACAGAATGTGGGAATCCAATCACAAAACCAGCCCTGCTATAAACTGGGGAAAGTCTGAGCAGAGGAAGAGTCACCCAACCAGAGTGTTTAGAGGAGGATGGAAACAGGAGGACCAATATAGAGCTTTAAGGCATTTCAGTACTCTCATGCTTTATAGAAGAAATTATTACTCTAATCTTTGGTTGTTTTGTTAACACCACTGAACGAAATTTTGTGGTACTTGGCAAATTTTTACTCATCTGAGCTGCCAGCTGCCTGCATGGTAGTCATTCAATATTAATGTTTTGGCCCAGGGCTTTCGTTTCTGAATTTTTGTTTGGATAATCTCAGAGGTGGTGAGAATGTCACTATGCTAAAGTTGCTGTTGAAAGGCTTGTTCTATATTTATAGGGGAGCTTGAGTATTTGTGACTACGAGCAGAGTATAATTCAGTGCCACACTAATAGATAACTAAATGACTCGAAAAATTCAGATTTATTTTTTTCCTTCTTATCCGTTAACAACACAAAACATTAATAACACGATTCATATTTCTGGAGAAACTTACATTAAAGCCAAGCAGGCAGAACTAGAGCATCACTCACCTCTGTCCAGCATGCAGAGCTCTGGTTTTTGTCACTCCCACCTTGATGGGAGCACATGCACCAGTTTGTCACTCTGTACTGGGCTCCTCTAAGGGCCAGCCTCAACCCACCAGGCTGCAGGAGCCTTTTGGCTCTCTGGGAAACTGTAGCAGGAATCAATACAGCTGTTAGGCACTGCTTAATAGGCTTTTTAGTACAAGTGTGCTGAATGACAGTTTTCAGCCTGCTTTCAACCTCCTCTCCCCCCTGCTTTCCTCACCTCCCAGAAAAAGGAGCCAGAAGAAATAGAGGAAAACAATAAGGTTCAGCACATGGCAGTTGATATTCCACCACTGACAATAAACTGGGACTTCAAATTGGCAGCTTCAAAGTCCCTACAAAACTGATAAGGCATGAAACTAATGCCAACCTGAAAAGCAACATTTTCCCTTTCCTTTTCTAATTCTAAGCAACTACAAACCCAAGATGCATGGGGAATTATCAGATCAATAGTGTGCAAATTGCATTTGTGTGTTCAGGCATTTGTGCTGTCACAGAGTATGGGCATGAAAACACAAGGTTTGGGCAAACACCTGAAAATCTCCTTCAATAATAACCAAAGGCTTTTTATCCAGCTGTGTAATATCTCCACACATACATCTATGAGAGCAGCTTTTGTTTAGAAAGGTTCCTTTTTGACACAAATTTCCACTCTCTTGAATATATTCTAAGTTTTGCAGTATCTTTGATAGGTTGATTGCAGATTAATTCTCCTGATCCCTTTAAAGCACACATTCCCAAATACTGCCAACAAACATTCCAATTATTGGATTCAGGAGGGTAAAACCTAAATATACTAAAACTGATCCTTCCAAGAAAATGAAAACAAGAGTTTGTTTTAAACAGTAGAAAACTTCCTCCTATGGACTCTTTTCTGCAGATATTAGGTAACAGATTTTCCATTTACAGCTCATGGTAATTTTTTGTCTTGTTAACACTGTAAAGGAAAAATCACCACAAAATCAAACCCACAGCAACGGGCAGCAAGAAGAGACTGTTTTAATCCTCTCTAGGTTTGTTTTTCCAGTGTTCTACAGATTCTATGCGCCTTCCATGTTACAC
Organism: Zosterops lateralis; assembly: GCF_965231275.1. NCBI lineage: Eukaryota > Metazoa > Chordata > Aves > Passeriformes > Zosteropidae > Zosterops > Zosterops lateralis. Next base: position 4,098,083 of record NC_139768.1, read on the forward strand.
TGAAATAAAACATTCAATTTCTAGTGAGGGAATTAACTGTTTTCCATCTTCAAGGTGAATGTGTTGGTTGAGAAAGCAATTGGGAAGTTTTAAAGACTTGCTGTAAACTGCAGAACTGGTGAAGGGCTTGTGGCCAGGTGGTGATACAAACTCAGCAAGTTGGGCTCAGCTCAGAAATCTGGGAAGTGACTTAAATGACAGGGACATGGCTCCTGCTTCTGGGTCTTCAGCGGACTTGTGCTTTTCCAGAGTGGTTGTTTCACAGTGCCCCAAACACAGGGTACGTTTTTCAATTGCATCTTTTCAGATACTGTGTGCTTGCCATGTAAATGACTGAGATCTCTTCCTTGCCTCATTAAAAAAGAGCAAATGCATTTTTCTCACAAAAATAGTGATCTGACACAAAAATACCACAGTGAGAACAAAAAATGTGAACAAATATGCACAGACTTGAAGTTCATGATGACTTGAAGACTTCAGATGACTAAGGTTTTAGTAGAGGGCTTAATAACTTCCTAAAACTCTAAGAAAAGACCCTGTAAATATATCTGGTACAGCTGGAATGGAAAACAGAGCCAGTCTCAATGACTAGCAAGCAAGTCAAAAACCAGTCAGAAATAAAATAACTACCCAGTGAAATTACTTTAAGAGAAAGCTTAATGGATTTATTATTTAGTCACTCAACATGAGGCTGAGCACTATCCAAGGGAAACAAGGCAGAGGCATAAACTCCTGCTTCAATTTGAGTGGAAATCCCAACCACCCCTCTGGCTGATGCTTTGCACATATGTTGATGTCAATAACAAATTTCAAAACAAATCCTCTATTATTACAAAAATGCTGTGAAAACAGTACACAATCAGCTGTTCTTCCTACCAGAGGAGTAAAATCAGTAACAGTGACTGAACTAATTTAAAATCTCATTCAACACTATTGTGCTCATATATGTAACCAAATACATTTGGGGTTTTTTTAATCAACTGTGGCTAAACATTAAAAGACATTGGAACAGGGAATCCTGCAGTGGTTCGGCTTTTCCAATGGGTGCAGCTCCGGCCAGCCCTGCCGCCACTACAACCAGGGGGCCACTTTGCCAGAGGCGTGAGCAAACCCGACCACGGTGCGGATAGTGCGCAGAATAGAGAGGCGGGACTCTCAGGGTGTGCAACCAAGGGGTGCGTGTTCCCCAAGGCAGCACTCCGAGAGAGACGCTGACCTCGGAATGCCACGGCTCTTTATTGAGTGGGTTACAGGGGTGGGATTGCGTGGGACCAATCACAACCTTTTGCCATCGTATAATGAGGGGATGCACAACTTTTGAACCAATAATAAGTAACTTGGGGAGGAGGAATACATGATGAGGGGGTGGGGAAGTTATATAACTTAAAGATTGACACTTAACAGAAAAGTGGTAAACAACTATTATGGGATAGGGTTACCAGGACAACCAAGGTTTTGGCGGGAAAGTCTGGGGAAAGGAGAGAAGGGGAGAAGGAGAGGGAAGGAGAGGCCATCTTAAACAATAGTAATAATTACAAAATTATAAAACACAAATTATAAAACCAAACTGGAGCAGTGAAAACCCAACTGGAATTGAATTTAAGCACCACCACAGAATCCTTTCTCAAAGATGGAGCCACGAAATAATTTGAAATCACATTAATATTAGTTTCTAAAATGTAAATAATTTAATTTAAAATTCAATGTTATGCAATTAAAACTGTAAACCAATTGGCCAAATTGTTAGCAAGGAGTAAGTTAAATCAAAACAAGTGTTGCTGAAACACTTCAGAATGATGATGATACATGAATAACTTAAATATTTACCATGAAAAGTAAATCAACCAAAGAGGAAGCTACTTGAGTAAATGAACACGATTAGGAACAAAATGCTGAAATAAACATTTTTTAAAAAAGTGAAACAGCAATACTCCAGACTTCTATACTCTGAAGGAAAGAAAACACTTTTCCTATTCACAGGTTTTAGGAGAAGTTAATTTGCTTTCTCAAATTAAAGAAATGGGCAAAACAAGAAATATTTTGGAGCTAATTTATCTCCTTGGTAGAGCTGATACTGAAAGTTCTGAAATGCTTTCATGAAAAACAAAGTGAAAAACACCTTTCTACTGGCATTCAAAGTATTAACTGTTCAAAATGTGGACAAACACCTCTGTATAAGTTACAGCTGCATTGCCCCAAAAAGTGTTACTGCATGAGTGCAATGTTTAATAAAAGCAGTAGAAGAAACAGATTTTTCAAAATATTATTTTAACATTGTGAAAAAAAAATCTGGCGTATTTTATGATGTCATAGTGTGCAGCTTAGGGACTCTCATCAGACTCTGTTTTTCCAAGTGGAGCAGATATAAATGAATCAATGATGTTCAGTTCAAAATAGGAGATTTCGTTCTTGTGTCCTCTTACTAAAACTAGTACTGTGCTAACTAATGGCTATGAACAATGCCTACAAGCACCTGCAGCAGGGTGTAAAGTCAGTTCTAAATGTGTGTCTCTGGTCCCTTATCAGTAAGTTGCAGAGGGCAAATGGTACTTAATGTCTCATCTCCCAACAGCAGCTCAGCCTGAGCAGTATCAGAGCCACTGCTAAACTGTTTATCATTAACCATCGTGCTCCAGTGTCTGCTTACCAAATAGAAATGTTCTTCCACATAGGGAGGAGGAAAAAAATATTGACAACACAGGCAGGTCCTTTAATGCTTATGAATGAGAAAAAACACTAATTTAAAGTAAGTTTTAAATAATTAATTTGCTTGTCTGGATATATGACACCAAAAAAGAAAAGGAGTTGTAGACTGCCACTAGAGTAAGCTCTGGATAACCTCCCTTTAAAGCTGATTTGTCCAAATAATCTTACACTAAGCTTTCCCTTGCTGGTTGGTATAAATGTCTAATGCACTGGGAAGAAGCATAAATAAGGAAGTGATATTTAACCAATAAGACATGACACACAAATAATTTCTGGGCCATTAATGAACGTCTCAGGTGTATTGTAAAGCATGGGGCCAAAGGTCTAGATTGCCTTATCTTTCTCATAAAACAGGAATCATGAAAGAGGGGGAGGAGGATATCAGGGAAGAGTCATACTCTTATGTTTCCAGATGGATGCCATGGTTAAAATACATCTCCCAGCCAAGATGAGAGCTGTATTTTTGGTCAAAGACTAATTAATTTCTACCATAGGAAAGGAGACTGTATCTTGGGTTAGGTTTAAATGTAAAGGTTTGCCTTTCACCAGTCACTAAATTGATTTATAATTTATACGCTCTGGCACAGCAATTTGAAAGCTTTGCATTCTCAAATTTACCAACAAATCAGAGAGCAACCTGAACTATTTGGAGAGACATCTATGCGAATTAAGAGTTGACAGTCTTTTAAAAGCTGTGTTGAATTTCTTGGTGTAACAAGGAGCAGGAAGATGCCAGTCCCCAATAGCAGAACTTTCTAGAAGCATTGAAGCATTTGGAATAACTATATAGTCACTGTCTGCATCTTTTTCTCAATAGGAATCTGTCACTGGGTTTTGTGAGCTGCTCTTTCTTGTTCTTGTATTTCCCAAGAATGTGTCCCCTCTGCACACTCACTACCTGCAGAGACAACTGCACCTCCCTCTTGGAGTTAAAGCACAAAGGAAGGCTGTTTGCATTACAGCAGCTTCAACATTACAATCAAAATCAAAAAGAGACCTTAAACTATCCCCCAGTTTCCAAAACCTCAGACAGATTGACTTTTATTTCAGTGGTGCAAATTAACAGTAAGTGCAGGGAGGAAAAAAAAATTGTCCTTTTATTTGAGCAACATGATAATTTTCCCATCTCAATGTTCATATTACAAAGTAACTGTGTCACACAGTTTTTATTTATCATGCTACTATGGGTTGTAGATATAGCACACAATCAGAATTACCAATCTGCCTTAAAAAAAATATTACAGTTTATACTAAATTTTCTCACTAAAGAAGTAGAAACCTTTACATATAATTCAGTCCTCAGAGCATTCAAATTCCTGAGATGCTCTGTTAGTCAGAGAACTACCGTGTACATTTTATATAGAAGGTAATTTAGTTTGACAGCAATAATGTTTAATTTCTGGTAAGTGACTTGTTTCTCCTAACCATGTAACAGTAAAAAGCTGTGAGAAAACCCTCAAAGTAAAAAAAAATATTCTTATATGTTTTTCCTGAGCTTCAGGTACAACAAACTACCCAAAGGATTTTATCAGACACTTTAATCTCAGTATTGATTAGGGGAGATGAAGGAATTTGTTGAACTTGTTGGGTTTTAATTGATTTTCTACAACACGGACATTATGACTTCCCATTTGTTGGGCTGTCACAGATACTGATCAGAAAAGGAATACTGAGATGGAATGAACCAACCAGCCTCCACAGGCATAGGGAAAAAAACCACAAAGTTACCCTCAATCCTCAGACAATTCTCGGGGTAACCTGTAAGCATTATTAAATAGCTTTCTGAAAGAAGAGGTGACTAACCCTTATGCTGATCTCTTTGTAGGTAGGAAGCCTCACATTATCAAACATCCACTTTCCAGAAGAGTAGAAAACAAAGCCACATCTAGTGAAGAAACTGTGTTCTTTCAATTCCACATTTCCTTCAATTTCCCATTGAAGCAATAGTTTGCTACTAACCAGTAACTCAGGTTCACATAAAATATTGCTGGAGTATCTTGGAGAGTTTCACACTGGTAAATCAGCTTGGAAAAGATGTTACACCCATCAGAGGTTTCTTCATCCACTAAATCAATATTTCCTATTTCTAAATATTTGCTAGTCTTTAAAGCCACAAAATAGTTAAAAGTGCAGTGCTGAAACAAGGTTGGACTGAACAATTTCCCAGGAAACCACCCAGCAGTGCTCTGCAGGGAATTGTAGCTCACCATGATGTCACACCCAGCAGCTGTACAGAGGGGAGCTCTGCTGAAAGGCCACTGCCAACACACGAGACACGCTGGGGAGAAGGGTTTTCTGACTGCCTGGCTAATCCTCCTGCTCACAGCTGACAGCCCTGACACCTCAGACAAGGCTGAAAATTAACTGTCCTTGTAAAACCAATGAACGAGAGTCTCGTAAAGTTGAACAGGCTTTGAGCTTATGAATTCTGGCTGGCTGGAAACTCATCTTTGAGTAAGGGTCCCAAAAACTTTTCTTAAAATAGCTTTTTTTAAGAGCTTGTGTCCTTTTTCTGAATTTTTCAACAGAGGTTACAGGTCTTTTGTTTCCCATTCTCATGAACCAAGTCATCTGTTAAACAGCTTAGGTCTTAAAATGCCTGAAAGCAGAATGAACACACACATTTTTTTCTTCTAAAAGCCCCAACTCGTTTTAGGATTATTTTAATTAGGGTTGAATTCTTCTGTTTTGATAAAGAAAAAAGATATTTCCAACTAGTGTTCACAGACTGAAAGTAACTGCATCATTGCCAGAGCCTTTTAAAATAAAAAAAAGCAGACACAGTAGAAGTCTGGGTGAACAAGTGACCCTCATAAGAAGGGTTGCTGGTGAATATTCTGCCACAGAACAAAAGCTACACGTATTTTGTAAGAAATGTGTTTTTACAAATTGCCTGGAAATTGTCCTGGATGTACCAGAGGGCAGAAGAAAGAGGTTGCTGGCTAATGAACCATGGAATTACAAAAGGTGGAAATGAAAGAGGCATATCAGGTTAATAACAAATTGTGCAATATCTCTACAGAGTTACCATTTTCCTGGCATTTTTCTCGCTGTTTTAAATGTCTGAACCCAGTGGGTTCCTATGTCTTCCCTTGAGATTCAGTTCCACTGTCCGATAAAACTTCCTGTCAGGAAATTTTTCATGTTCAGCCTAAATTTCTCTTTTCTCAACAGCAATCCATTATTTCATATCATAAGCTCTTCTTCTTCAAGAAGATAAATTATTCTTAATTTTTAATGTTTATCCTTCACAAAAAGTCATTAACCATTATGTTCTTAACTCTCTGTCAGTCAGCCAAGCTTTAAACATACAGATCCCATAAATCAGATATAATGCTAGATTTTTTTGCTCTGCAGCCCCTGAAATTACATTTCATTATTTAATGCTGAGATTCCCATACAAGGGGGAAGGTAAGCAGGTGGCTTGTGTACTACTTTTCCCTCAAATATTATTTGTTCCTTAAGCAAAAATTGGTGTTTGGCTAGGAAAAAAAAAAAAAAAAAAAACCCAAAAAAAAAATCCACAGCTGCTCTATCAGGATTCTGGTTTCTCAATTCTGCTTTAAACCTAAGAAATACTCAACTTCCTCCTAGTTTATAGCAATAATTAAATTACAATGGCTCTTCCACTGGATGACATAAATAGCAATTGCCTGCTAGAATTTCAGTCTTTAGCCCTTCTGAGCTTTCCTGCTGTTGCTGGCATAACTGGAATACAAATTCATGTTGCATGTTTGTACACTGCAGAAATACTCAAAACAACTCTTATTACTGCATTAAGTATATGTGCAAGTCATGGCAGGGGCTAAAAATCCAGCACACAAACACAGGCTGAATAGAAAATCTTTCAGAACTGATCCAGCACTGCAAGTGAAGTTTTATGGGACTAGATTTGTGTATTTTCCTATGTTCTTTCCCAATATTCATTCAAACCCACATTCAAATCACATTCTATCATAATATTTAAGTGCTTAATTCCTGACATAATTTGAGCCCAGCTTAAGATAGATCAGTTTGAAGCAGCAAATAAAAATGTGTTTAATTTGCAAAGCAATTTTTCTTCACCAGATCCATTAATTTCTTTGAAAGAGACCAACAGATATCTTGGTTTTTTATGCTTTTCTTCTCATATATCTGCTGAGAGTCAAGACAAAGTATAAGGGGGGAAAAACAGCAGCAAAATCTGTTTGCATTTATTATTGCTCAGCAATAGCCACACAGAAAACAAGACAAAAATTTGGAATAAGTTTGACCCAGCTGGAAATGGAGAGGGACTTTGCTCTATGGGCCAGGTGTGTTACAGGCTGGATGTGGGATTTTTTTTTTTTTTTATTGCTGTAAACAGGATACTTGACCATCAGTATTTTTCAGTATGAGACTTTCTATGACTGTTTTCCAAATCTTTACCTTATTTCCCAGTAGACTTACAGTATTACATAGCAATTTCATATTGTATATAGGACTATGGAAGTAAAAGCATCACTTCAAATACCTAAAACAGGTTTATGAATAGGAGCCACAGTGAGAAAGGTTCCTTCACCTGCCATGAAAACTGACTTGACTCTACCTAAACACCTTCAGGGTCAAAAGGCTCTGCAGTTTCAGTCAGTTCCCACAATGAGGAAGAAAAAAAAAAAAGCACATTGCTTGCATTAAGTCAAAACAATAATGAATTTGCAGTTGAAATCTGAAACAATGACAAAAGAAGATGTTAGGAATATTTAGCTTGGTCACCTCTACAAGAGGAATCTCTACACAGACTTAAAACCAAGAGGATTAAATGGAAGATTATTTAAGGTCTCCTTCTGGCAACACCATTGCCTCAAATATACACTTTCCTTTTTCTTCACTCTTCTATCTCATAGAGATTTCACTACTTTAGTAGGACTCAAATACATTCTACTTTACATTTAGCTAACATTAACTTTCTTGCTAGTTGGAAGCATTTATGCACTAGAGAGGAAACAGAAAGCATCTGAACAGTTTCCAGTTTTTTTACCTTCTGCACTTCATTCTCTTTTTATATGAACACACATTTAAATATCAACTTACCTTCTGCACTTCCTGCACTCTCTGCACACACTTATATATCAACATTTTACAATTAATAAGATCTGGTTTAAAGCTCTCATGTCATTAAAAAAGCCAAATTATTATGGCAGTAGGTAGAGCCAATTTGGATTAGGTGAATTTAGAATAGACTAGTTTTAATGATAGATGAAAATGTGAAAATTATTCAGAGTCTAAATAAATATTATCTAGTCATGTCCACATGTGTGATGGAGAAATGCACACAATAATATAAATATATTAAAAATTTTAAATTCCATCTTTAACTGAATGTGGGAGAAAATGTGCCATTATTGTTATTTTTAATGGATGAGATTTTTTGCTTACCAGACTACATGACAAAAGTGTGAAAATCAGCAGTTGAATACCAAGGCCATGTTTACTATATTTCTTGGATCTGTAGGGATCCATTTTTTGCCCTATCTCTGGGAGAGCTCAGCCCAAGGCTGAATGCTGCCCCCTCAGAAGAAAGTCAGGCTGGCAGCCAGCAAGGGTTCACAAACTTACAGGACAGACTGGCCAAATTTCTTCTTCTCAGGACAAATAAGCTCATTGCTGTTGTTGGCCATTAATGCACCACTGACTATCACCCTCCCCTTTTAAATAAGAGCACACAAGAATTATCTCAGACAAATGTCTGAAGGGCAAAGCAGGGGCCAGAAAATTTATTCTAACCACACCTAACCTTAAATCCAACAATAATTAAGACCTAACTCTGGGTTTTTGCTTTTTTTCCTTCTTCTTGACATAGCCTATTGACCAATATTCATCTTCATGGCTCACTGAAAGAACTCAGTAGGCTGCTGAGTAAAGCTGGGAGACCATTCTTTGCTTGCAGCCCTGCAGCATTCAAAGTGTCATTGTACACAATTAAAAGTTACACGCTGTTATTTTTTGCTTTGGAGAACACAATGCAAAGCTCCAAGCCCCATTGTACTTTCTGGATTTGTATTCATTTGACATTATGCTGCTTTGGAATCAGGATTTGCCTTCATAAATATCAGAAAGCAGTGGTGAAGGAGTAATGCATGTCAAGTGGTCTGCAATCCTTGAACAAAGCAGACCTTGCTCTCCCCATCATCATTATTCACCAGACATGGCAGAATGAAAAGCTGAAAGGATCAAAGAGCAGAGCACCAGCAGTATCAACTCATAATTGACAGTGTAAGCAACACCACTGATCAAGGCCAAAATACAGGACATCATAAAGGACAGACATTCAGATTCTCTGGCTTAGCTAACACCATTTAAACTGAGACCAGCTGAGCAAAAGGAAAGAAGGTACTTTAAATATAAGAAAATTTTAAGTAAAATAAGTAAAATTGCACCTGATAAAATTAAAAAAATAAATCTAAACATGAATTGATTACAGCTAATATCAGTCTCTACTGAAATTTTTTGATTCTTCTTACATAGCAGATAACTTAGTCATAAAAATATATAGTTTGAGCAAATAAATACTGCCTTTCAAATTTTACATTTTATACTTTTGCATTCCTTTATGCTTCCTTTAAGTACAAAATGACAAAGTAGCAGTTCTCATCTCCCAAAAAAAGCTAGAAAGAAAATGAAAGAAATCCACTGTCCTAAATTGTCAAAGGAAACAGCTGAGAGAAAAAGCTCTGGCTGCTGTCCCAACCAGTATTGACTTTCATAACCTCTTATTCTAGAACTGGTGTGTTTGTCAATACAACCATTTCTGCAGAAGAAAAATCTCCCTGCATTTTACCTACTTTATACCCTAATACAAAAATTAATTTATTTTCACTGTAGTCAACATTTATTGGCTGTAATGCTAAACAAAGAAATTAGCTGAGTGACCAGAACCATCTGATAATAAATAGAAAAACTTAGGCAAATATGAAAAATTGTTGTTCTCTTTTTCCAAGAAACAAGCAGTCATTTAGATAGACTAACATTCTTGGAACTTGACCGAGAAAGTTTAGCTCTAGTGGAGAAATAATTTAGTTTTTCCAGCTCATTCAAGCCTTGGCTTCTGTACCTGTAGGGCCAAGGTTTCCCAGTAATGAGTGCTGGCTGGTTACACAGTTTGAACCTTGTGTTCTTACCTACCAGCCAATACACAGAGGTTAGCAAAGACCTGTATACTGAGTAAAGCCTTTAAACACCACCAAAACAGCCACTTTTTGCAGGAAACCTTCTGAATAATATAGTTCATTTTCCATGACTACAGCCAGTGTTCCCAAAGTCAGTTCTCACAAATGCAACTTGCAGAGGCAATTTAAGCGTTTTTACTAAATAAAGTACAGTGGGTTAATTTGCTGTTCTGACAAGCACCTTAAAGGAAATTCAGCTGAATGAACTGAAGAAAAATATTCCATGCTCTCAGTTCCAACAGTATTCGAGTATTTAACTATTTTGAATGAATAAAATAGTTCCAACAGTATTTGAGTATTTAACTATTTTGAACAAATAAAATATAATTAAAGTTGCAAATACCTGAAGTCTTTAGACTACTATTTTTCACAGTCAAGGACAACAGTCAGAGAATAATCTGTCATTTTCATGGTTGAGCTGGAGAATTTGTAGGAAGCTGAGTTTACATTCTCTAACTTAGTTGAGACGAAAAACTGTTTATAATTATTCTATGCCAGATAGTGGAAGATACTCTGATACAAAAAAAAAAAAAAAAAAAAAAAAAAAAAAAAAAAAAAAAAAAAACCCAAACAAACAAAAAAAAACCACACACAAAAAAACCCAAACAAACAAAAAAAAAAACACACAAAAAACCAAACAAACAAACAAAAAAAAACAAAAAAACAAACACCTGTAAAGCAGAAGACAATGAAAAATGTTTAGACAAAAGCCAAACTGCCTGTTTCAAATGAACCTGGCAGAAATGCTTTGACCTGATAGCAACAGGAAGTATAAAACCTCAAGGACTGTCTTACAATTAAATATTTAGAATGATAAATGAATTATCATAATAAACACTTAGCATTCAGGTAGAAAATGACTAAGAAAACCGCTTTTGCCCATTTGTGGTTTTCTGAAAGAAGGTCAGCTTCTCTTTCAATATAAGGCAAAACTCATTCTTTATATAATTCATTATCCATTGACAAAGAGGGTGATTGCATCAGGAATAAATGTGACCCATTTCCTTCAGAGTCCCTTCAACTCCTTTGCTTTTTCATTCAGAATACAACAAAATAGCTTTCCAAACAGAAAAATGGAAGCATTAGTGTTACAATTTTACTAATTAGGGATCTATTTCAGATTAAAGGATTGTCACAAAAGTACACATTTCTCTGAGTAAACATCACAGCATTAATAACACAAATATTTTTGTGTTTCCACTTCTTCAATTGGATCAGTGAAATCAAAGACAATTTAATCCCTTTCCTTATAATTCTAAGGCTACCCAAGTCACTGATGTATAATCAGTGTCGATTGTAGCAGTTAACATTATATCCTCTAATTACTTTCCAACCAGGACTTAGCCAAATGAATTCCTAGTATTCTGTTTTCTCTGCCAGACTGCAGCTTACAATAAAATACTGCTTTGCTTTGCATTATTACATCTAAAGTTTTTTTTTATGCAATTTAGGGAAAACTATATTCTACATGACAGCAGCTTTGGATCAAATGAAACAGAGGGAAGCATACCTCCTCTATTCAGCTTTGTGATCCTTGCACTATTTCCTTTGCAACATAAGCAAACATGAGAAGTCAATAATTTTGTATTTTATTACTGTTCTCTCCATGATAGCGTGCCTGGCACATCTGGTAAATGACCTAAAAAGTTTTACTACAACAACAACAACTTCTATTCTAAAAACTAGAGACAAGATAAATCACATCTTGTAAAGCTCAGAGTCAGATAATCTGTCCTACAACCAGCTGCCCTTCATGCAAGGCTGTGGTTGATGCTGTCACCTGCAACCTGCTGCTTCTCCTGCACAATTCATGTATTTTCCATCACTCCTTCACAGCCCGGGTAACTTCTGTGCAAATCAAACTAAATTAATTTGACTTGCCAAGTTCCAGTCTTTGTTACATCATCATATTGATATTTCAGCGGGAAAGAATTAAATAGAATAAGCAGCTTTGTTTGCCATTCATGTTTCTACTTAATAGTAATACATTACTATTTCGTGCAATACCCAGCCTGATGATAAAAGAACCAGAAAAAAATCCTTTGTTTTGTGATGTTTGATCTTCCACTCGAACTGAATTTAATTTCAAAGTATAATAAGCCAACAGAAAATATTTTTCCCTAATTGAGATGTACCATCTGCTCCAGTAATCAGTAAAACACATCTCAACTCATTTGGATGTTTGATGCACTGCTTTTGTACAACTGACAACAGGAAATATGAACATGATTAGAATACAAAGTCATTTTTTGTCCTAACAATACTTGTTTTACACATGCACTCAGTGCAGCTAATTCTGTGAAAACTAGTTGGTCCTCCTATTCTTCTACCCTAAATAAATTTTATAAGTATTTCATTCTCAGAGAGTCTAAAATAGTAATTTTATCTGCTAGCCATTGACAACAAAAATTAATTTAAATGCATTTTATACAGGGAAATATCTGAAATCAGTTATTTTTCACACATAATTGTCAGATAGATTATCTCTGCTGATGACTTACAAAAAACTGAATTCTAAATTACCCCTCTGTAGTTCGAAACTTCTTCCAATTTTTCTTAACTCAAATGCTACGATTCAATAAAATATTTAAAATTTGGAAGTGAATTTGATGATTTGGAATGGGAATCACTCCACGTACTAAACCAAACGCGGTTCAAAGGTGTGGGTTTGAGGTCCATATTATTTTAGCTTGTCAATATTGAGAGTATTTTGGTCCATGCAGAGCACAGGACTTGTTCCAGAAAGATGTCTGCACCCAGGTCAGTGTGTTAGCTCTAAGAGAAGTTTACAGAACAAACTGCATTTAAGATAAACAGGGACTTCTCTATCAGAGAATAATTTTAAAACTTAAGGCAAACCAACAGAAAGAATAACATTAAAGAGGCAACTGTACTCAAATAAATCTTCCTTTGTAGGAGGATTAACCTGCAGTGAATCAATGACATTTTGTCTTAATCCCCTTGTGTAGCTCTTACAAGGAAAGGATTCTGTCCTGTAGGACAAGGATAAGACAGAGATACTTAAATGACAAACAAAGAGAGTTTTCCCTTTGATGTTGTATGAGCTACACATGGAACTTCCTCTTAATTCAGGACTTCCATTGATCAAGACAATCAATAGGGATTTTCTGGTTTGTAAGGCAGTTATAAAGCTTAGGGCTACTTTCTCTGGAAAATAGATGTTTTAGCTCAATTGATGCACTTAGTTATTTGAACTAGTTTGAGTGTAAAGTTCTTATTTTGAATGTAGCTTCACTTCATGTAAGATCGTTGCATATTTACATTGAGAAAGGTTTTGGGTTTGTACAGTTGGTTTTCATGTTCCTGACATGAAAGAAAGACCAGAGGCAGACACTATTTCTAAGGTTGAAAAATTGTTTTTGAAGCACCAAAAATACCTAATGACAAAATTAATGTTTTAATTCTTCTATAAGAGAAGATAATCAAGAGAAAGTTAAAAAAGTTATTTTTAAAAGAAACACATTTCCTTTTTCTCATGTTTTAGGATCTGTGCAAAGGAAATATGACTTTGGAGCTCTAGTCCTTTAAGTTCTTATTTTCCTTCTCTTCCAAAACCCTTTTTTATTTTTATTTTTTATTCTTTTTTATTTAAATTATCATAATTATAATAAGTGGAGGTTTTTTTGTTTTATTTAAGAGATATATAGAGAAAAAATGAATAAGTCTTCAAGAGGAAGAAAGATGGTGTGAGGAGGCTTAAAGAGGTGCACAAAGGCTCATCTATTCTTGTAATATCTTAGAATCTTTCAGTCATAATAATTCTCAGTACTGTTCTTTTTCATCTCAGAGCTCAGATCTGATGGAATGCTGGGTGCAACAAAAGTACTAAAAGCCAAGCTTTTTGTTTAGGAGCAGGGCTCAAAAGAGAATCAAGTGATTCCGTTATCCCACTGAGTCGTCCACCAAATTATTCCTATTAACATTAATCAAGTGTAGTCAGATGCTAAGATAACAACTGGTATGAGTCAAACACTTTTCAGAGGTTTTGTATCTTAACTGACAACACTGCTGTAAAGTTCAACATTCACCAAGACCTTTTGTTTCTGTTCCATTTTAGTTTTGTTAGTAGTAACGTATTTAATCTTTCCAATCTTGCAGTGAGGATGTACTAAAATTTCAGATTTCTGTAAGTCATCTCCTTTGCTTGGTATTATTTCTCTGTGAACACTTAGTATTTTTTTATTTATTGAACCAAATTGTTAGCTACAGCAATACAATGGCAAAAAAAACCCAAGCAAATTATGTTGGCTATACTTCAGTATTTTTAATCCGTTTGAAAAAAAATCTCCCATATTTTGCAAGTTTGTCACAAACTCCAAGTTTCAATGCAAACAAAGGCATACAAATAAACCTGTATCAGAAGGAATCATTTTGTTTCCCAATTTTCTACTCTAATTGAAAGAAAACAAAGATGCTTCCTATTAACTAGATGTTTATATGAAAATCGACAACAACAAAAAATTAATTAGAAAACAAATAGCTGATCTTTGGAGCTCTTCTGTCTTTCCCTCAATGAAACTATTAGTGCGCTGGCTGTGCATAGAGGCTTGCACATTGTCATTACATTAGATATTTGATTTTTCTTAAAACAAGGCTATTAATTTTCTCCCACCATTGAGGCAATTCTTTTAGAGAGAATAAGACAGCCTAATCTCCTTCCTGGTTATGCAGTTCAAAATGCCCACAGATCATGAATATACTTATCTCACACTTTTTGGATCTGCTGTTCTCAGTCTGCATTCTTTCAACTTTTATCCATGGGAAAAAAGATTTAAATGAATGTTTCGTTTCACCTTATATGTGATCTTATGTCATACCAGGCTCTCATATGAAAAACCACATTTTCTCAGTCAGTAAAGCTGGACAAATGAAGAGTCAGAAGAGAAAGAGAGAGGCACAATAATGATGTCTCATGCACGAGCTCCAGCTTTAAAATTTTATGTGCAAGCATGGAAGCCTAAACCATACAACACACAATCATCCCAGTTCTACACTTATGTAGGTTATATGAGTCTAAATAATGGATGTGAGTTAAACCATACAAAACCATCACATCTTCCATAATCCTCCTATTAATCTTTACATGTAAGTAACTAACAAGCAGGCTACAAATCTGCTGTACTGGCAATCTGTTGAGTTCTCAGCTGTCTCCCCAGACAATATGTGAATACAGGCTATGCAAAAGTCATTGTCACCCACAGGGAGGTGAGTGCTGGCCTTCTTTTCAGCATTTCAGGGCCCTACCTTGGGGCCTATTAGCAAGAAGGCAGACTGCTTTATTATTTGAAAAGCTGTTCTCTGTGATTTATGGCTTTGTATTAGCCTCCTCATCTTGAGATATTAGACAATCATACTTTGTCATGGACAATCTGAGGTGGGGAAAACACAGAGCATTCATCTTCTCTTGCCATCCAGGACACTTCTTTTCATCTATTGTTTTTTCCTCTGGCATATCATTTCCTTGTAATCAATTTAAATTGAAAACTTTAATGGCTTTCCCTGAGCATTACACAGTCTTTTCACCTACTCTAAAGGTTTTTCTGCAAAGATATTAAAACCCCAAAGCCTTTTAAAGTTTACAGTATTTTCCCTACCAAAAAATATAACAAGTCTCATTTGTGATTATGGAAGAATTTTAGAAAATTACCAATTATATCCCTATAAATATTTTCACATTTTAAGTTCATAGTTTAACCCCAGTTGGCAATTAGCACCACATAGCCACTTGCTCACTCCCCCTTTTACAGCCAGGGGAATGGGGAGTAAAATTGGAAAAAGGTAAAATCCGTGAGCTAAGGATTGTTGAAAAATTGAAATAAGGTAAAATGTAATAATAATAATCATAATCATAATCATAATCATAATCATAATAATAATAATAATAATAATAATAGGAGAGACAGAGAGAAATAAAATCAAGGGAAGACAAGTGATGCACAATTGGTCATTAGTAGCTGACCAATGCACAATCCTTCTCCAAGTACTGATTGGCCAGGCCAGGCCAACTCCCCCATTTTACATACTGGGCATGGCACTCTGTGGTTGGAATATCCCTTTGAATTGTTCAGGACAGCAGTTCTGAAAAACAGTGTATTATCAACATTAAAACTACTAAAACAGTGTGTTATCAACATAGTTAGCACAGCAAGTACCTGGTACAGGTATCTGGACCAACTACAAGGAAGGAAATTAATCCTATCCCAGCCAAAGCCAGGACAGTGTCCACCCCTTATTCCACACCATTTATGTCATGCTTGGGTCCCACATTTTGCAACGCATCCCACTTAGCCACCATCATTGTTCTTGATCCTTTGATACCCACACACACAGATATATCTATATAGGTATCCTTCTATCAGCTAAATGCACCATTCCTGTGAGATTCCATGGAGTTAATTTATTCCATGACTTTGGGCTCCACCTGTTATTAAAGTTGTTCAGGGCAGAAAAGATGGTGCAGTTTTGGGTTGCTGCATCATGAAGCCATTTCTGGTCCCATCACTGCTGGTCATGTCCCATTAATTTTTCAGTAATCTGGGTGATTTTTGCTGTAGTATCCTTGACATTGCCTATAGTCACCATATACGGTGTTACACAGCAATTAACACCATACAATTTATTTCATTAGCTAGCCTCACCTAAAATCCAATCCCCCTGAGGCACTCATCAGCCTTCCCCATCTCCACCTAAGCTAACAAACAACTACAAAATGCAAAACACACTCAGAATGAAAACAGATACTGACATTTGGAACCACCACCTTGCCACAAAACAACTGCACGCCTCGGGCAGAGTCTGCTGCAGGTCATTTGAAATGATAAACCAAAAGGTCACAGAGGATATAATAACTGATCTTTACCACTGCCTTTCTGATGGATGGATCACCTGAGGACACACACAAAAATTGGTCAAGAGCATTAGTGGAGTCACAGCAACACAAACTCAATGAAAAGTGATGTTGGAATAGAAAAGTATAAAGACACGATAAAGAGTTTTTATGAAACCTTGGGGAATAAAAAGAGTTTGGCTTTGCTCTGTAGGGGGTAGATGGGCATGGCTTAATCTTTTGTCTTTTTACCCTTAAAGTACAGTCTTTTCACTGGAACCCCAATGTATTCTTTCATACTGGGAGGAGAATAGAAAGAAAAAAAAACTAGTATTTATAAATATAAAAATAAATAAATAAACAAAACAAATCCCTACCTCTCTGCCATAAAAGGCCAAGGACTTTTTTTTTTTTTAATCCTCCCATTCACAAACAAGAAAAACAAAACAGAACAAAAACAACCTGTTAGAGACAGACCCCAAATCAAGTGTTTTGTGATGAAAATCTTCCCCCACAAGAGCAGGAAAGCTGTGCTGGGCTGCTTGGCTTAAGGAAGAGCATGATTGACTCCCATTGCCACATGAGTGTTCTAATACCAGGCCACAAATAACTCCAAATCACCCTCATTTATTTTCATGAAAAATTTCTCTGCTGATATCTCAGAAACCTCTCCAACAGTATCTGAAGGAAAATATCTATTTCTCCAAAAATTTTACATTTCAAGCACACTTCACCACACTAACTCTGCATGGGATCAGGTCTTAGGTTCTCACAGGTAAAATGCATGAGCTGAATTCAGGGCAAAGGAGGGAAATACTACCAGGCATTCAAGTGTCCTACAAGTACCACTGAGTCAGAAAACCTGGGCATTTAGAACCTAAAGTTTGAGTAAAATATCAGTAGTATTTCAGTCTCAAAGTACCACTGATAGTTTTGAAATTACACTTCTGCTTTTTTACCCTTACTTCTGCCAGTTATACCAAACAGCATAGAATCTTATGCACAGCGTATCTTCAAGCCGTGTTAAGCAGCATCACATGAAGTTGTCAAATTTACTCCAAAGACCAAAAAGCCACACCAAAAGAATGTGATAATTTAACTGGCTGATTGATCAGGCTTCTATTTGTATTATTATTTTGGGTTCTGACATACATGTAATAAATGCCTTGGTGAAACAGTTAAACCAGATAAAATTGTCAACAGTTCTGTGAGTACATAATTTTTGGAAACAAGGGTAACACTCCTAATCTCTGTAGTCATTTCGAGACTGCCATTTCTCATCAGCCAAAAGGTGCCATGTAAATCGTGCCATTATAGATATCCTTACATCATCATAAATTCTTTTGCAGGCAGAGACAGATAAAAAGATTACTTTTGAGATACGTTCTTCCGTTCACAGTAAATCATTCCCACTGAAGTCTCAGATACAGAAATAGCCTCTCTCTTGTCCTGTCTGTTAACCCTTTGAACCTGTTTAAAATGTCTTTACATCAAAAATCCTAGAGATGGCTGTCTTGCTGAAACCACATGGTTAGAGCTGAGCAGTTTGAAAGGAGGAAGTGTGGATAATGTGTTTACACAAAACAGTCCCAGCTGACAAACATGGTAGTTGAATCCAAGTTAACAAAAACTATATTTTTAGAAGTCTATATTTTCTAGTTGAAAAAAAAAAAAAATCTTTAAAAACCCCAACCTGTAAAACTTAAATAAACTTCAAGCATTTTGATGATTCATTTTGCTTCAGTGAACTTGAAGAACTGAGTCGCTGTGTATCTTTGTAGTTTAAAAATAAGGTACTGACATCCTGACTCAAGTGAAACAGTTCATCGACAAAACAAAAATAGGAAAAAAAAAATCTATTCACTCTGTTTTTATGTTAGTGACATACCTGAACTACTCAGCTACCAGCTGGAAGAACATCAGGCAGCCACCCTGCCTGGGGAAGAGCAATGGTCAGGAGGGATGATGTGCTGGACTGGAACCCAATGGCTGCCAATTAGAAAAAACACAACACACATTATGAGAAAAGTACAGTCGAAGAGGTCCATCTGGGCACTTTATAATCCCCTCACATACACATCAATATTTAAAACATTGTCTTCTTTCATGCGAATCAGCAGGAAAAACTGTTTTAGCCAGGCTACAGACAGTCTGAGAAAGCAGCAATTAAAATCTGTTATCCACATCCTATCACTTTCACTTCAGGGATTTCTCTTCCTCTCAGTCTTCACAAAACTAACAGCCATGCAAGGTTTTGCCTTTATGATTGAACACTGCAGGGAGCAAAGAGCAGACTCTCAGTTGTCAGTATTATCACAGAATCACAGAATGGTTGGGTTGGAAAGAACCTCTGGAGGTCATCTGGTCTGAGGCCCCTCTAAAGGAGGATCAGCTAGAGCAGGTTGCACAGGATCATATCCAGGCAGATTTTTAATCTCTCCAGAGAAGGACACTTCAGAACCTCTCTGGGCAGCCTGTTCCAGTGACTCCCAAAGCAAAGAAGGTTTTCCTTATATTCAGACAGAATTCTCCATGTTTCAGGTCGTGCCCATTGCCCTTTTTCAAGTTGCTGGTCTCCACTGACAAGTGTCTGTTCCCATCCTCCTGCTGATCACTCTTAAGATAGTGAGATATAATGGCTGCAGTTGGGTCAGGCTTAGAGGTATGGATTGAGTTAAACAAATTCATGTTAGGACAGTTTCAAGCTTGCATATACACAGGCACAGTACTCAAAGTTAAGAGATGAATAGAAACCTACAGAAGCTCCATCCTCTCTCACAGTCACCTTGCTCCCATGGGGCTGCCAAAGAAATTAAGGACACATCGTATTGATAATTCACTCAGCGATGTGTGTAGAGGCTCTAATGACACAACTCAGAGGATAAACAGCAAGAGGAGGAGACTCAGAGCAGTGAGCCCATGGCAGTGCAAACCATCACAAAGCATATGGAGAAGGCTGCTGATGACCACACAGCTAACCTTGAATTTACTGTTGAAGCCAAAGGACAACTGGTTTAAATCATGTCTGTATGTGGGTACAGCATCCAGGCTAAGATCCCACTGCCCCAGCCCACAGAGCTGTTGACATTGCTGTACCTAAAGTGATATATAAGTGCATTCCTGAGAGACCACAGTTACCTTAGCAAAGAGCTGCTCTAGCATAAAGTGGAAATGAGTTTGTGCCTTAGCAGGCAGTCAAGAGATGAACCCATGCCCATATAAAATACTACCCTGCCTAATGTCCCAGAACTCTGCAGAGCTGGCTGATAACCCCTCAGAAATATTCTGTTAAAAAAAACTCAAAAACCTGCTGAGCTGGTTTAATGTCTCCAATTTGACAAACTTTTAGAAAATCAATAATGAATTTCTGAAGAATTTCAGTTAATGTTTGCAAACTTCTTCATCTGAATACTTTCCTACTAATACAATAAGCACAGTTCCAAAGGGGAAAAAAACATAGGTTATTGATCCAAGTGCTTTGAGACATAACTGATTAGTAACAGGAGGCAGTAAGAAATATTACCCTTTGGTCCAGTGCAGAGTAATTAAGGACATTAATCAAGTCCAGGTTTTCTTGTGCAGATTCTTGCCTTTTCTATGAATAGTAGCCTGGGATTCAAAAGGGTAATGAATACCATGGCTAGCATTGGTATAACTACATAGTATATGTAAAAATACAGCCAACAATTATCAAATACTGGTGGGTTCAGTCATTTAATTTTCTTTAAAAAACTATTTATCTTTTGAAGGTAAATTGTCAGGTTTGGAAATGACAATTGTAAAAAACAAAGAATGTTGGTAGCTGACAGCATGTCTACAGATAAACACCAATTGCTAGGAAGTTTTTGACACATTTCACATCTTAACAGTAAACCAATGTCATGCAGAAATCAGAGACTACAGGACACTTCCTATCCCAAAATATTGTCTCCTTAGAAAAAGAAGCAAACACTGGAAACCACATGGTGCTTCTCAGAGGAAAAGAAAGAAAAAAGAAAGAAAAAAAAATCACAGGGGGTGGTAGGGAATAAAAGCAGCTCACAGACTCTGGAAGAAGATCCCCAGCAAAACAAAAAGGATAAAGCTACTTTTTTTTTTGGCCCCCCTTTGTTCCTGTGTTCCCAAAACTTCACAGAAAGTGCATCATGGAGAAAGGCTTTCTTAGCAGCTCTCCTCAAATGCCTGGAAATTATTCAAACCTCAATACATCCCGGTGCTTATCACCTCCCTACCTTCAAATACACACCTCTTGATAAATCTTTATTGCATAAGAGCTACCATCATTTTCAAACTAGCTTCCTAGACTTTAGAGTGCACACAGTGTTATGTACGTGAATCTAAGGATTAATCACAGGCTTCATACCCTTAAGTGTTGGGCTTCATCCAGGCTGTGTTGTCCACTTTGAAAGTATTCCCATCAGTACATTACTGCCATTTATCCCTAACACACTCTTACACTTTTGTTGTGCAAGCAGAAAGGGGACAAAGACGGATGAGGATGATCTTTCAGAGCATTCTGCTTTAGAGTTCTTCCCCATATTGAAGAATCTGTGTGCATAAAGCACAGAGTACTAATGTTGAGGTTATCTGATTAGTCAAGAAGTATTACTTACAACAAATAACCCAGATATCCTCTAGTCTTTTAACTAAAGCTTTTCCTTTAAATCCTCATGCATTTTCTTATGCAGAAAATCCCCTTCAGATTTTACCTGGAACATTAAATGAGGTTTGTGTGTGAAAAGACATACCAGTGTTTTGGAACAAAAGAAATTCAAAAGCCACCATCATTTGCACATAATTTTGTTGCTCCTGTACAAGATACCAGATATTTCAGACACAATTGATAAGCTGAAATATATGCAGGCAGCTCCAGTTTCTCTGCATGTGAAAAGCTGACATCTGAACTCCATCATCCATTTCCCAGGAATTCTCAAGCAGTGTCCTGCAAGCCAGGGGAGGATGTGACCTGCTGGCAGCACCTGTTGGATTCCTCCTGCATCTGGTCCTTGTGCAAGTCTCTGCACAGGATCCAAGGTAGATGGATGATATGCAGCCAGCTGTAGTCTCAATTCTATTTAGGTTTTGTCTTATCTTGCCCAGTCAAAGATAAATGGAGAAATGCTTCTTTATCCACATGACCCCAGTATAGTCTAATTTTAAATGAAAGAAAACAAAAAAGACCAAAAACAATAGAGGGGAAAAACTCCCTGTTCTATGGTCTGAACATCCTTAGGGTTCTCTTCCCTGCAAACCATTCAGATGACAACTTAAATTTCCCACTCTCATCAGATAAAGAAGAGTGAAGAAACTTCTTCAGAATATGACTCCAGCTCAACAAAGATCTTCACTCCACACTTTCTCTGTTACTAGCTGACTTCAGAAAAATTTTCACAATACTATTTCCACTTGGCTAAGTTTTGGACTCTCTGTTAGTCCGCTGATAAATAAGAAACTTTTCTAGGACACGGTAATAGTATGGATGACCATGGAAACAGAATTAGTGGGGGAACGAAGCCTGTCTGAAACTGTAGGGCATGAACCTCTACTTACCCAAGTGTCATACAGCAAACTCTACAAGAGAGGAAGTTAGTATTCCAAGTCTACAGAGGTCATACACTCCAATTGGATATTGCATCAGTGAATTCCACCCGTGGAAGTCCTGAATCCTTGGAAAAATGTGCAATGCCCTTAATTTCCCCAGGCAAGCCTAATTCAGCTGGTGTTCTAAATGACATTAATAGCATGGGAATATTAGAAGCAAGCACTTAAATTGTGCTGAAAATTCATAATCATGCCAGACAACACTTTGATTTTCTTTAACAGCATCTAGTTACAGAACTTTCCAAATTGATGACCAAAAGTATTGTCTCAGCTTCAACTTACTACAACCTACTCATTTGTGCATAACTGCTATGAGGCCATTGCCTCCTGTTTATGACAGAAGCTCTGTGGTTTACATCTTACCCTTGTTATGTTCTTTAATTTCCTTTTCATAAGAAGAGCTGCTTTGTCTTGTCTGAACTACAGAGTAAAACAGCAAACAAAAGAAATGATCCAGTAGATACATGACTCACTAGCATTAGCAATACTATATATATTGGTGTTTCAAAACAGTTTCAATGTCTAAAGCCTTTGCCATGGGACAGCAGAAATAATACACCATAACTGTTGTTTTTGAAAGTCTCCAGATCTGATTATTGGCACTAAAATATCGCCATATTTTACTAAACTGAATTAGTGAGCTATTCTTGCTGGAAGCAGCAAAGTGCTAATAGTTTCTTGTTACAACATCCACCACACTAAATGCCTGGGCTTTCACAGACCTGCTGTGCTGCTGGTAAATCCTGTCCACTGTCCACATATAAGAATTCACAAAGGAAAAGTGCTGACTATGAATTTGCCTAAAAAAATACTTAACAAAATGCCAGGATTTTAATAAAATCTACATGTGTGATTAAACTTTTCCATTCCTTTAAAATATCAGCATTGGAGGTCCTATGGTAAGTAGCAATACCTCAGCCATAATGTAAAGAAAAATAGATTTAAGTTACTGTGAAAACAAAACCCAAAGCCACAGTTTACTGCAATGCAAAGGGACAGATTCTCTTGGCAAGCCTGCCTTACTAGATCAAAACCCCACAGTTCTGGATTCTAGAAGGGTAAGATTCCTGTGCCCAAAGAAACCTTGTAGCAAAATTGATTTGACTTAAAAGAATAGATTCAAAATCACAGTCCTCATACACAAGGAAAAATATTGCCTAGGCCTACATGTTTAATGTGTTTTCACTGTACCAGCTGAGTAATCTTGGATTCCTCAGTAAAACTTCCTTTCCCCTCATGGCAGGCCTCACCAAAGCATGAATAAAAAAATGAAATTAATACTTTAACAAAATACATCATTTTTCCAGGTTCAGGAGACACCATCATAAATCTTTCCTAAACCCTCTTGAATGCAAAGCTGCATTTTGCTTGGTTTTAACTTCATCATTATAGATCAATACATAGAGTTAAACTTGATTGTGCTGAACCACTCCCATAGCATAAAGCAGTCTAAGAACTAACTAGAGATAGATAAGAACATACTTTTTTACTAACAATTATCTTTGAGACGTTCGTTTTACCTCTTTATGTCACATTGAAACAAAGATCATTCAAATTTTCACAAAAGAATGTGAGACTCACTCCAGCCCCCCAAGTAAAGGTCGAGCCAATTACATAAAATGAACTTTATAAAATCAATATTAATCCAACAAAAATAGTCTGTTAAATACTTCCAGCAAACTTAATTCACATCTCTTTCAAGCAGCATCAGATTTAAATAGGACAAGTATAATAAAAACTTCTATTCACTCCTGCACCAACATTGCTCTTTACCATTTCAGCTCATTACCACTCATATTCCACTGACTGATGAGCAACATCATTTGTAAGATGTGATGAAGCAATTCAGTTATATTGAATCCCACTCTCCTTTCCAAAACTTCAAGTTGAGTAAAATGAACATGAACCAAAAATAGTTGAAACCAGTTAAGATAAAATAAAAAATATTTAAAAATAAAATCCCATATGCTGCACTGGCTGCATTACTATTTGCCTTTGTTAAAAACTGTCAGTAGTTATTTACTTGTTCTTATTTAAAATGTTTACAGCAATTAAACTATACTTGTTTAATGGCTAACAACTAATTTTGCTGCTTCTTTGTGTTTACTTTTACTGGAAGCAGTACAGCTTTGCACCATTATTCTTACCTCAGCTTGTAGAAAAATGTCTCATTTATAGCTATATATGTTGGCATAAATCATTCCATCCCTAGAAAGAGGTGCAGGAACAAAGAGAATGAAAGGGAAACTCATGGAAAGAGAATATGGCATATTATGCAGGGTTTATGGTTTCATCTGGCACTGCCAGCCAGGCATGCAGGCAGAGCATGGAGGTGGTGAGGAATACACTGCTTCAGAAGAATCACTAACAGAAACATGATGAAAGGTTTTCTACCTCTCTCTTATCACCTGGAAAAAAAAAAAAAAAGGAAAGACAAAAGAGAAAACCAGCTTGGAAACCACATCAGTGAAGCAGTGAATGCACAGTAATGCATTGTGTATAAAGGAATCATCTGGGGCTTCCTACATGGAATTGACTTTACAATCCTTGCAGCTGCACAGTGTGGGTCAGCCTGCCTCCTGCTCTTCTCCTCACAGATGCTGTGATGGATATGGCAAATAAATATGATCCAGCTCACAAACCCTGTGCTGCTCTTAAGTCTGGTCCTGATGGACATCCAGTTCCTCCTCATTCAGCCAAAATGCACATTCCCCTGCCATGCCACAGTCACTGAGGAGATAAGTATTTCCTGGCAAGCACTCAGGTCACCTGTAAATGCCTTTGATTCAGAGCAGCTCAGGCAGACAGGAATGCCAGGCAGAAATGATGGCATGGAGCTTCACGGGCTCTGTGCCAAATGTAAATAAGCCTGTAGAATAGTCTTGACCAGTCTGGAAATGTTCACTGGCAGCACAAACCTCCACAGACCACCCCACATTAAAGGCAGAGGTGCAGCAGCCTGATCTGTGCCCGGAAGCAACTACAGCACAGCAGCAATTGATCTTGCTAAAGATCTGCTTCCAGCCTGCAGATGGACAGGGAACACCATGGTGACACAAACACTGCAGTACCAGCACAGCAAGGGGAGCCCCTGTGCATGGGGCCCTCCATCACCTAATGTCTGTTCATAGCTCTGATCAAGGGGCTTCCAGGCACTTCTGTAGGGCTCTTCCATCCTCACCTTCATTACCTCTTTGCCATCCTGAATACAGCACACAGATGCAGTATTCTCACATCTACAGCAAGGAAGGCCAGGTTCTAGGACCTCCTTGTTCTCAAGTTCCAGGACCTCCTACAGAAGCTGGGGAGACAACCAAGCAGGTACTAAGGGCACGACCACCAGCGAAACCTGCCAGGCTGGTGCTGGATGAACTCAGTGATGAAGCTCACCTTACACAGGACAATTCCAGCGCCCGTACATGAAACATTATCTGTCACTAGTGCAATATTAACTACAGGTGAGCATGCACCCCAGGAGAGATGGGGTTTTATAAATAAAGAAGACCAGACCTAGATCTTCCCTTCTATCTTATCTTACTCCCCAGGGACTTTGGAGCAACCACAGATTCCCTCAGAAGCTTGCATCTGGCAATCCATATAGAAACTAAGCAGGAAAACAAACCTAAGGTAAACTGAAATATCAATCAATATACCTTAAAGGTATGTTGGCATCTAGCAAAGCCAGTTGAAAAAAAAAAAAGGTGCTGATAACATAATACCTTGCATTGGATAAAAACTGATCCAGCAGATAATATAGATACAAGCAGATCCTGCATAATTGCTCAGGAAACTGGAGCCAGAATACTGTTAGCACTTTCCCTGGACATTACCAGTCAAAAGGCACTACAGAGCCCAAGAGAACGTCCTCCTAACTTTGTGGCATAACATCCTATGGAAATTGCCCTTGAATTTACTAGCTAAAATTCAGACAGTTCAGTGGTTTGCCACCCAACATGCTCAGCCATCCACCAGCCTTAATTTGTACAACTGCCATAAGCATCTGCAATTTCATCAGCTAGGAGCAAAGACAGAAGCTTTCAATACATATGCTACAGGGCATATGCTGATCATGGGCTGGTGTCAAGAAAGAACATACCCTCCTTGCACACTGTTATACAATTACAGGTAAATGTATTATGGGGATTTATATCTTCATTTGAAGCATCTGGTATAAATCAACATTGCGGGCAGGATACAAGATTAGAAGGGTCATTGGGTCTTTCCTGATACAGCAAATTATTTGCTCTGTATCAAGCAAAGCATTTTTTTTTCCCTTCCTTAATTCCAGTAACTCCATTCAACAGCTTCAATTTCCCTTGAATTGCTTTCTTGCAGCCTCCTTACTGTGTCAATCACAAAGCAGAAGCTAATCATCCAAAAATGTCTTTTCCACTTCCCCAAATGTCTACTAGATAGGATTCAGGCACAGGGATTAAAAAGCTAAACTCAGCAACTCGCTCTGACTCTCCTCATTGCATTCCTGTCACCAAGGGGGCAATTTTTTTTCTTCAAATACAAAAAAACATTCATAATGGAGTTTATTTAGACCTTCTTGCTTTAAGTAAGCAACTTTTTAATCTATCACATACATTCCTGTAATGTAGGTTTGATGTTAATGGGTTGTAAAGTGGGTAATAATTTTCTAACTGACCTCTTCAATCAGATTAGATCATATTATTGACCATGCTGTTTGTTTTATAACCACAATCATATTGTGGAAGAACATCTCTTGCAAGTAGCACATTTGTAAGTGCCCATTAAGGCAAAGCATGACAGGTCTGCATGTTTGGCACTTTTCTGATATTTCTTTTTACCTTGCTGGCAGTATTCCCATCAGGACCCTAAAGCTATCCATTTGTATGTTTCTGGGTTCCTGCTTGGGGGTTTTGCTTTGTTTTGAAAAATACTGTAAAAGAGACAAAATAAAAAAAAAAATGTAAACACTGTAACTTTTAGAAAAGAATACCCAAATCTACCAGCCATTCCTCCATTTTTTTATTTTTTTTTTTAATGGTTCTCTTGGTCACTGCAGCATTCCTTCTTGAGAGTAAACTCTGGAAGTTTTTTCAAAGTGACCCAACAGGAATTTTTTTACCATTTGTAAGAATTTTACCATTAATGAGCTCTTTTCAACACCCGCTTATCCATTCAATAGCTGCTTTTAGCAGAGGTTTTTGAGGTCCTTATCCCTCCTAAACAGGAATCACAGCTCATGGTCAGGCACTGGGCTGGGACCCAGTGACACAGTGAGTCCTCAAGCCCTCAGGGCCAATGTCAGCCCAAGAATGTTTCAAACCAAGTTTCTCAGACAATGGTTTTACTTTCCTTTATCACAGTTCGATGTGTCTTCTGTGGGTGCAACTGCAACTTATTTTGATGATTTGTAAGCAGACGAATAGTCTGAGTAAAAATACAAATCTGTAAAAGAGCAGTGGAGAAAAGCAAGCAAACAAAACACACTGGGAGCTCTCTTTGCTCCTAGAAGGAAACAGAGCATTAATTTTTTTGTCATCCAGCCCTGCGGTGTGGCTTTGGCAAAAACACTTTTCTCCTTCTATGCCAATTGCTCCTCTTTAAAATGAAGAGAGTATTTTCCCTCATTACCCTCACTTGTTAATTTGTTCATCCAGTTTTAAGCTTTTCCAAGGCAAGATTTATATTCATATGCTGTTCAACATAATAGGATCCCAATATTAACTTTGGATACTAAAAATCTTCCCATAAAGATTTCAGTTTCATGATATGAGGATTCCAAGTAAAACAGCTGAAGTATTTATGACAGGCAAGCAAGGGGAAAAAAAAAAATCCTGTCTTCCATTTTCATTTTATTGCACTTGACTGAGTCTCCAAATTGTGTTTCAGAGTTGCAATTGAAATGATAAGCACAGAAAAGTAAAGGCAAACGCCAGAAGGAACACGAGTGGTGTCAGCTACACATTATTCTTTTCTAGTTGTTATTTCTAGTAGTGAACTAAGCTGTTTTCCTCCAGTTCAATGAATATAAATATCCAGATATTCTCTCCCTCTCTAAAATTGAGAGGTTTTCCATGTAGCTTCGCTGTGAAACAGCACTAACTGATGCTGAGTTGTTTGCTTTTTATTACAAACATTTTCTCTCCATATGATATACAGACGTCTCCTAGTGCAGCTGAAGTAGCTTCTCCAAAACTGCCAACACAAAATGATATTGTAACTGTTGTTAAATCTGCTACTAAATCCCTACTGGACTTAACTGCAGAGTAATTTGAGTGATCTTTTACCCTGTAGTAACTTGCTCATTAGGCTAAATTTTTATGCACCTAAATTACCCAATATGATTTGGATTTATGGAAAGTATTTCTTTACTATGTACACAGAGATTATTCAGACTTCAGTCAGGAAAACATCAATTAAGTGTTAAACTGAAGAACTGGAATGCAGCCCAGCGGCTCATTGTTGTTTGTTTGTCTAAATTACTCTGCAACAGAGTTTTTAGGAAATGCAAACACAGTATAAAATCCAGACAGAAGTAAGTTCTAAAAATGTGAATTTTTGGCCCATAGCAGCAGACATGGCTGAATAAACTGTCAGTCATGTCCATAGAAGCATGGATTGATTTGGGCTGGAAAAGAGCCTTTTTTGCTACAATGAGGGTGATGAAACACCGGAGAGAGAGGTAGTAGAAGCCTCATCCTTGGAAACATTCCAAGTCAGGTTGGACACTGGACACTGAGCAACCTGATCTAGTTGGAGATGTCCCTGCTTACTGCAGGAGGGTTGGACAAACCATTCATTAATCATTGAACCCAAGCACAAACTCAACACTGAGAGGTCCAAGGTTAAACCATATCCCCAAGCACCATGTCTACACATCTTTTAAATTTCTCTAGAGATGGTGACTAAACCACTTTCCTTGGGCTTCCAATGCTTGACAAACCTTTTGGTGAAGAAATTTTGACTACTAGATAATCTAAAGCTCCTATGAAGCAATTTGGGGCTGCTTCCTCTTGTGCTATCACCTACACCCCAGCAGAAGAGACCAACACACAGTTGCCAACAGCCAACCTTTGAGGAGCTGCACTCAAGTCACCCTTTGCTCCGGGATGACAAAACTGTGCTGGTTTAGGCAGGGCTATAAATGTAGGAAACAGGAAGAAATGTACATTTGAATTTAATATAGAATGATGGGAAGATAAAGGAACATAAATCTAGTACATTCAACTATCACACCAATGCTGAAACCTTCCTGGGCTACATTCTGTAAAGCTACTTCAATTTGTTCAGACAGAAACAGAGATTTCTGTCAAAAGATATTTGAATTTTTGAAGAAATTGCTTAAATTAAGTTTTGATTTGAATTTTTAATTTAATAAAGAGATAGATTTTAAAAAAATATTTTCAAAATTACTGATTTTAAAAACTTTGTTAAACGGTCAGATTCCCTGTCTTTTTCTTCTTTTCCCTTGTCATTGAATGCTTTCCAAATCATTCCATTGAATGATTTTCAAAATCTTCTAATGAAAGGATAGCCCGATAAGGTATTTCAAAACTTACCAAGAAGCTGAGACTGTTCCCTTTTACCAGTCAAAATCTACTTGTGAAAGTAGCAGGATTAACCTACAGATGTATGTGGTTTTCCAAGAGTAAAATATATATGTAATTACACTGTATGTTATTAAAATGGTGGTTTATAATCAGAAGAAATTGATTTGCAAGTCTGAAGTACAGCAAGAAGCAATTATTGCACTTGGCATCTGACTGACTCGTTTAACAGACAGCTCTGTACCAGGAACCATAGTTATGTGCTGCTGAGACTTTTGGTGATGGTAACTTGATCTTAAAAGCCTCTCTTTAGCTCTCACATGTCAATACACTCTTTTGAAGAGATCAGCAAAACCGGGTGGTTACGAGCCTTGCTCAACAGTAAAGGCAGTTTTCATAGACAACACACCAAGACTATAAAAGTAAAGAATGAACTCCAGCTAAATAAAGTAATGGTCCTCCAGTGGAAAGACAAAACACAATTAGAATTCACATACTTATTTCAAGATCAATATTCTTCTACTGATTTGCTGAGGAGGCTTTTATGAAATTTAAGCATAGTTCACTTTTAAATACTCTTACCGCCAACGGGTATGGGAGGCTGTATTAATTCCTTTCCTTTTATAAATCAATAATTAGATTGCCAATTTGCTTAAAGTGCTTTGGAAAAAAAGGAAGGAATATGGAAGCTATATTTTACCATTCTACATCACGTGTTGAAAGGCTCAGTAACTCATACTATCACACTTAATGAATATTATGACACTCAGACACAACATGGAATGGAATCAAAACCAAGTAGGAAACTTTCTCTACACAAGTTTCAATAAATACCTAAATAAATAAATCAGTGTTCACCATGAAAGACACAAACACAGTTCTTGGGCTTCCCAGTGTAACTTGTGCACTGTAAGGATGGACATTCAAGCCTAGAGACTGAAGCAAAAAGATATTCAGAATATAATTTTTTCAGAATAATTTTTTATCAGATGTCCTTTTGATGAGGACAGCTACTTGAGTTTTGTTGAAGTGATCCCATACAGTTTTCATTAGCTAGAGGTAAGGAAGGAACCAGGAGAGGAGAGAAGAAATTACCCAGCCACCACAGAAAGTACAAGTTTTGTTTGTACATCAAAGTACTCAGTACTATTGTGCCCTATTCACCAGGTAGAACTCCAAAATAAGGGATGCTACAGGATCAGCAGGAGTGAATTTCCTTACAGAGAGATGTTGTGCCTTGGAACAAGAGTATAAACAACAGAAATTTTCTGTATTTGTGGATGGAAAATCAGGACACACTCAGGTTCATAGGAATAGATGCAAGTTGTGTAGAGAAGATAAAAATCCTCCAGAAGACTTGGAGGAGCCCTGTAGAATATTTGCTAGGATTAGGCTTCCTAGAGAGCAGGCTGACTCCTTAGGAAACAGCTAAAGAAAATTAGATAGTTTACCTTATAATTATCCTAAAAGACAAAAAAATTAGGGATCATCACATCCACTTCTGATTTTTCTAAGTTGAGACATTTTCATAGTACCTTATTCTGTAAAATAGATTAAGAAAAACGTGTTTTTACTCTTTTACTGCAACATTGCAGACTTTATCAGAACTTCCTTCCTAAGAAGGTGTATTCAAGGCTTGGCTTGATTACAACATTCATTCCGACTTACTTGAACTTAAAAAAGACACATTTTTACTTTCTAAAGTAAACCAGGAAAAGGTCGTTCATTCAACCTCTGAGAAGGTCCTGAGCATTTAAAAAAATCAAGCAAAATTGAATCTGTTTCCCTGATCTTCCATTCTTCCCAAGATGTGTGGCTTTGTCACAGCTTCCTTATATTCTGGCTGCAATATGTCAAACCTTTGCTGTCAGAGAGCAGCAGAAACAAAAACCCAGTTCGTAATAAGCAGCATTCTGAAAGGAGAGATAACAATAATCAGGGAAATTGATAATTTTGCAGGTTTTGTTCAGGAAGGAGGCACCAACCAAAGTTTACTTTTAATCTGCTTTAGAGGAAAAAAAAGTATATTACTTTTGGCATCAGATAAATACAAAAAAGAGACTGAGGAGATTAATTAGTTTTAGTTTACTGAGTGCCTTTCATTATTATTGTAGAAAAAAAGCACTTAGGCAGCTAATAAGGAAAGTATTTTAACTCTAATGGACATAAACATTGTATTAGGTTTTGGCATTAGAAAATGGAAACAGAGTTGTCTTAAGGCTGGCTGACATATTAAATACTATTCTTTTCTTCCACATTAGAAATGTTTAATTGAACAACAAAAGACATCAATATACCAGTGAAGTTCTCCTCACGTATTAGCAACTTTCCCTGGTGACCTGACAATACTGGATAGGTGAACAGCTGCTCAGGAGTGCAACCATTATGAATTCTATTCCATTTAATAGCAGCTGCAGGAAATGGAAGGTTATATTACAGATCAATACACAGGCTAAGGGAACCTGACAACCTTTGGTTAGAATCAGAAGAATAAATGGCATTAATTAATTCACGGAGTTGTTGGGAAAAATACTATTTTTCTGTAACTGAGAAAGAAGAGAAATGCTCTTCTGTGAAATATACTATTGATTAATGTGAAAAGCAGCCTCAGTTGCTCTGCCACCATAGAACTTGTAAATTCTGTTTAGGTTGCTACTTGAAGAAATCTCAACTATTTTTTTGATTGTCAAATATTTAGATGGCAGGATAGTACTGAATACACTTTCCAGTTTAATAATAATGACACTTAATTTTAAAAAATATATTTCATAATTATTCTCATATATTCATAACCTACTAACTCTAAAACTCTGATCTCAAATGTCAACAGCATGTGGGAAACCACAGCTACAAACTCCATTTGTAATTGTGCAGACCACAGAGTCAAAAAGGGCTCCATGAATGCATGGGAAAAAATCTGCATGGCTTTGTTTTCTGCACTTCACTCCTTCAAGAAGCATGAACACCTAGGATTGTTGATTGCCTTCTCCTGAGAAAGACCAAAGTTAAAAGCTTCCCATTCCAGACACACTGGGACAGGATGGGAAAGACAATTTCACAATGTCTTCTCATCCAGGATAATAACCACACAGAACTATTTACAACTTGCCACCAAAGCCTAATGCAACTTGTCTTACATCACCTTCTCACTGGACTTGTCATTTTAGCCTGTTAGAGAGCTTTTTTCCTGTTGCTGTCTTCAGATCAAATATTCTTTGCAGCTCCTCCCCTACAACTCTAATTAGGCCACAAACTATTTACTATTTGCTCCACTGCTGGATTCCTTCCCTTCCAAGTTCCTTTCTTCTGCATTCCCCCTCTTCCTGCCCATATTCCCATGGTATCATGGATATGTCTTTTGTGCATACCTGAAGGGAACATCACATTCACACTAATGGTGGAGAAGGTACCTGATGAAGTAGAGGTAGAACCAGGCTTAGGATTGCCCTAAGCCCCATTGCCAAAGGGGCTTTGAATCATTCTGGTGCAGCAAAATCATTTGTGGCTGAATATCACCTGGGATCTCTGACCATCCTGAGCATCAGAACCATCATATGCACTTAGAAAATAATCCAAAGGTAGAAACTAAACATAAAAGAAGTGATTGTCTAGATGTGAGTCCTAGCTTTAGAGTTTATTTTAAATTCTAAAAGGGATTCTGCTATACTGGTCTTCTGTCTTCTCTATATGAACATGGTGTTCTAGAAAATTGTTCCAGCATATCCTCTTGGAGATCTGCAGGAGGATGACCATCCAATTAAAAGTCATGGCTAATATTCCCAAAAGCCTGTCACCTTAATGTCCTGTAAGTGTTAAGCAGCAGATACCACATCTGGAAGAAGTCATTCAATGGACTCCTTAAGTTTTCTCAGGAGTCATCTGGTAATTGTATTTTCAAGCTGCGTATTTAGTTAGATAAGGGGGATTTTATGTTATTATTACTGCCTGTAGCCCAAAATGTAATAAAAGTATT
Organism: Zosterops lateralis; assembly: GCF_965231275.1. Lineage (NCBI taxonomy): Eukaryota > Metazoa > Chordata > Aves > Passeriformes > Zosteropidae > Zosterops > Zosterops lateralis. Next base: position 4,131,917 of record NC_139768.1, read on the forward strand.
CTTGTAGAAGCAGCTGTGGACTTCAAAAACCTCCATACAATTTTAGCAATTATTAGAAAAATATGCCAGTTATTTTTTTTAACTACAAAATCTACTACTTTGGGTCAATAGCTCATTTTCTGAAGACCTTTCTGAACAACTTATGGTAAAGATATTCTCTTCTAGCCATGTAACATAATGGATATAGATTTGTTCTTCAGACTCGATAGTAATACAGCAACAGCTACAAATTCAAAGAGGCTGCCAGGAAAAATATGTTCATCCAAAATAATAATCAGCAGCACCTAAATACTTCTGCTCTGTCCTCAACAACCTGCAGGTTATCAGCTTTTTTGGGGTATTTTAGGAAAATCATTGCCAGGAGGTCAAGAGAGCTGATCCTGCCCCTCTCCTCACCTGGAGTGCTGTGTCTGGTTCTGGGCTTCTCAGTATGAGAGGGACACGGAGCCCCCAAAGCAGGTCCAGTGGAGGACAGTGAGGATGATGAAGGGATTGAAGCATGTCTCTTGAAAGGAAAGACTGAGGGAGATGTGCCTGTTCAGCCTCAAGAAGAGATAACCAAGGGAGGACCTTATCAATGCCTAGGAGTATCTAAAGGGAGGTTGCCAAGAGGGTGGACCAGGCTCTGCCCACTGGTGCCAAGCCAAGAGGCAATGAGCAAAACTGATACACAGGAAGTTCCACCTGAACATGGTGTGGGTGACTGAGCACTGGGACAGGTTTGTCCAGGAGACTTTGTGGAGTTTCCCTATTGGACACTTATACACAGTCATGACTACTGTCTTTCTGGGGACTCTGAGGTGGTACTAGATGACCTTCAGGTGTCCCTTCCAAGTTTAGCATTCTGTGGTCATTTCATATTCACCCTCCATATGGTTAATTCTCCAGGTGGTCAGAAATGGACTTCCCAAGCACAACAAACTCTCCTGACTAACCATGAGACTGTGCAACCACTCCCAGGAGTTGGAAAATCAAGAATGCACCTGTTTTGAAAGATCCACCTTTTTGAGTAGTATTACAGCCTTCAGCACAGATTTCTGAATCAGGAATCTCCTGGAAAGTGACAGGAGCCTACAATTCAGCCAAGTTATCTTCCTCATGTTAGAGCTATGGAATAATTTTGGTTTGGGCTACCATGAGCCCTTGAATCAGTCTGCTTATGCTCAGTTTGTGACTAGATTAGTAGAATTGAAGAAAAAATTATGAGTGACTGATTGAATCACTTAAAGTGAATCCATAAAGCAAGTACACAGATTAAACACAATTCTCGCAGCTTGTGTTTCTATGATGGTACACATCACAGTGATAACTATGTGATATGGTGAAAGCTATATAATTAATGTATTTTCCATCCTCTTTTCTCCACTCTGCCTGCTATCTGCCCTCTAAAGTATTTCCCACAGGACTCGTAACTATTTTGTATCTTTAAGCAGCTCTAGACAACCACAAACTTTTGAAAATAATCACTTAGTCCCAAAACTGTATTTCTTCAATCTACTCTGAAAAGTGGTTTCCTTACAAATACTCCCTAAGACCTCAAATGCATGAATTTCAGTCATGCAGGAGTGGCATTGTTTTGTCACCCTACAGGTGATACAAAAAAATAAGCTTTGCACTTTCGTAGAGAGAAAAGTCAATTTCTCAGACTTTTGCTTCTAACCAGGAAAATCCCCAGAATAAAAAAGCTCAATAAACCACGATGCTTTTGGTATTTATAAACTATAATTTTTTTCCTACATGGTTCTCTGCAAACTTTGAATTAGGGCAATGAACAAATGATGTATGCACCACTTCCAGCCAGTAATTGCTTCAAATGTTTCTTCCCCCTGAAATACAGGTAATACAGTGCACTGTAGCATTCAGCTGAACAGTTTGACATGATATCAACACCTATAACTCATTTGTTGTAACTCATTTGTGCCCAGAGAGACCCCAGAGCAATGCAATATGTGTAAAATCTTCAGGGCCATGCCCCTGCCATTAAAATTAAAAGTCATCTATTTTGAATGTTACTGAAGAGAAAATTTTAAAACTATGAATAATATGAATGTGATGATATATAAGCTAGTCAAATATTGTTTTGATTGTTAGGAGAAAAAACAACTGTGGAGAGAGACAGGTCTAGGCTGCAGCAATTTTTGTGGGAATTAATCAGAATTTCTTGTGCAAAGGTAGATTAAGTCTTACAGGAAAGAAGATTAGAAAGAAGAGGAGTCTCTCTCCCTCTCATTTGGGCTCCTGAGGCACACAGAGCTGGCCTTAAACAAGTTGTTCTAGGAAATACCACTTCCTTCTCCTCAAGACTTTCTATTTCTCCCTTACAAAGGAAAAAATGTAATACTGGCAACATACACAGTAGCACTAAATAAACTTTCAAATTAGAGCTTCCAGAGGACTCCAAATTGTTCCAATAACTGGTGTTCCCAACATCTTCAGATAGAAACTGGGCTTCTTTCTTTTGGAAAATCATGAAATCAAACCATCCTCTTACATCTTACACACCAATGAAGGAGATTTTTCTAATTACAGAGTTCTACACTCAAAGGGAAGAAAACATCATACTGATGGTTTAATCCACTTTTATTAAGGTGAAGACAAGACAACTGTGGGTGAATCAAAGCTGCCAAATACTATTATTCTGCTTTGCCAAAATACTTGTGTTGCAGAGCTGCTATTCATTAAGTGCACAGCACAGACAACTTTATACAGGAACAGATGCCTACATTTTCTTTAATTCAGCATAATTTAAAAGAAAATGATAAGGTTTCTACAGTCCAAACTGTACTTCACTTATACGGATTTTTATGTGGCTACCACCTAGCTCTGGTTTTATAGGCACTGTCACACCCAGATGTACTATTTAAAATGTAATATTAAGGTACATAATTGCAACTAAATGCCCTTGACACCTGAATGAATTTCATATCAGGCATTTTCACTGCATACAGTGTCAGAGTCATCTTTACATGCTGAGTAGGACCACTCAACAATGGCTCTCACAACCTGATTTGTAAGGAATGAGAATTATATCTAACTGTTCAAAACTAATATATTTCAGATCTATTGCTATCATTTCTTTATAAATGGTAAATAACATTCATTGTAACAATAAGGGTGTATAAGCACACAATTTCTTTTCAATAGGTATGTTGCAGTTTTCAATAACCTACTTTTATACACAGATGATGAACAGTTTTATTGATTTCAACTGAAATTGTTTCTGTAGTTCTACCAGCTGCATTCTAATTTTTTGCACTTTTCTTTCCCTATTCTGATTTTTCAGAGTTTTCTCCTTTTCAAAATCAACCTGTGATCTAGAATGAGCAAGTAATATAAATACGCATTGTATTTCTTTTTCAAAACCATTTAACATTTCCATTTAGAAGCCCATTTGCCAATTCTGTCTCAGATTGTCCTTCTCTATCTAATTCACAAGGGAGATGTTGTTACATGTACGAGAAACACGAGAAAAAATATTTGCACCAGTTTTTACCCTTATACACTTACATGTTTTGGAGCTGACTCATCTTGAGAGACAACTTCTTATGATATGGGATTTTTCCTTGCATTTCCTTCTTCTTAGGGCGACAACCTTCTCCCTTTCCTATTTTCAACTTCCCTTTCCACCCTCTTAACAGGTGTTGTGGTAGGACGTGGATAAGTGGAAACTACATTCCAAAATTTATATTTTGAGAGTGTTGTTTTTATTTTCCATGTCTGTAATAGGGTTTTGTTAGTCTAGATTGCTTTAGTTTTCTAAATGTTAACATAAATTAGTTTTCCTTGGAAGCATTTTCCATACACTTATATATGGAAGGTCGGAAAGCAAAGAGGGAAAAAAATGCACAGTGGTGCAGAATTTATTAAAATCTCCACTGTAAGAAGGCAATGTCATAATTTTCTGATGAAGTGGTCTTTCACAAGTGAAGCAAGTTAGACTGTTTTGGTCTGAGCATGAAGTTCAATAATTTCAAGAGCTTTCAGAGGTCTAGCCTTAGGGCCTGAACTTAAATATTTTAGTAAAGCAATTTATACAATCATTGTTTTAATTTCTTCTCTTTCAAAATGCTTACCAAGCTGTAAACCCCTTGTCAATAACTTCATATGCAGCTTGTCAATACTTAAGTAGTTAGTGCTTTATAGCACTAGAAAGCTTTCTGTGACACTACTGAATTAATCCAGTTTAATCCAAAGTCTAATATTGTCTCATGGAAAACAGAGGCACAGTTTGAGACAGGAAAGCAATTTAATTTTTAACAGCCCAGGGTTCAGATTTTCAAGATATATTTGGTTTAAGGACTTAGTAATTCTGGAATAAAATTTCTTTCCAGCAATATTTTTAAAAACAAACCAAAAAAACCCCCCATAAAACATTTATCATTTGTTTCATTCTGTGTGATGCTATAAAGTAATAAATCGCATAAATATTCAAATTAATTTACCTAATTACACATACTAATAGAGGAATGAAGAAAAAGCAAACAAGCCATGCAATTAAGTTCTCTGATATTTGAGGCACCTCTTTTTTCCTGCACCTGAATACTGCTCATTCTGCCACCTGCCTGTTCTCCCAATCTTGGCCTTCAGAGTTCACAGCACACACAGAAAAGACAGGAAAAGTAAACAAGATGCTGCAGGAGAAAGGTCTCAAGTGACTAAATCCTTTGTTCTGATTGCACAAGTTTAATTTTGCTCCTGAGGTGTGCATTTTGCACTGTCATGTTGTATGGTGAAATTCTCTTTAATTTTATCTTTAAGAGCCTAAATATTAGACATATATCAAATCAGGAGGAAAGCAAACTATATCCTGTATTTCTTCTCAGTAAGAATAGTATTTTCCTTGATCTCTAGTTTTGACTATTTTCCAATAGAGAAATAATATATTAAATTTTCTACTTTTGGGTTTGTTTTTTTTTTCATTGGGAGAAAGTAGTGCAAATTAGACAGTACAGAATCTGAATATTATTTAAAAGACCTCAGCAAACTCCATATGGTCAGCAGTGATATAAATATCAGGTCATGGGGATCTATTAAGCTCTATTCAGAACTCCTATGGCTGTTTCAGAAAAATTCCCCGTTTTTACCACACAGCCCAGGTTCATTTAGAAACTTCAGGTCCAGCAAGTGAAGGAGGAAAAAAGTGGAGTTTTGTGGGTTTTGTCTAAAAGTGTAATTCAGGATACTTTATAATGTGTGATCTAATTCTTAACTCCTTACTGATTCAATATAGATTGGTGATAATATTCCATCAAACACATTATTCTAAATCCCAGTAGAATAGCCATTGCCATTTCCAGATTATATCACAAATTATTATACATACAGTGCTGCATTAATGAATTTAAGTATGACATCATGAGGTTTTAGACACCAAACTGGAAGGCTTAGAAGCATGAAAAAGTACCAAAAAAAATAAAATATGAAAATTAAACTTAAAGTACAGAAGAGACACTTTTGGATATATTTTACTAACATCACATTTTAATCTTTCAGCATCATGATACCCCAGCAACTTAAAAAAGCTTTAGACCCTCCACTTGCTGTCTATATGCACCCAGTTACAATTATGTCCATTAGTTGCCTTAGCAACAGAGGCAGAGGTTAAGTCATTTTCTAGAAGAGGCCCAGTGCAAATTATGGCATTATACCAACTTATTGCCAATCGTTTTAATTAAAACATTTCGCTTTCAACTCAGCTAACAGCAGAGATCAGTAAACAGGGCAGATCAAATTACTGATATTTAAACTCTCCTGCCTTTGGAAAGGCCCACTGCAGCTTAATTACTGTTGGGGAGGACTGATGGAGAGAGAGCAAAGAACCAAGAGAGGCTCAACATGTGAAAAATACCATATCATAATTCTAAACGTGTGCTGCACCAAATAAAACTGATAGAATTTCTAGGCACTTATCACTGTGCTGTGGACACATTCCTGGTACTGGCAACAAGAGCATCTTTTTCAATAATGTTCCTCTGCCACTTTTCCATTTCTTTCCATGAAGCAGTTGAAGAGGCAGAAGATGCTAAGCCCCATTTTGCCTTTTTGATGGTGAAAATTAATTTTTCATTTCCATGAAATGTGTTAGAGCTCAGGAGAACCATTATATCCAAGCTGCACCTGGGAACTAGGGGAATGCCTTGAAGCCACAGAAGACAAGAGGGGATCTTGCTCAGGTAACAGATTTTAAAGGGAACACTGTGCATGCGGTATAAGATGAAACAGGGAAACAGGCCAGGAGGCCCTGGGAGTGAATCTCAGCACAGGGAGAAAGCAGAAAAGGAACAGGTCCAGCATGCAGTCACCACTGTAGGACAGCCAAAATATCACAGCACTGGTCAGCCAATAGAGAAGGAATCACCACCCACTCCTTTCAATGCAAGTGCTCGTCTGAAATGTTCTTGTTGAGTTTCTCACCCACCAATACTCCCAAGTCCTTCTCCTAGGGCTGCTCTTGATATTTTTGGTTTAAAATCATGTGAAGGCAGCAATGGAAACACACAGAAATTTCTGTATCTTGAAGCCAGTACCTTGGCTCTCATGACAATATCACTTTTAAACATATGTACTCTTATTTTGTTGATATAAATTCTGTTGCAGTACTATACTGGGTTCTATCTGTTCCTTCTCCAATGGAAAGCTGGCCCAAACCTATTTAAATACCGTTAAAACATAGAAAAGAGCGTTTATTTTTTTTGTGTGTGTGTGTGGCAGCAAGTGAATTGTGAAACAAATTATGCAGTCAGTTCACCTTCTCCTAGCTCCTAAGTAGACCAATCATTCTTTCCAACCAAATATCTTAGGGGGGTCTATATTTTTACAATTAAAATACATTTATAAACCCTATTGCTAATTTATTGCAAACTAAAACAGGTTGGGTTTTTTTTTGCTTTCTGAGTGAATAAAATTCTGAATATTTAATAATAATAGTAACTCATTCATGTGCTGATAGATTTCCAAAATGCACTAGAATATACCTTAAGCTGCTCTTTTATTACACATCCCACTGTGGTGAAGAAGGACATTTAAAAGAAGAGGGTTAAATTGAAGTGAGAAAAAAATATCCATTAAGAAAAAGCCATTATTCTTCAGCTAATTGCAGGAGCTAATCAGAATAATTAACCTAAGAGGAATCATAAAAAAGACACCTACTCTCTAAAACATACAAAAGTATGTAAAAAATATAGAGCTCTTTCTACAGATGACCTTCTAAATTACTAAGATAACTCCTGTAGTACCTTCATGCAAACAGAATACTGGCAATTTATAAAGAAAAAAATAGGCAGAAAAAACATGAAAGCTTCATAAAAACTAAGTTTTCAGGGTACTGCAAGCCATGAAACATTTTAATACTTTCTTTGCTCTTCCTCTGCTAATCACCTATTTATTCCATACACAGCAAGAGCAGTTTGTATGATTATTTTGAAACCCTGAGAAGTTTGCCACACATTTTTGAGAAATAGAAATAGATGGTAGATATGTAGAGTTTTGATTTCACAGATTACGACCTGAGCAGGACCCAGTGATAACAACATAAAAACAAGATTTTATCTTTAAAGAATACAGCATTTGATATGATAAATCAGAAATCTTTTTCCTTCCCCAAAAAATTTTATAATACAAGCCTTGCAAGCTTCCACCTAGCACTGCAAGTGCTTTTAAGTCTTAGGTTCTGAAGTAATGTTAAAAGAATTCTTGTAAGAATGGGACCTTTTTTCTCAAAAAGGCTATTTTTAATCTTCCTGTCTGTCCAGAAAACTAAATGTAACACTTATCCTTTAACTCAAAAGCCTAAGGTAAAAAAAATCCTTCTATTTTGGGGTTTATTTTTATTCTTATTATTTCTGGGTTGATAAATTGGTATTAGGATTTGGGAAGGCTGATACAACAAAGCCACTGGACAGTCACATACTTTTATATGCTGAATTCATTAGTTTAAGGAGAAATTTTGACTTGCATAAGATGTTGATATGATGAAACTGTTCAACTCTGTCATTTGCTCATAATACTAATAAATAAAACAGTGAAATGTTGAGGTGTGTGTTTTATAATGATTTTTGGGGTTTTTTGGGGGGTGGGGGGACCTGGGGATCTTGATGTTTCTTCATTTCCTTTTAATGAAGAAACTTTTTCTTACAATAAAATATCAACTTTTCCCCAGCTCTGCAACAGGCTGGCAAATCAGCCTTTCCTGATATCACACCCACTTGAATTCAAGGCAAGTTTTTAGTTAATTTGCTAATTTTGGGCCTCACATACAACAATATAATTTTTTCCAACCAATGAATACTTCAGAAACAGTAGATTTCATACACATCCAGTCCAAAGTTTCTAAACAGTTTCTCTTCTATTCCAAATATGTGATAATATTTTGATGAGTCAAATACTACTTTGTTGAGTCTTTTAAGCCACTGATTTGATTGATTGCAAGGTTTGAAGAAATTACAGGAAAACTATTATGTGTAAAGCCTGATAAGGAACAGTTCAAATTGAATTTCATCACAATAAAGATGCTCTTAAGCCTACTGCACGCTGTTCCAAACTACATTTGATATTTAAACTCACTCAGACAAAAATCTGTATTACCAAAGAATTATAGTTTTAGCTATAACTGCTTCATAATTAAAGCTTAACTTCTTTCTAGAAAGAAACGCAAACATTTGTGAATTCTATTACATTGACTCCAGAAAAATACACAGGAATAAAAAAAAAACTATTGATAAATTTATATTCTTTCAAACCAACACTTTCATGCGTCTCTAAATTTTAGTAGGTAGAAAAAAATAATCACAGTTCCTTGGAAAAGCTTCTTTCACCAATGATTTAAATTATTTACAAAAGTCAAATGGATTGATGCTTAATCTCTTAAAACAAGGCAAAGCCTTTAATGGGGAAAAATTGCAAAAAAAACAACTCAAATCAACCTCCATGCACACTCCCACACACTTTAGAGCAACAAGGGGAATCCTGCAAATCTCATCCCAGCTTCCTCGTACCAATTACAGACATACCCACATTCTAGTATTGCTTCTTTACATCAAGAGTTTGATTGTAAGACTCAAGAAACCTTGACTTTGGGCCAGCTTTCGATTGGAGGAAGAGCAGACTGCAACAGGATTTATATCAACAAAATAAGAGTACATATGTTTAAAAGAAATATTGTAATGAGAGCCAAGGTACTGACTTTCAAGATACAGAAATTTCTGTGTGTTTCTATTGCTGCCTTCGCATTTTTTAAACCAAAAGTATGAAGAGCAACCCTGAGGAGAAGGATTTGGGAGTGTTGGTGGATGAGAAACTCAACATTGCTCAGGGGTGCACCCATCAGACCAAGGGAGTTCTGAAAATCCTAAAATCCTGAATTAACCTACTAAACAAAAAGTACATAAAAATGCTCAAACACTGACTATTAAGGCAATTCAGTCTCCTAAGACACGCATAAAACAAAGGGCGAGAAAAACTCTGTCAGTGTAGACATACACGCTCCTACGAGCAATCACATCTTTGAGGTAACGGTTTTTACATTGAGACCATTTTTTCAGTTACATCGATAACAGGCACCTCATGCTGGCCTTAAAAAACCCCATAAGATTATTTTTTTAACTTAGTTAGAAGACTGAAAAATAATCCATTAACACAAACTCTATTAAGATTAAGAATTAAGATTAAGAATTTTCTTATGTTTTTGAAGTTTTCAGTGGGATAGGGAAAAAATACAAAGCAAATGAGTCTCCTACTCTTGGGGAAGGGCTTACTAAAAAAGTACACTACTCCACCTCTCTCCCTCTCACTGACTCATCATGTCAGTGTGCATATAAATGAGAATAACCTCAAGCCTAAGATGTGCAGCACACACCACCATACAAATGCTATATGGACAAGCAACAGGAGATGTAAATTCAGTTAGCTACCCTTAGAAAGTCAGAGAAAGGATCTGAGCTCCTATTTCAGTTCACTATGGATGAACCAAGATTGACTGGGCTTTACTGCCTTTGATTTCTACCTACAAGAAAGTAAAAACATTTGCTGTTAACACCAATGGACCATCTTCCAACAAGAAATCTTAGTGAACACTACACAACAAACAATACACTAAACCATCCTCAGGACCACTCAGACTCAAAGGGAACTCAAAGACTGAAAAGATCTTTTCACAACTCCATCAGGTGCAAGAATTGCAATGAGCCATTCTCTCATTAACAGTTTCTGCCCTGAATACCTGCACACTTCTGTTGCTTACTTCTCCTTACTGCCCCTCTGGGAGCAATGCCTGTTAATTGAAATGGCCCTCCTTTGTAGCAGTCAGCAGAGGGTTTGATTACTGTATTCCAATAAATAATATGGCTGTATTAATTCAGACAGAGCAATTAACACACAGGCCAGACATTTTTACTGTGCCACTTTTACTGTATACTACCAATTAGGTGTTTCTGTCTGAAATACTATCCCCTATTGAAAGCCAAATAAATTCAGCTGCAGATTGATGTTTCCAACAATTGTGTCCCCCATTAAGTAGCATCTGACAGCACCTTTCAAACCTTGATCCTCCCTGCCCCCGGCTTGCATCTGGATTCACACTCCATCCTTTCTAGCTGCATTTTTATTTTTAAGGAGGAAAAATTCATGTTGATACTTTGAATCAGATATTTTAAAAAATTATATTGAAAATTTAGATCCATATTCTACTTTCTGCTATATTTAGATTCACCACAAGTATCATTCACATAGAAATAAAATAAAATTTATTCTTTAGAAAAAAAAATTCTATCAATTCAATGCTAAAACTAGCAGATTTGGAAGTGTAGGGGAGAAAAAGAAGTATTTGTAAAGCACCACATTATTTGCATAAAAACATTTCCCCCTTCTATCAAGAATGTTTCATGACTTCTCAGAAATTTAGTTTTCAAGGAGCACAGAGAAAGCAGTACTTTGATAAGTTGTATATGCTGATGGTGAAGGGATCACAGGGTAGGTTTTGTTCATTGCAAGAGGTTTTCTGAATCAGAGGTAAGTTTAAAAATGCTGTATCATTCTCATGCATAAATCACAGAAGTAATTATATTATTTTTGTTCTTTTAATTGTTGTACGTTATGTGGGCTTTATTATTACAGTATTTTTGTACGTGTTTAAGAAGCTAAAAAAGTTCTTTGTATAAAAGCCTTTACAGCTCCCTGCTTGGACAATTTCTGGTGTTTTTTAAAAAGCCAGTGCTATTAGCCTAATTTGGATACCAAGGTATCACAAGAGCATATGGAACACAGAAACTGAAGCCAAATTTGCATTTAAGGATATTTCATCCTTACTAATCTCACATTTTCTTTAAGTTACAACTCTAAAACTGAAACAAAACTTATCATTCTCTGTTTTGCCACCTCATCATTTTAACTTGAATCTTGTCTTCGGGAACAATTATTTTTTTCTAACTAAATAAAAAATCTATACCATATTTTAAGTGTAGTCTAAAGGGAACATGAATGAAATGTCTGAGAATGAGTCCTTGATTGAGAGGAACATGTTACATATTTTCTTACCAGTTAGTCTGGAGTAAACCTGTAAAATACAGTCTTTTGTTTTGGTCTATAAAATAAACAATGATGTTTGTTATTAAAGCTATCAAATAGAACAAGAAGGAAATAATAGTGGTTTTATACTTTAGAAAAGTGAACAGATTGTTATCTTCTCTCACTTGATTACATGCCTATGAAAACCTTTAGGCATTATGCAGTATAAAAGCAATTCAGAAACCAGGCACCATTTCATTGTATGATTTCTCCAGAAATAGGTTTCTTACCATTCATTTGAATAAAATCCAATTTGCAAAAAATGATGGATAGAAAGCATGAAACACCAATTGTGGTATAAGATGTTTGATCCTGACTGCTCTCTGCGTGGTATGATTGTGCACTACAAACCCTCCAATTGATAAAAAACATCCAACTTCTAGTTTTTAACAGTTCTAGAGATTGATAAACACTTAACAGAATAAAAAATACAGCTGTGAAATTACTGGGTGCACTGCCTTTCCCCTTGAACTTCTCTAATTCCTGACAGTTTTCTTCAACTCCTCTCTGCACGGGCAGGTATCAGCTTTCTCCCCCCAGAGCCTCTGAGCTGCTCTCCCACAGAGGCAGCTGTGAAATGAGGCAGAGGCAGCAGCTTTACAAGTTTCCTTAAGGAGCCCATGAGCACTAAGTGCTATAAGTAACACAGAAGGAATCCACTCCAGCAGTGTAAAATCTGCTCCCTGGAAGCTTCACAGCAGCCAGCAAAAGCAGCCACGAAGAAATATGGATAGAGCCACTGCTATCTTACATTTGGGATCTCCTATAAACTCTGCAGTCGGGCATAAAGTTAATGTAGGTGCGCATTGCAATTCCTTGAGAAATGAGTGCAACCTGCTTGCACGAGTCAATTGGTCTTTATCATCTTCCTGTCCCCTGATTTGTTAATTTTGTTTAGATATAAACCCCTCATTGTTCATATGCAAACTAATACTGATTCGAGATACAAGAAAACGTAGTAAGCTTGGTGCTATTTTAAAATCAGGTGGAGCTGCTGACAAAGTGAATGTTGACACCTCCAAGCACGAAGCTCAGGAGCAGGAGTTCCTGAGCTGAAGCTGGCAGGAGCAGATCACATTCTTACCAAGCCAAAACAGCAAGCAAGAGCAATTCATTGGGAAGTTAGAGGGCAATTCTTAAATAAGTGTTTTAGGAAGCTTCTGAGGTTTTCAAAACCTGCCTCTGAATTACATAAAGCTGCCTTCACATAGAGCCTGGATAGAAGAAAATCAGGGCAAAGGGGGAGGAATGCAAACCTCCAAAAATATTTTCTTTCCTTCAAGGAGTCCCCTGATAACAGTCTATCAGTGATATAGCCAGCTTGGCTATACTGTACAATGAAGAAATGGAAACATGGTAACTCTCCAACACTCATATAAAATAGACATTAGTCTTAAAATCATGGATGATTGCAGACTTCAGTAACACAAGAAGAATCTGATGAGCAGCATGAGGTATTATAGTAAGGTTTATTTCACTTTGCATAAAGTCATCATTACCTTCGACTCCTCTGTAAAATAGACAACATAAATAGATAACTAAAGAACAAAGGGTTCTAGATAGAAGCACTACTGTAGCTAAAAGGCAAATAAATCCCAGTGAACAAGCAGCAACCACTACTACTGTTGAAGGAATAGTCTCCCTACCATTGAAAGGTAAATGACTCATAGCTGCATGACTCAGTTCAATGATGCTCCAAAGGCATGGAAGTCGTCTCAAAGTTCTTGAGTTTACTCAGCAAATAATAAAAAGAATTATCAGCCACATTTGAGAAATTAAATTTTTATTCTGACTCAGCTGCACTTCTGTAGGCAGAACTAGAGCTGGTCATTATTTGGAAAAGCCGTGAAGTTTCTCTTGTCATGCCTCTGTCTCTCCTATTGTTTCTCTAATTTGTTTGGAGAACATCCATAATGACAGAACCAGCACCCCATCACCATAAGCTTCCCTTATTTTCTGTCTCTCCAATGGAAAAAAAGTATTAGTTGTAACCTTTCTACACCTCTGATTGTTGCTCTCATGTTCCTTTTTAGTACAAGGACCTCAAATTCCCTCTTTCTCAATAGATTTCTTACTTGCAGCACTGCTCTTCTCTGAATTTCCAATCAGGCCATCTTTCCATGAAACTCTGGGCCATATGAAGATAGATCCCTATTGATGCCTCACCAATGCCAAGCAGGGCAAGGCTATTTCATGTGTCATGCAGATTCTACATCTGTTTATAAACCCCTGTTCAGCATTCACAACAGCATGAAATTGCTGACTCAAATTCAATTTCTGATAGACTAAAACCCTAAATCCTTTTATGCAGAAACTGTTGGTTAGCCTGTTTACATCTGTTCTTTAAAAATTATTCAATATGGCTGTTAGCAATATTTTTTTGTCAGAGCAATTCTGACAAAGCAAATATGCCTACTGCAAGCATATTAACCAGAGGAATCTGAATTTCATAACTTACATGGGCCACAACTTCATACAGAGGTACTGGCAGCTCAAACTAGACCATAACAGTGTTGACCTAACTCCTTTTTCATTTCCAAGAACAGTGTCTCTGTTTCATAAAAAGTGGCACAACAAATTTTGTCATGTGAAAGAGAAGCACAGGGGACCTGTACAGTATCTATAGTACCTTCTAAATATGATGGAGCCTTTAGCAGGACAGATGTCAATGGAAGGCAGCAGGGCCGTATATCTAAAAACTGCTACAACTCACCAAATGCATATGGCTGGGTTTGTCTCCTTTTTGGCAGTAATTTCTATTCACCTGCAGCTCAGTATTAAAATATCTTTCTAATCTGTGAAAATTTTGTCGTGTGGTGATAATTTCATAGGAGGAGACCTCTAATGTAGGATACAAAAAAAATTTACTCTGGCTGATGTATGCATTGACTCAAACTTTCAGGACCAAACGTTAATCTCTGCTGGTTTAGTTTCACTGCATTAGTGTAACTTCATTCCATTTAGTAAAATTTAAACCTATTCAGAATATCAAAAGGAAAACCACTGTATTCTGTTAAACTGAACCTGGCAGCTCCACCCATTCCTGACTGAGCTAAGAATTTACAGAGATAGTACACAGCCCAAAGAGGAGAAGATACTAGAACAAAAAAAAAAGGTGGAATCACAAAAAATCCCCAAATCTAAAGTGCTAGTGAGTTCCTTTTTTTACTTAGTGCTGATCCAGAAAAATGAACGTTAAAGCATATCAGATTTTAACTGATGTTTCCTCCCATAAAACAGTTGTCATCCTCAAACCAAAGTTCTATTACCCTTGTCATTATAACAATATCATGGAATAAAGCACTTCACTTTGCACCACAAACACAAGAAACCCACACCATAAAATACTGTTTAAAATATGCAATAAATTGCACCCAAGAGCCGTTTCTGATATGTAATCCATCTTGACAAGCTTTGGGCTGACTTTGCTGGCCTCTTGACCCTGCCCATAGGCAAAGCATGTCTCTTTGCCACAGCTAATCTTTTCTGGACACCCCTGTCATGGCGCAGCTCCATTTGAAACAGCTGAAAAGGTCAACTACTGTCTCTCCACTTTCAGACTGAATCCAAGTGAATTCATATCTAGGCATCCAAAGTGCTGCAATTCACTACAGGATCTCTACACATGCACTTTGTTCTTTTTGCCATTTCCTTCACCCATCCCCATGGATCCATTTACTATTTTCTTAAAGCATCTTTGGCTTATTCATACGGTTACAAAAATTTTAATTAAACATATTATTTCTGCATTTTATGAAGCTATTAATATCTTGCAGGTAGCAACCAAGGACAAATTCAGAGATTAAGCACTTCTTATTAATCTTTTACCCAGACAAAAAATATAGAACCATGTACAACCTCTGGACTCCTATTTTCTCAGTCTGGACTCACAGCTGTTGCAGTCACTGGAGTAATTTCCAGACATTAGAGCTTCAGCATTGGTGCCTGCTGAAGTGAAAGTGAGTGTAGATCATCTGTTCAAAGAAACTCTCCTTCAAATAACTCTACTGACTGTCCCTCACAACTGAGATAATGTCTCTCAGATGTTCTTGCTGGGTTTCTAAAAGCCAGAGCAGTCACCATTTATTTACTGCTGCTTCCAATTGCTTGACACTAAGAAGAGAAGAGCAAAATCCACTATTGCTCAGGTTACAGGAGCCATCCAGTAGTACAGCACTCATTACATATTTGTAGTACAATATCTACAGGAAAGAGCTGAAAGATGAAAATTTTCTTGAATGTCTGATTTAGAACTAAATGGAAGAGCAAGATGAAGAGCCATGGAAATTGTGAAAATGGCATATATTTGCCAAGGTAGCTAATAGACTATTTTAGTTAATCTTATTTCCATGTCAAGTCTTATAGGTTGGTGAGCTCTCAAATCAGATTGCCATTAAAGGACCTGTTTTGCCATGGAAGCAGCAGCAAAATTACCTTTGACTTAAAAGCAGCCATAAACCATTGAAGGAGAAATGAACCTTTGATCAATATAACACGTAGTATAGGAAAGGTGATTTTTTTTTTCTTCCCCTCTTCATGATCAATCATTGCTTTCTCATTTTTTTCCTCTGCCATGAAAATTATAGATTCTAAGATATATCTTTTTTCAAAAACTGAAAAAAAAATTCTTTAGAGATCTTTAGTTGTACATACTGAATTTAAAAAAAAAAAAATAAAGGATTTTGAGACAACCAAATGAAAAGAGGTGTTAATCTCCAACTCCAATTTGACTCAAGTAGAACCAATGTTATTTTCTAGTGTGTAAGCCAGTAGAACACACTTTAACTTCCTATTCTTTAAAAGATAATTGTAGTACATCCAAAGTCACAAAGTGACAGACTGTCAAGTAAAGTACTTTAATGGTCTGAGAGCCCTGAGAAGATAGCAGGTGCAAGGACTATAAAATCAGCCTCAGAAAGATTAAAATATATCTGACTTCTAATTCTGTTACTTTTTTCTCCCAAGCCCAATCCCTAAAACTGAATCACCCTTTTCTGCTTAGCTTTGGCCCAAAGCTCACACATGTCAATGGAAAAGCACTTGGCTTGTTCATTTTTCATAGATAATTTTATCTCTTTCATTAAAAATTACATACAAACAGCAATATCAACAGAGAAGAAATTTCTGATGAACACAGTGCTCTCTTCCCTCCAGATACACTGAAACAAATTTCATTTGGGAAAAAAAATTATTCATTCCCTGAGATTATTAGTCAATCAGACTGGAGAAGTCTCCAAGAAGTGAGGTCCTTTTGCAGAGTCATTTCAAGCCCACCATCTCCCAAGTACTTGGCAATAACTTGATGCAAACAAGCCACACAACTGCCTGGTGTCATCAGTGGAAACAAGGTAATATCTTGTTTGCAAGCAGTGACAGCAGAAGCAATCAATGTTATTCTTGAACATAAACTACCCAAAGGTAAAATTCCCCTTTCAAATCCTTGAGGTAGATTTTACCCCAAAAACAGCATTACCTTGTCCCTGAAAAGGCAACACATAAAGGAAGGTGAGGAAGAAATATGTATGTAAGAGTGAACATCTTTTCTTTGTGCAGATTCTGTTATTGTAATCTGAGAGAAAAAAAAGAACACAATCTCTAACACACACTTCACTTGTTTTCTCTTTTCATATTCCCTAAAAACTATTTCTAAATAATTTCTGAGTTTTCCTTCTCCAAAGTTCTTGAAGGAACAATCAGATAAGTAGGTTTTAACATGCACAGAGTGAGCCTGGGCCCAGGGCCAGGGCCCAGTGCTATCTCTATACAACAGAGAATGACACCCACAAATAAAAGTTACTGCTATCTTGCAATTTCCTGCTGTCACAAAATAATGAAGCTACTCTTAAAACGATGGTTCTGCTCTACTGGATATATTCCCTTCTATCTGCAGCGCACACAGTGAATAATAAGGTATAATAATACATACACACATGACACTAAACCTTTGGCCAACATGAAGAATTTGAACTGGCAACCTCCAGATTTACACATGTGTCCTGTTTGTCTGAGTTTCGAGCCAAGCAGCTGAAACTTAGCATATTCTCTGCAGATTTACACAAAGTACACTTAGCAACCATTCACTGGGATCACACAAAAATTACCTTTTACTACCAAAAATGTGTTTATTTGATCTAGAGCCTTGTTTCCTACCTGAAAACAATCTAAAACCACAGATGTGTTGTTTTATCACAGATATGATAGGCTTACAGTCAGCTCCAGGGCAGATCCAAAGTCTAGAGAACAGGCTTACTATTACATGGTTCTTTCAGATTCCTCTTATCTTCCAAAGATTTTACACTTCTGTTGTGTCCTCCGGGATTTTTGGAAATCTAAAGTCCTGGGTTTGGCTGGGATAGAGTTAATTTTCTTCCTGGTAGCTGGGTAGAGCGCAGTGGTTGGTTTCATTTGAGGAGGATGTTGATACCACTCTGATGTTTGGCTGTTGCTGAGCAGTGCTGACCCTGAGTCAAGGACTTTGCAGTTTCCCATGCTCTGCCACTGAGCAGGTGCACAATTATTTAACTGTTCTTATCTTGACCCAGGAGTTTGCTCACTTTTTTACCCTTCTGATTCTCTCCCCACCCCACCAAAGGGGAGTGAGTGAACAGATGGACGGTGTTAATTTGCTGGCTGGGGTTAAAAAACACCCAGGAGAAAAGAAGACTTGGGTTAATATTTTGCTGTAAGCTTATATTCTATAAGAAATCCTATCTTTACTAAAAATTCCCTCAATGTAAAGGGAACACAAATATAATTGTGTATTATCAACTGTAGGCACTCTACAGTTACTTTTACCTATCCTAATTAAACAAATAAAATTTAAAAAAAAAAAGTGCAAAGCACACCAAAACCCTAAAACACCACCTAAACCCACATTAATCATTTGCAGTTGTCTGTAGTGGTGTAGGTGAGGTTCCAGACACGTGTTGGCTGACAATGGGTTTCCAAAGAGTTAACATATAAGAGTTAACAGCCAGAGCTGTCTCTGCCAGCAACTGCTTTTCTGTTTAGTTCTATAAATGAAATTTATTAAAACCATTACATGCACAGTGATGCCACAATATCCAGAGCAAAGTTACTAAATCTAAAAGAGCTTTTATTTAATCAGGAGATAGCTAACAGATGTAATGACTGAGGGATGAGGCAGAACCTGGTTTTACATTCAGACTCTGACAACATGGTTTTATCACTTTCAATAATGTAGATTCCTTATTTTTCTGAATCTATTACTTTAAATAAAACATGGCAATTTCTAAAAATGTCCCATTTATTACACTCAAACCTTTTTCCTCATGTGTCCAATTGGAACCAAATATTTTCTTGTCTTTCAAAAATCTACTCTGGTCATTTTTTTTTTTTAAACAAGCAGCTCTATTTCCCCATCCATCTTGTCTGCACAAAGAAGGGATAACCTGCAGCTGAATTACAGAAAGCCTATTCTCCCAGTGGGATCTGAGATAAGATAGACTGCATTAACCCTAAGATTCATTTCCCAGCTAGGAATTCTCCCTAACTCCTTTAAGAAGATCACAGGAAACAGGCTGGATAATGGCAAGAGGTCTATTGAGTGCACTTTCATCACCAGCTTTCATGGAGAGAGAAATGGTAATAAGGTCACAGAAACCTGAAATGCTGTGGGTGGTTAGGAGACATTTCTACACCAGCATTTCCCTCTTGATATACAACACAGTACAAGCCATGACTATTCAGACATCCAGGATGCTTTCTCCATATAAGATGAGTTTCAGATGAAAATTCTAACAGATTTATCCAGTTTGCTGATCCTCCCCATACAGTTTGCTCCCCAAAAGGATTAATCTAAAAGTTATTACCTGCATAACCATCCTTTTTTAACTAATTGCTATTTTCAAGACAGTTATTTGAAAATTTTTCAACTTATTATAAAAGCATGGACATCCTTACCTGTCATCTGGTACAGAACCATCCTCTGAGCTACAAAAACCAACCAAATATTTTGCACTACACTGTCAGTGTCCAAAATGCTTTAAAAAACCCACACACAGGTCGTACCTTGGAACAAAAGGACTTCAAAAATTACTTTACTTCCGTAAATTCTACCCAAATACAGAGAATGGCCAGTACACAGCAGTTTAATGCAAGAATCTATAGCTTAGAAAGTTGTCCTGCCCTCTCTACACCCATATATCCCACTGGACAATGCAACAGGAACACTTATTCCACTACAGCCCATAAGCCAGGCACACCTGTATATTGAATTGATTGACTCAGCCCAGCACAGCACACTTCTCCACATTTCACATTGCAATGAGAACATCAAGATGAAAAGTCAAACCTCTTATTTCTGCTTCCCTGATCCAGCAGCTCCCTGAAACCTCAGACCAGACAGAAAGTATTTCTTAGGGAAAAGGTCTTCAGTTTGACAGTGAATAGCAGGTGAAATAATTTCCTCATTATTGTCTGTGTTGTAGCCATAATTAGCCACTATATTCTGAAAGTAAAGGTAGTTATTTGACAGACATTTGTATTGAACTGGCACATTTATTTCCCTAAGTCTAGGTGCTAAGATACACAAGGAAGCAGGGCTTCCAACAAATAATATTAGGAGAGGGCTTTCATCTTGAAATATTCAAAATACAGTTTATATTAAAAAACATAAACAATGCTATTTTGATACAGCACAGATTTCAGAAAAGGAATTAAAAGCTTACTTTGTTAATACTACTTCCACCTAGGTTTTATAACCAGTTTCATGACAGGGCTGAGACATTGGCTTATGGTTATTCTGAGCCATTCCTTCTCTCAACATCTCCAGCTGGATTGGACAGGATGATGGGACCATAATTTTACCAAACTAACTCAACCAATTGCACACTACATTCACATGCTCATCTTCCTGTCCAGGTCTTTCAAGAGCAACATAAACCAGGTATTTAAGTTGTGCACTCATTAGATAATTCGCTAGGTTTGGTCATCTGTTCAAGTACACAACAAAGTAGTTTGAATTATCTCAAGCTTGAAGCTAATGATTTTGATTATCACAGTCCCTACATCTGCTCTGCAGCTGTCTTTTCCACAAAATCAATAGCACCACTGATTTAGTGCCCTCTAGGACAGCTTCAGAAAATTCTTCTACAGTTAATGTAGATGCAATTTTTCTTTGCTCTGCTCCTGGCTGAGAACACAGGCAAGGTGCAATGTCAGGACAAACCCTCTGATTCTCAGTCAGGTTGACCTCCATCAAGCCAGCAGGACTCAGAGCAGCTGCTGTGCCCTGTGGTGTGTGGCAGGCTGTGCACAGGAGCCCAGCTCTGTCACAGTGCAGCACAGCCCAGTCCTGCTCTGCAAAGGGAGGGAGCAGCAGCAGGGCTGCAGCAAACTGGGGCAAATGCTGCTCCCCCAGCACTGACAAGTACTTACTGGGCACTGTGGTTGTGCACATTTTACAGCAGCACTATGCTAATAAATAGGAATTGTGAAGAGTCTGTCTCCAAAATTCTGTCTTCTGTTCCCTCTTAAGCCATTATATAAGGGATGTGTTTTAGCTTAATAAATGTAGGCAAATGTGCACCAAAGTGAATGTGTGCTCTAGTTTTGTTCCTATCTTGATAAAGAAAATGAGAAAATAATACTTTTCCAGGAATTAGTTTGCTGCAATTTGCATATGTCTTTAAGTTCAGGTGACCCTCTCCTTATTTACTTCCCTGTCCACTTCAATAACTGGAATATACAATCTATCACAACTTGATACAAATGGCCTTACATCATCCCAGTAACACTCATTTGTTTGTTATGAGGTTATAAAATTCCAACTTTGTCTAGGGTTAATACTACTAAGGAATTATAATATAACTAATGTTGCATTCCTGTATTAATGGGAAGTTCTGGATTTATTTTAAGAATAATTTTAATAAATATGCAGCAGAAAAACTCGCCAATAAGGAAGATTAGAGCATCATATTCTCTCCTCTCTTAGGAATTGTAGTTTGAAAGCAGTTCAAAATATTATGTGGACTAGCTTTGGCAGGCAGATCCTGATAAAACATATCATGTTCTTGCCATGCAATCTGTACTTGGCAATGTCTGCCTGGCAATGGACAAGAAATAAATTAGCGCAGAGGCTGAATGACCCCAATCTCACTCAAGAAATTTAGTTCCTTCATATGTGGGTTGAGGCTATTGGCAGAAATATTAGCACTCAAAATCTGCATCTGAACCAACTATGTATATTATTTATGTGTGTTCTAGATACTGCAGAAGAAAACATCCTCTTCCATTAAAATCAGTAACCAATTCCTAATTCTGCATTTATAACAAGATACATTAATGACCCATTCTTTAATAACATTTAAAAAACCCCAAACCACATCCCCCCTCAAAAAATACCAACCAAACAGAATGAAACTCCCAATTCATTGTGTAAAATCCCTTACCATAACACATGATTTTTATTCTTCCATTTTCAGGCAAAGTTATCACATCACAAATCTTCACATCCCAATCAGGTAGTTCAAGATTATAAGTATGCTAATCTCCACTTTTGTTTCTTTTCTCAAACAACTACACAAATGCCATTTAAAAAAATGGATACAATTTTTTGCAGTCTGCCTTACACTATCATTTCCAATCCATGTGATAAACAACATCAAACAAGTCAGGGAGTTGGCTGGGCTATGGACTAACAGTATCCTGCACATGGAGTTCAGAAAAGACAATATGACTTTGTAGGCCTGATTGCTGGTGTATGGCAGCTCCAATGTCTTCTGAAGACCGGATTATGGATAAGCACTGAGTACTCCAGTGCTGCAGTAGATTTTACATACCCTAATTTTGCTGGACTACTACTCACAATGCTGTAAACATTGGCAAAGATGCTTTTACAATCATTTTGCCATTAGCACCCTTGTATCAATGTTTGCCATGCTTCATTTAAAAGATTAAAAAAACCCCATACCCAAACTGTTGACATTTAGCTAGTTATTGACGAGTCTGACACCTGCTCTCACAGCTAATTCCACAGGCCACCTTTGCATAGGAGGTTCTTTAAAAGTCCCATCAGAAGGGGGGAAGGGGAGGGAAGCTTATCTTCTCTGCTACAGGCAGCCCTTTTGTTGTGAAGATTTTGACACAGATAAGGACTTCACAGGCTCTACTGGGAATTAAACCAATTGACTCTAATAGGTTTTAATGTATAATGATTAGCTCATTTATAAAAGATTCTACCCAATCCTCAATTATTCAGATATGGGTCAAGATCAAGGGAGTACATCAAAACAAATCCTGCACCTGCAGGAGGATTCAGCTGTTAGTTAAATGAGAAACAGATCGATCTAACCTCATACAAAGATGTAGGGAGAACTGTGCTAGAAATTCAGGACAGTTGGGACATCACCACTCCATGTAACACTATTTAAAGTACTCAAAGTGCATTCTGCTTTTCCTTTGCCAGGCTGCACTAAATAGAACTATGGATCATGATCCATGGTTCACAATTTGTCACAGGTGGGTACCATTTTACTCTCAAGAAAACATTCATATGCAGTTGAGCTATAGATTGATAAATGCATCTTGAGCAGAAAAAGCTGAAAGAAAATTAACCATATCATATAGAAAATTAACCATATCAGATGTATCACAAGACATGCCATTAGGTTGAAATTCACCAGCTAGATTAAGCTACAGATTGAGCCTGCAAGAAAAACTGACTTTGTTGAACTGTA
Source organism: Zosterops lateralis (assembly GCF_965231275.1). NCBI lineage: Eukaryota > Metazoa > Chordata > Aves > Passeriformes > Zosteropidae > Zosterops > Zosterops lateralis. The sequence continues at coordinate 4,155,175 of NC_139768.1, forward strand.
CTGGCTTTGTATTAGTCTTTCACTCATGGTTGATGGAGGTAAAGTAATATATTTTAAATGATGACTATAAATCTTCAATACAAGAAATTTGAACAGAGAGGATATCAATTTAAAATACTGAAGATCTGATCTTGTTTGGTTCCTTGATAACTAAAAACATTATTACTAACCCTGGGATGAAATTTCACCATCCGGATTGTCTGCACTTCCTTTCCTTCAGCTATTTGTTTTCATTTAGAAAGGACCAAATTAAGGACTCGTTTTTCTCATAAGAGGTGCACAATCTAAAATCTGAATTTTCTTTCCATTGCAGAAAAAGGAAAAAAAATTTCCATTGATTCTGGTGTTGTTGCCCAATACTCTTAAAATATCTTAACAGAATGTGAAATGAGCTGTTCAAATGTGTAAATAAAATCGTATGTAAAGTAGTTATGACTCTTTTGCAAGTCACAAATCATCCTCTGGGCATCTGACTTGCTTATGGATGCACAAACACTGAGCTCCAGTGGAAGTATCAGTGTGTTTGCTAAATGTTAAAAATTGACATAATTATTAATCTCAAAGGGCACTGTCACCTTTTTTACCATCTCTATAGCAAGGCTGGGGCAGAAAAGTGAAAAAAAAAAATATTGAACAGAAGCAGTCATAGAGTTTAACCTGCCCATGTTCTTTTTGGAGCTTCTGGAGATGGATGAACATGTGTTGACGTGATAGAAATACAGCTCCTGGCTCAGGTAAGTGACTAAAATCTGTCATCCCACACATGCTCACTCTCTAGAGCTGAAATTCTCCAAGCACACACTCCTGGTGGGATTTCTGAGAACCACAGAGGTGTGAAGCCAAGTGGAATTTCAGGAAATTGTGGTTTCCCCCCCCCCAGTCCTGTTTCATAGCAATGAGCAGCTTTTCAAGCAGTATTTTCCACACTCGGTTTCTCAGTTAAGTAAATGTTTGCTCAGATGTTATTTTCAACTGGGATGCGACTTTAACTGTGATACATCTCAGATTTAATACTTCAGCAGTGACAGGACCAGCCCTGTGCATCCTGAAGTGAAACAGAATGCTACATGCATCCCTGAAAATGCAATTAAGCCTCAGTGAGGCACTAGGCTTTCCTAAATCATGTTTTTCCTCCTTCATGTTTTACAAAAGAAGATCATTGTTCCAATCGAGAGCAGACTTGTATCTCTATCGACCCAGCAGGCCTGCACAAGGAACCTAAATTGCCTCATAACCAGCTCATGACCTCAGTGCCTTTTAATTATGTGGGTTTCCCTGTGGCCTTTAGTCAACGTGGACATGTGGGGCAGGAAAGGGGGAGTTTACACCCCACATAGAAGAAATACAGGCTGTGTATTCAAATGCACAGATCTCGTTTCTTACTTCTGAAATGTCCACTCTACATAAATTCAATAGGGCTTATTTTCTTGCCTGCTTGTTGCCAGCCTAATTGCACCACCCCTGCTGTGGCTGCAGTATCCTGCACACACACAAACATCCCAAAAGCACATTTGGGTAGATCACACAGCAGCAGCAGGGAAAGGAACACCTGAAAGGAAAATATGTGGGCAACCAGTTCAGGCAGCTCGTGCTGAGCACTTTGATGCTGCAGCATAGTTGGATGCATGGTCAAATCCCACCTAAATCTTCAAGGAGGTCATTTATGTTCTCTCTGACTACTTTACTTCCTAATAGAAGGTGTTGGTAGTTCTTTTCATCCTTAGATTCAGACTGAGCTGGTTTGTGCACCAGAGTGCATGAGTGGATAGATAAGCCCAAACAAAGTACTGTATTCAAATGAGAATATTTACTAGCCACAGAAGGTTTTCTGCTGAATTAGGGTTCTTTATGGCAAGTTTCACCTCTCTTTTTTCATTATTAAGGCATCTTATCAGGTATTTATTTTTGCTGTTTAATTTTTTTTCTCCCTCTCTATTTCCAAAGTAACAGAGGCATAACACATCAAAATTAACATTTTCATTTTCCAGAGCATCCCTCAAACAAGATTTCTGACTGTTCACTGACCATTCTAGCCCAGTTTCATTGACATATGTTTCATTCCTCTTGGAATCTTGAAGCAGAAACCTAAGAATTAGGGGGTTTTGCCTTTAAATTGGCCTTAGAATGGGCTTGAAGAATTAAATAAGTCTGTCTACAGGTAACTGCCCTAGAACTGAATTAACATCAGAATTTCTCCTGTACAGCTCCTGTTTACCTTTTTACAATGGCTGAAATGTTACTCTTTGACACTTCCTGTTAGTTTGCTGGCTGTCCTGTGCATCTGCATTTAAGTGATGTTTTGTTTGGGGAAAAACATCTTTAGTGATCTAAGAGGTCAAATATTGCCTCCCCTCCCATTAGGTCCTAAGGAAGGGTGTCTGTTATATCCAATAAAATCACTGAAACACTTTTAACTCGTGTTTTTCTTGCTTCCTTGCCCTTTGTACCACACGACCCTTGAGAGTGACTTTGGTTCCCTTGCTGTGTTTCCTGACTGGAGGATGTTCTGCCAAGCATGGACAGATAGCCCCCTCTGCCAGCAACTGGTAGAAACTCTCCCTGCAGCTGAAAAAGAACCCAACACGACAAAATCCACACCTACTTTTCAAAATTATTTTTGAAATAAACCATAAATTCTCTCAGCCTTTTGTGGACATCCTTTATTCCCAAAAAGTTCCAAAACCTATTGATTGCCTCGATTTCCCAACCCTTCTGAAAACACACTTAGAGGATTTCAGCTGTTTTATGCAAGGCAAGGTGGCTGTCACAGAGCACCCAGTGGTGAAAGGATTCTTATAACTCTCCCTGATCCCAAATGCAGGCATAATACTTAAAACAAAGCTGCAGACACACCAGTAATGAAAATCTGGTGAACCACTTACTCCTGACTCACAGGAATGTCGAATGCAGAATATCCATTAGTTTCCTGACAATGTGGATTATTTATAGGCAAGTCTGATAGCACCACCTATTATTAAGGTTGCTCAATACTTCCTTATTCTGTGACCCCCTGGTTTCAGTCTTTTTATGCCTTTGCCACCTGGGATGAATTTTGCATACTGATGCCTGTCTTCAGCAACCCTTGTTGAAAGTTCAACCCTTTCAGGAGCAAGATTATTAAGAAACACGATGGTTTTGTTCATGTTTTACAGGAATCTGGGAACCTCACTGAAATTTTTCATTATCTCTTATTCTGTAAGAACTTGAACTTTGGCAGAACTGAGCATATTTTTTGTTTGCATGTAAGAAAATCTCCCAAATATGGCAAATTTATGAGCACATGAATGGGAGGAGAAAAGAACACCAACAAACAAAAGAACACATTTTTCATATGAATTGAAAAAACAATACCAAAATAAACCAACCCAATGAAGAGCCATTACCACTGAACAGTTGCTATTTTTATATGAATCATTCCTCCCTAATAATACATGTTCTAGCCCAAGGCTGTGGAGAAGGGGGAAAGGCTTGGTTTTCCCTTCTGGAATAGCTGCTCTTTGGTGTCCAAAAGAAACAAGTTAATGTAGGACTGGACTTGAGCACATTGCCTGAGACTGAGAGCTCTACTGACGCTGTGCCACTGTTTTCAGTGGTGATGTCAATTTATCTACTGACAGAGAAAAGCCTCTCTGTTATCCGCTGCTTGTACCCTGAGCACTTCTGGGCTTTGGGTCAATTAACACATTCTTCCAGGCTGCAACAATTACACAATTGATGGTTTCAACTACAACAAGGAATGAAAGTGCCAACAGCAACCTGAGAGATTTTTCTGATCCTACACTGAAGAGGGCTATGCCAAAAATATTCCAGATTTGATATAAAAAACATGTGCAGGCTTAGAATCTACTGATGACAAGCAGGTCTCCTTCAGCCAGGTTTGCTTGTCAGGGATATGTAGAAACATAATAATTCCTGGCATAAACATAGAGTACAAAGCAACTAAAAGATATGATCTATCCAGGGAAGAAAAGGGGAATGACTTGTAATTCCTTACACGGTGTTCTGATAATGCAAATCAAAGTTGCAGCTCAGCTGCCTTTGACACCTGGGAGGAAGAAGTGATCTGTACATGTGCATTCTCCACAGGAAATACTGAGGGTCAAACACCACAGCTCTCTAACATTGACTTCAAATTGCAAAAGCTGTCTCCAAGGAAAACTCCAGCAAAGAACAACAGTGAAACTGTTTGCTTTTTAGTTGCTATCTGTTGCTGTGTTTCTGAGTCAAGCAATAGACCTGACCAGAGGAATTATGCAGAAAACCACAACAGCCCCAAATACACCAAACATCTGGATAATTTAGTCAGTGCATGTCTTTACAGGCATGAGCAGCATGGAATAAAACCAGGGATGCAAAGGCATGTCAAGTGGTTTCTACATCACATCAGGTTGACAGAAATCTACAGAGGAAAGACCAGCCTGCTGTCCCCATTCAGAAGAGTAATCAGGACACTTGCAATGCCCTTACTGGCCCACTGCCTGTGCTGGAGTCATCCAGCTGTCAGAGCATCATTCTGCTCCTGCTACAGCCCTTCATGGCTGCCAACTCCTGAATTACTGGAAAATTACTTGGCAAAATGACATGGGGGATAAAAGAGAGAATCCCAGAACCTTCCCCATCACAGATGAAAAGGAATATTCCATTGCTATCTGTGTTCTCTGCTAAAGAAATAAAATTAACTAACGTTACCTCATTTGCGTATCAGTTTTTAATAGCTCTTATGCTGGATGAAAAAAGGAAATTGCTGAACACTGCCACAAGTGAGCTAAAGAAACTTGAAGTTTGCACTAAATGCATGCACTACTCTGCTATACTTTATTGCTTGTGCTGTTTTCCTACAGCCAGTTTCATTCCAAGTGGAAACTGTTTTCAGAATTTCCCAAGGATTTGGGAAAGCAGCAGAGGTTAAAGTAGGGAATGGAACATATGCCTCAGGCAATCCAGCCTGAGTTTAGCTGTCATTAAAAAATCTCCACAGCCAAGTTAGGTTATTGAACTCAAATGGCCCAAAGAGAGATTTGTTGAGTTAATTTGGTTTAAGGCTGTGCACCAATATTGAACTTCAGTGGAAAATGTACAATTAAATGGTATTTCTCTTAAGAATGCACAACTGTAAGGAGATTCTACCAGCCTAAGATTCCAGCCAAATTGTCCCTTTTTAAAAGGTACTCAGAACTTCTTTAATCATTGGTGTTGTTTTTAAAGCATTTCTGCTCTGTTATTTGTCATTATTTCCACTGCATTATTGTGGAACATTTAAAAATGTTTTAGCATCTGTAATGATTTTTCATGTCATCTTTAAAACTTTCTTGTGCAGTAAACAAACACAGGAGCCCTGATAATAAGTTTAGCCTTCTAACTGGCTCCACAGGAGGAAGTCACACATATTTAGGCTTCTATTCCTTAGCTGATCTCTTACCAGACTCTGAACAGCAACAGGAACTTACTCATTTTACTATTCTTCAGAAAGATTTCTATGGTTTTAACAGTTTCACCCAGAAAGCCCTCTGAAGTTACTGCCTTTTAGTGATGTGCTAGACAGATGTGAGATGAGAGACAGGTTCTACCAGAAAACTTACAATCAAAACACCAGGAATGACACAGAGAAGCAGGAGTGGAAGAGAAGCAAGGCCAAATGAAAAAATAAAGCCATTGAAGTCAGATGAAAGTATCCTTGGTCAATGATTTTTTGCATGAGTCATTTTAGGGGAAAATATTAAATGTTGTATTCCAAGAACAGTACCTCTAGTCTCTTAGGTAAATCTGTATCATAAATACATTCATAATTACAACAGCACTGTACAAGAGGTATGAAACAACATTCCAGGAAGAGAAATAGGACATGGTAAAGTTATGCTGAGCTGAGGAATTCCAATTTCCTCAGTAAAAGTATTTTATCAAGCCAGCAACACATACAAGAAGTTTAACAAAGCTAACAAACAAACAAAACCAAACAAAAAAACCCCAACCAGAATGTGTGGATAGTTTTATTTCAGACCACATTCATCTAGTACAGAAAACACAAAGTTCATTTCCCACATAGAAGTAAATAAACAAAATGGTCATGACAAAAGTCAATGAAGTCATAAGCAGACTTTTCGAATCTTCCAAGTTACTGGCAGCCCAGAGAAGTTTTTCACAAGCTCTTCTAAGTCTATTTTCATGACTATACCTAGGCATAGGGTAGGAATTCAGCCAGGATCTCTGGAGTGCATGGAAAAATAGAAAGTTAGCTGTGAAAGCCTGCAGAGAGTGTGAAGAAGAATCCAGTAGAAGGATAGCTTCAAAATTAGCATACCTTGAAAAGTAACTTCTGTCAGATACAATATGCCTTTTTATCTTTTATATACATAGGAAGTTTACATATTAATGTTTGCATGATGGCAAATCGGGGGACTGCTTCATTAGATTTGAAGGAGCACTTCTCCTCAGGCCAGGCCTCTGGTTTGACTCAGATTGAATTACAAAGCTAAACAGAACAGGAAGGATCTGTGCTCCTAATTCTGCTTGATAGATCACTTTGTCATTTTCAGATGCCAGATTGAAGATAGCCGCCTCTCCCTTGGCAGGGAGCAGCGCTTTTAAGCTCCAGGCTATCAGAGAGAGCAAGAGCCCACAGTACGTGCACAGACTGACACTTGCATTAAGATGTTTCCTGCTGCTTCCTTAAAAACTTATGGCAACCTGCTCATTATTAGCCTTCTGCACTGGGAGAGAGTTAAATTGGGTGAGATGAAGTGGAAGTCACAGCTGAAGGTGCTCTGGGCTGTAAGGCAGCAGAGTAACCACACACCTCTGCAGATGTGCTGACTGAGGAATCACCCTGTGAGAATAGGAACCAGGTTCAGTGGAGATTAAGCAGAATTAATGGGGAAAGTCTTCAGGAAATTAGTTTTTTTTTTTTTTTTCCCATTCTTTCTGAATCTGAGGGGATCCAAAGGCACTTCATTATCATAACTGTTTCAGGTTTAGTTATGATTGTTGAAAGCTCTTCTCTTAATTTGCTGTACAACTCTCAGATTGCTGATTAGGGAAAAAGACAAAATATGAAGGCAGATCTGAGAACATGTGGAGCCCATAAACGGAACAAATTCATGGCTTGTTTTCACTTATCCCTATTTAGCATTTGTAGGGGGCTTTTGCTTTCTGCAATTTATCAGGTGCAAGCTGAAAGAATATAAACTAGACTCTAGTCAATGCACATGTGTCCATATACAAATCTATCAGCTAAAGTAATGCAATACCATCCCCAGTATGGAACTACTGAATCTCAGACATACAGCTAAAAGCCTGCAAATTCTCCCCCCTACATCCTGTTTTCTAATATACTAAGACAAAAAAAAAAAAAAAAAAAAAAAAAAAAAAAAAAAAAAAAAAAAAAAAGGCGCACCAAACTATAATAGCAAGGGCAGGTTGTTTCAGGGGTTTTCAGGCAGTTGGTAACAGGCTGCTATTCTGCTGTAACTGCTCGAATAATAAAAAGTGCGCAGGCCCCTGGGGCTCACTGGCAATGAAGCCTCAACTATTTCTGATACACTGCTACAATAACATGTTGCTCTCATACAGGACCTTTCCCATAAGATGGATACACAGAAGAGGAAATAGTAAACTCTACAGGCCCTCTAGAGGTAAGGTCAGTATTACTCACATTTGACAAGTTTTGTATAACCTAAAAATATTGAAATAATCATACCTAATCCTCACTGAGGAATTTTCAAGCATCTCAAAACACTTCAGAGATGAAGTCTGGGATTTCTGTAGAGAGACAGAAACAGTTTTCCCAGGCTAAAGTTGAAAATCTAGTCATGACCATCTCCCATCCTTGTTCAATTTTCTAGTATCTATCCTTGATTAAAGTTTTGTAAGTAAATTTATTCACTATGTCTTAATAAAACCTTAATTTTTCAAAAAATATTTTTAATTCCCTAAGGTAATTATCATGCAAGACTGATTACCTAGGAAAATAATACTCATAAGAAATAAGCTGCTCACATGCAGGAAACGACATGTACAAGAACTTGCACTGAAACACAGGCAGCTGCTGAAGAAATCTCCTTTCCTTGTTCCAATCAGACTGTTAACTAGGAATCAGATCAGGAATTTACAACTGGAGGGCAGAAGGAAGACAGAACGAAAATCTTGCTGATTTAAAATGCATCATTGTTTCCTGAAATTCCACAGAACAGCTGGAACATGCAACTGCTTCAGTTTATAACTGGAGAGAAGATTCTGTCCCTAACAGTGGATAGACATAGGTGGATAAACATGAAGCAGGGTGCATGAACTAGAAAAAAAGAGAAATAGAATCAAATCTGGTTTCTTCTACTCCCACTTTTTCTGAATTCTCAGCATTGTAACAGGAGCTCAGACAGCTGCTCATCACCCTGGTGGAGCCACAAGAGGCTCAGCTGACAGAGCTGACACCATGGCCAGGCTTTGAGAACTCACCATGGAAGTGCAGGAGGGCAACACTGACTGGGTGACCTCCAAAGGAAGAAAAAGATATCCTTGTGCTCTGCAGAGTAATGATGTCTTAATCCTTTCTTAGACTTTGGACCATTTGGGGAGGAGGTTGTTGGAGGATTTTATAGAAAAGTGTAAAGGAGAATATTCAACTATTCCTTACTTTAAATCATTCAGTCATTTCAAACAAGGTTAGTTGTATAAGCTAGAAAAACTGATCTAGATGAACAAATGTGTTCTGCCCTAATCCATCTGTGATGATTTCAACTCTTTTGAAATACATCTTCAAGAAAAAAAAGAAGAAATTCATCTTCAAGAAAAAAATCTTCAGTGAGGTCAATCAGCATCCTCTACAGGATCCTGAACTTGTGGTAAAGCATCTGAAATAAAACTCATCAAAAGGAAGTCCTGAGTTTCAGCCTTACACTTAGCTAGACCTATTCAAAACCCACAGTGTAGAAAATTTGGGGTTTGGGGTATTTTTTTTTAGCTTCTTTTGTTTTATTTAGCTTATATGGATGGGTTTTGTAATAGAGATGAACATGTGGCCACAGACAGATGTTGTTTCTAGCACAAAGGAGGGAATATCTAGCAGATGCAGGGGAATAGATACATGCAAAGAATTATCAGTTTTCAGAAAAGCAGTATCTGTTTACATATTCCAGAGATTTGTTTTGACTCAAAATGCATATGAGAAATTTTTAGACATGTATTTTACTGAGACACTCTGGCAATTCACAGAAACAGAAAGCAAAAGGCAGTATCATTTCACAGATCAAGGCTAGTCTGAGCATCTGATAGACAAGTATATGACACTGGTTCCTAGGGTAGACCAGTAAGGATTCTTAACAGTTTACACAACATGGTAAAAGACAGAAATTGTGTTCATTTTCCTAGTCCCCACATTTATTCAGATCACATTATCCAAAAGGAAGAGGAATCCTACGTCTATCATTAGAAATGCTATTCAATTACATTCAACTAAAATATAACCAGTTTTAACAACAGAGCTATATTAACAAATTAACAGAGTAAATTAACAACAGTGCAGTTGCTGGAAGGCTAAGGAATGGAAAAAGCATAAGTCTTACAGTAATCACTTAATATATCATGAGAAAGTAGGAATTCATTGGCTATAATACTTTCAATAATTTGCTCAGCTGTTCTGCAAAGAGATGCACTGGGCACTTGAGTGGAAAAGTACACATCTATTATAAGTTTTGTCTAATATGCTAGTGCACTGGGACCTGCCATGCCTGCCTTATCATCTAATTAAAAAAAAAAAAAAAGGAGATGATTCATTGAAAATGGAAATTATTGCTAAAGTAAATTGCAGCCTCTGCTGTGCTTTAGAATGTGTAAGCAGCAACTGGAAACTGTTGCATTTTTGCCATGAAAGAAGATAATACCCATGTTTCATCTCAAATACGTGCACAGCACTTCAGAGTTAGTGAGGGGCTCCAGGATACCTGCCCCAGCAAGAACTGCACTCAAAGGTCATCACTGTCCTGCTGGAGCTGGTCACAGCCCTGTGCTGTGCCAAAAAGGGAAGGCAAGGCAGCGCAAAGTCCCACAAGAAGAAAGTTACGGGTGAAGGAAGAAAGCCTGAATGGTCACAAAGGTTGTCTTCACCTTTATTTGCCTTCATTTTGGTTTCCAGATCAATCCTTGGAACAAATTCTAGGGTTTGTCTGCTGTTTACAGTACTAGTGTTAAAGTCTTCAAGGGAGAAATTAGAAAACCAGTTCAATGTATTAAATGGAAGACATTAATTTGACTAAGTGTAAGTGAAAAGGCACTTGGCAGCAGGAGGAAGACAACTCCTGCACTGTCAGATGCCACTAGAGAATCCTCTGCCAAAACTCTCCAAAAAGATATTACGTTAAAAGCACTACATCACCAAAAGCTCACACTGGCAAATCACTCCCCCTTGAACCATCCCTGTCCCAAGGACACCTTCTGCCCAAGAAAGCTGGAGCTCTGTGTGTGTTAACCCCTTCACAGACATCCTACATCGAGCAGAAAACACAAATCATTCATAATGAGACATGACATGCCCTTAACTTCTAGATTGTGCTTTTACTGAATGAGCTTCATTCAAAACCACAAAAAACTATAGGTTTACATCCAATGCAACCCCAAATTATACACAGGTTACTCCTTTATTTGTGCTGAAGTTGGATCAACATAAACACACCAGAATTGCTGAGATAAAAACTGATCCAACATCTAAGATTTATGACTGATATTTTTTATGTGTCTTAAATAGAAGAATGAATCGTAATTCTTGACCAGTCTGCATCTGGATTTGAATTTCACGCATCTTTTAGAGTTGCAAAACAAAGCTAATGGATGCTGCTGTGACTCATATTAGCAATCACATCACATTAAAAAAATTCCATTCAAGATAGAGTGCTTGAGCTGGAGGGCAGACTGCATCCCCTGGAAACTCAATTCCTTCTTCTCTTGATGAATGTTATCACTTTCTTTATTTCAGTTTTATATCATTATACCGACCTGATCAGCTGAAGCTCATTTTAAACCATATCAAAACTGTGATCCATTCTTCTTATGAAACTGTGAAAACGAACATTATGAAAGTCAGACTGCATCACTTTAAATATGGGTGATAGAAACACACAAATCCTGTTCTCATTTTCTTTCCAAGCAGAAGGTTCATGAAATATGATTTATGACAAACCAGAAGCTTGGCATACCCAAAGTTTCCCCAAATGAGCAGATGCAGTAAATCTTATCCTGAATATAATGTATTTTTACATTAGCAGGTATGCATGTCAGCTGCTGAATAGTGTGAGAGACACACATTGCTTACTTGCTTACCCTAACCAAAAGGCTAATCATCCTTATCAGCCTGAGTACCTGCAATTCTTGTGTCTTGTCTTTAGCATTGAGTTAGTGAAGGTCCCAATAAGGTCCCAATTTAAATACCTGTTATATAAATATATATAATTTTATATATATATGTATAAAAATGTATGGCTTTTCCTGTTTTGCTTGAAATTATTTCTGATGCCCACCAAAAGCAAGCAGTGAGATACAAAAAGTTTCCTGTGTGACCCTGATAGCACAATGAGGAGAGAAAAAGATAAACTGATGTCATGGCAGTCAGCCCTTTGAAACCACAGGATCACTAGGTTGGAAGAGACCTTTAACATCATCATCCTACCCATGCCCTAACATCTCAACTAAACCACAGCATGGAGTGCCACAGCCAATCTTTTTATAAACACATCCAGGGATAGTGACTCCACCACCTCCCTGAGCAGACTTTATCTCTCTTTCCGTAAAAAACCTTTTCTTATATCCAATCTATATTTCCCTTGGCACAGCTTAAGACTGTGTCCTCTCATTCCTCTCAGCTTCTGCCTGGAGGAATGAGACAAGATTTGCAAGAGGACACTTGCAAATCTTAAGTCTAAAGCTTAAATGTAGGGTCAGAAAACAATTTTGGTTGGAGAAACACTGTCTAGTGTTTGGAGTGTCTCTGTGGATAGAGGCTCCACCACCTCTCTGGACTGTGGCTTGTTGCCTGGCTACTTTTTCCCTTGATATCTCATAGGATTTTCTCTCTTTGACATTATGCCTGTTATGCCCCATCTGGCTCCATCTTCACTGGACCCTCCCACTGGGTAGATCCTGTCACTGAGCTGGGATAACGCCCACAGCCAGGCTGTTCACACCACCTGCATTGGTTTAATGCATCCTTCAGCAATGCAGCTGTGAAACATCTCAGTCAGATGCTCTTCTGCCTCTTTACATTTTCTTCTGTAGACCATCCTCACTGTCAGCACCCAACCTGGTTATAGGTATTTGAATATATTAACATTGCAGGAGTAAGAAGAATTTATCTGGCACATGCCCAGAAGTTCAAGCATATATCAGCTTCAGAATCTGAACCACTTGTCTGTATTGACACTTTTAATAAGATTTAAACTATAAAATTGGACTTCCTCCTAAGTAACCCATAAGCAATTTTTTTCTCATATCAACTCTAGGACAAAGAGGCTATTATATGAATTGGCAGAAGTATGCTAAAAATTAGACCAAATATTTCCAAACCTCTGAGAAAACATTTTATTAAAAAAACCTCAATTTCAAAAACTATTTAATAAAATCTATATTTATTTATCATTCTTTTTCAGGTTAGAGGGCCAGCTCTGACATTGCGTCTCTGAGCTGCCTTTCCTATTTCTATCTCAAATTTCCTTATATCACAAGAGGCCAAATTCAGACCAGATGTTACCAGGCAAAAAAAAAAAAAAAAAAAAAAAAAAAAAAAAAAAAATTAACTGACTCCTTTGGTGAAGAAGTTTCCTGAAGTCCTAAAGGACTGAATTTAGCTCCACAGGCTCTCACTGGCAAAAAAAACTGATGGTGCCGTCTGTCCATTGCAGCCAGACAGAACCATCCTACTGAGGAGACACCCAGAGACATCATATTTCCCACAGTGGGAGCAATCTCCCCTGGATCTCCACATGGTGGGCAGCGTGCCATTAAAGCCACTTAGGATAACAAGCCCTCTATAAACAGATTATCCAACAGACAAGTTTTGTCAATACCGCTTCGTCTTCTACAATGCAACATTCAAATGCTGGTTTAGCGTGGCAGAAAGGAAAACTAAAATCTAGAAAAATCTAAAATCTTTGAATAAGCGATGTTTATTATGGAAAGTAATATTCCAATAATTAAGTCAGGTTTTCCATCTGTGACAGTATTTCATAGGTCTGGTATTTGACAGTGAGGGAAGTACCAAGAACATTAAAACATCGACATAACCTAAGTGATGATTTTGTACAACAGGAATTCCTATAATTTTTTTCCAGCAGAAAGAAGGAAGTTACAGCTTTCCACATGCTCCCGTTGAACATCCACCACTGCTCCCCACACAACCCCAATGCCCTCCATGAGGATTCCCAACACCAAAGGGCTGCAAAGTTAACAAAATAAAACTCTTCGAAGACAAACAACTAAGAAGTCAGCAAGTGGTTTGACTGTTGGCAGAAAAACTGGCTCAGAAGCAGAATGGTGGGATTTTTCCTTTTGCACCTGAAAAAAATGGAGTCAAACCAATGCCTTCATTCTCTCTAAGTCAATCATGCCCAGCTCAACAAAAATGGGTTAAAGCACACTCATATTAGGGACACCTCAGAGAAGAAATCCATCTCTAGGCAGTAAAAAGCTCTCAAACTCTGTGTTCAATGAGCAACATACCTGAACTAAAGCCTTAAAAATCTGAAAGCCATAAAAATGAAAAAAAAAAAAAAAAAGAAAAAAAAAAAAAGGCAGCTAAAACTATAACCCCAGAATTAAAATTATGAGCTACACATTTAATTATATTTAGAATGAAGGTCTCCTTAAATAGATCACTTCAAATATTAATGCCTTAAATTTAGATTGGAATGGTCATCGTATAGGCTGTAAAGTCATATCATTGAAAGATTTTTTGAAGAAATTCAGGTACTCGAATAAATGAAGAGTAATTTTCATCAGAAGAAAAAAATCCACAAATTTTGATCAGCATCTTTTCAAATTTGGGAAATATTTTTATTCAAAAAGGGGAGACAAAAAGTAGACATCGTCAAAATTTTGCTGCAATATTTTTAAAGTAAAAAACCGACACATTGTTTTGAGGCCGAATTCAGTTTTAACACCTGAAAATTCATGTAAAATATTCTGCTTTTAATTAATTATTTGAAATAAATATTCTATTGATTTCATTTCTGTTTAAATCCTTTCATGTCAATGTAACAGAGGATTTCACTGGCAAGGAGGGAAGTTCCCAAATTACTATTTTCTAAACATAAAGAGGGTTTATTTGCTGCATATTTTACCAGTCATTTTTTCTTTATCCTTCCTCCCTCCCCTGCCATTCAGCTTCCTTGTACTTGGAGGGTATCTTACACACACCACCAAAAATACAGAGCACTTAATTTTAGGTGTTAATCCAAGTAGAATCTTGGTAGTGATGGACAACAAAACCGACTAACAGACCCAGAGGAAGCACAAAGCACTCTCAAATACACTCAGAAATTTCACAGCAAGGCCCAGGTCCATCAGCTCTCATCCAGATGATGTTCTCAACTCAAGGGCAATTTTTTTTCTATAATTTCAACAGGAACAAGCCTAGAGCTGAACAAAATTAGAAATTATGGACTTCATGTAGATAAAATTATCTAGCAGCTGTTATGTGGAAAACTAAGATTATCACAGAGTACCTACTGGCCTTAAAACACTTGCATTTATTAAAACATTATCAAGAGATAAGAATTGCAGTCAAAGTCTTGGAAATTAAATTTAGACACAGCAAACATACATTTCTTAGATGGCCTAAATGGCCAGAGCTTCACAGAAGCTGAAGAAATCACACTCACATATAAAGCCAGAATATACACTTTTTATATGGCAATGCTATATGAAAGGTAAAATTGTATAACACATACATTTTATATATATATATAAAATTCTATATAATGCTTTGTGAATGTTTTCCATTTTAATAAAAAGGTACAGTATAAGGTACTGTGTTCTGTAAGATATCGTTACTGAACTAAGTTTAGCCCTGTTTTATTTGTGAGTATAAAGAAGAAATGTGCTATAAAAATATATAAAAAAAAAGAATTTTAAAAAGAAATTAGAGCAGTGTTCATACACATCCCACAAACAAAAATAAGGGACAAAGAGAGACCTTTAACTACTCTCATTTCTCTAAATAGCTAATAATGACTCCTCTGACAAATTATTTGTGTGTTTCACCACTCAAAGCGGAAAATCACATTTTGCCATCCAGACCACTGTGGACCCATGTGGAAGATATTTTCAACTGCTGCTTCTGAGCTCACTAAACCTGATAGTCCTTTGTTCACAGTATGGAAATCATGGAAGAAAATTTATTTATTTTAATTGTTTGGATGAACAATAAATCCTTCATAGCAGGTTTTCTTTCAAGGTCTCTATGACAAAATCTGCTCACAAAGTAGGGTAAGGCCTGCAGGACCATCCAGGGCTTCTGGGCATCAAACAGCAACCATTAAGATAAGATGAGATAAGGTGTGGTTACATTAATCTTCCTCATCTCAAATTATAAGTGCAGGTTCCTGTCAGGACATGGGTGTTGCAAGTCCCATGAGCTGAACGCAGTTCTTTGACAAAAATTTTTAGGAGACAAAGCCAAGCATGCACAAAGTCAACATAACACCTGATCAAAAATTTACCAAAAACATCATAGAGAAAACTATTCAAAGCCTGTTTGATTCAAACAGTGATCTTTCCTAGGATTAGCCTAGGCCCTTACTATCTTACATAATTTCACTGTTACCTGCCTTTATTCTGTTCCTTTCTGCCACCATCAAGGGCAGAATGTGGGACCATTGTCATTGCCACATCATTATCTGTTGCAGCAGAAATACAGCAATAAGCAAACAAACAAACAAACATCCTTACTTTTTTTTTTTTTCTCTCTGACACCACCACTACAGGGGAAAGCGGGGAAAAAAAAAAAAAAAAAAAAAAAAAAAAAAAAAAAAAAAAAAAATTTCCAGAGGAGCCCCAAAGCAATTTAGTCCATGAAAATGACTGCTATAATTTACCACACTGGAAATGCTGTGGGAGTTTTCCTGGCCTGTTTGTACATGTGTGTACTTGTTTTTTACAAAGTTCTCCACCAAAAAACAAAACACCAGCAAGCCTTGTGTCTCCTGTAGAGTTGATTATATTAGAACATTTTATCTTATTGACAGAGGGGAGAGACAGGCTGGGCGTGATGAATGGCTATTGTTATACCCTACCTGACCACCCTGGCGCCCACCCAGGCACGAAGGCTGATGGCAATCAGGTAGCCTGACTCATGTGATATTTGACAAAGGATAGGTCAAGATCCTCCCCATCTGTTATCAGGAAAAGCCTTCTGTCTACTTGCAGCAATACTGCAGTGTTGCTTTTACCACTGAAAAAAAAAAATGCGTGGAAATAAGAAGCGCAGTTTGCAAGTTTCCCTACTATTGTATTTAGACTATTAAAAAGGAAAATGAAACACTTGGATTGGAAGAAATGGCATCTCTCTTCTGTCAGCACAGCCTAGCAAACACATATGCTTAAAACAGACCAAGCTCTTGAGCACCCCAGACACAGTGAAATGTGAGCATCTACAATGAACCAATCTCATCCTTGCTCAGCTGAATAAATGGCAACCCTGCCATAAAACTTGTGTAGGACTGAATCACAGGGAAAATTTTAGAAGATACCACAGACATTAAAGGAAATAGGAAATACAAGTGTTTGGCTGTCAGAGGTGTGTAGCTGCAGCTTGAAAACTCAGAAATGGGAGCGCTTCTGTTGTGAGAGAAGAAATTCCAGTAACTGCAATACTGAATTGCACACAGGGAATTACTAATACATTAAAGTAAAAACCTTCTTCTACCCCTAATGACATGAAATAAAATACAGAATGATGAGCAGTAAGTACCTCTGTAAGACCAAGCAACATTGCAATTTTGGACCATCTAACCTGAATATCCAGAGACATCTAATCTTTTCTACTGCAACTATAACCCTGCACCTGTTTTGGAAATATTGTAATACTACACTAGATGATACCTTTCCATTCAGTCACAAAACCTGTGAGGTAAATTAATTATAAAAAGAACACCTTCCACGTTCAGGGCACAGTCACATCTAGCTCATTTGTCTTATTGCAGTACATTAATCCTGTTCAATATGGGAACTGAATGCTTCTAAGCAACATTTCTTGCCTTTACCATAAAATAAGATAAACTTTTTGCTACTCTTTCTGGATAGGGTTCAGCATTTGTAAGTTTGCCAATACTAACAGAAAGAAACTTACTATGATAATTAATATCCCTTAATAATTTATTACTAAGGATTGTAATTATTTTTTCTGTGGAGAGTCACTCTTGAAAAATTAGGCAGGCAGATACTTTCCTACTCTTAAAACTGGCCTTGTTGCTAAGCAGCAAACAAGAACATCATCACACACTTTGAAAGATCTCACCAAACAAATTATCATCTTCTTTCCTTTATTTTGACCTGAGCCTAATACTGATACTATTTTATTCCATAGTTTGGTGGCTGTTTTGGAATTAATTCATTTTTAACTTGAGGCTCTTATTATTTTTCATTCAAGAAAGTCATGTGCAACTCCTTCCTGTCTCTGCAGGCTGAGGACAAATATGATCAGCTGTGGAGAAAACTATTGCTAGCTAGCTCAGTCAAAAAACAATGCCTGTTCATAAACATGCACAAACACAATGTCACTGGACAAATGTCCAAAATGCCACTTTTAGCAAAGCTAAAACCCCCCGTGATATATGGCAGTCAGCAGGCTGAAAGGCACAGGACTGAACACAAAGTTTGTTTCTTATAGAATCCCTGGATAGTCAAGATTCTGATTGTCAACCCTTTCAGGGTGAACTGATGAATCTAGTAAAAGTTGGGGTGGAAGACTGGAGCTTCTTAATCTATAATTGCACAGATGCTTTGAGAAGTTACAGTATTTACATATTGTAAATACACCACCCTATATGATGTAGGTGCTTATGGATGTTTTAGCAGCAACCTGGGTAACTATATCATAGCAGATCTTCAGGATGACAGGTGGAGTAAATCATCTCTAGGCTGGAACTATAACACATCACAGCCACAGAGTTCTGCAACACAGCTTTATTGCCCTTTATAAATTATTAGACAGTTAAGAGACAAATACTTCTGGCAAAGTCCACAGTGATAGGTGGTATGGCAGTGAATTTTCTTGCCATTTGCTATTGATTGCAGTGCAGTTTGGCCCTATGAGAGCAGCAGATTTAAATGAAGACCTCCAACAAATGCAGTGCCTTGAAATGGGGTTTTCTTTCTTCCATTTCTGTGGTTGAAGCTGAAGCAAGTCCCTGTCCTACACCAACAAACAGCAACATAGTACTGAAAGAACTTGCCCTTTTCCATGGAATGCAACGAGTGGCTTTGGTGTCTCCACTGAATACTGGCCCTGTTCAAACACAGCTTTTGAATATTGGTGCAGCAGTTCGCATTGTGCTGAGTGGACTATGGGTCCTTCAGCTCTAAGCAGGAATGTTCTACACCCACTTTGCACTTTGTAGGTGAATGCAAAAGCAAAGAGCCTAAGGCAATGGAGCAGTGCAAGCTGATAGAGCTGGTAAACATCCAGGATCTAAGAAACTTACAGAGGCATGATGAGGAACTCCATGGAAATGGGTAAAAAACTCTTCAATATTAAGTAATTTGGATTAAGAAAAGATTTTTTTGCCATGCAATTAAAATTCATATACGATCCATAAAATCTGTTTTTAATGACCATGAAAAGGCAATAAAGATTCATTACACAACCATTTCTCCTAATATTTTCTACTACAAAACCCCCTAAGGCCTATGTCACGTATTTTATAAATCACATATTTCACTTTACAAACATCCTCACAAGGCAGTAAAACTGCATCCAGTACAGAAATTTCTGCAATTAGGGACAGAAAATCA
This sequence comes from Zosterops lateralis, assembly GCF_965231275.1. Lineage (NCBI taxonomy): Eukaryota > Metazoa > Chordata > Aves > Passeriformes > Zosteropidae > Zosterops > Zosterops lateralis. The sequence continues at coordinate 4,174,162 of NC_139768.1, forward strand.
CCATTTTTCAAATTATGAACTGAGGTAACAAGATTTCCCATTCATGATTATGTAGAAAATAGGTAATTACAACAGATCAGTGAAACAAACATTAGTCCCCTAATGCATAGATTTTTATCATCAAAATCTGTATCAGTCTAGAACATCACCTTTTTTTTTTCTTTCTAGAAAATGACTATTGATGACTTATTCCTACAATTGAGCTGCATTCACTTAAAAGTAAAGTGGAAGAATGAAGTGTTCATATTTATTTTTGTTCAAAATCACACCTCTTGCAATGTCAGTCTTAATGCAGAACTCAGAAAATGCTGAAGTCAAACACAGAGCTGCACAACCAGGTTTATATTTCAAGTTCAAGATTATTTCTTGGAACACTTCCCACCTGATAGAAAGGTTTCTCATCATAGTCTCAACTAAGACTCCCACATCCTCTGCTTCTGGAGTGCCTTTGGCTTTGCATTGACAGTCTGGGTCCCCAGGGAGAATCACAGATAACGATCCCATTGCACACAACCAATCACATCACAAACATCACATCAGGATGGAGCCAAACAGGGGTGTCAAGTAGCTCATGTGGCACAGAGATGGACACAGCCATAGCCAGTGACAACACAGGCAAAGGTACAACTCCTTTTGCTTAACTAATGCATGTGTGTTCAAACAGATCACTCACTGCAGATAAATATTTATACTCAGCTTTTGAGGTTGCCTGTGATGATCTTGCTACTCAAAATACTAATTTATGCATATTCTATCCATATTGAGCAGATCAAAACTTGTGTCTTGTCACTACAAATGCATATTTACAATAACCTTTAAAAGTATTTATATCTAAATTATCACACCTCTAAAATCCCTCTTTAAGAAAAGTTACTTCAAAATCTCCCCTACAAGGTTGCTTGTAGTCAATATTACTCATTGCAGGTGAAAAATCATCATTCATTTATGGTCCTGTCTCACACCAAAAAGTTTTAAGCCTGTGACATTCACAGGCTCAAAAAATTTCTGTTTCAGGTGATTGAAGAACTGTCCAAATTCCTAAGCTGACCTTTATGTGTTAATGAAGACAATAGTAAAATAAATTAGAAATTAAAAAGTAAATCCAGCATTGACAGGAAATAAGTGCACATGCAAATATTGAGATTTTTAAAAATTACTCCGTATGCCATTTCCATTCCACAGCTGGTAAGCAAGGACTTTATCCCTTTGGTTGACATGACTCTTACAAATGATTACAAGCATGCTTCCTACTTCATCTAGAAAATGTAGTTTGTGAGGTATTTGATAACACAAGGCACGGGAAAACAAAAATATATTATTTGTATCTTCTTTTCTGGATATATTGCACTTAGGGGAAAAAATATTACAAGCCTTAAATCCACACAGTGCTGGTTGTAATCAAATACCCCCTTTGAGGAATTTACAGGAATGCTTTTGAAACAATCCCATGTATAGTTAGCAGACATGATTTGCCTTATAATTTTCTATCTATTTGTTTAAGAATCCAAATTTCTATAGGGAAAAGACATAACAACAACAACAAAAAAAGTACTTAAAATTAAACATCTTGATTCAATTTAACTAAGAGGCAAAGGAAAAACAAACAAACAAACAAACAAAAAACCAGGAGAAAATCACAACTATAGAAAGATTTCTCCTGTAGGACAAAATTGTTTGATTCAGCCTGTCCACACTACACAGTATCTGATGACAGGATCTCTAACAGAGCTATAAAACATGCTAACAATGCTATTAAGATTACTTATACCATCTCCCAGCACAGGCATAAATGCTCTTGGCACAGTCACATTTTATACCCTCCTATGCCAAATTTCAAAGAAGCTGCAGATAAGACACGAGAAGTAGAGAAATAGACACTCGTTTGCAGCCTGGAAAAATCCAGGTGGATCCTCCTCCACTAAGGAAAGGCATCACCAAGTAAGGTCATAAGGCACAGAGACATGTCAGGCCCTAAAAGAAGCAATGCTCCTCCAAGAATGTGAGGTGGGTACCCTAAATAATGGGTAGAGTTAGAGGACAATTCCTCAAAAAGCGTTCCAGAGATAACTGGGGAGCTGCAGGACAACTGGTAGTGTACAGTTACCAATGGCTGAAAAACAGGGAGGAAAAACTCAGTTAAACCCCACCCAAGCAACAGTGGTTGATATTTGACTGTGAACCTCAGAAACAAGCAGAGGACACTGTTTAAACCAGAGAAGCCTCCAGACCAAGAGGCTGCTAGGAAAACAGCAGGCAAAATGTACCATTGGCACATGTCCAGCTGCCAGGACTGAGAGGACATCAGCTCTTTTCCAATTCCAGGTACCCTGCTGGCTTCTACTTTAACTTCCAGAAGTGACACAACACAGGCTGATAGCTCAGCAAAAACCTTTCTTCTGTATCCAGAGATAATCAAGAAGTAAAATAAGCGATATTACAAATACGAAAAAAAACCCTAGAATATCGAGTTTGGGAGAATGGAAAATTATTTTATTATTGCAGTCTCCTAATGCTAAGTCCTCATGCTGCTTCTACAGATTTCTGGCATCCCTTAGTTAAAGTAAGAGCAAATATTTATCTGTGCATTTGCTCAGGAACAAAAAATATTCAACAAAACTGAAAGCAAAACAAGAACTGTTTCTCTGAAAACTCCAAACAAATTCAGAGACCTCACCGATAAAAAAAATAAAAATAAATAAAAAAGAAGAAGAGACCAAAACATTGAGAGGAATTGAAAGAAAATTTGAGCTTCAAGACCTTCTAGAATTTATTTTAGAGTTTATTTGAGGAGTGTCTATTTAACAATACACTCCTTACCAAAGCCTTAACAAACACAAATTTTGAGTGTACTTCATATGCCTCAGGCATAAGGAAAAAGTAGTTCTAGAGCATAATTGTTGTTTCTTAATGGAAATTAGCTTTTTAATCACCTAAAATTTGCTTCAATTAGCAATATGAACTTATTAGGTTTCAATAAATCAAGATATCAGAAAATTCTACTGGCTCAAAAGAAACCAAACAAACAAAATTAAAACAAAACAAAACAAACACCAACAAAAAACCCCAAAGGAACATGAAATCCACAGCATTTATCTCATTTTCTCCGATCCTTATTTTGCACAGTCTCTGTGAAGAATTTAAAGGGATTAAAATGCATTCCAAATCTTCCCCTTTGAATAATTTCTATGGCCAAAATGTTATATGTTCCATTCCTATGTGTTCCCTAATCCTTTGTGATTCTGTTTTATCCCAGCAGAGTGCAGATGTTTTACTGAGATCTACTCCAAAGAGATGTCACAAAACAGGACCATATACCATAATAAGTACCTAAATACAACAAGAAAATGCAGGTAACACATTGTAAGTACTATTGCAGATAATATCCAAGCCCAGCTTTAACCTTCTCTATGAAGATTATACAACTATTGTGTATTTTAGTGGGGAAGTACATTTTAACCTTGAATTAAATACCTTAAACTTGTCCACCTGCTCTCTTTGACTCACTCTCTGCAAATAGCAGTTCCTGATAAAAATGAAAACATGGGTTTGCTACATGACTTCCAGGAGAATCTCTAGATCAATTAGCATTTCTATTATCATTTCAGGAAGTGATATATAACCCTGGCCACTGTTTGAGCTATCTCTTGGAGAGCCTCTTATCCCTCTGTCAACTCACATTTGTCTGCTCATGAAGTTACTGGAAAGAATGACTCAACATTCATTTCAATTACAGCAGAGTGAAAGTCCATTCATAAATATTGCCTCTGACAGACTTCACTTGGCTTCTTGAAGCTGACCTTGATTAACCAGCACACACTCCATATGCCAAACAAGAATTGAGAACTTGCAACATTGCTTTAGCTCAAATGCACGGTATTTCAGGGAAAAAAGGGGAAAAAAAAGTTCGCATTAAAAAATTAAAATAAGATTTCAGTATATTAAAGCAATTTCCAGCAATTGTGCTGTCTTAGTAATATGCTGCAATCACCAAAGGAATACTGGAGATGCACTAAAGGCAAGATTTCATTCATTCTGAGACACATCTAATTGAATCATAAAGTACTGGTATCAGGGTTTTTTTTCCTTTGTGAATGGCTGCAGAAATGTATTGGATCAGGTTTCAAGGTATACAGTGCACCAGTCCCCAAAATATAAAAGAATTCTGAGAAGCATATATATTTACAGCACATGCAGTAGAGACAGAAGATTCCCAGAAAATGAACAAATAATCTTTCTGTGTGAGATATGGGACAGCAGATGGTGAGGGTTAGTTGTTTTGTAGCATTACCATCTTTTCCCTGATTGTCATAGTGCCTCAGGGTCCTTTGAGCATTTAACAACCCAGTAAGATAAGGTGAGGAACAAACACAAGGAGAGACTAAAGTCCAAACCTGAAAGTATCTAGGAGCATAGGATTATTGATTACTAAAGTCATGGGGGTTCAGGCTTTTTGTTCTTTTGAGAATCAGGCCTAAATGATTATCCAAAGTGGCAAAGAAAGCTTGAGGGAATGAACCTCCGTCTGTATCTACAGTGCCAGCCTGCACATTCACCCCTTAGATTCCTGGTTTACTTTGTCTTCATGTTTTGAACTGCTGCAGCTGCCAGAAGATGAGGCCATGTGCACCTCTTCCCAACAAAGGAAAATTGTGAAGACAGCTTTGGTAGGACTGTCAACTACAAAATTCACTTGACTCTGTTCTAGTGTACAGGGCAGGATAAATACTGTTCAGTAAAAGGCAGCAAAAAAAAGAAAAAAAAAAAACAAAACACCAACTTTGAAGAGCCTTCCACTTTTTAAACACAAATATGACCTCAGATACCATGCTGTCTTCATGGTCTGTCTTTTCAAGTTTATGCATGTCACAGTTAGTTATCTGAATTGGATTATGTATTGTAAACCCATCTGGTGTAGCCAGCTTATAAGAAAGGGGTTTTAATGCCAACCATGAGACAATCTCCTCTGCAGTCATAGTGATACTGTACCACACTTACTTTCTGTCCAAAATGTTCACAGATACCTTGCAGCTGTTGAGACCATTTCAAGATAATATATTGGTTAATTTAATGAAAACTCCTATGCAAGATGCTCTCAGGAGACTATATGAAATCACAAACAACAGAATACAAGGACAATATGCTGCTGAGCTAATTGCAAATATATCTAAAAAGCCCTTTATCCTAATTTACTGATAAAATCTATTTCCCAAGCTTCTTTCAGTCAGGTGAGATATACCCTCTGTGCAGAGCCAATATTCACTAAAAGCAATTACTGGTGTTGCCAGAACAAGTATTGAGAAGCAGTGGGAGAGCCTGCCCAGCCTGGTGTAGGATCTCATTCTGTCTGGGCACTGGGTGTTTGCTCTAGAGGGGGTTACACCCCACTGCTGCAAATGGGCTAAAACACAGTGCACGTGTTGCCTCCAGCAGCAGAGAGCAGCTGCCTACCAGGAACATTTACGAGAACTGCTGATTACAACACTTAAACAGCAAATTAAGCCATAAGATTGAAGGCAATCCTGCACAAAACGATGGATTTGGCAGCACAAATGGTCCCTGCATCCCTCTGCAGGAATTTCCATGGCTCCACTGGTATGTTGCCCCTCAAGGAGCTCCCACACCTGCCTGGTCCTGCCCTTATGGCATGGCTGTTCTGGCACATCCATCCTTCCCAGCCACCCTCCTTGACAGCATCCTGGTGTGCCACCAGGGCCAGCAGCTCCCTGGGGCCAGGAGCCCAACACTGAGCCTGCCATGACAGGTCCCTCGCCATGCTCCACCTTGTCGCCTCTCTGCCAGGGCTTTCATACCCATGTCCCATCACTGTGGTGTAAGAGCATGGGCAGAGGACCAGAGCAGAGCTGGAGCAGCCTCCCCTCACATGGGCTGTGCAGGAAACCCTCAAGGAGGTGAGGGCTGCAACAGACCATGGCATTTCCCACCACCCACAGCTTTCCTGATTGCTCTGCTTGGCTGGGCCATGGGATAAGCACACAGGAGGTGCCCCATTGTAAGGGCCCAGTGAGCTTTCCTCTCTACGTAATGCCCACCATTCTCTATCACACAGTCTCTTTCCTGCCCACCTAATGCCCACCATTCTCTATCACACAGTCTCCTCCACCACCTTCTCCTGGTCTGAAAATCAGCACAACTACACTGCAAATAAACTCACTTTCTTAGGGCCTAGAACAAAGCCAACTGAACAGCGATTTCCATTTCTAAACAGCATCTTAATGGCCTTGTGGAAAGCACCTTTCACTTAAGGCAGTTTGTGATCCAGCTGTCACAGGATACCATTTGTTTTCCAGCATTCCTCATGCTCCTAAGGTTCCTACTGTATCAAGGCAGCACCCACACACCTTAAGGCACATTAGTTCATCTGCCCTTATAATATTCATTGGCAATAAGGTACAACCTATCTTTCTGTAAATACTGATTTTATTATTTTTAAGCTCCTAACACAATTCCTTGCTGATTTCCCACACTTTGACTGTGAGCTCTTCCTGCATCTGTTTTAGATCCATTGTGTGTTCTGCTTTTTATAGGAAACAGGGCTACTCTAACATCCTTAACGTACCTCTCTTTCCAATTTTCATGGTCTTTCACTCTAATTGGCTTTCTACCATCCAGCAGCCACACCACAAGAACAGACTTTTCATCATGAAATATCTCAATTGGCTTTAGGTAATTCAACCAGACAATATAAATGCCTCTCTGAACAGCTCAGCAGCTACCATGTAAATATCTTAATTAGAGACTCAGTGGAGGATTTTCCTTCACTTTAAGGGCTGCATTGGAAGGTGAATCTCTTTGGTAATGTGTTTTAATAACACTGGTTATTGAGTCACAGTGTTGTCTTCCCAAGCAATACACAGTGATGCAAATGATAGAATTGCTTGGCAATACCCTTGATGAAAAAAAAAAAAAAAAACCAAAAAACCAAAAAAACAAAAAAACAACAAAACATTAATCAATTGAATATTGTATTTTTTCTCTCCTCTTTCTCTAGATTGGTGCATGTCACCTCTAGAAAAGTCCAGATCCCATCCCACACTGGCTTCAAGAATTCAGACTTTGACTTTAGTTTCCAACTGGTAAAAAACAGAAACTGTATTAGCGGTTTTCAGAGTCTTACTTCTTAGCCAGGAATTAAAAAAAAACCTCCCAGCATCAAACAGAAGAGACACAGATGTTAGTCAATTGATTAACTATGCAGTTGCAATGCAATAACCCCATACATGTGATTGGGGAATTGTAACTTGCAGCTCTTCAGCTGTTTGACACTGTTTATTGATTAGAAAAACAGATTGCCATTCTCAGAGTTGTAACATAATATTTTAATTACTACCATATATAACAGCTGACTTTCAAGCCCATTAGGATAAAATTATCCACATAGTGACTAAGTCCTCCTCTCACCCACAGCTCCCATCCTAGTCAAGCAGGATTCTGCTGCCTTTCCCCCCAACTAAATAAAGTTTAATTCTTTTTTACCTCATTTTGCTATGGGAAGATTCAATCAAAGATGTTTATTAGAAGGAAAGTAGTTGGATGCTTTTTATTTCACAGTCCTTGTAGAAAGTTACAGAAAGTGGAATAAAAGACCTGTAACACAAACACTTCAGAGGCAGTAACCCCTACATCACTAGATTGTCCCTTTATGTTATTTACAAGAATCTGGCAGTGGTGTTCATCCCACAGTATCTGATCCCCTTTGCTACAGAAAATAGAAATGATTAATCTTCCAGTAGAGTTCAACAGTTACTAGCAATTCTATGCACGAAAGCCTTTGCAAGAGACAGGGTTTGGAGTTTGCTTTATCAACATTTTATTGACTTTTTCCCTCCTCCTCCCCTAGGATTGTTTAACGATCTGTATGGGGAGAACTGATAAGTGAAAATTTAACACTGAGAACAATGGACCTAATACCTCTCTAAGGAAGCTCTCCATGTCTTAAAGTGACACTTTGTGCAGAATCCAATAACCCAGAACAATCTCAACAATAGTACTAGTCATTAGATTGTGTTATAAAGGCAACATTATAAACATCCTTACACAATACCCATATCTCTCTACAGGAAATACAGGCACAAAGGAAACAGGTAATATTTCAACATTAAACTCATATCTTGCATTTAAGTTTCTTTTCTGTGACTAATCCTTGTGTTTAAGTAAAGCAGACAAGTCCAGATATATAAAAGACAGCTTCTTTTTCTGCACTGGGAAGGCACAGTACAAATTGAGCTATCAGAAACTAAGGTTTTCAGCAACAGATACCTAAAGAGCTTTGCTAATTCCTACCATTCAGAAAGAGCAGACTAAGGGAAAAGAGCAGGAAGGTATTATTGTGAGATAGTGGTTTCTAGGAATATAATCGACTTTCAGCATGTAAAAAATGTGAAAAATAAAAGTGTGTACTGTGCAATTCACTTCACAGAGGACCCTTGAAATAACCAGGTGTTGAGAGAGAACATTGTCCATTGCCATATTGTACCAGTAGTCGAGCAGAAACCTGTCTAAAATTTATTCTCTAAAACATAGGGTGAACTATCACCATTTAATTCCTCAAGGGAGATGCTGGCATATGGACAATTTATGTGAGAGGTTTCAAGGCAGCACAGGTGTACAAGTGTTACAATTCCATATGCTGTGTATGAATAAGACATTTGAACAGTAAAGCTGATTTAAGCACAAGAATCTGAAGAGAGTCTCAATTATTTTACATGTGTTAATTCCAAAAGTCATTCTCAGTTGAGTGTGTTATGGAAATCCATTATCTTATTGGAAAAATGTTGTTTACAGTTGTAAATAATGTTTACTGAGCAGCCAGTGGGTGTTGCCTTAAGGCAGTATAAAGAAACTGCAGCTTGTGTTTTTAACCAGTAATGTTGTTCTCTATGCTTGCAATCCCCCATGCTCATCTCACTACTTGTAATCCCACAAAAGTCATAATCACAAAATATCAGAATCTGGAAACTGAAGAGAAGTCAAGGAAACCAAGAAATACACACAGTTTATATCAGTTTTAACTCTTGGTAGAAAAGGAGATGAGCACAGAGATTTTAGTACCAGGTAACCTCCTACCTGTCTCTCTTCCCAATAAAATAAAAATCCTAAACTTTACAGAAACATATTAAAACGTTTTTACTAACATTGGTTTCCTGGTGAATTTCTGCATCAAAAAGTTAAAAGTCTCCAGGTTTGTGATGTTTTTTTGCCTTATAATTTATAAAATATAAAATTGCCTCCCTGGGCACTCCTACCATGCCCTCAAAACCAGATTATCTTTAGTGCCACTCCTCATCAAAAAAGAGTGGGGAAGTTATTTTGTTTTCTTGAAGATTATAATGAATTTTACTGGTAAAGGATTCTCTGTTACAAGCTCTTGAATTGAAGTGTATGTCCCATGGGTGTATAGAAATCAGAAAATGGGCAATGCTCAATGACCATGGGATGAGAACAGAGTTTAGAAAGCATACAAAGGCTGTTATATAACCTATTAATTCCAGGGCTTTACAGCATTTTCTGCTCTGTTGGGTACAAATGAAAGGAAAAATTACCTATTCCAAGCCTATAAGGCTCACAATCCTTAAAAAGGGCTGGCAGAATCTATTCTGGGAGATAGTGTTCATGTAACCAGGGGGGACAGTTACTTCTTTGCTGAAAATTCCAGCTGGAATTCAAAAGGAGAAATAATTCTGTTCTTTCTGGAACCAAACTCTGCTCCACAATGATGAATTTTCAGCCACTCTGCGTAATTTTTGCTCACTAGAAAATGAAACTCACCAGCAGAAACTCTGCTTTTGTCACTGAGATTGATTTCAGGCTGGACTCTGCTTTAGCAAAGGTGGAACCTTACAAGTCTTTGGTCTGTCTTCATAGAAAGCAGATGAGCAGTAACATCAGGGACAGTTTTATTCCATGTAAAGAGAAGGAGCTTAGAAATATCTAAATAAATACAGAAAGGAACCAAATTAAATGTTTTGACCTACAATGCTGTGCTTGGTTCATCCCTAAATCTTTTCTCACCAGTATAAGGAAAACCACAGTTACCCCTCAAAAGTTTGTCCTGGTTTTGACTGGGACAGGTTTCATTTTCTTCCCAGCAGCTGGTAAAGTGCTTTGTGTGCCCTTTTAACACAGACAATCTAGGCCCCAGCAAGTGTGAGCTTGTTGCCAAAAGTCTCTCTTTTTTTCTTATTTTTAAATCAGACAAGAGCAAAAAAAGTCTTGTTTATTGAAAAGTTCATCCCTGTAACACTTCTTCTGGGAGGGCAAGGTGATACCTGTACTATACAAGTTTCCCCATGACTTGTATGTGACTTAAATAAAACCTTTACAGTTCACAGTAGCACGGAAGCAACAGTCTGCCACATTTCACAGGTTTACATATATTTGCACCTGCTAGCTAAGGTAGTAAAATGCCTCCTACTCCCCAAACAGGAGTTCACAAATCACGTTGTGTGAATGAGCAGGGAGCTCCCCTGGGTGACTGAGCACACCAGGGATGACAGGAACCATTTCTGCAACGAGCTCCAGAACAGCTCTCAAACAAAGCATCATCAGGAATCATTGCCTGAAGTTACCCTGCAGCCTTCTCAACACTCAGCAGGATTATACACACACACACATTCAGTTTAAACATTCTCAGGATCGAGAAAGAAAATTACAAACCACAAGAAATAAAGTCTAAGCAAAATCCACAACTCAAGCCCCAAAATTCTCATGTCTACGCGTGTTGCTCTGTACTTGACAACTTGATTCCTACAATCAGTTCATGAAAAAAAGAGAGAGAATAATGTCTGGGAATTCAGAGAAATGTGCCTTACAAATGCTTTCTACATCACACTTTTGTTAATACTCTTAAAAAACTTAATTCAACCATGCCATTAACAATATAAGATAATTTTAGTTGCTTTTACGTCAACTTTCACAATTAGTCTGATCAGGTAGCACGAGGCCATGCTTGTTATAGGAGCACGCTCCTTCATTTCAAGAAGTAATTGCCAACACATTCCCCTACTCCATAAATAAAGCTTTTCTTTTTTTTTTCCAGGCTCAATCCCTGCAGTGAAATGGCACACAGATGACAGCACTCAATTAAGTTCAGAATTAATGTAGCATGAAAGCACAGTCATACAGAGAAGGCCAAGTGAAATTGAACAGGAGGATTGCAGGTATTTTCACCGTATTTTACTGCAAATGATCACTCATTTTTCCTGCCATGGAACAGGTTAGTAGGGCAATAGTCAATAAAGAGGACCTTTGGAAAGCAAGGGGTTGCATTGAACTCTTTAACATATTAATTCAGCTCTAATGCTTAATATTCACTAATAACAGAGTTGATCTATACACCTGTGTTGTTGACAAATAAGGTACTTCTGAGAGGAAATTTGATTTTTCCACCACCTCCGTATGTTACTGGATAACACTCCAAACTATTTGTGAATAGTTTCTATAAATTAAGTTATTGAAATAGTCTCTCTCATTGCATGATGAGCTCTCTGGTAATTTATGTACTTGTGTACATACTTATAAGCATATTTACAACATATGCATAGTTATGATGTATTTTTTTGAGGATCAGCTAACTGACATGGCTTCAGACACTGACCTTGTCAAAGAACTAAATTATAAATTGTTGGCTGAAATTATAAATTGTGTTGGCTGAAAGTTATTATTCATGTCTCAAGAAAACTGGCAGGGAAGGGAAGGGGAGCAAATGTGCCTATGGTCAAAACAGTAGAGTTAAATTTTGAGAAATTGAAAACAAAAATGTAAAAAAGACTTTAAAATTGTCCTGGATAATTTTTACTCAATCTATTTAAACAGATCCATCTATCTTATGTTTTTTAAATAATTCAATATGAACCACTGAATATATGAATGTATTTTATGAATATGAATCTAGACACATTTAAAATTAAATGAATACAGGAATAACATTCCAGCTATGAGAAGTGTTTTGAAAAATATGATGTTCAAAACAATCTTTTTTTTCTGTGAAGTTTCAGGTCTAACTATTCCCATTCCTCCCAAAAAAAGGCTTCCTTCTTTTATTTTCAGTCAGTAAAAGAGTATCTAACAATCATGTGGGCAAATCTGCAATCAGAGCAGACCTGACAGTCATTACTCCTCTACATACAGATAAGTAGTAAATAGAATAACTAGAATTTCAATACAAATTACACACAATTCTCCTTGGTTTGAATGGACATAGGAAAATTACAGAATGTGGTGATTAGCACGTTAGTGTCTCCAAAACCCATTAAAAAACTTCTCACCCTACAGTGTGTTCTGCACAATCAGTGCACACACCATAATTTAAAAGCACAGACCTTTCTCATATTTCTCAGCTTCTCAAGGAAAAGGCTAAAACCTTCAAGGAATGTTTTTAAAGTTCAGTATTCTCCACCTTGTTTTCCTTTTTTATAGGACCTTTGAATTTCAAGTGGTGTTGGGAACCTCTCTTGCTGAAATCATGGCTCCATCCCTTCTTTTGTCCCCAGACATAAAAGAAAAATCAGTGCTACCAAAAGGGAATAAAATATTTAAGAGTTGCATTGAAATTTTTCAGACAGGAGTTTGTTTATCTTCACTAAAATTTCAGAGGAAAGATAATTTGAAGGGCAGTGTGGTGAATCAGAGACTGACAGGTCAAAATAATTGCAAAGGAGGTTGAGTTTTTTGTTAATTGCCTGCTGCAGGAGAAGTCCAGTGCTGTGCCATGCATCGAATCAGTGAGCAGAGACCCAATATTTACTATCAATCAACATTACAAGCATTTAATGAAAAGTTTCATAATGGAAAGGTTGAGTGAGCTGAGACAGATCATTTCCATTAACCAACTCCTCTCCACAACCTACAACTCCATTATGAAGCAGCAGCCTCCAATTCTTTTAAAGCTCAGTTTCCTTGTATTAAAAACCAGTTTCTGAAGCACATAAGAAAACCAACAAAAAGCAAACTTCCTTGCATCTTCAGCAAGGTGGAAGAAGTGAATTGGGACAAAAGGAGTTCCTTTGCTGCTTTTGTTTGTTTGTGCATATGTTTTAATAAGGATGACCTGGAAAAGAGCTGAGAAATGTGCAAGGAAAAGAATGGCATAAAGCACTTGAACCTGTCAAGCCAGATGTCACCGACAATTATTTTTTAGTTAATCCAAGTAAAACTCCTGAACGCAGGACATATATTTCTATAAAAACCATTTCCTTGGCAGAAGAATTTACCTCTGGGTTGTGTAACTGGCAAAGGAAGTAATAACAGGTCTCCTAATAATTATATATCTGCTTGCTTTCTGAGATAGGAATATGTGAAGTTTTCAAATGGAAAATGAGTATGAATCATGCAACTGAATTTACTCCTTACTATAAACCCTTTAAACTTAACTGAGGAGGTGCAGGAAAATGGCAAGGCCTCAAAGCAACCTAATGTACAACACAGTTGTCTCAAACATCTACTCACTTCATCTTCCAAAGCAGACTGCTGCTGTCAGGGCCTGAGCCTGCAGTCAGCTCTATGTGTGTGTAAGTTATCCATACCCAGGTGTTATAGACAGCCTGCTCTCACTGTGTGAGAAACCATCCACACTCATGGTACACACCTCTTCTCCAGAAACTCACATTCTCTCACTCATATCCTCCATTTACATGTATTAAATAAGAAAAGAGTCCTTGAATATAAAGTGGAGACTGCTGGAAGACAAGAACATAATCCAGAGTACAGAAGGGGAAGAAAGAGTATAGGTACCTACAGAGAACCAAAACTCAAGCAGCAGCTCATGTCCACAAACAACATTTACTGTGTATCAGCTATCCTGTCTGCATTACAAATTAAATGTTTGCCTGAGCTATCTAGACCACAGAAGTTTCTGAATTATTGTCATAATATATTTTCCTCACTCTTTTTGGCAAGAGAAAAGAAACATTTGAAGGACTCAGACATTAGACGAAAGAGTGATGCTGTCTGTTCTTGGCTAGAGTTTATGAAATTACATTAGAAAGAATTTTTAGAAACTTGTCTGGTGTTAAAGTGAATAAGTGGTTAAATCTATTGTTTAAATGCTATTCTACACTTAATACAATTTTATTAATACATATATTTGAAACAAAACTAATACAGGTAGAGAATATATTAGCAAAAAATTCACAACCTAACTGTCAAGTAGATTTGTAGGGACATCACTGTCATCCCTGAAATAATGTCAGTGAAGTGAGTGAGCTATGAAAAGATGAATTGGGGTTCAGTCTTTGCCAGATATTTTTCTTCATTTATTACAGAAGGAAACTCACTTCAGACGTGTTTATGAATGTTTTAGAAGAAAGTAAATGAGGAGAATGATTTGTCACAATACAAATGCTTAGGGTGTATTTTCATTTTGATTAAGTGTGTCATTAAGGGGAAGGAAAAGCAAGATAGATGTACTAATCTGGGAGAATCAAAGTGAAGGAACAGGACAATTCTAGTCCAGCAAGTCTAGAAGAAGAGCAAATTATTTAACTGATACTTCACTTTTTAAAATGTTATTAGTAATGCAGAAAAACAGCTAAAAATAATTTTATAAAGGTTATTGGTATATTTATCTTCAAAAAATATTGGATATTTGTCTAAAATATCCCCAAATTTACAAAGAATCATTGGAAATGATTGATTTCGGTAGTTGCATCAAATACCTAATAAAAGTTACTGTTCTGAAAGAATGGAGGGTGGCAGGGAGAAGACAAGCAAATATACCAGACACCTGCAAGTGCCTGGGTTCTTACTTTCAACTCTTCAGCAATCAATTTTATTTCTATCACAGCCATTCTGTGAGGATCCTGGGTGTGCTGATGGGGCACATCAACAAACTTCAGCCCTTTGTTTTACTTGTCAAGAAAAATACTCTGGTTAAAGTACCATTATTTCACACACAGACTGAGAGACCAACTTTAACCATCTAAAGCTTGACCTGACGCAGCAACATCTTTTCAACCAGAAAAATTATGTCTCTATCTCAAAGATGGTAAGACTGATACAAAACCCAAACACTGGGTTTTACTTCATTGCTCCTTTCCATCCTTTGAGATCAGGAGAACCAAGCAGAAGGTCTGACATAGCCCTTCTTGGTGATGCTTTTCCCTCTAACAGCCTCTACAGTGCATTTTCTACTGTGGTTTCAGAGTGCAGTAAATGAACTTGGCCTCAGGACAGTTACCCCCATTTTCTATAACAAGGGTATTTTCAAAGCTAACAGCCAGCAGGCAGCTGCAAGGACAAAATTGGCCTGTCTGAAGCTCCTTCCAGCTCTCCAGTGGCAAATGTGAAATACTATCATTCCTCCCTGTATGTTTCTGGCTATTATTTTTTATTGGACTAGTTACAGCTGTGTTCCAAGAAGAAATAGGGCTCATCAGGTAACAGAAATCAGGAAAAAGAAATAACAAATTCTAGGAAACCCTGGACGTTAACCTTGACATTACTCAAGGTTTCATACTGCACTGCCAATTCTGCCTTAAGAAGAGCAAATAATTGTGAACATGAATATACTCACTCACAAGCTGTGACTTTGCAAAGCAGACAATTCATATTGGAAGATGAAGAGGGATGGCAGGTGCAAACAAATTGAAAATAAGAATTCCAAAATGATGGTACCTTTAAAATATTTTTGTTTAAAATACTTGTGCATGGGAAAAGTGGGAGTGGCCTTGTGATGATTCTGCCTGAACTGGTACCAGGTTCTGTGTTAAGTTCAGACAAGTTACAGCAACTCTTAGAAACAAAACAAAAATAAAGGTTTCTACAACTTCCTCAGCTTTGCTTTGTAACAGAGCACATCTACTTTGGGTCAGGCACCAGCCACTGTGTTCCCAAGTACTACATGTCCTCAGCTTTTAAATGTGGTACATTCTTGTGTTTTTAATCAAAAAAATATCTTTGGCAGCCATAAATCCCTAAAGATTGTTAAAAAAAAAAAAAAAAAAAGAAAAAAAAAAAAGAAAAAAAAAGTGTATTTTTCTACACTAGGCAAGAAGGTTTCACAATTTATCCATCTTTATCACCATATGGTCAACTTTTTCAATGCATGATAATTAGGACTACATCCTAATTAGATCTATATCTTTAGCAGTGACTATTGTGCCGTGGTCTGCTCACCAAGACAGCTCTCCCTGGTTTGTTTTCAGAGGAAGCTCTAAATGCTGAAGCTGAGAAAGAAGTATTTCATCAGCTGAATATTTTTCAGCATTTTTCTGGTCAATCGCCTGAAGAAAAACCAGATGCAAATCAGAGTAAGATGATACTTGGCTTTCTGAGGTCTTAACACATTGTATGGTGTGATTAGAAGTAGTGCAGTAGAATACAAGTTGTTTCCAGAGATTTCTTTTCTAAAAAGCACTGTCCTCTTTTCCTGCACACATGGAGAAAATGAGTTTTCACAGAGAACTCTCAGATAAAGGTTTCCAGACCTGCCTCCAAGGAACTATAACTTCCTGCTGGCTCACTGCATCAAGTTTTGAATTCATCCATTTGGTTGGTGGAAGAAAAAAAAATAAAAAAAATCAGGAGTAAAGAGAAAAAGCAAGGAAGGACAGACATGTAGGAGAATTACAATACTTCACTCTATACTTCACCCATGCCTGGCTGCATCTACAACACTTGTGAGACTGGAGCCAACAAATCCAAGCAGAAAGACAAACTGCATCATTGCTAAACAAGGAAATTCTGATCATAGTGGCTGAGCAAAGTGCTCAGCTATTCAGACCAGGTTTCTAGGATGAATGCAGAGCTCCTGCAACAACTCAGCAGCTTTAATCTAGTTCTGGAGCACCAACAAAACATGACAAAGCCTAAGTACAGACATGTCCCTCAGCTGCCTTGTGATCTGGCATCCACTGCTGTTCATGACCATAAGGAAGTCAGCAGTAATGGAAATAAAACAATTAGGGAGAGCACCCCAAGCAGAATTCATGACTGATATTAGCCTGCCACTTCCCTTGCCAATGCCTGGTTTTCTCACAAGGAATATGTGCCTAATAAGTAAAAATATACATGTATTTTTTGGTAGCACAGTATTTGTAAACATACTAAACTTACTATCATTACTGTTGAATTTTATGTGCAAACACACTCAAAACTGTGCTATAAATGATGGGGGGGTTGGATTTTTGGTTGGATTGTTTTGTTGGCTTAGCATGGCTGGGTTTGTTGGTTTTTTTTCAAATTTATGCTGTTTCCCTTGTTTTCTACCACCACATCTTTGTCTAAAGTTCTTAAGTGCCATAAAAAGTCTTTACATGCCTTTAAATCAACTATACATTTCACAGTGCAATATTTAATCTTCCATGATATTGAGAAAATGCACTCTGTTCTTTGAAGGTAGCAGTACATCTCGCATGTTATTACTAGAAAAGGTCATGAAAAGATCAATACATGCCTTGTGCTTACTTATCTTACTAGAGAAAATTGTCCTTTACAAGCAATATTAAAAAAACCTCCCCTAGAAAGAAGCAGAATCATAAGGAATAAAAGTGGTAATTAACAGAAGGCAGATGGAATGCCTTGAACTTTCAAGGTTTGATCCCATGCAGCCTAAGAGGAGATAACAGCCAGAATAGATGCTTAACACCAAGCACAGATGTAAGCAGAGCTGACTAAGAACAGTGGGGGGAGAGGGGAGTGTGATCTGCATGGTTGCTTACTGAAAAGAGGATGAGAATATAAGCAGTAAATTAAGCAAAATTGCTTCTTCCCAATACCCCACCCATGCAATTTATTTTTTTTTTCTAATTATGGCATAATTCCCTGGTCCATTCTAAGCACTAACTGCATCTCAGAGCCAGTGAAGGTTTTACTCATCCACAAAGGAACCAGACAATAAACATAATTTAAAGTTTTTGTGCACATCACCAGTTGGTCCAAAGTTTGTTTTAATGAATTTTTGCTGCTGCTGCTGTTGTTCTGTAACTTCATTTTTGGTTTGTGGTAGGTGAGCAAAACATTTCCCAATTGTATCCAAGGCTTTGCAAAGATATACCATTATAGATAACACTTAAAATCCATTCTTTTCTTTCATTTAAAATTCACCAGCCAAAATGTTCACACTTATCAGGGCTTCCTTCTTGCTATGAAATCTGCATCATTCACGTCCACTTCATGCACAGAAAAGTGGGGTACAAAACAAACCAAGTCAGAGATCCAAGAGGGATTTTTGTTTTGAAAGTCAGAATTACTACAATGTAGGAACCTAAGCCAAAATTTTAATCATAGGCTCATGATTATTGTAATCATAGGTTTCATTACTGCCTAAACTCCTCCAGTAAGTTTGTTTTCAGCATCCCCAATTGCCCACCTGCCTTGGGCTTGGCTTCTGCATGTGCACATCAGGTAGGTGAGGAAAATTGAAGGATCCAGAACTTTGCATTTTTATCTTGTTAAAACACATAAGGCAAAGTACTTCTAACTATTCTACATATTTCAACTGAAGGCCTGGCCTAGCAGACATTCCTGCAGTACACTGAATAAGTTTAACTCTGTAATATAAGTAAGGTTTATCATCAACCCCAGTGACATTGCCTCATTCATCCATTTTTTCAGATATCCTAGTAATGAGAACACTCGCCCAAAAAAGAATAAAGCTCTTGTTCTGAATATATTCAGAAGTGAATTTTATAAGACTCATCACTACAAGAACAGATTTCCTCCTACAGCTTATGAAACATCCCCCATTCCTTTTCCATTTACTCTATTTGAATCCTGAGAGTCGCTTTTGAATCCTCAGAGAGCAGGCCAGCTTCAGCAGGAGAGATTGATAATCCCTCCACATAAAACAGCCTCCAGTCACACACACCACACCTCCAGTGAGGATGGGGCCAGACAGAGGCAAGGAGGACAACATTAGCAACCTGCATATTTTGCACATCACTAAACAATCCTGTTTCACAAAGGAAAACTGTTAAATAACTCAGTATTTTGCTATAGTGGTGTACAGGTTTTGTTAGGATTTCTTGGGTGGTTGGTTGGTTGGTTGCATTTTGGGGCTGGTTGTTTGTTTTGTTGTTTTTGTTTTTTAATTTAGTTGTTTTTCCATTATTATTATTTAAATCACGGCAAGATTCCCAGTTAAAAAGAAGAATTTACATTTTGGGCATGTGGGATAGAAATAAGTTTCAGTGTGTAGGTGTGCAGCTCATTTGGCTACTAACTCCCTTCATAGAGTAGCTCAGTAGGCAACCACCTCCATCTGTTGAATTTTGTGTCTTGCTGAGAAACCAAAATCTCTTCTGGAATTTTGCGTGGAAAGCTTGGACTCTCAATTTTCCTGGTAGGAAAAGAAGGGCCAAAACAATGTCTTGTTTAATCCTTGCCTCTTACCTGTACTCAGTAACTTGTTTATCTCCTCTCACTGGGACTGTGACCTGTGCACTCACATCCAAGACAGGGACAGCTTTCAAAACTGGATATTCAAGCCTGTATATTGATTTTCAGGCATTCCTCAGAGTAATATTGTTGTGCTCCTCCCCTGGTGGATTCCTATACACTTTGTCCCAGGTAAGTGTATCATATCCCAAGCGAGAGTCTCTCAGCAGGCTGAGAATTAGTTCACTGTACCTGTCACGGTTTTACTTCAGGTCCAGATACTTCAGCAAAGAAATGCTGTTAAAACAACTGCCTCCACCTGGAAGCAGTTTCTGTGCCTGGTTGCAGATCTGCAATATTGCAGAAGGTAGTGCCCAAACCCAGCCTTGTGAAGGTGGCAAACACCCCTGATCCCAGCTCTGTGCATTTCAGGAATAAAAAGCATTTTTATCTCTAATTGTTTTCAAAGGAAGGTCACTTCCCATGCATTGTCTGCAATAGATTGTTCTGCCTTTTCTTTTTTTATAGCTCACAACATTTAGCTAACTAATAACAGGGCATTTTCCACAGGGTGTCATTCATATCCTATTACCACCAAGTGACCAATTGTCAGCCTGCAGCCCTGTTTACTTAAGCTGTTGCCTAGGTACTACTGTGCTTTTCCATTTGAAGCTCAACTTTTATTGCAACACAGACAAACAATGAGGTGTAGCCATGTGGGCAAATAAGCAGCAGCCTGCCCTCAGTAATTTGCACCTATTGTTTCGCTTCCCATAAGTGGTGATTTTTGTTAGTGGAATAATTTTGGCCCAAGGCACCCTGTGGTGTGGCTAAAAATCACACCTATTTTTTTTAAGACTCTCTTGGAAAACAATATGTAACTTTTTTCTTTTCTCTTGCAACCCTTATTCCTAAACTGGTTTATTATTACAGGCTTGAGGTTTTCTTGTTCAAGTTTAAAGGTGGAGACACTTGAACCAAGATTAAGATTATGTACTTTGTCTGTCAGATCTGTTCTGTGAGAAGAGATACAGAACCAGCTCTTATTATTCTTTGTTCTTTTACTCTGGAAGGAGCCTAAGTGCCTCAAAATACAGATTACATTTTAGCCTTTTTCTAATATTTATTCACATACATCAAGTCATAAAATAAAGCCCATGACATTACTAAACAAGTGTGCTGTAACTGCTAACTTCACTTCATGGTTATCAAAAGCAAACAGCCAGTACAGACTGATAGGAAAAGTTAAAGTGAGCAACCACTCCTGATGGGAGAACAGTCCCTTCATTCACATCAGTGATTTGGAGGAAACTCGGGGAATAGAAATTAAGGAAAATATTGATTTTTAACTTCCATTATTTCTTAGCCTTGGTAGTGATTCAGTGTAGACACGGGTTTTCTTGGGCACTGAACAGGCACAAACAATTGCCCTTTTTGTGTTCCTCACCTCAGCACATCAGACACTGAAAGCAATAGAAAATCAATAACAACTCCATGTGCATGAGCTAGAGGTTTCCTTCTGGTCCAAATGTCAGGCTGAGACCCTTGCCTGTGCAGAGATCTGTAACTCCCCAACACTTTGAAATGCAATCTTCCTACCAGAGACTAACAATAGAGGTTGTAATGACCATGCCCCAGGCTTGGTTTTCTAAGACTAGCCTAGGTAGTCACATTTTATTATGTATAGATATGAACTGAAAGAACTGGGCAAAATTTCTCCTAAAGCTGATTAAATAGATTTTATTGAGTTTCCTTCATCTTTTCTGGATTATAAACTTCAGTCTGGATTTTTATGCAGTTTCAGGCCACTATGAAAGACAATCCAGCAGATTCAGTTGGCGATGAACTTTCCTTGCATCTGCACTAGACCTCTCCAGTCACTCAGTAACTTTTCCATTTGCTTCAGTTATGGAACCACTCTTGAAACAACATATAGATTTACTATAGGAATTCAGCTGCTCACACTGTGTTTGAAAGTGAGTACAGTCACTGACCTTGAAATACCTCAGCAATAATTTCAGCTGATTCTCTAAGAGGTGAAATAAATATTCTACCAAGACATGGTCACTATAATAACCCATACACCTAAGCCTATGTCTTGGTCTAGGACTACATTGCCTGACAAAGCTGTTTAGGGTGTACATGGAATACTTGTGCCTATAATGAGTCCATATATGTTTTTATATGTTCCTTAAACTGTGTGAGAGTGAGTTTCAGTGTGCAAATGAGATTGTCTTGTTCTGGTGCAAGTTTATGCTGTTAAACCAGCACATCCAGTCAATATTTAATTTAGAGGAGACAATACAGAGCACACTGATTTCTTTGCCCAATGGTTGTAGGCAAATTATGTACAAAATAGGACAACACGAAGACAGTGAAGAAAAAAAAAATCATATCTTTAAAAAACACATAGTTTCATCTCTTGCTTATCTGACTGAAGAGCTAAATGAAAAAATTTAAAAATCAATGCATGCAAAGAAAAATGACCAAACTGTGAAGCACTATCTCCAGTGCTTGCTAAAAATGTCTGCAGCCATGCTAAGCTTACATTACATACAACTTCAAGTGTGAGGATCTCAAAGTAAATATTATCTGTGAGAATATCACCTGAATTACTTTAGTTAAGGTGTGCAAAAGTGATAGAATTATTTTTTAAGGTTGTTTGTGATTTTGTTTCCAGAAATAAGCTGCATTTCTGTATGCATCTTTTAAAAAAAATTGAACAATTCACACTGAATGTTCCCAGTATTCCATATGGATTAAGCAAGGCTGAGAATAAGCCCAAGAGGAACATGAATAAAGCACTTTGCGGGAAAGTACAACAAATACATTAGCAAATATTCCAGTGATCATTTCACTAATGGTCAGGAAAGAATGGCAAAATGGCTTTTGAAATATTCTACTGATATTCCTTGAAAACACAGTCCTGACAAAAGAAGGCTTGTTTTTCACAGGTTTGCCCATGAACATTTCTTTATCCCCTCATTTATCTCTCTTGTTGTCTTATTCATCACTTTTTCCCCAGAAGAGTCCCCTTGATATCTATTCCTGCACTTTCTTTCCCAGACACACTCACACTCTCTCTCTCCCTCCGTTTGTTCTGAGACACAAAGAATATCTTGCATATTGGCCAAACTTGTCAGTTATAGCTGATAACTCTTGACTGGTATAAAAAAACTTCAAGTTCTATAAAGTAGCAGAGTATGCAGGCTATTTCAAGGTTAAAATACTTCAAATTGGCCCACCAAAGAGATACAGGATAGCAAAAATCCAGATATTTCAACTCCTAAGACATCTTCATTCTCCCATTGTCTTCCAGTGCACATTTTGCAACCCAAAATTTGTAAGGTTTAACATGCTCCCTTCCACCCCCAGCACAAGACAACTTTACTTAAGAATCCAATTTGTCTGCCATTCATCAATGCCCTCCACATGAACCTCGTGGCATCACAGAAACATTTCTATCCCCTGCATTCACAGTGCTGGAGTCTCTTGAGCCAACAAACTGTCAAATTAGTGCCAACTCATGACAGCTTTATGATATGTAATCTTGTTCACCAGCAAATGGTCTGAGACCCCCTGCTTGCTACTGCTGTCATACAAGAAATGCTTTTTTTGTGTGTCTCTGATATATTTATATTTTGAAAGCAGATCCCAGCTGGGAAAGTAGTGGTTTTGCCTCACAAAAATCTTTCATGCACACACTTAACTGCTCTCTCCATGTGTTACTTAAAAAGCAGCTTTTAGGATTTTGCTTGAAAGGTTATGTTAGGGAATGGGAGATTAATTAAAAATTAATTAAAATGTACTTTGTCCTGCTGATTCAATATACTTACTCACATAACAAGTAAAAAAATCCTTACTCTACTCCTTCAACATTCAGTCACAATTCACACAGTGAAAAAAAAAATCTTGTCAGGGCTATGTGGGCTGTAAAGTCCATGTATCAAAAACTGAGGTGCAGATAAATCAAGTTTATTCAAACATACTCACAAAGAGGAAAATTCACAGGGAAACATGTCTGGAGATTTCAAGATGATAAACAGTGGACAAGAGAACAACATGGAGAAGTGAGGAAAGTAGCACACACTCCTCTTACACAAAGTTCTTAGAGAGGAAATAAGTCTTTCCTTTACATAACTTTGTAATAACTTTATTCTAGTAATTGCAGTAAAAAGCAACACCAGTATACTAGCTGATTTTTTAAATGTATCCTGAAGTAGTCAGCTTTTACATCCCTCTTTGTACAAGTGACAGTAGCTGCCTGCATTTATTTCTTAATTGGTGGCAGAATTAACCACAAGAAGTAGCCAAAAGGAAAAATTAGTGTGTGAGAAATGCTTAAAAGCAAGAATGCTATTTACAATTTGCTTCATTTATAATTTAAAAGATATAAAGGGCGCAGTTCTGCAACGTTCCCATACAAAGCACCCTAGTGAAGGCAGTGGAAACAGGAAGATTTACGGGAACAAGCCCTATAACAGGGTAAAACAAAAAATAACCAAAAACACAACAAAACAAAACACCCCCAAGGGGACAGACACACAAGTGGGAAATATTAGTGATGACTCTCACTTGAAAAAAATCAGTTCTACAGTCTTACCTTCAAAAAGGAACAGGATTGTGCTAAAAAACAGACTAACTTTCCTTTACTGCCTGTTCCCCTGGTCTAGAGAACAGCAGCAAACATTAGTGCTTTTGCTTAAGAAAATCCATTCACAGGTGCATTTCTGGGCTTGAGCTGATGAGTGTTAACTAACAGAGGATTCAGACATATCTCCAGGTGGAGTCTAGCAAGTGGTACACCCAGATTACTCACATAAGAAACAAACAATTCATGGACAATTTTTCCTCACCATCCAATCAATGTGGCCACGTTAGGACTTGTAAATGTTACAAGACCATGTTAGACATCCTTGTCCTTCATCAAAAGCCTTAGCCAGGACATTGAGCACCAGGGTAACCCGAGCACTGTATCTCCTCACAAGGCAACCAATAATTAGGACACATTCTTGCCACTCAGCTCTTTACCTTCCATACCCAAGAGAGGAAAGCCCAGCCTTTCCCACCTCATGGATGAGGATTCTGTAGCTTTAAGATAAAAATCATTGCAGCTATTCATGTGCTATTTTATAATTGAAGCTAAGACACATTTCTTTGGGGGGATGTAGTACTTCTTACATGGCTGATATTAAAGCTTGGCAATTACAGAAGAGAAGAATCTGCAGCTCATCCCATTTCAGCTTTAGTTTATTAGAAAATGTTGCTTATTCTTGTACTCTGGCCAAGTAGTGCTATGTCACAGTCTGACAGTTTGGTATCAACAGAAGACGACAGCACAAGTAAGCAAGTTTTCATCCTATATCAAGCCATACCAATTAACTGATTCAAAACTACAAAGCCCACAGTGCTTCTATTCTTGCTGTTTTAGGAAGTGAAAATATCTATATGCATGGTAATAGAATTTTGCAAAATAATTTGTCCACTGGCGCTTCAACTGTCAGAACCATGGCAAGGCTCTAGTTGCAAAGACAGAATCTCAGAAGGTGTTTATGATACTTTAGTCTTTAAAGCATTTTCTGTATTCAGATGAGATTTTTCAGATCATGAAGAAAAGAACATTATATTTCCTGTTTAGATGTTCATACAAATATGACTTTAAACTATTTGAATTAATTTTGTTAAGTAAAATCTCAAATCCATTTGGGTTCTTCTAGCCAGGGACTTCAATGCAACTAGGAGTTTGCCATGTTGTAAAAACCACAAGCTCTATACCCTGAATTCAGGCAATACAGTCAGTGGCTCTGCACATACATCTGCCTGCTTGTGAGCAGCCAAGAAATGCTACTTGGTCTTTCCTGTCACACACCAACAATCCATCTTGCCCATTTACCTGCCATCTAATCAGAAACAGAGAAGTGACCTTTCCACTTGCAAGTTAACAAGTTAGAATTGCTGCTCACTTCACAGAAGGACAGCCAGAGATTGGAGCAAATATGCCATCTACAAATGCATTTCAGTGATGCAAGGCACAAAGTCAAGCAGAAAGATGGGGGGGGGGTTTAAGTCTTTTTTTTTGTCAGAGAAGTCTTATGCTGTAAATGACATAAATCTCTGTCTCTCCTTCCTCAGTATCAGCACACAGAAAGGCGCCTTTCCTCCTCAGTGCCTGCTTTCAGTCAACAGAGGAAGGGAGGCAACGAAGTTTCTTGATGCAGTAAAAAATGAGAGCCAGTCTCTGGTGTTCCTGCTGAGATGTTTCCTTTCACCCTCACTGAGTGTCCACAGCAGATAAAAGGGCTGGAGGTATTGCAGTGCATTCAATATATAGTACAGCTTGTATTTATAAATAATAAATATGCTCAAGTACATCTATAAAATATGCTTATTCATTGTGGTCTGTGATGCTTCCACCAATGCTGCTACTACAAAGTTAAATAAAGGGTCACCTGAGGACAGGCTGTGGCAATGAACATCTCTATTGTATAGCTGAGATTGAACCTTTCTGTGCATCATCTCAAGCTGATCAAGTTCCATGATTAGAAGTTGGTAAAATTGTGTTTGTAGTCAAGGGAAAACTGCACAGAGCCCAGTACAGTCACAGTCATAACTGTCACTGTTGACTGACAAATAAATTCCAAGAAGGAATGGATCATTGTTGCAGATTTTGAAGAAAAGTGCTCTAGAAACCCATCAAAGCCCAGTCTGCTACAGACATGCAGTAATCACAACATGGTGTGCTCATGCTTTGGGGCCACCTGAGAGTGACTTCTGAGAACAATCTGAGTTTATCAAAACTGCCAGATTCAATTACACTTTGAGTGTATATGCTTTGGGTGCTGAGAACAGGTATATTGCTTTCATGGAGAAATCAGTTCTGCAGGGAAATTGGATCAATAAATCTCTCCAAACATATGCAGTTTCTTGCTAATTTTCCATTGCTCACTACTCAATAGAGGAGCATTACCCAGCCTGCATCTCCTTGATCAAGCATGTCATTAACTGCCCCCAAAAGAAGGGATCTGCTGTGCCATACCAGACACACTGTCCTCTAGAGGATCAGAAAGAGCCATCCTTTCAGGCATCACTTACCACTTATGATTGAATTTGTGTTCAGGCTTCACATTAAGCAAGAACTGAAAATATTACTTCTAAATAAAGAAGAGCATGACTCTAATTCATACTTTGTTCCATGGAAGGGCATTAAAATTAATTCTCACCACTGTGCTAAATCTTCACATTTGTTTTCAAAAAGTACTGTTCAGTATTAATAACAGATGCTCTATCCAACTAATCCTTCACATATCCTGTCATTTGTTTTGGCTTTCAAGCTTGCTGTTCTTAATGGGCTCTTTTTCCAAGTAATGTGCATCATTGTAGATGCTGTATCATCACAACAGACGGATGTGTCTCTCTTCTTCCCCCCCTACACACATTTTCTGATGTGCCTTTCCAACCTACTACCAGACTGTTAAAAAATCACATCCACACACAAGAATTATCTCATTTAACTGCAATGTACTGTACCCATAGGTGAACCCCGAGTTAAAAGTGAGCAGCATTTCATAGATAAGATATTAGAACAAGACACACTGCATTTGATTGCAGGCTCAGCCAGGATTCCCTACAGCCTTAGGTAAAATCCATAATCCTTAAGATAGACCTTTCTGATCTGTAAAATGAGGATAGTTACATTGTCCATGTTTTTTTTATTATTTTTGAGCAATTTTGAGGCTTACTGTTCTACACTTGCTGATGTGCAATATTTCACATCTCAGAACACTGATAGGGATCTCTGAACATTTCAAGGAAGAATAGGAAGAAAAGCAGAAAATAATCCTCATAAGTTAGGTTGTTTCTTTTTTCATGCATATATATTTATAGAAAAACTGCTTTTCATTTTTTCTTTGCCAGGAACAGGATACAAACTCTTTGACACAATTAGATAGGAAGAATCAAAGCCCATCTGACAGCTCCCTTCATGAAAAGATTAGAGCCATGGCTGGAGGCAGGATCATCGCTCTTTTTCCTTTTCACTGACAAAATCTGTGATAAATTGCTATATAAACTTCATTCTCTTTCTCTGTGAGCAATTATGTAGGTATTGTTTGATTTTATATAGCTATATACATATCTATAGGTACCTATATGGGTTTATAAAAATCACACTGCAGCAAAACATGGCACCAACACTTGGCAGAGTACATGAAGACAGGGATTAAGTTTTGATAGTTACCTTTAATCTTACACATCACTAACCATTGATATTTTACAACATATAACACAGAATGCCTTAAAGAGGGGCAGCAGCAAAACACACATGCACATGGTCCCAACTCAATCGAGTTTCTAGAGCACCCAGACTCCTGAATTTCTGATGAACATCCCCATTCTGGTGCCCTCTGAGGTAGGAGAGACAAAGGTTAGGAGACAGAGCATACTAATACAGAGACAACTCAGACTGCCAAGTTTCCTTTTCCTGTAAACACTAGCATTGCTCCTGGAACAAAGGAGAATAACAGTGTGTTAAAATGCTGTTGTATCCCACAGCTCAAACATCTGCAGAAATGAGGGAATTTATTCATCTTTCCCCTTTCCTTTCTCCCACCTTCTTGGACACTTGCTCTACAAACTCTTGCAATGCCTTGTGGACTCCATAACACAACACTGATTTAAATCTCACAGCACAGAGTCCCACTTTAATTTTATTTAGTTCATAACACTAAGCTTCTGTAACAGTTTTTCAAAGAATTATACTGAGAACTCTTAGAAACAAATGAAACATTTTTTGATCCCAAGGAGTCAGGAAAAGCATTCACATAATGTTTTATTATGTGTGACTTGTTTTCAGTGTTGAAATTAAAGCTTTGGAGAAGGCTACAGAACATAAAATCAAAGTCCCAGTAGTCAAGCTGAATATATCTAACACAGATTTCCATTGAAAGTTTTGTTATATGTAATTGAGAATGCTAAGAGTCTTTTCTGTATTTGCATAACTAATACGTTACACTGGGAAAAGATTTCTTTTTAAGCTTGAAAAATAGTGCTTTAAAAACATAGATAGGACTTAATCCAAAAACATGCAGGATTCATCTTTTGTGAATAACAATGTATGCTGAAACAACCTCTCAACTCTCTCCAGAATTATTTGTTGAAGAATTGGAAGGATGGAAGTAAATTAATATAATGAAACTCTAAATTAAATAGTTCTAAACTAGAGCATTATCTGAAGAGAGATATAAGGATAATCTAGCTTTTTGCCAAATGGCATCTAGCTCACGTTCTGAGCATCCTTGTTGTAGTGAGATATGTTTGCTCTCTTCTGAGAGTACATACACCTCCCTTTCTTAGCCATTAGGACTAAAATTAGTATTTAAGAGTTGGAGCAACTTGGCATGTGAAAAGGTTAGCCCTCATATGGCACTAATTTAAGTAGATCAAGAATGGTTATCTACCTAAAAATATACATTCAGCCACATCTGATATGCTCAATGAAGAAAACACAGGATGGAGTTCTCTATGAGGGACCATGATGATCCCTTCTGCCTCAAAAACTACTCCTCAAAATTAAAAATAAACAACAGAAAGATCCCAAAAAACCCCACCACCCCATAAAAACAAGACACACAAACATGTCACCAAAACCACACACACTCCCCACACCTGACTCATTTTCCCATTCTGTAGTTCCATGGAAGAGTTTAGTTGGCTTAGGTGGGGGAGTGAACATCATCTTTGTTGTAATAAATTGAGTTTTCATCTCCTAGAACTTTTAAAGTGCATTATCTTCAGCATTCAGACATGAAAACTGTCTAGCACACATGCCCTGACTGCATCAGATGTGTTTTCCAAGCCTAGATATAAGAGTTTAGTCTCCCCCTTGTTTCTCAGGTCAGGAAGGGCTAACAGTACTTCAAAAGACAGCACATACTCTCAGCTGGATAAGTTTTTCACTGTGGGGGGAATCACAGTCCCAAAGGAAGCTCATTTCTTCTATTAAAAGGAGAAATTTTGGCTGCTGAGGGAGGCAGAGCTGTGGGAGAAGGTTTTTAATGAACTCAAGTAGAAATTGTGTGAATTAACAGCTGCGTCACCGGATCAGGAGTCAGGAGATATGTGTGCTCTATTCCTGGCTTTGTGACCTCAGGCAGATCAGTTTTACTTAATAATTACTGCACTACAAGCCATTGGCAGCCAAAAAAATCCTGTAATGCAATACTCACACAGTACTGTTACCCATTTTATGTTTAGTAGCAAACGAGGCAGGAGGTGCCTCAGCCCTTCTGAAGGGATGAAGTGAGAGGACCAAACCAGGACCTGGTTTGCTGAGTGCAAACATGTACATATACATGTACAGTGTGGAGCAAAGACAGAAAGGGTAGACAAGTGAGAAAGACATCCAAGAAGTACAATTGCCCTAGACCTACTGGCCAAGCAAGGAGTAACATCCAGGCAGCAACCACTATCCCCTCCAACTCGGTCTTTTTTTGAAAAAAATTATCAGTATTACAGAAAAAAAAAAAAAAAAAAAAAAAAAAAAGATTTACATATTTTAAAAATAAATTAAAAAACAACCTCAAAATCACAAGCATTTTAACACACAAGACTGATAAAGTCACAGGATTGTCTAAGGCTTTGCTGGTCACAATGTCAAGCATATTTAAGGAAACCAGTGAAATGGAACAAATTGTACAATTGGTCATGTCTTGGCTTCTGAAAGCAACATGGATGGCTTAAAGTTTGCAAGGGTGGGAGTATTATTAATCCTCTAAACACTCTCATTACAATACTATAAATCACTTTGCTATGTATTATAAAACAAAGACCATATCCCAAGGCATAATGCAATTTAGAAAGGCATCATGCCTCCTCTTCCCTTCTGGTCTTGCAGTCTTTTCCCAATTGATATTAACCCAGACAACCTGTCTCTTCACATTAGCTTCAAGCTGCCTCTAAACTTTCAGTGCACCCTGGGTATGAGATTTCTGTTCTCAATCTGCACCTTAAACAGTAAAGTTTCTTGTTATACTGTCAATATTTTCCCTGGGTCAGGTCAATATTTGATCTCCTGGCTTTCTTCATAAATGAAATTAATACTGCAGCAAGAAAAAAAGCCCTCTGAGTTTTATCAGTTTTGAAACATAAGCTCAAAAAGGAAACCTCAGGTGTCTTTTGAAAATGGAAGGAAAATATCCCAGCTGTGAACTTTAGACAATGACTGTAGTTTTTTATCAACCTATACTTACAAATAAAAATATATTTTATCTGTTATTGTTCAGAAAGCCCCTCTAAATATTAAAATACATATTTGTGCTTTCCTTCCCCATTCTACATAAATTTGTGTGTCTGTAGAGCTCAGTAACCTAAAAGTTTGTTACAGCATAAATTCTTCATCAGAAGAACCAGCCAAAGGCAGCATCCCCTGGTGTAGCTGCTCTCCAGCTGCATTAACAGGTGTTTACTGCAGGGCTCCCGTGTCCACTTTGCCATAGTGAAAATAAAAATGCAAAACAAAAAGGCCACACGGCATTTTTCAACTCTCTTTGCTATGCAGAAGAAGGTGAAATGTCCTGCTGTGGGGTAACAGAGCCGTATAGCTCCTCCTCAGAGAGCAGAAATGGCCTCAGACATGATGGGCTGTGACTTGGCAAGCACAACTCAAAGCTGGGTGTGTGAGCACTGTGACACAAACTCAGAACAGGTTGGCTCTGTGCAGCCCAGGATCAAAGGCAAAAGCCTCATGGACCAAAGCCCTCTTCTCCAGAAACACATCATCAGCTTCAACACCTACAAAATATTAGCTTAAATCCAGCAGCATGAGGAGAACACCTTTATAAAAGGCTTTTCAGTTCCAGCCCAGTAAAATCGCATCGCTCAGCTAAATTAAAAGCTGGATTTTATTTTTACCATTCAGGAACAATTACAATTGTAATGTACTCAAACTATGAATTTGCAGAAATCTCCTATTTGGTTGCCAGTATAAGCACATCTTTTTTCCATTCTTTTTGTAGTATTTATCACCAACACACAACCACACACCATACAAAATTATTGAAAAACTGTGAGAACAAAGAGTATGTTTAGAAGAGATACATTTTATTTCTGAAATCAAATAGCATTATAATGGAGTCTCTAAAGACTGAAATACTTCAATTATTATTTTGTAGGAATGAGTATAAAGTGTTTTGTACTTTTCCTATATTTCCTGCCTATAATTGCATGGACTTTGTTGAAAGAAACCAGTCTTGTCTTTTCTAACAAGTCAGAAAGGTTAAACTCCTATCCCAATATGAGAATAAACACATTAAGAAAATGCTAGAACTGACAGATCACGTGTGCTTTCTACTACCTTGAGTATAACACCAGCAAGTTTCAGACAATGGAAACTCTCCAATCCCATATTACTCCAGTAATATTTGCAAGAATTATGCCAACCTCTCCCACTTCTCCAGTACCATGGTAAAATGAACCAGAAGCAGTAAAACACAGCAGCCTGGTACAGTGACCAAAGGCAGAGAGAGCAAACACCACCAGGTGGAGGCCAGGCACAGCCAGGAGAGCCCCACACAAAAAGGGTTTTCCTATGGCAAAAGCCAGGCTCAGCTCCCTTCCTGCCTCTGACCATTCTCCACACCCACCACATGCATCCCATACCATAAAATTCCTTCCCAGAGCACAGAATAAAAAGATAATCTCTGTTGGCCCCTTTTCTACTTTAATCCCACAGACCATGCACCCACTTCAGCAGGTAGATATTCTGAGCTTATTATTGCTGCCCTTTGTTTTGCCTGCTTGTGAAGTAATAAAACAATGTTCAGTCATACATCATAGAATAAAAGCACCTGGGTCAATTATTAGTCAAAATATAAATTACTAGTATAGAATCTCTGCAAAGAGTATTTCTAGATCTACTTCCCAGTGCCCAGCAGGCAACAAGGCACTTTCTACAGAAAGAAGCCAGCCTAACTTCTCTTGTTCCTTTGAGGAAGTCTGGTTCACAGGACAAGGAAAAGCAGGCACAGAAAGACCTATAGCAGTCTGTCTGGAGCAGGCAAGAGCTGAGGACTGAGCAGCAGAAGTCACTTCTCCAGGCTGTACCCTACATGCAGCAGCAGTGAGGAGCCTCTGGGCACCCTGGGCTGCAACTTCACAGTGTCTCCTTGGACAGAAGAAAAGGAAAGTTCTCATAACAGAACTATCTGGGAGGAGAAATAGTCTGCTTAAGTGTGTACAAACCCAATTTCCTTCCTGATGTCCTGTCCTTTCCTCCCTTCGATAAGGCACTGCTTTATTATGTTTCTTGGCAAAGAGCAGTTTGTTCAACACAAGGGCAATTAGTTTAAATTTTTTTCTGTGTAGGAGCTTAAATCAGTGTTTTCTAAATGACCTCTAAAGGGTTCTTGTTGCTGTCAACAGCATCCTGACAGGAAGTTAGAGGTTCAGTGCAGTAATAAGCAAACCAATGCTGCTTGCCTAATTACTGTACGTGTGTCTAGTAACCAGATAGTAACTGCTCTCAGTTGCAGGGTAACAGGGGAAAACTTGCATTTTCAGCTGCAAATTCAAAGGAAAAAAAAATTTGAAATGTATGAACAAGATTTCCCCCCCTTTTTAACACAGAAGGGAGAAAAGGCACATTTGCCTTGTCATAGCACTCCTCCTCTCTGTCCTCAGATCAAGAACACAGTCTGGGATTACAGTAAGGCTGTAACAATTACTGAACTGCTCTGAAAAATACAGGCCCTTTGCCTCCAGGGGCCCTGTGCTTGCTCTTCCAGCAGAAGACTTCCTAGAAGAGAAGGAACATCTGACATCTTCATTTCTTTCCATTAATTAAATACTGCTGAGGGTAAATTCCTTTTAACAGAAATTATCTCTTATCACCAGCATGACTGAATATAATTTTTAAAAAAAGCCTAATATTGTATCCTGTAACAAGCCATGGATTTTAGCTCTATCACATGTATTTGTGCTAACTTGTAATGGAGATAATTTAGGAAGACAGAGAGAGGATTTAAAACAGTTTGCATGTAAATCTAACAAAATGACAATCCATAATAACCCAGCTGTAATCCAGCTCTCAAGATTTTCCTAGGCAATGTGTAAAACCAGTTGAGGCTTTCAGTCTACTACAGAGAGAAAAAGACTCCCCAGGCAAGTCCAGAGGCTTAACCAGAGCTTTGCTCCAAAGCCAGAGAACAGAACAGGAGATCACTGAAATGGGAACACATGGAGGCAAACTGCTTCCATGCAGCTGCGTGGGGGAAAAAAAGCCACAACAGAGACAGAGACAATGAAGGGTGTTGAGGTTAAAAAATAAAAAATAATAAAAAAAAAAATTTAAAAAAAAAAAAGTTTATAACAGTCATCAGTTAAAAATATATATTTTAGCAAACCTTTACTGCTCATCTAAATACAAATAATTCCTTAAACAGAGATAGCACATAGCATGACTGGGCTCAGCAGTGTGAACCTACTCAGCCAAAAGTCTTTAGTCTGACTGAAGTCAGAGCTATTTCTCCAAGTATTTGACAAAAAGACCTCTCTTCTGCCCTCCTGGGCAGCTGGCTCACTCTGGAGTCCCTGACTCAGCTCTGCTGTCACACTTTTTAACCCACTCAGGGGCTGAGTCTCCAGGCCAGCCATTGCTCTGCAAACACCATTTCCCAAGAGACAACAAATGAGTGTACACTGGCCTGTTTCCACCTCAGATTTATTGCACTCTAGGGAGAATTAAATCTTAATATCTAAGGAAAAACAATCAATGTAAACTTATTACAAATGCGCAGTTTATGAAGTTATTTTTAAAAGTTAGTCAAAATATCGTGGCTTTCTTCGTTGAGTTTTGCTCCTTTTTACTGCCCCCATTATTTGATCGACAGGAAGTCAGAGAAAACAGTTAAAGTTAGTTTAAAAAGTACCTCCTTCTTCCTGTCTTAAAAGCAAAATATCCCCCGGATACTGAAAAAAAATTAACAGTACTATTTTATATCAATACAAAAGAGTTACATTTGCCTGCTATTTATTAGTAACAATATTCACTTCAAATATTCATGGATTTGGATGCAGAGTTGAAATTGCAGTATGGATACTGATGGAAGAACAAACTAAGCCATGGCTTTTCCTTTATACTTTACATACCACACCAGGCACCATTCCTGCCTCAACACCCAGGCAGGAAGGAACGGCCATGCCATGCTGCTGCTCAGGCATCACCAGAGTTTTAGTGGGGGAAAAGGGACTTGAGTCAGATAAAGAAGAGAGCAGAAAGCCCCAGATATCCGAGGTCTGTCTGCCCTCACATCTCCAGGACTGCCAAATCACCTCCTCACATTTCACATCTCTGAGGACAGTTACTGCTCCTGGCCCCATTATTCCAGATTTTTGTCCTTTGCCATCCATTTACCTAAGACAAATGCAGCAAATTGTGTACCAGAAACTGCTTCAGAGCTACTGAAAATTGCTCCAGACCATACATTGTAAATGTCAAGGATAAGTATTTCTTTTTTCATCTGTTTTACAAATATCTTACACTGTATTATACCAAACCAAGAGGTTTCGAGAGGTGGAGATGTGCATCCTTCTGTTTATATTATTTATTTATTCAGTGCACAGCATTTTCTACAGCTGCAGCACCACATTTTGCAGGAAGAAATGCAACAGAAGAATTCTTAACCTCCAAGGAAGCTGAGGTTAAAGAGCCCTCTACTGAAAGTTGTGTTTTCTCACAAGTTTGCCTACACTTCATAAACTCTTTTTTTCACAACCACATGTCCCAGAACAGTTGCATTGATCACTCAAGCAATAACAGCATGACCTCCCTCCATAGCCAATACTGTCAAACAGTCGAATCCTGGAGATATTCACTGTGTTTATTAAAAATGTTTTCTCATTCCACTGATAGCAGCAGTGCTCACTAAGCCTGAAGTTTTAACTGCCCAATACAACCAGAGAAGAGTCTTCAAGGCCCACATTTAGCTAACTATGTTTACAAATTTGCATGCACCCAGGTGTTCTGCAGGCAATGAAGAAGAATATGCAGTCCTTCCTCCCAAAAGTGTACAGCATAACTTTTTAATAATTTTATTTGGGGGGGAAAAAAAAAAAAAAAAGTTATGGAGTAAATAAAGTGTTGATGGCTCCAAATTTTACAGGATAACAATTAAACTCATTTTCAGTAAAAAACTCAATGTAAAAAGAGAAAAATACAAGAAATCGTAAATAAATTACCGCAAACTCTCCACTAATGGCAACTGGAGGATAAAACACACAGTCATCTGACACAGAGAAGGTTAAGAGGACAAAAGAATGAATTGGGTGGACATGAAAAATTGAAGGAAAGACAAATTCGGAACTGATGTCAGGCCACACATTTTAATTGCGGAACTGAATGCCAGACATTAACACAGAGCTGGGGTCATCCAGAGAACCACCAAAGGGCACTTGGGGGACATTGGGCACTGGGGTGCAGCAACTTGCTGCAGAAAATCTTACTGGTCTTTACTTACTTGTGCTGTAGCTGTGTTATATGAAATAGCTAACAGGAACTGGGGTGCTTCTTCAAGACAAAGAAAAAAAAAAAACACAGAAAGAAAGGAAATAGTCATATCACTGAGGTTGTCAATCATAAGCAAAGGAAAACTACAGCCATTCAAAATAAACTGCCCCTTCGGAGCTGAGGTCACCTTGTCAATATCAATCTTCTCATTTTGATGCACATTAAGAGCTATTGGAGTGTCCCCTTTCATCCTATGACTGTGAATTGACCTTACTGACACTACTGAGTACAATATGGTCATTTAGGGATGTGGTAATTATTGGGAACTGCACTAACAAAGTTAGTAGCACACAGGGCATCATTGCTCTGGCTTGTATTGCCACCTGGCCTTTATTTTAAGAGATTTATTCTCATTTCATATGCCTTGACACAAATTGCACACACATCAGTCTCTTTTATACAGTTATTTTCCATGGGATTCATTTCTATGACAGTTTCTACTACAAAAAGAGTATTTTCACCTGAAAAAAAGCCAAAACAAAGCTGTTGCTTAAAAAGTCTGAATTAAGCCTATAAAAAGTCACACTACACAAACACAAACAGTCCCACAATCTTATCATAGTACTATTCTGTATTCCCTATCCTCTGCAAAAATAGAGCACAGCTGGGGCAAGAGTGAGCCCTCCTGGCAGGTGCTGCAGCCTGTCACTACAGAGGTGACACAACACACACCCCAACACCTCTGACACACACCAGTCCCAATGGCCCCTCCCTCTCTCCAGGGTTATACTCCACTTCCAAAAGGTAAAACTGTCTCTGAGACAGGATGGGAAGGGCAATAAACCTAAACCCTGCACACATATCCCTTTTTGCATGACCCCTGAGCAGCTGCAGCCCTGTGGGGCTGAGATGTGGCTGTGCCCAGGCACACACACCAGCTGTGCACTGCTGCCAGGGATGAGCCAGAGTGCTTCTTCCTCAGGCAGCAGCTTCTTCCATCCTGAAACTGCCTTCACTGATTTACTGACCAAGATATATAATGTGATCACCGCAGAGATGACTTTTTGTTAAAAGGGAAGAGAAAGAATCAATAGTAGCTCAGGCTGGAAAGGGACCTTGGAATTGATTTGGAGATGACATGCTGGGCTTAGGCCCAAAGCAGAGATCCTGGCCAAAGCAGAGTCTAATGCTTTTAGAGTTCATTTAAAGATGACCCCAAATTAAATTTCCAATTGTAGGGGTCTAATTCACTCCAGATTGTTTAGAAACACTGCTAAGAAAAAAGAAAAATCCCAACACAAATAACCTTCTGAGGTTTTGGAGTTCAAC
Organism: Zosterops lateralis; assembly: GCF_965231275.1. NCBI lineage: Eukaryota > Metazoa > Chordata > Aves > Passeriformes > Zosteropidae > Zosterops > Zosterops lateralis. The sequence continues at coordinate 4,211,321 of NC_139768.1, forward strand.
TTAATAAATTTTTCAGCAGACCTTGTATTTTATCCCAGGCTTGTTCACTTTTGTTGCTATAGGTTGTCACATTCTGCTAACCTGGAAGATCAATCAGAGGCAAGTTTCCCCGACAGCTTGCAAACAGGACTGTTTTCTTCACACTGTTTCAATTCAGTGCTACTTCTGCCATAAGACAGACCCACATTCTTAGAGCTATTTGTTTTCCCTTGAAACAGATACAAAACGCAGTAGAGCAAGTAGAAGGCACAAACTCCACCTATTTAAACTAAGAAGTCAAAAATTTTTCACCTCCTTTTGCCATATCACAAGCAAAACCTGAGAAGTTACCTGGCTTTAGAGATTGCCATAAATTCATCCCTCCAGACTGCAGCAGTCCCATCACATCAGATTCATCTGCAGTGCAGTCTTACCTGCCAACTGTGCCAGCAGCATTTGCTTCACAACTGAGAGAAAAGCGAGAATAAACCCCATGCTGATGGCCAGGCAAAAGGTCACTGAATCTCACTCTGCTGTGAAATGCCACTGAAGACATCCAGAAAAAGATCCAGAGCACCAGAAATGCAGCAGTGACAGAAAACCTGTCATCTGCTGCTCAGAGTATTTCAGTAGCTCCAGCAGCCTGAGCAGTACCTTTGCAGAGTTCTCAGTGCCAAAGCTCCAGTGTTTTTTCCCTAAAGAAAGCATCACTCTGCAAAGACAAGGGAATAGGGTTGAATGTGGTGGAAAGAAGAGGGGAAATAGAGGTAAAAACCACTTCTTTCAAATGAGTCATACTCACTTTGACTGTTTCTTCAGCTGTGTCTTGACAAACAATTAATGCTAGATTTTCACACTACCACTCATTTGGCAGAAGATATTTAAGTCAACACAAAACACAGATCGGATTTCAAATTAGCAAGATCACCAATGAATTCTATGACGAGAACGACAGCAAGCCTGTGCTGGCACCAGGCTTCAGCTTGCCACCTGGTATTCCAGATTGCACTGATCCCAGCCTGTGCTGGTCCCCACCACCTGGTGCATTGCAAAATGCCTCTTCTGCAGTACTGCAAGGCTTTCTGAGCAGCCCTCTTGGAGGGAGGGCCCTTCTGTTTCCAAGGTCACCCACACTTCCTAGAGACAGCCTTGAGGAAAGGCTGCTCAGCTCCCTCAGACCTTTATTTGCATCTCAGCACTGTAAGAGCCATACACAACACTTCAGCCTGCTGACTGACCAGTGATCCTGTCACTGCACTCCTCCTCATGACCAGGACTATTTCCTCCTGTCCATTTTGCTCACTGAAGGCAGCTGTACTCCTCCTGTAACCCACAGTGAGCACCCCCACTCCAAAAGGGTGTGTGTGTGCTTCTGCCCAAAGCAGCTTCTCCTTGCTGCCAGAACTTCATGGACCAGCTCTTTTTCTCTCCAGTTTGATAACAGCTTGTGCCCATCTCCTGGTCACAGCTGGGGCCAGACCATGAAGTGAGGCATGTCCAGGTGTGCCCAGAGCACTCCTAAGAAAGCCCTGCTGTTCCTGGGTAGGGGACATCTCATGCTGCACCATCTGACCAGGAAGCAGAACTTCCTAAATATAAGTAGACAAATTCCCTATTCCAGAAACTATATGGGGAAGGATCTGTTGCTATATTTAGCAACAGATTAATTTTGTAAGTCCAAACAATAATGAGATTAATCAACTGTAGAGCAGGAGAGGTCACATACCTAATCTACATTGCTGAGCAGAGAGAAGTCATAGAGCAAATTCCCCACTAAAACCTCACTTCTAGCACTAATACTGTTGCACACAGGCAGCTCTGCATTGCTATTTATCTTCTTTAAAACTAACAACAAAAAACTCCAGGGGTGAGACCTGAAGAAAAATTGGCAGAGACTGCAAGCCTTGGCCAGGGCCTCTCTAGGAGTGCTCACAAGGACGCAGTACCTGGTGCTCCAGCCCTTGCCACCCCCAGGGACACAGCAGCTGGAGCCCAGGCCAGAACACAATGTTCAGAAAGCAGCACAACCTACAAAACATCAGCCCAGCCAGCCCCTTGCACTACATGTAGCAAGTAAAAGGATTGATAGAAAACTCATAAAAACAACAGCATACTTGACTCAGAAAGACATTTTCTTACATTAGTCAGCAGCTTCTAAGGAGATTTCCAGCAATGCCAAGGAATCAGGAATGCAGCAAACCCTTCCTTCTTACCTGGCTCCACCACCTTCTTCCAAGCACAGCAGCTTTCAGGACTGTGTTCCACCTTTACATGGACTAACTTCATCCACCTGGCACTGAAGGTTTGATGCTGAAACACCAGGTGTAGCAGATCAGTCATCACTCACCTTAATCAGAAAAGCCTGTGTCTTATCTGCCAGGTCACAGAACCCTAGCAAACCTTCTGGGATGTATCTAGGGGAGCCAAGGAATTGCTGGAGACACACAGAGCCTGCCTGAGGGAGGTGCAGTGCTGGGGCTACAGCTGAGCTCCCGGGGCAAAACAAATACAGGAGAGATAGGGAGTGATTTCACAGAATATTCAGAGTTGGAAGGGACCCTCAAAGACCACCCAGTCCAATTTTCTTAAGTGAATAGCCCACACAGAGATGACCATGACCTTGGCACTGTCAGCATCATGTTCTAAATATTGAGCCTATAAAAGATTGGTGGAAGATCTGGTTGCATATTGAGGGGAAAAAAAAGATACATGACCTAGAATGACACCTGCCAAAATGAAGTTAAATCATTATTACTTTTTTAAAATATCCCACATTTTCACTTCCAGGATAAAGATATATGGAACTGCTGCTTTGTGACTCACAGCTACAATGTTCTAAATCCAGCACCAGGAACACTAAAGGACATTGCCATGCCATTGCTCTGTTTCCCATCTTGGCAAAAGCAGATAATTTATGATCTCTCTGTTATCAGGGTAGCTTAGAGGCTTCTTACACTTACATGGGTAAAAACCGCTGAGACTATTAAGAGTGGATGTAGAATAAAAATGCAAAATACATCTACTATATAACTCTCCATATTAGCTATAGCTGGGAGGAAAATAGGAGGCTCAGCAGATTAATTGCTTTACTCATTATGACAAATTATCCATTCCAAAAGGCAACCAGTGGCAAGAAAATAAGATGTATATGTTAGAGGACATCAGCAGAGGGGGAAGATTTCCCTACCATTAACAGTGCTAGTTTCTGTTTTTAACTTTACAACAAATTAGCCATACATTACAAAAGCTTCTCAACAGCTCTCTCAGTAAAAATTAAACCTTGAGCTCACAAATATTGATATCTCTGTCTTTTCATAATAACAAACCTTAAATGAGATAAATTAATACTTTTCTGCAGCGCTTAGGAAAAAAAAAAAAAAAAAAAAAAAAAAAAAAAAAAAAAAAAAAAAAAAAAAAAAAAAAAAAACCCTGATTCAAATTGTGCAAGAGTAGCCTCAAAGGCAAAAGTGCACTTTATCCTTTCCTCCCCTAATACATGCTAATTTGTTTCAGTGAGGACATTAACATTTAAGAGCAGGCAGGTCTGCTTCACCTGCCCAGTGTAGCAGAGGCTGCTTTGGGGTGACAGCTGAAAGCCCCTGGCACAGGCTGCCCTCAAGGGGACACTGTGTGCGCACACCCCAGCCCCCAGCACAGGTGCATCCCCATTCCTGTCAGCAAAGTGAGAGAGCAAGGGAGGACCTCAGAGAATGTCTTACAGGCTGGAATGCACTAAGTCACTGTGAAAGCCAAAGAGAAATCTCTCTCTCCCAGGCTGGGACAGAAAGAGACTGGGGTGGGTTCTGCTTTACACCATTAGGTCCAGTTGAGTGAAAGGCACATTCCCTACTGAGCCCTTTTACCCCAACAACAACAGGATGAATTCTGTCCAATATATACTACAGCTCATTTCTTGAGAAGATGAAAGTGGCATATTTTAGTTTTCCAGAAGTGCAAGGCTGGATCACTATCTTTCCCCCTTGCAAGCCTCAGGGACTAACAGGCATCACTCCATCTGGGAGACAAAAATCTGCCCTTCCAGCTGAGACCATAACCCAAGAGTATTGATCAAACATCCACCTCCCTTCCATATAATAGAATTTCCCAGTGAGCTAATTGTTTTTTTCCTTCTTTCATCTCCACAAATGAGGTCAATGGCAAGGGCAAAGAAGAGAGAATTAGCTCTAAGTGTTCTTGGCTTCAAAGCAAGAGGAGACAGAGCTTCCAGATTTTGGAGAGTGCTCTACAGGATTTATAAAGTACCATGGGACCTTCCAAACATCTGAATTTAGAATTGCTCCAGCTTATGACAAGGCTTGCCTGCACTGCAGAAAGATTTATGTTTTTCCACACCTGCTGTTACAGTTTGGCAATGCCACCTGTAGGTCATTGATGGCCTTCATTCTGCCCCTCCAACAGTGACCAGCTCTCACCCACAGCTCCTGCAGCAGTTTGCAACAATGCATAAAGCTTCCCAAGAGATGTGGGAGCAGGCAGGTAGCACAGTGCATCCCTGTGCCTTGTCCTCATTCCCCTCTGCCTGCAGTGGCAGGGCTGAGCAGCACCTCCTGCCCTGCAGCCCCATGTTGGGAGGGCAAGTGAGGCAAAGCAGAGCTGTGACAGTGCAGGTTTAGACACCCACCCACATCATGCTTACAGAAAGGAATGCTCAACCCCCAGCAAAGATGCCAATGACAGAATTAAAGCCTGAGAGAAAAGTAGGTACTTTGGTTTTCTTTTCCAAAACAGCAATGATTCTCTGAGGTCTGGCCATCAGCCATTCCCTCTTTTTCTCCCCCCCACAAGAGATGGTATTCCCTTGTGCAGTATAAAAACCCTACAGGACTCATTAGTATCTCAGGCAGAATTAATAACAAGAATCAGGAATGATGGTCAGAGACAGGCAGCTGCAGACTTCAGCTTCTCTGGGTAGGAAAGCAGTTAACTTGCTGTTGAACTCTTCACAAAGCGTTTTCCCATGTTTTGGGGATAGTTAGAATTGAAAAGTTACACTGATAGTATAAACAGCAAGTTCTCCACCAAAAGGATTAAAAAAAACCAAAAAAATTCAACCCACCTCCACAAGTCTATCCTGTACTTTTCCTTGTCTGAGTCCCAGCAGTATCAGACTGACAGCCTGAATGCTGGCTGTGTGTGGTGAAGTCTCTGGCACACTCAGGACTATTGCAGCAGCTGCTTTACAACCCTCAGGTTACCACTGAGCCAAAAACTGTCCAAGTGCAAGACAGGAGGGCACAGCCAAAGCAGGGATGAAGGGATGAGGCTGTGCAGGGTGATAGGACAGTTCTGGCCCCACTAAATCTTGTTCCTACCTCTGCAGCACAGGTGGGAGGAGGACTCTCATCTCCAACCAAACAGCCACAGGTGGAAATAGTTGATGCTCTCCCAATCAAGGCAAGGCACACTCAGAGGTGAAATTCCCAGGTGTTTGCTGTTCCTTCATTAACACTGGTGCTGGAGCTGTAGAAAACAGTTTTGTATTCTGGAAAGGTCATCTGAAGGATACCTTTAAACCAAGCTCTGAGTTCTGTGGGGTTTGCAGAGACCACCTCTCAAGAGGCAGAACAGCCCTTGCAGATGTTACTGGTCTCAGATGAGATACCCTGTTCTGAGGGACCAGGCCCCATTAACCAAAAACTACAACACAAGTAAGGTCAATAGTTACACCGTGTCCAACATTTGTAAATGGAATTCTGCAAAGCAAAAATTTTATTGGAACATTCCTGACACATTTACGTATGCTTTCACCTCGCTTTTGCCAGAAAGGACACCTTACAGAAGGGAAAACCTGCCAAAAACATATGCAGTTCAACTCTGGGAATAATTTTTGAAAGTCTGTTCCTTCCTGGATGTGAGCAAAGGTTATTATGTGTCTAGAATAGATCCAGTCCAGACAGATGGAGCATCATGGGGGGAGGAGGACTGAACTCATGGTCTGTTTGTTTCCTGAAGAGCCTTTGTAAAAAGACTTTTTGTAAATCCAAGTGAATTAAATTGCTTTATATAGCACTGGGATAAACAACTTATTGACAATTAGATTTTTTTAAAATGAATCTTGGAAACAGAAGAAGAAGTAGGAAAAATAAGATAAAATAATTTTAAAATGCCCACCTGTCAGTAAGCTGGAAATGAAACCTCTTCCAAAAAAGAGTTTCTCATTTAAATCATACGAGAAATCCCATCAAAATTCAGGAGTTTATTATTTCCAGGAATAAAGATCTTTATCTTTCCTTTCAAGCTCTGACCAGTCTCAGATCACAGAACCATCTATCAAGATCCTCAATAATCCATCTTGTTCCTTGTGTTGTTACTGTCTGTAATGAACAATGTGCCCTAGAAACTCTCACATTATCCCAAGACCTCTGAATCTTTAACAGGATGCAGTCTTGTAAGATTTGCAGCCTCTCCAGATAATTTTTGAAAGGGCATAAAACACTACAAACACATGCTGAAAATTTGAGCATAAAAGAGAATTTCCTATAACTTGGTGGTGTTTTTCTTTAGCATCAGATGCATATTACTCAAAGAAACCAACAAACACAAAAAAGCAGAACCAAAACAAGGAACTTATGATCTTAAGCCAAAACTGAGAAAGAGACCTGAGACAATCTCAGCAGGACTCATGAGACTGAAGTGATTTTCAGTTACAGCTGATGTTATTTTAACCTATCTTTGCTTGTATCATTTAACCCTGTTGTGCTCCAAAACTCTTGTTCTTTCTCAGGCACTGAAATGTCAGGTGGTGCAAATCCCAGAGGGAAGATATAAGCATTTTTCATTTCAGTTCCAACTATGATGAACCCCTTTCCTAGCCAGCTTCATCTTCAGCACAGGGGTTTCACTCCTTTCCCCATTCCTAAAGAGGGGAAAGGAGTAAAACAGTAAAGGGATGCAGAGTAAAGGGTTCCTGATCATTCTTAATCTCTTTCCCACAACATAGTGGTGGGACTTCTGTCTCCAGGTCCTCCTGACTGCTCCTCTCATGGGAAAACACCATAAATATTTGTTCAGGCAATTCAAAGTAAAAACTTACTGCAAATATACAATTTGTGTTTGAGTGAACTTTTGAGTAAGCCAGTCTTTACCTAGTTTTGCTTATATTCAGGCTACAGGCCACTACTTCAAACTTGAGAACTCCTTCACAGATATTAGCCACAGATAATTTAAAATGAGGCTTAAATGGCAACCTGTTTATACCACAAAAGGTGAAATTAGTAAATGGATGATACTGTAAAAATTCAACTAGCTTTTAATATTGAATTTCTATGGATCACAGGTTTGTTTCATAGCTCCTGTGAAACCTGCCCTGAAGAGTAAATGAAAAATAATTACAATAGCATTTTTCAAACATGTTTCATGCATGTTTCAGTCGTGACTGCCAGTGCAAGAGGGGCTACAGGAGAAAAGGTAGGAAAAGCAAACACTGGCTCAAGACTTTTCCCTCTTCTCTGTGTCCCCAGGAGTTTTTGCCCAAGCAGATGACACACCAAACTGTGCTACATGGCAAAGTGGAGAAGAGGATGGATCTGAGCCAAAAGTACCTTTCCTGTTTTCTTTCTTTAGACACCACTGGTAAAGGAAATTGGCAACATTCACGTAGGATCACTATCCAAATGCCCACATCCTTAGGCCATAATCTGAAACCCTGATTTTTCACTCAGGAAACCTGGCATTTAGCAACAGAAATTCAAAGCCAAAGAGCCAGTTGCTCCAGACTGCATTGTCACAGATGACCCATCTTGGGTTCACTGCTAAGTTTTCTTGGTGCCAAATAACTTTTCAACACAACAGTCTTCCAGCACAGGAATTTAAGAACCTCCAAAGAGGGAAAAATAACCCAGAAGGAAAAAAAAAAAAAAAAAAAAAAAAAAAAAAAAAAAAAAAAGTGAAGCCAAAACAAATTCAACTCTACCCAGCAACATCTTGGGAAAAAGAAATGAATGAAGGAAGAAGTTGTGGATAGCTCTTTATCTGATTTTATACAGTCAGCATAGAAATGCTTTATCATCACCTACAATACAACAAACCCAATATAAGAAATTTTCAGTACTGTATAGAAGCACACACCTTTTTTGTACTCAAGAGAGTTAATTTTCATCTATTTCCTTTATTTCCTCCATTCAGGCAACTACTTAATACATTGATCTTTGTTGCATTTCCATTTTCTCCACCAATACATTTCTTATAATTGGAATGAGCTGCTCTATTAAGCTTCTTAATAGATTCTATGTTCTCAAAACCCAATAACTTCAGGACAATACATTAAAATAGACAACAAATTAAGCTTGGTGTTTGCGAATGTGAGACCCCATCAACAGTGACCTTTAAAGTTACTGCAAGGACGCTGCTTAGAAATGGTTGCAGAGAAACCAGTATCTGATATGTGTAATTGCATTAGTTTGTGCCAATGCTAAACATCCTGAGAGTCTTCTGATGGCCAGGAATAAATTAGAGTTCTGATGTGAAGCAGCAATGCACACGTGTGGAGATGTCAATGAATTCACTTAGAGCCGTGGGTCCACAGTGGTGGTGGAATCAACAGGACTGCTGCATCACCCAGCACAGACACAGGTTTGAGTGATGGACTCTGCTCTGAGGTTTGTATATGCAAGCAGTGTTGAGCATTATATACAGCACAGAAGTATTTTGGCAGTCTAGCATATTTATTTTAGTTACATCAATTGGATCCAATAGCTATGCCACAATATCACATTAACTTAGTTTGAAATACCATGTGAATAGAGTTTTTATTTGCAAATCATTACAAAGATGTAATTCCATTTAAAAACGCCAAGCAGTATAAAATAATTCTCTCAAAGCTGGTTAGCCCTGGTATGATTTCTACCTCTGCCAATAGCTATAGTTACCTTCAGGTGCATTTTCTGTCACTTCTTACCTGAGTCAGAGGGGGTTTCTGCCACACTGAAGAACAAGGTGACCTGATAATGTGGAGGGTGAACACCTGAAACACACTGAGCAGCTGGAGCCAGGGGAGGGGGATGCCTGACAGACACATTGCAGACTGCTGGAGCAGGTATTTGCCAGATACCCACGCCACAACCCAACCTCTAGGACAGGGCAGGAGATCACCTCTGCTCCAGCAAGTGTATCAGCAATTCCAACCTGAAATCACACTGAAACAACATGAATGAGAAATGAAAAGGGGTAATTCACTGGTAAAGTTAATCTGGGTAGATAGCCCAAAATGGAAGATTGGCTTCCTGGGAAAGGTTTTATTTAAAAGTTTTATTTCCCAGCTGCTTTTCACCTAGCATTAGCCTTTGCTAAACACTCCACAAATAGCTGCATGGGTAACATCAGCAACACAACTGCCCTCCTGGCTGCCAATCGACCCCTCACACCTCTATTTGTTTTTAATTCCAAATCTTGTTTCCTTGAGATTTCAGTTTCTCTTCCAAGTTACAGATTTCTGCAGCCTCACAGGGTTAACTGTTGCTGCTGAAATCCCCCTGCTCACAGGCAATTTAGTCAGTATACACTTCCCTGTGAAATACTTGGCACACAGTTCATCTTGTATCACCCTGCCTGGATGACCTGGATGGCACCTCCTACCACCATATTACTCTTTTTAGCACGGAAATCGTTTGTACAAACGACTTTGCTTTTGTTACAATTTTTCACATTTGCCTCAAGGCTTAATCACGAACACAACTGCTAATTATTTGCACCTCCAGCAGTGCTGACTGGCTTATCCAGGGTAAGAACAGTCCAGCCCCTCTTCCACCACCTGCCAGCCCAGGACTGCTGCCAGCGATTCCCTCTGATAACCCAGGCTCTTTCAGCAGCTGAAGAGGAGCAGTAAATATTGTTTGTTTTCCTAGGGCAGTATTACTTGGAGGCTGTGGTGAGGGATGGGACACAGCTGAAACATTCCACGTTAAAACCAGGCCAAAAGCACTGTGAGAGATTGCTGTTACCACTGAAACCAAGATTTATTTAGTGTTTGGGGACAAAACCCAAGTACCTTCGTTAGCTGGCGTGTATGGTTCTCCTCAAAAGCAACACTAACATTGCAGTGGTTCGGCTTTTCCAAGGGTGCAGTTCCGGCCAGCCCTGCCGCCACTACATCCAGGGGGCCACTTTGCCTGAGGCGTGGGCAAACCCGACCACGGTGCGGATAGTGCGCAGAATAGAAAGGCGGGACTCTCAGGGTGTGCAACCAAGGGGTGCGTGGTCCCCAAGGCAGCGCTCCGAGAGAGACGCTGACCCTCGGGATGCCACGGCTCTTTATTGAGTGGGTTACAGGGGTGGGATTGCGTGGGACCAATCACAACCTTTTGCCAACGTATAATGAGGGAATGCACAATTTTTGAACCAATAATAAGTAACTTGAAGAGGAGGAATACATGATGAGGGGGTGGGGAAGTTATATAACTTAAAGATTGACACTTAACAGAAAAGTGGTAAACAACTATTATGGGATAGGGTTACCAGGACAACCAAGGTTTTGGCGGGAAAGTCCGAGGGAAGGAGAGAAGGAGAGGGAAGGAGAGGCCATCTTAAACAATAGTAATAATTACAAAATTATAAAACACAACTTATAAAACCAAACTGGAGCAGTGAAAACCCAATTGGAATTGAATTTAAGCACCACCACATAACATCTCTCCCAGCCATGCAGGGGCTGTAGCTACTTTCAGGCTGACAAAAATTCCAGCTTCTTCATGGAGCAGGGCTCCCTGGTGCTGGAGCCTTCCCTGTACCTGTAAATCCAGGGAAGCAGGAGCAGCCGGCAGATGAAGGGGCAGGGCTCACAACACACCAGTTCCCATCTCCTACCCACTGCTTATTAAGCTTGTCTTCATTTAAAACAAGTCTCTTAAATTTACACAACATTTTCTCTCCTATTGAAGAAGGCTACCTAAAGAAAACAAAAAGTATAACCCAAAACCAGTATCTTGTTCCATCTTCCCAGCTGTATCATCTTCATGCTCAGTTGGCTCTCCCAGTGCTTCTTTCCACAATGAAGACTGAAGTCCACCCTTTTTGTCTCTGGCAGAGCTATTATGGGTAAACCACATCTGAGTTATTTTTCATTACATGCAAACAGCAAATGTGAAAACCTAAAGTCAAATGTTGCAGTGGTAACTTCCTAGGCACACAGAAAACCAAATGCTCGTCACGTGTGAACATGTGGAAGATGCAAACAACAGCACCTCAGATGGAAGTTTGCTCACAGCATAAAAAATTAATTTTAATAGGGTTAATAGGAAACACTTCCTTGATGGCTTAGATTAAACCTAGCCCAGCACAGCTGGACAGAAGCAGAAAGAACTCTGCAGAAACAAAGTCATGGCCAACCATCCTGTACTACTCTGTGGGGCAAAATGCCAACAACTTCCTTGTAAATCTCTGAAGGCAGCAGTTGTCTATTCAGCAGAGACTCCTCAATTATTCAAACATAAATCATGTTTTCCTATTCATGTGACCTCATCTGAATCTCACAAGGGAAAAAAAAATTACTGACAAATTAATTTGAGTCAGGCGTCAGCCTAGTATCATATAGACAAAGATGGATGCATTAGAATTTCAGTATCAGTAAACAGAACATTATGAGATTAATTAAGAAAATCCCCAAATACTAAATGTTTTTTTTTTTAAAAATCTACAGAACCATTCAACCAAAGGCTTTTGTGTGAAGCAGTCTGACTCCCACATGGGATCTCACATGAGATAGCAAATATTACTACAGTGTAATAATAATGAATTGCAGCTTGATGAAAAAAAGTAAACTTATGCAGGAAGGAGACTAAGAAATTGCTGATATTATCTCCCCCACTGCCTGTTTGAGGATGAAGTATTAAAAACAGGTATATCATAGTAACTACTTGATGCCATAACATGGCATAAAAAAACCATTCTGCTGCTCTTCCAACAAAATGTTTGTTCACAGCCTTGTGTCATGCAGAGAAATACTTCAACTGCCAGTTAATTTAACAGGATTGAAACCATCTACCACCTTTTCTTTCTGTTCATCTAAAGCCTAACAATGTACCATGAAAACAAGCTGGCTGGACAGAGGAAGATTTTTCCAAAGGAAGCAAGTTATCCTGTCAGTGCTCACCCCACAGAGAATCCCAGAGTAGCTGCACACATCTGGAAAGGTGTGATGCTCTTTGCCCAGAAAGCTGCAGTCACAGAGGGATCTACTGACAGCCTCAGGCTGCCAAATCTGGCCAAGTAACACAAGATCTGGATGCAACACTATTTTGAAGATCTGTTTAATAACCTAGTGAGAAGTGGAAAAAACTGAGATGTTTTCATGCAGTGGCAAATGATCTAAGCACAAGAGTGAGCTACTCTGATCAAAGATAAAGAACTTCCAAAACTCCTTCCCAGTAACAGTTGATCTTCACACTTTTTAATTAAAGATTTGCAAGCACTAAATTTAGGTAACAGCTCAAAGTAAGGAACATATTTGGAGACATTCAGGGGAGTTTTCTTCCACTGAAGTCCACTAAGACAAAACACAAAGAAAGAATATTCTGTAATTGACATTAAAATATTTTATTGGCTAGACAGACTATGCAGTATGCATAGAAATATACCGAAATACAAAGTCCTCCAGAATACTCCTGTATAAAAACCACTTCAACATCTTATTTATATACATTACCAAATGTGTTCAAGAGTGTGAGTAAGGTCATATTTGCATTTCTTTCATCTCTTGAAAGCACATCTGGTGTAGTCCAAGGCCTTTTTGTTTCTTCAAGAGAAAATTGCACAGCTACCCTATTTCCTCATTTGGCCTGAAATCTGATGGAAGTTTACATACTCTTGTCTCCCTTACTAGATCCTTTCAAGCTTGACTTCTGCCTCTTTTTCTCTCTTTGTCCCAGTATGCGATAGACTTTTTTCTTAGCCTCCTTTTGCCTCTTGAATTTCTGTTCATCCTCCTTCTGCTTAACTTTGAGATATTCTTTAAGCTGCTCCCGATGCTTTACTTTGGCTTTCTTTATCTTGTAATTATTCACTGTACTCAAAGCATTGAGTAGAGCTGATATCTAGAACAGAAAATAGACAATCAATAAACAGGCAGCTCAGTTTTGGTGAGAAACAGTGTAACCTCAGCAGAGACACACATAATGAATAACAGAGTCAAGGCAAGTTCCTAATTATCTCTGCACCTGTTACCCAATTTCTAAAATGGTTTAATTATTTATCCTGCTAGGAAGTTAATCAAAGCTTTAATTTTTGTGAACTCTGATTTTGGTTACATAGCTCTTAAAAGGCTATGCCTAATTGCTACTATAGAACGCTTAAACTGCAGTTTGGATCTTCTTGCCTCTGCAAGCACTCTAATTCTCAATTTTGGAAGCAGAGTATTTGCTTTGAATCCTGTCTGTGTTAATAATGCATGGCAATGACAAGTCAAATAAAAAGCGGCAGCTGCCAATTTAAGTCACCCATAATATGAGAGCACTAAATCCAAGTGAAATACCTTGCAAGTGCCGTGACAAGGACAAAAGTCCTATTTAGGCTCCAGGTGACCTACTAGTCTAAAAAATAGACACCATCCACTCAGTGACAGTTCCATATACATACTATCTGCCAAACAGGAACAAAACTAATCACAGGTGCTCATTTTTCACTAGGAACATATATATATCCTTAGCATTAGCAGTAGATTCAAGTGCCAAAACAATAGTTAGAAAAGCTTTAAACAACACATTTACCCTTCAGAAGTCCTTGTTTCAGAGTAAGTGATAATTACCTTCTTTTCATGAGGCTCCCTGATAACAGCTGGTCTCCACTGGTCTTTTGGAGTCTTGCCCTTCTTCTCAAGATTCTTAGGTTTGTTCTTAAAAGGCAGTGCCTTCTGCAGTGCTTTAGGAATGTGGAGCTTATTGAAATGCCTCTTCTCCCTCACAATAGGCTAAAAGAATGAATATAGAACATAGATAAGACTCATGATATTAAAAAGCTTTTATCTAGTCTTTCATCTTTCAGTGGGAAAAAAACCCCACAAAACACCACAAACCAAAAAAAGAAATACACACCCCTCAAAAAACACCCCAAACCAACCACAAAAAAAACCAAACCAAAACTAAAAAACCAACATCCTCTGACATCCTTGGACTGAACTGCAAATGGTATGTTCACCCCAATTACTACAGCAGAAGTCTCTGTAAGCTTCTGGAGAAGCCTTCTACCCTGCAGATTACTTCATAAATTTTAACTGACCCACAACAATCTGCTCTCAATTGTTTTATTTCCATCATGCTGAGACTGTGCCTAGTGGACAAAAATCTGAAGTCACACATGCATGTGTATGAACATGAATTTATACTGCTCTTGGTTTGCAGAGGTCTGAGACACACTGCAATTCTGACTGGTTTCAAAAAACAAAACAGAACAAAACTGAAATATACCTTATAGAGAGAATCCTTGTTTTGTTTCAGCTTGATGCCTCGCTCATACCTCAGCTGGCCTGTTGTCTTCATCCCACTCCAAGTATCTTTCTCACCTGCTGGTTTCAGCAAGGATGTTACGGGGTTATAAAAGGCTGGGATGGAAACGGGATACCAAGTCCTCACGAAAACAATATCTGAAAGGAAAGGGAATGTTACTTGCCTCTAAAAATATGAAATGTAAAGAGTTCATCACATCCACACTCTAAGCAAAGATTGCCTGAACAGAACAGATACTACACCACATGCTAGCTTTATGTTTGGTATATAGACCAAATGGCTTCAACTTTGATGGTAAAAGCAATGCAAAGCCCCATAGAGGCATGAACAGCACACATTCCTGAAGAGCAGGCAGCTAAATACCATCCTGTTCAACATTCATAGTCAAGAACAAGCAACAGAATTAATATATGTAGATGTGCCTGTATAATTACCAACAAAACCCATTTTCTTTTCCTTTGCCTATTTTTATAAAAGAACTAACTTGCTTTTATTTTGCACTATCCGTGATTTTGGTGTGTTGAGGAAAACAGGTCATATAAACCCAAGGAAGTATAAACTCATATTCTCAATATCACAGTGACACTCAGCAAACACAGGAGATCCTCTGCAAAATTTCCCCCAAAGGCTACAGAAAAAAGTTAACTGGAGTTACAATGCCAATCCTTGGATTTCTCAGAAAAGTGTCCTTCTAGCACCTGTACCACTAAATTCAATTAATTATGTTCAAGGAGAAAAGCTGTGTAAAACACTAAAACCATACTGTGTAAAGCATTAAAATACCTGAAGATAGATGTCTTCAACTCAAGCCTTTTCATCTGCATACTACATGATTTCTAAGCGGAAGAAATCCAACATAAAATATAGTTCTTCTAAATCTCACTCTGTATCTCACAAGGTATTTCTTACTCTACTAATTCACATCTCAATTATCAGACCCCAGAATTCTGAGACACAACTTTGCAATCTGTGAAGGAGGATGAAAGTTGTGTGATAACTTACATGCAACGTGCAACTTACCACTCATCAGCAGCTTGTCTTCAAATGTTGCTCTGAAAGCACCCACAGGAGCCCGGAGGGCCTTTTTGATCTGCCCTCGGATACCACTCACACTGCGGATCGCCGCACCTTCAAACTTAGCCACTTCAAGCTGGGAGTTAAACATTCCCTGAAAATGTGAATTGCCCACCATCACTCAAGATGCCAAGTCTCTCTCTGTGACCTGTGAAGGCCACGAAAACAGAATTCCCACAAGCAGATCTTATAAAGAAAACAGGAGAAGCAAAGCATTGTCTTCAGACTAAGAATGCTGATCATACCAAAAACCCACTGAGCTGACTTTAGGTGAGCTACTGAAAGCACTTTACTCAGTCATATATCACAAGGTTTCTAAGCATTAAATACATATATTTAAAATTTCAAAACAGAGCATATCTACAGAAGCTTTACAGTTCTCCTTTAAAGTAATTTGCTGGAACACAGGATACCTTAAAAGCAAGAAAGCTGCCTGAAGTTGCTAGTTCTGAGATTCTAATACAATACAGTTCTTGAAGGTTTGTGCTTCTTTTATAGATCATAAGCAAGGAAAAAAATCTGTCTATGCTTAGTGCAAATACTCGAGTGCTTCATTGCTGGGATCACTGCTTAGCTGCTTGCTGCCTCAAATGCAGAATAACCTAAGCTCTCCCTGAGCCTGAACATCCAGCTAAGCCCAGCAGGAAGGTCAGTGAACATTCACTTCTACAACACTTCCTACCCCAAACACTTTTCTAACTGTAACTGAGAAGTCTTAAGCAGTGCTACAAGTCTCCTTTGACTCCAGAGCTGAAACTTAGTGGGATCAGACTGATACCCACCAGGCACAGATTTACATCCTCCAAAGGTGTCTGCCACTGCTAATCAGTGGGTTTTAGGAAGGAAGCAGTGGGTGAGAAAGAAAAAAAAAAATCACACTGAATGTGAACCAGGAGACTGTTCCAGAATTTTTGTGTGGTTAACAATAACTCATATTCTTTGGCTAGTAATCAATACCTTTAGAGATGACATGGAAAGGAGCTCAAAAAAACCACAAGCAGCTCCTGAGATCCGGAACAGCATTCAACAATAACTGAAAACTTCTGCCTCAGGAAAGACAATCTCAGGTTGCATTCCTTCCTAACATCAGCACATCTGGTTTTACAGCATACATACCTATGAACTTACCTTAATAAAGCAAGTGTTCTTAAAAATTTTGAATAGAAAACCAGTTAGCTTTAATTTCTTTACAATAGTTATGGATTTATCTAAGTCGAGCACAACTCCTGTCGCGGCAATCCGGAAGTCAGGCTGAAACATCAGAGAGGAAAGATGAAGAATGTGTATTTATCAAACAGTGAAGACAACATTTAGAATCACAGACTCATAAAATAGTTTGGATTGGAAGGTCATCTAGATGACTTCTAAAGGTCATCTGTCCCACCCCCCTGAAGTGAGCAGGGACATCTTTCAATATATCAGGTTGCTCAGAGCCCCATCCAGTCTGATTCAGAATATTTCCAGGGATGAGACATCCAGAACCTCTCAATCTGGTCGTGTTTTACAATCCTTGTTGTAAAAAACTTCTTCCTCATATCTAGTCTAAAACAACCCTTTTAATTTTAAACCATTCCCCCTTGTCCTATCACAGCAGGCCCTGCTAAGTTTATCTCCATATTTCTCTTAAGCCCCTTTTACGTACTGAAAGGCTGCAATGAGGTCTGCCCAGAATTTTCTCTCCTCCTTGATGAACCAACCCAACTCTCTCAGCCTTTCCTCCTGGGAGAAGTGCTCCATCCTTCCAATCATCTTTGTGACTGTTCTCTGGACCTGCTGCAACAGGTCCCTGTCTTTGCTGTGCTGAGGGCCTCAAGGATGGATGTGGTACTCCATCCCACGCTCTGCTGCTGGCACTGCTCTTGCTGCAGCCCAGTATGTGATTTGCTCTCTGGGCTACAGGTTCACATGACCACAGCATGTCCAGCCTCTCCTCCACCAGAATCCCCATGTCCTCCTCAGCAGGGGCTGCTCTCAACCCCTGCATTGCACAATCTGTATTGACACTGGGGGTTGCCCCAGGTCTGGTGCAGGACCTTGCACTTGGCCTCGTTGAACCTTATGGGGTCCCCCAGGACCACAAGGCTCCCCTGGACAGCATCCCATTCCTCAGACATGTCTACCACAGCACTCAGCTTTGCAAACTGCCTGTGTCACTGATGGTCAGTGCTGATCAAGCAGGGCTGGTCCCAGTACAGACCCCTGAGGGACACACACCACTTGTGATCACTACACATCAGGACACTGAGCTGTTGACCTCTACCCGCCAGACGTGGCCATTCAACCAACTCCTCATCCACTAAACAGTCCACCCACTGAATTAATATCTTTCCAACTTAGAGAGAAGGGTGTTGTGGGGCACCTGCACTCCACATTTCACTTTTAAGATTCAGAATTTCTAACTTTGACAGAAGTACCGTAGCATGGAAAATGCAGATTGACTAGTACAGACACTAGTTGAGCTGCTGCTGACATAACATTCCTCCCATTCACTAATGAGATTTCCAAAACTGCCATTCTAATTACCTTGGAAACAATCTAAAAGTCCTTGTGATCTTCCTCACTATGTTTTCTTTATGAAACGAATCTTATTCAGACAGGAAGTCTCAAAGGAGAAGTGCTTTGTGCACTGCTCTAAGATACTACATTATGTGAGGGACAGATGATGAAAACAGCCTTCTGAAACATGTCAAAAGACAACTGTGCAACAGCACTTGAAGGCACATTTTAGGAAGGGGATAATAATCACGCTCTGATTACTGTTAAGCTCATTACAATGCCATGCAAAGCTTTTGTTACCAACTGTCTGCAAGCATGAACCTACCTTTGATTAAAATACATCTAATAAAGATCACATCTGATAAATACTGCTTTTGACACTATTTAAATTGGAATTATGGAATGGTTTGTTTTGAATGGACCTCAAAGATCACCTCATTCCAACACCTCTGCCATGGGCACCTTCCACTAGATCAGGCTGCTCACAGCCTCGTGCAACCTGGCCTTGAATCCTTCCCAGGATGGGGCATCCACAGCTTCTCTGGGCAACCTGTGCCAGAGCCTCACCAACCTCACAGTAAACAATTTCTTCCTGAAATTTGTTAAACAAAAAAAAATCCTCTCCATACAGTTTCCTACCTCAACATAATACACCTTTGAAAAGCTTGAATCCAGCCACTTTCTTAGTTCCTACACTACACTGCTTTATCATAATGTAAATCTGCTTTCCAAAATATGTATATTTTGCCCAAATATCCATAGAAAGCATTAATCAACATTCTGTGGTAACAAACCTACCGTTGTGCCACTGACAGACTGAACTGCCAAAAATCCTGTCCCCTGAGGAGTGATAGGCCCTAAAAGAAAATTAAATTTTAAAACTCTCAGAAAGTTTTATTACACAATATCTATCCCCTATTTAAATTCCAAAAGCTTAAAAATACATGACAAATACACTCAGTGAAGAAAACCAGAAGTTTAAAGCATTCAAACTATTGCTCACATTCAAAGTCCCATAAAGGAATGGTTAACAAGAAGTTGCTCATGCAAGGGCTGGGCCCATATTTCCCATACTATTTTTTTTTTTTTTTTTTTTTTTTTCTCCATGGGGCAATTTCAAAAGACATCCCATTCCAGAAGCTGCATTTCCTGAGACATCCTGCAAAACTTGAGGCTTTAGCAGTGGTGAGAGCCCAGGAGAGCAGCCCTGGCTATGCTCACCTGAAAAAAAAAAGTTTTCTTGCTTTTGTGTGTTTGAATCTCTGCAGTGGAGATGCTCACTCAGCTTCATGTAAACTATGTATACATTTAGAACTTATCTATTTTGTTTACATATTTCTTCTCTGGTGTAGGACCTAGCTGGCTAGGCTATTGTTTTCAGGTTATATAGTCCTACAACTCAAAGTAAGCTTTCATTTCTCTTTCCATTACAGGTTTCATATTTTCAGAATCTTTTGTTAAAGAATCATATTTATAAGGTTTCCCTGATTCATCTTCCTCAACACTCTGGGAGGAGAAATATGATTGACAGTAATGTTCACCAACAAGATCAAAGAGGTGGCAAACTGTGTAGCCAATCTTTTACCTGATCAAAGTGTATATAAGATAGAGTAAGAAAATTAAAACAGAGCTTTCCTGTCTTGCTCTTTGTGTGCCCGAAATGGCTGCACTCACCCCAGAAGGCAGCCCCACAGTGCATGTGCTGCGGGGTGTACTTGAGCAGGCGGTGCCGCCCGTTGTGGTCCTCGATGTAGAACATGGGGATGGTCTGGAAGCGCCGCCAGCCCAAGGACAGGATCAGGGGGTCGCGCGTCTTCAGGATCTTCTTGTACCATCGGTGCTTCTTCAGGCGCAGCTGAGCAGGAGAGAAGGTGAATCATATTACTGTACAAGCTGGCAATGCTGATTCTGAAATTCTTTGTTTTCAGGAATGGCTGAAAGTAACTTCTGTCTACACTAGAATTTTTCATACACTAAGTTTTATCTTTATCTTCAAACACTCTCACTAACATTAAGTTGACTGGGAAGATCAATCAATATTTCACTCACTCTGAAGTCATGGGTGTGTGCATACAAGCAAGCATTATACTAAAATATATTTATATTTTAATATGATAAATAATTTATATATCTTAATATAATATATGTTTTATATATTTTAATATAATATAATAAATTTTATATAAATTAAATTTTATAGTAATAATTAATATTATTAATGAATAATTAATTTGATATATTGAAATATATTTTTATATGTGCTTAGTAGCTTTTCTGTAGTCACTTGTATATAGATCATGAAGGTCAGAGTACAATTAATGTTTGCAATTTAGCAATCACGGTATCAGACCTCAGTCCTGAGACACCTCTGCAGCTGAACATTAAACAACAGTAACCTTTTCTGGTTATCCAATTAAGCCTCTAAAGATCCAGGATCTGCTACTGTAGAATTACACTTTGTGTCAAAAGGAAATCCCCTTTGCAGGAGACAAGGATGGACGTTTCTCTCTGTGTTTACTGTATTTTCAGTAACCCCAGACACCCTGAAGCACACCTGGGCTGAGATAAAATGCACTCAGCCCTTTGGCTACATACCTGTACATAGCCGACATTTCCTTCGCTGTTGCCTAGACCACCCAGGATGACAGGATAATGGGGATCAAAATTGAGGACAAATTCACAGGGCACATTCTCAATCTCTATTCGAACATACATCCCAGGCCTGAATCCCTCATACTGCACTCTGGTCTCATCATCTTGATCTTCAAATTCCGCTCGATTGAGCTGTGTGACAAAGAGAAAGCCAATGTGAGTTTCACAGAGTTCAAGTATTAACAACACGGTCACAAAGGGCCAGTTCTATTTAAAACATGCTAACATTTATATAAACTTTTTTGGGAAAGATCTAATAGGTTGTGTGACTTTTTATCCAGAGCAAGATCTCTACCACCACAAAGCCCTTCCAATATGAGATCCCAAGTGGGGCTGTTAGTCTACTTGAAAGACAGGACCCAAGGGAAGCAAACGACTGAGTGACTTCTGATACACCTTTCACTATGGTGACTTTGGATTTTAAAGATACAACTTTCAAAAGTACATTTTTTTATTTAGGAGCTCAAATACTTTTTAAAGCTAATGTGCTGATCTTTAAGATGTCACTTTATGAGGATGCTGCATTCTGATCTTACTCAGCAGCCTAAAAATATTTTTGTGCATCCTCACACTGTACATCATCAAAAGCTCTTCTGTACCATATGATAAAAATACTTAAGAAAATATTTAAGAAGATATCCTTGTGAATAATAGAAGCCTCACCCTCCTGTTCTAGCTAGTTCTAGTTCTGGAATGTCCTTCTTTACCCTTTAAGTGCTCTCAGTACATCAGCGTACCAGAGCTCTTATTATCCTTTGTGACAGAGGCTAATACAAGCAGGTAAGGATCAATTTAACAAC
Source organism: Zosterops lateralis (assembly GCF_965231275.1). Lineage (NCBI taxonomy): Eukaryota > Metazoa > Chordata > Aves > Passeriformes > Zosteropidae > Zosterops > Zosterops lateralis. The sequence goes on from NC_139768.1 coordinate 4,232,775, forward strand.
TATTTAGGGCAAAATTTTGTCAGAAGACACTGAAATTACTAACGATCTAAGGCAGTGTTCTCCCAAGTCAGTCAAAATAGGAAGCTACTTTTAAACTTACAAGGTTTTGTCTAAAAAACAAAGGCTTGGAACAAAATCAACACTTCACATTCTGGATACTGAGGACTTCTAACACATGCACAGAGCAATGGTCATTAATTACTTTTTCCTCCAAATAACTTCACAGTTGGATGGAAAAGACTGTCACAGGGAATTGACTTATCCATTAATAACATGGCAAAAAAATCACACTTAAAATAATACCAGGGAAAATATATGGCAGAAATTAATATGAGGAAGATTTTCACCTTCCTATACATGAAAGGATGACTTTTTTATTTAGAAACTTTTTAAGTAATTAAAGTTTAGATGATACATCCCAGCTTATTCAGTGATTCAAAGTATGGATTAATACTGCACTCATTTTGGCTTGTCTTCCTTTCCAGACAATAGAATCAAAAAGTTCGAACATAAAAAACCACAAGCTTGTATTTCTTTGTGTGTACTTTCTGAAATACCTCCTGAGCATCACCTGTATCTCTAGGAAAAAACCTTTTGGGGACAAACCCTCTGGAGTATTTTTCAAGACATACAGCCAGATAAATTGTCAAATTAGAAGATTGTACCTGTGCTTGTTTATGCATTTCCTCTTTAAGATCATCAAAGTATGTGGCGTCCCCTTCATCATATTCGGCATCAAACATTTCTTTAAGTTTTCTTTTCTTGTCCATGCGCTCCTTTTTCTTTTCCTCCTCTTCAGGCTCTGGTTTGGACATTTTTTCATCTTCCTCCTCCTCTTCTTCACTTCCAGACTAATCAACAATGCCAAACATGTAAAATGATCCACTGAAAACAACTCATTCTAATCGACAGTTTGATAGATATTATTAAACAAAAATTCCATAGATATGATTAAACAATACTTTTTCATTATGCCAATTACTAGACACTTGAAAAACATTTCAATTTGAGACAGAGATTAGTAAGGTATTCATACAAAGAGACAACTTCAGCAAGGACCAAAAGATCTCATGATCTAATCATATTCCTTTTCACTGACAAAGCTTTTTTGACTCAACTTCATTTTAACATAAGGGAACAGACCCTAGAACTGACCTACCTGTTATTCCACAGCTAATATAAGCATATATAGCACAGGAGGACAAATAAGTAATTGCTGATAGCATTGAGCAATACTGTGCTGAAAGGCAGCACTCTATAGAGACCTGAGAGGAGGAAGTTTGTTCACAGACCATCTGAAAACTGCCAAAATTATGCCATTACCCTCAATTTTATAACGAAATGCAAAGCCATCAAATTGTTCAGTCTAAAAGAAATTGATTTTTCAGTTTGTACTGTCACAGACAACTACAGCTCTGTTACTGGAAGATACCCAAGCCACAGCATAAAATTGCTTCCACCAACCTCCTTTATGCAGATAAGAGGAATGAACTAGGAAACTGTGTCAAGTTTCCACAATTTGTTGTGTTTAAACAGAGTGCTATAATCTTCTGCATCAGATGAGATGACATAGTACAAACTGTTACGATTACATTTGGTTTTAAAATACTTCTGTCATGCCTCCAGATCCTCCAGCTCTTGATTAAGCCTGACACCTACTGTTAAATAAAGTGAGGTGACTTCTACATAATTAACTATAAACAAAAATTCAGGCTCAAGCTAAAAATATGCCACTCTAGATGAAGTCAGTAATACACATACCTCTTCTTTCTTGTTCCCACTGATTTCTCTCCTATTGGTTCTATGAACACTGAATTTATTACATAGGATGCCTATCACCTGACAAGAAACTCACACTTATGTTGCTAAAGAACATAAAAATGCAGATCAGACCTGCTCTTCTCCAGCAGCATCCTTTCCTTTGTGCACAACCCCAGTTTCCAGATCTTCAAAATCTCCATACAGCTCTTCTGCAACAATGAGCACACAGGACATGTTAGTTAATCATTCTGCACATCACTCCTCATGTGTTCAGTACTGTGCATCTCTCAGTACTGCTGTGGAGATTAGTTTCACTCCAAATATTTTTGATTCTCATCAAGTTTTATACATTTGGTCTGCCCTCTCTACAGCTTCAGCTAAAAATTCCCAGCCACAATCAAAGTGGCTCCTCCTTCATCCTTTCAACACCCTTATGATTTAAAAAATGTAAATAAAGTTTCGATCATCCTAACAGACTCCCAATACATTAATTTGCACTCTAATGACATAAGACACCAGCAGAGCAACTGAGCTCCTATGTTTAATTTCAGAAAAAATGAAATTAAATATAGCTGACAGTTTTTAGGTTAAAAACATATGCTTATAGAAGCCTGTTATGCTTATAGAAGCACAGTCATGATGCATGTAAGATACAGCAACATTATTTTTTTTTTTTTAAGTATTTCCTAATTAAAAAAAAAACCAAACCAACAAACAAAAAAAACCCAACACTTCCAAAACATCCAAAGATAGATCTCACTTTTCAGCCAAATATGAATGGCAGCTTTGTCTTCCAATAAAGAATAGTTTGTGTTTATTTCTACCATGACTATCCAGAAGAATAAACCATATATGATGAATAGATGAACTCAGATACATAATTCAAAGCTGGCATGTCCAAGTGTTGAGACTAAGGACTCCATTTTGTAATTTAAATTGCATACTCTAGTTGAAAAAAACATGCAAGTATAGCACAAAGGCAAAATATTCTATATATATAACTAAAAAGTCATACTTTTCTTATATATGAATCATTTTTAGAGGTGTTACACATACCATCTTCCTCCAACAGCTTTGCTGCATCTTTATCATCCTCCCACTTCCCAGTAACAAAGCAGTCTCGAATACTGCTCATAACCTGCAAAATAAGTGTCATTGCCTTGCTCAGCTGCAGCTGATCATCAGCAGAAATGTTCCCCAAGACATTCCCCACTCCCCCACCTCAGCTCCACATCAAGACACCATTTCCAAAACTGCACAATGCCTCCCCAAAAGCAGGATTGTGAGCCCAGTTTAATTCTTGCCCAAAGGTCTTTGCACTACCAAAATCTCTATCCCACATTGTATTTTTCCTTGGGTTTTGCCTGCTTTTTACTTTTTGGTAAATAAAGAACAAACTATTATCCACCAAATATTCAAGTGACCCAAGCATTAAATTGATTTACAGTAACTTGCCACTCCTGTAAGAACAAACCCTGGAATCTGTTACTAGGAGTGAGAGCAAGTGGCAGAGTCTAAGACACTGTGGCCATAGCTCCCACAGGTCTGTTCCAGTGACAACTCAGCCATACTTTATGAGACACAGGCAGGACACGCAAAAGCAATTATCCAATGGCATCACCTCTTCTAAATCCCAATCTTGTGGCTTTTCTACCAAAAATTTGGAGCAGTCAAGAGCATTGGCCTTCTGTTTGGATGCTTTGTCTGGACGGCTGACACGGAACAAACCTCCAAGTTCATCATCCGCATCCTCGCTCTCCTGGTCCTCATCCTCGACAACTAAAACCAAACACAGAGGCTGTGATGATTTTTTTTCCTCCACAGAACATGCATGAAATTCATTAACCACCTCTCTCCTTATGTTTCCCAACAACTGCAGCAGTTTGAGGAAATAAAAGAACCAAGCTGGAATAATTCTAAATGTAAAAGCCTGAAGAAAAAGGTAACAACTGATCCAGTTGTTTTCATAACTGGAATTATCTAAAAAAAATACTGCCCAAAAAGTAAACAGAGGGTGTTTGTTCAATATGGCAAATTAGAACAATACCAAAATGATCTGTGAACAGGAAGGACATTAAGCTTGCCTGTAAATCAAGAATATCAGACTGGATAATCTGTCACAAAGTCTTCTCACACCTGCACCGTGGAAGGTTTACAAAAGCCAAATTCTCACCATGTTCTACAAAAGTTCTGCACAATGAGATTTGTACAGTCAGACAATCACTGGAAAAGTTGTGAATTAAACAGACAAATTACATAAATAGCAATTTTCTCTTCCTTTTAAACCAGCTATTTTTTCCTTGACAAACACCTGCCACTAAGTGATGTCTAAGAGACTCTTCCACAGTCACTGTGAGACAGAAATTCCTGAAACCAGCCGACAGACAACATCCCTTTATGAAAAACAATTACACAATGGGTTTTCATAATATCTAGCAGATGATTACACAAATGACCAAACCTTAAACGTTTGGAAGAAATAACTGTACCAGAAAACATGAGTAACAACTGAGTAGTCTGGAAAATGAACTCAAAATGCTTTTTATGGGAAAAGTAAAAGCTGTCTTCTTATCGCAATTATTAGCGAAAATGAGCATCAGCAATTAAAAATTCAATTAACTCTCCTCAAGCCTCCCACCAAAAGACAATGCTCAAATATTGGAACTTGAAAACTTGGTAACAGCTAAAAGCCACCATGTATTGAGACAAGTTTCCAAAGAGATCTGTACCTGTTCCATACACAAGTTTACGGAGATTGGGGGTTGATCGCTGCTGCCTCAGAAAGGCCTCAGCTGCCTTCTGTGTCAGGTCCTCCTTCCATTTCAGTGCACCTGAAAAAGGAAAAAAAATTGCATGCTGTCTCCAAAAAAGAGCAAGGATCAGAAATTATAAAAATAATTTAAGTAAGGACATGACAAGAGGCTTAAGAAGTTTCACAACCCACAGTTTCTTTTCCTCATACTCCATATATACACAGAAACAAACTGTGGATAACAAATCACACCATTGATTTTTTTTTTTAGGACAGAATTCTAAAAACTTACAACCACAGTAACAGATTCGATCATGTTCACGATGATACATATCTTCCCCACAGACTCACAGAAAGGTTGAGGTTGGGAGGGATTTCTGGAGGTCTCCATGTCCTGCCCCACTGCTCAAGAGACCTCACCTAAGGCAGGTTGCTCAGCACCATGTCAGGATGGCTTCTGGACATCTCCAAAGATGGAGACACCTCTTCCAGTGCTCAGTGAGCAGTCAGTATGTTTTAGTAACATTCCTCCAAAGACGTTTTACTCTTTCTAAGCACCATAATTTGTCTTACACACATAGCTATAAAGATTAAAGGAGCATATGCAAAACCAATGAAGTTTTGTTTATATAACAGATCACCTCAGTTTTAGAAGAAGGAAACCTGACATGGCATACTACAATGTAAATGAAAGGCTTAACAGCAAGTATTTCAAACTCTCCTAACATGAAGTTTTGCTACTTAAGAATTATATATAAATACATATATATATATATATATATGACAGGCAACATTATGGAGTATTTACTAATTATATTGTTTAACAATTAATACAGTTAAAGTAGACAGTAAAAATTAAACAGTTATAGTCTACCTGTTGTGTCAGCAGAAAGATCAATTTTTTCTTCATACTCCTCTTCCTCTCTCAGCAGATTCTCCACATCATCATCTTCAATATCTACAGTTTTAACTTTAGTCTGCCTAGCACTCTCAGTTTTCTTTGCTTGACTCTGCTGAAATCCATTCCTATCTGACTCTTCAGCTCCTAATTCCTCATGTGATCCTCCTTCATCATCACCCTCTTCAAGGGAAGAGTTGTCATCCTCAGATTCTGATGCCTCTTCTGCAGTGCAGTTTCCTGAATCTGTAGTGAGCACTGCTTTTCTTTTGGGACTGTGCTCTGAGATCTGTGATTTCTGTTCATTATTCACATCATTTTGTTTAGATTCAGCTCTTTTATTTTCAGTCTCAAATTCACTATCTGAGCTTTCATCTTCACTGGTCCTTTTGATGTCCCCCTCCTCCTCTGCCTCCTCCTCATCTTCCTCCATCTCACTGTCCTCAGGGGCAGTTTCTCCTTCTTCTCCAGAGCTCATCTCCAGATCATCATCACTGTCTGCAAACGCTGGTAGCTCATTCACAGCTTCTTCCTGAGCCGCCTCTGTTCTCAGGCGCTTGGCTCTCCTCACTGCCACCCCTTCCCGTAAGAGCACTCTCTCATTCTCTTCCTCAGCATCATTTTCATCATCACTTCCATCTTCAGACACTGCTTCTTCCTCATCATCTTCTTCTTCCTCTTGGTCATCTTCCTCATCACTTGCTACATCATCATTTTCCTTCTCGTCGTCTTCAAACACAGCCTTCCGACGAACTCTTCCAGTCTTGGAATCCACTTGCCTCTCTTCTTTTGGCATCACAAACCTGTTTTCCCCAACACACATTTGGAGTAAGATGATAAACACAAGAAAATTTTAATGAAAGACTGAAGCATCGTGTTAATATTTTTAAACAGTTTGAAAAACTGTTGGAACATTTGAAACACTATGAATTCTCTTTCAAACAAAGTTAAGTTATGTAGAATATGAGAAAGGCACTGGCGTTCTTTAATGTCTCTTTATTCAAGAATATTCAATGTTATAGCCAAAAATAATTCCAAGAAATTTCTTCATTTTCTATGGAATTAATTAAAACAGAAATGTTACTTGTATCAGCAAGAAATTCCTGGAAGGCAGGACTACACTGCTTGCAAAACCTTCTAGTACCAATTATTTCTCTCCCAAAATAGAGCGTGGCATATGAGTCATCTCAGAAGAGGAAGAATCAGACAACATGTCATTTTACTAGCTGTGCTCTATTGAGAATTTTTCCTAAATTAAAGCCTGAAATTAGAGATTCATTCATGCTCTAACACTGCCTAGCATTCAAAACTTACTCTTGTCCTACATCTTCTGAACCCAAGGGTGCAGAGTCCATGAAGAGAGAGACCTTGCTTGATGCCATCTTAACATCAATGGCTGAGTGTGTGGAGATGAGGCTCTGAACAAGCTCATGATTTGGCCTCACTTCCTCCTGGAAAGACAGGATTTTTAACTTTTCAGTTCAGTTGAATAAAGAAATATCTAATGACAGCTATCAGTCAAAACCAGAAGAAATATGCATATGCAAGAAAAAAATTACAGAGCATTTTAAAGAAACATTTTCTCAGAATAGAACAGCAAGGTCTCCCTTCCCCTCTTCCCATTTCAAGAATATCTATAATACCAATCCAAGAAAAATTAAAGAGGGACTCCATCTCAATATGCAAGCAACCAGCAAATACATTATCATAGACCTAAAGGTATTTAATATTTAGCACAATTCAGGGGAAAAACTGAATTCAATTTGTTGGCAGGCAAATCCTTTTTTCTCCCTTTGACCAGTCGAATCCTAAGTCTTCTCCCAGCAATCACCATGCTCTGAAAAATAAGTGGTAATAGTCCAGCACCAGGAAATTTCATAAATCTCAGGTCAATATTTGGGAAGTTACTACACAAACTTTAGGTACTTAATATGTGTTTTGTACAATAACAGATAATAGAAACATCCCTTCTCTGAAATCCCTGAAGGAGAGAAGAACTAATTACCCACTATGGATAGATAAGGATTGATTATTTTAAAGAAGCTTATTTTTGGCTTTAAGGATAAAAACTACATTTTCCAAGAGAAATTGAATCACCACCACCAGCATTCTTTTACCTCCTCTTTTTCATGAGCATGGCTTCCACCAAGGTCAATGTAAACAGCATCTTTATCATACACAATACCCCCAACTCCTGACATAGGGGCATAGACAAGTTTCTCCTTCTCGTTTAAGGAACGCTTCTTCTGCTGCTCAGGGAGAGCACAGGGGTCTGGCAGGAAACTCACATCACTTACAGTGAAGTCTCCCACACCTGAGGGCACACATAAAAGGAAGCAAAGTTAACCAAACCCAAATATTGAGACATTCAAAGATTCATCAACAGCTCTGCACCAAACATTTGATTCCTCTGCCTTACCACTAACTTATAGAAGCATTCATAAATTCACCAGAATCCTGCAAAGCTTCGTCTGTTTCTTTGCTTGTTTTCAAATGACAAAAACAGCAATTCACTGTTTTGAGTAGGTTTGTCAATTCATTATTACAGTATTTCTTAAACTTTTTAATCATTCACTTAAAATATTATTCAATTCTGACCATAAGAAATATATATCATAATCTATTAATTTACATAATTCAAATTTACTTTTCATTATTAGGGCTGCTGTGTTTTACATTTTAAGCACCTTTTAAAGTGATATGCCTTTGAAAAACTTTAAATAGTGTGAATAATGTGTTTATCAGTGCAACAAAACTGCACAATTAAAAGCAAAGCTAATTGCAAGATTTATTTTCAGAAAAATGTGCATTATGAAAAAAATTTCAAAAAACATAACAGATTATAAAGGTGAAAAATCTGTTGTATAATATACTTAAAGAATACAAATAATTTCAGCTGTGTTGTTTATCACAGATCAGTACAGAAAGAGTTCTAACACCCTGATAAATTACCTGGCATATGAATTTGACTTTTGTTTTTCAGGTGTGCTCCTCTCAGGTATCCATACAGTGATATCTTCCTGTCACATTTGGGATTGACTCGAACATCCTCTGGGTTTGTCAGCTCTTCCATTCTACTCAACATTTAAAATGACAGTTAAAATATCCAGAGTCCCAATGGTAACTTTTGAGAAAAGATGATTTAAGAAAAGCGAACATCACTGCTGCCGCTGCATGATCTATAGACTCTAATAATCAAAACTGAATTATCATAGTAAAGAAAAAAAATCATGGAAAAAAAGACCTCCTAAAAGTATTTTAGAATTATATTTTAGAAGTTGTATAATTATGTTCAACAAATTTCCAGAAGGTTTACTGACACTTCACTGACCAGGTATTGCTTTCTTAGCACATTTTATCGGCTTTGCACACACAACCCTCCTCTAATCTATTTCACCATTAGAGGGCAAACAGCTGAATGCCACATTCCCTGCAGCCACACAACACCTTCTTTTCACTATCAATGGTGGTGAGCAACACAAAAGCTACCACAGAAAAAAACGAGTGGCTGTTTGCAGGCAGAGGAGGGGAAAACTCCTTTCTACACTGCACAGGGGAGGCAAGGATGAGACACAACCCAACTGCAGATCAGCTTAAAGCTCCCCCAACAAGCATGAAACTGCAACACTTACAGCAACCTAAAACAATATTACTGAAAAACTATGGAATGTGGGGTTTGCATTTTCCCTCTCTTGGCTTGGTGTATTTTGCAGGACTTTGCACATTGTTTATCCATCTCTCTGACAGCTTTTCCTGAAGAATTAGAGCTAAAGAAGAGGCTCATTCAGGGCACCTTGGATTGTTGTGGGAGTTTAGTCATAACTGTAAGCACTCTGGCAATAAAATATGAAAGCTGAGGTAATTTCTCAAGCAGGCACAGTTGCCATCAAAATTACTTTCATGTTCCAAGGAGACTGTGAATCAAATGCTATACAAGGAGACAGAGCAGAAGGGATATTCCAGGGAACTCGGGACTGATTCACCAGCTGTTGTTTAATCACTTTTTTCTTTCCCACATAAAATCACTATAATCACCAACAGGCAGGATTATTTTTAGCTATCCTGTGTTTCAAAAGTGTTTACAATATACCAGAGGTGTGATCTGACACGAGTGAAAACTGAATGGCACAAAAACCTGCCGAGGTGCCTTCCTTTCCCAAAGCCACTCGGGGAACACCAAACACCCACCACACACAGAGGTGAGGGCTAAGAGCACAGCTTCTAAAAACAACGTGGTGATACCTGGGCTGAGAATGAAGAGAAGAGAGAAAAACACACACCTGTCTGCAAGGACATATGGGTGAGACGTTTGCCAAGTGAGAGGCCGGAATTTCATAACCGAGATAAAACGCCCCAAATTGTGAATTTCCTGCTTTTGATATTCTCCGTGAACCATCCCAGACAAATAGAACAACTTAGCACCCTAAAAACATTAAAAAGACATAAAAACATAAATTTAATAGCCATAAAACTTATATATATACAGTTATGCAATTCTACTTAGTAAATTTTAATTGAAATTTTCCCATTACAATTGGTTCTGAAAGATCAAACTAACCAGTTTACTTCAACATGAAAATTGTCCCCTAAATCTCAATGCAAAACGATTCACATCCTCAAGACCTCATACAGACCTACAAGCAGCACCTGCATAACAGACCCAGTAGCAAATTTAGCAGCTTATCACACAGGGATAGAGAATTATCACACAAGTATTTTAGCAAATAGAAGAAAGATAAAACAATCTGACACAGTATCAACATTGTTCACTTATCTATTTAAAAGATGTAAGAACATAATAAACACTTAAGTATTGACCCACTTTTAATTTAGCTCCCACAAAGCAAAATATATGAAAAAAAAAAAAAAGTTAAATGTCATACCGGATACACTTCAGTCCAGAATCTGTGTTTTAACTTCTTTTTAGTCTTCTTTAATTGCTTGTTGTTTTTGAATGTGTCCAAGTGGGTTAGAACTCCCATAATTTTGGGAAAGCCATGTACCTGGCAAATGTTCAGGAACTCAAACGTCTCCATCTCAAATCCAAAGCTGGCATCAATGAGCATTAGAACCTGTAAACACAATATTCACATTTCACTACAGCAATACCACAGTGCCCACAAGAGCTAACTTCAAAGACCACACTTTTAAACTCTTAACCTTCTCATAAACCCAAATTTTGCAGAACATTCTGTATTTTCATATACCCTGAAAACCAACTTTGGCTTTTTGAGTACAGAACTTGCTGCTAAAGATGTTCTGGATGCTCTAGGAATACAATAACATTCAGTATTATAAAAAGATTTGAACAAGTGTTTACCTGGTGAATTTAAAACACGCAAAATTGATTATCTTCCAAGATTTTCAGGATCATCTTAGAAAATTAATAAAATGCATATCTGTGTCTTGGATACACTAATGCCACTAAGGCCAAATCTTTTGGTAAAATGAAACCAACTTTTTTTTCCCTTGTTGCAGTTGCTGTTACACATCACTAAAATGCACTGAGCCAGGGAAACAGCAGCCAACAGTCACATGAAAATGGAACCAAAGCTGGTTTAGGGTCTTAATGATAAAGAACTCAAAGCACACAGGAAATAACAGATCTTCAAGCGCTGACATCGTCTCAGCCCCCTAACAATAAATCCAAACAGATTCTCAGCACCACCATGTGCACACAAAATCTGAAACATCCACCAAATATATTAGCAGATGTATTTGTACTGTTTGGTACATCTCCCTTATTCAGCAGAAAACATAAAAGTAGGAGAATATCTAGATCAGCGTACACAAGTATTTAGATATTTATACAGTTAATACTTGACAAGGACCCCAATACCTAGTCAGCTGTGAATAATATACTCCAAATCCACGTGTAAAGTAAAATTCTAAACAAATGGGGATCGTGCGCTGGATCCCCAGGATCAGTCAATGTAATCTCTTGATCCAAAAGCTGCTGGTAAATTACAACAGTGACCACATTCCACTGAAATAAGTTCTATTACTATATTATGTTCTTCACAGATGGAGACTTCAGAGTCCATTAAAAAAATAAAACAATAAACTAATACATATTTCTATTTTGAACATTAGTTGAAAATTTCTTCACCAAAAATAATTTTCACATTTTATATAGTTTTTGGATTTAACCAAACCCCTTAATGAGAAGTCACTGTGTCACCTTGCCTTGTTATAAGTTTACCAGTTGCATTAGCAATGAATGCAGCAGCATTTCCCTTCTCTCACACCTTCCCCACCACCACATACACACACTTTATTTTTCCCCATCCTCAAGATGAGGGAAGTCCCAGGGTTGTTCCAGAACATCAGGTTTGTCAAAGAGCTCAAGTCTTGTTCTCTTTGAAACCAAAGACAGTTTTGCCTTCGATAGCAAAAAATGTGTAGAGAAATCAGACACTGGTGGAGTCCAATCAAAAGCAGTATTTTCAATATACATTATAGTAGAAATCACATTCCATTGTTAACTTACCAAATCAGCCACTTTAGCCAGGTCAATCATTGTGTTAATGTCACACCCACATTCAATAATGGTCAGCCGGCGTTTTTTACCTGAAAACAGAATTGGGCATCAAAAACTGAAACAGAGGGAGCAAACCAATTTGTACAGTTTTTGTTTCAGGTCACATCCCTGAAGTTCCTCCAGGGTATCTGGGACCCAGATTCTGGTCTAGCATGTAAATCACCCAACATGCATCAGTGTAGAAGTGTCTGGTTTTACCTGTTTATAATTCTGCTAAATGTAATTTTTTAATTTAAAGTTATCAGATTTTCGTTTACTGTACATATGCCAGATCACACATCCAAATGATTCCTTCAAAATGACCAGAGATTAGGAGAACATGAACACATCCCAGCTCTCAAAAACAAAGAACTTTCTTAGTTCTCACCTGAAACAATTGTAACAGGACCCCGGATTTCAACCAGCTTTTGCCTGGTGAAGTTCTTAATGAGACACTTGATGACAGTGCTCTTCCCAACCTTGGGAGGGCCCATCACAACCACCACCACGGGAGGAGGCTCCAAAGGAGTCCGGTCAACCACGGGAATGTGATGCTTTTTAGTCTTCAGATCCTGAGTTCTGAAGAGAAATTTGTAATAAATAAATAAATACAGGAACATCATGGATAGTGGCATTTACTATTTGAAAGTCTTAACTATGTGCAAAAGCTTGAACACAAAGGTTGAGCACAAGCACAGATAGCAGGAACTCCAACTGAGTCTGAGCAGCTGTTCGGTTTTCTTATTGATTAACACAGTGTACAATGTAACAGAGATGTACAGAGCCCCCCACTTCTTACACACATCAATGAGAAAGTGACTGGATGAATGATGAACTCTAGGCAGACACACCAGTGAAAATCACAGTCCCTGTATTTCTACACAAAGTAACAAAAAAAGCCCAGGCAACTCCCACCCCTCCAGCGGCCTCTGCAGGCTCTAGAGCCATTTCCCACTTCTCACCGATGGAAAGTCCTGGCCATCCGCACGGCGGACTGCACTGTGAAGGCTTTGGGGTTTCTCTTCCGTGCATTCTCCTCATCTCCTATTCCCAGCTCATTCAGATAACGTTTCCTTTTCTTCTCTGCCTTTGGCCCGCTATGCTTCGCACGATGCTTTTTCTTCTCTTTTTCCTCCATCTTACTCGTTCAACAGTTTACAACCAGTCAGATTCCCAGTCCCTCCGTGTGACACGGGGCGCAGCTGCCACGGGAAGAGAGCACAGTTAGCACAGGGCACGTATACCCATCACAACAGCAGAACACCGTGTGAGCACCACCAGAGACAACTCACGGAGCTCATTCACGCCCTGCCCGGTGCACGGCAGGCCCCGGGCCCTGCACTCCCGGCCCAGGGCACCAGGGCAGGCCCGGCATTGTCCCGGTGGTGCAGCCGAGCAGCGGGGAGCTGCCGGGCACACCGCGGGCCCTCAGCTCACCGAGGGGTCCTGCCACGGGGCCGTTCCCCACCACACACCTGTGCCGTGCCGTGGGCCTCGGTCCTGCCGGTCCTGCCGTCCCTCTGGCCCTGCGCCGTGTCCCCGGGTCGGGCGCTGTCCCCCTGGGTCGGGGACTGTCCCCTCGGCCCCTCGCTGTCCCCCCGGGTCAGGCACTGTCCCCCTGGCCCCGCGCTTTCCCCTCAAATCGGGCACTGTCCCCCCGGCCCGCCCCACGTGTGCCCGTACAGACCGGTCCGTTCCCGAGCCGCCCTCCCGGAAACAGCGGCCGCTCGCGGAGTTCCGAGCGCGGCGGAGCGCTATTGCCGGAGCACACGGTGTCCCTCAGCGGGAGGATGGCGGTGGCTCCGCGCAGCCCGAACCGGCAACGGGAACCGGGATCCGGCGCCTCTGAGCGTGTTTAGGGATAAATTACTCTCCTGCGAGCTCTGTGAGAGCCCGCGGTAGCTGCCTGAAGGGGAAGTCCCCACAGCGCCCGGAGCGGAGGAGGCGTGGGGACCTCGGGCTCGGGGCAGGCCCGGTACGAACTGACAGATGAGGCCACAGCTATCACTGTGAGAAAGATAAAAAATAAATGCTTGCCAAGTGGGAGGACGAACGAGTCAGAGGGTAAAAACCTATGAAGAGCTTGTCAGTGCAGTGAACTCGGACAGAATCATAGAAACAAGGGGGATTTCAGCTCAATTCCCCCGGGGTTATCCAGCCCAAGCCGTGACAGCCCGGCCTTGGCGCTGAGTGCCTCGGCAGCCCATCCCAGCGTCTAATCACGTTTTCTGTGAATAAATTCTTCCTAATTTCCAACCTGAACCTCCCCTGGTGCATTTTAACACTATGTTCTCTTCCCCTGTCGCTAGTCCAGCCTAGGTGGGGGCGTTTTGCAGGAATGAAGCTCCGCGCCCACAGGGACATGACCAGGCCTGCAGAGGGCAGGGGAGCCCAGGTGTGAAGTGGGTCATTGTTTTATCTCAGCTCTGTGCCCACGCCTCAAGGTCAGTCCCCCTGAGGTGCGGTGTGGGTGCAGACCCTGCTTAATGAAGGTTAAAGAGGCCTCTTGTCTGGGGTGATTTATGGCCTGAGCCAGTGAGGGGCAGGGCGGCCAGGGAGGTGTCCGGGCCGTGAACTGCTCCATCTGTGATGCTGGCCCGTCCTGCCTCCCAGAGAGGTGATTTCCACCTGGACCTGCACACGAGTCCTGCTGCTGGAGGAGGTGGATGTGACGAAAGGAACGTGATTTGTAATGAGGAGCTCGAGACACCCCACGGAGAAATAGGCCCAAGCTAAATATAAGTGACACTGGTGAATTTGTGTTCTCACTAGCTCTTTGACAAGTTATGTAGAATACATTTTTTCAATATTTAACATGCAAAATCCTCCCTTCTTTTATAAACAGGAGCATTTTACAGTTCAACTACTGAACAGATTTGGTTCCTGCCCCAGCTCTTCCTCAGCATCACCTCCTCCTGTGACAGAAGAGATGCTGGCATGCAAAGTCCAGGGGAGGCTACAATACCATCACTGTGGAAGTACCTCCTATGTGTTGAATAAGTTTCTCATTAAAAAGGTATTATGAGGGAGAGGATATATGTAAACAAATAATTCTTAATGCACTTTTTCCCCAAAATTTACTGAAAGAAAGAGTTGTATGTACAATCATAAATACAATCATCTCTTTGTCCTTCAGTCTCAAATACAACTTGTGTTCCAAGTGCCTTGTCTGAAGCCATGCAGCTCTTCTGTAACGTTCCAATCCTTTAAGTCAAGGCAGAAAAGCTACAGCCACAGCTAAAAATTACTGACAAAAGTCAGGACTAATTTCTTATTGTACACACCTCCATAGACAGTTTGTTCAGGGACATCAATTTTATTAATAAAAGAATGGTCTGTGATTAAGTTTTATTTGCATTGTTTCTCTTTGTGTTCTATAAAAATACTTGAGTTAATAACAAATTTATTACAATCAAAGCATACTTAAAAATATTCCAGAGCCACATTTTAAAAACAAACAAACAAAAAAGATTTCATGTTAAGTTTTCAGCATCCTAGGCCTAATACTGCTTTAACACACAACCATGGCAGCTCTCCAGAGGCAGACATGAAGAACCTTTCCATGATTACTGTGGCCTTCTGGACATCTGTGGATCTTGAGAATTCTAAAAATAGGCTCAATGTGCAATGCAAAGATGAAACACATTTTTCCTCTGAGTGCAATTCTACAATTTCATGAAGGTAAAAGAACTTAATTTGGCAAATAGACAATAACAATTAAAAAAATAAAAATAAAAATAAAAAATACAATTTGCAAACTAGTTACACAAAAGAAAATCAGAGAAATATTGCCTTTTAAAAGGTTGTGGTAATTTTAAAATGAAAGCACTATATATTGAGTATCCAGGAAAAAACCACTAGTGTTCTTTATCAGGAACACACCTAAAATGCAAATACACCCAGTGAGATGTCCCCTGCTACCACCAAGGCTGCATTTCCCATGCTTGTACCCCTCTTGTGTGAATGCTTTCTCAACTAAAAGCTATAAATAAATCCATTATCTAAGATTCCTTAAGTTAAAATAAGTGAATTATGACCAGAATAGAAACAAACCTCAGTGCAGTAAGGCCACAAAACAACACCACAGTGCTAAGCCTCCTGGCAGAATTAACCCAGCACAGTCTGAACCCAGAGAGCTCTTCAGTGCTGACATACTGGTGAAAATCTGTGCATGCAGGTTAATGTCAGGCTGCCCATAACCAAACATGTGCAGGAAAACTGCAAACAGCTGTGAAAGATCACTTAGGGTGGGGAGGCCGCTCAGACTCAGCACACAGCCCTTGCTAACACGGCTTAGCTTCCTTTCCCTCCCAGACAGGGCACAAAACTGAGAGCAAACACTCTGCACTTAGACCTGCAAAACCTCTAGCCACTTCAGACAACACCGTCAATTGAGAAAAAAAAAAAAAAATCACCCTCGTTTTCCATCAGGCAAGTGAACCCACTCCCCATTTCATGTCTGACCCAAATGACAGACTGAATTCTGGCCACTAAAAGCAGAAAAGTAACTTTTTGTCTGACCTTGCTCTGCGTTTTGCTCACTCTCAAACAGAAAATCTAACCCTGCTCCAAAAATTTCATTTCTTATGCCCAGCCAATGAGGGTCATAGTCATTTACTGTCTCCACCAGCTGCTGCCCATACAACTGAGTGCCAAATGTCCTTTGATGTCCCCCTTCATGCTTTGGAAGCACCAAAGGAGGACTAGCATTACTAGCTGCCAGCAGAGGTGAGCTGTGCCTCATCTGCTCGGGCTCCAGCTCAGGTTCCCCCCCATCACAACCGAAAGTGGAGCCCTTCCCAAAGGGAGAAGTGCTTGACTTGGCATACAAACAGTTCTCAACACCCAGGCCCTGGTTAGCATTGAAGTAGTTTAAGACAGGCTTCCTGTACGCATTCTCTTTAGCTGCTGGGTACTGGTGATCTGTACAAGGCTGGAAAACATCTGCATCTGAGTAGCAGCTTTCAGGGAAGAATTTCTTGAGGTGCGGAGGATACTCCTGTGCCTGCTGCACAGGCCGGGAGAACGGAGGGGCGCTCCCCACGCTGCCCGAGCAGTCCGAGCCCAAATCAGCTGCGGGCTGACCCAGCGCTCCGAAAGTGTTATCCAAGCTCCTGAAATGCATGTCGAGCCTCGAGTACAGCTGCCCCGAGTAGGACGGCGGCTGGCCGCAGAAGCTGTGGCTCCCTCCGGGCAGCCCGGGCTGCGGGCAGGGGAAGCTCCGCTCCATCCCCGGGCCGGGCTGTGCCGGGGGCCGCTCCTGCCCAGCGCACCGGGGCGGCTTCGGCTTGCCCGGCCTGGCACCACCACCGGCGGCTTCGCTCTTCTTGTGGTTCAGCTGCCGGGCTCTCCTGTTCTGGAACCACACCTGCGGGACAGACAGAGACTGACTGAGCACCTGGGCTGCCAGAGCAGCCGCTCCGCCGCCCGCCCGTCCTCCCGCCCGGAGCGCCCCTCTCACCTGGATCCGGGACTCGGGGATGTCGGTGAGGCCGGAGAGCTGCTCCCGCAGGGCGATGCCGGGGTACGGCTCCTTCTCGAAGGCGCGGACCAGCAGCTCCAGCTGCGCCTTGTTGAAGGTGGTTCTCTTGCGGCGGCCGCCCTCCCGTCCCGAGCTGGGGCCGGCGGGGCGCGCCCGGGGCTCGTCTGCGGGGGGAAAACGGGGAGCGGCGCTCAGCGGGGCCGGGCGGCGGGGCCGGGCAGCCAGCTCCTGACACAACGCCGGCAGCGCAAACACCGCCACCAACACCAACACCAACATCACCACCAGCATCACCAACACAAGACCCCGCCACCAACACCAACACCAACATCGACACCAGCATCACCAACACAAGACCCCGCCACCAACACCAACACCAACACCGCCACCAGCATCACCAACACAAGACCCCGCCACCAACACCAACACCAACACCGCCACCAGCATCACCAACACAAGACCCCGCCACCAACACCAACACCAACACCGCCACCAGCATCACCAACACAAGACCCCGCCACCAACACCGCCACCAGCATCACCAACACCGCCACCAGTATCAGCATCACCAACACCGCCACCGCCACCAGCATCACCAACACAAGACCCCCGGCGCGGCTCACCGGCGGCTCCAGGGCTGGGGACCAGGCTGGCGGAGGGGAGGCTGGAGGGGGCCAGGCTGGCCGAGGGAAGGCTGGAGAGGGCCAGGCTGGCAGAAGGGACGCTGGCAGAGCCCAGGCTGGCGGAGGGAAGGCTGGCAGGGACCAGGCTGGCCGGGGGCAGACTGGCGAGCTCCATGCGGGCCGAGCGAGGTCTGCGGGCGGTGACACGGCACTGGAGCTCCGTGCCTTAAGAGCCCTCCACCCCTGCCCTTAGCGACCCCCACCCACCCGAGCCGGCCCCGCCGAGGCTCCGAGGGTGACTCAGCGCTGTCTTCCACACCTCCATTGTCATCCCATCACCAAAATACACATAATGAGGGTTCGCCCTATCCAAGGAGCCAAAGTGTCTCCCAGCGGAGTCCCCGCTGCTGCCACCAACCCATCCACCGTTCTTTAACCCAAATGGAGAGCGAATAATTTAATGAAGAAACCCTTCTCTCTGCACTGCCTGGAGTTCTGCTGGAAATTCGGTGGTCCCCCAATACAAGGAGGCCTCCATAGCAGCCTTCTCCTAAAGGCAAACCATCCCAGCTCTTACTGCACCCAGGTGACAAGTCCTTGCCTTCCCCATGTGGTTACCCTGCTCTTATTCCCATCCATGGGACATTTCTCATCAGCTTTACTGCAGGAAACAAAATGTTGGTGGCTTTACTAGACATTGCATCAACACCCAGTGTTCACCCTAAAGGACAAAGCCTCCCCCAGCACACTCTAAAGTCACCCGGGTCAGACAGAGCAGTGCATGCTGAATAACCCAGCAAAAAGTCTTCCTTTCCTGGGGCAGCTTTTTTTTTTCTCTCCAGACAGCTCTCCACATCCAAGTCAGGTACGGAACAAGCAAGGTCTGTGCTATCAGCCCAAGGTGAAATCATGAACAACATATTAATTCAAAAAAGTGGCCAGAAATACAATTTAAGAGAGCCAAGAGTGACATAAGGGGATTTACAGGGAGCAACAGTTGCAACACTGAAAAGGATTAAATGTTAGAAGAGAAGCAAATCAATTAATCAGTGTAATAATTTGTCAAATGAGGCCATTAGTGGCTATCGCTGAAGGTGTTCAAGAACAGCAACATCATTACATCACGTGTTTATCATCTCAACATGTTCCCATTCATTTTTCAAATCTGGGACCCACTCCAGCTTGCTGTGAAGCTGAAGGGTACAGGGACAAAGTTTGTGTGAGCTGGTACACACTGTGTGCATTCTGCAGGGACCAGTGCACCCATCATCCATGCTGCCACTTCTGGGTTGAGCTGCACAAGGGTGTTAACATTACACACACCATCACAGTGCTTCACAACAAAAAATTAATGTCCTTCCTTCCACACAGGGATGACAGTCAGCTCCTGTGAGTCTGGTACTCCGGAGACTGGATTCCTTTAGCAGCTTGGTCCATGGGGCAAGGTAAATGCCCTCAGAAACCACTACACCTAAATAATATTTTCAAGCAGAAGTGCATAGAAGACATTGAGAATTTCAGAGGGATGACAGCAGTGAGTAGTTCAAAACATCTGGAAACAACAGCTTGAAGCAATTTCTCAGTATTTCTTCCTCTCTTCTACCTTTGCATCTCCCTAAGCCTGAACTGTCATAGCACAAAACCATCCCACACTATTTCTTTTCTCCTCTTGAGCTCCAGGATAGTTTGGAATTTTTTCCTGTCCATGTAAACAGTAAAATGTGTATTTAAGCAAGAATTGTCATATGGGAGAAAGGAAAAAAATATGGAAAATGTAAAATGGTTCAGCAGTTCTAGGTAGAGTCAAGGGGTGTTTCTAATCCTTCAAGTTTATTTAACTTTTGTTATTCATACACATGTGAAGGTAGGGGTGGATAAAGGCTCAGGTACAATAAGCAGACAAAACTTTGGGGCAGAGCCTCAATTTGCACAGGCACAATAAAGTATGGAATTGCATATGACCTTTCCATCTCTGCAATTCCAAGTCAGCTGTCCATGGGGTAGATGCTACACTAGATCAAGGATACCAAGGATGCTTGCAGGGTAAAAAGAGAGATTAGTCATTCAGTCTGGACAGAGGGAATGCTAGAACAAATGCTTAAATTTTTCTCTTTGGATTTCCAGTTTTCATCAGTTTTCTTCCCAAAAAAAGATCATCTCGTGGGACTAATTACTAATCTGTGTAATTACAAAGGTGCCTCTGCAGGCAGCCTGCAATATTGAGCTCAAAAGAACAGGGAAACCTCCTCCTCCAACACATACACACCTTATAGACACAGCCAGTGCAGAAGAGATAAGAAGGAGCCAGCAGAGGCTTGCACAGACTTGCACTAGTTGCTAACATTGACTGTCCATCACTACTAGCTGGGCTCAAACAGAACACGCTTTTGTTAACATCCCCTAGCTATAGAGAGAGCAGTTCACACTTCCCGGAGTTATTGTTTGAGGCATTCTGCCAGGCAGCCTCTTTACACCCTTCATTTTCAGAGATTTTCTTTGCAATGCTAATTGATAGAGATTGCGAGTTTTGTTTTTAAATCAGATTCCAGGAAGAAAGATGACAATCGTTGCCTCCCCCTCCTTTTCCTCGTTTTCTGCTGAGGCATATGGACTTGGCCTAACATAAGAGCTAATTTCTGCCAGGGCTGCAGTTTGACCATACGCTAATAATCCATCGAGAGCACTGACCAGCCCTTGCTGCCCATCTTCCCTGGGCATCCTCATGCTGTTGCATGGCAGTCATCATCAAAACAACTGCTTGTGAGCTCCTGCATCTCCTCTCTGAACTATCTCAGGAAAATGGTATTCTGATCCCTACTTTTGATTAATTTCACAAACAGAGAAATGGGAAGAGTGTGGGAAAGGAATGCCCAAAGCAGCGTGCTTAACAAAACCAGCATCTCTTTGGTTCATAGATTGTCTTCAGACTTCCACAAAAATCCACGGAATTTTGTTATAGATTTAAATAGAGTCCAAATGTGGAAAGATGCTCTGCCAAGGTTCCTTTATCCTAGTTGTGATACAAGTGTCTCTACAGAGGAATCCAAATCACAAGTGGGAAAGGCTGAGAATAGAACAGAAATGAAATATATGTAAGTAAAGTGCATTTAGGAGCAACAACACAATTATTAGACAAGGACTAGCCACAGTAGTCTTTGAAATGGCTCTCGAAAAAAAAAGGTTTGCACCTATCCTATGCAGAGCACTGGAAACTTCTGTTCTCTCCCTCCAGAGCTGCCCTCACGTCAGGAGCTCAAAGGTGGCACCAAAGTCATGAATGGTATGCTGAGTCACCCAGTGCAGCAGGGCTCTGTCACCAGGCGCCTGCCTGGGGAGTCTTAGGACAAACGCCCTTCAGAAATCCCTACATCAAACATCTTCTAGGGCAGTACAATGCTATTGATGTTTGAGCAGAACTTTCATCCTGAAGAAGGCAAGATCAATTTCACTAGTTGGTCTTCAGACATTAACACCTCATAAAAAGGATGCTCATGCCCCGCTTATCTGGAATGCATCGTTAATTATTTTCTGGTACACCTTTTGCAGCCCATTACTTACCAGTCAACACTGCTTTAATTATGGGCTTGGCAGTAACAGGCAGCTCTTACATCATTGAAATAAAAATGCCAGAAAGCAACCCCGGAGAATTTGCAAAGAGAGTTCATGTTCAAATGGAAAATGGTGGAATTCAGCACAGCGCCATGGATTCTCATTCACAAAGATTTCATATCATGAGCGGTAGTCTCATGGCCAGGGGCATCCAGGAACCCTCCAGAGAACATGAGCAGACAAGTTGGTTGTGCTCTCACCTGTTCCTCAGGGAAAGGAGCTCTTCCAGCAGCCCCATTCACTCTGAAAAGCCAGTTCAGTGTCCAGACATGTCCAGCTCCATGGTGCAGGATAAGCAGGATGGAGGCACATTTTGCACCTTGAGCAAGAAAGCAAAATTTATGACAATCCTTGCTTTTCAAGAGCTTTGATTCCTCAGTCCAGAACTGGCTTTTGAGAGAGCTGTCACCTGCACTGAACTGTCCCTTACACTAAACACCTTTGTTATACCAAAGCATTGCTCTAGCCTTTTCTCCTACCAGAAATACATGTTGTTTCTAATACTTGAACATGGAGGCAAAAAATATTGCTGAAAACACCATGCACTTTTGGGACAATCTTGCTCTTAGATCACACTAAAATCTATAGATTTCAAGGTGGAAAAGGCATTAGGCCAGTTTGAGATAACTTAGAATAATCTCACACTGCAGTATTTCTTATATTTAAGTCTTTAAATAATCCATGTAACTGATTGTAATGCTCTGAAATCCAGGTAACGATAAAAAAGGTCCCACCTACAAGATCAAATGTGTGTCCAACCTGATTTTAAACTCTTCACCAGTGACAAAAACTGGATACCTGCCATGGGAAGGTAGGAATCTATAACCAGCTCAGTAAATGACATACTGGTACTTTAACTTGGAAATTATGATGAAGACCCTGGTCAGGTCATTTTCAGCCCAGAGTTTCTACTTAGTGAATTTATTCAGTTTTTCTCTGAATGTATGTAAAATTTTAGCTTCCAGAGGATCTCCTCACTAGGATTTGTTACATGAAACAACTCTTGGTTTTCTGTGTTCTGAACATGTAAAATCATTTGGTGCTTGCTGCCGCCCACCCCAGAATGTGTTCACTCATTCCAGCAATTCACACTGATAATTTTTTTCATCAACTCCCTTCACTCTCTATCTGCTCTTAGCGACCTAATTTCCAGACTGAAGAATTCCATCTTATTCATGCTAGCTGGTCCATGATTATCTCCCCTATGCTAACTGCTCCATGCCTTCATCATTCACATTGTCTTTTCCAAAGCTTTTCCTGGTTATGCTGTATCCTTTGTGAAAAAAAAAAAAAAAGATGATAGAGTGACTCTCAGAATTTAAGATGTAGAGGAATCATGGTGTTTTTATTATTATGAAGGTAATGTGCAGGTCTGCTTTCCTAACAGCTAATATTTGCTTTGTCTTTTTTACCCTCACTGAGCTTGCATTCTCATAGAATTACCTATCAAACTCCAAGAGCTCATTTCTGTGTTGTAATGGTAGTATGCTGTGAAACCTGGAAACAGTTCCTTACTTGTACTGTCACTATGCTGCCTACTGGTGACTTTGAGTCCTGTGCCAATCTTGAAAGAAATCGTCATCCCTGTCAAAGAAAAGGCTGCCTTAAATTTGAAAGGAAGTAAGACCCCAGATAAAACTGGAACAAAAGTATTTGTAAAAATTGTGTATTTTATGAAGTGGTAGTCCAGCAGTACCCAACACTGTTCACTTTTTTCTGAGCAGTAGGAAAAATATCTTAGAAGATGGATGTAGGATAGCTGGGAAAGTGGTGATTAGTGCCCCCAGTCCTGTGCAATACAGTGTCTCCTGCTCTGGTGGAGGAAAATCTGTATTCTGTGGGACAGACCTGCCTCCCACAGCCACACAGAACACTGACCTGCAGTTTGAACAGGCTGAGCCTGTAAAGGGTTAGGATGACCACAGGGAAGGACAAATCAGCAGAGCAGAGTCTGCAGCAGTGCAGGAATGGGCTGGAGCAGGATTTCCCTGTTCAATAAATCCAATTAATGGATTATCAGTATTCTTGACCCCTTTGAACACACAGTAGAAAAGCCACACAGCCATGCAATAGCAAACCTGTGGTCACTAAAATCCTGCCTCAGGAAACATAAAAAAACTGCTGATGAAATATTCTCCAGAAATCTACCCTGGGCCTCCAGAGGGTTACTGAGTCCAGTTCAACCTGCTGAATCCTCGCTTGCTGCAGCACCACTGAGATAAATATTATTTCCTTTAAATGTAATGGCATTTCATGCCCACTACAGTCAGGCTCACAGACTACGTTACTTTGTGGAAATCCTTTTCCCTTTATTCTGTGCTGTCTCCTTCCCTGTCTCCTTTCCTTTGTGAGAAAGTGTCTGTCATGGTCCTCACCCATGGTGTTTGTGTAACTGCAGATATATCCTGTCACTGATCAGCCCCAGAAGCACTACTGGACTCCTGGCACCTGAGAGGATCAGACCCCTGAACTGCAGACATTGTAGGAAAAGGACTATCTTCTTCTTGTGCTGACAGAATTAAGCACACTCACATGACAATACAGAAATGCAACAAATCTCAACATCATAGTCTGCTGGACTTGATTATGATAGCTAGTCACCTAAAGACCAGTGAATTTGGCCTTAAGGCTAGTCTGCTGGGATTGGAGACAAGTTGTCTGGAGTCTTCTCCTCCCTGTTTAAAGAACTATTGCTCTACCCTCCCTTGTCAGTCCTATTCCTTCTCATCTCTCAAATAACATCCCCACCCATGTGGCCGTAATGAAACATGCTTCCCACCTATCTCACCCATCTCTGCTAGTGAGTGACCCCATTTCTTTGCTAGATCTGTGCTGGCTTTTTTCTACTGCCAGTTTTTTCAGTTTTTCCATCACAATATTCCTGTTCCAGACACATAGGAAAAAATACTCAAGACTAGAAAACTCTGTCAATTGACATGACTTGTTCATTAACTGAGAAGCACAAAAAAGATCCATTAGTTGGTCCCAATGGACCCTCAAGAACAGTAAACTAAATGGAGGCCATTCCTTTTTCTCAACACTGCACTCTGTGTTTACTGCCATACCACTTGGCAACATAAGGCAGTGTCTTTCCAAATAGGGAGCAGTAATAAAGGCTTAGGAATTCCTTCAGAGGCAAAGAAGAAATAGTGTCAGGTACCAAACACCATGTATTAAAATACACACGCACTATCATGAAGTGGTTAAAGGACAGAATAAGGCATCAAAATGCTGAGGGTTTGCTGGAGATTTCCTCCTTCATCCTTTTATAACCACTCTATGTGTGGTAGGATGCTGGTGTGGAGAGTCACAGCCCTGGATCTCTATGAAATACTTTTGAATAGTCTAAGCTACTCAGGTTTTTCCAATATTACAATAAGGCTGTCTAGTCACAATTTATCCTTGCAAAGTACATTCACTTTTAGTAAATACCCTCCCCAAATGACATAAAATCTTTTATTGCTCCCATACCTTCAAAAAAATCTTCTCAAATACTTGTAGTTCATATCTAATTTTTAAAATTCCACCAAATCCATTTACCATAGATACAAAATTTATAAACTGAGATTTCAAATGGATGTTATTTGTTAATATTTCGTTTTCTAAAGCTACCTCACATAATAAAAAAATACATCAGAGATGTCCACAAAATATTTTTAGTAGAACTCAAGTTACTGACTTCCAGCAGATATGGGTAAAAACAAATAGAGAAGTGTAAACTGCACAACTGTGGTCAAAAGTGAAGCTCTCTGTGCAACCTTGGACTTCAAACTGCTGAGCCTAGGCTGTCTCTTTACAAAGGCTTATTCCAGCAGTGTTGGTTGAAGCACATTATGATAAAGGAGGCTGTTTCACCTTCCTTTTCCTTTTTAATAAGAGAAAACCCCCCACTGTGATATTGTTAGGATAAGCATATGGAACTCTGGCATAAATTCACCCTCTTAAGTGCACAAAATGCATTTGTAGTAAAATCAATGAGAATTCCAAACATCTATAACTGAAAGGTGTTACCTAGTTCTTAATCTTTACAAAGAATAAAGTATTTGGCTGGGACCTTTATAGCTGAAAATCTCCAAGACTGGAATTATGCTCATAATTGTGTTTAAATGTGATAGAAGAGAAGTAGCTTTATCAAACACCCAAGGAAACCAATGACAAATGAGGAGATTACAACAGATATATGCAAAGGTTTATTCACTTCAAGTTGCAAAGATGATTCACTAGCAACAAACAGAATTACTATAGCACATTGTTACTTCTTATGCACATCTCATTACACTCAACATTTCTTGTAAGTATAGGAATCTGCTGAAAATCTTCTCCATTAACCTCAAAAATGTAATACTTGTCAAACTGCAAGACAAAATATTTGAAAAAACTGTACTTTTCCTTAGCTTCTCTAATCTTGGAACTAAAAGATTAAGGCGATACAATTCTGAATCCTCATTAAAAATTAAAAGTGGCAGGGGAGTAGTTAGATTAACTAGCTATCATTAGGAACCAGACATTGCTTGCAGTGGTTTCATTATAGCATTGTGCCATTTAGCTCTGATTAAAAAAAAAAAAAAGTCCTGTTGATAATTCTTTTTCCTTAGGTAACTTTCCCTGAATGTATCCCATCTCTTTTATACCAGTTTCAAATCCACTCGAAAATTGGCTCCAGTTTATTTCCAAGTAACTTCCTAAGAAAATCTCAATCCCTAAATCCTTACCTGTACAGAAAGTTGCTGTTTAAACAAGTCACATCGCTGACTCATGCCATAAAATTTGTTCTGAATTTCACTAATCCTCCCTCCCCCTCCTCCTTTTTTTAAAAGGAATTTTAAACGACAGAGAAGAGCTAACGTGTCTCTATCTATTCTCTGGCATCCACCTAGAACACCAAACAAAAGAGGCCGACTACCTGGCAAATACCCTTTGTACTTCCCGATGGAAGTGAGATAGCCAATATCTCTAAGTTAGAGATAGCAAACGTTTCTAAACTGAAGAGGGAACATTTTTCTCCACTAGTAGGTGCAACAGGAACTTTAGTATTTGAAAATTGAAGAGAGTGATCTGTCCAAATGGTTGTTTCAGTAGAATTAACTCATCTCAGTGTACACATCCAGTCATTGTGGAGACTTTGGGACCCCTTGGACACAGCTTCAGTGAAAAAAAAAAAAAAAAAAAAAAAAAAAAAAAAAAGTAGCTGTCTCTGAAACCTCAAAGAGGATCTTGTGTCCCATCCTCATGGTACTATGTGGTTACTTTAACCTGTTGATTTCATACAGAACATCTCTTTCAGTTGTAGATTCTGAATAAATACTTGAGTGTTTAATACCAACCTAATTTGAAATCTAAACCAAGTAATACAAATGCAAGAAAAAAAAAGTTTGTGCTCAATTACGAGGGAATATACGTTTTAAATGCTTTTTTCCCTTTCCAACTTTTTAAAAAAGATTATGCTTTTCCTCTTTTCTACAGCCTCAAAACAGACTGAGTTCAGCAATCTGTGCAGCCTGCAGCAGGGTGAAGCTGGGTTAGCTCATCTTCTCCAGGGCTTACAGAGCCCTGCCATGGGGCTGGCAGTTTGCTGATTGCTCCCTCCCATTATCTGCATGTTCTCCAGCACAGCAACGGCCTGAGAAAGTGAGAAAGGACAGGGAGCTGTGGCAGTCCTGTCACAACTGACATGTGTGTTCCAATCCACAACTCTAAATCTGGCTTTGGTAAGCATGGCCAGAGCTGCCTGCTGTCTGCACTCAGCCTGGGTGGTGCTCTGGGGTGTGGGATGCTGCTCAGAGCTGCCAGTTCATAACAGCACCACCATTCACTCATTTTTTTTTGGCACTGATTAGGATAAAAGGAAAGGGAATCAAAGTAGAAATCTCAGAAGTGATGGTGAAATAGTTTAATGTCCTGTAAACTTGGCAAAGTGAATTTGTCCTGCATTTTTTTCAATAATTCACACAAGAGTATTTGGGATTTGTTGTTTCCAGTTTAGATTATACTTGTCAATAAATGCAATTCACAAATAACATTTTCAATGCTGAAGCCACAAAGGTAACTAATCTGTCAAAAATATGAGGGCAGAATTGCAGACCTTTGCAAAATATGATAGAGGAAGGTTTTCAGCTACTCTGGGAAATGACTTCCCCAAAATTAGTCATCATGTGTATCTAACAACACCTAAGAAACACAAGAAAGATTCATCACTGAAAGCTGTGGACTTTCTGTCTCACAACACCTTCAAAATAAAACAAAATGCCCCTTGAAAAGTATCCTGTAAGTAAATGCAAGTCCCTGACCTCTATTCAGAGAAACCAGATAATATTTAATGGCATGTGCTGGCCAGACTAGATGATGCTACAGGTCTTCTGGCTTTAAATTAATAAAACTGCAACTATATTCAGCTTCTTAAATACTCTAAAGACTCCTCTCTTTGTCAAGAGAAATAGCCTGTTTTAAAAAGTCAGGTCAAAAACTCTGTCCTGGATTAGAAATGGAATCTCTGAATGTCCAGCCCCCAAAAAAGGTCTGAGCAGGGAGCTGTCTTCATGAACTATTTCACATTTAGGTCCGAGGCTGTTGAGATGCCCATGAAAGTCACCAGGGCTGGCAGCGAGTGGGGGCTGCTGCCACACATGAAGCTGGAAGAATATCACTTAATAAAAAGATAATCAATTATTTTTGGCAACAGAGAAAGAAAAGTAAGCCAGCTCCCTGTCCTCTGCCCACGATGTCACAGTGGGGGCTGGAGTGGGGGTGGCAGGACAGCGTCTCTGACCCCTCCTGGCCACCGAGCCAGTGTGACAAGGTCAATGCCACTCTGTGCCTTTGCTGTGCAGGCACTGCCCTCTGCAGTCACCGCCGTGCAGCAGCCGGTCCATCCTCCAGCCCCGAGCTGCTTTTTGTCTGCATTCCCGCACACCTTGTGCCTTGCTGTGACCTTGGTGACAGTCCTGGTGCAGGCAGGGCGAGATCTCCTTATGCGGGACATTCCCAGGCTCTTCTAATACAAAACCTGGCCCAGCTCAGCATCTCACTTCAAGTTGCAAAGACTATTCACTATAGCAACAAACAGAATTACTACAGCACATTGTTACTTCTTATGCACATCTCATTACACTCAACGTTTCTTGTAAGTATAAGAATCATCAGCTGAAAATCTTGTCCGTTAGTCTCAAAAATGTAACGCTTGTTAAGCTGCAAGATGAAATATTTTAAAAGACTTTACCACCTCTGGACACGGCATTACTGGCAGGCAGAAGCAATTGCGTAGAATGTTCTAAAGCGGAAGAAATTAACTAATGGGCTACAAAAAAACCCCCTCAAAAACCCAACAAAACAAAACAAAAACAAAAACAACAAACAAACAAACAAACAAAAAAACACCAAACAAACCCGAGGAAAAAAAAAGAAAAAAAGAAAAAAAAAAGTTTAATTTAAGGAATTTCTCCCAGATACTAAGATGTAAGTGGGGCCATGCACTCGTCTCTCCTGCATCAGCAAAGCAACACAGGGAAATTTTAAATCAGGTGTAATTGCACATAGCCGACCTCACTGGGTTTTGTAGGGATTCCCAGCAACAGTTTTACCACAGCAGGAATGTTTTACCAAATTCTCCTGCAATTTCAAAGAACACCCCAAAAAAATGAGGGGGTAAAAAGCACAGACCCGTCATTAACACATAATTAACAGAGCAGCATGTTTAGCCTGCAGGCAGGAAAGAGAAGAGCACAGTCAATATTTTACAGTATGTCTACACTGTCAGTCCTGCCGAGCAAACAGGTAACAAAGCTCAAAGGAAATCATAAACCCGCCCAACCCACCTCCGAACATTTCTACCCCTGAGCTGCTGCTCCAAGGCCCTGGTCACTCATCACCGAGAGCCCACATTCCCAAAAGGGCACAGAATAAGAAAACGCTGGACTTAACGCGCTAGTTTTCAAAAGGGAAGGTGCTCTGTACTGTTCTAGATAAACGACTGGACTTGCTCAGCTCTAGGGAGGCCGATTGGTGTTTATTTTAGCCTAGCAGTGAATGCCGCTGCAGCCAGTGTGCGATCCCTGTGTGGTGTCCCGGGGACAGCCCGGGTGGCAAAGGAGACACTCCGAGTGGCAAAGGGGACCCGCCAGGTGGCACAGGGGACAGCCCGGGTGGAAAAGGGGACACCTCGGGTGACAAAGGGGACACCCCGGAGCCGCCTCGGCCCCGCGGCGCCGCCCGGTGCCACCAGAGGGCGCTCCGGTACCCGCGGCACAGAGCAGGGCCCGGGCCCGCCTCACGGGCCGCTTGTGCCGCCATCGGCCCGTTCTCTGTGTTTTCTCCGCCCCTGTTGCTGTAAAGTAGCAAAGGGTCAAGGTTAAAAGCTCGCTCCAACTTCTGTGCTGTTCCACGTTCGGTACAGAATAGCAAAATAGATTAGGTTGGAAAAGATTTCTGAGACTATCGAGTGCAATCTGTGACCGAACACCAGCTTGTGAACTAGACCATGGCAGGCACTGAGTGCCACAGCCAGTGTTTTCTTAAACACCTCCAGGGACGGTGACACCACCACCACCTCTCTGGGCAGCTCATCTAATGTCTAATCACCCCAAATTTCCCCTTGTGTGGTTCTGGACTATGTCCTCTTGTCCTGCCAGTGGCTGCCTGGGACAAGGGACCGATTCTCGCCTGGCTACGGCCTCCTTCAGCTGTACAGAGTGACAGGATTTCCCCTGAGGCTCCTTTCCCCCGGGCTAAACAACCCCTAAACAGCTCCCTCAGCTGCTCCTCACAGTAATGGTGTTCCAGACCCTTCACCAGCCTTGCTGCCCTTCTCTGGACACATTCCAGCAGCTCAACATCCTTCCTAAACTGAGACACCCAGAGCTGGACACAGCACTCAATGTCTTTCCTAAACTGAGACCCCAGAGCTGGACACAGCACTCAATGTCCTTCCTAAACTGAGGGGCCAGAGCTGGACACAGCACTCAATGTCTTTCCTAAACTGAGACACCCAGAGCTGGACACAGCACTCAATGTCTTTCCTAAACTGGGGGGTCAGAGCTGGACACAGCACTCGAGGTGTGGCCTCACCAGTACCAAGCACAGGGGATGGATGATCCCTGGCCTGGCCCTGCTGGCCACACTATTATCGCTGATCCAGGCCAGGATGGCACTAGCCTTCCCGGCCAGGTGGGCACCCTGCGGGCTCATGTTCAGCCTGTATCGACCAGCACTCCCGGTCTTTCTCCGCGGGGCCACTTCCCGGCCACTCTGTCCCCAGCCTGGGCTTGTAGAGGCCCATCGGAGGAGCCCACACTCCTTCCCAGCGGGGCTCCCCGGGCAGGCGGTGCCAGGCCGGGGCAATGCCCGCCCAGGGGTTGGGGCAGTGCCCGCCCAGGGACAGGAGCAGTGCCCGCCCAGGGACTGAGGCAGTGCCCGCCCAGGGACAGGGGCAGTGCCCGCCCAGGGACTGAGGCAGTGCCCGCCCAGGGACAGGAGCAGTGCCCGCCCGGGGACAGGGGCAGTGCCCGCCCAGGGACAGGGGCAGTGCCCGCCCAGGGACAGGAGCAGTGCCCGCCCAGGGACTGAGGCAGTGCCCGCCCAGGGACAGGGGCAGTGCCCGCCCAGGTTTTGGGGCAGTGCCCGCCCAGGGAAAGGAGCAGTGCCCGCCCAGGGACAGGGGCAGTGCCCGCCCGGGGACTGAGGCAGTGCCCGCCCGGGGGACAGGGGCAGTGCCCGCCGGGGGACAGGAGCAGTGCCCGCCCAGGGACTGAGGCAGTGCCCGCCCAGGGACAGGGGCAGTGCCCGCCCAGGGACTGAGGCAGTGCCCGCCCAGGGACAGGGGCAGTGCCCGCCCAGGGACAGGGGCAGTGCCCGCCCAGGGGCTGTCCCAGCCCGCCCCCCTCAGCCCGGCCCGCCCCCCTCAGCCCGGCCTTAGCGGCGGCGGCGCGGCCCGGGCTCACAGCGGGGCCCGGCGGGATGGCGGCGGAGCGGGGCCGCGATGGCAGCTGCCACTTCCAGCGCTCCCGGTTCATCTGGATGGTGGCCATCATCTTCGGCAACATCCTGCTCGGCGTAAGGAGCGGAGCGGCTCGGGGAGGGGAGGAGGGAGGGAGATCGTTCGGAAGGCGCGGGGTGCGTGGAACAGGTTCTCTGGTGTGCGCGGAAACGCCGCTCCCTAAAATAAATGGGGAGAAGAAGGAAAGAAGAGGCGGCTGCCCTGGCCAGGCAGGGAGGAGGGTGGACAGAGGCGTGCGGGAAGGCACCGTGAGGGAAAACCCGCCTGGCCTGCGGAGGGAAGGAAGCGAGGCCGCGGCGCTGGAGGCGCGTCCCGGGCCCGGGCGGAGCATCCCGGGGCACCCAGCGGGGTTTGGGGGTTTGCGGGGCCGGTGTCCTGGGAAAGGGGCTGTGGCATTCCCAGAGCTGGGAATTGAGGCGCTGAGCATCAGCACAGCTCGCTCCGGGACAATCGTGAGGCATGTCAGTGCATAAGGTGTATTTACAGGTGAGGGCTTTAGGCACAGGCTGGACGGGCTGGTGGTGTTGGAAAACACAGTTCACCAAGTTGTCTTCATTTCCAAAAACAGACTTCAGCTAAGTTCGGTTGGATTACTGGAGCAGGGGTATTATTTAAAACATCAAATATTTTTAATGTTTAAAAATATTAATATTTTTAATGTTTTGTTAACATTAACAAAATGTTAGATACACTTTATTGATGTATCTAACGAGTTTATAAGAGGCATCCCTTGACTTTCACATGTTGTGATTTTTCTTCTGTTTGCACAGATTTTCTAAACTTAAACTTACTTATTTGTAAAAATGATGGTCAAGGAACATCAAGCCTCTCACAAAACAGTTTTTGGACTGTTTCAAGAAACAGAATGAGCTTTAAGCAGATTCCCTTTTTATACCCATCATCTAGCCACATCTTTGGCATAGCTAAATTGACATATAGTGAGAAACTGCAGTGTTGATACCAAAAGCAAGATAAGGCAGAGTGAACTTTGGCCTGGCCTAGTGCTCACCTTACCTCCCCAGTGGACTCTGAAGGGCACAGCTCATCCCTCACTGCCTGCTCCTCCTCCCCCTGTGAAAATCAGGGGACACAGTGGTAAACACTGTGGACAGCTCTGTGACAGGAAAGAAACCTGGAAAAAAAAATTCTGCATTTCTGGTCTTGGGATTTGTGCTCAGTTATCTTCTGTGCCCTGTTAAAAAGAAACAAAAATCTGACAGATTCTTTTTTAGAGGACAAAAGAAGAAAGACTTGTCCCCTAGTTTGAGATAAATTGTTATTCCTCCTGAGCAGTGTATTCATTGTTTGGCTTCTTCAGGTCACTTGCCTCAGATTAACTTCTTCAGGACAAGGATAATGTAGGTTTTGCAGCTTCCATGTCTAATAGGTAATGAGCTTACAACTTAAATGCCACTTAACGTGCAGATGCACTCCCGGTACCCAGACAGCAACCTTAAACTTATCCTCTTGGCATCTGGTATGTCAAGGAATAGAAATTTCCTAGTTGGAACCTTTCAAAGGCTACTGGAAGAATAAAGGAAGAATATGGTCCTTGGACAAAGTTAATGGAATGAAAGAATTTAAGTACTGTGAATAAATGAGTCCTAAACTCATGGGGCTCAAAAATAAAGCTATTTTGAATGTTAAATTGATAGTACCTCTACCTTGAAGTAAGATAACAAATTTTTCTTCTTTTTTTTTTTTAGTGGGTAGCACTTTTGCCTTCAACTATACCTTATAATTACTTGGGATTATTTGGTACCTTCCTTAATTATTTAGTGGAACACCACCACAAATGGGTCTACCTCGGGTAAGTTATATTTGACTGTGTAATTATTTTGCCTCTCTCTGACTCTTGTGCTTAGTTAGTCTGTGTTAACAAGCCTTCCTGTAACCCAGTTGTTAATTAGATTGAAAGAGCTCTCCTTTCAAGCTCATTACAATTAAGGGTGTGGGGTAATAAGTACATAGAGGGCTAGACAGGCTAAGAGCAGTTTGATAGTTTAAAAATTCAACTTTGAATTTGGCATCACTGATGGTTTAACAAGAAAGGGAAAAATGTTAAGATACTACTTTTGATGACAGTTATTAGTCCAAAGTTATACTTGTATCATCTACTGAAAGTCTTTTTTTTTCTCTAGTTGTTACTTGAGCCATTCAATTCTTTCTTTAGGAATCTTTTTTTATCCAGCTTCAGTTAAAGAACATTTTCTACCCTTGTACTCGCTTACCCTGATCTACACGAGAAATAACCTGCACAGTGCTAAGTTTTCCTGGGTTACAAACTTAGTTTTTGCTACTTTAATTAACAAAAGAGATTGTTAATTAAACAATATTTCCTTGAGCTCGCTGACTTCCTGGAAAGACAGAAATCAATTGGACTTTCTTGTCTATTTTACTATGCATCGTGTAAAACCTTCATCTTTTCTCAGAGCATCTTTTGCTTTAGCAAGGTATTGATCCCAACTGAATATCCTTTTTTTTCCCTACAAAGGTTTCTGTATTAAAATTCGTAGCCAAATGTGCTTATCAAGTCACATTATATATTCTGAATCTACACACCCAGTTGTTTTTGTAGAAGTAAATCTGTAAAAACTTAAGTAGCTCCTTAGGACCACTAAAAATACTTGTGTAAGTAAAAGGATAGATTTTGCCTGCTTAACTAGGATTAACTTGTACTGCTTTCACTAAGCATTTGGCTTTTTGGCTTAATCTAAGTGCTGAAAGTTTTGGAAGCCTAGTGGATGCTTCAAATAGCACGTCAAGGCTTATTGCACAACTTAGAGTTGCTCTGATTTTCTCAGTGGGCTTCAGTTTAAGTGTACACTTGTGGGTTTTTTCCAAGATGAAAAACACACCTTCCTTTCTAGGTTAAAATAAGTCATCACTTCAGTACTTCCAGATTTATATTCTCTGCATGATGAATCTTGGATCCAACAGTCTTCTCCCTAATTTTTATCAAAATAACCCATGTTTTCTTTCCACCAGGTTCTGGGTGTCCTGGTTGATCCACATAGTGGAAGCCCTCTGCTGTGTGAAGTTATGCCAGTAAGTTGCTCCCTCCTCTCACTCCAACACAGGTTCTCTGCTAAGGATTTCTGACTGAAGTAACATCAGCTACAGGCTGGTTGTGGTGGCTCTCAGCAGCAGTGAACTCAGAGGATGCTGGTGGAATTCCTGCTGCAGTGATAGTTTTCTGTCCTCCACAGCTGGTTGCTGCCAGTTCTCCCAGTGGTTCCTGTTGTGCAGCAAAACCAAGGACTGGTGACTTGCAGAACTGGCAGCAGCAGCGTTTGCCAGAGCTTGTCTGGTGTCTCTGAGCTCCCTGTTCACTGGGTGACACTGCTGCTCAGGAGGCAGAGGGAGCAGCAGGTAGTGTAGAAATAGTCTGATAACTTCAGGTGTTACAGTTTTATCAGATCTTGCCTCATCAGTATTGCAATACTGCTAATCACACACTTAGACAATTGCACGCATATTGTGAGAATACAATTGGACACTTTGATTTGGGGACTCTTTCAGATCTGCTTCCATCTGCAGGTCAGTGGGATAAAATACTTGAGCTAATGGGACTGTACAGACAAGGCCATCCAAGTCTTACCTTAGGATAACAATTTACCTGGAAAGGAGTGCTGTCCAAACTCATGGTCCTTCTGTTCATTTGACTTGTGGTTGCAGTAATTCAGGAGAATGTAGGTACTCATTAGGTTCTCCTGCTCTGGAGAGTAGGTGGCCAGTCTGTTTGCCGTGATACAAATGATGAGTTTCCACTTCATTTGGGTCATTCACTGCTGTCTGTCCCAGGCTTCTCAGGTAACAGCTCTTGGAAGCAACAGGATTTTATTTCATGGAACAGCGCATAAGCGTTTTGTTTTTGTTTTTTTTTTTAAGGTAGTAGAATGTGAATGAATAATCTCTGGCTTCAGAATGAGAGATAGTAAAAATTTTGTGTTTATCAGACTCTGATTTTAAGTTATGCTTGAAAGTTAAAACTTTAAGTCTGAATGTGTAAATAAATGAGTATCTGAGCCTAAGGCAATTCTTTTAAGTATGAGGAAGCTTGACTACCAGTGAACATACCAAATGAGTGTATTGTAATTAATTTTACTGATGAAGTTTTACAGAGAAGTGTTAAAACCCTCAAAAAAAAAAAAAAAAAAAAAAAACAAAAAAACAAAAAAACAAAAAAAACAAACCAGAGATGGCCTGCCCATCATCATCTCATCAGGAGTGCTGCTTTAGATTATCTAATTGTACTTCTGTGAGCACCAAACACCACTTATTTTTACTTGTGTAACAGTTATGTCTACTTGGCAACATCACAAAGGAGGCACAAGGCAAAACTTGAGAACTCTGATACAAATTTGTTAATCAGCAGTAGTATTGTCATTGGCTCTTGGCCTGTATTGCTGCATATGTTCTGTTCATTAAGCTTGCTTTGTAGCAACAGGTAAATTTCTTAAGCCCTCGTTCTCCAGGTTCTGCACTGATTTGAAAGCACTGCAGCTAGCATTATAAACAAAAAAAGCACAGGAATTGTGCCTGAGGGAATTGTTTATGGAAATGTGAAATCCCTTAGGTTTGCTGTTGTGTTTATACTTGTTCCTTTCAGTAGGAGTACTTCTCAAGAATAATAGAGAAGAAAATGACATTTCCTGTAACATACAGAAAAAGTCACATATGTTACATTAAAACTGACTTACATAGGAAGGTCTCCTTCATAAGATAAGTGAAGTGCCTTCAGCTCTGTTATCTGTCTTTGTCTAGCCACAAATTCAGGTACTGGTGTTTCTCCATCCCTCATCACACAGTCATTGTCAGCATAAAGTCTTCCCTTCACTAACACAGTCAACAAGAAATTAATGTTCACATTGACATTAAGCTACTCCAGTTTCTTGGTCCTTTACACACAAACTTCTGGGATAAGACATTTCAAATAGGACAGTCAGAGATTGCAATTTATGTGTTGTTGAGGAAATTGTATGCACAGAATGTCTGAAAGAACTTTTGTTCAATTAATAGCTTAAAATCCTAAAACCACAAGAACTGGTATGTTTAGTTAGCACAGGAAATGTGTCAGTGGATGGAAACTGTTGTGCTGAGTTGAAATGTTCTAATCCAGTCTGGATCTCAAGGATGGGTGGAGATAGCTAACCTTACTTTATAAGTACCAGTACAGCCTGCAGGAGTGTAAGTTTTTGACACATTTTGTGTTTTTGTTAATTTACAGAGCTAAAGGAATCACTGACCCGGCTGTTCAGTTCCAATGGTTCGTTCAGACCCTTTTCTTTGGATATGCTTCCTTTGGTCTCCTGGTGTCTTACAAGCCTGCAGCCAAGAAGCAGTACTAGAAGACACTGAAAGAAGTCACTTCTCACATACTTGATCTCATTTTTCTGAAAAGACCCCCACGTACATGTCTAGGTGCTGTAATTAGCTAAGTTACATTCCTGCTGCATGATGCAGTGCCCTTCTACCCAAGCAGCTCTCCTCTTACTAAACAACACAATTAAAATTCTCAGGGCCCTGTGGATAGTTCAGTAGAAAATCAGCCCTTCAGTCTTGGCACTACCGAATTTTTAATCCTATTTATTATGCAAGAAGCCAGAAGTTGCTGCTGTGCAGATTTTGACATGTGTACCCGTTGCTGACAGCTGGTAGCAGTGATTGATAAATTACTTTTTCATGAGGAGAATTGCTCTTCTGCAACAGGGAAGGCTTATTGACAGCCTCAAGGCAGCTTGCACCTGTTTTGTAATAGGATTTAAAATTACCTGTATTTTCTCTACGGACTGATGTTGTTGTTGTTGTTAAAACCTGCTCTCTGTACTTTGTTTTGTCTGCTTATTTTGTTCCACAAAGGACAGAGCACTGTACTGCTGCAGGAACATTGAAAAGACCCTGTCTCAGCTCAGGCTGAGGTGCAGTGAGCTTGGATACATAAAGCACTTAAACTTGGTTTAGTACAAGTGCCTTAAAATTCATGCAGCATGACCTCATCTTTTTAATGAAGATTTTAAGTTAGGAGTTGTTATAGTATAAAGTAGCTCTGAGGGCAGCTTAAGTAATTTATTATATAAAAAAAAATCTTTTAAAAATCTAGCTGAAAAGTTGGTATTTGGGAATGAAATTAGATGTAGTGAATAAACATATACCACTGCTTCCCAGATGCTAGTCTTCAGAAACCTAAGGTTGAGAGACCATCATAAGCCCTCAAGAGTATTTCCTGTATGTGTAGTGAGTTCCATCAGATTGTCTTTTACTTTTGGATATTTAAACAAGAATTTAGCTTGTGTAGTTTTAGCACTTCTGAAAGGAATAACTATTTAAGTTATAAAGTACTAACTCTGGTGTGGGGAGAAGTTTTACCCTGCCACTTGCCATGATGCTGTTCTGGAAGAAAAGGGTAAGAAAAGGTTGTTCTTTCTCCAACCTCTAAGAACTCCACAAGGCAGTAACAAGTAAGTTTGTTCCTTGTGCAGTACCTATAGACTGTAACACTTCCATGTGGGAATTCTTATTCAAGCATAGGGACATAAAGTTTTTGCTTTCAGTGGGTACTAAAAGCATGGAGAACTGGAGGGTTTAAAATGGTGGCTTGTTTGTGGTTTGGGTTTTGTTGTTGTTTAATGGCAAACCATTAATTTAAACATTTTATAGAGAAGTAGAAACTCTTCGTGGCTAGAAATCCATCAGGAATGTCAAGAGCCTGAGCTACGTTTTACTGTGTAACCTTTTGTCTTAGTCTGTGACCCTGGAATAAAGATTTTCAGAAGGTGAAGAAGTTGTTTTTAATACATCCCAGAAATAAAATGCCCATACAAAATACAGAGACAGCTCCTTGACACCAGTATCAGTGCTCACCTTGGAACCTGCAGAATCAGCTTCCAAAGTGAGTCCCGTCACTGATACTGGGCTGTCTTCTCCTCCCATGGCCAGGCTGCTCTCCAAGCAGGGTCAGGCTCACCCTCAGCCCTTCCCCTGGGCTCTGGAGTGGCCACAGGTAAATCACAGCTCTGAGAAGTCAACTGTGTCCTGTTAGATTGCCCCTAATTCCTTTTACCCAGGGAATGGCAAAGCTTCCCCAGGGCAGCCCAAGGAAGCTACAGTGGAAAAAATATGTACTGCCTTAGATAAAGAAAATGACTGAGTTAGAACAAGTTTTAGCCAGGCACTGGCATCAGCACCATTTTTGAAGCCTCTCTGTGATTTTTGTTCAGCATGACAGATTTCAGTTGTCTCCATGGAGGTTGCTGGTCATTGCTTATCAAAGATTTTAAAAAGCCAACTCCCAGGTATTCATCTACCTTCAGACACTTTCTCTCCCCAACTTTTGCTTCACAGCAGTTCAGTCTTAACACTTGTTTGAAAAAACCACAAAAACCCACAAAAACAAAAATCAGACAAAAGCCAACCAGTGTTTGCTGTCAACCTGTGTCCCAGAGCTGTAAACACCATTGATACCTCTTT
Source organism: Zosterops lateralis (assembly GCF_965231275.1). Classification (NCBI taxonomy): domain Eukaryota; kingdom Metazoa; phylum Chordata; class Aves; order Passeriformes; family Zosteropidae; genus Zosterops; species Zosterops lateralis. The sequence continues at coordinate 4,271,878 of NC_139768.1, forward strand.
GATAAAGTTTTGGAGGCTTCACAACAAGATCCCAACTGCAAACCTGAGAATGAGCTAAGCAATGCCGGCTGGCCTTGAGGAAAAGAGGAAACCCACAGCATGACAAGACTGAAAATAATATTGAGATACCATTTCTGAATAAGTGTTTATAGTGCCCGTAACAGCACAGAAAGATAAACATACTCTTAATATGTTACAAAATTATTTTTAAAAGCCAACAGGAGCACGAATCCAGGTTGGCACCTCACTCAGCTCACAAAGACACACATTCCTGGCTTTGATAGGCTCTGGAAATGCTGCTGGTTACTCCAGGCACTAGCATTTCTCCAGGCTAGTCCAACAGCAACAATAAAGGATTTACTCTTAATCACTTACAGCCACTCTTTCCTCTGCAATCAAAATGCCCTTTCCACAACAGAGGAGCAGAACAGAAGTGCCCTTTCCACAACAGAAGTGCAGCCTGTGTTCCCAAAGGCTGGGCTGGGTGTCAAACCAACCCCAGCAACACCCAACCAATCCTGCTTGCCTAAAGAAAATACTTGCAAATTAAGCAATTCATTGAAACAAAATATTTCAAAATATTGCTTCTCATTGAAAGGAAACCCCAGTTTCCTCAAGGAAATGTACAGAAGAGCTGTTACTATTGCAGAGAAACCAAGGCCATCCAGTAAATGACTAGCAAGAATGACAGCCCAACCCCAGAGTGCTGCAGTTTACTTTTCCCTTCAGTAAACCACATGCCTATGCTTCGCTCCAGCAAAACTTTAACAATAACATGTCAAATGTACTTACTGCATTGTGGGATGGGGAGTTGGTGAATCTCCCAAAAGCAGTAGGTCAGAAGGCAAAGTGCTGTCTGTGAGGACATGCCACCTGCGTGGGGAGATGAACTGCTCCTGGTGCTGCAAAAACCTGTACTGGCAGAGATTTAAGTATTAATCCCCCCTTGCATTAATGATGTGGATTTTGAGCCAGTGTCAAGGACAGATAAAAGAAAAAAATATTAACTCTGATGTTTTAAAGTGAGGCTGCTATCAATATCAAACAAGAGAATGACAAATCTTTCATTGCTGAGGTGGCATAGCAGAATTTTAATTCTTCTTCAAATAAATACAATGCTTAGATTTATATTTTGCTGGTTTAACCATTAGTGAATTTTTTACATAATCAGTACAGTTATTTTTCAAGGTACATAAGAACACTCTATATAAAAATACTTTAAATAAAACATTCAAAATCACATTAGTAGATCTTTGAAATGCCATAGATCTTATACTTCATAATTCAAAAGGGTAAAGGTTAGCAACACAGGTATTTCATTATTCTTTCGAAGCATACATTCATTTAAATGTCTCATTTTGAGGTTTTTTTTTCCCTTGGAAGATCATAATTTTATCTTTTACGCCAATGAGACTTCAATAAAGGCAATATAGAATGAGAAAAACCTCTGGTATTATTATATTCACATATAAAGTGTTTATTATTGAAGAGTGATTTACACTTTAAAGTATGTTTATACTTAAAACAATAAAAATAAAACCAAACTGCAAATATCACATTTGACATTTTAAGCACCTTCTGGACCTCACCTTCTTTCCCCCCACCACAAACACATTTCCAAAACCATACAGTGATTTCAAGTGCATTGATTTTGGTTGCTCTATCTGCTCCATCTTCTTGCCCCAAGTTTGTGAAGACCTGCTAAATGCAGTTCCCACTGATTAGGAAAGAAGTTATTAATGATCTGAGCTTCTAAAACAATAAAGTCCAGGATAATACAAAATTTTAAACCAAATATCCAGACAGCAGAACCTGTTGGTCACTACTGAGAACTTTGGTTATAAAGCTCCATTTTCTTCTCATATAGGTACCTGAAACATCCTCAAAATTTCCTGAGATTTTGCCAAAAAACATGACAGGGTAATTAGACCCATATCTATAGTGGGTTTTCATCCCCAAATCTGTTTTTTGGTGTTGTTCACTTCTTGTTGGTGTTCATCTCTTGTTCAATGGAAGTAGCAAGTATGTAATATGGACTCTGTAATCTATTTCCATACGGATTTCTTAAACTCTTCTGGCAGTGGAGAAAGGACTCGTGTGTGACAGGACAGAGCTGTGATTTACAGGACCAAGAATGATGACTATACCCATCATTCTGGATGGCAAAAAGGGAACAAACTAACCATTGGAGCATGAATAATTTTTAGTTCCAAGTGCAGAGCAAAATGGTCCTTCCAAAACCAGACCAAATCTATCAACTTCTATTTTTTGGCCACCATTTGTCAGACTCTGTACTCCTTTGTGAACAACAAGAAGGAGCAAACAGATTATTTCCCAGAAAAATAATACTGCAGAGACAGCCACAGTGCTGCCCTTCTCATCCCATCTTGCCTGTATAAGCTGCAGAGGGAGATGGATAATGGAACCACAAAATGGTTTGGGTTGGAAGGGACTTCAAAGACCATTTAGTTCCAACCTCCCTGTCATGGAGTTCTGTCCACTAGACCAGGTTGCTCAAAGCCTCAACCAACATGGCCTTGAATCCTTCCAGGGATGGGGCATCCATAACTTTTCTGGGCAACCTGTGTCAGTGCCTCACCACCCTCACAGTGAAGCATTTCTTCCTAATATCTAATATAAATCTGCCCTCTTTCACTCCGAAGCCCATTGCCCCTGGACCCACACAGCTTTCCTGTAGGCCTTCTTTAGGAACTGGAAGGTACTATGAGGTCTTCCCAGAGCTTAAGTTAAATTCTGCCCAAATGAAAAGGCACAACTATGTTGTGTGCACATTCAGTAGAGGGCCTGAACTTCTCTTACATTTCTTGCCATCCCACACCATTATATGGTTAGTTGGCCTCTGACTGTAGTGATAGAAATGGTATTTAGGTCAATGTGTTCTTTGTTAATTGCATTAGCCATGTGCCTAAGACTTAGGCTTCCTCTTCTCCCAGCACTGCCTTTGGCTATTAATATGTGGCCTTTAAATATATGTCACCATTAACAGTGTGCTTAATCTGTCAGGTGAGATGGATGGAATCTGTTTTAGACAGACTGAGATAATCAGTGGAATGCTAATTACAAAATTCACATGGATAGTGAGACCCCTTTTTATATAGAAACACAAGCCAGTTCATATGCTACCTTTTATACTGAGTCTCCAAAAGCAGAGGCAAGAAATACATTTGTGTTCTGTTTATGAGCTCTAATCATACTCAATACTTTTTTCAATTTTTGCAAAATATTTTGGAATTTTATTTTGCAAATAGGATCATTTTCCCTTGGGAAAAAATTAATCTATATTGGCTTTTATCTTCCAAGGGTTTTTCTGTCTGTGTTTAAATCACCTTCTATTAGCATAATTTTTCCTCACATGATAGAAAAGATCAGAACAGAAGTGTGTTCAACTCACACACATGTATACACCTCCTGAAGCAGATTTAGCAAACAGAAAACTGCTTCTGGCTTGGAAACAGAAAATTTCTGTACTTACAGTGTGGCAAAGTCCAGCAGAAAGAGCTGCATTGCTTTAACAAGGGGCATCAAAATCAAAAGACCTTTGAGAGATCTATATTCAAATGTAAAGAGAAATGCCTTCTCCCTGTTTGTTTATGGAATATCATTGGATTCTACAAACTAGCTAAAATCCAGGCAGCCAGCTGATAATGAACTGAGGAATTCCAACAGCAGCAGAGACTAAGAGCTTCCCTCAGCTAAATTAAAGTTTTGAGTTTTAACTCTTTTTTCCCCCAAAGACATTTACTACATTTTGAGCAGGAAATAAATATCCTGAAACTATTTTTCTAACTGTTCAGCTTTGAAAGGTAATGTTTGTTGTGAAAGCCTCAAGATGGGGCTCAGCAGAATCCTTGCCAGAGGCCCTGGTGCCCGTCACCGCTCCGTCCAGGCAGTTGTGGGGTAGCGTTCCAAGAGTGCATTCCTCAGCTGGGCTGTGTGGATCTTGTCTCTGGTCTCCACAGTGCAGATGACCTGGCAAAAGAATGAGGACCACTCCTGATGGCACAGCAGCAATCTCAGACAAAGCCATTTCCAACTTAATCTTAAAATACGGTCATAAAAGCAATCGGTTCAAAATAAAAACTGGCCCTCGCATCTGCTCTCTATGCGGGTAAGAAAACTGACATTGCAGACAGCTGGGGCTCTTCCAACCCACCTCGTTCCAAAAACCTTACTTTATTGCCTTCAAAGTTTAAAAAGACAAGCTGATCCTCTGCTGGCTCCTGGGCAAGGTACTTCTCTGCTCTTGGCTTCCCTGGAGACGTCTGTTGGTAGCTTTTCTTTTCCCCTCCCTGGGGTATGTGTGTGGCATTGCTGCCACTTCACCCACCTCTGACTCTCACCTCACCACATTTCCATATTCCTAGCAAGTGTTTACTCCAGAACCTCCATCCTTCAAGCTTTTTATATTCTCCTTCTCTTGCCTGTCATGGAGTTACCCCCAGTTCTTTATCATCTCTGCAGTATTTTGGCTGGTTTCATGTCTCACACACCTTCTTGCTTCATTCTGGTTTTTGTTTGCTTATTGCATCACTTCTAGTTTTCTTTTATGGTTGTTCTGCTGCTTAATAAAACAACTTGGGCAAAACTAATCTTGGTAGTTTTTTTGAATTCTTCACCTGCCTCCATAAGTACTATTGAAATCCTGTCATGTAGCCACTAAAGATAATAACTTCAATGGCATTTTAAAAAAAATTCTAAAATCTCTCTTTTTTTGCATACTCACATCCCTGCCCCATCAGTTGAAAGTCTGAGCACCAATGTAAAGGTGCAGAAGGAAAATTACACTTCACAATTTGAGACTTCCATTAGTGCTAGTCCTGCTAGCAGGATCATCACTGGTGTTAGAAGTGCCACATGGAAAGAAGACAGAAACATGGAGATCTAGCAAGGAAAGGACCTAAGATGAGTCACGTTGCAGAGAGTTCACTGTAACAGGCAAATCTACAGAGAGCACAGGAACAACAACAGCAGAACCATAACCTGATGTTGGGCTGCTCCAGACATGCCCTGTCAAAACGTTCCTATCAGAACTGCATCCCTTTTAGAAAGCAACAAGGCAAAAAATACTCTAATTTGTTTACACGGGCATTTCTAAATAAGAACTTTGAATTCATGTTTTCTGGAACTGTCTTAAAATAGCAATAAACCTTTAGCAAAACTGCTGAATGAAAATATAAAACACTAACACTCCAAGTTAATCTAAATAGCCATAGCTCACTTAATTAGAAAACTGGCTACAGCTTCTCAAATATCCTAAGCCACAATTCTGATCTGGTCTTGTAATTCTTCACCTCTTGTGCTGCACATAGTTCTATTTGTTTGGTTATTTGGAATGCAAATTAGATGCTAATTTCTTTCTTCTTCAGAAAAGTGGGATTTAATCTCAAGAGAAGGACAGTCATAGAGGGGAAGTAATAATGAGGAAAGGGGAGAGAACATAATGATTGGGAAAAGTACCTGAGAGCACCAATATACCAAACACCCATTATCCATTCCCTGGTTCATACAAATCCCTAAAGCTTTGCAGTCATGTCTTCAAGGGGACACATGCATCTCACATGGAGTCTGTAATTAACAAAAGCAAGATGTTTTCCTCCTCCACAGTAATCATGCCTGTTTTGTCCTGAGTAAATCAATTGCTGCTCTTGGAACCAGCCTGGATGTGACAGATTCAGCCTTGAATGTCTGGCAGCAAGCTGTTGCTCTGCCCTGGGAGCAAGCATGGGGAAGCATTTTGATTTATGGCTAATGATCCTCTCTGCCCTTTCCTTTCTGCTCGCAATGGAAACCAGGCAGGCCTCACTAAACTGGAGCCAGAGAGCTGGTGAATAGGTTGGAAAAACACTGGCATTTTGTTCTAAGCATGCACCACAACCAGCAGCTGGTATGGGAGATATGATGCTGTAGTGCATCATAAAAGTAGGAACAGCAACAGCAGTGATAACAAACAACTCCAGAAATTCACCTGATTTTTCACAGTTCTCAAAGAGAGGGAACAGACAGCATTTGGTCCCAGCAGGAGTGAAGAGAGAATCACACACCACCTCAGGACAGCTACAGATCTCAGCAGCAAGGAAGGCAACAATTTACTTTCTTGCTTAGATTAAGCCAATTTACCCTGCAGTTTTACTTCCACAAACTGTTCTCTCTTGCTTGCTTCACCTGGGACACACAATTTACATGAGAGTCAACAGAGCAACCCTCACATTCACAGGGAGGTTTATGAGGTTGTATTTCATGTGGGATGCAGAAACACCCCAGTACCACTTGCTATAGGAGGTTGCATAGCTATTGATGACCTAAGAGTAAGTGCCTCAGAACTATACAAGTAATTAAAGACAGAAGAGATTTCACTGAATATTAATGACTTCTGAGTTTTATTTAATGACTGGAAATAATTGAGGAAGCAGGACAAAAGCTAAAAAAAAAAAAAATTAAAGGAAAAAAAATTGATCAGAAGTTATTGCTGTGCAACACCCCAATCCAGATGCATAAATCCAAATACTCTTAGGAATTGCACTGATTTCAAAGAGAGGAGATTTCATAACTTCACAAAAGGAAGAAATGTGTAAAGTTGTGTGCTGAATAGGGTGGGCACCTCTACTCCCTTTTAACTGCAAGTTCTCATAATGGAGGCACTTTGCCTTTTAGATCATATTTTCCTAGATTTTAAAAATGAAATTGGCATGTCTCTCAGTTCCCTGATGCCTACTATCTGTAGGTTGTGTGTATATATATAAATAGTGGGTGGACATGCTGAGCCAATGTTAGAGAGCAGAGGAAATGTGAGTAATACTGCTGAATCAAGACATTTCAGTCTTTTGTGCTTTTCCAGGCTCCATGTAAAGCTAATCCTAAGTAACTAGTGCAGTTCTTTATGTTTGTGAATCATCCATTGAACCTTTGTATCCTGCTTTCTTTAATTCTAGAAATCATATTCATCATCCTAAGCTATTGTTGTTGAATTTGCATAATTTAGTATTCATGATACACCACATTTAGCAACATTATAGGTTTGTTTGCATGAAAGTCACTGGAGTTAAGAGTGAAAAATTTATTTATATACACTGCTTTCACTTCTGTATCTAGAAAAAGGGGTTTATTTTTTTAAAAATCAACAACTGGGCAATTTTTTGAATTATTTGGTAAACACCCAGTGTAGATTACTTCACCTTATAGATTATATGGTAACAGCAGCTCAGCCGATGGTTTGGGGATGAGCTGCCAGGTTGTCCCAAGGTCAGAGCAGTGGAATGCTTGAGAAAGAGTGCAGCAGCTGTCAGCTGGTTGTGCAACCTGAGCCCTTATCTTTTGGCAATTGGTGCATTCAGGTGGGTGAGCAGGGGCAGGGACAAGCTGCCACCACATTATGTAAGAGAGGTAATAATAATCCAGCAGGAACACTGAGAGCCTCCCCAGAGCCAGGAACTCACTCTCCAGCTGGGCCAGGCTGCTCTGTACCACAGTCTGCTGTGGAATGCCATTAAAGAACTGAACCAAATTCTTCTAGAGGGCCTCAGAAGAAATGGAGAGTTGAACTTCCCAATCCCATTGTCTCCACTTTGCATTTGAGGAATGGAAGATGGAAACAGAGCCTTGCCCAGGGTAATGCAGAAAATGTTTTGGGAATGATAGCATCCTTCTGTACATCTGAGCTGTACAGCTGCCTGCTCCTATGTATTTGCTTCACAAGGCAATAACAGGGAATATTGGCAACTGGAGACTCTAATCCAAAATATTCCCTTCCAGCCTTAACAAAATGCAAGTTGGCCCAAACAAATTTATTCAAATTGACCAGAGCAGACTAAAATAATTTATTGAGTTCTAGCCCGAAGTGAATGAAGTGTGTAATAATAAAAAAAAAAGGTATTACACTACATTAAGCCAGGAATTCCAGCACCACTGGGAGAACGTGTAATGTTACTGAAAAGGAAATATTTGATTTATGATTTAGCATTTTTCTGCACAGACATGAGGGAGAAGTAATGTGGAGGATGTTCTTTTTACAGCCAGTCTCTTCCAAGTTCTGCAAAACCACAGCATAGTGAAGCTCCCAAGAGGCCTGAAGTGAACAGACCAGACAGGCCATAGTGTCAGACAGGAGTGAGCTCAGAGCAGGCTCTGCCACCACTGCAGGGCAAAAGCCACTGAAAAAGCTGCTGGGGCAACTCAAGACCTTACAGAGCCCTCCTGGACCTGCCAGTGTGATCAGGCTGCAGTTTCAGTGTGAGAAGACTTTCTAGAAAATTGATGAGCTCAAAGATATTTTTTTTCAACTCAGTTCCCTGAGTCCAAAAATTAGACACTTATTAAGCAGGCAAGGGGCTGATCAACTTCATAGCAGAGAATGTCCTTACCTTATTAAATTGCTTATTGATTTTGCTCATTGACTTCTCTCTGAGCCAATAGTAATATGAAATTAAAGGGACTTAAATGGTTTTAAAGAGGTATACAGATGGAAGCAATTCAAGTGATAAATTGTCCCAATTGAATCAGAGGAATATTTCTGATGGAGAACAGAGGAAGTTCATAGAAAACTGGTGATACCAGATGATTTTTTTTCTTTAGCTCTGATCTTTTTTTCCCAGTCACCTTACCTCCTTCAAGAGCTGTAAAATGTGAAGCCTACTAGACTGGTTGATTTGCTAAGAGTTACCTCGTTCAGTACAGGGACTTTGGAAGTAGTTTCCTAACCAGTCAGGTAAGAGTGAATTAGGGTGTAGCTCTCTGTGAGAAAGAAATCCAGAATGAGTCACAAGGGAAGAGAATCTAAATTGGAGGTATGAGGAGGCAGAATCCCAAAGAAACTCCCATAAGATTCCAAGGAACACAAGCAGCTAATCCCTCTGCACAAGGCAATCCTTACTCTAATATAGACATATCCCTTCCTTATTTTTAGTTAAAAAAATAAAAAACCTCTTATTTTTGCCAGTAAAATGTTCCAGAAGTATTTTTTCCAGAAGTGTAGTTTGAGCAAAACACTTCATTTTAGATAATCCCTATTTTTTCATGAAATCAGACTATCAGCAAGGATCTTCCCGGAGAGTGTTCCACGTGTGCACCTGATGAACAAACACTAACCTAAAAAGGCTTTTCACTAGAATGAAAAACCTCCAACCAAAGCAGCTCTCTCATCCTGATAAGTGACTAGAAGCCAAGTTTCTCTTCTTTAGAGATAAAAGGGTAAATCTAAAAGGATGATTAAATACTGAGACAATAATCTTGACAGGACAGATTTACTGTTTCAAATCAGCATCTCTGCTTGCTGCTCTGTTCTGTCAAACACCTAATCCATAACCACAGTCAAAAGTACACATTAAAGTCAGAATGAAATGGGTGCAGCTGCAAGGCCTTTCTGGTTATTACCACCAGTACAACACAAGGTGGTAATTTTGGTTCTTGGTCCAGGTTTAAATTCATGCCTTATTTTATGTGCTGTGATTTGCATAACAAATGCTCAAAAAACTTTGATGACACAGGTCTTTGGCTCTTAGAAACAACAAAGAAAAAACCCCAAAACATCCCCAACAGGTATTAGCCTTACTATGAAAATATGTATTTTTTTTTTTCTTGTACCTGGATAGAGCAAATTAATTTTGAGGCTTGCATATAAACTCTATATTTTACCCTTTTTGGTTACATCTGTTTTAATTTTCAAAGTAAGCTTCACAATCCTCCAGATATCACCAGATAGAGCTGTCTGCAGAGATCTGTATGTCTGGGTCACTACTTTGTACTTCACATCTAATTATCCAATAGCCTCTCCCAGACTGATTGACAGCCATCATGCAAATCCAATATCCAATTAAATTATTCAGAGAAGCAAATTCCTCTCTTCAACCTTTCTGTACAACACTGTCAGACTCTTGAAGTGGACAGTCAGTGAAAATACATTGTGTTTAAAGGGCAGAGAACAGCACATGGCACTGTTTTCATTCAGGGGCTGTATTTACTAAAAACTAAAAACACCCAACTCAAAACAAACAACAACAAAACCAAAAAATAAACCCAAAACCCAAAGAAACCCCCAAACAAATAAATAAATAAAAACAAAAAAAAAAAAACCCAACCCAAACCCACCTAAAACAGTAGATTCCATTTAATTAAGAGCATTAATAAAAACTACAAGCCTCATTCCATAAAAATGACATTGAAAACTTTATAAGAGTTACAGGTTTTGTTGAATCTAGCCTTCAGTGAGAAGTGTTTCCAGAGCTAGGTTAGTCACTCAGAGGGATTCATCCACCTCGTGCAGTGAGGGTCACTATCTCCAAATCACCCAAAGCAGTGAGCTGGCCTATCATTATGGCACACTGCAGAACAATGTGGGTGAAGCCCTAGATGTTTGAGAGTATTGATAATATCATGTACTATAGTGATCTTTAATCTACCTCTTCTTTATATCTGCAAGTGAAAATATTGAGCAGGCTTCTGCATCCAAGCAGGAAATTAAATTTAAAGACCAAAATCAAAGAACTTGGTTACCCAGTGACATTTCTGCACCCCAATTATGAGCCTGTTTAGCAAAGATCTCTAATTTGACTTGCACCTGAGGTTTCACAAACTAAATCAGGTCGGACCTGGACAGCGATAGCATGAAATCAGGAGGACCACACCTTTGCCAAACCAGTTGAAATAAGAGATACTCCACGAACCAAATAGTCCTTTTAAGAGACACCATTAGCTGGTAACACCTTGTCACTGTTTCTGCATCTAATATTCAACTCAACCTCTGTGCTCTTGGTAGATGAGAAACAAAACTGAGTGCCTGAAACAAAACGAGGATTCCTTAAGAGTAATGGTGTTCTCTACCTTGCTTTAAGGCAAACATGTAAGACAATTACAGCCAGCCTATACAGCTGGCTCTTCAAGTTCTGCATGGCTGCTGCAGCTTGCTCACCTCCTCCAGCACCCTGCCACACATGTCAGGAGGGTTCATACCAGCAGCAGTGCAATACAACCTGGAGCACTTCACCAGGGTGTTGCAACAGCAGGTAAGACTGGTCCTGTGTTATTTATGTGCCTGCTGAGTGTTTGGCAAGGAGCTGTATCACACAGAGGAAATAATCTCTGACACTGTGCACACTCTGTTGGGTTTCTCCAGCATAGGCATGAAGAGACAAGAAAACAGAATGAACCAGGGGAAGCCAGTGCAATTAGAGAAACTGAAATTGCATCTCATCTTACCTGGACAGTGAAGAGCTCAGACGTCACAAACGTGCGCTCTTGTTTGATATCCAAAACTCTGGGTCAAAGAAGAGACAAAGAGATCACAACAATCCCTTGTCACTGCAGAACTGTAAGTGTTTGCAGAGTAAATATCTTTCCTTTCTGAATTTGTCACAATTCTAAGCTACAAAGGTGTTTTCAGATCGGAACAAAAATGAAGGAAATAAAAACTTCTCTGCAATGTGACAAAAAAAAAAACCAAACTTGATTAATTAATTACTTACAGATTTGGCTTCAGAGATGTTTGGAAACATTTCCCAATCTTTAATAATCTCTGTGCTAGTCTGTGGTTATATTTCCCAACTATTAGTCTGATTTACCTTACTTCCTCCCGAGCCAAAATCTCCAGAAGCTTTGACATGTCTCCTGGGCAGTCGGAAATCACAAGGGAAAATCTGCACACTCTGTTATCCAGGGTCAGGGCACGAGCTATGCACTGCTGCAGCAAATGTAATTCCAGGTTTCCACTGCATATAACGACTGCCACTCTGAAAACAGACAGAAATATAGGAGTTTTGATCAGCACTTGCCAGCATAAAGGAACCATAAATCATAAATACTGTATCAATATCAGCCTAAGGTCTGCTAGAACCTCCCCTCAGTAAGTATGACATGTCAGAGGGCTCCTGCCTCTCAGTATCCATTGTGAACGGGTAGGGGAAGCCTAGAAGTCAGCTGCATTAGTTGGTCTGAAATGTTGTTTTCATTTTGCATTTCCTGGAGACTTGAGTTTTGTTAGAGATAATTAGCTGTGGAATGGTAGGTCTAGGTTTCAAGTTTTTCAAATTTGGCATAATTCTCCCCTGGAAGTTCTAAGCTTCAGCTTCTTACTGATCAGACAATGTGTATGTTCAAGGCTTGTTGCAACCATTGATTAAATTCATCACAACCCTGAAAATGAGTGCAGAAATGTTTGAAGTGCAAGTGAAGACCCACATGATTAGTCTATGAAAATCTCTCTCTGCAGAGTCAAACCTAACCTCTTTGAGACCAAACCTTTGCATTTTCCCTTTTATTTTAGCTGCACTGAAATGTGTTGCTGCTCTCTGTGTACTCTTAGCCTCTTCTGAAGAATTGCCTCAGCAGCATTTTAATGTACAGTGCTGTGCAGTAGAAATTTTATTTTGTCTTGAGAGCGTGTATGTTTAAATACATTCTGGACTATGACCTGAGCCAAGGCTCAATCCACTTAAGTGCTGAGTCCTCAAGCTGGGAGACAAGGCATCACTGAGCCACACGCTCAGCACTAAGCACAAGGATAATCCCTCTGGCTCTGGGGACAGTTCTCAGGGCTGGAGGCAGGTGCCACGGGGTCACTGCAGCAGACAGCCCAGCTCCTCTCCCACCACAGACAGGGCTGCATTCCACAAGCAGAATGGGAGGAGAGAGCAGGCTGACAAAGGCTGGACACTGTCCTGGCAGGTGCAACAATGCCTGATGGAGCTGTGACTGCTTTTCCCCCCAAATATCTGAGAACTGAGGAAAGGGACAAGATTTGTCTGGTCTCCAGGCTGGCATTTGTCTGATTCAACATTGTCTTACCTCTGTGACCAATCTAGTCAGCCTGAAGTTTCTGCCACTGATGAGCCCCTTGTGAGTTCAGGGGCAGGAACTGCCACATCACCCAAAGAACAAGTAGATTTTCACCCTTTCCTAGGAACAAAGTGCTCAGTCCCATGTTTTTGCTACAGTTCCCTGTTTGCAATAACTGCTGTACCTTTTACCCCTCAACTCAGGCAGCTTCCCTGCCACCAGGGCTGCAAGTCCAATGGCCCCTTCTGCATCAACCGTGGCTCGCTCGTACTCCAGCAGCCTCAGCATTGCAATGAGGATGTCCTCCTCCCTGAAAGAAAGAGACTTGGGTCAGAAAAAATCAAATCAAATCAAAAGAGCTCCCAAAACCAGAAGATAATAAATTTATGTGTAGCTGGGTTCTTGCCTTTCACCCAGATACATTTGAGCCCAGGGTGGTGTTACAGAATGCTGTTCTGAGGGGGTGGATGTACACCTCAGACTCATTATTAACTGCAAGACAGGATGGCATTTTTACTAGAAATATTATCTAAATCCTACTAATAAGTATCCTCCACAAATGTGGCCTTTTTGTGAAGATTTAGAAGAGGTTTGTCAAGGGCTGCCTTCAAGTGTTGTAGAACACAAGGACAAGTTTTACACCCAGAACATGATTAGGTAGTGGTGGCAGGTGAAGTTTTGGCCAAAGGGTCACTTTGGACACCACTTTTAGTCATATCACTTAGTTTTAGGTAGTTCTGTGAGGAGCTAGGAGATAGACTTGATAATAATCCTTTATGGCCCTCCTGCAATTTGAGATATGCTGTGATTCTGTGGTATGTGAGTCTGGGATCAAAGTCTTCAGTGCCCCACTTGGAAAGAAAGGTACCCCATCCTCACACTCCCCCAGTCTCTGCATGATGGCACCTCCTGCCAACCTGCTCTCCACTGCACATGCAGAGCCACCACACCCTGCTGGTAGAGCACATTTTTCATATACAACAACATCCATCCAGTATTATTCATTTCACTGTTTTTCTTCACCTACCTCACAGCAACAACTTTATCCACAAGCTTCCCAGTCAGCTGCAAAGAGTTGCTGCCAAAGCAAACTCCACTCACATCTGCAGATTTCAAAAGACAAAAATATGAAGTTGGCTGCTTTAGACATATTCAACATTTTTTTAGAGTCCTGGCTGGTTTGTGCCCTTAATGAGTGCAGCACACTGCTGTTACATGACCTTAAGTTGCTTGATTTTTTTTTTTTTTTCATGTGACAGAAATGTATTTGGTAATGAAAGATCAAACCTCACAAGAAGATTTTTGCCATTTTGGACCCCTTCAAGAAACTTGTGATACTTCACTGGCACTGTTGCAGTGTGAGAGTGACCCTGCAGCCCAATGCTGCACAGCCCTGGGCTTGTGAGCTCCAGCAGCACAGCTGGCTAAGGGTGCAGACACAGGCAGAGATAACCAAGAGAAATTAGGAGTTTCTTATAAAACTCCCATTTAATCCAAAACTTCCAGAGATTTGAACATCAGGCAAACGGGATGTTCTTAAATTGCTTAACAGTTGAGGGTTTTTGAGCAAATGATATAGAAACAACTGTACCATTTATAAACACTTTTGTTCTGAGAACAGTTTTGGGTCTAAATATTTAAGCACTGCATCGTTTTCCTGCCTTTTCCCAAATTAGTCTTTTATACAAGAGCCTTCTCATTGATTCCACTGGTTTAGATGCTGCACGTCAGCACAATGTTCAGATAAATACAATCATAATTCTAAGTATTCATGTGCACTGGAAATAGTATTTCACCTCATAAGGGTGTGGGGGAAAATGTGGCAAAAGCTGCTTTTACAGCTTCAACTAAATTCTGACTCTTCAGAGAACTCCCTTAAAATATGTTTGAACTGAAATAATAAGAAAATAATATAGTTGGAGAAATCTGTTACAACCTTTATTTTACCTCCAAAAGCATTTTCTCACCTCCGTAGAAGTGATGATTGTTGCAGGCCTGGTCATCAGTGGGGTGGCCAGCTTTTAAGGACTGTTGCAATACTGGGAAGCTTTCAGATTCAACTCCCTGAGGAAGACAGATGTTGTCACTTTTTTCTTTTTTAATTGTACCAGTTATAACATAAGTTGCCACCAAAGTAGATAGCAAAACCTACAGGAAGTTCCTCTTCAAATTAACAATTAATTACAAGTTGCAAAACAATCATGCCACCACTAAACTGATTCTGTGGCTTACTTAGGCTCAAATTTTTCCAGTAAGAACTTATTTCAAAACAAAGAACTGGATTTTATTTGCTTAGGAAAAATCTTCCCACACTTTTCTCTTAAATCCAGCCAAACAGCCAAGGGATAGGAACTTCCCTGGTTCTTACAGGGTTTTCTCTGAGGCAAAGCCCATGGGATCAGATATCTCCTGTCCCCAGCACAGGCAGTCTCTGCAAGTGTCACTAGACACCAGTATCTTTTGTAAACAGCTGTGGTTAAAAGCCATCCAAACACAACGCTGAATAGGTGAAAGGCAACTTACAATTACAGAAATGTGTGGGTTGAGGTGTTTGAGTGCAGCAGCTGACCCTGCCAGCAAACCACAGTGGCCTCCTGCAGGGAAAATCACTGCGTCCAGCTTTGGCACCTGCTCGTACATCTCCAGCCCCACAGTCCCCAGGCCTGACAGGTAGACAGCACTGTCCTCCCTGGGGGAAGGAAGGGCACACATCAGCAGAGGTCACACTTGTCAGTGCAGTAATAATTCAATCTACTGCTTTCAAGACATTGCTCAGCAGAAAAAAATATAAATGTGAGAGTAAATCAGCAGCACATGAGGGGAGGAGGTGATGCAAACAGGACGGTGCCATCAGGGGGACCAGAGCATGCTGCTGCCTGCTGGGAGAAAACTTGTGCTGTAGACAAGCCCCTCAAAGAGTCTCCAGACTGAAGAGCACTTAACTCCCATCCTTATCAGGTGCTTACAGAGCTGGCAGGGAGAAGTCATGTTTTCCATTGCCATCACTTCCTTCAGCTTCATAAATTTTAAATGTTGCAAGTCCAAACTACGAGCAAAGCCTCAAAAAGAAATCCCCTCTTTACTTGTCAGTGGATTTAGTGTTTGTGATAAATGGAAATTTTCATGAGATTTATGCAGCATGTTCAACCTCACAAATACCAAACAGATTGCTAGAGTTGTCTTTCCACAGCCCAGGGCCAATATCTGATACCTTTGCATTAAGTGAAGTATTTAGTCATGCCAAAATATTCACTGGTAAAATATTTTCAGGCAAATGTAGTATCAAGAATAGGGACAAGCAGCATCAAAAATTAAAGAAAATTCCATTCTACAGTTGCATGACTGACTTGGATCTATTTCTAAAAGCTGGTTTGCACTTTATTTGCAAGTAAGCAATGATGCAACTGTAGAACTATATATAAGAAAAGAAATATGAGCTCTCTGTACATTCTGCTTTTTCTGGCAAACAGAATTATAGATCCAATGATTGTACTTGATTTAACTGACTCAAGGATGTTTGGGTACTAGGAAACTATTTTTATTAGTGTTAGACAGGCACAGAGAGGCTCAGCATAGTAGCACAGAATTCCTGCAAGGAGGAGACCAAGGCCCTTGAGAAATTACCTCACATGTATATCAAGACACAGAACATTTCTCAGGACAAGGGTCTATATATAATTACATAAGAATAGGATTAATGAACTTCCACTCCTACAGCACAACCAAAGACAAAGACAAGAAGACATAGTGAAATGAGAACTGAATCCTTGTTTTTACTGTCTTTATCAAGATACTGAAGGAGCTCTCCTCCTTTTTATAGATGACAAAATATATCATTGACCTCCTGAACAATTCTGGAGACTTATTCCCAAATAAGATTCAGATCTGAGTTTGTGGAGTCACCCCTGCCATAGTTACATGGGCTACAAGGGGACCTGCAAAAATGAATGAAGGCTTGAAATATTCAATGAAGGAATAAAGCCTCTCTAACAACTGGAAACTGTCCAAATGAGACTGCAATGGGCATGGAGAGCTGATAGCAATTTGAATCAGTATTTCATCATTGTGTTTTCCTTGCTAACATCCAGTTGAAACATCAGTTCACTGATCAGCTGTCAGGTTTTATAATATAATGGGTGATTTTTCTTTGCATTGTGACTGATAACTTTTGCTTTTTGAAAGCAAACAGATCTCTGAGTATCAAGTGCCATTGAGACAAAATGAAGGAACAGGGTAGATAAATCTAAAGACTATAGACTGAAACAAGTATTTTTGAGCCAGAGCTAGAAACTGGGATATTTGCCTTCTGAAATGTGTGATACATCAGCAAAGATGGGCTGTGAGGCTTCAGTTTCCCAATGAAGTTGTGGTGTGGCAGCTAGAAAGGTCTGATCCTATCTGTTCCAAAGGGCTCAAAATGGGCTCTCAAGGAGGGAAGGTGTGTAATCCAATCTGCAACACTTTTTCCTCCCTGATTCACAAAGGAATCTTTCTCACATCCTCCCAGAGGTACTGAATTAGTTATTGGCAATAGCCACATTGCATTTATAATGAGGTCTTGAGCCCTATAGTTAGTAAAAATTTCATGGCACCTAGGCAGCAATTAGGCAGACTAAATGATTGAATTCCAATTCGAAAAATCACATTTCCTTCCTGGGATTTCCCAGGAAGTTGCAACTGAGTAAAAAGTGTCCTTCATCAGTTTGAATTCTTGCATGGTCATCTTCGTGACACAGTATTTTAATTGCACTGAAGCAAAGGGAAGAGCTGACAATGCCACACCCAGCTGGAGGGCATCACCCATGCAGGCACAGCCAGACCCAGACACGTAGTGTCTGCTCCAGGAAGGGCAGAATGAATTACTGGGTGAGGAGACCCAGAGACCAAATTGCTGGAGATTGTATCC
Organism: Zosterops lateralis; assembly: GCF_965231275.1. Taxonomy (NCBI): domain Eukaryota; kingdom Metazoa; phylum Chordata; class Aves; order Passeriformes; family Zosteropidae; genus Zosterops; species Zosterops lateralis. The sequence continues at coordinate 4,289,567 of NC_139768.1, forward strand.
AAGCTAGAATTAAACTGAAATAAAATGACATTTCGGAAGTTCCATTCTAACACTTGGGAGATCAGCTGGTATCAGTGACAAGAATGTATGTCAGACCCACACTAGAGAAGACTGGCTATCCCTAAAGGCATGCATTACACTGGGAAATCTCTCCAGGTCTACATCTAACAAAATATTTTTCTGATTTCCCATTATGAAAAGGCTCACAATTGAGGGGAGAGGTTTCTTCTTTTATTTTTTCAGTGAAAAATTGCATCTGTGAGGTTTTAATTAAACATAGTCACAGATTGAACAACTCTGTTTCTTATAACCTGAAACAAATCAGAGTGCTTTAGTATTATTAATGGTTGTATGTACATTTAGATTTCCTCAGTGTTGGATGCTGAAGTTCTACACGTGCATTGTCCCTGGAGCTTCATGAGCCTGGAGAATATCTACCCTATGTAACTGAAATCATTATTTAGGGAGGAGGGGAAGATTAAACACCAAGTTACAATAAAATAATTTAGTTCTTATGTGTGAATGTGATAGTTATTGCAAGCCAGCTGGGAGTTAACATCAATTGAAAAATGGCTGACAGAAATTTGGAAATCACAATGTTATGGAAAAATGTGGTTTTCAAAGAAGCCTAAAAATGTTTAAAATTCTTTGGGATTCAGAGCACATAATTCCCCACCAAAAATCCCAGTCTGGGACAAGACTGTGCCCATGGTGGCAGAGCAGGCACACAAACCAGCCCTGGGTGTCACTGACTGCTGGCAGAGCTAACAGAGGAGTTGAACAGTACAGGTTGCAGTATTGCCTTCCCAATACACCAGCTGGGAGAGAAGTGAGGAGTATGTTTTTGTTAGATCTGTCTTGTCCAGTGACCTCAAATTGTTCAAATTCACATATATGGTCAACCTTGGCTACTTTAAATGTATGTGTGAAGCAGCCTCTTAATCATCTTTTTTTCAAGGTAGTATCAGTTTTGTTCCTCACATTAGATATGTGAAAATCTTAGAGCATTAACCTTCTCTTGCTCCACATTATCCCACTGAAGCCTTTGCATTAAAAATTAACTTTTACCCACCTAACTTCGAAGAGAGACCAAACAGCCTTAATGCTTTCTGACAGAGTTCCTAAAGAATTAACCTATAGCCACAGAAATCACTAATCACAGAGTTTGCCTAATTTAGGGGCAGAGAAGGGTTTCATTTTGTTCTCCATCCCCAACTGTTACAGAAAGACACGCTTTGTGCCGGGGAACACATAACTCTCCATATCCCAGGACGAGGAGCATTTCGATGAGCCGCGACAACATTTTAACGAAACTAATCGACTTTTGCAGGCATCTAATGGGATCTTCCTGGCTTTCACTCACTCCTCCAGGTAGAGATATCCATTCTCCTGGGCCAGCCTCCGGGCGTGCAGCTGGGCATCCTTGGCGGTGGCACCGTAGGACAGGACCATGGCGCCGTAGTCGCGGCACGTCCTGACGCGCGCCGGGGCCGTGGTGCTGGGCACGATGACAAACACGGGCACGCCGAGCTCGGCGGCGTGGTGAGCCACTGCCATGGAGAAGTTGCTGTCCGAGGCCACGATCACCCCTTTTCTCTGCTGCTCCTGAAAAAAACAGAGTTGGTTTATTGCTCGTTGTGCAGCGTTTGTCACGTTTGTTGTCACGTACAATCCTGGATCGTTCTAATTGAGTTTTCTGAAGTTCTGTATGGTTTTTGTTATGTTTTGTATTTGTTTGGAGATGGTTTGTTCCTGGTACCCCCTTACCCTTACTCTCTGATGGTCTCCTCCCTGAGGGACACTGTCAATCACCTTGTTAGATCTGGAAGATTCGGGGATTGAAGAAAGGATTCGGTCTGGGTGAGGGGGCAACACCTTTTTCTTTTGTTCTGTTAAGTTCCCATGTTCTGGGTCACAGCCTCCCTTGCTGGCTATTGGTTCTAGATTCCCCTCTCTGGGGGAATGTCCATTCAGGTAAAAAGGGGTGACCCAAGGTCAGGAGCCCGTCTGTTGCACGAGGTTTGGCCAGGACAAGAATAAAGCCTGGTAAACCCAAGCAAAAGTCCACTCTCTTTATTCCACGCCTTCGAGCACGCTCCAGACAGGAGTTCCAGACCTGCCAAAAAGTCCATCATATCACCACAGGGCAAAGGCTAGCTGGTGGGCAGCCCTGGAGCAGTGATATCTAATGATCTGACTTCCTTTTTTCCTTCTACTAGCTGATTGAATTGTGATATTATGGTACAGTGTATGGGGGTCTGGTGTGATCTCAGGATTCACACACAAAGCTAAAACAGCACAAGATAAATCCCTGTGCCTGCACTCCTCTGAGTTCAGTTCTTGTTCCATTGGAAAGAGCTGAAAAACTCCAACTGATCACAGAAGAGTTGATATCTGGTCCCTCAGAGCTGATATCTCTGCTCTGCCTGTATGGAATTATTTCATTCCAGGCTTCCTTTTAACAGAAGGTTTAATTTATATTATTACAAAAGGTAGGAATAACTACTGCTCTGGGCTGCTGTCTCATGCCCATTATAACAATTATTACTGCACAGAGACTCCTATGACAATGGCAGCAACATCCTATGACAAATGATAAACAAGCTATTCATGTAAGAAAAACTGAAATTCATTACAAAATCAATTGGTGATCTAGATCTTTATCATCACTTATTGTAATTCAGTTTCATCATCACTCAGGAGTTTTGGTGGTTTCAACATATCAGAACTACAGTACACATAAACCCACTTGCATCTTAATGCCTTGGGAAAATGCTGATGTTCCCATTTTGCAAGCTTTTGTTTCAAGCATTTTTAAGGATTCCACCAGCAGATCAGCCAATTGTAAATAAAGTATTTTACATTCAGGCTGTGTTCACACGCTGTGTTCAGCCCAATGATTCTAAAGACAAGAAACACTGTGATTGCATGGAGGTTAGAGGTGAATTTATCTTCAACTTTGCTCCATTTTCATGAAGCAGAGCTAATCTACATCTTTTTGAACGCTGACATTTTGCTAATACCTGAGGCAATGACATCAGAAGGTAAAGTACACCTCGTTCCTTCACAGACCCCGTGTACTGCAGGAACTCCTTCTTCAGGTAGATTTCCATTCCATACTGCTTGGATAGCCTAGAATACTGGAGTAGATAAATAATATTATATCAATAGATAAATAATATTATATCAATATATCTACTATTAAAAAAAACCTTCCACACCCCATCAAGCTGCCTGTTGAGGCATGAATTCTACTGCTATATGTGAGCTCTAAAAAGTAAAATTCATTTTCTGGTTCTTTATAAATACACAACAGTTAGTTGTTACCTACCAAGTCCTTCTGCTTTATGGAAGTGATTTTCAAACTCACAGCAGTGAAATATGGAGCATATGCCATTAAGAACTCTGAAAATAGCACTTGTTTGGATCTTACTGTACAAACACATGTTTATTACAATAAATATTTTCCATTATCTCAAAACCCATGTTTCCAGCACTTGCCAGAACTGGATGTTGAATGCCCAAAAAATAAGGTCATCATCTAACAGATACAAAAGCCATCAGAAAATACCTCCTTGAGCCCCATGATGGCTCTGTTATGGTTTCCGCCACTGATTCACTGCTGAGTATCGTCCATTTTGCCTCCTAAAGCCAGCAGAATATTAGTAAAGACATTCTTACTCAAAGAAAGATGGAAATAATAAAAAACAAATTCCCAGGACTGTAAGTGTAAGCAGCAGCTGTTTGGAAAATTTAGTGTTTGGAACAGAAAGGATGCCTGAGCTGAGGGGAATTAGCAAGCACATTACAGTGCCCAAGTGCATGATTTTTAAAAAAATTTAATGGCAAATATTTGTTAAGTTTTATAATAAGACACTCCCAGCATGCATCAACATATTAATTTCCAATTACCGTATTCACTGAACCAAGAGTTTTACACAAGATAACTTGTGAAATAAAGCTTCAGTAAGCCTGTGGGTGCCACCTCCCCAGGCTTACTGCAGCTTTATTTCAGAATTGGCTCCATCTCCTCTATTGGCTGCCAAGGCAAAAGAGGCCCTGGTGATTTAGGGATCAAGTCCTCATTTAAGATAAGTCACAAAGTGAGACAGATCCAAAAACAGCATGACAAAACATTTATCTCCAGCAGTATCTGGCAGTGTCATGCATACAATGTATAGTGTCTGCACTAATATGTCCTGACACGTTTTCCAGACTGTGGGACTTTCCAAGTGATTTTTTATAAACTAAATATATCTGAAACAGAGACTTGCTTTGAAGTATACAGTTAAACTACATGTTTCAGGTGAACATTTCAAGGCTTTTTAGTGGATTTCCAAGCATATGTTAAATTCCTCACCCATAGGTGGGGCCAGATTCTCTATTTTGCTCCTGAAAATCCTGACATAAGAGCCACCACTTGCTGCTCCTTTGCAAATCTGGCTGCAGAAACTGAAACAATGGAAAGTGCTTAGCACACTAATAGGATAATAGTTTATATCCTAAACATCCTAATCTATGGAGAATGCTCATGCAAAATAGAACAAGAGCACTATAAAATAAATGCTACTAGTTCTTCACATACCATAACTTGTTTTTGTAGAGAATCTTGGATTTTAGAGTGAGCAATCAGAAAAGGATTTAAGAATATGAATCCTGTTAATAATAAAGTTGCCAAGCCTCCTACATTTAAAACTGTGTCTTTAAGTCACTTCTTACCACAGGGGTGGTATACTTTAGATTGATATTTTTCTATAATTTTGATACTCAGGATTTTAATTCTGTAGGTTTTCCTTTTTGTCTTCCTTTAATTGAGGATTTTTTCATATAGCCTAAATATAGAAATTACTTCTAACAAAGCAGGCATCAGTGCTATTTGCAGCTGAGCTGACCTGATGTGTGACCTCATAAGACTCTTTGAACCAACCTGTGAGATCTCCCTTTAGTCACTGTGATCTTATCTAAGGACTACAGATACCATATCTAAGGTACAACACACAGCACAGCCTCCCTCTGGCATCCACAAAGCTAACCCAGCACAACCCTTACAGCTCCTTCATCAGCAGCCAAACCAGGTGTCCAATTTAATGTCAATTCCTACTTTTCTTATGCTTACTACCTCTTAGACATGTTACAATTCACTCATGATGCCATTTCTCAGCTCCAAAGCAAACTCCTGCCTGAGGAACCAGGATGCTCCATCCGTGGTTTTACCTGCAGATTAGGAACCACCCTGCAAAGTGTTTCTCCCTTCAATTAACTAAATGGATTATAGTCACACTCACTTTTCTATGTCCTTCAAAAGGCTCTTACCTCTCAACAATGAGTTAAAATAAAGGTTTTCTGTGTTTTTCTTGACGCTGCTCTGTGCTTTTGAAACAATGCATGAAACGCACTAATGACTTCTGCAGGAACAATATTTTAAATAACAACAGTCATAGGCTCTTTTCACACTAAAATATACAGGGTTTTATATGGATATAGGTTTTCCACTATTCTGACAATTTTAAAAGCAGAATTCATATAAAAATGACTAAAGAAAGTGAGACTGTTTAGCTCGAGACAGTAAAAGTAGAAAGGGGATACAACTGAGTTACATAAATCTGCCAGGGAGACCCAGGAGAAAGGGGCTATTTAAGTTGAGGGGTGTCATGGTTAACCTCAGCTGGCAACTGAACACCATCCTGCCACTTGCTCATTTCCCTGCCCCTGTGCTCTGTGAGAGATGAGAATTGAAAGGGTAAAAGTGAGGAATCTCATGGGTTGGGATAAGAACAGTTAGTAAGAATAAACACATAAATAAATAAACAAAATAATTACAGCAACAATGTAATTAAATGGGAAATAAAAAAGAGAGATAAATAAGACCCAAGAAAGACAGCTTATGCAATTGAAAACAATTGCTCACCACCAACCAGCTGATGACCAGCCAGGCCCTGAGCCACAGGTCCCCAGCCAACTTTCCCCTAATTTTATTGCTGAGCAAGGTGTCATAAGGTATAGGATGTCCCTTTGGTCAGCAGATTCAGCTGTGTACCCTCCCAACCCCTTGTACATTCCCAGTCTTCTCACTGGTGGGATGGAGTGAGGAACAGAAAATGCCTTGACTCTGTGTAAGAGCTGCTCAGCACTAACAAAATCATCTGTCTCATCAATAAGATTTTCATCACAAATTCAAAACAGCCCCATACCAGCTACTGTGAAGAAAATTAACTCTACCCTAGCCAAAACTTCCCAGTCAAATCTTTTATGCCACCTTACAGCCCCAAACTGTCTTGTACCATGTCCTTTGACACAAGACACATTGCTTCAGTAATGTGCTACAAAAAGCACAGCTATCCTTAATGTGGGAATGCTAGGCTAAAAAATCCACACTGGAAGTAGTTATGATGTCTGTGGATCAGCAGGGATTACAAGGATTCATTGAGAGCACAATGTGGGGCTGCTGCTAGGAACTGCCATTTGACAAAGACACTCTTTTCACCCACCAGAATGAAGAGATTACCCAGAAAGCCCAGAGCAGCCTGCTTGAAGACCTCCCAACAGTAGAAATACACCATGAAAATATATAGAAATACAGTACAGCTTTTGCCATTGTACTTCTCTTGTGCTTTAGCAGACCTTGTACATTGGTGGGGGATCTCAGTCATTTCTACACCAAGACTGATTGACAGGTGCACATTTGTGTGTCTTAACATCCTTATTTTGCTGGAGACACCTGTTGCAGAAATACCTGGTTACAGAGCATACCCAGCCCTTCCTGGTTGGCCTGACTGAGAAGGCAAATCTGTACCTTCAAACACTCCAAATATGAGGGCAGGTTCCAGAGCAGACCCTCCCACAAGGGTGCTGGTAGTCTGCCACCTCCAACTCACGTTCCTTACTGCAGGAGTTTTTCACTGACAGCATCATATCACAGTGCATTAAGTCTATGCCTAATGTGGTTTATCCTTTGTTTACAGGTCACTGCAATCTTTGAGGATTTAAGTTAGTGTAAACAGATAAGAAGAAAATTATTATTGACAGTTAAATACAATTAATATGAACATGAGTCTTCTCACACAGATCTATCTGCTTCAATTCACACACACCCTTTATTTATTTCTGATCAACTTTCATAATGAAAAATAAAAGAAACATTGAGAGAATGCAAAACCATAAAGATTCCCTACCATGCAGGGGGTTTTCTGAACACCACACTGGATTTTGAAGGCTGCTGCACTAATGTCTTCAAATCGAATCAGCTTGTTACAGCTCGCCAGGCTGGCCCTACTGCTTGGCTGAGGGATGGAGGAAAGGGCCTCCCTAAGTAACTCCTCATTTCGGCTCACTATCTTCATTTCCCAGGTCTTCACATCCCCGTTCAGGTAATCCTCCTCACCAAAGTCCTTCAGTCTCTCGGGGTTGATAGAGGGTGATTTCTGCCCAATGAGGCCATTTCTTACGGGCATGTCCTTACAGCAGTGAAGATCACAAACTGCTGGCGTATCTTGTTTCTTTATTTTATTGTCATCCCTGAGAACAAATAAAAGAAGCTTGTTAGAAAGGCTGGGGTGATTAAAGGCTTAATATTTAGGATTTTGGAAGGGTGCAAGTCTCAGTTGCTCTTTGTGAGGCTTGAACAGGCAGAGTGAGTTGCTGCTGTCATATTACCTCCCTGTGGGTGCACTGAAAGATTCCAGCTGTTAGAAAAGCCACAAATAACCCAACACATGGGCAAACTGTGAAACTGTCCTGCCCAAGAAAACAAGAATTATATATTCTGTGTTGTCTGGACAGCCAGACCTTCCTTAGAGTACTCAGTATTCAACCAGCAATGATCCTAGTTTAGAGCTTCCAAAAATTTTGGAATAACTGGAATAATTGTGCTTTCTGTACACAATTCTATCATTTTCAAAAAGGGCAAGCAGCTGCTGCAGACTATTCCCATAAACTATTAATAGCAGTCACAAATGCCACTACATTGCACACAAGAGGTCTGCTCTCTGCCCTTGCATACTTGCAGAGCTCTTGACAGCCGTCAACTGCCTCGTGATGGGAAGGAAATCACTTTGATAAGGGATAATAATTATATCCTCCTGCAGAGCTAAAGAATTAGGTCTCCTGATCTGTGGGTTAACATTTCATGGGTAAACACACGTGCAAATACAGCATGTGTAGATGTGGTGGTACAAAATTCTCCTTCCCCAAGAAACTCAGGAGAAACAACACTGCTAGAAAAATTTGCTGGGTTTGCTACCTTCAGCTGCCTGACTCTGTGGTCCATAGCCTTCAGTTCACAATGTACTGTAGTGCAGGATTTTGCAGTCCTGTCAACAGATAAATGCAAAGCATCTAGGAATTCTTGGAATTGAGAGATTATCATGGTGAAAAGGAGCATTAAGCAGAAGACCAGTGATTTGGAAAGGAGCTGATACCACCCCTGGTTTGTAGCTATGATTAGACAGATGGTATAAGCTCCTCTACATGACTTGCTATTAATCTATTTGGTAGAAATGGTATTCTAAAAACAAACATGTTAAATTATGTCAGAGATTCCAGCATTATCTCCAACAAAAAATATTTACCTTTTTCCTAAAATAATTTGGGTCTAAGATTTGCAGTTATTCATCAGCAGGGCTGGTTAAAGCACATTTTACAGCAGTGATCAGCACCATAATATGCTTTTCAGCAACTTCCAAAAGAATTTTTAAATATTTAGAAACATCTCTTTTTTGAGCAATTGCCCACTTTGGGCAGTATCATCCATTTCCTTAATGGTGTCAATAATCTGTGCCAGTAGCTCTGGTTCCTATTACACTTCCAATTTTTTCCATTGAGGAATTCACATAACAATATGGGCAACATAAAATGTTTTATTATTAGAATCAAATACTATACCAGTAGCATCAATCATTCTGTATATCTTCACAGGAGAAAATTTTTATAGCAAGATCTTCCCTCTCTAAAATTAATGAGAACACTAATTTTCTAAGATAAATAAGGTATATACTTTTTTAAATAAAAAAATTCTAAGATAAATAAAGTTTATACTTTTTAATCTTTTTATGTTGAAACTTGTGATCTGAAATATTTATAATACTGTATCTTAAAGCTGATAGAGCCTAACACCAGGCCTTCTGCTTTCAAATCAAATAACTTATCAAGTAGGTCTGTTCCACACTTTTCTGCATCTCTGCTCCACTGGGGTTAGACAGCTGGAACACTTCATAAAGCTTCCAGTGTTCATTTGGGTGCACATTAGTTCTGCTTAATGCAAAGCTGAGAACCAGATCAGACTGTTACAGCACTGCCCCCACAAAACCAGCAGCAGCATCCAAGGGGCTCATTCCATACCTCTCCCTTCCAAAAAAATATTTTCCATATCAGACTCCCATAACCACTCCAAAAGGAAGAACAGATCTGTCTTATTTCTGAACATACTGTCTAAAATGCTTAGCAACAAGCATTAGCAATGAATTATGTTTGTTACACTGGAAATGGGTTAAAGGGGTCTATGTAGGGTGAAAAAAAATAGATTAAAATTTTGTGATTTTATGGGTCAAATTTTTATCCAACTGGCATTTGAGATGGAAGAACAATTCTCATTTTTCATTGCATCTGTTGCAATCAAAAAGTCTATAAAAACACCCAGCCAGATAGCCTCGAGAAGTTTACTGATGAAGCAGGATTCTGTGAGAAAGTAGAAGTTCATGGTAACACCACACCACATTAGTGCCATCAAATATTTGTATGTTCAAATAGAAAGACCAAAATGGTATATTATTGATTTTTTGCCCTAGTTTTAGGTTTCCTTTTTTTGGCAGAAAAAGAGGAGGGAAGTAAATCAGATTCTCAGTCCTTGATGTTCAGTACCACTCTCATGACCAGTGAGTATCTGCTCAGGACTCCAATGGAGACAACATCTTGTGACCATTGGAAAAGAGAAATCAAAATATGTTTAGGCCTTCCAGGCTTGAGCTAGATTTAGAGCACATCTGAATCATTACCATCTTAATGTTTAATATGAAAACTATAATACATTTGCATCTGAATGGTCAGCAGGGGATATCATTCTATTGTATATATATGTATTGTATGTATTTATTTCAGAATAACTTTGATTCTTCTTCTACACCCACATTTCATTTACATTAGAGAATGACATTTCCCCATATTGAGCCCACCTGGATGCGCCACAGACCCTCCTGGAGCTCTCCAACTCCCAAGGTAAACAGTGGGCTGAGGTTTGATCTCATACCACAAATGAGCAACTAATGATCCTGTTGGGTCAAAAGCATTTCTTGCCCCAAGAGCATTCCACATGCTTGGCAGAGATTTCTTTTACAGGAACAGCCAAAGCAGACAGCAAAGCATGCAAGTGCTCACAGAAACACAGCCCGGGACTTCTCAAGCACAGTAACAAAATATAGTCCCTACTCCAGTAATCCTGTCCACCAAATGAAGATCTGAGCCAATATAAATACAAGCCCCATCATTATACAGCTCCTTTCAAATTGAGCTTTTTCCTTTTTTGGAGTTTATCAAAAGTTTTCTTTAAAAGGTCTGTTTATTTCCAGACTTAAAACAAATACCCAGCTGGCAAGCTTTGTTACATGGTTATAAATTACAGCATTTTACCTTTAAAGTGATTAGTAAAAGCAAACATGAAAATGCAGTTTATAAACCTACTTTTTCAAGAACAGCTGCTCAGCATAACTGGAAAAAAAAGGAGAAGATCCATATGCAGACATTCCATAAACAATTAAGGCACAGGAAAAAAAAAATTTGTTTAAGTAGATAGCTTTACATAGTTTGAAATCTCAAAGTCAATGCACAGACAGGGTGTACCAAAATGTATTCCTACAATAATAAAAAGCAACAACTTGGAATGAATAATTTTTTCTATTTCTAGTTTGTTTTTTTGAACATACTTATAATATTAATCAAGTTAAACAGCACTAGGGGAAGAAATCAAAAATAGTAATATTAACAAACTAAGAAAATAATAAACTAGCAAAAATAATTTTGGGGAGATAAAAGGCAGTAATGCATACTATACCTAAAGACCACAACTGTTGCTTTCCTTAGACAGAGAAAGAAGTGTCCAAGTGTGCAGTGATGGACAACAACATGACCCCATTGTAAGGCACGTTCAGATTGCCTCCCTCAGGACCCATGAAAGAGACTAAACAGATTAAATTGATGCACTGGGTCTCCTCAGCTTCTAAAACTGAAGGAGCAAAATCTGCAAAATCACACATGTCCAGGGAATAGCAAATTGTGAAAGAGTAGTCACCATTCTGCCCAGTATAAATGTTAGGGGGAGATGGTATGAAAGTATCAGGTAGAAAAATTAAAATTTCCCTTCTTAGAGAAAGTAATTAGCCCACAAAACTCATTGCCAGAGGACTTTATGAAGAACAACAATGCAAACAGGACCCTAAAAAATGCACAATTAAATTACAGTAGTGACTAATACACCATTCAAGAATTAATCTGTGATTCAGGAAGCCCCTGAGCACTTGGCAAACTCCATGAAAGCATATGAGAGAAAGTGTCTTAGGTGCTTTGCTTATTCTCCCAGGTCTGTTACTGGCCACCCCTAGAGAGAGGCCACAGAGGAGGACAGTGTGATCTTTGGCCTGACCCGGTGTTGCCATTTTGATTGCAGATGTACCCAATGTCAGCAGTTGGCCCATAATGAGTCACAAAAACAAGTTTTGAGGCAGACCTGAAGTTGGAATTACGGACATACACTCCCATGTACTGGTCCACAGATGGAAATTCAGCTCTCACAAAAAGAAACTAATTTTAATATAAGACTGAAAACTCAGCCTTTCTTTGTCATTTCTACATCAGCTTTTGTCATCTGCATTCACAGTGATGCACATTCAGCATTAAGAGGGATTGACAGTGTTGCAAAATGTGCAAATGTAAAAATTTTCTCAAGCAAGGATGTTTTTGATGTTTAATGTTTGAATATTTTCAGGCCTAATCAACAAGAAGGGAGATTTAATCCATGAAAGAGCAGCTAGCAAGCTCCAAGTGATGTTCATGTGCTAGGAAAGCAAATTACTTGTTGGTAGAATTGCCTCAGTAATGTTTAGGGCTTGACATGCTTCAATGGTCTAGGACCTCATAGGATGTTAACAAAGCTTGGGGACAAGGATGTACCACTGATAGTGGACACAAATATGCAGAATTTCTGAGCCCCAAGGACATTTGGCAGAATTCCCAAGAAAAAGGAGAAACTAACAAAGCCAACTCAGCAGCTGTGCTGAAATCAGCTCCCACTGGGCAAAAGATGATTCTGGCAGGGGCAGATTGTGACCACCAACCCAAAAGAAGAGAAAGACTGAGCAAGGGGACTAATTAGCATGAGAAACAAGAGAATCATTAACCAATAGAAGATAGAATACCAATTAATAAGAGAACTTGTAGCAAATGAAAGCTAATTCCTTTATTTGTTAAAGCGTATAGATAGTAAAAAGCATTGCCAGTGGTGTGGTTGGTTTGTGGAACCCACAGAGCACCCACAGAGCACCCAGGCTTGTGCAATTCTCAAGTTTAATGAACAGCTCTCTCAGCATGTAATTATTGGCTTGTTGCACACCAGGTAAGGAATCTGATTTTTGTGGACAACAGCAGTATGGCACAAGTTCTATGGAATACTTTAGCATCCTTACAGGCCTGTGCCATGACAAAAAGTTCCAATTCCAATGCCCAGCTTGGGCTGAGCAGTCACAGAATGTTAAGCTTGAATACCACTTCAAATTCACTTGCACGTTTTCTCTACATGTGGATTTTAATTTGGTCCTTTTTAATGTTTTGGTTGTAGGAGTTTCTTAAGCTCATACCAATATGCTGCCATCATCCCCAGGCTCCCTGAAGACTTTCCTGAAGAACACTGACCAACAGACATTGGTAAGATACAGCTTTAGACATATTTGTCATCTGCTTTCAGGTAACTGGGCTCAGATCTTAGGCCTGTGAGTTCAGAATACTTAGTAAGGCAAAAGGTGACACCTTTAAAGTCACTTCTGCCTCTTTCCTCAGTGTTGAGCAGAGATGGGTCATGTACAGGGGGCAAGGCAGGGGGAGCAGCCTGCTGCAGGTAGCAGTCTGTTTGGCTTATGACTGCAATGTGACTGGGATCTGCTCTTACAGGAATGAGAAAGAGGCAATCCCAGGATATGACAGAGGGCCCTTTCCCTCATCCAAATCCCTTTTACCCAGAACCTCTCCAGCTCCATTAATCCTTCTAATTCCATGTCCCAGCACTGTCTCCTCTGACCCTTCTCACTGGAGCCTCCTAGACCCCTCTGATACTTTCCTTGTTTGTTTCAATCCCCTTTTCCTGCTCCTGAACATTCCTGTTCCATCTCAACTCCTCTTCTACCTTTTTACCCATCCCCAAACACATCCAAATACTGCAATAGCAGCAATTCTTTAAAGCATCTCAGAAATTTGTGTATAAGTAGGACTTTATGAAAGAAAAATGGTAGAAAAACGGAAGCTTGCTGAGATAAAGGTGTCAAGAAGAATCATAACAAATGTCATCTTCACTACCAGGAATCCCAGGTCATGCACTCTGCAGTGCCTGAGTGCCCTGCACACCACTACAGGGTGACAAGTAAACTCCTGCAGGCACAGGGAAGGAACACAAGATCTCTGACAATAAATTTAAAACAGATCAAAGACAATATTCACTCTAAGTATGACTGTCTTGAATTATCAGTATTTTGTGTAATACTAGTACTTAGAAACACCCATCCAAGACTGTATTGCTCCAACTAGTGGCACATACAGGATGGAAATATAAAATGCATGTCTGAAATCTATATACCTAAACCCCATGCAAAGTGATTGTTTTTAAGTCACACAGGAATCACCAACACCTTCCCCTAAACAGAAAGACAAATTCAGCAAATATTCAGCTCAACTTTATTGATGGAAACTGGGGCACAGATCCAGTGACTTGCCTAAGACTTCCGCAGGGCTATTTATCAGAGTGTCTTAAAGACAAAGAGATCAGGGCTTAGTAACCAGCCTGGATGACAAAGTGTGAGCACTGTGACCATCCAGCACAGATAGGTAGATAATGACCAAGCCTTGAGACTGAGCAGGACTTTATAACTCTGCTCACCACACACAGGTCTGACAAACCTGTGAGATGCTGCACCAGCAACACACACAAAGAAAGCTCAAGCTCATGCAGGAAACAACCAAGCTGTAATACCACCTCTGATAAAATCTCTCCTTACTTTTAGTAAGTCAGATTTACCAGAGCCAGAGCCTAGCACTATGCATGCCTTCATCTGTGGTCTACTGCCATTCTTTTATGGCCTTCTACACACTATGGTCATGTCATCTCTTACTGCTGGCAATGGCAACTGGGTGTCAGCTGCTAAATGGTTAACACTGGAAAAAGCAATCTGAAAGCAAGAAGAATTCACAAGGCCACCCATCATGGAAATGCTGAAGCAGAGGTAACCAACTGTCTCTCAAACAAACCCATCCCTCTCAAAAGTTCTTATAAGACATCCACAGCTGTGAATGTCAAATGATCACTATCCAACACTGTACAGAGTTTGGCAGCTAAAACTCTTCAATTTGACTTTTTCCTAAGTTGAATGTATTCTGAGTCTAGAGGTTTTTGGTGACTAACACATCTCCATAATTTACTTCCAATTAGGAACGAATAGCATAACTCACAATAGAGGAAAGAGTCCTGAGAGGAGATTCACAGTGAACTGCAGAACAGTCATATCACAGGTGACTTTGGGCAAGCCCTTTTTGCAGGGCAGAAGACCTTGTCTTCCCCTTTATTAACAGCATCAGGCCACTGAAACAATTTCTTGTCTTAAATGTTAACAACATCTGTGACAAGGAGATTCAGGAAATGAGAATTGTTCTTTGTTTGTACATCTGGCTAAACCAGCGTGATCTCAACAGTGGTGTCCAGATAATAAAACTGAGGGAGAAACAAACTATGGAAAAGGTTAAGAATGAGGTTGCACAACACCACCATGCCATGTGTGTGCACAGCCTCGGCTCATGCTACACAAGCACACTAGATGACTCTTAAATTCCAGCTACCCCATCCAAATCTGAAAACAGGAATTTAAGATCACCATAAGAACCATAACAAAGGCAACCACAGAGCTGTAATAACAGGATCTGGCATGGGCTATCCCAAGATAAAATTTCAGCAGTCCATTGGTCTGTCTTGGGTTATTTCTGACACTGTATACTCATGAAGAAATAAAAAATCTGAACTCTGAGGGCTAAAAATATTCAAATCTCCACCATTTCTAGTGGATAACTCAAAGAGCAACTCAGACCCACAGAACCCTGGGAGATTATGGAAAATTACAAACAACTTCCTGGATTTTTTTTTGGTTGTTTTGATTTTTTTTTTTAAGAAAGTAAGGAAAGGAAAAAGAAAGCATTACCTATATAGCACAGCGACTAAATAAACAACGAGGCGAAGCAAAACTCCAACTACGACACCATAAGGAGGCAGGAGGGGTCCAGGGGTTGCCATGTCCTTGGGCCTGGCCCTGGGTGGACCCCGAGGGCTGACCATGACCCCTGAGGGGGATAAAGGAGCACTCTAGCTCTAAGTCAGACAGCAATATTCTCCAACCTTTGCCAGAAAGGATCGTAGTCTTCGTCTTCCCTGTAGCGGTCCCTGGGACTTCTGTTTTTTAAGACCTTGAAGTAGAGAAACTGTGCTGCAAAATTCATTCTAACTCCTGGTGCAAAAGCAAAGCTGGAGGCTGCTGGCAGGGGGGACACACCTGCCTGTGAGAAGGGTCAGCCCTGCACTGCCTGGATGGGAAAGAGCAGGCAGTGTGCTGTAAGCAGCTCTCAGCGCTGGCTGGGGGGGAAGTGCCTTTGAAAGAGATGGCTGCTGCTATTTAAAGAGATTATTTCAGAGCCCAACCTGTCCTTGTCAATTTGAGTCAGGGCCTGGATTACTCTTGGGTGACACTCTGTTAGCAGGACACTCGAAGCTTTAGTTACTTACTGCTTAGCTGTGGAGCATGATCCCAACCAGCTGCAGGGCCCAGGAGTGAGCAGCAGGACTCTGGTAGGGAGAGCAGCAGGAAAAGGGTCCCAGGTTTGGGGTGCTTGAGTCTCTGCAGGGATCCTTTAAGGCAGCCCCAAGGGACACTTAAAGAAGACCTCATGACTGAGGCACAGGGGAGACAACTCTGTTGGTTCAGGTCTTCTCTTGGCACAAGTCCCTGTAGCAGAAAAATACAGGTATCTAAATCATAAAGAAAAGAAAAGACCATCCTGGAAGCACTGTAGCAACAATTAGCTATATCTGTGTAGATATCTGTTATATATATTTATATGGCATTTATAGATCTATATAGGAATATATATATATATATATAAACTCCATCTAAATCTGTCTTCCTTTGTCCAGAGAGAGCCCAGCAGAGTCACAGCTCCAGACACAGAATGGCTGTGCAGCCTCGATGGGGCACATCTGGTGCCTCTCCTCTCAAATATATTCCTGATGGAGTGCAGTCTCCAGACTGCCTGAAGGTGGACCAGGTATCCATTTGCAGGTATGAGTGGTCCCTCAGTACCCTCTGCTTTCTGCTGAGAGCATACAAAATCTTTATCTCCAAGACAGAGCACAGACCTGTCATAAAATCTAACCCAAGCTGTAACCTAACTCTCCCCACAGGATGTCATGGGAAATACTATAACCTAATTTACATGGGAGAGTCAGAATAAATGATCAAATAGTCTTTTGGGATCACTGGAAAGTCTGAGCTGTGCTGGTGGAGCCTTCCCTACACTGGCGTGGCAGGCAGGGGCCATGTTCTCTTGACTTCATCAGTACTGATGAAGCTCCAGATTCACCATTTTTTCCAGTTTCTCACACACAAACCCCTCTTATTCTTCCTTTTCCAGGTGGTGGATGTGCAGGTTGTGGTGGTGCCATGTGCTACAAGTGGCCACAGCCCAGCAGCACACTGCTGCTGCCAGGAGAGATGAGGAAAAAATGCACTCAGCTGCTGCCAGCACTCACATCCCTGCAGCCAAGATATTTCAGGCCAACTTCACTGGCACCTTGAAGAGGAGAGGGAAGGCAAGGGGAGTCACTGCTTTGTTCACAACACATCTGAACTGCAATGGTGGGCAGGAAATGGAACTTTATAGCAGTGAAAAGGGAAATTCCTTTGGCTTTGGGGTATCTGGGGGTCCAGGCTGATGCATTCAAGTCTTGACATAAATTCAGTTCCTCACAAGCAAGGTTCTGATCTGCAATTGACACTTGTAGACCACGTTGCATGGGTAAAAGGACTTCTGGAACCATTTGGTCAAGAAGCTGGAAAAAAATTCACCAAGCTGTTGCATGTCAGAAGTACATGAAGCACCGAATTGCTATCCCTGCAAAACACTCCCAAAGAAGGAGCCAACTATAGAAAAAGGATCTTTGGGAATTTCTGCTGCAGATTTCGGCACATGTCAAACATTCTTTCAAAGCCCTTCCCACTTCCAAACCCGTTCACAGTGCTTTAAAAAACACCACAATTACCACAGGAAAGAAAAACTAGCTTTCATCTTCGATTTATTTCTTTTATACGAGTGGAAGTAAGGGATAAGTATGATATAATTGTATTGCTGGTACAGTCAAATGATATCTAACACAATTGCCATGAATCTGTCAAGGACAACACTAAACTACAGGTCACCCCAAATGACATTTCTTTTCAAATCTAGAGTTTCTTACTTCCTTCCCATCTGCTCTTTAGTGGGTCCTAAGGGAAGGAAGCCAATGCCTCAGTGCTGTACAGCTTTCCAAAGGTTCCATTTACAACTTCCATGCTGCCACCACTCTCACTTTGTGTGTTTGTGCAAGGAAATCATCATTTGTATCTGCCCAGCTTTGGGCTGAGACATCAGTAACACCAGACTTGGGCAGAGGCACTGTGTATATCTGAAATGGCAGTTCCTAGGAAGTGGTTTTACCCACATCATAATAAAATATTATCTTTCACTTAGATAATTTTGAGTCCAAAGAAAGAAATAAACCACTCAGTTTAATGATGTGAACAGAACTGAAATTCAGTGTTCGTGTGCTGGTGTGCAAGAAAAAGCAACGATTGGGATTGGAAAGAATTGGAAAATCCAAGTCTCAGAATAACAGTTTTACACTCACCAGGTCATATATAACTGCCAGCCTTCCTCTCTCAGTCCCTGGTGCAAAACCCATTAAAAATAGCATAATGTGGAGAGAAACAGCTGTTTCTTTTTCTAGAAAACCTTTTAAACAAGGTTATGCTGCACTTTTCTTGAACTAAAAAATAAAATAGAACCATTTTGCTGTCAGAATGGAAAACAATGCTTCATTTTCTTGTAACAGAGAGAACTCAGTTTGGAGAGCACTGAGAAAAATAGCTATGGCCATTGTAAATAAGGACTTTATTGAATTACAGGACTTGAAAGATTGTTTTGAAGAGTTAGCCAAGCCTTTCCCCACAATAAATAAAATTAATAACATTTCCAACCTCAGTGAGAACAGCATGGGTGGGAAGTGATAGTCTATCCAAAGCAGAGAATTCTTTACAGAATTTGATCACTTGCAGAAGGAAAGAGGGTGGAGACAGTCTGCAGTTAAGCCAAGAAAAACAATGAAAGTTTCTCAGAGAATAGCAACTCAGAAAACCAAAATGATAATTGAGGATTATGTAATATATTGATGCAAATGTGGTGGTAAACCACTGAATCAGTATGGATAAAGAAATACAGACAACTCATAAAGAATTTCCAATGAAAAAAAAAATAGGCACCAAAAAACTTCCCATTTCCTTCTAATTAAAGATACTAATTTAACTCCCATCTCAGATTCTTCATAAATCAATATTCATAGAGCAGACTGGAGTTTCAGCCCCCAGTGTTTATATATTTATCAGATAGCAGCTGATAAATATACTGACCTAGGGCAGTAAAATGTCAGGTTCCCATTTGCTATCTGTAGGGATCTCAGAAAAGGCTGACAAGGTAGATTGAAATCAGTGGGAACAGAAGTAGCTTCCTCAAGCCTGAAAGAAAAGGCAGGC
Source organism: Zosterops lateralis (assembly GCF_965231275.1). NCBI lineage: Eukaryota > Metazoa > Chordata > Aves > Passeriformes > Zosteropidae > Zosterops > Zosterops lateralis. The sequence goes on from NC_139768.1 coordinate 4,308,640, forward strand.
ATCAATTCAGAGAACACATTTCCTGGAGCAAGAGGCAACAGGGAAGCCTGGATGTGCTTTATCTAAAGTTATGGGACAGACTGTATCTGTTTTATGTAAACATTTTGCAAAAAGTACGAGATATTTCTCAAGGCAAAGAGACAAAAGTTTACATTAGAGTCCAAAAATTTTCTCCTCAAAATAGTATCTATCTCTATAAGAGGTTTAATACTTAGATTCTGAACCAATAGCACAAGATGAGGAAAAACTGGCAGCACAAAGCTTGTGCCTTGCTGTTAGAAAAAAAATGTACATTCTCTTCTACTGAGACTAAATAGCTGATAAGAACCAGCAAAATATTTTGTGCTGCTATTTGGGATATTTAACTGTAACATCCTGCTTATCTCAGTTTCAAGTGGTAGGATAACATTTCTAATACATGCAGAGGCAGCAGATCAGCATTGCAGATACATGAAAGTACCCAGTAGTCTGTCCTAAGCCACATTTTTGAATAACATGAGATCCCTTGTGTAATCACTGGCTCCAGGGGTTTTGTCCATCTGGGCCTAAAGCACTGGTCGTGCAGTTGTGTTCACACAGACTGGAAGTTCACACTGGCTGAAGCCCACACAGGGAATTGCTGAAAATCCACATTTGAATGTCTATGCAGAGAACAGCAACTGTGATCAGCAGCTTCACTTCTGCTTCTCCAGACACATTAGACCATCACAGTGGCACCACACAATTTCAAAGTACTACTGAAATAAATTCTTCTCACTAGCAGAGATCACCAGGCATTCAAATGGGCAAAGTGAATGTGAGCTGAAACACCATTAATTTGGGGTTTTTTAACAGACTTAACTCCCAAAGGGATTCTGATTTGCCACAGCCTATACATAGCTACTACATAGATCACCAGGCATTCAAATGGGCAAGTGAATGTGAGTTGAAACACAATTAATTTTGGGGGGTTTTAAACAGACTTAACTCCCAAAGGGATTCTGATTTGCCACAGCCTATACATAACCACACGATGCTTTCAGAGGCTTAAAATGCCTTTGAAGATGCCCAGCAGCAGCGAAGAGGAGGAACACAGAATGTGTAGAGGTTGGGAGAGACCTTCAGGCTCATCCCCATCACCGCTGGTGGTTTCTGCTGAGGCAGATCAGATCCTGTTTGCCGGGGTACCACACCAGCATCCTCGGCATCCTCAGCATCAGCACGGACTGAACTCCTCTTCCCATAGTCTTAAGCCCTCTCAAGGTCAGGTACGTAACAAGTCGGGGGTTGTTCCTTTGTCCGAGCGCTCATTGATCCAAATCCTCTCCTCTGTGTCTAATTAAAACGCTGAACTCTGGGGGATCAGCTCGCCCGGGCTGTCTGTGCCCGGAGCTGCTGCGGGAGGAGGGAATGGGGGAAGCCAAAGGTGGGGCAGGAGACGGAGCGGCCCCGAGGTAATTGATGGGCAGAAATAGGTCACCCCAGTGCTGCCAGGGCCATTCACAGGGATTTGCCAGCCTCTCCCCTTGCCCCTTCCCCCCCCTTCTGCCTCTGCTGCTCCCACGCTCTCCTTCCAGCAATCCCATCAAAGTCCTGCAATCAAATCCCTCCCACTGACCCCAGAGAACACTTCGTGCACCCTGGACTGCTATCATTTCTTCTAAATTCAAACTATAGGCTTTTGCCCCATCAGCTTCTCCCAATTCACTTTTTTTAATGATAAAGAGATTACTCCAGAATTATTTATAGCATCCTGATAGTTCAGTTGGCTCCTGTCCTCACCTCTGATGCTTCTTATTCCTCGAACACATGCAATGAGCCCTCTGTTTCCCTTGGACTTTTTTATCCTCTAATCTTGTATTTCCTCTTTTCTCAGTGTTAATGAGAAGAGACATTAGATAGTCACCACTGTGAAAGTCATCCCTTCGTTATTGTGTAGGTGGCAAAGAGGAGTATTAAAAAAGATAAAAACAGGTGGCACTTACAGAAATAAAAATTACAGAATGGCATAGATTAATATCTGCCTTAAGACATAATATTTCTGTTATTCTTACAAAGAGTTCCAGTGGTGGGAACAAAGTGGAACTGAATTAAAGAACCTTTGGGACAGATAATCTAAAGCATTTTACTGCATCTGGACAGGACACTGTAACAGCTCTTTTAACTTACTTTGAGCCAACTGGTCTCTTAAGGCAAGAAAGGATGTCCTAAAATCTGACAGTGGAAACAGCATCCATGCTATCCTGATTTCCTGCATGGATGCTGTTTCAGGTGATAATTCTTGCTCCTACTGCTTTCATCTTAGCAATAACTAAACTATGTATGCAGATATAACAAACTAATAGCAAGTGTAGCCACCATCAGGCTCCCTCCTGACCACATATGGAAACAATTGCACTTTAATGAACTCATTAGAAAAAAAAATTTAGAAAAGGGGTGGAGGACAATAGCCGAGTTCACATCTGTTTTCCAACAATTGGAGTTAATGTCCTGCCTCTAGAGTTTGTGCAGTGTGCTAATCTGTTCATTTGTTCATATGCTCACAAGATTTTTCATGCTTTGGATCAGCTTTTAATAGAAATTTTTTCACGGGCCCTTCTCTTCCTTCTTATGGTTATACTATTTCCCTATGGCAACTACCACAAATTCTCCTATTAAGCAGTGGCATTATGAAAGTATTTCAGTTGTCTTTTAATGCAGTTTTTCAGCTGGAATTAAAGAGGTGAGAAGCCAGTACCATACAGTAATAACTAGCTGTACTGTTGGGGAATCTTGTTGGACAGGATCCATCACGTCATTAACTACACAGGCAGCAGGATGAAAAAAAATTCATCCACATTCCTGTTCACTCTCTGCCTGGAAACATGTTTTGGAAGCATGTTTGAAGAAAAATTGCAGCTAAAGACCTAAGGGATCTGTAATAACAAAGGAACTACTATCATCCTGCTGCAGTACTGTATATTCAGTCACACGTATTTTAAAAAGAATTTTAACCAGAGATTTTTACTGCATTGGCTTTAAAATTATACACATACTGTAAATTTTCAGAGAAATGGCAGTGGAGTGATTAGCTTGGCTTCTCTCTCTGGCAAGTCGTTCTTCCCCTTGCAAATCTCCATGACCTTGTGGTAATTAAGAGGAAAGGAGACCACGCTGAGCAGCAAACAAAAAGGGGATTTATTTCCAGCTGTTTTTCTGTTTTGTTAGGTATCTCCACTCACATGGCAAACATTACCTATATTCAAAGGCTTCACATACCTGGCTGATGCCTTCCCTAACAGAGGAAGGTACACAGCTGTTAAGTAACAGACCTTTGCTACACTGCTGTTTGTCATGACTCGTGTTCAGCAAGGTGCTACTCAGCAGGTGAGTGGCTTCTCAGATATTAGCAGATCCTTCATGGAATGAAATTGTGGCCTCAGCTGCAAGTAATTATCTCATTTAATTGGTGTGGTTTGCAACACTGATCTGCTAAAGACACTAGCTGAGTAATTCTAATTTGGGAATAATCAAGTACTTCCCCCATATTATTTTCCCCCAATATTATCCACCACAGGCTCACAGATCTATTTCTCATTTTTACGTGACGCAAATGGGTGCATGTAAAGTCACAATAACAAAGGGCCACAACCTTCTGCAATAGAAAATAAAGCAAATATCAGATCACCATGTGTGCAATACAAGACTGGGAGTCAAGAGACTATTCCTGCATCACTAATTTTGCTGGGAATAGAGTTAATCCAACTTTCTAAGTACAAAGGTTTCTTTTCACTAAAATGGGTTGGGCACACTGCATATCATATTTCATGGCCAGGCTTCATAAAATGCCTGAAATCTGTCAAATGAAAGGTCACAACAACTAGTTAAAATGCAAAACAAACAACATAATTCACTAATATTCCACATGACCCACCTTTTCCTTCAGCTTTCTGATTCAGTTTCCTTGCAGATCATTGCTCAGGAAGCTGAAGCCACAGACTGAAAACAGCCTGAAGCCATGGGATGCTTACCTAATGCTGGCAAGCAGAATCCAGCCTAGTGTGCTGGCACCAAGATGACACCAGAGAGTCAATTCCTGCAGCTGACTCACTGCTGGCTTTAGGCGTAGCACAAAATGTATTGTTTTGGAGAAGGCTGGATCAGAGTTGTCTGTTCCATGACACACACACTTGTAACTTCTCCAGGGAGGGCAGAGACAGAGCTGATCCTCACAGTGCCTCACACTATGAACCATGTGATATGGGGTTTTAACTGCATCAGAGATTATGCCTCTATGACAATAGTAGGAGAACTTGACACTTTTTGATGCCCCCTGCAAACTGAGATAATAAACAAGAGTAAAAGTTGATATACAACAGACCTGAGAAGGGCTTGCACAGAACATGAAGGTGATCACTCATTCAAGGCTGCAGCCACAAGACCTGCAGAGGCATAGAAACTCCACGGAGACGGTCAGGGATGTGTGCTAAGAATCATTACTATCCAAAGCTTTAAATGGCAATGTCTACTTCATTCTAATGAAATCACCACTGCAAGAGGCCCTTCATCTGTCCACCAACCAGAAGTAGTGTTGCAGAGCAGATTTCTGCTTCCCTGAGAAGCAGCCCAAAAAGCTGCATACCTGCTCTGCACAAATCAGCCTCTCCAGGTAATAAAACTCTGCTTCTGCATCTGTTCAACAACTGTTCTAACCCAGCAGTCAGAAACCAAATGAATTAGGAGAGTGAAAGTGACCTCTTCCAAATGGATCATGTAACAAGTCTCAATTTACATTAGGTATTCAACAGCCTCCAAGCAGCAAGAGCTCCTGGTCATGAGCAGCTGACAGAAATCAAGCCTGTGATGAGAGCCCAAGGTACCTCCACCGTCCCTAATGGAGATTAATCTTCTCTCAGAGGCAGGTAGGCAGACTACACAGACATTGCACTGATTTCATCATCCAGCAGTGTTAAATCCAGGGAGGTGATTACACTCTTTCATTTCCTGCTCTTCAGGGTATGACACTTTCCTCTCCCTACAAGGATTGGTTTCCTACCATATTTTTGTCTCCTAAAGTAATCTCCACTTAATTTTCTCTGTTTCACATGAAGTCCTGTTTTTCCCAAGAGTTCGCTCAGCTATATCCTTTGTCAGCTCATGCTGCAGGATTTCATGCCCAATAAAAATAGGATTTTTTTTCACATGGCACATATGTCCTCTGTCAACATATACTCTTTATTTAGTCCATTCCTTCCCCCTATGCACCCTGTGGGATCACTGTGCAGTTATTTATCGCTTTTGCCAAGCATTTAACTAGTCCAAGAAAGAGATACAGAAAGGCTGTACCAAAAGCAAACAAAAAAGCACCTCCCAAAATAGACTTAATCCTTATGTTTGCTCTCCCTTTCACCAATCTGCCTGCTGGCATAAATTCACATCCCTGTTCAGTGGTATGCTTTTTTTGGCTGCCAGTATCTTTGGAACATCTCAACAGCTGGATTTTGTGCAAACCTACATTCATATGATCTCATTGTGTTCTCATATACGGCCATTTCCAAGATGAATGTGCTAAAGAATGCTTTTCTCTGATGGTAATCATTTACTGACTAACTTCTCAGAATGCAAATATGTTTGCATCATATTCTTTCTTCTGCCTTCTGAAAAAATCTGCTTCACAATTTAATGGGTATTGTCACAACCCCAGGTTTTTGATACTTTACTTGCCAGTTGTCTTAACCTGCAGCTTCCTTCTGAGTATTTATAAATTACAAAAGCAATCTGAGGTGATTAACCAAGATGACCAAAAATCTCAGGACAGGTAGTCCTACTGAAAAGCAGAATCTCACTTGGCAGAAATATTCCTTCTGGCTACACTTTCCTGCAGTGGAAAAAACTACTCTCTGATTACAGAAACAACCTCTGGAGGATAATACTAGAGAAAATCCACACTATTTTGTTTAGTTCTCCATGGCTATCAGACCAGCACCTCACTATAGTCAAACATAACACAGTATGCAAAATATGCAGCAAGTGCCTTAGAGGGAATGAACTGTTCCAGGAGCCTGAGAGCAATTCAGGAGGAACCTCAAGGAAATGTACTGTCAAGGGGGTGAGTGGCCTCAGCAAAGGTGGTCTGGAATGGAAATTGCCATATTTTTTACAGTGTGTTGAAGGGAAAAAAACTGTTTCAATGAATGCTCATTGCTTTTTAGTGTGTGGCATAGAGGATGGCACAGAGAGCTTGCAGAAATCTTCCATGAACAGGCTCCCTTTGCAGTACAGAGAATGCATAGGGTGATTCTTCTTTAAAAAGGACAGATGAAAAGGACAAACATTTTTAGAAAACAGCAGCCAAATATTCATAAATATTCTTCTTCAGCTTCCCACTCCTCTCCCTTCAAAGCACAGACAACATACATATAATGTCTTACTTCAAAATCACAGCCTACCACATCAGCATCTCATATTGAAACAGGATAAAACTGAGGCTAGACTCACTGTTACCTTTTGCAGCTCCCCTCTCAGGACCTTCTTACTTACCCTGAACAATGGCTTAGGATTAAGTAGGATCCCTTACTGGCCTCTCATTTTTTCTTGCAATAGTTTGAAATAAGATAACTCAAATGAATATGAGGAAGAATACCAGGAAGGAGATACCTTAAGTATTTTAACACCAGCCTAGAGGGGTCAAAAACTGATGCTTATCAGTCAACACCCAGGAACCTGCAGGACAAACAATGTTCCACCAAGATCCTTCTAAAAATCACACACGTTGCCAGGTTACCCTGAATAGTGCTAGTTTTGCATGTGGTGTTTCCAAGCCCAACCAATTTTAAAACCCTGACAAACTGAGAAGAGCTCAGATGGCTCCTCAGGAGATCCTATGATACTGCCCAAACATAAAGCACCACAGATGTCACCTCCTACAGGACTGCCACACACTGCACTGCCCAAGGAAGATGTTTCTGCTGTCTTCAAAAAGAGCATATAATGGTAAAAGCCCTGTGAGGTCTCAAGAGCTAAAGATATCATGTTTTCCAATGCTCCTGCTTTACCTGCCCCAGATGAAATTCTACAGGGAAAGAAATATCCAGCATCCCTTCTTCCTCCTTTCTCCCTTCCTTTCCTTGCCCCACTTGCTGTATTTACAGGATCCAAAGCTTTTCCATCTCATCCCATAGTAATCTGTGTAAATAAATACAAGCGTAAAAAACAAAAAAAAAGACTTTGGGGAGCCTGGGCCACTTCCAGCTTGCCTGAATGGCTGGGCTGTGCATGGAGCTGGAAGGGTGTTTTTTAAAAGGAGGGAAGCAGAAGAGAACAGCTTAAGAATCTTGGCTCAGGCTGGGCATATTTCCGCCTAACTCTGGCTAAACCTCAGCGCGAAGGGCTGGACGAGGAGCCGATAGGGAGCCGGGAGGGAAGGAGGGAGGGAGGGAAAGAGGCTGCGGGTTTCTGCAGCACAACCACAGCACAGCCCGGGAAGCTGAGACCATGCTTTTCCTCTGGGCACTGGCCTTCCTCCTAGTCCTGCAGGAGCAAGATCCTTCAGGTAAGTGACTCTGAACTTGCAGAAACTATACTTTAATCTTAATATGCCTTTGCATGGGGTGGGAGGGAGAAGCAAATAATTGCTTAATTTCTCAATGGATTTTATGTGAAGGTGGCACAGGTATGTGTCCAAGTTCTGTGGGCATGTTGATTTTAAGAGGTAAAACTCCATTTTTGTGACAATAAAGTCTGTCCTTCAGGTATATTGCTTTAGTAGAGATATTTTACTTCTTACAGGAGATAGTATCACCCTGCCTTTAGAAATTTAGAACCACATTGAGGTGCTGCACAGACAGTGCTCTGAATTTCCATAATTACTGTTCTGGCAGCCATATTAATATCACACTAATCCACTTGGAAATGAGATTGAAGTTCAAGGTGATTAGAGAAAGATTCTCCTTTATTCAAAGCCTCCTTTTAAAATTTCCTGGTTACACCATCACAATTTTATTTCTTCTGCTTTGGATTGCTTATTCTTGAGATTTTGAGGTACATAATGACTTCTCCAAAAGCCTTGTGAGAACAAAGTATGAGCAGAGAGCATCTGATAAGCCTGCATCTGAATTCTACTTTCATTAACAAGAGATCAGCACTGAATAACCTGTAATCACATTGTAGTGTGACTGAAAGCTATTCAGTTTGCCTAGTTCAGGGGTTTACAGTCCCTGTGTAACTACAAACCTGCCTTCCCAGCCTGTTCCCATCTTTCCTGCTAGCTGAGGCTCAGCTTTATTTTCCCTCTGGTCCTACTTTCTTGACAGCACAATAGGTGTATTTCATGGCATGGTAGTAAGATCCTATTACATTCAAAACATTGCCTGAAAAACTGTTGGTCCCTCCTGCCCTCAAGTTCTAATCACTCTTCCTTGCCCTGACTCCCTCCTACTTAACTGGCTCTGTGATGTTTATCTCAATGATGAACTGAAATATCAATGCAACAGCAAGAGCACTCTAACTTGTTTTCACTCCACAAGAATTCACTATTCTCTTGTGAGTTTTGCAAGCTTCACCAAAATAAATGTGAAATTGAAGAAAATAAAAAAGGCTTTCTCCATTCCCATAAAAGTTTTAAACTCAAATCATTAGTAAACTCAGATAAAATCCAGTTAGTTAGAAGAGCACTTCAATAATAACTGCAGTGGAGACTAGCACTCAGTATCACACTCAGTCAGCAAACCATGTTTATGGTGTACATCGTGCAAAATGAGAAATTTTGTGTCTACATGGTCATGGGGAGCTCCCTGCCTGACTGAAGGCTTAAAAAAGCCATCCCCACTTTCCCTCTGCTACCCTTGAGTTGGGGAACATAACTTTTGATCTCCTTGCAGATCCCCCCATCCCAACTCCCACAGGCTCCTCTTGAAAACTATTCAGCCAAACCAGAATTTATGTTTTAATTCAACCATGAATATAAACAATCTCATATTCAAAGAGCTCAGCCTCCAAACCATTCAGGAGGAGAGGCTGGCATGGGGACCCTTCTGGCTGCAGCCATGTGCTCCTGCCACAGTTTATAGTGCTCTGCTACCGGTGCTGGGGTAATTCATGGGGTGCTGCCCAAATGCAGCACACAATGTAGCCCGGAGCACAACACCTGCCCCATTTAAACGTGTTTCCCTTCTTACAAAAACATCCAGGCAAATGGTCCTGAGGGGTGGGGCACCCTAATAGCAAAGATTTTGCTCCGTGTTTACACGTGGCAGAGAAGTGACCTGCAGCCCTTGGGTAAACAAGTGCCTGGCAAGGAGGCTGCCCCCAGACATTGGCAGAGCACACCCAACACCCAGTTAGTTCTACCAGGGACAGCTTCCAGCCCAGGCACTGCTGCTCCACACCGTGGTGTGATTTGCTTTTAAACGGCAGAACTTCCATCCAGTTTTAACTACAAGTTAAAGTAACCCAAGTGTATGAATGTGTTTCTTCATTCACCTAATGCTTTTTTAATCCTCTGATATTAACATGCAATATCAAAGCTGGGAAGATCTACAAGCTAGACCATTATCTGGAAACTGGAAAAATAAAATCCTTTCAGAACACGCAGATTCTGCCCCAGATTGACCATTTGCATTATAGCAGAGGAGCATTTTTCCTCTAGGAGATTAAACCACTGCATTGTAGAATTAAAGTCGCAGTAAAAATTTATGATAGATATCCTATTTCAGATCAGACTTGGACTCATATTTCTCTACTAACAAATTAATAATGGTTTAACCTATACTCCATGTTAAAATAGGTATTTTCTGTTCTTATAGAAACCTATCAGCATTATTGTCTCCAATGCAAGGATTAGTCTTTGCAGAACCTCTGAGCTCCAACAAGGAAGGGGAAATAAAGCTTGTGACAACAAAGTGTACCCAGAAATAAGTGTTAAGATTATGAGGCATCTGGAGATCAGGACTCAGTACAGATGTCAGCCTTTTATAAAGAGATTTTCTATATCCATAAAGTTCTATGTTTGCTTATGTTTAGTCAAAAGGAATTTAAGTTCCGTGGACTTTCTAACCCCAAGTGTAAAGCAAAAGTTAATATCAAACTCTCCCCAAAAATCAGGAGGTTAGAAATACAGGACTCCTGTTGTTCATCTGCAGGATGTGTCTCTGTTTCTAAACACAGCTGATCTGCTCTGGTTGAAGCAGGTGTAAGTCTTGGGACTGGGCCTGAATGTCAGGATCTACTTTGAATGTATGTACCTATGTATGTATGTATGTACCTATATGTGTGTGTATCTCCCCTTCTCTCACTATTCTACATCCCCGAGTTGTTGCAGAATGCATCACTTGTCTGCCAAGAGAAAATATATCTTTAAGTTCTTAGATTTGTTTAGATATTAGAAAAAACCCTAACATTATATTCTTTCATTGTACTTATTTCTTTCTACTACCATGACTCAGACATATGAAAACTACACAATCACAGAGCTGACTAATAAATCACAGACTCACCTCACCCACTCCCCATGACCATAGTTTCTATTACTAAACACAGACCATGTCCTCAGAAAATTGAGAAACTCTTTATCCCCTGATACCAGTGGTTATCCTTAAATTGATTGTGGTATCCATTATTTATGTATCTCACACCCTCAGTTTTCGAGCCAGCCTTAAGCTAATTCTGCACAACTTGGATTATTTATGTATATTTATGTCCTTCCTAAACAGCTTCCCCTTCTCTACACATGAATATGTCCTATACAGCTTCTAGCTATAATCCTAACATTTAGTCTTAGTTTCCATAACTTATTCACACAAAAGTAAATACATAATAAAGGCAAACTTTTCTGCAGCCCAAAGCATCATTGTAAAATACAGCATGAACCAGAGTAACGTACCTGCTAATTATGTAGCTCGTGTCTCTTATCAGTCCAACTCCCTGTAGTCATTTTCCATTGCAGCAGCAAGTGCAAGAGGATATTCTCTGGCTGCTTGTTCAGAAGACCAGCACGCTGAAAACACACTCCAAGTCAACAGCTCCCTCACAGGAACATTTAATTGCTATCCTCCTTCCTTTGAATGAAAACACACAAAACTTAAGTGCTTCTTACAATCATGAATATGGTCAAATAGCAGAAAAAATAAAGTAGTTTTTCAAGTAGCAATTTTGCTTCTGGCACACAGCCATGGCAGCGGCCCAGATTTTTCTGTGCCTTAAAAAAAAAAAGGCAAAAACACCACTGAAAGCACGAATTCTCCCTGGCCTTGTGCACTCCCTCTCAGTCTCCACTGCTGGTAAAGTGAGAGATGGATCCCCTTATGAAATGAGAATTACATGGGTCACAATAGCAAAAGCTCCCTGTAAACGAAGTAGTTTTACACAGAAACACATGCTATCTAGTCAGGAACAATTTCTGTGAGGCCTCATTTCTGGTTTTGCACATTTCACAAGCACAAGTGATGCGTGGTTGGAGCAGAACACACTGTGGCACAATGTCCCACACACAGGTGGAGGGGACAGACCAGGCAGAGGTGTGAGAACTCATAGGCTGGCACCTCACCCAGCTCCACAACCCATGGGATTCCTCCTTTGCTCCTTCTCTTTCAAAGTAAAAAAGAATTAAAACAAGGACAATCTTAACTGATGTAGTAACTTAACTGAAGTAATATTCATAGTAGCGTATTCTACACCTTGATAAGGAGAGTATGAACCAGGTCTGCAGTTTTGGAACTCGACTTTCTGATAGGCTGATTTAGCTTCTGAAATTAATATTAAAAATAACTGATCTGATGGAAGAAACTAACTTCAGGATGTTTCCCTTATCAGAGGATCATAAATCTTGGATACCAGAAAAATCCCTTGGATTTTGTATCATGTTTGAAACCTTTCCAAGACTTGACATTTAGGCAGCAGCTAAAGTATTCAGTGAATGCATAGATTACAGATTAATCCCTATTCAGGCATTAAAAACTTTCCATGTACCTTCTGGAAATTAAAAAACAAAACCACCACCAACAAAAAAGCCCCAACAAAAAACCAAAAACAAAACAAAAGACGGAACAACCAACCAATCTTCCCACAATTCCTAAATTTCAGATCTTTCTATACTGTCTGTTTATTGTCTAATATACAATGCCTGCTTTCCATCTCCCACTTTGGATAGATCATATTTATCTTGTATGAAATTAGCCTTGTCATTCTACCATAAGAGGTAGAGCCTAGTAAAGGTGTGTACATTTAAATATTTACATGTATATGTATATATTTGCATGTAAATGTAAGCAAACCCATGCAGTTGCCTCCAGTGTGAAGCATATGGCAGTGTGTAAGTTGCTAAGGAATTTTATGTATTTATTACAATTTCTGCAGTCTTTATTGCAATCACTACAGGTAAAAATTCCCTTATCTTTAATAAAATAGAAACTAAACTCTAAAAAGTGATTCAGAGGTGTCTAAGTAACAGCTAAGCATTTGTGTTTTATGGATTACAGGCAGAAAGATGCCTGTATATCCAGTTAAAGATCTGCTTCTGAGTGACTAAGGACTTGAAGGGAATCTGTGCCATAAAAAGCATTTTCAATACAACACTTGCTATCCAAATCAATTATTTTTGATGTCCTAACAATAAAATTTGATATGGCTTGAGTTATATATCACAGCTTAAAATGAATTTGGGCATACTGGTGATAATGAAACTGGTAGTGACACAGAAAGTTAATTCACTACTTCCATATCCAAGGATGCCAATGTAATTAAGAGCTGACATTACTGGAAACTAATTCTGATGCCTTGAAAAACAGCCCCCAAAATTAAATATGACTAACAGTTTTAGCTTAACATAGTCTATGAGGTGAAAGCACTAGTACTGATAGTTACTAGTATCAGTTCAGGTTCAAAATAATTGAATCTTTCCTGAATTCAGCTGCAAGTTATCTTCATCAACCACTTTTGAAAACAATGTGATTTCTTGAACTAGCATTTCAAAGTTACATGCATATTTCAAAGTGGAATCCAGCACCTTTATTTAGAGAAAAAAATAATTTAAGCAAGGATCAGCAAATCCATCCAGAAGTCTGTTGCTTTCCTCCCAAACTGGTAGTGGATTCATCATTTGAACTTGGTCCTTGAGTTCATGACCTTTCTCCTGTTGGAACATAAATCATTACTAATGCCATTCCTTTTCTCATCAAAGGCTACCTGGCCACCTTATACTACATGCTCCAGGAATAAAATGATACCACTAAACCTAAGGCAGTGCAAACAAACCCACACATCACAGCATATTTTCTTGGAGAGTTAGACATGTTCTCCTTTATTCCCCTTGCTCTATCACGTTTTCAGGCTTCCTCGTTTGCCATCTGGTTCCTGTTTCAATCTCCCATGTCTTTCACTTGGCTTGTGGCCTGCTTTGTTTTACCCCTCCCACCCACCCTACTGAGCACAAACAAGAGCTTGCAGTCAACTTTCAAAACCACACTGATCACAGAGTGAAGCAAAAGAATTTTACAGGTTTTAAGACCAATGGGGAACATTGTGGTCACTCACCTTGATCTTCTCTGTAATGCAGACCAAAGAACCCAACCTAGCAATTTCTAGATCAAGCCTGTAACTTCATTTGGACCAGCAATGTGTTATTAGGAAGGACACTTTAAAAGACTTACCGGATCTGTGTGGTCACATACTGCAGTTCTGGCAGTGCTAGTGACCACAGAAAATGACAGCAAAGAGGCAGTTGCTCAGGTTTATTCCAATGCTTACCATTAGCAACTACTTGGATGATCAAAATGAACCATTTAACAGCAGCTGGATAGAAAGAACCCTGACGGTCCTAGAAGGGAACTTCATCAGGGAGCACAGAGAAGCAAGATCTTGTAGGTTGGGGGAATATATCAAATGTACAGGAAGCAGAAGAGCTTAACTGAGGGATACTCTCAATCTAAGGCCTCTGCTCTTAACCTGTTTAGTAAGGCTATTTTGATTCTTACTTCATTGCCTTCTCTCACTTGCTGTAAGATCAAGTTTTGTACAGTCAGGTTAACCATGATTCATAGATCTTATTCCTCATTGCGCTACTTCTTTCAAACTTTAAGCATGTTCTTCTACTAACAAGATCCTTATTAACAACCAGTTCAGAGATGCTCCATTTCTCTGCTGGTGTCTGACTGCATCACAGCCCAGGGTGGTTAGAACTACCCAGATTTATGGGCACCATCAGTGTAGCACAGAGGACTTAATCAGAGGAAAAAAGGCGTGAGTCATTTTCTTACCTTGAACAGGAGAGTTCTGGTTCTTGAGGGAATATAACCACCCTATATATCAAATTGAATGGATTTCAAGAATTTAACTAAACATCTCACTTGCAAGAAACATCAGGTGGAAATTTGCAGATGAGACATTAACTGAAAGGTAATGTTCTCTCTGCCATACTGAAATGTTACAAGTGTCTGCATGAAATAATCTATTAAGTTTCAAATGAGAGATTTAAGACATTGAAATATGCCTCCTACACACTTGCCTAAGTTGTCAGAAATTGCAAACACCCACACATTTAAATATGTAATTTATATGGCATACAAAGAACACTTTACTTTTAAAAGTGGTTAGCTTCAAAACTTACTACCAAAGTTGTCTGTATTTATGCATGTGCTTTGAAACACAGACAAGTAAAAATTCCAATTTACATTTTAAAAAATGTTTCTTCAGTAACTTCGGAAAGCAAGTACCTGGAAGTCTCCTAAAAAGGTCATTAGTTTTTTGCTTACATAGTTTGCAGCCTTCCACTCTTCACTTCCTTTACACTGTGACTGTTATTACTACATGAAGTAGAGATGCTGCTGGAGTAAGGTCAGTGCCAAAGGCAGATTGTGTCCCTTTCTTTCACCAGCTGCAATAAAGAAGGGCAGTGCTCATAAGCAACATTCCATGTGCTCTCTTTGAGCACATGGAAATTACTGCTTTGGCTGAACTGCCTGACCATAGTGACCCAGATATGTGCTGTGTTCACAAGGGACCGGATGTGTCCTGTGAACAGCCCGTCCCAGAGGTAAAGCTGTGGCTTAAGAGCTAAAGCCAGACAACAGAGTAACAATGAGTGTTTTGGGCAGCCAAAGCCTCAAGCCAGCAGCCAGAAAAAAGAAGAAATCTACACTGACAAAGCACTGGCTGCCCAGCAGGCAGCAGCTGAAATAGCCTGTTCTGGCATGGTGCTCAAGGGGCAGTTACAGGAGCCTGAGCAGCTCTGTTGTGGTGTGAAAGTCACTAACAAGACATGGACACACAGGTCCTGGGAGGGTTTCTCCTAGATCAGCCCTCTCACAGTTCACAGCTCCATATTGTGAGGTCTATAACTAGACAGGCTTATGATCATATTAACCTTTAGCCTTGCTAACATCAGCTGTCAGGTGCTTCCTGAGACACTTAGGCTTGGCCTGTTTGTCAATTTTTTAGGCACTGCACTAATTCTCTGCCTCTGAGTGATATCTTACAGCCCTGTCAAACTAGGACGAGACACCTTGTCCTCCTTCAGTACACCCATTACAGCTGATAATGCAGCAATGCACTGTGAGTGGTGGAAAGCTCCGTGTCAGGAGAGGAACCCACCACCCCAAGGAACCAAGAGCTACTTAGTCTCACAGCAACCCCTTTACCTCACTCTCTAGATGGACACAAAGCTGTGCAGTGCTTTGCTAAGCTCACAGTGAGATGAAACAATCTTACATTGTCTTTACATACCTATCTGGTATGTATACTTGTGCTTTGAACAAATGTCAGTCATGCATCATGTAACCTCCCCACCTATGAACACCTGCCTAGACAATCAGCACAATTTCAGTATCTCCACATGCTGTTCCAGTCATAATGGAAATGAAACATGTAAAGAAGCAAAAATTTTGAGAAACAGAATGCTTCACTTGACCACTAACAGTAACAACACTCATAAACCACCACCAGCAGCAGTAAAGAAGTAAAAAAGGGAACTGCAAAGCAGCTGCTGAAATCCCTGCTGTATTTCAGCACTCTCCTGTAAACAGGTAGTGTCTTTGGGATTCTGTCCTAACAGCACCACCTTCTGGTGGCTGCACTAAAAAAACCCCCAACCAAATCCCTGCCAAACCAATTTCTAAATAATGCCCAGTAAGTCAGGCCACATTATAATCCCTCCTCCTCTCCATCCTCCACCCTCCAATTCCAAGGATGCCATTCCAGCTTGGAGTACATCTCTCATTCCTCCCAAACTGCAATGATCCTTACTGACATGTGTTTGCCATCACCTGATGCCTACACTCCAGAAATCTTGGCACAGGCTTGAGATGAAGCACTGCAGCAGTTCCAAAACACTGCTCTGGCACAGCAGTGCTGAAGACAGAATGACAATGTTACAATCAAACAATGAGTTACTGCTGCTTCCTCATTATCATAGCCGCTTCAAGCATCAAACAAGAGCAAAACTTATCTTCACATGCAGAAAGATATGTTATCACTTTAGCACATTTTAAAATATTCCATTACAGTCCTCTGTACACATGTGAAAATTTGTATGTTACTGAATGCTGCACAGAAATTATGAAGGGAAATAGGCTCCACTAAAGCATGGATACCAGCAGCTACTCACCTTCCATGGAGCACAGCCAGCAAAATGAAAAGTTCAAAGAGCAAGAGCTCATGAGTACTGAGAGGTAAACACAGATAACTGAGATATGTGACTTTGTATACAGCACTACATACGAGTCAGCAAATGTGCACATTTTGTTTCCCTTCCCATTGCCAAGTCAGACTGTCAGGGACAACTTTCTGGCACAGAGGAATCATCAGCCATCATCAGCATCCATTTGGAAAGTGAACAAGCTTAGCTGCTCTTCAAAGCTTTACCACACCAGCTGCTTCTGAAGAAAGTCTATGAGGAACTGTTGTGTTAGGCAGATCTTCCCAACAGTTACATTTTACACTTAAGGGAGACAGAGTTACAGCCTGTAAACTTATCCTACACAGGTAGGAAAAAATAGATTATGTAAAACACACACATAAACAAAACACCTATGGCAGGAGAAAACACCTTGTTCCAACTAACATGATGTGTGCAGGCAAGGAGACATTCACAGCACTGGGGCACAGCTGCAGTTACTGGAAAAGAAGTTCAATACCTACATTTCGTTCATAAACAGTGCTGTATAGCATGCAAAATACAATTTCAGGAATCAGAAAGGCAAGGACTGCTATTAACCCTCTGCTAATTAACTGTGTAATTCCAGCTGCTGCAGATCCTGTCAGTATGGTACCTGGAAGTTTGGAAACAGGAAGCTGGTGTAATGAACATATGCTCCACGAACGCTTAGATATTGTTGAAGAGGTAAGAGGGATTGTTCTGGCTCCTGAAACTTACCACATCTCTGCCCTATCCTTTTGACCAAAGAAGAAGGATGTTTCTAGACAGTGTCCCTTCTTGACTTTATTCTAATCAAGGTTGGACTACTTTTTTCAGATGTCATAGCTTATAACTATCCATAAAGCCATTATCACCAGAAATGTATCACCTTGATGAATTCCAAAAAAAAAAAAAAAAATTAACAATTTATTATATAGCAGCCATTTCTAGAATGTTTATAACTGTGCCTTTAACCTAAAAATCTCAGAATAAGTATTTCTAAAGTTTCACATTGGCTTATGGGTAGATGTGAGTCCTGCAGGTAACTTCAAGACTGATAGAGGAGGAGTTTTTGCTCACCCCTGCTGACACTTAAGAGATAAATGAGCTCTATGACTGGGATTCTAGGAAAGCTGCAAGTTTGATTTTTTCCCCTGGTGTCCTAAGCACTCACAAGATATCTGCTAGCTATTCTCAGCTGGGTAGCTCCCAAACTCCATGCTGTGTTTCTCAAATGGCAACATTACCTCTCTTCTACTCGGGTCCCAGCCCTCTTCTTTCCACCCCACCAGCTCCTCTCACTGTCCACGTAGATTCTTTTATTGCATATAATAAATTGCATTTCTCTCAGAAATGAGAAAGAATTAAAAACAAACTAATGCAAAGCCCTAAGAAGTCAAATTCTTCTTTATACAGGGTGCTGTAACGTAACTTTCGCAAAACCAAGTGCTACTCCTTGGTGCCACTAGAGGCCAGCAGAACACAAGAAATATTTAAACCTGCAATGCGCAATACAGACTAAATTAGCGGTTGGCATTACAGGACATGAGGTTTGCATTTCCGCAAACACATCTGGTGCAATTCCCTCCGCTTGACCCTCTGACTACCTTATTTCTCCATTTGTCTCCTTTGTTTCCACTAGAAGGTAATAAAAACAGTGGAGCACCTAGAATCAGAAGTCAAATCGCTCCTCAACATCATCAGTGAGACAACACAGAACATCCCCACCGCTCCAGGAACTCCACTTATAGACATTTTTGACGGTCAGTATCTAGTCAGGTATAACCTAAGTTGAAAAAAAAGGGTTACATATGTTATTATTAAATATGCCATATTTTCTCTCTCAAGATGTAAACTAATTCTTTCATTCAGCTCAGGGTTGCTAAGGTCTCAGAACTCGGGGCCTCAGGACCCCAGTTCTGGGTCCAGTTGGAAAATCAGATTTCAGCAACCATTAAAGAGAGGGCTGGGAGAAAAGGAAGCAATTCAACTCAGAACAGCAGGACAGACAAAGTTTTCTCAAGGTCGCTTTCAGATTTAGATTCGGTGATTCTTTAGCTTCATGTGTGACAAAACAAGGGAGGGCAACAAAATTTTTAAAAAAGTGGAGATATTCCCACTTTGATATTCTAAACCCAACTTTGACACATAAGCCCCTCACACAAAACATGCTCCTGGATAAATGTTTTTGGAATAAATTAAACCACAACAGAAATCAGTTGGATGAGACCACCTATTCTACTCACTTCCTTATAATGCTCTATGGTCTTCATCCTCTGCCAACTATCAATAGTGAGTGCATTTAACAAGGTGAGACCTTCTTGGTGGAAAAGAATCCACTTATGGACAGATATAAGCACCCACAGATACATTTCTGAAGTCAGCTTTGTCAGCTGCTTGTTCATTTAAGGTAGCTGTACCTGGGCACACTACAATGCACTTACATGATTGGAAGTGAGCTTGAAGTAGACAGCAGTAGAAATTATGCTGGGTTTTGGTTCTTGCAGTTGGCTGCATGAATCTGGTCACCAGGACTGATAATGTCCTCATCAACTTTATTATCCATTGAAGTTTACAGTTTTCTGTGAGGGGCAGTTAACAAGTTAACAATGAAGTTACTCCCCTGCAATGGAAGGGGGTATTCCAGTACAAGTATTGCAATGAATTTAAAATGGAAATCAGCACATTTGCAGCAAATCTACAGCAAGTACTACTCAGATGGATCTTGCAACAACTGCCAAAATTACATCTTGGACCTTCCTTGTATGATTTTGTGAATTAAACTGACAATTCCCCACTTTAGAGTGGCAAGATTCATGTTTTAAATGAGATTTATCCTCAAAGATTGATCCTGATCTCATGACCAAAAATAATTACATCGACTCTTCTCTATACAGATACCAGCTGAGCACTGTGAAGATAGAAGACAGCTGAATGTAACAGTGTGGTTGTCATAAACAGTTGCCCTTCTGATCATTTAATAAGCTTGTGTTTCCAGGATTTGTGCAGGGTGAACAACCCTGAGCTGTAGTTTGCCCTCTGTGTTGCTGTGCTTTATAATAAAAAGGTATTTGCTTTCAGACACTGTTTCAAACTTTGCATTTTAAATCTTTCAGAAGACCTACTTCATCAAAACTGCCTTTCAAATACAGCACTGTCAGTAAGAAAATAAGATCAGGTGGTGGTCAGGACTAAAGCACAGCTAACAAACTTCCCCTAATTCAAAAGCTTCCTTCTACCTCTTGCAAAGAAGTGAACTCTTGCTATTGGTTTTAGCCAACAAGACTTCCAGCTGCAAATTCCTCTCAAGACATGCTCAGATTGTCTGACAGAAATGCACTTTGAAATGAGTGTATGGTCTGCCTTTGGACACAGGACACTCATGTTACCACTGTCCAAAATGGGAGTCCTGTCAGCAAGTCCCAGTCAGAAACCATCATCTGGACACACAGATACCATATTCTTTAACCTTTACATTCCCCTCCCTTGCCATGCTGACAAACACAATCCAGAATTAAATCCAGGACATTGACTTTTTCTTTCAAGACAAACAGCAATACAAGTTCTAGGAAAAAGAACCTGCCTGACCGTTACACAACAGAGGGAGCACACTTACATGTGTGTGAAGTAAGGGGAGTTTGCACGTTCTTGATTAAGAAGCAGTCTATTTTCACTGTCCTAGTTGGAAAACCTTTCCTCTGCTTTGTACTTTTTACCTTTATGTGTTTTTATTTTGAGAGCAACAAGCTGAAGAGATGTCATCCATGCCAGCAAGGGAATAAAAATTCAAAGTTCCAAGAATAAGAGAAATTACAACATGCAAATGAAAATACTAAGCAATAACTGCAGATTACATGTATCATGTACAGACAATTGCTCATCAAGAGCACACAGCTCCCAAACTCTCATCAAAATAACAATTTCTGAATAATCCTGTGGAAGAAAACTTCTTTGGAAAACCTAAGTTGCATAAACTGAATCATCACTCACATACATCAATATGAACACCAACAGGCACAGTCTGCAAAGACTTAGACAGCTTTAATTTCATAATCTCTTCTTACATACATATATATTAAGGCATGATCCAAAACCTTCAAACATTAATGACAGAATCTTTACTACTGTCAACGTTATCACTGCCTTGGGACAGTCTGTCTTAGCAAGAATGAAATGTGCAACACGTCTTCCTTGAAAAGAATCAAGGTAAAAAACAGAACTTGACAAAATTTCTTTAAAGCAGTCTAACTAGACACAAAACCTCGAGGCTGCTATCTCCACATATCAGGAAGTGGGCTAGCCCGAAACTAACTGCATACAATAGATATAAAACTTGCATTAAAATGGCACTCAATGTTTATACAAAAGAACACCTTAAATCATACAACTGTGATTTTTCTTTCATAAAACAAACATTATTTCAGCATGATATAAGCAGAAAAGAAACAATGACCTGCCATTCATTGATTGCTGAGGGTGCTATACAGATCCTGAGTAGGTGGCATATAAGCTTGGTATTTTGGGGGGCTTTGGCATTACCTACTACTTTTGAACTGAAGATATACGCAGTATTATCGTTTAAAATATAATTGCTTTAGAAGAAACAGGTCACTACATATTTACTTATGGAGAAAAAAAGATGCTTTGCAGCAAGTACATGAAAACAGCAGCTTTTTAAAGAAAAGCTCCATTTTTTAAGAAATGTTCCATTTAGTCATTTCCACCACACAACTTGAGTAGGATTTTCCGGTAGTCTCCTGAAGTATCACCCTGAAAAAGAAACCCAGAAAAAAAGAAGTTGAAGAACAACCAAAAGAGAGAAAGTCACAGCTGAAAAACTAAGAACTTTCCTTCCAGGGACATTTTTGGCTTTACTTTTACAGAAATAAGCAGCAGAGTTTACACACACCTGTGGACATGCACACCCCATATTTACTGAAGGAGAGTTTTGACCAAGCTCAGTCCATTAAATAGACATGGCCAGTTCTGCTTCTGAATGCTAAATTGTAATGCCAGATCAAAAGAGGAACAGGCTTTTCCACCAATGTCTCACTCCTTTTTACTCATATATTGGTGGTTGCAGGGCATGCAACTACTGTAGAAGCAGCATTTGGCACATGCTAACCTCCAGAATGTCTACAGGATTCTTTCCAAACACCAAGTTACAGCCCCTCAGTGGCAACAGCAGGAGGAATAAACAGAGGCTTAACAGGTTTGGTAAATGAGGTAAATAAAAGTGACACCACTCACTTTCCTCCAGCTCTTATTACCCTACCATTGGCCAGGCATCCTCTTGGGTGTTCCTACAGCTCTTAATAGCAGTAGGAGGGTGGATCAACTGCTAAAGTATCTGAAGTTTAGTCTATCTGCAAAATCTTGTACTTTCAAGAGAAAGAGGAGGCAATCCTTTAGAAGATTTTTAGAAGCTTTATATTCTTCCAACACACAAATGAATTAGAGCACCACTGTTACTCAACTGGAGGACTGAGTGGTTCCCACAAGATCATATAAGGAGAGTGGGATAGAGGGGTCTCAGAAACCCCTCTGGACCAATTTACCTTGCCTTCTTTGCCTGTTAGCTTCCTCCTCATCTCTAGTTCATCTAGCCCCCATGCAAACCCAAGTACCCTCAATCCTCTGGCCTTCAGCCTCCATAATGCAGCAATCCAACAGAGCCAGCTACACCCAGTGCAGGTAGCAGCTGCTGAGCACAAGGAGCAGTGCTTTGGCAGCACGAGGGGTGCCATGCAAGGAAGGGAAGGTCTCCAAGTCTTACAGTGATATCTGAGTAGAGAGATCTGCCATACATCCTCTTGTACTCTGCACGAATGTCCAGCAGGTCAACCTCGCTGCGCGACACCATGATCCGGATCAGCGTCCTGTCCTTCGTTCCCGCTCCCTGAAACAAACAAAGCAGCACTTCAATGGATAGAAAAGTGTATGATACATTACTAGTAAAAATATAAAATGCCTGTTTACTAGCAAGCCCCACTAACTTAACAAGCTTTAACAGAATTTGGCCTATCATGCTTTAATAAATTAAATTTAGCGGTAGGACACTAATTTCTCCACACAAGAACAGCTGGAAAAAAAGAGGGGGATTGAGAAAGGTACAGGGGGGATCAGGAAAATTATTTATTACTTATTTATTTCTTATTATTATTACTTATTTATTTCTGCTAGAATTCCCTACTTTAAAAGTATCAATTTCAGTGAGTTTTAAGCATATTTGTGTTTCACCAAGTGAAGATCTTTGTTCTATGTACGGTTGGATTCATTGCTCTGTTAAGTTGGATCAAATTAGCCAGATTTTTCCAGCCTTTCATAATAACGACTGCATCCTGTTAGTCATCTGCCCACTGAAAAATGTAATCCCTTCAGCTGCACAGTTCCCTCCCAAGAGCTGTACAAGCATTTAAAAAGCCCCACACTAAGTTTATGTAACTTGTCACAGACACCTACCTTCATTGCTTTATATAATCTCTCTGCAAAAAAGGCTGGTGTGTTCTTGAGACACTTAACTGCAAAAAGGAACAGAAATTACAGAAATCAAGCATTCCTCCTCAATCAGAACTCAGTAATTTTTTGAGTTTACCCAACATAGTCACATGCTCGAATTTTTACATAAACATACACTTGACACAGTGCAGCTTCCCCTCCTTCCATTAGTCACTGAAATTATTTTTAGTCCAAACAGTAGCTGCAATACAGCTAAAGAACCTACACTGCATGGCTCAAAGCAAACATTTCTGTCACTAGAAAGCATCTAGTGTGAACCAGCCTAATGAACCTTTGAATTCTAATGACCAGATTCTTGTTTATGCAGGGAAAAGAGGGGATGAGGAGGAGGCAGAAGACTTGAAGGAACACACAGGTAGTGGTGCTCCTGGATTCTTAATTCTAAGTTTTTAGGCCACACATCTGCAAGGTGTGACAAATTCAACTCCTGCCCTAGTACAAATTAGGAAACCACTTATGACAGCAGAGAATCTTAGGTGGTTTCTTCTCCTCAATGGTGAGTCATCACAGCCCTTATTTTAAAGTTTTATTTTAGCTACAAAGTTCATCAAGACTCCTGAAAAAATTTTAACATGCTCATTTTAGTAATGACTAGATCTTATATTTAATTAGCACGGTTCATTAGAAATGTGAAAGACCAAAATTTAAGTCAAATTACTGTAATGTTAATCAGGATAATGAAAGAATCCTCCATCACTGATCAGAATTAAAATCTATCTATTGATGCAAGTAAACTGCAATTGCTTACAAGTAAACAATCATGCAAACTGTGGCAAACTACAGAGGAAACAGATCACACTAGACATTTAATAGCACACTAAGGTATCAAAATCAATCACACAGAGTCAACACAGAACTAAAGGTGTAAACCTAGATATGTTTTTCATAGCAATACACATTCTGTAGAGGAAGAAGTGCTTTTCTCAGTAGGAAAATGTAGATGAGAGATAGCAGTTCACCACACAACTGTCAATGATACGTAGAATAATATTTAAAAACGAATGACAAAATGAAATGCATGTTTCTGTATTGCTGTATTTAGCTAACACAACACACTTGCATTCCAAGATGTTTAAAGATGTTGTAAGTTACCAGTTGTACAATCCAGAAAGCTTTAAAGAAAGCAAAATTAAATATTTTCAATTAGAAGCCTTTTTTCCTGCAAATAAGATCCACAGAATAAATGATGTTAATATCATTTACTAAATAGATATATGTGTATATACATATAAATAAAAACCTCACAGAATATTTAATAAAGGGAGTTATTCAGTGAATATTAATTACAAGCTTTGCTCAAAAGGCTATTGATTGTTTGCCAGCTACAGTCTCACTTTTGAATCTGGATCCACATGGAGACCTGTCGAGTCACTATGAAGCTCCATGAAGTCAAATGGCTTCTAAACTCTGAGCAGTTTCTTCAGTTTCTTTACCAAGGCAATCTTTTTCTACAACTGAGAAATCTGGTTTCCCTAAGCTTGGTTTTCTAACAATAGTTTCTGAGGTGACAAAGTTTGAATCCAGGAAAAGTTTGGCAAATGAATCAGACAAAATGAGCTAGATCCAACACTGTGGCCAAGTAGAATAAGAACAGTAGTTACATAGTTCAGACATGCACAGGACAGGAGTGAAAAAAATGAGGGCTTTAAAATTGATTTTCATTTTGTCAAGATTTTGTTACAAACTTCAGTGAAAAAAATCTGTTGTGGTTGAACCAAATATTCTCTCCTATCTCATTTCCAAGTGATGAAAACTTCATTTTTCCTGTTTTGGTAGGAGTTTTTGGGTTTTGTGTATGTGGTTGTTCAAAGAGGTCTTTTTTGTTACATCTCTACCATATTCAAAAGCAAAGAACAACACTTTAGAAACACGAGCTCTACATACTGCAGTGTATTTAGAGTAATAAACAGAAAAAGAAATTGAGATGTAAAGACAAAAGACAGTAAAGTGGTTCACAGTTATATCTATAATAAAGCATTTTAAATATAACTATTGCACAGCAACTTGAGGCCTTGTCCCAACCTCATGGAAACAAATGACTACTTCTGAAGAGACAACACAACGCCTGAGGTAAGAGTTTTCACTCCTCAGAAGTACTGGGGGCAATTAAAAACAAAGATTTAATAAAATTATAGCCACATGAAATGTGAACAAAATAACTCCTTTGCAACAAAATTTAAGTTTACTTTCTACTAAATAGAGGTAGAGGTATCTAATTAGAGAGTTAATGCCTGTATTTTGCTGGATTTCCAAAATTGTCCCAAATACTCCATTCTCACTTGCTCAGCAGTTGGTACAAGTTCACTTCTTTAAACAGTGCCAATTATAGTTAATAATTCTCTCCCCATTTTAACATGTGAAATTTAAATGCCCCACTTCACTAACCACAAACAACTTCACAGAACGCTCAACATAAAAAGCAGAAAACTGGAATTATTACTGCTAAGATCATGATTAGCTGAAGCCACAGGCACCAGCTGAGCCAGCTGAAGCAGGAATGAACTCTGTAAGGTGGCCCATACCTACTGCCAGCATGCCCTTCTCCAGGTCTCCAGACATTTCCCGACATATGCTGCTTTCAATGTCCCGGTTACACATCCTCTGGTACTCGCTGAACACTGTGAATGGAACAGAGAGATTTCAGCTCCACAGCAAGAGGTGGGATTGGAATGGGCTGGATGGCTTCACTGCAATGGCACTTCTCAGCTGGACACTACAGTGTACTCACTGTACTAGTCTGGACACCTCACAGATTATTAATGTGTTATCAACCATTTACATGTTATCATGCTCCTTCTAGCCTGTCTTTTCATTAAAGAGCTAAACCAAGAAAGCACTGTAAGAGAAAGAGTGGCAATGTTTTTAGGAAAGCTTTGGGTCTCAATAAAGTTAAGAAGAAAATATTCAGGTTCTCATACACACCCTTTGCCTCCACAGGAGTACCTCACGTGTTAACACCGCAATGTAAAAGTTCTGTGCAGTTACTAAAGTATTTCCACCACAATGGACTAACGTAGCACCTTAAGTTAGCAAGTAAAAAGGGAATGATTGCAAGTGTCTTGCACACACAAGTATGCAAGACTGAAACAATTCTTGTTTTTCAATTCTTTAATCAGAGGATCATTTGAATAGGTATGACCTCTACCTGCTCTGATATTTAAGAAAGGTGACTCTTCCTTTTCCTCAGCAGAATTCACTCTGCTTTTCACTGGTATCTCCTTTGGCTCATTTGACAGGTGGAGGAAATTGAGGCACAGAGAGCAGTGCTGTACATTTTTATCCTTACACACAACAGAATCAAGTTACTGTTTAGGTAGGACATCATTACCTGCTTGAAGGTGGGCCCTGCTTCTTGCACACAGAATGGCATTGAACTTGGATTCATCAGTTCCTAGTCGGTTCTCTCCAGCCGCATACAACTCCTGAACACAGAGAAGGGAATTCACACTTCATTACTCACAACCAGTGAGGCTGAACAGCTAAGCTACAAATTTGCTTCCTTGCAGCTTCTCCTCCTTTTATACTTATTTCTTAGCCTGTGTACTACTGCAAAACAGGAGCAAGCAATAAATAGCAACTGGTTCTAACCTTCCTACAACAGGCTATGTTTGCACAGCATATTATAGGAATTCCTAGCTTGCTGATGCATAAGTGCTCAAACACAAGCTCCAGATTACTAAAGGAGGGGACATTGTTCAAAAAGTACCTGAAAATTGTTCTTTCTAAAAGTCCTTACACCTAGATTTTCTTCTACAATTCTAGGTGTGTTCTAGGATGTTCTTGTGTTTTGGCTAAGGCACACTATGTAGAAAGCTAATGACATTACTATTTAAATGACACTCGTAAGGCTAAAACAATCCAGGGTTTTTTTCCATTTGCTATGTAGTGAAATTGAACATACAGAAAAAGAAATGGGGCAAGCATTACTAAATCCAAGTGCCTTACTTGCTGCAAAACTCCAGACTGCCTTAAACAACACACAAAGGCCAATGTAGGTGTTACATAGTTTAAAATTTAATCCACACGCATATCACCTCAAATTTCTTTGGACAATTTCCTTAGTAAGGACCACAATCCAAGACTTGAAAAAGCCAAAGACCTGACAGAATGAGAGGTAAAATATCCTACAGACTGTACTCCCAAGAGCTTCAACTCTGTATTGCACCTACATGGCTCTAATGCTCTGTCAGCATTTTTCATATCACTTTTCGTATCTCTTCCATCCACTCAAACATAAGGACTGCATCAGAAGTCATCAAAAGGTATCCAAAACTAACAGTAAGCAGCACCCACAGAGTCAAACTGCAGCATATTGACTTGACTATAGTTAGAAATGATGAAGCATTTCTACTGACCTGTACATCTCTTTGGACAACAGACATGTCAACATTTGTACTTTCATCTCTGTTTCCCTGAAAGAATTAGAAGTGTTACTGATGGGCTTTGATGGACTGTTTTTTTTTTTTTAAATTAAAAAAAAAAAAACCAAAAACCAACCAAAACCAAACCAAAAAAAAATCCACATCACCTTCAAACACAAGATAAACGAATTCCAAAATCCCAGCAAGCAAGTACCTGAGCAAGTGAAATTAAAAGCCTCTGAAAGTGTCCAGATGTGTCACTTTTTATTGCTTCCTCCAGAGTTTTCTTATATTCTGGAAAAGAAATAGTCATGAATCCTCATACAAGCCTGCTCATTTCCTAAATTCATACAATCTGTCAGTGCTTAAGTAAGAGAAGGAAGAAAATTTTGATGCAAAAGCTCTAACCTGCTTTATATACCCTGCCGAGCTCCTGAATATGCTCATTACTGCGGGAAGCCAAGATTTCAATGAGACAATTTTCATCTGTGCCAACACCCTAAAATAAGCAAAGGAGAAACACTTCAGATTATTGATTTCTACAACCTAGTATAAAAGAAATGTAATAAAATTATATAGGAAAAAATTCAGAATACAACCTTGTATAGGAAGTCAAAGCTAATAATCCCAAGTAAGTCCAAATTTTAAATGGCAACCAAATATTTTATCAGCTCAACTATTTACTCTATCTTACAAACTTTTATCTCCTACACAAACCTTTATAGCTTCCTTGATTTCATACGCATCAAACATGACAGGTGTCTTCATCATTGCCAAGACTGTCTTCTCAAAGTTACCTGATAGCTCAGACTTGAGATCCTTGATCAAATCCTAATGAGAAGGAGAAACAAAGAAAACACCTGTGAAGACCTAACTTGATAAGAGGGAGCAGCAAAAATACACATTTTACTAATAATTCTTTATGGATAAGCACCAGCAATTTATGTTCAAAGTAAAGCTATTCCACTAATACTAAAACCAGAATAAGGGAATGTGTACCATGAGGTCATTAAGGTCCAATTAAATAGACTACACTGACCAAAGAGTACCCATTTAGCAGAGAAACTGCTTTACATATTTCATCTGCAACACTGCATGAAGAAGTCAAGTGTGGGTTAAAAGCAGAACTCTGAACTGTCTATACCTTAAGAACCATCTCCCCCTAATGCACCTTCCAATCTTTTTTTCTCACCACTAAGTCTTCTGACTTCCACTGAAGGGATGCAGGCTCTTATTTCTTCTTCCTTGTATTCCCAGAATGTACTTACCTTCCCATAAGCTGTTTTGAAGGACAGGATTATCTGCTGCCTTTGCTTGTTTGAACGACTCCCAAGACAGTCGATGATTGCCTGCTCGTCGGTTCCTGGACACACACAGACACCACAGAATGAGCACCATCACCTCATGCCAGGATTCAGCTTTCTGTCTCTATTTCATCCCATTCTAAACCCAGCAGAAGGACATGAATGCCTTGAATTCATCTCCAGTATCTACTCTTGTGTACAACCACAGAACTTCGAGCTCTACTCCCAATCACAAATATGATAAGAATACAAAGAAAACCTAAACCAATCTCATGATGTTGTTTATGCGTACATGAACTTCCAGTAATACTTCTGATAATCAAGGACAATCACATGGGAACTATCCCACTCAGTACACACATAGCAATAGGAAAACATCAGTGCTGATAGGAGATGCAATTCTGCTTTTAACTGAAATGTAAATCCTCAGACTGCTCACCAAATCCTTTCATGGCCTTCCTTAAGACTTCTGCATCCTTCAGAGGGTCAAAACCTGGTGCATCAGTGATTGTACCTCGGTTTTTGTGCTAAAATGAGATCAATAGTGTTAAACAGCAGTAGTGTTAAATAGTGAAATACTGTAGCTTACTACTTAGGAAAGATGATCACTGTTACCGGTTTTATTTTTTGTGAAAAAAGTAATAGGGGACACTCAAACCAACCCTGTCTTAAGCAATTTGTTAATTTCTAGACACAGATTAGAAGAAAATGCAAGATCAGAGTTTGCTGACATTACATCTGCTTTCCAATTAATTAAAGTTTGACGATACTGTATATATGACTGGCAATACTTGCTAAAGTTAGGAAAGGCAAGATTATTTAATTTGAATTCATGTCAAATCTTTTTTCCTGGATACAATGGCAAAACATAATTTGTTTCAAGACATATGAGCCTATACTGCTTGCATTTGAAAAGATCCATCCCTCTCTTCACTCAAACTTCTCCTCATTACTTTATTTTCAATTTTATGACTGGTTTACACTAACACACACAAAGAAAAGGCAGAGGAACATACACACAGTCACACCTCAAAAGAAAAGCAGTGAATGCTCTTACCATTCCAGGAGTAACTGCAGGCCCTGTAGATCCTGAGTAAGAGGGCATAGATGGGTTCACACCTGGACCTGGAGGGTAATTTGGCATGGGCTGCTGCCCTGGGTGAGTTGCTGGCAGTCCTGGATAGCCCATAGGCTGCTGACCAGGTGGTGGTGTGGGCTGGCCCGCGTATCCCGGGTAAGGCGGCATTCCCGATGGTGGATTCCCTCCTGGGGGAGCATACCCTCCATACGGCTGCTGGCCTGGTGGGGGCTGCCCAAAGCCACCTGAGGGAACTGGTGGGTAACCCCCAGGTGTGGAGGGATACATGCTTTGTGGTACGTTTGCCCCTCCAAAGGTCCCTGCCAGGTTGGATGCCTGCAATAAAGGAATAAAGCAAGGAACAGGAAGTGAGTACAAACAGTTGCGTTTCAGTAACATGCTGAATACAATCTCCCTCCCCACCGACACAGACAGACAGCTCTTTATCTGCAAAAGACAGCAAGCAGGATGGAAAAATCTGCCTAAAACTTTACACCAAATAATCGCCTCTTTGCCCATGGCTGCTTTGTGTGATCACAATGGTAAACCTGGGCCCAAGGACTTTAAGCAACTTTGGTTATTTTATGATGTGTTAGTAGTTTACAACTAGCAGGAGTTCCTGGACTACATTTGGAAAGACTTGTGCAGAAGCTGAAATGAAGATATTTCACTCCAAATCAAAATCTTACCACTGAAACCCCTGTTCTAGAGAGAAACCAGAAGTGACATTTGATCACTGCAGCACTGTCAGAAACTAGATGCTGTGGATATTGCCTCCTGCACCCCAGATAGTTTGTTGCTCAATTTGCCTGCTGACTGCCAAATCACTTCATCACTGCCTCAGAAAGGCATCTATAATGCAAATATCTTCCTACAAACTACATTCGTTATGCAGCATAACAGATTTCTGAAGACTAAAGTTGTCAGAAGTGTCACTCACTTTTGCTCTATGAAAAAAAATCAAATTGGAAACGTTTACATTTTCTTTAGTCAATGTAAAAGGTTTTTACTTCCATCTGTTAAACATCAGTGTTTATAAGAGACTGTTGATCCCATACTCTTTTCAAGGACGAATCATTGATACCTCTAATTATACAGCCTTTCTCCTTATTCTGACTGGTCAAAATCCAGGTAACAGGCAAAATCCACACTGTGTTTGTCTGTGTGAATATATTAACAGTCGATACTCTGTGTTAATAGTTCCCTATTCCTCTGCACAGGAAAGGCCAAGTTATACTAGTTGTATGTCCACAACTTTTGAAGTTAGACTGTTAACAACATTTAACCAGCGCTCTGTTTTCCTAAAATAAGAAATAGCTTGCAGTAACCCTTTTCTTCAATAGGCAATATTGAATGCTCAACACCTAAACAGATTAGACATAAAGGCACAGAATTCAAGTGATGAATCTCTCAGTGACAATGCCAGAAACACAACTTTGTCCTTAGGAACATCAAAATGAAACACATTAAATGAAAGCAAACTCACCATTCCAGCCATGTGGCTGGGATTGAACTGGTTGGCATAGCCAGCCACATTTTCCAGACCAATTGGAGGTGGATTTGAAGGTGGATAGGCAGCACCACCCCAAGGATTGCTACCTGAAATCAAACACAGATGTGCTGAAACGAGAAACTACACCTTTTTAAAGTTCTTACTACTTAAATTTCTAATGAAATGTATTTTTAACGCTACCAGGAAAATCAATGGAGGAGATGCAGGGTAGCAGTGCAATTATTATAAAAAGAGAAGACTCACTGGGTATTTCTAATCATGTTACTTATCACTGAATCTGTAAATTCTCACTTAAAACAACTCTAAACCTATTTGAAGGTTAGCACTCAAGGCTATTAACACCGTATTTTGACTTGAGAGCACCTAAAGTACAAATTTTTCCAGGTATTCCAATAGGATGATATTATTAATTCCACTTTGTTCATCTGAGAGGTGTCCACAAAGCACAACAGTACATTTACAGACACCAAAGTCACAAAACTTGTCTGCACACAGCAGTATGGTCTAACTTATGACAGAACACTCTGCTGAGAAACAGGCTTTATCCTCCTAGCTAGCTGGGCTTCCAACTGTACATTGCTTCCCCTTCCTGAGCTGGCCTGCCCATCTCCACACTTCACCACACCTGCAAGCCTCCAGCCCTTTCTTTCTACCTTTCAACAATACTAACAACTGTGAAGTTCAGCTTGACTATCAAGCAGGGGTTTAGTATTTCATCAGCTTTATGTTGTTGTAAGTGCTAGCCCTCTCCCTTCTGTATGCAATCACCTGCCTAAGAATAGTGAATTAAGGGTAATTTCCTGTTTCTTTGGGGGATATGGTTTTAAGCTGTATGAATGATTTCTCCCCATACTCATTTGTCCCCACCGCCCACCTTGATGACTCAGTGTTGATAGGACACTGATCCTTGTCATTTATTGGATTTGATCAAGTTAAGACCATCTCTCTGTGCTTTATTTGAGAATGAAACTAGACCTTACTGTATGAGCACATGGCAGAACACTCATATTAGACAAATCAGAATCTCCAGTCCAGATAAAACAGGACTTAACAAGAAAATATAAAAAGCTTTAGTGAATCAAGGAAACCCTCTGCAGTCCTGTTATTCATCCATGCCACATCTCCACTCCAGACAGGACAACCATTTATTTCATCTGAAAATTTAATATTTACTTCATCTGAACAACTTACCTGGGGCAGCTGGTGGATATCCACCCGCTGGGGGATAGCCTGGGTAACTCATGGCAAAGACCTGGAAAGGTGTGATACGGTTATTTTCTGTAATGCTTTGCTCATTACATCACATTACAACACTAAGAGGCAACATCCATGCAGAAGCCAGTTGCCAAAATTTAGGCATAACCTGCACACTTTGTCCCAGCTTTTCCCCTAGAAGCCTCTTCCCATTTCCTGACTAATAAACAGACAGCTAAGCAGTTGCAGAGTCGCTCCTCACGATTTTTTTCTTATTTGTTGCAGTTGCTACTTACTGCTTGCTTTGCCTATTATATTGTTAAGGATGAATTACTTGAACATTCTTCTTTTACTGTGCTATTACAATCTCCAAGTGTTTCCAGCCTATACAGAACTGTCTTATCAATGAAGAGTAGAAAATCATCTGATAAAGAAGCTACATCTTCAAGTGAGTAACTATAGGAAGTTGCTAGAAGGCACCTAAATGCAAACGCCTGCAGAAGTGCAAGGTCAGAGTAAGAAGCAGAAGGGATACACCTTCATGCTTACAGCACTGCCATAAAATATGAAGAGTTTACTGATAGGATAAGATCACTAGAACAAATTGGGTCTCTGAAAATGGATATTGCCTCTGTCAGCACAGAAGTGCACAAAGTCATTAGCTGTCCAAAATAGAAGCAGAGGTCAAAAAGGAAGAACAGCTAAATGAAGGACAAAATTAAAACTGGCTTCCAGAATACAAGGGCCTTATTTTAAACAGAATAACTACCAGGAATAATGGTAAAACTATGAAGAAAATATCCATAATGAGGGTTAATTTTTTGATGATTATTTTTAATGACAATCCACAGTCTATTTTTAGAATTGCTGCGTAAATTACCCTTTCCCCCCCACACCTCTTTCCCCTAAAGCACTACCTTTAGACGCCGAACTACATCTGGCACGTTTTGCTGTGTTTTGGGTTTCAGCTGTGGAATTTTGTTTTGGATTTGGCTTGAGTTGGCAGGGGCTCTGTTCTTGTGAAATTGTTTTCATTTTGCATGATCAAATTAACTTCCCTTTCTGGTTTGCATGGCTCTTTTGCATAGCAACACAAAAAAGGAGAAACACCTTTTTTGTGGTTTATTCTTTTAATAAGGAAATACAATTAGGAAATCTGCGATTTACTTAAAAAGCTGTTTGGACTTCATGCTGCACATACTCATTTATATTTAAAGAGAGAGAAATGAACTAACAAAAACTGCAATGAACAGAGCGCAGCAAAAGTTATAACCCTACCTTACTTCTGCTCCAGAATTCAAGAGAATCAATAAATAAGCGAATGCAGCTTCTCCTCATTAGAAAAGCAATGCCTGCTGCTACCCATGCAAAAACTGAGCCCAAACTCAAGAGCCCGAGAAACAAAAAAGCAAAACATGTGTTCTCCCTCTGCTGCTGGAAAAAAACAGCAGCAGAGCAGGCAGCTTCCTCCCTTCCCTCCTGGCACTCGGCCACACAATTGCCAGAGGGAGGTGCCGGCCCCCGGCCCACGCTGTCACCTCCGGGCAGGTACCCGAGCATGGAAGTGCAGAGAGGCCAGCAGGAAAAAAATATAACATTAAAGAAACTCGACAGAAGGCAGCCTGGCACACTTCAGAGCCTCTCTAATTCAGAAATGGGCTTTACGTAATAAAGCACGGAAAAATAAAATAGGAACAATTACTGTCACTCAAAAACCAAGTAAAGAACCCCTGCAATCTAGATTCTTAGCATGTATAATCTCAATGTGTACGTTTTTACACACAAGTTATTACAACACTGAAATCAGTGTTATTGCTTCAGGTACAACCATAATTATATTTTTAGTTATTTTTTAGCTTTACATGTAAATACAATAAAGACAGGGTACTCAAAAAATTGTAAGATGCCTTTTCGATAAAGCTTTAGGTACAAATTTAAGACAAATTTGTACCTAAATTTAAGGCAAAAATGGTGAGAAGCAATGGGATAGGTTTTGTTTTTCTTAGCAAGGTTGTTTGCTTGCTTTTAATCCCATATAGAACATTAATTTCAGATTGGAAAAAAAACCCAGGATTAAAAGAGCCTTTTGGCAATGAAAGCTGAGGTTGAGAAAAAACAGCCAACTTCAGCGATCTGAAGAAAATGTTAGTTTCTATATAAAAACGTTCCACTTGCTTCTTTTGAACCCTGTATTTATCCAGGGCTTTTCCAAGGGGAAATTTTCCCAGACTGGTTTGATTCCAGGCAAACTAGATCTGCAAACACACTGACTTCTCATGTTTAGAAACTTCCCATTTTTTCCACAGTTCATTTGAGTCTCGGTTGCCCTGTACTCTAACTTTAGAAATATTAACATAGAAAGTTACCTTTCTTTCAACTCAGCCTCCATTTCACCTTCTAATCTCATCTTTCACACTTTCTCCTGCTACATCCACAATATCTTACTAAAATTGCTTCGATGAGCAGCATTTGCCTGCTGATAACAAAGGGGTGACACAGTGAGGGAACAGAAGATATGGAAACCCACCCTGCTGTACAAATATTGTGCGGGAGGACACAGGAACAGCAAAGTCTCCGTTTGCTCAGTCATAAAAAATGTAGTGCATAAGACAAGGGAAAAATCCAACCAACCAAACCACACACACGGAAAGAGGGAGCGCCTTGGAGAAAATAAAGAACAACTACTGTCAAGGTCCTCTCCCCATTCCCACTATTCAATCTCAGAGCTCCATCTCAGAACTTTAAATAAAGACTTGAGGTTTTACTCCCACAGTGAACATTGCTATCATGCCTCACACTGCAAGCTATAAACAGTTCAGGCTCTTGAGCATCTTCCTGCTGCTGTGCAAAGCTAAGAGGGAACAGACCTGTTCATAAAAGATTAAACCTGTGACAGACTTTCAACAGGAATCTTGAAAATATGCTTCTGTATGATACAGCACAGAAGGAAAGGACTGCAACTCAAGAAATTTATAACAAAACCACAAATTTCATAATGATGGCAGAAATAAAGAAGAAAACCTCAAGGGTGCCAGAAAACTTCTGTTTCAAGGTGCAATAGCAGAAAGCTGAGCCACTGCATTCACACCCATTCCTGGAATTTATTAGTGGCTGCTGTTCAGCCTCCAGCTATGCCATGGTACAATAATTTGAGGACAAAACCGGATGAAAAACCATAGCCTTTATTTGTTCAAAATGATTTCTTTAATTATGCCCATTTCACAGGGAACACCGACTAAAGTTAAACTGTTGGCCTTGACTCCTCCACAAGGTTAATTACCAGGATATAGTAGACAAAGCAGCCTGAAGCTATAAATTACAGTACCTGCTCCAAGACTGATCCCTGATTGTGAAAGCAGCAGAACAGAATTTATCATCTTACAATATGCTGTCGTTTTTCATCAGATATGAGCTGAGGCATCCACCACTGTGCTTTTCCAAGACAAGGACAAACCACAGTCAGCACTGAACCAGGTAAGTGCTGTTTTACCAGCCTGAGCAAGATTTATCTTTGACTCATGCAATGCAGCGTACAAGTTGTTCTCTCCTGTATCGGTTGTAATATTTTTCATCCTGACAGATAAAAAGTCCTGCAATTTTGGTTTTTTTTCATTAAGTCTTCTGTGTATGTGTGTGACTCCTATCTAGCCTTCCTTTCACTATGAAAAAAACTAATTTAGTAGAATGAGTTTATCTTCCAACAGGGCTGAGCTCATGCCACCCAAAACTCGGGAAACCTCTTTTACACAGATCTTATCCCTCATTGTTCACCTTTACAAACCTTTACTGGCCCTCATCCAACAATGTATATTTAAAGAGTACTAACATATCATCCACTCCCTACAAAAAAAAGCTTCCTTAACAAAAACCCAAACTAACTCGCAACTCTGAATAGATGGTGGGACAGAAACAAACTTAAATATGAGGTTTTCTTAAAAACTATTCATTTTAATTCCTTGCTAATATTATGACTCAGGAGCTCTGCCAGTTTTGATGATTCTTATAATTCAGTATCATAATATTTTTTATTATAGAAAATAATCTAGAACTGTTGGGGCAAGGGGAGGGGGAGAGCATCAGAAAGGAAGCACTTGCAAGCTTTAGTCAAAATAAAATAGAACTCAAAAGAGATGCCATGCCCAACAAGAAAAGCTGAATGGGAAGACACACCCATAAGCCACGACTGAGCTGTAAAAATATTAAGAACTTTTTTTTTAAATACTAAGAACTTTTCCAGTGACAGAAGTCCTACATACACACTCAGGGCTTCAAAATCCAAAGAACTCAGTTGAGCTGCATGGACCTTCAAGATCTAAGTGCAGAAAAACCTGACCTAATTCCAAGAGGTCAGTTCATTCTGGATCCCTACTCTGCCCCAATGCAAGTGCTTCCTTTTGTACCACACTTCTTATCGAAGAAGTATTCCAAATCTATAAAACACACAGTCAAAACACTTATGACAATACAGATAGACACCCTCCAAACAACAAAACAAGCAAGAAAAAAACCCCACAAATTAAGGTCATGAGATGTTTGAAGAAGTAATGGAATGAGGTTGTTATATTTCAAACTCATGACTTGTCACAGAAAATCACTTGCTGCAAAAAAAAAATACTATAAATAGTCTGAACTATGTTCTCAACTGACTAATGCCTCTGGGATTTATATTCCTCTATTTTAAGTTCCACCAGGAAAGAATAACTTTTTACACCATTAGTGTAAGTCAGAATATGTAAATACCAATTACTCCGTGAAGTAAAGCAATAATGTTGTATTCAGTAACTATTCTAAAATAGTTACTAAACAATACCTGATTGTTCATTTAACACCAGCAGTTTTTAATTAGCTGCTGTGCCAAGCCTGAAGCAGAGCCAGGGAGTGGCCCCACTGCAAAGGCAGAGGAACAACAGGAACAGAAGGACAAGGAAGTGTTTCCATCAGCTCTGCAGCTGTTGGTGCTGCAGAGGAGGCCGGACTGACACCGAGCTGTGCAAGTGACAATTCCCAAAGCTGGGCACACTGGCAGGAGCTGCATGGGATCAGCTAAATTCCTCATGGACATACCTTACACCGCAACAAAACCCCTCTGTTGACAGCCTTGGGACTCCCCAGAAGAACAAGAAGTACAAAAACATCAACTTTTCCTTAACAGTGATGACTTTCACACTTTGTGGACAGGAAAGGTTTACACACTCAGCTGTCCAGCAACACTGGGATGGGTTACTACCCTCAGTGAGCAAATGGACAAACCTTCATTCATTCCAGGCTATAAGGAATTGCTCATCTTCAGCTGATTAATTCTTTCCAGGAACAGAATGACTCAAGAACCAACTCAGAGTAGTAAAACAGAGAGGCAGGTATTTCAAAGCAACCATAAACAAGGAATATGAAAAGAAAGCAGGACTGTAGCCTTCAAATCTAGTCTGCACTTGAGATCGGCAAGCTTTAGTCCTTAAAAAGTATTTCCCCCTCTAAATCCTAACATTTGTAAGATGGATTTATTCTCCTAGCTAATAGAAAACCAAGTGTTTTTAAAACACTGCCACGCATAGCTGACAACCAGTTATTTTGACTAGAGATAAGTACACTGTTTACTGAACAGTGCAAATTCCCAAGCCTAAAGTTGTTATCTCTAGCAACAATAAAAGGGATATTCACCCTGTCTGCTTCAGGCAACTTAAGCACCTAATTCAGAGCAATTCACTAAGCCAAAGTTCAAAATCAGACATGCTTTTCTAGCCAAGCCAGAGGTCTTTGTGGTGCAGGAATTAATTACAGCAAGTATCACTTCACATACATGTTGACTATATGGCTGTAGTGAGGTTTAGCACAAACAAGAGGCCTTCAGAACCATTAAAACTCATCTGGATCTTTAATATGGGGCTGATGTATTTTTATAGAAGCTAAGATCCAAAAGCCTGAATTGGAAGCCCACCTTTCCTCCTGCTGAACACTTTCCCAATGCCCTCAAAAAACCCCTCACCACCCACACTTTGCAGTAAAAGAAAAAAAAAAAAAAACCACAAAAAACAAAACAATCAAAACAAGAATTCTAAAAGACTTTTAACCTTCTCTTACCAAGTAAGACAGCATATTCTCTCTCAATCAGACAGCAAATAAGGGGGAAAAAGGAGGCAACATCTGGGGAAGAACCTGTTTCTCTTTTTTTGGAGATCTTGGACATGAACATTGCTACTGATCAGACCACAGTGACACTGCACTGAACAGGGAACAGGTTGTGGGGCTGTGTTTGTTTTATTCAGTTGCCACAATCTAACAACTGGCACCAGTCCACACTCAGCATCTGTGACAGCTGAACAGTACAGATACAACTGCACACACACAAACAAAAAACGAGCTGCCAAGCAAGAATCACACAAGAACATGATCAAATTGTCTCTTAGAAAGACACCACTGAGTCCCAGCTCTGACCCATAACTGATTCCTCGTTTATCCCATTCAGGATCTAAAGATCCTCTATCGAGTGCTGATAAAATCTGGAAGAAACACAGAGCAACAATAGAAGCACTATTGTAAATACCTATTGTTGTTAGGTTTGCTTATCTACTTTACATTCTTCCTTGCTTAGGGAACTGCCTGAAGGAAATTCAGCGTTTGTATAAACCACACCCACTTTCAAATGAACTGCCAAAAGTAAAGGGAAAGCTCAAGTTTCAAATAGGTGAAAGTGCTGCTCGCTGAGGGATAAACATGCAGCCTTTTCCCTTCCTTTCTTTTAAAAAGTCTTTTGCCACCTTCAAGAGAAGCTCAAAACAAAATGCACTGCATACAGCTGACAAGTCCCCGCCCTTATTCCAACAGTTTACATAAAACACTTTAAAAATATATCCAGTAAGAAACATGGTTTAAGGTAGTAAACCTAAATGTATGAAATAAACAAGAGAAATTAGATTGGTGCCATTACCCAGTTGAATATTTAATATAACAGAAGCCTCCAACAGCAATTTGAAGCTGACAGAGAAGTTCCCACAAATGATTCTATAGAGGCTTGGCTAAAAATAAATTAAACTTTCAGTTTGTTCAAGAGCCCTACTATTTCTGTAGTCACAATTAAACCATCTGCTGTTTTCAATTACATTGCTGCTTTAACTAGAGCATTTTTTTTTTTTTTACTATACCTACATTGCTATCACAGAACTAGAATTAGGTCTGCTCTATCTTGGCTCTGATTAATGCAGTGCTATTGAACAGATCCCATGGAAGCTCCACCTTCCAAAACTCCCTAGAGGTCTAGGAAAGAGCATCTCCTGTAATGTTCACATCAGACAGACTTCTTGGCTTCATTTTTTTACAGCAGATCAGGTTATGTATTTTAAGTTGTTATCTAACACTATGTCTTTACAATTCTGACTAGGTAAATACCCCCACGAAATACCTCCACCCTACTGCTGATTTTGTTGTATCTTTTAGTGACTTTTGAGATTTCACGGAGTTTTCAGCCTAACAATTCAAAACTTCTGGGGACTACAAATAATAAGCTAAAGAAGTGACAAATCATATGAATGAATATGATGGCTCCTCCAGAAATTTTAAGTACAGACATTTTGGCCTCTGACCTTATACTAAGGTCAGGCCAAGAGAAAGGAACACAAATATCATAAATATTGTTGACATAAAGTAATTAGGCCCTCAGCAGAAATGCACTGGGGACAGGGCTACAGGCAAACGTAAGCAATGCTCAGTTTTAATTATCTGCTGCATCATTGGGAGGAGAGTGGTCCACATGACTCCCAGAGCAACTCAAAATACACGAAATTACAGAAACAGCCAAGCTATGGGGAAAGCGTTCATACACTCAGGCTTTACAGCAACCACACACTGGTTTTGTGTTGCTTCTGACGTTTCCAGGAGTGTTGCGGTAAAGCCCTGACTGACTTCACAGAAAACAGCTGATTGCCGGGGGAGGTATCGGGGAACGAACCTCCCACCTCCCGGAGCAGCTGGTGCATAACCCTCATAATGAGCTCCTTCATCAAAACACACGGCACCAGCACTTCTCCTCTCTCTCGCCAGTTTGTTTTCTCTGCACACCTTTTATCCCAGCTTCCCTTCTAGGCTGAGACCTTTCCATGCCCCTGCCACGCCCTCCACAACGTTATCTCTCCACAGTTCCTCACTAACAGGAAGAAGCTTCCAGGAACTACTATATTAAAATATATATATATATACGCCACAGAAGTACTCCCTTACCGCCCAGAAACAGAATGGGGACAAGGAGGAACTGCTTTTCTGAATATGGAGATGTTTGTGCTGTTTTCTGTCACATATATAGCTACAGCCTAGCTAGGGTTTGAAGCGTTTTGGTTTTAAGACAGCTAAAGAAACTTGAAGATACTTAAGTGTCTTAAAGACATTTGAAGTACGTATGGTATAAGAAAAGGTAAAGTATACTACGAGCAGTTTATAAAAAGGGGCCTCCGGGGAATAATAAAAAAAGGAGCACTGCTAATGGCCAGCCTACCATCTTAGGCTGCTTTCTCCTGACAACTCCACACGTCAGAATCACAAACTCAAGACAAACTACGGACACAGGAAAGGACCGAAACTGCAACTACAACAGCAAAACACGTCCTCTGAAACCACATTTCCCCAGGAAACAGGAGTCGCTCCCTCCCAGCCGCGGACCTCCTGCAGGCCCTGACCCTCCCCTCCGACAGCCCTTGAGCCGCTGCCGCCGTCACCCCGCGGGCCTCCCGGCCCCGTCCCCGGCTCCTGTCCCCTGTCCCCGGCCCCGGCCCCTCGTCCCCGTCCCGGGATCGCCCCTACCGCGGGTCCTCTCGAGCCGCCGCCGCCGCCGCCCGTCCCAGGTGCTCGCTGGCGCTGCAGGGCGGGACCGGGGAGCGGCAGGAGGAGGAGGAGCCGCTGCCAAACCCGGCTCACTCCGCCCGCCCGGCACGCCGCGGCCTCGGGGCGAGGGAGGGCCGGGCTCGGGCGGTGCAAAACCGGCGGGGCACGGGGAACCCCTGGGGACAGTCGGCAGAGCCCTGAGGGACAGTAGGCAGTGCCCTGAGGGGACAGCAGGCAATGCTCCTGAGGGACAGGCGGCAGTGCCCCTGAGGGGACAACAGGCAATGCCCTGAGGAGGCAGGCGGCAGAGCCCTGAGGGACAGGCGGCAGTGCCCTGAGGGGACAGGCGGCAGTGCCCTGAGGGGGCAGGCGGCAGAGCCCTGAGGGGACAACAGGCAATGCCCTGAGGAGGCAGGCGGCAGTGCCCCTGAGGGACAGGCGGCAGTGCCCCTGAGGGACAGGCGGCAGTGCCCTGAGGGGACTGAGGGGACAGGCGGCAGTGCCCCTGAGGGGACAGGCGGCAGTGCCCTGAGGGAACAGGCGGCAGTGCCCCTGAGGGGACAGGCGGCAGTGCCCCTGAGGGGACTGAGGGGACAGGCGGCAGTGCCCTGAGGGAACAGGCGGCAGTGCCCCTGAGGGGACTGAGGGGACAGGCGGCAATGCCCCTGAGGGGACAGGCGGCAGTGCCCTGAGGGGACAGGCGGCAGTGCCCTGAGGGGACTGAGGGGACAGGCGGCAGTGCCCTGAGGGGACAGGCGGCAGTGCCCTGAGGGGACTGAGGGGACAGGCGGCAGTGCCCTGAGGGGACTGAGGGGACAGGCGGCAGTGCCCCTGAGGGAACAGGCGGCAGCGGCCTCAGGAACAGCCGGCAGCGGGTGGAAACCGCACAACCGGTTTGAGCAAGAGACAGCTTCAGCGAGAGGCCCATTTTATAAAAAAACAAAACACGCAGTGACAAAGGTGACTCCACCCACGGTGCGTGGGCGGCCTGGGTATTCCCCAAGAGGCAGCGTGGGCTGAGGGAGACACGGGCACGGCACAGCCACATCCAGGGAGCAAAGGTTCAAGTCAAGGTTGTGTTTACAACCTTCTGTTCAGCACAACATCGGATTTAAACCCAAAACCACCCCTGACTCTTCTCACCAGGAAATTTCAAAAAACATGGTTT
Organism: Zosterops lateralis; assembly: GCF_965231275.1. Taxonomy (NCBI): domain Eukaryota; kingdom Metazoa; phylum Chordata; class Aves; order Passeriformes; family Zosteropidae; genus Zosterops; species Zosterops lateralis. The sequence continues at coordinate 4,351,167 of NC_139768.1, forward strand.
GCAGACAGGGTAGTACACACACACACATACGCACACACAAACCCCGCCCCCATTTTGTATATAACATACTTTTCCTTAAATAAAATTCCCCCCCCCAAAAAACCACAAAAAACCAAAAAAAACCCCCCCAAAAAACCCAAACAAACAAACAACAACAAAAAAAAAAAAAAAAAAAAAAAAAAATCAAGAGGAAGATTGTTCATGTCCACCTTTTCTAGTACAAGCAGTAATAGCTGAAGGCTTCAATAAACATCTTTTTTTTCCCCTACATGCATTCTTTAAAGATGAGTGAAATTGCTCACATGGAAGCGTTTAGAGAGACAAACCAAAATAATAAAAAGGAAAAATAAAAAGGGCTAGCATTTTCCAATTAAATTTCTTTTGCCAAGACACTAATCAAAATGGCAAACACAGCATTATCTAACTGAATCACAGCATTATACAACTTGGGTGGGGAATGAACTTGACTTTGCAGCTGGGAATTACGCGAACAGGGTCCAGAACCTCCTTTCCAACAGTTGCTTCTCTAATATGTGTGCTTTGTAACAGGCAATTTCATTTAGAATGAGACTAATTTGGATAAATGTGTTCACGCTTCTTAAAGCATCCTGTTCATCCACCAACAGCTTTCACTGGAGGAGGGCCGGGGCTTTTTCTCCTCCATACAACTTTCACATACCACAACAGCCAATCATTGAAATACAACAGCCATGATTGAACTAAAGAAGAAATTGTCATTTTTTCCCTTCTCCCTCATCAAAATTTTTAATTGGCACCGCAAAGGCCAAGGCTGCACTCATGGGAAACAGCTACATTTAAAGTAGTCTAAAGCAAGTGAATAGGTATATTTGAATATAAGAACAGCTGTGGTGGTTTAACCCCACTCAGCAGCCAAGCCCCACACAGCCTCTCTTACTCCCTGGCCTGCAAGGTCAGAGAGAGAATGAGAAAGATAAAAGCCAGAAAACTTGTGGATTGAGATAAAGACAGGCTGATAGGAAAAGCAAAAGCCATGCACACAGCAAAAAAATACAAGGAATTAATTCTCCACTTCCCATGGGCAGGCAGGTGTTCAGTCATCTCCAGGAGGACAAGACTCCATCACACATAACAGTTACTTGGAAAGATAAATGCCATCACTCCAAATGTCCCCCCTGCTTTCGTATACTGAGCACAATGTCATAAGGTCTGGAATATCCCCTGGGGTCAGTTGAGGTCAGCTGTGTCTCTGCCCAACTTTTTGTGCACCTCCAGTCTCCTCACTGGTGGGGTGAGAAGCAGAAAGGCCTCGGTTCTGTGCAAGCCCTGCTCAGCAATAACAAATACATTTCTGTATTATCACCACTGTCTTTCAGCACAAATCCCACTAGCCACTGTGAAGAAGATAAAGAAGCCACTGTCTTTCCCCACTAGCCACTGTGAAGAAGATAAACTGTGTTTCAGTCAAAACCAGCACGTTAGCTTATTGTGGTTTAGCACAAATTGTAAATTTATACCCAGATTATCTTCAGCTTCACTGATAAAGACGTTTCTCATTAATAAGATAAGCTAAACATCAAGACAGGTTCTGATGCAGAGTGTAGCCTGATGTCCACTATGCAGGCAGATGGAGAAATGAAAATGTGCCCAGAGTCGCTCAGGTGGAAAGAAGGCCAGGGATCTTTGTCCTCTGAGTCTGCTGGTGTCGCTTCTCTTGGGAGTTAAACTCCTCTTACCTGTGTCAGCCAAAAGGGGCCACATTAGCTCTGACACAAGAGTTCTGTTAACCAGAGACTGAAACAGGTTAGGAGCCATTCAGAGGAGCTGCTACCCCCATCAGATGAGGACACAGCAACTTCTACAAAGCATTATTTCTTCTTCCAGCAGGATTTGAAAAAAACCTGAAGTCATATTTCTATAACTTTAGTACTGCTATTTTTTCATGTAGAAAAGCCCTTTGAGTATCAATGCCTAGGCTGGAAGGAGTGTATGAGGAAGCTTGTACTGCTGAAATCAGCCTGGTATTCATTCCAGACCAGCTTGTGCTCACTTTGAAGTCAATTGCAATCATCCATGGGTTTAACCAAGGTCTAGATTTGGCTTACTTCTATGAATCCCTCTATTTATCCAGGCTCAGTGACTGGAAGTCTCACACCTTTGATGCTGCATTCATAAACAGAAAACTGGACTGGCTATTGCAGCATATGGAATACCCTTCTGACAAAGAAATCATTGTATGGAAACCTCACTACCTGCCATTTCCAGACAGTCAGGGACTGAGGCATTTGCTTAGCATATTTTATTTCTGGAAATTTTCCCACAGGAATGATAACCTCTGAGCCCATGCTTTTTGGGACCTCTGGCTGGAATAAAACCCTTTTCCTGCAAAAACTGCTACAGGCAGCACATGTACTTGTCAGCATCCACCTAAAGTTCCAGGAAGCCTACCAGCAAGTTTTAATATCTTTTTCTTTCCCAGCCTCTTGGATTTTAATATTTTAGGTGGTGTTTAACCAGGACAGAAACTCAAAGCATCATGTGCTGTGCAATTGCACAGAGGTTTACTTTTACTCATATAAAAACCTTTCACTCTGTACTGACATTTCAGACCAAATTCATACAGACAGTAATGCCACAGTCAGAAATGAAGCAGAAATGAGGTCTAGAATCTTTGTTGTTGGGACAGGTGAGAGTTTGCCTGTCATCTCAAGCACAGTTATACTGCTTTCTGACAGTGTGCTGATACTGACTCAGCACCAATTGAAACAGAGAAACCTTTGTGAGAGAACCCACAAAAATGACAACAGCATTTCCTGCAAGCACTGCATTTTCCTAGTGACCCTTCCAAGCTCCAGCCTTGTAGTTTTCCAAGTGGATTTGTGCCATTGTAACACACAGACCATAACCAAGTGGTGGAAACTAGTACAACAAAACATCCACACTCCTGATTTCACAGGTACTCTCTTCTTCATTTTCCATATTCATTTTACAGCACTCCACCTCTATCACTAAAATAGTCCATTGTTGAAAACTCAAAAAGAAAAATCTTGAGTGTTTACACAGTAAAAGCGAGCAGAAAATACTAAAGAAAGCATAAAGTAAAATCTGCAGGTATTATAACTCCGTCTTTCAGACAGTCTAAGGACCTCAAGCACCAGTCAGTGTGAGGGACATTTTTGGGAGTTCTGGGACCCAAATGCTCCAGGTTACCCCAGAGGTTTCCTGCATGAACTTGATTAGGTTCAGACCTCTGAAGATACACATACCTACAACCTACATTCATTTTGAGCCCTAAGGAACTCAAATGACATATCATTTTTCAACTCACTCTCTTATGAGAAAGGGTGTTCACTCTGAGTCATACTGGGTTGTAGTTCACTTTTTTAAAGTCCTGTTAGTTGATGGAGATTTTAGAAAGACACTTGCCCAAATCTTTTCACTCTGCTTTAGCCACAAAATACATTTATCTTCCTTCCTTGCTTTTTTACTGCTCCTGAGCCTTCTATAAGTTTTATACTTACTTTTTACACATGGTTTCTAACGTCATCAGCTTGCAACTCTTCTATGCATCTGTTTTCCTTCTTCATAACTGAGCCTTCAGTTAAACCAGATTCCTGCAAGACAATATCATGTATTTGGATTTGCCTCCCCTACTCGTCCCTCCACAGCTTTTGTATAGCATATTAGACTTGAAGACAACAAGTATTTGATGGTAACAGCATTATCCTCAATCTGTGTTACACTCCTGAGAAAATTTTACTGCTTAAAATCCATTGCTCAGAGGCAGGCTTAGCTGAAATGACTTCTGCACTCTGGCTTCATTTCCCCAGTGCATTTGTGTTGCAATAGGACACAGCAGTGTTTAATGTCTGCACTGCCACTAGTCTGGAATAAAGGTAATACAGCCTATGGCTCGACTTGCTCTGTGCTGAGGAATGCAACACTACAGCCATTTCATAGCTGGGCCAGAATTTGTGATGGACTGTACAAACTCTGTTATCAAAGGCTATCTGCCTTAGACCTGGGTAGGTCTCTAGCATAAAAGATTTTTGGTGAAATAATTTTCTTGTGTGTATCTTGCATTTCCCCCCAAACCATCATGCTGTGAGCTTTGATCTGTGAGGCTGTCAATTTGAGCATCTTCCATTGTTACTAAAGACACTCAAATTAAGAGTGAATTGGAGTGTTGAGCATGCATTTGTATGTAAACTATTACCCTTTGCATGCAGCAGAATATAGCCTCGAAATAAACATTTTCATCAAGGCATAACAGATGGAAGTGCTTTAGTTTCTATTTTGTATTAACAGAAACTTCTCATTAAACTCTTGAAGCGTTACAATTGGATAGCTCTGTGTTTTCCTGCTTGGTGGGCATAGCCTGGCTGACTCTGGTGGGCCAACACTTAGCCACATACACTCTTAAAAGTCATTAGTTCATCCCTTTACAGATCAGATTTTCTACCATTTCTTTAGATTTTCTGCTTTGCATTGTATCTTGTGTAAAATTGAATTCTGAACTCCAATCAACATTTAATTCTAAGTAACAGAGTTAGCCAACAGGAGAAGGAACTCAGAGAAACAGACTGAGCTGGCCCTGGCACACACACACTTCACCTACACCTGCAGAGTTTAACCTCCCAGTATGGGGAAATAGATAAATATCTGCTGGTATTTTTAGGTACTGCTGAATGCAATTCAGTTGATTGACTGGGAGCCCCATCTGAATGCATTCTGGATGAGCCATTTATCCCTGTGTGTCAGCTGTGGCAATTTGTAATACCATTCTGAAGTGATTGCTTCATTATTGTCAATGACGTTCCAGCCCCACAAAGTTTCTGGGTGGAACTTAATATGATGTAAATACAAATACCTACCTACCTATTCTTTTCTCCTCCAGGAAGCAGAGAGCAAAGCAACTTGGGCAGTCAGCAGTATCAAAGAGTTTCTAAGCTATTAAGAGAAGTCATTTGGGTTAACCAAAAGGTTTTATTAAAGAGCAATTTAACAATGATGATTAAACAGTTACTAAATGATGACAACAAGGTGGTCAAGCACTCTACTACCACACTTCTCATAATTAAGCTAACTTGTGTAGACCATGCTTTAGATTTAACATAAAATGTCACTTACCTTGCTGTAGATTCCAGATGCTGGGCAAGGGATCTCTTGACCTTGAGGAGTGTCCTTGGGAACACCCCTGCTCAAGGGGAGATCACCACTGTGCAGCCACGGCCATGCAGGAGAGCTCAGGCTCTGAGGCTGCAGATATCTGTAGTGTAAAGCGGTTGGCTTGGAGTCAAACTCCTTTCTGGTGGCAGCCATAGAAGTTTTAGATATGTCTGGTCTCAGTTCAGGCTGATCTGTTAACTCCCACCAGACCCAAATTCTTTAGGTGAAGAGATACAGCTTAACATAATTTATCACTGTTTCCACAGCAGGGCTGGCTTCAGCCAAGCCTGTTTTCTGGTGATGCCAATAAATGGTGTGCCACTGACTCAGAGCAGGTGTGCCCATTACACCTTAAAAGTATAGGAAAGTATTTAGGAAAGAAGTATCTCAGTTCTTATATGCCCTCACTCTGATGTAACTGTTCATACTTCTGTCTCACAGCAACGCTTCTGTTGTACTCCTAACAGAAAAAGGTGTGATTGGGAGTCACTCACAAAGCTCCATTTAGCTTTGATTCTGACTTTGGCACCTTAGAGCTCCTCCTATCAGGTAATGAACTCACAGCTTTTCACCTTTACTGTCCTATTCACTAGAAATGAACCCTCTCCTGTATCTTGTGTTCTGCTGTCCTCACCTTTAAATCCTATGTCAGAATACACCATATTGAACTATTATTCTTTTCCTTCATCTCCTCTATGCCCCTCTTTCATATCTGTGTGGTAATTCTGTGAAGAAATGAGTGCCTATAGCTTATGTGTGTATTAAATATGTCGAAACTGTCATGGAGCTAAAAATACAACTACTCAGTAAACATCAAGGTCTGAGTAATTTTAGCTCACTGTGGGCCCAGTATGTGACTTTAGCCTGTTCATTCTTCAAATTCCCTTCCCTAACACTGGAAATAAATATCATTAATCAATCCTCAGTGAGATGATAAAAACCAAGAGGACTACACAAAAATAAACATCCTGCATGTACAACACTTTTTCATAACTATTAGTCAGAATTAAAAGTATTAATAAAAAAATTCTCAAGACTACAAAAAACAGAGTTCAAACTGTAGTTAAAAGTGCTGCTCTTCAGAGGTTCTGATCATTAATGTCTGTGGGTCATCTGTGCACAGCAAGCTCTGAGGGGCTTCTTCAGCTCACTAATGACATAGGTCAGCACCTCCTCAGACCATGCCTCCAGCTGCAGCAGCGTCCTGCTGTGGCAAAACAGTTCTTTGGGACATAACTCTTGGAACGTAACAAGCCAAGTCTCATACAGAGAAGTAGCATAATCTTCCCATGACTCAGCCCTGACTCACCAGGAGCCTTTTCCACATTTAAGGAAAATCATGTCATTCAAGCCATCTTTAGCACAGATGACCTTTTGAGCAAGATTGCTCAAAATATTTTGCAACTACTAAGAAAAGCAAGCACTGAAAGATTGCCTTTCATAGGAGTTCCAGCCCAGGTTTGCTTGCAGGTAAGCACCCTAACCACAGACTAGGGATGAGATCCTGAGAGAGCTGGACAACACGGTATTTAACTGAAACTGAATGGAGTCAGACTTGTGTTCTTGAGAGCAATGAGACACAGCATTTGTGTGAAAAGTAGGTAAATTCAGATCTGAGTAAGCATTTTCCCAACAAGTACAAGATACTTTGAATCAGCACATATTTCTTTGCTGGCCTTCCAGCTGCAGGGAGCGGGAGTCTCCTGGTGGTGCAGGAGTGCACAGGGGTGCAGTCCTGGGTGGCCTCGGGTGACACAGGTCCCCCTTCACTCCAACCTGCATTCCCTGTGCCTCTGCCGAGCACAGGCTCCACTGCCATCTCACACACCCTTGCCAAGGAATTCTCTTTTCTTCTCTCTCCAGCTCAGTCAGTCCTAGGTGATTACAGCTGGCCTCAAATGCTTTTTGGGTTTGTTGTCGTTGTTTTGTATCCCTCATCCTTATTTTGAACCCTGCAAACCGCCTTTGATTGAAGATCTAAGGAAAGGAGCCTCATTGCATCCTGAACTAGACTTTCATTTTCATATTTAGAAGCAATAAAAAAAAAAATTAAAAAAAATTGTTCTTTTCTACAAAGCAGCTGCCATCAGCAAAGCCTATTATCTGAGCTGGCTCAAAGCACAAAGGAATGACAGCTCAGTGCTAACATTTAAGATTCAGAACTTCACTCTATTTCAATACAGTCCATGATGAGTCAGAGCCCTCTCCTAGAAATACGGAAAGGCATTTTTTTCCTTTTTTTTTTTTAAATAGTTGTACTATTTTACCTCAGAAATACTTAACACCCATAAATATGAGCCATTGATATTCCTGCTTCCTTCAACTTTAATTTACTTATACAGCAGAGAACACAAAAATGTTTTAAGAGAAAAGATTTAACAACAATGCTCAGATGTAAACAGACCAGAATTATGCAAGTGCCTGAGTTTACAGTTCAGCTGAAGATTGTGGGGCTAGTCTGTTTTGCTCGTTTGTTCAAGCACAACATCACTAATCAAATTGCTGAGATTTCACAAAATTAAAGTATCCCAGGAAGATACACACAATAATTCTTATTTATCTCGCAGTTACCCATAGATTTGCCAACAGAGGGAGTCCTCTTACTGTCTACCAAAGCTTTGTCGAAGTGAGGGTGTCCCTGCTGAGCAGCTATCATCGCACTAATAGCAAGGATGGAAAAGGTTTGCAAAACAGAGTCACCTCAGGGTATTTAGCAAATCAAAACATGGGGAAATATCAGATATCCAATCACTAGAAGTGCACTGGAGGATTCAAGTGGCCGTTTGTGTTATTGCAGCAATTAATAACTTTTTTCAGCTCTGCATCTCTGGGCAGAGCTATGAAATATCTATGAGAGTAATTATTCTTAAATATATTGAGAATAATTGTGCCAGATAAACATATAGTTCCCCTATGTCTGCAAATCAAAGTTTAACTGTAAAACTCCTTTGAGTTCTTTCCTGTTGTTGTAGTCATAGCTTGCCAAACAGCAGCTACTCAGGTTGTAGTTTGGAGGAAACAAAATAATAATAATAATAAAACAAACAAACAAACAACCCCCCCCCCCAAAAAAACAAACAAACAAAAAAAACCCAAAACCAACCCAAAACACACTCCCCAAAGACTTTCTTCTACATTATGATTTCCTTAAAAGACCATGTAATTTTGATCCCAACTGAACTAACTTGTATACAGTAAGACCTTCAGAACTTCACTTGCTTTTTCATCACTGAATAAATCAAATTTTCTTGTGAACTATGAAAATGTTAAACAGGTATTTTATAGCCACTGTTTGCATCAATTATACTTTCTGCTGCTTACCTCTTACTTGAAGTGGCCACTTCCCTTATGACTTGATGAAAAGATTTGAACAGCTGATCTGATAATGACATAAATCATGTTCCAGATTAGCTTGGACGCAGAATTTTGGTGCATTTAAGGAAAAAAAAAAAAAAAAAAAAAAGCCGAAATAACATTGTACTTATTACATCAAAGTAAACACTTGACAACTACAATGTATTGCCAGGCCTAACAGTTTTGTGAAATATTAAGTAACCAAACCAAGAAATCAGCAGCAATCAGGTATGGTGATTTACTAGCAGTGGCATAAGGATAAAAATATGAGATTATGGTCACATCTGTGGGACATATCTTCCTTCTCACAGAAATTGCCATTTTTATGGTAGTCAAGACTGAAGTGCACATGAAGCAACTCCTAAACCTCTGGGTTTTTTCATCTTGATATATCCCGCTGAGTCTTTCAGAAAAATAAAAATACAAAACCAGTATTACCTGCATCTGTTCCATTCCTTTCATCCTTTTACTGGGACCTGGATTTACACTGAGATTCCAGCAGCAATCCTAACCTCAACAATTATCTTCTAAAATTAGTTCAGGATAGGTAAACCAGTGCAAAGAAAAGTCAGAACTGCAACAAAATTGAGCGCAATAATTGATGGGAGTAAAACTGAGATATTTTTCTTCTTCATTTTCAAATGGGTAAAGTTCTTTGTTTTCTACTTCTTGTTAACTCTGCAAACAGATCAGCTTTGCAAGTCTTGGACGTCTGGCCATTTTAGATAAACATTCCAACCTTTTAAATGTTTACAGACTAAACTGTAGAGCTTAATGTTTATGTTGCACTGAATAACTTCAGCTTTGTATTTAACAGAAAGACTGCTAAAGTAATATTGTTTCAATCAGTAGGTGAAGACACATGCTACTGAAATAACCAAAATTTTAAAGGAAGATATTAATACTAGTCTGTCCATAAATATTTAATACATCTCTATGTGGTAGGTTTTATAGTTGGAAAAAACTAACTGCCACAGTTTACTGGGTTTCTAATTTTAAACCTATTCCCAGACTCTTCAAAAATAATTATTATAGCCTTTAGCTTCTATGAAAATTAGACTGTAGCTTTTTGGGTTTCAAATAGTATGTTCCTCCCCTAATTCTGGTTTAATATGAAATAAATCCTTGGCCATGTATTTCAAGGAACATACCCTCAGATATTGCTCAGAGCAGGGTTTGGATCCTATTATTGTACCTGTGCAGGGCAAGAGTTTACCCTGACACATGCAAAACTACATAGAGAAGAGAACTAGTCTGATCCAGAAAAGAGAATCTCTGGACCAAAATATCCATTCTCAGTCAAACCTCTTCTCAGTTTTAAATAATGATCCAGCTGTTGCCTCCTAAGATTAATTTGAATCACATCTCTCTCCTTGGTATTTACATTTTTCTTGCTCTTTGGGGACAGCAACAATATCTAAGCATGTGTAAATCTGAAAGTATGTCATTCACTCCAAAATACCGCTTTGCTTGCAAAATGAAAACAAGCTAGGCTACAATATTGCTTCTAAGAAGAAGAAAAACAACATGAAGAGAGTTTCACAGTGGCATCAGCTTGCAGGCTGTGTTACTCATTGCTCAGCTGCTCATGTAGAGACTTTCCACGTTAAAGCAACACAATACAGATGAGGATATTTCTTAACTCCTGTGGTTAACTTGTATGTTTCCATTTCAGTGTGAGTTTGGGCTGGATGTGTTTTCCACAAGGTCAGAAGAGTTTGCCCTGGACTGGCTCCTCGGGGATCATACCATGACACGTTTCCTGTTTTGCACACGACAGCACAGTCAGCTTTCTCAAAGACACAGGCTGTGTGTGTAAGCCATCTGAGGAGAGCTACTACTGTACTGCTGCAAGAGTAAGACAGGACAAGGGAAAGAACTCTTGACTGAAACCTTTCCCATCTTTCTATCAAGTCCTTCAGAATTGAATTCAAGCCCACTGCTCAAAAAGGTTGAATTCAAAGAGCAACTACCTCAGGGTTTAACCTGGGTTTTCAAAACCTTGAGTGTAAAGTAATCAAATGTAGCATTTATGTTTTGTCTTTTGTCCATTGCTTAGGCAAGTCAGTTTTCACTGTGCCAGAGTAGTTGCATTAGCACATGTCAAGTCTGGGAAGGCGAAGTTACCTGAGACAGAACAGATATATCCTTTCTAATGAACCCAGAGGTAATCAGGCAGCAGTTCCTGAACCAGCTGATAAAAACTGGCATCACTATTCCTTTTTCCCTGCTTCGCCTATGCTTAAAACAGCTCCTTACCCCAAACAATTTTCTGAAAGTTCCAAGGTATTTAAGGGTTGAACGACATCAAGTGATTTACAGTAACTCTGCTGTATTGAAGAAACATCTAGTCTTTTCAAAGGAACTAACATCTGCAAGAGTTTTCTGTTAATATATTATATTGTAAAAGGATCTTTTTAAAGTGATGGCAACAGTAAAAACATGGAAATTATAAAGGGAAGTGTAAAGGAAATTACTATCAAGAAACACAGTTTTGAGGTTTTCTTAACCAGTTTAAGTGAAGATGCAATCTAGAAATCCATTTGAAAGTCCTGGTGATGATCTATGAAACTGAGGAGAGTGCTGTGATTTTAAGATAGTTTATATCAGCTAAGTATCACTGAAATTATACCTGAAGACTTGGCGTAGATCTCACTTTTTCCAAGACTGCTGGAAACACAGTTCAACCCAGAACATTCCATCCCTCATGCACATATCTATTTGCTGTCTGGCCACAGAGCATCTTTGGATGTAAAGAAAGAAATTGTATGAAATGGTCATAAAGGAAAAAAAAAATGAAGGAGGACTTTTGACTAATTAATAGAATCTGATAGTCCTCAAAATTGGGACTGTTACCCATAGTTCACAAAATTTTCCTGTGAGAAAATGCTTGCAGTATGTGGGACAGAACAGCAGGAGGGGATCAAGGCAGCCTTCGTTTTTGGGAGCTTCAGCCAGCAGGGAGTCCCAGGCATACCAGGACTGAGATGGAGGCTGCTGTGTCCTCCCTCCCCTTTGATGATTTTTGCATTATTATCACCCCAAAGGAAGCTCTGCCTTGGAGGAGCTTGGCTTGCCTGCTCCTGCCATAGGAAATACAAGGCATTGACAAAGATGAGACAGAAACAGTGCATTGTCCTGCAGGATATTGGTATCTAAACTTAACATTTGGGAAAACAATTCAAAGAAAGATATTAAGAAAATACATAGAAGCATCATAATTCCTTTCTGGTATTTCCAAGGATCCTGGCAAAACAGTATTTCCCCAGTATGCCAGCAGCCTGTTCCAGCTACAAAGATGGACCATCTCACTTCACACACAGTGAAAAACAGGTATAGGGAACAATCTGATGCCTGCTTGAATCCCTCAGTGAGATCTGTGGGGGCAGATCCATAAACAGTGTGCAGGGGCTGCTTGCATGAAATTCAGTACAGGAGTGGAGCTAAATTCTCTCTTCTGTCAGCTATTGGTGGCGTGCAAGGCCCCAGCTAGTGAGCTCAGATCAAGCCCCAACAGGCACATGCTCACCTCTTAAAATAGTACAGTCTGGCAATAGATTGTAAAAAGGCAAAGATACACATGCTATAAAACCTAATTACCATTGCAGCCCATGTCATGGCCTACCATTGCACACAATGCATAATAAAGGAAGGGTTTTATCCAGGACTTTGACACCTCAGCATGGTGACTTTCCACCCCTGGAGTACCCTGAAAAAGTACATCAAAGGAGAGATTTCTATTTTCCTATAATGAAATATTTTTGAAGGAGTGAGATTATAGATGTTAAGAATGGGCAACACATACAATTGATTCATCTAGCTGTATTCCATACCAAAACAAATCTGATCTCAGCTGTGCATTTATGCATGCTTCAGCCAAACTACTCTGTTTGTGGAAAAAAAAAAATATTCCACTGCCTTCATCTTTGCAGTTTCATAGTGTTTACCATCAACAGAGAGGAGGAATTTCCCTTTTCTGACTACAACCAGATAGTCTCTGTTCTGCCACTGTTTAATTAGTCACTTCACTCTCCAGTGTTCAAGTTCACCAAGTATTTGCTGGCATTTATCTTGAGTTTTCTCTAGGGGGACTTCAGTTCTTTGAGGGTTTGAAAACAATTACATTCTCTATTCATGGCTCTACTAATGTAGTATATGAAATGCTAGCTCTGCACATATTTTCCAAATGCAATAACTGGGTGCTGACTATTAGTTCAATGGTCAGGTTTGATCACTACCTTCTGCACCTACAACCCCAAGCTTGTATCATGTCTATTTCCTTGCCAGAACACTGAATAAACTTGTGTGTGCTATGGATTTATTGCCACTCTCCCATATTTTTTAGTTTCTAAGTATCCTTCCATAAAATAATGACACCATATAAGATTCCTGATCTATGGCAAAGCAACTTGGTTTATTTCTTATTTGGAGATCATATATTCAGAGTTATTTCTCAGCCCATTCTAACATTTACAGTTTCTCTAAATCTGGTATTATGAAAATATTTTACTAATATGCTGCTCCTATTTTCTTTTACAATAGGCTCGTGATGTACATTCAGTGAATGTATTTAAATCAGTAGTTTATAGGTACATGAGAATAAAAAAAGTAAGCATTTGTTCAGTGTTGTCTCCCACTATGCCTTGCATTTGCAATCTATTGCTTCTAACCCTGAGTTCAACTCTAAATTTATTATACTCTAGGCTTTTAAAATTTGTTTGAAGCTTATCAATTGAAACTCTACAGTCCTAATAGTGGAAACTAAAGAAACAGTTCACTTACCATCTGTGTCAAATTAGACTCTCACTTTTACCTCTATGGCCAGAAATAGAAGAACAGAGCAACTTGATTTTTAAAATCCTTTTTCTAGGATTTGGGGAAAGATAGGGGGAAGGTTTTAGTAGTTCAGCCACTTTACCAGATACAAATCATTAACAGCAATTACTTGCTTTCTTATATATATATATATATATATATATATGTGATTTATCTTTAAAATAATCTTTAGCTACTAGTGTCTAAGAGATTGACATGAGCAAATCACAAAAACCCTAAGCTGAATTATATTGAATTACTTCAGAATATTTCACAAAACAGTGCTTGATATGTTTGAAGAAACTTTACATACAAAATCCACTTGGATTTCTAGTCAGGAAAGGCCCACTGAAGTAGGGGAACTCTCCCCTCAAGATAACCCTTTAACAGGCTCTTGCTTGGAAACTGAATATGCAGAGGGATAGGAATAGAGGGGCAGAGAATGCCTGCTTCAAACAAGACAAAATAGCAGCTGCTACTATGACTGCAATGCACTTGTGCTTGCAGGACAGCTTGAAAGTTGCAAAGGAATAGAAAGAACTACTAACTTAAGAAAAATAAAACCTCTAATTCAGTGCCTAATTTTAAGTTCTGCTGAATGATGAGCTGAGCACAATGAAACAAGGACAGGCTAAAGAGAAGCAGGGAAGATTTAAATGAGATTTTGAGCAAGGTTCTACCTCTACTCCCAAAGGCAAGTGAGCTCTTACTAATCCTGTCCTTAATAAATTATCATTTAAATTGACACAAGTACTGATCCTATTACTGCTTAAGCACAAAAGCCACTTTATATACGTAATAATTCCACAAGCACTGAGATCTACATTCAACAGGCCATCTAATGTCTGCAGTTCAAGACTAGGGCACAGCACTTCTGGCAGAAAAAAAAAATTAAATAAAAATTTCAGTCCCCAGTGTAATTGCACTAAACTGATAATTAACTGCTTAACGTGGTGTGTAATGAAAGGTCAAGGGTAAGGTGAAAGAGATGACTTTCACCTCTGCTACAGTTTGATAGCAGGAAGATTCCTTTAGAACCTACAGATTTATGTGGGCTGTTGGTTGAAAAGGAAACATTGTGTGGATTTCTATGAGGCTTCTGTGAGAGGCAACAAAAGTTGTCCTTTCTGAGAAATGTACCCAGAATGAGAATATCTCCTGCTGGACAAAGAGCTGGGACTGCCAAAAGCTGTGGAAAGCTGCCAAAGGACAAGGAAGAAAATAAAGCAACAGAGAACTGCTAACGTTTTATCAACAAAATCTTTAGGGTAGGGAAAGGCAAACTTACAAACACCAACAGCCACCGTAGGTGAACACCCTGAAACAGGAAAGAGCAGAAATTCCAGCTGGGGAGCACAGTATAAGATTTTGCACAGGAAATGGGGAGATCACATTACCATCAAAATCTTGACTTTTAGAGAGGGCCAGGTAGACCATAAAACAGTTACAGTCTTATAACTCCTTTTAATACTATGAATAGTAAAAAAATGTAACATCTAACTTGCAGGAACCCTTATGGATCACCACGTGCAAACAGCAGGAAATAGTCACACTCTTCCCTCACTGAAGTGGGATGCAGACACATCAGTCTACAGACATTTTCAGGTAAGGTTTTTCACCAACATCTGAGCTTTGTTCAATAATTTCCTGGGTTAGAATAAAGTTTGTATCAATTGTTGCATAAAAAGGATACAGCTTAGCAATTAAAACTCCTATGAAGGACTACAGTCTTGCAGCCACTCCATTGTTATGATTATGACTTCAAAAGTAAACCCAACTTTTTTCCTAAGTAAGTAGAAAAAACTCAGGAAATCTCCACCAGGATATTTCCAGAAAATATGATCAGTGACAATGCTGGCAAAGCAAGAGACTATTTAAGTTCTGTCCTCAAACAAACTGATTTTTCTTCATTCCAGCAAGCATTCTCACATTTTAAAGTAATATCTTCAGGGTTTTTTCTGTTCTCATATAGTCAGGCCTGACTTTAACAAGAAGTTACACCTGACTGTGGAAACTGAGCTGCTGCATTACTGCCACAGAGAGATTAGACATTACTAAAATTAAGATCATGGAGCCACATGTCATGCTTTGCAGCATAGTTACTTCTCTCATTACAATCTTTAGCAGATACTTCTTCAGTAGAATGCAGTTCAGTGTAGCTACACAGACTATGTGCCTGTGCATTTGTATATGCATATGCATTCTTTGTTCCAAACAAGTGTGGCTGTTACCATTTATACCTGCTATTTGAATTATAATTTTAGCATTAGCTGCACATGAATAATGGCATCCTGCTTTATTGTTTGGAAGATGCATAGATAAAATAATAAGAAAAAGTGGCACTAATTTATTTGCATGATGAGTGAAAGCAGTTCTGTGTAAGGATCTCTTGCTTAGCACAGGCTGTATAAATTTCAATAAAAAGCATTCAGTAGCTGGCACTAAACTCTACGTGGCAGTAATGTACCAGCTCAGTCTGTACAGCCAAGGCTTAAAATAGGTAGGGGATTACATGACACAGGTGTAAAATAGGAAGATATTAAGACTTGACCCTGTGAAGCATGAGAAAAAGAAATAACCTCTGAAACAAGTTTAAAGAATCCATGATTTACCACAATTTTAGGAAGGCATGTTCCTCCCTCTCCTGCACAATTAGCCAAAATTCCTCTTCATCTTTCTGAGAACATATTCATGCTTGCTACAGTCTTAAAAATCTACTTGTATTTTTGTCTGTCTTTCTAGAGTCTTTTGGAAGACAGCTCTACAATTTTCCACCCTAAGATATCTGATAGCCACACTAAAAATAGCCCCATGGCAATTCCTCTGTTGAAGATACACCTACTGGTATGTGTCGTGCTCATCATAGTTTAGAATCCTCTTGGACACTCAAACTACTGCTAATGCCCCAGGGGCTGTAACAGAATGAGTCTCAGTGTGCTCTTTAAACAATCATTAATAACTTGTGCCCATAATAAACCACATGAGAGTGTATCTATTTTTTGCACATCAAGTATGTCAAACTTAGTGCTCTCTGACAATGTGAGGGGAGAAGGAGGATGCAAATCAGTGAGTGAGGAGAGAGTATGAAGAACATCTTAGCATTGTTTGCACAGCTGTGGTGTCATGTTTTCCCCTTGCATTAAGTTTTCCAGTATTCCTGCCCCAAGCAGTTCAATACTCCACAAATATCAAACTATTTACATCTCATAATTCGTTAAGAGCCAAGAGTTATAGGAGCCAGGCAAAGTCCTACTTCTATGCATGTCTGCTCATCCTAGAGAAATGTGAGCTAGTCTCTCACTAGGGTTTTTCCTGAAAACCACCTCACCAAAGCTGCTGGGATGTACAGTGGTACCTCAGGTACCTCAGGAGAGACCTCCAGAGCTTCCCTGTGTTAGCTGCAGTGAATGCTGCTGCAGCAGGAATGATTCCTGAAAAGTTCTGTTATGTACTTTTTTCATATACATCAAATAATTGCATTTGGTGTGTCAGGGGATATCAAATATTATAAGAAAAGAATTAAAAGGCTTGAAAAAGTGCAGCTTTCAAGCTTAAGTTCACCTTTAAGGAAGTTCTGCAGTATTTATGTGTTATTCTGACTAAAACATCTCTTCTATCAAATTCTGGAGAGTATAGGCCTACATTTCTGCACTGCTCTGTGACCCAACACTTTCTAGTTTATTGCTTGGAAAGACATTCCTGCTTCTTTTTAACCTTTAAAATGGAATTTCAGGAGCAAGTAAACTAAATTAAACAAACAAACAAACAAACAAACAAAAAAACCCCAGAATTAAAAAAACCAGTCTCCATTATTCTATATTCAAACATTCAAATTAGTCACTAGATATCTTGCAGCCTTGCTTTTCTTTTACGTTTTTAGCAACATAATCATTACATAGATTAACTTTCCAAATGGAAACCTACAGAACAACAGTCAGGTTTGGAAAAGTCTAGCCCATTTTCTTCTTTCAAACAGAAGTTTGTAAAAATGTCTTATTGAAGAAAGAGGGAAATTGAGGCCATCTCAAAACATGAGCAAGAACCAAGCTACTAATGATACTGCTCATGAGCTAAATTGCCATGGAAAGCAATAAGCACCAAAGGCAAGGAGAGGAATGGAGTAGGTAGGGTGAGGGGGATGCATCTTGAAAAGTGAGAACATGTTTGATAGGATCTTCCCCTAAGGGGTAGAATAACACTCCTCTACCCTGAGAGCCTTTTGTTGCTCCTTTCCAACTGCTGCCTTCAGCCTCAACTCCAATCCTGTTACCCATCTATGGACAGCTTTGGTCAATTTATATTCTCAGGGTTGCCTCGATTTGGCCTTATAAACATGACAATGTTATAAACCTAACAACTGTTATAAACATAACAACTGCTATAAACATGACAGTGTCCAAAGTTAACAACTGCATGTTCTGCAGTACATCATTCACCTGCCTGGAGTTCCATTCACTTCCTGCAGGTGCGGAATTCAACACATGTTGTTATTACCTGGCCTTAAACTGGTGACATGGAGAAGGTCTGTCCAGAGCTTTGGGAGTACAGGGAAATAGGAGAGAAAAGGAAGTCATTATAGGATTCTGATTCTAGAGACTTCAAGTTCTACTCTGAGGCTTTTTTGAGAAGGCAGATGATAAAAATCCCTTAATTACCTCTAGAAAAAAACCCACATTCCTGCAAGCCCAAAAAGGTACACAAAATACAATATCCAAAACCAAGTAATGCAGTTGCAATTCATATTAAAAGGAGTTTGGAACCAGCATGATGCTTCCATGTGCTCCAGGCAATACAGTTTTTCAGATATACAAACAAAAGCAGATGTGTTGATTTTTAGTGGGAAAGTGATTTATCTCTATATATGATATCAGAAGCAGAGAACTGTGTACAGATGACATCCACATTTTAATAAGACCAGATGTAGTTTGGAGAGCAGGGTAGCAGGAAGGAAACATTTCAAAAATTTCAAAACAATAATCTAGAGTTAAATTTTTACTTGGTAATAAAGGGCCTCAAACAATTTAATACAGTAAAATGAAAAAGCAATATGATTATGAAAGAAAAGAACCTCCAGAGAAATAAAGCACCATGTAATTAAAAAACTCCCAAACCTATTGGCCTGGAGTGGGGCACAGTGTCAGCAGAAAAAGTGTAAACCCCACCCAAAACTCTGATAACCAGCAGCTGAGGCCAACTTTAATTTGGAGAGTGATTAAGCACTGGAGCTGATGGCCTTTATTGGAGGTGTGATTTTCAGATCAAGGTGATGATCAAGAAGATATTTTTAGCCAAAGATAGTAGAAAGATTATACAATTCTTGGCAAAATTTACTATCTTGCTTACTAGGGTTGTTCAGGACAGACATTTCCATACCCTTTTCCAGCTTTAAATTCTGTGAAATTAGACCTTCTTCAAATCCTTTGGAGGTGAGATCTCTTATTCAGTTTTTTACACAAACTCCTGCTATCCACTAAGGTATCTTGTAACATCAGTCGTATTTTTAACAAGGTTGCTGCTTCACAGCAGTAGAAGAGAAGAAATATGAGCACACACAACAAAGCTGTTAAACCCAGTGCTAAAATGCAAGCTCAAGAGAAGTGAGCCATGTCTGTAGGGCTGAGCAGTCACATAATTAGGAAAGTCTTTTTGTAGACAGCTGGCAATGATATAACGGGGTTTTCTTCCTATTCCGCTCCAAGAAAAATTGAGTATATTGAATGGGAATAAATCACACATCAATAAAATACAGCAGGAAAAACTCATGAGGAAACTCACTATTGAAACCTTGATCGACAGGTTTGCTGTGTCTGCACAAAGCTACCTATTAGTGCAGACACAGAGCAAAATACAGGAAATAATTAAGAGTATGTATTTGAGATTGGAACTAGGCAGAGTTCCATTAGGAAATCTCTTTACAGGTTTAGAATCTCTTCTCTAAGAAATTGAAGAGACAAGTAAGAGGCAAGAAAGACATATATTGCTGACAGCCATTTCCCAAACACCTATATTTGACTACCAAAACTCATACATTTGTGTTTTCTGGGTACAATATATAGCATTCTTTTTCTTTTGCTCACCATATTTTTCTAGTTACTATTTCCAACTTCAATTCTTCTATTTTTTTGGCTTGGGTGTTGGTTTTCGTTTGGTTTGGGTTTTTTTTTTTTTCCCAAGGAGAAGTTTTGACTTTTTTGTGCTCTTCACCATAGATTTTCTTTTTCAAACACTGTGAAATTACTCGGTGACATCGGTCAAGCCAAGGAATTAACCTGAAAATGGTTAAAAGACCATTTAATATTTGCCTCCTATTCCTCTACAGTACAACCAAAACAACAATATAAACATATTAGCCTGCTTTTCCTACAGTAATGGACACAGGGGATGGAGCTACATAGATGTGACCACTCTGTCCAGACAGGCCTTGTGCTGAGCTGGGCAAAAGAGAACAGAGGATAAAATGTCCCTAGAAAAATGCCCACAAAATCTAAAAAAATAATAATAATAAAAAATAAAAAAAAGGATAAAGGAAGTGAACAGAAATAAGTGAAAGGGATTTTCTAATGCCAGAGAGTAGTTCAGTGGCTGAACAAGTAATAGGAACACAGTTCTTCCCAAGTCCCCTCTATTGCCCTAACCACAAGATGTGCTGCTGCATACCAGCAATTATTCTGTGAGATCAAGACTTGATTCACTATTTAGAAGCTGAAAACAGACAAACAGTTCAGAAGTGTAGTAAGAAATCAATGGATTACTGTTAATTTCCTTCCCAGTATCCATTGTTTGCTATGAGATGCTTCCACACAGCATTTGTGGGAGCTCTCTAACCAACAATGCAGCCCTTCTTAATCCAAGCAGTAACATACTTTTCAAAGTTTCATTTCCAAGAAGATACTTCAGCAGCTAAAAGGTTTAAAATTTCTTATTTTGTCAAGCTCTTTATGGGGGCTGGGGAAAGAAAAGATTGGTACATTCAGCAGTGAAAATAAATTCCCCAAAGAAGAGGAGACGTCTTGGCTGTGAATAATTAATGGAAAAATGGTCAAAACATCAGTTGTGAAAACTCAGACTTCTAAAACTGTTCCTATGAGGTCTCAAATTTATTTACAGACAGTAACACATCTGTAGTTATAGCGATCTTCTGAAATAGGTCAAGATAGCCTTTTCTCTGCAGATTAGTTATCCAAGGCACAAAAGATTAACAGTAACATTCCCAAAGTCTGACTTGCTGCTAAACTAATAAAGACAGGTCACATTTTTTCTTGTCTTGATATGAAACTTATTCAAAACAGCAGGCTTTACTAACACAAAATGCTTTAAACACCCTGCAGAGAAGCAAAGGGTTTGTGGGTTATTTTTTCTTTTTTCTTATTGCAGCCATTTAGAAACACTGACAATCACTTATCTGAGGCCCACTGTAGTGGTACTGACACCAAAATTCAGTTCTCAACATACAACTACTGATTTTTACTCACCCTGGTTTTGCTTATGAGTGTAAATACTTCTTCAGCAAAGTAAAAAGTAAGAGAAATTTCTTCTTTCTTAGATAAAGAACACATCAGCAACTCATAATAGGCAATTACAAGGTTACACTGCATCAAGAAATATTTAACAGTGTGCCTAATAGGGGTACAGAATAACATGCAGCCAAACTCATTAAATGTAGAAATTTTTTGACTATTCTGTACTGTAGCTAAGGTTAAAACCAGATATTTTAAGGAGAGTGGTCAGAAGTCCAAAAGACAATGCCCTTGCATTCATCTGGCTCAGTCACACTGTAGGCTGTACAGATGCTGTATGACAAACACTGTCAGAATGGCTTGATTTTCTCTTTAGACTTGAGAAGTGTGGTCCTACAGAGGAAGACTATGGTTTGTGGTTTACTGATTGGAAAGATCTGCTGTGTCACTGTCTAGGTCAGCTGCATTGTGGCCAACCCTTGGCCAAAGGATAAATATACATGGTTTCCTCTTCTGCCAAGACACAGACTCCATTGACATGTACACTGGAAAGGGTAAACTAAACTCACCCCCTTCATCTCAACAGCTAGGCAATTTAGCAACATCTCAAATCTATAGCTAAAATTTCAGGCTTTTGTGTAGCACTGAGGAGATTTAACCAGTGATTATTTTCAAGATAGTAGAGCAAGACCTGCAAAGAACAAAAAAATTAGTTCATGCACAGTCCTGTGAATAATGATTTCCCTCATGTATCCCTAGAGATCCCCAGGTTAACAGTTAATGCAAGGGGTTTTGAACAAATTCTGCAAGACAATCTAGCTTAAGATAAATCTCAAAAATGTAAGAGGTGTCAGATATTGGACAGGACAGTCAAAGAAGAAAAATAATATTTTAGTAATTTTTCCTTGGCAAGATACTATTTTTTTCTTAAAAATAGACATTTTCCAGTCGTATTTGTATATCATTTTCCAACAGAATCTGATGTAATCAGAAGTTACTGAAAAGATGAAAAAGAACCATAGCCCTTTACACTTATACCAGAAAAAGAGAAGAAAAAAATAGCCAGAGGTAGGAAATCTACTTGGAGAAAGTTTGTCAGAGCTACAACTTCAGTCAGCTCAAAGTCTTTTAGTGTACAATACTTGAGAAGTTCTAACTAACCACAGTCTATAATAAATAATTCCTTTTCAATAATCATAAAATTTTTACTGGGAAACTAGTGAAAAATTATTGAAGACAGCATAGTCTACCATTGAGATAAAAAGCAATAGCTGCTCAGTCAAAGCAGTGTGGTTTCTTCAAATAAAATCTGGTCCCTCCTTCAACAATTTGACTACACTAATACATTAACAGAATAGCCAATAATACAGTTTTATGTGCTTTTTCACAAGGCATTGTGAAGAGCTGTCTCACAAATATTAACAAGGAAAATAAATAGTGTGAGCACACATGCCTGCAACCAGAGATATCCAGATCTCTTCTGCCAGGGAAGAAATTGTATAAATTTATTCCTAAACAGAGGAAGAAAACATAATAATGGAATAACTCAATCTCTTTTTATTAATTGTATTATTGATACATTTATTAGAGATTGGAAAACAGAAGAGAGTCAGGAAATGAAGGAGCTCTGAAGAAATAGGCAAACTTTTTTAAAGAGAAGTAGAGGAATAAGGGGGATCAAGAGGAAAAGAACATTCTGTGTTGCTTTATATTGAAATACACCATCAATACTTAAAGTTTTATTAAAAAAAAAAAAAAGGCAGAGCCCAGTACGATTAAATAAATTATTTTAAAATACGATTTTTCGAGAAAAATGTTAATGGGCATCAAGTGTAAAGTCAAAACCAAATAACTTTGCTTTATATGCCAGTGAGAACTGTTAAGTCATGAACATTTATACAGGTACATTTGAGAAAGTAAATCTTTGAGAAAGGATTTATAACATTCAAAACTATGCACTGTGGTTTGCAGAGCAGATGCTGGACTCCTTCCAGGGCATGGAAGCATTCCACACAGAGCCAGGATGCTAGGAGTGATTATGGCAGATCCAGAGCCTTCCTCTTGTTAGAAGAGGGTGAATAAATAATAATTCTGGGAATCTGTCATAACCAGCCAGTGGAAAAAAAAGGAAGCTGGAGATATTCCAGGTAAGGTAGAGCAAAAACGGTTTTTTCACTGGGTTTTTGTTGAGTTTTAGTTTGTATTAATTCTAACAATGTCCTCCAAGAACACCAATATCCCAGTTTAACCTGTACCTATATTGCTGCATGAGCAGAAGTTGAGCAGTAATAGAAGAACTTTAAGTGAAAAAAAAAAAAAAGTTTAAAGTGCAAAGCTCATAATAAATTCTTAGCTTATGCTTGAAACTTCAGGGCCTGGGCAGGCACTTAAAAGCCACAAACACACAGGTGGCCAAACAAACCCTGGCTGCTGCAAGGATCCAAAGCCACTGCTGGAGGTTTGGGGTTTCATTGCCTTCTCTTGGCAGCCTCTTTAGCTCGAAGGGGTATCAGCATTAGCTGACACTGTGCAGTGAAGTGTCTGTAACAGACATAACTGATCATGGGAAGAACAAGAAAAAAACCTTATTTTTGTTCCCCACAAGTATTCCACAGGCAGTGGGTGGGGTTGATGTTTAAAGCCTTTCCCAGCTTGAACTCAGAGGTGCCAAAAGGCAGATGGGTGCTTTAAATTCGCTGTTTGCCTTAACAGCACTGCAACTTTACAGTGCTGTCTGAGCGCTGGGAAAAGAAAGGAATAAATTAAATAAAGGCTTTTAGAGGTCCCCAGTAGCTGCTGTCACTCAAAACACAGCCACTCTTAATCCCAATTCCAAAAAAGGGTGGAAACCGTTCTCCTGAAAATCATGTGGCAAAGCAGCCTAAAGCTAAAGGTTCAGACAAGCTCCTTGCTCTCAGCTCCTGGGGGATGCCAGCAGCTTTAGCAGGCAAGGCAGCTCAGTTTTCACTTTCGTTGCACTTTCGCTTTCACTTCCATCTTGCTTTCGCTTTCACTTTTGTTTCAGTATTGCTTTCACTTTTGGTTTACTTTTGCTTTCACTTTCGCCGCACTTTCGCTTTCACTTTCCTTTCAATTCCGCTTTCACTTTCTCTGCACTTTCAGTTTCACTTTTGTTTCAGTTCTGCTTTCACTTTCGTTTCAGTTCAGTTTTCTCCACTTTTTTTCCCCACTATCTTTTCCACTTTTTTTTACTTTTTTCCCCATTTTCCCACTACTTTTTTTACTTTTTTTCTACTTTTTTTCCAGTATTTTTTCAATTTTTTTTCTCCACTATTTTTTCCACTTTTTTTCCACTTTTTTTTCTCCACTTTTTTTTTCCCCACTTTTTTTCACTTGTTTTCTCCACTTTTTTTCTCCACTTTTTTTTCAAATGTAAACAATGAAATAAAAGACAAATATTCTTCATGTGTCCTTTAAAGAAGGCTAGAATTCAGTGGGACAAAAATTCTGGAAGCAGACGCGCTGACCAGGATTTTTTCTAACCAAAAATTTTTCTTATTTCAGAGGTAAAGGCAGGATAAGAGTTTGCATCCCAAGTGTAGACCATTTTTTTCAAGGAAGGGGATGTATTTCTAGAATATCCACTGTTAAAGCACACTCATCAAGTCCATGCTATGTGGGTTACTGACTAGAGTTAGAAATTAGAGGTCAGAGTTTTGGCTGTCTCTTCCTGCTGGGGGTTCGCATTTATCCACATTCAAATCAGTTCTTTGGTTCAAACCTATATACCTACAGAGTTTGTTTTTATAACACCTAACAGAGGAATGAACTCTTATTTAATGTTGATAAAGGACTTTGCAATTCAAGAGAACCATTAAGTTGAGGGTCACTGAAGAAAACCTTTTTTTTAGAGCAAGAAAATAATTTTTACAGGAGCATTTTCTTTTTCCCTTGATGGCTGAAACTTGTCTCACAGCACTGACAAAATCCTGACTTAATGGGTGTTTAGTGTCCTATGACAAATAATACATACTTTTGATTCCATTTCAAGCAAATAAGTAATCAGTACTGCATTGGGCCACTAAGCTTCACAGAAAGGATAAATAGCCTCCATAATGAAAGAAACATAAAAACAGCAGAAGTAAAGATAAACCATTCAAGGTATCACAGCATGAAAACATTTTGTGATTCCTGAAGTGCCAGTATGGCAAACTTTCATGTAATATTCTGTGCTCTTCAAAAACATAGAGGGGGGTCATCTTACCATTTTGAAATCCTTGCTGACAAAAATAACAAAAATTCTGGTTGAGATCTGTCTTTCATGCCTCCACAAAAGAGAAAGCATAAAAAGCTGTGTGAGGAAATCAACAACAAAAAACCCAAACAAAACTCCCAGAAACAAACAAACCCCCCTCAAACAAAGAGCCAAAACAAAGAAACTCAGCAACAACAACAAAGACTCACACAAGGGGGAGAACTATTATAATAAATCCTAAATGGATGGGAAGGGGAAAGGCAGGAGTTTGCATTTAGCCCCAGGACCAGCACAGAAGTAACAGAAATATATTTCATCTTCTCTTAAAGGCAAGGAGAAAAGCCAGAGGAACAGTGGAGTTCATGCTCTGGCCTCAGGTAGGCTCACCTGGAGAACATTATGCCAATGTTTTAGTCCAGACCAGAACTAGTTCCTGTCATAAATACAGTTGGGACTGTTCTCACTTGTTTTTATTCACATCTCAGAGCACCCATAGCATGTGCTAAACAAATCTGTGCTCTGACTGCTGGCCTAGATGGCAAGACTATCATCTTGCCTTAGGGAGAAAAAAACCACAAAAATGTGTAGGATGGGGATGCCAGATCCATTGATCCTTTTAAAAAACCCTAAATCACTAACACAGATACAACCCTATTTGCTATCCACCCCTTGGGCTGGACTATTACTTCTCCAAAAAGACATTCAAAACAATAAGCACCCAAACTATTACAAGCCAAGAAAAGGAACAAAGAATTTACTGATAAAGAATAACTCAGTGAGGAAAAGTGAATGATTAGAGAAGCAAATTGAAAACAATTAGGCTTTTTCCAAAACTTTGAGAATTACCAGAAGCCAAAAATTTGAGACACCTCAGCAGGATATATGGCTCTTGCAATTTCTTCTGAGTTCTAACTGAGTGATTTTCAAGCTTTCAATGGAATATGCAAGGACCACAGAGCCATAGTAGTCCGATTAAAAATGCATTATAGAACCCAAGGAGACTAAGCTCTATCTCTGGTAACTCAGTGGAATTTATTAGTCCTTGCAGGCTGGCTGCTATTATGATGAAAAGCAATTATTCATGTTGAAAGTGTGACTGTTAATTTAAAAATGTCCCAATGTAGCCCAAGTCTCCTGCTACCACAGAGCCATCAAACTATCCAGAATGCAGATCTTTATAGTGTATAGCATGAATTATTTATTTATTGATCTTCTAGAACCATTCTTTATGAAAGAATTACAGTCACATAGCCATGATGGTGGAAGGAAAAAGAGAATCTTCCCAGTATACAAACAGTATAAGATAAAGGTATTTTAAAACAGAGAATAGAACCAAATCTGAACCCCATTCAAACTGTCCAACTACAGCTGAAAATTAATTATGATTTTGGAATACTTCTGCAAATTGCTACTCCAGCTGACACTCCAGCCACAGTTAACCACAAATCAAAGCCAAACCACAACATTTTACTGGGGATATTAATTATCACTGTCAGTTCTTCTCAAAAGACTTTTTAAAGAGAATCATAATTTTGGCAATAATTGCAGCACAGTCATATTTTTAGTTCATCAAGAGGAAAGTTTTAAAAGAAATAAAGGATTTTATTTCCAATATATTGTTGAATTCTTTACTTAGTTTAGGTAAGCATAAGACAAGTGAAACATTTTGGTAACACTCAGTTTGCCAAGGGATGCCTGATATATTTCTGCTAACACAATAAAAACCACAATGCAGATAAGTGGCTGTGGGTTTTTTCCCCTAGCTGCATGAATCCTCTTATCTCACTTCGAGACATCTGGCAAAACAGGGAAGCAGATGCAGGATACTGACATCTTCATGCAAGTCACTCATGACCTAGAAAGAAACAGGCTGATCCTTTCTTGTGCTGTGCCTCGTTGGGGATGTCACTATTCGTCATCCCCACTTTGCTATATTTTGATATAGATACAATTAAAACACATATGCTTACACCAGAGGCAAAAGGACAAGCACATATAACGTTACACCAGTGATAAAGCAGAATATGAACTTTTTTTTCTGCAGAGCCTTCAGTTGTGCTTTGGACCACTCTGGTTCTCAGTAATGAGGGCCAACACCCTACACCCCAACTTTTAGACCATAAAAACCAACTTGCATCTGTTCCTTTGGAACTAATCCATACCTGACAGTGTTCTAACTCTTAAAATGGTAAATAATAACAACACATTTCTAACACTTGAAGAGTCTTTAAATTTAATTCTCTGAACCTAAGACAGCAAAGATGAACACAGACTAGCAGCTAAACTCCTACTCAGTGCCATGTCCTTGATTCAAAATACATTAGCAACTGAGCAAAAACAAGCTAGACCTACAGAAAGAAGGTTCAACAATTTCATATGTTCAGTAATTTCATCTTTACCACTAGAAGTGGTAGTAAAAAACTGCATATTCCACAAATGTAAAATAAATACATAATTACTATCTAAAATTCTAACTTGTTTTGTTTTTGAAAAATCTAGCTGGTTTGGGGACTCAAGGTTCAACATGTATGATTTTAATTTAGGGTTTTCGTGAAAATATTACCAATGAACAGAGTGTTTTTAGTAGAAATTTCACTAACTCAAAAAGAATGTAACAAAACTAGCTCAGTTTGCTCAAGTATTGTCCCATTTCTCTAGAGAACTGGATACATTCTTGCTGAATATAATTTCATTGCAGCATTTTTAAATTAAAATGTGCAGGGGTGGGAAAAACTTTTTTTTTTTTTTTTTTGTGAATGCAATACATAAACTGTGCCATTAGCAAAGCTGAAATTTGGCAATGGCAGGAACACAGGGTACCTTTGACAGAACTGGTTTGTGCCAGTGAGCTGAAGCGACTTTCCTGAAAGATGTTTCAGCTGAATGCATGAAAGGCAACCAGCACAGGAGGAAGCCAGCAAGACAATGTTTAAGCTATGATTTTCTATACTTACCCTTTCTATTTCCCAGGATAAAAATGTGCAAGACTTTTTGCTATGGTTTGAAAGATGAGAACTAAGATTTCACTGTGACATCCACCCATTCCTTCATGTCCCTATTTACCCAGCAATTCACTTTTGACACTCTTAATGAATGTCTCTGACAGTGCTGATGGGGATGAATGTTTTTCACTCAGTGACAGGGATACTGTGGCAGAAACAGTGAGATGGACACATATCAGCTGGCCTACAACTCAGGCTGAGACAAGTGAAAGAAAACAAGGTGCAATCGATATTAAAGGTGGGAAAATAAATGCTATGCTTTTTTCACTTGTTCATCAATAAATATATTATCTGTTCATTAGCTGTCTACATCTCAGAGCAAATATGAAATTCCATAAGGTAGAAATATTGGAAAGTTAATTTTGGAGCAATTACACCTTTGCAGACTTCCTCAGCTTTCATTTTTATTTTTCATTCAACAGGTTATTAGTGTTAATGATACCCTTGGCTAATCCCATCCTCACAGGACCAGGTGGTACATGTTAACACTTCCAAATTAACAGCTATGTTTCAGATAGAGACACTGGTAGGCTTGTTCAGCCCTTTATAGGAGAAGTAGTTACTTGTCTCACTGCACCGGACGGGGTCAGGTCGGTACTCGTGGGTTGGCACCAGTTTTAACTTAAGAGGTTCATTGTAAGGGTCTGCACCAGTGTTAAGGCCAACACAGAGAGTAAAAATAAAGTTTCACATTAGCAGGGAAGAAAATTTTTCAAAAGAATGATATGGCTTAAAATATTCCAGTTTTACACCAAGAAGCAAGGTACACTTTTCCCTATACCCTTCTGCCTATACCCTTCTGGTTCATTTATCTACTCTAATCTTCACTATAACTCCATTTTTGTTATTTAGGATTGCATTGAAGAAACAAAGAATATGTCTTGCTAGAAATTCATGTTTTACCTTCAGTTGAATTAAACTGGGCTAACATGAACTTGAGCAGGGACAAGCAACTTTATACCAAGAATTGTTTTTACACAGGCTTTGAAAGAACACTTTTTTCCTTGGGAATATTTCATTTTTCTTGGTGAGTGACTGGAATGTACTGCTTCTACTAAACAAGACATATGTGTGAGAGAGAATGACGTTTGTCAATTGTATTAATTGAGGTGGAAAAAACCCCTGGGTTAAAAATGAAGAGGACAGTTTTTAATGTTTTAAAGTAATTCTAGTGTTCCATTAGCAGTGCTAACTTATGTTAATGTCACTGTGATTTTTATCTGTGATTGACAGATGTATATATATGGAAAGGTTTTTTTTTTTTACTAGAACTGTTCAGTGCATATTTATGTCTGCACCAATATCATTGTTCTCATAAAACCATGTACCTAGACTGATGTAGTAAACCTAATCCAAAACTGGTACAGCACATGTGTTACAAAAGCTGATGACTTTTAGGCCCTTGGTGGGATGGTAGCAGGGAACAGCATCTTCCTGCCCAGAGCTGTAAAAGGATGGGTAATTACTGTACCACTGTAGTCATTCCACTGCCTGCATCAGACAGCTCAAAAGCTGATGGTCCTGGCAAATTCTGTAGGTGTATGAGGTGTGCTGACTGAGGCAAGAATTGAGCCCTTGTGTGAGACAGAGGTCCAAGTTTCAGAAATAATAACCTTGTGTCTTCAGCATCTGCAGTTCATTCCTTTTATTCAAAGAATAGCCTGAAACTTGCTTGGAGAGTTTCCAAGTCTGATATAAATATTGTGCTGACTCAAAGTACCTAGGAAACAAACTTCCCTGCAAGAGGGTTAGTGCCAATTAAGATTGGCAACTAATTCTAGGCTACTCTAGAAATAACATGGCAGCTCAGCATGGATAAGATACATACACTCATGAACAAATAAGTCATTCTGTTATTCAGCCTATCACACAGAGGGGATAAAAAAGAAAAAGAAAACCCACAGACAATCCTGGGTATGTACAGAAAGCATTAAGGAGAAATTAATGAGAGTGTAAGGCTGACACAGGTGGTAGTGGTGTGCTCTGTGATGGCTGGAGTGCCAGCAGAGTCCCATACCATGAATAAAATAATGCTTCCAGACCTGATTTGACTTAAGGACAATCCCAAAAACCAGTCAAATACTCCATTATTCAAAAGATAATTGTAGATACAACCCCAGCTTCCAACCCCACCACAGCCACTCTGTTTGCAGGTCCCAAAAGTTCTCTGTTGTCATTTTCATCTCCTATTTACCACTCTGCCATTTCTCTGGCTGCAGAAGCATCAGCAGCTGTTCCAAAGAAGACACTTCCAGGTAAAGCAGATTGGCTCCCCTGCACCCACTTCTCCCTAACTGCTACTGCTCTTCTCATCTGCTCTGCTCTTTTCCTTGGACTCTCTCTCTTGGATTCCTGGGTCAACCAAGTGAAAGGGTTTAGGATGGGCTAAGGAGAAGGAATAAGATACTTCAGCTACTGTTTTGGACACAGATGCTGAACTTTTAGAACAGTACTAGAAACAAGGAGATACTGCCTTTCAAAATTAAAATAATGGAACAATTCAGATGACTGTGCTGCAGCTGAAGGTGGTACAGGAAGCTTTGTAAAACAATACAGAAAGATCAAACCACGATTTTTTACATAACTAGGGTAACCAGGGTTTATTTCATGCAATTACTCAGCAATGCACTGACATCTTAACAGAGAGCAAGCAAGAAGGCCCCAAGACTTGAAACCACAAACTGGCCAGGTGCAGAATCCTCTTGGTGTGCTCCAAGAGGATCTGTTACACCAATTACCTACTTGGTGGTTTGAGACAGTCTTGCAGGAATTGTGCTTCACACACTATCCACAGCAAATCCTTACTGCATATGGTATATATTTACTACATATGGGTGAACTATACCTTCACATCCATATATTTCCAGGATTTTCTATGTCAAAGCTATAGGAGGAAGAAAACAGGATTTTTTTACTTTTGTACCTAAGCTGATCCTTTAGATAGGTGCAAAAATCCTTGGTGTTACATACCCAAGCATTTGCCAGACTCACTTTGACTAACTTTGGTTTATGTTACGTTTCTCTGCCAGCAGTGGAACTGTTGTACCTACACAGAGAGCACAAGTGGTTTTCACATCCATAATTCACAAATGCCACATGCAGATGTGCCCTCAAAGTTTACAACCCTGCTGAAATGCCTTCTCATAATTCGAAGAGTGCTTACACAGTTGCCAGCTCATAGCAAGATTATTTCATAATAAGATAAGAATCTCTGCTGCAGCAGATGAAAAACATTCATTTGGAATATTCCAGTGACATTGCAGATGAACAGCCTATTGCATTATGCATATCCTGATTACAGAAACTGGAGATTACAGTGGGTTCAGGTTACCCATGTTCTCTAGTCTTACTGGAAGTTTTGGGAATTCATTCTATTTTCCTCCTGGAGCCCCATCTAATCTGGAAGAAGACTAAGAAGACAGCAATTCAGACCAAGAAGCACTTAAAAGCACAATAATCCAGGATATTTGTAGTAGGGCACATCAATTTTTAAAATATGGAGGACCATAAAAATTTTCTTTAAAAAAATTAAAATCATATGTAAAGTTTAAAGGCTGACATCATCTAAAGGTATGAACATTGCAAGCAAGAACATAAATACATTAGACTATGAAACAAGTCCTGGCCAGAAGTGGAAAATCACATTCCTCACTCTTGCAAAGATGCCATGGGAAGGGTGCAGCCACAAGATGTGCAGATCCCTGCACACAGGAAGGGGACAGGCTGAGTGAGCAGCAGTTATAAGGAGATTTTGGATAAATTACATCATCACCCACTACTTAAACAATAAGACTAAAGCAGCTGAATCCTGCCTCTGTGTTAGCCTTTGACTTGCTTCAAGGTTTCTGTTTTCCAAGTCACTTAAACCATTCCATGTATTCAAAGTTTGATGTTAAAGTTCCATTTGGTTTTTTACTTCAGTAGCAGTAGCCATAAATGAAATCAAAAGGATTTGTAGATTTTTTGGCAACAAAAAGCTGATGTAAAATCCACGTAGTTGATGTCACTTATGATGTCTGGAAGATATTTCAAACCCATCAGGCTACCTTGTTGGGCACTTTTGTTTCAAATATTTCTGAGAAGAACAGATGCAGTTGACCTTAGCACCTTTTTCTGTACTGTCACTTCTCTGCTAAACAGACCATTTGTATCCATCTTCTCCTCACTTACTTATGACTCCCAGAGGTGAAGAGTGGACTTCCAATGAAAAAAAACAGCTATCTTGAACTTAAATGGACTGTAACAAGTGTGGCAGCAGCATTTTGCTAAGAGCAGTACTAAATCCAGAAATGGGAAGGAACTGCCTGAAACTATTTTCCAGAAGAAAATGCACTGGAGACCAGGATGACAACTGAACCTCAGAGTGGGTGCTTTTCAGTCAAGCTCCTCATTATGCATGCATTTGCAGCCTTTCCCTCCCTGATATGCCAAACAAAGCGTCTATTGAATTTACTCACGCCCCTGCATGGTTACTGGAAGCCACCAGGGCTACTGTCAAGGGGCAATGACAGCCCAAAGCTCTCAGTGTTCAAACGCACCTGGGGGAGTGCATAGCACCCCTCACATCATAAGGGGTTGCTGCATTCATGAATGCAGCTGCTGCAATAAATGCACCTTAACTCCACCTTCTCTTGCCCCGCAGCCTTCTCTGCTGTGTTGCCTAAATAAACCAATCCAACCACCTACAATGAGAACTATATTCAATTTAGGGGGGAAAGTATCAAAATAGACCAAAAAAACTCTTCATCCACAACATTGCATCACCTTGACCACTCTTTGTTTTGATCTCTGCTTTTGGCTGCTATTGCTCCAAGAGCCCTGTTATCTTTTCTGCCTGTTCAGAATTCCCATTTCCTTCACAGCATCTTACTAAACAGAGTGAACAGTGGAGCTACCAAATAAAAATACATGTATTTCACTTAGCCAGTAAAAGAGGGACGTGATAACAGAAATTGTCTTTAAAGGAAGGAATTGGCATGCCTACAAAAAACTCTAAACTCCACAACAGCAAAACAAGCAGCTTCAGCCTAGTTCCCCCTTCTAGACTCTGCCATATCCTGACTTTTTAAATACCATCTGCCAGAAGGGCAAGGTCCTCAGATGTGATATCTGTTTCTTGAGTTTTTTCTTTATTTATCAGCAAATTATAGAAAATCCTCCTCCACATTTTATTAAGTTACTAAGCCTCATCCACCTTTTTCATCTTTAAAACACTATGCAACTGCTTGAGTATGGGATGCAATTTGATTGAATTCTTCTGTTATGATCTCTTGTTGTGGACAGAGCAAAAAGACCCTTTACACTGGTAGAAGTTTGTTCCTTCTCATGCTGATGCACACATTTTAAAATATGCCCCAAAGGGCTTCAAGGGCTTCTATGCCAAGAAAGTGTAGAAAAGAGTGAACTGCATTTGTGCTGCAAGGGCTTTGTCAAAAAAAAAAAAAAAAAAAAAAAAAAAAAAAAAAAAAGTAGCCTCACTAAAGGAATTCAGTCTGATTCAGCTGTTCTAAGCTTGACCTTGCAGCTCTGAAAAGTTAGAATCTTCACCTGCATTTAAAGTCCTGCAAGCAGATAGCTCTGCTGCCTTAACTAGCAGCTCTCAAGAGTTGAATGCATCCATCTTTGGTGTTTGCTACTGACAATTAAGCAGCATTTTCTACGGTGTGTACTGACCCTCATTTTCTGTTGCTTGTAACCATGCCTTTTCAGAAAGCACCTCTTTTCTTATCTTGGCAGAGACATATGGATTATTACAGCAAACCAAGATGCCAACTTTGATGTTTCAAAGATATTTTTTTTGTGTTATCTAAGTAAGGAAGGATTTTTCCCCCCCAAAACCATACTGGGAAGACACATTAATTTTTACCTTTTTGTCACTCAGCAAAGAGCACAAGGAGCTATGACCAAGTTTTAAAGCCACCTCCTTTGAAAGCTCCTGGTTTGATTACTACAGTGTTTGTACCAAGGCAAGAAACAGCTGTCCTGCTCCACTCATGGCAGGGGAGGCAGCAGGGAAGAAGAGTTTGTGAACTGTAATTACCAGCTTACCCACTCCGGCTCCTTCCTAAAACAGGAATCATCCATCATCCTCTTTTGTGCTACCGACTCCTTAAAAGGCCTACTCGGCTTTAAGTCCCGGGTATCCCACCGCAGCCCGGCTCCCCAGGAGCCCACGCCAGGCCTACCTAGATGGATTTCAAAGGGAGCATCGCGCCTCTCGCCTGCCTTATTTGGGAAACCCCAACCCTGCACGGCTTGGCACAACCTCAAGGCTCCCTAAACTCTGCCAGAGACACAGATTTAACGAGAAGGAACATCAGATTTGCCATGAACTCCCCCAGCATCGGGCAAGAAAGAGAAATTAGAGAGGAAAAAAAAAAAAAAAAAAAAAAAAAAAAAGAGAGGGCGGGTTGAGAGCCGAGAGAAATTTGCCGAGTTAAAAACAAACCCAAAAGGGCCCAGCGAGGAGCCCCTGGGAGGAAAAGGGAAGGGGGGGAAAAGAGGAAAGGGGGGGGGAAAGGGGAAAAAGGAAAGGGGGGGGAAAAAGGAAAGGGGGGGGAAAAGAGGAAAGGGGGGGGAAAAGAGGAAAGGGGGGGGGAAAAGAGGAAAGGGGGGGGAAAAGAGGAAAGGGGGGGGAAAAGAGGAAAGGGGGGGGAAAAGAGGAAAGGGGGGGGAAAAGAGGAAAGGGGGGGGAAAAGAGGAAAGGGGGGGGAAAAGAGGAAAGGGGGGGAAAAGAGGAAAGGGGGGGGGAAAGGAAGGAGAAGG
Organism: Zosterops lateralis; assembly: GCF_965231275.1. Classification (NCBI taxonomy): domain Eukaryota; kingdom Metazoa; phylum Chordata; class Aves; order Passeriformes; family Zosteropidae; genus Zosterops; species Zosterops lateralis. Next base: position 4,385,924 of record NC_139768.1, read on the forward strand.
AGGAAAAGGAAGGGGAAAAAGGAAGGCTGGGAAGCGGAGCGAGAGAGCCAGGCGGGGAGCGGCCAGCGGTGCGGGGACACCGCGGGGACACCCAGGGGACACCCGGGGCACTCTCTCCGCTCTCGGGCGGCCCGGGGACACCCGGGGGACACCCAGGGCACTCTCTCCGCTCTCGGGCGGGCCGGGCGGGGGCGGAGCGGCGCCGGGACCCCCCCACACCCCCGGGAGGCCCGTGGGGGCGCGGCCGGAGCGCCGGCAGCCCCTCCCCGCCGCTGCCTGCGGGAGTGGGAATAAAGACAGATAGCGGGGCAGGCGGGACGGAGCGCGCACGGAGTTTCCTGCGGAGCCCGCGGGAGGAGGAGGAGGAGGAGGAGGAGGAGGCAGCGATGCCCGTGCGCGGGCGCCGCCGGCCTTAGGGCAGCCAGAGCGGAGCCCCCGGCCCGTCCTCTCCTCTCCTCTCCTGTCCTCTCCTCTCCTCCGGGCGGCCGGGAGGGAGAGCCCCGGGCAGGGACGGGAGAGCGGCACTGCCGGAGGGAGGGGGGACAAGATGAGCTTGTTGTCAACCATCGACACCAGCGCCGCGTCCGTGTACCAGCCCGCCCAGCTCCTCAACTGGGTCTATCTCTCGCTGCAAGACACGCACCAGGCCAGCGCCTTCGATGCCTTCAGACCCGAGCCCTCCTCGTCACAACACCCCGACCTGGGCTACACCAAGAGCACCCCGGAGCTGGGCTCCTCGCTCAGCTCCAGTTATCTCAACAGCTTCTTCCAGCTCCAGCGGAGCGAGGTGAGTCCCCCCCGGGCCGTGAACCGCCATGATTCCTCTGCATCCTCCTCCTGCCCCCTTTTCCCGGGCCGGTCCGAGCCCTCCCCAGGCGGGGCAGCCCCGCTCCGTGCCGGGCACTCCGGGCCGGCTCTGCCTCCTTGTTCTCCTTGTCCTCCTTGTCCTGCTGCAGCCCCGCCGGCCCCTTCCCGCTCCTCCCGCTGCCCCAGTCCCGTTAACGGGCCGGGAACAGGCGCGGCTTTGGCGCTTTGGCCGCCGCCTCCTCCTCCCGCCCGCCGTGTTGACAGTCTGGTCAATGGTTACACGGATTTCCCGTGCGCGGCCGGAGGGACGGCGGGCAGGACACGAGAAAAGTGCTACATCCGTCATAACTTGCAAAAATAATACCGCCACCACCACTACCTCCTCTCCCCCCCTCCCCCTTTTTTTTCCTAAAGTGTTACTTTAAAGCTCGACACAAGATCCTTAAAGTGTTACTTTAAAGCTCGATACAAGAATACACATGGCTTTATGAGAGATCAAAAGCAGAGGCACTGTTTGAAAGGAAGAGATGTAAACAGGAACGTGGTAAAAACAGCGAAAAAAAAGAGAAAAAAGTTCTGTGCACGTTTCATAATGCAAAGCAAGAGTAAATGTGTAAGCAAAGGGAAGGAAGCTAAAAAAAGTGGGGTGTGCAAAGACAATTCGCTGTGGAACTGCCTGTCGCAGGAAGTTGTTGAGGTCAAGCACTTCTGCATTGGAGGGATTTTGTATGTGTGGAGACACTGCGATAAGGCACCTCGCACACCACAGCTCCCAGGCGCTCCAGAAAAGATCCAGATACAGTTTGGCAGTGGGACTGCCACTACAGTCCTGCTGTGGGACTCCTGCCAGAGGCATTCGACTGTGTTTGATATGGTCAGATGGACTGTACATCCCAACCTGCTCTGGCACTTCACACAGAATGACATTTCAAAGTCCTTCTAGCGCCTTTTATGTTAAACGTCGACTCAAAATACGCCCTTCTGTTGAGTCAGAAAAGTTATGGAGTTGTTCATTAGAACCGAATTCCCCAACTGCTCTCGTAATGGAGCTGCTAACAGTTGAGAGCCAGAGTTATATAGACACATTTTCCTTTAATTAGAAATTCTTTATCCTTTAAGAATTTAGCAAAGCACACCCAGCCTCAAAATAGGCACTGTTTTTGAGAATATGTGGCTCAAAACCTATCTAACCTGACTTAGTCTTATTAACCATGACATAGGGAGTTTAACAACATATAGACCTGACAAGCACATTGATTTTCCAAAAAGATTAGCAGGCAGTGCAATTTATTAGCTACTTACCTGTTGATGACAAACTGTAGATTTTGCCCCTTCCTGTTTGGTGACAAGCTTTATGGTGCCCAGGTAGCAGCAAGGCTCCAGGATTCAGCTCTGAGTTCCAGATTGGGACTCTGTTCAGGCCTGTGTTTGTTGGAGTCAAGATACATTCTGCTCACAGCACGTCCTTTATTTTTGGGAGAAAAAAAGAAGAAACAAGTAAATGGAGTCTGCATTCAGAAAGCCTTTGAAACAGTCTCTGAGAAACAGTTTTCTCTTCCTGACAGTTCCCTGAATTCATTTTCGGCTTCTGCTGTACTCTGTGCAAGTAGGGGCTAATCCTTTTGTCACATCCCCCTTCCCACTTTTTCCTAACCTTTTCTTTTTCTTCTGGGAAATAATTTCCTTGCTACGCCAGGCCTTCCTCAGGCCCCTGTCCCTGCCCCAGCTAAAGCAGTCAGTCCCTGTGCAGCCTCCCCCCAGCTGTGCTGTTTTCAGACCCCAGAAGTCACTTTCTGTGTGGACTCCTATCATCCACAAGCTGTGACTTTATTCTGCTCTTTTTAACCTCATTACAGTTTCCTGAGGCACATCAACAACAGCATCAACTGAGAATGCCAGCTCTGTAGAAAGCCAAGAGCATTCACCATTCAGGAAATAAGAAGCCATTTCATTCTATATGGATATTTTATTATTTTTTAAAAGATAAAGCGTGTCAGTTTGTTGCCATTCATTTTCCAGCCTGTGATGACAGCATTGACTGTGTGGCTGTTGGAGACACTTCTGTGTTTCCAGTATTTACCTGAACTATGTCTTAATAGATGGTAACCTGAAAAGAAGGAAAGGAGCACAGCTATCTCCTGTGGGAGATATGGGAGATGGGAATGCATCTGCCCTGCTGGATATATCCTGAAGGAAGCAGAGAACCCTCTAATTTCCCAGGCTAGCACTGCCTGCTTATACAGCAGCTTTCATTCAAGAGTTTAGAAGGTGCGAGAGATACTGTTGCTCAAAAGAAGTTCTGTCAATATGCTAGATGCTCTGTTCTTTCCAGAAACTGGAAACTAGACTGCTTTTTTGGCAGGAGTCCCCCAAGAGTTTCCGACAATGTCGTGCTCTTAATTCTTGAGATTCTAACATCTGTTTATTTGCAGATGCCATTGGGTATACACTACATATTTCAACGGCGTAAAATTATTTTGGAGAGCGTTAGTACTGTATGCTGTTTTTGCAGCAAGTGGGCTTATGCTATCTTTGGAACAACACATAGCTTTCCACAGTTAAACTGTTGACTGTTTTCTACACAGTGCTTGCTTTGGTTGGCATTTTTTTTTTTTTTTCCTCCCCTCATGGTTTTGTCCTGGGTTGGCTTAGCCTGGAGCCGAGCTGTGACAATGATTGACACATAGCTGTACACAATATTTGGAAAGTGACCTAATGAGGGTCCAAAATAGCAACAGATTGAGAAATGATAGGATCATAGGGTGTAAAATAGTTGTGTGTCCTGTATGTTGCCTTGCAGTTGAAAATTTCTGGAGAAGAACATTTGGAATAAGAGACAGCACTTGTGAAAAGTTGCTATTATACAGGGTTTGCAAGTCTGCATGGCAGTGCCTGTGTATGTGACTTGCATACTGACCAAAGGACAGGAAAAAAAAAAAATAAAAGTGCCAGCACCCACAGAGTCAGTCTTGTACTTCAAGATTTTTGTCCTCCAGACTTTTTCCACTACAATGGATGCCTTCTAAATAAACATGATGAACACAGCTGTTTGGTACATAAAAGCCCATTGTACCAAGAGAAAAAAAGCAATAATAAAGGTTTAAACAGCAAAGCAACAATGAGCGTTTTGTTCCACATGCAAGACTCATTTTGCAGAACAGACCTGCTTTAAACCAAACTTTATGGCAGCATTTGTTGTCCTAGATATGAAATAAAACCATGTTAGACCATTAAGATGCAATAAACTGGCCATTGAACTGAGCTCCACCCTCATTATAACACCATCCATCAGAGCCAAGTGTTTGAGGCTTTGTTGTGAGGCTGGTTGCATGGAATTTAACACCTCTGAGACACAGCCAGGTATCTGTGGCTTTGTCATTGAAGGGTATAATAGAAAAACCTAGAGTAAGGGGGCAAGAGACTCATAAGATATTTTCCTACACTAATAGGAAGTGTCCTAGCAGGTCAATGCTGTCTTTGGTCAAGAAGAGACAGCAAGCAGTAACTAGGAATTATCATGATATAAAAGTTAAGCTTTTTTCTCTACTCTGTGCCTTTCAAGAGTAAAATTCCTTCTAGAATTGTCTATGGCAGCCACTTTCTGGATCTAAAACAGATTTTATTCAAGCACAAATAACTACACATTCCAGTTGAGAAAATAATCACCATTTTCATGTTTCTGACTTGGAGACTTATAGATCCAGTCCTTATAGGCAAGAGGGGAACTAACTGGGAATGAGAACACACCAGCTAGTTCAGCTTGCTGCAATAAAGTATGGAACACTTGCTTGGGAAGAAAAATGTGTGGAGTTAAGAAAAGTTTACAGTGTGCTGCAGAAAATAAAATTCACATCCCTGTGAAACAGAATCAGGTCTAAAGCAATGGGATAGATTAAGTAACTTGCCAGAGAAGATAGTGACATTCAGAAGATAACAAAAACTGATGAAACTCTGGAAGAACAAAAATGTAGGGAAGGAAATTGGCAGTTCTACAGAAAATATATTTTATCAGACAGATTTGTTGTCCAGCTGTTTTTCATAGAATTAGGGGGGTATGCACTAGGCTGGTACTTGATGAAGATCTGTTATTTAGCCTAGATGAAGTAATTTGGAGGATAATTATAAGATTTTAAAAAAATCTCCATTCTCTTAGTATCATAAGAACTCAAGGATTGCAATACCAGATCAGGCCGTTGGCCTCCATTCTCCAAAACAAGTCCAATTTGTTTAATTTTATGTTACATTATTAGTTATTCTAAAACAGAGCATGTTTTTGATCCACGGGGTATTTAATGTGCACTCAAGTGAGGACTTCTGACTTTCTCAGCTACAGACTGACAGAGTAGCACAGTCTACAGTACCTAAACGTGTCCTTTAATAATAATGATTATTATTCAATTTATTTCCAAATTTTAATATTTCTCTCACTATTCCTTGTGTAAGTACCAACACTGGAGTGCCCTTAACCTTCTCCAAATTTTATTGAAAAGGTACTAGCATAACAATTCCTGTGTTGCAGGAACTTGTGCTCTCTGCCTCGGGATGATTGTACACTCTTAATATTTTGTGGCTACTTAAAGTGCCAAACAAGTAATTCCAAAACACTTTTCAGGAAGTTAAATGTCAATTCTCACATCAGTCCTCATAAGAGATTCCAGAGAGCTGAATCTCTTACGTTAATCAGAGGACAACGTGCATTTGGAGATCTTGGCAACACCAGCCTCTGTCCTCCCAGCTCCAGAGCCCTTTTGATGAGGCTGCCTCAGCACACAAAGTGCAACTTCCACAGCCCACTGTACAATGGTCTCAGAATCTTAGATCCTGTTACAGGTATTTGAGCTAACAACTATTCTGTTCCTAATTTCAATTGGATATATACTTTAAAATGCAAAAATTCAAGGGTTTATGTCTGTAAGCATTCTCCTTTGCTCCCTGTTCTTATCTCTGCAGCTGTGGCCTCCTGCTTTGCTACTTCTGTAGTCTTTGGAAAACACCCACATTTGCCAGGGAAATAAAAACCCCATGTGTGAATGTACTATAGGAAGTGGAGTCTGAAAATAAGATCTATATCTTGGATAAAAAGTGTGAAACTCCAATTATTATCCAAACTACACTCTTCCATTTATATCACCTAGGTATGGCTTTAGGCTTCTCTATTGTCCAGGATTAAGTTTTGTTTTGTGTGTTTTTGTAAGTACTGCATGTAGCAGATACTCCTCTTACTTTTTACACTTAGGCTGAATTACCTAATAGCAATTTGATTGCAGGAAGAAATGCACAAGAGCCAAATTTGGTTCACCAAAAAAAGCATTCTTAATACAATTATGCTGCTTTTACTCTGGCTTCCTTACCTGAATAAGAACAGCAGAAAGTTCCCAGAAGTAAGAAGAAAATGTGTTGAATTTACACCAACAGCCAGAGCCTCTTGTGTTGTGTCCTTATCTGCAAATGCTGCTGCAGCTCTGCAGCACATCTGCCCTACCTCAACCTTTAATTCAAACATGACTTACACTTGGGCTTTAATTTATTTACAGTGAAAGTATTATCCACCAGAGGAATCTGCAGCTACTTGCTTTCACATCACAATCACAGCCAGGCTTGGAAAGCTGGCAAGAGCTAAAATGTTAATTGCTGAAAGTAAATCAAGTCTCCAAGAAGAATAATATAGACTTCCTGCTTTACTATTGATTTCTTTTCAATAGCCTGAAAAGTAAAATCAAGCAACAGAAGATAGACCAATTATATTTATTATTCCTGATCAGCTGAAAATCATTACCACTTATTTTAAATCCCTTGGGATTTTGTATCTATGCAAACTCCTCATTGAGAGAAGCACTGGCATGCTTTTTCTGCCTCACAAGTACATTCACATCTTGAAAAAAAACCTGTCAGGCTGTATATAGAAAAGAAAAAACACACCAACCTGTAACTGGAGGCAAAAGGATGTAGAATTCTTGTTACAATTATATTTTATCCACAGAGCTTTCATTTACAGTTATTTTATGCGTTTACAGTGTCTTCCACGCCAAAGCACCCAAACAAAGGGGTGATGTAACTGTGTGTTGGGTAATGATTTTTCATCCACTCCTCTTTTGCTCTGCAGACACAGACTCAGTTATTCAGAACAGAAAAGGAAGATCCTTCTCCAGTGAACTGCACAAATGATCAGACAACCGAGGCTAACTTGAATCAATATATTAATTTATGAAGTCTATGGAATGAATTATAACCAAGACATGTACTAAGCTGCTTTTATCCCAAAGCCAATCCCCTCTTCCCCCCACCCAGGGCTCTTTGGTTTTGTTGTTTTGTTTGGGGGATTTGTGTACTTGTACAAGATAGATAACAAACAACTTGTAGGGATGGTCCTTTTACTTTGGTAATTGACAACTAGAAGAAAAGACTGCATTTTACTGGAAATGCTAGGTGAGGATTAATGCCAAGGAAAGTTTTTTAGATCAGAGTTTAAGTGCACCATAAAAGGACTTTGAAACACGATTTAAGTGAAATTCAAATCTAAGACCAGAGAATCTTTTCTATGCTGCTTTAAGAAGCCCGAAAAATAATGACACAGTGCAGTTGCCAAAAGGTGCAGGCACAGATATTAAATAGCTCAATAATACAATTCTGATAATATGTATTTGCATAGAAACAAAAGCAACTGTATCCTGAGATGCATATATACTAATGCTACCAAAAATGATACTGGGTACCACCTTTCATTAATCTGTTCAAAAAGTGGAATGTCAGTCAATACCTGTACCTCTCCCCAGTTTATTTTCCCCAGAAGAATTTCCAATGGCCTGATGCCCATTTTTTTACTCTCTGGAATTGCTCTTCCTCTCTTAGAAAGCCACAATGAAATGATTAAATTAAATGGAGAGAATGTAAGTCTTTTCCTCATGGTTTACTTAGGTTCTGTGTGGGTTCCAGAGTAATTATATTAGATCAAAGTAATTAATTAAATTTTACAAAGCTATTCAAGTCTTAGAGTAGTGCTGACATAATTCAGACAGACAGTATTTCATAAGTAAAAACTTGGATCACTTCGTTTTTTCCTGCAGGTTGGTTCTGAGAATAAGAAACAATTTGTGATCTACTAAAAGTAGAATCTAAAATTATAGACAGATTCATTGAAGAAAGCAGAATAAGTACAGGGTTACAAGTCCTGGGTTTTCTCCATGTCCCTCATTGTCTAGCCAGGCCAGTACAGTCATGGGGAGTTTTGGTGGATTTTAAGTTTTAAGCATATCACAAGATTAGCCCTTTACTTTCTGTTGTATGTTTTGGTGTAAGCAAATAGTAACAAGTCCAATACTTCCACTAAGAGGAGTTTTAAGGAGCCTCACATAGACCCTTTTTCTTCACTCTTACAACTGCTGCTGATGGGAGAACTGCTGCCTGGTCTTCCAAACCTGTTTCTTAAGAAATACATTTTGTGCTTCCACAAATTTAGTTTGAAGATTAGCAAATGCCCTCACAATCCAGGACTTGAGCTCATATGCAAAGTAGAGATCAATTTCTGTTATATTAACTGGCCATTCACACCTACTCCCTCCATGAGGCACGATTTGGTGTCTCTTTGCAATAACCACAAGTGCAATACCCTACATAGAAGGATTGTGGGTACCTGGAAATCTGTATTTACATGTCATCCAGCTGAATGTCAAGTAAGCAAATACTTTAAGGGGATCAGCTTGCTCTCATAGATTCCTCTTGCTTCAAGGAGTTCCAGGTATCTCAGTGATTTTTGCAGGGGACTTGCAGCCTATATTTCTTCACACTAAGGGGGCCTGCTAGGCAACTATTTTGTAAGTAGTCATTAGGGCTGTGGATACTTGTGGTTGAAAGAAAAGCAGAGGACCTATTGCACAGTCATTGCACCCTGAAAATAGAGGACTAGGGAGAATTTTTAAGAGGGTTTGAGCATCAGTGATCCTTGAAATGCAGAGGTGTTCTTATATTATTATCTTTCTCCAACATATATTGAAACTGAAATTAGTAGAATAATAGTTTCATTCCTCTAACAGTCACAGCATGGGAAGAAAAAAAAAAAAAAAAGCCTAAATTCCACTCCGAAACCAGATTTCTCAGTTGTTGTTTTATAATTTATCTGAAGCAGATTGTGATGTTTTAGGTTTGCTTGCTGATACAACACTTCAAGCTGTGCTGTATCACAGTTGATTAAGAGGGTAGCTTTAAACGTAGATAAAACTATCTAAAAGCCGGAGACACAAAATGAAATTCCGACCTGTCATTTAGTACATAGAAATAATTTATTTTCCTCACTATATATTGAATTTAATAAAAGTTTTTGTCTTCCCATGAGTGCAGGAACTGAGGCCCTGAGCCTTGCATTGCGAGGGGCCCGTTCTGGGCAGATGATGTATTGTTTCTACCTCTGACAGCGACCTCAGCTTTGCCTCTTTTAAACTTTGGCAGCCGTCGCAGAGGTTTCTGTGCCAAGAAGGCATTACTGAATGTAAATGATATAAACAAAACTGTCTCGGACTCAGAGCTCTGTTTAACCCAAAATGGACATTTCTGAGCGAAACCTTTCATCGCGCAAGAGCCGCGCAGGAGGTGAACGCTTTCCTAAGTGTGCCTTGAGCAGGCACAGATCTATTTCCGGGTGTTATTTTTCTTGCTTTTAGAGTGTCAAAAGACCTACCAAACGAGAGGAAACTCAACTCTTGTTTTTCAGACTGCAGGTCGGATCGAGACAAGATTTCCTGCAGGAAGCAGAGATGTTAACAGAAAGTGCAGGGATCAAAACAACGTCCATCCGTTTCTCCCCTCACTTTGTGCCATACAGACTCCATAACCTCATCCTCAGCAGAGAACTCTGTTCTGACCAAAAGAACTTGTTTGGGACAGAGAGGCTGGCAGGGTCCCTCTCCAAGCCTTTCCCCAAAGGTCATGGAGGTTGGTGGCCAGGGGAGACCCAGCTGCAGACAGGAAGGGGACAGCCCAGGGATCCAGGGCTCCTGGGGGATGTAGAAAAGTAATTTGCAGCGTGAATGGTCTCTGTTGTCCCTGATATAGTGCTCATGTGTTAGAGCTTCTCTTTAACATAAGAGAGAAGTTGTTGGGCATTCAGCAGATGAAAAGGAACCCTGCAGAATTTGGTGCAAGATTCAGAAAGTTCCTTCAAGACTGTGTGTCTCTGACCAGAGCAAATCTCTGTCCTCTACCACATCTGCCTTTGAAGGCCTTTTGTAAGGTGCCTGTACATTGTGCAAAATGAGTGTCCTCAGTGATATTGACAGCAAACCCTTCCCTGAGGCTGAAATAAGGAGGCTGAAGCAAACTCTTCCCTGAAGCTGAAATAAACACTACTAGCAGGAAGCCTGAGGCTGAAATAAACACCACTAGCAGAAGCCAAAAGGCCAACCTAAGCTCCAGCAAGCCTGGAGTTGGTGACTGAGCAGTTCCTGAACTGCCAGCATAACTTTACCACTGTACATAGGGAGCAGGACTTTTTTAAGATCTGAGAAACTCATTGAAAGCTTTGGATGCAAGTGTTAAACTCCAGCAAGGCGAGGTGGTGGCTTGTGTTGCCCTCCAGCCTTGCTGTGATTGAAGGTACACACCAGCCATGCACAGAGGAGTGTGTTGCACCCACTTGCTGTTCTGCAGAGTCTCAGCAATTACAGCCTGAGAAGCCACAGCCAGCTGAGCTGTCAGATTTAGAATAACTAGATTAGAGAGATCTGTATGCTGGATTAAAGATTCATTGCCCTTCAATGACTCGCTTCACAACCACTGGCAGGTCACACTGCATTTGTAACTGTCTCCTTAAGATGCTGTTTCTGCAGAAGGAAAGGCCTTGTCCTATCACTAAAAATATTTAGAGGTGGACATTAGTGTTAGCAGTTTAACATTAACATTTATTTGCCTAAAACCCCCCAGAGGAGAAGGATGAATTAAGGTATACTTGGCTAGTCTAACTAGCCAGGAATGCATTAAGGTTTATTTGGCTAATCTACATTTATCTGTGGTTTTATATGAGAACTTGAGTAATTTGGATTTTACTAAAGGTCAGGCCAAAGACTAGATTTTTTGACAGCTGACTTAAAAGTTGACTTCAGAAGGAAACAGAAACCTCAGTCTTTTTTTTTTTTTTTTTTTTTTTTTTTTTTTTTTTTTTTTCTTGCTCCAGGCAAACATTTTCTTCACTGAGTGATGAGCTTGGCTTTCAGTTTTCCAATGATAAAATGTTACTAAGCAAACTCTTAAGCTGTTTTTTTGTAAAAGTATCCAATATATCTAAAGCAGACAGAAGGCATACAGGAGCAGTTTTTGAGGTTTTCCAGTTCAACCTTGGTAATTAAATGTCTCTATTTCTTCTGGCTCAAATTAATGCAACTAAATTTATTACAGTATTTTCATTTAATCCTTCTGTTTTCAGAGGGCTTTGGGTTGGCCATAAACATTGATGATGATCTTAAAGGTCTTTTCCAATCTAAACAATTCCACGATTCTATTCTGTGATTCTGCATTGGATGTTTGCTCTGGGGACAAAGACAGGGAACTGTTTTAACCACTCAAGAGGAGCTGAAGCACAGAGAAGTCACAGATTTTAAGTGCTCTTCTCCAAACATGGTTGTCTTCTGATGCAACTGTTGTGCTTTCACACATATTGCACAGCCCCCTGGATAAAGCCCACATCAAAAGCAAGCCTTAGGACACCAGCAAATATGACAGCTACAGGCTTTCGGGTTAAGTTTTGTATAGTACACATACAAGCCATACTGAAATACTGTTTGGGTAGCTCAGATTTCCATCTCCTCCAGCATGAAAGTAGCAACAGAGTGAGGGCAATGACTTGTCTATCCCATTTTATCCATGACACCATGACACAGCATCTCAGTTCTTATCTTTGTGAAAATCCAAGCTGTTAGCTTTAGCACCTTTTGATACTTTGGTGTTGGGCTAATGATTAGCATGACTATTCTGGTTACTGTCATACAGGCTGGAAAATATTTGCAATTTACAACTTATGAAAACCTTACTTTTTCATACTAATGACAGGGCAATCCAACTCCCTTTTCCTAAAAACTTCAAACAGTCGTGGTGCCTGTTGACTTAAACTTAAGTCTGTCCAAATAAGACTTTTATTTTTGTTTGCTTTATTAGGTCAGCAGCATTTACTAATGCAAAAATAAGTCATCAAAAATTCTTTGCTCATTGCTTTTCAATTACAGACTGTTTCATGTTGTGGAAGCATTAATGACTGAAGTAGGTTGCAGGAAGATTGAAGTGCTACAGGACCTCACTTCAATATGTGCAATTACTACAGATGTGGAGAGAACCATAAGCATAACTAACAAATCATACTGACTTCTAGAGCATCAAACAGATGCACTGCTCAGATACAGCCCCCATCAACCAGCACGAGTCATTCTAGCTTTGTGTAACTGGTGGATAAGTTAATCTTTGTCACTGCCTTAAGAGTCCAGCAGCTACAAACTGAACTTGGGGCAGAAACTGTTTTTTCCAGATATACCTCTACTTTTCCAGTCCATGCCTAATAAGAAGATACCATTCCCACATAAACAAGTTGTCATTGCTTATTAATAACAGCTGGTCTGGTAGATGCTCAGATATACATGTCATAATTAAGAGGCTCTTGTGCTTTCTGATCCCTGTTAAAAAATACCTTTCTAGTTAAAGCAGTAGCTTTACACACCAAAGGGAAATTTGGAAAGTAAACTGGCCTTTCACTTGCTTCCATGTTTCATTGCATATTCACAACAGTTGCCTTCCTTCTCAACATTATACCCATGCTAAAAAAGAAACGGAAGAGATAAAGCCAGTTGTTTTGGGTTTTCTTTTTCTACCTCTTGACACATCAATCCCAAAAGATGTTTCTGAAAGGCAAGGGCCCAGCCAAGGGAATCAAGAGCATTAGCTAATCATTCATGTAACTAGGAATATCTTAGAGGTGAATTAGATACTGGAACTCTTGAGTCACTCACCCAACTGGAAGTCAGGGTGAGGAAGCTGTAGAAGACAATAGCTGCCTCTTTCACAAAGAACCACTCTTCAACCTTACAGATTACGTGCCCTTAAACTGGAAACACTGAGCAAACAAATAACAAAGGGAACTTTGCTTCCCAACACCACCAACAGATGCAGTTTAAAGATCTACCCAGCAGAGAGGTTACCTTTGGAAAACACAGATTTTCAGTTTGGTTCACATTCAATTAAATCAACAAGTTTCATAGGAAGGAAGGAAAAAACAAACAAACAAACTTACATTATCAGCTCGAACCTCCCACCAAGGCAGTTTCTAAGTTTTACCAGCAGGTTCCCCATCCCCCAGTATGGCAAGATAAGGAAATCCTGAATTCGTTGCAGCTGGGCTGATGAGCCTTGTAATTAGGACATGCAGTGTGGTCTTTCGAGCTCCTCCAGAGCACTAACCCTTTCACTGCCAAATCCTTTCTCTCCTGTTCTAGCTCAAAATGAGACTATTTCAGAGGTAGTATTGTCTGCCATTTAAAGAAACAGGTTGGGTGTGCTAGTCTTGCATTGTGAACACAGAGCAGTCATTGCTTTTGGTGGAATTTGTGAGAGGAGCAGTTTTGCTGCCACCTCCCAGATGAGTACTAATACACTTGAGACCAGAGTGAGTCAGGATGCATTTCTTTTCCTCCTCTGTTTTCTATCTGAGGCCATCAACACTCTCCCTGGCACTCTAGTCACCCCCCTGGACATCTCCTTTTGGTGTGAAGCTAATTCAAAGGTTTTTATTCAAAACCTTTCTTAAAAATCCTCTTTGCAGCAGTGCAAACACTTAATAAGGGCTGAATTGCTGTTCTGCTCAAATGAGTGCCCCAGAAAGAAAAAAAAACCAAAACAAACCAAACCAAAACTGTTTTATGTATCTCAGCAATATTCATTCACCCCTTGTCTTTTACAATGACAAAATAGAGTCAATCACCATTTCATCACATTCATTACAAGCCCTAAGCTTTCACTATTTGATTCCAGGGGCCAGGATGAACTTTCCCATTACCACCCTTATTACATAACTTGGCTTTTGGGAAAGGCTTATTTCCACATCTCTTTCTGAAGAACTAGAGATTTCCAGAGCTAGAAACAGGATGTAGCACCATTTGTGCTGGTGCTCTTTATAGCAACTTTCAAGTGCCAGATTGATGTGTTTTTCACATTGACTTGGAGTCAAACAGCTTTAAGACCATTTTCCAGGTCAGACTGGCAGGAACTGCTGAATCGGTTTGCCTGACTATACCTTGGGATCTCTAGGCATTTTCCAGAGGAATGCATTGTTCTTTAAAGTACCAGTGACATCAACAATATCCATCTTCTCCTTTACTGTCATGTTTTGGATGTTATATTTGTTTTTCCTTTTTTAACCCTGGGCCTCAAGATGATTATAGGGAAGCATTTCATGGTGCCGTGTGTGGACTGAATGTTTTGCTGTGTCCACTGCACAAGTGCCCTGCCAGCTGAACCTGGTGGCCACTTCTAGAGCCATGTGCCTCTCTTTGGCCACAGAACCATTGGTGGCTGCTGAGGGTATGATTTAGTGTCAGAACAGCCCATAGTCTGATAGGATCTTAGCCTCTGACACAGCTCCTGGCTGCCACGGTTGAAACAAAAGCTTGTGAAGATTTGCTGCCACCTTGTTTTTCAGTATTGACCTGAAACGTGCCAGGAAGGGTTGATGGAGGAGTGAGTTACATAACGCCCAGCTGTGGTTCCGAGTTTCTCCCTTTTAATGAGGGCAATAGCTCAGTGTAAAGGATGTGTAGGAAAGAAAACATTGCTTTATGCCATATGTCCAATGCAAAGCCCACTGTGGGCAGCAGATAGATGTGTTTTGTACTGAGTTTTGCACTGAGTTAGCCCTGGGGGCAAAAATAGCAACCTCCTGATGGGCAGGAGTTATTCTACACCCCCAGAAAATATTCCAGGTTTTGGCAATAGATAAAGAGTTTGCGACTTCACACATTCTGTGTCCATATTTTCACCCTTCTATAAAATCAGGTAATAAGGAATTTGCAGAGTTACTAATGGGTGTAATGCAGGTGAAGTACTTTAAGAATCTCTTGGCAAGAGGAGCTCTTAGAAAGATTTTATGTTTTTCCAAGCGTATATAAGAGAAAGTGGCTCCTAGGGAAACAAGAACTTCTTGAAGACCCTTAATTAATACTATTTTGGCATCCACAGCACTTCCCCTTCCTTTTCAAAATTCAGTGCCAAGAATTTCTCATTCCAATAGCATCCAATAAATCCTAGAAATAAATTCCATTGACCATTGGAGGTAGCTTTGGTTGCTTGATGGCTAAAGCAGCTAAAATATTTTACTCGTTTTTGAAATACCTCTTCCTTTTTAAATCTGTGGCTTTAACCCCTGAAACCAAGTGCCTAATTCTCCTCTCAGCCACATCATCTTTCACAGCACAGAACTGTGCTCCACAGGATGTTTTAGTCCCAGGACATATGTGAAGTCCCATGTGACATCAGATTCCTCTCTGGGAGCTCTTGAATTGATCCTGCTGCTGTGCACCAGTTTCAGCTTTGCAAGAGGGGTCAGGGGAGTTCAGCGTGTTGTGTTTGACTACAGTGCAAGTGGGTGAAGCAGATTATTAGGCTGAATTGTTCTGTATAGTGTACACTATCTGTGGTGAGGTGGAATTCAGGGATAGTTGGGTCTCACCCAGGTACTTGTGCCTAGAGCTTTAATACGATTTTTTAGTATGCAATGGTCACCCAGAAGACACAGTGTGCAGGCACCTGAATGTTTGAGATCTCTGAAATTAATTTACTTTCAATCTCAGGTTTATTTCACAAACTCTAAATCAGTTTCAGTGCATGTCTTCAAAATATGTATAGCGTATAAACATATGAAAATGCATATAAAGATCCCATTGAAATATTTGAATTCAGTAGAATTAAAGCACAGAGGCAGAGATTGGACCTCTTACCTCAGTTTCCCATAAACCAGCAGTAATTCTCTGATTCCAGGAGCATTACATGAGCATAGCATTGCAGACCTAAGGTGGAAACACCATGTGAAATGTGTCCCATCCATGTGAGGGTGGAAAGGACACTCAGTAGGTGATCCTACTTCTATAGTGATTCATTATGATGTTAATTTTTTTAAGAGTTTTCTTTTTGAACTCCACTATGCAGCTTCTTTTGGACCTTAAGTGGTTAAAGTGGATTAATCCTTGTTGTCTCCATTAGAGAGAATACCTATTTAGGTGTTGATGGGTTTCCTGCTGTTCTAAAACTACTAAATAGCAAATTAGGAGCTACTGATTTTGATTTGCAGATTGAGGGAGTGAAGATCCTATTGAGGTGAAGTACAAAACCTAGGTATTTACTGTTTATCAGGAAATGTTTAAATCACAGCGGGTTCCCCCTTAGAAAATCCAAACCAGATGTAGATCTCAATGCTTCTTGTTGTTATTCGAACATGGGACTCAGTGTTGACTGTCTGATTAACCAGATTGGAAATTGGAAGTTACTTTGCATTTTTCTTGGCGTTCTTTTCCTTTGCCTGACTTCAGTATTCTTTGCGTAAGTAGTTTGGGACACAAAAGGGTTCTGTTTTGTGAGTTGTTCTTTCAGCTTTTTGCCTGCATAATCTAACTGTGCTATTAATGCATTATGGTCAAACACAAGAAAGCAATCATTGCTTAGTGGAAAGGTTGGAGTAAGAGAGCCATGGCAAGCTCAATAGTGGGGTGACCAGCTCCATCATGAAATCTCTTTATTAATAGCCTGGATACTGCTCCCCTCAAATATGCAGCCATGTTCCTAAGAAGAAAAGAATCACTTATTTTCCCTGCTGTTTTTATCTATCCCCTATTCAGATCTCCCTCAGAACAAGCCTTAATACAGTACTTTGTTGCATGTGACTTATTTGTTTTCCTTTGCAGGCTCTGAGCAGCAGTCTCTACAAGAGTGCATCACCTTATGGCTCCCTTAATAACATTGTGGATGGGTTAAGCTCCCTCACTGAGCATTTCTCTGACCTATCCCTTTCTTCAGAAGCCAGAAAACCCAGCAAGAGGCCACCTCCTAACTACCTGTGCCATCTCTGCTTTAACAAGGGACACTACATCAAAGACTGCCCCCAGGTAAGTAATGCATAATGTTCTGAAAAAAATCTGCATCAAGATTTTCTTCATTCCTTGATTTAGCAACACAGAATTTGACTGAAACAATTAAGAGTGAGCAACACTGAACACTTGACAAAGTGCCAAGCTAGCCATATGTTCTTTTAACCTATTCTTTATCATAATGCCAATGTACAAAGTGTGATGGTCTTTGACTCCTAGAACTTTTCTGTAGTGGCAAAGCTGGCAGTATTTATTTCCTTCAAGAAGAGGTATAAAACAGTGTGCACTAAAACCACTCTCTAATCTACGATTTATTTTTATCCCTGAGGCTCCCAAGCACAGTGTACCAGGTTTCTTAATTTTCTCAAGTTTCAGCTGGATGCAGTTGTGTTGCTGGCTTAAACTTTCACAATTTCAACAACATCCTATGTAGAGTCCCAAGGAAATTAAATGCTGCCAATACTATTAAAAACACAGATGTGGACATTACCAGCATCCACTTCATTATGACTTTAACCTCCTAGCCTCTTATTGTGTGACTTTCAGCAGAATTAATCTGCTTAAAATTAGCTACAATTAATTTGCTATTGAGGATGTCGGACATGTATAAACCAAAATACAGGCAGAAAAACATCTGCCAGCAGAGCAAGGTCAGCATGAAATCAGATGAGCTTTGAGTGTATTCCTCTTGCTGTTATGCATAGACTAACTTTATCATTTTCAGTGTATATCTTTCATTAATTCTAATGAAAGTTCTGCAATTAAAGTATGTTTGCAATCTTGGGTGTGGCACTTGAAAATATTTTTACTTGTTTTTATTTTCATCTAGGTTGAGTAAGAATTTTCTTTAGGGAAAAAAACTATGAAATTTTCT
The DNA here is from genome assembly GCF_965231275.1 of Zosterops lateralis. Classification (NCBI taxonomy): domain Eukaryota; kingdom Metazoa; phylum Chordata; class Aves; order Passeriformes; family Zosteropidae; genus Zosterops; species Zosterops lateralis. Next base: position 4,403,708 of record NC_139768.1, read on the forward strand.
TTGCTAGGAGATCAAAAATACTTTGTTTTATATACTTCAGTGTTTAATCTACTTAATTTAGCATGGTACAGAAGAATGTAAAGATAGAACCATGTACTAGCATACATTACTTAACAAGAGGATTGAAACTCCAACTAGTAAATATGTGGCAGAGTGAGAAACTGCTGGACTGGGATGGATGGCTGTGCTTTGCTGTGTGAGAAATCAAATTATTGCAACAGGTCTCTTAACAATCAGTATGTGCGAGCTGCAGCTCACACAGATGGTCCCAAGTGAATGTGTCAGTGTTGGAGCAGTAATACATTGTTTATTTCATAGATATTTTTATGGTTTGAGGCACTAGGGATTAAACACGTTAGTGAAAATTGAAGACACACAGAGAAATCCAGGAGAACTGAACATTAAGGATTGTGTAGGAACATTAATTCTCTTAAATTGCACATCCTGTATAATTTTTTTTTTTCAGATTTCATTTGTAAAGTGTTCAATTTCTCTGTGAACCAGGAAGTGGAAAGACTTCCTAGTGGTATAGTCTGTGACTATCCTGTGAGTTTGGGAGGAATGAGTAAAGGAACACAGGACAGGGAAACATCTGCTCTCTCCCCGCATGCAGTCTATGGTTACAGGCAGCCATATCACATAGCCCCTTTTGAAAGCTGATCAGGTTTTACTTGGGAAGCAATTCAGTGTTTTGCATTGCTACTGCTGGTGTGAGAAGCTGCTCCAGAACCTCAGTCCTCTCCTAACTAGAAATTTTCCAAATTCTAGGACGAGTGTAACTCATGGTCACTTTAGAGTCATTTGTTCTCCTGCCAACATTGTCCTCCACTGAAATAGCTCTTATCCCTCCCTGGTGTTTATCTCAGGATGTATTAATAGACTGCAATCATATCCTCTCTCAGCATTCCATCATATCCTCTCTCAGCATTCGTTCTGTAGGACTAACCAAGCCAGGTTTCCTCAGTTTCTTCACAAAGAGTATGCAGACCCTGTATTCCCCTGTCCTTCTCATGGCTGTTCTCTCCTGCTTTTCATCTCCTTGCACATGCACATGTGTGTGGCATCCCAGAACACAACCTGTCAGTGCCTTCTGCTGAAGGTTGTGTGCACCTTTCTGTTTGTGTTACTTAAGGGATGGGTGATATGAAATTGATTCTGCTCAACTAGAGATTTCTTCTAACACAGGCAAGTGCTTTATGGTTTAATCAGCAAGTGCTTTCTTGAGAAAAAGCAGAGTTAAGCACTCACAGAAACATACACACTTTCCTTATGTCATCTGAGTTTGAGGACAGTTCTAAAGAGGACGACCCTGTGGACACAAGTTATGTTCTAAACCTTGAAAACATTGTGTACAAGAAGGGAGCACCAATGTCAGGATAGGCTTTTGTCATGAAGTCCCCATTTGTCACCACTGCTTTTGACAATAACTGATTACTTAATTTGAGCATTATATGCACTGCATAATATGTTAGGTTTTGATGCTTAGTTTTGCTAGTGCTGTCAAAAATAAAAGTTGTTTAGCAAATCCTACCAAAAAAAGGGCTGTAGCTGTGGGTTTTTAAACCTAGATAGAGAGAAGAGATAAAGTAATCTGATCTGGACAAAATGCATATCAGTAATCATACAGTATTTTGCTTTTGTTTTTATGAAACTGAGTAATAAGAAACACATTTTGAAATGGGGTGTTTTATGAAGTTTTTTCTGCATAGCAAAGCAATTGTGTAACAACTTTAGGACTTCATAGCCTCCCTTAATTCTGCCTGTTACTACCACTGAAAAGATAAAGTTCTTTTTCTGTTGGTGTAAAAGTTGATGAAAATGCATGTATCAGTTGAGATTTATATCTTAAGTGATGATCATGTCCCAGGAGGTTAAATAATTTTAAATAAAAAATTGCCAGCTTTAGTATTTAAGTACCTCAGGTATCCACAATTTGTCTAATATTGTGTCCCCAACTATCTGTTTGAAAATCAAAATGGGATTTAGCAGACTTCTGTTATTTTACCATGTAGTTTGTGTCATACATAGTGATAGAAAGTAGTTTTTTCTGTTTAAGAAACTACCAGAAATAAGAGGAATGTTATGATTGAGATTCATAATTTCCAATTTCCCTACATTTGCAACAAGCTGTTTGTTGCAATAATTATGCCTATAAAAACCCCAGCACTTATCTTTAGTATCATCTTTATAGCATACCCACATTTTTTCCAAAACTAATTTGTGAGTTTCAGTGTCTTATCATCTTACTTAAACCTCTCTGATGTTCTTGCACATACAGAATTCTCAACTTGAATGAATTGAAAAATGTGTAGAGAATAAAGGTTAAAAGCAGTGTTCTTAATATAGCACTGCTCTTAAATTGTCATTGACAGTGCCATAAAAATAAACAAGATCTTTCTCTTTAAATAGCAAGGAAGGTAAGGAATGAGAGTACTTTTCCTATCTGGTTTACTAGTGGTTGATTGCATGATATATAGAAATATATATATAGATCTGTCAAAACTTTGAATGCTTATTTGTGTACCCAGAGGTACTGTACCTGTGCCTGGCAACCACAGGGGTTTTTTAGCCCTTACCAGGAGAAAAACCAATGAGTTCTGGGCCAGTAATGTTAAAGATATATGATCCTTTAGGATATTTTTTATATAGCAGGTGTAGAAATTATTAGAAGATCTTTTTTAAAAAAGTAACATTGTCTCTTTTTACCCATTATCACTATATCTTTATTTTTAAATGGTATGAAATATGAACAGTGAGTTCCTTTGCACCAAGTGTGGCCTATTAAAATGAATCTTGCTCCTTTAAACTGTAAGAATGTTATTGACATGACTACTCTTCCACGATGTCATCAACCTAAACTTAGACCTGTCCTATAATTTTAATATGCAAAAAGTATAGAATAATGGGGTTAGATACAGTCTATGTGGACATTTGTAAATAAAGCACCTAGTTCACATTCTAAAATGTTGCTGAGTGATTGAACCTTTGCCATTTTTCAAAAATCTACTTAGGAAAGTAAATGCACAAATCCTGGGCCTCACTTATTGCTTATGTCATTGCAGTTGTTAATTTAATAAGCAGCAACAGAAGCCCAAGCTTGGAGCTCCAGCAAAATTCTGTATTCAGAATTTTCAAGCTGCTGTACCTGGTGTTTCTGCCAAGCACCAGTTCCATCAACTGGTGTCTCTGTCCTGACTGTATTCAAATACTGTGCCAGTGCCAAGCTCATTGGAAAAACCTTTCTGACAATTCCTGTAAACTTCTGCCCAGGCAAGGAATCCTTACCTCATGGTGATGTGGTGGGGAGATAAAATGGGCAAATATCACTGTTCTGCAGTCAAATTCCCATGCACTGCCACTATTTAGCCCAGTTTCTGGGAGACAGAGGAATGTTGCACAGTGTGTTTCCCAATTTTACATTGTAGTTACAGAGGAAAATGCTGTGTGCAGGTTCACAGGAGTACAGACACACTGCTGCAGACATACATGTAGTGGGAAACTATTAGTCTCTTTTTGCACTGCATGTTTAAATCTGTGGCTGAAACGCATGGCGTGGTCCATAGCCAACAGTGGGAGTCTTTCCACTGCCAACAGTGAACTTTGAAGCAGATCCTGTAACACTGAAGTGCCTTGAGAACACAAATTCAACTCAATGGGAGCAGCAGATAATTGCTGTGGCTGCTTGAGTTTGCATGGATTTGCTTTTGTGGTTTCGTGCAGGATGTGGAAGGAATCAGTGTCAAGCTGAGTTTAGTCCTTTCTTCTCAGTCCATAGCTTGGTCTGCCAGATCAGGCTGCCCTGAAGCTGTCCCTCCCTGTGGTCAGATACAGTGGATCTCTGGCAGCAGAGCTGCCTCAGCAGGCAGATATTTGGCTGCAGGATTGGAGCAACTCTCATGCCTGAAACATTCGTCTGATTTGTTTTGTGCCTTATGGTTGTGCAAGGATCACAAAGGTGCATAATATTCAAGGCATTCACAGCTGGGATTTCTCCAGGTACCAAAGGCTGACTAAGATGGCAATGAGGAACAAACTAACATCTCTACTAAGTTGGAAAAAAAAATTAACTTTCCATTTTTTAGCTCAGAAACCTTAAATTTTTAAAAACAAACATAAACTTCTTGGAATTTATCTTCTTTTTAAAGTAAAAGTGTGATTTCAAAGAGCTCTGGAAATAAAGGATATCACAGACCTTAGAAAGTCCAAACATTCGCTCTGAAAATGTTTTTAACAGTTGCTACATTTTACATTTTATAGCATGGTTTTGGATATTGTGTGACAGCCTCCAAATAAATGTGTCTTTTCTCTACTGAACTGAGTGAAATATCATTATTGTTACTCAGTTACAAGATGAGAGGGTAATCTCCCCATTCTTGGAGGAATTTGACACCCTGTATGGGCTCAATCTTTCAGGTTCCACAATAATTTTTGGTGAGAGTATATTTGGTGGCATTTAATCTGGTGCTGTACAGGCCTGTCCTGTTTATGCTCCAATTCTGTCAGCCTAGAGAGTTACTGAGGTATGCCTGATATAAATAAAGCAGTATTTGAATCACCAAAATTAGCATTCTTCTTGCAGAGGTAAAGATGAAAATATGGGACACATAATAAAAGAAAACAACAGCCAAACTTACATCTGATGCAGTGGCACTGGTGGGAGATCAGTGCTGAGAGAGAACCTGTTGGCCTGTATTATTACAAAGAGGAAAAAGGTGTTAAATCACTGCTATATGTAATTGCTTTCAAACTATGAAAGAATATCTGTATGTCTAGCCCTTCATTCTCTAGCTTTGAAATACATTTAGGTACATTCTCCATTTTGTGTAGTGCACATTTCTTCACCTACATATAGTTCTATAAGAAATTGTAGCTTTTAGGCATTCATTCTGCAAATACTTACGCACATACTAAAATTCCACATTACAAGATACTGGATGAATGTGAGGTTCTGAAGAGTCCTCTTTATACACAACATACTAATTTAATTTATTCCTATTTTTTAATTGAGAACCTGCATTAGACTGTTGTAGGTGATTTAAACTTGGCTAAGAATTTTTCATTTTTTTTGTCACATGGAGCCACTCACAACTCCATGATATTAAATATACACCAAAATTTATTGCAGGCTGTTATTTTTTGTTCTCATATGCTTGAACTTAACTCTGCCAAGTTTTCTCAGCATTTCTGAGATTAGCTGAACATATTTCTTCAGATAATTTCTACTTTTATTGTGAAGACTTGCAGAAATCTTGTAACCAAAGTATAGTGGGCTATGAATTGATCACATCCATCATACCTCTGCAAATGTGAGCTGTTTAAGAGTGTGAAGGATCAAAGAATACCCGTTGTGCACTGTTTTGGAAATTCTCAATAAGCTGTGCATGTCATGGATTCAAACTATTTATCAGAGGCAAATAACTCAGACAGCTGTACATGAGTAGGGGGGATCTGAAGAGCTCCATTTTGGGAGAATATTCCCAAAGTTCTTGTTTTAAAGCTGTGTCTGTAGTATGTGGCATTTATGTCCCTTTTTTTTTTTTTTTTTTTGATAAATTGTGCACTTGAAAAGAAGATACTGAACCCGAACATACCAAAGTGAGAACAGTTGGATAGTGAAAAAGAAACCAGAAAATACCTAGTAAACTGTGTCTGTGCCCCTTTCCTGTCTAGCACAGTGCTTGACATTACATTCCCAAAAGTCTGGAAGTGCAGCCAAACCCCAGCTCCTCCTCCAGGCCCATGACTAAGCCGTTATTACTGTGGTTCAGTCTCTATATACTAATACGAGTTCAAACGGGGTTTTTTTAATCCCTGTGGGAAATGCAATGCAAACAGAGGTGATAAAGGCAAACACTCTCAGAGAGCAATGCTTGCTTGGTCTTTGCAGTGGCCTTGGAGTGGAGTCTCAGGTCCTGTGTGATAGTTACCAATGGGCAAGTGTTGGATCATCCACCAGAGAATGGGATTTTGTTCCATTGAGGCTTTCCAACTACCTTTTATTCACCTTTGAATCTTATTTGCATATTCACTACCTAGATAATTTCAAGACAACTGGCAACTAGCAACAAGGTGGATATCAGGAAAAGAATACTGTTTAAATGCAAAACCATAAAGGATACCCTGCATTTAAACTGAATAAAGTTTCAGCACTGATAAAGCCTCCTCAGGTTGGGCACAGAAATTCAGGGTCAAGTAGAGAGGAGAAAAATCAGTTTGGGGGCTCTGAAACATGACTTGTGTTGAAAGGCTGAAGAACCAGTGTTGTTTGTTCCCCCAAAAAGTCACATTAAACATTTGCAAGTATGTAGAAAGCCTCACATGAAGGGCCCAGTTTGTTTTTCACAGCCAGAGCTAATGAGTCCAGTACTGGAGTTCAGCTAGGCTGCCCTAACTGTGAGGCCTTGAAATAGAGTGCTCTTGATCATTGGAGGACTTGAGAACAGTGTAGGTAAACACAAATCAAGATTTGCACTGGTGATCTTGTCCAGGGACAAGTGAGGAGAACATCTCAAAGCACCTCCCAGCTTTGTGTTTCTGTTATTGCATTTCTGCATGTTTAAATTACACTTCATTATCTTAAACATGCATCATTTATATTTAAAACCCGTGCACAATGAACCAGATCCAAATCCTGTCCAACTTACTGAGAGACTTTTATAAACTCCTTTGAAGTAGACTGAACATGGCTATTGCACTGGTCTAAATGTGAACTCTGTTTACTAACAATTCAGCATTTGCTTAGTTTGCAGTAAAACTCCTGATAAACCATAATTAGGTGTTTAGCTTTGAAATTAGTACTGAGAGCATTCCTCTTGAGGGGGAAGGTAAGGTCTGGTTTCCAGCCGTCCACAAGCTGATTTATAGATAAGGTAAAGAGAGAACTACCAGGTCAAACCACACTGATTTATCAATTCCTCATTCGCACTGATAAGAAGTGAATAATGGAAAATCAAATGAATCATTTTTTCTCACTTCATTAAAGTATTTTGGTTTAGTGTGAAATATATGTTGTGGGTTTTCCATTCATGCTTGGAAGCATTTGAGATCTGACTGGACAAAGTCATAGTAAAGCTCACCTGAACTCAGTGGTGGTCCTTCTTTGAGCAGGAGCCTGGGCTTGGCGACTTCCCAGTGACCCCATCAAATTTAATCAGAGGGTGATTTATGAAGATTAACTAAAATTTCATACTCTGCAATAAAAGATCACTGTTCTTCAAGATCTCTATCTCCCAGCTCTAATATCTACCTTCCTCACTGTGCTTTTAAATAAAATACTCTTGCAAAATACAATACTGCTAAAGCATAAAATAGAAACAAACAGGCATTTATTACAACACCAAATACAGATGAAGACTCCCCTAAATTTGCCACCTGTCAAAATGTCCATGCACAAACACTTTCTGTAAAAAGAGCACTTAATTTAATCTATATTTTAAAAATTAATCAAATATTTTTTTTTTTCTGAAGGAATTTTCTCTAGGAAGGTATGTTTCAACTTTCCAGTTGTTCAGCTGAAAAAGCAAAAGTTGAAGCAAACACCTGAAGTGGAAGCTTTTCACTTTGCAATGGCTTGAATTTATTTTGCAAGAATTTGTTCAGAAATGTTTCCAAAGCTTAATTTACCCCAAATGAACAGTTACATCTTGGTGTTTCTGGTTTGAAATTCCAGAAATTTTCACATCTGGAAAATGTATAAATGTTTAAACTCTCTATCCCAGTTTTAACAGCACCTTGTTTCTCTCTTTCTCAAAAATAAAAAAATGTTTTCTGACAAACCACATGCCCAGTTACAGGAGGCCTTCAAGGTCTGAGCAGAGCCTGGGATGGTGTCATGGAAATGGGAAATGCTCTGGCTGTTGAGGAGAAAGTGACTGTCGGGGTGTGAACTGCTGTGTCTCTCCCTCCCTTTTCCTTTCAAGTTACTGCCCAGAGGAGGAAGCTGGCGAACAGCAAAAGCAGGGAACAAGAGCAAATGGCTGAAGGCAGATCAGCAGTTTCTGCTGGCAACAGCCACCAGTGGCAGCTCAGCCCCTCCTCGCTTTCCTGCTTGTCCCAGGACACTCAGTAGATTGGGAGGGCACAAATCCAACCCAGGGGCCCCCTCTCATTTTCCTGCTGCCAGTCCTGCAGGCAGTCCTGCTTGTCCCTCCCATTGTATCACTTCCCTCAAGAAATTAAGATACTAAATGGAAGTTAATCCCTATTCCATTTCCCTGGTACAGCACAAATACTGGTATTGTATCAATAAATGTAGAAGGAGCCTTATATATTTGGATATGTCTCCTTTCATGGCTATAGAAAGGTCTACTATGAGATGTGAACTGTGCCTGGTAGGATTGTAGGTATCCTATTGTAGATATCCTTCAGACTGCCTGAGAGAGAGACAGAAGCAGGAGAGGAGGCAGCACTGCATGGATCAGGAACACAAGACTGCTGTGCTGATACAGGGGATGTCAGCTTCATGGACACGAGGCTTGGAGTAAACTTAGTGTAAACTTAATTCCCTAACATTTTCTATTTTATACTATAACGTATCACATTACCAATAGGACATTGTTATTTGAAGAGGTGTTTTGCAGGTTTGTAGAAGCCTTTTTTAAAGACAAAAAAAAAAAAAAGGGTTTTAAGACCCCTTTTTTTTCCAAATGTCCTTCATTTGGCAGGAAAGCTAAAATGTTTGTATAGTAATTAGAAAAAACAAAGAATAAGCCTTTTATTTCAGAGCCAGGTCAGTGCCAAATTATTAGCTAAAGCAATAAAGCCCATATACAGGCACTTAAGTTGAAACATTTGGGGATTTTAGCAGCAACAGCAGACATTCTGGAAATGACATAATCTTGATAACTAGTTTATCCTCAGATTTCTGACTGATTTTCCACAAGAAACTTGCTACTCTTTGTTTCTAACTCATTCCTTGACTGTGCTGAATGTGCATAGGAGTAGAGCAGCACCTTCTGAGATCTTCTGTATTATTGAGCCCAGTAAATAATTCTTTTTTTTTTTTTTTTTTTTTTAAATTTATTTTTTTTTTTTTTTTTTTTTTTTTTATTTTTATTTTTATATTTTTTTTTTTATTTTTATTTTGGAGAAAAACAACACATTTCAACTAGTCTTCGACACAGTCTCAAGCTATAATCTTGGAAATTAGTTCAGACTAACCCTGAACATTTCCCAGGCTCAAAGGTTTCATACACAAAATAGCGGTTTCAAGTCCATTTCTAATTTTAAACCAGAGTGCAGGTGTGCAGCTATAGTTAAAACTCTGCAAGGGCCCAGGCAAATGAACACTTGCACCTGAGCCAGGCTGCCCACACCACCTGGCAGCCAAGGACACCAGCCCAGGTGCACGCTCAGACCTCCCAAACACTGCCCTGGCAGCCTTAAAATTTTAGGAAAGGAAACCCTAAGAAGGCTTTGTGAGAGCAGAGATAATTTCTAGGATGATTTTATATAGAAGTCACGTTTCTCTTATGCCCAAACTCCTGGTTACACAGTTGAAAAAAATTACAAGAGCAAAAAATGGGGAAGAGAAAGGTTTCTTTCAAATAAATGGCAAAGAAGAAGGCTTTCCTAGATGATCAAATGAAGATTCATCATTTAAGTAGAAAAGTGGCTTTGATTTAAATAGTTTTAAAAAACAAAATGTAATACTAGTCATTCCAGACCTGCATTTTGTATTTCATCATCTTCCTATTTCTTCTACAGCAAGTTGGACTTCTGCTACTTAAACAGACTTCTGTGAACTCTTGTTAAGAAGATTTAATAGATTAGAATAAAAAGATAAACCTCACTGCTGTCTTCATGAGTTTTCTCAAAAGTCATGAAAAAAATGCTCCTGTTATGTCAGCTGTCCCAAGGCCAGATTGTCTGTACATTTCCTGTACAAACCAAAATGGTTGCAGTGGCTTTTGTGCTGCACTTGCCACTGGTCAAAGTGTTTTCACAAAACACGAGAAAGAGGAAAATCAAATCAAACCCATGAATTATCCAGTTTCCTTGAAATGAATTAATTGTATAAATAAAGGGTCTCATCTCTATCCTGAGGTGTGTGATGAGAAAAACATATTTACCTGCATATCACCTGTACCTTTCTCAGGAAAGGTGCTATCCCTATCTCCTGAGGCAGCAGAGAGTGCTGTTACACATATGGAAACTAACCATACTGTGGTTTTACAGCATGCTAGTCATTTTTGCATTAGTGACTCAAAATTTTTCTCAATTTTTAGCTAATTTGGGTATATCACACAGTTGTATCCTGTGTGATGTCATGTGGTCCTCAAATGTGTAGGTGAAGCCCTCAAGAGGGGATAGAGACTGTCTCAATGCTGTATGGAGTTTTCTTGAGGTGACTTGCAGGGGAATGTTGAAAGCCTGACTTCCATGTTTTTCTCCAGTTTTTTACCATTTTGTAATTTTGCTAGATTCCTTATCCTAGACTCGTCTGATCTTCTAAAACGTGACCAAAAGCTTCTTGTCAATCCCCCTTTCTCTGTGTCACCCAGACACAAATGATACTTACAGTCTCCTCATTTTCCTAGAGCCCATAGAAGACAGGGCTGTCTGACTAGATAGTGTGGCACTCGAGGTCTGGGAGCCAGATGTCCTGCACTGGGAGGGAGAAGGAGGATAAAATAGGTTGTAAAGGTGGATATTTTATGCCAGCAACTATCAGCCTTAGCAAATAAGATGAGCTCTTTCAGTCACCCAGAGGTTGTTGGCATAGCATTATGTACAGCACTGACAGAGTTACTGTTTCTGCTGTTCTGCAGTGAAAGCTGTGCCGATTAATAACAGTCTGACTTTTCAGCCACTGCTAACATTCCTGTTATATTTTTAAAAAAGTGATCTCTCTTGCTGCTGTTGTTCACAGAAGTCTCCTAAGCAGCAAGTCTTAACTGTAATTTTATGGTTGGTTTGTGATAAATTATTTCCTTTCACACTCTATTGAATTTATTTAAAGGTAGGAGACACAACAAACCTACAAAGCAGTGGTATTAACATGAAACTACTGGAAAGGTTTAGTTGGGGTCTTTTTACATACTGACATATGTAAGTAAATAATACAATATTCTCCTCTATAAGTGCTTGAGGTAGAATATATCCAATATTAGTGGGTGCAGCTAATATGTCTGTAGTGCTTGTGCTGAGCTCACAACATGACTCACATGTTGTGTTTGTTTGCAAAGTTGGAGAAGAGAAGGGGGTAAATTTTTTTTAGCATTAACGTGATTTTAGCTCTCATCTGCTTTCTTGTGAGCTGCCATTCCTGATTCAGCACGCATGAGTCTGCTAATGAAATCCAGATGTCAGACGAAAAAACAATAAGCTCTCCCACCCTTGTGGTGGATCGGGTTTCTCAGAGAATGGAAAAAAAAAAAGAATCAGGAAAGATTCCTAGAATGTCTGAAACTTTAGATTTCAGTGTGTGTTCAGAGAGCAGAGGGGCAGCAGGGGGATGGTTTGAAGGTAAAATTGATAGCAAGTCAAGATTCTTGGTGCAAAAAAGAAGAAATTAAATGATTATGTTATCAGTTACTCTGAGCCCTAAACAGATCCCAAAGTCATTGCTACTACTGAAGAATTACTGAATAATGAAATAACAAATAATTAAAAGTAGTGTCTTCTGTACTTTCAATTACAGTAGGATGCATCAGGGTTTGTTTTGACTCTGAGAGGTGTCTTTCCATAGGCACATGTGATTGGCATTGCAAGCTTTCCTCATTTCAACTATTTCAACTTAAGCCAAGTCACAAAGTGCTGCTTTGCTGCAGGAAGTTTCCTTGGTGACTGAAAGCAGAGTGGTTGACAGAAGTGGCCTCCTCTCAGTGGTTCCACCTCTCCCAGATCTGTCTGACCCTGGTGTTTGCAGACCTGGGCTCTGCTGCAGGCCACTGGCCAGGCTACTTCTGATGCAAAAGTCCTGTAACTTGTTGAGATGTAATCTGTAGATTTAGGATTTTTAAATGCCACAGCTTCACATCTTTCAGTATTGCATTCTTTTCCATGGAACACTGTGATTAGACCTGTTATGACAGAGGTAAATCTTGCAGCTGTCACATGGCACAGTTACTCATGGACGCTGATCAGTAGTGATTTAACATCTGCACAGACTCCAGAGCTCTCTGCTGTCAGACTGAACAGAGCTATTGGAATTTGTGCCTCCTACAAAAGGAACTGCTCTGTAACTACAGGCCCTTCAAAGTACACATTCACTACTATGTGTTTGGCCCAGGTTATCAGGCTGTTCATTATTCATGAGCTGCTCTTATCTGAGCTGCAGTTCACAGTGGTCATAACTTGTGATGATGGATGGTTAAGAGCTGGTTCCAGTGTGCAGACTTTGCATTAGAGCCTGTGTTGTTTTAACCAGTTCCTCTGGTAGTTGCACACAGGGATTCAACAGGATGACTGTGCACAGAAGCCGCAGTGGCAGAGTCACTGCTCTTGAGAGGGGACAGGCTAAATGATCCTTTCATGAAGGATGCAAACCTCCTCAGTGCAATCCCTTGGACTTTGCCATTCTTTTACATGAGGAAGAGCAATATCTTATGAAAGCATCACTCTTCATAAACATTTCTTATCACGTCTTTTCCTTCTGCCTCATAGTTGTCTTTGCTACAAGCCCCTGATACATTTGATGTCTGATAAGGGCCAAAAGCAGAAGCTATAGAGATAAGAGGCAGGAAAGTGAGGGAAATGAGAAGACAGCTGTTGCCTGAAGACCACCAGCTGTTGAAAAACAATCAGAGGGCACTATACAGCATCACCCTAAGGTTACTTAAATAAAGATTTTAGCTCTGATCTCTGTGCAAAAAACCTACTTGTTTCAGTGGGAGCTGAAGACAGATAGAAGCAACTTTGGATGGTCAGCCTTCAGAAACAGGCTGCTGTCTCACTCCAGCAGAATTATTGGAGCACACACAGAAGGTCTGACCCTGCTGACCCCACGTTCTGCATCATGTCATACCTTCTCTTTATCTCACCTCCATTCTTGAGATTCTTTCCCAATCAATTCCTCTCCTTATCCAGCTGCTAAAGGTAAATCTCTCATTTATTTTCCAGAGTATCTAAGATCAATATTTTGACCCATTCGGTTTCCTTTCCAAAGTGCCTTCCATTGGTGTGAGAGAATTGAGGCTGAAGAATGGATATTTAGCACACCAAAAGAGATGGGGAATGGAAAGCACAGCTCTCCTATTCCTTGTATACTGTTCCCAGAAACACAAGCCTGATCTAGCTTTTCCAAACTCAACCTTTTTTCTATTATTTTCTCTTTTAAGCTCCCATGGTTGTCATGTCATCCATCACTGCCATTTTATAAATCATTCCAGAAAAGATATTGTTTATCTCTTTAGCACATCTTGCAAGTTAAGACACAGTGGTTTCTTCTCTGGGTATTTTAACATACCTTGGGTGGTTGTGTTACAGCAAGGAACACAGCCAGAGTGTAGTGAGCATAACTAGTTAAAGGTATAGATTCAGATCTGTGAAAATGCAATTTGAAGTTCTTGAAAAAGCCCAGACTAGGTTTTAGTAGGACTCCATGTCAGACATAGCTAGCAGTTGAATAACCAGCAGTAAATATTCACTTCACTGCCTCCTTTTAAGGTTGATTTATTCCATATTGATTCTTAAAAAAAAAAAAAAATTAAAAATCCTGATTTCTTCTTACTTAAGATAGAGATAAATAACTGAATTTGGGCACTGTAAAAAGTACTATACTGTACATGTCCACAAGACAGATCATCTGTCAGCTGATTTTTCTTTTAAGCCCTCCCTGACTCCTTGATTTACTGTTGGAAAAAATTATGTGGACTGATCAGATAAACATCTGACAGAATACAGAACTGGAAGAACTGGTGTTCTACCACATATAAGCTGATGTAGTGTCACTTCATACAGGTAAAACTAAACATCTAGCATATAGAACAAAATACTTTGTTTTCATTTCATTCATGATCAATTTGTCGGAGTCTGGTTTTAGTTGGATCTGAACATGATTCTGTTCAAGTCTGTAAGGATGCATTTGTTTGTAATATTGGATTATCTGGTCCACCGTATCAAACAGCAAAATCCAGAAGATACTGTTAGCTGAGAATTTCAATTGGCATGGCACTCTGACTTGATACAGCTGGCATGTCCATGTGATGGAAAGAACTCAAAATCACAGTGATTATGCCAATCTTGAGTTGTCAGGAGGGGCAAGGCAAGTTCCTTGAACAATTACTGTACCTTGTACTTTTCTATGCATTTCCACCTAAACCAAACATTTCTCTTTTGTCCAATGCCACTCTCTAGAAACTTGTCTGCTTCTTTCTGATCCAAGGCTGGTGATACAAGTTTTGAATCCCTGCATCTCAGCTGGCACCAAGAGCCTTGGCTCAGGGGTTGGGCAGTGCTGCAGAGCTGGCATGTGGCAGATGCACACTCTGTTCCCAGCATTTCACTCTCCACTTAGATCCTTGGAAGTAGTAAACTTTCTGCTTGTTTCTGCACAGCTGACCTAATTGCTCAGAGAACTAAATTAGAGTAGGCTTTTCTTTTTCTTTTTAATGACTAGCCTTGATTAAAACCAACCAAACCAAAAAGGAAAAAGAAAAAAAAATCAAACCACTGCTGTAGTGCACAAGATCATCAGTGATGAAGAAAAAGGTTAATTTTTTTCATAGTGTCACACTGGAAACTCAAGTTTAGCTTGATTCTGAATCATTCTCCTGAGGAGAAACCTCTATTTATAGTAACAAATTGTAGTCCTTCAGTTTTATATTTGCCTGTGGTAAAACATGGTCCTGTGCCACTTATGCAGTGATTGAGGTCCCTGTATCAGTCTGCTGGTCACTTCATTATTGACTCCATCCCAGGCACTGCACAGACTTTATTATTCCTTATTACTTATGTCTCTCTTTTTGGCTCCATCTTCATGTAATAATATCAAAGTGAAACAAAAGACAGGTTTGCTTCAGCATCCACATATTAAGAATAATCAATTTTTTTTTCAGATTTAACTCACCTCCAAATTGGTTTTGATACTGAAAAACACTCATTACAATCAATTCAGCTGTGGGGCTGATTCAGTGAATGGAAAATTTGTGACAGTGAATTACTAAATCATCGCTATGAGCTGGAGTCAATGCTGTTCCAGTATTTTTACAAAATATAAATCCTTTCAAACTTTGAATGTTTAACTTTGACCCTATCTATATAATTGTATTGGTATAATTATGATTCTACTTATGGTCCTTGCCTTATAGGAAAATTGTATAATTACAAGCAGGTAATATCACATCTTAAATGTTCATCTATAAAGAGTAATAGATTAAAGTCCTAGAAAACTCTGCAAAAAAGGTTTTAGAACAACAGCACTTCAAAGTTATAATTGATGAAAAATTAAAAATTTTTTGTGTCTTGATGAAAATCACAAAACATTAACAAGAACCCAGTTGAAACAGCATAGCTTCTGTTTTATCAAACTGATGGAAGCTTAAAAATAAACTCAAATATTATTTTCTGAACTCTTTTTTTTTCATATAATTTTGGAGAAAAGTTATTTAACTGGCTTTCATGATTGCCCAATGATGTTTGAATTTGTGATGCTAGTCCTTTTGCTATTCTGGTATGGAAGTTTCTCTGAAATATTTTTTCTCCCTCCCCATTTGCTTCTTACACTTTCAGTCATACTTTTTGGGCTTGCTCTAAGGCCAGAAATTCATTTTTAAGGCCTACAAATGAACCCTGAACACTTTCTACATGCATAAATGTGCATCATCACCCAAACTAATGGTTCCTAATTGCCAGCATAAGTTGTTGCCACTGTTCTAATTTCCTTCTCACTATTAAATCAACCCAGCATTGATTTCCCTTTAAAGTTTATATTTTCAGAGCCGTGGCTTAATCTAGTCAAGATAGGAACTGAGGACTAGAAAAGAATAAGAAGATCCATGCTTTTGGCTCATCATTTTAGTGAGAGAGTTGTATCATAGTGGTGATTCCTTCTAGAGCCATTTATGAGAGTATTTATATCTTAATCATTTTCTCACCTTTAACTAAAACTGTTTCACTCTGGAGAAGGTTACCCAAGAAAGAGAAGTTAAACATATAGCAAATAGTAATGTGTTTTAGCAGTGATCGTGTAGTTTTAATTAATGGTGTAGTTCTGGAAAGAAAACCAGCACAGCTGGTAGATAACCATGATGGGTCTATGGAAAATATTCCTCAATCAAAACTCTGCTAGTTCAAAGAATATATGCTTAAAGCACTTGAGGATGGTTAACCAACAGAGAAGAGAAATTTGTTTGTTATTTTGCAATCAAAGTTAAATCGTAATTCGTTACTTCTTTGGAGGAAAGTTGTAATTCTCAGGCACTAGATGAAATGAAAAATGTAAGGGTACCCTAAGGAATGCATTGGTCAGCTAACAAATTCTAATAACTTTTTTTTTTTTAAACAAGTTGTAGCCACTTTTATCTACAAGTGGAGCAATATTATCTGTTATTTATAGTATGGTCATTTGTCTTGGATTCACCCTGCTGGGCATTGTTCTTCTACATAGTCACAAAGGTGCCTGGTCCCATAAGGATGGGAGAACTAGGAAGGGAGTTTTCTCAACTACTATTAATAGTGGAAGAGCCAACTACTTTATGCAAAATAAATACAGAAAATAGAAGCTGGAAACCTTCCTAAAATGTATCAGGTTTTCTATGACAGACTCTGGTCTTTCTTACGGCATCTTGTATACAACATCCAGCTTTGTACTGTGTCAGTGTGAAGCTCTGCATCACAACATCTTTAGGCCAAATAATGGACTACTTCTAAACACTTTTGGTCCAGAAGCTGCTCTTTGATACTGCTTCATGTATTAAATCCCAGGCAGTTCAGTTCTGCTAAATTCTAAAAACATTATAATCAAAATATAATCCCATGCACTGTTCAGTGAGGACTGAACTGTCCCATCTGCTATTGTCTTCTGCAGTACCACGTACTCACTCATGGCAGAAATACAACAGAGATATTGTGTGCAGACCTCCCCAGTTTAGCTGCAGTGTGCACTATGCTCAGGAATTTCAATCACAAAGAAGATCCTTTTTTTACAAGAAGGCGGTAATGTGCCCTTAGAATCCATTGGTATCATGTAAAACAGAACTGTGTTTGTTCTGCCTAATGGACTTTGCATGGGGCATCTTTCTAGCACAGTCAGAAATATATTCTTTGGCTGTACCAGTCTGCCCTGAGGCACTGCAGTACCCCACAGATTCTCCCCAGGGAATTCATGCTTTTCGAAATCCTAGCCAGGTCCTCTTTGGTAAATGTGTGTGTCCCTGGACCTTCAGTGCAGCATGTTGCCATTGGCTACATGTCATAACTGTAAAATATAGGTTCAAAACAGCATGGGAGTTTTGTCTCATTCTGTTAATATAAAGAGAAACTGGACTATGTGCCTGTAGTTAGTTGAAATCCATCATATTGCTTATTTTGTGGAGTAAGGGGATTGTTTAATGCGAAGTGCATTTTTACTTCAATTGCATTGTGGCAACTAAAATAGCAATTTCCAAAGTGAGCAAAAATATATGGCTTTTGGCAACTGACACTAAATTAATGGACAAATTTCTAGAGAACTTGATTCCACAGAAGCTTGCTGAGTCAGCAAGCTTTCCCAGCTTTCTTTCCTTTGTTTGGTAGTTACGATACATAACTTTACAGCAATGTATTCTCAAAATCACGTATTTTTTAAAAATATCTCTTTCTTCTGTGGGTCATCATGAGTTTTACTAGTTTCAGAATGTGGGAGTTGGATTTTTTTTTTTTTTTTGTCTTTCAGTAAGCACAGATGTTGTGCATATTGACTTTAAAATCAGTTCTGCTTACTGTCTACCACAGGCACAAGGACAGAACATACAGGCTTACATGGTCAGAGTCAGGCTGACAGTGAACTCACTGAGGCAACAGACTGAATCCCAGCCAGTTTCCTGCAAAACATGCTTTTCAGATATTTTTGTTTGCATTTAGACTTCCTGTAATATGTACCACATTAATTTGGAAGTGAGAGAAGGGTCTTGGGGTTTAAGATTTGGACTAAGATTCAAAAACATGTATGTTGGATGCTGACTATTTATATACACTTGTATTAGTGATATTAGCAATACTTACTATATGTCCATGTTTTATGGATGAGGAACTGTGCTAAAATCCCATTTTACCTACTAGAGTCAGCTCTTCTGGCCATTTTGTGTAGCTCCCACTGCAATCAACTCAGGATCTCCACTTAGTAGTAAATGATAAATAAGTTTTAGACAAGCTTGAAAAACACTTAATCACTGCTGGTCTGTCCTGCTCTGGGGATCAATGTGTCAAGTCAGCACAGCTGACATACCACAGGTTTACAGAGAACTATTTACAAAAGACATGAGAAACCGAAGAAGAATTCAAATATGGTTCAAAACCAAGGGGAACCTGGTTTAGCCTCCTGGACGTGCCAAGCAGGGCTGGAAAGCAAATGAGAACAGTGTTTCATGAGATTTTCCTACTTCTGGTCAAGCCAGAAATTTTGCAAGAGCAGCTTTTCTCATGATATTTTGGCGCTTTTGTTTCTGGTCTTGCCTGAAGCCTGGAGGCAGAGCCATGTGAAAATACTGATGGAAAAAGAAACTTTTCTCAGTGCATTTGATCTTCAGCTACAGCCTAAAAGATTCATGTTCTCATACTTTATCTATGTTCAGCTGTTACTTCCAGGTTTAAAGTTTTTTAACTCATGCCTCTTTCTTTTGCTGCTGTAAACTTGCAGCCTCAGACATCTTAATCCTTCTTCACCAGAAGAAACTGAAAGCATAAAATGAAGTCTCTTAAAAGAGATGACTTTGAATTAAGGAGAAGAATGTGCTGTCCTTGAAGCCAACCTTCAAACTACTTTAACATCACTGTTTACTTTACCCCAGAACTTCCCCACTTGATGTCAGGACATTGTGGCTCACTTGAGTGGGGACTTGATGTAGCCCCTGTGGTTATTAACAAGACTACAAGAGCTGATAAAATGTACTCCTCATAACCTCAACCCAAAAGTAATCCTGCATTGTTTTCCAGTCTTCAGTTTATGTCATCATCTAAAGCACAAACTCATTGGGGCAGAGACTGACTCTATCCACCAGGTCTGTTGTGACAGACAACTTCCCACAAATAGTAAATGATAATATTAATACCAACCCTTTCTTCTTTGGAGCATTTATCCTCCTTATAATGTAGTGAATCATAGAATACACAAGGGTTAAGAGGATCTCTCTAGCCCTTTTACTAAGAAACTTTGCTTCTACTCTGGTGAACAGAGGGTGTCTGCAGCCTCCCTTTCACAAAGGAGATGATATTGACTGTGATAGCAATCAGAAAAAAAGTTAAACTCACACTTGCCCCTCCCCTCAATTTTTCAGATGACACTATTCCAATGAACTTCTTAGCTAACCTGTTTATGGCTATTTGCAGCATTATTCTAAATACAGGGTAACTTGTGCCAACATGCCTGCCTGGTTTCTCTCTCACCCTGTTTATCTGCAAACACTTTCCATGCAACCACCTGCCAAAGCCAAAAGCTGAAATTTGGGAGATTTGTAGTAAGACACCTTGTGGTTTTTTCTAGAGTGGGGAATAGGAGGGAACAGGAGGTGCATGAACTGAGCATTTCAGTCTTTCTTCAGTGTGGCTCAGAGCACTGTCCCCACTTAATCAATCTCCCCCCAGACATGGTATATTAGGACCTATCACATGTGCTCTTGAATTGTGTTCTGGGGACAGGTGATAACCATACTCTGCACCATTGAAATTTCATGTAGGCTGCAATTTATTTCTTGATTCAGCCACAGCTGTTTATCAGATGATAAAAATAGGCTCCTGTGCTAGTGCTGTCGCTGCCTATTTTGATTAAAACAAGATGTGCAACAAGATCCTCTTCTGATCTATATGATCCAGAATAAGGAAAGGGAGAAACAAAGTTTTCTTTCTAGCAAAGTTTCGGGGAAGGGGAGAGGAAAATGAACCAGCAAGAAACAGACAACTAATTTCACATTAGTTTAGGTCTTTTTAGAGCCTTTCCTGGAGTTTGCAAATTGCACTGGGTAAGAACACAACACTGCAGTTTTCTTAGCACCTCAGTTTGTTGCATACATATTAGTAGAAGAAAGGTCCTTGCCATGGTTAAACCATTACCCCAGGTGAAGGAACAGTTGTTTGTTCCCATGATAAGCACAAAATAGTACTGCATAGTTCTTGATCTCTGTCAGCATGCCAAAGGAGGAATTAAGGATTGGAATCAGGTCTGGGCAACAGTTACCTGAAGAATGATCACTGTGTTGGACTTCAGGTGGACTCACCAAAGCAGTTGCTTTCACTGATGCTATTGATGGTGTTCTCAAAGTCTGTGCTTCTCTCAAATTATTGTACCAAGCAAGAGGAAAAGAACTTCCACAGATTCAGAGTCATGTTCATACTGGACAGAACTGGAAAGGAATAGGATGGAGAGAAATTCCATACTTTGGTACTGCATTGTAGCAAGAGTGTTAAGTCAGGATAGATGGTGGTAAACCGAGTCTGAAGGGTACATAATGTCATCTACCCTCAGAGCAGAGACAAATACTCTTCAGAGTGCCCTCTTAGTTCAGTACTGATGAATTTTTTTTACACAAAGAGTATCCTTACAAACCCTTTGATGCTGTTTTAGAAACCTTGCATAATTAATACCTTCAAAAGAAGATGCTGAAACTAAGATTTCAGATGACTTTTAGTTCCACTAGCAGTATTAGATCTCAGATATCTCTAGCTGGTACAGTTGTTACTCCCTTTAGAGATCATTAGAGGGGTCTTTGGTCTAGATATATATCCAAGTCACTTTAGCAAGCCTAGAATGTTTTCGATAGGAATCCAAACCTGGGAAAGTTTATCTGAAACTCTGAGAATTCTGCCATTATCAAAGAGGATTAGTAAAGAGAAATAATGTAGCCCAGATCAAAGTGAAGAATATCAAGTTAACTACTAGCCCTGAATGGGCTTAAACAAAAGTTTCTTGAATCCTTATTTAAAAAAAGAAAATGGCTTGGATTGTGTGGAAAGGAATTATACTAAATACCAAGAGCCCCTTGATAGGATACTACAGAAAAAAGAAAATCAGAGAAAAAAACCACACAACTCCCACCACCCCAGAGTGTTGCTTCTCTGTCCTTCACATCATTGTAACTGGAGATCTTTGATCATGGAGCACCTGTTGTCCTTTAGAATCAAACATGCAATATTGAAAAGAGCAGAACACTTTACTAAATTATTTACTTATGGTCTTTGTGAGAGCGTTTCATACTTCAGCTGCCTGGATTGTTTTCTGCCATAATCTGGCACAGCTTTATCTCACAGCAAAAGGTGTTAAATCATCAAGTGTGTTCAGGCACATCTGTGATGTCACACCATATGCAGTAACAATATATTTATTATGTGATGTGGTGTGCATCTGTCCTAGTAGGTCATTCCTATCATTGTCTTCATCAGCAACACTTTTTTTTTTTTTTTTTTTCATATGTGCAATGTTTTGTTTTACTTTGAGAACACAGATAGCTTTGGCAAGGACTCAGTTTAAAAGTTAGCAGTTGCGTGGACCTAACTGGACAAGTGAGCAGATCAAAAACAGGAGATAACAATGTATATTTATAGGGAGATATGTTTATGGAAATCTATGGGAAAGGTTAGCTTCCTTTTCAGAGAAGGCAGAGGTTGTGCACGCTCATTACAGCTTTGGAAAATTTTCCTTTTACCATTTTTCTTTATATTCTAAGTGAAAATTATTTGCAAATAAATTCTTGCTACTCCTGTCAGCTCTAATGCTCTATTAAGCTTCAGTTTAATACTTTGTTGCTCCAAAATATTTGGGATAAATTATCTCCTGGCTTAACTCCACCAACTGTGGTGAAGCTACATTAGAATGGATTTGGCCCTACATTTTAATCTTTCTCTCTTTCTTTTTCCCAGTGCTGCTTTTGCTTGACTCTGTACATGACCAGAATATAAAGACAGCAAGCTTACATTAGAAACAAGTCACTAGAGAAACCAAGCTTAACAAGAAACCAAGAGACATAGCTTTCTAAGCTATCAAATGTCTTTTCATGGGGTGTAAATGACTGCACAGTTCATTTCCTTCCTTTTCAATATCTTCTGGCAGGAGGACAGTGCTAACTTTCATGTAAACATCAAGTTTTACAAAAGAACTCTCAAAAGTAAGTAAAATACTGGTTTGCATTGCTTAGTTCACTTTTCCCACTGTTTATACACAAACCTGAAATTCTCCTTACAAAATTACAAACAATTGCAACCCCCAAAAACATGAATTTCAGAAGACATAATCTGTTTCAACATATTCATGGTTTAGCTGGTGCAACAGCCTCCTGGATTTACTGCTGGTCTGCTGTGCAGCAGACCCCTAGAAATTCTGCCAGAGAACACTTCAGTCATCTAGATTAGCCCAGTCTTTCCCTAAAGCAGTGTTTTCCCACTCTTGCTGTCCCATTTTATAAGACTCAGCAGTGGAGTTTCACACTGAAGACAATCCCACATTCTAATTGATGGTTTGCTTTTTTATTGCTATTTCTTTTCAGGGTTGAGAGAGAGCTGCTTTTGTAGCCTTAAGGCACGTGGCAAGAGGAGATGGAAACATTTCTTTCATAACATCTGATTATAGAGCCCTTTGATCCTAGAAGATTTACATTCAACTGAAACAAAAACTGAGACAAAACAACCATTTGTAATCACTGGTCACTAGTACAATTTGGAGTATCTTATCAGGCAGGCTAATAACAATTTGGCATAACCTCACAGACACAAATATAGGAATATCTTTTTACCATATTATTTTAAAAAATCACAGTGGAGGAGAGGAAACACTGTCAAAGTTTTGGCTAAATCTATTTGAAAGAGAGTGATATCCTATTAGTACAGAAGAATCTAAAGGTAGTGGACATCAAAGGACCAGGAGAGCAGTACTCTTCCTCATGTAGTGCACTGTGCCAACAAATTCTTTGCTGAAGATGACACTGTGGCAAAGTGGTTTCTTAAATTTAGACACTTGTTAAATTAGGAGCTGTTGGAAAACTGCATCTAAGAATCCATGAGTTTATCTATCTGAACTGCTGTAGGTAGTGTTAGAGTGATGGTCCCTTTTACAGTGCCACAGACCTAAATCCCACCTAACCTGCACATCTGTGCCAAGGTGGTTTGCTCCTCTCTGAAGCTGAACCTACTGACTTGGAAACTGAAGCACAGCTGTACAGCTTGTCCAGCTGGGGACATGAGAAGGATTGCTGTGTCATCTTCAGCAATTCTTTGTCTCTTCTGACTAGAAAATGAAGAAATCAGAGAGTAGAGACAGATGAAATTACACACTAGTTGACTGTAGTAGATATTTACACAGTTCTAGCTACGAGTGAAAATCTGAGCAGAATGGAGAGGAAGGATAGTGTTGGAAGCTTGGAAGAAGCAGCAATCACAGCCCAAAATGGAACTGCCTGTTGAGTTAGCTTTGCCATTTCCTCAGCTGCTGCTGCGTTTCAGTCTGTATATTCTCAAGTGTTCTCTGCAGTCTGACTTCAAATAGCTGAAAGAGTGGCATGTCTGCCATTTCCTAACCTGGCAGCTATACCTCACTGTTAGGAATTTTCTTCTTAGACATTTAAACTGAAGTCTCACATCTAATACTAGGAAGATGAGTAGAAACACCTCCCACCATTTTATAACAGCCTGATACTCTTCACTTAAAACTGCTTACATTAATTCTTTACTCCCTTGGAACTTGTGTATGGTGTATCTACAGAAGTATAATTCTGTTTCTGAAAACTATGGGACATTGACTTATTTACTAGCAAAACATCATCTCAATTGGGATTTTGCCACCAAATCTTACTGCAGTTTTATGAAGCTGAGTACTTGATGTATGAAGTCTCCTTTAGAAAACCTGATAGTTTGGTTTTTTTCCTTATGGATTATTTTCCTAAGTTTTATTTGTTACTTTA
Organism: Zosterops lateralis; assembly: GCF_965231275.1. Taxonomy (NCBI): domain Eukaryota; kingdom Metazoa; phylum Chordata; class Aves; order Passeriformes; family Zosteropidae; genus Zosterops; species Zosterops lateralis. The sequence continues at coordinate 4,427,731 of NC_139768.1, forward strand.
TAAAAATAACTTTTTGCTTACATCTTCATCTATGCTTACACAAACATCAGTCACCTCAGCCAACTAGAATTCCCATGATCTGAAATCCTCATCTCCAACATTTTGGAAATTCAGTCAGAACTTTAAAACCATCTCATCCTGTCAGGCACTCTGTTTTGATTACCTAGGTACTGCTTGTTTTAAATGTCAGCTACCAAATTTCCAAATCAGTACCAATAATTTGTATTTCTAGCTGCAGAAGCACCTTTTCCCCACAACACTTGATTGCCAAAGCGCTTTTTAGCATTTGCTCGATTCTTAGCTCGAAAGACGAAAACAAAACCTAATTTTTACTGACACTTGTGGAGTTTTCCCACCCTTCTGGGGAGGCCTAAATACAAGCAGACTGGAGCAGAACAGGAACAAAGAAGCCATGCTGGAGGAACTTGCTCTGAAAACACAGCTGAGCGTGCAGAGTTCCCAATGCGCCAGAGACACAAACAATAAAGTGAGGATGGAAACTCTTGCTGTGAAGCCTCTTGTTCTGGTGCATCTCTAAGAATATGTCCAGCCCAGAAGGATTTTCATGAAGATGGGTGTGAGGCTGCCCAGCTCAGAGGTACAGGCAGCACACGCAACTCTGCATAAAGCCCTTTGTGTTTACGAGGGGCCAGTCTCTTGCTCAGGGAGCTGTGTCTTTTTGTTTACCCACTGGGGTGCTGCCTGCTGCTCCTTATTAGGGCCCCTGCCTCTACAGGCATTTCTTGGTACAGTCAGTGCAAGCATTTTTTAACTATTACTTATAAAATGGCAGTGGCTTCCCCTAGGCCATATCTTTGTTTCTTTGTACAATGCTGTGATTGTGTAAATTGTCTTGCGTAAGCACATCAGCCCACTCTGGAATTCATTTTTTTCCCCCCTTATGGCCTTTCATTGTTGTTCTTTTATGGTGGGATTTGTTCTTTTGCCATCTTGTCACAAATCCATTCCTGTGGCTCTGTCACTTTTAAGAAACAGCATGGCTGAGTCTGGCCTTTCAATTTGCAGAGGTCTGGGGAGCAGCTACTTCTGCTGAGAGCACTATTGTCAACACACTGAACAGGCTCCCTGGCACTGTCACACAAAACTGCAGAGCCCCCAAAACCATGAAGCCCAAAGCAGCCACTTGTGTTCTTACATCATAATTCTTTCCTGCATATAGCTCAACAGAATGTCTTCTAAATCTAGTGATGTGACTTGTGACATGAAAACTGGCAGTAAGAGAGAACTTCCTCTCTTAGGGATGATCAGGCAAACAAGTCCTTGGATCTTGAATGCAGACACTGCAAGCCTCAGCATCATGTACAGCTAATCCTTCTGTCATTTGTATAAAGAGTGAACCATAAGTGAAAACCAGAGTCTTGAAAAAATTGCAGTTTCAAGATGGCACAGCATTTTGGAGCATGTTTGTTTCCACCCACCTCCACCTTAACTGTAATCCCACTTCAAGGTGTGTTTTAGTTGTGTACAACATCTCTCCCTGGGTTATAGATCTGACCACTATTTCCTCAAGTGGCTAATATTAATCTGGCAAGTTATAAAAGGTAACAGGACATGTAGAGGCTTCCCCTTTTTATTTTGCTACAAACAGAAGTCTGGCTGACCACCAGGCTTTGCTGGCTCAGTGTGTGCCAGAGCCCATCAGGAGGTGTCTATATGTGGGACGCCACTACAGGACAGACACTCAGGGATTATTACAGGCCATGTCTGCAGAAGCCATCCCAGCTGACCCTGACAGCATTGCACAGATTGTCAGCTATGCAGCAGCCCCATTTAGAGCTCAGGAATACAATAGTCAATTTGAGATCAGGCAGGAAAAAGTTAACTATCAGGCTTTCTTGGAAGAAAGGAAAATTTCATTTAATTAACTTGTGCCACCTAGAAGGATTGAGACTATTTATGTTTTCAGCCAAAGACACACTCTAAGGGAACCCATAAATCAGGATCAGTATTGTTGATTTACCAGAAAGGATGTAATCCAAATCCCTGTTATCCAAAATGTGTTGGTTTGTCATTATAAAGCAGCACCCATGGAATTTACTTCTTACCATGTGTACAGACATGTGGAGTCACATACTCCACTAAATGACCAGTAATGAATAAGCCCAAGTCTAACTGAGGGCAATGGAAATTCCATTGTCTTCCACCAAGCTTTGAAATGAGCCTGAGTCAGACATACAGAATTTTTGCACATGTCTTTGTTATAATACAATCATACTTCAGTGAACAGTGTTGCAAGATGTAAAATATTATGGTCAAATACTCTAAGCTAAGTACATAAAATAAATTACTTCTATTCACCCTGTTTGCCCTTACAAATCTATTGTTTTAGCCACATTTAAAAACCAATCAATATTCTTAAGGCTTGAATGCTGTAAAGGTTCAGATCAGGTATCACAGACAAACCACTAAAAAAAGTGAGAAATTATCTCCCTATAAACAGTGTGTGTCATCTTCAACACAAAAATTTAGAAAGATTTTACATCCTAATGTTAAGTTATAGATTACTTAAAAGCTGTACTGTCTGAATGATGCTAGATAAATATAAGATTATGTTGCTGTTGTCAAGAGAACTTAAGGAACTTGATGTGGATTAAAAGTATTTTCTTTGTCTTTGAATGGCATGGTTGCGATATCATCCCTGAGTCCAACATAAGATTTTATTCAAATAAAACAAATTACATAAAACAAAAATGCTGCAGATAAAGTGGAAGCTGCTTTTGTAACACTGATTCTCCAGGTATGCCTCATTCCCTTTTCTCTCCCTAAATGCACACGAAACTGCTTGTGCATTTCTGGTGAGCTGAAAGATCCACAGTCCACCTTTCCTAGAACCACTTATGGAAGACTGTGAGTCTCAGTGATCCAGAATGAAATACTCTTTTGGCAGCACACCGAAGAACAATCTTACCAGCTCTTTTCTCTTGACTCGTGTCAGCCTCATGGTTCATTATAAATATCAGACCTAAATGTTTCCAATTCAGAATTGGATCCGAATGAAGAAATGTTTTATACAGGATGAGATATTATTACTGTGAATCTGGGCTGTGCTTCTGAGGCTGTGTTTGGCACACGTCCTTGATTTCATGTTTACTGCTATCAGTGTTACTCATGTTCGTGCTGTTCGTGTGTCTCAGCACACCTGATCCCTGAATTTCAAAGGAAACTATAAGTAAAACTATAGTGTTGGCTGCCAGCTAAAGCTGATGAGCACCTGCCTTTAAACACTGCTGTGCTCCTCGTGCTAGCAGTGGAACACCATCTATTCATCATGACTGGACTTCTCTGCTAACACTGACAAGAGCTGGTTTAAAAATATTCAGATCAATTTGTACCTCTGCATTTGTTTGAAGCTTGGCCTAGCAAACAAAAGCAAGATTTCTGTTGTGTTAAGGAAGGAAAATTCTGAGAAGCAATAAAAATAGCTAATTCAGAAATGACCTGATTGGCCATATTGTTTATCCCATAATCTTAGTAACCTTGGAAATATTCCTTCTGTTTATACTTTGGCTTCATCTGCAGCAGAATGTATTGGTTGTGCCGTTCATCTTGGACTAAGCAAGTAATGGTGAGAACAAGTTTAATTGCAGAACTAAAATACATGAAGGTAGATAAGACCTGCTTTTTGTGGTTTTCTTGGAGAAAATCCTGAAATACAGAGTTAGCATGATGAGGCCTCAAGATGTGAAGATGATCGACTGCAGAGATCATTTATATGTCAAGGGATAGCAAAAATCAACAGAAAGGTACAAGATCACTGGCTCTATGCAGAATATAGCAAGGGGAAGAATTAAATCCTTATTAATCCTAGCTTTCAGTGTACTAAAAAAAAACATTTATAAAAAGACATATATAGCTTTTTCCTCCAGCAATAGTGTCCTCCCTGCCTACCCAGGTCAGTGCCATGCCAGGCTGACACCAGCCAGTGACCAATGGGCTCTGCACCATTACTTTTGTTTTCTTCCTGGCGAAGAGGCAAAACAGATTTGTGTGTTTCTTGCCAGGAAAACTAGAGTGGAATTAAGCTGTAAAGCAAGCCCTCATTTTCTATGGTGCTCAATGAAGATACTTTCCTTGAAATTCCCACGTAGTAACATTTTTAAAAATGTTTCTTCCAGAGTATATACAGAAATGGGAATCAGACATAGAATGACAAAGGTCCAAGTATGTAAAGGCTTCAGATAATGACAGTCTTTCCTATTTTCTTTTGTCTGTTTTTGATGAGACTGTCCTTTAAACAGACATTCTATCCTCTTTAAACTGAATGCTAGGGTCTCCAAAGTTAGCAAAAAAAAGATAATCACCATACAGACCAGAATAACAAAAACTGCTGTTGAGGGTCATTGAACTAAACTAAGAATAATTTCAGTAACCAGGCTTATACACTGCTGAGCCTGTTTAGAAACAACATCTCAAAACTGTTTACTTACACATGATGTAATTAAGTACTGAAAATTTAAGGTAGGTGCTTAGTTCATTGAAATAACTATTAATTGACTGTTGCTATATATTCCCTTCCCAAAATATACAACCTGAAAATTAGCATTCTATTAGAAAATCCAGATGCATGCAAAGAACTGATACAACCCAATCATCTATTCCACAGAAGATGCCTTCAGATTACTTCTACTGTTTGTGGAATTGCCTGACTTTGGAAGGATGACAAGGGGCAAAAAGTCATGATGTGGACAGCATGCAAACACAAATCTGAGTTTCCAAAACTTATTTTGGAAAACAAAGCCTAGACACATCCCCTTCAGGCCTTCTTTGGCACTGGGTTCTTTGAGGTGTTGTCAAAAAGAGACAGGAGTTTAGTTCACTTGTACAAAAAAGGAAGTGGAGATCCCATCCTTTAGGTTGCAGTCTTGAAAATAGCTATATAATATGATAATAACAGGGTAGGTTTTCATTTCTCAAGAGCTGATGTGATGCAAATGTGGACTATTTGGAGGCAGAGATTTTTGTGTCCTCCATATCCCAGTTATTTCCCCATTTGAACAGAGAAATGTGGGCATGGAGGTTTGTAGATTCCTGCAGACAGCTCAGGGCTGAGCACAGCTTTGCAGGCTCTGCTACAAACATATCCCTTTTGCTAGAGAGCAGCATGCCAGCAGGGAGTGATAAAACAGAATAACATGTACATAGAGTTTTCACAACAGAGTTTTCACAACTCTGTCACAGTTCTTAAACACCAATAGAGACCAGTTATCAAGTATGCCTCACCCATGAGAAAAAAAACCCATTTCAGTTCTTTGAAGTGGTTTAGAGTGAGAAACCAACCTGTACCTGTGCATACATAAAGCTGACAGTTTTCTCCGTGTCCTCAGTATGAAGTGCAGCCAAAGGAGCCACACCTTCTGTTCAGACACAGGTGAAGATTGCTCAGTGTCCCCCTCTCCTTCCACAAGGTTCATTCAGTAACTTCATGCCAGCTTTTCTCCAGCATCTGCGTCAGCAAAACTAACAGAGCAGAGAGAAGCTCAGGGCTGGACTAAGGGAGACTCCAATTGTCCTGAGAACTTTTCACAGACACAAATCACAGACACTGGCAAGAGTGCAAAGGCAGCCATGGGAAAAACATATCCAAGCATGCAGGAGGCCAGGCAGGCCTGATGTGTAGTGGTGTCTCATGGTCTTATGTTCTGTCACTGCCATGACTTGGAGAGCTGCTCACTTAGAGGGGCTAATGAGATCACTTTGAAAGTTTGGTCTAAAACCTTTCCCCCGCCCTCTTTCTCATCTTCTGAGTCCAGACTTCCTTCCAACTAACCTTTCATGTTCCAAGAGAAACAGTCACAACCTCCATCTTTAAAGGAATGTATCATACTTAAAGGTTATAACCCAACTGGAAAATGAATAATGATGTATTTCTTCTAAAGAGATTAAACTGATGCAAACAGATCTTTTTATAAGCCTGGAATGTGTGTGAGGGTCCCACTAACTCCAGCCATGCTGAGGCACAGGATTTTCCATCTGTATTGACCTTCATCACAGCCCCTGCCCCAGACTATTAAATGGCATGCAGAGGAGTAAGGCATGAACTGAGAAAAGCTAGATTCAGTCCCAGGCAGCTCTTCCCAGGCCTGTCCTCAACCACACAGTGTTTTCCCCTGAATGATCTCCCTGTGTACATACTTCAGCGTAGAAAAACAGCATTTGAAACTAATATCTCAGAAGTTTCTGTTCTTTGAAAATTACATCTGATGTCAGCCTACTGGCAGAACACATCAAGTGCAGGCAAGGGAGAAGGGGAATACAAAGCAGAGGATGTGAACTTCCACAGACCTTAAAAGAAAAACTGTTGTTATCGTTGGCCTGGGTATTGTGGCTTTAAATTACAAATTACTTTAAATTGTAAAAACATCCATAGCAAGCCCTGGAGCAGAATCCCCAGGATGGCAGTAAATAAAGAGCATCCTGTCCCTCTTTATGCCACGGCTAATGTGGGAGGTAGTTTAAAATCCTAGCTTGGCAAGTGCTGCATGTCAGAGTTGATGAGTTGAAAGGATGTGCACGTACTCAGACCCAAACAAAGAACTTCTAACACAGAGAAAAATTACTGCACTTAGTGGCCTTAAATGTTGAGCAGCACAGCAACATTTGCTCTTATACTTTGGACTAGTTGTCCTGAATTTTTACACAGGCTCCTATTACCTTGGAAGTGGCAGGTGGCTTTGCAGGGATCCTTGGAGCTGGTGTCATAGGGGAAAGTTAAGCTCACAAAATACTTCCTTGTCAGATCCCTCACCACCCTGGGAAGAAGACGGATTTCTCTTTCTGTTTTGTCCCGGCTCTGGAGTCTTTGCCTGGGAGTCCCACCTGCTCCTGCAGCTCACATCCCCTGAAACCAGAGCCCATCCAGCAGCTGCATAAATCATTGGGAACAGGGCTGCAGCGGGGTGTCGAGCAGTTGGGAGCACATGGGGGAGTGACTCCCTCCTCCCTTGCATGCCTCCATCTTCCCCTAAAGTAAACAACAGCAGTCCCCACTGTGAACCCAGTTGCGAAACCTCATGGCTCTGAACTTTAACTCTGTGATGAACAGCCAGCCCTTGCATGGGCTGTGCAGCTGAGAGAGCCTCTGGACTGTGTTTTTCTGCTGCCTTCCAGGCTGCTGCCAGCCAGGGAATTCTTTCCATAGCTTGCACAGACACCCTAGGAAAGGAAGGCTGCTTGCAAATGTGCAGCTGAACGTGGTGGTGTGGGCAGTTTAATGCCTCATTTTTCTGGGGCTGAGTCAAGACCAAAAGTGCATTTGAATAAATTTCTAATACCTATTTACATACAGTCAGCTCCACCAACACTTATCCCATGTCAGGGAACTTTGATTTCTCCTAGAAGCTCTTAGCATAAGAAAGCAGCATGAAAAATCAGGCCAGTCAAGTTGTAAAGTTCAGTCACAGATCAGAGTAGTAACTCTCCCCTGACTAGATAATGCAAATGATTTTTGGTTCAGACATAATTATAACAACATGTTGTAGACACTGATGTGGTTTTTTTCCAAGATGGTATTCCAAAACTAGCAAAAGCTACCACATCACAAATGAGGAAACCACTCCCTTGGTGAAGAGAAGATGGTACAACATTAAATCAGTGGAAAAGAAAACCCTGAAAGAGCCAGTAGATGAACTGAAGCTATCCATATGCAGAAATGATGGTACAGATCTGAGCAGTAATGCTCTGCAGATGCCTTGCAGCCCAAGTCATGTTTAAAGGAATCCTTAAAGTCTCACCCACACAAGAGATTCTGGTTTAAAGCCAGCTCCATGAAACAGCATTCCTTCCTGGGTTCTATTTTATCATCATGATTATAGCACTCAGATAATGAATTGAAACCCAGAGGTCTGCATGTTGAGACCAAGTTTATACCTTCTCCTCTAAAGATTTCTATCCTGTTGATAATTAGAAAAATTTATCTTCTATACCATGTCATGAGGAAATATACTGTCCTGAATTTTTTTAAAACTTTCTGTAAGCATGGAATCTCCACTCAAATTATTCATATGAGTTCTTACAAAATAAGAACAATGGCCTTGATATAAATTTCCAAACTTAAGGATCTCATCATTAATGACTAAACCACTAATTTGCTGGAAATTGAGCTTTCAACTAATATTTGGGTTTTATTATTTGGGCCTTTTCTTTCCCGTCTGTCTAAAGATACAGATATGACTGTGCATTCCCAGGAATTAAGAAGTAAAACTAATCTGTGTGTATTGAGGGGAAAAACCTGACAGGAAGAAAAAGAGGGCTCTAATTGTAACTAGAAGTGAAAATGTATTAAAACCAGGAGAGAAAGAAAGAGCTTCAGGAGAGCAGGTCCTTGTTCAGCAGGCAGGCTCTAAATCTCACTGCAGATCACCCAGGCTCAGGTTTCAGAGCCCTGGAAGATCAGCAGGCTAAGCTTGGTGAGATGTGCTGTTCACAGAGTGTCCCTTGGGCTCTTGGGAGAGCAATCTCAGTTTAGTCCTCTGTTTGTAGTGGGCTTTGAGCCTTTTCCCATCACTTTGGGTGTAGAAGTATGTAAAGTTAGTACAAAGGGAAACTGAATTGGGCTCTCTTTATGTGGCAGAGGGAAAAATGGGAGGCAGCAAACAACGTGCTGTGAGTACAGGACACACAAAATGCCCCAGTGAAATTTGGGATGTGTAACCCTCCTGTAACTGCAATTGAGCTTCCTGCTGCTCACTGTTTGAAATACTGTCACTGCCATTGTGCCATTGCTGTTCTACCAGTACACAGCTTTGCTCAACCTTTTTATTTCCTCTTCTGTTGTACCCAGAGGGATGGGGAGGCATTAGATGTCCCTGAACTACACTTCACCACTCTCTTCCCTAAAATCCAGGACTTTCTCAGGAACATCTGTTACTGCCTGCGCTTTCCTGGCAGTTCCAGAGAGAATTGCCTCATCCTACACACATCATCCAGAGAGAGAAGGAAAAAGAAAGATATTTCCTCTCTCTCTTCCTTCTTTTCCACAGCATGGAAAAAATTTAACTGGGATGGTTAAGTTTTGAGGCCTCCCTTGTGCAAAGACACCTAAGCCAACCATTCTTTGAGCAGTTGCATAGCCCTGACTTATGTCAGCAGGATGGCTGGCATCTTCAGCTAAAATAAATCTTCATTGGAGTATTTTTTGCTGTCTCCATTATGTGTCTTCTTTCAGTTAGCTATACTCCAAAGGAGTACAGATCTGTTGGATATATTCCAAAAGAAGAATTCTGCAGTCTAGCCAAAACTCTGTTAGCACAGGATTATGTAGTTTCAATGCACACCTTTCTGTAGCTTGTAATATATCATTGAAAAAAAAATAAAAAAATCAAGCTCTCTCTGGAACATAAGCTGGTGCCAGAGGTTATAGTAAATTCTAGCAAGTGGACAGAAATTTTCCTCCCTAATTTTGTTTTCCGCAGGGAGTTGTGGTTTCCACGTAAACACTTCTACGACCAGGCCCTTTGAGACGTGCCTGGAAGAATATATGTTCTGCCTAACACACATCCACCATATCTTAGCAGCTAAGAAAAATAATTCTGCGGTCTCACAACACTTCACCACTATCACCTCAGCCTGGCTAAGCTAAAAATTAGAATAAAGACCAAAGAAATGTAGGTATGTTGAGAGAAAGTTATGGCTCATAATGGCTGGTATGTTGTTTCTGGATTTTTTCCCATCTATTCTGCTAGGTTTCTAGCTTCAGGAAATAGTGTTTGAAACCATGAATTATGGTACATAAGGACAGAGAAAACATAACACGATATAGTCATTCATTTTTCATCGCTACATGGAGCAGTAAGTAGCACCAGCCCATGACAGCCAGAGAATTTGCTCTAAAGTTTAGATCATCATTGCAAAACATATAAAGGACTTTTTTCTTCTCTGTTTTTGTGTAGGGTCTGATACACATTGTCTTAATGTAGAAGATCCCCTTTGATGTTCATTCACATTTCATAAGCCAAGAGCAAAATAGTTAGGGCCTTGGAGGACAAAGGGAAAAAATGTAAATTTAAGTTATTCTTGGAAGTAATTTGGATCCCAGCTCCAGACCAGAGAATCTTTGAACCTGCCTGAGCAAACTGTTCAGTGTCTGAGCCCAGCCCAGCACTGGATTTGCAGCTACAAAACGGACAGAATCCAAACCATGGACCTGGATGCTCATAAGCTCCTGAACATTCTGTATTTCTGGTTCGTTTGGGTGGGTTTTGTTTGGTTTTTTTTTTTTTTTTTTCCCTCATCCTGATTCTTTCCTAGTTATTTATACAAGACATCTCTGAATCTTTTGGTTACTTTGGTTGGGTTTTTTTTCTCACATGCACTTACTTATAATGCCAGGATACTATTAAATATTTCTAATGCTTACTAAGCAAAGCTCCAAGTAGTGAGCCTGAATTAGAGTACCCAGAGATTCCCTCCACAAATTCCAAGTGCAGGCTGAAAAAAAAAAAAAGAAAGGCAGTTCTGGGATTTTTAATTCGAGAATGCTGATATTTGAAGCATGCACCTCCAGTAAAGCAAGTTCTGAATTCATCTTGCACATAATTGTTGACATTCTTCCCTCCCAGCGAAATAGCAGTTCTTTATCCCAACAGAACAAAGTGGGAGGCAAAGAGAGCAGATGAGTATGTGAGTGTATGTGGAAGAGCTTGGACTCTGGTCACTTGGTGACTCAAGGGCTGCAAAACAGAAACTGAAGCTTCTTATGACAGGAACAGAAAAGCTTCATGTTCGAGGAGTGAGATTCCAAGAGAGTTGTGGGGTTCCCCCCCCCAACCCCTTCAAACAAAGGATTTCTTTTCTAGTGAAGTCCAATTCCCTCTTGGAACCCCAAGCCCTGAAGTAGCTAAAATAGCCTTGTTTCTATCTCCAGTCTCTGCTTCTTGACTTCTTGGAAAGAAGAAATTTTGAACAGGAAATTGTGTTGGTTAATGGCACAGGGCAGAGCTTCCAGAGGAAACTTCACTTACATTATAATGTTGATAATGATGTGGTTTGTGGCCATTTCTTTCTCCCTAGACAACAAGATTGAAAACCAGGTCCTGATCCAAATCCCATAGCTCTTGGTTTTTAATGACACCTGAGCACTCCTTATTCCCCACAAAGCCTCCAAGCAATGCTGGGTCTCAGAATGAGTTTGTGAGTGCAAGAAACTTTCCATTCTTCTCTAAAATTCAAAGGGACCTCAGGAAACTGGACACTCAAGTCCCACTGTTTCTGACAAAGCCTGTCTTGCTTTCAGCTTGCAGTTCTTTTGGTTTCCAGGCACACCACATTTGTGTCTTATTCTTTGTGTTCACCAGTACTCCTTCATTTTCTAGTATTGCTCTATTCCTATTAGTAACCAAAACAGTTCTATTCCTATTAGTAACCAAAAGAGTTTTATTCCTATTAGTAACCAAAACAGTAAGTGTAGTTTTGCAGTTGTTTCTGATTTTATTTCAGAACGTTGGAGTTCTAGATAGTATTGCAACAAACTGCAAGACTTTAAAGAAGTAGGGTAGAGTGGGATGTTAACACTCCAGCTGGCCCCTTATCAATAATCCAGGTTTTTTCTCTAGATGCTGATCAGTAAACAGCCAGCTCAACAGCCCTAAAGTTGTGTTTTCAAGCAGTGATGTATCCTGCTGGGTAACAACCCTTTTGATACTAAAGATACCTCCTGCCATGTATTCTCCCCTGCCAAGCAATGACTGTTGACATAAGTGTTTCATTTAATAAATATTAGCAGTGTGTATGAGCATGAGGGGATGATTCAGCAGCATCAGGGGCCCTGTGGCAGCAGTCCTAACAGGAAGACAGAAGAGATTGCTTCATAGCAAATGAATCAGGTTCCAAACCTAGGACACTTAGAGAAACATCCTTTTTGCACTAAGTTGTCGTGTCTCAGGGTTGCATTATTAATGACAACATATGCAAAAGCAGCAGCTTGTTTCTCATCTGCAAAGTGAGGATCATGGCATTCACCTCTCTAAAGCCTGTGAGTCTCTGTAAACTCATAACACTAATCAAAAAACCTTTTCCATGCATCATCCTCTCAGCCATACCTTTCTAAAGTTTTTCTTCAGAATCAAAATTATTGAAACTTGGTAACTGCTACTTACAGCTCACTTGCCTTGGCAGCCAGTTAAATACATTTGTGACCAAAAACTCATAGCCAGTGCTGAGGAACTGACTCTGATTCTAGTATCTCCTTTTATTTTTTATGTAGAAAATTGGTAACAGACTTCCATGCTTAAATTCATAAAATCTGCTCATCTTTGAACTGCTATGCCAAAAAAATCAGCCCTTTCTAGCAAGAATTCTACATGTGTAAATAGCAAGTTACAGAAATAGAAGTTTGCAGTACTGTTCCTTTGGTAGCAAAGAATTTTAATTCATCTATTAGGTTACCATAGCCTGTTATCTAACATACAAAATGTCTGTGAGGTTTAAAAAAATAAAATGGAAAGACCAGTTATTTAGGTGTCTACAGATGAAGATTAATGCTGAGACATTTCTTCATTCATAAGGACCACATGCTCAAAAACTGCATTTACATCTTTGTGGTTATTCATGAATGAAAATTTTCAGTGAGAGGAATAAAGGTTCACAAAACCTCCCTAAAGAAATCCAAATGTTCAAAAATTTGCTTGCTGTCAGTAACAGACTGATTTGTGGAAACTCTTTAATTCATGAAAGGCAAATTTGCACACAACTACTGGATGAATTCCAGGGAACCTTAATTTTAGACTGGTTCAAGAATTAAATGGTATTTTAATTATTAAACATCTGGGTCAATCTAGTGCAAATTATAAATCCTGTCTGTTCCACAAGTTTTTTTAATAAACTTGGGTTATGATTTCCATAATGTGTGTTGGATAGGTGTTGCACTGTTAAGTGCTGTGGAAAGTGCCCTTTCTGTTACCTGACTCAGGCAGGACTGACCCCACTGCAGACCCCAAGTCTGAGAACATTGAATCTCTCCTGTCTGGGAATAGAGCATGAGCAGACAGCAGAGCCAACTTAGACCTGTGTGCTCTTGCTGGATGAAAATCTCTTTTTTTTTTTTTTTTTTTTTTTTTTTTTTTTTTTTTTTTTTTTTCAATTGACTCTGAAATAAATATTTAGCTATATGCCTTTGAGAGTAATGGTTTGTTTGGGTTTATCTTCTACACCATCATGTCACAGTATTTGGTAATTCACATCCCTTGGGGTGGCTTCCTACTCGGAGCATTACACAAAGAATGCATTTTCAGGCTAGATTTCCAGTAAATAACCCTGCAGTTCCAGGAGATTGACCAAAATAGCAGCACGCCTGCAGCACAATGCCACTTAAGTTCACATCTCTCCCTTATTCTGATTCTGTCCTCTTCTGTCTCTCCCCCAGCACTAGCATAATTGTCACTGTCCTCTTCCTGTGAGCATCTTGCTTTTCACCAGCCCTTCACTGCCTCATCTTTGCCTGCTACTAAACTCCCATGGAATCCTTGATTCCACACTCTTGATTCATGTTTCCAGCCCTCTCCACAGAGTCATCACCTTCCACCATCACAGTTAACAGTGGCTGTGTGAGTTCTGCCAATACTGCTGAGAGTCTGGAGATACACAGAACCTTTTCTCAGACTATTCTCAGAAACAACCTCAAAAGAGATATCACTCTTAGTAAAGAGAAATGACTAATGACATACTTCAGGAAATTTTTAAAAAATCTTCTAGTGGATGTAAAATCTTGAAGTATATCTTTGTCACATTGTTTTATGAGTTTGCCACATGTCCTGCTGAATACTGGTTTTTTATTAATTGCAGATGAGTTTTTACCATGCCTAACTCATTGTTCTCACTCTTTATAAATCCTTGATTCTGGTTTTTAATGCAGTTCAGTTCCCAGTCTCAGTGAGTGCCAAAGACTGGAATTATGGATTATATAATATATATATTGTATAATGTTACATTCCTTTAATTTTTTTCAGTGTGTTATTTTTTAATTCAGTTTAATATCTTAATCTGTTAGAGAGCTAGGGCAACTTCCAGTTTCCCCACTCCACACTTTTACCATGGGCTCATTCACTTTTTGTGTAAAAACAGGGGAATTTTGTGAAGAGAAGCTGACCAGCCTTTATTTTCACAGATCAGCTTTTTGACCTCCTCACAACCCAAGTCTAAACAGGTACCAGGGCCTTTGCAGGATCTTATCTACACAAGCAGAATAACCAATGCAGATTTTAGCCCTCTCAGAATGAATTTGCCAGAAATATATTGTCAGATTAGAGGGAAATCTGTGCTGGACAACTCAAAGTCATACATCTGAAGGAACATCAGTTACATTTGTTTAACTTGTAGACTAAATGAGCTCTTGGAGGTGACCTTACAGTTTTGCAGACAGACACCCTGCTTGGTTCAGCCATTCCTGAAATGCATTGCTCTCCTCATTTTGTCAGCAAGCACACTGCAGGACAGGGTGCCAGCTGGCTGGTGACATACCAGGGTGAGTTAGCAACGTGTTGTGAGAAATGTAAGGAAAAAACCTTGAATGCTGACAAAACAATTTTTTTTTTTTTTTTCCCCCGTTCCTTGCTTGCCACTTGATTTCCTTTTCTTTCCTCCTTATTTTCCTTTCAGCCCTGAGCATTTATTGTCCTCTCCTCTCTTGCCCTGGCCTACCCTGGCAGAAGAGAAGCCTCTCTCTCACATCTGCGTAGCTTTACTGCTACTCGCTTTTCCGGGCAGGACTTTCACTTACCCCATATTTCACTCTGCAGTGACAGCTTGGCCAGAGCATAGCACATTTTCCAGTCACAGATGTTTCTATCGGATTCATGCCTGCTTCTTGGAGACATGGCAGAAGGAATCTTATTTTTCTTGTACTTCAACTGATGCAAATGATCCCGAGCCAATATACAGCAAATTGCTTTATCCTATTTTTGTCTTTCTGAACATATGTGTTTGCTTCAGTATTTACATGAGGAAAAGTTGATACTTAATTCTAATTTTAAAAAATAATAGGTATTCCATCAAGGATAAATGACTGAATTTTTAATATGCTCCTTTTCAAAGAGCAAGACATTTGAGTAGAGCTCTGGTCTTAGAGTAAGTGAGAAAGCATAAAAGGTCTTGATTTTTCAATCAGATATTTGTTTGCATAAAGATCTTCCTTAAACTTCTGGGAATTTCCAACTGTGCCACAGGTCATCCAGTTGTAAGACTGGAACCTAAGATTATTATTTTTTCCACACAAAAACTCTAGCTGCCTGATTTTAACTTCTGCAAAAGGATACAGTTCTGTCATAGAATCTAAGTACTCTTTAACAAAAATATGTGCAGATCTATTGCCAAGAAAAAAAAAGACCAACCTATGAAGATAAGCACAAGATATTAATAAGGTGCTATTTAAAACACTCTTTTCTCAGAACTAGTTACTGATCTGGTCCTAGTGGTGGAGTGTTCTCATGCAGATACTGGCAGCAGGTCACAGCAGAATAGCTCAGTTCAGGTCAATGCAGCCACACAGAGTGTTTGCACTTTCAGCATTTTTTTAATGGATGGATTTTAAATACAATAGGAAAAATCAGTTGCTTAGTCTGATCCTATGAACTTCCTTGATCTTTTATTTTTATTCCTGTCTTTCACTTTCCTTCCTTCCTTCCACCATTGCCATACAATAAAAGAGGTGCAGGGGGAGGAAGAAGAGAAAGGAAGCGTGTATTTCCTTGGCTGGTCCAACGAGGTGCATTCTAAGAGTTCTCCTGGCTAACCTTGCATATAAGGTTTTACCTCTAGTCAGAATCCAGAAAGCAATGTCCTAGTGCTCCCAGTAAAAGGGTAAATGTTACTTGGTACAGCCCTTCTGTACTCACTGTTATTTCTTCACAGCTGAAGAAATAAGATGAAGTAGGAAAGTAGATTGGTGGGTTTTTGCACGGGCACTGTTTCCAGAGAGCAATGCTCCCAAGGAAAAGCAGTGGCTGCACTAGAGGACAGCCCACAGTTGGCATCAGGGTGCTGTGCAGGACAAAAATGGGATGTCTGCCAGTTCTCAAAGCGAATGGGAGCAAAGCCATAGGTATACAGTCTCTAACTTCCACGGCTGCCAGGAAAGTTTGTGTTACATCAGTAATTCCATAGGTCTCCTACCACCATTCATCCCAGTCTGTATCACAGCTCTGGTTTTAATTGCATCTGAAGTTAACTCAGCAGAAAAACATCTTTGTCCCGAGTGATAGACAACTGTTTTCGTCCAGTTTTATGTAACCCTAGATCATGACCAGAAGAAAGAGACAACACCCACCCTCATCAATCAGACTTTTCTCATAGTGTTTGTGGTGCATGTGAGTAACCATTATAAAGCACTACAGCAAAAACTGTCACAAATTCTTTGTTTCAGTGAAACAACCATAAAGCCTAGGAATTAGCCACTTATATGTTTATTTACTACATGTTTATTTACATCTATCTGACTTTAATAGATACCCTAATGGATTTTTTTTCAAATGCATTTTTAACGTATAAATAAAAGACAGGATTATTCATTCCTAGTATAGTTTGACAAAAAAAAAATTACACTCTGTGGCATCTTGTCATCCTGGCAGCTGTACAGTTGACCTACATGGGAATATAGATGCATGTTTGTCTTGAGAGCTCCCAAGTCCTTGCATTCTCCATAGGAAAAAAATGGGACAGGAAATTTCTGTATTACTGGGCTCTTTGGCGCAGATGTCCCTTTTGCTTTCACACGTATTTCCACAGCAAGAGGAGAGCCACACTAAGCAACAGACACAGAGTCTCATTCAGCAATGGTTCTTTTCTTTTTTTTGTCTGCTCTAAAATAGTCTGAGTGTTAGGAAGAGTAACAAGCACTGAACTTTTCCCCACATACATTACTCACCCAGAGGAATGAAAGTGGGTTGAGATAAGACTACTTTTTTTTTTTTTTTCTCCTCTCTAAGGAAAAAACCCAGGTAAAGCTCAGGTTCCTTCGAATTAGGTTTATTATTGGAATCATAAGACCACAATCCAGCAATATTTACCTGATTTTAGTATAATTTTTTATATGCTTTTGAAGTTAAATATGTATTTAAGAACTTGCTTGCTTAGGTGACTAGGCTTGTGACAGAAGATTTAGGCAAACACCTAAATTTAGGCAAAAACCTAAATTTGGGGATTCTGTGATCTTACTTCTCATGCTGAGAGCTTTAGGTATCAAGTGCCAAAGACATAGCCTTCACATTCTCAAATATTTTACCACATTTTGCAATCCTTAAGTTCAAAGAGAGCTTTTCTTCATCAGCAATAAAACTTGATCCATTTTTCCTCTTACACTCTTTTTATTCTGTTTGACCCACATTGCTATAATAAAAAGAGTCTAAAATTATTCACTTTGCCTTGTCACATTCCTTTTAAGGCAAGAGTATCTAGTAATCCATGGGGAAGTGTGAGGAATAAGAAGGGCAGTGACATATCCTAGGTGGCATTTGGAAGTAAACCCTCTTCCCCTGGAGGTCCTGTTCTAGACCTGGAAAAGTTTTTTTCCCCTTAATGCAGGTTCTCCTTCAGCCATATTTTGTGCTTTATATCCAAAAACTACAGTAGGCAGAAGGTTACTCTGAGAACCAGAAAATTATACCTACTCAGCATATTGTGTAAATATTTCCTTACTAGAGAATATTGGTTTTGTTGGCTTTTGTTTTGTGATACAACCTGAGAAACAATAGTGGCTTCCTTTTCCGATGGAATATACAAAAATGAAAGAAAGAGGCAACCAAAGTGCTCAAGATGTAACAAGACCATAAGCACAACTTTTCTGGAGGTTCTAAAAGGCTTGAACTCCTCTGTGGAGTTCTGCCCAAGCACTTGTGGTGCATCAGCTGTGTATTCTCCCTCCTGGAGATGCAGCCAGCATCTTAAAAATGTGTAGGGACCAAAATTTCCTAGTGATTATTGCAAAGACCTCCTGTGTACAGATTTAAGGTGGCCTGGGGAAGGACACTCAGTGGTTTTCAAAAAACATTCAGGCTTTTTGGGGGGTGTCAAAACAGGTGCCTGGGAGAGAAGGCACTGGCATATTCCAGTGTGCACAGGAGAACTGGGAATTCAAAGTGATATCCATATAGTACTATAAGGAAAGCACAATAACAACAAATGCAAAATATTACTGGTTGTCATAAGTTGTGAGGCTCTCACTAAAAGAAATTTTAAAACACATAATCTTTTAGCACTTTATATTCAGTTCTCAAATCAGACATCAATTTCAAGAGAAAAAAAGTTACCACTCTTCTATTTACATTAATCTCACTGATAGCTATGTTTTATTCCCAGTGACTTCTTCAGCAGAACTTCTGCTGCCATTGGTTAAGCTCAATTTGAGACCACACAGATATTTCAGTGCTCTGCTATCTGATTTTCCCCTGGATTATGAGCAGCAGGTTTTGCCTGTACCATAATCTGTTCACACATTCTGACAAGAAAATGCTGCCTCAAAATACCCATAACAGAAAGTGTTACAAAGCTAAGACAAAAAACCTAAACCAAACCAAAACAGCAAACCCCCCAAAACATTAAACAGCTGCAGCAGAAATATCCAGTGTCCATATTTTGTGCAGGAACAAGATAGTATCAATGTGAAATATTTTAGAGCAACATAACCAGCTTAAAACCACTCAGATTTTAACTGATGACATTTTGACCACAGCACACAATCCCCAGATAGACAATTTGCTGAGTATAAACAAGGCAGAAGAAGGAGGGAGAAAACTCCTTGGCGCCTGCTGCATGTGATACACACAGAAATCTGCTGATAATCCCCTTTCCAGTTTGTGTTTGCAGCTAAATCTACTTCACTTCCCCTGATACTGAGCATTATGGAGTGCTCTGAGGTCCATCACTAGCCATAAATCCCAGGCAGGAAACAGTCTTCAAGTCTAAGGAGGAAAGGCAGCATTTCATTTTCTAAAGCCAGCCCAGAGTAACCAGGTCAAACAAAGTTTGGAACCAAAGCTCTCGAAACTCAGGATATAATTGTGTATGTTTTTTTCTGCTTGTTTTGTTACCAGTTAACCGGATGCAACAAATAAAACCATTTTTCTTATTTTCTCTCTCTCTCTGACTGCCTCATTGGGAGCTCCTCTTTGGGAGCCAACCTCTCCATGAGCCAGTGCTTGAGGTCATAGCTCCCTAACTTCAAGACATCTGCTAGGTCAGACATACTTGAAGAGAATCAGCTGCTTGCAGCCAGCACATTATTAGCACGCTGAGTCCCAGACAAATGCTGAGGGTCTCTCTCTCTCTTTTTCCATCTCTTTAACAAACACATAATCACATATATCCACATATTGTATTGAAATTTTCTTGTCTTGATCAGAGATATGTCTCCAATGCCAATACAAAGCATTAAATAAAGAGTTTGAGCTCTTAAATGTTTGAATAATCAGCTAGAATAATTACAGGAAAAAATTACAAACCAAAGTACTCTCTTCACTTCTGGTGCTAGGTGTTGAGCTTACCCTGTGTGGTACTCCTAACTTTTTGAAAAATCACAGAAGATACAAAAAACCCTTTAATTTACTGTGTTGGATACCTGAAAAACAGATTGATGAACTATGTGAAAACAAAACTCCTCTTGATGTCTGAAACTCAACATTCAAATACAGAGACTCTCTTAAAGCATTAGCTCCTTATAAAGCACTTGGTCTCCCTTCTTATATTCCTTATTTAAAACATTTCAGTTATTTCAGTAACAAATGTATGAAAAAGGCAAATAAATATCCAGTGTTCATCTCTCTGATATCAAAAATGTACGTACAGGAAAAATGTAGTTAGTAAGGAATTATTTCTTCTTTTTAAGTCAGCAAAGGCTTGTCCTAGAGCTCCTTCAAGTCACCTTTTCTGCCCTAAATGAAGTGTTATTCGGAAATAGAACAGCCAGTTTACAGTAAGGAAAAAAAAAATCTGCCTGGAAAAAAAATACACCAGGCTTGATTCAAAACTTGCACACTGGAGTGCCAGGTTGGCAGCAGTTGAAAGTGCAATGGAATTGAAAGGTTTCCATCTCGCTGCTAAGCTTTAACACAGCATGTTAGATATTCACAGTGCTGTGGCACAGACCTGCAGCCCCAAGTGTATTAATTTCTACAAAGTTTTTGAACCTCTCCTTCAGGTGCCTGGAAAAGCAGAAGGTACAAGGAAATTGGTAACATACCCCTCAGGGAGTACCTAAAAGCCAGTCAAAATTGCAGGACCTGCATCTAGGGAATTGCAGTAAAAATCCTTCTATACAGCTCATGTCTTTAACAGACTTTAGGAGGGAGTTACCAGGAGCTGGATTCACAGCCACTGTAAAGCCACCAAGCAGTATTTATCCACATGTTGATTTCTGTTTAGCTAAGGTTCAGTCCCTGCTCATCTCCACCAAATCTAGTGTTATGCAAATAAGTAGAAAAAATCATCATTTATTAAGGACTCTTTCAAGTTTCTTTCCACTTTATCCTCTGTCATCCAATACACTTTATTCTTTCCATGTATATCAAGAACTAATTTCAGTTTTGCACCTATTCTTTTCAAGTCTGCTGGCAGAAAACATTAAGGAGGCAACATATACTCAGGGATTGATGCAGGCTCTCTACAGGACCCTGTCTTTTCCAATAAACAAAGTCTTGGAAGAAAAGCAAGAATACTGCAATGACCAAAAGTAGTGCAATAATAGTTATATTTTCCATCTCAAAGCATTTCTGCCATATTTTATCTATTTTATTTATTTTACATCATAGTAGCAAGATCAAATTTGGTTGAGGTTTAAATTTTCATTGGACAGCCCCTGGGGCTCTCCTGCTGGCCTGCAGAGACCATGCAATCCCTGCTGAGCACAGGTGCAGGGGAGCTGCACCAGTGCAAAGTGTCAGCCTTGTCTGCAGTCCTCTCTCTGCCCTGGTAAGATCAGCACACAGGAGGAGCGTGGGGTAATGGCTCTGGTCTGCAGGAGTTTGTCTTTCAGGAATTAGACTGAAAAACATGTCTTGGTAAGTCCAAAACAAGCACCAGGTCTGAACCAAGACACTTCAACAGGGAAAACAGAGCCTTTTATAAAAACATTCTTGCTAATCTATTTTATACCATTTGAGCCTCCAAAAAGTGCCAGTGTGAAAATAAAAAACCCATATCTTTCATATGCTGACTGTAAGTAATTTTGATGCTGTGTCTTTCAAGTTAAAAGCAAAGTGTGGGGAACACAGAGCATTTGATTCATATAATATTTGTCAGTATCATTATTCATCATCTCCACTTGAAATAGGAAATACATTTAGTCTCTTGTGATTTCTTCAGTGGAAATGAATTATGATCCAACACTGCCACTTGGTTAGCACATTCATGTCAGGGTTATTAACTCACTCTTTAATCAGATGTGCTCTATCAGATACAGAACTCAGATTATTCTGAGCAGCAAGATCAGAACAGAGTTTGGGTAAAGATACCACCACTGGCTCAGGTCTTCCCTCAGTTGCAAATTGGTGGAGTCTGGAGGAGCTCACTAGGGTAAAACTATTTTATACTTAGCTTGATTTTGTAGACTCCTCTGACACCCATGGCTGGACCTACCAGGGGCTGGGCCAGCACTTTGTCTGTCCCAGTACAGCCATTCTGGCTTGCACATGCCCATATGAAATGATAGTGGTTGGTAAAGGAAATAACCACCTTTAGTTACAATAAATATAAAAAAGGCCCGACTTCAGATACAGCAATACAGTTACCATAGCTACTATTAGATCTTCATTTGCAAAAATTTAAAGTATTAGGCCTGCTATAAAACCAAATATAAATATATAAAACCAAATATAAAACCAAATCTTGACATAGAACCACCTGACTGGTGATGTCAGGCACTGTTCAGGATGTGATTCAAGTATTAGGTAGTAACAGCCTTAGAAATTCTTTTCGGTTTGTGGAGAGGGAAATAGGCTTGCAACTCATTTATTACACATTCTTTGGGAACAAGGAAAGAGGCGAATTAGAAAATCACAGGGAATCTTTTCTTTTCAAACACAGATTAGATTTTATCGGTTTTTTTAAAGGGGTAAAAAATTAGGGTTGAGTCTGTGCTTCATCACTTAAAGGGTGATAAAAATGTTGCATTGTTTTAGCATTCAGCACAGTCTGATCTGGTTTTGGAGTTGGAAAGCAGCATGATTCTGTGTCAAAATAACACAGTTAATATTTTTAGCATGTCGTCAAACACATTCATAAACTTAAACATCGTGTGCCTCATTTTGTTTCTGACTGGATTTACCAGGTGTGCTCATTGAGGTGAGTGTCAGTGGTGTCCTTTATTTGTCCAACACACAGAATGTCTGGGCATTTACAGGTCAGTGTACAAACACACCCTGCACTCACTTTCTGAAGTGTTGCTCATACTGAAAGTCCTGCTTACAGCATCTGATGAGAAGTCTTTCTTAAGTTCTTTTTAATTTCAGTGCTGTCTAAATTCAGCTCTTCTGTTAATGCTAATACATACAGTAAGAAGATGGGAGTAATTTGGCATTAAAAATCTTTAAAATACACAGTAGAAACAAACTAATGCTCCTGTCTGAATGGTGCATTTTTAATCTGTCCTATACACACAGACTACTGAATCACAACGGGAAGAGGCGTGAGGGTTCTTTGAGCCTGTCCAGGAGACAGGAAAGAGAAAAAGCAAAGGCGCTTTGTGCCCTTTTATCCTTCCTTAGAACATCAGGTTTCAGCGTCACTGGGTTTAGTAAGAGCCTCTTTCAAAGACAATGAATAAGCAGAGGAAGGCCATATCAGTGGGTCTGAAATTGGGCCAGCAGGTTGCCTAAGGTTCCAAGTATAGATGAATGTTGAACTATGCTGTGAGTAGATTCTACATTTCATAGTGAATCTAGAATCAAGCTGCTTGTTTGGTTCTTCTTGAGCAGCAGATTTTGCTAAAGCTTTATTGTAGCAAATTAAACTCCACCAAGACTACTTTAGAGGAGGATTTTTGTCTGCAAAACACCCATTCCCCCCTCTCAGGAGACACAAAGACTAGCAAAGAAATTACTATAGCAGATCCCCCTCAGTAAAAGAAAAGGCAAGGCACAACCTGGTATTTCTCATGTGTGAACAGGAGAACTATCTCATCTACCACCTTTTGATGGCAACAACAGAAACTCTTTTATAGATTTCCACAGTCTCTGCCTAACCCCAACTACATACATACACGTAGTTGCAATGTAGAAACTTGCTCTAACTCAGAGTGCTGGCAGCCAAACTCCACTAAAATATAGGCTTCCAAACACTGAAGCCCTGCTCTTGGACCTCATCCCTCTGGAAGAATTAATTACTAGGAGGGGTTTGGGACTTCTTTTCCTTATTTTACATTCCCTTACTCTTCTCTGCTTACTGGCTTTGCTGGTGAAAATGTGTACTGCTCTCCCATTCTTGCTCCCCTTCCCTGATTTCCATGGTTCAGATGTTTGAAAACACTTTGTAGAATTCTACAAGCTTCTTCCAGCTATGCCAAAGCAAACTTGAACTCACAGCCTTCTGAGGCTTTCCCATCAGTGCTGACACTCTCTTGGTGATCTGCCTGCTATGAAGTTTTTGCTGGGGTTTTCTGACCATTTTTGCACATCCACTGTGTAACAGCTAAATGAGCTATGGATGCCAAGGGAAAAAAAAACCCAACAAAGCCCTACATTGCTTTCCCTTGGTTAGTTACAGAGATGTTTAAGTGGAAAAAAAAAAAAAAAAAAGGAAAAGGAAAAGAAAAAACAGGTGGGGGAGAAGGGGCATAAAAAGAGAGAAGCAGTGTGGGCATGTGTATTTGAGGGAGCAAGGAACTGTAAAAGAAGGTGGTCTTTTCACTAAGTACTGTCCCTTTAAAAATAAAATTAAAAAAATACCTTCAGTGTTTTCTTTAGTCTTTTTCATTCTTTGGCAGCATCCCAAAGATTTCACTGTCCTTGTCTCCAGCATCTGGAAACCATCAGGGTAAACAATAGAGTGCTAGGAACTGGAACCCCTGCCTCAGCTCCCGTGGGACTTCACTCTGGAGAACATGAGAACACAAACCATTGGACACCATGTGGTCAATTACTTCAAACTAACAAATCTGTGTGCTTTCCTATTTTCTGTTTTCCTTGGCACCACATGACCCTTTCACAATGGAACCCAGCTGTTGAAAAAGCCAGACGTTTTCTTTTTTAACCTCTTGCTTACTTTTGTGCTTGCTTTCTGCAGCAAGCTTAGGGTTGGCACGTACCTTAGGTAGAAGCGTCCTGCTTATTAAAATCCTGGCTGGCTGTAATGTTTGCCTGTATTAGTCAGCAGAGAGGCTCGAGAGTATTAACTTAACAGGATCATACTGCACTGAGGACTCCACAGGTGGTCCTGTGTTTTCTGGGTTTCCTGACATTGCATGCCAGCACTTAAAGCAGATACACCAGGACACTTTTATAGCCTGCCTGTTTTGTGCAATCAGTAATTGCATGTGCAGTTGTGACCTACTTTTTAAAAATTTGTTCCTAGTGCAGGTGCTATATTGGCAATTGCAAAGAGCTAAAGTCAGCTCAAAGCCAAAGGCTGTTGAGGGGGCCACCCCCTTCTAGTGCTGGGAAATAAACTTTGCTCTGGATTAGCCAGACTTGCTCCAGATCTAAAGCTGGTGGTCACAAAGCAGAGGTTGTTGGTTTCTTGTTTTTCCCAGCCTTCTCTTTCAAAAGATAGTCTTTGAGCTGTGGGAAACAGTGCAGTGTTACTGACCACACAAGCCAAGACTTTTATACTATATTTAGATGCATCAACCTTTATGTGTGGTTTACTTTCATTAACTTTCTTCATTGAATGAGGATGCTGAATGGGATGGACTCATGCAAGAGATTTAGGACTTCACCTTTAAGTCATCTTTAAAGTTGCTGAACATCCCTAGCATACACTAAAGAAAAGCAGCTGATAGTTCACGTATAAATAACCAATCATACATGCTCCTAGATTGACAGTTTGATTTCTGGGAGAAGGATAGGTATATATGCAATGCTATGCCTAAAAGACAGGAAAAAACAAGGATGTGCCATGCAGCTGGATCCTCACAGCTGGAGGATCACACACTCAGAGATGTGGCTTTACCTGTATTGTGGGACTCAGCTTCAGCACCTGTGACCTCAGGTCACCTTAGTCATTGCTAGGGTGCTGTGGGCAACTGTACTGCCTAATTTTCATTAAGGTTACGGAAATCTGTAGAAATTTTAGACTCTGTCAGTTTATTTCTATTTAGAGCAAGCAGTGGAGTTCATTAATAATTTTTTTCCCCAGCCTCTTTGGATTTATATATAAAGATTTTTCACTGTAATGGCCTCACATTAAAACACAACCCAACTAACACAAACTAAATGAAACAGAATTGTAATATACATGTATCTGCTGTGAGCAGACACCAACAATAATCATGAAAACTGACAATTTTAAACTCAAAAGGCAGACAAACTAGGATACAGAGTGGATAGGCTGAATAAGCAAGGAATGCTTTAAAATCTTGCCTGCAAACTTGTTAAAGATATGCTGCTGAGCCTAAAACTGATGAGATGGATGCCTGGAATTGGTGGAATTTTGTTCCCTTCCCTTTCCATAAATTGCAATATATATTTTGTATACACTTTTAAGTTATATTTCTTTTAAAAGAGATGAATATGAATCATTAAATGGATTTGCCAAAGGGATTTCTACTGCAGGATCTAAGAATTCAGCCATTTTGTAGCCAGCAGTATTAATATGGGGCTGTTTTAATCCCAGGTCCAGCCTGTAGCTCAGCAGTAATACTAGGGAAGCCTTTTTTCCCTTTTCTGCCAGTACTTTTTGATCCCAAATGTCTGCAGAATTTATTAATTTGATACTGAAAGGGCAGAAGTGGTAGGGGGAAGGGGAAAGTTAGGACTATGCAGTAGCAACTTAAACAGCACAGTACATGTTTAACATTTTAATATTTATGAAAGGGTTGGTTAAATGTATGGCAAAAGTTCAAAATCAATTTACTGCTTCCCTATGTGAGCATCTTGGACAGCTTCTTGTCTGGCTGGCAGATATTCACAGAAGTATAGATACAGTTCTTTAAGGAAGGTTCTGCCTATAGCAAGAAATGTATGTCATACAGGAGTTAAGGGAGCCTACCTTAACTAACTGAAGCAGTCCCAGTGCAACTTGGGTGCAAGCCAGGACACAAATGAAACCACTATAGTGGCACTGATGGATGATCTCATTCTGGTAACGAGCAGAGAACACATCTATTCTCTTCATCCTGCACCTCTTTAGCTTTTGACACAACTGTCCATGAGATATAGCTGTTCCACCAGGAAGAGGTGACAGACAGCCAGAGTGATGTGTTAAGATGGTTTCAGTCTTTTCAAGAAAAGCACTTCCGATATTTGTTCCCTTTTCCCCAGCTCAGTTTTGTGACATTCCACAAGAATCAGTTTCCCTCTGGTCTCTTACAGAATCGGTGTGATTGCATTTACTAGGTAGAAAACTTGCATTTAAATGCTAGCAATGTGCCTGTGTGTGACACACAGAGTAGAAGCTGGTTTTCACTGCCTGCAGCTGTATCACTCCTGTGTAGTGAGCCTGTGTTCAGTGGGGAGAATTGAATTCAGGGATGAAAAACAGCTGCTTGAAGGTGAACAACAACAAGAGCTGACACTGGCAGCCAGAGGACAGAGCTTTTGGAAATGTTTTGGAAATGGAAATGGGACTAGTGAAACCTGAAGATTGATCAAAATTAGTCACTCTTTTAGGGCTGTTGTGGTATTACTCCCCAAATCTAACTTGTCCTAATTCTCAAGGAATGTTTCTCTGTCTCTCCAAAATGCTGTAGTTATCCACTCTTTGCTGAGGCTGCTTTACTGCTTGAGTGCAATTCTGTGTGCCTGACTGTGATGCCTACACCTCTTAGGAAGCTAAAGACATTCATGTATGTATCTCCAGCAATTCAGGAGTCAGCTTGTGTTCTTTGCTTTCACAGAACAGAAGTACAGGCTGAATCACATTCTCTGATCCTACAGACATTTGCACTGAGTTCATGGGCTATTATAAACATCTTTGATTATTTGGTCCACAAAATCCTCATTTTTGAGTTGTTTCATGAATGGGACCATTTTATCTGATGGTATCCAACTATTAGTATCACCAAGAATTCCAGGAGCACTTGTCACCAAGGGCAAAAACCTTTTCAGTGGAAAGTTTCCTTTATGTTCAGGAGCAAGGGCAGCTCAGGAACTGAGGATTCCCACAAGCCTCCCCCAAGTACATGGTGTGCACATTTTAAGCTTATGTTCAAGCCAACATGAACTGAAATATATATGTTTACAATACATTTAAAAACTAGTCCAGTTTAGAACAAGATTTCCACTGCACTAAAGGAGAGGGGGAGAGATGTACTACTGGAAGTGCTTTGGTCTTAAAGCTGATTATACCGGAATAACAAACTTTATGGGATACTTTCTCCCATCTGTCTGTGAATCTAAAGGATGCATATCTTATTGCCAGTTTTGAATCAGCAGAACGTGCAGAACACTTCAGCTCTTGTGATGTCTTTCAATGTATTAAGTAGCATGTTTAAAATGAGTTAATATTTGTCTGTGGTTGCTCCCTCCTTAAAGGAACCTCTTTTTCCACTGGTCAAGAGCATTTTTATTTCTGGTCAAGTGTGGGAGAGCAATTGCTATTCTGATGTTGTACAAGAGATAAAAAGGCAAATTTTCAAGTTCCCAGAAAGTTGTTAGAATTAAAACAAAAAACATCATCTATGTTCATTTTTGGTTTGAAATACAGAAAAGCCCAAGCCAATGTGCAATATTGTTCTATCTCTTGCAATTTCTACACTTTGTCGTGATCTCCTGCTCATTTTTAAAGGGAACTGGTTTCAATCACTAATGGAAAACTGTTTACTAGTGCAATTTTATGTTTAAAAATAATTTGCAAGTTGTATGCAGTCAGATTTCTCAGACTTTTTTCATTAATTCCTACAGCTTGTGCATCTGTTTCTACAATAGATTTTAATAAATAGGTCCATAAGCCGCATTTCCTGCAACTCCTTACAGTACAATCCTACATATCACCACTTCTGACAGATCACAGACTATAAAGTTATATTTCTGCCTCATGGGGCTGAGTTATTACTAACCACCGTGCTCCACAGAGATGAATCTGTTTATCATAATGTGACTAAAAAGAGCAAGTGGTCAGGGTGGAGAAGAGTGCTGAGGAGGGAGAGGTGTAACTGGAAAGAAAGCTTCATTTGTAGATGACAGAGCACTGCTTTTTCTACAGAGATTAATGACTTGGAGGAGATTTTACACATCCTGGTTTTCCTCCACTGTTCAAGTTTTTAAACATTAGGAATACTGATCTGAAGAGAGATAAAGAAGAAAAGAAGAAAACAATACAGAGGAGCATGAAAATTACAGCTGAAAAGAAAAACTCATGAAAATAGAGAACTATTAATTAACTAGCAGTGAATTCAGACTCTGTGATGGTCATTTCACCTTATTTAGTCCCCTGTGTTCTAAAAGAGAACTGACTTCAGGCAGCTGATCATCAGGAGGAGGCACATGTAAGCAAGGCTGGAAGAACTGATTGCATCACTCACACCATTTCTTCTGAGGGGAAACAGGGCACCAAAGTCATACCTGCCTCCAGCAACAGTCAGGATTTTGGAAGCTGATTCTCATTCAGATCTAATACACAAACTTTTTTACTTCCATTTAACTGACCAAATTTCCACCCATCTACAACAAGTGTACATTTTGTGACATCAGGTCTACAACACAAGTTTTCAGAGTATTCCTTTCAAAATCTGATGCTGCATACTGAAATTCCTATTAGGAAGGGACTAAAGGAACAAATTGTATGTAACATGGGAGGAAATGGCATTCAGTTTGTTGCTCCTGTAGTCAGGTAGCACAACATACTGGGATTTTGGGTCTTGGTTTAAACAGTACCACCTGGTAGTTCTGGTACAGCTAACACCTGGGCTTGTTTGTTTTCAAATACCTGTTTACATGACTGAGCATTTGCCTTAGGGAAAGCAAATGTGCAGACAGTACAGATGCTGCAAAGGGAAGTTCATCCTCACACTGGTCAAAATGGTTGCAGGCCTTTCCTCCTACTCTAAATCTTTCTGTGCTAGTACACCATTAGTCCAGGGATTTCAAGCCAGCCAGAGGACATCAGTATGCCTTGGGTTCTTACTTTCTTCTGCAAACTCTATCTTGTTTTCAGTCTAAGGGGCTCTTTGGCTCTCTCCATCTAAGGGAATAAAAATATTCTTTGCTTGTTTGGCTATTAGTCTCTATCTGAATGCTCTGAAGAGAATTACCATATTCAAATTAGTGGAAAACTCAGTGCCTCTAAGGCTTTTATTTATTTATTGCAGCAAACAGGTTTGTGAATAGTCTCTTTTTCTTGGACAAAAGAAAAGTTCTCCATTATTTATCTGCCCTTTTACTGGCAAGATTCAACTTTTTCCTTTTGTCCTTCCTATTTACTAGTGCAAATACTAAAACAACCTGCTCCCAGCTGTTGGAAGCCCCACACTGTCCCCTTCCCTCTGCCAGGAGCAAACAGCTGTTACTGTGCACAACACAGGCACTGCAGGACCAAATCCAGGCAATTTTGGTCACTGCTTTTCTAGGGAGAAGTTTTGAACTATAGTTTGAAAACTCACTGCTGAGCAGGAATTTCACGAGCAGTTCCACTTCTGTTCTTTGTTCATCCATAATGCTGTTAACAGAAGAGGCATTACATGTTTTGGTTACACACTTGTAGTATAATCTACTTTTAGCTGAATTAATTGTTTGAAAGAGGGAAATACAAATCCTAAATTGGCCCCACACCCATCATCAGACCATTGCTAAGTTGTGGTTGAAAGCAATTTCTTCTGCAAGTTTACAAACCTGACTTTGCTGTAACAGCACTGCCTTACATTTTCAGCATATGCAGCGTTAAATGTGTGCTTGAACAGAGTCCCAAAACAGCTTCCAGGGAATACAGACAGGGAGAATGTTTTCCAAAGCAACATCCTAAGCAAAAAGCTGCAAAGTTACGATTGTGTTAGTCGGGGCAGACCACCCAGCTTTTATGAGGTCCCTTGAGGACTGCCACAGCCCACAGCAGTCACCTGAGCAGGAGCTGCAGACGTGTCCCCAGCAGCCTGTGCTCCTGCCTGGCTGCCCAGCAAGCAGGGCCTCTCTCTGCTCCCCAGGGCTAATGGGGGCATATCCAGGGACATTTCAGGACACTGCAGTCTAGGCAGACAGATACCTGCAAGTTAACCCAGAGACAGATGTGTATGGACACCTAAGAGCAGCACCCCTCATCTTGTGTCCTCCACGCTGCCCTTGTGCACCCTGGTGAGCCCTTCTGCCTGCTGAGATCACACTTGTGAAATCTGAACTAATAATTTTAAATACCTCTCCTCCTTGGTTTAAAAAAGTGTTGTTAAATGCAGATCCATCTACACCCCGAGACGGCTGCAAATAGCTGCAACTTTTCTACTAACAGGTATGAATACTGACATTGGAATTGCAAACAAGTTTTTTGCCGGCACTGTGAAACAAAGCAGCTCAGTTTAAAAGCAGAGTTCAAAGGCAGAAAAGATTTTTGCAGCTGTTGTTCTGCCCTGGAATTTGTTGTGCATATCTCCTTTTTGGGAACATTTCTTTGTTTCACGGTGCCTTCAAAAATATACTGTCATCACAACCTTCTGGCCAAGTACCACTCCAAACTAGTTATTCATTGCTGCCCTTTTCCCAAGTCATTGCATGCATTCTAAAACATTCCCATGCATTTCTGAAACATTTCTCACATTGATGGGGAGCAACATGCTCAGTCTCAGGCCAACCTGTGAGGTAACCAGCTGACCTTCATTTCCTCCATGTGAAGCAATGAAACCACAGTCTCATAAGAGAACTGAAAGATAGTCCCTGTGTGGTTACAGGTTTTTTGATATCAAGAGCCTTTTTTTAACACCTCTGGTTTGAAAAATTTACTCATAACAGATAATTTAACTGGCACAAACTGCAAGATGTCATAGAGAGAAATTAATTGGGAGGCAATCCGAATTTAGAGACTCAATTTTTTTTAAATAAGAAGTTCAGCTAAGTTCTTTTGTATTTCCCTACCTACCCCTACTTACAGGAAATAGCTACATGTTTACACTTTATAAGTTTTATATAAAATAACTCTGTGTTGAATAATCTGATAAAGCCTGAAGAAAAGAACAAAAGGACAGGATAGGCATAGTAAAAAATGAGTTCCATTCCAGTTCACATGCATCTACCCTGATATTCTGAACCAGCTACTAGATCATGAGCCTAAATTGAATAACATTTTGTGATCAGTGATAGCAAATTAAATAAATTCTGGAGGCTGTTCTTAAAGTTTTTTTCAGAAGTATTATGCTTAGGTTTACTAACATCACATGATACAAGACAATGAATCAAACAAAAAAGCAGAGAATTAAAACAACACACATAGACATCACAACTACTGTTTTAACTTTAATACACTATGCTTGGTCTCACCTCCCTTCTAGAGATATAATTTTGATATATAATATTTTAAGAATGCTACCCACTGAACAAAAGTAGTGAAAGAGCAGGAAACAATGTTGAAACTGCTGAGACAGAAAAGATACGAATTTCTGACTGCTGAGCACATCTGTGTCTGTGCAAGTTTATTTGGTATTAATGCTACACTTCCTTGCTACACTGCAAATTACAGTGAATTAATAAATCCACACTGTTTTCTTATGTCTTTCTCCTTCATAGCACACTGTTATGTTTCTATTTTAGTTCTTTGTCTGTTCACTACAGATTGTGTTGATGGTCTTAAAATTGTCTGTCCACACACTCTGAAGAGTTCCCTTTACCCATTCTTGATGTATTTCTAAGCAGAAATATATCTGCTCCACTGTTTTATCCCTGGTGGGGAATAAAGGACAGGTAAGGTAAAAGATTTTTAAATACTCCTTTAGCTGATGCTAAAGACATGACTTTAGTCCATGCTGTTTAAACTCAAGTTTTAAGAGACGATTTAGGAATAAGGCACTTATCCACAGATAATTTAGAGAAATTCCTTTTATACTGCTTATTCAGATAACAAGAAGAATGAGGAGGCCTTTCCTGTTTATATCCCAATTTCATGTGCAGAACCACATCCTTAAAAAGAAGTGGGTGTTGGCCAGTCTCTAGAATTATTTCTTGCACATATTTCCCTGATTGCATCCTGGCAGCACAGAACGTGCTGCCCACAGCCCAGTCCAACAGCTGTAGCATCTTGTTGTACAACTTCAGCATCCCCCTCAACCATCAGAATGGATTAACAGTGACATGCTTGACATGTATTTCTTCCTTTTATTTCCAAGGAGGAATTGGAATGCCTTAGAACACAATTCCTCCTCCAAGCTGACTTGGATACTCCAGCATTTAGGAAGGGATCACCTGAGGCACTGTCCTACTGTTCCAGTCTTCTCTGTCAATTTGCATTAGCTCTCAGTATTTAGTGTGGAGCTTTACAGATCAGCCCTCCAACAATATTATATCGAAGTGAACTACAATGTTCACCATTTTAAGGAAAAATACCTCTATTTGCTGAGTGAATTGTATGCCTCATGCTAAATATAACACATACTCTTTTGTTTCTGTTTACGCATGGAAGTTAAATACCTAATGAATATTCTTCTCTTTCTGTATCCTTTTCTTATTGCTGCTGTTATTAGCAACATTAAGAGTAATTATGTTTTATTATGAAATTGTTTCAGTTTCTCACAACTGCTTCAAACCCCATTGCCTTTTCCAATACCTCACACACTGGAGGCTATTTGGTAGCTTCTCTCCCTGAAGACCTGCTGAGTGTACCCCAGAACTTTCACATAAATGATTTGTTACTCTGAAGTGTTAGCAAAATGCAAAGCACAGGCTGGTACTGGTCTCTGTCCCAAAGGTGCATTTCCATACCAGCAGATATACTGTATAATTTTAGAGTGCTCTGTAATGGGAGCAAGTGGGAAATAGCCCAGGGCATGTTTTTAATGGCCCACAAAATTAGCTTAACTTTTCACTAAAACACAGCAACTTCTTTAGTGAGGTATGTTTTAACAGTCTCATTAGAGGACAATTTAAAATAGAAAAATAAGATTGCCTGAAATCAAGCCTTCCAAGACCTGCATTGCAGCTGCCTTCATAACAGAAATACTCCAGGGTTAATCACCTCTGTACACCACCCTGAGTATAGAGAGTTCTGAGTGAGGTCAGTGCTTGTGTTCAGATAGTGGGTAATACGATACTTAAAAAACCAGTGGATCTGTTTTCAATAAAGTGGAATATTCTTGGTTACATCATGCTACCCTGAGCCATCTACTTTAACTCAAGAGCAGGAAGAACCAATGCTGTTTGTGAGGTGTCTGCTGTCTCATTGAGCAAACTGTCTAAAGGGCTCTATTTCTTCCATTAGTTGTTGTTGATGTATTTGTCAGCAGTGGAAATGTCTACTGTCCCTCAGCATACTTCAGGGCTTACTAGGATGTCCAAGGAAGAGCAGACCTCCCCTCCTTTGTATTGCTGCCTCTCATTGGTACCCTTTGGAGAGCTCAAGCTGTCCCTTAGGGCTAGCAAGAACCTTTTATTTCTAAGTGTTGCACAGGAGGTGGAAGTATCTGATGTTAGAATCAGAAGCTGCATCTGTGTGTAAAGTAAGTGTGAAGATAAATCCATTTCTTGTAGGTTTAATTTGGTCCAAGAGTGAACAGAGCTGAACAGAGTAGATTGTACAATTGCTAAAGATGGCACTGCCCCAGAAGAAAGGCCATCTTAAAAACTAAACCTGAACTTGCCCCACAGCCCCAGCTGAAGACGTGGTCAACACAAGACAGCCCTTTCTCCAGTTCTGCCAGACCTGAAGACAAACAGCAGCTCCTGCAGAGTTCAAAGTTTCACAGAAGACCATTTTCTGCCCCTTGAAGGGCTTTTCCTGGGGCCCTGTGCCTGTCTCCTGCTCAATGAATGCCATCTTTGTACCCACCAAGTTGACAAATGCCAGCACTGCAAAATAAGGATGACATTTCTGCTGCGGTATCAGGCCTGAGAAAGGGGATTATTCCGGGTAGTTGGGGCCAGGATGCGGCGCACAAGGGAGGCTGCACGACGCCCTTGTTTGTGCCGCGACAAGGAGGCCCTTGAAGGCTGCAGCCAAGGGCAAACACAAGACCTGTGTGTGGGGAGATGTGTGTGCACAGTGTCCCCAGCCAAGTCCCCAGACTCATGGCACACCTGTGTCAGCTTCCTCCCCAGCCCTCCTCATTATGCCCCAGCGCACAAAGAGGCAGCTGCGCCCGGGGAAGGGAGCCCGCCGTGCTGGCCCGGCCGGGGCCACCGGAAAGCAGGACCAGCCACCTCTTTTGTTGCCTTTTCAAAATCGAGGGTTTGTTTTGAGCCTGAGGAGGATAATGAGCCTCTCACCAGGCACACACTGAGCTGCACATCCCCCCCAAAATGCAGAGCGGATAAAATTAACTGGTCCTTGGAAAGACTGAAAAAAATAAATCAAGGGGCGAGAAGACTTTTGCTGTTGTGCCAATCTCCTCACAAGAGTCTGAATCTGTGGTTTACCAGAACAGCATAACCTTAAACAATACTCCTTGATTTAGAAAAATAACACTCAGAGACCTTATTATACATCAGGTGTTTCTGGCTTGTTTCTGTTTGTGTTCCATTTTATCATTCCACATTGGTTTTTTTGGGTTTTTGTTTTTTTTTTTTTTTCAATAATGCTGCTGAAATAATGCCATATAACAGAGAGGAGTACCTTAATATGAAAAACAAAATCAAGGTTTTCTCAATGGTTTAAAAAATTTTCCCCTCCAAGATGAAGGCAAATTCACTTGTACTACATCCCTGGGAGCAGAGCAGGCATGAGTCTTTCCTTAGACTAGCATCTGTCAATGGAAAGAGTATCAGGATGAAACAGTGTCAAAAGCGATAAAGAGCTGCACTTCTCCCTTCTCCAAATTTTCATCCAACCTTTCCAATCATCTTCTGCAGCAAACACCATGACAAGCATTTTACACAGATGCTTCTTGCACAATACCTTTTTTTAAATTAATAGTTTCTTAGCCTTGAAGCAAACAATGAGCAAGTAGTAAAGATATTTTCCTATGGGCTGTTCACTATGTCAAGAAGACTGCCTTAGACTTAATAAACACGATGGTCTTGGTCACAAATATGTTCCCATGACAAGAACTGAACCCAGCACAAAGCCTTGCCCTGCCTTCTGTGCCCTAGAGCCCTTTGGTGGATCCTCTGATCCCATGAGATTTCAATTAGAACATGTATTCTTCCTTTCTATTGTTTAATAACGAGCTTTTCACTTCACTGGCCTGTGGATATTGAAACTATCTGCTACAAAAGTACAAAAGTGGGATCAGATATTTTGAACAGGGTGATTAATTTCTAAAATAGAGCTAAAAACGGTTCCTAGTCATGTAGAGTAGTTGAACAGCTCTCCTTCCCACGTGCTTTCTGGTGCAGTATGTTATTGACTAGTAAAAGAAATACCTAACTTGGTAGTGGGGTCTGGTGTTAGTTGTTTTTTCTTGAAAAAAAATTCTTCCTTTGGGTACAAAGATTTACTCTGTAAGACGTGTTCTTATGCCAATCCATGTTGAAGAATATGGAATTACCAGTTGGCCTCAGGCCATTCTCCTGTTTTGGATCAGCTGCTAGCAACAGGTCTGGGGTATTGCCAGCATCAAATGCTCCAAGCTGTCCAGTGTGAGATTATGGTGAAATGTGTCCTATGGTGACAGCTACTGCTGTGTACACAGGCAAGAAAATATTGACTTTCAGGAAGTGAGACTTTAGGTATCTGTGATAAGGAAATGCTGTGTGTGAGTGTCTTTGACAATAAATTCTTAAATATAGGAAATGCCATTGGTGCCAGTGGACAAACATACTGTAAAGATTGCAAATGGTTGATTAATTTTGCTTTTTAAAGGACCAGGCAAAGCGGTAATAAAAAAAAATTTGGAATAGAAATGTCATCTACTTGCATGAAAGGAAATGGTGATTACATCTCAGTTGTTTAGACAGTTCCCCTTTTGTTTCAGTTTTCTCACTGTATTCTGGTCAAAACAGTTTCCATCCAAAAGTTTTAACATCAATGACTATCTTACACAGAATGGGCCTAAAACATAGGTGTTCAAAAGACTTACAGTACAGCCAGGCAGCCTGATGAGTCACATATGAGTTTCCTATTTCAACACAGAAAGATTTTATTTCTCTCTCAAACTCAAACATCCATGGCCTGAGTCAACCTATGACCTTTGTGTGTTTCCCAGGAAGTTTCAGATAAACGTCCTCCTGGCTTATTTTATGACTGAATGGAACAACAAAATAATTAGTTGCAAAAAGACAAAGAGTCAGTTAACTAACAGAAGGCAGAATCTGAGCAGTTGAAAAGGCTATAAATTTTATTTATTTTTGTTGTGTAACAGTCACCTCCTAGATGCCACTTTTCTCCATTCATTCTAGCAAGAACTCTGATGTGAGAAGTGCTTTTCACCCAACACTGCCTCTGTTGTCCTCTGACCCTTCACATACCTATTAGTATTCTCACTCTCTACTTAACTGGTTGCATTCCATCCTTCCTCACCTTCAAGGTACTGTATATTTCTACATGTGATTAAGAAAGACACTACAGAAGGAACTGGTTTGCTTCATCTTGTTTTCATGAGAATTTCAGTAAAATGCTCAAAGTTCTTGTAACATTACAAACACGAACTATGAATCTTACAGAATGGTTGATGAAGTCTGGCAGCTGCTGGTGCTGTTCTTGGGGAATGACAAGTGATTCTTTAGATTATTCAAGTTAGCTTTGCACAGAGTGGAAAAAAAAAACAGTCAAGGAGCCCAGTGGAAAATATAAATACAACTGCAGAGGGGAAGGATGGAAGAGATTAGAGGTGCAGATTCCTACTGTATTATCACAAACTGCACACCAAAGAATGGTTGCCTTTGGGTTATCTAAAAGTATGGGTGTATATGCCTATAAGCTCTGTGTTTAAAACACTGAGACTTTCTGATGCATTTCAGTTAAGATGTTAAAGGCTTGCTGCTCTTTCCTCACGGGAAGAACAAGCCTACTATAGAAGAAAACTATCTGGGAGTTCCTCCAAGGCAACTCTATGTGCACTGGTGGCCAGAGCAAGCAAGGACCACTCAAGCAGTGTCATGCACATGAACCAAATCAGGTAGCTGGGATTTGATGGCTCTTGAGGTAGGTGAACAAACACATGAATGCTCTGGGCAGAAAGGGTATGTTTCTAAGACTTTCTTCTATGCAATATGCTCATGTTAGCCCAGCACAATATTTCAAGAGGAAAGAATACTGGGACAAGAAAAAAGTCCCCTTCACATTTCTGCAGTTTACATATCAGCATCTGAAGTCATGTTTCATTTTTGGGCTATGCAGAGCATGTTTTTTCCAGGCTCAAGAAGAATGCTGTAATTCAAAACAGGCTGACTCAACTGGTGTTTTTGTATGTCATCTCATAGACAACATGGCAGGGGGGAAGGTGGAGGGAAGGAGGCTGAGGTGGAGAAAAGGAGGGTGGCTGCTCATCTGGTCTTTATTTCCTTTCCCTGTTTCTTAATAGTTCAAGCAAAAGGCCCATTCCAGCCAGAAGCAATGACACTCTTGCTGTGGTATTTCATCTTGGAGGAGGACAGGCCACAGCTTGCCCTGTGTGCTGGTGTCCTGGGAGCCTGTACCACTGCCCTGCTGTGGGGTGGGGAAGGTTACAGGGGGCAGGTGGTCCTTATGCTGCATTTGGTACAGGGGGAAGCTTTCTAAGAGGGCCCAAGCTTCGTCTTTTGCATAAAGAATTTCCTAGCTGGAAATCCTTACAACTGTGTAGGTACTTGCCTTACATTCTGTTGTTTTCTTTTAATGATATATCAGTGGAGATGCCACAAGCAAATAATTGAAAATGACAGTTCTGACTGCTTTAACCAGTCAAGTTGTGGAGAAAACAAACTGAACAAAAACAGAGACTTTATAAAAATGGCTCAAAAGGGTGAGGCCAGGGTCACCAGTGACAGGCCTATACCAGTCCTTTTTCAAAACTGTACAAGAAGATTCATGCTGTTTTGTAGTAACATTGATTAAATTCCCAGAATGTGAGGTACACTAGCACTGCCCATAATCCAGATGAAAATTCAGACATGGAGAGATCAAGTAACTTGTCCACAAACCAACAGAAAAGCCTGTAGTCAAGCCAGGAATGAAACCCTGGGCTTGCAGAGGCCAGTCCTGTGCCTTAACCACAAGATCACATTACTCTCATGATCCTGGCGTTCTTCTGCTGGAATTTTCTTACTGTAGTTATACCTATTCTCATGCAGTATGTGGGATATGCCATGAACCAGGTCTTGAATCCTTAAGGGTTTAGCGGGTAGTTGAAAGAGATCCTGTCCCTTTCAGAACAGAAGGAAGGAAGAAGGCTGAGTTCTTCTGGAAACATCCTTTCCCCTGAAATTTGCCCTTATCATCTTAACAATATTTCCTTTACTTTCTAAGAGTTGTTTTAAAGAGATAAAACCTTTAAATGAGCAAAAGCATTTCTAATTCAGGCTAAAAGAAATCCTGCATTATAATTATTCATACACATATTAATGGAACAAAAAAAATACACACACTGTGAGTATGGGAAAAAATATTTTGGGATGACGCAGTTTCATTTAAAAACTAAGCAAGAAATTAATGTTATTTTTAGATATACGAACATCAAAGATGCTAATTGGAATTCTTATTTACAATAAAATTCTTATTTATGAATGTTAATGTCATCCAAGCCCTAATAGAATTACGCCTCAAATGAAAAATACCTTAACATAAAGTCATCTTCCCTGACATCCTAGGATATCAACACAATCTGTTTCTAAAGAACAAATGAAAGTAGCAGATTCCCAAGTTGACATTTCTTCTTAAGATCACTGATATGTTAAAGTCCCTTCCCAAGTATTTTCAGCAAGTGTAGCACAGCAGATACTTGGCTTGGAGGAAAACCACAGCAGGTCTAGATTTACAAAAGGATAAAGGCACCAAAAGCTATGGTCATACAGCAGAGTTTTACAGTGCCACTCAAGCAGCAGAGAAACCTCTCTCCTCTCAGGATCTACCGACCTCTTTAATACAGGAATTTTCTCTACTCCCCTCTGTAAATTGACACCAAAGTTGCATCACGCTGCACCCAGTATAAGATTAAGCTACAGTAGTTCATGAACAGCAAGTACTAAATGTTTCGCAAATACTAAATGCAAGTACTAAATGTTTTGCAAATTGCCATGTTTGCAATTAAATTTTCAGTGTAGCTTTCAAACAGTTCAAATAGTAAGGACAACACTATTATTTTGCATATAGTTGGAAGAGAGAAAAGCATCAGATTCTCAACTGTAACACACAAAAAAATAACAAAAGCTCTATGGTCACCCTGTAAATTGGAAAATTCTCTGATCCAAATACTCTTGAAAATATGCTTTGATCATATGCTGGGTACACCAAATAGTGGACATATCTATGTCTGGACCTTAGTCTTCCCATACATCTTTTTTTTTAATAAGGAAAGAAATACTATCACAGAAGCAACTGGAGATCAGTAGCTTTATCTCATAATCATAATTTAATCTACGTCTTTTCTTCACGTAGAAACTTTGCATAAACACATCTCAGAACAGCAATGAAGCAGAAAGCAGCATCCCAGTTGTTGAATTTGGCTCCAAAAGCACCTGCTACACACTTAGATTTGGAATAGAATTGCCTTCAGTGACATCTGCCTGCCTTCCCATCTGCTCTGAACAGTTTCATGACCTATATGCCTGAGAGGCAAGGGGTCTATCAGAACTACTCCACTGCTTTGTACAGAACAGATCATAATCCTTAGACCTGTCAGTTTCTCACTAGATCAGTGCCCCAGCTGTGCCACATTAGCCCTAGGAGAATTGTGAAATCCACATGAAGGCATCTGAGGTGAACCAATTAAACAAGTACAAAAATATGAGCCTTGACCTCAGCTTGGAAGAGGCAACACTTGATTCTAGCAAGGGTTTGAGGCTCCCTTCTCCAAAACCCTGATTCCAAACTACTAAATAAGTATGAATATATTAAATATAGTGTGCCACAGGAGGGGGAGGGAAAGGAGGAGAGTATTGCCATTGTATGTTCTCAAGCAACGGATGAAGGGGGACAAAAGAGTCCAAACATCAGGAAACTATTAAAATGAATACATTCCTAGTTTCTTCATAATTAATTCAGCATGTCCAATTTTGTATCAGAGAAGGGAAAGGAAAGATTTTGACCACTTCCTTTTATCTCAAGCTGTTTGGAAGAATATGATCTTATAATGCTGAAAAGTGCCTCACTGCATCCCAGCAGGCGAGTGTAATTTTAACTCTTCCACATACCTAATTTGATATGCAAATCCCTATTTTCTGTATGACATACAATTCTTTAATTACACAGCAGAGACCCTGGTTTGCATACACACACTCCATCACCACTTTCTAGCCCCACCCCCTTTTTTACTTTGTACTGCATTAAACAATACCTTGGAATCAGTTTTCACTGTGCAATTTCCTAAGGGAATTGTTTTCAGTTTGCTTGCTTTGTTGCACAAGTTAACATTTCATTCAAATTTTAATGGTTACCTTCACACGCATAAGGACCTGTTCTTAGATAGAGTTATGCAATACTTTCAAAAGAAGATTCATCAGGCAGCAATTTATATGCTCAAGTAATGTCATTGTTTTCAAGGTCCTGCAGGAACAAGTGTATTAAAGCTGTGATTGGCCCCCAGCATAGACAGCCCATGTGGGAGCTCTTTCATGGTCATTCAACAAACAAAGAGTAGCATGTGCAGGTAAAAGAAATCCTTGAAGTACAGTCAACCAAGGTAACTATTTGCAGCTTTCCTTAACAGAAGATTTGGGTAGGGTTGGCAGAGTTCTGTGACTCTGAAAATTTACCAAACATATTAAATATAAGATCACTGCCTGTTGCCCTGTATATAACACATGAGATATTAAATACATAAGCATACCTGGAAAATTCATGTGAACTTCAGGAAACACAGAAGTGTATCTGAGATTAGTTAGAACTGTGAATGTATGGGGAGTCTATCCTTCTGTTAAGGGTCCACTATAGGGAGAACAGGTTTCTGTGCAATAGAGTATGCACTCAAATATTCTTCTGTGAAAAGGATTGACTGAAAAAAAATTGAGTGTTATTTGCTTTGTTTTGTCATAATAGCACTAATGGAAGTGAGATGAAGGTTGAGGTTCCACTATGCTACACAAGCTACATTACCATAGGTAGTCCAAAGTGGCATTTATACAATGCCACAAGAACTGCAAACCAAATCAGTCCTTACACTTTGTTTTTCGTTTTCTAACTGAACCTTTTGGGGCTGTGTTATCATATCTTTATTATATCTATGCACATACAGTAGCACACAATAAGAGCACCAGGGCATTTTTAATGCCAGGTTGTGCTGACTTTCAGTTGAGAGTGTTGGAGGGTTCACATTGCAAAATACAGCTCTGACCCTCCCACACCCACAAACCACTTGGGAGCCAGTCAGTGCATCAAGCTGTTGTTTGCTGTTACCCTTTTCATTTGATGAAGCATGCTCACAAACAGACCCTCAGAGTTCTTCTATGAAGGGGATCCACCTACCAATGTTAGGCTGATTTAATCTTTTCCTGTGCTGTACAGAGCCCTTTCAGCTGTGTAAAAGAAACTTGGGGGAGAACAAGAGCATTAAATTCTGTCTCTGCATTTTGCTTTGAGGAAACTCAGCCTCCTGTTGTTTATAATGAATTTAGTTTTAAGCAGGGCATGTTGGGGGAGGGGGGCATGTTTTGTTTTTGCTGACACTGC
The DNA here is from genome assembly GCF_965231275.1 of Zosterops lateralis. Taxonomy (NCBI): domain Eukaryota; kingdom Metazoa; phylum Chordata; class Aves; order Passeriformes; family Zosteropidae; genus Zosterops; species Zosterops lateralis. Next base: position 4,469,689 of record NC_139768.1, read on the forward strand.
AGACTGATACTTTGAGGGAATTGTTTAGGGAAAGCAGAGTCTCCTTTATTATGTACGTCATTGCCAAGTGATTTGGCAGATCCCTCCATGAGATGCACTCCCTGATAGGTTGACAGAGAGCTGGACTGGCCAGTTACCAGCAGAAAAGCTCAACTTAAACACTCTAAAAGTCTTATGATGGCCAATTTGTGGTTTTGGCTCAAGAAAGAAAGATGAAAAATAGAGACAGCTGGGTGTCAGTGAGGGATGGAATATTGAGGTAGTTTTTGTTACTGTGCCCCACAAAATTCACTGGCTTTGTACATGGGTTGTATCCAGCCAAGACAAACACACACACTGACCAGGTACACCTGCAGAGGTGATGTCAGTTGTGTCAGTGCTTGTCCAAAGTCAAAACCCTAATTCCTAGATCCTGACATTGAGACACACTTCAAGTAATGGCTGGTTTCTGGTCCTTGCAGAAAAATCTGTTTGGTTTTGGTCCTCCCCAAAGCCTACCTGTCCAGGATGCAGTAAATCTTTGAAACATCTGAATGAAGACGCACCAAGTTTTTGCAGCCAAGGATAGAAACCAGGCCAAAGACTAACCTGGGCCTACAGGCAATGGGACAGTGTATATTAATAGGGTAACAACAAAATGTTGTGCCATTATGAATAGGAGCATAACTTTGCCAGATTAACTCTGGACATAAATAAATCCCTATCTGCAGAAAGAGTAAGAAGAAAGAGTAAGAAGAGAATCCCCAGTACAGGAACTGCAGGACCTAAACACCAACCAAATCCTATTATTAACCACCATTTATATGGAGCTTGGGTGGGGAGAGAATAGGAGGCTAATGGTTTAAATGAGGTAAATCCCACATTCTGTAAAGTAAGAGTTTTAGGTTAATACCGACAAAATGTGTCTTCTTCCTCTCTTTTGTCACTTAGTAAAGGAAAAACCCCTGGTGAAAATAGTTTTTGCCCTCCAGCTGAATGAGCACTGAGATACCCCAGTTGCAGAGTGACCCTGTGGGCAGGGCTGGCTGCTTCTGTGCCAAGGAGCAGGCTGTTTCTTGGAAATGTTTATGCAATTCAGCTGTGCTCCTGCTGGAGCCAGACACTTTAAATTAAAAAAAAAAACAACAACAGAACCCAACAACAAAAAACCCTAACAACAAATAAAACACTCAGCCTCAGATCTCTCAGGCCATTAGTGTATCTCACTCAGGTTTTGCCTTCTACCACATACTGTCAAATACCTGTTTTGTTTGGTTCTGCAGGGTAGAGGGAGTTGGAGGATTGCCTTCACTGCTGTCAGTGGTTCCTAATGATGCTTCCCACTAGAGAAAATGAGCTTGCTTGTTTGTGAATCTAAATTCCCTGTGGGGCATAGTTTGGGAAACTGAAGATATGGGAAGGAAAATAATATCTGTTCAGGCAATGCATAAACATCCATAAAGCAGAATAGCAAAACACCTACAGAGACTGTTGTAACTTTGCCAGCAAACTAATTAGAGTCACTGACTGAGGAGGGAGCTGTGACAGTCAAGAAGTTAAAATAAAAATAAATCAAAAGTTTAGTCTAACAAGTATAACAGGAAATCACCAACAGAGTCAGGGCTCCTACATTCTTTTCCTGGTTCTGCTTCCGATTTACCGAGAAAGTTGGAGAAGCCAGATTTTAAAAGTAGCTTCTAATTTGGAAAGGCTCCATTTCTGATGCCTATCTGTACACACAGAGGACTTCACAGATGAGTATCTTCAGTGTTCTCTGTGCATTTGTGAGGGCAGAGCATTCCAGGGCATTGCTGTCTCTGGAGTCACCTGTGTGACCTGGACAAACCCACAGTCACTGGCCCGCCCAAGTGGCTGTCTCTGAGTTTCCCATCTGGGAATTGTGCCTGGCACAACATATTGCTGTGGGAGTCCAATGTTTAAATGCTCTTTATGGCTGGCATAACATATTGCTGTGGGAGTGTTATGTTCAAATACTCTTTGTAAACATTTACAAGATTTTCAAGACATACTCTGTCTCCAAAGTCAGTGCTATTACTTTTGGAAATAATGAACCCTGTGACCTGCACATTTCCTGAAAGGACCACTGCTTGGTAGGGACATTGAGCTGCATTTTCAAGTCTGGCTGCAGGAGGAGTTTAAGAAGAGGGTGATTTAATTAGAAAATCAAAAATAATTTTTCTTTGGTTCAATAACACCCCCCTCCCCAGTCAAAACTGCAAATAAAACAATCTATGATGCCTCAGGAGGAGAGGGAAGATCTCTCAAACACAGGAGCTCTCTGGACACAGGGTTTCTATTCAATTCCATGAGAATTTTTAAATAAAGGGAGCATGTGGCTTCTTCTTACACCGAGTTGTGCTATGAACTCCTCAGAGGTATAACCAAATTAAGTATCCAGAATAAGGATGTCTCCATAAATTGACATTTTCTTGCATTACATTCAGTTGCAATCTCATCCTTATCAAGGGACACCACAGGTCAGAGAGCTACACTCTGGGTGCCTGCCAGCACTCACTTAGTTGTGGAAGTCTGAATGTTTCTCACTATACCAATGCACTTTTTGTTTCTTCTGTGCTATACTACTGTAAATATGTGTGTCCTGGTCAGCTTCATTTTTGTTATCAACCATAATATTTACAGTGGTTTGTCAGAAGCAAATTATTATAGATGTTTGCCTGTTTGTACTGGAGGTTGCTAATGATCTGATCTTCTAAAGAATATTGCTATGCTGAAGAATAAGCATAAAAAAGGCAGAGAATGTTGTTTACTGACACTACAGAAAGAAAAAAAGGCTGGAGCAGGTTTGGTGTCCCCTGCTCTTCCACCCACAGGATGCGGGGGAGAGTGCACTCAATGTTCCTTTCCCTCTTTCTCCCACATGCGACCCAGGAGGTAACACAGTGTTCACCATCTCCATCAGCCACTGGAGCCTGAGTCTCAGAGCTCCTGCCAAGCTCAGGTCTTCTGCCAACCACCTGCTTTTGCAACCCATGTTTTCACATAGAAAGCAATTTGGACCTACACGCTGAGAAATCGCACAAGCTCCCAAAACAAAAACAAATGCCTTCCCAGCATGATGGCTCATTTCACTTCTGTAAACTTTATCTGGAAGTCTGAAAAAAGAAAAGCTGCTTAGGCCTGACATGTAAGTAAGTGACAAAGAACCCTTTGATAGGTGATCATGGTATCCTGCCACTATACAGGCAAAGTACCTCCCTCTAGGCAGCAACAAACTGAACACAGTGAATACATGGACAGAGTTTCAACACCTGCTGGGGACTCTGGGAAAATGGCTTCATCTTTACAGCTATCCCAGCACAGCTGGATACAACACCCTCATCTTCACAGGCCTCACCATATTTTGTTAAGTCTAACAGTTTTAGCAAGTGAATGTACACACAAGAAATAAACCTGGTATTTGCATACAGTCATTGTCAACTCTAGTGGCTTCTCTAGATAAAAAGGATTTCTTTAAGGGACATTTAACATTCAGGCATCACAACACACCATTTGTGAATCCTTTCCTATTTCCTTCAAAAGGCAGAAATAGTGAAACCATTTACCAAGAGCAAGAAATGAGATAAAGTTAATAAAGTTATTATTTCCCCTAGTCAGAATGTCTTTCCTTCATATTCAATCCCAGTTTGTGCACTCCCATATCATAATATATAGGCTGTGAAAACCAGAATTATTAAAAATCTTCTTAACTAGGGTTTTAGTGAAAAATAGATTAGATTTCTAAACTGGAATTTCTACTTAAAATAGTCCTTTATTACTACTGAGCTACTCCTCCTGATGCTAGATATATTGCTAGCAATATATATTCAATAGTGATGATTTTATCACAATGAAACTAATATTAAAACTATTTATTCAAAAAGTGAAAAGGCATATTTCTAAATACTCAGCATCACTAACAAGTATTATGTTTTCTTGAACTTTTGAATGCTTCTTACAGAAACCACTCTCAGAACTGTTAAATTTTAGCTTCAACATATGAACTCTTCATTAATGGGATATGTCCTCCATAATATCTTCTGCCCAAAGTTTCCTAATCAAAAACTTTATTTTTCTACTACACACACACACATCCCCCTGTTTTCAGTCATTCATTGCTGCTTCCTTTTGTTTTGTAGGCTCGTCCAAAAGGAGAAGGCCTGACACCATACCAGGGCAAGAAACGCTGCTTTGGAGAATATAAGTGCCCAAAATGCAAGAGAAAATGGATGAGTGGAAACTCCTGGGCTAACATGGGACAAGAATGTATCAAGTGCCACATTAATGTTTATCCTCACAAACAGGTAGGAGAAGTGCAGACCTGATACCAACAGGCTTGGAACTAGGAATGCTGTTGAGTTTGTAAAGCGTGGGTAAAACTTAAACAGAACTTCACATGGACTACAACATGCCACAGAGAATGTTCTCCAGATGAGCTGTCCCAGTCCTGGAAATCTGGACAGGTGTCATCAGAGTTGCAAAATTTGAATGATCTTTCTTTCAGTACAAATACCTCAAACCCAAAATCTTTACCTGCCTTTCTTATAGAAGGAGACTGTGGGGCTTTTTAATCTTAAATAGAGTAAAAAAGGTTCAGCAATAACAATTGGCCTTCTAGTTCTTCTGATTCTCTCCATATTCACATCAATTTATTGTTTCATTCTGCTGGTATCAGAAGAGTTATTTCCCATGTGTACTGCTTTTTTTCACTTGTTGGATTTTCTCAAGGGGCTATCTCTACTTACAAAGAGTAGTGATAAAGTAGAACAATACTAAGATGACTCCTGCCTAAAAAAATTCCTTGGTTAATGACACTAATTTAAAATAAGAATCTCAAAGCTTCCAAGGTCTCTTGTTCCTTACCTCTGTTTAGACAGCTTGTCTAAAAAAATCCAAAATCTAGTCCTTTTCATTCTTCCAGGGGCGCTCTGTGCTGCTTCTGGTTAACCATGACAGCAACAGGCAGACAGTGGAGGGGACAGCATCAATTCATGCACAGAGTCAGCAGCAGCAGAGAGTTAACAGGCTGCAGGAGGTCTGTGGTGCTTCTTGACACAGTTTCCTGTCTGCTTCCTGTCCCAAACATGGTTTTTGTACAAGCATCCAGTGCCACACCAGACTCTCTAAACATTTATCAATATTTATCAGTTGAGAGCTATTCTGCCCTATTTTGGGAAATATGTTATACCCAGCCACTGGTACTCTTATACTAAGAACTATTTTGTAAAAGGACAGTGAAAAATTTAGTTAATAGTCCAATATTTCTAGTTTGAGAATTAAAGCACAAAAAAAGTCTTGTGCACATAATACAGTTTTATTATTTTTTTAATAGCTCTGCTCCACCACCTTAACATTTTCTATATATATTTCCTATTTATTCTTTAGATTTTGATTGTTTTGTTGGTACCTATCATAGCAGTGGCCTCATTCATGTTTGATTTCCTATGCACTTTCAGAAGTGTTTAAGCCTTCACTTCCCTCTCAGTGGGTGTCCTCAGTTAATTATATCCTCCCCCTGCATTTCTTATATGGGATCAGAGTATTTGCATTCTCATCTGAACCTTCCATTGGACAGGTTTTCCAACTTAAATAATTCACCTAAGAAAATATCTTGCCTCCCCCTACACAACATGATTCTCTTGTGTTATTTTAACTCCATTTGGAAAAAAAAGAAAGTTAAAGAAAACAGCAGACAGACACTACAAAACAACAAATTACCACAATATGTGATGTGATTGGTCATAGTACAAATAATCAATAAATGGAGTTTTTCTTCAGTTTAACAAAAAACAAACTAGAGAAGTCTAGCCTCCTTTCAACATCAGACAGTATTTACTTATAGTGCAATAAATTATTTCTCATTTCAAGCAATCTTTTCAATATTTCTCTTCAGCAACGTGCTGGAATTCATCATCTCCTATTCTTACTCCTTGCCCTACCATTTGGTAAACATATAATTATTACCTAACAGGGAAAAGGATATCTTGGAACATTATTTAAAAATATAATGGTCATTTTATCAGCAGATGAAAGTCACTGCTGATAAAAGTCACTCAACATGAAGTAACCTCTTGTCAAGATATGAGAGCTTCCAAAACAAAATAAACCTGTAAACATCTCAGCCCGTATCTAAAACAGTCCATGGTGAGGGCCTATGACAGAAAGTTCCCATTCACTGTAGTATATTCATCATGAAAATTCAGACCAGGTCAAACCAACCCCCCTGTTCCACATCTGGTCCTAAGCAGTGGCAGACAGAGAAATATATGTGTGTATAGACAGGACAAAACAATCACCTTGGAGGATACTTTCCCAGCCTCTTGTATGGCCTAGTGAATATCTCTGCATTCTCCCAGTTTGTCACCAAAGAGATCAAACCTTGGAGAGTCTATGAAATAGCTGAAATCCAACCACATGGGCCACCAAGCCTTCCTGTGTCACCGTCACTGTTGGATGCTTGTGACCAATTTAGGACAAAAAATTGAAAACCTTGTTTCAGGACTGCTCAATATTCACTGAATTGTGAATTAGGGGTTTCTTCTCAATTGCCAGGCTTGCCCTTTTCTCCCAGCCTCATCTCCATAGCTGTATTTCATCTTCTCCAAATCCATGGACTTCCCAGTACTGTAAGGTTTGTCCAGGTCTCACGAACGATGGTTTGGTGCTGAAGCACTCCCATGTAACTGGCTCAGGCAATAATATCAGAGTACTGAAGACAATAATCTCCGCTCTGGATAGCTCTGGGGGTAGCCATTCAAGCACATATGTTGGCTCAGTGAATGGCTTGTGCAGCTATGCTCAAATCTTGATTTCCTATGCATACCTTTGGTTAGTGAGTCCCTGGAGAGGAGAGCAGCCACACTTTCCTGCCACCTGCTCATTGTTCCTGGAGGCTCGTTTCACTCCAGGAAACTATCCCGGGCCAGTTCCCCACAAGGAATGCCTCAGTTCAGCCCTGTGCTCTTAGTCCACATGGGCTAGCTGTGAGAATGAGTTTTTAATCTCTCTGGGGCAGGAAAAGTCTTCTCAGCACTTTTACAGCTGTGTATATACTTTGGAGTGCTCTATAAATACAGCTCTAAATCTCTGTATTTAAGAGATGGTGGAGCACATAATTACAAGGACTAACACAAGAGCCTGACAGGAGAGCTGCTGCCATTCATTCCCCAGCTCATCCCCCAAGGAGAAAATCAGGTGGCTGTTGCACCTGAGCTGCAAAACTGCTCCTCAAGCAAGCTTTCCTAAATTATTCCACTGTGTCCCTCCTTCTGCATTTTCACCACTCCTTCAAGTGACAAACCTTCCCATGGGAGTGCTTACAGGAATGCACAGAAAACCATAGGGGCAAAAACCTACCCAGACAAACGTACTCTATGGAAATTTCAAAAGTTGTTTCCCAGGTAGTTACTTTAGCTACTCTTAAGCATAAACAGGAATCTCAGACAAGACTTAAACCTCTCCTGCTCTTCCAAGGAATTTGGATTTTGTGGTTGCTTATGTTATGTTTGTTTTTTGTGTTGTTTATGCTCCTTCTTACCCTGCTTCAGCAACAGAGCTAGTCCTTATAGTCATTCACCAGCATTCTTGGCAGTATAACAGCCCAGATACCAAGCTCTGAATTCTTATTTTCTTCTCCTGCCTACTATAGCAGTAACATCTGTGCCCATGGTTACTTCCTGGCTGGCTTCTTATCAAGGCTTCTTCTCCGACTTTGTGGCTGAGGCCAGTGCTGTTTGTGATGACAGCTGCTGCACTGGTGCAGACCCAGCCATCTGGTGACTGACTTGTCCTCTTGGACACTATTTTCTTCCAGCTGTCAGGAATTTACTGCTGGACTGGAAATAATTTGGTATGTAAATACATACCTCATGATATTCAAGTTATTACTTTCATGGGCAATTCAGTGGGCTCATCATAATTCTCAGATCTGAGTGTAACCACAGCCACCTTGCTTCCTTTAGTATGGGGACGAGTGCATAGGGTCACTCAGGCCCAATAAATTTTTCAACAGTTTCAAGCCTACAAGTATGATCTTTTGCATCTTTAGATTTAATAATCCCCCCCCCAGCATGCCCACACTTGTGTACTCCAGCTATGAGAATGCAGTTCATCTCAGTCTGCTGCTTTTCTGAACTCTAAAGAGAGATTTTCACCATTTACCTCATGCTGTTATCATTCATTCCTAGCTGGCCTGTCCCAGAGGCTTGCTGCTGACAGAGGCTGCTTGCTCTCTCTAGGCATCCTGCCTCTGATCTGCAGCCTTCTTATCACTGCTCCTTGGATTCATGGTGACAGCCCAGGGCCTTGGTAATGTCCCTCTTCCCCCAGGCAGTTAGAAAAGCTGAGGGTCTGCTGCTCAAGAATGTATATTACATTTAATCTTTTCTTCCCCAGTGCCCAGTTTTTTTTAAATTGGAATAAAATTTTACAAATTCACAATAGCATGTGTTTCTTGAGGGAAGCATGGCTCCTTAACACTGTCAACCTAACAATTATCCTGCCAGCAATAGCTGCAGAATCTTTCTATTTACACTTCTAATCTGACATTTAATCATCTCATTTGCTGCATTAAGACTGGATGTAAATGAGTCCAGAAAATTATTTTTAAGTGTTTTCTCTCCTTTGAATTCTGATGAGATGCTTTACCCATCAGTGGTGCAATTAAATTGTTCCATTCTACAGCAGAAAAAATGTCAGTCTTCTAAATACAAACAGAAGTAGGCATATTATTCCATTCTACATCTTAGTGGAAGCAATTCCCCTCAAGATGTCCTAGTGATGCTTTCTTTAATACCTAATACTTCATCAGGGTGAGTATTTTCTTTGAGGGGTTTGGGGTTTCAGCTGACTGTTGGGGAATGCAGAGGTCATGCAGTACATGTAGATTGCGACAGCAATAACTCATAATCAAAAGGTAATTTGCAGGTCAGGAATTGATATATAAATTTAAATTTCTTTCAGCTTCATTCCCCTGAGGCAATATCTTTATTCACCACCACCAAATGTTTTCCTGGTGGAGCTGCACAAGATTATTTCCACCCTGCAACTACCAGGAGAAAATTAAAGAAAGATGCACAAAAGTGAAGTCCGGAAGAATACAACTGGATGCTTGCAAAAAATCCTCCAACATACATATATATATATTTAACTTTTACAGTTAAACTCTCCATTTAATGGAAAAAAGAATACCTTTCCCCTGAGGAACACAGCAGGGTTTACCATTGTTCTACAAGCCCCATTTCACCACTTTCTAAGGAAAGGAGTTAACTTTTCAGCCCTATAGCCTGTCCCCTTCTCCACATCCCATCCAAGTGCATGGCTGAGTCCTGAGCAGCAGGACAGAGCTTTTGCAGCCTCCTCAGTTACTGGTGTCTCTTCCTGAACTCAGGCAGTCCCCAGAGCTGGCACAGTGTGAGCCAGATCCTGCTACACCCCTCTTGTGCCAGTGTCCTCTCCTTCCCCTCTGCTTCCACCACAGCAGAGCTGGGGAGAATTGCCCAGCCCTGATGGACACACACCTCTGACTAACATCCTACACTTTTAGCATGGTGTAAGAAGGGTTCCAAGAGTATAAGATTATTACTTTTAGGTTCTCCTCAGATCAAGAACACTTGTTACTCAGGGTGATTAAAGGGGGGTTTTTTGTCTTTACAAGAAACCCATGAAGAGAAAATGGCAAATGGAGATAAGCTGGGTTTTAATTTTGTGCAAAAGTTGGGTCAAAGTGGTTTTGAGACACAAACCACACAAGTGCACTACCAATTTCAAACCCTCAGCCCTCCTCCACCTCACCAGAAATACAGTCTGGGCTCTGCATGGCTTCATTCCTTCCAGGTGGCTCTTGGCAACCTGCTTTCCTGCATTTGTAACCCCTCTCTCCCCAGCCTGTGTTGTAACACACTGGTAACAATAACAGTTCTGAAATCAAAATGCTTTGCAGGCCAAAAAGCTGAGCTCAATCAACGCAGGGGGAAAGCAAACCACGGAGTGCTATTGTTTCTGAAAACCATCCAAAAACTCTTGGCGCTTCAAGGCATTCCCAATGTCCTTTGCACTATTTCCAGGAAAAATTATTCCCAAGGCCTTGCATATTAAAAAAAAAAAAAAAAAATCTGGCTTATATCAATAAACATGATAACTGCTGTATTTTTCTCTTTAATCAGAGCACAGCTAGCATGTAGAAGCAATCAGAGCTGAGTCAAATAGCCTGTTTCAAGTGTAGCATTTCAAAACTCTCATTTGCTGTTGAAGAGTGTAAATTAACCCCTGGCACTCCAGAACCTGCACTTCATCTTTGTATATTTATGGAATGCAAATTCTTGAAGAATATTTGTGGGCAGATGTTGGTGAAATAAGTGGTAGATAAGGTAGAAAGGAAGTTTTTCTGACCAAACACACTTATTCAACTTGCCTGTCTTGTGGAAGAAGCAGTATCTGCACCAGTGCTTGGACTGCAAGCCTAAAAACAGAATTGCTGATTCTGATCTCAAATCTCAAGATAGTGACATCAAAAAAGTCATTTAAAGCTCAGTGGGGTTGCAGGGCGTTTGGAGATGAAGAGTCCATCTAACCTTCCCCATCTGACACAGGAAATCCAATTTGCAGTTGAAATGTAAATGAAGTTAGACTCAAAGATCTATATGGTGCAGGACAATATCATGGTTCAAAACACTGAATCAGAAACAAACCATTGACAATTGCTACTGAATCACTCCTATATATTGTTTTGACTAGCTGTGCAACATAATAAATGTTGCACTTACGGTAGAATATGTTTTGTGTCACTTTAGCCATTCAGAAATGCTTCTACTCCCTGATTTATGAGAAATTCTTGCAGTGTTACATAGCCAAAAAACCCTTTCAATAGCTCTATTCCACAGGGTTTCAGGTAGGTGGCTTGATGAAGAACATATAAATAAAATCTTAGATGATCAGGTTTACTATAAGACCTTACAGATAAAGAAAAGTGTTTAAGATTAAGAAAGGTGTTAAGAGATAAATAGCCAAGATGGTGTAATTTATATTTACCCACCCAATTCTCCAAGAATCACATTTTGAAGATACAAGCAAGGGTCTAATATTCCTGTAAAAACAGTGAGAAGCTTATGGCTAGTTTTCAGATTTCACACCACATGCTGTGTCTACCACAGTCTCACAGAAGAACTGCTGCCTTCATGGCACTGTGCAATGAAACAGTCTTTCGGATACATTTCATGAAAACAGATCAGTTATAGGTTAGGGAACTTGGGTTTTTTCCAAGCAAATGGTGTGCTTTAATAAGTTCTACCTCACATCTCTATCACTTCCCTACTTAGTAGATTTCCCAAACATTTAACTTTGTCACAATATTTAACATAGGTATTTTATTTTCAGAATGATTTTGAAGCCTTTTACATGTTGTGGAAAATGACAGCACAAATACCTACTAACAGTGAATCTGTTTCATTTCCTCCAATGCTGTGATTTAATGAATATTATTAAAAATACATAATTTATTACTCAGATTCAGTGCAAAGGATTGTGTTACAAGGTTGGATTTTGTTTTGGTTTTGTATTAGTTTGGATTTTTTTTTTTTATTAATAGCTTTGCAGCTGCTCTGCTTGAAAACTTTCAGCCTCAAAATCATGGGACTACCTATTGGGAAAACACCATTTAGCTGTATCTGTGTATATTTAAGTATATTAAGTATAATAAGAGTATCTGTGCATATTTAAGACATTTTCTTCATGTAGCAGCTAGTCCTAACATTGGTAATCCCTGCTCTGCATTGCTGGGTAATGGGATTCCCATGCTTTAGGTGTAAATGCCTTCGAGACATCTAAGTTACTGGAGCTAAGCAAATGAACTCTTTTGTTACTGCTTTTATAAATGAAGTCTTCAATTCAGTATTTTTGTAATTTGTCTCCATCAGAGTTAACACCACTTTTATGAAGAATTAATTTAAATTGTGAGGCCACTCTGAACCAATGTAGAGCTGAAGGGCTGAAAAAACCACTTCATATCTTCAGGAATGAAACATAGTGTCTTTTTAATTACCAGCAGAAAGCTCAGGGCATAAAAGTAGACTTCACATGCTTAATAAAGAGTAACAAAGACAAAACATTGGACTAATCTGTTTTCTTTCCCACCACTGCAGAGACCCCTGGAAAAGCCGGACGGCCTGGATGTTTCAGACCAGAGCAAAGAGCATCCTCAGCACCTGTGTGAGAAGTGCAAAGTTTTGGGCTACTACTGCCGCCGTGTGCAATAAGCCTTCAAAGTGGCCTCTTCCCATCCCCATCATCCTTAAAGATTCTCTGGCAGCATGCGATCAACAGCAGCACAACAGATCAAGATAAAAGCTAAAATAATTGCCAATATTGCCTATCTAATAATATGCCTTACCATTAATAGAATGTAACGTTTCTCCTGTGCATGTGCACGCATGCAATAGGTATTTACAGGACTATGATTTGTATACATATATATGTAAATTTATATATGTACACACAAAGTGTTACTGATAGTGTTCACGACAGAACTACAGTTACAGGTTCTGCTGATTGTTTACACAGACCCTATATCACAGCCAGGTGAAATGAAGTACTTTTCAAAAGGCAAGGAATAATATTCACGAGGAATATTTGGTATATGTATGGCTTTTGCAGAGGTTCAGTAACTGTGGGGCCACTCATTGCAAGCACTCACCCACAACACGAACACTGTTCTTATTATATGACAAGACAAAGGAAGATGAAACAAGCCACAGCATAAAAGGAGAATTACTGCTTTCCCAGTTCTAGAAAGTCTTAAGAGTTTTCTGCTGCTGATTTCTTGGACTTCTTTCTATTCGTTACCATCTCTTGGGCAGGGTTTAGGCAAAATAAATTTTGCAGGACGTGGAAAAAAAAAGTGAATAATTGTTTGAGGGTGTGGGTTGGGTAGAAAGAGAATGCCATAAGAGTCCAAGAGGTTTTTGGAGGAGACAAAATTGGCTCGTTTATGCAACTACCAGATCCTTCTCTTGTCATATAATCCCACTGACATGGCCCCTTCTATGTGCATGGTGTGTTCATTAGGCCACAAGCACACTAAATTTACTATAAGGGGATAAGAATACTTAAAACTGACCCCAAAACCCTTAACTGAAAGATTAGCCAAACTTACTATTTATAGTCGTTTTAAAGCCACTTTCTGGAAATATTTTTATGTCCTGTTTTCTACTATAGAAGTTTGTTATAATATGAAACCTGTTAGCCATAGGGGTGTTTTAAGGCATGGAGAATGCTCTATATAACCCTCTTTCTTTATGTCTTCCTGAAGCATCTACTTATCTGGGGAGAAATTTAGGAATTATATTTCATTGTCCCATTTCAGGTAGAACTTTGCACAGGGACTTTTCCTGCTGCAAAGAACATCTCATCAGGGATTGGCAAATATAAACTGAAAGTACCTCGAGACAGAATCCTGTTTGTATGTCTATGTGAGAGTACGTTGGTAAAAGGACACAACAAGCAATTCATTTGTAGCATTCACTAAAAAAATTAGAGGGATAATGTTTGAAGTTGGGGGGGGTTTACATCAGCAGTTTATATTTTTATGAAGTTTGCTTTAGGGAGATTGATTTGTGTGAATGATACTTAGAGAAAATACTTTAAATCCTAGATAACTTGATGTGAACTAAATTTGTTCTGAGGACTAGTTCCATAATGCAAAGACAGCAGGGGGTTTATGCCAAGTGGTAGGAGGATGTTACCAGTATGTCAAGACAAGCTCTTATAAAGCAAGTTGAAAACTTAAGAGCATTCACCCAGAGAACATGAAGCTCCTGACAAATTTGCTCCAGGGTGAAATTTTGCCATTTCCCTGCTTTCCTATAAAGAGGGCAAAATTGCATCTGCCTGTTCAGTGGGAGTGGCATGTATGTATTTGCAAACTCCATTATTTACGGGCAGCCCAAGAGACCCAGCCTGCTGGTCACAGCAATGGATGAGCAGCCTGATTCCTGGCCTCTGAACACAGCTCTTCTGTAGCTCCCTGATTTTGGGCAAGTCACAAGATCCTTCTGGACCTCAGTTTCCCCAACTGCAAAATGGGGGTAATAATACTTTAGTATACCTACCTCACAGGAGAGTTGTGAGGTTTACTTAATATCTCTTTAAGTGTTTTGGCATCACTGGATAAAAAGTGCTATGTAATGCTAAAATAGAATCAACTAAATTAATCACTTGGAAACTACTTCTGCCCAGTTGGCAACTCCAACTAAAATAGCTGAAAATAATATTCTTGAAAGTAACACTAATAAACAGTTCAGTTGCCTCTGCAAAGATATGCAGTTTTAGCATTTTCAAATGCAAACACATTCTTTTGCACAGATTCACAAATTACCTTAGGGATAAAATCTCTCAACAAAGATACTAATCTGTCTATACAAATAAGAAAATACACAAGCAAATCTAAGGGTGGATTTTCTAAGCTTGACCTCTAGGATTAATCTCAATAGTTTGTTTCAAGCATGAGTAACTTTGAAAGAGCAGCATTCTAAACCAGATATATTTTTTCCTCTTGAGCACTTAATAGTACGTGAACAAAAGAATCATCTAGATGATGCACATCTAGCTAAAGAACATGTAGAGAAACCCTCTTAGATGAAGATAAGGGAAAATGTTATTTTATTTTCTCCTTGAAACTAAGATGTTGCTACCGAACATTTTGTTCATTATTGAAATAATCTCCATGTTATGATAACCACTAAATCCAGTAAAACAGCACAACTGTTGATATAGCTGTATCACTATATCACACACCGCCAGGTTCTGACAAAAAGCTGACTAAAAGATACCATGATGAACATCGGTATTTGCATGACATTTCCCTATTAAGAATTGTTTATCCAGATTCAACACTGCAAGGCAATGCCTTTACCTTACGGATTTTTTAGATTGTACTAAAAATACACGTGCTCTACTTTAACACAATTAATGTCTATAGGTGTAGCACAATAACTCTTAAGGGCACACTTATGAGAGTTCAGTATTTATATTATTGATGCGTTCCTAGGCAGAAGACATAGAAAGTATTTAAGTCATACTTAGCATATTTGCAATAAGGAGGAGAGCAGGTTTCCCTGGCGCTGGGGGAAAAGCAGATGAAGAACACAGCTTGTGGAAAAGCAAGAAGCAACACTGCCATGGTTTTTACTGCCCAAGCCAGAGGCCGGGACGCGAGTGGCATTGGCCAGGGCAGCTCCTCCCTGCTCAGGGCTGAACCCATCTCCCTAAAATTGGGGCTGGGGCAGGGCAGGAACATCACCCCCAGCCAAGGGGAGGATTCCTCCGTCCCTCCCTGCCTGACTTTGCTCGCAGGGTTGGAGCGTTGGGCGTTCGCTCCACGCTCTGTGCAAGTTGGAGTTGCTGGAAAAACACATCCACGTAAGTAATTGTGTACAACAGCTTACGACCATTGGCTTTTAGTTAGTGGCACAGAAAGGGCATTTCTGAATTTTCATTTCAAAGGGAAAAAAAAAGAGAAAGATTGATCACAAAATGTAGATTTCTTCTATTCTCTCCCTCCCCTCATTCACCTATAGATGTAACCAGCTCTTTGCAAATCAGAAAAAAAAAAAGGTAAACGCGCAGGTTTTTGACCGGGAAAAATGAGGAATTGATTTACCTTTTAAATTTTCGTGACTGCTTTCTGATGTTTTCTAACTAGCTCTGCATTTCGAGCATCAGCTAGCAATCCTTGAAGGCATTAGTAGACAGTATTGGCAGAAGTGAAGCAAGCATCAATAAAAAGAGTTTTAAATCAATACAGGCCTAAACTGAATATTCTTTAGGGCTGTACCTGAGAGCAGTTTGCATTTATTTGGCAAACTGGATTTTCAACCTCAAATGCTTGCTGTTAACAGCCCACCAATATATCCAGCACACTCTATTTGTTTTTAATTTTCACCGTTTTGGAGACTTTTAAAACTTTCACTTATTTATTTTAGAAAAGCAACAAAAAGCAACCAAACAAAAAAACCACTCCACAATTTGCTTAATGAGTTGGTCATAACATTTCATATCAAATTTGGCATTGGCACTCCTCTGGAAAAGCGTTTGAATCATTTGAAATGTATGTTGTAGGTTTTTAGCTGCTTTAATTTAATGATGCTACAATGAAGTTATTGCAAATACTTCATTTAGAGGTGATGAAGAAAAATCCTAGTAGTTTAAAGGATGGCCCCATTTTAGCCAGTTTCTACTGCTGCTACCACAGATGTCAAATGATGCCACATAAGCAAAGTTTGAGGCCTTTTTCTCTCAAAGTTGCTATTTAATTTCAGATAAATACACAAGAGTATATATTATTTCTGAAAATAGGTGTATTTTGAAGTTCCCCATTATATGGGACTTAGTTTTTAAACTAAAAATGTGAAGTTACATATGTCTGAGAGAAGCCTTATACCTAGAAGTAATATCTACATTTTACCTTTTTGTATAACGTGAAATTTAGATTATACAAGGATTATATACCTGTGACACTCTAGCATTTTTTTTTTGAAAAAAGAAACCTACTTATAAGATTAAAATTTAGAGCTTTTGGAAATGTCAGTCCTCATAGATGAGTGCTCTTTGTCCTGCAGTCACATAGAAGACTTTTGTTTTTTTCCTATTCTGGATCCTCAGAGTTGTCCACTGAACAGTAAGCAATAAATCACCAACACGTGTTTTTCAAGTTGAGTAGACAGACATATATTTTCCACTTGCCTTCGCCAGCATATTTTAAAATGTGATGGAACTATCCCCATAGAAAAATCATTCTTTCAGATATCACTCCACTCCCAACTGGGCTTCAACCCATATCTCTTTTCTTATCTGCAAAAGCAGTGCTGTCCATTGGGTTTGCTGTATCGCTCAAGTGCTCAGAGGGCTGTTTGAGATCTTAGATATAGGGATGATGGATTGTGTTTCTAAGATGAATTTCAAAGGGACAATCGTGTGCAGTTACTAGCTATAGATGATTGATATAAATGTTTACCCCTGTATGAAGTATTTTACAGTTTTACTTGCAGATGTGTATTTATCTTGAGTTATACTTGACATAGAGTTTCTTTCAATTTTTTTTTTAATACTATGTGTGTATTTTGGAAACCTTTTTAGATGTTAAAATTTTTGAATGGTTACAAATATTTCTTATAATACTGAATTGTTATCTGGAAACTCTTTGCAGTAACTTTTTTGTATATATTTGAGGGCCTTTTTAAAGAAGTATTGTTTGTTTTTTGGGCAAAGTTTTTACAATTGGAAAGCTTTCAGAAGGGCCTTCCTCTCAACTAGGATACTAACAGAGGTAAGAGTTTTCTTAAGTATTTTGCAGTATTTTGCAGAACTAAGGATGTATCCTCAAGAAAATATTTATGGAAATAATTTACTTTTTTTTTTTTTTTTTTTTTTACAATGCTTTTGTCTGTATAAAGTATGCAACAGAACTACATTAAGAAGGAAATATTGTCTACATAAAATATTATATGAAAGTTGGTACATAATTCTGACAAGAAACCTTGCAATTCTTTAAGCCATATTGTTTTTGTTATCCTTGGATGAAAATATCAGTATTAAGTAACCAGTGTATTTTTCAAGTGCTTAGACTTATATGAAAATGCTTATACGGTTTATTTATGTGTATTTGGGGAAGGAGTGCTAGAAAAGCTATCACTAGACATGTAGCAAGTGAGGAGCAGATAACAGTATATTGTCACTTTATGGCCTTGTGAGAGACACAGAAGATGTTGGAGACTTGGCTTTCAGAAACTCCAAAGCACAAGTGGTGGGTTTCAAATGGTGGCTCTTTCCTTCTCCATAACTAGAGGGGAAGAAAGTTGGTTGTGATGCTGTTTAACTTGACTTTCACAACTCTTTGCAGACTGTGAGCTCAGCTATGCAGTATCATCTACAGCAATAATATCAATCAAAGGGTGTAAGAGAAAAGGATTGAAGTAGATTATTGTAGGGGTTTACATTTATTTTAATTAGAACTCATAGCAATATAGAATATGCATGTGCACGTATTCAAAGCATTTTACACTTTACATTTCATGTAGTTTGATTATATTATGAAGGATTGAGTTTTTAGTTTGATATTTTACCGTGCTAAAATGGGAGGTCTGCCCAGCCCTATACTGAATTCTTGTTTCCTTTAAAAGGTTATTTAGTACAGCACTCACTGCCTTGTGTAATAGTGCTAAAACTAACACTATTTTATGAATTTCTTCAGCTTTAAAAAAAAATTAACCTAATGATTATTACATTTGTTTAGCTGTACCCACTGTCTTTGTCAGATTCAGTTGGCAAATTGTGTAATTTCTTTTTCTGTAACTGTTAATAAAACTTGTACAGCTAAAACAAAACCTATGGACAAAGACCTCAGAGGTCCCAGTTCTGTTTCAGCAATCAAGGTGACAGCTTGCTCATCTGGTGACTGTGTTGCTAACAAGACTGTAAAACCTCTGTTGTGCATTGTCCATAAAATGGCATTCCGACATGTGCCTTATTTGCTGGATAGTATACAGCTTTCCTCTAGTATTCTAGCATTTTAATGCTGTATTAAAGTATTGCAAAAAAACCCAGAAAGAGTGTGGCATGGTTTTCTTGAGCATTCCTTCCTTTGACAATTTACTCCCAGCTGCAGTGGGTTCCTGGTTATGGCCTGGGCAGCCCCAGTCTGGTACCTGTGGAGCAAACCTGCCCTACCACAGCCCTGACCCAGACCATGGGAAGAGGATTTTCTCCTCTGCAGTGACTCCCTGTGCTGCAAGAATCCTGGTCACATCCAACTCTTCACTATTAGTGGGACACCTCAGGTTAATGGTGCCAGCTCCTCGTTTTTAGCAGCCTGCTGTTGTCTAACATTCCTTCTCAAGGAAAACCTTCCATAATCAAAGTACACTTGTAGCCTTTGGTTGGATAGGAAAGCTTATGTGCCAGAAAGTTGCTTTAATGAAAAATAACATTCATCATTCTTTGCAAACACAAGAAGTTAGCAAGAACTAGACCTACTAAATGCTTGCTTGCAATGTTTGCAATGTTCTTCTCACACTCCCAGCCAAAGTTCAGTGTCAAGTAATTTTTCTCCTGAGACAGACAATACTGCAGAGATTGGAAGTTAAAATAAGGACATTAAGAAATTAACTTTGGATTTTAGGTATCCTGCCTCTAACACAAGAGATCGCCTTCATTTAAAACAAGCAGAAAATTTCTATTAGACACACCAGCACATTTTTCTACGCCTGCTAATCCCTACAAACAGTGCATATTTGCCACTTGGAGATCTTCACCACATTGACCCCATTTCTATCACACAGCAAGCCTGATTTCTGGATTTCAGTCCTCATTCAGTCCACATGAGAGAGAGCAAAAACACATCCACACGTTTGTGCATTGGTATGCAATGGTGGAAGAAGAGGTTGGACAGGGAATTGTAGAGTTCTGAAGCCTTGAAAACAGACTATTTCAACAAATGATGAGACATCCCCAGCTGAGCGCCATGGAAAGGGAAAGCAACTATTCAGAACTTGTTGGTAAATTTTTGTTTGAAAAATAAAACAAACTGCTCTTCACTTAAAATTTGGCTACAGCACTTCTCCCATAGCAAACACAAGCCACAAAGCCAAGCTCAGAACTGAAATACATCTTTCTTTTCACAGAAGATCCAGGGCTTTGCGAAAAACCCACAGCTTGTGGTCTTGAAAAATAAAATGCAACATGCATGTTTGCTTTTCTCTAGTGTTCATCTTCTGGACTTAGAGAAACAGATAATTTGTCAACTTCTGCATGGGAACAACCAGCACTCCTGCTCAACAAACACTTTTGTTTTACTGAAAGTAATGCAATTTCTCTTCTTCACTGTCTGTATCTCAAACACATTTCAGATAACCAAAGCCAGAAAACTGGTCATGATACCAAAACTGCAAACCTTATTCAAACAACTTAGATTAAGAGCTCTCACAATCCTTTTACAAGCGTTGTAAGCCTTTTTGCAAATTAACATGCTGAGAAACACCTACCTCAGTCAGCCTTTATGGGGTCTTTATCCAAAGGGCCAAGATTGAGGCAGAGGCAACTGCAGCTGTGAGGTGTTAGAGCATCCCTGACGTGCAGCCCAGGGTAGCAGAGACAGCCAGCACTGCTGGGGAAGAGAACAGAGCACCGTGAAACAGCACTGGGTAAAGAAAGCACTGCCCAGGCACACAGAGCTGATGAGGAGACCAGGAGCAGCAGTAACCCTGAGCATTCTTTGAAAGCTTTATTTCTATGCCATTAACTTAGCTAAATAAAAATACAGTCATCATTAGCTTTTTTCCTTTTTTTTTTTTTTTTTTTTTTAAAGTAAGAGGTAAAAATGGACCTAAAACTCAACCAAACCAAACCCCATTCCTGCAGAGAAATCAAATCACAGCCAAATGCTTCATGTGTGTTTTAAGGGGAGTAAAGTGTAAACCAAAGATTTTCTTTTAATCGCTACTCTTGTCTCCTGTTCTCCAGCTGAGAGCAGAGAAGAGAATGCCAGAACATCATAAGAAAGCTTTCTCTTACATGACTTCTGAACACATCAAAGCAGCAGGTATGGGAAATGTAACACTAGCCAGCTTTCCATTAAGCTTCCTTAAGGTTTTGCACATAAGGAGGCACAACTCAAAGGATTTTGAAGGAACCAGACATACTTATGCCCCACTTAATTTCACCCAGCAAAACTTAAAGGAATAACACAGGAAAACACTCAAGAAGTGACAGGAAACAAGGCCTCAAAACTCCCCTCTTGCAAATAAAACAATGATAAATACACAAATACCACTAGCACATGAAAAAACCCCAAAAAAACAACAAACCTCTTCTGAGTACCCGCAGGTCAAAATTCAGAGAGTTGAAACCCACAGCCCCTGGAAAGGGCCTCCTTTATCTCTGCCTCACTTAAATTGGCTACTGGCCCTGATTGCTGAGGGCTCCATCTGTGCTGGCCAGCTGTGTGGGGGGTGGGAAAGGGATGCAGGGGAATGGGGGTGGGCACCAGCTCTGCCACAGGTGCAAGGGCTTCCTGCCTGGCTGTGCCTGCTGCAGCACGAACCCAAGAACCCTCTCCAACAGTGCTACAGGAAAAAAGAGCACAGACATCAGTGCCACCAACAGGAACCTTCACTGGCTGCTGGGAGGCAAAGGATAGTTCAGTTCACATCTAGGAGAGACAACTCTCATTTTAGCGTTCACAGGAATTGAAAGAGCCACACAGTTAAATCTTCCTCAGCTGTAGAAGTTTCACTGAGGGATGTACACAGGTAAACTTCACTAGACAGAAGCTTCAATAGCACACATTGAAATCGATCAATTAAAATTATTTTCCAGCATACCCTGCTGAAATTTCTGAATGTCTTGGACAATTTGTGAATACAAAGCAATTACACACAGCAGCTAATACCTTGCCCAGATACTAAGGTGTGGTTACTTCTTTGGATACTTGGCTATGGCAAGTTTTTGCATTTCTTTAATTAAATTGAAGCAAAAGTGTATGAGTTAAATAAACACAACCACTCACACCAACATGTTCCAGGATTTGAAGGAATGAAAATAGGTTTATTGAGTTGGGAGGTGAAGAGTAAAGCACTGATTCAGAGTAGTAAAAGCAAAGCCAAACACAAGTAGCAGTTGACTGAGTCCCTGATGTTCAGTGAAAGACATCCCAAATGGTGCATATTGAATAACAGATTTTAAATTAGCTAGTAATAACCAGGAATAAGTGCATTGTGTTATTTTGGATTATTCAAATCAAAGTCATAGTAGTTTTAAAAAAGAGAGAGGATTTGAAAGTAAGAACAAGAAACTAAAGAGAAAACATCATTATATGATCCTTATCACTTTAAAAGGACAAAACAGAGATTAAAAAAAAATCAGGAATGATGAAATGAAAGAAATTATTTACCTGTGAAAGGCGACTGTGCACTGGGCCTCCATCTTCTGGAAAATAGATCATTATGGGCAGATGTGCAAGTATCCCACAATATAATAAATGACACAAATAAGGGAAGAAATATTAATTGCTTCTACAACTCTCCTAAAAGAAGGGAATTTTGGATACAAACATCTGAGGTAATATAATTAAAACAAAAAATTTCACACAGCAGACTGAAATGCATAGTCATGGGATATTCTAGCTGTCAAAAGAATAAATGAGATGAAAACCAACTAGAAAACCACATTTTAAACAAAAAAAATTAAACTCTGCAAGGGTTATTAACCACGAAGCTGTGACCCTGCTCAGGAAGTCCCAAAGCACAGAAGCCGCCAGCAGCAGGAGAGGACGCCAACAGAAGGTTGACTGCCTGTGGTTTGTATCTTTTCCCCTCACTAAACTGCTGTAGGAAAGAGGATATTTGAGTAGGTGCTAGTCTGATTGTTGTCCTGGCCCAAGGATTACTTTTTGTGAGACATTAGGAGCTGCAACATGTGAATCTAAACGTACTTCAGCCCTGGAGGTAAGGGAATAGGTGGCACCCAATAGGCACCTGTGCTCATCCTTGATTGGGCTAATTGGCAGCAAACTAATTGAAACACCACCATAATTCGTAGTCTCCAATGAAATATTCCACCACTGGGGCAATTTTTTTGTTTGTTTGTTTGGGTTTAATTTTTTAAAAATGCTTTGCATACAGGGTTGTTTTTTTTTTTTTTTTTTTTTTTTTTTTTTTTTTTTTTTTTTTTTTTTTTTTTTTTTAAGCTGTTCTTAATCATCTGTGTTTAAAGCTATTTTAAATGCATCTATACACTGCTGGGCCACACTGCCCACTCTTGCTCTCCAAGTGGCAAGGACAGGGTTCAGCCCTCGATTAGCCTTACCACATGGTTTTCTGGAGTCACAAAAGAATTTACTGCGCCAAGGAAAATTTCTAAGAGGTGTTTAAGAACCTCTTAGCATCCAAAAGGTCCAGTAAATGCAGCTCATAACAATGAGGTTATAGGCTCTGGCTGAGCCACGCACCATGTCACGATGGGAGGCAGCCAAGCTGTGTTAGGCTCCCACTGTGGTTCCAGCCATGCTCAGCCCTTCTGGTCAGCACTGAGCCACAGCTGAGGACACCCTGAATTAGCAGGAGGTTGGTTAGTCTGCACCCATGTTTCCCCTTCTACTGATTTAAATCACACCTTTTACTCCAAGGGTGCAGCTTTACACCCAGGAGCTGTGAGAAAGGGATGAGATGTGTGTGTCTGGATTGAGAAAAGCTTTATCTTTTCTGCCATAAATATCTCTGCCCTTCTCTTTACGTGTGGAGAAAACATCAGTCTGAGGCAGACAGAAATATTCAGACCAAAGGAGATCCATCAGGAGGTTTTTGTGAAACAAATGTAGCCAAGAGAACAAAGGGACCTTTTTCTCCCCTGATTTCCTTCCTACACTGAACCCTGTCCACCTCTTTGTGAGAATTTAGCACAACAGGAGAAGCAGTAGGATCTTGAATAAGGCTCAGAGTCCAAGCAAAGGGGAAGTTCAGCCTGAGGTATGTGTGATTTACTCTTTCCAAGGACTGTATGTGTGAAGTAAATCTTAGATTTTATTTTTTTAATAAGAATTTAATGCGCTTCATAAACATGATCTTCCCTGACTGATGTCAAACAGCTTTCTAAATATGATTAGTAGGGGAAATTCGTCACTTGGGTTCTTTTCGTAAAGAGAGAAAATACAGTGGATAGTGATGGGCACATAAAACCTCACTTTCACCACTGGCACATATTCTGGTTTCCTTAAGACTTTAAAATGGTGCTTTTTTTCTTAGAGGAGATACTGTCTAGTCTCCACCATGTATCCCTGAAAGAGAATAACTAAGAAAGAAAGAAAAAGGAGAAAAAAAGCACAATCTGCTATTAATAGCAGATACAAGGACATAAGGCTGTGTCCTGTTATCCAGAACAAGCAAGCAAACAAACAAAAAAAAAAAACCCCAAACTAATTTCCTAAAAAACTCAGCTGGGTAAGGTCTGTTCAGTGACTGGAATGAGACATGTATGTTTAGATCATAAAGTTGGTGAACTTCATCAGAGGCTCCTTCACCTATAGATTTTGCTTGTTATTTTCCTAAAATAACTGAACTGTAGATTTCAAGTCCCTCTTTGCCTCATACCTCCCCCCACTTTCTCTTGCCTCTCCCAACTCCTCCCCACTATTTTACAGTTGTTGCTCATTTTAAGTCCAAAGTTGTATTACATGATTGGCACTGCCCCTGATTTTTCAAAAACATATTTGGAATTACATTAACATGCTGTCCTCTCCAAGCATCCTTAGTTGTGTTGCCATACACATTCTCCCAGCCCTTGTCCCTGTGGCCCCTCTGGCACAGGCAAACACCCTGGTGCTCTCCCCACTGCCAGTTATTCTCTTAAGAAACTTCTTTGTTCTGCAGAAGGATGGAGGTGAGTGACCACAGCCATCTCCCTGCCCTCACAGGAGGCAAATAAGGGTATCTGTATTCCAGTCACAATTGTGATTTCTGGCCTTTCTCACACAGTCCCAGTCGCTGGCTTAGCAGAGAACCAAAAAAGTTTCAGATGAGGCAGACAGCATTGCTTTCTAAGGGCTGTGAGCTGAGTTCATCCTCAGGTGTGGCCAATTGCAGCTGGGTTACAGCCAAATAGTCCTGGCCTTTTCTTCTTCCCAAAGCTCCTTCTGTCAATCCTCAGTGCAAGAGCTCTAGGAGGATTTCCCGTTAGGGATGAATCTGATTTTTCTGCCCCATGAATGGCCTGGTTGGAGCCTTTTTGCTTGTTTTGGTGGAGCCACTACACAGCTCCTTGGGGCAGAGCCCACACTGCTGGGGGAGCGCTCTGCTCCCCTCAGCCTGAGGGAAGATAAGTGGCACAGGGCAATGGCTTTGCAGCCCAGCAAAAACCATCCCTACTAGAGAATGCTGGGTATGGAAACGATCTTCCTGATTTCCCCTTTCAGCACATTTTGTTGCCTAGCGGGAAGGAGGCCGAGATGGAATGAGCAGACGGGTCTGCAGGATCGGTGCTGGCAAACGTGGAAAATTTTACAGCTCCTGGCTCCAGCCCCAGCTTGTCCCCACTTTCCACGAATGCCTAATTGAGACTGTCTGGCTTTTTCCGCAGAGGTGGGAGCCAGTTTCCAGGCAGGGCATATGGGTGTACTCTGTAAATCTTTGCCTTGTAAAGTTTTAGCACCCAAAAAAAGCATCCTGTCTCTGGGATGATTCAGTTGGCTGGTGAGGGAGTGGCTGCCAGGCAGGGGTGAGGGTTGCTGCTGTTGACAGAAAAAAACAGGGGGGAAAGAAGAAGGTCTCTTCTAAAGCAATGATGCCACAGCTATCCCTCATTTTGTATGGGGCATGGACCCCATTCAGGGTACTACACTAAAGTCCCTACAGGACAGACACACAGCTGCAGCACAGGTGTGTTGGGCAGCAGTGTGAGGGTGTAGCCGTTGCGGCTGTTCATCCCTCAGTGACACCTGTGGTGCTTCTGGTATGATCCATGAGCAAGGCACTCTCTGCTGTCCCATTTCCCAGTGTAGCATGTGCCAGAGACCACCTGCAGCAGTCCTGGGACTCACCTGGCCCTGCACCTTCCCCTCAGCCTCAGGACCACAGCAGCTCTTCCAGCCACGGTGCTATGCTCTGGATTCAGAGGGGCCAGTCCCAAAAGAAGAGGTGTGTCTGAGTATCCTTGTGCATGGCAGCAGCCCCCACACCAGGACTAGCCCGAGCTGCTGTTTTCACATGCAGAGCAGCAGAGAGCCAAGCAGAGCCGTGGCTCAGCATCCAGAGCAGGATGAGGCTGTCTGTGCCATGAGCTTTGCCCCTCACTGGTGTCCTGTAGGTGCCTGAGTCAATATTAACTCACTCTCAGCCCAGATGGGGAGCAATCAGATAATGCCCAGCTAGGAAGCTGTCTGGAGTCCCCAGCATGCCGTGTTCACACTATTCCTTTCTCAGTGGGACAGACCCTGCACCTGCCAAACATAACGTGGACGATGGAGTGGCCTGGCCTATCGTGGATATTGGGGGTTTATATTAATCACATGGAAATCATTTTGGACAATTAAGCATACAGATGATAAGCCAACTGGCTGCACATGTTCTGTGGGGCACGACCTAAAAGCAGTCCCAGTCATTGAAATGATGTAGTGTGAAAGCTGGATTAAACAGGTCAAGTAAATTTGGAGCAGCTAAAATAAACTGAACTCTCTTCCAAAACATATGTTGTGCTTGCCATATAATATTGCTGTACTGTGGTAGCATGTCCCACACATGCCAAAATTGTGATACGCTTGTTCCAGGGTCACAGTGCCAGAGGGAGAGAGGAGGATGGTTACTTTGGAAAAAAGCCTGTCAGAAAGTAGCTCTGTCAAAGTCATAAGCTCTCCTGAACGAGCTGCCTGATAAGGCTTTGCACATCTTCCTTGCAGCCTACCTGCCCAAATAGCCTGAGCCCAAGGAAGGGATGTAGTCTCACACTGAGCAATCAAACATGAATGAATGTTCTGGCCTTTTGGTTCCCTCTATAAACATTTTCCAGCCCGTGGAAAGCTGTTTTGAAAGCCCCCAGCAGCTTGGCTGGGAGCTGGAGACATTTTACAACATCTGGGAATGATTCCTGAACCGCTTCCCTGCATACACCTGTATTGAATTCCATTTGCAGTTGGTTTGCTGTGGAAAGCCAGCCTGCAGTGCCTGGGCAGGACCAGGGCTGGGAGGGCATCACCACTGGCCACAATGGCCAACTCCTCCTAGCAGGGTTGGCAGGGACCTGCAGGGGTGGCTGACAGTGTGAACTGCTCGCTATTCCCCTGTGCTGACCTTGCTTTGAACATTCACCAGTAACACACAGAGGATAAAACATTTTATTGGAGTGATGTGGCCACGTAGGAAAAATAAATAAAGCAGTCCTCAACCACTCAGGGGCAGATTAACAAAGCTGGGCATTAATCATTCTGGGAACACAAGGAACCCAAAGTGAGTTACAAAAGGGCTTGGATCAGTTGCACCCTTTTTCCATCACATGGTCCTCCACATCAACCCTTGCCCGGGTCAGTGCTACTCTGTCTTTCACACTGCTCTTATTTTTTTTTTCCCCTTACCATTTAATTGCCATATGCTTTGTATTTTCTTTCTATTTACTTTGTCTTGGTCATCCCAATCCTTCACTACACCAGATAATCAAGAGTTGACAGCAGTAAGCCACTAGATAGTAAAATACAGCACTTGAAAGATAGGAAATGTTAAGGGTTGACTCCTCAAATTCTTCCTTGTTTGGAACCCTATGACATGTAAAGGTTTTTATCCATCTTGAACTCATCACTGGAAAAATGCTTTTAGTCTGTATGTGTGGTTCTAGTAATTTTTTTTTTTTTTTTTTTTTTGAATGGCTGTATTTTAGTTTTGTTACTAATTGCCAAAGCCTTGCCTCATTTGTTGAGCTCTGATGAAGAGTGCCCGTGGTGTGAAGTTCTCAGAGCTAGAGAAGGTGGGAAGGGCATGCTGCCCCAGAGACAGCTGGACAACACGCTCCTTTTTCTTATTTCTCCATGAGAATTTCCTAATGTACCAAAGTTTGTGAGTTTGCAAGTAATATTCTATAAATGAAACCTATAAATCCATGGAAACTTTATGAAGGAAGAGAAAACTACTCAGAGAAGGTAAAAAAGCTGACTAGAAACTTGGGGATTCCCAACTAGCCATGGGTGACCTGATTGCTGGCCACAATGGCTGGCTGGTTGTGTGAAAAATTCCTGGGTAGCCAAGATGCCTGCTTGGAGGCAGAGAGAGGGGAAAAGAGAAAGTCAAAAGATGAAGAAGTTCTGAACTCCAAATACGCATGAATGTTTCTAGAGTTCAGAAATAGACCCTAAAAATAAGAGAAGAAATCAATTGCTGATATTCAAATCTTTGTGTTTGGTGTTTTATTTTCTATACTTCTCTTTTTCTATACCTCTCTTTTTCTGTATCTATTTTCTGTCAAATCTTGATCTGAAGGCTTAATAAATAACCATTTGCTTTGGTTCTGTGCCAGCCCCACTGACCTGACAGAATAATATAGAGAGAAGCACAACCTGCAGACAGCCTGGTGCCCACAGGGGCATCTGGGCAGTGCATGGAAAGATGCCCTTATCCTCTGTAGTATCCTAGACCAGGTTTTTGTCAGCCTTTGGAGAAGTGCTCCTTAGCTCCTTGGACACAGGCATCCCAGCCATAAGGAAGAGTGACAGTAAAACACAACAGATAAAATCCAAAGCCTTTGGGTGTTTGTCATACATTTATGTAGTGATTAGAAAATAACTGGGGGGCTGGCTGCAGCATAACAACCCTCTTCCCTTCTAAAATTACACACGTATTTGAAATTGTTCCTTAAAACTTGATGAGATGGTCATCTTCAATGCAGATGAAACCTCAGCACACTGGGTTTGTTTGCTATGAACTGTTTATCCAGATGAAGGGCAGATACAGCCCCTATCTTTGTCCTGCAAACCAGTCCTGCACTGGGAAGGAAGTTGTACAGA
This sequence comes from Zosterops lateralis, assembly GCF_965231275.1. Classification (NCBI taxonomy): domain Eukaryota; kingdom Metazoa; phylum Chordata; class Aves; order Passeriformes; family Zosteropidae; genus Zosterops; species Zosterops lateralis. The sequence continues at coordinate 4,498,208 of NC_139768.1, forward strand.
TTTGACTGACTTCAGGTGAGCCCAGCCAAGTGAGTGCTCCTTGGAGATGCTTTCATGCACCCAGGACAAGATGGAAAGGACACAGCAAATGTTGACAATTCCTGAGAAACTCTACCTGCTGCCTCCAAAGCCAGTCCAGGGATTCACCTACTGGCTGAGGCAAAACTCACTGTCACACACCCAGCATGATTCTCACAAGTCTCCAGGACTGTGTCAGCAGCTTGTGCTGGTGCTGGGGGGGCTGCAGTGCTCCCTGGCCAGCTGCATTTGCAGCCTTTCCATCCCCTCCTTGGTACCATGGGACATCCTGCACCACCAACTGCAGTCATTATTCACTGCTGCACTGGCAGTGAGCCTCTTGGGGGGGATTTGTGTATTCATGGAGGGATATTTTATATAGGTCCAGAAGAATCTTCAGTAAAATCAAACATCTGAACTATGTCAGTGCTGCATGGTTATTTCTGAAGGCTGTCTCTGTGCTGTCTGTCATATTTCTCCAGAAGACTTTTGCCAGATGGCTATACATTGCTGTGGTGTTACTGAGAGCTAAATGAAGACCTCGTGCAGAAGCCCCTTAAAAAAGTTTATGTATTTAGTTTGCCAGAAAAACTGCAATTTTCAAGCTGAACCAAAGTTTTAAAGATAAATCTGGACTTTTCTCAACATATTAGAGCTTAGAGTCCTTTTTTTCTGAAAAACAAACAGGGGCTGGTGGTTGAGTAGTGCAACTATCCTGACAGACTGCCTGGCTTACAGCAGGATAACATCCATCATTTTGGTAGGGCTGACAGGACCTGAGGAGTGACATTGCAGCATGAGGTCCAGCCAAGGCTGAGCACGCCAGTTTCTCCATCCCATCAGCTCTCTGCTGCCCAAGGAGAGACGTCCACTAGGGAGCTCAGGGTACATATTCAAGCTTTCCTGCACTGTAGAAAGGAGAAGAGGGAAACCTGTATGCTGCAGACTGGCAGAGCACTGGGATTTACCTCTAATGGCTGCCTTGTACCTGGTCACCTTCACAGTGAGGCAGCAACAAGGGGGCTGGGAGCACAGCACCCCTGGCAGAGGCGAGTGTTCCCCAGCACCCTTGCAGGGGGGCTGCTGGCTCCCTGCAGCCCAGGACCCCACGCAGTGAGGGGTCAGGTCCCCAGGGTGCTCCCTCTTTGCTGGCACTGAGCTGACACTGGCAGGGGGGAGACTCTGCTCTGGGCACCTGGCCAAGGCAAAATCCTCTCCTATTCTGCTTTTGCTTGGCTCTTCCTTTGGTAGATGATTTCTTCTCCCTTTGGGCTTTATGGTATGAACAAAGAGTGCTCTGTGGTTGAGTACCTACAGCTCTGACAAAGACCAGATTGCCACCACAGTTATTTCCTCTTTTATGTAAAAAGGGAAACTGTGGTATCATGCACACCTCTGGGCAGAAATAGCTGACAAATACCAACTTCTTCATGGCAAAAAATGTTGCTAATGGCATCTTGACACCTCTTTGACATGTTAAACTACTAATTTCAAATACTACCCTCTGATGTGAAACATATTTTTAGCTGGAGGAATCGGGGTGTTTTGGGAAGATTTGCCTTCATAAATAACCCCCTGGCATAGATGTTGACTTCAGTTTTACAGCTGTCACCCAACTCCCTGAGCTCAAGGACAAGATCAAACCATGGCCCTGCTCACTGGTCGACTACTTGGGCAACACAAACACACACAAATTAACATCTCTGGACATTTCCAGGAGCAATGGAAACTAATAATTCTTTTGGACAGGATGGATTTCCTGCTGAATTTAATAACAACAGTTGGAGACAACTGTCTGGATACTTGCTGCTTTGAGATAAAAAGCCAGTTAAAAACTGTAGTGATTTTCCTTGCAGAAAATCGGTGTGTGACAGCCAGACATGTACTTTCTTATTTCTAGTCATCAGTGTGTATATTTATAGAACCCCCAACAGAAAAATGGTTAAGATGAGGAATAAAGCTCAAGACAGCCCACTATCAGCAAGCTTGCTTTTTACGAGGTTTTCAAAGCTATACCAAATTTCAGGGCTCTGGGTAAAGGCTTTCACAAGGTCTGTGTTTGGCACCCATTTCCCTTTGAATTCAGATGAAGCTGGGAGACTAACTCCCTTCAGGACCTTTCAAACTGCAAGTTTTTGTCTGCAGTGGTATAATAAAAACATAAGTGGAGAGAAAGAGAGAGAGAGAGAGGGAGAAACTCCTCCAAGAATAGACCGAGAACAAGAGTAGAAAGAAATGATAAGGAGTGCTGGGAATCCAAGATTCACATCAGGAAAGGGGGTTTAAATGCAGTCAGAGGCCAAAATGGAGCATTAAAGCATCCATTGTGGCAGCTCATATGCTGCAAGTCTTTATATTTCAGCCAGTGACTCTTATATTATATAGCATAATAACTCTTCCAGCACATCTTCAAAGAGAGTCACTTATCCTCATTTCCTACTGTAATTTGCACACCTCAAATTCCAGGTGTGGTTTTTCTGTGCTTTCATACAGTAAATTAAGTACCTGGTAACTTTTTCCCCACATTCCACCTATATGATTTCACTCTCAGGTATTTCCTTCCCTCCTTCCAATTTTATTTTCCTTGAAGCTAAAGAATCTCTTTAAGTAATTTTGTTTTACTCCAAATAATTTCTGTTGCTCTTTTCTGTCACTTGCCTAATTTTTTGACAACTTTTGAAAGCAGCCCCTGAAACACAAAGAACATATCTTTGTTTGTCTCTCCTGTTTAAACTTCCTCTCTTTCTGCTTCCTATTCCCAGGAATTGCAGTGATCCTTTTGCCACAGCACCATAATGGAAACTCGTGCTGGGTTTTGACTCCTGAACTCCTTCAGATGAGCTGATTTTAGGATGTTATGCTCACTCTATATGTTCTTCCTCCATGCTTGCAGAGGTACAGCTTTGCACCTGGCTGTGTAAAAAACATCCACTCACTCTCATGATTGTCCCAGATCTTCCTGCCATCATCATTACCTGTTTACCACCATTCTGTCCATATGTTTCATCAGCAGTGATTTTATGTTGTTATTGATGAAAAGAACTGATTGGGAATTGGTTAAGATGTCGTAATCCTTGTAAAATGCCTCTGACTACACAACCCCTGTAGATCCCGGGGCAGGGATGCATCAGCCTGTGTGTACCTCAGCATTGCCCAGGCCTTGAGGGGCCCAGGGTGGAGATCATTTCCCTGGGACACAGCTACATTTTGGGTGGGTGTGAGGGGCAGACAAGCCCATCTAGTCCTGGACGTGTGACAAGTATGAGTTCATTAGGAGAGACTGCAGTTAGAGCCCAGCCTTCCCTCTCCGCTGAGACAAAGTCCAGCAGCACGATGTGCTCTGAGACAAATGAACTGAATCCCCTAGGAAAGCTTCTAAAGACTGATGGTGTTTGAGGGAAAGCATAGCTTGAAGGAATTAAATTTGATTCCAATCTGACCACAATCCAAAGTGAAAATTAATTCCATTTTAAACACTAGATTTCTTATTATTTCTTTTTAGTTACTGAAACAGACTCCGAGTTGGATCATCTTCTCTTTTACTAGGCCCTCACCCACTAGAATCAGAGTGCTTTTACAGCTCTGTTTTATCTGACAAGGATTACTTTACTTCCCCACTGAACTCTCCTGGGCTGCTCTTCTGCTGGAACAGACTATAGAGAAGGAGAAAAATAAGAAATACCTACCACAGGATGGCAGGGAACTCCAATAACAGATCAGCACATTTTGCTCAAAAGCCAATACTTCTGTCAGGTCATTTAGAGGCATCTTTGCCAAATTACAAACCCTTCAGGAAAACTTTGGGTCCATTCATGTTCTTTGGTACAAAAGGATGTCACAAAATGAGGTCAAGAGAAAACATTGGTATTGCAAATCAAGGCTTATAGGTGACATTTCAATCACTCCAAACCCTTCACGTTGCTTTACAAAACTCATGCAGTAATTCAGTCATATCTGTCAGTGGCTGCTTTTAGTTAAAGCCACACATTCACCAGTAGAGATTTCTATCCCACTCAGTGATGACTAGAGAATCCTTTCTCCCCTCATTCATGTATCACTAAAGATTCCTATCTCTTCTCAAAACACCCCTGCATCAGCCTGGAGACAAAGCCAGCAGCAGAGTATCTGTAGGAAGAGCTGGCCAGTCCCTGCTCACCCAGGGGCTGCATCCCCTAAACCTGATACTTATCCCAGTGTCTTACCATGGGAAAAAATGGCAATGTGTAACAGTGTGGAGCTGCATTACCTCCCCTGAACAAACCCTCCACGGGAGCTGTAAACATAAAAATCAGCCATCATTATGTGCAGTCCTGGATGACCTAATGGTGAGGCTGTGAGCTGTGCCCAGGTGCAGTAAAGGCTGTCACAGCCCCTTTCCCAGGTCTTGGTGGAGGTGCCACCAGAGCAAGATCCAGGGGACAACAACCCAATAGCCCAAAGTTCCCCTGATGCAGCAGCTCATGAGCAAAACCCAGCAGGCATCAGTGTGGTGCTACCCTTAGAAGGCAGCCCAGCAGCCCAGGCAGCTCCTGGTTTGGCCACGTTGCAGTCTGGAGCTTGGCTAACCCCTGGCAGCTCCAGCAGGAACACAAAGCACAAGAAACAGCTCCCCAAAATGCCAAGTCAGCAGTTTTCTTATCGGAGGAGGCTGAAAAACAGGGCTCTGAAACACACTGGGAGAGTTTCCCACTAAATATCAACTACTAGGCCTTTATTTATAACTTATAAAAGTATTCGCATTTCAAATCTGTCCAAGAGAAAGAGGGGCTGCTTTGTGTTTTTTAGTCTATGAATTTTGTTACCGGAAAAACTGCTATTTTAAGCTTGAATACTGATTTTTAAAAAGCAAAGCCAGTAAAAATGATCCAGAGGACAACATTCTTTAATAGAGACCATAAATTACAAGGACAGGAAAAGGACAATATGGAAAAAAGTGATAGGAAATTAATACCTTTTGCTGCCAGTTAGTCTTACAAACAGAACCAACCACATCAGTAGACCTAAAATAAATACATATATACTTTCAAACTCAATATTGATCATATATGCTTGGGAAGAGTTTCAGGTGGCATTGAGTTTTAATCCTGAGACACTGCTAACCACACTGGGGCATTTTGCCTTTAACAGTAGTGGGTAACGAGTTACCCCATGAACCTCATGGCTTTGTATGTCCAGGTGTGATAATTTTTGTTCAGGGAGGAATCTAAGGGAGGAGAAAGGAGAAGCTGTTTGCTGTTGTACTGGGCTTGGGTTTGTTTTAAACATTAGAGACCAGTTTTCAAAAGGTGCAGGGTTTGGATGCAGCCATTCAGACATAGTTGGGCAGAAGTTTAGTCTAGGTCCATTTCCAGTTTTAATAAACCAGTGGCCGTAATAAAGGACAAGGAACTTTAAAGTGTGCATGGCTAGAATATAATATTTTATAGTTCTTTCTGCAAGGCAGAAAGTTGATATCTCACTAATGCATACTAGAGGTCGTTGGAGAGTTTCCTAAAATAAAGGACCTAGGGTGTTTTTTTTTGTTTTTATTCATTCTGCTCTACAGTCTGTGGTTTTGTTTTTCTCATTTTCCATTGCTCTTTGCCAGAGACTATATAATACATGTAAAATACCTGTCCTCATTTATGCCAATGGTTTACTGGTATCAATGAGACCACCTCAGCACTGGGACTCTAAAACTGGGATGCCCCAGCTGTAAGACTGTTGGAAAAAAGTTAAGAAATAACAGCTTATAAATTAAATGTTTCACCATGAGGAGTCTTATAAATTACGCTGGATTGGAATTAGATACAATTTTCACTGATTATTGCAGGTCTGTATCAGCTTAAGGATCACATGGCCACAAGTCAGAGAATCACAGAATCAGAATGGTTTGGGTTGGAAGGGACCTTAAAGACCATCAAGTTCCACACCCCCAGCCAAGGGCAGGGACACCTTCCACTTGACCAGGTTGCTCAGGACCCCATGCAGCTTTGCCTTGAACACCTTCAAGGATGGGGCATCCAGAGCTTCTCAGGACAGCCTGGTCCAGTGTCTCACCACAATCACAGTGACATTTCAAGTAATTTTTCCTGGTGTTTTTCCCACTTTGGGACCACTGCCATTTCCCAGCACATCCCACTTACATGACTAGACAGAAGGGAATGAGCTAGAGATGCCTGAAGAAAGGACAGAATCAATCTCAGCACTCTGACCAGCTGGAAATGGGCTCACCAGGTGAATGATGTCAAATACAGACAAGATCAGAACTGGTTTATCATCCAATTGGTATTTCTGCCAGGTTTTGAGAGAACAACTGAAGAATACATGTTGAAGCTGTGACTTTGACACAGGAATACTGAAATAAAAAATAGGGGAAAATCCAGGATAATGAATTACATCAGTGGAACAGGAACAGTTGAGTTTAGTTAAGCCCAGGACCTTAGCAATGACACACTTGGGCAATATTATTTTAACCCTTTGACTCCTTGATACAGAGTTTAGCCTGCTCTTTGAGGGGCCCAGCTCTCAAAAAACAACAGGGTACAAACCTATGTTATCTGCAGGCTCTAAGTAGCCACTGAAAAACTGTCAGCTTCATTTCTGAGGAAGCAGCTTCTGGAAAGGTGGAATGGGTCATGATCCAAATGTCCAAAAAGAGGGAAAAGGAGAAATTGAGTTCTCTTAGGTGGGATAACAATGGCTGCAAAACCCCAAAGAAAGCAAGGCAGAACCCTCAGTAAGTTTAAGTTATATTTAGGGTCTTCAGGCTAATGCATCACTGCTCTCATTTTTTAATTTTTGTGGCTCCTGAAGTATATATTTAGGTTTGGCTTATCTCAATTTTTTTCCTTAAATAATGTGTCAGCTCATCTCCTATGATATTTAGTATTTTTCTTCTATATTCTAATGTACTGTGTCTGTACTGAACCCTCAGTTTCCAAGTTTGTTTCTCTGACCCACCTGGAACTCTGATGTGTAACTGCAGCTTTGTTTCTCTTCCTTCTGACACCCTTGCTCTTTCAGTTGTGTTTCGAATTTACAAAGCAATGAAACAGAAAGTGGAAGGATGATGTTATTTTGCCCTCACGATGCAGGATGCTGCTGATGCAGCTCAGGTGTGACATTGGCAGCAAAGGACATTCCCTCGTGTGCTGCTGGTGGGTGGAGGAGCCCCCCAATCACCCCACTCCTCAGACACCCTCCGAAACAGCTTTGGAAGAAGATGGCATAAACTTCATTAACTGAGGCAAGGAGTAAAAATATCATCAACATCTGGGAAATGCTGCTGTGCTGTCCACTTGCAAAAGTAACCAGCTCCTGCCTCGCTCTGCCTCTTCACCTTTGTCAGGAGTCAGATCGTAACAGCAGAGAGAAGCATTAGCTGCAAACTGCAAAAGTCACATTTCTGAACATGGCCCAGAAGGGGGGTTGTACAAACAGGGGCTGGCCAGGGCTTTGGGTTTGCATTCAGCAGGACCCCACAGGAAGGGCATGTCAGCCAGCTGTCAGGGTACAGCTTGGCCATCCTCTCTTGTGAATTGTGTGCTGAACCAGATGCAGTTTTATAACTCTGCTTAAGGCGATCTGGGCCAGGATAGTTTCTGGAAAATTATTTCATATTATTGTGAAGAGAAAAAACCATTTCCTTTTATTTTGTCATGAAGGGAATCGTGCTGAAAAGGTGGAGAAGAACAAGATGTAACCGTCTTGCCCACTGTTCCACACCAGTTTCTATGCTTTTTGTGACTAACCATCACACAACCCTCCAGTTCACCCCAACAATGAAACAACTAAAATAAATATCAAGCTTTCCTTTCTTTGTGTGCTCCTTCATCTGTGCACATGAATACTGTTTTCCAAAATCCAGGGCATTAAACCATTTTTCCAATTAATTTCAAAACAACAGCCAAAGAAACAGAATGCATAAAAGCACTAGAAAATAACTGCTCTGCCATGACCCAACATGACACAGTGAGTCCCAACAAGTAGTTTGTAACAGCAGCCACCCCAGAGACAGCCAATTCACTGGTGATCTCCCATTTGGCGTCTCATGCTTCAAGTCTTCAAGCTCTCTGTGATCCTGCTCATCCTGCAGTCAAAGGAAAGCATTTAACTGAGTGGATGTTTTCTTTCTTCCATAGATAAATTCCTGTGCCTTTTTTAGCTTCAGTGATTTGGGACTGATGCTTTCAGACAGACAAGCCACGCTTACAACCCAAAGGGATGTTGGAGCAGAGCTCAGAGTCAGGGAAGCTGCATCCACTTTTGCCCCCCAAAGATGTGTCAGTGACAAGAGCCCAAGAGCTGCAACCACTTCAGGAGGGTCCCTGCAGAAGCTGAAGGCAGACACCCTGAGCTCCACTGGGGGCACAGCTACTGCACAAACTGGTGATGGTCAGCAAACACTGTGCATGCCAGGAGTTCAGTTTCTCAGCAATGTGTGCATTCCACTGGTAGGTTGACTGGAAAGAAGATGTGATTTTAGGCTGGTGATTTACAGGCAGGCAAAGGAATGGTGTGCTCTTATCTGGGGGAGTTACTTCTGTACAGGGCAAGTCCAGATACTTGAGGACTTGCCATAATCTGATATGGATATCAGAGGGAGTGCATCTGCAGGCATCCCAATGCCCAGGTAAGGAAAGCACAAGAAGCAGCAAGTATATTCGTCATTCCCTGTGACAGCCAGTAGCAGTGACAGCATTGCCACCAAAACATCCCCCCTGAGCACAGGGCACAGCCTGGCCCCACAGCCAGCCCACAGCCGGGGAAGGACAGGCAGCAGTGGCCACAACCTGCATGTCACATCCCACCCTGGGGACCAACACCGGCAGGGCTGACAGGCTGCAGCTCTGCATCCAGCCCTACCCTCGGAACCTCCCGGCTGCTGGTGCCGAGGCTGAGTGCACCGCTGCTCCGGAGGTGGTGGAGGACAATGAGGCTTTCAGAGAGCATATCTGAGCACACTTCCTCCTCACAGGGCACGACAAAACTCTGCCTGCAACCCTCTGGCCCCAGGGAGCTGCAGTCACAACCACATGCTTCCAGCAGTGAACTAAATCGCAGCTTTCTCGAGGTTTCTGCTGCAGGGTGGAGGCAGTAGGTATCTCGAGAGGACTGATCTGTGTGGCCTCACGGCAGGAGTCAAGGCAGAGTTCTCTCCCTTGCTCTCTTGCTTGACATCACCGGCTGTACACAGAGGAGAGAGGGCGGTGGCAAGCAGGGAGCGAGGAGGGAGGCATCCAAGCCAAGGAATATTTTTTCAGGCGGCTTCCAAGCAGGAACTGCTTGACCAGCAGTACGCGCACTGTGCCCTGCAAAATTTGCCCCAGCTCTCAATGCGAGGCTCCTCCACAGACCCAAGAACAATCTCAAAGACCTCTCTTGTCAGCCCCCGGTTACCAGAGCTGCCAACACCCACCCGGGCAGCAATCGGCATTGTTTCCCCAGTGCTCAGGGCCAGCCCATTGTTTGCATCCAGCAGTGAGTCAGGGGGCCCAGGGTTAGTGGGTTAACAGCTCTGTAACGTCATGGCCAGCTCGGGGTGGGGACCCGGCCTGCAGCCAGGGCTGGGTGTAGCTCTGTGCTGGCTCAAGCTGTGACCCTTCCACCCTGCCCGGCCAGCCCTCCTCGGTGCCGCTGCACACTCCTCCTCCCCATGAGCTGTGCAGGCTCCTACCAAGCAAGAACCAGACCAAAGAATGCAAAACTTGAGCTTCTGCAGTTTAGGCAAGGAAATGTTCTTTTTAAAAAAAAATGCAGAAAAGCGTTTATAGGATCCTGGCAACATCAGCAAAGCATGTGAGAAGCTGCAAGGCTGAGACTGAGTGCTGGCATCCCCCTGCTTTTAATGTACAGAATCACGAAGCTTTCTCAAAGGACACTTCGCACTTTATTTGGCCTTGGCAATCAAGTTAATAGCAATGCTGCTTCCAAAGGAAAAACAAAAAAAATTCTAACCAAACACTGACTTTTGGCAGGGAAGGAAAACCCCTAAGATACTGCATCATTTGGAGCATGCACTGTTTAGTACTAATGCAAAATTTATTGCTCTGGCAAAACCTAAACATTAGCAGCTGCTGCCTCCTCCCTGCAACTCCTCTGCATCTCCAAGGATCTGGTGTCAGCTGTGCCAGTGGTGGGGTCGGAGCAGCGAGTCCCCCCAGGGGAGCGTGAGCAGGAAAACCACAAGGCTCTTGTGCCTGCTAAAAATGATTCCCACCTAGTAATTTTAGCAGCTGTTGTGCTCTTCTGCCTACCTTCCTGGATGAATTTTAAGTAGGAGGTGAGTGAAAATGAAAACGCTGACAAAATCTGCCCCTTACCCACCCACCCCCCCCCCCGAACCTCTATATCTGCATATTTTTAACTTCCCCTTGATCCCAACTTAGACACAAGCAGTTATTTTCCCTAGTTAAGTGTTTGGTTTGTTTTTTTTTTTTTTTTTGTTTTTTTTTTTTTTTTTTTTTTTTTTTTTTTTTTTTTTTTTTTTGTCCTGGCTGGTTAAAAGCAAAGAAAATTCACACCAATGTTTCTCAAGGGTGGTTAAAAATAGTGACCTGTCAGGGGAGGATGGAGTGACACAACACCTCTGCACCTCTCAGATCTGCAGGGCCAGGATATGGTTGTGTAAAGAAGTGTGGCTTTCTAATAAATAGGAAATTAAAAGAGTCATGAAGCCATTGCTCCCTCCCACCAGGTGAAGAAGGGTTTATCTCCAGCATGTGCCAGAGTGGGTGCCAGCAATGCCCAGCCTCTGCATGGAGGTGCCCCAAGGAGCAGCAGCACAGGGAGGTCACTGTGCCTGTCCCCTCACCCCACACCTGCTCCCTCACAGGCCGTGCTTTGCAGGGATGGGGAGGACACCTGGAGAAGCCCTCTCAGAGCCCTGTGGTTGAGCAGGTGCTCTGCTGAAACACACACACACACACCCCCCAAAGCACTCACAGCAAGGGCTGCTGGAAGGGAGCTGGAATTTACACACAACCTGAGCTTTAATCCCCAAATATATATATATATATATATATATATATATATATATATATATATATATATGAATAATGAACACAAGCTAACACCAAGCAAAGTGCATGGAGTGCTACTAATCCAGAGGAAGATTTGCCCCCTCAGGGGGGAGAGGTAGATGGGAGCAGCAGTTTTAGAGCTGAAGTTCAGTTACCTGCTCATTTCTACTGCTCTATCCCATAGCCTTTGGGGGCTGAATTCCTGAGAGATGACGAAGTGTGCTGCTAAGTTATGTTCCATTCTTCTCAAACTCTGTCAATCCCAACAACGATTGAATTTTAGGGGTTTGTTCACTTAACCAGCTAATAAATAACAAACACTTTGGAGTCAGTGTTATCCTCTGATATGATTGCACTGAACTCAAGCCAAAACCACCAGAAATTTTATTTCCAGCTATGCTACACAGCATCTTCACCAGTGACAGAGCAAGCAACAGGTACTGACAGCCTTCTGCAGCAAGGTCCCTCAAATCTTTCTCAGATTTACACATGGCATCTGCAGTCAAAAAAGTTCGTCCTCATTCAGATCCCCTGTAACGCACCAGCTCCCTCTCCTCCCTCACAGTTACCTCTCTTCCTCTTCACCATTCACAGCTCACAGTGAAGCTCCTCCTGCACAGCTTTTACATCACAGCCTCACCAGTTCCTGCACCCTTGGCCTGAGCTCTGACAAAAGTGAAAAAAGCACGACTTTGCTCCCATTTGCCTCCCAGAGCAGTGAACCACCTGCCTCTCCAGGAGCAGCCTTTCTATCCCACAGCTCCCCCAAGCCTTCCTCTCCACTGTGCCAGGGCACAAAGAGTGACCTGTGCTGGAGCTGGAGCTCCTTCTCTTGGAGTATTTGCGGAGAAGAAAAAAGCACTGCTGATATCCATGTGCCTCACTGGCTGCTGGTGGGAAACCAGTTTTGCACAGAAGCAGCAAAGTGTCCTCAGTCCCCTCTCACAAGGATGGAGATTAAGAACTTGGGGAGTGAGGCAGGATTCAGCCAGCCTGAGACATGGCAGGGCATGGCACAGCCCTGATGTGGGGCTGCCAGACCTCAGGCAGGGCAAGGAGAAGAAGTTACAGGGGAGAGGCACTTGTGCCTTCCTGGTGCTGCAGCTCTTTTCTCTCCCATGTCTGGCAGCTCATTCTAATGCAGGGTACAGGCTGTGGGTGGCCACAGTGCCCCATGACAGATGTAGGGACCACATGGAGGCAGGAGAGCAAGGAAAAGGCATATCCAGAGCTGTACTGGAAAAATCAGGGCTGGTACTGGAGAAGAAATGTCAAGGTTCAGGATAATTGCTGCCAAGGTTCAGTTTTCAGTTTAATTGTGCAACAAATCGATGTTATGGGTTGTGAAGATCCAGGGCAAAAATTCACCTGTGACCAGCTGGTCTATACAATGTTTTTAACAGTCAGGCCCAATTAAGCAATCTGCAGTTCAAGATTAGAAAGTTTTTTCACTTGAAGGCCAATGGCTTTTTAGCCTGGTTACTTCTAAATTGGGTAGAATGTGCTTGTCCAACTACAATTTCTCAGCTAGCAGCAGGACATGCAGATTGGCCTTGAAATGTCATGTAAAATGATTTGTACTCTCAGTAATTCACTTCTTTGAGGTTCTGATTGTTGATATATTACTACCAGCAGAGTATACATCATTACAAAAGAGAACAACACTTTGTACCTCAAATGTCTTGACTTCAAAGCATTTAAACTTTATAAACAAAGAGACATAGCCTCAGTCTAGCACCAAAGAAAGCAATTTATGTAAGCAGAAAGTCTGGAACAAATAATTAAAACATGAGACTAAACAAAAACATTTGTGAGTTTGTTGAAACAACTTTGAAATATAAACTCATTTTTTTCTCTGTGTATATTTACTTGCACTTTACCTAAGGGTGTGCTTTCTTACTTGTGTTGCATCTGGAAGCACATCAGTGGCAGCCCCATGAAGCTCTCAGCAGGATCTTTTCCTGGAGTGCCCCAGCCTCATTCCACAGGTTGTGTGGATGTGCCAATCTCTGTGACAGTGTACAAACCTTCATCCTAAACACCTAGGTCACAAATGGCAGTAGCACACCTGCCAGCTTTTCTCAGAGCTCCACAGAAAGTACCTGTCGCTTCTGTCACCTGTTAGAGTTATGCAGGATTTCTAAACATTATTTAGAAAAAAACCAAACAAACACCTGTTCTGGACAATATACTCAGCTTCAATATCTTCCATCACACCTCAATAAGCCACTGCTCATGACAACGCACAGCTGCGGTTGGGGAAAGGCGCTACTTTATTAATTTATTTTCTCATCCTGCAGGAGCTGAAGCAGCCCCTGAGGGACAGCGGGTGCCCCAGCCTCATTCCACAGGCAGCCTGGATGTGCCAACCTCTGTGACAGTGTACAAACCTTCATCCTAAACATCCAGGTGACAGATAGCAGTAGCACACCTGCCAACCTCAGCTTTTCTCAGAGCTCCACAGAAAGTACCTGTCACTTTTGTGACCTGTTAGAGTTATGCAGGATTTCTAAACACTAGTTCCCCAAAAAAACTGTTCTGGACAATATACTCAGCTTCAATATCCTCCATCACACCTCAATAAGCCACTGCTCACGACAATGCACAGCTGCGGTTGGGGAAAGGCACTACTTTATTAATTAGTCTTCTTAAAAGAGCTGAAGCAGCCCCTGAGGGACAGCGGGTGCAGGACACACACAGCGGCAGCGCTGGGGCCTCAGGAAGTCGGGAGGGCTCTTAGGGCACCCCGGGCGGCACGGGGAGGCTGCTGAGGGCACCCGGCTGCTGCCGGCACCCCGGGGAGGCTGCTGAGGGCACCCCGGGGAGGCAGCTGAGGGCACCCCGGGGAGGCTGCTGAGGGCACCCCGGGGAGGCTGCTGAGGGCGCCCGGCCGCTGCCCCGCGCCCCAACCTCGGCCTCTCAGGCCGGGCCCGCCACTGCCGCGGGCACAGGGCGCCACCTGGCGGGCAGCGGGGCCCGGACAGCGAGCCGGGCACAGACAGACAGACAGACAGACAGACAGGGACACCGAGTGTGGTCACCGGGCCGGGCACAGACAGGGATGGAGTGGGACACTGAGCACTGTCACCGGGCCGGACAGAGACAGGGATACTGCTGTCACCAGGCCAGACTGGGACAGACAGGGACAGAGTGGGACACCGAGCACTGTGACCAGCCAGAACAGATATTTTAGCCCAGTAGAGAGAGGCAAAGCAATACACCATCACCCCCTTCCTCTCTTGCTGGCTGTACCTGAATGACACCATGGTGACATCTCAATATCAGCAGACCCATCACACAGTCAACAGCATAGAACAGGCCAGGTAAACCCAAGAGGAGCCCAAGAGGTTTCAGCTCCTCATATTCCTGCTTTCAAGAAAGATACACACTTTTTTTTTTTTTTTTTTTTTTTTTTTTTTTTTTTTTTTTTTTGTGGAAGAAGTGTATTTAATAATTTTCATATACAAATTAAGAGAATGCGCAAAAAAATATCATTATTGTACCCGAGTGAAATAAACCAAACCATCACAATTTAATATTTAAAAAATACTACAAAGATTAAGCAGCTACAGTGAAAGGACAAAAAGCTTTTCAATTCCATTTTTTGCAAAATTACATTCTATATACTACCTTGCACTAAGCAAGTGCAGCCCTCAGTACAAAAATATCCAGTACAAAATAGTTTTAAACGCACATATTATCATCCTGCAATGAAAATAAATTCACATTTGAAGAAAGCCATCACATTTTTTTTCTCTTCAGTAACGAGATTATTGCACAAAACAATCATACGCTTTTCCCCACAATCATTGATACTTTACAGCCTTTGTGATTCCAAAGGCAATGGTGTGAGGTTCCAACACTCATTGCTGCTCAAGCATAGAACATACATCCTGCTTTATACAAACAAAATGTCCTTAGCTGACAAGCTGAATTCTTTCCTTCTCATGCATAAACCCCAGAAACAAAGATTTTGCTGCACTGATTAGGCCTTGTGATTCTGTGGTGACCGATTTTGACTGATGATAATGATGATGCATAAGAAGAAATCATAATCCAAATAATATCCAAGTTGGGCTGACTTCACAGGATCAACATGACAAAAAGGCAATCAAACCTATTTCTCACTCAAGCAAGCTCACTATACTTATATTCTCAAAGTACAAAAATAGGCCATATATTGAGAACTGAGCTGTATTCCTCACAGAACCAGATCCCAGAGCAGAAGCACACTTCAAGTTCACAGTTCCATAATTTAAAAAGTCCTGAGATGCTTTGGCTGGATTGAGGTGAGGTCTTATTGCCAGGCAGAGCTTCAGTAGTAGCCTAACTCAACCTACAGCAATTTACTTAACCCAAAAGTTACTCCACTGAAAATTACTCCACTGAAGCAGGTAAGGTAGAGTTCACTTTTTAAAAGTAGTCTGAGACTGTAAGAAATACTAAACCAGAATTAATTTTTAAGAAATACACAGTTTCTCATTAAATCTATTGGATAAAATTTAACTGAGACACAAAGAAAACGCCAGTGTTGTTGCAGACAGCCTTGACAGCACTGGTCAGTGGTATTGCTTCAAAATGATGAGACAAACAACAGAATAAGCACTTATTAGCACCAAAGAAAACACAGCATCTCTCAATTTATACCTAACCCCCAACTGCAGAACCCCAGCTGTCAACTCCACCACCCTTTCTAACACCTGCAACATCCAAATACTAAGGACAGTATCAACACTGCAGTGACCCAGGTACACTCTGAGTGACTTCAGCACTTCTTGCAAAACACAAAGGGACTCTACCAAACCAGTGTGACTCTACCAGGTGGTGCAGTTACAGTGTGCTTCAGTTATTATTTTAATCAATATTACTCAATATAAATATAAAAGTTGGACCAAGTTAAATAAAAACCATGGTTCCATAGGTGCCACTCGTGAGATAAGAAATGTTTGTGGGTGTTTTTATGATTCATGTTTCACAGCATCCAAGTTGTCATGAAGGGTAGGGCAAAAGGTTAGGACAGCTGGCCACAGTCAGTAATGACAATCTTTTTGGAGGGCTTTCCACTCTTGGAACCAAAGCTCTCGATTTTTTTCACCACATCCATTCCTTCCTTTACATGCCCAAAAACAACGTGCTTTCCATCTAGCCTGTAAAACAAACACACAAAGGCAGTTTTACTTAGAACAATATAAAGACAGTGTTAGCAGATCTTCATGAAGCTTTATAACATGACTTTAGCTCTGAACCTTAGAAACATTCTGAGGGATAGCAGCCTTGTTGCTGCCACAGCCCTTCCTCCCTCAAGTAACAAAACAAATTTATTTTCCATTGGAATCGAGTAATTTGGAAATAACAACAAAAACAAAAATAAAACCAAAGAACCAACCAATCAAACAAACAAAAAATCAATCCACAAACAACACAAAAAAACCTGTAAGAAAACCCCAAACCCTCCAGGATTCAGGCACCAATTAATGAGGTCAATCTGTAGGGTTGAGAACCTACCAGTCAGTTTTTGCAGTGCAAATGAAGAACTGGGATCCATTTGTGTTGGGTCCTGCATTGGCCATTGAAAGAACACCTGGAACAGCAGCAGCAGCTTGTTAGACTGGTGTAACAAGTATGCAGCACAAAAGACAATTTTGCTCTGCACATTTAGACTAAAGATTGACAGAAGATGTGACGGCCTGACAGTATCTCCAAATAATTTCTAATGGCAACTTTTTGCCTTGGACTATTCCCTCCTGCCCAGCCTCCCTTGGGGTTCCAGAGCAAGTGTTAGCAATGTAATTAGCTGTACACGCCCTGAACACAATTAACATCACCTAACCTCTCCTCTGGTTCAACAGCAGCAGTCTCCTGGGACAAGGAAGTAACAATGCAAAAAAGAAAGACTATAAAATTTAATCAGATATTCTTCTGTATGACCTTTCCTTTGCTTTTTCTGGTTTTAATTTGAGCTTAAGAAAGCCATACCTATGTTACCTACTAAATAAGAAATCCCAGATCGTTTTGTTTTACTTCTGCAGAAATCTTCCAAGTGAAAATAGAAGTCTATGACTTATGAAAGCAGTAATTTCACCTTCGGATAATTTTTAAGCCCTTTATGGGCTGACATATATTTGTAGAGCAGTCCATAAAAATAAGCATATGCCAGAGACAACACATTGTTAAATTTGATACTTCTGTAATTACCAAGTGACACGCAAATCTAAAAAAACCTTATTTTTTTAAATACACATCTTCATAAACAATGCTTCATTATAGGTTATAGTCATCAGAAGGTAAAAAGAACAGGTTTATTTACCAGGTCCTACATGCTTAAGTATGAAATTTTCATCTGGAAATCTACTGCCATAAATGGATTTTCCACCAGTTCCATTATGATTTGTAAAGTCACCACCCTGAAACAGAAACAAATATTAGCTCTACCAGCACACATGGACTATTTAATATCAAAAGTGATGCTATTGCAAATACACACCCTTGCTCTAATTTAGAAGTGACAACATCAACAGATTTTCTTCAGGTTAAGGATGAGCCTGGCCACTCAATTTAGAACCATGTAACTAGATGAAGGTACAGTCAGGCTAAAAGTAGATTTCTGCTCCAGATATTGCTGATATTCTCCAACTGTCATCCATAACTCCAACAACCATCTCTCTGTGTTACCAGCCTTTCTCTCAAATGTGATGCAACAAATAGCAATAATTTTAAGAATCACCTCAAAGGCCTCAAAACCAAATCAATTATGTTCATTACACCATAGGCAAGACCTCCCAACTCCTTTTTCCCCCCTCCTTTCTTCCAACAGGTACAAACACTGGTCAGGATCTCCATTATTACCCTTTCCTATGTCTAGGTTTTGTTGTTTGTTACACCAGAGCTATGTTAAGCTTATGTTAGCTGACTCCATGCTGCTTGCCAGAAGAGATGTGACCAGATTGAACCCAAAAAACCAGTTCAAACACAAAATGCAGCCACGGTGACTCGCCAAGGTGACTCCTAACCACAGCTCCCAGCACATGCCACCTCCTCTGCAGGAGTGACACCACCTGTGCTGGAGAGAGCTCATACCCAACAGGTCCTGCATGTGACCATCAGCTTCCCCTTGTCACCCTGAGTAACCTCCCACAGGTGGTGTCACAGGTACTCCCACGCAGTCCCAGAACTATGCACTGTATGTCATGTGGAGACATGGAATTGCCAGTCCCGGATATGATGGCCCTCAATTAGGCCATTCCAACTGTCTGAATCACATTAACAATCCATCCCAACCAGTGCAGAAGCCACTACTGTCTTCTCTCACTCGAAAATTGCTGAAACCTGTGACAGTGTTTCCACTTCAGCAATGACCTCTGAGTAATTCTAAACATCAATTCATTATCTCACCATAACACAGAATCAACCATTGAGTATATCCTGATTTCCAGTCCATCTGGGGAGGACAAAGCAGGGCAGGCAAGCATAACAGACTTACACAGAACTTCAAAAATTCATGACAGAATTCAAAATAGGGTTTGTATTGTTTTTTACATTTATGTATTTCTGATCCCAGAAAGACTTCTAAACTCTATCCGTCTGTCAGTATCACAAAACCTAGTTTACATTTGAAAGGCAGAAAAATAGGTCCTTTACAGCACACCTGTCCCCTTTTTTCTTCTTAGAAATAGGTCATACAACTACGGCCTCTTGTTCCAACAGATGTGGTTTTTGCTTAAAAAATAACTGAGGATGGGAGACCATCAGTCATCAGTTAATAAACAAAGCATGCTTACTTATAACCCTCAAACTTTCTTAAAATTTTCTTAGATTTTTTTACAAAGCCATTCAACAATGCAACGTTGTGGAAATGCAACCCTTTTTAAGGTAAGAGAGGACCACCAGGAATTCAATGCACTACAGCAGCTCTGTCCTGCTCATCTGCCAAGCACAGTAGAAAAAGAGGCTTTCAAAAAGGTTTGTTGTTGTCATTTTAGTCACTGCTGTTTAAGAAATAAAATGTTGATATGCATGGGCTCTTACCCAGAATTTCAAAAAAATCTTTAAATCAAAACAAAATCCATCTCAGGTGTATCACTCAAAAAATCAACTTTGACCAACCCTTTTGGTTTCCTTGCCCCCTTCATATTACAGAGACATTAAAAAAATACTCAAACACATTATCTATTGTGAACAGATTATTCTACTGGGAACAATGAACGGACACGTTGTTTGCTTAGCTCCCTTAGAACAGAAAGGTGATTGTCATTCTATCCACAACTGCTTCTCTAAAGCAACTGTCATTTTGTCAGCTCTGCCCCACACTGAAGTACCCTGCTGTACTACAGCAGAAAGCCTTCAGAGAGGCTTTTTCACCATCTACACATAATTTACATTTATTTGTACAAAAGATGAGATAAGCAACAGCCACTGCAAAAAGATGAGAAATGCAAGTCATGCTGTCACTTCTTTGTTGTTTTGTTAGCAGAGGTTAGAGCAGAGCCATTTCAAGTGTTACTACTAGTCTGTTTCTACAAATATGTAAATAATATAAAAATCAATTTAATAACAAAATTAAAAAAAAAAGAAACAACAGTACCTGGCACATAAATGAAGGAATCACTCTGTGAAAAGTGGATCCTTTATACCCAAATCCTTTCTCACCAGTACAAAGAGCTCTAAAGTTTTCTGTGGAAACAAAGCATAAAATATAATATTCTGCATCATATGTGACATTACAAACACAACTAGATTAACCACGTCCCAAGATTATATACTTCAAAAACTTTGTTGTATCTTTAAAGTATTATCAATCTATTAGTTATTTCCATGCTTTAAAATCCCTCTGTTACAAAGCCAAGAAAACAAAGCTTATTTAACCTCAGGATGGGGTACAAATATAAGTCTTTTCTATCTCATCTCCCTTTTATTTTTCTGTGACTCCAATTCCATGACTTCTCCCATCTTTGCCTGCAGTCACAGGTTTCATTTTCTGACTTTTATGCCTTTGTTCTTTATGATTCATGTTTCACAGCATGAGGATTGTGAGGATTATGTCTTTTTTTAAAGGATATTTGTCTACTAGGAACTACAAAGTACAAGTTTTTTTCAGCTTCAGATGAGGAAGGAAACAAATGATAAACCACAAGAACGTTCTAAAATGAATGCACTAATCAGCCAGTGACCCATAAAATAAAACCCCACATACTCTTTGGAAACTTCAAGAAGGCCACCCCTTTGATTTGGCCTTCCCTGTTTGCTCTGGGATTTAATTTTAATGCCAGCTAATGTGGTTTTGAACATATTTATTCACCACTGTTAACCCAATATATGAACTGTACTATTTTGGTGCGAACTGCAAAATGAAACTATTTGGAAAAATAATAAATTCTGCCAAAGGGTAAAAGAACCTTCTCGTTCCTGCAAATCACAATCTATAACTTAAGTATTTAAGTATGAAGATGCTGCCTCACCTGCTGTCTTTGGGACCACGTCAGCTTTCAGCTGTTAAAGAAAAATAGAAAAATTTGTAAGTCAGCCTTTTCAAATGTATATAGAAAGACATTTACATGGGAGACTGCTACAACTGAACCCTCTTCCCAAAGTGGTGAGTTATCTGAAATCACAAGCCATCCAAAATTCCATGGACACCTTGAAACTTTCCAAGCGTTTGGCCAGCAACAAAAAATATCCCCTCAATGGAACTTTAGGCCAGTTAATGAAGAGTCGCTTGGGCAACGTCTAATGATTTCATTGATCAATCCATAACTGAGCAGTAACTAAGAAGAATCTTCACTATGGACCCCAAGGGTCAGAATTTGGATACACGTGGGCGAGAGAGTCCAAAGTCCTCCCCCAGCCCCTGCACAGACCCAGCTGTTGAAAACAACAGAAAAGGCAAAGGAAACAGAAGAGCAGAAACCGCATATTGAAAACAACTTAAGATGTCATTTGCAATCAACAAAACTCCTGATTTTGATTAACGTACATCATTTTATTAACCTCAAAAAAGGGGAGATAAAAGCGGCCATACCAGCCAAAGTTTCACCTGGCTGGACACTGTGACAGTGACCAGGAGGAGACACTTAGAAACACTAGAAACAGCACAGGAGCAGCGGCAGCTCCAGGCCCTCCCGGCGCCCCTCAGCGCCCCGGCCGCCCGCCCGCCCTGACCTTGCCGCTCTCCGGCCGCCGTACCCGGGGCCAGGCCGCACCACCGGGCCCCGCATTCCCCCGCGTCCTCACCTCCAGCACGACCCGTCCCAGCGGCTGGTTATCGGCGCCCACCTCCAAATACACCACAGGGTTCTGCGAGCCGGCGCCGGCCCCGCTGCAGCCGCGGGCTCCGGCCGCCCATATGCAGGCGAGCCCTGGCGGCGGCAGCAGGTCCCCGGGAGGGCGAAGCAGGCGGCGGGCGGCGCTGAGCGCCAGCATCCCGCGGGCGGGCAGAGCGGACGCGGACAGACACACGGACAGACAGGCGGACAGACACAAGGACACGCCGCCGCTGCCCCGCGGCCTTTATGGGGCTCCGGCGCGGCAACCGCAGCGCCCGCTGGTGGCGGCGGCGGCAACAGCAGCAGCGGCGCGGGGCGAGATGGCGGCCGGCGCGGGCTGAGGGGACCTGGGGCTGAACGCGGGGCCCGGGAGGGGTCGAGAGGGCTGAAAGAGATGCCCGGGAGGGGCAGAGAGGGATGAACGCGGTGCCCAGGCGGGGCAGAGCGGGCTGAAGGCGGGGAGCGGGCGGGCAGCGCCGCGTACAGCCCCTGCTCCCCCCGGCCGCCCTCAGCGCTGCCCCCTCCCCGCCCACCATTGAACCGCCATGGCTTGAGGGATGGGGGGGAAACTCGTTTGTCCGTTCGCGTGTGGGGTTTTTTTAAGGCTTTTTACATATTTCCTCACAGCCTCCTTACCCCAGGGACCAACAGAGACCGGGGAAGTTTCTAAAATTTCATCATTCCACTCAAGGCCTCGGGAGAGCAGCTCGGCGGGGAAGGCGGCGGCGCGGCTGTCACAGGTGCGGGGTAATTGGGATCAGGGGGGAATAATTGGGATCAGCGGGATAACTGGGATCAGGGGGGAGTCACGGGCGGCCCGTCACCGGCAGCACCGGGAGTTTCGGCACTGACGCGTCCCGAAAGGGGCGGGTGTCCCTGAGTCAGCACAGCCCCTGCCCTCAGCATCACTCCAGAGCCCAAACTGCCCCAGGGATTATAACAGAGAGTAACAGCACTCCAGGTTTAATAAAGTGAAATATAGTTCATGTTTTATATGAAAATAACAACACATAATTCTAAATTTTCCCAACTTAGATGAAAGTACTTAGTACCTATGTCATATTCAGATATTACTTTGAATTCTCCAGTTGCCATCCTGATTCCATGCTTCCAAAAGTTATTCTAATTCTTAATGGCATAAGATGTCTTTAAAAAAAAAATAAATCAAGCATGATTCTAATAGTTTTCACATTTCTTGTATTATAAATACGAGTTATTTTAACAAAGGTTCAGTAATGCAACTATGTAATACAGTATAACACAATCATACAAAGACAGCCCCTATGTGAGGAATAGTAAACTTTCTATTCTACTTAAGTTCTTTTTGTCAGGCAGCTAAAAGAGCCTTTATCAGTGACATTCACTGAATCAACAGAAAGTTGTCAATCAAGGCACTACCATGGCCACAAAGATCAGGGCAGGACTATAATGTGCAATTACAAACAACTGAGAAATCCTGGATGAACACTGCATTTCAGGCACACACTCCAGAGACACCCTTAACTGCTGATGCTGTAGGGATGACTGTAGCAGGTACAATGCTCTGTAGCTACAGAACCATATAAAGCCATGTCAAAAGATCAATCTTGTCCTGAATGCCCAAAGAAATGCCTAAGGAGGAGTGAAAATAAGGAAGGGTGTATTATAGGCCAGTAGCAGCTTTCAACCTGTTACTGCTTTCACTGCAGAGAACTTCCTGAGCTGGATGTGACTTTGGTATGTAGCCATCTTTTTGTTGTTGTTCCTCCCTGTACTTATCCACTTATTGGACTGGTTTTAAATCAGCAGCTTCCTTGGTGATGAACTGGGAGCTGCCCTTCCACAGGCCTGCTGCCCAGAGCATCAAGAATCAGTTTGGATATTGCTCCAATTGCTTCCATCAATGTGCCTTACTTCTTGTGCTGGAGGAGACAAATTGTTTGGTATGTTTGTCATACAGACCTACAGCTCTTTTCTCAAAGACTGAAGAGTCACAGCCAACTCAATGATTATTTATAACAAAGCTCTTCCATGTCTTTGGATCATCTTTTTTATCCTTCTCTGAGCTGTTCCATTTTTACAGATATTTGGGATAAGAGGATCTTTGCAAGTATTCAAGATAAGGATGAACAACGACTTACTTTGTGCATACAGTGCCACGCTGGTATTTTGTATCTCTTTACCAATAATCTAAAGGTGATTTTTTTTTTTTTTTTTTTAAGTAAGAGCTATATCAGCACTACTACCTAGCTTGTCATATCTTCTCAGCTTCAAGTCCATTTTTGGTAAATTTTGACTTCTGTTAATCTAATAATCAACCAATAGTGACAATAAAAAACCTCACACTCCTTTTTGATAATGTTTTAATTGCAGTAGCCACTAGAAGCTCAAATCAAAATTAGATGTTCTGTTTATACCTATAACAATGGACAGTTCTGGCCCTGAAGGATTTATTATTTAATAAACAAGAGAAAAGATGAGCAAAAGAAAATACCACCTTGTTTCACATTTAGGAAACACAGGTGAAACAGCTTTGAACTATTTTGCTCAGAAGAGTTCACAGATGTCTTTTGTAGAGCAAACAATGCCATTTTCCTCATCTGCAGGCCTTGGTGAGAAGACAAAACAGCAGTGATTTATTTTTTATTATTATTTGAGAATATGGACTGAATTATTATCTCTAGGTTTATGCAATAGAACTACTAAATCACTTGTTATGATCTACTCCTGCAGAGTCAGATGAATTACAACTCATGCAGACAGCTTGACTAGGATCTTGTGAATTACAGAGGTCACTTTCCAAGAAGGACAGAAAAAGGTCTCCAAAAACTGTCAAAGGCCACTATATCACTGCCAAATGAGGCTTAGAGCTAACACAGCAGGCTGGTAGGATTTTAGGGGAGTTTTGAACACATCCATTTGTAGACATGTTCATCATTGAAACTCTGCAACATGTGGCAGGGAGAGAAGTACATTCACCTGGAAAACGAGTGCACCCCACACTAAACTAGAGGGGCAACAGAGCACAGGTGCAGACAAAAGTTCAAAAGAGGTGCCTCAGCAGAGCTATCATGGATATGGGTACCCATCCTTAAAGATTTCATCATCCTCTCTCCTTTCCCCCTAAATTACATAGAAGTTAGAGATGGATAAACAAGGAGGGCCCTTTTGAAGTAAGTTTATAAATAGATAATTTTAAAAACCACCTACTAAAGGACCCTTCTTTTTTTTGTAGCAGAGAAATTTCTGCACAGGAAAAAGCACCATGAATGATACATGCCAAAATTTCATATATTACTTACAACTTAAAAGTCTTCATAAATACTATTCAGTAACTGGTTAAATATTACCACCACTGTGCCAAGACTGCCAGGAAGCAAGAAGAGCACTTAATTGGCCCTTCCAAAGAAACAGAAAGAATAAATGCTTGAAAGGTGACCTAAAATTTGGGAATTTTGATTTTGAGGGTCTTGAAATGGTGTTACCCCAGCACCAATAAAAAGGTGATATGCATTCCTGACTCTTAAGTGTCCAACTCCATGCCTACTCATTTGTCAGACAAGAATGTAGGTTGTTCATCTTGGATTGATGCTGTTGGCAGATGTGGCAAAATTTCATTTTTTAATCTACCAACTGCAAGAATGCAACTCCATGGAACTCAGAATGGTCTGTGTCCCATTTTGATATGCTCTTCATGGGGCTGTGTGCCTGGACCATGCAAATAAAAACTCAAATACAGATTGCAGCAATCTATCATTAAATGCATGGCACAGGAACATCACTTGATAGTGTCATACAGGGAATTCCCATGATACTGATTTTGACATTCATTATAAGAACCCTTGCACATATGGGACATTGTTTATCTCAAGGACTCTGCTAATCAGGACTGTTAGAATAAGGAGAGGTCATACATGTACTCAGCTTGATTTTAAGTGAGGAGAGCAGGAATTTGCAGTGGGCATTCCCACTCTCCACCTGCAGAGCCTGGATATGTTGCACTTCAAAAGACTCAGCATAATTTTTTCTTCAAGGCTAAGCTAGAAGATGAGTGAAGAGCTGGAAAGGAACTCTGTGATCTGTGTCTGTGATATGCATTTATTTATGAATGGGGACTGGAGTGGGGGAGATGGTGAAAGACCTTTCCATTACACTAAGTGATTGCAGTGTGAAATTAAACTATACAAGAGTTCAAAGGGCATAGAGTGGCCACATAGGTACACTTAGGGATAAAAAGAAAAAATGCTAATAAATATTTCCCCTGATCCAGGTTTCCTCTTAGGAACTTGTAGTAACTCAGCTCACTACGTGAACATTCTCTCCTGCACACACTGTACATAAAGGAGCAGTTTCCCCACATGACTTCATACTAATTACCTACAAATAGTCATACAAGAAAAACCTCAATCCACTCATGCTCTTTACAGCTGTGATTAGCATTTTCGTTTCAGAACTTCTGAGTGAGTGACACTGCTTGCCCAGAATTCATTACTCAATCTCCCTGCATAATGCATGGCAACCCTCTGCTGATGTGTCACAGTGACTCTGTGCAGTGCCTGCAGCTTCCCACAGGTTTGTCCATACACTGCAATAGCTGCCAACAGACAGATCACAACAGCCTGGCAAAGCACTTAGGACATTTAAAATGCCTGGTTTTAGGTTCCAGGAAAAATGCAGCTACCACTCCCAGTGGCCTCACAAATCTTCAGGACATTGATAGGTGATTCACCTGTGGGTGGGAGAGGCACTGCATACATAAAAAACAAGAGTTATTACAGGAGCCCTTCTACCTTTAAAACCACAGAAATTTCAATTAGAACACAACTTGAAATTTACAGGGATCAGTGCAGTTAATTTACCCCTTCTAGTCTGAGGAACAAGTAATTAGGGGAAAAGTATCAGAAATACTTTTAGACTTGGTCAGTCATAATACTTCATCTTGTATGAGTTATATATATATATATATATGTCAAATTCAGATCTATACCTATATTTATATACATAATATAGATATAATATACATTTTATATAGCATCTTTGAGTTAACAGCTGTCTCTGTACCTTGTACAAGATGAATTATCCTGTCTGCTCTAAATTCTAACAATAATCATAGTTTTGGGACACATTTTTTACTTGTGGGACTTCACAGTTGGAAGCTAAAAATGGTCATATAACATCAGTTTGAACAAGAATCACCTAGTAATTAAAAGCTTTGCAGATGTAACAAGTCTAGAAAAATTCCACCAGTTGTTCTGTAATGAACAACTCCGGTGAAGCAGCCTCACCACACAGAATCTCAGATTCCTCTCTGCTTTTTTTGCCATTTTCCTACAGAAAGCATTGCTTACTTTCAGCATGTAGCGACAGTTCCGCAGTGTTAGCATGGAACCTTATGATGTACTTGTATGACATAACTGCAAGTGACCATCACCTGGATTACACAATGTGCCACCAACTAAGCTCTCAAGTTGTCAGATGCAAATTAATATGTGTCACATTTACAGTCAAAGAACATCACCTCTGGATAATGAAGCATTTGGTGAATTATTTCGAAGGTAAGGAATTTTCTTCTCTGACTCAGAGGCATTTCTGCACATTTTGCCATCAATTTAATAGTGGCAATATGGAAGCCATGCTTCTTCCCAGACAGACCATCATTCATAACTTGAAAAGGAAAACTGCTAGGAGTTGTTGTGAAGGAACATATTCTGAATGACTTTATGAACCGGGTGTTACAGCCAGTCATTAACTAGGAAGCTCACCAGATGGGTAAATGGGTAAAATTCACTGATTTTCCATGTCTTAAAAATGTACATTCTGAAACACTGAAGTAAGGAAAGGGAGTACTGAGTATAATTTTGAAATGTAAAAAAATTTGAATAAATTTTAATATGCATTAAAAACACTCTAAGACTTCCACTCCAGTATTTATTAAATAATTGTTCGGAATTTCAACTGTTTTTACAAACCAAAATATCTAAAAATTGTATTTGTTTTTTTCTAGTGTTTAACTAGATAAAATTTCGTAAAATTAGCAACCTGTCTCTGTGTTCACAATAATCAGTGTGTTCATACTGGTGACAAAGTCAAGGTGACAAATTAATGTCCCAGAATATTCTTAACAAAATCTAGAACAACCAACATCATGGAACAGCTACGGACAAACTGGAAAGTCTAAACTGTAAAATTCTATTAAAAATAACTGTGACCTAGGGGAAAACTGTAATTGATAATCCTAAATCTACCTCTTAGGATGTCTAAGAGAGTCAAAAAGGTGCAGAGGAGCCAATGCATTTAGGAGTGGTAAATAATAGCATTAAGTTTGCTGTGTGTAACTGGATCAATCAAAAAGTACAGTCAGTTCAGTATTTGGAAAGATACTGGACAAACCAAGCAGACAACAGACAGGAGAAAGAGCCTTATCTCATCTAGTCCATGAAAGGGAAAGATTTTAACAGAAGGCTGTACTTAATAGTGTAGGAAACCAATTATGGTCTAGGCAAGGAGTATCTGGAAATGGGGATGAACTCATTGGCAAACCAGCCTGTCCCCACCTGTGCCACACTGTGCTAATGCCAGCACGAGTTATGACCTAATTGCTGCCTTACAAACAAAATTGCATCATTGATTAGTTTCTTTGGGGGCCACTTTTATGTTCCCCAGGAAAATTCTGTAGACTGAGGGAAACAAGATATCTCAGCAGAAGCTTTTGGTGCTCTACTACAAGAAAAATCTTGTGCTCTTTTTAGGCAGAACAAATATGAATAGTGCATTGATGCAATGGCAGACATTAGGAGCAATATTCTACATAAGAGTCAGTAGGATTTCAGTGACACAAAGTGGAAAACTGTAATAAGATGACCCATTAGTAATAATTCAAAATGTAAAAAAAAAAAGGTTCATGACTGGAACTTCATAATGCAGGAAGATTTTTACTGATGTGGAATTTAAGCAGATAAAAGAGAAGTGAGTTCTGGTTAATTACATGTACAAATATAAGACTAGGTACACAAATGTAAAAACACATTCTTTAATTTTAAAAGGGAAACAGAGAAGGATAACAAAGAATTATATATAGCATATCAGGTGAGAGTTGTACAGTTGTTTTATGTGCTGACCAGGTTATTTTAAATGAAAGCTAACAGCTCAATGCACAGGACTCCCATCCCCATTGTCCAAACAGAAAAGACAAGAGTTCTGTCCCCCTTCCATGTTTCTGATTGTTTTCAATATGTTACTCCTGTAAAAAGCATGATCAGTGCATAGCAACAGAATACAATTTGCACAAACAAAATAATATGAATTAGAGATCCATACTAATGAGGAAGAGCAGAGAAGAAATGCAGGGAAATAAACTTGTTCTGAAGCTGTTCAACAATTGATTAGCACGTGGATTAACAGAGAAGTCACAGATACTCATGTAGGTGGCTCTCTGGAAGCACGTGCAGAGTACATGACACACAGAACACCCTGCCAGGACATGGGACAGGAGACACCAGCATCAACTGTAAACACACATCTTACCTATCCCGGGGTCCTCAGGTGACATCTGTGAGAAATACACCTTTCAGGATTGTTGCAGCCTCCACAGACTTCTAAGTAAGCTTGAAAAAATGTACAGTGCTTAGGGACATCACTCAAGCTCCTTGTGCTTTCCTCCAGCTGTACAGTGCCAAAGTCAGTTTGCACTATGTCTTCCTGACACTTCTGGGGAGCTTCCAGGAAAACAAAATACCAAAACCAAAACAGTTATTAATTATAGGCTGGAATGGATAAATACTTCTTGTTTTGCTACTGTGTACACTGTAACTCAGTTTTATGTTATCCTAAAAACTACACTGGAATGGGTAGTGCCACCGAGGAAGGCAGAAATTCAGAGTCGGGAACAAATGATTTTTCCCAATTTTGAGAAAATAAATCCCTAGTCTAGATTTATGCACATATATATGTATTTACACACACATACACATGTGCTTGTGTATCTCTCAATCAACAACAAAGACTTGTGCCCTTGTGGGGGTGTGGAACAACTGCCGTATGTACTTGCATAGATACTCACATTGTGTAATGTTTGTTTGTTCCCAGGTATTTGAATGTATTTCCAAGGTGGGTTCAGCCTAAACACCTTCAGAAACGCCATCTACAAATACAGAGATACTCAGCAGATCCAAGAACAAGTTCTCAGATGCAGTGAGTGATGTCTGTGGCTGTGGCTCCATAAGGTGCACAACTCCACCAGGACAGGACCTGTGCATATTGTTGCTATCCTGTGTGTGCTCCTTGTGTCACCATTCAGGCTGCTTACAGCTGAATGAGTAGATAAATTAAATAGATTCATAACTCAAAGGCTGCATTTAGAAATCAAATGCTTCAACTTTAAGATGGAGATGCATTAAGAAAAAAATTGTCTAATTTCACTTTAATGACAGCTTCCAATTGAAAGGAAAGTATCAAACTTGGAACAATTTAAAACAAAGGTGCTGGATGTTTAATATCTCTATGTGTGCCAATCCCAGAGTGAAGCCATCCTTTCTGGTTATTCAGATCACATAAAGATTTAATTTCAAAGTAATTATTACTTGTTTGGGAGAGAGGCAGTGCCCTGCATACTGAACAGCAAGTTACCAATGCCTTGCTTGGCAGGGACTTTTTTCTGGGTGATCCCATATTTGCATTCATAATCTTTTTTTATCTTCTGTCTCCAGGGTGGTTCCCACCTTTCCTTGCTGCACCAAGTCCTGCTTTCTGAAAAAGGTACACCTTGTGCAAATGGCTTCCACATTAACTCAAACTAGGGAGGGCAAAGGGGAAGTTCATGGTTTCAAAAAAGAAACTCAAATTTACAAAGCAGTTGCCAATTAGTCAGACCTTAATTTTGCAAATTTATTTAGGAAAAAAAAATTAACATGAGCAAATGAGAATACTTCAGTGTTACAACAGAGTATATAAATGTCTAGCAATAGTCAAATAATTTGATCTTTAAATACAAAATAACCACATGAACACCTAATATACAGGTTTCATCTGAATACATATTTATTAGATAAATATTAGGTTGTCACATCATCTAACTACATACAGTTTTGCAAGACTAAAAATCACAATTATTTTTTCTGACCAGTTTAAAGTATGAAATGATTGCATTGTACTGTACATACAATGTACAAACAAAGACAATGGCCATTTTTGCATGTTATCTCAGATTGTAATTTTTTTTTTTAATTCTCCTCTGATCGTGATATCAAAAATTGTACAAAGTATGAATTTGGTTACAATTTTTTTTTTTTCTTTTTAATCCCCGTGTTTTTCTTCATTATTTCTGTAGCACCCTAAAAATACACAGGTGATAGACTAGTACACGTAAGCTAAATATTACATGTAGATAAAACAAAACAAAACAAAGGATCAGAGTATATTACAGAAGTGAAAGTGGAACAAATGCTGAGACTCCACAAACGCTAACAAACAGGATTCATTTTCCACATAAGATGGAGCTTCAAGCTTTTTTTTTTTCCTGCAAAATAAAAACAATGCACATTCCAAGGAAAATGAATGCATTTCTGTTAACATGTCTCTATTTGTCATTTACATATGTACAGCTGTCCCTTGAGTCTCCGCTGCAGACACTGGCGTGTACTGTCAGTCCTATAATAATGTCTTGGCAGCAGAACTGTAGATCTCTGTGGGTTCTTTCCCAGATGAACTTCCATAGGGAAACAATTAAAAGGTAAACAAACAAAAAAAAGAGAAGAAAAATACTACTGGAATCTCATATAATAATTAAGCTTTAAAAGAAATGACTGTGATTACCCTATTTGCTAGTTTTTTTTTCTCTAAACTTTAATACGGCAGTGAACAGATAAAAAAATAACTAAATTTTCAGAAGCTTTTTCATACTGACTTCACTATACAGTACCTGATTTTAGCTGACAGAAAAATTTTAAAACTGTCTCTTTAAAACACTCAACATTTGGGTGATGGGTAAAAATTGTACTTTCTTTTTAAAGTTCTGCTTAGAAACCAAATGTTTCTGTAAGTTTTAAGATGTCAACTGTCCGCTTTAATTATCTATTACTGTACAAAGCAGATGCCAACACTGCTCCAAACATATTGCTAATATCTATGGGGCTTTTTTCCCTTTATGCTTTCCAACAGGTACTTTGAAATGACGCATTTTAACTACTACCAGTTAGCAAAAGGTCAATCCTTAACATACCTGGCTTAAAATACTAATATTGTGTTTAAGAGAAAATTAATTTTAGGTGACTAACTGAGCTGCTCAGGAATCAGTGGAGAATGGAACATGAAATAGAATCAATCAAAAAAAAATCAGAGCAACCAGTTCCAACTAATAGTGAGAAATCTTCTTTATTCCCAAACCTATGGCTTAAGAAACTTACCCCCCAAATAGAAAAAAAATAACTCTAAGGGCATAAAGTCAGTTTATCATTAGCCACCTCTGCACGTGACTTCCAGACCTATATAAAAAATGCAGCAAAAAACCAGGGGGAAACTACTACAGTAAAATGGCTACAGAACACATTGGTATCCATAACTGAACAATGGTCTTTCCTAGGAATTGTGTGATAGCAGCACCACACCACAACCATATTACCATGTATTACATCAAGGTATCTTTAATATTCTGCAGAGATCCTCTACAGGTTGTCAAGCCTACATAAGAAAAAAGACACTTCTAAGCAGAATAAAATATATGATACTGTTTCCCTCCCCCACCCACTGACATCCCTAGGTGTCTTTGCCTCACTTTCAGAGACTGGAGCACCAGTACAGCGATATAAATATGGTACCATACAGATTTGCTGCTTGCCTTAGTGCATCTTTACCTGGTCAGACAGCTGGTCCTACACGTTCTGCTCACTCGGGCAAACGAACAAACTCTGCCGTCACCAGCTCACGATCACCCACAGTCAATGAACACCTCTGGATCAGTTGGCGTTTCTTTTTCCCTAGGCAAGCACTTTTTCCCTAGGCAAACACAATCATGTTTCCGTGACAGAGCTGGGCCCTGATTATCCAGGTACTGCCTGATGTATCGATTCGTTCATCACATAAGTGGATATGAAATTTGGGCTAATTTACCAAAAGAAAATAGGGGGGAAAAAAAAAACCAAAACCCAACTCCCTTATTCTGTTAAAGAACCCTCAATTTTCTTTTTTAAAAAAGGACCCATATTTTTCTTCAGACAAGGTATTTAAAAACACCAGCAAAAGTATAACCAGATCATGAAAATGTTGAATATTATCAAAGACGATACTAAAATATTCACAAAGATATTTACAATAGCAATTCTTAAAATAATTGATTTTGCATAATGAACAGCGCCTTTCTTAAAAAAACTCGAAAGAGGAAAAATATAAGTGTGGGACCATTTCTACATAATACGTTTGACAGATTCAATACTCCTACTGGAAAATAAAAGAACTAAACCGCCATTTCCTTTAATATCTACAGCAAGGTGCTGCTGACTAGCATATATATACCACAACGCATGTACAGCAGTAGTGGGAAACGTTAACAAAGAGAGCAAAATAAAACAAAAAAATGCGGAGAATTTACAAATATGACTTTGGTGAGGAAAGCAAATCCAGAGTTGTAAGCACAGAGCATGCCATTTACAGCATTGCAAACTAAACACAGAGGGCTAGGAAGCTATCTAGTCAAAACTGACAGGAACAAACAAAATTTTGCCTGGCACTTCAATTTAAAACGCATTGTGGCGAGCAAACGAAGGGTGTTTGATTGGATTTGGGAAGAGGAAAAGGAGTAAGGTCAAATATGCTTTAGTATCAAAAGAAACAAAACCAATAACTGTACAGTGGGCAAAAGCTGAAATGTTGCACCACGAGGGCAAAGTTGGCACACATGCACTTCTTACACAGCTACTGTACATCATTTATAAGAGAGAGAGAGAGAGAGACAAAGAGCACAGAAATGGGCACAGAAGCAATAGGAAGCTCATGCAGGAGCAGCAACCACACGAGAAGCAAAGATCACGGAGGCAAGACAGTAATTGTGGCAGCAGGGTCTCTTGAGGGCAGTAGCAATCTACTGACAGGTACTTATTCTCCCCACACTCGGTCCTTCAGGAGAAAGAGCTCATCCCAGCAGCCAAAGTTTAAAAAAAGAAACTGAAGGAGGAGAAAAGGAAAAGGCTGAAGCATCTGTAACAGTCACGAAAACAGAATGCAAAGCAAAACTAAAATGAAGCTGTAAGACGTCTGTCCAATGTCAATGCCCCTTCTCAAGCTGATTATTAAAAATAATTATGCAGATAATGATGTTAGTCTCCCTCCATCCTGCAATGATTTTCCTTGCTACCTTCAACCCAGCTTGTCTTACTGCATTGTGCAGTACAGACAGTGACACAAACTCTTGGGGCACGAAAGGCTGTAGGCAATAATCAGGAACAGTTTGCTTTTCATCCCCCCTCCCTCTCTTTTCCATTATGTATGGCATACATGGCAAAAAGACTTATTACAGCAATCTCTACAGCTGGGTGTTAACGCAGCCAGAAAGGGTACTGGTTTGAAACCAAATCACAAGAATCCCTAAACATTGCAAACTTTAAAAAAAAAAATTCCTGGGTGCTTCCAATCTGTGTGCTGGGCCAGAGGAATCCTCTGCAAAGAGGTGTTTAAGATCCCTGCACTTGCAGAAATCCCAACACCCATGGCTGCAGCCTGAAGATCTTAGGACTCTCTTATTGAAGTCGCATGAGCTAAACTGCTGGCTCCTTCTGACAGGCCTGTGTGTCTTCCCTAACTTTGCCACTTGACTGTAGGATTTGTGCTTTTTTGAGCTTTGTAGGTGGTTTTTTTTTCATTTTGTGTGTGGCCAGGGCAATCATCCCAAGGCAAACCCATGGCTGGAGGGGGGGCAGAGGAGAGGTGGGGTAGAGGGAGATACAGTTTCAAAAAAATGGAAGAACAAGCATTGTAAAGACACTCTGAGACGGGTCAATTAAAGACAGTTCCATTCTGTTGATTTTTCTTCCCTTGCCAAGATTCGGTTTTGCCAAGATACTTCACACTATGTTTATCACGGCACTCTCTCTCTAGAGGATGAACACCAAATGGGGTTTCCAATAGCTGCACAACTGTCTATGCTTCTTTGTCACATGTAGCATGGCAGACTCGGAGATTACTGCATTTATTTAACTTTTGTATTGTTTTCTCCCGTCACTTTCGCAGTCTTTGAAGCTAACAAAAGCAGTTCTGAGATGAAGAAAGCAGGGAGTGCACCATTGGATCAAGTTGTGAGGTTTTTTTCTTTTTCTTCTCTTGTGGAAAAGGAGTGTTAAGATTCCTCGCTGTGCAGCCACACACGTGTGAACAAGTGAAAAGGATGGGAGAATACACATGGTTTCAGTTGTTCTCAAAGAGAGACAGAAGGTCATCATTGCTATTGCTTGGCAAATCAGGAGGATCCAGGTATGAAAGCAGCTCATCTGGATTTGTGAGTTCTGGAAGCAGCTATAAAATACAAAGATAGAAGAAAAATTACAGATAACAGAAACACAACTGGAAAAAAAAAGGGATTAAACACCACACATTCCTGGAATTTCATAAAAATAGTCCTGGTTTTCGTAAAAATATATCCAAATAAAACAGAAGGCAGCGTCACAAGCCTAACACCCTCAGATGATGCAGTATCCACTTGCCTGTGAAAGTCTCTGTGACTCAGTTTTCACCTGTGAATTACATTATCATCTCAGTTAGGGTTTCTCAATCCACCTCCTCATCATATTGCCCGGCTCGTGATGCTGACAAAAACTCCTAGATAAATGCTCCTTATGGATGTTTCCTATATAACTGCATAAACACTTGAAACATGCAGTTTGAGTAATCCATACTTGAGCTTCAAGGTAGA
This sequence comes from Zosterops lateralis, assembly GCF_965231275.1. Classification (NCBI taxonomy): domain Eukaryota; kingdom Metazoa; phylum Chordata; class Aves; order Passeriformes; family Zosteropidae; genus Zosterops; species Zosterops lateralis. The sequence goes on from NC_139768.1 coordinate 4,533,361, forward strand.
TCAGCAAAGGTTGGTCTGGCTCTCACACATCAGTTTGATGGCCACCCAAAGCCTGCAGCTCTACAGGAGGAGGTAGCCTCTCCTTCCCTCACCCTCAGTAACTCCTCAGATCTAAGCTCTGGGACAGTGACCTGAAGCAAGAAACTCACCCAGGGTTAAAGCAACCAACAAATCAGGGAAAGTGGAAAAAACCTAAGGAGAAGTATGGAGAGAGGAGTGAGAAGGCAGCTGGGTGAGTCCTTCTCCTTTCTGTGGCAGGAATTTACAGTGGTTGGAAGTACTTACTTGACTATAGCATTACATGCAATTCCAGACATTTTAAAGGGTCATAGGTGTAACACTCCATCCAACAGAAGATGCCCTAATCTGCACAGTGCTTTAAAGTATCAAAATGAATAGCTGTGGGGCTTTGTATTTCCATTAATACTGTATTCCAAGTATAAAATTTTGTTTTTCAAACCATCACATTTTTTTTATTTGACAGGTGACAAGCACATTGTAACTCCTGGGTTGTGCATCAGGCAATGTTTTCTGCTCTATAATGCATCTTGTCCTTTCCTAGGCAAATATAAAAGTGTTATATATAAAAAACTGCAGGGAATAGTTTGTAATAAAGCCCTTTTATGTTCTGTATTGTGGTAAAGACAGAAAAATGTGGACTTTACTGTTTTAACAAACTCAATAGTAAGTACAAGAAATTGATTTTAAGTTGCACTATGTTTTCAAATATTATAAAACCAAAAGCTTGACAGCTTCACATTTAACAATTAAATACTGTATTTATATGCTTCTCTTACTCTTGTGCAAATGAAATTTCATCTTCTAACATTATATGGATGAACAAATTTTTCAAGAAGCTAAACATGAAATGCAGAAAAAAGTTCATTGCTTTCTAAGCATTTTGAAAAAATGCAATGTCAAGTTTACATAAACAGAATCTCCCAGAAGGAGTCTTTTTCTTGGATTACCACCTCCTTTTATAAATGGTAAAAATGCTATTGTCATAGTACTGGAGATATGAAACTTTTAAATGTACTTCACCTCCTATCATAATTTTTTATGAGTACATCATAAAAAATCCAAAAAGAAAAGAAAGTCCAAAAGAAAATGGCAGCCCCACCAAGCATAGAGAAATAAAAAAAATATTGAATTTGTCCTACAATTTTACAACTCATTCTTAAAAATTTAAATAACCTCTGAGACTCATTCTTATATACATGGTATTTTAAAAAAAGGTTTTTTTAAGAAAAGCTGAAGTTTTAAACAATATGCTCAGTATGTGTGAGGTTGGAGTCTTCTTAATTGTGAGGGTGATCTCAGCTTCCCTCAGCCAGAGGGGTCAGGCAGCCCAGCTGCCCTCCTGCCCCACTGGTGTGAAAACCAGAGACCTCAGGAAGGGCTTGCTGGGAGCTGAGAGTGCTGTGCTGGGGAAGGGAGAACAGAGAGAGGAGTGCCAGGGCCTGCAAGGGGATGATGGGGACAGAAGCTACAGGAATGTGCCAGATTTAGGGTAGAGTTTGGAGAATTGTATCCTGTGCTCCTGAAGTGCAAATTGAGAGGTTTAACCAGTTACTTCAGTCTTGAGCCTCTGCTGTCTGAAGTATCCATGCAGATCTTTTCCCTGTTTTTCTGTGTCTGCATCCACATGAGGTGGATTTAATCCAGGTTAAACCTTAGACTGCATCTCACTGAATTCCTGCAGAATGACTGTGACTGTGTCAGTAGGGACTGAGCCAAGCTGCCCATTGTACAGTGCCCTGTTTGCTTTGTTGCATGGGACTTTATTCAGCCAGGTTTCACAACACACCCATTAAAATAATCCATCTAATCAGGATCACAGGTATTTAAGTAAGTTTATTTCCCACACTGTACAGCACTTGCCTCCCATTAAGAAACCAGCAATCCTTCAGCAGTAATAATCACAGTGCTGTGGTAAGTGTACAGATTTTTGTACTTTGTTTCTCACCAAGGAATGAGTGCCTGACCCATAACAAAATACTGTATGTTTCTTAAATATTCGAAGAAAAAAAAAAGACTTTTTTATTTCACCTTTTAGTATTGCTCAGACAGGGTCCTTAAGGGTTCAGAACTCCAACTGCCACATGAACTATTGTTCTGACAGGATGTGCACACAACCATATTGTGTGAAACAGCAGAAGTTGCCTCACTGATCACTGTTCCTGCAGCATCCTGGAGCCTTTATCTGCCCCCTAGCCCCTTCCCTCCCCTGTAAGGCTACCTGCCAGCCCAGTGCTCCTGTGTGACAGCAAGTATACAGCAACAGCAAATACAGATATAACTCCAAGGCACAGAAGCGAACATATCTCTGAGAAAATTAACTGTGCAGCAGCAGACTTTGGAACAGACAGAAGATACACATACAGGAATGCATGACTCAAACAAAAACCCAATCCTAGTGCTGAGGATTTATATTTTGGGAGGTAGATGGCTAACTAGAGAGATATACCTCAGATAAGTAAATTCCAACTCCACTGAATCGATGTTAAGAGATGGAAGACTACTTTTGGCCTTAAAACTAGACTTTGTTTAGTTGTGAGCTGCCTCCTATGGTGGCTAAGGAGGCAGAAAATGTCCTTGTTGGTTACATCCCTGTGTGGTGTACTGGAGAAGGAACTTGTGGTGCTGAGCCACCTACAAGAGCAGGTTGGAAGGGCACAGACTTTCTGGCTGCAGGGAGCAGGGACAGTGTCACAGGGTGAGCCAACACAGATTCCCCTCCACTGGCCAGGACATGCTGGAGGGCACCGCTCGCTTGGCAGAGCAATATCACAGCCAGAGCCACACACAGCTGTGTCCCCACTCCTATCCAGGCACTGCAGCAGCTCCAGGGTCTAGGGGAGCACAGCCTAACCAGAGCTGAGGTTGTAAAGGAGGACATAGCTCCCAGTCTGGTGCCTGAGCTGCTGCCTAAAGAAACGCCTGCCTTGGTGCTAGGAAGAGGCTGACGGCTTGCACACCACACAGCTGCTCCAGCAGGAACCTTCCATTGTCCCAGCAGGTCAGGAGTGCCCTGTCACCTTGGCTGCAGCACCTGTGCCCATGTACCAAAGCATGAGAGGATGGCATGTGCTGTGGAAGCGGGTCCCAGCCCCTGCCCGCCCCGCCCTCCCGCGCGATGCGAAGCACACGCTATGGCAAGGCAGATGAGAGTATGACACAGACTTACATCCAGCGAGGGCTCCGGCATGTCGGGTGCTCCCTGTCCACCAGCCTGACCCTCTAAGGCTGAGGAGGGGTTAAAGGTCAGGTCACTGTGTGGATGGTTGCTAGAAGCGGCCGGGGGTGGCTGCCGGGACTGCTGGGTAGGAGGCCCGCTGTGATGTAATGGCTGCCCTGACTGGCTGCTGGGGTGAGGGACGTGCAAACCTTGCTGCATGGAAGTATGGGACTGATCAGTGCTGCCGGGATGAGGGATCTGCGGAGGAGGAAAAAAGCAGGAAAAGAAAGTGAGGCCACAAGGTACAAGTGCTCGCGGTGCCTGACTCTGTAACTGCATGTTATAAAACGAATAAACTGAAAAAAACGACACACGCAACAAAAAAACCCCAACAGAACCAATCAACAAACAACAACAACAAAAAAAGAGAAATAAAAAGCGCCATTAGAAGACTCCATATCCCAATGCTGGAGGAAGTGTTTCGGCTTTTTGAAGGTTGTCTGCAAGGGGAACAAAACGTTGGACTTGTGCCGTTGGTTTGCTTCCTTGTAATGTGGAAAACTGTATATGAAGATGCAAAAACAATGCACCACAAAGAGGAGGGAAGGAGGCTTATGCTGCCGCTCAGCACTAGCAAGGCAGATGCTTTTGCCCTAAAAAATGTTATGAATGAATGGAGAATTTGTTGAATGATCCCTATGCCAGGGAACTCATTAACTGAGAAAATGTATCATTTCTGCTCAGCTCCCCTATTTGGAAGCTTCCTGACACCACAGCCTATTCCTGTTTCAGCTCATTTAAAACATCTTGCAAACACCAGCTCTTCCTCACTCCCTCCCTCCTCTTCTTCTCAGAATGCAACACCCCAGTTAAAGGCTGAAGGTGTTCCTCACTGATATTCCTGGGTTCTGATGGCTGACAGCTCCAAGGCAGCTCAGGAAGAACATTCCCCACCATGAGCCATGCTGCTGTGGGTGGCTGCACACTGTTGACTGCAAAGTACACTGCCTTAGCTTAAACTAAGCCAATGATCACACTCTGCTTTGTATTCATGCTGTGGATGAATTGTCTACCAAAAGCTTAGTGTTTTTTAATGTTTTCTGTGGGGAATAAACTACCAATCCACTTGCATCTTCCTAACCCTATTACTGAATAGGGGGAAAGTCTTTCTCACATAACAGAGAAGCAAAATATTGCACAAGTCCAGTTCTTCCTTCTGCTGCATGTGACATTTAATGCTAGTGCATTCTCTGGGGCTTGATCTTGGTGCCATGAGAAAGAAGTGTCTGAATGCTTCAGAATCAGATATCTCATGTTAATTGGGTATATGGAGAAACAAAAAATGTAAACATTTTTTGAGGAATGCTACATATTGGACAAAGTGAAGCTGAAATAAAAGAACAAATACATACAACAACAGCATGAAATTCATCAGCCAAGCCAACAGAAACCAGCAAAATGCTATGTCAGTATTCACCCTTTCATATCACATGAACTGCAAAGTTATCTTAACCTCAGCCTTCAGCTTTGGAAAGCAAAAGGTAGGTTATTACAAAACTTAATAAAATGTTCCCATAAAAAAAATTATAGAAACAAGTGTTTTAAAAAATACTTTTCACCACTCTTAGGAAAACTGAAACTTGAATACTGATCCATTGGGACAGTCACACTCAGCTGCATGGAGGTCTTTTTCAGCACTTTGGTATTCCAAAGGTTTGTGGAAATGATTCTACCTGCATGGTATTTGGCTCTCTATCCCACATGAGAGTTTAAAATAACTGGTAAAAATCACTGATAAACATCTTACCACTGGGGTCACAGTTTGACTACTTGAAAAACATTCTCCAACATTGTTGTTACTGTAGGGGTGAGTCTGTACAAAATCTGCCCACAGATTACACTTTAATGTAAAAGAATTTGCAGCCCAAAAACTTTGCAAAAGTCCAAGTATAAGGAGATGTCTGTCTTAATAGTATTGTTCCCTTCCTCACTCATTGAGGACACGTGCAACAGAAAGTGTGGAAATTAGAAAGCTTAATAATAACAACAAAAAGGAAAAAGCAATTTATGACAGTGTTGTTAATGTGAGAAACCAGTTTCTGGAAAAAAAACCTAAACTAAAACCAAATGGGATTAAATTGAAGAATCTCTTAAACTTATCCCTGAATGCATTAAGTAAGGGTGATGCTGGCACATTTATATAAATAATTATTTTAACCAGGAGAGGCATTTGTATGCTCCCAGACAGATTTCAAAACAAATAAGCAGGTTAGAAATTCTACATTGTGTTTATACAGGCAAGGATTTAAATATATATTCAGTTGATAACACAGTCACTTGGGTTATTAGACAACAGGTGTATAGGGACTAATTGTTTATTGTAAGAATGAGGGCTACCATATTCTTTGAAGAGCCATTGCAGATTCCAAATCCATCCAACTTAGGCCACTGACTCCATCAGCCTCCCAATGAGAAAGCAAAGTGCTCAGGATGGGAACATTTTCTGTTTGCATTCAGCTAACTAATAAGTTTGCTCTGGTGCAAACACATTGTAAGGAACACACTTTGGGTATGTTTAGCTTGGACCTGCAACTCCCACCATTTTATTCTGAAAGCACTGACCTGCACTATGAATGCACAGTCTAACAAAGTTGCCTTTGCTTGCATAGCATGATCATTCCAGGGTTGTTTTTAGAGGCATAAGCTTTGGTACTCCTAAAGCATTTACAGTCTATAAAAGAAAAGCTTATAGCAGACAACTACATCTTCAGCTTAACAGCACAGAGCAACACAACTCTACAGCCCAACAGTGACCTCTAGGAGTGCTGAGATGTACAGCTGAGGAGCAACAGGGCCTGCCAGCTGCACAGCAACATTCCTTCTGTCTCAGAAGAAAATTATTAGTGGGAAAAAATCATCAGGTTAAGTCAATGGTTTATATCTCTCTCCATTACCAGGGTCACAGTTTTACCAATTCTTCTGCTGTGTTAGCTACCAAAACTATTAAAAGATGCCATCCTGCCTACCCTGCTGATGTTCTTGGCCACTTTTCCCATCCACCCCTTTGCCATGCCTGCAAGGTGAAACCTTGTATATGTGCACTGAATTTCCCCACCCTGCCCCTGAATTAGTTTCCAGTCACACCCAGTACCTGGGTCCAGATCACTTCATGGCTGCAGTAACACTTTTGCTGGTGTGAGAGACAGGAAAATGAAAATAGAAACAAGAGCAATAACTTTTTACTGTAGTACCAGCTCATATCACCTCTCTGTGCATATGAACCTATGTCACCATCCATTGCTCAAACACTCCTTACACTGTCTGCAAGAAGCACTAAACTAAAGGTAACTGAATTCTCCTTTGTCTAAAACTTGTTTACAATTTCTGAAAACAAACATAATATGATTGTGGCTGCTGTTCTGTAGCAATCTTGCACTGTTGCAAGGCAGTATCTGCTCCAGAGCTCTCACAACACTCAATGCTGGGGAAGAGGTTATTACTTCTGGTCATGTTTCAGGTCCTGATTTTTTTCTTCTTCCATAGGAGTGGAACAGCAGTGTTGAGGGAAGGAAATTCTGATTGATTCATCCCTGGTTACCCAGCCCTACCCACAAATATCTGCATTTCCTGGAATGACCTACAGAGTATGTCTGCAGGGATCAACTTTCTCTGCCTACCACTGTGTAAGGGCCACCACAGAAATCTTCAAAACAGGAAAGCCAAGAACTTCCTCAGCAGCATTTAGCTCCAGTAAGAGAGATCACAGGTCTAAAAGGACTGAACATCCAATCCCAACTCACCTTGTAAATGGCCAAAGTGAATAGTATGTGTAAACTACAAAAACCTGCTAACTGTGTAAAAAAGAAAGACAGAAAAGCTGGACAAGAGCACAGGCAACATCTTAAAACCTTAGTTCAATCACACACTTTGTTTATAGTTGTTTTTTTCATGAAGTGTCTCTCCAAAGACATGCAACTATACAATTTAGGAATGTGTTAAAGGCATGTATTTCTCTAAAAGCAGTGATTTTAAAGATGCCTTTCCTGAGTGTCTGCTGCAGACAAACAGTTCATTTTGAGAAAAAAGAACAAAAGAGAGAGGGTAAGAGAGAGAGAGGAAAGCAGAGATTTTGTAACACTGAAAAGGCTGTGTGGGAGCACTCAGAGTCCTCAAGTGTGGACTGAGGACTGCACAGCCACATTGACAAGGTTAATCTAATTCTCCTCTGCTAAAAGACCTGAAAACTGATCCTCATTACAGAAAACTAGCCATTGACATAATGTAGGAATCTGCTTTAGCACTGCTTCCTATTCCCAAATGGTATTGCTTGAGTATCATGATAGATGAGGGAGAAGTGAGGCAAAGGTTTACTTTAATTGCCAGCTATCATAAGCAAGTACTAGATTTGCTACAGACTGGCCCACAGAACTGGAAGTCCATTAACATTTGCCTAGCTACACTCCCACAGCTCTGGAACATGCACAGCCTTGAGAAACTTTCACCTCTGCTATATGTAAACAGTCCCATTTTCAGAAAGCTACAAATTCTCCACTTTTATATTCAACTACTTCATATCCATATCCTGTTAACTGATGAAGTCAAGAGACTGGAAGCAAAGAATAATTCCCTGTGACTTCAATTCAAAAGAAAGCAGCTGTGAGTGGTTCAAGGCTGGTGTTATTTCCTCTCACTACAGTATTCTAACACTGAATGGTTGATTCTTATGCAGGGAATTCTGACCACCCTAAGCTGTGTATGTGGAATTTGCCAATGTGAAACTACGTTTACAGTGTGTTTGTCCTCATTTATCAGCCTGTAAAGTGGCAAAGTCATTCCAGTTTCTGGACTCTTCCTTTGCAGATAGTCTTGGTACTTGGGCTCTCTCCAAACTATATGAAGAACTCTTTCTCCACTCTTCTATTTCTCACCATCCTCCTTGGAAAACCCACTGCCAGCTAGAGGAGACATTGAGTAGGCTTTTGCTGAGCATCTGCTACCACGTTTCCTCATTACATTCTGAAATTGCACTTTCTAGGATTCACTAAAGACACAGCACATATGACTTGTCAAGTTAAACATCCTTCCTGTGCAGTAACAGCACACTTTAAAGCCCCTGCCCTGCAACTTAAATGAACATAAAAGGATGTATACACACCCCACACACAGAGTTAAAATAGATGACTAACCATGCCTAAGAGCTAAATGCTGCTGGTAGTTTTTCTAACACCTAGTTGATGCAGTACTTCATTTTATGGAGATATATAAAGTTCTGTATAGAAAACTCAGTGCTCTGAGCAAGCTGCTTTTTCAATGCACAGTTCTGCCTCACCATCTGAGACCTGAGGAACCTCTATTTTTTAGTCTCTTACATTGATATTTTCAGACCTGTGGCAGTGTCTCTCCTTGAAATCTGCAGGCTTGTCCTATTACCGAAAGTTTAAAAGTGCCTTTCATGCTACTTGAGTAGAATTCCCCCTCAAAATGGTTTGATGCAAATTTTGCCCTCAGAGAAAAAGCCAGGGAAGATATCGTCCCTGCTCTGAAGTCATCCAATATCTTGCTTTAACAAGCTGTCTCTTGGAGATGGATATTCACAGTCCTGCTGGCCTAGGGAATGAAGTACATTTTTTTTTTTCATGTGTCAGAGCAAAGCACAATGATTAATACAAGCAGACTGAGCCAGGTTCTCTCTTTCAGATAAACAAGCTTAAACAACAATTCAAAAAGTGCAGAAATGCTTCTCCAAAAACTCAAACCAGCCAGAAACTAGACATGGCATTTCTCAAGACTACTCTATTTCACCAACTTCCCAGGTGAGGAACCCACAAAAAATAAAAGCAGTTCATAAGGTAAGTCCATCAGCTGGATGAGAGCTCCTTACCCCCACCAAGGACAATCTACGTGCCCAGCACCATTACTTACAGATTCCTGCATGGGGTGACTGAGAGGTTTGTCCAGAGCTGCCATGCTGCTGGGCATGTCTGGGGGATGTGACAGCTGTGGCCCATGCATGAAGTCATTCATAGATGTGCCACCAGGATTCCCATGCGGGAAGTCAAAATTGCCGTGACCTTGGTAACTGTTGCCTGAAAGAGAAACAGATGTGATTTGTTTCCAGGGGTGTCTTGCAGGAACTGTGTGATGTGATGCCCTCCCTGCACTGCACAGGGAGCTGTGACACTGAACCTGACAATGCTGTGCCTCCAGTGCTGAGCGAGTGGGGACAGGGCACTTGGCTTCCAAACACTGGCTGCTGCAATAATTCATTTATGTGTTGGAACTAATTGAAAACTGCTGACATTTTGAAAAACTACTGCCAAGTCACCACATAAACTTAACCATGCCGAGAAGTAAACAGGATATTAAATTCTATGGGATAGTTGTATCTGGAAACATCTCAGTAACTGAGACTGACTGCCCAAGTCCCAGATTATTTATAGGACACCTCCATTATTTCTGTCTGTGCTTCTACACACTCAGGAAGATTGTAGCATTGCTTCAGCTTCTGATGAAAGTAATTGGCAAAAGTGAATCTGGAAGATGCCACAATATCAGTTCACAGCATCTACTTTACCCATTCATAAAAGGCATAGAAGATGTGTTCATATCTAATTGGGGCTCCCACAAAACTTATAAAATTCACTTGACTGACTGGATTTACACACACATCTTGAAGCAGGTTTGGAGTCCCCTGCTGCTCTGCAGGACAAATACTGTATGACCACTGTCCATATGGATCCAGCCCACCTCAGCCCAGGGATCTTCATCCAAATTCTAAAGCAAGCAGGTATCCCAATACAGGGATTTTACCCTTCATTTTTTTTTTTGCCAAGATTCCTCTCTTAACACTTCCAACTCAGATATCAGCTCTAGTGGGCTATTTGCTACGAACAGCAAAAAAATGAACTAAAACCATTCACCTATTTCATACGAGCAAGTGAACTGCTTGATACTGAGCTCTAAAGTAACAGAATAGCTTTGGAGCTTGCACAGAGAGCCTGCAGTTTGTCAGTTGAAGTACAGCAGTTTTAAATATTCAACTCGAGAAGGGAGTTTGACAAACTGAAGTAGTTGCATCATTTGCTCTTTCGCACAGCTTCACAAGCAGAAGTTTAATCTTGAAGGAATAGTAGTCATTAGCCATGTAAGAGTACTTCTCAAAGACGTCAGGACTTTGATCTATCATGTAAATACCGCAGAGCCTTACTAATTCTCATTTTGTTAATCTGCAAACTGGATGAGTCTCACAGAACATAGCTGGTCTTGCCTTGCATCAGGAATAATTAATTAGCAGGCAGCTGGAATGTGGTCTTGTAGCACTGAATATTTGTTATGTTTGCAAATTAAACTTCAGTATGCTTCCCGGCAAACTGAAATAAACAAACATAAACCACAGTAGTAACACTACTACTGCATTGCTCTAAAGAGCTGCTAATCAGAGGACATTATGTAATTGCAATCACTAAGTTTCAATGCATGTATTGATGGAGAATAAAGACACGAGGCAGCATGCCCAGGGAGTTACAGCCATGCAGCAGCAAGCCCCTCTCTCTGCAGCAAGAGCAGTGCCACGTGCTGAGGGAGAGCCCTGTCAGACATTGAGGATAATCTGCTGCTCTGCACTGACATCCCTATGCAGGGATGGAGAGTGTGGGTTTCACCTGCCAGTGGTGACTCAGGGTTCCAAGGAGCAGTGACTACCTCTGCTACAGGACCCACAGGGGAAGGCAGCAAAGTCACAGCCCAGGCAGCAATGCTCACACAAAGCCTAAACCCCACACATGACATGACTATCCTGTCTGCTCCTGGACATATGGGGAAGAATAGACAGCACTGTTCTCAGGCTTTGACTGCACTTCACTCCTACTAAAAGAGGGGAAAAAATGTGATTCAGTGCTCTTGGCTTTGTTATAGTAATCATTCATCTGTTTGAAAACCTTATAAGTTTTATCATCTGTCATCAGTTTTGCAGCCACTGGAGCAAATTAACCATATTTTGCACGCAATCCATGTTTTTCTTCAACGCCTGCAAAAAGCACATGTATCACCTTGTAATCAATTTGGGGATTCTGATAGTGTGAACAGTTGGTCTTTTCCCAGAGCTGAACTGACTCATATCATGTTACTTGCAAAAGAAACAGTCTCTGATTTCATGTTTTCAGAATTGTCACTATAATTGAGTTATTCACAACATACCAGTAATTTGAAAACCTATCTCCATTGCCTGTATTCAGTTTCCTGTTCCTCAATCTGGTAGCACATGGGCAGAGGAACTCAAAAGTAATTTTCTAATGCAGAGGTGTTTGCAAAGCAGCTAAAAGCTCTTTAAAAGTCGTCCCATTTCTGGTGGCCACTAGAATGGAATGTCACTCACCTGGCCACAAGTTAACCTAGTGGCCCAAGTGACCCCTAGCAGGGTCAGGTTTTCTACTAGATGTTTTCACTTGAGAGTGGAACAGAAGGAAAATGCACAGAAAAAAAAAGTAGAAATGTATCTATTGTGGCAGGTCATGAACATAGAAGGTAACATACAATGTCCCTTGATTCAGGGAGGGCTGCATGACTATGAATATGCCAAGCACCAAATAATTAAAATATTAAGTAAAATAACTAAATACTACAATATATTACTAAAACATACACTCCATTGAACAGATGAACCTTAACTGAAAAGACTTAAGCAGAATTTCAGAATTGCAGCCATATAAATTGCTTTGCTCGTGCATCACTCTGAGAAGATGCCCTGACACACCTGAATCACAAGGCTGACTGAACCACTGAGTGCCAGAGTGAGCAACTGGGTGCACAAAGCCACAGAACTAACCTTGGTTACCATATTCAGTGGAGTTGTTGCCTCCTGGAGGAGGGGGTAGGGATGGGTACGGTGATGGGCCAGGACCCAAAGCTGCAATCATCTCCATTACGTTTGGCATGATCATCTGGCTTGGACTCATGGTCTTAAATCTTTTTGAGGGAATGCCATCTGGGTCATCTTTGATGTGAATATCTGACTTTATAGGGACCGGCCTCCAACTGCAAGTTGGATCAATGGTAACTTCTTCAAACTCGGAGCTGTAAAATAATGTGAAAATTTAGCTTATCAGTTGAGTTTTTTTAATCAATTCTGCTGAAGTTTCCATAAGAATCTGCATGGTAACCAACGTTCTAAAATGCTCTGGTGTAACACAACATTAGGAACTTTTATTCCTCAAGAGTGTGCTGAAAGAAAATTAAAAAAAAGGCAACCATGACAGCATATTTCTGTGTTTATCCACACAATGGAATCCAAACATATCGATGTGGTTTGCCACCTCTGAATCAGAGGGACTGCTTGTAAATGCAAGAGAGCATTTAATCCTCCATTCTGGCTCTTCCCTCTGCTTCAGTGGTGAGGCTATCATCAACAGAGAACCCAAACAGTATCTACAAAGGAGATGGAAACTGATTCACTCTATCACCTGCTCCACCAAAGCATCATGCAATAGAATATTCAAGTTCAATCACCAAGATCTATTTTGGTGTGACTATCTCAGTACTCATTATCATATCTCCTAGTTGCTTAGTCTTTGATATCAGGAGAGAGATCACTTACTTTTGTATAGCGTTCAGAATACCCCACATATACTGGTCAACCTCCAAGCCCTCCAAGAGAGCAGTTTTACTAAAAAGTGAAAAAAAACCAAACTTCATATTAGAATATGGCTAGGGAAAGAATGATTTGGGACAAACAGTTTTAGTTCTACATCTACATTACCAGGATATTTACATCAAACTCATGAAATAAGGATACATTTACTTGTGTGTGTGTCCACAAGCTGTTCACATTCTTTAAGTAAATTTTGTTAGTGAAATACGTTGTAAATTTAAAGTATTTTCAAACATAGCAGATCTCTCCTGTGAACATCAGTTAGCACTATTCTTTTTTAATTAGATCTTTCTCTTTTTTTGAGCTCCACAGTATTATGGCTTCAAAGCAGCTACGTATTACAGCTATTCTACTTAAGATCAGCACAGATGGGGACAGAACAAAACAACACCAGAAATGATTGAGCTATGTAGGCACTTAGATCTGAATGCAGGTGCTCATGCTCAGAGACACAGGACAAAAATTTAGCCTAGATGCATGAATATATGAATTAAGAAAGCAAGATATCCAACTCTTGTGATATTTTTAGCCAAATGTAGAAGACAAAAGATTTGGGCAGTTTGGAGAAAGCACTTGTGTGTTAGGACAGGGATCAACCATGGACAGCAATGGAAACAAGCTTGTCTCCAGCCTGCCATGTCTGCAGAATGGACAGTCCCCAGAATGGACAATCCCCACTGCTCTTTGTACCTGACACTGGCTGGCAGAGCAAGGACCCAATTGGAGACTTGTGCAGACCCTGGGCCAGCTGTTACAGCCACAGCTCCTGGAGCTGCAGAGCTTTGGCTCCTCAGCTGAGGCTGGAATACGCTCCCAGCTCTCAGCCCTGTGCACTGAGCACAGGAGGTTACAAACACTGAACTGGCCTCCTGTTTTTTCTGCCCATTTAAACACAAGGATGGACAGCCTGTAACCACTTCCAAGTTTTTCTTCCATTTTCTTCTGCAGTACACTAACTCTTTGGTCAAAACATTAGCTTGAAATTATGCCAAGGTATCCATCCCTCTTCTCCTCTAAGCAACCAACTCCAGCTTTTGCTCCTTGGAAATTTTTTACTTTTTTAAAAATTAGCCTTATTCTGGGTTGTAGATATCTACCTAATTAATGTAAATATTTGAGCCTCTTTTAAACCCTACACAATCCACTGATGATCTGTAATGAAATCTTGTGAGAAAATATCTCGTTATATGTTTTGAAATTTCTAATAATCTGGGGTGGTAAAATATTGCAGGAATTCTCATTGGACTTTATGCTCTTTAAGTAAATGTGATATATAACCTCATTTCCTAGAACTTCCTTCTTCTCCCCTTCACAATCCTAAAGATGATTTGAATTTGGTCAAGTCGCGTACAACTGCATTTTATGTAGTATGGTTGCACTTACTTGCATACTGGACACCGCCAAGTTCCTCTTTCACAGTTCAGTTGCAAGTAAGATTCCAGATCAAAGCACTAGGTATCAGAAAGAAACGAAAAAGGAAAAAAAAAAAAACCAAACCAGACAAAACAAAAAAGAAAATTCTGTATTAAATAAAGCAGTTAAACAGAAATAAAACTGACATGAAAAAAGCCTCCTAGCACTGAAAACTAAATCAAACAGCTGACTTTTCCCCTCTACATTAAACATACAGGCAAATTAACTATTGAGTCTTACAGAAGCAAATGCCAGGTATTTATAAGGTGCTCTGACAGGATAACCAAGCTGAAGGTACTGTAACAACACTGAGGGAGCCTGGCCAGGCTCTGGCACCCACTCACTTGTACATGTTTGCAGTCGTGACCCCTCGCCGGGAGCTGGATCCGCCGGAATGTGATTGGACACTTGAGAGACACTTTAATGGCAGTCTGCTCCACTCCATCCTCCCCATTTAGTGTTGCATTGCCAGAGGAAGCTGCTACACTGCTGAAGTTCCTCTTGACTGTTTAGGAAGAAGATGGGTATATAGACATGAGAAAACAAGTTTTTTTAGAACTTTCTGTGTAAGTTCTAACACAGAAATCTGAAATTTCTTCAACATTTAAGATACATTTAAGAAACTACTTGAACCTTTAAGGGATGATTGACTGAACAATATACCCACATAGTTGTCTTCTGTGTAATTTAGAACATTCTCCTGAACAGAAAAAACATCACACATGCATATCAGCTATAGTCTCGACCAAATTAAGTATCATACAAGCACTGAAAACAGCCCTAGATAAATAGATAATTAATCTTTATTAGTGAGTCAAAACAAATATTGGGGGAAAACCAGAAAGATTCTCCTGGAATAGGACAGTCCTCTTTAGGAACTAAGCCTGTGTCCCTGAAACTTTGCTACCTCCACCCAAATAGCTGTTAACATTTCAGGACACCAGGGAATCATCTACCCACATTGTGTTCTGCAAATTCTTTAAGTACAGCTTAAGGTTATCAATAAACAACTAAATCTGGTGTAGACATAGCTTATCACAACTGATAGGAAGTCAAAATGCAAACTCACTCTTAGTGATACAATGTTCTGCTGGGAGGAGGCGTTTCTTTAGTAGACCTTGAAGTACGGAGCGAACCGACGGCCGGTGCACCAACTGCAACACGAACAAGTGTGACTGCAAGGAAACACATTTGGTTAGGAACAGAACCAAACACGCATGTTAAATGCACTCCTAAACTCAGCTGCACTCTCTTCCTTTGGACACTTGGTTTCTGTGAGAGCCTGAGGCTTAAACATAAAAGCTGGTTCTGCTCTGCTGAGCACACATGCTCCCTTATGGATATTCTGCACACTGTGCAGTTGCTCCATGCTTAATGTATACAAAGGTTGTAAAAAAGCAAGAATTTTCTGCATTTTCTCCCTCCTTAACATTCAGTATACGTACAGCTGACAAATTAATCTCTGACATCAGGGTTTATTTTTGAAGCCCTGGACTGTCTGATACAGTCTAGCCTACCTGCCTGCCCTCAGACTACTTGGAAGTTGCGAAACCAATCTGCAGCTGATGTGCCTGGAATCGGCTGAATCTTCTTACCCAACACAGAGCTTGTTGTGGATTCACAGGATGCTGCCCCCTGCTCTTAGCCACCAGATAAATGACATTATGCAGGGAAACATCCGTGTGAAGTAAAGCAAAATGGGTGGATGGCATCTTGTCAAAGTGCCTCACACTGTGACCTTGTGAGAGCTAGCAGCTTGCTTTATTGTCAGTGACAAGAGAACAGTCAGAAGCTCAGACTGGATTTGCAGAATGGTCTGCATTAAAAATACAGTACTCATCCCCGAGAGTAACTAGCCCATGGAAAAGGAGAAAGGGGGAAAGCTGAATGGCCTAGATTGCATCTTTGAATATGTGTTTTTCATCTGAAAAGGTGTTTGAAAAATCAACACCAGCACCAACGATTACAACGTTGATGTTTTCATGACAAACCAAAGACTGTTTAATATGCTGTGTAAATGAAATTAATACCATCATCAGTCCTCATTGCAATAAGCTACTTCTACATCAACAGACTTCAGCCACCCTGTTACACAGGCACACATGAGAAGGTAGGAGATAAAACTCCCTTCCTCCCCTAGAACCTTGTCAGAGACATTGGAAGGACGCCACTACATTCTGCAACAATTAAGCAGCAAAAATTTCCATATTAGCACTCTGACTGTGTCAACATCATTAAGTAAAAACCTTACCAGAAAAAGGCATGGAAAAAAAATGAAAGCTCTTTCAGCTAAGGCAACATTTGCAAACTGCTCTAAATAGCAGACTCAGCACCAGCAGCTGCAGCCCTGAGCTGGGGGTACTTACACAACAACACGCTGTGACTGTAATCTGGATGGTGTTTCTCCCTGGCTGGCAGACGTGCTTTAGGTGCAGAGGTTTATGAGATGTCTTGTTGTCACCACGCTCGATGGTAAGTGGGGTTGCATTAACGCTGACCTGGACTGAAGCTGGCCAGTTTGTGTTCATTTGTCTGTCTTCATGGTGATAGCACTTAAACTGCAATTCCAAGTCAGACCTGCACAACAACCAATAAATCTTCCTTTAGCTTTGCTTTCACACCACAGAAGCAGGTGGTTTTTATGTTAGGAACATTTTTCTTGATCAATCAGATTATTTTTCTTGAATTATTGCCATTAAGGATATAACATACTTTCTTCATAAAAGCCCTGAACAAAAGCAAGTCATGATGAATTAATGATACAAGCATGCCCAGAGTTGTTCATATTTTACACTTATAAAGGACTTTTCAAGGAAACATCTCAAACCTCTTTGCAAACCCAGACCATAGAGTCATCCTGCAGAAAGAAGAATGTCAGCACCAGGTAGGTCCTTCCTGTGTTATGAGTTAGAATGAGAAAGCAATATGCTGCAGTGGGTTGTGCTGGATTCTTCACTACCTCAGAGCACTTAAAGAAGGCTTTGAATGAATGCCTGTCAGACAAAATACAAGTACAGCTAATCCTGCCTTCGAACAAGTAAATCAACTAAGATAAAATGACTACTATATCTTACCCCCCTACCAAAATCAGTTTCTGTGATTCTAAATTAACATGGCTGTGGACTAAATCTATCCAATTTAGACCTTCTTTTAGGGCATGAATTCCTCCCGTCTCCCCTATAATAACTTCCATTGACTATTCAGCTCCTCAGAAATTTGTTCTGTAACACCTTCAAAAAATGAAAAGGCTGAGATTAAGTTAATCAAAAATTAAGTGAGTAGAAACTATGACTTTAGTTTCATAAATATATGTTAACCTCGTGTTAGGAATGAGCAATTTCAAGAAGAAATTTAAAAGAACCCAGAAAACTGAACTGAAATGTCAGAATTCTGCTGTTCATGACAGCTCAAAGTTTATTATTCAAACTTTAAAATCTACATTCCTGAAAAATCTATGTTGCCTGAAAGAAGATATCTTTGTAAGATCCAAGAGGTGCATCTTATTCAGGAGATTAACGCCCTAACTCCATTTTTCTTACAAAGACTTCAATCTGAGTCAACATCATCTTTTCTGGATTTCAAAACATCAAGGTAAAGCAGTAGACACAAACGTGGCTTTTTAAGAAAGAAAATTATAGAACACAAATTACCCGACCTTACAACATAATCCATCTACATGAAGTCTTTTCAGGCTTTTTTCAGTACTTTTTTAACCATGTTCTGAAAGCTCATTCTGCAAGTTCCACCCAGTTTCTCACCTCAAGAGGGTGATCAAAACCTGAAGAGAAGCAAGGCTTAGTACCTCTGATGTAAAACCCAGGCAGAGGAGGTGAGCAGGCCTGCTGAGTGCCATAGTGGTGACAGACCCCAGGAGAGCCTCGTGTTCCCAGCACAGAGTGTCTCCACCATGGGACATTATTAATAACACAGCAGTGTGAAGACTGAACCAGCTTCAAGGAGACATTTTCCCTGCCTTCAACCTTTCTGTTTCTCGTAACCATGAAAAGTTCCCGTGGGGAGAAAAATACTTGCATCACTATTCATTATGTGTGTGCACGTGAGAGGCTTTGCCGAATATTTTAACTGGCAGGAAAATATTGAGAATTGGCTCGCTTCCACCATTCTCTATAAAAACCAAAATCCATCCACACATGTGACTAATTCATTTTTCTGGCATCCATCCAGCCCTGAGTTAAATGTGAAATTACTTCATTACAGGACTATCCGTTCTCCCTGCTATTAACGGGCTTTTCAAAACAGCAGACCTGAGCATAGTTTACCTATGAGTCTTCATTAAAATAAGTTTAAATAAAGGCTGTGTGTTTGGTAAGCGAAGGAGGAAAGAAAGAACAGATATTAAGAAACAGCCTCATGCCTCAGTGCAGCACTATAAATCTACTGAATGAGCCAGCACAATCCCCAGTAGTGATTACTTATTAATGAGAACTGGCAAATAACTGCCAAAACTCCCTCTGCTGCGAGTACTCCACGATAATGAAATGCAAGTAAGCAATAACTGACCTCAAAGTTAGGTGTTAATTATTGGACGTGGTCTGCCTGCAATCTCCCTCCCTCCCAAGCCCCAGGCTCCCTCAGGGCACAGGGGCACTGTGGTAGCAAGGACTCCTGCATCCTGCATCAAGCCTCAGCTTTAGAGCCTGGGCCAGGGAAGTGAGTGCATCTCTCTGCTCACCTCACTCTCTCCACACCAGGAAAACACAAGTCTCCAGTGGATTCCAGTGAATGGGAAGAAGATCCTCACAGGAAAAACAAAGCCTAAAGCTACAGCTGTAATCAACCTCCATGCAAGATCCCAAGCAACTAACCAGCCTCCAAAGCTCACAGAGAAAGGCTCAGACAATGCAATGTTTATCCTGGCTCAGCCAGGATAAACACAGAGATACTTTCTGAGAAAAACCAAACAAGGAGAAAAAATTATTCTGTACTATTTGAAAATATACAAATTAAAGAAAAAAATAAGGCTCTAATTGTCATTTGATCTAAGGCCCTTCATACCCTGGGATCACTTATACAGATCTACAATAAATACAGGAAAGTACCACCAAGTAAAAATATTCCTCTGTGCTGGAAATAAAAATTCACTGTAAGTGAAAACCAGAAGCCTTTGTTTGAGGAAAGCTATACTCTCACATTTCTGAGCTGTGCTTACTTGTGGAGTCAGAGAACATGGGAATTTAGGAAGTTAGCTTCTGAAATTTTGAGGATTTAAGCACTTGTCTTTCCAAATCATTTTACCAAGCCTCTAAATCATGTCTTTACTCTTAAGTGGGTTATTCTTTATTATCAGATAACTCTGCACTGTTTAATTTAAGCATAAATTCTAAGAGCTCTGCAGAGCTACTCTTGCATCTAACATTTCAGAGATCACAAAATCTGGAGAGACTTCAGATTTCCAGATGGAAGTTTGCAGTGGTGTGGGTCAGGGAAACCTCACTCCTGTTCCACCCAGAGCAGAATGAATTAAATGGTTGCAGTGGTTTTTCAAACACTGCATACTATTAGCAAGGACATGCAATACATATTGTGAAGGATTTTAGAACTTGTTGTCTCTGGAAAATGACAGGTTAGAGTTGAAAGGACATTCTTCCTATCCAGGCTGGAAATTTTGAAGTGAAATTCTTGGCAAATCCAAGCGCGGCACCTCCAGCCCGCCACTCCTCCCTCACAGGGCACATTGAGCCACTTGCAGCAGGGCTGAGCTCACCTCCACATCAGAGTCTGGTGCACAGTTGGCCGCAGGTGAAAGACGTGGTTACTGACTGCCAGGTTGTGCTCCAGGCGGAAGGGCTCCAGGACAACCCCGTCCCTCACCGGGAACGTCAGGCGCAGCTCGTCGTTGTGGTTGGCTGGGATCGAAGAGGGAGAGAAAGCGTGAACTTTCCCTTTAGCATCTGCAGTGCAATAATAATGTGTGTATTTATACAGAATAGTAACAAGTTGCACAGTGATCTGTTACTGGGTCTAACTTAATGGCTCACACACACAAAAAAATACAATCGGAAGTAACTCTGTCATCTGACTGATACAAGTGGCAAGGCTCGAACTGAGAGCAAGGGCACAACACTCTTCTACTGTCACACACTTCACATTAGGGCCAGAGCATTCCAGCCACCAACAGAAACCAGGCATGGCAAGAATTCTTGGTTTTTATTACAGGATAGGTTCTGTGTCCAAGCTTACTCGGTTGGCAGAAGACTGAAAACAAATCTCTTAATAATGTCAAACTGTGATAATGTTTGTTTTCCCTGCTCTGAACAGGGATCAACATTACCCAATTAGTTTTCAACAGTTTCATCAGTTGAAACTATGTGATGACCAAAGACACTGGTATTCAATTACTATCTGAGCCCATAAGATGAGATTTTGAGGTAACTTACAGCTGATCTATGAAGTCCAAATAGCTTTAAATCCTGTGTTCTTGCCCAAATAACACTGCAGCCCATCTTCTTCTACTTGATTTTTCAGCTATCCTGAACTCCAAACAGAGCTGCAAAGTGCTAATGCAGCAGCAGTTATTATACAGAAAACATAAGGTTCTCCCAGCTCCCTAGTAAATGATAGCTCCTATTGTTCATCAGTCACTTCAAAACCTCAAACACCTCATGCTAGAACCCAGTCAGAGAAATCTTGTTATTCCTGTCCTGTTCCCAGCCAAGTGTAGCTGTGACGTTGAGTGGCTTTGAAAGGAACATATATCAATTTCTGGCACAGTACTGAATATTCCTAAGAAGCCTGTATGGATCACAATAGAGACACTGCTATAAATATTCACATTTTATCCTACTCTGCAGTGTTGTTCAATGAATGGCTTTGCCCTTGAACAAAACAGACCAAATGGAAGTTCATAAAATAAACAAGCCTACAAAGCACACACAGCACAACCCAAAATCAAATGTTTTCGCCTCAGGAAGCATATCAAAGGAATAATTCTGGAGTAAAATCCTTACAAGTTTAACCTGGGAGAACTTTTCTGATATTCTATTTTAGAAGAGCATAGCAGTCTTTCTCTATTCTGTGCACTGGCTCAAGTGAGCCTACACTGTGCATGCCACCTATTACAACTTAACAACTCCAGCCTCTCCCAGAGCAGCAATCAGAGCTACTTTCCAGACTGAAATGTCTGTGGCAGAGAACAGAGGAACAATAAATGACTGTGGGGGCATTCTGTTTGCTACTCACTTGGAGGCGGTGGTAAAGCATTGATATTTGGTTTAATGTCAGGTGGGAATGGTGGTTTGACATCCTGGTTAGGTGACAGGTATGGAGGAATATTGCTCCCTGGTGTCATGGGTGGCGTGGGGTTTCCTGGAACAGGTGAATGAGGGTAATTTGCCACAGGTACAGGCCTTGATGGCTAGAAAATAAATAACATCACATTGTTATTGCAGTCTTGAAACAAGAATAACAAGCCTTGTGAACAGCACTGTTATCAAATACCAAAGACAACAGACAAGGGAGGGAGGCCTTTCTGTTTCTGGAGAAGTACCCACAGCATGTCCCATAAGGCTTCAGGGAAGAGGCACACCATGAGATCAAAGCAGGAACTGAAACCAGCAGACTAGCCAGCTTAACTCAGGAAATGACCAGATAAAAGCAAGGCTGCTAAAAGGTTTACTGTGTTCCTCTGAATGCTCTCTTTCCAAAACACACCAGCCATTTGCTTTAGTTTTCCACTGCATCACAGCCCACCCAGCCCTTTGTATCTCTCTGCCTGCCTCCCAAAATAGCCCCACTGCACAGAAGCCTACACAAAAAACAAAGTCCAAAGACACACAGTTAGCCACTCTGTGTACTTTTTACTTCCATCTATCCTTTCTTCCACACTTGTTCAACTCCTGTACTCAGAATTACAGCTCTGGGGGTCAGGGGATGTTTTTTATTCTGTGCACCTACAGTTTGATTCTGTTCCTAGTTTGCTGCTAGCTAAGATTAACTGATAGAAAAAGGACAGCTAAGTATGAATAGCAGCTATGCATTAAAACACCTTTGGTTTGGTTTCTTGTAATTAAGGGGATGATTGCAGTCAACAGAATAAACCAATAGCCCTGATGTGAAAGAAGCTGACATTAAAAAAACCTGCAACTGCTTGGCTCATGTACCATAAGCAGAAACACAGGAGAGTGTCAGAAGATGAAAATCTTTACAGACAGCCCAAGCACTGTGACTTCAAATCTGATTCTGTATCTAAATGCTGCTCTGCTTATCCAAGATACTTGAGAGTACATAAGAGCAGGGGTGCCTTCTCAAATCTTAAACCTCCAAGTTTCCAGCCATCTTTGGTTTTTATTTTTGACACACACAGTTACTATCTGCACAATCACTACAATTCAAAGATTCAGGTTTTGTCTGTGGAATTTTCCCCCTAACCAGGATAATCTGCCTTTTTAACAAGATCTCTTTTTTTTTTCTGTTTCCAGAACAGTCAATATTTGAATACAATATAGGGGATACATTGTAAAGAAACAAATTCCCTGTCAGAAGTATATGGTAAACAAAAAACTGCTTAAGTTCTAAAATAAATGTACAAAAAACATATTTAAGAATCTGTCACTTAAAAACTTGACATCTTGAGAAGATCTTGAG
Source organism: Zosterops lateralis (assembly GCF_965231275.1). Classification (NCBI taxonomy): domain Eukaryota; kingdom Metazoa; phylum Chordata; class Aves; order Passeriformes; family Zosteropidae; genus Zosterops; species Zosterops lateralis. Next base: position 4,556,202 of record NC_139768.1, read on the forward strand.
ATCTTCTGCAGTTACTTTAGGATAAGTGACTGTACTGAGACTATTATATAGAGGATCTGTCTGTTCCTCATGTTCTTCCTGACAGTGAACTGCAAAAGCTGCCATGATCCAACAGGCATTCCTTTGGGTACCACAGTGGACAGCATAGCTGCACACAGAATGGATGCTTCACAGAAAAGGGTTTTGCTTTCCCTTTTTTTTAATGGTGTTTTCTGTGTGAATCACACCAAGCAATTCCAATTCAACGACATTGTGCAACTTAGACTCTTTCAGCCTACATTCAAATTCAGAATGTAGTCCAGGTACTTCAACAGCTAATGCTTTAAGCAGGTCAGAAGATCAATGGTCCTCCCCATTTTTATACTCACTGGAGTACCTGTGTGCAATAGATCACTTTTGTGTGCATTTCAAAGATGGTAAACCTCAGCAGGCCCTCAGGGCAACCTCAGTTTGGAGAATACAAAGTGCTCAAGATGTATCTATGAACAGGGTTTTAGGCAACATTTTAACAACTCTAGGTCTTGCCCAAAACAAGCAGCACAAAGGGAAAAGACTGAGACAAAAAGAAGAGGTTGGAAAAAGTCACAGAAACTTCAGTTCAAAGATAAAACCTACAGCTGGAACACCTTTTAAGTTTGGCCTGGCTTAATCCAATAGTGACCACTGTAGGTCCAAAACTGGAATGCTGCAACGTGAAACTTTTTTACTACAAATTTCCATAGTCAGTGCATTCTTGCAGGGGACCATGAATAGGTGATAATATATCGTACACCTAAATCCCATTAGGTACTTCTTTTTACAACCTATTTTTAAAGCAAACACAACATTTTCTTGTAAAAGCCTCTAATGAGCTGCAGCAGCATTCAATTTTCTTTATGAACTGCTCTGAAGTTGCAATGCAAACTCGGCTGATCGACTTGATTCTGTGATACCCAAGACACTAGTAAAACCTCAGTATTTTTTTCTTCCTTTCCTTTAACTACATAAAAACAGTATCTATGAAAGCATTAACGTGACTTCATCAATAAATGGCCACCAGAACGGAACAAGATAATCTCACAAATTCCTACCTTGTAATACTGCCCCATGTTGACTGTTGGAGGAGGGTACTGCCCTGTGTTTTGCTGGCTTGGCATCCTCTGTCCAGGATAGTTGGGAGATGTGAGGGGTCTCGGAGGGTTGGGAGTGGGGTACTGACCAGGCTGGTTTGGAAACTGGCTATTTGGTCCATACTGCTGGTTTCCATAATTTGGCTGTTTCAGGACAGGGAGACAAGAAGACAAAGCCATGTTTTATGCAAGCAGCTTTCTTGTATGGATTATTAGCACACATTCAGTAGCACAATGAAAACCCCTTCAGGAGAATACTTCTTACAAGCATAAAAGTCTTGCAAACTGAAGTGGTGTAAGACACACACACTCAGCCTTTTAACACTGTCAAAGGGCACTGTGCCTGAGGAAACCACAACTACTACCAGATACACAAAACTGCACAAATGTTCACAAAAATTCTGTTTTCTTGCAAGTGCTATGACACCCAAGCCTGGGGCTCTTTTTTCAGATGTAGGATGGAAGCACAAAAAGAAAAAGTTCAATAAATAAATAAAACAAACCCTGGAAAGAAGCAAGAGCATAGAAACTGTATTGTCCACACCTGCCTCTTCAGCCCAGCTGCTCTGCTGGCCTCTTACTAGTGTTCAGCAATACTTGAACAACTAAAGAGAAGTTCTTACTAGTCATAAGCACTTTGCTGGTGCTAACAAACAGCTAAGACTGTGCTGTGGTTGTGGAATTGAAGTAATGAAAATTGGAACTCTAAAGGCAGTAGAATGTCAATTTGAAAAATCAACGAAAGGTTTCCACAAATGAACCCTTCAATAAATGAAAGGCAAATATCATCTGCAAAATTCCAGCCCAACGAGCATGCAACATTTATGGCAGCGTTCAGAACTGCCTTGTTGGAAACATGAACATATTCACTCACAATGAAAAAACTGACTCTGAAGCAGCAAAAAGAGATTTAAAGTCATCCTTAAAATATGAAATATGAAAAAATCATGTGAACAAGCCACATTTTGTGTTTTCTTAACTTATTTGTAAATAAGTGGCAGTATTTACTGGCACTGAAAAGCCTCCTAAGAGAAGCAACTCCTGCAAAAGCATACCCCTCTTTTATTTCTGCTTAGTTATTTAGGAAAAAAAAATAGTTTGCAGAGCAGAAAAGAAATGTAGCTCAGGCAGAAATGTTTTCTGTATTTTCTGCATTCCACAGTCCTCTTTCCTGTGCATTTTCTATAAAATCTAAGCACCATTACTATTGTCAGAGCAGTATCATAATATTCAGAGCCCTACACCTGTTGTTGAAGTCTCAGATGAATACAGAATTTCACCAGGAAATGATCTCTCAAGCTGTTAAGTGAGAGCTGGATTTGTAAAAAGATTGAAGTGTACATAGGTACTGGGAGTTGCTGGAGTTCCAAAACGCTTCTACTGCCCAATTCATTCTAACTTGAAGAGTAAAATGCACTGGTGCTTTTTAACTCCAAAAGCTAATTTGTCTACATCTTTGGCTGCCTAAATTTCTCTAAAAAGTTGACCCTAAGTGTTTTGCCCTGTCATAATACAAGTCAATGGCAATGCACTTTTGGCTATAAAGCCATTCAGATCTCCTATAGCAGCATGGGACCTTATCACACTCCACATAAGCTGGTATTAGATAAATGCTGACAGAGAGGGATTTGAGTTCAACATTATTAATATTCATTTTAGGGACTGTGCAAATCAACACTCAAAAAGTTTGGAAAGCAACTGTTCTCTAAAAAATTACTGTTATGACTACTGGTGTTACAGTACAATGTCTGTCCTGTATTTCATTACAAAAATAAAACTGTCCAAGAAAACGCAGCTCAGATATCTACTGGACTAAAACAAAGTATTTCACCCCCAGTGTCCCTTCTAAGTTGCCACTTAGACTCCACTCCTGTGATGGAAACCTGCTGAAGATCTATGAAGCCACTATGAGAATCTTAGAATGACAGTCTGGTTTGGAGCCCTCCTTGGACTTAATGACCATCATATGGACTAACACAGCAAGGGTCAACCTGAATACTTGAGAAGCTAAAAAGGAAGAGCTGCTCCTGCTAATATTTTAATGGCTGCACTCCTACCAAGGCTGGAACAAAGATGCACGTATCTTAAAAGGGATGTGCACCACACCTTACCCACCATGTTGCAGCAACCTGCAGTCAAAGGAATGGTGTACACAAAAGATAATTTATTTCATTACCTCTCCTGGGTATGGTCTCTTTATGCCCTGTATAGGCAAAGACTGGGGCCTTGGGCCTGGATAGGCCTGCTGAGGCATCCTCTGCCCGTGGGTGCTGAAGGGGCTCATGCCAGGAGGCCGAGGTTGGTTCATGCCCATGGGGGGCCCGCTCATGCTGGAGGGTGTCATTCCTGCTCCCATGCTGGCTGGGTTCATGTTGCCTGGCATAGAAGCAGGACCACGAGGACCAGGCTGGTTCATGAACTGGTTGTTGTAAGCCTGAGTTGGACCCATCTGGAAAGAGGAACAAACCTTCAACGGAAGAAGAAGAAAAAAAAAAAAAGAATAAAATGCGACATGCATTTATAAAATGGGAAGGGGGAGCTGAACATGCTTTTGGGGAAGGGAAGAAGGGAAGGATTTATGTCGCATTTTCCTGCAATGTCCTCTAACATTTGATGGGCGGTGAAGTTATTTATAATAAAAACTCAATTGGAATTGTAAAAGGCATAAGAGTGGAAGGCAGATTTAAGTCTAAGGTGAGAAATTAAATTGTTTCAATTGGCTGGTCTAATACTGTAAGGTAACAGGTTGAGATGTTGGCTGTGCAAATAGAACACAACATGACCGTTTCTAAGACCCTGTGCTTTCATCACCTGGCATATGGACTCCCATACTTCAGAGAAGTAAAAAATGTAAGGAGGAAAATCCTGAATTGATAGAGCCCTTGTTTATTTTAAGAAAAAAAAAAATCCATGAAGTCATGACATGCTAGAAGTTATGGATAACTGGAAATGCATGTCTCACATAGCTGCCTGTACAGACAACATTATTAAAAACCAAAACTCTCTTCTATTGTTGTTTTCCTGTTTGAAGGGAAATAATCCAAACAACCAACTGCACTTAGCAAAATAAACAATTGTCCAAGAGCTACAAAACCTATTGCAAGATTCCAGAACATTTCACTAGGTACTCAAATTTGGCGGGCTGGCAAAGGCAGCAATAACGTATCACATCAGATGTAACTGTAACTTTGAGGAATCTTCAATTTTTTTTAAAGAGGCAACCCCTAAACTACAAAATACAGTTAGGCAAGTTTTATCAGGAAAAACACAGGGACTGACTTATACCTAGATTCTCACATTCCAGCAGTTTCTTATAAGCATTTCTAACCATGCTCATGAACAACCCCCTCCCTCATTCCCAAAAAAAAAAACCAAAAAACCAAGAGTGGACACCCTAACAAACACAACAGTGAGAAGGACAGCCAATTCCCTATAATGGCCCATATCAGGCAGGTATGAGGACATAAGGGTTACTCTCTTACCGGTCCATACTGGTTCATGTCCTTATTCTGTGTTTCCTGAAGGGCTGCCACAGTGGCTGTAGCTGTGGCTGTTGCTGTAGCAGCTGCAGCTGCAACTGCAGCAGCGGCAGCAGCTGCAGCTGGCTGGGTGAAATCAGCTGGTGGCCTCGTGTGGGGAGGAATCCCCATTCCTGCAGGGTTATTTGGGCCTCCAGGGTAACTAACAGGGAAGAAGAGAAAGGAGGAGAGAATTAAGATGTGCCTGGTGGATGTTGTTTTGAATGTTGGTGAGATCCTCACCTGGAACTGTTCCAAAAGCACATATCAATGACTAATGAAAGCCAGCAGGACAGGTAATTAGGGGTGTACAGGAGATAGTGGTTCCATCTACAGGTTACACCTGCTGCCCAGGTGCAACAGTCTTAGAGCCACCACTGGGACTTCAAGGCATGGCCAGCAGTCATTTTGAGGGCAAATGAAGTTCTTTGCAGCTCTGTAGCTTCCTGCAATGCAGAACTGAACTCCTGAGAGTAGAAGCTCTGTTTCTCAGTAGTGTAGGGGCAAATGCACAGGAGCAGGAACAGCACATTAATCTGCCTCACTGGTGAATTATGGCAAGTGTTCAAGATATCATAAAAGCCTGAAAAACCTGAACCTTAGCAGAAAGGCCAGGAGAGACCCAATGCTGTGACTCCACTGGATCTTACACAGTGTATTCTGTAGTTCCTACCCATCTCTTCTATTGATCCTAAGATAAACCAAGCTAAGCCAAACCACGCCTTTCCCACTTCAAGATACCAAAAATCTTTATGAATATGGGCCAATAAACTGTGCCCATTTTAGAGATGTTAATACAAAGCTGGAGAAACTTTTTGGCTTGTTCAAGGTCACTCAGTAGATCAGTGGCAGAGATAAAGGAAGAGATATACTCTCTCTCTCCCTCTCTGAGTCCCAAGCTTATATCACACTAGAGTACCTATGCTAACAGCAGCAGTCTCTTCAGCAGCCTCTGTACTGGGACCATAAATAGGGGTTTCAGCTAAGTGCCCTTACCATCCCTGTTTACAAAGTATAGACACAGAAAGTCAATACATAACTAATGCCAGGCTATCAGTTCTGGATTATATGACCAATGCAGCATTTGTTTCCCCAAAATAAATACACAACATGGCCATTCTTTTTTAACAAACAACTTCATTCCCAATTCTTTTCAAATTCCTGCAGTGGGGTAAGTCTTTGGGCAGAAATATTCTGTTGCATAGGAAACTACTTTGCCCAATACTCAAGCTCACTCCTCCATATGCACGTAGAAATTATACCATCAATACCTTTCACATCCTGGCCTTATTAAATGTTAATCATTCCTAAGCCTGTGGTCTGTTTAACATCTCTCTTAATTAAAACTTTATTTTGGGGGTTTATTAGAGCTAATTGATTGACCTAAGCCATTTCCATTTACTGTGATGAATTTCTTTGCAGTTTGGATAGCTGATTTCCAAAGCTGTAAAAGCAGTATGTGCTTCAGTTAACCAGCAAAAAATAGTTACTGAGACTTCATATAATTAAAATAAGCCCATAACACTCCTAACCAGGTCACTAAAACAAGCTTCATCAAGTATTTACATCCATTTTCCACCTCAGAGAAGTAAATCTCACCTGCCACCAAAACCTCCACTTCCAGGATAATTGGGTCGCCCATACATGCCCTGCTGGATGTAGGGCTGAGTGGAGCCTGCCTTGGCTGAAAATTGTTGCTGCTGTCCAGCAAACTGAGGGGAATTGATTCCAGGGTTGCTGGTTGTCATCCCAGAAGCCATGGGATTTCCTGCTGGGTTCATAGGGTTGTTAGCATTTGCCATTGGATTTCCCAGCACCTGCAAGAAGAAACATGAGAGTGAGGGGCTGTACCTCGAACTGCTTCAAGCAAATTAAGTTGATTTGCTGCAGTGGTTAAATTAAAACATAACCACCTGTACTCTGAACTCTAATGAGCACAGACCTCATTGAAGTCTAGGTGCACATTCCTGGTGATTTCTCCTTTTGCCATTTCCAAACAAACAGGAGATTTTCGACTAGATGGAGCCCAAATTAATATGTTTATTAAAAAAGTTTATGAGGAAGACCTGCTACAACCATGCCATGACCATTCATCTGACAACAAGAAAGGACATAGCTTTTTCTGGGGGGGGGACCAGAGGGCGTGAGAGGATGAGAGCTTTTTTTGTTTGTTTAGTTGGTTGGTTTGTTTGTTTGGTGCAGGACTTTGAAGTAACTTGGAAGTAGTCAGTCCCACTGGCACAATGCAAAGAGTACTGCAGATAGAAAAACTGTGAAAGAACATATTTCAGCAGTTTAACCTATTCTTGACTCTCTAAATAGTGTACAAAAGTCTATTGATTGTTTTTATTGCTTCTTATAAAAGAGTCCTCTGTTCTCTGTATAAAAGGACTGGTTTTGCTTGTTTAAAGGATTTTCTTTCCCAAATTGCTGTGATTTCCATGGAGATGTAAGTGTGGCTGTTCATGGATCACCCGCACAAGATTTCCCAAAAAGTCTTCTACTTGGGAAGAAACTCAGTGGTCATGTTTTTTGCAGAAGACTAACTCAACAGCTTCAGGCATTTGAGAAAAGGAATTGGTGAGCCCATCTTGTTCCTATCCCTTGAAGAGCAGGAAGACTTACAGGAAATCCTGACATTCATTTCAATCTGCTCTGGAGAGCTATAACCAAGCTTCATGTTCCAGAGTTTCACTACTCCTTGCAGTGACACTGAAGAAGCATTTTCTTTTGTCATGCAAGAGATTTTTTTTCCTTCTATTGCACATTCCTCTGAAGTACCACAAACAGTTCAAGTAACATCACAGTACTCCTATGATAGAACAAAACTATGAGGTTTGGGTTTTTTTAATCTTTCCTTTTGCCTTTTTAAGTGTAAAAGGAACTACATTTTCATTTTCTGGCCAATATATAGACCAAGATGTTTACTCACGCATTTCTCTCCCAGATGGGATATCTTTTCTTTTAAGGTGTTAAAGAAATCAACAATAATAAAACATGTTATAAATCCTATAACTGCTTCCTCTTCTTGTTTTATTGAAGAAAGATTTTGCCATAACCACTGCTTACATAACTGCCATGTGAGTATTTATATGACTTGGCCTCTGAATAGTTTATTTTCCAGATGGTCCATTCCATTACAATTTCATTTTCAATTTTCTTACCAAAATTAAAATAATAACAACAAAAAAATCCTCAGAAAATTTTGTATGGGATCTAACACCACTTGGTTTGAAAGAAGTAGAAAAGACAAGTTAGATTTATGTACCATTTGCACTCATGTAAGATGGTGATGTGTTTTGAGCACTTCATCTATGATGTAAGACTGTGTGCTTAATTTGTGCCACATCCCTGGGAGTGCACACTATCACAAATAATTGGTAACTTCTTCATAAAAGCTGCTTCTTTTTGTATAGTATAATTCAATATACAACACAGAAGAAAAAGAGAGTTAAGAGTGGAGAGAACCAAATGAAAGTCCAGGAAGAGTGTCTCTCACCTAGGGGCCAAGGGGCCATACTTTTGCTGCAATGTATATTGAAATATTTTTGCTAAGTTAGACAGCACTAACAGGAAAGACTGGAAAGAACACAGTCTAAAATTGGTAGTTAACAACTCAGTGTGGGGTTAGACTTGGTACTCAATTTCACCAGCCCACAAGTGCAACACAACCCCAGCTAAAATCAACAATTATCATTTGGTGAATCTAGCTAAAATTTAATAGAACTCTTCACATTCACTCTGAATTCCCAAGAGGTTTGGGATTACCCCAAAGCCATGCTTTCAGTGTTGAAACCACACAGTGCAAAATATGAGGTAAATCCAAGCCTGACATTTGCATGCAGCCAGAGGAGTGACTGACTCAAGTTCTCAGACACTTCTTGTTCAATGCCACCCTAGAGGACATGACTGGGAAAATAATGCATCATATACAACAAAGAAGACAGACACTGCTACTGATCCCAAGAGGGTTTTCCAAAATACCTTCCATTCTACCAACATTAGCAGAAATGCACATCTGGAGGGAAGGAGGCATAAAAATGAAGCTTACCTGGCTTTGAGAGGTGTTAGTCACACCCCATACTGTGGTGACCACTGATAAAGAGCCTGGAGGCTGGTTGGTATTTTGTTGCCAGGGAACAGAATCATAAGGGAAAGACCCATCACTGCAAAAAACAAATGTTCAGGAAGGTGAGATTTTGGAGGTTTAAACTGTGGCAAATTGCTGGTGGTGACAAAGGAATTAACGTCTGACGTTACCTTAACTCTCCACTCCTCCTCCACTATTAGCTTAGTACTCTCAGAGGCATGAAGTTTCTTTAATAGCAATGTGATCATATCAAACCACACAGAACGAATGAAATTAATTCCTTAACTATATTGAAGCACAGGGTTTTTACCATAAAAAGGTCTCTTAGCAGTGAAAGTCCAAGTAAACTCAGGGGCAGAGTTTCAAACAAGGACACTAAGTTACTCAGCATCATATTTTTTTTTGCTATTCATCTCAAACTCTTCAACAATCACTGATTCAGCTGCCTTATATCAATTCAATTGGATTCTGAGAACCAGACTGCAGCTCCACTGTCTGCAGTGGGTCCCCAAATGGCCAGAAGAGCCTTTAAAGCAATAGCAGTTCAACATGATTTTGAAAAGTGAATTGAAATTCAGATAGTGTTCTCCCACACGATGGATAAGCTGCATGCCAAAAACGGTATTAGCTAATCAGCATTCTAGAAAATCAACTGCAGATATACAACACATCTTTCAGATAAATATGTGGATGAGAGGATTGGGTTTTTCCATTAGCTTTGTCCACAGACACAAGCAAACATTTCTTACAGTTCTTTTCATACAAAAGCAAGATGGTGGTTTCAGAATGAGCCCAGGATAGGATTAATTACACTTAGTGCAATTAATATCTTAAATCCGGTGACAGTAACTATCAATCCTATGACCATAAAATACATTCCACTTGAAATTTGCTCATTCTTGTACTATTAACTTGTAAATTAGATTTCAATTTGCATATATACACACTCAGGTGATCTTTCCTCGTCTATATATATAAAAATATAAATACCATTCAACAGACACACATTACTCTTTCATTTTCCAACACCATTGATCTGTATTTTATATCAAGAACTGCATTTTTGTCTTAACTACCAGCTATCACCAAAATTCTATCCAGGGCTAACTTGCCTAAAGAATCTATACAGGCTCTACATGCACTCTACCAAGGTGCTTCAAAGCCTGCTCACTTTACCAGACAGTGCTCCAGGCTTGGATCACTCCTTCCTTCTGTGCTGTGAGCCAAAATCAAGGACTACCTCAGTGTTCATTCTTTAGCCTGCTCATAATGCCAAGTGTGAATCATTTAAGAACAGGAATTGCTCTGCAGAAAGAGTGCACATGTGTGATAAAAACTGCTTCTGTCCCAAGCAACAAATAATGTAGTAACAGCAGCAGCAACTGCATAAATGAAGCAGTGAATATATTTCACAAACAGCTAGGAAATGTCAAACAAATTCCACAATGCTCTGCCAACCAAATCAGTATTAGAACATAACTGAATTTGAACTGATCTATTTGCTTCAAAATACTCATATTCAATCAAACAAAATCACTCAAAAATTTAAATTAGAGAAAAGAATAATTTCCCCTAACAAATAACTAGAGAAAATTACCGGAAAATGGTAATTCTCTATAAGATCTCTGACCCATCATGTTTACATTGACAGCATCCATATAAACCAGTGTGTGAATAAGGACATACTGAACACCTTGCTATCACTGAGTCCTGCTAGCCCATGTTTCTTTAAAATATTTTCTCTTAGAATCTTGCCCCTCTCATTCAGAGGCTCAGACAATGGCTTCAGTGACTAATATTTGCAAGTGACGCAATGCAAGTCCCTCCACCAGCATGGAGACAAATGATGACTAACCCAGAATTTGTGACTGCTATTAAGATTTCCTCTTTTATCCTGCTCTGAATGATGCCTCCTACTTTACTTCCTTCTCTGACTGTTTCTGATGATGTCTGCTCTGTGATTTGTTTGGATATTTATGGCACATATGAGCGTTCATGTGCTTCAGTGACTACAAAGCAGCTCTCTCCATGACATAAGCAGTGAAAGGACTCACTGCAGACATTCCTCTCTACTCCCCACTGATGTGCTGTGGACAGGTAATAAAACCTGAGGAGCAAAGCAAATATTTTGCAAGTGTATGAGAGTAAATAAGAAAGGTAATGACAGGCAGGAATCAAACCACAGAGTCACTAAAGATTCTTCTAATGCAAATATGCTGTACAGTTTGTAAACACACTCCAACTTTGAGCAAGCAATGCTTCAGCTTGCTGTTAAGAAGTTATAATTATTACTTCATTTTCTTTGTCTCCTAAGCATGTTTCTCTTACCCACTTCTCTCCTTTACAGTCCTATGCAGAAGGGATTTCATGTATTGTTCCTCCATAGTTTTCAGTGGTAGTCAGATCACTTGTTCAGTGGAAGGCTACACTGGGTTCTCAAAGACTATATAATCACTTCATACTAATTATAAATACAGAGTAAATCACTCAATTTTACTGTATTACAGTTAAAATGGGTGGCCTCAAGAAACCACATTGTTGACAAATAATAAAGCCTCCAGCACCACATAAAAAAGAGACCAGCTACAGATTTGTTGAGAAATATTCATTGTGCACTTTGAACCACATGACTACCCCATTATCCAACACAGGGCCTAGTGTTTAATCTCAGACACTACTGATAACAGAAATTATAGCAACACTGAAATACTGATAGATGTGCCTCGCAGAACATGAACTTAAATATCCTAATATCCACTTACTGTCCTAAACTTCATCGCTCAAGTTTCACCTTAGTTACCCCATGAGAAACCCAAGGCAATCTCATAGTCTGCATTCCCCAGCACTTACTCTGGCCCATCACCAATTATATCCATGTCTGACTATGCCTTTTGCCATACTGGATACAACATCCACCTTTTCTCCATCACACGAAGATTTTCTTGGTTTCAAGCAGTGGGAGATGCTGAAACTCATGCCACTCAATGAGAGGATTACTTGTCCCTTCACTCTGCTCTTTCAACTTCCATTTCTGTCCTTAAAACTACCCAAAGGAATATTCCCACCATCAAAGGAAAATCCATGTAAGTACCGTAATGAAACGTGACCAATCCAATTCTCATTTGCAAAGAGCAGTGGTTTTCCCCAGTTATTATACAGAGCTGTGAATTATCCTGAAATCCCTTCCTTTAAACTTGAAGATGGCAGCCAATAAAGAAAGAAGCTTCAACCTCTTCAGCCAAAGCGAAATGCTGCCCATGACATTGTTCCTGTTGAACTGAACAAGGGTAATTAAGCCTCTCACTGCACCCTGGAGGGCAGTGAGTCAGTTTGGGCTCAGCTGGAGCCCACTAAAAGAGTATTGACTAAATTTACAATAGTGCTAATGAACCTATACATACTCTGGTCAGCATTAAAGGCCAAACAGCAGAGGAAGCCACAGAGCAAAGAGGAAGAGATGGAGGGAAATTACTTCTCAAAGTAATGTTTCCCTACTCTGACGTAGCAAAACTGCAATCAAGCAACGAGGAGGGATTTCTTAGCTACTGGCAAATGTACTGAATCCACCAGTAATATAACACTCATATTGGAGAAGTACATTGGTAGTTAGGTCTAAAAAGCTTCTCTTAATCTCAGCACTCAAAAGATATCCAGTCCCTAGGAAAAGTTACAGATTTCATGTCAGACAGAGACTGATAGTTAATTCTAATAAAAAATACTTAATAACAAGTGAATTACTGCAGTTTACACATGATTTGTGGCATTATTTGCTGTCTTTAAAATATGTTTATGTTGTCACTAATGCAATTGTATATGTATCTGATACTCTGTTTACATGTCTTCATTCCTTGAGGAAAGAAGGGTTCAGATGGTTTAGCAAAGCATGCATCCCTAGAGCATTGGCACTTTACATATTGTGGAGGAGGATGAAAACTGGAATTACACATTCCTGGTGATTTTCCACATCGCTTGTTGAGAGGGCCAGGTGTCTAAAATACTACCTTCATAAAGCATCTACCTCTGTTTTAAACACTGTAAATCTACCAACTATTGCACCAGATCCTGATTTTCCAAAAAAAGCCTTTTCAGCCCAACCACAGTTTCCCACAACTGGGCCTTCAATGGCTACTTTCTGTTGCTTACCCTCAAGGCAGCTTTGCAGGGTCTTTAATATCTCTGAAGTGTGGTCACCCCACTTGAAGAGCAGCTGACACTCACAGAATTCACACAAACCTTTAAATCTACCAACTCTATCCCAACTTTCTCAGCTGACACCAAGATGAGCAGGTAATTGCCACTGGAACACACTGACTGTCATTTCTCCCACATCTTCTTTTGTCACCCATGGACACCTTGAGAGAACATCTCATGACAAGGCGTGAGGTGTCACAGAACGACACAGGTCAAACACGTCTTTGCAATAACATGCGGCCAAAAATCAGAACAGGCAAAAAACAACCCAAATTTGGGGCTGCTGGTCTGTTCCTGCCTGATGGCACCTCTCTGTGCCTGCACCTTGTTCTGCCTCTGGGCACATTTGTGCTCAGGGTGCTCAGCACCCCTTGCCTGTATTCTTGGTTGGAGCCTCTAGGTGACACTACCTTAATACAAACGAAACCATAACCATTTCCAAACAAGGCTCCTTGTTCCCCTCAGCCTTCTCCTGCTACAACCTGATGCATCTGCAGTGGAAAATTATCACAAATCCCACAATCAGAACAGGCAAGAAAGCTCCAGATAACTGAAACACCAAGACATGAGTTTCATGTCTGGGTTGTCTCACAAGTTAGGCAGCTCAGCTTCTTTCACACAGATTTAGGTTTTGTTTTACTTGGATTCTTGAGAGAACAGCACTCATCTGGCTTTATTTATTAATATGGATTCAGTTTGCAAGCCTTCTTGATTAGGGCACCACCATGAATGTAACACTAGAAATTGGGAAAAACCACTGGGAAACAAAGTAGCTTAAGTCCTTTCTGGAGCATTTTAACATTTCATACCAAAAAGGCAGTTCAAATTGAGTATTTGCACTGCACCATACAAACCTAACAACTCAATAAGCCAGGAATCCGTGACAACCTATTCAGAAATTACAGATCAAATGGCTTTTTTTTCCTTTTGGTCCAAGTTCCACTGAAAATATCCCCGGCCTTCAGTATTAATTTGAGAAAACCCCACTGTGACAACTGAAAGCCAGAATTTGTTTTTACTTACTACTAATAAAAAACATTTTGGAGATCGACTTTTTGTTTTGTTTTGTTTTTGGTTTTTTTTGTGTGAAAACCACTAGATATTTAGAAAGAAACAACTGACTGGTCATTTTTCATTGAGATTTTTTTTCAAAGAAACAAAATCAGCACATCCCCGCCTGAGATACCTGCACCATCTCCATACACCTGCAGCACTTGGCCAACACGTTTCAATTTGAACACCTAATGTTAGTTTATGGTCTAGGTGACAGTTACTATAAACACATTACTATGAAAAAAAAAAACAAACCAAACCACAAAATTTAACCAAGTTATCCCCTGACCTTTTGTGCTGTGTTTTCTGTAAGCCACTCTATGCAATTTGTGGTCTGTTCACACAGAGGAACATGGCAGAGCCAGGAGACACTGATGTGGAAAGAATGTGGAGACCACTTACAGTCCAGCAAGGATATTTGATGACACATTGTAAAATCAAGGATATTTGATGACATATTTTAAAAGAAACAAAGAGCAAGTACCTCTGTAAATCACACATGATGTACAGAACCAAACTAAGAGCTGAGGTTGTGTGCAGGTACCCTAAACTTTTTACATTCAATTTGAGGAAAGCAAGAGGGTAGTGTAGTCAGTCTGTGTACTAATAACTGACTTTGGATGGCTAGCAAGAATTAGATTTTGATTGATGCCATCTCTGTGATTCACACCTTCCTCAAACACATTCCTCTATTTTGCATTATTATTTGAAGACATTTAAATTGTATTGGCATAAATTAAGGCACCATCCTGCATTTTGCTAAGCTAATACCTAAAACACAATCCCATCCAAATCACTGGGTGTTTTCATGTAATGTTAAAATGAAAAAAGCCAATTTGGAAGTATTCTACAAGACTTTATTTCTGCCTAGTTCTTAATGACGTGACTACAAGCATCCAAATTTTACAAAGAAAATACACAGTTCTAAAATATATCCCATCATGATTTCTCAAGTCTATTGATTCCCTCCACTCTTTTCAACTAGATGAGTATGTTCTCTAATTATTTGGAAAGCTTTGATTCTCCCAACTCCAAATGCACAGTAGATCCATACCTAGTCCTTGCCTATCAAGAAAGAATTACCTCAAGTGTTGTTTCAGTACTGGATATTGCCTGCACCATGAAAAGAAAGACTGAGAGCAGATAGAAATTTCATAATTCACTCTAAAAAGGAGACTTCCTTCTTCTGGCAAACCATATGAGAACACAGAAGCACTCTGAACCCCCTTCTAAGTGAGCAGATGCAGGTGAAGCAGTCAAAAGGTGAAGGCAACAAGCCATTTGCCAGCTCAGTGGTTTGGATGGCCCCTGCTGCTGGCAGGTGGCTATCACCCCCTGCCTCTGCTCTTCTAAATGTCCACACACACATTTATAACAACCATTCATGCAGCCACACACATCTGCACAATAAAGGCATTTGAGTGGAGACTGAGACAGCAAAATCGAGCTGACAGTTCGGCAGGTGATACAAACTACCTCTGGAAGCTGAAAGCCCTGAACTTTTTCCTTTATATTTGTGACAAGGCCTGTGAGGCCTGCATGACTTATGAGTGCACAAGGCGGGAGGGCTGCCTTCCATTTCACACTGGGCTGCTACAGATCAGGCTGTGACACGGGGGCTGCTGCGCTTCCTGGCGCCTCACTCTACACTCAGTGTCATCACTTAGAGCCATGCCTGCAAGTCTCATGCTGCTCAGCAAGAGTTACTGCATCTGATTTTAACTCCTGCAATCAGAAAAAAATGCATTAGGCCAAATAATTAGAGTTAATTTGTAATTTTTTGAACCTGCAAAACCCCACATCTCCCCTGCATGCACACACAGTCCTGCCTCACTACAGAGCTCATGTATGTCCATGCACATGTGTGTGCACACGCAAAGATACAGAGATAACACAACTTATTTCTGCCCACGTGGAATAAACGATCACAGCTATGCAGGTAAGAAATAAAAAACGCCACTGAGACCCACTCCTGCCTCTAAGAAGCAGAAGGGGTTACATTGTCTGACATGGGAACTACAGCATCCATCTGATAAAAGGAAAAAAAAGATTAAACCATCACACCCAGTTCTATTGTCACACAAGTAGACCATGCAATGCATTACTCCAGCCCAGATCACAGTTACAAAATCCACCGGTAACAGCCCTGCTATTAACATGCCACCTGTTACCTTTTTTTTTTTTTTTTTTCAAAACGCTGAAATTATCTTATGATCGTTTTCAGCTTGACAAATGCAGTTTAATCTTTATTGCATCTCACAGCACAGACCTGCTCCATCCATGTCTTATTTATCTCACGTGTGTCGGAATGCAACCCCGAGCCCTCAATTCCCCCCCTGCCACCAGGCATTCCTTCTGCTCTGCTTTATCAATATACCTGGGTTTCCATATCCGACTGCTCCTTTACAATAAAAAACACACCCACCCAGTATTCTACCATTGCCTGTTGCCTTGGTAATCCAAATGCCTGGGTACTCGCTGATTATCGGCGAATGAGACTCGCATTGTTCACACCGCAGCGCGTCTGCTATGTTAATGTGAGATAATGGCAGCCAGAAGACTCCTTTTGTTCCCAGCTTTGCTGTTTATTCATAGTGCCTGGAGGTCAGCGACTGCTACAACAACCGGGGAAGGAACCGCTGAGAGCGTGAGCAGATTCCACTTGTGCTTTTGCCTCTGAGACAGGGGGAAACACCAGCAGCCCCGCACAGCGAGAAGGGCACCGGGAGAGCTCTGCAGTCTGACTCACGCAAGGTGTAGCAGGCGGCTCGGAGGAAGATGTGATGGACTTGCACTTCCGAGATTTTTTAGATGAAGCTGATTTACGCTCCCCGACAACAGAAAAAAAAAAAAAAAAAAAAAAAAAAAAAAAAAAAAAAAAAAAAAAAAAAAAACCGCTTTCTTCGAGAGGCACGGCGGGAAGGGAGGGAGAGAAGGAGGAGGGGGCAGCACAGCACAGAACCGCAGCAACTTACGGGAAGGGATCCGGGCTGGGGGATCCGGGGATGGGGGAGCCGGGGATGGGGGATGCAGGGATGGGGGAGCCGGGGCTGGGGGATCCGGGGATGGGGGAGCCGGGGATGGGGGATGCAGGGATGGGGGAGCCGGGGATGGGGGATGCGGGGATGGGGGGATCTGGGGCTGCCCGGGGAGCAGGGACAGCCCCGCAGAGCCTGCGAGGGCAGGGCAGGGCAGGGCAGGGCAGGGCAGGGCAGGGCAGGGCAGGGCAGGGCAGGGCAGGGCAGTGACCTGGCCGGGGAGGGGCAGGTCTGAGAAAACGTGTCCCCCGAGCCGTGTCCGAGCTGTGCCTGCCTGTCAGAGCAGTTTGGAGATGCTGTCGGTGACACAGGGACACGGGCAAACAAACCGTCACATCGCATCTCCCCTGACGCGTTAAGTGGGAGCTGAGAGCACGAAGAGGCTGTTGGTACCTTCCCCGCATTCCCAGCCTGGTGGAGATGAGGACACTGAAGATGAGGACACCCCGGCTGGTGCGCTGCTCCTTGTCCTCGGAGCAGCCCTTTCATGGGAAGGAGCCACCGATTCCTGCTAAAAGCACTGCCAGTGTCTAATTAATGTCACCGACCCATCTGCCCAGGTTGCTGATGTGCTCTGTCTGCCGAGCACAGGCTTTGTTGTCATTTCTAGCGAAAACCAGCCGGGAGTGTCTTAGTTCGAATTGCTAACCTTTTTTTTTTTTTTTTTTTTTTTTTTTTTTTTTTTTTTTTTTTTTTTAGGAAAGCCCTCCACCACTGCAAATAGTAATGACTATTTTTTCCTTTTCTTCTCCCTGCGATTCTGAGAGATTTGAGAATCCAAATGTACAGGGAGTAGCAGGAACACAACAATTGACAAAATTGAGCGCGGGGAATTCACACTCCTTTTGTAATCTATTTACAGAGAGATCCTGTGGATGGTGACATTTTCATGTAAGTTAATAACAGAAAAAGCATCAAGAAAAATATCCAATCTTAGACAAAATACACATCTGTGATCCTGCCGCTAAATATCCAAAAACCGTTTAAAAAGACGAGGTATTTTACCGTAATTTATGTCAGTAATTTTTTTACGTGCCAGACTGTCAGGCTCCCTCCCTGTTCAGAAGCCATGTCACCTCCTGGCAGGCAGGCTGTGATGTGATGCTCACGGCGCTGGTACCCAGAACATCTCCTCGCACTGAGCTCACCCCTCCTGGCCCTGCTGTGCTGCAAAGGGCGGCTCAACCTCACACCAGGACCTGATGCTGGGCAGGTTGAGGGGCTCTGACTCAGTTCTGATGTTCCCTATCCAGTTAAGGCTCCCAATGATTTCAATGAGTTTTGCAACAAAGGGTTGGGCAAAGAGCAGCTTTCAGTGTCACTGCACGCCTACTGTGCTGACAGCCAAAATGGTTAAAAACCAGGAGTGCTGCCACAGTCAAATGATTTTTAACCCCACTGTCACCAGAAATCATTGAGAAGGGACAGAAGGTACCTTCCCAATGGGCTCGAAGAGGAAAATAATGTGGATTCAGCATATACATCACCTGCTTTTGAGAGCAGCCCTCATGCAAAAGCCATGACACCCCTGTGATATTCCCTAAACATGAATCGCCATCCACCAGACATTTTCTAGTATCAGTTGTTCAATACAGCCCAAACATGAGAATGATACCTGTGTATTCAAAGCTGCTGCCATATTTTAAAAACTAACATAGATAGTACAAAGGCTGAGATCAGATTTTGCCTCAGTCAGCAGACCTACCTTAAATATTTGTCTAGTGTTTACTTGTAAAAATATCAGCCAACACTTCTAAATGAAAAAAATATCTAAAAATATCTAAAAAACTAAAACCATATGACTACAACATCTACAGGAAAAATACAGAGTATATAGCCACTTCAACATACTTATCAGAAAAACCCCCTACAAAATTATAGTAGCCCTGTTACATGTTAGTATTACAACAGCACTCATTTTGACTCATCAATCAATACAGAAGACCTGTCTTCACAACTGTGCAAAGTGCTGTACACAAAAGAAAAGATGATCCTCATCCTATACCTTTTACCAAGCATGTAAAGAACATATATTTGAAAACAAGCCCCCCATTATTGTTTCCTGTTACCACAAGAACTGACCAAAAACTTAGCTAAAATGAAATGCAGATTTTTCACATGAAAATATTCCATATTTAATTATTAACAGCTAATGGTTACACTTATCAGTTTTCAAGGAGAAGGTAATCATCACTTGCTTTTAGTATCAACAGGCTCAAGGTTTTCTTCCACCTCCTCCCCATAAGTGTGTGTGATAAATCTAGTATCAGCAGTTGCACTTAGAGGACAAGATGGTCAATCAACTCTTGGGACAACACTCTTCAGCAATTAATAATTAGTTTTGTCTTTGCAATGCTCAGAGTGTAAGGAAACTGTTCTGAAGAAATTTTCCTTTTTTTTTTTTTTTCTTTAACTAATGGCACTTCTGCAGAAACATTTCTTGATTCTGAACTCTTCTCTTATTCTCTCCTGATGGTAAATTTTAACATCTCTTGACAGAAAGGAAACCAGAAAAAACAGCGAAGGTATTTTTGCAGAATCAGAAGTAATACAGGTTTCTTTACTGAGTATATTCTTTTATATTAGGATTTACCATCTGTTCAGTCCCTAATTATATTTATTTCACAACTCCGCAACCAGAAAGATGAAAAGGCTTCGAAACAATTTTATCTTTTACCTCAAGAGTTATAAATTCTTTTGCAAAGATTGTCCCTGCATGTCAGAGCCACATGACATAATGGAGCAATCCCCTGCTTCAAATTGATGTATAAAACATGCACAATGTGCTTGTTTTCATAAAAGCACGCTGCACCTGACCTCATCCAGACATTTTTGAAGTGACTCTCACTGTTGGTCAAAACAGATTATGATGCAAAATTGAAAAGGCAGCAGCCTTTACAGAACTGTTTGTACTGGTATGTTATAACCAGCTCACTCCTGATCGTTAACAATGCAAGAGTCAGCCCTCACCAACCAGCAAAAATTTAGACAGAATTACCATTCTTTTCCAAGAGGTCCTGTGAATGTTTCAAAGTTCAGCTCTTAGTCAAGTTTAAATTGGAAGGAAAAAAAGGACAAAACAAGCACTAAAAACAAACACTCTTTTGAAGCAAGCCCAACCACTAAAAGGTATTTATGACTGCATGAACGTAAAGCATTAATGGTAATAAATAACACATCTACTGTAAGATTGAATTAATGCTTCATTTCATCTACTGTTCAGTTTTCTCTAAACCTTTGGCACTAAGTAATTTATGACAAAAATAACATTATCTTCATATTTTTCATCAATCATGACGGCCCTATAGAGGCATTACCACCCTTTGGTCACTAACTGTGAGACAGCTGGCAATTAATGCATGAGACCAAAATTTGGAGCAAGAGTGAAGACAGTAAGAACCCTACAGATGCTCATGACAACACACTAATCTGCAACTAACAGCTGTCTATTTCTAGGTGGTTTTGTTGACAAATAAGCTTTATTACAAGCTGTGCAAGAAATGAGAAGCCCCCCCAGAGCTTGCCTGAGTCAGACTGACGTGAAAATGAACCAGGGTGCAATTCCTGCTGGGATTGATTGGAACTGTACCCATTTCCACCAAGATTCAATTTGACACTCATGTACAGATCCACCAGTTGATGCAATAAAGTGTTAAGTAAGAACTTTATCAAAGGTGTATAATGACAACTATTTGTACTTACCTAACAGCATTTGCCAAAGACCTTAAATTGATTCAAAAATTATCCACCTTGAGTAGTATCTGTTATTATAGACAATTTGTCAGATTGGAAAACTACAACACAAATAATTACATTATACACTGCAAGCTAGAGAGCATGAAATTTCACTCCTGTGCAGACAGGCTAACCCAAAGACTTAACAGCTCTCCTTAAGTTCCCCATAAATCCATTAAGTAGGACTTTAATTAGAAGCTATACAAGATTAAGGGGGTGGATAGGTCCTACACTGGTCCTTCAATACAGGAATAAAGTTTACTCACATTAATCAATAAAAAGGTCTAAGGCAAAAATAAATTTTAAAATCTCACATTCAAGTTTGAGCTGTTAGATTGCAAAGACTTAAAAAAGCCCTATGATTGGGAGGTTCTTTTTGACAACCCAGTGCTCATTCTGTTCACAAAACACAGGAGTTTGCAATCCAACCAACTGCCCTATATTAGACAGTAGGTATTTAGCTGAATTTTTTTTTCTATATGCAACACTTGATCATTCTGTTAATGAAAAACTAAATTTAGATAGAAATTAGCACAACACAGTCCCTACTCTGAAAGCTTTTGTTGCATGTGTGCACATCCTCATAGGGCTTACATCCTGCTCTCTGTAAATGCATTTAACCAACAGTAACACCATGAAAGCCCTCCTTGATCCACCTACTTCAGTTTTCTCTTATAGCTCAATTAACTTTTAAAAATCAAAGATAGTCCTTAAAACCAGGTCAGACCTGAATTACTTCTAGTATAAGCGCCCACAGTTTATTAAATATGAATCCTTAGATATAGATTCTTGTGATACATTATTGAGTCACAATTTGTTTTAAATAGCTGAGCCCTGTTTCAGCTTTGAGACTAAGCACCTGTGTTTCTGTGTTACATCCTAGTAACAGGATGCTAGTCCCTGACTAGAGTTCTGGGGAATTTTGTTGCTGGTAAAAGGAACAGCAGAAAATGCTCTGTGTGGAGTACTCAAGATTGTCTGATGATGGGGAAGGATTTGATTGTGTGTCTAATGATAATCAGCAGCTCACATATATCTACATTGCCTTTGTAAAGTAAGATTCTTGCACATGCTCTTGGTTGTTCTAATTTAATATCTAGCTCTTTTACAAAACTTGAAGTAGCTGGCTACACTAATTGTTTCAGGAAATACAAAGCATACTTTTTTTTTTCTGTTTGAATTAACAGAAAAGTCTTATGGATTAGAGATAAGATACTGTGAACTTTCATACTAAGCTTTTGACCCAAATGTAATCTAATGCAAATACAAATGATGCTTCATCAACAGCTTCATCACTTATTGTAGTTAATACTGTACTTAATGGCTTCTCATCTTTTGTTTAATTAAAACAAACAGAAAACTCCATTCTTCTTCACTCCATACTTCACTACTATCTTACAGACTGATTACAAAACATCCATGAAAATAAACAGTTCCAGGTGGAAAAAGAAGTTGGAGAGCCACAGGGTGTCTCATTCTAATGTATCACCTGAGAGGTTTTGAGCAGTTATGGTTAAATTACAGACAACAGCACACACCAACGCACTGATGCAAGTATTCCAAATCCCAAAGCACCTGCAGCTATTGTATAGAAGAAGTTATGCCACAGAAATTCTGTTTCTAGAGGGGCATCTCACAGGTGAAGAGCAGTAATTTAGAAATTACTCCCAGCGTCTTCCCCAGTCGAGCATTTCAAGGGCAATACTCGAGAGAAATATGCAGGAACTGCCCAACATTGGGCAGGATGCTCTACCACAGGCAGAATATTGGATGACCCAGTACTGCTGGAAATGCTGGTATTTAGGTTTAGTAGAGGAAAGTATTTCTTTTTTGACATGTGACAGTTTCAGTGGAAAACTGCCATGAAAGAAGTGAGTTGTGCCTATCTTATCTATTATCTAGTAATGTAGCACACAGCCCCTGTGAGATAGTCTTACTTTATAGACTCTAGAGGAACAGAGGCTAAAAGGTCAAATGAGAATCAGGCATCTAAAAACTACAAAACTACACCTAAGAGAGCACATACACTGCACCACATTCTCTGCAGACCAGCCACTAATTCTACTTTGTCTTCTGAAAAGCTTCTCCCAAGTGTAAAATTATTTTAAAACATTATGTTTTCTGTGGGGTTTTTTGTTAAGTGTGTTTACAATCAGTCATTTCACAAGCACCTAAGAAAGGGGAAATCCAGGTACTCTGAAAAGCCAGTGACATTAATTACACTTCAAAAAAGGACTTTATTTTTATTCTCAAGGGCTAAAATAAAAGGCATAGTGATTGTATGGTTTTCCCTTAAATGCAACAAAAATAATGGAAAAATATCCAACCCAGACCTCAAAAGTTGTTTTCAGGCAAATTTGCATATGCAAATACACTGGTACAAAGACGTCCCTAAGCTCTGTTCTAACACAAAAGTTCAAGTTAGTTAGGGTACCATGGAACTTAGGTACCAAGAAGTTACACTCATTACACTCTCATAGTCCTTTACTAACAAAAATCCTCTACATTAAAACAAATTCATACTATTTGTGATTTCTTTAATGTGATGCTGAGGTAAAGAAAGCCTTGGAAAAATCTTCCAGCAACATAAAGCATGGAATGAATGCTCAGTCCTGTCTTACACTTTATCTCCAACTTTTGCTTTGACCCAGGTTGTGTGGACAAGAAATACAAATAGTGAAGAAATACAAATAGTGCTCCTCCACATTATTTGCTTATCAAAGGCTTCACATCATCTTCTTACAGTATCTTTTAATGCTCATGTTCTCTCTAAATTAACACAAGTGTTGTGTGATCCTCATTTGATATGAGACTGTGCAGGACATCCTCTGATCTATGGCTGCAGCCACAGTACAACTGCTTTGCATGCAATACATTTCCAATGATGAAAACCATCTCCAATGGTTAAAACACAGAACATCAGTGAAATGTTTTCAAAGTCAAGAAGAGCCAGTTGTATTTAAATAAACATCAGCAAAGTGTCTGAAGAGGGAAGTGTCACTTCACAATGCACGGGACAACAGCAAAGAGAAAACCTGAGTTCATTTAGTGCTTGCTATAATTACAGATGCCCTGCCTGTCACACAACACGCTGCCCAGACTGCACTGCTGCAGGCTAGGCCCAGGCTCACCTGTGAGAGAGGGTGGGTTTCATGGAGCTCATGGAGTTCATGGGGGGTTGCATGGGGAGCTTCCCGGGAGGGTCGTTCTGCCGGCTTTTCTGGTGGCGAAGCAGCAAGAGCCGTCCCAGCTCCTCACACCACGATGACAGCAGTGCTGTGCAAACAGAACAAATGACAGTGAGCACACATCTCAGGAACCAGCACAGCCCAGTGCAGGTGCAAGACACTAACAGGAGTCACAAGCCAAACAGACAAACATCAGGAGTGCAAAGTTTGTCCATGAACCACCACTCACACTATTATACTATCAAACAGTCTGTGATTGCCCTACACTAGCATTAGAACATTTTTACCCAAGTTACAAACATTCTGCATATCCCAGGAGGCAGAAGAGAACTTGTCTGAGCAGTACAGAGATGAAGAATGGATGAAGCAAAAGGACATGGGATAGCTGTTACAAGTGAAGCAAGATGCAGAATAATTCATTTCACACCAGTAGAAACATAACAAAAACATAGAGAAGACATAATTTACAGAGGGGAGAAAGGAAAAAAAAGATCTCTTTTCTGTTCTGCTGTTTTTTTTCAAAAGATTAATTGGAGAGAAACCCATGTGCATGAATTAATTTTCCAAACTGCTATGAGCTACCAGTCTTGAATAGATAAACAGGAGAATGATGTATGGATACAAAGTTAGGCACTTAAATCTATATCTGACCCAGCACAACCCCTAAATGTGTATTTCCATTATGTGCCTAATCTTGTAGTCAATGAGGGTAATTCTGTGCTTACAAGAAAATCACACTTATGAACTACAAAGATGCAGAGATTTCTTAGAGGGAAGAAGAGCTTGCAGCTCCTTCTACAGACATGAAAAGGGTCATTATTCCTGAAAATGTGGCCTCTCCCTTATGCAGCCACACTCAGAAAAGACCAGGCCCTGTTATAAAAACCACCTACTCTTCAGTAGGCAGAGCCCCAGGAAGTGACTGCAAGTGAAACCTGGTTCTCATGAGTGTACCCAGCCAGACACCCCACCAAAGCCTCCAAAAACATCCACCCGAGCCTCAAAGCTGCCTATTTAATTCCAACAGCAGAAGTGGCTCTGGTAAAAAGTCAGCCAGGTATGAGGACACAGCGAGGAGTTTCACTGGAACAAAGTGCAGACTAATTGAAAAATCCTGCAGTGGAAAGAAATCAATTTCTCAAGTGGAAGTGCTTGGGCTTTTTTCTTCTTTAAAGGATGCTTTACAAAACCCTTGGAACAAAAAAATGCTTCATGTTTAATTTTTAACTAAGTGCCTTCCTGAGGTGTTGCAAACTGAACACAAATCAACAGATTATATGGGTGGGTGAGAACCAGAAGACTACTGAAAACCCAAAGCTGCCACAGCGGTTTAGAGTAGTAACTAAGAGCTCTAGATTTAATTTCAGGCTTGCTTATTTAAAAGAGACAAGTGCAGAATCCTCTAAAATTGAGGCTTATGTTTTCATGTCTTTATTTTCTAATGGTTGTCTTTTCACCAAATAACATAATGATAAGCAGTAGCTGACTATCATTTCAGGGTACACCACCTTTGCCCAGTATCTACTCACATGTACTGTTAACACAGAGCAAATTCCAAAGAGACTAACTGTAAAGTCATATTTGTGGGGCTGAAAAAGAAACCTGCTTTACCAAAACCACATAAATGTGTGGGTTTTCAGTACAAGAAACTATTGGATTTTCTCAAGTTAAATGGCCACACAAGAAAAATACTCACAGCCTGGGCCATTGCTGTGAATTAATCACACATTTGGACAAAAGAAGAGGTGGCAATTTTATTGCATTTGGACAAAGAAGGGGTTGTAATTTTATTGCATTTATCAGGCAGAAGGTCAAGAGCGGTGTTTAGGGAGGCATTTTAGAGCTCTGCTGTGACAAAAAGGGGACATGGTTTCTTTATGTAAATTTGGAAATCGCCAGCCACACACGGAGCCTACAAAAAACATCCCCCCGAGCTCTGTGAAATGCTCCAGCAACGAGTGTCAGTCTAAGCTGCTTCTCTATTAGCCAAGGAATCTGTCAACAAGCATTTGATCAAATTATACTCACCTTTTATCCCTGGCATATCATTACTGAGGTGGCAGTGACAAAGGCCCCCTCCCTCCCCCTTTCAGCTGGAATTCCTGCCCTCCCAGGGCTCCTTCCCTTGCCCACAGCCACTCGAGCCGGGGAAAGGCGAACACAGTGTTCTGCCGAACACTTAATGCAGCCATCACAGAGTAATAGTGGATGAGTAATAGTGGATGCTGAGCACTTCCACAGCCGAGTGTAATTACTACGGAATCATCCATCTTAGACGAGGCTATGATGGGAGAAGGGAGTTGCTCCTTCTGCACACCTATGTGCACTTGACAAGTAAGATAAAAAAAGCGACAACCCAATGGATCTCAGGGCATGAAGCTGCAAACAAAAGCCAAACCTGCTTGGGGAAAAAAAAAGCAGTGTAACCCCTGAATATGCCAATGAAAGCATTGCTTTGGTGAGGTGAAGATAAGAAAACATCCTAATGAGGTGTTATTATTACCAATATCCAGTATGAAGATTTATAAAGGGAAAATGTAAACCGTCAAAGAACAAAGAGGTTCTCAAGATAAGCTGGATGGTTTTATTCTGCAAGTTATCTGGAGAGAATTCATGTTTTTAGAAACTAAGAGACTGCAGGTAAAAAAACCCAGCAAATTTACTCATCCCTATCACAGCACTCATTATGGAGAGGTTCAACCTTTCCTCCCCTGGGACATTTCAACTCATGTTCCATGTATAATAATCACTCTCTTCCCTGTGTTGGTACTTGTGCATGGAATGAAAACAAAGCTGTTTGTAGCCACCTTAGGAGTTACCATTTCCCCTCTGACCTGCTTTAACCTCCCTCTAAAGGAGTCTGCTCTCTTCTGCTGAAAAGTACAGGGCAGCCTCCCATCCACCTCCACTGCTCTGCTCTCTGCTCGGTGAGATGAATCTATACCCTGCCGACACACATCTGGTACAGCTGGCTTCTGGAGAACATCACTTCCTGGGCTATTCAAGCAAGATAAAACAAACTCAAAATGAATTTACAGATTACACTATTCATCTTTAGTGTACTTAGTTACTGCTTTTTATGCTGACAGTATTAGGCGTATCTCAACTCATTTACACTCAAAGCACGAGAATTTCAGTATCATACTATAATGAACAGATAAAGCAGCAAGCACAAAGGACAGCTACAGATGGTGCCAACAGTCAGTCTCACCCTCTCATAGCACAGCCAAGCAGCTGCTTTTTCTCCCCCTCTGCCCCTCCTCCTTGTACAACAGGAGCACAGATTTTGCAGATGGACCATCCACACCGTCTCTCTCGCAGCCCCTTGCTGCGGCAGTTTAATGATCAGATTTAAATCGTGTTCCTCTGCTGCATTGCTACAATGTCCCTTGCATACAATGATGCGCCTTTCCTGCTCAAGTTGAACTCAACTGTTGCAAGGAGAAGAAAGGAAAAATCCTTAAATGTGCACACACCCCTCCAAGAAGCCCTGCATGCAGCCCAGGTGTAAAATAAAACCTGGGTAATACACCAAAATTGACATCTTCTTTCAACCCCTGTTCAGTCATAGAGGGCTCTGCTGGCTCATGCAAAAAGATGCAGAATAATGGCAATCAAATAACGTACTGACAGTTTAAGTGTGTTCACACATTTATTTGGCTTAAAGGGACACTCTCTGGGATGATTGGTGCAATATTTGACCTACTTTTCTCCATCTGCAAAACCTGTATCATTCTTAATGGGATTGCATTTCACTTTTAGCACTGATCTATTTCCATAGGAATAAATCAATACTGATTTGCTAATGACGACTGCGTTAAGAAACCAGACATGAGAAGCCACAGCTTCCACATTTGTGAAAAGCAGAAATACAGATTAAAAAATGAGAGAAATTTCAATTACAACTAGCCCAAGGGGTTTCCCTAAGGAAGCAAGAGGAAAAAAAAAAAATCAGTTCAGAGTTATTCAGCTTGTTGCTACCCAGTCCCAATTTTGTTTTTCTATTCTTTGAAGAGGACCAGACATGGCAAGAGTGTGTCTCAGCACAGAATGTGACCGACCTATCCTTAAAAAACTCATAAATACTCCCACACACCCAAAATTGGCAACACTTTATGTCCTTCTGGATGTGCCTGATAGTTTTAAATTCTTTCATTGAAAAAAAAGTCATAAGACATGGCAATGTATCCACATTGAGATCCTGAGGACAAGGAGGAAAAAAGAAGGCTGGAAGGCTTTTTTTTTTTTTTTTTCCAGTCAGCCCAAGTCACATTTTAAGCATTTCTCTGCAACCACAGAGCTAAGCCTTGCTTGAAAGAGAAAGGAAGCAATTGTTATTTAATCCCCTGCCTCTAGGAGCCAAGTCTTTAAGAACATGCAAAATATCACAAGATTTGTGACAATTATTAGGACCGGCCACATCCCCTGGTACTGTTCCTTTCCTCTAAGGGCCCTTTTGTTCCAAAAACCTGCCAGGCTGTACAGAAACAAAGGCCTCCACTGCTTGCTCTGTGGCACCTTTCCACCCCTCATAGCCACGAGTGCCCATCACCCAGCAGTAGCATCAGTAAGTGCTGTGGCCCTTCCATCAGGAAAATCAAGGAGCTTGAGCTGGGGGAAGCCACAGATCATGCCCAGGCTGCTTGCACCACTCAATACTTCTTGACAAGAAATGATGCTGGCATACCTGCAAATACTACACGATGGATGCTGATGGTGCAGCTCAAATGTCATTTTATAGCAGTAGCACGGAAGATTGGCACAGCCCCATAGAACCCTTTTTGGGCCAGGCACCAGAGCAAGTGAAAAAAACAGGGTGTGCAGTCAGTGGTACCCCAGAGAGGCATTTGAGCAGCTGCACCCAGCCCAGCACTGGGAGCTGCAGCCCTGCTCTGCCTGGCTGTACAAAGTGCCAGGGTAAGCACCTCTGAGTGCACCAGCCTGCGGCTCCCTAGAAAGCAAAATACAGAGAAGCACAGTGCTAATCTATTTACCTATTATGATACCCTAGTATTAGTTACAGCTTATCACCTCAGTAAATCGCTGCCTCTTGTTAGGGAACGTGCTTAAAGGTGCAGCAAACTGTTATTTACAGGCAGACACTATATTTACAGCCACAAAGACAGGTGAGGAGGGGATAGGACAACAGCTCAGTAATTTCAATGCCTTCTGCTTCCCGGGAGACTGCTGGAAGAGCACAATAGGATTACTGCTTCCTTGCTGCAGTTAAGCTGCAGTAGATAGTTCAATAGGCAGACTGGCAGACCCGTATTTCTTATTCGCTGCAATGAAAATATTAGGAAAAAAAGGAGGAGTTTGATTTGGAGAACTATCTGTTCAGCACCATCTCGCTAGATTGGTTTCATGTCTCAGAAGGAAATGCTGAAAAGATATTTACAGCACGGATAAGAAAATACATCAATTTTCACCAATCATATCCATTAATTTTATATTGCTTTTAGAAACAAGTTTGTATTTTTTTACATGGAGAATTCCAGATAAGTAGAATACAAAGCTACTGAGTGCTTTCTACCCTCTCCTCTACAGACTGCAATCTAAATACAGTTTTTATAAAACACCCAGTGAGATCATTTGGTGGGGAGGGAAGGAAAGCAGCAATGAGAATAGAATCAGAGGAGTGGAAATAAGTATTTTCTTGGTTATTTAGAGGTATTATTCTTTCTACATAGAAAAATTGAGACTATATCACATTTGGAAAAATACATTGAAAATGTTAACTACCTAAAGCTCAATGTGCTGACAGTATTAGAAAAATAAGGTCAATGGCATTAAAAGGATGGAATCTTTGCAATTTTGTGAAACTGAAAATCAGACGTTTTCCTTGTGTTTTAAAAGTAATTTTGCTGTTAAAAAGCTCAGAAATGGAGAGAGGGAGAAACCAGTCATGCCAAACTATTTCCCTCCTCCCAGGCCCATCTCTCTGGCTGCCAGCAGATGCCCACTCTGCACACAGCAGCCCACGGTGCAGAGCCAGTGCTAATTCCCAGATGTTTGCTGCCACCTCATTCCGGGAGGCTTGCATCCCACCTGGCTGCTTTTTTTGAGCATCTGAGTATTGTGTCTGCTCTTCTCCATCAGGCAAAATCAGTGATGTTAGCTTAGAAGTCCAAGTACGTTGGAATAAACAGACTGATTTTATCTAAAAAGTGCCAACACAAATGTGCTCCACTGCAGTGAGGAGAACCCCCTCCAAAGGCACACAGATTTAAAAAGCTCCCATCCCAGCAACTGCACAGCAAACTGCAGGGAACTGAATTCCCCAGCAGAGCAAGGGGGCAGCTGGCTCAGACCCTCATTTGGGAGGCATGAACTGCCCTGCTAATGACAACAGGAGCACAAAGTTGACAGCCAGAGTTCAACATTGTGGAACAGGACACGATACATATTTCTATCCCTATATAATGTCCTTTATCAAGAATGACTCCTGCAGTACTATAGCTACAGCAGTGTCCTGCAGAAATATCCAGCTTTGTCCCAGTAGGATCTATAATGCAATTATGTATTACAATTAGAAAACAAAAAATCATGCAGGTTTGTAGGAAAATAGATAATGAAAGGAACACCTAATTAAGCTGAATGTAGTATCACGTTAATTAACAGAGGTTTTATTCAATAAAACCCTTACTGCAAACCTGAGAGTTATTCAGCATGTGCTTTCAGGACTGCTGCATGAGACTGACACCATGTACAAAGTCTAGTCTTGAATATGGGTCCAGCTTGCCTTGGCATATCTTCAATTCTTCACAAATACCTCTCAAGACACATATATATGTAGGCTTTCCCAAAGGCTCCTGCCAACTGGAACAGTACATGCTGGAGACACATCTGAATACTGCTATCCTCACCCCAATGCCTTCAGTGGAACTGGGATTCCCTAGTTTCCTTCTACACTTGCCAAAACTTGGCAGAGTATCTTACCAGATCCACTACATTAACTTTGAAGTAATACATTACAAAACATAGCAACAATGGCTCAATTTGGCAAGCACAAAACACTCTGTACAGATCCAGATAAAATACGTAAGCATCTCATTTAGGCTTAGCTCTACCCAAGCTGCTGCATCTGAAAACACAGCCCATTATATAAAGAGAAGACAACACTGTTGAAAGGCTACCAGCAAGTGAATCTTGGATAAGGCTTTCCAAGGAAATGCACTCTAATAGCATTAGACTGCTTGTTTTCTTGCTCATCCAATTGTTGGTTTCAGTGCTTAGATTTCAAACAACAGCATCTTTCATTACTGCTGTACGCTTTTGTTTTGTAATGCCAGTTCAAGTCATCAACAGATTTCACATATAATCCAGACATCTGAAAAATGAGACTGACACACTTGAACCCATCTTTGGCTACAGACAAAGCAGTGACCTACAGGTGAGAGGCTCTGCTTCATTTAATCCATCCTCAGCCCTCCAATTACTACTGTAAACAACTCCTGAGCTAACACCACCACTAACATCTTGAAGTGCTAGGAAAAAGCCCAACAGATGAATTTAACAAGAGCTGGAACACAAGCAAGCCATGCACAATCAGTACAACAATGGAAGTCTGGAAGAGGGAAAATCTGGTGTCTATCATTAAAAGAAAGAAAGAAAGGAATAACTGCAGAACTGGAGGTTCAGCTTCTCATCATGGAAACCTAACCCAAATTATTCAAAAGGACCAAGAGGAAAGTAAAAAATGAATAACAATCAAAATTGACTTTACAGAAACAAATCATGCCTTACCTCTGTACTTTCTTTACACTAGCTGACAACAGACCTTGAGTGTAGGGTAGTCTGATTTTAGTCAGGTTTTAAGTGCTGCTTAACATGACATTCCCATAAATACACAAGGGAAATTAGGTCTAGCTGAACACAACACAAAATGGCAGGAAACTTAAGGCTTACCAAACTATTAAACCAATAGCCACTAATAGAAATGAGCATGATCAGATTCCTCAGAGGGCCAGTGAAAGCAATAGCTGTGCTGTGCTGTCAAAGAACACCCAACCAGCCTCCCCAGCTGCATGAGTGGGACCCAAGTCTGGGAGATGCACAGTTCTCCTTTCTCTCTACCCCACCACAATGTACAGCCACAGAAGGGAGAGAAAAGTCATCAGAATTATTAGAAAAAACCCTGTCAATATATCCTGCAAAAAATGATTACACGGACTAGGGCTTTTGGTGGGTTTGGTTTGAGCTTTTTTTTTTTTTTTTTACAAGAGGTAAGACTGACAGTGGTATTCTGATTTACTGAGTTATAAAGCATTAACTATATCCACAGCAGAAACACCAATATATAGAAATAAAAAAGACACAGATTAGATATGACGAGCATCCTAATACTCTTTAATACCCCCAAGGGGTAAGGTGAGGAATTTCCAAAAATGGAGATACAGAGGAAAGGTCAGATACAGATCCAGGGAGAATGGATTCTTCAGCCAAGGGGGCATGGCATAGGTGACTTTTTGAAGTCTTTTAGAATCAAATGAAATCTGTGTTTGCAAACAGAGGAAATCCAATCAGTCTGCACTGGGAAAGTATTAAAATCTGGCTTGTATTCACAACTATTCCAAAAAAACCTCTTAGCTACAGTGTGGAGAGCTCCTGCAGAGACTGCTGAAGTGGCCTTCCAGCTACATGGCTTACTGGCTAAGTTCTAAAGATGAAAGAAACTGAGAGCAGGTGATGCGCTGAAGGTCACACCATTTGTGACTGAACAGAGTCCCAGAACAGAGAGGATCATACACCTTCCTCTCTTTGCAAGGAAAAACCACAACCACCACATCAAGGGGTTACTGCTCTGTGCCCGCGGTCTCTGTGCCTGCCATGGAACATTTTCAAACAACAACTGTAAAACATCTGGAGAGGCTTTCAAGGAGGGGAGAAAAAAATTACAAAAACCACACAACCAAAATTTATAGCAGAAACGTGTTTCCAAAGTTAACAGTGCACAGCCAGAACTCAGAAGGACCAAAAGCTATTTTAGGAACTTTTGCTTTTTGGTTCTGCCGTCTTGCTCTGTGCTTTAACTTTACATTATTTTATATTTTTACAGGAAAAGAATGTTTTATCAGGTGTCCTCAGATTTTTTTGTATTTTTGTATGATTAGTGTAATACAAACTTGGCCAACTTCTCTATAGCTGCTGAAGGAAAAAAATTTGCTTGCTTTCAAAGCTGGGGGTTGCAGGACCATTTTCCATACTATCCAAACTTTGTATTTGAACAGAATTAAGCTAGAAGTACTCTAACCCTATCCCTCCACTCACTCTTCATTCTGAAAGAAATGTTACAACTACATAAAATAATCTCTAAGTGCTGAACATGAAAACAGTTCAGGACATCAGGAAAGAGAAACTCAGCCTACAGCAGTTTTTAACTTAACTGATTTCTGCTCAAACAATACAGGGCAGACAGAGGTGTGCATGCATTGCAGTTTCAAGGCAGAAATGCTTCCCATCTCACTGCCCAGTTGATGAGGCAGTTTTCTAACAGAGTCATTACTTCTCTTTTTTTCCCTCTGTGTCCCACCAACCCCACAAACCTTGTCATCTTCCTTTACTAGCAACCTGCTCTACTCCTCTGGTACTAATCACCTTTTCTTGAGAGCTGCCTAATTAATTAACATTCAATTAATATACCAAAGTCAAATTCCAAATAATTGTTCCCAAGCTGCACTGGGAACTTGGTAACTAATCTGAGCAAGAGAAGGGCTTCTGTATCCTTAAAGTTCCATTTCTTCTGTCTGTGTCTTCTGGGCTAATGGAGGTTTCCCACCTGAAACATGGTTGTATTACTGGAGCAAACTTTGTGAGTCATGGATACCCTTGTTAATGCATTCTGATACCCCTAAAGACTCCATATACACTATGTTTATTTTATTTATATAGCTAAAGCAAAACTAGAAAATCATCTATGCTCTGTTGCAATTAGGGCCACATAGAAAACTCAAGCTGGCATAAAATAAGAAACATCTAAACAACCCTACCGCAATCTTCAGAATATTTCAGTTGTAGTTTCACAATACAAAGTGTTCAGCAGCAGCACTGCCTTGAGGTAGCCCCCTCTTCTGCTGTCTGTGCCCAAGCTCTGCTGTAGCCTGCACACTCCCAGCTGTGCTGAAGCATTTCTTTGTGTGACCATCCTGTGAACCCGACCAGCTTGTTTTTTTTAATTCTTTAATCTTCTTTTTCATTGTTTCTCTTTCTTAAAAAAAATTTCCCCCAGACATGTATTTGGTTTTTCCCTAGGCATGTGAAATCCCTGCTGTGGCTCAGAGTGTGGCCCCAGCAGCAAGGCTGTGGTGCTCTGCAGAGGCAGGAGCAGGCAGCTGCTCCCTGGCACAGGCACTACCCCAGCAGCCTCAAGTCCAATTAGCTGAGCTACAAGCACACAGAGGGCTGCAGCAAGAGACTTTTATTTAAAAGCCTAACTATGAACATTAGTTTTAGACAGATTAGAAATTGCTGTTTCCTTGTCTTCAGGGGCATGTTTATCATTTTACATAGGTAGAAAGAGGTTATCTATGGAAGAGAGGAGAGGTATAAAAATGAACGTGGCTAATTGCTTTTACAAGCATCTAGGGAAGAAGCCAGTAGAAATCACAGCCCAAACTGATTTTTCAATACCTTTCATTTCTCTGCCTGAAAATAAAAAAAATTGGGGGAGAGGGAAATGGTAATTTGTGGCTACCTCTTCTTATGGACATTTGCAGAAGAGCAGCTGGCCTAAATTCTCACAGAGGACACCTGGATGCACCTCCTTGCACACAAGTGCTATAATTTCAGGACTGGAGTGCTGTGAGATAATGCCATCACTGCTCCTGCCCTCTATAAATAACTGCATTTAGATCTAGCTGAATCACATGGAAAAGCTGGCCAGCAACACACACATGTATGTCAGCATGCCTTCAGAAACCCAAATAACTCTAATAATATTGCACGGAATAATCTTTAGCTTTCCAAATTTAGCTCTGGTCCATGCACTCACTGCGGCTCACAGAGAACTGCTATTATTTATTTTTAAAAAATACCCTTCCTCCTTTAGAAGCTGCTGACTAGAGCATGAGCTGGGCATTGTGCACAAGCGCGGCGTGTGCTGCTGCGCACACAGACTGCTCCGAGAGGCGGACAAGAATCAATTGCTCCGGCAGCTCGGAGAACCCGCCCGCCCCTCTCATTGACATCCTCTCGCAGCCCCTGAAAATGCGCATGGGCTCGACCGAGCGTCGCGGCGAGGAGCGGTGGGCGGGTGCGAACGGCAGCCAGACAGCACAGCATGGATTACACACGCTGGAGATAATCCTGAACCAGCATAGCATGGATGGCACACGCTAGAGATAGTCCTGAACCAGCACAGCACGGATTGCACATGCTGGAGCTGCTCCTAACCCAGCACAGCATGGATGGCACATGCTGGAGATGCTCCTGTGCTCCTGACCCAGCAGAGCATGGATGGCACACGCTGGAGATAGTCCTGAACCAGCAAAGCATGGATTGCACATGCTGGAGATAGTCCTGAACCAGCAAAGCATGGATTACACATGCTGGAGATAGTCCTGAACCAGCAAAGCATGGATTACACATGCTGGAGCTACTCCTGTGCTCCTCATCCAGCACAGCATGGACGGCACATGCTGGAGATGCTCCTGTGCTCCTGACCCAGCAGAGCATGGATGGCACATGCTGGAGATAGTCCTGACCCAGCACAGCATGGATGGCACACGTTGGAGACAGTCCTGAACCAGCATAGCATGGATTGCACATGCTGGAGCTACTCCTGTTCTCCTGATCCCACAGCATGGATGGCACATGCTGGAGATAGTCCTGACCCAGCACAGCACGGATGGCACACACTGGAGCTGCTCCTAACCCAGCACAGCATGGATGGCACACGCTGGAGCTGCTCCTGATCTCACAGCATGGATGGCACACACTGGAGCTGCTCCTGATGCTGCACAGAGCTGCAGCAGGAGCCTGCCCTGCCTCCCGGGAATGGACCGGGCTGGGGCGGCAGAGGAAGTAACACACCCCTAATCACACATGGAACAGGATTTTAGCACCCATTTTCTACAGGAAATCATTCAGAGCAGTGCAAAAGGATGATTTTAAAAATAAAACAAACAAAAAAATTTGGATGCTTAGACAATCCCATGGCAGTAGTAACAAATGTAGATAGAAAAGCATTTCAAAGGAGTTGTATGCAGCTCCTCGAGGCATTTTCTGGGAAAATGACTGGGATACAACCTGACATGACCAACAGAGCCTGCAGTTTAAGCAAGGCCAAAAGACATTATCAGGGTAAGATTTTCATCTTTGGAAGCTAAAACTGAGGAGAGCATGTACTGAGGAGGAGAAGATAAAGGAAGAGAGAGGGCAGCAATGGACACTGAGTATTTCCCAAGACTTCAAGCACCGTTAATCCTGCAGAGCATTTCCCAAGGAGAGAGATTCTGTTTCACTGTCCATAGAAGAGCAGCAGTTTGTAAAAAAAGCACTGAGCAAATATCCTATCTAAATAGCAACCACGTCCATTTCATGTTCCCAGAACATCTGGAAAGAAGAATCCTAATCAGAATGGACATCAGAACATCAAATATTACTGTAAAACACACAGTAAGATGCTATCCAAGCAGATGGTAAATAAAATTCTACTTTCTTGGTCAGAAGAATTTTGGATTAGCTCCTGCTCCTATTGAAGTTGGTTGAAAATATTGTAATCTTAGTGGTCTGAAGCTCAATCTCTTACATTACATTTACACAACCTCTACCAATATGATCTTTTCTCCTTTAATACACCATTTCAAGTGTTAGATACAAAATGTAATTTCTCCTTCATACATTAAGAAGAACTTCCATGTCAGTCTAGCAGACAATATTTTTAATCTTACTGATGTAAAGTAAGAAATGTGGGAAAGTGCCTTGAACAGAGAATAAAAGAGAAATTAGAGCAAAAATAATATGTTAAAGATAAGGTTTCTGAAAGGTTACAGATAATGTTATTACATACAGACTGTGCCTGGCTACTAAATGTCTGGGGACTATATAAATGGCCTTTCACAAACACACAAGGACTGGCTCCTTCCATAAAGAACTTGAAAGAAATGCAATAAAATTTCAAAACCAAGATGTCACAGACAAAAATTTCTCAGGGAAATTAAGACAGGAATGTTTTCTGAAAGGAGCTGGTTGAATGAAAGAACAAATCTGCCGTCAAGTATTACGAAATTTTCTCTAAGGGGAATAGACTGTGGTAAGCTTGAAAACATAAGGGTGGAGGAAGAGATGAGGTTACCCTCAAGAGTAACAGAAACCCAGAGAACAAGGAGAAAGGGGACAAGGACCAGACCTGAGGGTGCTGTTTACTTAATAAGAGAGAAGGTAATTAAATGGGCTCCAAGAAGCTGGAATTTTATCATGCACCCCCACCTCCCTCATCTCTCTGTGCACTTTTCATCCTGTATTTTACTTTGAGAACAAATTTCTATTGCATTTTCTTCCTGATTAGAGGTCTTCCATGTAAGAAAAGCCAAATTATCTAAATTTCGCTCAATTCAAAGAATATTTTATGCAATACCCATCTAATCTTGCCCATTGTAATATAAAACAAACTGCACCAGCAATCTGCAGTTTGGTGCTACAAAAACTAGAAATTACAGCACCTCAAAATACTGTTGAGAACATCTTGTTTGTTCTCTCTTGGATTACTCAGGGATTGTTAAAATCAATTCAGGATATCAGCTCCAGTTCTATCAGCTGTCAAGAAGCAAAAAAAAAAACAACAAACCAAACCAAACCAAACTAAAAAAGGCAGGTATTGAAGCTTGACTGTGGCATTGGCCAAACCAAAATAGTAAAAACCCCAAATTTTTAACTTCCTACACAACATAGTTTTTCTCTCTCTGTCTTCTGAGTCATATCTGTTCGTGTTACTAAGAAAGCCCCACAGAGCCAATATCACTAGGGAAGAACAGGATGTATTTTCAACAAGACACTTAGCTGATTCCAATTGCTGCAAAACCTTTATTTTCAGAAATTATAAAGAAGAAACACTCTGAATTTCAGCTTCCAGCTACTATTAATTCATGAACTAGAGATATTTGGTATTGACAAGTAACAGCAGACATTGACTGTCTAGGAAGGTAACTTTTGAAAGATGGCACTGTGTTTCTACCTTTAGAAGTACTAACAGCCATTAGGTCAGAAATATTGTTGATATTTCCAGAATGTCCACAAAAATCCTATGTGTCAACACTAATACAGAACATTTTAAAGGCAATAATAATAATAATAATAATAATAATAATACAGGACCAAATATTTTCAAATTGTAAAATGCTCCCGTTTTTGAGAAGCAGGATTCACTTCTAAATATACAGGCAAATGTTAGTAACTATCTGTAACAATTATTGTATAATAGTATCCTACATCAATGTTTCTCTAGTGCAGAGTTGAGCACTGCCAAGTGATCAAGACCAGGCAGCCTAAATGATATACATGTAAACAAAGCACTTCTTTTATCTGCAAGTCGCTGATAAACACCAGCTAATCCTCACCTAATCCTGTGAACAGAACATCATCCCAGCTTCACAAAGGGGGAATTCTAAGGCAGTGAACTAATCCTTTGGGGAAAATACTCAGGTTAGAGTGCCAAGGGAGACTAGTTACTGCTGAGGGACACTCAGGTACTGACTGGTAGGGCTGTGTGAAATTTTCTGTCCCTTCTGACACATTTCTGCTGCTCAGACTGTCCCCACTCCCTCAGGAACCTCTTGGGGCAAATGTTGACAAAAAAAGGAAGGAGAGAATGAGTTTGGACATCAACACGGGAACAGGATTTTCACATCTATACACCAGGGTGTGCTGAACAGAGAGAGGAACTTCTCCGGAGGAGGATAATGCCAGTCAATAAGGACATACATTCACAGTCATTCACAGCATCCTGAAGAGGAGAGGATCAATGCACTCAACATCAGATGAGGGATTAAAGGCTCTTTTCCTAGCCTGGATGCAGACCACTAGACCATGCTAATCTGACAGGAGGAGTTCCTGCAAGGCAGCTGGAAAAAAAAAAAAAAAAGCACAGACTTATGTAGCAAAAAATAAAACAGGGATTCTAAAAACTCACTGCAAATTCTTGCCCAAGCAAACGCACCAGTGAACGCTGGAGAATAAATAACAACAAAGTGGCAAAGGCTAAAAAGTCTTCCTTTTTAAGTGGCCTTCCATGCACATGGATGTTCTGGGAAAGTGTTCAACCCTGCAGCCTATTTGACACCCAGAGCAATGACCATAGACAACTCCAGCACCAGTCCAACAACCCGAGCCAGATCATTAAATAGAGAAAAGAGGGTTCAAAGCTGAAACCTACCATCAAGCAATCAAAGCTTTAAAGTGAAATAGTCTAGTTCACTGCAGTATTTATAAAAGGTAGTATCTCAAAGCTTTCATGGAGTACAGACTAAGCCCCTGCTATTACAGACTGGAATAAACTAGTAGAGAAGGTACATTTAAGAAAGCCTTGTAAAGCAAAAATGTATTTCATCCTGAAAAAATCCAAGAATCAAAAAGGATAGCAGAACACAACATGGGTAAGCCCAAATGAACAGCTTTTGTAAGATAAAAGGGATATATTAAAAAAGGCATAAAGACATCATAAGAGAAGACTGGAAGGATGTTACATGATTTACAGCAAACATTACTACAGGTATCATGATGAAACAAATGACAACTTTCTGTCAGACAGGTTCCTGACTAACAAGTTTCTGCAGATAGACACTGATTAAAAAACAACCAGCAAATTCCACAGTCTGGACCCCTGTGGACTAAGGTGAGGGAGAAAGAGTAGAGAGAAGTACAGGCACTGCACTAATGAGCAGTAACAAGAGAGCAATTAACAAAGACAGTTGTAATCTCTTGCAACTGATACTGCTGTGTTCCAGACATTCTATGACTTGAAGTCATGAGGCCTTTACTAAAGACCTCTTTTAGTAAAGATGAAAAACTACAATGGATGAAACCAATGGTCTCTTGAGTTCATGGTGTATTTTCATCTGTCCAAGGCAATGAAGGAAGTATTTCCAATGTGCTTACTTCATCAGGTGCATCTTACAGGGGTCAGAGAAGCCCCTTCCAGTGTTTGGACAGGCAACATCAGCTCAGACATTTTAAATAAAAATCCTGCACATTTGTACAACTGAAAACACAGCAACCTCAATCCTAACATATATGCAGGAAAGTTATAATTAACTCCCAGTTCTAACTGAACATTTAAAAAGTAGGAAATATTCCCTTTTTAGACACAAGCTCCCAGCAGTGTCTCACTGAACATGAGTCTTTTAACATATTTATCCAATCTGATGATACACTGCTTTGTTTCTGTTTTTTTTTTAATTCTTTGGGAAGTGGCATTTAATCCAGATAAATATTTGCTACCTAATTATCATGACTATTACTAGAGAGAAGAACAAATGCAAAAAAACCAGCATTCAGTAGCAAGGTGAAAAAATTAAAGTATTAATCTGCTCCACTCTTTGGAGCAGAGACCATCTCTTCAAAGATGTTTGCAGAGTGCTTAGCACAACTCTGATTTAGACATGAGCCCCAACCAAATGGTAATAACTAGTAACAGCAAATACTTTAACCTCAATAAAACACTTCTTCTGTACCTGGCATTAAAGTAATGGTGGAAAGAATGAGGATCATACAAGAAACTGCCCAATAAAATATTAAGAGGCATAGTACCTATATCTGGTGAAATCATTTATCATTCCAAATTATTATCAAAACCATCAAAAATATTATGTTATCATCTGTTGCCTCATGACTTGCACCATGGGGACTTTTCAGTTTTGGTTTTACCTTGTTTAGCTTAAAACTCCATATTAAACAATGTTTTGGTTATTAATAGTAAAGTTCACTCAGAACGAGACATAAGAAACTATCAAAAATCACTACAAGAAAAAGATTAGCTGCTTGTTACCTTGCTTAAAACAGGGTAAACACAAGTAGATAAGCCAAAGACTTAACAATAAACAACGTGCAAGAAACAAAAGAGTAAACAGAAGAAAGGATGGACACAGTGCATGAGGGTGAGGTTGCCATGCACTAACCCCTGACAGGAACGGGCACAAGAAGCAGGAGGTCACAGCTTCACTTGTGTTTGGAAACAGTCCACAAGACAGACCAGATCTGCAGGTCAGCTCAGGAAAGAACAGGAGAAAGGGGAAGGAAAACTGGGGGGAAAATGTTTGTTTGGAGAGTGGGAAGTGAAACAGTCTCATGTTTCATGAACTCTCCCATTAGTCCCTGGCACACCTGCCATGTCCCAGTTTAAGAACAACTTGTCTACCAAAGACTGGAGAAAAATGAGCTCCCAACAGGCACTGGAGGATTCTGCTCAATTCCCAGGCCTGCTAAGCCCTGCAGCAGGCTGCAGGCTGAAGAAAGCTGTGGGTCAATTCAGGAGTGAAAGCAATAATTCAGAACACTAACTGCCCAACCCCTAAGATTTTAATTAGCCCATGGTATTTTTACATGCACAGAAGTTATCTACAATTTCTTTGTACAAAGACTGATTATGCTGATTTATAATTAACCCAAATTTTCAGTTCCAAACAAATTCAAGTCTAACTTGTGATGACTGAACTTGAGAAAATTTATGAATAAAAATGCTCAGACACTTTGAATATCTGATGAAACGTGATGATATGAGCCTCGCTCCCCCTTACTCTAAGCAGTCACTGTAGCTCAGAAAGCAGATGGGCCCCATTTAAGATTTAATTGACACTTCAGTAACTGCAAGTCAAGCCAGAACACAGGTGTACCTGAGCTAATTACCCTGACCGCCTGTGTAACCACAGGAGCCAGAGAGCCTCAGGCAGGGATGTGAGAGGGTGCATCCCTCTGTGTGCACACCTCTAACCAGGTAGCAAAAGGAACAGACAGATGGAATAAATGGCACCACAACTATTTAATCTTTAGAGAAAAAAAAATGAGATGATGTTTCATGTTATTCAAGTGAATTCCAACACTTCTGTTGCTCACAATATGATTTCAGGTTTTACAGCTTGCTCCTACTAGGAAAACAAACTGTGAAGAATAATAAAAAATATCACATAACTGAACATTTAAGCTGTGTATTACTCCACTATTTGTAAATAAGTATTCCATTTTGAACAGATACAGTAAAATAAGTTGCAGTCAATTTAAATTAGATCAATTCAACAGTAACATATTCAAAATGATCCACTTCAGCAATCTCTCAGCTTCCAAATTTTTTCAGGTGGGAAATATCACATACTTTTGATAGGAGAACATGCAAACGCCCCGACAGGAAGCACAGGACAAGGGATGTACAACAGTAAAAGCTGTGATTTTTCTGATATATACAGCTCTGTGACTAGACACTGATGATGTGACTGACTTCTGTGTTCCCTGTGACTCTGAGCAGCTGCCAGAGAGGTCTGGCCTGGCTGCTGCTGCCTGGGCTCTGCCTGCTCAGCTGGTGAGTCAGGCCGGCGCCTGAACACGCTGCTTTAGCACTCAGAGCTGGGAGCACTTCAAACATGGGCAGACACGAGGAGATCTTCTGAGATTTTCTCTTCTAAAGCCAACGAGGTCCCTTGTGAGTACTTACAAACCACAGTTATTCAGCTGCCTATCAGCTTAGCCAACACTGGGTAGATTTTTTTTTTTTTTTTTTTTTTTTTTTTTTTTTTTTAATATGACAAAAGAATCTTGATGATTTTGCTACTCAAAGGCCACCATCTTGCCAACTGGGAAACACTCTAGAAAGAAAAGATCAGTAATTTTTCTTCTTCATAAATGATGTCCTAGCCTGCTCTCTGAAGTAAAAATATAGTTTCAAACACACACACACATGCACGTCTTCCCTTCCTCTTTTTTTCCTTTCCCTCTTTTTTTCCACCCTTCAGTTTTAGGTGACTTTTTAAATTTTGTTAAATTTCAGCCTGAATTGTTAAAACCCAACAAAAGGCTAAGTCCCAAAACCAGTCTCATGATTAGTATGATGAGCCCTAACAATCCTGCCTTTATTAGAAATATACCTAAAATTCAGCTCCAATGTACCTACCCATGTAGGACTAATTAGAAAATGCTCTGACAAGCACTTTAATTCCACAAAGACTGAGTGGTAAAATTATCTTTGTAACTGCTGAAATAAGTTTGGTACTACAATACTGGTTAGAGCATATGACATAAAGAAGATTTTCTTTTTTACTTTTGCTGGTCATATCACCAAAGAAACACTTCTTAAACCAAAGAGATAATTCCTAAACCAAATGCAAGAGGGATCTGTTCACATTAGTATTTTTTTTTTAAGTTACCTCACCTTGCTGAACTGCGATTTTCACTTTTAACTTGATACTATAGTTTTTCATGAGACATCTCATTTTTACAGCTCTGAAGACTGGACTTTGCAATGCAGATGTCTTGAGAAATGATCAGGAAAGCCTGTAATAAGCACTTGTTTTAATAGCCATTGGAACACCCTGAAGTTAAAAACAGAATACATCAGAAGTTTTTTCATAATGGCCAATAAATTTTGTCATCTCATTAGATTTTACTGCACATGTGTTTTTAAAGTAAAAAAAGAGGATGAATTCTTTCAAAACCTGCAATAAAATTGGATGATCTAGTTGAGGTGTTGGGGCTGGGTTGGACTCAATCATCTTGAAGGTCTCTTCCAACCTACACATTCTGTGCTTCTGTTTTATTCTCAGAATAAATTCTGATTTATTCTCACATCAAAGACAGGTAGGCTAAACCACAAAGGTACCAACTTATACCTGGAATAAGGTGTAAGATGAAACACAACTGAAGCCAATCAAGGTAGCACCATAAACTAGATCTCCACTGGCTTCAGAAGTTAAAGTTACCATATTTCAAATTGAAAGACAGATGCTGAGGTCACAGAGGCCCTTTACGAGGTGCAGCAAAAGGTAAATAATAACAGTCTGAAATCTGAATTTGATTCAGCTTATGACTTCCTCTTCAAGCATGAGGCAGTTCTCAGTAGAAAGATGAGATGACAGAGAAGAGAATTTCTCCTAAGATAGAGACACTCTGCTAGAGAGGCTCAATAGAGCCTTGCTGCCCAGGAAGATGATCTATCACAGACAAGACTAATTGGACACTGGATGTTTGACTCAAACCTTCAGATTACTTTCAAGCAATCCATCATTATATTTTAAAAATAATAAAAATAAATAGAATAGGCACTGAAAGTGTGCTTTGGAGAAAAGCCAGATGTTGCTTTGTCTGTGAGTAGCAATAATACAGCTTCACTCACTCACAAGAGAAACTATTCATGTCAGAAAGAACACTGCATAATTTGTAGGTCTTTGCAGAGTTCCTCCCTCTCCACCCCAACACTCCCTTTTCCTCAAAACAGCATGAGCCCGACAGAGCTTTTTGCCCCCCTACCAGCCTTGAACATTTTAGGTCTTGTGTGAGTGAATCGTAAAGAACTGTGACACAAAGTTCAGTTTAACCAACTGCCAAACAGGAAAGCACTCATTACTC
The DNA here is from genome assembly GCF_965231275.1 of Zosterops lateralis. Classification (NCBI taxonomy): domain Eukaryota; kingdom Metazoa; phylum Chordata; class Aves; order Passeriformes; family Zosteropidae; genus Zosterops; species Zosterops lateralis. The sequence goes on from NC_139768.1 coordinate 4,600,668, forward strand.
GTTTAAAAGCATCCTTTGTGCAAATGACTACAGTACAGCATGATGAATAAAAAAAAAAAAAATTCCACACAGGCAACATGACTAGAGTCCATCTTCCAGCCCAGTGCAACCAGCAGGCCAGACAATACTGTCTCCTTTAGCTGCTTTCTCGAACTGACCTTCTTGATTGTGAAGCCCTGGTAGCAAATTTGTAAAAACAGAGCGCAGGGGCAGACAGCTGACTTGCACTAGAATGTCAGCTAAACCTCTGATTTTATTTTGCCTGCAAGGCTTTTATTGCTGACATGAAATTCGAGTCTTATGAACAAGATATTTGAAAAGCTTGTTCAAGGAGAGCTGGAGCAATTAATATCTGTAATTTTGGCAGTTACAGCACTAGCTCCGTGAGTTTTATTTACTATGTACCTTACAATCTAAGAGGATGTAATTTAATTGCACTCTGCACTGGCCACAAAATCAAGTACTGTCCTTCCTCACAGTGCAGAGTTTAGCCCATTGCTTTCCTGAACAGTAAAACACCTGAGGTGTGCAGAGTCCCAGTTCAAAGGGTTTCAGATCAGGTCACTGAAAACACTGAACTGACCACACGAGAGGCAAACCAGCACAGATCTTTGAAGGTGTCAGTGAAGACAGGCCTGAAGGGAAGCTTGGTCATGTAACTCTTTTGAAGAGCCTTGGACAAACCCCCTGGCAACAGACTCTGAGAGCTTGGTAGTCGTGGGATCTGCAGCAAAACCCCCTTGGGAATTGCTCAACAGAAACACAGACAGAACCAACAGTCCTGACCATGGCAAACTATTAACAGGGGGATGGAAATCACTTAGAAAATTAAAGGTGTTTAATGCATTCATCCAGTCTCTGGGAAGAATTTAAAAGTAACATGACAGTTGCAGATGGCATATTTCTGGGTTAAAAAAAGACAATATGGGGAACGACAAAATAAAAAGGGTATGGACAAGTGGATGCCACACTACATTTTGTTCTGATGAAAATTACTATTTGTACAAGGTTAAAATATGAGTGGCTTTTAAATATGTACAACCTTTCAGGATAAGGGCACAGCACTGTAAAAATTACACAAATGCATCAATTTATGACAATGCATAGAAACATGGGACATAAGAAAGAATCAACAATAGTAGTTTAATTACTGCTATTTAAGTCAAAGGGTCATTATTCTATGAAATACAGTATGGTTTTGGTTTCTCTATCTTAAAAAGCTAAATAAACAATTAAAAGATTCAGAGATCAGCAAACACAACTGAAGAAACAGACACCTGATGGAGTAAATGGTAAAAACTTGCATTATTGATAAACACCAAGCATCATGGAAAAGTTGCACTTGACAGAAAGGTTTCAAATTTATGTTACCAGAATTCAGAAAAGAATACGTTTCTTTACTACCATTAGTTTTTTTCCTTCATACAGTTCAGTGCATTGAAATCCCTATTAAAAAGTATTTATGAAGCCAAGAACAGAGTGGAACTTAAAGTAAAATTAAGCATTTATATGTACACATGCTCACTGACACTGGAAAATATAAATGACATAAATGGACATTAAACATTAGCTCTTGTTCTTAGAAGTACAACAAGTTTCATGCATTTGTCACACGTGACATATAAGATCAAAAGTGCAAGGAAAAAAAAGTAATTTTTTGAAATGTAGGTTACTAACTTCAAAAAAGACCTTGCAATTATTCTTATCTGATGATTCTATTCAATGTTTACCTCTCCAATGAAAGCAACACACATAAACTTAGTGTATTAATTAAAAAGGAAACAGACTTAACTAAAAAAAAAAAAAAAAGTGACAAACTGGAAAATCAGGATTAGCAAACTGAAGGCCAGAAAATAAGAACTGAATCACACAAGCCTGACGCCTATACAAAGCACTGGAGCAATGCATTTTAAATCAATCTGTTCATTCCAGGCAATATGTATAGTGGGACAATTATTTGTTTTCTTTTCTCCAATGTTTTAGTCACCATAAAAACCCTCTACATGAAAACAGCTTGTGCTTTGCAGTTCCAATGAAGCTCATAAAAAATTAATAGAATGTGAAGAAGGAAACATGATGATGCATAGAGATCATATGGTCAAAAGACAAGAAGTTTGTGCAGATCACATTGGTAATATGCTTATCTTATGTTTGTGTCTAAGGCAGCATGTGAAACCTGAAGGCTGGATTATAGAATCCATATCAGGAGTTGTTGGCTATCATGTCTAAAATGCACATGAATTGCAGAGAACATATTCAAGTTTCTATATTCTAGGGAATGGGAGAAACAAGTACAAGAAAATGAACTCCCCCCTGGTGAAATTCTGAGTGTGTTCAGAAGAGGGGCAAAACCAACATCAATTGCTGCAAGGATAGGATTTTATCTGTCAAAAATTCTGCCATGGATGTTGATGTCCAGCACAAGACAACAATCTTTTGGTTCCTGGGGAGAGTGGAATTTACAGACCTGTGTCAGGCTTTCAGCCCCACTCCACACCCAGTCCCACATGTAAACCCTTCCCATGATGGGCATTAGAACTCGAGCAGGGTCACTCAACCACTGCAGCTCATCCAGGAGGATATACCAGTGCAGAGCTTATTCCAGTGCTTTACCCTGGAAAATCAAGTGGGTTGTAAAGGAGAGAAATCCTGCAGTAAATTTGTTACAGTCTTCTCAGCTCACCTGTGATTTCTCTGTACTCTCCCAGCAAACTTATATAGGGTTGCTCTTTCAAAATCATGTTGAATTGGGCCTGTAGAACTATTTTCTGTCTTCTGAGCAACAAATGCTAAGGTAGTTATGGTTTGCTTAGGCTAAATTGCACCTGATGTCTAATTTATGATACACTATTTCCTCCTGATACCTTAAGAAGAAGTGTAAATACACAAGCAGCAGCAACAAATCAGATTAAAAACAGTCTTGGAGAATGCAGTTCAGAACTGTGTTTGATTCATAAATCCTTAGCTTACGCTATCAATGTGAGAATCAAACTTTGATAAGCAATTCTAAAAAGGCTTTTTAAAGGTTCCTCTTTAATCTTAAGTCTGCCTGTTCTAAAACACATTATGAGAATAGGAAACTATTGTGAACTAATGTTCATTAACACCAAAGGTTGGGGAAGAAAGAAATCAGGTGCAGGTAGCAAATAATGAGAATCCCATTCATGTTTAAGAGCTGTGTTTGTTCATAACTAGATGTGGTAGATTGCTAACAAGGGAAAGGAAGAAGATGATCAGACATAATAGCAGGCATTGTTTTCAAAGATGCTCTTTCTCTAAGAAAACAGTAACCTTCTAGGCTTCTCAATTCAGGAAAAAATTGAAAACAAAGAATTCCTCCCTGACAGGGAAAGCTACACCTCTCACTGCATACACTGACACACTCCTGGTATCTTTTTGAATGATGTATGTGCAACTCAACAATATATCTTGCTCTAAACTATCTGTCTACATGATTACATTTCCAGCTGCCATTTCTCTGTAATTTAATGCTAATTCCTTTATGTTTATATTTGATGCTCTTAATACTATTGTTTTCTAAGGCATTTCAAAAAAAGTATTTACCTCAATGAGTCTGTACTGATGAGATTAAATTAAACAAAACAAAAACAGTTGCATGAGCCTCTCTGCTGTCGACACTGACTAGGCTGTCTCCAAAACTAATCTGCAACACTCCTCAAGCATATTAGTAAGCAACAGGCAAGTTGCTAAGCTCAAAAAGGATGTAATTACAAACACTAATGAGTCATAAGAAGACAGATAGATACTAAAATTGTAAGTTGATTAAAGATACCCTTCCATTGACAGGAACAGTGAAAGCAACTGTAAGGCACGTACTATTCCAGTTCTACCATAAACTGGTTAAGACTACTGGTGTCAAGATCAATCATTTGAGTCTTGTTCCAAATCATTCTTCTGTTTATGCCCTTTTGCTACTCACATCTGTCCTAACTATTATATACCTGTTTATTTAAAGAAAAAGAACATATGGCACTAGAGACACTGAGATAGCAAATGCAGACTAATGGGTACAGCTGTCACACAGGAAAGTCAGGTAGGTACATTCACCCATCTGCCTTTGCACACACAGCAACCAGAACATTGGCCAGCCCCTTCCCTGGGCAGGAGAGAAATCTTGAAAACCTGCTCTCAAAATTGAGACAAAACGCTGGTATCTTTTGTACATCAGTTCTTCATAGGTTTTTTTAACTGAACTTCTCAAAGTAAGTCATAAACACTCTTGACAAGTATAAGCTTGTAAAGCAAAAAGCACATCTGAACTTCACTATTGCTACTATACACTTTATTTTCCCCTCACTCATACCTAACATCTTCTTTAACTTAAGGACTTCTTCCTCAGCTTACTAACATCAGATTCCAGTGTGGTGCCTGCCACTCCTGGTATAATGTTATGTTATTGCTGTGCTGATGGACTTCAGCTACCCTGCTTATGTTTTGGATGTTATAACTCTTTATTCAGCTGCCTTTATTCTGAAATTGGATTACTAGCAGCAGCTTTAGTTACGAAGCCCAAAAGGAGCACACATCATCTTTCTTGCTGACAGACACAACCCTTCTGCAGAGAGAAAACACACTATCTCTGGGGGAAGGAGTGTAGGGAGAGACATGTCAGTAAAGCAGTGAGCAGGGATCAGGATCACTATGCTGGTTACTTGCAACAGCATGTCCTGGAAATGACTGCATTTCACCCAAGCTGAGCTTTTTGTAGGACTGCAGCTGTTAAAGTTTTGCCTGAACTTAATTTCTCCCACTTTCTCTGTTCCAATGAAAATAGAAACTTTTAATAGTCATTAATAGAAATTAAAGAATTCAGTTTGTGATTAACAGCAGAATTCTACAATTACTGAAACCAAATTGAATTACTGAATTGTTTTTACTCTAAATTGCTATTTCAATGAACCAGCATGCAGATGAAAACACGATTCATTTTCAAATGGAAAAACTACCTACAGCAGTATAATCCAAGTGATGTGCACTGTGGCCTCCTGCCTGCATGGAACAGGTGAGGACTGACACAAGTTACACCTCTGAGCTCAGCACAGGCTTCCTCAGGTAGGAAAAGGACATTGCTCTCAAACAGGCTCCATAAAGGAACCAATTTTAGACCCACCTCAGGTAACACATTGGTTTCACTGAACTGTAACATTAACAGTTAATTCCTGCTGGATTAACAGACTTTTAGAGAGGATTTTAAATGTGAGGTTCCAGACAAGTGATTATCAAATGCTAGAAAGAAATAATTATCACACCCAAAGTGCTAGAATATGGAGGGATGTCTCATGTTATTGTCATTTGATCCAAGCACTGGTCTATTTGTGAAAACCTAAAAGATAAGGGGGGAAAAAAAAAACAAAAAACAAACACATTTCTACAGAAGAAAATCAACATGGAAAAAGAAGACCAGCAGTAAAACTATCTTTGTACAGATCTTTCAAACACAATTAAAGACCATTTGGCTGGAAAAAAATGGACCACATCAATTTTGGTGTGAAAGGCGTAACTGCATTTAATTCATTTACAAAAAGATTACAGATGTGGTTTAGACAGGAGTTGCTCAAGTTGCAAATATTCCTTGCTCTGGCAAGTCTCAGGTTTTTTTTCAAAGGGTAGGTCACTGCACAGAAGGACAAAAAAAAACCCCAACCAAGCAGCCTTGGGAATATATGAAAAACACTTTTCACTCAGAGCTAGAACTGAATATTTTTATACTGAAACCAGGCTAAACTGCTTCTTCAGGAAATCATCAAAGGCAACATAGCTGAGGTTGCTGAAAGGACAAGAGGGATTGGGATGCATTTTGGTCAACAGTTTTGAGCAACTGGAAATTCAGGGAATATGGATGATGTTACTATCAATGAAGCAATTAAATTGAGTTCGTCAGTTCTTTGATAGTCCTATGAACCTGAAACTCAAGATGAAACTTAGAATGGGATCAAGTCCTCATGGACTGAAACCTATAAATTACATACAGGTCTGCACCAGACTGATCCTAAAAACCCCTCTCAAGGAGTAAAGCCATATTTATGTATTTCTGTAATGCTGAGAAGCCTCTCCTGAATGAGTAACTAACATCTTGGTGTAGTTCAAATGATTACCAGTCTCTTTAACAGCCAGCCTTTCTTTCACTCCACAGAATTTGGAGACTAGGCAGGTTTACCACTATTTATGGATGATCCATGACAAAGAAAAATGATGCTATGTGAGCAAGGGGACTGTTTCAGAGACACACACTGAAGTACATCCAGGAGAGACTCTTTGGATGTGAATTTGTTAAAACACACACCTTAACAAACCTTTTAAGTTACCATTTTCATGGTAACTGCACTGATTAACAAAACACACAATCCCAGACTGTATGCACAGTATTACACAGCAACAGAGCACTGTCCAGAAAACAGCACCCAGTGAGAATTTTGGAAAGTTCAAATAAGCAGTAAAAGATAGTTACTTTCAGGAGCATGGCTCTTGCCTCTTCCATTCCTTGGGACCATTTCAATAGATATTCTGCCAGCACAACGCCCCTCAAAAAGTTTGATATGTGTGCCTATTGTAAATATGGTTTGTATCAGCAAAGAAAAGTGATCTTGCTAGTTTATAGCTTATACTGATTCCTTGAGCGAAACAAGCAGCATCAGCAAAACACCACTTTTATTGTAGAATGATACCTATTCTAGCATTTTTGCCTGTATTGAGTGTTGTAAATAAGCACAGTCCTTAATGGCATCTCCATGCACACACAGGTTTTATGTGCAGATCTGGCTCCAGATGATTTCATCCTCACTCCACAAAACTCCTTATCATTTACACCTTAATATCCTTCTTCCAGGTTTCTGAGAAATCACTGAAATCAAGTAATAAACTATCTCCCAAATGGTACATGCCTTTCACATCATGTAAAATGGAAATTCAGTGGAAAGCAGATAAATTTTCAGAGTTCAGTCTATAAAAAGGGAAGCACAAGCAGTTCTGTGGAAAAATGTGAATGAGTAGTGTAAGGTAGGCAGAAGTTACCAGTCTGATTTCTGATTTTGGCTAATTTCTAGCAAAGTTTAACTTGAACTTGTGATGTTAGTAATTCCATAACTATCAGAGAATTGTTGATGTGGTAGCCTTTTCTTCCCCTGCATTTTTCCTCTTTTCCCTGCTTATTTACAGGTGTGTTAAATCAGAACACAGGTCTATTCTATTTCCTACACAGATGGACCTGTCTTCCTGCTTTTAAGAGAGAAATTACCATTACTGGAGGAAATCTGATTATGGATTATTTCACTGCTTGAGTCACTACTTGTATGTTGATGTTACTACTCATGCAGTATGAAACACAATCTTCAATTCTTGGTATAATTATGAAGAAAAAGGAGAGTTAAGGACAGACCACAAATATCTTGAAATCTGCAAGAGAAGCTTCTGGAGAGAGCCACTTAAGATATTTTTTCCCCCCTTGGATCCTTTGATTCATGCAAAACTGATCTCAAAACAGATTACAAAAACAATGAAAATACATATGGGAAAACTCAGCTGTAGACTCCAGTTTTAGATGGTGACAACTGGTAACATTTCTTTAAAATGCCTCAGTCTGTTAACAATCTAAAGCCCTCTGAAGAAGACTTTGAAAAATTTGCCAAATACTATGAGTGAAACTGTACAACAGCTTGAAATGGCATTAATTAGAAGGGTGGTTCACGGTGGTTCCATTGATAGAAAATTGAGAGCCACAATCACCCTTCAGTCTGAAGGTAACAAGCACTGTTTAGAGTGAGATTTTTGAAAAATTATCAGCTGTTTGACATGCTTTGTGAAGATCAACAAATACAGAGACATTTCAGCGCAAAGACAATGAATAATAAATACTACTTTCACACTAAGACATTAACTTCCATATTGCAGTCAGACAGACATTTTGACAGTCAAAGTACTGCACAAACACAGGCACAGAAGCAAAATGTTAGGAGAAAGTGCCATTATGTAAACACAGAGCAGAAAGAAGGCAGAAGTGAGCTGCAGAGGGAATACTCAGGCTACTACTTAGGACTCCACTGAAACAAGAAATGCTGAACACTCACACACTATTGTTTTATGATCAGCCTCTGCTTCACTCAAATAAATTCCCTCATTTCAATCTGCCTTGGGTTACCCTGATGCCTTGTGCAATTTGTACATCCTTGAAACTGATGAGATGGCTGGAAAACCAAATGCCTATTCCAAGTGAAGTGTGTGTCATCCATTATTTTAAATGACTTGGCCAAAGTCTGAGTGTTCCCAGGCTCATGTGCTCTGACTACAGGACACATACAATTGAGAAGTAGGATGCTCCAAGTAAACAAACTGGTAACAGAAACCACTGCAACTAGGAATCAACACCAAGGATTAAATAACCCAAACACTGACAGAGCTCCCATTATTTAGTGCATCAGCTTTGCTTCACTTTGACACTAAGAAGAACACAGCAAAGAATCAGGACTGGTCAATCTGGACACTTTGGAGATCTGCTTGTCTGACTGCACAAACTGTTTTACTTGTTTACTAAAAATTTATTGGAAGAAAGGCATCTGATGTCTTTGAAATCCAGCTAAATAAACCACAGTAAGTATTGAAAGAAGTCATTCATTACTCCTAATTTTTTTCACACCACTATCACATCTCTGCCATGACAGTAGAAATAGCAACAGTTCAGGTATTTCCTCTTAGAACAGGTAAACAAACCTTAAAACATTAATCTCCCAGAAGGCAGAAAGAATCCCAAATTTTTATGAACAGGCATTTGATGTCTGAGAGGGTCCTTCTCCCCTCTCTCCACTAAGAAACAATTGTAATCTACTTTGCACTTTTCCAAAATACTGTGGACAATCACATTCAAACAGGAAAGTCATTCATGACACTCACATCCCAAGACAAGCACAGAAAAAAATACCTGTCTTGCTACCACGTGGGCATTGGTTTTGCATCTGCTAGCAACAACTGATGAGATCATTCACTAGAGTGTCACAAAGTAAAAAAATTAGCCATCAATATACTAAAGCTCTTGGATCAGAAGAGACAGCCCATCTCCTGACACTCACCAGGGCTGCCTGATGACATATTTCATTTCTACATGTCCATTTCTGGGATTTGTATACCAAAAACAAAGAAAAAAGAGACATAAACCGGTAGGAAGGTCAGGATTTCAGAGCATTCCAACTCAGGATTTAGTATTGAGTGCAATTGCTCTAAAAACTGTAACAGGAGTCACTTTTCGGGGGAGATGGGTATTTGTCTATTTGTCCTCCTTACCCAAGAGGCCAATTTATTCCAGCATCTATCCCAATTAAAGTCACCTCAGAAAAACTAAACTATTTTATATAATTAATTTTATTTATGGGGCTAATGTCTGCATGCAGTTTAGTAGCTAGAACCACATTTTTTTTTACCTTGCTCGATTATGCTATATGAGAAGTGTAAAAATGCAAAAAAAAAAATCTGCAAAAACTTCTCTTAGAAAAGGGCTTTTCCTTGCAAAAGAAGAGACTGCTGTGTGTTTCCTTCTATCACATATATAAGTCTCAAACAAGACAGCATTTTATTTGCTTTATTTTGGAATAGCATTTTATTAGCTTTATTCTTTCCTCACCTTGCATCACCCTGCTGGTGGTAAGAAACTGAGTCAGCATGGCACTACTTCAGAAAACTGCATCACTCCCCCAAAACAAAACAGTGTTAAAACTGTACAGTAACTTATAGAAATGGCTCAGTTCACAAAGATAGGAAACTGCTGAAGTGAGGCTCAGGAATCAGGCTCAGATAAGGTGACCTGCCAAACTTGGCTACAGCTATGTGTGACATAGTCAAACTGCCTCCTCTATGGTATATTCCAATTTCTCTTGGATATGGTACATGTAGTATCTCTCTGCTAATTAACTTGTGGTGCTAATGACCACCAGGCACTGTGTTACAATCACAGAGACACCACTAAAATGCTGGAAAATTATTTTCAGCATTTGCACAGGTAACTGAAAGCTAACTAGCAAAAGGTAAATCATCTCAAAATCTCGTACTACCCTCTGCTCAGACTAAAGCACAAAGTGGTAAATATGAGTAACTGCAGTGTTACTGTCCTTCCTACACTCACTCTGCAGAGGACATTTATTTCCAGAGGTGTTGGTTCAGCACCTTCTGTGAGCACTTTGTTGAGTCCAGCCTCCCTCAAAGCAAGCCTGACAGTCCCTCCTGACTTGTGCCAGCCCTCAGTGCACATTGACTAAGGCACATAACAAAGTACCCTTATGCCCTTACTTAAAGGAACAAGTTCCCACAGAAATATCTGCAGACCTTAATCTACAAGTGCAAATAAAAAAGGTATCTGGGACAGAACTGAAGAGACTCCTCATAAAGATGCCAAGGAAATAATTTTTTTTCCTCCACTTGCCCTCTCCCAGTTTTAGAAATATTAATAGGAAGTAAAAACAAAACAATCAAGTCATACCGTTTCAACCAGGTCAAATGTGTGTTGAAGCGAAGGTAAGAAACCACTTAAAGCTCTCACAGGATTATAAGCCCCTTTGACAGGTCTGATAATTTTAAAGGCTTAATTCCATTACAGTATCTGGCAGCCTGCAAGGGCACATTTTACTAACCATAGGCCACCAGGTCATAATAGATGTTGACAGAAAACATTAAAGGTTAAGTAGATGTAAGACCATAAAACATTTCAAGCTGCACAGTGCCAGCAATGTTAACTAACAGCCATGGAGCTGTTTGAGAGGAAAAAACAGTGGCTGAGTCTTGCCCCCACCTGCAGTCTCAGGGACCCCCAGCAAAATCAGATGGCCAGCACAGGTCATGCTAACATGTCATGAAATTCTTTTTGGCTGTGTCAAAGCCCAAATTTCCTATATTGCCTAAAACTCAGAGTGCAAGATCAGATTAATTGAGCTGAAGAAATCATAGCCACACAATAGATTTCACTAGTCCTCTTCATGTGGCAAACACAGCCATCCACAGAGGAGCAGCAGGGCTGGGGGCATCCTGGCAGCCCAGGTCAGGCAACCTGCAATTGCCTCTCTGCAACAGTGAAGAGCTCTGACTTGGGAAAGCAGCACTCAGATTCTCACCCTGATGAAGATCCAAGCCAGCAGGTAAAACAATTAAGCAAGAAACAGAAATTTTGCCTTCAATATCCCACAAAACTTACTCGAGCACTGCAATGTAACCACTGCAGGTGGCAATGCTCACTTCAACTCCCCCTGAGAGTATTTATGCAACTTATACAAGCAGTTAAAACTCCAACATGTAATTTGGATTGCTCACTCTTGAGGGGTGCCTAGATACAGCAACAATGGCCATAATCACAGAGCTAATCTTATTTCAGCTACTAAATATGAAACCTAATATTTGACATTCCAAACTAGCAGAAAGGAAGGTAATGCACAGATCATTGCCTGTGTGCATGGAAGAGGCTTGAAAGCTGCTCTCTTCTGCAAACTGTCTTTCTACAAGGCACTATGAGAATATACATACACAGATCTTCTGCTTTTCTCTTCACTATGCAAAAGAGCTCCCCTGAATGACATCTATCTGGATAGTAAATTGCCAATACCACAAACAATTAAATTAGCAGCAGTTCAATATGTAAAGGGGTGGGAGCTGACTGCTGACCAAATCTGACATACAAATAGCCTGCTAATTTGTCAGCAAGCCAAAATAAATGGAATGGGCTGGCTACAGGTGCAGGTAAACGCCTCAGAAATAGACATCAATAAATCATTTAGCTCTCTGCAACATTTTAGATTACAGCCATTTAACAAGGACATTTTTGCCTTTGCAACATGATTCATGAGTGCTTCAAGTGAGTCATTTAAAGTCAGCACTTAAGACGAGACTTTCAACTTTCATTTTTTGATCTCCTATAACCTACTCTCAACCTAGCAAATATTATGAACTGTATCTTCTGTTCTGCTTATCACAAAATTTTAAAAAATCCAAGATTATGGGGTATTGCACACTAATGATCAACTTGCCAAAGTCCCAAATTCTCTCTGTGAGAGAATTAATCTGCCTGATATCTTTTGTAGATACAGAGACAAAGAGGAAGTTTGCTGAATGTCAGGCAAGCCAGGCAGCCAACATCCTAGTTTTACTAGATGTGTCTAGTAGGATGGAAAGAGGGGGTCATCACATAATTAAAGTGTTCCTTACAAGTAAAAATCACTTGGTCCTCATAAATTTCCATCTCAAGTACTTCTTCAGCCTGGGAATAACTGTTCTGTCTGCTCAAAGACCATCTGTGGGGCTGTGTTTCTATCAAAATGATACAAGGTGTCACAAACAGTACCAGACAGAAGCTTAACTGCGTGTTCTAAAGGTCAGTCTTGTACTAAAACCAGAAACACAAAATACACAAGGACCATCCATGCTTGTATTTTGCAAATTTCTTAAAAGTGTATTTATAAGTTGTGAAGTCATTAAGAAAAAAAAAAATTTAAAATCTTCCATTACTAATGGACTAAGACCATATATAAACCTACATGAACATTTGTTTTTAACCTGATTCTACTGCAGATTTGGTCTGATGAAGGGTACTTCTTGACAGACACAAATTACTTCAAGGACCTCCCAGGTAAATCAGCCAATTAAAGAATTACAGTATTTCCACCCCAAGAAATAGCTAGAAAACATATATAACCATTTGGAAAGTGGGCTGAAACATGACAATTAAACACTACATGTCTATGTGCAGGATGACTGGTTTTTAAATTTCTTCCAGACTAACCTCTCAATTGCCCTGTTGCCAGAAAAACAGGAATGCAAAGGTGTATAGGAACATGAAGAACTGCTGGTCATTCCCAAAAATACGGTATTTTATTTCACCTAGCATAGGAGGAGTTTTTACACACCTACAATTTCCCATGACAGCCAGGCACATTGCCAAACACCCATTTTAAACCAGAGCCAACAGAACCCCAGCTCAGCATCATAGTCCACTAAGGTGAACTATGAAACTCACTGAAAAAACACAACCAGCGTGACACAATTATGCACAGTATCTGTCTGAGCAGGAAATCTGGAGTTAAAACTACTGACAGCAGCAAAATGAGAACGCTGAGAAGTATCCGTGGCAGACCCCGTTAACAAAACCAGAGAGACCTACAAGCTGCTCAAGGCAGTCAAATAACAGCCTGTGATCAATAGAAGCAAATACTGCTGGCAGATCAAGCAGGATGAAGACTACATAAGCCACTGCAATCTGTATGAATAAGTAAATCATGACAGGCTCCTGTGAAAGCCATGCTGTTAGGCTGATGCTTGAAAACCTTGACTTTCTGAAACAGTTGTATAGTGTCAGTAGATAAGATAGTAAAAGTACCATTAACACCCTTGAGTCTGGCCAGGTGTATGGATAAGTAGCACTAAGTGGCACAACACCCCCATCCCAGTATTTTTTCTTTTCCTACCACATACTAATGCAGAAATAAAGTTGTTAATAAAAGTTAAATATATTAAACCACAAAAGCAAACACCAGGTCAGTAAAACTGGTTAGCATAACTGAGAGCTGAAAGGAGTCCTGGGACAAAATCCCATTAGTTCTCCCTGTTACCTTCTTAGGTTGGCCACAAAAAGGTGGTCAAGAATAAGTAAAGGAGTGCTTTTTATGGGAATCCCAGTTCTTCCCATCTGCCCTAGTTCTGCTCCTACTGAAGCTCTACTCACTTTATTTGTAACTAAGTTAGGTCAGAAGGATTTTGAAAATCCAGTGCAGACAGTTTTAATGATAAGATCATGAAAGAATGAACCTCTCCAGGTACTATAACACTATATCCAAATAGCTTTCTAACAAGCTTGTATTAACCAACAATTGTGGGATTTTGTCTGCTTCTAGGATGTCAACAGAGTCCAGCTTTACCTACCTCCTGAAACTTCATTTAATAGATGCAAGGGGCACTGAGGAAGTATAGAAACCACAAACTACTAACAACAAAATTCAGTTTGAGGATTAGAAGTTTATAAACAAACATTAAGGATTACCCATCAAAATATTGAGAGCTGTACTTCAGTTATGATAAACAAGAATTAGGAGCTTAACTGGCTGTCAGAACATTTTATTGGTACTAACAAGACAACTGAGAACAAAATTAATTTTTTTTTTTTTTTTTTTTTAATGAAATAGGTAAAACTGTCCTTGGTTGCACTGGATTACTGTCAATAGAATGATCCCAAATAAGCTAAGACTCAGGATTAGTAACACACTCCAGAGAATATTTAAGAATGATCCAGGTCAAGAATTGAAGAAATGTATAGTATTTATTAGAGGTGGGCTGAGTGGCAGCCTTCCACACTGCAGAAGTAATTACTGTCCCAATGTCACTCATTTTTCTTTATAACTACACTTTGTCTTGATTTTAAGGGCAAAATTCTTCAAGCAACTTCCAATTAAAAATAGAAACAAAAAAACTGTCTGTGTTCTTTCTGGGTTTCTCTTGTTTCCTTACTGAATTGTCAGCAAAAGCCAGACTGGCTGGCTGCTTTCCCCCTGATGATGAATGGATGTGCACTCTTCCCCGTGCCTTGGAAGCTATTACTGCTCTGCTTTACTGTGCATTGCTGTACCTCTCACAATTAGTGAAACAGCCATTTCATTTGAAGGCCAGCTCATCACTTTACAGGCTGGTTTAAAAGGCTTTGTCCAGTAACTTCAAACTGTTTTTAGTTACTTTTAAAACAACTGTTTTATATACCAAAATACTGTTTTGCTTCAGCATTTTAGAAGAAGGTATACCCTGCAGAATTTTGATTCCTATCCTGCTGTTAGAACAGCCAAATGATATGAACTTAATATATTCTTTCAACTGTGTCAATTTTTAGTTATTTTTAATTAATTTTCTTTTTTCTTTGTTTTGGTTACTTCAAAGAAACAGCCAGTAACACCACACTACAGATGTCATGTCTACTGGCTTTCTTCACAGAACTTTCTGGTTTCTTCTGGAAAGGCAGTACAAGGAAAACAAACTCTAGGAAATTTAGTGGGCATTTGTTACATGATTTTTTTTTTTTTTTTTAAACCCTCTGGATATGTCTCTGCTGTATCCTGCAAGGTACAAGAAGCAGGGAACCATCTGCTCAGCCTGCACAGCTCTCCACATGCCCAGCAAGGCTTCTGAGACTTCAGTGGGATCACCCAGCTTTAGCCTGCAGAGCTCTGAACTACAATGCAGCAATGGCTGAGCAGGCTGGGAGGAAGCCACTTTTCCCCACCCTTATTATTTTTTTTTTTCCTTGAGCAAAAACCTTGCTGTCCAGCTGCTTACAAGCAGTTTCATGGCAGCCTGTTAGAAGCAACTTCTGTTTGTTCCACCCCAGAGAAAACAGAAGTTCCCTTGCCAGAGCAGCCTCAGAGGAAAGTATTTCCTGTGGCACTCTCTGTTCTCCCACTGAGAGGAAGCAAACCAAAGAGCATCTTCACTGAGATCTCTGGAACATCATTTTAACAATGTTTCACGCAGTAAGGTTTTGGGGTTATTTTTTTTCCTGCTGGTTAGCTCCTTCCCTGATTAGCACTTTTTAATGTTTTTTAATATAATTCACAGTTAATTTTTTTTTTTAAGAGAAAAAAAAAGTTACAGTTGTGCCATTCCACAGAGTGACAGTTTCCTAATGGCTTCACTCTAATGATTTTTGGTCACTGTTTATCAGCAATATCCCTTTTGCTGGTGGAATGGTCATGAGAAAGCAAGTCTTGCATTGTCACAGTCCCAGCGACAGCTGAGGATAACGTGGGAACTTCTGTGTCCTCAGCTTACCTCGTGACATAGAAAAACACTATTCTCTTGTCTTAGTTACACATCTTGTAATTGCAGGGGCTTGGGGCATTGGATTCAGAGACTCTCTTGAACTAATTGCTGTGCTAACTCTTATGGCAACAGCAAGCCTGTTTTGCCAGGCTATTCTCTCTCAACTATCTCACTGTAATTAATACAGCACCTGTTACTACAACAACAAATTGTTTATTCATTGAGCCTAAGTATCCTCTATTTTTCTCTCAGCGTTGGTTTGCATGCTCTGTTTCTTTGCTTTGTAACCAATAGCTGTCCCCTGTCCTCAAGCTCTCTTGGATGTTCCTGGAGCATTCATCCAACTTAAGGGTCCCAGGACTAAATGCTACTTTCAGCACAAATAATACCAAGAGGGTGCAAGTGTTTTTCACTGAAATAGAAACACAGCAACACTTCAGCCAGGATCACAGACATTGACACACACACCTTTGACATTTGTACCCATTCTACTCTGACCTACAGAAGATTAAAGGCTTATGGCCACGTTTCAAACCTCTCTTATGATCAGTATTGTCAATTGCTACATGAAACTGTACCTTGCTCATTCAGATGCCTTCTTTACTGGTGAAATTTCACTGCATTTGCAGATATATTTCCCCAGGGATTTTCTGATGGTTCCACCAGAAAGGGGTAAAGGTGGGGTGAGTGGGAATCAAATCAATGTTAAGTAGTGGTTTAAATCAAACTTTGACCATAAATTTGATACCAAGCCCTTGGTAACACTCTTCTGTTCATTTAAACTGCAGCATTACTGAGTTCCTCTGATATACATAAACCCAAACTTTTGTTCACATGTTGTATTGCACTTTAGCTACCATCTCCATTTAAATGCTTAGCAAAAAAGAGGAACAAAATTCTGCTAAGCAGATTGGTGACAGCATGGAAAGACATGCTTCTGCTCAACTCAGAGGAGCTTCCACTTTTATGCATGATTAGATGCTGATAATTACTTTATTACCAATATAACTGTAATAAACTTCTAACTTGAACAAAAAATACAGGCAACATTAGGCAACATAAAGCAATTTTAGCTAGATCTTAGTTTTTTGTATTTCCATTTCCAAGCAGGATTTCAGTCATGCTAATTGCTTTTCTGAGGTCACCCCAGCCTAATGACCTGGTTAGTTTAACCTGAGACATGACTTCTTGAAAGAAACTGTCTCCACAATAACTTCTCATTCCAACATCTACAGATTTGCAGAATGAACATTATCTTCTATAGTATTATGAGCCAAGGTAAGTTGTCAAAAATGTGGGTTCAATTTAACCAGTTCATCCCATGAGATGTTCACAGAAAGTGTTTATTTCATCAAAAGATGACAGGTAAGTAAGGGATTTTCAACCAGATCTTATAACGGACTCGCCTGAACTCAAGACAAACTGTTCATAAGACTGAAGTCACAACTTGTTTTGACAGTGGCTTTAGTGGACCCAGAATCACTGATGGTACTTTATGCAAAATCTATTTTACCTTACACAGCAATTTTTCCAATTCAAAGAGCTGTTATCTACAAGAGCAACCTCTCTTGCCCCAACAGATCCTGCTGTCAATGTCTGAATTGCAAGCACTGAAGCTGCACAGATCCTTTGCATTTTGTTTTTGGTGTACATTGATATATGCTATTTTATTCAGTTTTTAGATGTTACTTGCATTAAGCCAACTAACTAAACTGAACAAATAAAACCAACTTCCCGAATTCCAGCCTGGCATCACTAGTTTGAAACTTTCTCAAAACTCCTTAAATCATACACAAATTAAATAATCTTTTGAGTTTTTATACAGGAAAAAAAAATAAACAAGACACTCGTTACTACTAAACATAAGGGGCAAAAAAAACCTTGCCAACTGGAATACCCGAGGCTGCCATTGATGCTAACACTACTTTTGAGATCTACGAAACAAGATGCCACAGATGTTGAGTTCTGCACGGCGAGGTCTTTACAGAGACAGCAGAAATGAAATGGTGGCAGCAGCATTGTCACCGCCGTTTGCAGAACGGCTTGTCACGTTCTGACAGTGCCAAAGTTGCAGGGAAAGGCCAGTGATAAATAAATCGGTGCCGCCTTTGGGTTCAGCGGCTGCAGCTGCAGCCAGAGGGAAAGGGGCGGTGGGAGCCATCGCTGCCATCGCTCCCACAATGCACCCGCTCCGCACAGACACACGGACACACGGACAGACACACGGACACGGCACACACACGGCCCCCGCCCCGCCGGAACCAACTCACCCCCGAGTTACATCCCAGTCACCAGCCCGGGCTGCCTCCGCCGCCCCTCCCTCCTCTCTGCCTCCGCCGCCGCTGCTGCTGCAGAGAGGCCACATATGTCTGCAAACACTTCTAGGCAGAAAGCAGCCAGTGCAGAACAAAGACAGCCGGGGTTGCCTTCATCTCAGCACAAGGCAGCCAGTAGCTATTTTCAAGCTTGTTCGCTCTCCCCCTCTGAGGGCACCCTGCTCTGTTTCTCCCTCTCTCTCTCTCTCTCTTCTCTCTCTCCTCTTTGCCTGTCCAGCTACTGCACAACACACATCAATTATTCATTGCTTGTCTCCCGGTTTCCAGGCAAAACCAATCACAGATGGAGTCTTGCTAATGGGCTCATGCCGTACTTGCCAACAGGCTATTTGTGCTCAAGCTACAACCCTCCAGAGACAATAAAGAGAATCAGGTTAAGCTTTAAAACTTCACACGTACGCCAGCAGACCTAAAACGGCGACAGACATGTAAGCATCCCTATGACATTGCTTTAGGAGTACATCTTTGGCATACAGCATGGCAGAAGGCGGCTGTAAATCTTCCGAAAAGGGTTTTAAAGAAAAAAAAAATCAAAACGCTCAGGGAAAAAAAAAAAAAAAAAAATCTCACCTCGGCTGCATGTTACTGATATTGATGGTTTCTCTTTTCTGTCTCTAGTGATCCATGTCTCGCTTTCCCATTACACAGAGAGGAATGTCCTTCTCTCATTCTGGTGCGCACACACACACACACACACACACACACAGAGCAGCCACAGCCACTTTGCCAGAAGGAAGAGAGAGAGAAAGAGAGGAGGAAAAAAAAAAAAAAAAAAACCACCCAGGCAGCTCACATTTCAAACTTGCAAGGAGGGGTGGTGCTTAAAACGCTAGGACAAAGCCTCTGCCTCTGGCACCCGGCCAAAACACTAAAATAAACCCCCTCCATCAATTAATTGGAAGCAACACTTGTTCCAGCCCGCCTAACAAACCATTAAGGGCAGCGGGGCTGAAAAGTCTTGAGATTTGGGAAATCTTATCCCCTCGCTTCCCCCCTACCCCTGTTTGCTGAATGCTTTTGACGAAATCCATCAAACTAGTCATGCTAATTAACGTCCAGGGCAGGCTCGGCGGCCGAGCAGAGCCCGGGGCTGGAGTTTCCTTCTGCACCGGACCGGACCGGGCACAGGTACCGGGGGCCGGGCACAGGTACCGGGGGCCGGGCACAGGTACCGGGTTCTGCAGGGCTGGTGGTGGAGGTGGCTGGAGCTGCGGCGCCCACTGTGGACCCCAGGATGCTCCCAGCGCTCCCGCCAAGGGAAACTGAGGCAGGCGGGGGATGCGGGCTGACACCAGAACCGCACCTGCGGGTTCCTTGAGATGTGTTTGCCAGTTCAGGTCTTCACCTTTGGGGGCCGCACGCTGCTCCAAAGACATCACCCGTCCCCACGCCACTGCTGGTTGAGGATGCTCAGGAAAGGGTTTTGGATGTGTCCAGCTGTGCCTGCGGTGGTCGGGGGAAAACAAACCCAAAAAACAACGCAACAAACAGTCAGCCCCCCAGGAAGCTAATGTGACAGTTCTACAGTTCTCTGCTGGTTCTCAAAGGGAAAACTGGCAGTTTGAGTTGTGGCCGGGCGAGCACCAGTGTTTTCCTGCCGCCCTCCTGGGTGCAGAGCCACTTCCTTCCCCGCACGACCTGCACAAAGGCACCTCCACCTCTTAAAGGCGCACCCGGCCCTCTGGCAGGTTCCAGCCAGGAACAAACAAAATACAAGCAATAAAAACAGGAGGACTTGAAAAAAAAAATAAATACTGTCTCCTCCAGTAAAATTCCTCCTGAAAAAAAAAATGGCCCCAGCTTCCCTTGCCATGCTTACAGCCACTAAACTGTGCTTCCCAAACACCTTTAGCAGAGAGTTGGCAACATGACAGGTAGGAGCAGCAAACTATCATAGATATCAAAGAGCAGCTCTTCTCTGAAAAATGATTCCACCAAAAAAAAGAAAAAAAAAGAAAAAAGTCAGATTTCATGTTCTTTTTCGTCCCCCCCCCCCTTGGGAATCCACTACAAACAGGTAGGAGTTATGAGTGCTCTCACTTAACTTCTGCTCCTGATGTAGGATCTCAAGGTCAGCCTGTCAGACAGGGGTTACTGCTTGTTCTCCACAGCCATCAGGCCAAGCAGAACTGCAAACCAAACCCTCCACACTTCATGCAATCTCAGAGCTGCACAAGGAACACTTGACAGCAGCACGGCTGCTACAGGTGGTCCAGGACTCATTGCTGGGCCAGCATCCACAGCACAGAGTCTGTACAGCCTGGGCAAGCCTCCAGTGAGCTCTTCAGAGATAAAGGTGGACCCCACGGGGCTGCTGGAACAAACTCTTACACAAAATGAAGTTTCCATTGCAGTTGGTCAAACTTCAGATTCGGTCACATGGAAGAAAAGTACAGAACCTTGCACTTTTTTTTTTTTTTTTCATTGCCTTTCAGAGCAGAGAGATGCTTTCAGGAGGTGTAAATTATACAGCCAGACTGGCAGAAGAGATATAGGAAGCACAAGTTTTAGGGGATTGTCAAAGCAATGGGAAGTATGTCAATAATCCCAAACAAGGACCAAATTGCCCTGGCTAATGTAAGTGCACTGAGTTCAGACTTGGTGGATGTGACTGAAATTGATAATTGCTCTAATGCTACATGAATTCTTGATAGAATAAACATTTCTGTGCTTGTTTCAGGTTTTACTGAATTTACAGAGTTTTCACATAATTCATAAGCTATCATGGTATTTTTTCTATTTTGAAAAAAACACTCAAAACAGCAACAAGAATGTATCAGGTGGTCATGAGGTCCCAGATACTGAGATTGGCTCCTTCCTCATAAAAGCCTCAATAAAGTTATTTTCTTAATTGAGGGCAAAAAGTGATTTTTTTTTGTTTTGTTTTTGTTTTTGTTTTGTTTTGTTTTTTTTCTGTATAGAAAACACATTGCCCAGTATCCTATATTTTTTTTTCTACCTACCATCATAAGTAGTATTTCTCTGCAATTAAATTGCTCCTTCTAGTGTAACAGAGTAAGTTTCTCTTTTAAAGCTGCCTGTCTTTTGAGAGGAAGTGGTTTAGTGTAGACAAATCACTTATCTAAAAATTATGTACTTACTTCTCCTTTGACAAATCTTCAGCAGGTTTCTAATCCCACCCTGCCACTTGAAATATCACTTTCTGTGATGACATTTGAGTCACAGTTGTCAGAAGCATCAGGCTCTGTAGTCAAATGGATTAAATCACACTTCATAGCATGCAGTATTTTGAAGAAGGAGTGGTTTATCATTTGTAGAAATTAATCACAACAGTTTTTTCTCCGGGGCAAATTCCCAATCATTTTTAAAGATTACTATGTTTAAGCCCCTCTGACAGCAGTATGTCGAATTACATCACCAGGAAGGTTATCTCAGGCAATGGTAACTATTAACACAACTCACTGAAGACACGTACTAGTGGGAGAAGCAGGTCTGTACTGGGAAGCACCTTTTCCATGCAGGAGTGGGAGAGCAGGCTCCTTGGCTGTGCTTTGTGTGGCTCTGTTGAGGCCTCAGGAATCCCAGTGTCTGGGGGAGTTGTTCCTGCTGCTGGTTGTTGTCCCAGCTCAGCCCCCCAGGGGAGGGGAGACAGGGACAGGGGTCAGAACATCTTTGAGTTCTATACAGGGGGAAAGAGGAGACACTCACTTGGACCACCTCTAGCTGATTAAGGAGAAGAGTTGGAAGATTTTCAGAGAAGTCCTATTTATCTCAAAGCAGGAGGCAACGTTTGTCTGTTTAGCATATGCTGTCAATGTGAAACAACATTACCAACAAACTTTCTAGATCTC
The DNA here is from genome assembly GCF_965231275.1 of Zosterops lateralis. Lineage (NCBI taxonomy): Eukaryota > Metazoa > Chordata > Aves > Passeriformes > Zosteropidae > Zosterops > Zosterops lateralis. The sequence continues at coordinate 4,622,599 of NC_139768.1, forward strand.
AGTCCTGTCAGTCACTGCTTGGCACAGAAGCAAATCACGTTCTTATGGTACTTACTGCTCACTGCTGTCCATGCCAAGACACCTCTCTGAAGGAATGTATTTTTAAGAAATCAGAAGCCTGTCCTTAAATTGAGATGGTGCAATAGACATCCCCATGGAACACCAATTTTTTATGGTGAACAGGATAATGATGGGAACACATTAACATGTTTTCAGGTGCCTTTGACTGCTCAACATAAACAGCACAATGCTTATCTTCAACTGCTTCAAGTGAGGCAGCCTTTGGGTATAATTCTCACTTCTCTCCTGCCTTGCCCCTCTTTGGTGATATTGCAAGAAATTAATCAAATAGATCAACACCTGTAATAAAGATGAAGACCACCAACAGCAAAAAAAGGAGAGGCTGCAGAGGGGTGGAGAACAAATCACCCATTTGGATACTTCAGTATGAAGCAGACTCTAGGAGGAGGGACAGCATCATGTTCTACTATAATATTGTGAGAGGTATGCTGAGAAAAGAGCAGAGAAAGAAAGCATAAATGGGTAAGGAAAATCTCTTCAAGTAGCTGTAATAGCAGTTATTGCCCACTGAGTCATAATATAATCTTTTAGCAATGCAAATTTTCTATGACCAAAGATTTAAAGGTTTATCTCGGGGACCAATCTTTATTCATGCGAGTTTTGCTGCACTGCTGAACACAGCAGGGTAGTTCCTTACAATATTTGTCTAGAGCAGGTTATTTGCCCAAGAATTAGTTCCCTGGATATGTATATATTTTACTGTTGATTCAAAGGATTCAAAAATCTCTTCAGAAGGCTTACAATTATGTAGTTGAAATACACAGAATACATGGATCAGTGGCCTTGTCGATTTTTCCTAATGTTTCACAGTAGGTTGAATCAGTTGAAGCTGTTATAAATCTAATGGCTGCATCCCAGTAAAAAACCAACCATGTACTTTAAAAAACAAAAATTAAAATCCTTTAACTCTGCATCAAGTGTCTTTCATGCATAACCCATTTTTACATAATCAAATAAACTCCTTTTAAAAAGAGGCGTGAAAAGAAAACCCAGTATTTAAAAGCAAAATAAAGGAAGATCTTTTCACATGGTTTAGTTCTATCCTGTTTAAGTAAGAGATTAGCACATTGCAAAGAATTCTATGACTAAGGTACATACTCCCTTTGGTCCCTTTCTGCATTAGGATTTATAAAACAAAGGTAAGGAAGTTATAAAATGTAGTAACACAGCATTTGCTTTTTTTTTTCCTGCTGCCCATGACCACTGTTTGCATGTAGCCCTTGGTAACTAAATGTTTTGATGAACCCTCTGACCTGAACCTGGAAACATCAAATGCTGTTTTGGATGCACACAGCAATTGGACCAAAACACTCAAAATCTTCTGAAAGACACTTATGTCCTATTTAACTTTCAAGACCATGGAAATGCTCCTATTCTTGTTACCCCATTATAAAACAATACTCCTTCAAGCCTCTGCAAAGACTCAGGATAGACCTTTAGGCACTCCAAAGAACACCTCTGTCAATTGACAAAATATTTGGAAAAGGAAATCTACCTTCAGTCCATCTAATAATGTTGCAACTTACTAATCTCTATTTCCTCTGTTCTTTCTTTTGATTTAATGTCTTTACCATGTGCAGAGAAACAAGATGATCTATGAAATTACAATGCAAAAAAAACCCCAAAACACTCAGAAATACACAGTGAGGCCATTCATTATGTTTGTATCTTTGCTTCTCTTCACAGCTGTACTTTTACACAGAACTGCAAAACAAAAGTGACCAAAACATGCAGAAACAAAGAACAAAAGTACATTAAGAAAAACCCCCATCTATAATGTAGTGTGGGAGTCAGAAGAGAGGCTTTACAGACCTCAGGTATCACTGTACTGATGGCACCAGCTCAGAGCTGTCCCCAGCTCTATTTCATCCACAGCAGAGCCACTGCAGCTGCCCCCTCACAACCTGACTTGCTCCTCAGGCAGTTTTAAAGACAAATGCAACATACCCCACCTGTGATATTCTGCCCTTATTTTAATGTATCTATTTTGCTAAAAATGCTAATGTATGTTTTAAAATCTGCTTTTCATGACATGGGAGCTTCATTGCTTTTCTAACTTTTGGATGCTTCTAGTGGAATTCCTTGGTAAACTGGAGCATGGCACAAATGGCTTTCAGTGCTTCTTTTGGTACCTGGGCTAGAGCTCATGACATCTCTAGAAAATTGGAAAGAAATCAAAATTAACTGAAGCTATTTCCATTCAAAAACTGTTTTTTTACCATGATCAAGTGGATTTCTAAAACATCCATATTTTTCACTAAGTTTTGATAAAATATTTCTATACCACATCTTGGAAACTGCTTCATTGTCCTCACGTAGTTTAGACATTTTTAGCCTTCTACCACTTTGGGGGAATATCTGATGAACCGTTCTTTAGATTTCAAACAAATCTTTCAGTATTCATATGTTCTGCAAAGTACTAAAAACTTTGTTATAACAAAGCAAGTCTTTCAAATACAATGAGGACTACTATCTCTCTAAGAAAGTTTTAGTATGCACTTCATAAAACTTTTGTGCTTCTTTTCAAGCTGGTTAAGAATTTATTCTCCCTAAAAATATTCTGTTTTACTGAGCATATAGCAGAAGCCCCACCTCTGGCAAGCTGTGGGTTAATTAGAGCTAAGCTTTCTCTCTCCCTGATTAATTGTTCAAGGGGATAAGGAGGCAGCTCTGAAGACAGCAACTTAATCAGGTCTCACTGAAAGAAGATAGAAAACTATTAGAACAGCAGCTTGTGAGGCAATGTAGAACTAATGGGATGCAAAAGAGTAAATGAAACTGAAGCTTGGAAATGAGAAGCCCTGCTAGGGCTCCTGAACACTCCTTGGCATTGTAAATCCAGTCTGAACTGCTTTGACTCTTCACAATTATTTTCCAGAAATATGAATTGTATGAATATTCCTCATTAAGATCTCAAACGAATAAGTCCTCCATGAATAGTCGATCCCAGTGACTATTTTCTTTTATCTTTTCCTTCTAAGCTTTCATATCCAGTTAACACTCCACATCCCAGCCCCATCACAGCAGTGTGAGGAGATGCTGCCCTGGTTTTCTGGCTCAGTTGGAGTTGTCTTCCCCTCTGCATGGAGACTCCTCTTGGTCCCATTTCACCTAGCTGCCTCTACTCCAAAAATAGGTTTGAGAGGAAATCTAGGCTATTTTCTTATATCCTTTTTATTTCTACTTTTTAAAACCAATCCACTAATATATGGAAGGTATCAGTTGTGAGAAGGGATATGTGATACAAACATTCTGAGTGGGACAAAAATGCAGGATGTAAAGGATGTAAAGAGAAGATATGTCCTTCATTACTCTCACTATTTACATTCTATACATAGTCAAGTTCATGACAGAACTTTTTCTCTGTGGTATGAGTGAACTGTGAGAGTATTAAAATGAGAAAGTTGAGATGCAGTGGTTTTTTGTTGTTGTCTTTTTTTTTTAATTTTTTTTTAATTTTTTTTTTTATTTAAAAAACTATGAAAACAACACTGAATGTCACTTTCTTCAACTCAATTGTGGAGTGTAGAAAACTATCGAAAGTGCATTCAGATGTTTCATGGTGCCATATCAAACATATGAGGGGTTATATAATCATCAAATAGATAAAAGCCCAAAGCTACAAATTAAAAGAAAAGTTACAAATTGGTGGCTATGCATCACTGTCTTGGAAAGCTTCCATTCTGGAATACAAAGACATTCATCATTCAGAGGCCAGCTCATGCTTCTAGCTTTGTATTTAAACAACCCCATGTACCATCATCATACACTTTTTATATCAATCTGCCAGAAAGCCATACAGAGTTATTTTTAGAGGACTGTGAGATAAAGTACAGTTTAGCTTGCTAAGTAGCCTAATAAGGCAAAATGCTCTTGGTGAAGACCAAATGCAGTCACTGTGGCTCTTTCCCTCGTACTCTAATCAATTTCTAAGAGTGTCCCTTAATTTTTCCCACTTACTGAGGATGACTGTATTGGCAACAGGACAGAACTAGAGGGGGAGAGGCATTCTTTAGCATTTTCTTGGTTTTGATAATCACACGTAGAGTGATTGAAGAAAAAATGGAATGGTCTGAAAAGAAAGTGGCTTTGCTCAGAGTTAAAGAAATCTCTTAGCCGACAATAATTTTAAGAGAAGCAACAGCTTAACATCAGTTTTTGCTTTCAGAAACTGGCAAACTCAGCTCTCAGTCAACTTCAAGGCCTCAAAGCTTCAAAGTGGATCTAAAGGACTCTCAGAGAGTATTGGTCTGATTAGCAAGAATACTGAAACTAAAGAAGTTCCCAAATCCACTAGATTACTTATGAGCTGAGAAAAAATACTCATTTTGACACGTTAATGCTAGGAGAAGTGTGATGGTTAATGCTAGAGGGGGGTGATTCTGTAACAATTTATGAGACCAGGATGAAACCCAGCAATTAACACAGGTTTCTATCTTTAGTAATTATTCATATACCTGTTCAGCTGATTATAAGTCATAGCTCCAGGCTGTCTGCCTGCTCTGCTAGGACACAGACAGCAACCTTTGCTAAATTGACTCCACTGGCTACGCTCATGCTGCAGGAGCTGTTTTCAAGGACAGATGTACAATGTTATATGGGTAAAGAGAGGAGCAAATTAAAGATGGGTGTTCTGTCAGGAAAAGAACTGAAGAACTTGTGTCAGCATTTCTCCACATTAATAGGATCTTAGATTTTTAACCCTTCGCTACCTATTACTTAGATTTGAGAAGAACTTTCCTTATTACATAGAGAGCATAATATTACATCTTCTCAAATAAAATAATGAAAACACAATAGTTAGGAACAAAATAGAAGGGCATGCAAGATAAATAACCATATACCTACATATAGATATAGAGGGATTCCATTAAGGGCATTCAATCCTACTTAAACTGTGATTCATTTTAAAGCATCAGAGCTTATGGGTTAAATAGGCTGAGTACAGTAGAACCTGAAGTTACCAAAACATATAATTCTCACACAAAAGTATCACTCACAGATCACCAATATTTACCTGGCACATTCCTACCAAATAGCTACACTCACATTTTTTTATTTTTCTTTTTACCATCTTTTGTATATTTCTCTTTAAAGCAGTTTATGTATTTCTTTAAAGGAGGTGGAAAGTCTTCTAGGCCTGAGAAATATTTAGCAGCACAACCAGAGAAGAAAGCTCTGCTGCCAGCTCCTACCAAGCACAGACACAGCTCACACTGGCAAGAGGCTGTGCCTTATATTGCCCTGGCAAGAGGCTGTGCCTTATATTGCCCTTATTGGGCTCTCTCTGAAATTAAATTTACAATTGAGGGTTTCTCTGATATCACTAAAAGAAAGCTTCTCTCATGCATATAAACATATCCTATTTTACTGGAGGATTTCTAGCATAGATCCAGCCTACTTTGAGTCTAAGAGCAAGTCTACACCTTGGAATGTTCACACTTCAAGATCTTCTAATAACTGCATCCATCTGTTAAATAATTTACATTCTGATAGAATACGAAGCAATAGTATAGCAACAAAAATATACATTTCCATAATCTGGAAAATATCCAACAGTATTTAACCCTGTTTCTTATTTCTCTCCTGCAATATCACATGGAGAGTTCCACAAAAGTTGTGCTTTTACCATGTACAGGCACCAGAACAGAATCTTGTCCCAAGAGACACTTTGAAATACCCTGATCAAGTCTAGAATCCTTCCCCTGCAAATGACAGGAACTATCCTCTTTTTAATTCATATGCATCAGTTGAGTCTCTCTGTCTACTGTTACCTTGGTGGGCCGACTGTCCACAGTCAAAAGACTTGGTGTTAAGGATTAAATATTTCACAGCAGAAGCTTTAAAATGGGAAGTTTGATGGTGAGCTGTTTTTAATGAAGCCTTCAAAGTAAAATCAGAAAAATTGTGCATGTTTCCTTAGGCCATAAATGTGGTTTTGCTTTTTGTTTTATATTTAAATCCACTGTTAAGTAAACACTACAGTTGAACATATTCTTTGGAAGCTTAACCAGACAACTGTATTTTAATCACTTAATTTATTTTAATTACTTAAAGTACTTCAAGAACACACACTCAAGTATCTCCTCTACCAGAAACTGAAGTGAAAGTTCAGGTGCAGTGAGACCAGCTTAAATGAGAGCACACAACCTGGAGAAGATGAGGAAATGAAATTTTGGGTACTTCAACTTCAGAAAGCATAATTTGTTCTGATTTTCTAAAAGTGTTAAATCTTCTGCTGCGGCAAGTTAAGTGTCTTTAACAGATTTTCAGTTCAGCACATCCAAGAACTGAGAAACCGTAGGTCATTACCACAGCTTTTAACTTTAGGCCAAACAGTCAATGTCAATTCTCCACACTATTAACTGACTACTGCACCTTTATAATCAACATTTCAAATTAAAAAATGATGGCAGATTATTAAAGTGAGGCTTAACACACTTAAGTCTTTTTCTGCAGGACACTTATCTGGGCCAGGAGGACCTGCTGTTGGAAGAATGCTGTGTTGGCTTTAAAACTTAAATTTATGTTAAAATTTTTTCTTAAAGGAGATGCAGTATATTTTCATACCTACAAAGAAAAGTTAGTAGAGTGAAAGCAAATTGTTTTTACCGAAGTTAAGAGAAATAAAGTTATCAAAGTTGCATTTCTTTTTACTTTAGGCAAGGCAATATTAGACATATTTACAAAAATCAACATCAATAGAAAAAAAATATTTTTGCTTTTGCTTAAAGATGATTTCTGTGATGAGGTATTAGAAATGACAAACCTTCACGAGGCAGGGACTTTCCAGAAGGAAACACGAAACTTCTGCAGTGCCTCAGATCTCATCAAAACATTTCTATTTTCTCCTGTATAGGATGTCCTCTCCAAATTGCTTTTCTCTTGCTTTGAATCATCTTTACCTCTCTGAAGACATTCTTCTGGGTGAAAAGCCCCACGATTTTAATATTTAAAGCCCTGACAAAGTTAGGGTCTATATTCTATATTCTAGTACCATCTGCACTCTTATCTGCTGTATTTTTCTGGGATTTAATGGGAGCTCTTATCTTTACAGAAGGAGCCAAGTTTAGTGACCCGACTTGCCTCAGTTCCATCAGATCATAGTCATGGGGGTCTGCCACAAACTCCTGTATCAGAGAGGGGGAAGTCAGTTTTACAAAGCCAGAGCAAAGAAATAAATGAGTAACTTTCAATACCACTCCTCAACAGCTTCCTCATTTAGTAGAGAGAAATGACTATTTCAGCAAGCTGAGAAGATTTAAATGCTTCCTAACTCTCTTGGAAATCTTGTCATGCTCCTGGGACTATGGCGGAGAAAGAGGCAAAGATAAAATCAGTTTGTCTTTTTATTTTATTTTTTTTACACTGGTGCAAAGGGGCAGATGGGAGAGAGATAACCCTCAATATGTCACTTCTGTGCTCCTACTACTCCCATTTCAGATACATGCCACTGACTGCAAACCATCTCCTGCTACACTATAAGCAAACTATTTCAAGTCTACAGAACAATTTTATTTTTCCACATGATGAAAACAGACTTTTTCATGGGTTCTCTACGAAAGCAACAAGGATTCACTTCATCTTTGTAAGCAATTCCTCTATAGAAAATACTTTAGGAAGCAGTGGACATGGGTGTAGGTGGTTACTATTGCTTCAGTTTTTTTTATTGGCTTGCAGGCAATGTCAGGTATGGTAACACTTCTCACCCAGTGCCTGCCTACTGACCTGTGCTCTCCCCTGTGGCCTCTAGATGAAAAATATATACACAGACACACACATTCTTGGTTTGTTCTTTTCTGTTGCAACTTCATTCATGTCACTGAATGCTTTTTCCAAAATAAAGTAACAGAGCAATCAGGAAAAAAAAACAACCCACTCTTATTTATCTTTATGTATCTTTAAATTTGGAGTTATTCAAAAGCAAAAGCAGCAGACTCATGCATGTAGCTTCTATACTCTGAGAATAAACATGCAAATTCTGTCAATTTATGATGAGAAATAAAGAAAACCAAATCATTGATCAAATCCACATTTTGCTTTAAGTATTTGCAGTGCTACAGGGATAAATGAACTAAACTGAAGATGTATGGGTCCAATGTAAGGAATTTTCTTATGACTAATTACTGGAGTTATATTACTGCCCAGACACAAGGAGGATTAAAATATCATCATAACAGCAATGATCACTACTGTTTGTTAACTTTTAGCTTTAGAAGTACAACTAAATTCTTGATACTTTGACAGTGCCTTATACAACATCACAAATAATCCATGGGCACAAAGAAAATGGGCCTGAATCCCTACAAAATGCCACAAGAAGGCAAGTAACCACCTTAAACCTACTAAAATGTGTAGCACAATTTACATGATTCTGATAAAATATTTATATTGCTTTCAGACAAAGTATTGACTGAGATATCTTATTTCATCAAAAACATGAAAACATCCTCTAAATAATTACATCAGTTTAAAGAGCTGATATTTAAGCAGCAATGCTCTTTCAGGGTACTCATCCTGCAGACAGTGGAATGTAAAGGTTAAAAAAAACAATCTGAGGGAAATCAACTCTTCTTTAGTGTGCACAACCTTCCTGAAGATGACTGTGTCAATCAGCTGCAATTCAAGCTAGTAATAAGCTCAAACAGGGAGTAGAAATCTGAAGGAAAATCCATACATTCTTTTAACTACCAGAGCAGCAAGTGGTGCCCTTGGGAGGAGCAACCACGACAGGAGGAGCAGCCACCTCTGTTATTCCCTCCTGGGAGGCAGCAGCAAGGAGGAACAGCTTTCAAGACTGAGGTGTGCTTTGGGGAGGCAGTCACAGTGGGGATTCTTCCAAATTAGACCAAATTCTCCCAAGCAACCTGGCACACTTTTCTTTCTGCATTTAAAAATGAAAAAAAAAAAAAAGACAGAGACATAGAAAAGGCAGCATTTTTGCCCAGCATCTTATGAAATAAAAGCAGCACCCAAAGCCAAAGACAATTGCTTTTATTTACAAGGACAGTAAACAGAGAGATGAAAAAGGAAAGAAGTCACTGTGTCGCCACTTGAGCCCTGCTTGGGAGGAATTCAACACATTAATGTAATCAATTATACAGTGCTTAACAGCAAATCCACTGCTGGCCTGCTATCCTCACTTCAGGGAATAACCAGAGACTAGAACTGCTGGTAAATCCCACAGGCAGAGGGTGAGGAGGTCACTGTGCTCTGGGGGACACTGAGTCAGGTACTGATACAGAGCACTCAGTCCCCTGGGGCAAGACTGGATCCCTCCTGTCACTGACTGCATTGCCCTGAACAGTCTCATAAAAACAGGATCCTTAACCTGAGATGCTTGGTTAAATTTGGACTCAAATTTAACTGCCCTCACATAGGACCTCATGGTGGCAAACTGTAATTAGTCTAAAAGCTCTTGTAACTCAGTTAACACTGTCCATTTCCACAGGAGGTTCCTCACTTTTAAGAACACAATCTCAAATCCAGGAGGAAGCTTCATGACCATAAACTCTGTAAATTCTTTTGTCTTCTCTCTCAAAAAAGGCACCAGCAGAAGAACAATGGTGTGATAAAGGCAGTGGGGAGACTAAAGACAGCAGTTCCTGGTTCTCTAACAGGGTTAGCTCAGTTCTCACCTCTTCTTTTCTAACCCTTGCCTTCCCTTACTCTCTTTTCTGTCTATCTCAGTAAAAGTCATTAACCTTCAAAATGTGTGCAGGGTTTCTTAGCACAAATGGCACTGATCTCATATGGGACCTATGAGAGCACCAGTGAGTAACATCAACACTACAACCAACCAACCAGTGCTGCATCAGGGCACCAGAAAAACCACAGATTACATCCTTTGAACATTCTGCCCTTTCTTCTTTGGTGACTGCAGCAGATGATGTCACCTCCTTAGGACAGACAGTACATTGACTAAGCTGGTAGTCAGTATAACAAATGTTTAGCTCACTAATAAACAGATCAAGGCAAGAACTAAGTTCTTCAATAACTTGATTAAGAAAGTAACATTACACATTTAAGAAGGCTTTGAGTGATATACTTCTTTTAAAAAGGCATATCATTACAGTCAAGGATGACTTATAACAACTGAGTTTCAAGCTCTGTTCACTTGGCTAAGTGGCCTTTTGCTCTTTTGCTCTGGTTTGGGCTGTGATAAGGCCTGGGTTATCTCGTTACCATCAGGAGCTGCTCAGCATCACACACACGATGAGCACACTGATCACAGCTCAGCTCTCACGCCTACATGGCCAAATCCAGCAGCTTGAACTCAGAGAATTTCATGCTTAGAGGATTCTGCTTTGACAACTTTTTGAAAACGTTTCACTTCACATTTGCCATTTAATGCTTAGTCAGTAGGCTGCATCCCTGAAACATCATCCCAAATTTGGAATTTGGGTTGCTTCTCACTTACTGCTTTACCCAACTGCCCCACTGTCCAAAAAAAAAATCCTTAAAAACTTCACAGCATTGACACAGCAAAGCACATCATTCCTTCACCACCTGCTTGCATGTCTGCAGACTAAGATGTAACAAAAGGAGCAACAACCTGTAGAATGATACTGTCTAACAGCATAGTACCTCAAAAACATGCACACACAAACTCGTGTATGTATTTTAAGTTCATTTTCCATGTAAGTTTTATTTGAGCTGTAAAGTGATGAATTTCCATCAGCAAAGTCTTTTTTTTTTTTGCCACTGCTTCCTTTTTATTGTTTTTTCCCCCATGGCACAAACCTATTATTTTTCTCTGACATCTTCAGAAATTAATTTCTTTTAATCTTTTCTTGCCTTTACCTAATGCCATCAATATTCAATATTCTACCTGTGAAAACCAATTTTTAAAAAAATCTATTATTTTCTCCATTCCTCTCCCAGTTACAGTACTGTTATTACTGTTATTACTATTTATTTACAGTCACTTTTTATTTTGCATACATCTACCCTGTGGCCAGTCCAGGAAAAGACTACTAGACATTGATAAAAGAATGAGACTGTCTACATTAATCCTTATATGGTACAACAGTCATACCGCACCAAGTGTTAAAAATAAAATAAAATAAGATAAAATGAAGGTTTTTATAATATCAAAATAGAGGGGGGGGTTTTTAATACTCCCTTTAATTAAATAGTAAAGTCACCACATTTGCTCACATTACTATATTGATCTAAAAAGACCCTAAGTGGACAGCAAATAACCCTTAGATGGTAGAGCAAGTGACAACCTTGAACAAGACACATCTAAAATACTTGCACAGAAGATGCAGGGCATTTTTTTAATGTGTACTTAAAACCAGCACCACTCTCCCCCATGGAGTTCAGTCAGCAAAGCAATTTCTCACTGTCTGGGCATTAAAAGCTGAGGCAAGACAAAATGTTTCCATCATATCTACTAACAAGGACTCTTGGTGTGTACATTGGCCTTTCAGACATATGTGGTCTTACACTTTGTCACTTTACAGCAGACGTTTAATTGGGAGGAAGTGATTTTAAACATCTGTAGCCAAGATCTGAGAAGGTGGATGAAGACCACACAGAGCCTTCAGGAAATTAGAAGTCTATGCAATTATGTCACTTCCTAGTATGAGTATTTAGGAGAATTTTAAAAAATAAACAAAATCAGAAGTTTCAATAGAGAACCTTTAAAAACCTTCCTCTCCTCTCACTTGCCTTCCTGTGCCTTAGAAAATAATTGGTAAATGAGGAAATATCACGTCCATTAAATAAGGTTTGACCAACAAGAGATACTGCATTCCTTCAAGGAAAAAATACAGGGAAAACCCCACCAATTTACTATCAAGCCTTTAAACCCTTAAGAAAACAAAAGCCAAACAGAGTAAATATTTAAAATGTAAAACATTACGCAGTTCTAGTGGGTCTCAGGTCTACCTGCAACAACTCAGGTTTAGCGACTACACCTGCAGCATATACAACAGCAGAAATCTTCCACAGAGGAGAGCCAGGGGACAGACTCCCCAGAGTCCAAGTCTCCAACTTGGAACAGCATTGCTGGTGAGAGCCCCAGACCTGAGCAACTGGCTGCCTCCTGAGTTCTAGTTATGTCTTTCAAAAGCCAGGTTCTTTACTTCACAGAAGAGCCCAGATAAAAAAGAACATCCAGCTAAGGTTTTTCTGCCTAAGGGAGGTGATACACTGGGAAAAAAAAATGATCAACAGATCAGTTCCCATCACTGTGAGTGGAGGTGGCCATGAAATTCAGTTTCAGCAAGTGTTCAGCAAGACTTTCGTTTTTCAAAATTGCTTTGCTTAAACGCAGCATCATCTACAGAAATCAGACAGTTACTACAGCTCTCAAATTCTAATTTAAAAATGCAAACCTTAACAAAATTAAAAACATGTTTACATAAAAATAGAAATTCAGCCTGGTTTTGCTACCTCTCCTTTCTAGAAGTCATTTACTATTGTACTGTACACAGCTTGGGATTTTGCACTAACAAATACGTAAAAATAAATGTTACTTTGCTAGAAAGATTACAGATTGAAAACTTTAAATTTAATTAGGGATCAAGTCAACAAAATGGTAATGGTTCAGCTCATGCACAGCTTATAAAACACAAGGAAAATTGCAAGGTTTCACAAAAACTATATGGACAGTCAGTATTTCTCTAAATTGACAAAATCAGTCTCTAAAAATCTTCCTTAAGCAGATACCAGACCTGAGAGCAGAGAACTGCTCCATAAGAATCGCTCTAAGTAGCATTAGTAAACCAGTGGTGTCTAGGAATATCAAAAGACCTTTCATAATTTTCAGCCCATAAAACTGCTGGAGTAGTTCCATGGCAGAAGTGAAAGACTTGGAAGAGGCCAGGATGGTGTGTTGTGCCATCACACATTCACTCATATAGCTGACATGCTTTGGCTTGACAGTAAAAAAATCTTTCTTTGATTTAAGCTACAGACTATGGCTTTATGGGGAAAAAAAAAATAAAAAGGCAGCTCTAAAGAGGAAGATGCTGTTTCACAACATGAATTGGGGAGGACATAACTCTGCTGTTTGGAAGTGCCCTGGTCTTAAGCCTTCAGTGAAAGGTATCTCAGGGAATGCACACTTGACACTGACAGCTTTATGAGGGGTTTCTAAATCACAAGATTGTCTCAAAATTTCTGTACACAAATCAGCATATTCAAATCACCAAACTCACACACCCTGAGAACCAAAACCAAACACCATTTTGAAGTAGCCTTTGCAGTGTCTTCATTCCAGTAGAACTGGAACATGCTTTTCCCCTCCATGGAATGAACCCTAACACAAGTAGCAAAATTTCCAAGAAGGAAATATTGGTAAAAGCACCATGAAAAACTTCCATTTTTGTCCTGCATGAAAATATATTACATCAGCTTTTAGTATGTATTTTTATTATTTAAAAAATTAAATTAATTAGTTGCTATTAATTAGCAGCCAAAGACAGAGAAATAAGCATGCTCTCTCGTCTCAGATGAGTTATGATGGTACCCTCAAAGCTGACTCAGGAATTAATGTAGTTGTTTCAAGAAACAAAATAGCAAAAGATTCAGTCTTTGGCAGCTTTTAAACCATCTGTTCCACACTATTTTAATCACTTCTGCTCAGTACAGAGATTACGGGTTTCGGTTCATTTGTGATGGAAAAACAAAGAATGCTGCATTTTTTCAGCATGTGGGGGGAAATCCAGAATTCCTCCCAACCACCTTGAAACTGGGGTGTATGAAGAAAGTAAAAGGCTCACTGGGTTGCACACTTGAGCATGATAAAACCACTCTGCCCCTCCATGTGGGATTCCTCCTGTGCTTCAAAGCAAATACAAATTGGAATGTGCCACACTGACCTGAAAAAAGGGGGATGTGGGGAAGGAGCTTCTATTAGCCACTTTATTATGGCAAAACAATTAGTATCATTCTTTCCAATGAAGAACCCAAAAGTTCCCATTGCTATTTGTTGTGGGAAACTGCTTATTAATGTGAAGAATGTGTTTCCTCAGCCCAGAAGTTACGGATGTACAATGACCTCCTTGTAACACTGGAAGTTCAGTGGGGTACAAGCAGTAGGTGGGTTAGAAGGGATGAGCCTATCTTCTCTCAAACACTGTGATCTCTTGACCCCTCTCCCCATGCCTGAAAGAAGAGCAGTTTTCCAAGATGACAAGGAAACACAAAAGTCTGGTCCCACAGTTCACTTGAACAGATCTTCAGCTGGAAGTATCCTCTGTGCAGGTGACTGGTGGATTAACACGAGTGCTTGTGTTCACCTGCCCAAACTAAACAGATTACCATTCCCCTAAACCATTTGCATCTTCCCCAAGGAACTGCAATGCTCCACTTTCTGCTTCCACTGTGTTGTCTTAGTAGTTTGAAGGGGATGTGACACAGCTCTTTGTGCTGCAGTTGAAATGATGTGTCTGTTCCTTCTCAGAGCACTGAAGGGGCCCTCCCCAACAACCAAAGCTAATGTCCTCCTCTTGAAGACATCAAAAATATTATCCAGACCTAAAATGATTTAGTCTGGGATTTATTTAAGATGTAGGTAGCCAAACAGATTTAGTAAGAGGGAACTTGAATTCCACCTAAACATGTCAGCTTGCCCAAGCTCAATGTCCCACTGAAAAAGTTTCTTCTGTTGTAAAAATTAATTCTTAATTTTCCCAAGATCAGGAACTCCCATTTTATACTGATATTAAATAAGCAACTCATCTACATGAAGGTCAGCTCGAATTCAGCAAAACAGGATTGGTACATTTGTTTTGCATGGCCTTGGATGACTGACAGTCTTGGCTGGAAAATAAAAAAATAAATGCATTAGGCAATTTCTTATTTTCTGTATCAGCTTTCAACCAGCCCAGCATAAATTCACATTTACTGCCTTTTACAGTCATCAAAACTAGCAAGAAAGTGAATGTATTAATAAAAATGCTTGATTTCTGCATATAGACAAAACATACTCAAAACCAAAAACAGAATCAACAGGTTACCTGGAGTATAAAAGATAAAACATTTATTATGGTGCAGAACACACTCTTATGGTTGTAGTTAAGACTATAACAACTCTTAACTCTGTAAATCGAGGAGATAAAAAAGATCCCCTGGTTTACACAGATTTGTGCAGCCACTTTCCATTGCTGAAGGATCCTCTAGGTGGATTAGTCATCTCTGAGCTCAGCAGACTCAGATTAAGCTGTAGGTTTCCACAGGAAACCTTTTCTATACTACAGCAAACAAAAACACAGCGAGGTACTTTCCTACCTCCTTTTCCACCTTGTTTTCCCAATTTGAGGCCTTTAGTATTTATTCCATCTGGATATCCAGCTACTAAAACCCTGTAAAAATCGAGACCTGTGTGAATATCATATACCCACAGAGGGTGCCGGTCTGAACCAGAACAGGATTGTAGTGTTCTATTTTTAGGACAGAAATGTCACAGTCAATAGTGAGGCACATATCCTGCTTCACTCTGCCCTGGAGGTAACAGCTTTAAAGGTCAGAAAGCAATGCTGTATGGAGATACCCCACTCCAGCTTCTCCAGTAAAAATACATGATTTGCCTTTTGAATCTGGAAGTTATTTACCCATAGTGGTAAGACTTCAAACTGCTCCACCCTGCACACACGTGCACTTTGGACAGTTGTTTCCCCTTATGGCAGGAGTCTTTCTTAGAGTCCATAGGATGCTTCCTGCTCTTGCTCTCTGCAATGCAAGTATGAAAGACAGATTGAACTGTCCCCTACCTGCCACCCCAGGAGCAGAAAGAGAGAAGGAAAAGAATGAGCAAATGCTCCTCAAAGAGCTCATCTTTGTGGCTGGCAAATGAGTGCTTTCTCTCTTCAACTGATTGTTTTGAAACTATCTCAAATACTGGTATTTGAGACACTTCCAAACAAAGATTTCAAAGCCCTCATGTTTCAAGAGACTGCAAGGTGGCTGTAACAGCCTCCTGCCATAACCCTCTGAAGCACCTAGGGAAACTGAGAATGGAAATCCAGATAGAGGGCTGTGAAGAAGAGAGAAAACAAGTCTCTAATGAAGCCCCAGCTGTGGCTCAAGACCTCCAGTAACATGATCTAATCATAATTAAATCTGCCCACTTAGGTGATTTTATTACATGTTCTACTGTAACCCGTTATTCATTTAGACAACTTCTATATACAAAATGACCATGTCCCCACTTTGATCCTTGTCAGCACGATGGATAGACGAAGTCTCACATTTTCATCATGCTTGTATGCAAAATATGGAGATATGGGGAAAAAAACCTAAGAAAATCGGTGAAGAAATATATTGGTTTAAATTAATTAAACCATCATCTGAGAGAGACACATTGGATGCAATCAAAGAATAAGGTACGTAAAAAGATAGTCCAAAAAACCCACCATTCGGGCTTTAGCTTTCCTTCTACTTTGCTGGCAGAGATGATGTCCAGCAAGAAGGACAACGTATGCTACATTAGTGAGAGAGCTGCTTCCTTCCTCTAACTCCACACACACATCATCAGCAGCTGCAGTAGCTGCTCCAGCTCTTTACAGTTTATATACTCTTGGCCTGTGGCAGGATGATGAGCTGCTGGACAAGGGAAAAGGATGTGGGAGACGCAAGAGAGGAAAGCTGATGCTTTGTCATAGGATAGCCCAGCTCTCTCTCTCACAGCTGCTCTCTCTCTCCTGACTTTACCCCACCTGGCAAGGGGAACCAAGTCAAACTGAGGCTTTGGCTTGACTCGAGACTGCTGCCAGCCCACTGCTCTGGACTGTGAACAGAGCTGCCCACAGGCATGAAGTGAATTACACCATACACACAAACAGTGACTACAAAGTCACCCATTCTCCATCAGAACTGCCTGCACAGTGAACAGAACACTTTTCCAAATGCAACACCTTTCAGTCACTACTGGAAAAATTGATGCAGGTGTCACTAGGAGGGAAGGTAATTTTTTAATTATTATTTTTTTAACCACAAAGATATGAACATGTAAATGAATACATGTCATTTTCTGGTATCTAAATGAAGATGATCACATTTAAGCTTTAGACTCATGCACCAGGTAAAAGTGATTAGTAGGTAATGCAGACATGACCAAAACGTTGAATATGTTTTAAAACACTAGTCTAGATTTATTTAGCTCTCTTACCTGCTTTTCTCTTTTGAACTTATTCCTGTTGATGATTCAATTAACTTCCTTTGCAGACCCTAAGTCCCCATGGCATGAGTTTTACCAAGAAGAAGAAATCTGATCTTTTGCAGTGCACCTCCTTGATTAATCCCTTGCTACTACATCAGGGCAACTCTACTGTGTTACTTAGGCAGGGACCAGAGTTAAAAGCTTCACAATCAGCCCCAGCTCATTTACACAACATGGCTGAAATTCCCATGAGTGCTTCTGTGTCAGAAGTATCATGTTGTCCTTCATACTCCCACGTGAGAAATTCTTATTAGTCCCTTAATGATCCAAGGCCAACAAATAATGGCTTATTTATTTATGACATCATGAACTAAAATAATCTGTGAAATCAACAGAATCACAACTCCTGCTCCTGTATGACAGGCACTCTTTCATTTAACATTTCTGTCTACATGTTTTCTTCATTTTTTTGTTATAAAAGTGAGTTAGTATTTTGTCTTTCAGCGATTGGATAAAGGGATTAATTTCATAGAAGTGGCATCAGAAATAACAAAGCTGGAATGATTACTGCTGGGCATAGTCCTGCCATACTGCAGAACACACTATGTGGAGGAAAGATGCCTTAAAAACACCAGAGATCCAACCATCAGGTTTGGGTATTGTTAGCGAACACTCTAAGGAACTCTAACATATTGACACTTTCCTTCACCACTGGAACTCAAATAAAATGCCAGCAGATCTCAGAAGAACTGATGGAAGAAAGGGGGAGTTTAAACTCCTTCCCACCCACAAAAATCATGCTTTGGACCAGCCACGCTGTCCCATTGGCTCAAAAATACTGATTCAGCAAAGAATTTAAGCATGTGCCTAAATTTAAGCAGTTTAATTAACTTTGACGTCAGTGAGCCTACTTCTGTGCTTATAATTAGATATGTGCTTGCTGAAGCAGAGCCCATCTGAATAGAATCTCGTTGATTTTAATTTGGCCCTTTGTCTTTGCCCCTCATTTATTCTTTGCAGTGACTGAAGTATTAGTGCTAAGGTTCTGGTTCAGGAATGTGCTTGAACAACTCATGTTCACTCATAGCATGCAAAAAGAAGATAAGCATGTCTCAAAAAATAAGCATAGACCTACTAAGTGCTTTCCAGAATAGTGATAGTTTCATGGTTGAAGAACATATGGTGGCCCAGTCCTTCTTTTTTGTTATTAAGTTTTCGTTTTTACAAGATAGATTTTTTTTTTCATTTCCATAAAGAGCTAAAAGTACTGTTCCACACACTATAAATGAAAATTTACAAGTAAGCAACTACTTTGGAGAGAAAATAAAATCATATAGGAATCCTGTCACAATGTTGTCAGTTCTTGCAGCGTGAAAGAGCCTGCTGTAAATGTTTTATTTGTTCATTTGAATGATGGCCTCTAGGTCCCAAAATCTGGGCTACTTTAAGGTCATGTAAAAACAGTCACAAAATAGTAAAGCATTAAATTAATTTTAAAAAACAAAACAAATAAACAAAACCAAACCAAAGCAACCAAAATCCCCAATACCAAAACTGCACAGAGAATGAAGAGGACATGAACAGCATGGATCCAGTCATCAGAAAAACTGGTTCAAGTCCCTGAGGTAAAAAGACAATCAGGGATCTCCACAACACACTCTAGAGGAAAACAGCAAGATCAAAGCTTCAGCTCCTGCCAGGCATTTCTGCTAAACACCTCTTGAGGAAAATCTGATGTCTTTTAACATGCCCATGAATTGGATTCAGCACACAGATAGCATCTTTAACAAGCCTTTTAACTCAGCTATTTCGGCCCATTCTTCTGTGTTTATGGCCTTTTAAAACCTGGAATACATGACAGCCATTATTAACTGCAGGCATTCTGCAATTAAAGGTGGAATTAAAAAGATACAGCAGTGCAGGGGGAAGAGGAAAACAGAAGGGAAACCAAGAACTGAGCTCAGTATGAAAAACACTGCAGGAAGAGTTATTCAAACAAGGAACCCTGAAGAGAACTTGTGCCAGTTCTCTGCCTTCCATCACAGTCCTGATCTGCAGAGCTCCCTGCAGGGTTCCCTGATCCTCTGTTCCACAACACAGGGTGGGATGGCTGGGCTGCACCACCAACAGAACCCCTGTCAGATGCCTGAGCTGCACCACCAAACTGGCAAAGGATTTGTTATGTGGTTTGCATTAATTGTACTGATAATTACACACCTAAAATACCAATGAGTCTTTGAAAAACATCTATCTGAAATCCCATTGATTTCATGATTTTTCAGAAACCCTATCCTTACATGCACCAAGATGGCTCATCCTTCATTTACTCAAAATCTATTGTCACATTCCTAAATTTCTGCTGTCAAAAGAGCACTGGAAAAAAGTTTCAAAAGGTCCAGCCTCAAATTAAAACTGAAGAGAAAGCTGACAATATAAAGAAATCAACTATGTATCTACTTCATGAGTGTATTTGTAGACATGAGAATAGAATAAGAATGTCCCAGTGGGATTATTAATGCAATATGCTCTAAGTGACAACTGTCAGTTCTTTTAAAACCTACTATCAATTTCTTTAAAGCCATTTAGTTTGTTAAGATAAGGTGACATATTGGGATTGAAGGAGAAGTAGAAAAACCCCACCTAGCTAATAATTTTAGTTTGGGGGGGTATTATTTGCTTATTAACTTGCACATGCCCTAAGGAGAACATGCAGATACCATAAAATTTCATTATCCCATCCCCATTACTTTGGATTTTGAATTAGCACATGATTGGGTTTCCCTGGACACAACTAGATTTTTTCATTCAAAAATCATCCTGAGGTTCAACCTCCCCCACAGTAACTCATTTGTCTAGAATTTGCCAACTTTACAGGCAGAGCAGGCACTTGCTGTCCATTTTCTCTGCTCCCATAGTGTGAACTCACCTTCCTTTGCTCTTTTTCTTTTTGCTGCATCAGTAAAAGGAATAAAACTATTTCAGCTCTGTCATCTCTACTCTTCTACTGCTTTAAAAACATACAAACAGCTGCCAAATGATGGGCACTGTTCATTGTGTGGGACAGATGATGTTTGGTCACACAGATGATGTTTGGGCACACTGAAAACACTGGATCTACAGTGTCCCACCATCCTGTACACAGAAATCCAGGCTTTTTCTCCAGGAAAGAGGCTTAGAGTTCATCACTAACAAATAATTTTCTAGGCATGGAACCTTCAAAAGTAACTCCAACATTGCTATGACAAGACAGCTATTTCTGCACACATGAGCTTTCTCAAGCATAGTTTTATTTTTTCAATCTCCCTGCAACCTTTTTAGCTTTATTGACTTCATCATAGGTAGAGTTTTGGACAGAGATATGAAAGCCAGATAAAAACACCACCTATTGCAAATAATCACAGCAATAGAACAATGATCCAGTGCAGACCTTTTTTTTTTTTTTTTTTTTTTTTTTTTTACCTTTGTAGAGTAAATGGCACCTGCAGAATAAAGTTTCCTTTCATGGAACAATGTATCTAATTCATATCTGACTATTCCAAGTTTCCAGTATGTTTTTGAACCACACTCCAAATATGTTTACTTCACAATAGATACACATATGTGCTCATATTCCTTCCACATCCTCAGTTTAGTTTTGTTTTCTTCTTTTCTCTTCAAAACTCCCCTCCAGAATGATTTGTATCACACTGAGTCTTGACAGCCATGCATCAGTGTTATCTTTTTGAAGACAAACCTTAGAGGTCACCATCCTTCTACAGAGTTTAGGATTGTATGATTGACTAAATTCAAGATTTAATTAAATGTGGGGCAAATACATTTTCCCTCCTCCCTAGATTTAAAAACATAACTCATCCCAGGGTTGGAAATTCTGGCTCTTCCACTCAATCTGAGTGAAAGCATACATTTGTCACTGATGCACGAAGACGTGAATTCTACCAGAGCAAGAAAATATGAGGAACACAGAAGATACTTTCAACTGCAGAATCCTGGCAGTCTGTAGTGCTGACTGAACCAAAGGGACTGTGCCAAGCCAGACATGGCAGTAAGGATTTCCCCTCTGTTTTTCTAACATTACCTTCAGTGTTTGCTACAACACATACTGCAGGCAAAGGAAAGGAAAAATTCCTGAAATGCCTCTGCACATACAGCTGATCCAAAGGGATGCTGAAAACCACTCTCTGCTGTCCTTCAAAAGGACTGAGGTCTGTTTGAAGCATAGCTCCCAGCAAGGATTCCACAGGAAGACTGGCTCCTGAATTCTGCTCAGCTGACTTCTCTGCCCTGACACGTGGCTTGGGGCTCTCATATACCCAGTAAAGTCACAAACTGTTTGAATTTTGGTGTATGTCAGAGATATCTTCACAATATCATTGGTAACTACTCACCAAAGGATCCCATTGAGCCTCTGGCAGTGGTGTGATGATCCACCAGCTTTGTGTCACTGCCTTGAGAACTTTGCTCTCAGACATTGCTCGTTTCTAATCCCAGCTTTCTGTGCCTTTACAGGCAGTGAATGATTCTGCTCACACAGAACAGGAACACAACACTTCCTTCACCCTTCTGTCAAGATTCTCTGGAAGGCAGATCAGTGCCCAGACCCCACATCAGGCACACAGCTTCACACAGTGGTCCTGATGAAACCCAGTAGCTCAGAGAAGGAGCTCCTTGAGTGACAGCTGTCACACTGTGCTGCCACTGCCCTGGCTGAGGAGCTTCTACCTTCTTGATCGCTGCAAGCTGGAAGCAATAATTGGCTCCAAAGGATCAAATGAACACAGAATTTCCTCCAGTCAAAGACTCTGTCTTTACCTATTAATTTTTCCACACACTGAAAGAAGTAAAAAGTATCTCACTCTTTTGGAACTTTTTTTTTTTCTTCCATTTTGACAGTTGCTAGACCAAATTGTCAGTCTAGCTCTTCTCCAGCTCATCTTAGGTATTGAATGTGTAATTAGCTAAACTGCATAAAATTTAAAATCAATTTGCTGTCCTGTAAGACATGCTTGATTTTGTAACAGAACAGAGAAACGAGGTTTGCACAATTTTGGCTCTAGCCAAGACCTATCCAAGTCCTTGCTTTTGCTCTCAAGACAATACAACATCAACACAATTCCAGTGCACCTTGGCTGCTTTTGCTTTGGTCAAGACAGTTACTGTAGCTACTGCTTATTATTTCAAACACATTTGGTTGTAATACTAGAAAACCTCCAAAGCAAACTCCCCTTACTGCCTGGAATGGCATGTAGCTTTTCAAGGACCACTAGGTCCACTACGACATTCCTACTGGGAGACAGCAAGTGTTATAAATTTCTGGCAATTAACCTCTCACAATCTTATTTTAGACCAGCAGTGCTTCATTTTTCACACTGAAAACTTAGAGGTCTCTCTGGTTCTTTGCCTTAATTGAAATTGCTTCTGTAGTAAATACACTAAATAATTTCATTTTGTTTTTTTCTGTGATGGAAAGACAGTATCTTTCAAAGTGAGCAAGATTAATATCTTTTGGGTCTGACCAGGCAGTCATAAGGGAAACTATCACACATGAAACAAATACCCTGCTTTGTACACAGATGTTCACTGTTCAATTTATTTCCTCAGAAGCAGCTCCTGTTCAGCCTTCCATTATTGAGTTCAGAGCCAAGTCAGTCATACTTGCCTTTAAAAATGTTTAAATTTATGTTTCCCTTGAGAACTTGCTTTAGAAGATGCACATTTTAAACCATTCTGTGAACCTGAAACTAAGGATAGATGTCTGTGTCTGCAGGTTTGAATCTACAGAGCCCTAAGCAGGGCTTTGGGAAACAACAGCACAGGCAGACAGGATTTAAAAATCTGTAACAACTTCTAATTTCACTGAAATTAGTAGCACCAGCACACCTTAAGTGCAAGCATTTCTCAAAGTCAGGAATGTATTGAAGGGGGTTGAATTAATAATTAGTTTGATCACATATTTCAGAGTTGCCAACGTTCTGCATGAAATGCTACTGCTTTAAGTTTTGCTAAGAGTGAATCTCAGAAGTTGAGCAGATACTCAGTTCATACAAAATGTCAAGAAGCACTGGTTCTTTGTAACAGCAGCAAAGCAGAGATACAACTGAGATACCTACTGGACAGACAGGTAAGAGTCAAAGAGATTTCCTTAGGACTGCACAATATCCAGGCATCTCAAGGCTTGATCATTTCATCTTTCCAGTACATTAGGAAACCTCATCTATGAGCTTCAGCCCCAAAAACAACTGCATCTATAGGGAAGTCTCTTAGTAGGGACATACTCAGCATCACGTATTTGTGTCTTGGACTTGACATCCAGACTCTCCTAAAAGCCTGGTTTAGGTCAAAGAAATGAGATTCAAACCAATTTAATTTTCTAGTTAGATTCATACTTTTTGGAGTTTATTATTGTTAAACTGCTAAACTTCACGAGGAAAATCTCATTTCTTCCATTTATTCCTAAATAATGATTTACCTTACATGGAAGTGTCGGGAATAAAGTCTGGATTTTCTGTGATATTCACAGAAGTGTCTCACAATGACATGTATTGTTGCATTTTCATCAGAATACCAAAAAACCAAAAAGGGACTTATTTTCCTTGGCATCCAGAAAACCTGCAGATGAAAGCAAATCTGATGGTTTTCTTTACATGTTTTACTGGAAGTAAAAGTAGATAGAGGCAAAAAAATCAATAAAAAGGAAACAATCCAGAAGCCTCATCAAACATGAACATACTGACTTGTACTGAACTTGTCAGAAAAACAGCACATTATAAGGAACAATATGCATTTGTTTTTGGAATGTATTACTTAGGAGCTCTCTTCAAATCAGTTTTCCTTTATTCTGTGGTCTTCTTCCTTGAATCCCCTCACATGAAGTTGCATGGAGACTAATACAAATCAGAACTATCTATGATGATGAATCCTGATGATTTTTTGTTTATTCTTAACTGGCATTTAAATGAATATATTGTATCACATAGAACTTTTGGAAATACCTTGCTTTAACAGGTGTACTTGAATATGAGCATTAGAGAAGATGAAATAAAAAACATTTTTTCAAAACTTCTCAGCATGGAAATCTCTCTTTTAAAAGAGAAATATTACATATAACATCTTATCTACTAATCATTGTGTTTCTCAGAGTGTCATGCCTGGAGTAATCAGAGCAAGAACTTTTTTTACCAGGCTGGTTCCATGCTGCAGACAAGCCTGGAGGAATTAGGGATGGATCTGAAAATGTGAGCAGTAGAATCTCAGTTGTATTTAGGAAGTGAACTTGCTGTTCTTGGAGCTTGACAATCTGATCTGTTCACACAGTTCATGCTTTTGTGGTTCAGCCCTCTAGCAGCACAAAAACTACCAATCCCCATGGAAGTTGCTACGTTACTGCTCTCATAGCTGGACTTCTCACAGACCTCTCTGAATGCCTCCAAGACACACAGGCTAACAACAGAGCACTGGCAGAGAGGTACATTTGGATGCTCTGCAGCTCAAAAGGGAACAAGTGCAGGACTGGTTGCTGTAAGCTGAGAAAAGGTAACTTGTAAAGGGCAAATGCCATTCTAAGAGTTTGCTTTCTTCTCTCCCATGGACATATGCAGGCTTCCACAGCTGCCTCCCCTCTTACTTGACATCTGTGACTTACCTCATCTTCAGAGGGAAGTTACTCAAAACAACATAAAATGAAAAATCAAGATTCACACCCAGAACAAGATCTAAGCTGCCTCTACCACCAAATCTTCAGCTGTTCTCAGCACATATGGAATCCCTGAAGCAGAAGACAGAAAACATTGATAGAGATCAACAGAAATCTTCTCTGGGGAATGCTAGCTCCAGTACGAGTGAAAGTGTGGTGCACACATTAGGAAAAGATTCTTTCCAGGAACTGCATGTTAAGTTAATGCACTACACATTCAAATCTGCTGCAATGAGAGCATTCAGGTAAGTATCAGTCTCACAAAAATCCAAGGCACAGCCTAAGAAAACAGCAGAGCAAGCTTGTTGCTGTAGCTGAGTGTCCATAATTTCTTTAAGTGCTACAGTAAAGGCATTAGAGCAAAAATGTTCCAACCTGGCAACGGTTTTACTGTGACATCTCTCAAAGTCAGAATTGGTACCATGGTAACAAGGACCAGTGAAATGTCAAAAAGAACAGACCAGATACACCACCTGGTATTTTGACTAGTCAGAATAAAGAAGCAGTAGCTCAGCCATGCAACCTCCTTTATAAACATAGGTGTTGGAGTGTACAGCAGAACACTGAATGCCAAAAAGGATGTGAATTTTCATCAAAATAATAGCTATCTACATTGATATGTCATGAGGTCCTCAAGCTCCCAGGAAAAATGAAGAGGAGTTGCCTAGCTGAGGATAATAATGAATATCTGACACAAGTATGATCATGTTTCCCATGAGCAGAAGGCAGCTCAAATGCATGAGGAGCAGATCTCTCAGAGGAAGGGAACAGGAACAACTCAAACAAATAAGGCCCAGCAGGGAAAAGATTCTCATTCTGCAAGCTCTTCTTAACCTCAAGTTGTTGGAGAGCTGACTACTGACATGACTACCATATGTCAAGCCGACCTGACAGAGGCTCAAGATATAATTGCCAAAACTGCAGGTCTTATAGTTTTGTTCTGAGTGAACTCATGGGTGGGACAAATGAGCAAAGTCCACTGAGCCTTTTCTGCAGCCAATATAAACATTGAATACAGACATGAATTAATGCTGCTTGCCACTGAGCAGCACTACTCACTGTTTCCTTTTGGTTGCCAACTTCATTAGGATAAACTAATAAAACTAGCCTCATAATCAAAATGAATTATTTACTCATTTATTTGTGATATTTATATAAATCTTTAGGAAAGAAAGACTTACTTGCAAAAAAAGTTTATCCTGCCAATATATGTACCAGGGCAGAATTATTCTATATCTGTATGAAAACAAAGTGTCCCAGCTGAAACCACAGCTCTGCTGCACTGGGTAACTACCTGCAGGGGAAGAGGGAGATTTTGTACTGCATGATACTGAATTTAATTAAATGAGATAAATAAAAGTGAGATGGAAGGTGTATTATTAGCCTTGCTTCAAAAGTACAGAACTACAAAACTGACAGCGAAGCAGACAAGGGCACACGGTGAGAATCTGTGCTAAGAGCAGGGAAGTGAACTTAGAGAACATGCAAAATGTAGTCAGTCCTCAGCCCAAAAGCTGTTTCAGAAGGTAACAGCTAAAAGAAAATAATTCCTTTATTTTAATGAGGATTGTCAAGTGGATGATTTTAGGACACCAACTCTAACCAGCAATGGATTAGGTATCTGCATGGAAATGTAGTAGAAATTTAGGATGACAAAGGTAAAAGGTTCTTAACCAGCTTTCAGCTACATCAAGAACCACATTACACAATTTCATACACTGAATTTTATCTTTAAAAAGGCTCTTCCACTTCTCCATTTTCCTTTACTCTGCCCCATCCCTTTCCACTGTCATCCTAGCTGAAAATATTTTTTAAATGCAACTGCCCTAACAATTCTGAATTCCCCACTTATTTCAGTGTTTTATTCAATTTACAGCACTATATTTTTTGTGTCAATATGTACAGCAGCATCATGGCTCTTCCTGTTCTGAATTGTTCATTTGATAGTACTTACACACATTTCATAACTCTGCTCAGCCTTAATTTCACAAACAACCCAAGCTTTCACTCTGCTCTCATAAAGGTGCTTACCTACTCTTATCGGCCACTTTCCTCAGTGCATATACAGCATTTGTATATCTTCTCTAGTCATATAAGACCATTTTGACTTGACCTGCTGGAAATCTTTGGTGTGAGGCATGAGACTGACAATTTATATGCTGTTTCTTTCCTAACACAGGCCTGTCAATCATTTGGTCCCTTCAAGCTGGAGGGATGCCATCAGCCTTGGCTGGAGTAATTTCTATTCTATGCCTGTAATCCTTTTAGCCACCTCACTTTGCCTTGTCTCCACAGATAATGTGAGCATTATTACTGGAAACTTAGTAAAAGTGTTAATCTAGCCCTGTGGTCCCCCATGATCTAGAGGTTATCTTTACTTTCTACCTTTTTATTCGTTCACATTGTGGCATAATTTCTTCTCTCCTTTTGTATCATTTCTGGAAGTTTGATTTGATAATACATGAAAATACTCTTTGCCCAACCTCTACTATTACTTTGAAAATGTATCCTGATCAGGACATACCTTCGGTCTCAGTATCTTGTCCAGTAATGTTTTAACACCTCCATTTCCCAGCACTCTCACTGCAAATACCTTTGCTAACCCAGGGTCCAATTTATTTACACCTTTGACATCCTACTCACAAGAACTGTTATATCACAGTTTGAGTACAACAATTGAAGCTAAAGAAATAAAAAACCCCGTAATATAAAGTCCTCAAATACTATGAAGTTTTAGTCCATACTTCATATAAAATCAAGATTATTAAGTAATACTGCTCTTGAAAAGTAAAATCAGAAGCACACCAAGCACAGCCTAAGGGATTGAAAGCAAAGTGATATCAAAGAAGGGTTGCCATTTCTGCTATCGAACAGCCAAGACTTAGCTGTCTATCCAAGCTATCACAGCATTTGTTTGCTGTAGCTGCTCAGTGACTGCTAAAGTACCTTTTCTGCACAGTTCTGCCCTGAGGCTTCTTCCTTCCTCTCTTTCTTTACAGAGATACTGAACACTGTCCTTTTCTGACAAAGCTCCCTGTATGATCTCATCCTGTCGTCCCCTTGTCTGGCCTCAGCTTGGCCTCCTGACAAAAGCAAAAGTAGAAAAGTAGCTACAAGAGCAATGAAATTCAGTAGCTCAATAAAGTAGCTTAGAAAAAAAAATATTTCAGAAAAGAAAATTGTTCTATCTCTTTCTCTTCCCCCCTCCCTTTTTTTTGAATTTAAATAAACACTTTAAATGGTGAAGTCTACTATATTTGAACAGTTAAAATAAAGCTACAAAATGACTTAAAATCTTCTACAGGAAAGACAAAAGCATCAGATATGCTCAGAAAAAGCCCATGCTCAGAAAAAGCCCAAGCACACACTATTCAGAGAGAAGGGCTGCAGGTTTAAGGAAGAAAAAGCTAGAGTGCATAAACACCTATGGACTCACATACTGAGAGCAACTCAGGTTACTGCAGTCTGGAAGCAAATGAGCAGGCAGCCAACCCGCTGGGCCATTCCCTATAGGTGTCACAACAAGGCACAGGAATTTGCAGTGGAAGGTCTGGGGAGCAGCTGTCACCAAAAGAGACACATATATTTTTAAAGGCTTTGTCATTTGTCTTCAGGGTGGGAAATGCTGTGTTTGACCTCCTGCTGAGGCAGCTGCCCTGTTACAGCAGCATGGGCTAGAAGAATAAAAGGCAGCAGCTATTATTTCAGGTACAAACACCAGATAGCAGAGACAAAAGGCACAGTCATTAAATCGTCATTTCTATTTAAAAACACACATGGCAACTTATTAATACTTCTCATGCTGCATGAACTTCCCTCCTAGGCACTCTCCAAAACAATTTGTATTAGCTAATTGCTAACCATCTCAATGACCAAGTAAAACAACACCAAAAAGCACATCAAACACTGTCTCAGCAACACCAAACAATCCTGGATGGGAGAAGCCAAGGAACCGACAGCTCTTGGTAGGGTGCCCTGCCTCTCCCCAGCTGAGGCTGTGCCACCTGAGCAGCTGCCCTGCCCTGCTGCAGCCTCCCATCCCTCCCTGCTGCCCCTGATCCTCCTTTCCAGCTGAGCAGGGAGCCACCGCCACAGCTTAAACCAGCTGGGATGAAACATCCTGGGGCCATTTCTGAGAACCAAGGAGTGGTTTTCCCATAGAATGGTTGAGCCAATTTGGCAGCTGGCTGCTCTGCCCTCTAGCCTCAGGCTCCAGCCCATTTCCATCAGGGATAAGTGAGATCCTCAGGATCCATGGGGACCCTGACTCTCCTGGGGTCCCACAGACACACAGCTCAGGGAGCAGTCACATAGAAAAGAAACCAGACCAGCAAAAGCTCTTCTGCAGAGAGGTCCCTGAACAAACTTAGGGTGGAAATTGCTGAAGATCAGAAGCAGGAGTACTGATTGCACTGGTTCAGAGATCTCTGCAAACCCGCAGACTTGGGGGACACTGTGCTGGAGGGGTCCCCCTGCTCCACCTGCCACCACTGCCAGGCCACTCCAGGCTCCCAGCCTGCAGGACATGAGTCAACAAGCCTTGTCTCAGGCTGTAAGAAGGTACTAACAGTGCTTAGTCCTTGAAAGGATTTAGTGCAATTATTTTCCCCAATATTCACCTACTCAAATATGTTTTAATTAGAAAGTCTTTTTTTTTTTTCTCGTAGCATTTAAGAATGTCAGACACTAAACAACATGGATTAAAAATGTTTCCAGAGCGATCTCATTGGCAGCATTAAATTCATGCTTGGAGAAATGAATGCAAACCATTGTAAATTTCTCTTAAGCCTGGAGGAAGGGAAAAACAAATTCTTATTCATTAAAATTAATGACATTTGATATCTACATCAGGGGATTTCTGCAGGAATGTGACTGGAAGAAGTGTTGAAAATGTCTTTCATAAAATGCAAAAGAAAACAGAAGGAGTTTCTCAAAACAACCTGCAAGCATCCCTGACAACAACTTCAACAATTCACAAAAGGCAGCTTTCAATGACGCACAACTCTACAAGAAAAGCAAAGGAGAATCTCAACATTTTTACAAAAACTGAATGAAGGTTCAGAGCCACTGCTGTATTAGAACTCAAAAAATGTTAATGCACTCTGACGTGGAAAATAACCCTGTAAAAAAAGTCTGTATGTTCTGAAATGACCTCTCATTTGTAATCCCAGTCTGTCAATCTTTCAAGATGCCTATTCAATGATGTAGCTCTCAAAACTCATATGTGAATGTGACATCCTTAGAGTAGGGGCTATATGTGACATTTCACAAAATATGTTATGGTGTGCCCCAAAATATGAGTATTTAACACAGACAGTAAGGGCACAAAAAGCAAAGTGTAGATGGGCATGATGAGACCCTGGGGAGACCTGGTGAAACAACTGTGCACACAGTAAAACTAAAGTAGTTGTGAAACCAAATATTTAAGATCATTGAAAATAAATTACCTGTATATACAACTGGGAAATAAGAAGCAAAGCAAAGGGCTGAGAAGGGTTTTTAGAATATACTGAGAGAAGAGCATGTGAATTACCTGGTTTCCCAGTATGTTATCAATTAAAAAGGGAAAGACTGAACTCTGTACAGAGTAGTAAGATTTAAAAAAAAACCACCTCACATATATTCACCAAAAAAGTAATTACTGGCAGAAATCAAACACTGACATTGGGCTTTTCTAGACCATGATGACTGACCAGTAGTTTTCAAGACTCCTCCCTCAGTGGAGGAAAAGGACTGCAATAGCTGACTCAAAACTCACCTCCAGTAACACACTGATAGAGAGACACGTCAGGAAGAATTAGTGAGAGAGGGGGAATAACTATATTTTTAAAGAAAATTTAATGTTGTCATAGCTGGAAAGCCTTCTTCAATAAGCCTTTAAAAAAAAAAACAAACCCAAACAACCAAGAAGAGATGATGTGATATCTAACTAATGGATAAACTTAATAGGAAGTCAGAAAAAAGAGACATTGTGCTTGGTTAACGGAACGTTTTATCCTCCACACAGTTTTCCTGGATGAAAATCAGACAGTTTATTCAACATTTAGTAAGATTAATGGTCCCTTCCCATACAAAAAAATAAAACACTAAGTCCAGTGAATATGCTTTGATGTGAAAGCCACTTTTGCATGAGGAACTGTTTAGAACACTTAGGACAATATGAAGCCATGAGTAAAGAAGTTTGGGGCTGATAAAAATTGAAAAAGGAATATTAACACCCAATCAATTGGCTAGAAGTCACTGTTTTGGAAGAAGGTAACCTTTTCTGATGTTCCAAAATGGGGACTGCATACCAGTTCTAAGCAGAAAAGTTATCCACGCTCAGTCTGGAATGGAACAATTATCTTTCTGTTTTCCAAGCCAGTGCACATTATGTTGACATTCATCAGCTAAGAAAAGGAGAACCAGAATTAAATGCTCCAGTTAAATCAAACACGAGAGAAGCAGAAAGACCCTTAAGTGCATTTTCTACGTCTCTAAAAGGAGCAATGGCAATACATCATGATCAAATATTGCTACTTGATCAGAGACCTGTAACAGATTATTGCTGTAAAATACAGGAAAAATGGCTACTTCATACTACAGCAGTAGAATTACTACCTACTCTTGGCTCAAAATTCCAGTACAAAGGACTGTATGTATAAGAAACCATAGTACTTATTTGCACAGGCATATGAAGTCAAGGAGTACAAGTTTTGCAATAGATATATACCAGGGAGTGCAGAATGGATATGAAAGATTTAGAGGTTGACACATGACAGAAAGTCAATGGTTTACCAAGATGGAGGGGTCTGATTATGCTCATTCCCACCATGAAATTACTAAACATCTGGGCTTCTGAAAGCAGCATTTCAGCCATGAGATCAAATAGGACAACAAACAGCACTAGCTGGGGAAAATATAAATTTCCAAAGCCATATATCCTCAGAAGAGCATGACATTGAAATGCTAAAAGCAACAGAATTATAACCACCAAAAATGTGTTTACTTTTGGTTTCGTTCGTTTTTTACAGAACGCAAGACAGTCGCAGGTAGCATTTTTTTTACAGAATATGATCATCTGAGAATCAACGATACATCAAAAAAGGCTTTTCCTACCAGCTGATTTTGGAGTGAATTTGTCCCTGTTGGCTGCACATACTGCCAGTAGCCTGTATCCAAGATCCAAGTCGAATCCTTGCTGAGCTGCCACTCGACTAACCACCTGCAGAGGGAAAGAGAGAAAGCTTCATTAGGGTCTGCTTGAGCTCTTTGCAAAGTGAAATTAACCTGCTCATCAGCACTAGTGTTAGACACTTGAATTTGCTGCAAGAGCACAGTACAAACATGGCATGAGGCAGTGCTCCCCAGTAGTTTCCAACACAAGCACAGCAAAATGAACACAGAAATATTCCAGTGATCCAATTATTTGACCACCTGTCAGAAGACAGGCCTGGAAGTTCTATGAAAATCAGAGAGACGAAAGCCAGAAGAAATACTGGGAGAGCAATGTATGCAAAGATTGTATAGAGTACACCTTACTGTATTTGAGATGTGAGGATATCCTCAGCCTCTCTCTCAGTTGTATAATTCCTGGCCCTGTCCCAAGGGCAGTGCCTGGATCATTTAGGTTAAAATGCCCTTTCCAGGCTGGGCAGGGCTGTCCTACTCTGTGCCCAGTGTCACAGTTGCTGCATTTCAACAATACTGTATTGGGAAGCACATTTACTTGCAGTCTTAGAATAAATAGGCCTGTACAAGAAGCATTTGCCAAACATTAAATTAGGGAAAGTCTTGTTGTTGACTGGTCTAGAAAAACTAGCAAAACCAGGCAAATTGAAGACTGTAGTTGAGGACAAAAAGCAGTCAAATGTTTCTCCAAGCCAGCAACTCAGCTATCAGCCAAGAACGTATCCTCTTGAAAATCTGCATAGTACAAACACAATACCACAGTCATTCTACCAGACGGTGCTAAAGTTATCCACAGCACAGCTTTTCTATTGCCTTCCAGTGGCATGATGACTTCAGACTCAGAGGCACAGAGAAAACAGATTATTCTTAACAGTGCCATTACTTCTTTGCATTAAAACAATGGTGAAGAAACTGCACAAGAAACAGAACACCATTTCCTGAGGCAAAAGAAAGTCCCTATCTTTAATAGCTTAGAGTACAAGAAAATGTCCTTTTCCCACCCTTTCTTCATCTGAAAGCTCCTTTCTTAATGAACGACACTGCAATTATCTGTGACCAGGACTGCAAAAAGCAACAGTACAGAACAGAGTGAAGAACTAACATATGTGATAACTTACAAACATTATTCCATACTTTTTCCAATATATTCACTTTTCCTAATTGACAATTAAGAACCAAAATTTTTTTCTTAAAAAGAATTAACATGAATGAAGTTCCCAGGTAGCGTTTTTGTTCTGTTGCTTCTATTAATTTAAAAATTAGACATTCATAAGACTTAATCAATGGGAGTGTTCCCTCCCTAAATTTAACCCTTCCAACCTCAAAACTGAGAAGAGAGCTTCAGGGAAAAGAAATGAAAATTGAGGATAATCAGTACAGTAATACACACCTACTGTTTTATCATACTTCTTTACAATTACAACTTTGAGATAGGAAAGTAAAAAGGAATAAAGTAAAAGAAATAATGCAGTTATTTTTGATAAACAAAAAGCCATTTCCAACTTAGTAGATCAGCCTTTACACTTAGAAGTCCAGTTGTTAGCATCCTGGCTAAGACTCTGGGTTCAAACTTGCAAAAATAAGAAAAAAATAAAACTAAAAATAATATTTTTTAAAAAAATAATAAAAACTCACACACAAAACCATTCAAAAACAGAAAAACAAGAGCAGAACATGATATGTTATGTTTCATGCTAAATTAGCAATAGGAGTGAAGAGTGGTGGGCTGCCATGAGATCTGGAAAACACTTATATACCTGGAAATCTGTTTCCCTTTTCTACTTCCAGTATCACTGTACTTCAGCCACCCAAAAGTTGATCTTGGGAGGGGACGAGAAGAAAACAGACAAAAAGCTCTTCTAAGAAACCCAAAACAACACCTTGCGAAAGGCTCCTGAGAACAACGTGTCATTAATGTACAGACATTATTTAAACTCCTTTATCCATCATCTATTCCACCATCCCAGAGGAACACAGTTCAGAGTGCCAATCAGGTCTGTAAAACAATGGAGAAAGAGCCATTTTCTGTTTCAAAAAAGCATATAATCATTAAACCATTTATTCTGAAACTGGACAGGAAGGAATGCAGATACACCTTCTCATCAGTGAGCACACGGCAACTCAGGAAATGCACTGGCTGCTTAAACGCTCAATTTGTTTTAAAACATGAAGCTACAAATCCTGAAACTCTCCTAGCAAGAGGCCAAATCACTACTCTCAACTGACATCTTGCTAATTATGGAAAACATCTACAAAGTAACTCAGGAAACAGAGAGAACTAAAAGCCACAAAAGCCAAGTTCTGCTTGCACTGTCCTCACTGAATACGCTGCAAAGCCCTGGTCAGTGCAGTCCTAACCACAGGCTGACACCTAAACTTTCTACACTCCCACATCACATCAGTTTCCTTTCCTTAATTTCCCCTGCCAGAGGAGCAGTGCCGTGAAGCTCAGAGGGGTGGAAAGCAGAGTTTTCCAGGTGACAGAGTGTGCAGCCCAAGGCTGAGCACACCTCGATGGGTGAAAAAAAAAAAAAAATCTAACTTTGAAAGAAAGTGCTTCCACTGACAAACTGCACCAAAAAGTCCCCTCTTCCTTTCAAAAGAACAAGAAAAACCACAGAAACTTAATAGGAAACAGATATTTCTAATAAAATTTCTGTTTTGCCAAGAGTCATTTTCCACCTACAGTTTTCTCGTATGCACTCCATTAAATACAGAAAGAGGGTCTATTAAAAAAACTGGTGGACTTGTGGTCAAGAGGGATTTCTCTGGTCCCTTCTGCCTCAGCTTGGTCAACATGAATAGGGCAGTACACAACTATTTCCTTTACAAGGAATGGTTAGGTCAGCTCTGATAAGTGCTTACAGCATTGCAGAATGAACTAACTCATGGTCGAACACATGGTGCCAGCAGCAAATTGTCTGAACTTTTTAACAAGGCTTACAAATGTTTGCACTGAGTGTATTTCAACTTCTTCTTTCAACTGTGACAGGTTAAAGACTTACTTTTATTTCAAAATTATGGTCAATGGAACAGATCATACATCCCCCTCCCAAGACCCTGTTTCAGGTGGTCTACAAATGAGGTCAGACATTGCTGACCTGTCAAACTTTCCTCTGTATGCAAGGGACCCCCTGGCTTTTTAAACAGACATTGAGAATTCTGAGAAACGAGATGACAAATGCATCATAGGAGCACGAGCCACAAAACACAAAGAAAGAGCTACAAGACATTTGGTGAGTTTAATATATTCAGGTCAGCAGGCCCTGATGAAATTTATCTTTGAGTGTCCCAAAGGAACTTGCCTGGACAAACAGTGTAACTGCTAATGATTATCTTCAGAAATTCATTCAAGACAGAGAGCTTGGAGCTATACCAAATCTGGTTTTAAGACTGTAAAAGGTGACTCTCAGAAAGTACAGACATCAAAACAAAGTATTAAAGAAGTACTAGGTGAGCAGTACAGAACATGATCATGAATCCACCACTACTGTGCAATTTCCTTCTTTGACAAGTTACCATATCCTAATTCATCTTTTGACATTGCTTTATGCAACACTATCGTAACAAAGGAATACATTCCAGATGACAGAAGTATAAATTTTATTCAGATTATTAATTACTAGTCTTTTGTCAAATCCTAATTTGTGCTTGTTACAGGTAGTTTCTATGTATTTAGTCCTGACTTGGACAATGACAAAGTAAACTGCAAAACCTGCAAGCAAAAGAGTCTGCAAACACTTAACAAGATAGAGTAAGAGTTTAAAATAATCATTATGACCTGGAAAAATGTTGCAAAAATGAGACCAAAGATACACATAAAATACTACAGATTGGAAAGAAAAATGCCTAAATAGAAAATAAGGAACAGACATTCATCTTCTCAGTGTATATGTGACTCACTGAGAAAATGTTTGAGATATTAAAATCATCAGGCACTGGAAAGACCTATCATTCTCTGGATTTTGGAGGATAAGGGGATTTATAGTAGACCAGACTGTAACTTTAGTCTTTAAATTTTTAGTAGACCAGATCACATCCTGGCTTGGAGAAAGAGTAGACAGCATGGTCCCTTAGGTCTGTTCCAAGCCAAACCTCAGTGATTCCAGACACCTGCTGCTCACAGGAGCCATCCAGCTTATTCTGATCCCTGTCCCAGGAATTCTACCACATTTGAAACCTCCTGTGATTTCAGCATTATTTGGGTACCAGTGTAGATCAGATGGGATCAAGGCAACAATTTCAATATTTCAAATCCATTCAATGTTATGGCTAAGTGATTATGATACCATTTGCAAACATACTCTTTCTCTAACTACAAATTCAAATCCAGCACATCAGCAAAAATTCAGACAACGTGTATCTGGCACCACGTGTTCACCCATGACTTCATTCTGCAATGCTGTTAGAACTTATCTGACTTGACCTAACCATACATAACATAGCATTCCACTGGAAAGTAGTGCATTAAAAAGAACCAAACAGACATAGTTGCCAGTACCAGAATCATAAATTGAGATCATCATCCTTTATCATGGGTGAGAGAGGTGCTTGGCTGACTCAAGGTTCAACACTTAATATTTCTCTGTGTTATTTTAAAATAACATTTCAGACAGCTAGACTTCATAAAAGCTAGCCTACTTCCTATACACACTAGCAACACCTAGCTTTTATTAAAGTTTTGATATGGGACTAACAGCTATTTTAAACTGCCTTTAGAGGAACATATACCCTATCTGCAAACAAATATTATTATAAAATCAACTGCCAGCAAGAAAATCTGATCACTCCAAACCTCTGAAATCCTTAATCTGAATAATTCAGATAAACAGCATTCAAAAAGGAGACACTGCATTCACTGTCTGTGACTCAGCTCTGCAGAGCTCCAGATGTCTGAACTCTCAGGGTCATTGACAGCGAGGAGAAAATGATGAGAGCGAGGTTTTAATTACATGAAAAGCAGACAAATATGGCTACCAGCATCTATTCCCTGCTGAATTTACCTGCAATACTTTCCCCCCCTCCTTTCTCCTTTTGCAAGGCTAAGGAGCTTCACCACAGAGAGTCACTCCCTGCCCTGCTTGTCATCACCCCACGAAGTACTGGAACAATGTAGCTCTCAACCTAACAGCCCTGCTAATCAAGAGAGCTACATGACTGCTTATTTCTAAACTCCCTTCCCATTATGTTGCACTTTCAATGAAACTCTTAACTAGCAGCAGTCAAGAGCACTCCCCCCTGCTGGCATCAGAATGAATTTTACCAATTCAATTTGCTGGTTGCTCAAAACTAAAAATGCCAGCTGATTGCTAGTTCAGACGGCTCCGTGTTCAGCCACTTGTGCATACTTGAAATTATCTGAATGCAGTTTGAAGACTACAGCAGAAATTTTGTAATTAGAATTCTGCAATGTAGATGGTAATTTTTTCCCCCTCAGTAACACACAAAGATCAGATAAACAGGAAGCAAATTGAGGAATTTTGCAACATGAATAGTGATCTGCCTCAAACAGAAAAAAACAAAACAAAACACAACAACAACAAAAAAAAAAAAAGGTAGGAAAAGGAGGAAGAAATCTGTGATCTGAAGTCCTGATCTGATGAGACTCTTACATTCCAGTTGCAGAAGGGCTGCCTCAACAACAGAGACAATCAAAGCAAGTCAGGGAAGTTATATATATATATATATCATTAAGTAGTTTCTGGCCTTTGATGCTTGAAAACAGACATTAAGCACGTTCTGCAAATGTAAGAGACTTTACAGAATCCTTATATACACTTTAGACATTTTTTAAACTTTGTCCCCATTCTGTAAGGTGGATAAGGGCCATATTTTCCAAGTAAAACAAGCCAGTGTGCCTGCCACACACACCTTGACTCTTCCTGCAATGGTGACATAAATCATGCAGAATAAAGGTATCTCCTCCTTTACATCCTCTTCCTCTCTGCATGTCTCTAACAACCACAAACATCAAAGAGAAGGTCGCTACGCTCAACCCTTTCCATTGAAAATTGTCCCAGAGGACAAGAGGCAGGGATTGTGCAGTAATTAAACCAGCTGATCACTGGGTCACTGCAATGCTGTTGCCACCTGAGTCCTGGCACACTTAGAACAGCGATTTGCATGAAACACACACCAAATCCTAAAAGCACTTCACTTTGGAAGCCACCAGCTCTCGAAGAATTTTAAATAACCCACGACAAGACTAAGGAAATTCAGGTAAAAAGGTCTTTAGGAGGCCATGGAGTGAAAGGACAAGCAGTAACACTGGGTTATTTGGTAGTGCCAGAGCTGCTCTGAACTGAAGCAGAGTGTTCTGTGCCTGCTGGCTGTACCCTGGCAGTACAGCACGTACACAGCCCTGGAGTGCTGTGCTGCTCTGCAAACACAAAGCTGTGTGTTTAACAGATGCCTGGAGAGCATCATGGGAGCAGAATTCCTTCCACGTGAACTTTTTGCTCTGGAAGTCTCGGATACAAAGAATAAATGCAACATTTCCAGGGCTCTCAGGGGCAGCTGCAACATCCCATTTTTCTGGGTATAGATATGCTGAACCAACTCTTCCATCTAATTAATCACATTCAAATCCTGATCTGATTAGAAATGCAATTTTTGGAATGTCACAGGTTGGTTTTTTGATTATGTACTTTTCTGTATTAAACAAAATGAATCCGGGCAAGCATGAAGTTGATGCAGCAGCAGCTACATTTGCACTCTGAGGCATCCTGTTATAGAGACCTCACATAATTCAGATATGCCATTCTTGTATTTTTTTTCTTTTTTAACATGTATGTCTTTTTTTAAGCAATTATGCTCTTCATGACATATCACACAAGCTAAAATACATTCTTGTATTATGAAACTGAGAGCAGTTAGGGTTTTTTCCTCCTTAAAATGATCTAAAATCATCTCAATGGTTTCAATTCCAGGATTTTCCAAAGAGAAATGCAATTCAAAAGATTACTGTACTATTGTACCAGCATCATTAAAACATGAACGTTTAGCAGATACTTCCATCAGTTTATCATTGATGCTTGTTATTTCAGCAACTCTCATCAGCAGTACAGACATGTAGTAAGAACTACAAGCAGAATAAAAAGTTTAAATGAAATCCATAACCTTTAGATGAAGTACAGCTAGGACAACAGCTTTGTGGTTTGTTTGTTTGTTTTAATTTAGAGAGAAATATTTCTTTCACAAACATGGGTAAGTTTCCCACATCTGATGACTGAGGCAGACCCAGCATTTGGAGGGGGAAATCTAGAACATTAAGAATTGGGGGGGAGGCATTTTTAATTACTATTGCAATGACTACTTCAGCAATAGTATTTCAGCAAACTATTTCATAGTTTTTTGTGGATTATTTGGGGTAAGAAGTCTTTGTATCTTTTGGATGCAGATACTCAGATCCCAACCACAGAGGTTAGAGACAACAGCTTTCACTACAGAAGCCCTTTTACATTCAGTGATTTGACCAGGAGTTAGCTCGGGTAAGCACACCCCACTCACCTGAATTCCTCCTACACTCCAAAACCATTGTAGTGATGGATTTTAATTTGCTAGATGAAGCCTCTAGGTACAGTTACAGAGTAACTGCACACAGCTTTGCTGCTCTCACTCTTTTATTTCTTGACTGGACACACTGAAGAGCCCTAAAGAATGATAAACTTGGTGCCCTGTAAAGCTGAAGCACAGCAAGAGAACAAGGCAGTGCCTTTATGGTCCTTTGCTGAAGACAAGTCTGTAAATCTGTCCATTTTGCTCTCAGCTGTATCCTCATTTCCATTTTTGCTGCAGCACCAACACAAACGTTATCCAAAGCCTTCAATAAGATCATTTACATGTTAAACTGCTTGGCAAGAGCAGACCCATGGGAGGAGACTACACTGGACCTGAGAAAAGGCAGAAAGGAATGAACAACCTGGGCCAAATGCTGACTCAAAGTAATTTGTATTGCTCTCTACTTTGAAGCCTTCTTTCCTGAAAAGCTCTTGACCAATATTTTGATTTTGTCTCCCATATACAGAGATATAATTCAATTACTGTGCAAATTTTTCCTCAGCATTACTGTTAAATATGACTTTTAACATCCACACAGATTGGGAAATGCTCAGGAGAAATGTTAACCTGTGAGTGATTCCAGTACTTTGATTTTTTGCTTGGACTGGTCTCTGATTTGGCCAAACTAGGATTACTTTTTAAAACTGCTGTGTAGTAACTGAAGCTGCTTATTTCAGAAGACTGTAAGATAATGCCATATACAGTACATTTTCAGACAATTATATTCTTAAATTTATCAAGACTATCAGCCTTGCCATAATATAATCTAGTGCTAGAGTAAGATTTTTTTTCAATCCTAATAAAACACAGCTATGTCTGGTTTGTGGGAAGTGGAGCTCCCCATAACACTATAGAAGCAGTAGTATTATATAGAAAAGAACACCATATCCATTGCCATTTCAATAATTTATAGAATCACTGATTTCATTTCTGGCCTACAGACTGTCTATTTGATTTGAAAACAACTACTGTTGAAAAATAACACCTAGGTTTCCTTGGCAAGTTAGAAGAGATTTTATTGTCTCTGAGAAAAATCATAATTTGTTTGCATGAGTTCTGTAAAAGCTGTTTAAGGGAACCTTTCCACAGCCTGTAGCTTGCAAGAAATAAAACAGAGTGAAAGCTTACTCCTTTATCCCAGACTTATTATTTATCTGTTGAAATGTGTATTCTTTATAAATTTTTATCACCCACTCACTTTAGTGATTTTCTGTAATGGGTAAGCACAAAAAGTTAATCTAGAATTAGTGTCTGTCAGAACAGTTTGTATGTAACAACATAATGCACATGCATCATGTTTTGGTCAGAAGAGGCACAGCTTTTGGGGCTTAGCTAATGAAAAAATACTTTCTATTTATAGCTCAAGCCATTGGTTTACCTACATATCCTTTTCCCTTTGACTGCTTGCACTGCACAGAAATACCCCAAATATATTCATAGACCTTGACAGCATTACCCTAATTTCTTTATCACAAAGGAAGTTATTTAAACTCTAAATGAGCAATCATTTAAAGTATCCTTTAATTTAAAGTCTTGCATTAACAAATGCAAAGTATTTGACTATTGAAATGAAGTTTACATACCTTATTAGGTACCTCTCTGGCAATATTCAGCTGTTACATCAAATCCTGAGTTTCTTCTTGAGATAAGAAAACTATTCCTATTACATTGCATACCATGTCACTGGAGCCCACAGTAGCAAATGTAACTCCAGGATTATAAAGCACTACTGACATGGAAAAATTATCTACTGAAAATAACTGGTATAAATACTGTGCACAGATTATTCTGAAAAAAAAATAATAATTCACCAAGGAACAACAAGCATTAGACACATGTTACACATGTTCAACAACTGCTGCCTAATGAACTCATGAAATTTTCAGGTCACCAAGATTTTTCTAAGTGCTGGTATTAAATTTTAAGAAAACCCTCTACAACAGCCTACTCTATATATTATTATATATATATATTCTATATATTATTACCAAAACCAGTAAATTCATAAATGAAGCTGGAAGCTCTTCTCCTGTTTCCCAGGCAGTATGTTTCTAAGATAATTCTTCTGCATCTATTCTAAGATGGGCAGCAAGAATAAAAAACATTCAGGTGGTTATAAAGTTACCAGACATTACTGACAGTCCCAACACAAAGCTGGTGTGTCAGGTAAACAGAACTACTTCTAAGAACCACTTCTTGAATTCCTTATTTCAAGACTGTGAGTGTATTTGTCCTTTATTAATATAATTAAATCTAATTGGTTAATTTTTGCAAAAGACTACACATAAGACTTAAATGATGCAAAGAATCTGTTACACCTATCGTACCTCTCTAATGCCTGTCTCTGATAATCTGCTAAGATGGCTATTCATACCACAACAGAGCTGTTTTGATGCTCTGTCATTACATCTGATGCATTTTGACTTTGCAGTGTGTCAGTGAATGGTTTGCACATTCCTGAGAGAGCCTGCCCTTCTGCATTCATGACATCCTAATAAGTTTCAATTTGGATTAGTTTATATCGTGTTACCACTCGTAGGACATGATCATTTCATATCCCTTAATGTTTCCAGAACAGTTTAGCATACCACTTTTTCCCTGGGCAGAGAGTTAATAGAACAGAATGTCATAAAAATAATAAAAAAAAAGCATTCTCATTACTACAGAGGGGAAGCTTTATGAGCAAGCAAGCATTTTTAGTATTTGTAGAATTTCCAAATGAAATGCCTTAAAGAACCACACAGCTCAAATGTTGTAATGATGGTTGAGATTACCTGCTTTAAAAAGCATATCCAAAAATATGGAAATTTTAAAGGAATTGATGTTGAAGGTAATTTTAAAGGCTGGCAAAATAAAACAAGAATCCTGTTTCAGTGGTTGAATAGACTTTCATACTGGTTTGTCATTTTTCCTTTAGCATAATCCTTACAGAGAAGGACACTGGTAAATGTTGTCAGTATTAAAAAAAATATGCTCCTGATAGTACAGAGCATGCAGCTATGCAAACTGATGTTAAATTTACTCCTGGTATTTCAGCTACCTTTCACTTATTTGGAACTTTCTGAATAATTTCTCTGAAAACAGACTGAAGTTCTATCACGTTTATTAAATAAAAGTAGGTAAACAAACCCTTTTTCCTGTAAGAAAATGACAAGCCTCACAATCCACGTTTGCTAAATTATGAATCAGAATATATTAAGTGGAAAGAAATTATGTATGAAATTATGTAAGCTCAAATAGAAAAAAAATATATAAGGAGAAAATTTTAAAAGTATGTATTAAAAAAGAGACCTTGGCCACTGTACTGCTAATGTATTAAGAAGATACAGGAAGTACAAACCTCTTGGGATACAACCACGCTGTTAAGTCTCTTTAATGGGAAGCAGGAAGAGGAAGAGGGATGTGCACAATGAGAAATTAAAGAATATCTTTCTTAGAGGGATTTCAAAATTAAGAACAAGAAACATATTCATTGCATTTTATAGGCATTCTGCAAATCCTGTGTATTTATCAAACGTGGAACAAGCCACCTGGTTAAGTTCCTGTGTTATTTCCTTGTCAGGGATATAATGAGATTACAACATGTGATAAAGATGCTGCTGTCAGTTCAGCCCTACACTGCAGATAGTTCTCTCCCACAACAAACCTGAGAAAGGAGGACATGCCACCCTGCTCAGATTTCAGGGAAAAGTATGAAGCAAAGCAATACACGTGGCTCAAATGTTAACAATACTTAGATAGTAAGATTGTTTTTTTTTTTTTTCTTTCATTCTTGTCAGAAGAAAAACAGTATTTTCATTTCAACGCACTGAAAACTGTGTATTGTGTTTTACCTCACCAGTTTTCATGGAACATTTCCTGCCTACTTTCTGTACGCTCTGTGAGGAGAATGAATCACTGGCAGTCAGACCTTATTTTGACCCTCCACTTGGGCAGCGCTGGAGATCTGCTCATGCAGAAAAAAAAGATTTAAACAGCAAGGAAGTCGCAGATCAGACTCACAGTGTCCTAGCAGGGGCTGCAGAGAAATACTGTGCACAGACAGACTGTCCAATTATACTTGAGGTAAATGTCTCCTTTCCCAAAAACTACTCTGAAAAAATGCTAGCAAAGTCTTAAAAAAGTATAAATAAAATGTAATTATGTTCACATCAGATATTATGTGCATTTTCTCATAATTGATGCTACCTGTAACTTTTACTTCAAACACAATTGTTAAATATTCTATCTTTGGAATTTAACATTTTTTACTTCCTTTATTTTTTTCTCTGACTGAAAGATTATATGCATCTCTTATTATAACTGGATTTATTGTAACTTTTTGACATACAAATCTGAGGGATGCTATACACTGAAGCACACTAAGATGGAGCCATTCCTTAACATTTGGATTTCTGGCAACTGAATCTCAGTCCTAATGTCTGTTTTATACATACCATGAAAATAATCCATGCATTTCTGCCCCACAACAAATAAAATGACAGTCTCTTCATTAATAATTTCAGATTTTCTGTTTCTTTTGTGACTATTTATTTACATCAACTTTCTTGGCAAACTGAAGTGAGGCCTTTAACCCTCCTGCTCAGTCAGAATTTCATTCACCTAAAGTCTTGACTCCACATAACAGCTCTGGACTGCTGCTGCTGGAAAATAAAATTTTCAAAACAAAAAATGCATAGACAAATATGCATTTAATGTATTATAATGAAGAAATAATATTCTATGTGTATAACAAATAATCTAGCCTGTGCATTTGTAAGTAATCTAACCAAAAATGTTTTGCCCTCTTATGCTCTAACTTCTTGTTATTGCATTTTGCTTCCTGTTAAGCAATGGAGTCAAATAAGCATATCTTAGGATCTGGCTTTATGTATTTTAAAATGAAAAAAATTCCCTTAAAATGAAGATTCTGAAAATCAAGCTCCCTTGGCCACAAGAGAGTGAACACAGCATAAACCAGAACTGGAGCCACTGTCAGAGTAGGATGGACCTACCGTCAAACAACCCATCAGGCTCTGCTCAAATGGTCTCTGGAAGGCTCTGGGGTCTCCACACCAGTCCAGGAGCTCTGTTGCTGCATTATGGAAGTTTGCTGGGTTCTGTAAGTGCTGGAAAGGGAAGGCAAAGCAACATGGTAAACAACATTCACAAGGGT
Organism: Zosterops lateralis; assembly: GCF_965231275.1. Taxonomy (NCBI): domain Eukaryota; kingdom Metazoa; phylum Chordata; class Aves; order Passeriformes; family Zosteropidae; genus Zosterops; species Zosterops lateralis. The sequence continues at coordinate 4,667,368 of NC_139768.1, forward strand.
TGACATACTCCTTTCTACATCACACTATTGCCAAGTCTGGCAACTATGAACAGCATGTAATTCAAAAGCAAGGCTTTAAATTGCACAGTGAATGTAGAAAATCCTACTTTATTCTTATTAATACTTACACCATCTTCTGACATGACTTCATTAGTTATTGCTATATAATAACATATATTATTATATGTTTCATTAGAGACAAGCTGTAGCTGAAATACCAGAGCTCCCCAAACTCTTTCCTCCACAGCACCACCTCTCCCACCTGCAAATCATAATGGACTCTACTTGGAAATCAAAATTGTCTGAGTCCAAATTAAGGGAGACTTTAGTCTCAGGTTCAATGTCTTTGACTGTGCCTATGCCCCACTGTTGGGATATGCCAGTACAGCACCTTCCAATAATCAAGATTTCAATCTTTGCTGCTGGCCAGTGAGGGAAATGTGACAGATTCAGAAAATGCCAGTGACAGGGACTCACACTCACTGTCTGATCCTTTCTAGGAGCCTTGATTTCTGTTGCTTGTAACAAATGGATGATTATTTCTTCACTGAAAATACTTTTCCATGCACAGAAGGCATGCAGACATTTCAGAGTGGAACCCTACCCCTCCTGGAGAGGGTGGCAGGATTTTGAGAGAGAAAAAAAACCCACAAAACTTTATTTTGAAATTTGCATGGGCAGTGGATTTTTTTTTTTTTTTTTTTTGACTACCACATTAATTTCTGCCTTTTTACTACACAACTGGAAGTCCTGATTTTAGAGGCAGTTAGTAAACTTACCTAATACTATTGTTCACAGTGTCATCCCTCACTGTCTGCATGGCCAAAGTACTCCAACATTTAGGAGCAGAGGGATGGCACAGCAAAGAAGAAATTCAATTTACATCAGTAATATTGCTACTAAATTCTCCAGTTCTGGTGATGGTAGATGTTTCAGTGAAAACTCCAGAAACAAAACCAAAAGAAAGTATTTAGGAATTGTTGGGGTTTTTTAAGTAGTGGTTTTATAATTCTTGGAATTGCTGAGAAAAATATGAAAATGATATGAGTGTTTTATCCGGGAGGCACAAATCTCAGGGGCATAATTTTTAAAATATATCATTACTTTTAAATCAGTTGCATAATTTGGGAAAACGTGACTGCTCATTTCTAAGCATCTGGATGAACTATAATGTTCACAACCTATTTTTTCTCCCTTCATCCTCTCACGCCTGAGTAGCTGCATATATTAGCTTTATGACAAATGAAGGGGAAAAAAAAATAAATTCCTCCCATGCCAGGTTTTCAGGAGTTCCCAGTCTGTGAGCTTTTGGATCACGTTACATTAAATAATTCTTATTCAACGAATGCTCTTGGTCAGAGGCCTTGTTTTAACAAGAGAGGACTGACATGCAGGGCAGGGATTTTTAAAACAATAGCAGAATTTGAAAAAGCAGACAGGCATTGTGCAAAGTGGGTTTCTACCTCTGCTCTACCAACATGGGTAGAGCTTCTACTACCAACCAGTGAGAGCTGTACTTAGGCTCCATTTAAGAATTATGTCTCTGGCTGATTGTATAATTATTGGTGGAGGAGTCAAATGCATGTGTATCCAGACTAAAGGCAAGAATCCAAGTAAGTACATGTAAGAAGCCATATTTTAAGGCTTCATGGAAAAAAAAAAAAAATCCAATAATAGAGCCAGCAGTTTGGGTTATGAATCTTCCAAGTAAAAGGGAAAAAGATGCCTTTTGGAAAGCTTCACTCAAACCTCCAGAGAAGTGACTGCCTGACACCAAATCTCTCAGTGAATACTGCTCCTTCCACACACCCCTTTGATCTGCAGGGGAAACAGAAGTTGCTTCAAACCTCTCCACAACAGCACATGTAAGCTCTGCTAATATCAAACAGACTGATTCCAGAAGGCAAGAGAGGCACATGAGCTGGTGAGCAAATTGCACCCTACTGAATACCCACTGTACTGATAGGACTTGGGTCACAGATCCCTCAGAAGGGAAAAAATAACCCAAACCAAAATCCCCTTCCACACAGAAACAACGTAAGGAAAAATTCTCTGAAAGATATGCAATTCTCTAGGTGAAACAGTTTTTAGTAACCCTTCCCTTCTTGTGGGAAGGATAATTAATTGAGATCCACCAATCAAAAGCCCTAAGTAAGAGCTACCTAATATTTATTCTCACCAGTGTTGCTGCTTGCCAGCTACACACATCTTCTACTAAAGCTTGCAATGAAATTTCCCCACTGAGAAACAGACACTGTACCTGAATGAGAACAATTTTTATAGATATAGGCTCACAGACAAAAAGCAGGGCACACAACCTTATCCATGTGCCTAATTTTCAGTTTAGCACCACATAAAGGTAATTTCTACTTACCATAACACCACCAGAAAACAGTATTTCTTTTTCCTAAAGTTTCAACATGTATTAAACTTGCACTTTCCTACAGAAAAAAGGGCTCCTTCTACCTGCCTGTGCCAAAGCAGGGGTGACCTCAATGACTTAGTTTTACTGTTTATTTTGTAACCCTCCAGCAAGTTATTTCACTGCATCAGGACTGACCCCAAGGGACTCTATCAGAACCCACCTAAATACAGAGGGGGTACTGAAATCCTGACTTCTTAAATGCAACTGCCTGACTGAAACTTGTTTAGAAACTCACTGGGCAAGATAAGCAATTCCATTAGTTCCATCACAGAGTTAAAAAAACCCAAACAAAACACAGGAAAAAGTGAGAATTCCAGTGGGCCCTGCCTCTGTGGAGAGGATTTGAGTAGTTCATGGAATGAGATAAAACACTTCTTGCAATGTCACACACAGTTCTGTCTGGGACACGTTTCTCACAGCTTTCTGACTTCCTAAATAATTTTAAATTTGGGTTCTTCTCCCTTTTTTTGCATTACAAAGGCCAAGGCTGCTTTTGTGCAAAACAAACAGAAGATCCAGCATGAACCAAAGCATGAAGGCAGGTGCAATTCCTTCCCTCAGTCACATAAGAAAACATTCCAAATGCCTACTGTGTTTTTTATTTATTGACAACTTAAACACTGTACGTGGAGCAAAAAGCCCCAATGTCATTCACTCCTCACAACAAAAAGCCTGCCTGAGAAGAATATTACATCTACTGTATTCATCGAACAGGAAATTAAAGAGATATTCTCAGTTCTTGATCCAAGAACAGAAGTACAAAACAAAGCTTATGCCAGATCCATCCATCAGCTTTGTTGTGAAGCATTTTCCATGCATGGCTCCATCCTCTTCAAGTGAAATTATTGGCAGCATTTTGAAGAAGCGAGGCATGTGTCTGAAGAGTCTTGTCTGAAACTGTGCTACTTGTAAACAAGCAGAAAAAAAAAATCCACCTCATTAGTAGCTGGTTCAGAAAAAAATGACAATGAACCAGATCTGGTTATGACACATCTTGGTACATCTTCAAAGCTGCTAGTGAAGGACCACCTAACAGCACCATGACTGCAAGCAATCATGTTTGCAGCAAGTGGAGAGGATAAATCCTCTGTATGAATAAAATCTGAAGCAAAAATGAACAAAGCCAATGAACTGAATGAAGCAGTTATTTACCAGATTGCTTTCAGTATAATTTGCTTTTAAGAAGACTATTAGCGAAACATGACAATTTTGATAATTGAAAAAATTAAGAAAATTTTCAGTCTTATCATTTATAACACCCCAAATCTAATATTCCCTTAGCCTGAGTGGAACAGAAATCACAGAAATACTTGATGCATGTAGGCATACCATTATTGCATGGATCACCAGGTGATGCTCTAAAGGGAGAGTGAGTTTCAGAGTCAGAATCTTTTGTTCTATGTAGCTCTTCAATTAACAATCCGGTGTAGAGGAATAGAGACAACAGCAAAAAAGTTTTGTTCTTTGTTTTACTATCTCCAAGAAGAGTGAACTGTACCAGCAAAGCCCTTTACTGAGGACTGCTGACATCTGAGCTGGATTCCAGGGAAGATGGGAACATCTACTGCTGCTTGTGGCCTAAATGCTCCAATTTACCTAAAGAACAGACCATCTTTGTAAATTTGTGTGGACACACAGGCAGGGGATGCAGGTACAGTAGGAACCAATTCACCAAATTCCACTACAACTGTCTGTGTGCCCATTCCATGGTTTACTGGCTTTACCCATCCCATGTTTTACTGCTCTGTCATTTCCTGGAGTGAGGGCAACAAAAATCTTGGAGTTACATACAACAGCTGAGGTGTGGCAATTTTTGGTCCCAACATTTCAAAATACACCCATCACTTGAAATTGTTACTCCCTTTCAATCAAACAGCGATCAGAAAGTTTTGATATACAATAAAAAAATCCGCAATGGGCGCAAAAATAAGCTTCACTCCACATATGAATTCTTATGAGTTAAAAAGGTGTATATAATAAAGATCTTATTATTTAGAATGATACTAAAGCACAATTGAGTACTCTCAGTCATCTCACCAATATTAAAGTGGATGAAAACCACTTCCTGCAACCCAAAATTGAATATGATTTTGGAGACTGGAACCAATTGCCCACATTGAAACATGGTAAGGATGATGGTCTTATCTTCTCTATTTAGAGAAAGAAACCTACAACCCATTTGTACACTCGTGTACCTTAGACAGAACAGTGTAGTAAGCAATGCAAAATATCAGTCAAAATTAGGAACAATTTACAGAGGTTTAATATTATCTCACACACATGAAGAAATGCTAACGTGACAGCAATGGTATGGAAAGTGAATAATTAAAACATGAAATCCATATGTTCCAGTTTGCTGCTATAGAAAACAAATGTTGAATTTCAATTTACAAATGACATATCTGGTGGAGGGTTTTTTTTTTCCTCTTTTCTGTGGAATAAATCAGACTGAAGGCAGAGACCTAATTTGCCACAATTTAACCTATTCAAAATGAGATGTCATGCAAATAAGTTTTTGAGCAGCAAACTGCTTAACTATGCTAAACAAGTTATTGCATTTATTTACGTGATGTCGCAGCAAATTATGAAGGCTGACTCAAGTTGTCTGTTTGTTTTGCCGAGTTACGTCTGCTCTGTGTCTCACTCCTTGATTTAATTGAACTGCAGAAGATAATATAACTTATCACGCAGACATTATGCCATGTTGTAGATTCTAGGTTAATTAACAGTAGCCTACAGTCACTGAATTTCTCACATGGTTAGCCACTTGGACCCTGTCTACTGTCTAGCTTCACTAATCAACGAGTCTGGGAATTTTACATCAGTGACACAAAACACTGGCAACACAGGGAGCTTTTCAGTGCACAGAAAAAGAAAACACAGAGAGATGTAGGTAGCCTTTTCTTCGCTCTGAAATTAACCCCTTCCCTGCACACCATGGGAGAAGGCTGCATGCTTGGCAAACGTTCTGTTCCACCAGTTGGGGAAAGCAAATCCAGGAGGCAGCTGTTCTCCTGCAGGACAGAAAGCCTGGGCTGCTGTTCCACAAGCACTGGGGGGTGCCAGCTCTAGAAGGCTTCTGCCTCCCTCTGCCTTTTCCTGCCTGCTCCCCTGCACAGCACAAGGGGACACATGCCTGCCTGCATGGGAAATTATCCTCATTCTACACTAACAACTGGAGCTGGACTGGGATCCAGGATGGCAGGTCCTTGAACCTTAGCATCAGCAGCAGTGTGAGCCACTCCAGGGGAGGCCCTTCAGGAGCCCATGGGAATGGGAACATGTTACAGCACATCATTTTGCACACCAACACTAGTCTGAAACTGAGCTAAGTCTTAAAGATACAATTTCTTGGTAATGCTCAGTCTTACAGCAGGTTGTCTCTGTGAGCTTCCTTGCCTGAACATGTACTTCCAGCACTTCCAGTGCCTCAGACCACACCTGCTGTTCTGACCTCCCAAATGCTGACTTTCAGTCACTGCTCACAGTGAGATCCTTTATGTGACCACACATCCATTAGACCTGACTCAAAGAAAGTAGCACTGAGCAAAAGGTAAGGCTGGGGAGGTACCAGGACTCTGCTCTCAGCAGCAGCTTTGGATTAAACGCATCGCAAAACTTCTCCCAAAGGTGGAGCTGTATCATCAATGTAAGAAGATGACACAGTTAAGTTCACAGCATAAATATTCCTCCTGCTTCATAACACCCTCCTTTAAAAAAAAACGAACTCTGTACTTTAAATTATTTCAAGCTGATAAATATTTTGTTATTAATATTCCTCATTATCCTCCATAAAACGCAATGCATACAAAGAGAGGTGGCAAAAGGAAACACAGATTTTTACTGTTCTGATACTGTATGTATTTACTCTTGAGGTAATTCTGAGATTTCAGCCAAGTTTAAACAGGTTCATCTCTATGCTCTCAAAACTTTCCAACAGGCCCAGAATTTCAAGGCATATAAAACCCAGGACAAAGCCCATCTCTTCCAAATGATGAGCCAGATACTCTGCAGGACATGAATTTTGTGTGCAGGTGGTGGTGGCATTTGAAGTACCTGTGTACAACTTTGAGATTCACATGACCTGCTTGTTGTTTTCAGCTGCAAGCATGCAGGTTTTCAAGCCCTTCTTGACAACAATGGAAATTAAAATTCTCATATGGTTGTAAAATCCATGAATTTAATACTGAAAACCAAAAAGCAGCTATCAAAATTTATATATATAAAGTAAGCACACTCAAAATTATAAGTGCAGAATTCCTTTGGAGCTAAACTGAGCGATAATGGCTGGTGAAGGAGCTGACTCACTTCTCCACGCCTACTTGAGGACTTTTCTAACTCTGGTGTGTATCTCACTCTGACCCTTGAGGTGGGATTTGGTGGCCAAATGCTTCGGCAGATTCTGCCAGGCAATTCAGATTATTTTTTGTCCATCTTAATGCTCATCCAGACATGTCTGCAATGAAAATTTTCATTCATTTTCATCCAGACATGTGCAATGAAAACGCACTATTGTGCTGAAGGGGAGCAAAGCGAGGAGTAGGGAAGAAGGGACCTGGACAAAGAAAGAGCAGATAGAACGAACAGAGATTACATGCCCTTCAACTTCAGCAACCTGGGAGCAGAATTACTGTGCTCCTGCATGTGGGGCAAAGGGCATTCAGCTCCCAAATGAAAACTAACTACCTCTCTTAAGAATGTAAATGGGATTCCTGGTCAGACACCCTGGACAGAGCACAACCAAAGGGAGACAAGCTGGTTTCTGTGTGTTACTCAGTGCACAGGTACACTGCTACTAGACCTAAATTTGAAAGCTCACTCAGTGCCAAAAGTGCCAGATCAGCAAGAGCCATTTGCTTTAATGCATTGATAGAGCCTTTACTGCTCTAAACCCTGAGCAAGCTCTCTGAGTGACCCCAACCATGAGTCTGCCTCCTCTCCTATGCAAAGGCATCTACTTCAGGTCCCCATCCACCTCTGGCTGCCAGAAAAATCAGGTACAGAAATACAGGACAACACTTCCCAAGAATACACTTGAAACATAGAAAATGACATAACCTGAAACAGGTGGTTTCTCCATCCATCTTTATTTTTTTAACAGTCAACTGTGATTATGCAGAGCTTGCCCTATCCACAAGCAGCCATACTCAGTATATTAAAAACTCATCTGCAATCAATATTCAAAACAAATGGTCTTTTTCATGAGGATAGAGGGGAATATTGAGCTCTTTTTTGCCTTTTGGGAGTGTGATTTTCGTTTATCTGGATATGGGTATAGATAGTTCAATTCTCTACAGTCCCTTTCAATATCAAAGATTGTTTTATTTAGCAAAAAGTTAAAAGGCTCAAGCTGTGCACTTTATATACAGATAATCCCCCACCCTCCCAAATTAGTGTTTGTGAGATTGAGAGATCCCTAATTAATAGAATTATCTTGCACTTACATGGCTCATTCCATCGGAGGCTTTATAAATATTTTATTAGGCTCACATTCTGAGAGGCACTAGATATACTAAGAGAGAGATTAAAACCATGTTAGCCATTCCTACTTATGAAAAACAGCAAACTGAGTCACCTTTTCCCCCTTTGTCTACTGCAGCTTCTTTTTCAAAAGAAAACAAATGCTGAACAATGACCAGCACCTCTTTATCAGATGTTTTAACATCAAGAAAACACCGGGCAAGATCACATGCTAAACAAATGAGAAAAAGAACAAATAAAAAATATGAGTATCACTGAACTGAAAAAAAAAAACAAAAACACCCCAGGTTGTTCAGTTATGAACTGTAAGGGAATAAAATCCATATTAACGCAGATTTTCATAGATGCTTCTCTCACACACTTTTAGTATAAAGTGTGTGTATAATTCAGTACTGATTTGATAAAAGGTGAATGCTTGGTAATTGATCAGCCTTGCTCTGCTGCCTGGATCTCCTATACCATGATTTCTATGAGGATGATTGCACACCTCTAAGCCTGTGCTGGAGCAAAGGAAAGATACTGCAACCTTGGCTTGTCCATTTGTTTTACTAAAGTGTAAGAAATGGATTTAATATCTGATCCTCAAGAGCTATACATAGAAGCCAGAAGAGCTAGAACAAGAATCATCCCCTAACTCTGCTGATCAGAACTGCAACATTGTCTTCCTGCTCCACTCCTTTCAATCTACGTAACTGTAGTATATTCATCATTTACTTTCATAAAACTTTATGTTAAGTAAGAGAACATGCAGTAAATTAAACTTCTTTAGTCATACCTTACTGTGCCACCCCACCTCCTCCTGCTCAGGAGGAAACTGTGACTTGAGGGTCTAAAGGCTCTGATCAGATCTGACTGAAGATAGAAATGAGGCAGAACTAATGGCAGAGTTTTTATGCTCATCTCTTGGTTGCTGGTGCAGTCTTTGTACCTTCCTTAGGCTTATTTGTTCTAGACTTACCTGCTGTCTTGACAAAAAATAAAATAAATCTACTTTCATAATGTGTTTGAGTAGAAGATTAGGTGAAGGAATGAGGCAAAATGGGGTGTCTACATAAATATTTCTGTGTTGTGAACCATTTCATACTTTGAGGTACATATCACAGCATTAAGAAAAGTTTGGTTGAGTTGTTTTCTTTTATGCAGTTCTCACCTTATCAAGTCGTTTACGGACATTAAAGAAGTATTACATTATCCCTTTACTGGAAGGTTACTGTCAATAATGCATTCTTTAAAAAGAAGTAACACCATCTAAAAGTATAAAGCGAGTGGATGGCAAGGGCGGAAAAAAGCACCAATTCCTCTGATTTATTACTGAATCAACTTTAAAATTTTAATTAAAATAGAAAAATTTATTAATTTTCTAAATTTCAGGAGACTAAATTCACTGATTTTGAAAGATAACCAATAGTCTTTAGTAAATCCTATTGAACAGCAGCACATTTGTTGGACATATTTTGTTCTGCAATTAATTTTTTTTACTCATTTGAGTAATTTACTTACTTATTGAGCTTTTTATAGCACTTTTAATCAACTGATTTAATCTTCATTATTTTAATCTCTTAATCTATGCAGAGATAAAATCTCAAGATGATTACTTAAAATGATGACTACACAAACTGATACCACTGTGGAAGATGTAAAATCCACCCGACCTATTCTCACAGGTCCTACCAACCAGCAAGGCATTACTGAGATATTTGCAAATCAAAAGGAAAAAAGCTTCTCCAGACAGTTTTTCAATTACAAAATTTTAAACAGCAGGCCAGGTAAATTTGTTGCACAGAAAAGAATAAAATTATACTAAATCCTATGGGTACTGGAGGTTTTCTGTGTGAGTTGAAAATGCGCATTTGCCATTTCAAAATGGAAATACTCAGAATACTAACACAACTAATATTAAGAGTAATAACACCCCAGCCCTCAAGGACAGGTGCTGCAGTAAAGCAGCACAACTGGGAATGGGCAAAGTGAAGCTGCCACAACTTTACCAATCTGCATCATAACATGAGTGAGTTATAGTCCACCCACTGGAATCCTGTCAGATAAACAAACCAGCCAAATACTGCACACAACAACAAGGTGCTCTCTCCCCTTCCCACCAGAAGTGCTTCTAGCAAATTGTCTCCTTGCTCTTTCCCTTGCAGCTTCCCTACCAGGATGCAGGAATGCTGACTGACAAGTCTCTAAATGGACTAGAGGAGCCAGGAAAGCTGGTCTGCTCTCAGTTTTTCCTAAACATACTTAAGTCTAGCAGAGGAATATTCCAACAGACTGAGCACAAAAGCAGACAAGGAACTTGTGACTATAGGCTCAGAAAAAAAAGATATGAAAAAAATGTAGCTACTAACAGAACACTGATGGACCATTCAACCAATAAATTGTAACACTTGAGGTCCATCAAATGTCTTTTTAAGGAAAAGGAATTTTTCCCCTTCAGCCTTGTTATTTCATATTTAGCTGCTAAAACCCCTGGAACACTTACTTGCACAGAATACCAGAAGAAGTATATTCAAAATAAATACACTTTTTGTTAAAATACTTCTAATTTTCAATGTTCTTCAAGAATGAAATTTTCATGAAACTACTATGGACAGTTTTGTAAGCATATGCAAATGAAAAAAATGTATGGGAAGCATTTTATCTTTTATTAAAATCTTTTCAGCAGTAATTTCATACCAGTTCTTGGTAACCAGTCCAAAATATACTAAAAAATGACATGTTTAGGACTGCTTAGCATTTACATGAGTCTGCAACAATAACACTGAAGAGCAGAAGAATTAGTTCAAACACTTCAGCACTTAAAAACAGTTATGTAAATATACAAAGAATTCTATTTTCCCTTGAATTGCAAGTTACCAAAAACCTAGCTGCTGAATGATGAAAGAAATGGGCTTGCTTGTTTCCAATTTGAGCAAGAAAATATCAACACAAACACACAGCAATTACAACTTTTAGCATATCTCTCTGAATGGCTGGGTAGGCAGTAAAAAGCATTGCTAGGCAGCAATTCAGCAAGCCTTCTGGAAGGAAAGAGGGGAGAAATGCTAATCAGTTTCTAGAAATCAGCTGTGTGACGTGTGTGTGTCTGCAGTTACGTGGGGATCCAGCATCATTTGATGATCCTGCTCAATGTGCCCTGATGGATCATGACACAAGCAGCAGAAACAACCTTCTCTGCTCCCACCATGATCTAATACTTTTGACACCAGAGAGCCTTTTCACACCTCAGCTTAGCCTGTTACTATCATTTCAGAACAGCTTTGGTACAGAGCCTAACAACTGTACTCAGCACAGCGAGGAGATGTCACACACCCTTTCTGAAAGGGGCAGCTTCCTCTTAATTTAAATATAGAAATGTTTTTTTCCCCATCAAGAATTTCATAAGAAAGATACAGAAGCCTTACCAAACTGACTGACAGCAGAGACACAAAAGGTAGAAGTTCCTAGATTTATAACAGCCCAAGGTTTTTCAAGTAAACCCATTAGAGTAAGAGTAGAGAGATGTCACCCAACCCATTGATTTTCCCTGGCATTTGCTTCCATCACCTAACAAAAGTAATGGGCAGTGTCTGGTTAAAGCCACATCTCTGGACTGCTATGAAGAATGCTTTACTGGGATTTTCTATGCAGCAGGAGCCAAGCTGGCTCCTTTAGGAGGCTGTGCCCGGGCAGCAGGCAGTAAAGAAACTCCCAAATTCAGCTCTGTGCCCTCCTGAACCAGCCCCTGCTGCCCCACTGCTTCATGGTGTACATTGTGTCAAAGCCACTTGAGCCACGAGCCTCCAGCAGATAAACAGATTATTACTGCAGCCTCAAATATGGCAGGGAATTCTCAGGGGCTATCAGACCTTTGGTCTGCACAGAAGTAATTTTGTGGTTTTGTTTGTATGGACAAAGACCTACAGAAAAAAAACCTGTGCCCTGAACATCATCCAGCTTCCTCCAGTGTACCCTGAAGAGCCTCCTGTGTCATGACAAACTAATTGCACGTGTTAAGGAAAGCCTGTTACTTTGGCTTTTTCCACTGTACATCAAAAAAAAACATGTTTGATTTTAAAGCACACACACTTACAAATACTAAGGGAATCAGCTACAAAGAGACCACACAAGCTGTTCCAACCTTCCACAGAAGTCTGGAGTTTTTTTAAGCATAAATACACAGCCACCTCTTCAGTTTGCCCTTTCATCTATTCTGAAACACTTCTTAACACACACTTCATTTCCTAACTAGCTGATCATATACAAGTTTTTGGTTTGTAGCTTTAAAGCACTAAAAAAGATGAAGGCAAAACACAACCTTGATCCTGGAACAGAAGTCAGCAAGGATATTGTGGGTGTCTCACAAGTCACAGAGCTGGGAAAAAAAGAAGCCTGTCCTGACCCTGTGCTGAAACCTGATCTAGTTAAAGAGGCACAGGGATTACCATTTATAGCATTTCTCAGGGGCTGGAGTGAGGGGCAAGGAGGGCAGCAGACAGCTCTCAGTCTGGCTGCAGGAGCCACTGGCTGCCAGCAGGGTTATAAAACCTGCAGATGCTGGGCGCCAAGGAAAGATGCTTTTCCTCCCCTCTTGTTGCAGTGCACCTTCCACACCAACTGCTGTGTTAACCACCCCAAAAGCCCGTGTGTGCTCAGGAGAATAGCAGCACTGTCTGCTCACAGTCTGGGAAAAGAGGATAACAGGCGAGACCAGGAAGAAAAGGCAGACACATTTTTGTCTGACCCTGCAGTTAATCCCCAGAATAGGTGAAGATACACTGATGTGGCCAAACTCAACATGCACAGAGCAGTGTGAGGTCCAGTACTCAATGGGTGAACTGGAAATTACTCTTTCTAGTATTAGTCAGCTAATGGCCTGTCTCAAAGAACAAGGCAAATGTCCTCAAGCTGGAAATTTATGACCCTGTGACAGAGAGTTGAGTGTCTTCCAAAAAGGCTGTTAGTTTCTGTCTCTTTCTCTCTCTCTCTCTCTGGCAAAGATAACTACACAAGATTCTGGAATTACGAAAAAAGCAAACAGCACTTTTGATGCTACTTTCTTCAACAAAACAATTAAAAAAAAAAAAAAAAAAAAAAAAAAAAAAAAAAAAATCTTTCCGAGACATATTTTTGGTGTTCAGCCACTGTCTTGTCTTAGTCAACTACAGTTTGTCATGAGTTGAAAACAAGAGTTTTCTTCTTCTCTTCTAAAACAGAATGGGGGAACCACGAATTCAGAAGCATTCCCAAGCAGGATAGCTCCTTTTCAAGCATCCTTTGAGCTCTGACACAAGCATGCTCCTGGTCTAGCTAAAACCCCAAGCTTTGTTCCAGGATCAAAGGAAACAGAGGATGTTATGCAAATTCTGGGCAGCCTGACCTTCCTCCCTTCCCCCTGGCCTTCATCATCGAAGAAATATCCAAGCTGCATATGCAAAACAGCACTAAGTATAAATGAAGTTAGTGGTTTTAACTGACAGAGTACCCATTACATAGGCAAAATTATCTCTTTAAAACTTTAAGAAGTGCAATTTGATATTCTCTTATCTAATTAAAATAATATAAATTATGTACAGAAACCGACAGCTCTAGAAAAAGGAGCTGAGCAACATCCTCCATTTGTCTCCACTTGATGTAAAGGTCTGTTCTTACAGCCAGAAGGTTAAATTGTTCTGCAATTTATCCCTCATTCTTCTTCCTATGGGCTAGGATGGCCAGAAAGGACACCAATTTGTACCAGTCAAGGGCATGTTTTTTTCTGAACCAGATAGTTGTTCATAAGGAACTGGGATGAAATCCTCAAATTCATATTTTCCTCAGGCCTCTGACGGACCATTAGATGCATTAACTTTCACTGCAGATGATGAAAGGGAGAGACACCACAGAGTGAGGCTGGATTACAACCAGCAATTCTGCAGAAAAAGATTCCTATTTCTGCTCCTTGACCTATGAACTAGCTTTGTTTGATTCATTCTGAAACCCTCTCTCATAAAGGAAATATGGAGAGAAAAATCATCTGGTTTAGGTGTGAGCTGTAATCTGAGCTGTATCACCCAAAGCATGGTCAGACTTGCAAAACCCCACATATTTCTGCATTACAACACATTCTAGAAAATACAAACTTCCACTAATATCTAGGCAAAGCTATAACAATGTAATGATGGAGAGCTGAAGGAAGAGAACACATTCTTATAGAATCAAATAATATATCAAATTGGAAGGGACCTCTAAATATTAATAAGTCCAACTTCCTGCTCCTCACAGGACTACCTAAAATTAAATCATATGACTAAGAGCATCCTCTGGATGTTCCTTGAACTCTGACAGGCTTGGTATTGTGACCACTTCCATAGGTAGCTGTTCTAGTGACTGATCACCCTCTGAGTGAAGAGCTTTTTCCTAAGTCTGAATTTCCTCTGACACAGCCTCATTGCACAGCCTCTGTGTCCTATTGCTGCTCATCAGAGACAGACCAGCACTTCCCCTTGCTGCTTCTCTTGAGGAAGTTGTAGCTAAGGAAATAAATTTAAAAATGCAGAGCTACTCATCCAGTACTACCCTCATGCTTATCTTTTATCAGTTCCTTTGATTTAGGGTGCCTGTGTCTACAACACAAATCTATCAACAGAGAAATGCTGTGCTGTCTCAAGAAGCAATATGCATATGTCCTAGGGCACAAGTAGGCAGGCAGGTTTTTAACTTAGCTAATACAAATAAAAAACTAAAGTAGCAGGACTCTGCTGTCACCTGATCTGACAAATAAAACTGCTCAGACAACAGTGGAAAAAGTATTTGGGAACATTATTTCATGAAGGAATGAGTTCCTGTGTTTCCAATTCAGAAAATTTTAACCAGTCTGAAGAGATGAACTTTGGAGCTCATCTTCTGGATTCAGATGGGATCTTCAAAATACCTCTGTGCAACTTGCATTTATGCACCTGTTTGCTGCATGCATTCATTGATTTAGAGATAAACACAGGAAATATCAATATAAAAAAACATTCATAAAAAAACCCTTGCTCACCTCCTCTAAAAGGACCATTGCTATGAAAATTCTGTTAGGATTGTTGCATGAGGATAAGAACATACATGAGGGGAGAATACACACTGCCTGCAACCCTAGAGAGCAAAGTTCACTGAGAAGGGTAAAGCAGGGAAAGACAGTCCCTGCATCCCTGCCATTGTAGTTCCACTCTGTTATAAAAGCATTTGCAAGCACAGTTACAGTGGGGAAATCTGTAAATGAGACATAATTCACTGAAAGGCAGTGGCATGTGAAGAGCCCTTCATCTTCACAAACAGATGCTTCTGAAAATTTTACCTCGCAAACAGAAGTTTTTACAATCTCCATGCAAACTGATTAAGCAGCACTCTGAGCACTTGGAGGCGTGCCAGCCATCCAAGTTCTGAGTCTCCAGGCAGCGCAGGTCTCAGGTCAGCCACTGGATTAAGATCAAAACTGGCCCATTGGAATTGTGGATTACTGTGCTCAGAGCACTAGAATGACGGCCGCCCGCTGTGACCCTCCGGGGCTGAGCTGGCAGGACAAGCACCACTCTGCTTCCAGCTGAGACACATTTGTTCAGTCTCCAGGCTGAAGATTTCTCAGAAAGTTGTAAGGGAAAGTTTGGCTTTTGAGGTTAATACACCAGCTCTCGCTGCAGATACTCTCTTCAATGAGATTACAGTGTCTCATTCCTTCCCTCTGAAGGGCAAGGACACTCATTAAGCAACAGGTACCTGTAAAATGCAACACCTGCCACACAACACCCAGCCCTCATTTAGCAGTAATGACTTCCACCTTCAGCTTACCTGTTTTATGCACTGCAGCCGGTCATTGGTCTGCTGTATGTGCCTGTCCATAGAATTCATTTTGATTGTCTCCACTTTCTTCTACCTGAAAGCCATTAAAATCCCTCGATCTGCAAGACAAAAAGGACAATAAAGATCACTGAACTATACTTCCACCACCTGAAGAATTGAACAGAGCTGCTTGCAAGAGACCCCTGAGCACGCTGTGAGATAAAATAATAATAATCCAAATAACAATGACAGCCCGGCTTTTGCAAGGACAAGGGCATGGGGATTCTTCCTAATCTTCCTCTAGGAGAAAATACCTCCCATAAATATTAAATGAATCAGATACAGCAGAGTATTACATGGCCAAAAATAGCACAAAATGTGTGTCCTAAAGAATCTGGATTTCTGGATTGAAAATAAAGGCAACAGGTACATTTTGGATTCTCCTCCAACCAGCAGATCTATTTCATGAGCCCTTGCAATGGCCAAGAGGACAGGGCAGGAGGGACTGGGATCCACAGCTCAGCCCAGACTGTAAGAATGACAAATATCCAGATGCACAACCAAACGTATATGGAATAAGCCTAATCTTCAGAGCAATGGGCTGCACAGTTCCTGCCTTCTAGAAAAATTGTGTTCATTCAAGTATCTATAGCTGAACAAACTACTTGTTACTTCTGGAAAAACACAGCACAGCCTGCAGTCTTTTGGTCCATCTCTTAACAAACAGTGTAATTTAACGCAAATTAAACCTTCCTGTGACTTAAAAATCTAGAAAATAAAAATTATGGCTGAGAGTAGTGTTTGGAGTTCATGAACAATGAGTGGGCACAGAAATGTATACCCAAACGCCCTATTTACACCGAACTTCATGGTAGCACAAGCAAGATCCCAGTCTTGCACAGAAACCTCTCCCTCATGAAATCTCTTCAGTGGCACTGAGTGGTTTGTTATTCAGAACACTGTTCCTGACAGAACTCCACTCTCTCCATACACATAAGAGAGAGCAAATTTTTCAGAGAGTTGTCTGGCTAGAGAAGCTGTTCACCACTTCTGGTACATGACTCAACACCTCTTCAGTCAAACAATTCCCACCACTGTCCATACTCAACTCCCTTGAGGGGAAGAGGGTTCCCAATGGTGGGAACCTTCATTACACAGCTCTCACAATGAGACAGACCCCAGAGCACAGATCCACGTACATCCCACACACCCAAACTGCTGGAGATTTCTGTACTTGGCTGATAATGTTCCTTCATGGCTCCTGCTGGATTAGACTCAGGGGGAAAAAAATGTTTTCTGCTAAACAACTAAATGAGGTCTTAGAACAGCAGCTCAAGCTCCTCACCTCCATGCTCTAGATACAAGAGGGCTCAATAAAGCATTCCTGTCAATAAATTATAACACTTATGAAGAAGAGCCAGTTTCACATGCAAAGTATTATCTTTTGATTATGCCACTGCCACCTTCTCAATAGCAAATGCCATCCAAAGGTCCTTTAGCAAATGTAAATTGATATATTTTATTAAAAGCCAGTTGCACAGTCTTATCTGCCTGTAGGACCCCCAAACAGACCTCGGTAGGCATGAAGTTTAATCTCTCAGTGGACAGCAGAGGTATTTATCAAGAGATAAACTAGCCTAGACATGACACTACTTCAGCAGTGATCCATCTTACAAGCTGGGACACATTATCTGCATTTTAATTGAACATCAGCACACATGGAGAAGGGCGTACTGAAAACAAATACATATACAAGCACACAGATGTCTGCTGAAAAATTTGAAGACACACAAACTGAGGCACCTTTTTTTTTCTTTAAAGAATGTCATGGCATTTTTGAATTTTACGATTTCACGTGTACACATGAAATACCACCTCAGTTCGCTGCCTTACAGTTACATGAACAAAATCAAAGGTTGCTATCAGCTACCTGAGCCACAACTCATTACAGTACTTGTCCAAGCTTCTCCAAGCCTGTCTGGAAAAGCAGTGGGGCAGAACACATAAAAGTAACTCACCTAACTGAGCTGGAACCCGACAAGGCTCTTGGAGGCAGGACTAGGAGTGCAATCCCCTACTCTCCTACACAGACAGCGCACACAAATTCTGTAATTAACTGACCAAATTCAGTCTCCAAAACAGTTCTGGTTTTAAAACCCAGTGGCTCTCATAGAATAGCACACTCTAACTCTCATCTTTCCCCTAGTGGCTAAAAGAATTTTCACTTCCATGCTCAATTCCACTTGTTCTCACATCATTAGCTCTGTGGCTGAGTCTTTGCCCTGCCAGGCTCCCTCTGCCTCTTCCCCCTCATGGCATGGATGGACGGTCACCCACCAGCTGTTACTGCTGACAGTTTGCTCCTTTCACAGCCCAACCTCATTTATTCTCTCCTGGTCAAGAGAAGGCCCTCAGCTCACCAACTCTCCTGGACAGTAAACATTTGTTGCATGAACCAAACAGTCAAAATTGTACTCCTGAAGCCTCATCACATAAAATGACACAACACTTTGTATTTGAAATGCCCTGCCTCGAGAATCATCTTTATCTTTCTCTCAGACACATCATAAGAGCATCAAATAGAGTAATTTTTTTCAGTGAGCATACTGGCTCTAAGTAATTCCTGCTATAAAAAACGCAGAGCTTATTAGTGGGAAACCATTATTATCTGGAAATTACTCTTTCATGGGCCTCAGCAAGAATTAAAAGATTAAACATGGAAAGTGAAAATTATCATAGAGATCAGAGATTTCACCATGGCAGAATAAGCATTTTGACACCAGACCATTTTGGCTGGAAGAAAAATAACAGCAGAATTAAATTTCCAGTAACTATACCTACTCCATGGGTATTTCTGTACTCTGGCCTCGCTCCCCACATGCACATCCACACCCTGAAATTTAAAAAAAATGCCCTTTCTGTCGATCTCATCCTATTTTAAAAGCAGCAGCAAGATCACCTTAGTTGAAAATAACAGTACTTAAGATACAGAAAGGCCGTCGGGGCTGAATAAGAACAGACTTGTGCTCGGTTAAGTGCTGTGCACTTATCAGGTCACAAGTGAAAAGGACTTTGCAGGGTCCCTGGCTGGCCTGTGGTGTCCCTGCATTAGACAGCACGCTGAGATTCAGCCCTGCCAGCAGCTCAAGGGACAGCAGGGGATATTACTGATCAGGATTAAGGCTACTGGCAGAGGAGGATAGAGAAGGGAATTTTTTCCCGGTGCTTTGTAACAAATCCCCTCTGTTTGATGCACACATTAGCCAGAAAGGTTGTACACTACTGCTTTACGTGCTTACTCCATCCAGAAGGATAAACAAAAAAAAGAAGTGTTCCCAGCACCTTCTGGTAATTCAACAATAAAACCCCCCTTCTTTCTTTTCTGAGGCAAAGACCCAGTCTTCCCCTCTTTAAAAAAAATAAAAAAAATTATGTGAATTATTCTTCCTTCTTCCCTCCCCTCTAGCACTGAGAGTTTATAGCCCTAGGCTATAAGTAATTAAAGAGGCCTCATTTACATATTTATGATGTCTCAAAAATGGAGAATGGTTTTTTTAAAGGAACAGATGTATTGACCTGTTAGCCTTTTCTTTCTTAACCCTAAACATACTGAATCTTTTAAACCATTATTACAAAACCCTCTTCCATATTGAAAAATGAAGGAAAATTTTTGCTGGCTCTACAAAACAGAATTTCAAGAGATTCTGCTGCACTCTGTGTTGGGTGACAGTTCAGCTAAGGAGACTGCAAATATTATATCAGAAACTGAACTTCCAAGTTACACAGGTAAGAAAACAATTTAGTAAAATGCTGTCCCCACAAGCTCCTAAGGCAGCCTGAACAGCCTCCTAGAGAGGGGAAAGAAAAATGAAGCCAAACTGTTTTCAAACATGTCTAATAAAAGTATTTGGCATTTTCAGAGTGAGTGTGGATTCAGTTCTGATCTGGATTTCACTGTGGATTCAGTTCTGTGAGCTCAGAACTGCCATCCACAGTGAGAGCTGGGGACCAATGGAGCAGGGAAATCTGCTCCCCTGCGCCCAAGGGAGACCTGGATCATCACTGACACAGGCCAAACCTTCTCCCTGAGTTTAGAGAGACTTCACACAGTGCCTTCTGCTCTCGTTCTCACAGGCTGCCTTCCCTCACTGCTGGGCAGGGATGGAGCTGGAGCAGAGCTCAGAAACATCAGACAGAGATGGAGCTGGAGCAGAGCTCACCAGAAACATCAGAGATGGAGCTGGAGCAGAGCTCACCAGAAACATCAGAGATGGAGCTGGAGCAGAGCTCACCAGAAACATCAGAGATGGAGCTGGAGCAGAGCTCACCACAAACATCAGAGATGGAGCTGGAGCAGAGCTCACCACAAACATCAGGGATGGAGCTGGAGCAGAGCTCACCACAAACATCAGAGATGGAGCTGGAGCAGAGCTCACCAGAAACATCAGAGATGGAGCTGGAGCAGAGCTCACCAGAAACATCAGAGATGGAGCTGGAGCAGAGCTCACCACAAACATCAGGGATGGAGCTGGAGCAGAGCTCACCACAAACATCAGCTGCTGCCCACCCCCCTTGCTGCACAACATTCCTCCAGTTTTTAGCAAATAATCTTTCCAGCAGAAATCCATTCCGAGGGCAGAGGAGGGAAGGCAGCCCTTCCCAGGAGGCAGGGGAGGCTGCTGTGAGCGGTGCTCGGGGCCAGCACAGCACAGCATCACCCCAGGTCTCTGTTTCCACAGGAGACCAGACACCCCGTGGTGGCTGCACCAGACAAGACCTAATTTGGAGCCACTTCGGACCACTCAGGGCAAAGAAGGCCATAAATAAAAAGGAAACGCCTTCATCGTTTAAGAAATTTTAACAGCAGGTGAGAAGGGAAAATGAAGATCACTTCCCTAAGCAGGGATTCAGCACAGCAGCTCCAAAGCATCCTTGCCCCCTACCGCCACAGCACAGGAGCCGGTTAATACTGTTTATTCAGTCAGCTAAAAACTAATAATTCCCACCAAGTCTCCAGCATGCAGAGGGTACGAGAGGGAGGACAATCTGTATGTAGGAAGTGACTTTGATGAAGGAACAGGCAGCGAGGCCCGGGCTAGGGCAGGTACCGGCGCGGCCCACCAGGGGGCGCCGCCGGGCCGCGCCACCGCCCGCTGCGGGTCAGGGGGACCGGGGGGGACAGGGACAGCCCGGGGGGGACAGGGACAGCCCGGGGAGACCAGGGAGGACCGAGACAGCCCGGGGAGACCCGGAGGAACAGCCCCGTTCCGCCGCCTGAAGCACAGACCCCCGAGGAGCAGGGTCCGAACCACCCCAACAGCTGCCTGTCGCTTGTCCCCTCCAGTGATGGATTTAACAAACATCACATCTCTCAGAATCCTGTCCTGCTGGCAAAACGCGGCGGTGCGGAGACAAAACCCATCTAATTCCACTCGACGCGTCCCTTTGCCATTAAACACATTGCACGAAGTTGTGTGCCTTGAACTATGAGAACGCACCTCAGTGTGTGCGCACGCACAGGTTAACGCCGCTAATTGCGTGTAATTGCCTCGATTGTCCCGCTCAGCCCCCGGCGATGCTCGCCCAGTCCAGCCCAGCCCAGCTCTGCACGTCTGCACTCAGGCACAGGGCTCATACAGCATCCACAGGGCTCTGAGCCCGCTTTTCAGCACGAAAATTTTCAAGGATGCTTTCAATCATCTGCTGGAAATAATTTAATGTCTATCCGCAACAACTAATTTATTTCTTCTACTAGGTATGGTACAAAAAGTATAAAATGTCAGGTGAAAGGCTGTTCTCGTCGTTAAGCACTTGAAAAAAAGGAAGTTGTTTTAATAAAGGTTTATTTACCATAAGCTGTTAAATAGCTGCTGCTTTGAGCTGTTAGAAAGGGCCAGATGTGAGACAAAGCAGCGTTTGTTGTGCTGGGTGAGGAAGAATAGATATTTGTGCTGTGCTGCTTTCCATTGTTGCTCTACAAATGTGCAGTAATCCCCAGAAGACTTTCTATCATCTTTGACTGCGAGAGAGAGGGAAAACCAGTGTTGTGTGAGCACACAGCGCCCGGCAGGCTCGGCTTCAGGGAGGTGGGAGCAGGTTTTTTTGTAATTTACGGTGGCTTGAGCTGCAAGGGCTGGCAATTTTGTCGGGTTTAAGGAAGCTGTTTCCGCAGCCGTGTGCTTGGGAACGTTTTTATATACAGAGCCTATTATACGCAGGCACCAAGAGCCAGCCGGATACACACAAAAGCAAACCCACACATGCTTTTGAAAAAAAAAAAAAAAAAAAAAGAAAAAAAAAAAAAAAAGACAGCATGACAGCTTGCATAAGCAAGCCTGCTGGAGTCCTCTGGGAGGAGGAGCGGCGGTGTGCAGAAGTTGTTCAATCATGAAGCCACATCTGCACCCTGATTACAAAAGCCAAGGTGGTGGGGCTGGCTGGGAGCAGCACACACACAGCACTGGGATGCGACCTATGCTTCAAGTGTAGACATAGAGATACAAAAAAAAGAGTCACACACTGTATATTGTATATATATGTATATATATACATATATATATGTATATTATAAAATTGGCTTTTCGCAAAATGCATGCTATATGATTAATAACATTGTGGTAAGGATATAGGATATAAGTTTTTTTATTATTATTTCTGCTATTAGTAAAAGAAGATTAGGCAGAGTGGTAGTAGTTAATATAAGTATGCTTAAACTGTCTGTTTGGTTGGGATAACATCCAGTGAACATATAAAGAAGACTCTGCTAGTGATACACCAACCATCAGCATCTCCCATCTGAAGAAAGTCTGGACCAAGGCCTGAGCTGGAGGTGATAATGAAGACACAACCACGAAACACGAATGCTCTAAAAAGGCAGACCCAAGGAGGGACCATGCAAAACAGTTCCTGGAATATGGAAACTAGTTTATGGAAATATATGAATATTCATAAACTGATGTGACAGAAAGGGTATTTAAAGACTGTCTCTGAGATAGCAAGGTGTCGACTTGGCTGAATACCAAGTCACCCGGCCCAGCCGTACTTGGCTTTTTTTATCTCCTGATTGTCCTAATATTTTTTATTAAACATATTTCTTTAAAATTTACCAAAAAGTAAACCTCATTTTTCACACACACTGCATAAGAGAGAGCTAAGGAGAGAACTCCCTTGAGGCTGGACAAGTTGGTCACCAGCCAGCAGTAACCATTAAGCACATGAACTGCCTTTTGCACAGGCAGCCCTCACCTCCAGCCCGCTGGCTGAAATTAGTGGTTTCCTCAGACCCAGAGCAGCATCTGCAGATCACAGGTAATTGCCCTGCTGCATGCTTGTATTATAAGGTTGGTTTCCCTGCATTCCACCCAGCTCCTAGTGTAATCAGCTCTGTCAGCTTGTTATCTTTAGGGAGAGCAAGGAGGTAAAAGGACACTGTAGTTTAAAACAGCAAGAGATAATAGCACAAAATTAAAGGCAAAAGTGTGTAGAAGTGTGCTGCTGGGGAGGCAGGGCTGAGAGCCCTGCTATAGTGCTCTCAGAGGCTTTGCACACTCCAATATAGACAGATCTGCTAGAACAAACACTGACAGTTCCACAGCAGAACCCACTGATCCAGTGGTTTACTACATGTACTGTAGCTTGCAGGTAAGAAATACTAATCCTCATTGGGACAGCTACAAGCAAATGAGCCATCCCTAAAAGCTTGCTGGGTTGTGCTCAAATAATTTCATAATCAGCGTCCCTGATCACTCCTCACACAACAAAGCTGTAAAAAATGATAAATTGCCAGGCTCTAAACTGAAGCAGAATCAAGCACCTCTTGCCACCTTCTGGGCCTGGTGGGAGGATTGCAGAAGTCAGGAGAGCATAAGAACAGAAGGAGGTTTGCATTCTGGCATGCAATGCTTGCCTATTTCCCTAATGAAAGCTTGGTTCTTTCAGAGATTCTGTGGCAAGATGCGAAGTATTTGCTGAGAATTCTTTGTGTCTGTCTACCAAATCCTGCAAACAGGCATGTAAGTATTGCTGACACCACCTGGCTTCCACACCTTCTCAGGGCTGTCTATAGACCTGCAATGAAGAACATCTATGAAGTGGAAACTTTTTCCTGCTTTTGCTAGACATTTATCAGCTGCTAAAGAAAATCAGCAGGTTTGGACATAAGCACCTAAGTTATTTGCTTAAAACCTGAAAGATGAGCTACAGAAGACAACCTAATATAAGCATTTTCTAAAGGTCTAGAGGAAACAGTAATGACCTAACCAAACTGTCACAGATGGTCTCAGAAGGACAAGGAAAGGACAGAACAGAGATGGCACTACCAGCAAACATTTTTAACAATTATCTATCAAAAACTGAAGATGCTACTCTGTGTTTGCTATGCTCCAATAACATCTCTCTTGCAGAAGATAGCCTGCTATATAACAAAAAGAGGTTAAAATCTCTTGGGTCAACCCAAAGAAATGCTCATAGCAAGAACAATCTGAAGCCCACTGTGAACCAGAAATGTGAAGGATTTGCATTCTGACACTGAAGGCCCTCTTAACTTATCTGATGAAACCAGGCATGTTTTGGAAGTTGAACTGTAGCATTTGAAGGAAATTGCTGATTTCTTCTCGTGATACTGTACCATCACAACTTCTATTCCTCATTACTGAGTGGCAACACAAAGAATATAACAATCCTCCACTCCCAAACTATATTGCACCAAGTAAAGGAATGAGGATAGATTTGGACTCCTTTTTTTTTTCCCCACTAAGTTTAGCATCATAAAGAAGGCATATAGTCAAAGTGGATGATAATTTCTATTTACTGTCTTTAAATGTAAGATCTATTCATCTTTTCTTCCATTTTATGAGATAAGAAAGTCCTCCTAAGACCAATGATTTCTGATAAGCCACCAGGGAAAGCATCACTGCTTTGGAGAAGACCTCTCAGGGAGAGGGAAGGAATGGAGAAAAAACATTAGCTCAATCAGCAAAGTCTCTGGAGAACAGAGCAACTGAATAGCTGCTTTTAGACACAAGCTCCAACAATTTTGACATCAGCCATTATTCTGGCCTGTTCAGATGAAATTTAAATATTTACCAAGCTTCCCAGAATAGAAGCAATATAAATTTCAGGAGGACTAGCAAAACCTGTAAAAACTAAATATATCTGAACAAATAAAGTAGATGTTGGATGGCTGTAAACTTTTGTAACTGGAGAAACAGCACAGTTGCTGGCAGCCAAATTACATTGCCTGCATTGCTTTCAGGTGGTATCCAAATGGGGCTTCTCACAAACTCTCCACTTGCTTTGAGTAATGACAATTCAGTGCTAGGAGGTTACTTTCTTTTAAGCAACTTAAACTAGAGATACTGGGCATCAACAGAACAGAACTACAGTTTTGGTAATGTCTATAATCTATTTTATCATCTTCATTTTAAGGCATAGCCACCTGGATAGCCACCTATATTAAAACTTCTGGACCTGCAGAATACACATTAAAAACCAAAGGAATTGTCAATACAATTGGATGAACATTCACTGCTTCAAGTCGCCACCAAATCCTAAATTTTAAGAAACTATACTGAAAGTCTGGGTAAAACGAGCCAGGATTGAACAAGCAAATCAAATGACTGTGCATACCTCACAGAAAACTCTTCTGTACATACATAATGAAACATTGTGTGAACACAATTTACTGGAAGACTTGAAATGTGACTGCTGTCTATGTTAGTCTCAACAGCTAGCAGTATTCAAGGACCTGAAACAATCAAAGGGACAGATTCATTGCTACTGAAACTTTATCAAGAAGCCCAGAAATACTTTGGACACCCTAGAGTTGATTTTGAAAACAATGTATTTTAAAACTAGTTCCAACTGCAATGCCTTCAATTCCAATAAAGTCAAATCTGCACACATCTGCTACTGGTCTATCTGTAGTGTAGTTGATGCTTTTCATACTTTCCAAGTGCCCATAATTTCAGTAAGGTAGAAATTCTTCTGGACACCTAGATGACAAAATACTGCAGGAATTTTACACAAAAAAGCCTGCTGCCTTCAAGAAAGATTTTTAACTGAAACATTCATGATGCTCTGCCCCATTTGGTTTTCTCACCACCTTATGATTCGAGAGGAACTTTTTATCTAGAAACTGGCCTCTGAGAATTACCAGTGTCCCAAACCTACTTTAGAGGGAAATCAAGACAATCTTATACTTACCATTAAGTAAGTTTCTTTTTACCAAGAATCTTAAAAGACAATTTAATTTTCAAAGGTTTATGAATTCCATGGTTAAGATCTGTCATGTGCTCAGTTCATGAACAAACCTCTTGGGATAATCAGGAGCAGATTTCAGTAGAATTTCTTCTGGGAGCACAGACCTGTGCTGTACCTCCACTAGGTCTCTCCCCCTCAGGTGATGGCACAACCAAAGCTGAAATGGCCTTTGGCAGAACACAACACATATCTCAAGCAGGTTTTTAAAAATCCTCTCAAGTATTTGAAAGCAGCAACATACAAATGCTAAATTTGGCCAAAGCAAAAGCTACCCTGACTTCAAAGACTAGGAACCAATGTGGTATCTCCTGTTAAGAAGAGGAGAGCACAGTTCTCATCATTCCCACTGCTGTTTCCACTGGAACAGGCTGGGAGCGAGCCTGACAACTTATGAGTGACAACTGTCTCACCAACTTCCCATCTTTATTACAGACAATGTAAACAGGAATTATTACACTATTGCTAATGAATTATTTATAGTGTGGTCCATAAATTAAGACACTTAAGAGTGTCTTGCATTTTTCATACCACCATCATTACTACAAAGTATATGCTCAGAAGCTTTTTCCCATAACTGCAGGACAAAGCCAGCCCTGTGAACAGAGACCTGAGCTCTTCTCCACCACCAAAGGCTTCCCTTCTTCAGCTTCTCTGGCTTTCCAGCTACATCCAGTGCTGCTCTGGGTAGACACTATCTCCACCAAACACACACAATGTCTAACACAAATCACAATTCAGACTAGGGCTACCACATGCTAGTTTAATATGAACAACGAAGTGACAGTGTAAAATCTTTAATGAATGTATTACTAGAAGTTAAGGATAAAACATCTAATATTACCTTTACTGCAATTTCAAGACAAAATTTCCAGCATTCAGCCAGACCTCCAAATACAGAATTAACTTGATAAACTTCAACTGTACATCCAGGTGAAAGCTGGATAAAAGCAGTTCAAGTCCAGATGATATTTTCTTCTACTCATATCCTTCCTTTTTTTATTATTTTTTGTTTAAATGGTTATTATAACACAGTGGAACAGACCTCAAAAAGCTACACATTTTTCTTCTTTGCTCCCAACAGCAACACTACAGACTCCAGAGGTCAGCTTTAGAGCCTTCAAGTTTTTCTGAAGCCCTGTCTGATTAGACATACTCTGGAGTGACTTTCATTGTGATCAAACGTGATGTGCTGGTGACACTCACACAAAGCTGGCAGAACAGCCACACTGCAAAATCTTCAGCAGGCAGGAGTTGGTGTAAGGACTCATTCCTAACAACACTTGGCTCCCTTGAAAAAGAAACAAGTGTCCCCTCTGAAAAGGTTCTGATGAACTCAAGGAGAGACACGTTATTGTGACAATATCAAACCTTGCAGACAATAAAACCTTTTCTATCCTACATCTCCTTGTCTTTTGCTCTTGATATTTTTGTGTGTCCTGGGGTGACTATATGATGCTTGTATCCTCAATTGTCTGTTCTGTTTATGCTGGATTGTTCTGCACCTTTAGGACTGGTTCCCAGAGCGAAGGGAAGAAAGAAAGTTTGTTTTCAGAAACTGCACTCACTCCTCTGCATTCCTGTGGTTACATTTTGGCCCCTTTTTTTTCTTTTTTTCCCCCTGAGTAACTGAGGTGCATTAGATCTGAAATTTGAAGGAATATATTTTGAAGCATGGTTCATTGCTTAAAAAGCCTAGCTGCCCAAGATGCCATATTACAAGATTAAAAAGATTCCTGCTTATTGCATGACTGATCCAGGCAGAGATAGAAAAAAAAGGACAGGTTGGCATTAAACAAGTCATGTTCCAGGAGCAGCCCATTTGCTCCTGTCCCATTTGAGACAAGGGAAGCAATTCAAACAGTACCAGATGTGAGAATTTTTATTTTTTTCCAATTTTGTTTCACTTGACATACCCCAATTCATGAAGAAGGAGTTATTTAATAAACAGCAGTTCTTCCTTCCCAATCAAAAAGCCATGTCACAAACTTGAACTATTTCAGATTAAGGACTTCTTTGACCCACACTTTCCTACCTTTCCCATAGGTCAGATAATGACCATGGTTCCACAGTCCTTTATAATACATTTAGACACACACCAGTCCTGAATAAGGAAATTCCTACTCTCTTATCTTTTTATGCTGTCTATCAGCTGCTCAAGACTTAGGCACTTGCAGGTTTTCCTCCTAAGGTGATGGTGGTATTCAAAATGGCAGATAGGAAATTACTAAACAATGCAGAGCTCTATCTTTTGTCTATACACTTCTCAGCTTGTAATTTCACTGTTTCGACTGTACAAAGCATAAGAAGCGAGAAAACACTGACAGAAACAGTGTCTTTTTTCAAAAGGAGACTTCTGGGCTATTGGCAAACAGCAAAGCAGCAACAATTAAAAAGTCCTTGTTTAATAATAATAATAAATTTAAAAGAAATTAATATAATAATAATTTAAAAATAAAAGTCTAACAGAAAAAATTTCACCAACCTTTTTACAGGTTGGCACAAATACTGGAGAGGTACAGATAAATGGGATTGCTATAATAGAAGACATGACAAAATATTTTTATGAAACACCAAAGGACAAAGTATGACTTCCCAATTATTTTCAACAACTACTACTCCTTTGAAAAATAAGAATTATTTGACAACTTTCTCTTAGCTCAAATACAGAGGTGTAAGTATAATACTAAGCATTATGACCATCTGCATGGCAGGACAAAAATCGGAGCATAAACCCTTTCTTTACTGCACAAGATTTTGTTCAGAAAGGAAGCTGTAAGACAAAGAAGAAAGCTACACTATATGTAAATAGAACTTTAACTTGAAGAACTGGAGACCTATGTCTTCCCAGAAAGACATAAAAATACATGAATTGAAAGTAATTTGTATTAGCAGCCAATGAAAAACCCCCAAAACCAAACAACTCTGCAACAGAGTGTAAGCTAAGCAACATTAATCACTTTCATTTCCATTCATTAAAGTATTACAAAGATCTTTCTAAGATTTTCAATGAAGTATCAGTGTTTATTAAGCATCTACATGAATTCAATCATACACTAATTAAACAGAAAACAAAGAAATAAATAAATGGAAACCCTAAAATGTCCATTCTGTGACTGTGAAAATATTGTGCATTAGTTCCTTGTAAGGTCAAATTAATCCCTGAAAATATCCCATGAGAACAGTCAAGTCAGCGGATCTTGGTTCCACAGAATGACATGCAAGTGTCATAAATCTATTGGACAAGCTGCCTATTTGCCTATTTTCAGGGTTCTCCCCATTTTACTTTCCATGAGAAGGGACCCAGTTTCCAAAAAAAAAAAAAAAAAAAAAAAAAAAAAAAAAAAAAATTTCCTTCAATAAGCTTGAAAAAATGTAGAGGGATGCAAATGACATTATATAGTAACTCTGTGACTTACTTCTACTGCTGAGCAGCAAAATCATACACTTTTCAAAAATGGTAAGTAGAAAGGTATTTTGCTCAAAGGTTGACCTTATTTAGGGAACCAAACTTGCTCTCTACTAGAGCTTTGTTACTCTGGTCTCTTCTACAGCAGAGGTACATTGCAGGAGATCAGCTGCATGTTCTCTAAGTGACTTGTCCAAGGTGTCAACACAGGCAATTTTGAACCTTTCACTTAAGCCCCAGTGTCCTAACACCTAAGCCCTTCCTTCCCTGTCTATCACAAGAAGCTCAGTATGTTAATAGATTGGTCTATTCTACTTCTAGCTGACATTAGGAATACAGACTCATTCTCTGAAATGGTTTAAAACCAATTTAGATATCTGTTTCCTGGGGATGACTCTAATTTATTCAAGTTTCTCAAGTACTGCTAAGGACCTAAGTCTATTGCTGCCACCTCTTCAGACTATCAGAGCTGCCATCTTTGCTCCCTCCCTGCCTTACTTGCTGCTTCAGGACTTGTTCAAATCTCTAGAAAAGATTGGTTTATATTACCTGCAATTCAAGTTTTTTAAACATCGCTGTGTAATACAAGTGCTTTTAATTCATCACACCTGTCACAGAGCCCAGGCTTACTAATGAACTGCAGAGCAACTGCAGGGCTATTACACAGCTATGGGGAGAAAAATCTCTGATGGGTGTTAGCAGCAAAGTTCTCAAGAGCTTTCTGACTGGCCTGTGAAAAGTACCTCACCAGTAGAGAATTTTTTAATAAGCCTCCTTCCTTTTGAAAGCCAACTGATCTGCTATTTATAAGGCTGTGATTAAGCTAATACATGCAAATGCAGATGTAAGCACACGTGTGCACATGGAACAGGATGAAATGCTGGGAAGGAAAGAATTTATATTACAAACTCAGGTAAACACTTTCTTGCAAGATCAAACAACAAATCTTCAGTGTTACGGAACATGGGAGAAAAGCTCACACAAGTGATACTCAGCAAATTTGTCCCAGGAACAGGGACAATTCTTTCTGCAGCTTAGTTCATCTATGATGCAGAACATGCCTGGCTTCAGCCTAGGTTTTTATGAATCATCCCATGTACTAAATTGTAAGGGGAAAACACAGGGAAATGTGATACATTTTATTTGATGCATCATATTGCCATGGCTCTCTACCTGCAAGAAATTGAATTTCTAAATTAGTTCAAAACATGCATTTAAGAAAACATGTCCAAGAATTGAACAAGCAATTTAACACTCAAGGGAATAAAGCAGCATTTAACCCTGAGGGTGAGCCAGCAGCCCCCTCACAGGTTCAGTGAAGCACAGGCTGCTCTGTCAGTCTCTGAGAACGAGGCAGGGCCAATAGATAGAAGGGAGCCAGTTAGGACACACACTGGCAAGGAAAATATCAGAGTTGGAAGGTCATATAAATTGCTAGACATGGAGACGAGATCTGTCAAAAAGACAAACTACCTAACAATTTTAACCTATTGGCTAGAGCTGTCCGTGTCAGCATAATGTTAACATATATTATAACCTCATCGCAAAAACATCCACGTAGATGGAAGAGAACTGCAGCTAAACTCCCTCTCTTATCTTCTGTTTAGACAGGAACTCATTCTAACAGAGGCTTAAGGAAGTATTTTCTCTGGGTTTTGGGCTTTTTTAAATCCAAACCTAACATATCATATACATATATATATATATTACAAGGAAAAAAAAGCTGGCTAATATGATAAAAACATTGCTGCCAATTCCTCTACAGTTAAGTTTATCAAAGCATCCATCACAAGCACCTCTATTTCCAGACAACAGTGAGTTTTTTACTTATTACTACTTTAAAATAAAAGCTTTTCTGAACAGTCACTGAAATATTTAAAATAGAAAAGTGGGTATTTGCTAGACAGGAGATTAACTTTTTCATATTTTAAATTGTCTGCATTTCTCCCAACTATTACGACTAACTCAATCATAATTACAGAGCTGTGATTTTTCCCTTTACCAGATGTTGATGACTCTCTATTTTAATGTAAAATCAAGTCATGGTATCTCTTCTGATGAGATCTCTCAGAGTTTTCTACACCCCATGATTTTTACTGGCTGTCTCAAAGTCCCACTGCTTTGCAGTATCTTGGCTTGTGTTCCCCCTCCCTGGCCTTATTTGTAATGGTGTTAGAGAGGAGGCCTTTGGGGAGGCCTGGAAACATTCAGCAAGTAGGTGGGACACTTCCCTGGGAGAGAGTATTAAGTTAAACCTCCACGAATACTCTCAGGGAATCCTGATATTGTTAATCCCCCAGGGTTTATGCATGAAATGTGACATTTGAGATTAGTTCAGAGGCATCTGTTCATAATGCCGAGCACTGAACCTCCAAGAATGTACCACACATCATTTTCAGGAAAAGACACTTCCCTAAAGCTTCATTTCCCTTTTGAGCCACTAAGGCAAAAATCCGATGATTATAAAACTGACCTGTTTCTCACATTATGACCCACTAAGTGACGCATGAAACTCAAATGACAAACCTCCTTCCAAGTTCCATGAGGTTTGATTCTACTTACGGTGCACATCCTACTTCTAGTATTTTTTCCTATTTTTGAAGAGTAAGTCAGGATTACTCTTACATCTCGGGATTATTCTTACATGTCAATTTTCATAGTAATCAGCTTGTTGATCATATTGATCAATGAAGAAAAACAAAGCCAGCAAACAGAAAAATGAAGAATTCTTGGTTTCTGATTTTTTGTTTGGGTGGTTTTCTGGTTGGTTTTTAGGGTTTTTTTTTTGTGTGTGTGTGTGTGGTGTTGCTTGTTTCCTGTTTTTTTTTTTCCCTAAACACAACACAAGCAGAAGCCTATTCTGAAGGATTTGTAAGGGCAATGTATATTCCCTCCCAGCTATTCAAGCAGGCAGTAGATATTCATGAGTGCTGAGAGATGCACGTAATTATGCCTGAATGATTATTTATCTAGAACGAAGAGCAACTGTGAAGCATCTATCACTCTTTGTTCCAGGTCAGAAGTTTCAGATAGCCATTTAAAAAGAAGAAAAAAAAAAATAGCATCACATGGATGAAGCGACCAACAATATAGTGAGCGCCATGAATACTGAATACAGAAATCAAAGGGTTTCAGAAACACTGAAGCTCTAAAGTTAGAGCTGTTTGTCATGTATTGCTCAACATGGAAAATCAGTTTGGCTCACAAAAGAGACATTAACAAAAAAAGCACTAATTCTTTATAAAGATACATTATATGCTTAGGGTAGCCATTTTCTACTGATTGTGACATTTATCCTGTTGACTTCTTTTAACCAGATACTAAGCAGATTTATCCAACAGGAGATGGAGTACAGCCTATAGGTCAAGGAGCCCATACTGAAGTACTGAGGAACATGAACAGCATCCCCATACACTTGCAGGGTCTAGTTCCTGTATTGCATCACCTTCAGAAGGTCAGAAAGGTGTTAAAGAGCTGTAACATTTCGTTTCCCTTGGCCTCTGGGTACAGAAGTCTCTAAAATGTGCCATTTCTACTTGAAAAAAACCCTAAGCCTTTGGCATAGTCTGTTTAGTACCATTTTGAATAGTGCTTTCCATGGATCAAGCACATCTGTACCAAGGCAGTATGGCCACACCTACATAAGGGATTTCAATGCCCTGCCATTATCAACAGCATTTCACATGGAGATGGATGGAAAGGAAAAGGATATAGGAAAGAAGAGCTGATATTTGGAAACCTGCAGCAAGACACACAGTTTTCTGTCATTCTGGATGCCTGTGAAGCATTTGATCTGTCTACATGAGGACATCCAGCATGAGCACCACTGCTGGGGGCACCAGCAACTGGGGACACTTGCTGCAAAAAAAATAGTTTGTCTGAAGTAAATGAACTTAGACCTTTCCTCATTCTTCACTAGTTCCAATAGCACAATACAAACCCACATCTTCCTTAAAACAAAATTTAAAAATCAGCAAAACAAAGGATGGAGTTGGTTTGACTAACTTTGTTTCACTGACTTGATGTAGAAAAATAACCCCAAAAAATGAAAACCATGGCAGAAAGCTGGAATAAATTCAAGTATGAAGTTCTTGGTTTCATGCTACCCTTCTATGCAGCAAGACGAGAAAGGAATACTAACCAAATTCTAATCTCAACCAGGACAGTTTAATGCTCATTTTTAAATATGTCATCTAAGAAAACAATGAATGAGTTAAGCTTTAAATTTGTTCTTTCTTCAGGGAAAAGAAATAGCAAAGGTATTTAAAATTAAACAGGACATTCACAATTAATCTGCTTTTTAATTAACTTACTTTGCTGCTGTAAGTGATTCTGCATTTACTCTCATTCTTTTGAAAATTCCAAAGTGCTACTTCTGACCTGTGATTTACTGTTGCCGTACATCTTTATAAGCAGTACTTTAGTTTAAGTGGCAGTTGCATATTAATTACAAAGTTAATTATGTGCTATGTAATCATGCTGTAATTCATTAGTTTACTCCGCAGTGCGAAAGGATAATGCTAAATGGAAGACCTGATGCAGAGTATTTTAACAATTTACATTTTTTGCATCAAATATTCAAAATATTAAGCAGAAAACAATGTCTGCACTTAAAGAAGCCTATAAAACAGCTCATCGTGATTCTAGCAGCAGTTATGCTAGAACTTTTTCCTCCTTAAAACAGCTGCAGAAATTTTAAGCAGGGTAAAGTATCTTCTCTAAAACCAAGTACACGGGGCAAAAAATCAGAAATATTGGCCAAGTTCGAGCATCCAAATTTGATACTTGACTCATCCTCAAAAGACATGCGCTCTCTGCTTTCTCAAATCAGTGTTTTTAAGCTGTTTCAGCTTGAAAACCTAAACACTGATGCATCCAGTAGTATAAATGAGAGGTGAAGATATGGGCTACAGGCTTTTATGATTCTTCATTACTGACCCTTTGCATGAAGTTCTTATAGCCAGGTAATTTACTACTGGTTTCTGCCCAAAATCTGCAGGGAAATGCAATTCCTATTTGCACAGGTCTCAAAATAACTCTGTTACTGCTGATCTATGTTTCCCAACAGAAGTACTGAACACAAATGTAAATATTTGTTTTTGATATAATGATTTTTGGTGAAAAATGAACTGGGCATATGAACAATACCATAAAGCTGTGTCTCTGTCCCAGGTTTAATTATCTCTGGAACTATTCAGCTTACTCTGATCAATAGAAACACAAGACCGAATTTTTACAAAGATGCTCTTACTCACAAATAATTCCTCTTCTGCTTTCAAGGGCACTCCCCCATCCCTCCAAAAGTATTCCAGCATTTACTCTTCATCCTCAACCAACATTGGTTCTTCAACACCAGTTCTTGAAAGGTTGTAGTCTGTTTTCCTTCCAATAGGTACCACTGTGATACAGAATGATGCTCTTCGTCTGATAATTAAAAATCAACAGAGGTAGGTGTTTCTCCTCCTAAAACTAACATCATAAAACCCATGATAAAAAATCACTTTAAAATCCATGATATAAAGCAGTTCTATGCAAATTACAATGCAAAGGGTGTATGTTTTTCAGCACACACACTGCATCTCTACATTGCTATATTCACTTACTAAAACAAAAGCAAGGCTACTTTAGCTATTGGTATATCTGCAGAAAACCAAGACATGCCAAGAAAAGAATAGTCAACTTCTGTGCAGTGTTTTTGACTGCACAATCTTTATTATCAGGCAGATAGCACCAATGAAAAGAAGCCCTAACTATCCAAATAAACATCAAGAGATTACCAAATCCATGACTGAGTTTACAGCACCTCCACAATTCTGTCTCACAGGCTGAAGAAGTTTCCTTTTAAATTCATTTGGGAAAAAAGAATCCATATTTTTTCAGACAAATTATGACAGTGAAACTACTAAGAGCTTTTCACTCCTTAAAATTCTAAAACAGTTGTTTAGAAAACATCATAGGGACCTCAAAATGTAAACAAAATGCAGAAAGAGTAACTGAAGTTCCAGTGAAAAGAAATGGAATTAATGATATGGTACTAGCAAAAATTTAAATACAGCAAAAGAACATACTGTGTCGTGCTACTGCAATTTGTACACTACATATATAATTACGTGGGGCTGCAGCTGGTTACTTAAACTTTTTTAAACATCAGTGAGAGAAAATGCCCATGTGCCAGTGTCTCTGTAAAAACAAACCTGAAATCTATGTAAAATCTTGGTGTGCTCTGTAGTCTCAGATAACAATAAATAGTTCTCTTTCTGTGAGCAATATGGTTCTGGATTTCCTGAGAAATGGAATTGAAAAATTAATCTGAAACATTACTAGAAAAACAATAAATATTCTGTCTAATGCAAAGGGAATTTTTAGGATTCCTAATCAGTGGAAAAAGCAATTTTACTTGCAAGCTGGCACAACAAGTACCACAACACCTAAAAAAAACAAACACAAAAGCATTTACTCCCCCTTCAGAAACAGCCACAAGACATCTCACTTAGTAAAGCTTGGACTTCCTGAGCTGTGTAATTAATTAATTTAGGTCTGTAGGGACTGGGTTACAGAGGGACAGATCCAGGATCAGCTTTGGCTTCTATTTCAGAGCATGTATCCAACACTTATTGTCAAAATGTGTATGGTATGGACAGATATCCCTGCATTGAGTCTTATAGAATCCAGAAAGCTTTTTTTTTTTTTTTTAATGTATAATGATACATCCAAAATCCAACAACAATTATAAAAAACAAACCCCAAACACAGCTCAAATTCTCTTCAATATGTTAGCCCATAGTAGGAAGTATTAGTCTTCTAGTTCTATATGGTGGTATTAAAAAAAGCTTTTAAGAGTATGAAAAGCTTTGAAAGATACTAAGAATTAATTTTATTTAATTTAAATAGGATATGGTTATATACTTGATTCACCCTTTTAGGTTTCTTGGTGATTTCTGCACAATAAACAAAGAAACAAACCAAACCAAAACTTTTGCTTAGTGGTTTTTCTCCTACTTCAGCAAAAAGACCAGTAACTTTGGTCTGGATTCTCAATATTATCCATCTCAAAGAGAGGTTTTAGCCTTAGCTAACCATCCAGGTTCCATCAGAGTACTTTCTGAGGGTGCCTTGTCCTTTGCTAAGACAGATGTCAAAAATGGGTGGCACAAATTGCTCTCTGGAGATACCTATTTCTGATTATAGTGATTATAGAGAAAGTCTAGATAATTTCTTAAGAAGCCTGAGTCTTCACAGACTTGGAGGATGATGAAGATTCTTTAATCCAAGACTCATTTTTGAAAACCAAATTTATTTTGTAGACATTTCTGAAATGGTGTGCCAATGTTACAAAATGCATTCACTTTAATTTGAGCAGAGTTAAAAGTATCTGAATTAGAATCCTTAATTGTTACATGATCCTTGGCTTCTCATTACAAAAATATAGCAAGTGTTTCTTACATAATTAATAAGATCTATATCTAATTGCAAATTGTATGTAAATATGGTACTGTATATTCTACTAGCCCATTTGTAAAATGTAAGTACATTCTCTTCCAAAAACTGTTAAAAAATAAATATGAAGAGACCTTTCTAGAGGCTTGAGTTTTGTAGAACATGGATAATTTATGTAAAATAGTCAGTAATTTATATGAGTCTCTACACTAACATGTGCAACTGCACATATGTTTCATACATAATGAAAAGGGAGAAGAATATTTTCCATGATTTGCAGTCCTAGACAAGGGATCTGGGAAGGTGCATTCAACTTCTCAGTCACTCTTCCCATGGAACTCTGGGAAAGTCATAGATTCATCTATGCAGTTGTTTAGCAGCAGTGGAATAATACACTTCCCCAGAGTGTTATGGGAATAGATCCATAAAAATTATGAACTACTCAATTAGCCCAATCACACAGGTACCATTAAAGTATCTAGATTAAGTATATTGCAATACAAGTGTTTTGGGTTTTTTTTTTCTAAAATTAAATACTTCTCTCTCAGCCATGCAATGAAGCTAAATTATAAAAGCTCCCTAAGACAAATATCCTGAAAGAAAAGAAGACTGGAGTCCAGTGTGATGTATTACCACCTCTAATTATTTAAAAAAATAATAAAAAATTACAAAACTCTGAGATTACTTAAGCTCTGTACCTTTATCAGTGAATTTATTCTAGAGCAAATTTTTAAATAGAGCCCCAAACCAGACCACTTTAGGCAACACCATTAGCACATTCCTTTTTGTCCTGGTACAGCCTTAAAAGAAGAGAGGTGCCGCTGATTTACAACTTCGAAAGTTAACAGGACTGCAAATCTCTTGCACATATCTTCCTTATCACCCTTCTCGGGACACGCAGGCATGTAATGAATTCCCAGGAACAGCACGGGCCGCCACCTTGTCTCACCTTTGCTGACATAAGACTTGCATTTCTCATTTGCTGCTGCCTGGCTGTCCTTGGGCACCTTTTGCTCTCCCAATGGTTCCCGCAAAGGAAAGGAGCCAGGAGCTGCTCCGAAAGCAGCCCTTGGCTTTGCCCTCATCACCCACCACCCAACAATCAGGATGGGGCAGCTCTGCCTCATCACTGACGTCTGCACGAGCTGCGCTATTGAACAAAAAAAAAGGCTCTGTTGTCCAGCAGTTCCCAGTGAGTCTGGAAGCTTAAAAGTTGTTTCCGAAAAAAAAAAAGTAATTTATCCACTAATGGCACTCTGAGCCTTCTGGTTTTCCTTAGTCGTGTTTTAGGATGAGCTACAAATCTGGGTCTGTTCCCTCCAGAATTCAGCAATTTGGTTTCATTCTTGCATTAAATTCCTCATGAAATGGAATTTCTGCCCACTAAGACCAAGTTTTGGTTACTCTTGTTATCGTTCAACTGCAATAATTATCAAGGAAGTAAGAATGCCAAGTCCTTGCTCAGTGCAAATGTAACAGTTCAGACAGCATTTTTAGTGTGAAAAGTCATCAAAAAATTCCTTTTCACTTCTGCTTTAGGCTTCTCTATCACAAATACAGTTAGTAGTTTCAGATCTCAAATGGGTTGTTTTTTTTTTTTTGAATGGACCACAAAATAACATACCTGAGTCCTCCAGCTCAAGATGTCTCTACACTTACAATCTTTTAAGGTTCAATTGTCTTCTTCCTATGAAAGCATCTCCCAAGACCTCCTTGTTTGTCAGAGAATTTTCTTTCAAAGGTCTACCAGTCTCCATACTCATGGTGGAGCCTCCAAAGCCCCTCAAGCAGCCAGCCAAGAAAATGAAGTGGGTAGGAGAAGTTTTTAATGGTAAAAACCAGGGCTGCCCCCTAGTGAGACATTTGTCAGGAAGCACTTCATCTCCATAGGTGGTCTGATCAGCTGGGAGCATAATTACTGCACCATCCCTCCCATAATGGCACGTCGAGTATGGGAAAGCAGGAGCAGACTGTGTGGGTTTGTGCAGGGCTGATGGGGCAGGGCTGGCATGGAGGGGCTGGCTGGGGAAATGCTGAAGGCTCTGCTCACCTCAGACACAGCCTTAGTTAACACCAGCAGGAGTTTAATAAACACACATCAAACACTAACTCATCTAACAGTATCTGCCCTCTTATTATGTGCTTTGAAATGCTTGCCTCTCATCTTACAACCTGCTTTATTCTGTTGTTCACCTTTAGAATATTAAAATTACTAAACTGGAAATGATACCTAAATGAAGAGATCCAGACACCACTGAAGCAGATAAAGTGAAGTACACAAGATCAAACAGGCAGTCTGAGAAACTCTGCATCCTGTTGTTTTCATACTCCAGAACTGCTGATCCATCAGCAACTCAAAGCACCTGTGAATCTTGCAGTGTGCCTGGCAGCAGTGCTTGCAGTGTAAGCCTCAGGTCATTTCTAACTTATTACAGACTTCTTTTTGTCAGCCCATGATGGCAGCTCTTTGTAGGCATAAATAACTTGAATATCCATCCATGCTACATCTAAATAGAAATATAGTCATGCTTTAGAAGTCATGAATCAGAAAGCACCACTACTTTCCACTTCTCCCCAACCTGTCTGACTGAGGTTTTCAAGAAAGAAGTGTAAAACCATAAACTTTTTGCCTTCAAAGAATACAGACTTTTACAAATAAATAGAAAAGGGAGGGAGAAAATCATGTATTAAAGGCCATAGATTAATGGAAGTAGTGGCACAATACTGAATATTGATAATTATCCACAGACACACTAAATTTGAAGAGATCAATAGGTACAACACCACCAAAGAAAAAGTCATGTACTGTAGGTCTGCAAGTCAGACAGTACATAACAAGAGAATCACAGGGATGGCTGTTTAATCTGAAAAAGGTCTCCCAGGAAAACTGTTTTCTAATTCTGTAAGAAAAAAAATTACAGCAACAAGTAGGAAGGGCACATAATAGAGAAAGAGAGAGAAGGGGAAAGATTGCATTTTTACAAGAAAAAGAAACAAGATTTGTTCCTGAGATAGGATCTTGGAGTGTGGTTTTGCTAATTAATTTTTATTAACATGAGAGTCTTCAAAGAAGAGGCTGCTAACATGAAGAGTTGACAGACTATAACACAGAACAATAAAAGAAAGAACAGATGGAGGAGAAATGTCTTCTTTTCCTTCATGTATCTGTGAGATGTTTGACTTGACTCACATCCCAGGCGAGGTATCAAAACTAAAACTAAATTTGATGGCTTATAGTCCTAATAGGATACAGTGGCCTTCACCTTTAGGTCAAGAGTTCAAATGCAAGCCCAATCAGTGGTGACCAAATGTTGTTACCATCTGCCTGTTCAGAGGCCTAGACAAGAAGAGAAAGGTTGTTCAGCTCAGTCCCATTGTTAATGGGCAGGTGTCTCCACCACAGCAACAACCATCACGAGTGTTACTAACTGGAAGTTGAGTCAGAGAGGTCAAGAACTGAATGGGCATAAAAACTAAATTAGCAGATTAAAGAGTCCCTCTAGATAAGGGTCAAGGCAGTTGTGTGTCTAGATAAAGAGCATTTCAGTCTTCAGGGCTTGCAGTCACATGCCTATCACTGAACCAAATTATTTTTAAATGGAAATTGAATTGAATAAAACGATTCATAATTTGATTTAAATTTAGCTATTAGACTGGTTTCCATTTTCTTTAGCATCAGCTGGAGCTACACAGAAGCACAGGCACATCTGAGGCTTATGCAACAGCACTGCTAAACATCAGTATCCTGAATG
The DNA here is from genome assembly GCF_965231275.1 of Zosterops lateralis. Taxonomy (NCBI): domain Eukaryota; kingdom Metazoa; phylum Chordata; class Aves; order Passeriformes; family Zosteropidae; genus Zosterops; species Zosterops lateralis. The sequence goes on from NC_139768.1 coordinate 4,707,911, forward strand.
TTCCAGGGATTTCACATCCTCCAGCCTGACAGGCAGCAGATGTGGCTACAGCCACACCATGGCTACTTCACACAGGAAGAGTGGGGTTCATGCAGCAGCTTGAAAACTCACCTGGGCTTTAAGTGCTGGGATTTGCAGTGAAAGCACTGGAAGGATGCACTGGGTTTTACTGATAATATCACACACAAACAGGAATCTATTTTTTTTTTCTCTTGCAGAATTTGGTATTTGCAAATAAAGAGTGATGGTAGAGCTACCTTAACTAAACTTTTCATATTGATACTGCTAAGAAACTCTCGTTAGTTTTAACTCTGCTGTTAATTTTTAATTCCTTTATGTACAACTGTAGTTCTAACAGTGTCTCAAAATGCTAAGGCTTTATAGACTTAGTTCAAAATGTTTTTCTTCCCTGTACACATACATGTATTTTTCCCTTCTACTTGGATCCACTGAAATCTGATGATAATTACTTTGTTTTGATTCTCACAGTAAGTGTTGTGCTAGAGTCAACAACGAAGCAGGAATATGTCAGATGTGCAGAGAAGATAGCTTGAAGCATCAGCTTTGAAAAATTTTGTACAGATAGTAGCTCTGCTCTACCTCCCTGCCAGGAGAGATAATCTGGGCTCTATGCAATTTAAAGCATGTATATGCACATGTATCTTTGGGAACATTAACAAGAGCATGAGATTTGTCCAAGGAGGAGGAGCCAAGTCTGACTTGCCCAACAATTCCCATATTACAATTGTCACAAATCAGATATTTTCTCAAATCAGATATTTCTCCTTGTCATTGTACACAACACCACCTTTCAACATCACTTTGGGAAACATGGGAGTAGTCTTTTCTACCCTGCAACTCCCACTGTTCCTCACTGGTATCTTACTTGGAGCACACTTTTTGGATGCTTTCCATAAATCATAAATATGAATATTATTTAACATGAATATTTAAAGCAAGGAAACAAAGCAAAAATTCACAAAGCTGTTTGAAAAAGAAAAAAACAAGAAGAAAAGGACACAGGAACTTGCTGTTAGTCTCTGTACAAAGTCACAATAGAACTGCAGTTTATGTAATTCTCACTCTGCACTGACACACCTTCCATTAATCTATAGTTTCTTAAGATAAAATAAAACAATTCCTACTCCAATTATTTCCTTTCATCAGACTTGAAGGCAGTAACTGATGGGAAGTAACTGTGCTTCACAGATTATACCTGGGCTTGGCAAGTTATTCTCATTCACCATGGATATTTTATACTTTTAGCTTCTTCTCCTGGCTAAAATATCATCCTGGGAAAATACTTTTCTGTTACTGCTATACATTGGTTTTTCAGATTTGCCCCTTTGGGACAAGAACAATCCAGTATTTCAGGATTGTGATCAGACACAATCTGGTCACAAATTTTTATGCTCTATACAGAAAATTTATCCTAAAATTCCCTAGCAGTTGCTGTATTGGAAAAAAAAAAACATTCTGTATCTGCTAAAGGTTAGGTTCAATAATCCTGATTATGCCTTCCTAAAGGTTCCTGGGAACTGGACACAGCAGCCTGTTTTGAAGAGTTAAGAGCAACTTTCTTCCATTTCAACTAGAGAAGTTTGCTGATGATGCTTTAGCAGGGTCCCCCTTTTTCAGAAGAGGCTTTTCTCTGGACACTTTTCCTGGGTGCCTGCAGGGCTGAGTGCACTGGAATGCAGTGTGGAAACTCCTGAAACCTACTGAGGCAGTAAAACAACTGAATGAGGTGATGCCACTGCAGTAAGGAAACAAAAGTGATCTTGCTGCCATGGTTTGGATCCTTTCCCCTGCTGTGCCTCTTGAAACATACTCTGCATGCTTTGCTAAAAAGAATCATTGAATTCATTCTCCAGGTCATATTTAACAAAAGGAGAAACTTCTATTATTTATAGCTGCTCCAAGTTAACTATTCTTTTTGCTATTCTTGCTGTTCATTACCATTAAAATATTCTAAACATTCAAAAATCTGGTAACTAATACCTTGTTAAAAACTGAAAAACTCAAAAGCTGCCCATAACTAATATATCTAGTGAAGTAATTTTTCAGTGAAGCTACTGAATTACAGACTCCACATCTAAGATGCCTCACAGGAAAATGAAATATCTGTCTAATGACTGCTTCCAAGGCACACATCCATCATCTTATCCAGCTGCTCAACCTACAAGCACTATTTCTTTGCACTCTGCCTTTGCATTAGGTGATGCTTAATCTCACTGATGTCCTAACACCAGAAAATACAAGTAGGGAGCATGAACTGCTGAAGACACAGAAACCACACCCTCAATCCTGTTAACCAGTTGTACAGAAGACAGAGAAAAGCTTTGGAAAAAGCAGGTTCTAACTGTGCTGTGCAAGCACCACTGTTGAACCTGAAATGTTGTACCTGAAATGTTTTCCAGTTTGCAGGTTCTCATCACAAGCAATGGTGTGGTCTGGAACACAGGACAGCCATCCATGGGTCTCAGCCATCCTCCATGACTACATGTGTAACTTCTTCCAGGATGTGCAAATGATGGTGAAAGGGATTAGGTGTGCTGGATCTCAGCACAGTTTTGTGCTAAGAGTAACACTTTGTATAAAAGGTCTGGTGAGAGGCCCAGGACAAACCCCACAGTTATGCTGAAATATGTGAAAGCTACAACCCCAATCTAGTAATCAAAACAGACTGGACCACAATCCCATATGCACCAACTTACATGCCTTGCCTCCAGAATCTGCTAGTAACAAGCAAAATCACTTTTAGAATCACTTTTAATGCCACAAAAATAGAAGAGAAATATGTTATTAATCACAGTCTAAGATAAATGTAAAAACACAGTTATGGTTTTTGATAAACACAGCAAATCCATTTAAACTTCTCAGAAAATGTAAGTGGAAAAAGTAGATGTCTAAATAGCCCACTGCCAGTCCTCCAGAAGTCTCACAAGGCCCAATGCTCAGCAGACTACTAAGTGATAACATTGTGTAAAGAGGGCAAATCCTGGTCTGTTTGTAAAGCTGCACAGATAGCTGCACATTGCTCTCATTAGGTTAAAGGGGAGCCAAAGCCTTACAACACATTGTGCTTTCACAGAATAATAATAATAACACCAACAAGAAAACAAACCCCTTCATTTATGTGTGTCTCTTGGAAACTTTCATCAGCAAAGTCAAAAGGAAGGTCTTACAGCATTGTATCTTCAGAGAAATCAGGGCCACACCTGTTGAAGGCTACAGCTGACAATCTAGCAACAGCCTCCATCATAAAAGTGATTTTTTAGTTATCTACAAAAGTTTTTGCTATCTAAGTTAGGCACAACTTAATTATGTAACGTATTTTACTAATAAGGAGACAAATCTGATAGAACTAATGCAAAAATTTAAATTGTTGAGTATATATAAAATATACAGGCATACATATACACACACACAAATAAAATTAATTGCTATTTTCTGAGTCTGCCTACCATCTTGGCCTTGCAAAGACAGCATTCTTTATGTTCATCATTTGTGTTAGATGTGTTTGCCTTTTGCCTTTCAGTTTCAACAAATCCATCTTTGTTCTTACACTATGAAAAGAGAATGAAAGATGTATGATTGTCCTCCATACTATTCTCTACTTCATATTCCCCCTACCCCTCCCCTCCTCATATTTAGTTGCCTTCTAAACTCAATATGTCAGTCTTTAATTTTCTTCCTCTTCCTGAGTAATACTTTTGTTGCCAGGATTTAAATCTTGTCTATCCTGTCTTTTCATAACCAGACAGAAAATAAGTTTTTATTCAAGGTGAGGTGACCTGTGATTCATCTTTGGGTATTTCAGCACTATCCTTCAAATATTTCCTCAGTCCAAATTAATTTAAATTCTACATGAAATAGCCTTGTACTTTTCCCCATTTTGAAAATAAAAAAATAACCCCTAAATTCACTGTACTCACAGAACTTTATTGGTGAGAGGTTCACCTTGTCACACCATTCTAGTTTTGTAAGGATGATTAACACAGGAATATGCCTGTGTAAACAGCCTGAAAATACCCTCTATTATCAGTGGTACATATTGCCAGTATTACACCACTGGTAAAGAGTTTCCTTGACATTTGCAACTGATCACTAATCATTATAACCCTTCCTTCACATCCACAGGGTATATAAAACACAGTAGTGAAAACAGGTGAAGTTTGACAGACTCCATCTTCACGACCAGTTTCCCATGATAACATTTTTCCTATTATTAGAGAGGGGTTTTCTTTTTCTCTCACAAGGGCACCGTGGCTCCAACTCCCCAGCTGGTACAGCACACAGTTTACATTATCACACCACTAATGTGCTGAGACAGTAGCATGTTGTGGGTCTCATGTTGTAACTAAACTCTTTTTTTTTTTTTTTTTTTTTTTTTTTTTTTTTTTTTTTTTTTAAGCTACCTAGCACACAAAACCAAACACACACAATTTCTCCAGTCTCCAGGACTTCCCAGAGTGGGATTCAGCAATCCAGCTGATGACTTGAGCCTCCAACCCAGAGTGCTCACTGAAATAAAGGACAGCACAGGCTCCCACGAGCCATCCCAGTCCTGAACTTGCTCTTGCCCTTTTCCTCCTATTGCTTCATGGGCTCTGCTTGTGATGGTATTGTCACATCTAGTGTGGGGACCAGGAAAGAGCTTTCTATCATACCACTGCTCTCAAAAGACACCTTTCTAAGCCCACTGCCAACACAATATGCAACCTTTGTGTTGTGTGTTACATAATATGTGTGTGCTCCTTGTCTTGCCTCTGCCTCTTTATGTCTCTACACATTAGACAACACAGATCAGAAATGGCACTTCAGTCAGAAAAATAGCACTTAAATTTTTGTGCAGGACTAAGGAGAAAGAAAATACAATTACACATACCAGACACACACATACAACACGCCTCATCTCCAATTCAAGGCAAACATTTCACAGTCAGTTTCTTGGCATTTTATGTGAATATATATTAAGTCTAACCAGGCTTTATGTTGAACATGTCAACCATGCCATACATAAAGCTGTCTATCACAAAGTCCTTCAGGAGCAACAAAATGGTGAAACAAACACGCTGGGGCTCCTGACTCCCACCAGGTGCTGCTGAGTGATGTGTGCAGGCTGGTGACCAAAGCCATTCAGCTCTTCCATATGGACCTTGGGTTCCATGTCCCCTTTGGTGTGAGCTGCGTCCTGAGCAAGAGCAGAGCCACCCTGACCCTGGTATGGCACCCTGGCCAAACCTGCCCTGCCCCAGCCTTCAGACACTCCACTGCTGCTGCAAACACAGCACACATCAACTCCTAAGACGGACACTGCTACCCCCCCAGGTTCAGGACAGACTGTGGTTCAGCTCTTTGGCTCTAATTATTTTTATTTTTTTTTCCCCTTAAGAATCATCTTTCATGCTATACCACCAGGCAGGAAAGTTTAAGATTATGATAATTTTCTGTTATTCTTCTCTGGCCATGTCTGATACTTTCTTATCTGCATTTCTTTTGCTAAAGACATTTGCTGATCTTAAATCTGGCTTGAATGAATAGCAATTGTTCCCTTCTGGTTTTGAAGGTACTTTGTTTGTCTACCCCATTCACTGGCCTGAAATCAGCAAGGCCTCAGATGGCTGTTGCTATGGCAACTCTGTTCATTCAACACTGGCATATAATGAAGACAATGTGTTTTCCATTTAGATGAGTTTTAGAGCAAAAGAGAGAAGACTCCTGCTTAACAGTCCCTGAGAATGCCAGGGTAATATAATCAGGGTTTCTGTAGTACCAGTAAAACCATCGTGTGCAACTAAAAGAGTGAAGGAAAGAAAGAAAGAAAGGAAGAAAGTAAAGTTACGTTGCTGTTTCACAATAATTACAGTGCTGGGCAAATTAATCAACAGTGTGACTGCACTCCTTTACTCTTTAAGACCTTCTCCACCAAGAATAATTCAGAAATAGATGTTTCGCTCATACTTTTTTCCTAGCAGAGTGGCAATTTGGACACTACTGCCCTGCTAATAAGACACTGAAACCCTTCTCTCTCCCCCTTTGCTTCCTTAACCAAAGGGGCACTGTGAAAGCACAAGATGTGTGGGTATGTGCTTGTTTTCAGAACAAGTTTTCATGAACACTGACAGGCAGAATTATTAATGCAACAACTCTCTCTGCCTCCTCTCATCTGCCAGGTCCTGGCCATGCAGCAAAACAGAAACAAGGAACACAGTTAGCAAAGAAATGGCTCTTTAAATACAGATATCTTTCATTTTTCACATCTATGCCCCCCATTTTTCTACCTACCTCAGGTGTATTAAAAGCAGGTGTAATTAAGTGTGTGATAGGAGAGAGGAAGCAGAAAGGGTTCTTGATCACAGGGAAGGGCTGCTCCTCTCACCCCTCATTGTGTCCCATGTATCGTTACTGAAGGAAGTGTTCTAAAGAGATTCTTACAAACACTTCCAAAAAACATACCACAGAAACTTATTTACTCTTTTCATTAATGAAGTCCAGACATTTTCTCTCTCTCCCCCCTTCTCCTTCCATTTCTCTTGGTCTCCCCACAAATCTTTTCTAACTTTTTATCTGGTTACCTTGTGGGCTTCACTCAGGAAAAGAAAATAGGGATTCTTAAGATCTCCAGCAATAACAACAAAGAAGAAAATGGAAACTAGTTCTTTTTCTATTTACAGTGGAAACATTGACTTGAAAAGATTTTTCTTTTCCACTGTTTTTGCAGAGCAGCAGGGAGCTAACACTTCCTGAAGGGAAAGCCAGTTTTCCATACTCAAATGAAGTCCAATGTTTTAAAATTCTTCAAACAGGAAACATTATGTTTTCAACTGACATATCATTCATCTAATCAGGTTATCTCCACTTAATTTTACTCCAAGGAGGTAAGTGAGATTGGAACTTAGTTCTTTTCTTTTAGCAATCACAGTTATGTCATTATTTTTTTAAATGGCAAAGTGGGAAAAAAACTTAATATCAAACTGGAGTAAAGATACAGGACCCACATTTCTTTACCTTCAAGGTAGTAGGTTTTGGGGTTTTTTCCCACATTGCTGAAGTTAAGATTTTCAGGAGTAAGGAAATGGCCCATTTTAATACACAGGAAACTCTTTTTCACACATGGAAGGGTTATGGAACCAAAGTCAAGAAATCCTGGGTGTTCCTGGTGATTTCAGCCTTTGCATAACAGCAGCCTGTGAAATCACACACACTCACTGCAACACTCAGAGCACCCCAGAATTTCAAATAGCTATGCCACCAGATTGCTTAAAATTTATGAAAATAAAACAATATTCTCCATATAGATGCCCACACTAAGATTTCTGAGACTTGTAATTTTCTCTCAAACATAAGGCTTCCCCTTATACTACTCTTATACAAGGTGCAGCCAACTAATATTTCTCTGTTATCCAAGACTGCTTGGGCTTTGATGGGTTATAAAACTTGGTGACTACTCATACATTTTGTAACACTATCTAAGGAGGAGGATGATGTATGTCAAGATCTGTGTTTGTTCCTTTGCACTTCTACAGCTGAAGAAAGCAGTCATGTTTATGTCTGTCAGATCTTTTCTGGCTCTTCACTTGTGCTGACAGCTTACAGCCTTGCTTCAGTTCCTACAAAGCTCAAAACCTGCAGCTGCACTAGTTGGCATGCCCTTTCTCATTCCTCCCCTCCACCCTTTATCTCCCCCTTTCACACCCCCATCATTATTTCTAACTTTTTTTTGTCTCGATCAAAAGCACATAGTAACCAAACCTGACCAGGCTCCATGGAGAGACCAGATTTTAAGGCATAACTACAAACATGTTGTAAATGCACTCACACTTTCCTCTTGATTTCAAACAACCAACCCAGAATTCTGAAGACCAGCTATTGCACTGATCTCACTTACTGCCAGCATACCAAAAACCAGCCATCATTTATGCAAGCAGACAACAATATAAATCAAGACAAGTCCAGGGTACTTGAATGTAGATTCATTGTCACTTCAGACCTTGAGACATCACTCTTTGGCTCCTGTCAGCTAAGTCAAGATTCAAGGTTATGATTCAGATGAAACAGACAAACCCATTTTGTAGTGTCAGCCCAACCAAAGGGTAGTTCTGTTTAAATCCAGTAACACCAAGTTTCCTAACAACACTGTAAGAAATAACATCAGTTCTTACAGAAATCTTCGTATTACCTCCTTTTTAACAGGCACAAAGTCTGCATGAAGAATTGTGTTGTAGAGTTTGTATTTACAAAGAATTGTAGTTTGCAGAGTACCTGTGCTGGCAAATGAAGTTACATTGAAGCTTTTAAAGCATTAAACACCAGAACAACATTCAGGTCAAACTTTTCACTAAAAGATACATTTGTTTCCTTTCCTCAGCTCTCTACTGTAAACAAAAGCACTGCAGAAACAGTGGTGAGTAGGGCAGAGCTGTAGAAGTGCACAACACAAACCAAAAGAGCAGAGTGTGCAAAGCAGAGGGTTCAGAAGGGAAATTTTTTCTCTTTTTCCTAGATCCAAATGTCCTGGTTAACCCAAATAGACAAGACAGCAGCAGTAAGCACTGCTCCCTCAGAAACAAAGGCAATTTCAACAAGATTCAGCAACAAATCTGCCCTGTATTTCAGTATCACTTGTCAGTGTTTGTACCAGGCAGGCGTCTCAAAGCTCTTGGCACAGACCAGCACACCAGCACAGGAGGTGCTGCAGGGGCCTGACTGTAAATGTGAATAATCCCACAAGCATCAGGGGATTATTCTCCACGGTTCAGCCATCTCAGCCTTTGCACGCAAGGTGGGGGAGAGGAGAGAGTGGCTCTGCAGCCTGTAATGCACCGTGTACACATCCAGCCTCACGACACGGGGATGCCACCAGCCCCCAGCTAGGACCGTGTTCCCTAATGGGGTTAGTTTAGGTGCCAGCTCCCGAAATAATGCCCACATCCTTGTGTGCAGAGCACCCCTCCCTCTCGCACAGCCAAGGTGAGCAGCACAGCTGCTGAGCCAAAGTGAGCAGGTCAGGCTTCTGCGCCAGCCAGAGCTCCCTGTGCCGCGCTGTCAGCACATGGGGGAAGGAGGAACAAATGCCAGTAACATCTCCTGGGCTCATTAGTTTATGACCTGCACAAGGAGGGGAATCACTGGAAGATGGGGCACAGTAAGGTAGCTGCTCTATGAGATATTTCAGATTCCTTACTCTTTTCACCCCTCCTAACTCATAAGGCTTGTGCCTTTCTCTGCAGTGAAGCTGCTTCTGTAAAAGTACATGGGTGTATGTACTGAGGGATCATGGAAGGGATGCCCCAGTCCCAGCCCGGCTGTGGGAGACCAAGAGACACAAACACAATCTGAATTAACACAAGGCCAACGTCCTTACAGCAGAGGTCAGCACAGAGCAAAACACGGGAAGATGGGGAGGCTGCTTAGAAGGAAAAGTAGCAGTAATCGCCTCAAGGATACACTAGGATTTCCTGGTGTAGAAGATACTAAAACTGAAAAAAAAAAAATCTTATTTATTCTAACAAAAGGAAATAGTGTATTAGCTAATGTTTATGGCCCTGATATCATCTATTTCTATGACAATGTGATTCATGTGTGTGAGTTTAGGATCTTTATGAAGGTAGGAGTAGCAGGTTTTTAATCTGCACTGAAACCTTGAAAAAGAAAACATTTCCTTTACATTTAAAAAAAATTTCTTCCTTTTATCACCTAGGTATGCATACCCCCTAGCAAACTGCAGTCAGGTCATAGGGGAGGTGCCTCCTAGTAATGTTATTAACAGCTGAAAGAATTGTTTCAGCAAAACCAGTTTGAACAGCAGAAATAAATTTGTTCTTTTCACTAATGCACTAATAAATAGCTACTACAACAAGAACAGAAGCAGCAGCAGCAGCAATTTGATTATTCAGTGTTTATAAAACTATGTGATTTGTAAAAATTTCCAGGAAACTTTTACATTCAGACAAAGAAAAATGTTTTTAAATTAAAAAGTTTCAATTGTCTGTAAGCAAGCTGCTCAGCCACTGACTGGGCTCACCCAGCACTGGTTTAGTCATAATGAACTGCTGAATACAGAACACTGTCCTGCTGAACATCCACTCAGAATATAACATGTTCCAGTAAAATTAATTAGAAGTACCTTTTTTTTTTTTTTTTTGTATGCATAAACACAAATGTCATTTTTACTCACAAATTCTTCCTCATCTCAGGAACAATTACTGACCAAACTGAAAGCTGACATTTTCAACCAAACAAAAATTGTCATTAAAATTATACAGATACATACAGAAGTCAACAGGATCTAAGTCTTCATTAGGTAATTAGTAATTTAAATATTAAGCATAAAGTTAGTAATATTCTACATTCTTGCTAACCATAACATGTGAGTCACCACTATGAGAATTTTGAGGAAAAGATGATTTTTTCATAGGGAACAAGATTTACCTGGGTAGATGGCCAGCAGCTCTTTGTTATTCCTGTTGGGTTACAAGACAGTGCACCAGCTCATGACTTCTGTCTAATAAAGATATTAGAACATGAGCAAACATCATGGCTAAACTAAATCCTAATGTAAACTACTGTTAAAGGGGTATTACATTGTTTTCATTTGCTCTGTGAGTTGCAGACTTTAGGATAATAATATTGCTCAGTAATAGTGATAGCTTAATTTCATGTTGTAACACCCTAATGACTTTATTGTTTCACTCCCATTCCAATTCCAATCGCTATTACCATTTAAACACCTGTATTATCAAAGAGCTGTGGTTGAGTACCTTCCAGATAATTTACTTATGCTACAAAAGACTAATTCAAAGGAAGGCTGGATGTTTCTCTAACTGTTGCACCATTTATCTTTTAGCATTGGCAGAATCCATCAGGAAAGTATGTGTTGATTAAAGCCACCAGCCTACAGTTATACTTCATGGGCAGGATATATCTCTCTCAACATGATGATGAGGGGGAGAGGGACAAAAAAAAATTCATTGTAGAAAGAATTTCTAAAAAATTTCCAGGGCAGCAAATTCTTACTACACACAATTAAGACATTCTTATTACACACAGAAAACAACTGCCCTCTGGTTAGGAAAGTTATATTAGCTTTTAATTTCTATTTTCAAAGGCACGCTTATGAAATACTTGAATTTGTAGTAGTTTTTCCCACCACATGCAATGACTACTGTGTGTTCTCTCTTGGGCTCCCCATTTGCCTATTCCAACCACTCTCTGCCCTGATTCTATGTCATAAATATAAATTTCGGTATCTGTGAGTATCCATACATAATAAATGGAATCACTAACTTAATACAGAGGGGAAAAAACCCCAAAACATTGAATTTCTCTGCTTTTTCTGAGAAATGCATGAACCAGATGAAAGGACCAGGATGTTGCAGCATCCAGAGATTCTCAATCCAGAAGAAATCTGCTTAACCCTCAGCTTCACCAACAACTGTACAAGGAGACAGCTGCTTTAAAAAAGGAAGTAAAAAAAAAAAAAGCCAAATTTTAAAAATCCCTAATCTAGTTCACTATTATTTGTCCAAGGTCAGCTCTAATTCTTTTCCAGCACATCATCTACAAGGAAACTGACCCATACTGAACAGTCCCCTACAAAGGAAAAAAACAGAAGCAAATTTCAAAGAAGGCATCACATCCAATTTTGCAGCTTTCTGGCTTTCTCTGAGCCAACTCAAAACACCATAAATCAAGTGCATTTGGTAGTTGGTTGGCAGCGTGGCCACTATGGACAACAAGGGGCTCAGAAGGCTTCCCCAGGGCAGGGCAGTGGAATGGGAAATGCCAGTACAGTCATCTCACTCACCTAAGAGGAAACTCGTGGACACAACACCTAAGTGTGTGTGTAAGATTTTAGCATTTAAAAATTGCAAGTGCCTAAAAACATCTTCATTCCGATAAAAACCTAATTGTGAGGCTAAAACACCAGGGTAAGAAAAACTAACACTGATTTGTAAAATTACTTGATGGAAGTACACACAGTATTTTCCACCTCTCGCTTTTCGGAATAAACAACAACAGCACACACCTCCAGAGAATAAAGCCAGACTAAAAACCTTTGTGTTTTGTCACTCTCACACATATTCTTACAGCACTTCAGCTCTTGCATGGCTTCTTTCTCAGCTAGAGCCAGCTATTGCTGGAAGGGAGCTGACAGCTTCTCATGCATCAAAGAGCAAAGCAAGTTACCTGAGCTCTCAGTAGCCGGCCTGTGATAAAGGCAGCACCGAGGAAAAGAATGTTCTTATTTAAAAAGCAGCAAGGTAGAAAATTTGCCACACGTATACCAGGCAGGGAAGATTTTGGAAAACATATCAGCAACACCCGAAGAACAGTTCAGTGTTAAGATTCCGTGCAGTCTGAGATGACAGACACTCAGAGTGCAGTGGATATATTTGAGCACTGAAGCTCAGCACAGCCTCCGTGGAGGGCCAGGACAGTTTTATAAATGTATATTATAAAATTGGCTTTTCGCACGATGTGTGCTATATGATTAATAATGTTGTGGTAAGGATATACGATATAAGGTTTTTATTTCTGCTATTAGTAAAGAAAATTAGGCATAGTGGTAGTAGTTGATGTAAGTATGCTTAAAACTGGTCAAAATGACATCCAATGAACATATAAAGAAGACTCTGCTGTTGATATTCCAACCATCAGCATCTCCCATCTGAAGAAAGTCTGGACCAAAGCCCAAGCTGGAGATGATAATGAAGACACAACCACGAAACACACATGCTCTAAAAAGGTAGACCCAAGGAGGGACCACGCAAAAAAGTTCCTAAAACGCAGAAACTAGTTTATGGAAGAATATGAATATCCATCAAACTGATGCAATAGAAAGGGTATTTAACGAATGTCTCTGATATGGCAGAGTGTGGAGTTAGCTGAATGGCAAGGCACCCGGCTGGCCGTACTTTCCTTTTTTATTTCCTCATTGTCTTAAATTTTTATTTAATCTATCTCTTAAAATTTACCAAGAAAGTGAACCTCGCTTTTCACAACAGGGAGCACATGGCAGCTGAGCACAGGAACTCTGCTAGCCAGCTGGGGAAGCTCCTGGGTCTGGCTGTGCCCAAGGGAGGGAGAGCCCAGCCCCAGCACGGCCCCAAGGAGCACCTCCAGCACCACCATGACCTTATCTCTGACCAGCAGAAACCTTGTCTGGGGGCCACCAGGCACAGCACAGCTCAAATCTCGCTCACGAGGAATTCCATGGCTTCTCACAGAGAAATAATAACAGTGTTTAGGAGATTCGTTTCCCCCTTGATGTGCCCAGACTGTCACACAGATTAGTACCTTCGGTGAAATGCTGCAGTTAATACACTTTTCAGCCCAGCTCAGTTTGTTCCAATCTGATTCTCGGAAAACCACGTGGAGAGTTTTTGGCTGTAAGGACCATTTCTTGCACTGTGTTATTTAATTACTGCACAGGAGCTGGTTACAGACCTGATAAAGCACTGCAGTCCCTAATTCTCTTGACTTGTATCCGGCCTTCCGAATGAAAAGCTAAATAAAGGAATCATTCTTGGTGCTATTTCCACAATGTTAACAGTGTTGCACAACTTGAGGAAGAAAGCCATGATCTTGCATAACTAAGCAACAACATGCAGTCAGCAACAGCATTCACTCATTACTGACTTATCCTCAGACCGATTTTACCAAGTGAATCATGTAACAATGAAGAAGTCTAAGACCTCTATTTAGCTAAGACTTAAGCTAAGATTCAGTAGCTTACTTAACGAAATTCTAAGAGGTTTTTTTGTTGTTGTTACCAGGAATTACAAAACTAAACAAAAAAACATTAAACTTCTATAATGCTCCAAGTTTTCATTTAAGCCCTGAGGCATCAAATGAACTATGCCTGATAGTATTTCTGCAGGATATCCACTCTTAACTTCACAGTTAGCTCAAAATCTTTATTAATATTGCCAGAAACCAGCGTGGTAGGGGGAGATCGACTTCTTATTTATTTCTCACTCCCAAAGAAAAAGAGGTGGTGATAAACTGCATGCCTGTTAGAACAACATGATTTAAAATTTTACAACAGAATGAAGCTCCTGTTGTACCGCCTGGTTAATAAGCTGTCAGTTCATTTATTAAGAACTATAGAGATCTGATGGAATTTGGGCAAGCAGCTGACAGCCCATCATATTTCTAATTCTAAGGTACATCCTGTCATTCAGTAAAGTTTGAATAAAACAATTCCACATGCCAGGCTTGCAAGTGAGCTACACAAAGAACAAAGACAGTTGGGAGGAATCTTGTAAAAGATTCTTGTAAAACCTAAAGCTTTGTAGAGTATCTAGAGAAATGTATCTATAACCAGACACTGAATCATTTCCCCTGCTACACTCCCCAGTGAATTTTCTCCCATCCCTCCTCCATCCCACACAACGTTCTTCACTACAAGGAAGTTTTGAAGCACATTTACAGAAGGCAATCACTGTTGGAGGGAGGAAGGATAGGAGTTTTTCATTTCCAAGGCTAAATGAATGAAGTTGACCTTAATGGTTCTCCGAGTGAGAAGGGGGTTTTGACTAGCGGAGGAACAAAAACAAGTCTCAGCTTAACCCTAAGAAAAAATGGTAGGGACAAACTGAAAGAAAAAAACTCAGGAGTTTTGATTCTTAGCTGTCCAAGCGGCCATTTGGAAAAAGGACTGCCTACCTTAAAAGAACCAAAAGGGATGTAAAATTTAGTAGCCTTATTGGATGTTTTACTACATCCTCACCAGGATCTTCATTAAAATCCTACTTAAGATTAAGTCAATGGCTGGTTGCAATAGCAAAGTGGCACCCCTGGGATGTTGCCCAATGTGATTAAGAAGCAACACAGAACAGTGCTGCAAATTGTACCTTTTCCAACTTGGATATCCCAGTGGTTTTGTTTTCATTTTTTAAGGAAACATCAAGAAACCTTTTGATTAAAAATGCACCAATAGCTAGGAAATATCTTCTGCTAGAAGAGAAAAGGTGTGCCACACCAGCCTGTAGGGTGGGCTGTGACAAAACAGCATCAGGAACAACAACCTGATAGGTGGACACAGGGAAACCAATTCAGTTTCTGAATATTTTAAGTGCAACTAACATCTTTTTGAAATGCCAAAAAGGACAACACAGTCTTCCTTATATTACACAATGCTGGAAGACCACACATGAATAATATTCTGATTTGTATATAAAAGATCCGAGTCCATTTGCTGCTGAAGTCTCTACAGGCCACAGCTTTATTTTCAGCATTGTCAACTGGCAGAAGAAAAACAGTTTTACCTCTTGCTGGTAGGCCAAACAATAAGTCACAGAAAGTTCCACTTATTCCCCCAAAACCACACAGGGGAGTCTGACTGAGCCACAACTGAATACAACATATCTTGGTCAGACTAGGCCAATCAATCACAAAAATATCTACTTGTAACTCCTGTCATAAAAGAGAATTTTGCCAAGATTCTCTGACTTACGAGTCTATAAAACCTAGAGTTCTGAAAACAGATTAATCTCCACGTCATGACTAGCACTTTTTTGGTTAAATGATCAACATTACAGCTCCAGGTCAGGACTGCACTAACAAATATAATTAGATTCACATTAAGTACTCGACAAAATAACATCATACTTAAGTTCAATATGTGTTCATGTTCTTTGCTAAGCTCTGGTGTTAACAATGACATAAAAGTAAATATTTTTATATATTTTAAATATTTTTATAGCTCAAAAATCTCAAAACCTTACCAGCTCTTTTAATCCCTACTGTTTTGGGTACTATTATTTAAATGCATAAAATTTATTTATTTTTTATAAAAACAGAGCATATAAAAATGTGACCATGTTTCCATTTTCATAACTGTAGGTAATGCACAAGGGACCAGAACTTGCACACATTTTATCACAGAGTGATACAACAGCATTTTCCAAAATTGCAGTTTTTTCTCTCCCTTAAAACCATAACAAATGCTGACAGAACAAAAGGGAAGATGCACCTGTTCTCCTTGTGTTGATATGTTTTGTGAATTGCCTGTTTTCAAACTGCACAGAACAACCCAATTTGCAGAAGCATACAACTTCTCAATGGTTTGAGTTTAAATACAAACAAACAAAAAATGACTGTACAACCTGACATAACAGTGAGAACATTTGGTAAGTCACTAGCAAAACTTTTAATAAAAATTGCTCATCAATTACAGGTTTTGCCACAGCAAACAAGTCTTTGAAACTCCTCAGAGGAAAATCATGGTAAGGGATGACATTCTTGGGAGTTTCTGTTTTCCTCCTGCCTGCTGGAATCTGTAGCACCCCTGTATGGATGGTCCCTTCACAGCAAGGTCGTGTCAAACAATCCTGATGTTTCCAGAATGGTTAAAGAAGTCCTATGGGACCCTAAACTGAATGGCTTTAGCTCTAACCTTGTGAAGATACTTTTGAGAAACTCATCAGAGGCACCAAGCCTTCATGAAAATTCCACTCAGAGCAGTTCCTGCTTACATGTAGCTCCTTGTTAGATCCAGACCCAGGATTAATGATTTGCACTGGCTTTCCTGATGAAATAAAAATTTCTTTACAAAATGCTAGTTAAACATGAAATGTTTGTAAATACTATGGCTCCCTGCCTTAGACACTGAAAAGGTCACAGGTCCAACAATTATGAGCACTGGGATTTGCTCTTGAGTCAGTGATTAAGGTAAGGCAGGGTCTTGGGTCAGGACTGCCCTGCTACTGCATCTCCTCCCAGATCAAGGTAGAATGCAGCTACATTAATATTTTTGTTTACAGAATGAGAATGCTGATGTACACAAAGCTAATGAAAGAAACTGGAAGATGACAGCATTCTGCATCATTTAAGATACAGCAATTTCAAAGCAAAGGAATTTTTAGTTAAGGTTTTTTGGTGTGTTTTTTTTTTTTTTTTAATTGAAAATTTGGAAGACACGGAATTTCCAGTTAATTTGAGATGGAAATTCAGACTGCCTGAAAAATCCTATTTCTCATACATTTCTCAATTCCAAAATGAAGAATTTCCAAAGTCTTAAACTCACATTGTAAATGCAGGATGACAACATATATGAGAAAAACCAAAACATATTTTGAACATGTTATCATCATTTACAATGTTGAAATTCTAATGAGGTTAAGCGTTAAAAGAAATGCTTCTTCAAATAAGAGAGTAGAATATACTGTTTAGAATGCTTAACATATCTGCCATTGCCTAAGTAGCTGGTCACCCAGTCTTCTCTTCCTAAATCACTTTCATAACTCCAGTGCTGCAGATCTATTGAAAAAAATAAATGGGGAGGGAGAGGAAGTCAGGGTAGAAGAAACCAAAATAATTCCTCAACTCTTAAAATGCTTTAAAATATATTATGCTTTATCTATCACAGCAAGTTCTCCTTTTTCAAAACCTGAATTGTGTATCTTTTCTCAGACATCACTAATTGCCAGTGGCAGTAGCACTGTGCAAACCTCCAAACTTCCACTAGTTTTGGGCCAGCTTCAAAAAGTTGACACACATACCAGCACCTCTTTGGTCCACAAATCCTGGGAAAGTTTTAATTCATTCCAATTTTGAAATGGTCACAAATATTTCAAGAATAGCCTTTGCTGTGGTCTTTCTCTTTCCTCTTCCAAAAAACCCCTAAACATTAGTTCAGGGGCATGTGACAATGCTGAAAAATGCCTCCCTTAATCACCTAAAAAGGATCAAAGTTTTGGATAAAGGTTCACTTTTTGAAGCAGGATACACAACAGTAAGCCATGACAAGCATTATGAATGCTCTCTGCAAAAGTTCACCTCCTTTTACAGCCCAAATGGGAACATCTAAATCTTGTCTTCCTGGAGTCACAAAATCTTGTTGCACTTGCCCCTCCTACAGCAAAGGTCAGAATCACAAACTATGCTATCTCATTTACAAAAAAATATGCATTTTTTCCATATTTTCCCTCATAGAAGTTACTGGAGCCAAGAGCTGATTTGCACCTTTAACCTTCTGATAACCTCCCAACTATGACACTGCCCTGCAAGGAACTGAGCCTTGCTCTTCATCGATTCCAGCAAGAAGCAGGTTTTACACAAGGATGCATTATCTTCCCAAGACTGAAAAAGATTTATACAATGAAACTTTGATAAAAATCAGCTCTTTAGAGCAGCTACAGGATAAACTCAAAGGTCTAAGTGAGGCAACAAATAGATTTAGAATCATGTTTGATACAAGACCTACCAAGGCCAAAAAGCATCACTGTATCATGACTAATTTCAGCCTGTTCCCATGCTTGGCCTCAACTACCCCCTTTGTACTTGAGAAATGAGGGGACAACCTAAACTTTTGCTGACCGCCTGAAAAACCAGCAATAATGCAAGACCTCTATTTTGCAGAGATGAAATTTCAACAAAAATAAGCTACCTTTAAAAAGAAAAACAAAAGAAACCAAAAACAACACAGAGGCTTTTGCTGCTGGTGACTCACGATACCATTTTTTCCTTAACTGCCCACCAAAACTGTAATTGTTTCAACCTCTGTTGAAATATGTTCCCACTGAAAACCATCCCTGCATCATCATTTGAGGCTTAACATAAGAAGCATCACAGACAGACCACTACCACAAAGTCCACGCTGCCAGCAGCCCTGCTTTTGGTTTACCTTCATATGTCAAGCTATCATTGACAGCTGGTCAGCAGCTGCTTTGCTGAGCAGCTCTGCCAACCCCACTGGAGCAGAGCGAGCTTCCGAGAAAGGGAACAGGCAGCTCGAGGTGAAACCAGCCCCGGCGTCCCGAGACAAGGCACGCTGCTCATGAATCACAGCCATTAGTCACGCTTACACAGCACAAACACGGGAGCCGCACAGGGCTGGGGACAGCTGCCTGCTAACTGCTACAAAGGTGCTCATTAGAGCCCCCCGGTCCCTTTTGTCTTTCAGATCCCCCCAGTGCTCTCCCATGCCAGACTGCTTTGGAAAATTGCACTCACCGCTTTTCCACGAAAGCCTTAGGCTTTTGGAAGAATAAGGTGTGTGTTGTCTAAGCAACGTTTGGGGCCTTTCCAAACAGCTGAGGATAGCTGGAAGTCGGTGTAGTTGCAATATGGCATATCCACACTAATGCAGAAAACCCACAATGGTTTTGTTCCATAATGACAAACACATTTCAGACTTGCCTGTATTTCAGTGATGTTGTGGGCTAAAGACAAATCTTTTATTTATAAATATATACCAACACTCCCCCTCCAGGCTTAAATTCTAGAAAGAAAATAAGCAAATTATTGCTCTCTTTTAGACAGTGGAACCAAAAAGGCTTTCCTAAAGTCCCACACCTATCCAAGAAGTATTTTATCTGTGCCTTAAGCACAAAGAACCCATCCCCAGTGTGACACCACAGGACATTCTCCTTTGTTGGCTTCAGCAACTCCACCAGCAGTCCTCTCTGTAAAAGAACTGCTGCACCTCATGCTCTAATCCAGCTCTGGGAAAGTGAAAAATCTCAAAACTCTTTGTAAGCCAATTAGCATCTTGCTAGCACCACCTTCATATTTAATTATATTTAGGACATAATTATCAGCTAAGACCTTAGTCAATACCCTGTCTGCTATTAGCAAAGTCACGCCCAAGGAACAAACAGGAACAGCACAGGAATATTATCCACAGTAAGTTGAAGCACATGCACATTATATTGTATTCATGTCAGGTATGTTCTCTTTGTACCGTCTTCATTTTTTACTTTTTAAATTACTACATCACATGACATCTTTTAAAAGCTACAACAAATTAAACAGCTTGACAGAAATATTATTGGAGAGGAGACTCTTGGCTGTATGCAGAAGCACAGATTAGACTTACATATTTATCCTTTCT
The DNA here is from genome assembly GCF_965231275.1 of Zosterops lateralis. Classification (NCBI taxonomy): domain Eukaryota; kingdom Metazoa; phylum Chordata; class Aves; order Passeriformes; family Zosteropidae; genus Zosterops; species Zosterops lateralis. The sequence goes on from NC_139768.1 coordinate 4,727,757, forward strand.
GACATTATAAAACAATTAAAAAGCAATCTTTCTTATGTTACTTTGAATGAAAGTGTTATTTTGTAATTAAAGAGTCGAGTCTCAGAATTAAGTGCCTATCGCCTGTAAATCTTAATTTCTCTCCCTTTTAAAAAATTTGGTAGGGGTTAGTAGCAAAATACTTGAAAAATAGACTTGCTGTGTATTGCCATAATCTCTAGCCTTCTGATGATAGTTTACATACTTTTCTTCAAAGTCTCTCAAAATTGTCTCTCTACATTGTTTTCATTCCTCTCGGTAACGGACTTCTGTATTGACCACTGAGGTCAGAGAAGTGTTCCTCTCAATGACCAATCCTTAACCAAATCCCAAATACTATGTAAACCCTAAATCATAATAAACCTTCCTTCTTTTCCCTGCTTCTACCTGACGGGTGAGTGTGGCGGTTCTTTTCGCGTCCATAATTGCGACAGCTGCGTTCTGAATGGCATAGAAGAAATAACCTCAAAAAAAAAAAAAAACCCGAAAGCAAAACCACCCATAAGCAAAACCCCCCAAAAGCAAAACCACCCAAAAACTTAGAAAAAAAATATATATATTTGCTCCTCTACATAGCAAATGGAAGTATATAAGGTTTTCCTCCCACTGACACTGCAAACCCATGGAATTTCAACTCTCAAACCCCGCAAAAGACAGAGCAGAATTCCCACAGCTCAGCTGCGCTGCTCATCAAAGGCAGGAGCTGTAGGAAGGGCTGGGTGCGAGGCCAAGCCCAGCGCAGGATCCCCTTGTGACACGCAGCGTTACACAACAAGCGCTCCTGCCACGCAGACCAGCAGCTTTCTCCGCACGGCAGCATCTGCCAGTGGCCTGGATGCGAGTCACTGAGCTGGAAGGGAGAGCATCCCTCCTTCCCTCCCATGTGAGCTTCTTTCCCCAGCGAGCGTGAAGGGTATCGGAGCAAAATGAGAGGTGAACTGGAACAAGAGTTTTCATCACATGGAATAAGGCGGCGAGTTTTCCTGCAGCAGCGTGTCCGTGGGTTAACAGTTATCACATTGATCAGCCACTCCTGAGTGACAAGGCTTCCCCCAAGGAAACCGACTGTGACCGCAATTAAAATATAGTTTGTACAACAGTGCCGCGGAAAGCCCTCTGCTTTAATCAGGAAGAAAATACTGCAAATATTCATGCATTGGGGGTTTTTTTGTTGTTGTTTTGTGGTTTTTGTTTTTTTTTTTTTCCATTTTAGAATGCATTTGCGAAACTTTACGTGGACTGCACAATCGCTCACAACATTTATTTAGTTGAATAAATAGCAAATTTCGTGTTAGAAGGGTTTTTTGCTGCTCGGAAGGTGACGCAGTGAATGGACTTTTTTGTAGATGAGTGGGCACCAGAGCGAGCTTATAAAGAAATCCCTATCACCATCAAAGGCTAGTGTTCCAGAAAAAAACCCTTTTATCCTTATTTCTATTATTTGTTTTACAATAATATCTACAAGACTCTCTGCCAGATACAAAAGCAAACTGCGACAAGCATTCTCCCAGCAGAGATTTATAATCTAATAACAGGATATGGCATAGGTGAAGAGACTTGTCCAAGGTCACATAGTAGATACATGCCACAAATAAGAATGTCAATGCTTCCTGACACTCTCTCTAGCCCTTTGCCACCTAATTCACATTGCCTTCCTACACCTTTTATGACAAACAAGCAAACAACCTATTTAGGACGGCAGGAAGAGGATGTGTGTGATCCTTCAGATGAGTATGAGCCTATTTTGCTGATAAAATAAAAGGTTTCCATTTATCCTTAAATGGAATAGTTGCAGGTGCAGTCTTTATTTGCCTTTACCACAAAATCAGTACAAGTCATATCAATAAATTTATCTACAAATGTATCTAAAAATCCTTTTATTTAAAGATTGATTCCTAAAAATGGAAAAACCTACACCAATTTTCTTTTAATGACATTTGTTGCTGCTAATTTTCAACAGATACTTTTTAAGGAGAAGCATTAAAAACATAAGCATAACTATCCTCCTTCCCTGCCTGCCTTTGTTTACCATGTAAATTGCCACCCACACACTTTCCCATCTAGAGCACAGTGGGGTACTATTCACCAAGCCAGAGCTTCAGCAAATGCAGCTCCTGTCCCCAGCAGGAAAAAGGTTGTGCCTGGAGTTCACTCTTTAAGTCTCATAAGTTTATCTGGGAGGAACAGGAAAAAGAAGCCTGATAAGAGTCACTGAGCTAATCCAACTTACACCTAATGGACCTGAGGGTGAGGGAATGGACAGAGACGCAGAGCATAAAACACACAAAGAACAGATCACCTCAGGAAAAGTAATTTTAAAACCATGAATTTACATTTTACTGGGGTTCTTTCATGACACACACACAACCAACACGCTGCACTATGCACCTAGAAATGTGCCAAATCAAGAAACTGAAAGCTACCCGAAAATCCAGAACTATGTAGGTTCAACCTTCAAAACAACAAAAAATTTTAAGAACTATTTGAGGGATGTCTTTTAGAATATTACTTTCTTCCTTTCAAAAGGAAATATTCTTTTTATTCCTTTCCTTAACAAATGCTGTGCAACCTCAGAATCCGTTTACGGAGTGCTGTCCCACCACTGTACACTCAGTGAAGACACACAGTGTTTTCTCAGATAAGTATCAGCATTCATATTTTTATGCATTCAACACAACCCCCATCTGTGTGCCTGCAAGCTGGAGGTTTGTCAAATGGGAAAGGAGCTCCAGGAACAGCTCACTGCTCTTCACCTCCTGCAGGAAGGAGCTGCAGGAGGGAGAGGAAGTAGAGAAACCTTCCTATGCCTCAGTATTCCTTTAGGTGAAGTATTAGCAACCTCTAGAGAATAGAAATAAGACCTCTACATTGCTGCACACCACAGACTGCAAAGGAAAAAAACAGAAACACACACGTGAGCTTTGCACAGGCAGAAGTATTTTATTCCAAGATCTCAATGCAATGCTGCTGCAGGGGAAGACAGGTGCTAAAAAACACCCAACCCACATGGAAGGAGCAGAGAGAAACAGAACCAAAACATTCTAGCATCCCCATCTGCAATGTATCTCCTTTTAGAGGTCCACATGGACACACACACACACAATCAAAACCTCTACTTTCCATCAGAAGACAAAATGCAAGTTGTCGAAACACACATTTAGCACTACGCACACCCACTAACTAAAGCCACATTCTTACGTTTACAGAGGAAGAAAAAAATCCAACTCTGACTTTAAACATACAAAACCTTAATACAAAGTGTACGCCTGAGGATTTTCAAGTATCACTTTTCCAGTTACATCAGTAATAACTTTTGCAATTTTGTATTTCCATGATGGGGGTATCCCTTGCAGGTTTCAATTAGTAGTCTTTACTGTCTGAAAGTCTTTACTTTAATCTAATTTTTTTTTCCCCTGCAGTGAAATGTTTTGCCATTAAGCAAAATGGAGGATTAGGAATAATGACAATTAATGGAGCAAATGTTTGTATAATGAAATCATGCTTGTATCAGCAGGCAAAGAGAGAGACCCAGGACAGCCTTTCCCCAGTCCTGATTTTACACTGTGCAGCTTTCAGATATTATAGGAAAACAACTTAGAGCAAAAGATTGTCCTCTGGCTCTTGATCTGGCGTTGTGTTTACTAAGGACACACAGAAGTGACATTATCCCAAGTGACATGTTAAGCAAGCTAAGAACTTACATTTTGTTCTCCCTCTTTCTTTTTCACTCCCTTGAAAAGGTTTTGGGGAACATGGATTTTTAAAACTACCAAGGAATTTTGTGGCTGAGGAATTTAGAAATTAAGTTGTCCATTGTTTAAATACCGTATTCTTTCAGGGAGACTGCAGTGTGCTTTTAGGTCTCTTTTCTGAAACACCTACTTTTAACATCTATTAACGATCATTCTTGCCTCCAAATGCTTTATTCTAAGAACCAGAATGCACCTACAGATTAGACTATAGGTTTCCTACCCACAGCCCGAGTTTCATGGACAAGATACGACAGTAGCAGCCACCTTCCCACTTCCATGTAAAGAGTTAGACAGGAGGTACCCAGTGAGAATGGAGCTACTGAAAAATTTCAGAGTCCTCCCTCAAAACTCCACTCTTCAACTATTCCCAGGTTAGCTTTGCCCCCAAAGTGGCAGCCCCTGCATACAGTGTGTCTATGCAGGAAGCTGCAGAGACTGCTCAAATCCCCACAGGGGCAGAAATGAGGAAATGTTGGTTCTCTCTGACACTTTAATGCTGTTCTTTGCATTAAGAAACAGGCCTTGCAGAATGGATGGAAAACAGCCCATGCTGTAAGTATCACTATTTAGTGAGGGTCATTTATGAAGTGCCAAGGTAACAATCTCTGTATAAAAGAAGTTGTGCTCAAGAGCTTGAATGCTAAAATTAAGGTTTTAATTTTGAAGGGAAGAGAAAGTCAATAAAAAGCATATTCAATCATCTTCAAAAACTTCAGTGCATAGCTCAGAAAACACTGGCAGATGACAGATGCCTTTACCACAACAGGACAAATGAAAATACATATTAGAAAGGGGAACTTGCTTTCTTGGAAACTTTACTGTGAGTTCTAGAGGCCTTTGTTGCCACCTAGTAAGAAGGTTGCAAGTCTTAATCCAGCTCACTACCACTTCAGTTTTAAAACACACTCTAGCAGTCTTTCTTTAAAGGTTAAACACAAACACTTTTCAATAGGGAATTTCTTACACTTTGACAAGACCAGTAATGTGCAATACTGTAAAGTCTGGCTCAAGTATTATTTCCAAGAGTTCTGCCTGGTTTTACCTGTGAAAAGCCTCTATCATTTAATTTCTATCCTTTCCCTGAAAGTGAGCAGATAGCCACGCAAAATACTGCAACTGATACAAAGTGTGTGCACTTCACTAAATTTTACTTCTTTCCCCAATAAAGTGATACCACTGAACACTGCTTTTATATAAATATTTGAGCATACAATATTTATTTAAAATATATATAAAACCAGGAAGGACTTCAGAGAAACAAACTGCTCTTCCATTCTCTTAATTCCCAAGTGCCTGAATAATGGGTCAACTATATAATTTCTTCTTACTGTGTTTTCCCAGGAGATGGAAGGCATGGTATACACTTGGGGCTGTATTTTTCACATACTAAAAAACTCCAACAAATTTAAGATAATATGTACACACACATGCACAAAGTATGCTTTTTAAAAATTCCTTCAACTATTTTAACTGTTTTTTTTCTGGAGTCCCAAGGACACATCTAGATTTAGTTTATTTCTGCCAACATGTCTGTACAACATATCTATTCAAAGTAGTGTGTGTTGCAAGATTAGGGGCTGCTTATGCTTTTACTTAAAACTGCTGACGTTAGTATCATGTAAGATGTACAGAAATCAGGACAGGTAATTCTGGGATAGGTACCAGGTTACACTGTAATTTACTGACAGAGTCAGAGTGTTCACAAAGGTAAAGGTTTAGATATGCTCTCTCCCAGATTCTGACAAATCAACTGCAAAACTGACTTGTGATAAAATTACTTCTCTCAGCTATACACAAAACAGTTTTTCTTTGGTTCAGTCATGTGTGCTACAACAACATGAATTCGTTTTATGAATGGTGTTTTATAGTTCAGGTCTTCTGAGCAACCCACTGAGTTAAACTATTCTGTTCAAACAAGTTCTTTCACAAATTTTGGCCGTGTTATGGCTGGTTCTTCTTGAATGCTTCAACTAAAGATTCATCATTCATAAAGGTACACTGAAGAGGTTACAAATCCATTTCTAATGGAAATTTGGGGGCTGCTTACCTTTTCTATGGGCCATTTCCTTACTCAAGGTGTATGACTGGACACAAAACAAGCACTTACTATTGTTACTCCAACTACATTGCTGGCAGAGAAAGAACACTGCCCATTCTTCTTTAATTCCCCTTCTCTCTCCTTTAAGAAAAACCTCAAAACCAAAAATATGTCTCAATGCACAATTTCAGGAAGAAATTTCTTAGGCTAGAATCTGTGGGACTCCCTCAGTCATTAACACTGTAACAAAGAAGCCCTGCTTAACCACCTGCTTCAGGAAGTATCATGACCCCAAGCCCAATTTTATACTCTGATTTAGTTAATATTTTTGCATTACTGAACAGCTTTTACCTAGCCAGAGCATATTCTCAAGCACACATACACAACAATGTGTTCTTAATTACTCTGTTGGTGGGAAAGTCTGTCAGGTTTCTCACCTTTTATTTTTAGCCACTTCCAAGTTCTTTTTGTCCAAGCCTGAACCGGGAGGAGCAGGGAGCATTTATTTCTATTAATCAATCAACTATGGCAGTGGTGGTGCACTCTAGTTTTTCATTCTGACTGCAAAGCAAAATTAAAAGCTATATTTTGCAAATTTACGCATTATAGATTGTAGCAGCAGCTGGTGGACTGCTGCTGAGACAGACCGTCTTTTCCCTTCCAGTCCCCTGTGACTGAGATGGAAGAATTACAGGACAGCACTAGCAGCTGCTGCTGCTGCCCCAGAAGCAGCAAGCCAAGGTCTCTGGAAAAATAATTGGGGGGGGTGGGGGAAGGGAAGAAGGGGGACAAAGAAGTTGGGGAGGGAAAGGCACTGCCAAGGCTGGCGGCACAAACAGCTCGCTGCACCTTGCCCTCAAAAGAAACAAATGAGGTGGTTTGGGCTTCCTTCAGCAGACACAAGACTCTTAAACCATTGTGAGACTTGAAAACACTACCAGTTTTTGGTAAGGATTTTTACAGAATTAAGAAAGAGTGAGAAAAGGCAATATTCCTTCCAGTTTGAGGCTTGCAGTGGTTTGCTCTCCAATCCTCTAAAAATAAAGCACAGTACAATGAGCAACACCCTTCCTTGCAGCTCCAGGATGGAGTCATTCCATGGAGCACTCAACATTAGCACAGGCACAGTCTGCAAGTCACTTCATGTCCTGTCTGTCTCCTGTAAAACAGGGGTAACCAAATCCTCTCTCGCACACACGTAGTCATGAAGATAAATAATTAATGACTCCAAGACATCATCAGTGTGAAAACACTAACAATCACTCATTTTTAGAGAGATTTGAAAGCAGAACCAGTGGGAATTATGCCCATTTTTTTTAAAAAAAACTGCTCAGTGCAAAAATCAGCTTGTTTATGTATTTGGTCACCTAAGCAGTGGGCCAGTGCAAGCAAGCAATGCCCATCTATGCTACTCAGCATAGATACAAATATAAAGTTCATCTCAGCAGGGTTGAAAACCACAAATACACTGACTGACCAAACCACATCCAACCACATCTGAAAACCTGAAGTTCACCCCAAAGCTTTCATGTTTCCCAGTGGCTCTCCCAGGTTCAGGCTGACCTTGGGGGTCTCACTGAGTGGGACAGCAACACGCCTCACTCCCTGTGAATGAAGAGCAGCCTTTACAACAGTGACTTCCAGTTTAAACAGAAGAGATGTGTAAAGGCTCATTTTTGAGATAGATAATCTGCTATAAAAAACCATACATGGGTCAGGCATCCATGTCTCACTCTTCCTTCTACTAAGGGACTTCAATGCAAGACACTACTTGGTCCAGTGGACACTGCTTCATTTTCACAGCAGTGGCAAATACTTCCACATTAGCCATAAAAGAGATTATTTGAAGAAAACATTCAGGTCTTCCAAAAGAAAAAAGGAAACAAACATCACTGCCACCACAACAGATGTAGCTTTCTACGCCCTGTTTACAAAGACTGACTCAAAAGACATTCATTAATAGCTTAATTCTTGTATGGGAGAATATGCTTCATTTCAAATATGTAGCTTATCTTTTAATTGGAGGATCTCTTTTCATCCAGTATATTTGATCATTAAAACAAGAGTAAAAAAAAAACAGGGGAAGAAAATATCAAAACTTTTTTTAACTGATCTCATACACATAAGCTGAGAAATACTTAAAGATCAGAAGAAAGTACTGGTGACTGAAACAGTTTGCATGGGTTTTGTTGTGTGTCAGAACCCCTCTCAAGATAAGCTGAGAACGCTGTACACAAAACCAGCACCATTATAAGCAAACACAACCTTCTCTCAATGCTTGTATTTCACATTCATTTTGGGAAGCTAAGCTAGTGATTGCTATCTGAAGAAACAGCTTTTGATACATCATCAATTTCCTGAAGAACATATAAGTTTATTGAGCAGAGGTTTTCAGACTCTTATCTCATTCAATAGTATTATGCCTTACTTTAAAAACAAATTTTTTTTTGAAAACTATAGTTAAAATATTGAGATGCTGGTAGAAGACACTTCCTCAAAATCTAACTACAGATATCAGCTTCTAAGATTATTGGGGACTCAATCTATTTAGAAGTTTTTGAATAAAATTAAATAAATCCTTCCTCCTTGGCAAATTAGATCCTACATTGTTTCTAAACCCAGGGTATTTAGTGAAAGAACTTTTACACAAATCTCATATTAAATCCATCACTGTATGAATTTTTAATGCACATAGGAAAAATGTTTCAGCAACATTAAACCATTTCTGCTGCTACAAATGCTTCAAAAGTCATGACTTCCAGGTGTTCCTGATGATAAGGATTAGAACATACCTCCAGCATTTCTGTCAATTTACAGCTGTGTAAGTGAGTAAACAGCTGAGGACAGGAAGGGTTAAATTACACAAAAGTCTTCACTGTCTTCCTTAAAGTCTTAACCAGTTCAGGAAGAGGACAGTTTTTTTTCCTCCATAATTCATGAGGAATGATTTATAGCATGGCTTGGAATATTGCACAAGACAACCAAGGCATGTGGCTTCAGAAGTCTCAGCATCACACACATGGAAATGGAGGATCAATAGAGATCAATAAATAGGGTACAATGACAACCTGCACCCGAAGCAGCCCATCTCTGGTACTGATATCATGTGTCTCTACACTGAAAACACAGCCCCCTTCCTCAGCAGCAGCTCTCTCAATGACACCTCAGACACTCAAACGTTATCTGAAGTTACTCATCTCAGTGACTATACTGCCTCTTTCTCCTCCCTCCTTTTTAACCCAAAGCTATTTTGAACTTGACCTTCTTTCAGTCTCTCCAGTAAGAAAAAAGCCTTTGATTTTTCTCGCATTTGGGATCATGATGGAGAGGTAGGCACTATCCACCGTTCTCTGTGTAAGAACGTTTTCTGCTCTCCTTAACTCATCTCTTTGTCACTCTTATTTATTTACCCACAATCCACTTGGTTTCATTTATTTAACAGATCACCATACCTGTATCCCTCTTCCCCTCCTGGCTGGGAGGCCTCACAGCTCAAAAACGTAAGAAAACCATCTACTTTGTGAAAATTAATTCAGCAGATGTTTCTCCTTTGCAGTAAGTTACCTTGGTGGAAGTGGTTTTAGACCTACTAAATATAAACACATATGGAGGTGTTTTAGGTATTCTGTCATTCAGTTCACTTTTCAAGACTGGGAAGTCTGAAGTTCAAGAACATAAGAAGTTTGTTCCGAAGACAGAGTGGCCTTACCACACACACATTTTCACGAGACACTTGAAATCACAGACTGTTCCTGTACTTCATGTTTCATAAACATACATACAGCTGCTACACTTGGGCAATTACTTCACATTTCATGCAAAAGACATTAGAAATATGACACCTGGGCTCACACATTTAGCCTGAAGCTTCAGGCTGAAAATGCACTTTGTGCATATATGTGTGAATGCACATTGTCCAAAAAAAGAATCAACTGCAAGCTTACAAAAGGAAAAAAGCAGACATTGCTGCAAAGTACAGCCCCTCCATCAAGACAGCATTACAGCTACAAATATTCTGGTAGCTTGTATAGTATATTCATGTTACAAGTAGTAAATTGGGTTTGGATGTATGCGTATCCAAAATAATAAATTTACCAGCTATAGATAGCAAAGGCAAAACCCTCCCAAAAAAGCTGGATGTTATCATGGGTATATTCTTATACCACTATCAAAACTGAATGCACTCCATTAAACTGTTTGCAGAAGTCAAGATACATTTTGGCAACAAAATGAGCAAATGTAGTTGATTTCCTGGCTTCACGTATAAAGCCAAAATGTCAAAGAACCAGGTGGTTATTACTTGAAATCTTTAACAAGACATAATTTGTGATTAGTATCTACAGTCCTGCACCACACTGTGGACAAAGGGAATAAACACTGAAATGAAACTCCACCACAAACTCTATTTCTAAAATACCTTCAATTCATTATTAAGATTCATTCTGAACAAAAGATTTTCATTCTACAAAGAACTGGAAAGTGAACCTGATATCAGTTCAACTTTAAACACTGACAACACTTTAAAAAAATTACAGTGGTTATTAAAAGAAAAGTTCTATTTTTGCCAGACCTATTATTGAGGTTCCCTACTGAGGAACACAGTAAGTTGCTGGCTGATTACTTTATTGTGTAATTATTCAGAACTTATCACGTACACATCATCTCATAAGATAATGTGGCTTGTCCTACAATCTTCCTAATTTTCATGACCAGCCCTTACAAGAAGCTAGAGGCACAGGTTGGTTTGGCAACTTTCTGGATCAAAACAGTATCTGGCAATGCTTCAAACTGATAGCAATCAAAAAAAGTCACAACAGTCAATGGCCAAGGACAATGAAGCCTGTCCCCAGATGTTTGCCTTAAGTGGGATGGAAGGAAAACATGCTTTAGCTGTGTACCACCAGTGAGAGCAGCAGGATTATTTCAACTGAGAAAAGCAGATCAGATGTTGAATTATCTAAAACTCAGAGCAAAAAGTGTTGTAGCATCAGCAAATACATTCAAAAAGCAGTACAAGAAGAACAGAAACAAAAGCATCAGGCCACTATGTATATCTAGTATGCTACACGTGTATCTATAAACTACAATACCTGGTATACAGTGTGCATTTGATAGACAACAAAGATCTCTCCTGTTTTTGTTCACTGCTGCACCAGGGTAACTAGTACACGTCCCTTACTTAGGAAAAAAAATCCCAGAAAATTTCCATGGTGCTTCATTTAACTAAATACTGGAATAAAGTTCTCCTCACAAGCTTATAGCCTTATGGCTTCACACACACTTCCTCAAGACCCAAACTTACTTCTTGTGGCACATCAAAAGGAAAAATGTGACTGAAATCTATTTTTATCTACAAGCTTCTGGAGAGCTAGTATACAGATGTACATTTCTTGTACTTGCATATGTAATCGATACTTTACATTTTCTATTTTTACTGTAAAATGACAGCTCACAGGAGTAACTGCTAACTGCACAGATCACTGGAGACACACTCTGGGGAGTTCTTTGTGTATGGACATTTTTCAGGAAACCCCACTGCCTTCAACTTGAAAAAATACCCAGTAGAAATGGTTAGACAGAACTGGCTTCCTGATACACATTTTAAAACAAAAGCTGGTGACAACCAAAGCAAAATCATGATCAAAGGAGAACAGTCCTCAAAATCTAAACTGAAACTTTATCCTCTGTGAAAGTAGCCCATATGCATGAAAATAAAAGTTTAGTCTTTTTTCATGGAAAAAAAAAAAAAAGGAAGCAGAGGCAGAGGGTATGGAAGTAATTTAAAATGCAGTGGATAATATTTTAATTTTTTTATATATACATGAAAGCAGTAGGAATAGAAAACAGGGAATTAAAGGTTAATCCAGTGATCTCTCTAACTGGGTATTCTGAGCAGAAGACACCTTTGTAGGCAGGGTACAGGAGCCCAGCTATTGCCTGTAGTTTACTCCCCAGCACCCACAGTCAGACAGCAGTAGGAACATGAGCTTCCCTTCATGTCCACAGCTGTGTTTAACCTGCTGATCTGCCTTCACAGCCTCCGAGAGCAGCAGGTCTGCCAGGTAAGGCAATGCTCCCATTGGCATAGCCAGCACTTCTCTACAAATACCAGTCCTGCCACCACTCCCTAGGTAAGATTTTAATGCTATCTCACTTATCTTTATTTTAAAGACCTGTAAAAATAATGGCCAGTTGTGCAGTGTCCTCACCACTGCTTTCGAGCACTGGTCTGCAGCAGCCAGGCACAACTCTTGCACATGAGAATTTTCTAAGAGTTTCCCATCACAGGGAGTGCAGGAAGAAGAAAACAGGTACCACCTTATAACAAGTCAGCCCATCTTTTAGATCAGAGGAAACTAAACTCTTCAAATAACCAAACTGTTGTTGGGGTTCCCCCCTCAACCACTTGGAGCACAGAAAGATCACAGCCATGCCCCCCATTCATATGATGACCACTCTGTTATCTGAAAAGGTTATGAACCCCTGACCAACCAGCATGTTACCACTGTCATTCCCACAACTGGAAGTTAAACATCATTTCAACTTCACTTGTTGTCAGTGATCCTTTTCTATCATTCTTTTTATTTTTAACAAATGCTTCCACCACCCCAAAATCTGTAGTTTAAACGAAGTGAAGGAAAGACGAGGGAAGACTGGTGTGGTGAAATCTGCTATTAGACAGCTAGGCTACTTGTGTGATGATTATCTGTTTAGAAAAATGATCCAAAGCTCCTATTTACATGTTTAAACTAACCCAGCCCAGTTTGTCCCTAATGGTGCACAGAATAATCATGCAAACTATCTAGCTAGCAGATCTGAATGGCAGCAGCCTCTGCCAGAGGCAGCAATGAGGTGCTGAGAACACATGCTTTTCACAGCCTAATACTCTCTCTAAATTCAACCAGAGCTGTCTGAATGATGACTACATTTGAAAAGAGGTATCAAAATCATTATGATGGGCCACATACATTAATTCAGAAGGAATTTCTAAAGCACAAAGGAGAGAGAGGCATTCATCTCCCTTAGTATAGTCAACCACAAAAGTGTCCCAGCCTCTTAGTGCTAGGGGTCTGCTCTGGAAACACTCACCTTGGAGCTCAGAACTTTCTATCATTCTGGACACCTGCTGACACCAAAGCCAAATACTTGAGTTTTTGCTTGTCTCTCAGTTGCTGTGATTCATTCAGAAAGCCCCTCAACCCTCAGTACAGTGCTCTCTCACCAGCCATTTGAGCCATCTGCATCTATTCCCCCCCTTCCCCTCCCCTCTCAGTGTTTGTTGACCGTGCAAGTGGTGCCCAGGTGATACACTGGGCTGAGACAGGGGAGGAACACAAATGACCAAAGTGTCATTTATTTTTTTTAAACCCCTAATCTACATATTTGGAGAGGCAAAGAAACAGAGAATACACGATTCACCCTTGACATTCCACCAGATAATTTCAATCCTTTAAAATGCCCCCTAATGACCTGAATATAATACCATGGTGTTACAGTGTCACTTTAATACTGCAGGGTTCTTCCTCTGGCAGTGCAGTCTGCAGACTTAATATGTAATGTACAGGATTATCCTGCCACTAAAATATTACTTAATGCTGCTGAAATTTCAAATTAATTCAGGGAGCTAAATCATTATTCAACTCTGCCTTTGCAGAGATACATTCCCCTGGTTGTTTTAATAACAGTGATTTTAGAACTAGAGGGTTGTTACTGTCTCTTCAAGGCTTGCTCAAAAGGAGAAGTGGCCTCTAAACTGTCAAGCAAGTTAATGCAGTGATGCATGGATGTTTGTAACTAAAAGAGTAGTTTGAGAAAAACGGGCTCAAATTTTAAGAGAGCTCATAGCAATGTGGCTGATGAATCATTTTGTTATTTAACAATAAATTAAGAGACTAGCTCAGTTTTCTCTATATATATTTATATACATACACACTCCTATGTTCCCATCCACCACCCTCCTCCACAGACAGATTTCGTAATAATTGAGGGGACACATTCTTGATGAGGCCAATGACGCAACTGCTGGTAACTGATGAAACTGATCTTTGCCAGTTGAGGATGTGGCTTTCAAGTCATTCTGAGCTCCAGCTTTTCAAACTTAAATAAACAAACTTGAACTTTTTACAGCTCTGGGTTTCTTCTTCCTGAATAATTCCTGTTACTAATGAGTATCCTGTACTTTTAGGTAACTACAGCATTTCAACACTTAATATGGTCCAATCCTTGCCACTGCATTAGAGCCAGTGTACACAATAACTTGCTAACACATGAAGTAAGAGAAGACAAAAAATAGTGGATGGGCTAACCATAAAAGCAAGTTTCTATCCTCTGAATGTTTGCCCACTTTTTAACATTGTGTTTAGATTAGTTTCTGTTTCTCAGTTAAAATACCAGGCTGCTCACTTCTACAATGAGGTTTCTTAAATCCGGGAAACGTTCCCAAGATATACTGAAAAAAATCCTCAAACCAAAACCCCCACAAAAACAGTGGTAAATGAGGAACAAGATAGGGCCAAACATACAGGCTGAAAACAACTCGTGGCAGTGAGTCTAAATTAGGAATAATCAAACTTTCTCCTTATTAAAACTGTTACCTACTTCCTCATTCATTAATATTGTCCTTGTTTACACTTGCAGCCAGGCCAAAGACTTTTCCCCTCCCTCCAAATATAATTTCCTGCTATTGACAGACACGTTCAAGTGCTGGATGTGTGTATGTCTACATGGCATACTGCAGGCAGGGGCGAGCCTCCTTGGCCACCATCCAAGCCAGCTGTAAATGAGCCAGCTCCAAACTGGAAGCTGTGTAAGCACAATTAGCACAGCAGTAAGCCTGATCTAACACATCCTGCCAAGAGACCGAGCTTATTAGCTTGAGCTCAACACAATGGATATGGGGCTTCTGCTTTGGCTCCACACAGAACGTGGGCAGCTGAAGACAAGCACATCAGGCTCGTATCTGCCCACAAGACATGGTGTAAGTACATTTTCTCTTGGGTTATACCCTCTGCTGCAAGCACTGCACTTTCCCTCTGCATGAACTCCCTAAACGCTCTGAGTGCTGTGAGCAGATGGAGGGAACAGAGGTCTCCAGGTGAGAACTTCTGAGAGAGTGTATGAAAAAAGGCACCAGGCAGGTGTTTAGGCACCAGGCACCAAAAAGGCCAAAGGGAAAGGTAAGGGAAATGCAGAGCAAAGCACTGCAAGACTCTACAAACTGATAAAGAGCATTCCTCTTCTGGCTTCTGTCAGGTCCAGAGCAATAATGACCAAAAACCATTACCATGCTGTAGATGTTAAATGGGTTCTGCGCAGGTGCTCCCACCAACAAACAAAGAATTCAGTATTTTTGGTGGACATTTGAACAGTCCAAAAGGGGAATGTGCCCAGAGAACGAAATCTGTTATCAAACTGGGACCCAAGAAACTAATGCTGCCCTGATGCCATAGTTTTTATTAAATGAGCAGTGTCAGTCTAGTGGTTGGCAATAGTAGTATGAGAAACTTATAAATTCAGAGCAAAATCAGACAAAAATCAAAGGGTAGCAATGAAAATCATCAGGGGGGAAAAAAAAGGCATATTTTAAGGAGAGAGCCGGAGAGACTGGGAATGTTTACATTTAAAAGGCCAGTAATAAAATGGCCATTACTAAACTACATTTAGCAGAAACCAACCTATTCAAGTTAGTGAGTTTCTGTCCACCCAGTAATAGAGCACATGGGCAAGAGGAAATTCCATTGAAGTGCTCCAGTCAAAGGCAACAAAGAAAACACCTTATTCAACACATAATTATTTTGTTGCATTCTGTGTCAACAGACTGTTCTATAGCAAACATTTTGTATCTTTGGAAGGTGGTGTTCATGCTTGTTTTCCTTTTCCTCCCACTCTACTGTAAAGGAGTATTTTTAGCTTTCAGTTTGAGCCTTCTGACTTATGGGACAGGTATAAGCAAGAGAGAGAAGGGACCCCACAAGGTGTGGCAGACACACTCCTCCACACATTCATGTTCTGCAGATTAACTACTTTTATTTTGACTCCTGAGATTTTCAGATTACATTGTGTACATGGAGGTTTTCCACGACTTGCTAGCTTAAAATATTTCCTTTGAAAAGGCTTTGTTTGATCTGTGGTGAAGACTACACATTTTCAGCAGAGCACAAGCAGTTCATATGCTCATCCCTGTCCCTTGCCTGATCATCAGTTTGGGCACTACACCTGCTGGCATTTCACATGGAATTTCTCACACTCCAGTAACACAGATCTCAGTCATACATATCTTTACGATTCCAGGCAGCTTTTGAATCACTGATACTTGCTTCAAAGGAGTGTTTTGCTTCCCTTTTCCCCATCCTTTCATAAACTTCTAAAAACATGACCAAATCGAACCAAATTAATCACACCAGGTTAAGAGACGGAGACAAAAGAAAAACTGAGAGCTGAGATTGCACTTGTGCTGTTCTTTTGTCTTGAGAAGGAAATAATTTTCCCTCTCTATTCCCACTTAAAGGCCTGAAAAAGAAAGGTGTGCTGTCAGAAATATCAAGGCCTAATAAAATGTGTGAAAAACCAGTTATACCTTGAACTTACTTCAAGGAAGTGAAATAGAGAAATGTAGTTGAATACTATTTGGTATGAAACATTTAAAAATATACAACAATATGTTTATGGTAGGTTAATTAAAACTTATTTAGATTTTTCAGTCATTTGAAAATACATATGTAATCCTCAACCATTGTTCTGACAGCAACAACTGTTCTGCAACAGGATCTCAATTTACACACACACCTAATATATCTAAAATATACAGTATACATAAGTGCAGGGTTATAAAAGTCAAATAACCATTTAGTCCCTTTACTTACACATACTTTCAGTGAAAAGATAAAAAATCTTGGCTTATAAATCAGCTGACCTAAAATACCCTAAAAGAACACATTTCTAACAGTCAGAAGAAAGCACTGGGGAGATTAACACGATTAAAGGAAAAAGGGAGAGTAGAGAAGTAAAATATTTGCCAGTGAGCTCTGAATACTTTTGTATTGAACAAAAATAAATACTCAATCTGTGCATTATTTCTTTTGGAAATACTTCTTTGCAGAGAGGAATGCAAGTTAGCATCCTTTATAAGGCCACAAGGATCTTGTACATACCACCATAAAGCAGCTCTAGTACAGGATACAGCAATCTCCCATGCAGTGACATGATAAACAATCCTTGAATATTGATTTTATTTGGTCTCCCTTCAAAGCAATACTTATTTAAAAAAAAAAAAATAAAAAAAGAGAAAAGAATCAGAAGCCATCTGCCAAAGGAAGTAGCTCAGACTAAAAGACCTGTCTACACTCACTATGTGTACATTGCTTTGTGTTTAGACAAAGTAAAATCGGGATAGATTGCAATGTGTCTGCAGAAGGTTCTTCTATTTTTAACTAATACTGTCCTGCCAGTATCAATTCATCCAGATAGAAAATCCTTCATTAAAAATATAATTTACTTTGGTAGCTTTCCACTATGTTGAAGTGACATCTTTCCCAACCACTGTCAAAGGCCATTAGGAACACGGAGCTTTTGAGAACAAGTTTCAACCACGACTCCCGTTGGCCTGTCTAAACAAAAGTTTCCTATGAAAGCTTGGGAATCCTTAGATGAGTAGGGGCAAAGCCAAAGGCCATGAAAAATATTATTTGGATATACATAGTATCATTACAAAATTATAAAAAATCTTCGCACCATCTCATACAGGCACAAAGTGACAAACCAGTGAAGTATCCTAAGGAACAAGAAAGAACTTTGGAACATCTCCAAAAAAAGAAGGAAGCTCTTAGGTATTTCTGCTACCTAAATAGGCGGAAATTTTCACCTGATGCTTGGGGTGCTACAGCAGTTTACTAAAAAGCACAACACTGAAGACAATTCAAGCAAGAAGCTACCAGCATTTTAAGCAGCCATACATATTTCTGTGTCCACCTGGAAGAAAAACCCCACAATATACAAGTAGACAAGTTTGCCTTTGGACTCATGGCTTACTTTTACAAAAGGTGACATATATATACCAGAGCATTTATATTTAAGGCAATATTTGAAATTTTATTTTTCCCTACAAATTACAATAGTTTCAGAACAACTTCTCAGCTTCATCCCATTCCCTTCTCAATCAACTGCTCTAGCTAGAGACCAGTACAGTAGGAATCAGACAATGTGACAATCTGTGGCAATCAGACATCACAAAATTTATTGAAATAAAATATAAAACGTACTTTATTAATGTAAATGATCCTGGACTTCATACATTTCAACACTAGGAGAATATAGTCCAATAGTTAGCCACACTTAAACAGAGAATTCAGAAAGTCCAGTAGGAGAAAGGAGTGAAGAAACCCTGTCAAGGTGCAAAATCCAAGCCCTTGTTCAATTCCAGATCTACCCATGCTCCTCCTCAGAGTGCCACCCTGGGGCCTGAAGTTGGGGAAAAAACAACTCTACTGCTTCATATTTAGAAGAGAAGCCCAAAGACAAACTATGCTGCCTTTTTGTAACTTTTGATGCAATAAACAGTCTGATTCAGCAACAAGCCTGCCTTGATATGGTTATACACCTCCCACTAACCACGTCCTGAGCAGCCTGGTGGAATACACAGGCTCATTGCTGGGGGATTTCTCACAAAGGGAATCTGAAACAAGCAGATCTCTGGCCACTTGTTACCAGCTCCCTCTGCACTGCCTTCACCCCATCCCTCCTGGCAGTGTCAGGACAGCTTCGTGGTTCTGTGCAGAGAATGGACTTGGTTCAGCTAAAAACAGTCCATTCATCCTCCCCCTCCTCCTCATTTTCATCAGGTTATTTTTAGAACAGATATGTTCTCTGCCCTTATTCAACAGGCTGGAAGGGGAAGGGAGGAGGAGAAGATGCAGCTCTGCCAGCCCAGGCTGTAAAAGGTTCTGCAGGGGCCCTTCAGCCCACCTTGCCACTAAGACATGACATACCCATGGCATTGCAGGCACACAGAGGTCCTCATAATCCCAGTTTAAGGTGATGTTTGCTAAGTCTGAAAAGGAGCATGAACTATTCCTACAGCTGGATGGAAGAGGTTTGCATAACCTTATCCCTCATATCCCAGGAGCCAGAACTAATTCTGTGCTTTTCTGATTTGACTTGGGGATTCTACATCACCACATCAGGACTTAGGAAATGGCTCTTCACTGCAACCTTGTCTGAGTGCTCATCTTTTGTTTGCATTACTCTGCCTTGCAAGATGACAGCTATCAAGTCAGATTACTGAATGCCACTCACAGTGACACATGCCAAAAGTAAACCATTAAGACCATCTAAATAAGAGTCAGGCTTAATATGTAGGTTGCCAGGTATTGCATCTAGTGAGAAATAATTCTAGACAAGTTCAGCAATTAAAAAATTACTAAATATTTTTAACTTAATTCTTAAAATTCACTGGACTAATCAAATAAAAACTCTCCTGAATTCCTAAAAGAACCCTATATTTGAAGTAGCAATGAATTTAGGCTGTCAGGAAAAAAAAAATTGGGTTAGAGGGGGGAAAATACAGCAATATTTTTAAAATCCTCCTAACCCCCACTGTTTTTTCTGTGTGTTTATGAAGCCTCCGGAAATACCATGGCAAACATTCCAGCTCTACAGCAGTGAGACCACACGACCCCAAGGCACAGCCAGGAACTTCTTTCCCAAGTTTCTTTATGATACAGGAAAGTGATTTTTATTTTATTTTATTTTTGAAAATGAGGATCCAAGTCTAGGGAAGTCTCCAGGAAATTTTCAAGGGTACAGTTTAAAAACAGAGTGTTTCTTGATGTGGTGGGGTTTGGTGTTGTGTTTCCTTTTGTTATTTATTTGCTGCATTTCTATGCCTGCACATACTACTTTCATTATCTAAGATCAGCATCTTAGACCTATATTCAGGGACCATTAAATGCAGTATACCATTTAAATCACCTCTAAAAATGACTTGTAATGTTCTCTAAATCTTCTATTAGAGTTAAATTCAGTACTGCTGTATTTCTTAATATAGCCATGATCTTTTCCTGGCAAAAATTATGGCACTTAAAACTCTCCTCCTTTCTTGTCTTTCAGGATTATTTCAGCTAGCACTATTAATGAAAGGAGTTATGCAAATCAGCTTTGTTAAACACTATGAAAAAAAAATACTCAGAATCATAACCTGAATCACAATCTTGCATTTTTACAAACAATCATGTCTACATACTTGGAAGTCACTGAAATGTAGGAGTATTGATGAATCATAATGTAATAAGTGAGTATCAGAAATCTGTGGTTGTCTGAAAACAACAGAGCAGAAAGGATTGGGAAGGAAAACAGTCCTGCAGTAGAAATGCACTGCAAATGGCAGGCACTCACCACTAACTTGCTTGGTAACCATGTCAGAAATGCTTCTAATTATCAGAGGTAAAAGAGGGATGGCATTTCTGCTGGAAGCAAGTTTTACACTTTACTCTTTCCTCTCCCTTCACTTTCAGCCTATAAATATTAGTCTTACACATTTTTCTCCCATACAGCTCTTGAAAAGGTTGAGTTTTTCAAGGCTGAGAGCAGACAGAAATGTTCATCAAGAAATGCCTTGAGGTCAACTGTCTGTAACTCATCAAGGTGCAGCACTGAAAATATGGATGAGGTGGATTATATGAGCATGGTAAAGCAGATTTAAAATAATAATAATAATAAAAAAATCTATGTTCTGATGATCAGTAACATTTTGGCTTTTTGCAAATCGGTTCAGTTATGCACCCCCAGTGGTGATGGTCACAGGGTATTGACTCCCCTCCTAATTTCAGGTGCATTCAAAGCAACTACAGATGCACATATGTCTCTTTAGTGCTATTTCCCAATATATGGAAATACCACTGGGATATGACAAGGAGCAAAAATTGAGAAGATCGACACAGCAGTGTAAGGAGAGGCAGCTGGTCCACAAGAAAATTATGATGTAGGCCAAATTTTAGAGAAGCAATGAACTACACCAAAAACAAGGCAGAGATCAGCTTACCTATGGCTTTATAATGTATTTAAAAATACCTAAAAGAACCCCAAAAGCAAAGGAAAAGCAGCAATAGAACAAGTCTGCAAAGATCATTTTCCTTAAGTGAAGGAGGAAACAGAAACCCTGGAGTGCCCACTGTGCTTTTTTTTTAAATTCTGTACAACAGCTAGACATAAGATATTGAACACATTATTGAAACTACTGTTCACTTCTACTCAGGGATTTCTGCTTAGTTTATTATAAATGCACATTTATTGGCAGCAAGTAGAACATATTATTGCCCTGTTTTATAGCTGGAATGGCTCACGCAAAGAGTAATTTGTTTGTATTCTGTATCAGGATCAATACTGTACCAGGGATAGCCCAAGGAATGTTTATGCTGAGGGCTTTGCTTGCAGTGTTTTGTTGTTGCAATCAATTGACCAAACAGGGCTGCTCCTTAAAACAACAAATAAAACTATGATAGTGACCAGATCAGCCATTCAAGCATCAAACACGACACAGTGTCTGGAAAAAGAACGAAGGGCCCACAAGTGTTTTTCCTGCTTGATGATCCACACAGATTTCCTACCTGAATATTTCCCACCGGCTTTTCTTCCTCTCAGTAGCTGGGGACTGTTTCCTCAACGCCCTCACATAACAAGATCCATTTTCCTGCAATCAAAATACAGACACATCATGCTTCCATTCTGCTGCAGAACACAGCAGCATTTGAATTAGCTCGGTGAAAAGACCTGAAATGAATTAAAAGCATTTAGAAGCCCAACGACCAAGCCAGGAGGACCAGATCTGAGGGTGGGTTGGGGTTCCAGCCCAGCTCTTGCCACCCCCAAGCTTTTGAGACTCACTCAGCAGTTTAAGTATTACAGGTTTTCATGCCTGTAACAATGAAATGAGGAAAAGATAATGAGAATTCTGTTGGGGTTTATATCAAAATTTCCTGAGCCAAATGGTAATTTTTTTTCAGTTAAAGGTCATGCTGAAGTCTCTTTTATTCTCTTTATAAAGGGTACTCGCTGACTGTTGTGAGCTAAGTGCCATTAAAAGAGATAAACCAACCCTCAAACGTTGCCTAAGAAAATACACCAAAATACCTCAGAACCACCAGGCTCCCTGTAGCAAAACAAAACAAGTTTATGGATTACACTGGCACAGCACTGCAACTTCTAGGAAATGTTTTTTTAATTATAAAGAAAGATTGCAAAGGGAGATGGGGGAATGTTTACTGGTAGCCTGTATTTTGTTACATGCTGTTTCAGCAGGCAGACAAGTTGTCCTTACAGCATTGTACCACCAGGCTCCAAAACTTGGCAAATATTGAGAAAAGGAACACAGTGACTATGTTTTGCCTCTCTTTTAACTGACTTCCAAATAACTTCCATTAAAAAAAAAAAAATCCATTAAACATGAAAAAGCACAAACTACTGGAAAAAAACCCAAAAAACAATGAAACAAAAACCAACACAGCAATCTCCATACAATTTGCAACCAGTCCAGGTTCCTCCCTAAGGACCAGCTGTGGGAGCAGAGCCTTTCATAACAACTCAAATGATGCAAAAGTCACAGGTGACTTAAAAAAAAAAATGCAGAAGAAAACCTCAAGTTATTACAAATAACTTGTTAGTTGCATTCAATGTTTGTTCTTCAGCCATATTTATCCTTTTCATTGGTAATTCACACAGAATAAAAACACAACTGAAAACCTTCTTAGAAGCAGTCACATCCCATCCCAACACACCCAGTGTCACCAAGGGACTGTCTGCTTCATCCAGGGACACTGCTGGTTTTCTTGTCTCACAAAAGGCAATTTTAGAGAAGTTACATATTGACAAGCAGTCTGGGTGAATGATTGGCTTTAAGGTCCCATTGCACTGTCAATGTTTTCACTCAGAAAGGATTTCTTCTCATCCAGAAGTTTTCCCCAGTGCTTTTATTCTGCTTATGCAAGGCAGGAAAAACACATTAATTGATTCAAATTTAGTATGTGTTAACATGACTTTCTCAGCTAATGCAGACTGGTCTTTAATGAAGTTACAATTAGTTATTTTAGTTTGTTTCTCCTAAGGAAAAGCTTTTTTTCTGCCTGCCCCAAGATCTGGGTACCATTCCAGGTGTAACTGGATTGGACTTTTGTCAGATCAGTTGCTTGGACGTTTGAATTTTACATCTCACTCCTCTCTCCTGGACTCTTACTTCCAATGCTGCATTTGTGCAGCTGCATGGTTAGCTGGAATGGGGGAACTAATTTCCTTCAGCATGTTGTCTCATAAACAGCTGTGCCAACACAGCCCAGGGAGTGGGCCCAAGACAGGAGTGCTCAGCCATCATGGCAGAGCATAGGAACACAGGCTGTTTAAACCAGCTCAAACAGCACTGCTGCAGCACACAGACCCAAAGCTTTGCCCCCCTCCTCTGTGCTTTATTCTGCCCATCTGTAAAACTGGCACCACAATTCCTACTTTGTTTTATAAAGCACCTCTTAAAATGAAAGGGCCATCCATTAACATTTCTGTGAATTCACATCACCGACCACCCACCCCTTTCATAAACCAGGTCCAAGCTGATTCTAAGGACACTGGCACTGTCCCCACCAGCATCTGCTCCCTGGTTTCCCCTCACAACCTGCTCAGGGCTTGGACAATGTCCCCCCACCACTCCAGCCCCAGCTCTGCCAAAACACTTCACAGCGTCCTGCTGGGAACCACAATCAGCTTCTAAAAATAAAATCAGCTTCTTAAAGCCTGATCCCTTCTCTCATCCTGTTTCTAGAAAGATCCCCAAAACAGCCTCACTGGCAAACTCAAGAGGTAGTGGGCTACACCTGAAAATGAGAACAGATGGTAGAGAACAGGTGTTAACTGGAAAGCCTTTACACCTGGCTGGCCTCAGCCATCCTTTCCAGGTGTGTTCTACGCCTTATGCTGGCACAGGACCTTGATGGTGCACAACTCCCAGCCTTTCCCAAATTTCCCTGGGTCACAGCTCATGTGGGCTCTGGGAAGCACCAAGTCCTTTAGGCAAACACCTCTGGGCCCACTCAGGGAGCTCTGGGTGCCCATGGGGGAAGGAGGGAAACGCTCCAGCCCGGAGGGCTTCCTGCTCTTCCAGAGACAAAAACACTGCGGTTTTTGGCCACAAATGGTTTTTTGGCCATGGACCACTGGATGCTCACAGTGCTGGACACTCTGCATTGGGCTGCACCTACAGTGATGTGTTTGTGGTGCATTACAAGTGCACAACTCTTGCTCTGAGTAGATTACACTGTAAAAATGAACTCTGTGAAGGAGACAACCAGGTCAGGCCAGGAAGGCTCTGCAGGAGCCGGGGGAGGAAGGAGAGGCTGCACAGCAGGGCTGCCAATGCCAGCGATTTTATCGTGTCCCCTGCAGCACTAGGAATTTTTCCTAAAGCCAGCTCTCCAAAGTCTCATCAGCACATAAAAAAATTTCAGCTTTCAGCTCTTTGCTTGGGTCTTTTTTTTGTTTTGTTTTGTTTATAAGGGATATATTTATCTCTAGGTTTCCAAAGTTCAAAAGCAAAGCTGTAAAAATAAACCCTTAAAGATTTAAATAGTAGCAAAAGCAATACAAGAATCCTCCAAATCTGTTGTCTGTACACCATGGGCAAAAGAATCTCAACTCGGGGAATTTAATATAATTTTATTTTACTTATTGACAATTAACACACTCTTAATTATTCCAGAAATTGAGGAGGGAAAAAAAGGAGACTAAGCAGTTGTGCAACTACTGAGGGGAACTCACCCACCAATTTTGGCCCAATATACTACAGAGTTTCAACAACATTTTTTTCTTTTAATATGGTCCTCTGCTTCTTAGTGATTTTGCCAAAATTAATGGAAACTGTAAATACATATATATACATATATATACATATATATACATATATGGGAAGTACCCAGAACAAACTGTGCATTACAAGTCTTAAAATTAAAGGATATAAAAATACTGTAAGGGGGAACTGGAAGAAATCCAATAGGGAAGTAACAAGGAGTTCATCTTGAAACCTCCTAATCTCAGCTGTATCACTGCAATGGACTAAGGTCAAGCACAAAGAACTTTCCCTGCTTTCCCATCACGTCCTGGTCCCACATGGTGGCTGCCAGATTTTAGAGATAAGTTTATAATAGATCTCTCTGGACTATCACAGATAGTCCTGGAATCCCACTTCTCTTCCTCAGCCTTACCCTCTGTGGAGAGCAGGAGCAACCCCAGGGTATGTCACTGTCTATACCTCAGCACTGAGCCTGTGCTGGACTTAAATGACTGCAAATAAATCAATCTCTAAAGGTAACCAAGAGTAAACTCTTCAGTTTCCATAAACAAAATATCACTTGGACTCCACATACCCAAGAAAAAAAATGAAGAGAGCAAATAGAAAATATCCAAGCAGAAATTCTTGAAAAACAAAAATACTGCTAGGATAGACAGTTAAAGCATGTTGTACAACCTTCCTATGGAAATGCATAAGGCAGGTGCATTTTAGGGTATTTTCCTACTTTCACAAATTATTTTAAAGTTCCAGCATTATTCTCCTTGAACTGCAGAACGTGTTTAAACTCAAAATTCCCGTAAAACCACAGCATGTCAGCAATCCCAACTTCTCATTTATCCACAGCTGTAACTGGGTCATAAGTGAAGAACACGAAGTGCTGCTCTTCCTAAATAAGCTTACTGGTCAGCAAGCATACTTCTGCTATGTGAAAACATTAACAAACTTCTGCAGAGAGTTTAACTATTATATGCAGTCCTTATTAGGTATCAGAGCCCTCTATCAGGACTTTTTAGAAACTTGGGCTTTCTTGAAATTCTAAAGCAACTCAAAATCAACAGTGATATGTGTCTGATGAGCATCAGATGCCATCCACATTGAGAAGTAAAAAGCCTGCTAGTTTAATAAGAGAAAAGCAAAAAAATGTTGTCAAAGTAAGTAATGGAAAATAGGTGAGGGTTTTGGGGAGGAAAGAAGAGAGACAGAGAGAAGATTGAATTCAGTGCAGGTTGGTGTGTTCCTTCCTGGGCAGAGACAGAACAAGTGAGGAAAATAAAGCTGGGAAGATCTGTGCAGAGGGAAGCAGAACTGCAGCTTCAGACAACTTTCAACTTTGCCTACACCTAGATCTGCTCCTCAGCAATCCTTATTTAAACAAGAACCAAAACCACACAAACACATCACACCAAAATGCAGCAGCCACATGGCTGTAAAATACAGACATTTATCTGAGGGAACAGACAGGATGCACACTCCTTCCAAACACAGTTAGGCAGAATGCTACAAGCATACAGCAAAGTAAGAAAAAAAATCACAGTAATAAGTATGGAAACTTTGCTTGTGTTTTTTCCCATCTTATTTCTCACCAGTGCGTAGAAGCAAAAGTTTTGTTTATTTAGTCACCCTTTTCTTAGCTTTCCCAATTTTAAAAAAAAACAAACAGCTACCTTTAGTTTTCTCTCTGCATAAACAGAAATGAAAGCCTTCTTGAACTTGTACTTCACATTATTTCAAAAAAATAAAATGTAACTGAAGTACACATTTTCTCAGCTGTAGAAAGCCACTAATTTGCAATTTCTTTATTTTGAGATGGAAAGGAAAGGTCCAGATTGTTGTCATACCCTATGCATTTAAAGCTTAACAGGAGTATCATAACCTCCAGCTTAGAACAACAACAAAATCCTTTTCTTCTCTCAAGTTGTTCCACAAAAATCTAATTACTGAAAGAACCACTTTTCCAATCCTGTTTTCTCTTTTTCAGCCTGCATCTAAGACGGGTCCAGTGCACCTAAAAACATGAGCATGAGTAAGCCAAGATTGCTGTAGTCCACATCTCTGCCCTCTTGTCACAGCCCTGGAAACCCTGAAGTGCCTGGGGCACTGCTGCACTCCACCTCCCTCCCAGCCCAGATTTAAGGGGCTGCACATGAGTCAGTAGAACAGATCAGGGGTTTAAGCAGGAACAGGGAAACAAGACTAGAACAGGCATTTCAGTGTATCTTCGTGAAACTATGATCTGATGGAGGTGGCTTTGGCCCAAGTTGAAATAAGAAAGATTTGGGGTGGCTGCCCCATGCAAGGCAGTCCAGGCAGCTCCTGCTCCAGCCCAACAGTGCCCAGGCAGTTACAGTCAGAGTCAGCCTGGGGCTGATGGGCCCAAACCAACTGAGGTTTGCAATTAGTTATCATTTCACAAGTGACCATGGCAGTCCCAGCTCCTCCCCAGCCACAGCACATCAGACTGAATCTGTTTGTAGCAGAGGACTGAGTTGCCAACTCACAGGCACAGGATAACAAGCACTATTAATCTTGGCTTAAACTGAACCATTGTTCTGGAGACTGGACATCTCCCGTAAAATCCCATTATTAAAGGCCGTTTGCCATCTATTCCTGTAGAAACTTTTTTTAGTGTGTTTTGTTCTATTTTAGAAAAAAATTTCCCCTTCCCTGTTCCTTAAGTCCTATTGTACTTACAACAACCTTAAACAATAATCCACTCAAGCACAACCACGGAAGTGGCTTGAAGGAACAAAAGCTGCTTGTGGCACAGGCAGTGCATCTGACTCTCCCTGCATACAGCTGCCTGTAGAGCCTCTGCAGAGCACCAGCAGCTACTGATTTCCCTCTGCTCCTCTTGTGTGTTGGATACAAAATAAACATGAGGAGTCTACTCAAATTATACTTGCAGCATCAGCTAAGGGCGCCAGGTGAGTCACAAGCAAGCTCTGCAGCCTGCCTTGCTAAAGGAATAAGGAGAAGACTGACCTTAAAAGAAAGCAGTAGGCATGAGTAAGACAAATAAAAAAAATAAAAAATTAACTACAGGGAGACAAGGCAGTTGAAGCAAAATGTCTCAGGCTCTGCTAAAGAAGATTATTGCCACATCTAGCAGTTAGCACCCACCCAAGTAGAGTGCCATCAACCTAATTCTGAAATAAGACTAGCAAAACAGTGAGATAGGATTAGACATGTTTGTTTTTAAGCATTCTTTGCTCTCTCTGGTGGAATACTATCAGCACAGCATTGGCATCAAAATTACTACCCTTCAAAATGTGCAGAGCACATTTTTAATTTTAAATGTAGCAGTTATGTCATCTGGGGTTATTTATTTTTTAATATAAAATGGTATAACATATTTAATCTGTTTTGAGAAAAGAAAAAATTGATTTAGTGAGCAGTTAAAGGCCTCCCTGGAGACACTCAACCACACTCAGAAGTCTGGATATAAGTTGAGACTTTGCTAAAGTCATTTTAATTGTAGGTCATAAGAAATGTCAAGATATAAGCCACCAAGGAATACTAAAAATTAAGCCATCATCTCTGAGAGTAACAAATGTCTTATGTTTGGCAGTAGAATAATTTCTAAACACTTACAGCATTACTACTTAAGGACAGTAGCAGAGCAAAGGGCTTAGAAATACATGCAACATGTGTGGATTATTTTTGCTGGGGGCAGAACCCAAAACTTGCATAAAGTGAAAAAATAATGGAGTGAAGGAAACTTACACCATCACCAAAAAAAATGTAGAGTTTTATCATTTTCACTTTGTTTCACTACACTGAACATCTTCTGTTAATAAACAAGTTTTGATTTGTTTTGGTCTGGAAGTGTTCCTCCCTATGCAGTATGGAACAGAGTTGTGAACACAGCAACATGTATGTGCAAAAACAGAGCACCAACGTGAGGAAAGATGGTTTTTAAGAAAACTTTAAAAATGAACAAACAGAAACCCACAAAGCCTTAGACCACCTCTAGAGCTTTGTGCCAAGGTTTTGCAAGGAAAAACTCTTCATTGTTTTTTAGCTAAAAAGTACTTCTTAAACAGGTATTTTCCTGTAGAAGGTACACCCCAACTTCTGCATTTTTGAGCTAGATCTGCTGTTTATTAAAACCCCTTTATAGAACTTAGCTGAGTTCCCCAAAATTTTCCTTTGCCCGCTTACCTCAAACAACACTGGTAAGAGGTCTCTGACCTTAGCAGTTCAAAGTGAAAACCCCTCCAGTTTAACCATCTTAAAACAGAGGAAATTAAAAATCAAGTGTGTTTTTAACACCAAAGAGCAGTATCTGAGAGCTCTTACTAAAATGTCTAAAGAAAAAATATATAAACCATTTCATTCTCCCACATTCTCCAAACTGAAAGTTAAAAGCAATGTAAAATCAGGAGCAGTTTGGGGGTTTTTTTTACCATCTCTGTCTAATAACCTCTTAAACTTGATCAACATACAAATTTCCTTTCCTGCCTTTACCTTCCACTCATAGGAGTGGAGATGAGAAGGCTATTTCCCTGCTTTTAGTTAAATCAGAATGGAACTCACCAGTGAACAGCAATTTGAACAGAAAGCAGTTCAAGTGATGTGAAGACCCATATTAAGGGAAACAACCTCACGTATGTGGAAGGGGGAAAAAAGCCATTTAATATTCTATACTGCTGCCAGTCAACTCAATTACGAACATCTATTTTGTTAGGTTTAGCCACTGTGCCTAGCAGGTGTGCCAAGACTTATGGGTGAAATTCCATTTCTTTAAATGCAAAGGTAGGCATTTCACAGAATTTTAAATCTATCCTCTGCCAAGACCATTTTCTTGAGTGCCTTCACATCAGCTCACTGAGTACCCTAACCACCCCCTTCTGTAACACTAAGCACCACAGATATCCAACCCCATGTGTGCACAGGGTGCAGCAGGGGGGCTATTGCCTGCTTTGCCTGCCTGAGGGCTGCTCTCATGGCAGGGAAGTGAAGGGCAGGAAACCTGCAACACTATGACTCAAATAAGGTGCAGGCGAACACAATTTTAGACATCCAAGCCTTTAATGCAAATTAATGTCATAGCAATAAAAGCTCCAAAAGGAATAATTGCACAGATGTCTCAGAGGAAGAGTCGTATCTTGGGATTTAATAGCTAGAAGCAGTTTCCCCCATCTTCTCTTCAGGTCATTTGATAGTGCTCCTTGCTGTCTATCACACAAGCTATTACACAAGTTCTCTCAAACTGGTAGCCCTGGATCCTGGTTTTCTGGTTCCCTGGAGGGCTGCAGGGGCCTTTCCCTGATGCCAAGCCCTGCCAGGCTGCCCATGCTAAAACTCGAGGTCATCTGCAACATCAGAGAGGCAGTGTTACACAATTCGTGCTCTGCATGGACATCTGAGCTGGAAAGACAAGTCATTTCAAAGCAAGATGCAGTTTGCCTCGAGATCTTCCAAGTTTTACTGCAGGCTGTTCTTAAAATCTTCCACTGATAGCATCTGTAAAACTAGAATTAATTTTCTGTGACATTGGAAGAAGGAGGGAGAGACCCTAAACAAAACCCCAGTCCCGCCTCACTGAATTCACTCCTTATATCTGCACAAATAGCCACTCGTTTCTCTGCTGTCCTCGAAAGCCCTTTCTCTGCAACACACGGAAAGCTTTTAACCCATATTGAAGCCACTGTCATCCAGTCCCAGCTCCAAACAGGCACTGCTGTGCCAAAGCCACTACCCTGTAAGAGAGGAGCCCTGAAAAATGTTACCACAGCTCTGCTTTACATGGGCGTAGGGTGGTTTGGTCAAAGAAAGCGCACTTTTTACAAGAAAGGGAACTGAGTTTCAACAACTGAGGCAGAGGCAAACAGTGCCCTCTGGCAGCTCCTCTCCCGGGGTGGGATGGACATCTGAGCAAGGGTGAATTAGAGGGAGAACAGCTGTTTGTTCAGTGAATGAGTCACAGGACTCAGCTATTAATTCTTCCTCTCAGGAGAATATGCCCACATGCCAGCCCACCCACCATCCTATAAAACAAACAAATATATAATGGAGGTCAGGGAGGGAGAGCTCAGTAAGAGGAAAGGGGAAAAAAAAAAAAAAAAAAAAAAAAAAAAAGAGGAAAAAATAGCCAAGCATTTAATATTTACATAAGAATGAAATGTTTCATTAATTACATACAGAATCAATTTGCAGCTATTTTCCTTAAATTTCTCAGTCAAACCCACAGATTTGAAGCACTTTGAACTGTGCTGCACCAGTAATTGTGGATAAATATTTTAGATCAGTCTTGAATCACTGTAGAGCACACGCCAAATGAACTAATAAGCTAATCATGTGTGGACTACTAATGTATTTTCTTTCTTTGCTAGACAGATGGAATACAGTCTAAAATCAGTTGAATTGGCTACTAGTAATCTTCAGAAAGGCTTAGAAAAATCTTTAGTTCTACTGTTTTATTAAAAATACAAGGAAGAGTCAGGCATTTCAGGTGACCATAGCCAGCTTCAGAGAGTGACAACCAACAGTGCATTGCCAAATGTTTTTTAAAGGACTACTGCAAAGCTGGACTCCCTTGCCATCTATTTGATATTTATCCCAATACAACCATTTATGGGCAGTCATTTTAAATCACATATAGCAGCATATCAGTTCTATAATCTGACAGATGTGTTCCAATTTACAGAAGCATCTGTTGAGTCATCAGGACATCAGAATAGTTAATTGCACTTTGGGGATGCTTTCAGAGATTAAAAGTTGCCTTTCTTCAAGCAAATTTTAAGTGTCCTTATAGATTAAACTCCTTTTTTATATACAAAATTAACATATGTACCCACACTCCAGAGAAACTAACGTATGAAATGTAAAGAATAACTTCCCTCAGGGATCATCTGTTTTCTTCCGCCTCTCGTGCATTGCCTCACACTGTGCTCAGCAATATGGAACAGAAAACAAAAATACAACTTGAATCATGCATGATTCTGAAATATAAACCAAGGCATGGCCTACACTGTCTGGGCAAGACTACAGAAGAAGCTGCTTTGGGTCAAGACTGGGAGATGATGTCTGTTTCTTTTTTTTGGCAAAATGCTTGTAATTATATTTCAGAAGGCTTTGTTACTGTTTATCCTAAAAGGAATGTTGTACAGGCTGTACCTTTCACCACCACAAAAGTACGTGAGAAGCCAGGAGAACCACCCACGAGATTAAACATGGACTGATACACATTGAGCCATCCTTAGCTGAAGAAGTTGTACCAATTACTTCCTATACACAGCTAAGGACTGGAAGTAAGCAAACTCCATTCATACACATAACTGAATATTTGAATTAAAAAGAGTAATACTCATGGAAGATTTCTATGAGTTTTCAACATGTGTGAGCAGATGAGATCTTCCCTGTCCTTCCAATCTGAGTTTCCTTGCAACCTTCTGGCCTCCACAGCAGTAAGAGGATTAAGAAAATGTATTTCCTAAAAAGAAAGATCTATCTTATAAACTTTGATTTAAAACAATTTAGCTGTGGATTTTTCATTTGGTTGGTGTTTCACCAAAAAATACCCCAACAAAACCAAATGAATCAGTCAAAAAAGGTTTATTTGGCTGTTTCTCAGAGGTGATTGAATCCATCTGGTCTGTAGCTCTCAAACCACAGGGATCCCCTGATTAATTCAATGAACTATTTGGTTTCACTCAAGAAGTGACCATAAAGCTGAAGTGCGAGTGCATAACCAAGATCACCTCACAAGAACACAGACACCAACACTGCATCTGGGTTTGCTTCCTATAAATCCTGAGGTGACAGCACACCTCAGCCTAAGTGGACTGTTATTCTTTAGTGTGGAGCAAATCAAACTTGAAGTGAGAGTGTAAAAGTTGAGACAAGCACTGCAGTCATGACCGTGCTTTAACAAGGCGCCAAGACTCCTGAAGTTACAGCATATTCCCTTGCTGCTAAACCAAACTGAGATTGCTGTCTCAGTTGCATTAAATTATTGGCTAATTAGCCCTGACTAAGGACAACAGTATGTTGATGCTGGCAAGCTGTGAAAAGAACACTTCAGCAAAGAAGATCAATAGCATTTTTTGTCTGGCTTACAATAAGAAAACTGCTGGCCCAGGTTATGAGTTTAAGCCATTTTTCATTTGGCAGACAAGACAGTACTAGTGACAGATCAATACAGTAACTTTATGATAGGCTGCTGCTCCTGCAGATGGCAGGACCATAAACAGGCATCATTTTTAAAGCCTGAAGCAATCCATTACTTGGACAGAAACCACCTGACCTTTTATAATATTTACACTTTTCTATCAAAAAAGGAAAATCAGAGAACAAAACAAGGGAAAATAAGCACAACTAGCTGTCCTGCAAGACAGAAGAGAATATTGCTTGTTTGAAAGTCAGTATTTATAGTAACAAGCTTTGTGCTATTTGGGAGATCACATTAAAGCCACAAGGTTGGCACCAGGGAACTACTCATCCCTTCAAAGAGAAAATGTTATTGGGGATCGCATCTTATATGATGCAATTTTCTTATCTCCTGATAATGTGGGATAACAAAAGAGCCTATTTTTTATTCTTTAAGAAAAAAAAAAACCAAACTAATCGACCACTTTAATGTGTCATTAAAACATGAAACCAATCCCTTTTAACACCTACAATGACTAGGCAGCTGAGAGAATTCAGTTACAAACGAACAGTTATTTTTCCCATATTGCAGTATACACACTGTAGCCTTTACACATACAATTTCTTATTCTGCACCAGTATTGGGATTCTTGGGATTGCCTAAAGTGTTCCACTATTTTAACAAAGGCAAAGCAAAACAAGAGAAAGGTTTAAAAATTCTGGAGCTTTTTATGGCAAGACTTCTAGCTGAAGAGAATGTAAAGGACACCTTAATAAATTATTCAGGCTGCATCTTCAGATAAGGACCCAGGTGGAGCATCTGGCCCTATACTTACAGTCTTCTCTTTACTATAAACATGAAATAACCACAGAATATGGTGAATCAATCATACAACCAGCTTTCCCCTGCCTCTCTGTCTGAGGCTGGTTTGTGTCAATTACTATAGAAATATCTGCTTAAGCAGGAAACTAATTTTACAAAAGCACATTGGGTTCATGGGCTTTCATCAATACTTTTTGGTTGCTGCAAGTAAGTAATTAACATTAATGTCAACATAAAGGATAGAAGGAGGAGGAAAGTATTAACGAGCACAATACAAAAACTGAGCTGGCTGCTTCTTCCCCATACAGTAGTGCCATGCAACCAGCTCCTAGTCCATGCCTGAAAAATGAGTTGTTATTAATTTGGTCGCTAATTTTACTTTGCATGATGTAAGCAAACAGCACTACATTTCCCCCTTAACGAATGCCAATTATACACAACGTTAGTTTAAAATACAACAGAAAAGCACACAAACCAGAAGTCTTTTGACTGGGCTCCACTCATGCTAAGAATAACTTGGCACACACGTACACGATGCTAAATCTGCCAATGATTTGCTCAGCTCCAAAACTCCCCCCTCTGCATCTTCTACAAGATCCTAAATACACAGAGCTGCGTTAAAGCAGGAAACCTACGTATTGAACCTATTTTTAAAACAAATTGAATTTCTCTGAACTCCAATGCAAGGGACGGTTTCAGCAGTTTCACGTTTATAATCTCGTGCGTTTGCAGCAGGCACAAGGGCTCTTTATTCCCAGCCGCACGCAGACGCTGCCTGCCACATCTGCCAGCCCACAGCACTTGGGCTCAGCCCAGGGACTCTGTCAGCCTTCTGCAAAATCACTGGTGCAAACACACAAAGCAGCAGCCCACAGCTCTAATTCGCAGGACACAAAACATCCTTAGAGATAACGTCCCTGTGACCACACTAAAAAGACACTGAAATTCGATGGCTTGGGTTTTGTCATTTTGTTTTCTGGTTTTGTTGTTTTGTTTCTGGGGGGAGGAGTATTTTTATTTTTTTAAAATAGGTACTAGGTTTTTGTTTGCAAACCTCTCACTCCCCAACATTCATAAGTGAAACAAAAATTGCAGCACTCTGAAATAATTACTGATGCTTGTTTTACAGTGCCTCAGTGACATTGTGGCAATTTTAAGATAATCCAAAGCATTTCCATTCACGCCACAGTATGTGGATGCAAGTGGTGACCTCAGGCTGGCTGTTCAGAACTGAGGTTCAGCCTCTGCAAACCTGGGATCCACGTCCCATTTCAGCTGCCACCTCTGGGAAGGAGGGAGGGAACTGGGTTTGGCAGAGTACAGCGCCATGGCCACTTGCTGGAGGCAGTGCAAGCAGGGATTATATAACCTGGCACTGGGCTGCTTGCAGAGAGCTCAAAGGGAGGCAAGGGCTGTGCCTGAAGTGAAGGGGAAGAGAGCCCACACCATCAGGTGGGGGACAAGGCCATGCTCCTCCTGCACCCTAAGTGGTTGTAACCTGCTTTTTGATCCAATGACTCCTCTGAGCATATGCCCATATTTCCACTTATGCTCTCTTTCTTTTTTCCCTACATCCTATTGCATCTAAGATCCATTACTCCAATTCCTGTTCAGTAAGGTCCTCACAACAATGTTGCCCTTCCGTTATCTTCCCTCTGTAACTGTTAAGATGCAAAGTAAATCCTTACGCCCAGACCACTCCCTGCAGATTCCTGTTCTGTCCTTTCTTCCATCAAATTCCTTTGACTTTTGCACTGAGTTTTAGTCAGTAAGGACATTAACTCCCCTTATTCCTATTTTACTATTAAAATTATATGGTTCTTGTCTGAAGATAAGGACATGTAAAGAGCTTTATAGACTTTAATATTAGCACCAATGAAACCTCACTGAAGATCACAGCAATTTCTTGTTGAAAAAAGTGTACTTAAGTGACAAATCCACAAACACAAATGACCATGCAGCAAGTCTGCTACTGTTCATGAGGTTAATTAAGTTGTCGGGAAAGAATACCAGGCTTCCAACATCATACCAAACTTCCTTGTCATTAGAGCTCCAGACTCCACATTAGCTACAAAAACCATAAACAACACCTCATTGTCTATTTTTCTTTCCTAGAAAAACCATGCTTAAAAAGTTACGCCTCAACACTTGCTTCACATCTATTAAAAAAAAACAAACCCAAAAACCCAAAAGCACCCCAAGAAAACATCTTTGTCTTTTGGAGGTTGCATTCGCATGAGAGATATTCAATATCTGCTACTGTAATAAAAGCATAAACTATTAGTTGGATAGTAAAGCATTTGTGAAAGACATTACCTCTTTGTTATGTCATGTCACAATCATATTTACCTTCGTGATGGTGACCACAAGGCAAGCTCACAATGCATATAATAACAACACCAACAAGGAAATTCAAACTAGTGCATTTACACTGCACATTGTCTGTACCACCATCCACCAGAGCCAATCCTTTCGAGCGAAATAAAGTGAAGGTATTATAATTAGAGAGTTCATAATGCCATTTAATCAAGTGTGGAGCTGGAGCACAGTGGGTTATATACCAAAGACAAAAACCACATGAAGCAGTACAATGCTGAGTGCAAGAAAGGGCACACACATTCTTCAGGGAAAATAACGAGTTACTACAAAGCCATGTTTGTTTTCGAGTACTCAGTCAAGAGTTTGCATACTAGGTAATTTTGCATCATGAAAATAAGTTATTTCATAAACTGAAAATGGAGTCAGACCACAAAAATGTCTTTTGATTCTTGCAGACAGAAAACCTCAGTTTCAAGTTCTTAATTTGTGAATTTATTCTTTGTAGTTTTACTGGAAGAATTAATTGTGCTTCAACAATATAATAATTGTTTTTCTACTACAACTTATTATTTACAAAGTGCTCTATAATAAGTAACCAGTTTCTGTGACACCTGTCGCAGTCTCCACGTAGTGAGGCTGAGACAGTAGTAGTCTGAGCTGTCAACAGAAGAACAGCAAGGCCCAAGTGAAATCAGGAGTAAACAGAAGACTTTTCCATAATCAGCCCATTTTTTCATGGGTCACATGCTCATCACAATCAAGATAATGATGCAAATGCTCTTTCCTGCATCTCAAAACTGGACTGGGAATTACCCTGATTCTCTCCCATGAAACAAAGCCTGCTTAAATAAATAAGAAAATTAGTCAGAATTCAGGAACATCCCCTTGCAAATGGGAAGGATCAGACACTGAGTTGCATGTTTTAGATTAGGCTCCTGACAGACCTGAAAGATCTTGCAGATCTGCCAAGCCCAGGACTCGTGTTGCTTGAAGACAGCAGTGAGCACAGCACCCAAGGAAGGACCCTAATGATAATGGCTGCAACTACTGCTCATTCCCTCTCTGATACACCAGAGATGTCTGGCTATTCTTTATAGAAACACAGACCACTCCTGTCCAAAGCAACCTGTATTTTAATCATACATTTAACATAATTTTATGTTTTTAGGAAAACATCAAAAATAGTTTCCATTTTATGTATGGAGAAACTTGCTTGACAAACACAGGAGCATCTCCACTGAATGTTTCAAAAATCCCACACAGGAATTGGAGCACGAAGTGTTATAGACTTTATCTTGATTTTGTTTTGGGGACTGTCAGAGGCCAAATATAATTTTTCACTACGATACATAAAGAACAATAAATATACCTAATGTATGTATCAAATATATCAGGTAAATCTAAAACCACACAAGCAACAGTTGAAAAATTCTAGCACAAAAATGATGTGACAGCACAGAGCTTCCAAAATTACTCGTGGGCAAGTGAGAGCCTTCAGACTGAAGCATTATTTAAAGATTTATTACATATTTAACTGCACATTCTCAAATGGCTGCAGATCAAGAAATGAAAAGGTCTGGGCTAAAACAGAGTCTGATTTAACAGCCATTAAGGTTGCAAAACAGATTCCCATTGGCTTTGGCCAGCATTGGGTCTTACCCTGGTCACACCACTATGCAACTTCCCCAGGCCTTTCAGCTGATTTGTATGACAGTTCTGCACTCAGCTGATCCCAAAATAGCAAGGTACAACCTCTCATCTGTCTGCACATGCACAGACAACAGCATGACACTCCTGATGGCCAAGAAAGGACTTTGCAAACTGAGAGCCAATTTCACCATACACTGTGGAGTTCCACAGAGCCTTTGCCACCTCTAGAGAAGCACTGGATCACAAACCATTTATCTTACCAAGTTTTCAAAGTTTTACAGACTAGTTTCTTCCTCCCCTGTCCATCATGCTCAAATCCTTTTTCATAATTGCATGTTTAAAGTAAGAAAGCCACAGAGATGACATGCTTTTATTGCTTATTCCCAAACAGCTCATTCATTTAAGAACTTGCATTGATTTTATTGGGCCATTTACACATTTAAAATACTTAGGTGCTTAAGTTTTGTAGGAATAAGTATTCCAAAACATCTCCTATTGTCAAGAAAGGTAAATGAGATGTTTGCACAGCCGCACTCTAAAAAGTATTAATTGAAATATGGGAGAATGCTTAAAAAAGAAAAATACAATTTAAAGTACACCAAAAAAAAATAAAAGGCAGGACAAATAGTTTAACCCTCCCATAACAGATATACACCATAATTCACAGCTTTGAAATGGATGAAATAAAAGTCTACTCTTTACTAGTGAATATAAATGTTTGTCACCTTAATTTCCAATATGCTATTTTTCCATAACTATAGGGTATATTCCCAGTTCAGTCTGAGGGATATTTAGGCATATGATGTTAAACATGTCGAGGAACATGAATCAAGTTGAAATGTTGCAGAATACTTTAGCCACAAGCTGTAGCTCCCATGAAACAGAACACAGCTGATAAAAATCATGCTCTAAAATCATGTTCTAATATCCTTAGGGATTTATTCTGCCAGCACTCACTGATAGTTTTGCTTATGAGAGACACTGGCAAAACAAAGCAACAATAAGGACAAAACGTACCTGAGATCCCTCATTGCAGCAGGTAACTTTAATCAATGCTTAATTCCACTGCTTTTGACTGTGCCATGATACTAACCTGTTCAGATTCCCATCTGTTTGATTCTGCTTGCATGTGCAGTGTTGATTCCACAAACATCCCACAGGGCCATTTACACCAAAGAGTGTGCTGGCTGTACTGATTACATATGTCAAATGCCATTCGTGTCTGTCTTTCAGAAAGTCTGCAGCACCTTGTTTGAAAGTCAAGCTTTTTAACAGCTGCAAACTCAAAAATCAGCACACCCAAGTCCAAAACTGAAAGTTCCTATTTTTCTGTGTGTTCAATAGAAAAAATTAATTTTATTATTTTGTTTTGCTTTATTAAATTGCTGTCTAAAATACGAGCCCCTTATTTGCACCATAGTTTCTGGTTGATGCATCAAAGTGAAAACCAAATGCACTAGTTAGACATGGATAAAAACAATTCGGCATCCACTTCAAATAAATGAGTGTTCCACACCTAAATGCATTGCATCACACCTCCTAATTTTTTTAATTTCAGTCGTTGTAATTTTCCCTTAGGCAACACACTAGAATAATCACTTTATTATTACAATCACTTACAATGACCCTCAGAAGGTGACAGCATTTTATCCCATTTGATTACATTAGTCTTAATAGATCCTAATGAAAACACAAGTAAATCCTTTTTCTTATCACTCATTCTCATTACTTTCAGCAGTTCCTATAACTTAACTGCTCAAAGGGTTTTAAAGCACACACAGACCACAAATTAAAGAACTTGCCTTTCAGATACACCTTTTACCTAATTCACTGAAGGAGTTTAGGGAAACTCTAAAAATGAATTCCCAAGTGTCCCAAGACAGAGCAGTCCCAGTGACAACACAGCAGCAGCCCACAGGAGAAAATATCCAGGAAGGTGTCCACCTCTGAGCCAACATTCTAAGCAAAATCAAATAAACAGGGTGTAT
Organism: Zosterops lateralis; assembly: GCF_965231275.1. Classification (NCBI taxonomy): domain Eukaryota; kingdom Metazoa; phylum Chordata; class Aves; order Passeriformes; family Zosteropidae; genus Zosterops; species Zosterops lateralis. The sequence continues at coordinate 4,767,256 of NC_139768.1, forward strand.
ACCTGGAAAGGCATAAAAGAAACTAAATTCAACTATTATTACTGACTGACTTCTTGCTGACACTGAACAAGTATTGAGTTGTTAGGTGGAACCTGAGCCGAGCAAACGGGTAAAGAAAAATCTTGTAAGGAAGCATGTCCCATGTGCAGAAGGTGATGCCAGCAAAGGAGTGAAGAGTGTCATGGGGGAAGCAGGTGGACAGAGCATCAAGACTCCCACTACTGAAAGAACAGCCTTTTGGCAAAGACAGTCACCTACAGGTGCTCACATCCTCAGTGCCTGGAATTGTTCTGGCAAGCCAAACATAAATGCACAGCTCCAGAGGGTGGCTGTCATCTGTACTTCCCTATCTGTTGGCACCTCTAGAAAACAGAGGTCCTGACGTGAGAAACCAGAGCAGCCCACAAATGAGCCAACTGTGCTGAAATCTGGTTTGACTGCGGAGGTCAGGACAGCTCATCAGCCAGCTGCTCTGCTATGTAAGTGTAACGAGACACTCGCAGCTTGCTGCCCCTCCCGTGTAATTGCACATCGGGTTCTTTGTAATCATCCTCACCACTCAGACACTGCTGCAGAGACCTAACTAATCCTCCCAGATCCCACCGAGAGGCAGGCAGAGAGTATCACCATCTCCATTTTGCAAATGGAGAGAAATATACATCACCTACAGGAGCCAGTTAATGAGTGGAATAACCTGATGCACTTCCACGGGCCTGGGAGGATGCAGCAGCCTCATGCTCACCTGTGGCCAGCTTGGCCAGCAGAGGTCAAGTCATTTGTCAAAAGCCATAGGGTGTTATTGGGAGATACAGGATGAAAACTTACAGCACTGAAGAGTGCTTTGCTCTCAGGCCACTGTAAAAACCACATCCAGGAAACACCTTTGGCAGGTTGGTTTGGGATTTTTATTTTTTTTTTCTGGAGTGTTTGAGAGCCTAAAGGGTTTTTTTGTCATCATTTTGGGGTTTGTTTGTTAGTAAACCAATCCGTAAGTTATTCTAATTAAAAATAAACCAGAAGTTTTGCTACAGTTTCTCAAGTAGAAGAGAAACTACCCATGGTTTTATTGATCCTGAAAACAAGTACAATTATTACTTGTTTTCTGCAGCATCGAGGAAATAAAATGGTAGCTATGGCCAGAAGAGAGAAAGTGACTTATAAATGAAATGTGTGGAAAAAAAAGAGAGGGTAGCAACATATAAATGACATGATGGATATACAGGAAATAATAAAATGAGAAAGTAGCACAATATCTTTTTTGTTGTTACAAGGCCACAAATGCCCCGGTAGAGGGACAAAGTTTCAACAGCCACTTTTTATTATTTTTAAGGTCTCAAAGTTAAAATTGGGTAAATGTAAATAGCTATTTCTGTGTTTAAAGCCAAACATGATCAATAATAACCAACCAACCATCCAAACTTCCATGACAATCATGAAATAACATTTGTTCTTTAATAAAGAACATTTGTTCTTCCGCAATACTTGATTTACATTTTCCATCTCTTCTAGATTTAGCACTGGTAGGAATTTTGGGAATGGAAAATGATCCTATCAGCCTGGTTTAAAAAATCATCTGATTCCAAAAAACAAGGTTTTAAAGACAATTATCAACACAAGGCCAAGAGTGAGGTTGAGGAATTGACACTGCATTATTTTCAGATCCACTGCTATTGCTCAGTCCCTTTTCAATATACATCACCCTTCAAAGCAGGACTTATCCAGCTTACAACCCTGCACTGAAGTTGCTTCTCATTAGCAGGTAGAATTCACAAAGCCATTTTTAAGACACAGATTGATAGTTTTAGCCAGGTCCCCAGACAGAAACATCAACACAGTGGCTAACTAGATGAAACTTTCCTCCCACATTGTCTTTACGCTGTTGAGAATTTTTCCTCCTTTGCTAAGGTTCTTTTTTAAAATTCTCTGCTTGAACAAAAAGCAGAAAGGTTATTTTTCATCATCCTTAAAAGCAATCTTCTCCAAACATCATAGACTTGGGTGGGAGGTTAAAGGAGAGGATTTACCACAAGAACTAAACTGAGCAGCCAGTTGTTCCAACCAGGCTTTGCATCTGTACAAAACCAAAAAAAAACCCCACAACAACACCAACACCACCATGATGCTTGTCTGTTGGTTGCATATTTTCAGGACCTCTGCTGAAGGAAACTTAGGTTTCATGGAAGGCACTGAGGCTTATTTTCTGTTTGTGGATGCCAACAGGATCCATTACTGCAAAGTAAGATTGCTCTGCCTATATTTAAAAAGAAAAAATTATTTGGCTTTGGAAGTGGATACAGGATTGAATATACCCTACGCATCTGAACTCAGAAGACATGAAGGTGAATTATGTGACACTATGTATCTGAAATCCAGCATTAACATAAAAAAAATAACTTTCAGATAATCAATCCAGCTTGTTTACTGAGCTGCCTGGCTAACTGCCAAAAGACAACGATTTCAAGAGGTTTTTATAGATTCACTCACAAAAACAAAAATCCATTTCCTAGAATAGGACTCGCAATTCACCAACTCCTTAAGACAAATGAAATGGATTAGAATTGTACCTTTTTTCAAACTTCAGTTACACAGCTTTACAGTCAAAACACACATCTCAGGATAAAGCAACTCGCCTGTTTACAATACCTTTCATGTTTCCACATGCACAATTTGCCTACCAGTTTTTAGGGATTATGTAAATAGTTATTAACGTCATGTGGTTTTAACTACTAGGAGAAAATCCCAGATAAAATTGCTCACCAAATGACCTTTATAGCTTTCCTTTAGCACGCAAAATTAAGCAAGAAAGTCATGTAATAATCATATGTGCTTTTTAAGTAACATTATTTCAGAGGGAATGTCTTCTTTTTAAAGAAATAAAGCTGAGTTTGCACAAACCACTAAGGTTTGCACAAACCACTAAGACACTCAACAGACACATCAGAAGACAAACTCCAAAAAATCTAATATCAAAGTGCATAAACATAAAATATTTCCACACATTTCAGGGCCCCAAGAAATTATAACAGCAATCTCCCAAACTGATCTCTCCACTCCCACTAATAATCATTCAGTACTGCAGGGATCTCTGAGCCACAGTGCACTTGTATCATTCTTGGATTAAACAACACATAAACACATTTTAAAAGCTTGTTACAGATACAAATATATGTATACTACAGGCAGTTAGAAGCCTAGTGAGATGAAGTCAGAAAATACAGTATTTTTGTTCTTTTTTACAACATAATTTTTTTGGTTTTTCTAGCAAAAAAGAATTCTAACTTCTCATTGTAGAACTGTAAACGAAATCCATTAATTGTTTGTTTGGTTTTGTTTGTTTGTTTGTTTTTTCTCTCCAGTAAGTGGAACTATTTTGGGCCAAAAACTGAAGCGAGAAAAGAGGGAAAAGGAAGAAGATAAAAAAGCCAAACCAATCACTCCAGGATACCTTGAGACCACAGATAGACATTTCTAGCTCCAGTTACCTTGTAACGACACTGGAAGTTTCACTCTATTAGGATGCCAGACCCAGCAGCTGGGCAGGAAAGGGCCAAACTTGTATCTCACCAGACAAGAGCAGGGCTGTGATGTGAGCCTGGGCACAGCTGGGCAGGCAGCACCAACCCCAACTATTCAGGAGAATGGCACACACAAACCTCCTGCCTCAATTCCTCCACCTGAAGTGACAACATTCACCCACCTCACACCAGAGCCCTGAAAAGGTTGAATCATGTGTGCAAAGTGCTTTTAGAATGAAAGCAGACTTTTATTTCTCTCCTTTCAGCAATGGCAGTCAACCTGGCAGAAATCTGAGTAGCCGGGAGCCTCCTATTGAGGCAGTTGCAAAAGTCACAGTTCTCCTGAGAGCTCTGCCTGACCCACTTCTGCACCCCGAGCCTGCCATGGCACTATGGAAATGTCGAGGAGTTTATCACTGTATAGCTGGAATGTGAATGGGGGGAGAGCATTAGTGGGGACAGGAGAAGGCAAAATTTATGACACATAAAAGGCACTGCTTATTCAGATGAAATTTATTATATCCCATTTGGGTTAAAATATCACATATGTATGAGACCTTAATGAAACCATAATCCAGGCAGGAGTGGGGAGGGGGCTGAGGGAGCTGAGCACTTGTGCAGAAGGAATTTGCTCCTGGAGCCTGGCGGGCAGAGGCGTAACCAGCTGCCTGCGTGCTCATGGCCAGCATCAGCAATGGAAAAAACAAAGATCCCTAAGGCCCTGGAAATTAATGGGAGTGAATTGTGGAAACAAACCAACAAAGGAAGATGTATCAAAGGTTTCAAACCTATTCAGTATTAGATGTTGTGGGGTAAAGGCACAATGAATCACAGCTGATTAGTGCTAAGCCTGGCTCTTACTGCCTGTGTGCACAGCAAGTACCAAGACAGAAACCCAAACCCTGTGGGATGCTGCAGCAGTTTCCAAGACAAAAATGTGAAAACAACCATTTCCATAGGAAGGGCTCTTCTGCAGATTATTTAAACCAAGTGGGTTTAGTCTGTTCCATCCCTTGCACAGGAGGCTTAGAGGAGGCTTTCCCTTACCCTTCCTGTGGATGAGGCATGGATACCATTGCTGGTTATGTGCAAGTAGGACAACAACTGGATTCCTGTTTAGCCCCATTAAATGTGCAGTGGTGTAAGTGGAGCTCAACGAGTCTGGCCACTGCCCTTTCTGCTGAAGCTGCCAGTGACTCACTGGCCAGCACACACGTACACCTACACAACCCTGTATAAGATGCACTACAGCTGGACTGCTGAGCCTCCTTTCCAGAGGCTTCTTCCCACACTGCTGCTCCACCACCTCTTGTCCCCATCTGACCAGCACAGGACTGTACAAGGGAAGTTTGCATTTACAGCGTGCTGCTGGCATCACTAGTAAGGAACAAAAGGCAGCAACATCAAAAGACATCAGCCTAGCTCATTTCAAAAATTTTGAATTTCTTCAATACCATCTTTCCCCTGTAGCTCCCTTTGCAAATCCAACACATGCCTGTACAAATCTTTGGTTCAGTTTGTACTGCTACTGCAAGAAAAATTTCAAATACTGAATTAAGGAAGTCATGGTTCAAGGTGCCTGTTATCAATTGACTATGCCATCAAGAAATATTATTGGTGAATATTTATTTGCTAGATTAAATCATGATTAAATACTTCTAGAAAGCAAGATAGATGTCTTCAGCACCATTTAACTAGGAAGCCTGAAAGCATGGCAGCACTTAGAGGAGCTACTCTTATGTCAGCTGCTCACACACAGTGTTACAGACAGCTGAGGCTCAGAGACCTGCAATAACACATCAACTGCTGTCCTGGGAAGGCCTCTTTTGGAACTCACTGGCACACTCTGTCTTGTCTCATCCAAAACTAAAAAAAATCTTCCTCCATTTCTCATCCTTATTGCTAAAAAAATTAAACCACAAAAAGCCAGGACATATGTCCCTGCAGAACATAAGACAGGCAGTTAAGGCCAGACAAACTTAACTCAAATTTCCCTCATTTTGAACAAGGTGAAAGATTTTGAGAAAATCCATTTGGGGAGAAGTATTAAATCAATATACTATGTTTGGCTTATGCCTGTTTATGAGCCTCATATTTTGTTAAACTTGTAAGTTGATATTAAGTGTTATTATTGAAGCAAGTAAATACGTGCATTATTCTTCAAACAGTAAACATGTAACAAACTAATAAACCAAAAATATACTGCATTTGTAAATAGCATAAAAAAATCCTGTGGATATATTTCTGAGCATCTAACATGAACTTTCACTCCAAAAAGACTAATTTCTCCATATGGACACTCATACATGCCTGCAGGTGTAGTTAGAGCTCTGTCTCACACACAGGAGAGCCTTAGCAAGAATGGTCAGAATTTAGGAATTCTTGAAATGAATGTGTCACACAAAGAATGGAACATTGACACTAAGCAGATCATAAGCCTTCTTAAAATGCAAGTTAACAACAGCTAAATTGCATTAATGCTTTTACATCATTATTTTCTGAAATACAACACATGCCTACTGTAACGAAAGCAGGAACTTTTCAGAAAACAATGAAAAATCTGGTCCAGTGAGAATAAAAAAAGTACAAAAAACAAGATGTCTTAGCATGGGCAAATATTAAAAAAAAAAACCACCAAAACACAGCAAAAAGAAATACCATATCAAGCAGTAGTAGTCTGTTTTTATATATTTTTAAATACCTTAATTCATAATACTGATTTATAGTTGCTTTGAGTTAGTATACCAAATTAATAACTTCACCATTAAGCTTCACTGTAAGCAATGCTTACATCTCCTGGAGTTTGGTGGTTACCTGAGAAAACTGTCTAGAACACATGGCCATTGAAGCAGTAACAAGCAGTCAACAGAGGATTTTCCTCCAGATACATTTTTTGAACTATCTTGACTTGCTCTATACAAACATCTTATGTGGTGATACTGTCAGAAATTCTGCCTCTCAAGTCTGGACAAGCACTATGGTACCATTCCCAAATCCCTACAGAGGGGCCAGGTGTCCCATTCCTGGCCAGACAAGGGCTTGGTGGCCACTGCCTTGTGCTCTGCACTTTAATGAACACCTCATTACCAGGCTGTGAATTTCCACCATCCCTTATAAACTGGCTCAAATTAGGAAGTGCCCCATGAGGAGCCAAGGTGCAACAGGGACTCGCAAAAGTAGACGCTGTGATTTGTGCTAACGAGACAGAAATAGCAGCATGACTGGGACCCCAGTACATGATATGACACGTGCAGCTGTCTAAATAGCTCTGCTGCCACTGTCACTGCCTGCTAATGGCATTCCCTTCTGCTTGGCCTCGTTTCTCCACTTCATACAAGAGCTTAAAAATTCAGGCCCTTCCAGCTCCGCCTAGACTGAGATACATATTTAAGCAAATAGGAAAAAGAGCTACACAACTGGTTAAAATATCACTCCTTTGGAAAGAAGTGTGCAAAAAAGCTTGGATCACATGGCAAAAACTTACATATCTCTTATTTCAGGTGTATTAAAGAAATGGTGGCAAATTTTGGTTTTTATTCATCTTTGGAGGTCCTTTTCAAAGGAAAAGTAGTAGGAAATAAAAGCATGTACATCTTACATTAACAATCAATGCAATAAATTGAAAATACAAAAAAAAAATCTGTTTCCTGTCATCTCCTTAAGAACATATTTTACTGGATAAACTACTTTGTGGTGAAGTACTGTGTGTATTTTGTGCCCTTTTATATCTGAAATGTCTTAGAACAATTTCAATCACAAGAACAAGAGTTAGAAATATCCCCAGTAATTTACCAGTCCAAGAGACATATGCCCATGGTGCTGTCATGCCTCTTAATTTTACAACCTTGCATTAATTTCAAGGGAAGAAACCCACAGTTTTTTAAGATTTATACTCTAACTGCATTCTAATCCCAGCATAATGTTGGATGCAGCACTCCTGAAACTTCAGTTTCTTCTTCATAGCACCCATGCAACCTATAAGATATATAGATATGAGATATCTATAAATAAGATAGATATTTATATCTTTTTATATATATACCTTATATATATATATAAAAGATAACCTATAAGATATCCAAATGTATTCAGAGCCCATAGAAATGTAGCAGGCTGAGGACTTACAGATTCTTGTTTAAAACAAATAAATAAACCAAACTACCTTGTGTGTGGCCTAAAAGAGAACTTCATATATAGATATACCATTAAAGATTGAGCCATTCTATCTCAGGCAGTCAGAGAAGAAAGAAAAGCAATCTTTATGCCTGCCAGCCTAATGCAAAAGTCAGAGCCCAAGATTCCCACTTGGCTGCAGGAAAAGTTTATGTCCCATGCAAGGAGAGCACAGTCACCTGTGCATTGCCCCATTCAGAGCCATGGCAGCACCATGCACCTGGGCAGGAAGGACAGGTGAGGGTGGAGAAAGCCACCTTTGATGGAAACATTCAACATCTCTGCAAATTAATGAGTTCAACTTAATTATCCCCCAACAGAAAGATTAAATAGGGTGCAACTGGTGATATGAAATCATCCTAATGGGTTCCACTGCTTGAATCCACCACTCATCAAGCTGAATTGATTTTTAAACAGTGGAAATTCAAACAACTCCCATGAGAAAGTAACACAATTCCCATCTCAATCAAATACATTGTAATAGTTACATATGAAATGTGATTTTTCAAGAGGGAGAGTCGATTATTTTTCCATCTTTCATTTCTGTAGGAGACCTGTGAATTGATAGTATTATCAGTCAATGCTGGAATACCAGCACACACTGAGGATGTAAAGTGTACAAGCACACTATGAAGAGTATTTTACAAATAACTCAAAAGTGCACTTTTAAATAAAGGCTGTAGTTAGGCATTGCATGCACTCATTTTTCAAGCAGGACAGTTAGCATATTGTTAAGGTCTTTATAATCCTAATCTTCTAGAAATCAATTTGCAAGTATGCAAATTCCCTTAAAGTAATTTAAGATACCAATTAATTTATATTTAATAGCATGTTCCCAAAGCAAATATTTCATATTCTGCTGCTAGTTTTGAATATCCAACTGAGCTACTTCAAGTGCACCTGAACGCAGAATGTGTCATAAATCCTTTACACAGCTTTTACTTCAGCATGAACAATTTTTGAGCAAAAATCACTACTGGGTTCAGGGAAACTCTGACTTCAGAAAAAAAAAATATTTTTTGCATATTTTAATTAAAAGACCCCCCACTGTTGTACAAAACTAATCCCTGTCTTTTCACACGTTCATGAGAAAATTTCTGCATAAATACATGAAATATCATCCATCTTTTTGAAGAAGTTTTTCTGCCATGACCTCTGAAGACAGACTTAACTTCAACTATTTCCACTTAATTTCATCAGAAAAAGATATTAAAAAAATATGCACCTACAACTGAAATTATCTAGACCTGAGATGCTGCCCGACAAGTCCTATCTCAGATGTGATTAATGTGCTGACAATTTGCCAAAAGAGGGTCCATTTATCTGCTCAGTGGTCAAGCAAACATTTGGGAGAACAATTGGTGTCTATGCAAGGCAGCCACAGGCCGAGTGGTCATCAGGTGTCAAGTAGCAACTGACATTTTAAATGGAATCCAAGGGCTGTCAGCATCAAAAGTTCACTGAACTGGAGCAACTGAAAGAAAGGTAAAGGGAAGAAAGGTGAAGGGAAGGGAGCAAATGGAACAGCTGGATGTCTTCTCAGTGGTAGTTCTTTCTAATCTTGTTTTTACTGATCAATACCAAAACAATAAAGCATTTCCAATATTGGTTTTCTGTAGTAATTCTTCATTAAATCATACTTGCATGAAAGGAAATCAAACTTACACAGCTTTAGAGTGAGGCTCTATTCCAGGTGACATCAAAGACTGAAACAGGAGGGGGAAAAAAAAAAGGGAAAATAAGAAAAAAAACACCCTGTGCAATGTTAAATACCTAACAGGAGATGACAAATCAAATGGGAATTACTGTGGTAAAAACATAATTAAAAACTTGATTGAAGTTAAACAGAATTTACATAACACTACAAATTAACTTTATGCTGAAAGTATTCACTGGGAAAGCAATAAAAAGGCATTTCATTAGTAATCTATATTTAAACAATATGTACAATGGAGTTGTTCTAATGAGAAATGTAGGGTTTTTAATAACAGCAGCTTCCAATGGCTGCCAAGAGACGCTGCTATCATGGAGATCTCTGCACATAAACAATCTGTGGCAACACCGTGTGTGGATTGTAGCCCTGAGACTCAGCAAAGGTTGGTGCTTTTCAGCTTCTTGTTATAAATTAACTGCTTTAAAAACACGGGCACACAGCCTTGGGCTACCCATCCATACTTTGACTCCTGGCTTTGTGTGAAGGCACAGCCCAATTTTAGCAGGACCAAGATTTCTGCTTTTCTTTAAGTTTTCCTTCTTAAAAACGTATTACATTTTCAGAACTACACATCTGTTGCTATGACATTTCATTCCCATTCCTTTGGAGACACAAACGATCTGTGATAGCGATGAAGAACCACACTACAATCATTAACTAAGGCACATAACACTAAATTACTGGTAAAATAGTAATACTGAAAATAGGACTAAAAGCACATTAAATAGAAACTACCCAGAGGTGCAGCATTCACTCCAAATGATAATGACAAAACACAGACAGAAGAAACGAACTACTAAAATCCCAAGATGGAAACTTCCTACAACCCATGATGGAAAACATAAATACAGTTCATCCCAGACTTCAGAAGGAATCCAGAAAGATCCCATTCCCTTACAGATTTCCCTTACAGATTTCTTCCTTGTATCAGTCAAACATGTTTTTGGTCTTTTTCAAGTCACAGACTCTTCACAAATTCTGATGGAAGTTTAACAGGCTTGTAGCAACAACCCTGCTTTGTTACCTTCTATAAATAATCCAGTTGTCTCCTCAGGTCACCCAACTACAATCTTAGACCCATGTCATAAAACCAGTGGGGTAGTTACACATCAATACTGTTTCCATATTTTTACTTTGTAAATCTAGTGGCAAAGTCTACAATTTCAAAAAAGGATTAAACTGCCTTCAGGTGCAGGTAGATACTCCTGACAGCTTCTGACTAGAATCAGGGTTTTGATACTTAGAGGCAGCTTTGCTGCCTTTCTCTACTGAAAACACTTCAGGGAAATCCAACCCAAGCAAGAGTAACTCTAAAAGAAAAATAATCAACCAAGAGAAGCAAATTAATCAAAATCTCTGTTAACAAGAATGAAACATAAAAGCTTCTGACACTTTTTGACCTGACCCAACTATTTGTGCACCTTTCCTGTAAATAACTGTTGTGTGCTTCGGTACTATAAAGTAATAGCTAGTAAAACAAACTAAAACATACAAAAGCAAGATTTGTTCTGTGTCTTGGCATGACAAACATCAGAGAGCTGCAGGTGAAAGGGGGCACTGGATACTATGAAACTATAATGTTTAAATGGATGCTACCTTCAAAAGCACTCCAGAATATTCAGAATAAGACTCAATTCCTTTGTTTGACATGTTTCCCACCTAAATGAAAGGACTTAAGTGAAAAGGCTGTAAGCAAAGTGGTTTATTTCCCAAAGTGCCCCAAACACAAGCCCCAAGAACAGGAATCAAGGGAGAAGCTCTGCAGACTAACCTGGAGCCTGTAGAATAAGGAACTCTTCTGAGACATGGAAATGGACTGTAGGTTTTCTGATTACTGCTGGACTACTGTGCCCACTGAGAGACTGTCTACATGCACACCCTCAGGTTTGTGGGTCTCTGTTTCAGGAACCAATATTTTAAAATTTTTATGCCATTAGACAGAAAAATCATAAACAATGTAAGCGCCTGAGACGTGTTTTCTTATCAAATTGAGTTTGGTTTTGGTTTTTTGTCAGTAAGAAATAAAACAAGCAAATGGTGCTTCATCCTGTTTTGGCTGCTGAACTGCATTAAAAATATATACACATATAGATTAATTTCCTCACATTTGTTGAAAGTTTCATTGGTAACATTTGTTGAACACTTGTGCATCATGCCAGTTCCACTGTTCCTGTCCAACCCCCCTCCCCAAAGCTTTAGAATTATTTATTTCTCTAAAACATGCATATATAATTAAAAAAAAAAACAAAACAAAAAAAAAAAACCAAACCACACCACTCTGTCTTGCCTAAGCATATGAATACCAACACCACCTCCATAAATGGGTTTTCTTGGACCAGAAAGGAGACAGCCAGCTTACAAATCTCTCTAAGTAGATGGCAAGTCAGGAAAGATGCACAGTGAGTAGGTAACATGACAAACCTCACCAGAACCTCTCTCCTGGCAGAGCAGATCCTCCCCAGCCTGTTGTGCCAAGGCTGGATTTCTCCAAGTGGCAGAGCACAGCAGAGGAGGAACATTGTCCTCAGGCTCACCCAGGAGCTCAGTGAGCTCAGGAGAAAGGAATTGCCCCATCAGTTCCGAGAAGAGCATGGACACACTAGAAAGCAGGCTGCACTCAGGGCTTTTCCTTTTTTAACACGGTGTATTTATACACAAGAGAATGCAGCTCACACTCAGTATCGACCCAGGTTGGAGAGGCTGCACTTTCACCACCAAGGACAGAAAAAAGGCACATGTTTCTAAAAGCTTTTTCTATACTAAGCCTTATTCTGTACCCTCAGGACAATATGCAGTCTAAAGGTGATGCTGGATTTCGGGGCAGAATGACTTAACTAGAGCTTGCAGTGGGAATGAAAAATATTTTAAAAAATGTGTTGCAGTAAAAACCACTGGTCCAGCCAAGACTGCAAGTCCATTGTGTTACACACTGTGCAAACCCATGAACATGAAAAGGTATTTTAAAAGGCTTGTAATTCAAGGAATAAAGAGAGAAGATCCATGGTATTTTTAAGGCCACATATAAAAAAACAAATGCCCAGAAATATACCAAGAAATGGAGTTTTGTAAAGTTGTTTCAAGCTTTATATTTTTCTTTGGATGAGAACTATCAAATTAATTATTATTATCTGCTTTTTGAAACTGAAAAAAGCTGTGACTTTATTTACATAAGTTAGGAAAAGGGATATTGGGAAAAACAGAGACAATGATGAGTGGAAAACCAGGTATTATACAAGAAAACCAAAAAGCAACTGCTATCTTTGAAGCTGCTAGACATTGTAGGAAAGATAAAGAACGGTATTTTCAGCTGCCTGTACACAATGCTTTTGCTGTCTTGCTCCATGGCCCAGCCTTGCAATCATCTCATGCCTACAGCCACCTCCAAAAGTATACTCTGACTCCCATTCAGTTCTGAAATTTTTTAAACCAATATTCTTTGTGCATCTATGCACATGAGTGCATGCATATTGTGTGGATTTATTTTACACAACACTTTAAGTTAAAAGAAAATAAAAAATATGTGTTAACAGCAAGGCAGAAATGTCTGGTAAATCTTCCCACTTCCAGCAAGCTTACTGGAAATAACATCAATTCAGCAGTCCATGGCAAGTGAAAAGCATGAGTTAGTACATGTTAGCTAATGCAAAAGGACTTCTACAAATCTAATAATTATACTTAATTTCATATACAAAGGTCAGCATTAAATTCTCTGTAGTTTTGTATTTCAACGGATTAAAACTTCAGCAATAATTTACTGAACATAAGAAATAATACCACAACATTAATTACCTGCAAACAGCAACACTGCAGAGATTTTAACAGGGTGTATTGGAAGTGATACAGTATTTTAGCTGGTGCACTCACACTTCAGCCATTTTTAGACTGTACTGTTAAAGAAAGAAAAAGAAAAAAACAACCCCCAAATTCTAAAGCTAACAATTTCTTTTAGTACTCTAAATCGAAATAAATGCAATTTAGTTGAAAAGCTGAATAATTTCCAGTTGTGAGAGAAGAGGAAGTAATAACTGTAACTGAAGTTGGAAAGCAGTGACGCAGCCAGCTTAGAGCAGCACCACAACAGGCAGTTTGCATAAAAACCAAGGCTGAGCCAAAGACTTCTTAAGAGGCATTACTAAACAATTTTATCTCGACAGTGCACTGCCATGATCTAGTGAGATGTCCTCAAGTTTCACTATGGGTATGACAGAAGAAGGGGATAGTTATCCCATGGTAATCCTGGCTTCCCCACCTCTAATCTGCAGGCCAGGCTGACAAACCAGAACTGACAGAAATGCCACATGAGATGAAGCAGATTGGGTGACTACTACAGAACCGACCCTAAAAGGCTGGCCAGCCTATGAAAAGGGGAAGAATATGTAGGCATTGCTGCTCATACACACAAAAAAAAGCCTGTACTATTAAAAGGTAGGGGAATACTGCGAGATGCAGGGATGTAAGATTACCTTAAAGCAAAAACAGTAAAGACCTATTGCTTCTGATTCTCCTGTGCAAGCATTTGAAACTTTGACCCTCTGAGCTCACAAAGTCACACCCAGATCCATTCATTTCAGTGTTTTCATTGACAGGCTGAAAAAAACCCACATCACTTCCCTCCCATTGGGCACAGCACTTAAATATTTAAAATACTTGAAAAATGTATCCAAAATCCACAAAATCAGGCAACATTGATCCTAACATTCTGGAAGTGGAAGAGAAAGTCACCTAGCTGGTACACAAACAGCAACCTGAAACAGCATCCCACTGGCACAAGGCTGCCATACCTCTGCCTTATGAAGCCATCATGGAACTGAATTTTAAGAAAATCATGATACACCAACCAACTGCTACCAGTGGTTTAATTTTCATGCAGGACAATAATAACTAAAACCAATAATCCTGATTTCATGTTTTTCAGGTGCTCAGCTAGACAGAAGGAAGCATCAGCCCCAGCAGAAGATGCATTTGTGCAGTGGAGGGCACAGAACGCTGCGTGAGGCTGGGGGTGAGCAGATGTGGGAGGGTGGGATGGCAGGGGGCATTCAGGAATGGCAAGAACTTGCCTTTCCCCGGCCAGATGGGTTTACCACACTGAGCCAGGCCTGGATAGCGTAGCTGCAATTTATAAATGCTGAGGCAGGCCAAGGCATCTCCTCCAGCTGCCAAATTCCAGGCAATTAGAGCCAGGGGCACTCTTGGCTCCCTGGTGGGTGCCCAGACAGAGGTGCAGCAGCAGGGAAGAGTCTGTTATTGGGGTAGAGAGAGAGGAGGAGTGCTGCTTTATGGTAGCATGGTAAATCAATTCCATTCTTTATTTCCACTGCTGAATATTATTATGCTCTCTGCATGGCTTTTATGAATGTTTGCCTTACCATGATCTATTTGCCAGAAATCAATAGTCTCTTATCCTTGCAAACTAGTAACCAATGTCACCATCTTTCCAGCTTGCAGATCAGCTAGCATGGCCCACTGCATCCAGAGCAGGAAACCTGGTTTCTTAATTGTCACATTTCATACAAATCTCTAGCTAGGAATGCAGAGAAATACACCTATTGCAAGGCAGCTGCCAACAGCTTTTAAATCAAAGCCTGTGTCTTAAAATACGCTTTTCCACTGAGCAAGTAGGGAGCTACCATTACAAGTCCTCATTAAAGAAACAGTTCCTACCAGGAATATGAACATTTTGAATTGCCACATCAGGATATGCTAGAGAGGGTTTGCTCTCAAGAGAATTAAAAGGAAGGGAAAGATGTTCCTATACACTTCATAGGACAGTAGCAAAAATTGCTATTCGAAACGTAATATAGAAAGGACCAAATGTGAAAGGTGTTGCACATTTATCTAACAGTTTTAAATACAACAAATTTTTATCTCTCATGAGACAAAAGAAAAGCAGAGGAGACCCCATACATGCAATTAAAATATCAAAAAAAAAGATTCATGATACTCTGCATATCTCGTTGCTATCTCCACAAATTCCTTTCTTCCTCTATCAGGCCTCTGCTGAATAACCAGATTCCAGTCTCCAGCCTTTGCTCCAAAGTTCAGGGCAAGTTCCCTAGAAATTCTTGTTCTGGAGTGTTGTTTGTTTTTCCTTGTAATTCTTTTCTTCTTTGCTACAGAACCTCCCAAAGCAGGAATAATGATTTAAAGTAACATCTGCATATACCCCTAACCTCCATATTCTTCCTAATTTTGCTTTTGCTCAGTTTAAAAATTTTCTCTACTGTAAAGGGGATAATAGCTGTCTTTTCACCTTCTCTTACTTATCTCCACTTACTGTTTATCCTCCTACTATGTATCTCCCAGCAGGCAGCATCTGTGAAACAGCTCTTCTGACCCCCTCCTGACTCATCTGCAGCTGTGGGGGTTGTATGGAGGAGCTCCACTGTGGCTGGCTTTAAGAGCTTCAGACTGCTCCCTCTGACCCCTACTGAAATAAAAACTTATTGCCCAAGTGATGGTGCCTCAGGGTCTTCCAGAAAATCTTTAGGAAGAAGGGCTTGCTCATCACCCAGAATAGAGAGTATCTTCTTTGAAAAATGGCAGCTTTTACTGGGATATATGAAACTTCAGGAGGTTCTCTGCTCTATACAAGTAAATCCCTTTTTCTTCCCATTGACATGGACTATATTTTAGCAGAAGTTCCTATGGCTGCATGCTAAATAATCCTATAACTTAAAATAGCCACTACATGCACATGTAGTGCAATAGGAGCTTCTTTCTGTCTGCAGCACTGAAGAAACAAACCAAGAGTCGGTTTTATATACAACTTCACATAGGTAGTGCAGCTACTGAACCTTTATCAGAGTTGAGCTCCAGTTCCTGCATGCACAGCTCTGTGTGTGCCCTCAGCTGCCTCGCTGAGGAGCATCTGCCACAAATCCAGCACAGAGGTGCCTGCACCCACCAAGCACTGCCATGCTCACTGCCCATCTTCCATCCCCTCCTGAGGGCATCACCGAGCTCGAGCAGAAAGGATCACCTCATGCAGCTCTGCAGCAGGCTGGAAGTCCATCTGTTTACAGGAATGCCTTTTCCTGTGACCATCTCTGACCACAAAGTGCAAAATGCAGTCTTGCTACTGCCCCAGGCACCCACTTGCTGCTCCTGTGAGCAGCCCCCATGCTTTGTCCTCAAGGGACTCTCAGGTGCTGTCTAATACTTTTCTGCAAATGGGCAAGTGCCAATTTCCACTCTGTCAGGACTAGTAAATTTTATGTTTGTAATTCCTGGTTGGTGAAAAGAAAATAACAGTCTTGTTTGTGAAAAGCCCAGGGTTGGTAGCACAAAGCAGAGAACTGGGAAGCTGCTTTGAGCAGCTCTGGATCCATCAGGCTGGGCTCAGATTATACCTCTGCAAAGCCATAAAACTGCTTCTGTGTGGGAGAGCCATCATTCAAACGACAGCCTGAGATAAACCACAATCTGATGACTGTCACAGTCCCTTTGACACCAACACTTACCATCTCCTAGTGTTTACAGACTAATCAGTTTAGCCTTCCCAACTGGCTGCAGCTGCTCATCATGACTTGCATTTTCTCAAAGCCTCACAGAGCAGACACCCAGGGCTCTGTCTTTTGCTCCACTCCTCAGTCTCAGGCTACTCAAAAGGAGAAAGAAAAATACATTCATCTGTACAAGTCCTGTGTGGTTCTCACTTCCAGGGAACACTTAGGATTTCACTTGCTATTATTCGCTAGCTATTAAAGAACAGCCTTACATATAAACCCGAAAGTTAACAGCAACTACAGTAACAGTTAATTTAAAATAAATCATTACAGAAAGAATTTTAAAAATAGTTATTTTACCAAATTTTAGAAAGGTTTTCTCAGATGCTGAAGTTCATATACTTGTAATATACACAGACATCTTGCTTAATGTCTAACTTTTTTTTAATAAATAAATTATATAAATAGGCTTCTTTGATTGCTCAGAGCATCCATCATTAAGTACTGGGGCATAGCTTTAGGCATAATTGTACTACTGAATTCATCAGCTGCCTAATCATCATTCATTTTGCATCTATTTCTGCTAATTAAAAAAACTCCTAACAACTTTTACATAAATACTGTATTTGTTCTCCGCAAAGACACAAGCCTAATTTACCAGTGATTAACTGATTATCTAATTTTATAGCTGTCACTCTGTAAAGACCAGCACCCAGAGCCACCAGGAAAGACCAAGCAGAGTCTGTCAGCCCTTACCTGCTGTCTCTGACACTTGTCTGAGATGGGCAGCAGGGGTGGCAGCCTTGGCACGGGCTGTGCACAGACTGTGCTGATCCTGCTGGCTGGAAAGGACAGGTCCTCAGTGGAAAGCCCCCCCCTAAGCTTCTGGGAGTGCTAAGACAGGGACTAAATGACCCAGTGGGAGACCAGAAACCTACTGGCCATAAAAAATCTGTCAGGGGCATTACATAGCACCAGAGTTCAGGGTGGTTATGCAGCCTTGCAAGACCCTCGGCAGCAAGATGAAAATTAACTTCAGTGTGTTCCCTCTGCCCTCAGCCTTTTGCCTGAAGCCCAATATAATGCAGACTGCAGCAGCATCCCCTCTGCTTAGACCCCTGCTAACACCAAAATCTTTTACTTTCAAAGAACAGCTGTCAGCATTTAAAATCTGTCTGGCCAGCAGTGGTAAGCAGAGGAAGAACTGCCTCAGGTACCACCTGATCCCTCCAGGTGCACATGCCCTGCTGAGAGCAGAACCCAACCAAAACTGCCTCCCCACAGGCTGCCCAGACCTCCAGGGTGAACTGCAGTGCTCAAGAGGTGATGCAGAACAGCCCTACAAGGAGCAGCTTGTTTTTCTCCTCCTAACCCAATTATGTTTAATTGGGAAATCAAATAACTTGAGAAATGTACCCTTAGACTGTGCAATTTTCATGAATTTTCACCAATTTCCATGCATAGCTGTTGCCAACCTTGTCCTGGTTCCAGAGGTACATACAGTACAAGCAGCTCTTAAAGCAAAAATGAACAAGGGTAACAGCACCAACATTAATCTGCTAGGCAAGTGCTGATCAGCTCCCCATAAATTTTCTATCAGAGTATTAATTAGAGACATTACCACTCCCAAACCCTCCACTCCCTGCAGGTGACAGCAGGATAGGCAAATTATTTCCACAGGCAGGGACAGGAATTTAAGATTAGTATGGCACCTTGGATTTTTGTAGCTATGCATTTCAAAAGCAAAAGAGGAAAAACCAGCATAGTCATTATATTCACTTTTGATAACAGGTGAGGAATGACTTTTAAATGTTCCTTTTTTGACCAAACTTAGTAAGACCCTCAAATAGCAGAGGAGGTGGGAAGGAGAATCTATTTCAGCTATGGAGCTACATGGTCATCTGCTTTTTTCATAAACTGGACAAAAGAGAGAATTGGGTATTTCCTGAGGTACTTCTCTTGCTATTACTGAAACAATTCCCATCCCAGGGAAGGCATGTACAGCCTTTTCCCAGCCACTGACCAGGACAGTGCATCCTGGGACACAGCACAAAGCACCATTCCCAAATCATGGTTATATGGCTGGCACCATATGCATTTATTGCATGATAGAGGAGCAAACCCCTGGTCAAACCATAACCCTGCTGTTTTTCCTGACAGTACTGACTCACAACATGCAATCCTGTACTACTTTTGAAAGCATTACAGAGTCTGTCCCAAGCAATATTTTCATTATGATGCACTAAATTATGTGCTTAGACATATAACAGAGACAAAACAAATCAGTTACCTTGGTAGACTCCTTCCTAAGTGAATAACCAAGCTGAAAGGATGGTGTTATTCGAGGAGTGGAAACATTATTTATTATAAAGAGTGAATCCCACAAAGAACTGCATGCATTACACAACTCTTAACTTGGTGCGCCAGAAAAGGTGCAACTCAGCGTAACTCTCTGAGGAGGATCTGCCAAACAGTGCATAAAGCTGAGTGTAAGCATGAATGCATCCTAGTGGACTACAGAGAGAACACTATTTACAGCAGCAATTAACTGTTTCATAGTTAATACAGTTGCTGAAAACAGTTTCACACTGATAAGGACTAAAATCAACTGACACCCCTTCTATACACGAATACTGAGAGTACTGAAAAGCACTAATTCTGAACCTGATTAAAACGTGGAAAAAAGCAGCATGCTATTCATAAAAGCCAACATCTTTGCCTCCACTTGACATCGAAAGCACTTAGATGCAAATTTAAATATGCAATATTAACTGAAAATAAAAGATTGGCAGCTACCATTTATTTAACACCACACTGAAATGTGAGCAGAAAGATGAAATGCTGATGTAGTAAGTACAGGTTTTCATCAACATTTGCAGAAAAAAAAACATGCCACAAACACTTCAGACATTATGTATTTACAAAACATGGTACATGGAGCTGACTGTCTAGCCCAACTAAGGATAGATTATAACCTTACTTTAAAACTTTAGTAATAGATAATACCTTAGGTATCAACTAGAGGACATAGAAACAGTCTTGCTAAGTTTATGGCTGAAGAAATAATGATTCAATTCTCATCAAGTAAGAGCAGATTGCTTATAGATTTCAAATTAGATTTTCTCTGCACAATTTCTTCTACAAAAATCCAGTGCATTTTTGAGACTCTAATCTAGGGCCATAAAACAACGACAACACATAACTTTATACTCCACAGCCGTGCACTGCATCTTAAAGGTACTGATTTATCTGATCAGTAAGATATTATACAGTTTTGTTCAAGTGGCTCATGCTGATTTGTGGATTTCAGAGCCTGGGCTGACGCATAGGAAGAACAGTTTTGGTACGTGGATCAATGCAACTAAAATGCTCAGAGTTCAATGATGTTTTTCTAAATTTTAAAGCAAAGTCAATGAATGGCCTGGATGCAGGAAATAGGAACGTCAGGCTCTAGCTCTGCTATGTATTATTACATAAATTACAGTTCACTTCTGCACCTGCAGCATTTATCCACAAAAAAAGGATATTCTTGGATATTCTACCCAACTTATTTTGATAGTAAACACTCCAGGCAAAGGCAGCCTGTTCCTGTGTACTACTATAGCTCCTAAAATGACAATGAAATCTTGAAACTGCTGGAATGTAAACCACATTGATAAATCTAGGATTGTTTACATCAAAAATGCCTGAGAGACTGGCTAAAATGTGTATTTCTAACCTGAAGAAATTTGAAGAGGTATAAAGTAAATGTATATTACTCAATGTAATATAATTTCTATATAAATTAAATTCAGACCTGAATTTCAAATCACAGTATTAAGCATGGTGTTAATGCCCTGAATCAGAATAATACAAGTTTTAATACAAATTATTACATTTTTGCCGTTCCTCTTTATCACAAATGTTTTATAAATGGCTACTTAAAAAAACCCAAATATGTCAGTAAAAAGATACACGTTTATTTTATCACTTTAGAATTATGTGTGATGTCTGAATATACACACAGGTGATCAGAAGAAATAATATTCATTAACATTTTCTTATAATATTCCTCAATGGAAATAATTTCTGTTTAACACCATTGTACAATTACAAATTGTACAACATTGTTGCTGGATATTATAATAGACTGAAAAGAACAACTTTAAGAATTTTTGCAACATTTCGTGTCATAGCGTAGTTCTTAAAATCTTCATTTTATTACCATTACAATGTTAAAACTATAGGGTTCCCCAAAAGGCAGGTAAAATCTGAAAACTATAAAAGAAATAAATTACAGACTGAATTTAGATAAAGTTTTCTTCTCTTTGCTATAGAAAAATGAAATAGGCATACAACTGGAATATCTACTTCTTCTCATTTACCAAGCAATCTTTTACACCTCTCCTGTCAACTCCTCAGAGGCACTGGCTGGATCTTCTTCTGGATGTTACATTTGCTAGTGAAATCACTGAGGGACTGAAGCCAGTGGCAAAATTCCTACAGCAACTTAATGGGATCAGAAATTTGATTCTGAACATTCATTATCTCCTCTCTTAACTTTTCAAATGGCAAAGTCATTCCCAAGTATGAATTTCTTTTCAAAAGTGGTTGACATCCTCCCACCCCAGCAGCAATAGAGCTTACCACATGCATTCACATATGGTCCTCAAACATCCCTGCCATCTGAAATCCAACAATTAATAGTTACCAAGGAACTGGAAGGGTTTTTGACAAGGCAACATTGCTGAAATGCATCATCAACTTAGATTTTTATAATCCTTTGACATGTGTGCTTGAATTGCGAAAGAGAGCCATCATAAACTCATACATTTTTTAGGTCTCCCAAAGCTGTAACCCACGGTATATTTCAAATCCTTTACATTTAGCAGGAGAAAGCAATCAAAGAGATGCGAGAATAACAAGGAATAACATGTTTGTTCCTTCTTTAAATGGATCGAGTCCCTCCGAGGTTTTTTTACAGCAATTAGTTCCAGCCTACGAAAGGCTAAGACATCAATACCACATTTTCACATTCTCCTTGCCAAACCAGACACTGTATTCTGAGCCCTTCATTTCTAAATCGAGTTCACTTCTAAATATATCCTGTCATGCACGCACACAGAGGCCTCACACCACTGGCTAGCTCCACTAGTCTTTTACCACTGGCTAGCTCCACTCCTGTGCCAGAGAAAGGGAAGGGTAGCTGCTGGTCTAGGACCTGGCTGCACACAAAACTCTTCCAGTGATGGGGGTTTATTCCCAAACAGAGCCAGTGAAGAGCACAGACTTGTAGCAGATGGACAGAAAAGGTCCCTGCATGGGGCAGCTTTTCATTCTGCCTGCTGGCCTCAGCATGAAGCCTCTCAGTGCTCCTTCCAAGCTGCCAACACAAAGCCACTCCAGGCTGGAATGCCACCCTCCCCCTCCCAGATCCCCACATCCATCTTTTCTTACAGACACCACCAGCACTTTGCTGGGGAGCCCTGTGGCAGCTGGGAACATGCAGGGAGGTTTCCTTCACAGGGTGAGGAGGTGTTGTATAGGACTGCAGGTGACTTGGCTTCTCCCTTGAACTGTGCCAGGAGGAAACTGAAAGAGCCTTCCAAAATGTTTGGACTGGGTAATCCTGCTCCTGGAGGTCTCTCCATGCCTCAGGCAGATGGCAAAACCAGTTCCCAGTCTGCAGGTGCAAAAGAATCAAGGCAGAACTCTTGAGACACTTAGCAGACATCTAACATCCCTGAGTGGACTCTACCCTGACTGACTGTGCCAATAACCCTGTGCTGGCCTCCCCCAGGGCTCAGGCTGCCATCCTCATCAGCACTCAGCTCAGCTCTGCAGCCCCCAGCTAATACACAGCATCATCTGGAGATCAGCACCCACCCCCTGATCTTCTGTGGGAACAGAAAATGCAAGTAACTGAGCCAGACATGCAAAATCAGACAAATTACCTGAACTCCACTAGCAGCTTAAAAATAACTTGCCTGCCTCTGGAAGAAATTTAGGAGCTTTCAGAGGACTCCTGCCACACATGCAGGCTGTGGGGAAGGTGATATGCAAAAAGAAGAGTGCTGTGCAAAGTAAGTTCCTCCATGTCCTCATCTGTGTTTCACTCTCCTGCAGTCTTCACTTTGTGCTATGGCCAACCATTCCTCTGAAGACCATAACGCACATATGGAGAAATATGGAGAATACATACTGTGAAGCTCCTGTTCCTAACACTGCATGTAAAATGAAGCTGAAAGAGTGAGGATTTTGCTAATGAGACAATCCAATGGCTCACTGCTGTCCTAAAAGCTGGTTCCACTCCTGGCCACGCTCTTCTGCTGCCAACCCTGTGTTGGCTCTGGCATTCAACAGAAACCTGCTCACTTTAGCTCAGCAAAGGCTCAGAAGGGTGGATGTATTTGGGCAATTTAGTGAGCTGATTCAGCTATACACCTTCTCCAGAAGGCTTAAGGGTGGGCAACTACATACTTGCCCAACTAGGAGAGCTGACCTGCTCAAGGGGGTACAGTGCAAAAACAGGGGCAGGAGATCAATCTTCCCCTTAGCTGATGGCTTCAGTTATCCTAAAGTGCTTCCCTGATAAGTGCTAGATCACAACCATCCCACAACTCTTTCCTTTAACCTGACCTGAGATACTTCCACTACCAAAAATATAAATAAGAATTAAAATTACATAGGTTTTCTCCTTGATCCAGTTCATCCTATACCTCTCCTCAAAGCTCAGACCTTTATTAGAACATCGGCTAATGTCTTTTTATAGTTCCTTGCACAATAGTACCTATCTTTCATCACAAAAAAAGACTGATAGTAAAGCAGACAATATTTTTCCCAATTAATATGTTATTTTGCAGATATGTTAACCTCTCAACTCTCTCTTGTGGACCAATACACTTAGAATAGCCAAAGCCTTTTTGATATATCTTGACCTGGAGTTCTTAAACTCTGTCAAGTTCTGCCCATTTCCTCTGCTGAAATGGCTGACATCCCAGCTTTTATCTTCTTCCCAAATAACAGCCTAACCAAACTGCCCAGAAATCTGATTTTTACATGTCTTACAGATTACCACAGTCTTAAGTATACAGACAGAGAGGGACAGCAAAAAAAAAAGTGTCCTACAACATCCTCATGTTAAGTCTTACAAAATTCTGATTTCCCTGGGTACACTCAAGCTTCTACTCATGGGAACACCGTGAAGGCAGCAAGGGCAGGAGAAAAAAAATTAACAAAAATCAGACAAAAAATAACCTCAGTTTCTGTAAAGTTCCCTATGTTTTATTGTTCTTGCATTTGAACTTTCTGATGAACAAAATCAGAAAAATTTTTTCCTTCTTGTTCTTCTACTTCTTCACATTTCATCTCAGTAGAAAAACAATTCTTTCAAAACCCAATATCTGAAATAATAAAAAGTGGCATTCTACAGGCAATCCAGTGATTTTTAAAATTCTGTGGTATTTCAACAACTATTCAGTTGAGAACAATTTCAACAGTCCACTGTTAATCTTCCTATGCTACCACAATTACAGCTCCTCCTTGTACAACATAAAATATTACACGTGTTGCCAGTGACAGATTGCTTGTACCTTTCCAGTAAGGGTACACCAGGCTTCAAAAATATAGTCAGGCTCAGAAAATCTAGCACATAAAAAAACCCACGAGCAGATAAAAGTTTGACACAGGCAGATAATTGATAGAAGACAGAAAGGAATGGCCAAAAGCAGCCCAGGCTGCTGCCAGAAGGCACACAGCTGCCCCACTGCTGCTGCAGCAACTCTCCACATTGGCTAAACAAGAATAGTAGTAGCAAGGGGAATGGCAGGCGAGGTGGGAAGTCTTCTAGAATGAGATTTACAACCCAGCTATTTAAATATACCTTGCATAATAGCAGATGAAAAGGGGTCAGTACTAGGACAATACTCTGCCAGCCTCAGAATGTAAAAATAAAGCAGCCAGCTTGAATGTGAAGTGCAATTTACACACCACTATGGAGAGAATTCTTACTTTTCCAGCACTGTGTAGATTTTTTTTTTTTTGTCTTTTCTCAAAACCTTTAGTTCATTTCCACCCTTCTGTCCTTGTAAAGAGTTATAAAAATCTGTAGCTGGGGAGGAAGATTAAAAAAAAAATTAAAAAGTAGGAAAAAGAGAAAAAAGAGAAGGCAATGTGATGCACCAATTATTGTGAGCATGTTTACAGAAGGTGAGTGGTGGGGTGAGATGTGAGCAGGAGAGCAAACAGCCCTGCTTCCTCAGCCAGAGGGGCTCTCTGGCAAGGATCATGCCCTGGCTGATGG
Organism: Zosterops lateralis; assembly: GCF_965231275.1. Lineage (NCBI taxonomy): Eukaryota > Metazoa > Chordata > Aves > Passeriformes > Zosteropidae > Zosterops > Zosterops lateralis. Next base: position 4,792,387 of record NC_139768.1, read on the forward strand.
GGCACCACTGACTCCAGCAAGATTATTCCCTCCATCACTCATGGATGTGAGTGCTGCTCTTTCTCTGTCCTCTCAAGAGGTCACCATCTCCCACACCAAACTCCCAGGCTACCACACCAAGTTCCCAGCTTTCTACTGAGCCAGGCTTAATGGAAAAGATTTACAGAACCCAGAAAGGAAGATGGGAAGAGCCACGGCTACTCCCACCAATCACAAAATTAGTGTCTCCTGAGTCTCTCCCAGCTGTATTCATCAACTCTGGGGTTTGGGTTTTTTCCACAGGGCTGTGAAAAATCAATGAGATTTGTGCTGCAAACTGATCATTATGACAGGGAAAGCTCTGCAATGAAATTGATTTGTGTAACTCTAACACCACTACTTACACTCCCCTACAACTTTAGGGGGCAGACACTCAAGAACTAAGACAAAAAGGTGTGAGGGCTAAACCTCCTTTCTAACCTGAGCCTCATTAAATAAAATTAGCTTTGAAACAGTTCAAATGAAAGTAAAACAGCAGAGACATGGAGTGCAAAATAGTTCAGTAAATGAATGAAACCAGATAAATACATTTTATAAATTACATGCAGAAGCAAAGATTAAAGATTCTGATCTGTCCCCTGTGTTTTGTCCTCATTTCACCTCCTCACAAGTGTAGCACTTGACTATCTGTATTTCCATAAAATCTCAAACACTAAATATGGAAAGTCTAACATGAATATGGAAAAGAGAAAGCCATAATGAGAAACAAAAGAATTTGCTGTCATTTTAACCCACAACTAATAGTTAAGTAGCTTGCACCAAAATAGGTCCACCCTGAATTAAGTGCCTTGGTCAGTTCAGCAGATGCACCACACAATAGACAAAGCACTGAAGCAGGAATTGAGAGCTGTTTTCTGTCCTTGACACTTCCATTTTCATCATGACTTGTGACAAATTATGTCTCTTGTGGAAGGAAGAACAGGCATCCACAACTGCTGACTCAAACACTGAAGTTTTGGGGCACAGACTGCTTGTTGCTTTGAATGAGCAAGATGGGAGCCCACCCATCGGTGAAGATTAATCACTGTTGTAATAGCACTGGGTAATGAAAGAACTACAAGAAGGTCTTGTCATTTAAAGCACTTGGAGCTGCAGCCTGTCCTTCCTACAGAGAATGCTCAGCTCTTTGAGGCAAATGACACACACAAACCAGAACTCCTTGTTCAGTGTCTGCAGTGACATCAAACAGCAGACACCAAGTGACACCACTGACACGTCCCAGCATCTGGAAGCAGGACAGTGCACACTCACATCACAGTATTGCACCTGATTAACAGATACAGTGTGCACCTGAATGGCACCTACCTGACTCACAGGAACAACCAAGTACAAGTCCAGACACATGTGGGATTACAGGTACAAAAACCCTCACAACGTCACACAAGAATCACACATCCATTTTACTCTTCCACTCACTGTATTACTAAATCTCTGCAAATCCTAACCTGAACCAGTAGAAACTTTACTACGTAATAAGGTACTGTATAACAGCTAAATAATGACAGTTATCAGTTATACAATGAAGTCTTTTTAAAAGACCAAAACATACAAAACCCATCCAGTTTCATTAGATTAAATGACCTTATCAGACAAGCTTTGTCTCCACCAACTAAGGAGAGTCAGAACACATTTCAGGAACAAAGCAACCAAGCCCACCATAATGGTCTTTCAATCTGCTTAGCTGCCCTCCATTCTGGGTCAATTTGTACTTATTCCTAGAGAAAAAGCACAAAATACAACCAGAAGGGTGGATATTATCACGTGGCACAAATGTCTTTACTGTAATTCTTTTCCTTCTCTTACCATCCTAGTAGAGCTCAAAGATCGTGCCCATCACTCCTCAAACATCAGGAAGGAATTGTGCAAATGTCATCAAGTGAAGGAGAGAGTTCAATTTCCCCAAGAGACACTTCCACGAGAGAAAATGATAGACTTCATAACAAGTTTGCAATGCAAATAAGCAAGTTAAAAGCCTTAATGGTATGACTCAACACCATTTTAAGTGGGCAGAAGTGTTCTGTTACGTCCCATTGCTAATTTCTTCTTAAACATTAATTATACTCTAGTGAGAGGATTTATGTACTTGCAAGCAGGTATCAGTGGTCTGTTGAAGCAATCATGCTGTGGGTACATTTCTTCGTAACAACAGAGGAATTCCTGTTCTCTGAAGACCATATTCATTGGTAAAAGTGCATAATTTATAAATGTGTCTATAAATACACAAAATGTGTCATACAGAACTTTTGGTCACAGAATTCAGGAGCAAAAGAAGCTACAGACATGCAACACAGTATTTAATTTCTGTGTTATGCATCACATTTCTTTCAGAAGTGACTGGATTAGTGGACCCCTATGGAAGAAGACAATTCATTTCCATGGAGAACTTTTAGGCATACTTGCAAAGGTTTAAATACTACCTTGCAGCAGGTAGAAGTTACAGCAAGCAGCTTGGTGCCTACAGCTCAAGAACAGAGTGTAATGAGGAACAGAGTGCAAACACAATTGAGTCCCAGAGAAGATGGAAGGAGTTTCTCTAGGGACAGAGAAGACTGCAAAGAGTTTTAGGCAACTCAGAAATTTACTGAGTTGGATAAAATCTGCTCTCAGGTTAAGACTCACCTGCAGAAACAGAGAAGAAAAGAGCTCATGAACTCTCATTTTCACTTTTTTTTTTATTTAGCATGCTTCGTACTTTTTTTTTTCTATTTAAAAAGTCAATTATTCCAACACTTACTAAAATAAAATGTTGCTTTCAGAAATAAAAAGCTTTAATGTTTTTTTGGAGTTGTTCACCAATGGAAAAAGCCTACGCACATCCAAATCCAAGCTTTGGGTAATTCAGTGCCCTCTTGGTTCTCTACCAAAAAGATAATAGACAGCAATCTAGCTTGGTCCTAGAACCAAACTGTCAAATGCACAGTGCCTGGAATTCTTTTAGATGAAGTACTAACCCCACATGCATGTAGCAAGCCCAAAATATTGACTCAAATGCTTGAAATCATGACCTTGCCTTTATTTCAGAAGTCAAACTATTGTCAGACTGGATTTTGCAGCATAAAGGAAATGGAAAACCCTGAGTAGGACCTCTAGACCAGGAGAGAGGTAGGTGGCAAACCCTATGTGATTTCACAGTCAAAACCAAGAGTTCAGCAGGACCAGATTAAAAAGGCTGAGGACAAAGGCACCACATCTTACTTGTTCAATACACTATTCTTAAAACAGATGAACAAAGAGCAAGTTCCCAGGTTCATACATGGTTCCCCTTTAGGAGGTGTGTTTATCCATGCTGTGAGACCTGAAGTAGTAATACCAAATGCTGGCAAGAGCCAGGTTCTCCTCCTGCAGACCTCCAGCGTGTGGTTACACTGCTCTGACATGCCCATGCTATTCCCAGGACAATACAAATATTTCTGCAAAAGGTTGTGCTATATGAATGTACCAGAGGAGGGTAGTATTTGCTTGGGCATCTCTCTATGGCACACCATTGTGTTGCTTAGGAATGCCCTAAAATAGCAGATCAACTGCTGAAGAGTTTTGTTAATCTGCATGTCAGTGATTTATTCAGTCTGAGAAGTGTCTTGGTCCCATACAAGTCTACTATCAGTTTTTTACCCTTGTTTAAAATCTCCAGGTGACATTCAGTTTGGAAGAGTGTAATGGTCAGTGAACCCTCAGCTCCCTCAACACCAACATTTCCGATGGAAAGCTACTTCTAATGTACAGCAGAGTGTCTGGTCTCCTAAGTGTAATCTCAGGATATTAGAAAGTATATTTTGACATTGGATAGGGGGACAAATGGGTGAATTACAAATGGGTGTCATTTCTCACTAAAAGATTAGCAACAAATCTTGTACTACTGTGGGATTCCCTTTTTCTTTTCCATGAAAGGACATTACCACTTCTTATTCTTCTGTTTCCTCATTAACAAGAAATCTGGAGGTTTGAAATCCCAACTACTATGAAAGTAATCACAATTTACAATCAAAGTTAGATTAAAAACTGGTTAAACTAATTTACCACGCTATTTTCCTCAAACAGCAAAAGCTAGGGGCCTGCTGAAATACAGCATTCTCGTCACAGCAGCGAGTGTTCTTTGCTTTATGCTGCTCTAGCAGCTGCAGCCCATCTATTTGTTTTATTTGGCCTTTTGAACATCTGCATAACTTGCATTCTTCAGATACTAGGTTACTTCTTTCTCTGGATGTGGGGGTGGAGAAAAGGGAAGGGTGACAGAGCCCTGCAGTGTACCTGATTTTGAAATCCACCTTTAGTCAGACACTCAGATTTATGTACTTTAGATATTCTGTACTCACATAAAAAAAATGAAGAAAAAAATTTTTTTTCAGGTACGACTTTGAACAATTCATTTCTAGGTATGTATAACAAAATTATTAGTAAGAAAACCAGCACAACAGCAATGCATTCACAGCTCCAAAAACATTAATTCAGCCAACTCCTATGGCTTAGTGGAAGTTATACTCTGTGAAGAGCTAGAAGAATAATTAACAGATTGCCTCTGACCTAAAGTCTGCTAATTATTACAACTAAGTCCCTTAGCACAGTGATGGCCCAGCAAAAGGGCATAAAACATACAGGTCTTGCCACGGATACTGTTTAGACTATTGCAACCACTTTGTTAGAAGTGTGGGTCAAAGCCCACCTAGAATTATTTGTCTTTTTTTCCTCCTCCCCAGCCAGTACTGCTCACAGGCTTCACTGCTTGCTCAAATGGCTTGTGACAAGCACAGGAAATGAGAGAATGAGAAGCACTGACACCGGTGACAGAGGAAGCCAGGCAGTGAGAAGTTTGCAAGATTGTTTGCTACTGTAATTTGCCTTGGTGCATGAATTAATACTGCACCAAATTGTACTAAGTCCTACCTACAGTCATTTCAAAAACCAGCAAAAGCTGCTCTAGACTCAGTCAGTATAATCTACTGAAGGAAAGTACAAATCAATAAACTACAGATCAGATTCACAGCCACTGTAAACTACCAGAGTTCCAGCAGATTCATACCAATTTATATAATTTGTCTTATGAGGCCAAATAATGGTAGTTCACCAAGCCTTTAACACAGACTAGTAAAGAGACTAGGAAAAAAACTCTGAAACTAGGGTAGGCAGTGCCAATTCTCCAGAAAAGGACAGGCATACTACAGAAAGGAATAACCAGAGCTGCAGCAACAGCCATCAGAAGCAGTCATGATTAAATAATACATCAAATTAAAACGCATGTAAAAACATGTCATATTTCCCACTGCAGTCCAACTGCATTTGCTTAATAAAATTTTTTTTTTTTTTCAATAGGCTTCAACTTCTTTCAGAGTTACACCTCATTTCTTGTTAGTCATGAAGATCAGATTACAAACTACCTGGTCTTTTCACACATTGCAACACTCATTAAGAACCAATGACTCCTGACCTCGGATTAAGAAACCTGAGGCATCTTAAATTGTCAACCTGAAATGAATGACACTTAATTGCTCCCTCAAAACATTAAATGTAACTGAAGAAATGTTCACATCCACAAAAAATTATTTTTCCAACTGCACTGTCTGACCTAATTAAAACCCCTCTACCTACAAATCTTGTCCTGACAATTAAACAGAAACCTCTCTGCCTCTTCATTTTTACACTAAGTATTAGTTTTAAATTTCTAAAGCAGAGAAACATCAAACCAAAATTGTTTTTTAAGGTGATTTATTTCTCATTTTTGCTAAGATTACTTTAATGAACAACTATAGCCCCTGAAAGAAGACAGCAATTGGATAGAGACATTACAACAGCTCCCGTCTCTTTTCATCTGGCAAGTAGGTAATGCTTCAAACATCTTTAATTTCCTATAGCCACGGGGGACTTTAAAGGAATCCAAGAGAAACTTGTAGACACTCCTGAAAATCATCAACAATTGCAGCAGCCTTCTGGTTTCACCTATATTTACCATTCACATCTTCTGTCACATAGGGAGGAGTGGTTGTGGATGACATCAGACATTTCAAGAACATGTCACATATTTACTTCTTCCCTGCAAACAGCTCATCTCCAGCTGAGAGACCTGGATAAAGCTGGAGGAACTCTTAAACAAGAACATTTTACTACTGAACTGGGCAAGTAAAGCCTAACATAACAATTTACAAATGACTGAGAAAAGACAAGTCTCGGTTAAATTGCTTGACATTTCCTGCATAAAGAATTCTCTGTCTGGGAGAGGTTGTTATGAGGAAGAAAAAGAAATTCAAGAGAAAACAGATGAATATCTGACCAAAGAGGCAATTGATTTGGACTGTTTAGAGAACAAATCCAAAACCTGCAAATAGGCTTCTGACTTCATAATGGAAGTGCCAGTCAAGTATAGCTGTTCACAAAAAAACCCATCTCAATACACAGCCAATGCCTGTGTCAATATTAGTAATAACACTTTTGCACTAATATACAATAAATTATGCTTTCTTCTTTCTGAAGAACGCAGATTTTTAATCAGCTGTAATCTGATCTTATTGTGATGTCTTGGTACATGAAATGTATGAAGGATTTTGATTCCATCAGTTTTATTTTCCACCCTTTTAGCTTGTTCGATTCAATGTAAAATACTCCTTTAAGCAGTCCCTTGACTTCACTGGGGAACACATTACCTACACCTCTACTAGTGCAGGCACTTGTTGATGAGCACAAGAATGCTGCAGCCACTGAGGTTATAAATGTTGCTTTATTATCATAGCAGCAAGTCACACTACGAATTGCAATAAAATCCCTTAACATTTTATTCATATTCATGGTCATATTAGGTCAAGTACTTGTGAATAAACTCTAGAGGATGGAGGTCTGGTTTTGAGACCGTTGTTACCAATTGGTTGCATTTTAATAGATTTATTATCCAGCTCAAATTGCAGAGCTGTGACTTAATTTCATCAGGGACAAAATGTTTGTAAGATAAGTTTGAAAAGAGCAAGAGGAAGAAAAATAAATATGTATTTACATAAGTATTCTTCGAGCCACCCAGACACATTAGATGATGATGTTGTTCTGGTAACTGTGACACCACACTAGTACACATGCTTCGAGTTACTCCATTAGTAATCATCTTTTGCCACAAAAAATGCAGACCAGTGCTAGTGATACAGGCATTTCCAGTCTTCAAATACAATAACCAAAAGCAGATACATTTGCTCTAGATAAAACCCTTGTAAATACTGCTGCTCCTCAACAATGTGGTACAAATACAACATCTGTATTTCTTGGATACCAAATTTTAAAAGACCCTCAGCTCCTCACAGGATAGCCAATATCCTGTTTTTTCTGATCTTAATGCTAGCCAGTTGGCTGAAAGCGTTATTTAATCTAATTATGGAATATCTCTCATAGCATAAATATTCCAAGCTCTACAGCAGGCTTCCATTTGTAACTCAAGAGTAGTATAAAAACAAGAGTTAATTGCCTGTACAAATATTTCAGGGTAGCGTTTACGTAATCTACAGTACATTAAGTACCAGAGTTGTACTCTACTGATAGGTGAAAGAACAACTCTGAAAGGCAACTGCGTTGCCAATTAGCTTTCAACAAATATGTACACAAGCTGTGCTTGCAGGCTTGTGCTCGGCTTCCTCATTCTCCCCACACTGTCTGCTTTAATAATGGTGAACTCCTTTCTACACAAATGCCCAGCTAACTTCACACTGCTGGAACAAGGAAAGATGGCATATTTTATTTAGTTGGAGTTGTAACCCATGCAAATTTAAGATCACAACCTGTGACCAAAGCCACACTCCAGTCACAAGGAGTGAACAAAAATTCTTTAGTCATGTATGAGCAGGGGGGAGAAATAAAAAAATGAGATTGAAAAAATCTTCTGTTGTAGTTAGTCCAAAGAGGATGAGGGTTTGTTTGAGAAAAACACCCTACAAGCCCCAGCTCCTGTGTGTCAGTCCTCCTCAAGGAGGCTGAGCCAAGAACATGTACACCCACGTGCATTAGCTCTCTGCAGCAACACCATGTTTTTACCCAACAGAGTCGTACACAAATTAAGAAATAAACCTAAGTTCACAAAACCACATGAAGAGACTGGTGTTTGCAGTCTTTGGGCAAATCTGCATGGTGCTCCACCCAGAAAACAGACAGGCTCCTTTTAACTCAGGAAAGCTGGTTACCTTGGGCAGAGCCCTGTGCCTAGGACACTGCTGCTTTTACTTTGGGTACCCAGATTTTATCACTGGACAGTAGTTTGGGTGTCACTGCACAACAGTGTGCAAATCCTTTCTTTGCTCTTCATAATTTGCTTTTTAGACTACTGCTATCCCCATTGTACTATGTGGGTCTAAAAGAAATATTTTGCAGTTAGCCTTCCGATAAATGTTAAAACACAGATTTCTGCATTGCTCCAAACTTTCAACCCTTTTCATAAAACATTTTTATCCCAACTCTCCCCTCCCCCTTCCACTCCCCCAAATTAAAAAAATAAAAAATATTGCAGTTACTAAGATGAAAATATTCTGCAGAATCAAGACAGTTAAACCAATTCCAGAATTCTGCTTCATAAATTCCTTTGGCTCACATAATTTATGTTATATAAATTGTAATTTTGATAATAATGCGGCTGAAAATAAGTCTAGTCTTGTAAGTTGTGTGGGTGTATAGTTATGCTTATATAAAATTTAGTTATCCACATTACTTCATAAATGTATGTTTAAGTATGTTTTCATGGATATCTACGCTCTCGGTGAGCACATTTTCTTTCAGTATTTAAGAAAAGTATCACTATGCCATATAGTGCAAAGCTTGTGAAACCTTTTTGTTAGGTAAAACTCAGCAAAGCCAGTTCTTCAGCTAGTAACCTCATGCTATTAAACTGGCTGGAGAGAGAGAGAAGGGGGAAGGAGGCATGGTGAGACATGAAAGAGCAGGGAGCTGCGTGGCCTTGCTACTGCCGAGTTAGAAAAGTAACTTCTCTTGCATTTTCTGTAAAGCTGTCCATATCTGGACTCTGTTACAACAGAAAGGTTTGCCTGATGATCATCCTCAGAGAGCCTAACAATACCAAAGAACAACCAGCTGTTCCTTTGATTCATTTATGTGTGATGGTCAGTTCAGCACACTGACAATCTGTGGGTCCTTCCTTTGCTGATGCAGTGAGTGGCACAAACAAGCCTCCCCACTTTTTTTCTCTTTCCAATGACTCTTTTGGAAATGCATTGGGTCCAAATGCAATGTGTTACCACACTGGGATGTCTATTTCATGGAGTGGCTTATCTGCCCACAAGTTTAGCCTTTCTCCAAACAGGTATTTAAACTTCTGTTGAGGAACAGAGGATCTGACACACGTTTCAACAAAACAATGGGGTCAGCTTAAATTTGCCTTCAAGTGCAGCACTACGGAAAAACAACTCAGACCAGCTTGTATAGCTCAGGTTGTGCAGCTCAGCCTCAGAGCACCTCCTTGCTCCTGGGTGTGATGGGCCACTGCCTCCCATTAGGGAGGATGAGCAACAGCAGTCCCAGTGCCACTGTGCTGTGCCAGAGCCTTCAGCACCTCTTCACTTACAGTGACATTTCCTCCAACAAAACCTCAGCTCCTCGTGTGCCTTTACAGGCCTTTAACACAGGGCTTTAAAGCTCAAGTCCAACTTTTCAAATAAGGAAGGGGATTCAACAACTCATTTCTGTTGCACTTCTTCATCACAGAGGCCTTGGAATGAGGAACATACCCACGCACATGGTGGGTTAAAGAAGAAATCTATATACTGCTAAGCACACAAATTACTTGGAATGCATTGCAACAGAATCAAAATAGAAGACTGAAAATACATATGGTGACTGGACTAAAATAATCATTAAAGAAAGGCTGTAGAAGAAAAATAATACAAGCCTTTTAAGAAGCTATGTTATCTTTACATTATTTTTTAAGTTTCAAATTGTTTGTATATACATACAAACATACAGCTTCACATATCATACTGCAGTATCTAAGTAGTCAGATTTTTTTATCTCCTATTAACTCACACAGTAACGTGTTGCTCTGTTTTAGCTTGCATTTAGATGTACATAATCATTATTTTCCATACACTTCAAAACTTCCTTGTCCTTCCCCACACACTACACACATTAGACCTTTCCAATTATATCAACGGTAGTTTTATTCCAATGTAATGATGCCACAACTTGTAAATGATATATAAAGAACTAGCTATGCACCAAACTATTTCCTCCTCCTAGAAAAAGGTCTGAAGATGAACAGAAGATTTATGCTGCTGCTTTTAAATAAAATACAGTTGTGTCCTTTAGTTTGTATTTAGAATTAAAAGTACTCATTTGCTTTAAGAAACATATGCTTTAAAACTACTTTTTAAACTTCTCTTTTAAACTTTCCTTTTATGTTTGTGTAACTGTCAAGTTTGTAGTTTTTAACATTATTACAGTGGTAAAAAACATGAAGAGGAAAAAAATACACTTAAGAAATATGAACGTTTCCAGTCCTCTGCCATTCCCTCTAATCCTTTACAGCAACATAACTTGTGGTTAATGCTAAATAACTAGTGATATCATTGAAGGCAGCACTTAGGCCTATCCATGTATCTTGATATGGTGTTGTCAAATTGTTTTTCTTGCTATCACAGTTTAATAAAATTAAACCGATGGCAAGAGGAACATTTTGGAAAACAAAGGATGTTCACACATGAGGATATCTAAACTCTTCAGTTATGTGAACACAGTACCCACCCAAATCCCTGAGAGCCAAAAATTATGCCAGTCACAGGAACTGAAGTTTTCTCCTGGCAGGTCACTCACTGCCCAACAGGTCACCTACAGAAAAGCCTCTTGCAACTGCCCACCTCTCTGTCCCCTCAGAGCCACAGCCAACTTTTCAGGCAGCACCCTGGGTATTCCACTGCTTCCACACTGATGACAAGGTGAATGTGACAACATGACCTCAGAATATCACTTGAGACAAATAAAAGCACCCGAAACAACCCAACTATGAGACACATCCTGGGCTCCATCCCCAGCAGCTGCTCATGGCAGGAGCCAAAGCTGAACAGGGAATTTCTCTGCCTCTGGTGGGGTGACTCCAGCAGTTTCTTTGTCAGAATGCAAAGGGAAAAAACCAAGGGAAGGAAAATGAGTGGGAAGAACAGCAAATGTTGCTCAAAAGGATTTCATGTTCCTTCTACATGCAATAAATGCATAGAGGGAACAAGCTGATTTTAGCACCCTCACTCTCATGTTTACTTGCATTCCTTTTTTGCTATTTAACTCCTCCCATCTCAGAAACAAACAAACAAATCCCACAGTAAAAGAACCCCAAATATCTGCCCTAATTTCTAAGTCAGGAACACTTCTTTGCTTCAGTTGCAAGACCCAAAGCTGCACAAAGTTTGTGGAATTTTACCTGGATCTCTGATGCATCACATCAGTTTCAGACTGTTAACATTTGTCTTTCAGTAACACTGATCTCTGGTTGTGCTAATTTTAGAACAATCTGAATCAATTCTGAAAAATGAACAAAACTATTGAAGCACCATAGATAAAGCTCAGTTAAAATCCTGTACAAGCTTTTCTCAACTGATATTTGAAACCAAACAACTCATCAATATTATGGATTAATATTGACTTTTACTCTTCAGCTCACAGTATTTCTCCAGCTGTATTTAATGGCTATTACTAAAATTACCTGCATTTTATTTTTTCAGCATTCACATTTTTCTACTACTTTCCCAACAGATTTCTTCTATTATCATTTTTTTGGCCCACTGCCCTTCCTCACAGTGTCCACAATCCGTGGAGAAGAGATTGCTGATGGCGTTATCACAGGCAAACAGAATGAAGCTAATGGTAACAGGCACTCCTTGCTAGGTAATTATTATAGGAGAAGGAATGCAAATGAGCCCTAATCTGTCTCACACAATGGCAGAGGTCTCAGATTTGCATTAAACCTTTCGGAGCTCTCCCAGATTGGGGACTGCAGATAACAATGCATCTGCAGCCCAGGCTGCCCCAGCGGTTATTACATTGTGCCCCAGCAGGTACAGTGTCCCTGAATGACTCTCCCCTCCCCCTTTATATCTCTGGTCCCCTCCTCCTTCTCTCCTTCCCCCCAGCTTTGCAGGGGAAAAAGCTAATTGTGCATGCCATTTGGCTCGATTCATGTTTACAATGAAGAAGAAAGCAGCGCTGTTTGGTAATTATAAGAGGGAAATGGACATCAGGAAATCTCTCCATTCTGTTCCCAGCTATGTCGTTCACTTGCCAGGGAACTGAAGGAAAATAACTTCGCTTTTCTGTGCATCCATGTGTTCAGTTAGAAACAGAGGGCTGGCATTTGTAGTGGCCCAACAGACTCTCACTTTACAGAGGCACCTGCTGAACACTTTCAGGAAGCTAATGCCAGACTTCACTCGAATCTGGGCTCAGTTGATGATAAGCCGCGGTCCTTCAGAAGAACCACTGCCTAGATCTCAATTCTCCATCTGATAATAGGCTGTAAAGAATGATATTCTTTTCCAGCACTGTATTCTGCTATAACAACACCTAAACTAACACCTGCCAGCTGGGGCCACGCTCAGGGTTCACACAGGTGTCTGCCCACGAGCAGACCTTAAAAGAAGGTGGTGTAGGAACTATGTTTGAGGTGCTCTGATCACAAGCCACAGAGCAAAAGCTTTTCCCAAACCTTATCTTTTCGGGCTTCTTCCGCATGGCTTGTTTGGATTAGGAGCACTGGAGTCAAACCTACTGAACCTTTCTCAAGTGAGTCCCTGGTCTGAGGTCAACACTCCTTACCAGCATGGACAGAGTTTTTCCAACACTACTGCCTTCTTCATTTTCTCCTGAGACATTTTTGTTAAATAGGATATTTTCAAAATTAATCTTCAGGATTTAAAATCTCTGCCACAGAAATGCAGACTAGAAAATGGAGACTATCAAACTGTAAGTGGGCATATAAACTAACTTCTCAGCATATTAAAACACAAACAACACCACCAACAAAAAATCCAAAACAACAACAACAAAAAAAAAAACACCAACCAAAACAAAGCAAACAAAAAACAACCCCCAAAATCAAAACAATAAACTATTGCCAGAAATTAATAATTTTTTTACAACAACAATAGTTTAAAAAACACAGCTGTAGAAAGTGCTACAGTTTTTTAAATACCATGCAACAAGTTAGTTTTTCAATAATTAAAGTTTTGCTCATTTCCATCTCATGGTGCAATAGGTAAGGCAGCACTACTTCTTTATAGAGTTAGTGGAATACAATATACATGTCTCTGGGATGGTCTCTGATAGCTGGTATCCTCAAGCAACATTCATCACACCTAAACAATCTGTTTAAAAACGTATTTATTTTTAAATGATGCTAAGGCTCTGTTATGATATGGAAGTTCTCTGAAAGGATCTTTCCAATTTGCACTGACATTTAAGGTCCTTCCCACTTAGAAGGACTGAAATGGTAGAACAGTATGAATGATCAATCTTTACATCAGAAAAGCAGAAGCTGTCTTGCACTGGGTAGTTCCCATAAAACAAGGAGGGGATTTTCATTCATCTTTTTCATAAAGCTGAAAACATTTTCCCATGTAGCCTTTGTGCTAGCTTTCCAACACTAGAAAACATTTCATTTAGAACACAAGAAGGGGGTATTTTTACATTATCAAGCCATGGCAGGTATCACAACCTACAATTTAAATTCTAACATACTCAGGCTCAGATTTGTCACTGGCCTCTAGGCTGCTCCTCCCCAGCGACCAGTCACTACCAACTGCCTACTGCTGCCATTTATTTGCACACAAAAACCTTCTTCCAAGCCCAGACGTAGACATGGAGAGCCTGACAGACTCACTCCCACTTGGAAGTCAGGGATTACCACACTGCTGCTGGACCAGCAAAAGCACCAGGGCAGAGAAAGTCGTCAGCAGGACAGCCCAAATCGATTTTACTGCCACCTGAACACACCCAGCTGATTCTGCCCGAAGTGGACTCAGCTATCTCACCTCCTCCTGCCTGCAGATTTGGGGTGGTGGAGGGGAGAAAGAGGAATCCTGGAAGTTAAGAAACAGGGAGCACAGATGCCTTCATGGGGAGCTACTGCTCACTCTCTGACCCTTGGCCCATCACCAAAGCCATGCACTTCAGGACCACTCTCACATTAAGCATTAACTCAGGCAGTTCAGCTGTGTTGCCGAGTAGCCGGTCAAATATTTACAAGGGTTTCAGAAGGTGCAAGATTAACCTCACCCTTTCAGTGTAAAACCCAACGTCCAGGATTTCATACTCTGTTTTGCAAAGCAAGAAGTCACAGTTCCGAAGCTTTGAGACTTGCAACACAAAGTCGTTAGAAAGAATAATCCAAACAGGAAAACTAAGAGGGACTCAATGCACACTGTAGACAAAATATTGGCACCACATACAGTGCTGGCAAGTAGAGCAGCAGGCTGTGTTCCTAAGGGGGAGAACAAGTAAAATCCAGCTCCTAGAGTGGTGATTGCAGCCTCACCTGAACAGCAGCTTTCCCTTTGTCCGGCTGCCTCCAGGTCATTTGACAGTAAAGACAAAAATTGTCACTGCTCTTTCAAGGATCTCAACAGGCTTTCCAACCCCGGGCTCCCCCTCACTCCGCCATTCTCACCAGCCTTTTGAGAGTTTCCCTCTATAGCAGCATTCTGCGTTTCAGGGATTCAACCTTTCAACTGAAGCATGAGAGATCGCTTATACTGCTGAACCGGTGGAGCTGCCAGCCTCCCCTTTGTTGCACAAGGATTTACACTTGAATGGCGCTGGGAAGCAGAGTCTTTGAAGGGAAGGCTGGTGGGGGGAAGACAATTTCCTTGCCAGCATCCTATTCGCAAATCACGTCCATCTACCAGCTCAATTCCTCCAGTTCACATAACTACAGGAACCTTATCGAACAGCTAAGTTTGTAAGTTTACTGAGAGGTGGCTTTTATGAATAAATTGCTAATTTTAGCTTACTTCAACAAGGATATACAGAGTCATAAGTGAAGTTCATTTCGAGCCTAAATGTGGGCACTTAATGTAATTCAGCCCAATGTAAATTACATCATTATCTTAATCTATGACTCATTTATGTATTTCCTATTACAGCCTTGCATTGCCATGAACATCACAGTCCATCCAATGGCTTCTGCTGCTTTTCAAGAGAGACACAGGGGAACACCACAACGACACAGATGCACTGCAGAAAATAATTTGAAGTAAGAGTATGCAAGGCTGTTCCAGTTTAACAGTGGCACACTGGCTTTGGCCCTCTGCTTAATCACATCCACACGTAGCACCAGCCTGGTGCATTTCTGTTCTTAAATTGAGAATGGGTAGATAATTACTTGTTGGTTTAGCAGTTACCAAGCAGTATCGTATTGCTGCCTTTCAAACAGCAGCACGCTGGTAAAGCCATACAGTTTTTTTGTTTGTCTGCTTGCCTGCTTGGAAGCATAAAGCCTTCTATCTCCAAAGAAAAATAATAAGCATCCGAAGTTTGAAAATTGGCAAATGCTAATCTGGCATAGAAAAAGATCTGTAAGGAACATTCCTTCTGGTTTTAAAATGTTACACCTGCTTCTGATTAGATTCCACTTCCTGAATTCTGAATTGGCCACATGCTGGAAACACACAGACAGCACAGCCTGCAGAGTGCAGCAAGGAAAAGGCTAGCACAGCCCAGAGCTGGTGGCAAACCACAGTCCCCATGAAAACCACATGTGCCAGAGACCAAATATTTTGCTTTTTGCTTACTGCTAATAAAGCTGCTTCACTTCATTAAAAGCAGCTTATCATTTTATCTACTCACTCTGATTAATTAGCCTTTAGTTAAAATTAATGAGCACTTGATTCGAGGATTCCATTAATGTGACACTGGTGAACCACCACTTGCATACTTCTTCCAACCTTTTCATTTTACTGTCCATCCTCTCTACACCCAGGATCTTGTTAGGCCATTCAGATTGACATTCCCAGAGCCCTTTGAGGATATCAAAATACTTTTAAGACAGAGGTAAGGAAATATCCCACAGTCCAAAATTCTTCCAAGGCTCAGTTTTCCTGCTGGAATATACAGATGTATGTAATCTACTTCTCACTGTAATTATGATCACAAGCTTGGAAAGAAACAGCTTGGAAAAGAAGAAAGAGCCAAGGAAACAGACTGCATTGCTGGGAACAGGGGCAAAACAACAGCTCCTTTAATACATGCGACTTATTTGTCCTTCCAGAACAAAGTAATTTTAATTATGAAGCACAAACAGCAGTCAGTTCCATCAAAAACCTGACTTTCTTAGAGAGCGAAGAACTTTCTCCCAAGCCAAATACCATGTGCTGTATATGCATAAAGACAGCTTCTGCTACAGTATATGCCTACAGATTTCACAGTTGCATACGACCGCCAAAATCTCAACTTCTAGCAGCAAAAAACGTATGTTACCATTATTTAGCCAAGCAGCTGAAGACTGAAATATATCCTGGCTGCTCATTTTGCTGGAAAACAGTGCTTTGCTTCCTAAACCTAATCTTCTTGTCTAATCAATTGATTTTATCGTGACTGTCGGAAATACCCAAATGTATTTGGGAAACTTTAAAAAATAAACAAGGAAAGCTCAAAGCTACACATCTTCCCTTTTCCTTCTTTGAAATTTTAAGCTTCCACTCTTTCACAACAATACCCACCAGAAGACTGAAAAATCATTAGGCCTAAAGCTGCAACAAATCCATATTTTGAGGGAGGAATGGAAGGAAAGAAGGTGAGAAGGGGAAATAAAACTTCCTGGGTCATTCTAACATTTAGATCTAATTTCCTGTTTAATCAAGAATAGTAAGTAGAATAGTAAGGAAGTGACTGGAAGCTTTCTATTTATGCAACAGGCAATTTAAGAGATCTCTTTCAGGAGAATAGCTTGGTTAGGGCATGAACTGGAGACTATAAGCACAAGCTTGAAATTCACCATCCAGCCAGACAAGGCTGTATTCGAGAAGGCACCAAAGCAAGATCTGGTTTACATCACACAGCAGGGCAGTAACTGACCATGAGTCACTGATGCACTTCATCTGGCTTTTAAGGCCATCAGCACCAGATAAAAATGTTTTAGGACACATTTTACAAAGCATTTCCCAGTATAAGTTTACCTGGCTGGTTCAAATCTGCATAGAATTTTCTAGACAAAATTTTCTTCATGGCAAGGCTTCTAAGATGAAGTATCTTCTGTCTTGCAGCTGGCAAGATATTAGTGCAGCTCTCTACTGTAATCACTGAGCTAAATCAACAGGAGTTTTCCTGTGGGCTAAGCCCAAAAGGGATGAATCAGGATGAATGATTTCTGCTACCACAGCCTGGTCTGCAAGGAGTACCCAGTCCTCACAATACCCTAGGCAGAACCACATAAAACCAAGTGTATGCTAAACACAGTAGAAGAGACAAAAAAACCCTGGAAAATGTGATATGAAATATCAAGTCATGATTCTGGATTCATACTTTAAAATACTTGGTTTAGGAACGAAAAATTCTGCCGGTTTGGGTTTGTTATTATTTTTTTATGAATGGCCAAATTTTTGAAACTTATAAAGAATTCATATGCATCTTTGTGTACCTGAAAGATGGAGCAGTATGAAACCATGTGGGTCATTCCCTGGGCCATTCCCAGTAGAGGACAGGTATTTCTTTTTAAGGAAATAAGGCAACAAACCAGGTCTTTTTCATTGCTAATTTCAACAAGGACTTTATAGCTGATTTGGGCCTTGCAGCTTTCTTTCTGAAGGACTAATAGAGAATATAAACAAAAGTAAAATACCAAAACCTGCCACCTACACTAATATCTGTGCATTCATTACACTTGGTTCCTCTCAGCCATTCATTGTGGATTAGCACAACAGGCTCCCTCAGAAACTCCTTCCTCTCCACTTCGTGTACACTTAAAACCACCATAGATGTTTAAAACTCTTTCTAGAGGTACAAAACAAGCATTTAGCTTTCTAAATCTACATGGTAAACAGATTCTAAACATAAAAACTACCTGAAAAATGCACTGCTGAGATGGAAGTTAATTTTCCTTCTCCAATAAAGTTTATGAGATTTAAGTCTTCTCTGTACTAGAATAAAGAATTAATACCTGTAACATTCATGAAACAAAACTCTGAAAAAAAATTAAAAGTTTTACTAAAAAGAAGAGAGGGCAGGTTTATTGTTAAGTTAATGAAGTACTTTAAGACCTTAAGCAATGGCAAAGTCCTGATTTAAAGTGGGAAATGGTTAAGGCTTTGCAAATTGAGAACTCTGGAAGAACCTGTCATCCTCTCCTAAGGTGCAATACAGCTTTGACAGGCACATCATTTTACTAAATACAGTTATTGAATGAGAAATCCTAACCCCAAAGATCTCACAGGATTTGAGGGAGAAAAAAAATCCAAGACCTGAAACAAATACCTTGTTGAAATGCTCTGCAAATGCTCAAGAGCTGTGAACTTGATTTATATATGAAAAAAAAAATAAAACAATTAGGGCAAACTTCTGACTGACAGCTAATTTATTACAGACGTGGTGTTTAACATACAGTGTCACCCAGTCGAAATGTTAGCTAGCAGCAGTATCGCCTTTCCTTTGGAGATGGCTCAGGTTGATAAAAATGGAAAATGAGGAAATGACAATAAAAGTTCTTGAAAAATCAGTGCAAAATAGTCATTCTAGATGCAATGATACAAAACAACTTCTGAAAGAAACAGAATGGAGGTAGGGCAAGAATTTCCTCTTGCTTTGGTTCTCAAATTTCACTGTCACATCCAGCCTCTCCCCCCAGAGCTTTCCACCCCGAGGACTACAGTCTGCATGACTGCATTTGATAATACAGACTCTGCTGCTTAAATACCGTACATTTGCAGACAGTTAAAGCATGTTTTACAAAGGTACCATAAAGGGGTTTAGCAATATACACTTCCTGGGCGTGCAAGCCTGCAGCAGCTGGAAAGGGACCCTGTCCAACATGGGACAGTTTCCCACTCCTCAGCAGGATGAAAAGGAGCACACAGAGACAAGGCCTTTGTGCTGGAGCCTTTCCCAAGCTGTGGCTGCAGAGGAACGATCTGTCTGACATGTTGCAACTCAGGAAGCATGTGCAGGAAAAGGAGGAGGGGAGAGGCAGGCAGGGATTCCCCTCCAAATTTCCAGTGCTGTGCAAGAGGGACAAACAGATGTATCCAGCCAGAGAGAAATAGCAGTGGGCTGTGCACAGCCTCTCAATGATCCTATTGAACTGAGCAGTGGCACTTGGCTCCACTGCATATGACATATGCTGGGAGGGAGACAATAACAAGAAGCAATGCCCACAATCCTGCAAAACAGCTCTAAAGCTTGTGCTCCCCTCAGCCCCCAACCCAGGGAGTTTGAAGGCATTCAGAAACAGCACAAAAACTCAGCTGGAGCTCCGAATCCTTATAGAACCTTTCCTCCACACGTGCAGCACAGCCAAGCCTCCCACATCTCAGTGTGCCCCAAAATTTCGTGTTTCAAAGGAATTTCAGAGCCTTTGCTTGTTTGGGAGAAAGCAGGTTCAGAAGCCATAAGGCAGCTCCTGCAGGCTCCTCAGCATGCCACAGCATCAGTGGCACAGGCAATGCCTGCCTGCAACAGCACAGGCAGCTGCATTCTTTAGTCTGGCACCAAGGAGGAAAGCTATCATCCATTTTTAAAGTCA
This sequence comes from Zosterops lateralis, assembly GCF_965231275.1. Taxonomy (NCBI): domain Eukaryota; kingdom Metazoa; phylum Chordata; class Aves; order Passeriformes; family Zosteropidae; genus Zosterops; species Zosterops lateralis. Next base: position 4,812,110 of record NC_139768.1, read on the forward strand.
GATTCAGGGAACCAGCTGGGGACCAGCGATTGCCATTTCTGAAGTGCATGAAGAGGAGTGTAACCAGCCTTTCCATAGTAACGAAGATTAGCGGCCTTGAGTCTGACACTCCTCCTGCATTAAAAGATAGGAGACAAAGAGAGAGACAGGTAATTACATAGAAGGAGCCCTGGGGAAATTGCAAACTCCTTGAGAACCCTTTAGCTGGTCTGTGTGTTTCTCCTTGTCTCCGCTTCAGCTGAAGGTCCCCAAGAAACATTTGCCCATTAGATCATTAGCTTTATTGCAGAAAGTAGCCAGACAGCTGGTAGTGGCTGTTCAATAAAGACTTAGCTTGCCTCTGCACCGGCAAGAATGAGATGGAGAATGAGAAAAAGAACATCCCAAGGCACATTACCTGTCTGGAGCTTATCCTTGATATGTTAGTGTACTTAGTCAGTGTGAGGGGTCTGACAAATGAACTCTGACAAATCCTGCTGGGGCAATTTAAGACATTATTGCATTGCACTGTCTTTCAAAACCCTTCACAAATGTTAGCACCACCGAGCAATCCGGCAGGAAAACTTGTATCCTGCACTGGCCTCTCCAATTCAGAGCCTGGCAAGTTAGCATAAACCCCTTCTCAGGGCTGGATTAAGTTAAGACATCAATTCTGAACAAGAATGGCTGAGGTCTAGACAGAAGATACTGCCTCCACTACAAAGAGCATTAACATCTATTATAAAGATGGAAGAGGAAATGACATCTCAAAGTAGTGCAGCTCCTAAGCAAATACAAATCTTTAATATTAAAATACATATGCAATTTGTCTAGCAACGCACTTGAGTCTACTCATGCAGCTCACGACGCTCTATGAATCAGCACTAATTTTTTGGACTTTATATCTCCCTGACACATAAACTGAATGTCTTGCAGTGAAAAGACAGACATGCATTTTCCCATCACCAGATAACTACAAAATTAAATTTCTCTCACACACCACATTTTGCACTTCTGTCCAAAACTGGGAAAAGCCTGGAGAGTTAAAGACTTGCCACGTGTTTCAGCATTCAGAACTAGCATTGGGTTTCCAGATAGTTTCTATCTTATCTGTCAGTGATACAACCAGCCACAAAACCATGACAGACCCGAGAGATGACACCAGGTTTAAAAAACTAACCAAAACAACTTAATAACCAAACCAATCTGTATTTGCCCGATCAGATGCACATGTGTGATAATAATAAAGGAAGCACTTTGAGATATGAGTCTTCTCCAGACCTAACTCTCTGTCTTTTTATCTAAGCTGATATTCAGGGAAAGATTTAGTTAATCAGTCTGCAATACAACAGTTTTACTTTTTTTCCTCTGCAAGCATTTAAAATACATCTCATCTTCCAATTTTCTCAAGAGACAGTATCCTACACTTAGTAGTAGAGCAAGAAGTGCTCTCTAAAGCTTGTTTGCATTCCAGTATTAGAAGGGCAACCCACATGAACCAGAAGCTTGGCTAAACTTCATGTAGACAAACTTCTTCCATCACCTGCCCTTCCAGAAGGAGCAGAGCAGGCAAGACACCTTGAAAAGCAGATAACAATTACTCCTTACCTTTCTGAAGAGGCCGCCGCCAATTAGCACATTCCTGGAGCTTCTGAATCAGGCAGGAAGAAGAAAGGAGGGGAGGTAAAAAAAAAAAAAAAAAAAAAAAAAAAAAATGGGGAGGACGGAGCTGTTTTCTTCCTCAGCACAACAGTATTTCCTGAGGGGAGGAGAAAAAAAAAAGGCAGAAAAAAGGAAATAAGCATTAGCTTTCATGATTTTCCAAGAGGCTACTGATTACAACTCCTGCTTGGCAGAGCTACTTGTGCCACTATTTCTGCAGTTCTAAAATGCCAATTTAGGGTGTCCTGTATTTTCTCCATCGTCACTTTATCAAAATAGGGAATATGAATGTCAAGTCAGCCACTGCTAAGAAAAGCAAAGAGATTCCTGTCAGAATGGGAAAAAATCCCATACTAGAATGGGTTAAAGTCCAATTCAAAAATATTCTCGAGCACTTTCTCTATTATGTAAACATGCTTCAGCCAAGCTCACACCCACTTCTGTAAAAATTCAAATGAGCCACATTTACTATCAAAATAGTTGGCAAAAGGCAAATTCCAACATGCATACTGAACATACAGGTATATACTGACATCCAAGTGCTTATGCACTTTGAGAGGATCATACCTACAATTATGAGATATTTGCAACTAATCATAAGTTCTGCTTCTTTTTAAGAGAACTTCTCCTTTTCTTAAGACAATCTATTCCAGCTATATCAAATCTTTCAGTAACAGCAAAAACAAATACTTGTGTGGGGGTTTTTAAAACAGAATGAAAGGAAAGGGATTTAAAAAACCTTTTGACTAAAGGTAACATTTAGAAATTGAGCTTCACTCCCATAAAACCACAATTCCTCACCTCAGACCATTTCTCTCCCTCTCTGCCCTACTCCTAACATGACTTTAAAGAAACTTACAGACACAGAGATTTAATGGGCCCCTCCCTACCTCCAGTACCTGCCTCTGATGAAAGGCAGGAAAATCAAGTGGAAAATTATTTTAAAGTGTGCATGCAAGACATTAACATCTTTGAGGAAATGGCAATCAAGGTTTTCCATGGGGAATGAGCAAAGGGAAACACGTCCAGTCTGTTCTCCATCACACTTTGTTGGTTTATATTCCTGCAGAAAAACTTCACCCTTTTCTGTCCCATGGAAAATCTGAACACAAGTTCTCAAAATAAGGAAAAAAAGTCTGTGCTGCCTTACATTTCCACACACACTTCTGCCACCCCTCAAAACAACAATTAACCCATCTGCTAACAGCACACAGATCCTGGTCTTCTGGAAGAGATTTTAAATAAGGGGCCCCAACAGATAGGAAACAACATAAAAGGCAGCACTTCTATCACAGCATCTCCCTCAAAGCCACCACGTCTGTCCAATTCTAAATGGCCACAGTTCCTGCATTTCTCTAGGGGACAAAAGCTCTCTTTTTCTCTCCTCCTGTCAGCAAGACTTAAAGCTGCAAGAGTAATTCTGTCCAGATTCCCCTCTAGATAGGCAATGATTTAAAGAATTCATGAAGTAACAGTGGCAGTGTAAATAAACAATGAAAAACTAAATAAAGATCACAGAAGACAACACAGAGAAAATGTGCACCAAGGAGAGAAAGAACAAGCTCAGTGACTCAAAACCTCTTCTGCCTTGTTATGTGCACCCATAAATAGGCGCAGCAACAATCTGACAACGCCAAAGAATGGATTCTGACACAAAAATGTAACTCCTCAAAAACCTGCCTCCTCAACCTTCTGCCTAAAGGCAAACCTTCCCACAGTGTTTAATTTCACTTTCTCAACGTCTTACACCCCTCATCAGCTGCATTTCTGCTTTCTGTCGCCTTTCACCATCTTGTACTAATTGATGCAAAGCAACTTAAACCTTGGAGAACACAAATCGGTGGTGGTTTTTTTTTTTTTTTTTTTTTTTTTTTTTTTTTTTTTTTTTAAGGGAAAACAGTGCTCCAGCCCCCAATGTGGGGACAGGAGAAATGACCCTTAGTGAATTGCTCCTGACACTTGTACATCCCGGGGCTATGTGCAAATCAATACATACTGAGCAGCTCAGCACACACCAGGTTGCAAAATGCAAGAAAAAAAAAAAGAAATTGTAACACCCTCCTCAAACATACACTAGTTTTGTATTCCTAAATCAAACAAATCATTTGCTTTTCTTTTTCATTATAGAATAAAAAGAATGCTTTTGACAGTGTTTTTCTGCCTGCTAAGAAACACTTTCCCCCACCAGATCTCCGGTAAAGTCTGTTAAGAATTGAAATACTGGTTTTATTTAAAGTGCTTAAAAATTTTGCACTCCCATCCTATTACTAGTGGGAGAAATCATTTAAAGCAGAGATGGAAGATTTGAAGAAAGCATATTTTAAAATCAAACATAAAATCAAGAGCTGGCAAAAAAAGAAGTCTGAGTGCAAAAAATCCCAAAGTTTTTTAACAATATTCTCAGGGAGACAGAAATTTGTCTCAAGGACCATTTAGAGATGTAAGTTTGACTCAACATCACTTGCTCCAAAGGTGAGATTGTCTGTTCTCAAATCCTCAGGCAAGAAAAAAAAATAAAGTGAAATAACGCATTACCTGAAAGTCAAATTCTAAGTGGAGAAACCTCGCAAAATGACTAACAATACCAAAAGACTTGACTAAATTTCTGGCAGGGCCAGAGATAATTTGTATGAAAAAGAAATGTCAAAATGTTTTGGGTATACAGCCACTACAGGAAGGAAACACAGAGAAAACTGGGAAACACTGTATCAAAACCCAACAAATCGTTGACATCAACATTAGATAAATGACTAGGCATATGTTGAGTCAAACACCCTCAAGATGGTGTGTGAGTCAACTCCTGCAATGAATTTAGCAGAGTTGCTTTCCTACATCAAGCTTAATAAAAAATAATCCTCAATTATTCCAGCTAGGTCTGGCTTCTCGTTAAATTTTACATGATGTGTGCCCATTGTGGACAGTACCTGAGCTGGAGATCTAAACATAGAACAGGGATACCAAAATGTGATTTTGACTAATCTTTTCTGAATTCATTCTTCTGCATAACAAAGGTAGTGTTTTTTCCAGGCATTACCCAAATGTTGCCCACTTCCTATAGAAAAATGCAAAAATCCTTCAGGACATTTGCAGGTTCTAGGTCTTAAGTGATCCAGAGACTTTTTACATTCAGAAGAAAAAAAAAAAAAAAAAAAAAAAAAAAAAAAAAAAAAAAAAAACCACTGAGAAAGTAATGCCCCTCAATTCCAATCTGCACTGCATTACTGGAGAAGAGCTTGCTGGCCTTATCATGTCTGACACCTACATGGAGCCCTTGTCAACTCTTAGGGGAATTCCTGTGCCAACATAAGCCCCCATTTTACACAACCAACCTGGGTGATTTTCTGGTTTAGTGCATTTCTAGCTCTATGATAGCCATTAATTCCATTACACTGAGGGATTAGATCAGAGCACTGCTGTATGCAACAGAACCCTCCCCAAACTTTGTCCATAACATGAGGGTTTAAACCAAAGTGGGCATCATCATCACCAGCTTTTAAAATTTACAGAGAAAAAAAGCATTCTTAAGGTTCTTCAATCTACATTTAACTAACAGCTACTTTTCTTCAGGTGAATTATATGCACATTCAGAGTGCACTAATAGATACAGGTCAAGTTTATATCACAGTAAAAAGTTCTTCCCTTTTTTTCCCTGTTGATTTTCAACCTTTTGATCTAGGAGAGGTAATGAAACAACTATTTCCTTAACATCTATTGAGGGAAGTAGCAGTCTCCATTTCTTATTGCAAAAAACAAACAAGCAAGCTGAGAAAAAAGGAAGATTAAAATACCTACTCTTAAATAGCATGATGAAACTGAACAAAAACTCTCAGCCCTGGGTTTTGAAGCCAGGAACCTTCTCCTGCTAATGAATCAGGTTCTTTCTCCAAGCTATTTTCTAGTATCTACAGCTGGCACAGAATCAGTATGAAATAGAACTTGCATGTTTCACATCATGTTCAGTCACATAACATTTCATGAAAACACAATATAACATTTACCTACAGCAACATAAAGGGAGCAAATTTTCATTTATTTTAGAATGAATTAAAATCATATCCCTATTATCCATGCATATGTGTGTGTGCACGTGTCTCATACATACAACAGGGTAAACTTTCCACCACAAACACCTGAACTTTGTGAAGAAAGAAGCTTCTTCAAACATAAATACTATTTTCCCAGAACTGTATCTGCACAAAGACAGGAAGCTCTTCTCAAGTATCTATTACAGAAAGCCAAGAAAAAGTAACCAAAACATTGTTGCAGAAGCACAGACAAAGCTGTGGTGAGAGTCAATGAAAACACAACCTCCTAAATAAATTTTCCTTTCATTTGCCTTAGTGAATTCATGGGATCCACCACTAACAGATGTCTAAATAAAAGACTAAATTTTACTTACATGAAATATATGTTTCCTAAACAAGCAGTGCAATTTTTATTAATTTGAACAACCTCTAATTTAAATGCCAAATGTATTTTATTTCTATATCTTTCTTCAGAGGTGTTTCACACAATTGTTTCCTATAGCTTTAATGTTACAGCTATCTGTATTTTCTCACCTGCTTTCCTTGGATCCTGAAAAAAGCTCTCAAAATTACATTTTTCCATGTGAAAAATCTGAGCTTTCAGAAGAACTATTCACATGGATGTATTTAGTGACGTGCCTATTAAAGCACACCAACCTCTGTATGACCTTTACCTACTGGTCTAACTGCAATGACCCCACCAAAACAAAAAAAAAATAAAACTGAATTTTCTCTTAATCACCTAAAAAGGTACATACTGAGCAGAAGTAAGATTTATACTCCATATTTTACATGCAAAGCCTTGAGGACCAAACTTAGTGCACCAAAGCACAATGGGAAAAGAAGCTCATCACTTGAAAAATTTGGTCCCTTCCAAAGAAATGGGGTGGGAATAACTTTGTCGAACATTTATTTCTCACTTCCAGAAGAGGTGAGAATCTCGAAGGAAGCAATATCTTTGTCTAAAAGCGTCACCCCTCAACTTTCCTCAAGTAATTAGGGGGCCCAGGACCCAGGGGACACAAGGGAGAATCTGGTGCATGGGAAAGCATCATCCTGCTGGGGTGGTAACCTGTGTGCTGCTGTCAGTGGGGACTTAACAAAAGCTCCAAGGATAAGGAGGTTGGGAAGGGAAAGTGCAGAAGCTTTTCTTTTTTTGCAACAACTACCTCTATATTACAAGCCTGATTTAGTATTTTTCTATCTTGTTCTTAATTAAAAAGAAGACACACTTCATGTTGGAAATAGGTATTTTTTTGAAGCTTGAATCATTTAGCCTATTAAACCCAAGCCTGTATTACGGGTGTTATTTTTTAAAAAACATACAGTAAATGCATTAAATTATTGATAGTCATTAAACAGGAAAAAAAAATTTAAACAGCTCTCAGCTTTTATCAATCATTAATGCAGTTTCCACTTGCACATCTCACTGGGTCGCTATCATATAGCACAGAGCAAAGAGTACAAATCCTGAAGGCATGAATTCATTTTCTCTTGATGCAGAGTAAAAATATTCTTGGCAGCAGGAGAGAGGCTAAAACATGAAGCAGAATGGTTGAAAGGAGGCTTCTGTCTTTTGCAGTAAACAGGTAGCAATAGGAGGGAGCAGCAATTTGAGGCACCAAAGCCCGTCCACATCTCCTGTAAGGGCCAGTAACAACGTCATCAATCACCTCCAGCAGCTGGCAGCAGTTAGGGCCAGCCCAACGGTGTTTGCAAATTTTTTCCCTATTTGAAATACTTGTTAATTCAATGGCATATGGGGAAAACAAGGAGCATTGAGGAGAATAGTAAAGCATCCAGCAACTTGAGCAAGCTGAAGATTTCAGCCCAAGCTGCTCACCAGCTCACGAGCCAGTAAAACCCATCATGTACAGAAAAGCCCAACTTGTGACACGGACAGCCTGAGCTCAGGAAAATGACTGGGGTAGTCTCTTGAAGCTATTATGAACCTTTACTGGGGCAAGTTATAACTAGACCTAATGCTTTCAGCAGGTCCAAATGACTCATGTCAATATGGGGAATCTGGAGACAGATGCCAGTCGGTGGCACCTTGCCTGCCTGCCATGGGCCAGCTACCAGAGAAGAGATTCTCACCAACATCCCATTTTTCATCCATTTTATTCATGGACTGGAAACCTGTCTTACAGGAGCTGCTCTCTTACCTTTCATCCCTGGCAATTTATTGAAATTCACTACTTTAAAATGCAACAAGGAGAGAACACAATCCACAGTGACAAGTCAGGTATGACTGCAGCATGCAAGGACTGACCTGACATACCTCTACAGCAGCAACTGTAGGTGAGCCATAGCCATAAAAATATCAATGCAAAACACATAAACCCTGGCTCTGGCTAGATATTCAGACAGTAAAACCTTAGCCCTCCAGCAGGCCTGCTACTGGAACCCAAATTAATTTGTTTTAAACTACCTTGTGTCTGTTTAAATGAGCTGTAATAATAGCTCTGAAGCAAAGTGCAGACACATGCAAAAGCTAAACACAATGCTGAGGACTGCTTGAGAAATGTGTGCCCACACCCAGAGCCCACTTAGAAATTACGAGCAGGAAAAACTTGTCATAATCCAAGTGTTCCACTCCCAACAATGGCTTCAATCCCTTCAAAAAACCATTTCTGTCCGCACAGAAAAAAAAATGGATGTTAGAGATTAGGGAAAAAGTACAAAAAGAATCATTGTCTGCAACCAAAAATCTAAGTCCTACGGAGGTTAGTATTTTTTCCTGAAAACGATTCAAGAATGCACTGAGTCGAGCAACTAGATAATGCCAAATGTTGATACAAAAGCAGCCAGGAAAAGCTGCAGTCACTGGAAAACATTCTCTAGCCTGATTGTTTACAGGCAACTATGTTATAAAATACAAAAATATTTATTTCCAACCATCATTAGCACAGATCTACATCATGTTAGGAAAAAAAAAAAAAAGTCAATTAAGACACACGTCTCATTACACTGAGTCCCAGGGAAGGTAGCAGAGTATTTAAAGTAATACCATGAAAGCTATTACACCACTGCATTGATTTCATCATATATCAACAAACTAAGTAATTCACAATAAATTTCAATATAATATTAATCCTTATCTAAATACAGACCTGTAAGAGTAATAGCCCATCAGTATTATTAATGCAGCACACAACCACTAGCAGCTTTCACACTGGTCCAGGAACCAGCATCAAGCTCAGAGAGAGATGCCCACTTATCCTCCAGGCCATAAGCATTGTACCACCGTGCTACCTGCCAAGATAAGGGAAATGGAAATCATTGACAGGAGGTGCTTGGGCCAGCTCACAGCTGCCTGCACGAAGCTACTGCTGCAGCTGAAGGAAGCACAGGCTGAGCATCCAGCTTTGCCCCCTCCCCACTGCCACAGCTTCTGAGGTGAGATAAGGAAAAAGGTCTGGTTTAGGTGGGTGTTTGTGTGCGTGCAAAAGTACTCACTGCTTGGAATGCATCCTTCTTGCCAAACCTTTTCTTTTTTTTTTTTTTTTTTTTTTTAAGTGTGTAATTTTTTTGTTTTTAGACCACAGAAGTTCCTATCTCCTCCCTGCACCCCACTGAGAATGTTCATTTTGAGCAGCTACAAATGCTATTAAATTTTGTCTGGCCTGTAAAGCACGTTAGCCTTCCAATGAAGTATCTGGAATTTTTATTTTGAAGCCACAATCTGGATCTCTAGCTAAGAGATGTGTTGGAAGCACACAATTCCTTAGCATTTCCCCTTCCTAACCAATGCAAGGCTTGTATATGACAACATAAGCAAAGGCTAAAAAACAAACTCAAATCCTCAAACAGAAGTCTCATGATAACTGCAGCTAAGTCTAATGAAAAGCAACTCTGAACTAATAGTTAAAGCCTTTCAAAATCCCTTACTATTTGTAAGGAATACATTATCAGAGATCAGAGATGTATCTTTAGTATAGAACTGCATGTTTAACTGAACCACAACAGATCCACACTCAAGGCTTAACTATTTGAGTTCCAGCAGTTCCAGAGACAGGGCCTGTATTGGATAGTTGGGTTTGATAGAGCAGTCTCTGTGCACACTCACCACCCGCCCCTCTCTTTGTTTTAACAAACTGATTCCATGATAAAAGCCATTTAAAATAACAAAGCCAAACAACTGTCAAACTACCACTAATAGGAGCCTTCAAACAGCTTTCCATTGCATAAATCACTTTGGTGATCTAGTTTCACACCACCTCAGGGAAAGTTACACACATAACAGAGAAAATTCACTATCAATATGCAGAGATCATTTGGCAACCATATCACTACTAGTAAAGACCTGTGCAGTGGCACCATGGTTTCAATGCATTGCATATGCAGGACAGAAGAGCTCTTTCAACCAAAGGCATTAGCTCTAGGCTTGCAAAATCATCAAAAGACAACCAGTTCTGCTTCAAGTGCTTGGTCATCTACTCCTCCCTGAACCAGCACAGAGTGGGCATGAGGAAGGTAACAGAGGATTAGTGGTGGGTACTAACTTGCCACCCTTTCTGAGGAAGTAATTTCAATAATTTTCAAAAGATTTGCTAATGGCCCCAAGGGTTCAGATAATGAACCCAAAAGTTCAGAGACCTCAAATATGGAAGACATTCCTCTGTTAGTTGAAACTTTTTCATGTCTCCTGTTCAAAGAGTGCTAAGAACATCATTATTATTATTATTATGCACACTACACGTTTGCAGGTATTTATTACATTAATACTTCCTATTATTTGTAACAATAACTTACATTTAAATGACTTCTTATATTTTCTTTGCATCTTAATAAAATGAATTCTCCTACTCTGTTCACCTGTTCTGATGTTTCTTTCCTTTGTCACAGACTTCTGCTATCAGTGGTCAATGGATGAGACTGAATATTCCTCTCCCAGAGGAGAGAAAAATAAAAATATCAGTGAACCATGATCTGGCTGTGCATATATAGCAGGCTCTATTTTCCACCTCTAGCCCATTTCCTTGTCCTGAAGCCCAAATGGTCACAAATAGCCCTTAGTCAATACTTTTCCTCTGGAAATTCATCCAAGAGCTAATATCTCATTATAAGAAATTCAGTCTCAAGAATTTAATCAGCAACCAAAGCAGAGGGGCAAAACAACCGTCTCCAAAGAACTCTTTACAAGGATAATCTCCTGAATGAAACTCTTATTGTGAACAATTCTGATGTTCCTAAAACAAAAGTACAGCTGCAGTATATGGATGCCTGATACAGTATGACACAATTCATGACTTAATACTATATATTCCTCATGCTCCAAGATCAGAGGCTTTTCCATAGTTCGTATTTCCTGTGTGAATTCTTTCCTCCTGTCATCAAATAATCTGGAATACTTTCAAATAGAAGTTGAGCAAAAAGTATTTACTAACTGGTAATCTGAAGTTATTAACTAAAAAAAAGTATTTTCATAATAATTGCAGTTATAGCTGATGTGAAACACAGAACTAGAATTCCTGTAAAAAGGCTTCAGCTGAATTTCTTCTGTGAACAATAACTGCAAAAATGGAGTAGTCAAGAGAGGACATTCAGGATTGAGGAAAGAAGTAACTGACAGAGCAGCCAGACCCCAAAATGACCAACAGGTAACCAACCATCTTTCAGCCAGAGGCTCCAAGTCTGCAAAGAGCACCATGGTGGGAATCACTCGACTTCCTTGGGCTTTGTACAAGCCAGTCAGCAAAAACAAGGTGTGTGTGGCTGATCCTGCATCTCTCATTTGGTTGATCTGCACTTTCACACATCATCATTGTAACAACTAGTTACACAGACCAGAACCATTGCATTTCCCTGAAACTTACACAAAAAATCCTGGCTATTTTCAATGGTACCACCCATTCCCTGCTTCCCCAGCCAGCATCCCTGTGTCCTTGTCATCCAGCATCCCACACCACTGCAAAGGTCCTGAGCAGGTGGGACAGGAACAGCTGATGGGTTTGTCACCAACATCTTGGAGACCAGTTTAGAACACAAAATTTAAAAGCTTCATTAGCTACAGGGCCTCTGTTTATGCTGTGTGTGAAGAGCAGAGTCGGTAGAGAATATTTGGATAGCAAGAGGTGGGGAAATTTTTCAACACTACCTAATGTGATTTATCCCAGTCACACTGTGTATCACTTAGATGTATCAAAAGCTGGCCTTTTCTTGTTATTCTATTAGATGTAACTACAAACTATTACTCAAATTTATGCACAAATATCACTTGTCAGTAGAATGTTAAGAAGCAGAGAAAAGGTGCCATTTTTACCAGTTGGACAGTGAGAGAATCTCCCATCACACTGCATGCAAAGCTTCTCAGCAGCTTGTTCCATGACAATGGATTTGCAAAGCAAGAACTGAGGGGATTATTTGATTCAGCATCTAGTCAAGTGGCCAATTCCTTCAGCAATCAATATTAATCAGCAAGCTAAAGGATAGAATCTGAATCCTTCCTGCTGCAGCAAGCAGGGCTCTGGTGCCTTATGGTCCAACACAGACACCTCAGTCATGGCAATTTTGAAAAATGAATTTTACCTGGGGTTCAAAATATACCCCATGCTTCTTTCCAAATGCCAAAACACAAAGGCTCAATGAATTTCAATGAAATTCTGAGAAGAAAAATACATATATACATACATTGGGTCTAATACCGTCTATTTATTACTTTGCACTTCAGCTGTGCAGGAAAAACTTTAAAATGAGCACAGGGGACCAGGGAATAAGAGCAACACATTTTAAAGCAAAACACAGGCCATCTTCACACACACAATTTCTGCATTAATAATATCAGGAATTTTGCTTTTTCCTATTATTAGTGTATTTCAGGAGGAATTATTAAGAGCCATGAATTACCTAGCTGTGACAGTATGCAGGGGGAAAGCTGAGTGTCAAAACTTAAATAAGAACTTATAAAACAACCCAGCACCTTTGGGTCCTTAGGAAAACAAAACAAACAAACAAAAGCCACCCAAACAAAAACCCCTCACAAAAGGGATTTAGGCTAGGTTTTCAAATGCCCCTTCTGTTCAGTTAAAGCCCACGTTTCATGCACTTCTATTTCCTTTGATAGCACATTAAAACAGAAGCCTTCAGATCATCAAGCAAACCAGAGGGCCTTTGGCAGCTGTTAAGGCCCAGTATTCAAGTTGTGTTTTAACAAACCTGTGAGCCCTTGCTCATCTGGCTTTAAAAAGCAGAAAGTACACAAATCTGTTTTCCCTTCCATTATACGGTCATTCCAAATCCCACTGCAATTACTCAGTAATCCTTGGCATAGCTGTATGAAAATGACCCAACCTACATTCAAAGAGAAGAAATTGGCAGGCAAGCCATGTGGACTAGGTGGAGGGGGAGAGTTGGGAACACATTGTTTGTTTCCAGGAGTGCCACACACTTGGAGGACAGGGCAGAAACTGGACAATGCAACGATCTGGTAGAACAGAATGGCTTGTCTGTGTTTATCAGGGGACAGCTTGCTTGGATAACAGGAAGCATAATGACCTCAAGCTGCAAGAGTAGCCAGAAGCAGAAGGAAAAGTACTAGGGTTTGAGATTCCTAGAAAACAGCTGAAGAAAAGGAGTGACTTGTAGCTGTGGACTGATCTGCAGCAATAAGTCTGGCAATGAGGAACAGCTGGGCAAATCTGAAACAAAAATAGCAGCTTTCCCAGAAATTCACCTTCAGACTCAGCAGAGTTTGACACACAGGCAAAACCTGGATTTTTGTATTTTAAGTAAAGCTTTAAGAACAATTCAGACATGTATTTAAGTTCCTGTGAAAAAATATATGACCAGATGTTAAATGCTCTGTGCTGAGCCACTGCTAATCTGCCAGCACCCAATGCTCAGTTCTGTGCCCTACTCTTCCTTCACCAAAATATAGACAAATTGTTCCCAGCAGAAAAATCATTTCTTCCACAGCCCTTTTAAGAGTGCAGACAAGTAAATATAAATGTGTATACATTATAGATACATCCATGTTTTTACAAGTTTGATATATAGGTATTCTTTGTACCTATTTACATGCATTTGCTATATAAATTCACACTTGTTTATGCAGAATAAAAGCGTAACATTTTAGAAATGACCAAGTTACAGTTTTTGCACTAGGCAATGATGATTAAAACCTGAATATTTCATAGTAGTGAATCACACTGCCAAGTCTCTAGAGACCAGAGCAATTTGAATTGGCATAAACGAATGTTTCCCAGTCTTCTGCTGATTCTGTAATGAGTTATCTTCCAGCCCTGCCAATCATTTCTCGGAAGGCAGCCCCACTCTCCAGCTCTTTAGCTTTATTCACCACTCACAAGTGCTGGGAAGGCTGTGTTTGCTTCCACAAGTGCAACTGCTGCTGTCTCACAACAGCAGTTTGTCTCCACTTTGGCCCTTTTGTCAAAGCCATCCATGCACGTCCTCAGCATTTTCATGATCCTTGTCTGCACAGAGCCCATTCTCCCATCAGCTTTATCTTCCCAAAACACCAAATAAATTAACTTCTAGATCAGCAATGATGGAAAAAATGCAAACAAAGCAGTTTCAATCTCTGTACCCACATTTAAACTGGCTGCCCTCTAGACACAGACCATGAGCCTTTTCATGCCAGCAGCTCTGCCAAAGAAGTCTCTGGAAGCTTTCTGATCTCAAATGCCAACACATTCCCCTGATGAGACAAGTTTAACCTCATGAGAAGATAGGGAAGGAGCTGCTACACACAGGTTAGAGCTGATGAGCAGGAGGTAATGACTGGAGCTGTGCCAAATTTGGGTTATACCAGCTTTTTTTTTTTTTTTTTTTTTTTCTTTTTTTTTTTTTTTTTGAAGGTACAAATGAGTTCACACATTCAGAGTTTGAGTTTACTGTGCAATTATCTGGACTACAACCAAAACTCTGGCAAAGGAGCAGAGTTGCAGGGACTTGCACAGACTTGCCTGAATGGCACAAGAACATTGTGGCAAACGTGGATATAGTTTTGCTTGGGGGGTTCAAACAAGCAGACTTTGCAGGTAACTAAAATGGATAAAAGGTTAAACTGGAGCCTACTAAACTCAGGCAGCTTTTTCGTCCAAAAACTGACATGACATTGCCAATCTGCTTTATGGAGATACACTAATTCTATGGTCAATGAAGTCAAAAGTTTTCTTTCTATGTTTACACACACAAGACAAATTTTGCTGATATCTAGGCTTTAACTTTTTTCTTTTTTTAATGTCCCACAGGTCCTCAGCCTCCAGTTCTAGCAAAGCATTTTTTTTTACTTTTTTTTAACTTTTACCTTAAAATGACCTTATTTAGGAGAGTATTCAAATTGCTGACAAGACACACTGCATCAAGCTGGCATCCTCCCTCCTACTGCCATCAGCTCATTTTTATTATCACACAGCTGTTATTTTTTCATGTTTTAGCTTTGTATTTGGCCATTTCTTAAGGACTTCAACCACAAAATCCAAGGTTCAAAGACTATAGGCTAAATAACCCAAACAGTGGTGTAAAGCACAGAAATGGATTGATTTAATAAGATGTAACAGGTGTCATCACATTATAAATACAGTGACCCTGAGTGTATGCATATTCCAGTATGTTGGCTCCAATGGTTGAAATAAATGAATGAAGAAAAAGGGTCTTTTCACTCATTCTAACAATACCAATGTCTGTAAAATCACTGTATTGAGTAAATGAGTTATCAGCAATTTAAGTTTTTGTTCTGGAAAGGAGACACAAGAAAAAGGGGAACTTGCAAAGGAAATTTCTTGAAGTAATAACTCAATAATAGAAATTTAACAGCATTTTTAGTTTATGGCAGCTCCCAGCCCCCCAAATGCTAACAGCTGTTCATTAATCCATCAGTTTTGAGGCCCCATACACTACCTCTCCTCCCTGCAACTCCAGCTGTGGAAAGGAAGCACAGGAGCTCTCTCAAGGATTACACAGTTAAACTGTTTTCAATCCCCTTGGAGCACTGGTCTTGCTCCACCCTTTTTATTACTAATATTATTTTGAAGTCAGATACAAGATGGTCCTTGATCAAATTTTCAGAAGTTGAAACTTCAGCAACACCCTGGGAGAAAGCCCAAAATGCCTAAATAAATCAAAACCACGCAGAACTTGTATCCAACAGAGCTGTGTTGTCCATTTCCTGACAGCTTCTATCTAGCCAACAAATTACAGCCAATTAAGTCCTTTGCAAGGAAAGTTTTCTGTTTACTGTAATGCTGAAGGGGGGAAAATAAAAGAGCGAGGAGGCATTACTCCAAATGTATTAAAATAATTAATCCATCCACAAACACCACTGGAAATTGCCTTGGGTTTCTCCAAAGGACTTTAGTTTTGTTATTGTACGTAATTATAGCAATCTAGAGTTCCTAACCAGGTTCTGCAAACATTAGGTTAGTTAGAATAAAGGAAATGGATTCTTTCTGCAACTCCTGGGTCCTTCCCTTCCACTACAAGAAAACAGTAAAAAATTGACATGGAGATCAGTTGTTTAACCTTTTTAATCTAAGATCCTCACATATGACAAAGAAAAACCAAGCTCATAACACTATCAGCATCTTACTGCAAGAACACTAAAAAAACAACGCTCAGCTTCTCCATAGCCACACCACCAGAAAAATGAGCAAAGTCAAAAGGTAACTGGACTAGCAACCTGAAACACCAATTTCAGAATTTATAATTTTGAAAATGTAAACCTAATAAGTACTTGGAACCTATATCATGCTTCTCCAATTCTAGTATCTCCTCACTGTTAGCGTAAAGCATTTTGCCTTCAAATGATAAAAACTTTACATTCCTGAGAAATGCTTTTATTAAAAACACTTTTATACCTGGTGATGCAAATGAGTTTTCTTTTCCACATAAGGAAACTCTGGTGACATAGTTCAGTACACAAGCACTTGAATGTTAATCTAATGGGCAAATCTAAAAACACTTTCTGAAAAAGGTGAGTTACAATTGAATGAAACCACGTTACATGCTCATTTTATGAAGACCTTAACTCACAGTATTCCATAACCTATCAAACAACTATGACTTCCTTGAAGAGATTTCAACCTTTCAACCACACAACCCATGACTCAGGTAACCTCCACTGCTTTTTAGATTTTCCTGAAAGTGGATCCTTAAAATCATGTTACTGAATCAGGGCTCAGGAGGGCAGAAAACAGTAGCAGCAGATCTTGCAGGACAAAGAAGAGTGCTTCAGAATAAACCTCCTTGTTTATCACCTGTGTGATCCCTGCACTCTGTTTATATGGCCCTTTGTCCCTAAATTCAAGTGAGCATTGCAACATACTAAAGAATATTTTTCAAAAGATTTTTAAGCTCTCACAGAAACTTCTGTGAATCTCATGGTACAGCACTTGAGCACTAGTGAGCAGGTTGTGAGTCCCAAAAGAAAGCTGGCTTATTCAAACAGAATGACTGTGTATGATTTCAGATGACTCTGGATAAAGAATCCAGGAAAGTGTTTTGCTACAATGGTATACCCTGAAATTAAGGGACAGCTGAAAAATTAAGCATTCATTTCATTCTGAAATTCTTTGCTGGGTGGAACAGCTAAATAATTATATATATATATATATATATATATATATATATATATATATATATATAAAATAGAAAGCAACAACAAAAAACCCCAACTCAAACAAATAACCTCCCCCATACCATCCATCCTTTTCAAGCACCATTTGTAAGCAGACCACCAGATTTCAATTCTTGACTTTTTGCCAGAGAGCTTTTGCAGTATGCTTCTCTCAAAAATACTTATCTCTGAAGGTTAAAACAAGTTTGACAATAATAGTCAGATGGCATTTATCTGCACAACAAACTCAGTTACAAACCATCAATATTTATTCGACATAAATCTCAAGCCTAGTTACAAGTTATATTAATCTTACACAAGATATTAATCTTACACAAGATATTCATCAACATATTTTCTAACTTTAATATCAAAACAACAACATACACCAAGCTCCCCTTGTCATAGTCAGCAGCTGTTTGTACTTTCTGTACCTTAATCTTATATTTGGCTAAGCTAATGAAATTAATATTCTAGCTTCCTTTCTTTTCTCTCAAGCTTCAATGTAAAACTGTGTCAAGTTAAAAATATGAATAATAAGTTATTACTAACATGTAGAACTTACACAAACCAGAGGAAAACAAAGCATTTGCAGTGTAAAATGCCATGTATGCTTTTAAAAATGCAACAAATTCAGAAAAAACTTCCAATTACAATGTAAATCTTTGGATCTTCCAAAAATACAGTTGGGAAAATATTTGAGAAAAAATATAGCAAGTTAGAAAGACAGAACAGATTTTTCATAGGGCTTCCTAAAACTTCAATATTAAATTGTACAGTGCTCTGACATTTTCACCATCAGTTATGCCACTACATGAAGAATGTAGAGCCACAGACCAAGTTCACTGGTTTCCCTCAAGCCCAAAATGAGACAGCATGATACATTTACAAATTCCTGCTCTACTCCTAAAATTCTTATGGCACTAAAGATATTCCTACACCCACTTCCTGTTAGGAGGCACAGAGGCTGCGATAAAAGCAAGCCAGCAGAACACCTGAGGTTTTTCAGACTTTAATTCAGCAGCTGACAATATTTAAGCATATGGTCAATGTAAGCACTTTTCTGAGTAAGGACAAATTTAACATGTGCTTGACTGAACTTAAGCTCAAACAGACTGAAAATTTAACTCAAAACTGGCCGAATCAGCAGTCACACAAAACAGACCTGAATATACTCTAGCTCTTTCTACACACTTAGTTTTTAGAGTACAAAACACTCTGCCCTCTCTTTTTAGAGGTTCCCATCAACATTCACCAAGTACCCGTATTGATTTAACACACAAATACTTTAGAAGGGAAGAACACACTTCCCCTAAAGATGTGATACTGAGGATTTACCTCAAAGCAAACGGCTCTAAGACAATACTCATTTTGCTCTTCCTGCCCAACACAAAGACTTCAATCTGTGAGAAGTTTCTTCCACAAGAAACAAATCCAATCAACCACCTAAATTATTCTAAGCAGTTTTAGGATAAGCTTTACTCATTTCGTATCACAGTAAATCGTATTAAAGGTATAACTAATAAACTTTTACCCAATTCTGAAGCCTGTAACTGAAACACCCTGAATGCATGCCTCAAGACATCTAAAAATACACTGTGTACATGATTCTTATTGGTAAATATAGTGCACAGTGGCACACAGTGGCTCGAGGACAACACCATTATTGTGCAGTGTCAGTAAGCTCAATGAAACAATTTAGACAAATAAATGTTATCTTCTGCTCATCACCAATTATAGTTCAATAGTATTTTTTATTCCTGTAATACAAAGAGAAAACTAAAGCTAAGTTTCAAGACCAATAATTACATGATGTATTTTCAAAGAGAAACAAGACAAAGGCAACTTTATCTTATTCCAGCCATTTTTCTTCTTGGAGAAATCTGAACTTTTAAAAGCTCCATCTCCTTGCTTGTCACTACTTTGTCTTTCCATCTTAAAAAAAAAGATGTGAAAATCGGTTGTAATTCAAGGCTAATTCAGTCTCTAATTAGTTTGGAATCTTAAAGGCTCTGATCCTATGTGTTCAAACTAATTTTTATCATGTTGGATACTTCACGGATGTGTCATGTTCTCACTAATCTGGATCAGCACTTCTGGCAAAATTTTATTATGAGTAGAGTACTATGGAGAAATTTCAAATATCAGATCTTGTGACAATGCTCCAGAAAGCAAACGTGAAAATAATGCAGCTCAATTGATTCAAGGGATAGAAGTTTTCTTCCCAAAGGAGAATTAGGGAAGAAAATTCTTCCCTTCCAAAATTCTATATCAGGTTGTCCTTTGACCTTAAGACAGGGAGAGAAATATATATCAATTCAAAATTGTTCACTCTAACTGCTTTTCTTAGATGCTGCACTTGACAACTACAAGTAAAATAGAACAGAGATCCTCTTTATTCTTATACCTGAGTTCAAATCAATTGCAGTCCACAGAATAGCACAGACAGATTAAAAGAGGATGAAATATATGTTCTACTGGAGCAAGTTTGGTTTTCTTGACATGATGGGTCTATTTGTTGGGGCTGTCTCACTGATAGTGAATGCAGTGAGCCCAAGGAAACAGGGAATTTCATACTCCCATTATATACTCTCATCTTCCATCAACAGCACCTACTTTAAAAGCAGCTTCAAATTTACTCTAGTCTGAGGCATAAGACTTGGGTACATTTTAAGATGTAAAGATGTTCTCAGCTGATTGGTATTATCTCAGTGTAGCAGTGGGTAAGTGCAGTCACAAACCACTTTGCCTCTCAAGAGAAGCTTCTTTCCAAGATGAGACTGGTGCAAGCCAGCTGATCAAGCACATGTTAATCAGTTCAAAACCACCACAAGGCTTGGCACCACATTCAGTATTTCCAGAAAGGAAGCCAGATGTATAAGAAAATGGATAGAAGAAACCAGACAAATGAACATAGGCCAAGGCAGTAGAGATATATGTTCTACACCACCCCTCATTAGACCTACCTCAAAGGGATGATGTTCAACTCAAAGAATCACAGAATCAGTTAGGCTGGAAAAGACCTCTGAGATCCTCAAGTCCAATCTATGAACACCACCCTGTCAACCAGACTGTGGCACTGAGTGCCACATCCAGTCTTTTCTTGAACACCACCAGGGATGGTGACTCCACCACTTCCCTGGGCAGCTCATTCTAATGTCTGATCACCTTTTCTGTGAAGAAATTCTTACTGATGTCCAACTTAATCTCCCCTGGTGCAGCTTAAAACTGTGTCCTCTTGTCCTGCCATTGGTTGCCTGGGAGAAGAGACCAATTCCCAGCTGGCTGCAACTCCTTTCAGGTGGGTGTATAGACTAATAAGGTCTCCCCTGAATCTCCTCATCTCCAAGCAAAACAAACCTCAGCTGCTCCTCATAGTGCTTGTGTTCTAGAGCCTTCACCAGCCTTGCTGCCCTTCTCTGGACACATTCCAGCAGCTCAACATCCTTCCTAAACTGAGGGGCCAGAACTGGACACAGCACTCAATGTCCTTCCTAAACTGAGGGGACAGAACTGGACACAGCACACGAGGTGTGGCCTCACCAGTGCAAAGCACAGGGAGATAGATGATCCCTCATCTGGTCCTGCTGGCCACACTATTGCTGATCCAGGCCAGGATGGCATTGGCCAGTGGTCAAGTGGGCACCCTGCTGGCTCACATTCAGCCTGCCATTAATTACCCCAGGTCCCTTTCTTCCTGGCCACTGTCCAGCTGCCCTGCCCCAGCCTGTAGCGCTGCAGGGGGTTGTTGTGGCCAAAGAGGACCCAGCACTTGGTCTCGTTAAACCTCATATCACTGTATTCAGCCCATCCTTCCAGCCTGTTGAGGAACCACTGCAGAGCCCACCTGCACTTCCAGCAGATCAACACTCCCTCACCAGCTTGGTGTCATCTGCAAATTTTCCTCAGCATCACGCACTGAGAAACTGAAACCTATAACCATTACAGCAGGGGCTTGAAACCTGAGCTCCTGTTTGCTGCTCTGGCATGCCCTGAACCCCATGAAAACATCGACTTGAAGTATTACTCAGGCCAGAAATTTGACTGACAGATTTTAACTCCACTGAAATTTTTATGTCATGCAGAGCTATAACTTCACATACTCTGGCTCCACATCTCTGCAGCAGACTGCATGCAATGCCTTTCTGCTTATCTTCTAACAAAATCACTAACTTTCAAAGAATTGTTTCACAAACTCCTACAAAAGAAAAGCAAGTGGACAAGCACATGCACTCAGTCTAAGCTGAATTTGTTATTATGAACTGGACTCCATGCTTTCTTTCACCTAACACTCAGCTAACTCTACGGTTTTATAAGGTGCCAGAGGAATGTATTTCCTGTTATCTGAAACACATCACTCCTAGAGCACATGAACGACAGTTTGTGTCGAGTGTCTACAATAAACTAAGAGGGCTGTCAAGTCTGATGGCATATTAGTTTGTCACTTGTAACAGGCAAAGCTGTGTGAGCAGATTAGACAATGCTACATAATTTAATAATTTTATCATGTATTCTACTTGACATTACCAGCTATTCCTCATGATTTCATCTGCCTATGAGCCTACCAGCCAGATGCAGAGCCTTTTTGCTAAAATGAATACTGTCTATCCATACACAAACACTGTCTAACCCATAAAAGGCAAGCTTGGCTTTCAACACCAAAAAAAAACCCTTCAATTTTAATTCCTGAAAACTCACACATTAAAAAAATAAATTAAAATCATACATACCAAAAAAGCCTCTGACAACACCATTTTAAGAAAATCAAGTACCTAATATATAGAACAATATCTAGTATATGGAATACAAATACATGGAAACCCTATATACATAGACACCTCTATGCATGCATACAGTTATCATGAATTAAGGAAATAGATAGTTATCAATGAGCTGAACAAGGGGAGGCACCTACATGTGAACCAGCAATAGTGTTTAAAATAGCAGCAGCACGCTGCTCACACACACATACTTGCAAGCATTGCAGCCTGCCTTCTAAACACAGCTTCCAGTTCTAAGGCTCCAAGGAGAGGGGAAATAGAGATGAACAGATAAGTTTAGGACATTGGGAGGAGTTACAGACACATTGAGTGAACTACTTACAATGAGAATTAAAATCTTCCCTGGAAATACTGTTTCGGAATTCTTTACTCTGTGCATTACTCATTTTAAAATACAGAAGAGATAAAAATTAAAGTATTTTGCTCCAATTCTTTCGCACTTGACACTTTTCTGCAGATATTCAATATAAAAAAACTGGTTTCGTACAGATACAAAAAATCCCAAGGGGGCAAAACAGGCCAAAAACTTTTGCTCAAACTTTTGTTAGTTCACTGCAACTCATAGAAATATAGCTAAAATGGCAGCAAATATAGGAGTGTGGATAAGGCATTAGTCAAATCCAAACTACTGAAAAAAACACTGGGTTATGCTGAAAAAAATTCCTCTGAGTCTGATATCTGCCCACAGAGAATCAGCCTATCAAAATTTTAAAGGGCATTTCTTTTAACTAAACTCCTGTAATATATTTTATGCAGAGTTACATTACTAATAATTTCTATGGGATTTCACACAGGAGAAGTACCAATTACATCTTCCTGTAAGAATCTGTGGAAGCAGAACAAGGGAGAAATCATGATGCTTTCAAGGTTTATCCATCTGCACACTCACTTTGTTCATGTCAAAAATCCAAACAAGAAGAGCAGTTTCTGCCAAAGTTTGCTGAGATCACAAATTAACAACAACTCTGTATAAACAGTTATGCCCCCACCTGCAAGAGCAGCTCAAATTATATACCCTTCAACTCTCTCAGCCAACTTTGGCCCACAGACTCCCAAAGCTATTGCTAATGTGATGCAGTCAGAAACTTATCCTTCCAATGGGCAAGAATCTGTTTTGTGTTTCTAGAAATCTCATTTTGTTGTAGGAGTGTGAAGAGAGAAAAACTCCCATCCCAACTTTGTGAGCATATAAATCAGTGTAGCCTATAATGAAAACTTGTTCCTCGCAACTCATAAGTGCAAAGTGTTCAGATTCAAATGCCCTTATCAGTATTTACTCTTAGCAAACCAGTTGGTTTATTTTTCCTTTATGTTGCAGATATTTGTGTCACTTTCCAGCTGTTTATGCAATTCTGATCTAAATCAGAGTTGACTGCAATTTGTAACATCCCCCTTTTACTTTTTTTTTTTCGAGTAACTGTTCTAGGAAGTCTTTCAGATGAGTTATTCTGAGGATATAGAGAATTCCTAATTTACCAAGCAGTTTAAAACAAAGACATGACAGAAAAGAGTCAGAAGGACTGGAAAAGCCACTCATCCAGTTCCCCTGATACCTCCCTGGTACAAGTAGTTAATCAAGAGACTGAACAACTGCCTTCCTATTGTGTTCAGGCAAGTTCCTTGATGATTAGTTCTGCTTCCAGTTTCCATCTGAAGTTATTATAATGACTAATAAATCACTAACTGTATAACAGGCGATCACTGCATTACATGTCTGATGTGATGCCACCATATACAGAACAATGTATTCAAAAGTGAACTTGCCTCTTCTTATAACCTCTGTCTCTATTACTAAACATTAAAAAGGTGCAGCTATCATTTCAGTCACCACCAGAAACTGCAAGGAAGACCACATATGTAGTGAACATAAGAGACAGAAGTGACAGAAATTGATAAAAACTTCATCACATGGCTGACACCCCATATATCAAAGCCCTAAATCTCATTCTCTGCTTGCCTCCAATTTCCATCAAAGCCTGCCAGCTGCACATTTATTGAGAAGTTTGTGATCTGACAGCTACTGTATTACCAACATTAATGATGCATCAGTCTCCAGAATTACTGGGGAAACAGTCCAATTGATTTTATTATTATACAGAGTTCCTCACATTTCATTTCAGGCAGCTTCCTACCACAAATTTTAGCAATAACTAAAAATGCTACACAGCTGATGCACAAAATGCTGGGGCGAAAGATGGTTACCACAGCTTCATGCCACTCCATTCTCCCTCCAGGAAAGCTCCAAATCACTCAGACACTACTGTGTAACCCATGAGTTATTGGTCCACAGGGTGATAAACAGTGCAGCACTAATATTCACTGATTTGCCCAAGAAAGCTACAAACAGACACATGATGTCATCAGCTCCCAAAAAAAGCAGTTTTCTCAAAGTCTTCTAAATCCTTGCTCTTGATATTAAAAAAAAAATTCCCCAGGGCAGTGGCAGGCAGGGGGGCAGGCAGAGATAACTTCCAAGATATTTCCATACAGAGTGAAATTGTTTCCACAGGTACCATAAAGAGAACATATTTTCTTTGCAGCAAATAGCCCACTTTAGTCTGTCCTTTTCATCCTAGAAAGCTTTCTTCACTTAAACAAATAACAACTGCAGATACCAAAAGATGCAAGACGAAATCAAGCTTATTGGGGCTTTTTTGAATCATGAACAAATATTTTATTGTATATATTATACATTAAATATTATATATATGATACATAATAAATAATATATTATATAATTTATTTTATATATAACTTGAAATTTCCAGAGTCAGTTAGGAAAGGATCTCTGTGAAATATCCAGCATTCGTTTCCAGCAGTACCCAGATTTACTATTTTGTTGTTGTTGTTGTTGTTGTTTTGGGGGGTTTTTTTGGTTATTTTACAAGCCTGGCTTCAACATCCAGCAGAGACTGTTTCCTGTCACTTTTTAAGTTTGAGAGAGAACACATAAACGCTGTCATAGTTTCAAGGTTCCATATCTCTGGGGGAGGAGCGGAGGGGTAAGAAAGAGAGAAATACAGTTTTCCTTCTCTATTTTTAATCTCCTAGGTTCAACTTTTCCAAAGGTCATGAACAAAATATTTTTAAGCACTTATATTAACAGTGGTTTACTCACTTCCTTGGATAGACAAGTTCTGCAGCACAGTGACAAGAGAAATACATCAGATGGAACAAACAAGAACTGCTGCCAAAGTAGAATGAGATCCTTTCACATTTACCTTTTTTAACTTGACAACAGCAATTCAGTGAGGGTGAGTTTTGTAAGAAATGAATTTGAGTTATTAGAGGAGATAGACCTTCAAACGGATCAATACAAGTGCTTTAAAAAACCTGCTACAAAAGAAAGTACTATATCTGCTTCTATAGAAACTCTTCCCTTAGTCCATAGCAAGATCTCAAATTAGAAGCACTACAGAAAAAAAAGCTAATCACTAGCAAATGCACAGAGAGTAGCAAGCTGCTTCCAGATGTGTAATGCAACCCAGACCTTGCACAAGTAAGTGGTACAAAATGCTTGTTCCATTTTTCTTGTTTTCTTGCAGTCCACTCTTTAAAGGACATGCAACACATTCATCTGTGAGGAACAGCCACAAAGTCATCCTGCATCCTTCTCCCAGGCTCTGCTCCCCAAGCAAAGAACAAACATATCTGGACATAAGCATTATCTATATTAATTATGGGATCGCCAAAAATGGATATCAGTCTTAACTGTGTTCAGATTCACAAATTTAGACGTAGAGCCACTGCCCACCTCGCACCTGCCAGAGGGTCAGCTCGGCTGTGATTAACACCTTACTGATCACAGCCTGCAAAGCCAAGGGCAAATGAAATGGGTCCTCCTTCACTTCAGTACAAACAGTTCAGCAGCTCCCAGACAGAGGCTGAAATGTCGGAGGAAGGGGCAGAGTAGACCAGCCCTTCTGAGCAGGAAATCGAACAGACAAGCCCAAAGCAGGAGATTTAGTGTGTATTGGGCTTTTTATTGTTTAGCTTTTAGTTTGGTTTTTGGGGGTTTTTTTAAGTGCTCCCTAATTATCCACTCACATATGTATAAAACTTTCACCCATACTTGTATCTGGCATCAAGTACAGCAGATACTTTCTTAGCATTAACTTTGGAGGTATCCAAAAGAAGAAGCAAACCACTCAGGAAGATAGAACTGGTTTGAGAAAGCAGAACTTTCCAAGTATCTTCCTGACTGCAATGAGCACAGGTTTAAATATCCACAGACCGTTAGGACAGCCACAACCAAACCTTTTTACTTTACTGGAACAGCTTACTTTTAAACACACACATGAAGAAAACCCCAAAACATTGCAATTATTTTGTAATACATGTAACAAACTGAATGCAGGAAACTAATAGGGAATTCATTAACTTGGGAACAAACAGTTCTTATAATTAGTCACCAGAAAACATTGAGCATGCATTTACAGGTTTATTCTTGAATCACTAAGTACAACTCTAGGCACTGAGGTTGAATACCTCGGAGGGAGGAAGGGAACAAAACCCATGAAGTATTTAAACTATCAGTCACTCCATGATTTCCTAGATCAAGAACCAAACTTACACTGTTTATTTGTGCATACTGTTGTTAGAAAGCTGTTTTTCACCATGCAAAGTGACAGCTTCTGTAGGTTGAACACCAGCATGAGTAAGCTGATAAAAATCACGTTAAACTGGGACTTTTATCTCTCTTATACAGCTGGTGTAGATGCAGGCAGTCATACTGCTATTAATGTTTCAGATTATTAAAAAGACTGCTTAAGTGGAAAATGCTTAATATTCATGAAGTCTCTTTAGTATCTGATTAGGTTCTTCTCTTTCCTCTGCCTTGTGCTTCATTTATTACATTTTTCACCTGGGCCAAAATACGCAACTACAAAACCACCATTCTTTTGCTTTTAGCAGATACTGACTGTTGCTAAACATAAAGGGATTTCTTTCCTTTTGGAAGCTGGAAAGGAACATTTACTCAGCAGAAAAACATACCCAGCTTTCAACTTAAACCAACAAACGCTTTTAACGTACACTGACTTATTGTAAAAGCAAGTCACACTAACGTAATCTGCTCTGATAAGCCATTATTACATATTATTATATTAATAATTAGGCTCCTGGGAATGGGCAGGAAGCAGACAGTAATGGAAGATGGGCCCTGGGAGACTGCACCGACCCACGGCAGCCCTGAACCCCGCATCCTCAAAGCAAGGGTTCATGACTACCGTGCACAGATTACGTGATGCCAAATAAATTACACCTCATGCCAAATAAATCCCCAGGGGAGAATGACGACAGGAAAAATCCATGCCTAACAATGAAGGCCACGATTTGACCTGCGCGGTAAATTTTATTATCACAGTTCACGCAGCTTTCTGAGACCTTTGGAAACGCACAAACGTCCTTAAGGTATTAACTTTATTTCCTAAAACAATCTTGTTCCATCGCAACCACTCCTTCAACTGTGGCTCCAGCAGGCTGCCGTATGAAAATGAACTCATTTGTGAGAGCCACAAACCTAAAGCTGCATCCCGTCGGAGGCCCCTTGGCCGCCCTCACCGAGGCTTCCCATTACAGCGGAATGGTTTGGGTCGGAAGGGGCCTTTCCGCTGTTTCCCTTCAGGAGGGGAACACACGGCTGCAGCAAGCGGGGCTGAAACAGCTCAGGGCCACAGCAAGGCCTGACAGTGCCCAGCTCAGACAGTGCCCAGCCTCAACAGTGTCCAGCCCCGCAGCACGGCCAGTCTGCCGGATGCCCCAGCCTGGACAGGGCCCCAATCCTGGACAGTGCCCAGCTCAGACAGTGCCCAGCCCCAACAGTGTCCAGTCCTTCAGCACGGCCAGTCTGCTGGCTGCTCCAGTCCAGACAGTGCCCAGTCCGGACAGTGCCCAGCCTGGACAGTGCCCGGCCCCACTGCCCGCGCCTCTCATGGCTCTGTCTCCTCAGGATCCTTCCTCATGACTGCTTTTTAATTGCCTCCACTGCCTTCACTCACACCCACTCCACAGAGCTCAGAGGGACATGGGGTGCCCAAGGCAGCAGCAGCCCTGCCACAGGCCCCAGCACTCCCAGGCCTCCATTAAAAAAATAGGCAAATTTAAAGCCCTTTTTTAAATAAACATAATTTTAAAAAATTTAAAAAGATGTCTCAATTTTAAGAGTTAACACACACAAAAAAAAAAAAAAGGAAAAAAAAAAAGGTGAAGTAGCTTAAGTTCATCTCCTCAGTGGTAATAAATAAGGCCTAAGCTTGGAGGCAAAGTTAACCACAATCCTGGGACTCGATCCAAGTCTCCCATGACAATAGGAAAACATTAGAACTCTAACATTCAAAATATTATTTAACTTTTAAAGCCTTAGCACAGTTCAAAGTCTCCTTTGTAGAACAGCGCTTTTGAAAATGTCGGTTGCCTTCCAGAGACCATTTCCTCCTAATCAGGCCCGGCATTATTTAAATAGCGAGGAATACCAGCAAGAATAGGAATCGCTTGGCTGAGCCAGAGAGGGAGAGAGTCCTTAAAATCACTGCAGAATTCTTAAATGCTGCTAAAAGGCCTAATCCTATATAATGATTTATGAAATGATGAGGAAAATAGATTCACTCTGACAGTTTGAAAGGAGACCCAACGTAAATAAAATTACTGCTCATATGGTGGTAGCCTTCCCACTGTCCCCCCAGTGCCTGCAGCACCCACAACAGGAGCCCTTCACCACCCAGGCCTCCCTCACAGCCAAAGCCAAGGAAAAAACCAACAGAGCAACTTAAAAAGCAAATTATTTGCTCCAAAGTCAGAAATTCTTTCCAAAGCACCAGCTTACTCTTGCCAGCGCAGCAGTTCACAGGTAACACTTCTGTGTATGGTCAATCTAGATTTGAAAACAAAACAAAAAAAGGACAACTTTTTATCCCTCTCTCCTCACAAAAAAAACCAAAAAAAAAACAAAACAAAACAAAACAAAACAAAAAAAAAAAAAAAAAAAAAAAAAAAAAAAAAAAAAAAAAAACACCACCCAAAACCCAAAAACAAACAAACACACACAACTCCACAAAACTTAGACCCAAGAGTTTTGAGCTTTAGTTTTCTTCATTAAGTTTCCAGCTCCAGCAGTGTGGCTGCAATACACGGGGCCAGAGCACAGCACCAAACACACTCAGCACTTCTCCAGCCAGATGTGGGTCAGGAAGGCCTGGCACCATTTATTCATGGCTTTTTTAATATATGGATGGCATACAGCCCCACTTAAACATCTGCTGAAGGGCAGAGGAGGCAGCAGCAGGGCTGATGGCTCATGTGCCCTCCCCACCATCAGCCCCCTGTCACTGGGGTCTGCACAGCCCAGTCCCGCAGGTGCTGAGGGACAAGTTCTCCTCTGCTGAAGCAAAGCCTTTCAGCTCCAGCTGCCCGGCAAACGCACCCGAGTGCGCTGGGGAGGGACCAGCTGCTCTTCCCTGCCTCCACAGCGCCAGGCAGCTGGGCTGTTTGCTGTCCACATGCAGACCTACCCCACATCAGCCCACACCCCCAGCTTCTGCATTCTCTTTTCCTGCAGTCTGGATCCTTCTGAGAGAGGAAGCTCTCCCCTGAAATGGGGCCAACCTCCTCCTTCTCGTAGATGTTATGTCCCCCTTTGCACTGCTTCACCCACTGCCTCCTCACAGCCAGTGTCGAGCATCTTCCGCAATGTGAAATTACTGAATAAATATGACGAATGCCCTCTCCCCGGCAGAGCCATGCCAAAGACTGTAAGCAGGTCATTAACTGCCAAGGTCATCTTGTTTGTGAAAAAGAAAGGAAAACATTACCATTAAGACTCTAATAAGGTAAAACAGCAATGACAGCAACAAGGAAACATAAGCTTAATGTTTCCTTTAACCCTCACTTAAAAACACACTTGAAGTCATCTGATTCGGCCACATGACTTTGCAAATTACCATTCATTGAGCAGGTTTGGGCTGGATTCAGCCCAGTTTCACACTCTACCACACTTTTACCCCAACATTTTGTGCAGGATCTGTTGAACCTTATCTCAAAGCAGAAAGCAATGAATTAATCTGACGTTTTGAAACCTGTCATCAGGAGGGCCACCAACTCCCTCCCACTCACCAGCTTTTAGGGCACATTACTGAATCTTTGCATGGCCATGTGGGACTTGCTGGGTGCAGCAGCAACTGCCCTGCAATCCCCAGCAGACTCCCCAGCTTCCCCCCTTTTCCTGCAGGGAGCATATAAATTTTTCTCCATCTGAGTCTTAACTACTGTTTGTCTGCAGACTTGTAAAATACACTAAGAAATGCCTAATGAGACACTGATCTGGCATCCAAATGTTCTCCCCCATGCATTTCCCCAGTGGGCCGTTGCCTGAGCAGCACACACGTTGAGGCTGTAATTTGTTTGCCAGCTCTCCAAGGAAGGAAGGAAGGAAAGTGGGTGGGTGGGTGAGAGCTGGAGTCAGTGCAACATCAGCACATGGCTGGCTTGCACATGTTTTCAGTCACTCACTAGTAAGAAAATATATACGTATACACACACACACAGAGAACAACGCTGAAGGCCAAATGAAGACAAGGATGTTGCTAGGATAACATCACTTCCTTCACACCAGGAGCTAATAAAATAAGTAAAAAACCACAGCTCTCAAGACAAAGACTGACACATGCTAAGATTTTGAGAGCCTATGAAAACGCAATCCTTCCCAGTTCCAGGTAGCTGCACTTCTGTACTACCAGGGACCTTGCAAATTATTTACCTTACGGTAGCACTGTTAAAGTAGCTTCTGCACACCAGCTAGGGAAGTCCAGGCAAGTGATGGAAGATTGCATAATTAACCCTGTGTGCTGATTTTTTCCTCTTCACCACAAATCAATTCACGCAAAACCAGCACACCCTATTTTATTACCAGGACACCCCGAAGTCTAAACAATCTTTTCAAAGTTACTTTAGAAGTTTGGAGGGGAAGAATTAGCTGAATCAGACCACCACGGCCTGGAGTTCAGTGACCCAAAGCCAAGCCTCCTGCCCTCTAACTGAGCACTTAACTCTTGCCAGAAAGAGCCTGAACATGTAGACAAAAGCATCTCACAGGTGGGTGAGCTGTTACCTTGCCTGCTGCTGCAGGAAGGAGTTACCCATGCGGCTGGGTTTGCATTTTTTGAATACATCTTTATTACTGCAGCATAAGGCCTTGCAGTATTTTTTTAAAAAATTATTTTTGAAAGGACTTTAAATATTTTAAAATCCTGAAATAGGTTCCAGACTACAAATATTTACATACATTCTTTTATGTGCAAAGAGTTTGACTAAGTTTAAAAAACCATTTTTATGTCTAACCTTAACGATGTACATAAATATTTACAGGGTTGTGACTTTGATTTCCCTCCCCTGTGCTCAGTACATCACCTGGTTCTTGAGTGGCTGGGGTCAAAGAAGCCAGCTGCTTTCTCAGTGTCATGCATTATCCCTATCCTGTGTTGCCTGGCTTGTTACCAGAGGAGGAACAACGGGGAAATCCAAAACCTAAAACCCCAAGCTACTTTTAAGTGGTTAGCATTCTGCAAAAACACTGTCGAAGAGCTAGACTGAAACTTGAATATTCAACTGTTCATATTCTGAAACCTCAAGCAGATTAATTTGAGCGTGTATTAAAGGGATGCTGTAAACCCATTTTGCTCTCTTCCTGCAAAAACTTACATTGGAGTTACTCACATGGGAGTTAGTAATGAGGCAGCTCATGTGGCCTCAGTGGTGTGCACACAGATAAGCCTGTGACCTTTACAGGCAGGGGCATTTAAAAAGCTTCAGGATTAAAAACAAAAAAATCAAAACAAAACCCTAAAACTTTTGCTAGTTTAATCCAGGTTTTATTCATGTTTAAAATCTGGAAAGAAGTTCTATGAGTATGAGCAGCAGCACTCTCTTCTTGGTTCCCAGGAAGCAGGGCTCAGCCTTCTCTTCATCCCCCCCATAAACTCATAGCATACAGATGGGGAAAAAAAAAAAATGTTGCTGCATGCAGCCTAATTTCCAGTATTGCAACAAGGCTCAATCAGTTTAAACAGCATACTCACCTCTTCCTTCTTTGGCATCAGTCACAAGAAACATTTAAAACCAGTAAGTTGTTAATATGAAAGTTACTTTTAGAGGTTTGTTGATGTGTTTAATAGCACTTAAGCTTCACTACTTTTAACTGTTTCCTCCCAAAGACCAGCTCATCTGCCTGGTTCCTCTGCTTGTGTAAAGTCTTTGAGAGTGAAATAGGACAGAAAAAAAATTTTAATGCTTTAGGTGCATGCATTTTGTCTTTAAAACCACTAAGCCTGGCAGAGTGATTCATTAACAGTCAAAAACCCCCAAACCATTTTCTCTTTAAAAGAAAATCCAGTATTTATTTTGTACTTCAGTAAAAATAATATCTTCCATAACTTTTTATAAATTTGTAATGCACTTAAGTCTCACCAATAATTTCTGAAACCTGTACAGTTCTTAGAGCTACTGGAACACAGCATCCCATCAAATTTGAGTGCAAATTTCCCTAACATGACATTAATGGATGCAAGCAGTCTCTTAACTTGGGTAAGGCTAGAGATGCAAAATCAAATGCCTGTGTACAAACTGATTTCAATAATATGCTATGAGAGTTTAATATATTAATGAAAAGGATTTTAAACAATACAATTTCTCTAAATTCAATCACTGCTGCTCAACAGATACAGTTATGAAATATCACAATGAATATTAATGGCAGAGGCTTACACTACGTTATTCTTGATATCTTGACACACAGAAAGATTTCACTATGGTAATTTGTTTGGAATGTAATTAAAAGAACCAATCACAAAAAGAAAAACCAAAACCCCTGCAAAAATTAATCTGTGCCCTTGATTTTTAGAAAGTCTATAAACTTGAAAAACTTCAGTGAATTTGGAGATGTTTCGAAGTCTCACTTCATCTTATTTGAAAATATCAAATTTTCAGAAATAGCATGCACTGGAATAGAGAGACCTGTTTCAGTCATTTTACTTTATCACTGGCCTTAAGAAAAATCAGCATTTTCCAAGAATTCTATTTTTAATAAAAACAAAATTTGGAAAGAAAAATTTACATGAGACATGAAGGTATTGACAATTTCTGTTTTCAAACATAAGTATTCTTATTTTTTTCCTGAGGTTGGACAATAAGTTTGATTTAAAAAAAAAAAAAATTAACTGGAGCTATTAAAAGCTATTTTACAATAGAAGTTTGATGCACAAAACATCTGTGTATGAAGCTATCGGCTCTATTCCAATTTGAACATGAATTTCTTCATCAAAATCTTTATGCTGTGTGGCACCCCAAACAGCAATCTACTCAAAATCTGTTCACAACATCAGGACAAGGTCTAGACCAAGGTCACCTGTGTATATATGTACTTGTTAACTTCAGGTGTTATGAATGGTCCAACAGAATACTTCACTGAGATGCCTTAGAGTGCCCACAGTACAATGGACACAAACACTGGCTAGTTTAAGGTTCTGACTTGCTTTTTTATTTGGGGAAATTTTCTCCAATACCCAAAGATGAGTGGTTTATGCATTTCTGTTCACCGGGGGCTCTGGCACTTCATTTGTGTAAGGCATGAAGAGTGACAGCATCCCTTAATAACTAACCCATGAAAAATAAACAGAGAGAACATTTAATTCCATAGGAGCATGAGGCACCCCACAGATGTAACTCATCTACACCCACAGCCCAGCCAGAGTGACTTATTCCACCCTCCCAAGGGGATCTGGCCACTTGCAGTCTGATCCATGAGCTCCAACCCCCACGCTTGGAGCAATGGAACACCTCTAAAAATACAGATCAAAGGAACACAGCGTGCCATGGTCTTTAAGAAACATAACAAAAAAAAATTTAAAATCACAACTAGCATTTAGACAACACGCTTCATTTAATAATAAGGGTTATTTTTATTATCATGGTGCCCAGGAGCTCCAGCCACCAATCAGGGCTCCCACCACAGCAGGACTGCACACCATGCAAAAAGCACCCTTTTAGCACAGCTTCTTCTGCGGCACTTCAGCCCCCAAACGAGGCTCTAAAGCTGCAAAAATTGAGCAGGGAGCAGGAGAGGCACAGAGCCAGGGGCTGCTGCCAGCTGGCCTCGGTGGAGGCCACGGCTCCCGGAAAGGAGCCGCCTGCGCTGGACCGCCTGCCCCATGCGGGCACCAACAGGAGGTCGCCCACCAGCTACTGGCTCCCTCCAGGAAGGGTGGGAAGAGCAGATGCTAGCAGGAATACTTTAGGGCTGCAAACTGCAGCTTGGCTCTGCAGTTCCAGGTTTTAGCTTTCGATCTTACTACACGCTTTGTGACAATATACAGCCGCCTTTTCTGCCAGGGATAAGTGTGACAGGAGTATCCTGTAGCCACACCAACCACAGGGGAGGACAGGCTTCAAGCTCCATGATACCTCCTCCCTAGCTGTACAGTGTAAAGTTCCCATGACCTGGTTTGACAGAAATGGAAATAAACCTTTTCTGTTGAAACACAAGTTGTTCAAAGAAGGGAAAAAAAAGTGTCTCCTAAGGTCTGCATTAGGGCTTTTAGTCTGTGGAAACCAGAGTCACCTTCTGCAAAATAGAAGGCTCAGATCTGGAGACACGTGGTCCAAAATGGAAGAACTAACCAGCAGGATGTAGCACAGCTGGTTTCAGTGGCAGTTCACACATCACCTCCTACCTCAAAGGGCATACAAGGGCGTTTTAAAAGTTGTGGGTTTTCCAGCAATCCCAAACTACCCATCCCATGCCCAGGACTGCACCAAGCAGCATGGGGAGGAACAAGGCTTGAGGAGGACTACTCTGTGTGATGGGTAGCTCTGGCCCCATCATGCTTACCCAGCACCCTCAACCAAGACGAGCTGGAGACTGAGCCCTTCCAGCATCTTTTCACTTCTTCAGGGCATGTAGCTGGAGATATCAGAGGCCTCCAACCTCCCAAGATCATACAATGGATAAAGGGCTACATGGGCATGGTCCTGCAAAACGAAGCTCCCTTTGTTTGGGTCTTGCTTTCAGGACTCCTGACTGGTTCCAGAGGCTGCTCTAACAGACGACGAGCGGTGCCCGATGTAGGGAAGGTTACGTGCAATTTAGGTTTTAATTTAGTGAGAATCTACCTGCCCCCAGCAACAGATGCTCTTGTGCTAATAGGAAAACAAGTTTATGCAAATCAAAATATTGTGGTTTTAATCACTTGATCCAATCTATTTAAAAGCTGGGTTTATTATTTTCTGCTAATTGTGAGGCTGTGGATCTGTCTTATTTTCCTAAGCAGGAGGGCCAGTTAAAGCAATCCTTCCTGCCTCCATGCCTGCCCCACAGCTCTGCTTCTGAATCCTCTGCTGCTGCCCATGTGCTGCTCATGAGTGATTGGTGCAGGCACAGGGAAACAGACAAGGGAAAAAACCGTCTAAGAAACACAAAAAGGTTTTTTTGTTTTCATCCTCATCAGTTCAGCAGTCTGATTCATTGTGCACCTGCACAAATATTTATGCTAAGGCAGCATAAGGATGGGAATAACATGCAGCAGGGAACCAAGAGGCTTAAATAGTCCTGACAGCAAAAAAACACAGGATGGAAAGAGGGATTGTCCACCTTTCTCACAGAACAGCATGTTCACACTGGGCATCATGGTACAGCTCCCCTCAGTATTAATGGCATCATTTATTCCTGTCCAGGAGAAGTGAATCAAGAAAGCCATAAAAGATGGTGACCCATGTATAAGCCACACACCACAGTGCAGTGATGGGCTCTTGCTTCCAAGCCACGCTACCTTTCCTGATGCCCGTTAGCCCTGTGTTAGTGCCACACAGTCAGCACCACCTCCAGGACACAATTTATCTATTCTTTTGAGAGAGAGTGAACAGGCACAGATGGGACCCAGCACACCTACAACTCTGATCCTCCTGCTAGCACAGAGGATGGGGGAAAGGGAAGAAATGTGGCCATGCTAGGGACACCACAGTCAAAGCCCTGTGTTGCTAGCACCAAAGCTTGCACACTTGCACATTTCTCCAGGTTATTTTCCAAAAGTCACCATGCCACCAGCCAATGAATGGAGCTTCACCAAGCTCAGGATTAAATCAGGTGAGGCTGGTAAGAGGCATTCAGTTTAATGGACTTAGAGGGGGGAAAAACCACACACAAAGGTGTCTGAACACAGTGGCTATGTTACATAAGTATAAAACCTCAGAAAAATAGCTTCTCTTTTACACTTGTTAATGTCAGAAGAATATTCTATAGGAAAAAAAAAAAAAAAAGTGGTTTTAGAAAACCAGCTTGTTGCACTGTTCTGAGGTGCATGAAAATACTCTTTGTTTTTGGGGGGAACTGCAAGGTGCCTGAAAACGCTGAGAAAAGTGTCACAGCCTGAAGCCTGTTGAGCTGAGCTCAAAGGGAGGCCCTGGCCTCCATCTGCTTAGCTGGGGTGTTCCTAATGCTCCTTTCATTGATGCAGAAACCAGGCAGTCATGGACAGTGGTATCAATCATAGCTAAGTCAGCTGAAAATGAACCTTAACAAGAAAACAAACAAACAACACAACACAACCAGTCACAATAAAAACATTCCAAAAAACACAAAAGTCTTCTCTCAATCCAGTGATCAAATCCTGCTGCCCAGTAGGGGGGAAGGGGTGGGGTGTAAATTTGGACACAATAATATTTAAGTGATTCTATTCAAAGGACCATTTCTAGTGAACGCTTTATTAGTATGATTTATGTAAACAGTTTCAAGCACAACACAAAGACAATTACATTCTAACCATAAGCACAGTGCAGCAAAACTGCAAGAACTCCTTGCAGATGCTCAAGTAGCACTGTCACAGTGGGGACAGAACACCACTGCCAGGCACCACAGTCACACCTGCAGCAGCGCTAGGGCAGAGCCTGTTAGGGCTCCTGGTATTCACCAGAGTGCTGCATTCTGGAGCTGTGCTCCCCAAGACCCAGAGCCAAGGGATTCTCACACCTGAGCCAGATACCCAGCACCACAGCTGGGGCTGCCCTGCTCACACTGCAGTCTCTGCATGCCCCTGTGTGTGTTAGCAACTTCTCCCATCATGGACAACAAACTGAGAGCGTATGAACTCAAAAGCATAGTCTTGCAAGACTGCATGTTAAAGCTATGAAGGTCTGCCAGCTGCAGTACCTTTCTGGAGCAGGGCATTGGTGTCACATTCACTTGTCTAAGCAAAGTGGCAGTAACTTCTGGTCATCAAAACTTCTAAGCCATTAATTTATCAAGATTAAAGTCTATTAACCAAAACCGAAGAGATTAGGGTTGAATTACGTATAAAAAGAGATTTGAACATTTTAAAACATATTCTGACATGTTATGCTTTTAGCAATAATTACATTATAGGACATGTGTTTGACACTTATTTTCTAGTGTTCAAAAAATATTTCAGTTGCTAGCTCTTTGCCATCTGTTTTTCATCATTATTTCATTAAAATAGTTTTCATCTCCCTTATAGTAGAAGAGCAAGACTGCTTTCTATGTGACTGAATTATCACCCTCTTACTTAAGCAGCATCATTCCAGTATTATTTTATTTTTTGAAGAAGCATATGTACCTCCTCCAAACTCCACCCAGCAGGAGCCAACAAAGCAAGCTTGTTAAAACCAGCCAAATACATCTCCTTTTCTCCACCTGTCAAGAACACTTCTCCAAAGTCTCTGAGGAAGCTAAATCAAATAACTCATCTGCTGCAATAAGCATGGGGATTTTCCTCCCTGAAAGGGAAAACTCACACTTGACTACACCTTGGATGAAAACCAAGGTCCAATGTACAATATGTAGCTTACACCACAAAAAAACACCATTCCCAGGCACAATACTAAAGCTCAACATCTTACACTGCTGTGAGTACCTGTGCAGGGGCAAAGTCGCCCACATACAAGGAAGAGGTGGTTTCTGAGCAGTTATCAGGAGCGAGTGCAATAATTCTTACCTGGAAAATGCTGTTTGCAGCTGCTCACCGATTTGTCAGCACACACGCTGCTCTCACCTCATGATTTATGATGCTCTCCCCAGCACTGAGACTTCTATTACTGTCCTCGTTTATTGCCTGCAGCTGTCATTCTCACCAACAATTCTACAGTTGTTTGTAGGTGAGGTATCAAAGGTATTTAGTGTGCACCTAGAGACGTAATTTTAATCAAACCTACTCACAGGCAGTATTTAAACGTTAGAACAACTGCACAGAGTGCAGCAATTAATGTGAACTTGACCAACCAAAATTATGACAGCCAGAAACGTTTACCCATAAATGCCTCAAAAGGATGGATGTCCAACAGGCCTGTGAACACCTGCTGATTTGTAAATGAAGATAAAAATAGCACCCATAGATCACAAAGCCTTCCAACTGGTATTTAAATGCACAATAAATATTAACACAAGTTCAGCAATTTCACTTCCTGTGGCCAAAATGTCGCTATGGCAGTAAATGCACCTACACCTTTCTCACCAAGTATTTTTCTCAGCCAGCTACTTCCCCCTTAAACTAGTCAGGTTTTCCAGCATCTCCTCAAAAGCTGCTGAATCTGCCCAGTTTAGAATAATGACAGTGGAAAGAGAAAAAAATTTCCATCCAAAAATTTCACTTTTAGAGATCTCAGCATTTTCTAGACATTAAAATTTTGCAAATCAGAATGTTCTGACCCACTGCAGTCTTAACTTTTTTGGAAGCCACAAGTTGCTCAGTGATTTGGAAAACAGGCAAGCAGTGTTAGTTACTAAGCATGGACCAACAGCACTACCCTGTTTTGAGAAAGGTGAATCGGACCTAACATGGCATAAAAATGCAGCAGCAAGTGAGAAACAAGTCCTGGAGTTAAGCCTAACAGTACTTTCTTGTGTACTCTAAGCTCCAGCTCCTTAAGTGAATCAATTATAACAGCATCTCTGTCCATTTAATGAGTTTCTAGTGCTTGTGAGCCAAGATGAAACCTGAAAATATGAACCCTAAACAGGGTACTAAAGGCAGATTTTGCAAAAGAATTCAAGTTTATTGTTATTTAAAATTATTTGATATGCCTGGATTCTAATGGCTAAATCTTTTAAGGCTGGCAATCTTAAATTAGTCTAATCATTAGTCTAAGCATCAAAATCCACTTCCTATATTGAAAGTTCTTTTATTCAAGACTGTCCACGCTGTATAGCTTGAAAGTGGCACTCAAGGCAAAAACAATTGTGAATTTACAAGCAAAAGGTAGCCTGAAGGCCGTCACTGACACAGCCAAGCTTGATTTATAGCTGAACAGATAGTGTCAAAATATAAACTACAAATTAAACACAACTCTAAGTAGAAAAAAATTATGGTTTTACACTACGATGATAAACTACCAAAGAAGCTCTGGTGTTGGTAAGTTGTTAATACTTAATAATATATGCAGATATTGACTGATCCTATTACATCCCCATGCTCCAGTCCCTTCAGCCAAGATGATGAGGTCACATTGAGAGAGTTGTGCAGAAGATGCATTCACTAATTGTGAGCCCACATTAAACCATGAGTTGGTGTGCAAGAGTCTCCTTTCAGGTTAAAGAATAGAATCTCCTTGTAGAAAGAAAACTAATTATAGCACATTTCAGAGTTCGGGAATCTTTTAGTCATTTAAATCCACAGTATACCATTTGTTTCCCATAACATTTATTAGGAAAATAGATCAGAATTGGTCATATATGCCTCATTAGGAAACAAAAAATCCACCATGAAAAAGCTGATTTTACCTATATTTTTAAACTTCAGGCAGCTGAGAGGTCATTTAAACTATAATTGTCCTTAAATTCAAACACAGCTACATTCTATCCTCAGATGATGTCTCTAGGATCTGATCACTCAAGCATGTGTATGATTCTTCACTGACAAACCACCTGACTCCTCTACTTGTGCAACTTGCATTACTCATAAGAAATCCTTGGCAGAGGCAGACCAACATATGTTAATTACTGGGCTGCATTATAATAGGTCTGACATCTTGTTTTTCATC
The DNA here is from genome assembly GCF_965231275.1 of Zosterops lateralis. Classification (NCBI taxonomy): domain Eukaryota; kingdom Metazoa; phylum Chordata; class Aves; order Passeriformes; family Zosteropidae; genus Zosterops; species Zosterops lateralis. The sequence goes on from NC_139768.1 coordinate 4,852,168, forward strand.
CAGCATTTAAAATAAAAGGAAACAACAGTCTCTTTCAATACAAAAGTACATATTTTTGCATCTCAGGCTAAAAATATTCTATGTTAAAAACACAAATAGATCAACTGCCAAAGAATCCCTGCCTCCTCCGTGTTCCTTTTTGGGGGGTTTAGCCTTATCAAACAACAAAGGAAAGCAAAGAGAGGTTGGTGTATATGTAGTCACCTTTCATTTAGTACAAAATATTCCTAAATTGGGTGCAACAGGTAAAATGGGAGCTTGACTCCCCAGTATTTCATTTCTTGTATAAACAGTTTTTCAGGTAATGTTGGCTGCCAGTTTCTACAGCAAAATAAGGTATAAATTCATGAACACTGAGGAGGAGCATGACTAGAGAAAATATATACATTAAAATATATTTTTATTTTTCATATGGCAGGAGATATGTACTATTTCTTTATTTTATGATTTAATATGCTGAGATATTGCTAAGACAAGATGTTGGCAACATTACAAGTATTTTTGATTTACATTTCTCTTTATTCAGAAAGAGATCCTGAGAGCTACAGCTGCAATTTCAGAAACAGCAGTAAGACTCCACACTGACATGCTGTTTCTTTCTGGATGACCAAATTCAAATTTTTAAAATCTGAATTTCAAATTGTATGACACCATAAAACTGCTGGAAACACGTGAAGCTTCATTGAAATTTTCAAAACACTAATATTCTGAAATTAAGCATTGGTACCAGATTTTCTTGCACAAAAGGTGTTTATGCATTGAATGATTTATACATGCATTTAGGATGCAAAACCTTTAAGAATGCACTGAAAATACTGTCGCAGAAGTTTGGGTTTGTTTTTTTTTTTCCCCCAAAGTGATTAAACAAGTGTATCACCTATGAGCAGAAAGTTGCTGGGCATCCATCATTCCCTCCTTGGCCAGCCCAGACTCCCTGCCCTGGGTGCTGTGCCCAGGCAGCACTGGTCCCTCTCCCAAGGCAGAGTGCCAGCCAAGAAGCTCCAGAGCCAGGAGCAGACAGATGGTGGCCAATAAGGAAACTATCACAGCGTCTTAGTCACCATGGCACAGCCTGGGCACCGCACAATAGCAGCCTGACTGTCATCGACTTTATCCTCGTTTCAGCTCATTCATGTGTTTACCTGCATTTGCCTGGAGCTCCCAGCTCTGGGCACAGGCTCCGAGCTGTCTTGGGTGGCACCACTCCAGTGGCACAGGGCTTAAAGGACCCACCACAGCCCAGAGAGCTAAAGGCAGATATCCAAAGGTTACAAAACACTGCCTTAAATGCAGCATGCCAATCACCACTCTGTGGGAGCAGCTATGCTCTAGGGTAGCTAAGAGGAAACACACCAAAGTCTTAAAAATATACGTTCCAAGTACCAAATAGGTAACAAAAGAAACATCGACAGACAAATCCTAAATTTTCAGTATTTTTTTGTATTTATCTGGGGATAAGACAACCTTGCTTAAGGATAAGACAAGCAGCACAATCCTGAATTTAAGGCACTCTTTTCTCCCCAGCCAGTTCCTCAAAGCTCCACTATGAACCCTCTAGCAGCAGATGCTGCCACTACCTCAACCTTGTCCTCCTCTTCCCTAACAGACCCTACACCACCCAGGTGCTTTTCAACTGGTTCCTTTACAAAAGAACAATCTGCCATGAATACAGGTAGAATAAAAACGATTGCGAATACTTTCAGAACCCATTTTAATCAAAAAACCTCTGAAGCATTAACCATCCTCAGCACTGCCCCTTGCAGAAAGAACCACTGCCTCACCCAAGGCTGTGCAGCGCCGAGCACCATCTGCTCTGTGCCCCAGGGAGCCTTTCCACTATCCCAACCTGCACAGCTCCAGCCAGGGCCACCGACACTGCAATCCAGCAGCTCTGCTCTCCCTGCCTCACAGACTGGGAGGACACAGCAATTTCATCTGGATGGCTTAAAATATTTATCTTCTGTTCTGTTGCTGATTCCTTCTGGAGTATAAGCCACCTCCGAATGGCCATCCCTTTATGTGTAATTCATACCCAAGGATCACCTGGAATGCAAGGATTGGACACTAAAGGGAGCATTTATAATGCTCACACAAGTCCAGGTATGGCATCTTTCATATCTAAACTGTACATTTGCAAAACACCACATTTAAGTATTTGTTATCAACAAACATTGCAAAGGTTCCCCTGGATTCATTCCATACTCTGTCTCTTGCTGGTCACCAACAGCTGGTGTTTCACTTGTCCTTTGCTAAAGAATAACAAGGCCAAATGAAACAGTGACTCCTGGATTACACATAAACAAGTGCCCACTGCAGAGGTGGGACTTTGTTTAGTGGAGTTTGAAGCCCTGGTGGGTATCCAGCTTCCCACAGAACTCCTGTCTGCCTGTTGCCACAGAGTCTGGAGCAGCAGAATCACAGAGTCCCCCAGTTTCTCCTTCCTCCAGTCCCACCTCAGAGCTGGGATTGGGGAGTGAAAGCCAGGGCTGAGCAGTGCTGAGTAAGCCCTTCCTCTGTGAGGGCTCCCCACAGCCACATGAATTGCTGTGGCAGAAGCAGGTTCAGAGCCAGCAATGCAGAGGGCAAATGACTGAGAAAGGACACAGCACCCACACACTTATATTATATATTTATACAAAAAGCTGCGGGAAGAAAATGGGAGCCCAAGTGCTTTAACTTGCAAGGCTGATTTAATGAAGTCTGAGAAGGCTCTGCTAGTGACCCAAAATAACTTCTCCTTACATAATACTGTTATGATTTTAATGTGAGAGATGTCAGAGTATTACAGTGCCAAAAGCCAAAGCTACGCATTCATTTGGAAAGCTAGCAGGCTCTCATCTCTAATGGTATCTAACTCCAGCTGGATTGCAACCCAATACTTTTTAAAACAGTGATGTAGATTTTTGTAGAAATCTCACACTTGAGAGAACAAGCAAAGACCCAAGTACAGTTCCTGAAACAAACATCTAAAAGCAGGACTGATAGCTGCTTTAAGTCTCACCAGGTGAGACATATCAGAGTGGATATCTCAGAATCAAAAAGAGACTTGTGAATGAGACCCATCTGAACACTAGTTTGTAGAGAAACAGCCTTGACAGCACGACACACATTGAATTTGCCTTTTTAGTCACAGAACTACCATCCACATCTGCACATAAGTGCCCACTGCAATTCAGCATCTTGGTTTTCTGTGAAACAGAAAGATAAGGTTTTGTGGTTTTGTACAGCACCTAAAGCAGACTGAACCGAGTGTGCAGATAGTCAGGATCACAAAAGCATGTACAGGATGACAGTTCACTGGCCTGACATCCTTTATAACAAGAATTCCAGAAAAAAAAAAAAAAGTTTTTAATTAAATATAAAGTGCATCAACCTGGGCAAAGTTGAGAAGAGAAGCTTTACTTGAAAAGGCTTGGAGAAAGCCGTGAGTTGCTGTAAGGGAGACCTAAGCATAAGCTGTATAACAGCTGTAAAGAAGTTAGAAGTTAACTTCAATGATCCTACTGCTGGGAAAAGAGTTATAAGCATTAAACAAACACAGAATTTACAAGAAGGATACTAAGAGACTAGGTAGAGTGCCTGACAACCATATCATTCTTTTCCCCTGCAAACCTGCGGGGTAATAAAACTCTTCTCTCTTTCATCTATGGGTAGATGTATAAACAAACTGCTCTTCCAAGAATTCAGTGTCAACAAAGTCTCTAAAACTGCTTTATAGAGCATTTTCTTGCCCCTCTTTTTTTAGGGAGAGGTAGGATTGGCACAGTTTGGCAGGACAGGGGGAAATAATCAACTGGCTCTTCCATTCACTTAAAAATATATAATAGTTTTAAAACTGTGTTTATTGACAAAAATAGTTTAACTGCAGGAACTTGTATTTTGCAATGTATTTCAAGGAAATGCATTCTCTAAGAAAAATTTCATGTTTATAAGGCTTCTTTTTGTCATTTACAATAGCCAAGATCTTAGAGACGTGCAATACTAAGGAAAACTAAGGCTTATGTGAAAGCAATGATACGTAAAGTATTTCTTATTTTCACATTATCTATGGGGGCACCCCATCTTTGGGCTGCACAAACAGAAGTGCTGTTCAAACTGGGCACAGACACAGTGGGACAGCAGTTGATGAATTTCTGTCATTTCCTCAAGAAAGTGGCTGTAGTTGGAGGGGTAGAGGTCTTGCAGCCCAGGGCTCAAGCCTCTCCTCCCTGCCGTTCCACTCTCTTGTGGTGGGTTTTTCCCCTCACACCTCTAAAATAACCAAGAGCAGATGGTAACCCCTGAGCTGGAGAATGCCCGTCTAGCAGGCGGCTGTTGGACAACAGTCACGTCCAAGAGAAGAGCACAGGGGAAGGGTCTGAGTTTCACACAAAATCAAAGTCATAAAAACACCTTACAAGCTTATGATGTCTTCTGCTTTTGGTGAGGTAGACTCCAAAACCCCCTTTGTCAGTGTGAAACCAGACAATTTCCAGGGAAGTCCCATTTCAAACCTTTTCATGCACCAACTGCCCCATAGTGTCAGCCTCGGCACTGTCCTGCACTTCTCCCTCATCCCATGGAGCCCTTATTTACACAATAAACCACTATTAGATCAGGTCATCTATTTTCAGAATGGGTGTTCAAAAACACAAGAAGAGAAACCTGCAGTGCAGAATTTACTGATGGAGATACAGAGGTGTGTATTTCAGAGCAGCCTAAAAGACTCCACTGTTCTCACCAGGGAATCAGGAATGTAGCCAAGAAACAAGCAGATACACATCAAGGGAACTGTTTTTGCTACTAAATGGCCAATTGAAGCCCCTACTATTCTGTCATATATCTATGTCACTGAAGTCCCAATAAATTATGCTTTCTGATTAGTTATGAGACTATCTAGACACCGTTCACTGTGCCAGCCAGTCAGTCATCAGAGCCCTGAAGTCTCAAAGGAATGAAAAACTATGTGAATCCAAAGGACAACACAAACTTGTTGTCGAGATATTGCTTTTTTCCTCTTACTGCTCAAACATGTTTTTACCTAACAGCAAAGATGACAAACAGTACTTCGCAGCACAGAGCTGCCATATGAACAAGGCAATTTCCCCACAACTGTGCATTAGATCGAGCAGTCAGTATTCTCTAGTTCATGCTGTCTGGACCGAGCTGACTACTAAACTAAATCACCAGATGAGTTTACCAGTAACCAGGCAAAGAGTTGAGAACAAGCAAGATTTGAAGAAAACCAAGTCAAGACAACAATCTCCTTACTGGTTTGGCATGACATTATCAGCTGCACACACTTCTGTGGCTTTCATTCTCGTGCTATCTTTGACAACACATATGTATTATTGATATGTTAAGAATTGTTCTCCTTTCTGAAGTCAGGCCCACAGCAGGGCTGCTTTTCCCTTGAAATAAATGCAGCAACCACAGACTCTCTATGTCCACAGTCAGTACTGACTACCAAAAAACTGGCATTTAGCCCTACAGGGAGAGGATAACACAACTGGCTACGGATCAGGCAGCTGGACAATCGCCTGGGTAGGTTTCACAGGACTGAAAGGAGGATGTCTTAGCATGAGGACATGAGTTATAAATCAGGTCCCCACCATCCACTGACATAAGCCAGGACAAACAAGCAACAAAAAATTAATAAGAAATCTCTTATGTAGACTAACAATGAGCAGCAGGGGTAATACAAACTCACACTTTTATGAAATTTGCACAGGTTTGTAGCACTGTGCATATCAATGGATTTTGAGCAATTCCTTTTCCTCCCTCCCCCTGCCTGGTATTGAGCCAGGAGCCTTTTAGCTTCACTTTGGGAATAAAGTCAAAGCTGGTCTGCAGAGTCAAAACAAACCCTGGATTACCAAGCAGAGGATATGCTTCCCACATTTATGTTAATAGAATGTTACTGTGGGAGGCTGTATGTGACTACTCCAATATTAGTACACCAGACAAAGCACAAACCAGCTTGATCTATAGAATTATCCGTGTAAAGGACAGAAGTCCCTTTTCAAGCTTAGATATTTCACTAGATCCCAAAACACATCAACCATTTATTTAAAAACACATCAACCATCACCAACTGGAAAAGATTTCTAGGATGTTACACCACTCAGTACAGGAGTAAAAATTACTTCCTCTGTCCTCTGCTACAGAAATAAAATGTATAAGCAACTGAAGGAAACTACAGGTATTCCAGAATGAGTGATCACCTATGTGAGCCTTCAGAAGGGCAAGTTCTTTTAAAGAATGAGTCATTCCCTGTGGAGTAACTTAATTTCTATTGACACTTGCAGGAGAAATTAGGTTGAAAGTGATTTTGTCTGTCTAAGAACAACTTTGCTTTTTTTACTGGATACCTAATACCCATAGAAATCTGCCCTGCTCCATAAAGGGAAGGGCAGAGGCACTATACTGAAGTCAGGAAACTTCATCTTTGCAGGCAATGTAGACTTCAGTGTATCTTAAACTATTAGAACCAAAAATAACATGTAACAAGTGTAAGGCCATCTCCTACTCTCATAATACACTACTGCCTCCAACAGTCTAGCTGTGGAGATCCATTACAACTCATTGCCTGGACATTTCCCTAGCAGCCTATATTCTCTTTAAAATATTCTAACATTAGCCAAGCTGAATGTTAATGATCACGTGAAACCCAATGGAAGTAAAGAATTGAAAATTGCTACATAAGAATTTTCTGCTTCATAGTAAGAAGGGAGGAGGAGAAAATCAATACGGCAAAACAACCTTTTAAGCCAAAGACACCATTTTAAAGCAGGAATTATTTCTAATACCACTGACAGCCTCAACTTGTCACCAGCAGGAAGGCTTACATACACTTGGAGTGAAGATGTGAACTGAGTGTAAGGAAAACATACAGTATCTGAGCAGGAGGTCTGTCTGTGGTGGTTCTTATATCGATGTGTTGCTCACTGTGTTTTCCCATAAAACACACCTAAATGGATGAAGGGGGCTTGTGTTGCTTGTCCCACAACAGGCAGCTGACAGGAACAAGCATAAACCAACACAAACTCTTCAGCAATATTCCTGCCACTTTGCTGTAATGCAGGATAGGATTTCACAAAAATTGGTGTAACTAGGAGCGAACAAATTAGCCAATTGCACAGTGGTCAAAGTTGCTACCACAGGCATTAACTGCAGTCCTACTTATTTATGAGAAACAGGCTTCCCAGGTGAAGCCATAACAAGCCAAGCTCACGCCTCCTGCAGCATTTGATCACCCACGTTGTCAGAGCAGCACAGCAGGCACCACGAGTTCCTGGCCAGCCACTACCTCCATTTCTCATAGTCACATTATCTTCTATGTGACGGGAAAAAGGCTGGATTCCCTGTTGTTCTGAAACCTATCAACAACACTGGAGAAGGCAAAAGGCATTCCAACTCTTTTTCCCTTTCCCAGATTTATTTTTCTTCCTTTTCAGGAGAGAAACCAGGCTTTCCAGGCTGCTAGTACAAACATCAAGTTGCTAAACAGCAGCCAACATTGTCTCCAACTATAGTATCAGTGATGTAACTGCCATCCACGAGGGTTTGGGGTGTTGGGTTGGTTCCGGTTTGTTTTTTTTTTTTTTTTTTTTTTTCCCCAACAGAAAACCTTTGGAGCCCATAAAAGTGGAAGAGATTTGGGGCAAAGGGCAAACAACTCCCAAGAAAAGTTATGAATGGAACTATGCTACAGAGCCTTGCCTTTCCACTCCTTGTACAGGAAAAAAATCATTCAGATGTTGCAAAAACTGATCCATTATCTTTTGTGGGTTTCTTAAAATAATCTAAAAACAGAATTGTACGCCATACTAAGTTCACGGATTTATTTCATCTCAGAGAGTACAAAACATTCTCTGTACGTATACACAGCAACTCACTTCTTTCCTGAAACAAAGTTTTCATTGATCCCTTGCCACAGACTCAATTATTGTTTCTAATCATGATCAACGTTTATTTAAGGTATTGTGAACTGTAAACAATGCAAACAATAAAAGCATCTGTCCATGTTGACACGAATGTAATTGGCAGGTTAGATACCTATATCAACTGGTCCCAAAGGCGTTTTTCCTAAATTCAGAAAGCTCAAAGTAAATTTAAATTACAATTTACAGAATAATCTTGAAATCAACCACTTTTCGAGGTAGCGTTATCTTGTGCAGATAAAAATCACAATCTGTCAATTCAATCCCAGGAAATTCTTCATTGTTTTAAAACATAATCCTAAAGACTTTTTTTTTTTTTTTTAAAGCTTCTTTCTTTTTTTTTTAATATAGTGGATTCTGCAAAATTCCTGGTCCTCCTTGCAACCATGGGGAAAAATAATCCTCCTCTTGCAATGTAGCAATTACAGATATACATGTAAAAAAGAGCAGAAATCAAGGCAACACTTAAAAAAAAAAAAAAAAAAGAAAAGTACTCGACTATGGGACATTTAGGGGATTTCAAGTCAGGTTTTCCATAGCCTCATTGCAAAAATAAGCGACCTTTTCCTTCTACTCCTCCCCACCCCAAACTCTGAGGAAAACGGCCACCAAACGCACTCAGCCAGCCTCAAAGTCACACGTGCTCCATTGCAGATCTTGCTTTCAATGTCCCTTTTGTTTGATGGCTGGTGTTTCAACATCCTCAGCTTGGAACAGAAAAAGGTCAGAGCGAGTCTTCTGGCATTCACAAACCTGCACCAGGCCCCGCCAAGAGAAGATTGATGCCATAGTACATTTTTCCCAGTCCAAGAGAAGGAAGTGGAGCTCTGAATGCACGACCAACTGTTCATCAGAGGGACTCATTTCCTAAAAGTGTTTAGCTTTGCTACATTCTTTTGTAGAAACTTTTCTGCTGGTGCTAGTGATATTTTTGAGTTACCCACTGTGCCATGTTACTGCCCCAGTATCGTAACCTGAACAGGTTCCCACCACTAAGTCGTTTTAGCCACACATTCCAGCACAGAGCTTTTTTTTTTATTACTATTATTATTGCACTCCTGATTTTGCTTCACCCCTAGTTTACCTCCAGTGCCCTCACACCTGCCTGCTGCCCTCGCCCTTCCTCCCCTGCTGCACCATTAAACTCCCAGTGTGCAAGGCCAAGGTCCATCCCACAGCCAGAGAGAGAAGCTGTTGCTAAAGATTCCTTAAAAGCTTTGGCACTTCACGGCACTTGGAACTACTCAACCAGAGCTGGGAGCCAAAGCTTTGCCACAGCATTAATGGGCTTTTGCCCTTTTAAATTTTATAAGCCTGTCGCCTTTCTGATGCGAGCAGTTTTATTCAGAGCCCTAAATGGCCATTTCATATTTAAAAGAAAGCTTGCATAGGTAGCACCCTAAAACTACCCCAGGTCATTCATCACCCCAGCACTCCTACTGTCTCTTAGGAAACCTTTGATAGAGCATTTGTTCAGGCTGCCAAGTTAAATCCTCTTCTCTCGTGTCAATGCATTGAAAAAAAAAAAAAAAAAAAAAAAAAAAAAAAAAGCAGCCAGAACACCAGCCTCACTCAGGCCTGCTGAAGTAAATGGAGAAAACCAATTCCTCTGGCACTACAGAGCCATTAAGCCGTTTGCAGATTATTAACCGAAGCACAAAAAATACACAGGGCGCACCATCGGACGACAGAGCAGAGCTACGCTTTAAGTTTGTCTCGATCAAGTGACGATACAGCCGCGATTTGCAGCAACTGGAGCAGCTGCCGGGCTGGGGAGCGGGACCTTGGGAAGCCCAGACAAAAGGGGCGATGGGGGGTCCCACCTTTAGCCGAGACACGACGGGGCTGAGCCCCAGGGGCACCCCCGAGGCGCCGCCCCGCCTCTCCCGCCGCAGCCTCCCAGGCGGCACCGAAATTAAACTTTACACGTGCGAAACAAAGTTTACAGTCTAAAACCCCGGTTATAGTAACAACTTCCTCCCCCTGTCTGGGGCTGCCGTGCTCCTTTTCCCCCGCCACCGCGCCAGCCCAGAATGCTGTCCCGAGCCCCGCGGGGGGGTGTGGGGGGGACACAAGAACGTGGCTGGATGGCTCCTATTTTTATGTTTACATTCCTGAAGTGTCTTTTCGCTGGCTGCCATTCCCCCTTCTCCCCGCGAGCAGCTCGGCCGGCCGCCCCTGGGAGCGCTTCCCCCGCTGCCCTCGCACAAAGGCGGGCGAGCTCCGGCCGGGCCGGGCCGGGCCGGGCAGGGCAGAGCAGGGCACCCCCGGCCCTCTGCCCCCCGAGCCCCCTCCCCTCCGCCCGCCGGCTTCCTGGACAGATGCACGGGGGGGAGGGAGGGGAAAGAGAGAGAGAGGGGAGGGAGGGGGGCTGCTCCTTCCTCCTGCCTGCCGAGAGAGAGAGAGGCCCAGGTCCCAACTGGCTCTCCAAACCCAGACAACAAGGAATTTACACCCCGGCAAAGCTTCCCGCAGCCCCGAGAACAGGCGGCGCGTCTCCCCAGCCCCGCACGGGCGGGCGGGCACGCACAGCCCCAGCCGCAGCCCCGGCCCCGCTGCGGGGCTCCAGCCCGCCCGCCCCGACGGCTGTGCCGGTGCCCCGGCCCGGGGGCAGCCGCCGCCCCGCTCCCGCAGCCCCTTTGTGCTGGCGGCGGCTCCAAGTTCGCCCCGGGCCGGGTCCCCCCGCGACCCCGGGAAGGGCATTGCCCGGGGAAAGAGCCGCGTCCCCGGGAGCCGCCGCTGCTCGCCCGCCCGCCCGAGCCCTCTGCCCCTTTAAGAAGTCTCCGCACATTTTTTTTTTTCTCCCCTCGCAGAATAAATATGTTGTTGTTTTCTCCTTTTTTTCATTTTTTTTTTTCTTTTCTCCCTCTCTCTCCCTGTACACCTATTTCCCCAGCGTGGCCGCTCCATTGTTTCTGCTCCGCCGAGACTCAACCCCTGCCCGGCCGCGACCGGGGAGGTGCGAGCAGGGAGCGCAAATAGACGCGAAACTTACCTACAGATCGCAAAGCAGCCTCGCAGCGGCGAAATAATAAGGAAGAAGGCAGGCAAAATCCTCTTTTCCCCAACTGATTTGCAGCTCTACTCGGGTATTTTTAAATATATAATTTTGTTTATTCCCCTCCTTTCTTCCTTCTCCCCCCTGCTTTTCTTTTTTTTCTTCCTTTCTCCCCCCCCCCCCCTTTTTTTTTTTCCCCTTGCCCACAGACAGTGAAAAGGAGCTCAATGTTAGTGGGTGAGTAAGTGAATCAACTAGCAGAGAGCACAGCAAGTTGAAGTGTCAAATTACATTGGCTATTCTATTACCAAAGGGCCATGCTTTGTGGCTGCTGGCAAAATCTGTCCCAGATTCCTATCTGAAAGGGAGCTGCCTCCTACAGGGATGTTCTTCCCTTCGCCCTCTCCCTTCCCCTCTCCCCCCGCAACACCCCCCCCCCCGCCCGCCCCCCAAATCACACCGAGTTAAAAATCTTAGATACGAGTTAAAATACAAATATTGTCTTACAGCGTCTTTTTTTTAAGGCGGGGATTCTCGTTTTAGTCCTCCCGAATACCAAGCACTCTGGAAACCCTTCCACTCTGGAAACTGAAAGCTGGAGAATATGTATACTCCCTTCGGTGTTTTTGTATTATTAAACAGGGGAAAACCACCCTGGACCCAACACACTCTCAAAAGCGTGAGGTGTCTCCTTGTCTTGTCGCCTTCACGAGAGAATTTTTTACGGGCACGGAAGGGGGAATTACAGGGGAACGCCGAGACAACATCCTGCCGGCTCCGTTATTGCACTTTACCCCCCACCCCCAGCCCCACAACCCCGTCCATTTATTGCCACCACCGCCACCCCGGGGGCCGCTGTTACTGCCGAGCCCGGAGCTCCCGCCACCCAGGTAGGAGCGGGGCTGTCCCGGGGGTCCCCGCTGGGCCGGGGGGCGGCGGTGCCCGGCGGGGCGGACCCGGGAGGACCCGGGAGGAACCGGGGGGCGGCCCCGCTGCTCGGGGGGGCGGTCAGAGCCCGGGGCCCCCCCCTCGCCCCCGGCGATAACAATAGGGCGTGTTTTTCTGCTGGTTTTTTCTTCCCTCCTGTGTGCTCCTTAAGGAAATCCAGCCCGATTTCCAGGGAGAAAAGAAGAAGAAACCCGTCCTTGTCTGACGAGCACACGGATCTGCTAAAAAAAAAAAAAAAATAAAAAAAAAAAAATCTCCCTCGACTTCTTTTCCCCCCCCTTGATAAAACACTTCCAGGACAATCAATATTTTATGATGAGTTGTTAATAAGCCTAATATATTCATCCCTGCTCCAACGGGGCTTGTTAGATTATGCAATTAAGATAAGCAATTTAAACAGCGCTATGTAGCTCCTCGCTGGCCACATTCGTCTTGTTGTTGGGAGGAGGAGGAGAACCATCGGGGCTGTAAAAGGGATGTCGGATCGCTGGGGGGAAAGGGGAAGATTGTCTAAATTTTAAATTTTTTTAATTTTTTTTTTTTTAATTTTTTTTGTAATTTTTTTTTAATTTTTTGGTGGTTTTTTCAGCGGTGTGCGGGCAGAACGGAGCCGCTCACGGCGCTCCCCGCCGCATCTGATGGGGGCCGGCGGCAAAGGGGCTTCACCGCCCCGCTCATTTACGCCTCCGTGGCTTTTCCCCAGAAAAAAAAAAAAAAAAAAAAAAAAAAAAAAAAAAAAAAAAAAAAAAAAAAAAAAAAAAAGCGCCCTTCTATACCTGCCGTTCTCCCTGTGCCTCCAGCCGCCCCCCCATCACCTCGGGGGTCCTGCGGCCGCTCCCAGAGCGGAGACAGAGCCCCGGGCGGGCGGGCAATGAGCAGTGAGTGCCCCGGCTCGGCTCTGGGGGGGGGGGGATGGCCCAGCCCGTCCCGCCGCTCCAGGCGCGCTCCGGCTCCGCGTTTTGCGGGCGGCCGCGGTGTCAGCCGGGGAGCGCCGAATAACAAAGGCAAGTTTGAGAGCAGCCGCCGCCGCCGCCGCCGCACAGGCTGCGGTGACGTCAGGGAACAATGCCGCTGCCAGCCCGCCCGCCCAACGCCCCTTAAAGGCGCACCGGGCGCCGCCGGGGGCCCCCAGCGCCGGCCCGGGGGTGTCTGTGCTGGCCCCCCCAGCCCTGCAGCCTCCCCCCAAGCCGCTGGAGGGTCCCTCTGGCCTTCCCTTCCCAGACGGGGAGCGGAGGAGATTCTCAGTCCCACGGCTCTTTCCCTCCCTCCCGCAGGGCCTCCGCCGCCTCATCGCTGCCTTCAGCTGCCCGGAAGCCGCGGCGGGAGCGCTCGGGCCGGGCCGGGCCGCAGCTCCCCAAGGCCGTGTGGGGCCTAAGGGCCCACACTGCCCCCGCCGCACGTACGAGCCCTGCCATCAGCATAGGGAGTGTTTTTTTTCGCCAAAGCTCCGGTGCCTCAGGGGCAGGACCTGAGCGCTTCCAGCCACAGTTCGGCTCCTGCTCCCGCAGTGACCCCTCGGCTCTCCCTCACACGGTGCCTCCTCCCCCGGGCCGCACCGGCATCGTAACCTGTGGGCCACGGGCTGAAACAGCGGATACTGCCCGGTCAGTGCAGCCTGATTCACTCCTGCACTGCATTAGATGAGTGATGGAAACACACAGAAAAAGCCCAGCATTTTAGGTAACCAAAAAGGGCACTGTAGCAATACACTAATCTGATTATCACACAGACTTCAGGGCATCATACCTTAAGAATTCATTTGCAATTAATATCTTTTTAAGGCAATTAATGTCTTTTAAATTTGATGTTATCAAATTTAACATATTTTTAAGGTGTCAAAACTTCTGTATTGGAGATGGAGAAGGGAAGTCAAAGCAGTAGGTTTTGATGGTTTATTGTTTGAAACTATCTTACAGAAATAGAAGATTAGAAAGTTAAATCTTTGTGCAGCAGCATCATTATAAGGTTACAAGGCCTGTCCACTGTATTTAGGCACAATTTCCACTGCTACCATCCAGGCTGAAATCAAATTGGTAAACACACCTTTTTCAAGCTTTTTGTAGTTTTCCTGCTGACTGTGTTCCACATCATGCAGGATTTACCAGCTACATCACCCTGCCTTCTTCCAGCAACCAAGTCACCTAATCAATACAGTTCGTGGCTAGGAAAAGAAAGGAATTGCAGGAAATCATTGTAGTGATTTAGCAGGTGCCATTGTGCCGTCTGAACCTGCCTCTACTAAATTGGGCTGTGCCACACACCGTTCAGGGGCACCAAAGGGGTTGGAAGTGGTACCTGTCCTCGAGGGATGTGCAACCCTAACAGCCTTTGCCACTTGCAGTCATTCAAGCTCAGCCAGCATTGCAGTGACAGCACATGTTAAGTGGTGTCACAGCCAGATCCTGACTGCTACACCTGCCCACACAGAGCCCTTCACTGCTACAGTCACAGGAGATGTTTCCTCCATAGAGCATGTTGGTCACCCGTGAGGTTTTGCCCCAGAAGTGGTTGCAGCAGTCAGTTTATCTAGTGTATTTATCAGTTTGGTTGTGAATTAAATTAATTCCCTGAGGATTAGGACAGTTGTAGTTTTCTCTGACCTGTGCTGATATGATTCGTGAATTGAGAAAGGTGCCACTAATGCATGTTGATGTGGTTTTTTTTCAGCCAGGGACCAAGCTAATCCACTACAAAGAACAAAGAACTTTTATAGCTGTTCCAATTCACTGCCAATTGCCTGCTGTGGCATAAAGGAGGGACTGGTCAGTTGGACTGAAAAAACGAGTTAGGAGTTTACACGTATGGCAGGGTTGGCTTAGGGTATTCAGTGTTGCCCCAAGAACACCCCGCTAAACAAAGTCCTCAATTAGGCCAATCAGTCTAATTATCCAACTCAGTGCAATGTCAGAGCAAAGCAAAAACAGTACAAAAAAATGACAAAGGATTGGGCCCTTTTTGTTTGTTCTAAGAGACCAAGCTGCTCTTCATGTTCTCAACAATTCTGAGACCACGAGAACTTGGAACAGCTTTTAAAAGAGAGGCTGCAGAAGCCCCAGTGCCTGATCTGGGATCCCGGCTTAGCAGCGTTCTGCAGTAGCAAAGCCGTCAGCAAGCACTGCAGACAGACAGTTATCCACATTATTCCATGCTCTGTGGTGGGCCTGTCCACGAGGGATTAGACCAAATCTGCTAACCTCATTTCTGTTATATAACCTAAGACAGAGCTGAACACTTTTCTCCAGAGGATTGTATGGTAAACCAGGATATCGCCTCCCCTTAGCCCTCTTCAGCTGCAGTTCAAATTAGGTTTTGCTGCTGTCATAATTCATCCTGTACCATAATGAAAATGGAATTGATTGAGATGGCATGTAGACATCGTGTCTAGACATACCCAGGTTACTCGTGTATACAAATTTTATCAGGTATCTGCTATCAATGCAGCTTTTTGTGGAGCATAGGATTTAGTACAGACCAGGGGGGCTAAAGATGGGGAGTGCATGCTTAGATCCCAAGTCCATGCTGAGCTATAACATACTACAGCCCACTAGTAACTAGGCTCCCTAGGTTAAGAGCTCACACAAGTGAGCCCAACAGGGACTGCAGGTGTACAGTATGCACGAAAAACTATCTGAAAAAAAATAAAAATCAGTGCTGATTTCATAATGGGCTGTCATCAGCATTACTTTTCTGGTGGCTGTTTGCTATACACACCCCTGGCACCACACCAGCTGATGCTCCCCAGGTACACACGTTTAGAAATCTTCTGAGCCCTCATGGAACTATTCATCCATCAGCACAAGTCTCTGATCTGCTTCTCTGTCATAACCCATGCATTTAGCTTAAGCAAATGCTTACCCTGATCAATAGTTGTGTTGAAGTTTAGCAAGTCTTTTTCTGATATAGCAACAGCAAAGGATGCCAGGAATACTACTGGATGCAGTAAAATTACACCTATGTGAAAGAGAGATTAAGTTCCACTAAGGCTGCAGTCAGTCTGTACACATGAGAAACTGATTCTATGTCCATTTTTGTCTTTTCGTTAATGGCATGAGAAAGAAAACAGGGTTTATTTGGATTCATAAATTAGAGATGAAATTACTATGCAAAGACATTAAGGAAATTTGCAGTTACACAACTGGAGTCCTAGAAGAAAAAGTACACAATTTTACTGAGAAAAACAAATTGAAAACAATTACAAGACGTGAAGAGGGAAGTAGCTGGAGGTTTGGACTTTTCTTTTTTTCTTTTCCATTTTCCTTTTGAGGCCTGAAAACATTTGCATACTGTCTTAAATTTTATGCTTTTGTCCTCCTCAGCCTATGCTGCCTAAGTCACAGAGTAATTTGTGACTCAGATGAGGGACTGGATTCCTCCAAAGGAGCTTTCGTGCAACAGGCAAAACAAGGAACATCAATGAGACATTTTTTGGTCACTAAGGATACACATCTTGTCTTTTATGGGAATTTACATTGACACATCCTTTTTACAGTCATTCTTTCTAAACCAGGCCACCACTCACACCAGTCTTCTGCAAACTGTTCTCTGTACTCTAAGCCCAAAACTCACTAGGAGCTCTGTGGGGTGACACAGTCAGGCAACACAGACCCTCAACAAGCCTCCAGTCTTGCAAACACAAGCCCCTAGTAACTCTGACTGCTGAGCAACTTTGCACCCATTCCTCAATTTTCTATGGGATCTATTCTGAGAGGGATCAGAGCTACACTTTATGGCATTGTCCTCAGCTCTCACACGCACGCCATGAATGATTGTGCAAGGGGGTTTCATTAGTTTGACAAAGAGAATGAAGCCATTAAAAATTACATAGGAAGATAACATTGTACACCAGGATGTGTACCTTCAAGAGGCAAAAGTAGAGCTTAAAAAAGAAAAGGGAAGGAAAGGATAGGAAGAGAAGGCATGACATGATATACTGAAGAGGAACTTAACGTATGTGAGCTGAGGAAATGGAGCATCATAAATATGCTGTTTATATACTGCCAAAAGGATGCTTTTATGGGGTTATAAACATTAGGTACCCCGAGCGTGCATGCTAACCTTCTTAAGAAGAAAAAGATTCTGCCCTGTTAGAGCCAAATCCAAGTCCAAATGCAAGAACCAAGCATGTCTCCCCTTTGAGAAACTTCAAATCAAAATTTGGTCTGAGCTGAAGTCATTTGACTTATCCAAACCTTGCCCTTAAAGCAAATAATTTCTAGGCATCCCAACTGAGATTAGTTGAAGGGGTTGTAGCCATTTCTGTTATTAAACACTTTTCAAACTACAATATTACAGTTTCAGGAGGAAAAGTGAAAAAGAAAACAAAACCTTATCCAAGTTGAAACTCAGGGGAACGTATTCAAGCCGAATATAATTAGCAAAGCTGGAAGATGGCCAGCATGAAATGTGCAACATCATAACAAAAAAAAAAAAACCAAAAAACCACCTCAAGGATTTTGAATGACCATAACCACCAGGATCTTATTTTTAATCTGCTCCATATAAAGCAATCAGATAATCTTATGTAACCCCAGACATGCCTGTAGCTACCTTGAGAGCACTTCACTTGGTGTGTTAACTGAGATGTCCATGGTGTGGATTTCCATTTCATAGATGACAGAGGAAATACTACTCCATCTTTCTATCATCTGACTACCTACTGCCAGATTTTGTCAGGAAGCAGGTCTTCTTTTAGCCTCACTAAATTTTAAGAGAGAAAGTTAATGAGATTTGAAGAACAACAAATTAAACCATGTGTAAAACATGAATGTTGCAGTCAAATCTGGACTTCTGTTTTTCCCCTCGTTTTCAGTTTCTGTGTGTTGGAGTTGTGGGAAACAGAGATGACAAAACCACCAGCACCAACTGGAGAACTTGGGTTCAGCTCTGGTCTGAGCATCTGTGAGTCTAAACTGGCTAGGCTGACAATGTGAAAGGAGAGTAAAATAAGATGTTACTCTCAGGACAGTGAGAACTGCTTCCTATCAGACAGAGCTTGCCAGGACACTATAATGCTTTGTAACACAGCTAGCCATGCTAAACAAAACCTAGCCTTAAACACACTTAGGACTGGATTCTCAATGGGTCCTCCAGCTAAGCAAGAAGCATAATCTATTTTTTTCCCCTAACCCAACAGTATTTAGTACCACAAGGGATAGTTAATACGATTTCCAAAAAAAGAAAAAAAAAATCATAGAATATGAATAAATAACCATAAGTTGCTTACACACATAAATGTTCTGGAGCATGGGATTTTATTCACTAACTGCCATATTGGTCATAAAACATAACTGAGGGCCCAAAGTGTTATTTTATTGCATTGAGCAGCAACAATTAGCCTCTCCATTTTTCACTGCCCTAACAAAGAGTATGGCTTTTTTACTGTCTAAGAAGAGATGAAAAACCAAACCAAAACAAATCCCACTCTCTTCTGTGCAACTGTGTTCTCCAGAGGGATATGTATGTGCAAGTGGCACAAAAGGCCATGAAGGCTTGATCTGTGGTCCATGAAGTGAAGGAAACAAACAAAAAAGCAGCAGATTATTTTCTCTTTCTTGTTGTGGGGGACTACTTAGGGCAGAAGGAGCAGTGAAGAATTTCGTAATAAGGCTCTCTCCCCAAAGTACCACAGGCAACAAATTCCTTACAGCTGAATAGGAGAATAAGTGCAAAACTGAACACAACAGGAAGAGGTGTGGTCCCTAATGCATCATTTGCTGTATTTTATTGTACGTGAGCCAAGAAAAGGAGAAGGCCACTGAAATTCCTAGAGAACAGAAGAGCCCAGAGAACTATGGAATTAGCAGGCTTTCTAATGCTTGGGATATTCATGTTAAATACTTTCTATAATAAAGGAAGCATGTGTTTTGCAAGAAAAAGCATTAATGAGCTGAAATTCCCCTCATCATAATTCAAAGATTAATTAAGATAAATAATATAATTAAGTAATTTGGAAACACTTTTTTTTTTTCCCAGTACTAGACATTCAGCTTGACATAGCAGCCAAGGGGCATGTCATGAGGACTCCAGTCATGCTGACACTTGTAACTGGAGGAAGACTGCAGATACAAGAGAAATTTGGAAATCCTATTCAAGTGAGCTACAGATGAGATAGAGGATATAGCTACAATTAACCTATAGCTAATCAAGAAGTGTCAGTGTTGCATTAACTGACAGAAGCTATGGCATCCTGAAAACATTGCTGGAAGTATGTCTTATATTTTCATCTCACTAGAACTCTAATTTGGACAGCTTATTGACCTACTTTCTGTATGTCACTGCTTTCAGCATATTAACCCCCCCTCCTCAAACACTCAGGGCTATTTCAAATAAGTGCAAGAACAAGAAAGACTGTAGTGCAGATGTTGCTGGTGCATACAATCAATGCATCCCTCCCCCCACTAAAGTTTAATAAGGATTGTTAGTACATCATTGTAGCTGGTAATTGTGTAGGTACACATGGTAATTGCATGTATTTGCACTAATTATGTAAATGCACAATAATTAAAGCTCCAGGGTTTTCATGGTAAATTTTTAAGACACTCATGGATTTGTCATGGCAAAAGTGTCAGTCATGTAACCTAGTGGGAAAAGGGAGGAGGGAGAAGTTCAAGAGAACATAGTTCTTAAATTAAATGCAGATATTTAAATATAAATAAGTGGATAGAGGACACTGTATCATCAAACACAGCTGTCATGCCCAGGCACACTTTTTTTCAGAGTCTTTTATCAGATTTGAAAAATAAAACCTAGAAAAAAACCCCTAAACACTTGGAAGCTAAAACTAAAGCTCAAGTACACCCCCACATTATCCACCTAACATCTCATCCTTTTCATTTAACCAGTAAAAGGCAGAAGTGAATTTGTGCTCTTTTTGCTGCTGTGATCACTCTGTAATATTACCAGTTTTCTCCCTCTCCCACAGGCCTTATCACACTCCACTGAACACGTCAGTGGAAATATCTTGGCACTGCTTGGTTTTGGATCGATCTCCTAACACGGTGTGCTTAGTGCAGGAGTCATACACTGCAAATTCAAGTCGCTTTTTGGGGTTTTCTGCCTTTTATGCCCTCCCATGAGACTTTGGGCATTCTCTTCACACTCAAATCTTCAGATACAAACTTGTAGGGCTCCTCTGGGAAGGACCCAGACCCTCCTGCAAGCACTTCCCTGGTGCAACAGGCAGGAGCTGCCTGTCTGTCCCCACCAGCCCATGCTGCAGCTCTGGCTGAGCCTTTGCTGTCATGCCCCAGGGACCTTTAGGCTCTGGGAGAGCTAAACTACACATTAATGACTTCAGGCATGTGAAGGAAATGCAGCTGTGGAAACACACAGGGTACATCTCCTACGAAACCAGCAAAGTGGGACATGCATGTTCCAGCTGTTTAGCTGGTTTTAATCACCTCTGCAGCAAACCTGAGCAGCTCCCCAGAACAATCCTGTTATCCTTATGCCAGGACCACAAGGGGCTGTTCAAGGAGCACAGCAAGACAACATAAGGTACTATGAAGTCAGAGCACTACTAAGCATTTCACACTAAAAAGCCTTCCCTTTCAAATCACAGTGGTTGAGATCTTAATCACTTAAGTCAAGTGCTTGGGTTTTTTTAGCCATTGAAAATTGTCTACATTCATAAGACTTAGACCACTTATAAAGCATCAACCTGATTGCACTTAATGCAGAAATAATCTGTGTGCCATCACCCCCCATTTGATTGTGGGTTTGCGTGTTGGTCCCCACAGCACAGCAGCAGTCTCACTGGGTCATATGTACAGCTGCCCACCTTCACTCATGGACATCTTAACAGAGAAGCAGCACAAAGAGTTTTAAGCCACTTAAAACTCGAGAGCTTGAGCCAAGGCACAAAAGAGACCTTCCTCAGGATTTGCAACAAAACTGAGAGAAGATTTGTCAGACTCAAACTCACACATTGGTACTTACTTAACTCTAACCCCACAGAGATGGGCCAAAGAGCTCTCTGCTCACATCTCCTCCCAGCACGATGCAGGCTGCACTCCTTACCTGGAGGACTGGCTCCTGGGGTAGCAGAAGATCCCAAACCATAGCCTACAGCCTTGAGACACTTGTAAAGCTGCACTCTAAGGCTCCCTGGGGTGTACCCAACTGCTAATTTCAGGAGGGCTTTTAGTACAGCTGTTTCAAATTGGCTCCTCAGCCACAGCTGGGGCAATAATGAGCTCTCTTCTTTAATACTTCCTGGGCTAGAGGGGTTGTCAGGACCAGTTTGCTTTTTTAAAAAGCCTGTTTTTGAATGTCCAATCTACCAATTGTTTTCTGCTTAAAAAAACCCAAACAAAAAAACACAAAAAGCAACCTAATTCAAGCAACCCCTTCTCCCTGAAAATACGTCAATCCTATTTATGAGAAGTGGACTAATAAATGTTTCTGCACTTACTTAACAAAAGAAAAAAATTACCAGAACTGTATCTGAATCAAAACAGCATATTTTTCCTGATACTCTTTTACCTTTAAAGGTAAAATAAAAGAAAAAATGTAGCTATGTGATCACAATGGGTCAAATCGAAGAAAAAATGTTTCAAACACAGCTTTTAATTGGTGGGGTTCAATCCAACAGGAAAAGCTGCTGGGGACAGAGTAATTTCAGCTTTTTTTTCTAACAATAGACATATCTCTGAGGGTTTTTTTTTTTCCCCATGTTAATAAAATTCCTATACTTATGCTTGATGGGGATTAAAGATGGTAAGGTGTCATTTTAAAATTTTCAATTTGCAGTAATGTTTTATAATTAAGTGAGAATCTTTCAGGAGCAGAGGATTTCACACAAATGCAGTGTTCTGAAAAAAAGAGAAGCATTGCTAAAACAGTGATCTGCTGTATTAATTTGCTTTAATTTTTCAGTAAATTCATCTGTTCTTCAGATAATGGATGATGGATGTCTAAAACCATGGAATACGAGGTTTGAGGGCATGAGTGGAAAGCAGAAGAGGTGGGTTACAGCTGGAGCACATTTTCTGTGTGTCTGTAGGGAATTTATTTCAGCTTGCCTTTGTTGTACAGCAGCATTGCCAGGTTAGGTTAGAGCTTTAACTTCTGCTAACGCGGGACCAAAGGTCTTTCGGATGTTTATGTCTGGTGGCAACTTGTATGATAAACACTTGCTTCCAGCAAAACTACCAGCTGAGTAAGCCTGCAATCCAGTGAGGTCCCCTGGACCCAATGCTGCCCAAATATATTTGCATAGACAGGAAAAACCTCATGCCTCTGTGTGGGGAAGATTTACATTTCACAAGGAGAAAAATTAATTTGCCTGGGCTCGAGGGATTTTTTTAAGACCTAGTGAATTGAAGGCATTTATAATATCTGCTAATATCCATATATGTCCTTTTTGATATCTCATACTCCAGCTGTGATGCCAGGCCTGGTGCAAACACAGAGCTCTTCTTCTCTTTGTATTGCCTGAATGTCACTGTTGCTTTTCTAATACGTTTCAAAGATCTTTTCACCAGCAAGGTCAGTACCAGCATCTCCATTTCGCCGGTGGGAAAACTGTATCATCAAAAGGTAAAGTGACCATAGTCACTTAGAAAACCAATGGAAGGAGGCAATGTAGATGTTTTAGTACTAGTCCTACTCACTCTTTTCTGCTCCAATGCAAGCAGAAGCTTCATCCTTTTTTGGTGAAGCATCTTTCTGGTAAGTGCTCAATTTATGAAAACAGTTTTGCTCAATCAGATTAGCAAAAGCAGTTTGATGGTACACTGACATTCACATTCCTTAGCAAGAAAACTTGCACTCTACTTGTCTGAAAATCGTGTTCACAGCCTCTCAAATTGATAGCTTGGACACAAAAATATCTGCAGTTAGCAAACAGTTTATTTAGAAATTAAACATCTGTGAAATTCTTTCGGCCTGCCTGAAAAATATGAATAAACATTGTTAAATACAAGTAGATCTAGTAAATACAAATATATGCATATCAATGAGCCTCACAGGTGGTGGTTGTGAAATGAACTGGTTGCTCTGAGATCCTCAACAGAGAAATGCTGACACAGCAGGTTATTAGCAGGAATATACAAACCATGTCTGTTCCAAACCTGTCCACAGCAAAGCTGCCATTGACAGGATATTGCCAACCCAAGCACCCAGCAACAGAAGATACTCTCACAAATCCAGGCATCGGGATTTACTCAAAAATCAGTGGCAGATGCTTGACCAGAACCTGTACCTGAACCTGTTTCTGAAAGGGAAACTGCATTGTCAAGTGCCTTGTTCCAACAAGTCGGCAACAGTGTCTGCATATTTCAAATCGCGGTGTTGAGTCATCATCATTTAGATGGAACTTAAACCACCTAAGTATGTTGTCCTCACTATCCTCCTACAAACAGCTGTGCAGCTTTCCCCTTGCAGGGCAGGCACAGCCCCATAAATTCTTCCCTGGTGTGAACCAAAACTGGGCAGTTATTTTCTGGTTGCTGTATCACAATATATGGTGGCAAAGGGAAGTGTACCAGCAGTAGTTTGTTTGCTGTGATTGTTCTTTTAAGGAAGAATAATAACACTATAGTTCCAAGCAAAATTACACTTGTTCCACTTTCCCTTCCCCTTGAAAATGGAAAAGTAATCATTTCTTTAGCTGTGGGGTTTTATTTCATTTAATCTCTATACATACACCATTTCCAGTACAGACACTGAAACAGCAGCCATTTGATTTCTTGTTAGTGATTCTACGTTTTCTGTGAGTGTTTTGTTTTAAACAGTGGCTTGTTTGACTTAAATTAATGGCTTCCTGACTTTTGATGATTTTTTTTTTTGTGTGAATGCTACTTTTCTGTATTTTTTATTTTCTTTTGGCATGCCGCAGTTATACCCTATCAAAATAGTCCCAAGCTGTAGAGTGGCTTTAAGATGACTTCCCACTACATCTTAAAAACCTGAAATATTCCCAAAACTTGGAAGCACCTATAGCATACATTGTATGGCTGTTACTATGTGTTTTGTTTAAACACTGAATCAAAACTTGTGGATGGAAACAAGGATCCAAAGAAATTTTGATTCACACTCATAATTTCATGTGATGGGGAGAGCAGAGGTGACCAGTGACACCTCCAACCGTATGTTCTACAATGGCTTAGTAGGACTTGAAGATGAGATCACTGGAATACAGGGAACCCTCATCAAAGCCCTGAAATCACGAGGCACATTTACTAAAGGAAAATCTTAGTGAGGCAATCCTTGGTAATGCAGCCCATCCTCTCTTCAGTCTTCCTTCTTTGTGTGATATTTTAGAATCAGTCCCTGGGGACTAAAGGGAGACTTTGTCTGGCCCTTCAGAGCAGGGAAGAGACAAGCAGAGCAACCATCCATCTCTGTCACAAATGATGGAGGTGGGGAAAAGTAAAAAAGTGATAAAAACAATTCCTTAGCCTGGTATGAAAAATCCATCCTCTCTTGTTTTAAATTGAACTGGAAAAAGGATACATAAGTGACTGATCTTTTAAAATATATGAACAATCTTTTTGCTGTTTTATAGGAATGTGGAAGACACATCTTGCCAGAGCTGAATTCGTGTAATTCATTAAATATTTAGACATCTGTAGTGAGATTATTTTTCATGTTTTAATTTGGAAACCCTGCACTTCTCAGTCTTTTTTGCTGTTGAGACTACTGAAGAAGGTAGCTATTTCTCTGGGGAGAACGTGTGTGAAAAAACCTGGCAGTCTGGCCCAACAGTACTTAAATTCCAAGTATTATAAAATGTATCTAACAAGAAGGTTGTTGCTTTCTTTTCAAGGAAGCTGAACAATGAATCCCACTGGGCATTGATGGGAGCAGAGTCAAACTTCCCTCCATTTCAGTGGCTTTATTCTGCTTTTGTGACACGAAGTTAAGACCCAAGTTATACAAAATGCTCAACAGGGAAACTCATCCAGCCCAGTGCCTTCTCTGAGGGACCATTTACATACAATTTGTTGCAAGATTAGAATCAGGGGCTCTTTGCTCCCTGTCTCTCTCCTTCAATTTTATATTTCTGTTATGTTTTTCTTGGTACATTTTAAATTGGTGTCCACTTCTTTAATTGTTTGGCTGCCAAAAATCAGCAATGAGGAGTTTGACTTCAGAGCAAGATGCAGGCTCATAGGAAAAGTGATAATAGTTTATGAGATATGTAAAAACCAATTTCTGCAAGACTGAGTCAAGTCCTAAATGATCTGAGAGTACAGCCATGGGATATTCACAGTGAAAATGTATCATCCAACTTCAGCTGCCCTCCTTTGGCAGAAGTCAGAGTCTCCTGGAATAATGCTGCAAGATAAAGCTGCTCTTCTGAAATCAGGGGAGCTCCTCTGAGTCTGGCTGCCAAGTGGTATATGTCAAATCTAGTTCTGTACATTTTAGTTTGATGGTAAGATTTCTACTTCAGGATTTGTTTTCATTCAAAGTGTGAATAAAAAACAGTTGGCACATTGAAGATTTCTCATGCATATTTAACAAACCATGCCTGTCATCAAAATATTCAGCAGTAATATCAATGTTGCAATACTTAGTATACCATAACGTTGGAATCCAAAGAAATTGAAATGAGTCAGCATGAAATGTTTTCCTCTTATCAAAATAATTTAGAGTATTGAAATAATGCATTTCTGCTCTCTGCCTTGGAAAATGTTGTTGGAATCACTCACAAAATATTTGGATTTCTCTTTCCAGCTGAGGAGTGTATGTTGTACACTCTCCATCAGGTGAGATGGCTGGAAGAGGCAGAAGGAAAGGATCAACTGGGCTGTCCAGGCTTACACAGGAGTAAGAGAGAGCAGGCAAGTGCTACATGGTGTGTGCTAGTGGGTGTTAATTCGCATGTACCTGCTTGGAGGGATCCGTGGGCAGCTCAGAACATTGTGATGTGCCCAATTTTTCTGTATGAGTAAAGAATAATATGAAGACTTGAAAAGCCGAAGCCCGTGCTGGAGTAGAAAAGCCAGCCCTACTACAAAGAAATTCTTGTGCCTCTAATTACCCTTCTTCACCTGTAGGTGGAATTTCCACTCCAACAGCTTTAGCAAGGAGCCTGTCAGCCTGGGAGGAGATTTCTGTTTGTCTTTGTACAGCAAACACTGGCTCTGTTGTGCAGCGCCAGTTTCTGATTCTAATGATTTCCTGAATTCATTCTCTTTTGTACCTCAGGGAAGGAAGAAGTGATCCTCTTGAAAATTCAGATAATTGCTTTTATTTGATTTTTATTAAACCTCATTCAAGAATAATATGATGGCTTTTTTTAAAATTACATTGTTCATCACTGTGGCATTTTAAAATTTGCTTTTCTAAAAGAAAGAATTTACTAAGTCAAAGATTTAATTCCATGATTTTTGCTGAAAGAAAACTGGGAGCTCTTTTTGAGGTTTGTTTTGATTTCAAAGACTTTTGTAATATTGGTATCTATTTACTATCTCTACTTCCTCTCTTTAACAGCTCAGGCTCCTTCCCCAGCCGCAGCCAGCAGGACATGCTGTGGTTTATTGTGTGTGCATCTGGAGCTGGCTGGGCTGGCACGGGAGGCAGTGCAAGGGACGCTCTTTCTCCCCTGGCTGTGGCTATCACATCGCCTGGGAGACGCTGATAGCAGCTCTGGGGAAACTGCAGGCTCCAGCTCCCTCGGGAGATAAGCGCGGGGTCAGGCACAGAGCTGCCATGGGGGTTACCCCGCCAGAAAGAAGGAGGAAAGTCTTCCTCTCTGGCTTTGGTTTAGTCATGGGCTCTGGAGTGACCACAGTCTTCCTGCTGGGGAGCAGGAAGTGTGGCAAAGTCCTATTCCTTGCTTCCTTCCTCCCTCCCATCCCTCCCTCCCTCCCTCCATCCCTCCATCCATCCCTATAAATCTCTTCTTTAACTGATGTTACAGGTATGATTCTCATTGTATACACAGAGTGACTGATGAAGAGAAGCAAAATGTTCTGCACTTAGGAGAGATAAAAGTAGACAAAATTCAGGACTGACCACTTCATGTTGCTTACATACAATAACGAATATAGATTTGGAAAATTTAATTTATTTATTTCTTTTCTGCCAGTGTGGCATCATCCACTATCCTTTAATAAGTCACACACAGAGCTACTTGATGTGTAGTTTTATGAGAGCTATTATTTTTGAGTATTATTTTAAGAGTTGGTCACTTAAAGATAAGTGTTTAGGAACATGAGATTTTCATATACTTTTAAAGCAAGTTTTCCCCCTTTTCCATTTTATCACAGGAAATGACATCTCAGAAAACTGTGAAAACTTTGTAAAAGGCTCTTTTTACTCGCAAAAAGTTTTTAACAGGAATCCAGTCATCTTAGTTAATCCCTTTAAACTGTGTCAATATTTACTTTTAAGTGGAGTTTCAAATACTCAATGAGCTCCACTCTTAGTTTAATCAGGACAATTCCCATTGACTGGGAATTACAGCTGAATACTGCTGGGGTTTACCTTGGGTCCTCATGGTTACAACTGGTGATGGCAGTAAGGATGATGGGATGTCTGTTGTTAGCATATGCATCTGTCCATGAATAAGTGGGTCCCCCAGGACTGCTTTTAGTCAGCTGCTGGGCTCCTGTCACATCTGTGATGTTCTGTACCCCCCACAAGGTTTCCAGAAGGGCCCATGGTCATTAAAATAATCAGCGTGGGACTTACAAAACAGCGTGTTCACCCTTGTCTGTTCATCCATGTATTTTTGGAAGAAATGTGGCAATTTGGCAACAGCTTGACCCCTGCTCAGAAGGGTAACAGAGAGGACCAGTCACAACCCCCACCATCCTGTAGAGGGTTATGTGCCCTGAATGAGCAGCTGATCCCCATCCACAGGACACAGTTTTGTTACCAAAAGCCTGTAAACACAGACAGCTCTTGGAGGATAATGGACAGCTACAGTTGCTTCAGCATAGGTGTCTTTGACAGAGCTAAAGACTCTTATTAGGCAATGCAGCCACTTCCCATGGTTATCCACAACCTATAATTTGTGAGAGAAGCATATTTTTAATGTAACTGGCACATAGACTTTTGTTTTCTAATTTTGATGGAGTAATGGCAACAGACTTTGCACTGCAGGACAAAAGACAGGCAGATGGAGCACCATTTCATTATATAGTTACCCTATTTCACCTTCCCTTTCTTGAGGCAAGGGACAGGGTATTTCATACCACACGAGACAGCTTGCCCTTGCTCCTCTCTGGTAGTAGATGTGTTTGGATTAGAGGAGAAGTTGCTGGGTCCAAGATGTGGCTGACATCACATTCCTTAAGTTATCTGGTCCAATGTGTTCTTGGTATTAATAAGAAATTTTTGTTCCATTTAAAGCTGGGTTTTCCTTTGCTTTTTCTGAACAAAAAAAAAGTTGTTGTCTGTAATGGCTGGGAAGTTTAATTCAGTAAGTCCTCTGTTACTGCAGTGACACAGGGTATTCACAGTACTCTTATGCCCTTCTTGTCTGTCTGTGATAAATCATAAATCCCTGGCCTTTTTTTTTTTTAAATTTTATTTTATTACTATAGTTCTTATTTATCCTGGAGAACATGAGGAAGCCTTTCGATGGTGGGCGATGTGGAGTTACCACACTGAGGTGTCTTCTGTCATTAAATATCTCCCACACCATTGCAGGAGTCACACTTTTGATGACTTGGGTGTCCCCTTGCAGTGCCACATCCCCAGGTAGGGGTGATGTTTCCTATCTGGTAACGTGGTAACAGAGAAAGGCCTCACCTCACTCTCATGATCTTCAGTGGGGGGGCACCACCTGGGTATAGAGAAGGCAATTGAAATAATTAAAATCCTGCCTGGCTCCTCAGGATAACACCTGGCCTCGGACACCAAGTTCCTTGTCATTTTCCTGACCATGTCTTACTTGGTCTCACACTGTTTGCACTTAATGTTAGTGAAGCAAACGGAACATTATAAAGCTATGGCAAAGATCAGAAGGCAGAAAAGTGAGTAAATATAAATAGCGAAGTGAAAGAATGTGACTGGAGAGCAGCGAGTGCTAAATGGTGTATTTCACAAGAATCTGAGCATGAGCTTCCCCAGGAACCACACACATCTCTGCAACACAGCTCTTAAGTCTCCAGCTAGTCACCCTTTTCCTTCCAGATTAATACTCATTTTTGGACACCTCAGCTTCTGGCTACTGCTGGCTCTGAGGTATTTATTTTCTGAGAGACTGACTTTCACATCATGTAATAAATTACTGGGATATATGGGGCATGCAGAGAACTGCTGGGTACATTTCAACTAAAAAAACAGACTGGATCAATCTCTCTGCATAGACATATTTCATTTTGTGAGTAGGAAAAGAAGCTATAGATGATTTTTCTGGGTTTTTTTCCCCCACAAAGGAAAAAAAAAGTGTAACACTCTCTCATTGCTTCTAATTTCCTTTCTGGTAGAAGTTTGCTAAAATTCAACATTTTCAGAAATATTTTAAGCTTAAATAAAGTCGATCTGGATCTGAAATTTAACTAAATCAGAAATGCAAAACCTTTTCTCATTGCTTTCTCCTGATGTTAAAGATTCTTCATATTACCATGATACAGTATTTTGGGTTGTTGAGTCACCCCATAGAGTGACTCTGGAGCCCCCATCCGTTGTCACAGCTGTGGCACTTCATACCATATTGAGATTTCTTCAGTGTTCTAACTGCTTTGCAGTATAAATGGGCAAAGGCACTGCTTCTTTGCTTGGTCTCTTTGGAATCACTCAAAAATAAACCAGCACACATCAGATGAACCCTGCATGTTTTGTCTCTCAGATTCTTCACCATCTGGAACAGTTTCCTTAGGGCTCAAGAGTTTTTCCTGAAGACCACCCCCCCACCAGGCTACTGAAGCTTGCTTTTCTCTTCCTCTCTCCTCCCCAAAAACTTCCTTTTGAACATTATGAGTCAGTTATACATTTCCTTATTATTGTCTGGTCTCATGGTTGGTCAGAGGAGTGTTCCGTGTCAAAGCCTGTTTGTTGTCCTTTGACAATGCTTGAATAGATGACAATATTCCAGTGGACAGTGGATCCCCAGCCATGTTGACATTTAGGAGAGCAGAGCAGCTCTGCAGCAAATCTCTTCATCATTCCCATTTGTCCTGTGCTGGTTTCATTTGCTGTTTTGCTGCATATGAATCACATTCCTTGTGAAGGAAACTGAACCAGAAGTTCTACTTGAGGTACACCCGATGGTGCTTCAATCCCTTTAGAGAGAAAAGAGATCTATCCACACTTAAACCACATGGATTTGGGATGTCCAGTCCAGTAAATCAAACTAAATGCAGTCTGAAGTTAAATGCCAAATCACATGCACTCTAAACGTGCCTGTGAGCCCTCACAGGCAGCTGCAGTGTCCTACTGCTCTGCTCTTACTGTGCCTAATGGCTCACTAATGTAGGCAAAGTCAGGGGCGCATAAAAGGTACAGCAGTTTTATATCATCAGCTTCCTAAAATCAATGAGTTCATAAGTTTCTGAGATCATTTAAGCTCCTGACTTATGTCTTCAGGCAGCCAGCAATATACAAATCGTAGAGTCTACGGTACCTGCAGAGCTGAATTTGTTAGATGGTGCACAATAATTAATGGATTTGTAAGTGATAAAAAGATGGGGTGAGCAGAGAGATCATCTATCAGTATTTCACCTATTGGGAGCCATGATTAAGTCCTTGAAGCTTTGAGATGTGGTCAGGCTGCAGAGCAGTTTAGGATAACAAGTGAAGACTGTTATCAGGTCCAATTACTCTCTAAAGGAAATTAAGAGAGGCAGAATATAATTACTTGAACTGGAATGTAGCCAGGGTGTTGGGATGATCATTTGCTATATGACCATTAATGACTGTGGTAGAAAACTGTGGATTTAATGCCATGAGGTAAATATTCACTCTCACCAAGGAGTCTGCTCGTTAAGAATAATATGGATGCAGTCATAAAAGAATGTTAATTGAATCCTGTGTTTGGGTGAGCATTCATCTTCTGAAACCAAGTATCAGCACTACCATCACTCAAAATACATAGAAATGTTGTTTAACATCTGTTGGGGATAGGGAACGGAAAGGGCTCTCTATCATTTTTTTTGGCTCTGATGATAAGGGATAAGATGAAATTTCCATAGTGCAGACTGGCCTCTTTCAGAGACTTCAGAAGCAAACATACAGGGATGCAAGCAAAACTGCTAAACAGAATGGATTTAAGGAATGGCTTATCAGAAATACTAGATATAAGAATAAGATTTTGCGATTTCACGGAAGCCAGAGTGTTTAGCAAATGATGTACTACTGTGCCTTTTGTCCTTCTTCTGTCCTGAAAGTAATAACAAGATTTTGTATGTCAATAGTCTTTCATGCATTTAGATTACCCTTCAATTGAGTTTCATAGTACTACAAAACAGAAGGATAAACACTATATGATAATTGCCTTACCTTTTACTGCAGTGCAGCGGATACATAACCACATTATCAGTAGAGGTGCGAAAAAAACCCCAGTGCTTGACAATGCTTCAGGAATTTGAGATGGTAAGAACCCATGGTTTATATTTCTAACATTTGAGAATAAAAGCTTTAGTCCTATGACTGTTTCTGTGCAATACTTAGGCCATCAGATACCAAGATGGTCACATACACCTTTTATACCCAACCTGGCAGTTCATAGCAATACTCTGTTAGGATGCCGAGCACTCCAGCAGCTGCCAGACTTTGAAAACTTTTTTAATACTTTGCTAGTGAGAGGTGGTTTGCTTAATTATTGCCCACAGTGGCCAGGGCTTCACAGTTCACCTGAAGGATCTGGAATAGGTGACTGCTCCGTGTCTCTCTTCACACAGCACAGGTTCAGTCAGGAAGGCTGCCCTGCTGAAACAGGCCAGCTGCATCCACAGATGCTCCTACAGGAAAGAGCTTAGAAAGAAGCATCTCTGAGTTCTTTATCAGCTTGAGGAAGATCCTGAAATTATGTAATTCAGGTATAAAGCTCAATCCTAATATCCACTAATATAGTTTATTGCAAGTTTCTTTCCTTTAGTAGACCTGAATTTACATAAGATGCTCCTGTGATTGCAAATTTTTTTGCAAGGAAATTTGATAGAGAATTTGCATGAGACTTGATCCAAAACTTGCTCAATTCCATGGGATAGTCTCCTTCACATAGCAGGTGAGGATTTTTTGAAAACTGATGGGCTTGCAGGAAGGTTCATCCAAACCCAGAGAAAATGGTAAAGATACTTGTGATTGAGGACAGGAGAGAGAGAGGGGGAGAGAGAGGGAGAGAGGGGGAGAGAGAGAGAGAGAGAGGGAGAGAGAAGGAGATAGCAGTTTCTCCTCTTACTGCTTTCCTCAAAGTCCCACAAGCCTTTTTGTGCTTCTGGAAGAGCCAGAGGTAAGAGACCTGTTTGATTTAAAATCAAGAGAATCTTGTTTAAAATATTCAAGCCTCTGAGAGAGCTGCTTACATTAGCATGATTATTTAGTCTGGAAAAAGGACTTCATTGCAGTCAGCTTGGGGAGGCCCAGAGTGCCAGCTGCAACTCCTGTGAAAGGAAATTCCAGGCAGCACAGAGAGTGCTCCTGTTCCCATTGCCCAGGCTCCTGTGCCCTGGCCAAGGCTTCTGGAGGCTTCAAGCCCCTCTCACCTCCTGCTTTTCTACAGAGTCAGAAGGCTCCTATCATAAACACACATCCTTTCTGAAAGAAAGGACCAGACCTGACTTCTGAGGCACCACTGACAACTTTAATAACTTATCTGGCAGAGGACAACCAGAAGAAACCGGATCTGGAACTGGCAAAGGGACCTCAAGGTCATCCCTATTTCAGCACATTGCATTTCATAATGGAATGTGAACAATAAATCCCATCATGTCTTTAATAATTCAGTAGTTAGCATGCTGGGAGAGGAGAAAGTCTGTGGTGTAGTGCATCAAGTTTTATGCCATTCTCTTACTTCTGAGCCTGTAAAGGCAGCTAACAGCACTTAACCTAACACTGCTGCTACTGCTACACAGGAAAACATTCATTAAACTGCAGAACTCTGAGAAGAAAACCCTTAATTCATCAAACCATGTACATCAAAGAGGGATCTTTTATAACATCATTACATGAAGGGTATGTTTTCTTCCTTTTTAACTGAAACTATGACAGGTCAGTCCCTCAGGCACCTTGTAATGGTGGTGGCCATGCCACAGGTTGTGAAGGATTTTATTGACCATGAGGCCTTTCATACCACTGCCTGCAATGAAGAGGAACTTTATTCTAGCAGAAATATGCAGGATATAGTGAGCAAACATGGGCACTGGAACATGCTGCCATGTGCAGAAAAGAACCTCCTGTGTATCTACTGCAGCAAGTTAACTGCTCCATGGACCATCTCTGATGGTTTGTGTCACAGGCTGTGCATGGGCAGCTGACATGCAGGTGTGTTCCGTAAGACTTGTCAGAATAGGAGTCTGTGAAAAGCAGATAAAGATAAAAGACTTGGGAAGGTGGGTTGGCTAGAGGGAGGAGTTTTAAATGTCATTGTAGTTCCCAAATTTCCTGCTCAGAGCAGCTGAGATGATTAAGCAGAGAGAAGGAGGCATCTGACTTTTTAAACAGGTATAAGCTTATAGAAAATTTTTTCTTCCACATGCTTCTCCTATGAGTTTCCAAAGGTATTATGTTTTCCTTCTATTCTATTGCATTCAAGTACCCATACAGAGGCTTTGGAGCAAAGCCACAGTTCCAGCCTTTATTTCTTGCCTCCTGGTATAGATCCATAAATAAAGTAAAACCCCTTATGGCAGAGTAATCTTCAAGAATGCCTCAACATGAATAAACTTTTATAGCAAAACTATAACCCCTTCCCTGCAACTCAAATGAATCTGATTTGTATCTTTTGTTATTATCATCGCGGACCACACTGAGAGTGGGCAGGTTCCCTGTTTCCTGGCAGATAAAACACCCAGAGTATAAGAGATAGCAGGAGGCAGTTCAGTGGCGTGGCAGTGCTCTGGCAAAGCCCCCTGGCACAGACAAACCCTGGGCAAGGCACAGGCAAACCCTGGGCAAGGCACAGCCACGGCTGCTGGGGGTGTCTCTGCCGCCTGCTGAGGTCCGTGGCAAAAAGGAAAAAAAAACAAATAGGAAGTAACATTTAAGTTTGGTTTTAAAATTAAGATGCAAATCTGCTGCACAAATATCCTACAGCAGGCAAGTCCAAAGGGAGCATGTTTCATTTTGGATCAGCTTAAATTTCTTAAACCAACTTCGCTGACATTTGTCTTGTGCCAGTTAATTTACTTACGCCCGCTTTACACGCTCACACTAAGCGGAGATAAAGTTCTCCACACGAAGGTTTGTGCTCTCATGACAAACCTTAGGCTGTAACAGAAATGTTTTTGTACCACGCTGGCCCCGTGCACCGGAGCAGCCACCACTGTGCACGGTTATTTGTTCTTGGCGGAACATTTGCTGTGTCACAGGCAGGCTGGGAGGAAAATGGGAATGAGCCTCGTGCCAAGGAAGATGCGGAGCAGACTTGGACAGCTGAAGGGAGCAATGGAGGCTGTTAAAACCTTTTTAGCTGATCCTGTCTTTCTTTTACCAGAAAATACTAATTGAAAATGTTTAATTAATATGGGGTATTAAAAATATAGAGGGATTTCAATGCCCCCCTGTGAAACTGTTAGTGGTTTTAGGGGTAGAAGAGTAAAGTTACTGTAGAAAGTTAAAACAAAAATTTGGAGGGATTTTTTTCCCCCAAAATTATCCTGCTCTAATCAGTTCTAATTCTCTCTTTCTTTATAAAGGGGGGAAAATGAGTTTTGTAGAGTATTCTGAGAAAGGTATACGTTCTCAGTCTTCACTTCCCAGTCCTCCCACACCCCAAAAAATACCTTTACTTAGAGAGTTACATAGTTCACTTATCAAAAAAAGAAGTTAAAGAGTCCCCATTTCTGATAGACCCTTTCATCCAGTGTATCACAGTTCCTATCACTCCTTATGGCTGCTTCTGCCTTTCACAACAGACAGATAAAAATAAACATGTGCTTCTAGTTCTGCTTTCTAAACCATTAGAAGAACACACAAGCAGAACAATAACATCAATAGCTCAGGGTTTTTTTTCCTTTGCACCGTCGTGATCCAGAGTCTTTTGGGGAGCAGCAGCCACCAGCTCCCCATGATGTGGTTGAGCAGGGTCTGTGGGGACAAGGGTCAGCCTCCCACCTTTGAGGACAGAGGAACAGAAATGTAGAAAAAGCTCCTGCTTGTTTAAGGGCAGGAAGGAAGGCAGGTTTTTTCTGTTTTAAAGCAAACTGCAATTTCAGGCTCTCTCTGAATACCTTTCAAGTACATCTGCTGTAAAGCCTTTGGAGCCACTGTTATTTACAAAGTAGGAAAGTGCAACCAATGCAGATTATAAGAGCTCTTTTCCAAGAAGAAAGCAAGAAGTATGCACTCTTCCAGCATCCTACCAGGGCTAAAATTATGGTGGTTGCACTTGTAGGCAGGCAAATAGTCATTTAGCATGGTACTTAGCCTGTACAGTCACGGTGCTTGCAACGATTAATGGATAGGTTAATTTTCTCTATTTCATTTTAAATAAATAGCCCTTCTGGTTAGTTCTCTGCATATTATGCTATGTGCATGCTATGTGCAAAGCCATCCTGGTATACACTGTCCCCAGCGACTACAATGCTTTCATTCCCCAAGTTTACTCCAATCTTGACCAAATGGAGCAAAGGAAATATGCATAATTTTTTCCTTTCCTAGCTATTGTCCCAGATGTTTTCATTGCCATTACTTTTCCTTTCAGCTGTTGAGTGAATCAAGTGGCTGGCACTGTTCAGAGTGATTTCTTCTTCTTCTAGTCTTCTACCTGCACTTACAAAGTTAAGTTTCCTGAAAATATTTGCTATCAGAATATTCCATTTTTAGCATTTAAATATATTTGGGGCAAATTCAGAACAGAAACAAATAGGTATGGATCTGACTTAATCACTCCAATTTAACTTCAAATAATACCTGAATGAGCTGTGTATATATGAACTATGAAACCAGGGAATTATTCTGCTGTGTTCTGTAAAGTCCATTCTACCTATGATTTATTTTAAATTAATTTGGGTGGGGTCACCTTCTTTTAGCATGTTATACATGAGCATTTGTGCATGCAGAAGTCGATCATATCATAAACAGCTGTGGTGCTGGGATAAACCTATTCAATTCTTCTAAGGTACATCTTTACATTGTCTTCACACCAAGGTTAGTACCTATGTGAAATGGAGGCTGCATAAGAAAGGTCTCTGAAATAAAAGCAGAAAAACTGGCAAATATTTCATTTTCTTTGGGACCTGGTGCTTTCCCAATTCAACAAAGAAATCTGGTCCTCTCTCTCCATGTTGCCCAGGACTTCCTGCCGTGCAAAATCCTGTGTTTCACCTGTAAGATTTTTATGATGGTTTGTTCAACTCCCTTCTGTCATCACAGAAGGATCAGTGGACTGCTAACTCCTAACACGTCCCTTCCTCTTTCCCTGCTTTAAATGACAAATCAACTCACTGGAAGTCAGACTCCAAAACCATTTATTTCTTTAAATGCTACCAGGCATCAAGGTCTGTCTCCAGCTACCTTTGTAATTCTGGCCTAACTCTGCACTTGTCACTCATAAGATCTACAGTTGTGGAAACTGTCAGCAGTGCAGCGGTATAAAATTCAAACAGTCTCTGTGTGGTGGTGTCTGATAAGATAAGAAAAGTTATTTTGTGATTTCAAGATAGTTTGTCTCCTCTGACAGCTTTCATTTCAGTGTTAAGGAGCTTCTTGCACAGCGTTTGTCTGTACTTTTAGGAAACAAATATAGTTTAGGAAACAGTTTACTTGATTTTTTAAAAAAATATAATAAAACTACCAATATTGATTTTAAAATGAAATAAAAATTCCTAAGTGAAATATACTTAATATTCAAATGTGTGCATTTTACTATTGCATTTCATCAGGTTTCACTCTATTTCACTGAAAAATATTTAATCAGAGAAGGAAAAAATCATATGATACAGTTTTCACAGAAGTACTGTTATTTTTTAGGTTAGTTGAAATGTTGAGAAATGATAGCGAAGAAGAACATTTTGAAAATTTTAGGTTGCCTTTTTAAAGATCTGGTGTCTTTGGAATGGTGTAAAAAAAGGAAAAAGAAAAAAAGTAAATCTGCAAAATAAGACCTTCATTCTGCAGTTTCATTCTGGCTGGGGCTCATGTAAGGACATCATTTCCTGCTTGGGAAAAGGCTCCACTTTCTCTTTAACAGAGATGGTCCTGTTCTCATTTTCTTTATTTTCTGTTTATTTTGGACCAGCATTTCTAGGACTCCCAAAGTGTGTTACAATCATGAGACTACAGTACATGCAATACCTGCTGCAGGCAGTGCCCCTCGATTTTATCAGTATCTATCTTGGGATCAAAAGGTTTTCTCCGAGCAAGGTGAGTGCAATATGACCTCCAAGACTCTATTGCAGAAGAAATCTTGGTTTATATTGTGATAGTTTGTGTTCCTCCATTATTCTCCAGCCATGCGTGTGGTCTCCTGAGTGTTTTTGCTGTGAAGTGGAGCTTCCCTGAGATTCACTGAACGTGTTCTGGAGCACTCCCCATCTGTGTGCTGCCATCTCTGTTCACACAGCAGCTGTGCTCTCTGCTCTGCAGGCTCCTGCTTTTAAAAACTAACTCTCCCTAGGAGCAGGGGTGCAATGAGCAAGCAAGGCTGTGAGGAGATGCTTGACCACCTTCTGATAAAATATTAACGACATCAATCGGAAATCAATGTCAGTTTTATACTCCCTGCAGAGTCAGTGCTAGATTTAAGCTAATGTAGAGCACTTCTGAAATACCCAAATGCACAAAGCCTTACCTGTTTGCAAGGGAGGACCTCACAGAAATGAACTGCCTCACACAAACCAAACTTGCTCAGGACTACAACAGCATCCACCTCCACAGTCTCATCCTTTATGATCACCTCTAGCAGCTCCGCTCCTTTCCTCCCACTGTCTGTACAAGAGAAGTCAAAATGTGCTTTTTTTTTTTTTTTTAAAACAGGACACAGCATTCTCTGTCCAGGGTTTTCTCTGGAAATTAGGTTTACAAACTTTTGCTGGCAGTTTAGAAAAGTGTAACAGCACATTAACATTTCCTCAGTATGGAACCTAACTTGGTGCTTGTGCAGGCAAGTTTTGGAAATTTTGGACAAATGTATGAAGGGCTGCTGGAATCCATTTTAGCAGCTAATATGCTGAACTTTTAAGTAAGGGAAATTGTGCTGGTATATATTTTTCAAAAGATTGAACTATTTTTTATTACACTGAAGATCTGTTCTTTATCAGAATGAGGAACCGAAGAGGTTTAATAAATGCTCTTCTCCCCAGAGTCCTTTCCCTTTGAACATTTTACCTGCACTGACATCTAAGGTCCAATTCACACACCGTGGACTTGGGGACAATGTTCTTCTTTAATGTAAGGAGAGGTCTGACCCAGGTCCCCAGGAGAAGACCCAAAGCCATCATTACATGCAATGCTCATCAGCCTTAAGTACCACACAGCAGATCATTGGGACAGGTTTTGTGTGGGGGTTTTTTGTCTTCAGTGTTTCTGTGGTGTGTGACCGGATTGAACTTTATAAATATCAAATAGGCCTGTGGCCAGACTGCTGTGGCTGTGGCCTGTACAAGGGAAAAAGAGAAAGGCACCCTTTGAAACTGGTAATTTTCCTCTCTTTGCCTTCTGTGTATTGTACTTTTAACATTTTAATATCCGTGTCTATATTTAGAGGCACCTGCCAGCCTCTTTGGCTGCAGCACTTCAGAGATCACAGCCATAGTGTGCTGGCTCCACTGCAACTGGCTTTGTCCTCTGGTTTCTTTTGCCTCAGGTAACTTTTGCATGTAAATATATTTTGCTTCCTGTTCTGTAGGACTGAAGAGCCACAGACTAGTCAAAATGGGGAAAAGAGCCTGCCAATAATAAGTGGATCTTTCAGAAATATGATTTAAGAAGTCTTGACTGGAAATCAATTAAAGTCCATCACAGAGTATTTGAACTTCAAGACATTTTAGTACGAAGCTGAGGCAGGAGAAAACACCATCAGGGTCCTTTATAACAGAGAAATGCAGTGTTTTCATTTTTCATTCCAGTGTTCCAAGGACAGAACACACTCCCTCGGACTTTTGCACTGGATTCAGACTAAACAACCTGAATTTAATAGAGATTTCCCTTTCTCTTTTTACTCAAACCAGCAGCCATGCTGTGCAGATCTGTGTAAACAGCACAATCAAGGTGTTTTCTTACATTTCTAATAATAGTTTTCACCTCTATTCTGTGTACGTACCAAGACTGGGGACATCAATAGTACTGGATCTGCTTGTTCTATTTATGTTATTTTTCCATATCTAAGTGTGCTGGTGGTTTTTGATAAAAATTCAGCCTGTTAATTACTCAAAAAGGTTTGTATTAAAGAACTGGTCATGTCAATCATATCTGTGATACTTAACCCTGCACAGTAGAAGGCTTTTCTGGGAGCACAGCCCATTGAACATTCTGGTACAGTCATCAAGTGCAGTATGTGATCATAATTTAGAGAGAAAAAGAAACAGGAATTGCATTGCAAGTCACCATATGACTGTAAAATGGTTATTTTAAGCTCTTTTTTTGTGTGTCATTGTTTTAAACTCTCTCAGAGATTACTAATTTTAGAGGAGTTTTGAGGGCATTCCTGTAAAAAGTAGTGTTCACAAATTAATAAATGTAGTGATTTAGGCGCCTTTTCCCCATTTTATTAACAAAATCCTAGAACAATTAATTTTAACTTTTAATCACTGCTTTTTATTTTTATTTTTTTTAATGACCATCATATGTTTTATATGGGTGCTGAAACACAGTGGCTATGTCAGACTTTCTCCTGTTAATAGCACACGGACAGATAGAATGAAAAATAATTCTTTCATTCCAGGGCTTTCTTTTTTGTACTTTACATCCAAATATCTTTTCTCTGTGGCATAATATCCTAATTCACTTAATGTGTACTCGACTTCAAGACCCAAGTCCCTCAAGCGTTTTGCAGGATATTGTTCAGTGATAATCTACAATATAGGGGACAGTGCACCACATGTGCTGACAAAGAGTACAAAACATACACAGGAACAGGAGGGGTTGCAAGACTGTGATACCTGCACTCAGGCTGCAGCACACAGCAAGGAGCAACACAAGCAGTTTTATAGTGAAGCTTGAAATGATCAATGTTTATAGTGCAGATTTTAAAAAAATATATAAAATAAATAAGGCCAGTTGGGGAAACAAATGTCTGGTAGAGGAGTGCAAGAATGGGGAAGGCAGTTCCCTAGGAGTTATCAGACTGCACCTGGAGAACAGAGAAGCTAAACTTAACCAGCAAGGAGAAGTTTGCAACAATACATCTTAACAGTGTGGTTAAGCAACATAAAAACACTGAAATCAGCCAGAGATTCTGATATTTAATGCTTCATATCCCAGGAGCTGACTCAACAATAGCACAGTAATATTTCAACATACATTTTACAACATATTTCCCTTGCCAATGTGCTTAGGCCAATCTATAATTAGACATCATAATTAGGAGCCAGGTAATATATTATTTGAGTTGAGTGAATGTTTTGCAGTAAAGACACACACTTTTCTTGCCTGAATTTTCCTTAAGCAAATGGTATTTCCCAGGGACTGCCAGCTTACTCCTTTGATTACTGCCTTTTCAGTTTTCTTCAATTGCAAAGATTACTGTTTGTCTGGACTATTCTCAGTCACCTACACTTCTGCAGGAGCTAAATCGTGGATAAAACAGAAGTTGAGAATTTGAAATTTTGGTTTCTGTAGTCCCATTATGTTATGGTTATTACACATGTGGGTTCTTTCGAGGTCACATCTCTAAGAAAGTGAGGTCAGGTTTCCTGTCAGGGCTATCATTTAAATCAGTAGAAACTGTTCTCTTGACATGTTCAGTGGAGGCCACATCCCTTTCAGGTTTGTTACCTTCTGCTGGCCTCACTGTGATCACTGACAGAGGAACTGGAGATGGATACAAACAGTCCTGCCTTGCCTTTCAGCTCCTTTTCAGAGGCATCTGTGAACCCCTGGGAAGCACCGTGGCAGGGATCTGCCTCTGTTTATCAAAAGGTGGCCAGTATGATTAGCCATTTTAATCTGGAGTCCTGGCCACCATGCTTAGGACTTCCAGGTTTTCCATGCTGCCATGGAAACACATATAAAGATTTACCAAGAGGGAAAAAAAAAAAAAAAAAAGAAAAAAAAAGAAAAAAGAGACAGAAATCTGGGAAAGGCAGTAGTGTTCGGGGGCAATGTTTAATCCTCATTAAGTGGCGTAATGTTGAATATGATTTGCTGTACTGCAGCTTTGTTAGTCAGCTAACAGCTTGATTTTACAACTGTGTGCACATACAGTTAACATTTTTATTTAAGAAATCCCAATAAAGGTAATATACCTTGTGCTGTAGCTAGGGCTTGAAAAATAACTGAGTTAAAGCCGAGTTTCTTTATATGGCACTTAAAATTTAATAGTGGTTTTTTTTTCTTTTATTGATCTTTTGAACGCTTCATTTGATACCAAAAGTAGAAGGAAGCTGAATCACCCATTCCAAAGCCTTAGGGCAAGACTGGGTAGTCCAGATCTAAACTGAAATCTGAATATTGAAAGAACACCTTTCATCTATGATGCTAAAACAAAACTTCCATTTCCTCTTCATCTTCCTGAACTTTGGAGTGGCTGATCTTGTCAGCCTGGGTAGAGCCTGTGGAAGAGAATAACTCAACTGTTGTGCCAACCTTGGCTACTAATTGCCACGTCTTCTAGGCAAGAGCATTTTCTTCTATATATAGCATACCCTCTGCTTTTACTGTGAAACAATTAAAATGATGCAGCAGAATTCAAACAGCACAAATCCCCTGCATGGCCTCACCACCTGCCCCAGCTGTGGCTCTGCTGCTGGTGGCACTGTCCTGTTGGGGGCACATTTGCTGTACGTGCAGCTGCTCAGCCAGGATGGGCTTCTGATTTCTCACCCTGGCTATGCTACGCAATGTGATTAAATTAGATCTCTTACATTGTTCACTGACTTCTGGTAAATTACACCTTTGATTTCTGGTCCAATGAAAAGGTGCTAATTATCTTTTTAAGTGCTCATTTAATGTTCTGCAGTGACATAAAGCATGAGTGCAGCCGCCTGCATGCCCAGACCTTCCAGAGGTTTCTCCCAGGCTGCTCACTCTCATCAGCCTTTTTCATTTTTCCTCTGCTCTTTCCCTCTGTCCCTCCAAGGCACCTGCTGTGTGCCAGTTCTGCAGCTGAATAAATCTACAGCGTTGTTTGCTGCAACTGGCTCCATTTTAACCCATGAAAAAAAGAAAATTGGCATCCTGTCTGCATTGCCCAGTTTGCATTATGATTTCTCTCTTAGATGGAGCTTAGCAGACCTCACTTTGCAAATGGCTGACCCTACTCTTCTTCCCTTGAGAAAGAAGTTTATTTGGGGAAGCATTTCACCCATGCCTTACACACCTTGCACCTGCCCTTTTTGTAAATAGTTTATAAAAGCTCTCTGCTGTTGACTGTGTTATGTGACCAGCAGTCCTTGGAAGCCAAGGTCCCCAAACCCACCCACCAGGACCTGCACATCCACATCCCTGAGGAACAGCTGGGGCCAGGGGCTGTTATCTCCTGGAAAGCAGCCCACAGCCTGGGCTCCCCATCTCCAGAGTGCTGGAACCCTGGAAAAGTCCATGGATGTCCCTTGGATGGCTGGGACACAGTCCTGCTCTCAAGCTTCTCACTTCATTCCCTGTTCCTGGACCTAGACGCTGGTGACTCCAACCTCAGCATCTCAGCTGGGTTATGCCAAAGCTGTGGCTGCTCCCCAGTCTCCCACCT
The DNA here is from genome assembly GCF_965231275.1 of Zosterops lateralis. NCBI lineage: Eukaryota > Metazoa > Chordata > Aves > Passeriformes > Zosteropidae > Zosterops > Zosterops lateralis. The sequence continues at coordinate 4,894,943 of NC_139768.1, forward strand.
CTCACATGGGCACACAGCAGTGGTTCTGCAGAGGGGTTTTCACAGCTGCTCCCTGGCAGCCCCACCTCCCCTCCTCAGGGAAAAGCTGCCCAGCCCTGGTGAGTAAAGGCACAGCTCTCTCTCTACTGGCTCTGGGCTCAGGTTTTCAGTGGTGGTGTTACTGCAAGGAAAGCAGAGGCTTAAAATGCACTTGTCACCTAAGTGCATGTAACTACATTCTGTGAAAAACCTGCCAGATTCTAACAGCTTGTATTTAAATAGTGGAAAAACCCCCCAAACATTGCTTTTCCAATTGCTAATGCCATCCCTGCCAGTTCTCCCTGTGTGTTCTGGTAGGTGTCCCCAGACCCTCACTGCCCCACAGTTGTACACTGGGCAGGGTCTGCCCCAGGCTCAGGGTTACCCTGTCCCTGGCAGGTGCCAGCCTTGTGCCAGGCTGACAGCAAAAGATGTTTCAGTTTGGGTTCTATAAATGGAGAAAATCCAGCACAGAAGTAGAGTGGCACTGACAGCACCCAGTGCCCTGCCTCTGTGGGAGAGGCTCACTGATGAACCCACACATTTATTACAGGTGGACCAGGCTGAGGCTGTTTCACAGGAGATTCTTCCCCTCCTAGTTTGAGCACTGTTAAACCTTTTCCATGCCAGCTCTGTTTGCCTCAACCTGTTGGCTGTGTCTCAACAGGGGCTCTGCTCACAACTAACAGGCACAGCCGTGCTTCCGGCCACTCTCCCAGGACAGAATGTGTTTGTGGAGCACAGCAGTGGCCAGCTTCAGCAGGGCTGGCTGGTGTGTGCTCATCTACTTCTATTAGATTTCTCTTTAAAAGCACACTGGCTTATTTTTTGTTGTTACTTCCAAAGAAGATTAAATATGCCCTAGTTTGAACTTGAAGAATTATTTTTGCTTTCACTCAAACATCCAGCTATGCTATATGAAACCCAGGCTTGTGAGGCTGCTGCATGAGAACTGGGTTGCCCTCACCTCCTTTTTCAGAATCCTGCTGCCAGAGGTTTTATTCCCTAATCATGACCAAGACAAATATTCCCAGGTGCCATAGTAAAGCACAGTTATTAAACAAAAAGAGAAAAAGAAAGGGGAAAAAAGCTACAAATCAGATTTCAAACAGCAGTTAATTTGCTTTACCATCACTTGCTCTGTGCCAGGGAGCCTGTAGGTATTTGTGGGAAGCAACCCACTGCAGTGAAGCTGCTCTCTCTGACTGAATGTGCATCTGGGCCATGCACCTGCTTGCCTCTGTTCTGGTCCCAGATTTGGTTTCTCCAGTTGTCCCCACCCTTAGACACATTTCCTACTGCACTTGTTCACAGAGATCCACCCCATACAGAGCACACAGCCTCACTTCCAGGCACCACACGAGAGACAACAGGACTTGGATTTCATCAAAGTTTGTCCCCTAACCCGAGGCTGGGCAAGCAGTACCTCTCTGGGGTTTGTGCTCTCCAGTGCCTCCACAGCTCCTCATGGCACACAGCATTCCCTGAGGAAGCAGGCTGCTTTTGTGCCATGTTGGTGGCTGTCTGTGCACCTCAGCACTGTGGGCACTTTGAACACGTCTCTCTTCTGTGTACACGTGGTGAGGGCACTGCTGTCACTGCACAGACTGGGAACCCACAGTTATGTGTCTTGGCACAGCCAATCCCCTTCAAAGAACTGAAGTCCAGAGCACTGTAGACAAAATTCAGTGCAATCCCATTGACCTGTGGTCCTGCATTTCCTTTCTGGTGTGGTCCCTTGGGATGGGTTGGGGTGAGAGCATTTTCCTGTTTGTTGTGATCAATTCTTCCTGCTTATGTCTCCCTCAGCCCTTTCCTGCATCGAGCCCACTTACACACTGAAATAGTGTTTGCCCCATATTCTAACAGTGCCAGGGGGATGTAAGGACATACAAGGACCAAAGTAAAAAGATTTTTTCCTAGCACTTCTCCTTTAAAACCTCTTTTAATATGACTGCACTGAACAGTAAAACAATATTGACCTAACCACAGCAGTCTTCAGAATTTAGTCTCTACCAAAACTTCATACAGTCCTTTATAGTTTGCATAGCTCTATGCAGCTGTCAGATATGCAGGATTGAGAATAAATAGGACTATGTCAAGTGGAGAGATCTACCCAGATAGTAAGAAAGATTACTCTATACCCAGACCTACACAAAAGGCAGATTTCTTTATTTAGATGTAAACTGGGGAGAGTTGGTAGGTAGCAGTGATGTTGATGAGCTATTTATGGCCAGCTTCTGAGCTGAATTGTTATTGTTCGTTGTTTTATTCTAAAGAAAGGAAACCTTGATGCATAAAAATATGGGAGTGTAGTGTGCTTATTGGGGCACAATTTTTCTTACATAAAGTGCATTCTTACATTTTAACCAATGCAATTTGGTTTAAAGGAATACTGAGAAGGTAAGTCATTCTTTCAGATTAGTATTTATTTTTGTCTTAAGAAGAGGTGAGGTTAAATTGTTAACAGGAGATTTTTGACACGTGTGTGATATATTAATGACCCCATCCATTCCCCCAAGGAGTCATTTGGTTTTTAGCTTTTTAACTACTTTTTTTATTTATATTGAGGAAACAATCAAACTCTCATCTGGGACTTTTTTTCATTGACAATCAGTATGATTGCTTTGGGCTTTTACGAAGGAGAATTAATTAAGGACACTGATTCATGATTGAATCAGCTTCAACTTTGGTGGCTAAAGAGGTGATAACCTCAGCTCTTCTGAACCCAACAGGAGTCATGAACCAGAGATCCCTCCTGCTGCAGCTCACAGCCCAGCATGTTAACATAAAGTGAAATCAATAGATATTGGAATGAATACACCACGTATTGTGGACTGGGGTGGCCCAAGAGCAGGGGAACTATCCCTTCTGCCACCGTGCTCCAGTAACTTCTGCCAGAAGGGTGGGATGGACATCAGGAAGAAATAGATTTTTCTGTGGTCCAAAGCACGCAAACCCCCTCAGTGTTGTACCATCGAGCTACAGCATGAAAAGCTGGATATTAAATGTCACACCAAGCTGGATTTTTGTTAGACTCCTGCATCCGCTTGGCTTGGCTAGCACAACTAGTCTGGTTAATTTCAGAAGGAGTTTTGTGGAGGTTTATGGCTCTGCAAAACAATAAGCTAAATTCTGTATAATTTTACTTTGAAATAAGCCAGACAAAAGATATTCTTCCCTGTTCACATCACCATTCCCTGCACAATAAGTATTTTACACATGATTTTAACTCAGAGGTGGGAAGAGAGCCAAGAATGAGCTCCCAAGGTATACAAAACCTTCCTAAATTGGAGCGTAATACTAGGAAAAAAGTGCACAAGCAGATGTGAATTGAACTGATCTTCAAGGGGACAACGTTTGCTTTTCCAATCCTATTCTCATTCCTACAGCTGCTGGTGATTAAAGCCCAGACCATTGTAGCTACCGCCAGTAAAAGAAAAGTCTAAATGCAAGTAGTGTCTCCAAGACAGGAAAAATTGAAAACAAGGTGCTAGTGTCTGGCTGTTAACACCTTAGACAAAGACCAGAAATACAGCTGGATAATTTTTTCAGGTGAAGAGACTTTCATCACAGAGGAACATTAAAAAAACCATTGTTAAATGTCAGTCAAAGTTAGTTGTGTATTTGTGCAAAGTTCAGTGGAGTAGGTTCTGCAGATTTTCTTGGAAGAAAACAACACGTGATTACATTCTTCAAATGCTTCTATTTTTGCCTAAAACTTGAGTTAAATATTTTAATAATGGAGGAGGAAAAAGACACCCCAAGTAAACCAGATGGTTTAGGTACTTTTGGAGGAGCACAAAGATAGGGACATTTTCTCAACTGCTTTTGTTTTTAGACCCATGACTTATACACATATAAAGGACCAAATTTCTTTGCCATTAATCTCAGTTTCTGAAGGTTTTGTACGTCAATACATAGCTATTTATCTCAAATGAATTTGACCCAGAAACCTGTATAGATTTCACCTAATATCTACAGTTTACATTTGATATCAGACCTGCCATATAGTCATTTCAGTAAGAATATGTGTGATGGCAAAAACATACAACATTCCTATAATCAGGCATGTCACCATTACTGAGTTGTAACTTGGGAACTATATCACAAAAAAGTGTGAGACTCACCCAAAAGAGCATCCTCTGTCATTCTTCCCAGCACAGGCAGATTTCTGTCAAGGATCTGGGTCGGGTGTGGGGCTGTCCTGTCATTATCTCAATTATTATGTGCAGCCCTCCCTCTGCTCACTTTCACTGGGAAGGGCGAGGTGGATGAGACACGATTTTCTTCCAACCGATGAGTGACCAAACCACCACAAGTCTGTCTGGTTTTGCCAGCCTCCTCAAGACTGCAGCTCCCTGGGTATCCTTGTATGAATTGCCAAACCTGGTACCACTCAGACCAGGGGATTATTTTTTAATTTGAGGAATCCTCAAGGTTTTCACTATTTACAGAGGGCTGCCCCCCATAGCGATCACGCTTCTCTCTGCAGCAAGTGATGATGCAATTCCTACTGCTTTCCTAGCAAATGGGGAGAGGTATAAGGAGTGGCACTTCATTTCTTATTTTGGTTATGAGTCATCAGCCCTCACCTTAAATACTAGGGCGAGGTCTCCTAGTCAAAAAAAAAAAAAAAAAAAAAAAAAAAAAAAAAAAAAAAAAAAAAAAAAAGCTCTAATCGTGAAATAAAAGTAGCCAAACCTGGAGAGAAGGTTTAAACTGACAGTTGAAGCCAAAACCCCCATAGGAGATTATATTTTGTTGAAAAAGCAGGGCCTCTACTGGCTTAGAAAAGCCATTGGGACTGTGCCCACTCATGTAACTCTGTGGCATCTCACAGGATTAGAAAACTTGTTTTAGGCTGTATTCTTTCTGAAAAAATAAGCTTTCTGCTTCTCTCCCCCATCACCTAAAATGCTGATAATTATAGCAGTACTGGAGTTGCTAATTCTCAGGCTTCTGGAAATAAAGCACCACTATTCTGAAGCAGAGATCTGGTGCTCGTGCAGAGCAGAGCCCCTGACCCAGCTCCTCCGTGGTGCAAACCTACACTGAGCTGTGAAGGAGGCAGGAAGGAATTCTGATTTATAGCATCTGAAGGGCTGACCCAGAAGCTGGAGTAAATGGGCTTGATCTAGCAATTCCCAACATCCTCACACTCCAGCAGTATTAACGATCAATTAGGAGGCACTTTGTTTCCATACCGCAGCAGCAATAGCTTTAGCCCTCCTTTGAAAGGGCACAAAAGGGCAGAGGGCAATGGCTGAGCAGAGAGATGACAAAATAAAGTCGGGAGAAACCAGGGACTCTTAGGAACCTAACTGCAAATCTTGTAACAAAATGCAATTGGACAGAAGGGACTTGGTTTCAGATGTAAAGTAAGCTAAATAGGTGAACGAGTTCTCTTTAAACTGTCATCATTAATTTAAGCCAAACTTAATTAAAAAAATAAACTGAAACAGCTGGGTGTAGGAAGTGGCTGGCTGACCTCAGTGCTGAGGCTGTTTTCCTTTCTCCTTTCAAACCATTGTTCATCAGCTTCCACTTAAGGCAAACCAGAACCGTCAGACTAACCACAATCAAAACCATAGGGCTTGCTTGCCTCTAATATTTCTCTCTGTGCCATGACATCCATTAAAAGAAAGTAAGGAGTATCACTGGAAAATTCCTTTAACACATTCACATAGTGCCATGCTATTTTACCTGAATGGGAGGACCAGTGAAATTCTTAAAGCCTCAAAAGCATCCTCTATTCCAGAAGATCTTTGAATGTGCTCATGTGTTTATAACCTTTGAAAACCCATTATTTCTGCTTCTTGTTCTACATAAACTTCTGAATAAAAGCAAAATTAGTGCTTTATCCCTGCCTCTTACCCTAGCCATCCTTTGTCAGGCTGAGGTAAATAGTCAGATCTTTGGGGTAGTTCCTACCTTATGATGTGTGCCTTCAGAGCCTCTCCTACCACATTTCTACCTGGTTCATCCATGCAGAAATGCAGTACAAGTACATGCTGATGGCTGGAAGGCAGCCTAGTCCAGCTCAGGTGGAGAACAGTGCTCTGCTCCTCCAGAGGGCATACAGAGCCTCTAATTTACTCGATTTCCAAATAGTGGGAATATGATAAGCCTGCCCCAAAAACATCCTAGTCCCAGTGTCACTGTGCTAGTCCAGCCCAATGGCAGGTTCATTCCTGCACTGCTGTCACTGTGGAGCCCTCTCAGAGGGAAAGACTACTCGTGGCTCACCTAGTATTGATTTTCTGTTGTGGGATGTCCAACAGAACATCTGTTTCTGTGTGAAAATGCTGGAGTGTTATTGAAACTCATCAATTCTGCAGTAGGAGGAGATTACTAACATACAGCACACTCCCTATACATTTCAAATACAGATCAAGTGATAGTTTCTGAGAGAAGTTATTCCACAAGTAATCAATTATCCTTGTGAAGGAAACAAGATCTCTGAGCTTTTTTCTTAGCTGATAGTCATCAATGCCCTTAAGCACATCCTTTTTACTTTGGTGGGACTTACTAATGTGTCTGAAGTTAATAATATGTTTAAGATCCATATTTCAAGAGTCTGAAAGGCTTGTATAATGCAAATAATCATCCTACCTTTGCAGGGCTTGTCTTGGCTTGGAACAGGCATCAGAAAGTCATTCAGGAGCAGTTATATTTTACTACACAGAGAACAGAACTTAAAAAAACATTTAACACCACACACAAAACCCAGGATGGACTAATATATATTTTTGTAGTAGTGAGAGACCTTAAAGCCATCCATCATGGTAACAAAATGGTGGTTACTTCACAGCTCCTGCTGCAGCAGGGAGCACTGGGGCATACACAGGTGCCATGTACAGACAACAGGTTACAATATTTTTTAGTGTCTCAGCAGCATATTGCCACACTTTGGAATTTCTAAAGGCAACTCAAGCCAAATATCCCAATCTGCAAAACTTTGATTTTAAGTCTCTTCGGTTTTGGTGTTAGTTCCCCCGTCTAGATTCCCAGTACCACTGTAACAAAGTAGGAGTTTCTGGTGGTTTTGTGTGAGTTCTCTATCCCTTTTTAATTAGTCTAGTTAATGCATTTTTATCTCAGTGTCACTTGTCCTCCCAGCCCACTGCCATGGCTACCTGAGTTGTCTGATGGCTTTGAAAAACCTACTGTCATCTCTGGATCGTTTCACACACTTAAAAGGACCATCTATCAATTCACTGTTAAAAAAAACACATCAAACTCAAACCCATGGCGGTTCTGCCTGTGGAAAGGAAATGGTGATCTGCCCATCCAACAAGGATCAAAGCTACCTTGTTCCTTTCTGTTCTGGCTAGCTCCTAAAACCAGCTGTGACCATTGTGGATGCACTCAGAAATGTGCAAACCACAGCAGGAGCTTGTGCTGCAAAGGGCAGGGTGTTCCTCAGTGCTGTGCCTGGCGTGTCCCACTGTGGGCTGGGGGAGCACTTACCTGCTGCAGCTCTGGGCTGGGACACCTCAGAGCAAATCCCAGGGCTTCTTCCCCCTCCCTGGTGGGACTCCCACCGCCTGGAAATGGTGCTGCCTGGTCCTTGCTGCAGGGGAGCTCAGGAACCATGAGATGAGTAGCATGAGCTGCCTTCCCAACTCCTCGTGGAGTTGGAGCACTGCTAGAAAAACAAGCCAGGGAATTTTCCCTGAAAAGCTTTGAAATCAATATTCCAGTAAATCATCAGATGCTGAAGAATAAACAGGTTGTCCCAGGATGAAGCAATTAATTTGTTTTACTCTTTGACCTGCTGAAATGCAAAAATTGCTGTGGAATTTACTCTGTGTGACATGTTCAAGCAACAGAGCAGCCTCCATTAGTGATAGTGTTTTTCTAATTACAGCTATAAACAAAAGCTAACCTCCATCCTGATTCAAAATGGATTCCATGGGCTGCCAGGTGCATAGGTGATGCAATGCAGAGAGATGAATGCAGCAGCATTTGCATCATCATATTGACTTACAACTCGGGGGTTAATTATTGCATTCTTTTGCCAAGTACTGGGACAGCCATTTTTAGTCATTTCCAAAATGCTAAAAAGAAACTTGACAGCTTCTCATTAGATTAGAATAGACAAGATGCTCGAATCAACAGTGGAATTTTATTAGGGATGCTCAAGTATAAAAACAAGAGCTTTTCATTTTGATATTGTATACTTTATACCGTATTGATTTGGTTTTATTGACTTTTAATAAAAAAAAGTGTAAGTGTTTCTCTGATGGTGTAAATTAATTGTTATTGTGCCACGGAAAACAGAAGACTGCACCACAGTAATTAACATTTCCTGGCAAGGAAACTAAGTGAGCTTGCTGCTGAAATGGGCTTTAAAGCATATTTTGACAGAGCACAGAGGCGAGCATATGCCTGTGAGGCGGGATGTGGCAGGCATGGAATCACTGTGAGGACTCGGATCAGGGCAGGAGCCCTCACAGCTACACAGGATCCCGTGTCCCTGAGCTCAGCTGGGGCAGGAACAGCCTCCCACCCTCCTCCTGTGCTCTCTGGGGGTGGGTGAGGATGGAAAGTGGAGTGTACCCCTCATGCGGGTATTTTGAGGCAGCTCACCAAACTGCAGAGGTGCAGCCAACCCTCCTGATGCTTTCAGTTCTTGGCATCCACACATTATCCTCTTATAATCATATCCAGGATGACCTCTGTAGGTGTAAGGGGCTTCTGTAGGGCCTGGCTGGAGCTGCTGAGCACTGTAATGGACTATAATGAAGCTTGGTCGTGTCAAACAAGGGAAAGTGAACCACAACATACAGCAGCAATTCCAGCATCAGCTGAAATGAGGAAACTGAAGATAAATCCCTTTTCTCCTCCTCCACGAGGCACCTTTTGAGGACTTGAACAAACTTCTGTAGAATGAAGTCAATGCAGCTAATTCCTGAAAGATAACCGTTTAACTAAGAAGGAAAAAAACCAACAACAACCCAGGACCTTTTCTCTAAGTAATGAGTAAGGAAAGGGAGGTACAGATAGCTGAACAGATTAATTAGCAGCTGGGAGATGAATACTATTGTGTTAGCTACTGTAACTTAAACCAACTGAATCCCTTCTTTTGAGACCATCTACATTACAGACTAATTATAAGCTATGTGCTACAAGACAGGAAGCTCTTGTTAAATAAGTTAAAACACTTCCAGGGACAGTGATAAATCCATTAAATAAAAAAGGAAAGCTCTCTGTAGCTTTTCTCACACAATCAAGTTTTATTCTTTTGTGCTAAATTAAATGAAAATTTTGACGAAGTAAATAACATTTTATCTCAGCAAAATGGCTCCACATAAACACATCACCAAAACCCAGGAGCTGGTCTGTGTGTACCCTCAGACAGAATGTAAAAACAGCTGATGAAGACTAACCCTAAAGCTGGAAGTAGCAGGGCATGGAATATTTAAAGGAATATTTAAAAGAAACTCAATATGAATAGAGAATCTCTGCATTAGGATGGGAAGAGCCTGTAACCACCCTGATTGCTGGAACCACTAAGGTCTTCAGACTTAGCTGAGAGAACAGCTAAAGCCCAGCCTCCAGCTCAGGAATCAGCATCCTTTGGCCTCTCAGGCACCTGGTGTATATCTCTTGTCCTAATCTCCAGTTTCAGGGAAGCTGAAATTGAATTATTATCTCCCTGGTTCCTAGTTCTCTGGTGAAGATCCTACATCCAGGCAAAAGCAGAAAGATATTGTGTAAACAGGCAGAAGATTTCTGTAATTGTTTTCATTCATATCACTTCATTGGAAGTGATATAAAAGTGCAATTTGATAGTGCTTTATGTTTTCTTCAGAGGGACATGGGTTACATGGGTAGGTAAATCTGATCACTCACCTACTTTCCCCAAAATGTAACTAAACCTCGGGTTATTTCTGAATTCTCCATCCCAGTGCTGTCTTTCCCTCTCATGCAGATCTTTACACGAGGGTCTTGCTGTGGCTTGCAACTCAGACTCAAAAATAGTCTCCATATGTGATTTAGCCTTTGGTACATGTCATCCAAGAGGTAACAATCTTCTTGTGAGACCACCAGTGTGTTCCAGCTACCTGGAGCAGAAGTCAGTTCTGGGGTTCATTAGAGGCTCCTTTGTGAAGTTTCTATGAAGCATGTTTCAATAGTTTTGGACAATTGAACTGGATATTGTATTGAAATAAAATTCTCAGTCAAGGTAGTGTCTTGCCATCTACCCTTCCTATTATCAAACTTATTTTTGCCTGTAAAAGGCAGTTACTGGTGTACACATATTCCTGAGTACTTCAGACATCCTGCTTGTTGATTACAGGCAGTTCCAAATCAAAGCCTCAGATTCCCAAACCTTGATATTTCAGATAGATTTAGAAATAAAAGAACAGAAAACTTCATTCCATCAAGGTAATAGTCTATGAGATTAGTTATAATACAAAATTTATTCTTCATGAGTACCATTTCCAGTCTCAGTCAATTTTCCAGAAGTCCTGCTACTGTCCTGATGAATGACTCAGAAAGCTTTAGACCTGACAAGCTCAGCCTATATGAGCAGATGGTACAAATTAAGGAAGTTGTGCTTAGTTACTTCAGCCAAGAATCTGAAGTTCAAATTCTTGTCTCTGCTTTTCATGTAGCTGTATTTGATATCAGGAGCCTAAATCAGAGAAAAGAGCAGCAAAACTCTTACTGGTACAAGTGGAAGACTGAGATGGGCAGGACTTCCTCCAAAAAGGCTTGATAGAAGTCATCTGTCACAAAAGTGACAAAAAGTTTTATCAAGCACCTGGGCAAGATGAGACCTATAAGGCAAGAGCAAAGCCATGGGTGGTTCTAACTCTGCTTGGCAGAGCACTGTGTGATCAAAACTTGCTTTAAATGTTAGGAAATTATAGATTCCAATGGGCTGGTACAAAATATATCTATACCATTCAGTGGATCAAGACATTATGGTGTTAGTCATGCTGATAAGGTTTTGTTACCCTTATGGTGATCTGTAGGAGAAAGAATGTTTGCCTGCAGAGGAGATAAGACAGTAAAACTGCTCTGCTCTTGTACTGCTGTGATTCAGCAGTCAGGAGCTATTTCCACTACTGAGAAGTTCAGGTCCAACAAAAATGCTCTGGCACTCTCAGCTAGTGACTTCATGATAGCTTCAGACAAAGCCTTTTGCTTGAGGTAGGATATGAATTGAAACAATCTGGTAAAGAAAAACATTCAGGCAGTATTCAATAGAAGTGCAAATCTAAAAGTCTCCCCCCACCAGACATATTTTAATGAATGCATAGTTACAGGGTGACTATGTTATCTCATAGTTTTCTTGTGTCATTAACTAGAAGAGAGTTTTTTAAAAAGTGTCCCCACAGAAATCATATTCATATGTTTTATTATATGTTCCAGCACGGGCACCACTTTAGTTTAATGGTATGTTGGATGATGGTACAAATTTATAGCTAAAGGTTTACATCACAGACAGCTGGAATGAATAACAATAAATTAATTTAAAGTGCTACAAAAGTGCTCCCCATAGTATGCAGTGCTTATGTGCTCAAGGCTAATAATTTATAAATGCACGTCTTTTATAATACTAGTCTAAAGTCCTGAAAGCAGCTAGTTAAAAAGCAGTCACATGACATAAATTATTTTTATTAATATTTCAAATGCATGATTAGGGTGGGCACCATGGTCATTAGCACTAGACAGCTCTCGTTTATGATCAAGGGCAATGAAGCAATAGCCAGACACAGAAACCAGCTAAGCAATGGCAAACAACCATTGGGAGTCCTGGGGTCATTCCTGCTGCTTCTTCCATGTGCTCTTTAGAAGCTATTGGTCATCACAGCTAAGGCTGTTCCCCTTCATTCTGCTTCTCTGTTGTGTTTGTCACATTAGACACTCAGAAGGCTTGAAGAATAAAAAGATGTGCTATGAGTGCAGTCAGAAGCAGCTGTGCACCTCTGCAGGGCTTTCCTTCCATCCCCAAACACAAATACAACGGTGCAGAAGGCAGTGAGGGGGCCAAAGGGTGCTCTAACCCCTGCCCTCATTACACCAGCAGTGCTAATTTCAACACTGAGTGAATTCCGAACTCCAGTACAAACTCCTGCTTGGATGGGGTAGGTTACCTGAAAACATTTTACTTGCTTTGGGATGACACATTTTTGGTTCTGTGTCAGGGAATAAGAGAGAAGTGATGCCTCCAGGCCAACAAGTATTTGCAGTAAAGCATTGTGGAGACTAAAGATCAGGGCAGGCCATAAGCTTTCCTTTTGGAGCACAGGACTGTTTGTTTTCTTAGCGTAACCCAATGTCCTTCTGCAGTCTTCCATAGTGAAAGGGTATATTCACTATTACTAGTGAGGGTAAAAGAGAAACCAGCTCAAATAACTTGGGTAGTGTTCCATCTTTTTCCCCAGTGCAGCTCTCTAGCAGACCTCACTGCAGAGATGTCACTTGCCTTAATACCACCCTTACTTGCCCCAGGCAAATTTGGCTGCTTCTCACTTTTCTTGGTGAAAATAATTTACTTCTTAAATGCAGAATTATTAATCTGAGGTTATAGAAGGAGTCTTTCACACTGAAAGAAGGATCATGAATAATTTCTGTGTCTCTTCTTTTGGGCCATTGCCATGTATTAGACTACATATTTGAGTCTTGGCAGATTGAAAAAATATGCACCACAATCAACCCCATTCACTTTGGTGGTTCTTTAGCAAAGGAAGTGGAGTGAGACACAAAGTGGGCAGAAGTATCATCATCTGGTCCCTTCCCTCCCTCTTTTTAAAGAAAAGAAAGCTATTTGTGCCACACAGAATTCAAGCTTCTTAGTAAAAATGCCTGATTAACTTTTTTTTTAAGTATCACAAACACTTGCAAATTCATACTCTGTCTCCTCTTCCTTTCTGGCTTTCTTTGAAAGTATTTTGTAATGTAACACGTTTTTCCAGAGGTCAATGGGGACATATTTGCATTTTGATACACTTCAAATTTTTGCCTCCAGCACGCCACTCAAATGCGCTGTGCTAATCAGAAGCCAGTAATGATCTCCTACATGCTTCAAGCGGGTGGCTGGGCATACAAAAGCACCTCAAAATGCAAAATTCGTGAGAGAGCAATACACAGAGTAAAGATAAATAAATACAAAAAAAAAAAAAAAAAAAAAAGGGACGACGCTGGCAAAAAAGCAGTTTGGATTTGTAAGCTGAAGGTTCTGCCTGAAATAAGCAGCTAATGTGTTTATGTGCACCACTGGAGTGATAAAGGGATTGGGGGGGGGGCTCCTGCCTAAGCCAGCTGCTCTGATGGACTGCAGGTTTCTCTGAGCAGATCACTTGTATGTCAATATACCCAGATGAGGCACAAGCATTTCTGAAGGCTTTTTATGTCACCAGTGATACGTCGTGTTCTGAATGATCCAAATCCAAGATTAGGTAGGATCTAGGAAAATGGGGCAGCCCCAAAGCATGGGTTTATCCTGTGTGGAAGTCTTTTATTTTTAGCAGTAAGGATAGGTTAGACTCACATTTCCCTGCCCAAAGTGAGGGGATGTGTGAAGCTGAATGGGAGAGAAAAAAAAAAAACAACCCAGAACTCAGGAGATTATTTATTTAAAGCATGAATATCTTTGACAGACAGAGTCGCAAGAAAACCTGAGCACTTCCTCGGTAACCACTGCATCAGGAGAAAAATTCCTGATAAGCAGATGTTGCTTAGGCAGCAATCAGCCAGGCTCTGTGTGTGTGTGTGTGTGTGTGGAGGGGGAGAGGGATGCAGAGAGCCAGGCAGACAGGTATTAAGGCACTGTGGTGAGTGTGTGTGTGTGTGGCTGCAAAGGATGGCAAACTGTGTGTGAGAAAAATGACATATGAGCAAAAACCAAGCTGCTCTGCTGAGTATTTTATGTGCATTTTTAAGAGAAAGCAGCCAGAAGAAACCAGGAGAGAGAGAGACTAAAAAGACAAGGCGGGAATGACCAAGCAATTGCATGTCTGGGCTAACAGCAGCATAAGGCAAGAAATCCAGGCATCGGGGAAATAATTTAAAGCCATATTGATTCGTTTTGGAGGTGAGAAAAAGCAGATGCACTCAGCTACTATGGAATTGCTCTGACAGCAGCTACAGCTGCTTGATTTTACTTATTTGTTGTTGCTATTTTTTTTTTCTTTTTTTTTTTTTTTTTTTTTTTGTAATGAGTTTCATTCACAAAAAGCTGGCACTGTAGACCCAAACCAGCCTGTTCTCCTCACCATGTCACCTCTCCCTGCAGCAGCCAGAGCTGCCATCGGGGAGTGTCCCACCCAGGCAACACCAGAAAGGAAGGGGAGAAAGACAGGGACAGGTATCACAGTTCTCAAAGCTGCCCACCGGCTAGATAAGCTCTGTCATGATATGATGGAGTTCTAGGCAGGTCTGTATTTCAAGCAGGAGCGTGCTAGCAGGTGTGGAATAAAGAGAGTGGACTTTTGCTAGAGTTTCCAGGCTTTATTGATGTTCCAGCTGGACCTCGTGGCAAAAAGACGAGCTCCTGGCTATCGGTTCTCCCTTTTTACCTGGATGGGCAGTCCTCCAAAAGGGGAACCCAGAACCAATAGCCAGCAAAGGAGGGTGTCACCCAGGACAGGGGAACTTAGCAAAACAAAGGAAAAAGATGTTGCCTCTTCACACAGGCCAAATCCTAGGGCTTTTAGATCCGAATCTTCTAGATTTAACAAGTTGATTGACAGCATCTCTCAGGGAAGAGATCATCAAAAGTTAAGGGGAAGGGGTACTTGAAACAAACCATTTTTAAACAAATATAAAACATGACAAAAACCATACAAACTTCAGAAAACCCAATCCCACACCACTACAGACAGGGGGAGGGCAGTGGGTCAATGGCCAAAATTGAGCCACTCTGGCCATTTACAGTGAGCTGGGAGCGTTTGGAGGCAATCAGAGCCCATCCATCTCCAGGGCACACAGCAGCTCTCTCTTCCTGGGAATCCTGTCCTGGGCAGCACACAGAGCAAGGTGTGGGGAAGACACGAGCCCAGGGCTGCTCCACACTGCTCCTGGCCTCCAGAAAACAGGAGATGAATTGCACTCGACATGGGAAAATAAGTGGGTTCAATATTCTGGAGGAAGTCCTATGTGTTGTGGAGAGAAAAGGTGGGCATTTCTACATGGAAATACTATCAGGTGTTGCCTGCACTGCTGCCAGTAAAGCAGTACTGTGTCAGGCATGCCTTTGCTCTTTAGGTTTGTACTGATACCTTAATTCAGCTGGTTCTTTATCTATTTATCTAAAGATGTAATGATGGAATTCACACAGAGACGCCGTGGCTGAGAGCTCCAAAATACTGCTTTTCTGGAAGCCAGACACCTGTGAAGATGGCCCTGGGTGACTCATCCTCAGTCACAGAGTGAACTTGATCCTCAGCCAAGGTTTCTGAGTCTTCCCCAGATTCAGATTTTCCTTTTTGCAATGTGCATTTTGGGTTTTCTAAAGTTCTGTATGGTTTCGTTACTAAGTTTCTGTGCATGGTTCATCCCTACCAACTCCCCTTTCCCAAAGGGATTGATTGTTTTATTCAATCTGAAATGAAATTTGGTCTGGCTTTATTATATCTGGAAACAAAAATCTAGCTGCTAATCTGAATTAAACCCAATTGCTCCCACAGAACATCAGATCCTGTCCCTTCCTTCCTGTTTTCTACTCCAAGACCCTCAAGTGTGACCAGGTAGGGATGTGGACGTGTATGCTCACTGCCTTGGTCTTTCACAAACATCTGCTGAGGAGCATCTTTTAACTTTTCACATTCATTTGTATGAAATGTGAATTTGGCATAAAAAAAGGTCAGAAAAATTCTATCAGGACAGTCTTCCTAAAGAAAACAGCTTTCAGGAAGATAGAATGCTTTGTAACTCTATAAAATTCCATTTTTCCATAGAAAATGGGTATTCTGGTCAAAATTTAATATTCACTTCACTGAAGGTACATGAAAAAATAATCAAGCTTTGGCCTAACTGGCACTAATTCACTTTTTTTATTGGCTACACTGAGGAGTGTAAATCCAGAGTAACTTCCTCAGCCTTTGCCTTACCCTGTTGCAAATGAGTTTGAAATCTCAGTCTGGTTTTTGTGATGAATGTCTTTACCTTCTAGGTATAAACATACAGACAAAAAATGTAACAAAAACCCCAGTGTGATTCAAACCAAGAGACTTAATGGATTCTGTGTCAGAGCTGTTGTGAAGAGTTCCAACTCCCAGTGGATTTGGTTTCAGTACCAGTGGTTAGAACACGTCAGAACGTGTAAATTTATAATTAAAAGTAAAAACATACAGCCCAGTACTTAAAATAATTTACAACTATATTTTTATCAGCTATAATTTGAAAATGATCAGTGTTACACAGAACACTGGCTCAGTTTTAAAGGTTAGGTACATCTTCCACTAAATTAAACATATTCTAAAATACCTTTAGATCTGATGACTGAATAGTTTAACAGCATCTTAGCAATACTGAAACATCTTTATAAGTCTTTAGATTTATTTCTTGACCAATTTATTTTCTTTTTCACTTGCTAAAATAATTAATCCTTTGCTTTAGATAAAGAAAAAAGACAAAAATTACCACGAGACAGGGGGTGAGTGTCTTGTCTTCAGAAAACCACAGACCATTCCCACAGAAGGCAAACACAGGGTACAAAGTCTCTGTATTACTGGAAGCACTTCAGGATCTGGATTAGGAGTCAATGGTAGTTCCCTGCATGGATTCAAGTGGAGAAGGTAGTTATTAATATGCAAATGCTACTTTTTATTTTTAATTCAGCTGGTTTGCAGCAGGCCAGATCACTTCATCTAAATGTATCAATTTAAATGATCACAAGTGCTGCACTGCTTTAGCCTGACAGGTATCACCTTGAGCAGGGTCTCTTGTAATTGGCTTTTAATGCTTTTCCAAAGGGGTGCCAATTTCCTGCATCTGATAAATAACTAAGTTGGGGTAATTCTGTTTTCTAAGGCAAATATATAAAGTGAAGAAAACAGGATGAGAGCAAAGTCATCCCTAGTGTAAACTCCCTGACTTCAGCGGTATTGCATTAGAAATACTTGCAGATTGGGGTTTCTTATGCAAAAACTGACATGAGTTGCGCCTAATAAGAAAGTACCTTAAATCATGCCTTGGGCAAAATAGCTCAGTTAATCCCAAAATGTTGTTGCAAGAAAATCCCTTCCTTTCCACAGTTTTCTAAGGGAGTTATAAGGCATGTTACATAGCCAAGCTTTTCCAAGGACTTTAAATAAATTCTTTTCTTGATTCAGATCAGCCTAATATTTTTGTGAAGCATTTTATTGGTTTGTTTTCATCTCTTTCCCCCTCCCAGCCACAAACCAAGTAGATTTACAAGGTTACTTACTGCAAAACTTCAGTTTTTCAGTCAGCTCTTGCATATATTACAGAAAATGCCAATTCTGCTTCCTAGTCTCTAAGCCCCTAAAATAATCTGGGCTCCCTTTTAATTCTGCTTGTATGAAGTCAGGAAACTTTTTCCTAGAGTTACATGAGCACTAAGTAACACAGTTGCCCAGAAATGATTTTTTAAAATTTCAGTATATAATAAAACCAAAAGAAAATGAAGTGAAAATGGCCAATGTAATGAAATATTGGCACTCAGTCAGAAGTTAGGTGCTGAGTTTTATTTTTCTCTTTCCTGACCTACCCTTTCTAAAATACTATGAGAGAAAATAAACACTGAGATGACAATACTGAAATAAACCCCAAAACATTTCAGAAAAATCTCTGCTAGGATTTTTTTTATCTGTAATTGACATATACACTGGTAAATCTTTTTGACAAAATAATGTTTACAGGCAAAAAGGATTCTCTCAAATAATTTACAGCCAGCTTTACAAAGGAACACTGCTGTGGAAAAAAAATTTATCCTTCCCAACGTGTCTGTGTGGTGTGACTGTGCCCATTTGTGACTAACTTTTGAGCCCAACAGTTTCAGGTTTGCCCCAGTGCTGAGTGATTGCTTTCTTTCATTTCTGAAGATGGCAGCTTTCACATGAACAGAGCATCCTGCTCCCTATTCCCTTCACAGCCCTTCCATGTGCAGAACAGCAGCCACCAAAGTCCACTGTGCTTTGCTGGTGATGTGCTCTGCACCAGACCCCCTTGCAGGGCTGGCAGTCTGAAATATTGCTGAGTAGGGACAGCAGGAGCTGGATCTTAATGATTTGCCCCCTCCCAATCATTTGGGTTCATTGATTTCTCTAATTAAATATGCACTCCACTTCGCCATTATTCCCAATGATCACATTTAATCTCAACAACAGGGCCAGAGATATGAGGGCCTTTGCTTACAAGCTGCTTTTGCAAGCCCTGCTGTTCTGCAGAGGCTCCTGGATGCCTCCAGGTATTTGTCCAGTGCTGTTTGGCTGCATCCTCCTTTCCTCATTGAACTGCTTTCCCCTACATATCCAAGCCTCTCCTCCTTTCAGCTGAGCCTTCCAGCTTTGCTTTAGAGGTCTGGAGCTGCAGTTTTGTCTGACAGTCGTGTGTGTAAAGCTGATTTATTTGGCTGCTGTGGCACTGTGCCAGGGAAGAGGCTGTCTGAATGGTGAGGCTGTTAGGAAACTAATTGCATGATGGACTGCAGTTACAGGAGAGTCTTCACTGTTTGCTTCATCTAATCACATTTGCTACCGAGGATTTTCTTGTTTGCTCCCTTTCCATTGTTTGAATTGGAGGAATACCAGGTTTCCACCAGAGATGGGCTTGGCTGATTGGTTCCCAGGCCTGCATCACTGGCCTGTGGGTCCCTTCATATGTTAAAGAGACTGGAATACTGTCACTGCTGTGAGTATTCCCTTGCTTTCTCATCTGGGAGGCTTTGAACTTGCCAAGCTCTAAGTTCAGCACTCTTGTTTGTTCTTCTTGTGCTGATGAAGTCACTAATCTCTAAATGTAGGGCAAGGAGCTGTTTGGGTTAGCAATTGCATCATCTTCAACAGAGAAAACAGAAAGCCTTGCTTTCTGAAGAAATACAGGTGGGTTAACAAGGAAAGGATTTCCCTCTGCCTTGCTTTCCAATGTCTTTCTGAACAGTGAGCCTGAACTGAAACCCTGGGTTGTAAAATACCAGCCTATGGAAAGAGCAAAATCACAGAAGAACTCCGTGCCACCAGATCATGTTTATTTGGGCCATGCTCCATTTCTTTGAAAGCAAACATGCCTCATTAGGTATTTAAATGACAGAAAAGCAGCCATACTGCTGCTTGTCTTTACTGTTCCTACTCTGAGAAGGAGTGTTGGGCCTAAGCTAAGTGATTTCCATCCTCAAACCACAGCTCCCTCGGGGCCAGTGCCAACCACACTTCCCCAGTAGCCCCAGATAGTTTGTTACTCTGCTTGCATGGCAGCATTGATGCTGTTCCCATGCTGCTGGTGATCACATTTTTCGTTTGAGAGGTTGATGTTCATCTTCCTTATGGGTACCAAGTTCAAGTCAACATTTACTGCTACCAGACTAGAGAAACCTGAGGTGATAACTCTGCGTTTCTGCTGATCCCACCCTAAAACTTTCTCCATGGCCACCACCTGCCTCCTGGGAGATGAAGCTTGAGCCCAGACCATATGCCGGCACAGGGCAATGGCTGCAAAGGGCTTTATGCATACTTTGTGGACCCCTGATATGTAATAGTTTTAGAACCCAGCATTATTTAAGTCACTTTCAGGTAACCTTTACCTATTACATGTTTCATATCAGGCATGTATCACTCAGCTTTTCAATTCTTAGCTGGTGTTACTCTACCTTTTTCTTTGCACAAAACAGAATTAATCTGGTGGTCTTCTTTTTGAAGTCAAGAAAACTCTCCCATCAACTTCATTGAGCAGTGAACCAGACCTGCTAAATTTCAACTGTCAGGGCAATTTCTCCCCCTCTTTCATGGTCTCAAAGACCAAAGGCATACTGGAAGGTGTGTGCTTGCAGCAGTCTACCTGAGCTCCAGGAGGTGCTCCCTCTCAAAGCCAAGACCTTCAAATGGGAGCCTGCACCCAGTGGTAACAGCCAGCAAGCAAAGGAAAATGACAGCTGGAGCTCAATGCAAAAAGTCAGTCTGACAGCTTTGCTACGTCCTCCCAAAGAACTCAGAGAGAAACTTTTGTCACCTGAAATCTTGTTTACAACCCCTGGTGTTCTTCCTGCAAGGACAGAGTAATTTTTAAAGCAAGATTGGCTACATCTTTCCCCATCTCCTAAGGTAGCCACTACTAAGAGCTCTGCAATTGAAGCCACATGAGGATGTTGCAGATTTCTGTCTAGTTCCCTCATTCATGAATTTCAGCCCAAGCTTGAGGAATTCCAACCAAAACATCACCTTAGATCTCCCCCATATGCTTCCTCATGTAGGAAGCTGCAAACCTTGCCAAGCCCCAGGCAGCCACCTTTGCAGGGCTACATTTCTCAGCAGTGAGGGGCAGGATGACTTGGACAACAGAAACATTCACAAAATGAGACAGCACTGCAGAAGTTTTACAGAACTTGAACTTCTGAGTAGGAAAGGTTTGGGGAGTTAGGATTTCTGGGGAAAGTGGAAAAAAAGAAATAATTAAAACAGAATGATGAGTAGAAACTTATTTTGATATACCCAGTCTTTTAGTAGAGAAGGAGAGTCTGGTTGTCCTTGTGATATTGCACATCAATAAGCCAGGGCTGCTCTGTGATATTCTGTACAAACTAGACTTTATTTTCCTCTCCTTTCCCTAACCACGAATTTTTCAACTCAAAGAGACACTGCAGATTTGATAAGCAGGAAAACTACAAGAAAAAGCTAGATCAAGACAAAACACATATGCTGCCTGGTTACATGATGGTAAGAGTAGATGTAGGCTTTGTGGAGCCTGAGGACATTCAGAACATTATAGAAACACTGCAGAAAAGAGCCAGTGACCATGTCACTGCACTGGTGGCAGCTTTGAAGAGAGCAGGTGAACGTAGTAGATTTTTTCTATGCAGTGAGTACCAAAGGTACAAAATGCACTGATGTACAGAAACCCATTTTTCTATCTGTAGCTTTTTTTTTTTTTTTTTTTTGCATCTCCCTCTAAGCCCTTGCATAGTTTGAGCTGCACATCCTCCTCACACACCACACTCCCCCAGAAGATTAGCAGTGCTTATCTTGTGTGTGCCTGGGGAGCATGCGCGGCGTGCCTGGGCAGGGAGGTCTTCGCCAGCCTGCAGTCATTTTTCTGGGTCCTCCTTAAAGGCAATTAGCAGCTTCCCCCTTTAACTTCAGAGGGCAAATTCAATCATAGAATAACTTTCCTGCAGTCGGTACAATTAGCAGGAATGTGTTTGACCCCGGCTTCACCTTTTCTGAAATGCAGTTCCTGGTACAAAGTGTTGCAGGGCTCTGGAGAGCGATGTGTTAGGAGTAACTGGATGTCAGGATCATTGCGGGAAAACAAACAAATCTCCAAAAGGTCCTGAACCAGAAATTGGCACAATAAAGGTGGAAATAATTCCTATTTTCACATGTTACTTCTCCTTTCTCATGATACAAAACCAGTGCAATGCACCAAACATGTTCCTGTCATGTCTTAGAAAAGCACAGCCACAAGTTGGGGTTGGATGGCTGTTGCATTGTGGAAAAGTAAATATCTACTTTCACACAGACAATGACTGAAACATTCTCAGTGCCATGAAGAAAGTGAAAACCTTTGGTTTGATACGTATTTTTCTTATGCAGCTTGATATTTAATTCTTTTTTCCTGAGGAAACAGCAACAACAGCAATCTGCCTAGGCTTACACTGCTCCTCTATTCATATGTAGAAAAGAAGCATCTATCTTAGAGCTGGGATTCCTATGTCAGAAGGAAAGTCCTGGACACCCAACAGACCAGCAGTGCTGGCATGTGGCACCCAGTCTCAGCTGTGCTGTACTCTGGGCTCAATATTCTTATTTCTTGAGAAATACCACACCCACTGCCCTGCCCCTTCCGTGATGTATGTACAGTGACCTCTCTTTTCCATGTCATACATGCTCTAATCCTTTTCCTTGAGCATCATTTACACAGTAATCCTTTTCCTTCTGTGACAAAGTAACATAACTCCCTTTCCTCCACTCTCACTTGTAGAACAATCCCTTGCTTCTAGCAGCATGCAGGCAGAAATTCTTCATCTTTGTGCCAGAAACAAAGTGACCATCTCTAGTTTGCCTCCCATATGTTTGACAATGAAGCCCTTATATTAATTCTATGAAGAACACACCACAGTCTTTTTCTTCCCAGTTTATCCAAACAACTTTCATCTGGCCACTGCACAGTATGAAATACAGTAGTGAAAAATACAAGGTATACAGCCCAATTTTTTAAAATCTGTTTTAAAAACTTCCATTTTTCCAAATGTTTAAAGAGAGAGACAAAAACAAGTATATGGATATTCTAGAATCTTTGCAGTTTGTTTTTTTTTTCCTTTTGCTCCCCCCTTTTTCATTGACATGATGAAAAATTATCATGGGAGGGGAACAGAAGGACAAGAGAAATTTGGATGTGAGTCAGAATGTAACCCGAATGTGGCCTTTTAAATTTCTCTAGCTTGGGTACTTTACATGTGGAAGATTTTTTTATTTGCTTTTTTTTAGCTAAAAAAACTTTTGGCTCAACACACACACTCCCACCCCACTTGCATCAGACCAGTTACCAAGGCAAATCAGAGTGAGGAGATAAGAGAGCAGTGGCCAGGACTGCCAGTTTCATCTACTGAACAAGTAATTTAGCCTGCTTTACTCTGAGCCCTATCCAAACTCAAACACATACCTGTTTAACCAGGGCTTAACAGGAAAGCCCGACCTGTAGCTCATCCCCTGGGAAGCTGCAGCCAGACAGGAATCTGGTGTGGGTTGGGAATCAGCCCCCTAATTTGATATCCCCTGTACACAGCAGCATTGCATTTAGTGATGATTTGGGTTTAAAGTGATCCTGTTTATTTCTTTGGGATGCCTATTTCCACCCTGCTGCACAGCATGCCTTCAAAACAGGGTTCAATTAAATAAATGCTAAGTGTGACCTTTTGCAGAACTCCTGATTTAGACTCGCTGATTCTAATTGAGTTTTGCCTGCCTTTGGAGTGCCACATGTCTGCCAGGTTTGGTTTGGCACTGCATCTTTGGTTACTGCACACAACTTCCTTATAACAGGGCTGACTCTAGATGCTCCTGTGTCTGTGACTTGCTTTGACATCCCCTGTGGCTGCTGCTTTTGAGGTGCAAGATTTCCTGTGTTTGCTCCCAGAGCAGTTGTGGTCAGTGCCTTTAGCTCCTGACTGGTACAGCCACAAGGGCTGCTGAATGAAATTCCAGGTGGAAAACCACCACTGCATTTCCTGAACAAAGATCATAATTATGGTAATTGTATCACTTTAGCTTTTTTTTTTTGCCTGTGTTTATGAACAAATGGTGTGAGCCAACGAGAACAGCAGTTTCTTCCCTTCAAATTAAGTTGTGCTTTGGAATAGCAGGGTAGATAGGATAAGACTTTTCGTTTGCTATGTTTTCTTCTGCATCTTTTCAGTGGTGCATTACACAATCACCACAATTCTTCACCTCTACTGTCACTTTTATGGCAGTGTTTTCCTTTTCCTCCTCTTCAGTCATGGGCATGCTAATCTTTTGTGTCACAAGCAGGACAACCCTTCCTTTATATGGGCCTCCTCCTGCCTGTCCTGAATTATACAGTTAAAAGAAAAAAATCATTTCACCTACAAAATGTAAAACAATGTAATTTCGCCATTGTTATTTTTATTTCCATTACCACTAAATCCAGTCTGGATTGAATAATTAAGCAGCTATTTGTGTCATGGGTTTCAGTGTTGAATGTAACCCATTAACCCTGCAGGAGCAAGGTCCTTGAATTCTGAATAATTCTGGGACTAAGCTGTGATGAATCAGGCCTGAGATAAGAGCCATGCATCTCTAAAAAAATCTGGAGTTCTTGGCAGTCGAGGTTTTTTCTGTGTTGCAAGCAGTTTCTGCTCTTCCTTTTTTTTTTTTTTTTTTTTTTTTTTTTTTTTTCCTTCTCTCATTCAACTGACTGTCATGGGAAATGCAGAAAATCTCTACTTAGAAAAAGTGTTTGTTATAGTTCATTTTATTATATTCTTTTTTCCCCCTCTGAAATATTTGTATGTAAAGAGCACCTTACCATTCTTTGAGGCTCATCTGTTCAAATTGCTTATTCTGTGCTTGGAATTGTCATAAATCTCACTCTGGTCTCATTCTTTCCTTCAGATAGAGCCTTATTAGCTGTAACTAGTCTTGGACATGCTGATACAACATGGTTGGGTGAGCACAATCAGTAACAACATTGCTGGCACCAGCACGAGTGTGCTGGCCTGTCTTAACCTAGCAAACTGCAGGGCCAAACTGGTCTGTAAACTAAAGGTGGGCAGTTCTCTCCTAATACATCAGCTGCTGCTGGAAGGAAGGAGATGAATGTTTTCTACATAACACAATCCATTTCAAGATCTCTTCCATAACAGATACTTGGGAGGCAGAATGACACCTCCATCCACAGATGCGCAGCTCGGCAAAATAATAATAAAAAAGTACCTCTGGGCATTCACAACACCCTCCTCAGATAAAAATTCATAATATCATAGCATAGTTGGAAGAGATCCACAAGGATCATCTAAGTCTATTTCCTGCCCTTGGACAGGATCATCCCCAAGGGTCACACCATGTTCCTGAGAGCACTGTCCAAACACTGCCTGAGCCCTGCCAGGCTGCTGCTGTGACCACTGCCCTGGGGAGCTGTTCCAGTGCCCAAACAACCTCGGGGTGAGGATTTTTTCTCCCTGGGGAAGAAACAATAATTTAATTCTGATTAATATACAGAAAGTCTCCTACAATTGAGATGGTTATCTTACAATGAGATATTTTATGGGCCATGGCTTTGGCTCATCTGAATGGCTTCTGTGCAGCTTTAGCTTTGCTTTATGGACCTCTAAGAATGTAAGGCCTCACCATTTGAGCAGGACCTGTAGCTGGTGCTGGAGATTGAAGGGGCCTCCTGAAGTAAAACACTGACCCTTGAAGGACCCATTGTCTTGGGAAGATTGCACTGGTGTGAAACCTAAAAGAAAACAACCACAGCAGATAACAGCTTGCACGTCTGCGAGCTGCCTCCAGCTCCTCATAAACAAGAGCTGTAACCTCATTGCCAAAGACTGAAAGAGCCATAAGAGAGACCTGTTGTTTTACTTGTGCAGGAAACCTCGTTCCCACTTTCTCCACAGAAACAGCAGGAGTGGAGAAGGTCTGATGTTAACAAGCCCTGTCCCCAGCATCCCAGCCCATCCACTTGCTAGGGAGGCTTTCAGTGGACTTCAGCCACCCATGGTGCCTGAATAACTGAATCAAAACACTGCAGAAATAAACTGCTGGTGTGCCCAACCCAGGGTGCTAAAGGTCAATGGCTGAGATGACCAAACTTCATGTAGCTGCATGTGGCTTGCAGCCTGGGTCACTCTCAGTGTGCTGTGGGTGAGCCCCTGCTGTCTTTTGCATATATTAGGAGCCAGCTTGTTCCCTGAAGCTGTGGAGGCTGAGAGGGACCTTGCTTCAGCCTTGGGCCATGAAGGCAGGTGTCACACTACCACCTCTGCTGCTGCCACTGCCACTATGACCAAGGATGTGGTGCTAGGATGTGTTTCACTAAGCAGAGATGTTGCTGAAGCTACTCTGCATTGACAGGCAAGAGCTGTCCCTTCCCATGTGGAAATACCACATGATTCTGAAGGATTGGAGACTGCTACTGAGATCCCTGGTGTTGTACACTACCTGCCTCAGTGACAGGTTATCACCTAGCTAGGAGATGTGTGTTTCTCAAAGAGAAAATTACAGTCTGGGGATACACTCTGTGGGCTCTGTGTGTGCAGGAAACAGCAAACAGAAGAAGTCTGTGTTGTTGGAGAGGAACATGACACAGTTGCATGAGTCAGTCTGGTATCAGAGTATTAGAGGATAAATTGCACTACCCTTAACCTTAAGGACTGCAGATAATGCTCAGCAACCAAGTTTTATCTGTGCTCAAGTACATATTTTTTATGCAGCTAAAGCTACGTCGCAGATGTTCCTCACTAGAATAGATTTTGTCTTGGCTAATCCTGCATTAATCTGCTGGTAGAGCTATAGCTGGGTGATTACCACTGGGCTCCTTGCAGAGAAGAGCCCCTGGTCACCGAGGACACAGTCCCAGGGCAGAGCTGCGGCTGGGGGTTCATGTTTGCTGTGCAGAGGATGCACCCCGCTCCTGCTCCTGGAGCGGTGCTCTGCCAGGAGAGGGAGCCAGGACTCTGGGATTCGGGGCCCTTTGATGTTTGCTGCTCACAGTCCATGACGGTGTTACTGCTGTCCATTGTTAGAGTGGGCTTTGCTGTGTGTGGCTGAGTGCACGTCCAGGGGGCTGGTGATTTTATTGTGGAGGACACCAACTGAAGAGTTGTTTGGTTCCTGCCAGAACTCAGAGGACTCTGAAGCTCTGAACTGTGTTTTGAGGCTCTCAAGTCCCTTTTTTTGACTCCTTCACCAGGTGAAGTCCAATGGGAATCTGGACTGGGTGAGAAGGAAGTGGAGCCTACAGATTCTGGAATCGTGCAGTAGGTTCAAAGCCACTGCTGGAGTGGAGGAGGAAACCAATGGGTGCAGAGCAAGGCTGGGAGGGGGAACATTTTTGGTTAAGGCTACCATGTGGCAAACAGATGTTGGACAACATTTCTTTTAACCTAAAAACACATCAGCCTTCTTCCCCCTGCAGTATATGTGTTTCATTTTGAGCAAGTAACTGGCAGCTGGAGAAAGTTAGTAGAAAATGCTCCGTCTATATTCCAGCGCTTGCAACAGCAGCAAAATTACCTATTTCCTATTCTGCCCAAGCTTTCTGTCTCCTTTCTTAGATATTGTTGGCCTCAAGTCAAGTTTTACTTAAGTTATGTATCAGAAAGGGAATAAGTGGAGCTCCAACCTCGTTTAAAGTGTAGAAAAGGGAGTTTAAACAAAGCTGGCAGAGATACTGACACAACTATTATCTAGGTTCTGGATGTGGTTGGGCCTGCTGGTAAGAAAACAGGAAATAAGTGAGAAAACAACTCTTGAAAAATGTGAAAACCAGCCAATTCTACGGGGCTCCACTCTGTGTTCAAAAGTCTGTAAGCACTGATAAAAGAGCACACGTGATGTGAAAGTGCTGTGTCATTATCACTGGCCCTTTCAGGCTTATTATTGCATCAGTTTTCTCTGAGTTATGAAGTCTGGCAAGGGAAGAGCATGCTAGTGAAATCTGGTGGTGTTTCCTACCTGATTTGAAAGTAAGAACAGAGTAATTAGTTTGGGACAGTTTTGGAGGTTAGAAGAAGAGCTTGGCTCTGTTATCCAGGAAGGGGCCAAGCTAGAGAAAATATTGTTGAATAAAGCACAGTGTGAGCAGACACTGGAAACAGTAAATAGTAAGGGAGGCTCCTGCCTAAGAAATGCATTTTATTGGCTCTGTATGAATCAGAAAAATCCTGTGATCTGTTGCCCTCATTGCACATTACTCTGTGGTCCAAGGGGTTGGCTTTGGCTGCTGGTGGCTGGGAGGCACCAGCAGGCACTGCAGAGCACTGGGAAAGAAGCTGCTCCCAGAAGAGTGGCCAGCAGCCATTGGGGTGCAGGAGGATTTGTAGCCAGGCCCCCAAGTTTATGGCTCTTAGCATTTCTATCTTCACAAAATCTCTGACTGATAAGGATGAATGGTATGGAGCTGTGCATGCAAGCACTGCGGTTGTGACTCCCTATCTCTGTACCAGCCAACAAGTTATTATAAAAATAAATACCTCAGTGGCAGCAGCAGCATCCCCAAGGGCCTTTTTACTTCCACTGACGTGAACTAATTCCTGCAGAGGAGCTCAAGCCAAATCCTGCAGAGACCAGCGGGAATCTCTCCAGGCTCTTGCAAAGGCAGTTTGCACACTGGAGAAAATGCTGGTGCTTGGTCATATTTATTGCCATGTCAGTTAAAACATGTTGTCAGTTAACACCTTCCCTAACACAACATATATTTTCTAAAGCTGAAGGAAAAGTGAGCTTTTTTTTAACCTTCTTTTATTCTTCAGGTAGTTATTCTGATTTATTTCTGAAATTGCACAACACACTAAATGCTGGTTCATGAAGTGGCCAGGGATCAATTATTACCTTTTCATGTGCAAACCCATCTTAAGGCATCTATCAATCTCTTATAGTCCTATCTACAGAAGATATGTTCAATTTCAGAAAACTGAAAAAACATATCAGGGAAGCTAGGGCAGGGTGACATTTGCTTTCCTTGGCTTGCTCTCTAGATGTTTGATGGGTGAGTTTATTATCTATAGGAACAACGAACAAGCCAATACACCCTTTTCAAGGTTTACAGGTGCCTTAATGTAACTTGCTCATTTAATTTGGATCTATATACCTCCTGAGAAAGGCAGAAGATTTTCATTTTCAAGGCCTTATTTAGCCATAAAATGTGTATCCCGTTAGCTAAGAGCAGATCTATGAATTTCATTTCATTTGGTGACAGGAGAAATAGGGATGTATGTATCACCCTCTCAATAACTGCTGTTAGAAGGTGTGTGTTTCATGAAGAAACAGTGTGCTCCATGTCATAACATCTTTCATGAAATGAAATTCAGGGCATTTGTAGCATAACTATTTGAAAAGGATCAGTTTGCTCTTATTTTAAGACTGTGGGGAAAATACAAGCCCCTTTTTTGGCTGGAGCTGGCCACCTGAAAAATTAGGATGGATTTTGCTGGCTCCAACAAAGTCAGTAGGAGATTTTCAATGGCCTCAATGGGGCCAAAAATTCTCCTAGATTTCATATTATTATAGATATTGTACAATTTAGCCACCAAGGTCATTAAAATGCTATAATCCCTCGTGTGATACATGATGGGGTAAAAGCACTTACAAAGGTATTGCTTTCTAAACTGGTGTAATTATAGTAGTAATTCCCAGAGAAGTATTGCAAATGCATTTCCAGTTCCAGTTCCTCAATTTTTTTTGTCAGTGTTCATTACAGCAGTGATATGCTTGTGTCTAAATCTTGTTGATGTCCTTCCAGAGGGCACTAAAAACCCTAAAGTAAGTAAAGAAAAATTTAGTTGATGATTCTGACTGGCTGCTGAATTGCTGCCTTTTGAGCCCTGTCCCTCAGCTCATAATCTATAATGTTTGCTCTCATACTCCACAGACTCCGCGCTTTTTGTTTATATTCATCCCCCTACAGTTTGTCTAACTTAAAGAGAATTAGGAAAAAGAGAAGAAAATGGAAGCCCTTGCCACACCAAATGCGGTTGCTTTGGGCCTAAAAAACCTTAGACATATATTGAGCTGCATTTTCAGCCCCTGGGGAGTTTGCAGCTGGGCAAAGCTGCCCTTTGGGGCAGGAGGATGCTGCTTTTGGTTGGGCTCTGGTGACAGAATGTGGGGCTGGGACACCAAATCTCAGAGCAGAGGTCCACCCCTCCTGACAGTGCAGAGAACAGGAAGCTTCTCAATGTACCAAAGAAATGAGTTGTGAGCCCTCCTTTTCTGGTTTTAAGAAAGGAAGAGTCAACAGGTCTCTGAATTATGGCAAAAAAATCTATTCAAATTGAGATAGACATGAGTCTTGCAAGTGGTGAGAAAAGGGCCTGACTGTTTTCTGTTGGTGGTCCTCTCAACAGTGATGAAAATCAGCTAGAGGCAAATAAAATTAAATGCTGTCTTATGACAAGTGAGAAACCTGATCCTAGGGTCCACTTTTTTTTTTTTTTAACCTTTCAGTTGCACCCTATTCCTCAATGGCTGGGGATGAGGCACAGAGGTGTTGGAGGCTCTGGTATTTTGCTTTTCCCAGGGCTTGAAATTAGCCTCATGTGCTCTGTACATGGATGATACACAAATTCCCATCTGCTCTGAAGGTGTCTAGATGTGCATTTCCCTTTGCTTCATAAAGCCACCTCCTTTCTACTGCATAACTCAGCTCTCAGATGTTATTTGAACAAAAAAGTGCTGTTCTTCACTAAGAAAAACAGGAATAAGCCCAGGGTATTTATTCTTTTCCTTTGAGTGTGTCAGTCCTTTGACTAATGCTGACAGGACTCCTGTTCCTGTTGTGTTGCTAGCTTCTTCACGGGTGCTACCAAATAAATACATCACTTTGGAAGATGATTTCTTACAACTGCCTGGCAAATTGCAGTGACGCTGTCAACTCATTCCTCACAAGCTTTTATCAGACAGATACCAGGCTAAAGACTAAATGAACAATACCTACTTTGATCAGATACAAGATTAAACATCAAACGAACAATATTTACTGGGCCTAGATTTGAAATGGTCACTGGGTTCACTGTTGTTTTACATCTCCTCATTAGCCCCTGGAGGTATCCAGTTACCAACAGAAAACATTGCAACAAGGAGCTTTGTGTCTTTTAAGGTAGAAGGAAACCTGCAAATAATAACATTTTGATTAAATACACCCCCTGAAAGCTGGTGGTGTCTCAAACAGATTGCCAGTTTGGACTTTCATGCAATATAGCATTTCTTAAGAATGAAAAGCATACAACATTTACCTCTCACAATTTTATATACTCTTTTCTAGTAAATAAAGCCAGGAATTTCTGTTTTTCTTTAACAAGAAATTTTTGATGTTTAGTACGTGTGCATAATACAAAATCTACTAAATCCATGTTTACAGCTTTGTTGAAAGTTAAAGAGACATAGAGATGAGTGGATATAACATTGACCTGGGATTCAAAGATCTGTGACCATGCTCCCACCTGGCTGTGAAGGACCTAGTTATTCCACAGTTTTTTGATTTAATTGTGGGTATTTTGCTTTTTGACTTGAGGTCTCTTGGCTGGCAGTGCTAAGAAGCCACCACATTCTAGGCCAGGATCTCCAGTATTTGGCCAGCAGGTGTTGCAGCCCTTGGTGTCTGTGACAGTCTCTACCACAGCACAGGAGAAACAACATGGGTTTAGCAGCTCTGTTGGCCACGTAGGTGAGCAGTGCACAAATCAAGCCCTTTAACCAAGACTTTATGAAGCAGAAGGCTGTTGTATATTTTACTGATATAAAAGGGCTCAAATATCCCAACTGGTGGCTTTGGTTGCTATAATAAAAATTATACTAAAAATAGTGCTTGATGTATTAAATTTGGTTTGATTTTTTTTGGTGATAAATAGCTTGATCAGTTCTATGAGAGGGACAGAAAACTTGATAGGACATATAATCTACTTGGACAGCAGGACCTCTCTGTGGTTACTCGTGTATCTACATGGGAAACAGGAAAGCAAGAAAATGTAGTGCTTCAAGCATATTCTAAACAGATCATTGTGCAGAAAAATTCTCTCAACACAGAAATCAAAAGGTTTATAACAGGGAGAGGCAGTGCCTGTTCTGAAGTGACAGCTTCATGTTTATTTATTCTAGAAAGAATAAGAAGGAGAGACTAAAGTAAAGACAGGATAATTTTATTCCCAGATCAAATAAAGGAACACAGAGTGTGTTCTCAACAAAGTGATTACTTTAGGGGGAACTAATACAATGAATGTTATTAAATTAAACAACTTTTTTATAGGACATCTCCCATTAAGGATTTTAGTAAGTAATATTTCTGTCAGGCAAAGTGATGCAAGACAAAATAGCTTTTGTAGGTGTATTCCTTAATACAGATATTCCTGTAACAATATATTCTACCTAGTACACTTCCTCTGAAGCAAATTATCACTTTGCTTAACAGCTCTGGGAAACAGGGATGTCAGGAGCAAAGATGACTATTCTCCTTTCACTAGATGCCTGAAATCTTTGATTTTAAATTAGCTTTTAGGTGCTAGCACACTTAAAGCCGAGGTAAATATCTGCTCAGCACAGATAGCTGGGAAAAATCCTCAGCTCCATAGGAGCTGTCTTCAGTACAAATCCCAACTCCTTCCCTGCCTGCCCTTCCATCATGCAGGAAGCCTTAGGAGTGAACCCTTGCAGTGCTGAGTGTGACGTGCAGCTCAGCTGAATTTCTTACAGAAACCATGCTTTCTCACTCATTTCACCCACACTGGCTGTGGCAATCAGAGCTGAGAAATGTGGACCTATTGCATCCTCTCCTCTCCTGAAATGGACACCCGTATATCACCACACTCGAAGACCTAGAGCTACGTTTTATTATCCTGGAATCGGAGAGGTCTCAAGGGGTAATTATGTATAAAATGACTAAAACATCTTGCCTCAGGTGCAGAGTTCTGGAAAGCCATGTCTTCTCTAAGGGTCGTGAGAGTGAGATGAAAAAACCTGACTGCATCGTCTTGTATTGTTCCCTCCAGTGCCTTTGCCAGTAATTTATCAAATCTGTATTTATCTTAGCATTTATATATGGCTCCCATTGCACCACTTTGCAATATTCAATTCCTTTATTCTCACAAGGGCCCTATCTGGTATATTCTGCATCACATCTCATGCAGTCTTGAGGAGAAGGATCGTAGCAACAGAAAATGACAGGAATGCAGTCCCTTTTACTTATTTGCTACCTCAGTCTCTAAATTGTGGTTTGATGCTTACTAGATAGGGCTTCCATCTCTCATGTGTTTGTTTAGAAATATGAAGGGCTCAGAGTTGTCCTCTGTTTTCTCCTATTTTTTTACAAAATATTGAAGATTTTTCAGGAACTGGAGAATTTACACTGCATGTCACTGCAATTATTTGGTCAAGGTCTATAACTTTTAT
This sequence comes from Zosterops lateralis, assembly GCF_965231275.1. Classification (NCBI taxonomy): domain Eukaryota; kingdom Metazoa; phylum Chordata; class Aves; order Passeriformes; family Zosteropidae; genus Zosterops; species Zosterops lateralis. The sequence goes on from NC_139768.1 coordinate 4,927,723, forward strand.
TACTCAGGAAAGTTGACCGTAAAAATGCACACGTGCTTTTTGTGCCGTGGTAGAATTTTCTTTTCTTATGGCACTTGCTGGAGTAAGATCTGCATGTTTTAACCCAATTTTGTGTTTTAATTCTTTTAGTTTCTCAATAAAAATCTAAAAAAGCCCCCCCAAAATTCCTCACGAAACAAAGAAGAAAAAAACCCTAAATAAATAAATAGATAATCCACCCTCCAAACCTTTTTGTTTCTTCTTGTATAGGGAAGGATTTCTAAATGTTTTAATCCTTGCTCTGACCAAATATTACTATGTGCTAAAATACCATCCTAAGTGGTTATATGTTGAGATAGTGGAGATCTCTTCTTCAACCCAACCCTTCTCTGGGACAAGAGATTTTGAATCTCTGTGGTTCCTGAAGTAATCCCAGAGAAAGGCTGTTTGGGTTGGGTACAGAACCAAGAACAAATTGTTGGCAAGGCAGTGTCTGCCTATTTTCTTTATGATTCTTCCAAGGAGGGAAGCAAAGCATATGCTGTTTAGCTATTTATGCTCATCCTGACTTCATAGATTCATGGATGGACACAGGCAAGTGACACATGGAAAAACAGGACTTGAGAATTCTACTGCTTCAGGAGAGCTTAAGTGGTAAAAGCACTATCCAAGAAAAATGGAGGATATATTTTGTATGGAAAAATATATTTCTGGTGGGCCTAGACTCAGTTATTAACCTTGGAATTCCTCAGGTTTCCATTAGCAAAGCACACTACCTTCAGTCACAGCACTTACAGGTAATGTCAGAAACCACCTGTGCTGACTTGAGTGGTTTATTGGTCACTTGCACAAGCCATCAGCCAAAGTACAGTGGAATAATAAAACAGATTTTGAGAAAGTCCTCTAGAACTCTTTCAAAAAGTTACCTAGAAATACAGAAAAGGAGGTGCAAGTTCTGGCACTTCCATGTCTCACTCTCAAACAGTCATTCTCTCCCTATCGATTTGATACTAATTCAAGTTTTGAATTATACATTGGAAGGACTGTGATCCTGAGGACTTGTTACAGACATTTTCTCAGCAGTCCTAATCCAGACTGGAGGCTGGAGGCTTTGGCTACAGGCTAATTGTTGATTCTTGTTTACCCTCTGGGCACTTTTCACAGTTCTGGCAGAAAAAAACAGCCTTGAAGTGTTTGTAAAATATGGAATAAATTTGCATCGTAGCAAATGAGAAACGAGTCCCAAAGTCTTAATGCTAACGTTGGTATGAATGTAAATTTAATAGACCTGCAGTTTTTCCTTAACAGCCCCCATACCTTCTCTTTGTGATTCACAAGAGAAAACAAACCTTCAATAAAAAAAAATATTTTAACCTTAGAACCATGCAAAGAAGTATGATCATCCTGTGGAAGAAAAAGCATAAATTCAGCGTTATTTTCTGTTTATTTTTATTTTACTTTTCACACATAACAATGTAAGCCTTCCCATCACTCCTGTTATTAACATATGGAAATGTTCAACTGCAGAAGTTGCCCCAGTGACTGGCTCTAAACCATGGATGTTAATGCCCAGACTGCCAAGAGGTATTGTTCTTTCATTTATGAATTCACATTTATGGATTTCTGGGGATCCTGAACTGCCTTTGACTACATATTTTGAGATAAGGACAAGTGCTGATGAGACTTAAATCATCCCCTTTGCAGACTTTGTATTAAGGGGTTTGCAATGCACATAAATGCTTTTATTATAAATAAAGGCACTAAAAAGTGTAGTAAAAAATCTCTAATATCACATATTGATTTCATATCTTACGTCTTGTTTGAACTCAGATTTAAACATGATGAGTGAAACTGGATAAAACACTCCTCACAAGCTTTGTAGTTTTAGGGAGATTATTTAATTTACTTTGCTGGAATTTTCTCACTGACAAACCTGAAGAAGAACAACTAAACATGATAGACTACCAAATAGCCAGTGAAAATTTCTTCATGTCAGGTAAAGAATGAACATAAAGAATTTATTAGTGGGCTTAAGGGTGGGTATTCTCCACTCTCATTTTTAAAGTTCATTCCTCAATTAAAGCAAATAATAATGAAAATTAATTTTAAAATATATTTAAAGTTTGCTAAGTTCCTGTATTTAAAACATGTGAGTAGTTTAGCTTTCTCAACACTTCAAGATGCTTGAAAACTGAGCTGTAAAGGAAGCTAGACACCCAATTTGCAATGGAAATATATAACATGATGAATTGGATTTAATGGGCTCCAGTAAATCATAACATTAATGCTATTGCATGATACTTCACCTTAGCACCAGATTAAAAAAAATCTGTCTCAAGTTGAAAAACATGTCCTAAACCCTCCAAGTCTGAGAAAAGAGCCAATTACTATGAAATCTGTAAGCATATTAAGCACATCTGACTTTTGGTTTCAGCACAGATATGAAACATGGATGAACTACCCTTAAAATTTTACTCTTTAAAATTTAATATAGGAATTTTCAGAACTAATGGACCTTTATTGATTAACATGTTTATCACTGTTTAAAAAAAATTGAAGAGTATGTCTGTTTTGGGGATGAAGAAACATAACCAATTTCACAAATCCATTTTATCAAAACATCAATCCAGCAGAAAATGCAAATATCACACAGAGAAATAATTAGGAAATGTATGAGCTGTGAATCTTGGATCATAACCAACTTTAAAAAATTGCAAAGTCTTAGTCACTTTATTAGATGCAACTATTTTCTACCTGGAACTCCTTCTGTTCTTTCTTCTGTTTTGCCTTTTTTTTTTTTTTTTTTTTTTCTTTTGAGCATGACTAAAGCTTAACTATCTAAAATTGTGAGTGCAATAGAAGCTGCTGTCATGTGGAATGGAAAAGAAAAAGCATTTTGGCAACTGACTGAGTAACTAACCCAGAGAGTCTCTGTTATTTAACATTTGGTCAGGATATTTTCCTATAGTTCCTCAATGTGAAAAAGAAACCTTCTCCTTGTGAACTTTCAAGTGTGAGTAAAGAAATTTCATATCATTTTTCAATGGCTTTTTGAAGGATAAGGAAACTGCAATGACCACTGATTTCTGGCCCTTCCTTCAAAACTGCAGAAGACACTTATTCAAACAAGTGTTGCATATGTAATTTAAATGTAACTCTAAAAAAGTCAAATAATTTGTCAACCTGGGAATCTAGCAAAGGAAGAGTTATTAAAATATATTACCATTATAATATATATATACACATAACTGTAACAAGCTGTAGAAAGGTTGCAGAAGTGCAGGCACAATTACATAATATTCGTGGTTAGGAGAAAGACAATCCAGAAATTCTCAGTTGTACTAAATCCACAGACTCAAATGAGAGAACGAAAGTAAAAAGCAAAGCCTCCAGAGCCAGACTGGAGTGAAACAGAACATTTCATCACTCCTAAGCTTGTGTTCAGAAGGGCCAGACGTGTCCTGGTGCCACTGATCTCTTTTGGGGCACACACAGAGCAGGCATGGTTGGGCACAGAGAAGGGAACTTTGCCTTTGTGGAGTTCTGGCTGTGTCTCTGGCCCATGAGCTCTCCCAGGAGCCACAGATCCATTCCTGCCCTTGCTGCAAACTTGAGTGAGTTATGAGCAGCTGTGCAAAGACCCACTTGTTTTCCCCTTGTTACCAGTGTCTAATTAGACACTACCCAACACCCAGGAAAACCAAGAGAAACCACTGGGAGGAGATTTTTGGCTACAGTGGAAGAACCAAAGCCATGAAAGGTCTCAGAACATGGGGCTCCGTGTGGACATGTCAATCATGAGGAAACACTTGACTGACAGCCCTGTTTGGGGATGAAGCAGCATCTTTTGGGTGTGTATTCCTCCAAAGGATGCTGAATACTCGGGTCCCCTGTAGCAGGACAGACTTCCTGAAACAGCCTCTTTCCAAAGGTTTGAATGATTGGGTGTGGCAATAACAGCATTGCCATTTACTGGCATCTTTGACTAAAGGTGTTTGTTAAATAGCCATTAAAAAAAGAGTTAAAGAATTCACTGTTCCTAATTTTCAGCAGAAATAGAGGAATTTCTTCACACTGATTCAGAGAAGGAGAATCTTTTCCGGCAGAGAGGGAGTGGGAAATGGGCAGCAAGGACAGAATCACAGCAGCTGACTGTCTGTGCAATTTATGGCATGATTTTTCAGAGAGAAGTGCCCCATCTGTGCAGACTAAAGAAGCTGCCAGCAGCAGAAACAGGCAAGGTTTTTTTATATACTTGGAGGTGCTGGTGACATTTCCCACCAGAAGCTAAGGACAGAAATGTGGGGTGCAAAAGGAATGGTAGAAGTATTCCATGACTTGTTTAAACAGGATTTTAACAAAACTAGGGCTTAGGTCACCTAGGCCATCAACATTTTTATTGCAACTGGGCATTTTGTTTTAGCAGGTTCTGAATGTCATACTGAGAATTTCCATATTCGCATCCTTCTATGCAAATGCCAACCTGTTTTTTGATTGTCAATACATATGAGTGGGAAATTTGCTCTCTGACTTGTGTATAAGAGACATACCAGAAAGGGGATGTATTTTATCTTTGGCAGTAGAGCAAAGCTTTTAACATGTGGCTCACTTATTAGCCTGACACCTTCCTTTAAGAGCTGCTGTAGTTATTATTTATCCTAAAAATAAGATGTATTTTCTACTGTCATGCTGGGTATGACAGAAAAGGAAATTACTCAGATTTTGCCTTCAACATCTCAATAGTTCAAAGGAGCAAATAGAAAAAAAAATTACACGAAACAAAGAGAAAACTGAAGCAACCCCCATAATTACTTTTTCCTACCCAAATAGTGTTATTGGAATTTGGAATTTCCTCCTGCCATCAGAACACCTGGATTTCCCTTTCCATTGTACAATTCAAGCTTCTATAGTTTTCACACACCCACAGCAGAAATATCTGCTTCTGTTCCCTTGCAAATACTCTGTAGTAATTAGAAATGACCTGAAAATGCAGTAAGATGTTGGCAGTTTCCCAGGGAAATCAAAGATGGGAGTTGCTGGGAGAATTTGGGTTGGGAAGGCTGTGTCCCCACTGGGCTGACGGCACCTACAAAACATCAACTGCAGGGGGAGGCAGAAAAAATAAGAGGGGAAAGGTGGCTGTCAGCCAGGTCAGAGGTGGGAGCTGGGGTCCTGTGTGTTGGTGTGACAGACACTGCGCTCAGCTCGTGTCACTGTGCTGGATGTGAGGTGGATGTTTGCACAGAACTTATTTCTCATGTACCCAAAGCTCCAAACCAAGCTAATCCAGGAGGCTGGCTAAGCTTTGGGCAGGTCAGAGTGGTTATCATGCCAACAGATCACATTGTGCTACTGACCTTGATTTAGGAAAGATAGTGGGTTTTGTCTGAGTCACTCTAACACTGAAATATGTCCTTGACTTCAAGCCTGGGACTAAGTCCCACTCAAACACAGCTTAGGACACAGAATGGTTACCATGAACAGTCTTATGTAAGGCCAGAGTATTCTTAGAGCAAAAATATTCACAGTTTTTAATAAATGCAGGTAACGAGACCCCTCAGAACAGCAGGAATTGTGCCTGGCCAGATGTGTGTGTGCAGCCAGGTTATGAGATCTAAATTTAGACAAGCATAACCACAAATATAAACAATGTGTAGTGAGTGTTTATGGCCTGCTCATTTATATATGCCATGATTTTTTCTGAGCATCCTGGCCCCATAAAATCAGAGAATTGTTTAATTTAGATCCCAGAATGTCAGTTTGGGTACTGCTGGCTTTTTTTTTTCTCCACAGGAAGCACTTCATTTTCAGGAGGTGCTGAAAGAGATCTGTTCAAACTTATCCTGTGCTGGGCATCCATACAATAGGGGACAGCAGCCATGGAAATGGTGACTCTATTCTTAAAACTTCATTGCACTGACCAGTTCACACTCCTGGTGTAAGTGAGGAGTTCTGTGATTGGGAGGTGCCCGTGCAGGCCAGCACCAAGCATTCAGAAATACACATTTTCCATAATTATGAACCTGGCTTACAATGTTCTTGAAGAAACAGATGTTTGCCTTAACTACAGCAGCCCATATAGAAACTGAGATCTTAGTAAGAGAGTGAAGGGAAGACTTCAGTGGTAGAATGAAAGAAAAAGTCAAGACTCAAAAAAAAAGAGAAAGGAAGAACTGAAAAAACCAACACTATCTATATAGTAAATATTCTGGATTCTTTCCTGGAAGAGAAAAAAAGAGGGGGGAAAAGGCTCTTCTATAGATAAATGTAAGAAGTTGACGGTTTTGATTTGATCAGTTGCTGGCATGATGCCATAACTGGCAAGATTCTTCAATAAGTTAGATTATCCACCACTAAAAGCGTGATATATAGGGTTATTAAGATCCAAAGTCTTGCTGAAACCAAAGGAATTTAGGATCCAATCCTTAATTCAGTTTAGATTTACAAGGTAGGACTCTCTGAAGAGCTGAGAATAAATCCTGCAGACAGGTAGTTCTGGCACTGCTCCAGCTCTTATAAAAGCTGTGATGTCTTTCTAAGAGGTCCAGAAACCTGGGCAGTTTCTGAGTTTGTCTTTTTGAACATGCCTACTGTGGGCACAAATGTTCTTACTTCTCAAACCCCGCTGGAAGAACTGCACCTCTTAAAAACAGTCTGGTGATAATAAAACCTCACCTTAAATGGGGATTTTTGTATAAGAACAGGAAGGGTTTGAACATTCACAGCTTTTACTGTCTCCTTCTACATGCCCAGTGCACACAGTTCCATGATACACCTTTTCCCACTCATACAACAAATGCTGTACTCTGTGGCTTAAAACTCACTCTCTGTGCACTTGCTCTCATTATGAAATGCTGTTGTATTTGGAACTTGGCATAATGATGACCATAACTGACCTGTCAGTGCAGATCAGAACAAATCATATTCAGCATGGCAGGTAATTGTGATTAAACCTTGGCCCTATTTCATCATGTAAACAAGCATCTCAAGACCTGACTCGGAAGGGATCTAATAATCAGACATCCATTTTCAAAGGTACAGAAATTTTGTTGATATAACACAATAAAAGAGAGACAAGAATTTTACAAATTAAAGGAATTAACATGATGTATATACTGCAGGCTGTAGCTTAACCTTTGAGAAATACAGCTATCTGCAACATTTTTACAGATGCATATAGGAAATTTTTAAGGTAATCGATGGTAAAGGTATAACTTGCTCTCAGAACATTATCCTGTACATTTAAAAATCACTCTTGGAGCAAGCCAGTGTTTTCAAGCTGTTCTCTGCCAAAATGCCCAGTGTGTCCTATTATCTACAACAGTATGTGTGCTATTCTTTCCCAAATCAAAGCTGGCTTTCAGAACTGGACACATACGAGCAACACACTAGAAGGGAGCAGGGCCTCAATATGGCCCAGGAAACATTTTTAGTATTTTAAGATCAGAGGATTTTATTCTTTTGGAAGGTGTTTGCTGGTGCTTGTTTTTTGTGCAACATGATATTTGCAGGTATGGCTCAAGAGATATCATCCTCACATAGAGGAGAGAGCGGATCCACGCCTGTGTGGCTGCACTAGATATTGATCATGTCTTCTGGGGACACACAAGGAAAGAAAAGGAGGATTTTTCCCTTTTAAATCCGTGCGTAAGGAATTATGCAGTCCTCCAGTGGAGCCCCTAGCTGGCTGTGTGTGCTGCTTTGTTTCCTGTAGGGAGAGGGATATAAAAAGTGCAGATAACGAAACCTAACTAGAAGGGTAGGCCTCTTAAAAGTATTCATTGTCTGGGGAAAGAGGGAGGAAGGAACTTACCTGACCTTGACCACCCAAGCTTTTAACACTCAAAAAGACTTTCAAAGCTTTCTGAGGGAGATTTACAACTGTGAAAGGACGCTGGAATTACACTGCGGCAGAAGGAATATAATTCACCTTGACTCACTCCCCTCCCCCAAAATCACCCAAGTCACTTCTGCATTTTTAGAAATGTGAATACATAGCTTTGCAAATTGATTGACAGAATCAAAGGGATTCCTGGCTTAACACTCTCACACCGTCTCTTCCTCTAAATTTCTAGCACTTCTCTCACACTGGCTGCCTTTGCTGTGAGAGTCAGCCACGTCCCAGCTCTCTGTGCTCCCTGCAACAAAAGAAACCCATCACCCTGGTCTGAGGCTGCTGCAACTAACACATCACAGCCACAATAAGTTGCTAAAAGCACTTACTGATAAAGGCAGTTGTTGTGGTCAGGCCATAGCTCTCAGCCCTCTGGGCTCTTATTATCAATAGCAAGTCCAGTCTGGATGCCTCCTTACTAAACTACTGCAATATTATTGCTGGCTCTGTCCCCAGAAAGTCCAGGCAGGGTTAGGGAGCCACTGTGTTGCACACTCAAAAATTCACAGTCTCTAAATTTTGCATGATATTTTTATTGTGCTAATATGTCCCAACAGCAATAATCAAAAATATCTGCTTCCAGAGGCACTGAGAGAATGACTCCAGATCAACCCCCTGTTCAAACCTCCAAGAAAAACTGTTTTTGTTAAAGACTTCTTGAAAATGGGGAATATACAAACAAAGCTCCTGGATTTCTCAGCAACTGAGGCTGCTGCTTCAGTTTTTAACTTGCACAAACACAGGATTGTTCTGGTAGCAAAAAGCAGGTGCTTTTCTCTCCTTATTGTATATGAACAATTTCAGGGTCTTTGGGTTTTTAGTGCCTAAGGGCACAAAACAATTCAGTGCCTCAGAGAATGTATCTCTAATAATTTCTTCCAGTCAAAGAAGCTGCAAGAAACAGAAGAAAGTTTTCTTTTTCTCTCTTCTTTTCATGCATCAAGAAAATGATTAGAGGCTGGGGCAGCTTCTGGCAGGTGCAACTCCCAAAGGGGCCCTGTGCCACTTATGTTGGTGGCAGGTGATGTGTCAGACAGCACATGGGGCTGCTCTGCTGTGCCCCAGCCTATCTTACAGTGCTCCAGCCCAAGGAGATGCTTCTGAGAGCTGGGATCGCTGAATCTGCTTTCAAGTTCTTTGCTGAAGATACAAATAATCATGGCAAGCTACAGGAATGTGATTTCTTCCCTTCTCTCCTTTCTCTCCGCTATGATGTATTGTGATGAACATTCTGGGGCAGATCAGTAGAAAGCCCCTGAATAGAAGCCTCTGCACTTAAAATATCAAAATTGCAAGTAGGACTGTGTTCCCTGAGCTTTGGGAAAAAAAATTGTACAATTTTATTTGCAGACTTTACCGCTAGGATCTTCCTGAATTATTTTATTCATTACGCTTCTTCTTTACAATCAGTATTCATTTCACAAGTCAATAACATATGGGATGTATCAATACGCTCAAGTGAAGATGACACATTCATAACTCATACAGCTGTTTTTTCACACCTGAGAAGGAATATAATGCTCCATATCAGTGCTCATCCACAGCTGTAACACATAAATAAAAAACGTAGATTGTGCAGAAAAAAGAAACAGCGGCTTAAAAGAAAACTCAGCTGCCTAACTGCACATTGCTGCACTCTTTGGGAAGCTGGGAATCTATTAAGCCTGGCTGTGAGAAGTTGTTCTTTCGAGATTAACTCTTTCTCAGGGAACACTGCACTGCTGACTGTGAGCTGTGACTGGAAATGAAACGTGTGAAGCACCAGGTGGAGAAACAGCCTGGGCAGGGAGCACCTCTGGGAGCTGTGCTGCATCCCATGACTTGGGGGCTTTTTACACCAGGAGGAAGGGGTTAAAGATTTTGCTGCATAGATTTTGCACTTTACTAAAACTCATGTGTGTTTTTAAGACCCAGCTGCAGCTCTCCAGATGAACTCAAAGAGCAAGACCCTCACTCCCCCATAGTCTCTCTTCCCAGAGCAAAGCAAACCAACAGTCACATCTGACAAATGCCAAAACCTGCCCTTTCTTGCCATCTCTCCTCTTCCTCAGCATTTCCTCCTCATCAGGCAATGCTCAGACTTAGGAACCTTTGCTCTCCTGGCCCTGTGTGTGGCAGGCACAGCTGGGTGCCCTGGGGTGGCAGCAGAGGGCACAGTGGCCCCAGAACCCGGTCCCCTCCCACCTCCAGATATTCAACAGTGCTCAGACAGCCTCCCCTTAACATCATCACCTGGTTATTCTGCTTCAGCTTCCTCGTGCTGTGCATTTGTGGGGGCGAGAGCTGCACAGCCAATTCTAAGTATTTTGTTCAAAGTACATGAATATGTCAAGTTTTTTTAAAAAGTTTTTCCACTCTTTTCATTTTTTTTTTGCCAGCACGATTTGATTTCAGAAAAGATCATTTGTAGAAAGGAAAAAGAATCTGTCTTTTAAAATACTGGCCAATTGTGAAACTTTAGAAAAAAAAGAGCTAGGCACTGTTTCAAACCTAGACAGGACCAAAGCTGTATGTTCCTGCAGCAATTATGTAAATAAACACCCTGATTCCAGAGAAGTTCTGGCCTTTGTTGATCATGTTTGTGAACAAATAAAGCAGCAAAAAGCCCAGTCATGATCACACTTCTGCAGGAATAGACAGAAGGGATTTGATATTTCCCAAACAGATTAGGAGGCAGCTGAAATGAACATTTTCCAAACTCTGTTTTTGGGTCTAAAAAATTAATGGAGGCAAAAATAACTACTAGTAAAATTCATTTACTTAAGGGTTATGAAACTCCTTCCTGTTCCCTGTTCCCAGCTGTCTGTTACAATCTATTGCAGGACTGTGACAGCGTTTAGGAGTTTAATGCCCATGGAATAGAAAGTTGTCACAGGTTGATGGGCTCCTGCTGCTAGATAGTGTCCACATCATTAATCATGGACACTTATCTCCTCTGCCTCACAGGAGAGCCACAGTGACACTTGCTCACTTGTACAGTGGAGGACACCAAAAACTGTGATCTACCAGTGGTAAATTTACCATGAGATTGTGACAAGGACCACAGACAGACAGAGGCAGCTCAGGAACACATTTATCACCCAGTGGTGAGGACTCCAGCTGACCTCTGGCACATCCCTGCTCCCACCTGCAGACCCCACACCCTGCTCTGCCCTGCACTGGGCAGGGAAGCCTGGTCCCTGACTGCCTCTGTGCCAGCACCTCAGTTTGCACTCTGAGCTGAGGGACAGTAAAAACAACAGCCAAGGTTGTGTCCGAATGGAAAAGAACATTTTCTTTCCATTAAACCAAAACCCCTCCCTTACTTTCATTTGACAAGGAAGAATTTTTGTTGGGTAAAAAATTATTTGCTTTATTTTATTAAAGATATTTCTGATGTAATTAATTCAAATGAAAAGATTAATTTGATGTTGGAGTCAAAAGACAGAAGTGTGTGTAAAAGTAAAAAAAAATAGGCAAAATACTCTGGAAACCTAAATTAGCTGAAATTCTAAATAGGACTCGAGTTAACAGGTCCATTCAAAAAAGATTATTGTAACTAATGGACTATGAAATATTCTCGATGCTGTTAGCATTTTCTCTTCAAGCTGTCCAGCACTATAGGGAGATAGGGGACACTACACTGTCCAACACTTTAGATGGGCTCTTGATGAAAGTCAAGTCACTTTGAGATTTGAGAGCTGTGCATAAAACCAGAGCAAACATCGGAATCACATTCTACCAAGATACCAAGAAAAGATGTGAACACACACAGAGTATAATATTCTGATTATTTACTACTAGCTGGAACTTAGACAGCAAAGACAATACAGGTAAGAAGAAAAAAAAATTACCCACTGCAATGACTTATTGAAGGGAAGGTAGATGGCAGTGTATTCTATTACTTGAAATATCTCAATCTGACTACTTTTACACAAAACAAACATATAAATTTAAAACAACTAGATTTGAGTATGTAGGGAGAATTTTCCCATGGGAGGTTAGCTATCACCCCTCAAAGGCTTTTTTTAGTCAGCCAAATAAGACTTTTTTTTGCAGGTCCTACTTTTCTGTGGGTAAACGATGATTTACCTTGGACACCTCCCTTTACATGAAGCAGGATTTCTATAAGAGCTGGAAGAGGACTAATGAAAAAAGACATGGTTATAAACAAACAGCTCTATTGATATTTGCAGCTCATATCAAAGTGCTGGTCAGTGTTTTCTTTAGTTTGTTTGGAGCAGATTTTGCATTCAAAAGTCAGTAACTGGATATTTTGAGTACCAAAGAACATCACAACTGATTTTGTAACCTCAGAGGGAATGATGTTTTTCCTTATTTTCTTCTCTATCACTTTAGTTTTTTTGTACAATCTGTAATGTGTCCCATAAGTAGAAAAAAATAAACCAATCCTTACTGCTTTTTAAAACTAAGATATTAGATGTTAAAAGAAAAAAAAATAACAAATCATTATAAATAATACATAAAATAATAAATGAACAAATAAAAGGTGCTAGGTGCTATTCATCATGTTAGATGACTGTTCAAGCAAATGAAAAGATGAGTACATTGATAAGGATGAAGTACTTTGAAATTATTCTGCTTAGAACTCAGTGTTACAAACACCAAAGGTGGGATTTTGATCCCACTGTGGCTTAAAATTGGTGTAATTTTGCTGAGTTAATTTGGCTTTATTGAGACATAACTGAGGTCAGAACTGTATCTTGATGCTGCTGTGAGTGAATAAAGGATGAATCAATATTAAGTTTGTTCTTTCCACGTTTGTGGTTTTTTGATGGCCTGTAACAATGAGACACCAGTGTGCTACTATTATCCTTCATAATGAAAACTTATCTTCACTCGGACTTTACATTTCAGAGCTTCCTTCTGATATTTTCAGATAGTTTCTCTGTAAAGATATGTGTACTAATGTTACATTGAAGGGGAGCAATGAGATATTCTTCTACCAGAGATGCCAACAAAGCTAATTCATGCAGTTTATTTTTTTCTCATTTTTGCCTCCATGAAATTCATATTGCTTGAACTTATTTTAAAAAGGGAGCAAACCCAGCGATACCAGATCACAGAAATAAATGATCCTTTTTCCTTGTTTCTCTAAAATGACTTAACTATTTGCTATATTACATAAAAGAAAAATATGCAAACCTCACACAAAAGAAAAAAAGATGAAAAGGAAGTGGATGTTCTCAAGTGATTCTGACCTGATCTGTTATGATCACTTTGATGCTACACTGGAAATCTTTACCTTTTATGCCGCTGAGTATCTCTACTACAGTGTTAGATTAATACAAACATGAGTGACCAGAGATGTCTTTTCTATAGCAAATATTGAAATATTGCACCAGAAAATAATCATTGATCTTTTGAAAATTTGTGAATGTGTGATTATGAACATATTTTAAGGATACCAGGAAAATTCCAGGAACTTTCATATTGTCCTGATTTTTTCACCACTTGTATGATTTCAGGTATGTTGGGCTGCTGCACTTGTAACCTGCCCTATGCACACACAGCCTAATGGGAACTCTCTTGCCACAGATCTACTTTGAAAGAAATACTTTGCACATATCAGCCTATTTTAATTCCAAACCTACTGTAAACCTTTATTGGTGGTCATGGGTCAGAGTGGAAATGGAGCAGTCAGGGTAGAAAGGAGGAGTATTTGTTCACCTTGGATTTATTTCAGGCTTATTCATTTTTCCCATGTTTGAGCCTGTCTCTCATTGATCTTGCAAATTCAAATGAGGCCTAGAATTAGTGCTCGTGAATAATTTGGTATAACCACAAACAGTATATGAAAGCAAAGCTCAGGAAGAAAGAATTACTTGACATGAATTCCCCCGATTTTCTGACAGTTTTTTCTGGCCTGATAAAATGTTTTATTTGTATATTTGCAGTGCAGTGTTCCTTTAGCATGTGCTCCTATATAATTTCAGTCTCTTAACCTCAAAGAATAGATCTGATGCTTTCTTTCTCATATTTTACTTGAGATATTTAATTTACTTTTAGTTATTTTCAATGCTTTTAAATATTAAAACGTGAGATATCAATAAACTGGTACCATAATTTAGGACAATTTGTTTTTTTACTCTCTTCTGTGACACTCCTTTGCTCTCAGGTTTAAGACAGCTGGTGAAAGGCAGAAAAAGCTACATTCCTAGAGAAGGAAGAAATACAAATCTCCACTCCCCCTGGTCCTGTGCAGCATTTCAAACTCTTTATGCCATTAGGAATAACCTCCCTTCACTGAGTGCTTTGGCTTGGGACTGTGGCAGTAGGAATCTTGTTCAGTTACTGTCTATTCAATTTTAAAACATATAATTGTATTTGTTTAGTCATGGCCTCTGCTGAGACATGATCTTATGATCCTGTAATTTTTTTACCAGACTTCCAGGCAGTAAAAATCCCAGAGAATTCAGTGCATCTCACAATGCTCACTTGATTTCAACATTTGAAAAGTCATCATTCAAGAAGTCACTACCCTGGGCTATGGTAACAATTCACGGGAGTGTTCCAGGTCCATCTCAGCACAGGATTGCTAAATTACCTCTTCACAATGGGTCAAAATAGAATCACTTTTTTAGCAGCTACAGCTGTTTCAGGGTAAATATGTGAATAAAACTATAGATTTTGGGACTTTCAAAGACAACTGAGACAATTCAGCACCTTGATTTTATGTCAGTCCTACAGGTCTTGCAAACTTCAGTTGTGTGTGCTAAAAAAACTCATCTTGTTTTCTTTTAGACACTCACAGTGATAAGAATATTTTGTATTTGTACAATATATGGGTACATATTGTACCCACTGAGTGATAGGTATGAGGTCTTAAAGAGAAACCACATCATGTTGGATGCATGCAGCCCTTCATAACATCAGTGTTCAAATACTGAAATTTTATCACAACTTATCTGTTGTTTTCCAGGGAGACAAAGCTCACTCTCACTTACTATACTCCAACAAATGTTTATCTCAAGGAATATTGTTCCTAAAGGAATACAAATTAATATGAAATACCAGTAATCTGGAGGTTATTTGTGAAACCCAGTCACATTTGCATTTATTCCTCTGTCAATTGATACAGGGATGTTATGTCACATTTTAAGTTTGCAGATAATTGAGGGGAAATAGCCACAATAATGAAATCACTGCTGGATTACATTCTGATAGGCGACGAATCAATTCATTTATGATATTTCCTTTGTCACACTGAGGTATTTTATTGTGCAGAGGAAACCTCTCAAATTAATTAAACTGTTAAATCCATATAGTCCTACGTACCAAATAGCACACCATAGAAAAAATATCAATCATTAAAATAATAAAACTGATAAATGAGCATGAGAGATCATTTGGGAAAAGGATCTTGCTTTCAAGAGGATTGTGCTGTAACAGAGATACACCATGGTATGAAGACATGCTTATAACATCCATAGATATGTACACACACAGCCACACACACACTGATGCTGTGACCTCTGTTATCTCTTTTGTATCTGATTAGTTCTGCTGGCAGGTACCAATTGCATGCTGCACAGAAAGAGCCCAGTGAGTCCCAAACAGTTGCATCACAATGTTATTGAATAATGTTTCTGCGGTGCTTTTGATTTTTAAATGAAATATGATTTAATAACAAGAAATAAAGCTGTTATTAGGTTCTTTCTAACGTGATTTAGCTCAAATGGGATTTTGTAAAATTGCTAAACTTGCGTAAAAAGGAAAGAGCTTAGAGAGACTTAAAAATTATGTAATAATGTATTTATTCACTCCTCTTCCACCACAGCCCGTGTACATTTGCAAAAAACTCATTCATGTTGCACAATACACTTCAAGAGGTTGTAATGAAGCTGTGACACCAAACCACCTTGTCAAAGATACTGTACAGACGACTCTGGCAAATATAGAGTGCAAAAAGCTCTACAGCAGTGCCCTTCAAACTCTTTAGTGATCCCACCACTGACAGTCATTTATATGGTAATACTGAAAGAAATGTTTTCCTTCTTAAAGACAGTGAAAAGCAACATGGCACAAAGAAGGCTAGGCTGCAAATTTTTAGGGAATTGACATATCCTGAGGAAAATGAATTATGAATTACTGGAAGACTGAAACTGCCCAGCCAATGGGCAAGACTAAGTATTTAATGCATGTTAATGTTTGTTCAAAGTTTGAAGGCTTTCAAAGTGCACAAGGCAATAGTGCTAACTAATATTTCAAAGAACAGCTAGTGTGCTTTAAACAAAAACAACCAACCAACCAAAACCAACCAAACAAACAAAAAGAAAAAGGCTTTTAGTTCTTTTATTTTATACTCTGGATTTTCAAATGTTCCAGTTCTCTGTGGTGGGGTTTCAGTTTATTGCTTTTTTAACAAAGGAGTGGATGAATGGGTGGACAAGGAGGGGACTGAGGAGTCCCAAAGCTCACTCAGCTCTGGCTGCACTTCACAGTTGAATAGATGATGAAACCTACTGAAACTTGCTCCCTTTCCAAAAATTGTAATAAATATGGAAACTGAGATAGAAATTTCCCAGGATTTTCTGGGAAATCTTCAGAGCTTTTTACTCCACTGCTCAGGTAGCTCTGTTCAGATGATTTGGGTAACCAGCCCCTGAGCCCCAGGCTCAGCAGTGTGAATTCTGCTGGCCCAGCCCAAGTGCTGACTCATAGGAAGAAGTGCAGGGTGAAGGAAGGACCAGCCCCAGCCAGTTCTCCTGCCCCCTTCCCTTTGAACCCCCAGCAAAGGGTGCCCAGTGTCTTCAGAGGAGGAGAGAGGATCTGCAGGCAGCACACAAGTCTCCTCTGAGGCTGGAGGAATTCATCAATAAAACCACAGCAGGGTCTGTGGAACCAGCACCTGTGAACCTTTAAATGGGGGTGGGATTTATCATTCCCAGTTTTCTTCCAGCTTGTGTGCAACCCCCTAGAGTGCAGAGACAGAAATCTGCATGATGAAGATCCCTACACTTGTTAGAGGCTTTTCATGATCCCTCCTGGATCTGACATTCTTACACTGCTTTTCATGTCACAGGTTTACCTTTTAAGAGCTCTTTGAAACTGTCATGTCCTATTTGACACTGATACATCCCCAAGTCAATGTGCATAACATGAGTAGATAACAAGAGCTGGTTTTTTTACCATATGCATAAAAATTCCCAGCACTGGCAAACAGTGAAAAGACAGCACATGGACTAACACCCTGAATAGACCATTTTTTTTTTTTTTTTTTCCCCCAAACTGGAAACTTTTGCTAGAGCTCAGTGATTAAACAACTTGTAGTTTCATAGTGATCAAATTATTACAGCATCTACCCAGCAGTCCTAAAAAAAGCCTTGTAGTACATGATGGGCCACCAAGACCAAATCTTAATCAAACGCAATGTATGTTCACTAAGTAATGGAACAGCTGAAAGATGAGAAATTTCTACAATAATTTCTTATTAAGCTGATGCTCTGTGAATATGTTTAATGAGCTGCCAAAAGAATCTCAGCCTAGCTCAAAAGCAGTAGTGGAAAATGTAAACTGCCCTGTGGCACATCTGTTGGTGCTATTGGCATGGAGGCTTCACTCCCTGGGATTCCAGGCACCAATGCCAGCCTGATATGCACACATGTAACTCTGCTGAATTTTGAAACAGCAGAAGAACATATAATTCACAATGAAATGTGATTCTGTTTCCAAGTGGTACTACAACAATGGAAATACATTTATTTAGGCATTTTTAAAAATTATTATTATTTTAAATGGAAGCATGGATTTTTTTCCCCATGTGTTTACTCCTAATGAGACAGTAGTGGCAATTGATCTGATTTACTGGAAACTATGGGCACATCTTTTATAAATTCTTCTTGCAAAACCAGTGAGTTAAAAGAATTTAGAGTAGGGAGGTTTTACCTGCATCAGTTGTGTCAGTGATCTGAAGGGAGGTGACAAATAGGCATATAATGAGACACATGGCTTTATACCTGGCAATCTCACACATAAAAAGAATGTCAAGTGTATTTGACAGAATGAAATGAAACTAAAATGTTAGCATTAATTGCTACTCAGTGCTGAATTACCAGCCCCACAATCCAAATCAATTATGAAGATTTGTATCAGTTGTGAGACCAAAAAAGATTTTGGAAGCCTGTCAACTCTAGGGTGTCATTACCTAATGATGATATGACTGCTCTGGGTTCTGCTCAGAACAAGGAGAGTCACAACCACCCACCTCCAGGACTGCAACTAAAAAATGGTACAAATGGAGTATTTTAAAGGAAAGTTGACAGGTGTATGGTTAAACATCAGAGGTTTGAACAAAAAAGATGTATTTCCCACATGGAAATAAAAACCTCAGATTGCTCAGGGGAGTACACCCCACCCTGCCCATCTAAGTTAAATGAGAATTACTTCTGTGTGCTGCTTCAGAAGCCATCACATTTATTTGATCAGCAAAATTAAACCACTGATACACTGAAAATTACAGACTTATTTTTTCTTAATAGTAGATATATTTTGGTACCTTAAAGAAACAGTTGTGTGATAACTTATCAAAGTTTGCTGCCTTGGTGAATTAGTCAAGGAAGTAACTCCCCAGTGGTGACAGCAGAGATGATAAAACCTTACAGCAGAGAACTGTTAGATGAGGAGTTCTTCTTTGTCACTGAGAAAAAAAATTCCATCTAGAAGCAATGGCATGGGATTTTTGTCACTGCATTCCATCAATGAGATCAAATAGATGGTGATTTAGGTAACAAGGAGAAATTTCATGGTAAGGAACAGTAGGTGGATGTGGCTCTTTCCATAGGCCTTCCCACTCTGCTTGCAGAAAGGTGGAGAGGAGTGTACCTAAAGTTCTGCTTTTATTAAAAAAAAAAAAAAAAAAAGAAAAAAGAAAAAAGAAAAAAAAAAGCTTCCTCCATTTTCGAGGTAATAAATTGCTCTACCTTTGGAAGTACAAAATGCACAAGACTGTCTAGGGAGTGTAGTCTCCACCTTTGTGGTAGGTAGCATCTCATCTCTGTGCACAGTGCATAACACCTCTGCATCTCTCTTGAATTGTTTCATTTGAGAGAATGCTTTAGCATATGCAGAAGAGAAAATGTTAAGTAAAGCCAAATATTTCTGCAAAGCAAATCTGCAGAATGGAAGAAAGATAAAAGCAGAGTTACCCAGAGGCCCAGCAGCCTCTGTCTCTCAGGGTTTCTTTTCCTAGTGAGCTGAGCTGTGATGGAATAGCAGCATGGACAGTTGTCAGTGTTGTGTTGGGTATTGACCTGATGCATCAAACATCTACTTCAAAACTGCAGGCTACTGCCCAATGGTAAATGCAAGTAACTGGGTAAATCACACCTGAGTCCTCCTAAGAATAACACACCTCCATCCACAGGAGAAGGGAAAGGAGAAGAACCTGTCAATAAAGCATGAGCGTGTAATTTTTTGGGTTATATCTTATTTTGCACACGTTCAGAGAATAGTACCAGGTGCTTAAAAAGAGACCTTAGCAGAAAGGCTAAGCCCATGTGTGCCACTAACTGTCCTGTGATTATGGGGTATTTTGCTAATCAAGAACACATTCATTCACAAGAAATACCTTGTTATAGACTACCTAAAAGAAACTTGTTACACATGGTTAATTTTTCAGTTTATAAGCGCCTATTCCTGTTTCTTCAGTAATTCCTAAAGTCCGTGGGGCTCCTTTTTGATTACGTCTTTGCCTTAAAACCAAACCAAACAAGGCAAGCACACAGGAGCAGTCCCTCAGGCTTGGCTACTGCTGCCTGCTCTACAAGAGCAGACTCTGAGGCAGGTTGAGCTCTGCCAGCCATCCTGAAGTTTATGGCCTCTCAAGGATGAATGGTGCACTTCAAGGAATAAGATTTAGAAATGCACCCATCATAGCACTGTGAAACAACAGACTGGAAGGATGAATAAGAATCTTTACTCTGGCCTTTATTAAGTCACAAAAGGCTTAGTAAAACATTTCTGAGAGAGCAACTACATTTATCTTTTCCATTATAGCATTTGAGCCCTGAACGTCTAAGAATCCTATTCTTCTTTGATATCTGCTTAAAAAACAACACTGGTGTTGTTTTTAACTGGTGTTAATATCATGGATAGACAGCATTCATTCGTGTAAAGGAATAAGAATTTTACCTTACTTCACACACAAATACTTTACTGCAATTTTTGATTCTCTGGTTTGTAATTGCACCTTGTGGTTGATTCACATGCCCTCTAAGTGCTTTCCATTGCATTTTTTGGGATAATTTGTACGCAGTAGGTGACAAAACCCAGTGCAAGCCTATTCCATTGAGACACCAACACCTCTGGATCTCAGTTCCCCAACACCCAGCCAAACCTGGGCAGGGCTGGGAGCAATCCTGGAGTGGGACATGCCAGGGAGGGGCTGCTCTGTCCTGGAACACTCCTCTGCCTTGTTACTGCCTCACATCACCAGCAAGCATTTCATTCCTTCAAGCACCCGGGTGCTTAAGATATATTCCCTCTGAATTTCATGTCTTGTTTGAAAAGATTACTCAAAATCAATGAGGAAGACAGGCTAGGAAAACAAGTGTGGCCAAGTAATTTCTTAAGCACGGTTATCTTTACACTGAAGAGAACACCAGGGAGTTACTAATCTTTACAAAACAAAAAGGATCCCTGAGACGTGCTGCTTTTCTTTGCAGCCCTTCAGCTGATATATGAGCCCAAAGCCTGGTCAACACTTAAATCCAGACAGACTCCCTCTTGAATTCCCTGCACTGGCTCACTGTTTTTCTGGCAAGTTGCAGCGGGTCTGTATTCAGCCCAGACAGCATCTTGCCTTAAATACATTTTTAATCCTGTTTTGCCACATAGTCAGCCTACATAATTTGAATCCTGAGCCTGGGGAAGCAACCCAATAGAATAATTACCGAGTCTTTCAGAAACGATGTGTCGGGCCAGGATGTTACAGTAAAATCAATGTTGAGCATCAGCTCCCAGGCTCCACCCCTCCTTCCCCCAACCTCCAAATCAAGCTAGTTTTTTCAATAAAAAGAGGCCCAGATAGATTTTCACAGACAGCCAGACGGAGAATTAGAAACCAGAATTTACAAACCAGACCTGGTTTGATACAATAGATGCTGACTGGGAGGGATGAGCTTTGCTCAGTGTCCTCACCGACTGCTTCTGGTCATTAAAAACATCAGTTCCCAGGAGTATTGGTGTCTTTCCTACTCTGACATATCTCAGTGCAGCTTCTGAGATTCTCCCTTCCAAATTTGTCTGTTCCCATTTCAGCAGGATGCAGTATTTATTTACTTCTGGAAGGAAAATTCCTGCTCAAATTGACTGCTGCATTGCATGTCAGCAGCATTTCCATTTGATTCCAAGGGAAAGAAATACATACAAAGAAATTCTGTTAGTTCCAGAAAGAGAGAGCCTTTAAGTTCTTTAGAAAGAGAAGTGCTGAAATAAATAATTTCCATTAAAATTCCCATTGCAAAGTGTTTGATGACAACAAAGGCAGATTCAAGAGAAGTTTACCCTTAAGTCAAGTAGGTGGCAAAAATAGGTTGCAAAGTTTTAAGTGATGCCACAGAAAATGGACTGAAGAATGGGTAATGTTGATGTACAATTTATTCAGCAATCTTATACTATTAACTTTGAAATAATGGGTTTGTGCATAAACAGGACTTTATTGCTTCAGACAATATTTCTTTGTGGATTAAAATACCTACTGCCCGGCCTATAATTTGAGGTACTGCTCAAATGCATGTACAATCTCAAAAAGCCTACAAATAACATTTTTGCTTTTTTTCTTTCTTCCCAAATGAGCCCTACAGTTTTTTCATCAGTTCTATTCTCAGTATTTATCCAGTTCTTGGTTGAATTCTTTGGCAATTCCCATAAACAAGAAGAAAAAAGGTGAAATTCAAGATTGCTGTCTTATCTCCACTGCTGCTTTTAACATCTTTCTGTGTTTCAGAACAGTGATGGTTAGAATAAGCACACAGTGAAGCATTATTTTTACTCAACCCACTAATTATATTCTTTAAAGAAATTAGAAATTGCGTTTTCTTGTAACAACAGCACTATCTAACATAAACGCTATAATAATAAAAAATAGCTTCTAGATTAATAAAAAATAGCTTCTAGATTATCATAATAAATAAAAAAAAAGAAGTTTGAAATCCATTGGAAAATGCAAGTAATTTAAAGACTCTTTTGAAAAACAAGAGCTACTCTGGGCAGATCAGCATTGTATTTATTATTGTAACCATGGAAACAATATAAATTCCCATCTGTTAAGGTATTCGTTTGCTGCCTGCAAATGATGAGTATACTGTACTCAATAGGTGAATGAAATAGTTATAATTTCAATGAGTAGCCAGATATGTAATTTTTTTCTTCTCTGTAAAACACAGAAGAGAGCTCCTGGATGTGATTTAAAGCTCTATGAAATGTTTGGAATGAAAGCACAAACCCTGGGAAATTTGCCTGGCTCCGAAGCTTTGTGATGAACCAGACACTTGGACTCTGCCTTAATGAAGGTTCATACTAAGTTTTGAGAGCCTGGGGAGAGCAAACCACCAAAAAAACCCCAAACAAACAACAGAAGAAAAAAAAAGGCAAAAAAAACCCCAAAAACAAACCTGCAAAAAGAGAAAAAAAGGCAGGGGAGAAGCAATAACTTTTGTGCCATCAGAAGGTAAGTTCAGTCAATGTGGTCTGCTTGATTGAGTTCTGCTTCAAGGTTTGGGCTCATGCAGAGTGTGACTGCAGCAGAAGTGTCTGCTCCAAACTCTTTGAACTTTCCACACGCTGAGACCTGGATCAGAGTTTGGGATTTGAACTCCACAGCTCGATCTCTCTGTAATGGGCTGCAGTGAAACAGTTAAACTCAGCACTAGGGAAGCACATTTGATTGTGGAATTCAGGCCTATTTCTGGTTCAAAATTGCAGTCAGAAATTCAGCTATGTGCTTTTTATTGCTCCTTCATGGGCACACTTTGAAATATGTGGCACCTTCCACACATACAAAAAGGTGTAGATTTTGTCTATCTGACAAAGATAGACTGTGTTCATCTGACTCTTTTGTCCTAAGGGAGCCAGAAGCTGAAAGATAAGGAAGCTGACAGAACTAAAGAAAGAGGAGAGAAAAAAAAAAAGTTTATGACAGTTTCTAAATTCTATATAAGTCTAAATGTTTCTTTGACAGATATTTGTTGTAACCTTTGGGATTTTGCAAACAAACTTATCATAATACAGGTGCAATATGGGAAAAAGGGAAGAATTCAGAAGGAAGCCCAGATCTGTTGTATAATAATCCTTCTGACTCTTTGTATATCATTATTTTTTATAGTGTGAAACAGTGATACAAGAAGGAGACTTTCCCTGGACAGGACATTTTTTCTTTGAATGTTTGAAAAGGTTGCTATCCAAGTGATCAACAGCCTAAGCTTTGAAAGACAGTATTTTTACTCCAGGGGGAAATCAATGTTGTCAGCAATGACTCTGAAATGGTCAGAAGATGAAAATATTGAGAATATCTGAAGAACATATTGACCAACAACTTTTTTCTTTGCCATAATATCCTCATTTACACTTTGTATTTTTTTAAAAAATGAATTATACTGTGAGATGTTATGCACTGTTGTCTTACAGAGCATTTTTAGTTAAGGAAAATATATTGAATGTCAACAAACATGAAATTAAAATAATAGTTGAAAAGTAAGAATGCAAAAATTATACATTTGTTACATGTAAGTGTTTTTCAAACATCTTGACAGTGAAATCTTAGGATGACAGCAGGTAGTCCTGTGTAAAAATCACAAATATGAACTTGCAAGCTGGAATTGGTTCTGCTTTTCACATCAAAGGAGTTATCAATAGAGATCAGAAGGGACAAATATTTTTGGTAGAAATTTCCAGCACAGAAAGAAAATGGATTGGTGTTCAGAAAGTTAGGAGAGCCTGCACAGCCAGAATCTATGGAACAAACCATAGTAATTGGATTTTGGGCTAGTGTGTGGGATATGAAAAGCCATTTGAATATAAGCATGCATTAAAAATTTAAGGGTTGTTTGTTTGTTTGTTTAATTTAAGGGTTGTTTGAAAAAATCTCCCTGCTTGCTCTTACTGTGATTTTAGTCCCTGTATATATACAGATCTTGGGAATCTAAAACTAGCTGGAGGAAAAGGATTAAAGGCCAGAGGAGTGCTGAAATAGAGACCCAGATTTAAACTTAGAGCAGGACTTAAATGTAGAGGACCTCTCTGAACACGTAACTTTGAGAGTTATCTACATCATAACAAGGCAGAGAGTACTCCAAGATCCTGCTGGATTTGGCCTCACACATAAGCTATTAGATTAGACAACATTTGCCTTAAATAATTGTCAAAAAATTCACAGAACATCTTTTCAGAATTTGTTGAGCATCTATTTGTACATTCCCCGTGAATGCAAATGGTACTCATGTGTTAATGTGCAGTTTAATGCAGAAAGATTCATTTGGGGAGCAGCAGCAGATTTTGTGGGCATATTTAAGAATGTTAATTTGAAAATGTGTGCTATAAACTTTGATAATTTTGGAATACACCCTAGAGAACTCTCAAGTGGCAAACATACAACACCTACTCAAAAAAGACAGAAAAAATGAAGAGCACATCAACTCCATTATAGGCAAGCAGAGCAGAGCAGAGCAGGGAAATTACCAGAAGGAATTTTACAAGACTGAATACCACTAGAATGCCTTGAAAACCATCACCGACCTTCCAGACACCACTGATTAATTGTCTGTAGAAGGACACGCTTAATTAACATAGAGGGAGGCTTTCTTTCCAGTGATAAGTGCTACAGTAAACATGGATCCAATATACTTTACATTTTGATTTTCAAGAAGCATCTGATATTCAGTTTTGGATCAGAGGTTGCTGGCTTTGGCACTGAGACATTAGGAAAGGTACAAAGCCACCTGCTAGGAAGAGAGTTGTATTTATCAGTGTTTTCTTGATGGAAATGCAAAGAAAGAGGATGTAAGAATGGCTCCCCTCTCTTTGGAATAAATACTAATGATTCAGTCAAAGAAGGACACTGTGAGCTATGTACTATGAGCTAATGACTCCATTAATGTTGCAAAGAACACAATAAGTGTACCAGGAGGGGAAACATGGGAACTCAAGGTTTTATACACTCTCTTCACTGAAAAATGCTCAGGCATTTTAAAAGAAGAACAAGCACAAAACTTGAGTTGTAGAGATTGAAACAGACAGTCCAAGCAAACAACAAAGGCAGAATTAAAATACATCAAGACTTTTCTGAGAACTCCTATGCATTCTTCTTAGAATCAGTACACCACCACTGATTCCATCACCTCTAACTGCAAACTAGAGACCAGATCCAGGTTCAATTGTCACATCAATGTAGACTTGGTTGCACTTTCAAACTGAATCCAAGATTGCCAAATCCTTTCTTTCGGTGCTTCTTTAGAAATCTGTAAGTATATGACTGCCAGGTATAAATAATAACATCTTTCTTCAAAGTAACTAGAAAGAAAAAATCCCTTCTCAGAAAGGGAAAGGAAGGATTATACTGAGTCAAAGGCTTTTGTCTTGACTGCTCTGACCATGTGCTCTAATAATTTTTTAGATTTTATAAAACACAGCATTATTATTCTTACTATTCTTAAATATATATTTTACTAATAAAATAAATTGCTTAATTTTATAATAGAAGGCCTGGCTAAAAAGAATGCCTGCCTTAAACGCAAAAGACATTTATAAATCAGTAGTATGAAATATCTCTCAGTTTTATAACTTGTAGGAATTCTCCCAGAGATTCTTGCTCTTAGAGTAGCCATTTTCTGTACATAGCTAAATTGCTGTTTTAGTAAGCTGTTTTCTCTTTTTTGCTCCATCAGATGTTACAGGTTGTTCTCGTCTTTCAGGAGATTCTGAACAAAGACAGTATTTGAGTTCAGAGATTTTTAATTTTTTTTATCATTACAGTAATTTAATTTGTCTTCTGCTTCTTTCTTTCAGAGAATCAGATTTGATTATCTCTGTCCCAAAACCCATAGAAGAAGGGAAAGGACAAGGTCTTACACTACAATACAGAGGAGTTTGTTAGAGGTGAAGTGTGCCCTCCCATGCCTCTAAGTCTCTCATTTTTATATTCTAATGTAAAGATCAAGTCCTCTCTCCAGTCCAAATCTCAGGCACAGAGAATCTAAGCAGACTAAAAGGAAATAAAACAAAAATATGCTTGGGTTCTCTATAACCTGAGGTCAGGAGAACTGGCAGAGCCTGTGCTGACTGATGGTATTTCTCTGCTGGGCTTGGCTCTCTGATAAAAGTGATATGTAGGTGGTCACCCCTCCTTTCAGCCTTCCTAAGGATCTACTGCAGGTTCCCTTTTCCTTGCCAAGTGGCAGAGGAATTAGAAGTTTTGGTGATCCTGAACTAAGGGGGTGTGTGCAATCTCTATTCAGCTGGCACAATAGTAAAGGCACGTGTAGGCTAACACACCTTCACAGCACAAAAAACTACTGCAAAACCCCCAAAATATCACCTTGCTATTGAAACCAATAGCTAAACTGTTTCTGATTTCACAGCTAGCACAGCTTCTGTTTAAGTCTTTCCATCGTGCACTATTCCAAGGTGCCTATGTGTCCTTCTAAAAGCCCTGTGAAATGCTTGGAAAAATCATTTGCCATCAGTCATGACCACTGAAGGGGTTTTTGCTAAAAGTAGAGGTATCAGTCACCTGAGGCCCCCAGCACCTGGGGAAATACTCTGTACTCTGACAAGTGGCTGAAGCTGCAAGATAAGACTACAGTCTTTCAAAAGACAACTACACACAGCCAACCAGCCCCTCCAGTGTGTACATGAACTTGCATAAGTTCTGTATCTGTCATGTCTCTCTCCTCTGCCCCTTGACCACAGCAAAAAGTCAAATTGCCTCTTCATGGAGGCCAGAGAGCTGAATGTTTATTTGGACCCTGAAGGGCAGAATCAATAGGATCCATTTAGCAGCAGAATTTCAGCTCTTGCCTGTTCTAGTTGATGTTGGGTAGCCCCTGACAGCACTGAGGAGCTTTATTTAACATGGTGGTAACACAGATTAGAGGTTACAGGGAAAGGTGTCAGAGAGGGATTTCTGGAGAACCCCAAATATCCTGACAACCAGTGAGCTCCTTTGAACTGCTGGAGAAGAAATAGGGCAAGCCTAGGCAAAGCTGAGACCCTACCAACTGTATTATTGCTTTTAAAAGTCCAGTAAGAATAAATTGCCATGATGAGATCACTCAGATGGATTTGTGAGGCATGGTGCCCAAAAGAAAAATGCAGGAAGAAAGGAGGGATCTGATGTGCTACCCCCATGCTGAGAGGAAAGGGTCTGTCAGGGGTGCCCTGTAGCAGCCCATGAACTCTACCAAGTTTCCAGCTGAGGAAGAAGAGGGTAAAGATGGGGGTCTAGTGCTGGTTTTACTCATCCCATCGGGTAAATGGCAATGGGTCATCACAAGAGTAAAGCTGGAACTCAAGATTTGCTTTGCATCACATATTTAGGAGAGTGCCAGATGTCTGATCATAAAGAGAAAGTTTAAGGGCTTAAAAAGTCAAACGGATCTTTGTAGATACACAATTAATTATGAAGGCCAAAAAATACGAGAAATATAGCTTCTGGAAGGAGGGAAACTCCAAACTATAAATGGCAAAAGCAGACCTCCCACATATATTCTGGTAGGTTCAAACCAAGATATTTACCTGCCACGATCTTGTGCTTTAAACCCTGATGTCCTCAATGGATAACCACTCACAAATTCATTAGTCTGACATGCAAATTCACCTTGAAAGTTCATATGCATGAGAAAGAATCACCACAGGAAGGCAACTAGAGAGATTTAACACTAGGTAGCAAATCAAATGGCTTATGACCACAAAACCAGAAAATGGTTTCTGATATCTCCCAGCCTGCGAATGGCACTAATCATCTTCTATTGCAGTTGTGAGATATTGATGCTAGACAGAGGTGCCATTGAGGCTGACATCTGTACTGTACTTGTCTATCAGTGTAGAGTCAAAGAAGAAATACTTACCAAAACCCTAAAGCCCAGTCAATCTCCAAAAAATCTAGTAGTTTTTATTTTTTACCCATACCAAGGTTCTGGGACAATTAATCCAGCAAATTGACCAAGTAACCCAGCAACAGGTAAGACATCATTTAGAGAAATACCACAACAATATAGATATCATATATAGTACATATAGAGCCCTAATTTAGACAGAAGTGGGTAGCGGGAGGCCAACAAGCAGAGGGAAGCAACATCTTCTCTGTCCTTCATGACTATTGAAAGAAAAGGCTGCCAGACCTTTCAGAAAAGACCAGAATATTATCAAGTTGTGACAGAGGGCCCATATTACACCTCCTGCAAGAGGTGCATTTGCCATGCAAGGGCAGTATATGGACTTTCTATTCTGCTTGTGTCTCTGAGACAATCACACTCAGAATTTTAAAGGCATTGCAAAGCAGGAAGGCAGAAAGTGGAGATGTTCAGCTGGAGGACCTAAACATTCATACAGTGGGGACTCTTTCCCTTTAGACAAGGCCTGAGTAAAATCTCTCATGCACACATTATCTGCACAACATCTCATATTCCATTAAAACTGCCCAGGCAGACTTGCATGCACTTCCTCCTTTGTGTTACACTTCTGGGACCACTGTTTGTCACTCATGGGGATCATTCCTACCCCTACAGGGAGAGATGCTGCTGCAGCACTCTGAAGTGATGAGCTAATGCATCCTCTTCCTGACACACAAGAAAGAAGGAATGAACTAATAATTATTTGAAGTTAGAAATGACTAAATGTAGTCTCCACAACAACTTCCCCAGCTACATTTTGAAGCATTGAACTTCGCTTGTCTGTTGCCCAACTATATCATCAATAATTATAATGTGCCTTCCTTTGAGAGAAAAATGAAAGAGCACAACCTCATGTTATTTCAGAAACAAGATGGGGGGTTTTTTTATGTGTTTCATAGTGAAAATCCCTAGTATTACTCCCACGCTGTAAACAATGCATCTGCTACTGCCCAATAATTTCTGTATCAGTGTGAATAGCAACAATTTCACATAATTAAAATAGGGAGTTACACTTCTCAGGCTCTTGCATTCCAAGAAAACACATTCTTTTTAGTAGCTCGTATTTTGAAACAGAGGCAGAGAAAACACAGGTGATTAACATGTAAGACACAGAAGAGTGTGGGATCAAATCCCTCACAGTTGCCAAGTGCTGCAGCTCCCTCAGTAGTCCTGAGTTAGATACTGGAGAGGCATCTGCTGCAGTTTGCTCCTCCTGTTTTGTTCTGTTAATGCAGAAAAGAGTTACCATACTGTGAGAAATATAGTCCATTCCCAGCTACCTCTTCAGGCCAAGGATTTTCAGGGGACAGTGTAATTGCTCTGTATACAGTACCCAGAAACTAGAGGAGAATTTCTCTCTGAGACAAGTGTATGATATCTTCAGCTCTGGGATCTGAATTCCTTAGGATTCAAGTCTGCACCAATGGTTTACATCACTGCTGAATTACCTGGATCCCCTTGACTACCTTTGCTCATTCTTTCCTGTTGATTTTCTCAGGGGCTAACAGCAGACTCCCAAAGCACTTGCTAAAGCCTCTTTTCAAACAACTGCCCAACTCCTTCCTCCTGCTCCCACGGAACCACCTCCATCTCTGCTGTATCCCTGCTCTCCACTGCACCCACTCTGATTTCATGACCAGCAGGCAATCACAGAATGGATACAGCTGACAGAGTATTTCTCTTTCGCTTCCTTCATCTCATGAGGACTTTTCATGAATAATATTCACTGCCAAAGACACAACCACACTAAGCCTTGTACTGGGAAATGAACAGCAAGTGCTGCTACAGATGGCCTTGGAGTGGTTTGCTCCTTAGCAATCGCTGGTGCACGTGCTGACAAGTGTTATGATTCATTTTGAGTGCCTGGTTAAGGCAGGTCACTTATTGACAGGGGACAGAAAAAGCAATCTCTTAACATTCTAGCACGTGGAACAGTAAAGAGTAAAACAAGAAAGGCAACCACGTTTCTCTACCAAAAATTCCCGAGCAAACACATGGATGTGATCCCTTGCAAAAGGTCAGGGAAGGCTACTAGAGTGACAGATTTCCAAAGTGGATGGTTCATTTAAAAGATTCAGTCTAATTTCTGTATTGCTTATGTAAGAGGATTTGCTAACATTTTAAAAAAAGTGCTTGAGGATTTAAGTATTCCTCAGTTTCATGGTTCCCACATTAGTGAGCTTTTAAAGAAACTAAAATGTTTTAGAAAAAAACTTTTTTCAGCACTTTCTGTAAGAAAATAGGTCACTGTCTCTCTGTCAGCCTGGGAGCACCAAACCAGAGCTTGGAACTCCCTCCAGCAGGCAGTTCTGCAAATGGTGTCATTTGAAGCAGTGGCTCCCACGGAGCAGGGTGTGATCACATTGCAGATCTTTGGGTACATTACAGGAGAGGTGTGGAGCTCCCAGACCTCACATCCAGAGCTGTGACATGACAGACTTGGGGCTGACAAGGACAGGAGCTGTGGATTGGGTCAAAGTTACAGTGCAGGGGTGGGGGAGGACCCAACCTGATTGGGACCTATATAGAACAACTTGTCTTCTCCAGAAAGTTTGGAACCGTTGACTGAGGGGTTCACTCCTCCTCTCCTTGAACTGCTGAATATTTTACCATTCATAAGAGGAGTTAGATCTGTAGTTCAGTTACTTAACTTTGAATGTGTGGTATCATTTCTTTCCCCCCACAGCAAAAATAATTAGCTCTATTATTACATTTTACCATTTGACAGCACTCTGGTAAACAGTGCTCAAAAGTAAAAATAGGAAGACTTTTAACCAGAATGCTGATTTACAGCTTCAGAGTGATAAGTAACCTCATGCAAATAAAACCAAAATCCTACATATTGCTTTATTATATTTTTTAAAATTAACAGTCTCCATAGCTGTAAGCGAGAGAAATTAATTACGCCTGGCCTTACATCATGCTCAATGTGTACTGATGCAAATGCACCCTATTTTAATTCCTCTGAATGTTAATAATAGAGCAAATGAGCACTAGATTATGTTATACAAAAGCAATGGAAGCAATTAAACTTCATTTAATAAAATCATCAGGGATACAGAAGCATTAATGCCTTATACCCTTCCTCTGCAGGGAGTGGAAGACATGTTGGTGCACAGGAACCTGAGATGAGAGCAATGTAAATACATAAACAGCAATGGTAAGGTAAGTAGTGTATCATATATGAAAAGTCTTAGAGTGAAAGCCCCAGGCTACAATAAATTATTTACTTTAAAGCACCAGGAAATAGTACCATCTCAGGCAAATGACAGCAAAAATATCTTCCATCCTCTGAGAGGCAAAGCATCAGCACTGAATTACTTTGTAAGTGCAAAGCTGGTTAAATGTTGTACTGATGGTGTTAGAGGAAAAAAAAAATAGCTTGAACTGTGAATGGTTGTTCACTTTGTACAGCCTTCTGTCTCTCTCTAAATTTATATTCACAAAGAGCATTGTGTTTGTACAACTCCTGTCTGGAATAGCTGTTAGCTCTCTGAAAGCTCTTACTTGGACACAAAACCATATATTCCTTTTTTATGACCATGAACACTGGCTGATCACCATTTATTCCTTGTTTTCCCCCATCTCTAGTCATCTTTTTTCCTGCTAATGCAAGTACAGTAACTGTCTCCTAGTTAGGAAGGAGGAAAAACTACCATACAAATTGGTTGATGTGTACCACAACTGATAAGATGTAAAAACTGCTTATCAGCAAGATAATTTAAGATCAAAAGGAGCTAGTTTGGAGGAAAATTAGAGAAAAAAAGCCCACACCAACCAGAAGCACTATTTTGTCCTCATTGCAAATTGAATGGAATTAATTTCTTTGCTACAATACTGCTTCCCAAAAAATCTTTTTATGAATATTAAACCTCCAATGACTGAAAGAATCTGTGGAAAGCAGATTTAAGTAACAATAAGGATTCATTTTTGTTTGGATTGTGTGCTTTTATTATAAGTATCTTGACTGCCTACAAAGGATTAATGACAATTGATGGCAGTGTTTGTACTTCTGTAGTTTTTCTATCGAGAAAAAAAAAATTGTGTAAATATGAACCACTCATGGGAGAAAAAAAAAGCCTAACTGGACAGAAGGCAAAATGCTTCAGATGTTTAAACGTTCTACATAAATCTGGTTACAAATTTTACAATTGTTTTTGAGCATTTTTCAGGAAGTGTACTCATAGCCTAATTCATGCCATGGCACTTAGCTGTGGTGGCATTTCACCAAGAGCTGCACTTTTTAATTTTTTGTAGTGACTTATATGATGACATGTATCTTAATTTGAATTCCAGATAAAATAGCTACTAATGTTTTGTACAACATCATCTGTATGTAGATCATTATATTAATTGATAAGATTTTCTTACATCTCTCCTCTATCTCCTGAGTATTCTCTTTTTTTAAATGCACAATTTTTTTGATGTTTATTTCAGCTCAAGCTTTATCCACCTTTTCACCTTGGGTATATTATACAAGCTATAATATAAATTATTATATTATAATTAAATATTTACCAGCACAGCAGAAGGGATTTGTCCTGAGTTTAGCTATGTCCATATCCAGCACTTTCTAAAAAGAGTTGAAGTGACATAAACTGAGCATAAAATATCTGTTGCACAGTCAGTCATAGCTGTGGTATGTGATGAGGCTTTATGGGATTTTCTTGAAAAAAAGGCTTTTATGAAAATTAAATGTTGGTGTTACTGCTCATAAACTCTTGCAGAAATATAAATACATTTGGCAAAGATGTGACCGTTAAGAAAATGTATTGAGACTGTGACATACATCAATGTTTTGTGTTATAAGCATCAATAAAAGACAATAATAAATTTTCACTTCTGCCAAACTCAGGGCTCTCTGCAGCAGGGGTGTATTAGAAAAACTGTTTCTCATTAGATGAAAAGAAAACTTGAAGGCCAGTGGCTGGAGTCTGACCCCAGCTGCACAGGCCAATGTTTGGGGCAATGCCTTCTGCTCCCAAGGAGTTACTTCTGGTTTGCATCACTGTGTCCAAAATCAATATCTGTCCCCACAAGTACAGCAAAGGGTGATTTTCCTTCACTTGACGTGCAAAGAAAAAGGGGTCATGCTAGGAACACTGTTCTCTTGAGGAAAGACAACAGCACAATAAAAAAAAAAAAAAGCAACAGCAGGGAAATGTTCAATCAATCCTGGAGCATTAAGGTGGCACATCAATTTGTGCAGCACTAGTTGTCACTGTGTGGAAGCTGGCATTGGTGCCATTGTTTATCCAGAGATTTGACTTATTTTGTGAGCAACAAAAAACTCCCACAGTGCCTAGGACCCCCTTCTCCACTGTGAGAAAGCTTTATTATTATTTCTATGACAAGTGAGATCTATATCAAGCTTAAGGCAGGTTGGATAAAAGCAAAGAGTTCAATCAATAGCAGGATCCCTTTCCCACTTATATTAAAGAATGATTGAAGAGGAGTTAAAGACAGGTTGGTAAAGACAATTTCAGCAATATCACTGAACTGCTGAGACACAAAGCTTGGCTCTTTTACCTTCCTTTGACCAGGAATTAAATATCTTCTATTTTGTCAGATACACAGTGCAGGAAACAAGATTGTGGAGGTGTCCTCAGATTTACACCAGTCTGATTGTGATCTGTATTATTATCAGGATAGTGTTTTTATATTGCTGTGCTTCTGTAATTCCCATTGAAGGGCATCTGTTTGAGGTACAGTAAATAGTACCTGCTTTGAGAAGCTCTTTACATTTCTTTACTTGAAATATTGATGACTGTTTTAAGCTGGTATAATAGCATATCTTATTTCATGAAAGTATTGCAAAACTGCTCATGCACAAAACTGCCTAAAGTGATACTCAAGGTAAAGACTGCAGAGGCTTTTAAGAATAGCAAGAAACAGCAGGAGTTGGTGCCACTGGTGTGAGTCATTAGAGAACCTCCTTGCTGAAGTTTTCCTCACACACCATCTTTGACTCTGCCCTGGTGGTGCAGCACATCTGGAGCTTAAAGCACCCACTGCCTGGAGAACATTTCCACTTCAGCCTAACAGGGAAAAAAAAGGGTGAAATATTGGAACAAAGGGACACATATTTAGTCTGAACTGTAGAATTCTGTGTTTCTGTGGGTTAAACACTAACATCCATCCTACCTGATTTCTAACTTGTGATGCTACGTGTACTGTTCGGTGTTTCAGACATCCTGAAACGGTGGGTGGTTTTGCAGACCATATGTGCTGTAATCTCCAGACACATCACAGCATGTTAAAGATGGAGAATCAGATTGAATTTTTGGTTCCCTTGTTTTGTGGGTTTTTAACAGATTCGCCATAAAGTTAATTGAATTCTGCTTTCATTTGGCTTTAACCAGATGTGTAAGTAAGAACTTTGCACGGAATCTGTTGTGACTTGAAGTGAAAGGTGAGATAGCCAGCAAAGAATTATTCACAATTCAGTGAGGATCGGAATTAGACAAATGACTTGTTCTTAGTTCACTTTGAAAGTTTCAAAGTCACCCTCCTCTTCCATGTTGTGCAAGATCAGAGTACAGGATGTTTAGCAGATACAATTAATTTCTAGTTTTGTGCACTCTGGCATGCACGATTGGCTCATGAAGTAATGACTGTTTTACACTATGATGTAGAAAGAAACGAGTATTACTGTGCAGCCTTAGCCAATTTTAGAAGCAGTCTGTAGCCAAATCTTTCTTCAATTTTTTTTTTTTTTGTGAGAATCTCAGCATGATTTTAAAACATTAACAACGTTAAGAACTTCACATATGTTTTAGAGAACCAGCTGAAGTGTGCAGCGGTCTCTGCATGGATCCTAGCTCACTTATTTTCATATTTGGCTGCACGTAGAGGATGGTCTTTTTCATATTTTGCTTTTTTATAATGCTTATTAAAAAATAATATTGACAATTAGTTGAATAAAAATACCTTTTAACTATCCTCATGGATTTAAAGATGGCATCTCTGAAGATTTAAGAAGAGTGCCATGAAGAAACCTTCTGTTGGAAATGAAGCTCATCTGATAACAATTTTGCAAAACTGTTTCCCATCACCATTTCATTATGTCAAGCACGTCAATGCCATGCAGATACAGTTCCAGTCTCTGCCCCAAGCTGACCTGGATGCTAATGGTGTATTTTTGCCTTGTATTTTTGTTCCATTTTCATAATCTTTACTCAATCTAAGGAGTTCTTTTCTTCCTTTCCAAAGAGCTGTTTCCAGAAGGATGCTTCCATTGTGGTTAAACAAGGATTAGAAGAACACATACACCTCTTAATTTAACTAAGGGCTATAAATAATAGAAGGAAGTGAATTTAAGATGAAGTAAGACAAAACCAGAAAGCTTCAAGGATATCACCATAAAATTATAATCCAGGCAAATTGCAGAAATCAGATGATTCTGATCTAAGTAAGTGTTTAGAAGAGCAGTCACTGCCTGTTTGTAGCAGACCATAATGACTGAAGGTCCAAAACAAAAGCAAAAGAGTTTCAATTAATACAAACTCTGCAAGGAAGATTTGCAAGCACAGGTTTGAAATGTGCACATCGAATATTGCTCATTTAATGCTTTATATCCTATGGCACCATGGTAGTGTTAAAATTTACATCTCAGCTGGATTGGGGTGATCCCCCCAAACCTTCACTTATACCTGTCTCTCAATAAAAGTATAAATTGCACAATGTTTTTTGGCTAGCAGCTTGTCAAATTATTGATACTGTTTGTAGTCTTTTGAATGAGGAAATTACAGCACAGGGGGATGTAGCAAATCTGGGGGTCCTGGCTTACAGAAGACAACTAAAATGTATGTTTGAACAAGACTGACAGTGAACACACTGTAGAAAAGATTCAGCTTTAGTTTCAAGGCTTTTCATACTCCACATCCCAAAATATCTACAAAGTAAAGCAGAAGATATTATTGGTATCCTGCTGAGACATGACAGGCCAGCATATTATGCATCTAGTGTAGTTTATTAAACATGGCCTCTGGTAAGAGCGCTGATGCAAAGTTTGTGTGTTTATTACAAAAATCCAACCCGAGCAAGCAGAGCCCCAAGCCACCCACACCTTCATGATCAATACCTTTCATTTCATTAATCATCCTGCATGCATATAAACACAGTAAAATACATTAAACAGAGTACAGCACACCTACCAAATGTTACATGGCCACCACTGTGGCACCATCAATGGTGTTCCTACAGGTGTGATGGGAGGAAGAGTCTAACTTGAATCCTTTAATTAAGATTTCAGGGTGCTCTCAGCTGTGCTGGTGTTGTACACTGAACCAGACCATCTATTTCCTGCTAGGTGACAACTACATGCAGTATTCATAGACAGATATTTGATGCTGCTGTTCCAACCCTCAAGAAATGCTACCAAATAAAACTCTTAAGTTGTATCTTACCAGTAAAGACCCTGTGTTCTGATGCTCCAGCTCACTGAAACACACAGACATGCAGGCAGTATCCACCTAGCTCATACTGAGCACTGTGAAAGGTGTGAAAATGCTTATCAAATCTGCATATGCAAGGCAGCAATCTTGGCCAGAGCCATTTCTCTCCAGCTTAAGTAGTGTGCAAGCAGTGCTTAGCCATTTGTGAGCCAGGGAGACATTTGTGGACCAGTTATTTACAGAAGCTACAGGAGAGATTTTGCTGAATCCATATATTTGGGCAAGGCACTTCATGGATATTCTGTATAGGAGATGATTTTCCTAAACATTCAAGAACACTTAGAGGAAAATGCAAATTTATATCCAATGAGATGAACTGGCAGAGCTCCCTTCCCCATGCTGCACCCCAAGAGATGTGGGAAGCCATATAACCAGAGAGCAACATCCCTGCCCCAAACCATCCATCATTGGAAGTTACAGGATGTCTGCCAGCTTTAAACTGGCCCAAGTTACCTCAGCTTCATCTGATATTGCTATTATCAGAAGGCTCTCTCCTCTCTCCACCCTTATCTGCCCTAAACAAGTACCCCTCATAATCTTATAATATTATAACAATATAAAGTATAATTAGTTAAGGTAATGGTCTTGGTTTCAAATATTATTTCATTTTAATATATGACAACTTCAGTGTTGAAATAGTTCTCCTCCCTTTTTTCACTGTTCATTAGACAGTGTCTTAAACTAGATGTTAGGTCTTAGTACAATTTGTTTCTCTAGAGATGGAAGAAAAACTACTTTTTGAAACCAGGAGAGTTAAATCAGCAAAACCCCATAAGTCTACTTTTATTTTAAGCCAAATACTTTAGGAATTATTTTTGACTAAGGTAAAATATGCTACTCTTGCAGCACGATGAAGGGGATATACATCTGCTGAAACAATTCCACAGAAAAACATAAAATGCAGATGATGAAGCAATAGATGAGCCCTTAGTGCTGTTATTTTCATGACTCCCAATGTTGGTTCAGGTGGTTTCTCACAGTGTAACTCTTGTCCCAGAGTACATAAGAATGTAGAAGCTTTTATTCTGGTGATGGGAAACCAAAGGAGAGGAGCCTACTAAAGAAGATTCATGAGGAAAGAAAAGAATTTAAGGAAAAACTTAGCCTAAAGATTATGTAGTTGTCTCTATTTTATTTAAACATTTGTCTATCATGTAGGAATTTGAGAAAAAGGAAGTTTCACTTGCAGCATGAAAAGAAATAAAAATGTTAATTGTGAAGGATGCCCATTGTAGAGTAGCCCCATTCATTACCCTTGTGATTACTAACTTTATAAGGGCCAACACTGAGAAAATGCATGGAGGAAGATCATTCCCTACAGAGTTGTGCCTCATGGCTCAGCTGGGAGCTTCTGAGCCCCACAGATCTGATACTCTGACAGAAACAGCCGTGGGTGGGTTTGAGGTGCTGGAACTGGTGCTGGAACTCAGAAATAACATGTCAAAAATATGAATCAAAAACCGGGAGAAAAAGGAGAAAGAGCAAGGAAAATCCTACTAATACCCTATACTTCTTGCTCATGCCTGCAGCAGGGTAATATTAGATGCTGTAAATTAAGAAAACGACATATAAATACATACGTGTGTTTAAGGAGAGAGATATATTTAGTCTAAGTTGAGGACACAAGGTTTTAGAAGGTCTTGGAAGCCTGCAGTCAGGAAAGCACTACAGCTTTTAAGTTTAAATATGTGTTCTAATGATCAATATTTAGCAAAGTTTCCTGCAGCACAGGGGGAGTCCCACTGGTGTTAACACAGACTTTGTAAGTTGTTTCTGATCTAAGCATATGTTGAGCTGACCTGGATGCACAGAAAGATAAAGCTTGCAAACAGGCTTAGAGAACATATCTTTTAGTGGTTTAGCATAAAAGAACACATAGGGATAGAATTAAATTTTTGTTCAGTTTAATATTCTTTACCATAAACCCAAATGCAAGTTATGCCCATATAACCCAAAAAAAAAAAAAAAAAAAAAAAGGTAACATGAATTTGAATTAGAACATTTCCTCCAGACTTCTCTCCTTAGAGGCAGGTTCTTTGCTGGTGCAAATTTCCATAATTTAAATGAGCTACAACTGCTTACACCAGCTAGACTTGGACCCATCTATCACCTCTATTATCTAGATAATGTGGAAAATAATCTATTCAGAGCTTTCATTTTGAAAACAATGTCATGTTACAATTCTCAGCAGAGTCAAAAGGCTTCCCAAAGCCATGCATGAAAAATAAACTGTAACCTTTTAAGATTTCCAAGCTGAATGATAAATAATACTGAACTAATAATAACTCAGATAGAAAGAGAAGCAGTGTTTATCTTATTTTTCTGCTTTAGGGGAAAGAATCTAGGTAGCAGATTTTGTCATGATTTTATTGCTCATTTTCTGTTCTGCAGGTTTCTTTCTTTGTGCTCATAGATGGTAATGACTTTTGCAAGAGAAATAAATTGTATTTCCATGGGAGCCAGGGCGTTAGGCAAATTGCAAAAGATGATGATGAAATTTGGACTAAGCTCACAACACGCTCTAGGTCCTGATGATTTAAAAACATTCCTTTAGCAATAAAAATCAAGTCCTTAAGTGCAATCCTAGCAGCCTGCATGAAAACAAAAACATACACAGGATTATTCTGGTTTGATTTATAGTGCTTTTGCCTACTGGAAAACTTAGTGCAAGAAGCTTGCCAAGGTCAGTGCTTTTGCTTTCAGATTTCTTTATGAAAAAGGAGAAAGCAAGCTGCATTTTCTATTTTTTTTTTAAAGGCTCTGGCACAACTCCAGCCACTAGGCATTCAAGAGGTGTTCTGTAATCCATTCAGCTGTAACATAAAGTTTTGTGAAAGGTATGCTAGCATATTCTGCACTGGCTCTGCTAATCAGTAATGTTCCATTAAATTGGCCACTGTCATATTAAAGAAAGATCTACACAGTTTGTGCCCTCTTGTAACAATAATATTTGACAATAATTATAGTGATACCAAGGTGTAGGTGGTCCAGTTGGCAAGAATAGCACAATATTTCTCTTTAATAGTGACTTGATCTAACATGTGTGGGTGCTTTGTTGAGGCTTGAAGAGGATTATAATAGCTGAAATAAGATGAGATAATTTGCTGACAAAGTTGTTTCTTCTTTAGGAGAGAACACATCCTTCTGTGCATATGTGTGTGTACATGAACATCCCCCCACACAACCACCTCCCAGAGAAAATAACCCTTAAGTAGATGTGCTCTGAGAATGCTGATGGGGTGGAGCACTGTGCCAGAGGGAAAAGGGAAAGCATGCCAGGCTTTGTCTGTTTGGGAAGAAGCTTCAACAAACAAGGGCACAGCATTGAGGTTTCTGCCCTTAAATGAAGAAATGGTGACTGTGACATGGCAGACATTGTGCAAGGATAAATTTTGTTTAATACCACAGGGCCACCTCTCCCATCTCTGGACAGTCATGTCTGCTACGTGCTACAATTTTCCATGCAGTGATTGCACCAGCACAATAAATGATACAAGCTGGGGCACTGAAATGATCACCATACAGCAAATCTCCCTATCCTCACTGCCTACAGGACACAGGACTCAGCCACC
The DNA here is from genome assembly GCF_965231275.1 of Zosterops lateralis. NCBI lineage: Eukaryota > Metazoa > Chordata > Aves > Passeriformes > Zosteropidae > Zosterops > Zosterops lateralis. Next base: position 4,967,732 of record NC_139768.1, read on the forward strand.
AGCAGCAAGAGCTCCCAAGCCACTTGTCCTACCCCCAAGCACCCAAACTGGCCCCTCCTGTGCTGAACATTATTCATTGGGCCAGACAGCTCTACACTGCAGCCCCACCAGGAGCCTGGGGAAAATTCTTACCATCAGCTTAGCTCAGAATCCTTAATGGTGTTCTTGACAGCCCATTGTTGCCTTTCTGCATCCTTAGTCTGCCTTAGCATGGCTGGTGATGCCAGTGAAAAATGGCAAAATGAGACACTACTGCTGCTGCTGCTGGAATAAGCAGTGCCCAGGAAATGGGCAGTGGTGGGAGCTGGAGTTATGCTTTTGATGCTGTACAGAGGTGTGAATGTGTGTGCAAATGAAAAGAAGCTTCAGCTTTCAGAAATAAATCTTTGAGATGACACAGGAACACAGAATGGTTGGGATTGGCAGGGACCTCAGGAGATCATCTAGTTTAGTGCCCCTGCTCCAGCAGGACCAGTTAGGACTGGTTGCTCAGTACACTGTTGTCAGGCTTTGAGTATCTCCACAGCTGGAGACTTCACAACCCCTCTTGTCCAACCTACTCCAGTGTTCAACCACCTTCACAGTTAATGCTCTTTTGTGTTCAGATGGAGCTTTACATGTGTCAGTTTGTCCCCACTGCCTCTGTCCTGTCTCTGGGAACATGCAACCTGAGCCAGATGAACGGTCTGTCAGTTCACACTGTGAATTCTGGATTCGTGGAAGTCTGCATGGACACAGCAACAGCCTAATGAAGCAATCTCTCTGAAAGGAATTGTATTCTTTTCTTCATTTCTCTCTATTACTTTCCAGTATCCTGTCTAGTTTATCAGGAAATCCTAGAGTGGACATCTGCAAATATGACAACTTGAATATATTGAAGTGGATGGAAGAAGTGAACAGGGGCTGTGGGATGGTTTTCCCCTGGTACAGTGGGGGTAAAGATGCTACCTGGGATATCTGTGCAAGTGTCAGATTTTCTTCAGCTGTACATGAAAAGTAAATATAACCAATGCTTCAGACTTAAACTTGCTTAGCCTGTTCACAATTTGGAATTGAATTTGTATCATGATGATTTAAATATTTTGGTACATTTCTTCCTTTGTGAGAAGAATAAAAATTAGTATTCTGTCAATTTCCAGATGTTTTTGCCCCTTCTCAAAACAATAACATAGCTTAAACTGACTGCCCAATTTCAATGAAGCCCTGTATTCAATCCCTGGTAGTGTGTACCACTGCTCCTAGCATTTTACAATGCAAACCAGCCATTAGCAATCAGAAAAGAAGCCATAGCCTGGCCTAATATTTCCCACTGCACTTACTGGTGATGCCCTCTGAGGTTATTAAGAGATAATTCACAAGTTCCCTGTTTTCCCCTCTTTTTCCTCAGTGTGTCTCTTGTGTACCCTTTGTGGTATTCAGGGGACACCACGCTCCCCCAGCAGGAAAGCTGTCCTGATACTTGGTGACATTGATTCAACACAGATGCAGGGCAGGAACACTGCTCCCTGCTCCAGCCTGGCCACCAGCCCCAGTTCCCAGTCCAGCTGCTGATGTCCCACCTGATGCAGCACAGGAGGCCATGCAAGATCACAGCCTGAGCTAATATGGCCACAGGCATATTTGCTGTCATTGTTCTGTTCCTCACCTCCACCTCCACTTCATGCTGAGACAGTGACAAAGACTGGCAGACCCCAGAAATTGCCTGTTGCACTTTCTCCTCTGACTTTTCCCAGGGAGGACAAGAAATCCATTATGGGGTATAGCCAACTGCTCCCCCCCTCCTATCTCTTCAAATCTGGAAGACTTCCCTGGATAACTTCCAGCAACTATCCCATATGTCAGAATAGGCTTTTCTCTTTGTTCCAGAATATGTTGAAAGGAACTGACAACAGCAAATAAAAATTTTAAATAACTAGCAGAGGAACTAGAGAGAGATAGCAGTTGCTAGTGAAGGATGCTGCAAGATGGTCACTAGTTAAAACAAACAAGCCAAGTTCTAGTAAGTCTTCAAAGATTTAAAAGAACCGCTTTACAACACTCATACTATATGGTCAGTAAAATGATTTCTGGAAAGTTCTAGATAATTTTGAGATAAAAGTTATTATCCTGTCCTTGATTTGGTTAGGAGGTGTGAGCAGGGATGTTACTAAAGTCACCTCAAAGCACATAACTGAATTTTAACTGGATGATGTTATAATTGTGTACTAATTCTGACAAATGCTTTGTTGACTTGTCTCTGAAACAAAAATAGAAAAAGAATATATTGTTTAAGTTTTAGTGTTTTGATATAGTTTGTCAGCTCAGTAACTCCAGCCCATGTTCCTGCTCTGTATATTATTTAGAGATGAGCATAAAATATAAGTGGGCATTCATTTCCATAGGTATGACTATAAAATAGTGTGAGAGAGATTTTAATCACATTAAATAAAGTAACTTTCCCTCTTGCAAGACAAAACGCATCAACAAAACAGTCCAATATTTATAACTTGGAAGAAGTATTTGGAGAGGAACCTGTTTCAGAATAAAAAGCAGTTCTGAATTCTTTCTTCCTTAAAGGTCATACCTGCTTTAGCAGGCTAATTTTAACACATCTGAGACACTATTCAAAGTAATGAGATCAGAGCTAACGGGTTCATTCACCCATCATGAAAATCTCATTTTTTTCTGTCCTTAATGCGTGCTTGAAAATAAAAAGAATAAATCTGGATTTTTGTCATCCAAAGAGGAACTAACAGTGAGCATGACAGAATAAGCAGTTTTCACAGAGGAGTAGCTAGTTTGATTTGGCCTATCTGACTGCTCAAGGCATGAGACATCCTGCTCAGCTAAAGGATGCTGGAGCCTCCCACTCATCACATCACTGGCTATCTGCTTTGCATGGGTGGTTAAGTTTCATGTGAGGGTTGAACAGTCAGCAGCCCAGGCACCCAGCAGGTGTGAAGCCTCAGCACAGGCAGGGGAGCACCCTTTGTGTGCCAGCAGAATCTGCCTTTGCTGGAAAGGGAGAGCAGCTCAGCAAGTGTAAGGCAAAGCTTCTCGGGAAGTTTACATTGGTTATTTCAAAAAGAGCCAGCTGGCCACCATCACAGGAAGCTGAAGCCAACATGCAATTTAAATCAGACCACAGGCAGAGATTTATCTGTGCTCCATCTGTAATGTGGGGATGAGACCGAACTGTGCGACTTTGCGTTTGCGAGGTACCTTGAGACTGGGTGGAAGGCCAAAAGGGAGTGCCAAGGATTCTGTTATTATGAAAAGCCATTCAAAGATAAGCAAATGTTGATGTTAGCAAAAGCATCAACTTCCAAAGCCTTTTAAAATTCTTCTATGAAGTAAATTAATTTACATATGAAATACCCCAAATGTATTTTCTTTGGTAACGGCAAATTATCTTCCTATCAAGTAAGTACAGATTGCAGAAACCTAATTGGACTTTAACAACTTGTGAAAAATTATGGATGTTATATTTTATACATGTAAATGTTTGATTTTGTTTAAAAAACAGTCCCTTACCAAAGAAAAAAAATCAATACATTTCATGTAAATGAAGCTAAACATAAATGTCCCTGTTGTAGCCTCAATTTGTTTATGTAACTCCATCAGCAGCAGTGGATGCTGTGTACATATCCAACTGAGTGACATATTGTGTTAGCAAGAATATCACAATTACAGACAATTACCTTTTTATTTTTTTTGCACCTGGTGCTTACAAGCATTCTTTGTTAGTTGGATTTCTTGAAGAAGGAAAGGTTTTTATGTAAATCTCTAATGTCTCCTGAAGTTAAATAACCCCAAAACCAAACCAGCACCACAACCAAAAACCCCAGAACAACCCAGTAGAACTGCAAAAAAAAAAAAAAAAAAAATCACAAACAGCTCTTAAAACATCACCATCTCATTGTGGTGTTTTAAATTGTACAAAAGTAAAAATTTTTTAGGTATAAACAGCTTCTCTATTCAGAGAGAGAGAAAAAAAAAGGAATACTGAAATAATTATCAGTAGTCTAAGTCTCTGGGTTATTCAAATATGTTCTGCAATAAATCCTTTTCCACCCAATCCTCTGCACATGTGCCCCCTGCAGCACTTTATAACAAGTCAAATTTGAGTGCTCAGATAACACAGGAATTACCCTTGTTCTTCAGAACATGAAAGAGGAAGGTCTGTCAAGAGATAGAGTCCCTTATAACTCAGATGCTGTTACACAGAAACAGCAGCAGTCCCAACACCCAGGCTGAATAATAATTTCTGTTGTTAAAGAAACTTGTGGTATTTTTTGAAAGGCTGCAACACTCCCACCACTTAAGGTAAAATGCTAAAATTTGACAGTGACAAAATACCCATGATTAGGGACATGCTCTTTGCCCAGCCTATCTATTCCCCTTTCAGTTTGGCTAAGTTATTAACTTCTGAACTTTGCCACTTCCTTTAAAGCATCTGCAGTATTCTAGAGATTTTGTGTGTTCAGCCAAAACCCTAACAAACATTGCAATGTTGGGCTCATGCCTGTGCCAAAGCATCAGCAGTGCCACATGCTAAACTGGGAACACATGGACACTGATGCAGCACAGAGAAATAGAGTGAGAAATACAGAATGTCTCCTCACTGCCAGAGCTTCTGCTCACCCCTGTCCACTCTGACAGAGCTGAACCTGTGGGCTCTGCTCCTGCTAAGATGTAATTCTCTCTCTCCCACCCCTCCAACAAAGTCAGAATTTTCCTCTGGATTTCCTCAGTGAGCATCCAACACTAGACTCCAATAGCAGAAACTAATGGGTCTCTTCAGAATCACAGTTTCTTCTACTGCAAACCAATTTCAGTTTAATTGAGCTAATTGCAACTCAATGGAATACTTTCTCTTTGGAACAGTACAGAATTGCATACACGAACAGTATGTTTAAAATAACCCTTCTAAAGTAAGTTTAGGTACTTGAAATGCACAAAGTGGCAGATCAGTCTGGCACTTGACCTCGACTCAGCCCTCTTGCATGTACAGGGTATGATGCAGTCTTTAATTATGTGGTTACATAATTATATTTCCACAGAAACCCAGATTTCTTCAGTGGAGTGGGATATAGAATGAAAGCATATGGCTTTAAAAATGTATTTATGGTAATTTAAAGAGATTAAAAAACAACCAGTACTGAAAAGATCATTTATCTCAGCAGTAGCAGATGGGGCTCCTGCTGAGATCAGGACTTCATTGTGCTCTGCTCCGTACATGCATATTAGACCAGACAGCAGTTGTTCCAAAGACTTTACAGTCTAAGTAGGGCAGTCAGGCAAAACTACAGGAAAAGGAATTATTTCCTTCATGTTACTAAGGGGGAAGTGGAAGTACTGAAGCACAAATAAGTTAAAGGAAGGTCAAGTGACTGAATTCAGCTTTGCTAAGGTGAAACCAAATTTAACCCATTGCTACTGGCCTCCTGACCTTATGCTGGGTAGAACCACTGGTCTGTAAGTGGAATATAGTTCTAGGCATTCACAGATGAAGGGGTTGGGAAGTGTTATTAACATGAGCTAGGTTGGTCTTAGTAGTTTCCCATTATTCCAGATGTCTCTAAGTAGCTAAAGGGAGGTGTCAGAGGACAGAGCAGAACTCAGCTCAGTGGTGACAAGCAATAAGAGAAGAGGAAATGGGCAGAAACTGATGCACAGGAAATTCCATCTGAGGAAGAATTTCTTTACTGTGCAGTGACCACTCATGGGTGACCAGAGAGGCTGTGGAGTGTCCCTCACTGGAGATATTCCAGAACTGTCTGGACACAATCCTGTGTGGTGTGTGCTGGCGTGGCCCTGCCTGAGCAGGAAGGTGGGACCAGACTCACTCCCTTCCAGCCTGGCCCCTTCTGTGATACCCTGATGTGCTTGTTTGTCATTGTTACAACTGTAACATATTTCATTTTCCCTTCATGGCCAAGTCAAGCCAAACTGCTCATTAGCCTTGCCCTAGTAGATAATTTTGTTATATGAAATTAAAAATTTTCAACTAATATTTCCTCCTAAGAAGGAAAAGTTCAGAAATGGCTTCACAAAATAAATTAAGTTTAGCAGCCTTAGAATTAGTAACTAACTGGGTAAGCATGTTACACAAGTGTGGCATGTTTTAATTGAATTTACAAGTTCTTTACAAAAGAGAGGCAAAGCATTGCTACCAGAGTGCTGAAGGTCAGGACTAGGGATAATTTGTCTCTTCCAGAATCAATAGTGCCTAATAAAAAACATGCAGTGGTCTAGACCTAGTACAGTGGGTTTGAGAATTTCAAAATCCTGAAAAAATCTGATGAGAAAGGATCACTGAAAGTTTTGCTTATCCAGGAAAAGGTTTGTCAAAGAATAGAGATTTCCTTTAGGCTAGTAAAACCCTTCAGCTCACAACTACTAGACAGCCTGCTAAAAGATTTCTTAGTTCTCCTTTGTCTGCTTTCTTCTCACCCAAATATGCTGCAGAATAGTTAGTTAAAGGGAGTCCTTTGGAAAGGTGCATGTGGTTTAGGGAAGACTTTGAACTGAAAATCAGTTAATAAAATAATGTTATTTCAAAAGAATACTATGCAGTATTATAGAAATAGAGTGTATTTCTCCTTCTTTGGGAAAACTGGAGCAAATATATTTCTATTATATGTGTGTGCATGTTTCAGGTATAGCAGTAAGATACAACACATTATTCAATTCCATTAGTATGGTCAAAAAATTTTGTAACAGATATGAATATCCAAAAAATAATTTTAATCTATAAACCAACATAAACAGCTGCACTGCTTTTGAGGCTTCAATGATACAAGTAAGAAAGAGAATATAGCTAAACTCATTTGCTGAAGGAGAAGAATCAGTCTCTCACATTCTGCATGCTTTTAACCATCTGCATGGTATGTAACCAGGTGTGTCAATACCTGAAGAAATCTTGCCATTGTAATGTTCTCTAATTTGTAAATGCTACTACATATTTCAAAAGAAAAAACCTGGTTCAGTGCATAAGGAAAGACTTTAGTCTGAATAGACTTACTCAGACTTTTTCTAATCTGTAACAGACCTTGACTCAGAAAGAACATTCCTAATATGAATGTCCTAAAGGAAACTGTTAGAAGATTCAGGGTCAAGCCTTTGAATCTCCAAGCAATCTTGAAGCCCAACTCTGCTCCTTTCTCACATCTCTTTGCTATAGTTTATGGCAATAGAAGTGACAATCTTCTTTTACACTTACCCTGAACAGCTCTGGAAATGAGACTAGCTGGTTTAAATAGAATAGGAAAAGGGTGTGGGGAATGTAAAAATTCCCTGTGTTGGCAAGATCCCAGCATTTCTAGGATGGATATATAAAATTGCTACTCTAGTGCAAAGTGTTGCAATCAAAAGCAGATTTCAGAAAGCAAGAAAACGACAAAACAATGTCTGACGTCTTGCAGTTGATACACAAAGTAAGATTAATATAGAAGAACCAGAAAAGGCAGAGACAATTATGATGCACAGTATTTCAAAAGACTTCAAAAACTGAGTCATCTTGAAGCAGCATTAAAACAAACAAACAAAAAAACCCCCACCCTCACCACCAAATTAAGTCCCTTATCTGTCCTTTTATATGTTTAAAAAACTGAGCCTGAAACTCTTGTAATAAGGGCCCTCCATTGTTACAACAGAAGTTGTAACAGTTTTATTTCTTTGTAGAATTGCTGGGCTGGAAACATCTATAAAATATTAGAAAATACTGCTCAATTGCTAAAAGTTGCAGAGCATTACAGCACAGTATTGTTATGCACAATGAAGTTATATTCTACAAGATATTCCTGAACAAGAGTGTTTGAGCCTGTCCCTCAAAACTAAGATGAGTCCTCAATACAAGCTTGAAAAATTTAGCAAGAAAAACACGAACAAAGCCTTCAAGAGAAAACAGATACACCACTGTCTGAAAGAGTTAGTCACATTCTTTTACACAGGTGGTTAATTTCCCATCACATAAACAGAAAAGATAACACATTCTACTTGCAGAGCAGCACAGTCATTTGCTTCAAGTAATTTGCGACTAAATTTAGTTATATGTATATTTACCTATCACAGTGAAGCCAACATCATCATGGTACTACTTTGGTTTTTACTCTGAAATTTCTGCTGATTAAAAAACTTGAAAGACTGTATTTGTTTTCTCATAAGCTTCTGTCTTTCAGATTAAAAAAACAAAATAAAACTGCTTGTTACTCATATGCATTTGATACAGAACTATGTTACTCTTTAGCAGGTAATTAGATGCAAGACAATAAAGGCTGCTCATCTGGCTGAAGTGAGGAAAATATTATGCTGAAAAAAAGCATGATGAGCTCCTTGAGTAGCAGTACTGGATATGAGCAGAGAAAGTCAGCTTTGCAAAAAGAAGCAGAGACACAGCATCATGATCTTGTGTAGTTAAACCTTAAAGATAAAGAAATAAACATGCATAATTTATTAGACTGAATATGAGTATAAAAGAACCCTTTTATCCTCAGTATAACTTTTGTTTGCTAGATAACCCCCAGCACAGTCTCCTTTGCAGTGTATTTAGTCCATATCTGTACCACAAGTGCACAGTGCTTTGATCAGCCACTCCACCAGCCAAATGTTTCAGATGGTTTTCAAAGGAACACATCTGCTCACAGGGAAAAAGTCACATCTCATGCTCTGGTGAGGACAGTGGTGCTGTTAGAGCCAGCAAGCAAGTGGCAACCCACAGCTGGTGCCAGGAAATCTCCCTTGGGATGGTCACACCAACCAAATCTCTGAAATAGAGATTTGTTTGTTTTCAGAGAAATTGGGGAAGTGGGGGCTGATGCAGCAAACCAGAGAGAAGATGATGGGGGTTCATTTCGGATGCCTCAATCCACATAAGCCATGCCAGGAGCATAAAACTAAATGGAGTGAACCTTACTTTTAGGGTATCTTGTTTTGGTCAGTTTTACATCCTGTTCTGTTTGTACTATGGGATTTTATTCACTCAGTAATGTTTTGATAGTTGTGCTGGTTTATGTAATTGCTGCCCTTAGATGTTCATTTCTGCCCCTATGTTACCCCTCTCTCATGCCAGCACAATCATTTCTGCAGCTGATTTTCTCAGTTCACTTTACTGTGCAATCTGGCTTGTAGTTAGCAAGAGAAAATGTGAGTTTTTTTCATGAACTAGTTTCCTGAACTTGTTCACTATGAATATGCAAAGAAGGAAAATGCTTCTGAATACCTAAATTCTTCATGACTGCAAAGGGAAAGAAAAGCTTTTTTAGTATTATCCCATAGGAAATATTCCATATTCAAAGTAATAGCCAGCCTGCAGAACTGACTCCTGGAGCACTACTGCCTTTAAAAGGCACACAAAAATTTCCCTAGAGCAGACTATGTAAAGGGGTGATGGTTATCACACCAGTCACAGGTGGAGCTGAGCCCACACTGTGGAGAAGAGCAGAGCCTCAGTGGAGCTGGGTGCCACACAGAATGTGATGGGACATCTCCATTTGTGCCAGTTCTGGATCCAAGCCTGTACAAGGGAGGGGAAAGGTTCATCCTAGGCTGGTTCTAACTTCTATCTGCATGAGATTTCTCAAGTCTAAGAAGAGCCAGCTAAGCAGTGAAACATGACAAAATGCCTAATTCCAAGGCTAGCATTGCAAACCCACCAGCAGAGCACAAGTGAAAACAATCTGCTGCAGTTGGCTATGTATTCATCCTAATATTTGGAAGACAGCATGCAGGGGGACTTCAACAGGAATAAGCCCTTTCTGTTCTTTGCCTGTATTTCATCCCCAGCCTCAACTCTTAAAGATCTAATTTCTCCTGCTAACATAGCTTGAAAACACAACTGCAATAAGGCAGTGTTTTCCTTAAACTAAAATTAATTTTAAAAACAATTTTCTGTATATAAAGTCCAGGTAGGTTTATTTTTCTATTGAAAATTAAAGTTTACTTTTGGCAGATGATGAGGGACAAATGGGTTAGTGGAAAGCAAAGACATATTCTACCCTTGACTTCTTTTGTCTGGTCATCTTTCCTCTATTTGCCAGAAATTACAAAGCAATTGAGTTCAAAGGCACCACACATTGTGAGTCAGAGACTGGATTTCCAGCGTATTTGTGTTGGATGTATTTGCATAATGTTTGTAGTGAGTGCTGAGGCCCCACACCACAGACATGTCTGCACTGCCACTTCCAGCACCCGATGGAACAGGAATTCTTCACTGGGTGGGACTCCCTTACACTCTGCATATTCAGAAGAAAGCACTTATATATTGGCATAACCGATTTCTCATTAGTGTTTTTTCTTGCTAAAACACCAAACCTGGGACAGACTCTGGGCTGTTGTGCATACTCTGTGCCATCTCAGGCAGCGGAACAGCACGGCCAGGGTGGGCAGGCATGGAGCTGTGGAGCTCCTGTCCCCATCCCTGTCCCCATCCATGTGTATCCCTGCCCCCATTCCTGTGCCGGGACAGGCTGATGGAGCTCCTGTCCTCATCCCTGTCCCCATTCCTGAGCTGGGACAGGCTGGTGGAGCTCCTATCCCCATTCCTGTCCCCATCCCTGTGCCAGGACAGGCTGATGGAGTTCCTGTCCCCATCCCTGCCCCCATTCCTGAGCCAGGACAGGCTGGTGGATCTCCTGTCCCAAACCTTGTGCTGGGACAGGCTGATGGAGCTCCTGTCCCCATCCCTGTCCCCTTTCCTGTGCCGGTACAGGCTGATGGAGCTCCTGTCCCCATCCCTGCTCCATCTGTGCTGGGACAGGCTGGTGGAGCTCCTGTCCCCATCCCTGTCCCCATCCTTATGACGGGACAGACTGATGGAGCTCCTGTCCCCATCCCTGTCCCCATCCCTGTGCTGGGACAGGCTGATGGAGCTCCTGTCCCCATCCCTGTTCCCATCCCTGTGCCAGGACAGGCTGATGGAGCTCCTATCCCCATCATTGTCCCAGGACAGGCTGACGGAGCTCCTGTCCCCATCCCTGTGCCGGGACAGGCTGATGGAACTCCTGTCCCCATCCCTGTGCCGGGACAGACTGATGGAGCTCCTATCCCCATCTCTCTGCCAGGACAGGCTGATGGAGCTCCTATCCCCATTCCTGTTCCAGGACAGGCTGACTCTGCACAGCCCCAGCTCCAGGATCAGCACAGGGCCTGGGGGAGCGGCGTGGCAGTGAACTGTGCCAGGGTACAATTCGACCTGACTAACAAGGAGCCTCACCCTGCTCCCCGCCCCTGGCAGGCTCCTCTGTGCCAAACCTTGCAGCTCTCTAACCCCACAGTGAACCTGCTCAGAGCACCGCACTGGCAGGAAACTCACCCTACCAAACGAACAAATGAAAACTTTACAACGTTTCTGCCAAAATTTCCTCCCTTCGCCTCTTGCACCAAGTGCTGGTAGGGCAGCAGCCAGCCAAGAGGCAAAGTATGCAAAGTACTAACCATTAGCTGAGTCCCATTCTGATAGCAGCCATCCCTGGATCATCTTGGTTAATGTGTCTAATCACATCCTGATGAGACATGGACATTCTCCATAGCCTGCTGTGGGCCTTAACAAGGGGATGGATGGACAAACATAGCCTTGAAAAATCTACCCTGACTTAAGACTTAAACATATAGAGGATGCTAAATCTGGCAGACAAGCTCTGCACTTCCTTTCTAAGCAGGAGGGAGACCCAAATTTTTTCAAATAAGAGGGTTACAAATAGAGGAGGTGCTCATACAGAACAAGAGATGCTATGGAAAGGCCATTTTAACAAGTTTTCAAATTTCGAATTTTTACAGTCATATTTGTGTCCCAAGGATGCTTGAGAGAAACAAGAAAAAAAAAATACAGATGCAAAGAAAGCAACAGTCAGAAGTGTGACCCCAGGGAAGGACAGGGAGGGAGGGCTCTGTAGCATGAAAGGAGCTGAGAAAGTGAACATGGAAGCTGAGAGCACAAGAGCTCCCATTTGGGGCACAAGACACTGTTTTAGTTTTGGTCAATGAACAGACCCACATGGGAGAGACACACACGGTGTGCACACAGAACACTTCCCTTCTCCATTTAAAAGGCATGCTTGGGTCAGGAGCTCTCTCTGGGCTAATTGCTTGAGCCTGAAATGGCACTGCTGCTGTCTGGGAAGCTGTTTCTATTTATTATAAGCCTGTCTGTTCCCCAGGCTGTACCAGCACAGGCTCCACAGGCAGGATCAGACCTTTCAGGGAGGGGATGTCATGCTGCAGTGCTGGGGCAACCAATGTCACTGCCTCCTCTGCTTGTTATCCAAGGAAAGCTGAGGCTCTTGTTTCAATGATTTTTCATGCAAGCTGCTTGTGCTATCAGCTGCCATTATTTCAAATGGAAAATGTGCATGGTAGAATGGGTTAGCAACTTGCATTGTCCTGTTTCTAACTGGTATCATGTTATCACATGCCTGTGAAGGCACCTTATGCTAAAACACTGTATTAATCTTTGAATTCCTGCATGGTAGCAGTACTAAAAAAACAAAGCTTCTTTTTCTCTTCATAAAAGAAAGAAGAAAAAAAAAAAAAATCAGTGTGGGGCAAAATCCCTCACCTGTAGGTTTTTTCTTTTCTACCCTGACAGTTTTTGTGTATGAACTACAGTAGCTTTTTGTATTGAAAACTGGCCACTCCTCACTGATGAGCTCACTGCTGTTTGCATCCTGAAGAGACATTAGGACAGAAACTCAGCAACAGCAAATCAGTTGCTTCACTGAAGAAAAGCGAGCAGTGGTGATTTATGTCAGCTGGGAGTCAAGATTCATCCTGCTGAAAGACAACAGCTTGTTCCAGTAAGGAACTTCACTCAGCTTACAGGAGAGGGATGAAGCAGAACTTAGCCAGGTCAAAGGGCAGGTGGAGGACCACAGATATTTCCAAATGTACAGAAAGAAAAATGTCCCACCACTGGACTTGAAGGATGCATTGTAAAGCAATCACTGATTTTACCAGTACACCAGTCCTATAAATTTTTCAGGAGGAGACTCACACAGGCCAGGGGACATTTGATTACTTCATAGTGAGAGTGTAAAAACACATGTCCAGGAGAAGCAGCAAAAGGGTGGAGGGTGGAGTCATTGCAGGTTTCTACATTTGCTGAAGAGGTGCAGTGCTTTTTCACCTGCAGGGGGAAAGGAAGAGGTGGAGGTAAACCCTTCTCTGATCAGTCTGCTACCCCTTCCCTTTGGAAGTCACACCTTGTTATCAGCTCCATCTCCCCCCTTCCCAAAATGCATATGCTGCAGTTTGTACAGATGCCATGTGGTTCATGGCATCAGACCTTGGGGGAAACAATACACTTCTGTTGTTCAGCTGATATTAACTCTGTGTGCTCATTGCACTCTAAGAATCCTTTCTTGGGTCAGTGATGCCATTACTGCAAATATCAGTAGAACTACAATAGACTCTATCATTCTTTCCTGCATTTGAATTTCATCTTAGGTTGGTTGGAGCCACTTTTTCCAGAAGGCCACAGCTAATTCCCATTGTTTTACTCGATACATTTATATTGGTATTTCTGTTTCAGGACAGCAAAAACTTGTTTGCTTTTATTTTATCCCCCTCTTACTTACGGATGCAGTCATAGGTTTAAATGTGCTATGGCTCACAGTTGACAGCTGAGTAGGTTTCTTTTCAGTATTCTAAAAATTGCAGTTTGCCTTTCACAATTCCTACTACATGCCACTCCTACTGTTCAGTTGTTAGGCAGCAAAGCACATTAAAAAAAATTAAGAGAATTAGAGGGTGTCAATTCAGTTTTTGTTTTAAAAAGGCTACTGAAAAGCCACATCAGTTAATTCTGATTCAGAAAAGATCACATTCATACCTCTATTGCTACACTGAGCAAGGACTCTCTGAACCTACACCAC